>NC_140663.1:108865992-113665992 GCF_054131305.1 Coturnix japonica
CCTTCCTTCCTTCCTCTTCCTTCCTTCCTTCCTTCCTTCCTTCCTTCCTTCCTTCCTTCCTTCCTTCCTTCCTTCCTTCCTTCCTTCCTTCCTTCCTTCCTTCCTTCCTTCCTTCCTTCCTTCCTTCCTTCCTTCCTTCCTTCCTTCCTTCCTTCCCTCCTCCCTCCTTCCTTCCTTCCCTCCCTCCTTCCTTCCCTCCCTCCCTCCTTCCTTCCTTCCCTCCCTCCTTCCTTCCTTCCCTCCCTCCTTCCTTCCTTCCCTCCCTCCCTTCCTTCCTTCCCTCCTCTCCTTCCTTCCTTCCCTCCCTCCTTCCTTCCTTCCTTCCCTCCTTCCTTCCTTCCTTCCCTCCCTCCTTCCTTCCTTCCTTCCTTCCTTCCTTCCCTCCTTCCTTCCTTCCTTCCTTCCTTCCTTCCTTCCTTCCTTCCTTCCTTCCTTCCTTCCTTCCTTCCTTCCTTCCTTCCTTCCTTCCTTCCTTCCTTCCTTCCTTCCTTCCTTCCTTCCTTCCTTCCTTCCTTCCTTCCTTCCTTCCTTCCTTCCTTCCTTCCTTCCTTCCTTCCTTCCTTCCTTCCTTCCTTCCTTCCTTCCTTCCTTCCTTCCTTCCTTCCTTCCTTCCTTCCTTCCTTCCTTCCTTCCTTCCTTCCTTCCTTCCTTCCTTCCTTCCTTCCTTCCTTCCTTCCTTCCTTCCTTCCTTCCTTCCTTCCTTCCTTCCTTCCTTCCTTCCTTCCTTCCTTCCTTCCTTCCTTCCTTCCTTCCTTTCTTTCTTTTTTTTCTTCTTCTACATAAAAATGAGCAAGTTGGGTCTGATTTCATCAGCAAATCACAAACACCTTATAGGAAGAAGGGATTTATATTTTCACATACAGAGGAAAACAGCAGTTTATAATGGCTATAAACCCCAGGTTTGTACGCCAGCCATACATTAAAACATTACCTTATCTTTTGCTTAGCTTCATAATGTCTGACTTGTGGAAATTCCTTGATGTCTTCTTAAGCTATTGTGATATTATTTCTGATAATTAGAAAGCTGATCAGAGAAAAAAGGTTGTTTTCGTGATGTTCTTTGAAGGTTGTACATCTATTTTTGTTCCATGGTGGAACAAAGTCACAACCTTATAATTCGGTTATGTGAAAATGTTTGAAGCAAAATGTCAGTTTTCAAATATAGATAGGAAGTGTTTTCAGTCCTTTTTATCTTCCTTGTTTTCCTTCTGAAATTGGCATGGGCCATGAGGAAAAAAAATCCTCTTATAATGCCATTGGAATGAATTATTTTCTGCAGAACATTTTAGACCTAGCATAAAACATTCTAACCTACTTCCACCTACATGACTATTCTTATGTTCGAAAATCCTGCTGAAGAGAAGCTCATTTTATAATCACTGTTTACATTTTCTGATTTGTGACACCCTCCTGTTTTTTAACTCTTTCCAGATTTGTGCCTGAAGATTGAAAAGCTGCGTCCTTTGCACTGTGAAGGTAATATGAACACACAATGAAATCATAGTGCCATTGCAGTCAGTTGTAAAACTTCTTTGGACAACAGCAGTACTGTTATCTGAAAGGAAAGGGAATTAAATTCTTAGTCTCTCTCTCTCTATATATATTATTTATGTAATATATAATATATATAAATTAATGTTCTGGACTCATCTTACAGATTATTTTACCTTACCTTCTCATATAGTGTAGCCACTGAAAAAGTCTTTGTTTCCTCTTTAATAATGACCTACCTCCCACTGCGCCAAACAGAAACTTGTTTTCCAGCAAACTACCAACCTACCTGGGGAGAAGAACTTCAGAAAGTCGAAATTTTGAATCTCCAACCTTGCAGCATCATTACAAGAAGAGGGACTTTTTCAGTTATTCTGTTCATTACCGAGATGGGTAGGAGTGAGCATGACAGAAACTGTAATCAACAAACAAGCAAATAGGGACTGAGAACAATTGGTTGCACAAAAATGCAAGAAAATAATAACATCCATGTGCCAGCTCTGTCTTTTGTCTGTTTCTGTTCTTTTTAGTTCCATCGGTTATGGAAAGCACTCCTTTGAGCATGTGGAGGAGATACTTGATTTTTTCAAGTTGAAGTTATGGAAACCCATTTGATTTTATGTTTTAATTATGAAGGCACATTTAATTTTAAATCTACTTCTATTTCTTATGCATTTCTACTTTGTTATTACCTTCCTAGCTTCACAATAATGCATTTGATAGGATGGTGTCATCGCTCTGTCCACATGTGCATGTGGCAATTTTTTAGCTATATGTATGATAATCTGAAAATGAATAGAAAAGTACTCAAGGTTGGGAAATTCTCCTACACAGGCCATTTTCACGAGGCTTCACTTTTTCCTTAGAAATCCAGGGGGACTGACAGCATTTTGTTCATACTCATGTAATCTAGCTCCTTCTGAGGTAGTTTTAGAGGACTGGGTTGTCTTTCCAATAATTTCTTTGCTCTGTTACTCTTTATTTGTATGCTATGGCCATTCATTTATAGTATGGAAAAACAGTGAACCCATTTTTGTAACAATTAGCTCAGAAAACTCAAAGAAATGACCACTTAATTTAAAAAAGAAAAAAAAATTGTTTTGTTTTGCTAAATTCTCCTTTTAGTATGCAATGGTTAAGCTCTGTAATGTCTAAATCAGAAAGGGGAGCAGGTTGCCATTTGTATGGTGATTTTTTATATTGTTTTGTCACTGGTGTCTGTGTGTCACGCATTAAAATCAGATCATCCCTTTTGGAGCACTCAGAGAAATGAGACCAGTATCTGAAGACCAAGGTTGCTCATCCAGAGGCAGCAGGGTTGTAGAGGTTGCCCACCCAGCACTTATGGGTATGAACATACTATGCTGGGGCCACATGACCCACTTTTCACCATACAGCAGAGGATAGTGTAAGCTACCTCAGGTTTGTTCACAGTGCAGACAAAAAATTAGCGACTGTAAAGTAGCCACACCCTGATGCAGGAACTTGGAAAAAGGTGTGTGAGGAATGACAGTACTAATACTTATAAAATGTAGGTTAATAAACTATAGGTTAGCACCTATCCTATGGCAGTGATTAGTGCCTGTATCCGTACTAGCTGGTCTGTGGGGAGTAAATTGCAAGTCTTTATTCTGTTCTCATTTGGTTTGTGCTGGAGCTTGTAAAGCTTCTCTTGACTTTAAGGGTGGAGTGAGGACAGTCTCGTCTCTCCCTGCTTCCAACCTCAGCTTGTTAGGAAAGTCTGTCTTGCAGCAGTGTGTCTGAATGTACAAATCTGCTCACAATCACAGCTGGAGTGGCTTATAGTGGAGACAGGTCGTGCTGGGATCTTTCACTTTGGCACCAATTATATTTTTCTATGAAAGCACAAGAGAAAATACGACTTTGCGATTTAAAGTCAATAGAATCTGCAGAGCATAGATCAACTTGTCTTTTCATATGCTTCTCTTTGTGGATACGATATGCTAAGAAATTAAACTCGTGCCTAGCCCTGGGGCTTAGTTGCCTATCCATACTGTCTGATCTGTCCAACTAAGAGAAAACCATCTGAAAGTAATGCCCAAGAATATTTTGAAGAAAGTGCTGCTAGGGTAAGCCCTGTCAAGACTTTGTTATGGTGAAACAAACCTCATAGTATGTGATGCCTTAAAACAACAAAATAGAATGCACTTCATGGGCTTTTAAAACTTAGCTACTTACGGTAATTCAGAGAATTTATTGGACCTTGGTGAGATTACTTCCAAAAAAAGTAAGAAATGGAGTAATACAGAACTACTACTGGATTGATGGTGCACTTGCTCAAGAATTTTGCTGTTCAAGACCTACGGTTTCTTAGAGCTTTAATAGCATATCCTGAAACTTTAATTATAAAATATAACATTGGACTCAGTAGGGATTCTGAACAGACGATCTGTCAAATTTTTTACTAAATCTTATGCTGAAGCCTGATTTATTCATTTCACTTCCTTTTGCCCATGAGCACAGGTAGAATTTGACTGCTTCAACTGTGCTTTTGCTTTGAATTATTAGACTCATTCTAAACCTCAAGGAAACCCGAAACTGTAGTTGAGTCTCAAGACAAGAATTCCATAAAACAAGATATGAAATAAAAGCTATTTCTTTTTACATGATCAGTGATATGCAATGTTGTTCTAGATCATTCCTGTTACTGCTTAATTTTCAGCAGCGACATGTAAAATCATTATAATTTTTAAATAGTTCTGCTACTTGTTTGGTGAATAATTCCAATTCAAAAAAAAAGGACTCTGACTGTTCATCTGAATCTTTCACAGAACTTGGCTTTCTTTGCTTTCTTTACTTTTTACTGCAAGCAAATGTTGCTTCAAGAGAAAGGACAAGCTGTGTCATACGTGATGGAGCAGTACTTTGACTGGATTAGATTTTGGTGAATTCAGATATTTTCTTCTACTGAGTATGAATGTGAAGTGTGAGCTCATGCATGGTATTTACACCACCTGAAGTCAGAGTTAGGGGGTATTTGCACTAGAAGTGCAATTGACAGAACGGTGTATGACTCATTTGATCAATCACAGCTAGCCAATGCCGCTAAAGCAATAAATATTGAACACTTCATAGAATAGCTCATGATGCATCTGGAGATAATAATCTCCCTCCTAGATAATTGTTTGGATAATTGTGTTGTATAATGGTTTTGGATAATTATCTGAGTAATGAACATATTTAGAGGAACTGTGGTCTTCTCTTACAATGTAATGAGTATAAAAGTTACAAATTAATATGATAATCTATTGGCTTTGGTCAGTCAGTCATTTATTTCAAATTACAGTGGAGCAAAAGAGTGATGATTCCCTTTTTGAATTAAACTCCTTGAGCAAATTTGGTGTGCAGACACTCACATTTGAACCCCTGCTGCCCTGTTTTCTGTTTTCTTTACCTTTAATTTTCCATCCAGGGGCTTAAGGCAAATGGGCAGTTGTGCTTTATGGCTAAGTGGCAGCATGATCTTTGCAGTAATATCAGCATTATAGAGGCATGTGCGCAGCAGAGGTCCAGGCTCAGTGCTTTTTCTCTCCTTTGTGTGAGGATTTTGCTTTTGCTGTAATTGTTTTGGAATTAGATTGTGCTGTGGAATGAGTCATCTGCACAGACCATAGACCATGGGCATCTTTGCAGCTTCTTTTCTTAAATGATAGCCTTGCTGTTTGCCTTTTTTTTTATTTTTATTTATTTTTTTTTTTTAGCTTGTGCTGAGCACTGCTGTGGGGTACAAGAGGTAGAGTGAGGTGACTGTGTGGTGCTGCCACCAGCTGCCCTGGGGGAGAGAGGAGGAGGGAAAAGCAGAAGCCCCTCTCCTGAGAGATGTACTGAGGCACCCCTGGAGCTCTTCTCAGCCCAGTTTACTGAATTAAAGTTAAAGTGACTGAAAGCTCAGCTGAGTCAAAGAAAAAGAAAGAGAGAAAAAAAAAGAAACACAAGAAAAAGCCATAGGCTTGACTTTGAAAAAGCCTTCTGAGTTCAATCTAAAATCTCTCTCTGCCATGAATAAAAATTTATGCACAAAAACTATGAAGGAAAGTAGCTGGGCAAATGTGCTGCTTTTGCACAGCTTAGGAACCGTGGTGTCTATCTAATTCTTCAATTTACCAGTGGTGGGGAGAGTTCTTCGCGGTAGTTCAGCTGAAGTGGATTCATTTTCTGGCATTACAAAGCCTGCTGATGCATGCTTTGTGCAGTTCATGCTAATCAACATTGCATGCTTCATTTGAAATAAGAAAAAAGCTATTCATAATCCAACACAAACATAACCCTGAACTTTTTCTGTTGTTTTTGAAGCTGTGTGCTCATGCAAGGGTCAGGCGGATGTGGGAGAGGGAGATGCAGGCCTCAGCCAGACCTGCTCCATCCTGCCTTCCTGTTTTCCTTGCTATGTCCATCTCTGTGCCATGCCAAATCCAACAAGCTGTCTATGGCTGACAGCTCTTAGCCATGCATTGCCCTTGCTCAGTAGAAGCCTTCATGTTGTGGAGTGCCAGGACTGGGATGTGTCCCATGTGGGTTTGAGGCAGAGGGAATATGTCTGCTGCCCTTTCCCTTTCTTTGTGCCAGGGATGATATTCACCTGATCTAAGATGGTCAGCACTGGAAGAGGGGTAGCACTTCTGCCTGGTGCCTTACATGAAATGCTGCTGCAGCACTGCACTTCCCTCCTGCACTATACCTTTGTAAAATTGTCCTGCTGCTGGACATTGAAGCCATGTCCTCTCATCCTATTGCTATTCCCAGATAACAGCAATAGGACAAGAGAGAATGGCTTCAAGTTGCATCTTGGAAGGCTCTAGTTGAGTATTAGGAAAAGCTCTGAAAGAGAGGTGAGGCAGTGGCGCAGGCTGAACAGGGGGGTGGTGGAGTACTGTGTGGATGTGGCACTGATAGACACGGTTAGCGGGCATGGAGGGGATGTGTTGGGAGTTGGACTAGGTGATCTTAGAGGACATTTCCAACCTTCATGATTCTGTGATTCTGTATCATTTGTTGCCTAACAGAGTCATGGGGATCCCCTGTGTCTGGGTGTCCCGGTGGCATGCTGTTGTGCACTGCAAAGTCATAGTGTGAGTTAGCAGGGCATACACAGAGCCAGAGATTTGACATGTTTAGGTAGGAGGGTTTTCCTGGCATAGTTTGAAAGCAAAGAAAAGGAAATCTTATAGCACCATATATGCTGAAGCATTAAATACAACATTCCCTCCCCACCCCCACCAAGTAATCTGAAGAACTAAATTACTACTGCCACATATTAACTGTTCATTATTCTCTCTGAACTGCTAAGATTTTCTAGAAGAATGGCTTTTAACAGAGAAGGCAATGTAAGCACTGTTAGAAATAATTATATTCTTCTGGTTTACTGCTAAGCTAAGCAGGTTTTAATTGTGTATTGAGAGTATTGATTCACTTTGTTTGTAGGTATGTATTCGTATGTGGATATTGTTATATTCACACAGTTGATCTTTCATTACTAGACAGGCTAAAGCCAACCTGTGAATTCATGGCATTTTTATACATTTGCTGTTTAATACTGTTAGTACTCACTCATGATCCCTTGTGTTTTCAACTGCGCTGGCACCATCCATTTCTGATAGAAGGACAGTTGTGCAACTGATGAACAATGGTCACAGTGGGACATCTGAGGATTTATATATAGAAACCATTAGTCCAGCTGCTGGCTCACTTCTTAACATGGCTGTTACACATCTCAGAAAGTAAATAAAATTGTAAACCAGATAAGGCTTGTTAATGTTTAAGCCTCAGCAAGGAGTTGAGGAAGCACTTCCACAAGAATAGAAATCAAGAGAGCAAAGTAATAAAAACTTTTCTAGTGTATGTTTTAGGGAAAAATGTATCTGGGAAAGCAAATGAGGAGTGCTGAGAGAAGAAGACATTCCCATTTAATGCTTATTTAAAAATACCATTTACCTATGCACCTGTAGAACTGCAATTGAAGTACACTTTTCTCAATACTAC
Organism: Coturnix japonica; assembly: GCF_054131305.1. Taxonomy (NCBI): domain Eukaryota; kingdom Metazoa; phylum Chordata; class Aves; order Galliformes; family Phasianidae; genus Coturnix; species Coturnix japonica. The sequence continues at coordinate 108,873,484 of NC_140663.1, forward strand.
TACTTTGGATATTTCCTCAAGGCACTGGGGAAACATGGAAACTAACTGGACTGATGGATGGAGGGCTGGTGTTCTGGCTTCTTCCTTGGAAGCAGAGGGCTGTATAAGTGCTACCCCATTTTTGCGCCCAGGGACCTTGCTTTTGTCAGGGCTTCAAAGTCCACCTGAGCAAGGAAACTAGGTAGGCTTCTCCAGAATTTCTTCCAAAGAGACTGTGAGAATACTCGCTACTATCTGATCCTGGGGCTAAACTAACTTGATGGAATTCCAGCTCCATGATACAGATTCCCAGGATTATGCTGTGTGGCTGTGTGTCAATTCAACAGCTGTTTCAAGGGGACCAGTTCCTCTGGCAGTGCTTCAGGTACTGCTAGAAGCTGGTGGCTACTGAAAGGCTTTAACAAAAGTGCCTCTCCTCAAGTTCCACTGAACTGGTACTGAATTCCTGAAGATGACAGTTCCCTTCTTTTTCCCTTGAGGAAGACAAATAGTGTGTTTGAGCCTTGTCCTCCTTGCAAAAACTGCACAGAAAAATAATTGGATTGACAGTGTGGTATTCCTTCCTTCCTGCACTGATAGGATAATACAAAACCCTCAGAAACATTCTGATAACATTCAGTAAAACTAATTTAATAGTTATTGAATTCTTGAAAGTTCTCATTAGGATGCAAAGAGCAAATATCTGTGTAATTCGAGTATGGACAGATTCACAGTGAAGCACAAGGAACTGATGTTGAAGCTGCCTGTTATTCATACAAACAAGACTGTATATATCTTACTTCATAGTGACAAAATATATTTGGAAGAGTTGCATTAGAGGGGATAGATAAAAGTGTTCATGTTGTTTTCTTTGCCAGAAATGTAATGGTGTATGTGCAGCTGTATATATTCTCAGCCATACATTAGGCCTGATCAAAAAGTACTGTACTCCCTCATGCTTAAATTCAGCTGCTTCATGTTGTGCTGCTGTTATTGTTCCAGTTCATCATACGCTAAGATGACTCAGATTGCATGCATTGTGTTATTTAACATAATGTTTCCCCCTTTTTGAATTAGTCTGCAGCATATGATGTGAAATACAATTCACAATTAGCTCTTCAGCACTATTGAATCCAACTTGAAGTGTTTTGATGGAAACAAAAATCTGTTTTATTCATCAGATGTCCCTAAACAAAGCAAGTTGTATCAATAGCTGATAGTGTGTATTAGATGGTATTAGCTGGTGCCTTTCAAATACAATCTTATTCAAGAATTGCTGTTTCATAAGCCACTAGCAGTTTAAAAACTCAGTCTCACCTCTTTCAATACTACAGAATTTCAGTGGGATCTTGGTTTATCCCCATCATTTATGTCAAGTGCCAAGAAGTGGAACCATGTCTACTTGGAGATGGTTGGTAATTACCCACCTTAATCAAGCAACAAATAACTTAGTAGCCTGACTGTGATGGTGCAGGATTGTTTTTCTTAGTGAGACAGCCAAAGCTGTTGAAATGTCCATGGTGATTGCAGAGCCTTTCTCAGCTTGGCATTTAAAGCAAAGATCTCTGACAAGGCTTCAGGGGCAGGAAAAAAAACAGCTCCAAGAGCTGAAGGGAAAGCAAATAGTACATGTACACATTTTAAATGGATACAGACTGTTCAGAAAAAAAGAAAAAAGAAAAAAATAAAGGGGCATAGCTCTGAAAAAATGCTACAAATAGAAGGAATGGATGAAGGCATGTGGAACTGAAAAACAAACAAACAAAAAACAAATTAAAAATGATGGATGCAGGGTTAGGTGAAGCAGTGGGAAAGAGGAAATGAGCAGAGATCTGACTGACCTTTCCTTGAAAATGGTAGGAAGGGGAACAGAGGTGACACTGAGGAATCACCAAATACAGAATGGAGTTTAGATGGAGGTTAGCTCTGTGTAGCACTTCTACATGCAGTGCTGTTAGTGCAGCAGTGTGTCAGAGCAGCAATGCTGACAGGACTGTCTGATGAACAGGTGTCCCTGATGGAGACTCTGTGCCCTATCACTGGTAGTATGATGCCTTATATTAACTTCTAACTAACCAGGCCTATGTGGATTTTCTGGTAGAATTTGTGAAGTAGTAAGTCTTTTAACTTTTTTATATCTGTTAAAAAAATGGGACGTAACAGGCAGACTGCAGGCTATTTGGTTGAGTTGTCTCTCACCTGTACTGGGGGTTCTTGCTCCAATTCAGGTCCCTGTGCGTATGATGTGCACACTGTCAAAGCCCTTTGCTGCAATCTAAACTGCTAGTATTTCATTCAATTCATAGAGAATGTATTTTCTTTCGTGCCTTCTCCAGATAAAACAATTTCAATCCATTTGATTTTTCTTCATGGATTAAATCTCTTAGACTTTACTCATTCCTCTCTTCTAGATTCTTTATTGCTGTTCCATATCTTGAAAAGTGTTGCCTAACACCTGACGCATCAGACCTGCTGAGAGTGACCAGTGGAAAAAAAAAGGAAGGTTTATTTCCCACCTCTTAGAGATTATATTACTGTTTGCATTACCCAGCATAAGGTCCATTAACTTCTATTGCAGTAGGTTAGAAATGAGTCATTTTCTGTTTGCAGCCTGTGGATCTCTTCCAATATGGCTGCTGTCATGATTGGTTGTTTCCTGTGTAGTATTTGTCTATACTAATATGGAACTAGAATCTACACTATTTTGCATTTTTACTGGTAATTTCTTTGGTTGTCAAGAACATCTTACATTTTAACCTCCTAGTCTTTGCAGCCCTGTGCATCCTGTTGCCATCCAGCAAAGTATGAGCTCTGTTAAAACATTTGGGCTGTCAAGAAAATACTAAATATACAAGGCCTCAGTAACACTGACTGACTAGTTTGGAACTCTATTTGGCGTCTAATTCATGTGCTTTGAGACCTTTATCTGAAGTGAACTAGAGAAAACTGATGAGGACAGTGAGAAGGTTCGATTTTGATCCTAATCAGGATCAAAACTGAATGCAAATAAAGTTGTGAGAAAGTGTGGAAGGTAGGAAGGAAGTGGAAATTACTGGCTAAGTGATAGGATCACTTAGAGATTCCAAAACAAAATATGCTTCCTAGTACTTTCAGCTATTAATTGATGAGCTCTGAATAGTATCTTCAGTAATTCAAAGGATCATGAGGGCTTTTAGATGTTAGGAACAATGTATTTTTAGTTGTTCTGTAACCAGGTAAATGCCACGAGAAAGCTCATTTAATCCACTTACGAGATGAACTTGGAGCCAGAATTCAATTAAAAAGGAAAAAAAGAAAGAGACATGAATTATTACAATTAGTGTGACAATTAAAACCCTATGATGACTCAAACACAGTATCAAAAGCAACTACATCAGCTTTGAAGAAGAGAAAAGATCAGTTTGTGCATAGAACAGATAACAAAGTGGATGTTGTTGCCTGGAAGAGCTGGGTATGCTAAGTGGTATATGAACAAAGAGTGAATGCTCTTTATCTACAGTGTGTAAGTCTCAGATCAAAATATGCTGTGGTTCAGAGAGTCTTTAAGGTGTACAGACTCCCTCATTTTCCTCTGATTAATTTTGCTTTAGATCTAGCCCTTTCAGAGGTTTTTTGTAGTTTGTTTAATGTATTGTGGATACTTTTTTCCTAATGGCTAAAGACTGTTTCTGGCTCCCTGTATACTGAGGAGCGCCTAAGGATCTGGCTGGAGAAGGAATTTGCCCACTCTCTTCAATGCTTGTACAATCTGATACAATGTGAAAACTCCCAGTTGGAAAATGTAGTTGTTTCTTACTAGCAGTAAGCAATTATTAGTTTACCAATAACATAAATAGTATGAAGAAGTTCTATATGTCTCAAAATACCCTGTGAAGCTTTTTCTTCCTTGTGCTTTGTGTAGGGTCTTTCTCATTTGCCCCGAGCCTTCCAAAAATCATGTGTTTACTCCACGCTGATGATTTGGCCTCTATCTATCACTGTGGAGAGAGAGAGATCTCTGCAGGGCAGCCTAAAGGTCCATAAGATGAATGAACTGCTGCCTGGAAGCGCATGTGTCTTTCCCAACCCTTCTCCTAAATGCTGACAACAGGCCAGGCCTGACTTCAGATTGTTCAGGTTAGGTGCAGCTGAGTCTGTCCTTGCTGCATGCCTCTTATCAGCACCTTACCATGTGAGGTGAACTTCAGGGTTCAGTTGCTAGCTGATTCTGAGACCCAAAGCTTGAGATCCAGAGCTTTTTCTTTTTTAATGGCTGCTAAATGATTGGGGATGGGAGGGAACAAAGAGATACCCCTCATACTGAAAACTACTTGCACATTTGACTATATAGTGATAGCATAGTAAATAATATATATAAATTAAGAATAAAAAGGAAAAAGTATAAAGTGCATTCCTTGAGCTCTAAGGCTGCATTTTATTTGAGGCATTAATTTTCTGGAATTATTCGAGCTGATACTTACCCTGTCATTTGCAAAATGGCTTTGCTATTACAGTAATTTCAGTGGAAAGAGGCATTAGTTTGTCTCGTGATCAGCATACTCTGTGTGTATCAGCATTAAGGAGCATGCAAATGAATAGGGGAACTGTTAAATATTCTTTCTGCAATTATTCAGATACAAAATAAGACCTGAGGTAAGAGTGTTTATTTGCCTGGCAACTCCAGGTCTCAGGGGCCGAGTGCCTCCAGTTATGGCATCTTCTGCTGGAATCAGGCTTGGGAAAACTTCATTTCTGGTTTAACATTTATTTACCTCCTAAAGGAGGCAGGCTACTGGTGAATAGGCATCACATTTTGTATCCATCTGACAAAACAGAAAATTTGTCAAGATTTGTTCTACAGCTGGTAAGATAAACTTGCTGGTAGTGAACCCTTTGGACCTAACCCTTCTGCCCTTGTTCCTTCAGCACCCACCACTCTATTCTCCTTACTTTCCTTGCCTGTGATCTCTTTTACCATGATGTTGAACAGTACATCCTGTCTGACAGTTCTGGGTGTTGAAAGCAGTGTTCTATGTCTGTCTGTGTCATGACCATTTCCTTCATTTTGATGAACTGCAATTTCCATATTGGATAGATATTGGATAGAAGTGTAAAGTCTTGCACCTGGGTAGAAATAATTGCATGCACCAGTACAGGCTGGGGGAAGACCTGCTGGAGAGGAGTTCTGCTGAGAGGGACCTGGGCGTCCTGGTGGACGACAGATGGACCATGAGCCAGCAGTGTGCCCTTGTAGCCAAAAAAGCCAATGGCATACTGGGGTGTATTAAAAAGAGCTTGTCCAGCAGGTCGAAGGAGGTGATCCTCCCCCTCTACTCTGCCCTGGTGAGGCCTCATCTGGAATATTGTGTCCAGTTCTGGGCTCCCCAGTACAAAAAAGACAGAGATCTCTTGGAAAGAGCCCAGCGGAGGGCCACTAAGATGGTGAAGGGCCTGGAGCATCTCCCCTATGAGGAGAGACTGAGTGAACTGGGTCTGTTTAGCCTTGAGAAAAGAAGGCTGAGAGGGGACTTGATCCAGGTTTATAAATACCTGAGGTGTGGGAGCCACAGTGGTGAGGCTGGTCTCTTTTCAGTAGTGCGTGGGGATAGGACTAGGGGTAATGGGATGAAACTCCAGCATAGGAAGTTCCACACGAATGTGCAGAAGAACTTCTTTACAGTGAGGGTGACGGAGCACTGGAACAGGCTGCCCAGGGAGGTGGTGGAGTCTCCTTCTCTGGAGATATTTAAGACCCGCCTGGACGCCTACCTGTGTGACGTGGTGTAGGGAGCCTGCTTTGGCAGGGGGGTTGGACTTGATGATCTCTAGAGGTCCCTTCCAACCCCTACAATTCTGTGTGATTCTGTGTGTGATATGTATGCATAATACAACACATAGTGAATATTATGGGACTAGCAAATTCATCACTCATTTTTCAGACAAATGGACTTATTCTTTGTTTGGAGTCTAATTCATGTGAATTTGAGTTTGGATTAATTCTTCATGAATGAGTAAAGGCTTAGTAGTTGGCCCTGATTTTTTGAACTTGATTTATCCTGTGCTGAAAGTGATGCTTTTCCATGTTTTGTTTTTTTTCTTGTTTGATACAAAATTCGGCATAACCAATGTCTCTGCAAACCTCTAGTTCCCAGAAATGATTCCTGAAAAAAGATCTATCTGTAAGATACCTTGACTTTTTAGTTCCTGTGTTGCCCGTGTCGTACTGGTCGCACCTCATTTGTGCTCTGGCATACAATTTGACTTTTCCTTCCCATAGCATATCATAGCATAGCATAGCACAGTACATAATAGAATTGGGACCTTCAAAGATCATTGAGTCCAACTACCTGACCATGTTGGGGCTAACCAAAATTTAAGCATATTATCATGGACAATGTCCAAATGCCTCTTTAACACTGACAGGCATGAGGCATCAGTGACCTTTCTAGGAAGCCTGTTCCAGTGTTTGACTGCCTTCATGGCAAATAAATTTTTCCTTATGTCCAGTCATAATGTACGGCTGCAATTGCCTTTGACTTAAGAGCATCTTATTTGTTCAGCTTATAGCATGCTTGTGAGCATGAAGTTTGTTCCTTCACTGCTTTCACTTCTTAAGTTTTTTTTCCACTGAGTTCTTCTTTCTATATCAGTTATGCTTGACATTTAATGTACTTAATTCTCTAATCTTATCTGCTTACTACGTGTTCAGTATATACAGTGAACACAGCTCACAGTTTGAAGTTAGTTTCTGGCTTGTCACTAGGCACTGTGCTTCTAATAACCTCTCAGCTCCAACAAATAGATGTTTTGCATTTGAGGATATTGGTTTGATTTGGTTCTGATGAAATTCTCTACCTTTTAAAAGTCATGCTGATTTTAATGCAGTCACTATTTTCTCTGTTGTAGAAGTAAGAACTGGACAATTTTATAAGCTACAGATTTCACTGGAAGGCACATTTCTATTTTTAAATAGTGAATCTTTCAGTAAACAGCACTTACAGTGTAACTTCCAGTTGATGAAGTTGTTGAATATGCCTTGTTCACTCTCAACAATTATTGAAATACTGCTGTTTCTCTTTTAAAGTACTTCTCACTTTCACAGTTGATATTCTAACAGGACATAATATTAAGTCAAAATCTGAACAACAAAAAAATCTTTTTTTAAAGTGGACATTTCAATTTATCTGATTATTATTTTTTAAATTAAATTCCTTGATGAAATAAAATTCAAGTTTTCCTTTTGTCTCTGTTCTGAATGAAAAGAAAGTTTATGTTCAGACCAACACACTCTAAATTTATTTGATTAATTTTGTAGGTAATTTTATCTGTCAAGCTATTTGGAGTAGATTCAACATAAAATTGGTCACTAATTTCAAACATATATAATATTTGTCAGCACTGGAACAAGGAGGTTATAATTTTGCCCATAGCTGTGATTTTTTGGGTTATTGCTTCCTGATTTCACAGCTAGCTGAGTGTCTCAAACATACTGGAAGTTAGTTGCTTTTTTTGTTGCTCGTTATGTTCAGTTTACTGCTATTTATATTTTCTTAGTTTATATAGCTGCATGAAAGATGGTTTTAATTCAAATTTCTATTATTTTTCTGTAACTAATTATGGAAAGCAATTTATAAGTAATGAGACCAAATTTCCATCTGAATTAAGTATTAGAGATCTTGTTGGTAAAAAAGAATTTAATAATGAAAGAAGATACGTGATGGGGACCAGAAAAGACAACTCCACATCTTGACAAAAATGCTGATTTTTCAAGATGTGATAAAAAATTACAGAATTTGGAGATTCTAAAGATTCTAAAGAAGAAGAAGGGGAATTATTTAGTGAAATAGATGAATGCCTCTTCCATTCTTAGCAATTAAAGCCCCGGTCCATTGAAACAAAGCAGCTGGGGTGCTGTCAGCTGTGTCATTATGTTATGACTTGCCAGAAAGAAACTGGGGATCTTAGTGATGCATTGCCTTACGTTTGTCTTCATAGTTTCCTAATTTTCAGTTTCACATTTCCACTTGAAGTTGACTTCATCATTTTCATTTAAGTCTTGCTTGTAATGAAGGATTCAAGTCTTTCTATGAAAAGTAGAAACCTAGTTCTTGTCAAAATAAAGATGACATCAAAATCACTATCTATCTTCTTACTCTTACTTTTGAGACTACCTACTAGAAATTCAGATATCAGTCAAACGTGATGAACACAAATGACCATGAGACCTAGGAAAATGTAGACCTTAACTAAAGACATGTCATCTAAAGACTTCTACTAGCTTTTCTATTCTTCTTCTTCTTCTTCTTTTTTTTTTTCTTTTTTTTTTTTTCCATCACACGAGAGCCTGTACTTCAGGACTGTGGTACAATTTTGAACCCCCCCCTTTTACTGTCTTGTATTGAAAACGTCTTGCACGTTTCTAGTAGAATCCACTGTTCAGTGGGAATCGAGGGTAACTGTTTTGGTATTTGTTATTTGGTATTTGTATTTGGTATGAAAACCCTATTATAAGGCAAATAATGAATAGCAAAAATTTAGCAAAGTTCATCGTTTTGAAATACTGTCTATCAAGACAAAGTCACTTAATCTCCTTGGGCTATTTCTTTCTGCTTTAAGCATGAATGTTCTTAGTTGCCTGGAAAATGAATGTGCAAACTATAACAAGAATATTTATCTTCATTTTCTGTTTTGCTTTTGTGCTATGTCCCTGTGGAATTGCCCTTCCTGAAGCTACCTAGGGAGACATTCTTTCCCCTCTTGGTTTTTTTCATTTTTTTTTTTCATTAAAATCTTTGGTTATGAGCACTGCCAGAATGCATGATTTTTAAACACAAAGTGGCACTGGGAAAACTGGAAGCATTTGGTAATGAAGCATACAGAGAACACTGGTCACGGTACAATTGCTTGTGTGTGCATACTGTTGATTGACAGGAAAATTATGCTTGCTAAAGGATAGTCTTGTCTTCAAAGAGAATTGTGTTTACTCAGATAAACATGATTTTCAGAAGCAAGAGCAATCAAAAGCCTTTCATTCTGAATGTTTATTGTGAGAGAAATTCTTCATGGTTATTATTCTATTGTATGTTTTGTTAAACAGTTGGTGTCTTTAACAAATGGCATTTTCTGTCTTGCTTTCTTGTTTTCATCCCTTGACATTTAATATAGGTCCTGCATTATAGATTTCAAAAGATCTGCCATTGTTCTGGCACAAATCCTATTTTATGGGATGAAAAAAACTATGATTTGACTGCAGAGGACAAGGAATGAGGCAATGTTTTGAAAACATGACATTGCCTTCTCTGAAACCTGCACCACTGAAACCAGTTACTACCAGAAAGATATTTCTTGACTTTTTCCTTTGGTTCCTTTAGCAATGAAGATATTAATAAGATTCTGTGCAGAGAATTAGCCACTCCAGTACTCATTAACTCAATGGTGCCACATGCATATTTTGCCATTCGGGAGCACAGGAAAGCATTTTTCTTCTGATGAAGTTGTATGTATTTTCACTCCATTTATATTATACTTAACTTGATACTCATCAGGTATTTTCACTTTGAGCTTCTCCCAGTTGAGATCACATCTGCAGTGATCATATTGATGTTTTAGCAACCCATAGTTTCTCTAAGCCTACTGTGCAATGCCAACATGAAATCTCTCTTATCAGTTAACTTCCTACCTCAGTATTTTTCTGTATTCTTAGTCAAATTAGTTCAAGCTCAGAATGTGGAAAAACCACTTTAAAGAAACTGTTAAAAGTATAATTACTGTGTATATTAAAATCATTAAAAACTGTCTAGTTAGAGACAATATCACAGGGAGCAATTGTACGGCCCTTTCTATGCACATGCAAGGCAAACACAGCATAAACATAAATTTCAAGGTTTTTCATTTTCTTTGTGGTTTTTTTTTTTTTTGTTTGTTTTTGTTGTTGTTTTTTAAAGAAGTGAGGAAGTACTTTAAAATGTCACTCTTAATTTAAGACTTTGCTGGGGCATCAGCAAACAGGAAACAAATGGAAGGACAGCCTAACCCTTTGTTTAAGAGGTAGATGTGAGTTTGTCTACTTTCAATAAGTCTGCGGGTTATGGAGCAAAATGTAGTGATGGACAGAAAAAAAAAAAGAGATTATTTGAAAAATCTTAAAATTCATTTTCTAAACTTCAGCTGCCAAAGGTGTTGTTTGATTGCTCCTCGACTGGTGCATTTCTGTGGATGTAGGTGGTGACCACAACTTGCACGTTTTTCCTGCACCTATTGTGGACCTCATCAGCAGCAGATAAGGCAGAGCACCCTGAGATGATTATGAAATTCATGGCAGTGGAAACCATTTGGGAACATGATTCAAAACAAACGTTAGACTCTGTAAGGGCCCAGCAGGACTCAACAAATTGCATGCAATTTATGCTGTGTCAATAAGTCCTTAAATGCATGCTTTCAGTCTTTACCAATGTACTGAGTGCAGTTGAACCTAGATTAAATTTTACTGTTGCCTTGCGTATGTCTCAAGAAGTACTTTTCTAGTACCTGAGCCTAATTCTAAATCAATTCAGCTTCTTTTATTCACTGAAGCTTCACTTTTTAGCCAACTTTTCAAGCTGGATAAGATAAAGACTTTTTTTTACCCTGCAACAAAAGTGTTCTCCTTGTTATTCTGCAGCACCTTTCCTTTTGATAGTGATCTTTATTTTCTTGACTTTTTTGCTCTCTTTCATGGACATTGTTATTTATCAGCACTGTACTCCATTAAAAAAAAAAATACATTTTTTCACTCCTAATTGTATTGTTCTTTGCTGATTGTTATCCAGAATTTACTATCTGGAGCAGACGACAGAAACTTACTTTTGGTGCCATCTGTAATATAATATTGAAAGGCAGAAGATCTACTGCCGATCTCTATCGTAACTCCTAATAAATTCTTTTCCTCTTGAAATTCACTTCCTCTGTGACTAGTTTTCAGTCTAATGAGCCAAGTTCTCACTTATTTCATGTTTCTGCACTTTAACCTTTGATGAAATGCTTGACTAGATGAGATTTTCTATGATAGACTCTCCATACAGCTAGATAAGGCTGCCTGCTCCCTTTAGAAGGCAGATTTGTCTCTGCTGCTTGTTCCTACCTCCACTTGGGGCTAAAATGACACAAAAGTCTGGGTGTGTTCTAGGGGAAGGTGTGCTAAAGAGCCCTAGGACATGAGGAACTCAATGTTAGTCACAGCGTTAAAGTTACGTCTAATACTGTTAAAACTCTATTAATCTAAAATTTATGAGTGTCTTTGACCCTAAACCCACTTGAGGTCAACTTAATGGTTTCCCCAAGTGCCTGATGTCCGTCCGGCAGGCTAATGAGCAAGCAGGAGAGAAAGCTCCTGTACTTTGGGGAGTGTAATTCAACAAAGCTGGACCATGCTCCTCAAAGCTTCTAATGAACCAGGACAGGGACCATCACCTGTCCAAATGCTGCTCACCAAGCCTGACACAAGGGTTGCAGTATGCAACCCCTATGCTTAGTGTTATGTCCATTTTGCTACTGTGAAATGTAAACATGGGTCAAAGGCATGCACTTCCTTCTATTGGTAAATGGGGCTCCAACTTCTGAAAAGAAATGTTTTATTTGCTACTGTGAGAGTATGGACAATCCAAAAATTATTTTGTAATGGATTCATTGATTTTGTTCAGAAAGATATTCTGCAGCACCTACCCTCCGCTCCTTTGCTTGGAGCACCCTTAAGCACTGATGTATGTTTCTTGATATGAGTGCCTTTTCTCATGATAGGTCATGTACTTTTTTCTTCTCAAATTCCATGTTTAGGGAGAGATGGGGAAAAAAATAAGGAAACAAAAGGCCTACAACTTTAGGGGATGCGTGCCTTCTTATTTCCTACATATGGGATACCTCGGGAGGGCACCTTTGCAATTGCTGGGGACTGAACTGCAGACTTTAGTGGTAGCAGTTCCTAAGGACACTGCCGTCATCCCAGCTTGTATGTTTCAAAAGCTTTTACTCTGGAAATCAGTAGGACCTCACTTCAGGGTAGATGATAGAGGCTTTTGGAAAAGCTCAGGAAACAAAATATGGCTCTCACGGTGAAGGAACGTGGCAATGTGGCTATCAAAGCCCATGGCTGAGCCTTTTTCTGTGCCTCACACCCTGAGACAGAGTTGGACGGATGCTTGGACTGTAGTCCAGTGGAGCTTGGACTGTAGGGAGGGAGTGGGGAAGGACGTGAGTTCAAATAGAAGTAGTGGTACTTTAAGGAAATGATTTAGAAGATTTAAAAGTATGCTGAATCTCACATGACAACAGGGATTGTCAGAATAAATGACTGTGTTTTTATTAATTGATATTGAACCCCCTGGCTTACGTTGAAAATAAAAAAAATAATAAATAATAAATAAAAATAATAAAATAAATAATCAGAGCTGAGATGCTGAAACCTGATTCATTGTGTTTGGAAGATTTGAAACACTTTTCATTTGCATACTTTGAAAGATGGCTAATAATTCATACCTATTCTATTGAAAATATAGCTTAAAAGAAATGTATTAATGACCTAGCAAAAATTTGTGTCACTAACTTTCTATTGTTCAGCTAGCTAAAACTTTGGCATAAGAAGTCCTGTGCAGGTATATTTTTAGCCCTACAGTGGCATTGCTAGGTAGGCAAACAGATCAACCTAATACTTTTCAAATTGCATGGACTAATGATGGATTTTAGAGCTCTGTTTCATTTATTTATTTATTTATTTATTTATTTTTTCAGAGAGGTCTATTTAATTTTGTTCTCAGTGATAATGTTCTGTAGTTGGTAATCCCTTGCAGTACTGATGCACGCGCAGTGACCTTAATTCCCTCATGCATTTTTTTTCTGTTTTCTTTCTTCCTTCTACTTTCCATGTGACCAGACCAGCTCTCAATTGAAAAGATCACTTTTCTGAACAAAATTCATCTACTGCAGTAAAAATCCCGCACAGTTTGTCTTGGATAGATACAGAAGAATCTTCTTTTCATATAGATGACAAGTAATTCACTGATATATGCAGAAAAGGGACTGCTTTTTTGTCAGTTGGTGGTTCAGTCCACAGAAAATAATATAATCATTTATAAAGTATGGTTGTTTATAAAGCAGAAGTATATAAAGAGGAAGACACTGCAGATCACAGCAGTATAGAAAACAAAGATGACCTCTCAGGGTGATGTCCCTTGCCATCCTTTCTGTCTGAGCGTATAATCATTCAGGTACATCAAGAAACATCTTAAAGCCAGCAGGATATCTTCTCACATTGTTCCTGATGATGGCTCTCTTAGAACCTCCGAGGCCTGACTACTGGAAATGTTTCTGTAACTTCAGACCTGCTGGAATATGGCATACTGTAAGGATGCAAATAATGGCAGCTCCTGATAAATCTAAGAACTTTTTAGTCAGTGTGTCTCTGACTGAAGACAGTAGCAGGTGCCTCATCATTAGGAGCACAAGCATATGAGGAACAAGAGCTGATATTTCCTTGGTATATTCTCCCTGTAACATGCAGATTTCCATTCCCAGAGGTCAGACTGTAGTTTTCCTGCAGCCACCAAGTGCTGCCTTTTTCAAGCAGAGTACCACTGAAGCCACAGTCAAGCCATAGGGGTAAGGTGACTTTAGATGTGAATTTCACACTCTAAGATTCATTTCACTCAGTGTGTTGCAGCATCTTTTCTTTCTAAGCAGTCTCACTTTTTCTGCCATGCTGTAAGGCTAATTATTCTCAATTTATTTGCACAGCCCTGCATTTGCCATCTATTATTCCTGAAATATAAAATGATCTGAATTCTTTTATATCTGGCTGCACTGCCTAATTATTTCTCATTTGTTTTTATTCTCTTCCAATTTAGTATCATCTGCAAAGTTGAAATCATGTTTTCATATCATAATTAGACCTTTAAGAACCTAAGAAAACCGCTTGGTGAATAAGCATGCAAAGGGTTTGTTGTTTCTTTTTTCTCTTGTTCTCATTTTAATGGAGATTTAAAGAGACAATAAATTAGAAATGCATGAAATGATGAGCTAAGAAATTCAAGTTGTTTGCCTATGGGCTGTAATGTTACATGAGCCAGGAGTGATATGAAGAAGTACTTATGATAAGGAAGTTGGTTAGGAATGACTGATAAGGATGCAGAAGATGAGCTGACATGTGCCCAGCTCCTCACCCACTCTGCCACATTTGAAGATATGCTTATTTGGACAGGGCACCCACATGGATGTGTCATGGTGTAAAAGTTCTCTCCTTGTTCTACCCTACTAACAAGTAGTCAATGTGCAGACGATAGCTGATTACCAGCTGTGACTGATGCAGACTTAAGTGTTTACCTTTAACAAGTAATTATCTACACCTAAGATTAGAGATTAGCCCACCATTAAAATATGGCTTACAGTACTTTCTGCATCTCAGAGATACACATTTCTCACCTGAATAATAGGGAAGATACAGAAATACTTACTGCATGACAGAAAAAGGCTCTTTTAGTTATGTTACCAAGCATATTGCAGCAGAAATCAGTTTAATGTTTTCTAACACCAGTCCAGTAGCCTTTACTTCAGTCACGTGTATATCTGGAGGACTCTGTCTTAAATAGAAGATTATTTTTTGTATCCCTTTGGCTCAAAGTGTAGCAGTTGAATGTGCTATTTAAAGTTTCGTGGAGCTGTAGGTAATTCAAATCACTACATACCTCATTGTGGCCTTACAATACTTGAAGGGAGCATATAAACAGGAAGGTGATAGGACAAGAGGGAATGGTTTTAAACTGCAACAAGAGAGTTAGGTTAGATATTAGGAGGAAGTTTTTCACATGGAAGGTGGTGACGCACTGGAACAGGTTGCCCAAGGAGGCTGTGGATGCCCCATCCCTGGAGGCATTCAAGGCCAGGCTGGATGTGGCTCTGAGCAGCCTGGTCTGGTGGTTGGCAACCCTGCACATAGCAGGGGAGGGTTGAAACTAGATGATCATTGTGATCCTTTTCAACGCAGGCCATTCTATGATTCATATTTTCACAAAAGTTTTGTACCATTAACTGCAAAAAATCTGCAAAGTGTGGTGAATATCACTCTTTGTGGTTTATGTTTCGGTTTGTGTTTCTCTGACCAAAATTAATGTTTGAATCTGCAAAATTTTCATATGAGAAGTGAATGCTCAGGTATACAATCAGCTCTGGAACCACAGGCCCTGTTCAGGGATTGTCCTTCATTCTCCTCATTTCCATCTAGTTGTGTTCTGCTAATTACACTATACAGGCATGCAAAAATCTTTATCTGATATCCAGCAGGGAGCCATAGATCCTTCCTTTTGTGAGTTTGGATTGGTGCGGACTTTGTATATGCACCAGAGAGTTTATATTTACCTTGCTATTCTTCTCTTTCCACTTCAGACAGCACTCAGAACAGGCCCCTACATTAGCTTGCTCCTTCAGGATGGTCCTATGGCCTTGATTCTGTTGTGAGAAATCATAAAACTATAAGGAGACAGACCATGAAAGGTAAGCTACACCTTCAGCAGCTTTGGTGCTCCTGTGAATCATAGAATCATAGAATCACAATGTCGGGGAGGACCTACAAGATCACCTAGTCCAACTTTCCTCCCATTACCATTGCTAGCACAAGCCATTAAACCATCTCTTGTAGCTCCTCATCCAGACACCTCTTGAACACTGCCAGGGATGGCCACTCCACCACCTCCCTGGGCAGTCATTCCAATACCTGACCACTCTCTGAGAGAAAAAAATTTTCCTTATCTAAACCTCCTCTGGTACAACTTACGGCCATTTCCTCGGGTCCTGTTTGTTGCCTTGGAGAAGAGGCCAAACCCCTCCTCATCACACCCTCCCTTCAGGAAGCTGTAGAGTGCAATGAGGTCTCCCCTGAGCCTCCTCTTCTCCAGACTAAAATCCAGGTATGAAAAGCAAAGCTTATTTTGCAAAGTCACTTTACTGGAAAAGGGAGTGACAGATACTTCTGGGAATGAGATTGAGTGAGCCATCACACCTGTGGAGATAATCTGAGTATCTCTGGGCCTGACTGATTTCCCCTGGAAGTATCAGTCGGGAGCAGCACCTTCAAATAGTTGCACTACTGACATGATTGCTGTATGGTATGGGAGATCAGAGTCACATCAGACCTCCAAGAAGGGATGAATTTTTTAATGGCAGCCTGTGAGTTATTTTTAACCCCAAACTTTGTAGGCACATTGAATTACAGGTACAGCTTAAGTCATTTTTATGTATTCTTGACTGACAAGTCTAACAGTTAACGTCCTGCCTGCAAAATTATGCCCAGGAGTACGTGCAGCTGTTGTTCTGAGTGAGCAGAAGGGACACATGATTTTGTACTTCAGTGACTTTAATCCTTCTCTGCAGGATGTCCAAAAGAAGGAATACATTTCTAAAAAGATGTTTGATCCTAACAGGATGGGATATTTAAATACAGTTATTAAATATTATCTCTGCAAAACAAGGTTAAGGGCATTTGTGTTTTTCCCTAAATCTATCAGATATTACTCTTAATTGTAGCTTGAACTACAAATTCATAAAGTTTGGAATGATGACATTTCTGCAAAACCAGTGATGTTGCTGGGCCATGGAATCATTTATCTTGGTATGCAAAAATGTTCATGAAATGACTGCAGTGAATACTTTTATGTATGCCTTTGCTCTGGTACAGATCACCCTGAAAATGCATTATGTTGATTTTCAAATGCATAGCTGGTCTCCTAAATCTCACATATGCTTTCTCTTCCCTCATTAGATGATTCAAAGATTTTACAAGAGAGTAAATTATTTACAGATTACAGATTTTAAGAAAAAAAAAAGTTCTTTATTACTAACACAAAGCTAGTAAGTTTTATGTTTTATATTATGCTACATATATTTTAATTCAAGAACATTTTCATGTGAGACTAATGTTTCTCTAAATACTCTGAATAACTGACAATGAAGCCCAATGCACTACAGGAATCTGTTATTCTTATGTCATTAAAATGCTAAAGCAACTCTAAGAATTTAAGTATTGAAGTCTGGAAGAAACAGGGACTAAGAGGCATGATAATGCCAGATGAATTATGTAATTTTTAAATGTGGAGATAGATAGGAAATGTGATTTTTATGATGAGAAAACATTTGAATAATGAGTTGTGTCAACAGGGTTCTCTCTTTTCATTGCTAGCATTATTCTTTAGGTTCTAGGTTTTTTTTCCAGTTCACCACAGGGAGCACCCCATACTTGGAGGTGTTTGTGAAGGTACACTGATATGTAAGAGAAACACCAATGGTATTTTTTAAAAGAATTGCCACACTAGTATTTCCCTCATGCGTTAACTCGTAATAGCGTAAATCTTGCTTTAAACTCTGTGTTTAAAAAAACTTCATATAAAAGCCAACCTTAAGATAGTAAAAAACTGAGTTCAAAATGAAAAATTATGATGAGGTCCCTCCTTAACAAACACTAGCATGATCTAAACATTGAATTCTTCTGTCTGGACCAGCTGGAGTGATTCCCAAATGTCTCATTCCTCTTCTTCCCTTTGCTCATTGAGCTAAAGGAAAGAGCTTTGTCCCGGGGGCACAATGCAGCCTCCTAGTCTGTGTGAGTGAGATGGCTTCTGCACCATCCCTGGGATGGCTGCAACCCTTCCAAACTTGTGCTGGAGCTGGGCATCAAAAGGTTTCTATATCCTGCGCTTTTCCTACAGCAGTCAATACTAACACCCTGCTGTACAGATTCTGGTGAAAAGCCAGCAATTGTTGGTCCCCAAATAACAGTCACCTCTTGACTCTGTTCCTTGCCCCCTATCCAGCACAGTTAAGAATCTTAAGAGGTCCAGAGAACTTTATGTGCCTTTGTATGAATTTTATCGGCATACATGATTAAATGTAATTAAGTAGGAATTACATCAAATTCCCACATTACACCTGAATTTGGTGGAGAGGGCTGGGGTTTTGAAGAAATTAGTGTCATTTTGGACTCTTTGTGATGCAAGTTTCTTCAAATTTCATGGCTTTGTCACACTTAAAATGGTGTGTACAGAGTTGATCAGCCATAAAACTATCTTTTATTTGAAATTAAATGTGGAGAAATTTAAATTGTTCTGTATGTATACAGACATAAGTAGCTCATCTTTGGCAGTGCTCAGATTATTTATACTGCAGCTGCAGTAAATTTGAGTTGCACCAAATGTAGCTCTCTAAATGTCAGCTCAATTTTCTCAAGACCTACTTTTCACTTGTTATAAATATTGCTTGTTACAGACGCTAAAACTCTTCAAAAGGGAATGACATTCTGGGTGCGGTCAAAGTGTTCAGAAGGTACATGGATCATAATGGGACATTTACTTATTTTCTTTGAAGCAATGATCAAAGTGACCTTAGTCTGCATTTAAGAATTTTGAGGGTGTGGGAACTCACCTTCTCCATAGGTAGAGTACGCAGATAACTTTCCCATAACTTCTGTTTCCTGCAGTTAGTTTTAGTGTAAATGTTTGGTACTTAGCATGGAGGCAAGTCCCACGTCACCATTTTTTTTCTAAGATTGGATTACTATGGTCAAGAAAATGTTCACTAAAAACTAAAAAGGTAAAGTGAACATTTGAAAGACAATTTATATAGCCATCTTAACTGACAATAATTTTCAAATATCTCAAATATTGTCTTTATCTTGTGTGTGTCTGTGTGTGTGCATAACAAAAGGAGGAAGAGAATTCACCATTTATAATTTAAGGCCTTCAGATGCTTCCAAGCAATTAAACAGTCCATAATTTACAGTTTAAAAGTGAAGAGTCAAGTCATGCATCCTTTTCAGAATCTTATGAAATGCTGAGCTCAGACTCGGTTCAAATTCTTATCTGTTTCAATGATACAGATAGAACAATCATCACTACATAAAGAAAAAGTCAGATTACAATAATAATTGATTGTGATTTTCTTGATTGAAGAGATGACAATTTTCTATTTTTATACCAAGTGGCAGAACAGAAATTAAGGGAATTTGTGTGCACCTGGAACAGATCAGCCACTCTTGGCAGAAAAGTTAATTATCTTGCAAGATGGCTTTTAAGTAGACAGATAACTATGAAATTTCAAAGGCTGTTCTGTCTGCAGTTGTGCAATTATAGCCAGTTATATTTGCTTGGGTTTGGTGGGAAAAAAAATCAATGTTCGTAGCTGTAGAGTTTTTAAGACACCTATTATCTTTGTTATTGCTTTTGATGTGAATTCCATGCTGGGACACTGGCAGTGCCGCAGATTTTGCTCTGACTGTTTTTGACTGCCAGATATTGTTGATTCTACTTACATTCTGTTAATGTTTTCCTTTCTGACTAGTCACCTTTAATTGCTCAAAGTCTTAGCTTCACATCATCACAAATCAAGCAGCTAGGTGTCTACATTTTTTAAGTGAAGAGTTATTTTTCATTGGGGTTTAACTGATCACTTCATCAATCTAAACCAGGCGCTGGTTAAATGGGGTCTTCATAACAGGAAGAAATGTTGGGTTGGGAATAGCTCCACACAACATGCCATAGCCATATCTTATTTCTTCTGCTTCACACATTCCTATCTGAAATACCTCAAAATCATTTTCCCTACTATGTTAAGCATTTAATTTTTATTGATCTTACAGATTACTCATTGAAATTTTCACCAGTTACAACACACATTCTCCTATTGCCATGGTTTTGTTATTATTCTAATAATTCAGTTATGCTTCATTATTAATCAAAAACAATTATAGAGAGACAAGAAATATTGTAACTTAACAAAATCATTGCCAAATGAGACACCTAGTTCTTCTTCTGGAAGAATTTTAAGAGGAGATACGTAATGCAGTTGCTCTGAATCCATTTTCAGAGCACTTTTCTCACAGCCTTGGCGCTGTGATTCCCATGGGTTTATGACTCTCTTTGACCATCCTCAGACTCTAGAGAAGTCAGTGGTGGCTGCTTCCAGAGCCTGCTGGGGTCATGGTGCTGAACGATGCTGCTGATGTAATTAATACCTTCAGGCATGTTCTCAGGGCTAAAGTGATCCACGTAGTCTGGAGAGAAAACATGCTTATTCAGAAAGCTACCAGTTGTAACTCTAAAACTGAAAGCAGAAATTTTTGTGTTATGTTCACACACAGAAAAGAAATAATTAGTTTTGGTTTTTAGCAAACATTCTGATTTAGTTTCTCAGAACGTAGGAAGCTTGTTGTGTACTCAGCAGTACCAGTCCTTTTATCTGCATGGAGGTTAAAGCTAGTAAACCTAAAAATAAATGGGAGGAATATATATATGGAGAAGAAAGGAGAGTGAAAAATAAATCAATTTAACTAGAATATTCTGAAACGAATTCATGCTCTGCTGGAGGAACGAGTACAAATACTTTAATCGTTTGGGTTGGCTAGGGAACTTCATCGGAATTAGATCCACTTGAGAGGGTGAAAAAGCATCCCTGCTCTATACAATAATGACACATGTCTTCAGCTTTTGTGATTGATATTAATGTAGTATTTTGTTCTCAATAAAGAATGTTTACATTTCAGTTGTAGCTTCCAGCTTGAGCTCAAAATCCACATTTATTTTGTAAAAGAGTTAAGTTCCATTACAGTAAAGCCTGGTTTAATTTTTCATCTTGAATTTGCCATGTAAACTTGATTTCTTAAGCATATTTTCCATCTCTGGTATTTTCTTATTAGACTCAGCATATTTTGACATTTTCAAGATGCTTCCTATTTATAACTTAACATTATACAATGTCAAGAATAATCAAAAGCATAAAGAGATGACAGAGAAAAATCCCATTTAATATGATCTTTCTGGGTCATAGTTCTGAGTTTCACTTAGTATGCCTCTTTTGTGAGCTAAAAATACCTTTCTAGCAAGTGAAACATACCAACATAAGTTAACAGAGAATGGGCATGATCACATACCTACTTTGTAATCACAGGGTCTCAAAATTCAGAGCCAGGTGAACACATCACAGATGTCTCAGGATTGCTGTCCAGTCGTTGAGTGACTGACTCAATGTATTATGATATACCATCAGCTAATAACTACTTTTCTTTTGGACACCGTTTTATCTCTCTCTTTTTTTCTTCATATGGTCTTCATTTTTTCTTTATTTATATTATTTTATATCATTTTATTTTATTTTATTTTATATTTTATTTTTTATTTTTTTCTTCTGCCTCGAGAACAAAGGGCAGCTACAGCTTTAGTATTTCTTTATTCTGCGTGCCTTTACTTAAACTGCAGATTGAAAGAAGTACTGTCCTCAGAAATCTAAATCATTCCAGTTATTTTGATACAGTGACTTTATGACAGGCAAATTTTGATTTAATATTTCTTTATATACGCATGTGCATTCTCTTAAATTAAGTCCTATTGCTATTTCTATCACCTGATTATTTCATTGTTTTTGCATTTAGGATTATGGCCTCACTGAGCTTCAGCCTGTCAATTATTTGTGTAAAACCCAAGTATTTGATAGGTAGATGCTGAATCAGAGAATGGTAGTGCCTATTTGTGCTCAGAATTGGTGTTACCATTTGAATCCTTCATTATGCCAATAAAAGAAAGCAAAGTATATGATGGATCTATCAACATATGATTTGTCTTGGGGAAATCATCTCTCTGATCTTGATTGGCTGTGTAAGATGGTAATTATTAATTTTTCTTTCTCACTATGGAGCTGATGGTACTTCTAGTTAGGAAGAGGAGAAAGAGACCTTTAAACCATATTGTCAGTTCATAGAGTCATAGAATATGAAGTGTTGGAAGGGGGACCCATAAAGGTCAAGTTCAACTCCTGACTCCACACAAAAATCAGTCCATATGTCTGAGAACATTATCTAGATGCTTCTTATTGGCCTGGGGAGCCTGTTCCAGTGCCTGGCCCCCCTCTGGTGCAATACCTTTTCCTGATACACAGCCTGAACCTCACCTGACAGCTACAACATAGGATACCAGGAACCTTGAAACCTTCATTTTCCCTTCATTCCTTCTGAAATATAAATCTGGCACCATGTGTTCTTGGAGGACCCACAATGTCCAGCAGTATCTGCTTTTCCAGCAGCTCTGCTTTGCTCTGCTTCTTTCCTCTTGTCACCTGATAATACAGTGGGATCATTCAAGTATCATTAACCTGATTGTGGTGAGGGGAGCAGAGGATGACATGAGGATTTTGAAAGAAATGTGTAAGAGGTGAATAAGAGTAATTTATAAGTCATAGACAATTAAGCTTTGGTCTGACAGTGACCATTGTCTGGATACTCGTGGTAGAATCCATAGTCCTGAGTCTAAGTTTCCTATACAGTGTAAAAAAGATTGTGTGATTCATATTAGTATTCACAACCCTTAGTAGGGAGCTACCCAAGGTAGCAATAGCAAAGCCCTGAGGACTCATTTCATAAATTCCCACCCGAGATGCTTAACTTTACATTTTTCTCCACACATGATTTATAGCCATGCAAGTAGGCACTTAATTTCTTCAGAAAACAAACAGACAAACAAAAACACTCCAAAAAACCCCAAACAAAACAAAAACCAGACACAGAGAGCAAGAATTATTCTTTTCTTCCAACAAGAAGCCAGAGAAGAAGTAGGTGGTGATTCCTCTCACCTCCTCTTCACCTTCTTTTCATAAGGGATCAGAGTGCATGCCATTTTAGTCCTTTTTTTCACTTATAGCATAAAATCAATCAGACCTGGAAAGTTTTCTAGCATATCAGCTGCTTTTGAGCATAAACACTTTCAAAATCCCTAAAGATACAGCAGATTGTATAGAAGAGTTAAATATTCAGAAGAGAAATATTGAGAAGGAAGTTAGAGTAACCCTGATTTATCAGTTTAGGTCATTTCCATAGCTATAGCAGACATTGTGTTTCAAGGACAGATAAGTTATTTTCTACTACATATGCAGGAGATAATGTATGGAGACATTTGTAGCAGACGTTGTCAAGGATTGTCCCTTTGGAAACTGTTCCTTTTGCCAGCTACTCTACAGAACCTATTTTTCTTCTTTATCTGTTCTAGTAAATGTTAAAAAGCAACATATGACCCAAATGAAATACCTAAAAAAATTACTGTGCAAACTTATGTAAGTCTTCTTGAAAATTTTGGAAATTGATGTAAATAATTCACTTATTTCCTTACTTTCTTATGAAAAAAAATAAAAATAAAAAATTGAAGCCAGTTAAACAATGCAAGGGAAGGAGAGCACAAGCTTGAAACATGCAAAGAATACAGAGAAAATGGTGAGCATGACAGTATGCAAAAGGGAAGTGCTCTGTAGAAAAAAAGGCAAGATAGGAGTAAAACACTTTCAAAGAGAGTGATGGTGTGAACCGATGAGAACTATGGGTGTGATTGTTGCAAATTGCAGTAGACTCATTGAATGGCACTGGTTGGAATGAACAAGTTTGCATTGCAGCAGTCTTAAATAAGGACCTGCTACAGATTAAATTATGACCTAACAGTGGATGTAGGCATTCAAAAATTGGACCTAATGGACAAAACAAAAACAAGTGTGCATCCAAATTTGCATAGTCAAAGACTTGCCTTGTGTTATGATATGTCATGTTGATAAGTTGTTCACCATAATGACTTTCTCCTTGTTTATTTGGACACTGATTATTGTTGGTAGTATAGTTAGTTTGTCAACCTCTGATAGCTGCACATGCATATGTACAGTCACCTCCTCTCTATCTGTATAAGCTGAAAATGTTTGTCAGGGAACAGTTAGATAAGTGATGCAGAACTAATAACACGGGACTTATCAACAACCTGTAACCTATGTTGGGGAGCACCAAGCAGTGTGCATGGGCAGTGGACAGAAATTCTGTCATGAAATGCTGAGATTTTCCCATTTGTATAATATCCTACATATATGTGTTCACCCCAGCAGCAGCTTCCAGGTCTGCTTACAGTAAAAAGTTTCACAGTTGTCCATTGTACTAAATGTACAGGTGATCTGAGCTAGTCATGTGTATTATGCATCCTCTTATCCCAGCACTCTGAACTGCTTGTAGGGCTGCTAAGGAAGTGCCACTAGGCCTGCAGACTGTTGCCTCTATCTTACAATAGCCAATATCACAGGTTGTTAGTGTGAAGCAAATTTAGATTTTCTTTCTTACTCTATGTGTTATTATGGATGGCTACAGATGGTTCTGTTGCATATGGTGGTCTGTTCCAGAAGATAAGAATTATGAGAGTATATGCTTACATATGTATAAAGCATGTGAATGTCAAGTGTTAGCTAGACTAGTTGGAGCAGACAAACTTGAGTTTACCTAAAGTTCAAAAAAATTACTTACAGAAAGAAAATACTTCACGTGAAAAGGAAATATTGAAGATATTGGTGATAAATTAATGATAATTAATGATAATGATTAATGCTGAGTGACAGCATAAATACAGTTTAAAAAATGGTTTTAAAAGCATGCATGTATAGTTATCTGTCAAAACTAGCCAGCAAAGCAATGAAGGAACATGAATGAGAGATATTCTTAGTTAAAAAAGGTATTTTACAGACCCCGGGTTTTCTCTTGATGGCACAGGCATTTTTGAAAATAAGCTGAAGGTCACATCTGGAAGACAAGAATATATTTTCCCACAGAAGATAGTAAAGGCTTTACGATTATGCCAGAGCACATAGTTAAGTATACAGAACCATTAAAGTTTGACAAGGCACCTGATCTAGATGAATAACATTCCCTAGTTCAAGAGGAATCATTAAGATGAGGGAAGAAAAGCCTATAGAATGCCTTTTCCACATCTTTTTAACAGCCAAAGAAGCATAAAAGGACAAAAAGATTGTAGTCCATATTTTTATAGGGAGGATAAAGAGAGGAGTCCATGGGATATGGAAAGAATAATAGTTGCTGTTTAAAGACGAGATAATCAAACTTGAGGAAACAACTTGATTTCTTTATGAGCAGTTTGGAATAACTACAGAAAACTAGGCTGAAAGGTATATGAATATTTTGAAATTATGTTGTACGTAGGCACACACAAAATAGATTACTTTAAAAATCTAAGTAGAGATAAACATGTAGAACTGGTGAAATCAATTTAAAGCCAGTTTAGGAGAAGGAAATAAAATATATAAGTTAAAAGAACTACACTTAGGAGGAGAGATATAACAAGTTAGGCAGAACTAGTGGTCAGTGCTGAGAACAGCTGTTTTAGAAAAGAAAGATAGAAAGAAAGATAAGAAAGAAAGATAAGAAAGAAAGAGAAAGAGAAAGAGAAAGAGAAAGAGAGAGAAAGAAAGAAAGAAAGAAAGAAAGAAAGAAAGAAAGAAAGAAAGAAAGAAAGAAAGAAAGAAAGAAAGAAAGAAAGAAAGAAAGAAAGAAAGAAAGAAAGAAAGAAAGAAAGAAAGAAAGAAAGAAAGAAAGAAAGAAAGAAAGAAAGAAAGAAAGAAAGAAAGAAAGAAAGAAAGAAAGAAAGAAAGAAAGAAAGAAAGAAAGAAAGAAAGAAAGAAAAAGAAAGAAAGAAAAAAAGAAAGAAAAAAAGAAAGAAGGAAGGAAGGAAGGAAGGAAGGAAGGAAGGAAGGAAGGAAGGAAGGAAGGAAGGAAGGAAGGAAGGAAGGAAGGAAGGAAGGAAGGAAGGAAGGAAGGAAGGAAGGAAGGAAGGAAGGAAGGAAGGAAGGAAGGAAGGAAGGAAGGAAGGAAGGAAGGAAGGAAGGAAGGAAGGAAGGAAGGAAGGAAGGAAGGAAGGAAGGAAGGAAGGAAGGAAGGAAAGAAAAAAAAAGAATCGAACAAATGTAAAAATATCTATGTGAACTCAATATAATGATTTTAATACTACACTGCTAAGAAATCATGAATGGTTCGTTTAATTTAATGTAGTAGAGGAATGCAATTAACCCCATGCTCAGAAGAGGAACACTGAATGTCAATCAATAATATGAGCTGAACCTACAGATAAAACATGATCTGCAAAATGCTTGGCAAGGCTAATAAATCAGAGTACATTTCTGCATATAAACAAACCATATACCTTCATGTAATGTGATCATTCTAGAAAGTGCTATGTGTAGAGTACCTGTCTATCCATCTGCTTTATTTTGTTGGGGATCAGCCTAGCACCTCTGTCCTGTTCCCATTCTTTGAGCAAAACTAACTTTCACATATAACTCAAAAAAAATTTAATGTAACTTTAGTGTATTTGTGGGGTTAACTTACATCAAGCTTGTACTGATCCTTTGATTTTTCAGTGGCGGCTTTAAGTTGTGGACACAAGCTTGCCTCTAATTAAAGAATGTCACATTTAAGTTAATAGCCAGTTGAATGCAGACCTGCAAGGTCAGAAAAAAATGTGAAGTCCTAAAGAGTAGCTGGGAATCTTCTCTTACAGATACTGTCATGTGAGGCCATGGTTGCTGTGCTGGAAGGACTATGTGTTATTGAGCTTCACAGCTGTGATGATTTCAGGTACAGGAGGGATGGTACAGATGGACAACTGAAATCTTCTTCCAGCCTTTGAACAGAAGAAATTTCAAAAAAAGAGACTTTGGTGTTTGTCATCTTTATAACTTTTTAAGGTTGTTTAAAGCTGTGTTGCTGGCTTTGGCTCTTAAGTAAATCCCAGACAATGAGAATTTGGCAGAGAAAAATGGTATCTATTTTCAGCTGTAAAGTTGGTTGGCAGTACCTGCATGCTGAGTTGATGTATCCACAGTTTTAAAATATCTTCAGTGAACTTATTCCATAGCTGATATAAGTTTCAAATATACTTTATTATGATTGCTGTTTAGAAAAGAAATCCCATTTTTGTAGAAAATGTGTAACAAAATTATATCAAAATTACAACTGCTCAAGCAATGTGCTTGCCCACTGCATTATCTTTATATTTTAACATGTTCTTTTATAGCAACACAGTTTTTACATGCATCCATAATAAATAACATGCTTTCCAGGCAAATAGAGAAGATGGGCTAGAATCTCCATTTGTCTGCGCTGTGCATGCTCATTTAGATTATGGTAAAGTGAGTATAAAACACTTCTGAAAGACAATGCAAATGATGTATGCCTCTTTGCAATGAGACAAACGATTATATGTGTTATTAGAGCCATAATTTTATGCTTGTTAGTCATCCAGTTTTGATTAAGGAATCATTTATTTTAAGAATAATTCTGCCTCGCTGTGAAAGCATTTTTAATATATCTTTTTTTTTTTTTTTTTTTTTACATAAAGTTGTGTGTTTAAAAGGAAGAAAAAAAATGAGTGAACAGTAGGTCAATTGGGACTGACATGGTGGAAGTAGCACGGCACAAAGCCCAACACTTTGCCTTCCAATAAAAGAAGTACAAAATGCAACTGTTGGATTCTGCCTTAGAGGTAATTTGGGTTCAAAAATGCTTGTGCATTTCCACATCAGACATAAAATCCTAAAAACAAAAAAGGAGGTTTACCTTCCAAACACAAAAACTCAGAGCTGGCTTGGGTGGCTCCTGCAAGCAGGCCACAAGCCTTCAGTAGTCTCAGCTGTGCGGTGTAGCATTTTGCTGAAGAGTCCTTTTCCACCCAGCTAACGTATTTGGGTTACTGGGAGCTTTATTATGCAAGAGTTTGCAGTCCTGACAAAGCGAGTTAACATATTTAAACATTTCTTAGCGAGAATGTGTATCATATCATGGCTTGCTTTTTCTCCATTTGTTGCCACTGTTTCAGTGAGCCTGCAGGGCACATTTTCTTGAAAGACGGGTATGCTTTTTCATGTAACACCCCATTAAGTAAAGCCCTTTAGCAAGGACAAAAAGCCTCTGCAGATCCCCTCTTGACATAAAATGTTTACAAACTGAAACACAAAACCTGCTGGTTTGTTAAAAAAGGAATGCAAAATCCAAAAGTTCCCAGTTAATCTGCTGGTTGCTCATTGATTTTTGCATGGCTACATGTACTGATGTACTCTATTTATCAGAATTCTGTCTGATATTTCCCTGAAAATGCTACTACTGCTTTGTAATCTGCTCATCATGGCTTTGTAAATACCTTTCAAGCCATAGTTTTTGCGTCAGGTTTGCATACTACAGACATGTGACAGGGGTGCCTCTTGGACAAAAGGGTGCCATCAAGAGATCTGTGCACATAGCCAGAGGGTGTGTGCAGCCAAAGTGTGGGATGGCAAGCCAGTCTTTCCCAGAGA
Source organism: Coturnix japonica (assembly GCF_054131305.1). Taxonomy (NCBI): domain Eukaryota; kingdom Metazoa; phylum Chordata; class Aves; order Galliformes; family Phasianidae; genus Coturnix; species Coturnix japonica. The sequence continues at coordinate 108,901,600 of NC_140663.1, forward strand.
GTGGTGATCTGGGGCCAAAGGTGTGATCTTTGCAAAGTGGAGTTGTTTTATGTGTCTTGACTCTCAGCTTGCATGTATGGATTAGCAAAAGGCAAAAGAAGCAATCAGAAAAGTGTATCAGGTTCAGTGTATTGCAGGACTGGAGGGCTACTGAATGCAAATGGTACACATGGAGCTGATAGCAGTGTGATCAGTATCTTTCTGATGGACCTGTTTCATGTTCCATGGTCTTAACTTCGGACTTACACAGCTATTTTTTTCTCCTTCTTTTTCTCTGCCTGCCAAAACATTCCAGTTCGTCTTTTACAACCTCAGTAGAATTTATTTCTTCCCACCTGCCATGCACAGGAAATTTAATTCAGAATGATGAGATGCAAATATTATGCAGGGTTGACCTTTTTGTTTGCAGGGTAACTAATTAGCTTGACAAGTAACATGCTTAGTAAAATACGTATATGTCATTAGTTAATCCTGCCTACCTCCTTGAGGTTGCTTCCTGAAATACACTTTACTGCTGTTGCAATTAACTGCAAGCTTGCTATTGACTTCAGTATGAGCATGAGTACAGACCTTTACCAACTGAATAGTAACTTAATACTCATTCTCTGATCTAGTAGTATCAGTAACCACATATTTACTTTAGTCATGCTTTGGTACCATGGAGTAGTGCTAGCTAAATGCCTTTCTTAGTTCTGCTTCCTTTTTTTTTTTTTTTTTTTTTTTTTTCCCCATAGGACAAGATGCAATATGTACTATTATTAACAGGGAAGATATTGAAATAGAAACATTTTTAAAGTAAACCTGAAACAGAGATAAAAATTTCTGAGGTGACCTAAACTTAAGTAACTCTCTGAGTACACCGTGAAGATGCAAGTGGCTGGACGGCTTCTTTTGTCTAAGCTGTGTGATGATATTTATGTGTAGACATGTGGTTTGCATTGCTACTTCGTTGACCAACAGCTAGGCAAAGAAGGAGACTCTTGTGGCCATTATTTACTGTGGTGAGGCAAGGCATTCTGGAATTCAGAAGAGCTGAGGAGACAATTTTGTGTCCTTCACTGAAGGCGAACAGAAGAAGTGGATTATACAGACATGAGAGGTCAAACAAAGTGGCCAAGATTTGACCTGGATCTAGGCCAACAGAAAGAGGCTGACTGTGTTGAAAACACAAAGCTGTCCTGACCTGTTCCTGACCTGTCTTCAGGAATCATTTATGACCATTAACAGATATTCTCAACCACAGTGAACCTTGAATCCTGCATGGGTTGGTTTCTGATGTAGTATGATTAGCTTTCCCTACCTCTGGATTGCAGAGCACCTCACAGTATGATGTGGCAACAGAGATAAATAGCAGTTTGCTAAAAATGGTACGCAGTGGTACTTTGCAATTCTAATTAATGCATCCTATGCTAGTCAGCGTCCTTCAAACCATGACAATTAACAGGACTAAAGAACAGTAATACTGAATGGAAAGTAACTGAGAATGGGAGGCTGTGACTTGCTACAGCAGAGTGTGCACTGATTTCATGTTAATATTTTCAGTTGGCTTGTTCTCTTTTCAGATTTGTTTTGGAAGATGCTCATGTTTTTACTACAAAGTACATTAGATAGCTGCTTCATTTGTTGTGTGAATTTTTTTGTTCTACTACTGAGCCTGATGATGCCAGTACATCATCTGCTTTTTGTTTCTTTATTATTATACTCTTCCTTGTCAGTTTGTTGCCTCTCTGTCTCTAATGAAACAGAGATGGGAGCTTTACAGATGGGGATCTAAATCACAGAGAAACTATGTGACTTTTTACTTGACCTATGCACATAGAAGTAATAATCACTCTTACTGACAGGTGCAGGCAATACAAGCATCTGCAAGCGTTGTAACAATGCAACTGCTATAAACAGTTTAGGTATGATGGCAGTGCTGGATTTGTGCAAAGTTCAGTTTTTATGAGAGAATGTATGAGATATTGTGCAATTATTCTTCTCTTACATTTTAACTTAGGATTAACCCATTCAGTGTACACTTTATATACTTTTAACCCCTCTCCTGGCAACTGTGGAGTTGGATTTCTCTTCCCCATCACTGTAGTATGGTTGCTAAAATTGTACAGGTTATGGGTTTGGGCATAGTGCCCCAGCAGAGGTTTGTTTCTTCATGGAGCCCTTTTTAGCCTACTTGCTTGTTTTCTTCTTCCTTCACATTAGCTTTCTTTCATCCCTTTCAGACTTCTCTCTTTCGTTCTCTTCCTCTTTTAGCAGTGTCTCTTATTTGAAGTTAACAAGTCTTCCCTCTTTGTTGAAACATTTTGCTTTCTTCTTTTATTCACTTTGTTCTTTTCTCCTCTTGGAGTGTGTGCCAGCTGGCACTGACATCCTCTCCCACAGAATTGCAGTAAATTGCTTTGTTAATTCCTAAGACAGATATATATTTTTCTTAATTTCTTTTTTTTTTTTTTTTTTTGGTCTTTCATTCAGTTTTGACCTTTATATATTGGGCAATCATTTCCCACTGTGCTCAGCACAGTCACTGGTGTTGTCATTGGACTTTTCTATTGGTGTTTGTCCTATATGACAGCTATATGGCAGAATTTCAGCTGAGACCTTGTTATTGTTAATTAATTGCCAGAACTTACCATGTTTTACCTATATATCTGTACCAGCACTTGAATGGGTATGGAAATAGTTCTTGAGTAAGTAGATCACAATATTACTCAGCAACATTAGCCTGGGATATCAGTCTGGAAAAGAAGCTTATGGGAGATAGGTTGGTTAAGTAACACAGTTTTAAAGCAGGTGGCCTATGTGAATATTGTTGCCAAATTTGTAATGATGAGATGTTGAAAGAAGATTACTCCAGGTGAAGTGAGGTTCCCACTCTGAATAAAGCTCTGAAGGAGCCTGTCTAGAGTTCTTAATATGCAGGGAGCCAAGGAAAGTAAACCTTCTAGTTCAGGTTATGCCAACCACCTGTACTGAGACTGAGCCAGCCTGAAGGCAATGAGCATATTCTCCACACCTTTTTTTTTTTTTTTTTTTTTTTTTTTCCTTTTTATGTGAACTTTCTAGAATGAATCACAGTGATGTGTTTTATCAAACTTTGCTGTCACGATTTCTCAGTAACCGAAGCGTTTGGGCTTGGTCTTTGGAGGGAGGGAGATGGAAGAACAACCCAACCTAAAAATCTTAATCATCAGTTGTTGTGGAGCAAGTGATATAATTATGATTCATTTCAAAACTGCATTTATATATTTATGCTATATATTATACTATGCTGTCATAAATATTACAACTATATATTTGTACGTAAAAATTTAATATTAAATTATTGATCCTTATATCCTTATCCTGATGGAAATTAAGCTGATTTTTATGTATGTATGTATTTATTTATTTACCCCACAAGTGTATTAAAATTATTCTTCTAAGGCCTGTTTTTCTCCAGTAAAGGTTTCTGACATGTAAAAATTAATGTGTCTCTTTGATGTTTATAGAAAAACTAGTAAGAAACATAGGAAGTGCTACCAAAAGAGTTTCCGAAAGGTCCTTAGTCCATCTCTCTTTTCCACTATACTTTATTCCTCAGGGTTGTTTGCCTGTTCTTTAATGAGTCTCACTATTATAAATCTGCACCTTTAATATTGTCTCAAGTAATTTGTACTTACAGTGCTTTAAATCACCGTTTACAGGAAATGCTTTCAAAAAAACCAAGAAGATATTTTTCTTGTTGTGGAATGGGTTATGTGGTACTTATTTTATGGAGGTACCAATATGCTTTCTATCAAATGGGAGTTAAAAGTTAAATTAAAATCTAAGATACATTTCCCACCAAATATATCATGTGGCTCAAAAAGCTAGAAATATCTTGGAAGAGCAAGAGTATGAATGAAATGGGAAGTACAAAGTAAAGAAAAAAAGATATCTTTCACCACTAACTAAAATCCATGTACTTTTTCTTTTCTTTTTTTTCTTTTTTTTTCCAATGAAAGAGCCTTCCTTTACTAATAACATTGCCTGGCATTCAGGCTTGCTATAGCAATCTCTTTTCCCTACACTAAAGAGATTAAACTGAAATTTAGCCTAGATTCTTGGAGATTAACATTTACTAATGAGCAGATGCACTGCTTTTCAGATGCAGCTAATTGTGTGAACTACAACTAAAGCACTATTTTGAGAATGATGAATTGATTTCAGAAGGCTTCTCCAATTTTCTCTCATAAAAGCCAGCAATGAAAGAAGCATCTCCAGGCCTATGTATGACAGCCAGGGAGCAGCTTATGATATATTACTGCATCTGACAAGTTTGCCCTGAGCTTAGGCTCCAAACCTTAAATTGTCTGGTTGGTACCCAAATACTTGCATCTTTCTTTCTTACACATCCATAGTCAATGGTCTACACCAATCAACCACTTCAAGCAGAAGAAACAGTTCTGTCAGAGTGGGCAAGGGCTAATGTATGAGTCTTATAGCTCAGTAACAGGTTTAACAAATCACCCTGAATTTATAGTAAGATGTGAGTGACAGCTGGGAAAAGCAATTCATTAAACACAATCACAATATACCGAAGAACTGCTGCCTAGACTAAAGAAAACAAAAGGTTCCATGCAGGAAGAAAAGCTTCTAAAATGGTGTTGGAATGGACTGGCTTCTGCAGATCAAATATTAATATCATCTGCAGCACTGCTTCTGGGAAGCCTGCAGTGCTCTGGCTATGCAATCTCAGCTGGCCAGTTACCTCACTCTCAGCAGAACAGGGGAAGCAGATTCCCCAAGGATCAATCATCATTACCTTCATATCTTATCCCATGGGGCAAAAGGTCTGCTGGGCGCCTTGCTCTTGCTCCTACTTGCTACTGCAGAAACGGAAGTAGCAAGAGCAAGTAGCAAGTAGTAAGAGCTACAGCTAGCAAGAGCTAATATTGCTGGTTGCTGATGTATCTAATCCTAGAGTATTTCCATTGTCACAATCAGCACTGTCTGCAGAACAGGAGGAAAAGTAAATTAAGAAACCTTCAGTTATAATCCTGGAATAGGAACTCCAAGATCATTCAACAATAAATTGTTTATTAACCTCAGCTGTTGACAATTATATAAGCTGATTCTAGTGTCATACATATTATTTCTTATGTGTTTTCCAGAAGAATGAAAGACAGTAGATTTAATATTTTAAGCTCAGTGTATGGTAGCATATTAGAATGCATTATGCATTTAGCTGTTTTGCATACATTGGGTATTTCATTAAGCAATGGCAGATGTTGGAAATTTCTGCTGAATTGCAAAATATAGATGTACAGTATTGAGTACTGGAGGATATTACATTGTGTTTGAGTTCCAGAGTTCCCATTACACTGCTGTATGAGAGCATGGCAAACAGCGTTCAAGAAGTTATCAATATCTACCAAATAGACACTGCTCTACATAATATGCACAATGCCAACATTTGAAAGGAAGAGATGGTCTTAGTTCTATGTGTATCACCTGCTCTTTCTAACACCTATATGGATCAGCAATCTGGCCATGGGATAGTTAACTCATTTCTTCTTGCTTCTTGGCTAAAATATCTGGGCTATTTGGACAGTAAAAACTACTGTAAACTTTTGCATTGCCTTCGCTGATGTTGTTCAGCTAGTTCAGAGCTGAACTTCCAGATGAGTCTGAAAGTTGCTTTTGTTGTGGTTTTTTTTTCTTCTTCTTCTTCTTTTTTTTTTTTTTTTTTTTTTTTTTTTCCTGCTTAGAAAATGCAGCTATTCCCTATGAGCAATATTTTTTGCTTGGAAAAGGGTACAATGACTCTATTAAACATCTTCTGGTTCTTCTGGCTTTCACATGCCTCTCTTGGGTACACTTTTATATGGAAAATGGCTATGTGGAAGAAATTCTGAAAGGGAAAACCTGTTATCTGGTTTGAAGCAGGCACAATGCAGATGAGATAGGCCTGGATGCCTGTACTTTGTTTCCCTTTGCAGTATCCTCCTCTGTGGGACAGCTCAGCACTGAGTCTCATTAGAGACAAACATGCCTTGACTTCCTGGCTTTACTGGCTTTGATTCTCAGACTCTGAAGACAAAAAACTAATTGGTGTCAACTGCTGCAGTGGCTTCATGCTAAGTGCTAGGCTAAAAGAAAGGAGCATTTTTGCGGGGATTGCATCAGGTCATATATTTCTGCAAGTAGGGTAAATGCAGGGTGGGCATATGAGAAGTGGCTTTGTCCTGATCTGTGTTATCAACACAGTGGCAGAAGCAGGGCTGATGATTCAGTCTGGGTGACAGACCCCCTTACCATGTTACCAATCAGACTATTGCTCATGGAACTGTCTGCCATTGGCCAAAGCTATCTAGGACACTGCAAAGCTGATGTAGTGAGGATCAGGATATTTTCCCATAAATATTCTTTCAGAAAAATGTAGCAATTAAATCATAAAAGTAATTGGTTCTTGTAGCTCTTTCTTGAAAACAAATCACACCTAAAAACAAGTAGAGACTTCCTTCTTTACCAGAATATTATTGCAAATTAATAGACCATCTGAGTCTGCAGTATCATAAGCCTGCATCCATTTTTATTTTTTATTTTTTTTTTCACATACCTGCAGCTTCATCTCCAGCAGCTCTCCATCTGCTTGCAGGCTGTTTCCTAAACCAGTGTGATGCCTCAGGTGCAGGAGAGAGAGACAATAATTAACACTGTAGCCTACAGAATCTTAGGGAGCAATTAATTTTAGTGAATGGGGGGGAAGCAGAAGAGGGAAAGTATGCTTTGCACAAGTGTTTGTGCATGCAATTGGAAAGATGTACATATAGATGTGTACACATCTTCCAGGAAGATTGTTTTCTGCATTCAGGCTTTCATTCTTTTGCAGTGCTTGTTGTGCACAGAAACTACTTGAAAAAGACAGAGCCATCTGCACTGAGAAGATTAGGGGGTGTCAAGGAAGATTCTTTTTCACTTCTCACCTTCCTGCCTCTCTCCATCCCGCCCCTGGAAAAATCCCAGCTTTTAGCCTGTCAAAACAGTTTTAAAGCTGGTCTCTGATGTATAGAAACCTGTGAGACAGAACCCTGACAGCTACACACTGTCAAAGGAATATGACTGCATAAAAAAATACAACCATAATACTGCTGAATAAAAGAACGTGGAAATGTTTGAGGCTACATTAGCATGCGGAGTAGTTTTTTTCATGCATATCTATGTACATAAACTGATCAGGGAATACTCAGTTTGTGTATAGGAAGACTATTTTGCCCATTTATACAGAGAGAGATTATACCATGCATACACAGCACTGAAAATTTAAGATTTGCATGTCTAGGGAGAGATTAAAAATGAAAACCATATGATTAATTAGTCTTCTCCCTCCCTCACCCCCTGTAAATTTGGGTCCTGAAATTAGAAAACTAAATCCATTTTTAAGCTGTTAAATACAAGTGGCCTGATTTCATATATGCTGAGCAACTACTGCAACTGCTGGTTTCTGTTATGGAGACTGTCTCTGTTTCTGAAAAGTGGCTGTCAGGGAGATCCTATAGGATCTCCTCTGACGTGCCTAGCTAGCAAATAGCCAGGTATGACTGCAGTACCTACGTGCCTGATGAGTACAGCTGCAGATATGGGGAAGTGGTACTGAGCTTTCTGATTGGCTGTGCGGTCTTCTGGGAGGAATCCAGCAGAGAGACAAAGGGAGAAACCCCATCACAGAAGACTTATTTTTCAGCTTTGACGTCTTTTCTCCAATTTCAGATCCTTCTGTCCTTTCTTCTGCACACAGTACTGCCCATACTGAATGCATAGAATATATGAACAACCAGAACAAGCCCTCTCTGTGTTAGTTTGGAAAGGGGGATGTCACAGGTGTGGCTGCTCTCTTCTCACAGCATGCAGTGTATTTCAAAACTGATACATCTCCCACAAGCAATAAGTTTTGGCAAGGGACTGTGTTAATAAAAGGCACTTGAAAGCTTTATCTTGAGACCCAAAAGGTCGTTTCTAAACCTTTAACTTTGTTCTGCAGTTTTCCAATTGCACAAGCATCGGTGCTGCAGAGAGGCAATAGAATGCCCAGTGGAAAGCCAGTATTGTATTCATCCCTTTGGAGAGCAAATTCATTTGCCTTTTTCTTTTTATGTCTGCTTATTCAAACAATTAAATAAATTAAAAACAACTGAATGTTCTGCTCTGAGCCACTCTCAAATGTTTTCAGGCGATAAAACAAATGAGAAACAATAATCTAATGCAAAACTGATTTGAGCATGTTTACATAGAATCACAGAATCATGTTATTAGGAAGCTAAAAGGTTTATCCATGCTCTTGGTTTTGAGTTGGTGTAAAAATATGTACTATGTCTGTACAAACAGCTACATGTAAAGGCTGCTGTTGGCTGGCTGCTCAGCATAGCAAGAAAAAAAAGCATGTTTGTATTTTTCTTTTCCACATGTTCAGACTGTTACAGCAGGAAAGACTATGGAATGCCTTTCAGGAAGTGGGATAACTATGTGGATGTGGACTCTGCTATGAAGACAGAAGTATTTTACTACAAGGAAATGATATTCTGAGGAGGAATGTAAACTTGTCTGGAATTTGAGTAGATTATGCCAATATCTGCGTATTGCCCTCTTGCTTCCCTTCATGTTGCACCAGTCATACTGTAGCTGTTCAAAATGCTGTCTGTAAGTAATATTGTTATCTGTAGCCAAAGGTTGGAAAAAAAATATCAAAAAAAAATATCATTTTGGAATTTGATTGTTTGCTCACCAGGAAAGCAACATGAAGACAGAAAAGATAGTTTTACCAGATCATGTAAAGAAATGGAATTCTGCTTATTTTCCCTACTAAATATGATAAAAGATAGAAATTTCCTCATATTATCTGAACATCAACACCTGCAATACTTTGAATCCTACAGTCTTAAAATATTAAAAAGAAATCACAATATAGAATATAACTTTGATTATTATACATAGACAGAATTTCATAAAGGTATAAATATATGTTGCACAGTGGTTTCTACGGAAAAAACTTTTGAGTCTTTGTCCTGAAAAGAGGACAACTCCCCATGTATGAATTTTGCATGGGTATAACTTCTGTAACCAAGTTGTGCAATCTGAGAATTGTGTTGCCTCTGCATGTGGAGGAGAAATGCACTGTTTTCAGTTTTCCATCACACTTTATCACTGCAGCTGTCACCACACTTATGTCCCATTGTCAAGACTGAAAGCAGAAGCCCTACACACACAGGCAGCTGGCCAAATGGATACCAAACAGAAAGGACAAGGTTCTCTTAACTCATGTATTTAAAAAAAACTTGTTAGTAAAATCACTTTATCTCTTTCATTTCACGGGGGTTAATGATATTTCTTGAATGAATTTCAGTCTGTCTTGCTGCAAGAAATTTTTCCCTCGTGCTAAGCATTCACTTGGATCATTGAAGGCAGTCTGGATATTGACCTCCTAATATTATATAAGTCACACTGGTGAGTAAAGGATCAAGGAAGAAAGGTATAGTGGCAGTGACACTCTCAAAAGGATAATCTGGGGAAAAAAAAAAAAAGCTTTCTGAGATACTGGGTAAAGCTTCTCATCATCAATCAACAAAGAGTTTAACAGAAGGAAACCTTTGCAAAGATGATTGCTGAAAAGTTTGTGTTTGAAGACAGAAGCGAATAAAAAGGAAAGAGCCCTCCTGGACAGAAAGTCTGTGCTGCCAGAAAGCACAGCTGGAGTCTCTGACCTTCCTGATTTGCCACCATCTACCAAAACAGCAAAATGATTCCTGAGCAAGGTGTATTCCTCCTGGGAGGTGAGACTTCTGTGTCTCTTTTTGGATCTCTTTGTTATCTGAAAACATAAGTAAAGAAAAAACAAAAGGAGTGGCAGAATGAAATTTTCCACTTTATCTCACTGAAAAGACTGGTATCTAAGAAGGGATATCTGTTTGGTCCTGCAAAAACAAGGCTCTTTGCTTACACCTCTAACAGTGGCTCATAGTTACTGTATTCCCTGTCTCCTGACCTATGGCTGTTTCTTAGCCATGCTATGCATATTTTAGCTCTATTTAATCTTTTGATGTCATTCCCTCCATCTCTTTGTCATTTGTCTTGCTTTTGTCTGAACTCTTTCCACTCCATCCTGGTCTGGAGATAGCCAGATCAGGGTTTTGGGGGCGTGCTTTCAAGAAAATGTTATCAGGAAGGACTTCCCAACCCCTTCTTTACCCAAATCACCTTGGTAAGCTCATGGACACACTGGTGGCCCTGGTTCCTCCCTGCTTTGTTAGTCTATTTTAGAGAGTTCACAACAGGAAGCATCTAATGGGGGACCTATACATTGTACTGGCTGTTAATTTACTTTTATTCCCTTGTTGTTAGCGAACATCACAATTCCAGTTCTGATCCTTCAGCCGGTGTATTCTCTCCACATCTTTTTGAGCATTGCTACCTTTTGGTACTGTTTCTCCCCCAAAATATCCAGCATATGTATCAATCAATATACCAGCACAGCAGTATATGACTCATTGAAGACGCTCATCTGCATTTTTGGAGTATGTATCTTCTTTAATGTTTCTGGGCAGCATTACCAGGCTCTTTAGTGTATTGTCTCAGTTATTTGTGTTTCTCCTTGGTGAGCTCCTCCCATGAATTGAGAAACTGATTGTTGTCCACTATTTATGAGGTCAAGTTGCGTAATGATTGCCACATAACAAGCAACAGATTTTGGCTTAGTTTGCTGCTTTTACTGTTTCCCAGGCCTCTCTCCAGAGACTTGGTCAACAAGACAGCCTATGTGGCTTCTCAACAGGTTTCACTGCTATACTCTTTTTTTGAACTGAAATTAATTAACAGTTCTTTTCAGCATTTGTTAATCTTCAGTGATGCTTGAACAGTAGGTTTTGCAGCTATGAAAGTTGAATTGTAAATAATCCAGTACTCTTGGGACAGTTGTAATTTTGTTTGTTTGTTTGTTTGTTTGTTTGTTTGAAGATATTGCTGCCCATTCCAAAGCAAAAATAATGTTCTTCTTTATAAAAACTAACACACATTCCCCCTCCTTTTTTTTCTTTTTTTTTTCTTTTTTTTTTTTTTTTTCTCCAATGAGAAGAGAGCATCAGAGGAAATGATGATGGAAGTACCATGCCATTTGTCTCAGTCTGATACCTGAGTATATTCAAACCAATAAATGTAAGATTATTTCAAAATATCCCAGTTACCTTATTAAAGTCCATATCTTGTATTTATATCCTGTACCATGAAACCATGTAGTTTATAGTTCTGCCAAAAGCACTATCAAACCATCACATCTTATTTACTCATTAATTGTATGTGATTCACGCAATGTATTCATCTACACCTTTGTTTGCTAGATTGTCTGTACGTATGTTGCTGGTTTCCTGAATAGTAGCACTCGGTTAAGCCTTTGTTTTGATCTGAAGATCCTTGCTTGCTACTTTTCTAGCACCGTTTCACCACAGCTTTTGAAAACCAGCAATCAGACAGATCTCCAAGTGCTAATATTTGAATCCTCCATCATGTACACAATCTCAATCTGCTGATTTGGGAACATGTGATGAGAGTGTACACCAAGAGGTAAAGCTATCGTGTTTAGTGAAAGTAATGGACAGCCAGCAAAGTGGTAGAGCTCAAGCTAGGGAACCTTTTGCTATAGATACGTGGATAGTTAAAGAAGTAATGTTGGTGAGAGGTAGACAGTTTTCAGAGAAGAGACAGAGACTCGGGCATAACAGATAGATATACTAAAGCGATCTTTTGAAGATATCAGTAGATCTATTGGTAGATGTTAGATATGTAGTACACTCTGAAAGCAATGGATACTACACCATTTACAAATAGCACAGTAACACTGCAGAGAGCAAATTCTCAGCTGCAAAACACTATTTTTCAACACAGTCACAACTATGAGCTATACATTTTCCCCAGTGATGAACAAGAGCCTGCGTGCTGCCCTCATAAACATAAGCACCACTGGGGGTGATTCACTGTTGCTGTCACCACCGCTGAAATGTATCACCTACCCCTCACTGCACTCACATCCACTGTTTGGTCTATGGAAATGTTCAGCAAATGTCAATGAAGGCAGTGGGTGCCATTTTTAAATTTTTTATTTTTTTTTTTCCCTGCATGGAGGAACTGAATTTCATCCCTTTGCTTCATCCACACTTCCATACCATTGTGTCAGACTGCCCCTCTGCTACCATCTGTCACACAGTTACAAAATGTAATGGAATATCGGTTGGACAGTTCATTTCTTTCTGCCATGCCACCAACATCCTCCTCTGACATCATGGCCCAACATCATAAAGTAGAAGCAGTCCTTGTATATATTTTATATGTATACATATGTGCACGTGCACATATCTGTGTGTGTGTAAGTCTACATCTTTAGACCTGCAAGTAACAAAGGCAAATCTAGAAGTAAAGCGAGTGGCAAATATCCTTGAGTGACAGTGAGGGAAGTGAGTTGGAGGTCAGATTAGTCCACTGAAAATAATTTCTTTTTTGTCAGCAGTGAGTTTGACTCTAACACTGGAAGAGGAAGAAAGGTGGTAGTTTGGAGTCACATTGACTCACGCATGTAGATATACACAATGCAAACAGAAAGAAAGAATCCAGGGAATTGAAGTGTGCTGAAGGAAAAATGGAAGACAACTGGAATCAAAAGACTGAGTAAGATCAATTCTGGGAAGTCAGCATGCATCCAGCCATAGTGCCGCAACACGCATTTTGCTAATAAGTAGTGTTCAGACAGTAAGAGTTTGTTTGAAAGCATGTGTAAAACTGCTAGAATTGATACCAGAAAAAAGGTCTTCTTTTGATTGCTAGGAATGGTTGTACTCAATCAGAAGAGTGATTTATCTCATCTATGATCTTGTCTCTGGCAAAGTCTAAGACAAGATATGTTGGAGAAGTGGATGAAATCCTGTAATAGAAATATATCCTGCTCATTGTAGGGATTTCTTCTGTTCTTACCAGCTAGGGAGTATCATATGTGGTCACTTACAAAGTACTAAATATGAATTAAAAAAAAAAAAAAGGAAAAAAAGGATGTAATAGTTTATACTGCAAATAAAAATAATCTTGGGGAGCAGTTTGTTGTGTGGGACCAATGTGTCTGCTTTTGGGAAGGACTGGGAAAACATCCTCAGGAGAGGTTTAATTTCCTAACTGAAAATGGCATAAATATGCTTTCAAACTGAGCACATATTAACAGAAAGCTATTCATGAAGGTCATCCTTATGTGAAAAGATTGTGAGACTGTGTAGCAGTATTTCAGGCATGCAATTGTTAGTGACTAATGCACTTCAAATACTGCAGATATTCTCTTTTGTTGTTGTTGCTGTTGTTTTTTGAGGGCTAGAAGGTTTTCTTCAGTCCCTGGAGCATGAGCCAGGAGCTAGGCTAAAGGCTATAGAGCACTCAAAGGGCAAGAGGTACCCGTGTTTAGGCATCTGAATCCCAGGCAGATGTTGAATGGAGTAATACCTTAGGAGCTTCTTGGCACCCTCTAATTAAAATAAGTTGTCAACATTTACTTATGAATGTCTAAATGTAAAATCTTTACAGTATTCCGAATCCTTCCTCTAATGTCAAATGTGTAATTCAGCATGAATTTTCAAGACTAGGTGGAAAAAGAGTTATCTCATTTAAAGTTATTCTGTTTCCATGAATTGTCTCAGTTGTCTCCTAATTAGCTTCATCACTGTTCCCTTTCGGACTCTGAGCAAGTTAAGATGACTAAGCTTGATATCATCTCTTGCTGTCCACCTAGTATTATGTGGAATGCTGTGCCACCAGTGAGCTGATCTTGTAGTACAGCTGTCATGGCAGGATACGGTAGAGGCCAGTTTTCAGAGGAGTGGGGCACAGAAATATACAGAATAGGTAAGTAGCTGCACAGTTCCAATTCTGTTAGAAAGTCTGCCATTTCAGTAGCACCTAATCACACTCTGCTGGAGCCATATTCTACATGTCTTTAGGCATACTCTGTATGCCTATAGAGATGGGTTTTCTTATAATAGCAATAATGAAGCTGATTAATGTAATGCAAGTGAGAGACTGGTCTATTTTTGTAATATCGAGATAGAGCCTTTTTAAATAAAATGAGCTCCTGCTTCAATCTGAATGCTGCTGAGCCTCAAGAAAGATGTGAGGTTTTATGAATTTCAGGATCATCCATTCTTTCTCCTTGTCTTCCTGTCACTCACACCCCATCTGCCCCTCAAGTCAGCTGCACCTGTGTTCCCTTCCCTTCCCTTCCCTTCCCTTCCCTTCCCTTCCCTTCCCTTCCCTTCCCTTCCCTTCCCTTCCCTTCCCTTCCCTTCCCTTCCCTTCCCTTCCCTTCCCTTCCCTTCCCTTCCCTTCCCTTCCCTTCCCTTCCCTTCCCTTCCCTTCCCTTCCCTTCCCTTCCCTTCCCTTCCCTTCCCTTCCCTTCTTCTTTTCAGCCTGGAAGATTCTGTTCTCACTAATCTCTGACCTCCTGCCATTGTTTGTGCCCTCATTCAGGTATCTCTGTCCTCTTTGGCCAGTCAACTCATGCATACTGAAACATCCCAAGATTTGCAAGCAGCTGTCACCAGGTGTTAACTGGAGATATGCCAGGGCCTGTGAGTCTGAAAGGCCACTATGATAAAAAGGATTAATGAAAACCCGTTACATATGGAAAAGACTTTTCCTGTTTAGCAACAGAGGCAAAATTCACTCAAAAGCAGAAGGTTAATGCAAGGAGAATAATTAATCTAATCGTGGCTTGAGGAATAAAGATAAAAATGAGCGGTGGCTTTCTGCACAGGGATAAATTTCATCCAGGGATATAAAATCTGGACAGGTCTCCTTGGGGACCTTCAGGGCTAAGTGGATGAGAGGCAGCTCTGGCCAAAAAGCCAAATTGCCCCATTTGTGTGGCAGTGTGATCTCCCCTAGAGTGGTCCAGCCTCCTGTGCAGGTGTGTTGCTTCCAAACAGTGTACAGCATATTTAGAGACATGGCAGGTAGATGGAATTCCAGTTTCTCAGCATACACTCGAATAGATGTACCACACTACCATACAGATACACCAGAAGTGAGCGCTGCTCATGCTATCTTGAGCACATTGCACAAGGGCATAACATGAGATTGTCCTGTGTGGCTTTTTAACTGTAGGACAGAAGTAATTCTTCAGCAGAAGGACTTACTCAAAGGGAACTAAAGAGCAGCTCAGCAGTGAAATAAACCCCGAGGCAACTTTGAAACCAGACAAAAAGAAAAAATGAAGGATCTAGCCATAATACCAGCACAGGCACACATGCCCCTGTTGTGTTTCAGTTCCAGGCACTGCGAATAATGGTTTAATTGCTGGTTCTCTGTGTTTGTGCTTCATCCACTACAAAGAAGAAAATAAGAGGGAATATAAATATAGGAATGGACATGCTGGTTGTAGCTAAGCTGTACTGAAATGCCATTTACAACCCATTGACTTTCTAACGGGCACATCTGCCCATCTCACAAAACCACTGAAAAAATAAACAGGAATTGTAGCATTCACTGGGAAAGTTTCAGCTTCAAACTAATAAAAGGTGTTGAATGCTGGAGTTTTGAAGTTTAGATGCACAAGTCCTAGTGTTCTTAGTTTCTCCTTGTGGTCTATGGATGTGTACTAAATCCCGACCTTAGCAGGCACATTTTCACTTGCCTTCTTTCTGCATCCCTACTGAGATGCTTCTTCCCCTACTACTGAAAGCTGGTTTTTAATCTGCTGCGGTCTCCTTGTGTAAATCAAGCCATCTTTAAACTAAATGCACTTGACTTAACAGATATTCTCATGAACTTCTCATCCTTTTTTTTTTTTTTTTTTTAACAAGCCCTGATGTTTTTAGCACTGCAGCCCCCAAAAGATGAGAAATATTCACTGCAAAACTTTACACAGATTATATCACATTAGCTTGTAATTTAGAGCTGAAAATGGTCTAAGCTTTCCACACTTGGTGGAGTTAACATACATCTTGAGCCTCTTCATTCACTGTGAACAGTTTGCACTTTCAGAAAAGGTGAGAAATTCCTCAGGATAGGAGACTCATCCATAATATAAACATGACCAGTTCTTGTCTTGGGATATGGTCATTCAGCTGTCCCACAGATACTTATCTCAGCCTAACTGCTAAAATAATCCTAATGTTCTTTGGCAATTGCACCTACCTGCTGCTCTGTTTTGTTGTCTCTAAAGTAAAATTGCCCCTGCTTTATTACTACCAAGCCAGGCTTCCCTCATCAAAAAACAGAAGTACAACCAATTGTCCTGGTCTGGAGCAAACAGTGTACATGCCTTGTGGCAGTAAGGAATTAGCTATGTTTCAAGGTATATGAGGAGTGTCTCAATGCCATCTGTACTTCTCTGTAAGAGGGTTTCTGATGTCTACATGTTTATATACCTGGCTTTTCCTTCAGGCTCTGTTTAGCTGTTTTTTTTATAGTACCTTTCTGTTCATTGTTCTGTAATGCTACCCTGAGCAATCCTTTATCAAGAAATGGCTTATCTATTCCACTGTTGGTTTCTCTCTGGCTTGAGAGCATGATTTCTTCTGAAAAGTGTTTTTTTTCCTATGCTTATTTCTGTTCTTCAAATAAAGAAAAAGAAAAATCTCACCATGCCAAATCAAATATACACCAAATCTCCAGAGCATCAAAAACGTGTCTTGTGTAGTCAGAGAACAGCCATGATCTAAGTTAAATAACAGACAGACAGAAGTCCTGTCTCAGCTTTACTGTTCTTAAGAACTCGTGGAGGATCTTCAGTGTTCAGGGATACAATTTGCTTCCCATTTTCTTATACACAGATTCTTGCACTATCAGCTCTTTGCAGTAAAGTGGAGTGTACCATGTTGCTTTGCGAATACCCTTGAGAAGTGTATTGTGATAGTGAGCTTTGTTAGTATACTCCAGTGTCCTCTTAGAGATTACTATGCCAGTAGGAACTACACAACTAAAAGCAAAGTGAGGTATGCATTTACAATGTCAAATTTGAGTTAGACAGTCAAAAACACTTGTGAAAATGTGGGAACATAGAAAACCAAAGACTGTATTTATCCCTGTATCAAATCCAAGAGAGCCCATGGACCTCTGTGTGCTGGCAAGGTATAAAAGTGGATCTACTGCGCATGGGCAAAAATTAAAATCTTGCATACATAGTGTCCTCAAAGTTCTGGGTGGTAGAAGAACAGGGACCCTGAGATGACAATCTATCCTTCTGTTTCCATTTGGAATCAAAGACATTTCCACCCAACCCACGTATTTCTTATTCTTTCCTAGCATATCACTGACTTTCACCCACTGCTTTGAAAATCATGATGTTCTTTGGCAGAGCCAGGTGCAATTATTGCCTGTTCAGATGACAGAACCAGCTAGTGGCTGCTTTGGTCTTTGATTAGGCACCCAAATTTAGTTCCTGTACAGGAAACTAGCTTCAGTTCCTATTAGGTATTATCCTCAAACAAAATAAATACAGCTAGCAGATGGTATAGGTAAGCCTAAGGTTAAACATCTCAAATTGTGCTTTAGTAGTTGCATAATTTACAGTCTTACTTGTACATCAGAGATTCAAAAACACTTGCATTAAGAACCCACATTTCACTGTGATTGCAAACTTGGTTGCTTGTAAAGAGGGAGAAGAAATTTTTGGTGCTTATCGTAGGTCTCTGGAGACTATGCCTCCATGTACAGATAGTTCAGTGCCATAGGAGAAGATCCAGTCAGTGGACTTGATGTGGCAATTTTTCTCCATTTCAGGTTTACTCTGAACTAATACCAGACTGGTCCAAAGGGCAAAAAGATCATTAGCTGTTGGAGAGCACTACATATGCTCCTTGATTCCATCTTCCTGTTTAATTTAATTTGAGGAAGAATCTGGTTTGTATCTTCTGAGACCTTTCTATCCCATGAATCAAAGCATGCTAAGTGCAACAATTGAGAGATTTGCCTACAAAATCATGTTCTTGATTTGAATTAGAGCACAAACATAGACATGTTTGGCATGAAAATAAACACAGCTGTACTAAAAAGATTCATTTAATGTCAGGCTCCCGTACTTTGGGATTTGTGTATGAACGTCTAAGGAAGTCCACAATGTTGCAACTTGCCCCTTAGCCTCTTCTATATAAATGTCTGGATTTATTATTTCATTGCTTTTATTGATTTGCAGATTGCAAAACACAAAAACTGAGAACATTCTCATTTAATTTAATAAATTAAACCCAAATAACCCGAGAAATTTAGTTAAAAATTGCCTCTCATAAACCATGTAATTATACAGGAAAAACAGCAACTTCAGTCCAAATATATTCTGTATTAGTAGATCCTTTTTTTGCAGTATTCACATTTAGGTGCTGCTGAGGTTTTACAGCATGCTCTGTGTTTATTAAAACGCTTGCTCACCAAGCAGTAAGAATGTTTCTGTGTATGCAATATTTAAGAAAATATGAATTCATTTTGGCTGCTTTCTGTCAAATAAACAAATCTAATTCAGCTTGCTTCTGGATGATGGAGTAGCATTTTAATACCATTTTTGACTTAGTGTAACTAACTTATTATAAAAAAAAAACACAACAGTTTAAAGCTAACTGAAAAATGTTTCCGATATTTTACTGTACTCTCTACAAACCAATTTAAAAGAAGAATGATAAAAATTATCATTAGCTGGAAATTACCTTGGCTGAAATCTAAGGCATAGAGCTCAGCTAGAGGTGCTAGGTTTAGAGAAACCAAATGGATTTTCAATTAAAAATTATAAATTAGAGCTGCAAGAGTGTGGGACTGCTGGCCTGGTGAATGACCTTACTTTCACATACATATATAAAAAGGTCACTGACTTCCTGAACACACAGAGATTAAAAGAAATTGACTCCATCTCATATGGTCTTGAGAGAAAAACGAACACTTTGATACTACTCTTCCTAGGATGTAATATTGTGGTTACCTGACTTTATTATTGAATGAAACATATGTGATGATGTGAGGCAGTTTCAATGCAAGGGTTTCTCTCAACTTGCTTCTGTGTCAGAAACCTCTCAGTGATATTTTTCCCTTTGTATCTATCACTTTGGCATGACCCCATTTGTTCCCAAACTTGTTTCAGTTTGCCTACAGCTTGTCTGCAATTTCACTTGTATGTGTTACCTTCCTATTGCTGATATAGTCTAAATTTGTCAAAATACCATGGCTAGACAAGCTTGAAATAGTAATTAAAAGAAGGAAAAAGAAAAAAGAAAAAGAGGAAATCTCTTGATTACAGAGATGGAACAACTGCTATGGAAGCACCAAATTAAGCCTGGTAAACTTATCTCAAAACCTAGTCTCCTGAAGGTGTAGCTGAGCACTTTGTGGAATGCCACATGGTAGCTGTGGCTGAGGACTAGCTAGCTCTCCTGAGGTGGTTCCTTCTGAAGCAAACAACCCTGTTCTGGATCACCTCATTCCTACAATACCTGTGCATGCCATTGTGTGCAAATGAATCTTCAAAGCACTTTGTAGAACGGACTGTTTTCCTCCTCCTGATTAATCAGTTTAAGGAAGCTTACTGTATCCTGCTTTGCTTAGATCTGGCTGTTTGTACAAATGCAAATGATGCCTTATTTGTGCTTGTCTCTGACTGGGATAGGTGAAGTCATTTTGATGTGTGAATATTCTTTATCACTCTCATCCTGGATCTGTTTTGGAAGCTGAATTGCAATCTTTCTGCCTCCTCCCTTCCTGGACAGAACTTGTGCTGTGAATCTTTTCTTGGTCCCACAGCAATTCACAAAAGATTTAGGATATCCCTGAAAGTCCTGCAATGAGCATGTACAAATACTGGTACCGTTGTGATGCCGTGCTTTCCACCCACCACTGTAATTTTTATGACTCCTCCCAATCATAGTATATAGTCTTCTGCCCACTCTTGCATGCCATGACTTTATATAGAAGCAACTTTATATTTATTGCCTTTCCCTCATAATCAACACATGCATATATATCCATATACACAGCTTCAGATAAAACAGAGCAGTAAGTGGGAAAATCAGAGACCTATAGTGATAGAACAAGGAGCAATGGCTTCGAACAAAGGAAGGGAGTTTTAGTTTGTATATAAGGAAGAAATTCTTTACTCAGAAGGCACTGAGGCACTGCCACAGGCTGTCTGGAGAAGCTGTGGGTACCCCATCCCCAGAGGAATTTGAGGCCAGGTTGGATGGGGCTTTGGGCAGCATGGTCTAACAAAAGAAGTGTTGAGCTGGGTGGTCTTAAAGTTCCTTCCAACCTGAAACATTTTATGATCCTATGAGCTGACCAAATATCTTTCCTTTAACTCAGCATTAAATTTTGTTAAATGATGGGCTCAGGAGTGTTGTTCAGTGGAAGCACTGAACTGTTGGAAAGGATATTTAGATTATGGTAAATAAGAGTTTTGAAAGGTGAAACGGTATAATAGTGAATAAGATATATCACCCATGACTAGTAGGTTGTCTAAGGGTACTAATGATGTCAGCTTTGTAGAACTGGAATCATTTTTGATTGATATAGATAGGCAGATATACAGATAGATAAATGGATAAATAGATGGATAAATAGATGGATAAATAGATGGACGGAAGCTAAAGCGGATTTCCAGGCATTCTAATTCTCTACTGCTATTTAACAACACAATCAATAGTTCTGAAAAGGGAAAGGCATTTGCAATGCTAATTGCAGTTCGCAAGTAGGGGTGTATGGAGTGGATGGAAGTTAGCTGTTTGCTGAGGGACCCTTCAGAGCTGCGCAAGTTCTGATGTTTGTATTTCCTTCTATAAAATAATTATCTGCTGAGCCCTCAAACAACTAGGACACAGGAATAATGTCTGAATTGGAGAAATCAGGGAGGGTGATGCTTCCTCAGGTTGTGATTTGCTGAAAGGTTTTGCTGGTTGTCTCAGTGTGGCTCCTATTCAGATGATGGGAGGACTGGAGGTACAGTGGAGAGCTGTAGATCGTGGACCTTCTTGGACCAATGGTGTTTCTTAGCTTTATGGGCTTGCAAGGGCCAGCACTTCATTTGGAGATTTTTCAAATGTGTCTAGACTTTTCCTGTTTACTGGTACATTCTTTTCTTTTTTGATTTCTGAATAATAAATGAATATTTTTACCTGTGATATGACCTGAATCTGCCAGCCTTATTTAGCCTAGTTAGTACTCTACTCCGTGCATGCAGGTTTGTTGGCCCCAGTGGAGCTCTGTGCAGAATAAAGTATAAATCAGTGTGACACAGGATGACAAAACAGAGCTCTGTACTCCTCTCTTACTCCTTAAGATGGGACGAATTTTCTCTTCACTCCACAAGCTGACTGCACAGAGTGAAAACATATGTTTGTATATATAAGACCAGAGTGTGAAATATTTTAGAGGAGAAAGAAAAATAATATTCTGGTGCCAGGTGTTATTAATGCCAATTCTCAAAAGTGTCAATGATGCCAATGAGGAAAAGTGAAAGCGTCTAACTCCTGGCATTCTGCAGTGTGCTTCTGAACCCCCCCTCCTGTGTGCTGTGCAGACACAGAGTGGGTCTGGGTCTGCTCTACAGTAAGTGTTACCTTGTGGGATAACACATTGGGTCTAAAATGTAAATGTCTGTGACACTTAGATGTCATGAATGGGAAATTTAAAAGAAGATTAATAGTAATACCTGGGTTATGCATTTTGCAATTACTTTTTTGCTGCTTTTTTTTTTTTTCTTTAACAAGAGGTGAAATTGTTATTTGTGTTTTATAATTAATAAGGAGAGATGTGAAATTTCCTTTCTAAGTCAAATCATGATTAGAGGTTTTTTTTTTTTTTTTTTTCATTTTCTAAAAGAAAACCATTTTTCAGCCAAAAAAGCAAACCCAAAACCTTTTGTCAGCTTCTGACAAATTCAACAAATAATTGTTGGACAGAGAAGATGGAGAAACCAGAGAAGGTAATCAGTATCCTCTCTGTGTTCTAGTACAGTCTTCTGAAGCTAACAATTAACTTTCAGCATATGTGGTAACTTGCTCCAGAAGTAGAGCCGTTTCTGCAACATCTGGGCAAAGCTGCAATAACTCAGCTAATGTCAGTGGATGTACTTAGAAAACCAGTACAAAACAGCCACAGAGTGATATCAGGAAATGTGCCAGCTGTGAAAAAAAAAACAAAAAAACCTGCCAACTTCAGATCAAAACAAGAGGTGAATAAATGCAATATAGTACATAGTGATGTAATGGTGTGAATCATCTTCTTTGGCTTCTGTATGAGAGATTTTCAAGAGTTTTAGTTATTTGTACCTCAGTGTTGTTTGGTATCCCTTAGAATCACAGAATCACAGAATGACCCGGGTTGGAAGGGACCTCAAGGATCATGTAGTTCCAACCCCCCTGCCTGGCAAGGCCACCAAACATACACATTTACTAGATCAGGTTGCCCAGGGCCCCGTCCAACCTGGTCTTGAACACCTCCAAGGACGGGGCATCCACAACCTCACTGGGCAGCCTGTTCCAGGACCTAACCACCCTTCTAGTAAAGACTGACTCCTTCCTTGTTCTGGTTGTGAGATGAAGGTGGTGAGAAGACAGACCAGGCAAGCATGAGTGGCAGGAAAAGCATAACAGCAGCATTCAGCATGTGGGTTGTGAAGAGCCACCTACCCCACAGGCATCTAACAGTGAACCAAGGAATTTTGGAAACCCTGGTCCTGAATACTGATCAATTATTCTGAAACCTCTGGTTCTGTGCTCTTGTTTGGAGATTTTCTAATTTGGCTTGTAACAAGATAAATGAACTCCAGGCACTTAATAGACTTCCAGAGGATTGCTATATCCTGTGCAAATATTGGAAAAAAAAAAAAATCAGTGAATAAATACAATTGATGGCAGTTAAAAAAACCAAACAACATTGATGAATTGTGATGGATACTGAAATAGTGGTAGTATTTCTGTTTAAGTAAATGCTCCAAATTAACTCTAATAAGATATGTCTCATTATCTGTAACACTTAACAATGTGAGACTCCTTTAAAAGACTTGCTAATGAGGACTCATCACTTTGTGAAGGCAAATCCAGTCTTACATAATTTTAAGCACATGGAAATGTTTCAGTGAGAAGATGCCCTCCCAGTAGCTAGCCAGACATTCAAGACTGAAATTGGACACACTTCTATTGTTTTTACTTGATCATAACTTCATTATTTCTAACAGGTTCTTTGAAAGTTATCATTCATCCAAATAGAAAACTCTGTGAAATTCATTACAGGATTATACACTCATTTTAGGCTCATCTGTAAACTGGTACAGATTCTTTTTTCCTAAAAACTCTGATTACTTCTTTTGTTTTCATAGACAGTCATGCATTATGGAGAGGCAGTAACTTTCTACTAATATCCTCAGATGTATGTGTTCTTTAAAACAAAACAAATTCACCCTTTTAACAGCCAGATACCAATGCCAAAGCTGGGTCAGTGTGAGGGGTGTTAGTATTTTTGTTTTTAGTGTGTGGGGATTACAGTATGTTGGGTAGCAGCTAACTTAATGGAGTCATAAAGTGGTTCTGATGTTGTCCTCTGTAACGTTAGGTCCTGGCAATCACCATTTGATGCTCGCAAAAACCATATCTCTGGAGTGGAGGTTGGAACTCCCAGACAATGCAGCAAAACTACCATCTATGATTTGACACACTATTGAGGCTACATTCATGAGGAGGATCAGCCACATAGTAGCCCTGTTTGATTTGATTACTTTTCCAAACAGTTGCCCTCTCCTGTGATACTTTCCTAATCCTCAACTCTGCATTTTAGCCTTTGTTGTACAGAGACATTCACATGGTTTCATTGCAGTGCATGGGTGGCATTTGGCTGCTCCACATGTCCCTGTGTGCTACACGGAGACTGTGGTCTACCTGGGTTCACTTTTATCTACCTCAAGCAGGAGATGTTCAGGTGAACTGGTGAACAGACTATTGAACCTGCACTGACACAGAACTATCCCACTTTTCTGGATGCACAAGTTATTCCATTTTTGAGCACCACAAGAGGCTCCTTCTGCATCTGGCATAACTGACAATTACTCTGCACTTCAAAGAACATCTCAGGGCTGGTAGCAACAGCAGGGATTTTTTGCAAAGTCGTATTTTTAGTGCAGAGTCTAAAAGAATGATCTGACACAGAGTACAGTGTTGGTATCCTTACTCGGAGAATGATAGGTAGCTTAATTTATGACTTAATTTGGAGGAAAAAAAGATCAGTAAAGAACGTTCAACAACATCCAACTTTCTGTATAAGAAGCATGGAAACCCCAGAAATGTTGGATGAGAGTTTGTTATATGTACCCTTTGACTATGTTTTTCATTCCTTAGTATGATTGATGCTCTTATTTCCCACTCTTTGTGTATTTCATGGATTTTGGGCTGCTATTATTACTGTAAAAGATACAGAGTGGTGGTAAAAAGGCACTAGCAGATTGGTTTGAAATAAATATTATCCATAATATTTGGACCAAAGGAAGAATTTTCTGTTCTGGAACATTCGTTATCTGAAATAATTTCCAGAGAACAACGACAATATGTTTAAATTTCTCAGTCTGATAAGTGTCCATGTGTTTCCTTTTTGACTCATCCAGGCTTACGCCCAATGCTGAGAATTTTTAAAGGAAAAAGGAAAGAAATATGTTTTTAAAATCTAATAGAAATGCAGTTGATTTGCAAAAGTTGTTCAGCCTTCTCTTGATCATCTCTCATCCTGTTATCATAGAATTATAGAATGGCTAGTGTAGGAAAGGACCTCAAAGCCCACTTGGTTCCAAACCTCCTGCAAAGGGCAGGGCTGTCCCCAACCAGCTCAGGCTGACCAAGGCCCCATCCTACCTGGCCTTGAGCACCTCCAGGGATGGGGCACCACAGCTTCTCCAGGCAGCTGAGCCAGCATCACACCAACCTCTCCCTGAAAAAAATGTCCTCTTAATATCTAATCTAAATCTCCTCTTTTCTAGCTTAAACTAATCCCCCTTGTCTTACCACTATCAGATTGTGTACAAAGTCATCAGTCTCCCGCCTGTTTACAAACTCTAAATTCTGAAAGGCCACAATGAGGTCCAGTTGATTCCTCTGAGCCTTCTCTTTTCAAGCTGAACAAGCCTAGCTCCTCAGCCTTTCTTCAGAAGAGAGGTACTCCAAGCTCTCTTTGTTGCCCCCCGCTGCACCTACTCCACATCCTTCATGTGCTGGGGGCCCAACAGAAGTGGTGTATCAACTGCACCACTCAGCTTGGTGTTATCAGCAAACTTGTTGAGGGTGCACTCAATCTCAGTATCCAGGTCATTGATAAATAAGGATGTAATGTGAAAGCATATCAAAGGCCTCGCAGAAGTCTGTGTACATGATGTCAGTCAGTCACTTTTCCTTTGTCCATTGATGCTGTTGCCATTATCCTTAGTCACTGGCTTTCATAGTATCGCAAAATAAATATTTTAACAGCTTCTTGGTTTTTGTCCTTTTTCTAATAAAGAGCTTTCTAGCATAGGTGAGCCTGATCCACTGTGCTACCTAAAAGATGGATTCCAGTATCTTTCTTGGCCTTCTCTACATTGATTGATGTTCATGTCTCTATTGTATCTTGAGTGAGCTCACTAAATTTATTCAGCTAATGCCACCGCAAATGCTTGTCTAGACACTTGGCAAACGCTTGTGGTGTGTATTCAGATTCATCTGAGTATAAGCTGTGAGCCCATGTGTCCTGGAACAAATGTTTCAGGCTATCATTTAAGTGATGATAGTTAATATAAATTGACACAATTCTGAATTGTTGTGTATGTGCTAACCCCAGCTGTGGGTACCCTTGAGGGAAAGCCCGTGCCACTGCTGGACCTTTGTTTTCTGCAGCGTGCTCTGGGAGGCAATGGCTCCTTAGGCAGCAGGGAGGACTTACCATCATTGAGAACTGCGTGTGTATGTTATGTTTCTAAAAAGTGTACATTTCAGTTGATTCAACAAACCTACTGAAAATTTGAAGGCTGCAGTGGACAGTTCCTACAATGAAACTTTTTTTTCTATTTTTCTTTTTTTTTTTTTTTTTCCTAGATGGAGCTTCCTAGTATGGTTGAATGACTGCCAGCAACCTCTCTGTTACTTACAGCACACATATTTGTCTCCTGTTTGTGTTGCATATTTTCTCAACAAATGATTTTGTCTACATGACATAAAACATTCTTTGTGTTGGAGGGAATTACTATGAGCTGTTCTTTCCTTTAGATAGTATGACAATGAACAATAATAATCCACAAAGAAAGTTCTTGATATGAAAAATGTCATCTTTCTAAAACCTAGATACTGTTCTGTTGCTTCTGTCCAAGTTTTATTGTAACAGCTGAGGTGCGGAATGGGACAGAAGGCCATTGAGGTCAGCAGCATCCTAGTGTCTTTCCTAATCTCTATCATGATGCTGATGGAGGAAACGCTCTTTAAGAACCGTTTTAGTCTTTCTTGCATTTTGTTCTACATTCTCAGGTATAAAACCCAGAAATCAACTTAAAGAAATAGAGCTAACCTTTCAATAGAGCAGTTGTGTAATAGAGAGTGGCTTTCTCTCAACAATTTCTCGACTGATACTCTGGAGCCTTCTCAACGTCTCCTCATCTTCCTCCTGCCAGAACTTCTCCCTGCTTACCCCTCTGATATTTTCTCTGATGTTACCTCAGGCTGCAAGTAGTGGGACTTTATTTTCACATCTTGTCAACTTCAGAAATTTTGGAATTGCCTGGGTTACAGATCATGTGTGTGGAAAGATGGTAATTACACAGAAACCGTATAGGCTCCCAGGTAACTAGTGGGTACAAGGCTTTTGTTACACTTATCCCATTCTAACAAGCCTGACATATTCTGTTGTATCATTTGATTCTCTGGGTGAATATGGTCCCCTCATTGCTAATGTGTTCACCCTAATTACAGTTTTCTTAACACACGTGTTTTAAAGACTGTGTGGTTTTATCTGTTGGTGTAGTAGGCTCAGTGATTGTACTCCTGATTTATGTTGCACTACTGGAGACTACAGTAAGAAACAGATATGTGTATGGGTCCAAGGAAGTGATTAAGGTAGAAAGGCAAAAAATTTCTCCTCTGCTGCTGTGCTCCAGTAGCTGAAGGCCCCTGTAAGCAAATAATGCAATCATTTAACAAATTTCATTGGCAACTGAGGCAGGCAGGCAGGGCACTGGCTTTAACTTCTGTATTTGACTTTGCAATTAGGCCGGAGGGATTTATTTTCAATTTGCAAAAGCCAATCTAATTTATCAGCACAAGAGGCTATAGGGAGGATGTTCAGGCGATTAAAACTGATCACTGTGATCCATTTTGGGCAGCAAAACAGTGCCATATTGTTAATTCTGATGCCAGCCAGCAAGGGGAATTCCTGCAGCATGGACTGGAGTTTGTTATGGGCCAGCACTGCCCATAACTTTGTGACAGCAGCAACCCCCTCCAACCCTCACTGACAGTGAGCGAGGATGTGGTATTTTGGGTCTATGGTTCAAGGTACTGGGAGCCCTGCCACATCTATTTGTGGTGTGTGTGCAGCAGCTGGAGCTGAGTGGTCTCTGCAGGTCCTGCTGAATCCCCCTGTCCCTCAGCAGGACTTACAAGCATAGGAATGGTGCCACATGGATGTACCCAGACAGCTCAGGTCTGGATATGTGCCCAGACTGGTAAACCCACTAGGAAAATTTCTGCAGAGAGTTTAAACTTAGTAGGATTACACCTTGTCAGAGCTTGTAGGAAATCCCATGACTGACTTGATTTCTGGATGCTTCTGCCTTGGGCTTCTTGGTGCACAAGGGAATATGAGGGTAGTGCAGACAGCAGCTCAAAATCTGCTAATGTCTGGTGCAGCTCATTAGCCTGGGCCAGGTGCCAGCTCAGCTCCATCCAAGCTCTGCAAACAGCTCCTGCAAACAGTATGGTCCTGCTAGTGTGACACTGTATATGAATGAACAAAGCCCACCAGACCCAGATCCATGCTGTTTAAGCCTGAGACTTGTTTGGACCACTCTATGTTGCTGTCAGAACAACTGTAGATTGAGTTGTCTATCCCTGCATTTATTCATTATGCGGCACTGGACTAGAAGGAAGCTAGTATAGAAACTACTACTCTCAACAATGAAAGCGCTATGAAGTGTTGTGCTGGGAGGTATTTGTGACAGCAAATAAATTTGATGGAAAAATGTTAAAGGTATTTTCAAGAGTATATGTTTTCCAGATATTTGGATTGAAGATGTAGATGAGGATTAGGAAACCCTGGAGAAGCCGTACACTAGTAGTTTAAGGTGGAACCATAAACAGACTGGCTGCCTTGTGGCTCCTAGCAGGTAAAGGATACTCACTTATAGAATCTGGCACAGGGAGAAAATTGTGTATATCTGAGTGTTCTTCCCTAAGTAGCTTGAAATTTATTGTTGAGGAACAACAAAAATGTATTGAGGAAAATATGGCAAGGAAAAAATTGAGCCTTTGAATCAACAAAACAGGGACAGTTTAAATCAATAACATGTTCCCCAGCTTTTCTCAGATACTAGAAAAGACTACAACTGCCATTTGAAAACAACAACAACAACAAAAACCCTCCAATCTCATAGATTGACGTAATAGGGAAAAGTATTTTTTATCTAGGTGGTGGTCAAGGCTTTCCATTTTGATTGAATACTGTTCAATCATGTAAAGGATATCAACTAAAAACTAAGTCAATTCTTTAAATTAAATACACAGCAGTTTCTATTTTTCAACATATGTGGGAAAAGGTAGGGTCTGATAAGTTCCCTCAGTTGAAGAATATTCAAGTTCCAGCTGGACTGCACTTTAATTAAGTTCATTCTCTCCCTTTTCTCTGCTGAGGTCCCACTCCATTACAATTTCAAATCAATCTTCAGTGTAACATTTCAGAAAAGAGAGCTCTGTGCAACTGTTAAATTATTTGTCAGGAAGCTGAAATCCTTCAAAACTTCGAAGTCTGTAAGTCGTGGTGGCAAAGGGGAGCATTGGGAAGGCAAAGTAAAGATTATGAATGTGGGAAGCATGTCCCATCTGAAGGATGGCACACAGAGCAGGCTTTTAATGGAGCTACTTCTGTTTCTGCTCTTTGCCAGCTGTAGTGTGACACTGGGGATCTGCTCAGTAAAATGGTAACACTTGCACAACAAACTGTTTGTCCCTGGCTGGTTGACAAACTGAGAGCAGTGGTATCGTTTTTGAGCAAGAGCCCAGAGTCCCCTTGTTGGCATCCTCTCATGCTGAAATAATTAACCATTGAAAGACAACATCTATTTCACAGGTTAAAGACCAAAGAAGTTGTAAAAGTATGAGAGGGTCCAGGTCCTGATTCTCCTCTGATCTGAATTCTTAAATCTGGGTAAGTCTTTATGGTGGTTCTGCACAGTTCAGGGAAAAGGCTGAATGAAGGCTCTTGTCACTAGTGGAAGCCAATGCCACTCCTTCCGCCATCAGTTCAATGGAAATGTGCATTGTATCATGACAGTGGGTAAAATTTGTCAGTTCTTATGCATGTAGTGGCAGTAATTTATGTTTCCAATCAGCCCAGGTTTCAATGAACACTACTGGCTAAATAGGGCCTGATTGTTCAGGAAGGCTGTATTGGAAAGGCAGGTAAAATCCATGGGCATCTACACCTTATTTTAAAGTTGTGACTTCATTTTAACTTGAGAAGGTCATAATTAAGATGCGGGATGTCAGCAGACTAACACCTAAACCAGCATGTTGTCTGTGAGTTTGACACATCAGAGAAACATTGCCACAGCATGTCATGTGTAACGTCAGACAATTATTCAATCAACCTTGATCCTTAATGTTTTTGGTTTTTTTTTGTTTTGTTTTTTTCTCTCTGTGTTTTGGTTTAGTTATTTTCCTTTCTTTCCTTGCCAGTACCATATCTAGAATACCTTCAGTTTCCATGGGTTTTGTGAAAGCTTATACTAGGTCTTCAAGTGATATAATTTATTGAGATTATTACATCTACAGTTACTGAGATCTTAGGGGTAATGCTGCTTCAAATTTATTTTTGTTTTGGTTTGGTTCTTAAGATTATTTCTGCTAGTGCTACTACTAGCAATGTTACTTCTGGAACTCAAGAAGAGAAAGCTTTGAGTGGAGGTGTAATTGTCATCCTTGCTGAGACAGGGTATGGCAGTGCTGCAGTGCAGAGATACTTGAGCTGGCATTAAGCTAGTTTCTTTGGGTAATGGAAGCATGCTGGCTACAGCAGAGTGGAGTCCAGTATGTTCTCATTTTCTTTGCCAAAAAGCTTAGCAACTTGGGCAGCAGTGAACCAATAACAGTAAACAGCAGTGTCTGGATGGAATTTTATGGGGGAGTTTGTTGTTCTGAAATTTTTCATGTTCCCTACATGGCTACCTCTCTTGCTTCCATAGTCTTTTATCTCTCTTTTCTAACCTCAAAGGAAAAAGTGAAGCAAACAGGGACAACAGGATGCAGAAGCTGTGTGCAATACATCATCCAAGAGCAGATGCTTGACTGCAGCTATTTCTCACACAAAAGGTCCATGCAACAATTCCTGTTATAGGCAAAGCCAAATCCTTACACACACACAAAAAAAAGTTAGGAATAGAATTTAATAAGAACATAGGGCAGATTGTGATGGTCAGGTGCAAGTCTCCAGCATGTGTGCCAGTAATTCGCTTATACTCAGTTGTCCCCTACTGTCCTCTTCCTCCTCATTTACAATGCTTTTCTCCTCCCATTTGTTTGGAGAACCTCTCTTTCCCCACTCTTGTATTCTCATAAGTCAGAACTCACCCCTGATTTTTTTCCCCACTGGTCCTATTTTTGCTACCTAAAAATCTACCCAAATCTTATGCTTCTGATAGGGCTATTGAATACCTCTCACCAGTTATGGTTTCCATTCCCTGTTGACTTAGATAGGATACATTCTTCAAAATATGTCCAGTTTTCCCTTTCATCTGTGAGCCAATTTCACTTCACTCTCCATTAGCCATCTGTGAAATTTGGTCCTTCTTCACAGCATTATTATTAATTCTTGTCAGCTTCACCCTCTTTCTTTTCTGCCATATCTGGAAATTTCTCCTGGTTTGTTAATTTAGGTAAGCCTTGAGCCATGCTCTAATCATTGGCCAACTTACCATCACAAACTGGAAGGGAGAAAGACTAATGACAGATGGCCGCTGAGAAAATGCTGTGGGAGAAAAGAGAAAACTCACAGACCTTTGTTGAATAGGAAGACATGGCAGGTTGATTTGTAGACAGAAAGGACAATCTGCAGAAATGTGAATAAGAACAGGGGAGATACCATATACTGGAAGAGAGTGTGGGCCATGGATCTCATCAGCTCCTTTGAAGAGCAGTGAAAAAAAGTTGGAAAATGGGGTGGCAGGAGAGGAAAGGGTCATGGAATTATAGAATCTTTGAAGCTGGAAAAGATCATCTAGTCCAGACACCAGCCCATCACCACCATGCCCACTTAACCCATGTCCGTCAGAGCCACATCTGTGCATTTCTTGAACACTTCCAGAGACAGCAGTGAGTCCAGCACCAACCTGGGCAGCCTGTTCCAATGTTCCACCGCTCTTTCTGAGAATAATCTATTCCTAATATCCAACCTGAACCTCCCCTGGTGCAACTTGAGACCATTCCCTCTTCTCATATCACTGTTACCTGGGAGAAGAGGCCTGCACCCACCTCACCACAACCTCCTTTCAGGTATAAGAAAAAGCAGGGATAAATTTGGCACAAATAGATGGGATACTAAGGGTGTTTCTGATCAGGACTATGGTGAGAGTCTGAAATGTGCTCCCCAAAAGTATTTATCACCAAATCTGCAATAACAGATAGTGGGGGTTTTAAAGGCAGCTTGGTTGAGGGTAAGTGAATGTAGATGCTAATTATCTAGCAGTCTCTACAAGGTCTGCTGCCTGTGTCCAACTTTGCTTGCAATTTGTTACCTAATTACTGTGACAAAACATCCAAATTCAGCACTTAGTTGTTTATCTTTCCACACTAAATAAACAGCAAACATAGAGCAGGACTTTTGTTTCAAATTGCTGTTTGTTTTCTGTTTCTTCATAGTAATTTTACTTAAATAAATAAATAAATAAATAAATAAAGCCAAGGGACCAAAGTGTAGAAGGAAATATTTTTTTTTTTCCCAAAATTTTGAAGTTTCAACCTCTGTTTTGCTGTTTCATGCTGGCAAGAAAAAACAGTAAGATAAAACAGATTTATCTTTTCCCCTTCTACTCCATTCTTTCTTTCCTCTAAAAAACACCAACAGAAAATCTGATGGACTCCTGTAGTTTCCTGAGGTACCGAAAACCAAGCTCAAGTATTAATTCCCACAGAAAGGAGACCTGACTGATGTTTTCTTTAACTAATCTTAGGCATAATTTTAAAATGTGACTGGACAAAAAAATGACTTGTAGGCATTAAATATTTTTTAAATGTTAATAGTATTTTAAGGATATTTGAGGGGTTGTAAAGAGGACCCATGGAACTACAGGCCTGTTGGTCTGACCTCAGTGCCAGGGAAGGCTATGGAGCAGGTTGTCTTGAGGGAGATCACTCAGCATGTGAGGGACGATGGGGGAGCCAGCATGGGATCACGAAGGGCAGGTTGTGCTTGACCAAACTGATCTCCTTCTATGATCTAGTGACCAGTCTGGTGGACAAGGGAAAGGCTGTTGATGTGATCTACCTAGACTTCAGCAAAGCCTTTGACACTGTCTCCCACAATATTCTCCTGCAGAAGCTGGCAGACAGTGGCTTAGACAGGTACACCACTCTGCTTCCAGGGTGAGCATGCACAGTTATTACGGCTTCCACCTTGTTAGTTAATGCTCCGTTCTTTCATTCTCAGGCAGTTGCTAAGGCTAGTTGTTTGAGCCAACAAGTTCCTTGTTAGGCTCAGACAGAAGTACAAAAAGGGGAAACATAGAAATTTAAAATTTAAAATTTAAAGAGTTAGACTGAAATTTTCAGGACTGGATTTAGATCCTTGGCATTTAGAAGCCCAGCTCTTTCTGGAATTCCTTGCAGAAGAGAATTCTGGATGTAGATATGAAATGAGGATAAAATATGACATTAATTTGCACTGGAGTAGCAAATATTCTACAGGAGTTTCAGGTCATTAATCTATCTTCTAACTGAGGGAACTACATTAATAGCTTATGGGATTTACAGGGCATGCATCAATTTAACGGTTCATCCTAAGCTTGGGGAAAATAGGAATGGGCAAGAAGATGGACGATACATGATATCTCTATGCATTAAAATCAATAGCAAAACTTTCTTGGTCTAAAATGACCTCTAGATAGTTTTTAAACACATCGCTCCTATTTAACCTTTGTCTCCTGTCTCCGAAATGGAAAGAAACATGTTTGCCTACCTTACGATAATGCAAAGAAAATCATTTCAGTTAATAAGCTTTAATAAGCTTTAATTGTGTTTTTGGTATAAAGTGGGGTAGGGATTTTTTTTATTTTTTTTTTAAAGTGTGGTGTTTTTATAGACAAAAATATTCATGGAGACATAGTAGAAGATCCCTATAATGTCACTGTTTCAACTGCAGTATGTTTTAAGCAGCTCTTGTCACTGTAGACCTGCTTGTGCACTGTACTTAGTCACTGTGTTTTTAAACTGTAATATTTCCCTGTGTTCTGAAGCAAGGAGAGAATCCCTGTTTTGCTCCTTGCTTTTGGAAATATACTGTGCAGTAGGCAGCTCATTTGTGAGAAGGTTCAGAACTAGAAATGGGCCATAATACTATTCTTAATAGTTGAAACAGTATCTCTACAGGAAAGAGTCATGCTAGTACAGTACCTACATATCAGTTTTTGGCACTGTGCATCATCAGATATGCAACCTTTTTTAATGCGATAATTCCCATAATTTGGGTACTGACCTTGTTCTGTGTTGTACAGAATTGTAATCTGTTTTTTTGTATGATCCCCACAGGTGGGATATTTCTAATGTGAAATCATGCTGTGAGACACCTCTGAGTGTGCTGGGAAGACGGGATTATAAATATTCATTGCTTTTGCAACCTTGGGCTATGAATGTTTCAGATTTTAGAAACTAAACAAAACTGGGCCTAGTCAGAGGGGAAAAAAAAACAGCAACTACAACAGCAAAAAGCCTTTGGTAAATCCAGGTGATGAATAAAGCAGAGAGGGTGAGAAAATGAGAGTTTTTCTGCTAGGTTGATTCTGAACTAATGTGCAAATTGCATAAACTCATATATGAAATTTGTTCACTTGTAACAAAAACAAGACCGGCTGGATTTCCCCTCTTTTAAAAATGAAATAACTGTTCTGCTGCCTTAATTCATCACTGAAGAACAACATGTCTCAAGCTGTCATCACCTCACATGTCTTAGGAACAAGTGTGGGTGCCACCAGGCTCCCACATGCCTTATCCCATCCCATGGTGGGACCTTAATTGATGACAACACCTGTGGTCACGCACCCGGAGGGGAAAAGCCTGTTTTGAATCATGTACAGTGACACTAGGAGTTCCTTTCAGCCACATGCCTGACAAGTGAGAGATGAAGGGCAGTAGAAGATCATTTCATTCTTTTCTGACTTCTCTAGGTACAAAAGAAGGAGTCATTAGTGGTCAGACTCTACATGTACTCTGAGATGATGTGGCAAGGCTCAGTACTCAATCCTTCTTCCTGTGATCAGGTAGAAGCATGTTTTTGCTGTTGCTGGTTCTTAAAGAGAATCTTTGCAGATACATGATCTCCTTGGAAAGTATAATCTTTTATTCCTCCCTCCCTCTGGGCACTGACAGATCCCTGGGTTTATGCAACATACGTTTTAAGTGGACACGCAGGATTGCCAGGCTGCTACAGGGTCTGCAGGAGTACCAGTCTTTGCCCAGAATTCCTAATCCTGCCTGACTTAGAGCATAACAATTTTCCCACTGCATTCATCCCCATGTTCATCTTTATAGTGCGAAAATAAGCCAGAGCTCAACTAGCTTGAAGTCTTTCTTGTGATTTATTATGCAATATAAATTCAGTGGGGAAAACAGGGATATCCACATCCAGGAGGGCCCATCAGGAGGGGATTTTCAGGGTCTATTGTGGTGGAACATGGTAGCACCAGAAATTGAGTTCAAAATGTAGATCCACCTCCTCGCAAACTGTTGCTAGTAAGTTTTTTTTTGTTGTTTGTTTGTTTTTTCTATGTATATGAGATACTGGTGTTGCTGGGAAAAACCTAGAGGAAAATTTTCTGGCAGAACAGATGAAAATGTGACGTGTTTTTTTATATGATTATGGAATTGCATGAATCACTGTGTATTTCACAATGACAGGAGCATAAAAATGCCTAGACAGATACAGCTGGGACAGCCAAACCAGAAGGTGAGTCTAGGACACCTCCCTCCATCTCTTTCTTTCTATTTATTTTTGAGAAGGAAAGTTTTACTGAAGTCTCCTGGAGAGCATCATAATGTTATCTGGACTTCAAGGTCCATTAGTGTTACAAGGATTTAACTCTCTACTGTGACCCCAGGAGGGCTGCACTTGATATGGAATACTGGGGGTAATCAGTGGGAGACACAGAAGGCACTTCTAGGATGTGGAGCACTTCCCCTCCTTCTTATGCCACTGCAACAATTTTCTCTTTTTTCCCCAGTGTCCCAGCAGTGCAGCAAGACACTAAAATGTTGGAGACTTTTTAAAATTATCCTTTTAGCAATCATTATTATTATGAACCTTAGAGGGGAGGGGGATGAGGGAAATGTTATAAGCTACCTTCTTTGTTGGAGAGGCGGTGATGCCAGACCATCACCCTTTTCATGTTAGAGACACAAAGCACAGCAGCATCTCTATATGATATCCTGGTGCTTGTGGCTCTTTAACAGAGCTAAGTACACCATCTTTCAAAAAATATATTGCGTGCTCAGAGTACAAAGCTAGCAGAGATATTGGTACACCCATAACAAACTTCTCTCCTAGGATCTTGCCCCCACCTAAGCTTTCATGGTGACTCATATGCATTTACATTCCTCGCACTTCACATGGCATCTGCTGCTACACATTTGTTGCGGGATCTTGTCTGTGAGCAGCTGGTGACAACCCACTTCCTCTTGCTTTCTTCAGCAGAGCTTTTTTCAGTTGTTACTGTTTTGATGTGAAACCCAATGTTGGAAAAACAAGCCCATTTACCCTGATTAGAACCAGCCTTTTAAGTACTTGCCAATTAACAAAACATTTGTTATTCTCCTAAGGACCCAGGAAATACTTTCCTTTTCTCTGATTTCACTTTCTCTCAACACATATTTAACCAATTTTTTTTTTTTTTTAAATTTTCTTTAAATGAAAAAAATGGTATTATTATTTCTCTTTTCCTCCTTTTATCCTACGGAGCTGGATATAAAGGAATCCTTTGCTTTCTTTGAAGATAATTAACTCAGTGAGATAACCATGCCGTCTTCCTAAACATATAGAAATTATATCACTAATGATGAGTATTATTGATATGCCCTTTGGAAAACAAACCCCTTACTGTCTTGACTTCAGCTGGGACAGAGGTTTTTGTTGCTTTCTCTTGTCTCCCTTCATAGTGTCTGGTATGATGCTGTTGCCAGGTTAAACCTCATCACATACTCACAATTGAAACAATGATATAAAACAAACAACCAAAGAAAGGTGATATATTTTAGTTACTTGGTGTCAATTCTACTATCAGGTCTTAGAAAATTATTTTAACATTCTTGTGTTTTTAGCAAAATAATGAGTGCTTTAGTTTACACTACCCTAGCACGTCCAACAAAACAGAAATTTGCCTTTAGGGTTTTGATCTCAGCTCTGTCAAATCATTGACTGTATTTTATACTTTGCAAAGAAATATGTACTAAAAATTTAGCTTAATTTAGTCACCATTCTTACATTGTTTCCTCTTATCCAGCACATCTACATTTTCATGCCAGGTATCAAGATTATTACTTAAATATTTTGAGGAACTGCTAGGTTTTCAAATGTGATGGGCTTGTTTTCATTTTTGAAAAGACAATACATTGTCTCAGACAAGTCCAGAAGTAGCTGCTTCTGATACTGTATATATTTCAATGAGAGACACATGCAAGAAAGCTAAGGTCTCTCCCAGTTTAAAACATTTCATGTATTTATTACTAATTTGATGTCTGGATCCTTCTGTAGAAAACTTCCAAGGTTTTTGCCTACCCCTTCTCACAATTCAATTTGAAGTTACACTCTATGTTGATTAGACTGTACTGTACCATTTAGCCCCATGGGTGATACCTGTTCTCATCTTCATCTGCAGATGCTTCACCTGTCCCTTAACACTTTTTAGGTATAATTATGGTACACTGCTATTCAGCTGTTCTGAATCTCTCCATGGTAGAGTTCTGAATCTCTCTCCATGGCATGTTCTGAATCTCTCTCATTGGCAGGTGTTGTATACTCGAGGGTGAGTTTTACCTTGTCAATGCCAGAGAGCATCTGACAGCAGAGGAAGACATTTTCTTGGAGGGTCACATTTGCTTTGTACCATTTCTACCATGTACCATGTGTTGTTTGACCCTCTCTAATAAAAAGCTCCTTGGGCCCTGAATTTAAATACTGATTAAGCACAAATTTGTTGCCAAATCTGTCTGGGTTTTTGTTTGTTTGTTTCCTGTGGTGAGAGTGTATTTCAATCACTTTGCTGCTCAGGGGAAATTGAAAACAGGATTTGTTTTGAGTTCTCATTTACTTTCCCAAGATGGATCAGTTGAAACCTGTTATAACACTAATGTACTTAAAGATGTATTATGTACACCTCATTAAAATGCTGAGGGAAAAAGCTTTACTTTTGCAGTTGGTTTGGCCTGATGCCAGGATTTTCCATGAAGCTGCACAAAGAAGCCAGAAGGGAATTAGTCACGTATTTATATGCATACAGCATCGTTATACTCATTTGCTGTGAACCTGTGCCCTTTTTAAAGTATATTGGAAAAGACAATGGGAGGTTACAAATGGGCTAAAAGTACACACTTTCCGTAGAGCTGTGCAAATCGAGGGCTGATGTGAAGCATTTGGATGAGTCTGCTTGCCAGGTCTGATGTCAAAACAAAATACTTCTGCATCACAGGAAGAAATAAAAGGTTTCTCATTGTCTGAATTGCAAGTCCTAGTATAAGCAGAGACGCCAAAACCTTAGATTTTCTTTTCTTTTTTTTTTTGCATCGAACCATAAAGGTTACTTACGTGTAATGATGATATAGTTCTTACTGTATTACCTGTAATTTCCACTTGAGAATACCTTAGGTCTGTGGTTCTCTGCAGTTGAATGCATAATGTCTCAGTCCCTGGAGCAGTATTGGTAACAATTTATACCGTGGCAACCTATTTTATGGCTGATCTATGAATAGCAGTGCCATTTGTCACATAGTTGAGAGTTCTGCCTGTTCAACAAAGCTGATGACAAATTTTAAGTTGAGATAGCTTTATCCTTCAGTTCATAGTCTGACTCTTTCTCACTTCTGTATCTTTTGGTGCTGGCTTACCCTTTTCTGCCCTTTCCAGTCTCCAGGAGAAGACTGATCTGCAGATAATTGGATATTTGACACCCATGTTTCAATTATCATATTATTTGAAGAATCTGGTACTTCACCTCAAGTAGTTTTCTTGGTTATTTACTATTGAAGAGCTGGGGTAAACTTGTTTGCTTCTCTTTTTCCCTCAGCCTGAATTTCATTTCAAAAAGCAATCTCAGATAAAAGAGAGAGATTTCAGAGTCCTAATCACATGCTGCTGTTGTTGGCTTTGTTGCTGCATGTGGCAATGTAGTGCATAGTTTATCCTACACTGTATGAAATGCCAAGAGCAGAATACATTATTTTTATTGTGATTTATTTATTTATTTATTTATTTATTTATTTATTTACTGGTGAGCATTTTCCAAAACAGACATACATGATGGTTGTATTCATCATGGATTTATCTGCAGTATTTAATTACAAGAGTTCTGCATACATATAAATAATGTATTAGAGGATTCTGTGGTGACAGAACCACCCAGGGTATGTATGACAGTATCTCACTTCTTCCTCTCTCCTGTCAATTACCCTGGAGTCATCCCACTTTCTGAAGTTTCAGGTCAATAAAATACAATTCAAAGCAGAAGCTGACATCTGCTGAGAAACTAACTTTATTGAGTGACTTTAAGAAGTGAATATATTCTCCTTTTCTCCTAACTAGATTGTTTATCTTTTTTTGTTTTAACACAGGGTTTCTCATGTTCATCCAGTATGGCTTTATTTAAAGAATTTTTAAGTCTTTATCTTGTCTCAGAATGTACAACATTTCCCCTTGTGTAGAGATGAGGAAGAATTGTTTGCTTCATCTATACAATTTGCAGATTTAAGTTAGATATGAAGAAGTAATTCTTTACTTAGAGGGTCATGAAGCACTGTCACAGACTGCCCAGAGAAGCTGTGAATGCCCCATCCCTAGAAATGTTCAAGGATGTGTTGGATTGAGCTTTAGGCAAACTGATCTATATGGAGCTGTCTGTGCCCAGATCTCTTCCAACCCGAGCTGTTCTATCATTTTATGATGGCTTGGGTTGGAAGGGATCTCAAGGATTATCAAGTTCAAAATCCCTCACTGACGGCAGGGTTGTCAGCTGCTAGATAAATACTAGACTGTGTTGCCCAGGGCCCCATCCAACCTGGCCTTGAACACCTGCAGGCTCATATAAGCATGAAAACATAACAATCTGATTCTTCACTCCTAATTTTACTATTTATTCTGTGTCAGCTGCCTCCTAACAGATTCACTAGTCCCTAAGCCACAACTTCTCACAAGCAAGAGACAAACGCTTGGAGAGCTTTCCCTGTTTGATCCTTGCAGTCAACCTTATTTCCCCTGAAGACTTCCAATTATCCCATTAAACAGTGACTCAGGATGCTTATATTGATACAGGTGCCTTAATTGGTTAATTTATGCTATTGCCAACCCCAGATAAGAGTTCATTTCCCTGAGACCTCCATAGATAATCACAGCTCCTTATAAACTACAGTGGTGATTCTTAGCAGGCTGATGCTTGAGCATACCATTTAGACTCATTTGCTAGCATCTCTCCCCATATTCTGATGCGTGTTTCACTATAAACACATGCTGCTCAGCATTTATTTGTTTCTACATTTGAATTCCTTACCTGTTGGGTTTTAATTAAAACTCTGTGGTTATACAAAACTGACCACATGCTTTTGAAGCCAATTTACGAGGAAAAAAATCATAATATTCCTTTTTTTAGTAGCAATCTGAAGCAATTTAGCACTTTATAGATGCAAGCAAATTCAGCTGCTGTTTATCATATACACGTTTATTTGTGTATGCTGCCTTGTGTGTGACATCATTTCCATTATTGACTTATGTGGATGGAAATAATAGATGGATTATTTACCGAATTGTCTTTAACTCTGCATGAGACAAAATAGCCAATTAAATGTTTAACAACTTTCACTGATGTAAGCTGGCAGGTTTTAAAACCAAGGTGAAGAGAAGGACAAATACTGGCCTAAACTCAGTAACACTTATTCTTAATGTAGCCAAAAAGGTTGATATCTGATCTTATAAATCATCAGGGAAATCAGAATTAAAGGAAATAATTAAAAAACAAACAATCAGTAATTTCCAGGGAAGCTAGTTTTCCTAGGGTCATATAAATCCTTTAGGGAGCTGCTAGGACTATGGTCTTTCCAAACCATCTTGATCAACGTCATGAGCCAGAGTTTCTTCCACAGCCTCTAGAAAGAAGTTTCCAAAGCACCTATAGAAGAGCTAAGGATCCTGCTCAAGTGTCCATGAGAGTTATCATGGCTATGACTTCATTTCCAGTTTATTTTGCTTCATCCTCTCCTTTCTTTCCCTTTGCTGACACAATATCGAGAAGAGCCTTCTCCCCTCCTTATTTTGCTATATTTGCTGGACATTTTGCAGTCAGGATCTGCTGTAGAAGACAGTGTTCTTTCTAGTTCATAGATGTAATATTCTACTTGCCATAGGCTGAAGTTTGTAAACAGTAAGTGACTTAACGTTTATCTCTTGAATTGCTGATTAGTACCCACTATGCCACAATTCTGATTTTCTGTTCATTTGAATGCATTTGATTGTCTTTTCAGCAGAAAAAAATGGTTCATAAAAAGTAAGCCATTTCTGCCAGCCATTACATACAGTATCTATTTTGCATTGTCTCACTGATGTGGCTCAACTGTATGACCTGGTGCCTCCCTGAAACATGATAAAAGCTTGGCAAACATGTACTTTTAAAATGATAGAACAGAAGAATGTGATTTGACTGGAAAACTCCTATTCACTCCAAGAAGAGAGCGGTATCTTCAGGTGACACATTCCAGCAAAGTATCTTTTTATACACATGAAATGACAGAGAGAATTTGTATGTGGCTTAGTCATCATATAGCTGAGTCACCAATCTCTTAAAAAAGCTGTGTGGTTGAGAGGAGGGTGTTTATCTTCCCCTGTAGAAATCAGATTAAATGCAGTATTGCAGATATTCTACAGAGGTAGTTTTCAGTATAGGCGGGAGGTCCTTTTCTCCTTTTGGGTAATGGTTAATATTTTATATTACTCAGGTAGCAACTCTGACAGACTGGGTGCCAATTGCTGCTGTGCAATAGAAGGAAATAATGTCATTTCCAAATGTCTTCAGGGACGCTGTTTGTGAACTTATCACAAAGTGGTGTATCTTTTCCTTCCAGGCATGAGTGAGCTACATAAAACTAGTTCCTCTTCACAAAAAGCATCATATCTACAAGTGAATATCTGCATTTAGGACATGTGCCTTAGTGGGGAAACCATCCAAGGTGGTGGCTGGCTAAGGCCCCAGGAGGGCTGTCATTCCCTCAGAGACAGTAGCTGGAACATCCCAACTCTTGAGCACAAGGTAGTTCCTGGAGAATACATTCTGCAATTCTCATTCTCAAGAAATTCAGCTGGGGTTTATTCCCATTTTTCGAAAGGTCCACTGAGATGTCGATTTTATATTTCTGCAGATATATGTGGTAGCACTGGAATTTTGACTCCTTACATGTACTGTGTGTCTTTCATGTCTTTCACCAAAAAAAAAAAAAAAAAAAAAAAAAAGTGTCAAGAAGGAGGGTAGAAGATAACAGAAGAAACAGCCTGAGTTACTTCATGGCCTATCCAAGGCTTTATCTCACAGTCAAATTGCAGCAATTCCCAAAGTCAGCTGAGTGAATTTCATTGGGCATTGGGTTCGGCATATTCACCACGAATATCAGAATTGCTGGATTCTTGTGTCACCTCACAGACTGCATTTGACAATGTAAAAAAAAAAGAGCAAACAATAAAAATAAATCAACAGAAGTTTTTCCTGCCTTTTACATTTCTCTCATATCTACAAATACCTGAATGCAGACTGAAGATTTGCCCTCGGATGACGCACTTCTTGGGTCTCTCTGCTTTGGCCACTGTTTTTGTAATAAATATTCTGCTAAACTCCAAGGCTGTTTTTTTTTCTCTTTATCCATCTACTTTTTCTGCTATCACGAGTAGAAGATGTCATGAACTTTCTTCGTGGTACGACGCACTTGAATTGCTGACCTTGCAGTGACAGTGCTGGTGAGATTTGTACATCAGTTTTATGCAGACATTAAGTTGATTGCTGTGAAAGTTTCCTCACCTTTAAGTCTTCACCAAAAGCAACCTCAAGCCCATTACTTATTAACTGCATTTGCTTTATAGCACCTATAGCTAGGAAGAAACACTGAAGATATACTGGGAATTTGAGTTCATTCCTCTTGCAAGCAGAAGATACTGGAAAATTTTATACTGCTACATAAGGCCTATCCCTTCATATATTCTATCAGAACTGAAATAAACCCAGAATGTGCCGTGCATTTTCCGCATAAGAATGGGATGTCCTTTAGCATTAGAACAAGGATTCCAACCAGTCACAAAAGGTTTTCTATATTTAGAAAAGACTCTTCCAGACCTGAGGGCTCTTTTGAAGCAGTCTGTCTTCAAAAATAGTAGAAAGTCTGCAGGAGATATGGGGAACCTTTTTTTTTTCTTTTTTTCTTTTCTTTTTTTGGCTTGCTGTTAAGCTGGGTCTATCTTAAGGCACCCATTAGATGTTGATGGGACAGATGAATGAGCATGCTGGTAAAACACCTGAATGGGGAACATTAGTGAGATAGCTCAGCAAGAGCATAGATGAGAAAGAGAGACCAGGTCACAGTGACAGGGGTGGTAAAACTACTGCATTTACTGAACAAGAAATAAAGATTATGTATCAAGGTCTGCATGGTTCTGAGCACTTTGATTGTATGGAATACTTCTTTTTTTCCTTCAGCTATGTTCTAATGGCTTTATTAGCTCTTGCTAAATTTTGAGTATTTGCCAAACACTGAATATTTACAATATTTGCAACCCACCCCCTTGACTCTTTTACAACTAGTCTAATTCATACTGTGTATGTATAATTGCCCATTATTTCAGTGAAATTACAGGCAATCACATCATGTGCATTATTTTAAATGTATTGTCATCACTTGTGCCATGAATTATCAGCTTTGGATCTACTGGCTGCATACTTCAGCAACAGCAGGATTATAAGCTGAATATGATGTGGGATAAGGCATAAATATTCAAGCAGAGACTTTACTCATGTTCATGAAGCGTTTTCAGACTTGAGGACTACATCAGTTGCCAGCGTTTCTCAGAGTTGGGATCTACACAGATCACTCCCTGGATAATTAATTATTCATTCATTTTGCATAAGGAAAAAACAATCTTCAGGCTTGGTTTCATCCGTTGTTTAAAATGCATGCAGAGAAAGCCTTTCCTTCTGAAGGAAGTGAAAAGCAGATGAGAAGCTTCCTGGAAGACTGTGCATCCTTTCTACCTATGCTGTATTGTGTGGGTTAAAAAGAGTTTGTATCAGCAATGGGGGACAGCCACCACAGCAGAACTCTTAGCCCTCTGCTCTTTGTGGTTGTTGTCCAAAGGTGGCTTTGGTAGAAATATGAGAAATAAAATGAAAATAGATTTATGAAGTTTCAATAATCTGTCATTTCCTGTCTTGTAATGTTAAGTTGGAATGGAACTACTGTCCCCAAGTCCACACATGAAGGAAACTGCGAAGCTTGGCACACTGACTGACATGAAACAAGAGTCTCCTTGTGCAGTCACTAAATGTAGAGAACCTTCACTGTTATGAATTCAGGGTCAGCTCTACCAAAGTGTCTGACTGCCATGTATTTCATGGGGAATTACACCTAAAGCAACACAGCAGTCCCAAGCTAATCTTGAGGTTTTAATTCTCTTTTGGCCCACAGTAGCTAACAAGGATATAGTAGATCATGATCATTTACATATCAATAAGGTACTTCAAATAAGTAGAAATAGTAGCTCAGAATGTCTATTTGAAGATGCATATGTTAGGAGAGTGTCCATATTTTGAGACTGAAATGGCAAT
Organism: Coturnix japonica; assembly: GCF_054131305.1. NCBI lineage: Eukaryota > Metazoa > Chordata > Aves > Galliformes > Phasianidae > Coturnix > Coturnix japonica. The sequence continues at coordinate 108,946,094 of NC_140663.1, forward strand.
GCACTCTGGAGCAAAACTGTATGTAGCTCATAGTCCTTTCTTTCCTGTGCAAAAAGTTATGAAAAGACAAAAAGTTTCTAGTAGGTATGACTTCCACTTCAAATTGGGCTCTAGAGGCAAAAAAAAGGCTGTTCAGAATCTCCTAAATGGTTCTGAGTCTGCCTAAATGCCCATGTGAGAGATCATCTGCCAGCTACCTTGCTGACAGGAAGGTTTGATAGAAGGTTAGGATTTTGAAATGTCTGCTAGATACTATACACAGAAGTAGAAAGGACTTAGATCACCATTTTATCCGCATTCTGTAAATCAGGGCTTAAGTATGTGTAAAGCAGAGCATCATTCTAGAGGCCTCTAATTTTGGTGTAATTTTAGTCAAGAGTGAGCTTGCTAGCAGAATTGGTCTGATTGGTCAACTCAAGCAGCTAATAGGAAGAGAAAAACAGAATTTGGTAATTTTTGCAATTTAGTTTCAAAAATGGGGATGTACTAAGCTCACTTGCAATCTCTGCCTATGCTGGAGCGCACTGATTGCATCTGTGTTACCTGCATATTAATTAGTACAGAAATCAGTGCCCAGAGGTGGAGGATCTTTCCCCAGCCTTGCTACAGTCATGATCCATAAGTGAGAAATGATCTCTGTCTAGTTGAGACTGTTTTTATCTGTCCCTTGAAGGTGATCGGCATTTTCAGCTGGTTCAATAGCCCATTTGTGCCACGGCAGTGCAACAGGAACAAAGCATAACTGAGAGCTACTTAAGATACAGTGCTGTTTAGAGCTTACTTTTTTGATTTTCCTTGACAGCTATTTTCAAAGGCACACAGAATGGACGTTGCTATTTTACCTGTCAATTCAACCTTGTTTACACAATCAAGGAAACATGTAAATATGCTGAGACTGCAGATTGCAGCTTTCTTTACAGTTCCTTTTTTTTTTTTCTTTTCTTTTTTTTTTTTTTTTTTCTGTCTTTCTTTTTAATTCTGCTAAAATTGTTCCAGTAACTAATTGATTTTCATGGAATGTGGCATTTTCTTTCATCCACACAAGGAAGTGGGTTTCTGAGATAGAGCAGATTTCCTTTATCTGTGCGGTGGGCAGAAAACGATAATGAGGAGAAAGTGATTTCAAGCTATATCTCAGCAGAGAACAGTTTGTGGTAGTAGTGGCATCTACGTTAGCATGAGTATCATGAGCCTGCCCAATGACTTTACCTCATTCCTATAGGGATGACTAGGAGTTTACCACTTGAAGTGAGTGTTAGTGACTGCTGGACAAACTTCTGTGGAAGCTGTATGTGGTTCCCACCTAACACATGTGGATGATATCACATTCACAGCTTGTCTTGAGACAAAGCAGCATGCCTGCATGAAATTTTCCTTTACCTAATAGTGAAAATCATAAATTCTGTTCCTTGAAAATCCTGTGAATGCTCAAAAGACCACAGCAGTGAGGAATCTCACAATAGGTGGGATATGTACAGTGCTGTGATGAGCATGAATGGGCTCATCCAGTACTGCAGTGGCCAATGTTCCCAGCATCAAAATGGAAATCAGGTTGCTATTAACTCTTTTAGTACCCCTAGTAGTATCAGAAGTCTACAGGGATGGGGCATCCACATCTCTGGGCAACCTGTTCCAATGCCTCACCACCCTCACTGTTAAGGGCAGATTTTTCCTTATATCTAATGTAAATCTTCCTTCTTTTTTTTGAAACCATTTCCTCTTGTCCTGTCACCACAGACGCTGATAAAGAGTCTGTCCCCTTCATTCTTATAGCCCCCCTTTTAGATACTGAAAGGCTACTAACAGGTCTCCTCTGAGCCTTCAGGTTGAACATGGTTGAACAATATTCAGGTTGAACAGCCCCAGCTCTCTCAGCCTGTCCTCCTAGGAAAAATGTCCCATCCCTTGGAAAATTTTTGTGTCCCTTTGTGGCAGAAAATAACATACCACCGATTTTCTGAACTTGCAATGGTTACTGGTAAATCCCTTGTCATCTTCCTTCACTGGCTGGGAATGGTGGTTTCCATGATTTCTGTACTCAGCTGATTTATATTTGCATGTTTTCCTTCAGTGTTTCTGGAGCGGATCCAAATCCACACATTCTTATATAGCAAAGACAGCACTTACAATAAGAGAGAGAGGGAGCACATACTCCAAAATCTTGACTGCTTGTTTCTTCTAGTTGTCATTTACTGAACAGACCACTTTTGCTTAAGGTGAGTGATCCATAGGTCTGTCTGTTGCAACCACCCTAAATGCCCAAGGCATCAGGTGCTGCAGGTGCCTCCCTGATCCTATTTCATCTCCTTGTCTCAGCTACTCAACAAGGTGAGTAAAGGAGCAGCTGGGGAACATCTGCACTGTGTGAGGATGCCTTCATCCAGGAAGGAAACCTATAAGAGAGATGTACCTTCAGGCTAGGAATGTTCCTGTTTTGTTGACCAGGTCAGATTGGCTGGAAAATGGCCTAGTTTGAACATGCAGTGGTAGCAAAGCAGGTAATCAAAGACAGGGAGACTCCTTGGAGAACCAGGGTTGGCAAGTAAAGGGGTTGTAACCCCTTGTTAATGAGGCTACTGATGCTGTAAAAAACAAAGGGAAAAAGAGTCTCAGAGCAGCAGGAAACCAGAGGACAAACATTTTATACCTTTTCCTGCTATCTTGCTATATAACTTTGATCCTCATACAGAAACCAGTGGGGGAAAGAAATGGCACCAGAAAGGAAGAAAATCTATTTCACCCTTTCTTTTCCTCTTTTCTAATGTACTCTCCAATACAGATATTGCAAGGGTACAGAACAGCAGCAGGAAAGAATACAGATGGTGACTGAAAGAAAAAGGGACTGCACTAAATGCTGCCCTTCTCAGTGCCTCCCTACTATGAGAAGTAATGTGACTCACTGCGCAGGATGGTGTGCATCACACCTATTTTAATCTCAGGATTTTAAGATTTAGGTTGAAATCTTTGATTTCACGGAAATCTTGGGGTAAACTGAGGGCAAGGTCTATATATAGGGAAAAGAAACAGGAAGGAACTAATAAGAGCTGGTCAGAGACTTTGCCGGTGCAGGTGATATACTAAAAATTCAGTTTGTAAAAGGTGAGGCCCACACCATGAAAATAAAATTCCTTCAACACTGAGTTTAGTCAACCCTTACAGTTATTGGAAATCAGAGTAAGTAGCACATCATATTTTTGGAGGAATAGATGTGATAGAGGCAACCACATGAATCATGTGGCTTATGATGTCTAGACAATGATTCATGGTTTATCAGCAGCTTCCTCAAAAGCAGCGCAGGAACAGCTGGGTAATCTACAGCCTGATTCTCTAAAGATGCCCAATGATTTTTTCTTACTTTTCCACTTGGCTTCATCTCATACTCAAATTGATGGGCCTTCTTTTTGCACTGAAACTCACTGCACTGAGACAGTGGTGTATTTTAATGTTTTAGGGCTTTGATGTGCTCAGGTGAAGCCCCAGCTCCTTAGAGTTATGACTAGAATCACTCGGTGATTTTCTATCAGATGTTATTCAATGGACAATTCTAACTACAGCAAACAGTTCAGATGCCTCTGAAATGCGAAATAACTCTTCTAATCATTGAGATCAATGTAATTTTTAGCCCCTGAAATGAGTCAGCCACAAGATTTGACTTTTCTTGTGTACTGTTTACAGATTCATTAATGCACAGATATACATACGGATTCATAGTACTTCCAACCCATGTATCAGTTATGTAGAGGAATCCTATTTTAAACTGCACGGAAGAACAATTACATATATGTATATATGAAAGGCACTGCAAAATATCCTGGCTCATAATTTTTATACAGTTTGGTTCCAATTTCATGCAACTGTTCTGCTCAGTTAACAAGCACCTGTACTAAGGCCTAATTCAAAGTACACTTGAGGCCATGAGAAAGACAGACTTGGGTGAGCATTTCTGCTGGACCAGAGTTCACCAACAGCCCAGTTTTACAAGTGTATAATAAATAGGAGACGGAGCAGAAGCAGCATTTGCATCTAAAAATGTTTTCAAGTTAGTAGGCTGTACTGTTCCCAATGTCATGTGTTATTTGGATAAGACTACTGATTGTCTCAGACCTCAAAGCAGCACAGTTATTCTATATGTTAAGTGCCAACTGGAGCCATCTGTGAAAATCACAGCCACTTTTGTACCATAGTCAGATGATGAAATTTACAGCAGCTCTCTTTGTAGGCCTCAAGATAGGGTAACTTTATTATCAATGTGCCAGAACCAGTCTCACAAATAACATCTTGCACTTCCCACAATAGTGGTCCATACTTGAAGGGGAATCTGAGTGTAAATAAGAAGCTACTGGAACAATTGTTTACTGAGCCTGTGGTCCAAAATATTGGTATTCCACCAAACGTTATCACAGTTGTCACTGTGGGGCAAGTTAAGGGAAAATCCACAAAGTGTTGTTGATTTTTAAAGGTCAGCACACTCAACGTTTAAAATAACTGTGGGTGGAATAATTTTCCAGCCCTAAGAATGTTTGAGGGGATGCCTGGATCCTTCTCTTCTCCAGACTGAACAATTCCAACTCCCTTAACCTTTTTTTTTTCGTAGAGGACGTGTTCCAGCCCTCTGATCATCTTCGTGACCCTCCTCTGGACACTCCTCTGGCTCCGTGTTCTACATCTGCCCACTTGTAGTTCCAAAAGTGTAAGAACCCACTTTATACTTTGTGAAATTATCTTGAATTTTATTTTAAAAACTATAAAATGACAATTATGATAGAATTAGAATAGGTAAGGATGGGATAGGGCAGGACAAGGTAGAACAGAACAGGTGTTCAAACATATATTGGTGGATACCCAGTAAGAATAGAGGACTGAAATGTTTTTTCATACTGGATGGTATAATATCAGTAGGTATATTACATGATCACTTCTACTCAAACAACTGCTGGCATTTCTGAAGGATATAAAGGGTGCTGTGCTATAGGTTATTCAGCATTCTGAGGTTATTCCATCTGCCTTATTAGTTCTTTGTTTTCATTGCCTATATCCATAGTAATTTTCACACTCTAGTACTTCTCATTAGCAAGTCTCTGTCTTCATTGTCACTGAGTTCCAGAATCATTTGTTCCCTACAGTGTAAATTTTACTTCTGGGAATATACCATTATTTTGAATGCAGCTCCTGGGATCCGGAGAAATCATTTCAGAGATGCCAGTATTTTTTATACTGGATAGTCTTGGTAAGATATACAAGAAACAAAGAAGAAACAAAGTTGAAAGGCCTTCCATTGCTTGACCCAAAAGCTCCCAGTGTGTGAGTACCACACAGCTTAGTATGTGTGCCTCTGCTGGATAAACATGTATTAGCAGTCAGTAGCATCATCTACATGTGACTGGCTTTGACATATTCTTCTACAAATGGCTATTTCTCACTGGGGTACGTGAAGATCCCTCATGTTACAATATAAATGTCATATTTCTGTGACCTAAAAATAGCTCAGGTATGATCTGAAAAGTCAGTAGATATGATTGATATTGCTCAAAAAGCAAAAAGCATGTCAGTGCTTGGAAAATGGTGAAAAAAAATCTCCACTTTCCTGCAATTGCTCTACGATTCATTGTTCCCACTGTTCTCTGTGTGAAGAGAATACATATAGGCATATATCTCCTCCAGTAACTTACAAACTAGTTTGCTGAATTTGACATAGAACTGCAGGACTTAGGCACACTATTTTCTCACAGGTCTGAAGTTTAGAACTAACTGGATAAAACAGGGACGCCAGTAAAGGACAGGATGATGACCTCATCCCTAATTGCACCAGGCTGGCCACATGTGAAAAAAAGTGTTCTGTCTGTCTCAACTGAGGGAAAAGCATTACTCAGAGCTTAGTTTGTTAGCAAATTCAACCATAATTCATCCATAATAAATCAGGTTTTGTTGCTTCTATTACTCCCAGAACTGTTTGTTATATGTTTATTTCAGGGCTCTGAGCCTGCCATAAATTTGAGGTTGTGTTTCAAACAGTGACAGTGATATATTTGGTATGGCTGTGCTGGCTCCCAGAAGTGGGACTGTAGGCATTCCAAACAAACGGAAGTTCATATTTCCTCCTTTTTAAAAATAAAATCACCTATCATTAAATTCATCTGTGGTCAAAGCCCGTAAACATGCTTTACTACTGACCACAGAGTTCTTGAAAAAGCTCACTCAAGAGTGAGCTGCTGCAGAGAGTTTGCTGCAGAGTGAATTTCAATTATAGTAGGGCTCTAGTTGAATTTTCCTTCCTTCCTTCCTTCCTTCCTTCCTTCCTTCCTTCCTTCCTTCCTTCCTTCCTTCCTTCCTTCCTTCCTTCCTTCCTTCCTTCCTTCCTTCCTTCCTTCCTTCCTTCCTTCCTTCCTTCCTTCCTTCCTTCCTTCCTTCCTTCCTTCCTTCCTTCCTTCCTTCCTTCCTTCCTTCCTTCCTTCCTTCCTTCCTTCCTTCCTTCCTTCCTTCCTTCCTTCCTTCCTTCCTTCCTTCCTTCCTTCCTTCCTTCCTTCCTTCCTTCCTTCCTTCCTTCCTTCCTTCCTTCCTTCCTTCCTTCCTTCCTTCCTTCCTTCCTTCCTTCCTTCCTTCCTTCCTTCCTTCCTTCCTTCCTTCCTTCCTTCCTTCCTTTCTTCCCATGAAAATATGAATGATAATATGTGTATGAGAATAGTTCTCAAGAAGAGGTGGATCTCTAGTTTTCCCATTGCTTTCCCTGCTAGAACTCAGCAAGCACAGCAGAGCATGCAGGCACCTGATGTCAGTGCAGAGAAGTCTATGGGAAAAAAACAGTGTGGAAACCTGGGGTACAAATTAGGGAGGGGACCCAGGAGGTGAGAAAACAGTGCTCCAGTGGAAAGGGCTGAGAGCAAAGTTACAAAGCAGATAAGACTAAGTACTGGAGCAGTGCAGGCAGGGATCAGGGCCATTGTGGGTGTACAAGGAGGAACTGAAGAAGAGCTACTAGGAAAGCAGTGAGAGGGTGAACGGCAAAGACTGGAAAGGGACATGCAGACAATGCAGAAAACCCCTAATCTGGAGGAACCAAGGACACTGGAGTTAGTATTTCTCTGTTGCCAGCAAATGCTTGCAAGGCCCACTAGCTAACCTCAAGTTTTGTCCTTAGCAGTGGCCAGTCCATACAAAAAATAATTGTTCATTACAGACACCAGTTGCTTTTGAGTCAGAGAGTTTATATGCCAGGGTGGCTCTGAAAGATTTTGCTCCAGTTCTGTGTCCATCAACACAAATTTCTGAAGGCAGCCTGAATTTTTGTTTTCTACACCATTTGAATAGATGTGTTCTTTCATTCTCCTAATATGTGTATATTTGTAGAGATAAATGATTAAAGAGAAAACACTAGGAAACCAACTTGAGTTAGAAGCAATACAGCTTGCACAACTCCTCAACTAAAAGAGATTCATATGAGATTCTTCTTTTTCTCCTCTCTTTCCCTATACACAGGCAGACATAATGGGATGTTCCTAAACTAGTGCAGATTATGTTTGCGGGCAATGCTAACAGAAAATAGAAACTCAAGCCTTTTTGTTGCACCTGCTGTTTAAATGGACTGACTGTTCACCATTATAAATACAGCTGTAGTCTTTTTGACCACCACAAATGACTTATTACTGTGAAATGCAGGTTTGGGAGAAAAAGGAGGAGCAGAAATAATTGTGAATATTGTTTATATTTTTATGATGATGCTCTGATGTAAGGAAAAAACACTGAAACTCTGAGTGCTGCAGTAGGAAAACTTGGACTGAAACAATTTTAAATCTCCTTTTCCATACCCCTTAACATCCTTCCCTGTCCGCAGTACCGACATGCTCTCTGATCTCCTTCAGGCTACACGCACAAAAATCGGTAAAGCCATCTTTTTTGCCTTTTGACCTGATTATGACACTCCCAGCTTTGAAACATTATTTATGTTATCTTCTTCAGTCTGTTCCTTTCTTCTTTCTGCTATCTTCTTCAAAGACCCACAGTTCTCTTCTTCCTTATTTAATCCTTCTGACATGCTTCCAAATGCCCTCATTCCTCTGCAGGTGTTTCCCAGTCTTTTCTGTCAGCTTAGACAGGGATTGGTTCCTATAGGCTCTACTATATTTTAGATTTTGCAGTGGTTAGGGATCAGATCTGAACTAGACAATGATCTAAACAGAGAAAATGTATCACATTGCATAATTTTTAATTAGGAAGACTTTTCTAAAGCTTCCTGGGAGCCTTTTTTCACTGCAAACTGAGTTCTTACACTGACTGTGGAAAGACTACGTAGCAACCTGATGGAGAGAGAGTGCAGAACCTGGGATCCATAAAAACATCGCCTTTGTCTGAATGTTTCTTTTGAGGTTTATCTTAGTATGAGCTTCACTATAGGCAAATGCAAAATTATCATCCCACATTTACATAGATCTTGTGATTACCATCTAGAGAGAAAGTTGTTCTTACCACACAGAAAAAGAAAGCCCGCTTGATAAAGATGATAATTTGAATCTCTTCTCCTCTCCTCTCCTCTCCTCTCCTCTCCTCTCCTCTCCTCTCCTCTCCTCTCCTCTCCTCTCCTCTCCTCTCCTCTCCTCTCCTCTCCTCTCCTCTCCTCTCCTCTCCTCTCCTCTCCTCTCCTCTCCTCTCCTCTCCTCTCCTCTCCTCTCCTCTCCTCTCCTCTCCTCTCCTCTCCTCTCCTCTCCTCTCCTCTCCTCTCCTCTCCTCTCCTCTCTCTTCTCCTCTCCCCTTCTCTCCCCTTGTCTCCCCTCCTGTCCTCTTCCCCTCCTCATGTGGCTATATAACTCTGCTGGCAAGAAAAATGTTTCTGCTGTTGCAGCAAGCCGAATTCCCCAGACACACATGTTTTCAAAATGTGCCTGTTTCCACAAAGTGGAAAAGCTTTGATGAATAGGAATAGCACTAGACTTTAAGGCGCACTTTATTTCATTGATGAACTTACAGGTGTCTCCTGCAGAAACGGTTTGGTAAACTGTAATTGTTAACAACACTTATTCGGGATTTACAAGCGAGACGAATATCACCTATTTTTTTATGAGGCAGTTACAAGGATAAATAACTGATGCTGAAGAAGACGATCGGGATTGCTAGAAAATGAATACATAAATAAATAAGAATAGTGCGTGGGTTTTATAACTTGCAACTGTGTTATAAAAGGAGGGGCATTTTGTGGGTTCCATTACGTAATTTAATTGCAGAGCTTAATTGCTAAAGACACACAAGGGAAAATGGATATCGTGGAAATTAATTCATGCCATAAAGCACTTATAAAATTCAAAAATTAAAGTGTTTGTTCAAAACTTTCTGTACAAGAGGATTAATTGTCAAGGAAATTAAAAGTGATGTAAGAGGAAAAGCTGAAGAGATAATCCAAGATGATCCAAAGGATTTTAAAGATATCTCCGTACTGTTAACAATCTTGTCCTTAAATCTAGCATTTAAATGGACTGCATTTTCCATTGATACAATTAGGTATAGTTTTTCACTTTGCCACAGATCTGAGCATGATACACGTGATTTAGTATGTTGTGCCATATATTAGTAGGTGGAGAGTGATCGGTGTACTATTGTTGATGGCAACAGTATCTTGGTTAAAAAGCCAAGGACGTAGCTTATAAACTATTACTTTCGGGTCTGAAACAAGTACTTGAAATCTTTGTACTCACAGTGATGTATAGCACCATCTTGTATCTGCAGTTTCATCTCTGTTTGGTGTCTGGTGTTGTCAGACATTTTGACACATTCTACTTCTTTTATTGGCTGAAAAACAATGCAATAATAAATAAGAACAAAATGAGCCAGTTGTCTTCATGAGGAAAGAATTTTAGGAAGGGTGCTGTGATCGCTACTGATGGTTGTGTTGCGCCTATTGAATCTGCATGAATATCCTTGTGGAATTACATGACTATATGGATGTAGTGAAGGCAGTTCGGCTCCACATTCACATCATGGGTCACAGAAGGAGCAGAATGTGACAAGAGTTGATTCTTGATTAATTTCTTATTACATTAATTTCATATTACATATGCTATGGTCAGTCCTGTGCAGTAGGAATGTGTAACAAAAGTCATAGAATAAATGTTTCCTTTCTCTCTCTCCTCTATTTTCCTTGTTTTCATTTTTTGTTTTTTGTTTTTTTTGTTTTGTTTTGTTTTGTTTTCTTACCTTCTACTCCTAGTATGTTCTTGAAGCAAATTCAGTGCTACCCTTATCTGTTCTCAAAGTGTGATGCTCCAGTCAACCTCTTCTTCCTATGAATAATCTGCTCTTTCTTTTCTAAAATATTAATCTTTTCCTTCACTTTGGTCTTGTCTTGCTTCAGCCAGTTCTCTTTGCAACACAGAACACGTCTCTTCCTCTGAATGAGAAATGCACAGATCAACTTGATGCTTTATAATGTCCTAATTACTGTACTCTCAGGTTGCTGGGTTATAACAGCATGCCAGAGGGTCGATGAACCTTTTAAGTAAAATGAGGAGATGCATCTTCATGGAACCTAATTATAAGGTAAAGTTAATAAAGATAGGGGAAAAAAAAAAAGCCACTAAGAAAGTCAGATATTTTCAAAAGCTGTCAAAGGAAGTCATCTGCTAGAGCCTTACTCATTACTAATGTGTGGGTCTTTGTGAGTACCCCTTGGTGATACAGATGAACGTTCTCTACTGGCAAATCCCTTGGGAGACTGAGGACCTGCATTCATAGATCCCAGTGACAAGACCCATTTGGAGAGATAGGAGGAGCCAGAGGAACCACCAGAAGCTCGACAGTCTGATGGTATGGTGTTGGTAGGCTGAGGGAAGGCTGCCAAGCCAGCAAACCATGTCTGCTGATTCCTCCTCTGTTAGCACTTGATGTGTGGAGGGGAGAACTAACTATTGACATGCCTGCATTGGAGAGAAAGAGCTCAGAGTACAGTGAAACTATTAGGTTATTTTCTTATCAATTCTTTTGAAAGTAGAGACAACATCTAGGGCAAATGTATCTTGTTCAAGAGAGCATGGAGGCTGTTAGTTCACAAGCTTTTACTGGTGCCATGTGCAGTGAAACCTCTACAATTCGACAGTGGCTTTCTGTTGGGATTTTGAAAACTCTTCTGAAGTAATTGGAAGAACACTTGCTCAAAGTTAGAGTACTTCTGAATGTACACCGTCACAATGGTGTTTTTAAGAGTTGCGCACCTAATAAAAAGAGATTATTCTCCCCTTTTCAGCCTTCAGCATAAAAAATCGCGATGAAATTGCTCTGCATTGATTTCCTTCAGTATTAGTGACTCACAGCTAAGAATAGAAATCCACAATTCCAATTATTCTGTGTTCATGTTTCTCACTGGATTTTATGTAAGCAGGTCCCTGTGTGTCTGTGTAGAAACCTACTGAATTCTCAGTGTGAACTCAGATTGTATTTTTATCTTTAAATTCAATTTCTTCAAAAGGGCAAGACCATGGCTTTGACTTTCACACATAAACCTCATTTCTTGCTTTAGATGTGTTCATTGTGTTCTTTAATTCTTTCATTCTTTTGTCAACAGTGCACAGTTCCTGTATTCTCTCTGGACCCTAAGAACAGATAGGACTTTTGTTTAGCATGCAAACATACCTACTCCATTGTACTTAGGTGTTTGCCAAGCACAAATACAAATTTGATATTTATGAAATTATTTGTGTAAATGTCCTGACCTTTTTCCTGATTTCTTTTTTTTGTTTGTATTGTTTTGTTTTTTGTTATGTTTGGAGGGTTAGAGAATGGGAATTACTAAATTGCCTGTAATTTAATTTTAGTCTTTTGTTGGTCCAGACAATGCAGATCAGTGTGTGTATTTAGAAACAAATTTCTGAGACAAAAATGTCACCTGTTATATCTTTGTGGACCATGCATCATAAAGGGATTTACTGGGTTAAGTTCACGTCAGTCTGTCTAGGCCGACAAAGTTATTATTGCTTTGCCTGCTTGATGCTTTGAAAGCATGGTAGGTCACCTACAGCCTTCAGATAAACATTGCAAAACTGTACATGCCTATGGTTGAGTCCACTTAGAAAAGCACTGCAGGTCATTGGTACTAATGTTCCCTGAAATTTGGAATGTAGGCTTTGCTACAGATGATTCACGCATGCTGCTTTCTGACAGTGGTGCTTTGTTGGCTCCTGTTGGCAAAGAAGGGTAGCAGACTGAATTTGTGCATTACTTTGGGATATTTTGGGTTGTTGCTGTGATAAAGCAATTTCCTACCAGAAGCAATGAGCCATTTTGAACTAAAAGTGAATAGCAATCATAATATAAAAAAAAGCGTTAAAAGAAAGAGTTTTACTTCTAAGGTCAATATAATATTCAGAATCATGTAGAGAAATGACTGGTCAATCAAACTTGCCCAGTAGATCTTGGGTTGCGAGACTGCCTTAGGTGAATGACTGCTCTCAAATAGCAGCTGATAAGGCTGTACAAAGATTTGGGCAATGAATTCTGTGTGTGACGGGCTGTTTCTAATGGAGCTGAAGCACGCTGAGGTCAGTATGAGAGGACACAGCCCAGCAGAGCAGTAAGCACAATGGAAGAAATTCTGGTATACAGAAAATTAAGATCAATCTAAATCCATAACTCTCATGTTTGAGTAAGATACTTGAGTTATCCACATTTGTAAGAAAGCATTGGGAAAAGAACCGAGGGAATGACAACAGACTTTCAGGAAACTGGGATGTTTTCTGTGGTTGTCAAATATGTGCCAGTGTCTTCAAAGCAGCCTTTCATCATGGATGAAACAAATCAATTCCTATTAAAAAAATCACTCTGTCAGTCTAGAAGAAGAAAGTAGAGTGGGTAGGGAAAAAAAAGAACAAAGGTTAGACAAAAGCAGTTTTCTCTTTTATTAAGCACTTGGGAGTGACTCGCAGAAGCAAATGCTCAATTGAATGAGAGTTGAAACGCAACATAGCATTCCTTCATAACCTTTTTTTTTTTTTTTGTCAACTTGGTTAAATATATTTTTATATTGCTAAAATACAAAATATACTGCAGCAAGACTTGCACAGCAGAGATGTCTGCACTGTTTCACTTTTATCTTTCCTATGCTTTACCAGTGTTCAGCACAGCAGCACTTTTATTGGGCTCACTTACACAGTTCACAAGGCTCTGTTTATTGGCCTTTTTATGATAAATCAAAGGGCCCAGTCTCCTTGCTCTGTTTTCTAGTTGTTGGTATAGCTCCACTGAAATCACTTTTTGAATTAGGTTTGTAAAAGGATTCAGAGTTAAACTTCCACTTATAGGGTTATAACACGGAATAGTTTGTGTATCTTCAATAAATGTACTGAAGTCAATGAAGCACTGAATTTGACCCCAGGGATGAAAAAGACACTCGTCAGAAATTATTTGGGAATGTGGTCATGCATTTTGCAGGACCTGCTGTTTCAGCCTCAATGTAGACTTGATTCTAAAAGAGCCTGTCACTGTAAGCCATCAGTGTTCAAGTTATCTGTACCAATATTCTCAGGCATAGACTTTCCCACACATGAATAATTCCATTTTAGTAATAAAGTAAGGCCAGCTCAATCTTCAAGGTTCTGAGGACAGTAGAGATAGAAGACTGGTGAGCAAACAGTGAATGCCAGCCCCAGTCTGAGCTGAATCCATTGAAAACTCCAGTCCTCATAGCATTTAATGCTTTATGCCTTAATGAAATGGTGCTGTCCATCATCACACTATCTGAAAAGATCCTAGGGCATGATGGCTAAGTGGGGAAGGGTTATGGTCATGTCTTTATTGGCAGGGAAGAAAAATAAGAAATAAATTAGTCCTTTAGCAAGCAGGATTTATCTGAAGGATACTCATAGGCAGGCTGGGAGCTGAATTTCCCTTAACTGCCAGTCCAGTGTCTTAGCAGAAAGACTAGGGATGTTACTATTGCACATCTGGAGGAATGAAATGAAATGAAAAAATATTCTGAATCCTGAACATCATACCAAACAGAACTAAGCCAAGCCTTCCAGAGTTGTTCTAGGCAAACTGTCTTGTTCTGTTCTGCACTTCAGCTTTTCCAAATTGCAGGCAAGTTATCTGTCCATAAGTCAAATGTTCCTAACAATGTCTGGGCTGATAGTCTGAAATCAAAATCAATTCTACTGATTAATTTTCATTTAATCAGCTACAGTTCTTTCAAAAGTGCACTAATGAAGTTACTTGGATTAGAAATATATGGCTATTGCATCCCAGGGACTTCCAAAGTGCCAGATTTTTCCATCCCCTTAGTCACACAAGAAGCTTCTTTGAATTCCCTTGCTAAGGTTACTCAAGACAGTTTACTGAAATGAGCCATTTATTTCAAGCTAGAAGAAAATTAGTGCCAATTTGTGTGCTTCCTCTGTGCTTAGGCTGATGGATAATATTTTAAAACATCATTTTGAAAATACTTTAATTGTCACAACAAATCTTTTTTTGGTAAACAGAATCTTCACATTTCTTTTAGCACTTTATTTTCAGGCAATGCATGCTATTGATATGCATGAGAGCAGATGAAATGACTGTGATTTACTAAAATGTTCATTTAAGAAACCACTGGTTTTGCTATTAGCATTTTGTAACATTTCTAATGGTTTTGGTTTTCAATCAAGCCAGCATACACTAGGTCCAAGGACTTGGAATTTTGTTCATTTTAATGCTTCCTTTTCTCCCTTCTGATGTTGGCTCAATGCTTGGATAATTTCAATTTTATCTGCTTATTTACATTTTTACTTTTTATAGCTTCTTCTGACAAGAGGAGAGCATTCTTATGTTGTAACATGCAAGTTTAAGAGATTCATCAGAAAGCCAATTAGCTAGCACAAAGTTTTGTAGGGAATAGGATGAGGCAATGGGAGAGAAAATCAGGAGAAAAGTAGGAACTGTTCATTCTGGGAAACAGGCTGCTTCCCTAAAGCTTTTCTGGGAGGCAGAAAATCAAATCAACATAAAAAAACTGCAGACACACAAATTCCGCTAGTTTAGAAAGCTTCAATTTTATAGTCTTTATCCTTACAATTGGAAAGGATCGTATGAATCCTTTCATTGGCCATAGTTATGTGTCCACCAGTGCCTCAGAGCCTCTTCTTGAGTTTAGGTCAGCACTGTGAGCCACATGACTCCTCAGATATGGGGTAACCAGGACCCACCAGAGCCCCAAGGGACACCAGTTCACACAGGTCACACTGAATCTTCACTAATAGTCTGATTAATGCCAGCTTGGTCTAAGACTGGATGTTGGAAGATTCTCACTTATCTCTATTTTTCTCTCCAAACAATCAAAATAATAATAATTGAGCAATCTTCAGATTGTGCTATGAGTAAGCATAGTTCCAAAAGTCAACTGACTTTAGTTATTCCTGCTAGAGCATGAAGGAAGCTGAAATACAGAATTATGTGACTTGGCCAAGACCACATGAAAAGCCAATAGGGCGACCACTGAGCTCACATCTTGAAGTTATCACCTGCACAAACCCTTTGGTACAAAAGCTGTAATTCCTTTGTTGCTGCATCCAGAAAGCTGTGCACAATCAGGGAAAGGCTGGTCTTTTCTTCCTTTCTGTTCCATGCATGGAACATTATTTTGAAATTGTAAGAAATCCTGGTAAACCCATTTTTTTCTTTTCTTCTTTTTTCTCACACATTTTCCTTTTTTCTCTCCTTTTCTTTGTTCTTTTCAGACGTGGGCATGCTATGAAGTATTTACAAGCATTTATTAGCAAAGGTTAATCTCCTTCTCTGCGAATACATTTGGTGGAGATAAGTTTGCATCATTTCTGCCAAGAGATTACATAATGGATAGAGGATAATGTTAAACTTCCTAGTTGCCAGTGATCATTTCCAATGGGAACGTACTACACTGACTTGATTTTATGTTTCAGAAAAATCTCACTGCAGCTGTGCCAGGCAGTGTATGGCAGTTCTGGAAAAGCAAAAGGCCCAGCAGGGATTCCAGCGTTCTCAGCTTAATGCTATTTGTTAACAAAAAAATAGAAGCAAAGACCTCAGTCAGGGTGATGCTGAAGAACTAGCTGCATGGAGTCCAACTGGGAATGCCCATGGTGGAGATGACTTCAGTTGGCTTTCTCCTCATGGCAGGGTAAGAGCTATGGGAGTCCTTCTGTTGCCTATGTATGCCAGCAAGAAGGGCTGTGGGGCAGGGCTGGTAGCACATGAATAGAGAAGGATAGGAAAGCTCCTCTGGCAGCATCTGCTCAGAGACAGCTGGGATAATCAATTAAGGCGAGAACTTAAAAGAGATGGACGTGCATGAAGTAAACCTTGCACCTAAATTATAGTGGTCTAGAGAAGCTCTTCTAAAATAAACGGTCAATTCTACTGTTTAAGCAGGGGGAAGGCCAGGTGGTTTCTGAAGGCCAGTGGAGATCTTGGATGCCTGCATCAAGTCTCTGGTTTCCCACTACACAGACTGATTACATTATTCTCTGAGCTTCAAGCTACCCTGAATTGAAAACTGTCAAAACATTACTTCTCTAAGGAAGGGCCTCGTACAGATACTAACACAGGAAAATATTGTCCTGGATGTGTTACCCATTGCCAGGATTGTGTGCAGTCCACAATGACTGTTCAGTGTAGAAATGTAGCCATTTTGACAGCCAGGTCCAAGTTCTCAGGAATTTGTGCTAACCATTAGACTGTTAACTGCCTTTCCTCCTTAATGTGCAATACTCTTAATGTGGCTGCCTAGTGAAGCTGTGGTGACCCAACCCTGGAGGTGCTCAGGGCCAGGTTGGATGGGGCTCAAGGCCAGCCTGAGCTGGTGGGGGGCAGCCCTGCCCATGGCAGGGTGTTGCAGCTATATGAACTTTGGGATCCCTTCCAACCTAATGTGTTCTGTGATATTATGATTCTCAGTGCTAACAGGGGTGCAGAGCTGCAGACCCTCCCCTGTTGCTATGGAAGATGTGCATTGTTTTCCACAGCATGGCAGCCCAGGAGAACCCTTCACAGGTTGAGAAACCAATACTCACATGGACAAATGCTGTGAGTCCTGCACACAGCAATGCATCCTCTGCATACTGACCACCTGCATCTCGTCCTCATATGCCAAGCGCAGTCTTCACCCTGCAGGCTCCCTGTGAACAAACTCGTGGAACGTGGCTGAGCAGAGCATTCATTTACAAGGGCTGTTGTCTACAGGCTTTGAGATTTTTAAGCGTGTTTCAGACTGAACTACAAACAAATAAATTCTGAGCATTCTTTGCATTTCAAATGTCTTTGTGATAACTATGGCAACAATTACAGCTTAAAAAGGGAAAATGTCCAAACCAAACCAAAAAAAAACCACCAAAAAACCCCAACCCTGTAGTATAGTGGAGTAAATGCACACTTGCTTTAAATTAACGGATGTGAACTGGAATGGAAAAATGTGGTTAAAAGAGCCTAAAGCAAGCAACTGTTACTGCTCATGATCATTTCAGTGCTTAATAGAATCTTCTCTCTTCATTGCCTTTATTTATAACTACATGCTTTTGTACTTTCCAGCTAATTTTCTGCTGGTGTCACAAATGCCAGAGTCATTTTTGTACTCTGCTTCCTTTAACTGAAGAAAAATCCAGATAGTCTAATAAAAAGGCTCCAATTTCGAGACTGATTTATGCACAAAAGCTCAGGCTCTGAAAGCTACAGAAGGAGACCTGTATAATTCCATGTAGATTTCAGAGGGTGAAGGGAGCATGGAGATGCCTATATATCCATCAGGAGGTAGTCCTAGCACAAACAAAGTTCAGGAGGTTGTATGGAGATTTATGCTTTAATGGAGAAAGTTTTAAAGGTAGCTAGACATCTGTCTGTGTAAATGCATATTGAGCAATGTGTTTCAAAATGACTAGGCAGGCTAAGTGCCTAACTTGGATAATTTAAGTGGAAGTTGAGCACCTATTATATTCAGCCACATTAACAAATTTCTGGAGGCAGCTATCTGTTCTATGAGATGTCTAACATGCTTGTATACTTAAAGACTGATATCACCTATGAAAATGACATTTGATCATGACTGCAAACTTCAGCCATACTGCATAGCATCTACCGTGGAGATGGTAGACAAGGTTAGGTGCAAAGATATGTCATTGTCACTGAACTGAAATCTTTTGTATATCTTTTAGGTGTCAGCTACCATTTAGGATTACTTGGGCAGCAGCAATTCACTAGAAATTCATGCCAGAGGCTATGGAGTGGTAAGGGGTACATCTAGTTGTCCTGGCAAGACTTCACAGATTGTTCTGCCAGTAGGAGCTTTTATGCCTGGCATCTTTTCTGACCACAGCTGGCTGAGGGGAAGTCACAGCCAATGCTTGGTGGGGAGACCACCATTTGTGCATTTCAGAGTCCCCTAAACAATACTGGCAAAAGGCTGGAGGGAGGGAAGAAATGAGAAGAATCAAACTGAAATACTTCACCAAGAGTCTATTGTTTTTAAAATATTCATGGTTTTGTTTCATTACAATTTTCCTACTTCTAATTAGAATTGCATGGGCAAGTTCTGTAAGAACGATTTTGGTATAAAAAGCTGGTTTTTTTTCCATCAGCGTTTTACTACAGGGGAGCTGTGTAAGTCTTCATTCTCCTCTGTGGTCTGGGCTCATCAGAACAGACAGTCAGTTCATTGGACTTCTGAACAAAACAGTGCTTCTGAATAGAGCAGAGAAATACAGTTCTGAGCTGAACCGACCTAAACCAAACACCCACCTAAGGCAGGTTCCCTAAAGCAGGTCACACAGGTAGGCATCCAGATGGGTCTTGAATATGTATGTCCAAAGAAGGAGGAGATATCTCCTCCTTCTGCCCAGACTCCTTAGCCTCTCTGGGCAGCTTGTTCCAGTGCTCAAATATTTGAATATCCCAGAGGGTGGTGATTCTGGTAGGACAAGCTCCTGAATCACAGAAAATGGGCGTCTTCCCCAGGCAGGCTATGCACTAGTCTCCTGGTCTTTGAGCACTTCTGGCCTTCTGCTGGAGAGAGAGACTTCTTGGAGAGTCACTCAGTGTCCCCAGCTGGGTACATATCACTATGGGCTTAGCCACAGGAATATTTTCCTTGCTTTTTTCTGCACACATAACCTAACAATTTTGTTCTTGGAGAGAAGCAGGAGGAGGCTATTTCAAACTCTCGTGATTTTTAGTCTCATAAAATTTAAGGGCACATGAAGTGTACCATTAATCCAGACTCTGGAGTGAGGATATTGGTCAGCTGAGGAATCAGCTTGAAATTTTTCAAAGAACTTTAGCTTTCCCAAAACAATTTGAGATAAACTCAGTATCTGACCACAATTTGCCTACAACGTTTACATTCAAATTCAGGCTGCTTTCATCCGAAACACATGATATTGGTAGACATCATTAAAAAATAAAAAAAATAAAAAAAATTAGATGATAAAATCAACAGAATTACAAACTATCTTTATAAATGATAAAGCTAAAAGAGGATAAATTAGTGTGATATATTCCCTAGAAATCAATACTGTCCATCATTACCGCTCTCTTTCCATTTGCCCATTTCCACTGTGAAAATGATTGAGTTGAAACACTTGCAGAACAGTTTCACAAGGAGTGAGACTGAGGCAAAGTCACCAAAGGGAAATTAAAGTCAACCCCCTTTATATCTGTTTCTCTGCAGCACAATTACATTTCAGTGATTTTGTTTGGCATGTTTTTATATATGACTCATTTGAGGCCTGCTGAATGATTGCATGGGAAATGCTACGCTGTTACTAGAAGTTTCTCACTATCACAAACAGCAGGAAAACATAGTTATTAAAAACTGAGAAAATATCAGTATTTTTTACTGCGAAATAACTACCAGCTATTATTAGCGCTGCTCAGAATCCATTTAACTTACTTTGCTTTCAATTAGGGTTGTGCATACAAAAAGTTAGCTTTGGGTTTTGCTGCTAGCAGAAAGAAATACAGTGCTTCAATGCAGTATTTATGGAAAAAATACCACATATCACTGTTGGAGCTAGTAAAACTGCCTGTGGCTAATGTTGCTTAATATTTGCCATTAGACCTGTTTTCAGCAGTTTACTGCTACACAGAATTGCTCAAGCTGAAATTTGCCACACATGCCTCTGCCTTAGGTAGGATTTTTTAGCTGTTTCCAAGAACAAATTTAGAAAGAATAAGTAATGTTTAAGCAGTTACCACTTTATTTAGGCAGTGTGCTAAGCAAGGAGGAACATTCAAGCTGTGGTGCTGCTCATTGCCCTCTGCCAGAAGGGCATAGTGTAACACATCTGTCCCATTAGAAGCCACATCAGGATCTGCATAGTCTGGTGAGGATAGGGGTTGACAGGCCCAAAGGAACAGAATGTGTGGGTCCAATTGCCACTGGGAAAGCAAATTTGGTTATGTAGAAGGATTTGGTAGAAGAAGCAAAGCACCAGAGGGCAGTGGGCACGGAACAGGCTGCCCAGGGCAGTGGGGATAACCCCAAGTGCTGGAGTTCAAGGAGTGTCTGGACAACGCTCTCAGACATAGGGTCTGATTTTCTGTGATGCTGTGTGGAGCCAGGGGTTGGACTCAGTGGATCTTTTGAGTACCTTCCAACTCAGGATATTCTATGGTTCTGTGGTGCAAAGCCAGGCTAGCCTTGCCCTCTTCACCCATAGGCAGTGGCAGAGCAGCAGGGATGTGTCTGTCCTGTGCAGACCCAGGGTATGGTTTCCTGGCCAATGTACCATGTGGTGGCTCTGGGTTCCCCTGACTGCTCAGGAGCATGGTTAGTAACAGAGGATTGCTTTAACAAATCAACCAGAAAAAACACTGTGTGGTTATCCTCAGCAAAGTGATTCAGATACCACATAAATAAGAGCCAAGTGTTCAGTCCCAAAGGCAGTCACAGCTTCTTGGGGTTTGTGCCATACTTTTTCATGCCAGGATGCCCATCACTTGGAGTGAGTCACCAGCCTTGGAAATCATTGCTATTTAGACCCAATCATTGGCATCCTCCTTGAAAGCTGCTGCTACATATTCACTTGTCATTCCTGGCAAGCCTCCACTCTTAGTAGGAAGCTGTTTTTGACCTCTTTCTGCTCCTCGTACACAACTTGCCCACAGAAGTTTGAGGTCAGAGCCTCTGGGCCTCTGCTCTTACCTGTGGATCATTCCTTGAACTAGGTCCTGAGGGTTACTGTGCTGGAGGCATTGTTAGATCCTCTTCTCTGAATGTCCTGCTGCTATTTGGTGAAATTACAGCTTTGTGTTTGTCTGAGAAGCAGCTGAGGACTCCAATTTTTTCACTGTCAGATTATGGAAGAAGGTGCAGACAACCAGCTCTGTCATAATTAGGAATAGATCAGATGACACTGTTACACAGCAAAGACCATTGCCTTTCAGAATAAATTTGTCAAGGCTGTGTTTAAGCCAGAGTTGTTCGTAACCTTTCCCACATACAGGAAACAACAACAAAAACCCCAAAACCAACAACACATAAATTTGGAGTTAGCAAATATCTGTGTAAATCGTGAACTATGTTTCTCCCATCCAGTAGTTCATCCACCTCACTTATGTGTAATGACCATGACCAGCTTGCCTTGTTGGACCAGGAGTCATACTAATTGCTAATTAAAGTTCCTCTTCTTGTGGCGTATTATTTCACTTCCATGAAAAATGCTTTGTTCATTTGCTGCACAGACAAGTAATGATCTTACAGAGTCTAACGACTAATTCATGTGCCTTTAATCATCTCTCTTTTTGAATTCATCTAATTACTTTGAGCGAAAGACTGATCATATTACCCCTCTTCAGAGTTCAAGCTATTTCTACAATTAAAGATGATATTTCTGCAATTAAAACTGACTTTAAAAGGTGGCCTAGCGTGATTCCATTTTATTATTCTTATTTCCCTCTCAAAAGAATTTCCTTGCTGTGAAAAGGAGATGTGCACAAAACTGAACAGTGGTTTTATTATTGCCTTACTCTATCTATTACTGTTAAATAATTTCAAACCCATTTGTAAAAGCATACAGCTTTTATACGATTGCTTTTGTGAATCTCGGCTTAATGCAGGAGGTCTGCATTCCAAAAGCATCTGAAGCTGATGTCAGCTGAAGTCTGGCAGACAAGCTCTGGTGGATCTTGCTCCAGCTTTTTAGGAGGTAACCAACCTTCTTGCCTGCTCTGTAACAGTCACAGGAGCTGTCAAGGGGTATTATGTGTTAGGAGCTTCAAAGGGAATGTGCTTTCTGCAGTTCACCTACTTGCACCCACACTCCAGCACAACCATGTGTTGCAGATGCAGATTTCCTAGTTGAAGGCTTCTCAAAGGATGTATGATGAAAGTTGTAGCACAGTGCTTCATATGATACAAGCTGGGCACCTGCCCAGCTCTGCAGCCTCCCAGAGCATCTGCAGTTTTCTCAGGAACTTTCTCCAGAGAAGCTGTGTGTCAGTACCCTCTTGTCAAGATCAACTGAATAATGGGCTTCTCTAAGGTGACAGCAGTCACTTGCAACTTCAAGCACAACAGTTAATGCCATGTGGCAGCCCCTTGGTCTGCTGTAACCTTACTGAGAGTGGGTGCCCCTTCCTCTTGGTCTGGCACTGAGCTGCAGAAAGCAATCCCCAGCTACCACCTCTTTGCATAGCCCTGATGCTTTGGCTGACCTTTAGACTGGCATGGTTGAAACCACTTGAGTTTGTGTTTGATGAGGGTAATAAAATGTCACTATAGCATAGGTCTTGAGGAAAAGATCTATTTTTAATATGTTTGATACTGAAAGTTGATCTTTTCTGTCCCTAAAGCTGGTTGCAAAAAAAACCATAGAATCATAGAATTGCTCAGGGTGGAAAAGACCTTTAAATTCATCAGGTCCAACCACAGCCTGACCACACTACCTTGCTGCTGAATGTCTGCTGATTTAGCTGCCCTGTTAGAGTGTGGGGATAGCCATGTGGTGTCCCAAATAGAGGGTTTACAGCTCTTCCAAAGAAAGCTTTAAAGTGGTTAGTTCACTTCAGTTATCTTAATCATCCCTCCAATATTTTATATGTTCCTCAAAATAATCTATTAAATAGCTTCTTGCATTACACAGATAAAATGCCTTCCTTGTTAATCATATGCCAGCTCAAATGATTTCTGTTTTGTGCCACTTAATATTAGCATGCTTTGATAATTACTAGAATTTAATTTATTTATTTTAATCTGTATCTGCATGTTTCACAGGTGATAATCAGTGGTATTTTTCTTTCTCTTCCCTATGGGAGATTGTCACATTATCACTTCTTCCCTTGCTGAAATCCTGCTCTGTTCCCAAAGTGCCAATTGCATTTCCTTTCAGATTTGTCTAATTGATTGATGGAATTAAACTCAGCTCAGAGCAGTCACTCTCGACCTTTATATAGCAAGTGGGTTGATGCTTCTATTTCAGGCCTGAAGAGGAGCCGGTGTTCCCAAAAGAAGGGCTGTTGTGCCAAAAGCCTGTCTGCTTTTCCCAGTAAACAGTTTTGCTTCTTGCCCAGAAACCTTGCTTCACAAACACCCTCAGGCCACTGGAGCTACACCATCACAACTCTAGAGTCTGCACCATTCTCAGTAGAATTTACTTTGTATTGATTCTTTGGAAGCTTGCTGCTCTGGATGTTAGCCAAAACTGCCTGTGTCCCATCTGTATGCTATAGCATAATGTACAAGCTTCAAAATGGATTAATGTCTAAAGTCAACACACTTTATTATATTAAGTTCATAGCGTCAGTCTAATCATTAAAAGCATGACAACAGTTTAATATTCGAACAGCTGTATCTATTTGATGTTCCAAATTCAGTGTCCCTCTAGAAAGTGAGATAAGATTTCACTTGGTATTTTTGCAGGAACTTGTTTCAGATTCATCTGCAGGTGTAAGATGCACTTAAGAGCTGGGCAATTTCTTTCTTGTATCACTGTGGCTGTATTGCAGATAATACTGGGATAATACTCAATAATATGAGCTTTCATGTGCTTTATAAACTCATATTATTTCACTTTGTTGTACAAAGATGCAGTTCCTATTATAAACTCACAGATATTTCCCGTATCTGAATCATACAGGGAGATATTGCCTTGGGAATTTCTGTTATCCAGATGCAGAATTAAGTTAAAATATTTAAGGAAAGGAGAAAAATATCTGCCATTTCAATATTTCTTGTTTTGGACAGGATTCAAACCTTTGCCCATCATGCAGCTGTCAGTCTCTAGAAGACACAACCTCTCTTGTGCCCCATCTAAATGAATGAGTGGTTTCTTAAATAATATATCTCCTCAAAGGTCAGAATTAGACTCTGTTGTAGTGTCTCAGTTTTATTATTGTGGTAGTTTAACAGTGATAATACTCTTTACCATCACACTCTTTCCTTACAGGAGGAGAAAATGGGTTGTCGGTTGAGATAATGAAAGGGAGGTTCCTTAGCAGTTACTGTCAAGGGCAAAGCAAACTCATCCACCCTCTTCTACTTCCTTCCTACAACAGAATAGTTGTAGGAAGTGACTTACTGAGATGTCCCCCTCTTAAGAAGAAGTGAAGAGTTGAGGGAACCTCCAGAGCAGAGCACAGTGAATGTGCTTTGTTCCATGATGGTTCT
This sequence comes from Coturnix japonica, assembly GCF_054131305.1. Lineage (NCBI taxonomy): Eukaryota > Metazoa > Chordata > Aves > Galliformes > Phasianidae > Coturnix > Coturnix japonica. The sequence goes on from NC_140663.1 coordinate 108,970,671, forward strand.
CAGGCAACATAGAATCATAAAATCATAGAATTACCCAGGCTGGAAAAGACCTTGAAGATCATCAAGTCCAACATCAGCCTACATTACCCTAACTCTAAAAACCCTCCACTAAACCATATCCCTGAGTACCACATCCAAACAGCTCTTAAACACATCCAGGGATGGTGATTCAACCACCTCCCTGGGGAGCCTATTCCAGTACCTAACGACCCTTTCTGTAAAGAAGTTCTTCCTAATATCCAACCTAAACTTGCCCTGGTGCAACTTGAGGCCATGACCTCCAGCCTTGGAGTTGCCAACGCAGAGGAGCTTGGTGTTCTCTAAGAGAAACAGCACGGAGAGTGTTATTGTTGAAATCACATCCCTGGGTGAACTTTGCTCATTATAACCTCATTATAATATTAAAGCACACTTCCATCTCAAAGGCTAGCTGCCTCCAAGATCCTCTCACTGAGCCTATACCTTTAAAAGCAAAACAAGAAGATCCTACTTCAGTCACAATAAAATATACATACAACTGGAGTTACTCAAGCTCCACTTGAAAGTAAAAAAGTAGTATAAAACGGCTTAAAAGAAAAAGAACTCTGGGAGAGATGTCACTGCAGACAAGCTGGGGAGACATCACTGACTTCTGAGATAAGCTGATGTGCTGAGCCTTTCTCTTCCCACCAAGGGACACCTGTTGGGTGAGATTTGCAGAGCTGGTACATCAAATGCTTCCCTGGGAAACTTGGAAATCTGTGTAGATTTATTGCATGAGTTAAAACATTTGCAGCCAGCTGTGTTATTCACATTGTTGATACTTACACATGCTCTGCAGACAGGGCCTATGGATTATCACTAGCAATCCAAAAGAATCTGCAATATGTTGTTTCAATAAAACACTATTCATTAAGCTAGCCATGAAACTTCTCATTGAACACAACGAAAAACTCCACACAAGGGGACCATGTTAATTCATTCAAACATGAAGATGCTGAAGGTACATCATGCTATTTGTGCATCTGTAATTATGATAGTTCAGTATCTTGAACTAGACCAGACTTGAAGTGCCAAATTGGGTATCACTCAGAATCTAAGCCTAGTCACCTCCAGCTTGTCTGATTTCTAAGGACAAGCTGGCATGCAAGGAAATTTATTTTCAGCCCAACTTTTTTTTTTTTTTTTTACCCTTTAAAGCAACATTCCTGAGAAAGGCAGGGGAATGGGGAATGGGGACTGAGGTCAGTCTGTAACATTTTGTTTCTGCCACTGCTCTATGGCCACTCCTGCAGAATGCCAGCCTTCCTAAACTGATCCCATATGGGCTTCCCACATGCTGTAGCTCTCAAAGCACTGGTCCTGCATGGCTCTGTACAACAGGAGCCACCCTTCAAGCACTGACCCACACAGGTCCCCAAGGATGGTAGCTCCTTCAGCCCTCCTGCCTCACTGGGGTAGTGCTGAGCTCTGCTCACAGAGACCACCTGTGCATCTCTCCGGCTACCAAAGCCTTGCCATTTAAGCTGAATGCAATGATATCTGGGTGTTGTATTTTAGTTTGGGAGAGAAGAATAGGGAAATCCTTACTGGTACACTCAGGAATGAAGAGGAAATTATTCCAGAAAGGTTGTTTATGCTGAGACACCTCAATCAATTAAAGTAAATCTTCAGCTGGCACTGGACTACAAAATTATAGATTAAAAGCCAGATACAGCTATTGCCTACACTATCCAACTTTTCTCTGATGTATGCCTGTTTTAAGTTGGTAAAGTCAAAATCAGAACTGGCCATACTTGTCCTTTACTTATGTTCCTTGAAGGGTTAAAAAGAATTCACACTTTCATGTTGGTCTCTTTTAAAAGAAATGTCACCTATCTCAATTGAAATAACATGCCTACGTCCTTTGAGAGCTGTTCTAATTATAGATGTCATGGTGTCCTTGAGCTCTGAAGCAAATGCAGTTATCCAGTTCAATATATTGAATATTATGGATGATTGTTTTATCTTTCCACCCAAAGTACATTTTCAGCTTTTGGTCACAGGTTAACTTTAATTACATTATCTCTTCTAGAGATGAAGGCTGTATAAGTACATAAAAGACAGGCATAATTCATTTACAAACACACATGCGATGGATTTCCTCTTTTTAAAAGTGACTTTTTCCAAGCAGTGGGGTTTTATTTCCCAGGACTGAAAATCAACTTTGAAAGAACCCTCATATCACTGCGACGGAATCAGTTTTGTACTTGCTGAACCAAATCTAAAGGTCTTACCTGAAGAGGTCTTAGCAACATGCTTTTTTGACATGACAGTCTAAACAAATTCTTCAGTGTATTGATGAAAAATTACTTTCTCTGAGTTTTTGGAATACAGAAAACATCTGAAAGAAACACAGGTACTAGAAAAGCAATCCAAATTCACTGATGTACCAGAAGGGATATTTTGTAACATAGAGAGCTATGAAACAGGTTAAAAAAGTTTTGCAAATGGAAGCTATTTTGGTGAGGTTTTCTAATGTGATCTTTTTCCAAGCTTAATTAGTAGTAGAAATCTTTCAAAAACAAGTGGTGGAGGACATTTGTTCCCAGTTTAACTTAATTATGTTGTTGAATTAATTAGGTGGGTTAAGCTGGGTTATTCAAGCTTATAGGTGACCTCCCAGTTATCTGGACTGAAAGTCTGGTTTCACTCATTGGCTTCAATGTGAGGCCATTAATCACCACTTTTTCATACTAGCTTCAGCCTTCTAGGTGCTGCAATGAAAACAAGCAACAGCAACCTAGCAATTATTGAGTTTCCCATGGGCTCACACAATTACCTCCACAAATCAGACATTGACCACAAGTCACCAAAAAGTCAGTGGTGCATAACTAAGCCCTCAGGTGCCTCAGCAATTGCTCTTTACGGAGAACTGCCCCCCCCCCCACACCGGTGAAACTGGGCCTCCACCCACAGGGAATGTTCCCGTAGGGAGGCCAATGACACTGATTTTTCTGACAGCTATAATAATACGTGTGCCACTCCTACACAATTTCTTCACTTACCTTCTTGCATTGTCACAGCTATAATGACTCCGTTGCCATCATTTAACCTGTCCAAGTTCTTAAACTATCAGCCTGAGGTAAATTGTGCTGATGGAATTTATTGTTATGAAATTCATCTTGGTTATAACGTGCTTGTAATTTCTGTGCTTTCTTTAAGAATTATAGGCATTTTTAATTTGATTTTTTTTTTCCCTCTTCTGAAAAATACTAGACTTTTAAGTAACAGAAATGCACAAAGCTTTCAGTGCAGGTCGCTGTCTTAGGTCACCAAGAGAGAATGAATAAATTCCAACAACTTGAACATTAAGAAATCTTAGTATCAGCAGAAAGTGTGTGATATTTTAGGGACAGCATAAGAGGACAGACTCTCTGATGCCCCATCTCTGGAGATGCTCAGGGCTAGGTCAGATGGGGCCCTGGGGAGCTTGAGCTGGTGGGAGGCAACCCTGCCCATGATAGGGGGTTGGAGCTCTGTGATCTTTGGGATCCCTTTCAACCTACTTCATTCTGTGATTCTGTGGTAGCTGCACTGGCTGAGCTGTACTAATTTCCCTCACACACTTCTCAGCTGAGGGTTGGTAGCTGGTGCTGCAAGCCATGGCTCAAAACACCAAAGGCAGCTTATTCTAAATGTTCTATTTGGACACAGATTAAACAGTGAAGAGTAAAAGCCTTTATAAAATTTACTTTGATCTTTTCCAAGAAAGTGACTCAGATGAATTCTGGTGGAACCATCTCTTTTGGCATAAAGTCATACCACAGCTCGCCCAATTTCCTATATTATTAAAAACATAGCATATTCCATATTTGTTAATTCAGCACAAGTGCATAGGTTTCATGATGTGTTCTGAGGCCACCAAACACACCAACCTCTTACATTTACATTGTGTGCAAATGAGAAATTTCAGTTTCATATCATGTGTACTGGATAGATGCATGGCTTCATAAATTGCAAAATTGCTGCATCTGTACCTGGAGCAGCTCATTTTGGTTTTGTTACTGATTTATGTGACAGAGTGCCACCATATCACTGACATCACAAGGCCAAATTCCACTTCTCAAATATTTCACTCACTTTCCCTAATTGCCTTTGTATATTAGCACTATATAAGAAAGCAATTTTGGAGGGTTTGAGTATGCCTCTTGAGTAGAAATTGCTTCATTAACAATGAAATAAAGTTGATTTAGAAAGGAAGAACTTTTTAAAATTATGATGCATACACTGCTGCACAGCTAATGTATGGACTATTAGTGAGCTGCTGAATTGTTCTAGGCTAAGCAAGAAAATGATGTCCCAGCATATAGAATCATAGAACCCTTAGAGCTGTAAGGAGCCTTAGTTCCTAGGTCATCTAGTCCAGCTCCCCTGCAATGAACAGGGACATGAACAGCTAGGCCAGGTTGCCCACATCCTTATCCAGCCTGGCCTTGACAGTCTCCAGGAATGGGGCATCGCATCGACCACATATCTGGGCAACATCTGCCAGTGCCTCACCACGCCCACTGTAAAAGATTTTTTCCTTATATCTAACCTAAATCTACCCTATTTAAGCTCGAAAACATTTCCCCTTGTTCTGTCACTACAGACCCTGCTAAAGAGTCTGTGTCCTTCTTTCCTAATGTCGTGGTTTTATGATCATTGGTATTCCACATCATAGCATCATGTTGTGTACTGGGAATTAAAGTGTTAATGCCCCAGTTCCACACACCAAAGAGAAGAAACTACATTCCCCAGAAGACTGTGAAAGCGGGGCCTCATGATCCTTCTGACTTTCTGTGGTAATGGTTATCTGCTGCTCTTTTACTCATAGCAGCCCCACAACAGATGGAGGGAGCTCCCATTTAAATACTGAAAGGCTGCTATCAGGACACCTTGTAGTCTTCTCCAGGCTAAAGAGCCCCAGCTCTCAGCCTGTCCTCATGAGAGAAGTCTTCTATCCCTTGGATCTTGTGATAATCCTTCACAGAAATCAATAACAGTGTTGCCAGACAGTTGCTAACCGCTTTGGGATGATGAGGCTCTAAAATGTATTTCTCATTAAAAGAAAAAAGTTCATTGTAGAGCTGCTAACTACAGAGCCTTCATACTATAAGTCGTAGGATTACAACAGCATATGCTTACAAACTTTGGGAAAGGGTCGTTGGAGGGAAAAACATGAGTACCTTTCTCTTCCAGTCTGCCAAAACTTCTCTGCCACCAGGAATGGTATTTATGTAGCCTCAGGGGTTCTTCCTTTGAAACAAAGAAATAATGTGTTGAAGGGAAGAGCAATATTCCATATTTCAGCCCAGGTGCTGCTGGTTTAGTGCCGTTACTGCATATGGAGTTGGTAATGATGTGAAATGCAAGTCTTCCAGGCTTTGTCCCATCAGTGTTATGTTTTCTCAAAGAGGAGCAGCTTCTCCAAACCATTTCTCTGGAAATAGTTTGTTTCTAACATAGTTGGTTGGGTTTTTGATATGCAAGTAGTAGTGCTTGTGTTTATTCTCACTTTTCTTTGTGATATTGAATATCACACAAGACAAACCAAGTACAGGTAGCCTGAATTTGCTCATTGGTACTGCTGATAATCAAGTCCCTGGTTTACATCTGAATTACAAAAAATATTGATTTTTAACCAGAAGGTAAAGAGATCAATTTAATTAGCAAATGCTAAGATAGCATTATATGCCTTTTTCCATTAATTGCAGCGGCTAAATGGCACTTTCCTTTAGTTTCAGGGAGCAGACAGTGTTTCTTTCACAGACCTTTTGACTGGCAGCTGTCAAATGGTAGGTTGTGTTCATGTGTACTTGCTTCATCTGATAGTCTTGATTCTGCAACTCTATCCAAAAGTAGGAAAGGTCAGACATCAGAGTCTCAGTGTTTACTTGAAGAGGGAGGGGGAAATCATAATTACATTACCACATTCTCTAGACTATTGTTGTAGCATAAACATGAAACATAGGTGTTTATTTAGAAGATGAATCTAAGCCATCCTCCAGGTTCTAACTCTTATTGACGAATGCTGATAATTTTTATGACTGCAACAATTCTTTGTGTCTGAGAGAGTAAAAGAGCCAGCATTTGCAAACACGGAGCCTCTTTGCATCATTTCATGTTGCCTGTTTGAGTTGGGTTATGCTCCTCAGTACAAAAATTAAAAAACAAACAAACAAAAAAAACCCAAAAAAAATCCAGAAAAACTGTTCCAGTACTTGACCTCATGGTAAAGAAATTTTTGCCTAATGCCCAGTCTGTACCTCCCCTGATAAAAATTTGTGCCATTGTCACATGTGCTGTGATCAGTTATCAGAAGAGATTGGCACCTCTGCAATACGGAGGCACAGAGCTGTTCCTGGCAATTAACCAAGTGTGTCAATCACTGCAAATAATGCTGTGATACTAGACATCACAGATGCACCAAACAGCTTGTTTTTGATTCTCAAGCATGCAAAATTTGCATCTGCTCCATATTACTTTAAATTCAGCCTCACAGCAGCCAGTTTTCAAGTTTTCTAACAATTTGACAGCTAGCTAAGATTCATAGTGATAATGTTAAAACAATTAAAGTTATTGCAATTAACAAAAAAAGAAATATGTGGCTATCATACTGTATCAGCCACTTCAAGTTTTAAAGAACTAATGAAGACTTGATGAATCTATAAATAGACCATATTCTCTCAGTACATTCTTTGTTATTGTAATTATTGTGTTATTATTACTTTTATATTGTATTTCTGTCAATGTAGACTTATCAAAGAATGGACTGGGAAGCTGACAGGAAGAGCCAAGCTTCTGATTTCTCAGGACTCCCTCACTGGATTTCCATATCAACATGATGAGAGAGAGTAAAGGTTTGCTTTTTTATGTTCCACTCTGGAGAAAAAAAAATCTTAAAAGCAAATCATCTTTCAATTCTTAGTCTTATCTCTTATGTAAACCTCAGAAAAGTAGTTTTCTAGTAACTGAAAACTAAATATCAGAACAAATCATAAGTCATACATTCATAGAGTGTTAGATGATGGAGGGTATGTCTGGAGGTAATCTTGTCCAATGCTGATTAAGCAGGGACACTCTGTGCACACCCAAGAGGCTTCTGGAGATATCAGAGGAGACAGCACAGCCTCTGGGCAGCCTGTGCCAGTGCTCCATCACCCACAGAGAGCAGAAGTGCTGCCTAACATACAGAGGCAACCTCCTATGTTTCAGTTTGTTCCCTTTGCATCTTGTCCTGGCAGCAGGTACCGCTAGGAACCCAGCTCCTTCTTTACACCTTCCCTTCAGATATTTTAAGATTCCCCTTGAGCCTTATGAGGTGAGTCCCAACTCTCTCAGCCTTACTCAAAGAGATGCCCCAGTCCCTTATTGATTGACATCTTGATCTACTGTCAATACTGTACCTTGTATAGCCAAAAATATTGTTAGACTTCTTAGCAGCAAGAGCACATTTCTGACTCAGTTCAAGTCAGCATCCACCACGGACAGTTCTGCAGAGCTGCTTTCCAGTTGGGTGCCCCAGCATATACTGTTGCGTAGGGTTGTGCCTCCTCAGGTGCAGGACTTTGTACTTGTACTTTTTGAACTTCATGAGATTAAACTTCAAGGAAGTCAGGAGATGCCCTAGAAACACAGATAAAAAATAATGTGTTATTTCAGGGGAGTTTCGTGTTGAAATAGCATTTTTTGGACACCCTAAACACAATATGACTAGGATTTTGGTTTGCCTTTCACATAAGATAGGCATGGTATGGAGAGACAGGTCCCAGTGTTTTGAAGCACTGCAGCGTCCCCAGAAAAACAGAAGTCAATGCTGCAAGTGTGTGAGAGTTTTCCACAGGACTTCAACAGAAGACATTTAAGGCATTTTGGAAGTTCTGGAGCAGATTAAATTGTCTGTAAAAGCAAGAAAGAAAAGTTGTCATCTAAATTGAAGATATGCTAATATATTCTCACATATTTGACAAGAATAAATGCACCGTCATAGAAATAGAAGATGTGAGTTGTTGTCTCTAGATTATTAGGATTTCTATCCATCTAAGCAGCCCTGACTTTTAGCTCTCGTGTGGAAAAGAAACCCAGTGATTAGCATAAACCTGTTTGCTTTTTTCTGCATTCAGTGACACGCTCCCTGATAATTAAATGGTAGAAATTCAAAGTGAAAAGAAAACTTGAAGCTGACAAATACATTGAAAGGGAGATATGTAGTAATCTAAGGGTAATATCACTCTTATTTTACATCTTGCAAGTCCTTAATAGACATTTTTATTCTAGAAATCTTGCCCACTATTTTTAAAAATCTGTTAAAAAATGTGTAGTCAATATTTTTAAGAAACAATAGTAGCCTCAGGAAAGTAGAAGTATGACAAACCTTTAAAAAATAAAAGTATTTTCTGCAGGCCTCATAGTTCTCTGCAGGTCTCTTTACAGTTCCCCTGATTGAGTTTTCTATACATTATCCTATAAGGTTTGGGGGTATTTTTCAGCACTGCTTTGTTTTTGTTAAATTGAGAAATGTGTCTGAAGAGGAAACAGGGTCTAGAGACATCCTTTGAATGATATTATTAGTTTCATTGAGGCAGTTTGTGAATGATAACTAGGAATTATGTGGAAAGAATGTAAGTAACAAGGCTAGGTAAGACACTGGGAGGAACTCTGAAACAAAAATATTGTGTTCATAACTAGCCTAATAGCATGGACTTCCTCAGTACTATAAAGAAACATTTCACTGAAGCCTTTTACATAAAAGCCTTACTGATTTCTTTACAGATGCAGACTGGATTTTCATTTTCATTAGCTACTTTCATATTGCATTTTGAGATCTCAGGTTAAATAATTTCATGTAAGTTCTTAATTAAGAATAAAAGCGATGTGCTTTCTGAGTATACTCTGCAGATTTCCAAAGAGATTGAGGTGGTCTCAGAAGCTAATCTGTACTTTAGAAGCATAATAACTTCACAAACAGCTAGAATAGTTAAATACTTTACTGAATCCAGTAGTTACTGGTTCAATACTGATACCTTCCCTGCACTGCTAAAATTTGTTGCTCCACTGCAGGGACAGGGCTGGAGGGATCCCCAGCCTCTCCAGAATGAACTCAGCTGCACGTGCCAGCCTCTGTAGGGTGGAGGCAGAAGTAATGCGCCCATCTTTGCAGGGCTGCACGTACAGGTGTGTACATATCTTCTTCTCCAGCACTAAGGACAGTAAGATCTGAGCACAGAGGCAGATAAATCATCCAACCTATACTCCCTAGTATTTTGTTTCCAAATGATTGATATTATGTTCTACCAAACTTTTCCATCTAGCTGCTTGAGCTCCCAATCTGATTCTCACATGATCAAAGACTTTTCTCTGTGTAAGGATCGTTGCCTACACATTTTTGGGGGTTACTGCAGAAAAATGTGACTGAACAATATTTATCACATATTTGAAGAACTGTAATTATTTATAGCTATGACCATAGCCTTTCCTTCTCCTTCTCCCTCTCCCTTTCCTTCCTCTTCTATTTGTTTTTAATGCAATATATTTTAGGAATATAATTTTCCACTTTTCATCCCAGTCCATTAAAACGAAGCTGAGCTACTGATGGTAGCAGTGAGATTTTCCAGCCATCCCTCACTCTCCACTTGAAGTGATGGCCAATGGAGTCCATGACTCAGTGATGGCCGAAGAGCGATATGAAGCCAATCCAGAAAACTTGAAATTCTTGGTGTGTTCTTCTGCAAGAAAAGAGTGGAGCTACAACTAATATAACCTTGTGCTCTCTGCTGCCTTTAATTAGGAGATTGAACTGAAATATCAGTTCAAGATATAAAAAAGGACTGAGGATGAAGGAGTCTGGTGAAAGCACATGTTGATTTTATCAAAGACCAAGTGTCATTCTGGGATGTACTGAAATACCAACATTTTAAGCATTTTGCAAGTTTTTCTCACTCAGTCTACAGAGATTCAAGTAAGTTCTCAAAAACTCATTCCCATACGTGGTCTTTTGCCTTTATTTTCCTCCCATTTGATTGTTTTGACAAATCTCTGGTTTAAACATTTATTTGCTATGGAAAGGCTTAAGTTGCTGTAAGCATGGGATTCAGTCTGGTTCTTCTTTCCATCATTACAGATTCAAAAGAGAAATTTCAAGTCTTGGATGTTTGGGCAAAATTTTCACTGAACTAATCTTGAATTCAGAGTTTAACCTTAAATACATACTTAAATTCCACTGAAACCTGGAGGACTTAAAAACCAACATAAAGTCAAAGATACGCTTAAGAGCTTTGCAGAATCAAAGATTGTACGGTTATTTACCCAGATGGGGTAATTCCCAGTATTGTCTCTGTAATTTACTTTCCTTGAACATCCTTTGATAGTTACTTTCAGCATTTCTCCTACTGACAGTAATCTTTTTGTCTTGCTAGACTTTAGTATTTAAGATTAGAGGGGATTCTTTGAACAAGCAGTCTGTCTGCACACAAAGACTTAATTTTGACCCCATTATCCCTGCCTTGAGACCTGTTACTCATGGTTAACTGAAGCACAGCTCTCAGGAAGCCACTTAATCTGGACTTGGGGACATTGGGTTTATTCCTCTAATACCTTGCTCCCATGGTCAAGGTCTGCTGTTAGAAATTTGTGCCTTATTTCTTAGCTGGTTGTGCTAGGCCTCGCTATTCAACTGCTGACTCTTGAAATACTGATCATTTCTTAAGATCCACATTTCTTCTCAATGCTCTCTTTAACAAGATAAACAGACACTCTTAGTGTTTTGCTGTGAGAATTTTTAATACTTTCTTGATTATATTTAATTATATTTAATTAAACCTTTGTCAATCATTTTCATCATTGGTGTGCTCCCACAAATATGAGACCTTTCTTTCTTTCTTTCTTTCTTTCTTTCTTTCTTTCTTTCTTTCTTTCTTTCTTTCTTTCTTTCTTTCTTTCTTTCTTTCTTTCTTTCTTTCTTTCTTTCTTTCTTTCTTTCTTTCTTTCTTTCTTTCTTTCTTTCTTTCTTTCTTTCTTTCTTTCTTTCTTTCTTTCTTTCTTTCTTTCTTTCTTTCTTTCTTTCTTTCTTTCTTTCTTTCTTTCTTTCTTTCTTTCTTTCTTTCTTTCTTTCTTTCTTTCTTTCTTTCTTTCTTTCTTTCTTTCTTTCTTTCTTTCTTTCTTTCTTTCTTTCTTTCTTTCTTTCTTTCTTTCTTTCTTTCTTTCTTTCTTTCTTTCTTTCTTTCTTTCTTTCTATTATTTTTATTTTTATTTTTAAATGTAGGTACCAGAACCGCTTCTTTCTACTTTTCCTACTTCACAGTAATATCCAGTTTTTCATTTAAGATCCTTAAGTCTTTCTTCTTTTTCAGACTTTCTTGTGCTGGGACAAGGCACTTTATCTCTTTGTGTAGCCAGCATCCCTTATTCCCCCGCACGTAGCTTTTATCTGGGCTCTGTTAAAACAATTTGGAGTCAGCTTACCATTCATCTAGAACATTCTCTTTCAGTGCCTTACCCTCATTGCTGCAAACATCATTAGATGCACTCCTGTGTGTAGACTTAAACCAGCCAAATTGTATTAGGAATGATTTTATATTTGCTTCTAGGACACAAATGAAGAGTATCACTTGGTGCTAATTTTTCTGAAAACCACTTAAGAGATGCCTTCATGGATTGCCCTTGGAGATCTGCTGTTTTGCCAACTCTTCAACATTTCAGTGTCACATTGTTAATACTTTCTAGTATTTGGGTGGGGATGCATATCATGATAACAAACTAAAAATACATTCATTACAACTATTATGTATAGTACAGCAATCAACAGGCAAGTAACTTCACTAAAGTGTGAAATCAGGTTTGTTTTGACAAATCTTTTTACCATTAAATTATGTTGAGTGACTTTCATTATTCTGATTGTTATTAATTCATTTCCCTATTTGTCTGCGTTTGAAATCAGAATAGCCATGGTGTGTAGCTATTCAGGACAGGCTTCTGGTCAGCTCTGAACACTGCAGAAATTTAGTTAACGGTAGTTATTGTCTGTACATCAATCACAGGTCACCTTGACTAGTTCTTTTATGCTGATGGTTACTCAGGCCAGCTAGTTCAAAACCAGTTGGTAAGTGAATATACCGTCTTTTAGAGGTCTCTTTTTGAATAATAAGCACATCTACCTTTCTTGCTGGATTAGTAGGTTATTTTGCTTTCTTTCAAGCAAAATAAATAAATAAATAGATAAGTAAATAAAAAAATGCACAATTTATTAACAATACTACTTTTTTTTCCCTTTCCTTTGTCTTGTGATGGTATTACCAAGATTTCTTCTTTTTTCTTTCCTAATATAGTTTTAATTCCTTATCACCATTCACTCTGCTACCTTGTGATTTATTTTTTTCCCAAGTACTTTCCTTTGTGTTACCTTTTACATTTTTCTGTGCTCTCAGCTAATGCTGACTGCTGCCTATGCTTCTCTTTCCTTTCTGTAACATTTTTTGGGTGTAACTCATCACTTCATTTTGCTACTGAACTAAAAGGGGCATTTTGCAAAACATGACATCTTTTCAACAGTACATCCATGGCTTTTTAATCACATAATATAAATCTCTAAAGTGTCCTCTGAGAAGCCAGAAAAAATGAGACTTCCAGGCAGAAAATAATCATTTCTTCCCGTAATTTCCCTCAGCTTGAGAAAAATCTCTGCTTTTTTCACAGTGAATCTAATCAGATTGTGATTATTGATCTCTAAGGCTTGCTCACTTACCCTCCAGCAACTAAGTTGTTGTGTTTTTTTAAGCCAACCGAACAAAGCCTGCAACAGAATAGCTTAGTGTTGAACATAACAGCGTCTCTGAGAATGTACAACCTACTGCTTTAGGATTGCAGTGTTTTAATACAGGCAGCTTCAGTATTCTTCAGTGCAAAACCTTCTGCCACACCTCTGACGTTTTCCTTCTCCCTCTGCATTTAGAAGTGCTTGGAAAGTCAACCAAACTGTTGTCCTGATTGAGTCATACTATGGCCCATAGCAATCATCTCTTCCTATCTTCATCTCATTTTCTCCTCCTGGGTTTTGTCTCACACACATTCAGGCACTGTAATTCTGTATTTTCCCCAGTTATTAGAAGGGAATAGGCAACAAGAGACAAGTTTCCTGACTTGGCAAATCCAGCTCAATTCTGATCTCCCCTCAACACTCAGGCACACAAAGCTACTTCCACTGCTGCAAAGCCCACCTTACACCTTCTGGATGCTATGGCATCTTTTGGGATGGGATGAAATGAAGCTGAACTCTGCTGAGTTTGGGTTGAGTTGTCTGCCCCAGGCAGCAAGGAGTAGGGGAACAGTATATATCTTTCCTCCTTCTTCAGGTATGCCTTCAAGGAACATGTACAAGCTTTGTGTCAAACATTCACAGCACTTAATGAATTGTTTTGAATGTCAAAAAAAAAACAGGCAAAGGAAATGAAGCCAGAGGGAACAGGTAATAGAGAAATGCTGCAAGAATTTAAATAGAAGAACCTTACAAACATTTCTTAACACCACTGCAAGAACCTGCTGTTATTAATCTACTTGAACTAAAAGTCGCCTCTACTACTTTTGTTTGAAATATTGCATTTTTTGTGTTACTTTTAATTTTCCCTCCATTGCTCTGTCATTTGCAATTACCTTTTATTTCCTTATGAGTTTAGAAGTTTCCAATGAAAGCAGCTATGACTCCAAAGCCCCCACTCAATGATGTTGAATATCTGTATGCAGTAGCAGCCAGTATTTAAGTTTGCATAACTTATTTGTGACTTGTTATTAAAACTGCTTGCATAATGAAATTAAATGCAGTTTACATTTAGCAGTGTGTCTATTCACTTGCCTGTAATCAAACTGACAGCTTTTCCTTTAAACAGTCAATCAAGTTTCCAGTTCTTTCTAGCTCTGTTTGTTTGACTGGAGTTGAGATGTCATAAAACAGAATGAATTATTTTACAAGTTCTGATTAGCAGCGATGACTTTTTTAGGACTGCAATTTCCTTCATTCATAAGAAAACCTGAATTATTATTAAAACAAACAAACAAACAAACAAACAAACAAACCCTGATTTCACTTTTACAATTGATGCTAATGTTACCAAAAGCACAATCTGAACCATAAATGTCTTGGTGTTTGTTGTTGTTGGTTTTTTTTTTTTTCTTTTTTTTTTTTTTCCCTCTATTAAAAATAGCTAAAAGCCTACACATTAAGATCTTAACTGATTAGATTATAACAACAGTTTAACAAATAACGCTATATCCTCTGAGCTGCGTTGAAAGATAAGGCAAAATTATTCTGCTACAGAGCAGAATTTAGGGACTGAAATATAAGTCTGCAGCTAGAATGATGCATGGTTATTTGAAGTTAAAACTATCACCTGATTTTTTAAATTATTATTTAATTGTGAAGAATATGTCCTAAGAGTCTTGAAAGGAAAGGAAAACGAGCCATGAACATGAAACACCATAAAACTTTACATCTAATTCATTAAAAGGTAGACTCATGTTAATGTGTGGGGGAAATTCCCAAACATCGTATTTCAGGTCAATCCTCATTTTCAATTTGTAGTATTTGCCACACTACACAAGCATCAAACACAGCCATGGTTTTATTCTTTTCATCTTACACTTTGATCTTTTCACATATTACACACAAATACTTAATGGTCTTATTGCTACAAGCCTCATGGAATCCTATATTCAAAATGTGTCGATGAAAAACTATATATATTCAAAACAGCCATTTGAAATCCTTATAAAAGCATAATGATTAAAGAAACTTTTTTGTCTGTAGCCTAATCATGAAAGGACTGGGATAACTCTTAAGGTTCTGATTCCTTCTTTGGGTATCATTATTTCATAGTGGGCTCCTAAGGGGACCCAATTTCAAGAAGTGACTGGTACTTTTAAGATATGTCTGTGTGAGAACCAGAAATTGGATTGCAGCATTATCAGTACATGACTTCTAATAAAGACAAGTAAGAATCCTACCCAATGACGCAACATGCAAGTGTGTGACTGCTCATCATTAGTAAATGCAGTTTCAAATACAGCTCTTCAGTGCTTCTTCAAATGTATGATACTAACCTTGAAAAATGCTATAGCTCTGGTTCAGAATGTCATTTCTCCATGAGCAATTTAAATGAGTACAAATGTGTATATTCCTGTCTTTATAGAGATATGAGCTATAAAAGCAGTATCATGAAGCAGCACAGGGAAGACATGAACAGAGCAAGAAAATGTAAGAAGCATAAGTCAGAACTGTATTCTTTACTTTGAAGACTTACAAATTAAAAGCTGTGGCATGTCAAGGATGCTCTTTTCCAAAGGTTGAGCTGCTCATAATTCTCATAAAGCTTAACATAACCAGAAATCACTAAAATAAGAATAAAGCTTCACTTGTAGCCTGTGAAAAAATGTCTGCTCTTCTCTCAAGACATGGAGATCTGAACCCTTATCTATTTTCAGCTGCCTGCAAGTGAAGTCTCTGGGTAAAGCAGGCAGCTCTGTTCCAGAAGGCAGCACCTCACTTCAGGGTCAGTCTGAGGACAGATTAGTCACCTACAAGGGCTGTCCAGATCGCTACATGGCATTCATGTACAGACACTGCAGAACTGCATTTATGTAAGAAAAATATGACCCAGGCATACAGACTGGTTGATTATTGTACTACTGATTAACTGCAGCTTTAACTACAGTTTAACTTAAGTTTTAGCAGCACCATAAAACTGAGAATCTTCTGAAAACTGAATGTACTAATGTACTAATTAAACTCTAAATTACAGATATAACTTTAGCAGAAATCCAATCTGAAACATCAAGCCTGAAGGGATTCTTATCCCCTGCTAAAGCCTGGTGGATTCTTTTCATTCTTCCACATCTTAGGATACTGATGAAATTAGAAGAAAATCATCTACACTCCTTTTGCACTCACTGTATGCACCTCATGAATAAGACAACAGATATTATACGATTTCTATCTAAATGATTAGAATTCAAATTCACATGATCCATAAACATGAAAATTTACCACTCTGGATGTCTAAGTAATCTTCATCCAAATTAGAAAGGAAAAAAAAAAATAAAAAAATCAACAACAAACAAACAGAACACAGGAATAGATACTTCTAATATATTTCTAACTTCTAGATATTTCCAAATCTTTTGAGAAGTCCTGATAATTCTATGCTCTTTTAATGAATGCAAAAATAAATTCATACTCAGGTTCAGTGACTGCAGCCCTTTTCAATAGTTTTATGTCCATTCTTAGAATGTTTCCGAGCTAGAAGCAAAATCCGACAGTCTAATGTAGCCAGTTTCAGCTTGTTGGTATTAAAAGTAACATTAAATTGTTTGGGCTATTCTTCTAAATCTATCTTCTCTTTTCTGCTGGAGCACTTGCAGCTACTACAAATAATAAATGAATTTAGAGTAAATCATTCATTGAAAGACATATATATATATATTGTATTTTGATAGTAAAAAAGCTCGACTCCTTTCAGATCTCATAAAACTCTGGTAAATAATCTTGCAAGGCATGGGATTCCCAACCGTATTGATGTTAGAGGCAATATTACAAGCTTTCATGCCTTTCTCAGATTTATGTCAATAAATATTTCTATAGAATTGTCTGCAAAGGGCTGCAGTCTCTCTGTCAGTTGACATTCTAGGGTTAGATTACCCACAAGTTTTCTTTCCTATAGCCTCCGTCTGGATGAGTAGGGTCAAAGTGGGGCCAAATAGGGTGGAGAACAGAGAAGACAATAACATGGCCAAGATGTGGGGGCACTGGCCCCATAAAGAGCTTGACAGGGGCCCTCAGTGCTACTCACAGGTGTGAAGATGCTGATGTTCTGAGCTTTGCCACCTCAGGGGCAGGCAGGCTGGCCTGAGAAGACCTATAGTAGCTGATGTGCTTTACTTTGTAAGATTCACACAATGGTTTTTCACTGAATGTAAATAATGCTCTTGAATCATGGCCATCAGGGCACTGCAAAAGCATTTAATATTTCCCCCTGCTGTACTTCTGCTTTAACTGAAAATAACTGACAGCAGCAATTTTGTTTCTTAGCACAGTTGTAACTTGATGTAGAATCCTTTGGACTAGTATCTCATCACTACTCCCTGAACATTACAGAAAGAGAAGTATTTATTGTATGTTTTATGGTGGTTTGGCTTTAGCTGAGCTTCCCATGTTTCTTCTAAGGAGAATGCTGGAAAAAAGCAGTCAAAAATCCTTAACAACCTTGCAGTTACTACTCAGTGCAGAGCATCCTTTGGGAGAGGAAAGCTGTCTTGGCTCTCTCTCAGCCTGAGGAATATGTGGAATTCAGGTACATTCTCTCCTTGGCTAGTGCTCTAACTTCTGCACTAGTGTGTAAAATGTGAGATGCTTGTTGGAGTGAAAGTGGAACTGCCTGCTGTGTTTGGGTTGAACTCAGTGCGAGTGCATGCTTCAAAGTGTCTCTCTCAAGGAAGGTAGGTAGAAACTCATCACCTCTCAACATCAGTTTCTGATGAAAAAAAAAAAAGAAAAAGAAAAGAAAAAAAAAGAAAAAGAAAAAAGAAATGAAAAAAGTAGTTTTATAGATATTCCAATAAATCCAAAAGAGGTGAGGCTAGAAAAATCTTCAGGCTATGCTTCCCACAGCACTATTCAGAATGGCTTGGTTTTTTTAATGGGAGAAAAAAAAAAAAATCCCTTCATGCTGTTTGTATGATGCATACCTCCTTTAGAAACTGTGTGGTGAGGATGTTAGGCCAGAAATATTTTTAAATATGTCAATCAATTGCAGGCTTTACTCACTGTTACCAAAACGTCCAAGAAATGCTTTATCTTCTATACTTCATTATGCATCCTGGCATGAAGAGCTGTGAGAGGAAAAAATAGGAGGTCGTGGGATCATTTATCATAAGTAGGATGAATCTTCATGTTCTCAGGGTACCCAGCCTGAGTAGTGTGCAAGGCGCCATTTAAATAGACCTCTACTAGTTTTCAAAAAATTGAAACTGCTGTCTCTGAGATGAAAGGTCTTATTCATAACTGCAGCTTCCTACATTAAAAATGAATATGCCAGGCTGATATGTCATCTTAAATTAAGCAGCAGTAATGTTCAGACATGGACAATCCATCTAATTTGAAGCCAAAGAAGAATTACTTTAATTTCCAGGCTCATTTAGATTGTATCTAACAAAGAATTGTTTATTTTTCAAAGGATATGAAGCATATTACAGCAATTCTGCCAGACTCATTACTCGGAGGAAGGACAACCAGTTTCAGTCATTAAGCAAATCCCAATTTCTTTTTTATGTTTTAGCAATTTTCCAGGTTTACATTCAAGTCAGTGATTGCATTTGCATTTTTCTGGGCAGCAGACAGTAAGTGAAGTTATCCCACATATTTTTATATTTTTTGATTATTGAGTCCTTGTATTACCTTGTGTATGCAAGAGACATGACACTTTAAAAATGTCTTTTTTAAAGTCATCTGGTGATCTTCAGACTAGGACGGATTTGTTTATTATTATTCCAGTAGTAGTAGTACAGCCTTTCAGTATCAGAGTGGGCAAGCTATTTATGATGACTACAGGTATGTATGCAGGGAGAAAATTAGGAAAGCCAAAGCGCAGCTAGAACTGAGCTTGGCTGCTAAGGTAAAGGAGAACAGTAAATATTTTTATAAATACATCAACATTCTCGTTGAGAAGCTGGCTGCCTATGGTCTGTATGGGTGTACGCTCCACTGGGTAAAGCACTGGCTGGATGGCTGGTCCAGGGAGATGTGGTCAATGGAGTGGAATCCAGTTGGCAGCCAGTTACGAGCAGCATCCCCCAGGGCTCAGTGCTGGGACCACTTCTGTTTAACATCTTCATTGATGATCTGGATGAGGGGGTTGAGTGCACCTTCAGTAAGTCTGCAGACGACACCTAGTTGGGAGGGAGTGTTGATCTGCGTGAGGGGAGAACGGCACTACAGAAGGACCTGGATAGACTAGATTGATTGGCAAAGGCAAACTGTGTGAGGTTCATTAGGGCCAAGTGTCGGGTCCTGCATTTTGGTCACAACAACCCCAGGCAACCCTAAAGATTTGGTGAGGTGTGGCTAGAAAGCTGCTGATGGAAAAGGACCTTGGTGTGCTGATGGACAGTCAGCTGAATGTGAGCCAGTAGTGTGCCCAGGTGGCCAAGAAGGCCAGTGGCATCCTGGCTTGTATCAATAATGGTGTGGTGAGCAGGACTAGGGAAGTCATCCTGCCCCCGTACTTGGCATTGGTGAGGCCTCACCTAGAGTACCATGTTCAATTTTGGGCACCTCAGTACAAAAAGGACATGGAGGTACAGGATTAGGTCCAGAGAAGGGCAACAAGGCTTATGAAGGGTTTGGAAAATCAGACCTATGAGGAGAGGCTGAGGGAGCTGGGGCTGTTTAGTCCGGGGAAAAGGAGGCTGAGGGGAGACATTATTGTTCTTTTCCAGTATCTGAAAGGTGCTTACAGAGAGAGCAGGGCAGATCTCACTGGTAACAGGTGACAGGACAAGGGGAAACAGCTTCAAGTTACGGCAAGGTAAGTTTAGGTTGGACATTAGGATGTGGTGTTCAGGGACATGATTTAGCACAGGGTTGTTAGAGTTAGGGTACTATGGTTAGGCTGCGGTTGGACTTGATAATCTTTGAGGTCTTTTCCAACCTGAGTAATTCTACAATTCTATCTAAATGGAAGCCATAAGAAAGAATGGGACAGACTCTTCAGCAGAATCTATTGTGAAAAGTTAAGGGGAAATAGTTTCAAACGAAAGGAGGAGAGATTTAGACTGGATTTAGGATGAAGTTTTTCATAGTAAAGGTTGCAAGGCACTAGCACAGATTGCCCTGAGAGGTGGTGGATGTCCCCTCCCTGGAGAGACTCCAAGGTCAGGCAGGATGGGGCTCTGAGCACCCTGATGTTTGACATCATATCCCCTTGTCATTTCATAAGAGTCTGCTGAAGTCTGTCCCCTTCTTTCTTACACCTCCCCTTTAGTTACTGAAAGGTTGTTCAGGGCAGAAAAAGAGACATGGAGTGACAAAGTCTGAGGTCATTTTTATCTTTTTTTAGGGAAGTTGGTTAAAAACAACAACAACAAAAAACAAAAAACACGATGCAAGAAGAGATATTAAAATAGCAGTTTAATGCCTTAATAGCAGTTTAATGGATCCTGCAAAAAGGCCTTGAAATGGGGCCATAGTGCCCAGTAGAGGGACATTAAATCGGAGCCCTGGTCCAGGGGGAGCTGTGGAGCAGAGGAAGTGGAATGGGACAGTGGTTGAGGTGGTTGCTGTTTGTAGGAAGGTACAGGTACCACAGGAAAAAGGAAGCTATGGGTATGGTTTCCTGCTCTACCAGCAATGTGGTGAGTCAAGCAGTACTGTCATCAAAACTTCTAGAGCTTTATTTCCCTACAAATAGAGGCCACTATTTACCCTAGATCCACTGATGGGCAGATTTTGTTTAAAGCCTTGTATGAAAAATGATTTTTAAAATCGCAATTATTTCTCTAAAACGATTTTGAAAAAAGACTTAAAAAGTAGAAGAATGAGCTGAGAATCTTACTGTTTCTATCCAGATTGAAGAAAGCCTATCTGGAAACTTCCTCCCCATGCTATTTTCACATTTCTCTTGGAAGCCCTTAGGGTCTAAAACTGTAGCTCTATATAAGAGAAAGTGAAAAATGTATCTGAATATATCTGCTATAAAAACAACAGGAAAGCAGGAAAAAAAATGTGCCTCTAGCTATGAGAATCTGGAGAAGTTGAGGGGGAAGGCTACAGGGAGCACTTTTAAGGGGTTCATACTGGTAGTCTATGGAGCCCTGGAGGAATGAGAACTATATACCTGTGGAAGGAAACAGAAAAGTACACATACTGTGAATAGACATAAATGTACTGATAATTGTATTTCCATTTTGAGGTTTTTTGCAGTCTGCAAATCAAAAAGAGAGGAAAAAAAGTACGGAGAGAGGTTGAGAGAAAAAAAGAAAGTCTGAAAACCACTAGTCCATGAGTATTCAGGACTGAACATAAAATTTCAGTTGTTTTCCATTGTAGCTCATTAGCTCCATACAAAGGCATATATCCCTGTATATTCTGCCTCTGGTTTAACCTTTCCCATGAAAGGTCATAGTAGATTGAAAAGGGGCTTTGGTCTTTATTTTCAGTGTTAAAATGAAATTCAGAACCCAGTAACTTTGAGCTCACTCTGCAGTTTGGGTCTTCTCCCTGCTGTGGTAAAACTTAGAGGGTAAGATACAAAATACCACTGGTCACATCAAGTGGAAAGTGCCTAACTCCCACAGCAAGGTTCATAAAAAGCCTCTCACTCTTGTTAAGGCATGTATGAAGTGACACTCACAGCTTTCTTGAGCAAGCTTGTCTAGCTGCTTGGAGCTTTACTATTGCATTCACCTGCAAATGCCACTGTTTTAGCTTCACTGAATTCACATTCCACCTACCCATATGGCAGGTGCCTCTCAACAGCCTCTTGAAGAACCTGGCTCATTTGACATGTTCAGGTAGCACCTTGCTGGACAAATAGCTCTCTGTTCACCCAGAGGAAGGAGGAGGGAGGAAGCGGGAGAAGCAGATGCTGTTTTTATATTAGGTTTGATGATGCAAAGTACTTTTTCAGAAAGTGAGTGATACAGATTCTTGTTTATCCTCCTTCTGTAAAGGACTGAAACCTGCACTTGAGCTATCTAATTTGCTCCTGGTAAAACTTTGCTCCTGTGGTGGGAAGAAAGGAGCACTCACGCCTCCTCATGTACAAAAGCTAAGGGTGCAAGCTATGCATGTATGTTATTAAATGATTAAGAGTGGTATGAATGACAGAATTTCTGTCCTTTCATTCCCGTCTGGCAAGTATGCCTTCACCTGGGAGTTAGGCATTGTCCATCTCTTGTGGAAGTGTCCTCTTGTGGAGGTGTCCATCTCTTGTGGAGGTGGTCCTGAGCCGGTTTACAGTGCTAGCATCAGACATCCTTCAATGACAGTGCCTGCATTTATAAATCAGACTCACAAGTTCTGGCAGTACCCTTCTCTTACTTTTCTCTCTGTGCTGGTTTAAACATCTCCTTTATTAGTAAGGTGAATATAGAGAATCCCATAAGGAACTTGTCACCTCTGACAGGAAGCACACACTTCATTAGGCTGACAGCATCATGGATTTCTGACCAGTAGTGCTGAAAGTTTAGGGCTCTGCAACACCAAGTGTCACAATACTGAAGTCCTTTTCACAGCTGGTCTGATTCAGTATTGAGCAGGAATTAGGGATTCACAGGTACACAGTGAGCATAAATTCACATGCTTTTATTGCCTCAAAACTATTGTCACGAAGCACAGCATAACTGAATTGCATTTGCCTAGTGGTTTCACAACAATCAGCAAAACATGATCAGGATATCTCAAGCTGCTATAATTTGCTTAGTGGTACATCCCTTTATTGTTTGCTTAGCTTCTATATGAGTTTAATTTCTAACTGACATTTGGCCTTTTGTCTCTGCAGCAAACCAACCAGAATAATATTTAATTATCATTTTTGTGTTTATCTATTTTTTTTTTTTTTTTTTTCTGACAGACCAGTCACGTTCTGCAGTACCTTTAAACAAGAGAACGCTCTCAGAAAAATCACTCTGTGCTTCCTTAATGACATAATTAGGTTCCCTAAAAGCTCCATGATTCATTTTTTGTGACTAGAGAGAAGATCCCTCCCACTGGGGAGTGCAGAGAGATACCCTTTGCTGGCAGATCCACTTTGTTTGCCCTTCTGCCTGCCTCTAATGAGGGTGTTTATTTATTTATTTATTTATTTTGGGGCAAGAATAATATTCACAAGTTGGCTGAGGAAATAATTGTAAGTGTGTCCTTAAATTTATCACTTCCTCAAACCAATTTCCTTCAAAGAGACCAAAAGCTCTCCTGGATACAGACAGCATTTTTCACATTAACCGTTTCTAGAGTCCCATTTTAATGCTTTTGGAATCCTATTGCTACACTGGTAATGGGTTTTCTCACTCTGTCAAGTTATCTGACAGCTAGCTGATAGCCAGTGATAAGCTAACATACATATGCTAGACAGGTGCCTGCGTGTGATTGAATTAGCATTGTCTGCATTTAAACTCTGTGGTTTTTTTGTTGTGTTTTTTTTTTTTCTTTGCACCCTGGAAGTACTGATAAATATGGAAATTCTGATGCCTGATATCAGGTGACTCAATAGGTGCTGTGTCTTTGAGGTTTTGCAGCCTGAGCTGAGTTTTGCACTAGGTGCTGACTATTCAGATAATTTGGGGGCGTGAGAAGCATATTGCCGTTGTCATCATGTGTTACTGAAAGTCTCAGGGATTTTCAGAAACATATTTCATTTGACAATTCCCAACTGTAAACCAGCTCCCTTAAGTCACAGGTTTCATGTTTCCTACCGTCCTGCTGATCCTCACCCAGAACCTTTCCCTACCCCTTCTTGCCCTCTGTCACAGCTCACCTTTGAAAAATATTGCTCCTGGACATAAAGTTGATTTCTAGAAAATTACTAGGTCTTGTTATCTCAGAAAGCCCTCTGCTGCCTTACTAGAAGGGCATAGACTCTCAAGCCAACAAACAAAATGCTTTACTGACAAAAATAAAATGGTGTAGGAGAGGATCACTTTGGAAAATCCGAGCCTGTGCTGAGTCATATCTCATGCTTTAGCAAAGCTCTTTGTCTCCCTTTATGTCCGAGATCCACTATTTTAAAGATGCTGATGTATTTCTGAGAATGTTTTACGGATCTGATCTCTCATGAATATTGGTCAACTGCACCCGTTTTTCATGGCGTAAATTCACTGGAGAGGCTTTAAGAATACTTGTATGTATTGTACTTCTTTCTTTGTACTATTTTGCCTTGCATTTTGTGCTTTTTCCCCATCATCTTCTTTTCTGTCACTTGCCAGTATGTAAAGCTGTTTCCATCACTAAGTAGTGTATTTATCTGATGCGGTGATAAAAGGATATGCTACCATCCTTTCAAGCTGTCATCTGCTTAAAAGAAATGTCAACAGTGCCAAAGCCTGTGATGCTCATCACACTGACACTTCAGGGGTACAATTAAATGGCTAGATTAAGACCCACGTGGGTCAGCTTCTTCATGCATTACAGCTAAACGAAGTTGAGTGTTGCAAATGGAAAATGCCTCTTAGTAAGCACTTAACATAATCTCTTTCTGTTACCTCAGACACCTACAGAGAGCACATATCTTGCGTTAACTCACTGAAGTACACTCCAAAGGTTCAGAAAAATGTCAGATGAAAGGGCCACTGTATGATTTTTCCTACAGTGTGTAGAGGTAATTCTCAGCACAGCTGTGGTGGGAGACACACCTGGGGAGATCTGGGGAAGGGCAGAGATGGATTTTGGATGGTAAAAGAGAAACACCTAGAGATGCTGTTCAGAACCCTGACTGTACCTCCTCAGGCCAGGTGCTCTCGTGGAAAGCAATTTGCAAGAAGCCCCAGAGGAACTACAGAGAGAAATAAGAAATTTCTCTCCTGTGAAGGTCTATTGATAGCTTTTGTAAAACTGGGTGAAAAAAGTTCAGATACTGTCCTTGCTTAAGAAAATATTTTAAGACTCTTGTAAATCTTCCAGTTGAAGGAAATCCTGAGATAAAAACAAAGGAGTAATGAAAGCCAGTATGGAGAGAGGGTTCAGGAAACTCTTTTCAATATTTTAGCTGCTGGGAAAAGATCTTAGTCTCACACACTGGCTACAATAACAATAATGAATCAGTCAGGAGGCCCATTAGCTCTGAAGGTACTCACCTTAAATTTATAAGTCTAGGGCATAGATTTCAAATAAGATATTCTATCAGCATAAGTTTCTGTATCCAGAATTAGATCTACAATTCTTCAAATGTATTGCTCTTCATTCTCTTTTATTCTCATTGACTGTGATAGATGCTTATTCAAATATCCCAGTTGATGTTTGTTTGCACTCTGACACTTACAGCATCTTGGTTCATTTACCTTTCAGGATTCCAATGTACATACAGATTTCTAAGTATGACAGTGCAAATGGAAAGAGGGAAAAAAGAGTGGGATCTTACTGTACGACAAGCAGTAAACTGCTATGGTTGAGGAAAGATAGGAGAACTGCCAAACATCATCTGAACCAATTGTGGAAATTTGTCTTCTGAAGAAGCATTAAAACAATTAGTATTTAAAAATACGGTAATGTCTTTTCAGAAAAAGGGGGGCGGGGGGCTGAGGGGAAGGGATTTCATTTCCTTTCATCTAAGTCTTACAGAGAAAATTGAGATCCCTTTGGAGGCTAAAGTGCTTATCACATTTAATTATTTATTCTTTTTTACCTCAAGTTGATTTTTTTCTTGGACTAGATGAAGATGCTGCTAGGACTGTGTAGAGAAAAAATATCATCCTTTTACTTTCAATGACAAAACACATCTAGAACAGATAGTGACATTCTTTGTATGTCTGTGACTGTGTCTCAAGTCCATTCCATCACTCCTAGGGCAAGAAGTTTTGTACTTGTTTTATGCAGTACAGTGCAAGCATCAGAGCCAATTTCATAGTGGCCAACTGGGTACAAACTATGGGAGTGCTGTGCTGATTCTTTGGCATCTCCTGCTGTACAGGGCTCTGCTTGCAAAACAGTGGCTGTTGATAGCACCCTAACTAGGTGAATGTGCACTAGGTAAAGCAGCACCAAAAAAGGTAAGGAAAAGTACCAAATGGAAAAGAAAAGAAAATACTGTCTATGAGGGTTATATTTGAATGGTAGGACAGAGGTAAACAATGTTGTCCAGCAAATACTTTTTGTCCAGCTAAGGCCTGCTTATGTTGGTACATCCCTTTGGCTCAAGTGACAATGTTTCTACCATGGAAAGCAGAGAATTATTCATCCTTCAGTTTAGAATAACTTAATGAGAGTGCTATAAATATTTTTTAGTCCTTTTTTTCTCCAGAGGATGCCACATGTTACCCAGTTTTGAGCACATACAGAAATAATTACTCTTTCAATGTTGAGATTGGAACATCTGTAAAAAATCTGGTGAATAGGAAACAGGAGACTGCATCTGCAAAGCAGATGTACTTGCTGGGATGGATGTGCAACCATGACTGCAGCAGTGCATTTAGCTATTTCACAGAATCACAGAATCACAGAATCACAGAATTACCCGGGTTGGAAGGGACCTCAAGGATCATGTAGTTCCAACCCCCCTGCCTAGCAGGGCCACCAAACATACACCTTTACTAGATCAGGTTGCCCAGGGCCCCGTCCAACCTGGCCTTGAACACCTCCAAGGACGGGGCATCCACAACCTCACTGGGCAGCCTGTTCCAGGACCTAACCACTCTTCTAGTAAAGAACTTTCCCCTAACATCCAACCTAAATCTTCCCTCCTTCAACTTAAAACCATTTCCCCGTGTCCTGCTATTATCAGCCCTTTCGAAGAGTTTACTCCCCTCTTGGGAGTAAGTTCCCTTCAGGTACTGAAAGGCTGCAATGAGGTCACCACATATTTCTGCAGGAACTACCTCTGTCCCCATTCCTAGATACTCTCCTGGAAAATGTGGGTGGAGGAACTACTCTACAGCTGACTGGGAAATAACTCACCCTTACCTTGACCTCAAAAGACAGGCCAGTCTGTACAAATTGAGAACACGTTTGTCCCATCCAATTCTATCCTATTAGGCTGAACTTGCTAAGACAGCATGGCCATGAAGTAGGGGCCTGGACTCATGAGCTGCAAAGAAACACTTAGATAATCCTCTAGGGGTTTGAGCACAAGTTCATTGATTAGCTGCCTTGCAGTCATGATTCCTATGATCTTCCTGTCCTACTGGCAGAAATATGAAGTGGTAAAGGTTATTCTACTGTCTATCCGTGATTCTGTTCAACAAGAGGGGTCACAGAGGACTGGGGGCTTGATAGTGTGACTGCCATCTACAGGAAGGGTCATGAGGAGAATCCAGGGAACTACAAGGCTGTCAGCCTGACTGCAGTGCAGGGAAGGTTATGAAACAGAAAATCTTGAGTAAGATCACACAGCATGTATGGAATAATCAGGGGATCTGGCCCAGCCAGCATGGGATTGTGAAGGGCAGGTCCTGTTTGACCAACCTGATCTCCTATGACCAGGTGACCCACCTGGTGGGTGAGGAAAAGGCAATTGATGTGGTCTGTCTAGACTTCAGCAGTCTTTAACACTGTCTCCAGCAGTATTCTCCTGGAGAAGCTGGCAGCCCACGGCTTGGACAGGTACACTCTTTACTGGGTAAATAACTGGCTGGATGGTCAGGCCCAGAGAGTGGTGGTGAATGGAGTTAAATCCAGCTGGCAACTGGTCACAATGTTTTCCTAGGGATTAGTACTGGGGTCTGTCCTGTTCAATAACTTTAATGATAATTTGGATGAGGGTGTTGAGTGCACCCTCAGTAAATTTGCAAATAACACCAAGTTGGGAGACAGTGTGGATCTGCTTGAGGTAGGATGGTCCTTCAGAGGGATCTGGACAGGCTGGATCACTGGGCTGAGGCCAGTGGGGTGAAGTTCAACAAGACCAGAGTGATGAGGCATTGGAAAAGTCTGCTGAGGGAGGTGGTAGAGTCACCATTCCTGAAGGTGTTCAAGAAACATGGAGATGTTGTACTTAGGGAGATGATTTAGTGGGCAACATTGGTGGTAGGTGAGCTGCTGGACTAGATGATTTTAGTTTTTTCCAACCTTAGTGATTCTACGATTTTGTCATCACTGAGAACAAAGATGTCACCAAGGGTTTTAACTCTCTGAAAAGGAGGTAACTGAGGAACCCTGTGGACAACAAGGTGTCATTGGCACCTGCAGGAAGGAAATCTGATGCCTAAATGGTGTCACAAATTTAAGATCCACTTACAAACATCTGTACCACTGGCGTACAAAGCAGGGGTAGAGCTCAGCAGCCCCCAGCTCTTGTATGAATCTGGAGTTAAATGGAAGGACTACAGTAATGTTCAGCTGCCTTCTTGCACCTTTACACTCTGTTTGCCATGGGTAAAAAAGAACACCTCTCATTGCTCTGCACTGGCTACTGACACAGAAAACATGACTTCCCTGGGGCTTTATTACATAAGAAGCACACTGGCAGAAATTAAGCTGCTCCTTGACAGAATCCACAGTGCTGCATGTCACTTCTGATGGAACAACAATCGTCTCCATAAGCTTCATTTAAAAGTGACAGGAAATGATTGTGTGGGGACGGCAGGACGATCCAGCTGCTACAGATTAGACAAGTCACCTTCGACAGGCTCTGTACACCAACCTGAATAGGCAGAAAAGAGAAAGTGGATGATGAAGTACTGCAAATTTGCAAAACACTTAACCTGTACGCAATTATCATATATAGTGCCTCTAAGAGATTGGCCCCGCCACTTTCCACCCTTACAAAACAGCTGGGGATCACTGCAGGACTATGGCTTCGTGCAACTGGATTAAAATGTAGGATGCTGTGTAATTTTGCACTAACCTGCCTATTTAATCAGTGCTGCTTGAGAAGCCAATGCTCTTCATTTCCTGATAAAGTAACAGAAATACAAAACAATATAAAAGAGTATTTCCTTTATAGGAAAAGAAGTTTTGTGTGGTTTTTTTTTGCAAATACTAAGGGTGAATGGGTGGCACTGCATTTTTGCTGTAGTTTTTATCTCAGCAGGCTACTAAGCTCATTAAATACTGTTGAAATAGCCATTGCACAGGCAAGATTACTAATAAATCAAAAGCTGTAAGTGTTCAGAAAGCTGTAAGTATTAGACTTTTTTTATAAAACTGTTCTCTAAGGTGGCTACTTTGGGTGGGCTATGTGAAATATAAGTTAATGTCTTCTGTTTATCATTTAAATAAAAAAAGAAAACGGGTGGAGATTGAACAATAGTTTATTTCCTGTTTTTACATGGGCACATCCTCTGTTTTCTCAAATGCCCTGTTTTTAGCTGGAATGCTTTATCTGTAGAGAATTCTTCATCCTGCATACAATAAATATGTAAGTGCATGACACTTGTATTAGCTCTAATTCTCCAATGTGGGAATTTTTGTGAATTACCCCAGTTCTGGAAATGAGTTTCAGGTCTGAGTTCCGTGTTTACAAACAGCAGATATTTATTAGAATAATTCTTTCCTACTTGTTCTCCATTTCAACCACACACTTTTTTTTTTTTTTAATTATTATTATTTCCCAATTATCCATAGCCATTCTGGGAAAGCTAAGTAAATTGCAGGTGCACTTCTGGTTCAGCTGCAATAGAAAACTGCTTTTCTAAGCTCTGACCAATGCCAGGAGCTGAAGTAACTCCCCTGCATGCTCTCCTTTTGCAATGAGCATCGCCTATGTCAGAAGACACAAAAATACAGGCTGCCCAGAGAAGCTGTGGTTGCCCCATTCCTGGAGGCACTCAAGACCAGATTGGATGGGGCCCTGGACAACGTCACCTGGTAGGTGGCAGCCTACTACATGATCTTTAAGGTCCCCTCCAACTCAAGCCATTCTATGATGCTATGATTCTATGAACACCATGCAGGCGATGTCCATTTGTGCATTTACCTCCAGGAAAGAAGCACATTTCCAGAAACCAGTATGTTACATGGAACTTGTGGGAGGTTTCCTCCATCTGCTTCAAATCTCAGCACTTCTGTTAGAAGGCCGGAGCCTGTACAACAGGGCTGTGTGCTTGCCCCACAGCTGAGATCTGCTCAACCCACATATGAATGCAATGGGTTGTGCAGAACCCCCTGAGCTGATCAGACCTTGACTTGTAGCCATCACACACCTAAACAATATCCCACAGTTCTGCGGTTCACCATGCAGACCACTGTTTGTCTACTCCTTGCACTCTGGGCTTGTTCTCTATTCTACATTTTTAATATCTCATATTCTGTTGCTTCAAGCATTTCTTAAATGTAGTGCAAGTGGCCTGAGACCTGACACAGTAAAAATTGTTTTCTGAATGGTGATAAAGTGATGCTCCAAAGGGAAACACAGACATATTACCACTCCCTCTGCAAAAATAGATTCTGGGTGGACTGTGTATCCTGCACATGAATAACAAAAATATCCTGCAAGCAAAATTACCACAAATATCATTTATGCCATGGAGGATACCTTGCAGTCATTCAGATTTCCTGCATGAATTTTTCATTTGTTTGTGCTTGTTCCTTTTTGTAGTGATGAGACAAGTATTTGGGCCTTGTAGGCTGAAGGGCCCAGGCATCATCATTAAACCAGTATGTGAAGAAATAGTCCATTTGCTAGATAATCAGACACAGGCTCAGCCTAGAAATCCCACTGCAACCATTTAACATACACAGGGATCTGGCAAAAAACAAGCTGGGTTTTGTCTGAGGACCTTTGCCTCTTGAACCTTATGAAGCAGGATCTGCCTCTGTGATAATTAATCTTCTATTCTCTTTTGTATGCTTCAACATTTCATGTATTTATGCTCTTTCATAAGCTTCTTTGGATGGTACATGAAAAAAAAGGCAGAGAGAGAATTATTCATTCTTATGGCCCAGATATGGAACTGAAGTTGATGGGGGTATCTGCCAGGGTATTTTCAGAGTGCAGTGTCTCCTGTGTGATCACCTCCTTACAGATGAGATCTCTCTATGCTTCAAGGTAGATAACTGTAGAGCATTTTTTGATATTTTAAGCTCAATTATGTTGTATTTGCTTTATTTATTTAAATTATTGTCTGATAATTTATGAATTTTGGAGTCTTTAAACAGCAGCAAGCTAGCTCGTCTGCCAGTTTCGCCATTCTGCTTCCTCCACCCAAAATAGAAAATGTCTATGTCTCACACCCAGAGGTGTGGGTGTCTGTCTAGTGACAGCTCCTGGCGCACATGCGAATTATCATTTGCAGCAGCTTTCAAGAGCAACCAAACCAACTCAGCACTACCATATGACTCCTCCATTGCCAGACAAGTCCTTCCCTATTTTGTTGTTCCTTGTAATGCTACAGTCTTGATAAGAGTGCTGTGTGACTGGTTGGACTGTGCTTGAGACCTGGGGTCACCTTGTATGTGTTTACCTGCAGCTCTCTGTGCACAAGTATCGATTTATAAAATAGATAGTGCAGTTGATTTTGTCTGGTGCTTCCCAAATCATCCTCTGGAACACCATGTGCATCAACTAGCAAGGAGCTTTCCAAAGGAAGAGAATCTGTTGTTCAAGCCAAATTTAGAAATCAGTCCTTTAACTTGCAGTGAAGCCTTGCCTGTTTCTCAAGAAGAGTTAGAAGCTCTGGAGATTTTATCTCTAGTCTTACAGATGAATTTCTGGAAAAATTAAAATAAAAATAAAAATCTGAAGTCTAGCAGGTCACCAGCAGAATATTAGCTACTGCTGTTGTGCTTCCAAGAAAATGTGCCAAACTTACCATGACCGCCTAACACTCCTTTCCAAGCCTGATCTGGAGCTGTGATGATGTGGTCAGCTCTGGCAGCACCTGAGGAAGGCTCAGTGGTATATTTTATCTGATAATGTCTTCTGTAGCTCCCTCCAACACCACCACACTGTGTTATCTGTATCTCAAAAGCAGAAAGGATATTGTATGTACTACAAGGGAAAAGAGATACAACTTCTCTGTCATGAGCTTCTTTCAAGACACATTTTCATCTCAAATTCAACTTACATTACAGGAAGATGGTGAGCATAAGCAGAAGTGAATGAAAAATATTTAACTTGAGAAGACACTCTGGGCAAACTGAAAGGCTGAGATAAAGTAGTCACTAGCAGTAATGAATCAGAAGTCAGAATCAATAATCAGCAAGGAGTCAAACAGAAGACATCATCAGAGACCATATAGAACTGAGAGAGTCATGGACAGTACTTACATCTCCCAAGTATTTTTTTCCCCAAAGATATTTATTCTCTGTTGTTGGCAGAGTGGAGGATATATTTCTATCTTTTTTTTTTTTTTTTTTTTTCAGTCAAAAAAGAAAAAGACAGCAGGTCACTTTTTATGTTTGTATTCATTTATCTTTTTCTCATGAATCCAATCAGCCTCTCAGCAGCATTAAGTTTTGATGGCCCCAGAGCAGAAGAAATATTTCCCTCAGTATCCAGATAGGCTGTGAACTCTAGCTCAAGTGTGCAATTACCTGCCTAGTGCAGTATCTCCCTGCCTGTGTTAACAGTCAGATTTTATCACAGTGCCACCATAAAACAATGCTATGAACATTCACTCTAATTTTGTAGCCAGGAAAGAGCAATGGTAATTTGCCATTGCAATAATGTTTGCAAAGCATTCCTGAAAAATGACAGGCAGGGAAACAAGAATAATTGGAGCTAATGGAGACAAAAATCTACAGTTATAAAGATACATGACACTTTAGAAAATTGATTTAGTACCTCTAGCCAAAAGCGAAAGGGAGAGTGCATCACATCTATTAATTCACAATCTATTTATCATGCGTCTTCCCTATTGAATTGCTATCAGTATAACTCAGGTAAGTAACATAATTGGTACCAGTTCCACTGACACAAAGTCAGAATCAGTTTCAAGATCTTTCTTAAAAATTTTTTTGGGTCATTCTGCTGCATACTACTTAGTAGCATATAAAAATGGTGAGCAATTCTTACATATACGTAGAAATTAAATCATGGCTGAATGCGCAGCATTTTGCAGCTCTTACATCAGGACTGGATAAAACAAAAAAGTTTCTTTAATGTTTGCTGTGTGAAAAAGAATCACACATGCAAGGATAACAAAAGTCTCTGTTAGTTCTTCCAGTCTCAAAACAATATGTTTTCTTATAGGAAAAGTGTTGTACCTGGCATTTACAAAGCATCACTTGTCCATATATATATGTGTGTGTGTATATATAGGTTTTGGTTTTTTTTTTTCCAAAAAGAAGAAAATATCTCTCCAGTAGAATTTTCAAGGAAAAGCTGAATTTGTTGACATGCAACTAAAATGTTGAAATATTTGATATGAACCTTGTTCCTTAGGATTATAATTAGGGCAAGATGCTGAATATGGGTTGAGAGTTTACATAACTGACACATAGTTGATACAGTGTTGAATCCACTCCACACACTTCTCTCTGGCCAGAAATTTTCAGTGAGGCCAGAACACATAATGTTATTTTTGTAAACATGTTGTATCATTAGATGCTGTAGAAATGTTAAGTTTTATTTCAATTTACTTGAACATTATGACTACATTGCCTTTTTACTATTCTTTCTTCATCTGGATATTGCTACGAATTTTCTATATATATGCACATTTTGGTATTTAACCTGTGAACATTGACTTAATTTATGCAACATATGGCTAAATTAGACAGCTATTTTCTAAACAAGGCCTCCCATATGCTGCAAAACCCAGGAGGTTGGTAGTTCAAGCATTTTTTCATTGCGCTGAGGCATTCCCTCTGTCAAAGTAGTTTTCCATCCTTTTTACTGAAATTCCCTGAGGAGTAATGAGTGGATTTATTGGCTGATAATAATGGGTATCATGACTGGTACCTCTTGTGCATTTAAAAGCTGACACATGCACCAAATTTCTTCTACTCAGAAAATGAAAACCATTTTGTCTAAACGCATTCACTTTCTAAGTATGCATGAATTTAGGGCATGCCCTTGTCATCTCTTTGAGCACAAGCAGAAAATGCTGTTGAGCTTGGAGTTCAACAAGAAATTTTGCATGTGTATATTAATTCTCCCATGGAGTTTTGAAAAAATTGTACTTGCCTTTGGTGAATTACAACAGGTAACAGAGGAGAGAAGAGAAGAGGAGAGGGGAGGAGAGGAGAGGAGTAGACTATGATCAAGTTCTGGGAATTGAGTAGCATGATACCTAGCAGTGCAAAGTTGTGATCTTTTACTGTCAGATCTTTACCATCAGTCTCCTGACATAACTCAGGGCTCATTAAATGGTTGAGTGAATGACCTTCTTCTTGAACTCTTTCACACAGGAGTACTAACATATGCTAAGATGTGCCCTTAGCTGATGTGCAAGCACACCCTAAGCAGTCTACATGGTTAAAATAAGTAGTAGTGCCTCAGATGAAAGACAGTAACCCAAGAAGTGAGAACTAATGCTTTTCATACTTTCTGTTTGTTTTTTTGTTGTTGTTTCTTGCTAACTCTGAAATCCAGCCTTCTGTGTCCAGCACCATAGACTCATTCAATTGGGAAACACAACACTGTTCAAGGAAAACAGAAACTGTAAGTACAGAGTAGACAGGCAGGCAGTTAGGAAATGGATCTGAGTTTCAAGTAACCTTTGATTTTCTCTTCCTATCTCTGCATTCATCCTTCTTATTCTCCTCAGTTTTGATAAGAAACTGAAGAGCAAAAAATCACAATAGTCTGTGCACATCTACTCGGATCTTTTCCTTTCTCATTTCCATAATAAGATAAGCATTTATCCAGTGTAATCATTAGCTGATTTTCTTCTATAGGCTATCAGTGCTTACAGATCACTCTGTTCTTTCCATTAGCCTCTTTAAACCGTACCCAAGTGGTGTCTTCCCATGCAGACTTAGCTGTCCCAAATCCAATTCTTTTCCAAAATTTTAGACTTTAGATGAGAAACTGTACTGACCTAGGTAGATTAAAAATCCATTTGTGCAACATTAAGCTGTGCAGAAAAATTTAAATCAATAAATTAATGGTATTTGAATGTGATTTTTTAGACAGAAATCAGTATTAATCTATTCATGTGGCTATGAACTGTGCATGTAAGGAGGTACAATAGCACTTGAAGAACGAAAGTGTATTTATCTCTTTGTATGATAAAAATACAATAACTTGCACAATATGATTGATTAGAATGATGGAACTCAGAGTGGGTGTCTAATAGATGATGGATATGCAAAATATGAAACAGAACAATTTTCATGTTCATTAAACTTCTTTAAAGTCTTTTAAATGAGCATTAGAAACTAAATCAGGGAGAACTGTCAGGACTCTGTTGAATGATGCTCTCTCAACACAGATTATCTATCACTGAGCTACAGGTTATTTGTTGAACTAATGGTCTAAAACATGAGCTAATCGAAAATAATATAAAACCAAAAATGATCATAGAAGAAACTGATAGCAGTATGACAGATAAATCGCTCTGCAGGAACAAAATAAGCCTGACCTATGTCTATGAGACATTAGGAGAGTTTGCCGATGCAATTTGTCATTGGATTCCTGTTTCTCGCAGATATTCATAATTAATGGTAAGCCATTTTCATCTCCTGGAGTCACTGAGTAGCAAGTGAAACCTCAGATAAAATCTTCAAATTAAATAGAATTGGATTTAGCCACTACAAATCACATTGAAGAGGATATCATTGCTGTTACTCTGTTCCTATTACAGTTGGTGATGTCACTGCAGCAGCCAAAGTATCAGTAGGATGGATTAGGCACATCAACCAGCACAGAGCAAGCAATTGCTTCTTTGTGCCTACCATTGTGTGTCACATACATAAACCAACAGTCTGCTGCTTCTGCTTCCTTTGTTTTATGTCCCTTTCCAAGGAGGAGGCACTGCCACTCACTGAAATGTAAGAAGCAAAGTCTTTTTGCTTGGCACAGGAGAGAGGAAGATAAGGGTAAGAGCAGAGGATTCAGGAGCAGGCAACCTGACAGAGCTTCTATAAAGAGGTAAAGCCTTTCCACTCTTTCTCAAGGCCAAGGTGAGGAACAATGGCCTTGGGGAGCTTAACCTCTGTACCAGTTGCAGACAGAAGTCACATGAAGCACATTGCATATGTTTACATCAGAGAAACTAAGCAAATGGCACCTCAGATTAGTTTTGGAACCTGGACATCCCTTATTCTTTCATCTGAGCCATTTCTCCATTAACTAGATCTGCTTCTGAACCCAAAAACCAGTAGTACCCATAGGAAACTCACAAGGGTTTTTATTGAATTAGCATATAATTGAGTAGATTAATTATCTTTTCTTTTTTGATATTTTCTTATACAATTCCTTGTTTTGTCTTGGATATTTTTGTTTGTTTTGTTTTGTTTTGTTTGTTTGTTTGTTTCTGGTTTTGTTTTCACAAGATTTCTCAACCATGATCATAAAACGTTCTTTTCTACCTGGCTGAAGGAAGAGCAAAAAATATCTCCTCTCAAAAAACAGTTTTCGAAAACACAGTTTTTGTTCTGTGGGAAGGGAATGAAAAGAAATAAAAATAAATACTTTAACTTTTTAACATAATTTTCGTGCCTTTTATAGCTTAAATTTTCTTTTGGGAGTTTTTTGATCACACGTTTTCATTTTGACAAGATTCTCAATAACAAATTATAGCTTGTAATTTAGTTTTCAAAGGCAGTGCTTTTCCACAAACTCTCTGTCAGGCAGATCCCTTAATTGGTAGAAGGGATAGATATCAGCAGGATTCTACAAGCATTTGACCTAATATTATTTGCTTAAAATAATACCATTACATGAAACAAAATGCAACCCTTCATAAGCAAATAGATTGAATGATGCATCTCAAATTACAGGATTAACTGGAAAAAAAAAACCAAAACCCACCAAACCAAAAAGAAAAAAACAAAAAACCAAATCATCCAGAAGGATTGTTACCCATTAAATCATCCAGAGATTTGTTTTTAGCTTAGAGCTGTTTAATGTTCTTACTTATGATACAGAAGAAAATGTGAATCACTGATGGTAATGTTTTCAAATGGCACAACTATTAACAAATTGGGAAATAATCATAATCAGAAGTAAATTCTAAAGGATGAATTGTATCTCTTGGTTATCTGTGTCCACATGGGTGCAAGTCTTCCATAAAGAAAAGTTGAGGGGCTATGGAAAAACCTAAGCATCTGCAAAATGAGGTGCCTAAAAGAAAATCTGCAGGGACACAAATAAATTTTTCTTGGAATTAGGATTATATTGTATACAATAAATAAGGTGTGGAATATACACTGAACAATTAAGGAATAACAAAGTGCCAAAATTTGCCTGTGAGTGAACTCAGTACACTGAATGAGGCAAAGGTCATGTGAAATACCAGTCTGTTTCTTTAAAATAACTTTACAGTTTAAACCCTTCAGATTTGGTCAATTATGAAATAATCAACATGTGTGTATTCTCATGAAAAAGGCTTCTCTTTCTGACTGAAAAGGCCTAAAACATTGATTAAACACGAGTATTTGTACTGCTGTCATGCACTTGTAATTATGTCTCAGTTGCCTAATTTCCTAAATTGTAAGTATTGATCCAAAACCAATAAGTGAAGTTCATTATTCTTCACAGTTCTGTTTAAAATATTTCAGTCTTTTATTCACTTAACAGAAACCACCTCATTTAATACAGATAACCAGCCTCAGCATGCAAAACAAATCAGTCATGAGCAATGCATCCACTGAAAATTACTGGCTGAATTAGTAGGTGGATATTTACAACAATAGTATTGATTCAAGAGAAGTGTGCCTGGTTTTCAAATGATTCATTAACCAGCAACTGGGATGAAAATTTAAACTCTATAAATGAAAAGATTATCTAATAGAAGCACATGCCTGCATGCGTACAAATTCCTCTCTGCACTGAGGCTTCTGTTTCTTCAATAAGAACTGATTTTAAATGAAGCAGTAAAACCGATCATAACTTATTTCTGAATTATATGAATCATAAGGAAGTAGTAGTGAAAGGTGTTCTGAGTTTTCAAGGAGAAAGAAAGAATAAAAATTACCTGCGCCCTCTTAACAGGAGAAAAATAAAGATGCAGACACTGGAAGGTTTTGATTCATCTTTCTTTTCGGATTAGTCTTGCATTAGGAGATCTCTTCACAGTAGATTACTGAAAGAAAGGAGAAAAGGAAAATCAAGAAGAAATGGCACTTATTGCATCATAATGAGTTTCAGGATAGAAGATTGTAATCGAATAAATGGAAATATGTCACCAAGTTAAAGGAGGTGACTTAGATGATCTCTCTATGTTCCCTTATGTCTCCAAAGTACACAAGACAGGTGATCGATCCAGTGATGACATTTGAACTGTACAGGTCATTCATATCACGACTCACTTTGGGCTGCTAATTATTTTTGTATCTGTCTCTGCCCTGTTTTTTTGCAAAACAATCAAGAAAAAATGTACTTCCAGTTGTACAACACCAAAGATGCTCTGACATGCTGGGCATCGCAGAAGAGAGTAAATAGATGAAAACTCAGGGAGACTGCGGCATGGACTACATAAAATTACACAGAATTCATCAGTTTGCCATGAAACATTGTATTGTTGAAACAAACAAACAAAAGAGGTAACTTACCTCTGAGGTAAGGAAAAATTTAGTCTCAGAAAGAGGGGTGAGGCTCTGGAACAGGCTGCTCAGGGAGGTGGTGGAGTCACTGTCCCTGCAGGTGTGGAGATGTTGCACTGAGGGACATGATTAGTGGGCATGGTGGGGATGCATTGGCAGCTGGATTAAATGATCTTAGTGATCTTTTCAACCTTTGTGCTTCTGTGATTCTAAATAAAAATAAATAAAACCACAAAACTACCGTAGATTAACCTGATTTGTGGAACTGCAGGTGCAAATTGCTCCGATTGCCCAATGGGCAGAGATGTGTTCAAGAGATGTACAAGAGTATCTCTGCAGAGCTATTAGCTTGCTGCTAATAAGCTCAGTTGGAATGACTGTGCTCATAACTGGTTTGAAATCTGACCTTCCATCAGTGTTTGTTGCTCACTGTCAGTTTTGTTAAGTCTGACTGGAAAATGAGGGCCAAGAAAAGTGACCATGGCAGGTGCTGGTTGTGGAGAGCAAAGGTGTGTGTCAGAACCAGAAGCAACTGGAACTGAAGGCAGTAGATCACTGACAAATAGTTTGATTAAGAGCCATCACAGAGCTTTATAAACACCATTAAAAATCTAGCTCCAAGTGTCCAAAACATTTAAAATGTGCCATAGTGACTCCAGATGTCTAGAAAATATTACTCTGTGTTTGAGAGATTTCTGTGTTTGTGGAGCATTGCTGCAATTATACCCTAAAAGCAAATTTACACCAGCCATCCTAGTAAGCGAGGATTTAGAAAATCTCTACATGGAATAAAAAGACACCCTGAGGAAAAGTACAGAGCATGTTATGTCAAGGAAGTGCTTTAGTGTCCTTTAACATGCAGGTCTGTACAAGTCCTTAGACAAGCGTTGCCGTATGTGTGTTTTCTTCCTCTTCATTGACTGCATCAAAATCCAGTTAAAGCATCATGTTTTTCTAGCCAAGGTCAGCAGAAAAGAAAATGATTACCTTTTATACGGCATAAAATTATAGGCATCAGATGCTGTAAATATGGGAATGCCACAGCACAGCTACCAGCACCAAGCAGAAAGAATACTTCTAATCCTTGCAAAATTACAGAGATAAAACACAGTAAGGATAAATGTGTGAGTTATAAAGCAGATATATTTATAAAATATTAGCAGTGCAATAGTAATTCATCTCAATTTGTTTTTAATTTTGTTTTGTTTTGTAGTGTGTGTGTTTTAAATTTGGTGTGTTCTTCTATCACACTGGGCAGTAAAATGACATTCATTACATGTGTCAAAGTTACGACATTGTATAACTTAATCTGTAAAGCTGCACTTATCCCTTTATACCGACTATTTTTTTTCTCCTGTTGATAAACAAAATATTATTAATCTGTTCATTTTCCTCTACAAAGAAGGAGATAAACAACTATTATTTGCTTTTGTACATATGCACTTGCAATATTGTTTTGAAATGTGTTATTGGAACAAATATTACCCAGGTTTTGAGATTGTTTCTTTTCTAATGCATGTTATTTTCTTTGGAAAATGTGCTGATTCAAACTTAAGAAAAATTTTTGCTTCCCTATTCCTCCCTCAAGATCAGAATAAAAAAGTAAACAAGCAAAACCAGAAAAAATCTGTTATCATGCTGCACCTGATATTAAAAAATACAGCTTTTCTTACAATTAAGCGTCATTTAATAAATTCTAATTTTTACTCAGAGTGATTGAATTCCTTAAAATGTGCATGAATTATACATTTTCATTACTGGATTTAGCTGTGATGTGAAAGACTGGATGCAAAATACCCCTTCACTTTCCCTTATCATTGGCCATGACATAGCAAGAGTAAATTGCTATTGCTGACATTCTTGCCTGTTTTTGAAACTCTAAGGCCTTGAAAAGTGCAGGAAGCTGTTTCCTTGAGCTCTGGAAATGCTTATACGGATCAGATGATACATTGAAATTATTATAGATTGCAAATTTACTGGTAAATTGTGACATAATATTTCAATT
The DNA here is from genome assembly GCF_054131305.1 of Coturnix japonica. Lineage (NCBI taxonomy): Eukaryota > Metazoa > Chordata > Aves > Galliformes > Phasianidae > Coturnix > Coturnix japonica. The sequence goes on from NC_140663.1 coordinate 109,010,957, forward strand.
TAATGGCGAAAAATGAAACCCCAGTCCAGAATCAGACAAACCTACTGGGGAACAGAACAGACAGTTTAACTGCAAATCTACAAAACAACAACAACAACAACAAAACAAAACAAAACAAACAAGCAAAAAAAAATCACACTGATGTAATAATGATCAGGTCTTCCACAGCATTTTCCATAGAGAGCCATTTAGACTTGAAAGATATGCATAGAATAAATGTATTTTCTATTTTTTCTGGGTCTTCCCAATTACTTAGTTTAGAAGATGAGACACACTTTTGTGCAATAGAAACCATTACAGCTTTTCAGTTTCTTTTGAGCATTGTGAAATTTGCTGGCAACAAAGTTTTCTAATTCCCTTGGATTTCTGTGCTTGGTGCTGATGTATGAAGTGGGTTGTGGAATGGTAGACAGGGGCAGATTCAAGCTGTAGAATATCCATAAAATGAGTTCAAATCTAAAAGCCCATAATGTCTGATAATATTTCAAATTTTTACTATCTTATTTCTCTTTCTGCATAGCAACTTTGAGAAGGAAACACAGAGCTGTACTTCATCTTCTTGAGCAATCCAAATCAGAATTGAAAATGACCATCATTCACCAAAAGAAATTAAACCAAGCTGTCATAATATTTGTAGGATAAGAAGCAGTCTTCAATTTAGGAACGGCAAACTTCTATTAAGCTGAACTCAGGTGCTTAACTGTGTTTCTTTGCATGCAATGTCACAGAGCTGAAGTTCACAGTTAGCATTTCTGTGCCTCTATAGGAAAAAAAATCATTTTTTTTTTCTTTTTTTTTTCTTTTTTTTTTTTTTTCCCAAGGCTAGAAATTGGTAGTTGAACAAGTAACAGCAATTTAATGACAGCAGTTAAGACTAAATTCTACATGAAGGTTTTGCAGCTCAATATAGAAGAATACAGAGTCCTCCAATTTCAGGTAGCTTTTTAGATCTGACTAAAACTTTGAAAAGCCGAGGATCAGTATGTCCCAGCAGCCATTTGAAGTTATATGAGAAATACATGATGATACAAATCTATTTTCCAATAGATTGTGGCTCTTAAACTATGACTGTGGTTTTATGCATAGAGCACACTTGTCTTAAAATTGTCAGATCAAACAGTGTCCTCATCTTCTGTCAGCACAGAGATGCAGAGCCCAGACAGACCCAGGACCCTGTAGCACAAACGCCAGTGCTTTGCCTGCTGGCTTGCAGATTCACTCCCTAGGCTACAAAAATGATCTGATGCCTGTCAGGAAAAAGTGCAATAGAAAAGAAGTGTTTTATCAAATGTATAAAATGGAGAATAACTGAGTAAAAACTTGCACAGTATGTCCTCACAGTATGTTCGCTTGTCACGGCCTCTTCTTCCTAAACAGTTCCAGTAACGGATTAAAAAAAAAATTGTTTTTTGAATACATATTTCATGTCAAAATACTAAATTCTGACGTTCATTCTTGTCCCTACACAGACACTTCTGCCACCAAAGGGTAGGCAATAGGCTCTGTCCAACCTGTGTGAATACCAAGTTTATGCTTTCCCAGCAATCTAAGCTGTTGCTACTGGAGAGTATCACAGTGCTGCCCACCAGCCACACATTCCTTCTTTCTTTGAGCTGACAGTGAGGTTCATCCAAGTTGAGGGATGAAAGGTGTCATCTGGCTCACAGCTGAGCTCTGCTTCATTTTGCTGTCTAGGCTTCAGCTGGATGCTCTCCACCTGCCCTTTGGTGGGCTGGCCATGCTTCTGCCAGAAGCACTACCCATGAAGTGCCAACAGAACTGGAAGGTGCTAAGACAGAAGCTAGCAATTAGGCTGATATACAGTGCGATGGCCATCACTCATGGTCTCACCTAGAAGACAGGAGACCTTTTCCCAGTGTCATGGTTTTGTAATTTTGTAATTTTGCTATCAGTATTCCACATCATAACATCATGTAAAGCATGGATACTTCTATTGAATGTGCAGTCCACAGAAGAAGACTAAATATCCCAGAGGACAACACGGGTAGTGATGTCACGGGACCAGGACTCTATATAATCTTGTTCCCAGGCTGGAGTGCCCTCCCTCTTCTCTCAAACTTCTCGGAGAGTGGGAAGCGTTTCAGCTGCGTCGCCTAGAGTTCACAGTAGGCCTCTCGGTTTTTGGGGACTCTCTCTCTCTGTTTCGTTCGATTTATTAGCCTCAATTATATTATATTGTGTTATCTTGTATTTCTATATCATATTTAGTAAAATAAGTTTTACCTCCTTAGATTGCCGCTGTTTTTATCCCATTCCCCCTTTCCCCCTCCTTTCTGGGCCCTGGGGGAAGGGGGGGGGGCCCTACGGGGTGGCTTCCCCTGTCACGGGCATAGGTAAATCTAAGTAACCCGTGACACCCAGTCTGCCTTTCCAGGCAGTCCCAGTGAGCTTAAATAGAGAAAATAAGTAAATAAATAAAATAATCCAGGAAATCTGAGCTGAAACCCAGTGTTCCCCACCACCTCCTGTGCCTCTCTTCTCTCTCAAAAACTTACACATTTGCGGCTTAGAGGAGATGTCTGAAAACAAAACAAAATGATACACATAGCTCTCCAGGATATTAGATTATTAGATTTGGTTACACCAAAAAGGGGATTTTTCTCATTGCTAGGCAAAAATCATCACAGTTTAAACCCATCTGGGGAGTAAGTGATACCCTAGGCCTCCTTTAGTCTCTGGTTCCTCTTTTCATTCTTCATGCAGGACTTCAGGAATTCTGCCAGCAACAGCAACAAAAATAACTTGGATTAAGCGCCATTACCATTATACTTAATGGCTGCTGTGCTTATTACTCAGCCTTCTCACACCAAAAATAATAAACATTAATGTGGACATTTTTCCAAGGATTAAACTAATAAAAAGAAAATAAGCATGTGAACTTTTGAAAGATCATAAATACCGCTGGCTTTTAAAGTATTTTAAAGAAATGTGCATAGTTACTGTGTTAAAATCAACATGGATAAATCAATAATCCTGAAAAAAATGGGTTACTTATTACATTAATTTTTTTCCAGTGCATATTTAAGTCCTCAGGAAGATCCATTTTTTGCGTTCAAACCTCGTTTGTTCTGTCCAACTCTTTTTCTAATTTCCTTAAAACTTTGTTTCCACAGACATGGAGCTATTCTGTAAAAATGATGAATCAGCCTGTTAGAGATATTCTGAAACTCTATTCTTCATGTCTATCTATAGCACTGCAGTGCATGCTCCTTGGAAGCATTAATAGCTGCATTTCATTTCACTATATAAATATTTAAGGTTTGTAATTTCTCTGTTGCTGATAACTGCCTGTGCCAATGCAAAGCAATGTTTCATTATCAGTTCCTAGTATACATATAATCTTGTCAGACTTTGTTTCCAATAAATATAGCATGATATATTTTGAATATTTGAATAGCTGACTGCATTTGTATTGCTTTTAGTCATGACCTGCTTACAAATTTCCAGTTGAGAAGTACAGACACATGGAACAATAACCTGCAAGTATTGTGCCAATATATTTCCATTAGTCAATGACACATTGCTAGGGAAAAAAAAAAAAAATAAATTAAGCTAATCTACAGCCTTCAAAAATGAATTATCTTAGCTCCTGGATCCCCACACTAGGATGAACCACATCCAGGACCCATATTGTTAGTTTAAAATTTATAAGCGGTAGTTGAAATTTAATCTGTTCATTTCCATTCCTTCTTCACTGAACTACCAATCTCTTTCTCCTTTTCTTGTGAGTTTTCTTCTGCATGAATATCCAGGAGAAATGGTCACTCTTCCAGCAGTCCTGGGCAATCAGTCTCAGAACAGGTATCAATTCATAGCCTCAATTTGAACTGGTTGTGAATTTTTTATTATTCTGCACCTTTCTGAAACCTGCGAGGTGCTTTATTGAACATGAAGATAATTTTGGGGGAACATCTCTTCTTTCATGCTAGATTACAGGAAGTGTAATTTTTGGTAACGTGAGAGTACTTTGTGAGACTTTAGCTGCTGTGTGACTATGTTCAGATCTACTGAATTGCTGTGCTGTAACACAATATTATGTGGGATGTTCACAAGCTCTAATGCAAAGGAATGGAGGCAAAAATACGGGTAATAATTGAGATTATTATCCTTTAAATAAAGCATCCTAAAGTGTGATAAATGAGAGCCCTATCTAAACTCATAAAACAGGGGTCTGAAAGCCAGCTGTGCCCTGTCTCTTGCCCAGCCAGCTTAGAGGTTGTTTCCTTCTTTCCCCTTGCATATGATGATGATGATGAGGGAACACACAATGAAAAATGAAAAAGGTTTCTGGCTTGAACCACATTATGTGGTGAGGGGCAGCAATTAAGAAACATGACCTGCATGCTTCCTAAGAGATCAGACTCCTGGAAAAAAAAAATAATATATATATATATATATATATATATATATATATATATATATATATATGTATGTATATAAATACATCTGTATGCCATTTTTAAATTTCAGAATTTTGAACCTGAACTCAGAATTTTGAAGTGAGATTTGCACTTCTTTAATGCATAGGATTTTGACTGCACAGTTTTTGCAACAATGTCCCTTTTGAGTTTATGTAGACAATGCTTTCCATAATACTCGATCATTTTTTCACTCATTTGTTTTTTATTTATTTATTTATTTGTTTACATTTTATTTATTTTCATTACTTCTTTTGATTTCTTTCTTTCTCCCACACTTCGATTTACCTGCCCAGCAGGTGCTTTGTCCTTCACCATTGCTGATTAGTTTCTCTTCATTCTTTTCTGACATCTTAAACATGGCCAGACCATGAAGAATCCAAGAGTTAGATTCACACAAAGTTATTTGATTACTGAAAAGAAAAATTAAGAAAGTTTTCAGTCAGATTTACGGTGCTGGACAATATTATGTGAATCTACACCTGAAGCTTTCTGAATTAAATCTTTTACATTATTACTGTGAAACTTCACATTGCAGATGCATTTGAAAATTTGCAAAACTAGAGACTATCTTACTGAGAATAAGCCACAAAGACTTCACCTTTGTACTACATTACTCACTAGACAAGATCTAAAAGAAGAGTGAGAAGAGCTAATGGGATTGACAATCCTTTGCAATGTCCATTCACCTGACATGTACTGCGTACATGTACTTGGACTGGATGATCTTCTAGGTCTTTTCCAACCTTGGTGATTCTATGATCTATGTAGCCCCCTGTATTAAGAACAGCCATACAAAGAGCATCATTTGCCCCTCAGAGCTCTCCCCCACTTGCTGGAGGACAGCTCTGGACACTAACTGGACAACAGCCTTTTGTGTTGCTCAGATCCTTTATGGCACTGATTGCATGATTTAAATGCCTTGCAATTATATCTAAAAGGATGATGCAGGCCATAGTGGTCAAACAGGTGATCCCAGAGGCTGTCATGTAGTAAATGACTGTCTCTTCACTGAAGAGCCATACACAAATTCCTTATAAATCTGTTAAAATGAAAGGAATAACTCCTCATAATCATATGAATATGTTTTGAATATACATCTCAAGATTATCACATATTGTGTTTAAACCCAAATTAGTCTACAGCCAAATGCAACGCCCTGCTAAAGGCTCTGTTGTCCATTCGTACATTATTTGGAAGGAAAAAAAAGCCCACATTCACATTCATCTCCTATCCAAAGAAAGATAAGCTTTCTGCCCCAGGGAGCTTGACCTCTTGCCAGATGAATGCAAATGCAGCTAATAATGAATTAAGCATGATACATGGATGAGGGGAAATAAAGTAGAGATAGCAATGAAGAATAAGAAGGTGGAACTCTCAGAAAGCCAATTCAACAAGGGCCAGTGTGCAATATAACAAAGTAAGGAGCACAGAGTTGATTTTTAAGCCCAGGACTGATGATTATTTTAACTTACTGGTCATTGAAAATTGGTTTAAATGTTTATTGGCCGGAATATTCAAACCAAGACTTTGTTGCTATCCAATGAAATGATATAGGGGAGAGCTGAGTAAGCCTAACCTCTATACATTTAAAAAGCCATCTTTGGACTCCTTTGTAGCTAGTGGAGAAAGTCACTTTCCCTTCAGAAATCCTGATCATGTTTGCATAAATCACATGTAAGGTTGTGGCAAATTGGTGTCTCACATGGCAGCCTCCCACAGCTCAGAGATGTAATTTTAATTAACTCAGAATCAAGTGAATAATTAATGAAAAAGAAAAAAAAAACAACCAACCAACCATCATAAGAATACATGATATAGGGATTAACTCAGCCATTAGGCTGGCTTCAAATGCTGAATTAGCGAAATCATCTTTGTACTTCATAGCCTTGAGGTCTAGTCAGTGGGGAATTATTATCCTCTAGATAAAGCATCCTGAATTGTGATGAGAGCCCTATCTAAGCAAGTGGGGGACACTTGCTTGCTTTTCCCACCTGGAATTGTTTGTCAGTTATTGCTGCAAACTTGAGGGACAGGAATCTTTACTATGCCTTCATCCGTGATTATAATGGTGTGTTTGGAATCACCAAGTACTCCTTGGCATGAATGTGCTCAATCCAGGTCTGTGTTTACTCGGTCTCAAGGATCTTCTGGTCCTCCAGAAAGTGAATCAACTTCAAGTGTGAGCTTTATTCAAGTTTAAACTCACCCTTGGTTCCTTCAAAGCAGAACTCAAGGGGTGGTGTTAGGTGCAGATGTAGCACATGTACCTATTTCTGTAGAATAGGAAGTTACTGGTAGAACAGTAACAGAACACTGTTTTACAAGTAGCATTTCAGTGGCGTGAAATATCTTTTTGTGTACAGAGCTGCCTACAAAGCATTGTATGTGAAGTGCATTAACCAGAAATATCCAATCCAGTGCAGCAATGCAGCAAGTTCCTAGGACAGATCTCATTAATCATTAGTGGGAAATGCTGCATCAAGCACTAATCAATTTAATTAACATGATTATTTGAACTTTTTGCTTACCAAGTAATTGCCAAAATGACAAAAAAAAAAGTTGCAAGACAATTAGCCAGCTATACTATAACCCTCCTACTTTTCTTCCATTATGGCCTGAATCAAACATGACTAACACATTGGATATAGTATGTGGGTTAAAGACCTTCCAGATCGCACTTTTCACACTTATATCTTTCCCTTTTACTATTAAATGTCCAATAAAGAGATATTTGCTAGAAATAAATAAATAAATAAAAAGACAAAGAAAAGGCAAATAAAAGCTACATTCTTTTATGATTTAACATATTTCAGCAATTATTGTTTCTTTAAAATAAATCTTTTAACAGCCTGAAAAACAAACCAAGTTGATATCAAATCCTTGTTTGACCTTAGATTTTATATGTCAATATCCTCATAATGTGAATGGACACATAGAATATTTTCTTTAATGAGGCAAAGAGAAATGATCTATGGGTAAACAGTTCCAAATAAGATGTTGAGAGAAGGAAGTTTTTTTCCAAACAGAGCTTTTATTGCTTTTGAGAGTCATCCTGCATTGCTGAAGTGGAGAACATAAGTATGTGTGTTCTTCCACACTGGAAGGTTTTCTTTGCTCCACTCCCTACCGCCCATTGTTCCACCACCAATCTCTGTGCAAGCCTGTGTGCATGTGGCAGTCTATCCTGGTTCTGGGTGACCTATCAGCATTGTGGAAATGGTGCTCTTTCATTTAGGGAGTTTGAAAGATTATGGAAGATAAGACATACATAAAATGTTTTCAAGGCAAAACTCACCATTAGCTGTTAGGAAGCTGGGGATAAAAAAGGTAGGCTGTGAGACTTCTTGGCATTAAACTCAACAGATTATACTTGTTATAGCTATTAGGATACTTTTCAGTCTTAATGGCAAACTGAAAAGAATCAATTTTGAAAATGTGGCTTTTTAAAGGACCCATGGGTTCAAAACATGATTTCTGCTTGTACAAACAGTTCATTTGACAGTGCAAGTCTTTCCCACAGTTCTGTGTTATCAATTTATGTAGACACAAACACTTACATAAGTTACAAAAATGGAGCACAGCTGGATTTGTGTATTTATATCTACCCTCTATGTATACAGCCTAGGGTGAAGAATCATGTGCTGAATCAGAAATCATAGGGATTCCTCTTTGTAAATTTAACACTTATTGTGTAAAATATGAATGCATACTGAAATGAAACAAAGGGTAGCATTTACATTCCTCTTCTGGTTGTTTGTCTCAAATTCTTGTGGAAACCTTAAGGATCTCTACATCACATTGCATCTGTGAAACATCTGCAGTAGAGCCATTTTAAAAGTCTCTGTGAATGCATTTGTTTATTTAATGGAAACAGAACCATTTCTATAGCTTTACTAGCCTGTACGGCTGCACCTGGAAGAAATAAAAGAGGACTGACTACTCTGGCCACTTAGCAGACCATTGGATGTGGTTAATATCACATGCCAGAGTCATCACTGGGAATCACAGCTGTGCATCTTAACATATCTAATGAGTGGCAGATGGGAAAATTTACACAATAGTGTTAATAAAAGCAATGAAAATAAACTAAGAATTCCACTGTTAATTTGCAGGTTATATGTTTTGCAGTATGGATTCAAAGCCCTTTGCAGTATGCAGTTGTGCATTCACTGACTTAAAGGGGTTTGGATTAGGTCCATAATGAGTTGTTTCTTAATATATTCCACAGGCAAGATTAAAATGGCAGGGATAATAAAACAAAACAAAACAAAACAAACAAGAAAAGGAGGTATATTGTGAACTTCCATTACATGAATGTCTATAAAATTCCCTATATAAAATTCCCTATTTAGTAAAAAATGGTGATTCAGACTGCAAGCAATTGCCATCAGATAAGATCACTCATTCATGAAAGAAAGTCCTTTTCATGACGCATTGCAACACCTGGGTTCTATTTTTAAGGAGCAGTGACGGTGGTCTGCTGGAAGTCATCAACTTATGGGAGCATGCCAAAGCCTGTACCAGCACAGTGATCACCATCATTTAATGCACTAAAGTGAGTAGTTGTATCTCTGAATTAAGCAAAAGATACATCCAAACTCCAAAGCATCTCATTAGGCAATTGCCTATTTCTGACATAATAACATTTCATATGTGGGGATAAGAGTTTCTCCTTTTTGTATTTTCTTTGACATTAATGGGATTAATGTAGCCATCCGTAGCACATCAAAACCTTTCTGAAAACATATGAATAAGCAACACATTCCCTGCTAACCACTGCTTTAGAAGTATCAGAATCATGTAAAAAGCAGACCATAGTCAATGCATTTAACAATAATAGAGAGTGTCAGGCTACTGAAATATGCTTTTCAAGATCATTTAAGTTTCCATATTCAACATTTCAGCACTCCAGAAATTCACAACTAATCTTAAATGTCTTCAGCGTGAATGCAAACACAGCCAGAAAAGTTTTGAAAATACTGCACCGATCCCTTCTGTAACCTGACATCCCACCCATTGTAACAAAACAGATACAGCCACCAAAGTCTCAATGAGGGGAGAAAATCCCTCACTGCTCTGAGTAGTCAGTGGCAAGTAGATGTTAAATTCACAGCTAGACCGTGTTTTTGTCTCTGTTTCCTGCCTTCCCTTTTTCCACTCAGGAGTGGATGAGTGCTCAGGATACAGACCTTCAGCTTCCCAGCTGGTAACAGGCACTTCTGCTTGACTTGGGGTGAATAAACCTTGTCCCTATTTATTGAACAGTAGCTGAACCAGATGATCTTTAAGTGTCCCTTCCAACTGAAAAAATTTTGTGATTCTAAACCTAGCCCTGAAGGATAAACCAAAAGCTTAATTCCTCTTTTGTTTCTGCTGATCAGGAAAGGCAGCTTTCCCCATAGCATGTATGCTGCACCTTGTTATCTAGACCTCCTTCTTGCTGCATGCAAAGCTAGGCACATAGCACAGCAACTGCAAATGCAGCAAGGCTTAAATGTTACGTGTTTCTGCTCTGAATATTGCACTATGTAATTTTCGGAACACCTATCTAAAAGTGTTGAAATTTTACTTCTGTGGTCTAAACGCAAAACACAGTTTGTCTTCACCTTTCTTCTATGTGGCTGAATGAGATAAGAGATCTCAAGTAATGCATCTTTACACTGACATGGTGATGCCCTCTTAACTTCTGAAGGGGTTCTGCAGTGATCTGTGTATCACTTACACAGAATTTTTGCTTAAATTCTGCTAGCATCCAGAAAGCAGTTTTAAAATGGCATTCTTTCTTTCTAAGTGTTCCACACATTGGTTAGAGTAGTTTACAAACCAAAGTATCTTGTTTCATCCCCACTACCATTTCTATTAGTTTTGCTGCAGATCTGAATACCAAGCAGCATTATTTTCTTTCCTGTGCACCATCAGCAGCACTACTGGTTCTCTATCCTCAACTTTGTTAATGGAGCTATTGATGGGTATGAGTCAGCACAGTAGTCAGTTTTTTCAAAATGAGCTGATCTGTTCCATAGGTTTTACAGGAAATAAAGTATGTGCGTGGGGAGAAGCAGAAGGTGAAATAACGTGATACAGGCACCAAACAGCATGTCCCCCAAGAGAGAAGGAATTATACAACCCTGAATCCCAACAAAATTCCAGAAAGTGCCTGAGGTACAGAACATTATTACTGGGGGAGTGTAAAGTAGGGAAGCACTCCACTGTTAGGAAGGGAGGGACACTCATCAAAGTCTTTGACAGAGAAGAAACACAGCCCTAAAACTCTGGTGAAACAAACACATACACAGGTACCAATGCTGTGTAATATACCTAGATTTCATAGCATCACAGAATTGTTAGAGTTGAAAAAATCTCTAAGTTAACCTCGTCCAACCGACAGTCTGTCACACCATGCTCACAGTGCCACATCTACACATACCTTGAACACCGCCAGGGATGGCGACTCCATGACCTCCATAAGCAGCCTATGCCATTGCCTCGCCACTCTTTTGAGTTTCATGCATGTATTTAAGTACATTAAATATCTTTTTACTTGGTCCTAAGCAAAATCTAAATGTGGGACAGTGTTGAAATTTAACATAAGGTCAAACATCTCCCAAATGTTGGTTCGTCCAGTTCCATGAAAATCTGTGGCTGGCACACTGAGAGACACTTTAAAAGACCCCATAGATGGGAAGGCTTCTGTGTGCCCCACCTGCTCACCATGTAGCAGAGGAGCTCACTGAAGAGGTTTGCTTGGAGGGCTCCAAGTGCCTCCAACCACTCAAAACTTAATTCTGCTGTCACCATGTACTTAGCATTACAGTGTTTGACTACAGGTGCAATTGGTGGAAGCAAGACCACACTTTGCTGCTGCTCATGGTACTAAGTACTAAATTTTGCGACTGTGAGAAAAATCTTGAAAAGCCTGGAGCAAAAGATCTGAGAGGTATGACTTCTTCTATTCCTCTCCATGGACTATTAATTCTGAAATGTAAAAGTGACAATTTAATGACCAGTGTTAATGATTTCATTGCAAATAGTTTTCACTGTAACATCCACTCATTTGCTTGTCTGACAACCTCCATCTGTTTTATCTTTCTGCAATTCTTATTTTTGCCAAAAAGTATTCAATGTTCCAAAACTTCTAGTCCCCCCATCTTCATCAATAAGCATCCTACTTGAATCAGAAGGCACAGATTAAATATTTTGAATTTACAGCCAACATGGATATCCTACAGTGACCATGATGATGATTTCAGTCTAACAAACCACAGCACAGCAGAAGTATGGACCCTGTGATGGGATGTAGAGAGTTCTGGAAACCTGGTGCTTCTCAGGGGGGGCTGCTAAGTACATTGTCTTGCAGGCAAAGAGTATAGAATTTCATTTTAACCACTATGGGATTTATAACCATCTAGGAATTTGCCTTTTTAAATCCAAATTTGCTCTTGATCATGCACACATATAAATGCACGTGTACTCCCACATTTACCTAATTAATTTTGATATATTATCCCCTCAATGTAGAATTACTTACTGGGAATGACTTTGGGGGAAAAAATGCAGTAATAGTTGCCAGCTATGGCTAGAACGAAAATCCATCAGCTAGACAGACGCATCATCATTTTCCCCAAATGCTGTCAAGAAGGATCATCACATCAGCCTTTCATTTATCATCACTCAAAAACAAAGATTTACTCCAAATCCTGCCTTTTCCCATAAAAAATGAGTTATTTCCCCCTGTCAAATAACCATGGGAACATTAAAGCTCTTATCATTTTCCTTGCTTAAACTCGATGCATGTGACTTTACTTGAGGGTATGACCCAGTATTTCAGACAGAGATGTGTTTCATCTTCAATGAAAAGAAATTAAGTTCGAAGTTAAGACAGTGATTCCTTCAGCATAATTCTGTGATGATGTCAATTTTGGCCCAAATGAAATGTTGTTTATCACCAGTAAAAGAGAAAATGGAAGACATAAACTAAATATAAACTAACTAGAAGTTTTTCTATAAAAACATTGCTATTGAGGAGGTAAATTTATAAAAAGTTTTACACCATGCCCACATAAAATTAAGGTGAAATCAGATCTTATGATAGCCAAAGAACATCATGAGTGCATTTAGAGTTTTTGGAAAATAATCCTGAGTGTTCTGAGTTATGGGATGCCAAAGCATACCTGGGAGATATGCTCTTTTTCTTTGAAATTCATCAATTCAACTTCCTCTATTAAAAACAAAGAAAATGTGACTTCAGCGCACATTCCTATGGACCTGAATTGACACTTTTCTTCAGGTCCAGAAAATTCAGATAACGCACTGCCCCATCACTTTCTGTTGTGATGTATCTTAGTGTCCTCAGGTCACAAAATACTGGGAATTTCAGAATGAGACACTCTTGTCTGAATTACTACTGCAAAAAAGCAGCTTGGATCATTCACGCTAATCTGAACAAAATCTCCATCCTCAATTTATGACTGCTTCTGTTTATTTGCCATTTAATAGTTTTGGCAGAGCTTCACTGAAGCCAGCATCCAAAAACATCCTAAGGTCAGACCTTATATAGTGTTGATGGTAATCACTCTGAATCAACTGATGGAAGCACAGGTTTCCTTCTTTGTTATAACAGTAGTTATAACTATTGGTCTGTAAAATTATCCACATAAAGTCACTGTATTTTCTTATGTAGTTTCAGTTACTGACCCTGTGCTTGTTAGACACAGGGGTAGCAAGTGTTAATTCAGGAGATCTCCATCAGAACTGAGCCAATATGTTGATTCTGTATTGTTTCATGCCAACCACAAACCTTGTTTTTCCTCCCATTTTCTTTCTCCCTCCTTCCCTCACATGCTCATCCACAGAATGACAGAAACAGATGTTGCTCATTATATCTGCTCTTATGCACTAAATCCTACAGGCTCTCCTCAAGAAAAGAAATTGCTATGAGAAATGTGTAATTCCAATCTCTCTGTCTTGTCTCTAGTAGCCACCCACAGGAGACACTAATAGTCAAGGGGATTTGCCCATCATCTGTTAACATTTTACTAGTAAATTGTTTTATTCAAATATGATTTTATTGCCTATTGCAAGTGTGAAAACCTATTTTCCCCCAGGCTGGATGTCACCTATGTCTAAATTATAAATAACCTGCAGAGTGCTAGTTTTGTTTTGTTGTTCCCCTCCTCACCCTTATTACTGACTTCTGGTAGTTTTCTATTTTTTACTGCTTTCACCAAACCAGAGGTTGCTGGAAGCTGGGGGAAAAGAAGCACAAAAACAAAAGCACAAGATTGTATAAAGTTCCCATTGTATTCCTCATTTCTTGCAACCTTTTCTCACACATATTCAAAAACAGCTGAATGGTCTTTTGATCTCAACCAAAATGTCCCTTTCCACATCACTGAATCGAGTGCTAGTTCACAAACAATCTTTAAGGTCAGCAACAAGGGCTTAACTCCTCATTCCTTGCTCTAGAGGTGTTACTATATGCGTGTGTATGTTTGTGTAGTGCAATATCTAACTCTTTCCTGGACAAAAATAGCAAGCAAGCTGGTGTCAGAGTGTTTTGTAGTCTATCTGTAATCACTGCTTGTGTTGGGAAAATGAATTCATGACTGATTTTTTGAATGGATAATTTCTTCCTTGGAGAGGGTTAACAAATGGTTTTAACTCTAAAGATGGCACTTGGGCAGCAAGGACAGATGAAACAGAATGTGCCAGAATGTATGATAAGAAATGTCACCAGGTGCAAAGCAAGACATTTAGAAACAGAAGAAACTTTTAGAACTGGGAGAGCAGGTGACAAACATCCTTCCAAAGACAGCATGGCAAAATGCCGCAGACAGCCTTAGGCTGTCAGATGTATTATGGGAAAGGAGAGATGACCTGATAAAAGCCTATAAGCAATCAGATTTCCTGTGTTTTGCTGGCAGGCGCTACTCCCATACTGTTCAGCTGTGCTGTGACACCTTGTATAAAGTTCAAGAATGAAAAAGAGAAACCTTATTACCACTTCAGGCAGTTGCTGGTGGACTCCAGGCCAGTTTTCTCCAGCAGTCTCTGCAAGGGGCTCTGCGAGGCCATCTTTTGAAGCCTTTCACTGGAAAGGAGATTCTCACTGTCAGTGTGTTTGGATAGTAACTGGTGGAGGTTAAATGGCCTTCACAAGCCCAAAGGACTCTCCACTGATGTCAGTGCTACTCACAGCTTAACTCACTGCACATATATTCAGGGAGTCCTGAAACGTGTTTCCCTGGGAGGTGGTGAATGCTCCATTCCTGGTGACAAGATCTCTGAACACCTGATGTAGCTGTAGGTGTCCCTATTCTCTGCAGAGGAATTGGACCAGAGAGCCTTTAAGGGCCTCTTGCAAATTAAAACATTATATGATTCTATGATTTGTTTATGTGTAAGACTCAAGACATTCCAGGCAATCCAGACGTGCATAATCCATCAAGTTTTTATTGCAAAGACTGAGTCTGAATGTGAAAACAGTTTCCCTGGAAGGGGCCACATCTGACAACATGGATAGTAGGGACAATTTATACTGCAGTATCCACATTTATTTTAGCTTTAATATATACTGGTATATCTCCGTGGTTTCAGAGGCAAGTTGTGCAAGTAGGAAGTCTTGAAGAAATCTTCTCTAGGGACTATGGCCCCTCAGAGCACCTACACTATCCATTGTTAAGTCAGCCCATGGCCCAGAGGTCATCTCTGCCTGCCTGGCACACCCAGAACAAAAATGTCAAACTATAATGATGGCAAAAAAATAGTTTTAAGAAGAATCCAAGCCCTCTCTCTTATGTCCAGGAGGTCAAGACTCTTGGACTAATGGGAGCAATAATAAGACAAGTTCATGACATCATACCATCACTGGTATTTGTATTCAAGGCAGAAAATATGTTTTGACAGCAAATATCACTGGCTTTAGAAGAGGGTCCCAGTTCTAGCGTGGAGAAAGTTCTGGCTGGATTTTGGCTCTGATACTAGCACAGCAATCCCAAGGGGCATAACCCTCTCACAGTGCATCTTGGACTGGAATACTCCCACTGATTACTCACCACAGTCAAAAAGCTTTTCCTTCCTGCGGAGAAAAGACAGAATCAAATTCAGGAGATGATAAATAACTAAGCACATATAGTTAGAGAAATAATCTCCCCACTCTACTCAGCACTGGGAAAACCTTGTCTGGAGTAATTGTGACTGATATTCAGCATACATCAGTAAGTCTATGGGCTCTCTTTGGTGGCTTTACCGAGCCACCAAAATGGGTGCCCCACATGATAAGCTTAGTTTTATTATAGCCTTATATGATTCTATGACCAAACTGCAGAATCAAAGCAAAAACAAATTTTTGCTCCCAACCCTAGCAGGGATAAGACCAGAATTGTGATCTTAAACAGCACCAAGGGAAAGTTAGAATAGACATTAGGTAAGATTTCCTGATTAAAAGGGAAGGTAACCATTCCATCAATAGAGGACTTAATTTGTTATACAAATTAATTATGAAAGACTAAAAATTCTTCCTAGAAAAGAAGAGAAGCCAGTCTCTTCTGGCTTCTTTTTGTTTGTTTCTTAGAGTTTTTCTGAATATCTCTGTTGGACTGGCCTTAGCTGCTTGAAAATGCATTATTCTGCAAGCCACAAAGCAAAATCCCTATGATAACATCAAGCAGCAGAGATAGCTTGTGTAGCTGCAGAACTGACATAATGCCAGAAGATGCCAAATTCATCGAAACTTTACAGCAGAGGAATAAGCAACAACAACAAAAGAAAACTGGTCCTGGGATTTAAAAACTTTACTTCTGAGCCTTAATTATTCTAAAAGAGTACTTCAGTTTTTCTTTTATGTTTTATTTTCCATTACATGTACGTGCAACATCTAAAAAATGAGTAAGTAAATCATAGTGCTCTTGAGCAGCAAAACAAGACATGCTTCATGGCATTAGTGGGTTTGCACTCCTGGGAATTGCAGAGATGCTGCAGTGATTGCAGTACTGGACAGAAAAGGGCATTTATTGTGAAATTATCTGAGTCACCTGTCCTTGACCCTCTCTTTCCAGGAAATCAATATCTTGCCTGGCATTAGATATACTACTAGATCTTTAACTGGCTATCTTTGACATCTAGTTATTTTCAGCTCACACTGAAGTCTTGCATTCATGAATTCCAGGTTTCCCTGGGTTTTTCTCTATATAAAGCAATTTGTGTTTGTGGTTTCTTTGTTTTTTAATGTTGCTCACAATGAGAATTGTTAACTGATTAACCAGGTCGCTTTCTGACAGGTCTTGTGAAAGAACTAAAGGTGGCTTATCTCCATATTGGCATTGACACATTGATTTCAAAACGCTTCCAAATCACTATGCTTTGTTTTCTGTACATTTTTTAATTATAGCTTCTGTTCCTTTAAAAGAGTGAGGTTTGCTCCCCCCTTCCCAGGGTCTGCCCTGTTTCCTCTAAAGCTTTGACTGTCTTGTCACCTGCCTATCTTGATACCGACAGGATCTTTGTAACTATCTGATCCTGTCACTTCTCATTTCTTAACGATGCTATCTCTGTCTCAGAAAGGTGTTTTGAGGATTAGAGCTATATCTAGGCCGGCATTTTGGAGCAGGCTTTCTCAAAGACCCAATCACTGAGCACCCGCTGTGGAGCAGTTCTGTCATAGCCTTACTCCATGGACATTAGGTACCTCTAGAGCTGGTCCAAAGACAGAGAAGTTTTGATCACCTTAATTTAGGATTTAAGGGGTAGCAGTGAGCATAAGGAACTTCCTAGTCCTGGTCATTAGCTTGTGATATGCCCTAACAGCAACAAGAGTGAGGATGGAATGGAGGTGGAGCTTTGCTCTTATTCCCTTCCCTTTAGAAGCGTTTTCTTCCTGTGTTTCCTCAGAGATAAAGTTGATACAGTCCTACCAAACATGCAGCTATCACAGAATGATGTTTCCTAGGCAACATATCTATGGAAAGGAAACCTACTGCCTATTCTCACCTTGCTTCTGCGAAGTCAAGCATTAATTTCATTTCTTGTTTTTCAAATATGTGGTGACTTCTTTGTAGGCAAAATAGAAGACAAAGTAGCCATAGCTATTTAAGTAGCAGCCACAAGTTAATCTGTAACAGCCTGTCCTGGGAGGTGGATAGGTTGACAGTTGGGTAAGATGATTTTAGAGGTCTTTTCCAGCCTGAATGATTCTATGATTCTATGAGTCATACTCCACTCTTTGGGCAATGTGGTTGGCAAAGTGCTCATAGACTTTCCTATGAAAACGTGCATCAGCTGTTAGACCTACGTATTCTATATCTGAATAGTCTATAACTAGGCTTTCTCACAGCATACAGTCCAAACTATCCCTACAATCCACATCAGCAACCCTACACAGATGCTACAGTAACCTCCAAGATTTGCCGCAGGAGGGTTGTGCAGACTGCTGAGGTCAAAGTAACACACTTCAAACTCACACAGCACTTCACAAATGCTAAGCACTGTTATTAAAGTTCTCCCCTTTCCACCATGTCTATCTCTGAAGAACCATGAAATTTGTATTTTTGTAAGCTAATTAAACCCTGCCTCTCTGATAAGCATGGCTTTTAACTTAATTTTTCTTTTCTTCCAGGGTGAGGAAGGGAGGAATGAAGTAATGAAGGCAGCAACGCTGACGGTGATGTAATCAAGCACAGGAGAGAGAAAAACAAAACCTCCCCATCCACAGGTGTCACCTAAGCAAGTGGTGAACAAGGCAGGTAGTCAATATGCTAGTCCTGTACTTCCTGAGCTGTCTTGCTAAGATTCATAACATGACAGACCACTGATTGCTCTCTTTCTCAAGAGGCAGTGCTAAAACCTGTCAGAGGGGTCTGTTCTGAGCTTCCAGGCCTATGGCAGGGGCAGAGGGATGGGCTTCTTCTGTTAGCTGAGACAAAAATATCCAGCTGCCTGTGAGCTGATGTAAGCAAAGCTGCAATTTCCATTTAGTTTTCAGTTTTGTATATGCAGTGTTGGACTACTTCAGCTCCCTGTCACTTCAAGATGAGGCTTATATTAGCAAAGCACACTTTGGGTGGAGCAGCAGTAGGCAGTGGGAGGTGGCAGAGCTATTGACACTCTTTAGATCACTCCTAGGGAAAAAATAACCCGCTCCAGGCAGTCATAGCAATTGTATGCCAGAAGCAAACAATAGAACAAAACAGGTGGTGTGTTTTAGACAGTTCAGCCATGAGCACGACACTAACCTGACTGTTGTTTTATAGCAGGGAGGCAAGATTCCTTCTTTTCAGCTTTATCTTGTTCCAACTATGAACAAACACAAGCTGCAGAGGGCAAGGCTTTGGCTGCTGGTGCCCTCCAGGGGGCTTCTGTTCCACCACCCCCCATTTTGCAGCACAGCACTACACAGGCAGGCATTTACATCCACTGCAAAATGGTACAGCTGGCTCTGGAGCTGCTCATGCAGCCGACAGGAACTGACAGTGCCATGCTAGAACTTGCAGGAGGGAATGCATCGGCTTCACACTGTCGGATATGCAACAGTGTGGGCGTCTAGTGATCTGCATGACCCCATGCATTCAACAATCAGGAGGAAAGCTCCCACTGCTACAAACTCTCAGAGGGCTGTTGCAAGTCACACATGAATGAAGGCCATTATT
The DNA here is from genome assembly GCF_054131305.1 of Coturnix japonica. Lineage (NCBI taxonomy): Eukaryota > Metazoa > Chordata > Aves > Galliformes > Phasianidae > Coturnix > Coturnix japonica. The sequence continues at coordinate 109,030,041 of NC_140663.1, forward strand.
TTACACTTGGCTTGCAGAGGGCATAGCGTGAGGAGATGGAGCAGGGAGAGGAGGGAGCAGGCAAAGGAGGAAGAGGAGGAAGGAAAGCGTGTGGCGAGACCTGAATCTGTCCTTCAGTCATTTACAATACTGTATGCATCTAAATACGATTCACTGCTTCTTCTTGTATTTTATGTATTTATTTATTTTTAGTTTTTACAGTATGTCAAGCACACACACACACACAAAATGGATTTTTTATAAAGTCTGGAGCTTTAAATTTTTCTTTCTATTTCCTTTTGCTTTTTTCTTTTGGATTTTTTAAGATTTTGTCCTCTCTTTTTGGCTCTGTGCAGTTTGAGACTGCCTAGTTTATCTCCAAATCCCAGGAAATCCCACAGGCTATCCTCTTTTTTAAAGTTTTGAGGTCACTTGCTAGATACACTGGAAATGAACAAACTAAATTCATTTGGTAATGACCACCCTAGGCACATTTGGCAGACAAAACCAGGGATATGCCTACCTCAGTTCACGCATGCTATCCCTGATACTGCTGTATGGACCTTTAGGCTATAGAAAAAGCCTAAAATTTGTCCCAAGATCATCTCAGATAGAGGAGTAATGATGAGAATTATTCTTCACATCTCTTGATAAGCTTGGTTACAGGCTATTATATTACTTGCTTGAAACTAGATATATGCAAAGTGACCTGGGTGAATGAAAATTGCCTGTTGGAGGTATTACATCTAAATGCATCGGTAGCTCAGGTTCTTAAAACTTTCCAGAAAGAAACAGAATTAATGTTTAAGTTTTGCTGAGAAAACAAGTTTTGAATCAAATAACCTAGAAATATTTTCCACAATTTCATTTATTGGAGAAAAAATTACACTCAGAAAGGTGGAAGAGAATTCTTAAAAGCAAGCAAGGGCAGTGAATGGATGCAGATGTATAGTTTTATCCATTTTCTGCTTCGGGCTCAAACACAGGGCTTGGTATAAGTATACTCAATCATAGAGAAAGGTCCCTTGAGGATGCAGAGCTTGTGAATGTATCTCTGTAAGCGGGTTATGGTCACTGCCCTGAGAATTGGTGATGAAACAGTTTCTTGCATGCTTTAGCACAATAAAAATAGCTCCTGAGGTGGTAAAGTTATTGATGCACATTGGTGTAGGTGACTTTTGGAAGACTGATGGGTTTCTCCTTCCCAGGAATCTTACACCCCTTGCCAGAGGCTGGTATCCCTGCTTATATCAGGAACACCCCAACTGGGGCATGTATCCATCCCTGCATTGCCACACTTACAGCTTAATGTATCAAAGCCAACCCACATAAATTTTAATTCCTGTGACTAAGCCAAGCCATAAATCGAGGTGGTTCATGAATCATTCAGCTGGGCAGGCAGCTTCCAAAAGAGAGGCAAGGCAGATGGCTGATGGCTGTGACAACCAATCGTCCCCACTGTCCCAAGTTTAACTTACCCCTCCAGGGCAGTATTCTTTTTCACTCCTCCTACTACAACCCTGTGGAAGAAAAAAATTTACTGCGCCCCTACAGCTTGTTCAGTTTATTTCCTCCCAGGATCAGAAAAACTCACTTCTTTTTGTCCCTCACCAGCTCCAGAGGCAATGAGAAAGGAAAACTGAACAGTTCCAGCTGTATCTTGCTGACAAGAGAGTCCCGTTTGGGCTGCAAGCAAAGGCAGCTCATCTTAGCACCTCCAGAAAAAATTTGGATGGAGAGGGACAAATGAAGAACAAAGCAAGAGCAGCTGAACTCTTTCTATACTCCTTCTCTTCTCTCTTGGAAAACTTAGCTAAGGTGGTATCAGCAAGAAATTATTCCAGAAACTGGGAAGGAAGGCATTATCTTTAATTTTTTAGTCATGGAACAGTGCACAGAAGAAAAATGAAAGCTCTTTTCTCCCTGTAGGGAGCATGCACAGAGCTAAGAGAAAACACAGGACAAAGATGAGGTGTGGCACTGAGGGACATGTTTAGTGGGCATGGTATTGATTGGTTGGGCGAGATGATCTTTTAGGTCTTTTCTAAATTTCTATGTTTCTGTAATTCTAATCATTATGTTCCATAACACACAATCTAGTCCCTCATCTCATCAAAGAATCAGTCCTGACCTGCTCTGTAAAGACTACATCTTTAAGAGATCCCACCTCAAGAAACCACACCGATTCATTTCCCTGTCTCCCAAATGCAAGGCTCTCTGTCTCCCTCTGTATTCAAGAGGACAGCTTCTCTGCAGGTTGTGATGCACAGCACATGACAATTCTCAGGGAGCCCTCCAGCTATCCTGCTAACTCCATCCTTATTATTTCCTATTCCCTGAGACATAAAACAGACATCTACATGGCTATGCTGCTGGGAAGTGCTTCTACCATGGCGGATCTGAGTGCTCATGGGTGGTACCAGCTCTCTGGTAATTGCCTGGAGCCCAGCAGTTCAGGGTTTTTCTTAGACTCTTCTTGGCTTCACAAGACTTAAGCAAAATGTGAGGCATAGGTAGGTGCCTGAGGAGTACCCAAAACTAAGTACCTGAAAAGTCTGTGCTATTTCTAAGTCAGCTCTACAATGCAGTGGGAGTCTTTAAAACCTGATAAGTGAAAAGCTGAAGAAAACCTCAGAACTTACTTAATTTGCATTGTATCAGTTTTATAACTACCTCAGGAGGAACATAGCCAGAAATGTTGTTTCTACTATTAGATAGCAATGACTTTGCATAGCAATGAGCAAAGAGCGAAGGAAAAAGGAAAACAAAATTCTACAGCTGTATTATGTCTCTTGCAGTTTAATCAAACAATCCCCTGTTTTGAGCTCATGAACACTTACTCTGCATATATTTTATGGGCTTTGGGTAACTCTTCTCAGCCAAAGTCTTTTTTCAGCACATATGGATTTCCAAATATAGTGAAACCAATTTTCTTTGAAAAGCTATAAATCTGCTAAAGGGCAGTTTTATTTTCCTTTAGGTAATGCACATCTTTTATGCACAGCAGGATACCAAAATACAAAGCCCACCAATCTGGGACAGGAAGAGACAGCATACTAAAACTAGTTAAAAATTCTGTGACTTATTATGAAATCTCAGAGGATCCCAGCCTCAAAACTCTTACAGTAGCTATTCCTAACTATTCAAGCTCTCAACAGCACTTAAACAAGGAAAAGTGATCACCATTTTACTAACTTTGTGTCTATTAAATGACAACCTTTTTATACATGTGAAGAATCATTTGTATATGTTTCAAGGGCAGCATGTTTGACAGTAATTAAATAAAATCAAGTCTGCCAAGCATTCTGCTGTTCTGCTGAGAAACACAATTAGAACTCTTCTAACTCACCTCGTGAGTTGCCCCACTCAACCCTGCCTGCCTCCCATCAAGCTCTGCTATCACGAAGAGCTGAAGTTTGTTTGTCCTCTTGCTGCCACCTCCAGGAGCTAAATTGCAAACCTGCAGTCTGGAGACATCTGGGATCTAGGTGCCAACTGTAGCCCACAGGTGACACCAGCAGCCAAGTAGCCTTAGTTCTTTAATCTTAAACCATGAATTCTCTTTTATTTCCAGTTCGTCATCTCACTGGTGGTGAGATGAGAATGAGTCAATGGCTGTTTTTTGTCTGGAGAAGGTGAAAACTTACTTCTTCACAACTGCCTGAAAGGAGGCTGTAGAGGAGTGGAGATTGGACTCTTCTCCCAGGTAGCAGAGACGGGACTAGAGAGAATGGCCTCAGGTTGTGCATGGGGAGGATCAGGTTGGATGTCAGGAAAAAAAAAATTCTCAGAAAGAGTGATGAGACAGTGGCACAGGCTGCCCCAGGAGGAGGTGGTGGAGACACTGTCCCTGGAGGTGTTCAAAAACCTTGTAAATGTGGTACTAAGAAACGTGGTTTAGTGGGCAATATTTGTGGTAGGTGGGTGGTTTGACTAGATGATGTTAGTGGTCTTTTCCAACCTTAATGATTCTGTGATTCTGTAATTCTCTGTGTAGTGCTAAGCCACTGACTCAGCACTACAGAAGGTGCCTATATTAATGCGGAAGGTAGGTATAGAACTAAATAAGGTTCAGTTTCTTTAAACAACCAGTGAGGCTAGCATGGCTGCTCTTCTCTTCAAGAGTGGTTGCCGTGCAGAACTGGGCATGGAAAGGCCACATGGGACAAGAAAGTCCTTCCTGCAGGTAAATTTGATGAGCATTTCCGTGATAAAAAGTGTCTGGTTCCTGATTGATTCTGGACTGTGGGGTCTGGGCTTCCTTAATTTCACTTGTTTGCTTGTTTCTTTTGCAAAGGATGGGGCAGCAAAAAAAAAAAAAAAAAAAAAAAAAGGTTGTGGGCTGCAAAAACACATCATCAGTCCATGTAACTTAATTGGTATCTGACACTTTTTCTCACCAAATGTCTGAATTACTCTGCCCACAATATCTGTGGCTTCACTGTGCTGCAGTGGATGAAGAAGATTTGCCGGCTACCATTTCCTAGGCTCACTGCATTCTGGTCCCATGCAACTCATGTTCAGAGGTACACGGTGAGGAGGAAAACAGTGGGAAATTCTTGTCGCTTAAGGATCCCTACCTGAAGAGACAACTAAGATTTAGAATGACAGAATCACAGAATCCTAGAATGGCTTGGATTGGAAGGACTTCAGAGAACCTCTACTTCCAACCTCCCTGCTGCAGGCAAGGCTGCCATTGTGTGTGTATTTGCTGGCAAAGGAAGTTCCCAAGAATGTGGTGTTCTAGTCCATAAGTGGTCATGATATCTCCTGTTACAAATACAGCATAGCACACAAATAGGGTCCATGAGGTAACAGACACGCTGAAACAATATCCTGCAGAGATATTCAAATATTCAAATAATTATATTCTGATAAGTTCCCTAAAGGATCTGGACAAGCTTCTTCTCCAAAAAGAACATCATTCCAGGCTGCAGAAATGGGTTTTACATTAACACCAAGTGCTGACAGAAATGACACGTGCTATGTGGTTACTCTATGGCTAAGGTCTATGCTAACTCCAGCCAGGACAGGTCTGCCTGGATTGTTTCCAGGGCATTAAAAACCTGCTAAATTTCAGCAATAGCTCTTGTTGTCCACAACATTTGGACTTGCCATCACTGTGGGAGAAAAGATATTTTATTACTATTCAATAACTGCCATAAGAAATTAAGCTATTTATATTAACAAGAGCCTCACAGTGAGTAAAATATCAATGGATTAATAAAATATGATGGATAATGATTTCTAGCTAACATAGGTACTTGTAATTTAATTGCATATCTTCATAAACCTTCCTCAAATTAATTTGGGAGGTGGGTGTGTACACTGAATGCACATTTTCTTCCTTCTCTCTCCCTGCTCCATTTCCAGAAGCATTATCCGATGTCTGCTGCATGGTGGCAAGCTCTTCTGCATATGGAAGCAAGCATTCACTGGTTATCACAGCCTGACATTCAGCAGCTTTGCTGATGTGCAGATAATGTCAGACTGGAAAGGTGGCAGGCAGCATCTTGTCCAGACTTCCCTGTGGTAAAGGAAAGATAAGAATCTTTAGCTGTCAAAAACCTTCTCCTTCCTTCTGTATGCAAAACTTACATCCCATTTGTGGCAGCTGAGAATGAGAGATATGCCCTTGGTTTAACATGCTTTGCAGTTAATCCTCTCTAAAGTGTATTCTAAAGCCAACTGCAATAACTCAGTATATTAAGGGATTTGGTCAGTGACCATATTTTAATGGCCATCAGATTGATGGTGCACCTCTTTATATTGTAATTCTCCTGTGATACTTAGGTATGCGTTGCATGTACAAGCAAAAAGGGAGGGGGGATATAATAAATCCTGGGGCCTGAGAGAAATCCACCCCCGGCCAGGAACAAAATATGAAGCATTCCATTAATTTCTGTATCATTAGCCATTTCAGTTCACAGAAGCAAGCTGCTTATGATTGCAGTGAAGGGACTGATGTATGATGGTTAATAATTTAAGAACTTCACTTTAAATAGCACTGTGACGTAAGGTCAAACTACAGTACCTAACCTGGACACAATGTGTTAAAGTGGGATGCAGCAAATTCAGAAAACAAAACAAAACAAACAGGCATAGCTGCTGAAAGATTAAATATTTTAATAGTTCAAGGAAGCATTTTTAATCCTGGTTTCCTGAGGATTCTGTGGTTGCACAGTGTGTACCTGTGCCTGTGTTTGTCTCTGAAACCTATTGTGCTACTAGCCAATTTCAGCTTCCAAGGACATAATACTCGTACTAGTTCTGTGAAAATTGGGTGTCTGAGGAAAGAGAGGAATGCTTAAAACCTCAGTGAGGGAAGAGGAAGAAAGAAAACTTCTGTCAGATGAGGGTCAGGAAAGGTATTAGGGAAAGGGTCTGCACCAGAGGGTGGTGGGCATGGAATGACTGCACAGGGCTGTGGACATCGCCCCGAGTGCCAGAGTTCAAGGAGAGTCTGGATAGCGCTCTCAGAAATAGGGTTTGGTTTTGGGTGGTGCTGTGTGGACTCCATGATCCTTGAGTGTACCTTCCAGCTCTCCTCCCATTTCTGTCCTGCTTGTTCTTTGTACTGCATGTCTGGCTGAGACTCAGCCTGCTCTTCAGGGCGATGTAGGCACTGAAAGGCCAGGAGAGGAATCTAATCTATTTACTATCTTGAAAGTAAATGTCCGGTTCTAGAGAGTTTACAAATGAACACACAAGGTCTGAAATGCGCAAGCATGGAGATTATGCCCTGAGCTTCTGTGTAGCTTGCCTTAAACTGCTAATATCTGTTTTGCAAATGCATATGTGTCTGAAGCTGTATTACAGTTGATATGTCTGCTGTGCAGGATCTAGCCTGGATAAAGCAAAAGTCACATTACTACCTCCATCACAAATGCTTGCCTCTCCCATCTTTATGTTTATTTGTGCCCAGTATTACATAATCTGCCTTACACCACATTTTCTACCTGTAGCACCCAAAAATCAGCATGAAAAAATACAATTAAGTGGGAAAAACCCTCAGAATCTGAAATTTTTATGACAGCGCTTCTAGAATTATGAGTGTATTTTTAATACAACTACATTTGGCTGAATTCATGCAACCTCGAAGGGAGGCAAATATAAATACATTTATTTTGTTGGCATTCTGACTGTCTGTTTTGCCTTTCCACAAGCAATAATGGGTTAGTTCTAAAGCAGATTTTCCTTGAACACACAGGATTTCAAATGAAATTTTACTTCAGACTGAATAAGAAGGAATAATGGCAGGTAAACAAAACTGCAAATGTGTCTGTGTGAATGGTGGAGAGAATGCGGAATCTCTAATCGCAGCCCTGTCAGCTCCCAGCCTGGGAGGCAGGATGGTGCTCTCTAGGTATAATAGAGACCTATAAATAGCTGCATCATTATATAACTCAGCAGCAGGCTCATTCCCTTTCTAAAAATAGGCTGCAGCAAAGGACAGTCGGGTGATATGTTGCTGCTGATACCGATTAATAGTATGACTCACACTGCCTGGCTAATAAAAATGAAATGAGTGCCTTGGAGGGACCGCTCTGGATAGGGTATATTTATAGGAGAAAAAGACCCTGTATTAGATTTGGTTTTGTAACCAATGGAGAAGAAACTGAAACCTGACTGATTTCATACAGCGAGGGAATATTACTTTATGTTTCTCTACCATAATAACTTCAAAGAAATGTGAAAATGTCGTCATTGAAATGTTTAATGTCTTGTCTTCTGTTCATAAAAATTTATTTGTTGCCTTTGAGTAATTGTGGCAGACTCATTTGGTGGGCTGTAACAACCATCTTACATTTTTGGGTTGGCCTGGCTGCCAGTCATGGAATGGGAGTTCAGAGGTGGTCATGTTCACTTGTGACAAATCTGCAGAGCTTCCATTGTCAGCCAGAGCTGCATGTGAAGGGCAGTTTTCTATAACATTCAAACACTCTTTATGTAAGAGCTGTGGGATCGATGCAGTGAATTGCATCTAACACACACTTTGCCCTTCAAACTTTGTCATGCAGGTAGTAAGGTGTGCAGATGCTTGTTCAGTCACTGCCTGTGTGCCCCTCACATCCAATCTGTGCAATCAATATTGTCACTGCTCACCCAGGGATTATATATCTACCTTTTGTGCTTCCCATCTGGCTGCTGTCTGGTGGCACCCTTGCTGCTGTCTCCAGTTCATTACCTGGGGAAGGCAAATGGCTCACTCCAAGCAGTGAATTTAACTTTGATGGTATATAGTGCTGCAGCTGAGTCCCCTTGTAGTTGAGGATGTTGGTCTTTGCTCAGGAATGAAAGACAGCCTGCTGCAGTTACGTACATCATCATTTCATTCCATGATCTTGACTCATTTATCCAGATTTTCATGTCTATCTTTACAAACAGCTTGGTTGCCTTCCAGGGGTCTCCTTATGCAGTGAAGCAGCTTTCAATAGCGGTAAAGGTCCTGAACTGACGTAACAGCTGTCACTAGAAAAAAATTGCTCAGGGAACTGAAGTAGCTTCTCTCCACACTTCACATTGGCTGGGGACATGGGGAGGGCAGCTGGTCTCAGCCATCAGTGTCTGCGGGCTGTTCCATTGCTGCATAGCCACTGCCACAGCACCAGCAGCTGCAGGACTGATACCCACTCCTCCCACATGGCATGAAAGCATCCCACTGCCTCTTCTTTTCAGTACTGGGGGTGGAGAGTTATTTCTAAAAGTGTCTAGCTGACATTACAGACCAGGAGCACTTCTCTCCATTAGTCTAGTTCAGTACCATGCAGAGGCAAAACCACACCTGAGTGCTGTGGGCACTGTATCTTCTGAGACTGAGTCTCACTGCCAGCTGTGATATATTTTACCCACTGCTGTCAGAACAAAGGTGGTGTTTGCAACTGGTCTGGGCAGAGACTCTTCAGGCTCCAAGCCCTGCAGTTCACACTGGAACATGTTGTCCTGAGAGGCTGTGGATGCCCCATCTCTGGAGGCATTCAAGGCCAGGCTGGATGTGGCTCTGGGCAGCCTCGTCTGGTGGCTGGCAACCCTGCACACAGCAGGGAGCTGAAACTGCATGATCATTGTTGTCCTTTTCAACCCAGGCCATTCTATGATTCTATGGTTCAATAGCAATTTTGTCATTTACTCACAGACATCACTTGGTATTTTGATGACAAAAACCTCATTAGATTAGCAAGTGCCAGAGAAGGAGCATTGCTGCCACCCATATTGCACAACTTCTCTGACATAACCTAGTCTCTTGTTTTTAGCAGGTTGATGTTTGTGCCTCCAGTACCCACACTGTCAGTAAATCCTAATTTAAACAATTTAGCTGAGTTCCCCACCAAAACAACTTTTTTTCTTCTTTTCCCTGAGGGTGCAGAGCTCTGCTCCAGCTGCTTCCCTTTGACAGATTTACAGTAATAAATAAAAAAACCCCACCCTTTGGCTTTTGAACACAAATCTTTTGTGACAGATTAGACATAGCGGGATAACCTACCCAGCTGGAGGAGCCAGGTATTTATCTGCAGGAGTGCACAGCAATATTCAGCAGAGACATGCTACCAGCAGCTTGATCTGGGTCATGTGAGTAACCTTAAAATCTTTAAAATGCAGGGAAATGCTAAAGCAAAGCTTGAAGGAAATGAACTCAGACAAGCCTTGTCTGTCAGGAAGGTTTCTGCACCAAGAGCCTGGCCTCAACTACACCGCTTCGCCTGAGGCTGCCAAATGCACTGCAAAATGGCTGAAACCACCAGGATACAACCCAAAAGCCATCATGAACCTGAAAGCTTCTGCACATTAAGAGTCAAAAAGAAAAGCCAGGCACTGAGAGCATCTCTGATGAAAAGTTGTGTACATCAAGATTTTCAGTCAAGCAGTGTCTTATTCCAGTAACACATCCACATGGTCCGGTAGCTTTAGACTGTCACTAGGTTTGGATGAGCTTGAGGAGTCACTGACCCCGATGGATGCCCAGACAGAAGATGCCTAAAGGCTCTGACTCCCTCTCCCTATCTGTAAATTTCCCAGCCATCTGCACCCACACCTTCTTGGTATAGCTGCAGAGGCTAATTTATAGTCTCTTCCTGGTTAATTATTTTGGAATGAGCAGCCGATCATTAAAGCCCAGGCCTTTTATTGATCATTTGCAAATGGAGGCAATGGTTCAATCCTTAGAATCGATTGTTAGTTACAGCCACTTCTGCTGCTGCTCTACAGAATTCAGCATCGTCCAGTTTGAAACTATCTAGGAAGGAAATATTCCTCCCCACAGCATGCTGCTCAGGCATCTTGTCTCTTCACAAGGCAGCTGGAGGACAAATGGAAAAGAAGCAATATTCTGCCTAAAAATAATATGCTCGTGTTCAGGTGGAGGATGTAAAGCTCTTGCTTTATTAGCCACAAGAAAAAGGGCGAAGGTGCAGGGCAGCATGGCAATATGAAGCTTAGAAGCATGGACTAAAATTTGGTGAATCTTCCAAGTCAGTTTACAAATAGTCAGGTGAATATAAACATTCACAAAGTCCCCCTCAAAATCTGGATTAACAGAAACTAACCTACTGAAGCTGGGAACTGCATCTCCACCTGCCCACCCCTCTGTCCAGCTGAAAGAACTGCAGAGGCCCAGCCAGCATCTTCCTCTGTGTTCAAGCCCCCTCCACCTGTGAAGGCCTCTCCCAGCTGTTCCCTGCTCTGGCGTCATGCTGACACAGAGGAGCTGAGAGTGTGTAGGGGTTAATATGATGGACTGACAGACAGCATGATCATGTTGTCTTTTCCTGTGACATCCCCCTTGCAGAGTATCTGAGTGAGCACTGGAGTAGAATAGTGGAGAAGAAAAGCTGTCAGGGGAAACAAATAGCAGAGCTGGTTGTGAAGATGCCTGAGAGGCTCTGAAAGTTGCAGGCAATATACAACTTCCAAAACATATTTCGTGTGTAATACAGGCAGAGCTAAGTGTTTTCATGTACTCTGTCCTGCATGATGCCTCAAGCTGCAGTGACTGCAGTGTCCCACCTGGAGTCATTGCAGTTCCCTTTACCCTACTGTTGATGCTTCTCATTGTTCACCTGCTCTCTGCCTAGGTCAATCTGTGCATGGCATCACTGCCCCCCTAGCACTTCCACTGCAGCCCACAGCCAAGAATACCCCCTTTGTAAACCCAGTTCAAGTCAGGTGGCAAATGATGTCAAATATTCAAGGCAATAGACATGGACATTGATCCTCTGTGATTAGACATGGAATTTCTCTTTTTGTTTTTTGGCAAAGAAAAGGTAGCAGGCTCCATGCTTCATGTAGCCAAAATTAACACAGCAGATACTGTATGCTGAAGGTCTCTAACCAGAGCAACATTTGAAAGGTAAAGCTCCACCATTTCCTTCCACAAGCAAAATGCTATCATATTATGCCTTAAAGGCATATTGCCCAAATTCCCTACATTGGGGTGCACAGAACACTGTCCAGCCTGACCTTGGATGTCTCCAGTGACAGGACATCCACCACCCCTCTGGGCAACCTCTGCCAGTGTATCACTAACATTATAGGGAAAAACTTTTTCCTTACATCCAGTCTAAATCTCCCCTCATTTAGTTTGAAACCACTTCCCTTTGTCCTGTCACAGCAGACTCTGATAGAGAGTCTGTCTCCTTCTTTCTTATAGCTCCCCTTTAGATAATGAAAAGCAGCTATCAGGTCACCTCAGAGCCTTCTACTCACCAGGCTGAACAGCCCCAGCTCTCAGCCTGTCTTCGTAGCTGAGGTGTTTCATCCCTTGGATCCTTTTTGTGGCTGTTCTGTGGATGTGCTCCAACAGATCCATGCCTCCCCTGTACTGAGAACCCCACATCTGGATTTCATGTATACTAATCCACAACAAACTCTAAATGAATGACTCATTAAATGGATATATTGTGTTGAATCTTCTGCTAAATCTAAATTAAACTTTAGTTTTATTATAATAATAATAATTGAGGGATCAGCCATTTTGCCCACAGTACTACAGGAAGGCTACAACAAAATCTAACCAGTCCTTACAGGGTTTTATTGTCCCTGAACATATGATCTCACCGCAATGCCATCTTTCCTCACTGATCTAAATGGATTATTTTAAAAGTAAATTTTTATTGATATCAACCTGGTTAGTGGAAATCCAAGGCTGCATAGCTCAATCATACATTAAAGCTGAATGTTGTTTGTTCTTCTGGCACAGATGAATGTGATGAGCAGCTGTAGTTGTATGCACCGAAAAGAACACGAAGAAAATGTCACCATGAACTCTATGTGTTCTTACACTGTCGCATAACAGCCAAGTGCATCTGCACAATACTTCTGTAAAAAGAACAAGATAAAAAGCATCAATAATCTCCCTGACATACAGCATAAACCTAATAATGCCAGGCACTCTGTTCAAAATCCATATGACTTGAGGTGACTATAGACAGTAGTGCCCACTGTGTAAAGACAGTGTTACGTGTTGCATTTTTCCTTGGTGTTCTCTCTTCAATTAAGATTTTTCCTTCATAGATGTGGACAGAGCACTCACTGCATGCTCAGTTTAATTGAGTGAAATCCCCACATTAACAGACTGTAGCAGGATAAATTTTCCTTGGTGCCAGTTGTTCTGTTTATATAACCCCGTGCTAACATTTCTGGCACTTATGTATTTTGTCAGAATATTTAATGAGGAACATTACATTGGGTGCAAGAATTACAAATAAAGTAATAGTGAATTAATTATTACCATTTGTTAAGCTGTATCCAGGCTTCCTAATGACCATCTAGCTAAATTGGGAGGGTGATAAAAAATGTGAATCACTGGGGTTTTATGAGCAGTGGCTGGGCACTAAGAATGCATTGGAAGATGGACCTTATGCTCTGAATGGTCTGGATTCCTATAAACCACCACAGAGACTGCCTCAGGAAAAGCCTATATTTGGACCCTGTTTTATGTAGCACAGATCCCATTTTGTGTTGCAGACAGTATTTCTCCTCAGCCTGGAAAACAACTCTTCCAGATATTTCCTAATTTCTAAAGTCCATCCATACTGTTTCAATTAACAGCTGCCACACTCTGGAGAACTGAAGGTCAAATCATGGATGACAACAAAGTTATTGTCAAGACCATCTTGCCTTTCTTAAGTTGGAGGAACAGTATCTGGTGTTGATTCCCCACAGCAGACAGGAGAGCGGCTCAGGAATGGTCTCTTCTCCTCCCACAGCCCAATTTTCATCCAACCTTTACATTCTCATGTTATCTGGTTAGCATTTTTGTGAAATAAAGCAAATGGCCCAGGCGCAGTCAATTACAAGTCTTTCCTAGACAGCTGTTTTTGGTAGCACTTACTTAATTTGAGCATCAAGAGTCCTGTTAAGGAGTTTACAGCTTCTTAGCTTCCAGGCAGGGCTAAGCTACTGCCATCTTTTTATACATCCCACTTACATTGGTAGCTAGGGAACCCAGACAGACAAAATGACACTTCTTCATCTCAGAGAGATTACAGCTATGGTTTCGGCAAAAGGAAATGAGTGATAGAAGAAAGAAATCTGGATAGAACAGAGAAAAGACAAAGTGACAGCAGAACTCATCATTCTTTCCATTTCTCAATGAGCTTGAAGAACCAGGTGTGACCACTTTGCAACACCTGAAGCAGAGACATTAGGGGCACTATTTGTGCACAAAATACTATTCACATGAGGAAGGGTATCATATTCTTGCTCATAACTTCCTAGCCAATCTTCCTTTTGCAGCAAATGTCTATGCTTTCATTAGAGTGCTTTTCTTTTTTCTCTCTTATTATCCATAATTGTACGTCAATCTTTTTCACGGAAGTTTGCTACTCCAGTGAGACCTGTTGGTGCAATGTAAAGAGCTGAGAAGAAGATTATATGGTTAATCAAAAGGGCAGGAGGAAAAAAGATTTTAAAATTCTAACTTAATTTGAGCTATTCTGTGCTTCTGTTCTGTTATAACATTAACAGTAAAGTGTGGGTGGATGCTGGTTTTATAGTGCATGAACATCTCCAGGCCCTCTTCCCAACAACACTGCAATAATTCACTTACTGTACAAGCTACCATGCAGAGAATGACATTATGTTCCCAACCTGTTTGAAAACAAACAAACAAACCCCTCCAAAGTTTAGTTAATAAGGAAATCTGTTTTCTTCCGTTTGTATCAAGGCCAACTGATTTTTCAGAGAACTCAAATATATATCTTCTTTATTCCAAAGTCCAGGTCCTCCAATGCTTTTTCTTTGTAAATAAGGCAAACTGGCTGCTTCCAGGGTTCTCAGGACATTCTCCGGCTGCAAGTCAGGTTGCTTCACTGTTTCTAGTGGGGGGGGGGGGGATGGAGGAAAGAAACAAAAAAAATCAGTTCTGGGAGTGTCAGGCAACTGGAGAAAGATCAGATGGTAGCATTTCTCTGAGTACAAGATATAAACAATCTAATCATTCATGTTTGCAGAAGGCTGGAGTTTTTGATTAACATGCACATCCATAGAGGAGACCAGAGTGGTCTTGCAGTTGGAGAGCAGTGCAGCTGCTCATTTGTTTGGCAGTGCCAAAATGAAATGCGATGTAGATGGTGGGGCCAAAACTTTATACCATGCCTCCTCCTTCTTTACGTTTCATTTGGAGTCCCCACAGTAACAGAGTCTTCCCTTTGTGCAATGTGTTGTGCTGCTCAGGACAGACCATTACATCTGGGTCTTCTCTACAGTAAAGCTCACACTGACTTCCAAGCTAGGATTCCTTGTGCAGGCAGTTTGTTGTCTGCCTATGCAGACTGCTGCTATTTAAATCAGACTGTCAGGGGGCAGCGTGTGTGAAATTTAATTGTAGAGAAACCATAAAGTCACCCATGTGATTCCAGTTGTTGTGTGCATGGGGCAAATACCCACAGATCTTAGCACCTTCTGAAATGATGTGAATTCAAGGTTCTACTTTGGAATATGCATTTATTCTTCAAATCTTTTCCTCTTATCCAGCTAGGTGGCATGATGGAACCCACAAACTACTTAATATTCTAGCTTTATCACATAGCTTTAGCAAACAAGGTCATACAGAACAAAGGAAAAGCATATAATTAATAATTATCAAGGCCTGCTGTTGTGTGGGCTGCAAGTCCCTGCTCAGAAATTAGAACCAAATGATTTAGGCTTCAGAAAGGTAGTTAAAACATCTACTGCACTTAAACTCCTCAGAGGCAGTGCACCAGCTCTATTAACTCCCAGTATGTGCTTGGTTCCACACTAAAACCTACCACACGCCTCAAATCACAGCAGCTGGGCTCTGTCCTGTTGCACTCGCTTCATCCTCATCATATGATGAAGGGTATTTCCTGTTCCCTAGGCCTTGTCTCCTTCATCCATCATGTATCATTGTCAATTGATCTGAGACAATCACATAGATTATTAGGAAGCAGTTCCAAAAGGGAAGAAATTTGGGGCAAATGTAAAAATAAATATTACAATCCTGGTCACAATATGAGTTCGTCAGATGAATTTCAGTCACTAATGGAATAGGGGAGAATTACTAAGCAATGTAAACCTTTATTTCAGCTATTTCTAAACAGTTTGATTGAAATACTGCATTATGAAGTTTAGTATCAGAGTCAAAAAGTTAGCCATTAAATTCTTAACAGTACACAAATTGAGACTACGAGGTTACCCAGTTTGTCTTTGTGCAAAACCCTGGCTATTGATTTGTTACATATTCCCATAGGAAATCCAGTATTTCATCATTGTGTAAAGAATTGTTTTCTAGGTAAAACTGTTTATCTAACAATTTAAGACTTGTTAATTTATCTCTACCTTTCAGAAATACATTTACTTTGTGTTTGGAAACTTGAAAAATTGGAATCTTCAAAGATTGGATTCTACATCCCTGTAAGGATGGGTGGCACCGACACAGTCCTAGATACGGTCTTCCTTGGAAACTCTCCTCTGCATGGAAAGGAGGTCCCAAGCCTCTAATTTTGTATATATCTTCATCAACAATCATCCTATACCCAGAGACAAGGTCTGCATCTAGCCAAGTAGTACTTCTCAGGCATCTACTTTCTCCTAGTAAAACAATAACAACTCTGAAATTGTGACATAAACAATTTTACATATAAATAATTGCTTACATTCTTCTGAGAAATAATAAAAGAGAAACAGATTGTATTATTCCCACCAAACAAGTATAACATATAGCTGGAATAGTACAAATATAACTGGAATAAATAGCCAAAGGATAACTAAGAAAAAGGACTCAACAGCTCTGAGGCCTTGAAAATAGATGCTCACTGATGTCAAGGCTCACCACAAGAACTCCACAAAACAGCAATCTCCAGAAAGAGATGCTACCTTAGTGGTGGTCAGCCCTGAAATGGGATCTGGGTGAGGTGGAGTAAAGCTCCACCTCTTCTGAGAGCACAGCTGAATTACCTTCACCTGTGCTCCTGCAGCTGACTCATCACTTGCCTCAGATAGTTAATCAGAGGTTCAGGCTGTGATCTACAGTTTCCTTTACACAGATTTAGAGCGTTTATCCCATTAATAAAAAGTAAGATTGTATCCAAGCATCTGCAGTGAAACTAAACATTTCTACAAACCAAATTTATTTTTATTTGTTAATTGTCTCCCTTTTTGCCTGGAATGCAGCTGTCTAAGTAATTTCTGAAACAGCATCTCTGTCATTGACAGACATCTGTGTAGGATCAGTGATATGCAGAAAATATTTTATTTATAGAGAGGCAGTCATCCCTTTCTCATCTTCCATCCTCCCTTCCACAGCTCTTTGCAGTCATATTAAGGGAGTCCCAAACCTGGTTTTTATTTTTTTTGAGCTGAAATGCCCTCGTAAACTGTAGTTAAGAACAAACAAAAAATGTAGAGTAAGAACCTTTTTTATATTTAATGTTTGGAAATATGTCTAGATGTCAACTGTGGAGATTTTCTAATGCTGGAAATAGGCAGGTTTTCTTGAAACAGAAAGAACCAAAAAATAGTATATAACAAAGGGTATAACATCCATTATTTATCATAGCAGTGTGTTGGTAAAGGTTCAGACTAAAATATGTGACTTCAAAGATGAAATATACAATTGGCTATAACTAAAAATAAGAAACTTCTTGTATAAAGCTTTAGTTCTTTCAGATGCTCAGGTCTCCAAGAGAAAAAAAAAAATCGGTTAATCGGTACGTTTCATAGATGAAAAGCAAATATATTGCTTTGTGAAGAGACCAGTTCTCCTTAATTATCTGTGGCTTTCTAAGGAGCTAGAATTCTCCAGTTCTTCTGAAAATGTATTGCTTCATAATCTTATCAAATAGCAGTCCTTGTGCTCCAGCCCCAGAATAGCTAGATTTGATTGAGCACTGCTTAAGAAAAGGAATAGGAAAGCTCTTGAGAAACGTTGTAATGAAACATATACTAATTATAGTATTATTTAAGAGTAACATGTTTCAAAGTGTACTTTATTTTACAGTTTGAGGGACTATTCAAATATTAAAGATCATCTAGTATTCATTTATGAAGAAAATGAGTTATTACTCTGAAATGAAACATACACAGCAGGGTAGACAATTTTGTCATGACATCCTTCTTATTACTCACTCTGGCCACTGAAAAAGGAGCTGTGAATTTTGAAGAATTTTTGCTACTAATTGTTCTATTTCCAAGAAACCCATGCTGAACAGCAAGTTTTACACAGGAAATAGCTTTGACACCTGACTCTACAAGTCATAGATCCATACAGTCGTTAGGCTTGGAAGAGACCTTAGCAATCATCAAGTCCAGATGTGAAGGCATGTTAATTTTGATTCTGCTTACCATCGTCTTCATAGTAGCATTTCTACCCAACTTACTGCTTTGCCTGAAATATGAAAATCCTATACACTGTCACTCCACTGGTTAGAATAGCAAAGGATCTTTGGATGACTTTGTGGAAATTAGGGCAATTAAGTGCAGCACAGAGGTCCTTATTCCTTTCCTGGGCCTCAGTAAAAGATGATGCAGAAAACTAGCTGGGTTGTTTTGTTATTTTTTTCCCCAAATACATTCAACAGTTTAATTTACAACTGTGTTATTCTGTGCACGCAGAGTTTTCACATTCACAGTCCATCCTAAGAACCTCAACTTCCAGTAGAAACATTTCTGAAAATTATCAGAAATTTTCAATAGTTAGGGGCTATAAACAAATTCTTTTTTTATAAACACCTCTTTTACAAATTATCTTAGTTCAGTTTATGCCAAGGCAAGTGTTGGCAGGATGTAAAACAGAGCCTGCAAGTTGCAATGAGTATCCTTTAGACTCAGCTGCAAATCTGTTGCTGGCATAGGCCGGGTGACCTGTTGTGTTTTCCTTGCCTGAGAATGATGTCACAACCTCCAAAAATATTCCCTATGGAGCTAGTTCACAACTAAACTACAGAAAAAGACAGTAGAGTGCGTGACTTTTCTGTAGACTCCTTCCTTCTTATTTGTGTCAAACGTTTTTGAGTCTCACACTAACTGTCAGACTCCATTCTACTGCGGCTTCTGATCAGCCAAAGACTGGACTTGCATTGCTAATCCCACTGAGATCCTATATAAACACACAAAAATCAGCAACAATAACAACAAAACCTGATTCCTTTTCACAGCTTTGACAAGATGTCCAGCAAGTGGACCTTTATTCTCTCAAGCTAAAAGGTTCAAGAGCCCACTGTGACACACTGAGTGTAAAGTAGGTTAAAGTACTAAGCATTTTGAGCACCACTTTGTAAAATCATTTTTTATCTGCTTTGAGACAAAATTTGTAAGTTTGCCAGGCGTGCTGGAGCACTCAAAATTCAGACAGTCAAAAGACAACTGCTTCAGGCTTAGTGGTAGTCCAGTGCATTGAAGGGACACTGAAATGACTCAAGGCCTTCAGCCAAGAAAATAATTTCATATTCTGATTCAGGATTACTGAAATTTATAAGAAAAAAATGTTCAGTAAAAACTGTGGCTATTCTACTACTTGTGCCCACTTTCTTTTTGCTGCATTTAATTTGAAGAACCATAGGGATAAGTTTACATGGTCACCAGCTAGAATGTCCACATAGCATACACGTATCATAGCACACCAGAACACATCATAGAATCATAGAATCCTTTGAGTTGGAAGAGAACATTAAATGCCATCTCCCACAATGAACAGGAACACCCACAGCTGGAAAAGGGGCTCAGAGCCCTATCCAGCCTGACCTTGAGTGTTTCCAGAGACGGGGCATTCACCATCTATCTGGGCAACCTGTGCCAGTGCCTCATCACCCTTACTATAAAAAACTTTTTCCTTGTATCCAGTCTAAATATCCTCTTTTTTTTTTTTTTTTTTTTTTTTATGCCATACCAATTCCCTTTGTTGTGTTACAGCAGACCCTGCTAGAGAGTCTGTCCCCTTCCTTCTTATGGCTCTCCTATAGATGCTGAAATGCTGCTGTAATGTCTCCCTGGAGCCTTCTCTTCTCCTAACTGAACAGCCCCAGCTCTCTCAGTCTGTCCTGAATTCCAACGTAGCACTGGCTCAGCAGAAAGAATGACAAAAAAAAACATCTAGCAGAGAATGGCTTCTGCCTATACTCTGTTAATTTGCTTACCTCCCTCAATCATTTCCTTTTACTGGAGGGTTTTTTTTTGTTGTTTTTTTGTTTTTTTGTTTTTTCCTACAGCCACTGTGTTTATCAATGCTAGACATGAATGAAATGCAAGATAATCAAAATGGAGATTAGTGGAAAGCTGGCCAAGGATTGCTTCCTTGATTCAGGCAAGTCTTTGCAACTTGGAGCTGACAGCTTCAGGTTTCAATATCAGTTATGTAAAACTGAGACTGCATTCACATCCCCTACAGCAGTGAGTGTGACTCTGACCTCTGCCCCAGCCAGGAAGGACCAATTTTTCTGGAAGGTAGCAGAGAAAACCTCATTTAAATGAGCTGCTTGACTGACCATGAACATCTGCTCCACAGTAGTCCAGAAACATCACCTGTTCACAGTGCAGGATGAAGAATATTTTTCAATGCATCGCCTGTGTGTTTGTCACTCTCTGGACTTCATTCTTTTTCTCCTAAATGATGAAGCCACAGGTATATGAAAGCTAGAAAACAGACACATGCATTTCTCCCTTTATTCTGCTCTCATGAGGCCCCATCTGGAGTACTGTGTCCAGACTTGAGGATTCCAACACAAGAAAGATATGGAGCCTTTGAAGTGGGTCAGAGGGTTGGAGCACAACTCCTGTGAAGAAAGGTTTAGGGAGATGGGCTTGTTCAGCTTGGAGAAGAGAAGACTCCAGGGAGACCTCATTGTGGCCTTCCAGTACTTGAAGGGAGCTTACAAGCAGGAGGGAGACTGACATTTTGCACGACCTAGTAGTGATAGTACAAGGGGGAATGGTTTTAAAGGGAGAATGTCTTTAAACTGAAAGAGGAGAAAATTAATTTAGATGTTTGGAAGAACTCTTTACTCAGAGGTTGGTGAGGCACTGGCACAGCTACTCAGAGAAGCTGAGCACAAGGCCAGGTTGGAGGGGCAGCGTGAGCTGGTGGGGGGCAGGCCTGCTCACACAGAAGGTGTAGAACTGGATGGTCTTTAAGCTCTGTTCCAACCCAAGTCATTCTGTGATTTGCTATCTCTTTATAAAACTATATGTTAATTTTACTTTATTTTGCCAACAATCCCAAGGAAGAGTTTACTAGCTGACTGTTCTTAGACATCTTTTAACATGTCTCTAAAAAAATTAATTTCCATTGGCTTTGTTGTTTGGTGTTTGTTTGTTTGTTGGTAACACTCTGAAGATAAGTGATCTAGATTTGCTGGACTGGCACAAATCTAACTAGGTTGCAGTTTTTGACTCAGCCCATTCATGGCATATTGTACACTCCTGAAATGCTGATGATTGATAGCTGATGTAAATTGAGATACTCACTGTGCCATTAGAAAAGCCATTATCTCTGTCATGGGAACTGGGGATCAATACATGTCAAGAGAGACAGGAACAGTGTTGTGAGCTTGCTGATATATGTAGTTTTGTGGAGAAGCACTCAAGGATGCCATTTGACACAATCCTTTGAGAATTTTGAGAAAAGCATTTTTACTTGTGAAACTCCTCAAATCGTGTGGCTATGTCCTGTGAAACTGTTAGCTGGGTAATAGTGTCCAGTTGCAACAGATATACTTAAATTTAAGAAACAGGCCTTGTAACCTGATGCTAAAAGCCATTTTCTATTTAAGAGTATACTGAGATACTATTTGTCAACATGAAAAGATGCACTCAAGACTAATTAATTTCATTCTGCAATTAAAGATTTTTTTTTTTATTTTTTTTTTTTCCTTGAGAAATAAACTTTGTGCTGGAGAAGAGGATCAGCACCATACTTTCAGATCACTAGGTACAGACTGTGTTGTGCCATAGTCAAATTTTCAAGCTGAAGTCACAGTGAGCAGCCCACTGACTACAGTAAGCTTGCAATAAATAGCCACATATGCTATTTATTCAAAGACAGGTTACAAATCATTGTACTTTGGTTATAAACATCGTTTTTGTCTTGGATACCATACAGCAGTGAATGGAGACAGGACAAGGGGAAACAGTCAGAAACTGGAGCATAGGAAGTTCTGCACGAGTGTGCTCAAGAACTTCTTTACAGTGAGGGTAACGGAGCACTGGAACAGGCTGCCCAGGGGGGCTGTGGAGTCTCCTTCTCCTATTCAAGACCAGCCTGGATGCCTACCTGTGTGATCTGGTGTAGGGAGCCTGCTTTGGCTGGGGGGTTGGACTTGATGATCTCTGGAGGTCCCTTCCAACCCCTACAATTCTGTGAGTCTGTAATTTTCCTTGAACTAACAACTGTAAGTATTAACTGTAATGTAAACTGTCCTTCATGATTGTTCACCTTGCTGTTTGTTCAGGAAAGGCTATTTGTAAGAGAGAATAATTGGAAGTTCTACCCACCCTTTCGGGTTGAACTTCTTTCAAAGTTCTGGAGCGTTTGATATGATATTTTTCTGCTGATCTCTTGTAACTTGGGACTGAAGGGTAAGGCATGGAACTGTGTTGGTGGATTAGGCTTGAGATTAGGAAAAGGTTCTTCACTGGAGGGTGGCTGGGCCCTGAAACGGGCTCCTTACGGCAGTGGTCATGGCCCCAAGCCTGCTGGAGTGCAAGAATCATTTGGACATCATTCTCAGATAAAGGCTTTAATTTTTGAGTAGTCTTATGTGGACCCAGGAGTTGGACTTCTGTGGTTCTTTGATTCTGTGATTTAGTCAAGTAGCAGACTGTAGTCAGCCATGAAATGCTGTCTGGTAGTGAAGGGTGCTCAGATTGCTCACTGGTAATTATGTCTGCTGAGAATTCGCAAGAATGGAGCTATTTATGATTCTCTGCAAGGACCTTAACAGCATTACGTTTATTGTGCTTCGCCTCTCCACCAGATTCTTCCCCTATCCCTTGCAAGGCTGCCTCACCTCATTGAGTGCATCTCAAAGCACTCTTGCAACTATCCCTGCAACTAAAAAGTTGTTTGTATTCCCATTCTGAAAAAATCTGTGTGTCTGATGGGGTCTCTAATTCACACATTTAATTTCATACAGTGCAACTGCTATAGAATTAACACTGTCAGAGAACAACAGAGTAATTCAAGGTAAAGGGGACCTTTTCGGCTCACCTCCTACACAAAGCAAATACAGTTACAGCAGATTGTGTAGGGCCTCCATCCGAGGAGTGAATATCTTGCACAATGGAGACTCCAAAACCACTCTGGGCGTTTGTGCCAACGTATGACCTCCCTCACAGTGAAGAATTTTTCTCTATTATGTATTTTAAATTTTCCTTATTGCTTTTTCTGTAATTGCCTCTTCCCACTGCACTCCTCTGAGAAGAATCTACACACACCCATTAAATAGTTATTGACAGCAAGTAGGTCTCTCCTTCACCTTTTCTTCTTCAAGATGGGAAAAACAATAACGGTTCCCATGGTTTTTCCTTTATATCATATGCTACAGAAAGGCCATTACTTTTTTGCAGTGCAGAGTGTAAAACTGTCTTCAGAACTCTTGATTCAACCTTACAAGAGCATGGTTACTTCCCCCGACTTGGCTGGCTACTGTAGTGCATGATGTGGCTGGCCTTCTTTCCCCTGGGGACGCAATGCTCATTTATATGCATTTATATACCTTCCATCCACTCAGTCCCTGGTCTGTACTGTTACAGGCACTCTCCACAGCTCTCTCCTGGCTGAGAGCCACTTATCCAACTACAAAAGGCAATCAGCTTTATTAGGTACAATATGTTGTTGGTAACTCCATCTTGGTGGATTCCGACCACCTTTCCGACATTCATGAACCTGTGCAGGATTTCCGAGAGTATTTGCTCCATAAATGTTGGCATGACTACCAAAACTGATATAAAGCAGCTGCACAGTGACACTGGTTAGCAACTCTGATGCTTCTTGAGACATCTCACTTGGTCCCACAGGCTTGTACACGTTGAGTTTTCTTGAGTGCTCCTTAAGTCTTCCTGTCCTATGAGTATTCCCATGTTCCTCCAAGTGTTGAAACCAGGTCCAATGACACAAGAGATCTAAGGGAAATCTTCAGTATCAAAAAAGGCACAAAAGCATCGACTGATTTGGACTCTTCATGCCCTTGTCCCTCAATCTCTACCCCTACACAGCATCAGGCACACTTTAGTTTTCCTTTTGCAGTTCTGTTACAAAAGCCCTTCTTTTTGTCCTTCAGATCTCTCACTAGTTTAAACTCCAGCTGCTCTGTTGATATCTGTATGTTTTCTTATATTACAGTAAATTAGTTATATTCATCTCTTTGGTAGGAAGAAAAGCTCTAAGGAAGAGCTCTCTGGAGTCATTTACATGAGGGAACTAGCCAAATGCATCAAAATCTTTCAAGACTTGGAAGCAGCACCCAGATGGAAAGGGATAATTTCCAGATGTCAGCCCTACATGAAGCTTTCAAACCTTCAAAGAAAACTACTCGTAGAGAATTCATCCTATAAGAGACATTAGAGAGAGAGAGAGAGAGAGAAAATTAATTGTTCTGTTTTGTTACTATGCATCTGAAATCCTTTTCCAAACTCTGAATATTGGTCTGTGTTTTTTGTCTCACAACGCACGTTAACTATCAATTGAATTTTAACATTCTGACAGCACATTATATCTATTTGCACTTGGAAAATTTTTGTGTTTATTTTCCCCATAGAGCATTCAGATGAGCGCCTTATTAATTAAGCTGCCCGGAATCGTATCCAGATGATTGGGATCTCCACTTCTGTCAAGTGTGAGACATCATTGTTTGGAAAGATGAAAGACAGCTCTGGGAAAAAAAAATAACCCATGATTGAGCACATACTCTGGGAACAGCGCTCTGTGTCCTTCAAGTTCTTGCTCCCTTGGGCCTTCTTAGGAAAATCTTTGTGCAAACAGTAAAGGTTATATTCCCAGTTTGTCTTTACACTGAAAACCACTGATATTTCTAACATGCAAATGTAAACAAGCATAGAACAACAACAACAAACAACAGGAGAAGATAAAATGTATTCCTAATCTTTTTCTTTGAAGATTCTGACTTGCTGCCAGGCATGAACCTTCATATTACATGTGAAGAGTTGTAGCTCACAGAGGTTTCAACAAGTTCATGTCTTTGCTGAGAGAAATTTGTTACGTTTCCTCATAAAATACATCAGGTGTGAAACTGGCATGAAGGGAAAAGAGTGAATATCAAAGAAGGTGCTGCATGGACACCTGCCTGTTTTTTCAAGTGATTTTCTGGCCTGAGGCTGACACTACAAAGCAAAGAGAAGAATTGATAGCAGCTGTGTTGCCAAAATTATCTCCTGTTCCCTTTGATGCGAGTGTTTTAGCCCTTTTTAACTTTTCGCAATGATGCGTAAGGGAGGAGTTTCAATTTCACTTCATCTTCCCCTAAAAGAAAGCATACATCTAGTCATATATTTACATCTGCTACATGCTGTATTGATATTCCAAACAAAACTGACTTCTCCTTTGACCCCCACCTTCAAGCAAATTGCCCTTTCCCTGGTAGAGACCTGGGACACAAGGTTTGCTCCAGCTTTATTCTAACCTAAAGTGTCAAAATAGTACATCTCTTTAAAGTTTCCTTCTGTATATCATGTATTGCAACATTATTCACTGCCCATGTGAAATCCTATTCTAAGATTACATAGCTGTTATCTTCACATCCTGCATGAATGTGAATATTATATTAGCTTTTGCTGAGAATCAGCTTTCTGTTTCTCACTGAACGTGATATTTTGGCCAATGTCCTCCTGCTTAACGGCTGTCTTACTATGTTACTCAAGGTCTGGGAGCTCTGACTGGCAAATGAAGAAATTAACATCAGGGGCTGATTTTAGAAATTCCTGTATTCATGAATATTTTGTCTCAAATCCCATCTGAGATCGGTTTTTTTAACCCTTCCTCCCTTTTTCTATCTTTCAAGAACAGATTTTAAGCCCTGACTTTTAAACATGCCTGAGCTCTATCAAAGATTAACCTCTCTTTTATCTTACTTAAAATCAGACTGCTTTTCTCCATCTTGACAAGGAGAGCTCTTCCACTTCCTGTAGCATCTATTGCATCTAAATTCCTTCAAGAGTTAAAAATATCACGTATTTCAAAACTAGCTGTTTTCAGAACCAAGTATTCCTTCCAAATTGTTATATTTGGTGGTGGTATCCACTCTCCACAGAAACAGAACCAAGGAAATCTTAGGCACTCTTCAGCTGCCCTTGGAACACCTGTGGAATTCAATGATGATAAAGAGTCATCAAGAGTTTCTCTTGTATCATTTGGGTCCTCTGCCACTGTACTCTTGACACCAAATGTATTTCTCACTCAGTCACCTCCAGAGGTGAAGGTCTGAGCAGGGATCTGCCATATCCACTGTCAAAATTCCAACTGGTCTGCTTTTGTATCCTGAGCTGTTGTTTGATACAAAACTATAGTCCAACAAATGGGTCTGGAAATGTCTTAAAATAAGTTTTCCATTGCGGACATCAGTCTCAGATAATCCATGTAATTAGCCCCTATCTTTATGTGTGAATTTTTCTTTCTGTAGCCCAGACATGACATCCCTCTTACACACCTTCTGTCTTGTCAGCTGGTTAGTGTTTTAGGTGCTTTGTTGCTGCCTATCTATCTGCCAGTAACCTGACAGTGGTACTGGGGTTAGCAAAAGACCAACACTGTGTGAGCAGTACTTAGGCTTGCATAATCTTGCCTCTCTGCAAACTAAACATTAGAAGTTGGGATCAGAAAAGTTATAACACCAGGGGAGGGGTAAAAGAACACCCAGGTTTTTTTTGAGAAGACCTAGCTCCAAGTCTTTTGTGTGGAAATGTTATTATAAAAGAAAGTAAGAAAGAAAGAAAAAAGAAAGAAAATACGATTTTTCAAACGCAAAGAATTTCATAAATAGAATGATTCCCCAATGGATAAGAGAAGGAACAACGAAAATTAATCCTTGGTTCATTGATTGTAAGACCATGAGGGACCACTGTGATTATCAAGTCTGAGCATCTGAATAAAGCAGAAGAAAGAATTTTCCACATTAATTCCTCTATTAAAACCATATCTTGTAGCTGAAAAGCACAAGTGCTCAGACTCTGTAAGGATGAGGGAAGAGATCTTTTCTACAGAGGACAAACCTGCTCACTTCCAGCTGAAAACATTGGGGAGCAGGAAATAAGTTAGAGAACCATTATTATTGGCAGAAAAGTATCAGCTAAACCTTGAATCACCTAACACAGAGCAGAGTAAAATGATACTAGAGTGTAGAGCTCAAGGGCAACAGTCGTAGGCTCCCATGTTCCTTCCCTTGCCATGTGTGCACAGCCGAGTTCAACATGGTGGCACTGGAGTGTGGCTTTGCAGCAGGGACAGTAAGCAAACAGGGAGCAAGACAAGAACATCAGACAGTGAAATTTAGGGGAAGACTGCAGCAGAGCTGCTAATCCTACTTGAAAGTATGAGCTTCTGTCCAATTACAGTTTTTTTCCAATCCACTGGGAAAGCCATTACACTGATGGCAATCGGATGGGTGCAGCCATGGCAATCTTGAAAGTGTTTAAGATATCTTTGATTAGATGATACAGTGGGCAAAGCTTGAAATTACTTCTATAGCAAAAGCCCAGCGTGGATGGATTTTTAATTATAATGAATTAATATGGCAGTTCTATTTGGAAAAATCACATGAAAGGGAGAAAATAAAATTAAAGAATATGAGAGAGGGAAAGCATTGTTTTGTTTTCTCTTCTGGCTGATTGTGACCACAGTTTTAAAAATCCCTACAGGTTGATTAAAATCCTCTGAAGAAATGAAACAGCTGTACAGACCTCCAAAATCACACTCTTCTGTACTGTGTCTGCATTGTCTTCTTTTCAACAGCTTTGTTTTCAAATTATTCTTTTCCCTTCATTGCCTCTGAAAGCCTATTACTGGATTTATTAAAACAAAGCCGAATAAGCATGCTGAATGCAGACACAGTGATTGCCTCAACACATGTTGTTCTTGCAAAGAGCACTTTGCTAGCAGGTCTAAACTGCCGGCTGTTGCTGAACTGAAGGCAGAACAAAGAAAAACCCAGCTGAACTAATGAAAGTGTTCACTAAACAAAAACTCCATATTTTGCCCTTCCATCACATGCTGCAGCCCTAAAACAGTAATTATTAGGTTGAAGTCAGACCATGAGATTTCACTTCAGCCCAGGCTTGGATGCAAAACATTCCTTTACTGGCACCTGGGTATGAGAAAGAGGGGAGGGAGGGAACACACTTGAACTCTAGCTACTGGTTATGTGGCACACCACTGCTCACACCAGTGCTTGATCCTGAGCTCCACGAACCAACATGTGCCAAGGATCTGGGATTGTTTAGTCTGGAGAAGCGGAGGCTCAGGGGTGACTTTATTGCTCTCTACAACTGCCTGAAAGGAGGTTGTGCAGAAGTGACTGTCAACCTTTTCTCTCACATAACAGTGATTGTATGAGAGGGAATGGAGCCAATTTGCGTCAGAGGAAGTTCAGGTTGGAAAAATTTCTTCTCAGCTAGTGGTGATGCAGTGGCACAGGCTGCCCAGGGAGGTGGTGGAGTCACCATCCCTGAAAGTGATCAAGAAATGTATATGTGGCACTGAGGGTCATGGTTAGTGGGTGTGGTGCGGGTGGTTTGGTGGTTGAATTAGATAATCTTAATGGTCTCTTCCAACCTTAGTGATTCTGTGAAGATAAATGCAATTAAACCTGTCTGTGGCGTGTCTTGCCCAGCCTCTCTGCACTGCTCTTCCCTTGGTGGGGGCTTTTTTTCCCCTTGATGTGGGCTTTCTTCCCCCTGTTGCGGCTTTCTGCGCAACCCGGCCATCCCTCCTTCTCCTTGCCTCAGTCAAGGGAAGCAAACAACCATAGGCAAAGGCAGCTGTGTGGATGTCCATGCAGGATTTGGGTGTTGTTGTCACTAGCTTCCCTTAAGGCAGAAGGATGGCTCTGGCTTTCCCCTTTTTTATTTTCTTGATGTCTCATGTTATGGGAGTAACAAAGAAACCCTGAGGTGTCTGCAACAGTGGCAGGCAGCCTGGGCAGGCAGTCTGGGAGGAGGTGGATAGCTCACTAGGTATGGGGGCAGGGAAAGCCTGGTACCTGAACTCAGTGCTACATCCAAGCTATTTGAAAGATACCACCTAGCAAAGTAGGGACATCTATCATCTCCACCAAGACATTATGCTTCTTGGGTCAGTTTTGAAGATGCATTCTGTAAGGGGTGGTGTTTGCTTAATATTGGTGGGATATGTTTTCTTCTTGTCCTGGCTTAATGACTTTGAAGTATTTGCATCAGCTCTCTGCAGGTAAGTTCCCTCATGTAGTAAATGAGGTTAACATCAGCTAATGCTAATAGCTAATTAGAAAACATTCAGTGGGTGACATTCAGTGGATGACATTCAGAGGAAGATTCCTGTGCAAGACACTAAATATTTTAACCTCAGTCAGACTTTCTGTTTCAACATGGAGGTCAAAAAAGCCCTCAATGCTACATGTAAACTTACACTTAGATTGGTAGGACATATTGTATTTTAGTGGTTCGTAGAGCCTGATTTATGAAAGAACTAAATGAAAATGTAGTACCAGCAAGGTAAGGGTAAAAGAAGCAGTCCTATGGTGAAACGAGCAGCCTTGTTCTAGAAAAAAACCCCAAAGACTACGTGTCTTTTTCTAGCAAGAAGAAAATAGGTGTTCCGAATAGTTTTACATCAGTTAAGTCTGTGTACTGTTGTACAGACGGAGTAAAATGCTGATCCCACCAATGATAATGACAAATCACCCAATGAAGTCAGTGGGGTCAAAGTTTTACACTGAGACTCTATTTATTTAAAAATAATTCATATTTCTGACATTTTTATATATACTTACATAACATAGACTTACAGACTTCCTCTGACATGCCTATATATATTTTTTTAGCAGTGCCCTTGTACTAATGTGTTGTAAAATCTTTTCATGATATATGCAGAAAAGATTTTCTAGTTTCTTTTTCCTCCTATTCAGAGGTCACACCACATGTTGCTCTTCTCTTTCTAGTGCAGTAGACCAAGCTGCTTGCCTCAGTGCTCAGTTGCAAACACCAATGGGGCTCCAATGCTCCATTTTTTCTCTCAGCAAGAATGATCTGACAAGTCTGTGAATCATTTCCCAGGCCTGCTGGGTCAATTTCTTGCTCTACAAGAGCCAGGTTTTAGTTGCAGTCTGTGACATATATGTATTTTATTTTCCATAGTCATCATATATAAATATATTAGAAAGAAGGGTTTTTAGGGCGGAGGAGAGAATAGATTTGTTGTTTTTTCTTTTGCTGGGTTTATCCAAATATTTTCCCAGTTATAAAGTGGGAGGACATGACATTGTCTTTATTCAGATTTCTGTACAAACATGCCTGCTGCTCATATTTCAGAATGGGAGCATATATTGGACATGCAAAACAATCTACACTGCCGTTGCTCAAAGATACACCAATATCTTGGGTAAATTTTGAGGTGAAAAAAGACTTAAAATCCCCTTTGAAGTCTTTCCCTGAGCTTTGTTAAGCAGGACACCTTTTCATTAGTTCAAAGAGAAGGTATAGATGTGATATATTTTTTAGATACATTCTTGAAAATCTCCATCTGAGTTCACAACCACAGTTAACATATGCATCTGTGTACTTTTCTGACCTTCTACATAAAGCTCTTACAGCTGTTGCGCTTATAGATGATTAAAATTATATCATTATATCTGTTTCTTTGATCACAAATTAGTGTAACACATTATCTTGATTTGCAGTAACTTCTAGCTTTGATGTTTTATTTAATAAAACATGGCACTGTGTTGGAGAATCCCTAGGGATTTTTAGGTTTCTTTTCTTTTTTAAAAAAATATATATTACATTTTAAAAGGGATTAAATTGTCTGATTAGTGATGCAGGATGTACAGCCACTTGCTGTAGCAGATAAACCCTGAATTCCTCAGGGCAATCTGCACCCATTGTTAAAGAATCTTTCCAAGACACTCAGCAAACTATGTGAGAGTTGATCAAATTATTTCCATCACACAGAGGTTAGTGTCATGCTTACACCCAGGTGTTGCTCTGCTCATTCATCTTCCTCCATGCAAACATTTACTTTTAACATACACAAATTCATAAGGCTGTAAAGTCATTCCTTTGGTCCACCTGGAAAGAGGTGTCACTGAGCTGTATTTCAGACTCATACACATCTGCAGTTTCTGCACCATCCAGCTCCCACCCATGGCTGCTCATCCTACATTCATTTTAATTGCCTCTGCCAAATTAGTTGGGGCAAGTGGAGCTTAATAAACTGGCTGGAGATGTCTGGGAGTCTCTTTGAGGGAAGAGGCAATTTTTATGCTGTCAAGAAATAATGGTAGCCTTGAGAGCCTGGGGCCATGTCATTATGCTCTTTATTACATTTTATAAAGACTATATATTACAGAAGTAACATTGTGAAGTTGAGCAGTGACAGTCCAAGCAGCTTTTACCATACTGAATGCACAGGAAAATTCATCTTTACTTTGTTTTTTATTGGCTAACACAACTATCTTTTGGAGTCAGTCAACTTATACAGGAAGAAAAGCTAGGAGTAGATTAAAATAAAAATCCAGATTAAAAAGGCACAAGCACAAAAGACCTTTTAACTCACTTTCTGCCTCAAGTCATCAAGTTTTCAATATTTATTTAGAGACAGATAAATACATTACATTGCTGCAAGACAGACTTCTATGCATGGAATTTGTTGAATAATACTCAGTAAAAAGTTATACATAAAGTCAACTGATTATTTTACAAATAATTCAAACATTTCTTGTTATTGTTATTCCTATTTGAAGAACATTGAAGTTCCCCTGCACAATGCAAGAGTTCCAAGTAAAGAGCTTAAGAATGCAGCTGAGTTTTTGGTCCTTCAGCTTCAAGTCCCAGGATGGACATCATACCTAAGCAGTTCACACAGGTGAGTAGCAAACACAGCTGCCTTTTTGAAGAGCTACCCGTGTGTAAAACTATGTTTTCACAACAGAATCAGTGGGAATACTCACAGTGTGTAATGTGATGGTACAGCTTTATCAGGGTCTGGCTAAAAATAAAGTTTTGCATAATTTTAAGTATCAAAAGAAGGGAACATGAGAGAGGAGTAGGTGTTGTTTCCTTATGTTTACACAGTAGAGAAAACTGCAAATTCACACAGGTAAAAGTTCTTTTTTTTTTTATAGTATCTTTTCCCTCCTGACCACTTGTAGATATGAAGACTACTGACCCAACAAAAGAAACATTTTGCAATATGCTCAAAGGGAAATGAGGGCTGTAATAATAACTGGCAATTTAAAACAAACAAACAAACAAAAAAAAAACACCAAAAAAAACAAAACAAACAAAAAAAACATCAATTTAAAAGCTCTAGGAGAAGAACATACAGGAAGAACCTGTTTGCATAGATGCATTAGGTGAATCTGAAGGTAATACAGCAAGGCATTGCTAGCACAGAGACTGGAAACACTGAAAACAAAGCAGGACCAAATCTTAAAACAGAGGCAATGAGAAGAGCCCTCACCAATCATCACCATGTTCTTGCTTCCCATCCTTGGTGATCGAATTTTATAAATGTACTTATTATTTACCTTTTGCTTTGCTTTGCCAAGTGTCACCTAGATAGCTGATTCCCGTGAAAACTACATAATCAGCTCTTTGGCTCAAGGCAACAGTTAGGCAGGGAAGGTGGGACCCTGCATGCTGCCATGGGCAAGACCTAAGCCCAAAGCACCGAATGCTTGAGTCCACAGCAAGGATTCCCCAAACTCGTATGCTACTGATGAGTGTGAATGTCAGGAGCAAAGTCTCTTCATTTTCCAGGCAACATATAGGCCTCCACTGAACTCCCAGAATCAGGGCTCAAAATCTGGCCATGCTCACTCTTCCTTCCTTCTAGAGCATTGTCTCTGAGCCCTCCAGCTCTCTGCTATGTCCCCTTCTCTCTGCCCACTGTAAGAGATGTGTGCCTGCCCTAGTAATGATGACCTGGTTTCTGAATGTTTATTGTGCCATTCCAAGTATCCATATCACAGTTTAAAAGTCTTTTGTATAAAACATGAAAGGTTTGAGCCTAGCAATATGCAGCAAGGGTGACACTTAAGGCAGCAAATGTAAGGCATTTTAGAAGAAATCACTATCCAGTATAGAGTAATAACCCCATAAACCACAAAATTACAAGATCTGTCCCACTGGAAAATAGCCATGAGAGAGAAGCTCTTTCAAATGCATCTCTGACCCAAGAGATAAAATTAGAAAACTCCAAGCTGGCTGTTGTAAAACCATTTTTGCCTAGGTTAGTAATTTAGAAAGTTAGATAAGTGTTTGAATGTCTGTCCTGAGGTTTTTGAGGACAATGACCATAATGGTACTAAGTTTAATGGGGCCAGGATTTTACTCCTGAACTTTGTGCTGTTGATCCAAAGCAGTCAGCATCAAGTTGTGTCAGTGCTCATATGAGGACAGAAATGAATTCAGGACAGCATTCAATTCGCTAAGGAACTTTCCCATTAATAGGCAAACACTATTACTTTTCTCAAGAGCCATGCCTGCTTGCCTGAGGAAAGTTCCTATGAAAACATGGATATCTAAATAGTTTTTTGTGAAAAATACCACCAGGAAAAGATTGATAGTGTCAACTCAAATGACAAACTATAATCTGTGGAACTCAGAACTGACTTGAAGGAAGATATGCATTTGCTCTTAAGAAAAAAAATGACTTTTTTCAGGGGAAAATTGAAAGAAGAAAATCCCATCTCCCCCAAACATAGTGATTTTATTCTGATAAGTGACAACAGTGCGTTGAGTTTAGGAATCTCAACTTCCTCCACTCTGGAAGGAAGTTTGAGGAGGATATATCTCCTTTCCTAAAGTAGCTTTCCATAATATCTCCCTTCTTTATAAAGTGATGGAAGGGGCTAACTCAATATGCAAAAAATTAGCTACAGTTGAACCTTCATCCAACTTGACTATTAGGAAATATTTGACCAATCCCTGTAAAACAGTTTGTCTCATTAATATTTCTATACCAATATAATAAAACTTAAACAAATTAATAGAAGAATTTATATACTTTTTGTATGTGTATATATATAAATATATATACTTTATATATATAAAGTACATACACAAAGAGACACATAGACCTGCAGTAATTAAATCAACCTAAATAAACCCTCTCTCCATTTGAAATGTTTCCACAATCCAAAAATGAATTAATGCACAAGGTAAAAATAAGTACCAGTTAAATAAGTGTATATCTGTTGAGGAAGAAAGGACTATTTTTGTGTTCTTCCCTTTGAAGTAATAGTTGTGTTCATATTTTTCTGCTACAAAATACGTTTGCTCACTTCTTTTTGTAAATGTTTTTAGTAATCAGGTGAAAAACTCAAATGTCCTGTGTATGTTCTGTATTTAAAAGTCATCAGCTTCTAGAATGGCTTTTTGACCCAGATAAATCTAATACTGTTGGCACTCTGTTTTTCAGTCACAAATTCTTCTTTCCTCAAAACTACAGGTCACCCTACCCTGTCCAGAATACAGTTCTCTATAAAATGCAGACACTAAAACACCCTAAAACCAAAACTGTTATTTCTGGCTTAAAAATAAATTTAGGCAAAGCCATCATCAACATGAGGCAAATTCACCCCTTGGGGGAAAAATAAATGCTTTCACTGTAGATAGGGATAAGTACTGTAATATTTCTAGGCATCACGGTGCTGGGAAATCCTTCTTCTGAGCTCTTACATCATTCAATGCCATTTATGGCATGCTAGGCAGTGACAGTTTAAGTTCTGAAACTGCTGTATCATGCAGCAAATCAGAGCTGGCTTTATAGTAAGTCTCATTAATTTCTTCATCCAGAAAGAGAAAATTCTATACATTCTGCATAGCCACCCTGCAGAACAATAGATTAAAACTGAACTTTAGTGTTTACCTCTTGCTCAAATATAAATCAGGAATTTGAATTGGTAATGGCAGTTATCCACCAACAGCAGTGTAACTGCAGATGAACAGAAGGAGTTTCATGGATAAAAGGAATGTCCGTGTAGTTCATCCACATGGATGAGGAAGACACAGTTGAAGTAACAACACCTCTCCAGACTGCAGAGTGTTCTTCTGAAACTCTCACAGTGAGCTTGAGCTTAGGCACAGCAGTTCACATTACAGACCCTTGCAGACAGAAGATCCAGAAGGAACAGCTACCACAGCCGGCAAGATTCTGCCCCTCGGTTCATATTCGTATTTTCTGGGCAGTTGAAAGCCTTCCGGAACTCTTCAAAGTTGCTCATGGCTCCAATAACTCTGCAAAGAGAAAAATGGTTGACAGGCAGGCTATCTGACCTTAAACACTTATAACTATTTTAATGTGCTCACTTTAGGTTGAATATTCAGGCTCCCCATGTCGGTTCTCCTGAAATAAAAACTAGAAGTTTGGGAGAATTTCTAGATAAAGTTAATATAAAGGCAACCTTGTTTCATTCTGTGATTTGAGAAGCATCTTATTTTGCTGGAAACTCAACAAAAACCAATTGCAAGTTATGGATACTATGTCACTTAGCGCAGTTTTTCCAATGGGACTGCTGGCAAGAACGGCAGGAGACTGGTTGTAGCCTTATGTGATGGAACCCATCTTCCAGCAGCTGCCAAACTGCTGCACCCAGAACACAGTGCACATGAACACACACAATAGGTGTGCTGGAACTACTTCAATTTGGTGCAAGCTGGCCAGGTTCCCAGAAAAAACCCTTGACCACAACACACACACAAACCATCTCCTTGGGATTTTACAGCATGAAGCTGGAGTGGTAGAGCATCTCATCTTTGGGCATCTCAGCTTCTCTGATATTCTCAAAATTCATTTTCTGAGGCTTCTTTACTGACTGGCTCCCAAGCTCTCTTGCTTCTATCCCATAATGGCATGTTACTGAAAGAGCATTGCCTTTTCACCTCACACAAGCCAAACTGTGCCTGCATTGCAGATCAACACTTTCTGGCATAAGTGAAGAGCTCTTTCTCTGTGTGCAGTCATCCCTGGATCCTTCTACCACATCTGTTTTATTTCATGCTGTCAGAAATGATTATTTTACCATTGCTAGATTGGGATTGTGTTATTTGCTGATCTTTTTTGCATGCTTTTAAGCATCTTGGAATTTACTCACCTTAAATTTGAAATGGTATAAAAGTAAACAGCATCCTGAGCTAAAAGCAGGAAAGTATCTACTGAGATATTAATTGTATGCATATCTTTACTCCTTCTTATGCAGTGGGAAGGCATTTTTCTCCATTGCAGACAATCAGCTTCTCAGGATAGCTCAGCATGTTAGAAAAAATTCTTATTACATTGATTAGACTTTCTGTGGGTATGAAAATTTGCAGTCAGCTGGTACAAAATATCTAAAGGTCAGTTTTGTAGGGAGAATTACAAAATGTGTTTGACGGAGCAGCTTTACCGTACAAACATCACAAATACATATTCAGGGACTGTAAAAGCAAGAGTTTCTTATCCACAACTGCTACTGAACCTAGTGGGTATTATTCCTACAACACTGGAGACTTCACTTGGAAACTTGAGTTCAAATCAAGTTAAGTAGAGGCTAGTACTGAAAATCTGTAAACTGAAAATGTATAAAACCAGAATCTAGTTAGCAAAACATCTTTATGTGCCCATGAATGGGACTTTCCTGCACATGGAAACACATTAGCCATGGAATCAGAAGTGGGCTGCCTGGATTTCAACCCACTGAACTGCAACAGACACCTTCCCCTGAAAAGATCACCCTGGGCTTCCATGGCTGCCAACAGAAAGGCTCACTTGCAGAGCCATGCAATATAGCTTCTGTTATTTACAGAATGGTGAGATATACCTACCAAATGCCCATTCTCTTTGGAGCATGAAGAGAAGTGAGGGTGACTAGCTTAGATGCACACAGCTATGCTCAAGATACATATTTTTTATTACTATCTTCTGATATGTTTTATATATATATATATACACACCATACTGCTGTCGTAATAACAGTGGTGACATAAATGAAGAAACTTGGGGTAAGCGGATAATATTAGCCCAGTTGATATACACTGGAAGAAGAGACAAGCCCAAGGCTTCTCTTATCGTCTGAAATGGAAGTCTATTCTGAGTATCTCACATAAAAACTAAGAGAAAAATTTGTCTATACTTTCTGATTCAAAATTCATCTGATCTTCTCTGTAATTTTCTTCCATAACTTGATTTCTTCAGCTAAATATGAGTTTTTCCTCATGAATGCCTTATCCTCAGGCTCCCCTGTATATATTGTGATTTGTGCCATCTCGTGGGAATGCAGCTACGTGATGATTCAGTATGTACTGAAAGGTAAATAAATCTGAGGTCTCTAAAAGCCAAAAAATGGTTATTTTACCAAAAGTTGATAGTGTAGGAATTATAGAAAATATCACTCTGTAGGCTGAATATCAGCTGGATATTTCAGTCCTCGCTGATGTGAAGCACTTTTCAATTGTTAAAAGGCATGCAGATCTGTATATCACATTTGTTTTACCTTAACTAGAGTGGCAGATATTGCAAAGGTGCAATAGTGCAAATGTGAAGTAAAGAAGTCCTCCAAGACCAAGCACTGCCATCTACACTGCTACCTTATATTACATTCTTGTTAACAAGTTTATAGTTTCATTATTTCTTAACTTATTCTCATTTACAAGTACCCCAAGATGTGCTGTGTGTACTGTGTTTATATCTCCAACTTTAACGTGACTGTGTCTAGGGAATGTATTAGAGTACCTGTCCCTTCCAGTCTGTGAAGCAACCTCACAGTTCCCATGTGAAGGCAGTGTTGCTATTTTTCTTTTACCAAGAGAGAATTAGGGCAAAGGATGCTCATATCCCAGTTCCCTTTTTTTGTCAGTAGAAAGTGGTAGGAATT
Source organism: Coturnix japonica (assembly GCF_054131305.1). NCBI lineage: Eukaryota > Metazoa > Chordata > Aves > Galliformes > Phasianidae > Coturnix > Coturnix japonica. The sequence goes on from NC_140663.1 coordinate 109,067,531, forward strand.
TCCAGAAAACAACTAATCCACTGTTCTGGAGACATTTTCACTATAAATCAGCATATGGAATTAACATCTGTCCCCCACATAAAGAGGTAACATAGCCACATGATTGATAGCAAAGACAGTTCCTAATTAAGTAAATTCCACTAGCATGAGTCTCAGCAGAAACAAGTTCGTTGGTTATGCAAACTGTGGAGAAGCAGAGAAATAAACTCCGGCTTTGTAATTATTACATAGTCTTTTAGCCTTCCTCCTTTTGCAGCCTCTTCTTCTTATGTTCAGCAATCATGAGAGCCTGTTGAAGGCCCCATGGGCAAAAAATGCAGACAAAAGCTGGATTACTACAGCTCTTTCAAGAACTGTGTGTCTCGAAGGCCAACTGAATAGCTCAATCCTGAACTAAACCTACAGGACACATTTTGCTTTGCATTTCTACCTGCTTGTTATCAGTGTAATTCAAGGCACCCTCTTTAAAACTTTTACTGAACTCAGGAATATTTGTATGACAAAAGAAAAAGTGATAGACAAGACATTTTATATATTCAGGTCTTGGTTACACAATGACACAAGGGTCAGAGGTACTGGTTCAAATGCTACAAGAAGGTAGATGCAAGCCTCTCGTTTTTTTGCAAAACATTTGTAATAGCACAATATAAGCTAATAAAAACACTTGACTTTCAGTCTAGACCAAAAGCACAGTCTGATTCTGTTTGCTCTTAAACTCCTCTTAACACATTAAATTTCTGCATTTGTGTGCTGCTATGATTGATTCTGTATGTATACTGAGTGAATATGTTATTTGCACTACCTGAACATAGGAGGGCTGTGAGCTCCAATATATATTTGTTCTCTTGCAGACTCTGATCTAAAGGAGTTGCATCTTACCTAACAAAAGATAAAAAGAAAAAATTGGCATATTATTTGGAGTAAATTTGTAAGTAAAGCAGAACATAATGTCACAGTTTAGAGTACGCATGTTACTTACAGAATGTGCAAAATAGAAAGACATCACTAACTCTTAGTTTTGTTTCACCTTTTCTTTGCTCTCTTGGTATATTCTTCTGTTTTGAAATCCCTTAATGGATCCAGTCTCCACCCACTGTTATTTTCCACCCACCCATTCCCACCATCAAGCCATAACCACTCTACTGTTTCTCTGTTTTTGAGGTACTCTTAATTGCAGTTTACTTTTCAGCTTTTCAGATATGGGAGCATTTCTCACAATTTAATAATTACCAAGTACACTTTTTGGTTTCAAAGCCATGTAATGCATAAAAGGTACATGTAATGATGCCTCCCATCTCTAGAATTGCATCTATATTACCCGAAATTTGTTCCATATTGAAATGGTGGTTTCTTTTGAAATGACTTTTTTTTTTTTTTCCAACTTTCTATCAGTGGTTTCCAATTCACAATTCTTAATAGAATATTTGGTGCAAATGTAACTGACCACTAAGCAAGGTAAAGAAACTATTAGCACAGCTGAGTAATCGCACTTATGCTCTTATGCACTGAAAATCTCAATCTATCAGCAAGTCCCCATTGCTGAATGTTTACCGTCAACAAATCAACAAAATCCTTTAAGCCAGACCACCCATAGGATATATGAACTTCAATATAAAATATCCAAATGCAGTCCTTTTATCAGTTAATACCATCAAACCTAAGTGGTCATAGACCTGTACATATAATTGCTACACTGACTCTTGACAGAGGAGAAGTGATTTTCAGCTGGGTTGGTTAGGGACTGACACTGGTTGCATTGAATCCCGTTTCTTCACTTTCAGATGATTCATTCCTTCTGGTGCTTAAAGCAGTTTTTTAGCTCAGCTTTTACTCCTCATACAAGGATGTGATTCAGTTCTTTTAAACAAATCACTTGATTCTCTCCTTTGTTCTACTTATTTTCTTAACACATCCTCTATCAAAGTTATACCACTGTGCATTTAGCGTACAGAAAACAATGTGACAAAAAAAAACAAAAACAAAAACAAAAAACAAAAAAACCCACCACAATTATTTTCCACGTTTATGCTTAGTTTCACTGAACAACATGCTCAGTAATAAATGGTGGTAGTACACCAGGAGTTTGTGTTAGGTAAACTGCTGGTGGAAAACAGTGATAAAATGCTGCATATTACAAGCACTAGAAAAGCAGGATGCTAACGAGGCTAAAGAGGCAATATATGGAAAATAACCTTTGCAGTGGATGGGAGCAGCAAGAAGGAAGAGAGCTGCCATGAGAAAACTGTACAAAACAGAATTAAAACTTAAGCGGTTCTGACACAATGAATTGATAGATGAGTAATAAGAGAGAAGGAGAAAAGTAATAATAGACTTGTGAAAACAGTTCTCAACTTATACCCTGAAAATTCAGGGTCTGATTGGTATAGACTGTTGAAGCAAAGCAGCCCAATGTCCGTGCCATACATTACGCATGTCCATAGATGGGTTCTTAAAACACATTTGTACTACTCACATGGGCATAACTCAGAAAAAAAAGCTGGTTGTGTGTGAAGTCAAGGCCTGGCAGTAAAGGCTCTTCTTCTCCTCCTCTCTTTTCTCTAATCCATCTCCTGTATGCCTGATAAGAAAGAGGTGCACTAAGTGCCTTTCAGTGACATGAATATAACTTACTCTGTTCTTTGAAAATAAGGTGTTCCAGATATTTTTCATGTACTTACTCTGAAAGCCTCTCGCAAACCTCCATTATCTGCAATGTTTTCTGCCAAGGTCCTCTTGCCATTCACCTGGCAGAATGAAAAGACATTCATCACTTGACCTGTTTCTGAACTTCCTTCTTGATCAACTTTGAGAGTAAAAAGTAAAGGAAGGCAAGAACAACTTCAGATAGTTTCAAGCACCATAATTCTGGTTAAGAAAACTAGTTTTAAATGTGAATACTGTCAGTAGATAATTCTTTGCGATGAGTTATCCTGGCTCAGGGCCTACATCTCTGCAGCACAAAATGTAGGAAATGCACACAAAACTCATGTTCTTGATCTTTGACCACTTAATTTACCCCAAAGACTGTTTTTCTTTGGTTACACATGAGATCCAGTAGCTCCTTTCTTAAACTTTTATCTAGGAGGTTCTGTTTGTTTACATAAATTTTATATACTACTGGGATGCTAAAATAACTTTTAAGTCATAATAAAATAGTATAATTAGAAATAGCTGTCAGAGACTGAATTGAAATTGATAGCATTTTCGGTGCTCTAAAAATATCTGTGAAGGAGATTCATGCTGCTTTCCCCCATTATTCATTCCAAGAGCAAAAGTAATGGAAACAAGAATATATTCTGAGTATCTGAACTTTCTGAAAAAGTCAGTCTCCTGGTATTAGAAAATGCAATATCATCATGAAGAGCTCCTCATTTCTGCAAGGGCAGCATTACCTCTGATCACCCAGCACAGAGGGCCTTAGTGCTACCAGGCTGTATTTGTAATTAAGCAGTTTTACTCTCTATCGTGCCTAAAATGAACAGTATAATTGAGAACAGCTTTGAGTTAAGCACTGAAGGTCAGTGCTTGCCTGCAAATCCTCCAGTGACACGCTCTCCCATGCCTCAGGGGTTGAGTATAGAAGGGATGGGTTCAGGAACCACCTTTGTTTCGTGTTTGTAGGAGAGGAGAAAAAGTCAATGTGCCCAAACATTATTTGTGCATACAGCCTTACCACTTTGTGTAGTCAAGCACCCAGGCCAGAACCAACACATTTTGCTTGGCACTTGGTAAAGATGGAACAAGGGGAAATGGGAGCAGAAGTGGGAAGTGCAGCCACTTTCCTACCTGTTGTCCAACCACCCAGAAGGCTGGAGTGGAGATGGGGGAGAGACAGTGAGAAAAGACGCCTGGGAATATGCAAACATATCAACTATCATTTGTTTTTTTTTCTTTTTCTTTTTTTCTGGCCTACATCATTGCACATTTTTCTTTCAGGGATCTTGTGAAGTAGACTGATTTAGAGCATAAGATGAGAGCAATCTTGCAGCAGCTTGTGAGCCAAAGGTCATTTTAATAAGTGAAAGAAGTCTTTCTATTCATCTCAGGCAGCTCTGGATCAGGTACCTGGGACTACTGTGTTTAGATAGTTCATGACAGGGCTCAGGGACCAAGATAAGTTTTTTATTTGATCAGATGACTTTATGTCATTAATACACTCTGAAGCTATTTCTATATCCACTTTTTCTTTCATTAGTCCTCTTTTCTGGAGATATTTTTATTGTAAATTGAATGAGAAGGAGGAAGAGTAAACAGGTTTCTTGATTCATGTAAAACATTTGTATAGGAGTAAAAAACCTGCAGAATATATGAATATTGATGTAAAAAACTGGCAGGAAAAAGGCCCTTTGCATGCGTACCTCTTCATTCAGAAGCTATGAAGCACAGCAGAAAATATCAATATTTTTTTCTATCCTCTAAAACATGCTCTAGGCTATTTCAGAGAAATAGGAGGAAAAAGCCTCACAATGCTGTGGGTAAAGGAACCTCTCTGTAAGCCAATCCACCAGCTTACAAGTTGGTGGTACAAAAAATTCAGATCCACACCATGCAGCACATGTAGAAAGTAAAGCTGACAGCTGAGCCACTGACAGGAGTGTTGTTGTGACAGTCATTTTCACCTGGAAGATTTGGATGACCTCTATGTGACATTTTTGTATGGATAATTCTTTTCCTATTGATATTCAGGAACAAACCAGAGAATTTTTATTTGCAAATTACCCTGCATGAAGTATTTCAACTTGTAGTTGATAGACTTCAACTTGGACTACAGTATGGTCTTGGTGCCTCTGAGACTAATGGAAACAGCCTCGGGAAAGTATTAACAATTTGGCTAAGCATCCAGTTCAACATTTCAGTTCTTGAAAAGCAAAGAATTTATTGTACTTGTGCTTCTAGAATGGAAGTAGGGGTGGTGATATTGAGTTGAGGGGTGAACATGTTTTTTATACTAAAAATGAAGATTAAATTCATGCTCCAGGCAACATTACTGTAATTCTAGCTATTGTTTTCAGAAGAAACAGAATTTATCCATCATCCAGGACACTTACATAAGTTGCTCATTTTCAGAGAAGCCTATATCTCTGACAGACAGTGAAACAAAAACCATTTCCTCGCACTTTCTTTCTCAATCATTTTCTGTTTTGCTATAGTACTCCCGGCATTTGGGTCTCTGTGCACACATGAAAGAAACGGTAAGAGTCGAAAGTGAAATAAAGTAGGGTTTATGTATCTTCTTCTAAAGCTGTAGTAAATAACAAGAATTTCTAAAGGAGTATATGAAGCATGCTATTGTATTCTTTCTAGAAAGAGTGGCTGCTCACTTTCATTACTAATCTCATCTTCAGAAGACAATCAACATGCTCACAGAAATTAGACCAGCCCAGCTGAGTGGCTTCACCCTCTTGTTTTTGTTTCCAATATGATATGATAAGGAGAAACTTTTTAGCCCTGTCACCAGTGTAAGGGTACTGGTACTTGACTGGACTAATCAAATCTGACAGACAATTTTGATCACAATTATTCACTTCAGAAAATGATTTGTTGTGAGAAATGAAGGAGGTAGGCAAATATCCCAATATATTTGAATTTATGAAGCTTAAGAAAAAACAAACAAACAAACAAAAAATCTTCTAATAAACCAGTGCTTTCAATCACTGGTGTTTTACATACATGTAAGCCAGCTTTTTTCCAGTAGTAATTGTTGTATTGATTAATCATGCATTTTGTTTTCTCTTTAAATTTTTCTTCAGAGCCAGTTGTCCACCATGGGTCTAAGTTTCCATTTTTGTCATATTTCCGGCCTTTGAAATATAGAAAGAAAACAAGCTGTTTTTAGCAAAAAAGAAAAGCAAAACAAAAACAAGGAAACAACAACAAAAAACAAACAAGCAAAAAATACTTTCCTAGTTTTGGAATCTAGCACTTGCATAAAAATGAGCGGTATGTTATAGCAGATGTGCTTACAAAATAGTTAAGATAAGCAGGCAAAATCTTGACTTTGGTCAACTCAATGTTAAACAGCTTGCATTCTATTTATTTTCCTATTCTTCAGTTTTAGAAAAAAAAATAAAATAGTAATGACTAATGAGTTCTGTCGTATGTTTTAAAATTATATAAGAGGCACATGAGCTTTCTTGTAAGTATAATTGTATTTTTCTTCCTTGACCTTTGATTCTGCAAACCTGATGATGACTAATTTATTCTCTATTATTGTCTTAGGGAAGTCATGAAAAAGAACATAGATCAAAGGCTGCAGTGGGCTTCTGTAATGCCAGCTCAAGTCATTCTTCACTGGTGTGGAACAATTACACACTTGACAAGCCAAAAAAGAATAAATATAAATATAAATATATACATATACATATACATATATATATATACATATACATATACATATATATATATACATACATACATACATATATGTATATATATATAGCTGTGTCATGGGGTCTTCTGTAATTGCCATTTTTGGTATGGAGCAGAACCAGAACATCTGAACTATTTATGGGAGTAAGAAAGCAAGGAGAATATATATGTCCCATTCCATAGATTCCAGGTGGTCACAGCTCATGAAAAATCCAGCCTTGGGTCCTTGCCCCATCTCGTTTGTAGAAGAGCATCTCATCTCGTCTCCAGTCAGTCAGAGAAGGAACCTAAGATTTGCTTCCCTGGGAAAACCACTGCCCCTTGGCCAGGTTCTTATCTTCCTATTACAGAAGTATATATATAGGGAATTTATCACCTTGAACAAGGCAGCACACTTTAATTCTCTTCAGAAAACTCAGCATTGTTGAGAAAACATAATGAAAGAGCTAAAGCATGGACAAATGATCTTTCTGTCATCTTTGCAAATGTGTCAACTCTGTAAGAAAAATTAAGTTATCAACATATAGACCACACTCACCATTACTATCAAATCCATGAGTAAACTCATGGCCAACAATTACTCCTATGGCACCATAGCTTAACGACCTGTAACACAAAGAAGTTTCCTCAGATAGATATTATCTACAGCCATGAACATGAAAGTACAAAAGATAGGAGATCAAACAGTTTTCTATGTTGGGAAAGATCATTACTAAGACTGTGGGGGTGGGTAGAAATAGGACTAAAAATCACACTGCGCAAGGTGTGTCTGAAGGTTAAACTCCTGCTTGTTTAAAAACAATCTTCATTATCAAATTTTAAATAGCACTGTGGTGGTTCACTCTTCTAACCAAATCCCTTATAATCTGAGCTCCAGAATGTCTCCTTCAGCTGACTGCATGAAGTATATTCTAACATAGACCAGGACAGAGTTATAGGTGGAATTAGTTTCTTCATGTAGTCATGAAACAAACAAACAAACAAACAAACAAACAAAAACAGAGATCAAACACTACAGAGGGCTTCTGTAATGCCAGCTCAAATCATTCTTCAATGGCATGCAGCAAACAGACTTGCAAATTATCAGCTTTACTTTTCAAAGCATTAAATGGATCTCCTTTCAGTTTTCAAAGGAAAAGTACAATTTCTATGCACCTGCATAGGAAATGGACATGATCTGCAGTTACATCTAATGCACTGGAAAACAATAGGCTAAAATGTTTTGTATTCCTGACTGACAAACAAAGAAACAAACAAACACCATACTTTGCTTGTTACACCCGAATAAGCATGCATCTTGAAGAAATAGGGAAGAAAGGTCCAGTTGTCTGATATCAAATGCAGTGGATAATTGGGGAGGGGAGAGTTATCTACTAAACGCATCATTCATTTGTTTAGTTGTTCTTTGTGATTTTAATTATTTCAGTTATTGAGATGCTATACTTCAAAGTAGCTTAGAGTATTTCTAACAGATTGTATTGAAACAGGAGAAAGGCTGAGGGGTTTGAAGTAACATGTTATTACTGGACCTAATGATCCGTAGCACACTAATTGCTCATCTCAGTCATATCCAAAAAGTATTATATGATTTAATTTCCCCTACTCCCACGGAAATTTTAATTTTTTTTTTTTCTTTCCTGAAAGGCAATTTTCATGTGATAAAATCTTCCCTACTGTTTTTCCCTCCACTACTATTGCAAACCTTCATTAAAAAATGCTGGTTAAAATTATACATTTCAGCAATGAAAATATTGTCCTTTCATGTGACAAATTTGTAATCTTTTGCAGCACACAGTGATAATGATCCAAAGTAAATGTGCTAGCTTAGACTCATTTTCCACATCTGAAGTAGTTACATAGGATCTTTGGCAGCTGAAGAATATCATGAAACCTGCAAAGAAGTCAAGAAGAACCAACGAGCCCTGTTTCTAATTGTATCTTATTTAGTGATAGATGGCAGGAAAAAGCAGCAGACTGGTTCCCAGGCACACCTAGGGCTTTCACCAGCTCCAAAAGATGTGGTGAGGTTTGGAATGAATTTTGTCCTTTCCTTCTACGAACACCTTTCAGAATTTTGTCCAGCTCAACAACAGTTTTGTAAAAAATGTTCCCAGGTTCATGCTCTTCACTTTTGGAAAATAGCCAGACAGAGATGGAGAGGATTAGATGACGCTCAGCAGGTACTATATTGGAGAGGAACATCCTGGGACTGGGGAGGCCCTGAGAGCCATAAGGAAGTTACTGACTCAGCCTGATGTCTCTATTTCACATAATCACAGAATCACAGAGGTTGGAAGAGAACCTCGGGAGATATCTAGTCGATCCCCACCTGCTAAAGCAGTTCCCCTTTCAATATATTTCAACATATCTGGCACAGAAGACTCATAACAATGAATAATGACCTATGAATAGTATTTTATTTTGGGTACTTAGATGTAAAGTGACAACTTCCCTTTATGCAAATAGATGCAGCTCTTTCATAGTGTTTATGCTGAAACTGGACACTAAAACTGCACTAAATGTTAAATATTTGTTAAATCAGTTTTCCAGCAAGTGCTGATGACTTTTTGATGTTTTTGTTTTTGTTCCAGTGCCATGTACTGTTTCTTTTAAGCAGACAGAAGACAGATCTGGATTATTTCAAGGACAAAAGCAATCTGTTCTCTGATATTAAACAGCTACATTTGTTTACTAAATTTCATTTTGATATGTACTCAAGCAAAACCAATTTAAGCTAAGGTAACCTTTAAAGAAGAAAAATGAGCAAAATACCATTCTTTGAAAGAACCACAATTCTACTGGTGTGGCAGAAGGCCAGGGTACAGAAAAACATCTTCAAAAAGTAAAGCTGGAAAAAGGTCTGCAATAGTCACAGCAGAAAATAAGTTGTCCTTAGCTACAAAGTGCTTCCCTCCATCCCCAGTTAACACTTACAAAGTCATCTGGATCATAAGAATTCTCTGTGAATGCAAATTCAGTCGTCCCTAGATTGAATGTTTCTCTCTACACATGCTGCAAAACTTCCTGTTTACATGGACACATCCAGGCTAGAAGATGGCATATCCAAAATGTTTTAAAAGTTTGATTTTATTTTCTTTTTTAGCAAAGACACACAAAGGATATGTTTCAGCAGTAATTGACTTTGTATAACTGCAAAATAACTTTCAGAAACTGCTGTCAGAGACTTCTTCCTGGTCTGATTCTTCCCTAAAATAGAAAGATATTGGACTGCAATGAAGCAGTCATTTTTCAAAATTAAATATATGTGACCTGTAATTACTCTTCCTCAGCTACAGAAATACATGGGTTCTGCTCAAGCAATCACTTATACACACGGAAATTTTCTCCTGCACTTCAGCAAGCACAGGAGAAGACTTACTGTTAATCTTAGATATTAGCAGAAATGGAGCAATAAACTGATAATAAAAGGCTTCTCGGGGTATTCAAGAAGTGTTAGTTACTTGATTTACCATTCCTTTTAATACCTGCCGTGTGCACACTGCTGCATCTGCATCCTATATTTGTGAAACACTTCCACTCAGGTGCACTTAATTAGCAATTCCTGTGAGAAATCAGTCATCAGTTTAAGACAACAGCAATACATTCTGCTCCCAAGGGTAAGAACAGTTATTGCACGGAGCAGCAGTTTTCTAAGTCTGGTTTTTTGATAGTAAAATCAGGTTACATCAGGAAAGAACATGCAACCCAAAAAGCGAGCTCTCTGCACACTTACAGTATAATCCATTGGCTGTCTTCAGCAGGATAACTTTCTTCTCTATGGCCTCTCCTTTGTTTATATGAATTTTTAATACCTCTACCTATTTTTCCTCATTTCCTGGTTTAGGAGGTTCCCTGGTGCAGTACTTACCTAGGATACTCTGTACCCCAGAAAAAGGGCTTTTGCAGTTCTCCTGCTGGGAATCCTGTAATAGCAAAAAATTATAATTGTGAGGTTATACAGCTGAATAACAATATCTAGGTTTGGGTTTATGACCTCTATTTTTTCCATTTCAGAAGGTTTTGCTAGACAAACTTTCAGGTAGTATTTTCAGAAAATGATAGCAAAGGTGTTTGAGAAGAAGAGATCTCCCTCCTTCAAGACCTCAGTGACAGCTACATGCTGCACTGCAAGAACTTTCAGCCATGGCACACATGTGCATTTATGTATGCACACATTATTTTGTTCAACAAACAGCTATGTTGAAAACAACAACAAAAAAGTTGATTGTCCTTAGTTATGTTGACATATCAACAAAGAATACACAGGCAAAACGCAACAAGAATTAGGAGACTTACCTTAGAGGGGATTTTGTGCTGCAAGAGATATAAGGAAGTGATAAAATATCACCTTAACTATAATCTATGAAAGTCAAAGGTAAAGGAACTTGGGCACTTCAGTAAAGCAGAGATGTAGGCAATCAAGGCTGTAGAACCAGTCAGGCTACAGGATTACCTGGCTGCTTTTTCAATTATGGGTAAATGAACCTGTTGCAAAACCCACTATAAAGTGGAGAGACTTCAGTAAGTGACGGTCAACTGATGTTGCACATAGAAACCAATACAGTTCCTTGATCAAAGTCACGGTTTATTTCTAATTGCTAGGTTTATTTTAATTTATGAAATTAGAAATTTATTTCTAATTTCAGAGACATTATTCTGAAGACAATTGAGTTGAACATGGTAACAATTTAACAGCCCAATTGTTGATAAATAAAGCAGATGTCTATATTCAAAGTTTTCAAATACTGGTGAAAATTGTAGTTTATGTGGGACCAAATATAAGGAATTCCCATCTACAAAGCACGGGCTTGCATCTGCTTCTGAGGTTACCCCACGTAGACATCATCAATAATTCTCTGATGATTCACTATTTTTTTCCAGGAATCTCCACTTCATGAAGTTCTCTGCAAGAAATCGCCTGGCCACTCAGATCAAAATAAAAATCAGATTCAATTGGTTTGACCCAATTCAGTTTTTTTTGTTGACAAATAGGACAAGGACTTTTTGATAAGAATTCAGGCAAAATTTTTCCTTTCTTTCCGAAGTCTTTAAAAAAGTTATACTGAGTGTAATTCACATGAAATGATACACTAAGTCTTATGCCCTCCTGGCCATCTGCTTTTCTTTCACAGCTCTTCCCTGCCTGCCTTAACCACTAATTTGCAGTTTGTTTTTAAAAGTGTCATTTTCAAACTTATTTTCTGAGTACTTTTTTTCTCTTACTTCTGTGGATGCTTGTTGTTTTTTTTTTTTGTTTGTTTTTTTTCCAGGCACGTTATGAATTGCTTTTTCAGAGCTACAAAACACAATTTTGCCAATGTTGAGGGCAAAGTTTTTCTGATCTAATTCTCCTTGCCTCCCAGCACACAAAGAAGGGTATTGAGTATTTCCTAGATGTGTTCTAAAACATCTCATAGGCACATCCTGATGAAAAGGTTTGATAAGTACAGAGAAGAACAAAATACACAAAGGCCAACAGAATTATTTAAGAACAGGCCTGTGGCACAACAGTGTAAGTAAATGGCACTCCCCCGTACCACGTTGTCACACGCGATATTCTAACAGGATTGAATGCATTCATTCATCTAATTACTTACCCAGATTGGTTCACATGACCTAAACCTTCAGTGCCACGTTCACAGGCATTTTGTGACTGCTATAGGTTATCACTGACTTTCTGTGCTGAGTACCATTTAGTAGCAAGAGTTGGAAATGTATTCTGAGCTAGACTGTGTGCTTCCTTCCAAACTTCAAATCTCAGTAGAGACCTCTGGGCTCATAAAAGATATCACTTAATGAAAGAAGTGTTAGAGTCCACTAACCCCTGAACAGTTCTGTCTCCCAGTGGCAGATGAGAGAACTGTGGGTAAAAATAAGAAATGAGACCATAGAGGAGAAGGTATGATCCAAGGTAACACAATCCCCAATAAATCATATCTAGGGATTACACAATCCTGCCACACAGCTGTGTTACAAGGGACACTTAAAGGTCATTTTGTACAACTCCCCTGAAATGAACAGGGATACCATTCCCCAGCCTATTCCTCCTCCACAGAAGGTGCATCTCTTTGCTTCAGACTTTCCTGCTGGTCTCAGGCATTTCCAAAAGTCAGACTTACCAGTAAAGACTGAGGTAATGAAGACCGAGCACTTGAACCATTTTCATTTCATTTGTCATCAGGTCCCCTGAGCCATACAGCACTGGGCCTACATTTTCCCTAGACTTTCTTTAGGTCTTTCTTTTGAATTCTTCACCAGATTCATTTCCAGGTAGGATGTGTCTTTTCTAACCCCATGTGTCTGGACATCGGAAAGTAGTTTTTTCCTGCACTTTACTCCTTTCTTATTCCTCTGAACCATCAGAGCATTTCAAGCAGTGGATCAGATCTAGCTTACTTTAACTACTTCACTATGAATTTATGCTTATCTTGAAGCTCTGACATAACTATTCACCTGCACAGGACTACTTTTAATTTAATTGAATACATTTAGATCCTCTTTATTTTTTTTCTGTTTGTTTGGTTGGCTTTGCTTTGTTTTGTGGTTGTTGTGGTGTTGTTGGTTTTTTGTTTGTTTGTTTGTCCTTGTTTTTTCAGATTTATGTTGGTTTTCTGCTATTAATGAATCCATTTACTAGCTATATACCATATGGCATTATACATATTGTGCAGATGAACAACCTGATACTCAGGGGAATAGCGTTACTTCTCCAGAGAGACACAATGACATTTCATCTAATAGTTCACTGTAGCTATGCAAACTCATAATGGATAAACTAAAATAAAACCAATTGAGATGGCTCACCAAATCATGAGGAAACTTGGAGTTCAAATCTAAGTGTGAATTAAAATTAGATAATTTAATTGCATTATTCATTTATATTACGTAACATTTTTAACTGAGAAAAGATCTAGTGAAGTCTCATTCAAAGTCAGTGCATTTACAGTTTCCAATAATTAGTTGGTCTGTTTAAAGCAACTTCTGACAAGCTGGTAATTCCAGCACATAAATAGCAGATGTGGGAGACAGCTGTGTGGCAAGGAGGGTTCTCTGCTGATTATTGTACTAGCAGCTCTTAGTCAAGTTAAAAAAAAACCTGTAACCTTTTTTTTTCAAGAGTCATTGAATGAATTCAGATTGAGAGCTTTAAATGGATTAGATGTGGCAGAAGAATAATGGCTGGTCAGCAAGCAAAGGATTTAGAGTACATAGGAAGAATTAAATATGAAAACTATGAGAATGCTGTTCAGTTACCTAAAAACAGCATTAAAGGCACGATACATTTCTTTAAAACAGATCCATAGGCTTGGAGCTGTTCCAACAGTGAATCTTTTCCCAGTGCTTTTGATACAACTTTGTATGTTGTTCCAGGAACGTGCATTCTGCCATCCCTGAAGAGAAAAGGTCTCCTGCAAGTCCTGTCTCAGTGTCCTGCAAAGCATCTCAGACAGCTTTGGCCTACCCATATGAATGTGAATAGGGTCAAACACTCTGACATAACATTGACCAAAATCCTGTGCCTAATTTCCAGTTTTACCCTGTGGACAAAAAGGATAGGAAACATAAACTGGTGGGGCACAGTGACTGTATTAGACTGTGCATGAATAAAAAGTGTAGATTTCTGAGTAGTACTGAATACATTCACTAATAGATAAAGAGAAATGGTGGCCTTAAAGGAGAGGACTCAGCAACTTTTGTTTCAGTTAGTGGTTCTGTTTCCTCTTCACGTGACAAGAGCAGACCTTAGCTGATCATGAAATATAAATGATGGTTAGTGGTAGGCCAAGGAGTACAAAAGGACTAAGAAAGAAGCTTTTGAAGGCAGCAACTCTCCCAATTCCTCAGATTAAAAAAATAGAACACTCAGAAAAACTCCTGTTTTAAAGAATATTAGGAAAAAGAGATAAGAAATGAGTGAAAGGATCACATACACCATCTCACCCATGACTGTAATTAAATAACAGAGAACACTGGCCATTAGTAAATTGGAAAAATTGAAGACAGGGGCTCACTTAAGAACACTTAAAGCCTACTTAATAACAGGACTCAAAAAGTATTCAGTCCATTAATGGACTGAATGTGTTCATTAACCTTCTGGAAACTAATGGAGCACTTAAAACCACTTCATCAATAACCTTCCAATTAGTCCAGCTCTTAAGGGAAGAAAAAGTGGTCCCACATGGTATGCCCTGTTCCCCTGCTAGCCACAGCACCGTGTGCTGTTTTCCAGAGCTTGCCTGGATATAGGTAAGATAAGAGTTTGCCCCTGCAACTCACAGCATCAGCCAGCTGCCAGCATCAATATCCACATGCCACTTTCTATGAAGATGATACTTACTGCCTGATATGAGCTCTCATCTGTGGTTTACTCTATGGATGCTAATTTGAACATAATTTCTAAATTCTATTTTAGATTATATCTTCTTCCTCTAAGATGTAATGAAGCTGCTCTCAAAAGAGTCCTCTTGACTTTCACTAGAAAACCACGGTACAAGCACATATGAGTTAGCAGAAGCATAGGTATAAACTTACGGAGATAATATCAACAGTATTTAATTATCTGATACATCTATTCAGGCCCATACCTCATAGAGAGCATTGCTTTTATTTTCCTCTGTTCACTGTAAATCCACTTTTCATTACTGTTCACGTCCCACAAATGTTACTTTTTTGACATATTCTACAGACATGTATGTCTAAACTTGGAAAGAAAATTAAATACATCAAACGTCTAATGAGCAGTTCTCTTCCACCCTTCACGTATTCAGGGGCCAGTATTTCAGTAACATTCAGAAAACCTTCTCTTCAACAGAAGTAATCTAGCATACTTTGATCATCACTTGTATCTATTTTCAGCTTGTATTTATCGACTGCTCTGGCGCTCATTAAAATAAACACTCTCATTGGGAACGTGTTTTTGTGTTCCAGTGATTATAATTAAAAAAAGATAGTATTCATGCTGCTTAGATTATACGAAGTGTACTTAGACACCTCAGCGGCATCTAAAGGCAATGATAGGTGCCTGCTGTCCTTGTTAGGTATCTATAATTGAAGGGAAATCAACTAGCAAATACTAAGAAAATTACATTTAGAATTTAGGTGAGTAACAGCCATTATAAACATGCATCATTGTTAATCTCAGACACTGGAAAAAAGAACTGGAAAATAAGTAGAACTCATGTATAGAGAGAATCAG
This sequence comes from Coturnix japonica, assembly GCF_054131305.1. Classification (NCBI taxonomy): domain Eukaryota; kingdom Metazoa; phylum Chordata; class Aves; order Galliformes; family Phasianidae; genus Coturnix; species Coturnix japonica. The sequence goes on from NC_140663.1 coordinate 109,083,096, forward strand.
GAATAAACTTTAGTAAGAAGATAAATTATATGTAGCACGTTTTATAAATCTGTTCTTTGCAGCATATCTTACCTTGATACTTATTTCTCCTTTGTAAATATTAACAGAATTATTGGCCATTCATGTTATCAATAGTTCACTAATGAAAGTGAAATGAAGTAATAGCAAATATAAAGGGTGTTTGCACTGAAGCATGGCAGAATTCATTACAATCGCTGCACATTGATGTTTTGCTGTATTCTCCCAGATCCAGCCATTTTTTAAGTCATCTAGTTTCTACTGTCCATTAATTTTCACTTTCTGTGAAGGAAGGCCTTTTCTTTCAAACAATTGGGCAGTCAAGATGCCATTAAAAACTTTAACAACTTGCCCTTATATAAAGACTGTATGAAGATTGCAGCAATTTCTTATGTAATGCATATGTCAGTAGCACAGATTATAGTGACAAGAGAATTTATTAACCTCTTGCCAGGAACACAGCAGAGACCTCCCTGTGCAAAACAAAAGCATCTTCCTAGAAGTGATCAGAACTGCCATGTTCTCCTCCACTTCTGCAGGTACCTGAAGGCTGCTCCTTTTCAGAATCCTCAGTTCGAGGCACAGAGAGTGCCTTTTCTCTAAATTGTTTCATGAAGCCTTCGGTGACTAATTGAGTTTGGAATTGCTGCGGTTATGCTGATAATATCACATAGTACATTTCTGTTTCCAAATTGAGGGATCATAATTCTTAGAATCAACTTTGCAACCGAGACTTTTCCAGTGAACGTAGAAGCTTCTCTCCAGAAACAATCTTCATTATGCATTTTAAAATTTGGTTTTCTCAAATACCACTTCTTAGTAAATTCACTTACCAAGAGCTGAAACAGATGGTTCTTGAACACATTAAAATCTAGTTTGCCCACTGAAAAGCAACTGCATTCAAGAAGACAAAGAGTCTACCTAGCTCATTCTCTCCAGCAGCAACCAGCTGTTCTGGTATAGGGAAATGTATAGGAAAAGAGCATTGGGAATCTGTGAGGCAGTTCTGCTAGTATAACTTTCTACATTCAGCAATCAGTAGCAGAGGAATCTGTCTTCCTGAATCACAGTTTCTATTTGTTCCTTTGCTCGGGAGAGAACATCCTTGTTTTTCAGATTGTTTCTTAATAAAGCGACCAACACAGATTTCTGGTAATACATTCCTCCAAATATTTAGAAAACAGTTAATTTGTTCCTACCCCTTTTCTCACCTCTAATTAGTTATTATTTATGGAAGGATTTTCATGCCCTATGACAACTTCTAATTAATAGCACTGGGAAAGAACCTCATGAAAATTGTTCCATAGAAATAAATGTAATTTCCCAAGCTCATTTACAAGTTAAATTCCAAAAAGCTGCAATAGACTATGGAACTATGATTCTTTTCTAAAGGAAAGCAAAAATTAAATCACATTAACTCTTCCCTACTATTTTGTATGTTTGTTCACGCTCTTCTTTGTTATGGTCAGTTTCCTTTGCATAGGTGCTAGAATAATGTTTCTCTGCTGGCTATTTTATCTCTCTGGATGCTCTTTTGCAAAAAAAGTTATTTGACATTTGACACATCTATTCTGCCTGTGCAATGGCTGATGTAAGTGATAAGCCAAACACCAAAACTGGTTCTCACACTCTTAGAAAGTCTTTCCTCCAATCTTTGAGGTCTTGTTACGTCACCACTTTACATTTAACTTGCAAGAGCTCATGCTTATTTTTGTTCTCAAATGATTTTCTTCTTTTAAGAGCATTTTTTATATTGTTTAACTAGGCCTTTCATAGCACATTACCAACCCCTGTAGAACTTGCTGTGGATTACTACTGAGGACATATCTGCACAGTATTTAGACAACTCCTGGGTGTGAGATCTGCCCAGAGACACAGCTTACCACAGCAGCATGCTTGCAATTGCTAAGTTTAGTCTTAGTCACAACACAATTCCCTCCCAGCAGCATTAATTGGAACTTGGTAGTGACGTGACAAATATTTATCAGCAGGTTCAGACCCAAGAATGTTCTCTGTATATCTCACAGTGGCCATGTCTCCTGCAAAGCACAGTGGTCATTGGTGGAAGACTACTTGTGCTGTGCCTTTCTTCAAGCCCCACCTCCAATTGCATGTAATTTGTATGGCAAATGCAGTATTTGTTCAGAAAGAGCCACCTAAACCCTTTTCTTCATAGAAACAGTCCTAAAAGGACAGCAAGCATCACTATCCAAACTTCAAGGTCAAATACCAGCAGTATAAGACAGTCTGCAGTTCTGATACAAAACACAGTCATCTCCACACCTGTGACAGATAAGTTACATTTGACAGCCCTCTGTTTCATGACACAGCAAGTGTGAAATTTAGCTTCAGTAGCTCCAGCCTCTCACTGCAGCGTTCTCTAATGTGCCATGGTGGGGAGGCTGGGAGAGATGAATGCTGCTGAAACTTGAAAGGGTCTCATTTTAAAGAAGATGTAACAGCAACAGCTCTCATTTTGCACTGACAGTATCCTCTCCATCCACACAATACATCTGAAAGAGCAATGATGACCAGTGCTCAGTTTAGCAGGAAAACCAACTGTCGTTTCTGAGATGTACTTTAGAGCTTTGATCAACCTAGCGAAACCCACCTCAAGAGCTCACTTCAACAATAGACAAAAACATGGCTGCTTAACAACGGCAGTCCTCTAATTAAAGAGGAGCAGTCTAGGCCTAGAACTAATTTTAGTCAAAAGACCTGCCCAATTATCTTGCATGCTTTATGAATGAGCTCACATAGACACAAAAGAATGTAAATTTGGGGGCAAAAACTAATTTACAGAAGTAGGGAAAAGCAGATACTAGCACTTACCTACAGATACTTCTACTTGTCATTGGAAAATATTGAACAACTGCACTGGACATTGCTTCTTAGGTTCTCTGGTCTGTGTCACAGTTTTCTCTAAAAATGTTTATTTCTGTATTTATACTAGTATTAGTAAACTGATTTCCTGTCACTTAAAAAGTTACTGCATATTTATGGCAGTGTACGTGCACATCTTTTTGCCACAGCAAATAGAATATAGAAAATGGTATAAGCTCTAATAAAAGTGATTTAAGCTAATGTTTTCTTTCACACTTACAATTGACAGAGTGTACATAAGCAGTCACTTCAATTCAGCTTATACAGGGTAACTCATTAAGCAGTAGTAATTCCAATTTGTGGAGCCATTGTTTTTTCAAAACTATCATCTAGCTAAAGATGTCTCACAGCTGAACCACCATGTCTGCATTTCTGATTTTCACCACACCTGATAGTCAGTCACATTCACACAAACTGTACAGATACTGTTATAAGCTGGATACATACATTTTCCAAACAGACACTTGAAAAGTAGGCTCAGAATTCAGATACTCACTGATCTGATTGGTGGATGCACTATAAAAAGCATTGACAGTAGTTGGGCTCGTAAACCACCTGTAGTGAGAGCAGAAGAAATCAGCTGTCAGTACACCTCAACATCTCTCTGAATACAATGAGCAAAGACAAAAAGTTAACTCAGTGTAAAGATGCAAAAATATAAAAGATCTAGGATTTATTAAAGTTTAATTATTTCTCCAGTTCAACATGTGCTACTTACAGTTCCTGGAACATTGAAATCTATTGTTTAATGGCTTTAAGTTCACATAGTGAGAGACTGCTAAGCTTTCTGTTGCAGAATATGTTGTACTTATAAGTGACAGTTGTGCCTGTGAGGTCTGCTGTTCTGACAAACAGAAATCCCAACTTCACCCAACGGAGGTACAACACTGATAGCTGTAAAAACCCTTTCCAATTCTATTATATCTTTCTTTCAACCATGTGTGGAGAAACTCCCTCTTGAAATTAGAGAGCATTTTTTAAGCACCTGAAGTGGATTCAGACTCTTTGCTGAGCAGCTACTTGTACAATTAGGATGATGCCAAAATCACTGTTTCTGGAAACCTAAGTCTGAAATAAATTTCTTCACTGTCTGTACCCTACTCAGCAAACACTAATATCAGCATGCCCATAAACAGACATTTTGCAAAGCAAAACAAACTTTACTACTTCTCAAAGTTAGATTTCCCAGACCTACTGGAAGGAAACCTTGATCTGAAATGCAAACAGGATTTATGGAACTCCTTACATTAAGCTCATTTGCATTAGCAGTGATTTCACCCACATCAGTAGAAAAATCTCAGTAGACTTTAGCAAAATCCAAATCCCCTCTGAGAAAATTCTGACTCCAGTGAGTCCAAGATTTCAGCTTATACTTTTATAATGAAGAAATAAAATTAAAGTAATAAAGATAATGAGAATTAGTTGTTAATTCATAATAAATTAGAAACAACTGTAGTAAATGTCCAAGAAGGAAAATCCTGATGTCTTCAGCAGTACATTACTCAGAAATTTTGTAAGGCTCAAGAGCAATAAATATAATGAAAATGCTTTGGAAATTTTCTTCTAAAGAAAAGAGATAGCAGCTGCACAACAATAAGCAAGACAGAGGAAGATCAATCGGAACATGGAAAATATGTGATGTTGGTGACATTCAAGTCCATGATTTGTGCTTTAAAATAGCACCATCAAATGAACTAGTGATCTGCAGATCCTGACGGTTTTCCTGGCAATTCACATCCTCATGGAAACCATACAACAAAGGCGAGAGCTTCAGAATGGAAGCATTCTGTCTTTTATCTATAACTTTATCTGCTTTTCTCATGTTCAAAGCTTATTTCACAATGCAGCAATTAGGAAAAGTAACCATGGAAAGCCAAGTGTGATGGCATGTAAATACCTTAATCATCCATCACATTGGATTCTCTAGTTGCCACAGATAATTTTCTCAGTTTTGCTTATTAGGAGATGCTGAAGGGGAGGAGCTGGGGAGGCTGTTTATTTTGTTGTGTTTTCTGTTTCCTCCTTAATAAAGGAATGAAATATTAGAGGTAACGTAATGAGATAGTGGAGTATCTGAGAAAGAATGCCTATGAAGAAGGGAAAAAGATATCAGGGTCTGTCATTTGCTATATTTTAATTTCAAGTCTGTTCACAGAATTGATTAGCTGAATCATTAAGGATTCCAGCCAGCCACCTGTACAGTGGTTACCTGGTCTCCTGGTTTAGAAGTAGCTTTGGAAGACTCATCACTTTTTGACAAAGAGACCTCTGAGGGGCACATCTGAAACACTCAGTACTTTAATTTGGATTTCACTGAAGTTTGAGCAAATAGCACTGCAACTTCCACCTTACTCTGACAGTTTATTCCACTTAAAACATCCATTCTACTCCCTTGAACAGCATCTTTTAAGCATGAAAAAGGCTTCCGAACCACAAATATACCCTTTTTATAAATCCGTCTTAAAGTGCATGTTTTACGGGATTCCCTCATTTTCAGTCACGGGATGAAGAGCCTGAGGCAGATAACTTACACTTCAAAACAGACTGATGTGCTTTGATCTCCTCTCCATCCTCTTGGCCGTTGCAGTCATGGGGCCCACACTGGGCTCACTACAACTCATTCAGGATAGGAAATACCACAGGTAGTGGTTGAGGAGCTCTTCACTGACAAGCAATTTCTCTCTAACAGGATAAGTCTACATCTGTTTCTACTGGGTAAGGAGCTAACCATTGTGATGCATGCATTTTTTATTACAGAAACACCTCACTTAGCCTGAAAGAAACTAAGGACATCACACCACTACTGGTCACACTTTGATACCTATTAACCTACCTTGTAGCTTGTAGATAAGCTACTGAGTCTCATCGCAGCATCTCTATGCCAAGGCTACTCCTTCCTTCATGTTCTACCATTGCTACAGCAGAGCTCATCTTGTCCCCTGAGCTTGGTGTCAGCCACAGACCAATAGCAGCCTCATTTTTCTCAATGTAAAATTGTTCTACATTCTTTCCAAGTCACTGTTACATGAGACGGCCCCAGGAACAACTCAATATGAAATCTGTTACATTTTTGAGCAGATAGGAAGCTGCACCAAGGAGTCACAAAGGAAAGAGTTTTCAAGTGACAAGGAGAGTATACTTGCTGAATTACATGTTTGACATTTAGACACTCTGGCAAAGAGCATATTTGCACTCCAACATTCTGTTGTACCACTCCAAGCCATTCTCAAGAAGATCTAGAAAACATTTTCCACAAAAGAACAGAAATAACAGAGACTGCTTCCGTTCAGACAAGACAAACAACTTCACCTCAAATCTGTCAGCATTTTTTAGCGTGTTCCTTGAAATGATTGAGCCTTCAATGAGAGATTTAATCATAGAATCATAGAATGACCAAGGCTGGAAAAGACCTCTAAAATTGTCCAGTCCAATTGTCCACCTCTCAACATCTCCCACTAAACTACGTTCCTCAGTACAACATCTAAACATTTGTTCAACACCTCCAGGAATGGTAACTTCACCACCTCCCTGAGCAACCTGTTCCAAAGCCTGACCACTCTCTCAGAGAAGTATTTCCTAGTGCCCAGCCTGAAACTCTCTTAGCACAACTTGAGGCCATTCCCTCTCGTCCTATTACTAGTCACAAGGGAGAAAGGGCCAACCCCCACCTCATCACAACCTCTCTTCAGGTGGTTGTAGAGAGAGATAAGATCACCCCTGGAACTCCTGCAGACTAAATAATCCCAATTTCCTCAGCTTCTCCACATAAGGATTGTGCTCCAGACCTCTCACCAGCTTCATTGCCCTTAACTAATAATACATCAAGTTACTATATGAGGAGCCGTAATAAGTATCTGTCAGTGTTAAATTTTAAGGTGAAGCAAATTTAGAAATAGCTCTTATATTCCTGTTTGAAGTCAGGTTGCCTGGCATTTCGCTCTAGATCTAGTTACTATGCCAGTGCATATGCTCTATTATCAGAAGTATAGAAGAGACAGGATAACAAAAACTAAGCTCCCATTAATTACAGATCAATTGTTTTCACTGTTTCCATTTCTTATTAGCATGTGAAAGAGAAACAGCTGTGAATGAAGTCCTGTAACAGTACCAGCCAACTTCTGTAGCAGTCAAAACATAACCTGGAAGACTTGATACTTGTAAACCTGAGATCTCTTGTGGAAAAAATCTTTCACTGAATTAACAACTGAGGCAGATGCTCTGTTAGGCTTGTGTTACAGCTCTCTTCATCATGTTTTCCATCCTGAGTTGAGAACATAGCACACTACATTGGCAACCATGTAAAGTGTTGACTGGGAACCCCCACAATGAAAGAAAAAGTTTATTTCTATAATTCTCTGCAGAGCATGAACAGAAGTTTCAATTTGTTCCCTCTACTTTTTGAGTAAGCAAATAACTCTGGTACAGAGTTGCTAATGAAGCTGGAATCTGGAAAATCTCTTCAAAATATAAGAAAAGGCAACAAAGAAAAATCTACTAAAGGGGAAGCCATCTTCAAGGTAACTTTGAATAGTGTATTTCCTGTTCACACCATTAGCCAACTTTATATATTTGCCTGTAGAAAAATAAAGGATTAGCCTCCCATTTTAAGCTGCCATCTGTTTCCCTCAGGCCTGGGATGGAGAGGCTGGGCCCAGCCTCCAGTGCCACATCACTACTTAAATTGAGGTTTTGAGGTCAGGAAAAGGCTCCTTCCGGCCTCTCCTCTCCAGAGCAGGACCACCCACAGGATTTCTAAGCTCAGAGCTCTCTGGCAGTCAACAGCCTGACCAGCATCTTCCTTTCCCTTTCCCTTTCCCTTTCCCTTTCCCTTTCCCTTTCCCTTTCCCTTTCCCTTTCCCTTTCCCTTTCCCTTTCCCTTTCCCTTTCCCTTCCCCTTCCCCTTCCCCTTCCCCTTCCCCTTCCCCTTCCCCTTCCCCTTCCCCTTCCCCTTCCCCTTCCCCTTTCCTTTCCTTTCCAGCAGTTCTAACCACATCCAGCCCAACACATCCAAAAACTGCCCTTCTCTGCAGAAACCAAGGGCCAGGATGGACAAACAACTGTGTATGATTGAAAAATTGAAATAAGTCTTGCAGAAAATCCAGGATCACTTCATGTGTGTCCTTTGTCTGCACAGAGGTTTGAGTGAATAATAATCTTTGATATTTCCTGATGTCAAAGGAAAAAGATAATAACAATGTAATGAGATGCCCAAAATGTTCTCTGACTTCTTGTTATGGGCAATTATGCTATAGGTGTTAAGAAGCATAGATTCAATCACTATTAAAAAGATGTTTACATATACACGAGTATTTACACATATTAACATATATCGCTCCAAGAATGGATAAATTTCACTGAAACCCCAATTCTCCTCTATGGCTCCATTTCACCTCCCTCTGCTGTAGTCATGTCTCATCTGGATTAAGGTAATTGCCTTCACACCTGGTCTCTTCCCTCCTGTGCTCTCCCTTTCCAGCCCTGTCACCTCTATTCATCCCTGGCCATCCAACTGGCACTGCTTCAGGCATCATATTCTTCAGCTGCTGCCACTAATCCCTCCTGTACATCTCTGTCCTGATACTAGCACTTACTCTCTGGTTTGAAAGAGATGGCTGTGAAGACAAGAGCCAGCTCCCCAGCCAGCTGCTGGGATCACGGCCAGTATCCAAGGAAGGTGTTGTGACTGGGGTGCCTTCAGGGTATCCAGCCCCTGGGCACCCCAATATGACATCACATCTCCTTAGAAAGAGCTGGCATGAAATGTCTTCCTATGCATCCCTCCATTGACGGCCAGAGCAATACCTCCCCATTCCATTTTTGCTCTAAGCCAAGTGACCACTAGGTCAGGAGGGAGCGAAACACAAGAGAAGGAATTTTAATAAATACTCCTGGTTTGAGGGATTTTTTCTGCTTCTTACATTACAAAAGTGCTGTATTTCCAGAATAACTATTTCCACTTTGAAATGCATGTTCCTCTTTATTGAACTCCTTTGCCTTCTCAGCTCCTCCATCTGTCCCTCTGATGGTGCTTCCCTGGTGTTCTAAGTGAACCAGCACTTTGATTTTCCATATAGCTGATTATACTGATGAAAGAGTCAATTTTGACTGCTGAGAAATCTGCCCTTTCTGCTAAATGAATACAGTTTTTCACTTTTGGGGGCAATAAGAGGGTAGTAAAGAACAGACATTATTTCCTTACATACTCCTTTTCTTATTTGAAAACATGGACCATTTTATAATATCTATCTCTAAATGTAAATATTTTGCTAAAAGCTACTTAACAAGGGAAAAGAGGAAACAAAGAAAACAGAAACAATCCCCAAGGGTAATTCTCTATTAACACAGTGCCAAGCTTCAGTGTAGACCAATGATCTGTGGAATTCAGTGAATGATACAGACTTAAAAATAAAAATAAAAAGAGAGAAAGAAGAAGGAAAGAGAAAGGGAAAAGGGAAAGGGAAAGGGAAAGGGAAAGGGAAAGGGAAAGGGAAAGGGAAAGGGAAAGGGAAAGGGAAAGGGAAAGGGAAAGGGAAAGGGAAAGGGAAAGGGAAAGGGAAAGGGAAAGGGAAAGGGAAAGGGAAAAGAAGCGATCTGATAATCAAAATGTGGCACAATCTGATATTTTTAAGTTCACCTTTGTTGTACCGCAGACTGATCAAAGTTATCTTTGCTATAGTAAATTAAAACATGGAATTGTGTTTTTACTAGCAGTGGCAATGGATCTCTATGCTTTGATATACCTCAGCTGACACAGCAACAGATGCACACCACCTTCAGATCTCATTTCTGTCCCCAAGTATATGTAGAGGCAGAATAACCTCCCAAGAGAAATCACCATGGCTGAGAGCCAGGTGGGTTTAGCCCTGGTCCCCACAAACAGCAGAGCATGTTGCTGTACTGGTGAAGGAGAAATGATGAACAAGATATTGGGATGTCTCAGGTCAGGGGTCCCCAGACATGCCCAGCAAGTGAGCTGCCTGGGATGGGTCTGTTCCCTGTACTGTATGCATGCAGACTTAGGGACAGCAATTCCACCAGGAATTCTCATCTCCCCTTTACACTGTAGACAGAGCAGAAGGGATCACTGATTCTCTTTTATTCCACTTTCAGTGGATGAGCTACTTTGTGACACTAGTCCTGTTTATCTCCTTCGTTTTTTTTAGCAAAGGAAAATGTAAAAGCAGACATAAACAGATCTACCTAAGGGCAAGACAAAGGTGATGAAAGGTCTTCTATTAAATAACACTTGAAATAAGAGAGCAAAGACAAGGATGAGGAAGCAGTCAATCTTGCGGCATTTGGTAGAGTAAAACCTTAATTTTTTAAGCTTACTAACATGATGCGACTGTTCTTAGATTACAGCCCCTGAGGTGCACAATGGGGATTACCTGACCACTAATGTCCCTTAGAGGGGACATCTCGCATCATGCCATCAATTTACTTGGTCTGTGTTTGTGCTGCCTCAACTCTGCTCAGAGGATTAGACCGCTGTGTACCATTTCTAAAAAGAATCATAAAATCACAGAATTGTTTGGGTAGGAAGGTACCTCAAAAATCATCAAGCTCCAACCTCCCCACTACAGTCAGGGTCACCAGCCTCCATATTTAATACTAGACCAGGCTGCCCAGGGCCCCATCCAAACTGGCCTTGAACACCCCAAGGGATGGGGCATCCACAACCTCTCTGGGCAGCCTGTTCCAGCACCTCAACACTCTCTTGGTTTTGAAAAGCAAGTGCTATATTTCACTAGGGTTAGCAATTGCAACATCAGAGAAAAGTGGGACAAGATATAACCCACCATTAAAATTAAGCTATAAACATCCCCTCGAGTACACAGGACAAATTATGAAACTCTAAGCAGGCGCAGGCTATACCTCTCCTGCTGGCACCCTCTACCATCCTCAAAACAAGGTATAGTTCAGTATGAGCAAGCATTTCTGGAGCCATAGGGAAACTGCATCACATAAGCCAAGCAGCTGCACTGATTTCAAGGTCTCCATGCAGGAGGAGTCATTTTTAAGTAGCGTGATTAGAGTAATTAATTTCTGTTTAGGTTTTAATTTGCATTTTAAGGATTTGATTACCCACCAGTAAGAAAAGAGACTGATTCTTTCACATATTTGATGACTGTATGTGACACAATTTGTATTCTCTGGGTTACAAATCAGTAAATATAACATATGTAAATTAAATCATGCTTTAATCTGTAACATTGCTATCAACAGCAGGTAACTAACAGTGCTGATTGCTATTAATAATAATATTATTTCTTGATAGTAGTTCCATTCATAGAAATTTATTTCATAAATCCCCGCTGTACCATTCCAAATTCTAACTGTGACCAAGACACATAATCCACTTTTAACAGAGATTCAATTACTCTTTTTTTTCATTAAATTAAAAATTTTAGCTGCAAGCATATGACCATTGTGCATCATAATAGGAATATATAGAACTTAATGAGAAAAGCAATTCTGTGATAAAAATATCCACAGGAGCTGCTGAGTAACTGTTGTTTTAGGGTTTTTTTTTGTTTTTTTTGTGGGTTTTTTTTTGCCCATAATCATTTTTATTGAAATATGTTGCCACACCTATAATTCTATTACAATATAATTGTATAAATTAAATACCATAAATTACAACATTGCTAAAAGAGTATGAAAATTTATCTTTTGTCTACTCACTCTGTTTTTGGAACTTCTTTTCTAAGCCAGTAGAAATCAGATTGGGCTGCATACTTGCGAGTTTGTAATACATTGCCAAAATAGTCACTCTCTGTAAACTTCAGCTGTATAGGCAAAGCACAGATATTTTTTAGAACATGACTAAGGAAACAAGAGCTGACAAAACAATCAGAACTTTTAATTAAATACAAACAAACAAAAAAAACCCCACATTTTTCCTTTTTTTAGATGTGATCAAACAAATTAAATTTTCAGTTGATAGAAAGAATAAATATTTTGTGATACTGGTTTAAGAAATGGATGGTAATTGGATTTACTGGAATGTCAGAAAAGCTTTTACCTGGCCAGATGCAGCTGAGGAAATCAGAAGCATCCAATGACAAACTGCAGACTGCACATTTCTACAGTTATTATAAGGCAGCCTCTTTTCTTTAAGGAAAGAGGTCACACAGAATCACAGAATGGCCTGGGTTGGAAGGAACCTCAAGGATTATGAATGTCCAACCCCCCTGCCACAGGCAGGGCCACCAACCTCCACATTTAATACTAGACCAGGCTGCCCAGGGCCCCATCCAACCTGGCCCTGAACACCTACAGGGATGGGGCACCCACAGCCTCTCTGGGCAGCCTGTGCCAGCACCTCACCTCTCTCGTAGTAAAGAACGTCCCCCTAATATCCAACCTAAAACTATCCTCATTCTTAAAAGTTCATTTTAAGACCACTTTCAAGACAGTAAAAAAGCCTCTTTTTCTCTGCTTTGCATTTCACTGCAAATGCTTTGTTTTGTGTGCCCCTGGAGGATTCTGCTGCTGTTTACAGGTTTTTTACCATTAAACTCATACAGCCATAGGGTTCCACGTTCCCACAAGCCTCCAAATCTATTAGCAACCCACGCACACAACTAACCATGCAAGAAAAAGGTATTCTAACGTCTTATATAACTCCAGCTGAAATCACTGTTGTCAATTTTAAGCAATATTAGGACTTGTGAGATAGGCATACATCAAACTTATCTGTTTTTCCAATTGTAATTAACAATTACTTAATAATAATAGATATAACTACTTATCTGTGGTAAATATTTCCATACTGTGAGTGGTAAAGCTGGTCACATCCTCTGTCTCTTTGCACTGGCTGCACAGCACCACCTCACTTACTTTTCCATAGACAAAGACTAAGCTTGTAGAGTTGGCTCTTCCAAGGATCCTCAATAAATCATGCCTTCTTTTAGTGTTCTTTCATGTTCTCTGGCAAAGTAACTCTATCCCTATTTGGATTTTAGTGGTTCAAGACTGAATTTGTAGTTCCACTTTACCTATGACTTGCAGTAATACAATTCATCACACACGACACAATTACTTTTTTGGAAAATATGTTATTCTATATCATCTTCCTTTTGGATGTCTTTAAGTTGAATAAATACTGGCTCAGGTCTGAGGTCTCAACAGTATCCTTGTCCAGCATGTCTTACTATAGGGTTGTATAGCAGTTAGGGCCTGAAGACATGATAATCAACAACCTTAGAAAACTCATAGCCTGGAGAAAGAGCAGAGAGCCTATACTATATTGGAATCATCAATAGTGATACTTCAGACAAAAGAATGCACTTGGTTTTTGAAGGCCATTACCTTGAGGAGATATGTTTTTGTTTTGTTTTTATAAGTAAATACAAAATTTGTGCTGAAGTACTCTTAACCTGAAACAGGGTTAGTAGCAGGAAGGTTCTTTGTACCCAGGTAAATTTTACTGCCAGCTGGCATGATGGCCATCTTACTTCAATACAAAATCATTGATGTTTTAGGCATTAGAGCGTAAAAATAACCAAGCAAGCTGAAACCCAGATGGGGGCAAAACAAAAGAAAAGCTTTGATTTTGGACGGCAGTAGAAGAGAGCAAAGAATGGTCCCAAGATGTAAAAGAAGAAAGCTGCAAGTCTGACACTTACTGTTTTGATGTCTTCATTAATATATGTGTCATTCATTATAAACTGAGGGTAACCCACTTTTGCCATAACTGCTTTTGCCTTTGAAAAAGAAAAAGGAAAGAAAGAATTGGCAGGTATAAATATTTCTCAGCTGTTGTTTGGCTTTTTTTATTTTGTTTTGTTTTCCATTATTTTCCGCTGCATAGTATTATGTCTCTCTGAAGGCATCTTAATTTAACTTCAAACCAACTTGCCTACAAGGTAAACTCAGTGACACAAATGAGTTTCACTTCACAACATGGTCAGATTATCACAGTGGGTCTGTTGACACCTGCAGAGTTTTTGCAGAATTACAGCAATCTGTTTGAAAACAAAAATCTTATTCTTAACAGCTACCGGTAACTGAGATAATCAAATGGTGAAATGCCTCTTTTTACAATGTTTTCCAAAAAGCATCAGGAAATGTGCCATTTTGCTATGGCCCAGCAGCTGGTACACATCCAAGTGTTAAAATGCATTTATTTCACAGATATGGCTAAGCCTGGATCCCAGCAAGAGCAAATCAGCATGATTTCACTGACAATCACTTCCCTTTACATCTGAGGACGGGTGAACATTTTTCTGACAGACATTTTACTTTCCTAAAACCACATGGGCTGACCTTTAGTTCATCCTCTACTTTCAGTCCTCTAATTTACAGCCTTTAGCCTTTGCTAACATCATTAATGGTGTTAAAGCTAGCCACTTAGCTTTCCTTTGATTTTGTTTTATTCCTTTTCAGTCGTGAACTGGTCCGAGTGTTTATGCGTAATCCACGTAAACACACTGATGTGAATTAATGGCAGCTGCAGATGAGCACTGCCACTTCATAAATCATAGCATAAAGATATAAACAGCTTTAGCAATGGCCTTACAAAAACAGCAGTAGGTCACCCAGACACAGAGCATTGCTGTGAAAACAGTGTATTTCCAAAGGAAAAGCAGAAGAATATAAGATAAGATGACATACAAAGAAGTGAAATATGACAAAGCCATTGAATAAATTAAAGCTATGATATTTCAGGGTAGCACAAAGTTTTCACTTCATATGTTTTTGGGAAACTAAATTTAATTTATCCTCATATATTTTGGGATTTCCTCCATCCATCACAAAAAGCACTTCTAGAAATATTGTCTGGAAAGTCAAATGCCTAAATACAAGTGAATATTGCAAGATACAAGATGCAACAAACTGACTGGGCTTTAAACAAACAAGAATAATATCAACATTGTGTTCTGTCTGCAAGCAGATCCTGGATCCTGGTAGCTGGCCCACCAGCTTCTGCTTCTCTCTTGCTGCATGGGATGGCAGCTCAAGGGAAGGTCCCCTTTTCTCCACATTAAAATCCTTACCCTTTTTTTTTTTTTGCCTCCACAGCATCTCATACAACAAAGCCCCTCATGAAGACCACAGGCAACAAGAAAGGATCGTTTGTTCCATAACAGAAAGAAAGCTGATAGGGACTGCCTTGGTTTAACAAAATCTCTCTTCTATTTCATTTTTGAGAAGAAAAACCTATTACCTTCTTGAAACTCCTTCAATTTCTCAATCTCATTTCCAACCTAAAGTCATAATCCTCCACTTGTGACATCACAATTAATTGCGGTTGAGATAATTAAGATGTCTCAAATAGAAGATTACAACTTCAGGTGGGAAATTAGCAGCGGGAACAGATGAACTCTTAAGCAAGAAAGATCCCATTGTCATGCAAATATCCCCAGTGAAAAAAACACAATGGAAGACAAATGCTGAACAGGAAATATGAAATGAGCCAAATTAACTCTCAGCTGAATGTTTTCTCAGTTTTTCAGAAGGTACAGCGGCCTTTCAAGATAGTTTAAATGCCTGAGGGAGAAAAAGGGGAAAGAGAGGAGAGAGCACAATTCATCTGCAAGTTTGTATGTAATCAAGAGTGTCTATATTTTGTTGCTGATGGTGCTGTCAGGTCTAGCTGACAGAACTTTTGCAAGAGACTGGAAAATTTCATTTTCCATTTTCAGTATTCCAGTCCTAGCTCTTACACTAGCCTAGATAAAGCAAAGTGCAAAGCTCATCAGTTTTAGTTTCTATTAAGTCAGCTGCTTAAACAAATTCAGTGAATCTCTAATGTTCTGCATGTTTTCCAGTCATCATCTGAATTACTTGAAGTAGTTTCTAAGTCGAATCTACTTAGCTGACCACTTAACACTTTGGTATTTACATTATGTCTGTTTAATTAACTCATATGATGAAGAGTAATATTTTAAGAACAATTTAGAGTGCAACTTGCAAAACTAACTTTATCAGTACAATGCCATTTCAAACATGATTTAGCCAATACTTGGTCAATCCAAAATTGAATTTGAGCACGTAAAAGAACATAATTTTTTTGAAATATAGCATATCCTCTCACTTTCTAGACTGCTGTAGAAATGAAAGCAAAAAGATTCATGTATCATTGGCTGTAAACACAGAAGACTACAAAGCCAGGCTGGATTTGGCAGCACTCTTGCTCAAAGAAGTAGAGATGGACACTGTCCTCAGACCCACTGTGGTAACTGTCTGGTTATAACCACAACACATTCATCTTCCCTTCTCTACGTAGACATTTTGGAGTCCTTGTGGAATATCTGCCACACCCATCTGTCTATTCTTCCAAGCAGCCCAGTGAGAGCAGCAGCATGGAGCCAGTTTTCAGCTCTTTTAAACTCCACTCCTTAACCATTTTCAAGGATGAGGATAATTCCTCCTCCAGGCTCCTTAATAGCAGGAGTTATGTAGGTTGACTTAAATATCATGTCCATAATATTATTTAATATTAATTTTTTATTTCAGTTGTATTTAAATTATTTAGTCTTGTTATGGCCATACTGAATTAGAAAAGGAAGAAGAGTTGTGTTCTAACCAGGCTAATTCAGGAGTAATAATTTCACTTGTCGAGTTACACAAACTCTTGCTTTGCATCTTTGACAATGATATTATAATTTTAAGATTCCCGTGCATGTGGAAAAACAGTCAGATGCTACTGAGACACTATGCTATAGAGTAAACATAAAACCCTGTTAAATAACAAAGCCTGTCTCATAGTATTTTGAAAGTAAACTCAGAAAGTAATGCTGTTCTTAGTACTCTGATGTTTTAACAATAGCTAAATTTGTCTGTATTTTTTTATATATATATTTAGGGAAAAGTGTTACTTTACTGTATGTGTTACTTAGAAATTCTTACCATGATAAGCATTGCAGAAGTCTGACTAAATTCTAAGGTAGAACTTCTTACTAGCAGTGTAATTCTTTTGCCTTCATGAATGTTCCACCAGTCATGTGGAATAACAAAGACTCAGAACAGCACACTGTTACTAACATATCAAGGCAATTTGCTATCATGAAACGTAGGTACACACTCAAATACCATTATGAAACAAAGCTTTTGGCACTGAAATTTTTGGAAAATCACAAATGAACAACATCCTTTAGGAACATTTTGAGAACACTCAAAGAAAGAGGTGATGGCAGACAAATTAATGCAAGATTGTTTCAAGCAATTTATATCTTGCTATATATAGCTTCTCCCACTGAAGAAATATATCTTAAGTTGGTCCTACTGTTTTTTATGAGACAACCAAACCTCCTTCTGAGGTATTCTCCCATGGTCAGACAAAATCTCCTTGCCATAGCACATGCTGGTATGGCAGAATGAGATGAATAAGCTTACTTGATCAGAAGAACTAAGAACGTCCCTCTAGAAGACTGTTTCTAACACTCAGAATGAAGTCTAGGCACATAGAGCCCATGCAGGAAAACCAGGAGGTCAAGATGCTGTAGCACATCAGTAAGTTCCCTGATGACAACAGTGAAGTATGTGGGGCTCCTGTTGGAGAGGACTGCTACCTATAGTCAAAGCAAAACTCCCAAGATGACATAGGAAGCCCTTTGAAATCCCTTGGAATTGTTCCACTGAGATTCCTCCCAACAGCTTTGTTATTAGGTCCAAACCCTTTCAGCTAAACGCAGTGTTTAGTGGAGCACAACTTATCTACACAGCAGACAAGCTTGAAAGCATCTTGCTAAGACTGGGTTTCTAAATTTGCATGTTGGAAATGTCTTGCTTCCCTGGATAGCTTTTCTATTCACTTGAATAATACTTAATGGCAATTTGAAGACTCCTTATTCATAAAACACTAGAAAGTAAAAAGCCCTCCTAAGACTGGCTTGTTCTTTGTTAATCAAGTCAGTATTTTCCCCGATAGGATTAGAAGTATGTTTAAAAGATCAGCCTTCCAGGAAGTGTGCACATGCACGGGCAAAACAAATGAAATGTGACAAATTTACAGGAACCAAGAATGTGATAACTGCACATGAATCCATCATAAATGCATCATGCACAACATTTTATAGTTTAAAGGCTCATTTGATTTCTCTCACTAGTTTGCATATTAAGTAACCACATGTACAGGAAGAAAAGGATTGATGGGGCATTTCCTCCAGCTACTGTTCAATACTAAGCATAGCTTAGGCTGTTGGGTAGCTTGAGGAAACTCATCTCCTAGGACTTCCTCTCCCATCACTGAAAGTGAGAGACTCTTGCAGGGGGTGATGCACTGCAGCAGCAAACTATGGAGTTTGCTATGGAATCATAATAACAGTTTTCTACACAAGCAGCTAGGAGAAGTCCTCAATGCAGAAGACCTGGTGGGCAGCAGCTACTCCCTCTACCACTGATTATGCAAAGAAGATCTACCACTGACATCTGCACAGTGGAGATTTTATCATGAATGTGTCTTTTTGTCATGATGTGAACACCACAGATCACTTTCCTACAGAGACAAAGCAACAAAAGGCCTTTCACTCCTAACAACTTGCTTAGGCAGAAACAAACACCTGTTTCAGCTCATCACTCAAGTCTAGTCAAATTTTCACTTGACACCAAATGGTTTGTGAGATCTCAGAGTGCATTTTTTGCCCATCAGAGTCAAACTCTGTTACTTTGTAGGCCTGCTAGTGACACAAAGTGCCAATAACTTGATGTAATATAAATAAATAAACAAAAATCTCTATGTGTCTCACTCCCAACAAAATTTCATGAGTCTAACACAGGTCTTCTGTATACCAACTTGGCTCACCATAACTTTGTGAAGATCATTTTCAAGTTTTAAAAATTAAACAAACAAACAAACAAACAAAAATACAAAGCATTAATACAATTACGTTTTGCTGAAAAAATAGCATGAAATACTTTTTGAAAGCTAAAATCATTCACAGCAAAGTAATGTTCCATTTAATTACAAAGATTAATTCAGCCTTTATGTACGATTCTGGTCTTTTCATTTGTCACTGAAAACAGATGATTCAAGAACCATCTGGTAAAATTGCTGTATAAATATCACAGGTTTTATGTATAGAAAAAATGGGAAAATAGTAATGGATCTTGGTAACCAAGAGAAAATTTCCATCGTGGAGTTAACTAAACTACTACAAATATCAATAGGATGTAATCCACTGACTTGAGTGGCAGCTGGACTGGGCACATCTTAATGAAGTATTTTATTTGGCAATATATGCTTACTCCTAATATCCGCGATCACAATAATATTATTACTATCCATAAAGCTACAAGCACCTAAGTTGAGTAGGAAAGCCATGCACAGAAACAAATCAGGAAAAAAATAATTCATGTCACAGTATCACTCTTTTCTGCCCTAAGACCCTTCTGGTTCTGGCTCTTTGGAAGGCAAAGACTCAATTGCTGGTTCAAGCACTGTGATGCTGACGTCAATAGAATTAAGTTTTCCGTTTTAACTCATCCTGCATTGAAATTTTATCAAAAGAACCAAACTAAATAACAGAAAATCTGAAATAGTATGACTTTTATAAATGTACAAATTCACTGCAGTATTTTGACAAGCACAACACCTTAGTTCAGTGCAGCAGTATAATTATTATACCTTCTCATATTTTCTCCTACCAGCTTGGTTCCAGACTCACTCTACTGACAGCTATGCTTTAATTCTACTAAGAATTCCATTGTTTTGTTTTAATTCCATTTCCATTTTGTAACCTCTGTATGACAATTATAATGAATCTATTCTTTTATGAACAGAACATTATATATGACAGACATGAATGCTGTCTTCCATGAACAGAGCTACAGCTCTGTAAATTAAAGGCATTTCATAAAGCAAATATCTTCCTCTATGGCTGCACAATACATAAATGATTAGAGGTATTCTTTTCACAGTTTTGAATGAGAGTTTTAGTTTGACTTCATTGGATCAACAAGAGAGCCAATTATACGCTCAAAACCTTAAAACAGTTTGTTATATCCCAATCTAACAAGCACAATAGCAACAAAAAGATCTGAAATGATGAACATGGAAAAGCCTGAGCAACTGTTTGGAAAAACATAAGAATCTCAGACAACCCTTGGCCAATGAGAATTTTAAAAAGCAAAGGCTACAGAGGGTAGATTTCTTGCTTCTCTATCGACTGTAATTGAAAGCTTTTGTTTACAGGTAGAAAGATTCAGAGGGCTGAAGAGGAGGTTGGGGTGGCAGTAATAATTACATCTGGCTTTAAATCTGAAATATTATCCCCAGATTAGGAGCAGCTGCCAGCAGTAGTAGTTCTGTTTGCAGCTGGGGATTCCAAATTTTGGTCAGCCAGAGACCTTCATCTCCCCATCCCTTCAGCTCAGCTTCACAATAAAGAAAACTGGAATGATGATACTTGCTTTGTGCATCGAGCAGAGTAAACAAATTTTAGTCTTCTTCCAATCTAGACAAAATCTCAGAAGCATAAAGGATACTCCAAGTTAAACAAGTAAAACAATAGATTTATCTACTCAGATTTCAGCTTTGGTGTTCTGCAATGCTTTTTTTCCTTTCTGTCTGTCTGTCTATCTATCTATCTATCTATCTATCTATCTATCTATCTATCTATCTATCTATCTATCATCTATCTATCTATCTATCTATTTATTTTTAAGTGAGTAGAGACTAACCCCATGATTTGACCTGAACAAGTAAGCAAGGGTTACAACAGGTGCCTGTGGATGCATATGCCCAAGCACCCTTGGTAACCATACGCAGCTCTGTGATACACTGCTGAAGGGAGGTTGTAGTGAGCTGGTCACTCAGTCAGCCTCTTCTCTCATGTAACTGGTGATAGGACTAGAGGGAAAGGCTTCAATCTGCACCAGGGCAGTGGAATGGGCTGGACCCTGGAGGTGTTCAAGGAATGTTTGGATGTTGTGTTGATGGGCATGGCTTAGTGAGAACTATTGGTGATAGGTGGATGGCTGGACTGGGTGATCCTGTGGGTCTTTTCCAACCCTGGTGATTTTATGATTCTATGATTCTATAACTTCGGAGGGTGCCCACTGTCTGTGTCTGGATTCTCTGGCTGTCTCCTTCCAGTGCCATATTCCTTGGAAGAGCTGCTAGCAGGGGCAAGGGACAAAAGGAATGGGTTCAGACTGCACCAACAGATGCTCTCCAAGGCATCTCTCAGTCATGATTTGGGGGACAGAACACCCTGGGAACCACTCCTAACAGTTGCACCCAGGTTTAATTGCCTCCTCAGCATATCCTTCCTTGCTTATCACCTCATAACACATTCTGGAAAGTACATCATGTTTCAGATAAAGAAAAACACTACCTCAGAAACATACAACTCTGCCTTTATATTATTTCTGACCTGCCAAGCCTGGTAAAACCCATACAGAATAGTAATTATGCCTTAGAAAAAACAAATGGGCCTGAAGAACACATATTGGCCATGTGATTTCAGTATAAGGAATCCAATCACCCATGGTTAGGCCATAAGAGGCTGCTTCTCCTGAGAGATTCAGGGAAAATATCTTATTTTCATTCATCTGTAGGTCAGCACAGCTGTGGTAAGTAGCAAAAGAATTAGTTAACACCAAAGCATGACTATCCAAAGCTCCTATATGAATTTTAAGAGTCACTGGGTTTTCAGAAGAGCTGGGTTTACACTTATGGATCAGAAGGAAGGACGGCAAGCAGATATGCACCCTGACAGCCTGTGTGAGGCCCAGATGCAGCATCATGTCATCATGACAGCAGTGACAAGTCCACCCCAGTGAGTGCATTCCAATGTTGTATGCCCCCTAAAACACCATAGGACCAATTAGGGTATGAATTCACAGATGTGCGTGCAGGTAGCCAGGGCCTCCTCCACTTTGATTTCCAGCAGGCCAGAAACAAAAATGTTCTGCTCTGGAGGCACAGGCCATCGTTAGCATCATGCTAGTAGGTTTATACCCCTGGAGTATGCTGCTAAACTGCCTTCGGCATGGCTCTGTAGCTCATGTAACTGAGTTGAACTTAGCCACATCCTTAGTACTTCAGAACACTGTTCTTCCTCAAGCCATTGTCTCCTTGTTTTCCAAGCCAATTGTTTAATTTTTTTCATTAAACAAAAAAAAAGACAAACAACAAAATCACCCTCATGATCAAGAACAATGACAGCAACAACAACAACAAAAAAACCCCTGTATCTGTCCTTTGAAATTGCATCAGATATTCTCACCAAATGCTTTTTGAACCAGAGTCCTGAGGATCTGCAGTGCAAAAAAAGCGAAGGCCACCTCTGAACTGCTTTGGCACATTAGCAAGCTGCAGAAATTATATTGCATTTCTTACAGAAACTCCTACCTGGACTCGCTTGTCTGCTCACCCCTTGTGTTCCCCATCAGCCAGCCTGCACTCCCACTGCTATGCCATCTCTTGCTAGAAACACCCACCTTGCTGCTATAGCTTTTCTGCTGTTTTTGTTTTAGCTCTGGGGAAAGAGCAGGTTTAACAAAAAGCACTGTGCTGCCTGACAAAATAAAAGTCCCCAAGGCCCTGTTGTGCTGAAGAGATCTCAAGAACTGAGTGCTGCAGAATCCTCCGTGAGGACCAGCCCAGGCACAGGGGAAGGGCAGGCAAGCTCTCTTCACATCGCAGCTGTATGGAATATGTTTGCTACAGTGTTTCTTCTGGCAATTTACTCAGCAAAATGCTGAATAACCTGCTCCATAGAGGGATAACTTCTGCCGTTAGCCTCAGTGTGCATCATTTAGCATCATCATATAATATCATTTAATATTTTCAAGTTTGTGGAGCCACTTTTTTTTTTTTAAAGAACAGAGTGTGAAAATTTTCTAGCCACAAGTGAGCATCAGACTCACACATAGCTGAGATGACACAGCAGACTAGCCCCCTCATCCCTCTACTCTAGCCTCCTGGTCCTCATTTCAGTTTTTAACACAACTTTGGTTGGCTCAGAACTTGAAGATTTCCCTCTCTTTGGAGAGAAATTCCTTCAGCCTGGTGCCTTGACAATCAGTACTGCAACAATTGTGCCACTACCAGTCGTCCATGCCATGTAAAAAAAGCAGATGTATATACAGACAGAAACGATGGCTGAAATATATAGAAAAAGAAAAGCATAGGCAGAAAATGATGTTTTTTACTCAAAACCAAATCTCTCTCTATTTTAAGCCTTTGCACACTTTATATTCAAATCAATTACAATTATGCCTCAGAATCCATTACTGGTCAGTTGGAGGACTATAATATCTGTGTAACTGTTCCTCTATGGAAGGTGATTTTACTTGGTAAAATAACAAAAGCAGTAAAAGTTAAACTGTCTGAGACTTCAAGGGGTGATGAAAGACTTCTTGCCCTTTGGAAGAATGAAGCTGCCTTTTGGCATATCAGTGCTTTTATGTTGCACTTCTGGCACAAAAGCTCCAGATTCACCCCTGTCCCTGAGTGGCTGCAGGTGTCCGTCTGCCACTCCATCTCCCTCTCTGCATTTCAGCCATGCCATTTGTCACAGGTGTTTTGATGTCATGCACCCATTCGGGCCTTACACAGTTGTGGCAGAGTCTGAAAAATGACAGCTGCAAGATCGGGGTTAAATACAATTTCCTCTCTCTTCACCTGTTTTCCACTATCTGTTTGCACGGTGCTCAGGTTATTAATGGAACTGACATCCCTGCACAACTGAGTGAGCAGTAGCAGCAGCCAGATAACAAGGGAGAAGCTGACAGCAGCGATCTAACCCCAGAGATAAGAGATAAGCAAACATGCCATGGCTATTAGTTTCAGCTCTGGCCAAGGGAGAAGAACATCTCCTGTGGTTACCAAGCAGAAAAGCCCAGTCCTCCAGAGAAGGTTAAATTAAATTTGGAAGGTGAGAGAAATTGTTCTTTGAGTTCAAAAAATTAAAGTTTGTGATAGCAAACAAACATTTGACTTTAAAAAAAACAAAAGAAAATCACTTGTTAATCTGATGGAAAGTGAAGATTTATTTTTGTTTGGGGAGTAGAACGAGGACACTTTCACTGAAGAGAAAGTGTCTTTCATTCTCTTTATTTTCCAGGTGAAAAATGTTACCCTGAATGTTGGCATTTTCCATACAGCTATCTGAGGGACAGTGAGATATTCTGCCATGCATATTCCAGATCAGGTAAGTAGAGTTAGATTTTCAAACTTCTTGTGTCATTTCTGAGCTATATGGTATTTATCTGACTTCCTGCTCCATCTCAACTTTGCCCTCTTCTCTTCCTATGTCCCTGCTCACAGTAGGATAAAGATGGGTTACATGCAACCACAGAACCGTAGGGGTTGGAAAGGACCTCTGGAGAATATCTATCTAGTGCAGCCCCCATGAAGGTAAGCTCCTGGAAATACCTGTAGAGCCCAAGAGAGCTGCAGACATGTAGGAAAAGAGTTAGTATGTGACTGTCTTTTCTGAACTTCATGTTTCAACTGTATCAGGAGAGTTTCTCATTGCTCCCTGCAATGAAACTGCTACAGCAGAGGCAAGACCTGAAATTTTCACAACAAAGCACTTATCCAGACAGAGACTACCCTCTTTTCAGAGACATAAGTTCCACAAAGGACAAGTATAGCCAGGGCTGAACTAGCATTAAGTGTGCTTTCCCATTTAAAAATGACAGTGTTGTTGTAAGAAGATCTGAATAAAAATTGGTGGCAAAAAACAGGAAATTAGGAAGTGAGAGCTTCTGTTGGCTTTTGAATGGAAATAGAGTGTTCAAGTGCAATTAAAGCCCTTGGAAATTTTTCCCTTTTCCTCCTTCTGAAATAAGTCTGGCAGCTCTGAAGCAGACTTACGGCTCTTTGTGAAGTCTTTGAGATTCTTGAAACAATAATATAAAATCATCTTAAAAGAACCAGTGAAAGGTGTCTTGGGATTTTCTGTTTAGGTACTCTATCTCTCTCCCTTACGAAGTATTATTCTGTCAGCCCTGCGCTGGCCTTCCTTCCTGAAAAAGGCTACTTGAGATGCAAGAGGCACTGGGATGCGGATGGTTCCTCTGTGATATTTTCAATTCTTTTTCAAGGGATGGGTCCACAGACCCAGACCTCACAAGATACACAGGCTCATTTTTCTTTTTGCAGAGCACCCACTGACCATTCTCAAGATTGGATGCTTCATCACCTTTGTGCAAAATTAACATGGCATTAGGCCAAGATTAATTTCAGCTCCCAAAGCTGTGGTGCCTGGCCTTTTTGTCCAAGTATGCAGCAGATGTTAATGGAAAGTTGTTTTTCAGAACTGTATTCAGTTCGTGCCCTAAACAGTCTATTTGAATAAATGCAGGAGGCTCTATTCTCTCAGCATGTATTGCTGTGCCAGGGCTATACATAAACAAGCATGAACATGAGAAAAGAACAGAGAATGATTCTCTGATTTCCCCACTGTAAGAATGGAGGAGGAGCAGAGGACATTTTCCAGACAAACAAGAGGAGGTTCTCCCTCACAGAGAGCACAGTGAGGCAGTGGAACTCTGCCATGGGAAGCTGTGGATGATAACATTTGTCGTGGGTTCAGAAAGTCACCAGACAAACTCACAAGAGAAAAAAAAAAACAACAAAACAAATAAATAAAAATACGCCACTTCTGACAACAGAGCAGCAGATTGTCACAGGCAGGGAGAGTATAGTGAGAATGCACCCCTCTGTGCTTGCCCTGTCCTTCTGTTCATCTCCAGACATCTGCTACTGTTTGGCCACTGTCCGAGCCAAACATCGGACCACTGGTTGGAGCAGTAGGGCCATCATGTTCTCAGTGAAATCACCCAAACATGAAAAGACAGTGACTATGGAGAACTGGGAAAGATGATAGGGGCTCATTTAATTGACCAGAAGGCTGGATACAGGCAGGAAGATCCAGATGACAAATGAATGTCTTGTATGGGGTAACACACGGACAAGTACCTCCTCTAAAGCACCTATAGAGGAGCACCTATATCGTTCAGACTTGCACAGATAGCTCTTGAAATACAGAGGGCTGATGGTCTAAATTACATAGGGGGTTTTGCTGCAGCTCTCTGGCGCAGCAGAACTGTAGGCTAAACTAAGGTATCTAACACTGCCTGAGAGAGACACCTATAGTAAGGCACTGTCCTTATATTTTTGCTTCTTTTGCCTTGGTGTTCAGAGAGAGTTGCAAACAGAACATGTGTTGCGTATATGACTTCCTTAGAGAGAAATAAAGCCAAGCAGAGGCAAGTTCAGTGGGCAAAAAATGATTGCACAGTGACACTGGGATTTGTGCTCCATGACCTAAAGAGGTTAACAAAGTTACAGAAAAAAACTTATTACAGAAAAACAAGACTTTTTTTTTTTTTTTTTGGCTTGTCATCCGTTCTTTTAAAACAGTATTGCAAAGCAAAAACAAAAACAAAACACCAGCCCAACTTCCTACAGTGCAGGCTATTTGCAAACCTTCAGAAAACAGGCCTTTGTGTAAATGTCTATTTTTTAAGCTCCCAGTTAAACCAAGAACAAGGAGCATTTCGGGGGGGGGGGGGGGGGGGGGGGGGGGGGGGTCGCTAATGTAATTAATAAGAAAAAAAGGCTCCTGCTGCTCAAGGAAAGGAATAACTTTACATCTCAGTGGTGATCTTCCACTGAATTATGCTCTGAAGAGCAGCAGCAGTAAATTACTGTTTCAAAGATGAAAGCCCCAATCATATCAGTGTCACATCAATGGCGTTTCAGTTGTGGGCTCTCTCTTTTCCCTGTGACCTACCATAACAAGATATGGCTTCCAGTGCTATTTGGCCAAGAGAGCTTCTGCAGTCATCTGCACCCTCATGGTTAGGGAGACAAAAGCCTGCCCTTCCATCCTCAGCCACCACCCATCTCGGAGGCTGCAGGGTGGCTGAGAGCCTTCCAGTGCCCAGGCAGCAGAGGAGGCATCTCTCTGCTTGGATGCTGCAGCTTGCAGACTGCCTACATGAGCACTCTAACCAGAGACACACTTAGGCCCTCACTATGTGAATAATTTTATCTTCTCCTCAAATGTGAACAAAAACACAGGGTCCTTGCAACAGAGGCTAAAAGAGCAAACATCTTTCCTTCTTTTTTTTTTTTTTTTTTTTTTTTTTTTTTTTTTTATATTTCCATTAAAATTTTGGAAGGTTAACAGTCATAGTTTAAGAAATTCGGGTGTCAACTACACAGCAGAAAAGCAAAGCTAATAAAGCACAGAGGCAGGACAGGGCAGAAAGCAGAGCATCGCGGCAAAGTGCTCTTCTGCGGCAAGGAACTGCTTTGGAAGCAGCATGAGCTCCATCCAGAGAATTAGGTGAGAACTGCACGGGAATCAGATACCTCAGCTTGCCGGTACCCGTGCAAGACTGGCTCTCAGATGGGCTGGTTTCAATTTGTCTTTCGATCACAGAGAAAGAGGAAGAAAGTGACAACAGGGGGGAAAGTAGTAGTTTTCTTAGTATATTCTATTACAGAAGGAAAGCCAAACCTTACCTCCGAAGTTAACAGTACTAAAGGAATGGTTCTCAGAAATCAAATATTGCAAGAAAAATGTTTCCTATGTCACGTGGACTTGTTGATTTGATCCTTTCAATGCATTTTAGGCTCGTCAAATTAAAGTGAACAGATAGTACTGGGTGTCAATCTGAGCAACTGAACATAACAGACACATCAAGTCATAGGCACAAAGCACTTCAGTAGTAAAATGGAGCTAACAGAATGCCTGGAGCACAAATCAAGCATTGATTCTATCTGAAAGACTTTTCTATGTCCTTTAGAGGCTGATGGTCCCTCTGAGTGCAAAGCAACAGGCTGCCAGCAGGTCCAGCATTGGCCATGTGCAAGCTGGGGATCAGTCAGCCAACAGGCAGCAGTCAAAACGTGAGACTGTGACTACCCCTGTTGGAGAGGATTTGCTGTTTATTTTCTTTAAAGCTCATTTAAAGTCATTTGCATGACAGTGTTGTGATCTGATGATACAATCAGCAGAAGGAACAAAAAAGACACCTGAGAAGAGCTACTCTTCCAAGGAGGCTCACTGCGCATGCATCCGGATCCTGCACTGATCTTATTCCTCTCTCAGGAAATGGGCAGAAAGTTTGTTAAGGCCCAAACGTTCCTGAAGTTAAAGGAAGGGCTAATGGCAAAATAATCAGTTCCCATGAAGGAGGTTTAGTAAACAAAAAACATGATTTATCTGCAGTTCCTCCTTTGACAGACACTGATGAAAATATGATAAAAGGCCAAGACATTCTTCATCTAACTAATAACTCTCTTTCTTTACTTAACAGATAACAATTGTAATGATTGGGTGCCATCTTTTGTTCTGGAAACAGAAACAAGCATGAGATGCTTGCACAAGACTTGAAATTCATTTCAAAGTAGAATATCACATACTCATATAAATACTTCCATGGACGCTTTATCAACCACAGAAAACTGGAACAGTTGTTTGATGTGTTGCTGGGCTCTGCCCAGCAATAATTGGCTAAAGTGCTACAGTTTGCCTACATAGAAGATCAAAGCTGAGTACCCTCTCTGGCCTTCTGTCTGAAAGACAGTGCCTCCAGCACCCCACTGTGCACTGTTATAACACTGTAATAACAACAACTACCTTGGTAACGCTCCAAAACAAAGAGTAAAATAATGAAAACCCCCAGGATCATGTAGCTTGCTCTTCTTCAACTCAAGAAAAAGATCTTCCTAATTTTCAAAATACTAGCACTCTCATACTGACAAATAAATATATCTTGTATAGATCTATATAGTAAAGTAATACTACTGCATTTGTTTCTTGTAAACAATCAAACAATTGTTACTCCAGCAGTCCTATTGTCTGTACTGTTCTGTTAAGGCATAAGTGTTTTAAAAATGGCTCATAGGATCTTAAGGATTAACAGATTTTGCAGGTTCTGTTTTATGATATATCACAGGTTTCTGCAGTGAATTATCTGGCTAAACAAGTAATGAATGCATTTCTTGAATTACAAACATGTCCATTTAAACGTTCCAGCACACATCCAATACAAATCATTAGCAATAAATAGTATTTAATAAACATGTACAAAGAGCATGCCTGGAAATCTACCAAAACGCCTCTATATTACTGCAGTTTCTAAATCATTACATTACCTTTGTGTCATACAACCTTGACCTCGTTCCTAGCACAGTAAACTATAAAATTGTTGTTCAAGTCAGTGGTAATGGATTTAAGCCATTTGATATTCAAAGTACTTTGGCACATAGTAGTTTTTTTTCATTGTGCAGCCTGAATTTACTTTGGCTTGCACTGCTCAGTCCAGACTCACCCCATTAACTTCAGAAACTTAACTGAGATGCCTAATTCAGGACCAAGTACTATAAGTTTCCAACATGTGCCATTGCCACCTACAAAAGATCAAACTTAACTTCTGAACCTATCCTTTTCTAAGGATGGAAAAGAGAGAGCTATGAAGAGTTTATTAGTTTGTGGCAATTCTTGTATCATTTCTCTGCGAGAAGGAAGTCAGCAAATTTTTAACACAACAGTTAAGTAGATCACTGGCTAGGAAATCTACATTTGATTTATAATAGAAAATCTTCCTGCTTGTAGTCTGTGTCAAATTTGTCAAATATCTAAATTAAAGTTCATTATGTTTCTATGGGTTTTTCTAGTAAACAAACAAGCATCACAGCCAGTAAGAAATAATAACTGCAGCCCATATGCCATCAGGTTAGGAAGAAATAAACTACATCTTACTATTCTTTACTCTCTGTAGAGTTTATTGGTCCATTTATGCAGCTGAATTTCATTTGTGCATCTGTGCAGGGCACCACTGTAAAAATGTTAATGGGTTGTGTATGGAATTTAAACCTTTCTACTGATGAAGTGTCTGAACAGCCTTTTCAACAAAATCAACAAAAGTTCCATGAAGTCTGTATTTGTTTTCAAACCAAAACAGCAGAATTTTAATTCCAGCCTAGTGAGTAGAAAAGCTGCACTTGCCTGTCACTGCATTCAGAGAGGATATTTACTAATTTTCTGATATCCTGCTGCCTCCTGCAAAAGGAGGCGGTCCTTCACATTTCCCTCTGCTCTGCTTTCTTTATGCCTCTCCTGTCTGCTGTCCTGGGGCAGAGTTCTGCACTTAGACATGTTCTGTTTCCCCCTATCACAAACCAATAGCAAGGAAGAAGACCAGAAAGAGAGCTTTCAGTATTTCCTGCCTTCACCTTTACCTCCTGAGTTTTACTGACACACCACTCAAAAGTAATCATAACAGGTAATGCCAGCCTTTGTAACTAGCTCTGTCAGGATGGGTGTTCAGCTGGGATGGTTGTCACAGTCCTGGAAGGTGGCTTTAGTGTTAGGCCTTTCACCATGATGTAGGAGAAGGTATGAGATGTGGACAGTTTTCCTTTCTTGGCTAAAGTCTCCATTTCCACACAAAACAACCCAGTAAGGCACAGGAAGTCTGAAACAAGCTCATAGTCAGTCAGAGACAGACTGGGACAGATGGAGGCAAGGCAGGAAGAACAAGGTAACAGTAGGTAAGGTCTACAACATTCTGTTCTCCCTCAAGGCCAGTCTTCACTCTGATAGGACTTTACCCACCCTCCATTTATATTTATTACCTTCTCATGAGCCTTTCTTTTTGTTTCAGAGTCCATCCAGTCATTTTCTTTCTCTAACATGTCAATAAAGGCCCAGCGAATTCCTTCAGTCAGCTCTTCCATCTGAAAAACAGTTAGTAAATCTCTCCTCAATAAACAGCCATGGCGGGATCATTATAAGAAATGTTTCAGTGCCTGATGGACTTAGTAAAACCATGAATGATTCGAAATCAAACAGTCACCACTAGCAGTTCTTGAAGGTGGATTTATTCTCTTTTTCCAACCCTCAGACAATTCTTCTCAAAGCAACTTTCTTCCTCTTTACATTACCTTCAATTGTACCACACAGGCTGCTGATCGTTTCGTGTCATGACTGTGAGAAAACCTGCCTCAAAATCTTAAAGAAAAAATGAAATAAAACAACAACAACAACAACAACAACAACAAAACACTGGGAGAAAAGTGATTTGTGGAGATTTCCACCTCCTTTCTGTCTCCTTGGTCCTAGATCACCAGTCCCTGCAGGAAGGAGCCAGCTGCAAAGTGTTTGCACAGATAAAGCCTTTTCTGTAGAGAGAGCATCTGTAGCATTGCTTAGTTTATGTCACACTGAGACATTCCTTACTAATACTGCCAAAGAGCTGAATTTGGGCTGAAAGTATCATGATCCAAATACAAAGAAGTATTCAAATATTTAGCCAGTAAGCTGTGCTTACTACAGGGAAGAGGCCGTGGCTTCTCTAATCTTGAACAGCCAGGAACAGCCTACATCTGTGCAAACCTGGGAGAACTCACAATCATTTTAGCTCTACTTCTTTGTGGCTTCTATACAAACGGTAATTCAAAAACTATACAAAAACAGAAGCATGTCACAAGCAAGTGAAATAGTAGGAGTGTTCAGTAAGCATAAAGGCCAAGAAAACTATGGTATGAAAAGAAGAGAGTCTGACAGCTAAGGGATGTGTTGCTTTGGTCTAAAGAGCAGAAATGTACTCATGCCTATGCATCTATTTGGCAACACAAACCAGAAAAGTATAGGCTATAACCTGCTTCTATTTGTACCAGAGGAGGAACCTTAACACAGATAACCCTGAAAACACTGTAAGAGTGAAGTATTTTGGAGGATTCAGTCGTTGACAGAGAGCTTCACCACAGGTCAGCCCAGAACTGAGATTGTACAAATCATGACTGACAACCACTGTATGAAGTTTTACTGGACTGCTATGTTATCAGTTATGTTACATTTAAAAAGAATGGAGATCTCACATACCAAGATCTGGTGTAAGTTTATTCCTTAGATCTGGTAGCTTTGAAAAGTCATTAAGGTAGAGACTAGATCCCAGAAATTAATGTGATCTTCAGCTGCATTGTCATCTATGTATCAGATGTGTATTTTAATTTGGAACTAACCTGTATTTGTGGTGGAGGTAGACAAAGCTTAGCAATGCACCTTAATTACTCATTTTTCCAACTCTTTTCAAAAAAACACTTGTTTATTTTTAGCAACAGAACAGGACAACTGGAACAGATCTAGCATTAAATATGACTAAACAGCCAACATTCACAGAAAACAGCATCCCAGGGAATAGGGTACCTTAAAGGTATTGATGACAGAGCACTGACTCAATTAACTTAGCGCACTAATGAGGTGAACTCCCTGGATTTGGAGGTTATGAGTTCAAACTCAAGCGCTACAGCTGGGCCCTGGTGTATAGTTAGGCTTTATGTACCAGCTGTAGCTGCGGGGGGCAGGAGGAGAAACCTATTCCTGCTATCAAAGCTATTACTGAAACTGCTCAGGCATAGCTGTAAGAAACACTGCAGGCACTCTGGGTTAGAAACAGTGCTATATTTAGACACAAATAATGTCTTTCCTGATAAAGGAAGAGGGAAATCTCTAAAGTATGAAATATCAGTCACAAAACATGGGGGGAAAATCCATATTGTCCATAACTCAGGATTTGCTTTTGATCCAGGACAAAAAGAAGAATAAAATAATAAAACCTGTACAAATAAGAGTGCTTCTCTCAAGGGTTTTCTCCGTGCTTAAGAAAAACAGAAATGAAAACCAGTGAAATGAAAATAATAACAACAGAAATGATAAACTTGAAAAGCAAATTTCTATAAGGACTGCAGCAAATTTTGCCTGCATCTAATTTTTTCTCCTTGTACAGCTTGCTATTAGTCTGAATGTTGTCTATACTATAAATGTTATATGCATATCTTGCTATGGATGCCACTGTGAATTTAAACTTGATAAATTTTCAGATTCTTGGCCTGAAAGGAATTTGCATAGTAAGAAATATTTTAATTAGGTCATATTTCATCAGATAACCATTCTCTATTTCTGTCAGGTTTTCATCATTTTTCCTTGCATAAACAAACACAAAATAACAGATCATCCTCAGTAAAGTGTGTATTTCTTACAGTCTGTTTACACAGAGGTCACACTGTCTAATACCCCAGAAATATTTTTGTGACTAAACTGCCAAATAGCACATTAAAAACTTGATAAAGAATCAGGAACTAAAAAGCTAGATCTCAGAGAGGAAACTCCAGCTGGAGGCATGCAGGAAAAGAAATGCAGAGATGGAAATGTTTCAAATATTAGACAAGGCAAATGTTGATCTGTCTAAAATGGAGTCCTTCCATAAGAAAACAGTCAAACTAAACAAAATCAAGCAAACTCAAGCTACTGAGCCAGGATTCTGCAGGACAATCACAGAGCTGCTGCGCCCAATGCATGACAGTCGTGTGTTTCTTAAATGCAGCTCCCATGTGCTAGGAGCTAAGCTCAAAAGCTAAATCAGTTGATTTCAAACTGATTGGTGTTGGAAAATCAATAGCTTGAAAAGCAGACACTGTGAAACTTGGTGAGAAAATTATAATCTGAAAATAAGTCATAAATGATCATTAAGGGCAGTTAATCATTTGCATATGTTATTAAAGGAGGTGATAATGTAGTTGTGTTTGAAGTTTTACAGTGAGGATGAATATCCAGCTAAAAGCTATTCTCTGTAGTCAACAATGTGAAAGAATAATTTCTTTCACTATTGAGTAAAGTCCTCAGTTGAGTTTTCTCAGTTGTAGCACAGTCAGCCTTAAAAAGATTGGCCCTAAAGCAGAGCAAATGTGACCAGTCATTAACTGGTCAGTAAGAACTTTACTAAATTACCTTAAACTGAACCATTCCTCATCAATGCTCCCCCCTCTGCTTCTGCACAGTCTGGCTCATAATTTGTCATTATGCACACAAACTGTCTACACATTTACCTGAAGGGCCTCATGTGGAAAGATTGGGCAGTGACCAGATGGACAGAAACATGCCATTTCTTTATGTTTGTTCTGTTCTCTCCTTGTTGTTTTTTTTTTTCTTAATAAGTGAAGCACCTTTAAGAATACTGTCACTAGTGGTACACTTCTTTAACTCTGAGAGGATAAGGAAGCCACTAATTACAGATTTCTAAGAGGACTCACCATTTCTTTCTTGTCTTCTTGAAAATGGGCTTTCACAAACATCTTACCCACAACGTAAGGGAGTGCACTTTCAACTAAGTCCACACATTTGTCCCACTGAGGCATTAAAGAGGTTGTTCCATGGATCACCTGTTGGAAGTAATGCAGTAAGTCGTAACAGCATTTAAGCCTGCATCTACATTTCTTATGGTTGTCAAGTTAAATCATGCATGTCGAATAGTAACAAAACAAAAAACAAAAACAAAAAAGAAGCACAGCAATGATGTTTTATATTTTTTTCCATTTTTTTTATGAGAATATAGAAACTGTATAGAAAAATCTTTTCAACCCCACTAAATAACAGTACAGTTTTAAAGTGAGTATAATAGGAACAACTTAGAGAGAGGATTTTTTATGGGAAGGCATTCTCAGTTGCTAACTTTAGGCGAATTCTAGTATTCTTGTGTTTAGCGGATAGGCACATCCCTTTACAAGATGACCTGCTCTGAGATAAGTTTGTCTCTCAAAATTCCCCTTTGAGCTGCAGTAACAGTATGTTGTTATAGCAGCTTGTGTACTTAATAGCGGAATAGTGGCTAAATAGAGACTGCCAGGTCCTGATGATCCTACTGCATCGTCACCTTCAAAAGAGAAATAGTCAAGAGCCGCCAATGCACAAATGAACAGGGTAAAATGTAGCTTAAGCATGTTGCTACTTTGCTTTCCATTTGTGAATGTTGGTACTGTTGGCATTTACCAGATATGAGTAAATTTTTCTGAACAAAGGAGTTCAGCAAAAACAAAGTACTCAAGCAATGCAAAATGCAAAATGTGCACATGTAAGCAAAAAGCAAATGCAGCACTGATTCAGGAACGTTTTTAGTTCTTTCTTTTTTCAAGTTCAGAGAGTTCCCTTTCCACTTCTGGAATTTACTTGCCTTGTTCCACAAGAACAAGCAAAATCCCAGCTTAGTAGCTGTCACCTGCTGGTTGCATAATGGTGGGGTACAGTCGACACCAGATCAGGTCAGGCAGGATAACATTTTGGCCTCTCACAGATTACATAGGCCTCCAAGCACTGCCCTAGTGTTTAGCAGGCCTTTCCTTTTCCTAGTCTCCTCTTAGTCTCCTCCAAGATAAGATTTCTAGCAAAACTAAAGAGCTTGGATTTGTTTGGAAAATTCCAGACTATCTTAACTCTCAGCTATTGAAGGTCAGCTATTTTGGTAGTTGGAAGACTGATTTTCTCCATCATATTGACTGTAATTAAGCTTAATCAATGACTCATACTTAAATACACCAGTGAATTGCATTTTCAAATGCTTTTTATTAATACAGTATGTGCTAATAGATTTTCAATGACAGAAAGAACACTTCTATAAGAAAACCACATTAGGTAAACTGATGCATAATAAGGTAATCGTTTCCTAAGCAGAGCCAAATTAGAAAATAAACTTCTTTTCCAAATCCTTCAATCTTCATATATAACACATCACTTTATTAAAAGAGAAAAAAAGGAAAAGAAAAATTCTCTCCAGTATCCATGCAAAACCACAATGAAAGTTTCTCCTGATGCAGAGTAACAAGGGGAGTCATAGAACTAATTATCAGAGCCTGAAATTCCTTCCAAAAACTCTGTCTCCACATCAACCATGGAAAGTCAGGAGACAGAGCTGGCTTTCAGCATGTGGCATGTTATTACAACATAGTAATCATTATTATTTTGAGGGAGGTTTGACTGTGAGGAGCACAAAAAGGCAGTATAGGCTCCGAGACAAAACTAGAGCTGAGAGGAACAGATAATATCTCACAGCTTGTATACTGATATTTATGTTACAACCAGAGCCAACTTGAGCTCTCTCAAAATTATCCTCCAAATATTAATGTTTCACTCTACAATGCAGTACTCCAGGTAGTAACAGCGACTATAAATAGCAGGTTTCAAGACTCTCCAGGCAATTCAGAGCTCCACAAGAGAATTAATGGAGCTCTTCCCCAGGAGCCATCACACATTTGCTAGAACTCAAATAGCCAGTGGAGAGGAGCTGCTGATGGTGCTGATCTGGTAATCAAGCACTTTCTGTAGAGTCAGCAGGTTTGTCCTATTTTTCAACCTGAACTTTTTCAAAGTTTCATCATTTCTTTCCTCCTTTCTTTGCAAAGTGCCATCCAGATATGTGTTTCAGTGCCAAGATTTCTGCACGTAAGATGTAAAAACCACCAACAGAAAATTAGAAACCGGTGAAAAAAATGCTACTTAGGAGGGGTGAGGCTGATGGCAAATGAGTAAACAAATAAAACATATCCTTTGTTTTAGAGGCCAGTGATTCTTCTCATAGTCATATCTTTGTATGATTACTCAGTGTTTTCTTCACTTACCAGGAGGTTAGTGAGTCCATTTTTACAATCTCAAAGGAACTATGTATCTCAAGTCTTCCAGCCTCTGACTGGAACAATCTGCTCAGCAACAGATTTGCCTTGAACTCCATTTCTCATGTCATTTCTGCTGACCTGTGAAATCTGTTTCCCTGAGCTGTTCACCACACTTAACCACAGCTATTAACTATTACCCCTTGCTATTTACTGCTTTTTACTATCTTTCTCCAGGTCCCAAAGGCAGATAATGGGAACGAGCTGCTGACTCACTGCCCTTACTGAGCTGCCCTTCAGTTTTCACAACCACTTACGTGAATCCTTGACGACAATATTTTAATGAGCTTTGAAACAACTTGAATTAGATTTCTCCCTAAGGGAAAAGATAGCACCTAGTTAGTGTATCTAAAAGCACAGTAACTGAAGAATATTGTTTCCTTCCAGGAATTTCCCTGGCCAGAATATAATTCAATCATACGATGCAGAGTTGTTGATGGCCAGCAATCTATTTTACCTGGCTAGCAAGAAATATTCTACAAGGGGACTCACTTAGAAACTTGTCACTGTGGTTCTGACAGCCAGTTTTGCACATTTTTGCATAAAGAAAATGGTGTCTTTAGCAATGCAGATTCAGGAGCATACGATATGGTCTTTTCCACATAGTTTCCATCAAAGTATTAGAGTTTATTTTTAGATATGTGTTCAGCTCAGTTTCAGTTACCACCTGTGTGTCTCACCAAGGAGGACAGAGCACCCACACCTCCTGCCCCACATCACTGGCACCATTGTGACAGCCTCCTGTTCACTGAATCGCAGTCATTAAGTCTAGAAAAGATAACTAAGATCATCTGGTTCAGACATCAACCTATCACCACCAAGCCCACTAACCATGTCCCTCAATGCCACAATATATCTTGCTGTCATGATATAACCCAGCAGCTTATTTTCCTTATGACAAACAAAAAAATATTACCATCCAAACATGGCATGGAAACAACAAGAAGATACAACAACTTTCTGTTGCAGTTTTATCTTTTGTTTGCTTACAGAGCCCTTGCACTGCCCACAATATCATCAGGTTGGTTTTCCACTCAGGAGCCACTTAATCAAATATGTGCTTTACATAAATACTCATATTAATTAATAGATAATTAGCTCTACTCTAATAGCTTATGGCAGCAACTAATGCATGTCTTTTGGGGCCCCAGAGCTGGAAGGTACCTGATTGGCTTTTCTGTGAAAACAGCTGGTGTACATATATATGCTAGAGCTCATATAAAGCTGGCATTACAGCATAAGAATGGTTTGGAGTAACCTGAGAAAAGATGAAACCTTCAAGTTTTGTTTTGACAGAGCTGTTTTCATGCATGTGCAAAGAGTTCATTTTTTTCTTTCAAAAGCTCAGACTTTGGCCAAACATGTTTGGCCTTTTGCAGGTCACAGCCCCAGCACAAAACTCAATAACTTTCCAGCTTCTGGGTTCTGTCATAAAAAGTCTAAGCTTTTTGTGGTCTCAAAAATTCCCTCACATAATCCAAAGGACACTTCTCCTTTGTGTTGCACATAATATATATGGTTCTATTATTTCAAATGAAGACTCCTACAAAAAGCTTAATTAATAAATTTGCCCAGCATGGAAAAACCATCTTCTGCAAAGATATAAGCAATAGAAAACAGCAGCTATAAGGGAAACAGATAGGGACAACACTAATTACACTGTAAAAGCTATTAAAAACTTCAACTTACCCGAGAAAATTCCAGCCACCGATACTGAAAACGTCTACTGAGGTTAAATAACCTTGAATAAACCATCCTCCACACCAGATAGTTGGCAAGAGTCCTGTTAAATCAGACATGTTTTTGTCAGCCCTCTAAATGCATATGATGTAACAAAGCAAAGCTCTCACAGACGTATCTCCACAAATATTCAAAATGAATGGTTTAAAATTTGTTTTGAAAATTAATGAGTGATGATCAAATTGATCAATCCCTACTTCACAGAGTGGTCTGCTAGATTGAAGCCAGTTGGTATATAATTGCACAGTGATAACCATCTTTTAGAGGATATTAGTATCATGTTCAGCACTTAGCATGCCACCTATAGGTAATGCTTTTTACAAAGGGCAGCTTCAAAGTAGCAAGAATAGTACCATAATGAGAAAATAACTGTTTTTTTTTTCCTTTTAAGTTAACAAAGCTCTGCAGAAACTTTTTACTACCTACAGTTATTAAATTGCTGTCACTCATATTTTGCAGATTGATAACTGACACACCAAAAAGATACATCTCTAAAGAACTGAGGCTGCGAAATCCTGGAAGAACTTGTTCAAACATATCAGGAGACCTGACGTCTGTGCTCCTTCTAAAACTTCAAGCACTTGACTAGAGAGCTTAACCAAGTATTTGTTTAGCTGAGACTGAGCCACCTCCATGATCAACAGTAGTTATATAAGAAAAAATTGCACTGTAAATAGGCAATTCAACTTCAATCAGTCTCAAAACAAGCCTAGTACTGACCTAAGTGTTTCCTTTCCACTATAAGATGCTATGATGGACAATCTGAACAGCTCACTCTTCACTAAAACTCTAGCTTCTTCATCCTCTAGTTGCTGTAGAGATGGAACTGCCAGGTTCTCCCGCAGTGCCACTCTATTTGTTTCATTGATAGATGCTTCTCATACTGTTCTCTCATCCAAATCAGAACAGGCTATAAGAAGAGTTTCTGAGGTTGTTCTTTCCATACCAGCATCACCATAGCCAGAGCTTGAGTTTTGCCTCTATGCTCCAGCCTAAAACCTCCAACTCAAGAAAGATTGTTGCTGCAAGCTTAAGCTCTTGGTCCCTTGGCTGGGGAGATAAGAGTGAGGTGAGGATGGTGAGGCTTAAGGCAGCTTAAAGCAACATACTGTCTACTAGTGACTGAGCACATCACAACCTAGTACCTCTGGCCATGTGCAGACACTAAGTGGGATACCATACCAGGAGCAGTTCTGTGCTCATGCCACTTAACCTTTCTTCCTGATAGAAACAATAATTCCTTCTTCATTACAGAAATACATTATGCAGTGCATGTAAATCCTCACAATATTCATAAAATATATCTGAAAAAAGCTTTTCAAACTTTCTGCACAAATAATACACCTTTATAGCATAGCATACGTTACAAGAGACAAAACAATTAGCTCTAAGTGGATGATTAAATCATTTTGACAAAATGCTTAGGGTCATTAAAAATGTATTTCAACCTACTCAACTATACCAGAAAGCACAGATTTTCCTATTATCACATTTTTTATGATGTAGTGTTTCCTCACTTAATAGCAAGAAACACTCTCAAAGAATGCAGCTGTCATTAATTTTGTCTGAATTCCACCAGCCCCTTATTACCTGCCTCATGCATTTCAGCAGCACCCTTGCTCCCACAGCACCTATTCAGTCCCTCACTCTATTAGAATGCAATTCTGTCATTTTAAATCAGTATCTATGTAAGTATATATATTAAAATTTAGTATCTGTATTGTGTATACATATATTTGAGTATATGTATTGAATGTTTTAAAGACATAATTTACATTAAAATTCTCCACTAAAAAAAAAACCAAAACAGCTAAGTAGACAGCTACCATAAACCAATTATATGTTACAATTCAATACTTAATTGCTACAAAAATCAGTTCCTCTTTCTGTGTACTTC
This sequence comes from Coturnix japonica, assembly GCF_054131305.1. NCBI lineage: Eukaryota > Metazoa > Chordata > Aves > Galliformes > Phasianidae > Coturnix > Coturnix japonica. Next base: position 109,123,055 of record NC_140663.1, read on the forward strand.
TTGTTCTCATATGGAGGTGTTTGCCCCTACATTCAAGTCAAGGAACCTCTGTCAAATTGTGAGTGAATGAAAGACTGAAATTTGTAAAGAATGAGTCTTGAAAAGGTGACTTATTCAATGACATTAATATCCATGGGGATTTAAAAACTTTTGTATTTATTATAAGGCATAAATGATGAAGGGGAATGTCTGTCTCAGGAAATAGCCCACAATTAATTGAGCTTTGTTTTAATTTGAGAAAGAAAGAAAAGCTGACACATCCTAAAACCTAGCTCTCTGATGAGATGAGAACAATTCCTGATTGTAATCACACTTGAATCCACTGATGCATACAATGCATAAAACAGGAGGGTTTCACTTCAAAGCCCAAGAGAATTTACATCTTCAGGACTGGGGGGTTATGGTCGTAGGCAAAGGTTTTGTTGTTTGTGGGTTCTGATGTTTTTGTTTCTGGAGGGGGGGTGAGGAGGGTAGGGGAATAAGCATTTCATTTTTATTAAGGTCTGTTTACTTATTTCAAGAACAATTTTTATCTTTTCTATCAGCTATCTGAAGTTAAAATCAATTATCTTCATTCAGGTTAAAAAATGACACTTTTTGATTAAGAAATGTCCTCAGTGCCTATTTCATTCAAATAACACCAGGCTCAGAGATGTTAGCCACTTCACACGGAGTAAAATCCAACACAAAAATAAAACACAGATCTTCTCTGAGCTTCCAATGAGACCAGAGCATTTGTTGTTGTAACCTTTGGGAAGATTACAGTACACAGTTCCCTATTTTAACTTCAAAACAACTGTTAAAGAAAGAAGTGTAGGCTGACCATTTCTGAGCCAATATGACCACCACTGTGATACACACTCCCAAAGGAAGTGGTAGAGAACTTGTTTGCTGGGACAGTTAAAATTATACCAGCCTTCACGCGTATCTGCTCAACCCTGCCTGGAAATAAAGTAGGTTGCTCAAGTAAAATTCTGAGAGTTTGTAATGTATTTTAATGAATAGACATGGTGACAATTAAAAGAGGATAGATTTAATCCAAGATAGAGAGCTGCATTAATTGACATTTTAATTTAAAAAAAAAAAAAAAAGAAAAAAAAAGAACTCTTTCACATTTTTTGAGATCTGTTTGGAAACTGTATTCATAATTGAATCAAGAATCAGATTAAAATACTGAAAATCTCCAGTCTCTTGCTAGAGGCACAAGTTTCAGTTAAATTACTGTAACTTAACTCTCCCACTAACTTTCCAGAGGAAGCACAAGACCAGAAAGGAGATCTAGTGCCCCCATCCCTATGTAAAGAAAATTCCTATTTATAACACAGGAATCGAGGAGTAGTATATTAATTGTTCCACACTGCAAATATGCAGTAAGGTGGAGCAAGGTAAAACATTGTTATTGATTCTGACATCCAAGAGAGCAGCAAATCTACTTCCTACAGCAGCTGCAAACATCTCCATTATGCAGATGCATCTCACTTATCCAATTTATTGCTTTTAACTATAGTACCAGTACTATCAACACACTGATAACTGGGGGGGAGTGGGGGGAAGGGAAGTAACCCCTATTACTAGAAAATTGATTGAGATAAATATTTAATAAAACAAAACCAAATTAATATTATTTGCATTATTTTAACCTTTTAAATACCATACAGAGAATGAAATATGAGATTACCCATAACAAAATATCCTTGTTATATTTTTACAATTTATCCCACATGGAAATGTTATGACCTCATTGAAAATACTCTCAGGTATTTACTCTGTAGTTGCAGAATAAAGTTGTATGGAATAGAATTTGCACACAAAGAGTATCTCTCTGTTGTCTTGGTACACACACATCCAATATATCACCACTTATCTCCACTGACATCACTAAATTTATGAGATAGAAAATCTGAAAAACCAAAACAATGTAGAAGGCTCTCTTCAGCAAACTAAAATTTGTGATACACTAACAATATTTGTCTGAATTTTGGAAAGCAAGGATGTTTTACAATCTGTAGGCAGAACAAATGATCATGTTTATGTTCCTTATTTTTTAATCTGCTTCTTATTTTTCCAAATACTGTGAATGGATGTAAGTATTGTCATTGGAGGCAAAGATCAACAACATAAGAACATTCTGAATTGTTCCTTTCTGAAATACAACCTTAGTTGTGGCCATACTGTACAATCAACATGGAATGATTTTTAGAGACGTCAGTTTGAAAATGTTTTTAAAGGTTCAGCAATACACCTGAGCAAAGAGTAAATTATTACAAAAACTGCTTATTTGTCATCTAGAAAGATCCTTCCAAACAAAATATCTTCTTCACACACCCTCTTTTCTTCGCATTACCTGAAGCTGTCTTGCTACCCTGTGCAAAGCACATCTACTGCATTTGATGTGAGCTGCCTGCATTTTCTAGAGATATAGATGATTTCACAAGATGTAAAACCCTATACAGTTAAGAAAGGCTGAATGGATCTGCAAAAAGCAGCATTGCAAACTAAATTTAGTTTCAAGCAACTTTGCTGCAGCAATGCTGCTTTTTGCAGATCCTGCTGTCCACAAGGAAATATATCTATCTTCTTTCAGACAATAATGAGGAGACCTTTTGCGCTGAGATCTGATTCCTAAAATATGGGAAGCACCTAAAGATTTCAGGACAAGCCCAGCATTTAATGTCCAGTCATAAATTTGGGGCCTTACTTTTTCCTTTCATTTTCAAGTATCCTGAATAAATCTTTGAAGTACTGGGGAACACGGACAATCACATTTTCTGAAGGACCTATATCTTTGAGCTCAGGGTAAAGCTTGGTGTCAATCACCTTCTTTATGTATCCCAGCCAGTCAAACTGAAATGACAAAAAAAAAAAAAAAAAAAAAAAAAAAAGACTGGTTAAATCACTTCATGAAGGAAGATAATTTATTGATTAAATCACACATACAAGATAGTGGATTTAAAGCTTTACTTATGTAAAATTTAAAAACTATTGCAGCTCGTCTTTCCACAGTTTCAAACCTTGTGAAGTCATAACTGAATTTAAAAGAACATACATTATAACTGAGTGCATACATTCGTAATAATACCCCTTTAACATGCCATCTCCTTACACTAAAGGCATATTTAATTACGTAGGTCAGAAATGAAAAGAATAATTTTCCCAACCAACCTGTGGAATCATGGCACTAAGCTCTGATATGTTCATTTTATTGTACATCACCTCACTTGTTCGATTTTCATATGGAATCATGATCTGGAAAAATAGATGAAATAAAAATTAAAAAAAATGATGAAAACAAGGCTCATCTTCCAATGATCTTCTCTTAAATCGTTACTATTCCACAAAATCCCACTGAAGAAGTATCTTACCACCCATTTTCCAGGCTCTCATGACATTACCTTCCCTTTCTGAAAATGGCATTTAACTCAGAGAAATTGAATATGATTCATTGCCAGTTTAACTCATTACTGGGGAATTTGATGTGCTGCATGTCTTCTCTGAATGCTTTAGACCAATTTTAGCTGTGATTATACCAAGGAAATGAATGTGGGTTCATAAAAGCTAAAAACACACCTATATCATTAAAATCATTCATCCTATCAGCTCCAAACTATAAAGTTTGAAATGTCAAATCTGAGAGGCATGCTGGAAATGCATCTCATCTCCTGGATTCAAATATGTGCCCTTCTCTGGCCTGGCTACACCTGGAGGAAGAGTCAGATACACATCAGTTTCTCCTCCCTTCAAGCCAACTGTCTTGATTTCCATAGCAGGAAACCTGAGTACATAGGCCAGAAATAAACAGAAGCATTCATAGCATTCATTCTATGTGACCAGATGAGTCAGGCCTCAGGATCCTCTACAGAGTAAAAACCCAAGGATGCTGCAAAAGAAATGTTAAATACAATGCAAGCCTTTTTTATAATTGACAAGGGATGTTCAGATTCCAAGGTGTCTGGGTCATAATAAAGAAACCAACCAACTAAAATATAAAAGCACAAATCAGATAGATATAAACAGTCTTTATGGTACCAGATTTCAATAGGGCAGAGATTGACACAAGACTAACCAAACAGCTGGCAGATCTCCAAACAAAATTCTGCAGTAAATGTCTGCAGTTTTACTGTTGCTCAAACCATACAGACAAAAAACTATTTTCTTCTCCCTTTACACAAATTTCATTTACATGGCAGATCTTTAAACTCTTCTTGAACTCGCTTGCTCTCTTCCTCTCTAAATTTTTCCTCTTCCTCCAGTATCTCAAATCCATTTGAAATCTTCCTTGTACACAATAAGATCTCTTGGAACATGCCACTCATCCCTAAATCAAAAATACATATCTTCCTTTTGTTCCTTCTGTCTCTCTTCCGAAGCACAGAAGTTCTCCATGATGTATGTTCACTTAAAAAGAGTACAGAGGAACACAGGATACAATAAAAGCTCAAGTGACAATCAAGACTATCTATCTCTTTTGAAAACACAGTATGATGCTTATATAATTAATTGTGCTTAATAGGGGTCATATAACAATCCTTGTCCCTGAACATATCTGCTTTCATATAGTGGTTTGACAAAACTTCATCTCTATCTTCAGCAGAGAGATGGAACACTGCATTACTGCTGTTGTTGATGGCCCTCAGTTCTGCAACCTTAACGATTCTACGATTATGTTTGGCTAAGGGTTTTGTTAATTTATTTATTTATTTTAATTCTTCTCCCAATGCCTTTGAGAATAAATATTCAATTTAGCAATTAACTAAAGCAAGAAGACTTATTTTTTTATTCCATAAGGTTTGCTCCTTTCATTCTCCTTCCAAGAAACATTATTGCTAAGGTTGTTAATATAACGACTTTCCTTTTGAAGCAGGATTGCCCTTTGTTTTTAAAGCAGCTTTCAGTTCCACATAAAATTACCAACCTCAGCTATTTTAACTTCCAGCTTTAGGACTGACTTCATATCAGACTCTGCTCGTGAAGCATTTGCACCCAGAAGCACTGCTGTGTCAACCATGAACTGCAAAAAGTTATCTCGGTACTGGGGGAAAAAAAAAAAAGAAATTATCACTGGATTTGCACTTCAACACAGCTGTACCAGTAGGACATCAATATCCAGCTGACAGAAAGGAGGTGAATACATCATACTTTCATACTCTTGCAAACAGAGTTATACTTTCTTTACCTCAAGTGTCCACTTCCTCTGAAGAGAAAAGGGGAAAGAATGCCATAAAATGCCATAAAATGCCATACTGTGGATGACAAACAGAGCAAACTGCTGTGGTTCACAGAATATACACATCTCAGGAAGCACAAATGATGTTTCTGGATTTGGCTGAGCACACACAGCTCTTGCAATGGGATTAGACAATGTGTATGTTTTTGCAACCTCACATAGCAGTGAACACAAGACTGAAGAAGTACTGACAGACAAATGCAAGCTTAGTAGATGGGAAGATAGGGACATAAAGGGACATCCCTCCTCTGTTTCTGCTACAGCACACAAGTACTTACTAAAGTGCTCAACTATCCTAAAAAAGCATGTTTTAGACTAGTGCATATACACAAATGTCAGCACAATCCACTATATGTATTAATCATTATATTGTAGTTATTTCTGTGCTCTCTCTTCCCCAGCATCATCTTTCAGAAGTTTGAGAGGGATCTAACTGCTCCAATCAGCTCCTGCTGGCATGTGATCTCCCATGCAAAAGCATTACCTGGCATATTACTGTCTTTAATTTTTAAATAGATAGTGTTTGTTGGACACTGGCATCTGCTTAGATGGGTGTGGCTAAAAAACTCAGTAGCTTCTCAGAGAAGTTAAAAGGGAAGAAAAATTGTAAGACCTTAACAACAGCAATAACTTGCCCCCATGACAATCCAAGTGCTTATTTTCTATGAACTCTAGGCTGTGTGCACCCAGGCCTTAATCAGAGGGGGGTGAAAAAGGTGTTGGCATTATCAAACATCAGTATGTGTGGTTAACATCAACATTTTCATCTTTGTTTTCCACAGAAAAGCAGCAAGAAAACTTCTTGATGAGCTGTAGCAGAGTACTGAGAAATAAGAAAGGGGAAGAAGAGGAAATTAATCATTGAGATCTGTTGAAGAACTCCTGTTTCTTTTATAAAATAAATTCAGACAAATTTGATTATAGTAATCCGGACAAGAGAGCAGCTCACTGACACAGCAGCATCTGGGCTCCACTTTCTTGAGATGTTCTTGAGCTTCTGGGCTCTTTGTCCATGGCCTAGGAAATTCTGGGACATCTCAATAGCTGTGTGGGGTCCCCGTGCAATCAGGTCAGGAGAAGGCTAAGGTGACGGTAGCTATAGAAGCTGCTAATGAACTCTAACAGTTGTTCTTGAATGCAGGGTGCCCTGGGCAACTGTGTCTGTTGAACTCCTGGACCTAGATGGTCCTTTATAATGATGCAGCTCTGAAAGTCTCAAACTACAGAAAGCGCCTGAAGCACATGGCCTTCTAGCACTTATACCTTCAGCATGCTTGCATGTTGAAAGTACAAAACCAGAAGGTTGGCAGATGGTTTCCAGAGGTCTCTTCTAAAGGGGAAGAAAAGGATAGGGGAACCCCATTTCTTCATAAAATCTGCATTTGAGAAACTTTGCAAGTGTTTGTAGTAGTGGTGCTTATGGTTGAGAGGCTTTTTCTAATAGGAAATACCTTGAAAAATCTAAATCCAACCAAACCATAACCGTTTCCCAGATTGTAGCTCAATAAAGCAAAATCTACAGTAACAAAAATAGATACTTTGAGTTTTAGTTAGTACTTACAGATTTAGCTTCTGTGGTGTTTTCTAGGTAATCCTCTCGAGATGAGAGAGAGAGGCTAGCTTGATCTAGCTGTTAAAAATAACAAGAAAAAGCATTTAACAGATAAAGGTAGCCATATCAGCAACCTTGAAAGAGTTTGCACATTTCAGTCAATAACAAAAAATATCTGGTACATAATACTTTCCTGAAAAATAGCCATATTTTCATATATATATGTATATATTTATATATATATATATTAAAAAAAGCTACACTGAGCTGAAAGACATTACCTTAATCATATTAATGCCATCTGGGAAGCCTCAGATGCCTCACTCAGTACCTTCCGCCACCTACTACAGAAAAGTATCACCAACCTGTGTTCCTGGCTCCATTAGTAAGTAGGGTAAAGTAAGAGGAGTGAGTCTGCAGCATCAAACAATGAGTGCAGACAACTATTCATGTTACACACATTCAGGGGCACAAGAGTCAACTTTGGACAGAAGACTTAGTGTATGGTCCAAATGTCCATTAGCTGCTGGAGTATGTCAGCTGCTGTGTGCCTGGAAAGCATCATTAGCCTACTTTGACAGAAATTAAGGTTATGAATTTGAGCTTCGCTCTAGGCCTGCACTGAGTGTTGTAATGAGTATTCAGCTTTTTTAACAGAGGTACAGCTGGGTTCCAGCCCCAGAAATCATTGCATGCATGGGAAATCATTATGCTTCCAGTGCATTAGCTAAAGATGTATGGCAGACACAGGCTTTAAGTATTTCTGATTCAAAGTATGATTGGACTTGCTGGCCTACAGTTACCCTGATGTTAGATAAGGTCTTCAACTTAGTTTCTAAAACCAGACTTGAAAGTTTGATGGGTTCACTTAGTCCTTTGAATTACATGATGACAACATGGGAACACATGCATAATGTTTCAAGTTCTTAACAAGCCAAAAATCACAGTGAAGCGGATTTCTTAAAATTAGTACTAGAAACAGAGATTTCACCAGACAATTCAATGTGATCAATTAATTTACAGTATAAAAGCCAAATCTAATGGCATAATTCAGCCAACTTCCAAATTCTGAATAAGATATTGATGTGAATGGAAAAGCAAAATGTTTTGATATTCTAAGATCATATTCTAAGAAGAAATGTGATACTTATTCATACTATTTCACAAAAGCCTTTTAAATCTATATCTTACAGCATTTGTTTCACATTTTCTACATTTATAAAAAATGACCCCAGTAAATGCAAATAGAATCTCAGATGAATGATGTTTTCAAGCTTCAAGATACACCACAAAGTAAAACAAATCATCTACTGAAAGCAGATGTTTGCTGAAGCTGTGATGTTCAGTGCAATTCTGATCCTTTGAAAAACAATAACACCTTTCTTCAACATATTGAAGCAAAAAAATCCCCACAACCCTCTATACTCTCATGCTTTGCAGATGCATTTCCTGGCAAATGTTAACTTCAGATTATTTGATCTATTTCAGCCATATCACTGTTGTTTTGAGTGCTCATCCAAATTTTCCCAGCTTAAGAGTCAGATTTGATAATGCATTGAAATAAAGAAAGCACAAACATGAGATACAAACAAAAAAAGCTAAAGAATTTCTTCAAGAAAAAGAAAATTATATTGAATGTTGAACAAAGCATTATTTGGAGCATCTCCTGTTTTTCTGATCCATTCAAGCTTTTGCACTGCTGAACAAAGAAAGAATTTTGCAATCGAACCATTTTCACAAGCAGACTGAAATACTCCCTGGTACAGCTGCACTCCTGGGAATTTGTTAAAACACTCACAAAGTAGAATACTGGCTGATGCATTCCACTGATTAAGTTCTTAATCAAATGAACAATAAAAACAGAATCCCCTAAGGAATAATACGTTATTCAGAGGATGTAGAATTTCAGTTATTTAGATACCCAATTCACAGGGGCTGCTAAGCATATCAAATGAAGATATTGCAAGGTATCACAGTATCACAGTCTTGTGCGAGTTGGAAGGGACCTTAGAGATCATCGAGTCCAACCCCTGGGATTCGAGCCTCTGTGTAGCAGAGCGGCACTTCTACCACTTGCGCCACAGGGGGATTCAAACCCGGGCCTCTGGTGTTGCAAAGTGGCATCTTTAACCACTGCACCACCAGAGGCACACCGGTATAATTCTTTTCCAAAGAACAAGACACACAGACCTACCCAAACCCACTCCTGGCAGATACCATGGACTCATGGCAGGAGTATGACAGGAGATAGCTAAATATTTCCTCTCTGATTCTACCATTTCAGTTCCTTTAAATCTTCAGCCAAAGCAATACTGACAGGAACTGAACAGCATTGTAGCAGAATGACGCCCTTAATGCAATCAACTGTTGATCTGCAGCTTCCTTGACCATTCAGGACAGCTCCTTAGAAATGAAGAAAATGCACCCTTGAATTTCATACCTGTCCAACGCTGCAGTCAAGGGGCCTTTCAAAGAACTGATTCAGAAACAACATCCAGTACCACCACAGCTAACTCTTGTTTGAATCCCAAACACAATATATTCTTGGATATGCCTCTACAGCTAGCCAAGATACTACCAGTGTATGGACCATATATGCTATTTTTCTGTGAATAATGGTGGTATGCCTTTCTTCTTTGTCCCTTCTCTCTGGCCTTTATAAACCACATTCTCATAGCAGCAGAGAGCTGGTCTACTCTGGTCTACTCCTACTGTTTCCCAAAAAAACAACAATGCATTTGACCCAGGCACTGGATCTTGCCATGATGACATCTCATAGTAAGTGTTGCAATTCTCTCTGGAGTTCTGTCAGACTAGCTAGGCAGTTTTAGTTTTGGTCTTTTTCTTGCTAATCTAAACAGTTGCATAATGTCATGCATGCACTGTTATGAACATTATGCTTTGATCCAAAACAAAAGAATATCAGTTAAATATGTATTCTGTATTTCCACTTTAGAAGACCCTGAGTTACTTTTTGTTGTTGTTGTTTGTAAGGTGCTGGATAAGCACAATATAACATGTTCCTGTTTCAAGAAAAATATATCAGGTTCAAAACATTTGTGACCAATGCACCATTCCTCATTTTCATAGATAAGCAGCCATACTCAGAATCCAGAATATTCAGGACAAGATATCCACATCTCATTTCCACACACATGGACTCTGGGAACATACTTTACCTCTTTATTTGTCATTTGAAAAGATAAAATATCCTTCTCACAAATATTTTTCAAGGCATATGTAACCTAATGGTTACTGCATTCCCATGAATTGGCACTTATGTACATCTGCAAATCGGTAGATAATAGCAACAACAGTCAAATGTAGACATTTGGCTTGTATGCTTGTTTCAAAAAATGAGATCACAAAATGCCATGCAAAGTAAACTAATAGATACGCTGTGCTGTACCTTCAGGATATACCGGTTGGAGACTTTGTCATCAGCAGCCACGTATAAACGGATGAAGACAGAGTTGCTATATTGACCACGAAGTGTTGCCAGGGTCTGCACTAAGCTAAATCTCCTCTCTGACCACAACCCCTCTGGTCCGATGTTGGATTCCAGCACAGGCCAGCGGAACGGGGAATGCCTTAGGATGCTTAACAGTGGTTTCACATCAGCTTTTTCAATTTTATCTGAAATGTCCAAGTGTGACAACAGTTACATTCTGCATTATTCAAATCTAGAAACAGCCACAGGAAAAGCAAAGATTTATTAGCACCGATGGATTTCCAGGAAGGAATATACAAGTAGCTGAATCCAATGCTTCTGCTCTGCCTGTGAATGCATTGGCATGGCAGTCCTGGACAAAGCCTCATGGAGTCCAGTGAAAAGCAAAAGGGCCTGCCTGTATAAGCATGGATAATACACAGGTGTCCCCAAACAAGATCACTTACTCTCATTCATACAGGATGCATAAAGGATCTTGGCCTTCTGTACAGCTTCACTGTCCTGTCTTTTGCTGATCGGTTTCTCAAGCAACGCTGAAAAAAAGAATTGACATTTTTTCAATACATTTTAAAATGTGGGTACTGCCTGCTTTCCTGTCTCAGTATCTATTTTAGTCATAGCACTTAGGTAACTCGGGATAAGGTTCCATATGCATTTTCTTAGGCTACAACACAGACACAAGATATTTTCAGTTTTTTCTACTTCCACGCAGAAGCACTATGACAGTGCACTCCTTTTCTGCTCACTCAGACTGGTTATTATTCCCAAGGCCTAGTGCATGCAGTAAGGTGCAAAAGGCCTTCTCCTTGGGACTGATAATATCCAAGTCTTCACCAGAGACAGTTAACAACCACCATACTGTCTCAAACTGAACACTGAGAGAACTGATAACAGACACCTTGTTCAATAGGTCCAGTTATCATCCTACATAGGCTTCTTAGGCTTCTCCCCAATAAATAGGAAGAAGCCTAAGAATCCCAGGCAAGCAGCTGGTTGCACACCAGAGTCTCCCCTTGAATAGAAACATCTCTTGAGGTTACTTAATGCCTGCACCGATATTCAATCTGAGATGTGATGACACCTTGACAACATTATTGGTATTGTTTTGATTATATAGGTATAGTTTTTAAGCCATAATAGCTTTTCTGAGTGCTGGTGATAACATTCTGTGTCATTAGGGTCCAAAGGAGAAGGTGGAAGGATCCCAGAAGCTAGACTGCTGGGGTTCTTTTTCACCAAAAATGCCCTTTTGTCCATTAGACACCCACAGTATCAGTTCTGTGAATGACGCAGTAGGCCGAGCTTGAAACTGCTATATGAGAAGCTGTGTTATATAGCTCTCTTACTATAGATGTCAAGTCCTTTTGTGCTGGAAAGCCAAACTACTTTTTCTAAGCTGTCATCTCTCTTGCTCTTCTCACATTATGCAAGGAAGTGAAATATCATGCAAAGTGCATCTGAATCTCAATAGTCCATTGTCAGCTGCCTCAAGCCATTTATCCAAGCTATAAATCAGCCAAGATGTTATTGCACACACTCGCATACTATGCCTAAACACAGAGCCAACACATCTTCAGCAACATCTGTCAGATCAGGTACAGCACAGCAAGTGCAGTTCCATGAACAAGAGAAGGAAGTGAGGTAGCACTTGAGCATGGGTTGAAATGGGTTAGCAAACTCTGCTGGACCTGATGTCATTTTGTAAAACCCATATAGGTCGCTCCCAACTTTACCTTACTCTTACTGGAACCACTGGAAAGAATGGCTTTGCTGGAAACATCTCAGGTACCTCCTGTTGAGTGCTCAGACAGAGCTAAGAAGCCTTGAAAACTTCAAGAGTAGCTTTCCTACACTATATTCCTCAGTGGGTATCCCTCTGGGTTTCAGAGGGGGTTTATGAGCAAAGTCATAGTTCACATTGTTCCTACATGGTGCTGTGTTTGAGTTCCAAAACATGCCACAAACAAAATAAGATAGAACAAAGTGCAGTTCAGGATTTCAAGTGGTCTGCCAAAGTCAGCAGATGACCACTGGGAATTAACAACAACAGCTATGGTATAATCAGGCCTCTTCCACATAGAGCCTATTCAAAACCTGCCATGCTTCATCTTTCAGATAGCTTCTTACCAATGACCATCAAAGCACCTACACTCAGGGGACCACACATCTGACATTAAAATGTTAATTTGTCAAAGATTATTCCAGTGATCAACAAATGCCACCTGTTCTCTTCATTCAAACTCTTCTCTCCACAGGGAGAAAAAAAAAAAAAAAAAGAAAGAAAGAAAAAAAAAAAGGGCGCATTTGAGAACTCTAATGATATCTTTTCCCTTTTATTTATGGGTAAGATTTTCAATACTGAATCCTATCCAGCAAGTTTGTTAGTAGCTTCAGTTTCAAACCTTCAAGTTCTTAATATTTCTCAGCTTGTTAAATAGAACATCTTAACAGTCATTGATACATATCTCCAATGTCCGCAATCCTGAGTAGAACAATCAGACCAGTTCATGTTTTAAGAATGATGTTTAAAAAGAAACTATAAATGAAACCTACATAAAACTAAAGATGAAAATACACACTCCCATTAAAACCATTGTAGTAGTAACTTCTGTTCCTTGCCAGTGAGCTGCACAGACATGAAAATTTGAAGCTAATAAAATTTAATAAGGCCCAGCTAAAGCTCAGGAATGATACAGGGGATGGGATCCAATAAAATAAAATCAACTCTAGGAATACATCTACATAAAATCATGTCAAAATAAGACCTAGAGTTTTCCCATCAAATCACCTTGTTATGTGGCAGAATGAACCTGGAACTCTCCCTGAGCTTTTGCAAAAAATGAGGTAGGGTAGATGATGCCATTTAGATTATATATATCACATAGATGATGTCTTGGGACCAGCGATCTTTAACATCTTTACCAATGACATCAATTATGCAATTGAATGCATCCTCAGGAATTCTGTTGATGATACCAAGCTGAGTGGTGCGGCTGACACAATGGAAGGAAGGCTGCACTTTAGGCCAGAGGAATCCCAGGCATATATACAGTCTGGAAGGAGCAGTCCTTAAGAGCAGCCTTGCAGAGAAGGACCAGCAGTGTGCTCTTGCAGCTCAGAAAGCAAATGGGATCCTGGGCTCCACGAGCAGAGGCGTGGCCAGCAGGGACAGGGAGGTGATTGTCCCTCTCTACTCTGCTCTTGTGAGGCCCCATTTGGGGTACTGCATCCAGGTCTGGGGCCTCCAATGAAAGACAGACAGGGAGTTGTTGCAGAGGGCACCAGAATGAAAGCAATCACTATGAGGTCTTCTAAAAGATAGGAAGAGCAAGACCACCACACACCAGCTAACTCTCAGTCAAATGGAATATCCACAGAAAAACAGAAGTCTTCAGTTCCCTACTGCTTCTGCAAGTATCTGCTTTATTCTCTTACTGGGGGAGCATATGGATTTGTGATCACCTGTCCCTAGTCAAATATAAAGTACAAATTCGAATGGATATTCTAGCAAAGCAGTTCTTGTTCTTCAGCCATGTCTTTAGCTTCCTTCATTTCCAAATAAATTCCAAAGTTATTCTCTTAGCTAAGCAACTCATTGTCTATGTTTCTGTATGCACAGGATGCTCAAAGGCAAGACATATATCTCCCTTCATATAAAACTTAGTCATGGTGAATGTCAAAACTTATTGGCAATTCTGCTCCACAGTGCTGAAACAACATAACTCATCTCATTAAAAGACTATCTATCTCACGCACAGTCAGAAAAATGGTTAAAACTGTTCCTGCTATCCCAAGGTTCACACATTGCTTCATCATTCTTTTTTTGTTTTGGTTTGCTTTTTTTTTTCTACCAAGGTTCTGAGGGCAGGGATGTTTGCACTGCAAACCAAAGTTCTTTCACTTCTGACAGTCTGGGTCATCCAGGCTTACATCATCACACTCCATGGCCCTTTTACAAAACACAGAGACTCAGCATTGCCAACAGAAACCATCCCATGGCTGGAATGGTCCTCAGTTGTCTGAGCTGTGAACACTCAGGCTGGCAGTCAAAGAAAATAGCCAAAGCTGGGGATGGGGTGTTGGGTTTGGAAGGGAAGGAAGGAAGGTCTTTATTGAGTGTCATTCAGACAGTGCTTTTCCAGGACAAGAGCTAAAAAAGGCCAGCTTCCTGTGGTTCACAACCCTACAGTAAATAGCAATCATCTGCTTCTGAAAGTGAGAGCAAAGCACTTTACAAAGTAAGCTTTGCTATTTTGTATGTGAGCATGTGTGTACTTAACTACATACTATTCTAAAGTGGCTAAGAATAACCTTGTGGCTAAATGTTACCTTTAATCTTACTTTCCATTTCTAGCTGCTGTTGATTTTCCAGCCTACTGTCCTATGCAGCTTTGGTTTTCAACCACCATACTTTATTTACAGCATTGAGAAATCCTCTACCTTTTTTTACCTACTGACTTGGAGTACAGGAAACAGGAGTTGCACAGATTTGCAAGTAAAAGAAGCATGCATATCTTCTATTCAGATTAGAAACAGGTTATAAGGATCCTGATCTGCAGACTGTATGTATTGGTCTCTGCATACACAGTCTCTCTCAGAAATGCAATTAGACTATGCTATTAGCTGAGCTTATTTCTTGATCAACAGAGATAACATTAGGTTTTGCTGCACTTTCCAACCATAGATATGGAGGCTACATACTGTTACTGAAGATAGTAGTGCTATTTTCCCATTCACGTTTGTCTTAATCCTTCTACAAACATCTGTTGTACATGGAAAATGCAAAACTAAGTGTTTGTACAGTGATATCTGAAATTGATTTGAAGTACATTCTAATGATTCTTACCTTGAAGAAAAAGAATATTCCAGTGGGAATACACTTAGACTTTACATTAAAAAATTCTACACAGAAGCCACAATGGGACATCCCATCTCCTGGAAAGTTTAAACCCTGGAAGAGTGAAAAGCTAGAAGGGGGCAAGTCATTCAGCATAAAATCCCAGGGTAGTGTTGGAGAAAGCAGCGGTCCTGGACTGCAAAAACAAAGAAGTACCAAACTGGGGAGGTGATTCTGTTGCTGTACACAGGCTGGAGAGAGACTGGAATGCTGCATACCCACTGTTGCCCATATTTTAAAAACAATATGTTTTTCTTTGTGTGGAGTGCCTTGAAAACTGGGAAAAAGTAAGAGACTTTAAGAACATGATGTATTGATTTGTGTTTTTTTTCACAAAATATGGTGGAATGTGTGGTGGAATGAGCAAGATTAGAATAAGAAATACCTTGCCATAAGAAAATGCTTGGTGCCGAAGAGATGTTCAGTTTACTAAAAAGTGATGCAAGAAAAGCCAGTCACTGGAATATGAAGACAAATTCAGCAGTGGCAGTGATTAACCAAGCAGCCAGTGGAGACAGTGGCTTCTCAACCCCTTAACATCTTCAAGACTCATTTGGTTCTTTTTGGAAGATAAGCTTTAACCCAATGTGAATTCTGTTGTATTCCAGCACAAGCTAGTGAGCTGCATACGTGGATGATGTAATTGCCTGTGATACAAGGTCACAGGAGATAATCTAATGGTTGCTCCTGGCACTGCACCCTATACATTAAGGATAAGGATCTCCAAGCACTCTTAGACATGTGACAACAAGAAGATGCAGCCATTATCCACTCTTGCAGATAAAGAAAGTGAGCCACGGAGGATTAATTCTTCCATATCTAACTTAAGTCAGAGTCTTACTGATTTAAACTCTGTTGCTTTATGAGCATAAATCATGCAGAATTTGATTCAAACATTCAAAGAACTTAATCCTTTGGAGATACTGAAAGCTCAGCCGTGCCTTTAATGTCAGTGACAGAGCTGCTCAGCATTGTCCAGATCATGCTCAGTACTGCATCTGAAAACAATTTGCAAAGCATTGTTCTCAGAACAGTTACAGAAAGCAGTCCAAGAGTACAATCCATACCCACCCATTCACTCAACCAAAGGCAGAAGAGGCTCATCCTTCAGCAAAGGCTCTGTCAAAATCTCATGCAACAACATTCTCTTCCTTCAGTTTCAGTAGCAGCAGCTAGAAAATATCATTTTCTGCATACTGCATTTTTACTATTTCTAATGATCTTCAGTTTCATGGGCCAAAATGCAGGAATTCTGCTTGTGGAAAATGAGTTTCCCTGCAAATACCACATACCAAAAAAGGTGGACTTCTCATTGAATTCTTGAAAAATAAAGTCTCTGTTCTTCTCCTTAATACCTCTCCACAGCCAAAATGTTCAGGTTTTTAAACTGCTGAGTAATTGAAAGGGCTGTTTACCCTCCCCAGCTATCAGTCATAAGCTTTGTTTCCTAGAATCATAGAATGGTTTGGGTTGGAAGGGACCTCAAAGATCATTCAGTTACAACCCCTGCCATGGGCAGGGCTGCCCTACACCAGCTCAGGCTGCCCAGGGCCCCATCCAACCTGGACTTGAGGCCTCCAGGGATGAGGCACCACAGCTTCTCTGGGCAGCTGTGCCAGTGCCTCACCAACCTCGGAGTAAAGGATTTCTGCCTAACATCTAACCTACATCTCCCCTCCCAGTTTCTGTTCTATTTCTGTGAAGAAGCAGAATTCATGTTATCTTATAGAAATGTGGAAGATATCCTCTGATGTTTTGCCAGCAGCAGGATGTTTTAATTATATCACCGAGAAACTGTAGCTTAAAAGTAAGAGGAAAAAAATGTTACATTTTGGAAGCAAACCTTGCCCCCAGAATCATCTCAAGTGGGGAAGCACAGATGGTCATTTTGATTCACTGGGCGATGAAAAAATACACTAAAAATACAGATACATGCAGCAAATGTTTGGTAAGATAAACACTGGGCAATCCAACAAATCATACAGCACTTGCATGCAAAATGTTCCCTGAGCTATGACATAATTGTGGTTCATCTAGTCATCATTAAGACTGTCTAGCTCTAAATGCATATTTACTTCACACTAAACAGTTATGTTGAAAGAGTCCCTGAAAAGCAGCCATAAACCCTAGAGCCCAAGTAGTCACCTGTACCAGCATCACCATGGGTATTCACTGAGGACTCCACCTGTGTCATCCAGGCACTGTCCTTTCTTCAGACTCCCAGCTCACTGAATTTGATAAGTCAGGTTTATTGCAGTTCACAGAGCTATCTTTCACAGAAATAATTTGCCCACAATGCAAGAGGAAGCACAAAAAGCCTTGCTGCTGTTACGGAAATCATGTCTCGAACAATGTACAGTCCTAATTACAGTAATGCGAGCTTGCATGTTCCAAGAGGGATTATCTCAGAATGGCTTGGGGTCAGCTGACGTTCATTCAGAATATCTAGTTTCCAATTTCTTTTTTCAGAGCCCAGAGTTAGTGAAGAAGGGTAAGTGTAATGGATGAGGCCTACAAAGGGCATGATGTTCTACCTCAAAATAAAAGCAGTGGCCACAGCATCTAAAATTATGGACGATACTGCTGTGATCCTTTGTTCAATGGTAAATTCCCTGGCTAGCTGCATGAAAATGTGAGATGAATAGACTGCAACACAAACAATCCAGTTTATGAGCTCTTCAAAAGGGAAAATCTGATATATATCTATTATTCTCATCAGTGTGAAAGCCTGACTCCTATAGAGGTAGAGGTGAAGACTCCTTATGTTGGGCTATCCAGAGTCGTTATACAAACAACAGCACTGACTATTTCAAAGCTGTATATACTTGTTGGGAACAAGTACAGTCAAACCAAGATTATATTATTCTTAGAGCTAAATCTGTTCTTTCAGACACAGGTCACACTGCCTAGCCGCCATTTCAGAGCTGCTTTGCTTCTGAAGCCTTGTGAAAAGAGCTGAGCTGTCTCTAGCCTGCCCATAAAACACTACGGGTACACACCTCACAGGAGGGGATGGAAGCCCATTTGTGGCCCCATTTTGACCATCATAACCCAGCTTCAAATGCATAATTTCAAGGGCCTGGTTGAGTTTCTTCATACCTTTAAAATACAAGTTCTGGGAATCTCTTCTACTGTACAACCGTAGTATACACCACAGCACATTTCCTCTTTTAACAACTGGTAGGCAACGATATTTGTTTCTTTGGAGCTCCCTAAACTGTGTTGTGTTTTTTAACTGATAGTTCTCCAAGTTGTTCTGTGGTGCTTCTTGCTATTTCAGGTGTCTGGTGAACAGTCTGATATGTGGTTTGTAGTCCCCATCCCCAAGACGCTCTTTTTAAAATTGCATTGCCAATAACTGGTTTTCATATAAAAGTTTGCTCTCAGGATTCTAAAATAAGAAAATAGACTGAAATATGTAATTTTCACTCCATCACGACTAAAAAAAAATCTTACAAAAATATTTCTCACCACTCTAGTTAAATGCTTGAAAATATATATACCAGCACCCTGCTGACACTAAGGTTTCTCTTCCTTTTCATGTTGGTGGCTTTCAGAGGTCTGGAAGGGGAGCTGTCAGAGCCCAGTGCAGTACAAAAATTATTATAATACATTTTATAAGCATCTATTTTCAATTGCCACTGCCTTATGGTTTGGATTCCTCTACTGCTTATTAAATGTATGTGGAAAAAACAAACACAAAAAACTAGCACTGAAGGCGTTAAAAAATATTAAAATGCTTATATCTATACCTGCATTAATAAAGCTTTTTCTCTGAGCCTAAAGAAAAGTAAGGGGAGATGCCTAGCTAAAGGGGGAAAAAATGAACACAAATAACAGCAGCCGGCAGCAAACACTTTCCTCCACAGAAAGTCTGATATTTATTTGGTTCTTGCCAACAAATAGATGTGGCCCTACGAGAATGTCTTCATTTTCATGTGTTAATGATCAAGAACTATACATTAATGTTACATGTAGTTAACATACAGATATGCAAAAATAATTCACTTTTCTTGGAAATATATTTCTACACACATCCACTCAATGAAACCTGCAGATCAATGTTAAAACAGAAGCAAAAATATTAATTATGAAGTAATTCAAGCTCATTGTTCAACTTGAATCAACTGGAGATGTAGGTTGAAATGCATTTAGTTACTGTTTCCATAACCTGAGATTCCCTAAATAGTGGGGTGTAGGGATTTCTGGTGTGGTTTTACTTGAGAACTTTTTTTCATTTTATGAAATTGCATTGTTGGGGCAGGAACTGAAGTCTTATGTGCCATCCAGGAATTGAATCCTTTAACTATAATCTGGCTATTAAAATCATTTAGAGAAACACCCAATGCCATTGAAGTTGAAAATATTTTATATCAAATAAAGCAGTTTCAATAAGAGAGATGGAAAGTGAGCCACCACACAGTCTACAGTTTCCCAATTAAGAGGATATACTGAAAGTTAAAAGATCTATATCCAAATTTCTCCAGACCCACTACTAAGATAATCCCCTCCATTTCTCATTCCATGTGGGGATGATAGGGAAATATGGTGAAGTTATTTCTCAGATAAATCTTAAATCTATGAGTTCTCTTAAACTTGCTTATATCATTTCTGAGAGAAGAACAATCAACCTTTCTTTCACCCTGTTTCCCCAACCAAGAAAAATACACTCTGTACTGACACAAATTAAACAGCAAATCAATACTTTTTTTCCATTCTGATGTCTATAATAAACCTTTTAAATTTCACAAAAGCACATATTTTTTCCAATGTTCTCTCCTCAATCAGATTTCCATTACCTTCTTACCTTCTTTCTGTCACTCTCCCCATTGTAAATAATCAGGTCATCAGAATCGTCTCATTGTAAGGACTCCCAGTAATCACTCCAAACATATTTAATCAAGACAAACTCCTTGTTCACATAAGGCTCAAAAATAATGCAGACAGAACCACACTGTCCTACCACCTGTTATATTGCATACCACTACTTCTTCGGAAGGCAGAAGCATCTAGCATGCCAATGAACAGAGCTATTGATTGCCCTTGGAAGAACTTGTGCTGGCTCACAGAGTCTCAGATGAACCTCACACACAATACTTTTTGTGTTTCTAAACCACTGAGTTATTAATTTTTAATAAAACCTTCTGGTTCTTTTTGCAGCTCCAGGAGCTCATTCCTCAGAACTCTCTTTGTGAAGCTGACGACTTAATCAAGCCTGCCTTGTTTTGATAAAACTGTGTCTCCTTGCCCCCCTCATATCTCCGTCAAATGCTTTGAATTTGTATATAAATGAAAGAAGAATCATGGGTTTCTTCCAGAACTCAACTAAATGTACACAAACTCTAACAGAAACAAAAGTCATCCTATGCCAATGTGAGAGCCTCTGTTCATAAACCTAATTTCAATAGCAAATCTCAAACAATCTTTTGAGCAGTACTTCCTTTAGCTACCCACTCCAAAAAACACACACACCTACACACAAAGATTATAGCATAGAGGACAGCAATTCCACAGCATTTCAGGTGCAATAGTTTAAACTACCTTTAAGCTGGAAGTTTCTAAGAGCCCCAGTTGTTACAGTACAGAGGGAGCTCTGTAGTAGACACCGCCATTAAGCTTTACATATCTGTATTAATACTTTCAACATGTATTAAGCAATTTTTTAAAAATAAAAAGACTGAAAAAGCTTTTAAACTGAGGGTGGTGAGGCACTGGCAGAGATTGCCCAGAGATGTGGTTGATGCCCCATCCCTGGAGACTTTCGAGGTGAGGCTGGATCAGGCTCTGAGCACCCTCATGTAGCTGTGGTGTCTCTGTTCATTGCAGGGGACTTGGACTAGATGACCTTAAAGGTCCCTTCTGACTCTAAGGATTCTATGATTCCACGAAAATCAGATGCCACAGATTTCCATGTTTTCTAAGGTACAAGTGCCTTTTTCTGCAAGATTACCAGACTCAAACACAGTCCTACAGAAACTTTGGAATTCAGTGTCTGCAGATAAGAACATATCATCCCTCTGCAAACAGCAGTGGAAGGAGAGGTTCCACCTCCACAAAGGAGTGGCAGCAAGGTGTAAAACCTGCTCCTGATCCAGTACAGAGCTCATAGGGAGATGCTGTTCTGTCTCCTGACCACGCAGATGCTGTGAGAATTCTGTGGCCCTGTTGCCTTGCTGCCTTAAAACCTCACTTAGGAACCAAAATGATCTCCTTTCTCTGCTCATGGTTACCCAAAATCACTCATTGCAGATACAGCTTTCATTTTGAGCAGCCACAAAGCTTGTAAAATTCCTGACTACTCCATCTCTCATTCAGGTACTTCATTTTGCCAGAATCTCTTAACTTGTTGCTCAGAAAGATTTCTTTGACTTGGGACACTAGTGTTTTTTTTCTTACACTTAGATGAAAAAAAAAAAAAAAAGCCCTTATAGGAAAGATCTGAACCTCCAAAAAATGTTCTGGACCATTGGGAAGATGAAGACATCAATCAAAAAAGGAGGAGCACTGTTGCTGTTTACTGCTGTCTTGTTATCCAACAGTGTCCAACTAACAAGAGGCTTTCAGAGAGAGTAACATAAATACCCCCTCCTCTCTCTCTCTTTTAATTACTGTTGTTCTTTCTCCAATTTACAACAAGTGCTCAACAAGCTAACTCCTAAAAAAGAAATTACAAAAGACAGGTCCACTGAGACAGAACATGAGGAGTATCAGTGACAACATTACAGATCTCATGGACCACATCTGTGCCACCCCAGTGCTCCCAACCAAGTGTCTGTCAGTGAGGGGAAGAAGAGAAGCTAACCCTATGGCACAAGGCAGCAGCAACTCAACACCAGCTTCTGGGATTGTCTGAAATGACACACCTGTGGTCAAATAGAATAAATTTCCACTCAATATTTTTTGCCTTTCTGGATTTACTTAAGAGTAGTTATTTTCTAAAGAAAATAATTTTAGATTACATTAGGAGAAGTTTCCTATGCTACCAGACATTTGGCTTGCTGCTTCATAGTCTTTAAACACACACACACATAGACACACACCATATCCTCAATTCCTTGTTTGCCACATAAGGAATTCTTTGCTATGTTTAAATTGACAGCCATTCAGAAAATAGCCATGCTGGAAAACCTTAGCACCGTAAATTAGTCTCAAGTAGGTGTCTCACCGGGCCAGGATCAGCAAGGAGACTTAATCTGCAACTAGTTTCCACACACTCAAATTAAATTGAAAAGGCCTGAAAGCCATGTTCACAAATAATTTATGTAATTTAAATCACCTCCTTGCAGTGCTGAGATTTAGGAATATTTGTAGACCGTTTTGGTTTTTAATTTATTGCTTCCTGCACGGTCACTTGAAAAAAAAAATCCAGCTGTATATCATCACTCTGCAGACTCCAGAGAAAGTGAGAGAAACTATTTGGTTCATAATCAACATTCACCATGGGTAACGGATACTGATTTACTTGCCACAGACTTCCAGTTTTGAATTATTCACTGCGTTTCAATGGTAAGACAGTCAAGTTCCCGAACTTTTAATTAAGGTCACCAATCAAGATAGAAAAATTCTGCAGCAACTCAAATAGCTGTGCAGGAAATTTTATGGTAACACATTTAGTAATTCAGAGACATTGCAAGCTTGACCTAAGGGAAAACCGAAGCAGTTACAGCTTGAATTAACTTTTCTTCATACAAAAGCGACCACAGTGAACCCATTTTTTTTTCTCCATTTTGAAAGACTCCAAGAAACAATCAGTACTCAAAATGGTTGTATCCAACTTTTTAATGTGCCTGCAGTTTAAAATGAAAGGTTTCATTTAAGTGTGTAGAAGTTCTAGTGCAGAAAGGACTGGCTAACTGGTTCTATCATAGGAACATAATATAGCTCGGGTTGGAAGGGATCCCAAGGATCATCAAGTTCCAACCTCCTAATCATAGAACCATTAAATATTCAAATTGGAAAGGACCCACGAGAGTCACTAAGCCCAACCCCTGGCTCCACACAGCACCACCCAAACCAAACCCTATGTCTGAGAGCGCTGTCCAGACGCTCCTTGAACTCCAGCACTGGGGGCCGTGCCCACAACCCTGTGCATCCCGTTCCATGCCCACCGCCCTGTGGTGCAGCCCCTTTCCCTGACCCCCAGCTCTCCCTCCCCTGGCACAGCTCCATGCCGTTCCCTCGGGGGCGCTGCCCTCCGCTCCCTGTGAGGAGCTGCAGCCACCATCAGGCCTCTCCTGTTCACCATTAAAGCATCAAAAACCTTCACCAATACACAAAATGTTATCCCTCTTCTTGAAACTGAGATCTGCAAAGTCCTATGCTCCCGTGTGTCTGCAATCTCAGTAATAATTATAATAACGAAACAACAACAGTAACAACAGAACAGCTTTACTCTCAACACTGGCAACACATAATGACAGCTTCAGTACACTGTACAGCTACACCTACCACTTTCTAGTAAAGTAAAATTATTTTTTACTCTTGCTGCCTATTATTGGCTGCAAGATCTTCTATGTCTATTGGCCCTGAACAAAAAATGAAACTTCCAGCAGACTCAAAATACCCTTGGTTAATCAAGGCCTTGTGCATGTCTTTGTCTCAAACTCCCTTTCTGCCAAAAGCTTGGGAACATTCAGGAACCAGAAAACAGATTAGATGCTTAAATAATTTATTTTAAACAGCGCCATTTTTAATATATAGTCTGAATAAATATTTCCATCTATATCACACCATCAAAGAGTATCAAATATGAAAAATCTGGATCTCTGGACAAGTCATTTTATCACTCTGAGATTTAACAGATTTCCTTAATATAATAAATATTTCAGAATGTGGAACTTGCTTAATAATCATCTCCTTAAAGAGTGTTTTTTTTTTTAATCTACTCAGTCAAGCAGGGCCATTTCCAGAAATATGAGGCTCCACTCAAATGTCTTTAGGAGAAAGAGATTATATCCGCTTCCAAGATCATAGAATCATAGAATCACAAGATTGGAAAGGACCTACAAGATCATGTAGTCCAACCGTCCTCCCATTACCATAGCTATCACAAGCCACTAAACCATCTCTTGTAGCTCCTCATCCATCTGGTTAGCCATATATGTTACCCAGTGCAAACAATCATTGTCTTGGGAAAATTTTGAAAGCAAGGGTGTGGTCACCCACAAATTAATAACTGGAAGTGTCAAGCTTTTTAGTGAATTAACTCATGCTAAAGCACAAACGTATATAGAGGCTGAAGTTACGCATTGTTACTTTGACTAACAGTATGATATCCAACACTCTTTATATATTTTTAATTACCAAGAATATATTTTGGAGATTTTATTCAATAAAAAGTTAATGAGGAGATAAAAATGTTATATTAATTTATATTAAATTATATTGATGTATATCAAATCAACTCCTCCACCAAACATTTCAATTTTCCCCCCCTGTTCTGTGCTAAGGAGCAGTTCAGGCCATCTGTTAATGTAATTATCAGGCACTTCATTACACCCCTTTTTTGATAAGGCGCTTCCGTCAAGTAAATACTTCTCACTTAGATGTTTCTATCTTTGTCTTGTACTTTCATAGCTAGGGATTAGCAACTTCTAAAGGGACTGCAATAAGAAAGCCATATAAAACGTGGCATAGCATGATGTCCTTGATTAGGCACTGTAAAAAGAGGAAATTAAAGATGAGAGTCACAGCTTGCTACTCTATATTCAATTAGTTCTGTCATATATGTGGCTAAGGTTCATGCAGGATGTGCAGTTATCTAGTACAGCCTTCTCCTGGCAGCAGAACAATTAGAATGCAAGACATAACTTAAAACAGCCTCTGGCAATATTTTTTCTTTTGGTTGTGACATCTTCAGCAGACTTAAAACAGCACTCATCAAATTGTATCCCAGGTTGGAATTCCAAACTCGTATTCTGAAACTCAATGCAGCTTTTAAAATGCTTAATGATGTGAGAATTTAATATTGTGTGACCGAAGAAAACAAGTCAAAAAGGGCTTTGATCCACACTAACAGAAAAATAAATGCTATATTCAAACACCTCATTCTAAAAGCGATCCCTGTTCTGTGATGAACAAAAAGCAGACTAATAGCTCAAGTAATAGGTCAATAATATGCTCAAGGTATAGGTGACACTCAGGCACACTGACAAAGATAATGAATCTTGCACATCTCCCTTCTTTCATGTGATGTGGTTTTAGTGGAGATTATGACATTTTGTCAGCTTTGTCCCACCAATAGTAATCATCATCTTTTTTTTTCCAGTTTGCAGAACTTCCTGATGAGAGACGTTGCTGCAGAGTATAGCACAAAGTCAGGTCATATACAGAGTAAAATACTTCTCTTCCTACACTCTTCCATTTGATGCTACTTTTATCCAGACATATCCTAAAAAAGCTTTCTTTTTCACTGATGGTGGTTCAGGTATTTCAACAACAAGCTGAACTGCAACTTGAAGGAAACAACCTCTACATCTGAAAGGTTTCAAATTACTTCCTGCTGAAATCTAGCTAACTATATTGGAAAATATCACTACTTCTGACTTCTTTTATTCTTTTCCTGCAATTATCCACTGTCAGAAACAGAGGGCTGTCATAGACCATTGCTTGTCTATTTCTGGATCTTCAGTATGCTTTTGGTACTTGTACACCAGTAGACTCCTCTACTACTCATTCATTTCCTGCTGCTTTTCCCAGGATATAAGAAGTATCCTTTTGTATCATTATTCATAAGCTGTAGAGTTGACAGCAATTAGGATCATAGAACCACTAAGGTTGGAAAAGACCTCCAAAATCATCTAGTCCAAACGTCCACCTACCACCAATATTTCCCCACTAAACCATGTCCCTTAGTACAACATCTAAACATTTCTTGAACACTTTCAGGTACAGAGCTTCCACCACCTCCCTGGGCAGCCCATTCCAGTGCTTGACCATTCTTTTGGAGAAATTTTCCTAATATCCAATCTGAGCCTCCCCTGGTGCAACTTGAGGACATTCCCCCTAGTCCTGTGATGTATTAGGCGGCACGAACTCTCGGGTTGTAACGCAATAGGCCTTCCCCTGCTCGGTAATGTATATGTATGAGACTGAAATTGGAGCCCTATATAAGGGTATCATGCGGTTGATTAAATGCCATTTTACAGCTCACCATATTGGCGTAATCTGCATGTAACTTGGTCATGGGGTCGTCAGAAGCACATTCTCAAGGAGGGATGTAGTTCTTAAGGTTACCTTGCACAAGGCAACAGTCTGTCACTAGTTATGTGAGAAAAGAGGCTGACGCGCACCTTACCACAACCTCCTTTCAGTCAGTTGTAGAGAGCAATGAGGTCTCCCCTAAGCTTCCTCTCCTCCAGACTGAACAATTGCAGTTCCCTCAACTGCTCTCCATAAAACTTGTGTTCCAGACCCCTCACAGCTTTGTTACAATTCACTGAATATGCTCACAGGCATCAATGTCCTTCTTGCAGTAAGGGGCCCAAAACCAAACACAGCACTAGACCTCACCTGAACCAAATACAGGGAGATGATCACCTCTCTGGTCCTTCTGGATCTGGGCACCCTGCTGGCTCATGTTCAGCTGAACATCGACCAACACCCCCAGTTTCAGCATGCCAGTTGTTTTCTTCCTCCCCCAGTTCTGCCTCTGTTATATTAAATTTTCTTTCAATGCTATTTTCAATAAAGAAAGTAATAATATACTTAAAAGAGAACATGATATCATGCAATAAGCTGAAGGGAGTGTGGAATATTTATTCATTTCAACACTATCCATTTAACAAGCAACACTGAAAAGCCAGCTAAACGCTTTCAGAAATGACATATTTACCTTTCAGTTTGAGGTCCACATTGTGCCGCAGCCAAGGATATACACCATAGTTTGACATGTCTTCGGGAATAGGGTTGTTAGATATCCAGCCATCACATGCAAATCGATAAAAGTTGTCACAAGGATCTACAGATTGATTTATCTTGCTTAAGACGACAGCAGCTGTTAAAAAAAATAAAAATAAAAATAAAAATAAAAATAAAAATAAAAATAAAAATAAAAATAAAAATAAAAATAAAAATAAAAATAAAAATAAAAATAAAAATAAAAATAAAAATAAAAATAAAAATAAAAAAAAATTATGGTACTTTACCTAAACTGAGAATTATATGAAACCAAAATCCAGAAATGACGATAAACCAGTTTCTCCAAGGGAATGCTGTCCTCACTTGCAGCTAACTCTGGCTATTCTAGGACCTATGAATGTCCTGATCTCTGCTTTTTCTAAAACAGCATCCTTCAGCATCTAACAACATTTACCTAAGAAGTGTGAAGAGACAAAATATCTGTTCAATGAATGCTCAACTGGTTTAAGAGAAATGACCACCAAACCTACAGGAGAGTGACCTGCTGGGGCCAGACAGCTGAGAACAGACTCTCCACTGTTGTCATGATGGAATTATTTGCCTGAGGAATACAGCAGTGATACATATCAAACAAATTAGTTTACCAAAAATCATGCAATGTTTATCTTTAGCTTAATGGCTGCAAAACACATCAAGTTCTGATTTGCTGTTCACTGGGAGAGATAAGCGTAGTATTTTCTGCTTGTTTCTGTGACTACCTCCCCAGCAGTTGCTACTGCAGGTGAGACTCATTAGAAAGAGATGAGTCTGACAAGCTTGATTAAAAAAATAAAAACTTATCTTGTGTAAACAAATGATCACACATTATAGAGATTATGGCATAAATCTATGTGGGTAAAGTAACAGAGAATATGAAGATACTTGACATTTTCTTCCTAAATAACCATGTGCTTTGACGCTTATCTAAATTAATTAATTAAAAAGAAAAATTGATTTTCTATCAGAACACCTGATAACTTTTATAGACTTTACAGTCTGTTTCTTGCGTTCAGCATTTTTACGTTGAATACCTCCTATGATATTTCTATGTCCCAACTGTAGTTCCACTTCTCATGTTAGAAACTCTGAGACTTACTGCACTGAATAATTTTTGGTCTCCTATGTATACAGTCTATGTATGTAGCCCCACAGAATTTTGTCATGATTTCAAATACAAGTGTTGTTGTAATGTGGTTCAGAGTGGAAATAAATATTCTTAGAAGCTCACACAATATCCACTTTGTTTCAAATGAAATGAATCTAGGGCCAGGTTTCCAGATGTGGTAACAATTGTTTGATCTTTGCTCTCATTGCATTCAATGAAAGACTCTCATTGATTTAGAGGGAGTAAAGCTGTCAAAATGACGAGAACGAAATGAGACTTAGGTCCTACCAAACTTGATCTCTTTAGCTCACATTTCATACTACCAGATGTCCCAGCTCCATGAGGTTTACAACATGCATACCAGAGTGAGGAAGAGCCTACTGATATAGAAGTAGTTTCAGATTTTGAGCCACAGTTCCTATATTGCAGACATGCACACCTATGTAAGATCTGACCCTAAAACATTTCTGTGCAGAATTCACTTGAATACTTTCTAATTACTGAAAATGAACAACAACAACAAAAAAAAAAAACAAAAAAAAAACGGTTGAGACAGTCAGCATTCTGTTCCTCTAATAGAAAATAGAAACAAACCCAATGGGAAACTTTTGTTAACCTGGATAGAACAGGACTAAAGCAATTAAAAACAGGAAGTTGAATTGCAGAAAATATATGGATCTGCAGTGATTTAGACAAATATCTTTTTTTAAAGTTCTTATTTTTTGTCCTAATTATTAATTAAACACAATGAGTGAAAAGAAGTATGGAAAAACAATATAAATATCTAATTAAAATACTGTGATCGTGATGTAAGGGATAGGAAACAGATTTTGCTTACCAGCTTCAATGCACTCTGCAGTCAAACAGTATTGTTGCTTTGGATGAAACTTTATAAGACCTTGGCTAACTGCAAAATAGAAAATCATAATGAGATCGTTTGTTATAGGTTTTGACCATTTGAGATGAATACTGTGTGCTTGATTGTTCAAACATCAGTGCAAACTCTGGCCCTAGTGCATCTCCAGCCACAGTGATTTAGAACACTTGTAATGTGCATTAGGTAAATACTGCATCTCCTAAAACTTATATAGGCTGCTCCCAAAGTAATTCCTCTTATTTACTTCCATGGAAATGACAATGGATACAAAGAGCACAACAGCACTATTTGATAAAGCAAATTCTCAGATACCAAATGCTATTTTTCATCAGTTACCACTATTAACTATGAATTTTTGCTAATGATGAACAAGAGCCTTCATGACACGTTCAAAAGTCTACATGGCCCTCAGAATGTGGCTTGTCTTTCACATTGCTGCCACCACTGCTGAAACAAACAACCCACCCCTCACTGTGTTTATATGCATTGTTTGGTCTCCAAAAATATTCAGCAAGTGTTGATGAATGTCAGTGAGTGCCAGTTTTTCCACATTAAGGAATTCAGTGACACACTTTTGCTTCATCCGCACTTCCACATCAGATGACATTGTGTCAGACTGCCCCTTT
Source organism: Coturnix japonica (assembly GCF_054131305.1). Taxonomy (NCBI): domain Eukaryota; kingdom Metazoa; phylum Chordata; class Aves; order Galliformes; family Phasianidae; genus Coturnix; species Coturnix japonica. Next base: position 109,152,685 of record NC_140663.1, read on the forward strand.
GCTGCCACCTGTCACACAGCAACAAAATTTGATGGAATACTGGTGAGAAGGTTCAACCTCTACTGCCACACCACCTGCATCCACCTCTGACATGTGGGCCAAAATAACAAAATGAGAGGCATTACTTTTGGAGCTGCCCTTGTATTTTCCCCTCTTGTGCCTGATTCCTCAACTTCATCTGTCTCTGCTCTCAGGCAATATGGAATAAAGCTACTCCACGTCACAGAGTCCATTTGCCCAGTGCCTGGGCAGTGAACACCACCGCAGTACAAGCGATCCTTCCCCATTGCTGGTCTCTAAACACAGAGCTACCTAGCCATCTTCTGCACAGCTTTCCCTGCTGCAGCTCTTTCTGCAGCAGTGCTGCACTACCTGGCTCCATTGGCATCTTTGGTGTTCCTTCACTAATGTTTGGAATAAGCTAAATTGGCAATGACTGCAGTAAACACCCTGGTTTATAAGCTAGAGTGCTGTGTCTGCATGAACTGGCCTCTGAAGGTACTGGGAGTTTATTCACTTCCAAAAACTTCACTGACAAGAGCTATGGATTACTCAGTTAATTTTGGTACTCTTTCAAAAATGTGCATTTTCACAGCCACTGAAATTTAAATATGATTGCTTATTTGAGTCTCTCCTGTCAGGCAGCAAATATGCAGATAATTGATACTTGGTATGAAGATAGGAAAGAGTCCCAGGGGGCAAATGAAATAAGATGCAGTAGATGTGCTCAGTAGACACACAGAAATATCTTTCTATCTATCTCCTTTCTTTTTTTTTTTTTTTTTTTTTTTTTAATAACTCAATCCATAGCAAGAACAAAAACAGAAGCAAAAGTAAAACAGTGTGCAACTATTTCAAGGTGTTATGATGATGGTTATGAAGTTCTTATGTAGTTCAAAAAGAACAGGAAGATGTGAGAAGGTAGTTAAGCACAGGAAAATTTTAATGTTAAAGAAAACCCTGAAGGCTAGAACTTCATAGCTTAGTCATTTCTTTGTGGCTACTGAAGATTGCAATAAACCAGTGAAAAACAACATCTCAAAAACTACTTCAAGGTAATCCGGCAATTAGCCAATAAAAGCACTAGGTTTTGAAACAAAGAAAGATTGTAATCGGAATACTGCAGAACAGGAGAAAACAGAGAAGAGTAGCTCTCCAGAAGACAAATTTTGAGCCATATAAACTGTAATTGATGGATAATGTGCCTATTACCGAATAGTTTTCCAAAAGCATCACACTCTACCCAGTTCATGGGGATTTGCTTTTTGTCTCTTAAAAGATCACCTTTTAGAACTCAACCAGGTCTTGAAGGTTTGCTATACTTTTTCTTAACAAAGAAGAAAAAAAAAGAGGGAAATTCCCAGACACTCTTTGCGCTTGGTGAGAAATGAGGGAGAATGAAAGTGTGAGCAAAGATAAATAATTCAAAGCAGCCCTCACGGTTCTGATACACCCAAAGAAAAGGAGGGGGCTGTCAGGGGATTTGGCCTGTCCTTTAGTGTACTAGCAAGTAATGCCAAAGAAAAATCAATGTATCTCCCAGATCCTTCTGGGAGATGTAGGACTTACAAGCAGAGCCAGCAAAAGAAGAAGGAGAAGGCAATGTTCTGCTTCACAAACTGAAGAAGAATGATGGGGAACTGTTTCAGGTTCACCAGAAACAATGAGTTAGGTGAATTAAATGAAAACTGAAGAAAAAAAATCATCATCTGGGGCCTGAAATGTTTCAGATGACCAGAAACAGTGGCTTCCTTTTCTGTTTGACAAAGCTAAAAAGGAGTTAAACACAAACTGACAAAACAAAACAGTGTCAAAATGGAGCATTTTACTTACAAAATGTTAGAACACTTTAATAATTTTCCATTGCCCTTTTGGTTGAAATCTTCTGACAATTTCCAAACAAGTTCTAAAAACACTTTGGTTGACCCAAGGCCATTTGTATTTTCTTAGCCATTAGGTCAATGAAAATTTTGATAGTAAATTTAATACAGAAAGGTCTTAACACACTCACAAAACAGTCAATGAGAATTATTATATTTGTTTATATTTTCATGTATGGTTCATGAGTAAAGGGCATATCTCTGATAATCCACTGTAGTAAACTCCTGTTGCTTTGTACAAAAAATATGTAAACAAGCAACTTGGTTCTAAAAAAAGAACAAGGTTTCACCATTACTTCCTGGTGTTTGATATCATATTATTTAAGGGGAAAATGTTATTTTTCATGTAAAACCAATTATTTGCCAAAGTGAAGACCCAATCCTGATCATCTTAAAGGGTTTTATTGAATTTTATTGAATTGAGTGGGGTTCTTCACACACACAATAGTTTCTTCTGTGCAAGTGTTTGTGGAATTGATTCTACAATAGAACACTATCTGAGTGAGATCCTGCTGCTTCCATTATTCACTAGAAAACTCAACACCATTTTCTCTGTTGTGACTGCAGATTAGGTGCATCTTTCAAACAACATCAAAAAAGATGGGAGGGAAGCAAAAAACTTTTCTTAGAAATTAAGTTTCCCTATGTCTGGGAAAACTGGACTGAAGAAAGGGAAAGTCTGTCAGAATTATTCTAACAGAGGATCGCTCTCTACAAGCTTTTACAGAATATTGCTTTCTACTCACTGTCTAGTTGTTTCTGGCTGCATTTATACCCATAGGTATCTCCTTCCAACATACTATATTCCATCAAAACCAACCTACAAATGATTTCAGATCCCAGAGATAAAATAACAATGCCTTCTCTATTTTGTCAGGCAACAGTTAATAAATCCGATCAAAACATTTTTGTTTCTTCCCAGATGCACCTCATGATTTTAGCAAAGACGTCTTTGCGATTCATCGTAGAAAAACAGAAACATCTAAAAAATGTGCAAGCATATGCATTATTTAAGTTTTCTGCAGGAATTTTAGCCAATCCATAATGAAAACCAAATGAAGGATTACCCAACAGATTCCATAAAATGCGTGCACTACAGATTGATTTTCAGGAAACAGAGAATTTTAGTCCACGTTGGTCACAAACTGCCAGTCTGTAATCAGCATTACCAGTATTCGTAATCTTACCCTTTTCTTCCCGTTCTGAGAAAGAATCCCATTCTAGCTAGAACACATCCAACTCAGTATTTGAATTTAAACTCAGATTTCAATAGTTACATGAGCTCACGTTTCAGCTTTTAGCTCTAACATCCCCCACAGAAAAAAAATCTCTTTGCTGACATGCTTCAGGGTAAAAATAAAATGAGGAAAAAGAAAAGACCAGGATTGTCACCGTAACGCAGTGCACGGCACAAACGCTCACATGGAGCGGGTGTGCTTGGGAGGGTTACCTTCACACCAAGCCTGGACCTTCTCACTTACCCAAGAAAAGTGTGGTTCCAAGTGCAACGGTGCCAGCCACAAACACACCAAGGGCGATCCGCGTGGCTTTGTTGACTGCTCTCCTGCTTGCTGGTACCGTCTCCCCTTCCATCGGGATGGGCTGGGATGTGCTTGCTCTTGAAGAAGTCTGGTTTTGCTCCGCTGCCGTTGTATCAGGAGCTCAACTACTCGCAAGCTGCATCCCTCAGCTCTCCTCCTTCTCTCTTCTATTTACAACTTCAGGTTTCTGTTGTGAACCATTTCCTAGGCACTTCCTGCTCTCTGCCTCTCAAAGCAAAACCATGCACTCGTAAAATAGTGGCTGTCTTCTGTGCTTCCCTCTGACCAGGACTAAGGAAGGCATGCAGTGACCACTCTATTTACAGCTCCTGCTGCCTGTAAAGTCTCTACGAGCCAATCGCTCAGCAGTCCCCTTTATCAAGAGTTCAGAGCAGGAGGATTTCACAACGTTGCTGAACAGATGTTTTAGCTACTCTAACATATAGCTGTAGAGCCTTCACAATCAAAGCAGGATTTCTGACAACTTCTACAAACACAAGACTAATGGAAGGTTTTCCTTTCCCTTTCTGCTTATTTAAAAGGCAATTTGCCGACTAAATTTCTCTTGTCCTAAACCACTCTTGCTGCATTGTGTGGCTTCACCAGAAGTGTTATTCACCCAGTGGACAAATCCCTTTTTAAAGCTTCCTAAGAGCTCTTGGAATACCGTGTAGCATTTTATTTTGGGAATTTGGTATGTGACACTCTGTGCCAAAAATCACAATCATGCAGCAAAAGCAGTAATCAGCACAACCTACAGAATAGTGCTCCTTTAAAAGCTGGATTTTTTTTTTTTCCAGGCAAGGTATTTCAGTCTTTGCTGATATGCAAAGAACCACAGGAGAGGAACCTATACCTCTGAGTCAGGTATCACTATGAACTTAGTGGAAAGCATCTATTTGGCACTTTAAGTTAGGAACTGGGGGGGAAAGACTTATTTGTATGGATTTCCAAGTTTCAGGCTTAGAACTGACAGTCCTCTCTAGGTAGCAAGGTTTCTATAGGTTTCTTTCTGCTGTCTATAACTACCTGAAGGGAGGTTGTTGTGAGCTGAGGGTTGGCCTCTACTGTTGTGTAACTGGTGATAGGACCAGAGGGGATGCCTTCAAGCTGTGGCAGGGGAGGTTCAGTCTGGACATTAGGAAATACTACTTCTCTAAAAGAGTGGTAAGGCAGTGGAATGGGCTGCCCAGGGAGGTGGTGGAGTCATTGACCCTGGAGGTGTTCAAGGAACATTTGGACATTGTTTGGAGGGATATGGTTTAGTGAGAACTACTGGTGATTGGTGGATGTTTGGATTGGGTGATCCTGTGGGTCTTTTCCAACCTTGGTAATTCTGTGATTCTATGGTTCGCTATGATTCCCCATTCAATTCATAACAAAATTTTGGAGTGAATTCCCTAATATTACTGTGACGTTCAGTCCTGTGAAGTACTCTCAATTTCTCCAGAGCTGGACTCTCATGTAAAACAAAAGGATGCTGGAAGAGGCAGTGACACATCCACACTCTCAAGAATTTGTGTCTGAGTTGCTTCTATGATGAGCTCTTAACTGAAAATCTCTCTGACTAAAAAAAAAGAAAACACATAAGGAGAGGACAGGCAAGGTGTATCAGATGGCAGTTAGCAGCCTGGGAAAACAAACAAACAAACAAACAAAAACAACAACAACAACAGATTAAGTGTTGTGAGGGCTTGCACACAGTTTTACCTGGATCCCAGATGGGCATAAATGAAAAACTCATTCCATCTATAAGAAGATTTGGATTTGGAAGTTTCTCCAATTCTTCTACAGCCCAGCTGAGGTCATGCAGGGAAATCACCCATTTCTGAGCCTTGTTCCCATCCAACAACAGGATGCAGAAGGTCATTCTCATCTCTGCTCAGACCAGACAGGGAAAAATGCATTTATTTCTTTTCACCTGCCTGCTTGTCCATTATTTATCCCACGATGTCCAACAGCTGAGAAAGAAGAGGGAAATTATGGAGTCAGAGGATGAAGAGAATCATGTTCCCACCTGTAAACAGTTCCATTTGATGTGTGAATGACTCCAAGGGCACGAGCAGATCCCTGGTTTATAAACAGTCACTGGTACAATTCTGTCAGCAGCACAGTTGAGAATATGATTTTAAGTGACATTACTGCTATCGAGTCTTCATGTACAAATCACTACGAGTTTCACTGGGGCTGTTAAAAGGTCAAGGTGCTGACCCACAGAATGCATGGACGTGCTGTTATCTCACCTTTTGATCAACTTCACCCATTCTCCAAACACCAAGTAGACTTCGATAGGAAGCTCTTGGCAATTGTTCTTGTGAGTTTCCTTCAATGTCAGAATCAAATCACTGATACTGAAAATACTGAACAGTTATCAGACCTGTGATTACTCTCCATCATCTTTACATCCTATCTGATCGACTGAGCTATAATACTCCCTACTCACTCAGATTCCCTCTTACTTTAAGACTTAAAATCTGGCATTCTAGAGAAGTAAATACTTACGGCCTAGCATGTGCTGAATCACAGAATCATAGAATCATCAAGGTTGGAAAATACCTAAAAGATCATCCAGTCCAACCGTTCACCTATTACCAATAGCTCCCACTAAACCATGTCCCTCAACACACCATCCAATCGTTCCTTGAAGACCTCCAGGATCGGTGACTCCACCACCGCCCTGGGCAGTCCATTCCACTGCCTGACCACCCCTTCTGAGAAGTAATACTTCCTAATGTTCAGCCTGAATCTCCCCTGCCACAGCTTGAAGCCATTCCCTCTGGTCCTATCACTAATGACATGAGAGAAAAAGGCTGACCTCCAGCTCACTACAATTTCAGGTAGTTATAGAGAGCAATGAGGTCTCCCCTGAGCCTCCTCTTCTCCAGGCTGAACAATCCCAGCTCCTTCAGCCTCTCCTCATACGACCTGTGCTCCAGACCCCTCACCATCTTTGCTGCCCTCCTTTGAACACGTTCCAGGGCCTCAATGTCTTTCTTGTAGTGAGGGACCACTCTAAGCAGAAATAAGTTATTTTCCAGCTCTCCCTGGGAGACTGGGAAGCAGATAAAAGGGAGAGGCTGGATAATTCAGTCCCCTTTTCCAAATAGGAGCCTTAGCCAAAGCAGTGTTGAAGGCAATGAGAGCATGGAGGTATCCTGACAAGAACCATCCAACCCCAACTACAGAATGTCCCTGCATAGTCAGACCTAGGCCATGTATGGTCCTTTTGGCAAGAAGTCACAAATCAGCTGCCAGTAGCCAAATGACTTCTCTAAGCTGGGGTCTGTGGGCTTATTTACAATGTGGCATCATGTCAGCATCCTTCCTTCTGGTTAGAATAGCCTGGATGCTGTCAGTATCTTATTTTGGTTTCTCCAGCATGTAAGGAACTACAAAATTAGAGATAAAGCACAAACAGCTGCATGGAACAGCTGCAAAGGTCTGTTTCTGGCAGCAGTTGAAAAAGGTGTATGGAGCACATATGAATCAGCTTCTGATACTGCCGATCAGTAACAGAAGTTTAATGTTGCATTTGAGACACTTTCCTGATGTGCGCCAGGATTTAGTTGCCCTGCTCATCATAAGTGCAGAAGCAATTTGGCGGGTACCCAGTACGCACCATGCTTAAAGCTGCTAGAACAGCTAACGGCACTCCTGGTGATTATAGTCCAATAAGGTACTTAATGAGGCTGTGCATAGACTCTGATAAACATTCATAAAATGTTGAATGGACACAGGAAAATATCCAGTATTTAAATGTGGCACACTCTGAATTACTATTCTTCCACTCAGAACTGCCTCTGACCAAGATCCTACTCAAACAATGGGATTGCTTTGGCACTTAAAACAGTGCTAGAACAATGTACAAACATTTCCACTCAAACCCTTACATAAAGGAGCTGGCAAACCATTTGGAACATGCTCCAGGCTGAACCACAGCAGAAGCATTCCAATGTCTAGAAGTTTGTCTACATGCATAATAAGTGTGTGCAGACATCCATATTGCTGCTCACTCACAAACAAGTATTTGCACATCACCTCACTGTTTTATGAGTAGATGCAATTCTCACGTCCATAGATTATGCCAGTCATGAAGGGTGCCAATCAGAGCTGACACAGATTATGCCATGGGAACTTCTCTCTTTGTACCTTGGTTTAAGGTTAAATTCCCATTTCTTGAGGCTTGATTATCAGACACTTTCAATAGATTTGCAAAATACCACATTTTGCCTGTGTTTCACTGAAAACAATAGGACAAGAGTTATGTAGGCTGTCACTGAACACTAGAACCACAAAAGAGCCTGAGACTGGTTCAGCCCAAGCTTGCGGAAGGACTCGTTCAGGCTCATTGGAAAACATTTTGTCCTTCTTTAAATGTATTAAAACAATTTATGTACTTTTAATGGAGATGGAAAAATCAGTTCATATTTAAAGGTTAAAAAAATAAAGAACAAAACGCATGGGAAATGTTAGACCCATAGGGGTTGGAAGGGACCTCTATAGATCACCTAGCCCAAGCCCCTGCTAAACCAGGTTCCCTACAGCAGGTCACGCAAGAAAGCATGCAGATGGGTCTTGAGTACCACCAGAGAAGGAGATAACATTGCCCATCTTGGTGGTCTGTTCCAGGGCTCTATCGCTCTGACAGTGAAGATGTTCTTTCTTGTATTAGTCTGGAACTTGCTGTGTTGCAGTTTGCACCCATTGCTTCTTGTTTTGTTGTTGCCGATGTTAGTCACAGAGGGCATTTCCTCATATACTGTCCTCATGGTACACATTCAGGGCTTGCCTCTCAGGGGGAAAAGTTGCCTCAGAAGAATAAGTTAAATTTGACAGAGGCATCTTGCAGTCAGAGCATCACAGCTTTGATGGTGCCTATCAGGCATTTTTAGCACATGGTCCTACCTCACTGTTGGAGACAGAACCACCCACACAGATGCAGGTTGAGTGCCATCAGCAGAGCAGCACACAGCAAAGACTGTGAAGTCATGGCGTGGTCAGAGGTCTATATTGACTTTGTAGCATGAGAGTCAAAGGACATGCTATTTTCCATTTCATTTCAGGTGCTCCATCATGGGGACTTGAATTGTTTTCATAACCACAGTTGTTGCAGCCAGAACTGGCTGACTAGGCTCTAAGTACATACAGTGTGCTTGAGAAAAAAACAGCGCACTGCATCTGAAGACAGCTTGACCAGTTGTCCTTAGGTCTTTGAATCTTAGAAATGATAATGTGGGGCTACAAAAAACCCCAAATTTCCATACTGCAGCCATACTCCTGGACAAACTGTTGCTCGATTCATCTCAGAGAGACGTCTGGAAATATACAACCCCGTTGTTTTTCACTGGTGCAGTCACATCACAGAGGGCCTCAGTGCAGCTGCGAGAATATGGGTCATTAATTAAGACCCGGTACAGCGTCAACAGTCTGTGAACGTTGCTGGTGGCAAGCTTTTCTACAAACATCTTCCATACAACTGCAAACATGGAGGAAACCCCCTGCAAAGCAGAAGAAAATTGTCCTCTTACAGTTCTAATTACCCAAATCATTTTCTTATTGTTGTCATTGCTATTATTATTCTATGTAAGTTAAGTTGTTCCTCTTAACCTAAGAAGAACTTGTCCCTGTTGCAGGAAACATTGCTTTCTCAGACCATAAGGTGCTTGTAGCCTGCCCAAACAGCAGCTTGCTTTGAAAACCAACATCTGGGATGATTAAAGTTAAACCACTCAAGTTTGCAAGCTTTCTGAGAGCTGCTTTTGAAAAGGCACTTTAATGAAACAATGCATATGCTCTCAACCAGAAAGGAGAACCGCTTTAGGCCTTCCTGCAATTTTTCTTCCAGAAGCAGATTAAATTATAGCTAAACAAAAAACACTTCTCCTCAAGGTCATGTTCACACCATTCTTAAGTGTTTTTATGGATACCTATCACTTCTGCATACTCTCCTCATCTGTCATCCCAAGGTACAGATTAAATATGGGGTCCATTCCCATTGTGCATGCTAACAGGGAATGCAGAAAGGCATGGTAGCTGGCAATTAATATATATAATATTTGAGAGTATTTCAACATACCTTCTTGCTGAGAGAGGCTGTGGTGCCCCATCCGTGGAGGTGCTCAAGGCCAGGTTGGATGGGGACCTGGGCAGCCTGAGCTGGTGGAGGGTGTCCAATGTGTGTCCAATGGACACAGCTTTAGGTGCAGTAATATAGACAAAACAGGACTGTTGTTTCTTTAAAAAAATTGCATCAGTATCACAAGAGCTTTAATAACTTCCTGTGTTCAATGCAAATGTTTAGCTATAGCCTTCAAAGCAAAGATGATTTATAAGAGCACTAGAAATAAGGACACTTAGTTTCCAAAAGGTTTGAACCTCATGGAAGAACCTTCTGGTGTGTGCTGGGCCACATATTCACTGACAGATGCAATCAAAAGAGAAGCGTCATCAGAGCTGCATGTGGCTGCTTTCTGCATCCACCCAGGAGATTCTCCAGCTGTGCTCTTCTGTCTCTCAGAGAAGAAAGACTACCTCTGCAAATGCAGTGCCTACTCTCACACTTGGTTCTCCAAAGGTATTAGCATAGCAGCACACATTTCACTCCAGGAGAAGCACGGATGGGGCATCCACAGTTTCTTTGCACAGCCTGTGCCAGTGCCTCACCATGCTCCGAGTAAAAAATTTCTTCCTAATATCTAACTTAAACCTCTTTTAGTTTGAAGAAATTCCCCCTATCACTATTAGGCTGCGTAAAAAGTCAGTCCCCTTCCTGTTTATAGGCTTCCTTTAGATACTGGAAGGCTGCAATGAAGTCTCCCCGCAGCCTTCTCTTCTCCAGGCTGAACAAGCCCAGATCCCTCAACCCTTCTTCATAGGAGAAGTGCTCTAGCCCTCTGATCATCTCTGTAGCACTCCTCTGGACCCAAAGTTCTCACATGAGGATGTCCACATGTCCCTCTGTAGAATGGATTGTCCTGTGCTGACCAAGGGCCATACACATGCTGGACTCTTGGTAACAGAAATAATAGACTTTTCTGTCATGGCAAAAAGTTTGCAGAGCTGAGTATCTTTGAGTCTAAATCCCTTCTGTCAAATCTGCTTGAGGTGGGCTGGGAAGATCAAAGGTTCCTGAGCACAGCTGTGGGATGAGGAGCAGAGGCAGGAAAAACACACTTGCATAGGCTCTGCTCTCAGAGGAAAAGCAGATGGCAAAAAATCTACAGTTACAACCTGAAATCAGTTTTAATGCATTTTACTTTTTCCACTCTACCATATCAAAATGAAATTAACTTTGCTCATAGATTAAAGCCAGAAGAATCCCGTATCAAAAACGATGCCTTAAATCCAACATCCCATGGAGATGTGGTATTTCTAGAGGCATTTAGGCAACTTGCCTCTTAGCAGTCTTGGTGCTACCTCGGTGATTGCATCCACATCCAGTAATGACACTCAGCAGAATCACAGAATCACCAAGGTTGGAAAAGACCTACAATATCATCCAGTCCAAACATCCACCCATCACCAATAGTTCTCACTAATCCATGTTCCTCAGCACAAAGTCCAAACGTTCCTTGAACACCTCAGGGTCTGTGACTCCACCACCTCTCTGAACAGCCCATTCCAGTGCCTGACCACTCTTTCAGAGAAGCAGTATTTCCTATCTTCCAGCCTGAACCCCCTCTGGCACAGCTTGAAGCCATTCCCTCTAGTGCTTTCACCAGTTACATGAGAAAACAGGCCAACCCCCAGCTCACTACAACCTCCATTCAGGTAGTTATAGAGAGTAATAAGGTCTCCTCTGAGTCTCTTCTCCAGACTGAACAATCCCAGCTCTCTCAGCCACTCCTCATAAGGCCTGTGCTCCAGACCCCTCACCAGCTTTATTGCCTTTCTTTGAACACGCTCCAGGGCCTCAATGTCTCTCCTGCAGTGAGGGACCCGAAACTGGACGCAGCACTCGAGGTGCGGCCTCACCAAAGCTGAGTACAGGGGGACAATCACTTCCCTGTTCCTGCTGGCAACAGTTTCTGATGCAAGCCAGGATGCCAGCAGAACCTCAGGAAGACCTGTGATGAAGGTCTTCTGAAAGGGGAGGCACAGTCACCTCATACTGAAATCACAAACCCAGACCCCACGGGACAGAATCATCAAGACCAAACATCTGTTTTCCTCAAGTCACAGAAATCCTCAAGAGCCAAACTGGAGCCAAATATAATTATCTTTACAAACCAAATTGCTGTGTTCCTGACAGCCCTTTCCTGAAGTTTCCGACGTCTCTATTTAAAATAAAGCTTTGTGTTTTTGTTTTGTTTGGGTTTGTGTTGTTTGGGTTTTTTTTTTTCTGTTGTTGTTTCTGTTGGCTTTTTTCTTTTTCTTTTTTTCCTCTCTATTGACATGAGGTTATGTAGCACAGATTTGTCGCTGCCTTACATCTTTATGGATTTATTACTGGGCCTGATTAAAATTAAAACAGAACTTTCAGTAAAACTCGTGGACACTCAAATGAACAACTTGCCATGTTCATGTACACTTCTCAGAGCCAGCACTTGGTATTTTCATTTCACTGGAAGAGTGTTCACTTCAGTCTTACTGCCAGGCCTGGATACAGGACTTATCCAGGAGCAAAATAAAGCGTGTGGTGAGTTTCTTCTTTCGTGACATTTCTGCATATACTGTGGTAGGAGAGCAGGTATTTTGGGTTCCTTTTCACATTTTGGTATCAGAACACATCAGAACACTGCATGAGGTTTGGAAGCGGCATAAGGAAAAATGTCAAATGTTGTTTCGGAACGGAATTACTTAACACTCACACCTCTGTTTGAAAAGGGCAAAAACACAATAGAAACTTAGTGGTACAGTGAAAATAACATCAGATTTTTTCCATCTTAGCATTCAATGGCCAGAAGCACAAATGTAATAATGAAATTCTGAAGGGAAGCTCTGACAAAGAAATGTGTAAAGGCACAGCTGCTGAGAGCCTTCTCTATAGTGGGAGGTAGCAGGATGAAAAAGTCAGTGGTGATTCGTTGTCACTGCCTTTCCCCAGCAGAGGAAAAAACTTAACTGCAAAACTGCCATTAGAATGAGGACTTCTGCTCAGTTCTTTGAAATTAGTGAAAACGTGATCAGGCTCTTCCTGAGTGCAGCTGGCTGACTGAAATGGGACATTCAGTACCTAATTTTACAGCAATACGTGAGCCAATTGCTTACCAAGATGATGCTTTTAGTATAAAATGATAGAACAAGCATCTTGCAAAAACAGCGGTAAGATTGACCAGGGAATACTAATAGCATCTGCTTTCACTAGGAAGACATCAACAGACAGGCAGTAAGTTCCAAAAATTAACTAGAAACATAATAGCCTTCGCAAACAATGAGATTTGAAGCACCAGTTAATGAGAGGAAATATGAGCCTGCAGAACGGCATGGAGCTGTGCCAGGGGAGGGGCAGCTGGGGGTCAGGGAAAGGGGCTGCACCACAGGGCGGTGGGCATGGAACGGGATGCACAGGGCTGTGGGCACGGCCCCCAGTGCTGGAGTTCAAGGAGCATCTGGACAGCGCTCTCAGACATAGGGTTTGGTTTGGGTGGTGCTGTGTGGAGCCAGGGGTTGGACTCCATGATCCCTGTGAGTCCTTTCCAACTCAGGGTATTCTATGCTTCTGTGATTCCAAATCCCCCACCTAGAAAGGAAGTTCTCATACTGAGACTGCCTGCGTTAGGACACATGATGGGATTTCATACCTACCTCATGAGCATTACTTGACTCTGTACATTGGCTCAACTTGCAACAGACTTGGGGTGGTCAGGACCAGAACACCACTGACACAACACCTCGATGAGAACTGCAGTGTGTTTGGGACAACAAAGAGATCAGACACGGGCTGCACCTCAGCTCAAGTGTATGGAGAGCCATTAACTTTCATTTAACTTTCTAAGGGAAAGATATCTGTTTCCTTCCAGCTCTTTTGAAAGCCAACTAGAGTCTCTTAAAGAGATTACTCATTGTTATGGCCTTTGCCTTCAGAAAACGTGCTCTTAAGAGGAATCACATGTGTTTGTGTTTTTGGTTTCAAGTCTTAAAATCTTTTGTGGCTTGCCATTTTTTCTTCACTGTAGCTGAGGATGAAAGCAACTATATAAACATATTTTAAGTTACATACAATACTGAATGAAAAACACTCTGCTGTGGGAGTCTGCAGGTACTGCAAAAGACACAAAGCTATTCAAATGTATTTTGACTGGCACGACATAAAATATACTTTAGCGCGTCTGAAGTTCAGATGCATTTGAGTGCCACTTGTTCACAACCGGATGCTCAAGCAAGGCCAGATTTCTGCCACTGGCTGGAAAAAGTAATTCACTTGCTGTCACCAAACAGCCAAGCAGGGGCTGAGCAGCCAGACCGCAAGCATCATCCATAGCCCACACTCCTTCTCTCTCACAAATAACACGTATTGGGTACAGAGCCGCACTCCTGCTGGACAAAAGGAGTCAGCTCAGCGTGCCGCACCACATTCCTTCCAGTGAAGCACAAAGGTGCTGCCTGTGCAACAGCCATTCAGTATACAGCGGTACTGCTTTTGGATACGGATCTGAAAACTATCTGCACTACTCCAAGATTTCTAGATGACCGAAGTGATTCAGTAGATCTGATTACAGAGGAAAAGAAGAAAGAAAATGAAGGAGCAACTCCCTTAGAAGTTCCTCGTTTGGATTTCTAAAGCAGGGACACACAGCGATGCTACATTTGAGCATTTTCCCCTTGCCCTCACCACTTCCCACACCTGCACAGCACACAAATCTGTCACGCAACTGTTTGTCTGGCAACGCAATGAACCACAGGCTCACGTTCAATGCAGATTGCTTTCTCATCCATTCATTTCAGCAGTACAGCTGCAGTGGGATCAGTTCCCCACCCCCTTTCATGGCTCTTCTGGCTTATTTTCTAACTTGCGGAAGAGCTGTGAGTCTCGCAGCAGAGGAGCTGATGTAGGGTGAGAAGGAAGAGGCCAGATCATAGAGAAGATGGCTGGGACCATATGGACCCGTGGTACAGCTAGCAGGAAAATGCTGACACAGCAGCCTCTGCACATGAGCCACAGCCTTGGGAAGTGGGTTGAGTAAATTTTAGACAACACCCAATTCAGTCAGCGTCTGAAAGGTGCTTTGAGAAGTTCAGGCTAATTAATTTTTCAAACATCTCTGCATATTCATGTGCATTTGTGGCACATCTAGAAGTAGAAACTCAAGAGAACAAGGACTCAGCAAACGCAGTGATGTCCATTTCACAAGCAAGTTCTTACCAGAGTTGTAGCGTGACCAATGGAATATAAACACACTACATATAAAAGGAATCAGCAGCAGTTCAAGTCTTTAAGTCAAGATGTCTTTAATGACATCTGATTTAACGATTTACAGATGAAACTTCCAAAAGTCTGTATCTTCACATGTCCACACCGAGTGGACAGCAGCTTAAAAATGGCTGGGACTCTCAGAACTAGTGATGCTGTCTCTTCCTCTGCTTACATTAATGGGCACCATCTCTCACCCTTGCTGTCTTCCCAGCCACGTTGAAGCATCACCCTATTCTTACACTGAGGGCACCCCAACCACAGCTTACACCAAGATGGCCTCCAAACCAACCCAGGTGACCAGTGCCCACTGCACCGCACCACCAGTAGAGAAACTCTTGCTCCCATGATGGAGCAAGAGGCAGAGCGTGCAATCAGTGCTTGCGTACAAAAGGAGCAACTTCCCCTTCTACACACTGGTGGTTTGGGATCATACTCGCTTGCCACATCTAACAGATCACCAGGGCTCTAAGCCAGCAGTGAGACGCCTGTATGCTATGCTAGGACTCATTTTTGTTAGAAGCAGTAAAGATCAGAGGGTGCTGGATTGTGGTCCTGCCACCTGACATTGTGCATTACTGGACATGCAAGTGACAGCCTGAAGTTCTGACACTTGGTGTATGTGAGGAGCAAGTTGCTCAGTACCTTGTAAGCATACTGCATTCTTCCATGCACTGTCCCTACCTCCTGTGCACCTAAGTCTGGACTAGCTTGGATCAGCCTTCAGCTCTTAGGGTACCTTCACCAGTTTCTGGCTTACACTCCATACAGTGTCTCAAACAACACAAAAAGACACATGAAGGAAACACAGGACCTTGCTGCCAATCATTAAGACCATTAGCTCTCCCAGTAACATGCAAGTCTTCCCAAAGATCCCTTTGTACAAGCAAAGTACCAAATGAGACAAGTGGCAAGTATAATAAGCCTGCCCAAACCCAGGGCTACAAGCAACTGTTGGTGCTAGATGCAACAGTATGGCCACCCATACTGCTTTTCATTTGTGGGAGCCGGAGAGATTGTTCCCTAGCATCACCCAATCTCTGCTGCAGTCTTAAGCAAGCACAGTTCCTCCTTTCAGAGGCAGAGCTGTTACCAGCCACCATGAGCTAAAGGCAAATAGGACTTCACTAACTAGGACAAGAACGCAGAGTAGACTCGAGGCATGTTTTAAATGTAACTTCTTAAGACACGACTGCCTTAAATCCAACTACAGATACCTTCCCTGTTCCTAGTATTTAACTGTTATACACATGGTAAGAATGTGTTCTATTAAACAATATGGAAGCATCAGTTTCAATAATTAACTAAAGAATCAAGTCAAATAGGGAAGCGTTAGATAACATTAGCAGCTACCAAAGCCAGCAAAGGCTTCACATAGCTTTGCTTTGCTAATCTCAGCTGCTAAGACAATGCTTTACAATGCCACTGACACTCCTCTTTGTATACACAGATGTTGCTCGAATAACAAGATGCTTCCATTATACATCAATATCATATTTGTATCGTTGGGTTAAAGTAAATCATACTAACAATGCTCCAAAGGCAACATGGCACTCTGTGTTGTGCAGTGCTCACTGAGGTCATGAAACTTACAACTCTTTCAAATTACATACAATTAATTTGTCGCACTACTTTGAAGTCAAAAGAAAAACCCTGTAGAAATCTTAGCAGCACTTTCTGGTTTTGGTTACTGTTTTGTTTTCATGCCCTTACCATTTCAGATTCATTTTCCCAATTCCATGAGATGAAGACAACAGAGATGCCACTGCAGAGCTTCTGGCTTCGATCATTCCATGTTCACACACTCTACACATCCCGTTAATTTTCTATTTATTTGCTTGGGTAATTTGTCTGCACTGAATACTCCCTTATTCTGAACAGTTTCTTTTTAATCACCATTTCATTTCCAGAACTATTGTTCTCTTTCTCGCAGAGTACTTAGAAGTCATCTTTCCTTAGTGTCTTGGAGTTATCTAGATCAATCTATGTCCATGACCAGTGGGCAGTAGACCTGTGGGCCCCTGACCCCAAGAATGGGAAAAGGGGAAAGGGGTAGGGAGATGGGAGCTGGGATCAAGGAAACAGAGCAGCAGCAATGATCTAAGTAGGAAAACTTATTTTACTAACTATGATATCGGAACGCAAAATAACGCAATATAATACAACCTAATTGAAATCGAGGCTAATAAATCAAGTAAAATAAGAGAGAGAGAGAGAGTTTTCTAAAGACCGAGAAGCTTACTTTGAAATTGAAGGCACAATGGCTTGGAAGCACACCCACACCCACTGCCAGGCAGTGAGAAGGAAAGTGAGCATCACTTCCGTGATGTGTTTCCCTCTCTGACTGTGAGGTCCTCTGGGACATGTAGTTCTTCTCTGTGCTCCACATGATGTTACAATGTGGAATAACAATAGCAAAAATTACAAAACCATGACACTTAGGAAAAAACTGAATATAAGCCCCACACTCTGCATCCTTCCTCGAGTCCCTACAGAGCACAGATGAGGCAGTGCAACCAGCACACACATGCTCCCTCTCTCCGTCATACTTGTTGTGCTGTCCTGTTGTTAGTTCATTCTCTTGGCTCATTACCCCCAAACACTTCCAATCTTAACTGTTGTTGCATCCTTTCTTCACTTGCCATAACCCTTTTTGCAACACAGCACAGTTGTACGTCTCATTAAGCGTCCAGTCATAAAGCACATTTTACACTTTTACTCCCTTTCTACCTTCTCCATTTCTACCTCTGCTGCTCAAGTTGACTCAAATCTATCAAAACCATATGAACTTCTTCACTTGGTTCCTAAAGCAAGGATTAACTGCTCACATTCCCCAAAGGCAGCCCAATGTTGTTCCCTGCTATTAATCACCCCTGCATTCTGCTCCTTTTCTGCTACTTTTCTCCCTTGCTCCTTCGGCATTTCAAAGATTCCAAATACTCCTTTTCTC
This sequence comes from Coturnix japonica, assembly GCF_054131305.1. Classification (NCBI taxonomy): domain Eukaryota; kingdom Metazoa; phylum Chordata; class Aves; order Galliformes; family Phasianidae; genus Coturnix; species Coturnix japonica. The sequence continues at coordinate 109,170,409 of NC_140663.1, forward strand.
TCCGAGGGCTTTATCGACTTCTGCCTATTGCCCTCAGGCAACATCATCTGCAATCTCCTATTTCTAAATTAGACTAAGAAACAGAGCGCTCTTCTGGCTCTCGCTTGTCCCAGCACCTTATTCCTTCCAGCAAGTTGTCAACACCTCAAACCCCAAATGGTAAAAATAAAAATGCAACAGACACCTAACCATCTTCCCTGCTGTGCATGTGGGCACCTAAAATGACTCTATTTCCTACTCTCAATCTCTGCACATAACACTTTTTCTCAAGAAGTTATAACCTTCCCCTTTCTTTTCCCTAACTATGAAGTCATTTCCTACCACTGTACTTAAGACAAATGTACATATGTGTCCATCTCAGCTGGCTGGAATTTATGTAAATCTCTACAGTCTTTCTCTGAAGTCACATTCTTTCATTGTGTGACATTATTAATCTTTTTGAATGGCAGCCCACACTAAGGACTTCAATTTGCCCATCTTGTTCAAGCTCTTCTTTCCCTTCCTAATCTTGTTCCAAATCTTGCAACGTTCCTAATGTCTCATTTCTGTACTGTCTCTGCTATGCAGTGAGTCACACTACCACCCAAAGTCAACTTGCCACTTCAGCAGAAAAACTAAGAAACAGATTACAGACCTCCAAAAAAAAATTAACATCTACAGAATACCCCAGAAAATTAATTTTTTTTTCTACAGAAAAATCACTGAAGCCTGAAGTGATCCCCCGCACTGCAAACATCATCGTGCCGTTCCACACCACAAAGCACTTTATCCAAGCACGTATTATGTGGAAAATAATTGAACTGAATAATCTCCCAGAGACAGACAATTTTAAGATGTTAGGAAGAAATACTTTTCTCAGAGGTTGGTGAGGCACTGGCACAGCTGTCCGGAGAAGCTGTGGTGCCCCATCCCTGGAGGCCTCAAGGCCAGATTGAATGGGGCCCTGGGCAGCTGAGCTGGTGGGGGGCAGCTCTGCCCATGGCAGGGTTTGGAACTGGATGATCTTTGAGGTCCCTTCCAATCCAAACCATTCTATGATTCTATGAAAAGATACTCAGTAAAAGGACCATTCTGTGCCTTTATGTTTGCTAGGTGACAAATAAAAAAGATACAAGGACCCTAAGCACCATACCCATTACTTCTGGCACATTAGCACTGAATCCACAATGCATTTAAAAATCCACACACAAGCAGTAACAGCGTACCTTTATTTTAACACGTGCATTGCACTGATGCAGTAGATACAAAGCCAGAAGTCTTCTCTTTGCACAAATTATCATCAATCAAGTTTTTAAGTATCTAAGTCACATTTCTAGGTGGAAGCAGCATTTAGTGCAAAGAATAGTTTAGAAAACTTTAATGTTATCTTGGGAACTGTTTGCATACATAGTGCAGGAATGATAGCTATTCCTAACTGGCCTTAAACATGGAAAACCAAGCAGCTGTTGCAGTTTGCTTTTGAAAATTCTAACACAAAGCAGTTTATTTTCCTTCTCTTAAAAAAAACAAACAAACAAACCAAAACCAATCCTATACTACAGCAAAAAATAAATAAAAACTGACAGTGTGTATATACTTGCTCAGAATCAATTCATCAACTTAAAAATAAAAGGTAATATTCAGTGTTTGCTGATTTGCTTTACACTACTTCTACCACTTTAAAAATCCTACATTAAAAAGTTTAAAATAAAAAAAAAATAAATCCCCCAAATCTCTTTGCTGTTATCAGTTGAAAGCACTGCTGACTTAACTATAATCATTTAATTCTAGTCCCCTGGACATGATAAGGGATTACAGAACACCCCTGCACATCCAGCACCTCTGCGTTCAGGAAACATTTCTGCTAAACAAAGGCTAGCCTTGGTACAGCAAGCCAGCAAGCACAGTAAGTCATCTTCCAGTTTACAAGTGTCTTTGCTAAAAAAACAGCCTACCCCTACTTGTTGTAACCAACTTCAAGATCTACCAAGCTCACCCTGGAAAACATGCTGTATGCCCTGTCTTAGTGAATGCCTGTGTGCTTAATACCACCTACATGGTAGTAATCACATGGAAGGATCAGTGGGAATATTCATGCTTGCCATGTTAAGGGTACGTGTTACTGCTTATAAGACATCTGCATTTGTTTGTATCTACACAATATACTGATCATGGTCCTATATCATAAATGATGAGTTACTACTAGGTCATATAGGCAATAACGGGATGGATATAATAGAGCTAAAACATTCAGCACTTTTCTCTCTTCCAGTTCCACAGGAGGATCTGCTCTTTGGGGCTACTTCAGGATACAAAGGTTGTAAGCCAGCTGTGATCCACATGTATCTAAGTAAGAATCAGCATTAACTAGAATTGCTTGAAACAGACCGGAGAACACTTCTTGGCTCTCCAAACTCGAATCAGTTTAAGAGTGTAACTGTTAAATAAAGGGCAAATTTTTACAAGTTTTTCCATTATCCCTCTGAAATTCCAGGTGGATCACTATAATTTCATCAACAATGTATGCATATGGGATGCAGCAAAACTCTTCCTTATGTATGGTTTAAGAGTACAGATCCTAAAAGTGTTATTTTTTTTCACAAGCAGTATCATTTTGGTTATGCAGGGGAAAAATAAATCAACTCCCTCCAACAAAACTAAGAAAATATGAAAACAAGGTGTTGAAGGAAAAACATAATTATGTGTTTTGGGATAGGGTATTTTTTATTCTATCTTGGCAATGTGCAGAAATGTACAGAATGGTTACATCCTTTCTATCTCCTCTAAAGTGGAATCTTTTAAACACTGAAAGCAAACTTTTAGCATGTAAGAACACTCTTATAAAAATATAACTTTTATGACAACATGACAAACAATTTAAGAAAAAAGTTTCCTCTCTCAGAACAAAACTACAATGCAACTTAACTTCCAGATTGTTAACTTGCAAGTGAATAATTCAGCAAGAGCCTCACACAGTGTGGTCAGGCTGGAGAAATACAAGCTGGACTTACCCTACTGAAGTGCATCTATTTGCTCCAAAACTTTCCAGAAATACTGGTGCACATGAATTCAGATCACACCCACATTTCTTTTTTTTCAAGTGAGCTTTCCTTCTTCAAGAACCTAGTGTTTCCCAAAAGGCTGAGGAATGTATGATCACAAGAACCTTAATACACCTAATTTCTTGCACTGCAGTGAGATATCAACCTTAATTTTCATGCTGGCAATGTACCCCTACAAACTACTATTACATCCATACCAAAATCTAAATCAATAGGGCAGCAGCTAAAGATGTCCATGAGGTGAAAGGTCAAGGACTCTTTTCCTGCAGAAGAGATGACAGCAGTATGATGAATGAATGAAACCACAGGAAATAAAGTTTAAAATTAGCTTTCTAGCTTTCTTCCCTTTGTAATGAAGGATTCGGGGGTATTCTTTCAAGAAGTCCCATTCCACACTCCCACCCCTTTTTCTTATGCCTGTCTTCTCTAAATGGAAACACTGCAGTATTAAATTTCAGCTACCAAAGTAAAAGCCCTCCCTCCATCATTGAACAGCACTACAGATTAAAAAAATAATCTGGTCAAAAACAAACAAACAAACAAAAAAACAAGCTCCATTGACCACCCTCAGGGATGAAACGCTCAAGATGTCTTTTTTAATCAATAAGTTTGTGAAGATCTACAAAAACTAAAAAGGATCACATTCTAAAGGTTCAGTGCATTCAGCAGCTACACAGTTTTGCTGCTTACTCATCTTTAAGTTGACTTTCAAAAATAACACCCTAGCTCATCAAAATATACATTTTTCATTTGCTTTTAAATTAGAATAACAATTAAAAAAAAAAAAAAGAACATTTAAAAGAATTCACAATCAATAGCATGACTAAGTTTCAGGATCATCTACTGCATATAATTTAAAGGTTTGAGATGCCAATATGCACCATGTGGCAGGCCTATATGCTTCATGTAGCATGTACATTTAGAATAATCTTGATGTTCAGACTTCAGTTTGCTTCTTCCAAATAGTGTAGAACACCCACCTGGAGAAAATAAACAGTCAAGGAAAAAACCAAAACAACAAAACTACAAAGTTAAAATGAAAATAGCTCTTTTCACTTTCAATTCTGAAAACTCACCTTTCACAGAAATGGGGTAGATAACTTCAAAAGTGAAATCTCTGTGGATTCTCTTTTTTGCTCAGCAGTTCAAAAGAGAACCCCAGAGCCACTGAAACTAAAATCCTCTGCAAACCCATTTCTAATCCTTGCTGCACTAAGCATTGCAACCTTTCAAAAAACTACAAAAGTACATCAGGAAGAGCAACTAAAACTCCAGATCTCTGATCACCAAATTGGGATCCCTCTCACTCACCTTCCTGATGAATGAGGTAACATCCAGCTAACTAATTTGTGAATTCCTATTGCAGGCATAACCAGACACACAATTAATAACAAAATGCTCAGTAGCTGAACACAGTGTCCAAATATCTTACTGGACAAACATTAAACTGCCTACTGCATGTGGAATGCCCTAACTACAAGATGCCTCCCCATCTACAAGAAGGGCCATAAGGAGGATCTGGGGAACTACAGGCCTGTCAGCCTGACCTCGGTACTGGGGAAAGTTATAGAACAAATCATCTTGGGTAAAATCACATGGCCTATGTGTGGCGTCCAGGGGATCAGGCCCAGCCAGCATGGGTTCATGAAAGGCAGGTTGTGCTTAACCAACCGCATTTCCTTCTACAACTGGGTTACCAGACTTGTAGATGAGGGAAAGGCAGTTGATGCAGTCTACCCAGACTTCAGCAAAGCCTTTGACATGGTCTCTCACAGTATTCTCCTGAGGAAACCAGCTGCCCATGACCTGGATAGGTAAACCCTCCTTTGGGTAAGGAACTGGTTAGAGGGCCGTGCCCAGTGGGTAGTGGTTAATGGAGTTAAGTCCAGCTGGCGACACACTACGAGTGGTATCCCCCAGGGGTCGGTACTGGGGCTCATCTTGTTTAATATCTTCACTGATGACCTAGATGAGGGGATTGAGTGTACCCTCAGTAAGTCTGCAGATGACACCAAGTTGGGAGATAGTGTCGATTTGCCTGAGGGTAGGGAGGCCCCCCTTCAGAGGGATTTGGATAGGCTGGATCACTGGGCTGAAGTGAATGGGATGAGGTTCAACAAGGCCAAGTGCCGGGTCCTGCACTTTGGCCACAATAACCATAAGAGCATGAGACATGGACATCACCTTTTTTAGAACTACAGGAACAGCAGCTGAGTAAGCCACAGACTTCTGGAATTTAAAACTTAATATAACCAAAGTAAACTAACATTAAGGTATGCTTTCTCCTATTCATACAGTGAGGTCACATACTCTCCAAACGGGAACCTGCATATTCATTACAGGGTCACTGTAGAGACCTCACGGTCACATATGCTTCCCTTAAAATAAAGTTGGTTTTTATGTCGATAGCTATTTGAATTTCAGATGAGCCCCAGAGCAACACTGGTAAATAGCAGAATTTCAAGCAACAATTACACACAACTATCCTGAAAGTAAACAAAGGAAATGTAACTACAAAATGTGACAAGCTTGCTTAGCATTTTGGCTGCATTCAGATACCCATACAACTAATTTTCAGTCAGATTATAAAAATAAGCATTTGCATTAAGTCAGAAGATTCATTCAATTCCTCAACAGGTTTCATGAATCTAAGTGAACATTGCACGGTCATTTTCTGAAGAAAGAGATACAACCTATATATATATATATATTTTAATTACTGTCACAACTCTGTTGCAAAACAACATGTAGGTATAATCTTCCATCCAGAAAAATACCACCTTCTGCACGGAAATCTAAGTTTCAAGAAAGGTGATATAAGTACAAATAAGGGGATACCAGAGGTCCAAAACCAAATTGAAAATCAGAGTTGAAAACATTTTTAATGTGTCTTACTTTGGGCTAATCCGAAGTCATCAAGATAACTTTTTAAATATTCTTGTACCTTCACTGCTATAACATCAAGTTATTAATTTAGTCAAAAAAACTAAACTAAAAAAACCTTCCTCATTTCTCTTTAATTACTGTTCGCTTCCAAGGTGAGCTATATCTATTTAATGGCCATCTTAAATCATATTTTTGTTAAAAATTTTATGTCTGTTCGTTTACTAGAAATATTTAAATATATTACATGCAAGAAAAAAAAACCTCACATACTTTATGCTTGACATTCTACACTGTATAAATAATACATCTGACAACACTTGAAAACATGAAGAAAAACATAGCCTGATCTTGAAAGACGCTGATCATTTCACCACCAGTGAATTTATGGCACCATTAAAAATAATTCCTGCAATTATATTCAAAATAAAATTGCATTTTTTTTTTTTCCACAGTAAACAAATTATATTGTTTTTGAAGGTAGAAATGCCTTCTTGCATTCAAGTTCATTACCTCCAAGCCATCTAGGCTTGCTTGATTTCTTCATACACATTCTCTACGCTTTCTCAGTCTTAAAGGATACAATTCCATGTAGGAGGGAACACACACGATTTCTTTTGAAAACTCCACAGGACAATAAAGCCTACTAAGCTGTTCTTCATACAGAGTCAAGGCATCAGTCAGGTTGATACAGTTTCCCTGAAGTAAAAAAAGAAAAATGTCCTGGTTATAATAAAGCAAAGAAGCAAAACTGCAGATTAATATATATACACACTGACATTAGTGAAAGGCTTCCATATACTTGAAAAAAAGACAGAAGCAATTCTTAACATTTAAACATTTACAAGGCAAATATTGAACAGCTTGCCTTCATTCTGCCTACAGCAAAAACAATTTGTGTATTTTCAAGAAAAAAGAAGTACGGGGGAATTATCTATCTTCTCATTAGCAGAAGTAACTATTACACTATGACTCTCAGTTAGAACAGTCCACCGTGTATTATTTAGCTGTAACATTATCTCAATAACCATTTGCTTTATGGTTGCTTGAACGTATCAGTAAATAGCATTACAACATCCAGATTTTCTCTATTATTTAACATTGCCTAGGTCTTAAAACATGAAAATGCAGTATTAAAAAAAAAACATAATCTGTTTATTTTAAATCAATTCCTCCATAAAAGAATACAATAAAACAAATCACACAAGTTCCATGGCTATAGGCCGCAGTCTTAAGCTGTTGTACATGCTTCTGAAATAGAACGGATTCCTCTGATATTTGTTTTTCTTGGTTCTATGTATTACCTAAGAATAGTATATAATAGCATATTTAAGCACACGTATATATGATGCCTTCTCAATTCAGAGAAGTGCTAGCTTTTTTCTTAAAAAAGAAAAGAAAAAAGACCACCTATAAAAAGTTACCATCTTAACTGAAAAATTGAGCTGGGCATCAATAACAAAAAGACCGAATAATCCAGATAGACCGTAACAAAGTCCATGTTCTCCATGTACCAATAAAATGTCTAGCAAGGAAGTTTAACTCTGTCCAACTTGTACTTGCACACACTGCTTCCTATTTTTGGTCTACTGACGCTCAGGTTATTTCATTTGTGGACTTCTCCCTCCAACTCCCTCATGAGGAATCTCCAGCTCAACCAGCAGACTCCAAATATGAAATCTAACTATGCAGCACACTGCACACAAATGGCCACACAAACCATGACATCTACTCATATGTCAAGACTTATGTGGGTCAGAATGAGCCATCTTCAGGAGACACATGTTCTCATCCGTCCCAAATGGTTGGGTTTACCAGCTTATTGTATGAACGCCTGTTACCTTTACCTAGTCACAAAGACTATTTTCTTCTTCAGATTTCTGATCAGTCAAAACAGAAGCACTAAGTAGGATTTCAATGTAAAAAAAACCCTCAGCTTCCCACACATTTTATCACTTCCAGTGGAAGAACAGTAGTCTTCTTACTACAGAAGACAAAAAAAATGCATCAAAGAAACCTATCTTTCACATTAGTGCGTACATAGTTCCTAGTAAACTAGCATATGAGACAAAGTCCCGCAAAACGATGATGTGAGGCCCATGGCACAGAAGACTACTGTTTATCTCAGATTATAATACTAATCTCAATGACAGAAATGCGCTGGTTGCTCTGAAAGTAACGCCTCCTATATGTATATTTCCATGGAAACTATACCAGATACAAAGAGCACAGGAAAGCCACTTGACAGAGCAAATTCTTAGTCACAAAACACTTTTTCCAATACAACCACCACCACTAGCTATGCATTTTCACCAGCAATGAACTACAGCTTGCACGCTCCTCACAATCTGCACCAGTTGAGTTGAACCAGTCACCACTGACAAAACGTACCACTCACTGGTTGGTTGTATCAGAAAGTAATATTACAACATCTAGGTAAACACTCAGCAGGTGTCAATGAATGTCAGTGGGTGCCATCTTTACTGCATGAAGGAATTCAATTCCACACCTGTGCTTCATCTGCACTTCCAAGTGAGACGCCATTTTGACTGCCTCTCTGCTGCCATTTGTTGCATGGAGCAAGGTTCATCCTCTACTGCCATACTACCACCATCTGCCTCTGTCATTCTGAGCCAACATATAAAATAGGAGGCATTTTTTCAGAGCAGCCCTTATCTATCCATTAGAAAGAAAATGATCTAGTAAAAAAAAAAAAAAAAAAAGAAAAAAATTCCTTATACTGATGGCTTCTTACATCCAGAATGACCCTTTCTCTTCATGACTGGACAGGCCAAAAGCCTTCCAGCAAAAGTACTCTGTAAGGAAGTTCTGCTTTTGATCTATTTTTCTTGCAAAGTTCTGAGCATGTACAGAACAAGAAAGCCCAAGGCAAAAGACTCTGCCCATAGCACAGCACTACTGCTGTGAACAACCTCTGGAAATGTTTGCACTTTTTTTTTTCCATTACAGAACAAGATATCTTGCCCCCTCCTACCCTCAGATAACATGAGTAACTTGCATCTGAATGAGAAAATGCAGATAGTTCATACAAGAAGGAACTATATATTTACTTAAATACTACAGGTCTCTCATAGGCATAACTAATTCAATACTTCAGGACCTCTAATTCAAAATGAAGGACAAGTTCCATTAGAACTCCGAGAACAAGGGGTTCATTCAACACTTTCAAAATCCCCGCTTTACCTGTACTTCACCTCTGCTAACATGCTGCAAAGTGTAACTCCCAGAGATCAGTTTTTATACAAGAAATCTGCACTTCACTGTTTAACTTCTCTTTCGTACTGCTCCCAGATGCTTTAAAATGGCCTTAAAACAATTAAGTGCACACAAAGGTAACTGATAGTTAATCCTCACATAGAGGAACTCATATGAGTTCAAAGAATAGATGCACAGATGCTCCTACAAATAAGGCAGAGGCTGAAACAATCTGAGCTCTTATTAAAACCATTGTGCCTACAACACAGGTCCAATCAACATCATTTTTTACATATAACATCAGACAATAAACAGAAATAAACCTTTAATGCAAAGTTAAGATATGAGTACTAACTCAGCACAACTGCACAAAGCACAACAGACTACTGTAACACTTGTTTAGTAACCTACTATTATCCAGGGCACTGCAGCAGTTACTTGGTTCAGCCTTCCTTTACCAAGCGTATAATTTTGTTTCAACATCAAACCAAATGCAAAAGAAAAAACCACACACCTAAAAAACAACCTGTGTGTATAATTTGAGTCATAAATAGAAAACACTGCTAGGTAATTTACAGAACATACCAGTACTATGGAGGAAGTTTAATAGGATACACAATGAGATCTAAGGGTCTTATAGACAGTTGCTTAGCCTGCTGTTTCAGTATTTATACTTCCTTTCTTTTTCAGCAATTGAAATCATTGCAAACAGCATGACAAACAAATTACTGGAACAACGAAATGTAGCAATACACAATTTTACTTTTCAAACCCGTGGCTCTGCAGTCTACACACCTAGATCTCACTTAAAAGCTATGTACTTCAACCTCTCCTTCAGGACACACACAGCAGGTTTTTATAGCAGCATGGAATTACAATTTTTTTTGGTAACTGTTTCGCTTTACTCAAGAAAAACCTGAAAATTAAGCCTATTAAAAAAAAAAGCATAAAAAAATTACTATTATTCACACCTTTCTTTAAGATATGAATGGCTGTATTGACCAAGACCACTGTGCTAATAACAATCCCAACTGCATTTAGATGGGCTGGCATCACTAAAATATGATGAAGGGAACTATGCCCAGAATGCAATACAGGGATCAATCAGATAACATGTAGTCTTCCTCATAATGAAAATAGTTAAATGGTAGAGCAACACACTTTGTCTTTTAAATAGCCACTAATTACTCAGCCAGCATTGACCAGAGTGTTTAATAAACTTTAAAATTATGACTCAGCATTTTTTAAAAGGGAAATAGCAAAAGCAGCCATTTTCCCCTCACGTGGTTTAGTTAATTGTCAATATATACAGAAACCTCACCACATTCCTCTCCCTGAAGCCCTGATTTGATTTCAAACAATTTGACAAAGAAGAAATGGAGAAATGCTTTTTTTTTTTTTCCCCTTAACAAGCATCCCTTTGACACAGAAGGCTGTTTAAACTTAGCAATTACCCAATCTCATTACCTTGCTTATGACTGACAATGCCTGAACTGCTTCACTCTTTTTGCGTTCAGAGTCTGCTCAATGCTTGGACACATCTTGACAGCTCATGCCCATCAACAAACATCAATTATTCTTTGCCTTCAAAAGACATAAATTCTGTAGAAGAATCATAGAATATGCCAAGTTGGAAGGGACCCATAAGGATCACAGAGTCCAGCTCCAAAATTGCCCACCTGTTTTGCTTTTTTCTTTTTTTTTTTCCCCTGCCATTTTTTCCACACAGTCCTGTGTTGAGGCAGGAAGTGCACTCAATAACCCCATGGGTCCCTTCTTTCTTTCTGTCTCAAGATGGAAGTCTATGATTCCTGTGTACAATGCCAGTGACACCCCATGAGATGTGACAGGCGCTGGATGTTAGTTTCTAGGTTTTTACAAAGTATTGCACAATGATTTAAATAATAACTACAGTGCTGGGCAAATGATAAAAAACAATTCCCTAAAACAAAGTAGTAAAAAAATACAAAGATTGTTTAAATTAGCACCAGTATTCCCAATTTACTTTACCTCCCCCATCAAGCAGATGAGTTCATCAACTAGTTTGGCTAAATTTAAGTCACTATGCTTCCTCTGACTTTAGAAAGTAAACCAGTAATTTCGAAGGAGATGGAAGTGTCCCTCTCCATACTTGCCCATTTCCTACATATCATTTTTACACAGCTTTCTCTAAACACCACTGCTACTGGATATCTTGTCTGTCACAATATACTAGAAAAATCAGATTTTTGCTTTTAACAGTTTTCTATTTTAGTTTGTAATAACAAAGGAAGAAGTTGAATGCAGCCTGGGTCTTCTTCCTTCCTCACTTCAGAGTGACTATCAAGCAAGGAGATACACAGAACATCAAATTCCCAGCATCAAACCTAGTTTTGAGTCTTGGGTGACATAGACAGCTATTAAGGAACCAACAGAAGCAAATCCAACTGCAGGTATCTCCAATGTCCAAATAATCAAATACTTTAAAACTAAAATATCAGTAACTCAAGGAAATGCCTTCCCTAAAGACCTTCCAAACTGCCTAGAAATCACAGAGATGCACAAACATTCTTCCAGCCTCCTTCCTTGTTGCAGACAAGGAGAACACTTCTCCCTCTTTGGAAGTGATAATTAGAAAGCCCACACAACAGCCAAAAAAAGGATTTCAATTTTGGAGCAACAGTATGATGGTCTAGACACTTAGGAGGGCATGGTCATGTTGTATGACTAAGTGGTCAGGATGGGATCGCCTGGTGAATCGCCATGTGTGTGGGAGAAATCTGATCCTCGTACCAGTGGTTACTGCTGTTTACTGGAATTAAACCTGTGTGAGCAGACTTAGAATGCTTCGCCTGGGTTAGGCTAGGAAGCAGCACATTCCTGCAGGGAGGTATTTTTAAAGGTTCCACTCTTCAACAGGTTGAAATTATGGCCCGTTTAACCTCAAAGGATTAAATCAGCAGAGCAAAAGCTTAGCACTGTAAAAGGCATTTCCATGGCCCTTCATTAAGAAGAGGAAGAGAACTGGAAACAAAATAGGAACTATGGGTTAAGATTAAAAAACATACTTACTGAGACAGAAAAGAAAAAACAGAAACAAAAATGCAACGATAAAAATACTGGGTCCAAAAGTAATGCCTCCTGTTCTATGTTGGCCCGTGATGACAAAGACAGATGCTGGTGGTACCGCAGTAGAGGATGAACCTTCTCACCAGTATTCCATTACATTTTGTTGCAATGCAACAGATGGCAGCAAAGGGGCAGTCTGACAAAATTGTGACTGACATGGAAGTATGGATGAAGCAAAGGGACATCAGTGAATTCCTCCATGCAGAAAAATGGCACCCACCACTGACATTCACTGATGTCTGCTGAAAGTTTATGAAGACCAAACAGTTGATGTGAGCACAGTGAGGTGGTGGGTGGTGTGTTTCAATAGCAACAACTGCGAAGTGAAAGATAAGCCATGTTCTGGACAGTCATGGACAGCTGTCAAACCATGAAATGAAAAGCATCTCAATCAACTCATCTGCATGAATCAGCAGATTATGATCAGGGAAAAACAGCTTCAATGTGTTATAAATGATGGTAGCAACATTAGAATATCATAAAGTTTACTCCAGGTGGGTCCAACAATGCTCACACAGGAACACAAAGAACACTGTATACAATTTTATCAGGACCTGCTCAACTAATACAAGGCTAAAGGTGATGGTTTCCTGAATCGCATAATTACCAGTGATGAGATGTGGTGCCACTACTACAAATTACAGTCAAAAAGACAGTCTCTGGAGTGGAAATGTGAATTCCCCATCAAATAAAAAGTTCAAGACACAGCACTTTGGGTAAAGTGATGTAGTGATGTCTTTTAGGATAGGAAAGAGTTGATCATTCTGGATCTCCTGAAACCAGCCAGAACAAACTATCAGCTATGACTGCTACACTGCAATACATACTAAGCTGAAGGCTCCAACTTCTGGAGTCAGGCCACAGAAGATGACAACCTTCCTCTTGCAGCCTGACTCCCTAATGCCTGACTCCCTAACTGTTTGAAGACCGTGGAGCATGTTGCCATCTTGGCTGGACTATCCTACCACATCCACCATTAAGTCCGGATTTAGCACCTTCTGATTTCCATCTGTTCAGGCCAATAAAAGATGGGACTACATGGGGAACATTTTCCTAGCAGTTGTGGAACAGTGGGTCATTCCCACCGGTGAAGATTTTTACACAGATTTTTGTGTGAGGTTTGTAGACTCTTGTTAATTGCTAGTGAAAATGCATAGCTAACAGTAGGACCTGCTGAAATTTGGTGTTTTGTAGCTGAGAATTTGCTTTACCAAATAGCGTTACTGCACTCTTTGCACTGTTTTTGTTTCCATGTAAAGAGGCATAACTTTTGGAGTAACCTACATACATATCTGCAGTGCAATCACTTGTCAACCTCTGACAAACACACAGCAACAATACCATGGCCTGCCAACAAGGTAATGTCTCAGCACCTGTCAATAAACACCCAACAAGCCCCGAGCAGTGGCCTTCCCTCAGACAGCTCCCTACAGCTTCATTGTCTTCCCATGCCAAATTCAGGCCAGCTGTCCTGGCTCTTCCCTGCCCTCTGCTGCCTCCTCATGAAGGCTGTAGCTCTTCCCCAATGAGTAGCCAAGCCTGGGCCCAGGTACACTCATCACTCAGCAACAACCAAACATCCACATGCTATTAACACTGTCCCAGCTGACCAGGACATGGGATTATGCTTGTATGCATACACAAAGCTGTGAAACCTGAAGCTAAAGATCTTTGAAACTCACTTCTCTTTGTACAATGGAAACCCAGGTCCTATGATGGCTGCAAGACTCTCAAGATAAATTAATGTGGTTAAAAAAAAATAAATAAATCAAGGACATCAATTGCAAGGCTACTATTCAAATAAGTTTTTACTCTCAACAATTATTAAGATTGGTGGATATACAGAACAATTACAGAGGCCTTTTTTTCCAACATACTTAAGTACAGACTTACAGCAACAGAAAATGAGATCCATAAATTGTCCTTTCTATCTCACCAGAGCTGAAACAACCAAAAATGTCATTCCTTCATCCTAAAATTGGGCACATCTGTTCTTGCATCCCCTAGGAATACAAATAGTCTGAAAAGCCTTTTGCAGACAGGCTCTCTAAATGTTAATGAAGTATGGTGCAATGTTAGTTATCAGTCTCCACCTTGTGGCGAAAAGACCATCTGCATAAGCATTTGGAAATAGCTTTGAGGATCACAGTGGCACCTCAAGGGAGCAATCACGTTTTGTGTATTAGAACAGCACATGAAAAAAAGCTATAATTACTGTTTTTCATTAACCTGTGTGCATAATTTAGTCCTACTTTTCACTTCCAATAACAAAAAAACAACAGTAAATCTCAACTTCCTCAACTCCTGCCCCTGCACATTTGTTAAGATCAACTTTTCCCAGTTTAAAAAAGAAGTCAGATCTCCCATAATCCTGAAGTTACTGGAGTGTCTCTCAGAATGTTTAGTGTCAGGGTCAGCGTCCCATTGTAAGTGCAGATAGATTTACTCAACTTTTGTTGATGCTAGTAATACATATAACATCCTAAAAATACAGTATCTGCATTAACACCTGCAAGTTTTAGTAAAAAATCAAATCAGCCTGCCAATTTTTTAAATAGAATCAATGGTGCAAGAGCAGGTAAGACTTGCAGATACGTACAGCAATGGCACCATCCATTTTGTCATCCACAGGAGAAGCCATCACATCAGTTACACAATGCAATTATGAAAAAAAGAGATACTTCTTTGGTAAACTTTGGTAAATTCAGGTTTTAAATTAATCAAAAATATTATATGTAACTAGCTGGATATTGGTAACTCTATCCTACTTAATGCTACTTAATCCTACTCTGCTGATGATGCTCCTAAACAATACCTGAAGTAGCTTGCTTCTTCTGATAGCATAATACACTTTCCTGTCAGAACACAAGTTTAAGATGCTAGTACAACGCAATGCCAAGACAGAGAAAGCAACTACAGTTCCTGTCCTGTAACCGACAGGATGACACTTTTGCATCACCTTCCCTATGATACATTCCTTCATCATAGTGAGGTTCAGGTTATAGCAATTAAATGGACATTCCCCCAGTCCGTTTTCTTGATGTTATTTAATATGTTTATGTTTTAGAGAACAAAAAAAGTACCCCAAGAAAGTTGGTATGAGAGGCCAGGGGAAACAACACACAAAGTATTGTTTTTTTTTTTGTTTTTTAAAAAAAGCTTCCTTAAAAGGAATGATTCCCTCAGTAGGTAAAATACAGCCCATTATCTAAAACTTGCATCCTAGAAGTTGACAGCTGGAACAGAAGTAAATTAAATAGCCAACATTAATACACAGAGCTAAAAAATTCTGTCATTTAACAACTAATATATATCAGAGCATTCAAAATCTTGCACATCTCAGCGTGTGACTAAGATCAGATACACAAGTCAGCTGTATTTGTGTCTGAACTGCAGTCCACAGTCTACCTGTCAGGCTCAACCAGAGCTGCTATTAGCCTCAGTCTACTCTGCTTGCAGCTCCATGTACAGCCAGCCACTTATCCACAAACACTGGCTGCAGTATGGCCACCAAACCAGCTTTTGGCACATCTGGAAAGACCCAGAGAGCATCTGGAAAACCTGACAGATTGCAGAGACATTTACATATCCACTATTAAAAGTCCATTAGATTCACTGCAAGTAGGAAAATCACAACAGAAGTGCTTGATCTGTCCAAAAGACATATCCTCCCTTTCGATACCGAAACCTGCAAGGTTTTGTCAGAAAGATTTAGCGCAGTATGACTGGCTTAGTTGTATCCTTCATTTCAACCACAGGATAATGCATTTGTCTTGTTCACACAACTGTTGCATTTCAAAGAAAAGCAGCACATTAAAGTTGCCATTGAAAAAAAAAAACAAAAAAAAAAGTAATTCTGTGAATCTTGCATTTATTTAAAAACTTGTCCAATTTAAGAGCAAACTCATTCCTTTGCACACCTCAGAAAGCAAGCTTTGACGGGAATAGTGTTCAAATGCATAATTTTAACAGGGTTATTACAGAGTTTGGTGAAGTACTTCCAAATGCTGTACTTAGATGCTACACACATCAGAAAACTAGTTGAAGTATGAGTACAACGCAAATACAACTTCACTGACGTTTCACTCAACAATCTGTTTGCTCTGATCATTTTTTTTGTACAAATGCATAGAGCTTTGTACTCTACCTACAGAGAGGAAGTATCTTCAGATGAAAGCTTTACCACAGTTGCATTATACCTGAGGTGGCTATCCTGTAGCAAGCATATCAATTTTAAATTATTTTTAAATGGAATTGGATTAGAAACTCGACCGAAGAACAAAGTCTTACATGAACTGTATAAGGCATTTCATAAAATGCCAAGCATTATAACAAGTAGATTAAAATGTTCAAAATCTGTTTTCCAGGAAGGAAAACAAGTAATTTCTGTTAGAAACTGATAAAAAAAGCAAAAAGGGTATTTACTTCCAACTGACTCATTTTCTTGTCCCATTGTACCTGTGTCAAATTCTTACATCTTCATGGATAACACCAATTCTCATGTCTTACACTACTGAAAATATGAGCTTAAAAACCGTGTCTATCTCTGCAAAGTACACCTGTTCTGCTTTTCCAAGAACTGCTTGCAGCTACAGTATTATGCAGCATGCCTTCCTGATTATTGAAATTATGTTTTTAAGTTCAAAGACACAAACTCTACAATTTCAGCTGAAAATGAAAGAAGACAAGTCAGTTTGGAAAGCCCAAATTTCATGCAAAAGTCCCAAACAAATTACTACAACAAAACAGCTTGTATTATATATAACTATATTTTGTTAGTTTTGTTGCTTGTTGTTGTTGTTGTTTTTTAAAGAAAAAGACGTATCTGTAAAATATACATTACAATACTTATACAGCATTACTTCTTCACATCCAGATACTATACCTGTGTGAAATACTTTCCATCTTGCTTCAGGACTTTCATTGAGAGGTCAAGAATCAACCGCAGAAATTCCCACGTAGAATCTACATACAGAAAATGATCAATAAACAAGTATCACTGGCTTTATGAAGTCAAGACCTGCAACATGTCTACCATCTAGAGAGCAGCTATCTTTCAGCTTAAAAGAAAGCAACAAAGAAACAACCAAGAAAAATAAATCAAAGCATCTATAGAACTCATACACAATAGCAACAAATAAGTGAATATCTCTGGTTCTCCTAACTGGAATTTTCTGTAAGCTTTCTTTTGTTTGTTTTTAATAACGCTTTCATTAATTTGGGTAGGAACCAATAATGTGGCAGCAGGGGTACGAGTGCATACACTACCGGAATGTGAACACACTGAACACTTTTCTCAGGACTTAACTGAGCTCACATTATTCTAGAGCACAGTTTTCAACCAAGTTCAGTGCACCTATTTTTTTCTAATGCTTAAGAGAACTTTGAAAGACATGCTGTCATTCTCTGCCCTTCAATAAAGCTTCAACTAAAAAGGGTAAGAATCAAAGTGTTTTTTATTCAAATTGCCAATTATTATGGAGTAGGGACTGAAATTGAGAAAATACTCAGGAAACTAGGAAAATAAATTAGAAGATTAACCTTCTTCTGGAGATGTGGAGATTGGAACAGCTGTCAGATCATTAATTACATAATCAAACATCCTTCCTTCTTTGGCATACCTCTTCAGTACAGGAATACAGTCTTCAATTAGAACCTAAAAGAATGAAAAACTGTAATTAATCCTCAAAACACGCAGGAACTGGCCTGCAAAAAGGAACAAACATGGATTCACAGGAACTAAGCAAGGAATAAAGAGCAAAATTAGAAATGGATTTAACTTCAACTTTTTATGTCATTATGAAGAGGAGTAATAGATATAGGAATAGTGAGAAGCGCAAATGGGACTCAATTTCCTAGCTTGGACTTCTAGGTAGCCACTGTCCTGCTGAATGGTAACACTTCCAGTCTCCTAACACAGTAGTAAAATAAGGCATTTGTATGAAGGGTCATTGACTCATGTAAAGTAGCATGTGACTTCTCAGTTAAATTTTACTATGCATTTTTTAATTCACACCTTCAACATCATATTTATGAGAATATTAAAGAGCAGGAATGAAAACAGAACAGAACAAGAAGATGTCAGATCACATCAATAAAAAGATGTCAGATGCAGCACAGAAGACTGCATGCATTTATATACTAAGAGGGAAGTGGTAGGATTTTCTCTGAAAACTAAAAAAAAAAAATGAAACTGTTTTTATTTTTTAAAGACATAGATATTCTCAATAGTGAAGGACAACCTAACTTAAATACACATTTCTTCTCTGATCTTCATAACAATTTAGGGAATTATATTTAACACCGCATCCTTACCGCTATTTCCTCTTCATTTATAAGTTATGGCAACAGACAAATCTCATATTTCACATTCCTTCCAGGTATACATAATTATTTTAATAATAAGTTGAAAGTGAAGAGTTAAAATAATGCATGCTTTCGATACAAATTCCACTGACAGCTATCAACATTTAGGAATTTCATTAGAAAAATGAAAATTTTTCTAATTCTTCTTCCCCAAATTAAGAAAGATCCATCTCCCAGCCTCAATGTCCCATTTGAAACATTACTTTCAACGAAGGCGAATCAAAAAATACCTGATAGCACTCTCCTTTCAGATTGTCTAAGACATCTCCGCATGTTTTACGCATGTACTTTTTACACCCGTCGATCACCATTTGGTCAATGTTTGAAGACAGTTAAGGAATCCAGAATTTGAGAAATAATACAGGAAAATTTCATTTTCTTCAAGAAAAAAAACCAACTCTCAAAAAGGTGAAATTTACAAAGGAATAATAAGTTGTGGTTATGTCTCACAATACCCAAGCTTACATATTTGACCCCAAATTCAGATAGAGGGTCAAAAAGCACTTATTTTTGTTTTTAAACAGTATTTATGGCATATTAAATTACCATTACTGTTAAAGCTCCAGGCTCACAGGAAAGAAATTTCAATTCAGACCATCTCCTCACGCAAATTAGAGTCTGGTAGTTGTACTTCATGATAAAACATGCAGACGGCACAACGGTGAAACAACCAGTCATTTGTCAAAGGATATCTCTACCATAGTAACCATCTTTGGCTTCAGTTTGACTATCTCATACAGAATACCCCCATCACCACCTCCAAGGATCAGCACTTCTTTGCCAGTGTAGTCTTCCTTTCCACTGCCCATTATGGCTCGAGTATATGCCAGGTCACTTTCTGCCAGATCTGAATGGAAGGAAGAGAAAGAGTTGGACAGAAACATCTTTAATTCTTTTGATTAATCCCCAGTTGATACAGTACAGATCAATATATGAGTAGCTACAGAAAGAACCTAGCTGAGACACTTCAGATACAAGGAGACTGATGATTTAGCAGGACTAATGAAATCCTCCTCTGAATTCCATACAGGACTTCTGCAGTCCTCAACACAAATCTAAGAGTGGCTACATCAACATTACAAAGTACTGTGTGCCAAGACAAGCATATCTGCAGCACAGAATAGCCTGTACTCAGGACTTGATATCTACACTTGATACACTTCAGTGGGTTTTTACCTTAAATTAATGCAACAAAAGACAACCAGGAGATTTTTGGAAGCACCCTCAGAACCCCAACTAAAAAGATCAAACTAGATGCACCCTTGTAGATCCCTGCACAGAAGAATAAGTATGACCATTAATATTTAACTGTTGGAGGGCCCTCAAGCTTGACTTCTGCTGACTTGCTCACTAGTACTTTCAAAACAAGCAATAACTTTCCTGGCTGTAATAAGAAATCTAAACTACAAGAGCAAAGCAATGATGTGCACTCTACAACTTCCTGAAGGGAGGTTGTGACAAGGAGGGGCTTGGCCTCTTCTCCCAGGCAACAAAAACAGGACCTGAGGAAATGGCCGAAAGTTGTATCAGATGAGGTTTAGACTGGACATAAGAAGGAACTTTTTCTTTCATAGAGTAGTCAGGCACTGGAATGGCCTGCCCAGGGAGGTGGTGGAGTCGCCATCCCTGGCAGTGTTCAAGAGGTGTCTGGATAGCGAGCTAGGAGTTAAGGTTTAGTGGTTTTCTGTAGGTATGGTAAAGGGAGGACAGTTGGACTAGATGATCTTGTAGGTCCTTTCCAACCTTGTGATTCTATGATTCTGTGTGCTGTTATACCAAGCACATCCTAATATTGTGCCTGCCAATCAGTATTTAGTTTATAATTGCACAATAACAGAATGACAATGACAGATCATTGTTTTAAAATTCTGTGGAAGGTAAATAAGTAATGGCACACTTCTCTTTCTATGAGGCATGCTGTGACAACATTCAAAGAAAACCTAATTTCCATATGAAACACAAATGAAAATTTCTGGCCAGGAGTGTGGAATACTTAATTTGGCAATTCAGATACAATTCTAACAGAATTAAAGAATACTCTGCAGATGAATTCAGTATTAACAACACTCACAGCTGCCATCTGCACAGAATTCTGTAAGTCCCCCTGACAGCTGGTGATAGCTACATTGAATGGTTAGAGGTATTTCTGGTGATTTCAAAAGCTATATTCAAAAGTCTTAATTACTCAGCCTCAAATCAGCTGTCCTAAACCTAGACATGAACATCCCCCATTTACCTTAGTCAGTACATTTAAACATAATTACAAAGGGATTTAACAAAGCATCCTTGATGCCTAGTCTCCATAGCAAATAGCATCCTTATGTGGCTTAAAAGAACAGTAACCCATATTCTCTCAGGTTCACTTTCAAAAATACAGGGAACAGCAGGCAGAGAGTACTTTATAAACAGAACCTCTCACAAAAGCTGGGTCACCCTTCTTATTAACTTGGAAGTTCACCTTAGCATTCCGGAGAAGAAAGAGGCAAAATAAGTTCAACAACACAGCAGTTAAATGGGATACAGCTGTTCTAGCTGATCTCACTGAGGAAATAATTCCAGCATCATAAAGAATAGAGCAGCAGGATTACCACCCCACACACCAGTTTCCACTTCCGCATGCTCCTTGAGAATTCCACTGTTGCTTTGAATACTGATAAAGTACTTTGTTTTACTGTCAAAGAGAAGCCCTTGAGAGATTGCCGTCACAACAAACAATAAAAGATTAAATGAATGAAGTGATTGAAGAAGCTGTGGTAGAGAACACTAACTTCAGTTCTCCTGTGGTACTTTCCAAAGGAAGAAAAATACTTTTGAAAGAGCAGATACCTTTATCTGTACTTTAGCTTTTACATCTGATCACACTTTCTGATTTAAGTATTTTATATACAGAGACAGATATGCACACACATATGTACACAAGACTTAGCTTCCTCTACCAGAACCTTAACCCTCACTAATCCATTAGAACTGACATAGTAAGAGCGAAAACACTCTCTACAATTTCACCTGGAATATCCTCCACTGAGACAATACTTACTAACATCCCCACTGAGAATAAGAATATTCCCAAACTGTTTTGAATGCAGAATTTTAATGTTCTGAAAGGGTGAATCTTCATCATAAACAACTTCATCTATGTCGTACTCTACCAAGCGTCCATCAGCTGTGGGCCAGTATCTATCGATGACACCTCCTCTCAAAATGGTTGGCAATCTAGAAAGAGAGAAGAGGGAAAAAAAAATAAATCACCAAACATGAGAATTATTATTTATTTCCTCTTAACAACCACTGGTTTCTATGTAATAAATATAATAAGTAAATAGTACTTACAAGAGTAAACAAGAAAATTTGCAAGATTTAATGCTGACGGGGTTTAACAAACCCATGAGCTATATGTTATATATACAAAATTTGCTAAGGTACCAATGAAATATCGGTGGTCATTCTTCATGTACAACTAAGTTCTACAAAGTGCACATGAATACACCTCAAAGAGAGGAGACTTACATAATGCTGCCTCTGCAGAAGAATCAGTTTGTGACCAAAAATTGACACAATACAAAAATCAGAATGCAACCAAAAAAAAATACCCCACAAAAAATGACAAAATCTCTTCCCATCTTTAGCTCAGCTAAGAATGCTATTTCTTTGAGATTAGTGAGTCTCACCCTTCTAAAGTTGTACTGAGAGACATTTTAAACATACATGGAAACATAAAAGTGAACTACAACAGTGCTTCAAACTGAGCCAGGCCTGCAATGTTTAAGCACAATCCTTGATATTCACATATGTGACATCTCAGCTGCCAGATTGTTGTATTTTTTAAATGTGTTTCCAAAGCACCTACACAAACAGGTTGCTTTGTGTTTAATCTTTTTTCTTTTCCTTTTTCTTTTAATTCTAACATAAGTATGATTGAAATCAGTATTAAGACCTAAAAAGACAAAATATATTTGAAATGGTAGTGAATAATTAAAATTACCGAATTCTGTTTTATTCAATTTCCCCACCCCACCCCACACTCTAGATAACTAAGTCTTTTTCAGGGGAAGGTGCAGGAGAAAATCAGACAGACAAGCTTCTTGCAAATTCACTACAGATTCTCAGTGTACACAGCAGAAATAATTTGTACCTTCAGTAAACCACGCGATGGCAGCATATGTTGAAAAAGCAATAGCATCTATTCACAAGACTAAAGAAAGAGGTAGAAAGAACAATTTCCTGCAGCACGAGTTCTGTTAGAGATCATGTGTAATCCAGAAGGATGCAAAAGAAACTTTAATAAACTGAGGGACGTGTTACAAGACCCAGTTCAGAATCTGTCCAAAGAAATTCACCTTCCTATACTAAGGAAACAAAACTAACCTAGATCGCTTCAGATCGACCATTTCCTGACCTATTTTTAACAAGTTCACATAATAGGAATTCTACAGATTCCCAGCATAGTATGCCAATATTAAAGTGTCCTCCAAGAGACAGCATTTCCCCAACACAAACATACACTAGTCTCCCATAACCTTCAGACCTTTTTCTGCAATAGTACTGCATAGTTGTTTTTCCATTTAGCAGTTTGCTCCTTGGTGTTAGGGTATCTTGCTGATTTTATATTGTTCCTTAACTTTTGTTAAAATCATTTCCAGGTCTCTTTATCTATTTTTTAAGGCACCTGCTGCATCATCCAGCCAATTCACATCTGCAGCAAGAGCTCCTTATGTTTCAAGGCGCTGGTCACTATGAAGACATGAAAGTGTGGTATACCCTTTCCAGACCAGTGGGAAACACCAGTGGGAAATGTGTTCTGAGTGGTAGTCTAATAATAGTAATGTCTCCACCGTTTGATACGTAACCTTGTATTTAAGTAAACCAAAATGAGAGAAGACTTGCAAAGGCATAACATGTTATTATCTGCCTTCAGTAGTGTTATAAAAATTGTTACGAACATTTACATCTTCTTAAGAGGGTCACAGGCACACACACTTCCATGGCTGGCTACCCATTCTTAAACACAGCTCCATTGGATAAAGCTGAATAATCCTGCTCCGGCTGCTGGGACCAAGCCATGTGAGACAGCGTTGAGAGAGGGCCTCCACCTTGGTTCTGGCTCGTGCTTTTGCATGAGCTAAGCTGCAGCTGTGCCTGCCCACATCTTTTGCCATTCTTGACCTGCAGCATGGCACTATCAGCCACCCACCCCAGCCCTTCCAGCCCCAATCAGGAGCTCTGGGACTGGATCTTGTAGATAACATTCATGCCCTGCCCTGGCCTGCTGCCACCCTTGGCTCCCTAGCTCTTCCAAGACAGAGTGGCACTTGCCTTCTGTTGCATTTTTTCCCACCAATTCATGCAATTGTTGCAGAAAACAATAAAAGAAATAATTCTTGCCCAAGTAACAACACCGAATGTCGAGTTTAACATGAGAAAACTCAGTGTATTTAATCCTGCAATAAAACAGTTTCAAAATATTTGGGGAATAACATACACAAAAATTCATACTCCAGGCTACTTATTCACAGCAGCATAGCAAAGCATAATTTATTGTCTTTAGCAACCAAGACACACATGGAAGTATATACACAAACTTACCGTTTTACCCTTTTCAGATTGCCATGAAAAAATTCTTTCATTCTTTCTTCTACTTTGTTAAGAAGCTGAAAAAACAGCAAACAAAACAAAAGAGGTAGAAGCGATCACTTGATGTACATCTTTTAAATTAGACAAGGTAGAAGACAATAATAAGAAACACCAGTAGTGACAGACTTTGCAACATAACATTAGAAGCCCATGAATAATTATCTGCCCTGGCTTCATTAGTTGCAAGCGAATGCATACTGTTAACAGCTGTCACTGCATTTAACCATTTCGTTTAACAGCCAGAACACTCAGACCCAACCTAAAGAGGGAGCACAAGAACCCTGGAACATTTCAACCTCCTCCAGATTCCCAACTCTGAATTTCACGTCAGGGAAGAAGCAATTATTTTTCTCCCTGGGAAAGAAGTTTTAGAACAAAGGCTGCCCATCTCCCATATCAGATAATAAAATGATACACTAGTACACCATGTGTTGGGTTGAACGTCCCTTCTCTCTCTCCTCTGTATACAGGAAGAGAACTGAATGCTATAACAAGGCTACTATGTTTCTGAAACTTGTATAGCAGAGAACGGGAGGCCCAGTACATGCAAATGTGTGCACACTCATACATATATGTAATTACAGCAGGCACTACTCCTCCGCATCTGTGAATGCTATGATAGCTATTATAGAATGAGTATGGATATTAGAAAATATTTTACCAAGATATACTTTATAGACATGAAGAAAAAAGGGGTTCCCCATGCAGTTTGCTAAGCCTAATAATAATAATAAAAAACCCTACTACCTGATCAGTTTCCTCTCTTCCTTTTGTATGATCACTGTAGCTCTGCAGGTCCACCAACACTAATCCATGAGGGTGAATTCTCAAATTGGCAAAACTACAAAATAAAGACAGACTGCGATTATGACTTTATTAATAAAAATGAGAAGAAAGTCCAAAATTCATAGTTCAATTCAGAATGGCCAGCAAGAGTATGCTGTACGTTGGTTCCTGCACTGGGAAGGAAGAAGACAAAAAGAACAGAATGGTTACGAGGAAATTACGTGCCATACACTTCTTGGAAAGATGACCGTGAGAAGCATCTGACTTCCCTCAAGACTCATGAATAGGTCTTGCCTAATCAAAGATGTTTTTATACAGCACACACATTTCCACTATGATTTCCCTACCTATCTGTACCTTTGCACCAACTTAATGACCTTCCCTATATTTCACTGATTGTCCACTAGGTGTCTTCTCTACAAGTACTATAGATTAGAGACTAAAAAATGCAAACATTACAATAACACTAAACTCACTGAAAAGCCATTAAGTATGTACTGCTCTGACATCATCACCAGGAAATTACACCTGTGTAAATTAACACAGTTTGTCCTGATGAAAGGATGCACAGAAAATAGCCAAGAAATAACATGCATCATCTTGTTCTTTGTGTTGGTTTTTTTTTGGGACTGTTCAACAAAACTGCATCTAACATGAAAGCGCAGATGAAACAAAGGAGTGTCACTGAATTCCTCTGTGTAGCAAAATGGCACCCTCCGATATTCATCAACACTCACTGAACACCAATGGGGATAAAACTGCAGATGTGAGCACAGACAGGTGGTGGGTGGTGTGAGCAGGGTGAGGTAGTGACACTGCAAAGCCACCATTCACTGAGTCCAACTGTTACTCTCGCTGGGGCAACAGGGAACTGACACCCAATTTGGACACCTCTTTCAAGGTAGACAGCAGACTGGAGTGATGCAGTGGGCCAGTAATTCATGTTCTGAGGGTCCAGCTGGTAATACCGTCTCTCAGACAGTAAATGTGCATTAAATTGAAAAAACCTTCAAAGAAATTGCTGAGAAGGACAATGGGATTCTGGCTGATGATAAACTTAACATGATCCAGAGCGTGCTTGCAGCCCTAAAGGCTAATGATATCCTGCGCTCCATCAGACAAGGTACTGTAGGGTGAGATGATGGTCTCCCTCTCTTCTGCCTTTGTGAAGCCCTCTCCTAGAGTACTGCGTCCAAGCCTGGGACCTCCAACGTAGGAGACATGTCGAGCTTTTGGGGAGCCAAAAAGATGATGCAAGGGCTAAAGCACCTCTCCTGTGAAGGAACTGGGCTTGTTAAGCCTGGAAAAGAGAAGGCTGCAGAGATACCTCACTGAAGCCTTCCAATATTTAAAAGGAGTTTATAAACATGAGAGACAGGACAAGGGGAGGTGGTTTTAAACAAAAGGAAGAGATGTGTACATTTAGATGTCAGGAGGATGTTTTTAATGATACAGTGGTGAGGTGCTGGAACAGGTTGCCCAGTGGGGTGGTGGGATACCCTATCCCTACAGGTGTTTAAGGCCAGGCTGGATGGGGTCCCCGGCAGCCTGATCTAGTACTTGATCTAACAGCTGGCATCTCTGCCTGCAGCAGGAAGCTTGGAACCTGATGGTCCTTGAGGTCCTCTCCAATGAGAGATTCTGTAATATGATTCTATTACATGAAACTGATGCACATTCATATTGGTTATCCACTATATATCCACTTATTTGGAAATCCAGGGAAAAATGTTGACAAACCAGTAAAGACTACGACACAGTAGTTAAACAGTGCAAGTAGGCATTCAGAAAAGCAATGAGACCAGAGAACTGAGGCAGTATCACAGACTCACAGAATTGTAGGTGTTGGAAGGGACCTATAGAGATCATCGAGTCCTGCCAAAGTAGGTTCCCTATAGCAGGTCGCACAAGTTGGCATCCAAGCAGGACTTGAGTATCTCCAGAGAAGGAGACTCCACAACCCCCCTGGGCAGCTTGTTCCAGTGCTCCATCACCCTCAGTGTAAAGAAGTTCTTGCACACATATCAGCAGACCAAGGCTGAACACACAGACTTAATAGCTGAAACAAGGACACAGCAAAAGCTACTTTGCTTCTGTTTCCCTTCACTTGTCTAATGACCACAACATGTGAATGAAGGTTTTCAGCAACAGCTCTTACTGTAATGATAGAGGACAGGGTGTTATGGAACAGTAATAATACAGTTTCAGTATCATATCTCTGAAATCACAGCAAACTTTGCGGTCTGAATGACAAAATATCTCCAAAAATTAAGGTTTTAATCACAAGAATCCCCTATCCTTCCTGTCTCTTAGAAAAAATAATTCCTAGTTTTCATAGCTTGCCAGTATTTTCATAAAATGAATGTGAAAAAACTCAAAACCAAGGATCCTCTCCTTTCCACTAGGGTACAAAGTCTACATGTAGGTCCTAACATCCCACCTGCACAAATCTACAGCAGTACCTACGCTTTTTGTGCTTGCAAGGAAATGGATTGTGATCACAGAAACACTTTTATTGAGGCTTCCTAATACTAGCTCTTGCCTGCATTATATTTCTCAAAACAACAGGGAACATCAGATGTTAAGAAATAATTGTTTGAAACCAGGAAAGGTTTTGGATGAACTTATGAACATCTGAACTTAAAAAGAACCAGCAGGAGAGATCAACATATTCTAAGCCAAATCACATACCCTGCCTCAGCTACTTGAATGTGGAGTAAGAAATACTACAATCCTGCATATTCAACCTTTTTTGTTTTTTTTCCTACAGATAAAAAATGGATAGACAGACAGGTACCTATAGCATCCCTCTTCACTCCATCAATGCTTCAATCTGTTGAAAGACTAACTTTGAGCCCAGACATAGCAGTAAAGTAAATGAAGAATACCTTGCCAAGGAAATTGCCACCTGTCAAATTACCCACGAGGGCAGAAAAAAAGAACTTGTTTATAATAGGAAATCCCCAAACAATATCATCAACAACAAAAATATTATCAAGACTATGACATACAGGAGACTGCTATCTCACTTTTAAAGACGTTCCTTATCTTAATTACAACCTACTTTAGAAACATGAAGGAATTAAGCAACCACACTCTTTCATTGTGTGATTGTTTCTGTTCTTTTTTTGTTTGTTTGTTTTACAAAGGAAGGAAACTAAAACAATGAAAGCTACCACCGTTTTGAAGTGTTACTGATTCCCAGCAGTTGCTTCCAACTGCTCTTCAGCCCATTTTCACACTCTAGGTAACTGAACGAATAAAATGCCACATTTTCAGCTGGCACAGAGTTGAGGAATGCCCATCCTGCTCCTTTAGAAGGCGCTGAGTGGCACAGCAGTTAGCTAAGCAATATGGTCAGAGAAGGTAAAAACACCTAACCCTCCCTTCCTGGTGTTAACATATTCATCACAATCGTCTCAGTGACAAAGCTTCAACTGGTTAAACCTTGCACTGTTGTGACAATGAATTCAAATACCTTTCTCCAAAAAAAGAACTCAGAACAGAGAAGATTAAGATGGATGAGTGAATAGGGGAAAGTCACTGCCTTTGTAAAAGAGTCTTGTAGAAACACCGGCTCAGGATTACAGGTTTTGTGAGATTTTAAAAGAGCTTTCAGGTGCAAAGGGACAAAAAGAGGGATCAGGGAAGTGTTTGAGTAGATGATGTGGGTCAGGAAGACTAAAGGACAATAAACACCCTTGCAGCTGTGAGTACTGTTCTGAGTGCATGTACAAGTAGTGACATTATCAAAATACAGTATTGGCTCTTGAACGATCTGCTTACTCTGGCTTCATTTTATTATTTTTTTTTTTACATCTTAAGATGTAATGGGCCTCATTACTCCATATGAAGTACTATATACATTCAGCAAAATAAAGACTTCACATTCATATCTTTAAAAAAAACCTTCCCAGACTAAACCAGAGCGACACTTCAATGGAAGACCCTTAAATGAAAACAAGCTACTTATAATGCTCCCAAAAATATGTATGCAGTTTCAATAAGCAACGTGAAAATATATCTCGGGAAAACAAAACTGCTGAGATCCCAAAACCTCTTGGAACTGTAGCTAGCATGTTACCATTTCACAGTGCAGCACTTCATCAAAGGCGTTGGCCAAGGACAGAAAAGCACTCACACCACTGTAGACAATGACCTGACTGGCTAAAAAGAGCAATTTCCTGAACAACTTAAGAGTGTGAATGGGTATTTCACTCACAGTTTTGTTTGACAACCTGATTACTAAAATGCTTTCAAATGAGCTTCCCTCAATTAGTTTGATGTGAGGTTTGTTATGACCTGCCCCTCTGGCCAACAGGGGTAAATCTAACAGACCAGGTAGGAACGACTTTGGCTTGCTAAACCTCAAAGGAGGAATATCTGTTGCTTTGGTAATGCTGACTGGAAAGCACGGCACAATCCCCGAATAAACTAATTCATTTAGCAGTGCTAGCCCCTCACAGAGCTGTTCACACAGTATTTCGTCAGAGACAAGCAGCTGTGCCCACATCTGAACAATCTGTAACAGGGCATGGTACAGGCTATTGGGGTTATGAGCACAGGTGTTGAACTGTAAGCACTCAAACGAAATATTACTATCCAATATCAAATATACATTCTTCCTGGGGTTAGTACCCAGCTTACGTTAGTTGCACATTTGACTTGCTCAGTCATCCCTGGTTGATTAGAAAATGCATATGCATGTACACCCTCACATCACTTCCTCACACAGCAGAGTTGTGCATCTTTTGTGCTTGAGCAATCTAGCTAAGCTCCCTGCCACTTGCTAGGGAAACTTCATACCTTGCATCCTTACAGAAGTCATAAGTGAGAACTGCAACTTCAGTCATGTTATCTACCCTCCATCACAATTTTTATCCTGCTTTTCTGCTATACATACTATTTAATTTCCAGAAAGTCCTCACTTTAAAGGGAAAGAAGTCTGCATTCCGAGACTATTTTCACACTAACTGTATCAGACAGCATGTTTCCTATTTTAGTTCTTTTAGAGTAGCATTAAAAACTTGCAATAATTTTAAAGTCTCAAAAAAGCAGACAAAATTGCTAGCATTAAAATAAAGCCCATGTGGTTGCCATCAAACCCTTTCACATATAACTAGTTCTTTTTGCCATTCATTAAATATTTGCTTCTGCTGTGCTGTGTTTCTGACCTGTCCAGCCTCCTGTTGTTTACATCTGGATTTGTTTCAGCTAACTGAAAGCATATCACGTTATGTTAGTGGAAATACGCTTTTTAAGGCTGCCCTAGAAGAAGCATATACAACTTCTGTAAGGAATCTAAAATACCACATGACCCAAAGAAACAAAAATGCTGAGGCCCCAAAACTTACAGAGAGTTCTCCTGCTGTACCCAAGTCAGTGTTTGTTCAGCGTGGCTGTCAAAGCACAGAAAAATGTATTTCACTCACACTACAATGAGTTGAACAGCCAAAGACAGTAATTTTAGACTGCAATAACCATTATTTATTGATTTATAAATAGAATTGCACTAAGAATCACTTGAAACATGAAGCCTCCTCTTAATATTTAGCTCTTCCATAGTAGTGTTCTTCCTTATTCAGCTTTATTATATTTAGGATGATCTCCTGAACTGCTCCTCTTTGTAGTGCAGCAATTTCCAGACCTGTGCCATATTACACTTTTTATTTGAGCATTTATTTAATAACTACAGGGTTAAGCAGTTTTACTTGTCAGTGTAACTTTAAGCTGACAACATCTGTACACAATTAAGCATTAACATCACTACAGTGGCTTATATACAGATGAAGATCAAAAAACTTGGACAGTTGACCACTGTCCTGGTAGGGAGCAGGGAGGTGAGGCAACTTCTACATTGAGTGCTAAATCCAACACGCCGAATGAAGAGTGGTAGAGCAAGTCAGCACGGTGAGTTGAAAAGATTAATGCTGCTAGTCAAAGACATGTCTGGCACATTATGCTATTGAACAAAACAACCAATAATCAACTGGTTGCATTCAGTCTGGAAGGCTGAAGGAGATGAACTCTGAGAATAGGAAGGGCCCAACCACGCTTACCCTTAACTCCACTTCTCTCCTTTTGAGTGAGGTTTCTCCTTCAGCTAATCAACTGCCTTCTCAAAGCAAGAGTAGCACTACAGGTCACCAGGGAAGTATTTTGTTATCATAAGGCTGACCCCTTGTGTACCTGACACACAAGGAGAAGTGTAAAGTCCCGACCTGGGCTGGAATAACCTCAGGCACCAGCACATACTGGGAGCTGCCTGAGAGCTCTGCAGAGAAGGACCTAGGAGTTTTAATGGACAACCAACTTGAGTATGCCCTTGCAGTCAGAAAGGGTAACAATATCCTTAGCTGCAGTAGGTAAAACATCAGCAGCAGTTCAAGAGCTTCAAGTTCAAGCTTCCCCTCTATTCCACTGTGACTGGTGAGGCAAAACCTGGAGTGCAGAATCCAGTTCTTGGGCTCCTCAGTAGAAGACAATTACTGGAAAGAGTTCAACAAAGGGAACAAAGATGAAGAAATTGGAGTCCCTATCCCATGAGGAGAGGTTGAGGGAACTGCAACCGTTCAGTCCAACATAAAGGAGGCTTAAGGGGATCTCAATGTCTATAAACACCCGAAGGGAGGGTGCAATGAAGATAAAGCCCCGCTCTTTCCAGTGGTGCTCAGTGCCAGGAAAGGAGGCAATGAACAGAAACTGTAACACAGGAGGTTCCCCCTGAACACCAGCAAACACTTCTGCGTTGTACAGGTGCCAGAGAACTGGCATAGGCTGCCATGAGAGGCTGTGGAGTCTCCTACTTGAACAGCAGAGGAAACCACGTGGATATGGTTTTGGGTACCCAGCACAAGCAGCCAATGGACCAGTTCAACTGCTCTGATAACCACATTAGAAGATGGCGCAGATAACATTCTCAACAGTATTCTGCATCATTTTAGTCATTTCACACAGAACTGGTGAAAGAAGCCTCCTTTACCTGCACCCTATAACAAATATTTTTCTTCCTTTCTTAGATGTTAAGTACAGACAGACAGGAAACAAAAAGGAAAATCCACTCACCTGCCATTTTTTTTGATGTAGGTTGCTAAATAACCATGATCTTCCCAATTATGAACTGTTTCTGTCATTCCCTGCTCCTGAAAAACGGGCTGTAGAGCTTTAAGAACGGCATTACAATCAGCTGCAACATAGAACAGACAAGGAAATAATCATTGAGGATTATCTAATTAAATCAATTTTTTTTGTCATTGTTCATTTGTTTCCTCTCTTTATATAAATGCTGAACAGTATTCACCAGCAACATGACACACTACTATTCCATTGAGCTCTGTCTGAGCAACTGCTTTCAAGCTTATAGTTGATCTTGCAAAAGACAGAAGAAAAACCAGCACAGAACAAGCTATCTTGCATTTCCCAATCCATGCAAGTTTTCTTCTAGTTTACGGAGACTCCAAAGTTTTTATCCCTTTGCAAAAAAAAAAAAAAGTCTTAATCTACAATTGCCAGAATTGTAGTTCTATGTCTATTATTACTGGTCAACTGCTGTATATAAAGACAATCCAAGTTTTATTCATGTAATTAGTTTTATTACTTAAGAAGCCCAACAACAATCACAACAACCACCACAACCCACAATCCCACAAAGAAACAGCAGCACTGAGAAGAAGCCTGGTAGTTAACTTACCCTGGCTTAAGGCACTGAAAACTGAATAGAGCAAGCTGCCCTATCTAAATAGTGGTCATTTTCTCTTCCACTCCTTTAACCAACAAAGGGGGAAAAGAAACCTCCAATGCACCACACAGCTGACTCACAGCACACAGCATTGTTAAATAAATACTAATTCAGATTAAAATGGAAACAAAGATGCATTTACTTCCACCTTGACATGTGTAAAGACCTACAGTTTCTTTCCTGGAAAGTGACTGGTAAGAATTTGGAATGCATGTTATTTTGAGAACAGTAGGATGAGAAAGATCATTGCTTTTCCAAGTGTGTTTAATTCATGTGAGTGACTTGAAGAGTTACAGAACAAAAACATCATGAAAAAAAAAAATCATTTCACCATTTCCACAACTCACACCAGCCTTTAACCTAATAACCAACTGGAGGAATTGGTATCATGAGCCATTCTCACAAAGATATGGTCAGGCAACCCTTCCATCTCACAAGCAGATTAAGACCCCAGGGAGAAATGTCATTTTCCTATCACCCAGGGCAATACAGATTCACATGCACAACCTTCAAGATGGTATGAAAAAAATCCATTTGGAAGTAACCAGAGATTTCTTCAAAAACAAGCTGATGCTTTATACATATAGATATTTCTTCAGTTAAAAGATGCTGATGTTAGAAGCCATGAGTCAGGTTGTTTTCTTTTAGCATATAGAAATATTTTTATTAATACTTTAAGTGCTCCATTCAAACATATATCCCAAAACCAAGCTGAGATTAATCAGCTGTTTAGAGTTGACTACAGAAATTAATCAATGATCTGGTAAAGCTGCACCTACCAGAACTGAAACTAAGCTAGTGCGACTGTCACAGCAGTAAGCATGTCAGTGAGAAGCACAGACAGCTGCAGTGAGGTGAGTATAATCATTTTGCTTCGTATGCACAAAAGACTAAGCCATGATAGCTATATAAAATGCAAGTATCACACAGATCTAAAGTAACTGAGGAATTACTGGCTTTAGCTACTTGCAGACAGTTTTCAACCTAGTCACCACCTTTAGCTATGCATTTTTGCCAGTGATGAACAAGAGCCTGCATGCTCCTGCTCATAATAACCTGCAGCTACAGAGGTTAACTTTAGGCTGGTCTCTCTTCAGTAGTGCATGGGGACAGGACTAGGGGTAATGGGATGAAACTACAGCATAGGAAGTTCCATACAAATGTGCACAAGGTCTTCTTCACATTGAGGGTGACGGAGCACTGGAACAGGCTGCCCAGGGAGGTGGTGGAGTCTCCTTCTCTGGAGATATTCAAGACCCACCTGGACACCTACCTGTGTGACGTGGTGTAGGGAGCCTGCTTTGGCAGGGGGGTTGGACACGATGATCTCTAGAGGTCCCTTCCAACCCCTACAATGCTGTGATTCTGTGACTTACTGTGCCTACTGCTGAAGGGCAGCACCTCATTGTGCTCACATTTCCTGGTTGGTCTTGAGAAACATTCAGTAATCATCACTGAATGTCAACAGGTGCCATTTCTTTCTACACAGAGAAATTCAAAGACACACCTTTGCCTCAATCATACTTCTGTGTGAGACACCATTGTGTCAGACTGTCTTTCTGCTGCCACCTAGCCACAAAATGTAATGGGATATAGGTGAGAAGGTTCAACACTTACTGCCCTGCCACTAACATTTGCATCTGATATTATGGGCCAACACTATACAGTGAGAGGCATTACTTTAGGAGCAGCCTTTGTATCTTGGAAGTAAGTGTCACCTCTAAAATGTTCCTGATGTGTGCTAAAATCACCTCATCTAGCATAAGCAAAGAACCAGACAAATTGGAAGTCTGATTACAGTAACCTATGTATCCGCTATCTATTAAGACCACACTGTTAACTGTTTTTCATCAGACAGAAATGGAGGTAAAAGCACCTTTAATTTTCCTTAAGCATTAAGTCTAGAGCAAGCCAATTCCTTAATATGCTGCCAAGAATACTTATGAGAAGCAAAAAGGCTCTGCTCTTACTGTTCATACTGCCCGACCTTTCATTTATATTCTGAGATATTTACCTCCTGTCTTTAATGTCTTACTCATTAGCTTCCCATTAATTGTTAATTCTAATTAACAGAAAACAAGTACAATTAGAGAGCGGTGAATAATTTAACACTCTGTCAGTCAGTAAGCAGACCCACTGATGATCTGTACCCTCAATGAGGGAGCATCTGCAAGGTCTGCTATCACCAAGAAGTTTTTTCTTCCCTACCCTGCTGTAAAATGCAAATGAACTGTACCATCACATTTTTGTTCTTGATATTCAGCCTCAAAAAGGTAACATGATGAGGGCACAACAAGCAAAGTTTCTCTACTTAATAACTGTGCCTCCAGCAATAATAGATGACATAGTCAAGCCAACATATTTTAGGGATGTAACCACAAGAGAAAGTCAAGTCCTAAACCGGTCCCTAGTGCAGCTTTGCACTGGGAAGAAGAGAAAGGTTTCTCCCCCCCTTGCCCACTTCTCATTCACCATTTGTTTTGCTTTCCCTACTCCTTTATCATCTGCACAATCCATGTTCTTTAATGCTGTTCTGGTATGACACAGACAGTAACTTCAATAATGCATGCCATATCCTTCCAGGCCAGCAAACAAGCATGAAACCCCACATAGAACTAGTACGTAACTGACTCCTAGACCACTTCACTTCTGCAGCTCCTGTAAGACGCCAAATGAGCTGCAAAAGAGACTCACTAGAAGAACTGGTATTCATACCCATTCATCTTTCAGCAACCCAAAGGATTCCTGTTGGACATGCTTTGGCAGAGACCGCAGGATAAGTCATCACATTTTCCCGCTCCATGAAGATACTAATCCCTCACAAGCTGCTCATCATTCTACAGCAGATTTCTTTGCTAAGCAGCCAGGCACAACTTCTTCCTATTATGTGATTAACTTTACGAAGTTAAAATAACATGCTCTTTCATCAGGTCTCCTTTTGGTTATACCACACAAGGTTTGCCTTGGAGGGCTAATTAATTAATCCAAAGTTGGGAGACTCCTTTTAAGGCATCAGCGGTTGCTTGAAGGCATCACAAAGCTTCAGGAATCTCAAGATCTCTCCCCCAAATCCACTTGCCACCACCTCACTCCAAACTCAGATATGCTCTAACAAGTGTTAAATGAATGAAGTACAATGGTGATAAAACCACTAGGAAGAGACTAAATTAACATCTTGATGCTGATTCCAAGTAGGTTGCTCTTCTTTGCAAGCATGTGTACTATTCAGGAACAAAGGAGGCAAATCCAGGTTACCAAGTATGAAATACTGTTTAAAATATTTGGTATTTGCCAGAAGGAATGAGAAGACCCAGCATTTCAGCTCTACGGAACAGAAACAATAACACTTCATAGAAGATTTGTGAGATACATAGTTCTCAAGAGTTAGTGACCAATCAGTTCAAGTCAGACAGTTTTGGCAACCCAAAGAATATTAAGAATATTCACCTCATAACCCTGACTTTGAACCCTTTCCTATAGGGAACAAGAACATAAAATCAGTTAAACAATGCAATACGTTAAAGCACTCTCATACGCTTTTGTATTTTCCCCTTGGTAGCTAAACTCTTAATAGAGAGGTGAAGAGAAATCAAATGAAATTAAGCACTTCATTAAGAATGCACTGAGAATTGCATACTATTAGCATATCCGGCATTTTCTACTTAAGACAGCAGCCTCAGTGGCTGGCACCTTGTTACTGTTCAGAGCAATGCAAACTCATCAGTTCATATATTACACTATCAGGCTGTGCAAGTCTTGAATTCACATGTGGGCACTCTACCTGAAAATTCCAGTTCTATAAGGTGTCATTGGCCAAGCAAACAAACAGAAGCAAGGTGGGAGAGTGATGAATACAGCACTGAGAGAAGGCTGCAGCTTTTAGTCTGATCAGGTCCCACCATCAGCTGAAGAGAACAGTAGCAGCAGACTGGCTAAGTGTACCACAATGGAGCAAGGCCACTGCTGCTCACTGGAAGCCCAGGCACCAGGTTTAGAAGTTCTCACTTACATATAGGATCTGAGACGTTTTTCCAATGTCAACATGATATCTCAGTCATGTTCCTTCACCTAAAGCCTGTAGAATTAAAGGGTAACTACAGCTATAAACAGTGACTACAAGCAAGTCAAGCTATACTGTGCTACAAAGCAACGCATGAACTTGCAAGTACCTCTACTTAAGAACCACAATTAATATCCATCAAGTGCATCCAAATGTCCCTTTGGAAATTATTCATGAAGTCTAACAGAAACAAAGAAACGCTCTCAAAGGACTGAAGGCTCTTAGTAGAATTCACCCCTTACCCTTCCCTAAAATATACCATTCCATCAGTTCAGGTTGCCAAGAGAAATACACACAAAACATTCCCGTGAGGTTCTAAATCTCTCTACAAGACACTAGAAGCTTTTAAGGCTATTTGTTGATTTTTCTTGGACCACATTTTTCTCCCTCTTTACTTAACTAGCATATTCCCCTGCCCCCTCTATACACCTCCCCCCTCCCCCATACTCAACTCTCCTATCCACTAGATTTCTGTAGAAGTTAAAAGCAAAATGATTCCGCCCTTGCCACACACAACCCACAGTCACTTAACACCTTTTCCCTAAAGCATCCAATTGATCAGGGGCTCAACTCGAGATGTTGTCCTTCTGTTGAGTAATGCCAACCTAAGACTGTGTTGTCAAACAGAGCACTCCCATTTTTCCCTCATTTCTATATTCTTGCCTGTTCCATTACACTAGCAGCATCATCTCATGATCTAGAGATATATTTTTAAAGAGGTAATGCTAACATAAAGGAGAGCAAGCAGGAAGGGTGAATTAGTACTTCACCAGTGATGTAACCACCAGCCCTTGGGGCAAGACTGTATTTCACTTGAGGTTTGACTTTCCAACCAAAAACCAAACCCACAGCTCTTCATGCAACCCTCTGGGGCACAACCAGTCCAGGTGGTTACCCGAGAACTGAAGAATCTCATTAAATGAATCCAAGGCTCTATGATTTGGATTCATTTAATTCACGAACAATAGAGCAGCAGGAATTCCAGAGAACTCTCA
The DNA here is from genome assembly GCF_054131305.1 of Coturnix japonica. Classification (NCBI taxonomy): domain Eukaryota; kingdom Metazoa; phylum Chordata; class Aves; order Galliformes; family Phasianidae; genus Coturnix; species Coturnix japonica. The sequence goes on from NC_140663.1 coordinate 109,208,233, forward strand.
CATCCACATCATAGCATGTTATTAAAGTAAATCAACGCAACCTTTTAGCTTGTAACTAAGTCAGATTTAATATTCCCTTACAGTCTTCTGTCAACTGCTGCTTATGGAGCAACTGTTAGTACAAAACAACTTGCAAGTGACTTACCTGGCTATCAGCAAATCTCAATTGAGACAGTCAAAGGTCAGAACTCCACTAGGAGCTCTTGGCAGTGCAAAAGTGACGAGGGAGATGAGGGAAGAATTCTACATACCACCACACTATCAGTTCTTCCATAATAATCTCACCACAACAATAAAATAACACTTTAATGCAAAGCTAGGTACTAAACCAGTATGTTAACTGAATTCATTTTCTTGTTTGATTAATTGAGCACCTGGATACAGGGGGTTTCTTTATCTTTTTCTTAACCAGGGGCTGCATATTGATTCACACAGTCTCACAGTCTCATGCAGGTTGGAAGGGACCTTAGAGATCATCGAGTCCAACCCCCGGGATTCGAGCCTCCTGCGTAGCAAAGCAGCACTTCTACCACTTGCGCCACAGGGGGGATTCGAATTCCTTCACACTCAGCCCAGAGTACTTCCCCAAGTAACATAACTGGGACATTCAGAAGATCAGAGCCTCATTGAAGGAATTTTACTTTTTAGAGGCTTTCAGTGGTAAGGAAGGATAACTCCTATCAACCAGCTGAGGATGCATCTGTCTCAGGGATTGTTACAAATACAGCCACACACTTGAGTAGAGGCTGTTTTACTAAACCATGCATAACCACTGAGAGAAGGCTTAAAACATATCACTTACATGAAGCAATTGAGCCTTGTTAAACTTGAGCCTGGCCACCCATCCCTACCCACTTGATTACGTGACATAAATCTAGTGGAGCTGAAAGTAACACCATGTACACAGTCACTGCAATACACTGTGATCCTGTGGCTATCTCTGGAAGAAGGTAATCAACCCCCACAAAAGCATCCCAGAAAATGCACACCCACGCAAAAAGAAAAGCACTCAAGCTCTCCTATAGACCAGTGCCGTCTGAGCTTATTTATTACAGTCATCATAAATAAAAATCAAGAAAGTAGAAGTAGCATTTTGCTATAACAATGGCTGACTACAGCAGAGCCAGCAAAGTCAAGGTTAAAATATTTGTAGCATGTCTGAATCTGAAACAAGCCGAGGAATAAGAATGAAGACAAAGAACCTCCCAGAACCTCCCTTGATCATCTTTGCATAAGCATTTGATAATCGTCTCCGATGACAGAAAGGAGTTACTCAGCAAGTCAGGCATTGCAAGCAAACTTTACCTGCCTAATTTACTACACCAGCACAGGATTCCTGCTTGCAGATTCACCATCTAAAAAACTCACCACTGATGATTCCTGACCACAATATGCTAATTAATTTTAAAGAGAATGCATCAAAAAACACACAGCTTTTCCCTCCTTACATAACAGCAAAGCTGCTAGTAGCCCTTATTGCTGGATACATTTTAAAGGGAGTGTTTTCAACTAGCTACTAAACTACTGTTTTTTTGCTAAGCAACATGAGTTCTCTAAGAACATTCCACTAGAAAGAAAATTGATCTTAAGACACCAAATTCTGATAGCCCAGATAACCCTGAACTAAAAACTTCAGCACTGCCCCTACAGAAACAGGCAAAAGCAGAAGGAATAAACTGCTGGATTACTACATCTTTTACAGGCACTTGGTGCCAACACACAGATTCACTTTGATATTGATAATATAAAATGGAAGACACGTTTACAGGTCTTAAAAGCACTGTGACACTGGGAAAGTCACATTGCTCTTTTAGTAATTAAACTAGAAAAAAACTTTATGAAATAAAATGTTACCTTCTTTCTCATTGCTTCATTTTGTGAGATTATGTTTTTTCCACGTTGTAGAAATTCATTGTTGTTCAACAGAAGAAACAGTTGTGCATGAGACATGAAATAGACCACTAAGACTCAGAACCCAGACTCCCCTAAGATTTGCTGCTTGGTCATACTGAATTCTGCAGGAGAAGGCTGTTTTTCATTAAGCTTCCTATAACTCCGTATCCCAACAGATCATTGTTGTGCCCCGGTGGCGCAGTGGTAGCAATGCCGCGTTGCAACACCGGAGACCCTGGGTTCGAATCCCCCTGTGGCGCAAGTGGTAGAAGTGCCGCTCTGCTACACAGAGGCTCGAATCCCGGGGGGTTGGACTCGATGATCTATAAGGTCCCTTCCAACCCGCACGAGACTGTGAGACTATGATACTGTGATCGTTGCTGGGGTATTTGCAAACCAACATTTTTCATACCTCAAGTCTGAGTACAGAGGTGGCATGCTGAAGTATTTACAAGCTCCAAGACTTCCTTCATCTGACACAGATCAAACCTTCATGTCCACATGGGTGGTTTTAACAACTCAGCTCTGCTAGCTACATTTGTCTCTACCGGTATCTTGTAAACTTAAGTCCATCAACTGGTATACAAAGTCTGTTTGCATTTTAAACATTATCACTTGTTGAAACATCTGTAGCCCTTCCACCTAAAAACTGAGTAAAAATGAAATTCATAAGAGAATTTCTGCATGTTCAAGCAATGCCAGCTATCCACTTATTAATCACCTGGAACCCAACTATAACAGAATGACAGAATGACCCGGGTTGGAAGGGACCTCAAGGATCATGTAGTTCCAACCCCCCTGCCTGGCAGGGCCACCAAACATACACATTTACTAGATCAGGTTGCCCAGGGCCCCGTCCAACCTGGCCTTGAACACCTCCAAGGACGGGGCATCCACAACCTCCCTGGGCAGCCTGTTCCAGGGCCTAACCACTCTCCTAGTGAAGAACTTCCCCCTAAACTGTCTTCCAGAAATGCATGAAGCAAGGTGACAAGAACTACTCATCCTATTCTCTAGTTCCAAGAAGGGGGAAAAAAAACCTGCTGCTATGCATAATGCATTTGCTATGTAAAAGTCACAGAAGCTTACCTCAAAAAGAAATACCCATGTCAAAAGCAGCCCTCACTTCCTGTGTGAATTTGTTCCATGGCCTCAAACTGAACCCTCAGGGAGAACATCTCTCATGCTGTATCCTTCACATGGGAGAGATGCTTCATGCCCTAGCAACCAGACATTAAATTCTTTACATCGCATGAGAGATTCAGATACAAGTTCCTCTCATAGAATATTTTATTCTTGAGCACTGAGAACGAACAAAAGCAGCGAATGAGTTTACAGTAATCCATGCTGCTAAAAATAGGAAGCTTCCATTCCTATGTAAAGGCCTCCTGACAGGTAGAGCAGGCCCATCCCTGGCCCCAGCCTGTAGGAACAAGAAGCTGCAGGCCTGCAGGGCACTGCTTTGAGCAGCACAACACACATAGGCTCATTCCTGACCTGCAGCTGTAAGCTGACTGCAAACACACCTTTAGCCAAGGTTGATAATGCAGTTGCAGTTGCAAGCCCCAGAAGGCATTTACTTGGGTCTTGTTTAACCTCGATCTGTATGATCTTCATTCACACGCATCACCAGCAAGGAGTCAGCAAGTTTGATAACATAACACAAACCAACACAGTAAAGAGATAAGCATATCACCTGCGTGTTATCACAGCAGTCAGATGTTTTGGCAATTCAGACAACCCTATTCTTGCCAGAACCAGTCAAGATGAGCCACGGGGTCAAGAGGCACCAATTCCCCCACTGTGCTTAAACACACTTCCTTCTAGCTAACTGCAGCCAGTCCCAGATCATAGAAGCAGGCACCTGCTTCATTAAAACACAGCCTGAGCATCCCTAGTATACCAAACAACAAAGATATACATTACAAATAATACTGAATTATATACAACCAAGCACTCACAAAATATTCACTAATGAGCTTTTCAATCAGCACCTACTCCAAGGTATCTTCCTACAGCAGACACCTGAGAGCATTTCTTACTGGTTAAGAAGCACATCACTAATCTGTAAGTTGTAGCACAGCCAGTAGAGTTAACAGCACCTTCTTGCATTGTAAGGGATGCTTCAGCCAGGACAAGTCCATCTGTTTAGCTTAACCTGTGAAGCAGTTAGTGCCCCCACCACATCCTGTTTAAGAAAACAACAAACCCTCAGAACTAAAACACGTACACAGCTCCTCTTTCTGTTCATGTTTTATCTGCATTAGGTACAATTCCACAGCAAAACACGGACCAAAGAATACAGAGAAATTTCATAAGTCAAATCTAATACACACAGCACCAGTTAAGGTATCATAGTATCATAGTATCACAGTCTCGTGCGGTGTCCCTCAAGGGTCTGTCTTGGGACCGGTGCTCTTTAACATCTTTATTAATGACATCGATGAGGGAATGGAGTGCACCCTCAGCAAGTTTGCTGATGACACCAAGCTGAGTGGTGCAGTCGTTACGGTGGAGGGAACAGATGCCATTCAGAGGGACCTTGACAGGCTGGAAAGCTGGGCTCGGGTGAACCTAATGAGGTTCAACACGGCAAAGTGCAAGGTTTTGCACTTGGGCCGGAAGAACCCCAGGCACCTGTACAGGCTGGGAGGAGTTGTCCTTGAGAGCAGCTCGGCAGAAAAAGACCTAGGGGTCCTGATAGATGAGAAACTTAACATGAGCCAGCAGTGCGCTCTGGCAGCCCGGAAAGCAAATGGGATCCTGGGCTCTATCAGGAGAGGGGTGGTCAGCAGGGATAGGGAGGTGATCGTCCCTCTCTACTCTGCTCTTGTGAGGCCCCATCTGGAGTACTCTTCGAAAGGGCTGATAATAGCAGGACTAGGGGAAATGGTTTTAAGTTGAAGGAGGGAAGATTTAGGTTGGATGTTAGGGGAAAGTTCTTTACTAGAAGAGTGGTTAGGCCCTGGAACAGGCTGCCCAGTGAGGTTGTGGATGCCCCGTCCTTGGAGGTGTTCAAGGCCAGGTTGGACGGGGCCCTGGGCAACCTGATCTAGTAAAGGTGTATGTTTGGTGGCCCTGCCAGGCAGGGGGATTGGAACTACATGATCCTTGAGGTCCCTTCCAACCCGGGTAATTCTGTGATTCTGTGATCTGTGACCTTAGAGACCATCGAGTCTCCACGGAATTTGAGCCTCCTGTGTAGCAGAGCGGCACTTCTACCACTTGCGCCACAGGGGGATTCGAACCCGGGCCCCGGTGTTGCAAAGCGGCACTTCTACCACTGCACCACTGGGGCACACAAGGTATGTGAAAGAAAAGACCAGCAAAGAACTTACTTTCGGTACACTGGCCACATCCAATAACATTTCAGACACCAAGTGCTGCAGCTCTGATTTTTGTGTGCATTCCCACTGCTGACAGACTTAGATTTCTCACTTCCTCCCCCATGTGCAATTTCAGAACTGAGCTGCAGACCCTTTGGACAGGAACAAAGCCACTGCCAGAGGGCCTAAAAAAGGAAGCTCAGCCTGTAAGAGGTCATACTCCGCTCTTTCCATCTCCACAAAAACACTTGTTCTGTTTTTCTCCACATGTACACACAGTCACTTACCCTTTTCCTTAGAAACTCAAGTGCTGCTTTACCTGCACTACAGCCCTGGAGTTCCTAGAGTGAATTCACACAACAGTTTTATAAGAACTTCTTTCATTAAGTGTACGAGCTCAAATTATCCCTTGCTTTCCCTCATACCAGCACACATCTACGTCCTGCACTGAGTTTTGACAGCACATCTGTGCAGCTGCGAATGGTGTAATTCCTCCAACAATCCCAAACAGTACCACATTTCAAGTTAATTTTTTTCCAATGAGCTTTTACTTTTTCAAGGCAGCTTTCTGAATGGATAACCAAGTTTGAATGGAGTCTCAAACCCCAAATTCCTTGCTTCTGATGAACTAACCAATCAATAAGATAGGAATGCCAACAGCCCAGAAGTCAGAAGCATGACTAAAACCTCCACCACCCCAATTAAAGAAGGAAAACGAACCACTCCTTCTTCACAAATAAGGGTTTCATTAAAACACTCCTCTTATATTTTAGGGTAAGGAACACCACACTGCCTGCACAAGTTGCCCACTTATCAGCTCAAGGAGCCACAGTTAGGCAAGATACTACTTTAAACACCTCATAAGGAGGCCATCACAAAGTCAGGCTGCATTACTCAAAGATTCAGACCTACTACCAAACAGCCTATTAAAAACTCACGAAGATTCATAATTAGAAATGCTTTTATTAAGACAGGAAAAAAAAAAAAAGGCCCTTGTCTTCTGACTCTTCTACTAGTTTTGTATTACATTAATAGATATTAGTAGTTTTCTTTCACCTTTTCAGGAAACTGGCAAGCTTAAGTTCACTTGACCCAAGCAACCCCATTCCCAAGGCACTGCTCTTTCTTCTCCTGCACTTCCCCCACTCCCATATGAAACTGACAAGATAAATATCACATTCTCCTGTTTTAAACTTCCCCACAACCATGTTTTTATTACTGGTATCACTCAAAAATCCCAAACAACTATCAATCTTATGCTAAAAAAAAAAAAACAAAAACGAGTCTCTACTACATTAACTATTCACTCAAGATATTACACAGAATCACAGAATGACCCGGGTTGGAAGGGACCTCAAGGATCATGTAGTTCCAACCCCCCTGCCTGGCAGGGCCAGGATAGTTACTTACCAAGATACTTACTGAACATATACTTTTATTCTGAAGAATGAATACTGTATGTGCTACTACCCAATATCTGGAGAAAACTTAACTGCCTGAAGAAGATTTTGTAAAGGGTTTTAGCATATAACAAACAAAGAGGCCAACAGAGATCACCATCAGAACCTATACCGTCTTGCAGCATGAGCAGCTACTAACAGAGTAAGTGAACAGGGACACTACAGCTAGATCAGGGTGCTCAGAGCCCCTTCCAGCTCCTCCCTGAGTGCCTCCAGGATAGGGGCATCCACTACTTCTCTAAGCAACCAGTGCCCCACCATCCTAATTCTAAAAAACCTCTTATATCCAGCCTATATCTCACATTTTAGTCATCTCACCATAGATCTTGCTAAAGAGTCTGTCCCCCTCCTTCTTAGAGTCCCCCTTTAGATACTGAAAGGCCACTGTTGGTTCTCCCCAGCCCTTTCTCTTGTCCAGGCTGAACAGCCCCAGCTCCCTCAGCCTGTCCTTGTACAGGAGATGTTCCATCCCTTGGATCATTTCTGTGGCCCTCCTCTGAATGTGCCCTAACAGGTCCATGTCTCTCCTGTACCAAGGACCCCACATCTGGGCACAGTATTCCAGGTGAGGCTACATAGCCTGCTGGCTATGCTTCTTCTGATGCAACCCAGGATAGAGTTAGTAAGGGCACATCGCTAACTCACATCCAGCAGTACCACCAAGTCCTTTTTGGCATGGCTGTGTAAGCATTCACATATGATAAAATCCTACCTGAAATCCTACACAGAGCAGCAAACTGCAGATCCTCTCACTGGCATCCAACCACAGACTCCCCTCCTTTATTCCCTCAGGGCCCTCAAAAGACTGAGCATTAAAACAAGTTGCACACAACTGAGCAAACAAGGAAAAATTCCAGAAAAGTGCCCATACCATAGAAGGACTATCCTTTACAGTCATGTTCAAACTTGATAATGGATATTAACATTACCAAGAGAGCATTCCTTTCAGGAATAAGGGACTACTGACTAGACGGGGGGGTCCACATAACTTACACAGAAAACAGTAATCAGTTGGTGATCTATGATTCAGCATTAAAGTTTAACTCCTTTAACACCACTAAGTTTACCTTCATCAGTCTTTCTTTATAGACAATTCTCTATGCCCTTGGCCACAAGCAATAGATAAAAGCATCACATGAGCACAGGACAGTTAACTTCAGAGCTATTACAGGTGAAGTTCTTCACTTCTCACTTAAGGTGTCTACCATGCTTAAACAAGTATAAGAAAGGAAAAAAAAGATTCTTCCCTCCCTTGGGCCATGCAGCAATTCTTCTGCAGTCAATCCATCTTCCACTCCCACTCAGGTAGATCCATCTTAACTGGAGAAAGACACTTCAAAGATAAATGGAAATGGAGGAGAAAGCATTGCCTGTTTTCAGACAAGCTAAAGTACACACTGTGATAGTGGTCTTAAGATTGCAGCTTTCATATCATAGAGCAGGGAAGTTCCCCTCCAGCTTATTTTCCATACATCTAGTCCCGCTCCTCCCCCCCATCATTCCTGACTGTCATGCCAGCACTGATGCTACTCACTGAAGTTCAGGAAACCAAAAAGGCAAAGAGGTCACTGAGTCAAGGGCAGGAGGGAAGGAGAGCAGGAGGCTTCACAAAAGTGGGTTTTAGAGCTACTTAGCTTCTTGGTTTTGTCAAGATCAAGCAAGGGCAAGATGCAAGGCCAACAGCTGGGCTATGCACTGTGTCTTTTTCAGTGTCAGGTCACTATCACTGCACTATAAAACCTCACTGTGATACAGTCTGGAAGACTTTAGCCATGAAATACATCACAGCATTCTAAAACTAACTGCTCTGATAACAACGCCATTAGGATCTCCCCCTTCCCTGCTCTTGGCTCCCAGTATCTCACTGAAGCACAAACGCTACAAAGCCACTAAGGGCACAGCTCACAACAAAGCCCTTGAGATGAGGAAATCTCCCTCCTCCCTCAAGACACCGATGCATCCCTCGTGTAGATGTGCATAGCTACCCTCGCTCCCGCCTCCCTGCAGGAATTAAGAAGAAGGACCGCGTGCAGTGCAGTGCGGCAGGCCCGGATTTACACTCATAGCTCAGGCACCCATCTCAGCTCTCCCCCACGTTTCACCCATTTTGGCCGGAGAAAAACGTGGTGGCTCCCCTCCGTTTGTCGGCTCGAACGTGCCCTCTACAGATAGCTCCGGAAAGCCCGAGAACTCACTCAAACACCATTTCGGTACCAATTCCTTCGCAAGAGAGGCCCGCTTCGCCTTGCCACCCCCACCTCCCACCAGCGGGCCCTATGCGGAACGAGCGGGCGGCCCGGGGGCACCTGCGCCGCACGCGGCCCGACCGCAGGCCCGTGGGCCGCGAGAAGGCCGCGCTAAGCGCGACTCATGGGCCGCTACGAGGTAAGGCCGCAGGGTGCCCGCACAGGCCCGAGCCCCCCATGGGCGTGGGGAAGGCTATGGCGCAAGGAAAGGCCCCGCCGCGCCGTTACCTGTGGCGCCGAGCATGAAGTCCAGGGTGCTGTGCCGCGCTGCTGCCATAGTGAGGTAGAGCCCTGTGCCATGCCTGGAGGAGGCGGCAGCGGAGCGGAGAGTGCGGCGGGCAGCCTATATGTGCGCGGGGCTGCGGCGGCGCCGCGGGGGTGGGAGCGTGTCGGGCCGGGCGGGGCCGCAATGGCGGCGGGGCGGGGCTGAGATGGCGGAGCGGCGGTTGGAGACCCCTCGGTTCAGAGGATGGGACGGGGGTTGGTTAAGGGGGAGGGAGGACGGCGAGATGGCGGCCGCGGGTAGAGAACGGAGCCGGGGGTGGGGTGGAAGGCGGGAGATGGCGGTGGAAGGTGTTCCCTCCGGCGGCTCCCGCCCGCACTGTGCGGCTGGGGGAAAATAAACAAGAATTAACCCCCGTTTCCTTTAAGTATTCGGTCTCCTGCAACGAAATTCCTGGACGGTCTCCTAGCGCCAGGGCCGTGGAGCAGCTTCCCCAGCGCTGAGGCCACGAAGCTGCTTGTTCCCCCTCCCCTTACCGAGCAGAGAGGTTGCTGCCTTCCTATGGCTTCGTTGGCGCTGGAGAATCTTTAAGACCTTTTATTTAAAGTCTTTTTAATGAAGGATAACTAGAATTGCTTGCGGAAGCCACAAATGATAGGAGCCATATGTAGTTACAAACCCAGAAACATCCCGCCCAGAAGCAGTTAGCAATAAGGATCAATGATTAATGTTGTCAGGCACTGCAAACGTTACAGCGCTTGGCTCCTTTATTGAAGGAATCTGCAGGCATGAGATCTGATGCGAACGATAGGACGGTATCAGTGATTTCATGGCATTCTGCAGCTTAAAGAATACAAAGTTTTACAAGAAATAAAAAGGCTGCACAAGGAATTGCTATTCCATACCCTAATGTATCACAATCACTGTTTCTCTAAGCTGCAATAGCATATTTGCGAGCTTTCGTTGCCCACAGTTTCAATGCTGCAGTTCCACAGGTTGGGAGTAAAGCAAAAACATTCCCTGAAAACGTGTATCAAAAGAGGCAGAGATGTCTGCAGGTTTGCAGTAGTTTCATTTTTGTCAGCTGCTGTCGATTTGGCTCTGCCAATCCATGAGAAAACCACGGATTAAAGAAAAAAATGAGCCCAAGTATGGAGCTCTGTAAATTCCAGTTAAATATATTTGATCCAGTCTTCTGTGTTACAGGGGACTGCATAGTCCTGATTCCCCAGATGCGTTTTTCACCAAGAACTGTGCTTTTTCTTAGTGCCGTGAACCTCAGAAAACTAGCAAAAAAGCAACTCAGTACTTCCTTGCCACCTTCTCTGGTCTCTCTACTCATTTCAGGCATGAAGCTACCACAGGACAGCCAGTAATATTCCCGTATTTTATGATCTCTGATGTTTCTCGCCTTTGTTTGCAGCAATGGCAGTTGTTTCAGTTATTTCTGTACTTGGACTTCAACGCAACAAGGAAATAACCAATGCCTTTTGTTTAGCTGAAGCAATTACATTATCTTTCCGTTGTGGAATAGTCAGAAGAAAGTAATGGTGATGTTGTCACCTAAGTATACCTTCAAGTATTTGCTCATACGTGCCAGGAGCCTAACTCAATTATGCCCTTACATACACATGAACAACTTCACAGGGTTTACAGGGGAAATAATAGAGCAGTTCTTTTCCTGGCATTAATTTTGCTATTTAAGGCCCATCGCTGTAGACTAGCACTGGAAGATGGGTGGAGCATTATCTTTTTAATTAAACTCGCTACAGAAAAAAAGAAACGGAACAAACAATCATCTCACCCTATTCTTTTTTATATGGTTGGGAGTTTTATAGATCAGCACTGGACTTCATCTGAAGATCTGGAAAGGCTGAATTAATTATTTCAGAGAACAATATCAAATCTTTCTTGGACTTCAGTGTAAATGATGACGATGGTAATTAGATATAAATAGTTTTCACGGCTGCTCATTAAGTTAAAGATGGGTGGAGATGGGAAAGCTGATAAAACAGCACGAACAAATTCAGAAAAGGAATATGGGTGGAAAAGAAAAGGTTCACCTTAGAAATATTTATATAGCCATAGAAAAGCATTCAGCAAGAGGGAGACGTCTGCAGTATTGACCTGTAGGAGTGAAAGCGGACAGTATATTATATGTGGTCTTACAGAGCAGAAACATCAGAGAGCCCACAGATGCCTCCAAGTGATGGATCCCATCACTGAAGAAGAACCTAACAGATTTTTCTCTTCTGTTCCTTTGGCATGACTACTCTTTGCCACTACTTAACTAGGTCATGCCTGGGATATTTTGGGGAATCTTCCTACTAGAAAATTACACTCAAGGGGAATTTAAAGAAGAGCAATTAAAATAATTAAAGAGATTGAGGGATTGATTTACGAGGCATGATCAAAAGAGCTGGAATATTAAAACAGGTTTCACCAATACTGTGGAGTTTGGATGACATCACAGTGTTAAGATTAGCACAGGATATATGAAAAGTTTATTCAGTATAGGATTGCATGCACATTTTGAAACCAGTTTAGACTGCTAAAGTGGATGCAATAGGTAAAAAAAAAAATAAAAACACTTTTGTGCACCTGTATTTGCCCAGTTATGGAATGCTTTGTTCTGAAATGTAGCGACAGAGGCCCTACTCTCTACTGGCAGATTTGACAGATTAGATAAAATACACAGGCTGAAGGGAACAATTTCATACAGAGGGTGGTGACGCACTGGAACAGGTTGCCCAAAGACGCTGTGGATGCCCCATCCCTGGAGACATTCAAGGCCAGGCTGGATGTGGCTCTGGGCAGTCTGGTCTGGTGGTTGGCGACTTTGCACATAGAAGGGGGGTTGAAACAACATGATCATTGTGGTCCTTTTCAACCCAAGCCATTCAATGATTCTATGAAAAAGTCAGGATAAAGGCCTCTAATTGCATGCAACAACCTGCAGTAGAGGTGTGTTGTAGTTTGTATCACCTATTTTTCCGTACACGTCCATAGTCAGCTGAAATACCAAACATAATTATATTTTTAATCACAGACTCGCAGTTCATCTTCTCTGACTGCATCCATCTTGACTGGATGTTAATGCTAATTGATCTGTAAATATCTTACCTACAGGTGCCACAGCCTGAAATTCACTTCAGGAACTGAAGTTGAAAACAACATATTCCTCACAGACAGCAAAGAAATATCTTATAGGAAGACCTTTATCCTTGTGTTATTCTAGATAACACAGAAGATTTGTTAGCACTCTTTTAGGACCACCTGTAGGACCTGTAGGACCACAGTGTCATCACCTGTGAATAAAGTAGTCATCTTGTGATTGTAAATGAAGCCTCGAAGACAAACATGCTTGTTTTATATATGCATACACACAGAATCTTTCACATCTGATTCTTCATATTCAAAACATTGTTAATTTATGCTAAACAGAGGCATTTGTGCAGTACAATTAAACTAACAGCACGATGTGGTAACAGCCTATGCTGAAGTGACTGTTAGATGATAATAACAAAATGGGAAAAGCAGGTGCTAGAAACAAACGAGGCTTAGAGTTTAATGCAAACTCCTGGAAGTTGTTTCATCGCCTTCAGTGTTTATGTATCATATTGGGTTGATTTTTACCCCAGAATGTTAATAACAAAACCACAAAGAGAAACAAACCAACAAAAACCACTACAACCAAAACTCTAATTCTTTAGTGTTTGCTTGTAATTGACAGAGGTTGCAGCAAATCTGCAGGAGAGGGAAGATAGAAACTAGACAGATACTTCCTTTCAGAAAGGCATAATAGGGAAAAAAGGGTCTTGTAAGTGTCCGACTTAGAAAATAATTTGAGCTAAGGATGTGGTACACCATAATTTTGACCACGGATGAAGTTCATCTCTTAGCAAAACAGTGTATCTTATAAAGACACATTGATGGCTAACAAAACTAGAACTTAGTAGTCTAATTATTTTACTTCTTTAATTCCTACTTCTGCTTCTGTGTCTGAGCACGTTACTGTTTACTAAAACAAAATTTATCTCCCTTTTCTTGGATGCTCACAATCAAATATGTAGACTTGCTAAGGCATTGCTCTAAGCTTTAAAGGAAAAAAAGAGGCAGGAAACTGTCTCAAATTAAATTCTAGCTACTGCAGAGTCTACATCTTATTGGAAACCATTAAATGAAGAAATCTAACTTGAAAAACAAGTGTTTAGCAGTGAAACACATTCAAAGTGATTACAGGGATGAGTGAAGATTTAATTTTTTTTTATTTTTGAGGTCTGCAAACAAGGACTCTGGAGAGCCAAATTATATCACAGGATATAAGGCACCTCACGGAACAACAGAACAATTTCAGGAAGTTTTAGGAAACTCAGATAAGAGATAATTGCTGAAGTAAATGCTACCATAAATTATAGCAGCTATTATACTTTGCTTTTTGAGAGCCCTCTCCTGGATATAGGCCAGAGTGCTGTATTTGAACCCTTATGATGGGATTTCCTTTGAACCAAACAGGTAAGCGATCTTCTGGAGAGAGATTGCTTACCTGCTTACTGTGAAAATGAGACTTGAGGTCCAATGGCCCCAAATTCCTGATTGTTCTGTACACCTCCTCCTTTGGGAACACACTGCTTTTGGTAGCACATTCACCAACCAAGTTCCAAGCCTGACATACTCACAGATTCTTGTGATAACACCAAGAAACACCCATGGAAACCACTGAGAGACCATTCCTTACCTTCACATCTTTGCCAATATCCTTGCTGGTGTGTCCTACCTCAGCCCAGGGTTGTGCTTCTCACCCACATATCCTGGTTTTGTGTTTTTAGTTGTTGGTTGTTTTTTTTTTTCCTAACTCCCAAAATGTACGGGCCTTTCCACGTTTCTCTACAGATATTTGACCACGGAACAAAATTCCCCAAAATCCCAACTAATATCTGCTCCCTCCCCAAAGCAAATGCAGAAAAAAGATTAGATGAATATTGATTTGTGAATCTCAGCATAATTTTGTCCCTGAACCCATCACATGGCAGGGCAAAATGGGGTTAAGCTTTTCCTTAACATCTTGGTCATCTCTCAGAACTGCTATATCCTGTAAGCAGTGCCTTTTGTTGTTTGAAAATAGCCCCTGAGAGAAACCTTTTTATAACTTCCATCAGATGATATCCCCCACTCCTTCTGAGTCCACAGTCATCATCTGATCCCATGGTCTGGTCATCAAGTGATCCCAATCCCACATCAGATGATCATTATCTGAGACAGCAAAAAAAGGGCTTTCTTGGCTTGTCCACTTTCTTTCTCCTGCCTGTCACATAGTTCATATACAGCTCTTCAGATATCAGGAGAGCTTGCAAGTGCTAATCCTTTATGACCTAAATTATGACATTTGATAGCTGCATCAGCTAGTTAAAATATCCTCTCCCAGCTATTGACCTGCATACACAGCTACAGGACAGGACCCGTGGTCCAAAGGCAAAAGGAACATAACAGAAGAAATATATATATTAATTGTTCTGTTCTTCTTCTGTTCCAGTTTGTATTTCCTAATAATTACAAAACGAGTAATGCTGTTTTCCCAACCCAGCCAAGTCACATCTTGTCTACCATCTATGATTTCTTTTCATTTCCCATGTTATGCAGGTGGTTTCAGTGACATGCTATCCTTTGGACAGCAAAGAACAAACCCCTCTGAGTAGGCAAACTTGCTATCTTTTATCATTGACTCAGTATCCAGTAGACAGCAGTCTCCATCATTTTCATCTAGATTAACAGTTACAGCTGAAATAAGGTAAAAGTGAAATCAGATCAATGAAATCTTAAAAAATAAGAAAGAAAGAAAGAAAGAAAGAAAGAAAGAAAGAAAGAAAGAAAGAAAGAAAGAAAGAAAGAAAGAAAGAAAGAAAGAAAGAAAGAAAGGAGAGCAAGATTTTTGACAGCTTTTATTCCTTTAAAAACTGTGTAAATAAGGGGCAAACATGCATAGGTTGGTAATTTGTAACCCAAGCTTTGCATAACATGGAGGAAATACTATTCTTTCTGATCAAAATGTTTATAAGGAAGGAAGTCCTGCACAGAGAAGAATGGATGGCAAATTGATTAAAATAGGAATTATTAGTTCATCCACAGTTAGCATAAAGAGGTGGTAAAAGTGCATGAAAACAAAAGTAGTGTAAGAAAAACAAACAGTGGAAAAGATTTTCCACCTGCAACAGAGACCAGTAATACTTGGTTTACCTTATATATGTGCTATGAAATACTGTTTCTTGTAAAGTTGTTCTCTTTTCTGAGCGATGATCCCTCAATGTACAGTCTGAGAAGTGCTGGTAAATAATAATTTACCAGTGGTCTTTTTTGTCTTTTGTGTGTTATGTTCTGGACTCCTTATTTTTAAGGCTGTTGCCATCAAAGCCAAAGACATTTTTATTACTGACTTCAGAGGAGACAGAATTTTAGTCTTTGCCTGGTGCCCTACAGACAGGACTAGATCTAGTTCTGTTACTTGGCCATTTGACATTCTAGGCAGAAGTAATGTGTAACTGCATTTAAAATAAAACAGGGAGAATGCTCAAGTACATGTTGATAAACAGTACTGACTGCAATTATATCACACACACATAGTAGTAACTCTGTGAGGGATGTTAGTATATGTTCACTTGATGAAGTTTCTGTTGTTAGCAGAAACTTTACCATCTTGCCTGTCACACTTTTGGTTGCAAGTGCAGTGCTAATTCCAAGTAAAAAGGATGGACTCTTCCTTAAGAGGATCTCCAGGCTGAAAGGCTGAAGTGGTGATTCAGGGAGGCTGTTCCACATTAGGCTATCCTGTGAGCTTGGTCAATTAGTTCGTCATTGCAGAGATTTTCAGATGTCTACAGTGCTGTTGGATCTGGTTGCCTCAATGGCCTCAGCAGTCAGCAGAACCATTTTTAAGATGCAATTCATCTCACCCTACTGAAGATCACTAAAACGATCAAATGGTGCTTTGCTTCTCCCCATTGATTCTGAACAGTTCAGATGAATGCCTGTCTGGCATTCCACATCCTGTCTGTGCTCTTCACAGATTAAATTGATTTCCTTCTATCCAGAGATGCTCTTAACATGAAGTCAGCATTGCCATGTGAGGGGCTACAGCAATGATTGCTCTTCAAAAGTTTTCTCCTTAGCAGAAAGTTTTGCACAAATTTTTCATTCATTTTATAAGAAACAGCTTATGCTTAGGAAAAAGAGATGACTTTTCCAAGGGGAAAACAATATGGCAAGATAACAATGATTCACTCAGCAGGCCATGATCTGTCTGTTGGCTGCTACACCATATCTGCATTTATTAAAGGCATCACAGTAAGAAGCTGGAAGGACTTTGTGGTTACTCACAGGCAGGTCCTCTAAGGCGTTGCCAGGTAGCATCTAATTATAAATGGGTTTTTAAATGCAATGTAATTAAATCAAAAGATAGCGTCAGCAATATGATCGAAAGTGAATGATCTGTATCTCACCTAAATAGTTTCACAATTAGAGTTACAATGAATAGACCACGTTTGGAGGAACAGAAATGTACTTAATCTTCCGAAACGTACGTTACAAGATACTAAACCTATTGATAAGGAAAAAGATTAATGTAGAATGTCTTTTTTTAGTCTGATATCAGAACTTCATCCGAACCCCATAAAGCAATAGTTTGCACTAACCACAGAAAAATGACTTTTGGAATTAACATAAAAACATTCGGCTTAAAGCAGCCTATTGCCTTCAATAGCAGAAAACTTACATGGCCTTGCTAACTGAATGCTGTCAAATGCCACATAGTTGATTGCAGAGTTTGGACCCCACTGTTGCTAGCACAGACATTGAATAAAATGTCTCAGTTGACAGAGAATGATCCTGTCTTCTGATTAGAGCAGTACACTGAGTTAGGAGATCAATGCTTAATTGTTCAACGGCTACAGATTATTCTACCTTGGATGAGTTAGAGTCTGTCTGAAACGTGGTAGAAACTTCTTCCATCCCCTACCAATCTGTGAACCCATGAGGACACAAACTGGTTCAGCCGTGAATTTTTAAAAACACAAATTCAACAGCTAACTATAAAATTCACTTGGGATGATTGTATTCAATAGTCCACCTGAATTTTCCTTAACGCTTCTTTATTATTTGCCTTTACTGTACCTGAACAATTCCTTAGACTTTCTTTATTATATTCTCCTGTCAGCCACTAGCTTAAAAAATCTTTTTTTTTTTTTTCTTTTTTTTAGCTCTTCTTCGTTACTCTGACAAGTTGATTTTGAACTGATAGAACATCTGATGAATACAGAATGGCATGTGTTGTTAAGGATTAACAAGTTTGCTTTGAGGTTTTTACTGCTATGCTTATATAATGAATACCGTGCCAGGGATGTTAACCTGGAAAACAAGAAAATCAGAAAATTAACCAGATTGGAATACTTGTTACGCAAAGTTCACATACAACATATTTCAGCTATTTTTTTTCTCCATGACCAGGTGATTTTCTTAGAATATCTGGTTTGGAAACGTCTTAATTTGACAATAGGCTGCTTTTATGACCTGAAGCATATGGCGGGTATCAGAAATAAATGAGTTTGTTGTGGCTCCTGTGCTTCCCATGTTTTGTTGGAATTGTTACCATGCTGGGTTTCAGCTGTAAGACAAAAAGAATGTTCTTGGTTCACACCTGTGGGGTATTAGAAATTGTGGTTACTTTTGTCTTCTGATCGAAGCAGAGATACAGCAGCATTGAGTTTGCACTCAGATGAATTCAAGCAGCAAGCTGCTCTGTTCTGCATGCTCATTTTTTCCTTACTTTGTTTTCTGTCTTTCCCAGTTTTCAGGAACTATGTCTGTCACAGTCTAAAATACCGAGTCTCACTGCGCCCAGGTTGGTGTCTTGCAAGTCCACACTGTGACAGAAGACACTGATTTAAAAACACACCCGTGAAGGCTGAAATGAAACTTCTGAATCCTATTTCCTTCTCAGTTCCTTTTTTAAAGCATATGCTTTTGTGTTTCCCTTTATCGCATACTCAGACTAACATGGACCCACACAACAATAAACAGTCTTGAACTGCCAGCCTTTAACTTTTACTGTTTGCTTAGGAAGCGTTTGAGAGCAAATCTGAAAAAGCATTTATTTTTATTTATTATTTTTTATTTTCTTTTACCAAATGCACGATGAATAACAGATTTTGCAATAAAACTAGCTCAGGAAAAGACAAGATGCATCCTCTTTGCAATAGCCATCCTTGACTATGTCAAGCAAAGCCATAAAACTTAGCTCTGGCCAAAATATTATACAGGCTTATTGTAACAAAATTATGCAGTTGCCTGACTCCATTCTTTCAGAAATCTTTTCCACAGATTTCAGCACTCCCTGACATCATTATGCCATGGCACTCAGTGCTGCTGACAGGAGGAGCCCGGGGCTTTCCTGGATGATGTTCCCAATTGTCCATGTGTTGTGGGCAGCTGAGTGCCGCCAGACCTCCCCTCGTGCAGCCCTGCTGGAGGGCAGCAGCAGCTCACTGCAATGACTCCCCACACGTTTCCCAGCGTTGGCACGATTCAGCTTCATTAAAAGACTTGATCCTAAGAGGGAAGAGCTTATCTGGGAATACTGGGAAAACTGGGAATGATTGGGTCAGAACACCTTGTGCCTGTAAGATCTGCGGAGGCATTCTCTGCAGTGGATGGTTTAAACTACTGACCTCTTGGCAACAAAGCTGTTTTACTACTGAATGAGTTGTATCCTTCTTTCTCATTCATGGCTAATGCCACACTAACATTACACTTTAAAAAGTTTATATGTGTTTTCAGCAAACCAAAGTGGTATTTTTTGATGATAAAGGAACCGTCATTTTCTCTTTGCATGCAGTATTTCTACTCAAATTATACCTTGTCAGTAGCATTAGCTTTAGGCAAACTTCTAGTAGTGAACCTCCTTTCTTCCTTTGTAATACTCAGTGGAGCCTGACTTTACAGGACTGGTTTCTGGAAATAAATGTCATTGCTTGCATTGTTTGCAGACTCTTTCTATTCATAAAAGACACCTCAAATATGGCATATTTCATTGCTTGGATTATATGCAGTTTGTTTTAATGGTGACTCCAACACCATTTACAGTATATCCTTCTGTAGAGTGAAACTGCTCCATGCTCTATTTACAAGTTCTTCCGGAGTTAAATGGCTTGTAAATGCTCCTGTCCATAAAAGAAAGTGTCCCCTCTTCAAAGGTAATAGAGAGATGTGCACATATATTTGCAAACCAGTATCTGGGCTGTTCTATCTGTCCTGAAAACCAGCTGAATCAATGAAATTTTCTCTCTTCAGCTGGCTCGCAGTCAAGCCCACAGTCACGTTCCCTGTGTGCCTTGAATGTTTAATCAGTAAACACTGCAGGGAAATATTTAACTGCAAACACAAATCTATCATCATGAGCATGCCATAAACACACAGGGAAATTCCTATTTAATTTTCTAAAATTGCTTGCTTACAGGATTAAGTATGTGGGATTAAACTGACTTAAAAAAATGTAAACTGAGAGGCAATAAGATGCACAGATTCTGTTTTGGCCCCGTGCTGCTCCTGTAGGGTTTGCAAAGATGCTATCATGCAGCATTTCAGTCATGGCAGGAATGAACTGGAAATGGCTTGAGATGAGGTGGTGGGTAGGGAAAAGGTTGCCATAAAACCTCAGGTTGTATTTCAAGATGCTTGAAATAGCATCTGCTAGAAACAAGTCACACAACTGTGGTGCACATCGAAGCTAGAGAGGTAAAAAGACAAAACAAGATGAGGTGCCTCTGCATGGAGGAAAGCAGTGGAAATCTATCTGACCTTTCTTTGACCCTGTAATCTTTGCCATTTCTGCTCTGAACATGTTATGTTCTCAGGTCCGTTCTCACTTCTTTCTTCTGCATGATCATCATTTAATATCTTCACTGACTGGAGATCTCCTTATTTACTGCTTTGATGGTTATTTCCCTTCTGCCAGCCTGTCTTTTCATTTGCCATCCTTCTGTCTAATTCCCCCTAATATCTTTCATTCATCTTAACAACTTGAACTGCTATTTAGAAATCAGTGGAGCTTTCTTGGTCTTATCATTCAAACTCTGCAGTCATTTGCTAACCTTTTCTGTTTGTTCTCAGATCTTTCTGCTTTTCTTCTTTTCCCAGGCCATAACTCATGCAGTTTGATGCCAGCCATTTACGTCCTCTTCTCCCGCTATTCCCTTTTCATTCCAGTGATTTCTTATTTCTTTGCTGTTTGCAACCTCTTTTTCTTGCTTGCCTTTGCTCTTGCTGCCCTCTTGGCAGGGTCAGTTTTTGAAATGCAGTTTGGCTTTGGGCTGTGTGACAGAGATCATATTTAAGGGCTAATGTCTCTTTTCTGGAAACCAATCTTTCCAGTGCACACCACTCTCGAACCATCCTCATTTAAAAACCTGGAAGTCAAGCTCTCCAAACTGAGTTACAGCCTCACACTGGAAGAGAGCATTTCCTCCTATTGTTGAAATAAAGGCAATAAAAGGTGTTGGCAAAATATTATTGCTCCAGTTTTACAGAGTCTGAGTTGAAAGTTTAACTCAGATATTGTAAAACTTTGATTTCTTCATGGTAGAAATATTCTACTGCATGGACTGTCACCTCACTGGCTCTTCTGGAAACCAAACCAGGCCTGGATGGGTGTGGAGATTTCCTCAGCATCTGTCATAGTTATTGCGCATCAAAATTAAGGTGCTGCTGGTTTTGATGGCTTTACTGTGAAGTGTGATTGACCAGGATGATCTGGTTTAAGAATAGTAAAATAGGCTGCTGCTATTTCAGCTCTCCTGCAAGCTAATGGTAACAATATGACCAGTACCCTTACTGGTAACCTCCTCCAGGTTTGCCAGCCTTTTTCCTTTCAGTGAGCAGTAAAGCCCAAACATTCACACTTACTTTCTGGTGTGCAGATTGGCTCTTTTTAAAGAACTTGGTTTTATGCTGTGTCGCATTGAAAAAGTAAATCATTTTGAATAGGAATCCAGATTTAGTGGCCACTCTGGCCACTTCCTTCTGTGGTGCGTGTCAATGCTCATTCACTGCGAAAAAAAAAGAACCCTCTTCTCTCTAAAGCAAACTACTTTTCACCATGAATCCATGCTTTACTCTAACTTCCCCAATGCCCTCGAGAGAGGTAAAGCATTAAGCAAGGTATTGTATGAAGGCACATATACTGGTATATATAAGCAGCTTATAAACTCGAGCCAGAAGTGCAGCTGTACAAATAGATGCCACAGCTGGCCAACTGAATGCAATTAGGCCTGGACTTACAGTTCTATGAACAGTCCTTCTCAGTCATCTCCTCACAGTCACGTCTTTTAAAAAGACATAAAGAACAGAAAAGTTGACAAGCATTATTCCTAAAATCGAGAGTAAAACATACAGATGTTTTTTTCCTCCTTTCCTTCCTCCCTGACTGCGTGGAAATGAGTCGCTAAGAAATTCTCACTTTTTCAATTAAAATAAAGAAGAATTTTTACTGACTAAAGAAGGCAGGTACAAGTGACTCTGTGAAGCAGTTCAGGAAGCAGTTCAGTGAGATGATGAAATTAAGATAGAGACGTTGCTGGGTAAGGCAGAAGATAAAAAGTTGTAAATTCAGTGTTAAACCTGTAGCAAATGTGGCTGTCGTAACCTGCTCTAGCAGGGATGATGGCTTCCAACCCTCGGCTATGATCTTTGTAGAAAGATGGAGAAAAAGCTTGTGAACTATTTTAGTACGCAAAAGCCTATTTACAACCATGAAAGAGATGTATAATGGGAAGTGGATAGGCCCCACTTGATGTCACAGATATAACTGAGATCTCCCATCTTTAGGCATCTCTCCCCTGTGAGAACAGGCCAAGAGAGTGGGGCTGTTCAGCCTGGAGAAGGGAAGGCTCCAGGGAGATCTGATAGCACCTTTCAGTATCTATAAAAGAAGGCTGTAAGAAAGGACAGTTCTTTAGCAGAGTCTTTTATGACAGGACAAGGGGAAATGGTTTCAATCTAAAGGAGGGAAGATATAGACTGAATGTAAGAGGTTTTTTTAGAATTGGTGTGGCACAGGTTGCCCAGATAGGTAATGGATGCCCTATCCCTGGATAGGGCCTATCCTCAAGGACAGGCTGGACAGGGCTCTGAGCACTCTGATGTAACTGTAGGAGTCCCTGTTCATTGCAGGGGAGTTGGACCAGATGGTCTTTAAAAGTCTATTCCGACTCAAACAATTCTGTGATTCTATGATTCCATGTTTCAGTGGTTTTAATGACATGTGCATATGTGGAAAGTACAAATTTTATTACTAGACTACAGTACTTGGGCATTGTCTATACCACACTGGGAGGGAAGCACTTCCATGTGAGTGCTCCTCAGCTGGCATCTCTTTACTGGCTGTAGAGGGAGGAGATGGCTATCCAAATGACTAAAGTGAGTTACTCAGGCCAGGTGTGAGTGAGTCCCTAAATTCCTCTCCTCCGAGCACCCTGTCCAGTAGACCTAGAGCCCTGAAGACTTGTTACAGTCCAACAAAGAGAAAACCGTGATTCCATTTGATTGCTACATCCTCATGCTTCAAGACTGAGTAACTTTTCAAGATGTGCTTTGAAGAACAGGCCACTGTCTTAAAGCACATAGATGAGGGTCATTACAAAACTAATTAACTATAGCAAGAGAAAATAATTGATTCAATCTGTAGATTAAAGAAACTGGGAAGAAAAATCTTTCCCACTGACCTCAGTGTAGCCAGATTGTGTCTGTGGTGAGCATGTATAGATGGAGTCCTTTTTATTTTCAAATTGATAACAGCCTTACTACTCATGCATTATCTGGCTGTATATTCATGTGGAACACCATGGTAAGGGCTTACTTCACAGGTTTGTGTATTTTTAATTCAGACCTATGAGCCAGGTATATCTGTCTGACTGCAGTGTCAGACTTCAGAGCACGACATCCCAAAACCTGGGTTACGCCAGCAGAAATTCCTAGTTTCAGATGTCTGACTGCTTAGTTTTTTAGGCTGTTCTTAAGAAAGATGACTTTCTTTTCAACTGGAGAACAGCAAGCTTTTATCAGCACTGAGCTTGCTACAGTTTATTATCACTGATACATCAAGGTCAGGCATTCAGAGCAGCTGAAGAGGAGAGGGCTGATCTCAAAGCTCCTTTGTCCATAAGTTTCTATGTCCAAAACTACACCCTTTCTAAGCTAGTAAGGGAGTCACGGTTTTTTAGACAGAGAGAAGGTATTTCACAAATACTGGAGAAAAGCAGAATAGCCATTTGAATATTAAAACACTTCTGCTCTCTAGAATAATAGTAACCATTTCCCTGATGTTTAAAACCGACAATATCCCTTTATCCTTCCTCTCCAACAAGCTCATTCTCATGTGGTCTATACCTTTCTGCAGAGGAAGCATCCCACCCATACTGTTGCGTAATATTAACAGTAATGGCCATGGATAGCATGGTTAAAAAGCAAACAACCACCAAGAATCATGCAGAATTTACAACATTCCTGAAGACAGCTCTGTCCTGTAGATTATAGCGAGGCCAAGCCCACGGTTTTGAAAACATCATTATATGAACAGTCAGAACAGGGGGTCACTGCGTAGATTTTGGACTGTATCCAGAATGTTTTCCACCTGCTGTATCCCATTCCCATCTGCGCACAGAGCAGATGTAACCGCTCTGTATTTCATAGGATGCTTTTGCACTGAACAGCTCAGTTGAGCCAACAGGGAAAGAGATTTAGCAAGCCTTTAGTACCACAGCATGTGAGGGATCTCTGTAGGCTGTTTCCTCTGGTAGGGACACCCAGAGCAGGTACCCAGGACCACGACCATGTGGCTTTCAGGTATCTCCTAGAAGGTGATTCCACAAGCTGCCCATCACCCTCACATTAAAGACATGCTTCCCACCTCATCCCCAGGCATGCCGGGCGTGTGTAGAGGCAGAGTTGAAGAGTTCTGGAGACCCGATAGCCTCAGGGTAAGAACAATCCCAGCTGTAGGGCCTGGTAAGTTTCACTGTTAGGTTTTCAGTCCCTTCTGCTTGATGGCCACACAGGGAACATGTAGCACAGTGGCCTGCCCAGCTGGATGGTCTCAAATCATCGGCCCCCACATAGCTGCTCAAGCACTTCTCTTCACTGCAAGCTCTTATTTATGGACCTGACAAAACCACTTCTATTTCCATCCCTGCAGCTACAGCCCATGTATTTCACAGCCCATGTATTTCTCAGGCCACTAGCAATCATTTTTATCTAAGCGGATAATAATTCAGGCTAGCAGAAGTTAACCAAATGCTTATCAAATTAGCATCTGTGTGTACACACAGATCTGTGGCAGAAGAAAAAAGATTTCTTTTGCATTTCAAAGCACCCTTTTGATCTAGAGGAAGGCAGATTTTCAATCTACTTTCTTATGCATTTGTAATTAATAATAAAAGTTATTTTTTAATTATTATTATTATTATTTTTAATCCTTATGGCCACTCATTTCCTGGATGCTTTCTGTTGTTTCACTGCACCATACAATGTTTGGTTTCCTGATTCTATTATCAGTCAGCTGTGTTCCCTATCAGGCTTTTTCTCCCTGTTCCTATGGTGAGCTCAGGTCACCAAATCTGGACTCAGTCTGTCTGCATCCCTAATGCCTTCAGCTACACTGTACAGCTATAAAAGCTGTAATTTGCATTTGAATTGGTAGAGTACAGGGGAGGAACCAGAAGGATCCCAAATTGGCAAACAATAATATTTCATGTTTAGTATCACTCTTAATATCACATTTTAAAATTATACAGATTGATTTTTAATCCAGTCCATTTGCACATCCTAAAAGCAGCCCCTTTTTAAGTAACCCTGTGCTTTCTTCAGAACTGCCTTTGGTGTTTTCATGTCCCGGATAAGTAATAAAGAACAGTAAATAGTCTGTTGGTAAAAAACAGTGATAAGTACTGAGGAATATGTGCTTTGCAATGCGTGCTTATAATCTAACTTTGCTGATCATGCAGCGATGATAGAGATACAGGTGGTTTGGCCTCGTTTATGCTAGTTATTCAAATAGCTGCAGGAGTGAAAATAAAGCCAAGGGGCTAAACATCGTAAAAGTGGATTAACTTAGTAATTGCACCTGTGAGGTCAACTCGTGCAGGAGAAGGAATGAAAAAACAGGAGAAGAGTTCCAACCTCACAGCCAGGCTACTGAAAGAGTGACCAGGTGCAATCCATACACAGCAAGCAGGTACAGTACAGGCTTTCATCAGTCTCTCTGGCCCTACTGCATGGCATGTAGCTGCCAGAGATGGAAATCCATAAGTTCTATCTGCAACTTGGCTATAGAAACGCTTAATATCACACTCTCTTTGCAAGGTATGCATGCTTTTTCTGATGTAAAAACACCGTAAATGAACAAACCACCTCTCTCTGCAACACTCCTTCCCTGATTTTATCCCATTTCTAACTGAATCTCTACTTATTTGATCCTTCAAGAGAGAAGAAACCATGCACAGTGCTGTGGCTGTTGGCCTGGATAGTCACTCTTCCCCAGGGCAGCCTTGTCTCTACCTGGTCTCTGTCACCCTCTGTAGATTTGTGCATGTCTGCTACTCCATGGTTGGAGAGATAGGATATTTTCTTTATAAAATAAAGTGTCCTATTTCTTGCCGTACTCATTTTTTGCTGCTTCCAGGGCTAAGGTCCAGAGCAGAACAATGTATGTCTTCTGTTCCCATAAACCCTATGAATAGCATTACTGTGCAAAACCAGAAAACTTTGGACATATTTTTATGTCAAAGAAAAGTCGCTCGGTAAGCCCCATTTTCCAATTTAATTAAAAGCCAAAAAGGAAATGATCAGTCGGGCTTGTTTTCTTGCCCACATGTAAGCATCTGGCGTGACATGAAATGCCCTCAGGTAGCCCTCCAAGTATCCAGCTGCTGGTCCAGAATGTCTTTGATCTCCTATAGGGCCCCATCTGCCAGCTCCACGCATAGGTCTTAGAAGCCCTAAGACCTAAACCAACAGAAGACAAATGGAGACAAGTGGGGGATGAGTAACAAAACTTGAACCTTGTTCAGAGTCAAATTACTAACCTAAGAACACCTTAGGATATCTCAGACCACACTAGATGTCTGCGTGGGTAACTGCATTAAATGCAAAAGGCTCAGAGGAATTTACACTTTAAAAAATATCAGGTAGTATTTTAATAGAGATCTCATAATGCTGTGAAGGGACAAAGATACGGGTATGTTCCCAGTGCAACAATAAGTAAAAAGGATAATAAATGAGAAAAAATAAAGAGAGAGAGTTAGTTTCTGGTTTTCATTTAAATGATTCCTTTTGAGGGAAATGAAACAAGATGTGCAACCATGTGTTTCCAAGACAGTCAGAAGTGGCGGTTAAACACTATTGAGCCACTGCTACGTTTGAAAGAGACTAAAAAAAAAGGTAGATGCCAAAAAAAATAACTAGAGACTCTGAAAATGAGATGCAGAATTGGTAAGAGCATTGAGTAGAATCTCAACAACACTGCAGCCCTAAAAGTATCAGAGTAAACACCAGACCCACATCTGTATGAGGCTAAAGAGAGAGAAGGGAGGGAAAGAGTTAGTAGAAGCCTGAGTTGCTCTGTTGTTTATACTTCATGAATGTTATTTTCTCCCAGCTTACCACTATAAAATTATAATCAAACCTTAAATTGCATTTTATTGGGTAGTTTAAGTGCTCATGAAAATCTTGGATAAGATTTCATAGAATGGCTTAGGCTGGAAGGGACCTTAAAGACCATCCAGTTTCAATCCCCCACATTTAGCACGTCTAGGAATGCTTCTGCTTGCTAAAAAGGACTATATTAAGCTAACAGTGAGATACACTGATAGAGTATCCCTTTCTAAATGTTATCCTCAAACTATATTAGTGATTAAGGCATCAATCCTTGTGTTGCCATGAATCCATTGCTGACTTTATTCAAGTCTACAGAACACACAATAACACAGTCAGACAACACTTTCAAAATCAAGTGAAAAAATTACAGGGCCACAGATGCTTAAATGCTGAAGAAAAAAGAAAATAAACTGCTGACCCAAAACTTTAACATCAGTAAGAAAAAAGCAAAAAGCCACTTCCTCATGCAAGAATTGAGAAAATTGCACACAAACCTATCTGGGAAATCCTCCCAATGTGTCCGTGATCTGTGCTCTGTGCCTCAGAGTAATCTGTTATCTGGGAACAAAGCTGTGCTTGCTGAAACAGCTCTGCTGGTACAAAGTAACAACCTGTCCTACAAGCAGCAAAGGAAAATTTAGTTCTCAGTACAAATAACCTAGCTATCTATCTCTATACAGGTTTGCTTAAGACAAAGAAGGATAAAGCTTCATCTCCAAATAAGGCTGAACAGTCAGGTGATGCCATGCTAGCATAGCCCAAGACTGCATCTGGATACCAAGGGGAACCTGGTGAGAATGGCCAGGGTATATATGCCCTGCTCTGCACTGGTTTGTACATACAAGTCAAAAGTTGTGACACATGGCATCATCTTAATGTCACTCAAAGAGCTGAGATTTCAATTCCTCACATAAGACTGGCTTTAACACTCAGAGAAGGGGTTCCACTTACCTCAATGATGGCATTCCATGTCCAATATTTCACTATAATGCAAGCTAATGGATCCCACAATGCAAGAAGAGAAGAATTACACAGGAGGTAGCCAAGGTTGTGCTCCTATAAGGTGGTCATTGTGTACCTTGGGCACATTAAAGTTAGCTTTGCACAGGAACAGCACACAGGTGTCTCTCTGGATGCACTTCTATTATCACAGTAATAGCTGGGTTTATATACTGGTAAATAAGAAAAATTGGCAGTATAATTAATTTTTGGAGGTGGTTGAGTACAAAGAAGAGTAGTGGGAAGCTTTTTAGTACACAGACAGCAAATACAGATTACATTACATAGGAGCATGAGAATGTGGGAGAGAATATAACTGCCGTAAACACAGAATTCAGTCATTTTACCTTATTTTTTAAAAACAGATTTAAGCACATTAACAATCAGACAATGAATTTCTTTGCAGGATACATTTATCAC
This sequence comes from Coturnix japonica, assembly GCF_054131305.1. Taxonomy (NCBI): domain Eukaryota; kingdom Metazoa; phylum Chordata; class Aves; order Galliformes; family Phasianidae; genus Coturnix; species Coturnix japonica. The sequence continues at coordinate 109,236,494 of NC_140663.1, forward strand.
ACACAGAAAACAATACTTATTGTTTGGTTGATTAAACAGAGCAAGAAAAAAACACAACAAAAAACACAATGCATTATTCAAAGTTCTACATACTATTTGTTAACTGACATTTTCAGAACCAAGCTCTTTTTTGTTGTTGTTTTTCTTTTTAAAAGTGATCATGAACAATGCATAGTGGGAACAAAGGGTCTAGAAATCTAACATTCCACAGCTGTGAGTCAGCATGAGAAATAAGGCTACGCAGAGGAAAAAACATCAGTGGGTTTCAAAACAATACATATTCCATTGATAGACTTCAGATAAGAGCATACAAAATCTAAAACCAAAGTGATGTATGGAAAAGAGGAATTAAAAACATTAACACACAACTTGAAAAGGAAGAAACCACATTTCTCTTGTGATGGCTTGGAAATAGCTTTTAAACTCTGGAACTAATGGTCAGTGAAGGTCAATTGCAGCAAAACACACTCTGGATGAACATCTATAGGTGAGAAATATCCATGACCATTTTACTCAGCTGAAACTACCGCATCTACTCATTCAGAGCACACTTACCAATGGAACAAAGTATATAAAAAGAAGTTGGAGCACTGCTCATTAAACAATTCAACAAAGGGCTGCATGCTCTGAAATGTTATTTACAAGTTGTTTTGTAGTTTGTCTGGTTGGTTGGTTTTGTTTTTTTCCATGTTTCATGCCAATGCAAAGGCAATGAATGGAATTGCAATGTTTTATCCTGTTCTTTCTTCTTACTCTTGCACATTAGGTCCACTGCTTGGTGGCAGACCCTACTACAGTGCTTTCCAGATGCTTCATTAATACATACCACAGGTAACTCGGCCCCATTAGGTAACAAATCTGGATGTAGTGTTACATGCATTTCAGGATAAAAGGGTATTAAATAACTGCTAATACAAATCTTACCTGAGTTAGATTTAGCTTCTTTACTCACTAAGTGAGACAGGACTATCTCTGGGAATTAATCTGAATGCAAGCGTGTGGAATGCATTTTTTCCAAATAAATATGCATTTCTAGAGTTAGAATAACAAGTCTTTAAAATAAATGCAGCTTAGGGTACATAAACATTTATAGCTCTTCTTCATCTGTCACAAATGATATCCAAATACAAACTCATATCTTTCAGATACAAGATAAATCATTAAAACAAAAAAAAAAACCCCCCAAAAAAAACACACCAAAAAAAAAAACCCAAAACAAAAAAAAACCAAAGAACAAAACACCACCTAGAAACAACTACTCACTATATAGTATCATCCTATAAAATGCATAGGAAACTAATGGCAAACCTGGACTGGTGATACTTTGAACTAAACAAAAATATAACCTCTAGCATGGTAATCAAGAAATGTGGGACACTCTGATGCCATGGGAAGGTCTACCCATAACACATTTCTGTATACTCCGCACAGCCTCATTCATACCAGTTATCATTCAGAATAGCACAAACAGCAGCAGTGAGAGAGTGATAGATTCTAAAGTTGACCTCTTTTAACCACCCTGGAAATCCTTGTTAACTGCACCTATGTCTGAGGCTTCTCAGAATGCAGGAAATGTGTTTTGAACATCAGCTGAATCAAACTCAAACAGCTGTGGTTACATTATGTCCATCACATGTCTTTTAATGAGAAATCTCTACAGATAGTTACAGGAGAAGAGCACAGATCCAGTTTTAAAATCCAGAAAAAGTCAGGGAATCCATAAAGAGAAAGAAAAATGCCTGCATTGCAGAATATGGAGGATAGCTCTGTTACCTCTAAATAAGGAGCAATATGGACTATGGCTCTATATGTATTTACTATATGTATTTATGTATATAAGCACATAGACAACAAGTCAGAACAACTACTAAAATATGTAATTGTAGATACAGTTTGCTGTTTCATTGTAATAAAAAAATGAGTTAACACATTTTCCACTCCAGATCATTACTTTGGACTGAATAACCTACAAGTTTGTCTGCAATTTCCCTAGCAAAGTTTGATTTAACTTTAACAAGAAAGGAAGCAAGCTGGTCTTAGTTTCCAAAGCTAGCAGTGAACGTGTAACATCCTACGTTCTGAGAAGTTACCCGTTATCATTGGCACACCATGCATTATCAGACCATGCTATGGAAGTCCTTGCTGATATTAAAATTCTCTTTAAAAAAAAAAAAAAAAAAAGAATAAATCAGAACAATAATTGATTACAATTATAGTTTTTACTTGAAAATGGTCAGAATTCTATGTACAACACTTCCCAGCATTGACATTATCCATCTGATACAGATTTCAAAAAGGATCGTATATACATAAATGGTAACATTCATCCAATTATCACAGAGTTTTCTGTTTTACACTTGAGAAAATAACCCCTAAAATGATGTTGATATATTCTTTATTAAAGAATAAGCTCTACTCTGGGAGGCTAATTATGAGAAGAGAAAAAGATTTCATTTTAAAGAAAGATTGCTTTTCAATTTTTACAAAAATATAAGTAGAAGAAACATTGCAAATAACCCAGAGTAAAAGGCATCGCACAAAACATGATGTGCCCTTCTGTGTTCTCCCTTGCTAAGCAAGCAAAGAAAACAGTAAAAACAAAACAAAACCAACCCTCCCAATAACTGTATGTAAGTAAAAAAGGGCACTTGCTTTACAGAATGCGATCCGCAAAGTAGGATTATAGGATAATAAAATGGATCCACTAAACAACTTTTTCTTCAGAAAGCAGTCCACATTAGCTATTACCTTTTTCCATGGTAAACCTATGGTATGTGCTGGGTCACTGAAGTGATCCCAGTTTCCTTAAAACCTTGATTCAAAGTACCTGCACCTACCTAAATCAAACCCTACCCAGTAGAACGGAAAAATGGACCCATGAATTATTTTTAAACCCATACATCACTTACCTCTACCACTAAGGTTATCCAGAACCTTAACGGTATTCTAGCCTGTCTCTTTTGGTAAAGCTATGACCAACAGGTCTTCTCTACCCTCATTTTGTCAAGCACAGATTAAAATTCTTCTTAGTGCAAGTTTGGTTTTCAGAGATCATAAAAAGTGAAAGCACTAGGACTTTTTGTTTGTTAACTCATGCTTTGGTAGCACATTAGATGACCAGGAACATTTTGCTAGCGTCCATATAGTAGATGCAATATATGTATTACTTAAAAACAAGTTCTCTTCCATCTCCAGGAGGAGTTACTATGCTAAACAGATCATCCTCAGCAGCTGGAGTCAGCATGAATATATAAATTAGCAAACTTGAAATGGTTTTCACTGGATGTTTTTGAAATCACCACAGATGCATTTGTTATTCCTCTAGGAATTAAGACAGCACTGCAACTCTGATAAATAAACTGCATCTTTTTTGAAAAGTTAATATCCTGTCTTATTAAATTGTACTAGAGTGCAAATTCATTTTTGTGCACTATCGATTGGACAGGAAACAGAGACAGTGGAAACTAGCATGGTGCTTGAAAAGAAGAGCTCAGATTAGTAAGCAGCTACTTAGGTGAATGAACAGTCTTGTAGAGCATCACTTCAGAGCCAGCCTCTGTAAGAACCGGGCTGCTCCTGTCACTGTGGCTCATGGAAAGAAGGAAGAAAGGCACATCAGAAACTGCTACTCAATCTTCTGCAAGTTACTGAAAGTGACAACGAGCTAGGCTTTTCTGCATGGCTCCTGAAGAAGCCAGTTGGCAGTTTCTAATAGTTTTGTTTTCCTTTCCTGCACTTGATGACTTCTGAAGTCCCTAAGAGGACCAACTCATGCTGAATTGGCTGAAGGATTTATTCTGATTCCTATGCGGAAACAACTGAAGATCAGAGGCACAGGCCTGCTGTCCCACAGAGGTAAACTCAGGAGACCCAGCTGATGTGAAGGCTACTTTGCAAAAATACCGCATCAGTAGGCAAATGTTAATATCAGAGTTATGAATCCATGCAGCAGCACCAGGAATAGGGCTCAACCCTGCTGTTAAAATTACCCTTATAGCTCTAGCACCAAGATAATCTGTGTTAGCTGATCGTGAATTTAGTCTGGGAAAAATGAGGCTGAGGGGAGACCTTATTGCTCTCTTCCAGTATCTGAAAGGTGCTTACAGTGAGAATGGGGCAAGTCTCTTCTCACTGGTGACAGGATGAGGGGAAATGGCCTCAAGTTGCACCAAGGTGAGTTTAGGTTGGACATTAGGAAACAATTCTTTACAGAAAGGGTAGTTAAACACTGGAATATGCTTCCCAGGGAGGTGGTTGAGTCCCTGGATGTGTTTAAGAGCTGTTTGGATGTGGTGCTCAGAGATATGATTTAGCAGAGGGTTGTTAGAGTTAGGGTACTATGGTTAGGCTGCAGTTGGACTTGATCTTGAGGTCTTTTCCAACCTGAGTAATTCTATGATTCTATGAATGCTTCACAACTCCCTGCAGGCCAGTACCCATTAGCTTAGCTTTCACTTAAGTTCATGAATGGAAAGGCCATCTCGTTAAAGGAACTTTGGGCTGCAGAAGCTCCTATTGGGAGCACTATATGGGAAAGAAGCTGCAGATTATTTTTCAAAACTTCTATATCTCAAATATGTAGGCTTCCAAACCAGAGCAACATCATTTGAAATATCAGCCTGTATTGAGACAAGCGTCTCAATAAACCTGATTTTTATAAAATAGGAGGACACAATAGTCAGTGTACAATCCTACTGAGGTACCAAACATTACAGACTCAAAGGGCTTCAGAATACATCAGACATACTTGACTCAGCAAAACAGTTTCCTCTTCCACTTCTCATTTAAAAACAAATATATGGTCCATATTGACTCCAGAAAGCAAAACGAAATGTTAGAATACTTAAAATTCAGAATCATGTTCTTCCTCTAAACAATCCCGATCCCAAAGCAGCTTCAACAACACTTCAGTTACAGCAAAGGAAAGCAACCCATTGAAGGACAAAGAAATATCAGTGAGTTACCAGGCATACAACATGCACAGCAACAGAAGACGAACACTATAAAAACAACAGATTTCACTTTTAACTGTAGGCAGCATTATTTTCTCAGTAAAAGGACACAAATATTATCACTTAACAATAACTTTGCACAGCATTCTATAGCACTGAAACACTAAATTTCAGTTAATGTCTAGCTATTGTTGACAAATATTGCCTTTACAAAATCTTCAGCTGTGCAGAGTAATATGCAACCAAAAGCATAAGAAACACAGATATATGAGTTTTGTTATCCTTTCACATACCTTATTCTCAACAGACATTGGCACTTCCCATCTACGTCCTGAAGACAACATGCTTCCAGTCAATTTTGGCCAGCTGTAAAGGAAAGATACTAACCTATATGGTCTCTCTCTCATTAACACACGGCAATCATTTACTTAGTTTTACACCATCTTGAGATGAAGACTTCAGGGCTTCTGAGAGTCCCATTTGGTAGACCACCAGATTACAAAGCGAAGCAGACATTCAAGATAACGCTGATTGAAAAATGACCAAAACCCACACTTTTTTTTTTTTCTTTCTTTTTTGACATTATTCAAATTATAAAATAAGATCTATATGCTTTCTCTTTCCACTTTACAAATGTCTGAGGTCAAATAATTCCCTTATTCTGAGATTTAAGTCAACAAATCAGGCTGTGAAGTTTTACAATGGAAATTGTCTAAAATTAATACAGAGCTTAAAAAGTACATTAGAAGCTTCTTGCTTCTTTCTCTTACTCTTCCCAAGACCACAGACACAACACTGTACAGGTTTAAGTTACATCAGGAGCCTCTAGTGATTGCTCTTTCAGTGTCATTGCAAGGGAATTATTTCAGTCTGAGTATTGAACAAGTTTTAAAAGGCATTGGATTCATTGTGTCCGTGTAATACAAGAACTGAAGAACATCCAGTGTCCTATCGTGCTGTAACCATCCAAAGTCCCAGTGCAACATTGGCAGCCAAAAGTGTACTCCCAGCAAGCAAAATTAAAAAGCCAACAAGCTCTCTGTTTTGTTTTTCTACAATCAAGGAGCTAAGAGTTGCTTCCAGGAAAGAATTTAATATCCACTGGCCATCCAAAGCGAAGCAGGGAACAGCATTGATAACTGCCAGTGCTCCTGAGAGTGAAATTAAGTATCTGTTTGAAATTAGTTAAGGTTCATTAATAAAATTCAAGAAAATGTAAAGCCAAAACTAACAAAAAACACATATTTTTAAATTCTAGTGTACAAGGAGAAACATTAAGTTGCCATTCTATTTTGTGGCAATTATATAAGGACAATGAGTTTTACACCATAACATAATGGCTCAGAATACTGCCCTTATCAGTTAATGTGACTTTAAGTGAAAAACAAGTGTTAGGTTTGGATGCTTTAACAATCTGCCCTTTCCACAAATAGGATAGGAGTGGGAGATGGCAGAGCCATGCTTAATACTGCCCATCTTCCTCCCTTCCTTTGTGTGGTTTTGGAGCAAGGTTATAGATCTGACGTTATGCCTGAGGTAAGAAGGTATTATAAAGCTATGATCTAAGTATGAAATAACGATTAGGAATATTTTCCAAAGCACTCCCTTACTGAAGTAAGTAAATGGCTAAAATGTGATTGAAAATCTGGCCTCCCTCCTACTTAACTTTTAGCCAGAAAAGCTGAGTGAATTTCTGTGCATGCAAGTGCATGTGAGAATGAAGCAAGGGTAGATAATTTCTATGGTTGGTAAAGCTTGCTAAGGCTAAGCGTTCTTAGGTTAGCTGTATTCAAGCCCATTAGCCTTTATTTGTGTGTAAATACAATCTCATTCATTAATAAGCATGTTTAAATGTACTGTCACCCTGCTTTTTAAACAGGACAAGTTTTCTGCTGAAGATTAAAAAAAAAAAACAACCAAACACAAAACACCACCGTCATCAAGAGTGAAAATGAACAACTATACTCTATTACTTAGTTCACCATGATGGCTCACAAAAGGTTTTAATAAAGCTCTGACATAGCAAAGCTAGCAATAACATTTGTCCTGCCATAAATTCAGGATTACTTTGACTTTCTTGTCAGAACTGCTAAAAATCACTGTCAAGAGACTGTAAAGGAAAAAAAGAAAAGAGAATAGCTGACCAAGAATATCCTGCTAAGCACAAGGAAGTAAGGAAGTGGGAGATTGCATTTGGGGCTTGGCATGTGGACAGTGATCAATGCAGGGATGGGATAAATATGTCAAAACTCCACAGAAATGTTTCAGGGCATCCTGTCTAAAATGATATCCAACTGAAATTTTGCTGGCTCACCAAATTCTAAACAGTTCCCTTCTTGTCTTTAAAGAACAAACATACTTCAAAGGATACTTGCAAAATGTTTCTATCACCACTGGCAGATCGATGCTTAGAAAGTTATATCGTGGTACAAAACTGCTGAGACTTACTGAAACAAAAATATAAAGATAGAAAAAATATATAAATAACTAAAAATGAAATCAAAGCCATTCCAGAAATTTAATATTGTGAATTCTAGATTACAGTTTCACTAAGGAATCAAATTTAAAATGACATTTCTTCCAGCATAAATAACCAATCTAAATATGGTTTTGCTTGTTTTGGTTTGGTTTTAGAAGACACATTAATTCTCTCTTCAATATACTAACATAGTAAAGTCACTCCACAAAATACATTTAGCATTATTATAGTAAAAGTAGATCTAAAACATGTATTTTTCAGAGACAAGAGGACATCTGTACTCATAAAGACCATATGGTGTAATTTAAGCCCCTTTCAAAAACAACAACAAAAAACGTAAAAGGAGATTAAAGTCACCAGGAATTTTCAACATATGCAGCCCACATATATACATTCCTACTGTGGGTGCACATGTGCACTTTCTTTCAAGGCCCCCAACTATTTTTCTTGCAGAAGATTCTCATGTTCTGCAGTTCAACTTATGTTGCATGGAACAAACAGGGAGCACAGATCCAAAGTTGTTCTGAGAAATCAAAGGCTGGGAAATGATGCACAGGTACATTACACTTCTTAACACCAGTTAGCCAGTACCGAAACAGTCTCCTGTCTTCAAATGATACCTTAAGTGATTCCAAGGTGTAACTAAGTGCACCATAAAAACCTGGGTGTAAGGCTCAGCATCCTTCATAAAAAGTAACTGGAAGACTGTAGGACCAAGATCCACATGATCTTGAAACACTCTTTTGGTACTGTAACTTCTGTAAAGGTGTAAATGAAGTTTCAGCTGACTGCAGATCAAATGTATATGAGAGACTTTCTCCTCAAAGAAAACAGAGGTAGCTTGACGTCTTCCAGAGTGCACCCTGCTTGCACAAGGATGCTCCATGTGGGTCTTCTCAAAAGTAATCCTGACACAGTCTTTCAAATTAAACAGCTGTCTGTGTCTGTCAGCCTCAAGGACTGTCTGAAAGTCTTACTTCTTTAACAGTTGAAAGAGAGACTCCTTTCCTACCATAAAGCTCCACTCCTAGCACAGTGAAGTTATCCCTAGAGCAAAAAAAGTTCAGATAAATTAAACTTATCCTAAGAATGAGCTTCCACAGTCAATGAAAGTGTTACTCTGTCCTAAAGTACAACTTTGCACACAGAGTTGAGGCAAAGCAGTGCCCTGAGTTTTCCTTACCAATGTGGGCTAAAATTATCACCATAAGAAATACTGTCTCCACAGAGATAAGAAAGAGCTCAAAGAGCAGATTTGAGTCATGTAACCAGTCATGTAACCACGCTTTCTTCTCTTAATAGCGCCCTTCTGATGAGCCAGAAGGGCTAACGAGTACAACAAAGAAGCACACTGTGGGATGGAGAGACCCTATATAATAGCAAGAGATCCCCAAAACAGAGTGTTTTTGGTGTGTCAACAAACAGAGAACTTCCCAATACAATCACTCTCACCTGGACCAAGATGGTTTGAAAATCATGTTCAGAATTACCTTTGCTGAAGAAAGACCTTGGATTAGGGGATCTGAGAGCAGGTAAGTCTGTTGGACTACTTAGCGAAGAATATGCACAAAAAAAATCCTGGACATCATTCAGCTCAGAAAACCAGAGGCATCCAAGTTGAATGATATCCAAGGCAAACAACTCATTAAGCTGAAGGCTGGTATCAGAAGATCTGATCAGATCTCTTGTTCATGAGCCAAAATGCAATATATTCAAAGGTTTCAAAAGACACATACTGCAACATACTGTATTTGTAAAACCTGACTGCCTCTTGACAAACACCTAATGGTCTCGCCATCTTGAACCTGAAACTGTGCCTACATTCAGGATGGTTCACTGATCTCCTTCCCTTCTTGATTCAACAAACTTCTTGTTGTCTCTAAGAGCTCCTAGACATGGATCAAAACTACAAACTTTGCTGCTGATGCTCTCTCTCTGAAACACTAAGAAACTTTTCAGTAAGTTGCTCAAGTGAGCTCTAGGCACTGTAATATGATGTAAGGGATGTAGTGAATCAAATCTAATGGTAGGAGACAAATCTTTCCTTTAAGGGAAACTAAAAAAATTATAGAAATTACAGAAATTCTCTAGGCTTGTCTTCAAAAAGCACTGCTGGAAAGAGGAGAACAATAGCAAAGCTGGCTGAGCAAGAAGTCATTGCTTTCCTCACTTGGACTGAACAACTCTTTGACCTGGAATTAGATTTCCTTTGTTGGCTAATGCTAGTTGGTGTTGGCAAGTAATGAGAAGAATGTATAGAGGACATAATTTTAATTAGAAGGGTTTGGACAGTGATTGAAGGTATCAACAATGGTTGATCAAAGATTTTTTTTTAAATCTCCTTATGGAGAAAATAACATGCTACAGCATGAGGTATTTCTGCATGGCGTCCATACAAACAATGCACACAGCCCTTTGCATTAGGGTAGAAAGCAAAGAAATATCATCCTTGACAATAAGAGGAAACAAGTGTTAAAAGACACTTGTGAAATCAAACTCCGCCAGACAGATTACGGCAGTTGTTGTCTCCAAAACCCACCAAAGCTAGAAAGTGGCTTTTTTGGGAAGGCTTGTATAAAGCAGAAGTAGGTGAGTGGTCCTGTTTTGGAGAAGCTATCTTGAAGGTTAGTTCCACATTCTTTTCATGAAGGAAACCTCACAGTCTGTTGATTCCTATTCTGATGAGCGATGCAGATACAGTAACATTCCCTCAAGCAGTGTGAATTCCAAATGGGAATGTTAGCCTCCAGATTTTGCCCACACAACAAGAGACAGAAGGAAGCCAAGATTTTGCAATACTAGAAATGACATGAAGGAATAAAAGAACCCCACACATTCAAAATAAAGAATATTACAAAGCTGAATGTCAGTAATGACAGGGGATCCTCCATTTCAACCTTACATATCATCATCTGTCTAACAGGAGAACCTCTAGAGTATAATACGCCTGCAGTTCGAAAAGGCTGAAAGTCATGAGTTATATCACACAAATTAAACCCACAGTATAAATCTGAATTAGATAACATTAGATATTTTTTACAGAGAGAATGCCAATTAAGTCAGTGTGTCCACCCTAATCCTTTTTTCCCTCAGTTTCTGCCAAACCTCCTGCAGTACAACTTCATTTAGGAGTGACTGTTAGCAGTTCTTGTATATTAGAAACAAGAGCTATGTAAAGATGTTAATCCGCATTATTAACAACATTTTAATGCAATATTTTACTTTGGAGAAAGTGAAATATTTGGCTGGATAGCCTATTTCTTGTAAGTAGCTAATAAGGATATACATTTTTATAAATGTTGGATCCTGAAGCTGGCTTCAAATGAAAGCACAAGATAATTACCGCTTCTCAATAAATCAGGACTATCATGACAGCAATGCAAGCCTAAACAAAAATCAATACACACACACAATCTTAAAATATTTTTCAAACATAACTTTAGTGGCATTACTAGAAAAAGCAAAAGTAAAGTACAAGTCTCTGCTACTCTGATATTTGGTTGTATGTTAAATATAGCAAAACTGTAGAAAGCAATGTTTCTGGCAAGCAAGAAGATAATACTAAAAGTAAGGAATATCCACTGTAATGTCTTTCTATTTCAAAATTGTAACAGTAGAGAAAGAAAGTATTTGTCCTCTGTAACCATAAAAAAAAAAACCAGAAATCAATATCAAAGGAACATACCATATTGTAATAATCAAATCTAAGAAATAAAAAAAAAAAAAAACAACAAAAAATGGCTTGGCCCTAAGCCAATATTGTGAAAAGTAAACCTGAAATATTTAGATGTTGTTTCACTGGAATGCATGGAAATCTGTGATGGTACAGTAGACACCCAGATGCCCAGACCAGGATCCTTTAGCTGTGGTATTTTTCCAAGTTTGTAATAAAGTCACTGTTTAGCTTTCAAATTAACACATTTGATACGTAATTCCAAGCATATAGAAAATCATTTTAAAATTCTATTTCTGTAAATACACTGTAACTTCTTAAAGAAGAACTGCCTCTCTAAATGAATTCAATTACACTGTTTTCCTCTTTGAAAAAATAACAGGTCTGAGTGCTTAGCAGAACTTAATAGGAAACACTGACTAAAATTCCATTGCTCCAACATGTTGGAAGAGAACAATATGTACTCTGACAATTGATATTGTTAAGCTAGAGAGTTGAGAAAGGGAATTTAATTATCGAACACTATTCTTAGAAATTATGATTGCATATGGAATAGATGTCATCAAATACTGTGTGTTGGTGTCACACAGCTGAACAATGCTTTTCTTCCTAAGTGACAAGAGGGCAGAAATAACAAGTCGAGATCATATTTTGTGCTTACATGAGGGCATAGTGCATACAAATAGAAGTCAATTAATTTTTCAAGGAGTATCAAAATAATACCTGCACAGAAAGATAAAAACTAGCAGATTAACTAAAGATATGTTTACGCAAGAACACTAATATGTTTACACAACCTGATTTCATCACTTTTTCTAAAGCTCTTTTGTATCACATTCTAATGCTTATTCAGAAAAGCATAATGCCTCTCTAAGGAGGTACTTCAAGATGCCTGAAGCAAAACCTCTCCCCATGGGCCTGTTTGTGAGGAACAGACAAGTTCTTTAAAGGAAAGAAAAGTACGTTGAATACTTAATACTTTTTAAAGTATTTAAGTATCTGAAGCTTACATTCAACCTGCCACTCAGTCTACTAAGTGAGCATGTATATCAGCCTGTTCACTCTTCCCATTCTTGCTCCAATGGTAGAACTATGTTTTCCGTGTATACATGGCAGAAGGATACAAGCTTGTCTAAGGGAGACCCACAATCCATTTCAAAACAAGGAACTGCTATAGCTATTTAATTTAGGACACTAAGAAAAATATTGGGAAAAAGCCATGTTTTGATTGCACTTGCAGCTTAGTAGTCACGGGAATCTGACATAGATACTTGAATACTGGGTGCGATTTAGGCAATCACACTAACGTTCCAAGCAAAGTGTTGGAGCAAGATGCCCTGGAGATTTCACAATACTTCATTTTGTGAATTTTATGTGTTAGCAAAATGCAGGTGACTGGTTCCCATGACTAAACTCAATTAGATCTTCAACAGTAATAGCTCTTGCATACTTTTCTGAATAAATGACTATCTCATATCACATTTGTTTTCTATTACCTTCGTAACTCATTGCACTGTGCACATTTCATTTTAGGCCTGAGAAGTCCATGTCTCTCCACTGGCTGTAACAAGAAATGGATTCTGCATTAAACAAGTTGACTGACAAGTGCTCCAAGACCTCATCCTAGCAGCCAGGAAAAGTAAACCATATAAGAACTCTTCTTGTTAGATTGCTTTACTAAGTTACACAAACCTGTGTACTGAAGGTGCAGGGGGTGTCCTACAAACAGCATGTCCATATGGGGCGGATGTTTTACCCTGATTAGCCTCGTTTGATTCTCTAAAGAAGGAGTCACACAAAAGCTTGGAACAGAATCCTTCTGGCAGTCTGCATTGGTTCGACAAACTTTGCTGGCTTCAATAACTTTTCGCGCTGGCAGACAGGCGTACTGCAAAGGGCATATAAAACAACTGTCAAATTTTAAGGTGTTTTCCAACAGTAGTATATATATTCCTTCCTCAATCAACAGAAAGGTCTCATTGATACGTTACCAGCCCACAAAGAGCCAGAATCTGAACAATTATTGTTTTGGCTTTTTTTTCTCCATATCCTACAGAACATCAACCTGTTACGTATTCAACCTGTCATTCCACTTTTGGTGAAGAGGATCTACATGCACCCAAATAAAAGCTGACATGCACAACAAAAATCAAGGCATCTGAACATAAGTAAGGGATTTCAAATGAACAAAGCCTGCATCAATGTACCTGTACTTACCTGTTTAAGAAGTTTCAGCATTCATTGATCTAAAAGCTTATTTGGCTGAACAAAATCTTATGTTCAGGAAAGCAGCAAACCACCTTACCCAAGCCACGTTGTTGCTAAGTGACCTTTTTTACTGGATGAACACAGCACCTGATGCAGTGCTATGTCTCTGGTCCTACCTATGTAATACTCATTCACTCCGCAGGCTGAAAGACCAGATCTTTCTTGCTCCCCACAGGCCAAACAGAGAACAGTAGAAAGGAACAGGAAATTGTTTTTTTCCCACATGTCTCTTGTAAAAGCTCCGTGGTAATTTTCCTTTTGTTCTTAAACACAAGCAAGGAAAGTTCTTCATCTATTGTTTGCCTTAGGAAAGAAAAAAGAGGATTTTCTTGCTTCTTAGCCTGGCAGTTACAATGCTATGTAGATGCATGTATGTCAGACACTCCCCATTAGCCTCAATACAAGCTATTGTATCCTCTAATTAGGAGGAAGCAGCACATTTTCAAACACTGCTCTGTAGCACTGAAAATACTATTTAAAGTTATTTTGTAAAAACTCACGGCCATTCTAAGGACATTTGTAAGTCAGGGGATTCTGGATGCTTATATTTTATTGCTGTTCCCAAGTGCCAGATATGAGGTTAAGAGCGTCAAAGCTCAGTAGAGCAATGATTTATCGAACACTGCTCAACTGCAGGATGTTACCAGCCACTACCATATTTCAAGTGAACTGTTGGTCCATGCTCAACTCTTAGTGGCTAAATACAACAAAAGGATACTGGAGTGGGAAGTTTACAATCAGAGAACCTGTAAATATATATAGCAGACATAAATATTTATCCCTACAGGTCAGAACAATAACAAATTGGCACCTGTAGAAAAGTTTACATAGTTTCAACTCTGCTTTTCCTTCTTGTAAAGAGAACTGTTAAAAATATTCTATCACTGTCAATATGGATCACGTATTTTAAGAAACATTTCCATACTTCGAAGACACTAAGGCAAAATACTACTGGGAAACTTATGATGTTTCCATAAGCTAAAGAAAATCAGTGCGTTAAAAAAGGAATCAAATGGAGGCCTCAATGTTGAAAAAATTAATCTCCAGGATTTTGACTTGCATGGTTTTAGTTTTAACTGGTGAACAGCACTGCCAGCTTCACACAAAATTACAGAAAAGATAGCCTGGTGTTTCGGTTTGCCTGTAGTGTCTGCCACCTTTAAAGACTGAAGCTCCAAAATGCCGAATTTAATTCTCTTCTCAGAAGTTGTTTTTTTTCTCACCAGTGTTCTGCATCAAATGGTGAAGATAAGGAAATTATCTTCCTGCCTAAACGAATGAGGAGTAAAATATCTTTTTTTTTTTTTTTTTTTTTTTTTGGTGGTTCTTCCAGACACTGCTTGACAGATCATGGGAAAAATTACAATATTTTGACTCGTAAGACATACAGGGAGAAAGTAATGTACACATATACCTTTAATACAAACTAGAAGTATTCTTAAGTGCTTGAGCATGATATATAAAAGTTAATGAATATTTCTAACTTCATTTAAACGATTTCAGATTTACCTAACAGAATAAGCATTTCAAGTAACTTACCCGATGGCTGTCCAAGTTAGTGTTGTATGAAAAGCAGATGTCTGTGAGGCTATTGTTACTACAACATTCAACAGTGCCATCGAGTCTCCTATAGACTAAAGAACACAGGCATAAGAGCAAAAGATCAATATTATAGTACAGAAAATCCTGAAAAAGAAATCAAAGTCTCCAAATAAAATAAAATAACCATTTTGTAGCCTTCAAGAATTAAAGTAAATCACAGAGTCTAGCCATGGTTCATTGTGAATAAAAATAAGCTTTACCACTTTAAGAATATAATCTGATTTCAATCATTTCACATGCTGACCTTTTAATCTTAATGATCACCTTGAGATCTAGTAATAGATCTAGGGGATCTGTTACTTATATATCCTGAGCTCTATGAATTTTAAAAATATTTTAGCTATTGCCTTCAACTTGTATTAAGGGCTGGCAGAGAAATGTATGTCAGCTGTTGTACCGATTTCACCTATGGACTATTGAAATAACCAAGATTCAAAATGTCTTCTTTTAAATATATAAGCCTTTACAAGATTCAGGTTCTGAAAGCTTTCCAAGCCCTGAAAACTGCAGCAGAGAAAAAAAATGATGCCTTAAAACCTGGTACAGATCTTTCTATTCCATTCTGTGCCGTTTAAATCATAATTCAGCCTAACTTCACAGCAACAGTTTAAAAAAAAAAAGAAATTCAAAAGATCAGTCACTGTAAGAACCTGTGTCACAGCAACACTGCAGTTCTTTCCTTAGGTAGGTCATGCCTGAGATGTTGGTTGCTGATTTAACGCTGCATAAACAGCAGACCATTAACATGAAGCTTTATACCTGGGGCTTACAGGTGTGAGCACTGTATCATACAATCCTTTCTTCAAGTACCCTGAAGCAACCAGAGATATTTTTGAATAGTGATTGACCATGAAATTAGTTCCCATATAAACTAAATTGAAAACAGTTTTTTTTTCTTAAATTTCAATAATGTCCCTCAGGTACTGTTTTTGTGTGTGTGTGTGTAGCTTCATACTCAGATAGTTTATCCTTCATTTGTTTTATTGTCAAATAGATAGGGTCCATTTGCTATATACATTTTTATTGATACTCTGTATTTATGCTAGTTGTGAACTGTCAAAGTTTTGACAAATGACAGCTGCTAGAATGAAAAGAGTTCATTTAATTTCAGAGAAATACTTCTCACTGCTGGAGGCTTATGGTTCTGAAAATGCAGACAGACTGGTCTGATTAGAATGCAGCAGTGGGACAAACTGCTAACACAATACAGCAACCGAGCCTGGATGCAATATTAAGTCTCTAGTACTAAGTTCCTACTATTTCAATCTGAATAGCACTGATTCTGGTGCAAAATACACAGTTTTATTATCCATGACTCTGAAATTACATTTCAGAGAACAGTAGAATCTCAGAATATATACCTATGGCATCTGAGAATAGATTCTTATGCCATCCCAGCCCAGCTGAAAACATTCACCAGAAAGACCCTCACTTTCAGAGTGATGATCCAAACTGTTACATATCAAAAAGCATGATCTTACCTGTACTCCACTAGTTTTCACTTTAAATATTCATCTTAGTTCCATCTGTAAGACTACATTCCTTACATGTTAAAAAATTCAAAATACTACTTTTTCAATCTCACATCAGAACTATACTGCATCGAAAACCATGAGTACTCGAATTATCCAACCTCTGGTTTACTCCCATTATGATGAAAAAAAGTCAATGACAATTTTCTAGCTCTGAGTATCTTCATACAGGTTTTGCTCAGCTGCATCCCCTTACGTTTGGAATTCAGTCTCCATGGATGCATCCATAAATCAAGCACTGGAGAGCTGTAGGGCATGTCTTGAGACATTCAACCAGTTTGGCTTGGCTGCTCATTTTTGTTCTACTTAATTTTTGTGTATTGTTCTAACTTAGTTCTGTTCACATTTTTCTTCTTTGTTGGGGTAAGCTGTTGCAGTACCAAAATTTTAAATGTATAAATGAAAACAGAAGAGGCTGACTCCTAGAAGCAATATATGCAGTCCAGACAAATATGAGTTTATGGGAAAAGAAACTGTGAGGCTGAAGAAGCAAATGAAACATAAAACCTCTCTAGTGAGAAACATCAGATGAAATGGCCATAATAAAGCACATCATTGGGTTAAGCCGCACAATTTGTAATGTCATGCTGATCAAAGCAATAAGGTGATATAGAGAATTTACAGCTGCAAAAGATCACTGAGTTGATCCATATAACTGAACCAAAATAGAGGGAATAACTGTATTATTGCTAATAACCAAGTCATGCAATATCCTGAAAAGGCAACTCTCATTATTAAGATCATACAGGACAATTGTAAAGAGTGACTGAAAGACGAGATAAATTATTTTATCTATCCCCTCCCTGCTTTTCTATTTCACAAAAAGAAAAGTCATATTGGTCACTGCTTAAGACGTGATAGCAGACTCAACTTATGAGATGTCTGTCTCCACCACAAAATCCTAAATACAAAGTAGTTTTTAAGACATGATAAAAGTACAACATAAAATATTGAAGAGAGTATCTAAAATCATACCTCTAGCTGGAAAGCTTAATTGCTGCAGAGTAGCTACATTTATACAGTAGCCAATCTGTGATTTCTGTGAAAATTCTTCCAGACAGGAATTCCAGTCCTCTACACCATAAATTGGGCAGTCTTGTAGACTAGTGACAATATCTCCCACAAAAAGACCTCTTGGTCCACTGGCAGGAGAATCCTAAGAAGAAACACTGAAGTCAGTCTTGTCATTATAGTTAAAACAACTAGGATCCATTTACAGTTGAATGGATGCTGAATATCCTCTAAATATTGAGTTAAAGACATCACTTTCAGACTAACAGAAAATGAGGCATAACCAGAACTCTGATAATAAAGTATTACAAAAGTAATGTATTCCACAAAGAAAAAATTACTTAGTGCATAAAGGAAACAGGCAAGTCTCCAAGTGTTTCAAGGGACTTTTAAAAATCTGATCAATTATTTTCATCCAACTTAATATGCTGTGTTTTTTCTGTCATTTTAAGTTGAAGAAGCTTCAGTTAATACTCTCAATAGTCCAGCAATACAAGTTCTTCTTATACTGTTAGAAGTATAAAGCACAATAAACATAATTCTCCTCATGAGTTATATCTGCTTATTTTATGATCCAAGAAAGACTGAATTCTTTCAGTTCTATTTTTCTTCAACCATGCTGTATTTGATTGGGACTGAAAATAAGCAGTCTAACTCTGCTTTGCTTTCAGCTGACCAAGCAAGCATGAAAATCAAACTAATGTCCCACATTAAAAACAATAATAAGCAGAATGATAATAGATATTTGAGTAGAATAGCCTGGTACCACTACTAAAAAAGAACAAAAAAAACACGCAGAAATAAGCCTGCAAACTCATCTCAAACATATAAAGAGTCTTAGAGTATGCTTAGTAGTCTTTAATTATTCATGACATCATTTACTAATACATAAAAAATGAGAGGAAGAAATAAACTTCAAGCAGACAAAAAGCACAGTATATTAGATTCTGAAGAGCACTGCAGTGGCCATATTTAAAAGTGATAATAAGGGTACACCTCAGATCACAAACCATATAAGATGAAAACAGTAAGGAACTTGTCTTACCTCTGTTACTTCAGTGACAAGTGCCCCAACACCCGTGTAATAGAAAGGGAAAAGAAAGGCTGGCAGCAGAAATAAAACCATGAAACTCACAACGCCAAGAACAAAATTATGCCACACTCCTAAAAAGAAGGGAAAAAAAAGTTTGTAAGTAAACACTAATAACAAAAAGGTGCAAGATGTTAATGTTAACTTCTAATTAACTTTCCTGAAATTAGTAATGTAAGAATGGATGAAAAATGGATTCATGGCAGAACGTTCAGAAGAAAAATACTGGCTTCTGAATCAATTTTTAAATTATATTTTCTATCCAGAGAGATATCTGTATATCATAAATATTAAAAAAATAGTGGGAATAAATGTATTACTTGTCACCTTCTACCACAATAAACCCTTTAAGATTCTTAGTAAATGAGTTTATATATGAATCACAGAATCACAAAGGTTGGAAAAGACCTAAAGATCATCCAGTCCAACCATCCACCTATCACCAATAATTCTCATTAAACCATGTCCCTCAGCACAATGTCAAAGTGTTCCTTCAACAACCTCCAGGGTTAGTGACTCCACCACCTCCCTGGGCCCATTCCACTGCCTGACCACTCTTTCAGAGAAGTAGTATTTTCTAACGTCCAGCCTGAACCTCCCTTGGCACAGCTTGAAGCCATTCCCTCTGGTCCTATCACCAGTTACAGAGAGAAGAGGCTCACTACAACCTCCCTTCAAGTAGTTATAGAAAACAATGAGGTCTCCCCGAGCCTTCTCTTCTCCAGACTGAACAATCCCAGCTCCTTCAGCTGCTCCTCATATGGCCTGTGCTCCAGACCCCTCATCAGCTTTGTTGCCCTTCTTTGAACACGCTCCAGGGCCTCAATGTCTTTCTTGCAGTGAGGGGAATGAAAAAATACTAGTTGTCCTCGTCAGCAAGAAGTATAAAATTTAGTTGCAGTTCAGTATTTTTCATGGTTATTTCCACTATAACAAGAAAAATAATTACATCTGTGCATACCAAACAAGGTTTGAAAAAAGGCTTCTTTTACAAGGCAGTCTGGGTCTAAAACCACTCCATGAAATTAAGTATTCCAGTCAGCACCCTCAAACATTATTTTATCAACATATTCATAACAGCACTCTTTACAGAATGCTCCATAGGATGAAACAAACCTCTATAAGTCAAATTTGTTCCCATTTTCAGGAGTAGATATTTCCTAAAGTAATTTCTATTTCTGTGAATTTGTAATCATATCTCACTGCAAGATAATCAGATAAAGTGTTTCAGCATTCAGTTATCTTTATCAAGCAGACATAGGCATGTGTGCATAAACAAATGCGACAAAAGCAGTATTAAGGAAATATTTTAATTGTTTTAATCTTTTATCTTAAAACAAAAGAAAATCTTTATTTTTGTTCCAGCTTAACAAAGTCTAAACATCTAAAACAGACACAATTGCTTTGTAACAGTGTGGTCACTGGAGCATAAACTGGAGGGAAAAAAAGAATTGATGGAACTGCTGAAGGGTGACAAGAAATGCTTTCCAACAGCCAACAAAATATAATCCTTAATTGAACAATCTACACAGTTTGCTGTGTGGAATAGGGCAGAAAAGCCTAAAATAGAAAGGCCTCAGGTTCATTCCAAGTGATCCTTGGAAAAACAAACAGCCTAAAAATGAGAATACTTGTAGAGACACACCGATGACTATATCATAAATTTAATTTTGCTAGAACAGCCTTATCCTTGGACACTTAATTCTCTATATTTTGAAAGGCAAGCTTCACACAACCTTTAACATACCTTAAATAATACTTTAAAAATCTTTAACTCTCTTTTTCTGTTAAAGACGAGACAAAACAATAGAAAATACATTGATTTGTACTAACTACAATCAAGTGATGTACAGCAGTACTTTTTAATTACTAAGCATGGAATGAAAGCTAAAAATCTAAGTCTCACAAGAATGCCCATTCACTATTCTTGAACTCATGATGCCATCTGCTGTACAAAAAATATATTCTTTGAACTCCAGAGTAGAAGTGAACTACTAAAGGAATATTCAGCATAGTTCTCTACTAGTTATTTTATTTAGCAGACATATAAAATCGAAAATCTTTTATCAGTAAGTGCAGATCTTCAGTAAACTGAAGATTTGATAATAGATTCATTTGACTGTTCTAAAAATTATGAAAAACAGAGTCAAATTTACTGAATACCATATTTTAGCATCATAGAACATCCTAGTGCTGAAATATACATACCACTAATTGTAAGAAAAAACGTATGCTTGTTAAACCAAAGTAATAACAAGCCACTGATGCTAAGCAGTCTTGCAAGGTGTTTGTTCCTACCTTGTATAACACTACTTCAGGTTTTCTAACAATGATTACATCTGTTCACTCATCAAGCTACGCAAGCAGTTCTTTCCTACTGCAGCTTATAACTCATTTTTCTAGATGATTTTCCAGAAATAAATGTAAGCAACTCATCTTGCAAATTATTATTTCTTCTCTCTTAGTTCTGTTCACAGCTGAAAATGGAAATTGACTAATTTGAGAAAAAAAAAGGCCTTATAAGTTAACCTATTGTAATAAATGATTTTGGTACATTAAGGCATTGGAATATAGATATCTTCACATTCCTAACATTTAGAATCATTTACCTGATCTATGAAAACTTGCAAGTATGCTTTGCTAAGTGTTTCTGTGCCAGTCTCAAATCCTCTTTATAAAGCTTTACAGATAAAATATTCAAGAAACAGCATTAGTATGTACGTAGTACAACAGGCTGGCTGCTTTCTATTGCTCTCTGCAACAGAAAAATATCATTATCATGAACTGAAGCATAACATTAATTTTTCTATCTTTCCTTCAGTTATAATACTGACTCCAGAAGTCAGTAATTCAAGTAATTGAAGTATGACACAGGCTCAGTATAACTTCCCACAACAATGATGCTCTAATTCCCGGTATCCAGGGATTTCTCTTTAGAACAAAAGACATCAAATCACAACCACTTGGAAGCTTATTTGTAACAATTAGCTGTGATTCTCTTTGGATGTTTGTGGTTTAGCCTTTATTTTCTTTTGATAGCAACATCAAAACCCAGTCAACTATTTAATAATGTTACTCACACTTTATTGAAAATCACTCAAGATACTGTCGAAAATCACATCGCTCCTATTGAGGTTGTGGTCACACAAGAGTGTTCACTTGTGACAGCAAATGACATTCTGGTATCACCAATCTTTGTTCTGAGCATTTTCCAATTCATATGCCACAGTGTCTCACTTTTTAAGCCATTCAAAATGCAAGAAGCCTTAAAGGAGCTTCTGTACTGGAGCTGGTCTAAGAGCTTATGCTAGTGGGAGAGGATGATCAGATACTACATTTTTTCTCCAGTCACATCTACAAGCATTCTGAATCGGATATAAACATGTTTCAAGGCAGGTAAATGGTACTCATTCAAAGTCCTGGGAACAGAACCATCTCCCTCAGAAAATAACATAATAAGGACAGTAGTGATTAAGAACAAAACTACAACATCACATTTTAGGTTCAGAACAGAATTAACATCTTTAGGTATAAAGAAGTTCTTATGCTTCTTCATTTTAAATGCTCGGTCTTCTACCAAAGATCTACATATGATGCCTATAAGGTAACTGTGCTAAGCAAATACATAATAAAAGAGCAAAAAAAATTACCTGCACAAAATATTCTTAACTGCTGGACTGGTGATATTAGTTGCAAGTGGGTTGTGAAGAGGTCAACAAACGCACCAGGGTAGACAATGAAGATAAAAATCCCAAATCCATTAAATCGTACTTGTTCTCTTAAAAAGAAAAAAAAAAAAAAAAAAAGAAAAAGGAAAAATAATGAACAGTTGTACATTAGGAAACAAAGAACTGTGAGATTCTTCATGACATGTTTATTTTTGATTATGAGAATAACAAAAATATAAAGCTAACATGAATATAAAGCTAACATGAAAGACAGAAAGAAAATTAAACTAGAGAATACCTGCCACTTATATGCAACAAGCATTTATGAGCCTGGTAAAAGATAAAAACCAAGTCCAACTTCTCTGCTTATTAGGCAACATCAATGCATCAAATACTTTTCTTAAAAACCTACTTTGAAGTAACGGATACTTTAACATATATGCTAACATTAAGGTTGTCTTTCAAGTAAAAAATGACAACCCTTATGACTCAATTTCAAAGTAATCTATGAAAAATTACCTGGAAAACTACAAATTCCCTTTATCAGGTACACTTTAAAGGGCACATTTTGGTGCCCCGTGAAGATACATGTTTCATAAGGGACTATGTAAAGGTGTGGCAATCACATTCAAAGACAATTGTTGCAAACCAGGCACAAATCAGAGGAACAAAAAGAATCAACTGTTTGTTTTTCTGGAGGTAGCATTATATTTAGATCCTTTTCATGCAATACCAGTTGCAAGAATGAGGTGTATATAAAATAAAAGAAGATGTAAATTTATTAATAGAACTTATGCAAAATGACCGAGAGTGAACACATGAATTCCCTGCATTCAGTTGACATGATCTACCCTTACTACAAATAAGAAATCTGCACTCTCATAAGCATCCCATACTTCATTAATTGGGTAGAAGACGGATGGAGAAAAGATTCTTTTGGCATAAGCTTTGACCAAGCTATGACTCAAATATTTTAAGCTTAAAAAAAAAAAAAAAAAAAAAAAACAGGGAAAAACAGCAGCAACAGTTAAAAACAACTTAAGCCTTCCAGAATTTAACTGATAGCAATTATAAACCGAACAATACAATTTTTTCTCTTAAAAATAGATGAGAATCAAATTTAAACAAAAAGATAAACTGAAGCTGAATATTCAAAGCCATCGCCCCTGATCCTGAGTGAAAGTATCACACTACTCTTATACCATACCAGGTTACATATGTCAGAAGCAGCTCTACAGTAACTCCAGAATTCACTGCAGTTAACCAACAGCAACTAAAGAAAAATTTCTTAGCTCTTCCTGTTGTGGGACGCACAAGAGTAACAGCCTCTTCCTCCATTGATAAAAGTATTGAATATAAGAGAAACCAAGCTTGCAGACAAATGGACTACATGATGCACAAGGACCCACATAATTCCCTTGGATGAGAACATTCAGGACCATAAAACAGGTAGTAGCAGGTTTAGATGTGTCATGTCTTCCTACGCTCAAGAAAATCAGTGAAACAATTTAGGGCTTCATGCCCACGGGACAGCTAATGCCCATGATGCTTAAGAGAAATGTGGAGGACACCTGAAAATCAGTTCCAGGAAGCACCACATAACCCTCCTATGCTGAAGTGTCATTTAAGAGTAATGATCAACCATGTCAAATAACTTTTTTATGAAGCAATCATCTCAGTTAAGAATAAAAATCTCATCTGTGATTAAAAATTCACGTATCACTGAGATTGACAGGGGCAAATCACACTGGACTGAGTTCCTGCTTCAGCCCTTTTAAATGCTACTTCACAAGCTGTGTTTAACAAATTAAAAAAACTGTCTTTTAAAGTACCACTGTGCAACAGCATGCAAGTCCTCTTCAAATGCCACAGCTTCAGAAAAACAGGATCACTTAAAAGCAGAATTATTTTAAACCTGATGTGGTGTGGTATATTAACAAAGCAGAATTTCTTTCTCACCATCAGCAGAATACACTCTTTATGCAAACTTTGTCCTTTATTGTACATCTTTAGAAACTTAAAATCTAAGGAAGTCGTGAAAAAAAGAATAAACGGATTCTCAAAAAAAGCTGAAAAAAAAATGCTAACAACATTCTCCTGTAATTAAATACTCTGGAATATTAGGCTTTGTTGGCACATAGTAAGAGAAAAGTAGTTTGTATTACCGAATAGCTGCCACCCCATGGCCGACTTCATGTATCACACCACTGATGAGGATTGCAGAGAAGAAATAGGTCAGCTGGCTGACAGGCAAATTTACACCAGGCACCTGTTCATGTGGGCATGACAACAAAACAAAACACACTAGGAAACCAAGAGGTACAAAGACAAATTATTCTCTCTCTATCCTTGCTGCTCTCACTCAGCTTTTTCAGCCCACCAACACAGTAAGAGCCACTTACACAGCACTGCTGGTTGGTAACTCTTTTCTCAGTTTACTCAATATATTTTAAAATACGCGGAATATATATATTTTTTGTTAAAGGTTGAAAAGCTCTCTAGGTGGAAAAGCCTTCGCCCTTCCTATTCAGTCCCTACAACCATGATATAATGTGTCCTACTTTATATTACGCTCCAAAAGTTTATAAACACATATGCAGCCTTCTGCTTTAATGAGAGAAGATTGGCACTGTGAACAGTGGTTTACATTTTGCTGTAGACAGTCATGTGGCTATTGATACTACTGTTCAAGTTTTGAAGTCTACATATGGTAAGTTAACATTTAAAACAGCACTTGCAATGCATATATTATTTTGATAAAGGTATAACACACATGCCCCCCATTCTTCCTATTGCTGTGGATTCCCTCCACACCCCAGCTCCTTTCTATACCGGCTCCTTTCAGCCAGGCTCCAAAAAAGACACAAGTCACAAAAAGACGAACCATCTTCACTCTCCATGGGACAGAGAGCTGCTCAGATCTCCTCAGCTGCTATAGCTGAAGTAGCAAGACCACATCACTTGAGCTGCTGACTTTGGGGGCATTCCAGTTATCCACCCTGCTGCTCTCCCTGTTCTAAGAATCACTGGGGTACTATCAGCTGGGATATACTTGGCATTAATTGTGATTCAGTGGGAGTGAAGAGATGCTATAGGCAAAAATTCCTCACCTGCCCCTAAGACTCTTTAAATGACCTCATTTTACACAAAAAGCTGCAGCTCCTGCCTGCTGTTCTGGCAGCAGATCTGACTGAACAGACCCCAGTCAACCCTACTGTTCAACCCTGCTCATTCCTCAATTATATGCATTTAAATACCATTAACTACTGCAACAACTCGATGAGACCAACTTGCTAAAAAAAAAATAAATCCTTCAGAGCACCATACTCACTAATATTATACTGAATCATTTCACAAATTCTGTTCAGACTGTGATCATGACCAAGGTATTTGTCTTAACTGGCACAACAGTGACAGTCTCACTATGAAAATAGCTGCTATTCACTTGTTCAGCATCCATTGTTGCTATTGAAGCATCAGCTGGTGGCACTAATGGATTACTTAAGTGGTGTTCTCAGTGGCTCTCTGCTTTGCAGGGAAGTCCTATACAAGGAAGGACAGAAAGCAACAGCAAAACCACCATCTTAGTGCTACCCTGAGGGTAGCATGTGAGATAACATCCCCGAATGCTTTTCAGTGCACGTGTTAAAGCAATTTTAAGATACACCTAAAAGGGAAGCTAAATATCATGAAGGATTCATGCAGTATTTTGTGAATAGGCATTGCCATCTTATATTTCATTGTTTTCCAGGAACGCCTTGGCCTTTACTGAAAGAAGATCCTTTCCTAATACCTGATTATCTTCCCTGTTTTTGTTAACAGGCCACCACAAGAGAGGGCAGCTACCCAGTTACCTACCCATGGATAGTTTAAATAAAGTACAGGACTGAAAAAAAAGAGGAAAGGTGCAAAAAATCTTAATCAATGGAATGCAAGCAGAACTGTATTTCCCCTCCACCAAAACCAAAGGCTAAAGGCTAAGCAGATCCATGCCAAATGCTGAAACATAGTTAACAAATGTATTTATTTTTTAATGAAAGAAAGCAACTAACTCTGTCTCTTCCAAGCCAATTGATTAATTCTGAAACATATGGATAACTAATTTAAATGAGAAGACTTTCCTCACTTTTTCTTCATTATTTGCACCTTCATTTGGGTCACTTTTTATCATCAACTTATGCTACCATATTCCACTCAAATAGAATACTGGAACTCTTTAAAAGTAGGATTATACAGCTGAGAATAATTCATCTTAGAAATGAAAGAATAATTAGGAAAGAAAGTCAACAACAAGCCACCTTAGGAGAAGTAATCCCATATCCATACATGATATTAAACTATCCCTATACATTCCATCTTTCTTAGTACTGGTCTGTCCTTGGTTTGAATGCAGTGATACTGCCAATATGCAGTTACTAAGGAATCCATTCCACACTGAAATTGTTAATTTCAGTTAACAATTAATGAAGTTATACTTCAGCTTTCATAGTTACAGATCACACCAGATTACTTCCAAAGGCTCGTCTTTACTTTGCTTCCCTTTTATTTACGTCACTTACATAGAAAAGCTGAGGATTGCAAATGACTGCTCTACTCTGTTATCAAAAAAGTGGGCAGATCCATTGAATCACAGAATGGCTTGGGCTGGAAGGGACCTTAAAGATCATCTAGTTCCAACCACCCACCAGATCAGGAAATGATAAATAAAATGAAAGGAAAAGGATGTTCTTCTTATTGTGGAATGTAATAAACATACGTTCTTAGGATAGACCCTATTTGCAAGTAAATGAGAAATCTTCATTCTTGTGTTCAATTTATGCTCTATTTGACATACAGCACAACACCAAGACTTCCCACTCGTTCCTGCCTGCCTCTAGAGATAATTCAGGTGCAGGCTGTGGACCAGATGACCACATTGGCAGCACCAGTACCTTTCACCCAGGCTGCCTCCTTTTCGAGCACATACTGTATTTGCTATATTCACCCTGTAGGTGTGAAGCAAATCCAAACCATACCAAATGTATTGAATGTGTAGTACATGCTAATACACCGACTAAGTAGTCAGTTCAGCACTTATGTGAAGGTCTATCCTGGGAGCACACGATCCCCAACTTCTGTTCACTTGACTGAATATTAAAATAGAGCAAAATGGCTAAGTATCACTGCCATATAATGGAAGGCAGAGAAACCTCTGCTTACACATTCTAGTCAGAGAGAATTCTTGGAGAAATAAGGTTAGCTAGGAATCTTTCTAAGGTTAAAAATGCTCTAAGTGCAATGTCATTTCTTCCATTACCAACTTATTATTCCATTACTAACATACTTTGAGGCAAGACATAAAAAAGACAATATTTGCAATCTCTTCCATTCCATAAAATACATTCTTTTCTAAAATAACATTGTATATTATCGACCATCGAGCCATGAAGCAATAAAAGAAATTGTTACTAAGCCTTTGACTGGATATTGCCAGAAACAGGACCCTCAGTTTCATACTGGAAATTAGGCAGAGGTCCTTGAACATCCAAAAATATGCCATCTCTTCACTAATGAATCTCTGCTTCCATATCACAAAGCTTTTTAAAATCCTTTCCCTTCCCACTAATGCTTTGTATGGCAATAAACGAAAGAAAACACCTCTCTTCTTGTTGACAGTGGATTAGTAGTGCAAACTTCAAGGCCACCATTGCCTCTACTGCACAGAGAAGATAAATTCTTACTGCTGCTTTGCATTCTTAGTACTATGACTGCTGTTTTGTATTAATAGTATAATAATTTAAAGCTTTTCAAAATTACTAGCCAGTTCTCACTTCTGAGAGTATTTAATACAAGATCTTCAAAATATCTGCCTTTATTTGTCCTTCTGTTTGTTTTTTTTTAACCACCTCCACCTCATTTTTAAGACTGGTAACCAAGCAGCAATTTTTTATTTAAATGAGTATCAGCAGCTAGGTTACCCTTAAATGGGAGGATTTAAGTATCATATATGTCTTTAAGAAGATGGTTAGTATCAGCTCCCAACCCTCAAACGAAGACCTGAGGAAAAAACTTACCACAACTTGCAGCATACGATCATTCTGAGCTGTTGGCGCTTCAGTCAACATCTGTGTCAGTGTTTGCATCAGTGTCTTTCCAAGAAGAATCACGGAGCCAAACATAGCAGCTATACCAAACACCATTCCCATGCTGAACCTACAAAGACAGGCAAATAATTAAGAAATGCACAGGTACTAGAAGATATTTAGCCACACTAGAACAACTTAGCAGACAAAATGAGTAAGGCAAAACGTACACATTGCTTCTACTGTTCACACATCAACAATAGAGTATAAAAGCCTTAGTTAAAGGAAACTAACAGCACTAATGGTGTAAACCAGTAACATAGACTTGTATAATATTTTCTTTGTTTAATAAATGTTTGACACCCAAATCACATCTCAATTTATTTTCAAACAATTTTAGGCTGTTCTCATATATTCAATTCTTTATTCAGTTACCCAATATGAGTAACTTCTCATTAGCAGTGAATAAAAGCATAACTTTACAGTGTACAATTTAACATGCTGCACCGCACCATCACATATTTAGTGATGTGGATCGAGTGATGAGATAGCACATATACATACTTGCATCTTCCTGACCAGCAATAAAACAGTGCTAAAAAACATTTACATGAGACTCAAACTTCTTCAAAGAAGAAAAATTAGAAGGTACAAACGCAACACTAGGTTAAAGTCAATTACTTCCAAGGCATTTTTCCTCTCACCCATTTAATTGATTAAAACCATTGTGTTGAAAAGCATTTCAATTTAGATCAGCCCATCTAATGGTTGATTTTCATTCATCATTATTATCATTTTACTCTACTATAATACTTGAAGGATGTGAGAAAGTTTATTTTCTAGATAAAGCACTTCAATTCACTAGCTGTTCTTTTCACAACAGCATAATTGTTCTTTCACCACCCTTAATAAGGCTCACTGGAAATTAACAAATTTATTTTAATCAATATGTACTTCTAATCTTGATTAAATAGAGTGGTATAAACATTACGCTGTAATAAATTATAAACATTAAAAATTGTGACTGATACAAAACTATTTAAAATCAGAGTAAAATCACTTGATGCTATGGAAACCTGTATTAAAGCAGAGTTCTCTTTCACAACTACCTCTTCGGGGGTAGCAATACAGGAAATGAAAATAAATTCAAGCCCTTCTCCTTTTTTTATTTTTTTTCTTTTTTTTCTTTTTTTTCAGATAGGACACAGAGTAGCAGTAGGAAAGCAATTTAGCAATAATTTCTGAAACCAGTCTAGAAGCACCCATACTAACAACTCTTTTAATTTGCCCATTACTAGCAATCTGTGCAATCTTAGCTGAGAAAAGAGTAGGCAAGTAAAAGACAGAATGAGAGCAATGTGCTTCTGTCTAGGTATAGTTGCTGAATGCCTGGCAAATGATTGGCAACAGGGTCGTGATCAGAGGAAAATTAGGTATACAGTAATGGACAGATCTGGGATATGAGAAGCTACCTCCTCACACAATAACATATGTAACAGCTCTATATTTAAGAACTATGAATGGCCCAAACCACAGGTAGGAATACAGTTTGTGGATTTCTAGTTTTATAGCATATCCATATGTAAGTAGCTATATTACTTTTAGCAGAGAAGATAGATTATGCTGGTACAGCACATTTATGGCCACCATGTTTGTTCAATTTTATTGTTAGTCTACAGTAATAACTAGACTGGCCCATTCCACTGCTACAGATAAAAGGCATATGTGATAGTTGCTGCCTCTGTACACATTTGACAGAAAAAAATATCTTGAATGTATACCATAAATACAGAAATCTGGGTTTCCACCTCCCCCAGTTGTAGAACTGCCGGTTGAAAAGTGCTGTTTGCCATCGCATATGAAAGGGAGAGACACTCAAGCCATAGTTCACCAACCAGTCTTCATAAGACGCCTTCAAAGAGCTGGATGACTGCAAAACAGTGGAAAGTATGGTTAACCCCAATCTTTAAGGAAGATCCTGTGCTATGTGACCAAACAGTAAATCACATCCATTCATATGTAAAGACAAACATATAACTTCAGGTACATGTCCTGTACACTATTTGTATTTTGACTCATAGGTGTTACATACAGTACAAGAAGCTATGGCATTGCTTTGAGAAAATCACAGCAGTTCTAGGATTATGAGAGTTTGGGTATTCAGAGGTATTTAGCAAATAACAAAAGATTGTTATTATCTTTATTACCGTTACATCACGTTGACTGGTTTTCAACTGTCTGGATAGAAGGCTAAAAATGAACTTTCATGGTATTTCTTTTCTGTATAATTATATTTAAGCAATTTTTTTGAACAACTACAATAAAGAAAAACACATTGTGTCAGCTTTCTGTTGGCATCAGCTTGTTTCTGTTATTGGTGAGATGTGGATCAGTAGTGGGAGTGTCCTTTAGCAAGGGTAAAAATGAGGTCTACTTTTCAAATGAAGACTACTACTGAAGAGACTTGAAATACATGGTCATACTACCAAAAAGGCAGGACTTTAAAAATTATCAACCTCATCTGCAACAGCAATTTCACTAATAATTTTACAGCCTTTCAAGATACTGTTGGCACACCTTCCTAATAGTTCCAAAGACTTCTCCTTATATTTGTCTTTGTAATGAATGCACCCTATTGACTGTATAATTAATACTTTACTGCTTTAGTACCCAGTATTATAAATAAATAGAAGTAATTTTGCAACTGCTATCTTATAATATATGGTGCTTGTATTCTCAATAGTCCTTCCTCATCCTGCTTCATGGAAGCTAGTATCAGAGAGCCAAAGGACAGCTTTCCCTACAGTTTAAAAGAGAAATCTGTAGAAGAGCAAAAGTGTGTCAGAGCAGGAGCGTGTCTGACATAATCCAGACAAGTCTTTAGAGCTGTCTGAACTACAGCACTGTTCCTGAATTTCCCTATCAGGAACGTGCAGTTTACAAGAGTCTCCCTTCTGCCCCTAGACAGTTCCTGGCTGTCTTCCATGGTTCTTGAAACAAATTTAGAACTTGCCAAGTTCCTTGCATTACTTCTGTCCTTCTGTGGTGGTGATGGGAAACAAGCAGTGTATCGGATCTTCCACAACCATATTCATAGCTTTTCTCATTGTGTTGAATTAATAACAACGTAAACTAAAATGTAAACAAAAACCAGCCCAATTAACAGCCACCCATGTTATCCTTTCTACTTATATGTTTCTGTGTAACTTCCTCCTACAAATAATTGATTTGAGTCATATTTTTGTTCAGTCAGCTGAGGACAACCACAGAAATTTTTGTTGTAATGTATCCCCTGGTCAGTACTGGTCAGTCATTCCCTACAACATTGCTAAGTTTACTATCCACAATCACACTGGCATTTGCTAGCCTGCTTTTAGTAGAAGAGATCACAAAGAACATTACAGTTTTACAAATAACACATAGGCCAGAGAAATAACAAAAAATGCATTCTCTCATAATCTATCTGCTAATTAAGAACAAAAATCCATATGACATTAAGCAAAACTGACATGAGAAAACATCTTTTACAAATTCAGTGAACATATGTGCCCTATTCAGTTCACAGTGGATCAAAAAAACTCAACAACCCCAAACATCCCAAAACCTAACTAGACAAAAACCAACCAACCAAAAAAAGAAACAAATAAGCCAGCACTATAATCAGAAATAGAGATCTGGCACTTCAAAAATATCTGTTCTCTTAACCACATACAAAAACATCAACCACATTTCCCTTCAAAATTCCACTAATGCATCCCTTCAAATTAATTCTAACCAAACCGCAGCCCTTCTCTCCTAGGGAGGCATAAACAAATACGCAGCTCTTAAAAAGAAACGTGGGATTCTTGAACAATACAATTGCAAAAAGACACAAAAAACAACTTTGACTTGCAAATGGTGTTCATAATCACTAAATGACAGCACCCCTTGGAACAACTAACTACATTCCTTTCAAGATGTATTAAAAAGCTCTATGCAAACTCGTGCTCCTTCCGTTCTGAGCCCCGTAGGATCATAACGTTATGACATGCACCATCTTGCCCTGGTATGAGGTATGTTATTACCCTTTGTTTCATTTCAATCCTCCTCCACAAACCTGAGTTCAGCTTCTTTAACTTGAACTCTAAGTGATCTCTGCTACATTAATTTTACTATAAATGTTATACCCTTTTTATTTATTCAACATTTCAAAGTAGCGACCGCCAACTAAATACTCCAGGAGCTCCATAAATATCTACCAGCAAGCAAGAGCCCTTAACATTCTTTTGTGCTGACAAAGTCCGTTCAAGAGCCCTGGACCATTTCATCTTCCCGACCTTAAAAGCTGAGGGCTAACCTCGACTGAATGGGCCTAAAGAATCTTTTATTTCTGATACCAGAAGGAGGGACAGCCTTCTACCCTTTTCACATCCCTGGTCCTTCAAGCAAATGGGATAACTTAGCATGCTGGGGAGCAGCAGTTCAGGGGTCTGCCTAAGTGACTCCCTTTTGTAAGATCCAGCCTTCACCAGGAAGCTTTCTTATCAGTGGTTCGATGAAGAGTAGCAAGAGGAATTTTCCAAATCCCAGCCTGAATCACCATTGATTTGCTAACACAAATGTACCCTGTAATTCAAGCAATAATATGTGAATTTATTTGTGCAAAATGTCACTTATACACATAGTTCTCCCTTTCATGCTACAGAGTACCAAAGAGTGAGACTGCCTAACAAAAATGCTTGAAATCTGAACAAAAATACTAAGAGATCAAAGTAAGCAAGAGACATTGCAAGTCTAAAAGGTTTACAGAATAAACATCAGGTCATAGCACATATCGTCTTACCCAAAACATTATCAGCATAATGAACAGAGAAGTACTCCAGAAGCATTTTTCAGTCATATTCTGTATATCATTTTCATGCACTTACACTGCAAGAGACTGGAGATCTAGGCAGTTTGCTATAGTTGCCAGCAGTTCAGAGTCACGAGTGTGGTGGGAGATTTAGAATACTAGCAATAAAACAAACATGAGTTTCCTAATTACGTAAATCTGGTTATTTAATCCATCATTTATTTTGGCTGTGGTACTCAAAACTAATCAGATCTACCAGTAAGGTCTACCGAAACCCAGCAGCTCCCACATACATCCGGACAATTAATTACCATTGATAACTTGCAGTCAAAACGTCAAAGTTACAGTTTAACTCCTGGACTCTTCTGCTTGCTAGGGCATTCCAGGCATTCCCTTTCTGTTTCAATGTAAAGTAGATACTAAGTTGCCCCAAAACAAGGTAGATTTTTTTTCTCCTTTGCTGCCTCTAGGTTCTTACAAAAGCACTGGCTCTTCTTACAAGAAGGAATTATTTTAAGCTCTAATTCTGAAAAAAAACCTTCCAAATCTCAGAGATACAAATGGGTCTCAGCACCATGCCACAAGAGTTTGCTCTGTGAATTCAGTGATAGCTTTCCAGCCTGAGATCTTTCATCAGACACAAAGCTACAGCCAGAATAACATCAGCCTGCTGACTGACCTTCCTGATGGCTTTTAGAGTGTCTCGCTTGTCTTGTCTTCAGCCAATCCTCTAATGTGTTTCCAAACAATGTTGTGCTTGTTGCCACATATAGCCTTGATGTATTTAACACAGACTTAACAGATAACATAGACTTGATGCATTAAATTTTGAAAAGTCTTCAGATAAATTACTTTCTTCTTCTTCTTCTTCTCCTTCTTCTTAATATTATTATCATTATTATTATTATTATTCCATTTGTACCATTAAAACAGATTAATACCTGACAAGTAGTGGCTCTCACCATTGACTGCGCTGTGTTTGCTCTACAACAGTTAACAGCAGAGGGAGCTACTTAATTTTCCACGGGTCCTCATCAGATAAAACACAGCTTTCCTTTTAGCGCTTTTCCCTGTTTCACACCAGTGACACAATGAATATTTATTACTTTGATACCGCTAGGCCCTACCCATACTGGATAAAAACAGCGCAGTTCCTGCACTGTAGCATTAATTTATAAAGCCAGAGAATTCTAGGTGGAACCTTTTATATTTTCCTCTTATTTCTTGTCGGGATAGCGCTGTGGGCCCGGCAGCCTGAAGCAGCCCTTAAGTCTGATGGGTGGGACAGCCCGAGTAGCCTCAGGCCTTCAGGGCCCGCGCAGGGGAACGGCGGCCTCTCACGGGCGAGGTGTGGACCGTGGCCGGCCCCCGAGGAGGGAGGGAGGGAGGGAAGAAGGGGAGGGAGGGGAGGCCGCTGTTTAGGGGCGGTGTGGGATGCCGCCGGCCCAGAGGGGTGAGAGGGTGGGAGCGTTGCCGCTGACCCGCCTATACGCCTATAGGGCTCCCGTTG
Organism: Coturnix japonica; assembly: GCF_054131305.1. NCBI lineage: Eukaryota > Metazoa > Chordata > Aves > Galliformes > Phasianidae > Coturnix > Coturnix japonica. The sequence goes on from NC_140663.1 coordinate 109,271,172, forward strand.
GGCTCTGATCCCACAGCCCTCACCTTGAGCAGCGTATCCGCCAGGTAGATGGCGCACCAGCCCCCCAGCACGCAAACCACCACCGAGATCGGGATCATCGTGGCAGCCCAGCCGGCGGCCGCGGCGGCTTTCTCGGCGATGAGAACTTAGGAACTAAAGCTACCCCGGAACCTTTCTCCACCGACCGTATTATCCGCACGGACACTTCCGGGATCCGCATAGAGACTGGGCAGGTGGTGTCGTGACGTCACGCAGGCATGGAGGCGTTCCCCTCCCAGCAACGCGCATGCGCAGTGCTGTCTAACTCAGTTTTAGATGTTATAACTGAGGTGTGCGCTGATGGGAGGGCATGAGTAGACTTCTAAAGGGTGAATATATAAGGGCATTAAAAACCGATATCCATCAGTTATATCTGATATCCATCATGCAATGTTATCTCAATTCCATGCAAAGACTTGAAAGGCAAAATTAATAGCGTAGCTGTAGTGATTAAATGTAATTAGTGGAGTAAATATCAAACAGAATTTGATAATGGTACATGAATTAAGATGTTATCAACAGCAGTTAGTGAATTAATATCATACACATATTTATATAGATGTAACAAACATATTTTTCTAAAAATAATTATGAACATATCTAATAATTATTCTCTTCGACTTTCAGGCATTACTGAAGTAAGGATAAAGAATTATTCAGATTTTGTCATGCTGGATACACGACACATTGCAGGGTAAAAGTATAATTCACAGAATCACAGAATTGTAGGGGTTGGAAGGGACCTCAAGAGATCATTGAGTCCAACCCCCCTGCCAAAGCAGGCTCCCTACACCAAATAATTACATTCTTAACAGTGCTTTCAAGAGCTCTAATGTTAGAGGGGTTCGCTGGGCCCCAGGGAAATCACACCTTCTCACAGTTCATCTCAGACCTAAAATCTGCTCAACGTGGATTTTGCCAGTTTGAAATCAATATGATCGGAATGTGACTTGATTGGGAAAATGTTTGAGCCTCGAGGTCAACAAATGGGCTCTAAGATGTGTTTTGAATTGTATTCGTTACTAAGTTGCTGGGTTTTGAGATGAGCTAAACAGTGGGAAGGAAGGCTGGAACAAAATGTGGCCTTGATTCTGCATAAGTTTCTGTGCTGACTTGAAGGACTTGACTGCTTTCATGAAGCACATGAATGTTTGCGGAATTTCAAGCACAGAGAAGGATGCGAACAAGAAATAAATGGGTAAAGATGAAATGAGTGATCCTTTAAGCACTTATGCAGGATTGGCTATTGCAGATGGAAGGAATGTAAAGATCAGAGAAAAGAAGAAATCTGACACACGAGAGATGAAGAGACTGGCACCCTGGAGAAATGTGTACAGTATTGCTTATAAGTGTTTGAACAACAAATGCTTGTTCATGCTCTTCAGTTAAGTTACTAGAATTTTATCTAAAAATCTCAGAATATGGAAAAAATTCAGTAATGAGAGTTCTGTAGTCATGTAATATGCATGGTATTTTAAAATGGAAAAATAAAAACAAGGAAAGAAAAAACTTTTGACCCTTGCTGTGCCTAGTGAGCAGAATATTTTACAATATTTTTGGTACTTTATATTCCAAGTAAAGCACAAAACAGTCTTACTTTATTCAAATACAAATGAGGTCAAAGCATTCTGTTTAGTTTCAGCATTCATTTGCATTAGTCAACCTGTTCACCAAAATTACATGCTGGAAAGGTGGGACTTTGACGCTTAAAACAAATGAAATTAGTTCTTAGGTTTCTGTTCTTGGAAATAATTTAAATAAAGGAAAAGCACAAACATTCATAGAAACGTGCCTTTACTATGTTTGTATGTTAGAAAGAGTAGTATGCTTTTTCATCAATTGTTGATTACTAGTGCTTGATCTATAACAAAAGCTACAGGTCTTAATTGCTAACACTTCTCAGCATTTATTCATCCATCATAACTCATTTAGGCACATCACAACTGCAACTGCTTGAAGAAAAGGTCCTCCAAAGCTGTGCTCCAAGAAGAAATGGACATAAGACTAAAAAGTAACAACAAAATCCTGAAGGAAAAACAGAATCTTGAGAGATGTGGCTCGAATGTTAATCTAGAATTAAATTCTATATTAATAATAGTTTTGGGCTTCCACTGCTTGTTGTAGATGGTAGTCTTGTTTGCTGAACTGTTTGGCTTTGCACTCTATGCAGCTGTTAAGGCCTTACATATGAGAGAAAACATAGAATTTCTACTGCAGAGTCACTGTTTAACATTGGCTCTTGTGCTGGGATACTTCTGTGATTTTATAAGTCCGTCGTTGAAAATAGATTTTTCTGAACTGCAGAAAACAAAGTACTCAGTCAGTGAAGGAGGAGGGCATGCATGGGAAGATAACTCCAAGCATTTGTTGTGCTTTTCTGTGCTTGAAATTACTTGTGAAATCTCTAGGTACACAAATCCCTGTTCTTCTGCAGCGCAATAAATAATTTCCTTTTAATGGGTATCATTTTGTGCTCGCTGTAACCTGAAATAAACACACATGATAGCATTAGACCTATCTAGTCTCAATCCCAAAAGCTGCAGGGCAGCCCTGAACCTTAGTGAAAATATTGCACTTACCTTGTGTAAGTCAAAGTGAGAAAAAACTTTGAAGAAGACAAAGCCATTTCTGATTCACTGTTGAGCAGATATACTGCTTGAATTACTTGTATTAACCTCTGTGTATAAGGTATTTAGCTCTTCTAACAGGAAGGTCTTGCACAGGAGGAACGTGAGAGGTTTTTGCTGCCTTCCTTGACTGTACAGAAGGCTAAAGAAGCTCCTGAGTCACTTCAGCACAGCATAGCCCTTGGCTCCTCACTGGTTGTGTTTTGCCTCAAGGATCAGGCTGCAAGCAGCAGCTGCTTCATGTCCACTCAGCCCCCCAGGCAGCAGATAAACTGAATTTTGCAATTTCCCAGTACTACAAATCCTCCCTGCCTCTTGTCGTTCTATGTGCATGGGGACTGCCTGTGACAAAACCACTGTTTTGCCTTACTTAAGTTATTCTATGTTAGGAACCTGAGCTAAGGACATTTCCTCTCCCTTGATAAAAATAAATCATCAGTTTGAAAGTTGGCTATAAGAAAGCTGTACGCATCTTCCTGTAGCACTCTATTCATAATGCAAATATTATATTCTAGCACCTCCCTGACAGTTGGTGGGCACAGGAAATACAGAGCAGCCCACAGTTCTCAAAAGTCATATTCAGGACTTTCAAGCACCACTGTTAGCTCCAGCCCTTGAGAACTGAACTGTGCTTTGAAGGGCTACCCCCTGTGTTGCACAGCCTGATGTGACTGAATCAAGTAGCTTAATATAGCTTCTTTTTTGAGGGTCTTCGCTGTCCTTGGATAGAAGATAATACCGGTCCACAAACCTACTTCATATGGGTGTCAAGTAATACATTTAATACATTAAGATTATAAAAAATAGTCTTGGGCCCTTTCCTAACAGAAACTGTTTATACTATTTTTAACAGCTGAGATTTGATACTGTGTTGAGAAGCATCATTTAGAAGTTACCAGCTGGAGAACTTCAGTGGCCTTTCTGTGCCAACACTGATTTCTGTTGACAGTTTTTCTCTGAATGCGTCCAAAGTTTGTATGGCAGGAGATTGCAAGTGACTGAAAATGTTACTGCATCAGATCTGATTCAATACAAATGAAGTTTGATAAAGATCATGTTTGACTGCCGGATAGATAGGTATGACTAGTAGATTTATTCGTATCTTTGGCACGGAAAGCATTCATTCTTAATTACCTTATTTTTTAAAACTTAGGAGACATGAGAAGCTCAGGATTTTTTTTTCCTTATGACTCATAGGAACTAAGATAAGTGTTTTGATATTGATTCACACTTTAAAAATCTTCACACCTACAGTTTATCAATCTTCAGCTTTTATTTTCTGTTCAGCAGATACAAACCAAATATAGCAACTGATCAATCATGTGTGATTCAGCAACTTGACAAAGTTGTCCTTGAATTTCGCTCTTTTTTATTTGAAGGCATTAATTTCTTTTTAATGCCCTTGGCCTTGATATTCTGCTTCCAGTGCATTGCCTTATCTCCCTCATTCTGGATCCATCCTCCTAGCCAGGCAGATTTTTCATGTCTCAACCATGCCTTTTTTTTGCTGTCATGTAGATGAGGAGTCTTCTCTGTTTTCTTTATTATTCCTTTGCTGAATGCCCTACTCAAGTCTACTACATTTGCTCCAGGAGCAGGAACTTTGTGTGTGAGCTGAGCACCTTCAAAACTGAAATTAATTTACTTGCTTAAGAAATGATTACATTGCTTTATATGGTGCTGAGCCCCTGGTTCCTTTGATATATCTGTACCTAGCTCTTGTTTATCTTTGGACTAACTGGATAGAATGAATCATAGAACTATAGAATCATAGAATTACCCAGGTTGGAAAAGACCTCAAAGTTCAAGTCCAATCGCAGCCTAGCCATAGTACCCTAACTCTAACAACCCTCTGATAAATCATATCCCTGAGCACCACATCCAAACGGCTCTTAAACATATCCAGGGACAGTGACTCAACCACCTCCCTAGGGAGCCTATTCTAGTACTTGACTACCCTTTCTGTAAATAAGTGTTTTCTAACATCCAGCCTAAACTTACCTTGGCGCAATGGCAAAATTTCTTTCTGTATGTCTGGTGAGATCTCTTAATTGGACCACTGAAGGTGAGAGGTAATATTGTTGAGCAGATGTAACCAAATGATGATGTAATCAACTGCATCAAGTAAGTCTCTTAGATGATACAGGCATATTTGAATTATCTTCATTTGTGAAATGATGGATGGTACATAATTTCATTAATGTTTCACTTACTTCCTTTTTTATTTTTATTTTTATTTTTATTTTTATTTTTATTTTTATTTTTATTTTTATTTTTATTTTTATTTTTATTTTTATTTTTATTTTTATTTTTATTTTTATTTTTATTTTTACTTTTATTTTTATTTTTATTTTTATTATTATTATTTTTATTTTTATTTTTATTTTTCCTTTCAAAATTGTATGCCCAGAACAAAATCTGATGCTTCAATGTCATGGTTTTTGTATCTTTTCCAAATTATGCTGAATCACTGCAACAGACAGGATGTTTACACAGTCAGCATGTCACTTAAGATTCATATTGCCCTCAAAATATGCCAGTACTTTTGCTCTTTATTATGGTATCAGCTTTTAATGGCTAAGATTTACCGGGAGGAAAGGGGAAACAAATTTGCTGTTTTTTATATCATCATCGCATTTCAGTTACTCAAAGTATGTAAGAATTTTGCAGAATAAAAAGAAACAGAGAATATAGCTTTTTGGGTAATTCAGTAGTCAAAGCTGTGATGTTCTAACATTTGCATTGGGTTATACTAATAATTCTGTTTTTAGAACTTAATGCAAGTTCTTGGATGATACTAACGAAGCTATTAAAAGATGCTGGATCTCTGAAATTTAGAACAAGGTCACTGGCAGCCTCTAGTGAGACCATCTTCTAATACAAGGCTAATTATTTCTTGATGGAATAGTCTGTGATAATAATTACCATGCTTTTATATGGAAAAGAAAGAGAGCATGCAATAGCTGAATTGATATTTAGCAGCTCAGAAACGTCACAGAAACAAAACCAGCTAATTTAGATATGTTTGTTGATTTCCTGTCCATTAGATAATAGCAAACGTTTTTGCACGCTTTTTATGCCATTCGTTATTGAAACAGACTGGCGTTACTGTTGACAAAGCTGTACAAGTAGAAACTCAAAGTGATGAATTTCTCAGGATATTGAGAAACATACAGATCAGGGGAAACTGGGAGGAATAAACAGTAGATGGTACTTCCTCAAATAACATTTATTTTGACAAAGCAGTTGAGATCTGTCAGTCTTTCTGAAATATAGGGATTACAGGAGTTTTTATTTTAAGACAAAAGTAAGTAGTGGCTGTGAGAATGCCAAGCCATTGCTAGCTTTGGTATATATATATATATATTGTTGTTCTGTCTGGCTTCATATGATGATAACACTGCTAAAATTCTCTGTCTTTCATCAAGCTTCTGTGCCAAATAATTGTTAAGTGGAGTACAAAACTCTCTACTTGGGGGAAAGTGCCCAAATACACAAATAAAATCTGTGTGGGTTAGAAAATAGAGTGTTCTATTTTCTCCAGGGTCCTCTAGGTTGGTCCTCTCATAAATCGGACTGATATCAGGCTTCTTATTTATAATCCTTAGTCATTATTGTGAATGCCAGTATCTTCTAAACCTAGGTGTATTGAATGAGGAGAACAGTTTATCTTGCACCACAGCCTAAATCTTAATATTCTTTTCCAAACAATTCAAATAAAGATAATTAATTCACCAACTATGTAATATTCCGTTCCCACTATTTTTTTGCCTGGTAATAAATTGTAAAAGAGCTAAAAATAGGACAATCAAGCAAAGCTTTATATGGACAAATATATTACAATATGCCAAACATACTAAGATACCAATTGCTACTACCTGAATGAAAGCTCTAGGGATGTATTTGTTAATTTCTTACTGTAAAGGAGTTTTATTTCATGTGAACTGAGAGTGTGGCTACTCCTTTGTATACTTACATTTTTATTTGTATTACATTGCTTGCATCACATTACAATATTTTGAACTACAGAAGAAAAATATTCTTTAGGAGCCTCAGGGAAGTTATAACTGTGCTTGTGAGATTTCTCAAAAAGCAAAACATTTAAATAAGCACATTAAGTAGTGACAGGCTAAAGAAACAATTCAGACATTACACAGTGAAACATCCCAGTCAAGAAGAAAGATACATACACATTTCTGTTAACCATCAACTTTGTTTTCAAAACCAATAAGCTGTTCCAGCATGTTAATTAGACAAGCTTCTAGAAATGCAACAGAAGTATATTTTGTACTGTATTGGGATTTTCCTACTTCAAATTATCCATTTGGATCTTTGGACACAGGACAATAAGTTTACATACTGTGTGTCAGTGTACTGTTCTCTGGCACTTACCCACCATGCACTTAGTCTGCCATTTGAAATGCACATATATCTCATGATTTACTTATTAAATCATTGGCTGCACGCATTTCACAGATGGATCTGCAAGTCACGGGGCTGTGCATCCTAGTGGTTATTCAAAGGCAATCAAACCCTACAAAATTATTGTAAAAAAATCCATTTTTTTTTTTTGTTTTCCCCCATTGACAACTATGCAGAACTACATTTTCATTCTTTCATTGATAAAACTTGGGTTTTCCCTTCCATCACAACTATTTAACACCTCTTAGGTGTAATAGTTCATGAGTGTTAGGTAAGTGACATAGGTAAATTCTCTTCCTGCTTGGAAATCACTGAAGTTACCCTTTACATTACTGTGTTATGAAAATGTTGCAGGAAACAGTGTTTATTTGATCTTTCTCAGACATATTCATGAGATGGTGGGTTTACAAAATGGAAGCAATGGCATGGTTTGAACTATGGAACCTTTGCTAATTTAACAGCACTTGGAGGAAAAAACCCTGCCTGCTTCTTGTATCCCAGAGCTGATTCTTATTATGATAATTGTAATATAAATTGGAATAAATTAATTTACAAGACCACATTACAAAAGTATACCACCTCTTTCATTACCTTCTAATACTTTTATTCTAAGTATGATTCTTTGCGAAGAGGTACATAAAGTCATTTATGTAGTGCAAACTTTGCTTTAACATGGTCTCAACTGTCTGAAAAGCATGACCTTAGACCTTAACAGAACAAACTTCTGCATTCTAGGGAAAAGACCTGTCTGTGAGCCCTTATGAACTCTGCCAAGTTTCAAGTGCAATACTCTACTTAAACCTCGAGACACTTATAACTGTTATTCCTGGCCTTTCTGGGTAGGTAGGCCAGGGGCCTCACTAGCAGGGTCTGATTGCCCTCTGTACTTCGGCTGGACTCAACCCAAACACATGTGCCTGTGGCATGCCTTCCTGTGTGTCTTTCCTGGGAATGAATAGCCTATGAATAGACTGCAAGCTGCCAAAGCAAGTCATCAACTTTATAAGCTGCTTCCAGATGACAGCTCTTTTGGGAAGAAGGGCAGTAGAGAGTGAGTCACTGGCTTAATGAAGTGGTCTGGGATGTCATCTTCCTCTTTAAGGTAGCTGAAATGGAATGACTGGCATGTCAAGTGATTTAATGTTAAGGGAAATGCTCCTCAAAATCACTATCGCAACCATATTTTGGTATAATTTTGGAACTTGTTGAGCGTCCCTTAAAAGTTGCTATATCCTTCTCCAGCAGCAAGTGGTTGTGTGGTATCATAGACTCATAGAATACTTTAGGCTGGAAGGGATGTTAAAGCCCACCCAGCCCCAACCCCTGACATGGGCAGGGCTGCTCCCCCACCAGCTCAGGTTGCCCAGGGCCCATCCAGCCTGGCCTTGAGCACCTCCAGGGATGGATGAATCACCACAGGTTCTCTGGACAGCTAAGCCAGCACCTCACCAACCTCTGAGTAAAGGATTTCCTCCTAATATCTAATCTTAGTCTACTCTCTTTTAGTTTAAAGCCATTGTTCCTAGTCCTATCACTGTTGGACTGTGTGAAAAGTCTCTTCTCCTGTTTGTAAGCTCCCTTTGAGTACTGGAAGGCCACAATGTGGTCTCCCTGGAGCCTTCTCTTCTTCAGACTGAACAAGCCCAGATCCCTCAACCTTTTTTAATAGGAGAGGTGCTCCAGCTCTCTAATCATCTTTCTGAACCTCCTCTGGGCCCTGTCCAACAGCTCCATATCCATCCTCTATGGGGGGTCTCAGGTCTGGACACAGTACTCCAGACAGGTTCTCACAAGGGCGGAGTAGAGGGGGACAGTTCCAGTAATTCCAGGGATAACACTGCTGTTTTTGCAGTTAGTGCTGTGGGTCAGTGGAAAACAGGCATAGCAGAGCAAGAGGAAAGTTCTCTTCTCTAAAGCTGTAATGGGCAGGAGGCTGCACTTGTAGAAGTGGGAAAATGAGGCTGTGTCCCACACAACTCGCTCATCTCCTTCACTTGACTTCAGCACTCACAGGTAGTGTGAGCACAACTGTATAATAACTTTTCATGTCTTTATTAACTATATAAGCTTCCCACACACTTGTTCCTTGGTTTTTCTTCATTCATATGCCCTACCTTTCAACAACCAGCAGCCATGGCTTCACCAGTTCAGGAGCTCTCCTTCCTGCCATCACAGCATTCCTGCATGCAGAAACAGCAAGCCAAGACCCTTGGGCAACTTTACTCCCAACCCAGCAACAATATAGCAATGCTGTTGTGACATTCACCTCCCCTAGATAGTCCCAATGAGGTGAGTTCTTCCTAATTACGTCTTTGTAATTATTTCTTTCTCTGATGTGGGAGGGAGGGAGGCATGTGCTGCCCCACACACTGCTGGAGGAGATGTGTACTACCTCCCACCATCATGTGCCGCAGGGAAAGGGAGGGCATGAAAAGGACCCAAAGGTGTGTTCCTTCAATACCTACTGCTTGACACTTGAGCCCCGGTTTTACGATGGTCAAGTGTCACAGGGGACCAAGTTACAGAGTGAATCAAATGCTATATTTAGGAAGAACAACTGGAAGCTATGACAGGAATTCTCTTTTACACTTTGCTTCTCAGCCGAGCTCCACTCCAGCCTGGAGCAGCCCTCGGTGCTGTCCAGGCTGAAAGCATCAGAGCTGTTTCAGACACATTTGGCGGATCACAGTCAATACTTCAGCCGGTAAAAGAAGGTACCTCTATCAGCATCGGGAGGTGTATACACTCATTCGACGGTTTGGAACTTTTCTTATATAACTAGAAAAGTAAGCTAATGTTGAAGGGGTCAATTACAAAAAGACTTATAAAAACTCTTTAATAGCTGGCTGTGAGGCTACTGTAGTAGTTCTGTTTTTATGCTTGTTTTAATGTCTTGTGCACAGTATTTAGAGCAGATCATTATAGTTATTGCTTCATCGGCTGCGAGGATCTTAAAAGATTTAAAACAGTTGTTTAAATGCCTGCTGACTCATAAGAAGCACAACCGTATTAGCTTAAATGCTGTAGTACATAGGAACATGCTTATTGTTTTCTATATGCTACATCTAATGAAATGTTGTGGGAGGGGTTGATGGTAAGAGAGGTCGTCTTTTGCTGCTAGTTTAACAGGTAATAGTGCTGGTGGGAACTGCATTACAGAAAATATTATAGCATTTCCTTATAGCATGTAGTAACACTCAGGAAGCTGCAAAGTGGGGGTTTCTTTATTTGTGCTAGCTAGGTTCCATAGTGATGTGGTTCCCGTCTAAGCCTTTTAATAAGATAATACACTGCAGTTCTGTGTCCAAAATAGCCTTTGTGCTTGATGCTGTAAGTACAGCAGGGGGGGGAAGGACAGCATTCAGCTGGGGGAGTCCCTCCTGGTGTGTGTAAGCTACTGTGCATCTCTTGTGCAGATTACAAAAGATGGCATTATGATACCTCATTGCATTTAAAGCAAATTGAATCAGTCAGCTCATTATCTTTCTGCAGCCCTGTCAGAAATTATTTTTAGCAGAGGGACAGTAGATAGGTCCTTTGTTTTTTAAAGGACCTTTTCACAACACAGGTTTTTGTCAGCCTACAAAAAGTAGTGGTTACTTTCACTGGGAAGTGAAGAAAGCACAGGAATTTGCAGGGGCAGCCTGGCATTAAACAGCTCCGAACTGAAATCTGTTGCTGCTGCTTCCTAAGTTTGGCTCAGCATGCAGACCATAAAAGGTAAGAGGTAAGGTATGGAGCAGCCCAAAAGGCACCGGGGCTTAAAGGCTATGTGCCTTTTCTTCTTCTCTGAGCCTGCACATGGGAAATTTGGCCATGGAAGTGACTGTGGAGAGTGATTTGTCTGAGTCTGCAGATTTGAGTAGGATGCCAGAAAAAGTCAGTGCAGCACTCTTAACTTTCTGAGGCACCTGGAAAAAAAATACAGAAATGTATATGAATACAGTAATGACTTCAGTAGCAGATGCATCTGTAATGTGGGGTTTATTTTCTGATGGTTGACGGTCAGTGCTGTTCTGGAAGGAAGATCAGGAGAGTGAAGGAAAGAGCTGGGGAAGATTGTCTATTTTTACTCAGTGGTGTACTGTTGTCCTGATTTCTCCAGCAGTAATGAGGACAGCATAAACTGGTAGGAAAATCACCTCCTCCACAAGCAGTCCTACATAACTGTATCATACGTCTGTCATTAAGAGTCTGATTGCAATCATTGCAAGCTCAGAGGATCTCATTGAGAAGCACGATTGGTTTTCTTTAAAGTAGAAATCCCTTGTGAATCCTTATCCATTTGTTTGAAGTAGCCAGAAAAGTGTGGAGCACTGTTTCTGCAATGCAGACACACAAGACAGAAGAGTTTACCTTAGCCTGAATTATTCTGTGACTATGTTTAGAAAGTAGACCCATAGTGTTTTAAAGCATTTCTATTAAATTCCTACCCTTTTGTTTCCATTTTTCTGTTCTATGATTTGAAAGAGGAAAAGATAAGAAAAAATAAACTTTTCTGTATTATGAGCCCTGTTATTCAATAAACTGGTGGGTTGTTTTGTATTTCATTTTGGGATACAGCTCCTGATAACAGCACAATGCATCAGTATGAGCTGTGTGGCAGTCGTAAAGAAATGCTTATTTCTGTGCATAGCAAGGACTTTTAAAAAGGAAAGGGAGTGCAATAAATCCTTTAGTTGAAATTTTGGCTTACTGAAATCTTTGCAAATGTTGCAATGAACTTCAGTGACTAAGCCCCTCAAACTGAATTCTGAACTTTAGAACTATCTCTGATTTCAACATAGTGTCAGAGTGTAAGATTCACTGGAAGCATGCTGTTTGCATTTTGCATGGTTGAATTTATTTATTGTTGCTTATTTACAAATGTCAGTTCACCTATTTAAATCTGAAGCCTACATCTTCTGAGTTTTGGGTCAGCTAACACCCACGCATCTGAGTGGGCAGAGAGAGACCCCTAATGGCAGGTCACCTGCACTTTAGGTTCTGCTCAGAATTAGGAACAGACTTAAAGCTGATAAGAGAGTATACAAGAACAATCTTCCATGCAGCTTCAGGGATGCAACTTCGGACTGATACTCTGGTCTGAAGGCAACCTACAATGATTGGTTTTTTGTTACTTGCCTCCATGGGAAAGTTATGGCCTTTGGTGTCACAAAGTCTTTGGCACACTTGTGATTTCTCACTGCATTTCCACTATTTTCTCCTACATCGTTTATTGCTGTTCTCAAAGTTTTCTTTCCAATGTTAGGTAAAATACTGTAGTCAAAATATGCTACAATTTGGTTGTTATCAGTGAGTTCTCTGATGGATGTTCAAGTACTAACTGACCAACTTTAAATATTACTATCCTTATTTTTCCTTATAGTGACATAGTGATGAAGTACTAGTCCAATAGAAGGCTGAGACTATTATTCAGTTAAAGAGATAGTATATTCCTTTCCTTTCCTTTCCTTTCCTTTCCTTTCCTTTCCTTTCCTTTCCTTTCCTTTCCTTTCCTTTCCTTTCCTTTCCTTTCCTTTCCTTTCCTTTCCTTTCCTTTCCTTTCCTTTCCTTTCCTTTCCTTTCCTTTCCTTTCCTTTCCTTTCCTTTCCTTTCCTTTCCTTTCCTTTCCTTTCCTTTCCTTTCCTTTCCTTTCCTTTCCTTTCCTTTCCTTTCCTTTCCTTTCCTTTCCTTTCCTTTCCTTTCCTTTCCTTTCCTTTCCTTCTTTTTCTTTCTTTCAGTCTACATGTATGAAGAAATTACAATGATGTATGAAGTAGGTGATTAAATCTGCATTTATCTATGCTCTCTGACAAGTTATGCTTTATTTGAAAGAAGGTTTAAACTTAGTGTTCTCATAACTCCTACCTACATACTGTGACAGTGATAATCATGCATTGTTTATCCTCAAACACTTCCTTTAGCTCATGCTCATTTTACGATGCCATTAAGGGTTTGAGTGATTGTTTATCTGTACTCATTATTGTTTTTAATGTGAAAGAGAGGACTCCATTTGTGGCTATGAAAGATTAATTGGAGAAGCTCAGGTATTCTGTCTCCTTTTGATATTCATAAGGAATACCTAAGCAACTCTGAAACTGAAACGGAAATTGGAGATGGGCAGGTGAAATGGATGCCTGTCAAGAGGCAGCATGGGTTAAGTTCTAGTTTATCTCCCCTAGGTATCAGGATGTCACAGCCTGTAACACTTTCCCATTTTGCTTGCAGGGATAAGACACTGTCTTAAAAATGTCAAAACAGCCAGCGTCACATGTCAAAGCCATTCAGGTAAGAGACAGTATTTATGTTTCTAATATAATAAATAATAAATCTCAACCTCTGTAGTCTTTTAGACTGCACTTTGCTCCTACAAAACTCTGCAAAAGTGCTAAATGGAGATTATTCTTTCATAATTAAAAGCTTGATACTGAAAAGTTTTGACATGATGAATATCATAACTTATCACTTGCTTGCTTATGTGTTCTTTTCAACATTAGCTTATGTCTGTTGGTGAACCAGCAAAGTAAAACATGTGATATTTCTACAAAACTGATCAGCATTATGAGTAAAATTAATTATTGCAACGATTGGATATTCCACAGAATTAATGTAATTTTTGAAGAACTATGGTCTAAAAGAATAGCAGAATTATTAAGGCTTTTAATGCCTGTATACCCTCGAGAAAAAGAGAAAAAATGCAATATTTGATCAAGAAAACATTTTGTTTACAGCCTAAATAGAATGTGAGAAAAGTTTATATTTTCATTAGAAAATCCCTGTATGTCATATACTTCCTCAAATGGCTTACTGTCGTAACTGTGAAGTTGGTTGTTATATTGTTGTAAAAGAGATACCTGAAGAATTTGCCCATCATCACCATTAAGTAGTTAAACTGCACTTAATTTGTGCTATCATTGATTCTTGATAAAAAAAAAAAAAAAGAAAAAAGGAATTCCTGAGCTGCAGAATTTTACAGAGTGATCTTGTATTTTGTAAAATGCACATACAACCGAATTTTTGCCATCAGCTCAGATTCCTTTTAAAATAGGTAAGAATCACAAAATGGAATTTCTAATGTATGACCTACCCTCTGTTTCCCCAAGGTAATACTAACTTAGTGGACTGAACTATCAAGAAGATTAGTTACTCAGTTGCTAGACTGCATACTAAAGTGGAAAGACACTAAGAATGCTAATGTTGGTTGTCATCAGATGTACTGGAAAAGACACACAAGTTAATTCAGTTGAAATTATCAGAAGACATTAATTTTATGTAGTTCAGATTTTTATCCCTCATATACAGACAATGGAAATATTTATATGTCTAATGAAAAAATGTAGATAATTCATAGATTAAATTACATTTTACTTTTATACAAAGTGCAAGTGCTTTCAAGGAATGAATTTAGTTTACTCTTTTCCTTAAAGTAAACTAGCCCTAGTCTTCTTTCTAGTTTTACAATGACTATCCAACTTCTAAATGTAAAGAAATGTTTCTAGTTTGTCCATTAAAAAATGCATTAAGTTTAAGCAGTGAGTTTCATATATTATGAAACTTTTTTTTTTTTTTTTTTTTTTTTTCCAAATGGTTAATTTGCACTAGGAAAGATACTGTGTAAATTTTAAAATAAATCCATTAAACATTAGGCTGCTCCAGCAGGGACACTTGTTCTTGAGTTGATGCCTGTTACACTTGGAGCACTCTGAGAACCACAACTCAAAATGTCACGTTACTTTCATGCATTGTAATTCATGTATTATGATCCTTTGCTACTAGATGCTATTGCAGTAAGACTGACATCCTGTACAGAACATACATAGTGCTATAACAACAGAAATGTAATGCCACCTCACTCACTGAATTATCTGGTGATGATGCATGTCAGGAGAAGCTTCTTTCTGACTGTACAAGATGTACATTGAAATCCTCACATCCCAAGAGCCACTAAATACAGACATGTTAAGAGTAACAGCTTGTTCCTAAGAGTATTTTGGGATCATAGGGGACCAAAGAGTATTAACTCCTGCTAACTTTCATTGTTGGTTTTCCCCTCACTCTCCCTCTCAATGCATAAAAGGATGTTTATAGCTCTTGCTGACAATTACTCTCCTCACAAACACCACTATCTTTTTTCTTTTTTCTGTTTCTTTCTTTTCTTTTTCTGGATTGTATTGTTTTTCTTTCCCTCCCCTCATTTTCTTTTCTTTTCTTTTCTTTTCTTTTCTTTTCTTTTCTTTTCTTTTCTTTTCTTTTCTTTTCTTTTCTTTTCTTTTCTTTTCTTTTCTTTTCTTTTCTTTTCTTTTCTTTTCTTTTCTTTTCTTTTCTTTTCTTTTCTTTTCTCTTCTCTTCTCTTCTCTTCTCTTCTCTTCTCTTCTCTTCTCTTCTCTTCTCTTCTCTTCTCTTCTCTTCTCTTCTCTTCTCTTCTTTTCTTTTCTTTTCTTTTCTTTTCTTCTCTTTTCTTTGCTTCTCTTTTCTTTTCTTCTCTTTTCTTTTCTTCTCTTTTCTTTTCTTCTCTTTTTTTTTTTCCTTCAACCTAATAAAATAGGAAGCATTACTTTCAGAGCAGCCTTCATTCTAACAGGATCACAGAATCATTTAAGTTGGAAGGGACCCTTAAGGGCCACCTAGTCCAACCCCCCTGCAATGAACAGGGACACCTACAGCTACATCAGGGTGCTCAGACCCCCATCCAGACTCACCTTGGATATCTACAGTGATGGGGCAACATAGTAGAGTACATTAGGACAAATTCCTACTCACTGTGAGAACTGCAATGACATCCAAACTATGGTAGGCACTTTCCAGAAACAAAGAAAGATGTAAGCCCAGTAAGAATTAGTATTATTAAAAATAAGTAACACAGATAAAGAGGTCTGTCTACAGTAATTATAATTTACAGCTTCAAGAGTTTGGAATGAAAAATGTTCATTGGATGTCCACTGGAAAATGTTCACATTTCACTGGATGGTGTCAGACAAGGAAGAGGTCACCAGGACTTGTTTCTCCATCCCAGCAGCCAGGTAGCAAAAGCCCTGAGGAGGATTTTTAAAAGTGCAGTTATAAACTTGTGTTGATTGCAACACAACACAGTCCCTGCAGAGCTACACTGGAATGCAGGACTCAGTCCATTGCTCATGCTTTACATGGCTGCTTATCCATGAGAATGGACCAGACTTGGGTTAAGAGGAGATTTATGGCTCAGGATTCTGGCATCTCTGGTCAGGAGTTATTAGGAAACTAGCCATGCTTTTTTTTCATACTAGAA
Organism: Coturnix japonica; assembly: GCF_054131305.1. Taxonomy (NCBI): domain Eukaryota; kingdom Metazoa; phylum Chordata; class Aves; order Galliformes; family Phasianidae; genus Coturnix; species Coturnix japonica. Next base: position 109,287,507 of record NC_140663.1, read on the forward strand.
ATATTTACATTTATCATGTGTTATAGTGTGGTGTGCTATCAAGTCCAGACATTGTTAAACCGTGTCTTAAAGGTTGCTCATTTTACTAAGTATTTTGTGTTTGCATACATCTTGTCTAAACTCTGAAGTGAATGCATTTATTGCAGGTAAAATGATTCGAACCACTGTAGAGTGACACATATCACTCTGAAAATGCTGAAGTGGACCAAAGAATGGCTTCTTTAGTTTGATTAGCAGTCTGGCACTTCCTGGTTCACTTTTGTTTCCTGAACCATTTTTAGTCACAGTCCATCACAGGAGGAAATGCAAGGATTTACAGTTTTGTGGTCAGCCTTGGGAGGCTGTAGGAGGCTGATTTCTTCTTTTATTGACTCCAAGAACAATAGATGCCCCAACAAAATGAGGAGGAGAGCTGGGAATAGCTCTGGTAATTCAGTTCTGCAAACCTGTGTGGCCACACTCTCTGTAAAGTGCTAAGCTGTTTCCTATTCCAAAAAAAGCATCTGACTGGAGGTACCAGAGACTGTCTGGGGAGATGCATAATATTATAAATAGCAAAGCTGTTTTTTTCCACTCCTAAATGAAATAACGAGTTAAGTACTGTGAGGCTGAAAATGCCCTGTCTCCTGGGAACTTAATGAGTGCAGACAAAAGGTTTCACAATATCTAAACTAATGCTCAGTGAAAAAGCATGTGAAATGAATCCCTATTTCTCTCTAAAATACATGGCTCTACAGACATTTGCAAGCCCCACTGAAATGGAATCAGCAACTTGCATAAATAGAAATGTAAAAAAATGAAAAAAAAGAGAAAGCTGCTTATTTCATGTCAATTGGATTTTTAATTCATCAGGAGCTGAATTACTGCCAGAACATTTGTGGGCTGTGTTCCTGTGGTTATCCAACCTGGGCGCAATCTGCAGGACCATGATTTGAGCAGAAGGACGGGATTGTTCATCCTCATTCTGTGCAAATCAGTCAGATGGTAAATGACAATAAAGCAGCTCGCTGTTCAAAGGCTCTCTGCTTCAGCTCAGTGGCATTACCAATTCTCCCGCTGGTTTTCGAAGTGGGAGTCATGATATTTTGATGACATTTCCTATGAGCAGCTTCTTTTCAGAGATCATGAGATAAGAATAGGCTTAATTTGTGCATTTAGTTGATCACACCATTTGACTTTTAAAATGATCCAGTCTAGGTCACATAAGGACAGATACATTTTAGCTATTCTTCCCTAAGCTGTCCTTCCAGGAATCATTACTTTAAAAAATCTATTCCAAGCTGCATTATTATTATGGCTACTGGCTTATCTCACAGATGAAAAATCTGATTTCTTTAGTCACACAGGTACCATCTGGAGGAAGACTCTTGAAGCCAGGGGCTAAGACTCTGTCCTGTGTTTGACCAGGATTGGGCTGATTTGGGAAGTGGACCCCACTGGGGCTCCTCCTACCCCTGTCCAGGTTGCTTTGATTTTTCACTTTCCATCTTTAGAATAGAATCATAGAATCACAGAGATGGAAGCGTTTCTCTTTCCCATGGAAGTGTTGTTATGAATGTCTGTACAAGAACATCTGTACTCCTGTTGTACCCCTTTAGAGTTTTGCCACTAACCAACTGTGTCTATCTATCAGTCATTATTATAAACATTATAATTTCATTCTGACAGGCTAATATTAACATCCCCATGGGAGCATTTAGACCTGGTGCAGGACATCCTCATAAAAGAAAAGAAGTAACACCTGAAGAAGCGGAGGAGGTAAGAAGAAGTGGGGCTTTTTGATTTTATTTGTTTTTTTTTTTTTTTCAAGGGAAACCCTGACATTGATGTGAGAAAGCATTTAAATCAATCTTACAGCACTGCCTACCAATCATAGGTACCACAGCTGACATAAACAGTGACTCATGGTAGTAACCGACCAGCTATGAAACCCTTCATACCAATGTGGTTTTTGCTGCTGAGGTACCTATAGGAACTCAAAGTATTTTGAGGGTGTGTAGCACCCTCTTCAGCACTACTTCAACAACAGGATGATATCTGCTGTCATAAGTTCATGGACAGTATTTTTTTAGGTTGGAGCCAGGGCTTTAACTGTGCTTTTACATCAGGTAAAGTTATAGCAAAACTTTGGGAGGGTTCATTACTACCTGCTGCCCTGTGGTGTTCTTTATTGTTACAGCTTAGTAGCATTGGACAGGAATTCAAACATGACATTTAGAAAGCTTTTTGGTCTATTTATCAACAAATAAAAATGGAGTGTAAAGACTAAATGTTTGCAAATTAAAACCAGAAACTGTGAACTCATTTACCTGCAAATGGAAGAATATACTCCTTGGCAGACTGAATTCTGTGCTTTGACACCTGTAATTTACAGGGAGTATTCAACACTGAATTTATAATAAGAAGTGTAATTTATACCTTAGCCAACAAGGATCACAGATGTCATATTTCAGGATGTTATTAGACCATCTTATTTACCATGAACTTTTAAGCAACTAAAACCAACTGTGGAGAAATAGAGATTTAGATGCTCCAAATAGGAAAAATACACAAGTTAGGACGGCTGTCTACTGCTCCTTAGTCAGTTGGCATAGTCAGGCTGTGTAATCCCCATCTCACAACTGGTCCTTCTGCACCAGAGCTGCTGATGTTCCTTGGAGCCATGGACAGTAAGGCTCAGACTGACTCATGCAGCCAGGCCAGCTTGGGCAGGACTCAAGTGTTGCACGCTGGCTGAATCAGAGTTCCTGTAGTTGGAAGGAGCCTTTCCAATCCAATAGCCTGGTTTGCTTTGGACAAATCCTTAGCTGCTTATGACTAGGTACAGGCACATACAGTGGGAAATTTTGGTTAAGGAATGACAGATTCCTTTTTGGTCTGAATGAGACAAGTTTTCTTTTTTGAATTTCAACATACTTGATATAAATGTTGCTCTGTTTACAGAAAATTATTCTTATCAAATTCAGCATGATTTAAATCTTTTTAATACTTAAAAGAATACAAAACAGAGAAAGTGACCTTAAGCACATACTGTTTCCCGGAAGGAAATAAAAACACATTCTCTCTACAGTAATTAAACTGGTGAGGGAATTAATATTTTTTAGCAGAAACTAATGTGATATGAGTGAATTATGGTAGTATGTGAGAGATAAAATAAATGACAAGTGCTGAAGATTAGATTTGGTTGGGTGATTGCTTTGCTCTACAATTACATAAATATTATACATGAGACAGATATTATGAAATGAAAGTTCTTGGTGCTGGCTTTATGTTTAACCAAACCAATGGGAGTAAAGACTATGGAAAATTCTCTTGTCATACGAATAGAATAAAAATGCCACCAATGAACTTCTCTTTCTGCATTTTCCCCTGGTTAAGCTTTGCAGTCAGTATAGCTCATGGGTCCTTAGAGCAGCCTTAGATAAATATATCTTTTGCTAATAGCCCTCAGCATTTTTAGCTGCATTTCAAAACCTTGGCAAAGGAGATAAGAGAAGTATGGTTCTTACTCAGAGGGTTGGTATAGTCCAAAGGAAATGCATATTTGTGAAGGTCAAAGGAAAGACCACAGTAATATGCAAAATAAATGGGAGGTGGGAATTTCAGAAAACAACTTTTCTGCACTCTGAACATTTCTATGCTTGTTTTTGTTAACTCTTGTCATACATCTCAGTCATTTCACAGTGTGCACCATTTGTACTATCAGAAAGAACAGTTTTTGCAGATGACTTGAAATTGTCTTTTAAATATGATAACTGCTATGAACTACTAAGAAATGTAGGGTTGGTAGCTAGAGTTACTTAGTCTTTTTTTTTTTTTCTGATTTTTTCAAATTTGCAAGCTGTGCAGTATAACTGTGAAAGGAAGCAAAACAAGCTCATGACACCGTTTAACTGATACAGTTTCATGCATCTCTCCGAACAATTTCTGTGTCAATTTAATTATTCTCCTGCTGAGTTTTGTTCCCAGATGTTAGATCATAAGCAAGATATTAAAGAGTTTGTGTGATATCGGGCTGGACTACTGACTGGGATCTTAAATGACCGAAACAAAAAATGTAAGCTTGTAATAACTAATACCATATTAGCTAAAAAATGGGAAGATAGTAGAAATCTCCTAAACCAAGCAACATAATTTCTCCAGTTTTCTTTTATATCTCTGTGTAGCTCAGATAATACGGAACCAGAATAGAAGACTGTTTAACAAGAAACTTCGTTTTCTAAAATTCTTTATTTGCTACTTTACATTGTAAAATTCTGCTTCCTTATTGATATGTAGTCCCTTGGTCAAAAATGGATTTTACTGGCCAATAATATTTAACAGACAACTCTAAAATTTTAGAAGTGAAATTAAAGGTTAGGAATTGACTGATCACAGGCTAAGAAATCCGAACACTGAATTAACTCCAAACTCCAAAAAGCTCACCCCAAGAGGACATTTACAGAATAATTTAAAAAGAAAAAGCTTAATTGTGAAATTATTTGCAGTAAAGTATTCATTCACTTCTGATTCTACCTGATTCCCTCTACAAAATATCTGGTCTACAAAATACAGAACAGGCTGGCTAAACCTTAAGCTCAGTACTGGAAAGCTATACCTTCAAAAAATTGCTCAGCGTAGAATAGAAGTTGTCTAAAATACATGCTAAATAATTGTCTAAAATACAATATTACAGTGGAGGAAGTACTGAGGGGTAAAATGCTATGGTGCATCAGGAAGTTAGCTGAAATGTTTGCTGTTGTGTTAGTGTGGGTTTTTAGTCTGTATTTTTGCAGTCAGCTAAATAGCCATTAGGCACAAACCCATTTCAAACATAAAGGGGCAAAAATCCGTTAAGTTAAGAAACATTAAACATCAACTCAAGCTGACTGTGGACAGATCTTTTGGGGGTAGCTTACTATCATAGTTGATTTTCAAATCTGGGGAAATGCATGATGTTTTTCCTATCCGTGTGACCAGCAACTATCAGACTGTACAACAGTGGATGATAAGAATGATTCCTTAGCCTTTTTTTTCCCCACCAAAAAATGAAAGATCTGCAGTTGCAGTTTAATACTCTTTTGTTTTTATGCTATCATAAAATTCTTGTGTAAATTCTTGTCCATTTACAGGAAGATCCGCATTTCTCTGCACTGACCAGCTTCTATTTTTTTTTTCTTCAGAATGTGTTTGGACAATTCAAGACAACAGCCAACAGAATAATCCATCTATTCCCACCCTCCTTTCCCTGCTAATGTTTTCATTGTGATTGCATTTAGTATCTTTTAGTATATAATCCTTTACTGTTTCTCAAATAACTGACCTGTGCTTATGCTCAAGAGCTTTCTATTACAGCAGCAAGGTGACTGATATCCTTTTATGCAGAGTGTTCCTGCTACAGAAGAGGAGAAAGACAAGAAGCATCTCCCCGGAGCTAGGAAACTTCCAGGTCCTGCTGTCAACTTATCAGAGATTCAGAACATAAAGAGTGAGCTGAAATTTGTCCCCAAAGCTGAGCAGTAGTTGGAAAAAGGAGGTGAGTAAGAGAGGTTCTTTCCATAGCTCTTGGAAAAGCAGGGTGATCTAGAAACATTTTTATGCCAAAAAATGGCTTTCCAATTATTTCAAAGATCCTGGAATCACACCCCATATTTTAAAGATAAAATATAATTTGTAGAAGAAGAGGTCAAACAAACCTTGGAATTCTGCTTTGTTTCAAACGTGCAGCATGCAGGAGACTGTATCTGATGATACATGATGTACTTCAACCTGCCTAACAAAAAGTGTGTTTTGCTATTAGGAATATTTTGAAGCCAGTTAAGGAATACCATCTTGTTTCACAAGCACAAGTTCTAATTTTATGGAATACAAGACTGGTACACTCTAACTACAAATAAATGTATTATAATGCAAATAAATATGTTAAAATGATGGAGAAGTAGGTCAGTATTTTTAAAAATCTCCTTTAGAACACTAGAGATTGGGTATGATTTTATTTCTGTAATTCAAAGCTAATGTACTAGTGCCTCCAATCATTTTGTCACACAAAGGCACCCAATTCCACTTATGGCACCCAAGGAATGCAACATATCTGTGTTGTGCTCAGAAATATGATGTGGGACCCCAAGAAGATCTTTTTGCTCCTCTGTATTGATAGCTGGAGAACAAAGAGGGACCCTCAGTTACTGCTGACAGCACCAGATACTTACAGATTGAGGTGCTAATCTGTGGTCAGCACCACAACTCATAATTCATCTTAGTTATTAAAAAAGGTTATATTCATCACTTTAGAATCACAGAATAGAACTGCAGTAGAATGGTTTCGTTTGGAAAAAGACCTGAAAATCATCCAGTTCCGACCCCTCTGCCATGAACAGGGACACTTCACTACACCAGATTGCCCTAAGCCCTGTCTAACCTGGTCTTGAACACTTCCAAGGATGGGGAATCCACAGCTTCTCTGGGCAACTTGTTCTGAGGCATCACAACCCTCTGAGTTAATAAGTTTCTCTTAGCATTTAATCTAAATCATCATTCTTTCAGTTTAAAGCCATCACCTCTTGTCCTGTCACCATAGTCCTCAAAGAGTCCCTTCCCATCTTTTCCTGTAGGCCTTCTTTAAGTACAGGAAACTACCAAAAGGTGTACCTGGGCTTTCTCTTCTGTAGGCTGAATAACCCTACCCCTCTTCATGTCTTCATAGAAGAGGTGTTCCAGTCCTCTGATCATATCTCTGGATGCACTCCTTAGGGCTGAACATAGTACTGCAGGTGGAGTCTCATGAAAGTGGAGTAGAGGAGGAGAATCACTTTCTTTGCCCTGCTAGCTATATTTCTATTGATGTGGTTTGCTTTCTGGGCTTCATGCATACATTTCCAGTTCATGTTGAACATTTTGTCCACCTGTACCCCCATGTCCTTCTCTGCAGTGTTACTCTTTCACTTGTTGCCCAGCCTGTATTCATGTTTGGGATTACCTTTAACACAGATTTCACAATTATTTACACCTGATTTCAAACAACGCCAATAAATCTCCATTTTACATTCTGAGCCATAATAATAATGATAATAATAATTTTTAAAAAAAGAATGATTGTTTCGATCTATGAAATTATCATGTGATTTTCTTTGACAAACCATAGTCAATAAAGATATATCAGGCAGTTATAATGATCATTCAGCTTTACATAGGAGTTTCAATCAAAAATAACTGATGACATTAAGATACTTGTGTCAGATAGCAGTCATCTGAATTGCCAACTGTGCCTGTTGACACAAGACCTTTTTATCACGAGGAGAAACAGAAGAGCTAAGCTGAGGAAAAGAACATCTGGAGTTTACTGCACAGAAACATTAAGGAGAAAAAAAATAAAAAAAAATAAAAAGCAATGCAAAAAGATGTTGCGAACACAGAAGTGCTATGGTCCAGCAATCTTAAAGGAAATGGCATATTATCTGAGTGAATTGTCTCAACACGCACTGCAGCATTACTATATTTTCTTAATGTACAGCATAAATATGCCATTTAGAAGGAAAATGTGTTTAGCTTTCTCTCGCTTTTCCCCTGCTGTGTCATAATGTGCCTGTTATTTTAAAAGAAATAACAGCCTTTCTCTTTGGGAAACTTGGGAAAAGGAAAATTAACATTTTGTAAAATGTAACATTGTAGTCATCGCACTAAAGGAGTGCCCAGAGAAATATGAATTTTTAATGCTGGGCTTTAAAGTTTTGTTGTTTTTTTGTTGTTTTTTTTTTTTCTGTAAGAGATATTTAGATAGAAATTTAACTCAGTGTTTTGTCTCAGACTATTTTCTGTTTTCAGTATTTAAAATTGTTATGTTATTATTAGCTTATGGTGCATTTGAAAGAAACAATTAGAGCATACACAAACATTCCCTATAAGGAAAAGATTTCTACAGGAAGGTCAGTAAAGTAAAAGGCATGCTGAAAGCTATAAGGTCATTATGAAGTAATTTCTTTATCCATGCTTCTTTTGATGTTGCTTTGGTTACCAGGTTCTGATGGTGACACAGGCAGAATGGCAGATCATGTCACTTGTGGGGAGGGCAGAAAGGAGCAAAGGGTGAAGTGGGGCCTAAAGTACAGGAGGATTGTAATGTCTGTGTGAAATGACAAAGTCCTGCTGGGAGCAGGAGGTGATTAGAAGTTACATATGTTCAGCCATTAACTAATTACCCTTGCGAGGGGAAGCAATTGATTAGAGGTATCTCTCCCAGGAGATAAACGGCTAGTTGTTTCTGATTCCAGATACTACTGCAGTGATGCTAAATATGGAAAAAAGTACCACTTTCTTGAGTTTGGATAGTAAAGTCACTAATCATTTCTAAAATGATAACTTCTAGAAGACTTTCAGGCACAGCTCTCACTGGAGACTGGGAGTTTGGTTTTGATTGAAGTGCTAAACTAAGTATATGCATGAATTCTACATAATACTGAAATGCAAATCAACTGTATGCGATATCCAGTGGCCTGGAAAGGTACTAAATCTAAGGATAATCCCCATGTAAGATATTCATATGTTCAGTTATTTTACTCATGTCCTGTAACCTCGTATAAAGTGTGAGAGACACTGAATTGTCTTATGGCTGACCATTCCAAGTTAGTGAAGATTATCTTTATTTGTGAGAAGTTCACATTCACATCTGCTTGATGCTTTGCTTCATGACCAAGAAGAGGTTACTGACCATCATTTGGATGTGATGCTCTCTAAAGAATGGTACATTGATTGGTCAGTAGAATATGTCAGTTCAGAGTGCATAGTGATAAATGTGTACATTGTTTGGCTTTCATAGTTTGGAAATGAATTATCTCTCACATTAGTACAATCAACTCTTCAGATATTCACAGTTGAGAGATTTCCTTTTGTTAGTTCTTTTTTGTTTCTCATGGTACTCTGCAGATAACCACTGAAGCTGGTGTAATAACTCCAAATTCTCTGGTTAATTTCCATTACGCTGTAATTCTATAATGCAGTATCATAAAAGTATCAGAAAATACAGAAATGTATCAAAAATACCAGAGGTATTTTCCCTTCCTTTTAATATTGTCATTTTCCAAGACATAGTTTCAGTAAATGTCAAGTCAATATTGTCGATTTTGTTTAAATTTGGATCCATGTTGTCCTGCTCAGTTTTATACTGCAAACTCATCCACAAAAATAATAAACTGAAGAACAGTCCATTATTTACAAATTCAGTCCTGCATAATTTGTACTTTAAAGTAACTTCAGTTAAATATCTTTGATTTTACTCTTTCACCAAACTAGGAATTATGGAGAGACTACAATCATAGCTGTGAGTCTTAACAGTTTGTGGGAGGGATATAATTAGTAAGATGCCATAATGCTGGAAGGTCACAGAGTGCTTATCATTGAAGATATTCCTGTTCATCTCTTGCTGCTGATCCATCACCTATAAATAGCCTATTAGCATACACTGCTTTGTTATAATGATTTTTTTCCCCACAAAACTGTCGATGATGTTTGATGCAACTAGTTTTATTATACAAATATGATTCACTTTCTTTTTCTCACCTGCAACTTTTTTTTTTTTTCTACTGCTCCCTTTCCACATACCCATTTTTACATGCACAAGAGTGAAACATAGACAGAATAAAATAGCAACATAATAGCACGCACTAATCAGCTAAGTATATGTCTTATCGAGTAAGCCATGCTATGAAGCATTTAATTTGTAATCAATGGAGCATGCTATGGCTGTCATTTGTTACTGATTGTGGAGATACCTCATAAGGTAACGAGCATAGTGATTGCAAATGAAAATATGACAGCACAAATTTATCCTAAATATAGTGTATATTAATTGAAGACGTATAGAATATAGAATATTTGGGTTCTTTCTACATTCTGTACCCCTCTGTGTTTTGTGTCCTAAAAAGTAGATGTTTATGTAACAAGAACTTATAAGAGTATCTTGAAGAACCATGAAGTCTGAACACTGGGCTGTAGTTTCAAAGGGCCTAAGCCACCACCAGGTAATGCGGTCCAGTCTTTTCTTTTGAAGTAGACTTTCATACAGCTACTGAAGAAACCTCTCAAAAGGCAAAAAGTGAAATTCACTGCCTTGATGATACAAAAACAAAAAAAAAAAAAAAGAAAGAAAGAAAAGAAAAGAAAAGAAAAGAAAAGAAAAGAAAAGAAAAGAAAAGAAAAGAAAAGAAAAGAAAAGAAAAGAAAAGAAAAGAAAAGAAAAGAAAAGAAAAGAAAAGAAAAGAAAAGAAAAGAAGAGAAAAAAAAAGAAAAGAAAATTTCCTTGTTGTGGGCATACAGACAACACTGCTGGCATTGCTTTCTGGACATGTTTGGGGAAAGCTCTTATTGCAATCCCAATCACATACCTACTCAGAGTTTGGTCAGACAAGGTTACTAAGCCGTGTCAGGGCTGTTTCTAACAGGTTGCCTGTCTTGTTTAAGGTGTGAGAAGCACACAGCTGTTACTTGTAGATTATCCCCTGTCTGTAACTCTTCTGGGCAGAGTGGCTTAACTGCCAAATGAGCTCTAGTTCTGTTGTCAGGTACAGAAGCAAGTGAATTCTCAGGAAACAAACAGCTAGAAAGAGCTTCCCAGGGCAGCTTAGACTTTGCATTTCTTGCAACATTACCTCTTCTGTAACGTATCAGGATAGTTTGCTTCACAAAAAAATGAGGACTCTTGTCAACAGGGCAGCTATGGAGATTGGCATCGCTTGGAGAAGAGAGAGGAAGGGAAAAAAAACAGAAGTCCCTTAGAGCATAGAGCTCTTATATCCATACTTAAAAGACTTTACTTGGTGTTGCTATTAATTATTTACAAAAAAAGTCAATTACTCTGAGCTAAAAATACATATTATAATTTTTCCCACAGAGTACTATGGATGTTAATTACAGTTTCATGCTATACACTGCTTTTAAGACGCATCTCAGCCAAACAGCAACTATATACTTCTCTTTATGTCACTGTTATGATACTTTTCAGTGATCGTGTCTTATTTCTATGCTCAGGTAGACCAAAAGAACATGGTTAAACTACCACGTGTCTACTTGTGTATTCCTTTCAAACTTTACAATAGAAAAGTTGGAATTTTATTTTAGGAGAGAGAACTGGGATCCACAGGAAACAATTTAATTTCAGAGGAGCCATGTTGAAAGAAAAGAAAAAAGAAAATTTCTACTGTTTTGTTTCTCAGTGTTTCTGGGTTTTAAGGGTTCATCCCTTCTCTACCGCTGCTGAAATACCCCAAGCCTCAGCATGATATTCCTCAGGCCTTTGCAAATCAAGGAGAGGTTGCCTTCATATTCACTTGTTAAATGGTAGAAGCAAGCATGAAAACTGGCTGGAGAGAGCCTGCTTTCTAAACGCCTAGGATAGCTTAAAGGTCTGCATTTGTAAACTAATTTTAACGAGGAAAGAACAGGATATGTTCTAAAGATATGTTCTAAGGACATGTTCTAAACAAATGCTTTCTTATGAAGTTGTTACACAGAAAATTATTGTGTTTTGTGGTTTTGAAAGCTAACAGCTACAAAGCAAACACTGCAAAATCAGAAAACAAAGGGAGAATGGATACTTGTATTTTTTTAAAGCATAAAATATGGAAAACATTTTTCTGTGCCAAGCTGTCTCTTCAAGCAGAGTGCTTTTATTACTGGAAGAGACAAGCACAAAGTAGCAACCCAAAGAGCTCTCATTTTTCCCTTGGGTCTGAGTGTGGCAGGAAGTCTATTAATTTTTAGACTCTAACCATATTATTTACTGCTCTGCCATTCCTGTGTTCAGGGCTCCCTCTGAGAGTCTGCAAACATGCAGAGGTCAATAGACCTCAACTAATATGCAGAAGAAATTTCTTCGTTGAGTCTCTCACATTGACCCATTTATGACTTTGAAGTAAGAAAGTACTTCTCACACTAGCAGGGTGGTCCTGCAAATCTCTGTTCCTTTCACAGATGAGAGCCTTCAGTCTTCAGAATGACAGATAGGCACCAGAGGGCTGCTCCGAAAGTAATGCCTTCTATTTTGTTATGTTGCTCCATAATGCCAGGGGACAATGTTGGTGGTACGACAGCAGGGGCTGAACCTTTCCGCCAATATCCCATCACATTTTGTTGCTGTGCAGCAGATGGCAGTCGAGGGGCAGTCTGACAAAATGGAGTCTGACATGGAAGTGCATTTGAAGATGTGTGACTGAATTCCTCCATGCAGTAAAAATGGCACCCACTGACATTCATCGGCACTTGCTGAACATTTCTGGAGACCAACCAGTGGATGTGAGCACAGTGAGCAGTGGGTGGTGTGTTTCAACAGTGGCGACAGCAATGTGAAAGAAAGGCAAACCATGTTCCAGATGGCCACATGCAGCTGACACTACAAAATGAAGAGTGTCTCAAACAGCTGATCCATATGAATTGGATACAGGTGGTGACTACGTTGAAAAATCGTGCTTTGTAGCTGTGAAACAGTTCTTTCAAATAGTGTTATTGTGCTTTTTGGATCGGTTGTAGTTTCCTTGGAAATAAATAGGAGGCATTACTTTCAGAGTGACCAATGTATTTGCTTAGCAAATTGAACCTATTTTTGAAAAATGAGCGTATTATTAGTACCTGCCTTCCTGTAATCACTCTGTTGATTAGTTAGCCCTGTTCTTTCATTGCCAGACTCTTTAACAGAGAATCCCCTGTGCTTCCACTGGTGCTGCTCTTGACAGATTTTGTAAGAACCAAACTTCTAGGTGAATTCCTCATTTGGACACTATTGTTGGGTCCATGCTTCTCAAATGAAGCTTCTAAAGGTAAGAAGATTACTGGAGATGTCAAATATGAAGGAATTCATAAAGCGTAAAGGTGGGATACAGTCAGTTGGCTTTTCCTTGTTTATCATGGCTACATGTAGTAAGAGGTACTATGAATGAATTGCAGAATTTAAAAGTACCATTGGAGTGCATTCCTTCTGGAAATCTCAGACAGGATGTCAGAAATCCCTAAAACTCCCTGTGACTCAAATGGTATCTACTCTGAGGCATGCATGCAAGAGACCATGCAGAGCTAGTTGGGAGCTATGGGAATTAGAAAACATTTGGACAGCAGGAAAGAGATGGTACCAACCAATGTGAAAGAGTTACAAGTGAGATGAAGGAAATGCTGTTTCTCTATAACTGGAAACTCCTGTCAGCTTTTTATATGTGTTGAGTCCTCAGACACTGTGATGACAGGCATCATCAGGAACCCAAAATAACAAATAATTCCAGTCACTAGCCTTACACAGTTCACCATGTGTTCAGCACAAGGGTTTTCAAGTTCCTCTGTCAGAGCAAAAAGGCTAACTGCTTTCAAATACATGAAGCACAACTTCCTACATTATTAACAGCTCAGCTGGTTTTTTATCAAACCTACATTAATTGTAACCAATTAAGCTGACAGTATGATCTGAAATATCATGGCTCTGATGTGATAATCAAATGAATTTTCTTCTAAATTTAGAGCCTCATCATTTTGTTTTATAGTTTTTATTCATTTCATTTGATAAGAGACTACCTAATTATGTTTTCACCGCCTTGTGCTCAAGAGCCACATAAATTACTACATCAGTGTGCTTTGGAATTTTTGTCATCTCATTCAGGATTTTGGCTCAATATTGCGTGAGCCTTGTCATCTATGTCTGGGAGCAGACCAATCATGAGTGTAATGGGCTATTCTCTGTACTTAGTTTGGGCTTGCTTCAGCCACTGAATTACTCCTTGTGTGCCTTGTTTTGAAAAAGACATTTTTAGTGGCAAAGCTGCCTCTATTCCACATTTGGTTGCAAATTCTTTGAAAGAATAACAGTGGCAGCTATAGGTAGAGCTCACCATGACAGCAGTTCCAACTTCTGTTGGCCATTGGGCAGCACTATTGAGGAAATATTCTGTATACATCTGTTGTTATTTTTATTATTATTATTTTTTTTATTTTTAGATACTATCTGCCTCAGTTTTAAACTCCTATTTCCCATTTGATCTGCAGCAGCAGTCTCAAATACAACATATGTCCATGCACTAGAAGAACAAACTATGCAGCACAATTAAGCATTTCCTTTGAGCCATACTTATTACTCACATTTGAATTGCTGCAGCTTGTAGCTACGGGAAAGCTTGTAGGTTTACTTAAACTTAGGAATCAGTGTTAACTATGGTTTTCTTGTCACTCTGTTTTGTGGTTTAATTATTGCATTTGTATTTTGTTTCTGACCACAAGTGGCTGAGCTCTATATACAGATGTGTTCAATAGAAGTAGAATAAAACCCTCTGACTTGGCGCTCAGACCTCACACCCCCACTTTGGCAAAATTGCCATCGCGCTGCTTTTAATCTAATTTAATAATACAGTTATTCAATTGATTAGAAAATAAATTGAGTCCTTCAGCTTTTCATTCTCTCAGGTCTCTGTTCCTGTTTGCTGCCTTGGTGTGAACCTTGTCTAGAAATTGCTGTTACCCCTGTGTGGCCTTCCAGAGCCTTTCACGGCACAGTGATGTTATCACAGAGTGAACAATAGCTACAATTTGGAGTGCACTTATAGAAAAAGTGGGCAATAGCCACACTTTCCCAGTTTGCTTGCAGATGAGCCCAGGGAAAAGCAGGCTAAATGGCCTGTGTCAGCTGTTGTATGAGTACAGCATACCCATTTTTACATGCACAGCAGTGCTGCAGCAGTAGTGGTATACATGGGCAGAGAGCAGATAGGCAACACTGCTTTTGCTGAGGAAACATCACAGCATCATAGCCAAACCAGACCTGTTCTGAGGGAAGAACATAACAACAGTAGCTAGATGGTGTTATTTCAAGGCTTTGAAAGATGCAGCTTTTATGGATAAGATGAAGTCAACACAAACTGTGTACTGAAATGGAATAAAATACAAATATGAAGACTTGAAAAAAAAATTTTGAGCTTAAATAAGCAGAATGGAAGGAAAAGCAAGACTCCGTTTGCTACTGTGTTTGCAAATCACACTGTTCTTAAGTGCAGCAGCCTTCTAAATGCTGTCAAAGACCAGGACAGAGAATAACCTCTGCTGTACACAGCATTTAACTAAGGATCTTTGATCTTATACATTTGAATTTCTAAATCTTGTTTGGTCTGAAAATAGTTAAATTGATCTCTTCAGGGTTTGAATGGAAGCTTTTATGTTTGGGGAAAGAAATCTTTTTCCTAAGAAAGTCTCTCTCTGTGAAGACAAGAGGCATATTCATTATTTTTTTTTTCAGCCCAATTTGCTGACAATAAAGTTAATTCAGATGAACATATCTGACGTGAACTCTTTTTTTCTTTCTTTCTTTTTCTTTTTTCTTTTCTTTTTTTTTTTTTTTTTAAGTTTAAGCCCATAAGCCCATGGTGCAAAAAGTATCAAATTAGTTTCAGTTCCTTCTACTCTGCATATGCGCTTCTTATTTTTCTTCTATGCTTAAACAAATGTCTTGGATTTGCTATTGTCTGAAAAATTACTTCTGGAGCAAATCATTTGCCTGTCAACTTAGTTAAACATGCTAGTAGTCAACACCTGAGTCACTGATGAGTGTGTGCATGTTTCACAGTCTTTGACAAATCAGTAGAAACCTCTGTGAAGATGTGCATGTTTTGCTTTTCTTTCAAAGTGAATAATAGGCTGATCCTGGCAAAACACCACAACTCGGCTGTTTGTCAGCTTGCTGAGCCACAGGGTAACATGAACAGGTGTCCAGATGTGAAGTTACTTTCAGTTTGGTTGAAATTAAAGAAATTTATTTCCTTCTGGCAGGATGAGATGTAGACCAAATAGCTCCAATTTATTAAATGCCTTGCCTTAAAGCACACTATGAAGGTGGCTAGATAATGGGGTGCAGAGAAGTTCGATCTAATCTGAGCCTAAATGTGTCATCCTTGACCTGAAACTTCATTATCCTTCAGCAATGGGAAGTCCATTGTCAAAGTCAGCAGTGCAAGTTTTGGCATCTAAAGTATTGTATGAAAGCAAGCTTCTGGTATGGAAATCATGAGCAGTGGCAATAGTGTGTCATGAGCCCATGCAGCTCTCCTTGATGTCCCTCATCGGCACTTAGGATTTTCCTAACAACAGATTGGACACATGTTGGGCAGGATGATGTAGACAGCTGTTTCTAGAAGCCATGGAGGATGGCAGAGCTACGCACCACACCTTGGACTCATTTGCCATTGTGGTGTCCGGAAGTCCTTCTTTGTCATGGTCAAGCAGATAACCAAGGGCTGTTTAGGTCCAGATGTTAGAAAAATAATTGAAGATAATAATATTGCCTTCTTCTTTAGGGCTTCAGCAATATCTTGAGTACAGCCAGGAACCTCACGCTCCATGTACAATGTGAGACATCAGCTCCAGGTTTTTAATTGACTACATTCTTTATAATACACAGAAGAGCCATTTGAAAGTACACCAAGAGAAGGAACATTGTGGTGGCCCCTCCCGCATTGGCTCAATGAATATCATACACTTCCAGGATGTATAAATAAAGCTTTTCAATCCCTTCCTTTCCTCAGAAGGATTAAAGCCCACATTTCTTGCCTCCTTGGAGATCAAAGACTACCTTGGCAGGGGAACCTTTTCTAGACTTTGAGTTAAAGAAAGGCTGATTGCAGAAATGAATTAATCTATAGACAGTGAGCCCAAGTGCAGCTTAACGAGGCAGTGTTCAGCTGGCAATGGAGAAACCTATTCTCTGAGCCTTGGCCTGAGGACCTCTGTGTACCTTGTCTCAAGGTTATTTCATGTAGCAACAGTTTCCTCAAACTCTACTTTAAAAGAAACCAGGATGGCTGCTGCTGCATTTTGTACAAATCCTGATGCAATTAGGTAGCTGCTGAAGAGGAAAGGCTCAGTGGAAACCCAGCAAGTTTCTGTGTGTTGCTCGATGTTACATGTCTTCAAAGTACTCAGCAGGTTTATCCAAACTCAGGAATTTGTAGATGGGTTTGATCACAGCTTGAGGTTATGGTGTAGCTAGACCACAGTTTTGAGGATCACAGTTTCAGAGGTGAACACCTAAGCAGTTTTTGTACGCTGGACATCCAAATCATTGGGGTTCCAGCCCTCAGTATTAGGGAACAAAATCCCATTGCCACTCAGTAGGAACTCTACTCCTAGTTCATAGGATCATTGAATCATTTAGGTTGGAAAAGACATCTAAGATCATCAAGTCCTACCATTAACTTAGCACTTGAAAGTTTACCAGTAAATGATATTCCTGAGCACCAGTGCTTCTCAAAATGACACTCCAAATTTGTATGTGCAAATTGCATATTGTTCATTGGTAAGAATGAATGACCCTCTGTGCCTTTCTGCAATCAGATCCAGGATACTAACTGATACAGCTTTGTGAGCATTATGAAAGGAACTGTTTTATTTAAACCCCTAGAAAAGCCTGTAGAGCTAAATGAGCAAAAGAAGTCTATTCCACAGAAGCTGTAGATCATGTATGTCAAAATTCAAAACAAACAAACAAACAAACAAACAAAAAAGTGATCCTGGAGGCACATCTTTCTATTTATCAGTGGAAAGCATTTTCATTTATTTATTTATTTGTTTACTAGTAAAAAAATCAATTTTGTATTATGAAACACAAATAGAAAAGTTTGCTTTTCCAATGTAACTTCCAATAAATCCTAATATCACATTTCTTAATGTTCACCTGTCAGAGACTGCAAAATCAATAAGTGTACTGGTAGTACAAACTTCTATAGACAACATAGAATTATAGAATATCATTTGAGTTGGAAGGGACCCTTAAAGTTCCTCTAGTCCAACTCCCCTGCAATTAACAGGGATATCTACAGCTAGATAATGGTGCTCAATTTTCATTCACATTTTGAAGAAATGGATTAATTCCATGAAAAAATGGACTTCTACTGGAAGCTGTAATATAGGACAAAAAATCTATAAACACAACATAGGTATACAGTGTACTGTCATGAAAGAGCTTAATGTGTTGTCATCTGTACATATAGAATATTGTCTCAACAGTATTAACAGTATTTCCAGAGAAGAGATAATTATCACACGGCCTACAGTGGCTTTAAAGAATCAGGATAATGCAAGGAATTAAACATATCCTGCACAGACCAGATGTCAGAACACACAGTTTTGTAATTCAGTCAATTGTATGTCAGGTTAAATCAACT
Source organism: Coturnix japonica (assembly GCF_054131305.1). Taxonomy (NCBI): domain Eukaryota; kingdom Metazoa; phylum Chordata; class Aves; order Galliformes; family Phasianidae; genus Coturnix; species Coturnix japonica. Next base: position 109,305,659 of record NC_140663.1, read on the forward strand.
GTGTGAGTATGATGTTTTGTCTTTGTGCTCATTCATCTCTAAAGAGGCCCAAGGTAGCTGTCAAAGTAAAGACCTGTTAAGCTCTCCTTCTTCTTCATGACAAAGAAGCCATGAAATCCAGAACAAGAGTGTAATGTATTCAGAAGTAGCTGCAGAGAATGTGGGTTAGGGAAAGACTATATGCTGGTTTTGATGGCTAGTAGTCACTTTCTTACCACACATCCTTATCCTTCTGTATGTCCTACTTCCAAGTTGTGTTTTTCTTCATATTAATTACTGAGCATTTCAGAAAATAAAGTATTTCCAAAGTGTACAGAGACATCCCAGTCCAGATTTGAGTATTTTGAAAATATTATAGCCAACTTCCACCTCTTCTGTAACTATATTTGCAAGAATGTGACTGTTATCTCAGGCCCCCATTTTTATTGCACATATTGACATAAAACAAGTGGATGAATTGTACCAGGATTAGTCACAGTTCAGTCGTGCTGTGATATTATCTGTAGGCATATCAGATGTGCACTGCATTTATATGGAACAACACTCACTCACACATAATGAATCCTGTTGAGCAGAAGCCATATGACCAGGAGAAAGCAGAATTTTTAGAAACTGTAAGTAGATGATAGTCAAATGTGGGCTATTTGCATTTGGGTAAGGTGACAGAAGAGGCAGAATTCATTATGAATAAATTAGATGTTGCTGCCCAGAGATAGAGAAGGCTGAGTTTTACATTTCCTTTCTTGGAGAGGAGACACTGAGAAGGTGCATGAGTGTGCTCTTCACACATTAATAGCAACAAAACCAAGCTGAGAGAGCTTCATGATGGATATTGCTTCAGGAGCGGCAGTGCTGAAGGGTGGCAGAACCTCTAGGCCCATGGGCCTGCTATGGGCACTGTGCTGGTTCCACACAGAATAATAATAATAATTGTTATTACTATTTTGACAATCAGTGATTTTTTTTGTCATTACTGGTAAAGTCACCTGGGCATGTCTTGCTACTCCTCTTTCTCTTTCTAGAAAATTCACAATAGCTAAAATGTTATTTCTCTCCCTTCCTCAACAGTAATGCACATGAGCAGTGTGTCCTGCTGCTTCTTCACCAATGAGAAGTGCTAAAATATGAAAGGCTCTTTTCTGAAAGTCATTTTTCTGCCAGCCATTTTTCTGCTTGTGTTTAGTAGGTTTGTCATTAATAAAGGCTGTTTTTCAAAGCACTCGTTTTTAATTGAAATTGTGGTTTTAACAGTGTTTCTTACGTTATGACTCTAGTGTAGAACATTGTCTGAAGTGTTAGTGCTGAATCTTGGTGCTTTACACAGTGATAATATATTTTATTTCATTATTATTTCATTTCATGTTCTTTATTGGGTTTTCTTTATTTTACCTTGTTCTGGTTTATTTTTCTTATTTTGTCTAATAAGAAGATATATATACATTTAATTTATTTTATTTAAGGGAGGGAAAGTATCATTGCTGAGAGACTGATCACAGTCCAAATAGTTATGTAAATAATGCATTGTGACCAGTAACTCCTACAGGCAACTAGAGGGCAGACTTCTAAAACAGTTCAAGCTCTGTAAGATGCAGATGGGTACTTTATGAGCTTCCCAAAAATATTAATTGCATGACTCATAAAGATTTTGCATCTTTAACTGGCTTAATACTTTCAAAATACTGTACTGATATGGCTCAGCCTATTACATAAAAATAATATTCCTCTGTGTTTGTCGGCAGCCAAGCAGTTGGTATTCTAAAACTGCTAATTATTACACCCAGTACAACTGAGTTCCCATTTCCTTATCCTTCCTTTTGTCTCAGAGCGGTTCTGTTCATTAATCGTGTCTTATTGTATACAGTGAATCACTCTAGACTGGAGAAGGCATTTTTATTTCGTGTGTGAGCATAGTTTAGCATTTGGATAGGGATTTGCTTCTGACCTGTTCACTGCAGGATGTTTATAGGGACCTTTGCAATGGCAGAGAAAAATGAAGAGAAGCAAACCCTCACAGCCAAATCACCACAAGGTAAATGAAATGCTGAGAAAACCTCTCTCTATATGTATTTTTAACTTCTCATGATCTGGTCTCACAGTCTGATGGAGGTGTGACATACCACATAATTATTAGAGTTTGGAGCTGTCAGACTGAACCTCTAAGGGTAGTATTTATATGTTTGGCATCAGACACCTGAGTGGAAGCTGGAGATCAATAGAGCAAGAGACTGAGATGTGGTGGGGACTGTGGGCCAGTATGGAAACACAAGTTTTATGTTATTCTGCAAAGCTGGGCCTTGCCCTCAGCTGGACTACAAGAGTACAAGAAGAGCTGGGGTTAAACCATACAACAGAGTTTAAAAAGAAAACACTTTTCCCCTGATTAGCAAGACTGTCTCCTGCAAGCTCTTGATGGTGGGAGTGCTGAGCAGGAATTAAGGTTGGGAGTTTTACAGGCCTGAAAATGTTGGCCCTTAGAAGCCCACTGCAAAGAGCTGCACTGTCATCTGGACAGGCTGCCGGGCAGCCAGTGAGGGGGCTGATAAGAAACTGGCCAGATCAGTCATGCTCAATGTTCCGTACTGCACCAGGAGAATTGCTGGAAGCAAGATGTTTCCATAAAAAGTTACACTTCCAAAGCATAAACCTTTCCCAGCGGAGGAATGTTCCACTAGAAAATATTGGACCAGTTTGATGCTTGGCATAATCTAAAGTATTAAAGCTCATTGCATTTTAAATAAACTTTTGCAGCTTCAGCCCATGCCAATGCTCAAAGAACAAACCAAGCAAACTCTACTTTTTCTCCCATAATTATCCAACCCAATAATTCTCTTGTCATCTTCTCCTTTTGATTCACTGAAAGAGGAAAGTTCGTGCTTGCAGTAAACAAATATGCTGTTTGCTTCTAGTTTCATTGCCTGGAATTTGAAATTCACGAACAGTCATGATATAAATACATCTAGCTCTAATCCCAAATTACGTGTGTACAAATGGCACTAAAATCCAATTACCTTCAGGACACACATGATCAGATTTCATTTTGCAAAAACTTATTTTTTCTTTTAAAGTATTCCTTTCTAAAATCAGCATGAAATGCATATTCTCTTCAGTGACAAATGAAAGACAAAATCTGCCTTGCCAAAGTTCAAACATATGGCCTTTGAAAGTCTAACGAGTTAACTTCTAATGCTTAGACCTTTTCCCTCAAACGTTAAAGTTCACTAAGAGGTGGAAAGTATTTGTGATGAAATGTGAATGGCAGAGCACTGGAGGATATGTGAATTCTGAAGAACGGTGAAATAAAAATGTTCAGACAAGGTGCAAGTGCAGTAGGAACTGAAAAGTCAGGAAGTATGGAAGCTGTGGGTGAGTGTTTATGGGTTCACCGGTGCAGGTGAATTAACATCCTGACTGTACACTTGAAGTACAGCTGAAAGAAAATTTGATAACTATAACTTAAGTTTTGGATGCAAAAAAACACCATTAGGCTATGTGTTCAGGCTTAACTGATTAACTGATACTTACAAGAGTCATTTATCAACTTAATACTGTTTTGATATGCAATTTTTATTGTCTAGTCCCTCAATCATTTTCTGAAAAATCAGCTCCACAGACGTAATCAGGCAGCAAAGACCAGTGGCACTTCAGACGTGTCATTAATGAGGACATCTGCTTGTGGGCTTGACAGGCATCTCCCCTGCAACTCTTCTACTCCCACAAAACAAAAATTTACCATCTCTTGCTTAGAAATTTTTATTCTAAAAATACAAGCGAGTTGATGCTTTTGGAATAATGAGAAAGATTTGTACATAAGTTAAAGTAAACCTTTAATATTTAGAGAGTTAACACCAAATGAAACACAGGTGTAAAGGAAGTCTGAGGCAAGTGCCTTCCTCTAGAAATTCTGTAGCATATTAATACAACTAATTCAAAAGTCATTTTTCATCATTTGATTACACAGCACAATTATGCATCTCAGTGTTTAGAGTGTTCGTGAAACAGCATGATCTTGAAGCTAGTAGCTCATCCCCACACATACTTTCATTGCAATGTTTGATGATGTTAAGACTGCTGAAAAGATTTAGCTGGAAGAATAATTACTATATCATAAAAGTGTCAGTAAAAATAAAGTCACCTTTCTGCAAATTTCAGTCTCTCTCAAATCAATCAATTTTTTTCTAAACAAAACAAAACAAAGTGCCATGAAAGCAGTCAGGAAGGTTTTGCAGAATGCTTTTGGACCCACAGCATGTTCTACCTATCATGACTTCAGAGAGCTTTTTTTTCTTGGACCTGTAGTGCTTATGGTGGGATACTTCATGACCTTCCTGGAATCCCAGGATTTCTGTTTTTTAGCTTTATATTTTCCCATGTTAAACCAAGGTTACAGAAAGCAATACCAGTCATCATGTCCTTGTCTCTTGTACTTCACGCTCAGACACCTGTGAGACATTTACCCCCCATTATCTCTGTGGTTGGTGACCAAGAGCTGACTCTAGGGAGTCTTTTGCAGTGAGCGCACTCACCACCATATACATTTTCTCTTAGCTGGAAAGTTTGCTTTCAGAGACTTATCCTGGTTGGCAAACTCCAGTAATGCAATTAACTCTCAGTAGGTGCATTACATATTACAACAGTGAGTGCCTCCTTACAGAGCCTTCATCATTTTCGGCACACACACAAAAAAAGTCCTGTTCTTTCAGATAGCATTGCTTTTCTTTTAACTTTTTCTTATGGAAGTTGTCGTCTCTTATTACTGCTGTCTTTATCTTACCAACCATTATTTTTTACTTCTAATAATGCTTAGCTGTCCCCTTCTGTACATATTTTCATCCTGTAAACATCATGATTACCCCCCTAATTATTTTTTTTCTCACTGGGAATTAGCAACATCTCTTTTATTTTCACAGTGCACCACCACCCAGGTACATTTCTCCTGTCTAATTTTCACCCTATGCCTGAAAGCTGATAAGTGGTTTTGTCTATCATAGGGGAAATCGATAGGATTTGTAGCATCTTGGAGGAGGTAAAAAGTACTTTGCAGGATTGGCTCTTAGGTCTTTACTTCCTTACTGATGAATTTTCTGTAAAACAGTTCCTGAACTTACATTGTCTCTGTGAGGTTTTATCTTGAGAATCTAAATTACTATTATGTGGAATAAAAATAAATTAATACTGGACTGTCTTGGAAATCCCTTTCTAATCTCTGTGCCATAATTTTTACTGTTAAAGGCGTGTAGATCATGTGGTTTCATTAATATGTGGGCATACTTGGGCATACTTCCTAATGCAGCAAGGATGATACCTTAAAAAGGAGACCAAGTCCTTGAGCAATCCCACAAGGAGAATTCAAATGGTTTTTAAAAAGAAGGATGATAAGAGCTTAATATGAACTCAGAAAAGAATTTCCTCCCTATATTGATTAGTAATTACAAAGGATAATAATCATAGACACACACCCACATAAGCATAAAAGGATTCAGTAAAGTACCCCAGAGGAAAAGCTGTATTTTCCCTTTAGAAAGTAATAATTATGAAGGTAGTAAGTATCACGGCATAGTCCTCATTAACAGATAGAAAGAGCTATTGCAGCTTCTCATCAGTAGTCTTAAACACAGTGTTTATTATATACAGCTTGATCTTTGCTTCCCATTAAAAATCATAATGACCTCAGTTGACTCCCAAAGCAATTGAAGATGAGTCTGCAAAATGTTTTTATAGGGATGACACTTTATAAGAAGTTGGAGGGGAAGCATTAATGAACAGCAGAAAATTAAAATGGAGACCTGAATTTAATGTGAGTTAAACATATGCCACCACCAATGTGTTTCCAGACGTGGGGAAAGCATGAATGGTAACATGAATGATAACTTTGAAGGAAGTCACAGAAGCAGTAGTAAGATAACAGAAAGTGTATCAGAACTTGTATGTTTTCTTTGTACTACCACTTTGGAAACAATCAGTACTCAGTTTCTATGAGCTATTTGCATATGAGACACAATTTCTCAATTTTAAGAAACTGTTAATTTTCATCCCTAAAACCAGCATACTTGTAGCAATATATTGTGTAAAATCAATGAGCTAAAAAAATCTGCTTCTTCATCTAAATGATAATAACTAACAGGCCATGATGTATTCATTGAGTTTCTGACCTGAACCAAGAGATCAAACAGATCTTAGCTGTTTCCTAATACATTTCCATGGTCCATGGAGTATAATGTTTGTAACTGATTTCAAATCTGAAGCTTTCTGAAGTAGGATTAACCAGGAAGAAGAGGTATTTGTTATTAGGAAGATGTTCTTTCTTTTTCACTGGAAATGCTGAAATCTGATTTGTTTGTTTGTTTGCTTCGCTTTTGAAAGTGATACTAGTTGCAACACACTGGTCTGTCAGGAACTGTATGTAATATCATTTGCATCATCTGCGTCTTCTTTCTGATTATCAAGAGAAACAGAAAAACAATACAACTCATGTCAAGAATCATGGCCTTATGAGCATCAGGTCTTTTCAGAGATCCAAAATTTTGAATTATTATACTTTAAGGAAAAAAACAGAAATATTTCAGTTTTCTATTTTTCCCGAGGGTACAATCAACATTTGTTCTTGGGATGTCCCGTGGAAATGTCGTGGGAGATGAGGGCAAACTGGTGATTTCGCAGGTGTGGGGTGTGTTGGCTAAACCAAAGGTTCTCAGCCTGGACATGGAACCAAGGAGCTCTGAGGGCTCTACTTACAGACTGCAGAGCTGCTTGACTCTGCACTGCAAATCTGTAGCAAGGAACTTGAAGATACCAGATACCTGGATGAGCCCAGTATATCTGAGTGTTTGTAAGAGCACTGAAGGCCTTAGACAGAGTTCCTAAGTGAGGGACCATGTCTTGCAAAACTTGGCTTGTATCCTCTAAGAGCTGCCACCTCTGTTTGTCTCTCCAGTTCCTTGCAGGGAGGAAGGCTTGAGGAAAACAGAACATGAGGAAAACTTCAAGATATTTTACTCTGAGCAGCAACTTTACATTCTACATAACAGATATTTTTTAACTTTCTGAAGCAAAGGATCAGGTACTTAGTATGCACAGAAGTCTATGAAGTCTATTGGTCCCTGGAAGACCAATTTGCCATTAGTTGTCAGTGAATTAACTTGAGATAGAAACTAAATAATCAGTGCAGGAAGTAGTTAATCTTTAAGGTCCCTTCCAATGCAAGCCATTCCACGACTCTATAATGATGTAACAACAGTAAAATACGTAATTTTTTTTTGAAACCTACAATCTCTCATGTTATCTTATTCATATACATGGAAAGATTTACTCATCTCTAAGAACAGATGTTATTCAAAAGGAAAAAAAAAAATCATAATACATTTTTCAGGTGTGAGATCTGTTCCCCACTTATCCAGCTTCAGGCACCTTCCCATCTTGAAAAGACAACAGTGCAGCTGGTTACCTTGAAGCTGCTTTAACTGGCTTCAGCCAGGAGTCCGTGCACAAACCTCAGGATGTATAAATATATCTATGAATGTTCACATGTTCTCTTTTTCATGCATATTAACTCGCCATGAACCACTTGCTTAATTCAACTGCTATGCCCAAGTAGTTACAATTTCCAAATAACTAAGAGGACAGCCTAGCAACCATGCGGTTTAATACAACTACACAGAGCCAAAAATCTTCCAATGAGCTTCCAACACATGCCATTATCTAATCTTTCTTACCACTCAAACTATTACAGCAGTCATTAGGTCAGTGCAATGCCATTCTTCTTAATTATATAATGTCAGCTGAATGCCTAATTTATACATTTCAAAATTGTCACAGTTGTGTTCTATATTTGGCAGGAGGTAAACTTGCTGCCATAACGCATTGATCTGAAAGATCTCCGTTTGATAGCTGTCATCTCAGAGCCACCGCACTGAATCGTCTCTCCTTTGCAAGTTTATTTGCTGACTAAGCTTTGTGTTAGTGTAGGGAGCAAGATGTTATACAGTACAGCAGCATATAGGGAGAAAATTGGGTCAGAACTGTCCTTAGTTCCCCACGTCATTCTGCCTAAAGATAGATATAAGTTAGTTTGAAGAACAGCATACACATGATGAAGCGCACATATGTCTTTCAGTAAATGCCATGATAAGGATAAGAAAAAGTTGTCATAAAAATGATGATTTTTGTATTTCAGCCCTTGCTTCTGACATTATTTGTCAGATAAACCTGAAAAAAAAAAATCTGATTTTTTTTTATTTCTACTGAAACTCTGTGTGTATTTGTGTGAATCTCTGTTTTTCAGCTGCATTTCTATGCATTTCAATTTACTGTGGGTAAGGAGCCAAAAAAAAAAAAAAAAAAAAAAAAAAAGAGAAGGAGCCAATAAAATAGGAGAAACTATTTAAATTTTTCAACATTTCACAGAATCATAGGCTCACAGGATGGCTGCTGTTAGAAAAGACCTCTGATTCCATCTATTCCAACCCCTGCTCAAACAGGGACACTCAAAGCAGGGTGCACAGTGCCATGTCCAGGAATGAAATGTGAGAGAAAATATGTGAGAGCTGCCTCTTTTATCCTGACCAGAAGCATAAGAAATATGCTAAAATAATTAAAAACAAACAAAGAAAACCATACAAGATGTAAAACATGGTTTAGTTTAAAGTAGGTCTTTTAATTGAGTCAATCAGCTATTACTGGGGGGAATTCAAAGGATGAAGCTCTTTTTGCTACCTGAACTGTCTTTCTTATCCTCACCACAGTTCTAGTATGTTCACTTTGACCACATTTAACTTCCTGCTGCTTCTTCCTCTGCTTATGCAGACAGTAATTCCAGACATGATATCAATGTTAGAGCAGTGGCACAGGAGAAGATGATCTCAGCAAGTGGTGCCCACTAACGGGAAGTCAGAGAAGTTGAATTAAAGCAGATCCCTTGAAACTTCAGATTACTGTATCAGAAAGGACAAGGCTTTTACCAGTAGGGAAATAGGCAGTCAAAGGAGACAATCCACTTTTATTTCACATTCCACATACCTTTTTGCAGGAGCTTTTCCTTCTCAAGATCAGTGTGTTGGAATTCTAGAGAAGTTCATGACCTCTGTCCCCTTCTTACCTTACTGAAATCGATACCCTTTTCATTCCCAGAGTGCTTATTCACTGGGAATGCCCAGATGTCATTTAAAAGTTGTGAGAACAGAAGTCTTTCCTGTGTCTCCTAACTCCGTAGGAAGTCATTTTGCACTTGAATAGGCACTTTTTACCTTTTTAATCAAAGTTTTCCTGTGCAATATTTTCTCAAGCATCCATGCCTGTTGTCAGTCGCTGTATAGCCAGGGTATGTAATTAATGTTTTCTGATGATTATAGACTTTAAAGTTTGCATATTTTAAATCACGTTTCACTGCTTGGTGAAACAGTATTCTAAAGAAAAGACACAGTTCTCCCACTGTAACCACCCCGTCCTCTCCCAAATGGAGGACTTTTTGCTGCCTTCTTAAACGTTGCATGTACGACTGTGACAGTGGTGAGTAAGAGATCTATAAATGGGTTCTGGTGAGGAGTAAACATCATGTGGTCGTTCACTTTGGAAGCTTGCTGAGTGGGAGGCATTTACTGAACCTTTGTGCACTTGCTATAATCACTGATTTTCTATGAAGTGCTAATGGTATACGTCTGTTTTCTCCTTTGTGAGGGCACTTATTACAAAACCAGCTTCCTTATCAGAATTTTAGGGTTAAGTATATAGGGCTATAAGCTGTTTGGATAAAGAGAAAATTTACTTACCCATCTGGTGATTCATGTACAGTCTTTAATTATATAATATTAGCACTGAATACGGTGATTTGGTTGCATGTGTGGAGGTACAGCCAACATCTAGATCCGTTTCTGATTTCTTCTACTTTCGACTAACTTGTTGTAGAAGAACAGAAAAAGGGAGATTTTAAAACTCATTCATTTATTTAGATATATCTTAAAAGTTTCATTTGTGCTGAACAAACACATAGACTAAATAATCTCCTACATTAAAATAACCATCACTTTTTCCTTTGTTTAAAAAACTCAGGAACCTAGTCTTTTTGTTTTGCTATAGAAGCTAATAGTGGCATCTCATTGACTGTAATCAGAGCTCTGAAGATTCTCAAAATGGGAAAGAAGAAAGGCTTGAGGGCTGGAAAAAAAGCTAATTCTGCGATTCAAGAAAGCTTCTAAGCTTGTGCTTAAGCCTGTCCTTAATCTTAAGCTTGCGTTTTCTGTCAAGTACATACCTTTCTGTTTTCTTTAAAATGCAGTGTTGTTCAACAGAATAAGGTTGATTAAAGTGGCAAAAGAGGCACTGGTAGATAAGCTGCAGCAACTGAAAGAATAACCAGAGAACATAACTGTAAGGATTATTAATGTAGCATAAGCAACCTATTTTTGAGTTTACAGACTCCCATTGATTTCTGGAGGAGTTTGAGCTCTAAAAATAACATGCCTCTGGGAGCTGGGAGAGAGAACTATAGCTGGACAGAAGGAGGTCTGAGTGGATTGAAGCATCACAGGGAGATAATAGAGGGTCCACTGACTGCAATTATAAGCAACCAGAGAGCGGGAAGTACACTTGAGAGAAAGATGATATTATTAGCAGGTGTTAAAATAGCACTACTTGCAAGTGGTGTGCTTTATACAAAATTAAAGAGCAAGAATTGGGCTTTATTTTCCTCTGCACCTGAGCCCTGAGGTAAGGCTTACCATAACACTTTGGTTGGTCCTGCATTTGGAACACAAGTGACAGGGTCCTGGTGGCTGTATTAATTTTTTGCTTCTCTTGTTAATTAGTGAGTCTTCATAGAATCATAGAATGGCTTAGGTTACAGGGCTGTCACCCACCAGATCAGGCTGCCCAGGGCCACATCCAACCTAGTCATGAACGCCTCCATGCATGGCTCCTCCTGGTATATGGCCTCCTAGATGACTGATTTTCTCTGGATTAAGTCCTCTATATCTCAGTTGTGACTGGAAGTGCTGGAGGTAGCAGGCCTTATGAGAGTTCTGTGCCATTGGGGAAAAAGAGAAATGTGTGTTCAGTTCTATGGGATATGGTGCTAGCTGGGACACTTAAGCCTTGGGGTCCTCAAGGTAGTAAGTGACATTAACATTAACACCAACAAGAGATAGGTATCAAATGTCTTGGAGCAATGAGGGCAAAAATGATTAAAAACTGGGGAAGGATAAGGGAGTACTTGAAGAAATGGAGCATGTAGATGAAAGTAACCCAAGCAGCTGATTACTTGGAGTTTTAGTCACACAATAATATGGCAAATTATGCTTTGTTTTAATTTGTAAATGCACTGAGAGACCCACAGAGAAGCAGGGACAAATAAGGATCTTCCACCTCATCCACAAAACTACTCTGACCCTCACAACAGAGGGACAAGCTCTCATGGGACCAGCATAAGTCATGCCCAAACTCACAGGCTGGCTGAAGCTGGAAGGCACCCCTAGAGATCAGCTGTCCTGACCCCTGTTTGGAGCAGAGGCAGCCCCTGCAGGTCTCTGAGGGCTGGTTACACTGAAGCCTTGTCCACACCAGGCCTGTCCACTCTGAAGGTGAACACTACATAGCCTCTACGGGCAACCTGCTCCAATGTTTGATCACTCTTGCATTAAAAAGGTTTGTTTTCCTCTTGACATGAAATTCCATGTATTCCAATTTCTGTCTTTTACTTCCTATCCTGTCACTGGGCACTACTGATAAAAGTCTGGCTCTGCTTCTTTTCATACCCATATCAAGATCCCTGAAGGCTTGGTGTCTTTGTGTGCACAGTACAGAACAGTTGATATAAAAGGTTCAGGAAACAAGGAAAGACTAAACTGCTTGGTGATTAAGGTAGGGAAAGATGAGCATGGAGCTCCTACACAGGGCAGATGTCTCCTACAGGATGGCACTTGAAGGAAGTACAGCCTTAACCATGAATCTGCTAGAAAGGTATATAAAAAAAGGCACATAACCTTTAAAAGAGGATGCTGAGTTACAGCTGTCACTCACTCTGTGAACCTTCCCACTATATATTTAGAAACAGTCTGACATTGTCCTCTTTCAGTGGAAGGATCCGAAAACATTTGTGCCACCATGTGCTGAATTATATTTCTATGTATGTGCCCACTGCGCTGAGCGCACCGGTGCTAATAGATACCCTCTATTCTGAGCCCAGGCATGAGCACTTGCAGTTAATCATAGCTAGTAATGTTTTATCCACCCACCACTGCAAAACAGTCACCTTGTGATATTCAGGAACAGGCACAGAACAGTTTGAAAGAGAATACTCAATTGAAACATAAGAGTGCATGTGTAGGCAGGCAGTAATTATACGGGGCAGGATTACACGTGCGTGCATATCCTGGGGAGCCATCAAATACAACTTCAAGGTTTGATTTTGTTTTTGAGATCAGAAGTACATAAAATTACCTGACTGTGGGCAAGCTTTAGCCAAAGCAGAGTAGTACACTGCATCACTGAGTCAGTTTAAGAGTTGATTAAGTTTGATTACTAATGGCCAATGATCATGCTAGTAGCAATGTTTTGTTGATTTTCTTTTATCTCTTTCCTTTGGACTATTAATAACCCATTCTCCATTTTCTTTCATTTTTATAGAAGGTTGCCATTTTTTAACCATCCTGTGGCTTTCTCTTTACTTTCTGAGTATTGAATAAAGATTTGCTAATTTAAGAAAATTTTAAAAAACACTTACAACAAGAGATATTCCTCCACCCAAAATACTTATATACCATTTCGTTAAACGTCTACTCTAAGAAAATATCTTGAACAATTGAAAGTTATTTTCAAACCCATTCCCTCAGTATTGAGGCTGTCTGGAACCACTGATATAAGTGGCAACCTCTGATACTCCTTAACATCAAAGAGAACAGGAATAGACCCTATGCTGTTTCAAATTAGCTGTGACAGTGCAGGAAATAATCACTGCAGATGGGTCAATGGAAATTATTCATCATTCCACAGGCAGGAGCTAACACCGCTTAACATAATAAATAAATTAACACTGATGGGATATATACAGCAGATACAATTGTGCTTCTGCATCAAGTGTACTGTATCAATAGCTTTATCCATGGAATGGAACACCTCTCCTATGAGGAAAGGCTGAGAGAGCTGGAGCTGTTCAGCCTGGAGAAGAGAAGGCTGCAAGGTGACCTGATAGCAGCCTTTCAGTATATAAAAGAGCTACAGGAAAGAAGGGGACAGACTCTTTTTGCAGTGTCTGCTTTGTTAGAACAAAGGGAAATGGCTTCAAGTTCAGAGGGTAGATTTAGGTTGTATATGAGGAAAAAAATCTTATACAGTGAGGGTGGAGAGGCACTGGAACAGGCTGCCTAGTGATGTGGTTGATGCCCTGTCCCTTGAGACTTTCAAGGCAAGACTGGGTAAGGCCCTGATCTAGCTGTTGTGTCCCTGTTCATTGCAGGGGAGTTGGACTAGATGGCCTTCAGAAGTCCCTTCCAACTCTAAGGATGCTACTGTATTCAGTGCTGGTTGATCCTGAAAATTAAAGCAGAAACGGGATCTGTGCCACAGCCCTGCAGACTTGCAGTATGTGCCTGCTGGAGCAGCACTGGGACTTCCCTTGAACAAGCTGTAGTGCTGGGGAAGGGCTGGGGCAACGAAGAGGGACAGGGGTGGCAGATACCCCTGAGAGCAAAGCTCAACACTTCAAGAGTTCACAAGAGTTCACAAGCTTTTGAGAGAGTCATGAAGTTTCATCAGATGGAGTCTTGGATAGTAGGCAGAAAAAGGTAGTGGATCAAGAAGATTTGTTTCACACCCACTCTCAATTCCCTGAGCTCAGGTGTAAACAAATACACTGCAGGTGCTGGGAATATACTCCCACTCACAACTTGCAAGTACTTCTCTGCATCCTCTTGAAACGTCTGTTAGATCACTGATAAATTATTAATTTCTGGTTCTGTATTTGTTACACAGGTCTGACAAGAAATCAGACGGATTCTGTGAATGGATATCATCTGAAGTATTTTATATATTTGTATGAAGACTGAACTTCCAAATTTGGCAACACCTCATGGGAAGCAACTTCTTTGTACATTTATATCAACACTTTCTTCTTGTCCATTTTGCTTAACACAGAGAAGTACTGATGAAATAAAAGAGAGCACCGAAACTAATGATAAATATGTATATATTCAAGAATGATTTAATCTGAGATTGGAGAATAGTGTATTTAGAAGTTTGAGGAAGAGTGAAATAAATGCTTCATTAAAGAAAAAGTGATCATTTACAATTAATTTGGTTTATTCTTTTAAAAATAATGAATACAGACAAAAATGTAAAGAAGACTTCACCAAATTCAGAATGAATGAGGAATGTAATATCTAATTTCCTGTTATGTATTCCTGTATGGAACAGAAATGGTGGATTATGTGTAATAAAGAAAGAGCCAATATTAAAAGGGGTGATCTTTATGGCGAGTTTAGGTAAATTATCTTGCTGCAGAGCCAAAGTATTTCTTTTTCTTGGGAATCTAAACATAGACCAGTGCTCTGCTGTTTATGTTTTACCCTAACCTTGTCAGGGTGTGAGTTGACTGACAGAAATCCTGCAATCTTTATACATAAGTTGTTCTGAAAGTAATACCACCTATTTATTTCCATGGAAACTACAATAGATACAAAGAGCACAATAACACTATCTGATAGAACAAATTGTTAGCTACAAAACACTACTTTTTAACAGACTCACCACTACTAGCTATGCATTTTCATCAGTGCTGAACAAGAGCCTACATGCAGTGCTTGTAAAAACCTGCACCAGCAGAGGTGACATTCATCACTGCTGAAAGGCACCACCCACTGCCTCACTGTGCTCACATCCACTGGCTGGTCTCCAGAAACATTCACAAGCATTGATGAATGTCAGTGGGTGCCATTTTTTTTCCTCATGGTGGAACTCAATGACATACCTTTGCTTCATCTGTACTTCCATATCAGACTGTCCCTCTGCTGCCTTCTGTCACATGGAAAAAACATGTAATAGGATACTGAGGTGAAGGTTCAACCTCTCCTGTCACACCACCACCGTCAGCCTCTGTCATTGTGAACCAACATAATAAAATAGGAGGCATTACTTTCAGAGCATCCCTCTTACAAATAAACAGGTCAATCAGCCTTGTAGGAACATGCTCCCGAAATGCAGGTTGAAGGATCACTGTCTTCAAAAGTCCAAATAAAGGAGAGACATAGAAATATTGATGCTGAGCAAAAATGATGTATGAACACACCAACATATAATGATTAATCCCTGACACTTGTTTTATATAGACTGTACATAAATGAAAACTATTCAATGCAGATTCTATTTTTGGAAATTATATTTTATTGTTAGAGGAATTTAATACACTGCATGCCCTCTGTCTATGTGTCATTTACTATGAAGGGATAAGAGGAGCTGTTTTGTACTAATATTCATCTACCATTGATAGAAATTCTTCTACATCGTCTGAAATTCTGCCTGACTTTTGTTTATTCAGTTGAAATAAAGATGATTTTTCTGGTTAGAAATCAAGCTTCAAGATGAATGTTACTAACAATGACATCCATTTAATTCTAGTTTGCTACGTGGAGCAATACAAAACCTAAATGGCAATATTTTTATATTTCAGGTTATTACAAGCACATACTTGAGTGACTACATACAGTAGATTCAAAAGGAACCTTGCTTGCTACAATTTAGTTCTTGTATTTTTCACTTTCAGTACATAATACCAACACTGTTCAGTATCTTGTTCCACACTTATATCTTTCCAGCTGATTTCTCTTAATACAATCCTTGGAGGTGAACATCCCCAAAAGACAGGCTGAAATGAAAGTCTCAAGAGGCAGAATGCCTCAGGAGCACCTTTCATTTACATACCGATGAGATTAACATGTCTATTCAATCGAAAAAGAGTAATTTTCCTACACACCGCATTATCAGTCACTGATACTGGAGTACATTATTTCTGCCAATATACAAATGATTAAAAGAGGAGAAAATACAATCCTTTGAACCAAAAGCATGGTTAAAGGCAAGGTGAGTCAGGGACTCAGCTTTTATTATTCCTTACTCACTTTAAAAATACTTCAGAGAACTGCAGAAAACTAAGGCCATGAGGAGAGTTGGGAGAAGTGGGAAAGCCTCTTCCAATGGAAAACTGAGGAACTGTTTAGTCCTACTGACTCAGGCTGCTCTGAATTTTCTTTCCCATGCAAAAGGTCTTGTATATAATTTTCCCTGTTCTGTCCTTTAGTTGGCAAATACATATTCCTTCTATCTGTCCAAAATGCAGTACATAAGCATGCGAGAAAGATGTCCCATTAGCTTGGCACTACCCATGGTTTATAGGCTGGGTTCACTTCACACATGGTTGGAGACCACAGCAAGGGAAATCCCATCCCATTCAGGAATGGACCAACCCTGTTTCACAGTTGCTTTGGTGGAGGATGGTCTTTCAACCTACACAACCTACTGAGCTCCTAAGATTCAGAGAATTCTGTTTAACAGTCGTCACATCTAGATGAGTAAGCAAAAGAAAGAACAAAAAACAAAAACTACACAACTTTGATACAGAAAATGTGCTTTTTTCATCATATTTCAACTCCTTCCTGAGAAGTGAATGAGTGCCACCACAGACCGCTGAAACATAATGGCAGGGAAAGTTTAGGCAGTGGCAAAGACAATTTTTATTTAGCTTTATTTTTTTTTCCATGATTTTTTTGTAACACATGCATAATTTTACACTGTGTCTTGAGGCTGACAACTATGGGGCATAAAGGATCAGCAAGTTGCCTACACTAAGACCCTTCATGTCAGCAGTACAACGAATCTCTATTAAAGCATAGGCTCAGGAACTTAGTTCCAGGAAAGAAAAAAATGATAGTAATTAGAAAAAAGAAAAAGATTGTGAAGGATCTCTCTCTCAGCTACCAAATTGATAATAACTTGTCTGAACTGGCATGTCTTATTCCTAACTACTTTTCATCTAAATATTACATAACTGGGGCATGGACAGACCAGTGAAAGATGTCCCATTAACTTTGCAGTCTATTACTTCTGGCATGGAAAATTTTACACCCTAAATATTACATTTTTGAACAGATTAAAGAAAAAGTTGAGGCATTACAATGAAATACATGATAACAGATCATGCTAAACTTATACCTATTTCATCTAGTTACGTGTCAGACTTTGTGGGTATGAACCAAAACCAGTAACAGCTATTTACTGACATTTCACTAATGAGATGATAAATGACTGTCTCTAGGCAGTGAAGCTAAAGGAATGGTTCCAGCAAATTAGATATTTATCATAAACAAGCCACAGAGACATAAACTCCACTCCAGCCCCATATCCCTGAACTGCTTAATGAGGGACCTATGAAATGCAGCAAAATAACTGGATTTCAATACCATTTCTCTACACAGTTCTCTGCATAGTGCTGGCATGACAGTACATCAAAGGCACTGTATTGCTGTGGTGTCACTAACCTCCCCTTCCAGCAAAGGATTTAGTCTTATGAAACACCGCTACCCCAGCATATTGTGTGGGAGGGTTTTAGCTGTGGTTCACTGGGCAAAAACATGATCTAATGTTTTTTCTGATCATCTGTACAGAATAAAAACCCAAGCCAAACATTTAATTTAGAGGTAGAGAAAAAGTAATAAATACCGTTACTTGAAATTTGAATATAATTCAAGTAACAACTCTGGTTTAATGATTTCCAATTAAAAGTTTATAACGCTTCTGAATTTCTAATACAATCAGTACTGCTTGCTTTAGCACTCGGGAGGCTCTGCTTTATGTATTCCTGAATTGTAGAATGTTTTTTTTATTTCTCTGGTGGCATAAGCTTTTATATTTAGTAGCAAAAGGAAGGCCCCACTGCACTAATCCACTCGTAAGCGCATGACAGGGGACTGACTCCCAGGCAGAAGTACCAACTGATGAAGGATAAAAGGCCACACCTGGACAAAATACAGCATTGGAGAGGCCAGTCTAAATGCTGAGAAGAAAGTCTCATAAGGTGACCTTCCAGTAAAACATCTGTAGTTAAAGTCAACTGCGTTTATGAAAGTGAATTCCCAAAATCAAAGCCTTGAGGCACAGTTCACTGAATTCAGTGGCATCTTACCAGGGCTGTGTTCAGTGTGATCACATCAGAGATAAAGATAGCTCTTTTATTTCTCTTGTTCCATGTTATCAGTTAATTATTTATGGGAATATGTAATAAAAATCCTGCACTTTGGTCATTTTGTATTATAAAAAATTGATGGTGTTGGGAGAAGAGAACCAGAGAGGGCTGTCTGAGGAAAGTAGTTGTATTTTTCTTGATAATAGCTCTAGGGCCAAAACACTGAAAATAATTCCTTTTGCCCATTTGACTAAACCCTGGTGTCCCTGATGTGTGCACATGTAATTTGAATAAGTTTTGGTTTTTTAAGTGAAGCAGATTAAGGTAGGGAATTTTGGGGGCCAAAACCACATTTCAGTATATAAGCTGCCTAGTACTACTCGTTCATGAATAACTATGAAGAAAACTCCCTGTAATGTCAGCAATATTCTGCTGCTGATATGAATGATGGACTTCACATGTATCCGGAGCCTGCAAGACCTGATTTGAGCAGAAACATATAACTCAGCATATAGCTGAACTGGGTATTATAATAATGCAGAACACAGCATTTTTTGTCTTGAGGGCATAGGTTTTGACCACATGGGGTGAATTTGGACACAAAGGGCAGGATTCACATAATTGTTGGACATGAGGACCCCACCATATGAACAGGTGGACTCATAAGGTACAGAGAGTTAACTCATAGAAGGATAGGCTCCAAGAGATTGAGATGGAAAAGGCAGAGGATGAAAGGCAGAAGAGGGCACAGGCATGGGTTTTGGCTTTGAGAAGCAGGGCAAAAGTGATTTCAGGGCTACCAAGATCTCTGTGACCACACCATTTATTTGCTGCTGTTCCAATTTCCTAACTGGAAGCTCAGCAGGATCACCAGTCTGAAGAAAGGTATGCTCTGGGCTGACACATGACATGAATAATTAGAGGAAGGCCACAGATTTGAGAAGACATCTCACGACCCTTTGGATCCTTATTAATACTGAACTCGGGAAAACTGCCTGGCTCCTTGCCCCCCACCAAGGGTGTGCTCTGAGATGGGATGCTGATTTGGATGTACAGGGTGAGCAATGGAAGGAACTGAGGGGACTGAATAATTGACTTCTTCTGGTTGGGCTCACAGTTGTTCCCAAGGTTGACCTTGGGTTCAAAGGTCAGAAGGACATCCAAATTCATGGTTTTCTACAAAAATCAGGAAAGGAGCACTTTTAAAAAGATTATTATTATTTTTTTAAACTACTACTGCACAGTCAAGTAGCAAACACACAAGAGGTTTGAAATAAAACACTCTCCCTTGAGAAACAAATTGTGTCCTCCTCCTCTCTCTTTCCATGACAGCCATGTGTCACTGGAGCTGGGGTATGGCTTACCAGCCTTCTGGCTTTCACAATGTTCTCAGCGCTTCTCACATACTTCCTGCATGCACATCCGTGCACTCATCCTCCTTTTTTATTGCTGAAGGTTAGTGAGGATAAATGAAAGCTTCCAAAGCCACCTTCTATGGTCAGTTTAGATCTCTTAGATAATCTCCCGTGAGGTCACCCACCTCTTCTAAATGTCACGCACGCATGAGATCTGAAAGGCTTCACAGGCTGTTCTGGTGCCTGAATGACATCCTAGTGACTCAGGAGCTAATGTCTCTGCACAAGGCTGTGTCTTAATTCCCTGCTTTGACTCTTTCTCCTATAAAATGCTGCTGACTCTTCTATCTCTGAGAGCTGTCAAGTAGGGTAGTGTAAGGGGGGAGAACTTCATGGAGGTCAGGGAAATGACAATGGACAGTACTACACAGTTGAGAAAATTCAGATAGCCTGAATTTATATAGTTGTGACACAAATGGGACATCTGTGCTCTTCTCTAGCTCTTGAGAAATGAGGAAAGTGCTTTTCCTACATCGCTTGTCCAGCAAGGCAAGCAAAAAATGTGCTAACATCACGATGATTAAAACCAAGGGCCAGGTCTCATACCACTGTAGCACAGTGGCACACCATTCATACCATGATAGCCACAGCAGCTTGCACCAGCAGATGCTTCTGCATGCAGACTTTGAGAATTCAGAGCAAAAGAAATGCTCAGAAGAGAATATGCTCTAAACAATACCTCTACGAAGGGAAAACAAACAGCATCTTCTAGTTCTCTCCTTAGCTTGATGTTTCATATATGAACCACATGGCTCACCACAGCTCTTTGCCTGGGAGCCCCAGGAAAAGCATGATTCAAAAAGGTATCAGGTGGCACTTCAGACCCTATCCCATCAAAGTGGCAGCAAGAAAGGGGGCCCAAGCCTCACTGGGTATGGTTGCAAAGCCTCCCATAAAGGGCTGAGATGCTATGTGATGCATGCCTGATCTCTACTCAAGCAGTACTAAGAAACATGAGTCCCTTAGGCCAGCACCAACCTCTGCCAGACGTGGCAGCTCAGCTCTGGGTCAAGATGCAGCCAAAACTGATAGCGATTCTTTGGATCAGCAAAGCCTTTGTCTCAGCCCACATGGACAAACAGGGCACCCTTGGGATCATCCTTCTCTTTAGTGGTTTTCTCATGCTTGAATTCTTGCTTTGCTGTCCCATAGGAGCAAGACTGTGCCACCATGGCCCCATAGTAGCCTGGCATCCTGACGGAGAACGTTATGTCCACAGAAAAGTTCCTTCCTTCAGCTTTCCACTCCAAGGTCATTCTGGCCTGCCTGAGAAACAAGAGAACTGGCACACTGGTGTATAATTTTGCATTCCAGGATGGCATTGTTATTTCAGGAAACATGCTTGTGTATCAGTATGAAGGCATTATTCCTCAAGGATCTGGCTTGTTCTATATTCATTTCATCCTAGAATGCATGCTGGTGTTGCACTGTGAAGAAAAATCTTTACCAAGAGCAAACTCCAGCTGACTTTCTCCCCTGAACTTGTATCTATTGAGACGGGATGAGTCAGAGATCACAGCCATCATCAGAGTCTTGTTTGGTTGATTTTGGTTTTTTTTTTTGGCTTGCTGATATTTTATCTATTGTACTCCTTCCCTTTAAGGGAAAAACAATGGAAACAAAGTGACGCACAGAAATGTATTTTCCAGTCATGCAGAACAAGAACTTGAATTTTTTAGAATAAGATCTTGTTTTCTGTACGTAGTGTAGGAAAAAAACCAACAGATTCCATCTACAGTCATGGTGGAGCTCTGACTCCAGTCAGCTCTCAGAAACACATTCTTTTCAGATTGATCTATTTCAGTAAAAATGATGAAGATGTGACATCCCCACAAATCAGCTTTTTAAGTAGCAGTGATGTTGGGCAGCAACCTTGCAGTAGATCTCTTCAGGAAGAGAGGTGGTGCTTTCAGATACCCTTTGTCCTGTACAGTTTTTAATTTATTGACATGCTCAATAAATTAAAAAAAAAAAGTAAAGTAAATTTTTTCAAGTGGAGCAATTACAACATCTCTAAAACATCACACATCAGCATGATCCTAAGCTTTTTCCAGTTTAAGGCTTTTGTTTTTAAGAGAAGTATCTCTATTTAGAAAAAAATCACTTGTGTGAATCACTTATTAATGCACACTCCTCATGATCCATAGGACTTCATGATTTAAGGTCTAACATGAGCAGAAAATCTTAAGACTAAAGCCCCCAGGAGAACCCAAAAGACCATCTAACCCATCTCCTTGCCCCTAAGCACAAGCAACTATACTTGCCTAATTCCAAGTATATTCTTTACAGCATATTGCAATTATCTCTTTACAATGGCAATCCTACAGCCTCCCTAGACACTCTGTCCTAGCATTTTATTATGCCTACCATTAGAAAGTGTACCCTAATTTAAAGCTGATATTATTGGTCTTTATAAATGTAACATGTTTGCATAATGTTAAAATTGATACCTGTGCAGGAAGTTTGCAACAAAGAGTAGAGCAATCAAATAAGAAAACTACGTCAATCCTATAAATTTCCATGCTGGCAGTGGCTTACACTCCCTGAGGCATACTTGCTTAACTTGCACGCAGGCAGTTCTTAAACAAAGACAGTCTCTTGTGATTCTTCTAGGTCAGATGACAAAAATAATAGCTCTTAAAAGAAGATGAGTTCCTGTTGATGAATCCAAGCAAGAACTAAATGATCCTGGTCAGGAGAAACGGCGTTAGCAGTCACATAACCCTCAGTCATGTGAAGCTTCACCTTCTGACACTTCTACAAACCAAAACCAACCAAGACAGAAAAGGAAGAGGAGAAATGACTAAAAGTTTGTCAGCTTCCAAATCATCCTCAGCACCAGGCTGACTTAGCTCTCCAGTTCATTAGTGACTTCACAGCCAAGCAGTTGAGTTGACCATGTGGGTGGCTGGTGTTAGAAATTTTACGCAGTTCAAATGAACAGCATGTGAAGAGTCAGGACCTAGAATTTATTAACATCTTCCTTGGCGATTCCCTCAGTTGTGATTTTTCATAACAGTGAAATGAAAACTCAGTAAAAGAAATAACTGTTGGAACATTTTCTTGTCTTTCTAATAATCTTAGGGAGTGAAGACAAAGCCAGCAGCCGAGATGAGAAGGTTTTCTACAAGCAGATTTTCTATAAGCTACTACATATAGTTGTGCATAGAAGGGCTGTAACGGTTTTGGAAAACCTGGCTCATTTTTAATCTTTGTAATGCAAAATTTCCCACTAATAGCAATGTGATAAAAGTTCTTTTCTCACCTATATCAGAAAGCAACTCTAACTTCCCAGCAGACCATTAGCATGCAACACATCCACCCCATGTAAAGGATAAGCAAAAGGAAGGTGGTTTTTTTTCAGTCACCGAGCACATGAGCTTTTAAAAATAACGTGCTGAAATGGGTCAGGAGGAGAACGGAGAACTTTGTTCCTCTGTCCTACACGAGTCCCATAGTGATGCCTGTTTTTTATGACAGTACAGGCTTACACAGGAAGCCAATGTGAAATAGTTTAATGTTGAACAGTTTGTCTTCTCTTAGAGCTAGAATCTGTGACCTTTAGAAGACCGTGTGAACCAGGAGCTGTAAATATTTGTTTCTAGGAGAAACCCAAACAATTAACAGCAACTGTATTTCTTCACAGCAGTGATTTACAACAGTGGGTTCATGAGAGGGCAGTTGCCAGCATTTTCTGAATGTTTCTAAAGCATCTATCATTCATAGCTCTGTCCTGAACCAAGGCAGACACTGTGGTGTCACCTTGATAACAGAATCACGGTATTTCAGTAACTAGAAAGGACACTGTCGTGAATGGGAATGGCCATAAAGACTGTTTAACTGCCTAAAGGAATGGTGAGTCCTCTGAGTGCTCTTTCTGCCTCCCTAAACACTTTTGTTCTTTAATGGCTTAGTGATGCCTTTCTATTCATCTTTGTAGTTTTAATGTATGGGGAATCACAAACAGTTATAGAAACTTAAGTACCCAGTAGTATTTGTTTTCTGGAGATTGTGGTATCATTCAGTAATTCAGACTGCATAAATGCTGTCTTTTCCTCCAGTAACTTCTCTGAAAATATGGACAAGAGCAGGAGAAGCTCCTACCTGCCTAACAGCAAAAATCAAAACATACTTTTTACCAAAAGCAGTGAGAAGCAAACCTGCAAGACTGTCTGCATCTACAGTAAAGCAAATGTTATCAGTAGCAAGGACAGCAAGCACACACACAACGCTGGCCCATGTTGAGAACTGCTCCCCAGAGATTCAGTGCAGGCTTCAACTTGGGAATGTCTGACTGGGGATTATTCCTCTGCTCTACCCCTGCTTCACAGTGCACTCACTAGGGCAGTCTGCCCTTGCAAGCAGCTGATGCACTGTCTACATATTAAGAGTTAACACAAGCAAAATAACACGCTCCACGAAGAGACACATCAACAACTCTTTTATAGCAGATGACGGGCTTAGTTGTAAAGGGCTTCATCATTAATACAGTCTTTATTCCAGTAGGGCCATTGGGAGATAACATGTCCTCATATCAGGTGAGAAAGCTGGTATACAAGGCTGAAAAACTAAGGTGGGACAGATACTGCTCTGTGACAAGAACATTATGTTTCTGCCTGTACCAGAGTTCATGGCAAAATTCCTATTGGTTTCAAGGGAAATCAAAACCAACTTCTATATCCCTACAACTAGAAAATAGTTATTAGATGACAAATCTAGCTATAAGAAAATTGCAAACATGTAACACCCTGCATAAAATCTGTCAGAATTCTAACATGTTCTTTAGTCCAAGGTAAATAAAGTCACCTGGAAAAAAAAAAAAAAAGAACAGAAAATTTCAATGATTATCACATTAATTTTATTATTCCATTTATAGTCTCTTAGTCATAGCCATAAGTAGTAAAAGTACAATACAGTTTGTTTGTGTAGCTTGCTTATTAAAGGCAGAGGCAGTGGATATTACAACTGATTGGGTACAGCCATGTTGTCTTCTGAACTTGAGTGATCTCTTCCCAAGGGAATGCAATCACCCAACCCCAGTGATAATTTTAAGATTCCTTTTTCTGATGGTGAGAATTATGAGAGAAAATACTTAAGGCACCTTTCATTTGAAAAGCTTTGGCTCAGTTAGTGTAACAAAGCTGCATAGCAGCAATGCAAAGCAGCTCTCTGCACAATGATGGCTTGGACACCTGCCTCATGCCCAGTTTCTGAAACTACAATATTAATTTTGTCTTTTTTTTTTTGTGCCAGAGCCGCAGGCACATATATTACCATGAGCTAAATTAAAGTGTAAATACTGAGATTATTTACTCCTCTGCATATGTAAACCTACTTATGTTGCATAAATCAGGTCTTCTCTGATCAGATTTATCATTTCCACAGTGCAAATTAAGGAAACTCTCTACAGTAACTTGCTTGCTAGTTCATATAGAGAAGAAGGCTAGAAAAGTCATGGACTTACCCTGCCAGTACGGTCATTGTTGATGTAAACAACCACACTGCTGTCATAGTATCAAAAGTACCAGTAATGTGTTGACCTGCCAGGCTAAAGAAACTGAAGCAGGTATGATACCATACTATAGCACAAATTTGATATTTCCATTTGACTGTCTTTCTCACATAACTTCAACTTTCATCTGCATCCTCACCCTTGACACAACTACTATCAGAATAAGGGGTTTTAGGCATCAGCCCTACCTCTGGATATGGGAAAAGGATGAAGCTGGACTGATTTTACATGTATGAGGACTCTGAATTCTTCTGAAGGAATGGATGCCTCCTGGAGAGCATCCTCTAACCCTCATCCCCCCCCCAAAAAATGTTTCTTCACTCTAAGAACAGATTTACCAGTCCAAGTAAGAAGGAATCACTGACCAACTTGCACTATGAAAGACAGAAAGTGCTTGCCCTGCATGCTTGGTACTTCAGAAAGTTTGGGGCAGCTCATCCAAGGCTACTAGCTTCTAATGTTACGTACTTCCCATGTGCCTGTTCAGAGACACTCTGTCCTTATTAAGTATGCCACTTATGAGACAACAAATTTTTTTGCAGTGTTGAAAAGGTGGTTTTCCTCAGAAATTTTTCAGCTTCACATTCCCCTCTCAGTGACTTTCATAAATCCATCTTCCCTAAGCTTTCTCCTTTAACAGTCTACAGTTTCGTTCTTTTGGTGTAACAGACAATCACACATATACCAATGACTTCTCCACTTCAGGTAATACCCAGAGGTCTCCTGACAACTGCCAATATATCAAGAAAAAGGTGACACATTGTCATACCAGAAACATAACACAGTAGCTTAGAACATAGACCCTATTCACTCCTGTTGGTCCTTAAAAGTAGTGAAATAGTTTTTGATAATTTCACTGCAATACCAGGCTGAAAATCAGTAGGAATGTTAAAATAATAATAATAAAAAAAAATAAATCACATACAGGAGAAGGTTAACTTATCCAGCTGATATTAGGGCCTCTGGACATCAAACATTCCTTGAGAAGCAGCCCTCATACAGAAGAGGATCTCCTTTTGGAGGCTAGTTCTTAAATGAGCCTAGGGAGGGATGGACCCAGGTTCCACCTGTTTTACTCACATTGGATGAACAGGTAACTTGCTTGCACCTGTGCCGCCACTTCCATCACCAGGTGCACAATCATCAGTTTAGACAATGACATTACAATTCATTTACTCCCTTTGAGAATCACTTTTATCAATCCTTGAACAAGAGAGATGAAAAGCATCTCTTCAGCCTTTCTAGCTAATTTAACTAGAACTTTTTTGTTGTTTCATTTTTATCCCCTCTGGGCAGAGAAATCCTTGCATTGCTGCTGCTCTGAATAAGCTTATATTTGTACTGTTGCAACCACAAGAACTCTGAAGTAAAAATATTAAGAGAAATCACTGTATGTTAGTTCTTAGCAAGAGTCTTGGAGATAAGGGTGTTGGATCTCCGCTATCCCCAGCTTATATACTTGCTCCAGTATGTGTGTGGAAGAGGGGAGGTATCTGAGGCCATTTCCATTGCTGTGGCCTGGAGAAGAAAACTTTATGTATGCAGATCAGTTCCTATAGCTAATCCATAAATTTCTTCCAGGAGTTGAATTTAGAGAGTGTTTCACATATGGAGGAAAATCTATCTCTCTCCATCTGGTGAGTACCGCTACCTGTACCTTTACTCCTATGGACTGGCTCTGGTCTCAGCCTCACAAATGATCAGTGAGACTTGCTGGTCACACACCACTCTGTAACTCATTATGATTAGAAGGATAAATAAAACACATCCCATCGATGCCTTTGTAACATTCCAGGGTGACTTTATTCAGTCAAATGTCACTGAGACAAAAAAGCTCTCCATAGACTTTGTTGGTTTACCATTCATTGTCCATCCCGTAAAATATGTAATTAATTCCAGCTGCACTTCATCCAGTGCAAGGACTTAGGTGGTCTCACCTCTCAAGTGGGTAAGAAACAAACATGAGTGTTTATGAGGATTAGCAGGTGCAGCTGCAGTCCCTTCTGTCCCAGTGGTAAAGCCTGACTTGTAGACTGTGGAGGCAACTGAATCTGGAGACACCAAGATACTGTTGATGCTAATGATAACAATGAAGTAGAATACACATTCTAGGAACACTCTTAGTGATCAATTGAGCATGGACATCAGGCTCTCATTATCTCCTAAATCAACAATGTTAACAGAAGGTGATTACACTGTGACATTTACTTTGCTAAGCAACAAAAAGCAGTTGCTCGAATGTGAATTAGGGAATGGAAGAAGGCAGAAGAGCTGAATCCCAACCCTGAGGTAAGGGTCCACAGTTGTAATTATTTTATACCGGGTATGTGTATCTATCTCTAGGTGTGCAGAGACCACATCAAAGTAGACTGGACATGCCAAGCTGCCGTTAGTGGTCATGCATCCAGAAGATCCCTATTTTGCCCAAGTACACAATTCTTGGGAACCCAGTTCCATGAGATCCATGCTTGTCCTCACTGAGCAGCGGCCATCACAGTCTTTGAGAAGATGCAGAACAGGAGAACCCTTAGGAAAGGAACTTCAGGTCTCTCTCATCCAGCTGCAATACATGCACTGCTGCCTGCACAAAGGGAACAGAAAGGACTGGATGCAAAACATCAAGTGAACATTCCAGGCAGCAGGTAAAAACCACCCTCAATCATGAAACACTGCGCAGACTATTAGTACAGCTGCTCTGAAGTGAGCTGGTTGAAAAACACGATCACATTCATTATTCTGCAGCTGCGTTGTCTGACTCATCCCACTGCAGATGCTCTGAGGCAACAGCCCAGGTTAAAAACTTTCCCTAACTCTTTTTTTTGTTTGTTTAGTTCCCCGGGGAAATTTACCTCTAATACAGCAGGAGAGCAATAGGAGCCATAACTGCCTCTGTCATTATTGGGGGCAAGTGAAAGGGAACCTTCAAAAAGAAAAGAAACAAATGAGATACATATGATCTAAGGGCTTTTATTTCATACTGCCTCTTATTATTGAATGCACTTTGACTTTCTCATATCAGTGTTGTTACTGTTAGTCCAGCAGCTTTGGAGATTTTTATCCCTGATCTCAAAGGTGCCAACAGCATTTTTGACCTTTCCCCTCTTCCACAAAAAACCCACAGAAAACTGCCACACAGCCATGGCTTAGCAGGCATCTTCATGCAGTGGGTTTTTGCTGGAATCCCTGTTCTGCCTCTTGACCCTACACCCAAGATGTCAGACTTTCTCCTATGCTTTCATATACAGACAGTATCTCACGATACATTGCTTTTAGCTGCAAGGAAATTTCTCCTTCGTGTCCCTTACTATTTTGTTTCTACAGAATGCTTTCCCAGTCCAAACATCCTTGCATTTAAATAGATGGGGTGACCCAAATACTATTGTGTATGATTATTCGAGGATGAAATACAAACTCCAGCCCAGTGATTTTTACAAGACAACTTAAATCAATATAATCTTTCTTAGCAGTAGTTTCTGGAAAGCCTACATTCTACAGCATCATATGCCATTAGTCATTTGGCTCACTTGTGCTGTACGTGTTGATGCGGTACACTGTTAAACAGCTGAACCTTTTGCTGTGCTGCACTCTGGATTGCACTGATTTCCTTCTGGTATGAAATGTAGCTTAGAAATCCTTCACTGTAGATTTCTGTAATGAATATTTTGCAGCAAGCCACTTGTTACTAATGATACTAATTTTACTTGTACAACTCTTTTTATAACCTTTACTCAAAAAATAATTGGGAACATTTACAATGGTAATTGAAGTGTTTACTAACCGATGGCCTACTTGTAAGATTAAATGGAATACAGTACAGCAATTCAGAACATTTTCCAGCCTTTTATGGGAAGAAAAGGAAGCCAACAGTTTTTGCAGTGCACCCCTAGAATATTCTTTACTGCAGACTATCTACTGCACAATAGCAATGATTTAAACAGAGAATATATTCAAAATCTGAAGTCTAAACCTAATTTAAAGCCTAAATGATGCTCACGAGTATAAACGTATTATCTATTCTCAGCAAAGCATACATCACTTATATACTAATGTTTCCCTAATTTTAAGCAACATCTAATGAGTCAAAAATTAGATCTGATCCCCCAAATTATGGATAACAATAAGATCACGATTTGACTACATCCCACATACTTCTAGGTGGTGTTCCCAGGTTCATTAGTTGCTTTTTAGTCACTGTCTGCTCTCTCACTAATGGATATTAAAAATTCCTCCAAAGGTGCTGGAGATCTGAGCAGCTGCCTGCATATAATTTGTCTGTTGATTAAAGGAGGGCTCCTAAGTTAGACTAAGCTAACTGCCAAAAAGCGAAGCAGGGAGAAACCTCATTTTGTCACTGATAATCTTTTTTTTTTTTTGTCATTCCAGAGCAAGGGACTGGAAAGAGTTTCACTTTGTTTCAATTATAAGTGAAAAGAAACAACAATAAATTTCCAAGCAAATAAACAGCTTTATAGCCAGCTTGCCATGAAGATGGAGGAGGTATGAGAGTGAACTGCATAACCAATCTTCATACCATTACAGGAACTGCTTATCTGGCATGGCTGTTAAATCAGGCCCTGTTAAACCCATGCTGGCCCTGCTGAGCAGCTGGTACCTGAACACCTTTGTGCTGGATTTGCATTGCACCAGTGATGCAAAGCCAGTTTGGTCAGCTCTGTATTGCACTGGCAGCATGACTGTCAAATGGGTAGCAAAGGTGCCCAGCGTCTGCTGCATGCAAAATAGATAAAGCTGAAAAATGAAGCTTGGCCTAAGCTATATAGCTTTGGTCACAGCATCTGAAAGGATTCAGAATGATGCTGACATGGATGCAGGCAATCCCACTGAGAAAGAGAGAAAGCGTCCCTTTCCTATATCATATCTAGTGTCCATATTGACACATGATCCTGATTAATGTTCTCTAATGTAATGATGGAAAGTGAGTTCAAACAGGAGATAAATGTACGGAAGTATGCAGCAATGAAGAATGACATTTTCAGAATCCTCCCCCACACATAGAGCAGAGCATGCACAGGTATCAGCCTGTTTACCAAGACAGCTTGTGTTCCCTAGAGGAACAGCATGGCATACATGGTCTGTGCCTGGATTCAGTCAGATCCCCAAAACCAGTTGATTACATCCCTTGATAAACTTCACTAAAACACATAAATATTTTTAAAAGTGTGGTAGAAAGGCTTTACCTTTGGCTTCAGTAGTAGGTGAGATTTATCAGTCCTGTGTGATCCTCCTCTACCTCAAGCCTGCTGGCAGCAAAATG
The DNA here is from genome assembly GCF_054131305.1 of Coturnix japonica. Taxonomy (NCBI): domain Eukaryota; kingdom Metazoa; phylum Chordata; class Aves; order Galliformes; family Phasianidae; genus Coturnix; species Coturnix japonica. Next base: position 109,336,018 of record NC_140663.1, read on the forward strand.
CTGGTATTCACCTACCCTGTCACTTTGCAAATCCTGAGGGCTTTCGACCTGGAAAGAGAAGTGTCAAAGAGAGATTCCTGCAAACCGCTACCAGAGATACAAACAAACAAACAGAAAATGAAAGGAAAGCTGTAAGAAATCAGAATGTATAGTCTGCCCAGAGCTACTATTCCTGGTAGAAATTAGATCCTGGAAGGCCCAGGTGAAAATCAGAGAGAATCCCTGTACGTGTTTTTAATTGGGACAAGCTGAAAACGAGAAAGCCCTTGCATGGGCTCTGCTTCCAGCTGGTACCCAGCCCTCGGGCCACTCTGGCAGAAGCAGGGCTCTATTTTGACTCCAGCATGCAGATGCATTGCTCTCGTGCTTCCCTTCTGGGTGCCCCAGGCTGGCTGTTGGGCTGTGGGCCTGCTGAGGGCTGCAGCCCGCCCCAGGCCCGGCCCATGGCAGTTGGATCCTGGCCGGGTAGGGGGGGACTGGGGGCTGGGCACCCACAGCTATTCTGGTAGCTGTGAGCCCTGCCTGAGTCATGTGAGCCGCGGGGCCCAGATATGCAATGGGCTGGATTGGCCCAGTGACCAACCGAGATATTTTGGTTGTCTCAGCGCCTCCCAGGCAGAGATTTATTGTCTTAGGAAACCTTCACAAAATAATCCCCGGGTTCTGACCTGATCTTCAGCTGAGAGAGCGTGAAAAGAGGACAGAAAGGGGCTGCTGTCCCGGGTGTAGCGTGATCTGAACTTATCGGAGTCTGAGACATACACAAGAGAGGATAAAACATCTGCTTCTGCCCCAAGCCATGCGCTGGCAGGCAGAGAGGATCTATTACTTGAGCTGCCTGAGGAGCAAAGAGGGCCGAGGGCGACGGTTGAGCAGACACAAAGTGCCACTTGTTGGGATTGTCATCTAGCTCCCTCATCTGTCACCTGATGGCCAGCCAAACAAGTTCTCAGCACAGCCGCGGACCATTCATTCATCCCTACACAAGCAGCGGAGGTGAGAAAAGTTATTACAGCTGTTAATGACATTCAGCAGTTTTTTTCTATAAAGGAATGCACTGAATTCTCTGTAAATCTACTAACTCTCTGCCAGGCAAGAGACTTTTTTTTTTTTTGGTTGGGTTTTTCTCTAGCAGCTGGAGGTCTGGTGGGCATTCATACGATGGCTGTTGATTAAGGCATCTGTTTCATAGTCTAATTCCATTTTTACTTGAGTAACTTAGTCAAGCAGAAAGCACTGCATTACCTACAATGAGCTACTTCCTGTCCTACTGCAAAGCACACTGCACCACCGTGCTCTCTCAGTATCAGACCCTGAGATCAGAGGGCTTTCTGTGCGATATTTTGCTGAAAGTGAAGGAAAATGAGTTTCCTGCACACAAGTCTTTGTTGGCATGCTCCAGTGACTATTTCCGAGCCATGTTCAAAAGTTACACACAGGAGTCTAAAGCCAGTGTGATTCAGCTACAAGTTGTCTCACCCATTGGTCTCCAGCACGTCCTGGATTTCATTTACACTTCCTTTCTGCCTCTTTCCTTTGAAAGTCTGGAGGAGACTTTAGAAGCTGCGAGTTACTTGCAAGTGACTGATGCCATTGGCTTGTGCAATCAGTACTTGGTTAACAACCTCTCCCTGGAGAACTGCTGCTTCTCTGCCAATGTTGCCAGGAGGTACTACCTGCCGGATGCCCTAGCTGCAGCAGAAAAATACATTGTCAACAACCTCTGGAAGCTGCTGGACTTGGATTTGGCAGGGCTGCTTGAGCTGAATTTCACAACTTTGCTAGCGGTGGTAGAATCACCAGATCTCCCTATGGTGAAGGAAACTAGGCTGTTGGATCTTCTGCTGCTGTGGCTGAAGCAGGATAAATCCAGGTCGATTCACGGAAGTAGCCTTTTGGAACACATAAGATATGGTCTTATCCCGGTGGAAGACCTGAGGAAAATTTACACACAGTCAGAAGTGCCCCTCACTGCAAGTATCAAATGCCTGATCATTAAAGCAATAAACTACCATACATCGGTTTTCAGACAGCCAGTCCTGCAGGATAAGTCCACCACACTGAGGAACCAGAAAACTCGGATCATCCTGCTGGGGGGAGGGACAGTAAGTGAGGGTCTCATCACTGAAGTGGTGGCTTTCGATGTTTACAACCACAAATGGAGAGCTCTCACACAGGTGTGTGATGGGGTACAGAACCACAGTGTGTGTGTAGTGGGGAACTTCCTCTACGTCTTGGGGGGAGAAGTAGAGTGTAAAGCTTCAGGCGACCCGAACAGTGACAAGATCTTATCAGTTACAAACAATGTCCATCGCTACGATCCAAGGTTTAACACATGGACTCAAATCACGGGCATGTTGGAAAAGAGATGCCAGTTTTCTTGCTGTGTCTTAAGTGACAGTATTTTTGCCATTGGTGGACGGGGTGAGAATGGGTGTCTGCATTCATCTGTGGAAGTCTACAACATCAGTCGGGACAGATGGACGAAGGCCAGGGAATTGCCATGCAAGATCCATGGTCATGCCAGTGCCACTTGCAAGAGTACTATATACATCTCAGGTGGCAAATATGCAGAACCAGCCAGCACGAGCAAGGACTTATATTCTCTGAGTTCACTTGAAGGGCAATGGGTGAAACAAGCCCCCATGAGCATTGCTCGGTTTGGACATCAAATGGCAACAATCAGAGAAGCCATATTCACATTTTTAGGTTTATATGAACCATTCTCTGAAATAGAAAGATATGATCCTGATCAAAACCAATGGACTCGTTTGAGGCCACTTATCTATGACCGATTTTGCTATGGTCTGGTGGTTGTAGAAGAAACAGCTCTTCTCATTGGGGGAAAGAAATGGCAAGACTCGCGGGAAGTCCCCACACAAGACGTGGTTGGCTACGACATTGACAACGATAGCTGGGAGGAGATCTGCAAAGCCCCCCTGCCCTGGTGTGGGCTGCAGTGTGCGGTGCTGCAACTGTCAGAGATGGCCGAGGAACAGGGCAGCGACACCCTCCAAAAGAAGCTGCCGAACTGCTGAGCTGAGGCATCATGGAATGAGAGACCTGGGAGATGAGCCAGAGGGGCAGCTCTGGGGAAGAAAAAAATTGTAATGGCACTGGAGGTGACAGAGTTGAGGTTCTGCAGTGATAAGCAAGACAATGGGTAGAAACAGGCAAGGAAAACTGTCTGAAACCTGGGAAAAGGTGCAGCAATTTGTAGATCTGAAAGCCATCCTCACTGTAAGATGTAGCAAGTAGCACATGTGGAGGAGAGGAGCTAGTATTTTTTGAAGAGTATTACCTAGATAGCAATTAAGAGTTGTTGCAAGTCAGATTTATTCTAAGGTTAAAAAATATAAGCCATCTTTTCTTTTTTCTTAATCAGGGGTAATTTTCCCAGTTGGTAAGTGCTATTGAATTGCTAGGATATGGCTAAACAAAGTGAAAGTGAGATGTATAAAGATGAAAAAATTGATGCCTGTAAGAGCTAATAACGAGCAGTGCCAAGGAAAGGTATTATTTGATATGCTACATACTAGGCAGGAGTACCTTAGCTAAACAGCATGAAATTACTGGACAGAAAGCGTGGATTTTTTAAAATGTAACCTCAGTTATGGCCATATGCTAAAACAGTGCTTGTTTCATAGAAGCCATTTCTCTCTGAGCAGCCTTTGTTGTGGTATGCCTTTCAGATGATTCTTTTGTATTATTTTGAAGAAACACTACTGGTACAGTACATTTCTCATGTGTCCAAGCCTTGTGTGAACTTAGATGGCCAGAGGTGAATTGATGTATGTACTGCAAGACCATGTGACACATGTTTCAGGAGTTGCTGTACCTAATGCTCCGATACTTACCTCAACAGCATACATTGCTTTATCGTACCTGATCATAACAGTAAAATTGTTCATTACTGAACCTGAGAGAACTGAGCAAACAGGTTTACTTTCACCAAGGAGTGCAAAGGGGAAGGAATGCAACAGAAGGCTTTCATTCTGAGTCTACCTACGGCCTACAAACCAACCCTCAACAGTCCTACTTCTTTTTGGCCACGCTAGCTGAGTTTGCAGACACTGCCCAATTGCCGAGGGACTTGAAGGCACGCTGATCTGTGAAATGTGGGTAATGTGGTCAGATGCCACTGTTTTTGTATGCAGTAAACTGAAACTTGAATCAGAGATGTTCATTTAAAAGCTAAATTTATTGTACTTCATTTTACAGTGTTCCCTTCCTAGGCTGAGAGTTAATACAATAAAAATATATATAGAAGAACATTTAATAGTCTTAAAAGAAGGCTGCACAATGGATAGGACACATGTTCTTTGTCACTAGACTAGCTTAAAAAATGCAATGTCTAATTTTCACCTTTAAAGCAATCAAGCTGACTTTACTAATGTAAAGTGCAGGCAGAATAGCTGTTGCATAGCAACAGATCTAAGTCCTCTGAGCTGCCTTGGTTTTGACAAGGAATCAACTACACAATGTGCATATACATCCATCAGATATAAAGAGGTTTTATATGAATATATTTACTTTTGGTCCAGTAAAACAGTAGCAAGAGAATCTAAATGCTTGGAACAATAGCACAACCCATTTCAAGTCAAGCATTTTTAAGAGAAATGTACAAAAACCTCACAAATTTAATATACAAGTCAGTACATGCAGTAAATAAACGTTCAGTTTATACAAACAATATTCTTCTAAATGGTACAAATATTACACTGGATCTAGAATTCGATACAAATGTCGTTAATATATGATCCATACTGACTCGAATATATAGGATTACTGAAAATGGGCTATGGAAAGGCCACTCTTCTGTACAATTGTGCAAAATCTGCAAAACATTTGCAATCCGAATACAATAGGATAAGAAGGAGAAAAGAAAGAAAGATAAAGGAATGAATGCAAATAAAGTAACAAGAAAGAAAGAAAGAAAGAAAGAGAGAGCAAATAAATAAATCTGACTGTTCTTTCCTTCATCTCATCATGGATATAACTGCCAGGAAATACCAGAGCTCATGAAGTTTGGAGTACATTCACTAAGCTGTACAGGCAATAGTCAAAAGTTAGCTAAACCTACAATTCACTGTAGAAAGAATAAAGGAGGCTGTGCCCTCTTGCATGAGCATTATCAAGCTATGTCTCAAGTCCTAAATTATGCAGCAAAACTCTGAAAAGCAGCACAAGTGCTTTGTCATGCTCTGATTGCATTTTGAAAACAAGAGCACAAAGAGTAAATAGATGATGTTTTACCTCTCACTTCCCTATTTCAGAGGTGTGCCTTAATCTAAGGAGATATTTCTGCTTATATTCACTGTGTACTCTGCAGCAAATCCCAACTCTCAGTGAAGTTTAAAACCCTTCTGTTGGCGTGTGAACTCAGCAGGATCCAGAGACATTCAGAGGCAGAGCAAAGACTTTCCGAGCTCTCAGTTATTTTCAGGTTCTGTGCTTAACTCTGTTCCTATCATACTTTTCCCCCCGAGTACAATACAGCCAAATTTCACAGCTCAAAAAACACAGAGGAGAGTACTTGAAAAATTGTATTCATTCCTTTACTATTGTGGGAATTTTCAAAGCCTCTCAGGCTGGGGGCATTTTGTTGGAAACCTTTTCCACTGCTGCTTTTCTGGGCAATAGAAATGCAGTTATCAAGGATATTCATAGTCGTCTTCTTCTCTTTTGCAAAATCCTATCCTTTTAGTACAAAAGCAGCATAAATGATAGTACCATGACTAATTTTTGTTTAAAAAATTAATCCAACCAAATATGATTAAAAGACAAGCAACACCTAATTTTGTCTTAATTAGAATACAGACCAGTATCCCTTTGCACTGATGGAAAACCTTAGCAACAGGATTTTAAAAAGTACAAGGAAATAAAACCTAAATGTTTAATACTTAAATTCATATTAGTCATTATTGTGGGCTGATTTTCACCCTCTTGTATTCAACAAAATGGAAACACAGTCACTGCATTACACTTTTTCCCTGTTATGTAAGAAAACTCCTAGAGTTTCTCATTAAATATAATTTTTCTTTTATTCCCCTGCCACCAAAATAGTACCTGCACTCCAAAAATGCAATACAATACTGGAATTATGTAATAAAAAATATCATTGTAAAAGCAACCTTCAATAACAAAACCTTTAGCCTGCGAAACTTCCTCCGTGAAGGCCACAGTCTTCCAAAAAATGTTTTTAAATACTTCTATCTAATAGTTAAAGTTCATGTTCATTATTTCACAGAAGGTAAACACAGGTGGAGCATTGGTAGTGTATAAAAATCACAAATCCTCATTAAAGACATGGTATCATAGACCATTAAAAGTGTACTTCACACAGTTGAGAGACATTAAAAGATAATTTACTAGAAGTCCCACATATTGATATAAAACCTAATATATGCACTTATTTAAAGGCTCGGAGTGTAGCAAATGGAGGGTCCCTTATACATGTGTTTCAATGTAGGAGTGCGTGTGCGCTAAGGAAGCTAGAAGTGCGTCAACCTCAGATGAGCCATTAACAGAGCCCCTCGGGGTGCTGTTGTGACAGATGTCCAAAAAGATGTCAAAGTATATTTGTTTCCATTCTTGAAAGTCTCTAGATGTCAAAGCTGGATTATCCAGAACCTTGTCTATAATGGCTACTTCTCCTTCTCTGGCCTGTGGGAGAAGAAAGACAAGTAGAGTCAGTGTGGGCAATGAGCAAACAGTATGGGTAGGGTGGGAGCGAGGATGCCACAGAGGTCTGGGAAACAGGGCTGCTGTGATACTGCTCATATGTGGCAGCCTCTTTCCATGATGTCACTCATCACCCTGCAGGACTGGGCACTCCTCACTTTGTCCCACACCCTCAGCAATGTCCCCTACTCCCCTCTCACCCCTTGTTCAGCTCCTACAAAAAAAAAAAAAAAAAAAAAAAAAGCCCTGAGCTGTTTACTACTAGCTGCTTTAATTTTCAGGATCAGTTTCATGCTGCCAAGCGCCATCTGTTTGCTCTTCTTGATCAGCATGAGAAATACCGTGTTTGTGCGTGGGATGCAGACAGATGGCCCCTCGCCCGCCAGCAGAGCTAAGCCTTTTTTACAGGGCCTGTCATGGGGACACCTGAGCAAATTCCTGTGCTAGGAATCTTCAGCTTGGTAATGTCCTCACCAGCAGTTCATGCTGTGGGGTGGCTGGCTGCTACCTTCTCCTACCATGGTGGTGGCAAGCAGAATGCAGGAATGGGTAAAATCTAACACAGCTGTTGGCACCTCCCCACTTGTCATGGGGGCAGGGGATGTGGCTGTATCCCAATCACTGACTGGTGATTAGCTTATTGAGAGATGACAAGCAGCCAGCATGGGTCAGAGCAAGCTGCAGATACACACACAGCTGCTCACTGTTTTTATTAGCGGTGGAAGATGGATGCACCAGCCTTGAGCCTGAAAGAACAAGTAACAGGCAAGATCCAGCACTTCTCCTTTGTGTAGGCATGGTCTGGTCACCAGGAGCTTCTCCTCTATTCCCCATGTCAGATGGGTTTCACAGACCTCACTTCTAACTGACATTTGCCATGTTTATTCTGCAAATGTGGTAAACCTCTCTAGGGAGCATGTTAAGGCAAGTATTCAGCAATGTCAGCTCATGTTGGTGGAACAGTTATCAGAAGGGTCAGAGATGTCATTAACAAGTAGTATGTTTAAAGGTATTTTTCATGCTTTGCAATCAGTAGCTAATTAATGCTATATGCTAGAATACTCAATTTCAGGAACAGCTGTGACTAACCAGAGGAAGAGAACCTTTGGAATTCCTCAGTTACGATATATTTGCATCAACTGCCATAACGTGCTTCTTGCAGGTTGTCACCTGTACACACAAACCAGCACTGCCATACTTGCTGAAGAGAATGGTTTTGTGGCTATGTCAGGACAAAGAAAGCAAAAAGGTCTTTCCATTGCTGATGGAACAGATAGCCTATGGGTGGTGTGAGCTAGAACCAACTTAGAGGGCTGTACAGATTACTAATCATTTTAATGAATTAAGGGAAAGTTCAGAACACCAAATGCAATGGGCAAGTGCAAGTGAACATATTCAGGAAGGAGAACTCAATGGCATTGATCAAAATGGGGTACAATTGATTAGCTAACAGCAGTAGCTCCTGATAAATGCTACTACCAGTACAATAGCAGAGGTGAGCTAGGATGGAGCTAGAAACAATTAATGAGTTACCGTGATGCCTCTGCAAAACAGGCACACGTCACGTTGCACTGTTGCCATATGCAAGAAACAGCAATAATCTGTCTTTGATACTTGCTGGCATTGCACTGTCAATTATTTATGTCATTCTGGTCCAAATAAGATTAGTGACTAGTTCAGAAAATATGTGTCATGGAAAGAGAATAAACAAATTATGTTTGCTTGGTCTAAAAGAAAGAAGATACAGAGAAGCATGAAAACAGGCATCTGCTGGGTTAAAGGGATGAGCTGTTTTTAGAAGACCCTGGAGAGAAAACAATTCCATTTGTAGAAAACCACTGGCATAATGTAACTCAGGTATCAGTAAATGCTAGCAAGAAAGGCAATTAAGCATGATGATAAGCTGCTGATATGGAACAGCAGCAAGGCTGTGTAATTCCTGCAAGTATCAAGAAATGTGTTATTTTTTATATTTCAGATTAGCAACTCTAACATACTGTTGGCATGAAGGATTCCACCAAGGTGCAACAGCAGAGATTCTGTGTGAATTTCCTACCTGTTCTGCATATCTGAGGTGGCTATGATTTTGCTTCAGTTTCTCCTGTAAAAATTACATGGAAAGCCTGAGCACCTTGTCTTTTTTCTATCAGTCTACAATCTAGCAAAGACTCACATACCCTGGTTCATTCAGTTGCCTTCAATGAGATGATACAGTGCAAAAAGTTAAACATAGAAAAGACTTTCTTCAGGGCTGGAGTCTCACAGCATGAAAATAATATTGCTTAAATGCTTCTCTAGGTGATGGAAAACCAAATTAATTAATGCTGGTAAAACTCTCTTTGATAAAAACTGTTAGAAAATCCACTGTACAATTATCTAGTGACTTAAAATGTAGTAATTTAATACAGTTAACAGAGACCCTGGGGAAATCCAGCATATTGTTTGCTGAAATCTCTAACAGTACAGATTTGCTGTAACGAATAAAGAAGCTGACAGGGAGGTCAAATTAGCTTCACTGCACTTACAATAAAGATAAAAATCTTCAAATCCATCATTACCACTATCTATTTATTTAATCAATCCTTCTGATTAAACACAGTGATCCCACTGGTCTATGCAGAAACCGAGCACACAGTTCATTCCCAGACAAACTCAGTAATCAGAAAATAATAAAATGTTTTAAAAGGTACCGCATCATTCCAAAAGTGACCGTGCTTCACTTTAGACTTTGGCAATTCTGGAGTAAATGCATTTTTATAAATGAAAGTTTTCAGGGACAAAACAGGTGGTTAAGTTCTTTTCTGTTAATCTGGTGTCAAATGATGCCGTAGAAGCTGGAGGAAGAGCTGAGATTTTACCTGAGCACAAATTAAAACATTCCCCTCCCTTTGACTCCTCTCCCAAGGCACATTTTCCTCTGCTTCAAGAACAGTGGTTACACATATCTTCCTTGCACGTTTCACATATCACATTCAACCTGAGCTCCAGCCACACACAATTAATCTCTGAATACAATACTGGCAGATCCAACCTTAAGGCAGGATTTTCCTCCCATTTATCTCACCTTTAAAGTGCTTTTCAGAATTCGCAGCTGGTGCAGTTTTTCATTAACTACTGGATCGCTACATCTCTTTATAAAAGATTTCCTGTACTCCAGCTTAGTGGAAATCTGGTGGTCTCCTAAAGGAGAAAGGCTGGCCTGCTCCAGGGCTCTGTACAAGTCTTGCAAGGAATCTGCTGCTATTTCTTCTGTAGTTTCAACTGTAACAAGAAAAAGAGGAGGGGGAAAAAAAAAAAAAAAAAGGAAAAAGAGAAAAGAATAGTGGATCAATAACAGTTATAGGGCAGTCTACCCGAAGCCTTTGCAAAATGTTTCTTTGATGATGATCAAGACTGATGATGACCAGATCATAAGGAAAACATTTCAAACCTGCTTAGGTTCTTGAAAAAAAGTTCTGCTTCTTCTTCACTGACTATTGCCTTCAAGAGAAAGGCACTTAAGAATGTATAGTCTTGATCCGCACAGAAAGAAGCAACAGTGCAAGGTGCAATAATCTTGCAGTGCCGTTACCATCAAAAATCTCATCTCCAGTATTGCATTTAAATAACACTGGCAAACAAGAAAAGAGAGCACTGGAAGTGTCCTAGTGAAGAAGGTGATCAGGGACCAGATCTTGGCCTGAGCTAATGATGTTGGTGGTGCCCTTTAATGATGCTGATGGCAGTGCTCTTGGGATCAGATGTAATTTTCCTTCCTATAAAAGTCCTTTTTGGCATGTGCTTTTGATACTTGAGTGTTTTTCAATACTCAACAATGCGGTTCCTTGTGATATTTCTCTCCTATATTAAAACCTGGAGGGTTTAACAGAAGATTACAGATTGGATATCTGAGCATGGTGCCCAGCACTGCAGCAAGCTGCATTATAGGCTTCTTAATGTTTATTCTGACTAGTGCTGAGAGCATTTTAAAGGAAAATATAATTAAAAATATACAAATAAATTTCTTCTTTAGAAACAAACTCAAATAAAAGTTGGGATGAATTGTTACTCTAAGCATTTGAAATACTTAATCTGCAAAGCATCAAAACATTTCAATTTTACATACACCATTTCCTCCCAATGACACTAATGAGTGCGTAGAAACTTGCAAAGTGCCATTGAAGTGCCATGATGAGCAGAGCTATGACTGTGGGAAACCATGGCAGCCCTGAGGGAGCAGCCAGCTCTTATGCTGCTGCCGCTCACCAACATCCCATATATACAACAGCCATCCACTGCTGCAGACACACGTGCCTATCAGTGGTGACTTGAAACAACCTCCCTTTCAAGCCCATAGCACGCAGCACAGCAACTACTCACCTCTCAGACCCAAGCAAGAACTCTAGAAACCAAGATCTCCACATCCCATCACAAAAGGTATTTGCAGTCATATAGATCTTTACAGAGCCAAAACATTTTGTAGCCAGCAATTAATCTCGATATATCCCCCATCTGTTTATTCATTTGCCTTTTTCAGGGTGTGGGGAGGTGTTCTTTTCTTTTTAAAGATGCATAGACATGAAGAAGATTTAGAGGCCTTTTACTGACAAGGGTGTTGGGTTCCCTCAGTTGATATATGTATTGGAGTTTGTTTATCACTGCATGTCCAAGAAGAACTTACAGAAAATCAGAAGAGAAATGCAGCTCTGTCTGGTTGATTTCTTTCTTATTAACACATCTATTGTGTTAACAGGTAAAGCATTCAACAGATTGGTTAAAATTCTCCGCAGTTTTCATTTTTATGTTTTCTTCAAAACTCCCTGTAGCAATGAGAGAATTGATGTTTGGGATATTTCTGTCAGTTGGCTCTGAACTTTTAAGTCTAACAGTGTGAAGTTGGTAGAGTTGGAAAGGGAGGGATTTTCTAAAAGGAAAAAAAAACAAACCCCAAAAAAGAAGACATCTAGATTTGATAAGGGACTGTTTTACATCTGCTCCTTTCTTTCTCTTATCACTTTTTATGAAAAGCAAAGGAGATCTTGTCTTTTGCCCAGCAGCATAGCCATGTTGTATCCTCTGGGGATTTGTGCAGGAAAGCCTGCTGAAGGAGCAAGCCAGTGCTTTGTTTCCACGTAATTTTAATTTGATTTGCTAGGGTTATCTGGAGTCTGGACCAGCAACTGGCCACCGTGTCCAGACTTGTCACTGAAAACCCCAAGCAATCTAAAACATGAAAGGTCCCCACCACAGACAAGAACAAAGTTTGGGTTGAAACCCAAGGTTGCATCTGGGGTGACAAGCACCTTCAATGAACCTAGCATGGCTTCTGTAGATGCAAATGCCAGGCTGCAAGGCCCGGAATGGCCTCCATCCCTGTGCCACCCACCAGCCGGGAGGTCTGCCCTGCCTGGTGCTCCTTGGGGCTCACCTTTTCAGGCCTGCTAAAGCAGAGGGGCTGCAGATGGGTGATGGGACCAGCTCTGAGATCTCATGGGACCACACTGCAGGGCACTACAGGGGAATATTGTGGGCAGGATTAAGCAGCAGATTTGCTGCCCTCTCATAGCACTGACTGGAAGGTCTCCAAAATGCATCCATGCTTCTCCTGTGCCCACTGACGCTGCCTTCTCCCTGGTTCTGTCACCACCATGCTGTAGTTACAGGCAGTGTGGAAAAGAAGGAACAGGATTTGCCATGAAGGCAAGAGCAGGGGAGACAGAGAGCAGGTCCCTGCTTTTAAGTGCCTCTGCTGATGATGCTTGGGAAGCTGAAGCAGGGCAAGAGACTGCCTCAATCCGCCCACGGCTGGGGTGAGGGCAGTGGGCGTCACAATAACACATGCCAAGTGTTTAATTTTTCCAGAGGAACACTGAAAGCAATGATGTTGCTGCTCTCGGTGGCTGGAGTAGGCCCTCAGTAGGCGGGAATGAGATTAGAGACAAATCTCCCCTCCTTCACCCTTCTGCTAAAGGCTTTGATTGATTTCCTGTGGGTGTTGGTGAAACCCTTTGTGCCAGAAAGGAATTGAAATACTTGATTAGACATACAGCTGAGATTTAAAAGTATGCTTTTTCTTTCTTCCTTTCTTTCTTTAAAAAAAAAATAATTATTTTTTCCTTAATTTGGTTTATATTTATGCAAGTGATATGCTATTACAGCAGGGCTTTCCTCATAAGGGGAAATAAGGCCTCAGAAAATGCCACTTTTAAGCAGGAAACATGACCTGATGTGATCTGCAGATGACCTCAGAAGAGCAGCCACTGTAGCAGGTGGTTATTCACCCTGGCATGGCTGCTGAGCTACAGGCTGCATCTCTCCAGCCATCTCACTTCTCTGAATATAAAGGAACATGGTTGTTCCACACACTGCTAGAAAGGAGGGTCTCTTTCTGTAACAATCCTTTTGCACCTTTCTTGACCTAAGTCTTGAACAACTCTGTAACCTTGAGGCAGAAAAGATGTTGCACAAACTCTGCAGCACACAGGATCAAAATTCAGAACCACATCTTCCAACTGCAATAATACACAGGTACTATGTTTTGAAATAACAAAACTTATGCTCTGTCTTCAAAAGAAGGCAAACCCTTTTGCATTAAATTCAGGAGCTGAAAAACATTACATTCAAGTAAATGCATTGATGATGTTTTGTTTTCTTTTTACTGCTTTCCACTTAAAATGCCGTGAATGTTTTTATCTACTTTTACATTTTCTCAGGGGAGGAAACGAGAGGTTGCAACTGAGTTGGTGAAACTCTAGGAGGTCAGGAATGGTTTGGGTTATTGGCATTCAGGAAAGACTGGTGGGATTTTTGGCACTCTGCTCTTTGTTTTTAGAATTACTCTGCCCTGAAACCTATAAGGATATATGTGTAACCATCTCTTTGCTCCACTGGGCTGTTCATCTTTCCATTATTTCCCCCTAAAAAAAACTAGGGACATCTAAATAGGGACATTAGGTACCTGAATGAGAAAGTGATCAGAGAGAAACCATCAATGCTGGTATTTATGTGGACCAAAAGATGATGGTTCTGTGTGAGCTAACGATTCACGAAGATGATCCTGAACTAGCGACATGTAGAAAGTCCTCGCTGCAACCCATCTGGCTAATGCATCTGGACACAGGTAATCTCTGGGCTTATATTTCTCACAAATATGCTTTAAATGGAGTAATCTTGACATTTTCAGTGGAGGTTCCAGCACTTTCTGTGCTTCGCTTTCCCTGTAAAATCTCAAGCCACTGAAATCTTGTGTGGTGTCTCTCTTTCAGTGAGGTACCATCAGACACAACGATTGTACCTGGGGTTATGGGTGCACACAGCTGCCCAGGCAAGGATCCTACAACACAGTCCATCACAAGCTTTGTCACCTGCTGTGCTGTCAAAGGCAGATTCTTCAAGGGCTGCTGCTCTCTTTTGTAGGCCTCTCTGATCTTTGCCTGTGCCTCCCAACTCCATCCAGACTCCACCCATCATCTTCAGGCTCCTCATCCCAACTGAGGGACACAGTTCCTGCTCTAACGTTTTTCTCCTTTATTTATTTATTTATTTTGCTATCCTCAGTGATGTTTGCTCCTTTCACAGCTCAGCGACATGCTTTTCTCTGTGCAGCTCCTTGTATGCACGCCCACTCACTGTTCTACTTGCAGTTAGCTCTGCATTTGAACAAAATTACCGCCCTCTGCAAATCCTGAGAAAGCAAAGCTGCTGCAAAGTCTGTGACAGAGAGCAAACAACGTGCAAACAGGCTGAAATCCCCCAGCTCCACTGAAACCCACGCTCCCATTTTCATTCCTTTTGGTGAACTCACTGGCTCTGGCAAGGGAAACAGCTCAGCTTGGCTCCCCCAGGATCTTAAGGAGGTAAGTTTGTTAGAAGACAGGATTAATCATAATATAAACCATATGCTAATTTCCTCCTAAAAAACTCACAGGATTTGCTTTCAGTTTTAATGTTACGCCTTCTCACTTCACCTCTCACACCTGCTTGAAGACTCCTGAGACTTTTTAGTGTTGCCAGTAAGCAATCCAACAAAACTAAGATTATTTCTGGTCTCTGGGACATGGTCCCCGGTCCTGTTACTATCTCACACAGAAGCACAAATTCCTGTTTTTTGTGTTTATTTGTTTTTCAAGGAAAGGTAGAAGGGATGTGCCAGCATTTAAGGCAAGAAAGCAAAAGGATAGAAAGAATGTGTGTGAGTGTTAGCTCTATTGGAGGGGAGAGGAGAGAGCCTCCAAAGAAATTGTTTCTTGTTTCTCGGTACCTTTGCTGCTGTTCAGGTTAATCACTAGATTCCAAACTGCACAAGAGGAATGATGCCTATGATGCAAAGAAACAGGAAGTACAGTCATTTATTATGCTATTTGGGTTGACGGCAGGCAGACAAAGTGAGGTATTTGCTTTCCTCCTCTCTTCGTCATCAAAGGAAAACAGTGGTGAAACCACTGGCAGATGGAGTTTTACAAGGAGACTTCATGTGGTGTACCACGTTTGCCCTGATCATGAGTGTGGGGAGCATGGTGACAAGGCAGAGCAGCTCCTGCTAGGAGAGCATCAGCAGCCTCATCGCAGTGTTTGAGCACGACACAGAGCAGGTGGCAGGAGGCAGCAGGAGATGCAAGCCAGGTCTGTATGGAGGCCAGCTGCGAGTCATCTGCTCTGAGTCATGAGGAGCAGATTTCCCTACTAGAGCACAGAGAATTCTATGTCTTCTCTAACTCCACATTGTAGCAAAATCAAGACCTGAATGGGCATGTGAGTGAATGTACAGACAGAAGTGCATATACATATAAATCTATGTATGTTAATATATTAATGAGAGCTCTCCACAAGTGAAGAAAAAAGTAAGCAAGCTGAAGAAATACTTAAGAAAAGCTATGGGCTTTATGTGTAGCACCTGGCCTTTGTAGCCTTTCTCTCTGTTATCCTTTCCCCTTGCCTGCCCTTTTCTAATTTATGCAATCCCCCATTAAAATAATGACCCATGTACCTGAAAGCACAAGATTTTCCCCAAAACCTTTGTTCAAGAAGGGGAGAAGCAGTGTTTAAACTCAAGCCTTGATACTTGTGTTTAGTGATGCAGAGGATCAGAAAACTAGTATTAAATTTACATTTTATGCCATCTTTTCCTTGAAAGAGGCAGTACTTTTTGGTTATCAGCTAGCTGTAAATAGCTTCTGTCCTCTCCCATTAGGTAAACCTGCAGGCAAAGAGGTTCCTGGAGAGCATCCTTGCTGAGGGCACCAGCCCAATGCAGCTCTACTCTGCGCTGGTGTTCCCCACTGGAGCAGTGAGTCTGCCTTTCACCTCTGTGAGCACACTGGTTTCCTGAAATAAAGTGAACAGTGAAGGCAAGTGGAAAGACCATCTCCCATGGGACAGATTTTAGAAGGTATTTCAGGCCATTTCCACACAGCCAAGCTTAATCAGTAGTGGTTAGACACCATAGGCACTTTTAAAGGATCTGACACTAGCTTTTGTAAGGCCTGTGAGATACTTGACCAATTATTGCAGCATCAAAGGTCTAGTTCTTTTTTGTGAAACATTTATGGCCCTACTCTTTTTGGATCCATAGATCCCTGTGAATCTCTCTTCTCCTCTTAGGTCACCTCTCTGGTGAATGAATGAAAGGCTGTCTGCTCCTTGTCATGGCCTTGCCCTCATGAGCCACCATTGGCTACAGTAGACTGTGTTCTATGGGCTGAAGCACAATACCTGGGCTGGCCTTTCTGCAAGCCCACACCAGACACTGCTCTTCAGTTCTCCATGCAAATAGAATTGGTTGTTAAAAATGGCTGATGCCAAACTCAGCTTGAAAAAAACTTCAACATTTTAGAAGTACCATGAGCCACCAGGTACCTTCCTGGAGACCTGCAGTGTCATGCTGATGCCAACCTGCCAGCACTTTCAGCATCCACTTAGCAATAAAGGACAGGTGCTAGCAGATGGGTTAATATGTTAGTGGGAAGGGAATACACAGACAGAGGGAATAATTAACTCACTCTGTTCGTGCAACAGCTTGACAGCTCTTACACATCTCAAATGAGCAATGGGAGAAACTCCTCGTGTGCTCTCTGTTTCATGAGGTTATATTGGTAGACTGTGATTTCAGAGAGGGCATAAGAATGAGGCTGAAATAACTCAGTGTAACAGAGAACTCTGATCGGTGGCAGAACTTTGTGGCAGCAGTGTTATAATTGTATCCTTTGGTATTTGTCAGAGTGCTCTACTCATTAAGTTGCCTACAAAGAAATCATTTTAACCATCATCCACCGACCAGATTTTACTGATTGTGGGAGAATTTTAACACAGTGAAAGAGGGTATCTTGACATTTTCCTTTGTCACAGATTGGTATAAGCACTGTTCAACTTTATCACAACCTACAAATATTGAGGTGAAATAAACAAAGCAATTGTGTTTTGGTAGTATGCTTCCCCTTAGTTAGCTCAGTTCAGAAACAATGAAAAACTTCTTGTATTTACAAGGTAAGCCAGCTGTGAAGCAGAGTGGATAAATTGCAACACTTCTGGGGATGCTGTTACTTTTAAACAGGATGAGGCTGTCTCTGTGGAGGCAATATATGGAAGCAGTTACTCCTTCAGTAAGATTTTCTTTTTTTTTCTTTCTTTTTTTTTTTTTTTATGGACCTGGCAACATTACTCACCACTCAAAATCAAGCAACAGTCATGCTTGCTCAGTGGTAATACTTGTCACAGCTGATGGCCTTGGTACCTGAAAGCAAGCCTGAACAGAGGGGGTAGTGTTCTTCGTGAGCAATATCCACTGAGAAAATGAACTCTACTTCAGGCCACATCCCATGTTTGCTTATTTGGATGAAAATCTAACACTGAGTGAAATTTTCAGAAGCATAAAAAACCCAGGAGTATAAATTCCAATTTCAAGATGAAAGAAATGTGGTAAATCAGTGTGGGCAGGAACTAGCGTCTTTTAAATGCCAGCTTGGTTACCTCCGTATTGCACGGCAGCCGGCTGTGGAAGCAGCTCCTGAGGCATTTGTGAAGGGGGCCTGAAATACTCTGGAAGATGCTATCCCAGAAGATATCTTAATTATTCAGATATTCAGATTTATTATGGGATTTATAATTACACAGGTTGTGATAGCTGCACTGGTTAGATCCCAGACTAATGAATCTGCACCTCAATTTACACATTTATTTAGGGTACAACACGGCCATATCTTAAGCACCCCCACCAGCTGCTTTATGCCCATCACATCGCCACTGCTTGTAAACACTGAACAGAGTTATGTCCCTGCCTGGTGCCTTTGAGTTTGAGCCTGTATGTTTAGTAATGGCAAGAGAAATGCAATGCCACGTGGCTTTTCCAGTCATCACTCATGTCATCATGTGTCATAATGCCCAACGAACTTGTGAACATGCAGGCACCTTAACATAAACTTTCTCTCAAAACTGGCATAACAGCCATCACAGAAGAAAGGTCTGTTCCCCATCCATTAGGAAGAACGCGCACACAAAAGAAATGGAAAAGAAGGAAGTGACCATCAGCCCTTACAGACAATGGCAAAGCTGAGAAGTTACTGGCTTATTTCCTTTATTAAGCCCAAAATAACACTTTCAAAAATCCTGACTTCATTAATAAATCAAATACCTTCATTAAAGAAACATTACTGCCATTTTCTATACTTTATTTTAAGGCATACAGAAAAAAAATATTTAACAAATGGGTATGCAATTAAATGCCAGGGACTGCTAATTACAGCCCTCTTGAATGCCTCTGCAAAACAATGATACTCAATACAATATGTTAGAAAGGGCGGGGAAAAGAAAGAGGAAGCTGAAGACGATCTAATTCATGTTAGTGCAGATATATGCTTGCCTGTGGCTGCAGGCTGCAAACAAGCCATCAGCGTAACCCAGAATGGCAGCCAAAGGATACTTTAGATTCACATCTTTGCTTCTGCTTCTCTAATTCATTTCCAAAACATTTCATCTCTACCTAATTATGGAGTTTAATGACAGAACGTGAAGGACTGGCTCAGGTTTCAGGCCATTCCAGCAGAGTTTTAATGATACATTACATCCTTCAGGTTGCAGAACCTATATGTGCTTAGCTGTGATTTATCAGCCCTGGCAGAGGCAGGTACTTCAAAGGCAATCTTATATAAAAAATAAATTCTGCCTTTGCCAAGCATCGGAAAAAGCACTGAATTAAATTTAAAAATCAATTCCTACAGACAAGAGAGTCATAAAAACTCAGTGGGCTTGTCTATTTGGCCAACAGGCACGAAATCATGAAAGTACAATTTTGTAATCAATAATAGCAATACAGCGTATGTTTTTCGATTGGAAAAAATTAAAGATGCCAAAACAACATTGATAAATACTTAGGCTGATTTGTGACAGTCCCATTAAGCAGAAACACAACATGCATTTTGATGAATTTCCAACTAGTTTATGTCATACTATAGTTTTTATTTTTCAAAAAAGAATATTAAAACTATTATAAGCTTTGTCACCTGCTGTAAGGCAGAATGATGTATTTTATTCACTGCACATTTCATTTGAGAGGCAAAAAAGCATAATTTACTTCTTTATAAAAGGGAAATATATATAACTATATATATATATAATTTTATTGGTATTAACATAATGCAATACCATACATTGAGCAAACAGAAAGAAAACATTTCAAAATACATTTTTAAAAGTATCTCCCTGTAAGATAGTATGAAATATCAAGTAATTAGCATTAACATTATTACAATACACCCTTAGCCAAATATATTAAGGAAAATCCACATTCTAACCACAGAGATAGAGGCAAACATCAACCCATAGGGGACTCAGAACATAATGATAAATACAATATCTGCATCTACTTTGAGTGACATCCAGATGAATACTGGCCCCCAAACAGCCCTCTGGAGTCGGGGTGTTATACAGAGAATACTTTGTGCCTGCTTCTCCAGGCAGCATCACTCACATGTTTAACTCCTAGAAGATAAAGAGGAACTGAAGAATTTATCTGCAGAGTATAAGAAATCTCAGCATGAGGTATCTTCTCCGTCATCATCCAAACCAGTGTCAGTGTACCCTCTGGTAATGTGTTACAAATCATTAGAGAAATAGAAGTCTCTGAAAGGTCTGTGCACACCTTCACTTGACAGAATACACTTAGTTTAGCATGATACAGTAAGGTAGCATCCTTCACATTAGCGAAAGATGCTTAAATGGCACAAACTGTCTGGTTGGCCTGAATGGATTCACTGCAGTTCAGTAAAAGCAACAGGATTTTAGCGTTACCACAGCCGAATCCCTCTTTAATTCCTCGAGGTCTGCAGAACAAAACTGAGTGACATCAAAGCCCTTCCCCTGTCAAGACCCTCTTCCCCTTCCGTTCTCCCATGCAGGGCAGTATTTTCTGCAAATGTGCTCCGTGTAGACTGGATCTGACCTTGTGCCTAGTCCCATTGTGGAAAGGGTGCATTCTTCAAAAGAGTGGCCATGCCCTTGACACCTTCCTGGAGGCCCCATATCCAGGCATATGGTTGTCTACGTTTTAACAGGTCTAGTCTCTTTTATAAATACCAATGTTATTCAAGAAGAATTGACTTTCTGAATGGAGGCCATTAGGCGTCTTGCAAGAGGCTGAAGTTGAGTCTCCGTCGTGCCAATTCGCTAATGATAAGTTTATCAACCTTTGAGTCCAATCGGTTCAGTGCCAAGAGAAGTGGATCCGATTTGACATGGAGAGGTTCTATCAACTCTCGCAGTGTATTAGCCTAATATGATAAAGCAGTGATACAATATGTTGAGAGAACGGTGATGTGCCATTATTTCCATATCATATTAGTATATTTGAATTACTATCATGCAAACAAGAGCAAATAGCAAATCTGGCATACAGTTGCAGCACTACAGAGCTTTTCTAATATGCATGCAGGTATGCTTGTGAGAACAGATACATGGCACCATTTCGGTATGACAACTTGCTCCATCCAAAGAGGTATTTAGGGTGGAAAGTTACATATATGCTTTTTGTAGATACGTTTGGAGGGAAAAATATCAATGACAACAAAAACCCACAAAGCAACCAAACATAACAGAACAAAGACTAATTAAAAATAAACTAAGCAAGAGAACAATACACATCCTAACCAGATTGGGTTGGTTTCCTCTGTACTTTAAAGACATGAGCTCAATTAGAAACACTGGAAAAGGGTCACATGAATGAGACAAAAGAAAGCAAAGAATGTGCCTTAAAACCACCAAACATGCTATGAGCATGGAAAGATACCCTGCCAGCACCTTATGTATGGAACAGAAAAAGAGGTGGCACAAGGCAATCTGTTTCTTTTTGTTATTTTAGCTGGCAGTTTTGTACTGTGACACTTTGGATGAAGGGTAAGATTGAGTAGGAAATCATGTGACTTTCAAACCATGCTGACATCTAAAAGCTAAGACTTGAAAACTCACAAATCTTTGCAGACTCATGTTAGCAAAGAAAAGAGAGAGGTGGAATAAACAGCATGTTGCTAAGTTGTTTACTAAAGAGTTTTTGGTGTATTTGTGCAATCTTTGCACACAGGGCAGTTTCAAAAGCCCAGCTGGTTTCAGCACTTCCCCTATTTTGCTGTGAATTATACTTATTTGTTACAAAGTATGAAACTTTCCGTGATTCTCAAAATCCACTCTGTTTTCAGATCACGGATAGGAAAAGCTGTGGGATATTTTGTTGTTAAAAGAAACAAAAAACAAGCCTCACTTTGGGAAAGAGTTCAACTAGGCCAAGTATAACGATGTAAAAGTTACATCCAATTTAATTCTTGAGATTTGTTTATTCCATGTTAAGGAATTTACTTTTTCAAAAGACGGGATGCAGAAGGAGGGAAAATACCAAGCTCTGTCATTCTTACTCTTGAGGATATCTGGAAAGGTCTAGGAGAGCGAAAAACGATGTTGTCTCAGTGAAAGAAGGCACCAGGTGGAAAGAATTCCAGGTAAAAACACTGGTGCCATTTAGTCTGCCCACGGCAGCAATTGGAAAATGTGTTTCCAAAGAGGCACGCTGTGAGCAATGCTGCAGAGCTCAAATGAAGTTCAGGCTCTTCTGAACTTCCTAGCTTTCCTGGGAATTCTGTGTGTTAAGACGGAGAAGAGGAAGAACAAGGGAGAGGAAAATAGTTTATATAACTATGTCCTAAGAATAGCAAAGAGACGATTTTATGTAACTTATGATTTTAAATAGGGAACATTTGATTATACAACTGAAATGAACACAAACAAGCAAACAAATAAACACAAAAGAAAAATAAACCCAAACCAACCCCAAACCAAACCCCTGAGAAACAAAAGCCCAAGCCAGCACATTGTAGGACTGATGGAGCTGTGAAGAAAGGAGGCTCAGCGGACTGCAAAGGGAAATGCTTTTCACATTTTAGCCTATTTTATAACACTGACAGTCACAGTGTTTAAAGTAACAGTCTTGGATTTGCTTGGAAAAGGGCACTAAGTGGATCCTGCAGCCTCATAGATGTCGCTTCTGCAGCTTCAGGAGATTCAGGTGTCTCAAGGTTGCTGTTGCTAAAACTTCAGCTCTAAAATATCAGGAAGTTTGATTTCCTGTAAGAAGGCAGATTTGGTCAAAAGAAACTTTTTTTTTTTTTTTTTTTTTTTTTTTCCCCTCATGAAAAAAAGGTAGCTACGAAATAAACAAGGGGCATTTTCATTAGGATGCTACCAAGCAGATATCTCAACCCTGCTCTTCCACACGTCCTGATGAAGCTAGTTGAAGGATGTATGAAAGAATTATGCTACCTTCACTGGCTGGTGGGACAGAACAGAATGGTTTTTATGTACCTAAAATCCAACTACATTTTGCATTTGAAGATGACTGCTTCTGAAAGAAATCCTATTTAAAAGCCTATTTATCTGAAAGTGAATATAATTAACAGGCACACTTGGGGTTTTCTAAATAGATTTTCTTATTATTTTTACTCTTATAGAAAGCAACTGCACAATAATTCTGTTAAGGTAGAGGCACACTAGAGTTTAGAAATTCTGCTTTTTTGTAGAAACATTATATTTCCTTACCATTCTAAAATACACATTAGCAAAATGATTTCAGTAAAATCCAGCACATGGTTCCCTTTCCAGTGTAGAGTTTTTCTAAGTTTGTTTTAAAGGAGAGCAAATACAAATAACAAAGAACAAGTAATGTGATTTTGGATGGATACTTATCAACACTACAATTTATGAAACTCACGAGACCTTCAAACACTTTGAAAAAAAGCCCAACTCTCATTCACATACAAAAATTAATTCAACCCTGTGAAAAAACTTAAGTGCATGTATTAATTAATTTATGCTTGTATTATGAGAAGAAATGTATGGCAAATGACATTCTCAGAAGGGTTGTAGAGAAAAAAAAACCTGCCTGCTGTAAATTGTCAAATACATCTTCAGCAAATATCATAAGATGTGAAGACTTTTAAGTCTGAGCAAGCTTGTAACAATGGGGGGCCTTTACCCATCAAAAGTTGTGTGAGAGAATACTTCAAGGCTGGGATTGACCCAAGAAAAAACTAAAGGATGCACTGCAGGCCTCTAGCCATGCCAGCATGTCTCAGTACTCAAGAGAAATGTTAGCATTGGAAAAGAGAAAGTTCTCACTTGAGAGAAATATTTGAGTCACAATCAATAGGTCTTAAGATAGCTCCCACACAAGAAGTTCTACATAAGGAAAGGGACGTGGAAGGTGGACCAACTGTTTATTTCCCTTTGTTTGAGACCTGTTTATAAATAATGAAGGCACATCAGCAGTCACTAATCAGATATAATTTAAGTTAGGATTTTTACTTCATTTTTAAAATTATTTTTTAAGGAAAGCGTATACCATTTTACTGCTGCCACTTGAAAGTGCACTTCCTTATAGAATGGCTTGGGTTGGAAGAGACCTCAAAAATCAACTAGATCCAACCTCCCTGCCATCAGCAGGATTGCTAGT
This sequence comes from Coturnix japonica, assembly GCF_054131305.1. Taxonomy (NCBI): domain Eukaryota; kingdom Metazoa; phylum Chordata; class Aves; order Galliformes; family Phasianidae; genus Coturnix; species Coturnix japonica. The sequence goes on from NC_140663.1 coordinate 109,359,665, forward strand.
CACTAGATCAAGCACTAAACCAGGCTGTACAGGAACCCATCCATCTCACCTCAAACACTCCAGGGATGGGGCAATCACAGTGTCTCTGGGCAGCCCGTGCCGGTGCTTCACCATACTCTCTATGAACATTGTTATGAATTAACATTCCTATTAATGTTCATATTATTTATTTTGTCTAAAGTGAATACAAGATGCTAGTTATAACATGGTTAAGTTGATGGTAAATTTGCTTTTCAGAGAAGGATTTTGTTAAATGATAACAGGTTAGCAAACTTTTGAAGTAAGCACTGTATTTTTAGGAAAAAAACCCTCCTACTTCCTATCTACAGAGCAAATCAGTTAAACTGTAACTGTGTTTGTAATCTTTTTGCTTTCCTTCACATGTATCCAATTTTGTGTACAAATTTCTATATTTGCCTATACATGCACAAGAGATGCAAAAGAACTTTGACAAGAAGTCAAACTTAACACTTAACTGGTGTCTGTCTAGTTCTCTTGAAGGCAAATGCTACACTTGAGCTACCAGCCTCTGAACAGGGGGTGAATGCAAACACAAGGATGGAAACATCATTCCCCATTTACCATAGACCGCTACTTGGCTGCTTATGTTGTAAGTCCAGTGGCAGCTACTGGGATACTATGAGGTCTGGGGATGTGGCCAGATGTTGTTCATCTTCCCTGAAGGAATGCTGGCAGATTTACAAACTATTCCTTGCTCAGCAGAGAAAAGCAACCAGAGCCTTCAGGACTGCCTGTGTCACAGAGAGAGTGCCATGCAGAGGCTTGGGATGGCACATCAGTGCAGCCCCCTGGCACTATAGTCCAAAACATCATATCTGCCATTTGTCACATGAGAAGTCAAGTTAGATGTGGGAGGCAGTAATGTAAGTCACTCAGTACTCAGCTGGATGTTTGAGTTACTGCGGCAAAGGGAAATATTTGAAGCATGGCTAAAAGAGAAATAAGCTATCTACAAGTAGCAAGTTTCATTTTCCCAATGCTACTGTATAGCCTTTAGTGTCCCTTGTGTCCCCACTGAGCTACAAGTGACAACGAAAGAACAGCAAGAGCACAAATACTGTACAAGAAAGCACCACAATGAGAAAGCAGGACTTGGGAGCAGGGAGGACAGGTGGCATGCCAAAGCACATATAGCCTCCAGCAGTGAGCAGTTCCTGCCTGAGCACTGCTCTCAGCCTGGCAAGCAGAAGGCAGCACAGGAAATGACAGGGTTCTCATCCGCAGGGTATTTTTTTTCCCCTTTCAACATAGTATTTCTAAAGGTGCAAATGCAGCCTTGCTCCTCCAGGATACATTTCACAGACTACATTTATAGCAAAATAACCCTCTACCCACTCAGTACTAATGAACTAAAAAAAAACCCAAAACAACAACAACAAACAAACAAACAAACAAACAAAAAACAAACAAACAAAAAAAAACAACAAAAAAACAACCCATACAATTCAACACAAAACAAGCAAAAACCCACCAGTGTTAAAATGAAGAGCAGTCAGAGAACTGAAAATTCATAGCTAAGGTTCTAAGGTTGCCTTACACATTTCAGCACCACACCAGTGATGTATTTATTAACAAAATAATATTATTCTCTTCAAGATCTTGTCTGAAGCTTTACATGTGTACACTGAGTCCTATCTAGTTCATGTCACGTGCAAGAAAGATCTATGAGCCCTCTATACTCACTTTTTCCAAACTCCTGTAAGCCTTGCAATCGGGGACAGCACCGTATGCAGCCATCACACTGGCAGTGCTTCATTCAAAGCATTCTCAATGCTCTGTGAAGGTCTGAAACAAGCAGCCAAGGACCGGGATGCTTGTGGACACATCTCTCTAACATTTCTAAATCATTTTTCTTCACTACTTTCTGCCAAAGTAATAATTAACACAGGTATGTCAAAGTAGTTTACTAATGAACATGCATTTGTTTACCTGTGCTGTTTCTGTAAGTGACAGGAAGGGTTTTATTTTAATGATATCACTAGTGTTCATGTATTATTTACTGTTGCTTTACGGAGGTCTTCTCAAGTGATGAACTTCCAGCTTACTTGACAAATAAGGATGATACCAGTGTTGGTAGCTAAATACCTAATGAATTAGTGCCAATCACCCATAGAGGCCCCATTTTTGGCTTGCCTTCAGGTACGTGTTGGTTGTTCTTTCAAATGTGCCGAGCTGGATCATCAAATTATTGATTCATACTATATTATATTCCTACAAATTCTGCCCATGTTATGCCCTCCCATAGTAGATACATTTCATAGTTATTCTTGTGCTGTACAGGTTTCTTTCTAATCCTGTAAAACTCATTTGGTTTGTTACTGGGGTCTTACTAGAGAAACCACAACTCCAAGGCTGAGAAGACTGAGCTCTGGCTCTGTCAGAAGTCACCAATTATTTTTGCAGAATACTTTCTGTTATTACTGTTATAAACCAACATAAACCGCAGCTCCCAGACAAAGGACATCCTCTAATTTGGGACAAAAACAAGTGAGACTATAGAAAATTTTAAAATACATCAATTGTTATGAGAATAAAAAGAAAAACATGCTTTGTTCTTTTAAATGGGGAGAAAGGCGTGTGGTTGAAAAATCATGGTCAGGTGATAAAAAGGAGCTAAGTTTCTTACAAAATACAGTAACATATATAATTTAAATATGGCTGGAGGATAGAAGATATAATCAGGAGTTAAGAGTCCCAACACACAGTTCAGGAATTCTGTGAATGTTATTCAAATTTCTTATATAGATACTTTAATTGCTGCATTACACTTTGTACTCATAACACATGCAGCTTTAGGTATATGCCTAAAGGTAAGTTTCCTTTCAACCCAATTTTTCATACTATCATAAGTTGAGATTAGTCAGGCTGTGGTTGCAATGGCATGTAAAGCTGAATTTAATCTACTAAACCTCCTACACAGTTTATGCTGGGAACAGCTTGGAAAGACACATCTTTATTTCCTTGTCATGAAGCAGGAACTGTAGATCCAATTTGTTGTCCAGTGAAACAGTTACTATACATTAGAAAAAAAATGTGCATTTTTCTTCCTAACTAATGCTTTGGATTTCAATACTGAAACAAAAAGGAACAAATAACGTACTACCTTTTTGGTTTTTTAATAATCCAGCTTTTCAATATGAAATACTTAAAAAGAACTGATCTTGTAGGTAGCAACTCTGCCCATGGCAAGGGAGTTGCACCAAAACGATCTTTAAGGTCCATTCCACCCAAGCCACTCTATGATTCTATGAACTGGTTCCACTATCATAACAGACTATTCTCCGTATCACTGTTAGAAGAAGCGTATTTCTTGGAAATTTCATACGCATGCATGCTCAGGGCTTTCAAGTGAAACAGAAATGCCTAGAATTGATTAAAACAAGTCAAATTTAAGCTTTTAACTCTGAGCAGTAGAGACCACTATAGATAAAGAACAATTTAATTCATGCAGCATCGTAACTGCTCTTTCTGACTGTACTTCCCATACTGACAACAAAAATAGTGGCATGCAGACAAAATCCTTTGCATGACTAGTTAACGCCAGCACAGACTGATATGTCCTCATTGTCTGCTGACATCCACAGGGGACCACAATGCTGCTTTTCACCATGGCCTATGATCTCTTATTTGAGTGGGTCAATAACAGGGACAGATCAGAAAAGTTTTACGTTATTGATATCACTGGGCTGTTGAGGTACAATAAGCAGACTCAGCAAAAAGTAGTATCTCCCTCCTTGTGCCCATGTTCTGCTGAGATTCTTGAGAAGCTTCTGCCACAGAAAGAAAAGAAAAAAGAAAAAAGAAAAAAGAAAAAAGAAAAAAGAAAAAAAGAAAAAAGAAAAAAGAAAAAAAGAAAAAAGAAAAAAGAAAAAAGAAAAAAGAAAAAAGAAAAAAGAAAAAAGAAAAAAGAAAAAGAAAAAAGAAAAAAGAAAAAAGAAAAAAGAAAAAGAAAAAAGAAAAAAATAAAGCCACATCATCAAACCTAAACCCCTCACTCTGAGAAATACTGCACAAAATCAACATACATAAATAAATTCCTGTTAGAAACCTTGCCTCTAATTCACCTGGATTCTGTAAAGACATGACAGAAATCTCCCCTCCTGTTTTAAAAAAATGAATCAGCTGCTTTCTCAGGGGTTACAGTGCCTTGAAAGCCCATTGGATCAATGCAGCAGTTAGCTGCATGCTTTGCAGCAGTGAGTTCAGTACCTACTTGGGAACATAAAATGAAGAATTAATGACAACATTTTTCACGTCTTGTGGGTACTAGAAGAATGAATTTTCATCTAGCGATTTATTTATCTTAATGAGAATAATTACAACTAACTAAATACAGGTTTTATGTAAGGTATCCTTATGGCAAACCAAACATTGCTATATTTTTTGCTTATAATTGCTCATATATTTTTAACATGCAAGAGCCATTTTCAGAGGTGCTTTATTTTCTTTCTAAAGTATATCCTAAGACTACTATCTTCCACAAATGAACTCACCAGTGTAATTAGAGGAAAACATAGTTGATCAGGGATTTCAATGGGCTAAAGGCTCCTCTTACAGGAGTCCAATGCTGAAAATGTCACAAGTCACCCAGAGCATTTCTACTTTATAGATAGCAACAAATGACACATTTGAAATTATTTTAAATCCCTGAACATATTACAGTGAATATTACTTCTTTAATGGGATAGTAATGCTTCACACTTGCTAAGAAAGTGATTGTATGCAGAAAACAGCTCCTTGTTCATTCAAAAAAACACAATTCCTAGCAAAGTGGAGGTGGGGGAAAGTAGAGGAAGAGAGGAAATGATGGGCTCAGTGAAGAAGGGCAGAGTCCTGCTCCTTCCTCCCACCCTGCCCAGTGGGATCTGGGAGTTCCCTGCCATCCTCTTGGAGTGATGGAACATCTCACAGTGCCCACTGGCACAGCCATACTGGCACCCATGTTCCAGTTTCCCTTTTCGTGCAAAACTTCTTCTAACTAGCACTTCACAAAAGCTTTGGAGATGTAAAAAATGTTTCTTTTTAAGAGCACAAAAATAATATCCCAATGACTTGTAACTGAAAATTAGAGGGCTGTTTCAGTAACTGCATCACTGCACTTTTTCCTGGTATCTAATCAGAGAATTCACGTTATAAGGAGGGAAAATATCTCTGTAAGGGGAACCAACTTATAATACACTTCCTATTAACTCTCCTGTGGACTGCAAAGCCACAACTGTAGAATATTTTTTAATGATTTCAAAGCGGCTTCCTCAGAAACAGAGAACTTGAGATATTTGGCTTTTTATTCTGAGTAAATACAGGAAGATAAGGCATTAAAATACTACATTATAATATGTCACATACTGAAGGGTTTATGCTGTTCTAGCCTTCTCGTCTAAGAAAGCAGTGAACAGGTAGAGATATGAGCAGCAATGATTGTTAGTGGTACGCAAGGCTTTTCTTGCAAGGTACAACTGAACAGCGTAAAACTTTTTAAAACCTGATCCCTATGGACAAGAGATATAAGAAATCTATAGAGTTAGGAGCATAGGCATGCAGTAAGTAAAAAGAAAAAGGTTGATCATTGCCTCTTGCATTACTGGGAACATCTGAAAGTTTGGGTGGAAGATTCAAAACTAACCAAAAGGGAAGCTTTTCTCTCCAACCTGTAAGTCAGGCAGCTCCTTTTCACCATGTGATGTAGCTAAAAGTACACCTAATTTCAAAAGCAATAAAACCACTTGTTGGAAGAACATCCCATCTAGAGATGCTTTTACCCCTTCCTGAGAAAAATGCTATTAGGCCCTGTTCAAGGCAGGTTGTTGAAACTTGAAAACAAAACTTGAGGCTCAAAACTCTACAGCTGCTCTTCAGAAGCAAGCACTTCCAGGGCGTTTATTTTTTTACTGCAAATACCTAAGAGTCTAAGGTCTGCTACAGAACTTCATGAATCGACATTTAGTCTTTTTTTTATGAGCCCACATCTGCTGTGCAGAATGGAAAAGTTAGTCCTTGAGACAAAACAGCAAACAACAAAAGCTTAGTGAATTCTTAATTCTGCAAGGATTAGGGTTTTTTTGGGTTTTTTTTGTTTTTTTTTTTTTGAAGTAGAAAGGTGAAGAAATTGACCAAGTTCAGTGTGTACTACATGATGCATTTATTTAAAAACTATGTGAAAAAATAAGAACATTCTACATTTAATTTCCTTATGAGAAAGTACAGAAGAAGGCAGGAATGGACAAAAGGGCTTTTTCTTTTTTTATCTGTTTACATTAATGTTGTGAGGGGCTCCATGTCAGCACAACTACTGGTAATGAAATAAAAGCTGATGGCTACAATTTACATAATGGGACTCAGAAAATGTTCTCCATGAACTCTGAAATACAGTAAAGCACATGGCCAACTATATACTTTTGACCATTTATAATAGAGCTAGCTACAACAACTGCTGAATATGAACAACTACAGGCTGAAGAAATAATACTAATAAAAAGGACAAAATAAGAAACAAGCTTATGACTTCATCTTTTAAAATATCTACTCCATTTCAGTATGGCACAAATGAGTAAGCCACCTGAAGAAAATGTCTCACCAGGTGCCTCTACTCATGGTTTCCAAAGACATGAATTAAGGGAGAACTGTGAGAAGGTTTATGACCTCATCATGAAGTTGTGCTGGATTCTTCCCCTTGGAGGATAACTTGGGCTGAGGAAATAGTTTGATGAGATGGCACAGCTCACTGGAACGTGATCCCAACATAAAGAACATTCATGTGAATCACCTGCACAGCACGCTAAGCTGTGAACCAAAGGCAAACACAGCATGATTATGTTTACAGTAGATTTTACTGTAAGAGAAAAGTGTTACTATCAAGCCAATATGTTCTTAAAATAGCCTTTCTAATCAGGGAAAAGATTCATAACACCATCATTTTCTAGTCTTGAGCCTCTTGCCTCCATCTCACCCAGTACAGCATTTTACCTGCTCTTCCTCAGGCACCCTGATGTTTCCTGTCTGTTCTCAAGAAGCACTACAGATCATGGCATGTGGAAAGTAGTTGTTACCTATGTAGGTAAGCTAATTCTCCACCATTCTGAAGGGACCTGCTTTTATTTGTTCATCTGGTTACTCTTGGCAACTCCACCTCACCCTCGGTGTCCTGGGGAATAGCAATTTTCAGGAACATGCATGGTGCCCAGGCAGTGGTGTTAGAAGCACCAGATCTGAGTGAAACATTAAATCTCTCCTTCTGCTCATGTTCTCCTTTGAGTAGGTGTCCAAAGACTACAGGCAGAAATGCATTTTCTGTTTGTTTTACATTTTATTCCTCATGATTCTTAAAGCACTGTCAAAATTCTGAGATTCAAATTTTCAATGAGTTGATACAAAAATCAGGAAAACATGGAGGCCGCTTTAGGAAGCACTACGCTAAATGCCAACATCATATGCTAGCATTGGGCAAGGTATGCAATCAGTGAATATACTGATGTTATAATTAAGAAATATACAGAAGTGTTAGGCTAAGGGAGAATGGATGGAGTTTACCCTTATCTTGGGTTCACTGAAAGTCTCCACAAGGAGCAGTCTCCAAAAGAGACCCCTCCCCACTTGTAGTCAGCTCTTAAATGGGGTCTAGGAGAGGTGGAGCTAGGCTCCACCCTTTCCGGTAGCACAGGTGAATTGCCTTCCCCTGTGCTCCCAGGGCTGACTTATTGCTTGCCTCATGTGGTTAATCAGAGGTTCAGGCCGTGATTCAGAAGTTCCTATACAGAAAGCAAACAGGGTCCCCAGCAACACAAAATATAAACAAAATGCCCTTGGAAAGCTTTAGAGGGAAAGTAAAATATAAAGAGGATTTTTCCAAGGCTCTTTACAAAGCCAGAATCAAATAAAAATATGTCCTTCCATCTTCTGAAAAGACAGATGCTAGCTATTCTAGGTGTCCCTGAAATTATTAAATTAGATTTTATACTGTACAAGTCTGTGAATGTGCTTACTTTGATTGAAAACTAAAAATCTCTTGGAAATAAAATTTATTTTACTCATTAAAAGTTGAAAGCAAATAGCAAATTACATTGTGTTAGGGAGGAAAGAAGCAGAAGAGTTTCCAAAATAACCAGCTTAAAGCTTTTTATACATTAAGTATGATTTTCATATTGGATTTCAAGTGTTGACATTAGTACAGTAAAAAGATCATTTTCACACCAAATGTACAGACTATTAAATACCGTTATATGAAATCTAAAACAGATTTTGCTATTTTTACCAGAGGAAAATAATTTTTTACATCTCATTTTCCCCAGTTCTCATGTTCTCTATAGTGACTACTTTGCATACACTGGAAACACTGTGCTAGTTGAAAGCAGCCCACTGCAGTGAGCCCCTTGTAGTCTGAGCCATGTCTGCCACAGCTGCATGCAAGCAAATTGCAAAGGTCCCCTCAAGCCAGATGACTGCACCCCAAATTTGAGTTTCATTTCATGTAGAACTGAATTTGCAATGATCCCCAATGAGTTTTATTATTTATTTAGTCCTGATGAGTAAAGAGATCAAAGTAAATTTCTTCCCTATCCAAGCATTCCCAGGGGTTCTCCATAGCAGAAGGTTTCCCCCTCTGCCTTGCAGGCTCTACTCCCCACTATGGGAAATAGAATCACAGAATTACAGGTTGGAAAAGATCATCAAGACCAACCTCAACTCATCCCCACCATGCCCTAACCATGTCCCTCAGTGCCACATCTGCACAGTTTTTGAATGCCTCCAGGGACAGTGACTCCACCACTTCCCTGGGCAACCTTTTCCAATGCCTCATCATTGTTTTTGAGATTAATTTTTTTCTAATATCTAACCTGAACCCCCTCCTCCTCAGAAACCATCACACCCAGTGACTAATGTCTGTACTTTATTTTGGATGCCAGTTTTTCCCCTATGATGGGAACCCAAGCTCAGATCAGCTTTGGACAAAAATCATACCATGTAGACAAATCTTAGTATACTACTGTCTGATCTCTGCCCACCCCTGAATTTAAAACCATGAAAAATCTCCCACTTGAGGCTTGTTTAATCTCAGCTCTTTGATTTCTGTAAATCTTTACTGGATAAAATCAATATGTCAAAAACAGGCAGAAATATGTTTTTAAATCAAAGATCTTTGGCAACATTTCTCCTCATTTTCTCATGATAACTCAAATACATTTAAACAAATCAATGGTGATATTTAGTATTTTGAAAGGCCAAATTTTATGCTTCAGTAATCCAAAAGAGAAGAAATAATAGGCTGTTATTATTCGGTGTTTGAAGTACTCAACTTGTGGAGGCAGAAAATAACCATCCTATTTAACATGCAGATATTTTCTTATGTAAATACTGCAAAATCCTGCGGAGAACTTTTTCACACTTTGCATATGACATCACACTACTTGATGCTGTGATATGGGAGTGTTAAATGATCAACAAGATCCAAACTCACAAAGTGGAGCCAAAAAGGAGACAAATCATCTTCCAGCTTTTTAACAACAATGTCTCAAAACAAAACTAGGAGCCTATTATTATTATTATTTTAATATTTAATGAGAACTGAGATATTTGCAAAATTGTCTGATTGCAAGGCTTTTCTTTCTTTTCTTTTCTTTTTTTTTCCCCAAAACAAGTATTATCTTATCATGACATTTATTTCACAAGAACTGCTTGATATTGAAAAACAGTAGGAAAGCCTGCAAATAAACCCTGTATGATTAGTATAAACTCTGTGCATTAAGCTCTCTAGAGACTGAAGAAATTCCCATCTGACAAAAGGATGAGACTTTACTTCCCACTCATCTCCAGATAACACCTCCCTTTGCTATTCAGATGCAGAATGGGTATAAAACGCAGCTCCATCTTCTTTTTCTAGAAGTTCATCTCCCAGAAGTGAGCAGTATGAGCCAACCCAGGTAACCAGGGTGTCCCTTCCAATGGCAAGAGTGAAGCCCAAACAGAAGGGGTATCTGAGTCTTACTGCTAGCAAAGAAGGCTGTGTTTTGTGGGGTTTTCTCAGTGGCATCCGGCTGCCCAGATTTTACTAATGAAATGGATGGTGGAATAGAGCAAATCCTATTACAATCCACAAACACAGAAGTGGGAGGAAGCATTTACACTGGACATAAGTAAAAAGTTTTTTACAGTAAGCATAGTGAGGCACTGGCACAGGTTGCCTAGAGTGGTGGTGGGTGCCCCATCCCAGGGCAGGCTGGATGGGGCTTTGAGCACCCCAATGTAGCTGTAGGTGTCCCTGTTCATTGCAGTGGAGTTGAACCAGATGGCCTTTGAGAGTCCTTTTCAACTCAAATGACTAGTTGACAGAAGGACAGTCATAGAAGTGGGAATGACTTGGAGGGATGAAATCCCCTTGTTAAGCTTCATATAACAATATGGTAAACGATATGCTAACAGGCACAAAACTTGGCAAGCACCAGGTTAGTCTGCAAGGCATTTACTTTCTCTAGTCAGGCTGTTAGTTTTACAAGCTGTCATGTTTGTTTGTTGGTTGGTTTTAGCTCAATTAGATATTTTAAATCACCTGAGGTGTTTATCCACTTGAGCTACTTAGCGTGGATTTGTGAGAAGCACAGGAATATGCGGCTTCATTAAGGTATGAAAAATAGCAGTCAAGCAGAAAAGCTTATCTAGCACACTGAACAACACAAAGTGAAATGTGAAGTACCATACAGCTGGAAAGTGCAGTGTCTAAAACACGCAGTTTGGAGCAATCTTCCTGGTGTCAACCAGGTGCATTACATACAGATTGAGCCCTGCCCATAGAATTTGTGGAGTCTCCTTCTCTGGAGATATTCAAAACCTGCCTGAGCATTTTCCTGTGTAACCTACTGTAGGGAACCTGCTTCAGCAGGGGGCTGGGCTGGGTGATCTCCAGAGGTCCCTTCCAGCCCCTGTGATTCTGTGATTTGGATGCTGTCTTTCCAGGTGAGTTAGGGCAGCTGGAAAGATCAGTTATATTCAGCAAGAATGGCCAGAAGCCTGCCAAACAGTAAGTGGGCGGAAAGTGAGATCAGTCTTCTCAACAATGTTCAGCTTAAATAACAACTGCTGTGATGGAGCAGTTTCGTTTTCCATGCAATAGTGACAGGAAAAAGCTACGGTTAAATTGCAAAGGGAACAATTTAATATCTATTAAGAGAAAGAATAAATTCCTTTTCAATACAGAAAAGAGGAAAAGCACTGTCTGAAGGGGATGAAAAAGACCCACTACTTGAGGATACTTAAGGATGAATGCAGTAGGCATAATGGCTCCAGATCTAGAGTAGAGATAACCCTTCAAAATCACTTCCAACTCACTGGCTCTGAAGCTTGTGCAGAATACTTAACAGTTCCACTAGAGCCTTCATAGGGACCAATATTTTAGCCTATGTATGCTATTTCTTGTGGTGGAAAGGGTTAGAAAACAAGTCTTCAGTACAGATTAAGATGCTAAAGCACAAGCATTTATTGCTGTTTTAGCTGTCTAACAAGGACAGCCAAGGAAGCTGCAGAGGGCTAGCAAATAGGACACAACATCTTTAGATGTCACCCACTGCAGCAGCTAGAGGCTAAAAGGGGGAGATTCAGCCAAATACTAAGCTAAGACCCTAAAACAAAAAATTACACTGCAACGTTTATTTTGTAGGCTTCCATGATGACCTTCATCTTAATTCCAAGAACCCGAAGGACTTTTTTCATAAAAAATTGATTTAAACAAAATTGCTTTGTAACAATTTGCTTATACCAGTGTCTCTTTTCCAATATTTTAGCAAGATGCTGACTGTTCACACTGAGAATCCCATCCCTGCATGTTCTAATATCTCATCTTCCTTCCCACAACCCACAGTATTTAAATGAGAAAGCATATTTACACAGCGACACTACAGAAATTCAGCATGCTAATAGACTTATAAAACTACATACTTCCTATGTTCTCCCAGGCAGTAATGACTCAGGTTCTCCCCTGCATATGTTTAACAGTTGCCTTGAAAGAACCCGAGAGCCAGAGCCAGCAGATGGTAACAACTGGAGATGTAATAAATACAATCTGAAAAGGCCGAAGTTTCCCCAGACCTACTGATGGGATTGTCATATTCTTCTGACTTGATTATAGAAAGAGTTTCAGCTTTTTTTTTTTTTTTCAGTTTGGAGAAAAGTATTTTAAGATTATACCTTTCAAAAGAACATTCTCCCTGTGCACAATAACTTGTTAACTTGTTTCACTGCAGGTTTATGCTTTCTTTGCATCTCAAAACTTCCAGATTGGGCCAATTGCATCTTGAATTTCTAAGAGAAACCATCACAGTTCAGCAAAAATCCCATTGATAAAACCAGTTTCTTCCTGTTTCCTGCAGTGGTCAAATCTCTGTGCAACTCCAAAACTGTTTCCAGAGAACTCACAATAAGATGTATGTAAATAGTTAAAATTAGTTTTTCACATTTGAAATGAACAAAGGTGTTGGTTAAATGGATAGGAATCCTCTCCTTTCAGTGGGAAACGATGTAGTAATTGGAAAAAAAAAAAAAAAAAAAAAAAAGTATGTTTTTCATTTTGTACACAGAATAATTTCTAAAAACTTACACAGCTTCATTTACAAAATGTATGTTATGTTTTAAGATGTAAGCTCAATTGGAATTGGAGGGGGAAATCTGCAAGCACTTTTTTTTAGTTACTATTGAATAAACAATCACATATCATATAGTATGGCAAGCAGTGGGAATCAGGGTGTTTGGACTGTCTTCCTTGCATGGCACATCAAGTGGTCTGCCAGGTACAAGTCATCTTTTCCAGCCTCAGAAAAGACAGAGGCAGAGACAGAGCTTCTTTACTTCAGGAAACCATAAAATTAAAGGCAAACCACAGGCTGACTGCAGGACACTTTGAAAGAGAACTGAGCATAAAATGGGGGAAAAAAGAAAAGCTGAAGAAAATTATCATGCACATAGATTCCTTGCTCTTCAACACAAAATGACAGTGCCTCTGGTAGCATGTCTCTGTTGACAGCTGCCATCTTGGTAACACAGCTGAGGATTCTTTGCTAAAAAAGCACAACGTAAGGACGACCACACAAGAAATTCTCATCTCTATTTCTTTTGCTTGTAAAAATCCATATACTTCAAGAAAAATCAGATGATTTTTGTTGGCAATAATGCCCGAGGCTATTAATGTAAATGTAAGAGTTGGAAAATAATAAAATTTCTGTTTCTGAACTCCACCTCTTCTTTGCATTTTTAGTAGCATGAGCTATTGAAATCAATTAAAATTAAAGAGTGGCAACAGGACATTTGTGGGTAAAATGCATTCACGTTTATAAGGTCTAAAGGGCATAAAACTAAACTACTTTAACTTTTGTTGACAGGCCATATCGCTTTCTGAATTACTACCCAATAAATGATTCAATCACAGAATCACAGAATTGTAGGGGTTGGAAGGGACCTCCAGAGATCATCGAGTCCAACCCCCCTGCCAAAGCAGGTTCCCTACACCAGGTCACACAGGTAGGCGTCCAGGAGGGTCTTGAATATCTCCAGAGAAGGAGACTCCACAAGCCCCCTGGGCAGCCTGTTCCAGTGCTCTGTCACCCTCACTGTAAAGAAGTTCTTGCGCTGATTTGTGTGGAACTTCCTATGCTCCAGTTTCTGGCCGTTTCCCCTTGTCCTGTCTCCACACACTGCTGAAATATTTGGCTTTCAAACACTGCAGATTATTTTTTTTTTCCCCTACTACTGAAACTTAAAATCAGAATGTAGAGTTTTCCGATTGTTTTTATTTAGAATACAAAAACATTTGTGTAGTAGAGTTTCTTTTGCTCATGAGAACCAGAAAAGCTTTTTTATTTCTTTCTCTTTCTTTCTTTCTTTCTTTCTTTCTTTCTTTCTTTCTTTCTTTCTTTCTTTCTTTCTTTCTTTCTTTCTTTCTTTCTTTCTTTCTTTCTTTCTTTCTTTCTTTCTTTCTTTCTTTCTTTCTATTCTTTCTAGTCCTGATGCACAGGAAACCTAGTCCCGGTACTTGTCTATCCAAGTTGGTTTGTGTATCAGTATACTTTTTAATATAATAAGAGGTATAATGCATACTTTGTACATACAACTGAACATGCACACAGTGTAGCTAGAAGATAATTGAGCAGCTCTCATTTAGGCTCACTTTTTTCCCACATATATACTTGCTTCTGAAAGCTTACAGAAATTTCTATTCAGATAAACATGGAGTTTAAATCTTAACAAAGATAAAAACATTTAGCTTGACATTAGCTAGATTATCAATGATGCCCACTGATTAAGTTTTGAATATAACAGCTCTTGCGTCCCACTGGATCCTATGATGAATGAAGCACTAAACATTCTAGATAAAAATAAGAAAAACAGTATTGCACAGAAGATACAAGCTGTTCCACTGAACATTTTGTGCGTAACACATTAGCTCTGAAAAGAGGGTTGGATAATAATCCAATATCAGCAACTGACTTGTCTGCTTTACCACTTTCCTTCCTGCCTGAAACAGCAAACCACTGATGGAGATTTTCCTCTGGAGACACCAACTACCCATACCAATGCCCCACTGGCTAGCCATTTACAGTATGAACTAAAAGACATAAGACTGCAAGTTTTAATACAGCTCCATGGCATTTTACCCAGGCTCATTCCAAGTGCCTAGCAGCTCTATCAGCTGGATGCTGGCATTGGGTGGCTCAGCAGGGAGGAGTATGGGCACACAGATTGGTGCCAGGGGGATGGCTCATGCTGGAATCATGAATGAAAAGCCAGGTGGCAAACACAGCTTAGGAAAAGCATCCTTTTTCCTCACTTCATTTCAGTGTCTGAGTGCACAGGCTGAGCTGCCCAAAAGGACATTGAGAAGAAAACCCAGCAACCCAGCCCTGGCAAATGCTCTGGTTTATACATGACTGATGGTGAATGTATTAAGTTAGAATAACATCCTCCTTAGTGTCCCAAAGGGTGCTGCACTTTGTGCAATTTGCCAGCCTCAAAAGGAATATTTCTAATGTGAAACATGACCTGTCAACTCTCATAGCCCTGCTTACTTAAGATGCTAGCAGGCATGCACACCTTTACTAACCTGAGAAATTCCAGTGGGCAATATATAGTATCTTAATGGCCTCTCCCTTGCCTATTGGTGCAGATAAAACTAACTAGGTGGGGTCAGATGACAGGGCACCACTAATGGTATCCTTCCTAATGGAAAGGGGCTGTCAGAAAAGCAAGCTGTCCTATTAATTGCAGACACATATCAGCAACAGCTCCAGTGTGTTCAATACAGTCTTTATGCATTACTCATCCTAACTCCCACATTTCCCTGCCAAAGTAAAAAAGATACCCTATCCAAAAGACAGAGAAGCAAAAGCAAGAAGTGTAACATACATCACAATGTAGTATTTTGGCTGAGAGAGCTGGAGTTGTTCAGCCTGGAGAAGGGAAGGCTCCAGGGAGACCTGATAGTGGCCTTTCAGTATCTAAAGGGGGGGCTGTAAGAAAGAAGGGGATGAACTCTTTAGCAGGATCTGTGGTGACAGGACAAGGGGAAGAGGTTTCAAACTAAAATAAAGGAGATTTAGACTGGGTATAAGAAAATTTTTTTTACGATGTCTCCCACTGATGCTATTGATCTTCCTTCACTGTTTCAGTGTTTCAGTGAAGGTTTCTCTACAGAGAGGTCAGTGGGTCCACACCAGTTTCACACTTCAGAGCTAGTAGTTGCTTCTCTTCAGTACTGAACCCTGAGACATTCCTGTTCCTTCACTACAGACTGAAGAAGCCTAAGAAATGAAAGAGATTCCAGCAACAGTATTTCCAAATAACAATCATCTGCCAAGAAGACCTTAGGTGCTCTTTGGCATTAAGTCATGAAACAAACACAGAAAGTGAGGACCAGGGGCCTGGGGAAGGGGTGGCAGTGATGTGATGCACATCTCTTTCATTCTGCTCACTGCAGTTAGCAGAAAGCAAACATGGAAAGGCACACGTCCTTCACAACTGCACCATGGAAATGCAGTGCAGAGGGCCAGGCCTCTCACATGCTTTTTGTGTGCAGCTGCTTCACAGCATCACAGCATGAGGGCACGTTTGGCGCTGTTTTCCACTTTCACAGTCTTGGGAACAACCACACAGACAAACACAAATACCCCACAGGAGAATCCTCTTAAATTACAAAGCAAGAGACCTTTGCAGGACAGCATGTATACCAAACAACTAAATGACTGAGACAAAAGTTAGGGAAATAGAATAAGCAAAGATTAGCCTTGAAGTGTTAATGTGACATAATGAGACAAAAAGAAGCAACTGAACAACACACAAAAGTTAGGTCCCAATGGATAAGCACAGGAAAGGACAACAAGTTTTTAGTTTACCATGATATATCCAGGTATTACAGCAGGGCTGGTACGCAGCACTATTTGCAGTGTCAGGACATTCTTGCAGTATTTATTTAGCGCACATAGCATTGATTAACAGAGAGCAGATTCTCAGCTGCGGCACATCAGTGTAGGTTTTGTAGAAAGTCAACAGAAAAATGCAAATTATAGCAGCCAAAGACAGCATCTGACAGAAAGCACAGAGCTCCTAATGTGTGTGGTGGCTGTTTGAAAACATCTTTGGGATAGAAGTTAGAAAACACAGGACCACATTTCACTACTTGGTTGAAACTCGGGAGGCTTTAAAAGTGGGAAAGGAATAAAAGAAGCTGAGAAAACAAAGTTTTGGCAATGACATTTGACTCATACAGCAGCAAGCACGAAGGCGCTGTATTCCTTGTCCCACACAAACAGCAAGAGGAAAGGTTAAGCTCTGAAACGCAGACACGTATACACAGGAACACATAGAGTCATCCAAGAGTTTAGAATTTGTCAGGATCACAAACGTGCAAGGCAAATAAATACATTTAAAAGGTTTGTTTGATAGCACATCAGGAAGCCATAAAGAGAGGCTAAAACCTCTCCCAAAAGGGAGGATTCCCCTCCCCACCAGCTGCAAGTTCTTGTGCTCCCAGACCAGCAGAGGTGTGGGGCCAATCCTGTCAGCACGCTCGGCAGTCACAAGCAAATCTTGTTCCTCTCAGCCCAGAAATTGAGATTTTGCACCATAGAGCACCATTTGCATGCAATCCCTCCTGCCTTTTTTACTGGTAACCATGCTGGAAAAAGCCAGTGTTGCAAACAGAACAGAGTAGCCATAGCAACAAGCAATTTGGCACCTAAACTTTTCAACAATTTCTCTCTGTTTTTACGATTTCATGGTCAGTAACTCACCATGCACACTTTACTTGTCTAGCTGGTCATTAATGTCTCAGAACCAATCTCCCATTAATGCTTCAACTATGAAAACCTTCTCACTTAAAGAAAAATAGAAGTATGTGTACACAGGGAAATTGCTTGCAAATTACATTTTTTTCTCTCCCTTTTTGGAAATTTTTAGAGAAATGTGGAGGAGAGCCCAAGTTCTGGCCTGCTAATCCAAACACAAGTCCTTTATTAGTATTGCACACTATAAAACCTGTTACACCCGGGACTCTAAAGGATTCAAAATTGATGTCTAAAACACCTGACATCTTAAGCTCTGCAACAGGATCCTTGAACAACACCCAGCAGAACTGCAAGAAATATTTGTATATATATATATATATATATACATATATATATATATATGTATATATATATATATATATATATATATATATATATATATATATACTTATATATATATATATAAGTATATATTTTAAATCTTCTTACTGCTACCAGTAAAAATCCATCTGAAAATCAAAACTGAAAGCTAGGATAGGACAACACATTCTGGTCATCTGAGGAAGTCTAGAATCTATTGACCAAAAATCGAAAATGGAAAACAGCTGACCTCTCCCATGTAGACTAAATAATGAACTTTAATGCTCGAAAAGGTGCTAACTTCAATGAATTAACTTAGGCAGGCAGGTAATTATCCAGAGCTTTCACTACCTTTTCCTATCTCTTTACCATTTTTATCCTTCCTTACAGTGAAAAATCTGAAGGAATGAGATCACCACACCTCTAAGAGCTTCAGAGGTCATCCTTGCCACTTTCCTTGCCACTGCAAAAACTTCATCACAGCACAACCCCAGAGCTCATGAATGCAGGCTTTGCTGACAGACCCGACAACTTGGGTGCAAACTGAACTTTGCTAGCAACGCACGCTGAGAAGCTCCATAAATGACAGGGAAGACAGAGCATGAAACAGACACAGAAATGTGTTTACGGGTTCAGGAGGAGCAGGGACCTTCATTCTATTTAACTGGAATATTTTTGACAAGTAGCACAAATATCTATGGAGTTAACGTGCCATGTAAGAGGCAGTTACTTGGTATTAGGATGCTTTGTTTTTAAACCCCACTGGTTACGTAGATATTTTATTTTAATTTTTGTTCTGAAATGTTTTCTGAACTTCTGTAATTAAAAATCACAAGGTGAGGAAATGGGAAATGTACACTGTTTTTCAAATTCCTGCAGGTTCTGGGCTGTCCTGTGACCTGTTCCACTGGACACCACACAGTCACAGCCTGACCCTGCAACTCCAGGGTTACTGAGTGCTTTTTACAACCTGGAGAGAGGCTGGCTGGAAAACTGGACTAAGCATGTCCTGCCTGACACATACATGTGTCAGTGGGGGAGAATATTGGGCAAGAGGGAAGAAAGCATGGAAGCAACATCCATTTATGACTGAGAAACACTAGTAGGGCACAGCTGCTGACCAGCCAATGGGGAAGCATCTGGGGCTCATGACAGATCATGCAGCACTCTGTCAGACTGTTAAGCCTCATACATATGGTTGATTAAATAGGTACAAAACAAAGAAAAGCTGGTAAAATATGGGAGATGGTGGAAGATTTATTTTTTTTTTTAATAGTTAAAGGGGAAAACAACCACTACATAACACAAACAGAGCTGCTGAAAAGCCACAGAAATATCCCATACTTACTTTTATCTTCCTGGTTTTCTTCTGCTGCTTTGACTTCCTCCTCCTCCTCCTCCTCTTCCTCTTCCACCTCCTTTTGCTGTACTTCCTCGTGGTGATCGGTGGCTCCCACAGAAAGGCTCTGGCAGCAGTGGTTGAAGCCGCTGTCCCGTGGCAGCGTGAAGCTGCGGGGCTTGCCTCCATTCCCGTTCAGCACTTGCATCCGCTCCCCTTCCACGAGTGGAAAGGGGCCATAGTGATCTTGCAGGTGGCATTTCTGGGTGGGCAAAGTGGACTGCCGCCGGTGCTCAGGGGACACCACGGCCGTCTCAGAGAACACTGAGTCCTCCAGTGGCAATGTCTGCAAGTAGTGAAGTCCTGAGCTCGTCAGTGGCGTCTCGATGAGGTCCTGCCAGGAGCGCCGCTGGCTCGCTGTCTTGCGCACTGGTGAGTCGGTGATGCTCCCCGCCGCCTCTGGGCGGAACTCCTCATGTGATGACTGCGACTGGGAGGTCTCTGTGGAAGAGAGGCGGCTGTGCTTTGGCTCCACGTAGGGACTGGTGCAACTCATCTGCAATGGAGCAAACTTCAGATCAGTGGAGACTGCGGCTTACCCCTAACAGCAATCACATACTGTTTGTTGTTACTGATGGTCCCCATTTTGGTAATGACCCTGCACACACACTGACACGCACTCCTAAGAATGTCCCTTAATCAGTAGAAGAGGATCACTCAACTATTTTTCAGAAAACTTTGTAGAATATGGCTTTGTGGAAGACACAGGAGAGATGGAATACCTCCCCTATGAGGATAGGCTGAGAGACACTGTGGCTGTTCAGTGTGGAGAAGGCTCCAGGGAGGCCTTTCAGTATCTAAAAGGGGGGCTATAAGAAAGAAGGGGACAGAGTCTTTAGCACAGTCTTTTGTTGTGGGAAAGGAAAAAGGTTTTGAACTAAAAGAGGGGAGATTTAGTTTGCATAATATGAAAAAGGTTTATTACTATAAGGGTAGTGAAGCACTGCAGCAAGTTGGATGTCCTGTCCCTGGAGACACTCAAGGTCAGGCTGATTGGGGCTCTGAGCACCTGATGTAGCTGTAGGTGTCCCTGTTCATTGCATGGGAGTTGGACTACATGACCTTTAAAGATCTTATCCAACTCAAATGATTCTGTGATATGCCTGGTCCATCAATACTATCTTAAAATTGCCATCCGAATAACTGATGTCACCCTATCTTGCTTAAAATTACTTTGGAAACATGTTTGTACAGTTTCAGTATGTTTCAAAGCTCTATGGCTTTGGAAAACAAAGTCTTTCATGCAAATCACAAACACTTTCCAAAAACTTACCCAGGCTTTCAATGGACAGTTTTGTATTTTTTTAAATTGTATTGCAGGTGTTTTAGTAATATCTGAATATATGGACATGAAAATTAAAATTTCCAATGAAGAATAAATTAGAAGTTCACTCATTGTTTTTATAACAACTGCTTAAAGAAGGAAATAAAAACCTGATTTCCTTTTGCTCTCTTTTATAGGTAAACTTACCTTTCCACAAGCAACAGAATTGCTGTTGGCCATACAAAACATTTTTATGTTGGCATTTCTCTGGAAAGTCAAATGTAGTTTGTTACTGTAATGCTTCTCAGCACAACTATATACTGGAGTGCAATGCTTGCCACGTGGTTCTGATCAGAAGAGTTGGTGAAAGTGACACTTCGTGCAGCCATTCCTGATTAGGCAGTTGCAAGTGACTTACCGAAGGAGGCCGTGGGTATGTATCATATGGGGGTGGTGGGCTGTCTTGTTTGGGTGTCGATGGAGTGTCAGCCTCCTCCTTATCACTCTCACTCCAGTAATCTACAAGTTACATACACATCAGGTCAAAAGCTACCAACATGTTTTGATAAGTTTCTATATCAGAAAACTTGTTTTCACAAATACAACTAGAAATTCCTTTGTAGATATTACTGAGAGTTAAATATTACTGTTGACTCTCTATGTGCTAGCGGCTGTCATTTGGAAATGTTTTAAAATAAGGAGTGAAAAACTCAAAACATGGCTGGGTGTATTAACTCTAATTTCCCATTACAGAGAAATTAACCAACAACCTGCAAATGTCCCACTGATATAACTCTTGTACACACCTTATAAATACATGCATACAGAATACACCTGGTGCAATAAGATTTTCAAAGATTTGCTAAATCATCAAAATAATTATGATTGTACATATATTGGCTGGAAATTACTGAGAGTATTTTTTGAGCAGAAAAGAAGGAAGCAATTTTCAAAAGTCTTACTGACTGCAAATAACATTAACAAATTTAATCAATACCAACTAGCAAATCAAGCAAGTAGTGGTTATTGCTTGCATGAATAATCAATGTTATTTTTCTCGTCATTTTCCACACTACCAGTTACCCAAGGTTTTCAATTAAATTTCTGATAAAAAGAAAGAAGGTGCATTTACCATAAGGCAGAAAAACTTCATGTAACATCTTCATTATAAAATAGCTGCTATCCTATTACCCAACCAAGAACCTAAAGGTGGTTTGCTAAGGAAGAATGTAACAATTATATTTAAGCATAGAATTCTAAAAGATGGATGAAAGAAAGTACAAAGAACACATAGATTTTGAGCTAAATCTAATGGGATATGAGATTTCATTTTCTTATGATATCAAGTCTTATCCAAGTCTATTTCATAGTGAAAGCTGGAGTAGATGACCTTTAACAGTCTCTTCCAACTCAAATGATTCTATGATTCCATGATATTTTTGGTAGCTTACTGAAGGAGAAAAACACATGTAAGATTGTAGCATGTAACATGATAATTCCTATTTATTCTGTGGCAATTGCTTTTGAAGCAGAATAGGATCTAATTAAATAGACAACAGATCTTAATATTCCATAGAAAAGAAAACTAGCTGCTGACCAGATCCATATGGATAGCTTTTATGTTTCTATACATTTTAAGACTGATGCTAACATTTGTGTTGTCATTTTGTTTCTGGCTGTGTTACCTTCTAGTATTTGGGTAAGCCACTATACCACAGGACAAGTTTAGTTTATACCATCCAGTTAATTTCCACTTTACGTGTTCAAGGAACTGTGTAACTTACTATTTTGTCTTTAAAAGGAGAAAAATAATAATAAAAAAACAAAACAAACAAAACAAACCAAAACAAAAAAAACAAAACAAAAACAAAAAAAAAACAAACCCAAAGCTTTACTATCTAGACTAACCAAAAGAACAAGTTGAATTTTTCCAAGTTAGTACAACATATAATTTTTGCTTTAATGATGTTTGTTACCAATATGATCATGATTAAAAAATTACTGTACCTAATCTCATTCAAGATTTAAATTAAATAAAAATAAAAATAATTATATTGAGATGAAAGCATTGTGAAAAAGTTGTCTCTAAAATTCATTATCTTTTCAGACTATGGTACTTAAGGAGTGCGCAGCCATATCCATTTATTCTTTAGAAGCAGTTACATCTCTTTTGTGACTTTGGATTTCTTGAATTGCCTCATGCAAGCTTATAGTTGAGAGGTTCTCTTCAAATAGTGTAAGAAATAAATAGTACAAATAATTTTTATCATGGCAATGAAATAAAGAAAAAAAAAAACAAACAACACCTAATTCCAAATGTTCCTGCCTGCAGACATCTCCTAATAATTCATCACTGGCTGAGAAAAAGACTACACCAGAGCAAATGGTGAAGTCATTTTCTGTTTTCTTGTTTCCAGCAACTCAGAAAACCTCAAAATATTGGCATGTAAGTATGGTTGTTCCCATTATAGAAAAGCTTAGCGGAGCTACTTCTTGTGTGAGGCCTGTCAGAACTATCTCACTCATTGTGATTTCTGCAGCTTTGGAGCTTGTCTATTTATTTTGGAAGTGAAATCTAGCATTCTCAGTGCAGGTTCCATTTTTGGCTAAAAGTACAAAAAAGTTCTTCTAGTCTAAACCATAAAATATTGTATGATCGTGCTTTTGGGCACCTTACCTCAAATAGGAAATCATGTTGGCAACTTACTGTACTTGCCTAGAAAAAAAATCTGAAGTTATAGGGCCAAACTTTCAGGTGAAATGAATGAAAATAGCCTCCATCAGTTTTTAAAAATGTTCTGGTTTTGGCAAGTAAGACATTGCTGTCTACCTAAAATATGTGTCATGGCATCGAATGGTTGCCATATTTCTCTCTGCACACTTTGTCCAATTTAGCAACAGACGCATTCATAGCATTAGCCATATCTTGAAAGCTTTCTGAATAAGCAAGAATCTGTATGTGTAACAAATAAGATAAAACTGACCTTCCATTTTCCAGTTAAAACTTTTCTATTTAGATAAGCAAGCCCTTTTGATTCTCTAACTTTCTAAGACTGGAAAGCATGTAACTTCTCCATCCAAGAAAGTCCCTTGCCATATTGCTAGCATTCATTGTATTTAATATGGAAAGCTGATGGTATTTTTATAACACTGTTCTGTACAGAATGTGACATTTTCTCCAGCAATACACCCACAGTTTTGTGATTCGTGCATCTGTACAGCACTTGAAATATATTTATACACTTTAGATTCAGAACTGTTCAACTCTTAATTGAAACAAGTTTGACAACTACTGTTGAATTGTTTCAGAAGCATTCTAAAGCTTTCCTGAAAGGGGCTGAACTGATAAAAGACCTTTTGTGAAATTAAATATGTAGATGACAATTGGTACAGTCACTTAATATAGAAAAATCCAGCTTCACAGTTTCTATAATTTCAAAAACGCTTGAAGTGATAGAGAGGCTTTACATTGTTAACTTGATGCCTCTGTTAATTAGGGGCACAGCTCAGCTGTTTAACAGCCCTTGTTCTGGGAGCCAAGGATAAGCACCAGAGGCATAAAAGATCCAAGCTGCAGCAAAAGGGGAATGCGATGCTGATTCTCTCCATAAACACAAATATGGAACATAAAGCAGATATAGCATTCTCTACCTCCATACGATGAATCAATTTGAGTAAATGGCATTAGAGTGGAAATAAAGAGCTCCCTCAGTGCCTGGGATATAATTTCAGTGGTAAGTGGAGTCTCGCTGATGATCTTCAGCAGGGAGCCATTTTAATAATAGGCAACACGAGGCCTGAATACACGTGATCTCATGTCTAAGAACAGGATCATCTGCTGTTATTCAGCAACTGTTTGGTAGGAAAAAAAATTCTTCACATCCATCTGGATTTGTAAAGGTGCACCATTTCTGCAGTTGTACACTTGGGCAGTGTTAGAATAACCGTTCTTACACTTTTTCCTTTTTCATCCCACGTGTTATTGTAATTCTATTGCCAACCTCCTTTCTATAAAAGCTTTGGTGTGCCTTTGGAAGCTAACATGGAGGATTTCCCTGAATACTCCAAGATTCAGAGTTTGTTTGTGGCCTCTTCAAGCAGTGATGGATGGTATACAGGTTCTTCCAAAATGGTTATTGCTATATGGTATGGGAAATACAGGTTCCAAGCAGATTTCGGTTTGGTGAGGCACTGAGAAAACGACTGGAGCGGCAGTGATCGCAGCATGTCTACTGGGCTATGCGAATGCAGAGGACTTGGTACAATGAGTGATTTGGTGTGCACAGACAATAACAGACACCAGGAGATGGGCAGCACTCCCACAGTAAGCGGCTGCATTTGCTGGAATGTATAATTAGAAACAAGACAGCAGCAGGTACAACTTAGTTATCTGAGGGAAAGGCAGAACACCCACAAACCATCCCTCCCACACTGCTACCATCAAAATACATCTCAATGCTGTAAGCCACTGTTCTCCAAGAGCAGGCTGATTCCTCTAGGGTGCTCTATAGTAAGACAATCAGGGTATGAATTAAGGCAGACACCATTTCCTGATGCCTGTTCATCTTCTGCCATTACAGAATATCTTACTCATTTGATGTTTTCACCTACCTGCTAAAGTCATCCTTGCTTCTCAATGGGGAATGAAGTCTTTTGCATGATGTCTACCAGGAGGGAGACAGCTAATGCCAGAAGGATATGGCTAAGGCTGCTGTTACATAGGCTGGCATAGAACCAGGATTCTGGGGAGTGAGGGGAACACCACATGCCTAATTTTGAAGCCTAGCGATCATCTTTTGAACGCAAACTCTCCCTGAAAAATGACTAGAAATTGAGTTTTTGTAAAGAAAATGCTGCATTAAATACATTGCTGCTGCAGCACTAGATACAGGCTTTTCAGAACAAAAGTTAGAGCTTCACTGATGAAGGCTGAGAAGCCATAGAATTAGAATGTGGTATTCTGACAGCAGCAGGTAGACAGGCACCCAGATAAGTTCTAGTTCATTCAGAACGCTGTCATTGTCTGGTGCCTGCAGCCAGATACGCATGTAAAAAAGAGTAAGGAGTGAGATGCCAAATGCTTTCCAAACCAGACTATTGGATAGAAATGCTTCTGTGAATCTTTGCCTCTGGCAATTTGAGAAAACAACCTGCCCAATGCAATGGTTCCCGTTGGCCAACAGGATTTCTACTGCAGCAAAGTAAAACAAACTGACTCACTGTTTTATATATGCTATTTTTATAAAGCTATGAAATACTAGGAAAAAAAAAAAAAAAAAAAAAAAAAGATGTAAGCCTACAACCCCAAATGAAGAGCTTCACTGAAAAGGCAACAGGGCTCTACTATGCACCTCAATATAGTAAAATCAGTAGTAATCATCAAAAACTTTAATGGCCTTAAAATTAAGTCTTTAAGGGAAATCCAATTTTGTCAGCAGGCTTTAGAGGAATGCTTTTGTTCCAGAGACCAATTTCACACATTCCTACTCCTGTAAATTCAAATACCAAATAATAATGATTTTTTTTTTTTTAGTCTACAGATTCTTAAGTTTGTTCTGTTGGGGAACACATACCTGGGTACCACATACCTGAGATTACTGTCAGTAAATTTTCTGCTTTTATCTACTTCTGCAGCTTTCATAGAAATAGTACAAGGGTACTTTGATCAGAATCTGAAGAAGGTAATCAAAAGCCCTATGAGAAAAAATTATCTACCACAACAACAAGGAAACTCATTTCAGAATTGCTCTCAGATGATGAGAATGAGGCCTGATACACAGCAGGGGAAAAAAAAAAGAGCAGATGAACTTGTTACAAGAGCTGACAGAAGAAACCAAAATAATAACACATTACCTTGCTCTTGTTTGATCCTCTCCCTTTCTGCATAGCCAGCAGCAAGCATGTTAATTCTGTTTAGCCATCTGAAATAATATTAAAAGAGCAGTGATACTGATCCAGAATGTTAATTTATGGTGCACTTCTACAAAAAACAAAAGCGTGAGCATCTGAAGGAGATTCAGAATAATGTTATTTTTTTTTTTTCAGACTAAACAGCTGTTTTCTTTGATACTTTTACTGAGGTAGCGTCCACAGATCTATAATTTTGCTGTTCAAAAACCTGTTTTTTACAGCATAGATCTTGCTTCAAATGGAAAACCATGTATGATGTCAAACATCTGTAAAATACAGGATTTGGAGATAGCCAAAAAGCTATTAAGTCTGCTGCTCACAGATATGCCACCACTTCAGTACTCCTGCTGTTCTGATTTCTTAAGAATAAACACCACTTTTCAGAGATTAAGCAATACTTTAAGGCTGAATAGGCAACGCAGCAGAGGAACAGAGCAGAAACCCGCTGTCAAAAGAACAGGCTCCATCCTAAACAGACAGTGAAGTTTAATTATGCCATTATGTGTTTTGGGGCTTACCTACAGTGCCAAGCACAAAGAGAAGGAGGCATACCAGAATTCACTTTTGTGTTTGTGTCAGAGAAGCAGAGGGAGAAAAGGCAGTTGCCTCAATGCAATTCACATTAAGGCTTTCACCTCAACTTAGACTTGAAAAAAGACTTCTATGAGCTGCACAAATTAATAACAAACTACTGCAGTTCTCTTCTAGAAGAGTAGTCATTGTGAGATGTATATTCAGCTGCCTGTACTGATGCTTTGCGTCAGCCTGCCCTCTTCCCCTGTGTGGCTCTCAGTGTATTCATTATCTGAACACTTACACTAAATCAGTTCCTCCATCAATGAAGTTTTAAACTCACAAGATAACCTCCTATGATTGTCCATTCCACATTAAACCTGGAATTGCTTACTCCAGACATCCCACAGTCAGGATGACAGACCTTCTTTGCCAAGCTAGTGAGCAGCGTGCAATTTTACTGATAGTGTTGGCAGAGAGATAACCAAAGTCAGTTTTGTGTCTTCTTCAGAAATGTGTTTCAGAAAACTGTGCCTTAGGGGTGTTATTTGCACACTGCACATGTGGAAACAGCATGTATTATTTTCTCAGCAAGGGAGATCTTTCTGAGACCATTTTAGCCACTCCTGCATCCCAACCTTTGAGAAACTTTGGTGCAGGGTAAGTAGGCATAAGATCATAAAATACAGTTGCCCCCTTGAAATAAATTTCTCCAACTGTCCCTCCTAAAACAGTGACCAGTGTTACAGATATATTATCTGTAAATTACATTAATAGTCCAGAAGTCATTATACACTGGGAAGGATGCTAGAGATCTGCTCCTGAAGTGATTACAGCACACTTCATGTTACCTTACAATCAATATTTCTACCAGAATGATAGAGAACCTGAAGATGAGAAAAAATTTTAGTTGCATTTGTTAGGAAGTGCCAAGCATTTATAAAAGTCACAGGCACATGGAGGCAGAGACCCACCAAATGGCGCTTTAGACAATTATTGCACATCTTCATAGAAAAAAAGTAATCCTTTTCCAAAACTCTCCTGATTCGAGAAGGTTTTCTTTGGGGAACACAAAGGTCAGAGCTTACCACCACCTAAGGCAGCCAACATGAAACAACCACCTACTGAATCTCTTGGAATAGACCTGCTGACCACAACATAATAGGTAAGAAAACTATGGGAATTATCCAGTTGGGAAATTTCATTTCATCTGAAACGTAAGATAGCATTTTGTGTGCATGACAGTGAGTAAGGCAATCAACTAAACTAACAAAGAGTTAATTGACAATCACTTGATAATTCCATAAAAATGTTATTTCTGATAAGTATAATCTAATGATAACGCAGGAACTGTATACCAGTCTAAAAGAGAGACAGCTGACTGACTTCACATTTAATCATTTTCTGTTGTTCATGGTTTGCGTCATCTGCAATGCCTGTGGCAAATGACAAGGTTGTGATATGGTTGTAAAGATTTAATAACAGTGGCTCTTGAGTGGTCTGCTAGTTCAGAGATGAAGAGAGTGGCATTGACTTCTGCAGATTTTCTAATATATCGCCACTAAATCTGCAAAACCCTTGGTCAAGGGAAGACTTTAAACTCCCTTCCCTACATTGTACCGTGTCTTAATAACCACTGTATTTTTCTCAAGGGCAAGAAGCCAAAAAAATATTCCCTCCTTACTGCAAGTACAGCTTCAGCTTCCTTGTGAGAAGTTTGTTATCGTTAGCTATGACAATAAAAGTTAAAATAGTTACAGTAAGTAACATTGGTACTTGAAGCAATCATCTAGGTTTTCTTTTTTCTTTTCCTTTTTAAATCTTTTTAAGAATAGGACATGTACATTTTTTCTTGGTATTTAATTAAAACAATTTCATGACTCACACTAAAACTAGATAAAAATATTTCTATAGATCTGTAACTTTTGTAAGGAAAAACACACTGTACTGGCATTCTCACAGAACAGTAGGAAACAATTTATTATCTCAAACTCCAGGTACATGCAATGCTTATACTCAAATTTAATTTAGGGTGTTCAATTCTCCTTAATGATTCAAGGATTAGGATGAACTAGCTATACAGGAGTACAGGCACCATACAGTGTCTAGAAGCAATCAACTGCATTTTAACCAGAATGAAGACACCTGTAGGTGATGCTAGAAAAAATTTAGAGGTCCCCTTCATACACCGAGAAACATTCTCATGTGATAATACTACAAGCGGACTTGTCGTCTTTGGTCTTGATCATCTAGTTACATTAAGGAAGAAATTTCTTACCAATTTCAATACTCTGCCCTCCAACAAAAAGAGAAAGAATACAGTTTGGTTACCATAGGTTCAAGGAAATTCTCAGACAACCATTCCACATGAAGCTACCGACTGTATTTCCCTGCCTAGCTGAAAACTTAAAGAGGCAGGCATAATTACCTTGGAAAATCAAATTAAATTTATGTACAGTGTCATTAGGAAGAAACATATGGTAGAATATTTTCTTGGAATAAAAATGATTTCCAAGGAAGGCGTTTCAGTGTATATACACTTACACTAGAAAAACTGTGCTTTGCATCAGTAAAGAGTATTCTATACTTCTCTCACCCAAACTCTACGTGGGTAGAAAGAACACATTTGCTGGTACAGCAAATGTGATTTCACAACAATAAAGTTCAGTGATCACAGCTCCCCAAGTTTCTTATAGACATAGCAATGAGGATTAAAAGTAGTAAGAAAACAAAAAAAACCCAAAAAACCCCAAACATTGAATAGTGATATATAATTAAAACATATCTCAGAAACATGAAAAATAACAGATATTGCTCAAAATAGTCTTGTTTTACCCTGTAATATACCAATTCTGTATTCGACTCTGGCTAGATTAGAATATGCTTTTAGTTAGGAAGCAACATATTTCATTGCCTCTGCATATGAAAGACTTTTTCCTAATGCATTTTTTCAGTCCATTGAGTTAATTTGTGTATTGAGTTTATGAAGGCGAACCACTCTTTATTACATATCAGTCAAAGAAGATTAAAAAAATATGATGAAACGGTGATGCCAATTCAGACATAAGAATTCCAAGTAATTCCATAGAGCTTGATGGGGTTACTTGAAATTGACATGTGTATAACATGGAACAAAATTTAGTCTAGCTCATTCTAAATAAAATAGTAAGCATCACTAGTAAGAAAGAATAAAAGATAGCTCATGCTGGGAAGTTGAAAACCTACTAACTCTTAAGTTATACACTATGCAATATGATTTTAATGTACTGATGCACGTCCTTTCTGATTACTGAAGAGCTATATGCATTCTTATTTTCAGAAACAAGTCACCTTGTCACACAGGCTGAGGACCTACTGACGGAAGGGATTTATCTGCTGCTGTAGTTCAGAATATGCTGAATAGACTACGTCATTATTCTGTTTGCTGTGCAGCAAACCACACTTTGAGTGACTGGCTTGACAGAGTTATCTAATACAGGCAAGTCTAAAATTTTACAAACAAAAAGGTTTTAAGTTTTCTAACTGGGTAGAGATTTTTGAAGTGAGTTTTAGTCATGCATGAACTTTTGAAAACATTAACACTTACTTCTAAATAAAAGCAAGCACAGTACTGGCATCTTTTTTTCAGTCATATATTATCAGTAAAGAACTGGCAGTACACTGAAGCTGCTTGGCCAGGTAGCTGAATCCAGTACAGCAGAAAAGATTAAACTGTGGTCTTACTAATGAGTTTTACGGATTGGGATTTATCTCTTTTTTCTCCTGTTTCAAATGCATCTCATCCAGGATACAATTATCAGGCTGCAACCATCGATCTTTTTTGTGCCCTATCATACGATGAAAATTCCATATTATGAGTTAATTTCAGTGTATGTTGTGAAAATAAATGAAATGAATTCCCAGATATTTGAATAGACGTGAGATTTATGTTTTTAATTTGCCATTTAAATGAAGTAATAGAAATTGTGTTTATTTTGTGCTGAAGTCTCAATCATTCTGAAAAAAACAGACCTAAATACTTACAGGTAAGCTCAACATGCAAAGCAAAACTTAAATCCTTTTTTTTTTAATTTTTTTTTTTTTTTAAATTGATGAGATTTTCCATGCTAACTTCAATAAAACTAAAATCTCACTTCAACGTTTAAGTTACATTCATGTTGGTAGAGGCAGTCTGCACAACTGCATTGCTATCTCTAGATCCTATTTCCTGAACAAAAATCAGTGGCTGCTTTAAGTCCTTCACCAACTTCTTTCTCCCTCAAATGCCAGAGAATAGAAGCATCCTCAGAGCAAGGATCATGCGCCTGTGGAGATAGGCTGGGGTGCCAAGTTGGAGATATTCCACCTTTGCAGGTGTTAGACAGCTAAGAACAGCTTTACAAAAGCCCAGAATTCTTAAATTGTGCTTTCGAGTTCTCAAAATTTCAAAGTTTTTTGCTTCTTTTTAGAGAGACAAAACCTTGTTTGCAAAAATCCTCAAATCATTCTTTCAAAAAAGATACTTCTTGCATGAACTGAATGTTTAGCATATGCAGACACTCAGAAATAATGCCACTCTGCATGTATTTTTTTAACTACAACCTTGTTAGCTACACAATTTATTATCACATTCTAATTTGTTATCACTGGCTTCAAGGAAATGTCTTGCATAAGGAATGGTTCCTTGAATTTTGCTTCACTTCCTTACCTGTTCATATCATCTAGATGTTCAGCAGCAAAATAAAAACTTTTGATCTTAGGATGGCAGGCTTTGAATGCACTGTAGAGGAAAAACATAATTATACAAATTTAATGGTACAATTTATTTTTTTTTTTTTCCTTTCTTTCTTTCTTTTTTTTTTCCCAATGTAAAGTAGTGTGATCACCAAGCAATGAGATGAGTCCAGATTTCCTGAGCTGTCAGAAGTCCCCACACATGACACAAAGATACAACATCCTTGAGTCCTGTGTGTCCCTCTCAAATCAGGATAATCTATGATATTAAAGTTTATGATAGTTGCAGATTCCACTGACTGAAATGTTCTGCAACTACACCTTCTTTCATATGTGTATAAATAGAGACTGTACACTTACAGTGATGGTTTTATGCATTTTGCATTTTTACTGATATATACTGAAGGAGTCAATTTTTACCTCAACTGAAAATTGACCGAAGAATTTCTTCAATACAACAGAAAATCTCATAGTCCTGGTAATTTATGACATCCCAATGACCTTGATGTTACCTTTAGCTCTGATGACTGAGTTTCAAACAGAAAAATGTTATGTGATTTACTTCTGAAAATCCCTTATAAATCAACAGTGTGTTCCTGAGGTCATTCTAAGCAATGGGCAATTACATCTCATCTTTTCTTTCCACCACGGTAATCAACATGACTAGGCTGAGAGAATTACTTGAAAGAATTTTGTAACTATGTTGCATAAAGATTTATTGTGAAGGTCTTAAAGATCTAGAAAGTGCATCTGACAGTAATTAATAATTTACAACACAGAAGAATCATTTTTGAGAATAGCCTGAAGGTCCTTCCCAAGAAAAAAAAATGCATAATACTCCTCAAGAAAATAAGAAAAACTCTAAGCATGATATATGAAAAACGTCAGTAACATTTTTCTGAGAGACAATGGATTTTACATACATACATACACACATATATATACATATATACACGTATAAAACAATTCTCTCTCTAATCTTTTGTTTTTTAGAAAAATGGTAACGATGCTCTTGCTGTGTATCATGCTTGCAGATTGTAATGTGTTTATATGTGAATATATACACACACATGTGTACTTATATATACATTTATATGTATATATAAATATAATTTTTTTTTCAGAAATCAGATAGATGAAGTCCAGGAAAGGTACTGCTATTGAAAGTAGCGTGCAAAAATGAGACATGCAGCACTCCTACATATTAGAGCACAACACAATGTTATGCAAGTGAAAGCAGATGTACAGTGACGTCTGCTCGATTTAAGAAGACATCATCAAGTTACTGAGACCCAAAACCTGACTTCTTAAAATTGTTACAGAATCTGCCATCTGGATTCTTACTTTTTTTTTTTTTTTTTACTTTATCTGTCATCCAAGCAAGGAAATTTAACAGCCACATTTTATGTTCTGCTATCCATCAGATACCAAATCAAGTAAAAAACAATTTAAGCAGGATGCATTTCTGAGAAATAGGTTGACTTCATGTTGCTGCCCCAACAAAACATACAAATGAAGCACTTTAGTGTTGTAGTCCAAGGACAAAGGACACAGTAAAACCACATCGATATTTCAATGAAATTGTTATATCCAGTTCTATGAAATCATAATGAAGATGCAATCACCCTGAAGAGCTATGTAGACCAACTTGTACAAAATCAGTGTCTTCTTCTTAATTGAATAAGATATACTGTTTTGCTTTTGAAGTGGCTTTTCTGTACAATTTTTAGTAATTCCACAGTTGATAAACTTCAAACAATGGTAAAAAGCATTAGAAGCCAAGCTAAAAAGTTTACAACGGTAATGACTCTAAGAACACCTCACTCCTCATATCACTAAATATATAGTTATTTGCATCTAAATGAAAAATGGGTTCTGGCAATGGTGCAAATCTGGATACCAGCAAACAGATAAGCGAGAAGGAAAGTTTAAAGCTTTAGGTCATACTCTGGATCAAGCCATTCTGCCATTCTCTTGTTTTACTCTGCCTCAGAACCAACATAATATGCCAGCAGAGTTTGAGATCATGCTAACTAATCTGCAGTTGCATTAAAGATAGATTTTTGGCCAGGTTTCAAACAATAAAAATAACAACATCCCCTTCTGAAAAGGAGAGGAGAGCCAAAAACTAGGAAAATGATAATAATGAGACAGAAGCAAGAAAACGGCCTTGCTACTCTTAATTCAAATGAAAGTTAAAAAAATACCACCACCAACATGACTAAAATTCACAGAGAAATGAAAAACCAGCACAAAGATCACCATTCTTCTTTTGGAAAGATGACACACAGAAACCACACTGAATTTAGCTGTTCTGTATGAACTCATTCTGAGATATAACTGAATGATAACAGTAACAAAGTCCATTAAGTCAGTGTTTCAAAGAACTTTCTCCTTTGTTTCACTTTTTCTATGGTATTGTACAGCTCCTGTTGTATCACGGCAGTATTTTTGAACATACTTACTATTTCTTTCGGCATTCACTGGCTCTGTCAATTTTAAATTCAGGTAGACTGATGAATCCTTCCGCTTTTTCATCCTGTAAAGATAGTTCTAAATAGTACTGTTGTAAAGGTGTCAGAAAAAAAATCCACATTTAAAAAAAAAAAAAAAAAAAAAAAAAAAGATATTTGCATTTGCCTGCTTCTTACATAAGCAATACTAATATATGCTCTGCTCTGGCAAAGCTCCTGTAGAAGTCACTGGGACTTTTGCCAAAGTTGTAAGATCCCTTGGTGTAAAATATCATTTTAAATACCCAGTTTTCTCAAACAATTTCACACTTGAATGCACATCTGAAAATATACAGAATGACCAAATGTAGGCAGGCAGTTAGTTATTGTAATTAATTAATTTCAGGGGAGGATGAACTAATTATCAAGTAGAAATGCAGCTTGTTGTAAGGAACAGAAAAAAAAGTGGAAAAAAAACACAAAAACAAAACACAACAATTCAAATAAATGATATTTGTCATCCTTATACAATAACACAACTAGGATATGTAGTGTCACTGCAGCTACTTGTTATCTCTTCCCATCACACAGAGAAGACATCTAATCTTCTCTGTCCTCTTAAGACATGCACATAGTTGTTTTTTTTTATCAGATATTCAACCTCAACTGACTTCACACAGTTTGAAAGAATTATTTCAAGCCACTGACACATCAGTACCACACACTCTTCTTTGACTGTTGATGACTTTGCCTGAGAAATTAATACAGGATCATGAGAGTGAAGCTGCAAAAGACACAACTATATTTTAAGGAATTCCAAAGGATTATATCTTTCTGTCTCAGAATCTCCACTGCTACATCTGCAGTCTATATGAGTATTTTTTTTTTCCTAATAAATAAATAAATGGCAAAGATCAGCATATAAAACTGGAACTGGAGTCATTCTGTGGGAGGTACAAAGTTGTAAGATGTTCTTCATTAGAACTTACTTTAAAATGAAAAGGAAGTTGTTTATAATAAACTTGTTATTTCTTTTTTGCATGGTTTCCAAAGAAAAAAAAAAACCAATTATCAAGAGCATGGTTAAGTTATCAGCCCATCTGTCACTGAGGCCTCCCTGTACCCTCCCAGCTTTTGAATCTGTTGTTGATGAAGTTGAGGTCTCAGAAAAATAGCTGAGCCCCAGAAAGCCAAGGAAACCCAAGGCAGGGAGGAGACACAGGAGCTCAGACCACTGCTCTCTCCAAAGGAAAGCTACACATGGCTCAATGGTTCCCCAAGCTCCTTGTCTAGTTGTTGTCTATTCATTGAATTTGTACTTATGAATTTCAACCCTGATGAAGACCTTGTAGAGTGTCTTCAGGAGGGAAGATGCGGAGGAAGGAGTTAGGGTTACTGACACAAATGTGGGATGAAGGCAAAAATGGAGTGAATGTGTGGGAAAATGAGCTCTATTCCTGGAACAACTTGCCTTCTATCTACTTAGTCTACTCAGGGAGAAGTTTGGGATCATGACATTTTAAAAATATTGTGCATGAATGTTTGCAGTGATTAAAACAACAAGTAAAGCAGTCCAAGCCTGAGTGCACTCACATGTTGGTAATGGTTTTATCTGAGGATACTAGTAGAGTTAAAACTAAGGTTTTATCCTCACTGGCAAAAAGCTTTTCTGCTTAAGCTGATAAAAATAATCCTGTACAAATGCAAAACATGTCACACAATCAAAGCTGTAAATGGTTCAGTTGGGCTGCTCTGGTGCTCTTAAGTTCAGTATATGTAAGCCCTGAAATCATAACAAAATCTACAGAGAAGGAAGGACAACTGAAAAAAACAAAAACATCTTCTGAAATTGCTAGAGCTTTTGGCGATCTCACCAGCACATATAAACAAGGAACGCTAGGCAGCACATCATTAAAGTTTACATTCTCATGACTAATCCTGAATGACATTAAATAAACTACTTTTCCCTTTCAATGGCTTGAGGACAGATTTATGCTAAAATGGTGAGTGCAGGACACTGAAAAGTGTTTTTAATTCTTGTAGTAAAGGGTAAATCTGAAAATTAATTCTCTCCAGACTCTAGTGGCAATTTAGGAAGGTAGTTAATATGAGAGCAGTTATTTGGGTGAGTAAAGCTATCTATCTGCACAGACAAGCACTCAAAGCACTGGCTTTCCACAAAACCACAGCATTAGCACTATATGGGTTACACGATGAAACAGTAAGCATACATGCTTACCTCTTCATTGATATACCAGTAGAGAGATGTGTCTTTCAGAACAAACCAATATTTTTTCCATTTCTGGGAAAAATAACTCTTAGCATCTTTCTTTTTCCAAAGCCAGCCTTCGCAGTCTCCTCGGCCAAGATCTTTACAGGAGATCCGTCTTTTGCTTTTACCAGGAATAGGAGCTGAAAATGACAAGTTTTTGCGAAAGCATTTGACTTGTCTCCTATGTCAGCAAGTAAGGTATAAAGCACTACAAATTTGCTTCACAACTTTATGGAAAAATTTCAACTTCCATATTGTGTTCCTAAATTACTACAAACCTTTTATTTGGACCACAAAGTCTGCACAAGACACCACAACTTAAAAACAAAACAACAAAACTTAAACAATACCAAATCAAGGTTCACCACCTTACGGAGCTCATATTCTAAAGCTGTGTCAGAAAAGAAAAAAAGGACCACAGAAAGATACAATGCTTTTGAGAAAAGAAAGGCAAAATATTTAAAGTAAGAAAAATGGTTATTTATCATTTTCAACAAATTATTATTTCATGTCAGATTAAGACGCACAGCAAATAAATTGATGTATTTTACACCTGGCTCCTAATTGTTCAATATTTTTGTGAAATAAACTAGATAAATACTTAATTGGTATTCAAAAACCTCTCTTTGAACCTCCTTTTGCAGCACAGCATTTCCTGAGGCCTTTGTGATTCTAAATCAAAGGAAAACAGTTCACCATGATATAATTACCAGACAGCTTAAGTAATGAGCAACAACTCCAGTAAGGCATTGTATGGATACAGCTGCAAAAACAGCCTTGTCCCCAAAGAGGCTAGAATGTAAATATTAAAATAATAAAAACAACAAAAAACCACAAAAACAAAACAGTAGCAGATGTATGGTGATAAGGTAACAGGCTACTATAAGACTTCCATAGCAGACTAATAGCTTCTCAGTATGATGTTCAAGGAACTCAATATATTTCCGTTCAACTGAATTACACGTTTGACTAGAGCAAACAAGTTCTAGTTGGTTCAAGGCATTGGCATATGTAAACACTGATGTTTGCAATTCTTTTCCTATCAACACATGAAAAGAAATTTATTTTTTACCTTTGTTCTTCTTTTTACTTTTCTGCTGCAGAGAAGATTGCTGAAATGTCTAGAAGAAAATCAAAGCAAAAGAGATAATGCAACACTTGTATTCAACCACATGCTAGCATAAAAGAAATGAAACATTGTGCAAGCTGAAGTCATCATCGGGTAACACCTTCAGCCAATAGCCTTCAAGGCCAAAAATATGTCAATTTTGATTGTAAAAAGGTAATATGTTCATAAGACTGTAAAAAAAGAAGCACCTGGTTAAGAATACTAATGTAGACCACAAATTAATATGCCATTAACTGAAAATTAATATCTGTGTAATCTGTGTACTCTGTGTAATAGTCCCTCATTTCTAATTCCATTAATAAAAATGAATATACTTCTGTTTCCTATGATAGCGAAGCTATGCAGCTCTTGTGTTTATAACAAACGGTCTAATTATAATCTTCCTGACATAATTGTTTTAGTTAGTTGCTTTTAGTCTAAAGGCATTTACATGATGATCATTGGGACATCAGATATTTTGCTTAGAAATGAGTCTAATATTCAATTACAGTAAACTGCAACAGTGAAGAAATCTCACAAATCAGTATTTTGAAATAGAAACTATTTTTTTATTTTTATTTTTTTTAAAACTGGATTTTGACTGAAAGTAATCCTCTCCAGTTGATCCAATCCCATGAACAAAGCCACTGTCTTGGAAATAAGACAGGACAGAAATTGTTCCTGAAGTTCCTAGCTTATTAAAGGCAGCAGTGCATATTAACACATTTTATGGTCTTTGCTGTTAAAAAATTTGAACGCAAATAATCATCACTCCAGTGAATTAAAGAATTCTGTAATTAATCATTCTGAACATTTAATTTAACACAATTTAAATCATTTTGAATTTTAATTGTACATAAAAATAGACAAATTATGTCTGTGCTGAAACCCAAGAAATGGCCATACTATAGTGTCTGAATATTAAAAGTTCTTACTACATCATATGATGAATCAATACAAAAAAACCCGAAAGCTTATTTTTCTCTTGTTATGGCTCATGAGCGCACAAGGAAATCCTGACTTGGAAGGAACCCACAATGATCATTGAGTCCAGCTCCTGGCTCCACACAGCACAACCCAAAATCCAAATCCCAGCTCCACACAGCACCACCCAAAATCCAAATCCCGTGTCTGAGAGTGTTGTACAAATGCTGCTTGCATTCTGACAGGTTGGGGCCATGACCACTGCCCTGGGAAATGTTTTTCTTAATTTTTTTTATTTTTTATTTTTTATTTTTTTAACCAGAATATTTATAATTCATTAGTCAACACCATTCATTATATGGCCCTACATACAACTCCAAGACTACAGCAAGTGAGGATGAAATCTAAAACTGTTTATTGTGGAAATCACTGTATGTTATCTGTAGCCTCTCCACAGTTAATGAATAAAGCCACTTTCTTGATGCCATTTGGAATCTCAAAACAGTGGAGGATGTATGGGACTTCAGGAGCTCTTGTCCTACATCCCGCACAGAGAAATACTTGTTTTGAAATTGGAGCCAATGCTAACATGCTCTTTGGGGTCATCTGCCGCCTAGATCCAACCAAACAGGGAGGCTTCACACTGAAGTGACTTGTCCCACTATTGACCATCGTAATGTTTCCCCCTTTACAGCTTAGATCTGTGACATGACAAGTATAAAAATAATACAAATAACACTTTTTAATGCCACAAATCCTAAAAATATGGATTCACACCAAAAACAGAAATCCAACTGTACTAAAGCAATTTTACTGCACTACAATGTTCAATCACCTATCCTCCCACAAGGCTGGATTTCAACACATGTATACTACATTTTGGTTCTGCTACAATCTGAGCTCTGAACAACTATTTTCACATACATCTTGTCCTTGTTTCCAAGAACTCATCTACTAATTCTGAAAGCAAACATAACATTACATGGAAAATAGCATTCTATATTAAAGAAAACTGTTACTAACTCAAAAAATGGACAAAATGAAAACAAAACTGCCACTGAAAAGATGAAATAGATTAACAATCCAAATGGAAATTTTCATTCCTGAAGAAAATTTGCAACTGTTTATTCAAATTCTGAATGGCACATTTTTTCTGTTGCCCAAAAAACAATTAGCAAAAATTTCCATTACCCCCCCAAAAAAAGATGACACTTGATGTAAAGCTCCCTTGAGTACCCAGAGCTTCAGTTATTTGAATTCAATAATTTTTCTTCTATAATGTGCAATGCTTGAACTTGTATTTGATAATATACGAAAACTAAATCCTCTCACTAAAAACACGTCTATACAGAATATCATAGAAACATTTTAGTTATATATCTATATATCTAATTTCACTATCAGCAGCCACCAAAGTGCATGTTATTTCAAGTAAAAGAAA
This sequence comes from Coturnix japonica, assembly GCF_054131305.1. NCBI lineage: Eukaryota > Metazoa > Chordata > Aves > Galliformes > Phasianidae > Coturnix > Coturnix japonica. Next base: position 109,399,298 of record NC_140663.1, read on the forward strand.
ACATTATCTATAATAGGGATTACTGATATGTTTCTGTATTTGGTGGCTTTTTTGTTTTTTTTGTTTGTTTGCTTGTTTTGTGACAAAGGTTCTAGCCTTCCTCTAGATAGTATTTCAGTCTTCCAGTTCTGAGGGCTTGGCTGCATATCTCATCAGGCATTTGAGGTTTCCTTGTGCACACATGAGCCATAACAGCTGCAAATGATCATTATTAAACTTGCTATGTGGATTCTATTTACTTTCACTCTCTTCAAAATGGTTGACAGAGTTCTGAACGCCCATCAAAACATCTTCATAGGAATAAATAGCAGTGTGCGCTGGGGTATGTACACTTCACTGTGCTTTTATGATTATTGCATGGTACTACAGCTACAGAATCAAAAAACTCTGGGTGGAAGTTCACATGAGAAAAGAGGTCACCAACGGTTTGTAATTTTATTGGTTGCTTTAGCAAGAAAGTAATCACAAACAGAAGCATAGTTAGGAAAAAACTGCAGGCATGCATAAGCACACCAACATTATAGTATGTACAACACAAAGCTTTCAAGAAATCAATAAATGAGATTTCAAGGTTTTTCTCTCATCTTCAAAGCCTACTTTCAGCTTCTTGAATAGTACCAGGACTCCCTTATATTTGATCAGAAGGGATGTGAAACTGAGAGCAAATGCTAACATTCAGAAGTAACTATTCAAATATATTCAAATGTGAGTAACTATTATGGACTACTTATCAGTAGTTTGATAGCTCTCTATCAAATCAAAATTTATAATAAAAAACTTACTTAAATAAAAACATTAGATCATTTAAGTTTCAATGAATGTTTCTATTTCATGACAAATAGGAAACTTAATAAACTGATCAATATTAATTTGGAGTGAAACTGCTATCAAAAGAGATGGATATTTCATAAAATTCATACTGTAGTAGTCATTAGAAAACTCTTGTTGGTACCTAAAGTAAAAGTAAAAGACAAATGCATAACAAAGGGTTATCAAAACTATCGATTTAGGGCTACAGTTTTTTCCCAACAGAACGTGACGTGACACCCACGTCCGAAACCTAGACATGTTCAAAAAAGCATGTGGACTCCTTCATAGTAACAGAATATATAGTTCTGCTACAAAAGATCCTAACTTCTCTGAAGATCTGGGTTAAACATAGAAATTAGAGTTAAATCTGATGGCTCCAACAGTTCTCATTCAGATGTTTGTTTCTAGATGTTTCTTCAAGGATTCTCTGCTTAATGATTTTGGAAAGCAGGAAGTGAGAAACAGGTTATGAGAATAATAAAATAGAACTCTTGAGCTAATTCTCAAATTAAGGAAAATTGTAAATATCTTTATTGTTTGTTCTTCCTTTTGAAAGCTCAAGTCAAACCCATTTTTTTTATTTATTTTTTTTTCCAAAGCTGCAAGTTTAGATATTAAGGAACTATTTCCAGTCATATACTTCACTCTCTGTCCCCGTAAGATAACTTTCTCAAATTTCAGCAAAGTAGCTTGCAACATTTCTACTTACTGTGACATTTCTTCTGCAGATAGAGAAACTAATATCTGGAAAAAAAATAGTAACTTGGTGCTGCCTATTTTTGGACCTCTCACACTCAATAACTTGACCTCATCAACTATGCTCTTTTTCCACAGTTTTGATGATCCATGTTTCTCTGTGTGAGACATATGCACCACATCTCTTGGTGTATGGAGTTCCAAAACTTTTGGAAATGAAAAATGAAAAAATAGAAAAATTCAAGTCTGTTTATATTATATTGTCACACTACCCATCACCATTATCTAACTCACGTTTAATAGTCAGGTATTCCCAATGACAGTATTATGCTTTTTAGTTTGCCATATTGCTTAGCCTCCATTAAGAGCTAGTCACAGGTAGCATTATTTTCATATATGCTTATGTAAAACATAGTTTTCAAGAACTTTGTTACAATGATGAGAGAAGACCTCTGGGAACTTAGGATGTTTGAAACCTGCTGTAAATCAGCAGCAGAATTGCATTCACAATAGATAAATACTTCATTTACAGCAAGCCACGTATCGACCTGTTGTTTTGTTTAGGTCTCAAAACAAGATGTTACTGCCAGCAATGTCTTGAAGCCAGCTGAGTCCATACAGGGCATCTGCGAGGCATTTTTATAGCAAGAGATGAAGCTGAGCCAGACAGAACTTCATCCACATAGAAGAGAAGAGACTCAGAGAATGTGTATGAATTAATACTTTGAAGAAGCCAGTTATCATGGCTAAGGATCAGATGAACTATCTAAGGGTGAAAACACGCCCACCAGGGAATTGACTAAAAAGTGGAATAAGAAAGGACCGCACTCCAAGTTATGATCTTATTCAGGAAGGCAAAAACTAATAAAAATATGTCACAGGCTTGTCTGAATTGCCTTGTGTGTTAACTGGACTTCAGGGACTGCTAACAAAGAATAACTGAAAAATAAAAAAATAAAGAAAATAAAATAATCATGCCTGGGAAATCTGATTTGTAAGGCTGGGTGGGATGTTTTTGCTACTATACTGGTGATTAATATAAAACCATTCTGGTTTTTTTTTTGTTTTGTTTTGTTTTTTTGTCTTACTTTTTACAAATTATCTATTATTTTAGCTTGACTTCTGGACTTTGAACCTCTCATATATTCAACATTCTCTAATTTATCTGTGGCTACAAGATTTTAGCATCTATTTAAATGCTAGAAATGGTACAAAGTGGCACTAAATTGCAAATAAACTATTTTTAACATGCTGCAAGAACTCAAGTTTACAAAACTATTCAAAAAGCAGTACTTCATTCTGGATAGGTAAAATGCAAATGCAATAGACAGGATGACCCATTTGAAAGAAACTCTAATACAAAAGTATAGCAGCGAATTTATGAAAGCAGAGACAGAAATGTTCCTAAACTCAAGTCACAGGCTGATGACAAAACAGTTATTGTAAGTGAGTAATTCATAAATCCATAGTGAGTTTGAATCAAAAGTGATTTATAGGCAAAGGACATCACAGCTGATTAACAATGCCCTGAAACCTTCAGTCTCACCTCCCACTAGCAAAATTTATTGAATCAAATCGATCTTTCAGTGCTGTGGTAATGCAGACTTCTGCCTTCCCTTCACAGCTCTCACTGCTCTTGAGAACGCTCTATAACAAAATACCATACCTGGATTTAAAAGAACAACATTCACTAAGTTTCTAGATAAGACATTTAATACTAAAGCACAGTATGAAGGTTACACATGAGTAGACCTCTAAAAGCAAGGTTTTGTAGTACAAAGAACATAATGTCAAAAAGCTAGGATCTCTGTAATAAATATCCTGTGGATATTTCTCTTTTAAATTGCGGGTACTTGACAGGGAGACGCGTGAATCACTGGTTTGTCAAATGAGTGGTGAGGCACAGACACATTAACAGTCACTGGAAGAACTGATCCCCCAATTCACGACTTGGGATGTTATACCACACACTATTTTCCTCCTTACTTTTACTTTTATTTGGAAACACAAAAATGATAGAATTTCCTTGTAAGGTCTTTCAGTGCTAAGGCTAAATGAATGTGAGTTGCAAAAGTTGTCAAAGCTTTTGTGGCAGCAGCCAAAAAGCCCACTGCAAATGAGATAACCAAGGATCCTAATTCCTGTACCTTTTCCTCTCCTACAGAAGCTTTCAAAAGACACCTAGGAAGTACTTAGATGTACACTCATCATATATAGCTACAGCTCTGACTGGGTCCCTATATTTTTGGCGCTACAATCATGACCCTACAACAAACAGAATTTGTATATTGACAGGAACATGCTGAGAACTTTTTACTCTAAAATATGTAGCCATCGACACTGAAGCTGCCAAATTTCTAGCTGCCACTCTTGATATGGTTACATTGTATGGGGTCCTTTCCTTATTACATAGTCTACAAAGGCTGATAATATCAAAGATGCCTCATCCAAGAAGAAGATGTTAGACAAAACTGTGGTTATCTGAAATGAGATAGCAAACAGATTTTCTCTTCAGCATTTCTTATTCTTTCTCCAACTGTCAATTTTTTCTTAAAATATTGGGGTACAGGGTGGCAAATGTTACATTGAAGGGATGTTTTGCACTAGTTCATGCCAAGTTGATAGCACAATACATGCAAAACTTATGCAATCTAAAAAGGTGGTTTTTTTTTTTCTTTGTTTTTGTTTGTTTTTTTTCTTACAGTGTTTTCATATAGCGTTTCTACACAGAAAGATTTTCCTTTTGGTTTTTAAGCCATGGGACTCTAACTGAAATATGGAAGCAGTAAAACTTCTGGACAATAACAGACTTACATAAGAGTACTCATATTCCTCCACTGTCTTTACTACCAATAGAACAAGGACTGCACAGTCATTGCTGCCTGAAGCAAATGAAGATAAAAAGTTCAATTACACAAGTGCTGTTTCTTAGAATAATTTATTCTGAGATCATTCTTCTTCTCTGCATCTACTCTGACACATGTAATTTTGGTACATGTCCTACTGCAGTCAAAAGAGAGAAAGGAAGGGCTCAAAAACTACATTTAATCATTCATGGCAAAAGACTGTGATGCATCAGTTGTTCCATCACAGCGTAGATTTCAAGTGCATTCACTTAAGAAGGAAAAATAAACTTAATTATCAACCATTAAATAATAGTACCAAATCCTTTATTTTTATTTCTACCCCACAGTTATTCCCAGATTCATCTCTTATTGCACTGAATGGATCAGTCAGAAAATCATAAAATGGCTGAGGCAGGAAGGCACCTCTGGAGATCCTCTCCTGTTACTCAAAGCATAGCCATATAGAGTAGGTTGCTGAGGGACATCTCCAGTTGTGTTTTGACTATCTCCAAAAACAAAAACTCCATAAACTCCCTGGGTAGCATTCTCCAGTGTTCAACCATGAGGCACCAGTGAGAAGAGCTCACTATGCATGCATCCCAGAAACCTTGTGGATTACTTATACTGCCCCTCCAGAAGACATCAGCCAGTCAAGCAAACTTCTGTTACTCTTACAACACATAGATACTTCTTATGAAAAGGAGTATATTCACAGCTCCCTTTGTAGGAGCCATCAGTGGAACTTCTGATCATCCCCCTGCCTGATCTCTTTCCCAGTGCTCAGCCTTGCTGTGTGACAGAGAAAGATGCGGGGTACATTCATTCTATAATGAATGAGAAAAGAATTGCTTCAAGAAAGACAAACTCTTAGAATTTACTCCCTATTAGCACTCAGGCATAATATTCTCCCAGAGAAAGAAACAGAAAACTTATTCTGACTTTCAAAAATATTACATTTTTGGCAAAAGATCAATAAAATAGAAAATTGTACTCTTCTGGGACTATGAAGTTGCAAAGATTTTGATGAAATAGGAAATGAAAACTCTGGGGAAAACTCCTTGTGGCCTTCCACAATAGAGAAGTGTATAAGCAAGAGGTAGGACAAGGGGGGAATGGCTTTAAACTAAAAGAGGGGAGATTAAGGTCAGACATTAGGAGCAAATCCTTTACTCAGAGTGTGGTGAGGCACTGTCACAGGTTGCCCAGAGAAGTTGTGGGTGCCTCACACTTGGATGCACTCAGGGCCAGGTTAGATGGGGTACTGGGCAGCCTAATCTAGAGCCTGATTTAGATTTTGGCAGTCCTACCCATGGAAGGGGGCTGGATCTAGATTATATTCACAGTCCCTTCCAACCGAAGCCATTCTGTGATCCTAGGAGCAGGTATTCATGGAAGAAACAGTCTTATCAGAGAAGGTGAAGAAGACAGCCACCAAATTATTTTACTGCTCATCTTTAGAAGAGAAAATGCACAAGGCCAAATTTGCTCTTTTTAAGTAGTGAAATATCTGTACTCGTCATCAGGAAGAAATGTTATCTACTGATTAAATTACTGTTAAGAACATGTTAAATCCATTTCCAAGGCTTGGCTATTTCCCAGTGTTTGTACCCTTCAGGTTTAAAATGACATTTCCAGAAAGCAGTCCTTTGTGTCTCTTTGCATCACGATACCAGGAACAGCTTGCAGTCTTGGCTATAGTAATAGTTACAGTTGGACAGTAATAGGATCTACTGTAGAGTGCACATTTCCATGTGGGAAAATGTGAGAAAGAGTATTTGTATACTGGTCCTTACACATTCCATTAAAATTCACGCCCAACACTTCTATTGCATCTATGAATTAAGGTGGAAAAGAAATAGTTCATTCCAGGATACACTGCTGAAATTTTTGTAAAATTTCCTCTAAACATAACATGAAAGATTATCTCAGGAAGCAAGGAAAGAATATTAGGTCTCCTTAATTCTATGATGGCTATAGTTTTTACACTTCATTTTAAAGTCAGCATTCAATAGTTTTAGAAATATTTTGCACTAGGGTTAATCTGAAAACAAAACGATATACTTCAGAAGAGAACAGAAAGCAGTATTACTATATGAAGAATATGAAGGTTTTTTCCTTCCATGGTGCAGTAACAGACAGATTGGCTGACTCACAGATCAGGTGCTAAGCAACAGGCAATTCTTCCCAGTACAACAGAAACACCTTATAAAATAGCTTTTGTTCAGGAGCCACGCTGCTGCAAAGAACCACTTTCCTTGCAGATATAACCGTACAATTTCCCACTTTGTGTGTCAGCTCAAGGCCCATAGGGACTGCCATTATGCAAGTGGGGCAGAGGAGGGAGGTAAAGACTCCTGCTGAGGCAAAACCACCACTTTGAACAATCAGTTGTTCAGAAGCAATCGCATTGCTTGTCAAAGCATTCTGATGAAACCGTCCTCTGAAAGGGGCATCTGCTCCCCCTTATTTCAAGCAACATTCAGATTTTTACAGTGTCAGATTTAATGATGCATGCCAGTCAATGTCCTTGATTCACTGCTTTCATAATCCCAATCTTTCCCTTGTACAAAAAGTAGCATGGAGAGAAGCCAGTTGAGAAGTCAGGACCTAGATCTCTCTTCTCATAGATGTGACATTCCCCACAATATTGCAGTAATAACTCATGCTGGGTCCCCTCTGTGCAAAGACTAACAAATGGTTCTCTACTATAATTTGCCATGCTTAATCTCTTCTTTATCAAAGGGGAGTGACTGAGGGACTAAATCACTTATTCTGCATTAGAAGAAATCTCTAAACTGTGCTATTGTGATTGTACCAACTACAGCTTAGTGGCGTATAAACAATGCTAATACCTTCAAAGGCATAAGTCCTCTATCAGGAAATAAAGGCAGGATGCAACATGAAACGATTAAATGAAATAGATAACAGGGAAAAAAAACAAAAAACAAAACAACAAAAAAAAACCCAACAACCACAGAACAGGGATATAAAAGTAAATTAGGAAATGTTCTGAGCTGGGGGATTTATTAGTCTATAGATCTACATCTCTTGACAGTGTAAAATTATGCTTTCAAAGCATCATGTCATATGCAGCAGGGGATAAATCTATACTGGCAAAGTTGGACCAGATGACCTTTTCAGCAGCACTCTCACTTTTGAAGAATTTCCCAGCTTCATCATAGAAAGAGATTATAACAGGCCATTTTTTTCCTCATGGTCAGAAGTGAGAGAAGATAATAGAGTAAATTTAAAGTAGAAAATTTTCGACAAAAGAGCCCAGTTGTGCTTCATGATGACCCATAAACCAATCTCCACCATGCTTTGCTGCAATAGCAATTCTAGATTTTTCCAAAAATTACAGGGAAAATAGAAATAGATGCAAAATCTCCCATATCCAATACCTTTAATTTTCTCTTTAGCAACCAGTTCCCCAAGAAAGAGAAAAGTCATAGTTTCAAACTAGTTCTTTTAAAGAGAAGCAATGCACACATGGAAGTATTCTCTCACCACTGACAGGAATAATATTCCTTGGGAAGAATGCAAATAACATTCCATATGTTTAAAATAATTAAAAATCTTCTGAGGATATAAACTATTACTATTTCACAAACAGTATACTTATTCAGAAGTTAACATAGAAGCTGCATTGTACATCCCCTCTCTTGAGTTCAAATTAGTGAAAATCTAGAACTGTCAGAACAAATACGAGATTACTAAGACTTTTACAAGATTATTTCAGTTAAACAGCAGCGTTACAACAGAAACAATGCCTTATACCTGCGCAAGTTACGATTTAAGTTACTACTGAAACCTCTGTTTTACCACTCACTTCCAGCTTTTTTTACCATGTGCACAGTCAAGTAACAGAGCAGACTGGCCACAAGTTCATGCATTTCTGCAGGTTTTCAAGACCTGACTGGTCAAGGCCCTAAACAGCTTTGTCTGACATCAGAGCTGTTCTGCTTTAAGCTGAAGACTGGAGCAGACAGCTTCTGAAGCACTTTATGCTGTTTGTTGTTGTTTTTGTTTTGTTTTTTGACATACTTATTTTTATTTTGTAGCAAATTCACTAGGAATTAAGCCTTTCACTTTCTGGCAGACTAATAATAATTTTGTTCCTTTTCCTTTCCTCTGTCCAATGTTTTTTCTTAGCATAACAGCAACTGGACAATCACTCACCCACTTTACCACCTTCTACTTATGAGCACCAACAATTCTATATTTGATCATGGAGCTTAATATGAGAGCTGAATGTAATGCTTCCTACTTGATTATGTTGGTCTATAAGGTCAGAGGCAGATATTGGTGATATGGCAGTACAGGTTCCTACCAATATTCCTTTACATTCCATAGCTGTGTGACAGACGGCAGCAGAGGGTCAGTCTGGCAAAACGGCAGCTGACACTTCACTGAAGTGAAGATGAAGCAAAGGTTTGTCACTGAATTCCTTCAAGTGGATAAAATGGCACCCACTGACATTCACTGAAGTTTGCTTAATGTTGATGGTGACCATTCAGTAGATGTGAACACAGCAAGGTGGAGGGTGGTGCATTTCAGCAACAGTGCCATCAAAGCAGCTGTGAAACAGTGGGTCACCTCTGCTGGGACAGATTTTTACTTGTGTGGCTTGCAGGCTCATACTGGCTTCTGCAATGAACAACATAACTATTATTTTTCTTAAACACAGAATCGTTTTGCTTGGAAAAGATAATCAAGATTACAGAATCAACCTAACCTATTGGGTCCCAGCACTAAGACATGTTCCTTATTGCTGAATCTATATGTCTCTTCAGTTCCTCTAGGAATGGCTACTCCATCACTTCCTTGGGCATTCCTCCAATGAGCATCCTCATTGTGAAGAAATTCTTCTTAATATCCAATCTAAACCTTCTCTGCCTCATTTGAGACTGTTTCCTTGTGACCGATACCCTCCTAGCTGCAATCTCCTTTCAGGAAGCTGTAGAAAGCAATGAGGTCTCCTCTCAGCCTCCTTTTCTCCAGACTAAATAGCCCCAGTTTCATGTATACGCTATATTTTCCATTCTGTTTCTTTGTCTTGTCCTTTTTCCCCTTAGTGATTTTTTAATTATAGTTCTTTCCAGTCGTCTCCTATAACAGTTCTTCTATAGCTCAGCTATACTAGAGGAAGCTGACATGAGAAATGGATACAAGCTAGATGCTTATGATGCTGGAGAAAAAATTGAGTGTTCTACTCAATGTGAAAAATTTTACCAGCACCTTTGCTTCTTAACTTTTTAAAAGAACTTAAGGTGATTCTACTTCATAAGCCTACTCAATTCTGTTTCTACTGCAGATTGTTGAGCACCTTCCAATTCCACACACACGGATCTAGATATTGGCGCATATTTATTTCCTTGTTCCATGCATACTGATGAGAAAATTAACAAGGACTTGAAGCTGTAGAACAGGCCAAAATGCTTTCCTTCATCCTCATAAGGCTACAGAAAATGAAGTAAAATAGGACCAGCATTACATACAGAAGAATAGAATGTCAATGTAGTATCTGCTCTGGTCACCTTTAGAGAGGGATATCCCATTGTTTGATTTTGACCAGAGGTGAAGATGTATTACCAACATTTGAATACTTAAAAAGAGACCAGAAAATGCCAGCAGTTCAGACTATTGACTTGTCCTGCTGTGCTGCCTGCCTGCAGATCTACTTGAAGCACAACTTCACAGAGTATTTCTGAGAAGTCTAGACACAGTGACAAATATTTCAGTTTTACAACTTTTCTTTGCTCATGAAATTTTAACACTATATTTGCTACTTCCAGTTGAAGTTTGTGTTTTCCTACCTTTACAATGGAAACAGGTGGATATAAAATTGTACTTAGACTGCAAAAAGCGAACTTCTAACAAAGAAACAGGGCTTTATAATCCTTTCTAAGATAGTAGATAGTCTGAAATTTTTCACAATCGTGAACTATTTAAAGAACTCTTTATAAACATCATTTAGTTTCTGGACAGAGGAATTTTTTCTAGCTGGAAATATACAACTGCCAGTGCTCATGAACTTTAAATCAGCAAGCATCATTTTTTCAATCAATTATTTCTTGTGAGCTTATTTTAAAGGAGTTTAAGCTTCCTTTAATGATGATAGATGCCTGTTTATCCATAGGCATTCTGCAAGTTTCAGTATTGTATTAATAAAATATTTAAGTGGAAGTGAAAAAATCATGTAGGAGAAGCAATGTTAATTTGAATGCTTACAAAAAAAAAAAAAAAGGATATATTTATTTATATATTTATATATAAATATATAAATATATAATATATTATATATATTATATAATATATAAATATTAAAATATTTATATATTTTTCACTATGCTCTTTAGTTAAACTGGACCACGATACCAACTTCTGGACTTCTGTTCTATATTATGATTATACATGATGTGAAACCAGGGAGAAGAAAAAAGAGATCCTTCATTTTTAAACACCGCTGTAATTGGACAACATAATGTTTAAAGGAGAAAGTGTACCAACTCCATCTGTCGTAATGGTGTAATGGCATCCTAGATTTCAGACACCTACTTAAAATCTGTGCAATTGAATTTTCAATTTCTTCCTCGAAGTGCTTTTTTTTTTTTTTTCCAAGTATCTAAACCAAACATCTATCATTTTTTAAATGCCGCCGTGCTTACAATTATAACAAGCTGCTCATATCTTTCTTCTTTTATTTTTCTTGTAAACTGCCTTCCATTATATAGTGTTTATTAGACACCATTTCTATTCATAAGATTTCTGCAACAAATTGATGGGTAGCTTGTGCACGCTTTTATTAGAGAACTCATGCATATATTCTGCACTCTCTATACTACAATTAAAAGGTTTCATGAATACAAGCCTACTGGATTTAAGATTTTTTATAAAAGATGTATGCACCTTATGTTCAAGTACCTTCTTTTTCTTTCCTTTCAGGCTTTTTGCAGAGAAGAATAAGAGGAGTAAGTGAAAAACAACAGCTTAGACAAAGATAACTGTTCAAGTTTTCAAAATTAAGGAGTCTGGTTAAATTGTTCTCTCTATTGAGAGCGTTCAAATACGTACATTTTGAATTGAACGTATAAAAACCATTTTCCTGTATTTTTCACTGGGTAGGTGGGTGGGAAGCACGAAATATCTGGAAACATGTATTACCCAAGTAGAAAAAACAACTTATTTTTCTTAAAAGTTACTGCCTCGTTTCCAATTTATCTCATCATCAGCTAAAAACTTATTTTTCCAACAGACTCATAAACAAATGTTCTTCATTTACAGGAGGTTCAGTGAGATTACTGCTGATACCAGTATAACTCTGCATGCTCAGGCAGATGCAGACCCACCAGATCTGCTGAGCAAACACACAGGATTGAATTGGCACAAACATATGAGAACCTCATGAGAAGTCTCAAGAAGACTGAAATTACAACCCTCACTGAATCTCTCAGACTCATTGCCTCCGTGTCCTCCCAGGGAAAGTAGAGAGTGCATGGCTCTCTGTAGGTGCTGATCACAGAAACTATTAAAATTATTTATTGGAGTTAAAAGCCACTGATAGGTGCACTGATCAAGTGAGGAGTTATACATTGCTAAAGAGGAGGAAAGTAGGTTTGTTAAACATGCACAAACTTCACTGAATTTGTAGGAAAAAAAAGAAAAAAAAGTGACTTTCATTTTATTCGTCTTTTATTTAGAGCAAAACTGAGACATTAAATGTAATGCATGTACATGTGTACATGACCCTGAAAAATACCTTCAGCAAAATGCCTATGGAACAAATACTTAATTTCTTCCCTGCATCTGGTCCTGAATCACTTGTTACTGATGTGTGATCCTCAAAGGGTACTTCTTGCTAATAAACTAAATTTACTTTCAAGTACAATTAAAGTGACCAATAAATTAAGGTAATTCTTGGGTTAAACAATTTTAAATAAACTGTTTATCAGCAAAGCAACAAGATAAAAACCTCATTTTGGTTGTTTCTCCTGTGACAAGCAATCCTTTAGGTATTCCAGATACCTATGTTAATAAGTGAGCGTACGTTAGAAAAGGTAAGGGGATAGAAGGCAGGAATGGTGAAGGGAAAAGTGCAGTAAAATAAGTTTGCTGGTGTACATTTGAAAACAGTTTGTAGGCAAGGATGTTTTTTCTTGTATAATCCCTTGCTACATGCTATAGGTGGCAATTTTCTCTTTCTATAGCAGCATTATTCTTAGATTAACAGAAAAGGGTATGGATCTGGATAGGGGCTTTATTATTAACTTGGCGCAGAACTTCTTCTGACTCATGACATAATCCCCCTACTAAATAACCACATTATTTTCCAGCAACAAAACCAAAGCACAATGTACCAAGGAAATTCCTATACAGAACAATATAATGAACTTAAAAAAACTATAATCGTATGTCAGAGCTTTCATTTCTTATGCCCCAAAGGTCCAAAACAGTTTTAACTGCACCGTTTTGTATCAACAGTAATAAATCAGTCTGAACACCTGATTGCACACTAGATTAGCAGCAGCTCAAACAGTTTGCCTTGGCTTAATAAAAACATTAACACTCCATGTTAGTATTTCTTTAGTAGCACTGAAGAAGAAAAACAGAATGCTACATATAAGTGTATGCTAGAAATGTTTTCTGCAGTGGAAAACAAAAGAAAACAAAGTGGAGCAGGGAGTATCTATATGAGAAGTAAAAACTTCTGTAAGCAGATACAAGAGGTGATTACTTCACAGATATAAGACACTGATTGTTTGGTTTCTTTTTTTTTTTTTGTTTTTTTTTTTCTTTTTTCTTTTTTCTTTTTTATTTTTTCTTTTTCTTTTATACTGTTAGTATCAATTAAATTCTATACAGCTCTATAGAGATAGAGGCAGTTCATTTTTTAAGGCCCTTATTGAAATGCTCCTTTGACTACACTGTTTTTGATCATCACAGCAGGCCTATGTCATAAACAGAATTCCTAAAACCAGTAATTTAATGCAAATGTAGTATACTGATGGTCAAGAAAATGGAAAACTACTACATTGCTGTGATCACTTCAGAATACAGGAAACCCACTTTGAATCAGCTAACATCCTTCAGATAACAATTTTCAGCTAATAAACAACAACCATGCACTAAAGAATCACCATGGTAATTTTTTCCCCTCCCTTCACTTTGTCTGCATGACAAAAACAAAAACAATTCTGTTATGGGTAGCTTTTCAATCATAGATTTTTCTTTTCAGAGCCATACATAAAAACAGTAGAAGCAAGGAGTTGAAGTCACAGTAAAACAAACAAACAAAATAACAACCTGCATACCTAAATGGCTACACAACTCAAAAGGAAGTTGTGCATGGTTACCATTCCAGGAAATTCAGAAAAAAAAAAAAAAAAAAAAAAAAAAGAGAGAGAGAGAGAAAAGATAGAAAGAGAAAGAGTTACTGTGTGTTTTTAATTTTACACAGAATTTGCATCATTTCAAATCAAATGTTTCAGAAGTTTCATTCCACAGCAGATCCCAGTCTGCTGTAGCTTCACTGTTCCACATTACAGACTGGGGAATCGCAAGGGACCCACCTGAACATTCAAGCCCTTACTCTCGGGCATTTTATATTTGGGACTGCCCCAGAAGCACAGATTATTCAGCAAGAGAGCCTAAAATTTCTTTGTCTCAACACGGCCAAGCATACAAGAAAAAAGAATAAAAGATATAACTCATTGGATTGGGGATACCAATCTTGCAAATAAGTGATTTGAAAAAGTGACATCATAAAAAACCAAACAAACAAAAAACCAAACCAAAACAAAACAAATAAACCAAAATCAGGCAGTAAAGTATTCAATTCTAAGACTATGGCTAAAATCAGTAAAAACACCTTTAATTATTTAAACAGAGAAGTGAAGAATGGGAATAGAAAGTTTACATCACTTTCTTATGGCTCAGTCCTGGAATTTTATGTCCTATTAATGCATACAGACTTTAGGAAGAACATTTAGGACACTGTGAGATGAAAAATGAGGAGCTGAAAAAATCATGAGAATGAGAAAAGCATGTATGAAAACTCATCCTCTGATGACAAACCCTAGATGGACACTCTATTCCCTTCAAGCAAAATTAGGCTACAAAGGGATCTGATTGTGACCTGACAGTTTCTACACTAGGAGATAAAACTTGGCAACAAAAGACCTTTAAGCCTAGCAGACAAAGGTACAATGATATTTAAGGTTGGATGCAAAATGTGAACACAGGCTAACAGAGGAAATCTTTTAACATAAAGAACAACCAGAGATTGTAGCAATTCAATGAACATGGTGAAGTATTTTTTAATTTCTGGACCTGAGGAGATATGTTCATCTACAGCTACCCGGAAGGAAATTCTATTGGCCAAACTAAACAAATGAAGAAGAGTACATTTTACTTTTGTTAGTTCAGTTTCTGGAGTTATCACCATTCATCCTGTACTGAACTCATGCTCATCCAGAGACACCCATTTCCAGATAATGCAAAGTCTTTATGAAAACCAGGTACCTGATGTTAGCAAATTCTTTTATGTTTCCTTATTTCAGGCCAGAGTGTAAATATGTGGCAAAGAAAGGCAGCCCCTTCTGCAAACTAGATTAGGATTTTCTAAGTCCATATTCTTGGGTGGCACCATCATAAACAGGGAACTGTATTTATGGTGGCAGCCAGGCTGTTTCCAGTGACAGGGCATTATAAGGTTCTGAATGCTTTGTGAAGGGCTCCTTCCATTTCTTCCATGGAGAAATCAGTATCTCAAGCTTCCTATTACTGCTCCTATTTCATGCATTCCACTTCAAAAACAGTGAGCAGATCAATTAGAATTTGCATTCTAAAGAACAAATTACCTTTATTTATTTTTATAAGTAAATGAATTCCCACTAAACTTGCAAAAAGTAGCTGAAGATTTAATAGCACTACATTGATACACAATCATGGTAACAATCCACAAAAAGGATTATCAGATGGTGGTGGAAACTGTGTTGTTAACAGTTAAATTGCATTCTGCAGATGAGTGTCCAGCCTGCATGGAGAACGTTGGCAGTCAGTTTCTGGTTGAAGATGACATTAAAAAAGTTAGTCTTGTATGCAAGAAATCTAACATTTACTAACAAAGAAATGCCATTAAGAGATGACTATTCTCTCAAAACATGAGAAGTATTTCTAATTTGCCATACTGTTCTTTACAGAATAGAATGTCCTCTTTTACACAAACAACATTTCAATTTTCTTCTGTAAATATTTGATTTCAAGGTCTCAGGGACTGATTAGGTTCTTTATAGAAAAGACGGCATACATTGCAAAGAGGACAGTTGATGACAGGTCTAAAATGTAAATGCTTTTATGTGGTTGAGCATCATATCTAAAATATGTTGTGACTGACAATCTACATATTCTTGACACATTTGAAAACTAGGAAGATACTAGAATTTTCATTTTACTTTCTCTTCAAGAAACTCTTTCCTTTCAAATTTGTCTTCAAGTTACTGAAATCTATTATTCTATCAGTATTAAAAACAGCTACACACATGACATGTAATCAATATGCGACAGGGCCTTCCCCACCTCAGTGGAAAAACAAATACCTCCGACAGGTTTTCCTGCCATTAACAGGCCTTTCCAGTAGTTATAGTGAAGGAGCTGTCTAATGTGACTTTGTTGTCTAATGTGGCATATTGTGTCAAAATATATTCAGTCAGACTCTCCTTTTCCATAAGTAGCAAAATAAGTCAAGACAAAGATACCAGACTACGTTTCAAACATAAGATCTTCTAGTTACAGAGTTATAGGTGTCCTGCATTTGTAACAGCAAGATTCTAAACAGAATGCTTTAAAACAAGTTTTAGTCAGAAAAACAGGAATTAGTGCAAGTCAAAAAATGTCTTCAACACCACTACAAAAACATGACAGTCTCTTACAATAAGCATAGAGCAAAAGGTTGCATTAATATTATTTTTACTCACATGGTACAAAGTGGTCTCTGGTCCAGGTGTGCCAATGACATCTTGTCTCAATGAATCCATTTGTAAACTAGGCAACAATGAATAATGACTTGGACTATTACCCTTGTCTCCTTTCTTTTTTGATTTTTTCCCAGTATCCTTTTTGCTATTCCTTTGAAACATGTAGTCTTCTTGGCCTATTTTCTCATTGCTCATGTAGCGTAGCAATGAATTTTCTGTAGAAAAAAAAAGTAATGCAAAGCATAATTATGATTTTTTTTTCAGGTATCATAATCGTCCTTTCAAAATATATAATAGTCTTACTAAGATCTGCTGTTAATTTTAAGACTTCAAGACCTCTTCATTAGCAAAACTTATTTGCTTCTTTGGTAGATATAGCAAGGAAATATTGAGTCTTGATTTGAAGGGAAAATTCGTTATTCTTTCAGGTTTCCAGTTTTGATGACAATGAAAACTTATACGAAGAGTCACATAAATCTGATGTTGTCTTGAAACTTTCAAATATCAGCAGTGGCACACTTATGATTGTATGTATAATTTAAAAAAAAAACAAAAAACAAACAGATTCTAGATTAATACAATTGACTGTGTTCTCATACATTTACAAGTAACCTGCTTTGAATGTTCAGCCCAAGCTTGTTCACTCTATTATCCACACTTACCTTTGAATGTTATCCCATTGTCTACTAGCTTTTATATGAGGGATCTGCCGAGGTAGAACCAATGGTTGTGAATTCAGGAAAACTCAGACATGTCTTTCAAGAACGCGTCTGATCTTTTCTTACATTCATGTATACATTTAGTGTTCACAGCCTTCTGTGGCATTGCTTGAAGAACAATAAAACCCATAGTGCCTTGTACAAGACACGTCCAGATCACTTACCTCTCCGACTATCTCGTTTGATTTTATTGGGATCTTCATAATCCCCCACCCAGTTATATTCTACTGGCATGGAAATAGGCCTTAGTTTCCCTAGAAACGGAGGGAAAAAAAAGAGCTCATGTATCAAAAGGCAATATTAAAGTAACATTCTTGAAAGAAAGAAGAAATTAAGTGTTAAGCCGCTACTCTACAGCACTGCTTATGAAAGGGGATCCAGCATAGCCTCTGAATGAGAGATTAAGACCAGCTTTCTTTAACAGACAAGATGCAGTTAAAAGTATTTAATGGATTTTTTTTTATTTTTATTTTTTTTTAAACTTTAGAAAATAAAAACAGTGCCCTATAAAATCCTCATCAAACTGATGTCCGGGACTGAGAAACACACTGAAATTACTTAGTTTGCCTTTCATTGAACAATATCTGTTTATTATTCTGAAACCCCCTGATAGAAAACATATATAGAATGAATTGTTGGTAAGTGAATCACATCCACATCACTAAAAACACCTTTACAAATAGCATTTTTGCTGGGAGGTTTGAAAGATTCATCTGTCATTTAACATAAATGAAACAGAAAACCTCTACATACAGTTTCCTTTTGTAGCATTTCTTCCACAGAGAGCAAGGTACACTACTACTGGAATGTAAATTTAGATTTCAGATGACAGCAAGAATCAGAGAAACTGAAGACTACAATATCTTTTAAGCTTTGATTTGGAAGCTGCAGAACTGATTTTTTAAATGATGTTAACTATGATTTCTGCTTCAGATTTCCACAAATACAGCTGGAAATACAGTGAAAGTGAACAATGCAACTTAGTGGGGTTACTTAAAGTGAACTACGATATTTTTAGCAAGTTCGGTAGCGTGCTGAAGCAAAAATCTAACTTGTAAAGTGGGACGGCATATGGCACAACATCCATCTCACAGACTGAAAAGTTTTTCATAAACAAGATCAGCCTTTGCTCTTATGTGCTTTTTCTATTTAGCAGCAAAACTGCAATGACTAAACTTGTTTCTTTCCTTACACTTCATCTTCATTTGTCTGCTGCTTCTGGTATCTCCTTCACATTAGCCCATGTGAAACCCCTGAATCTGTTTTGCTTGTTGACTGCACACAGGAAAATTTCATTGTTGGGTTGCAAGCTGAAGCATTTCAAGGCCAACTAGCAGCAGTTATACAACAGCTGTAAGCCAGTAAGAATATGAAAAAGAACTTTCTTGGCTAACAGTGTCAACGAAGCCAATAGATTCCTCAAAGAAAAAACATGGAGTACTCTGTTAATCTCTCACAAAGGAGCACTGAAAAGTATTTAAGAAAATTAATACCACAATATAATTAATGATGAGTATACACTGAAAACAACTATTGCTCTATTTCTCTGAACTCTGTTTGACCTTCGTTAATAGGCTATTGTAAGCCAGAAGGATTTTTTTTGCCAGATTTTTGTGAAATCCTTAGGTCATGCCTAGCTGCAAATCTGATGTTAACAAATGACATGTGGGAAACTTCTAAATTTAATGCTGGAATGGTAACATTTTTAGATAGTATACTTAAGTGAGAATGGGCTCTGTGAAGTGAATTTGTTAAAGATGTGAGATCAAAAGTGAAATGCTGTATAAGAAATGTGTTAAAAAAGTGACTGATATTCAGTAGTCTTTGATCCATGTATTTATAACCCTTTCAGCTAATAGGAAAATATGCTACAAAAGCTATCCTGTAATAAAATAATGGATTCAGCAGTCCTTGAACAAAGTGTCTTCTTCCCTCTAGAATACTAGTATTAAAATTTAACATCTGGAACAGGGAGTACATCTCTGTTAATGGAACTGACTATATCCACCAACTGAAATACAGGAGTAATAAAATTAATATATCAACTTTGAACACTTAGCATTTATTTCATACAATATAGGCATGGTTAAAAACCATCTGAAAGCACTTCAAAATCAAAAGGATACTGAGGATTTTGCAGGAGGATTGTGTGGTTGTGTGGAACAAGTGCACTTTATGAAAACACATCCTTTAACCTTGTGCAAGCACACTGCTTAAAGTCCTGAGGATGCTTTACACAGCTCAAGCTCAAATTGTATCATAGTTCCTAGCTGATTTTTGAGCTTGTCTGCATGATGTGCCAAATATATTCTTCCTCATAGATTAAGCCTATCATCTTTGCAAAGGGATACAATGTCAGGATTACTATTACAACCCCAAGATGCAGCCTATGCTCAGTTTAATAACTGAAATAACAAATGGGGTGAATAAACATTCAAACATGTGTAGAGGTAATACCAGGGCTGTCAAAATAACTTTTATAAAAACAAAATTTCCTTTTCATTTTCTTTCATATACTAACAACTCTACCATTGAACAATTCCTTGTATAGCAACAGAAAATCAATTTTCCCAGTCCAAAGCTCAAATAAGATATTAGGTAAAGGCAGAGTTCAATAGATTCCAAATGAAAATAACCTAGAGAACAAAGTTTTGAGGAGCAAAACTCTCATCAGAAATAGTTTCATATTTCTCATGATAAATAAGTCAAAACCCAAGGTATGTAAGTACCATGAATACACATGTGCATTTACATAAAAAATTCTTTCTTGGACAACACACAGCCTTATAAAATAGGGACTGCTATATATAGCAAGTCATCACTTCTCATATAAAGAGTTACAGTATTACAAAAAAGCATACTATCAGTCATACTTCATTTCTGAAACAGAGAAAAAAAAAAGAGCTTTAGAGCATAGCGCAGCATGAAAGCAATATGCCATCTCCTTATTCATGTGAAACAGTTTTGATCTTTAAAATTACTCTGTTAATTTTTTTCTAATAGAGAATTCCTAAACCTTTGCTGCCAGGGAGCAAGGGAAGGTGATGATATTGCCTTCTACCAGGATTCAAACACACTTGTAAAGGTATTTGTGAAGATATAGTTCAGAAGATGATATAGGGACAAGTGGCTTACCCTTTCTGAAGATCAGTGAAGTCCCCAGAAGGGGCAATTTCTGAACAGAGGTCCTGCTTCATTGGATGCTAACCCTTAAATGAGAGTGAGGAGGAATGGACCTGGTTGCCCAGGTACATTGCTTGCACTTGTGTGCCTTTGGTTAGCCATGCCTTCTCACCTTGTACTCAATCGCTCATTCAGGCTGTGACCTAGCAATCCCCATTTGGCTACTTCAACACTTATACTGAGAGCATGAATTTGCACTGTGAGTTTAGCATAAAAGCATGGGCTTCTGCCAGTTCTTCTGACAAAATGATACTGAAAGGTTATCTGGAAAATTAAGCTGATAAAATTGTGGAACATAGATTCAGAAAAATCACCAATACAAACCTGGATTTGCCACCCGTATAATAGTAATGCATACATCCTTGTACAGAATAAGCATTTATGTTGCAATTAAATTAAGGCTGTACAGAATTCATAGCACATTCAATAGCCAGTGGAATTATTTTTGTGCTTAAATAAAAGAGCAGATGTATGAAAAATCCTAAAATCAACAAACTGTTATAATCCATGTCAGATCAATGCCATACCATATGTTGGTGTACTCTCCCTCCTTCCAGGACCACTTGTTCTTCCTTTGTCATACTCATAGCAGTATAAAACTGCATCTTCCTCAACAACATTAAAACGCTTTCGATACTCCTGGTCAAGAAATGAGTTTGGAGATTCGGATCCTGTATGAACTGGTTTTCCCACTGTATGTCTGCCAACGTCATCACATGGGAGATTTCCTTTTTCATCCCTTTAGTAAATAAGATAGATTTTTTTTTTTTTTAAAATATACAGAAATAAGATATTCATTTTTAAAAATGTGAATATTTAATTTAAAAATGGGAAAATGTCAGTATGCCACACACACAGCAAATACATACAACTAGCTAAAATCAGGATCTCATATTATATATACATATGTAGATATGTACTAGTTATCTTATGCATCTTTGCTCATTTGCTCCCATTGCAAACTGTATCTTAATGATTTCTTTAAAAAAGAATCATACAAATTACTAGCTAATCAGAAAGTAATTTCTGAACAGCAAAATACATGGGCGGCTGCTAAGAGAGTAGCTGTGGCCTCATGGCTTCACTGTAGAGCTTTTGCCCCTCTGGACCAAAATACAATGCCTACCCATACTTCTCTTGTGGCCCTGTAACCTTGTATCCTCACAAAGCACAGCCAGGCAGCCATGGTAGAAAAGAAAGAGCCATCCTGAATAGGCCGTGGCACCGAAACTACAGAAACCTTCTCCAGCCATTTTACATACTCTGCCAGGCTTTCCTATAGTAGAGATGGTGCTGCTGAGGAGGACTGGCACAGCCCAATCAGCACTGTAAGCTCATTATTGTGGCAGTGTTGGAGGACACTGTCTATGACAGTGGTAAAACAATGTGGCAGGTAAAGCAATGAAGACTGATGTATCTTCCAAAGGCATTCAACAGACATGACCAAGCACTAATTTGCTACCTGCAGTTGTCAGTAACCATCACAAGAGAAGGATGGGTCCTGCTATTTTTGTGTGGTTGTGCTGGCAGCTGTAGCATCTGTGGGTGTCATCACTAGGACAGCACGGTTTGGGGTTTTACAATTTACACTAAAATATAAAATCTTTTATTCTATTCCAGGAATGAAAGGTGGGCATTTCACTTTTAAAGCTTCCCTTGGAACAGCAACAACAAACTGAGAGACAGATTCTGAACATTTTGATAATACCCCTGAAAAAGACATTCTTAAATATAGTTAATCATAGACCAAAAAAACCTGATGAAATGTCAAAACAGATCATTCAGAAACACTGTACTGTATGTGGCAGCTTTGTGAAATTACATAACTACATTAGGATTTATCTGGCAAAATAAAAACTGTGTAGCTTAAAGAACCTTGTATTAATATATATTGTTATATTTCATCAGAATTGGTCCATTGCATCAAACTGGTGCATTAAGAAGCATTATTTAAGATGTTATTAATAAATAGTCAAAATGCATTCTGGAGGTACCAGTTTCTAGAGTTGAACTTAAAGACTGCTGAACTATGGATATCTAATAAAAATCCTTCAAGAAACAGGATTTATTCCTTATCAAATAGCAGAAATATTTTTGAGGTAGGAAACATGATCAGCTTCTTCAGTACAAAGGCATTATGTATTTCAGGACAGTAAAGTTTCAGGTGCAAGAGTGACAGGTCTTTGCCACATAACCATACATTCAAAGAGAAACCAAAGTCTGTTTTGGTTTTTTGGTTGAGGTTTCTTTCTCCATTTTTTTTTTTTTGTTGGTTTTTTTTTTTTTTTTTAAGCTCCCCAGAAATAAAACCAGAATAGGCAGCATGTAAAGTAGAGATGAGGAAGGAAGACTCAGCTTATGGCTTCAAGAAAAGCACATCATCTAAATCATGAAGTAGAAAGTCACTTTTTGCCCTGGAAAGTTTATTCATCTCTCTGAAGAATAAGAATTAATCACAGAATCATGATTTCTCCCCCCCACACGGCAATTTAATTTGTCATCTACCTCACTCTTGGACAGTCCCCAGGAAATTCTTGTCAGCATCAGGTCACAGATCTTATTAACTGGCTAGTAGAGTTACTGGTACCAGTGCCTAAGAAAACCTCAGCTACCAGAAACTCAGGTACAGGAAATTCAGATGCAAGAAAGGACATGCTGCCCTTACCATGTCTGTAAGAATGTAAACTTAAAGAACACCAAAAAGTAATTAAAAAATACACTGACTGGACATTCCATGTCTGATACATTAAAAATGCTAGTCCCTTGCAAATACATCTTTAGGCTTCTGGCTGGTTACTGCCATCCCTATGGTTACAGCTGTAATTCTCTCTGTATTTTAGGAAAGCAGCATCTGTGTGTATTATGAAATTATACTGAATCACTTAGGAACGTGTGAAGGTAGGTCGATGAATCCCACATTAAGATGTAAGACTGAGAACTGCTCCTATACTAATAAAATATGTACCAAAAGGAAATTAGTACAGCAGAACAAAGCAGAGCTCTCACTGTCAAAGCTGCAAAGTTTCTTGCTTTTTAGCACAGCCTCCATTGTTGCATCATAGCTCTTAGGCAAGGGGACAAATTCTTTTCACAGTTAGATATATGGGGAGCTTGGATAATTTTTCTCTTTTGAAGTAAGACAACACTGTAATAGGCAGTAGACTATTCCACATTTGAGAAAACAAAGTACTGAATCAGAGTTTTGAACATTTTTTACCTGGGAATGTAAGGTTCTGTTGGAGGAGGTGGTATATAGAGATCCTGGAGTGCAGAGCTGTCTCTTTTTGTAGGTGTGCTGATAGTGCTGGATGGTGTAGCAACACTGCTTGTAGGACTTCTGGGAATAAGAGGCTGGTTCAAAAGAGAGAGAGAGAGAGAGAGAGAGAGAATCATGATTATCCTTAAATATTATTTATTAGTAACAAAAGTAACAAATAAAATAAAATCTCTACAGCTTAGAAAGTTAAAGAAATAGCAGTTCTAATCTTTTATGTGATTTTAAACTGGCTGAAAAAAATAACACTTCTGTTTAGGAATGTGCATCTGTGAATGGACATGTATTGTGCTTATAAAATTGACTCATCTGATCATATCTTACTTTTTTCCCCTTTGCACTGCAAGATTATTGCCAATGCTCATAAAAATAGTAATTAGTAGAGCCACTAGTGAAATCTTCATGAGTAAACAGCATATAGAATGCAGTGAATTGCTTAATTTAACTAATGTTATAAAGAAAAAGCCTAGTGTTTGCAGTAAATGTTCATAAGTAGGCAGTACATTGAATGCCATCTCCCCCCATCTGTTCTACAGCTTAAGAATTAGCTGTAAAAGCTCAGTTTATGTCTGCAGGTGCTATAAAGTCAGGTATAGCATCCTCAAGAGCACCTGTGCTATGATACTGAATAAACTGGGAATTATTATTATTATTCAGTCTCCTGGGTAAACTCATCACAAAGTAAATCACAGGTAAAAAACAAAAACAAAAGCAAAAAATTCCTCACAGAATAGTAATGCATTCTAGCTACCTTTCCCATCCAAACATGATCCTTCCTCTTAATCACATCTTTATCTCTTTCTCAAATTAAGCATGATTTTCTCTTTCAACTTAACTATCTGCACTAGATAAATAATAACCATCCATTTGAAGACTTTATTAAATCACTGTAGTACTGGAAATTGTAGCATGATTTGCTAGCACTCTATACAGATGCAAATATAGAAAAACAAAATGAGAAGCAAACATAGGTTGCTCTAGTCTAATTAATAATGTCCGCCTTATGCTTCTTGGCTGTCTTATAGCTGAACAGAAGGAAAAGCAAGCAAAGTACTATCTGCTTGCACCCTAAAACTTAAATCTCATATTAACGAAATACTGAGTTTTGTTTTGTAAGAGTACATTCTCTTGCATTTTTTTGGAAGCAAAGTCTCTGAAGAAAAAGATTTTAGGAAGACACAGTGCACACCACACCTATGATACCTTAACTTAGTAACTGCATAAATATTATATTTATGACAGAGAAGCTCTGAGCACTGACCAAATGGGTGTGTAGAGAGCTCCTTCTGCCAGCACTATGAAGAACAGTGCATGACAGACTGAGAAAGTGCTGAGAGAATTACCAGTTCATATTTTCTAGATATTAACCTTGATAACCATATTGCAAAAAAAAAAGTCTCAAGAGCACGAACTTTTTCAAAACATGGTTCTTTCACAAGATAGCAATGATCCCTTTGGAATTTATGCTCATCAAGCAAGCGTTCTCCATTGAATCGTTTGTTTGTTTGTTTGTTTTTCAAACTGTATTTTAAGAAGAACTCATGCCCCTTAGGAAACTCCAGGCATCCTTTAATTGGATTCTGTAGTGTTTTTTTTTATTTTTTGCAACAGAGCTGTGATAGATTTATCTCAAATATAATGAACATATAATACATTTATATAATATAATATAATATAATACATTTAAAAATGTATTGTTCAAACTTATCACATCTACTTTTAGAATGATGTCTACACATGGAAACAAATATTCTATTGCTGAGTGTGGAAATCTGTCTCCTATAAACAATGATACTGCTAAATTATTGTGTTGCTCAGTAGAGTTAATGTGAATATTCTGTAACCACACCAATGAAAGACAGCCAGTACTTACAGGAAGAAAGGGAGAAAGACACAAACACAAAACCAGACAGGTAGAAGAATTTATGACCACTAAAAACAAGCAGAAGACTGAAGTCTACAAAATTAAGACTAAAGGTGGTGGCAAAACTGGGGGAGGGAGGAAAAAAACCAACAAAACAAAACAAAACAGAGGAACAAAAACATTATTGTTTAACTTTTCATCCGTGACACTGTAGACACAGATGTTCTTGAACCACTTACTAAAGCAATGCCTTTATTTTCCCTTTCCAATACCTAGCATTATTATAATAAGTACACACTGCAGATTGTTGAGTGGCTTGTAGAACTGTTTTTCTCCTAATCCAAGAGAATTTTGTTACCAGGATCATGTTTGCACTTGTTAGGCCCAAGCCATTGTTGTTTATAGCTCATACTGCCAGGAACACTGAGAGGGAAGTATAACCTAGGTAAATGAATTTGCTCTTCACCACACTGAAGAGGAAGACTGCTTTTAAACTGAGTAGGCAGATAAGAGGAAACAGGGCCATAGGGGCAGCAACAATTAATAGGAATTTATGCTTTCTGTCACATGGAAATTCATGCCTAAGTATAACTGTGATCTGGGCTTACAATGGATTGATAAGCCCACACTCATTCTGACCAGCTGCTGGAGGGCTACAAGACACAGGTAAAGAACTCCCCAGAATTACCTGGGCTTAGCTATTTAAATCCTAATTAGATGTGTTTCATTTCTGGAATACAGTCTACTGAAGCCTGAATATTCTACCATGTAACATCACACAGCCCAGCCATATTGGTCAGCTTGCCCTCCAGAACAGTTTGCTGGGAGACTGTAAATAAATGGAACTTGCATGTTTCTGAGAAATGCAAAATTTGGCTCATCTTTTGGCTTGGTGAGGTGATTAGAACACCAATTGCTACCAGAAAGAAATAATATTCACTGTACAATAGATATACACAAGAGCTCTAAAGGTAAAATGTTTCCATCATACTGTTCCCATATTAAATACTGGAATGTTTTCAGGAGTGAGAATCACAGAGTAGCCGGTAGAAAATCTGATGACTGCAGTACCTCATGTCATTGCAATATACGTTAATATTCCCAGGGCCCAGAAGCTCCCAAAAGAAGTACAAGAGAAAGCATAATCTACTAGTATCACTCCAAAACATACTAGAGTGTCTCGTCTTTTACGTATCTAGGCCATAGTGTCAAACTCAACTCTTTTGATCGTTTCTATGAAAGCAAATTTAAAAACAGGCCATCACTATTATTTTATTTAATTTTACTTTTTTTTTTTTTTTTTTGTATTTACCATTACACAATCTGATAAATCTGTGAATTCTTTTAAAATAAATGCAATGTGGTAAAAGCATTCAGATGTGCTCTTCTGTCAGTAGCTCAATACACTGAGAACACTGCAGTAACTACCACCTTGTGGATCTAGGAATTCAGCTTTCATTTTGTATGGAATTAAAAGTCTCAGGCCTTCTTTCTTGAAAACAGAAACTTCAGGGTGCAGGCAAGGTGCACCCTTGAGTCATTTTGCATTGCAGTTCTCATCAATCATTCAGGTTAAGTCAACCTTTGCATTTGCAAGTAAATCAGATTGAATACATCCTATTGGTCAAAGGCAGTCATTTAGTGGACTATATTATGCCATGTAGGCACACTGAACATAAAATCAAAGAGAACTCTAATTCCAGTATGTCTGATTTAAATGCCTTGGACATAAGTGTTATCACTGAGTCAACTCTCTTCCAAAGACTAGAACTTGCTCCTGCTACAGTCGCTTTTGGCAGGCTGGCCAGGTAAGTGGGAATCCTGAAACAGCAATAACACTTAAATGTTTTCAGGACCACAGATTTAAATACCTAACCCATGGGAACAACCTGAAAATGAAAGTTTAGAAGTTAACATATTCTAATATTCTAACATATTAGAACTGGAATATCCTCAAAAATATCCCAAATAAGGCTGTACATCAATGTTTATTCCCAACAATCAACACAAAATGCATGTTTCAATACACTTTGGAGTACTGTTTCTCAAATGTTCTGGTTGCACTACCCTTGTTCAGAATTATTAGTCATCACTGATCCTTTACCAAATTGACAGACATCCTACTCTGGTTAGCTCAGTCCTGCTGTACCCCGCTCCTTCCTTCTTGGTACCAAGAGCTAGCGTTGCTTTCTCAAAACAATGAATATAATTAATATATACCATCTAAAATTCTTCTTAATGCTTTTTGAAACTCTCTGAATCTTACATTAACTTCCTTGGTAGCTGCAGTATGCAGTTTGAGAAACATTGCTCCATATAAAGGCAAACAATTTTTAAAACATAAGCAAAACTAACACAATATTTTAAGTGGTAATATCTTTGCACAGTATTTGCAGCAGTAAACAGATTTTATTGTTAAAATATGTTTTCATATTGGACCAAGATATTACAATTTACTGAACAAAATGTTTCCAAAAACATAAACTTTTTATAAGGTGAACATGACACGAAGAAATGAAATTCTGTAACTAATTCGAACTCCGTAGGAAAAACCAGTCCAAATTAGTTTTAACAATACTGCAAAAATGTTCAGCTCCCATGTAGTTGAAAGACAGCTAAGCAACTGAAGAACCAACAATTTAGTATTTTATTCAAATTTAATGATTAAAAAGTGTAAGGTCATTAATTCTAATTCTGTATGAATCAAAAAGAACACAAAACTGTCTACAGTTGAATGAAAGAAGCAAAATAATGAGGAAAACTACTAAATAATAATAAAAGTAGGATTTTCTCTCAGTCCAAGGACTCTGCTGTTACTGTTACTTCTTAGGAGGCTGAAATGTCAAACATAGCATAACAGAGACATGATGCATACCTAATACAAAATAAAGATTATTTAAAAAAAAATACAGATGCTGAGGTCTCGGCGATTTTTTTAACAGTAAAATTTAATCATGTGTAAAACAATACATTGAACTATTTTAAATATACAAGAGATGACATTAAAATAAGTTTGATTAAGATCGTGACAGAATAGTGAAGTAAAAAGTTTTTTTCCAAGTCAAGACACAAGATGGCAGCTGGATCTGCCCCAACTTCACTGACATCAGTGAAACTGGTAGGGCTTCATCCAAATTAGCTGAAGTGTGCCCATTCCTTTTCAAGATACTGGATGAAGAGTCTTCACACCGTAGTCAAAGTCTAGTTTCTTTTGAGTAATTACAAAGCATTTTCCCGAAGTAAAAGATGACTTTGCAGTTAGATTTATGCTATCATGATGACACTGACTTAGAGAATCTAAGAATCTTCTTTACCAAACCTCCATCCTTGTTCAAACTGCAGTTTCGACGGCCTTCCTTTGAAACCTCCCCAGAAAAACTCGAAGTGGGAAGAAGAAATGAAAGAGACCGTCTAGAGTAGAAGAGGTTTATTTACATTACGTTTTGAATTGCAAGCTGATTGCTCTGGGGACAGACAAAAATATGGAGAGTTCTAAGATAATTAAATCACCTCAATCTTCAGTGAGAGAAGTAAAAAAGAAAAGATGGAACTTTTTTTTGTTGAACATAACTGGTAACAGTCAGAAGTACTAACATTGCAATCTGAAATACCAGTGTACCAGAAGAAGGTATAACATCTTAATATTTGTAGTACAATACCATATTAATGAATACCTTCAATTGCAAAAGCAAAAACAAAAAACCAAAAAAAAAAAAAAAACCCAAAAAAACCCCAAAACAAAACAAAAAAGAAAAACACAACAAAAAAATCAAAATACAAAAAAAAACAACAAAACAAACAAAAACCAGCATAGGCTGAAAATCCTTTGATTTCCAACATTCTGTCATGATTCCAGAATGTGTTAAGGGAGAACTCTGATTACTGCAAGAAGCGGGATACTTGAAGGCTATTAAAAGAGACAGTCATCAAGTGACAGAAAACAAAACAAAAACCCAAGCTTTAATCCTTTAATCAGAACATCAAAGGGGGGAAAAACTGATGTTTTTCATTCAGTACTGCTGACCCTAAAGATGGAGTTAATGCACTTGTACATACACACTTGTTATGCAATGGTTCATTGTACAGCCACATGTAGTTGTACTGTTTTCCTTTACATCAAGCCATTGGTTATATATTTCAGGACTGCTACACAAAATGGGTAGGTTACTAGTTTAATGACCACAATACCATGCCAAGTCACACCCCACGCTGATTGATATACTGGTAGTATCTGCATACTGCCTGAACTGGAAGACTCCTCTAGCCTTTTCCCAATTTATAGGCACACTTCTTATTGCTTGTGGTAGCAATGGTAATGGGAGTATGGTTGGACTAGATGATCTTGTAGGTTGATTCCAACCTGGTGATTCTATGATTCTGATCCTGTGCTCTCTGAAATCCAGCTTTTCATGCTGCAGCGAATGGCAAACTTAATGTTCCTACGTAGAATCATAAGCTAAAAAAGCAGAATGCATTTTACCAATGCCTAAGCACTATGCATTCTAAGCAAAAAATAATTTTTAAATTCTTTCAATTAAAAAATCCCAATGTGTATCTCAGTGTTTCATATTTTAATAACTGAAATATTTATGTTTGCTTTAACAGCCATTAAAGATCCTCACAGATCGCATGCATACAAAAACTTAGTGTCTGTTTTTGTCAGTCCCCTTACATTGGGACAAATTTCGACTTTTCCAACTCAGTCACTGCAAGCTGTGACACCTCAAAAACACAGCAATGAGTTTTCAGATCCTAATTCATATTTTATTACAATTTCATCTCCATAACTTATTCTAGAGTCTCTTGAGGCTTTCGCAAATATTTTGTAGTTTAACAGAATTATTATATTGAGTTTTAATGTCTTTATAGCTTGTATTCGTTCAATTATACATATGGTTCAATTGACTTAGCTCTGGAATGACAGCATAGTTATAACACTCTCAATTATTTCATGTATCATAATATAGGAAAACAAGTTCTCATACTTTGACAAAGGCAGTGGAAGTACTGCTCTTCCTTTTATCTTTTTTCCTGTTAGCTATCACTTTTACTTTGCCCTTTCCAAGTGCATGATTATGTGAATTTGGAACAAAAGGAATTTTAGAACATCCACAATGTTACTTCAATCACAGAACACAGGTTTCCTTGGAAGACTCTTTTCCCCAACACTTTCAATCTTTTATAATAGATAAATACTGGAATAGAAAACCAGGAGCTCTTAAAACACATTTTTATTAATTATATTTACTATCTCAAATTTTATATTACTACCTCATATTTTAATAGCTATTAAAATCAATTATATTGTATTCTGTTTTTACTGTTTTTTATTAATCAGTTATACAGCACCAATTTCACACTTAGGCTGCATTTAAAGTTTAACACCAATAGACTCCAACATCTGTTCACCTCTCATCTGCATAAATTTACAACAAAAATCTCCTCAACATGCAGCCCCTGAAGTTTGTCTTCACATCCCCCTGGAGCTTTTTTTATAATCTATTTAAAAAACTGCTGTTTCTCACACTAAAAATCACAAATTACAACAGACATACAAGTAAACTGTACACAGAAGTACTGAATGAGGTTTTGACCATTTTCTGGTGTATCAAAAGAACATCATAATACTGGCATTATCTCTTTAATGTTTAGCAATATCTCTACTCATTTTATCCCAGAAAATAACCAGATTTTCTGTGGTATCAGAAATAAATAGCCATTAACAAATTAAACATAGTCTGCATTATCTTTCACTTAACCTCATTACATTACAGAAGACCTCTATGTAGACTCAGTTTCATCTTATCTAACAGAGGTAATCTTCATTTGATCTAGCTGTCCACACTCTTTTTTATCACCAAATTGAGAAAGAGATATTTGTATGGTGCGTTTCACTGTCAACTAAGGTAGATCAATTTAAAATTCATTCAGATGAATGAAACAGTAACTGTTCTATTTAATATGAATATTAACTTAAATAAGTTAGCATTTGCACTGAAATAAGGATGCGGAGATGTAAATAGGAGCCAAATAGAACATGCTAAAAGTTTTGTTTCTGGAACTGAGTGTGGAGTTTCAAACATGCTCCCAGCTTTATCTCATGATTGCTTTCACTGTAACACAACTATAAGAATCCTCACATACTTACTGGACTTTGTTTAGATGGTGGAAATTGGGTTCTGTCCAATTTCTTCCCACCCTTTTGATTTAATTGTCTACTTGCTAAGATCAGTACCTCATCTTATAAACTTCTATTGTGTCATCTTCAGTTGAATGATTCTAGAGGCAAATGATAAACTGAAGTTTACAAAATGGACCTAACTCACCCAAAAGGGGTACAGACTGAAAGCATTTGATCTCATTTAAAGCAATGAAGCAATGATACACAGTTTTCATTTGTACTTATGTTTTCACTAAAGCTATGATAAAAAACACAGCCTTCAATTGTGGACATTCATACCCTCTTAACATGCATACAAATCAGCAATTTAGTGTGTAGGCACTGATGATATTTTTATTTAGAAGTTTATGTTATATATATTGTCAATCTGAAAGATCAAGACATCCCAATCTTTTATACATTTATACAGATTGGCAGACAATGAGGTATTAAACTATGATTAAAAAAAAGTATAAAAATACACATCTGAAAGTAGTTCTTGGAGATATTAGTTCTTTTTATGAATCCACTACTATTTAAAATGGCAAACACCACAGCCATTAGCAGTGGCATTTTCACATCTCATTTTCCTTTCTCCTGAACTATGTGAAAGCCTTTTCTTTCTCAGATGTACTTACTTTTATATTAGACTTTTCACTGTGGCAATAAAAACGTACTGAAGAATGCATTCGTTATGCAAATAAAATAAAGTTCCAAACATTGCCCTATCTGAACTGAATTTAAAAAAGGAATTATTTTTTAGTTCCATCTGTTGGTTACATACTTTCATCAGTCTGGAGATAAGTTCTATTTCCTAGAGAAATCCATCACATTGATATTTTATTATCCTAGAGTGAAATCATCCCATGGTTTTCAGCGCATCTTAGGCTTACTAAAAATAAAGATCCAGCTGGACATCCTGTACTAAATCCATATGCAATGGTTCCTTCACAAGGAATACTCTGGCAAACAGGCAAATTTATTTATATTGACAAATTTTGCTTGGTCATGTGTTTTGTTGAATAAAAGCACTGAATACATTTTCCATGACTGCATACACATTCCATGACAGATCAAACCGAGGACTAAAGATCTCTTCCATCTCCCTTTCTTCAAAGTTATACTGTTCAGAGAGCTTAACGTGACGACAAGCTATAATATGTAAGTTACTTAGGTATGCTTTCTTTCTTATGTCTAGAAAAGTTTCTGGGGCTACTTTTCTTCCTTGCAAAGCATTGTGCTGATTACTTCTGAACTTTGAAAAGTTCTACTAACAGGTTTAATTTCAGTTGAGCCTATGAGAACAAACTGCAGAGAAATCATTTCAGAAACAATTTTTCAAAGCATACAAGAGTAAATCCATATGCTGCTGAGATGAAGCACAATAAAGCATCACTGAGATAGTTTATAGCTAAAATGATGGTGTATGACTTATGATTAAGCTTCATTACCTGCAGAGCAAGGGGCTTCCATCTCATATTTTTCAGTAAAGCTGGTGCTGAGGTAAGCATGCTCTGAGGTCGCTTTTTCAAAGTTAAGATAACACCACTCGGATCCTCTCGTAGTGCATTCACCAAATTTTTCAACTGCCACCCCACCTGGTAACCAGTAAAATCATTACAATAAAATTGAGGTACAATATTCAATATGTAATGTCCCTTTTTAAATATGATTAGTAAAATAACATAATAGGAGGGTATATAAATTTTAAAGATAATCACTACACATGTAAAAAAAATATAATTACTGCATAAAAATCATGTCAACTAAAGTAATTATTATAATGCATTAAGATGGATATGCATAATTTCACGTTTTAGAATTAATAAACTACTGTTACTCCACTGTAAAAACACAGTCAAGCCTCAAAGTGTTTTAAAATTTGCTCTGTATACAGACTTTAGGGACTAGAATGTTAGAAAACTCTGGCTTCTGCTCATACACTTCAATTGAAAACTGAGCACTTTATACTCTGTAGTTGCTATTTAAAGTCCACTAACCACATGCAGTCATTCCACTTCTAGTTGCTTATACAAGCACAAACAAGAACAAATCTACTCTTCACAGTGCTATAAAAATAAAATCAGAATCAGAAGGCCTTTTCTTAAATAGCATTTCTTTCATGATGATTTCAGAAACAAATAATGAATTAATGACAGAAGTACAGTCTTGCCACTACTTAAGTATTAGACCAAAATACAATATTCCCAATTGAATTACACTTGCCTAAAGTGGAAAGCAGCAGGTTTTTGTTTTTTATTTTATTTCTAAGCAGAGGCTAGAACTTTCAAAATCATTCACTTCATATTGCTGAGAAAAAGTTCTTCAAATATTAAAACAGTACAACTGATGGCAACAGCATCTGTTTAAATAAAGCCGAAGATTAGACATCTATCTTGAGATGGATTAAGTTATTGCATCCTTGCATCTTCAAGTTTGTCACCTAGAGTGACAGCACACAGAATCACACGTTCCTTGAAAATCATAGCATGATACTTAGAAAGTGATTATTTTGGTAAACTTGACAGCTTTCCTACCTTTATCCTATACATTTACAAGTGTGCTCTCCTGTTCACAGTTGCAAGAATTTGTCTGCTTTCAGAACTTATGCAAGAACCGTGTTTAAAAGAAAATCATAAAGGCGAGATGAGAAATTCTTTCCAAAAGAACTTCTAGAAGTTTGAAGCAGTAATGTTCCATTGTATCATGCCCACATATTTGAAAATGATCAAACAAGCAACATGACCAAACACAATGAAGATGATCCTTATCATTAGTATAACAATATATGAAACAAATATATTTGTGACCTATTTTTAAGGTAGGTTGTTGCTCCTTATAAACTTTATTTCCCATTACACCGAAAACCACTTTGTTTCCTTAATATCACTAATTTTAAGAGCTGATACTCTCACAAACATGCAACTTAAGCCAACAGTAATACATCAACAATCCTCTATCAAAAACACAGTGAACCTACCTGTCTTTTTCCACCACAGAAAACTTCATTATATCCAAGATGTACTTTTACGGCAATATTATTATAAAAAAAGAAACAGGATGTTCGCAACACTTATCTTTTTTGAATAATTTCCAGCTTCCACAGAAGGCTTCCAAACATGCTGGAATTCTTATTTTCAGCCCCCTGTATTAGGGATATGGCTATTATACTTTGAATATAATTAAACATGAACATAGTTAAGTTTAGCTCAATACCTACATTCTGCTGAAGTCTCCATTCTCTTTCAATAGCATTGAAACCAAGTTTCTGGAAGTATAAGCTTTGTGCCTTAATATCACCATTTTAATAAAAAATACAACACTGTTTTCAGATACTTCCACCGCTTATTAGAAACAATGTGTTACCTACAGTTCCATAAGATTGCACTGGGCATCCACATGGTTTCATTTGCACTGTGCTATGTAAAAGAAGAATTAGAAGCCTACAGTTCATGTAAGGTATCTCTTTATAAGCTACTGATGCCTAATATAACAACTGAAGACAGACTTACGGAGAGGAATACTTCTACTGAATAAAGAAGCACAAGGAGCCTGGAAGAGAACATGATGTGACCCTAGATACAGAATCAAGCCATAAGGTTCTTGCCACTAAAGTTGGTAGGATGCTGCATGGGAAAGCTGTGCTTTAAAGCCACCTGTTTATCACTGAAACAGCCAGATATATATATATAAAATTGGTTTCTCTTGCTAGTAGTTTTTAAACTATTTTAACTGCAAGTTCATACTTTGTAGTGATAAACAATACTGTGTATTTCAACTACGCTTTACATTGCTATAAATGGCAGATTATCTAGTCTCTTTATGAGAATTAGGGGGATTAAAGTAAAAAAATAAAAATCATTTCAAAGTGCTTGATCTGATGTATTTAATTTAGAAGCTCATGAATATAAACAATTTGCCTTAATTTTCTTAGGAAATCTCTGTGTTTACTATGAATTTCAAATGACATTCATCCTCTGTTTTTATTTGGTTTCTCAACAGGAGCTTCTGGCAGGTTCAGGCAAGTCCTTGGCTTGTTTTTCACATTCTGACCAGAAATGATCACATCGGTCTAAAAGGAACAACATAAGTGCAGGTTCACAATCAACTGAAAGAAACTGGTGTCCAAGAAGGCGGTGTGGGTTTCATTTCCCACACTGTTTAGATCCCATCAAAATTCAGTTTGACTGGGACTATACAGATGCAGTTTTATACGAGGTTAGGCTGTTAAGAGGAAAAGACAATTAGTATATCTGGAACTGAAAGTGCTTTTCCAGAAATTCGCTTTAGAGATACATAATCTAAACTTCTAATTACGATTTGAATTTATTCTCTCTGACCTCTCCTCAGGATCTTCAGCTTTCTCATTACCATCATAACTGTCAATTCTCAACTTCTAATCATCAAGGTTCTTTGGCACAGCTGTGAAAGTTCCCACCATATCCTATATCCTGCCCACATGCTGCAAACACAGGCAGTAGTAGGAAAGTTTCCTCACTGGTTTGGGAGATGAAGAGAGAATTATTTTCCAGGCCACCTTTCTCAAGGAATTAATTTTTTAATCAGGGAATTATACTTGCCAAGTACTCAGTCATAAGGATGAAAAAAGTCCCTGTTGTTAAATTGTATGTCATCAAAAAAGCTGTGTCCAGGACGTTTCTTCAGTGGCAATCTAAACCCCGCCTTGGGTTTTGCTGTGCTGTGCCTTAGCCTCCCACTAGGCTGCCAGCAAAGCTCAGAGTGCAAGGAGGGGGTTTGGAGGAGGATGGAGAAGGACAAATGTGAACACAAGGAGAGCAACAGAAGGTAAATGCAAAGATGGGGGAACTTAGAGAAGAGGGATAGGAGAGAGCACCGCAGGTTGACACAAATGTAGGTGCTCTTAGATGCATTACTAAATAACTTACAGTCTGAAAAAATCCAGAAAAGATTGTTAAAGGAGACTACAGAGCTGCAGCAGCAATTCAAAGCACCGCATAAATCTAACACAGACTGAAACTACATCATATGGGGGTGGAATTATAGTAAAATGATAAACAGAACAGAATCCACATTTTTATAGGCATATTCCTGTTCAAAGAGTCACCAGAATCCCAAGAAAGTCCATGGCAGATTTTCTGCTTCCATGAAAACTGCTTTTCTTTCCCCTGTTAGGTTAATTCATTCCTGAATTAAAGATTTGTAAAAAGGGAAAACTACTAATATTTTTACACTTTGTTTCTTTAAAAGTAGTATTTCCCATATAAACTGCAAAGCAGTCTGCTATTTTATTGCTAAGTAAATATGGAAAATCCATTCTGCCATTTAATTTTAAAAGGTTACTAGAACAGAAAGCTAATAAAAATTCTTATTCTTTCAGTGCTTGTTACAAGTGGAATGCAGCCAGAGTTCTTTGACATATCAACCATTACAAGATTTAAGCTTTAATCATTTTTGAGCTAATAAAAATAGAATTTCTAGGAGGAAATCATATTCACCCCAGGATTTTTTTCCAAAGAAACCCTTTCACCCACCTTGCTTTTTATAAATAAAAACTAGTACATAAGAAAAAAAACCTAAGAAAATAAAAACCCACTGCACTTCATATCATTGTCTATCAAATCTAGCCAGCTCCTGAGCAAGTCAGAATATAACAAGGAACTATCTGGCTTCATGCTGTTAAATTTGCTGATTGATTTTCATGAACATTGACAACAACTGAGGATGGTCAGCTGGCAGCCCCGTGAAACAAATACGTTAGTAGAAATCCCTTCTCCCAGCTGTAGATGCCTGAAAAGGTTAGAAAATAATGGAAGGCCATGGGTCTTCCACCTCCAGAAAACATTATGGGGTGAGGAAACCACAGAAAGATGTTTGTAGCATGGCCTACCACAGAGATGAAAGCTGTATCTGTATGTGGTGAGAGAAGTAGTGTCAGGAGGGTAGCAGATGTCTTTCAGGGATTTATCCAGCTTATTAGGCTAGCATAATAATGAAAGCCATGCTTATGTAACAGTTTTCTCCCAGAGAAGAGAGATTCATAGTACTGTGATTGCATGTACTGTAATTCTAACTAAGGAGTAGCTCTGCTTTGTTATTTAAACGAATATGATTATATTTTGTCCATTGTTCAGAAGTTGTTCTTTTCACCCTTAGAACATTACTGATCACATCACTCTGCATTGTTGTGTGAAGCCAGAACACCCCAATTCACATACAGACTAAAGAAAAATTGCATCTTGAAAAAAATCTGGATGTTTTATTAAAACTTTTGCATATTATCACTGAACTATAAGTCATTTTAATATCCATTTTTAGCTATGTAAAGCTAAAACGCACAATTAAGAGACTTTCCTGTGAATAAACTAGGCTACATCCAAAACTGGGAGCTAAAATCAGACGTCAGCTCTTATTAAGCTGCTCTGATCACATTTCTCTTTCAGAAAAAAATATCTCATCCAGAGAATGTCTTCTGACCATATTTTCATCTTGCTCTTGCACTTGCACTGCTCTGCTCCCATCGTAATTCAACAAACTTCACAAGCACTAGGAACACAATTACAGAGCATCACATTAACTGAGACAAGCAACTGTTTTACACATGGAACAACTGAAATGTGAACTATCCAGGAACACAATCTCAGTTCTGTAATGAAGCTCTGTTAATTAATAGCACATATCTTTTAGTTCAAAATCACCTCATGGTTTTGCTTTTGAGTATTTCCTAACAACATTTTAGGACAAATAAATAAAGATATTCTTCAGGAAGAGCAAAGGCTCCAAATTTACATATTTGAATATCACCTATTTCACAAATATTTCTCAGTGAGTCGGACTGATTTTTGAGGAAGAAAATGGGGAACTGTTTCCCTGTTATAGGAATATGGCTACAAACAAAGTTAGAATTCAGTTTGCTTGCTTTTTATGTTTCTCTGAAGTCCATAGTACTTTTTCTAGCTCTGTACAGGGGGTTCCCCACAGCCACCTGCTTTCTCCAGCATGATGGCTCTAAGGTTCCTCTCTCTTCAACCAAGGGTATAGAACACCAGAGGAGACAGACAGGCTCTGGCAATTTGGAAGGCTTTCACTCAATCTTGTACCCACTTGGGGAATGTGAATCTCAGCATTATTTAGCCTCAAAGGGGCTAGTTCAGTCTCTCAAGCTCAAGCAGCAATTTCAAGGTGAAAGGCCTTCACTTAGGTAAAGCACCACACTGACAGGAACACGTGAGTAAGAAGCCCAGTCTTCCAGCTGACAAGAAACC
Organism: Coturnix japonica; assembly: GCF_054131305.1. Taxonomy (NCBI): domain Eukaryota; kingdom Metazoa; phylum Chordata; class Aves; order Galliformes; family Phasianidae; genus Coturnix; species Coturnix japonica. Next base: position 109,438,069 of record NC_140663.1, read on the forward strand.
ATCAGTGCACTGCTCCATGTCTGAAATCCACCTTGTGGTGAGCAGACCCTACTTTTCCATGAGCAAGGGTACAGACATTGAACCTCATTTCCAGATGCTTCCATGGAACACAGAGCTTTGTTTCAGTGAGCCTACTCAAGGGACAGATATTTCAGCATCCCCGGGTGGCCACAGGTGAGAGATCAAGAAGTTTCAAGGCTGAGTAAGGAAGTGCTGATAAGTACGTAATCAGGTGAGGACAGTTTGTATGAGCTGAGGGCTCAAGAAGGATATAGGCAGGTCAGATCAGACCCCCGGTTTCTCACAGATTATTTTGCAGTATAGATGTGAGATGCCTCACTCCTCACGGGGATAAAGAGTTCATTTATTTGAGGCATGCATGTGTACGTATTGCATGTCCTCATGTTTAAATTCCCCAAATGGTTGTCCTGGAATTAAAATAAGAAATACACATAAACATATGTGCTTACACGCACATAAATAAATATATTTTTTCATGTTAAATTTACATTATGGCAACGTAATATTTTAGAAGGATTCCACTGAATCAATAATTCCAACAGCCTTTGACCCCTGCTTTTCTCATTGTACAAAAATTCACTGAGATCTGCAGCTGTCCTACAGCTAAACAGTGCTTGAAACAGGTCTTTCTTGAATCTGAATCATATAGTGAAAAATAATTATCTAGTTTACACAGAAGTTGCAATTAAAAAGTTAGTCTTTAAAGGTTACCAATAAACCAAGCAAACTGAAAAAAAAAGAAAGAACCAACAACAACAACAAAAAAAACCAAAACACCACACACACACACAAAAATAAAAATCAAGCCAAAACAAAAGCCTTTAATTTAGCAGAAGAGTTACGTAGCATCATTTAGCTAAAGGAAGGAGAAGGATGGAGAATTAAAGAAAATTGCCACAGTAAATCATTCATTATTTAGCCATGAGAGTTCTTTTTGTTCCTGTTTCATTTTACTGCTATTAAAGTGATCATTCATAGCCAATGTGCAGCATTCTAGCCACTGAGGTGTTCTAAGCCAGTAACGATATTTTTTTCTTTTTTAAATGACAATTTATATATTCAGAGCACATAAATTCAAATCAAGCAGAGAATTTCCTTGCTTTAATTTTCCCTCCCTCATGACACAGCATTAACTTGCTTTTCCTACTGCTTTGATCCACTTCTACAATTATCACCATCTGACACTCCCTCACTGTCACCTCCCAACTTCATCAAAGTTAATGAATAATGCAGCAGCAGATCAAGCTGGAAGCAGAAGATCAGCTGTGTAACTTACATGGCTGCTATCTGCACATAGCACAGAGGTATTCAAAACTACTGAGTTCTAGCACATATGTGGTGCAGGCTGTGTAATGCTATCAGTCAATTCATCTGTATGACTTTGAAGATGTCTCCTTATCCTTTGTTTGCTTTTCTACAATGTACTTTAATTTTCAGCAATCTCAGTTAAAAGGAAGATTCTTAGCAGCAAAATAATCTGTGTCCTTCTTTCCAAACTCACATACCTGACCTTAAAGTAACAGCAAGCTTTTTAGCTTGTTCACACAGGACAAAAAGTCCAGTGTATCTTCTACAGGCACCAACATAGTTAACAACAGGAAAATCTGATTCTGCATCTATCTTCTAGTTGGGCATATAACATAAGCTCTATTCATAGACTTCATACATCAGAGACTAAGAAATTTCGAAAGAATAATTTTAACTTCAGAATTTACATTTTTTTTTTCCCCATTACTAAGGACATACTGCTTAAACTGAAGTTTAAATCTTCTGGAAATAGAAATTACAGCAACATTAGTAGACAGTAACAGTAACTAGCAGAGCATAAATAAATATTTCATATATATATATATGTATATTATGAAAATATAAAATAATTTTTATATATGAATATATATAAAATATTTATATATATATATATAAAATAAATAAATGCACATGAATATATTTGTGCTCTGGTTATGTATATGTTAAATATATATTTAAATCAGAAATATATTCATAAGGCTTTTGGCAGCATACTCTATTTAAATATTTCTGTTGGAACATTAATGCCATTTAGAGAACCTCTTACAGCTGCTTTTTTAATAGAAACACTATTAACGTAATATGGGAAATAAAGCAAAATACCGAACAACTGTTAAAATATATTTATATAAAAATATTAGAACACATATAACTACAGTAAGTTTCGTCCAGAATGATGAATTTAGCAATTAGAACTCAAGAATACTACACAAAATACTGCAGTCATTCTTAGCAGATATATCCATATGAGTGTGGTCATAAGAACAGTTTATATCAAAATATTTGATTTTTCTATGATAATTGGTTATCAACAGTGGTGAAACTATGAAGGCCAAAAACACTGACTGAAAAGTCAACTGCTACTGTAGTAGAATTCTTAATACTTCTACAGTTTCTAAAATGGACATTAGAACCTTCAAAGTTAACCTAGGTGTGTTGACCACATCATTCGTTACAAAAGAATATAATTTTTCCAAAGAAAAATAATGGAAGAAATCAACAATCTGATGAATGGCTATTCGTACATGTTTATTTAATCATGAGTGAACTACCAGAGCCCAATGATAATAAAACTGTCTATTCAGAATTTGCAGCCAGGACAGAAAGAAAACTGTGTTTTCAAGAGCACTTTGGGATGCAGGATATGGTTACAGGTTTTCTATGACTGCAATTAGTTAGCAGACAAAATTTCCAGGAATTCCGTGCACTGGCATTGAATCATATCTCATTCCTAATTGAGGAAAGGCATCTCTAGAGCCAGTTTCGTCTATTACTTCCTCCAAGGCCTCCCTGTAGTTTCTTGCAGCTGCAATTCTCTACAGCTACAATAGAAGCATCCTGATACCACAGCTAAGGTTTATCACAACCAACATATGTGCTTTAAAGTGCTGTGACTGCATAGCAGGGGGTACAGATCAGGTGTTCTGGAGCACTAATAAAAAAACACACTGAAAATAGGATGTGTGCATCCAGTTCACAAGTCCAATCCTGACACTCACAAAGACTGAACCAGTAAGAAGCAATTTATATCACAGTTGTGATTTAAGACTAACCCTTCCAGGTTTTCCATTTCAAGGTATGGGCTTAATGCTTTTACCTAAGCTAAATAAGCATTTTGACTTCAGGCAAAAGCAGCTATGCATTTTTGTTATCATCTGGGAGACATGTAGATGCTGAAAGGCACAATGTGGCTTTCTGCTGCAACTGACCTAATTCCACTGGCTGGTGGCACAGGTGTGCAGTGAAGTATGAGAATTTCACATGGAAAGAGCAAAGGGAAATTATTTAAAGTTCAGTAGAAACAGGATGCAGTGTGTGTTGGCCAAGCTTATGGTGCTCTGTCTAACAGGTGCAACCACGACCCATTTGTTGCATGATTTTTCATGGCAGAGTTAGAAGTACATGTGAATGGCACTGCATACTTTTTACATAAAAATAAGGCTGCAGTAAGCAAAGCAGTATGTGCATTTCACATGTCAACTTTGAACAAGCCCCGGAGATAGACCAAAGACATATTCAGCAGGCAAGAACATCCAGAATTTGTGCTACTGAATGGTGCTGCTCAAGTTCCACTGGTCTGAGAAGAAGTATAGGGCAGTGCTCCAAGAAAAGATGTTTTATCCATGGAGCCTGAGCATCATTTCTCCCTGGAAAGTAGTTCTTGGAAAGCACAACATAATTCATCTGCATATGTCAAATTTCTCTCTCTGCATATATACCTCATCTACACTAATATAAAAACATTTGATTTGCATTTGTCATGGGAAAATAAAATAATTTTCCCCTGCACATTCAATTGCTGCAATATCACACTCCTGACATTTGGGATATAAAATAATAAATTTATGTTTGTATTTGCACATCTATGTAAAAAAAACAAACAAACAAAACTCTATGTAAAAAAGAGATCATGAATAGCGTCACATGATCTCAACATAAAATCCAACATATTTCACTCTGAGAGGATCACAACAATTCAGTCCCTTTATCAGTTCTATGCAACAGTGATGAAGCACAAATAAAGAACTGATCTGAAAAACTGAGAGGGAATTTGGAGGACAGTCTACAGTTGCCAAAAATCACAGTATGGTCCTCATGTCCTGACAAACTACAGATTGCTCAGAACAGAGCCCTGAAGAGAACCAGATTATTTCCATAAGGACTTCCATTAACGTGTCTGAGTATACTTAAAAAGCTTTTAGCTGTAAATCCCACTTGCCCTTAAAATCAAATATTCCTGTTAACATTTCTCGAATCATTATAAACAGACGAAGCCAGTTGATTTGGCAAGCTTTACAATCATGATCCAGGAGATATTATTTAATCTTGTCATCCATAAAAGCACATGCATAAGAGCAATAGGAGGAAGTTGAGGACAAAGTGTATTCCTTCTGAACAATTATGATTTTGCTGTGTTGTTTCATTATTCAAGTCAAACTTCATAAAAGAATAAAAATATTAGTTAAATATGTTAGTGAAAGCTAAGTTTTGTGAGTTTTCAAACATTTGCTATCAAAATCTTGGACTCAGATTGTTATCCCCTCTGCTGTCCCCTCCCTTGCATTTTCCAGATCACGTTTCCTTCATACTGTTTCCTTCAAAGCCAAGCAAGCAAGGTATTATATGAAATAGCCATATCCAGAAAAACCAAGCCCAGATCTGAAAAAAAATAAATGAATAAAGAAATAAATACTGCAAAACAGTGCAGAAAACCTGAATGAATAGAAATATCAGCAACATGTCTGTGAAGTTCTAAGATAGTTTTTATGGTTTGCTTTTCTCCAAATGAAATGGTTTCTACACCAAAATTCATTTCATATGCAAATAGTCCAGAGTTTCAGATGTGCCTCAAGTTCAGTATTTCCTATCAGATGGAATTTGCTAGCTCCCCACAAAGCCTAAGTCTGTGGAGGTTGAATTCTTGCTCATTGAGCACTGAAGGTTAAAAACCTGTTTTAAGCTTAAAAACCTGTTCTTTTCTTTCTCTATGCAATCATTCAGTTAGGGTAAGATCTGGAAAGACTTCATATTCTTCCTATATGTCTTACTTTATAGAAATTCAAGATCCAGTTCTGTAAATTTATCCATAATGTTTCAGATGAATTTTAGTAATATCTCAAAGTTTTTGAACTAAAAAAGCAAAAACAATTTCAGCAACCAACTAACCTGGCTTGGTTCCCAAGACACTAAAGGAGTTTCTAAATTAAAGAACCCACCATAGAAAATATAGGTGTTACTTACACAAGTCCAAGAAACCCATACAGAAAAAACACAGTAGCTTCTACATGAAACAGGTCAATAGCTGCTCATATTTGCCTATTTTCCAAAGTGAACAATTTTTTTCCATCATCTCTATTTGCATATATTCTGATGAGTTTTAGCTAATGAAAAGAAACTGAGGGAAATCCGCATCTATCACGCCATATCGCAAATGTATGAAATCTGTGCCATATCATACTTGTATTAAGGTATAAACAACATGCAAAAATTTTCTCCCAAACATAAAAGCTATTCATAGGAGATGACACAACAGCCTGCCATTCAGGAATCCTGCTTCTCGACATGTACCTCATGGTTTCTGCTTTCGATATTTTCTGCACAGACTTATCACTGATGCAATCAGAAATACTGCCAACAGTAATAACTTGTGTTTCTGCACTTTCAGTTGACTAAAAGGAAGAGTGTCTTGAGGCCAAATACACTCCTGAATTATATATGGGAAGAAATGCGAGCACTGAAGTACAGTGAAAATTCTGAACTGCCTCAATAACTCCTTTTAGTTTGCCTTGGAACTGTTTTAGAGAGCCAGGCTTTTAAAGGAGATTAAGGATGGAATTTGCATGAAAGTTTAAGGGAATGCAGTCCTTTGAATTCTAATGGAAGAGATGTGCAAGCTACATAAGTTACACAGCTACATAAAATACCCTAACATGCAAGACAAAACTGACAAGATTCAGCTATCTAACATCAATAAACCACAATTTAGTAGGGACATTTTTCTGAATATTAACTTTTAATTGACTTTAGGCTTAGTTTTATTATATTTCTTTGTTTTAAAAATTCAAATGATATTTACATTCCAAACTTCCTGCCAGTAAAAGTGGAATACATCCACATTTTCTTACAACACAGCAAAAGACCTGGGTAATCATGTGAAATCCTTTGATTTCACTGACAGATGAAATACGATGAAGATAAAGCACTACTGCAGCAAGCAAAGAGAAGATGACAGTAGAGAACTTAAAATTAGTTGACAACCAGTATTAAGATGTTTGTACTAAAAAAAAAAAAAAATATTAAGTCAACTATTCACCTAATTTCAGGATTCTCATAATTAAAATATAAATCTGGTAAAAAGTGTTAGTTGACAAGTTGAATTTCAGAAATAATTACATGAATCTCCTCATATGTACAGCAGCACTTTGAAACATACAGTACTGGAAGTTGGGTAATAATTTTGATAGAAGACACTGAAATGCCAGAAGAAAGTATGGAAGAAGAGATCTTTAAAATAATTTATTTAAATTTTCATTTTTTTTTCTTTCTGAAGTTTGATTCTCCAACTACAAGACATTATCCAAAGATTAGTTACAGGTGGACAATACCTTATAAGATCTACCCACGGTTATTTCTACAACTTGTGTAATACTGACATGGCATGTAAAAGAAGCAGCTGCTTTTTGTGATTGCTACTGCTGAGCAGTATATGAAATCTGAAACAAATAATTCAATAAACAGAAAAGGCTAAAAGAAACATCTTCAGAACTGTAAGTTAAATTCTTCATGATAGAGTACAAAAGGACTGATTAAAACCTTTACCAAAAGAAATAAAAAGCCAAAAATAGAGTTTAAAAGACTCAGTACTTGTAGGAAATATTGAATACTTTGGCTCCTGAAATTGGAAAAGATATGAACATAGAGTACCTTTGTAAATATGGAAAGTGTTAAGTTTCACTGCGGAAAGTCAACATTAAAATACAAGTCAACATTAAAATTACAATACTGTATACAATGTTACTTGTATACAGTATTAAAGTTGCCAATTATTTAATTTTTCGATACAACAAAGATATGCAAATGTAAGATATAGCCTATTTCTATACATAACTTCTACATCAAATGTTACCTCTTAAAAATAAAGCTCTTCTAAGCGCCCTAAATTCCTTTTTCCTAGAATTAAAATCAACTTTACTTTTTCTTTCCTGGACCTCTCAAAATACAGTTTCACTGATGCAAAAGCCAAAGTACCTAAATCCTACATTCGGAAGTATATCCAGGTATAAAAGAAAACTCATTGTAAGCCCTGCCATAATGTTTTTATTAATTGTTTTAGGAGTAAGAATCTGATCACTTCATCAAATAAATGCAGCATAGATGTGTCAAGAAAACTAAAATTAAGACCTGGTTGACTGGAAATTTCCAAATTGATAAGTAAATGTTTTCATGGTATAGTGCCATCAAAAATTATTGGAAAAATAAGCTTGTATAAGGAATGAACTGTTGTAACAGTGTTTTATAACAGTTTTCATACTAAAATGATATTGTAGGCTTTCTAAATGCAGAAAAATATAATGAAATTAGTGATCAACAATAAACATAAGTAATCATGGCATACAACACTTATGAAGGAATGATTTTGGAGGAAAATACTAAAATATACCCAGATCTGATATGATTATCAATTTATATTGCCTACTTCAAAAGATAGCTTCTCATCAATTAAGTTCCATGCACACACAGTATATTTGATATCAAACTTAGCTGGAGGGTATGCTGAAATATTATACTAATTTGTGCAGAAGAGCTGACATGATGTACCGTGGCCTAAAGCTATAAGAGGAACCCTATGGGAAATGATGAAACACACTTTTAACAAATGATTGCTGTATTAATAATGGAAATATAGGATCATTTTCTATCATTTAAATTGTTTGCAAGGACAGAAGTAATTAATACCCTAAATGGACTCATAAATCTTAAAAAGGCTTATACTTGGGACAAGGGATAGCTGCTTTGTATACTGACAATCTGCTCTCTTCTGTTTACCTTTTCTTAGGTAGTTAAATGGTTCACCATTTTTGAAGTCATCATGGGCTAACATACATCTGTTCACAGAGATATCAATTTGCCTGGTATTTGTTACATTTGCATATCGTATCCAAGATATTTGTCTCATCTTCTCAGGTCTGAAAAGTTGTATTTATGTTAAGCTAAACATCCTTGGCACAATGTAGGAATTTAAACTGCTGTTGTTCTTGAAATCTACATTCCACATATCCCAGTAGACTTAGACAAATAAAAGTTTTCCAGCTGCTAGGAGTTAACCTTGACCTTAGATACACAAGATCACAATAGTTTCATCTTCCCTGCATGCCTTCAAACCAAGCCTCCTATCACACTAAAACGAACTGTTAATTAACACAGCATAGGTAACCCTACCATATCTCCCAAGCGGCCATTATCTAGTCTGACTTCATGATAACTCCAATGATACTCAGGTGATCATGTCTTAACTTATGAGAACTTGAGAATTATGCATTATCAGAAGAGATGTTAAAATAAGTAAAGATTTATAAAAACATATTTTTCTACACATTTCTTCCATACATATTCTGATATGCCATGACACCTCTATCTGCAATTGACACAGAACATAGTTATACATACCACAGTTTGGTGATTAACTTGAATCACTTCATCCCCAGCATGGATTTTCTTGCACCGATCTGCAGGTGACTGAATTTAAAATAAAAGAGATGATAAAGAATACAGCCCTTACTAGTCATCATCTCTTTCAGCAGTATGATTGCTAAGGTATGTAAATCAGGTCAGACTGATAATTACATTCCACTGTGAAATGAACAATGAAAGAAATGCCTAATAAATCAATTCATTGTTGTTGGTGAAAAAATAATATGTACTATTGTACACAATACAATCAGCTCTTATGGAAGGTATGAATATATGTATATTTCTTAAAGTACAATCAAGTCTTAATGATTTTTTTTATCATTTCACTCCACACAAAGCCACCTGATATTTCTTAAGCCTTGAAAGCCAGTCCTTGGCTGAATGTTGATCCTATCAAGGCTGATTTGAAATTGCTTCATGAACAAATGTCCCAACTTTGCCTTTTGAGTTACTTTTAAATATTTCAATAGATTGCAAAGAACTTCACTAAATGGCTGTTCTTAAAGGAACACACAGAGAGGATTAGGCTAGGTACTAGGCAGGAAGATCATATAGGTTACATGGAAACTTAGTGTCTCAGTCATTATGATGATGAAAGTTTTGAGGTATTGCAAAAAGCAACACAATCCTAAGATAACACTTTCAACAAACAAAGTAGTTTTGCTCTTTGCCTCTGCCTCAAAAAAGCCAACAAAAAACCCAAAAAATACCCCACAAAACTCATGCAACAAAAAGAAAACCAACCAGTCAACAGAGAAACCTTTATCCTCTTTTATTATCACTATTTACTGTAGACTAACCATTTTCTGAGACCAAAAATAGAAAGAAAAAAAAAACAAAAAAACCACCCAAAAAACCTATGTTTGAAGGAAAATATCTTCCTTAAGTTTTTCGTAGAGTAGCAATTCTATCTTTCACTCAGTACTGTAGCCTCTAGTCTATAAAGTCACATAATCAACTGAAAGGCAGAAGATTAATCTGACAGTCTGAAAATAAATAAATAAATAAATCAACGTGTTGCTCAGGAGCAGATTTTCAAATAGCTGCTATAAATTCTTTAGGAATGAGGGAAATTAAATTAATTTTCAGGTAAGATAACATTTAGTCTTGAGAACATGCACCAAGACTGCAAAATAGATTGTTTGTGATAACCTGTACACTCCATTCTACATTCAAAATATGTGTTACATAGCTGCGTTATGATTTTCTAGTGCAATCCCACGTGCATTATGGCTTAAATGAAGAATGGTGCTTAAAAGAAATACATCGAAGAGAAATATGTGTCTAAAATATAGGTCACTCATTATTCAGTTTTAGGAGGCATTGCTCAGACCATTTTAAGTCAAGCTCGGCTGGTAAAAGTGTAATTTTACTTACATAAAGAAAAGCTACCTTGACTATTTGGCACTATTTCTTGGGGGAAAACTGAAGGAATAATTTAACACTAGTAACTGTGTTTCAGGGATCTACCTTCTTTCTGGTGCTTTACCACTCACACCTGCTCATTCACTCCGCTAACAATCTTTACAGTCCTGCTGTATAATATCACTATTTTAGCTCCAATATTTTTATACCTAAGAATTTCAAAATGTCTGTGCTAGTGAATCCTGTGTCACCACCCTTGAAAATAATGGGATTTTATTACGACATAACATTTCTCCTGTACTGACTTCAGCATTTGCAGATTAAATCTTGACAAAAATGGTATTTTTGTGCAGCACTTTGCTGAGCCAGTAAAATATATGGGAATCTTCAGACTGGAAAAGTCTACTGTAATGAAAATAAAAAAACTGTTGCAATTATGCTTAGAATGTACTGCAATGTGTCAGAGAAATCATTTATACTGGAGTCTCAAGGCTGTTGTTTTTAGAAGTTTCAATTTCTTAATAATTTTTTGACACAAGAATACACATCTCGCAGTTAAGAAATAGCATCACTACTTGAAGAAAACAGAAGAGCATCAATAACCTTTTTTTTTTTTTTTGGATGGATTTTCTGATCTTTAAGGAAAACATCGATTTGTGAAGCTCTACAGGGAGAAATACTGTGTCACAAAATATCATTAGCTTATAATTTAGTTTAACAGGGACTTGAACAGAAGGAAGTACCTGTTGCTGATGCTTTTGCATTCGTATAATACAAGCTAATCAAAATCAAATGTATCCTTCAAAATACATTTAGTTTTGATCTTTACCTTAAATGTTGTCTTTGTCCCATTCCCCCAGTACACCAAAACTGTCTGAAAGACCAACTCATATAACCCTGTTCCCATTATTTCTCTTGAAAGGCCTTTCTTCCCTGAGTACACCCTGCAAACCCAACCAGCGGACCATAAATGGGAACACTGGGAGCACCTCCTTTGAAGTTACAGTCCTGCTGTAGATGCAGCCCATTAAATTTCTTATAAAATGTTATTTTCTACTGGAAAAACAAATTACCAAATGACCTTACTTGGAGGGTAAATTTGTTTTGTCTTTTAAAAGACTGTCTGTAGTTAGGTCTAGAAGGGTTACTCAGTATGAAAGCCTTGCTTTCTCTTGCATGCTTTAAAATTGTTATTTTCAAACAAGAGTGGGAAGACATGAACCAGAAAACTTATGTTGCTCTGATGCTATTGGACCACCAGAAAGAAGCTTCCCAGGGAGATCGTAGAGTTGCCATCCCTGGCAGTGTTCAAGAGGCATCTGGATGAGGAGCTATGAGAGATACTTGAGTAGCTTGTGGTAGCAATGGTGATGGTTGGAATAGATGATCTTATAAGTCCTTCCCAACCTTGTGATTCTATGATTCTATAAGCTCTTCCAGGGCAGTGACCTGTCAGGAAACATCGTCCCTAATACTTCAAGGCTCAGAGCTCAACTAATCTCAACTATAGAACTGATATGTTGGGAAAGACGGTTACTAATGCTGAATGGCAAGATGCAAATTCTTAATGAGTTTCATAACTGAACATCAAAAAACTTCAAATTGCAAACAGATAAAGCTGAACTGTGGATTAAAACGCTATGTTAGATTAGGCAGCTAGTATTGCCATACTACTGTGTTTATTAGAAAGTGTTTCTCTCTGATCTGTCAGGAAAGTGAAAGATAAAAAGTTGTGCCAACATCTTATCTGGACGAGCAGAATTGGAAAGATAAAGGCTATAAACTTCTGTTCAGAAAAAAGAGAATTTGGACTAGAGTTTTCCTTGAAATTCAACTGCACCATAAATGGTAATCAGGGCAGAATCAATGGGTCAGATTGAATCTGCATCATCAGCTTACTCTGACCATGCTGTTTAGATGTTTCACCTCACATCCATCAGAATCTTGTTATTTATTTATTAAAGGAAGTGGCTAGCAACTGTGTGTTTAAAAGAGGAGACACACTTTACTTTCCCTAAGGCACAATTCATTTTTGCTAACATTTTAGCACACAACAGGCTTTTCCCTAGATAGCAGGCTGCAGTTTCTTGGTTTGCTATGAGAACCTTAGGGTTGTTACAGTGAGTAAGTGTCAGTAACAAAAGCAGAAAAGCCATCATAACTGAAGCTTCCTGACATGGTTTTAAATTACATTCATGAATCACAAAAGATAAATGTTTTGAGGGAATGCATTAAGATTTTATTTTTATCATCGCCTCTGGGAAATTAAAACCAATATTAGCAACTTATGGAGAGAAACTGTTCCTTGTATAATCAGATATTCAGCTGTAAAAACCATACTCTTACACTTTCTAGAGCTGACTCAACTATGCTTATGTTGTTTTCTAGCTTTGCTAATTTTACTGATGATATCTGGAGCTTCAGGTATGAGTATCTAGACTTTTTATTTCAAGGGTGAATTTCCTTGTACTTTCCTTATTCTAAGACAGGCAGCATCCTGAGACGGAAGTTCTGTAACAGATATCATTTATTGGGTAGAAGATGGAAATTCTACCAATAGCAAAAGAAAAAAAGAAAGAAGAAAGGCTATCAGATGGCAATTTCTGTGAAGGGATAAAACAGAGTTTCTATTTTATTCAGATTTTAATGGAGTCTCGCTGAAGATCAGATGTAGGAGCTCTAAACAGCATGTAGGTAGTTCTACAACATGACACAGTAACAGAATAAAACAATTCTGACTTTAAGAAAGTGTCATCAAAACCTTCACAAAGAGAGAAATTAAAAAAGAAAAACAACATTGAAACGGTTCAGTATTGTTCAGTAGGTTGTTCTGTGTTGAAGTATATAATGACCATCTTGCTCATTTCTTAACAGCATGCTAGTGCTCTATGCATGGTGGACAAGAAAAGGGCATTGTAGTTCAGAAGCTGAAAACTGGTCTATCATGTTTTGCTTGCTGTTTAATATCTTCAGTGAGAATTAGTACACCAGTAATAAGTGCTCCTTTCCATGGGCATTGCTCAGTTCATGCAGAAACATGTTTACTTGTCAGTGCAGATGCACATCTTCATTTCCATGCACTTATTACAAAACAAAGCTTGACATATGGAAAATATAAAAGCTACTTTTCTAATACAGCAACAAATTCAAGTATTTCAGTCTACATATAACAGATATACCTTGTTTGTTTGTTTTGCTTTTTTTTCCTCCACAGAGCAGTGGAACTCCAAGATAATAACCTCTTTTGTTGATCAACTGAATCATTTAAGATGTCTTACAAGAACAAATCAAGTCTGATGCTCCTGGTTCTCAGCTGGGAACAACTGCTTCAATTCTGAGATAAACAAGCAAAAGCATTTCTGCTGTCCAACATGCTACTGGTCCTCAACAGCCAACCAGCACATTTTCACAAGCAAAATGTAGTCTACAGCAAAGGGAAAGCATAAACCACAAGTAATGTCAAAAAAGCTTCCAGGCCTGTACATACAGTGTTAACAATACTTACATTTTCTGTTGTTCCAGTAATTACATGGAGACCATCATATGTTGACTTAATGTACATACCCTAAGAAAAAGACATCATGGGAAAGAATTTTTAAAGTGTTTCACAAATGATCACCACCCAAACATAACTCTAAAAGACATTTTTTCCCCCAAATTTTGTGGACTTTCACAAGGAACTTGAATGGGTAGGACAGGTCTCTTTGATACACAAAGAGAAGAACAGTCCAAGTGATTCTGGCCCTAATATGCAAAAGCGGTCTAAAATTACCACAGTCATGTCCATAAGTATTTCACAACTTTCTTTTCCTTTGGAAGCCACAGAAGACTGGAGTTCAGTCCATGCAAACATACCTTTCCAATTGGTAACAAATGCTGTGAAGCATGCTGGATCTAAGACTTTTTGACTATTTTACTCATCTCAGTGAGAAGTTCAACTATAAAACTAAATTATGACAACTTAAACATCAACTTTGTTAGTGTTGCCACTTCTTTCATAAACTATGGAAACAAAGGGATAGCTTGTGAACAGTTACAATTTCCTACATGGGTACTCTGGGACAGTACCTCAAATCCATTTTTTCATCAAGTTAAAATTAGAACATTTGGATAGCAACCTCTAAAATAATTTAAAAAAAGAAAAAGGAGAGATAAATGACATACACTGCACATTTAGCGATTTCTGAGGAAGTTCCCTTGCCCTATCTATTTAAGAGAAAGCAAATAAATACTGAGCACTCAAGTAAACATTAGCTCCACCATCTTTTTCTCCTCTTAATCAGGGCACTACAAAGAAACCTGGTACTAGTTGATGAATGGAATGCATCTACCAGTGACACACGGTAAAGAGACAAAGATGACATATCCATTTGAACTAATCTAATTCGTGACCAGAATTCACAAACATTTTGATAGTGGGAAAGAGGAAATATTCCCTACTTAAAGTGTTGACATCACAACCAGAAGGAAATAAATAAATAAATAAATAAAATGTGTTTCTCAGGAGGAAGGGCTCAAAACTAACTTTTATTCTTGCTCTGCACAATATTAGGAAAAACTTCATCCCTGAAAGAGTGCTTACTGGAACATTCTGCCAAGGGAGGCGGTTAAGTCACTATCCTTGGAGGTGTTCAACAAATGTAGATGGAATAAATCATGTCCCTTGGAAGGACATGATTTAGTGAGTAGCATTGGTAGCAGGTAGATGGTTGGATTAGAGGATCTTAGCAGTTTTTTCCTGCCTTTATGTTTTTATGTGGCAATAATGACATCAAATCTAGTTGTCATATTGGGTTGGCACAGCTGGAAGAGCAGAGAGCAACAACTTGTTTTCTCAAGCAGATAGGAACCCCCTTAGCATTATCCTTCACCTTCTAGGTCCTCTATCCACCTTAAATAACACTCCACTCATTGTCTCCATGCACATGGTTTCCTGCTTAAATCAGTCATATCAAACACAGTACACACATTTCTTATACAGATATCCTCACAACACCCCTGTGAGGTAGGGAAACACTAATATATACACATTTTGAAGACCGACTAATGAGTCATATAAGAGGCTGAGATAAGTTGTTTTTGAGGTGTGGGGTGGCTTAGGTTTTTTTTTTGTTTTGTTTTGTTTTGTTATTGTTTGGTTGTTTTTTTACATTTTTAATCCCTACCCCAAACCAAAAAAAACCAGCATAGAATCACTCTTAAGATTGGGTCTAAGTGACCTGACCAGACACCCTGCAACATGGCAAGAGTACTGGCAGGAATTATAAGTCAGGTTCACACAGAGCAATATCCGAAGGAAGTCACAGTTTTGTTTTTACTGACAATAAGTTACTGCTTTCAAGTCAAACATCAAGATGAAAGCAGGATAAAGTCTCACACTTAATGGCAACTTCATGTTCAATTTTGTGCATTATTCTGAAAGATGATAAAGTACGCTACCGTGGAGTAGTGAACTTGGCATCTAACACAATCTTTCCTAAAAATCTAAAAGAACTTCAGGAAGCAAAAGAGGAGAAAATTGTTCTGCATTTTTTCTATAAAGGGTAAGATCAAGACACTGTGCACATCAGAAGAGAAGAAAGCTGTAATAAACAAGTGAATTCCACACATGCAAAGTTAAGAAGAAATGTTACACTGATACTATACCACATCATTTGAAAGAGCCAACACCAGTCTGTTTATAAAACAGCTCTTAAATGGGGATATGTAACATTTTGCCATTTCCTATGCAATGCAACGGAAGATGAGCTACCCTTTCGCACACATTCCCCTACTGCTGGCTTTAAGTGACACATGTATCAGAAAAAGTACAGAAAAGAGATTGTTTCATCTGAAATGGAAAGAATACAAAAATCATTTACAATTTTTCCTCCCTGCCTTCTTGTGGCTGCATAGTATCATCAAGACTCTTTGTAATCAGTGTGTACCATTGCTTCCACTAAAACAAACTGGCAGATACATAGATTATATACCCAAAGTTAATGCCAAAGATCCTATTAAATTATTTAACCTAAGGGATTCTTATAAAAGGAAAAGTAATGCATTTAATACGACTAAGATAACTACAGTAACCACCCTGGGAATAAAGAAGAACAAACAAATTCCTAAATTAAAGACAAGGTAACTTGCGTTTCATTGCATCACAGATTGTTATAATCAGTTATAGGCAGAAATCTAATTTCAAACCAATTAATACATTTTAACTTAGTATGAACTATTATTTAGTTAAGGCTTCAAAAATCAATCTTAAGACTTAAAAAAATAAAATGCGAGACTAGAATCTGCTATGCAGTTAATTTAGTCAATATTGGGTGGAAAATATAAGAAGATAGAAATTCCATCTTTTCATGTAATATTTGAGTTTTTACTTTCTCCATGATGACATCTTGATGCAGTCCCCTGAAGCTGCATTTGCCTCTTTAGCCACGAATGTACTCCAGAAGTGCAAAACACAGCTCAAAAGTAAACTTGAGTGTCTCAGCTCAGTCTTAGAGCTCAGGTAGGATTAGTGAAAACCAAAGTCCAACTGTTCTCATAACCCCATTCACAGCTTTTTATTTGCCTATATCCTCCAATATTTCCAGGCAAATAAGAGACATATCAGGAATTAGTAGTACATTAGATTCCTGAAAAATACTTCCTAACTAGACATCCACCAGCACTTTAACCAGCTATCTTTCTCTACCTATAACTTCTATTTCATGAGTGCATTTTCTCATAGAAGATCTATTTCGTGTTTGCTTTAGCAAGCAAAGGGGAACCAAGAACAATCTGTCTAATATTCTAGTATATTCACCTTTGCATTTCTGAATATAGCAAGTTAGGTGAATAGCTTGAACTCGAAGTCATATCACAGAACTAATTAGGTTTCCTATCACATACATTAACTGACTAGACAGAAAATCAAATAGAAACAGGAGAAATTGAAACTATTGCATACCACACTTCTCCAGTATTGTTCTGTATTATATATATATATATACATATATATATATATAATTAAATATATTACTGTATTTTTTATATATATATATATATGTATATATATATAAAGAACCACTGTTGAAGAAAAACCTTCTGAAGAAAAGCGCTATCTATATCCTGCATTTTGTCAAACAGTAGTTGTGTAGTATTGTTTCTTTTCTAAACAAACTTGGTTTTAGTCAAACTAATATTTTTAAGTCTGTTTCCTGGCAATGATATTATAGAAAGAAACAAGACTGGCTAGCTTAGATAGTATCAATACAGGAAAAACACACAAAACTGGATTCTACTTAGTGATACAGATAGAACAACTTTTAGAAGAGTTCTCTACTCTGACGGATCCCTGCTCACTCTCGCTTCACAGCCACTGCAGGACACATCTCTTTCTGCAGCAACACTCATTCGTGAGCACGTATGCAGTCATCCACATGGGCAGACTTGGGATAAAGAAGAAGAAAAGAAATAAAAAGATAAAAAGCAAAATCAAAACTCACCCATGTTTCACCCAAGCTTTTTATCCAGTACACCAGAATTTCTCTGTATAACATCCAAAGAATATCCTTCCCAGATTATTTAGTTCATTTTCTGATAACTGTTTTCTAATTTTAATAAAACATTGTATGCAGCAAATTTACTTCTTCCTTCTGATAATTACATTTCCACAAAAACAGTTCAGATATAGTAAAAGAATTGCATGTTGATTAAAACATACTGATAGCATTGCTATCTCTTTTATGTTGTAAAAGCTCCAATGATTTTCTCTAATCCATCTTATATTTGCCATATGACTGAGTGAAATAGCATTGTATTCCAAATTTTACATTTCTTTCTCTTCTTTTCTTTTTCTTTCCCTGATCCATTTCCTCTTCTTAGATATTAAATTCAAGATTATTTTTTTTATGCCATTTATGCTAAATGACAAAACATCTTCCAAGTCAACAGCCATCCATGCCCTTTTGCTTTATCCTTGAAGTCTTTCTATCTTTATAGAAGAATGTATTTAAGTGAGCAGTAAGGCCAGCACAGAACTGTCACGTGAGTCCAAAACATAGAAGTCGGCAATAATCCATTTTTCACCACCATGTCGTGAGTCCTGGAGGAAGGTCCTGAAGTTATTGAGCTTCACATTCATCCTGCTTGTGACGCACAAACACTATTAAAACTCCAGACTCCAGCTTTACTTCTTAAAATGATACACAGAGCACTCAATCTTAATTGAAAGATATTAGTTAAATAAGTAAATAAAATCTCAGCAGCCTAGAAACAAAGCTTTTGTACAAAGCATCAAGAACAACCTGACAAAGATGATCAGTTAGTAAGACTGTAACAATATATAAATAGGTACAATATGCCTTTTTGGTGCAAAATACGTAGTTCTTGGTTCCTGCTCTGGAGAGCTCACAGTCTAAAGAAGCCAGCACAATACAGGTCAAGAGAAGAGCCGCATATAGGGAAACATAAAGGGGAAAAAAAGTTCACTCTATTGAAGCAGGATTGTGTCCTCCTAAAGTTTGTACACTCCATAATTTGATCGCAAACATTTACTAAAAAAAAAAAACAAAGAAAAATGGTACCTAAGGAACTTCCAGTTTAAACAGACAAGACAGACAGAGGGTAGAAAACAGAGGGGGAAGAGATTATCTATTTCATCATCTAGCAAGCTGGAACAGACCCATGAAACATGTCCTTTTTTATGTAAAATAGAGGTCTTATCATTTTTCACTAACTGGGGATATCACTACCATACTAAAAGGCTTAAATAAGAAAAAACAAACAAACAAACAACACAGTCACAAGGCAGAACAGTAAAGAAATAAGGAAAAGCTAAGACAAAATTGGGCAGAACTCCAAAAGAGGTGGCTGAGAGAAAGAGGAAAAACATTTCTTCATTACAGCAGGAGATTTAGAAAGGTTGACTGCAGTGAGCTGGCAGAAGAGTGAGAAAATTAGAGGAGAAAAGAGAGAGAAGAGAGTCTGTAGAAAGCTGAAATCCTGAAGGTACAGTCTGAAATGCATTCAGAAAGAAAAAGGAAGCCAGAGGTGGAGTAGAAAACAAACAGTAGACAAGAAAAACAGTATGGGGCAGTATGTACTTATCCAAAGGTGTTTTTTTACTTATACTGTAATAGCAGTTTACTGGAAGAGTAGAAAATTAGCTTGAGTATAATTAATCTACGTGTAATTATCCTTGGCATAGCAAAATCAAAAAGAAAAAGAAAAAAAAAGAAAAATTAAGAAAGAAATGAAAAACACCCCAAACCTTAATCAACAAACCAAGAAGCTAGAATATTCTCCAGAACTACACCATCCAGATAACTTAGACACCTACTGCAGAGAAGAGCGCAGCATTGATTTCTCTCATTTAAGTAAACGGAAAAAGAATAAATTTGGGCTTAAGCTGCAGAAGTTTTTTCATTAGGCAGAAAATGGTTTACTGTTCTTTAATCACATGCTTTCTCCAAGGATTGTGGGAAGAGATATTAGTAGTGATGTAAAACAGTAAAGCTACAATTGTTATCTGTTGTGTTCTTCACACAGTTTTGGATAGAGCAAACAAAAGATCAGCAGTCAACTCTTGAACAGCAAACACAGGCTGGCTGCAATGAGCCTTTACAACCACCTGATTAAGTGTGCAGAGTTCTTGCTATAAAATTCAATAAGCTACTTCTCAGCAGTACTAACTCACAAAACAGCTTTATATCCCTGAGATGCTATGAGGCATATTCCAGAATTTGACAGTTTTTGTGCATAAGCCCACACAAACTTCTTGGTTGAGCTGATCTTAGTAATTTAAATCCCTTCAGACTTAAAGATGCTACATCAATATGAACCATTTTTTAGAAGTTGGTATAAATGGCAAGAATTCCTCATTCATTTCTTCTTCACTAAATTTTCACATACATTGGTCAGCCATACAAAGCGCTTCCCTACTAGCCCAGCTGCACAAGAAATCAAACTATTTTCAGACATGAAAAAGAAGTCTAAAAAGTCCTGTTCATTTCCACATATACAAATTCTTAAAAAAAAAAAAAAAAAAAAAAAAAAAATCACTTTCTTATCCTGGATGATGTGTTTGATTAACTGCGTACTTCTTACCAGCCCTTCACTTGGCTTGATGTTTGTAAGCTGGATCACTTCAAGATGGGCCGACTGGGAAACCAGGGGATCAGAAGAGAGCGAGATGATGTGGTCACAGACGCCAGAGAGAGTTTTACACTAAGAAGAAAAAATAAAATGCCATAATAAATATACCATTTATAACATTTAAATATCAACCTACAACTTGAAATATCACATTCTTAAAGTACATCAGATCAAGGAAGAAATAGAGGCAAAAATTCTCAGTAAAGACAAAGGGATCATATGGGCTGCTCCCATGCCCTCCTACAGTGAGGTGAATATATTTGTGCTGTGCCCAGGCAGACAGGCTGCATGGAGAACTCCAAGCCTCGTATATTTTGCAAAGACATTAAGTGCCCCAGGCTCCATTAATTTCAGTTGAAAGTGAAGACATTCAGCACAGATGACAATCAGGCTCTTAACAACGATGGGCAACTCCCATTAACACCAAAGTTTATTTTGTACTCATAAAACATGCTAATTGACTTTGGACTGAATTTCTCATGTTCTTCTGGTGCCAAGTATGATTTACATGATTTACTGCAGGCACGAAGATTACACTAAATAACTGCTTCATGATGGGATAATTCTTAAACCTGTTATCCTTGGCAACCTCCTTACAGCAAGACAGAACAACAACAACAAAAGATTCTAAAAGGGCTGGAGCCCTCACAAATGGGTACTTTCTATTTTCTCATCTCTAACTCCCTCTTGTCAGAGGCAGGGAAGTTGTGATAAATTATTTGTTAGCATTCTCACATGTTTCTGTAAGCAAGCAATTTTGAGAACTCCAGTGTTTTCAGTGGAATCCCATTTCAGCAACCAAAACCAGTTTCTCAGTTCAGGTTTCAGCGTGTTTTGTCAGAGAATTTGGGGATTAGAACATTCTTCTGGTCCCATAACTGTGGGTATCAGCAAAACCAGTGAAGAGGCTGCTTAATTGCTCTTAACTTCAAAAGACTAAATTCAGCCTATCTCTTCAAATGACTGAAACCCAACTACTGCACCGACTACTTCTCCAAGGCTGCAAAGCATACTTTTTAAGGTACAGGCATCTACAGCAGTGCTATAGAAATGGGATATAAAACTGGATATAATCTCTGCAAACCCCTTATGCAGAAAGTGAAAAAGTTTAAGTGAAAAAATAAAAATGCAGTGACAGTGGAAACTTAATCCTGTTGGAGACCAACACATTGAAGTTTTCTCCTCAAACTTGACAACCAGCTGGAAATTTTGTATATTGTATAGATGGATTATTTTATTCAGCAATAATATGAAAAATGAATAATTAAAATCAGATGGAAAACATAATAAAACTTAGATTACCAATGTGACTTTCTTCCAGAGATAATATTACTTTCAAGCACAGACATACACATAATCACACACAAATTACTTCTGCTTTGTATTTCATGTCTGAGCATCATTAATGAAAAATGAAATTCAAGGTTTGGTGCTTTACCAGAACTAGAGAAAATTTAAAAAGTGGTAGTTATCAACTTGACCACAACATTCATTTTTTAAGGCTTTTTGGATTAAAGAAAACTGGTTTGAGCTGAAATTTACCAAAAGGTAAAAATGATATAAAATTCTGTAACAAATGAAAACTTAAGGTTTTTTGTTGTTGGCTTTTGTTGTTTTTAAATACAATACTTGTATGTTATGTACATTTTCAAGTCCTTTGTGACTGCAATTAAAAACACTGAAAAATCCCTTTTGGAAATTTAGAGGACTCAGTCCCTCACAGGCAAAAAGAAGAGTCCTACACTATAAACTATTTTTTGCCAATTAAAACTGAACTTTTCATATACCTTTAGACTTGCTTTCACTACCCATTCTTCCTATTAATCGCTTTAAAAACTACTAAGCTTATGGAGTTTGGATGCAAATTGGGTGGTGCGAATATTTGACAAAAGAAGCTTCAGGAATACTAGATGCAGAAATCACCAAGTTACTGTGATTTAAAAACATATCTGCAATGCACTTCTAGCATTCCTTAAAGGTATTTTATTTAAAATCTTGTGACCTCATTAATGTTTATAAATATGTAAAGGGTAAGCGTAAGGAGGCTGAAGCCAGGCTCTTCTCAGTGAAATCCAATGATAGGAAAAGGAACAATGTATGAAAGCTGGAACACAGAAGGTTCCACATAAATATGAGACAAAACTTCTTCACAGTAAAAGTGAAAGAACACTGGAACAGGCTGCCCAGAGAGGTTGTGGGGTCTCCATCTCTGGAGACATTCAAAGCCCACCTGGATGCATTCTTGCATGACCTGATCCACATGTTCCTGTTCTGTCAGGAGGATTGGACTAGATGATCTTTCAAGGTCTCTTCCAATCCCTCACATTCTGTGATTCTATGACTCTTTTTTCCACCATAGACATTCATTCTGCTGTCCAATAGGATGGTATCAGGCACATTAGAGGCACAATAAATGAGCCACAGCAAAGTCTCTAATGGGGACTGTGGAGTTAGAGGATGTGCTTTCAGATGAAGACTTCAGTTCTATGACCTTTCTGAAATTTAAGCTCGCCTTCAGCATATGTGAATGCTATATAACTGGCTTTCTAGGAAAAAATAAATAAATAAATAAATAGATAGATAAGGGGCAAAACTCTGTGGCATTTTAAAAAAAAAATCTTTCCTGCTTCATAAATATCTAGACCTCTTGCCAGGGCTGAAGACAGAGAACCTCTATAAATACATTAAATGTTACCGGGTTTATTACCATATATTTGTATCATATATTAGTGGTGAATAGAAATAGCAAAATAATAATAATAAATAAATAAAATTGAAAGTACAAAAAATAAAAATTAAAAAAAAAAAAAAGAAAAGAGAATAAGCTCCTGAACTACTTCTTTCAGTTTCTGAAAGTTTCAATAGAATTAAATCTTTTTCTTCTAAAAGAACACTACTAATGGACATGTGCGATTCAGTAAAACAATATGCCATCAATTGATAGTCCATAAAGACAGTTTCTCAAGGAAGAGTCACTCAACATAATAAGACCTAATCACAATATTACTTGCTTAACAATTATGAAATAGCTTCATCCAGAAACCTAATTTCATTAAAATATGTTTTGTTTGCTTCTGAGAAGCTTCCTTTCCCTTGGAGAAAGAATGATGTTTATTGCAGGATTCTGAATTTAAGCTCACTGCTATTACATAATAAACTGACATATTCATATTCCCTAGACTTCCTGCATTTCACACATATTTGCGTAGCAATAAAGGAGTGAGCCTGATTTGTTTTTAATTAAGCTGCTCAACAGATTTCAGAGTAGTATATATTTTCTGTTTTCTTGCTCCAACAAAAGTATAGACCTAAGTAAGAAAAAAAAATATAGAAAATGGGTTTGGGTTCTGCCCAACAACCCACAAGCAAATATCCAGCAACTCATTTTCTTCTGAAAGCATAAGTCTGCCAACGTTATAATTCCCAAGGAATCTCACAAGTTGCTCCTAACTACTATTATTTGATTAAACAGTCTGCATCTAGAGTTAGACTGCAAGCAAGATCGAGGGTCTACTGAGCTTCTGCGAAGGGCAACTTTACCAGAACTCAGCATGCACAGAAAAAGGACAGCAAAGGGTACACTTGTGTGCGGTAGCTGTCATCTCCTCACTGAAAGAGAAGGTACAGGGGCTATCACTGAAAACGTGGCCAGAGGATGATACTGCCAAAACTGTGCATTTTTCCTTGTGCTTACTTTGAGAAAGATCTCATTTATGGTTAGTTTTATTTTGCTTTTGGTTGGTTTGTTGTTGGCTTTGTTTTTCTTTTCAGCCCGACAAATGTATCTAAGCTCAGGTGGCTCAGGGATACATTCAAACAGTACATATACTGTTTCTATAACAAAATTTTGCACTAACCAGGAAAAAGAATAATTGCAGGTCTGACTGTAGTGGCAGTCTGGTTCCTGCCTAAATTACTATTGTTAACTTCATTGGCCAAGGTTTTTTAATGTACTGATTAGAATAACACCATATATAGAAGAAACATCAGGAGTGTTCTCCATTCCAGTTAGGAGTTCATTGACCTCTTCATGGAAAATGACAAGATGCCCCTGCTTATCTTAAACTATCTACAGAGTTGGGAACTTCCATTGCAAAGAAGCTGCCATGGCACAGGAATAATATTAATTTAATGAAGACAACGAGTTACTGTACTTAGAAAGTTCCCAAGTAAATCACCTTTGACTTCTCTACAGCACATTTCCTAACTGCTCCACAGCAGCTCATCAGGTTTTTTCTACAGACTATTTGGGAGCTCAACTTGAGCAACTTCTCTTTCTAAATCTACAGTTACATCCAATGCTTTCCTAAATTTTCACGAAGCTTCCGCGACTTCAGTGCAGCATTCACTTTGGCAAATAGAAATGGACCAAATTCTGTAGGTGAGGGAAATGCTTAGTTTTTTATTAGTGATATATTCTTTGATAGAAAGAAATGGGCTAACATATTATTTTCATATATGCTACTGAATTAATTCGAGTAGAAGACAAGCGTATCAACAGCATTCATTTGTTGCTCAGTTTGTTACATATCATGCAACACTTTTGAAGTTAGCACTTCAGCACAAGCCATATCACAAGCATGCATTTATGATGCATTAAAATCTGATGTCAGCACCACTCATCTTTTCTCTAGAGAGTTAGTTACCTTTTGCTTCTTCAGAAAACTAAATTTCTGATTATGAAGATATTGTTAAGAGGACCAGAACACTAGATAATACTTTTGTAACTGCTGATTCCCTACCACAGTATGACTTAAAAACACATTACTTCAGAAGCCAACAGATTTGTAAATGCACTAAATTAATTTGGGGGCTATAGCTGCTCTTCAGCCTTGGGTTGGACATCCTATTAATACTTTGGAAGGATAAAAGAGAATTATGTTACCCAAGTGAACCTAGTTCTTTTCTATTTGCCTCTTTCTGACTCCAGCAGAGAAAACATGCTTCTCAGCAAGAGGTAATGAGTGAGAAAAAAAGGGGGAAACTGCATCTTAGAAACTTACAGAAGATACAGAATCTTGCTGCCATCCAGAGGGAGCAGGATGGACCCTCTGAATACCAAGCAGCACTCCTGTGCTGTACAAGTGATGAAGCACTGGTAAAGACTGCCTAGAGTCTGCAGAATCTTCTCTTTAGAGATTGGAAGACACCTGAGGACGTAGTCCTGACACTCTGCTCTGAGTGTCACTGCTTAAGCAGGGGTTGGTCCAGATGGACCCAGAGATCCCTTCCAAACTCAGTCAGTCAGCAACTCAGATATCCCACTTGAATACTGAAGAGGGAACAATTGAATATTAAAGATTATGTTAGTATGCCTGCCACTCATTATCACTGTCAAAACACAGGTACAACTTCTATCACTTGTATTGAAGACAAAAGAGGTAACTTCCTCAATTAATAAATACAGTTCTAGGAGACAGCTTCATGTGAGTAATGTAGATACAGTGGTTAAGCCAAAATATAAACACCTTTAAGCAATTCACACAGACATATTCCAGAAAAAAAAAGAGAGGAGCAGGTGTTCTCTGATACACAGAGGAATCCACTATGGAAAACTTTTTAAGAAAGAATTTCCACATGTCACTGTGCTACATTTATACTTTTGGAGAAACAAACCTAAAAATGATGAGCAGCTAATAGATACAGCAAGATGCAGAGGAAAATGAACATCCATTTGCTCCTGTAAATATCAGCAGGAATTAAGAAATGCCTCACCTTTCTCAAGCTGCACTTAGCTTTCAGCATGTAAGACATCTGAACAAAGGAAAACATTTTAGCAAAGCCAAAAAAACTGAGAAAAATCAGCAGATGATTATGTTTCCCCCTTTTGTTACACAGCCCCTATTCTCACTATAAGCCTTACAGTAACGGCTTCAGTTCTCTTTTGCAATAACTCATCACTTAACATTAGTAATAAATTCTCCTCTTGATTCAGTAACAAACTTATAATTGCATACTACAGCTACAACACAGTCTCTATGTGCAAAGCTAAAGGATTCAAGAGAGGATGAAAAATATCACTAAAAAGCATTTAATTGTGTGGCAGAAATTCAAGGAGAAATGTTTTCCTCCACTTTGTAGATAACTACTTGAAAACCACACTTTGTCTCTACTTATTTTTTTTGGACTGTAGTACACTGACTTCTCACCATTTTCTTACAATTACTCCTTTCAGCTAAGAGGATGAGGACAAAAAGGTGACTAAATTGTACTTGCATCTTTTTTGATTCTCTGTGGCTAATTCACTCCAGACCAGCAAAATTATAGACATCTTCTGCTGTACGGTGGGGGTAGCTATGGACATGGCTAGCTTGAAAAACCTCCACAGGCTTTCTTCCTCAGCAAGCCAATCACCCATTATCTGTTCACTCAGGAAATCTACAGTCATCAAATATTTCTGGTGAAGCGAATAGACTTCTATTTGTTCCCAAGCTTAAATTTATCCTGCCAAATAGTAGCAGTATGGAAGCATCCTGGTTTAAACACATTCCCAGAGCTGAGGGCAAGAAAAGAACCAGCCTCTTCCACAAGCAATCATATCTGCATCATTCAAATGATGAGTGGGATGGCAATGACACATGGAAATTCAGGGCAAAAGTCAGAAAAAAAAACATATTTCTGATGTTAAGTTTAATATTTCAGGGAAAAAACAAAAACAAAAACCAAATCTTAACTACATCTCACTAAGATGAAGAGTGAAAATGTAATGAGAGCATTACTGAGAATGCAACGTGAGCATTCAGAATGAAGTCTAACTAATATGATTAAGACACACAGAATAATTATTTATCAATTAATATAGGATCAAAACATTTCTGGAACCATAGGGAATGCTGCAGTACTTGCAGCAATCTTAGAACCATCCAGGCCTAGTCTGGATGTAGTGTATTTACAGATACACAAAGTTTAATGACCTCCATCTTAATTTGGATGCAGAATGAGTGAGTTTTGCTGAGCCTGTGTGCAAGGTATAGAATCTTGAAGGGAAGTGGGTGGTTACTTTTTTCTTTTTTTCTTTAATCAGACTATCAAAATGATACCTTTGACAATGCATTCTTAGTCAATTATAGCTCTATAACAAATACTCAAATTCAGTGGGAAGGATTGAGTTATTAGCACTGAGGTTTCTCTACAAGATTTTTAACAAAAAGAGAACATCCTGATCCATTACTTGTTCTTTCTTTTTTCAGTTTAGTAACTAAAAGGAAAATAATTTAAATAGCTCATGTTTTTCAAAAACACCTTCTAACACTGTAACACAATGGAAAGAACAGCAATAATGGTGGGGTGGCAAAGCCTTAGGCTACAGCAAATGAGGATAAGACCAAGTGCAGCAGCTGTGGATGCAGAAACAAAAGAAAAAAGGCTGTTTGCTCTTAGAAGGACTTAGATAAGCGGAGATCTCCAGCAAGATACACTTGTCTCCTCTGCCAACACTTAAATGAGGTCTGGGAAAGAGGTGGATCCTGGCTTCACCCCTTCTGGTCACTTATGTGCATTGTATGCAGCTGAATTCTCCTGGGTTGGCTCTGCCTTCTACCAGGTGCTGAATCACTGGTTCAAGCCTTGAGTTTGAAGTTAATGTTCAATCGCGTAGCAGAAATGCATTTTCCAGTTTCAATTTCTACAGTTTTCCAGCTTAAAAAGCTGTACCTTTTCAAGAAAAGCAGCATAATCTTCAGAAAATTAAGCTGAAAATTCAGTAAAAACTTATTAATCTGACAAGAACACCTCTTCTGCTTTCTATAATTAGTCCTTCTTGCCTCACTCTCACTTTAATACTACACTGCTTCACGCTGATTAAACTGAACTACATACTTCTATCATACAGTGTTGAACTGCTGGAAAGAAACAAATTATTTTTGAAAGACTTTAGAGCTCCATTCTGACTTTTGCAAACGTTACCTTAACTCGCCAAGTCAACAGAATTGATACCTTTTTTAAGCTGAGCAGTTTTCCATGCACTTTGTCATCTCAGGTTGAATTAATATTAAGATTCTGGATACAAAATGGCAATTTCCAATTTTAAAGAAAACAACAACCCATGGCTTATTACTTCATATTTTGTCCAACTATATTTTATCCTGTTGTTTAAAGTTAATATTTTATATTGCCATCTAATTTTGTTGGCATTATTTTCTGCTGATATTTATTTTGTGCTGACATTAATAAATTATTACAATTTCTACCATCTATTTATTTATTTGTTACGTGGATTGCTGAGCAAAAGTTAACTCAGAAAAAACATATTGAGAAATTCAAAGTGATAGAAATATGAAGCATTTCTCTGTCGTCATGAATATTTCAGAAGGAGAAATCTTATAATGAGCAAAATCCAGCATATTATTCCCATATGGTTTTATACTTATTGCATGGAGACCAAGTGCTTCTACAAATGAATTTGCAGTGAGTGAAAATAATTTTAAGAAATATACAAGTCTTTAAAGTTGGTTTAACACACCTGAATTCTATGGTTGAAAATTAAAGCAGATTTTTTTTTTTCCTCAAATACACATTCTTGCAACTTCTGTTTAGAATAAATAAACAAAATTGAAAAGATTAACTTCACCTATTTTACATAAGACCTTTTTCCTTTAGATTCATTTTATGAGTTTAGGTAAATAGTACAGTCTAGTTCGCTACTTAAACTAATATCATGAGGGAAGACAAAATGCTTTTATAAAGCATTTGAAGATCCAGATGCTTGAAGAGCAAACAAAAATAATTCCTTCTTGAATATGAGCTGGATTGATACATTCCTGTCACTACAGAGTAGCATTTCTTTGACAAAAAGTTGACTTCAGAATAAGTTTGTTGACATTAAAACATACTATCTATGGATAAGGTGATTCAGCAATCTCTCCACATGAACTCCCACACTGTTATCTGAAAGAAAGAGGGCTTTCAAAAGACTGCTGCTAGAAAATGAACACATTAACTACTTTCTGGCCCTATCTAATTAAAGTCAAACAATTTGTCATTTAACTTGCGTACTTCACAATGCTTCCAAGGAAAGTGAGAAGAGTGAATGACTCACTGACATTGGCACTATTCACGTATGCATTTTGATAGCAGCAGAGCAGTCTCACATACCTTAGCTGTGCCCACATACTCTCTTGACTCCTGATTTGGCTCAGGTGACAGGTGGGGTGAGCACAACAGAGGCTTGTTCTGCTGTGAACTGGGCAGGAACTCCATGAGAGTTTTGTGCTTTTAGCACTCCAGCCTCTGAACAATTGCACATGAGCCCCAAAAAACCACTTTAAAGCATGTGAATGAAGGATACGTTCAACCTGCTCTTAGGTAAAACTGTAGGACCACTGACAGGTGATGTGGACAAAAATAAACTACATTCTATCCAGTGATAGTAAAATAGCAAATTTCTTTAAGTCCCGAAGAATAAAAGTACATGCCTATCTTTAATTTATTTTTATGCTGTAGCTACATAGGTAAAAGAGGATCTTTTAAATCTTTACTTCAGTCCTTAGTGAGAAAAATGCCTTGCAATAAAGGTTTCCATAGGCTAATTATGTTAACTGCTAATCAGTTCTAAGTCATCACCTTTCACTTTTGGGAAGAACCTTGATTTTTTTTTCTGTCTAGAAGAGGACACTGTACATATGATCATAAGGACAAGCATGCAGTTCTGAATTCAAGTTCCTCTCTAATTCACTCCAGCTACACACTGGTATATGATCATTAAAAGAATAGCTAAATGCTAGTCAGACATGTCTGATATCAGCAGGAGCTTGTGTTCTTTGCTAATAGGTAACATACTCAGAAAATTTGTTCCCAACAGTTTAGTCTTAGAAACTAAATTATCTCTTTTGAAAATCAAAGTATATTGTATCTGTCTGAGTCCATCTTATTTCTGCTAGATTTTCCAGGTTTCACATTCAAGATTATTTCTATGCTTTCATTAAGATTTACTCTTTTGGTATTGGAGAACCTTCTTATTAACATTCACTTCAAGAATATACAGTCTATAAAGAGAGATTTCAATTCTTAATCACCCTCTCAAACTTTTTTAACCTGGTTTGCACTGCATTTACTGCTCTGCATGTGTGTGAATTCAAATATTTTGATATCGGTAACCTCTGTTCTCTATTCTTTATTACTGAGATAAAAGAAGCATGTTCCCTCCAAAGTTCTAAACACTGGGCTTTTCCCCTCCTGCTTTTTTGTTACTGTTGTTGTTGTTAACCTCTCTCTTACACTGATCCTCCCCTGATTTTCTAATAGGCAAAATCTTTTTCTGTCTTCCCAGGAGAGTTAAAGGAAACAGTGACTGCTTTCAATTCTACCACTGATCTTTTCATTAACACTTCTAAAATATACCCTTTCAAATTCAAAATCTGGTTTCAAACTTCATCTTTTAATTATTCAGACAGAGATCTTTCTTGTTTGCTGTTGGTCAGCTTTTGTTTCATGAAATTCCATCCATCAGCTGAAACGCAACATGATCAGAAACAATCCAGTCTATGTACAATACATACAGACAACTTGAACAGCAGGCAACAAGTATGGTGTTTTGCTTACATTTCCTTGTAAGCCTGAGCACTTACCGTAGAATGTAATTAAGCTCTCTACAATAACTTAAGTGTCCGCATGTCACCACAAAGTGGTTGCTGTGGATTAAACTAAAGTAATAAACCTGATTGAACCTAGTCTGAATAATGTAAAATAACATCACTTCATCATTTGCAGTTACATTTAAAGTAACTGTAATGAAACATGTCTCAGATTTGTCCATTCGCATCTTAAATGAATCTATCTTGGTTTCCTAAAAATCTTGTGTTGGAGACTATATTAATTGATGCTTCATCAGCTTTAACCATTGCCAGCTCTCCTTAAAATTCTTTTTCCTAATTTGCAAATGTTATATACTGTATATACATCAGATAAAAAAAAAAAAAAAACAAAAAAAAAACCTTGGCTCTTACAGCAGAAAACAAGCATGTATTGAAAACCAGGCTTTATATAATGGGTTCAAATTTACAGAACTTCATTTTTTTTATTTTTATTTTTGCCAATATTATGCAATTAGAAACTTCATTACTTAAATGCTTGCAGAGATCAGCCTAGCAAAGAAGATGATGTCAGCCTGACTAAAAATGTAAATTCCTTGTGTCCCACAAGGGAAAAATGTCAGTGTAATTTAAAACTACAAGGAGACATTTTACTCCACATCACCATGAAATCAAAGTGTCAAA
The DNA here is from genome assembly GCF_054131305.1 of Coturnix japonica. Taxonomy (NCBI): domain Eukaryota; kingdom Metazoa; phylum Chordata; class Aves; order Galliformes; family Phasianidae; genus Coturnix; species Coturnix japonica. The sequence continues at coordinate 109,469,514 of NC_140663.1, forward strand.
AGCTTACAGAATTCAGCTTGCCATGCATTTGATATGGGAGCAGTGAATAAAAAAGTGTAGCAAATGTTTCTATTCATCTTTTAAAATAAAGTATTTTTTCTTTCTTAAACTCAGACCGTAAGAGAAATAAGATACCAAAACCTATCCAAAAGTGAAATAAAGTGAAAGGCAAAATATTATCATTTCTGTTATTAAACTAAATTATTTTACTTCCTGAGGGTGAAAAGTAAAACTTCATATCTCAGTGAAACTTCACACTTCAGAAGCAGGGTCAGGGTTAACTTAATACTCCCTAAACCACCAACAGAACATGAAAGACAATTTAGTATTTAAAAGTTAGCTGGTATCCTTAGATCACAGAATCATAGTTTTCATAAAAAATTTCTCTAACTTTCTTCTCTCCATCCCTTCAAGTATCATCCTTTCCAATCCATTTTATATTCTGGTGTCTAAGTGCTGACAAATTTCAGCCATTTTATTTGTTAAAAAGAAAAGTAGAAAATCTGGGAATAGACTATTATATTTATGCTGAGAATTCAACAGGAAAGCTTTGCATTAGTCTTGTTATCACTAGACTAGCTCAGTTCTCCTAGGAGAGATGAATAAAGGAAGCTATGTCACTAACAAATACATATGATATCATATGAGACTAGAAAATGTCTCTCAAAAAGGAAATCTCATTCTTCAAAATCATTTTCCTAACCATGCTTTACAAGCAGCAGATGGGCATGAACCAGAAAAAAAACACAAGACATTACAAAGTTGCTGGCTTCTCAGATGTCCAGCATGGTTTTCCTAGCAATCATTGCCTATTCACACTTATTTCCACATATTCAGCAGTCAGTCATACCAAGACTAGCTTGTTATTACACTGACAGTACATAGAAAAAGTATGAAACCACAGAGATAGAGTTCTATTTGTTCAGTGCAAGTGCATTTATTAATAGAAATCCAAAAACTACTTACCACATGAAGAATTTTATTCTCTGTTTCATATACTGTGCAATCCTGAAAAAGTAAAGCAGAAAAGACTGGTTAGATCGATCCAATCAATCACTTTTCCTAGATTCATCCTTAAGAAGAATTAAATATAATTGAAATGGCCCTAGGATGAAATAAAAGATTTCCAAGTCTCAATTAGAATGGAAAGATTTACGTAAGAAAAGAACAAAGACAGCAACAAAGGCAAAGGAAAACGTACTCTCTCTGAAAGTAAATGAAAAGGGACAACTGGCTTTAACAGAAAGGGAGAAAGCTGAGATACTCAAGTCTTGCCACAGTCTTCATTAGCAGTAAGGCTTCCCTCTACTTCATATCCCCAGATCAAAATCTCCCTCTTTAAGAGTGGAGCAAGTTAGAGACTGTCTCATGAGATTGAATGTGTACAAGTCTATGTGGCTGGACACTATGAATCCCAAGATCCTGAAGGAAGTGGCTGATGCAGTTGTGGTACAAGTCTCCACCATACTTTGAGAGTCTTGGCTGTCAGGCAAAGTCCTTAGTGACTGTAAAAAGGGAATCACTCTCATTTTTAAGAAAGGGAGAAAAGGAAAGCCAGGGAATGACACACTCGTGAGCTTCACATCAGCACATGAGAAGATGACAAAGCTGATCCTCCTGGAAGCTGTATTAAGGCACATGTGAGATAAAGAGATGATTCAAGGCAGCCAGTTTTACTGAGTGCAGATTGTGCCTGACCTTTGGTGGCCTTCTATGATGGAGTGACAACATCAGTAAACAAAGGAAGAAAAGTTGAGGGAGCTGGGCTTAGTTTAGCTTGGAGAAGTGAAGGCTCTGGAGAGACCTCACTGTGGCCAGTACTTATGGGGAGTTTATGAACTGGAGGAAGACCAACATTTTATGTGGTCTGATAATGACAGGACAAGAGGGAAAGGTTTTAAACTAGAAGAGGGAAGATTTAGATTGAATGTTAGGTAGAAACAATTTACTCAGAGGATGGTGAGATGAGGCACTGGCACAGCTGCCCAGAGAAGCTGTGGTGCCTCATCCCTGGAGGCGCTAAAGGCCAGGTTGGATGGGGCCCCAGGCAGCTGAGCTGGTGGGGGGCAGCCCTGTCCATGGCAGGAGTTAAGGCTGGGTCAGCCTTGAGGTCCCTTCCAACCCAAGCCATGCTATGATTCTATGAGGTCCGTTGGAGCCTGTATGCACTACCCAGAATGTGAGGCTGTTTTTATAAGAAGATTAACAGATGGAAAGCTCGGGGCTGTGAGTTTTTCTGACAGATGAAAATCTCAGCAGATATAGTGAAGTGGAAATACAGGAATTAGTAAGGAAGAGAATGCCTGAAATGCAACCAACACTGGTGAAAGAACCACTCTTTTCTAAGTTCACAGGGTGCTACAGTTGTGTGGTGATTTGTACACATTCAGTTTAGGATGGATGTTTTATATCCTACCCAATAACTCACTTGGAAGATGTGCCTAAGGTTCCATGCTATAAATCCTTTCATATTTAATCAATTTATCCTCTTTGAAAAACAAGTTTGTTATATGCAACTCTTTTAATAATAAATTTTCAGTCCATTAAATGTTTCTAGTGTTACTTAGCGAAGAACAGACAATGCATTCTTAAGCTTTATGTAAAACAGCAGTGCAGAAGCAGCAAGTTTATCAAGGCATTCGGGAAACATTTGCCTGTAAGTACAGCCAGAAAGAAACCTAAATCATTTAATTATATGCAGATATCAATGAAGAATTTGCAATGTTAGTACCAAAATGCACATTTCATTGTTATATGTGGGTGGGCATGTAGCATTTTCAATCTGGATATGTCTTATGTTCTGCACCGATTCTTATGAATCATTTTGGGGAAAAAAGAAAGAAAAAAAAAAAAAAAGGCAAGAAGGGATTGTAACATTTATGTTGAGGGGGGGAAAAAAGGGTGCTTCTAAGCAGACATCATTATTTCATTTGTAATGAAGAGCTTACTATAAATTTAACATTCAGCTTGAGGAGGATACTGTTTGAGAATTCTCACTGCTAAGGGAAGGAAATTAAGAACCCAGACTCCATAGAGGTTTATTACAACTAGGAAGCAAGTGAATAAGGGAGGGACACTGCTACACCTGTGCAGGCATAAAGGAAGGTAAAAAACCTGCTTACTTCTGATAAACCAAGAGTGTAAGAAAAAACATTTCTGAATCTACCAAGGATAGTAAATCAAGTAGAAAACTTCCCAGGCATCTAGACTCTGCGTGGTGCAAGTGTCTTCACCCTGAAATCCTATCCTTATCGCACAAATCCATACAAATGTACAGTTTGGCAAGATAAATGGCTAATGGAATTCATCACGTATAGGACAGCTGATTTTTGATGCTACAACTTTCCATACAGTCATGAGAAAAATTAATTGTTAAGTAAGTAAAAGAAAGAAAAACTGGAGGAATTCAAACTCAACGCTTTGGTTAAAAACTTCCAAAATATGCCTTTAAAAATGACATGCAGCTAAACATAATTCAAGCCTGAACTCAAAAAAATGTGCAGGAATGCAAAGATCCATGCTAGCACAGCCTTGAGCAATCCTGAAGTCTAAGATTCAAAGAAACTTACAAAAGGTCACCAAGCTGATCTCTGTATCATAGTGAGCTTGTTTCAACTTCCCTCAGCCATCCCTGGAGTCAAGGGCTGAGACTGTTTTTGAATGAACCCAAGAGCAAAACCTATACGTAATTTTTCTTTCACAGTTCATTTCTCCCTGGATTTATTTATTTAAGTCATTCCACAATTTTGTGCTTTATCTTCAAGCACGTGTTGTGGGTAATTGGGCTGATGCTCTTCCGATATCCCTTAGGTAGAACAAGAAACTGAATTTTTTACTGCAAGTCTTCACCATTTACAATTATTGTGTTTTCACACCCATTTCACTTCAACTTAAAATGTTTAATGCACTTGAGAACAACAAAGAGAGTCACTAATTATGCAATTCAAAATAATTTTTTTGTTCTTAATAGCATACTACCCTCACTTAGAGAACAACTCTCCCCTTCAACACCTTGACTATTCCTGAAGAACCTTCTTAAATATCTGTTTATTCACTGTACCCAAAAATTACAGTTATGGTAAGAAACAGACCATATACAAATTTAACATCAACTTTTTTCTACTTCAGAAAACATGGAACACAAACACACACACACAAATTACAGCAAAGTTTTCCTCCTACACAAGACAATTATTTGCTATTCAGGAGGAATGCTGTGATTAACCCTGAACTCAAACATGCAGGTACAATAAAGAGGAGATGTTTTGCTTTTACCTGTGCTTTGTCTGAAACATGCATGTTCACTGAAAAGTTATAATGGAAGCTAAACATTTCACTGTCACCTAACCAAACAAACAAAACCTCAGCTCAAACAGCTGAAGAAGAATAATGTCTCCTCAGTGCACTTCACAGAATCATAGAATGGCCTGGGTTGAGAAGGACCACAATGATCATGTAGTTTCAACCCCTGTGCTGTGTGTGGGGTCACCAACCACAAGACCAGGCTGCCCAGAGCCACATCCAGCCTGGAACAAACATTAAAAAACAGACATTAATAGAGGGGGGCTGCTGGCAAAGTATGAGATGCAGCTCTTTTCCTTATGCTACAAACTCTGTGCTAACTTACATTTACAAAGATGTAGTCAAATATTAGCCATTAGCAGTTTCAGACAGGAAAATTGGACAGTTCTGTCAGCAAAGAAGGAGGATTAGAAGGGGAATATAACGGCACAATTTAGCTGTTAACATGAGGTTTTCATGGTCACTCTTTGCAGCTCTAATTCATGCATCAAAAGTGTCAAAGGGCCCTTTTTGGTCCATTTCTTTGCAGAGATAGATGGAAGTAAGCCAAATTCTCAATAAAAAGGGAAAAATGAGGTCCAAAGCTTTTTTTCCAAAGGAAAAAAGTAAAAATAAAAATAAAAATAAAAATAAATATAAAAATAAAAATAAGAATCAGAAGAAATGAAAAACAGCAAAAACAAACCACAATAATCAGCAACAGGGTTTTTCTGCACTTTCACATCCAGTATAATTTCAAAACGTACTTGTAAGACTAGCCAGACATGCTACAGTGTAACTGAGATGCATCACTTACATTGTGCTTCTTCCAGAACTTTTGAACTTCATTATTATTTCTACAAAATCTTGGATTTCATCATGTCCCTAAGTAAGAATTATTACATACACTTACAAGTAGATAAACTGAATTAAAGTAGCACTGACAGGTGACAATGCTTCCGAAAGCATGTATCTCACCCTACTCTGTTCCTCAACTTTGCTCTTCTACCTTCACATGTGAGGTAATCTCTATAAAACAGTTATAGATTTTGTTGTTGTTGTTTCTAAATCAATGGTTATGATGCTTTATTTTTCTAACTTATTTTCTTCTCTTCTTGCTATTATGTCTACGTTTTTAAACTTCTACCCTAGTATGTCTTAGAATTGGGGAAGTGGGTCAGCTAATTATACTGACAATTTTCTTTGGTCCTTTTCTTTCCATCGAAGCTGATTAAATCTCAACTCAGAATGTGAAATACAGAGGTCTAGAAACCTGCCAACTCAAATTACTGCTTATGCATCCCAAGCAAGTGTGGAGGTCATGCAGTTCTCCAGTACTATAACTATGAGATAAAATTTAGAATAAAACACTTCTAATTTTGCATGTATAAAATGTATATACATTTGTATGTCTGAGTAAGCATCACATCAAATTACCCATTGCAATTAGCTGCCAAGCACTTCTCATTGTAGTTGCAAAACACTATTTTGAAAACATAATCATCCTTATTGTTATTATTGGCTTGTCCACATCCTGTAGGCATCTCTGGCATTGCATACTTTTTGGCAGTTTCCAGTTCCTATAAACTCCACAACTTAGCTTCAGAATAAAGTTATGCCAGTTCAGAACATAAAATACGCATACAATTGTTTAAGAACAGGGAAAATTGCAAAAAGATGTGTATTTGTTCTTTCAGCAACAACTCAGAAATGGCTCAGCATTCCTACATGAGAGTGTGCAATAGAGCTGTATCATTGTTGCTTCACTGTATTTCACTGTTGTTCAGATTAATGACTCAGTTATTCACATACATAGTCATCCTAATTTATTTTTTCCTTCGAGGCAGGGAAATCTAAGCAGAGCAGGTACATAAGCAGGTTATGCGATTGCCAATGACAAAAATCAAATCTCCTGATTCTCAGATAACATAATAGCCCAAACAAATATTTTGTGAATTTACACTATTGGAGCATTGCCCAGAACAATCTGTGAGGTGCTTGCTGCAGAGGTGGAGTCAAATGGAACAAAAAGTTGTTATGAGAGCATTCATTTTCAAAGCAGCTTTTGAGCTGCATCTGATGGAGCTGCTCTATTGTCTTCTTCACATGCTTTTCTCCACAGTCCAACAAATTTACATGGAGACAATACATGCGTGTGTATTGTACAGGTTCTACCAGTCTTTTGATGACAAAATATAGGCAAGATTAGGAACATAATTTTTTTAATGTTAGTGAAATCACTTGGGAAACACATTTTCATGATCAGTTCTATACTTTTTCCATGTCTTGTTTTAAGATGGCAACAGATTTTATGCATTGCTTAAGGACAGATGTCTGATAGTATTGTCATCATAGTTATTTTGAAGTCATGCAAAATATTCTAAAGTATGTAACTCTGGTTCTCTATTTGTAACAAAAATAATGAATTACATGATTGCTAAAAGAGAGTTCAGGCCCTCATGAATTGCCAAACCTTTGGTATAGAATATCTCTTGAGCAACGTAGCCATTGGCTGGAATTAAGTCAAGCCCTCATTTAAATCCCTTTGCTTCTCAAATTGATTAAAACTGTAACTAAATTGTTTAATACCAGTGTATGTCAAATGGATGGTCTGTCAGTTCTGCTACTTAGAACAATAAGAAATAATTAACTTGAAAATGCTCACATCATAACTCCCAGGCCCCTCTGACTCCCCACACCTTTCAAAACAAGCGGTTCTGTCTTGAAGAAGCTCTCCTCAAGTCTTGGCTCCAGACAGCTTGTGTCATTGGCACCAGGAAGGCTCATTTAGCTTGAATTCTGACCCATTCATTTATGGCAAGAGAAAGACAAGACTGAGATTTACTGGAATCTTCAATGGATGTTTTCATAAAAGTTCTTTATGATCATGATGAAGTCTAAAGTTTTGCCAACACAAAGACAGCAAAACTTCACAGTCTTCATAGTAGATTTGGTTATTGTTACCCTTTATTGTTTTTTTCTGACTGAGACAATAGTATATGATTTTCAAATAGGGACAAGATAAGGTAGATACAATCAAGTTAGTCTTCAACTACTTAAACCAGAAAATGCATGGAAAGTATTCCTAATATAATTGATTGCAGGATTAATCAATGACAGCTTTGAAACAAAAAATTTGATCAATACAATATAGGCTGTATGGTAAAAATGTTGCAGTGTCCCATAAGTGAGGACATCAGAAAACTGAAGGATAGTAGGGAATTCCTAATGTGCAATTTACAGGTATAATTCAATAATTACTGGAATAATCAAACAAAAGTTGGTAGCTATAAAGATCTGTTTGAAACTCTCCCTCCCAACTATTCTCAAAAAACAAACAAAGAAAAAAAAAAACAACAAAAAAAAACAACAAAAAAAAAACCAAGAAAATAAATAAATCCTTTAAATAAACCCTTTAAATACTCCCAAACCAAAAAAAAGCTAGAAAGCAGATAACATTCTCCTTTGCTAACAGGCAAAGAATTAAGAGCATGACACATACACAGCTCTCCTATTCTCATGCTTTGTCATATCTTTGATTTTAAAATGTCTAGGAGGGCTTTGGATAAAAAAGATAAGGGCTTGAGGACAGTGTTAATTATGTTTGTCTGGAACAAAGGCAGGGCTGCAGAGCAAGAGGAAACACCTTTCTCTCATCTCACTGCCTAAAATACAATAGAAGGCTGCTCTTAAGCTTTGCAGAATCCCAGCATTTACACAGGTAGTCCTTGACAGCTGCCATATAAAGTTAAGTTTTAAAATTGCACAGCTTATAGGTAAAATATATATATATTTTTTTAACAAGTGGACTTGTAAGTCGAATATGGTGCTTTCTCCTAGTTTGTTCCTGAGGAGCTGCTCCAAAAAAGTCACCCGTCGTGGCTGTTCCTCCTCCAGACTGCCACAGCCCAGGGAGCTCTATCCTTAACCCTCCCCTCTTCTGCAACCTCTTCCCTGTTGCTCAGCAGCTTCCTAAAAATCATGCTGCTTTAATTATCATCTGTGAGCAGATGAGTCACAGAGCTCTCATCCCTTCTGTTCACAGTCACAGTTTAGAATCTCCTCCTGTATATTTGCCACTAGCCCTAGCACAGTATGCTGAAAAGCTGAAATCACGTTTCCCTGAATCCTCCCTGCTTCCTTCATCTTTGCCTATCTCTGTCAACAATTCCACCACCTTATGTCCCACAAGCTCACAACCTGGGTGCCATTTCCAACTCCTCTTCACTTCCCACATAAATCCTGTTGATTTTCTTCCCACTGCCATTCAGAAATATTTTTTCTTTTCCAGTTATGCTGCAGTTATTCAATCCATGCAGCTTCTTGACACTGAATTCATGGCATCCTTTCTCTGTTATTATTCCCTGCCTCTCTACTTTTAAGCCAGAGCTCATATATATCTGCAGCAACCCATGCTATCCTCCCCCATCAGAAACATATGTAAAAAAAAGACAGAGATAGGAGAAAGCAGATTGGTGAGTACACAACATATACCATACACTAATGGAAGAAGAAAATATCCCTATTGTGAAAAATATAATACCAGCTCTTAAATAAATGCTACATAAAAAGATATTCCCTATGCAATCTACATAAACGCATGCAAAAGTCTGAAGTCTTTCGTTGATTTAATGAAACTGAAATTATTATTGTATTTTTATTTATTTAGCAATTACCTAGCTTACTGAGTACAAAGAATTGCTTTAACGTTATTTAAACAATCTGCGTGGAGTGGCACCTATCACCATAGCAACAGGATGCTTCATGTAAAAATTTAACGCAACTTACATAAATCACCCACAGATCAAGCAACTACTGGGAAAAATTGCTCCCTGGATTAATAGAGATGCAACGTGGGCACTGAGCTTTTTTCTTCCAGATTTCTGAAGTCATTTTCCATTTCCACTCACTTCTGCCTTCTGTTTTATGAAAAGCATAACAGAATCATCTTGTTTTCCCTTGAGATCTGGTCACATACTAACTCTTAAGTATCATAGAATCATTAAGATTGGAAAAGATCAGTGAGACCATCTAGTCCAGCCACCAACCCATCTGCATATAATCACATTTCTTCCAAAACTGTTTCTAAAATGAACTGGCAGTCTATTAGGTCAGAAATCCTAGCCAGCTTTTCATCACTGGCTAAAGTCATGTTGACACTTGCTCATCTATCTTGCTAGATTCCAAGCGCTCACACAGATTAAATTGAATTTCACTTCAGAATGATTCTTCTACTCAAAGACATTCTCAATAGGTAAAAAGAATACACTGAAACTATCAACAGATGAGAGGTCATAAACCAGAGCAAAAATGTTTCAAATGAGAAAAAACAACAACAAACAAAACAACAAGGTAAAAACACACCTTATTCCACACTGCTAATACAGAAGAATCAGCATCAGGCATTCAAAATGAGCTCTTTTATTACTGATATGCAAAATACAGTTTGCAGTGAAGGTGTTTTGAAGTTCTTAAGTTTTCAACGTCACCTTCAAAATCATTTAGAGGTAAATAATTTTAGTTTCCTTTTGTTTTTCCTTTAGGTTTGTCATTTAAAAGAACTGTAGTTGATAAAACACAATTACAGCAAAATACTTCATGATGCATAGTGCCTAGGTGGTTATTCTGCCATCAGAGAAAATAACTGAACTTGAGAAAACATAATGGTATTTAGGAAGATGGCATTTCAGGCTCAGCAATGACTCAAACATTTTACACTGGTTAATCTGAAATTCTTTGCGTGTTTTTAATGGATTTAAGGAAACAAACACAAATGTATCTCACATGACCTCCCTGAAATAAAGCTTGACCCTACACTTTTCGTGATCAAAGCTTCTGCAGGCTTCCTAGCAACAAAGTTTCTGTAATTCACCAGACTGCAATGAAATCCTGCTTCATAGCACCTGCTTACAGAGACTACACTGTCTCTGGAAAAGGAAAATAAGGGTTTCTGAAGCAAAAGTAGTGAAAACTAAGACTGCATTTCTACCAATCTGATTGATATAATCTTAATCCATCATCTTTAATGACTAAATGCAGTTTTTCAAAGAACTACAGAAGAAGCATGGCGTATCTCCTGTCTGCCCCTACCTGAATAGAAAACAGAGATGGCACTTGTCAAGTGCTGGCACAGTGCCCACATAAATCAATTTAAGAAAAAAATAAACAAATACAGGTTCTATTTAAAAGCAACATACAAAACACCTGAAAACACTTTTCCCCTACCTCCACACTTGATCTCAGTTTCCATGGACTTCCGGCCACTTTTCCATCAAGTGTGAATTAACCCAAGCAGTCCTTGACTCTTTCACCATCACCTGACCCACTCAGACTCTTTTCCCTAAAAATATTCAATGGCTACACTGGCTTACCAGTATATGCACAAAAAAGAGTACTCTTTCTTCCTCAAATTATTCTGCTTTTTCTTTCATTTTTCCCCACTGAGACAGTCCGTTAATCTAAAAGAAAATCTTCTAAACAAATAAAGAATAAGCCGACACTGACACATTCTTATTTTCTAGTCACTAAGCTTCTTATGTACTCAGCAATCTTTTTTTTCTTCACCCTTCCTCCAACCACAAGGCAAATTATTTCTGAAAGAAGTTCATATCCCCATATACTACTATTAAAGTTTTAACCTTTGGTCTACTCCCTTCCTAATTCCATTTTGAGAAAGACTCCAAAACATAAATCAAAAGGCAACAATCTACTAGTAAGCAACCTGGAGAGGAAAAACAACAACAAAAACATTATAGGAAAATTGCAGAAATAAGGCACCTCTATCAGAAAAGGGCATCTATGGCCCACTAGGCATTTATTTATTTTACATTAAATTACAAATGAAATTTTCTATAAAAGAGTGCTATGGAGAAATAAACTACTCTTACTTTGAAAAGGAGCAAAATATTGCTGAAGATTACAAATTGAAGCTGCTTTGATAAACAAAAACAAGTTTTGTATTTGCAGCAATCATTAAAATTCTTCTTTACCTTATACATAATACACTGACTGGTGAATAAATAACTGCATGCGATAATACACATTCTGAAATACCACTGCTTCTGAATACTGCTTTGAACATTGTGCAACAACAAATCTTGCATATCAATAAGGTCAGTTCACATTTCTGTCAGCATGATTTTCAATGAGTTTTAACATTTTTATTGGAATATCTTTTTGACCATATGTACCAAAGGTAGATATTGCCTTGGTATTGTTTTCTGGCAGGGCTTTTTTGTTCAGTTTTTAACCTTTCACTATGCTTGTTTATCTACCCACTTGTATGCTTATCTTCCTACTTATACACTTACCAGAAATGGGGCAATTTGTATTAACTGTGTACTCTACATATGTACTTGAAATTCCAAATCTGGAAAAGCCTCCTTTTTATTAATAAAAAAAAATGTGGGCAGGGATTATTAGCAGGAGAAAAACAAAAATTTCCTGAATGCATTTGATAACAACGTTGGAGTAGAGGGAAGAACATAAAAAAAATAAATTAATTTTCATGGGTGATTCTGAGCACCAACTAATGCATAACAGGTGTAATAAGAAGCCAATCAAATATTCACACCACTTAGCTACTGAAGCTAGTTAAAGAAAACTATGGTAATTAGCTACTTAGCACAACCTTAAGTTCAATGTTTTAAATCCATGTTTAGCAAGTCCTCGAAGTCCTTAAGAAGTAGGACTGCAAGAAGTGAGGAATGGTGATAGAGAAGAGAAACTTTGTAATAACATTACTATTACTAAGGATATTAACTTATAGTATATTTGATACTATCCTAACAATGTTCATAGAATCATTCTATATGATACATTTCTATTCTGAGTCTTGGGCTCCTGGTACAAAGAGAGACTGGGAGCTACTGACCAGAGGCGCTGGAGCACCCCCCTCCTACCCCCTACAAAGACAGGATAAGGGATTGTTCAGCTTGGAGAAGAGAAGGCTGTGGGGTGTGGCTGTGGGGTGACCTCACTGCAGCCTTCCAGTACCTAAAGAGAGCCCATAAACATAAGGGGAGACAACTGTTTACAATGGTTGATAATGGCAGGAGACAAGGGGAAGTGGTTTTAAGGTAAAGGAGGTAAGATTTAGGTTGGGTATCGGGGGAAGTTCTTTACTGTGAGAGTGGTGAGGTGCTGAATAGGCAACCCAGAGAGGTTGTGGATGCCCCATCCCTGGAGGTGTTCAAGACCAGGTTGGATGAGGTCCTGGGCAACCTGGTCCAGTAAACGGGGAGGTTGGTGGCCCTGCCTGGCAGGGAAGTTGGAGATTCAAGATCTTCAAGGTTCCTTCCAACCCAAGCCATTCTATGATACTGGAGACAGTCCAAAGTAGGAAGCTACTGAAGCGACTTAAATTTAATAACACATCAGAAAGGAGGGTGGCATTAAGAGAGAAGTACTTGTCAAACAATGCCTTACTGTCTTAAGGGGAAGAAAACAATAATTCTAAAACAAAATAAAGCAGCACAGAAGCATAGCATTAGTATGAATGCAAAACAGATTACTATAATAATTTGCAGTGCCCTGAGGGACCTATTCCCAACAGCAAATTAAGTGGTGGGCAATGTGTAACATGCACAGAAAATGAAATGGTTAAACCCAAGTATGTGCCATTCTGCACTGTATCCCAAAGTTGATTTCTAAGTAGTTATTATGAACCCAACTTTAAATATTATTTAAAGGTTAAAGCACTAGAGTTAAAAACGTTTGTAACATTGTCTTTTTAAGGTTTTTCATAAACTGAAAAAAATAAAAAAATATCTAAAATAAATTACAAATTCCTATAAATTAGTGAAATACTATGAGATACTTCATGTATAAAAGAAACTGAGCTCTAAAAACAAACAAAAAAAAAAAACAACAACAAAACAAAACACCAGTTAAGGTGATATCAAAACATTTTGTTTTAGGCATTCAGCCTTAAGAAAGTATAATGAGGATTATCAGTGTGCTCAATGATCATGCAAAAGAAAAACTCAAAGACAATTTGAAATGCTAAGCTGGAGCACATTCATTTTAAGTAGAGATCAATCCACATATGTTTGGGGCTAGTAATGGAATTTTTCATTATCATTCTTCAGACTGCAGCTCAATTCTGTTCCAGTACATGCTTAAATTTAGCACGTAAATGCTCCTTTTGACTTCAAAGTATGGATTCATGTACTGGACTGCTTCCTGATTGGGAAAGCATGTCAGTTTTGGCAAAGTTAAGAGTCCTTTTTTCCAAAGATATTAAATAGTAACATTTGGTCTATTTCATTTCACACTGAAAAACATACAGAGAAAATTATTTACCTAAGACCATAGCAAATCAGCAGTACCATGAATGAGGATGACTTTAAATAAATAAATAAATATGAGCTGATACTCACTGGCTTTCTGGAAAATACTGCAGTCGTTCATTTTCTAACCACTTTGTCATTAATAGTGCGTACCATTAATGAGAAATATAATTATGTATACATACACAGACACATACATACATGTATGTAATACACATACATATATGTGTGTGTGTGTGTATATATATATATATATGATTTCATTGTTATATAGTTAATGAAAACAGATCAGATGGCTCTTACTCCCTCTTAAAAAGCTGGACAGTGAGTCACAATTACTTCTGTGGAAAACAAGCAGTTCGGCCAAGGGAATAGATGTCCTGTATGCTTTCTATCCTAGAGGACTGACCCTTTTTCACAGCTCAGTAAGGGCACAACTTACCATGGGACAACAGGTTAAGAAACACTTTGCACAAGAGCTCTCCATCCCTCAAAATAAGAAAGCAGACAGAAGAGGCAGGAAACTGGCATGGCTTGGCAGGGATCTGCCAGTCAAATTGAGGAGAAAGAAAGGCAAGTACAGGCAGTGGAAACAAGGACACATCACCTGCAAAGGTAACAGGGATGCTGTGCCTATTCCCATCTTTGCACATCCGAACATGTGGAACAGATTTTGGCAAGGGATGTTAAAAACAACAAGGGATTCCATAGGTACATAGGTCAGAAGAGACAGACAAAAGAGAGTATGCCTCCTTTGATAAATGAGAAAGGAGAAGTGGCTACAACAGATATGGAGAAAGCTGAGATACTCTATGAGTTCTTTGCCTCAGTTTTCTCTGGCATCTGGGATTCTCACATTTCTCACATCTCTGAACCACACATCCCTGCATTTCTTGGTGGGAACTGGGGGAGCAAACTCCACCCACACTCTGCCCACAGGCAGAGCAAGACTGAGAGTCTCACAAGACTGTATGCATTTGTCTATGGAGCCAGACAACATGCATTCCAGAGTCCTAAGGTAACAGGCCAGTGTGGTTGATAAGCCACTATCCATCATATTTGAAAAGTTGTAGCTGTCATGTAAAGTCCCTGATGACTGGGAAAAGGGAAACATCACTACCATTCATAAGAAAGGGAGAAAGAAGGACCTGGGGAACAATAGACTGGTAAGCCTCACCTGTGCCTGGGAAGATCATGGAATAGATATTCCCAGACTATATGTTTAAACACAAGGGATAAACATGTGATCTGAAGAACCAGTCTGGCTTCAACAAGGAAAGGTCTTCCCTTGGCCTTCTGTGATGGAGTGATGGCACTGGTAGACAATGGAAAGGAATCTGATGTCATCTACCTAGACTTCTGCAAGGCCTTTGACATTGTTCCCCACCACATCCTTATCTCTAAATTGGAAATACTGTTTTGAAAAGGTGGACTATTAGGCAGACAAAGAATTGGTTGGAAGGTCACAGCCAGAGGGTTGTGGTCAGTGGTTCTATATCAAGATGAAGGCCAGGGATGAGAAGTGTCCCCTGTCTTGGGGAGTGTCTAGGGATCAGTACTCTTTAACATCTTTATCAGTTATGCAGATAATGGGGTTGAATGTTCCCCCTCTGAAAATCTGCCGATGACACCAAGCTGAGTGCTGAAAATGATACATCAGAAAGAAGGGATGCCAACCAAAAGAACACCGATAAACCACAAAGGTGGGCCTCTGAGAACCTAATGAGTTCAACATAGCAAAGTGCAAGGTTTTGTACTTGAGTCAGGGTAATCCCAGATAAATACACAGACTGGGAGAAGAACTCCTTGAGAGTACCCCTGCTGAGAAGGGCTTATGCGTCCCAGCAAATGAAAAAACTTAACATGAGCCAACATTTGTAGCCTGGAAGGCCAACAGTATCCTGGGCTGCATCAGAAGAACGGTCGCCAGTAAGACAAGGGAGGTGACTGTTTCTCTCTGCCCTTGTGAGGCCCCATCTGGAGTACTGCTTTCAACTCTGGAGCCCCCAACTCAAGAAAGAAATCAAACTTTTGGAGAAGGTCTAGAGGATGACCACAAAGATGATCATAGGGCATAGACAGACTGAAGTACCTGGGCTTGCTCAGTCTGGAGAAGGCTGCAGGGAAACCTCATTGCAGCCTTCCAGTATTTAGAGGGAGATAAACATGAGGGAAAACAACTTTTTACATGGGTAGATAGCAATAGGACAAGGAAGAATGGCTTTAAACTAAACAAGGAAAGATTTAGCTTCAACATCAGAGGGAAGTTTTTCACAGGGTGGTGAGGTGCTGGAACATGATGCCCAGGGAAGTTGTGGATGCTCCATCCCTGGAGGTGTTTAAGGCCAGGTTGGATGGGACCCTAGGCAACATGATCTAGTACCTGACCTAAAAGCTGGCAACTCTACGTGCAGCAGAGAGGCAGGAACTTGATGATCCTTGAGGTCTCTCCCAACCCAAGCCATTTCACTAAACAAAGGTGGGGTCTTCTTCCACAGTCATTGTCACTGGCACCTCTGTTGCAGTTTGAGGCAGAGTGAAGATGAGAAGCCCAGCACTACTGCAGGATGGCCAAAGCACAAGACTGGCTAGACATACCTTGGATCTTGCCCAGGCAGTAAAATGCACCCTTGCTAATATAATCTGTGGGGAGGGAGCAGCCCACATTCCATTACCACACCAAAAAAAACATCAATCATATTTGAAGGGAAAAAAAAAAAAAATTCAAAAGAAATTTTCATTTTCCAAATTTGAACACAGAAGACTAGCAACACTGCTCTTCTCAAAATCAGAGAGGAGGAAAGCCCTGCTAATCTTTGGTACTGTATTTATTTATGAAAGCATCAGAGAAAAATGCATTGTTTTTATATAAAAAGAAAAGCAGTGTCATCAAACAAACTCACACCAAGGGGACATAAGAGATATTTAGCACAGACCAATTGAGTGACAGTAGACTAGTACTTCTGAAAACTAGAAAAAAAAGAATTCTCCCCAGCACTTCTACTTCTAACCAGCCCACCTTCTCACACTTCTCTAATCTCCAGTTTCTTAGATGTGCACACTCCTGCAAAATTCTCCATATCGGCATTGGCCCTTTCCTCATGCCCTTGATGAAACACCAGGAGAGCCAATGATCTCCAAAGTCTCATCCCTCTGCATGGTGGGCACGGTTGCACCACATGCATCTCTCCTCAAGCACTGCCTATCCCAGCACTGAATTGCAGCCCAAAGCAAGAGGATATGCACACAGAGGGAGGGCCAGCATTTCACAACAGATGGCTGTGACCCACCCCTGCAGCAGCCAACAGAGAAGAATTTATCCTGACATTTGTCTAGAGAAAAGGAATACAAAGCCAACAAGCTGCTTCACAATCTCAGCTGAAGAATAATTTGGGTCCAATAGACATTTTATTTTCTGCTAGAAATAGCTGCAGTAGATAATCTTAGTGGTCTTTTCTAACCTTCCTGATTCTATGAAATAGAACACCAAAAACGTAGTAGAACAAAGGTGTAAGATAGTACCAAATCTCTCCACAGTTATCAGTAGTAGACAGATAAGTTGTAACCTCAGAAATACTAGCATCACGGTACAGAACAATGCTTGACTGAATAGATCTAGTTTAATTTCCTAGGTTACTTTTACTGCATTTGACAGCAACACCAGAATGAACTTGAAGCAAAGGAGACTCTTCCCTTTCCAGCAGACAAAGATAGGGACAGTTATAAATCATATTAGAGAGGAGAAACAAAAGGATGCGGTAAGTTCTCTAAAATATACTCCAAAAAGAAGTTCATTAAGCAAGTGCTTCTCAGTGTTGGCTTCTGCATTTTTTAAACAAAGTATGAGCAGAAGTGCATACAAAGTATTCTAGCCTAACAGGGACATGGTGAACATGAAGGATGTATACAGCACAGCCCAAACTACTTTTATAAAATCAGGATGCTTTTTATAAAGCATCTACGAAGCACTAGAATTTCCTTATTACTGTCCAACAATAATAAAGACAAAGAATAATACAAGACAGTGTTCACAAGATAACAGCCATTTACTATTACAAAAGATTAAATTCCTAAGTAGATGCTCACATACCTGTTGTACAATTGTTGTCAGCTCTAGACAGAGTTGTATTACATTATTTCTTGTTACTGAGTAATCTGTCACAGCAGCAAAAGGTGATCTAAGAAGAAAGAAGGAAAAAAATGACTTTGGCATATATCCACTTGTTTCAGTGGTTCACAATAAAATTAGTGCCCATAGAACTTTTTTAATGCAGTTCTTTTCTAGTGATATTAAAAGCACGGAGAATATTACAATTATTAAAACTGCAAATTGCAGGATACATATCCATGGAAAACATTCAACTCTCCTTGTTTTTCTTCCTTAAGAAGCTCCATTTATACAAGCACAATTTCTTATAGTGTTTCAGCGCACTGTTGAGCTACTTTCACACCCAAGAAAACACATCCCACATTACCTTCTGCAGTTGTTTGAGAACACCATTACTAAGGTACCATTTTCACCTCTATTATGAATGGTACACAGATGTTAATTGCACCAGAATAGTATTTCAGTGATTCACTGGGATTTCCAGGATCATGCCTGATGTCTAATTGTAATTACTGGAGGAACTCAGAAGAAGTAAAAATTTTATCCAAATGAAAATGCCATTTAGAGACAGAGATGGATCAACATTCAAAAACAGCTACAGAGGTTAAACTGGCGGCACAGCTTAACATCCCTCTACACTGTGCCAGTCAGAAGTGATCAGTGAAATGAAAAGTGTAATCCAGCACTTAATGAGGTCACCTACATGTATCCTACACCTTAAACTTCATGTCAGAATGCTTTAAATGCTTGTCTACCAAGAAGCTTGCTTATTTTCTGGAGACACTACTAAAACATATTTGGTTAGTGAGGCTGGCAGTCCTCTGATTTCTGTGTTACAAATCTGTCTTAAAGTATAAACTCAACTTGATCTATTCTGTGTACTCAAGAAGCAGCCAAACACTAGGCAGGGCTGGAATTTTCTGCAAGTAAACAGTTCTACTCCATCAGTGATGCAAATGAGGCTTTTACAGACATTATTACTATCACAAAGATGGCATTTTCTACACCTGCTTCAAACATTTAAAACAACCTCCCCATCCCCCCTTTAAAATTGTGTGTGTCCAGGTCTGAAATCTACCTGAAACCTTCATTTAATAAGGTCATGTTAACTTATGAACTCATTTTTACTTCAAATGAAGGAAATGAAGCCAACAAATGGCGTTCTTTTACTTTAAATATTGATGTTAATACAGTTTGATCCTCAAATTACACAACTGGAATCTATTTGACATTTCAAAGCCTCCAGCATTGCTCTAAACAAAATCGCATGGTAGGCTTTGGCTTCTAAAACTCTATGATTTTCTCTCATACTTTTACAATTTAGTAGGTTTCATGGTTCATGAGGAAAATAATGACATTTTTACCAGCACTGCTCTTAGTGAAGAACGTTAGAAATACCCCAAATAAACTTTGTTGACATTAAAGAGGAGGCAAAGAGACTGAGACATTACTCATTTTTATTACATTGAGGTTTACAGAGTGAAGATTTACTGAAAACAGCATGGAAAGAAGTGACACATGGGTGGCAGCAGAAGGGAGAAGCTTCCTAAGAAACATAATCCTTATTAAAATATTTTGAGAAGTGATTAATTACTTGGAAGGATGACAGGTCCTTGTTTCCTACAGGAGACGTAAGCAGTCCTCAAGCTAACTCCTCTGTAGTTCTCTGTAGCTAACAAACACTCAAATGGCAGTCTCTGCCAATGCTTCTATGGGATATTGCTACAGATTGGACAGCTACGATTGAAATTCCCTCTCCACACCCTCCCTAGTTCAGTCCACTTCACTGGAGGTAGTCTGCAGACACATGGACTACTGCAGTAGGCAACTGGGGAAGCAACAAAGACAAAAGCCTCTCCAAGTATTCACTGTCTAAGGGTACGTATTTTGGTATTACATCCTGAACCTCAATTACAACCATGAAAGTCCAGCAAGACTTGATATAACAAAGCAGTTTCAACATAAACATCAATAGAAAAGTCATTATGGAATCACTGATTTCAGTAATAGACACACTGTAAAACACCAAAAATTCCTCTTCATTAATATCTGATTTTAAAATGCATTATTTTAATGCAGTACAGAATTATTGAATAAACAGATCAAATACAAATGCAGATAAATCCTACATACACCTTTTCAATTGGCTACTAGAGCACCTTCCTTCTCAAGACTTCTAAAACATACCAAGCTAGAGGAATTCCTTGTTTAATTAGACCACTTATCTCCACTTTAAAAATATATATGAATTTCTTGACTAGTCTGAACTATTTCCATCAATCTCTAGTTTTTATTACTTTCTTTCAAAAGTCTTTTGAGTTCCTTGAACCTTCAATTCTCAGGTACTTCTCAGGTACATATGAAACCATATGCATTCTCAGGTACATATGAAACCATATGGTTTCAGTGAAGGAAATTTCCTGTGAGTAACTACAATATTCAATGTGCGTTTTGTACAATTCAGCATTCTTTAAATTAAATAAGAACTAAAAACTATCCAGATATCAAGGTTGTATGTTGTTCCACTTCCTGCTGTGGCATGGTCCTCTGCCCCCTATTACCTTGCCTCTCACAGGCCTTCCAAAAATCTTTTCCACATACATTTCCCTATTCCTTGAATGCTTTACTCAGTTCCTCTTAAAAATTCATTATTTCTGCCCTCAAAAACTCCCAGCAATCCTTTTTCTTTGCAACACCCACATGAAATGCCTTTATAACACCACAACACATGTATGTTTTGTGACCATGCATGCTGGTGACAAGGGAACCTCTTAATTCTTCCACTACGTAAACCCACATTGTGAACCTGCACCATGTTAGACTTTATATATTCATATTCATGTGTTTTAGACTGAAAACCACTTGACAGAAAGTGCATTATTTGAGGGGTGGGTCACTGAAATGTGGTTTCTTTTTGTTTGGTTTTTCATTTGTTTTCCATGTGCCATAATTGCACAAATCAGATCTACCTTGTCAAGACAAGTAATAATCAAGTAATAACAGGACCGTATTGAGTCCCATGAAGAGGAGGCCTCAACATACTAACAGCTTTTGTAAGTAAAAAGTTAGTGGTTTGCAAACATTCAAGTGTAATTCTCCCAATAAACGTTCCTCTTTACTTACTACTACAGAAGAGTCGCACAGTAAACATAAATGAGACTCATTCGCTGAGAATGAGACAAAGAAATCCAACTGCACACACTTCATCTACAGAGTAAGAAAATGCATGCACTGTGTCACCATGGTGAAAAGCAGGAGAGCCATTTATGAGTGGGAAATGCATTCTCCTAGCACAGTACCTTTCATGCAAAGCATATTAAAAGAGTGTGCTGAAGGTGACCACCTAGAATTGCTCTTACTTAAACAAGAGCATTTACATAATTGCAGGCTATACTTTGTGCACAAAAAAGCTCAGTAAACAGGCTCAGAGAGCCTATTCTGCTATCCAGACTCACCCACTGAAGCATCCAAATGTCCATAACTTCAGGCACAGATTTGAGCCTACCTTTACAGGATTGAAGTAAACTAAACATACAAGTGCTTTGCTAAATACTAGCACACTTAAGAACATGACAGTACAACTTGCTAACTTGGTGTTCAAAGTAAAATGATTACATGCCATCATCCCGTGACTGCTCAGGACAGCAGATCTAAGTTTGCCAGGAATGTCTTTTACTCTAAAATTTTACATTTTGTTACTGCTCTCAGCAATTTGGCCCACCTCTTTAATAGGTCCAACAATTTCTATTTGCAGTAGGGCTTTTTGTTCATCTTGTGCTGTTTTGCTCACACATCAGACTAGAGGCAGAAGTGGTAAATTAATCAAACTCATGTATATTTGTCAGCCTGCCAATTTTTCTCCAGACACAGCTCTGAAAGACTGGAACTCAAAAGCTATTTCCACAAGATCTCTTTGCTCCTATTACTTCAACTTCAGCGTAATCCATAGCTGCAGTTTAAGATTTTATGGGGATATATGCTGGGGTGAAAAACAAGGGATACAGGAGCACTGCTGTGAAAGACATGCTAAATAGCTGCCCAAACAGATGGCTGAGTCAAAAAGTACACTAAAAGAAAAATAAATAAATAAGTGAAAAATCCAATTTTCCCTGGCAAATCCTAATCCATGATTATCAAAATCTGTAACACAATACAACACACAAAATTTGCAGTAGTTATCTAATGGGAAGTTGATTATATTTTTTTAAATTTTTAGAAAATAAATGAGATGTGAGAACAGTACTAGAGCTCTGTCTTAATCATAAAGTTACTGCACTAAACTCCAAAATCGGAAAAGCTCAGGATAGCTTCCTGGAATCACTCTGTCACTGCTTTTCAGTTCATACTTCCCTCTGGACAAAAGCTTTGAAGCTTTCACTGGTGTCATTGAAGATGCAAGTAAAATACAAAAAAGCAACTTGATTAACAACATAGAGTGAGTTCATAGTGCTTTCAGTTCAATAAAGCCTCAGATGAATGGTACCTTATTCAGAAATCTCACAGAGGCAGTGAACGCTGACAAATACACAAAGCAACACTTGTAAAAAGTGATTTTATGTAGGACTGTAAACACGTAAGAATAATACCTTACCTGGGATTAACAAAAATAAATATGTCTAATTTCTGTTTAAGGGCCCAGGTACCACTGGATACAGTACTGTACAGAAAAATATACTTTTTTTGAGGTTAGAGATCACTTTAAACCATAAAATTGGTTTATTCATTCTTTGAATACACAGTAATGTACTCACAACAGTAATTCTACTTTAATCATACATTAAAGATTTTTTGCTTTGATATACCATAAGTTTATGTTTGGCTTGAGGGACCTACAAGTTTTAGCTCAATTCCTGTTTTTACATAACTTAAATGTCTTTCTTGATTGTGTTTTTTCCTCATGTTTTCTAATGATTTTCTCTAACTATTGAGTTTATTTTTCTGTTGCTTAACAGTACTCATCTTCTTCCTGCATTTATATCAAATAACAAATTTGTAGAAAAGTTGCCCCAACTTTGAAGGTAATATTATGTGCATTTTCACTGACGTTCAGAAGATACAAAGGAATGCATTCACAAGAACTGTTGTACATAATCTTAGCAAATTATGCATATTGTACAGAAAGCACTGAGGTTTCAACCTCTTCAGAATAGAGTACATGAACCCTATTAAAGACAGAAGAATTTCCAGGAACCCAGTACACCAGAGAAGAAGAAAGAATCAGAATGATGGAATCAATTACTATTTCAAAGATTACAAGATACAAGAACTACAGGAACAAAGACTGAAAATAATAACTATTATCTAGCTTGAAGTCTGGAACGCCTGGACAGCTCCTCTCTTATTATTATCTAATTCCTAAGAAGTATCACTTCACAGCAGAGACATTTAGACGCCAAGTCATTCAGAACACCAGGCGAATAGTTTGTTGCTACAGTGTGGAGTATGTATTTCCATCAGCTTAAGAGCTAAGTTATGTGTCAAGTGGAAATACATCATACTTTCAGAAAAGACTCTCAGTTTTTCAAGGAAGCTCAAATCTAAGCACCCAGATGATCTGCAAAAAGTTTTAAGATTAGGGAAGGAGGATAAAACATTATTAAGACAAATTATTTTCTTGAAGATTTTGTGCAGTGAGAGAATAAAGGGAAGTTGAAGTTAGTCTAAAAAGTTTAAGGACATAATCTATTTCTATGATGACAATTTCTTTGCAGGACCTAACTACTGGGAAGCCATTTTATGCTCCTAAAATTTCTCAGCCAACCTCTCTTGAAAACAGCTTGGTTTCTCTTCTGAAATTTCCAGTTCCTTAATTAATTTAAGCTTGTAGACCTTAAAACCTCAGCAGTAAAAGCTATCCTAATTTCCAGTAAAAACGTCTATCTGTGACATACATCTGTAAGTACAGCTGCTACAAGCAGAGGCCTGGAACAAAGAGCATCCTTAGATTAGCTCTGCACAGTGCCACTACAAGAGCCACAGTAAAAGCAACCCAGCTAATCATATCTTTTACACTCTGTTTGATAATTGTACTTGGCCATTATAAGTAGCAAACATCCTATGGAGATATCATAAAGGGAGGGCTTCCTTGACCATCTAGCAAAGCACGATTCATGTGCTATAATCATCATTCCCCACATTTAAAAAACACCACATCACTGCATTTCTAGGCAAGGTGAAGATGCTGCTGGCTTCTCCCTAAGTGACCCGTGAGGCAAATCAACATAGGGACAATGTAGAATTGACGTTAATATGGAGTGGATAACCCTAATAAACAAGTTTTATCTCCAAATCTCCCCCCTCTCATACCCTACAGATGGAGCTGGTGTTAGGCACCAACCAAAAGAACTCAGATTTGTCCCAGATTTAATAGCAGCAGCTGTGCAGAATGAAATTAAGTCCACATTCCTGACTTTAAATATTTAATATCTAAAATCTTACTATCTCCCCCTAGTGGCCCCAATAGCTGCTTAGAAAAAAAATGTAATAAGCAGCATGCTGTTGCACTCCAGATGTTCCACCTTCCTGAGAAGGATGCACTCATTGGCCTGCTCTCACCCCAGCTTGGGGGTTTCACAAATAAGGAAGAACAAACCTAAATAAGAAAGCCTCACACTCTCATAAATCAGAAAGGACTTAAAATCTTACAGAAAACATTTGCTCTTAGCACTACATGTTTAGGCTACACAGAACATCAAAAGCACTTCCTCAGAAATCTGAATGAAATTAATACATTGCTTCAAGGAAGCCTCATTTGGACGCTAAATACAACACTGTTAAAAGCAAATTTTCACCACTGCTTCCTTCATCTTTAATTTCTTGGAACTTCTGGGTTTGATGAGCTTCAGATAAATACATGTCATTTTGCATTTCACTTGAGAGTAGGACTGACATACACTTAAAAAAAAAAAACCAAAGCATTTTAAAGATCTTCCCTCACCAACACTACAACTAACCAGTTTACAGGAACGCACTGACACATTAGCATCGGGTGCAATTCTATCTGTTCTTTTTCTATTTCTTGCCAAAACAAGAACTTCTTTTTTCAAAGTTAAATGCAAATATGCATGAAAACCTATCTTTAAACTTCAGACTATTGAATGTAAAATATCATTTCCAATTCTTTACTAGCGGTCTTTATCCATTATCCACAATTTAAATGAGAAAATAATCAGTGTCTTTTCTAAACACAGTGAAGTCCCAAACACTGATATGCCTATGCAGAACACACTAGCTATTATTAGCTAGAAAATAAGTCCATTTGTCTGTATCTACAGTTTCAGAGGCATTGTCCTGTGGTTTTTAAAATAAATAAATAAATAGAATTAATAATAATTAAAAACACAACCAACCTACCCTGCAAGAATACACCCACACAGAGTAAAAGTATATATTTACACCCACATAATGAAAAGTATGACTATAGTTAATCAGTTTTATTTTGTCAGAGCAAAGAATCTGATTTATGCAGGGCAATGTATTATTCTATATTGTTAACAAAATATGCAAACATCCCAATCATGTCACAGCCTGTTCTACACTGTATTTCCAGATATGTGTAGTATTGAAGTAAATTTGGAAGTATTGTAATGCTATGAGAATCATATACTGACAGTTAACTAACAAGACAAAGTTAGAATTTGTAAGAGGATTCTGCTATCATGTAACTGTCTTCATTACGTTTTGTCACAAGGTTGGGTTTTCTGCATGTCTATGAATTGGTTACCTGCAACACATTTGGGAGATTTTACCTGTCCAACCAAGCCAGGAGACTTTTAGCAGCTCCAATGAGATCCACTACTGATGTCAGAAAGTCATTTGGTAATTTGCGGCTGGTCCTTCCATCATAGTGACCACTCCTCCTCCTCCCAGTGATGAAGTTCTGCAGATTTTTGGCAGATGCATTCAGTTTGTGTGAAAGAGTTTTCAGATTTTCTGTTTCCAAGCCATAGTTCTGAAATTAAAAAAGAATAAACAGAGAAACTTAGCTGTGCTGCTGAACATGAAGTACTAAGAAGAGCAAGACTGATCTGCTTCAAAACTTAATCGTTCCTAATAATTAGGTATAAATACACCCACTCATTAGATTTTAAATGTATGGCATGTTCTGTTTCTAAAGTGCATAAAAATAGAACAAAAGAAGAACAAAATTATGAGTGATCTTTTAGCTGGTTTAAGTGCACTAAGAAAAAAAAAAAAAAAAAAAAAAAGACAAAACATTTCTTTCTAGTCTGGAGGTTTGATTTTCCAAGCAGTAGACCCAATGGTTCTCTCAGTAGATCTGACAGTTACAGATTTTTGCCTTCAGTCTCATGTAAGAAAAGAGGGCTTGCAATTAGCAGAAGTGAACGGTATGAACACAGCATAATACATGTTTATTACTTTTTTTTTTTCAAATTCTTGTTGGCAGCAAAAGATCAACATAATCACAGACCAAAGGACACAGTGCTACTTTGCTCATAGTATGTGTTGCCAATTTGGAGCTGTAAACTTTGCTTCCATTTAAGAGGCAGTTCCTTAAGCTGAAATTACAGTCCTCTACTATGCAGCAGATACAGAAATAATTATGCAGAAATATTAACAAATACCACTTGAATATCCTTCAAATTTACTGAAATGGCACTAGAGAATGTGAATATCCTAATTTAATGTTCTATTACAATATATTACAGAAACATCAGCAATTTGTTAGTTCTGAAATAGATTTGGTTTCCTCACAAACACAAAGAACACTAGCATTATTCCAAAAGAGATCTTTTCTTCCTATTTTAAATAAATATGCAACTGTTGAGAATTTACCTTGCCACAAGAGATGGGACTACTAAAATGCTCCTTGCCTAAAACACATCATAGGGTTATGCCGTGGCATGGCTTCAACTTGATCTGAGGCAAAAGCTACTCACTACTATCCAAGGTGGATGAAACAGGATGCAAAAAGCCTCAGCTACATACAAAAACACATTTCCTAACAACACCCCCTATCTCTCATCCCAGACTCCCTGGGTCATTAGTATGGTTTGGTTAACATACTAATCTGTCTATGAGGAAAAGCAATGTGTTTACCAATTCCAGTCTAAGACTACTAAAGCTTATTATTCTTCTTCCCTACAGGCAAGGGGGGAAGGAGGGTAGAAAAAAAAAGGTTATTTACAATGGTTGTCATTCTCCTAATCCAAACCATTTAATAAATCAACTTATCTACTCCTTAATTATACAGGGACTCCAGGAAGATTATACTGACGTAAGACCCAGTAAACACAGAGCCTCTAACCTTTCCACAGTTCTAATCCCAGGGCAACACTGAAATATTGTGGAAAAGATTCAGAATATGGTTGGGCTGTATCTCCCAACTACATCCTTTTGACGCCTGTAAATCAGACACAATAAGGAATCACTACACTGTCAGTTACCTTTCCCAATTTGGGACTCAGCTTAAGAGGGAAACAAGTATATGCTAAGGGTACATTTTGAAAATCTCCACTGCGGTTTCTGAGAACATCACATTTCAGCCAACAAATAGCTTTGTGGGAATGTTTATAACTGCACCGTTTCTGTGTAGGTGCTGTCCTCTGCCACCTCACTCAGTTTCCAATTAGATATCTAGGCAATTACTTTTCCATCATGTAAATATTCTATAGCAATTATACAATACATAGAATTAGGCTATAAATTAAAAATTTACAAGATGAAGACAATAGATTATGACAGAAAAGTAAAAGATACTTTGTCGTGCAGTTAAGCAGCTCGTAATTAATGTTATTAAATCTGCCCAAATTAAAGAGATAAACATCAAATAAAAATAAATTTGTTTTTGCTGCAGTTTAATATGGTTGCTGTGGTTGAAAGAGCTTGATGAAGATCTAGGACTTAGTAGGAATAAGCTGCAACAACACCTACAAATAAAACAGGTTGGTGCTGGTTTTTTTTCTAACCGCATACAGACATATTCTCTTTCCTTTCTCAGACACCTTTTTTTCACAGTAAGATATGTGGAAAGGAAAGGACAATGTTAATGAACACAAAGTATGTGTCCAGATACATTCACCAATAATGTATGTTTTCTTTAATGTAAAAACCAGAGGGGCCCAGCTGGTATCTAAGTTGCATTCAATTTAGTCATTCATTAGGAATGGTGTTGATTTTGGCATATGTACGAGACAGACATAGGCAGAGATGTGAAACATAAATAAAAATTTAAAGCAGAGTATACAATGGCTGCTCTGACATCCTTGATGTCAGAGGTGGATGTAGGTGGTATAGCAAATAGAGGCTGAACCTTACCAACAATATTCTGCTACATTTTGCTGCTGTGTGACAGAAGGCAATAGAGAGACAGTATGACACAATCGCATCTGACATGGAAGTACAGATGAAGCAAAGAGGAGGAACTAAATTCCCCTTCGCAGAAAAGATTGTAGCCATTAACATTTGTTGACACTTATAATGTTTATGGAAACCCAACAGTTGCTGCAAGCACAGTGAGCGCAGTAGGTGGTGTGTTTCAGCAGCAGCAACAGCAGATCACCTCTGCTAGTGCAGAGTTTTATAAGTTCAGCATGCAGATTCTTGTTCAGCACTTGTGAAACTGCACAGCTAATGGTGGTGACTATTTAAAAAAATACAAATTTAAAAAAAAAAAAAAGAAAAGAAAAGAAAAGTGTTCTTTAACTGAAAATTTGCTTATCAAATAGAGTCTCTTGGTAGCTCCGGTAGTTTCCATAGAGGCATTACTTTTGGAGCAAGCTACACAATTTTGGGCAGCTCTCTTTAATAAAGCCTTCAATGAGAAGACTCCTACAACAGCAGCCAAGCTAACAAAATCCCCATTTCATTTATCATTAATATTTCTGGTCCTCATAAAAAAAATAAAAATAAAATCCAATGTGTTATGTGTTCTAATATTGAGGAAAATGTCCAAATAATAACTGCCAAGTTCAGTCATAATTTATATGTGGTAATATACCATTAACAATATGCTTCCTGTAGAAATAGTGTTTATCTCTAAGCAATGTAAAAAGATAATTGCAGGCAAAGAAGATGACAATTATTTTGTTTTTCCCTCCTCTGCATTTAGTCCGCACTAACACAACTTACAGTGTCATTAGCCAAGATTATAAATTTATAGTCATTAAAAGAAGCATAAAGAAATCTGTGCGCTTGTAGAGATTACTACCATTGAGGCAAGTCTATACATTTCTTTCTCAGTGAGGGGCCACAAAGGAAGAACGTCTTCAGAGACTCTACACCTCAACAGAAATGGCTCTAATCGCACCTTTTCTCGCAATCACAAAACAAGAACTTGATGAAGCTAAGCCATGCAGTGTAATAGCTTGTCAGCAGGAGCTCAAGAGAAAGGTGGTGGGAGCTATTAATAGGCATTTTACCTGCTAATTACTTTTCTGTGGATTCACTTGGCAGTGTCAGTGAAGAATTGTAGCTCTTTTCTTTGCATGCTGACAAGCAGCAGCTGTAATCACCAGTGATGAATTTTGATTAGTTTTTATTGGTGGAAAGAGACAGCTTAGCCCTGTCTCTGCCTGTCCACCCTTGCATCAGCATCACAGGCTAGAGAGTTAAGTTACCAAATTTTGGAAGCGAAATGAACTTTTGGAAGCTAGTTTGATCAATAACTAAAAAAATGAAAACAAAAAATAAAATCAGAGCTCAATTTCTTCTTTTGTTAAATGCACCTAAACCTTGCCAGCAGGTAAGCACATCTCACACTTAATACTGATTAGAGAGTATTTCTATCTCTGTTGGCTCAGACACGGTGACTAGAGGCTGCTAACATACCTTCAGAGTATGTCGCCACTGTTGTGGTGCAACACAAAGACATCCCCGCTAACTAAAAACATCAGCTTCAAATACCAAGAGAATTCCCTATCTGAATTCACTACAATATACTATATAGATATACTCACAGACCCACTACCAGATCCGAAATATCTTACAACACGTGTCCTGTTTAGAACTTTTTATGAAGACACAAAAGCCTATATTTCCCTAAGCACAAGGGCCACATTACGTTCAAGAACATCATATGATTCCTACAAACAATCCAAGAGTCAAAAATGAGCATATAGTTCTCTCTACCTCACTTTAAATAGTTGGTTCTTCTCTTTCAGCCTCGAATGCTGCTGGAAACCATATGGAGCACAAGGCATTACAGGACCAGTGTTGATTCTCACAGAATTGGTGCAAGATGGGAACCAACAACACTGCAACACTAGTGAATTGGGATAACAGGAAAATAAGATGAGCACAGCAGACACCAGTGCTTACTTCAATCAGGTCTGCTGCTCCCTTGGAGAAAGGCTGCTGTGACTGTACAAACTACAGAAGTTAAAGGATTTTTGTTCTGTGGCAAATATTTGTCACCATAAATGTTATTTTTTAAAGGAAAACAAAGTTGCAACCTCCTGAAAAGACAAATATTATAGTCTAGGTTGCTATACTGTATAAATTACAGTGAGTCAGGAAATAAAACTTCTCAATTATGCCTGGTATCTCCAATTAGTTTGGACAGCAATCAAAAGGATGAATTCAAGTTTTATTTCTAATATAATTTTTCTCCTCCACTTACTTGCAGACTGATGCAGAAGCTGTAGGTGAAAATAGCATAGGGCTATAGAAGTGGACTTAAGATATCATCGGTCATGTTTGCATTTGTTCTTCACTATTTTTCAGAGCTCTTCTCCTTCAAATATAATTTTTGAGATGCACATCTACATGTAATATTAATTGCTTCTAAGCATGCTAACTGGAAATGGTAAAGTTCACAGTCCTCTTCCTGGGAAGCCTACAGAAGTTCTTAAATACATAATCAAAACTGCATAACGTGGAAATGGCTGCCATGTGCCATGGTATCAAAGCCATGCCTCAAAATTTGTAGTGGCTAAAAATTTTCCATGAAAAATTCTAATCCTCTTCAGAGTTGTTCTTAAACTAAATAAAATCCATCCTCTTCTGAAGCTCATTCTCAAAAGCATTTGGCTAAACACATCCCACAAATTACGAAGCAGTTTACCAGATCAAAGTTGTGAATGACTGAGAACACAGCTTGTCATATGGATGGTGCCTTATGTAACTTTATACCTCATCAGCTCTGCCTACAGCATTTCTACATATATTTCTAACGACCTTTCTTCCAGAATTATGAAATGCCAACACTAAGGTTATCCCTCCTTCGAACAGAACTGACATATGGGACAGTTTAGACGTGTACAACACACAATCCATACAGATTTCATAAATAGAGAAAAGGAAACAATGCCAGAGAGTTCAAATGACACTTATTATATACTAAAGTTATTAAACATATACCAATTAAAAGACAAATGATATCAAAGAATATAAATATTTGTCCTAAGTGCAGTCAGAAAAAAACAAAAAAAAACCAAAAAAAAAAAACACCACAAAAAAAAAAAAAAACAAAACACATCAGGTACACGTCAGCAAGAACTCTGCAAAGCCCAGTAAAGATTAATACTAATCATTATCATCGCTTTTCCTGGAAAAAAAAAAAAAAAAAAAAAAAATTATTTTTCCACAACACAATCAAGTAACACATCAAAAAGCCAAGCCCTAGTTACGCTTTGTAGCACTAATAGAGCAATTATATAACTATGCTCCTTACTCTTATTCAATCAGCAAATTCTGCAAGACCAAGTGCTCGTTATGTTTTCTTTGTTTTTCTACTTTCTCATGTAATTTTGTCCTTAGTCAGCCAGGTCCTGTTACTTCTCTAGAATTCAAAATAACAGTTACATATTCAGTTACGTGCAGTTCCAAATTCTCAAACAGCTAAGGAAATAAGATCAGTCATTTTCAACTGAGGCATCTATTTTGCACTAGCCCAAAACTCAGAATAACCCAAAGACAGGTCAGAGGAAGGACATTCATTCCTTGCATATGGACATATTTACTGCCTTTGGCATACCACAGGGTTTACTTCAGTTCGGTAGAAAAGATCTACTAACAACAGCTACAAATACTAGCTATCAGACAGACTTTAGCTCATTAGTTTTATCGATCTGGTTATGGACCTTTGATTGAGGATTTCCTTCTTTGCAGTAAGTTATCTCAGGCTGAAGACAAGGCAGCAGATAGATAAGTAGAACTTTAACTCACAAAGGGCAAGAGAAAAAAGAGTAAGTAATTTTTCTGCTATGAGCATGCAGATTATTAGCAATAAATCCTAACTACAGCATACACAGATTTTCATTCTGGAATGAAGCATTCCTCATTTAGCACTACAAGGATTAAGTCTAATATTCACTATTACTGAATAGCTAAGTAGCTCTAAGATTTGACCAGTGATAAGGGCAAAGGAAGGGATTTTTGTGTGAGAAATGGCAAGAAGATGAAATTAAGATGAAAAACATAATTCTTATGAGGAATTGAATCATTCGGGGGTGAAGTAGATCTATTTTTTACAGTAATTTGCATATAAACATTTTGTATTAGTGTTAAATGACAAGTAATGTCATGTTGTTAGCACACCCCAACATATTCTCTGCCAAGTAATATTGCTATTTCATCTGCTGCAATCTTTTATCTTTACAGACTGAAATATCCTGTGTGTAATAACTTCCTGTGAAGTCACGACAGATGTAAGTAAACAGTATGAAATGGGAACTAAAATGAATATTCTGTATAAAGCAAAAACATGTTGTTTTTCTTTTAAAAAAGAATACCTTATACATAAATTCACGTTTTCTGAAAAAAACATTTTGCAGACTCACAGGACTTTACTAATTTCTTCTGTTTAAAAAACAATTCAGATCATTCAGAAGTCATTTGTGAAGTTTTCTAAATACACTGTTCTTCACAAGATATTTAACATATTAGGTCTCATTTTTAAAAATATTTGACAATGTTTATAATCAAATGAAACTGTTTTCATCTTCTTCATCAACCCAAACCACAGGAAATATACCATAATACCTAATTCATTGCTATTTCTCCTGCATCTTTACATCTGGATACGGAGGTTCTTAGTTTACAAAGTTCTGAGATGTCTATTTATTTATTTATTGAGAATTTGTCACAGTGAACAAACACGCACATCCACATCAAAAAAAAACAAAAAAAAACAAAAACAAAAAAAAAATACATGCAAAAGCAAGATAATCTATAGGAGAGTGCAAATATACAAAATACATTAGTCACATGCTGAGAAAGCATGCAAAATGCACATCCCCACTATTATTAGCAAGTGAGATCTATAACAGCAGTAGCAGCTGGGCTATGTCTTTCTCTCCCCTTTTCTGTAGCATTGCAGGAGCAGAAAACCTGTGTAATCTCACCCCCAGGATACTTGCTCTCTTGTTAACAGCACAGCATGGCAATTGTCAGCCAAGACAGACTCAAGTGAGACACAGGCCACCACTTGTTCTGCAATCAACTAGCAAACACTGGAGGATCCATTTGTTACAAATGCTCACGACAGGATGGGAATACTGAGAGAGACCACAGCTACCTACCACCTTTTGTCAAAAAAGAATATCCTTTAAATAATGCTACCAAACACAATCACACATAATTAGTGACAGGATGAGAGGGAACGGCCTCAAAATGTGCCAGTGAAGGTTCAGGTTGGATAATAGGAATAACTTCTATGAAAGAGAGGTCAGGCACTGGAATGGGCTGCCCAAGGAGATGGTAGAGTCATCATCCCTTGAGGTGTTCAAAAAACATTCAGATGCAGCATAAAGGGATGTGGTTTAGAAGGGGAAATATTGGTGGTAGATAGGCAGTTGGGCTAGATGATCTTGGAGGTATTTTCCAAACATGGTTCTATGATAAGTGTCTCCCAGTTATTACCATGGCCAACAGTTTGTCTTTTTAGTACTGTTCCACAGCCTCTCTGGGACAAGTAAGACCCATGCACACACCAAACATACTTGTTTATGTCCTTCAGAATCTGGTTTCCTCAAGGAACATTGCCCCATAAACTGCAAACAAGCATCATAAGCAACCAGTCTTGCCAAAACCACAGCTATAAAGCAGAAATTGTCAGAGGAAATCTTGCCCATAAAACTCCTTGGAGAAGGACAGGAAGGCTACATCTCCTAAAGCACATCAGCTGACACAGAAGCTTTCCTCACCAATGGTTCCTCTGTCTTAAAAACCTCTCCCCATAGTGTGGGAGCAGGAATGACTGGTGGGAAGGGTTGTTCTGTCCTCCTCAATTGTTCTCAGTGCAAAAACAAAATAAAGCAAACAAACAACACCTCTTATAGGTGTTCACTCACCAACTCAGAGAATGGGGAAGAGAATCTGAAGCTGCAATCTGTTTGGACGTGATTAGTACAAAATCGGAGATTATGCTTGCAAGGCAAAATTAATATTACTGTTTCCATGCCATCGTACTACTGATCATTTCCAACATCCAATTAGATCTTAATTCGCTTGGACTGAATACCTGTGCCTCATGCCAAATTCTAGTTCAAATCCTCTGTTAAACTCCAGTGTAGCAGGAGAAACAGACCGGCACCTTGCATTTTAAAAAAAAACTAGCACAGTAACCACCTGTACAAGCAGTTGTCCTGTGCTGAAGATTTATAGGTTTAGCATTCTCATAAACATACAGTCCACATTAGAAGCTAATTCAGAAGAACAGGCAAGCACTAACCAGGACAGATACTTATTGATGTAATAAAAAAAGAGAGCCTGCAAGTATAGGACCAGGATAGCCAAAAGGATTGTCTCTGAATTAAATTTCCTAAGAGGTTTATCTGATTGGTGAACAATAAATTTAAATTAAGTCCACTAAAATCAATATAACAATCGCATTTTCTGTCCCTGAGGAGCCATCAGCAGCCAATTGTGAGACTGCAAAAGCCTCCACTTAAATTAGAAGTTTAAATCTGAATGCTTGCTATTGTGTTTCAGTGATAAAGTTTCTTTTTAAAACCAACTCAGAAAAGCAGACAATGCTACATGCCACAAGGACCAAGAAAGTAGAGACTTATTGCACGAATTTAGGATGCGTTGCAAGCTTTCACTAAAAATGCCTTATTTTATGCACAGTTTAGTTCTATATATTATTAGCTAAGATAAGGGAGCTACAAATACAAGATGTGTCTGTTTGTCTAAAGATAACATCTGTAATTATGTACCCGGGAGGAAAAAGGAAATTTCAGCTAATAAACAAGGTTCATTCTGTGAAAATAGGTTACATTTGAAAGAATCACGATCTGTCTCCCTTGGAAAGAATTGTCCTCAGTGTTCACCCTACCTTAGATTTTGTCTCAGTTAATTAAGGTATTTACTTTCTTGTTTCCCTTTGCACTGTCTGTACTTTGTGACAAACTCTGTCTCCTTGTATGCCCAATTTTTTTTTTAATTTATTTTTTAGGATTGCAACTTTTCCTTCATTTAAAAAGTGATGGAGTTAACATTACACTGAGCTACTTAAGACCATAATACTCTAAAGAAGAAAATCTAAAGCCTGTAATAGAAGGCTTTTCCCCACTTCTTTACTTCACTTTTTACATTTTCGTTTTTTTATTTTCACTCTCTTCTTTACACCTCACAGATGTTATGTGATATTCAGAAAAGCTGCTGCGCACTAAGAAATCACAAGCCCTTCTGAGGAGCCTTTCAGTGTATCATCTTTGATTTCCTCTACAAAGATTCAAGATTCAGCTTTCTTAAAGCTGCTGCTGAAGCTTGGAAAAGTAGTCCACATTAGAAACTGCAGAACTCCACTTTAGGCAGTCAAGTACATCTTAGCAGAGCTGTTCACAATCCTTTCTACAGCTACAAATGCAGACAGTGCACCCAATCTTTACAATCACATAGAAGTTCATAAGAACAGTGAAGTTAGCACAGAGAGCATTATAAAAATCCCTCTGCATTGGAGATTTATGTATTATTTACACTTTTTTTTTTTTTTTTTTTTTGTTTTTTACACTCCAGTATTTCATCCTTTCTACTGTGAAATACAAGCAGCTCAAATAATCATCTAAAAACATAATTTGCTATACTCTGAGGGACTGCATGAGAGATCAGTGAAAAATGACATGTTGTTGTTTTTTTTTTTATTTTAAAGGGCAACTAGCACTCATTTACTACATTCTAATTTCTCTGATTCTAACTATTTTACTTTCCAAAACAAACACAGTCTAATCTTGTCGTGATTTTAGGTAGGCTTTTTTTTTTTTTTTTCCTACCAACAAAGAAATAGAAGTCTT
Source organism: Coturnix japonica (assembly GCF_054131305.1). NCBI lineage: Eukaryota > Metazoa > Chordata > Aves > Galliformes > Phasianidae > Coturnix > Coturnix japonica. The sequence goes on from NC_140663.1 coordinate 109,505,390, forward strand.
AAACCCCTGACGCAGATTTATTTAACAAGCACTATCCTAGCAGTAGATGATCTAATTTATCTTGACTCTGGTTTAAAATGTTAAATCATTCATACATTGAACGCAGTTCATTCTTGAACTGTTTAGATGCTTTTTAGAACTAGAAATTTGAATACACGAACAATATTCATTCCCTCCCCTTTTGCCCCAAGAAGTTTACCAGTGCACAGAGCAAGTCCACTGCTTCCAAAATAAGTTCCTGATGGCCAATTCGTGTGACTCCAAGATCTTCCAGTTCTTGGTGAGTAATACGTAGTAACTGGTCACCACTAATCTTTTCTCTCTCAAAATTCTTAATATATTGCTGCAAGCAATCATCAAGACCTGCAGAAACAGGATGGAAGAAGCAAAGAGAAAAGTTAACAATATTCTATACTGACATAGGAGATAATGAATAAATAAATACATACAGAGAGTATTTGTTCTACGTTTAAAAATAAATATATAAACATAATTTATATTACAATCATGGTAAACCATAACGTATAAGTTTTGGAGAGCTATGGCAGCCATGCCTTTTCTATCTCTGGGCAATACCAACTACTCTTGAAACCTAAACATAGCCCTGAATTCTTACCATATACTGTGTTAATGATCACGCATCTGAAGCCTCTAGTAACAGATATATTAGCAATTATATTAGCCTCTATTTCATCAGAGAGGGGAGTAGAAAAGAGGGAACAAGGGAAAGGAGGAAGTCTTATGGCCTTCTCTGAGTGCTGTATGTACACTATTATATTAGTTATCAGAGTATTGTAGGAGTCTGGCAACAAGGGAAAGCATTGGTGCCAAAACAAACTCTAAGAAGCAATGAGAGGTTGAATACATTTAACGCAATACATCAAGAACATTCATGTCTCTTATACTCTCTCCCAGCACACTTCTGCCATGGCAGGTGACATGATGGAGGGGCACTACTGGAGATGCCATCCCCCAGTGACTTGTCTTTTCATGGGTCTCCTGACTACAGTACTCCATGAGCCCATGCACAAAACAGCAGAATCACATCAGAGCATATCTTATGCTACAAGATCGTTCATACTCTTCTGGTGTCCTTATGTACAGGATCAGGTTCTGCTATGGGACCACCCCAACTGTAGCTGTTCAGTTTTCATGCCAATCCAACAATGTTTTGCCCAACTACATGTTTTTGCCTAGAGCAAAGAGCATTGCTGAGCATGAGGTAATTCAGAGATCTCTTCCAAATCAATCTTTGCCTCAGAGCCCTGCCTAGGAAAGCTCTGCAGCACTGTTTGCTCTCCATGCAAAGGGAATAAGAAAGACTTTCTTTTTTTTTTTTTTTTTTGGGGGGGGGGGGGAGGGGCATATAAACTTTGCAACAAATAGAATATCTCCTAGTGGATGAATAGAATTGCTACAGAATATCCCCTAGTGGATGAATAGAATTGCTACTACGTAGCAGGAATTGGCAAAGTTTTGAACAAACTGACTTAGCCTTATCTTCAGATATGTCCACCTTTCTGATAGTTGCCTACAAACAACAGGCAGCACATCTCTCCCTGATGATGAAAAGGCATCTGCTCTTTAGGTTGTAAGGCAGTGAGAACACTTTTACTTGCTAATCAATATGTCAGAAAACTCTGAAGATGTGTGAAAGAGCAAAGATCTGACTGTTGAGCAGGAAACCAAGCATATAGCATAAATCTTCTATAGAATTTTCTCTTTCACCCCACTCAGGGTGCAGCCACACCTACTGCAGTCTCATACAAGGAGCACACACACGATACCATCATCTTGAAGTGTACGACACAAGCCTCCTTGATTTATCCATATTTGTACCTGTTTTGTTCAAAAGATTTGGGAAATGAACTGCATGAACCTCATTACATGCACCGTCTCACGTACAGTGACGTTTATTTTTTGAAAGAAATTGAATATACTTGATGATACATAAAATGCTTCATCTAAAATGTATTAAAATAGACTGTAGATGTGCTTTTGCTAAATGACTAAAAAAAGACAGCAGTAAGTACCTCTGATATTCCTGTACTTAAGTCCCACACTGCTTACATAGATTGCTGAATGAGAATAATAAAATTAAAATGTTCAACGTCATCAGGTATCAAAAATAAAATAATAATAATTCCCAACCTAAGAATCTAGTAACACAAATCCACAATAAGACATGACAGATGCACTTGGTAAACACTTAATAAAAGTTAATTCTAAATAAAGCTAAAACTCTTCCTCCTGCTGCTATATGTGTATTTTTATCATTCAGTTGCAATACAGACAGATGCATATAGTTGGTGCAAGATAAGAAAAATTAAAGAAAACAAAAATATTACTGACAATTGCTTGACTCACCGATTTCGTAAAATACAGACCCAGGAAAAAACAAAATAATCTAACTGCAGATTACATGACATTTTCAGAATAGCTCACCACAGTTACTTCCCCTCACTTCCTAAACAGTGTATTTTTTATTTTTTTTTTTTTAAAAAGTCATTTATTTCTATTTTCTCTTTCTTAATCAAGGAAAAGCAATTTTTTTCCATAAACAAAACCATGCACCAATAGGAGACACTAATAATGCAAAAGGGCAGTCAGCACTCCGCATTCACACCTTTCAACCCCCAAAGGCATGATAACAGCCTTATTTGCCAGCAGACTGCAGGGATTGAGCGTTCCTGGCGTACAAGGCCATTTAAGTTGGGACAGAACAAGATGTAACAGAGAACACCAAGTGCCTGGGGTCCATGGAGACACCCTAGAAGCCAGCAGGGAAAGCACAGCTTTCTTTAGTGCAGCCTGTCTTTTGCAGCACTGATGTAACTGCACACAACCAGTCTCAACGTAACAGGAATTGTTCTCTGATGACAAGAACTGGGGAATGGTCTCATATCCAACATTCCCCTCTCCTTCCAAATAACCCCAGGATTCTCTGAGTATATGTAAAGGTGCAGGCGTTCCATTAGTGTAAAATTGTATGATGGTACTTCTCTACCTTTTAGGCCTGCTCTTCAAAGGAAACACTACTGTCTAAATTGTTGGGCTTGGATTTTGACAGAGACCACAAGTCTCATACTTCAGAAACATCACACATTTCCCAGAAGGCAAACTCCTCCATGGTATCTCTCAGAGCTTACCATCCGGGAGCCTGGCACTGCTTCTAGATTCCTCTGCATTCATAGCCAGATGGGGGTCTGGAAACAGAAGATGATCTTGGAGGCTTTTTCCAACCTTGTTGACTCCATGATTCTATACACTGCACTCTCTTTCAGACAGAATACCACTGAGGGGCTGTGTTTGCACATGTACTGTTCTCTGCATTAACAGAGAAAGGAGTAATACTCTTCACTGAGTTTAAAACATGCTATATCCAATGTGACTAAACAAATAAGAGAGAGAGAATTTCTCCAGAAAAAAAAAATTCTCTTGCAAGCAGAGCACACCATATCTATATATTTTCTCTACTCTGTCACTGAGTTCTGCCTTCTGTGAGCCAAGCTGGGAGTTCATCAAATCATTAACAGTTTTTAATGGCTCACTGATGCGAAATCGGACAGATTTCTATGAAGTGAATTCCCATTATTACAGTGGCACAGTAGAAACTGATCGGGAAATGTTTAATTTCATTTTCCTATTCATACAATTTTCTGGAAAAAGATTGCAAGATGCAGTGCTACTCTCAGGGGAAATCTTCTGTGCTTGCAGTCTTCTAACTAATAACACAATCACATACTCCATGATCTTTCTGAGGTATTATCTTATTTTCATGCAGGTAAAGAGTTATCCTTTGAAGCAAGAAAAATCAACTACAACCATGTAGCTCAGAGCCAGAAAAGGTTATGCACACCTGTGGTAAATCGGAGGTATTTCATTGAAGGGTCACTTACATCTCCCAGTTCTGATCCTACCATCTGCTCCTTTTCAAGAAGTTCAATTTCCCTCTCTTCTCTCTGGGGATGCTTCTGTAAGAAGTGAGCTATTTGCTAGGCTCTTAACAGAATGCAGGGCAAGTACACTGCCTATCTGCGACATGGATTATATGTATGTAAGCACAGTGATAGTCCATCGCAGCTATAGCTAAGGTATGAACTTGTTTCTTCGGAAAATTCAATCCAAAGTAAATTATTAACTATACATGCCAATGTCTCTTTAAGACATCACCACACCCCTAAACAAATATTAGAAAATAAGGCTAAAAAACTTTTTCCATAACTAGATCTACTATCAGATTTCTAATCAGCTGTTCAGCAGCTATAAGAGAAGATGCAGCTCTAAATATAGTGACAACTAGATAGAAAATCATTCCCCAGATTGGTGGTAAATGAATTTTTTTCTTTAGGTTTTTTCCCTTTAGGTTTTTTAGGAGAACTACAATGAAACTGACAGAGCTTGTATACTCATTAATCTTTTTTCCACCCTGGAGTTAAGGAAACATTATGAACACTGCAGGTGTAACTGTCATACCTGAAACTTTGAGAGGGAACTATATTTTTATGCTTCCTTGGTAAATCAGAATGAGGATGTAAATTAACACCTTCCCTTAGTGTGTCCTTGTTCTCTAAACCCAGCAGTTACTGAAGAGCAATAACATACAGAAAATACATGGAATAATTTTGCAGGGGAAAGGAAGACATTCTGCTTTCTTAAAAATAAGTGAACATTTGGGGATTTTCTTCTCTGTAACGTAAATCAAACTAATCCATCTTTTAGTCTGAAGGGTAAGACTATGCCCTACATGAACTCTGTCAGTTTTACACCTTAACAAATTCAGGCAATGGACTATAGCACAGAACTTAACAAGCCATCTTAAAGAAAGTTTAAGCTAGAATTTAACATAAGCTGGGAATTTGTGTAGCAACAAGCAATACCATTTCAGATGATAAACTACTATTACAGCATTCTTATCTGAACTAGCATGATGGAAGGAAAAATCAGTTGCTTTCTCTCCTCTCAACCAGTAAATCCGCATTAAGTTTAAATCAACTATACCTATGGACTGACCACTGTAGAAACTGCACGTGGGCCCACTTACATCAACACACCATTTTGTGAATTTAAATGTCCAGATGAGTACTTGATAAGTTAAAGCACCGTGCTATGATTCACACATTTATTTTATTAATACACAGCTGGTAGGATACTAACCTATTTAGTCTCATTATAAAAAAGCAGCTTTCTTTCCACCAAAGAGTAAGACAAGCAAACAAGTAACTTCTCTGTACTTAATGCAGTTCAAGCAGACAGCTGTTTCTGGAAATGGCCAGCAACCCAGAATCAGCAGTTCCCATTTGGGATATGCACTCAGACATCCCCTGTCAGTGAACTAGAATGTGAGGGAAGTGATAAAAAAGGGAAGACTTCACCACAATCTGTTCTTGGGAGATAAACATCTGGAAACTCCCCACATCTTCTAGCCACCATAAGCATGACCAACCTGCCACTCCCCTCCTTAGAGGCAAAAAAATTACGTTCTGCTGTTCCAAGGGATGCTTTGGGATCTGCAGCACATCCTGGGCATTGTAAGTGACAAACAGATGTCACAGGTCTCAGAGCCAGATGACTGACTTAAGTTCAGTAGATGGCAAATGCCTACTTATGATGGGATGGCAGCAAAAATTAATGCCCAGTCCCATAGGAACATTGTCAGATAAGAACTGGGAAGCCAAAGAGCATCTGCAAAGGTGCTGAGAAGAAATCCAGTCTGGGGTAAGAAGCACTGTCCACAGTCAGTACTAATTCCATAATTAAAAACCAAGTCCTGTGCTAGTAATCTACCTCTGAAACATCTGCTGTTTCTGTGCCTACAAATACACTCTTATTTCTCAATCAGGAGCTTTCACAAGAACTGGAAAAATATTCATTATATGAGAGTGTTGGCAATAATCTGCAATTTTTTTTCATCAAAAAATCATCATCATTAAGACTGAGCAGATCATACCTGGTTCATCAATAGCTCCACTTTACAAAGCCTTGCACCAATTTTTAAAAGGATTTTCTTAAGAAAACTAAGTAGAGAAGGATGAAATATAGACTGACTACCAACATGATTTAAAGATATACAAGACCAAGCATGGTTCAATGTTTAGAAGATAAGATTTTCAGCAAAACAAGTCCTTGCTGTTATACTATTTAGAATCAAGGCTTATTATGAAAGTTGGGCTTGTTAATGGTGTGAATACTATCCAGTGTTGTGTTTAGCTGTTGATAAACGTCATTATTCATATTTCTCTGAACACTTTTTGTTACCATTATGCCCATCTGTATACCAAACCCAAATCTTCACATAACACATGAGTTTTGCTAAGTATTTGAAATCTTAAAACACAAACAATACTGCAACATCCAAAGCAGAGCTACATTTCTTTGAAATTCAAGAATTAGTATCCCTGATTATCAATATTGTTCTCAGTGTAAGAGGTTATAATTATTGTTATATTTAGGACTCTTATTATTGGATTACAACAACTACATTGTACAACTCCAGCTGTGGCCTTTGCGCAGCAAAATAGCTGAAGTGCGCTGAAAAGTTAGTGTGGTTGATAACAGCAATGGAAATCTCTTTGCTAGTGGAAGGGAGAAGAGCTTGCCAAACAGCCCACGGCATCATTAAAAAACAGGAATCCCTCAAATGAAGCTAATCAAAGGAAAGCACGCACTGCTCCTGATAAACACTACATCCAGGCACAGGGCATAGGGCAGGCACAATGGGGATGGTAGAAAGCATGCATTCATCCTCATAATTGAATGTATAAAATGACAGCTTTTAAATTCAGACTTAGAAGTTCAGCACAATTTGGGAGACATCAAGGGATAAACTAGAAACATCTGAACAGTAACGTCTTTTTCTTTTTTTCTTTTCCTCTTTTTTTTTTTTTTTTTTTTTTTCTTTAATGAAGGAGTCCCTCTCGTATTCAGAACAAAAAGAAGACTGAGAACAGGAAAGTTGTTTCTTTTAATACTGTGCAGTACCCAAACCATAAATTCTCTAACAAGTTACCCAATTATTATCAATATTGCACAACTAGAAAGACTGAATAAAAATCCAACAGAAAATTTAAAATAGGGAATACCCTTATCATCTCAAATTTTATCGTATATTAATGTATGCCCTATTCATTTTTGAAACAGCTCAGAGGACACGGAACACACCAACAAAATGTTGCAAAAGCAAGAGAAGAAAGTGACATTGCCACTTTGAACACAAAGATGAATAAATTTTTATGATACAGAAGAATCCAGCCAGTCTGGTCATATTCAGGATCCCATGATGACAGACTCTGGACAAACTAATATGCAAGGAGATACTCTCCACAAGATTCAAGCTGGCTAGCCAAGAAAGGCAGATCCCTGCTGAATTGCTAGCTTAACTTCTACTTCATTTCACTTTGCAGTTTCACATGATCTCTCTCCTTCCATTACTTCATGTATACTCCAGATTGCAGATCACCTCAAAAAGAAAAGCCTTTGGGATCCAATCAATCCTTAACCTCTTCCCTCAAAGTACCACATTTCTATACCAATTACCAGAAGCAAACTAGCTGCAGCGTGTTCTATCTCAACATACAGGCTGTTTTCAATTAGCACTACAAAATTACGTTTCTAAGTACCACTCACTAAAATGTATTACATCTATTTGTGTTTCATCAGAAATCTGTTTTACTTTCAAATGTTCCCATTTTTCCTCATGGCTCCTTGTACATCTGCCCGCATCTCTACCCCTTCAGGGATTTCATGTTTTCTAAGAGACTGCTACAATATATCAGACTACAAGGAAAGATTTCATTGCTAATTGGTTTCACCTAAAATATAAAGCAATTTATGAGAGTACAGATTTTTTCCTCATGTTCTTCTCACCTATAAGCCTTCTAGAGACTTAAATTTGTATTGGTGCAGAAAAAGTTTACCAAGAGACCAATTGTTGATCCAACATCAGCATATGGCTTTATGACTCCTATAGCACGTCTTCAAGGATGCAGAGAACACTAGTGATGTTTAAACATGCTGCAAAAAGCACTGCCTGAATCAAGCCCAGCACCAATGGGACAGTGCTTGAGCAAGGGAAAGCAAGCAAGGGCCCAATTTCCCTTGTGAGCCCTACACTCTATACTTGGCCATATGCCCACTGACACACAGCACTTGCCCAATGCAAAGTCCTGCACCGTGCAACAGTGATAAACCAAGAGATGACTGCAAGCACTGAAATGCAACCACTGTACTCCCAGAGGTTGGGGGGCTTTGTCTAAATAAATGTGGTGTTGGCTTCTCCAGCAGCTAGAAGGAACAAGGAGGCTGAAACTCCCTCAGGACTTGAGATAGAATAGTCCAATTTTCTGTAGTTTTCCATCATCTTCCATGATTATTTGCAGCTGTACTTCATAGGATCACATATGAGTAAAGGAAGCGTGAAGCTGTCAAGTGTCCCAGCTTACAGAAGGCAGGCAAGAAAGTTTCTCCAAACTCTGAGTGAACTCCCGCTCACTCTCCTGTATCACAACGCCCATGCAATTCCCAGGCTCAAAGCCTTTTTGAACAGAAGTCTGCACAATCCGGCACAGTCTGAGATTTGGGATGCTTTTTGGGCTGTGGGCAGAAAAAAGCTGTACATCCCCCTCCACATGACAAAGAAACATCTGTAACTTAAAATTGCTGGTCAAATACTGTGATGTGTAGGAGGGCCTTCAGGATGAAAGGGAAAGCTATACTGCTAATATTCATCTCTTCCTTACAGCAGTACTTAGATGCCTCAGTAACCAACCTACAGCTGTGCAAAACATAAATGAATCATATATTAAAGGGAAAAAACAAGTATAATGTGTAAGACAGTGAAAAGATGTTTATGTAAGCCGAGCACACCCCTGACATTAACCAAGTAAATAAATAAGTACTGGTTGTTCTTTCAAATGCCTTCACATGTTTTCATTTTCACAGAGCACTCTGGAGCAGCCACATTAAACGCACTGTTGTTGTCACAAGAAGGGCACTCCTTCCTCTCTCACATGGGCTAATATATGCTATTACACAAAATAGTCAAATAAGCTCTGTCACAGCCTTTAATACAGTTCTTCTCAATGAAAGCCAGCTCTGCTGCCAAGAATTTGTTAAGCTAAAATACATATTTCTTGGAGCAAGCTGGAACATCATGTTCCTGAAGAAACAACACAACAGTTGTCAAAACTATAGTCTAAGTATTATGCACTGCTTCACACTAAGGCAAAAATCAGCTAATAGTTCAGATAAACCTTCAAGATTTATATGGTGATGCCATCACACATGGTCTATGGATTTCATGAGTCCCAGCAGTTTAGTTAAAGCAAAGCAATTCATTTCATAACACAAGCAATTCCTAGGTCATACTCCAATGACACTCAGCCTCTCTGCAGAGCAGTAGCAGACAAGATAGTAGCCTTGACTGGGAATGTCTACACGACAACTTCCACCTATGCTCCAAGTTGTTCTTCCTACCCCCCCATGCAATCTTCCTTATATCATCTACAAGACCATCTAGTGTACACAGGTTCTGTCCACTTACTCCCACCAAAAATTCAGAACTGAGAAGGAACCCTGAGGAGGTTACCCTCTGCCGGACAGAACATGTACAAATAACTTTACAAACAGCCCTACAATTTCATTACAGCTATGCACAGATCCCACCTATGTTAATAAGTCAAAAACATTACAGTTTTCAGCTTCTTGTCTAAAACAACCTACTCCAAACTCTGTTCAAAGTAGAAAGCCTGTATAAAGTAGATGCATGTATGACTTCAAATGCATGTTCTTCCCAACTCTCTTTCTCTCATTAAAAGAGAATAACATACATCATAATGTAAAATTTATAATACAAATTGAAAACATAAATTGGGAATGCTTCTTACATGACTGGGTGACAGGAAAATACGTTTGTTAGTTTCCTACTTTCTTTGGCAATACACTGCCTAAAATAATGTCATCAGCTTTGCATAACGTGTAATTACATTTAAAAAAATTAAAAATCTCTTGAACTGACATCTTACAGTTTCACTAGTTTCTCATTTTGCATAATCACTTGCTCATATAATTTATCCATATGAGCAAAAAGCAGTAAGCAGGAATTAAAGCCTTCAAAGACTGAACTAATCTACAGCGACATGTTACTGTCTCTTAAGTCTCATCAATGTTATATCCTCAGGAAAAAGAGATGAGCACACACACATAGAAAGTAATGCGTGCATACATCACACAAAATTAATATATTTTTTTCCCCAACTACTAACTGCACAGCTCTAAATTAATGACATGAAACCTGTGTCCCTGAAGCTCTTTGCAAAGACAGGATGACGTATTTCATCAAACATTAGTGTTATGCACTATATACATTAGTGCAAAATGCTGCAGTTTAGTGCTACTAATATTTTCTAATGCATTTTGCACACTCATTTACTTAACAAATGTGGAGATTAAGATAAAGAAAACCTGTAATTCCCACATGAAATTTGGGCAGGAATATTGAGAACCATTGAAGTATAGGAGGATGCACACCACTCTCAGCCTTCCAGGTAATTAATGCAGAAAGAGGCCAGAGACATCACAGAAAACGAGTCATCAGCAACAGCTCTCAGATCTTTGTTAGTAGGGAGCCATCCAGAAGGCAGCACAGGACAAAGAGATGCCCTCATGCATTTTCTTAGCCATACTTACAAACAGCTTGGCACCAAATCATATAGAAGGCATGGCAAAATAAACTGGACAGGTTTAGAGAAGCAGCAGATTCACACAAGCTAATACATCATGACCTTATATGAGATAAAGGGGAAAAACAAACAAAAAAACAAAAACAACCACAGCCAACATTAAAGATTTAACCACCGAATTCATTCTAACCTTGAGTTTCCTTTGAATGATCATCATCCTTTATTCTGCAACATCCCTGAATGGTAGAACTAAACACAGCCAACCACAGTATGCATCTTGGGCTTGTTGTGCATTTCCTGCCCAACTAAGCATTGTAAATATAAACAGCACTTATATTATAAACTGCTTGAAAGAGTACTCAGTAAAAAACTACTAAGTATTCTTTTAATACCTGATGTGGACCCAAATAAAAGCTAGAAAAACAAACAAACAAACAAGCCAACAAGAAACAAGAAATCTGAACTTTCAGCCTGCATAGCTTAAAATAATTTGTTATATATTTTTATTACTTTAAAAACAAAAACAAAAAACTTTGCAAGATCTTCCTTGTTCCATATGCACTCCTAAAAGCATGTCTGCAACACAGGTTAGATTCCACTTCAAGTAGTCATAAAAGCTGAATAAATTAATAGCTTGTTGACCATAGTAATTCTGTTTAACTTTGCATGCCTTCCTCTTCATCACTGAAGAGTGAAGGAAACAGTCGTCCTTGTTGCCAACCACAAAATTCTTTGGTCGCACTAAAAAAACATCTTTCTGAACTTCAGTAAGACTTAAAGGGTGATGTTTTTGAGAAGAAGAGAACTTACTTCATTTGAGTTTATTTATTTCCAAGCACTACTTCTAAGGTATAAAATGCACCACTTTATCATTATTTCCAAATGCCAACAGGTTACACATATATGTATTAGAACATAGATATGTTCTAATCTTGCACTGCATCACATGCATCCCTGTGCTCACATACAACAATGTTAGATGGGGGTCTGGAAAATCTAATGTCTGTCAAAATATAGCGTCAGTCCTTTTCTTGTGAGGGAATCTTCTCTGATGAAGTCCCTTTGGGAGTTGGTGCTCTGTGTAATAGCCAGCTTCATGACTGTAGTAGGGAAAAAAGTGAAAAATGGAAAAGGCTTCTCAGACTTTTAATATGAATATTTTCACATTAATATCCTGCCAAATCATTGGTGTTTCTTTGAAAACAAAAATAACAGTTTGACAATTTAGGACACACAAACTTCTCAAACAATACGATAGGGCAAAAATTACAGACAGAAGAAGCTTCTCTAGGCTGGAGGAATTTTGCAATACACTGACACCAGCACTTCATCCTACGACCAGACGATAGGATTTCTCCCTTAAGACCACTGACTTCTGCACAGCTGCCCCAAGCTCTTTCACCTGAAACTGCAGCAATCCAATCTGCAGCCCACTCCACCAGGAGCAGAAGCATTGTGGATTTCACACAGAAGCAAGAATTTACAGCAGGCAACACCTGAGCACCAGCTACTCAACATTGAACAAACAAAAGCCTGTGTGGCTCAAGATTTCCCACCACAGTACTTCACTGGTAAGTTTACAAGGCCAGTTTGCCACATAGTAATACAAAGTTACTGATTGATAAGAGAATCTTGACAACAGAACAAGACTTTCATCCAAATACTAGCCACCATCTTCAGCAGATGGGAAGGGAAATCTTGTCAGGACTTGCAGTGGAAGAATCCATCTTACTACCAAGCTAGAGTCTGTGTAAAGATCAGGTATTCTTTGTCTCTATCAAAACAACTCTTGTTTTTTCTTTTCCCATCAAGGAAGCCACCCAGAAAGTGTCCCTACATTCATCTTACTGCTGCTACCTGAAAAACCTATGACTAGCAGCAGAACTTCTAAAGTCATTCTCCAAGTATTAGGCTGGCAATATTGTAGTGCACCAGCACTAGAAAGATACTCACGACTCCAACATTTTTTTATTATTATTATTTTTAAATTAAAAAACAAACAAACAAACAGACAAACAAACAAAAAAAAACCAACCACCATTTGAAAAGAGATTTTATTGCAACCTATTCACACTACAAACCAACCCTTGGCAGATGAGCTGTGCTTTGAATTCCAAGTGTATGATAGGAGATCTTGTTAATTAAATTCTTTTAACCTACATTGTTCAGGTAGGGATTGATTCGTTAACGTGTGTCCCATGAAGTCTGAGCACTGCATTAACATTGGGCCCATCTTCTCTGACACAACTTGACACTCCAGTCATATGTTAAGCTCTGAAGCATCTGTTCCATAATAAACTGTTACATGCTTGCCAAGAACCTAAGCACTGCCTTTTGGATGAGTATTGCTAAGTTGCAAGCCATAATTTAATACTCATCTGACATTGATGGTGACCCAATGTTTAATGGAGCTTAATGCTCTTCTGATGCACTGATTAAATTATTGCTCAGTAGTCCAGTTTCATAATCTACAATTTGCAAGGAAGCAAAGCAGATATACACACACTGTCTCCTATCACGTCAGAGAAGCAGCACACCGACAGGGAAAGGTCCCCTAACTGAAGTTCTAGGTAAGTGCATCATTCATCAATACAAAGTTTCATCTAGATACTTGAGGCCAATTATATTATTGTGGAAAAAAAAAAATAAAAATAAATAAAAAAAAAAAACCACCAAAACAAAACAATGAAGGAATTATTCCCATGTGGAATAAAAGCCTTGTGGGTAAAAGCCTTGACCCACTGTGTGCAATGACTTCATAACATCCTGAGTGCTGTCCAGGAAATTCAGTGCTCTGGCCAACAGGAGTTTCTATTCATTTTCCCCTGCTAGGTTGTTTAACAGTTTGGTCCCTGCTTAGACGCAGCTGTGCAAACAATCTCTCAGGGTTTGGCCTGACACTACTGAACTCCATCCCAAAATGTCTCTCCCCACCTTTTGCGCATAAGGTGAAGAAGGCTAATTTGGACACATAGGTGTTCATGAACAAGCTTAAATATGTAGACCCTAACAATTTTTAAACCATGCTAGAGAAAGAATGGAAGGAATGGTAGAAAGAAAACTAGCAGGTTTCAATTTATACCTAAGGTAGTAGTAGCAGTATCTAAGGTTGGTAGCAGCAGTGCTTTCTAAGCCATTTCAAGAAGGTTTACATCCATCTTCAGGGAAAATAAATAAATAAATAAATACAAATAAAAATAAATGCATGCTGAATCCCCAGACATATTAAAACAAATATTAGCAATTAAGGAATAGCAATAAGAATGTAACTGTTTAAGAACACATTGGATGAGAACAGCTTTCTGAAGCATGCATTAAAAAATAAATAAATAAATAAATAAAAATCATCTTTTATTTTCTCAGAAAGCACAACTTTCATCCCAGACAAAACAGATGAACAGCATCAGTGTAAAAGTACTTTTGCAGGACCACTTGCTACACTCACTATTATATCATTTTCATAGCTACTGGCAACCCGAAAATATAGTACTGTCAATAAAGTAACTAAGGACTAACCACGTTTCAAGCAAATGTTAAAGTGACTGCAGTACTTACACTACAGAAATAAAAAAGCCAAAATCAGAAAATCCCCAGAGTAACATTTTCAAGGCATATGCAGCTCAGCTGTTCAAGTTCTCAAATTTGGACCTCGGTGCTGAGACCATATATGATTTTAACTTCAAGTATGCGAACATTCTGACAGAAATTAAAGTAGCTCGCTCTAGTGCTCTGTGTATTTGTGAGTTTACATATATTCTACATGAGAAAGCTCTAATTGTACAGGAAAGCTGCAGTTACTTGTGTCCATTCACCTGTTAGTAGGCCAGGACTAGTTTCACTGATATTATGGAAAACTTAGACCTGAGTACATGCTTTACATTATCTCTCAACAGTTAACGTAACTATTTTAAAATGCTGTAGGAATAAAAGAAGCGTCAGCATTTAGAGATATTACAAAAAGTTTTCTCCTTTAAACACACAGTTTTACCCAATGCAACATATATAAACAAGTTCCAAAATAATTCTGAGATTTATACATTCATAAGATATATTCCTTCATTTTTCTTCTTAATCCAGGAATGCTTTAATATTGGCAGAATAATTCAAATTCCATCTTTTTGATAAATTTAATTTCATTAATTTCCCACAATATATGTTAGGGGGAAAAAAAAAAAAAAAATCACAACAAAACAGCACAACTGCCAGTGTTTTGAACATGCAGTAGCATGTTCAATTAAATTTCAAGGAGTTAATCTCTGACCAGAGCTTCAAAATCTAACATGCTACCCACAGGAAGTAGCTCTCAAGCCCAGCTCCTACAGTGAATACTCAACAGGCATTGAAGCTCCCAGATGTCACCCTGTGAGCTGCTTGTAATGATTTCTCAGACCTCCAGACACTTTGCCAAGGACAAATATATTTTTAGGATTCCACAAGCTGTAAAGCATATACAATCCTTCTGCCTTTTTTTCCCCCCTCAATAATTTTTGTTTTTTCAAGACCCAAAAATTCTATTTAGTTCCAGCAATAACCAACCTTTTTAATTTGTATCTTACTCTTCAGTTTTGCCTTCCTCACTGCCTATCACCACGGTTACAGCTCAGCCAAGTCCACAGACATTATTTTCCCCCTTGCTGTATAGAAGCAGCAGCAGAATATTTTCTTCTGCAAACCCACATCTCATCATTCAGCATTCTCTAAACACTAATAAGAAAATTTACTCCATCAACATGCAGGGAAAACATAACAAGGTATCGTTTTTCTTGGTAGAATTTTCACAGTTACTTCTCGAAGAAAATGTCATCCTTCAGCATTTGTAGGAGGCAAAAAGCTGTTTTCCTACAACTCAATTTTTTCCCAGGACATTTTAAAGCAGCATTCATCCTCTGGGGCCCACTGTCCTTGCCCAAACATGTCTCAGCTTAGTCCCAACATCATCACTGCAAGTGGGAGCAGCAACCTTAAATAAAACACAACAGTGACCTTTTGCTCATCCCTAATTCCCCTATGCAAACCCACTGCTGTATCCAGGCACCATTTTCCCTTCCAATATTTTGCACATGATAGGGACACCTCACCATATTGCTTCCAGCTGGGAAGACTTTGATGTGGCCAATCCCTGCACACATACAGGAAGGAGTTGCAAGAAGCCAAGTCCCTTTTCTTCTTCCTTTCTCACAACATTTCACCTAAGGCACCGCCACTGACAGACCTGTCTATGTGTTTGTTGTTAGCAATGCTAGCAGAAATCCCCTCTGTCTGAATTCACTGTGAAAACTTCTCCCATCATGGCTTGGAGCAGGTCTTTGAGATTTAGGGTAGCAAAGAGAAGGATATGTACTGACTAGTAAAGTTTTACTGATATTTTCCATTCAGAGTTCCACAAAATTACCATTAAAAATGAGTGTTTGCTTTTGATCTTTTACATAATCTACGCTTTCAGAATATAGTGAAGCAAAAGTTATTTTTGATTAAATGCCCACTTTGTGCAGGGGAATAAATCTCTATTTAAGAAAAATGTCCTACAATTACAGCCCCTGGTGGAATTAGCTGTTTTATTGTTATTTGGAACATTTTAAATATCCAGCTGTACTTCAGGATTTTGAGGAGTTCTGAGGCTGATAAATTTTCCTTACATTTATAATTGAGAGATCTCGTTTCAGTTATTCAGAAGTCTACTCCAAACAGCTTTTTAAATATCTAACCAGCACTAGGGAAGAAAAAGCAATTCAGTGAATGTGTGGATGTTATGGAACCAATACTGTGTCACAGTTTTAATATTAAATGAAGTAGAAGACCCTTAGATAATGAGAAATCATTTGCTTCAATTTAGAATCATATTATTCATCTTTGCAACAAACACTAAAAAAGCCTAAACATTTAGTGGCTGTAAGAGAATCTTCCAGACTTCAGATTGGCATTTAGGATTATTTTCTTGCTACTTCAAGATTTTAAGTATTTAAGAATATTATTTCATTGGAGCCGAAAACGTAGCTTGCTTGTGTCAGTAATCTAAACACTTAAAACACTTAAAATTAAAACAAATCAAGTAAAACATTAAAAAAGCAATTTTTTTTTTTTTTTACTTAATTACTATTATTTAAACAAACTTTGCACTAGCAACTACACTAATAAGAAACATGGTGAGACATGGTGATTAAACATTTCATGTCTCTTAACAGCTAATCTTAAGTGCTAACGAGTGAAAAAAATGACAAAATAGTTGCTGTAAAGTTTCTAGCTACACTGTAAAGCAACTCACACACTTGGCTTTTTGGTTTTGTTGGAGTTGAAACCAGAGCATTGCCAGGCTGGCCACTAAAGCCCCATGTGAACAGCTTTACTTGTCACATGATGCAGGGTCATGCAAGATCTCACAGGTGCTTTAGCCTCTGCCTACACACAAGAAACCCCACTGACTGCCCTCCACACCATACGGTCCACACTTAACTATATCAGCAGCTGCCAACCTAAGAAATCTTATTAAACGTACAATATCAGCCCCACCCCCACCTTGCCTCCTTCAGAATAATCAAACTGAAAGAGGTTTCTTTGTTAATGGGAGAGTTCATTGCACACTTGTTCTGAATTCTAGGCCTCTCACATGATGCGCCAGGTAATTTCACCCCTGGTGAGCACATGAATAACCCATTAATTCTGCAGGAATGCACGGGACTACTGTAAGCGATACCTCAGCCAACATAGCCAGAATTAACCTGCTGCACATCTACTAACTGCCCACACAGGGAAATGCACAACCACACTGCCATGGCCCACAAAGAGAGCCAGGAAAGAACTTCTAGTAAAAGCATGGCAAATGCCATAAAGCATTTTTCATAATATGTTATTGTCACAAAACAAAGAAAGGGAAATTCTGCACAGTGTATCCAATACATTACATTACTTATTTTCTTTTATGTGTTAGATGGGGTCAGCTTCTTTAGCTGCCAGTCCTGACATTTCAGTATCTTCATTTCTTTTTATACGTAACCAAAAAAACTTAATCTCAAACTGTATGATGACAGTATTTCAAATTTTCCTTGAGAGTATCATTAAACACCCCTGAAAACAATACTTTAAAAGCCACAAAAAAAATATATATATACACACATATATAGAACAAGAATTTAAATATTTACTATGCTTCTATTAGAAATTAGCATTAGACTCCTTTTGAATTCATTTTAGCACAGATTCACCAAATGATCTACTAGCCTTTAAAAAAAATACATTTCTACTATGATCTGACTTGTAATTTGTAACTTACTGAGCAGTATGCATTGAAATCCCATCTGCCTTTATAATAAACAGAAAGTAAACTCAGCTCCAATCCACAGTAACAGAATATATCAGTACTCTTGTCAAAACACTGTTTTTCTTCATACAGATTCAGAGAGCTTCTGAAATGGATTTTGAGGATGCAATTGTTTATTTCTCTTCAGCATAAATTTGTTTTGTAGTGTCTTGCTTATCACTGTAACAATGGTAAGCAATGTGCCAGATCAAAGCAGGCCTACAGTTTAGAGCAGACAGGAGTTTTACACCAAAGGGTTTCTATTGCTCAAAAACATTTAATCAAACACTCTTTCTAAAATAAATGCTTGCTGTACTCTTCTTTTTCTTTCTCAAGCATTTCCTCTTTCTTTCCATGTATGACAAGCTGGACTACAAGAGCCTATGTTTTGCAGAACCAAACACAACAGGCCCCCATCCAGCTGGTTTCCTTCATCAAGCCTCTCCTAAAACATCACATTACGAATTACAAACACTCTCTCCCATCCTGCCTTTGGTCAGAAGAATAACAGTGAAGTAGATGGCAAACTGTGATGCCTTCTACCACTTGGGCAAAAGTTTGCACAATTATAATTTTGCTACCAGATCTCTCTCTTTAAATAACCTGGGCTCTTATTAACTTCACCTTGCCTATCATGCCACTAGGCCATGGTGGTCTTGACTCAAGGGGACCCTCTATTTGGGGGTGAAGTTGTTAACTCAAGGTCTTGTCCAGCCCCCCCTTTTGGCTAGGCAAGGGGATATTGGATTTGGTAGTTGGTTTTCATTTTTATAAGTATTACATTCATAAAAAGAACCCAACTGGCTCAGCTGCAATAAATTAAATAGGAACCTAATCTGTGAGATTTTAGGCAGGTAAAAAATGCCTTTTCCCCTCCTTTCCAGCATACTACAGAATCTACAGCAACATAACTACTAAAGAATTTGTCAAGAGGCTGCTTGACATCTGGGACAAATGGTAATGGGGCTGCTAATCCTCAGTTCACTCCACAGCTTTTGGCACAATAAAAAGATAGGAGGAAAAGCAAGCAACACCTAACAAGTTTAGGAGGTTGCTGCATCTCTACAACCAATCCTAATTTCCAGCTGGGTGAAGCTCCTCAAGTCTCCAGATCTCCGATCAGCAGTGACAGGTGGTATGGCAGTCTTCAGGTCCCACCTGCACACACTCTGATCTGCACAGAAGACATCAAAGCACTGCAACAAGAAGACCACTGGAAAAACATACAAGACTTCACATAATTTGAAAGGCATGAAACAACACTGAGTGCCTAAGAAAGCTCAAACAATTCCATCTCTTCAGTGAAAAAGGCATTTTTTTTTCCTGCCTAGAAGCTTTTAAAGAGGTAGCTAGCAAAGGCATACCACGTCTTGTAATGATTTTTTAATTTAAAACACTCTCCTAAGCTTAACACATCAAACTAAATACCCTTCAACTTAGTCTTACCATAATGCCAAGGCACTTAAACATGAAGAACAAATTGCATATTATGATGCTAAAGAAGACCAAACATGTTTTGTGTACTAATTATTAACAAATCTTTGCATTTTCAGATGCATAAAATGCTTTACTGCCTTATTTTCTAAGCTGTACAAGCCCAGAACCAATATCAACAAGAAATGAATCTGTCAAAGAGCAAACATTTTCTGCCTACCAAGCAGGATATACAGAGAGCAATATAAGGCAGTGATTTTAATTAGCTGGGAATATAAAGCTGTTACAAGACAAATTTCTTTCATTAAAATTAAAACAAAACAAAACAAACAAGAAAAAACAACAGTCACTGAGAGGTGCTTCTACTTAGAGATCACAGAATGCATTTAACCTCCTCTTACCCCTGTAACGAGGAGGACCCACAGGACCTGCAGTACAGTGGGTGGTAAGCAGCCCCTTTACCTGCTGCTGAAACACCACTGAAGCCAAAGTGATCCAAACAACGCAGAGAATACATGGGAAAAGATTTCGTTGTATAATTAATTTTTTGTTGTTGTTGTTGAGATAGGCAAGATAACAGCTTCTTACAAAAGGGTTTCTAAGGCCTTCCAGTAACAAATATGTATGTTCTGGGTGTTAGCCAAAAATGGTGCATCTAATACCAGGGTACCCATAGCAGTATGCTGCTACTTAGTATAATAGCTACTCAATTTCAGCACCAGGTGGTAGAGGTTTTGCTTGCTCCATAAGTATCCCTAAATTACTAAATAGATAAACATTTTCCTCATTACTTATTTGGTTTTGTTTTTCTTTTATTAATCTAAGCAAAACATTTTGTTACTACAGAAGGCAATTTCTCTTTCTCAGGGTAACATCTCATACAAGATCTCCCAAATCAAAGAATTTATACATGCATTTTTCAAAATGGTTTAAAAAATTAACATAAAGCAGAAAAAATATTATGTGTGTGCACAGTACTCCCTTTTTCTCCTCTCCATGGAAATTACCCCACTTTCCCCATCACATATACGTACTCTGATATACTGTTACCCCTTTCTACATTTTTTGAGCTAGAGATGCATCCACAAAGAAGGGCTGTGCCATCTTCCCTTCACCCACAGGGGCCAAAGAACACATCAAAAACACCCAAGGACAGCCCTCCTGTCCAGATCATTAGCAGAGGTTATTCTGCCTTGAGCTATGGAAAGACTTATGCGCTTGAAAGATAGAAATTAGATGCCTAAATTGGAGACTACAGTCATTTAAAAAAAAAAAAAAAGAAAGAAAAAAAAAGAAAAAGAAGTTCTTAATCTTTTAGGGTGTGTCTACACAGAGTTTTGGCAGATTAAAATAGCAAGAAGACAGACCCATCCTCGGCTCCAGGTCCTGTTCCTGCTAATGCCACCCTTGATGGTAGCCTGGGCACACCATCCCATGCATGCATGCACACCAGCCAAGATGCTCACATGTAATAGTGCTCAAGATATTTAAGAGCATGGGGAAACATGTGATCCATGCTCTTCTTCCCAGAAGCACTAAACAATTCAGGATATAATGAAAAACAAAATATAAAGTCCCAAAAGTGAAGCTAGGAACCCCATTTCCCCCCTTGCAGCTAAACAGGGACTCAATGGACTGCAGTTTCTTTTTTTAATGTGCTTTTGGGAAGTAAGATTACAAGATACTGCATGAATGTCAGATTGTTCCCCCTTAGTTCAAAACAAGTCATTGTTGTGGGATGGGAAATTGTGGTTTCTCAAAAGACAAACATCCCTTTTTGCTTGTTTCATTAAACTGGCAAAAGAAAATTTAATTCAAATTAAGGAAACTCATATTGAAACAGATCCACTGGAGAAGAACAATTGATATTTATGTGCTGTTACCACTTTGTGCTCATTACAAGGTCTAATATTTTGCAAGACTCATCTTTTAAACCTTACTAAGCTTATTATTTACTATCTCCTGACAAGCATGACTTCATTTCAAGAGCTGGCATACATCCCATTGTGAAAATCTAATCTTTAACAACATATCCTAATTACATATGCACATTTAATACTAAAAACAAAAGCCAAAATTCAAAGCAAAAGAAAAAAAAAACATTCATTTGACTAAACAAAGCAATTGGATTAGAGGGGGCACAGATAGAAACGTAAAGCCATGTGTGTCACAGCAAAAAAAGTCATTAAGAAAAGGGGGAAAGATGGGAAAGAAAAGAAGGCATACATCCTTTATAGCTGGCCTTATCTGACCTCTCTGAACTCCTAGCTCATTTACTTCCCATCTGCCACATGATGATAACTTTACAGGGAGCGTTTAAGAACTCATCAGAAGTTAATTCAAGTCAATTGTTCTGGTGGTGTTTATTTACACAAAAGAAGCATTCAAGTAGGGGATCCACATGTATCTATTTCCCTCAACAATGAGGGCTGATATGAAACGGGTTTGTAGTGTTCCAAAAGAACGTAAAGGTCAAAAAAATGATGAGCCCAAACTTAAATGATCTCTTGACACTATAATATCTAATTGTGACACTAAAGGGCTCTTTTATATCTATCTACCATATCTACCATAATCAGGAAGCCATTTTCTTTGTAGTAAATACAGTCTATGTCATTTAATGTTATTGAGAGGCTTTGTAGTTCAAAGTATGAATTGCCTTAAAAATTTCAAAGGTTCTATAATTATATTTATAATATATATAATTATATTTATTTATTTATTTATTTATTTATAATTTTGGAAACAATTTTTTATCATTTTTAACATTCCCAACACATTAATATTTCCCTTCAGAGATTACGATCTCATTTCAATTTTTTCAATTTTTCTTGAGATCAGTTTTGATTTTTGTGAGGTTTATCAATACAGAAAACTGCAAGAAAAAGCTTCTAGTATTTTAGAACAGTTGCAGTTTTGATTCTTAGAATAAATAACTGTTCCTAAGTCAGTTACCTTTAAAAGGCAGACCACGTTACTGAACAAATACATAGTGAACAAAGCTAATGAAACATTGAGGCAACATTCCTAACTGCTATTTAATTCTACCTTTTAAATGAATTAATTTCACATATATGCAATTGAAGAGCTACGTGCATGCCTGTTTTTACTTTGGATCCACAATGTTGCTACACTCACCACAGCCCGAAATAGATTATCAACTGAAAAACAAGCATTTTCAAAGGCAAGGTTCGTTTACTTGTTTTATTTTACTCCCCTCCCCCCACCCACCCCGCCTTCTATGAGTATCTGGGCAGCCACATTTGTATTCTGGTTTACCTTCTTTTCAGTCAGAAGAAAAATGTTCACTTTGTTATGTTTTTGCTTGTTTGTTTTTTGCAGTAAATCCATATACTGAAGTTATATTCTCATTTATTCTGCTATAAACAGAGCTCACATCTCCAAACAGGAGTTTCAGCTGTGTATCCAAAAATCATTCAGGACACAATATCTTACAAACTCAAGTCCTTTTTCTCTAACTCCTTGCAGTGAGATGCCCTGACAGCCATGCAGACTGCAACACTGCACCTTGATTTGGAAAGAAGCATCTCAGGAACACAGATAAAATCTTGTGATCTGACAACAGTACCAGAGCCAGTAACTAATTGTCCAGACTGTTCAGGTTTACTCATTAATATCTCATTAGCATTCGTTACCTCCAGTTCATAATTGAGTAGTTCATTGTGCCTTAGAAGGAGTGAAGAACAGTGCAAAGGATGGAGATAAATGATGTCGAAGTAAGTGACTGAAAAAAGTTTTATCGATCAAAAGAGAGAAAATAAATAAATAAATAAATAAATAAATCAGTGAGTTCCATTTAAACTAACTTTGAAAACTTTCAAGGAACTGAAATTACCCTTAACCTTCCACAACAAATTTCATCTTTTATTCATCTACTCAAAACTGTATACTACACAGAGTCTATTTTTGCAAGAAAGTGATTTTTTGCCTTGCACCAAATACAATGTTTTTCATAAGACCTCAGAGTGACTGAGCTTGAAAGGCCATTTAAAACAACCAGCATTTCTCTTAGAGATACAGATAGCAAGTACTCCTTCATTAGCCTTGCCACGAATCTTAAGCTGCCTTCTTCAAACCAACATAGTTAAGAGAACAGCAAATACTTTACTTAAAAGGAAAAAAACTAAAATAAACACTAAGGAAACATGCTAATTGAGAACACGAAAGTCTCACAATTGCATACCCAGCACTGTACATTCTTTAGCTGCTAAGGATGACTTCGTAACTCACGCAGGCATTCCAATGTGCTATGCTAGTAATGTAATTTTCTGAAGCAGACATTTAAAACAATGTTTTAAGGCTGTAAAATAAAAATCATGTTAAAAAAAAAAAAAAAAGTATTTCTTTGCTCACACAGAATGCTGTCTTTCAGCCAAGTCTCTTTATTTTTCTGATCATAAACTGCACTCTTTCCTTCAAAGGTTCAGAATGATACTTCTATGGAAATTTCTTACGTGCAGTGATTATGATTCCAGGCTGAACCTCTCTCAAATCCACACACAGAGCATGACAAATTGTTAACACTACACTGTGCTCTTGGACTCAATTATCAGAGCTCCAGAAATAGGCTTTTGACCACAGGCTGCATTAAACAGCTAAGATCCATAAGGTTTAAAACATACAATGAAATAAAGGCTAAAGTAATGAAAAAAAACATTTGATTTAAAAGTCCAATACCCAGCAATGGAGTTACTGACCACAGATATTTTCAAGAGGACTTAGGGGACACAACACTCAACACTGTACTAAAAGACATAAAGAGAAATTTAAGAAACAATAAGCCTCCACATTCGAGGTTAAACTAACAGTAAGACTGCAACGCTTGAAAAACGGCAATAAACACCTTTCTGAAGAGCAGTAATGACCACTTCATCACAGTGCAATTACAGAAGGCTTTAGAAACAAGTAGAAGCAGACTACAAAAATAAAAAACACCATAACCGGTTTACTTGTTTAAGATTGAGCTGGATCTAGTTAAACAAAGCCTACAAAAAAGATCCCTACCTGGAGAAAGGGAGACAGAGAACATGGTTCTATCTGTGAGGATAAAGGAATAGTAAACAAGTCAGCTAGAAGTGCTGTATGTTCAATAAGTGTTCTTTTCTTATGTTTTGTTTTTAAGTATTTAATTCTACAATTCATTCACACTTAAATTAGGCAAAGATAATAATAAATTTTTGTTGGATTGCTTTTAAAAGGTTTACACAAGCAGGACAAGCGTATATTCACAGTAGTCAGCTGTATTCAACGTAAGTCGTTTTTTCTGAGAAAAACTTCCACATCAGTTTCAACAGAACCCTCCACCACAATCCCTTGACAAGCTAAAAGGAAACAAGGACATGAACAACACTGAGCCTTGAGAATCTTACAAAATACAGTCAAAATATCAGCTATGCAAAAGCACCCAGCAAAACTACAGTGCAATTAATGAAGTAAAGAAAGCACACATCAGCCATGAATGTCAGTGAGGGGAATTCAGTTACAAAGATTTTAATTATTAAAATGGAATTTTATTAGGGCACTAGGTTTAACTTCCCCACTATAATATATAATGCCAGTGGTCCTTTAACAAACACACCTGGTCAAGACTTCAGGTTCACATCTCACCAAAAAGACTTAACACCTTTGTCATCCCCAGGAAGGGTTTCAGTGTTGACTCAGAGGAACAAAATGCCCTAAAGTCAATTAGTCAGCATAAAAATGTCCCACCTATATTTACCTGGCCTCATTGTGCAGAGGAATATTTTCTTCACCTTCCTACTGACATGAAGATTATCAAGAGAGAAGGGAAAATGAAGGGAGGCCAGGGAGAAAGTGTATACTTAAAATGGGTCAGTTATATATTGGCAACTGGTGAAACTGGGCAAACTAAAAATAAATTCTATAGCATAACTGTTTTTGTTTAACTGTAACCTTCTATAAGGCCAAAATCATCCTCTGTTAGAGCTAGGAGTCTTTTAGAGGTGTCCTAGGCTCTACGGCTGGACGTCCCTGGCTACGCCCATCCTGTGTCATAGAGGAGAGCCAAGGAAGAGGTCCCAGCAGCATTGTTGCTCATACACACTTAGTTTCTACACCAACACTCCTACAGATCATATTCACCAATACACACAGCATGATTTTTGTCTCAACAGAGGTACTAGTCCAAGGTACTAGGCATGAACCAGTCAGCACCACCCAGCAGAAAGAAAGACCTGCATCTTCCCCTGCACCTCCCTTCCCCTTACAGACAGCACATATTCCAATGTTCTCCATCTTGGTTTTACCAGATGAAAATACAAGGATCCCCATTTGTTAGAGTCCAGGTACCAGTAGAGTCCTAGTAGTGGAACCTCCACAGCATTAACAATCTAAAATTCAGCATTAGCAAGAAGAAGACCTTGTTCCATTCAAAACAACGAATGTTTGAAGCTGATGAGAGACTTAAACCATTTATTTTAAAAATACTTGAATGAGGTAGTTGAACCTGAATTTAAAGATGCACATTAACTCTCAAAGTTATTTGTTTGGTATTTTTCCCCCCTCTCTTCTTCACAATATAAGAGGTATAATGTAAAAATGCAGCACTTTGTATCCTACTGCATTAAAATAATACACTTTGGTTGAATATAGCTTAATTACAGCTTAACTCTAGTACACTCATATATTAATTAACAGTTTACTTGGAAATTCCTACCATATGGCACTGTAGCAGATGTTCATCATGTAAGGCCAAACACTTTGAAATTACTGTTCTAGACACTTCATCTGAGGTAACAAGTGCCCTAAATTTCTACCTAAAAAAAAAAAAAAAAAAAAAGCCAATAAACAGGAAATGCCAGATACCTTACATGTTCACTCCCACTGCTATTTTCTCAAAGATAACATTATTTGGCAGGTAAGTAGAATAAAAAAGGCTGGATATCCAAAATTCCAGTGTTTGAAAATGACTTGATGTAGACATTGCTGAATTCCTTCTACACTAAAAGAGATTCCTTGCACTGGAAAACTTAAGGAAAAAAAAACATATCTTTGTTCACCAGACATGTCCTAATTCCCATATACGGTGAAGAAGGAATGTATATATGAACAACATTCATCCTGAGCACCACAGATTGATGGATCTGCGTCTTTCAATGCTTCATTCCTCACTTGCAGGAACATCATTGAAAACAACAGATGCTTGCTTCAGGACAGTCAACTATTTTAAAATCTAAGAATTGTTAGATCTAAGTCTTGTTAGATCCATGAGGAGAAATTAAATACCCCACATAGTTCTGCAAGGAGATCTACACGTTAGTTGCTTTCCTCTGTATTTTGGCTATAACATAAGCCTAGTGTTAGTCCTCTTGATTTTTTTCTTCTAAAAAAAAAAAAACAAAAAAACAAAAAAAAAAAAACTGATCTCTCCATCTGTAGTTTAAAATAATAATAACGATAAAGTAGATGCATTTGAAAAGCTGAAAGATAAGAATGTAGAAAATGTGTTTCTCACCATTCCATGATAGAGACCTTCCAGAACTGCAATTTTTCAGTAAGATACTTGGGAATCCTTATTCAAGAGCATTTGTCTTGATAACTGTTCAGCTTCTAAGCTGAAAGTTTAAAGGTTTCATTAAACAAATTATTTAAGTAATAAGTGCAAGAGTGGTACAATTTTGTTTTATTTGGATCTGGAAATCTAAAGGTATCTTGCTATGGGTAACTGCTTGCTACAGAAGATCACCAGTATGGTTAGCCTATAATTTAATTAGGAAATACTGACCTCTTGAAAAAGAAACAGCAGCCACATAGAATAGGAGTCTAAGGAGCTACGTTCCTCTTTCTCCTAGCTGCATACCTCTGAATTCTAGCCCACCCATGAAGAAAACAGCCTTGTGCTATTCCTTTGGAAATCAGTAACAAATACTACTATTTGGCCTGAAGAAATGCAGTACAACCAAACATAGCAGTAACTTACTGAGATTAAATGGTTAGCTGCCCTTCTGAGGATCAGTCAGGAAGGCCAGACCATTTGCCTGTTGGGTTACAGAAAATAAAACTTCCTCTTTTGTAATTATCGGAGCACTTGAAGACAACTACTTGTAGCGACTCTAAAAATACATATGTATATATATTTCAAAACTCTCATCTGACAAATCATATGGTTTATATCACTACCTTGCAAAATTCTTGACAATCATTAACAAATTGCTTGTTTTAATACAACAGTGTGCAAATAAATATGTAAGATCAGGATATAGAATTTCAATGAACTTTTGCAAAAACAAAAAAACCCACCACAACACTTGAGAAAACATATTGTGAGGCCATATTTAAATTAACAGATGTTTCAGAAACAGAACAATATGTTCAAACAAAATAAGGGTGTAAAAGGGCAGTGTTGAAAGAGCTTCCCAGCTCACACATTAATTTTGGCAATGAATGAGATCACCTCATCTAGAAAGGCTCACTCCCAAAAAGATCATTAGTTTAGAAATGAAAGTTCATTTTATGCTTAAAATTTGACCGTGTGAATTATTTGCAGAGTGGCTGCTTATGTAACATTGCCTTTGCTATGGCAACACCAGGACTGTCAGGCATTGTTACATAGGAGTTTCAGTTCTATTTTCTGGTGATAAATGATGGCAGGAGAGGTTTCCTAATCATGAATATGCTCTAAAATATATCACAGTGATGGATGTGATGGCCACTGATGCTATTAAAATTCCTAATGTCATAAGGGCAAGAAAAAAAGTAAGAGATTCACAAAGAAAAATAAACAAGTGAAAGAGAGAGATCTTTCAGTGGTGCTTTCACTGCAGTTTTAAAACAAGAGTTCTTAAAACTTAAGTTTGGAACAGCACGGTTTGACTCATGATGGGGACAACCAGACTTCACACAAGACCCCCTCTCCCCCTTTCAGCATGGCTCCAAAATCCTCTTAGTGGAATTATTATTTTAATGAATTGAGTAACTACCTTTACATTAGCAAGTTCAGGATTTCCTCATAATTAAGCTCGAACTATGGTACCACTTTGTCTTTTTCTATAGCTTTTTTACAGATTTTCTTGCTAGTCATTACAGTAAAACTCATAGCTGTATTTAATAGCATCACTTCCAAGCTCACGGAGAAATGTACGTGCCCTCTGTTACTGCAGAACTTTGGTTTGTTTTTCTTGGAAGGAAAAAAAACATGCTGTTTTAATGCTGACAAAATGTTGAACACCTGATCTATTCCACATATGGTGATACACAATGACTCTTCAAGTTGATGACTCTTCTGCAGCTCATCAGTAATCTATCACAACCCCTCACAATGAACTAAAGTTTTAGAAAGCATGTATTTTTCATACTCTTAGATTTCAAGCTTCTGTTTCCCTGAGAACATTTAGCAATGTACATATTATTTCTTTTACATTTGTTAAGGATGCCCTCAAAAGCAACAGTAGGCAAGTACTACAAAAAAAAAAAAAGTACCTTTAACTCAACGCAGCAAAGAAAACTGAAGAGGATAAAATTGAAAGCTCAAAATGAGGGCAAGTAACATACATGCAAACACACCTCCTCTCTACCATGAGGTAGATGCTCATAGATCTCTGAGGTAGCACAGTCAATCCTATGTTTCAGAAAAAGCTTTCTCCCAAACTCTATCCATAATAATTTTCTTTTGCAAAAGCCAAGGCAAAAATGAACTTCTCAAGTAGGTCTGATAGTAACTCTGGATATAGTGGTCATTCTTATTGCTTATGAAGTCTAAATCCCAAGGTAAGGTGCCTCCAGTGATGAGCAGGCTAATAGTTTAGAGATTTCAGCACAATCTGGATATTGCCACAGAAGTCCTAGGGCAATTCACATGCAGGAACAAGAGTAAAAGGGTCCCCAGAGCAAGATTTTAATTATTATTAAGTGTTAGAGTCTTGGTTTCAGAGCATTTCCACAAGCCCTTGCATTTTCTTGAAGTACAAGCAGTTCCCATTACATCTACTGGCACACAGTTGTCAGTGCAAATGACTGTGCAAATGTAAAGCTGAAAATGGGAATGTTCTTAAATCCATGTAACATTAACGTATCCAAAGGAGGAACTTTCACAGTCTGCTTTCTCTTTGCTAGTGCATTCACAACAGCCTCTCTTCCCCTAGTCCTTCTAAATATTTACATCTTTCTAAATGCTGGTACAGTACACTTTATGTAGTTAAAAAGACCACATTCTTTAGCTTTAAAAGCCTTTAGAGCTTGCCATGACTCAAATTTCAGCTTCTTCAATATAACTACCATTACAGCAGTTCAAGCTATATGAGTTCAGTACAAGTTCTATAAGCTGTCATTTACCCCCAAAAATATGTATATATTTTTAGATAAGGAAATTTCAGTTTTTTCCAGGTGGACTGCCTTTTTGGGCATAGTTGCTACTGCAAAAATGGCGCTGAATTAAAACTAGATTATTGTTAAAAGCAGCATGCCCTTATCAAACTACAGCCATTAGAAATAACCTGGAACAAAAAAAGGAAAATTACAAGACCCAGTTAAAAACCTCCTGGTGGCTGGAAAGTAATTGAGTGCCTTGTCTTTGAGTTTGCTCAGAGCCTTAGCAATCTAAAAGCACATCTGACAAGCTCCCTTCACAACTCAGTGAAAGCCATGACATTCGATGGCGCCCGCCCATGCAACATGCCAACGTCTTGCAACGCTGGAATGGAATCCACATATGTCCTCAAAAGGAGAGGCAGAGGAGTTGATTGACACAGTTTCAGCTCACTAATCCATGCAGGGCCTTTAAAATTAGTACTAAGTGTATGAAAAGTGAAATAATGCACAGTTTGAATCAATTTAAATATTCGTCTTATCCTGCACATCCAATATGCCATCCTGTGGGAGAGATGAGCTAATCCATCTGCTCTTTTTCCAGCTCTGTGACAGTCAATTCAGTGTCAGCAAGTTCACTTCAAAACAGACAAGAACTCCTCTGCTGACAGGTGCTCCCTTTATTTTCCCATTTTAAATTGCAAAGCTTTAATTGGTTAACATCACCTGGTTTACACACTGGGATCCACAACATCTTACTGTACACATTTTCACACAGCAAAATATAGACAGCAGTTTACTCGCATGCATAGCCAGTTCTATGTCTATATCCACCTAAGAGCAGTGTTAGAGCCCAAGGAGCACTAAGAGCTTCCGAGACCTACTGTGGATGTTAAGAAATTAAAAACTGAGAGCACACTGGGGAAGCTGCATTAATTTGGTGAACACCCACTGCCTTGAGCCCTGTCCCCATCTTGCCATCTGGCCAAGAGTCGGCACTTTTATGTAATGCTTCAGGGCTGGAATACTTTCCTTGTCTTCATTTTTCACATCCCTAATGCTAGGCCCAATGCTTTATCACTGCTCTGAACAAAATGCTACTGATGTCATGGCTCTTTTGCCTAAATAAAGAATTCCAGACTGGGAATTTATTGCAAACATTCAGGTCATACCAGCAAGACCATCACAGCAACACTGAGAGCAATAAAATCCAAAGTGTTTCATTTCCCCTTGCTTTCAGATAACTGTAAACAATGTTAAACAGTAGGATTTGCCTTTTGCAGGAAAGATTGTGCTTTGAACATTGAAATCTGTTTTGAAGAACACTCTTTACAGAACTGCTTTTAGCAGGCATATTACATAACGGGGCACTTATTTAAAGAAAGAGGTTAAAACAGAGTTCAGCGTTAGTAATTCTGTAAAATAACCCCAGTAACTCAGCCTAATATTCCCTCATCTTGGAGCTGAAGGCAGTTTCTGCAGACCAGAATTAAGTGCCATTAATGCAGAGACCACTAATGCACTCACCCTGAAGTTCTCAGGAGAAAGATGTGTTCATTCACATTTTGGGCATTTACCCCTAAATGACAAATACAAATAAGCTATTTTTGAGGCTTTCTGGACCACGCTTCTCAAAGGCTATGTGCTTAAAACAGTTGAAGAACCACTTTTCACCTGGATTTCAGCATCCACAAGCAAACAATAAGTGATGAAAATAAAGTTGCTGCAGCCCTTTCTCACTGCTGTCCTTCCCCCAGCTTTGTCAGGCAGAGTGACCTGCACACTGTTGCCTGTTCTACTCATTTCTACCTCTGAAACTACCTCGTGTGTGTGGGTGGATTCCCTCACACAGCTGTCGCCAGAGGCAGGTGAGTTACCTCTGTGCGCATCATTCTACATAAAGTGTCAATGGCCCCGCAGAATACAAAACAAAGAAGTGGAAGCTTGAAGCAACATCGGTTTGTTTGCTCAGTAAAAAATGGAAGTAGTTCCAAGAAACAAACAAGCATTTGCACGAAAATAAACGCCGCAACATTTCAAAGCAAGCTTCATAATCCAAACAGTAGGTGTGATTGCAGTAACTTCCCCCCCTGACACCCCCCCCCCCACACACACACACACTTTTTCCCTGTAGAGTCCACCTAATTCTTTTCCAAGCAGACCTACAGCCCCGTGTGTCATTTCCAGGCTTCTGACTCCGAACCTCCCTCCAGCTGCACTATTTTCAATATAGGATTTCATGTAGTCAGCCTGTTGGTTTTAAATAACCAATTCTATATTGAAGCAATATAGACACAGAGTGCGGCATGTGCTTCACCTGTCACAAGAACTATTTGATGTATTACGATTTTGAAGTGTTTGAAAAACACAGTCACTGAAAGTCATTATTGGTTGGTGTTTTTGCATTTTCAACAAATGAGGGAGGCATCTCAGAGGCTGCTTTGAAAGAAAAACCCAACACAAACTGTTTTAGAAGTAAAAAAATGTTGCAAGACAAATGACTTCAATGAAACATTCTGGAGTTGAAAGGGGTTTGCATTCAGTGCTGCTCATCTGCAGCTCCTTCAAGTTGCAAGTTGTGTTTGCAGGCTCCTTAAAATACGAAGTATCACGCTATTCAGCTTTTAAAATTCTATGGATTGCAAAAAAACTACATACATTGCTGACCATAATTATAACTCGGCAGCTATAAACGCCAGCATGGAGAACATATGCTATATGCCTGAAATTTTAAGGATGACGGAACTGTCACATTAGTAGCATGCAAAACGCTATAAGGAACTCCCACAATGTAGCAGTTGTTCGAAAGTTGTACCCATCCGGTCATTCTATCTTTATAAAAAGATATATAATATCGGATGGTGATTTATTCAAAACACAGCTGCAGATTAAGTTAAAGGTAAAAAGGAAAGGGAGAAAATATATATATCTTTTAAAATCGGAGCTTTAAAGCCAAGCCAGCATATGAAGAATAAGAGAGAAGCCTTTCCAGAAAGTCCAAGTTTTATTCTCAATAGACTTTATACGGGGGTAAGAGAGGAGGTGACAGGTGAGGGAACGGGAGCAGGCAGAGGAGCCGAGCAAATAAATGCCAGCCCAACAAATGGCCGTGCATCGCACCCGGCTTAACGCCATCGGCGCGTCCCTCCGTGCCAACCCAGGGGCTGCGCACTGCGGGCACGTGGGATGCTCGCAGGCAGGGGCGAGGCTCGAGCCGGGGGCTGCTCAAGTGGCGGGGGCAGCTCCCCGAATGCAGGCTGCTGGCTACCAACAGGAAGGCACCGTGGTGCCCTCCCCACGTATCCAACTTTTATTTCGGGAGTCTGCCGAGAACAGCCTCCCGCGCCCCATGCCCGTTGCCCCCTGGGTACGGCCCCCTCTCGCCCCTCCGGCGCTGCAGCCGTCGGGGATCGCCGGCCTCTCCCATCCCCACGCCCCGGGGGTGCCCGAGGTCCCTTCAGACGGTGAGGACCCGACAGCCGTTCCCCTCCTTTCCCAACCCCTGCCCAAAACCACGGGGGTGGTCGGCTGGGAGCACCTGCGGGGATGGGGACTGGGGGGACACGGGGCGCACTGCTCACCTTTCATCCAGTCGACCACCTGGCTCGGCGACCACTTACTGACGGGCTCCATAATGAGGGCCATGGGGGCTCGGCGGCGCGGGGCTCGGGCGGCCGCCGCTCTCCGGGTGAGGGGCGAGGTTGCGCGCAGCGTCGGGAGCGTTCTGCCCTCAGCCGGGGCCGCTCCTCTACCCGAAAGAGACAAAATCCCCGCTAAAGCCCCGCTTGCCTCCGCTCCGTTCCGCTCGCTCGCCGCCTCTGTTCCTCTCTAGGGATTTCAGTTCATGTTGCCGGCTCGGCGGCAAGGGGGAGGAGGAGGAGGAGGAGGAGGAGGAGGAGGAGGAAAAAGGAGGGGGAGGAGGCGGTGGCACGCTCCGACGCCTCCCGCCCCCGCGGCCCCGCGGGCGGCTCCCGGCCCCGGAGAAGGCTCTGATGCCCGGCAGCGGATCGGGGAGCGGCGGGGTTGAGGCTGTGTCCGCCGGGTCTCCGCGGCCGCAGTTCCTGCACGCGGGGTCTTTTTCTTCTGGCGGAAATGACGAGGTGGCTCCCGTCACCCGAAAATATCTCCCAGAGCGATGGGAAGCGGCACCCGAAGGCCTCCCGGGGCGGGGGGGAGGTTGGGATGAGTCGCTAGGTGCGGGGGGACGAGCACCTGCTGCTGCCCAGATGGGGGAGGGGGGCGAATGGGGAAGAGCAGCCGAGGGATCGCGCTGCTGTTCGGTTGGGTTCTCTGTGCCTATTTTTCTTTCTTCCTTTAAAAAAGCATCTCTGCGTGAGTGGTAAAGGTTGGTTTTTTTCCTTCCTTCCTCTCTCTCTCTCTCTTTTTTTTTCCCTCCGAGCAAAGCTAGGTTGTTAAATGTCGGTGATAGATGGTTGTTTTATACTTAACGCTTCCAAAGAGCCCCGAGAGGAGAGGGAAAGGAGAGGGCGTTATTTCACTGCCTCGCCCAGAGGGAGAGGTGATGGGGCAAAGCGGCTGGAGGACCAGCGACAGGCTCAGGGTAGGATTTAGGCGGTCTCAGCCAGGAGGGCTCATTCTGGCCACCGAGTTTTGCCACTGAGGTGTGGTGGCTGCCCCCCACGCTGCTTCATCCGGAAGGATCAAAGCTCGGTCAATGCTTCCCCAAAGGTACAATTCCTACAGACTCTGTGCCATTGCTTTTGGCTGTAGGAATCCCTCGCAGTGCTAAAGGATTCCTCCAAGGATGGCCGTGAGTGCTTCTCCATCACCTTTTCTAGTAACCTCTTTCCTCCCAGTGCTCCAGGACAAGCATAAATACCACTGAAGGGTGTTTCCTGCTTCTGAGTTGGCCAGTGCAGATTTTTGCCTGCATTCGCATTCCCCCTTGCTTCTCCTGCCAAGGCTGAGGCAATGGCCATCAAGATGTTCCCTCTGACGACTGCAGAATGCCAGCTGCTGACTCTGATATTTAATATCTGTACATGAGGAAAAAAGAGGATTCCCTCCACCCTCAAGCAGCAGTGATAAAAGGCATCCCTCTGCATAGCAAGGGCAGTGACACCAGATCTCTTGTTTCATTATGTGAGACTGAAATTCTGTCAATGAGTGCCAAGAAGGCACTCAAAGGATCCATAACCTCTCCCTTTAGACCAAGGTTGTCCAGAGAGGTGATGGATGCCCCATTCCTGGAGATACTCAAGGTGAGGCTGGAATTGCATTTATAGTTGAGAGTGAAGTTTTCTTTCTCCTGAAACTTCCTTCAAATTTGGCCCTAGCCATGTGTCTTGTGTCACATTCCTGACACAGCAGTCTGTTTCTAAGGAGTTTTCATTACCTAAAGCCACCGGAACAATAAACTTTACTTGCAAATTAAGGCTGACTCTTTGCCTTATGAAAGATTTGAAAGGTACACAGGTCCTTGCATACTGGGTTATTGTTGTTGAAAGAACGTGTCATAATTTTAATTAGAAACTGGTATTTTGAAAGGTGTGGAAGTGAATACCCAAGATCAGACTGAAACCTGGCATATAATTTATAACACCATTGTGTGATTCTCATTGTGTTGAGAAGTTCTTTATGGATGAGGAGAGGGGAAGTAAGTTCTTAGAAAATATATACCAAACCCTATAGTTCCTAATTACAGAATGTGGTATGATCCCTATAGCTTGCTAGCATAATCTGGAGCTAGAGTCAGGTTCTCTGTATAGCATCTGTGACGCAGTACTGTACCAGTGTGCAGTACCTATCACTTTGAAGCCCCTTTGGAGTAGTTCTAGCAAATTATGAAATTATAAAAGGGACCTTACTCCCCCACTACAGTAAATGGAAGATGCACTGACCCTGATCATAGCAATTTCACAACTACTGGGATAAATCCTGCTTTTACTTGGGCAAATATTCTTGTTTTGGTTGGCTTAGCCATGGCTCAGTATGAGTGATGATAAAATCATCCAGTCATAGTATTTAATTTGATGACCTATTACTATTCCATAGTCAGGACATGTGCTACATAGAAGTATTTTTTTAATATAATTTGCTCTAAATTTATTGCTGCCTGATTTTATTACTGTTCTCTCTTTCTAGGCTAAGAAGTCCAAAGGAGAGCTGAATGACTTTTCATACTGACCTGCTTAAACTGAAGTGTCTCAGCCAAAGTGCCTTAACCAAAGTTTTTCAGCTGTTTTCATCTTTTAGTTTAGTGGCCCCATCTTGTAGTCACACCTGCATGAGTCAGGACTTTTATGTACAGCATATGGGGCAGGCTTCTGCACAGATGCTGAACTGCAGAATTATGTCCTAACTCATCTTTTATGATTACTTCAGTCTGCATAATGCAGTAAAAATGACTGCGGTGTATTGGTTTGTGTGGGGTTTTTTTGTTTGTTTGTCTTTTTTTTTTTTTAAATCTAAATATACATGTTTTTATTAGGAAACTCTTAATGTATTATGTAGCAAATGTAAAAGCAAATGCACAGTGAAGCTCAATATTCAAGGAAAAATTATAGAATCATGGATTGGCTTGAGTTGAAAGGGAGCTTAAAGCCCATTTAGCCCCAACCCCTGCTGCCATGGGCGGGGCTGCCCCTCCACCAGCTCAGGCTGCCCAGGGCCCTATCCAACTTGGCCTTGAGCGCCTCCAGGGATGAGGCACAACTGCTTCTCTGGGCAGTTGTACTAGGGCCTCACCTCAGTCTGAATAAAGAATTTTCTCCTGATACCTAACCTAAATCTCCTCTCTATTAGTTTAAAGCTATTCCCCCTTGTCTTATCACTATCAGACCATGTAAAAAGTCAGTCTACCTTATGTTTGTAAGTTCTCCTCAAGTACTGGAAGGCCTCAATGCAGTCACCCTGGAGTCTTCTCTTCTTTAAGCTAAACAAGGCCATTTCCCTCAGTCTTTCTTCATGGGAGAGGTGCTCCTGCTCTTTGATCATTTTTGTGGTACAAAGTTTACAATTCAAGTTCAAACCTGAATCTAGCAGTATATGCTACATATATCTACTCCAATACCATTTCTCCAAACTCTCATGGGCACAAATGGACAGTCCCAGTGGATAGTTTGGGTATACATACCTCCTGGATCACATCAGCTTGAAAGATCAAACATTGACTTTTTGTATTAGCACACTGTCAAAAACACAACTCCCTAGAGTCTGAGTGGCAATCAGCTGCTACAACAATACAGACTGTAAATAATATCTGTTAATGCTTCAAATATATACAATAATTCGCCTATTTGGTTAATTGAACAGCTCCCAAAGTACAACATTGCTCAGCCTAAATAAGGTTAGAAGAATTAAGTCCAGGCTCTGACACTAGCATAATGAGTGGGCATTTGTTTTATTTGTGTGAAGATAGATTCTGCAGTGGCTACAAGTGATGGATACAAGCGTAATTGTGGTTTCCCCAGAAAGTCATGGATTTTCTGCAAGGCTCTCTAGAAAGCATTCAAGATGCTCAGCAATGACAAGTTGAAATCCTGCCCCGAAATTAAGGAAAGGAATTCATTTTTTAAAAGATTTTATTTCTGGTGCTGGATATAAAAACAAATACTTCTAGAGGAAAGAAGATGAAAACAAATGAAAGGGAAACTAACAATAACTAAAAAACATGTATTGCAACAAACAAGCAAACAGAGAAAAGTAACATTTTCTTCTAGCTATGGAAACTTGTTTGTGTTTTGATACCAAGTTCCTGATTTTTACAAGGCTCACATTTTGAGAGCCTTTTTTTCTCTATTTGCTAAGGATTAAACTGCTCCATCAGTATTAGCTCATTGCACTATTAGCTGCAAATATCAAGTTTGGATACTCTAGAGAGTAGCAAGTTGCTCAGGTCCTTGAATAAAGACAGTGAGTTTGTTCTGTGCCTGGTAGGACTGCCATCTATCCTCTTTTTCCAGAGTCTTCTGTCTTCAGAGTGGTGTTTGAGCTGACCCCTAGCAAGAG
This sequence comes from Coturnix japonica, assembly GCF_054131305.1. NCBI lineage: Eukaryota > Metazoa > Chordata > Aves > Galliformes > Phasianidae > Coturnix > Coturnix japonica. The sequence continues at coordinate 109,543,052 of NC_140663.1, forward strand.
GGAGGTTTGGTGTTCCCAGCAGGGCAGCTGCCCTTCAACAAGTGGCAATGATGAAAAAGGGAGAGGAATAAAAGCCAGCTTTGGTGCCAGGGGCTGCAGATAAGAAGAGGAGGAAGAAGGAGAAAGTCCAGGTACAAAAAGTTTGAATGCTTCTGAAGCAGGAAGAGGGCAGATGCAGGGAAAACCAGGAAATCTGAGAGAAATAAAAAGGCTCAGATGGAGTTGGACCAATTCAGAGGTCCAAGAGTGAGACCTGGAGGACAGTGCAGTTCTGGGATCTGTTGAGTCTGATGACACTGTGGGGTCCTGGGTGAGATGGAGAGGTCCAGCATGTCTGGGGTGAATCCTGCAGGAAGAAACACATCATTGTCTGAGGTCAAGACCTGGTCCAGGGGCTGAGGATGCAGGAAGCTCAGTGAAACCTCCTGGCAAACAGTTTGTGAAAGGATGCTGGAGGAGGTAGTGAATGCCCTGTCTCCACACAGGTCAGCTGTAGGCGCTGACCTAGGACTGCATCTCACAGTAACACAGGATCTAGGACAAGAGGTAATGGCCTCTAGTTGCACCAAGGAAGGTTAAGGTTGTATATTAGGAAAATCTTCCCTGAAAGAATGGTGAAGCAGTGGCACAGGCTGCCCAGGGAGATGATGGAGTCACCATCCCTGTAGGTGTTCAAGAACTGTGTGGATGTGGCACTGAGGGACACAGTTAGTGGGCATGGTGATGATGGACCAACAGCTGGACTAGATGATTTTAGTGATCTTTTCCAATTTTAATGATTTTACTGTTCTGTGATTCTATCTGATTCTGACTAGAACTTCTCACTGGACTCCGGCCTTGCACAGAGGGTGAAGAGGCCAAAAAGACAACATCACTAACATAACTTCAGGCCCACTTTTAGATCTCTCTGTTTCCTCAGTTCTCTTCATTTATATCCTTCAACCTGCCCAAAACCACAGGTGAATAGTATTTCAAAGGCAAATATCATGCCTGTAAATTATATGCCTTACATCCCTGGTGGTTTAATTTGACATAAAGATTGGAGTGGAGGTGTTGTGCAATTGATATTGTTTTTGTGTAATCTGAAATACAAATCACAATTCCCTAAAGATGTTTAATAATTGCAAGTATTCAGAATTCAATTAGGAGATTAGAAAATAGATTAAAGGTGGCTAAAGGGTAAAAATTCAAGGACTTCAAACACGTTTTTTAATACAAAGAATATTAAAAAATGAACAGGCTGAGAATTTCTCCAGGAATTTCTAATCATTTTAATTAGAATTCACCATAAAGAATGAACAAACAAACCAACAAAAACCCCTTCTGCACACAATTTGGGTCCTACTGTTTTTCTCAAGCAGTGGACTCAAGTAATTGTTTGCTGATGATTACTTCCTTCCCCAGGCATATGGAAACGTACAAAGTCATAATAGATTTCTAAGATTAGGAAGGACCACCCTGGTCATCTGACTCTTCCTCTTAAATTAATGCTTGCTGAAGAGTTCTATCCAGTATTTCCTGTGGTGAGGTGAATTATCTCTTCTTTGACCATATCTCTTCTTTGTACCAAATTGTACATGTTTTTCATGTCCTCTAATATGCAGTAAAATGGCTGGTTCACTCAGTGAATGGCTGAAAAGAACAGAAATTTGGGCTAACAAATTTCATATCTCTGTCTGCACCACATGGTTGCTTCCAACCGAGGTGAGCACATCACTGAGCATGTTTAACTCCAGGGCTTAGAGGACAGGACCTTGAGGATTCGTCAGGCTGTGTCTAGCTCTACCAAGAAAATAATCACTAGTCTTGAGTTCACTAGCCTATCCTAGTATACTAGTATGAGGCATCTGCAGAGATAAGGGATGGATTTGGCCATCCCACAGTCCCACATCCCCTTTTGCCCTTGGTCTGTGTCCCTGAACAAAGGACTAGGCTCTGGGGCAACTTTGTGTCAGAATCATAGAATCATAAGTACACTGAAGTTGGAAAGACCACTACAATCTGGTCTAACAAGCAGCCTATGCTTCTGACTGCTCTAAATGATTTCCCTCAGTGCCAGGTCTACATGTTTTTTGAACACCTGCAGGGACAGTGTTTCTACCACTTCTCTGGGCAGCCTGTTCCAATGCCTATACCTCACCACTTTCTCAAAATAAATGTTTCCTAACACTCTACCTGATGCTCCCCTGGCACAACTTGACACTATTTCCTCTCATTCTATCAACTGACACCTGGGAGAAGAGGCTAAACTCCACCTCAGCACAACCTCTTTTCAGGAGTTGTAGAGAGCAATGAGGCCTCCCCTGAGCCTCCTCTTCTCCAGACTGAATAATTCCAGAGCCCTCCACCCTTCCTCGTAAGACTTTTGCTCCAGACCTTTCACTTCCACTTTCTCTGGACACACTCCACAGCCTTTATGTATTTTTTGCAGTGAGGGGCCCAAAGCTGAATACAGTATTCAAGGTGCAGCCTCACCAATGCTGACTACAAAGAAGCTACAGGCTTGTAGTGGGGGGCAATAGACATGGCCCATGCTTGTGGGGGTCTTTTCATGAACCTTTTCAAGCAGAGGTGGAAGGAAACTGCTGGCTTGAAATAAAAGTTTGGAGAAATCTCTAGTTCTTCATGAAAGTAGACATGCATAGGTGTTAAGTGGGGTTCCTTCTTTCTATAGGTACAAGTTCGAGGAGGATGCTTGCTCATGCAGCTGCTTTGCTAGGCTACATCTGCAGCACTGCTCTACAAATGCCTCTCTTCAAACAACAAGAAACCTGAGGGAAGCTTGCTTCTGTGCTAAAATTGTTAGGAAAGATTATAAAAGCAAACAGCTACTAATTACTAACATCAGGTTCCTACTCATTATTAATATCACAAATGTAAAATGGCTGCCAACAAGAGTCAGCTCTGAAATCTCAGTGGGAAGAAACATAGCATTTTGTTCCTGGTTATAAATGTTATTTTGCTACTATTGGCCTGGTTGGCAACTTGGCTAAGCATAATGGGTGTCTCCCCTTGAGGTGTGTGTTTTTAGTGATGAATTTGTCTTAGGGAAAAAATGATAAATATCTGACAATTTTCTCAGCAATTCTGAAAATAAAACAACATTCTAGAATTGCCTAAGAATGCAGTCAATTAAATTGTGCACTGTAATACAAAATAAAAAGAATAATGATATGGTAATATAAAAAGGGCAAAACCATAATGAGAAGGGACATTTGTCAGTATACTCAGAAAAGCACAATCTGTCTCCCTGGTAATTTGGTGGAGAACAGAAAGTATTACATGCTGTATTACAAGTATTACATTATATTTCTGACTTCAGGAAGCATTACCATATGTCTTGCAAGTTAGTAATGTCCTCTTAAATATAGCGTGTTCTTTGTTCACACTGCATGGCTTCTATCCCACAGGGACAGTATTTATTCTGAATAAATTAAAGAGTGTATAAATCTTCCAGTGTCACAAGACTTCATATCAGTCAGCTTTTGTGGGTGAAGTGGGCAGGAAAACCTTTTCTGCTAATGACCAGGGAAACTTGACAGATTTGTTTTATTTCTTGGACCTGACAACTTTCTCTAAAGCCTACTGTTATGGAAATAGCCCCGAATTTCCCAGCTTTAAGAAGCATCTAGTACCTTCTGATGTGTTTCAGAGGAAAGGGAAGACAAACATTTTCAGTTTTTGTATAAAGCAGCAGATACAAGATAATAAGATCTGATTCACCCTGATATTCTTGTGATTAGAAGTTATTTGGGATTTCTTATATTTATGTGAAACTTTGTGCTTAAAACTTGAGAATTTTGTAAGTAAATTTCCTTCTTTTATGAAAAGTCATAATTATCCACGTATTTCCCCTTGGGTCATACTGGGCCTCAATGTAAATTCCATCCATAGGCTGTGACACTAAAACTAAAGGGAATTTAGAGGGGCTGATGGTTAAAACAGAAAGATCTCTGGAGATCAGTACTAACAAGAATATATATTCAACTTACATAAATATGCTAAGCATTCTGAGTGTTTCAATTTGGACTTTTCTGTACCACCATGTCATTAACTTTCATTTTGTACTATGGTTTACAGCCAGACCCAGTTAAAGCATAAGAAATAAGGATGGGGAAAAGAGTATTGTCTTCTGAAAAGGAAATACGGTAAATATTTTTGGGTGAGAAAGAACACTCTCAGTGTCAAGGAATTATGGCTATGGAGAAAAAGTAACTGTGAGGAATGGGGGTTCAAGGTGAATGAGTTATTATAGGAGTGGTGAGAGTGGCAGAGATCAGGCTACAGAAAGCAGTGCAATAATCAGAAAGAACTACAATGAATTCAGAAAAAAGAAAAGCATAAATTTATAAGCAGCTCAATCTGTAGACAGAGCTGAAATTAAGACTGGGAAATCTAAAAAAAAGCATGTTGGCAAGAGTAGAAACCAGTGACACGATCAAATAAGGAAGAATATTGAAATTGTGGGGAAATGAAGGAGAAAATCGAAGTATATCATCATCAAAGCCAAGGAACCCAAAACATGGACAAACTTTAGAAGAAAAGAATTTTACGAAAGCATATTGAACAACATGGGTTTAAATATCTGAAGAGACTCAACAGAAATTAAGCCATGGGGAAAGTGTCAAAATAGTTTTAATAAATCAGGAAAGTAAGTAGGTGCCTCAGAAAAAGACCTAGATCAAGTACTAAACAGGAGCTTATTTCTTAGTATTTTTCTTGCTCCATGGTGGAGCATAGCATTACACAGTCTTTTCCTCCAGAACCAAGTCGTTGCACACAACATGCAAATTTTGAATTGTTTTTGACACTGCTAACACCCATTTTGTGTTTGGGACTTGTTTGAGGGCTGTTAGCTGTCATAGTCCAGAACTGCCAGGTACCATTTGAACAGGTTGTTTGTATAATCATTCTCACGCCTGAAAATATTTCAGTATCTTTATGCATTTACTTCTAAGGACACAGTGACAGAGCCTACATCTGTGTCACAGGTTCTGGCACTGCTTGCCAGGGCTAGGTTTGCACTCAGCTGTGCCCTGGATGGAGAGTCAACTTCAAACTGGGGCAAGCAGCACTGCCTCAATGCCGCAGCAGTGAAATCAGGGTTGGGTGGGGCTCAGAATACCTCCAGGTGGTTCCTAGTCCCTATACTTTGGCATCCTGCATCTAAGGATGTCTTTCAGGTGTGACAAATCCCAAATATGACTTTAGGCAGTCATCTAAATGTGGTCTCAGGGAACTAAATGCACCACAGAAACTCATTTTCCCACAAGGCAGCCCCTCATACACCTGTACTTCAAAAAAGCAGGACAAATGGTCAGTATCACATTACACATAAAACTATTTTATTTCATTCATTAAATGCTTCTAGCATTACTGTCTGAAATTACCAACTGAAAGCTGGCCATCCTCTCAATTACTCCCAAGTGCTGCCCCAGCCTAGTGGCCTCCTGAAGTTTTTGTCTACAGCTGGCAAAGAAGAACACTGGGAAGTCAGGAAATAGGAGTCATGTATTGGGAACTTTGGCAGAGCTCTCAGGCATTACCTGAATAATTGCTCAGCAAAAATGCAAGCCACAGAAACATCTTAGAAACCTCCAACCACCCCAATTTAAAAAACTATTAATTTCAGTGGCAGTCAGGTATCGCACCTACTTAATATAATCTTCCAGCACATTTTCACTGTGCTCTTCTCTGTAGTATTCTGAGGATTTTAGAGAATTAAATGAGTCTACTACATAATCTAATTAATATCGATCTTGGGTTCTCTTCTGTCTTAATGCATGCAGGAGAAGGAATATAACTCGTCTCGCTTAATTATTATTATTAAAGTTATTACTGTGGGAAAGCAATGATAGAAAAGAGTCCTGAGTTCTAGCCAGAGCATGTCAATGTATGTGGCTCTTCCAGTCTCTTGAAGGAGGGACTTTCAAAGGAAGTTTCCCTCTCCCTTTGTCAAACTACACTGGAGCACCGTGCTAGCACATTTGTTCCAAAGGTTTTTCAGTAGTAGATATGTAGCACATGCGCATATTTATGTTTGCACTGCTGCATCATACACAGTTGCATACCCCAAATGGAACTGTATCATATCTAAGACCTGTTTTGCATCTATGTACAGGCTGATATCAAATTTTGCACAATGCATTATACCAATGCAAATTTCCAACTTAAAATCTAGACATATGGCTTTTTAGAAAGGGGTCATCTTGCAGACAGTCTGGAGTGAATCTACCAAAAATGCTGAAAGTCAGGCTAGAGCCTGGAACCACCACAGAAATTTGTTTGTATATCTTCCCTTTCTTTGTAGGTCCCCTACTTTGTCTTGAACCAATCTGATTTTACAGATTTCTCTCTGGAGCTGAGGTTATTTCTGAGCTCGCTAGATCACTGGAAGTCAAAAGTCCTAGAACCAAGTCAGAATGTGGCAGCAATGGATGTGTTCTACTGTCTCCAGATGAAAAACATCAGTATGGACTTTTGGAAAACCCAACATCAATGAAAATCCACAATGAATCTATGGGTAAAAATCCTAAAACATTTATTTGAAGGTGACATTTCATGACCATATGCAGACTACCTACAGGAGTTCTGCTGTCACTCAGCCAGGTCTTTGATGTGGAACCACGCTGTGCCAGCTGTGGATGCTGAGAGAGACAAAAGACTTACTTGCACAGTGAACATCCTCCCTGCTTTACACTCCCCTATCACCCTCTTGTCACCTTCACTCTGCAAGCACTTTTACCCAGTCTGAGACTGTAGCATGATAGTGATTATATCCAGATGTTGGATAAAAAAGGAAAACTGCCTGTATAATTTCACAGGTGATGTCTGCAGAGAAAAAGGTGCAGGTACTTCTCTGGCCTTCAGGGATAATTTCAGAATGACTTGGATGGTCATCATGACTTGAACAAACATGTTGTGTCTCTATTTTGATGAAAAAGCTTTGGAAGCTAGCAGCTTTTTCTAAGAAAAAGCATGTGGTGTGCCTCAGACAACAAAAAAATGTCCTTTGTTCGTAGTTCATGCTAAGAGAAAATATTCTCCTTGCTGTTGGTGCTAGAAATGAATGAACTTGGTATATCCGAAAAATTATCAGTCAGCCATTTCTTTCTTTCAGTCCAGGAGACAAAAAGTAACAGCTAAAAAGGGGAGGAAGCTGGGCAGGTTTTACATCTGACACCTCCTTCTGCACTCTACAGGAAATTTCCATCTCCAGTAATTACAGGCTGAATTCTTCACAAATGGATAAAGCAATATGAATGTATCCCAATTTCCATGGCACCTGTCTTATTGTTAGTGCAAGAAATCATTCCTATAGCTGTCAATAATTATGGAGAAACACAGTGGGTTACGCAGTGATCATTTACTGAGGGAGGAAATGAGTCAGTCTGTGGAAGATAAAACCTTGATGCATAATATGCATTTATTTGTAGTATATCAAAGTCTTAGGGAGGAATTTAATTTGGGGCACTTTATATGGGCTTGCATACTGTATCAAAAATGTAATTACTATATCAATGCATGCTGTAACAGTAGATGAAAGTTTGGGAGTAGCTGATTGCATCATTCTCAATCTGAGATCATAAGAATTGTTTTGACCAGCAACCTGATATTACTATGAGAAGTTATAATTGATGAAATCTTTGAACTTAGAAATATCTTTAAACAATATAAAAAATGTATTTTCTATGGTTGCTTTTTTAGTGAAACTGCATGTGCAAATTCTAGGCATCAGATAGGACTAATTCTGAACTCTGTAATCATTATCCTACATCTTCTCAGATGGCAACCCATATTAACTCTCTATATTGCTCTCTTTTATTCATCCTCACTTATCCACATTGCTTTTGTGATGAAAGACTGAGGAAATATTTGGTTGGCACCATCAGAGAGAGGTGCTGAGTGAATCCTATTCCATCACAGTATGTGATACAGCTGCCAGCTCAAAAGATGGGGCACCTTTCCTCTACATCACATTCTGTCCTTCCCTCTTCCTGAGAGATCCTTTTTCTCTGTGCTGTTAATCTCTCTAACTGGCAACACAGGCCTGACTGCAAAGCCTTTTGTGTTAGCACTCATTCTAGTGGGTCCGGTTGTCCTCTGAGTTAAACCCAATTAACTACAGAATTCCATTAACTTCAAAGCACTGAGCAAGTGAACATTAAGTTTACGGACTATGGAATTCAGTGCATTGGCTTCAGCAGTGCTGCTATGGAATTCAGTGTATTGGCTTCAGCAGCGTTGCTTTCCCCAGAACACCCCTGCGCCTGACCGAAGAACTGAAACCTCATCGTTCATCACTGCTTATTAACATCAAGCATCTTGAAGTTTGTTCGAGTCTTATCTTTGTCACAGGATTGTCATGGGGAAGAGTAATGGGGGCTTTGCATGCTTTTGAAAGTTATATCATTTTTCAGTTTTGTTACTTTGTCATCATGACCTTTCTGCCCAGAGAAAGATATATAGGAGCAGGATAAATTGTTCTGATCTTTTTCTCTTAAAAGTCAATTAGTTCATTTCGTCATAATGCATTAGAAGCCTATGTCAGTCTTATCAGATCTTTCTAAAGTAGAAACATCAACAGAAAAACATTTATAGGAATATTGTGCAAAAACCCCACAAACAGTAGTATAACAATAATGCTATTCCCCTTACTTACAGAGAGTAAGAAGAGGAAAGAAAATGTTTACGACAGGAAAACACTGGGACTTTTCAAAGATTAGTTTTCTACTGATATTAATCCAGTGTACTGCTCATATTTTGCACAGAGCTTCAAAACATCTCAGGCTTTATATATGAAAAGTCCAGTGTATTATAATTTGTACTCAAGTGGTGACTTAAAGGAGCTCAAAGCATCAGAGAAAATCATGTAAGACTGTAAAAGGGATTGTGTTCATTTCCACACAGTCCATGGCACTTACAGTAGTACATGGGAATTAAAAATTCCATAAAATTGACATTTATCAGTTACATAAGGAACAGGAAATTGGAACTAGGGGCAGGTTAAGCATTTTTTAGTGCTGTGTTTAGAAAGGATTGACTGGACAATTACTGAAAGTCCAGAAGAATTTTTTCATAACTACATATACAAATTTATGCACCAAATCTTCTAACCTGACACCTGAATATGGAAAGCATGTAGATTGTGCTTCTGACATGGAATGGAGCAAGTAGACTCATTTAATTGTTTTCAGTCTGCTTCATGATATTCATGTGAACAACTTGGTCAGTTGTCCTAAGAGGACAGGCTGAGATCGCTGGAGCTGTTCAGCTTGGAGAAGAGAAGGCTCTGGAGAGGAGGCCTGATGGTGGCCTTTCAGCATCTAAAAGGGGGCTCTCTCTAAAGAAGAAAGGAGATATACTCATTAGCAGAGTCTCTGGTGATAGGACAAGGGGAAGTAGTTTCAAACTAACAGATGGGAGATTTAGATTGGGTATAAGGAAGTTGTTTTTTTACAATAAGGATGGTGAGGCACTGCCATGGGTTGCCCACAGAGGTGGAGGATGCCCCATTCCTGGCGATATTCAAGCTCAAACTGGGCAAGGCTCTGAACAACCTGATGGAGCTGTTCTTGTTCATTGCAGGGGAGCTGATCTGGTGATCTTTAATGGTCCCTTCCAATGCAAATGATTGTATGACCCTAGAGGATTATTTAGTGAAAATAAAACTTCTCTGTACTTTTTGTAATATGATTCTAGATCTTCCAAAACAGTCTTATTTTCCCATCAAAAGCCTGTTCTCAAAGCAAATCTGTAGTCTGGTGATGGATTTATAAAGATATAGCAACTGTATCCAAGGAGCTCAGACTGTTCCATCTGAAGGAGGCAGGTTTGGATTTTTTTCCTTCTAGGTTGCACAGCAAATGTAAAACTTCCTGAAAGTCAGTGAAGACATAGAGTTGTACAGCAACCTGAGTCACAGAGAGGAACAGTTTTTATCATTCATCATTATACTTTTTTTCTATACTGTCATTCAAAGGTGCTGGGAAAGCAGTGCTGCATGGCAGGAATTTCCTGATACAGACAGTGTTGTTGCCTCTCGTGGTAACACTGAATATTGCCTCTTCCCCTGCTGTCCACATCTTTTTCCAACACCTATACTCTTCTGGTACTGCATACACTGGAGCATCAGCCCCACAACCCACCCTGTTACCACTCCATCTCTCAAATCAACTGACTGAACATAAGGTCAGTGAACTGCTGGCAGGAATGCCTGGACCCAAGCCAGGGGTTGATGCCTGCAAAAACAGCTCCCCATGACTGCCTCTGCCCAGGAATTCAAATTAGGAAGAGGGAGGATGCCTGGCTATTGCTTTGGAAGTGGTTTGTGTGATGCCAGTGACATTCCTGCCACGGGTGGGGAACTACGGCTGGTGTCAGTCTGCACCAAAATAGATCAAGGCAGTATTACCTTTGTTCTCCAGAGAACAAGACCTGCAATGAGTGAATTATTTAGTGGTAAAGCACATTCTCTGAATATTCTTGCCCTATTTAGGAGCACACAAATGAAATGGCTTGTTATTAAATTTTCCTCATCATCCTGTACATCAAACGCATGCCACACTGTTTGGGCACGAGGCTGGTAACTCAGCTATGAATCAGTTTGTGTTTATTGCTCTTCCTTTTTTCTTGTTTTTATTACTTCCTGTATTTTTAAATGGTGAGAAATACTATTCAATGCTAAACCTGGAAATTAAATCAGAAACAGTGTATTGAGAAGTATTTCCCTTCTAAATATTGAAGGGTATTGTGTGGATAAGATGAAGCAGAACAACATGCAGCCTGTCTTCCTGAGGAGTTTGGTAGAGATGAGGGCAACATCCTTGCTTATATTTGACAACAGTTCTAAGAATGCCATAGTCTTTTTTGATCTGCATTACCAATCTTGCATCTTTTTTTATAAAAAAGAGCCTCTGTCTCTTTTGGGACAAATTCAGAAAAGGTGCAGAGAAGAGTCAATGCTTTTAGCTCCCTCAGTTGCTTCACTTGTTGTCTTTGAAAGCTAAACTTCCTAAAACACATGCAAACATGAGAGTAAAAGCACACTAGAGGAGTTCCACACAGCTAATGTGGTGCTCACATTTTGCTTGAAGCACATGCTGCGCTTGCATATTAGCAGGAGCAAAAAATTGCTTTCATGGCAAAGTTTGGTTGGGGAGACTTGAGAAAGGTATGGGTAATGAAGTGGTGAAGTTAACAGGCATAAGGTCAAGCACGTTAAAACCTTTGAACATGTGTTTTCACTCAGGATAAAGAGGCCAGAGTTTGCAGCAATTTAAACAGAATTAAGGTACAGAAAATGAAAGCCACTTTATTCCTGCATAAAAGCACCCAGATGGTATTTATCAACCTGCAGTTTAGACCTACTTGCCTTCCACCTTTATTTCATTAACTTCCCTGCATGCCTTCATAATAGGTATGGCCTATGATTTTTCATTTAGTTCAGGGAGCCTAAGATACACTATATTTACAAATACCATTCCCTGTTAATAAACTAACATGGAATCTACTTCAAACTGTAATTACATTCTAATTGCTCTAATAGTTGCTTAATAAATATGCAAAATTAAATATTTCTGCTTTAAAGGAGAAATTAAAAATACATACTGTACTAGGATCAGCTCTTCAACAGAAATATTCTTTATTGGAATGTAACTAAGCATCTCTTTCAGATGGTGCTAGCTCTATCAGGCAGATAATCTAAGTCCACAGATCATTTCAAGGTTCTGTCCTCAAACTATCCCTGTTAGCATACTTTCACACTCTCTTCTGCAATGACCTTACAAGGTCCCTCCAAAATGTGTGCACACATCTGCAGAGGCTTGGCCATGGAGACCCTTCTGGGAAGGCAGTATGAGTCTGTCTGGAGGCAGAAGCCTTTCACGGGTTTATATTGGTTTTAGCAGGTAGCCCCATGGAATCAGGGTAGATCCCTCTCAATATATGCATTTTAGATTTTCTTTGGACAAATGCTCACACTGAGTTTGCTCCTGTGTGTGCCAGAAACCATGCTCTATATAATTTTTCCTTTCCTCTGGCTGAAAGCACACATGCAGTCAAGTTTCTGTCCACAGCAAAAGTGCATTGCTGAGGTGAGGTTCTTGCTTGTCTGGACTTATTGTACTTTGATTCATTAGAAATGGGTCTTTGAATACAAATGTGGATTCCTTTTGGACAAAAATACACCAGAATGACTCCAGTGACACAACTAAGGCCCTCCAGCTACAAAGGAGTTTAGAGCCCAAAACAGAGTTGCACTGAGCTAAAAAAAATAATTCTTCCAATGAGTATGCAAGTGCCCATGTACACTCAGATTTGAACCTTGGGTTTGGTACCAGATACTGCAACTTCTAACAATCTTGAACTTTCTTTTGTTCTTCAGTGATTCTGTAGACTAAACCAGATACTAAGAGAAATGGCATGGAAAGAGTACATGTTTTGGGAATGTAAGAACAGCATTTAAAAAACCCTTACCCGAGTGTATATTGTGCACTCTCCCTGCTCAGTGAAGAAGGTACTATTCCAAAGAGTCAATGTTTTCTGCTTCTTTAGATAGTCGCTCCCAATGGTTTCATTCACTTGGAATTAATCAACATAATTTATGTGGTTAAGAATTCGTCTCCTCACACACAAAGGCAAACAGGAAGGCAGAGGGTCACCAGTAACCTCAGCAAAGAAAGGAAAGCCAGCCTCTCTGGGCTACTACAGGAGGAGACCAGATCCATGGCCAAGGAAACCACCATAACAATGGAACCAAAGAGAGGTTGTCCTGAGCACCTTAAGACTCCACAAGTGGCATATGAGGGGTTGGGTGCGTCAGTGCGATTTGTAGCAAACACCAGGATGGACTAGCCAGTTAGATGATGTAGTTATACAACTTTACAGTTATACAGTCAATAGGTAAACAGAGGTTAAACAGATGTTTCATATGAAAGATTATCATGACAGAAAGATAATCTGTGAAAAAAGGAAAATACTCACTAGTGTTGAGGGTTTGCAGTAAACTCCACAAAAGAGCAATCTCCAGAGAAAGAAACTCAACCTCAGTGGTGGCCAGCCCTTAAATGAGATCTGGGAGAGGTGGAGCCAAGCTCTACCCCTTCTGGTAGCACAGCTGAATTACCTTCACCTGTGCTCCTGCAGCTGACTCATTGCAACAAACAGGACCCAAGGAAATGGCTGCAAGTTGTATCAGAAGATGCTTAGATAAAGACATAAGAAAAAACTTTTTCACTAAGAGTAGTCAGGCACTGGAATGGCTGTCCAGGGAGGTGGTGGAGTCGCCATCCCTGGCAGTGTTCAAGAGGCGTCTGGATAAGGAGCTACGAGAGATGATTTAGCAGTTTGTTGTAGCTACAGTAATGGGAGAACAGTTGGACTAGATCATCTTGTAGGTCCTTTCCAATCTTGTGATTCTATGATTGTATGATATTTATTAAATTATGAAATTCTTTACTCAGAGATGGTTTTGAACTGGCACAGATGCCCAGGGAAGCTTTGGGTGCCCTATCCCTGGAGGTGCTCAAGGCCAGGTTGGATGGGGCCCTGGGCAGCCTGAGCTGAGGGGGCAGCCCTGCCTACAGGATGAGCTGGGACTAGATGGGCTTCAAGGACCCTTCCAATGCAAATCATTCAATTATTCTATGATTCTAAGATTCTATGATTTTACATTTCTATGATTTTGTGTGTATAAGCTTTCCTTCCGAATATTTCAGTCTGTGTTGATCTGTGTGTCCATGTATATATGCCTGTGTTTCCTGTTTATATGTGTGTGCCCTCTGCATATACTTGTATGCAATGGGGATCACCTGCTCTGCCTTGCTGTGGCCAGGCCTGAGGATGTGATGCTGAGGCAAAATCACATCTGTCTGAGACACTCACATGCAGCAATTCCTTCCTTTGTCCGTTGCTCTCTTGTACACAAACACAGTGCTAGTGCTTCCTCCTTACCACTCATTGCTGCTACAACCTTTCCTCTGGTGGGGAGGTGAGGGCTGGTAATAGCCCTTACAGCTGGTGCACTTTATGAACAGCACACTTGGCTTCCTTACCAAGGTTATTCTTGAGCACAGTTGCCCTGAATTGTCCTGAATTACTCTTTAAAAGATAATTTTATAATGGTTGTGTATCATTTAGCTTAGTGGTAGGAATCATCTTGTGGCTGTTGCAACAATATGATACAGATTTATGTTAAATTTGCCAAGAAGGGATGTGTTAACAAGCATGCTAATAAAAATTTACTAAAATGACCATTTGAGAAAGTTTAAGTATCTTCTACTCTCTTCATTGTATAGCTTATTATTATTACTATTACTATTAGAACAATCATATGATTATCTAAAAACTAAAAGTCATTAAAAAATCAGTGGAACCAAAGATCATCGTTAAAAGTTGTAACTGAAAGACACAAGTGTTGAAGGTTTTTCAAGCAGTATTTGTTAAATGCCTCCAAAATATCATATAATTTGTTCAGACCTGAACTTGGAATTATCACACAAATGTTGTGGCTTTTTTTTTTTTTTTTAATTAAAAAATATAAAGAAAACCACATTCATAACACCTTTTTTTGTAAAGTAAATAAATAAAATTGTGTTTGTTTTCAAAATCAATAACTAACTTTGTTAGATTGTCAATAAAGTTCAAGACTTCACAGATAGAGGATACTAAACAGTACTATACACAGCTGTCTTTGCAGCCGTACACAGCACATGATATTGTTTTACAGCCTCCTGATTAGACATAGGCAGGAACTGATAAATGTCTATTATGTGCCTCCACATACAGACTTTGAGAGGGATTCACCTTACCAGACATTAAATAAGCAACTTCTTGACATCTCAGTATGAGCTGTTCACCTTCAAAGACCAGTTAAGAGAAACAAGTGTTTCTGGAGGGTGATTTGCTTTAAGGACTTAACTTAAAAGAAGAGGAATTGCTTTCTGGAAATGGCTGTTTCTTTCAACAGACTGCAAAAAGATCCACTTGTGAATAATTCAGACTCAGGTATTTAATTTCTGAGAAGATAGAGTTGATAGTCTATGACTGTGAACATGTAGAGTCTGATATGACAAAACAACAAAAGAAATGTTGGGCTTGTTTGTTTTTGAGCAGATATTATGAAAGTACTGCATGCTTTGGGTGCCCAAAACCACCAGTTATCCCCAGAACAATGTGAGAACCAATGTTCAATGAATAATTCTTGGTTTAAGGAGGCTATTTATGCTCCCTTCATTCTTGTTCTGTAAATTTATGTCCTCGAATGATGTAGCTTGACTGAAATAATCCAGCCACCTTACCCAAATATCACAGAATCACAGAATCACACAATGGCCTGGATGGAAGGGACCTGAAGGATCATGAAGCTCCAACCCCTCTGCCTGGCAGGGCCACCAAACTTCCACATTTACTAGATCAAGTTGTCCAGGGCCCCATCCAACCTGGTCTTGAACACAAGGACCCTCTGAATAGCATACCTTCCTTATATTTTATATACATATATAATATATATATTTATATAAAAATATATATTTCTGTATATTTTATTTGGGAACAAATATTGTATGTTTGTCTTCCTTAGGAAACTAAAATACTTTGTTAATGGTAAGAAGATAGAAAATGTTCTTATGTATTTATGTACTCACATCTGTAGGTCACTCTGAATGTAATATCTCCTATTTATTTCCATGGAGCATACAGCAGCTATGAAGAGCACAATAGAAATGTTCAATAAAGCAAATGCTGAGGTACAAAACACTATTTTTCAACATAGTCATCACTGTGAGTTATGCATTTTTTGCCAGCAAAGAACAAGAGCCTTCATGCTGCACTCAGAAAAATCTGCACCAGCACAGATGATCCACTGTCACTGTCTGCACTGCTGAAACGCACCACCCACCCCTCACTGTGCTCACATTCACTGGTCAGTCTACATATACGTTCAGCAAATGTTAGTGAACATCAGTGGGTGCCATTTTTTTCCACATGGAGGAATTCAGTGAATGACACACCTGTGCTTAACCTGCATTTCTGTGTCAGACTGCCCCTCTGCTGCCATCTGTCAAATGGCAATAAAACATAATGGGATATTGGTGGGAAGTTTCAGCTTCTAATGCCATACTACCAGCATCCACCTCTGATGTTCTGGAACAACATAATATAACAGGAGGTATTACTTTTGGAGCTGCCCCTGTGTATGTTTATTAACCCGAAACTTAACTGAGTCACAGTTACTCCTGCATATCCCATCAACCAAAGGTAATTAGGAGATGTGTAGAGGTACGTACCTAGTAGATACTTACTTCTTCTGTGATATCCTCCAGGCATTTCCATACCTCTCACAGTCTTATTTTGGAGCATTTGGACTGCATTTCTGCTCACTGATGAGTTGCTTTTAGCTGTTTTGTTTCCAGCGTCACATCTCCTGTCTGCCGCAGGACCTCCATGCCACACCATTGGCAGAGCACCCAGGTGGCCAAGAAGACCAATGACATCCTGGCTTGTAGCAGAAATAGTGCAGAGGGAATGGTTTCAGGTCACACCATGGGAGACTTAGGTAAAACACTAGAAAAAATTTCTTCTCTGAAGGAGTGGTCAGGCATTGGAACAAGCTGTTAAGGATACTTAAACAGTATGCCCCATAGTTCCATGTGGATTTTCTTTTCTTAGGCTTCCTTTTGCTTGTGCCTTCAGACTTTTCCCTGAAGAATTAGTTTGGTTATTTACATGGCTCAGATCACCAAGAAAAAAAAAGCTGTATTTTCACACAGACCTAAAAGAGGCTGAGCTCAGAAAATATTTCAAACTTTGACTTGTGTACATGGTGGAGGCTGTTCTTCATACATTCTAATCTATTTCTAACAGAGGTCTTTCAGAACATTAAAAAATTCTATTTAAATTTGTTTTAGGATAAAACTAATAGAAGTAGTGTGACAGATGCTCCTTTCAGAAATGTGTTGTTTCTAATGCTGAGCTCACGAAATTGGATAAATACTGAGCAAGGAGAGGAAAGACAACTGGAGCTGCTGTTCTAAAAGCAGCCAAGCCAGAAATGGGGATGTGCTACCCCCACCTTTGCCAACCAGAGATCCAGCCCAGGCTGCAGCACTGTCGGTTATAGAATTTAGAAATAGAATGGCTTGGGTTGGAAGGGATCTTAAAGCCCATCCAGTTCCTTCCCCCTGCTATGGGTAGGACTGCCAACGACCAGCTCAGACCCCATCCAACCTGGCCTAGAACGCCTCCAGAGGCTTCTTCTAACTTCAAATCATTTTCTGACGTAAATAAAGGTTCATTGTGGACATCAAAATGGGCAGAAGGCAGGAACCACAAACTAACCTAATGTGGTGGAGTTTGAACCAGGGAAGACCCTGAGCCTCAGCCCTGGCAAGTGAGATCCCTCACCCTTTACACAGTGGTAGCCCACCTATGGAAGGGCCACCTGTGAAGTGTTCATATATGGCTATCCCTTGTCAGGCAGTGGCCACCAAAGCAATTTCAGGAGCACACTACCACTCTCATGGTATCTTAGTCTCACTTTAAGTCCCTAGAGTCTGTGATACTAAGGTAGTTCAGTGGATGGTAGGCATGAACTCCTTTCATCTTGCTAGAAGTGTTATTTGAATGATCTGGCATCTTAAAATGGAAAATCTTGAAAAGATCTTAATATCAGAGATTTTTGAGGAAATGGCAGCTTTAGAAAAATCATAAAAATATTTTTATATATTTGATACATTCATTTGAAATAAGAGGAGTTATGTTACCCTACCTTCCTCACCTTCCCTCCCCATTTAAAAACAGAAATGAAAGTAGGACTCTTTGCATAAGCACATTTTAAATCTTCAATTATATTATTTTCATATCACCAGCAAGAATATTCTAAACAATCTAGAATAACTTTAGAAATATATTTCATCCAGTAGGCAGTTAACTTTTTTCCTCATCCTTCTATTCCTCTTCTAACTTCTATTTCTTCATATACTTCAGTCACAGGGAGGGCAGAGAATGAGAGATAAAGAAAAAGCAGTAAGATAAAGATTTTGTAGAATGAAACAATAACTGTAATTTTAATTTATTTTGAAATTTACCTTTTATCTAATATGTAGAATTCAAAATGTTCTGAAGTTGCTATAATTTTTACCAAACAAGCTCTTCAAAGTTTTGGTTTTAATTTAAGTGTTTACTTAGGTAACCTTACTTTTCCAAAAATGAGCACATTAGAGTATCCACATTTCTCAATCAAAATTAAATATTCTCGGCACTTTCTGAACATCAACAACTCAAACTAAACATCCACAATATTTGAATATGGGTGTTTTGGATGTTATATTGACTAAACCTGAAACATAGTATTTCAATAAAAGAACAAACATTAAAGTGTGACTCACAGGGGCAAAGCACATAAAAAGAGTTCACATTTTCTCATTAAATGGTACGTTACTGTGGAAGTGTCCCTAAATGTTAAAACTCAGAGCATTTTTTCTTAAACTGCAATCACAAAGAAAACCTCATGTGAATACTGAGTCTCCCTCAGCTATACATTCTCTCTTTACCCATCTCCTTTTTCTTCTCTCTCTACCACTCGCCTACCTCTACCCATCAGATATTGGAATATCAAAGATACCTAGTGGAAAGCAAAGTTACTGCTGACCAGTACAAAGAACGCTGTTTATCTATCTATCCATGGTGGGATTTAGCCCTGTAGACAAAAATATAGAATGGCATATGCATAACAAATATGTGAAAATTGTGGTTATTTGTGCTATTCATGTGCTTGGGGAAGAAAACTTTGTCATAGTAACAGAGCCTTGTCTTAATATGCTTCTGCTTATTGCATAGTATAATTTTTCACATATATTATTTACTTTCCCATGGTGGATTCTGGGAGAAATCAGCTCTCATAAAATGTTCAGATGATTGATTTTTAACCTGTCGAGGCGAGCACTAAGTTTTCTGTCTTCTTAAAAAAATAATTCATGTTATTCATTATTTACTTAGCATGTTACACGCACACTAACCACACAGGTTTTGTTTGACCTTTATATCTTTTTCAGATATATATATATATATATATATATATATATATATATATATATATATATAAATGGCCCTTTGTCAGGGCCATTTGGGTCACTGGACGTAACAACTAATAAATAATAATACAGCCCACAAACTATTTTATTCTTAACAATGATTTGGTTCTAATGCCAACGTGTAATTACAAAAAATGACCCAGTTTATTTATCTCAGAGAGCTTCTGTTCTGGTTCTCTGCAGTTGTTCAGTTTGGCACCTTCAAAAGCTATTTGTCACTGGTTTGCTGAACTGACCCGTCCAATGATTAGGCTGGGCATCTTGAATAAAATTTCTTACAACCTTATTAAAAACTTTGCACCACATGTGCCTTTGAATATTTCAACTTGAATATTTGGTTATACAACCAGATTTTGAAAGAGAATAAGGAATGGATTCATAAATGTATTAATAGATTTCCCTTTTTAGTTACCTGTTATGCACATTTCAACTCACAACTTCAACTACAATATTTTATGGTAATAGAGTATCTCTGTAAATAAATATTTATTTAACTACTTTCCCAGCCTCATTGCTGCTTCTTCACTTTGAGCATTTCACTTCTGTCTCAGACTTTATAACAACAAGCTGCCTCTTATTGATTTCTTCAGTTTGGTTTTCATAAATTCGGTCACTTGGAAAAGGATAAGCTGGTAAATCTGAGAAATACATTAATACTATTTTGACATATTGCTGGTACTTTTCCTCCCAGTGAAGTTATTCTTTACTCTCCCCGAGATACACAAAACAATAAACAAAAGTGCTTGCTAAAGATGCTGGCACTTGACACTGTCTTTTTCATAATAACACTGAAATATGATTGACTCCTACTAAAATAAGATCACATTTATTTATCCCACATTAAACAGCATGACCTTTTCAGTACTACTTTATGTGTCTTAGATTCGCTGAGAAAGAATGCACAGTGTGACTAATGAACTGTTCAGCTCATGGTAATGAAATCTTCAAAAGCAGTCTGTGGCTGGCCTTTCCCAGATGCCCCAGAGAAGTCAAGGGGAATTTACTGGTGGTAAGCTTGGGGATAATACAATACAGCATCTCCACTCTGTTTCCCTGAGCTGGTCCCTTTCCCTAAGCCTCACCTGCTGCCTTAATGCAGTTAAGGAAATTAATGACTTTTTTGCAACTGTTCAATACATGCCACTCTATGTATCTTCACCTTTTCCAAATGAATTCTCTATTCCCATATCTCTGAGGCTTTTCATTGCTAGATAACATACAATGCACCTGTGTTCTCTTATCTCTTCTCACTGCTTCCTATTTAAACTTGTATTTCATTCCCAAAGTGCAACCACATTGTCTGTCAGATTCAAATAACAATTTTCTCTCCTTTCTATCTGAACTAATTTGCACAATTTAATTTTGGTTAACCTCTCATCTTCAGAACTTGAAAGACACGAATGTGTAACATCTGGTGTGAATTCCTGCATGGCAGCACAGAACATGGAGAGATAGAACTCTGCTTCAATACAAATGAGCAAAGGTTATGGCCCTGACCTGGAAAAACATTTAAGTGTACACTTATTGTAAATCACGAGAGATATTTGCGTGTATAACTTTGAGCACATACATAGCTGTACTTTTGGATTGCTGCCACTGCTTTAAAGAATTGACCGCATGCTTTATGTTCTGATACTTATTCATGATGTAAGACAGTGACACTTCATCTCACAGTATTTTTTCATTGTGTAAGCCAAGAGGTAATTCAGAAGCTATATGCATGTTTGCAATTTGTTTCCCTGTCACTGAGTGCTATGCAGAAGGAATGAATTCCCTCAAAAATCACACACAGACTCGTTTTCATTTCTGAAACTTTCAAATGTATATGGTCTCATAAGCAAAAATACTAGCACTTGTTTGTTTCTTTGTTTTTTACTGGGAACAAGATCTATCACTTCTAAGGAAGTTTCAAGTCAAGTACTATAGTATTTTAGATATGGCCACGTACTCTTTCTGTACTCTATTGAAAAAGAGAAAGACCAACACTCTACCTATCTGTGCTGAAACTACAGTTCAACTCTCTGCCTTCTTATCTCAGGAAACTGAAAAACAACCTCCTTAAGAAATATTTTTCTTCTTTGATAAAACAAGAAGGAAACTACTGCAGTCTGTAGCTAGGACAGAACGTTCTATTCACCCACTGATTGATGATAAATAAATCACTCTATGAAGTACTGGAAAATAATTTTCCCAAAAAGTATAGATTCATCTCTTTAAAATATAAAGAAATAACTGTGATGGCCAGGCAGAACTGCGGTTGCTAGATCAAATGGTTAATGACAAGATTCCAAATGCTGAAAAGGAATCTGAAGGAAAAAACATTCAAAAGCAGTAGGAGGAAGATTAGTAGTGTTTTGTGGAAGATTAGCACAGCAGTTTTCTAGTAGTTTGTTTGCTTGCCTGGACACAGGGAACACCTTTGATTCTGCAGATGTACATGTGCAGTATTTTGTCAGTGTGTGTGCATCACAGTCTATGCGGGGACACCCTGGAAGAGCTGTGTTCTTTTGGAAACATTCATTTTGTACTGTTTCAGCTATGGAAAACAAAGAAAATTACAACTGGAGTGTTACAGTCAGTAACAGAACCCTTTAGGGTCTTATTCATCAGAAGTCTGTACTGTTCATGCATTTGTTATTTAGTTACTCAGAAACTGCTGTGTAAATACAATGAGTGAGATTTTGCTCAGTGCAGAATATGATCCTGGGTCTGATGGGACATGTTATCAATGCAGCGTTCACAAGCTACCAAGAATCAAAATGACATTAGAAAGATGACAGACAACCCCAATTCTGCACAGGTTCATTTGTATCTCTCAACAGGAGTAAGATACAGAAAGAATCATTTATGTAATTACATTACCAGATCGTGACAATATTTCTATGGTGTCCAATATCTTTTTAACATTGCAAAATATTATTTTTCAGTTCTCCTCTCCTGTGATCTTACTGTACTTAGAAAAAAAAATCCAAAAGCCATTGGCTAAACACAGGCTCTGGCTTCATTTGTGAATTGGGTTTTGAAGACCTCAGCCTAGCATGGAAGCAAGGGAAAAGTAAGAGATCTAGCTATTTTCTTTACCAACTGACCTTTCTGTGATGTTCTGCTTAATGCTTCTAAAGACATAGAGGATAGATTTGCAGTCCCTTATAGTTCTTCCATGATCAGTGGGGAAAGAAATGTTCCTTTGGAGAATGACACATTGTCTGGAAACAACATTTATGACAGTTAAGGTGAATTGCCCTTTGAGTGTCCTTCTGTCTATACTAGCTGCAGAGGGACGACCTTGGACTAAGTGCTTGGCTGGCACTGCAAGCGTAGGACAAGAGGGACCCCAACCTAGAGGTAAATATAAATGGCTCTGTCACTCAAAGACTCTGAGTTATCATCAGGCAAATCCTCTTCATGGCCCTGCAACAGCTACTGAAAACAGTGCAGAGCCAGATGGATGCTGGATACTTGGAGACAATGGCCTTTTGGAACAATATATCATGTACATTTATACAGTAAACTGCTGATCTTAAAGTGCTTTTTAACTGCAAGTAATTAAGAGCAAGAGCAATAATGCAGAAATTGGTAAAAATGTAAAAGTGAATTTTTAGCTGCTTTCTGGTCAGCAGAAATTTCATGACATTTTAACTTGTAAGGCATCTGAAATACCACACACTTCATATGCAATTCATAACCAGTGCAATTAGGCAAAGTTTTCTGGCTTAATTTCAGTGTGAGCAATTACTTCGACTCAACAAAGTTTCCCTAGTAGGATTTTTGCTCTCTAGATGACATGATCATAGAATCATAGAAACAGTGAGATTGGAAAAGGTCTCTAAGATCATCTAGTCCAAACACCAATCCACCATGCCCACTAATCATGTCCCTCAGTGCCATATCTCCATGTCTGTTGAACAGTCACTGTGTGGTGACTCCACCACCTCCCTGGGCAGACTGTTCCAGTGCCTCTCCTCTACTTCCGAGAAGTAATTGTTCCTAATATCTGGCCTGAACCTCACTGCTCTGCTGGCTGTACTATTTCTGATACAAGCCAGGAAACCATTGGCCTTCTTGGCCACCTGGGCATGCTACTGGCTCATGTTCAGCCAGCTGTCTACCAGTACCCCCCAGATCCTTTTCCTCAGTGTAGTTTTCCAGCCACTCTTCCCCAAGGCTGCAGCAACATGTGGGGTTGCTCTAGCCAGAGTGCAGGAGCTGGCACTTGGTCTTATTAAAGCTCATGCAATTAGCCTCAGTCCATTGATCCAGACTATCCAAATCCCCCCACAGGGCCTTCTTCCTTCATGCAAATTGACATATCCTCACAGCTTGGCGTCCTCTGCAAAATTTCTGTGGGCACATTCAATTGCCTTGTCCAGAGCATCAATAAAGATATTGAACAGGGTGTTCATGATGATGCGGGGCAGATGATTGCGCTATTGTATCGTTGTTCTGTGGGGACAGCAGCTGCTGGGGAGCACCTCCACCTGCTAGAAGATCCTGCCTGGGCTTCTGTAATAGCTGAAGAAAGCTGTACCACCACTGTTGTTCACCTTTTGGGAATATGTGTAAACAACTGATAAAAAAGTACAGGGAGGGCCTGATCCTACCTCTGCTGAATTAAGTGAGAATCCTCATAGGTGTGAATAGAGTGCAGAGATGTGTTGTAGTCAAGAGAAGAATCTTCTGTTTTTAAACCCTCTTTGCAACAACAAATTTTGATAAGGCCCTGCTCATTTGCTGGAATATGCTCAACTAATTTCACTGTTTGTTGCACTGACCAGCCTAGAGAGATTACTGATGCCCCAAGCCTATCAGTGTTTAAGAGATATTTGGACAATTCCCTCAGTAACTGGTTACTGGTTCTGGTTAGGTCTGAAGTGGTCAGGCAGTTGAACTTGATGGTCTTTCTGAGTTTCTTGGAACTATTCTAGTCTGCTCTATTCTATGCTATGCTATGCTACGCTATTCTACCTGCCCTGGAAAACAAGATGATTTTCAGAAGTTTTAGCTAAATGTTCATACACTCCCACAAAAAAATGTCTTGTATTCTTCCCCAGTCTGGCTCAGATCGTCTTGCTCAGGTCTGATATGTATACACGTAAGAGGTATTGAGAGCATTTTTGTGTTTTAAATATTTTTGGTATCTGAGCCATTGTGCTTGTCTGAACAGCACTATATTAGATGGAGTTGTTCCTGTTTTTCATCAGTATTTCATATGCAATAAAATGCACAACATTTGTTTTCCAGTATAAGTGTATTCTTTTCGTTATGTTATCCTTCTTTCTTTACTCTCATCTGTCACCTTACTAAGGTGTGTACTAGACCATAATTAAAATCCATATATAGTGCTAGACACTGTCTATGTGCTATTCAGTTAGAATTTGTATCCTAGGAGAGCACACACAACTTATACTTGAAAAAAACCTACAATATGTTTCTGAGTACTTTGGGGGTGTGAATGTTTGTTCTGATGTTCCTTAATGTAGATTAAGAGAATGATGGACAAAAGCAAGAGGGACAACACTTTGTTAAGAATCCTCCCCAAAAGTTCCCAGACCGGGCAGCTTAGTTTATAGCTGAGCAGAAGCCTCGCCTTGTGTTCAGCTGCTTGACAAGATGTTTTTACAAGTTGGAGATTAAAAAGCAGCAGTAAGTAAAAAGATTTGCCCTGCAGAAAGTGGGGCAGGGAGGAAGATAACATCATCTGGTGGGATGCCAGTGTGCTTAACCATCACGCCCTGACTTGCTCTTTCATAAGGGGAAGGCATCAAGAAGGTGATGTTCCTCAGGGGTTCCAGGATAATAAGCATAGGTAGGACTGTAGGCATAGATTCATACATTGCTTTCTAACCATCCAAACCATGCTCCTCTCACAACTGTCTCCTGCTGGAGACTGTAAAAGGGTCTGGCTCCTACACACATATTGTGGCATATAGAGCATTGTTAACAGCTAATGTTTTGGCATGGAGCATAGTTAAATAGAACTGGAGAAAAGACTTTTTTGAAGAGAATATTAAGTTAGATTTTATTTTCCCATCAGGTCGGTTGTGGATGTCGGGCATCTCTGAGTATTGTTTATTGGCTATCTAACAGAGGGTTTTTGCAACTGTTACCGCTAGAAGAAACTCTTGTCATAAGTTCTGATAGCTGTATTTTTCATGTTTTTACCTTAACATGAGATGGAAAATAAAATAGTTGAAAATGAAGCCAAAGGAAGTATACATTTCCTAGAAAACAGTCATCATCTCACACAGGATGGTGACAGTAAATTCCAGGCTCCTTGATACTTTGAGCAAAGTATTCAGGTTCATGAAGACAGTTTGATGAAAAATCTCATATATCACAAAATATTAGAAATTGAGGGTTTCATAATACTGTGCATTAAACTAAGTTATTCAACACAGAAAATAATCATATATTGCTGCCTTTTGAAAGCAACAAATAGCTCCTTGTAAGACAGTATTTCTATGGCCAAAATTCTACCCTTTATTTTCACAGAATCACACAGAATCACAGAATTATCAAGGTTGGAAAAGACCTAGAAGATCATCTAGTCCAACCATTACCAATACTTCCCGGCTAAATCATATTCATCAATACAACATCCAGACGTTTCTTGAACACTCCCATGGTCAGTGACTCCACCACCTCCCTGGGCAGTGCATTCCAATGCCTGACTACCCTTTCCGAGAAGTAATACTTCCTAATGTCCAGCCTGAATCTCCCCTGGCGCAGCTTAAAACCATTCCCTCTAGTTCTGTCGTC
Source organism: Coturnix japonica (assembly GCF_054131305.1). Classification (NCBI taxonomy): domain Eukaryota; kingdom Metazoa; phylum Chordata; class Aves; order Galliformes; family Phasianidae; genus Coturnix; species Coturnix japonica. The sequence continues at coordinate 109,568,902 of NC_140663.1, forward strand.
AATCACACAAGAGAAGAGGCCAACCCCCAGCTCACTACAACCTCCCTTCAGGAAGTTATAGAGAGCTATAAGGTCTCCCCTGAGCCTCCTCTTCTCCAGGCTGAACAATCCCAGCTCCCTCAGCCTCTCCTCATAAGGCCTGTGCTCCAGACCCTTCACCAGCTTTGTAGCCCTCCTCTGAAAGTGTTCCAGGGCCACAATGTCTTTCTTGCAGTGAGGGGCCCAAAACTGAACATAGTACTTGAGGTGCGGCCGCACCAATGCCAAGTACAGGGGGTCAATTACCTCCCTGTTCCTGCTAGTAACACTGTTTTTGATGCAAGCCAGGATGCCATTGGCCTTCTTGGCCACCCAGGCACACTGTCAGCTCATGTTCAGCCGAGCATCAATCAGTACCCCCAGGTCCGTTTCCTCCACACAATCCTCCAGCCCCTCCACCCCAAGCCTAAAGCACCGCCTGGGGTTGTTGTGGCCAAAGTGTAGGACCCAGCATTTGGTCTTGTTGAACTTCATCCCGTTGGCTTCGGCCCAGCTCTCCAGCCTATCCAGATCCCTCTGAAGGGCCTCTCTACCCTCAGGCAGATCGACACTCCCTGCCAATTTGGTGTCATCTACAAACTTACTGAGGGTGCACTCAATGCCCTCATCCAAGTCATCAATAAAGATTTTGAATAGGATAGGCCCCAGCACCTACCCCTGGGGAACACCACTCATGACTGGAGAACACCACTCATGACTGGAGGAGTTTTTCTCATAGATGAAATCCTGAAAAGCCAATATAAGATTATTTGGCTGAGTCCAGTATAAAATGCTGCTGGAGACATCCGAGTGCTCAATTGCTCATTCATTCTTCCAACGTTTTGCAGAATGGGTGAGCAAGGAATCCTCTTGGAGAAGCTCTGGTGGCAGGTTCTGATAGACCTAAGAGTTTGTAATGTGCATCCATCTGCTTGCACAGTAGCTCAGGCAATGACCAGCCTGTGACCTTGCAAAACTCACACACTCAGAAGAAAACAGAGTTTATGGTGGTCAGAGCACCTTCCACAACTGCCATCTGAGGCTTCTAGTGTGAATGTGAAGGCACTTGCCTTCAGAGGGACTGTTCCCCAGCTGTTAACTGATGATCATTACTTTCTACTTTGAAAGGATATTGCTAAACAATCACATTTCTGTGAAAATGTCAGTCGGTGCAGGCTTGTTAATAAACTATTGTTAAATATTAGCATGATAATAAGCGAGTGAGAAAAGAAGATCCTTGCTTCAGTTTTATCATGTGCCACACTATCTCTGCCTGAGATTGCTTCCAGCACACCTGAAAAATTCTGAGGAAAACATTAGAGTGATACCCTCTGGAACAGATCCTTTGGGCACCAAAAAATTAAAAAAAAATAAAAAATAAAAAGCCATTATACAACAGTTGTACTCAGAATGGAAGTCCAAAATAATCTGTCTTCTCATCAAAAGCGACAGCAAACCCTTAGGAAATGACAACATGCTGTAATGCCTTGGGATTATGATAGTGATTTTATGCATGAATACATATAGATAAACTGGTGATGGCACAGATATATTGAAGTGTATAGATATGTAGATATCATCTGAACCCCATAAACCCACTAAAACATCAGAGGAACAATTAACTGAAGCTGAACACAGAGAAGATTCAGAAAGAGATGTCTCAGAAGACCTTGTTCCCAGTTTCCACCAACAGCATCACTTCACCACCAGGTGCAAGGCCCTATGTTTCCAACTGGCTCCCTGCCGGGAGGTTATGATGTTAAACAAACATGTAAACATTCCTTTTTGAACATCCTTTTTGCTGGTAATCTAGACAAGGGCTTGACCACAGAATTTGTATCATCCATGTTGGCATCAAATAACTTGCTGTAGCCAATCTCACCCTAAAGCTGCCTGTTGATGGGAGCCTGGCTGTTCACCGATCTCCGGCCTGCAGCTGCTGGCAGCAATCCAGCCAGGCTCGAGCCTCAGTCAGCACCCCGGCCAAAGAAGATGTCATGTCTTCAGTTTTCAAATCAGTTAATGAATGTACTGAGCCACAACCCTCAATTTGTGAAAACAGCTCTGACCCTGTAGATGGAGTGGGTCAGATGGCTCCAGTCCTGTGGAAGGGCATTTGCAGCTGGAACGATGTCTAAGTGCTGAGAGCTGAGCCTGATGTTAAGAAGCTATCCTCCCTGGAAAAGCCTCTGTTCCAGTTGTAGTGCTAACAAATAAAATACCCCATTTAGTCCTCGGCTTCTTTCCCTTCACTCAGGATGGAACTGAGCAAAATCACCAGTCAAAGCAGCTTTCTCAGGCACAGATCTGGCTTTAAAATGTGTGAGAGGTTCCTTGAAGTCCACCAGGGAATTTGCTATTACTATTGATTTTGCATGTAGAGCTTGTACATGTTATAGCAGTAAGTGACAGAATAAAGCTCTAAGAGAAGAGAAATTGCTACCTATCTTTAAAAGACAATAAATTGAAAAGGACTGATTTACAGATAGTTGAATGAATGTCAGCTAAATAGGATCAACCTTCCTCAGTTCTGGCACAGATACAGTTCATTTTCAATAGCCATAAGCAATGAGCATTAACAGAATAATCTTGAGGGACAATCCACTGTACCATAAACACAGATTCAGTCAGCTTTTCTATGCCATGGAACATATGGTGATGTTACGTTTGGTATTTCATGGAATACATGCAGAACATGTGTTAAGAAAATCACACCCTTTCCCAGGGTGCAATTCCTAGGAAATATCTTAGCTATCATTCTTCTGGGCTGGAAATGGAATGCTGAATGCAATGCTGAAAGGAATAGTTTAGAAAGACTGGAGGCTTGTCAGCTATCTCCCCTTCTGACATAGCATCTTGTAGCTGAGATCTGGAACAGTTCCCAGAGACAATACCAAAATAAATATTCAGCATTTCCTCCCTTTCCATGTTTCTCAATCCTTTTAATGTGTTCTTTTTTTCCTAGCTGACCCATCTGACATTACTACAAATCAGAAACTTCTATCCTTGGAAGTACAAAACAAAGGAAAAAGATATGAGGCTGGAGCTGTGATGTCATTTTAGAGTACTGAGAAACAAATCTTACATTCAGCTTTATCCCATAGTACTTCCAGACTTATATTTCTAGCATGGATTTTCTTGCACCAGGACAAATATTTTACCATTCCCCTTGAAAAATAGCTTCTCAAGCTAAAATGTATTTAAAGTGGGCAATATGTATACATAAAGGCTTCTTTACTATATTCTTCCCTGCCACCATTGTGAGTGCCTCATCAACCTTCACTTTATGGGAAAACTCATGGAAGCAGAAACTTCTTAAAGAAGAATGATATTAAATCTGATGGCCAACTGAGCATTTGCCTAATGGAGAGATTCAGGAGAAAGTGAAGGCAAGATAAATTCAACAAAGTTTTTAAAGGGATTTGCACTACTGTTGTTTCTATTGATTAATGTATTTATTTTCCAAAAGAGAATGGCCTTAAGTTGCACCAAGAATGGTCCAGGCTGGCTATTATCTAAAAAGTTCTTCTCAGAAAGAGTGGTGAGGCATTGGAACAGGCTACCCAGGGAGGTGGTGGGGTCATTGTCCCATGTAGGAATTCAAGAAATGTGTAGATGTGGCAGTTAAGAATTTGTTCTAGTGCCTATGGTGGTGATGGATGGACAAGACAATCTTAGAAATGTGTTAGAGAGAGATGGTTGAACTAGATGATCTTAGAGAGGTGTTCTGCAGGGGTCAGTGCTGGGTTTGGTCTTTTTCAGCACCTTCATCAATGACCTTGATAAGGGGACAGTGGCCACCCTCAGCAAGTTTGCTGATGATAAAAGGTGGGAGGATTGGTTGACACACCTGAAGGCTGTGCTGCCACTCAGAGACCTGGACAGGCTGGAGAGCTGGGCAGTAAGAAACTGGAAGAGGTTTAACAAAAGCAAGTGTAGAGTCTTACACCTAACGAGGAATAATTGCATGCAGCAGTAAAGGTTGGGGGATAACCTGCTGGAGAAGAGCTCTGCAGAGAGAGACCGGGGTGTCCTGGTGGATGACAGGTTGGTCATGAGCCAGCAGTGTGTCCTCCTGATCCTCCCCCTCTATTCTGCCCTGGTGAGGCCTCATCTGTAGTACTGTGTCCAGTTCTGGTTTCCCCAGTAAAAAAAGACAGGGATCTCTTGGAAAGAGTCTAGTGGAGAGCCACAAAGATGGTGAAGGGCCTGGAGCATCTCCCCTTTGAAGAAAGGCTACGTGAACTGGGTTTTTTTAGCCTTGAGAAAAGAAGACTGAGAGGGGACCTGATCCAGGTCTATAAATATGTGAAGTGTGGGGAGCAAAGTGGCGAGGCTTGACTCTTTTCAGCAGTGTGTGGAGACAGGACAAGGGGAAACAGACGGAAACTGGAGCATAGGAAGTTCGCACAAATGTGCACAAGAACTTCCTTACAGTGAGGGTGACGGAGCACTGGAACAGGCTGCACAGGGGGGTTGTGGAGTCTCCTTCTCTGGAGATATTCAAGTCCTGCCTGGACATCTACCTGTGCGATGTGGTGTAGGGAGCCTGCTTTGGCAGGGGGGTTGGACTTAATGATCTCTGGAGGTCCCTTCTAACACCTACAATTCTGTGATTCTGTGATCTTTTTCAACCTTAATGATTCTGTTATTCTATGACATCAAAACCTATTTTTCTTAGCATCTTGACCCCACATCTTTCACTGTTAAGATTCACTTAGTTCCCTATCTATCTATCTATCTATCTATCTATCTATCTATCTATCTATCTATCTATCTATCTAATCTATTATTTTTCCATTCATATTAACCTGAAACAGCAAAGGTCTGCTTATGTTGTCACTCCCAAGGCTATTCTTAGAGGAAACATTGCTTCTTCACATGTGTCAGGATTCATCACATATGTGAGGTCTACATATCTTTCAAAAAAAAAAAAAAAAGACTGTGCAGAATCCTGTGCCTCAACAGGAAGGGTCTGCAAAAGTATTTTTTTGTGTTGTCTGTAATAATTTACAAGTATTGCTATGTCCTCTTAGCAGAGAAATCTGCCTGGTTTCAATTGCTTGCTTGGTTTAATTTGTCCAATCTGCCATATCACCACAGATTTTGCTGGTTTTTAGTATTGTGATATTATATGTAAGACAACTGATCTGTGCATCAGAGGTTATAATCCTGTGGCAGTTTAATTTGCATTGCACAGGCATATTCAAGGAAGCTGATTTCCACATCTGGATAGATGAAATTAATGGTAGAAATGATAACAAATTGCCAAACTGTGCTTCTATATATTATAAATCTAAAAGTAAAGCTGGAAGAGAGGCTAAATTTCCTGAAGTGTAATAGCAATGCTTTTTAAAATGTACCTCAAATAGGGAGGATTTCACTAATCCTTCAGCAGATATGAAATGTAGATACATAAAAGCCTGATTAAAACATAAGAAACAAACATCATTCGCTGGAAGCTTGTTTTATGCTACTGAATGAGATACTTAGAAAACCAGTGGCTTTGGTTCTGTTATTTACACATTGTGTCACAATATAATTTTGTCTTTCTCATGAAGCAGAAACAGCATGATTGTTTTATTTATCTTTCCTTCAGCAGTATTGGATGTTGTCACAGGAAGGATGAGTTACATCATTGGACTTAACAGTGATTAATTCACTGAGGTTCAAGTGTTGCTCTACACAGTGAAGACACCAAATTGGCAAAATCAAAATATTACGTGAATATCTCATTTTTCTTCAGTGCGGCTATTGATGTATTGAGTGTGTTAAATTCTGCAGCTGAGATCACTGCTGCTTCCCTGCATCTGGATTTCTGCATCTATTATACACCACTGTGAAGCATCCTCTCTCTTGCATGTAGTCGTGATAAGCATCACATAAATGCCTGTTTCACAACAGTGACATACCTCGTCCTTTTACTCCACATATGGATGTCAGAGAACACTATGAGCAAAAAGGACTACAATGTTTCCATAGAAACTAATGTACTTCAGGCAGAAAAAATGGAACGAGATTTATAAAATTATTTTTAAAGGAAATGGTTGAAAATATAAGGAAGATCACCTTATCTTCTCACTTCTTCCTCAAAACCCTCCATCCTTGCTCAGAAACTCTGAAAAGATATCCCCTCCAGCCCTTTACATGATATCTTTTCAGAATTATGATTGATTGGTGATAATGTCTCTGTCTCAGACAAGCAGACTATTAGCTTATATGCTTTGCCCTGCATCTCTGCGTCTAATAACGTAGCCTGGACAGTATTCTGGTTCCTGATATCACTGCAGATGGTGTGAAAACAAGCCGGTAGTGCTTTGGGGTGTGCCTCACCCATCATGATGTGGGATGTGCTGCAAATGAGAAAAGCAGAGACAGCCGAGGAGGCACTGCTGCAGCTCTCCCTTCATGAATTTCCCTCTCTGCTGTCCACAAGGATTTTCCATGCTCAGAACTGCAGATATTGGGCTGAAAAGTGAGATTTCCTGACCCAACCATGTTGACCTCTTGGTGGGGCCATGGCCTTCCTCCCATGCCTGCTCGACACAGAATTTGGTGCTCATCACGGGTCAAAGTGTGTCAGCAGGAAGGAGAGCAGCAGGGCCTCTTTCTGTCACCAGGATGCCTGTTCCTTGGCAAGGACAAGCTTGGGTCCAGCCATATCAGCACAGAGAGGGGCTAACCCTCTGCTCTGCAGGTCCAGCAGAAATACACAGGCAAGGCTGAAAGTGCTACCGGAGAGACAGTGAGCAGTGTTTTATGTATTCTCTTTGAGGGATAAGAAGAGGTTTAGTCTCTCACAGCATGTCATCAAAACAGGTTTCCCAGTCCAGTCTCACTTCTGATACAGACACAAGGCAGATGTTGCTATACATTTTTCAGTAATTTTCCTATCCACATCTGTCAGTTTTCCCCTTATGGCTCCTGCATAATTCAGGTTGCTTACAGTAACTTGATGTTTCTCTTTGCATTTCTTTATGTTTGTTTGCCCTCCTTTTTGCCAGTGACTACAATCACAGCAGTTTACCACCAGGCTGGGGATGCTCACATGCCAGCAGAGCATTCCCAGAGCTCCCCTGTAGTCCCACTCCTTACAAGGATGCTCTGACTCCCCTGGGTCTGCAGTGGGACTCCCCACACAGTAACTGTGACAACAAAAACTAAAGCAAGGTCTCAGTGCACTATTTTTAGTAACATGTTTTTTTCTAGTTTATCATCCATTAAAGAGTGGGTGCTTTGCATCACTTGATAAGTGACACCACTGCTCAGAAGAATATATCAGCTATTTTGAGAAGGGAAAAGTAACTACGCAGTTAAGAAGTGGCTGAATATCTCAGAGAATGGAGTGGTGGACAATAGAGAGAGATTAATTATCTCTTCACCCTATCTCTGACTTCTCACAGTCAGAAGTAATTCCTACCTGTCAGACAACAAGTGTAGCTCAGTTCCTGGCACAGCACAAAGTAGAAGAGCAGCTGCTGCCCTTTCTTGGTGGGCTCAGCAGTGATAAACACCCCACAGAGACCAAGCGGTTGCCTTGTTTTGGTAGTAGTCATTCCAGGTGAGTACTGAAGAATCTAAGTGGATATGTAGCAAGCAGTCAACAGCCTGTAAAATTAGAGCTTGATTCATCCATAGAGGATGTAGACACTGAAGAATGTTCTTCTGGATATTTGGAAATTCTCAGCATCTGTAGCCCCTTCCCACTGCGCAGGCAGTGGGTAGATGTGTCAGAGTAAAGCCTGTCCTCTAACCAACCCCATCAGCATCCCTTGTGAGGCCTGACCTAGCAAAACACTGCAGTCCCTATTGACTGTATGTATGTAGGTGGTGTTTCTCCTTGACTTCAATAACATTACTCGTATGTTTGCTGGTATGCACAAGCTTAAGCACTTTGCTACATTAAATCTCTCTCTTTTGGAAAATAATGGGATCTATTAAACAAAGACAGAGTAGGAAATGCTTTCTGCAGTCCATTTGAGAGTAAACTGGAAAAGTCTCAAAAAATGCTCGAGTTATAATACTAAGATAGAATATATATCTTGAACTGAAAGGAGTGATGTTAATGCTTGTATTCTTCTGCTTGTTGTGACACATTTTAGAACATCTTGGTAAGTCTGAAACCTCAAAAAAGAAAAACAAACCACTCTTAAGAAAGAGGGCTTTTTCAAGACATTAAAATGGAGCGTATTTAATCTCTGGGCAATTCTGAAAGCTTGTGCTCTTCTTGAAAATTGTTGCAGATAGCAATTCCATGTAACCTGTCTGCTTTAGCTCCTGAAACAGAAACTTGCACTCAAGTAAATGCTCTTGTGTCCTTCACAGATTATTAACTTCTATGGCAAAGCCTCTTACCATGCGTGCACAATGAGGCTTCAAAATACGTAGGTCATTCCAAAAGTAATACCTCTTATTTACTTCCATGGAAATAAGCAAACTCTCAGATACAAAACACTATCTCTTAACACAGTCACCATCAGGAGCTATGCATTTTCTGCAGGGATGAACAGGAACCTTCATGCAGCACTCATAACAATCTGCACCAGCAGAGCACATTATCACTATCATGCCTGCTGAAACACACAATTCACCACCTCCCTGTTCTCACATACACTCTTTGGTCTACATAAACACTCATAAAGCTTTAATGAATGTCAGTTGGTGTCATTTTTTTCTGCATGGAGGAATTCAATTCCACCCCTTTGTTTCATCAGTACTTTCATGTCAGATGCCACTGTGTCAGAATGACCCTTTGCTGCCATCTGCCATGTGGCAACAAAATTTAATGGAATATTGGTGGGAAGGTTCAACTTCTGCTGCCATACCACCCACCTCTGATGTCATGGAGGCATTACTTTTGGAGCAGCCTTTGCTGATACAACCTTCACTAAAAATATCCTACCAATTATTGTTGCAAAATTGCCATGTACAAAAGACATATACCAAAAATTAGAGGAAAAGTGGCAGGATTAACAATTGGGGTAAAAGAGAGTTTCTCTGGGAAGAGCATTTGCCCACAAAGAATATACACATTTCCAATCTCTGTCTGCAACAGACAAAATAAAATGCTTACACTTTTGCTAATTAAATCTCACAGTTCCTGATAAACATATACAAAAATAATGTTTCAGTGGTGAATCTTACAATTTTGTTAGAATATACAATTACTGCAGCAGGAGAGCAGTTTATATTATCCATAGATTGCAGCTGACTGTTAAATTGGCAGATTGGGCACTACCAGTTGGCAAACAAACTAATTCTACCATTTTTCTGTATGGATACTCTTAGAAGCTCTCGACAATGTTGCTTCACTGCAGAGGTTTCAGAGCTCAGCTTAGAGAGCTGAGGCATTTCAGGCATTTTTCTGCTGGTTTTGAGAAGGATTTTGGTGGTTGTGTTCCTGCTGAGTAGTAGCACAGAGCTGCATATGGTCTCAGCAAGGGTAATATGCCAGCTCTGAGATGAAGGCACGTCCCCCCAGCCTCTTCTTTTGACAAGGCACAGTGCTGTCCATGGAGGGTAAAATGAACCTGCTTTCTCAGGTTCTCACACTGTAAAAAAGCTGCTTATCTATTGCTGAAGACTTAATCCTAGTTCACTGTTTCTATGCAGTTATGTTTCTTCACTGCAGTCTACAAATTTAACAGCTGTCTGCATCCTTCAATTCTGATGAAGTCCCTTTCTGTCTCTCTGCCACAAACATCCATTTTCTCTCATCCTTTGGCTGCCTTATTCACACCCATCTGCTAACATGGCAGGATGCTTCATCCAGATTGGACCCTTGCTCCAACAGAGGCCTTAGAAGAAGCTGTGGGTAGACACATCCCTTGTTTGTCTCATGAGCAAAAAGTTCTTCTCCTGTGCCACATCCAAGGAATGTGCAGCCTTCCTCTTCTTAAGCTCTGTTCATATTGCAAAAATATTACATGGTTCCTCCAGCCATGGCCTTGGCCAAATGGCTTTCTTTGTATTTCAGCTGGAAAAGATTCCACTAAACAGCCTGGAAATCCCAAATACAGGGATCAGGGACAGAGAAGTTAAAGTTATTTCTATGGCCAGTATGTACAATGCCTTTGCTTCCATATTCCTGTACTGTAGAGGTCAGGAGAATTGCTTTTGTGGTGGTGTTGTTAAAACTTTGTATCCAAGTTAATTATTCGCTTGTCTTAACTTCCAAGGTAATGATCTGAAATTGACTTGCTTTTGGCAGATTTTCCAGGAAGGTGACCTTTCCTGCATAATATTTGGTCAGTTCATAACAAGAGGAATATATTTATTAGCAGAAAAGAAAGTAAAAATGAGTGAGGTCAGAAGACCTTCTGGTGACTAATATCTTGTTACTCAGTGGACCATAAAAATCACTTGAGTTGGATGAGAGTTTGCATTCCCTTCTGTGTAAATATCACACTGGGAAAGGCTGGTAATACTTTGGGACCAAACTAAATGGTAGAACCAGAAGTGCCTGTTTACTCTAGAAAAGCAAACATCTTAAGTTGTACTACCTGCTTTAAAATTAGCAATTTGTTACAGTGCTTGCTCAAATGAAAACAAAGAAAAACACTCACCCGTGTAGTTCTTCATTAAACTGACTCTTCAAAGCATAAGACATAGGCTTATGCTTTGAAGAGTGGCAGTGCACAGAAAGGACAGAAATTACTGGTGCATTTAGTGGTATGTACAGGATACATATCACTAGAAAATACTTATACTTCCACCAGAAAGGCAAAAATTCAACAGATAAAAAGCCTTAATTCTTGTTGGTTGCTAAGGGGTCAATTGTTCTTGCTAAAACCGATTGACATAAATAGTCAAAAATGGTCCTGTCCGTAACACAAATAGCTAATTGGAGTGTTTGATGATCATGTTTTATTTGTTCATTATCAACTATCAAACCCAAGAGGACAACTTCACATAGACCTAGATATAACAAGGCAAAGACAATAAAATTCAATGTAGAAAAGAAAATGCAGTGTTGCAGCCTGTCTGTCCTTAAAGCACCCATATATTGCTCTATAGTAATTCCCTCTCATTGCTTTGTTCAGAATATGATGAACTCCTCAGAATCCTTCCCTAGAACAATATGTGTTTTCTGCATGGAATTTGTGAAATGATGATTGCAACAGAGGAGAACGGAATGACATATGCTCAAGATCTTGTGGTTCCGTAAGGCTTAAATGTGCTTTGTCATTATACTCATTGGTTAACATTAATAAATGTATATTTGGGCCTCTTTCACTTTGAACTCTATTAAACATGGATAGAGCATGTCATTTATTTCAATGTTCAGATTGCAGTCTTGTTACTGTAGACTACTGGAATAAGAATGTGTATGGGTGTGCATACGCAAGTAAACCTGTCTATTCACGGCTTTTACTAAGTCACTGGAATCAAATTTAGTAGATGTGCTGGATGTCATGTTCCTACAGATTTTCATAGAGGGCAGAGAACCTACTTTTGCTCTGCAGAAGGAAAAGCACCACCATAGTTGGAGACTCAGAATTGTCAGAGGTGTCTGGTGGGTCCCACCATTCAAAAAGGAACTTCTAGTAAACCAGCTTCTTCCACTGATGAGCACTGAAATGTTTCATTGCACTGCAACACCCACTGTCTGGCTGGCTGGGTGTTTGTTCTGGGGAAAGGGATGGCTGTTCACTCTTGCTCTCAGGTGGAAAGCAAATCCCTATACTATACTCAGGTGTGTGTCCTGAGTCCCTGAATCAAAAAGTATTATACCAAGCCATATCATGCAGAGAAGCTATTTCAGTCTTTGAGACAGACACATTAGCACAGCAATGTGCTTAAGGCTTATTATCTTGTGGGCAGCACCAGGCTAACAGTGCTGTGCCACACTGGAAGCTCTTTCAATCAGTATTGGTTATTCTTGTTAGTTGTGTGAGCTATGTTCTGCTACACAGTGAAGTCACACCTTGAGAAAAATAAATCAGTTCCAAGGGAAACAAACAAACAAACAAACAAAAAACAGAACACAAAACTCCACTCTTTCTGCTATGGCATATTTTCACCACTGCTAGCTCTGACAGTGGCTGCTTTCAGAAACAGTCGATGGGAGGAAAGCAGAATTGCTAAGGGAGAAGTCACAGAGGATCTGTGAAGAGAAGCCATGAGCACAAAGGAGAGTTAATGTGAAGAGGGGAGCAGGTCGGTGTAAATGTTTGAACATGCTCACTTCTTGGGAATGCCTGGAATCTTTATTACTGGTGAATAAATCTCACCAGAGCTGACAGCTGCAGGGAAGTTCAAAGAGTTGGTCTGAGGTTGGAAATGAGGCATAAAAAAGGAGAGTTGTCCAAATTGTTGACTCTATGCTGCTGCCTTATCACCATTTTTGACAAATATATCACTGAGGAAAGATTTATGGTGTGCACTCATTTTAGTTCTTTAGAAAATTAGATGCTAAGTGCACATGGAGCTCATTTTCCAGGTATTTGAAGTCCTTCCAAATCAGGTAGTAGTTCATTTGGAACTGATAATTTCAGTAGCCTGCCCATACATGCATCCTTTCCCCCTTGCTGGTGGACCTCAAATACTTTAACCTTGGTACATCTCTGGAATGTTCCTGGACAAACTACATGTGTTCATTTGATTTCCTTGGGATGGTTTGTCACCATTTTTTACATTCAGATTTGGTATGACAAAGCGGTATCCATGCCATAAAATTCATTACCACCCATTAAACACAGCTACTTGTTTTGGTAAAAGCCTGTCAAGCCCAAATTGTAGTCAGCCATAAAGTCAGTATCAGCATCAGTTATCTTGTCCTCATTCTTCAGAGTAGTATCATGCTTGGACTGCTCAGAACTTTGCACTCTACTGAGCTTTACCTCACCAAGGCATGCAGATTCTGGACCTCAGCAATTAAAAGCCTGTTCATGTAATGCGGTATTCCTCTGTACAGGGGGAGTAAGACCATGACTTGGTAGGCTAAATGGATAGGCTAAAGCAAATCTTAGGATTAAAAGAGGAGGGAAGAAGAGTGCAGAATGAGAAAAAGATAAAGAATAAGCCCTCATTAGCAAGCAGGGCCAGAAAGGAGGTGTTTTTTTTTAGTGCGGTAGCCTTCAGCCACCCTAAAAGATCTCACTCTGCACTATTGGGGAGCAAGCAAGGGAATGGCAGAGAGAGTCAGTGTGGATAAGAGAACAGCCTTACTGGTGAAAAAGTCAGCAGAAATGCTTGGCTTTGTTGAGCCTTTGAGAAGAACATGATGTTAAGGCTATGTCCAACACAGTGCAATGCTCCAGTGCCAACCCCTGATGGCTCTGCTCCCTGAGCAAGGCCAGCAATAAACTGCAAAGTGATTTGTACTGACTCAGCTCTGCTTGACCAGCGAAGGAGAGCTGGAGCTCAGCATTCCCTTTTGTACTGCAGTGCTGGTGTAGGCACGCCTGCTCCAAGGGGAGCATCATACAAATTCAGCAGATAAGGGCATTGTATAATCACCCTATCAGCTCTAAGCCAAGCAGGGATCCCAGGGCTGGAGGATGCTATTGTGGGAAGATGTGTTATCTAAATCACAGCACTTTGGATCAGGCAATCATGTTGTCTCCATGGAAGAGCCACAATAGCTTCGACAAAACGTGGATTAAGACAGGAGATAGAAAATAATCACCCTTCTCTCTCATTATCTGTGATATTCCTTTCATGTGTTTGTTTTTTTTTTTCTATTTGCTTATTGAATCATTTCAAGCACATACTTGTTTCTTTGCCCCTGGCCCTTCTTTTTCTGTCTCCAAATCATATTTCAGGCATTAGAAGCTTTCCTCTCTCTTATTTTGTCATCAACTTGATATATCTTTTCCCTGAGAAATCAGATTCTGAGAAACCCAGAAGGAATCAGCTGGCACAGCTTTATTGGTGCCACTGGAGCCCTGCCCACTTCTGCAAAAGGATCTGGCTCTAAGATTTTAGCAGTGTCTGCCTCACTGATGCCATCACTTCGCAGGGCCCTTGCTATGCAGACAGAAAAGTTCAGAGGTCTCTTCAGATGTCAGTTCATAGAGGAGGCACTGGCAAACTGAGAGACTTTTTAACTCTGCAGGGCCTGTAGGTGTCTGTATGCAGGCTTCTTTCTGATCAAGCAGAAGGAGAGCAGATTCCCCAGCTGTCACCCTTCTGAGCCTTGAACCTCCCTCAAAGAGTCTTCCCATGAGTGTTTGGGTTTGCTGTCAGCTGCAAACCTGAGTTCAACCACACTGCACTACTGCAGCACAGTGGGTGAAAAATCTTGACCCACATATTAATCTGTGTTGATATACAAAGTCATTGTCAAGCCAAAATGAGTAATCTACAAGGAACAATGTAAATATAGGAAATAAATTCCATCTACTTTTCTGCTTTCTCATTGTCCTCAAGTATCTCCTTGTAGTCCTGGAGGAGATGGGAGAATTCTCAAAAGCATTTGTTTTGCAGATTTCTTTTTTTGGAGATCAGCTAGAGGAATATCTTAGGGAATATGTACAATTTGTTATTCATAAGTCACACTCTGTGCTTAGTCATATAGTTGCTTTTCTGTTCCTGGCTGGTAACATTATATAACAGCTGTGTTCTACATAGGGGCGGTAGCAGGACAGCCTCCACATATGAGCACAACCAGGCATATATACATGTATATCTATACATGTATACATACAAATGTGTGTGTATAATTTCATATATTTGTACAGAAAAATCAGTCTTATTACATAGTCTTTGCTTTCAACAGTACATTTCTCAAATCTGTGGGGAAAATTTGTCCCAGAACAAAAACTCTGGAAATGTGAGCCTGTACAAGTCAAAATGAAAGGAAAGTCCTTGTGGTAGTTGTCCAAGCCACCCTGACATTATTCTTGTTCTGTCTGCAGAGTAAGCAAAGCAAATGCCTCTGCAGAGGCCAGTACTGAGAATCAGCATGCACTGCAAGAAACAACCAGTGTCTGTCTTGCAATGATCTTGTGGCCTCTTGTTCAACCTCCAGCTCCAGCCATGGCAATCTTGTAACCCCTCTTGTCAAGCTGGAGTCTAATGAGATAGGAAAACTATTTAGAAGTCGCTGGAATCTAGATGCCACTGCCATGGCATACATCTGGACAGGGCAGACAGAGCCAGGAGAATACAGTGTTTGGCTACATCTCACAGCCCATATTGTAGAATGATTTTCCCTGTTACAGTAAAAGAAGCATCACTTCTCACATGTCCTTATATGCTAGCCATGCACAGGCCATGTTGCTTACCCAGGTAATTAACTCAGAGCACAGTTCATTGAGAAGACAAAAGTGCTTCCCTTTTCTATGGCCGAGTGCATATGCCAGGTGAAAAAGCCACAGTTTCCTGTGTAGAAGGTGACAATTAAATGCATATGGGGAAAGCAAGTTAAACTAGAAACAAATAAGCTGGAAAATAGAGCTTCTGACCTGTAAGTCTGATCCAACAGCTTTTACTACTCATGCTCATATACTGGCAGTAACCCAGTTCACCCTAGACCTCAGCAGAGACTCATCTCGGGATCAGCTGTGTGCACACCAAAACAACACCACCAATTTCCAGAGCACCTGTTTGTTCCCCAGAGGTTTCAGATCCAAAAGCTGTGATCCGACAGATTTTTCATAGTGTGATTGTAGACATGTAAATTGGAGGCAGCCAATTTCATTTTGCTCACAAGCTTAAGAAATGTAAATCTGGGGCTCTGAAATATTCTAATTACTTCACTCCCAATGGATCTTTGTGGCTTGAATAGCACTGAAATTGCATGACATTCCACCCCCAGAAAATACATTATTCATTATCTGCATATCGTATCTGTATGAGCTCTGTTCAACTTCACGGGGAGCATTAATTTCAGAACGAGGGAATCCCTCATTTCTTTAAAGGGGTAAAAATGCAAATTTCTGCGTGACTTCAATTTCCTTGTTATTCATTCACTGGGAAGCAAGGTCTGAGCTGGTACTGTGTGCTGTACCAAGCTGGGAGTTCATGCATTCTACAGGAAATGTGTTCTGCTTGGTTAGCCTCATGTTCACATCTCAGGTTGATGGTGGCGAGGCCTTCATTCTGTCACCAGAAACAATGTGGTGGCACTGAGATGGGTGACTGCAGCAGGGAGAAGTTCACTGAGCATCTGCTGGGTTGGTGCTGGAGGACTGGTGGGAATGAATAGCAGTGGTAACATTTGGGCTGCTTAGTGGAAACTAAGACGATGCTCCCATTTGCCATCGTTTGATGGGTGCAGATTCAAAGGTCTCTCTAAGCTGCTTTGGTTTCATAAAGATCAGCTCCCAGGTTAGAAGCAGAAATAGCTCTGGGGTCTGTGACGTACACTGCATTTTCTGGCAGGCAGAAATCAGGAGTTTTTCATAAATGTGCAAAAGGAAGCTGGGGCTTAAGGGGAACCTTCTAATAGCGGGTAAGAAGTGTGCATGAGATCGAGACGTGATAACAATGTGTTTGTTCATATCCGTGCTGTACAGCATCTTCACTTTAACTTTGTGTTTATTGTGTTCCTTTGAAATGTAGCTGCTTTGTAAGTATAATTAAGAATGGGTGCTCTGCACTTTGCAAACATGGGGATGCTGCCATGGCAACACCAGAGGAACACAGAGAAGAAGCTTTCTCTGATTAATGTAATTACATAGCAAGCATGTATAATGCCTTTAAATACAGTTTACTTTTGCATGAAGGAGGCATGAAATGGGTATTATAAGTTCTATGTGTGTTAACATCCCAGAAATAATCTTTGTACATGTTGCAATGTCATCATTTGTAGCACATTGCTCACATTACAAGGGCCCTACCATTGCATGGCAATTAGGTCCTTAGTGTGGGATTAGGTTTTTTGACTTCTCTCAGGCTCAAAGCAAGACTGAGTTCTATGTGGTTCATTTTAACTACATTTCAGGATTATGTTTCCAAGTAAAACTTCCTTAATATAGTTCACTTCAGTGTGCTCAGTTAGAGTCTTCAGCGCCTAATATATAAGACCAACTTTAAGGATGCTTGGAGATCAAATTCAGGAAAAAGGAGAATTTCCAGGTAGGAAAAACTTCCCACATGGACAAGTACTGGCTGTGTCAAACCTCATGAAAACTGGTGTGCACAGGCAGCTCCACTGAATAATTAATTGCCACAAGCAATCCCAGTCCTGAACTCCTCAGACATTAACTCTCTTGTTCCCAGCCAAGTATTTGAAACGTAGAAGGAACAAAGGACTGAAATGACTGAAATATGAGAGCTGAGAGATGTTGCTCAATAAGGCAAGGTGGTAACCAGTCTTTCAGCTCAGTGTTTCTAAATGAGTTCTGTAGCCAGCTGTCAGAAGATTTGAAGGAAGGGATGGAAAGGGCATTCTGAGGAAAGGGAAAGCAATATTTTTCCTTCCTGGGCATGCTTTGGATTTAAAAATATACACACTTGTGGACTGTTGAAACACATATAATGTATAGGAGGAAGCTGCAGGGCCAAGAATCCTTTCATGAGACCAAGAGGCACTAGTGCGCAAGGAAGACAGAAATTTGTCAAGTCTTTCTGCCATGATCCTGAATCTCAGAAGGAATATGAGCTCCCCTCTGAGCCCAAGACAGTCAGGACAACTTCTATGAAACCATGCCCATGTATTACAGTATAGTTTTTTAGGAAGCTGAACAGCAGTTTACAATCCTTAGGTAGTATTTTAAAAGATAAAAAAAAGGGCATCCATCTAGAAATGGAAATCTTAGTATCTAGATAGCAGTCTTTGAAGGACTGTGAAAATTACGGCAGCTTTGAGGTTCAGTAGTTCATGAACAGTGATGCTCCCTGAATTGCATGATGTATTATGAAGGGCCTTTGCATGTGCAGCATCACAGTTTCCTTTGTCCACACCAGGACACTGAAAAAGACTATTTTGTAGTAACTACATGCACTCCTGCTTTAGGCATTGTCATTTAAAAGCCTGTCGGTACAGATTATGTCTATTACTTTGTTAAACTACTGAAGGGCTGGATCCTTTGCAGGCATGAATCAAAATAAAACAGTAGAGGTGTGATGGCTTATGCTGACTGGAGATATTGTCCTATGACTTCTTATGCACAAATCATTTTTTCTACTGTAGTACAGGCAGGGTGCCAGTCCTTGAATCTAGCTAATCTGTATTGGGTATAGGATCAAGAGGAGGCACAAAGCACAGAGATACTTTGGGCCATGCTCTCTGGCTTGTCACTTTCTGATCCCCACACTTTTTCCATGTCAGATGCTGAATTCATCTTAGAAGACAGCTCTAGGGAATTATCTTCCAGCTATGGAGTTTTCTGTCAGCCTGAAGGAAACAGAAGGAGGTCAATAAAATGGGCTGAGAGTCACTTTTTATTTCATACCGCAAAAGTACAATGTGCTGCATGAGTCCAGTCTTGTAAAATTTGAACGAAAAATAAAAGCTTTTTTCAGTTGTTGTTTATAATGGTACACATGGATTACAAATCTCCTCATGTCTCTTCCCAGCTCTTGATCTTATTCTTCTTTGACGTGTTTGTGTAGGCTGCTGCTACTTGCATAAGTCCTCCCAACACCATTGTTTAACTGGAAGAGCCTGGCACTTCATATTCAGCACCGTGGAGAGTGATTAGAGATCAGTGATTTCATCAGACAATTTGTCAAGAAAAAAAATGTGTTTTGACAATTTGTTTTTGCTGGAAAAAAAAAACAAAAAAAAAAAAACAACAAAAAACCACAAAACTTTTTGATACTGAAGATATTCAGCATTGCAATTTGAAAAAAAAATAATTAAAAAATCAACAAATGCTTTCCTTTAAATTGTGATGAAATTCTCTTATGCTTAATTATTATTCTTTTCTCTCACACTAAACAAAGAAAATAAAGGTAAATTAATAGGCAAATATGTACTTACCACCTCTAGTGCCAGTTATTTCATCAAGAAAAAAAAAAGACTATTAAAAATGGTTCTGATATTTTGGTCAGTTTTGGCTGAAATGGAAACTTTTAAATGAAAAAAATATTTTCATAACAGACTTTCCTTTTATTAGTGCTGCAATTTACTTGTGTATTTTCCTTTTGTCCATTTAGATGGTCAGCTCCTTGTAGTCTTCTGTTAAGAATGCTTCTGCATGAACAGTTCTGCCAAAAAAAGCCAAGCAATAATCAGGAAGTGGTTTCTGTGAAAGCTCAGCAGTGTTCTTAATTGCCTAGTACTAGAGCATCTAATGTCTGGGAGCAGAAGGACTTTCCAAAAAATTGAACAGAAAATTGACTTGTGAGCTTGCATCTCTCATAACAACTCTGAGCCAGTCTCCTGACTAAGACAATTTCATTGTTCCTTCCACA
The DNA here is from genome assembly GCF_054131305.1 of Coturnix japonica. Lineage (NCBI taxonomy): Eukaryota > Metazoa > Chordata > Aves > Galliformes > Phasianidae > Coturnix > Coturnix japonica. Next base: position 109,588,228 of record NC_140663.1, read on the forward strand.
GAATATTGTTAAATTACAAATTAGCAAAAGTGCTAGTCTGTACTCTCTGGTTGGCATATGAATATGCATTATTCATCGTATTCTCATTATTTCCATTTCCTTCATAAAATGGGAAATGAAAGACTCAAGAATTCAGTGTGAGGTGAGCTGAAACAATTGATGTAATCACTTTGAGCCATATGTTCATTATTATGTATTTAACCCCTCCTTTTCCCTTTTTATTGTCTTTTCCATTCTACCTAACCATCTCTTCCATCTACGTTTACAGCATTAAAATACACACATGCTCTCTAGACCATAAACTGTCTTTTGATTGGTTATGTTTAAATGGAGTGCTCGGAGCAACAAAAGACACAACACTTACTGCAGCCTCCAGCTGTTGTAATACCATAGAAAGAAAATCTTTCTTTCTCTCTTCGAATAGGAATTTCTATCAACATATTTCAGCTATAAGAGTTTAACACTTTAGAGAGGAAATCATCTATCATCTTCTTTTTAGACAGTCTTAGCATGGACCAAATATTTATTTAGACAGTCTTAAACCAGTTATAAGGTTTATATTACATTCCTCTGATTTTTAACATTTGTATAAGCATAATTCATTAGGTTTCTCCTCTGTTTGATCCTCCTGTTAAGGAATTCTGCATCAGGTACATTCTGAATTTTAATTTGGAATTTCATAATAATGAATGAAGAAACAAATGTATAAAATGTTAAGTTTTGAGAGACATTTTTAGAGAGAGCCTTTCTTATCTGTTCAGGAACCACAAAAGAATGAGTGACAGAACACGCACAAATATCTAACATTTACTTGGCGATACAAACTATGTAATTGGGATCAAGGCTAATGAAAGCATATATTTGCTTTGAAGGCTATATACACAGTTATAATTTTTTATGACACACTACGGAAAGTACTTGAGCTTCAGTACTTGTGCTTTTTCCTCTTTGGATGTCCTCTTTAATCAGAGTTGTTTGTATACTGAATTAAAAGTTGAGCACAAAAATATGCAGTATAAACTCCCTCCCTGAGAACCGCTTTTGTAGTTTATTCTCTAAAAGCTCTGAAAATGAAGAGTTCAACCCATGATGGACTTCTGAGCTCTTATGCATAAAGAACCAGTACAACTAAAGAAGATCAAAGTAGACATCATGAGCTGATAACCGGCTTCCATAGTTTGGAAAAGGCTAATGAAAGCAGCCTCTGACTTGTGGACATTTCCAAAGGAAATAGGTATGTCATGTTTAAACTGCTGAAACAATTGATGTCAAGCTGAACTTCATTGTCCTGGTGCCCTGCTCACTACATTATCCCTGCTGGGCCACCACATTTCAGAGGGACATTAGCATGCTTTGGGCAGGCTGAGAGGGACAATACACATTTCAGTCTGGGATATGTCCAGGATGTAATCAGATCACATGCACTAAAGCCCAGAAGTATAAAAGGAGGCTGTGAGAATTTTTACCACAGGACAAGATCTTTCTGTAATAATTAAACTCTTCTTCTTATGATTAACAATGATTGAAAAAAAATATCTTACAGGTTTTTCTGAGCATCACTGAAAATCTTAGGCCATAGTATTAAAGACAATAGCAGCCTCACCAGTGGATTTAGAGGGGAAAGTTAGACTTCTGGTTCCCATCCTTTTTCTTACAATTTTTTTGTATGTGTCCACTCATGAAATTTAAAATGTCAAGGATATGTTCAACAAATAAAATATCTGTACTATCAGAACTACTAGATCAGTGTGTGGCAGTATGCAAGTTAAGAAACTTTCTCTCATGTGTCAATGAAGATATATTCATTTAATCTTCATGACTTTCCAGCATAGAAAGTATATGACTACATTCAGAGGTTCCATTGCTGGTCCTGATAATCTACTTTCTGCTTGCACCTGGGCTAGAAATTATTTTTTCTGGGTTTTATTAGCACAGACTTACTGGGGAAAAAAAATCACAATATTTATAGCTATAAGGGAAGATTTCCAGCATGTTCCACTGGTCAGAATAAAAACCAGCTCTTCTTGAAACCTTTCTGTATCCTTTATTCTATGTCTTCAGCATATGTTTAATTAGGAAATGACAATCATGGAGGATAGCTTTCCTCCAGGAAGCAAATGAACTGTTGATTAAAGAGGTTAATGTTGGCAAGTATGCTGCTATTAGAACTGCCTGATTTATTAATCTAAAACAAATGACCTCATGAACATGTTGCTGAAGAGATGTATTCATGAGAAGACTTAGATTTGCATAAATTTTGTACTTTTGTGCAGCTGATTTAGCCAATGTGAGCCAGTTTAAGAATAGTTTGCCTCTGTTCACTTCAAATATTTATTTCTTTTCTAATCAATAGAATGAAATCTTCTAATCAGCTTTTATAAGCAACAAGATATCTTTAATTTTTCATGTACTTCACATTCACAATTTGGAATTTCAGCTCAGTTACATAGATGAAACTGGGGAAGGATAAGTCCCAGGAGCATATTTTTCTTGTAAATCCAGCCCTTGTTGCCTGGTGAAGCTCTGCACTAAGGGGCAGAAAATTAGAATCATGTTAAATTGCAGAATGCCAGATGTGGAGTGACCTGCATTAGCACTATGTGAATATTTACAATTCAGATTAACACACTTAACACTGAATAAAAAAGCATATGCTGTGGATGCAACCTGAAAGTGTGGATAAATATGTTTAGGAGATACACAAGCCTCTGGCAAAATACTTCTCTTTCCTTTGCACATACAAAACAAGACAAAAAAATTGCATGGAAAAAAAAAACAAAAACAAACAAACAAACAAAAACACACACACAAAAAAAAAAAAAACAACCAAAATAATTTGTACTGTATCTTCAAAGGAACAATGGAAGTACTGTTCATCAAAATACAGGAGACAGCCATCCAAAGCAAAGATGGGTTTGCATGATGGTCATCCTCTGATGCTGGCGTTCACACAACTATCCCTCTAAACCTCACATTTTATGTTAGGCTTCACTTCTGTAAATCTCAAAAGCACCATTTCACCAATTCATTTATAGTAAAGATTTGCATCTGGTTGAAACTCTGTGCAGTTTTTGAGGCTGTTTTTGTTCATTTTGTTGTTTATTTTTGTGGTTTTTTTTCCCTCCAACTTTTCTGTAAATATTTTTGTTGTTGTTATTTGAAATACCAAAGCTATTGTTAGAGTGGATTTGTCTAACTTCCTGTCAAGTCAGTGTTTATTCACAGAACTACCTTTTGTTGGTTTGTCACAGAAAGTTACACAGCATAGTTCACCGTGGAGATTTAGCTAATATATTTTAGTATGAAAAGCTTGCTGGATTTGCAAGCAATGGGACTCCTTGTTTAGTTGTCGGTTTCAAGACCTTGTTTTATTTTGGGGGGTCTTAGGCTCCTCAAAGCATAAGAAATTTGTCTCTGCTTGCCTCCAGCCTACTGCCTTACCATGAAAATAATGGAAAGGATTTAATCTCTATTTTTTTCCAAAACATCCAAAGCTAAAATTTGCTTAGAAAATGGATTTAAGGGATGATGTGGATGACAGTTCCTACAACTTAACTTGAGTGTCAGTAAACAAATGCTAATGAAGTTAGTCTATTTCCTCTGCTCAAAAAATTCCAACAGCGAATCAAGAAGAGAATCTACTTACTTCTTCAATAGAAGCAAGACTAGACTACACTAGCAACAACATGAAGAATGCGGATTGAATGCCTATTTTAATTTGACTATTTCTGTCAAATGACAGATGTGGGACAAATGGAAGAAGGTAGCTGCATACCAAAATAAATAAAAAATGTTAGAGCAACACACTTATGTGTATTCTCTAAGCTTTGTCCCTTTGTTCTGACAGCCAGCATTTAGTAAAACTTCCAGTGTGTATATAAATGGAAATAAAATTAGGTGTTTTGTAAATAGTAAGTGTTTGAAACTAGAGATCTCCTTGTATGGTTTCCCTGGTTCTAATTGATACTATGCTTGCCTTAATTTAATGAGAAATCAATCTTTTTCTTTTCTATAAAAACCTTAGTTTGGTTCTTCTGTGTGGATATGTAGTAAAGCTGGAGCCTGGCATATGAGAACTCTTTAATGCATGACTGAACTGCCTTTTTTTTTTTTTTTTTTCAGGAGAGGGCATCATAACTTACTGGACTACTAAAATGAAAGTAGTTTTGTCTTATGAATTATTTATTTCACAGTGTCAGTTAAATGATTATTTGCTTATCTGAGTCTCATTTATGCTAAGAACTGGACAGATTTAAAAAGAAAATATTTCACATCTTGATGAGCTGCTACACTAAATGCATAGGACAGGATACAGACTGTGAGAAGAAGGAGGAGTAGAGTATTGACAACACAATGTGTTTCAGTCTCTGTAAGAGTTACTCAGCAGTACAGCCAGCCCTTGATTTGGAGCTCTGCATGCCAAAATTAAACCTTTTTTTCCACAAAATATTACCTGTCTTCCAGTAAGAGAAGTGGAGATTCTCCTGGAATCCTACCCAAAGGCAGCTGTAGCTGAATGGGTATTGATCCAAAGCCCATCCTTGCAAATGTGCACACAACCTTCATTAAAAATCAGAATGCTGGTAAAACATTAAACTGTTTATGTAGCTACTTACCTGAAAAATTACCACAGTCACCAATTCAAACATAACAAAATAAAGTCAGACTTCATTCTTGTGTCATACCAGTGCCTCTCTAAACATAGTGAGATTTCTGATCTTATTTGGTTGAATATACACTCTAGATACATTCTGCCATGGGACTTTGGGTCACCAGTAATAGAAGAGCTCAGCCTCCAATTTTTGGGCTGATTTATTTTGTTAGTATTTGGTCACAGTTGAGCTGTCTTTAAATGGCCCCACATTAAGAATCGTTTGAGAGAACCACTGTCTGCTTTTAACCATCTTTGTTTCTTACTATCTTAAATTTTTTAATGATTTCACTCACTTTTTCTGTCTTTGAAACAACCAAAATAAATTTTGTGTTTACACTTTGCTACTTGCCTTCTGGTTGTCTTCTAACAGGTGTGGGAGCAGAGGTCATCTCTCTTTTCCTACTACTAACTTCAAGGCAGGTTTTGAGAAGAGGGAAGAAGATTAAAAAAAAAGAGAGAGAGAGAAAGAGAGAGAGAAAGAAAAAAGAAAACCTGGTTTCAGTAACTAAGGAGAGTCTAAATGTTCATCTAACAGAAGGAAATTAGAATCAATGGATAGGACAGGCATGGCTTGCCATTTTGATATGAATATATTCAATCTTGTCAAATGTGCATGCCTGGAGCCTAAAAAATTTTCTGTGCAAAGGGTGATAAAATGAATATAAATTATCCTTAGATCAAAACATCTCCTTCAATTTTTTTATTTCCCTGCTAGCACCTTTGATGTTGTCTGTATTTTAATAGTAATTTGCCTGGGGTTTTTGTTTATTTTCTGGTTTAATCAAATTCCTGTTGAGTGTGCTTAAAGAATATGATCATTCTGCAGCCAGATGTATCTTGTCCAGAGCCTATTCATGCTCTTCATGGGTCAACTTCTCTGATAATGCCTTCTATGAACACTTAAATTCACAAAATATGTTTGTTGAAGTGATGCACTTCTTGAAAAGTCAGTGCAGTAACTACTGATTAACTGATGCATTTATTAAATTCAGATTGTTCTGTGAACCTAAAAAAAAAATGCGAGCAAACTCAGTAGACTTTGTCACAGAAACTTTTGTTATTTAGGTACAGAGTAGAACTCTTTATTTTCCCCTACTTCAGCGTTACTTTCTTCTCAGAATTGTTTCTGTGATCTTCAGTTAGACAACATGCACTAAGTTTGGGAACAAGAAATGTGGAAGAGCTGGCCCCTAGCTGGGTGAATCTCTTCGATATCATAGAGGGGACTATCATGAATTATATAAAACATTACTATTAATAGTGTTTTATACTTGTATTCATTCCATCTGTTGTAAGCCTGAAGGTGATCTTTTATCCAACTATTAATATACAGTAATATCTATTCTCTCTTTTAGCTTTCAGTATAGTTTCCCTTGACCTCTTAATGCCAACAGAATAATGCAGAAAAACAACAAATATCTTCAGATATATAAGTTGCTTTGAAAGTAATGCCTCCTATTTATTAATTTACTTTCGTGGAAATGACAACAGCTAAAAAGAATACAATAACACCATTTGATAGAGCAATTTCTCTGTTAAAGATCACTGTTTTTCAAAACAGTCATCACCACTAGCTATGCATTTCCACCAGTAATGAACAAAAGCTTGCATACCATGCTTATTAAATTCTGTCCCAGTGGAAGTGACCTATTGTTTTACAGCTATTATGACATCACTTTTTCTAGGAAAATGTTGCTGATGACATTATCTTTCATCAGCTGGAACTGACAGAAGATAGAAGGCACCAAATCCTGACTATACAATGGGTTTGGTAGGACAGTCCACTCAGGACTGACAGTGTGTTCCATAGTCTTCAAACTGGTATGGATGTCTGGTGTTATCATGTTGCAAGTGAAAGGTTCTCTTCTCTGGCTGAATTCTGCAAGTTTAGTCTTTCACCTTAGTCAGCATCACGATGTAGTGGTCAGAGTTGGTATTTCATCGGGGTTCTAGAAAATCCAGAAGGATCAGCCCTTTCCTATCCCCAAATACATCACTTTATCCACTGAGAGATGTGTCTTGAACTTTTCCTTTGTGGAATTCACTTGTTGCTGCTTTACACCCTGAGTTTTGACTTTGGCTCGCAGTGGTGACCCCACGTCATCACCAGTAATGATGCAATCCAAGAAATTGTCACCTGTAGCCTAGTGTTGTTTCAATAGGTCCTGACAAACTTTATACAGTAATCTTTCTGTTCCTGTGTGAGCAACTGTGGGACCCACCTGGCACAGATTTTGAAATATTCTAACATTATCAGCATATTTTCCAACACACAGAACTGACTGAGATGCTTTTCACTTTGTGGTGTGACAGTTGGTAATAGCCATCCAGAATGTGTCTTGTCTTTCATGTTGCTGTCACCATTGCTGAAATACACCACTCACCACTTCCCTGTGCTCACATCCACTCTTTGGTCTTGTTAAACATTCCACAAGCATCGATGAATGTCAGTGGGCACCATTTTTTATGTGTGGAGGAATTCACTTCCACCCCTTTGCTTCATCCACAATTTCATGTCATTGTGTCAGACTGCCCCTCTGCTGCCGTCTGTCATATGGCAACAACATGCAATGGGCTGCTGGTGGAAAGGTTCAACCTCTGCTGCCATATCACCAACATCTGCCTCTGATGTCTTGGGCTTTAATAAATAGAAATCATTACTCTCAGACCAGCCTTCATAGATTCTTTTCTAGCTTAATAGCAATATATAGAAAAATCTGGAAAAAACACCAACCTCAAATTCAGATTATTGAGCTTTGCATGTGTTTATCTATATGAGTGCGTGTGTGCTTATGAGAGACAGAGGCAGAGAAACTAAGAAGTGAAAAGGGAAGAGCACTGAGTCATTGGTTTAAACTTTGTGGCTGCCTCCAGCTCTACTGCAGACTGAAAATTGTAGTGCCATTCAGACTGAAGCCTTTTAGAAATACAAATCCACATTCTGACCTGGTCAAACAGTGATTTAGATGTTGTCAATATGTTTCAACAGCTCCAATAGTCTACTTTTATTTAACATCTTTTACAGTTACAAGATGCTCTAACCATCTCACTTCAGACTAGTGACCTGCCACTGTACTTTATCTTCTATTGTCACCCTGACTCCAGTGCCATAAAGAAACCAATACGGTTTGCTGTTATGCACAGGTAGCTCCATCTTTCATGAGCTGAAATCTGCCCTCTTCTCACCATATGAGAATCTACAAGATGTTCTTTGAACTCACACCCAAGCATGACCAGCTGCATAAGTCTGTGTTGCAAAGGTAACTGATAGAAAGAACAGACAGCTCCAAAGAAGTATTTCACACTGAACACATAAAACTATGCTTTGCCTGGCTACTATCATCAGTGAGAATCTCTGTTACCATGGACATAATAATAGGAAAGCTACGACTGCAGCATATATTAGTAATAACATCCAATATGCTAATTAAGTTCCTTTTAATGGTGTACCTAAGTTTTGCAAACAGAGATAAAATAAAACGCATTTTCAACCTTTAAAACCATTAGAATTTGTTTGTATATTATTCCCAATGTATAAAGTATTTTCAGACAATGAGCTTTATGTTCATACATGAAAAATTAAAGAAGGTTGAATAATTTCATCAAAACCACACAGAGTCCCCTTTGCTGGATTTTCTCACTGAATGCTCAAGAGCAAAAAGTCTGAATGAATAGCAGTGATTTACAGTGTGCCTCCAAGGTCAAGAGACTAGTTCAGAATGAACAATGAAGGGATTAAATTCCAATGGAGAGTGGTCACTCCTGAGCCCTTCTGGCCCCTGTTTTCCCTTACCACACAATGTGAAGGATTATTCACAAAAAAATACCTCAGCCAATCTCAGTTCTTTGTCTGGCTTGTGCAGAAAGAAGCAGCCTGTGAGGACCTATGCTTGCTAAATCAACACCTCCAGTTTCACTCAGAAGCAGGTGGTCAGCAAAAGTCTCTGAAAAGCGATCTGTATATTCTCTCCATTACTGTGGCCAACTTGCAAAAAAAAAAGAAAGAAAGAAAGAAAAAAAAAAAAAAGCAGCTGAACTTTCTGTAAAGGGTGCATTTTCATGTCAGATGGGACTCTCATCCAAAGTAAAAAATTAGGGTGCCAGAAATGACTATGCTGAGAAGCTATTGCTGAAGATGAGAAATGGGCATACATGGAAAATCTGCTTCTAGATGACAGAGCCAAATGGGGTTAATGACAAGCAGAAGGATGGGGGACTTTAAACTAGGTCCAAACTGGGCAAATTCTTGGCCAGGGATGTTCATTATCCCATTCCTTTTTGACATGCTGTTTCTACAATTTCTGAAATGAATCTCAGCACAATCAATCCTGTCATATACCTGCCCAAATGCCATGGCTTAAATGATAAAATAAATAAAAATGCCAAACATAGACTTTAAAGAATTTGTAAAATTATGAAATCTGAAATGATACAGGGATCTCATATATAAATAGCCATCTTTTGACGATCCTGATTCCTATTTCCTAAGTGGAAAAAAAAAAAAAAAAAAAAAAAAGCAGATCGTAAATGTATTTTTGGATCTGTTTGGAAACAAACTGACTCTGGAATATTCTAAAAGGATGGGTTTCATCTAGGATATAGGCTCAACTAGGGAAAGAAGGAAAAGGAAAATTCTCTCTTCTATGCATCAGTATAATAGGATAACAGTCGGCACAACTTTAAAATAGCATGTACCAAGATTTTTCCTAACTCTTTGTTGAGAAAGACCTTATATTACTTCAGCAACAGTGCCATCTAACATGACTGAATGAACTTATCCATTCCAGTAAGGACAATAAGATCTCATTTCTCATCCAGCTGTGTCAAAAGGCTGCTTGACAAAAAATTAGCATTTCACAGTTATCTGTTTACATCATTTGTGAAGCTTGTGTTTGAAGCTATCCAGAAAGTAACAGAAAACGGCTAAAGTTGTTAAAATTGTTCTGTTAAAGTTAAAGATGGAGAGATTAAATTAATTAAAAAATTAAAAACAGATACAGTTCAAGCACACTGTTGAACACAAACATGGAAAGAGTGTAAAAAATGAGTAAAGGCTACTGTGTGATAAACTAAATCTAATTAGTAAACAAAGTAAAAGGAACTAAATCTTGTTCCTGTGATTTGCCACAAAAGGACTACGTAAGCCTTGACATTTAGAAATAACCGATCCCATAGAAGTATGTATATCATTTAAATAGCACCATGAAAACACTTCAAGAGGATTTGATATTTCAGCCTCAGTTGACTCTATCATATCTGTGTCAATTTACATAGAGAAGACTGAAATCTAAAGTTATCAGCTGCTTGCTAGGCAGTCAAGTTACTCAATTTAGTCTTATTCAATAAACAAAGCATTATGCCTTATTTCTTGCCTTAGAAAATCAGCAAAAAAAGACTATCATCAAAACAATCTGGATCCACACAGATCAACTAATGTCATCTGCATATGTATCTTCCCCTTCATGAAAAAACTGAAAAGAATTGGTTCTTTAAAAAAATATATCTATAGTATTACAAAGTAATGTCGCTGCAGAAACAAGAGAAATCATGCTATGAACCTTCCTTAAACTCACATAAAACTTCCTGTCCCATTGGAAGAGTTTCCTGTCAATAATAACAGCCTTCTGGGGAGTCTGGCAATCCGTGGAGGCAGCCAGAACTTGATGTATACACTGCATCAAAAGCTTGATGAAAAACAATTTAAAGTATTGTGTCCAGTTTCTTAAATCTTGCCAATCTTCTGAAAAAGTCTGGCTCACAGTGAAGGTCTGGCTGACAGCTAAGCTTATGAGTTAGAAGTCCTGCTGGACTTCCTGTACCTTGTTATGGAGCACATTCCAAACCATGGAGATAAAATTGCTCTTCTCTAGCAAAATCCTTGGGCTTTACATAGAGTATAAAATTCTCTCATGTTTGTTTGAAATCTGGTGGGTTTATATTTGCTGGCTGTAGATTAAGATTCCCTAAAGATATCTGGAACTTAAAACCTTCTCCAACATATTTACTGTGTGTATAGTGATTTTGGAAACATACTTTTTTTTTTTTTTTTTTTTTTTTTTTTTTAGATTTTAAAGTAGCTTACATTTTCAATTAGTATAGTTACAAATTCACAGTAGGTAGGATGGAGTTCACAACTGGCATTTCCTGCAAAACATTTGTTTGAGAACCATTTGCCATACCTTGAATGTATTTCTTACTTTGGTTGGCATATAACCTACCTACATAGACTCTAGGAATAAACAAAGTCAAGACAAGTCATCTATTGATCTATACCACTTGGGGGGAAAATGTGATTGAACGAAGGAGTCTATAAAAAGGCCAGCATATTGATCACAGAAAGATTTTAAATTATCTTGGTATTGACTAAATGAACAGCAATAAAGAATGTTCTTAAGGTGAGCATAAACTCTTTATGCACCACCATTTTGAGCTGCCAACACTAGAAGTGTACATACATTAGAAATGAAGTTAGTGAAATTATAGAAAAATGAATTAGTGTAATAAGTAACTGAAAGATAAGTTCCCATAATGAATAAGTAAAAATGAGCAACTGTAAGCAAAGCAGATGATTGAGTTACTGGGGAAGGTTACAGAGAGATCTTGAGTTAAGGCTGCTATAACACCCCTTAATTCTTTCTGATGATACGCACTGGATAATTCAGAAAGCAAGTATGCTAGGAAGCACTTCCAGCTCTGCAGAGCACAATATGATGGTATAGAGCCATGCCTCCACTGTAAGGTAGAGACGAGTTCTGCTGCTGTATGTGATGTCTCCAACACAGAATGTACTTCTCTAACCATTCTCTATTATTGTTCTATATCATTCCATAATAAAGAAATAAAATGAGTTGTTGTTGCTGTTGTTGTTGAACATGTTTTTGGAACTGCAGATATTTCAAAAGAGGCTGAAAAAACAGTGAGATCTACTCTTATTCCAGAGTATTCAACAAAGATGAATCTGCTTTTCTTGGCACCAAATGCAGCATTAGTTTTGAGGAAACAGGAAACAGTTTAAGAGAGATATTCATGGTGATGTAAATGGAAAGACAAACTGACTTTATTAAACTTCTTAGAAAAAACATTTTTTAAGGACTAGATGCCTAAATGCATAGAGAACCGTTCTTAAGGCAGAGGGGAAAGACAGCCTTTAAAACACCAAAACATCTTCAGTACCAAAATACACTAAAAGCTATTTCTATGGTAACGTACAGAAAAGCAGTGCATGGTTCATCTTGCTTGGATATCAACATTGTATATAAAATTGGAGCACTCCATAGCTCCAGGGCCGGTCCAGGATTCATTTCTTCAGAAATCGAAGTGCAAAGAAGCAGAGCTGGAGTGCAGAAGGTCAAAGAGTTGGCCCATTACTAAGTCTATGCCCTCTCAGTTGCCTGTACAGAACAACAATATGCACTGCTACCTGTCCCATGTGGCACTGAAGGGCATCTTTAATATGAAGATAAGAAGGATGGGTTTGACAGCTTGCAACAACTGTGCAAAGGGACAGTATCAAATCCAGGGTTCAATATGGCAGCTTGTGTTGACTGCAACAGCTATATTACAATAGCTATATTATAATGCAGAATAAGCCTGATTCCTTGTGTGCTTCAATCCCAACAGTAAAATAATACTTCCTGTGATGATTACTTTAGAACATTAACCATATGCAGCATGCCTCATTCTGCAGACCTTACCTGGTCAATGGTAATTCAGATATATCACGGAAGCTCTCCTGACTAGTCATTCATTTCCCATGTTTGCAGCAATTCAGCTACTTATGACTCAAAGCTTTGCACTAAAATGGCACAGGTCTAGAGCCTAGCACCTCAGAAAAATAAATATTTTTGATAAATTGCTTCAGGTTTTGCTTCTGTAAACAATCACTGCAAGTGTTGAAAGTTTTTTGACTCATGCTGCTTGCTGGGCACTACTGAAAAACAGTCCCAAGGGAAATAAGTCATCACTAGGAAGTCAACACTGTTTTTTAGGTTGTTATTTCCATACTTTTTCTCAGGAGGGAGCATCACCTTAGTGGACAGTGCAAAAGTATTCTGAAGTAGTCAATATGCAAAGAACAAGATGATCTGTGATGATTCTATTGATACTGCTGTACTGAAAGAATTTGCCTGGATGGAATTTAATTTTTAAGCTAAATTTGAATCTGGTTGCAGAGGATAAAATCAGGTTTAAATTAGTACAGTAACAGCCCCAACACTGGCGTTGGCATTGGTACAAGACAAACATTTTGTTTTAGCAAAGCAGCATCTTTCTTTGCTTCATCTTCAGCAATAACCCACTGTTCAGTCTTGCTGTCTTTGAAGCCAATGGGAAATTCATCCATCAGCCTCTGTGGAAACAAGACTGCAGCTTCTATTTCTAGCATGCTAACCACATCAAGGTGTTTCTGGGACTAAGCATGAATGAAATAATACTGAAGGTTTTATTGGCTTATATGAAAAATAAACTGCATTTCTTTTCCCCCAAAGCTTTCTACTTTAACTGTTTCTTGCATACACAAACTGTAGACAAGTGAGTGTGCATGAAACAATCCAAAATATTACTTTTACCCTAATTTTATATGCCTCATCATATTAACTTTGATGTTTAAGTTTCATTAATCTTATTTTCTGATAATGCATATATGTGCAAAATTTGATAGACCTGTTTTATTGTGTTTTTTTTTTATTTTTTCACATAGCACAGTGAGGCCCCTATTTTGGTTGTAATTTAGTAAACAATGGAACATTAACATTTGAATGTCAAATGTAACTATTCTTGGTTCTTTCACTGTTGTGCGTCTTGCATAAGTGTCTTCTTCCTACAAAGCACTAAACAGCTCTTACAACATTTCCAGGAGAATCTTCATGTCATAATACCCACCAACATATGCTTAAGTATAGTAATAATTTGCTCCTTATACAACAACTGTAGACCATAAAATGTATGTGTCAGACAAGAAAGTGCACCTTTTTCCATCGTACGTAAAAAGAAGATGGATTTTTCATCCCATTCTGACTTTTGGGGAGAAACAAAGAAGTAGGGATTGGGCTCTACTAAATGAGCAAAGATAGCTAAAATAATTAAATTACTTTTTTTCTTTTTTTTCTTTTTTTCTTTCTTTTTTTTTTTTTTCCTAGTGATTTGGCAACGTCATAAAAAATTTTTGTATGCCATTATGGTTTAATGATTCATAATATCCTTTACAAATAGTTTTCTCTCATTATATGTTTTTCATCTTTCAGAGCTCAAAAATACCTGATAACCACTGTTCTTGAGAAGTTCACAGGATAAGAGATCTAGTATGCATTTTCCAATCTATCTTACATTTTCTTTCCAGAAATGTTGTTAACATACACACCAGTGAAATAACTATTTCTAAGTAAACTCCACTTATGTTTTCCCAAATGTAGACCACTGCCTATGAAGGTTCAGGGCCAGCAAATTAGTTTCATGCTCAAGTTGTCTTTGCAGACTACCAGATGCAGAGAAACAAATGAGTAAATTTTATAAAGCACTATGGTTTTTATGACTTTACAGAATATCATTTAATCTGTTTTCATAATCTTTATAAATACCAGTTTAAAGAAAGAATTTAACTGTATATTCATTCAGCTCCCCTTCCCTTCCCAACTGAGAGGGTCAAGAGGAACATTCCAGACAACTGGTGCCTCTGACAGGCTCAAGGATCACCTTGAACTAGTTTTAGCAAAAAGAAAGGCAAAAAACACTATGAGGTATTTCCAAAAGCTACTGAAATCTGCAGGAACCTTTCCACTAATATCAGGGCTTGGATCAAAGCCTATGAGTTTTAGCCAATAAGGAGGTCAAACATCTGGAGTTCAAGATATTCTGCACCTGCATTAGTGGTGTTTCCTACCTATGTTATATTGATCAAAAGAAGTCTTGGAAAGGAATCTGCTTTTTATTACACTAATTGACTAAAGAATTAAATGTAATTTGAAAATTAATTATAGTAAGTTTATATTGAAATAGCAGGGTGTTTTTCTTTTTCTTCCTTTTTTAATATAAGATTTTTGTTTAAACTCTTCTTTCAGCAAGCTACAAAATTGATCAGTATACAATTAATATTTTTTCCCCCAGCTTTTAACCAAAGAAGCTCAGAGCTGAACATTTAATAATTACATCTTTGGCTCATAGGTTGTTGCCTTCTACTTCAGAATTTTTCTGTGGCTCCTCATCAGGTCAATGAACAGCTTATTTATTAGTGACCAGATTGCTGAGTGAGATCTAATAATATTCAAAAGTTTTATCTAATTTTTTCCCAAGTATAAGCACACTATCAAATTGACTTTGTTTATAGGATCTATTTCTTTAGCTGGTGCTAATTAAACTGGACTCTTCTGGACAAAATATTGCTATATGTAGAGCTTTTCAGCCAAAACATTTCTACTTCATAGTTGAATATATTTACTAACAAGATGCTTTCTGTTTTGTGTGCTACAATTGATGCTGGTTGTATGTACAAACAGCTCTTTTTGTGGCATGGCTCAGCTGAGATTTAAGTTTGATAGTTTAGAGCACCAAGTCTGGGAATTTGTTTAAATAAAGATAAGGACAATATGAAATGTGTCTGGCATGCCAATCTTTTTAAAAGCTGCTCTGCAGAGAAAAATGCCTTTGAATATTCAAAATATACACTTTCAAAAAAGCATCTGCTTGAAAGTTATGCATTAAATCCTAGTTTTTAGCACTCTCCATTGAATACTCTGCTTGTTATTCAGAAAGCCTGAAAGGAATTTCAGGGTGAGGATCTTGGTTGGCAGACCCATCTCCATTCCATTTGGTTTGCAGTGTGTTCCTATCACTTCACTCATTGTTATGATTATTTATACATAACTTTGCATTAAAACTGAAATATGCCCATATTTTCATAGAAAAGAAAAGCAGTTTAAATATTTTCAAATATCTGGTGCATGTGATGGTGAGTGAAGACATTTGCCTTCCTAAGAAAATTTTTCCTCTGTAAATTTTAACAATCAACCTGAACATGCCTGAAATAAAATGTTTCTTTAAAAATTTCTCAAAGTTCTTGCCTATTTCTAGTTTTACTAAGAAAAAATAGAAAACGAAACAACAAAAAAAAACCAACCTTGAAATATTTTGAAATATTTTTCAAGTGTTTTGAAAAAAACAAAAAACCCTCACTCCAGCAGCTTTGAAAATTAAGGCAACAGGCTCTATCAAAGGATAGAAAATTCTCCATTTCAGGCTACTTGTGAGAAATTATTACTCTATTGTGGCAGCAGTGAGCTCTTGATAGAAATCCAAAAGGCCTCATATATCCTCTATGGAAAAGAGGAAATTTCAACAGAATGAGGCATTCTACTTCTCACCATGATGCTTACCAGGACAGGAGTACTGTGAAGATGAACAATTTAAGGTTCAACTCAACATCAGTAAGAGTGGTTAAAATGTTCTTCTCTATGACTGTGCATGAGACAATGCTCAAAAAATATAGTTTAGTTTTTTCCAGGATTGCCTAGAAACCTTGCTAATGATAAGATACCAATTCCATGTGTTCTTGAGAGTAAGCAATTCTTAAAAAAAATAAAATAAAAAGCCAGATATTCCTCTCACTACAGAGTTGATTTCTCGATTTCTCATATTATGGATGACTGTGTGTCTACATACATATTGTATATGCATATATGTACATTTATATACATGGATATACATATTTATGTGTACTCTTCTCTACCCAGGCAAGTATCAGAAAAAGAGCCTTTCCTGGTGTCTGAAGCCTGTGGTGCAGGAAGGCATAGCATTACTGATCTAGTTGCAAAGTTCCTGGAATCATGTCATGATTCATTTGTCTGAAAGTGTTATTCCTGCTGAGACTTCTGAAGCCTGTGGAGCTGGATGTAGGATGCTGTCCAGCCAGTCTTAATCTCCTTTTCCATTTGCACACACTTTGTAGGTGCACAGGTTGTCTTATCTTATTCTACCTGTATTGACATTGCTTTGCAATGCTTTGCTGTTGATCATTCTTTGCATCACAATAGCTTTGCTTGTTTACAAGAACAAGGTTGAAAGAGTTTATTCTGTTTACATTTGCCTTTTATTGCTACTTATCCTTCCTTCTAAAAGATGTTGCATTAAAAACATCATGATTTGCTTGCATTATATACATAAAACACCTACTCTTCAAAAGTACCGTTGTCATCTTAAAAATGCTGCAGAGGCTTTGATCAACTGATAGTGGTGTTCACCATATATTTTCCCTTCCCAAAATGTCAACTATTTCTCACATGTTTTGTGTTGCACAACTCTGGCATGAAATCTTGTTAATTTTATTTATTTAGAGAAGTAAAGAAAGGTCTTTGGCAAGTCATGAAGCTTTGAAATGGGATATCTTTCTTACAGGAATAATTGATAGTTTTTCCTTCAAAGTAGTCAGGAACATTAGTAAAACTCATGTATTATATTTGCTATAGAGATAAAGGATTATAGAAGTGAATCATCAGTGCTACTTTGCATTGTTGTAGTACCTAAGAGTTAATTAACAATTTTGAATTAAGTGCAGGTACAATTATTTGGAAGAAATATTCCTAAATTTAATTATTTTCAAAATCATTATTATTTAACAACGTGTGCTGTATGGGTAAACATGAGATTTCATATAGAATGGACATTGTGCCCCAAACCATATTATCCAATACTTATTAGATTTCACAATAATAATAATCCCTGAACACACAAAATGAAAAATATTGAAACAATTTCATCTTACTGGCCTAAAGACACACACACATTTGATCTTATCTTCCATGGCAGCTTCCAGTGATACCTTCATTCAGTGGTAGAGCTTCTCCCATTTCTTCATTATTTATTTGAAAAATGTGAAAGACCAATGTCTATAAGATACAGTGCATTGTTTTGATTACTTTCTGGCAGGTTTTTCAGCTTGTTTATAGCGTGGCAAGGAATATCTTCCATCATTCTTTTTATCTCCACGTGGCTGGTTCCCTGTGTAACTTGTGGTGTGCCTTATGCCTTCCTGTGCACAGCTAGTAAGGCATGCCGCAGTCTTTATTAAAAGCTCAGAGAAAGTGTCCAAATGCTGCAAACAAACCACAAGATCTTCCACATTTAAGTGCTTTAATAATATCCCTAAGGTAGAGGAATCTGACCCCTAAAATCTATCACTGTTATAGCTATTCTTTCCAATCTAGCAGAAACCTTACCTTATAAATTAAACCTTTTTTCATTAGGAGAATGAAAATCAAAAGAACATAATGGCTTTTTCTTTCCATCTTAATCACAAATATGATAGTGAATCCCTGCATGTGTGAATAGCAGAAATCTTTGATGAGATGTATGCTAGCAGCCGAAGGACAAGGAGACCACTAATGGTATATTTCCCATATTTGGGCATGCTAATGACCATCTTCAGCTCCAGTATATTTCTAATACTAAAGGGAGGAGAAAATCAAATTTAGCATTCACATTTATAACACACTTTTTCCTATGGGGTTTTGTGCATACTTCCTTTGAAGTATTTTCCACTCTTCTGGTAGATTCTTCAGAACATATTGATGTGATAGGGGAGCTCACAGGATTCTAAGAATTTAAGGGTTTAATACCTGCCTAAAAGACCACAGAAATCTGCGTGATTTCTGTGAAGAAGTCTTTCCATTGCCTTCCACGGAGTCTAAACCTGTTCCTTAATA
Source organism: Coturnix japonica (assembly GCF_054131305.1). NCBI lineage: Eukaryota > Metazoa > Chordata > Aves > Galliformes > Phasianidae > Coturnix > Coturnix japonica. The sequence continues at coordinate 109,606,573 of NC_140663.1, forward strand.
AACTTCCCTTGTGAAACCTAGGATTTCCTTACCCCCTGGTAATAGGTACATTTGATTCTTTTCTTTGCATTTCTCTCTTACATTCTGTCAGCTAGACTTTCTGTCAGCCACGTCCACATTTTTTCTTGTTTCACTCTTTGAAAGAGCTCCTGTTGGAAACCCAAATCTCTCAAGTCCATACAAAAAAATCATCTTGCTTTCATTTCTGAAGCACAAGCATACAAATGAAGGCACCTTCAAAAATCAGTGGGTAAGATTTGCTGCAGAGGTGAGGACAGACAGAACCAGACAAGTAAATATATTTGTGTTAAACAAATATCAAACATATTTGATAGTCAAAGAAAATAATAATAATAATAATAATAATAATAATAATAATAATAATAACAATAAAAACAATAAAAACAATAACAATAATAATAATAGCACAGTATAAACTTCTTAAAGATAAACTGAGGGAACTTTTTGGTCAAGGCTCCATTCTAAGTAGTTTTCCAGGATGAGCTAAGGTATGGAGGGCAACAACCTGACTTCACAGGTGCATCCAGGCTACATTTGAGATCCTTCTCTTCCTGAATGTCTCTTTGTTCTCCACATTCCTGAGCCCCAGGTGTTCTTAGTGGCCACATGTGCAAAGAGATGATGTGGAAATGACTTGGGTAAAATTCTGGATTTCATGTTTTTGAGAAGGGACAAAACAAAAACGACTTGCGTTCCTATATAAATGCAGTGAGTCTGGTGCATTTGTGTGTGTGCAGGCATTTATTTATATAGGCAGCTATAGTTTTCTATTTTTTCATAAAAAGTTCTGGTTATATGATTTTTTTCCACTGTTCCTCTGGAAATCAAAACAAAACATGATGAAAGCTTTTTTATTTTCCCCATACCAACAGAACACATTAAAACTTATGAAGAAATCAAAGAAACTGGAAAATAACAAGATGACCATCATTTCAGTTTTAAATATCCCAAGTCACAAGCAACCTCAGAGGAGTCACAGAATCACAGAATTGTAGGGGTTGGAAGGGGCCTCCGGAGATCATTGAGTCCAACCCCCCTGCCAAAGCAGGTTCCTTGCACCAGATTGCACAGGTAGGCATCTGGGCAGGTCTTGAATATCTTCAGAGAAGGAGACTCCACAACCCCCCTGGGCAGCCTGTTCCAGTGCTCCGTCACCCTCACTGTAAGGAAGTTCTTGTGCACATTTGTGCGAACTTCCTATGCTCCAATTTCTGTCTGTTTCCCCTTGTCCTGTCTCCACACACTTCTGAAGAGTCAGGCGAGAAACTGTTCATTTTGTAGGGAAGTTATTAAACCATCTTAACAAATTCATGGATGCCATTTTCAGACTGAAAGTATTCTGCCCTCTCTCAAATGTCATCTGAAATTTCCATAATATTTATTCTTCTGGTTATCATTTAGGTAAGAGAAATGAGAGAAGTCTTCTATGTTTCTGATTACATACACAGTATTTTACTTCTCGATTTTTTGGATCATACAGAATCATAAGATAATATCACAGGATCATATTGAATCAACTAAAAACTGTAGAATCATGGGATGGCTTAGATTGGAAGGTCCCAGACAACTGAAGCCTATGGAAAAGTAATTTATCTGTTTTACAGAAAATAATTCTAAAAATCATTTGTTCTTTATTTCTCCCACTTTGTACGTTTGAACTCATAGTAACCAAGCTGGTGAATAGTATCAGTAAATTTTTCTGAAATTACACACTATTTCCAGTTTTAATGTGACCTCTGACATATCCAGAATATATAGTATAATAGCAATAGAGCACCCATTTGACATGCTCTGTTTGCAGCCTTCTTCTTTTGGTAACATGCTGTCCTAAACTTATTCATATAAAACTTTCATGTCACTTTATTACATTCTTAGTATTATATTATTCATGATGAGAAATGAGTGGAATGTCAGTGCCCCTGCTAGGAGGAACAGTTTTTTAAGACAAAAGTATGAAGCAGGTCAGTTCATTTTTTGAAACTGTGGGAAACAACAGTAACAAGAAGTCACACTTGAAATCCATGACAGACTGCAGTCAGATTTTATGGATAGGGAAACTGTGCTGGACCTTGTTTTATTACGGAGGCACAAGGCTAGCAGGATAAGAGCAAAAGAGCCGTGAATAAAAACTAGAGCAGATCATCAAGTATTTTCACTGGGAGTGCATACAAACCCCACAGAATTATAGCTCTGAAGGTTCTTCTTCAGCCAAAGTACAACAAAGTGCAGGATCAAGATAGGGAAGAAAGGAGCCTGGCTGCCACATCCACCCCACCAGTTACTTGCTGCACAGCCTTGTAACTTTTTTGCTATCTGTTTTCATCATCTGTAATGAGTGCTGGCTGGCTTATGCAATGCTTTAAAATCCAGGGCTAAAAACTACTCCCACTACTGTATTTATTGCTTGTGCTGCCTATCTGACAGTTGTCCTTGCCTTTATCTGCAACAAAGAGAATTACAGAAAACAAGGAAAAATCTTTCTCTTCAGCAGAAGTGGATGTATAGCTTTGTGAAGGGAAGTCGTGCTACACAAAACTCTTTAGAGGAATCAGTGTTTGTGAGGGGTATAATCTTGTCAAGATATATCCTTGTATTTTCAGAGAGCTTTTGGTAAGACTCCTCACCAAAGGCTCTTAAGGGGCTAATATGACACTGATCAATACCTGAAAAGAAGGTGAAGAAAGATTGTGCTAATGGCCAGTGTTACAGCTATCAAGCTCGTGCATGGGATCCTACAGCAACATACGGTAAGATCAGTCCTTTGTGACTTGTTCCTGAGTGATCTGATATCATGGGTACCTAGTGAAGTAATGAATGCTTGATGGTGTTATAAAATTCTTCAGGATAATACAAACTTTTAAGATGGTTGTGAAGAATGAAAGCAAGACTTCATTGGATAGCATTTAAATAGTAAAAATCTTTGTTTTACCTGAGAAGAATAATTTGACATAATTATGAACTCTAGTTAATCAATTACAACTCTGTAGAGAGATGGGTAGATCACTGAGGTCAGCTCTGTGAAAACATCAGGTTACTGGTCAGCAGGGGTCAGGATGGAAACAGAATTCTAGGTAAAAGGAACTAGGAGAAAAAGCAAGAAAGGATTTCCCTGTGTGTCTCTAGTGTGTCTCTACATCTCCAAGCCAATTGCAAGTAGAAATGATACTTCCATTCCCTGAGAGGTGGATAATTGCCCTTTCCTGAACAATATGTCATTCTGTGCATTTATGAGATGAAAGGTTGCCCTCTGTAAAAGGGTCAGACAGGTGGTAGGTAAAAAAAAAAAGAAAGGATTGTTCCATTTGGAAGAGAAGGATCTGGAGTATATAGGAGGGAAGAGATCATAACATTTATATATGCTCTCTGGGAAGTAAGGTGAAAAAGAAATGCTTATTAAGATTTCTCACAGTACAAGAACTGATATCTTCGGGTCACAGGTTAAAAACACATCAAAAGATTTCCACTCTGTACATATTCCCATGGACTTGTAGAGAATATCCATCACTGAAAATTGTGAGTACTGATTTAAATACGTCCTCCAACACTGAAATGCTGAAGACACTGATTGCAATGATCCAAATCACTCTCTACATGCTCATCCTCATACTTTTTTTTTCGCTTATCAGACACCAGTCTCTGTCAGCACATCATTTTGCCAAAGTTCTGATAGACTATGTTTTGCACAAAACCTCAGTTCATAGACTTCAGATGGGTTTTTCTAGAAAGATAACTGAACCCTGTACCTGGATTAACTACAAAGCTGTTTCAAAGTTCTTACAAAACAAGAAATGTTTTTACATAAAGATCAGATTTTGCCAATATATCCTGACCACAGGTGAACCTGATGCTCCAAACTGTCCAAAAATATCACACCATTATGTTCAGACACTTCTGGTCCAACGAGAAAATAGCAAAGTTGTTAGCATGCATATGAGCTCAAACACAATGTTGATTCAACTCAAGAACCCAACCTGCTCTGGTGAGCACTGCCCAAGCCCAAGGGATTCACAAATCAGGACCCTGCCTGGGACTCTTTCCCAGATTTATTTTTCAAAGTTGGGTTTCAGAATGTAGACAGATTTTGCCTTTTGGGAGAAACATTGCTTAACAATTTCAATTTCAAAGATAAATAGAACATTGCTAGCATTTCAAAATTAATCCTGCTCAGAAAGTATCATGAGAATGGAAAATGTCTTTGACTAGAGCAACAGCAATAAAATCAGAAATTAGACAGATAAACTGTTCTTTTTGTTGTGACTAGGCTTGCAGATTGCCTCTACATTAGCCAAATGACTGAGAAATAAACTACAGTGGTGGATAACTCATGGATGAATTTCACCATGAATATAAATCCCAAAAGATGGATGTTTCATCCTTAGCTAATTTACTGAATGGAGAAAAAATCTGCAGTCAATATATTTAGTTTCATTATTCTATTTCTTCACCTTCTCCCAAACTCTAACTTCTAGTAACCTCTGATAAAATCAGTGATGCAGAAGGCTTATAAACTGCTCTTAGCTTTGGGGTTTTTCATAAATTGTGGCCATTTCTTGCATTAGCTCTTTTATTGCACTATATAATTAATCATCTTGACCAGGTCAGACTGTTTGTATATGACCAGAGACACATAAAAAGAGCAAAGGTGAATAATTCACACATGAGTTTCCCAAAGACAGGGAGCTGAGTTTATGGAGCTAGAGAAATAGAGACTTGGGTTTTATGGAACATTTAAAAGCCTTTCTTTCCTAGTAAAACCCTTTACAGAACATCATAATTAGAAATGTAAAGGAACAGCCAATGTTTTAGTATAGGCTGGAGTCAGATTAAAATGTAATTGTTGTCATCTCACATCCCCATAAGGTAATTACAAATGGCATATGCGTGCAAAATCTTAGTTTTGTGAAGAGCAGCATGTAGCTGCATCTGAATCCCTCAAGGAAAAGGATACAGGCAGTAGGTTCGTTGTAAAAAAACAACAACAACAAAACATCACATAAATAACACTCTATTTTTCAAGGGGAAAAGAATAATTAAAAAAAAAAAAACAAAAAAAAAACCACCATGGATTGGGTTCAGATTAACTGATGCGAGCAAAAAGAGGCAAGCAACTTTATTTAAGCCAGACGAGTCAGAAGGGTTACAACGAAGTTTGCAATCATCATGTCTATCACAAAGCTTTTGCTATCTCACGTAAATCAGAAGTCAGGCATCCAGGAATACCATCATCCATGTGTCATAGAGCAGCTCAGTCTCCGAGCTTAAAAAGAGAAGTGCATGGAGTTTTAGTAGTATCTGCAATTGACTTAGTTATCCTGCATTTAATTCTTCAAGGATTCTTCAAATCACAAGATACAGGCTCTCAACCATTACTGTGTGTATTTATGAATCATCTCCCCTTTTTAACCACAGAGTTCAACTTTCAAAAACAGGCTAAATCCCTACTAGTTCCACCTAGTAAACCCTTCTGTCACACCTTCCCTGAATCAACAGGCAGTGAGAGCAGTCAATTAATAGACAAATAGAATCCTCATTGGTAAGTATGTCCTTCAAGTATGCAAGCATATCTTTCACAGTAAAAGTAATTGCTTTCTCCAGCCATGAAACATTCAGCAATGAGAAACAATTAGTGCATATAATCAAAATGGATCCTTCTTTCTAAAATGAAAGTAGCATCAAGAGCAAAATCCTATTTTCAGAGACATAAGATGGACTAATGGCACAGCCTGCAGAGAAGGCAAGAAAACTCCATCATTCTAAAACACATGTATACAGGCTGGGATTTTTGTAGCTGTGATCTTCAGAAAATGAACTGTGTTTTTGAATGACTAGTTTCTGGGTACCCAACTTTAGTCAACAAGAAGAGGTCTGATTTTGAGAACAGGAATAATTTTATGCACCTTTACTATTGATCTTTCCCTCTGTCCCTTTCCCTGCAAAGTAACGAGTATTTCATTATATATTATGATAACTATCAAAATATTATTACACAGTTGTGGTGGGTTTTTTTTTTGTTTTTTTGTTGTTGGTGGTGGTGGTGGTGGTTGGTTTTTTTTTTTTAAGAATTTCATAAAATGTAAAATAAATCCAAAAGCTCTCAGTTGCATTGTTACACATTAGTCATCTTTGCCCTCCTTCATATCCTTTATTTCATATGTCCTTTGAAACTCAAATAATTTAAGGAGATAAGAATAAGCAGATATTGAATATCAAGGGAGGTACAATAATCCAAATTTGTCACTTCAGCCTGACAAACAAAGGCACTTCATTTTCTATTAGACAGATGTACCAGGTTTTTCACTGTCACAAGACAGACTTGATCTACACAGGAGATGAGTTTCCCTTTTGCCCTAATGAGGAGTGTTCACTTTGCAGAAACAGAGACAGGATGATGAAGGGTGCAGATGAAAACTACTCATTCAGAACAGGGAAATTGTCTATTTGTTTTCTGCATCTGGTTGGAAGAGTTAAACAGAGAAAGGTAGAACATGCCCCTCATTTTAAAATACCTTTTTTTGGAAATCTCATACTTAGTGTTAATGATCTGGGTTGGGAATTTCAAAAAGGGGGTTGATATTCTTACAGTGGTTTCATCAGTTCATAGCAAATAATATCAACAATGAGTTTTCCAATATCCAATCTATATCATATTTCATTTCTTTCAGATTTTAACTGTAACTGACAAATTCTGAGTTTCTTAATAATTTTATTATCTCTGAAAAGAGAAGCAAGAGAAAACCCATTAAGATATTTATTCATCTTTTTCCTTTTGACTGAAATGCCTTTTCACTTTCAATTTACTTCTTGGAGAACATTTTTTAGTGTAGAAAGACTGTAGTTTTAGAATTTAGAATTTTAAGACATCCTTTACAAATTTCATTTAAACTATGTAAATGCACATAAAGGATTTTTGCACGAAGATGTTGTGATCTGTTGGTTAGTTTATGACAGAAGCTGCCTCCAGTGAAATCAACATTCTTAAAAGCGAGACAGATTGTTTCCACGTTTTTGATTTCTCCTCCCTTCCCTGCTCCTCAGAAAGCATAAAGCTTAGTGGAAAAATCTCATCAAAATATCCAAAGTAGATAGACAGTAAATAAAATAAAAAATAATAATAAAAAATTACTCTTTGAGAAAGAATATTTTCAGAATTTTATTTTGTTAAGTGGTCTTTCTTCAGCATTCCTAGGCAACCACTTCACTGGAACAGGCCTTGGGAAGCTGTCCACCTCCTCCATATCTTTCCCTCTCCCCCCTGGGATTGCCCAGGGCCATCATTCTTTCATCCAGCCATTCCCATCACCATCATGGCCAAACCTTTCTGTTGATCCAAACCACTGGCTCCCCTGTGCAGTGACTTCACTGCCTGGGTTCCTGTTTCAGCTGCCTCTAAATACACAGAACCTTATTTTTCTTGGTTTCTCCAAGCAATTAACATTTCTTTGTCAGAGCCCTGCCAGCCCCTGTATCTTATCTGTTCTCATAGCTACACAAAAATACCCACTTCCAATTCTAATGAGCAGCTTGTGGAAAATACTGAGAGGGCTGTGGTTCCTATTTTTTCTGTTTACATACAAAACAGTTTTATCATTCATATGCCTTTATTTGAGTTTTTCCTGAAGGGAGCTTCCATGAACACATGCCTCTAAGTCACCGATACATTCTTTGCATTGTTGCAGGGATAATTATCTTGTGAATTTTATTATTTATTAAGATAAAACATGATTTGGAGCTTGAAAAATAAGCTTTGTGAAAAATATACAAATTAGGATATTTAGTCTCTGAACTATTTCATTTGTGTATTAAAGTGATAATATTTTCCAGGTGTCCTTTACACTAAAAGGAAATTAACAGGTTTCACACATCAACGAAGTACTGATAGGCAACAAAACATGCTTTGGTATTTCCTCCAAAATATTGCCATCTATTAAAAATAGATAAATGATGCTCCCCATCTTCATAGAAGGAAAGCAAAGTGCTAACCAAATCCAAGCAAAACTCCTTGACAAAGATCAGGTAAAATATGTTTGAACACAGAGATTCATTGTAGCAATATGCATTTGCTCTGGAATGTTCTTATGCCAAGTAATTTTTGCTGTATTTCTCAGCTGACGCTAGTTTTATCAATTTCTTCTAGCTGAGGCTAGATTTTGGTGATTGACAAGCACTCCATCCCAACCCAACCTAATGTCTGTCTGCAACCAGAGAGGGAAACAAAATGCAGAATACAATTGTCTCCTCTTTTTCTTCTACAGTTTCCACTGTTAGTTTATCATCATTCATATTCTTATGTTAAAAAAAAAAGAACAAAAAAAACCACATAGTTGGCATCATTGGGCAGTTTTTTCTCGCTTGTGATTTATTAACTATTGACAGCCTATGTAAAAGGAAAAAATAAAATAAAATAAAATAAAATAAAATAAAATAAAATAAAATAAAATAGACATAGAATTCTATTTGCCAACAGACAGAGGGTGATCTTACCTCCTACTATCAACACTCCCAGTTTTATCTGTGAGTAGAAAACATTTTGGTACCCTTCCACTGCCTCATCAAATGATAAGCTTTTGTTTGAGAAGGGACGTCCTTCATCAGGAAAGACTTAGAAACACCGGCCTAGAAGCAAATCCGAATATAAACCCCAGGGCAGTAGATGATTCACAAACATAAATGGTAGTCGTAAGTACAAACAGTTTACTATCCAAATTTAATCACCTATTTTCCCCATCACTTAGCATCCTTGACCATGAAAGACTATTTGTGCTTCCTCTTCTGTCACAAATGCTGATGATATATTGCATTACTACTCCACTTTTTCTAGAGACCATTAAGGGAATCAAAGCAAAAACTTTGCAATTCATCAAAACCTTAAGTAGCAGTAGTCACAGTAGAAGGGAAGGGCATAAGAATCAATATGCTTTTCACTTGCATAAGCATTTTAATGTACTGTGAAAATTAGCTTCTAAGATTTTATGTTGCAATTTTCACCATTGTGTTACAAGTCCAGAATGAAAACCAAGGGTAGACCAAACTAAATTGTGGAGCACCGTTAAATATTTTTCTATTACAGCAACTACCTTTATACTGTGCAAGGGGTGAGTTGAGACATAATAAATTTGAATGAAACTTGATTATTCTAGTAGTCATGCCCCTGTCACTTCAGTTCCGAACTTAAAGAAATCTTAATTTGTTTAATGAGACCTTGGAAAAGTCTTACCTGTGATCAAAACTTATTTCCTTCCAACACTTTAAGTTCAAGGGGCATTTTATTATGGAAATTTAATGTTTAAAAATATCTTCTATTGCTTTGGCACTTCATCCTGTCACTCCTGTCCCTGCGAAGCTGTAAAAATGTGTATTAAAATGAGAAAACTAAAACATGCTGTATTTTCTCCCCCACTGGAGGAAACCTTAAGATTTAACTTTATCTATCTCTACAAGGGAAACTCAGACACCACTCAGTCACTGATTAGCAGAAACAGCCCGTAGCCCCATGACATATGCCTTGTCTCAGAAACACTTTGACAGATGATTTGCTGAACTTTGTTCCCTGAACTGCAAAGAATGATTAACAGTTCTTCTGAGTGTGAAAGAAATGTAGCACATAGGGACCTTAACTTTCTAGTTCCAGGATCTCACAGAAATACCCAAGACCTTTCCTTGCATACCAGTGGCCAGTACAATATTTTTAAATGTGTTTACTTAGAAACAAATATATACCATAGTCACACTAATGCCTCAGCCTCATTTTTTTCTGGGACACTGGTATGCATGAATCTCTCTGAATGTCTGAGAGAAGCTCTCAACTTACCATTGGAAGTAAGAGATGCAGGGAAGTGTGCACCTGGCATGCCTTGAAAAATTGAACCTGAGGTTCTATTTGAGCCACTCTACATGGAAAACTAAGCTCCTCAGTGCACTGAAGTTCAGGGAAGAAAAACAATTATGGAGTCACCAGGAATGCTTAGAGGACAACTGGATTTTTGCAGGACAGCTTAAAGAACTGTGGTCTACTTTGTCTTTCCACCCAAGGCCATGATGCTGTCATCCAGTGACATGTGAGATCTCCTAACACCTGGTACCAGACACTGGTCCCCAGACCTGCCATGGAGGTTATCAATTGATCACTGTCAACTATTATGAGACTGTGGGGAAAATGAAGTCCAAAAGGGAAATTCTGTATTATCTTCTTATTTATGAAGTAGTATCTGCTGTTGTAATAGCGTAAATCACTAAATGCACTAACAGAACGAAATTCACATATTTTTAAGATTTATTTAGTTCTGTGTCCATGTGTAGCAGACTTCTCTTGTTTTCTGTCACCTAAGCAGTGCACATTTAAAGACATAAAAAAAAGTGTGGATGAAGGCTAGGAGCAAAGGATTAAATATCCCTAGACTCAGTACTTGAAACTGTTTATTTAGTTTGCATGCAGTGGCATGTAAATGCTGTTAAGATTAAGAGTCCAATAGAAAAGTGCTAGAGAAAATTTGCAGATAGTTCTGTCGGTTAAACCACATGAATGCACATGAACATATCTTAATGAATACAGACCACTCTAGTACTTATTATAGGATTATTTATTTCTTTTTGTCTTGTCTTGTTTACTTCTTCCTAATGAAGAAAAGGCACATTATGACTGTAAATTAACTGTTACCTGTGCAGTGTTTAAATAAAACCATTTGATGGTGCTAAGTGTTTTCTACAAATACTGGATTAATGAGCAACTTACATTATTGTACAGTAAAATCATTGAAAGGATTAATTCAGCACCTGCTCCAATTTCAGGATCAATTAAGTTTGAGCTATAGTGGGAGCAGCATTGAACTTCACGCAGTACATACTGGAAACTCATTGGAGTCTGGAGGAGCAGTTGCAGAAATACAGCTTTCCAAGTAAGAACTATAATCTGGAAAGTTGGAAGACTAGTCAGCACAGCAGAGTCCCCCTTTTGTAGGCTTCAGGGCTAGCAGCGCAAGCACCACACATATCCCCTTTAAAAAATGAGCCATCCTTCTTGTGCTGGTAGGCCTCAATGGGAACTGCAATGAATTTGTGTTCAGCATAGCTACAAGATGGACAAAAATACTAAATTCTGCTTCTAAAACTTCCATTTTTTTATTAAGGGAAGGGGTATCTGACTTTAAATACCATGTTAATAGAAGCAGCCAGAACAAATAAACACAGTATTAAACAAACCCCGAGGAATTTCACTGAACTCCGTTAAGAACTAGTACAACGGAAGCAATCTGAAACCATCTTTGATTCCAACCGTTGCATATCTACTGAGGGAAAAGTAGGCATTCTGAAGTCCATGCTGGGTTTTCTAGATGATTACTTTTCTGAGATGCATGTGCAATGACCAGAAGATAATAGTCACTCTGATGACAGCTAGAAGAGCTTTGGTTCTCTTAACTAAAATCCTCCAGCAAAATAGATGTCTCCAAGAGTCAGGATCTACATGAGCAGGCAGCAGTATCTTGTTAATGTTAATGGTATTTTCATAGCAATATGTGCTACATGCAGCTTTCAGTCAGGGGCTGATTTCTGCTTCTGAACAACATGATTGGAAGCCTGACAGCATTTTGGGCATTTTTGCTGGCAGAGGTCTATAGCTACTTTATCAAATGGTCACTCACTTCCACATTAGTCGCTGTTATCAAGTACATAAACTCGTTCTCTAATCCACCACACTTCAAATGTTGTATTTTGCATTTAAAAAAAACTCCACTGCTTCTGATAGAGATACTTCACACTTTTCAAATATTTCACTAAACAAAATAATTTTTAAAGTATATGGAATATTTATAGTCCTCTTAGAGGGAACACTCAATCAGTGAATTTCCCTGACACACTTTCCTTCCTTTTTTAAAGTAGCTCTATTGAGTCAGTGTCTGATTACGATATTCCTTGGCACTCTTATTTCACAGTTCAGTTCACTGAGCAGTTGGGGTTGACTTTTACTAGTATTAACTAAAAAACAAAATATTCAATGTTACTTGTACTGAAAGTCACAAGATAGACACAATGTCTTACTTTCTGTGACTGTTAGCTCAAATTCCCATCCCGTAGAACAGGCCTGCAGTCATCCTAACTTTACTGGGACTGAGCAGCAGAACACTGTGACTGAAGTAGATGTTGCTTTGAATTCTTCTTTCGCCTTCCATGTTGCACTTCAATAAAATTAATCATGAAGAATACTATCTGCAAAATAGTATTTTAAAAAATAACAACAAAACAACAGATTATCAACATTCAGCATGTAAAATGTACAAGGGATTAAGATGCAATTTATAGTAACTAGATGTAAGATTATTTAACACACATTAAAGATTTGACATAGTCTAATGGGGGCTTACACACTGGAGCAGCCTTCTTTTCCTCTATCACTACTGACCATTGTCGAGACAAGAAAATAGAAACTTCTTTTAAGCTAGAAGTGTTTTAGGCCAACCAGTCCTGGACAGTACATAATTTGTAATTTTCATCTTTAAGTAGGTAATAATTTACACTACTAGCCTAACTGTAATTGTTATTGAGACAAAGGTGTTGAAAATATACCTAGAGAATAATCACTTTTTGAAGCCAGCAAGTTATGAAATGAAAATAGGGTTGGCCATACAGCATAAACTTTTGTCATTAAAGGCAAATGAAGTAGCAATGTTGACAGATCTGGAATAAAATATTTCCCATAAACACAGAGTGAACAATAACCAGTTTGTTAGGTCATCAGGGTAAAGGCCTCTGTTTGATATCCAAATATGCTCCAATATAAACTTGTGGTCTTTTGCTTTCTAGGCCTTGAGATTCTGGTCCTTGAAGAACTCATCAAAGGACTAAGAGGATGAATCCAACTTTGCCCTAGAAATAAACTGATCCAAGTGAACAGGACCAAAAATGGAGGTCATATCACTGCTAGGATAAAGGCCACTTGCATAAACAGTGAAGACCCTAAAGACTCACCTACCGTCACAGCGAACTATCATATTCCAAATCTTCTCTATGAATACCATAGACACACATGAATTAAGATGGTCTTTCCCCTGCCAGCTTGTACAGATCACTTCATTTGACCAAACAATAGTGTGGTGCATCTCTCTTTTAATTTAGCAGAGAAATCAAGACATAGTTCACAGAATCACAGAATCACAGAATCACAGAATTGTAGGGGTTGGAAGGGACCTCTAGAGATCATCGAGTCCAACCCCCCTGCCAAAGCAGGCTCCCTACACCACGTCACACAGGTAGGCATCCAGGCGGGTCTTAAATATCTCCAGAGAAGGAGACTCCACCACCTCCCTGGGCAGCCTGTTCCAGTGCTCCGTCACCCTCACTGTAAAGAAGTTCTTCCGCACATTTGTGCGGAACTTCCTATGCTGTACTTTCATTCCATTACCCCTAGTCCTGTCCCCATGCACTACTGAAAAGAGACCAGACTCACCACTATGGCTCCCACACCTCAGGTATTTATAAACCTGGATCAAGTCCCCTCTCAGCCTTCTTTTCTCAAGGCTAAACAGACCCATTTCCCTAAGTCTCTCCTCATAGGGGAGATGCTCCAGGCCCTTCACCATCTTAGTGGCCCTCCGCTGGACTTTTTCCAAGAGATCCCTGTCTTTTTTGTACTGGTTCTGGAAATTCAAGCAGAATGCACCATACCACGTACCACATGAAGAGCACAGAGAAATTGGCCTTCATCTAGCCACACTTCTAGGGACAGTTTCCCTGTTTTCAGCACTGAACTGTAAAAACATATTATTAAACTGGTGTACTATATGGTATAAGTATTCCAAAAAATATTAGCCAGTCCTCTAGAACTGTAGCTGGCACAACTGCTTAAAGATATGATACGCTAGCTGACATTTTTAAGTGCATACATGAGTTTTTGACAAGTAAATCAGGCTTATACATACCAGATCCCTTGTGTGGCTCTTTGTGTGGTGGGACACATGGCTCAGCTATACTTGGAGGCTTTTATGGCCTCAAGTTGCACTGGGGAGATTCAGGTTGGATGTCAGGAAAAAATTCTTCTCCAAAAGGGTGGACAGGCACTGGAACAGGCTGCCCAGGGAGGTGGTAGAGTCATAAGATCATAGATCATCTAGTTGAACCATCAACCTATAACCACTAACCCCACTAAACCATGTCTCGTAGGGCCAATCTACATATCTCTTGAATATCCCCAGGGACAGTGACCTGGGCAACCTGTTCCATGCTTTATCACTGTCTGAGAAGAAATTTTTCCTAATATCTAATCTGAATATCACCTGACTTGACTTGAGACTATCACTTTTCATCCTATTATTATTTACCTTGGAAAAGAGGCCAAAAGATCATATGCTGCCCTGTGCTAGACACAGCCACTTCTAGCTGACGATCTCCCTGCCTTTAGCTCAACTCATGAGCTTTTTCCTCTTATTTTCTGTCTGTTCCCTGAGGAGGGGGTGTGGGACAGCAGTTGGGTGGGTGCCTGGCTGTGATAAATATTGAAAAAAAAAAAAAAAATGCCTGATGCCTGCAACAGAAGGCCTACTCTTTCTGTTTACCCACCAACCAACCAGTAGGACAATAACAACTACTCAGTTCTAAGTGACATTTTGCTATGAATCCATTTCACCTCTACAGCCAAAGACGCTTTCCAAGTTCCTTAATTTACAAATCTTCATTAAAAAGTCATTTTCCCAGCAAGCTACAAGCTACAAGTTTATTTTAATATCTCTTCCTATGTTCAGCATAAGCTTGAGCATAAGATTGTAAAAGAGGGTGTCTAAAATTATGCTGTTTACTCCCTGCCAGACACTCTAATAACTATCTTAATTTTCTGAAGCACTGAACATCTATCAGCTCAAATGAAGCAAGCAGCATCTGCTTTGTAGTTAAAATGCTACTAAATGTTTTGAAAAGGAGATCTCTCTGGAAGAGTCTGACTATAAGCTTAGCATATGTCACCAAATACACATATATTTTAGAACTGCTAGTTTGTACTTTCGTGACAGTGACATTTCTGATGTGTTGCATAGAGATGTAGTTAATTGAGAAGACTATGTGCTTAGGAAAAAAATAAAAAATAAATCTTAAACTCTCAAACTAAAACATGCTGACTGTTACATAAGACAGCTGACTAAATTAGGCAGTTATTACCTCCCATAAAATTCCAGGGACTCTAGTATACCAACAAAACCCGTTATCTGATAGAAATACCTGTATTCTTTCCAGAAACCTCCTAAATCACAATTTTGAACAAATCCCTTTTTCTCTTTAATGATTAAAAAGCACTACTAACTGTACAAAACATACATTTTAGCTATAATTATTTGAACATTGCACCAATTTTACTCCTGACTCATCCAGTAATTTCTGTCACTTGGAAATAGGCTGTAAAAACATATGTGCATCTGGAAATCTAGGCAAGGAATGAGACTTCTGCAGACTACGAAGGTCTTTATGCTGAGGTTATATTTTAGGACCTGGTGAACATCAAGTGAATAATTTTACTGCAACACAAATAAGGATTAAAGTTGCTATGGAAACACTGGTCTAATTTTTCAGAGTTTGGAAGTGTCAAAGTGAGGGCATCTGAAAGCATGGAGAAAAGAGTGTGTACAAATTCACTGTCCAAAAGAAGAAAAACTATGTGGGATCAAACTGCAATTTTAACTTTGGGGCAATTATTTAACATGTTGGACAGCATGAGTGAAACCTGTGGAAAGAATAAATCTCACCATATTTGGCCAAGTGCACAAGCATGATTACACTGCAACTACACTCCCATACTTCCCACTGTGGAAAGTTGTCATGCCATGACAATTCCCCAGTGACATCTGGCTGCTGCCAATCTGCTGCCATGAATAACGGACTTTGCAAGAGAGCAATACAGCTGAAGTGCAAAAGATTTCATACTGTTTTGGTCTCTTTTCTCTTCTGTAGAGAAAAACAGGTTATTCTGCAAGGAATGGAACCATAAGATTCCTTTCTGGTAGTCATACAGATGGAGTGGCTTCTCTGGTGTCCAAGAGCGTCTAGAGGCTCTGATACCTCTATCTTTTATTGCAGCACTGCTACAATTTTCCTCTTGTGCAGACTGCTTAGTAGCTAAGGGTTTGAAATGTGAGCATGTGAGAAACTGCAACCTTTCCTTCAGAAGGGACACTTCTTCCTCACCTCTGAAATTACATTCATTAATAAGTTCTGGGAACTTCATCTCTTCGCAGTATCAGATTTGCATGAAATTCACTGCTGGAAGAAACAAGTGCATGTGGTAGTGTGAGTTTATGCACATTCACTAAATTTGAACTCAGAAACCTCTTTTCCTTAGGCATCTGCTGTTCAGCATCAGTCAGCTAGGCTCTGGTCTCCTTTTCCCCTTTCTAGGCGGTTCAAAGAATCTGATGTAGATAGATCCTGGACTGCTTCAAATTGGTGCCTACAGCTTTGTACCACCTGCTCACCCTTCTCAGACATAGGTGAGAGCAGGGCCACAGAAATAGCTGGTGTTCTCAAATCCCCTGTGAATTCTTTAGTAGTGAAGACTAAAAATTAGATAAAATCACCCTGACTCAGGGCTGCTTTCCAATTTTAAATCCAAAAGAATATGATTTATCAGTCGTGTTTCCATATGAAGTCTGTGATAGGCAAAGGTTATGTACTGATCACACTAAGATATCTATTTAGGACTGAGATCATTACTTTGTTACTTTTATCCTTACAGATATGTCTTCAAGTCTGCTTTCCTTTTATCAGAGTAACGCCCTCTGGTTCCCTCAGATATCTTCTTTACATGGAATATAGATTTTTTCTGTTATGTATAAGCATTATTTCCTTTCCTCTTTCAGCTCCCATCTGTAGCAGCCAGCAAAATATCATACATAACATATAAAAGTCTTTTCTCTACTTCATCTTCCTTTTTAAAAGCTGTGCATCTGTTTTAATTTAAAAAAAAAAAAAGATTTTAGGTTGCACATGCACAAGGTTCAGCTTTCCCTTTCCACCTGCCCTAGAATCTCCATCTCCACTTATTTGGGTTGCAATGACAAAAGAAAGCTGAAAGCCTTTCCAGTTGATGAGTGTAAGCCTGTAAATTAGAAACCCTCACCTTTGGAAGGCATTCATCACTTGGGTTTTAAAACAACTAACAAAAAGTTTAGTTTAGCCTAGTCAATGGAAAATATAGGCCAAGAAAATCTCATGAACATATTCACAGACGAGATGATTAAGCAGTCCTTTAGGTAATGTGTGACACATTTCTTGCAATATCAGATCTTCCTTGAAGGCACGGCTCCTGGAGGCTCCTGGTCTGCAGGAATCTCACTCTTTTGAGCAGGTTTCTAGTGTGCAGACTTCTAGGGGAAAGGTGAAAGAAATAAACCAACCCAATTCTGCAGTTTTACAAAAAGAAATAAACCTTATTTTCGTTTTATTCCAGTTTTAACTATAAAGTAACCTTGCTATGGGTCCACATGGAATAAATCCCTGTACCAATAAGCTCAGCTATAACTGAGCAGCTATAAATCAATAAATGGACACTGCAACTGCTGGGCCAAAGGATGCCAAGCAGGAATTTTACCTACCTCCCCCAGTGCCACTATTTTATAAAGCTGCCAGAGGGACTGCCAGCTGTGTGTGTGACCAGGCACACAATTGTTCGACATTCAAGATAGGAGCAGTACTTCTATCATAACAATACTGTAGTGCAAGGACAGCATGAACAGTACTGTAGACAAAACAGTTCTTTCAAAATGATCCTTATTTAAACATTTTGCAACTGTAGTGCTGTTTGAATTGCAGCAGGTCAGAATTTACTTTCTCCATTACATTTAGCTACAGAATTTACTTAACTGCTTTCAGTGGAATTTTTCCATCAGAGACATAAATGAGGAGAAGAAAACAACATTTCATGCAGGCTTATAGAAATTCCTACCAGGCATAATGAATTCAGCAGCAATAAATATTTCTCTATTAAAAGAAAAAAAATTATTTGGAAGTATATGTCAAAATCATAGGATAATAAATTGGCTTGGGTTCGAAGAGACTTTAAAACTTACCCAGCCCCAAACCCTGCTGTGGGCAGAGCTGCCCCTCACCAGCTCAGGTTTCCCAGGGTCCTGTCCAGCCTGGCCTTGGTTACTTGCAGGGATGGGGCAAGCTTCCCTAGGCAGCTGTGCCAGCGCCTCACTGCCCTCTGAGGAAAGAATCTCCCTCAACATCTAACCTAAATTTTCCTCCTTTAGTTTAAAACCACTTCCTTTTGTTCTATCACTATCAGACCACATGAAAGTTGATTTCCATCCTGCTTATAAGAATCCTTCACAATGATGCCTCCCTAGAGCCTTCTCTTCTCCAATCTGAGCAAGCCCAGTTCTATTAAATTATCTTCACTGCAGAGGTTCTCCAGCCCTCTGATCATTCTTGTGGCCCTGCTCCACATACTTTCTGCGCTGGGAGCCCCAGGCCTGGACATAAATACTCCAGATGGGACCTAATGAGGGCACAGTAGAGGTGAACAATCCCCTCCCTCTCTGCTGCCACCCCTCTTTTAATGCAGCGCAGGATGCAGTTGGCCTTCCAGGCTGCAAGTGCGTACTGCTGGTTCATGTCAGATGTTTGTCCACCAGGACCCTCAAGTCCTTCTCCTTCTTATTATATCCTTTCCACATGAAACTAAATCACAATTGCCCTCATTGAACTGCAAGACTCATGGATGGCCTCCACTGTAACAATGACTGAAAGTGTGAAAGTGCATGTTCATTTGTTTATATAAACTTCGAACTTCCATGAAGAAACACATTTTCCATCAAAGTTGTTGTACATTCATCAACTGGAGAAAGAAGCCATTTTTCTTTGGAGTTTTAACATGAGTAAAGGAAGACTCTTGAGCCAAGGAATTCTGCACTGTGTTGCTCTTTTTCCTTCAGAATAAACAAAACAAAACAAAACAAAACAAACAAACAAAAAAAGCCACAATACAACTCACCAACTGACCAATAGTCAGAAGAACCCCACCTTTCCATTTCTGCTGCTGCCTTCATCTCTCCTCTCCATTACCCCCAGCATTGAGAGGCCTCCCCACACATTTTTTGAGTTCTCAAATACTTATGTCCCACCCTTCTGTGCTGGACTTTCTGTTACGAAAAAGCAACTTTATTCTCCTCCCTGTCCCCACATAAACCTTGCCTGTGGCAGTAACCATTAAGAACTGAAAACTTTTCCTGCAGGCAATGGGACTTACCCCTCTACACAAAGCACTGCGCTCATCATCCAAGTCATATGCCCATGGAAATTTGTAATTACTGTTGGAATTGCAAAGATTTTACTGGGGCAAAGGAGTAATAATTTTAAATTCAGCTGATGCTTTTTTGCTGATGCCTTACTGCAGATATTTGTATCTGTTTTGCTGTCCATTAACATTAATGTCTCCTTTGTCATTAGTGCTGCAAAACATAGGCTTTTCTTGTGCTGAATATCTCCTTGTTTCTGATTATGCTTGCTCAGACACATTAGAATTCCTGTTGCAAAACTGAATTTCATTTTGTTATATTCTAGAAGGGCCATCTAATCTCTGATCTCTCTGATACCAAGACAGTCCTTTGCAGCAGTTTTTGACTTATCACCTTCTGGGAATTTAATTACCATGCTATTTACCACTATCCTTGCTTGAGATGACTGGAAGAATCAAAACATATAGAGTATTTTTGTTTGTCTATCTATCTCACTGACCACAGAGGGCTTCATTGGATCATGTGTAATGTCCAGCAGTGACAGTTACACAGTGAGGAATGATGATGGGAATGGCTGGGGGTAACAGCATCAGAGTATGAGCTGAGACCCATCCCCTACCTTGTGCTGGGGCTGAAAAAGCTGTTCAGAGAGAGAATTTGTGGGCACTGGTAGGCAGTTTGCTCTCTTGTAGAGCAAGTTGTCTTACTCCTCATCCATACTGTCTTAGATCACATCACTAAAGAAAGTGTTCAGCTCTTTAAAATAGCAATCATGTTAATTAATAAAGTATAGACAAGGAATATGTCTGCTCAAGTAAGTGTTACTTGATCCTTGCTTAAATGAGCAACACAAGTCATGAGAATTATATTTAATTGGATTATTTTCAAGAGGAGAGACACCAGGTGTAGCCCTAATACATATGCTTCTTTCATTTTCTGATGGACTTTGCATACAAGTATAGGCATTTTGAAATAGTCAATGCATAGTGCACCCATGGAAGAGGAAAGTGCTCATGAGGCAGAAGTTTGGAAACTGAGCTTTTCAAAGAGAAATGCATTTCTGTATTGAAAAACAAAACAGAAAAGAACAGGGCTTCAAGGGAAACGAGAAACTGTGCTTTTGACCTAATTACAATGTGTACCTTTCTCTTCTGTTAAGTGCATTGATTTCTTGGTCACATTCTTCTAATGTTGTTACGGGGTTACTCCTAAATGTTAGTCCGTAACAGGGGGGCATAGGCCTTGGGAAAAGAAAAAAAAGAAAGAAAAGGAGAAACAAAGGAGTAAAGGAAAACAAAAGGAAGGATTTTGCCCGCGCTTCAGGAAACGGGGAAGGGTGGAAAAACAGCATATAGCTCTAACAAAGAGAAAACACAATGGTAATGATCTGAGGAGGAATGGGAATTTACTAAATCACTGAATCACAGAATCACAGAGTTATCAAGGTTGGAAAAGACCTTGAAGATCATCCAGTCCAACCATCACCAATACTTCCCAGCTTTCCCAGCTAAATCATAACCCTCAATATAATATCCAAAATGTAACCGAATCAAACAAAACCAGAGAGATGAGAGTGCCCAAAGTAGAAGTCAAACCATGACAGTGCGAGGGAAGCACATGCTTTGCTTCTCCCCTCCGGGAACCCAAAATGCCCCAAAATGGTGGTCACACAGAACCAGGACATTAACTCTTTAACTGTCACTGTTCTGAATGATGTTCTCATGTGGAATGCTGACAACGGAGATCACAAAACCACAACGAATGTAAATAGGGCAGTTGACAATAAACTGTTTCTCTTCTTAGTTACAAGCAGCTTTTCATTTAAAATAACATAAAATAAATCAAAAAGGAAAGAAAAAAAAAATGAAAGAAAATGCAATTCCCATCAAGTCATTCCAGGAGTATTTTTCTCTGTTTGTTTGGGTTTTCACCATCCTTTCCAAAAGAAGCTTTTGTGTGTCTCCAGCTTTAATAAGATATGGGGACTCTAAATTCAGGGCAGTAATTTTCATGGATTGTAGCTTTCTTTAATGCATCAGAATCCTTCTTTTTTTTAAAAAAAAAAGCGTTTAAACATGGGAGCCCTAACATTTCTTATGTCTGGAAGGCAAAGGATTCTGAGCTGCTGTTGACACTTTCATATACAAAGCAGTAACCTGCAGGAAGATGGCTCCTTTGTGAAATTCAGCTTTATCAAAGCAGACAGCTGTCAGCTTCTTACCCACAGCATACATGAGAAGTTATGCCCCAGCCCCTTTGTGCTGTTCCAGGGATTACCTCAGAGTTTCTGGCTGCTCTAGGTCCTTTCTTCTCACAAAACAGTCAGATGAGGGACAGTTGGCAAAGCACCCTCTCAGATTCTTAAGGTACAGCCACATCTTTTCAATGTGGGGACCATCCTCTGTTCTGGTACCACATTTCCCTCTCTACCTGAAGCTTCACAGCTCAGAAGTTGTTGTGCTTTAGAGACCTGTGTGCCAGGAAGCCTGGGAGGTCAGGGACCCACCAAAACCCTCAGGATGGAGATCAGCCACCACTCCAGATGTCTTTGCAGGCAGAGCACATCAGCAGTGGTTCTTCAGCTCTAACTCAGAGAGGATATGAAATAAGGGACCAAGACAGAAGTGATCATGCCAACCCTACACCATGTATCCTATCCCTTGTCTTCTTGAGCACAGTACAGTTGCTGAGATGCAAGTGAAGGCTGGAATCTAAGTTGTGGCTGGACCACAGATGGCTCACTTTGCCCACTGCAGAGCTGCAGTACAACCCAAGGAGGCTCCGTGCTGTCTGAAATATGGCTGTAAGGCTATGAGAGAACAAGCACTAAGCTGTCTCATGACAACATAATGGCACTAAATGGTAAAACAGACAGTCACTGCAAATGGTGCATGGTGAACCTTAGAGTGAAAGGTAGAAGTCTACCTTTCAAGGACACAATTGACCCCGCAGGTTCTATATTTCTATACTCGTCCTTTCCAGACTAAAGAAACTTGAGATTTTTGGTACTGTGGAAAAGAAAGTAACATTTTTTTCTGCTTTTTTCCTTGTTTCTGTTTACACCCTTCCTTATCCCTCAGTGATCCCACTGTGGTGTGACTGAATTATTCATAAATTGCTTTCCACACTGTAGCCTGAAAGTGGCCACACTGTTGACAAGTCAGACTTCCCCTCGAGCTGTTTGTAGTTTCTGCTTGTCTTCCTCCATGGACACTGAGGACAGCAAGAAGGCAACCTCCTGCTGCTTAGCATCCACAAGCGTAATTCAAACACCACAACCACACTCTGCACTGGGCAGTGGCTTGATAAAAAGAGAGAGCCATGAGACAGCAGTTTCACTTCCTCTGCGCTTTGCTGCTTCTTCTGCACATGATATTTAAAGAGCATTATGGGATTCTATACACTTAATAACAGCTCCTGCAGAAGGATTTGGTTGCTGAATACAAATAAGTAGCTATGTGATTAGGTTTCATGCATTTTGGTACATTTTATTACATTTTCCATTACATTTTTTTTTTTTTTGAAAGAATTCAAGCAGGGTGGAAATGCTCTCTCAGCCAAAAGCCTTATTGCCAACCTCATATCTCTCAAACTTCCAGAATAATGCCTGTCTCTCAAGATGGGTGGCTGATTTTTAAATTGCAAAGGACTATTTTTCATAAGTACTGTGGTATTTGAGGAAGCCTGTCACCATCATCTCAGATTATCTCAGGTTGAAAAGTCGATGCCTAGGCAAATAGTGGCTACTCAGATGTTGGTAGCATTTAATTTCTGCATACAGCTGGAAGGAGAGAACTGTCACTCCCTCCCTGCACCATTCCCTTACCTGACAGCCTCCCTCCCTCAAAACTGCCTGCTCCCTCCACTCAGTACTCCCAGTACTGCTTTTTCTGCCAAGCCTTCTCCATCAAACACACAGAGACTTTTCTTACCCTGCCCTCACCATTTCCATTTCAACCTGGTACATTTTATACCAGAACAGGTTTAGACATAAGGAAAAACTTTTCTCTCAGAGTGGTCAGGTACTGGAATGGCTGCCCAGAGAGGTGGTGGAGTTGCCATCCCTGGTAGTGTTCAAGAGGAGTCTGGATGAGTTACTGCGAGATCTGGTTTAGTGGCCTGTGGTAGCGATGGTAATGGGAGGACGGTTGGGTTGGACTAGATGATCTTGTAGGTCCTTTCCAACCTTGTGATTCTTCTGTGATCTCTTCTCTAACTCCCTCTGGACCATTTGCCACTGTCTCCATCTTTGCTCACCCCTCTCCTTTCTGATCTGTCCCCACCTACAACATACCTTCCACCCTGATTGCTTTTTTTGCTGCCACCCTCACACTCTTCCTTGTCTTACTGCCTTCCACTTCACTTCTGGCTGTCCCATGGATTGAGAAAAATGTTACCGTGGCAGTGTAATTGCCTAGGGAGTAAACATGTATCTGTTGCAGGGGTTCTGCGTATGTAACACACATACTGCATCTCAGGTGTGGGTGCTTCATATCCATCAGCACATCTGCAGGCTGAATGTAGAACTCATGCACAGTAATGGGGCTAAGATATTGCCGTGGTGAAATAACAAGAGGAAGAACCAAGAATAAGTCATTGTAAAATGAGATTTTGCCATGGAAAAATGTCCCACATTGAATTAAGATCTTGAACTACCCCAACAATATGTCTTTTATTTTGACCAAAATAAAGGAGTTTTTGTTCCCATACCATCAAATTATCATCAAATTTTTTGAGACTGGGATGATCCAGAATGGGAGTATCTGCAGGTTTGGGTTGGTTTGTTTTTTTTTTCCTAATATGCTAAGCTTTGTGTCCCTGGGATGATAGGCCTTACACTTATTTCATGTTTGGCTCTCCTGACAGCATGCCTACAAAAGGCACGCAGCTGTATCCAGCCCCAATTGGTTACTGTATATTGGACTGTGTCTGAATATAGTGGGCAAATACTAGAGGCAGGAAAGCTTAGGCTGTTCATTAACAAAAAGCCTCTACAACATTAGAGTCAGTGACGTGAAGCAAGTGATTGATGGGGGAACCCAGAGAGCCTTCACTTTGGAGGGGGGTTGAGAAAAGTTTGAAATGATATCTCTCAGAATTTGCTTCTGCAGAAAAACCTGCCCCAAAATGGGGGGATATTCTGAATTACCCCCTGTGTCCTTGACAGGCCTATCTTCTGAGAACCTGCTTGGAGGCTTTCATGTAGGCATGTCTGTGAAATGTGAAGTAGTTTCTTTCTACTTATCTTTGCCTAATTCCCCACCCCCTTTAAAAGTCTGTGCATTATAATGTTAATGTGTATGTTTTCAGAAATGCTCAGGTTTAGTTGCCAAATATTAATTTATAACTTAAAGCTTTCTATGTGTAATGTCTGGATTATTTCTATTTTACATTTAACTGAACATTCTCTGCCATCCCTCCCACAAGGTTGAATTACATGTAGAATCTCAAAATTGCATTACTTTCACTATAACTTCTATAAATTTTTAATGTTCTGATCATCCTATCTGCCTGATATCTTAATTACTCATTCACTCTTCCCAATAGACTGCAACAGATTGTAGCTTCTGACTGATTCCTGACCTTTCTTCATTCTAATGCTTTCCAGTTTAAGTGGGTTGTTTTTCATGAAGTTTTGCATTGTATGCAAATAGACATTACAATTTTTTAAATATATTTTAATTTTAATAATATCTAACAACTTTTATTTTCCTTCTATTAGGTTATCAGTGTTTTTTGGCCGTTGTTCAAAAGCTATTCCAGTACTTCCTCAGCACAAGCCCTATTAAACTGTCAATATATGCAGTATCAAAATACGTAACCCATGGAAGACATTTTCCTTTGCATTCTGGTCTATGCCATTTCAGGCACTCCACCCCATTCTGTATGTTAGTAGCTGAAGCAGCCAGTCTGATAGATGTGGAAAACTGAAACTGAGTCACAATCAGTACTCAAGAAAACAACTATGATGGCCTGTGTGGCATGATGTCCCCCCACCGTTGAAGTATTTGCATGTCTGAGCACAAGTACACTCTTAAACAGTCCATTCATGAAGTCCTTTCAGAGAAGATGACATTAAAGAGCTAGAGGGTTTTTGTAAAGACAAACAATTTCAGACTGATTAAACTTTCCTCCTAGAAGGGGGAAAGCACAAATGCAGTATCATCATAGTATCATAGTCTCGTGCGGGTTGGAAGGGACCTTAGAGATCATCGAGTTCAACCCCCGGGATTCGAGCCCCCTGTGTAGCAGAGCAGCACTTCTATCACTTGCGCCACAGGGGATTCGAACCCGGGCCTCCAGTGTTGCAATGTGGCATTCCTACCACTGCACCACCGGGGCACACATATTGAAGTTATTTAACTTTTTTACAGTATTGCACAACATTTTTTTAAGAACCTTGGAAAACATGGTCTAGATAGTATCATAGCCTCATGGTAACATAGGTCTAGTGTCATTTTTAAATGGATATGGGACTAGCTGAAAAGCCTTCCTGATAGAGCAGTTACAGATGTTCCAGTATGGGAAGGCATTTCCAGTGAGGTCTGTCCTGATTATGATTCTTTGAAATATTGTCAATGATGCCTTACGTGATAGTATAGGCTGTATGCTTATAAAATCTGAGCTTATTCTCAAGTTTACACAGGCTGAAAGCATCTCAAAAGACAAGATAAGAATTCAAAATGGTCTTCATAAATTGAAGAAACTGAAATCAATAAGATGAAATTCAGTAAAGACAAGTGCAAAGTGATACACTTAGCAAGGAGAAATCAAATGCACAAATACAAAATGAGGAATAACCAGTGAAGCAGAAATTCTGCCAGAAGATGCCCTAGGGGCATTGTGTACCGTGAGCTGAATATGAATTAGTAATAAGATCCTGCCTTAAAAAGGCTGATGACATTCCC
The DNA here is from genome assembly GCF_054131305.1 of Coturnix japonica. NCBI lineage: Eukaryota > Metazoa > Chordata > Aves > Galliformes > Phasianidae > Coturnix > Coturnix japonica. The sequence goes on from NC_140663.1 coordinate 109,632,713, forward strand.
ATATGTATTAATATAAGTTATTACAGGAAGTAGTTTTTCTCATTTACTTGGTATTGGCTATGTCACTGCATTCCACTCTGGACAACAGATTTAGTAGAGGAGAAAATCAGTCCTGAAGGAAGAATGAAAAAAAAAAAAAAAGAGAATCATAGAATGTTATCTTTAAAGCAAGACTGAAAAGATCCTTTGTGAGAACAGATACTATTTTCAAATCTATTAAAAGATTTTTATTACAAAAGTCACAATTAAATGATTAAATCAATTGAAGAGGACAAGGAAAGGTGCTGTTGGCTTAATTTGCAGAAAGAAACATTCAAAGATGAGATTAATAGAAGTGAACTAAGATGACAGTGAAGAACTGTACTGTGGAATCTCCTCACTGAGTTACATGATACTGTAGGGAAAAACTACTAATTGCTTCTTGAGCACGCATTGCAGTGTTAGACAAATGCAGAATAAACTCACAATTTCTTACTTACTAGATCTACAATCTGAGAGAAAATTAATGCAGGTAGGGTGGAAGCGCAGAAGAACTTCAGAATAAAATATTAATCAGCACAAGCACAGGAGTAGTGTATTCATTGTCAGATTTTGTAGAAGTTGCAACCAAAAAGAATACTGAGTGGGATCTGAAAGGGGATAAAAAAGTACCTTTACAGGGCAGCCTTTTCCAAACACCGCAATAGTGGGGGAGGAAAAAAGGAAATATTTGTTCAAAAAGGTAAAAGGCAAGCAACCTAGAGAGGTAGTTGGGCCTATCAGAAGAGTGTAATTTTTTTAGATGTTGTGAAGAGATAGGTTACAGGAAAAGACCTTGAGAAAAGACTGGATGCCTGTACACTACTAGAGGGTTAATACGGCTAAAAATAGATATGGATACTATAGTTAATGTGGCAGGTTGCGAAAACAAGATATACAGCTGCATTCTAGATGGATGAGAGGTAGAAATGCTGCTTTTGCTAGAGATGTGAGTTGACATCTTACACCCTGAACAAGTATTTCAGTTGTATGGATGGATAAGAAGAGCTATATCTCTGACACATTTTGTGGAAGAGTCTTTCACAGTCTTGATGTGTGAGCTGAAATATATTTCAGGTAATACCCAGGTAACAAGGCTAAGTGAAAGTCAGGATAGTGGGATCATCCAAAGCAAAGTAGAATATGACAATGGAGAGGAATTAGGAAGAGAGCTCAGAAATTGGCTTTTAAAATACTTAGCCTGTATTGGAAGTAAAAGACAGATCTGGGGTGGAGAACTAAATTTCTAGGTCATTTGCCCTTGCCTCTAAAATGCACAACCATTTCTGCCCATCCACACGAGAGAATTCTTGATCTGCAGGAACTTCTCTGGAGACAGAAAGTTTAGAGAGACCCCCACGTATTATCCAGAGGAAAGATAAAACAACCACCTAAAAGAACAGAGAAGTAGTAACAAAAACAGGAGAAGATTCAAAGAAGCCAGGGGAAATCAAGAGGAACATCACAAGGAATCTGACAAGTGAACTTAGTTACCACTGAGTACAATTTCTCAGGGTCAAGGAGATAATCCACTTCCTAGAAACTGAAGCCTTAATTTGCAGGGACCATTAACTCCTTATCATTCAAACTGAGTAAGTGTATTTCAGATACTATCCTCCAGGCCAGACAAGGCTTTATAAAGCTTTCAAGTGGCAATCTTTTACTGAATGCTATACTTTTTTATACATCTTACTTGGGTCTGTACATATGCTCTTTCATACTTAAACAGTGGATAAACTCTGTGACATATTTCTGGCACTCATCAACCCATGGCTAACAATATTTGCCCTGGAATGTTAACTCCTGTGCTTTCCAGGACTACCTTCCTAACCAAACCCATCACCAAGTAATGAGCACACACCGCTTTTGTACTGCTGGCTGAGCCCTACTGCACTGACTGTAAAGCCCCAAGGCTGCCTTGTCAGTAAGGGTTTCTGCTACTGCTAGAGCAGATGTCCACAGTGCTCAGCAATGGATGCACCTTGGCACTCTGTAATCTTTTATGATCAGGTGGAAATGATAAAATACTGAGGATGCTCCCCATCTCAGCAGGCAGAATAAAATGGGGAAGGAAAGCACAAGTCACTTGGGTTCACTGAATCATAGAATCATGGGTTAGCTTGAGTTGGAAGGGACCTCAGAAACCATCTAGTTCCAATCCTCTGCTGTAGGCAGGGATGCCAACTGCTAGATCAGGCACTAGATGAGGCTGCCCAAGGCTCCATCCAACCTGGCCTTGAATGCTGCCAGAGATAGGGCATCCACAACCTCTCTGGAAGCCTGTGTCAGTGCCTCACCATGCTCACAGTGAAAACCTTCCCTGTGACATCTAATCTAAATCTCCTGTCCTTTGGTTTAAAACTATTCCCCCTTGTCCTATCACTATCTACCCCAAGTTGATTTCCCTCTTGTTTGTAATCTTTTAAATGCTGCAATGCCACAGTGAGGTCTCCCCACAGCCTTCTCTTCTCCAAACTGAACAAGACCAGCTCCCTTAGTCTCTATGTATAGGAGAGGTGCTCCAGCCCTCTGATCAACCTTTTAGCCTTCCCTGGATCTACTCCAACAGCTTCACACCTTTTTCTTAATTGGGAGGCCCTGGGTCTGGACACAGTACTCCTGATGGAACACTATGAGGGCACAGCACAGGGGAACAATCACCTCCCTCAACCTTCTAGTCAGTCTTTTTTTCATACAGCCAAGGATACTGTTGGCTTTCTGGGCTGCAGCACACACTGCTGGCTCATCTACCATGACCCTCAGATCCTTCTCTGCAGGGTTGTGCTCCGTGAGTTCTTCTCCTGGTCTGTATACATACCTGAGATTACCCAGACTCAAATGCAATATCTTGCGTTTGGTTTTGTTGAAATGTTTTAGGTCCACATGACTTTTTTTACCTGAATTATTTTAAGAGTATCGCTTATTGTTTACTTGTGGAAACACTAGTAATTATTAGCCTACACTGATGATATAAAGCTGGGAGGATTTGCTGACACATCAGAAGGATGTGCTATCATTTAGCAAGACCTAGGCAGATTGGAGATTTGAGCAGGGAGGAACTTGATGAGATTTTACAAGAGCAAGTACAGAGTCTTGCTCCTGTGTGGGAACAACAGCATGCGTTAGTACAGGTTAGGGACTGATCTGCTGAAGATGAGCTCTGTGGAGAGGGAACTGAGGATCCTAGTGGACAACAGGTCAGCCACAGGCCAGCAGTGTACCCTTGTAGCCAAGAAGGCCAATTATATCCTGGAGTGCATTAAAAAGAGCATGGCCAGTATATTGAGTGATGTGAACCTCCCCCTCCACTCTGCCCTGGTGAGGACACATTTGGAGTGCTGTGTCCTTTTCTGGGCTTCCAAGTTCAAAAAAGTCAGGGATCTCCTAGAAAGAGTTCAGTGGAGGGTTACAAAGGTGACTAGGAGCCTGGAGCAACTCCTGTATTAGGAAAGGCTGACTAATCTGGCTATGATCAGCCTGGGGAAAAGAAGACAGAGAGAAGATCCAATAAATGTTTATAAATATCTAAAGAGAGGTGGGAGGCAAATGGATGAGACCAGACTCTTCTTAGTGTTGTGTAGTGACAGGACAAAGAGTAATGGCCTAAAACTTGAACAGAGGAAGTTCCATACTAACATGTGGAGTAACTTTACAGTAAGGGTGATGGAATACTGGAACAGATGGCCCAGAGAGGCTGTGGTGGATCCCTGCCTGTGTGACCTATTGCAGGATACCTGCTTTGTCAAGGGAGTTGAAATTAATGATTTTTTGAGCTCACTTCCAACCTCTGTGATTCTGTGATACATACTATGAAATTACCTTGATTTTATGGATGGAGCAATGAAGATGTACATTTATCCTCTCAGAGGGACCCAGAGTTCTCCTGTAAAACAACTGTTCTCTCTTCATAATTAATTAACTTTTTATTTCTGATTTTTTAAAGTTTATCTGATATTTTTAATTGAAAATTTACTTTTTAAAAATTTCTCTGCATAATCTGTAGCCAAGAACAATGAAATAATTAAGAGCATGACTGCTGTATGAGGACAATGTGAACAGGAAGAAAAGCTGAGTCACAGTAAGCGTGTGGTCTTCTCCCTTTGTCGTGCTTCTTACAAGAGCTGCCTGTATCCCCAGCACTGGCTCTGCTCCACAGAGGGGAAGGTGGCATAGCAGCTGCCTACATGCAGACACGAATCTTACAAGGTGCAAGGTCTCTCATTTTTACAAAGGGAAACTATTTCTGTTTGTAGAGTTCCTTTTATGCTCTAAAAAGATTTTTTTTAAATTGCCATCTGCATTAAAATGAAGCTATGAATTGTATGGGTTGATATCCAAATCATGAAATAAGAGGACAATTGGAAAGGGAACCAAGAGCTAGTTGTTCCAGCTTGAGAGTCTCTTTTCTAGGTGTAATTTTCTCAATATCATTACTTATCATTTTGTCGATTATAAAATATCTTCTCACGACCCTTCTGTAATGTGGCCTGTTGCACTGAATTTAAAAACTGAGATTGCAAATATAGAATAAGTGGAAAGAAAGAGACTCAATTTTAGCTTCAGTGAACAGGCTTTATTTCTTCTCCCTTCTTGCTACTTTTATACACCAGTCTATCTTCAGTGACACCAGAGATCTATATCTGCAGCCATGGCGGAACTGGCCCAGACACTGAGAGAGATGAATCATTTAGAAACAGCAGACAAACAGTTCAAAATACTCACTCCCATTTCTTTCTCCATGGCAGGAGAGGGTCAGTGTTCCCCTCATGAACAAACTGCATAGATATATACCTAATATGTATTCAGGAAATATCAGCTAGTATCAGCCAATATTTGCAGTTTCTCAGAAGTTTCAGAGTAAACTGGAAAAAAAAAAGAAAAAAAAATCCCTTATGGTCTTGGTCCTGGAAAAACACCACCACAATTTCAAACACTACATTAGACTACCTGCCTCTCTATGTTTTGGGCTAGTCAATATTTTAAGGGTCCTCCTTTGCTTTCTACAAGTAAACATCTCAAGATCTGGAAGGGAGCCTCATACAGAACACCTGCAACCATAAATACCTTTCTGCATCCAGATCAGAGAGGAGAAGGCTTGCAGATGTAGGCACAGGGCATCTCTCCCTGAGGAAACCCGCAGGGTGCAGCAGCCCCAGCAGTAGCCATTTACACCTCACCCAGCTTCTCCCTGCTGCTGTGTGCTGCCAGCAGCCCCAGTACCATCATGACAATGCACATCTTCCAAGTGGTTTTACATTCCTGACTTCAGGTGGGAATGAGACAGAATGTGTAAAATGTGAACAAAATAAAATGCAATTCATTAATCACAGTGCTAGTTTACCAAGAAAACTGTCATCAATAACCTATGCTAGGAGAGAAATAGAAACATGACTTTTGAGTCATTTTACAGATGAGGACAGAAAATACTTTACATTTACATTAATTCTTCAGTATATATAAAAAAGAAAATGAGGTGCCAATCATCCTTTTTTTTCTTGTTTTTTTCCTGTTAGTCACATTTCCAGGATTTACTGTAACAACTGATCTAACTCATTTCAACCACAGATTCAAAATTCTCAGGACTGTTTTCAAAAACCTTATTTTTCACATCAAGGCATTTGAAAGACCTTTAATGCTACAAGCTTTTAAAGTATATATGCAACACTACAGGGCAAGCAAAAATAAAACAAATGTCTACAGAAAATTGATAAATTCTAAGGAAATATTGACTCTGAAAATAATTTTTAAAAAATGAATTTTTAAAACTAAAATTGAGCCTGAATAAAAAATTCATCACTGGAAATCAGATTGCTGCTGTGTGGGATGTTGCATGTATAAAAACATAGTTGTAAATCATTCATACGAAAAGGAGATGATTGAATTTGCTCTGAGAGGCGTAGATCCACTATAGACAAACATTTTATATCCGTGGCACTTCACAATTGGATGTTTATCTCAGCCTAATATATGAACTCCATCAATTTGCACAAATATCAACAATTAACGAAACTATCATCTGTTGCCATCTCTTTTTTCACTACATGGGTTAAAAATTTTGTGTGTATATTTTTTTCATATTTTTTCTTTGTTTGTAGAAATGTAATTCTTGAAGCATTAAAATCCAACCAGAATCATGGTCTGTTCCTGAAGCCAAACCCATTACACAAGGATCAAGGACAGACAGAGAAATGAAAGCTCTTGCTGGTTACCTTGGCATGTTCTTGCCTGCTGTAGCTGCCTCTTCCAGCCTCCTGTTTCCATGGCTATCTGAAGCTGCTGTGGTGCTTTGTATCTCCTAGGAGTGTCTTCACATAAATAAAAATGAAGTCATAATCTTTCCAAACTGAAATTAAATCAAAACCAGGATCAGAACTTACAGAGAGTGGATAAGTTCAGCTTGTAAATACACTTTCTTGGCCCTGACTCCAAGGAGGTGAATGTCAGGACAAGCATTTCTGCTTCAGATCCAGTGGAAAACATGGTTACAACAAAGCCAGTTTTTCTTCAGCAACAGATTCAGGACCTAAGCCCTTAAATCATCATTTCACAAACAAGGAAAGAGGTTCTCTGTAATCCAGCTTGAATTACAAACAGCCAAAGAGAAACACAAAATGTAACATAAATGAAAGAAAAAAAGAAAACACAAAAACAAACATACCCCTACAACAGAAATCTCAACCAACAAAAGGTGCTTTTAGCAGTATGGTTTTCTTTGAGGATCGTGTTTTGTTTTGGGGAGTTTTATGCCTTCTCTGGCCACACGTTCCAGCCACACTGTTATGAATATTTCTCTGTTATTTACAAATGGTCAGATGATAATTGAAGTGATTAAGAGGGTTCATTCTTCTAAATAGATGTATTTGCACAGGAAGCATTTACCTCTGAGCTTGATGATTGGACCCCATTTCAGTCCATGAAGAGAATCAGGCAGGCTGAAAATTTGATACCCCTCATTCTAAGGCAGGGGTCTGAAATATATTTGATTGATAGGATTCCATTGTAGAAGTGCCCATTTCATTCCTCTGGATCTAATGAGAGATCCACACAATGAGGTCAGATTAGTGACCTTACAATGTGGATGTATCTGTGCAGATAAATCTCGTAACAAGAAATAAGCTGTTTGGGTTTTTTTCTGTTAAAAAAACAAACAAACAAAAAGCAAGAAACTTTGAATCTTCTATGCTATTATTATATTATTATATACATTATTATATGCTATTCCCCTCTTGAGGAAAAAGAACAAACAGCTTGTCAAAAGAAAATTTAAGCTAGAAGTTAAAAGCACAGGTTGAAATGACTTGAGCAAAAGGATTAATTTAGCTTTAGGATAGTGTCATAAAATTAGTTCTTTGTAGCCTACCACCAAATACATTATTTTGCATGCCTACCTGAAATATCCTTCTGATTTTGCTGATGACTACCATAGATTTTGGCTGGCTTTTTCCATTTCCAAGATCATGACTCCTTGGCTTTTGTTTTATGTTCTTCCATTGCTCAAATATTAATGCAACCCTAGTGGCAAGTGTTCAGCAGCCCAGATGAGATGCCAAAGGTTAGTAATGACTTTTGAACAAACACTACTGAAATGGCAGTGCACACTTGAAAAGGCACAATTTTTCCCAGTCTTTCAATATTGTATTTAACTTTGTATGCATTTAACCTGTGGGTGTCTTTTTCATTTATCAACAGCACACAACAGAGCCCTGCCATTTTGCACTCTGGTTGGAAAGTGTTACCTCAGCCTAATGGACTTTTTTTACTGCAAGGAAATTATTTACCTAGAAATGCTACAGCGGAGGGTCAAATTACTTTCAATAAGAAAACTACTTGGGATTTTTTTTACAGGATAAAGACATTGCATTATGGCAGTAGCTCCCTTAATTGCTAAAGCCAAATGACATTCTAAAATGTGTATCATTTAGCCATACTCCACAAATCTCTCAAGCTGTTTCTTTCTCTTGATTTTTGAGTTGAAGGGGAAGATAGAATGAATATTCATCAAAGGGAAGATTAGTCAAGTATTACTCCATTAACTTTATTTGTAATATGTTCCAGTAGGATGACTGAGTAATTAGAACTGGACAAGTACTGAACTTCTATTTAATAAACTGTGTTTCTTTCATACAAGGGTTGTTTCAAAAGTAATGTCCATATCTTATTATTGGTCCACAGCATCAGAGATAGATGTTGGTGGTATGACAGTAGAGGCTGAATCTTCCCACCAGCACTGTTATATTTTGTTGCTGTGTGATGTGACAGATGACAGCAGAGGCAGTCTGACAAAATGGTGTCTGACATGAGTGTGTGAAGCACAGGTGCGTCACTAAATTCCTCCATGCGAAAAAAAATAGCACCCACTGACATTTGTTGAGTCTTGGTGAATGTTTATGGAGATCAGCCAGTGGATGTGAGCACAGTGGGGCAGTGGGTGGTGCATTTAAGCAGTGGTGACAGTGACAGAGAATGGTTCACCTCTGCTGGTGCAGATTTTTTCTGGGTGAGGCATGCAAGCTGTTGTTCATTGCTGGCAACATGGCAGCAGCAAGAAGTTAAATAACAGTCAATATGGGTTTATAAGAATAAGAATAAAAAACAAACCTTATTCTGCAGTAACAAGGCAGCCTTGCGGTTAGCAGAGGAACCACAGGATTTATATCTTGGCTCTTACTGGGCTTTTGACCAGTAAATGATAGTTTTGTAACCAAGCTTGGGGAACATGGAGATGGTGAAACTATAGTAAGCAACAAACTAGCTGAAAAACAGTACTGTGAAGATATTTTTGGCAGCTCATGTCAAACCAGATGATATTTGGAGAGGAGCTTGGCAATGTCCTGGCTAGAGTCTGACTCTGCACAGAATTAATGCGCAGGAAGAGAGAAGAAAAATCTACTTGTGGACTTTGGAGACAATAGGAAATGCAGAGGAGCTACAGAACAGAAACAGAAACACTGTATGGGGGACAATGGGGTAGCATTGTAAAAAGGAATACTGAGAATTAAGCACATAAATAAACTCTTCACTTTTGCCAGCACCGCTAAGGCTTCAGCAGCAGCCCTATGCCCAGAAAGCTCCACATTTTGAAACAAATCTAGGAGCAAACAGCCCATGATTATAAGATTGAAAATGCCTTGGAAAATCTGAGAAGAGGCATATTATAATGCTATTTTACTTAAGCAATGTGTGACTGCTAATAGGAGAGGAACAAATAGTTCTCCACATCAACCCAGGGGGAGCATGAGGAATCAGTGAGCTAAAATTGCAAGATGTATGTAAAACAGGAAAATGTCCTAGGAGGAAGAAGATAGTAGAATCTACACTATGGGAGACTTTAAAAAGCAGGTTACGCAAATGTTTGCCAAGAACAAATTAGGTACAGCTGATGTGGCCTTAAAGAAAAGATTTCTCAGGCCTTTTCCAGATGCTTTCTGCACTTTTTCACTGGATTTCTATTATTTCTATATGTCTCTATAGCAAAATCTTATCCTCTTCTGAGAAAGAAAATGAGACGGAACATTCAAAATGAACAGTCCTGAAAGGCTCTTAATGAAACTAGTTTTGGACAAAACATTCATGCAATTCACGGGCAGTAACAGAACCAAATGATATAGTAAATGAACTTATCATCTTAGTTCCTAAACAGGATAGGCCTTTTTAAGCCTCACGTTTAATCTACAATAGTTCATTGAATTTATGAAAATGTAGCACCAAGGATTTAATGTCTGGTCCAGTTGGTATTTGAACTCATTAAGTACATGTTGCTAAATGAAAAGAGAAGGAAAAGACCTGAGAATTGAATGTCTGCTCTTCCATTCACCCCTTAGCTTTTCTTGAAGGCCAGCTGCTAGCTCTCTCTCAGGTACTACCGCAGTCTAGCTTCAGCAAGATGTCACTTGGACATTGCTCAAGAGACAGCACTGATGTGATTGCATACAGTGCAAATCTCTGCTGGAGCCCTCTTCCAACCATCTGCCCTCAGGCACTGGAGTTTTTGGAATTGGATTTGTTCATCCTGGAGAAGGCCCTGGGGATACTTTACAGCTTCCTTCCAGTTTCTAAAGGGGTCTAGAGGAAAACAGGAGAGTAACTATTTATCAGGGAATGCAGTTAGAACAAGGGGTAAATGGCTTTAAAAGAGGGTAGATTTAGGTTAGATGTCAAGGAGAAAATTCTTTATTTGGAGGGTGGGAGGCACTGGCATGGGCTGCCCAGACAAGTTATGGATGCCCCATCTCTGGAAGCGTTCAAGGCCAGGACAGACAGGGCCCTGGACAAACCTGGTCTAGTGGAAAACAGTCCCATTTACAGCAGTGGAATCAGAACTGGGTGATCTTCAAGGTCCCTTCCAACACAAATACTTCTATGATTCTGTGATAATATGACTCATTGTCCTGCAATACGGAAACACCTGTGGTAGACCACAACACCACTTTCACAGTGTCCCAGGGACTCTGAGCTGGAAAAATGCACAGAAATGGAACAGAAAGGCACCAGAGACTCACAGGTAGCTCTGAGATGACAGACTCAAGGACTATACAAAGCAGACCTAGCTGTCCAGTTCAGCCTCTGGGAGCATGTGTATCATGTGGACAAAATCAGAGATTAGCACCTGGCTCTCTCCTGTTTAGCAGCTTGATCATGGCCTGTCTCCTGCAGGTTGCATTGCACAGAAGTGTGATTAACTCTACAGGTTCAATTATATCTTCAGAACAGTGATACCTGAAAATCACCAGTTGTAGAGCTGGGGTGGGAAAAATGTTTTTCCTCGTAAATATAAAAAGCAGAGAGATTTCCAAGCAAGCAGTGTGGAGGATTGAATAGAAGCTCCTGATCAACTTGCCTAAAACATCTACTGAATATTATCAGGATATTAGCTCTCTTCAGTCAAAGTTCTATTTTCAGACAACCAAAAAAGGCATATCTAATACATATTCATAGAAGATTTTAATTCAACAAACCAGAGCATTTGAAGAAAATATAATAAAGAGTATCCCTAAGCATTTCTAAGTCTGGGATGCATACACATAGACATTTCTAGATTATATCATATCCTGTTTTGAAAACAGTCTGGAGAACAGGAGATGAGTGTCTCTTATGTGGATCAAGTTGTTTCATGACAATTATAATTTCTTTCTTTTGGTACATTATGTTCCCTGTAGTCCTCAATTACATTTTTATTTCCTAATTACAACTTCTTTACAAGTACATCATACTGCGTATCCTTTTTTTACCTAGTTCATTTTAAGAGGTGGCCCTTTCATTCACCAGCTGGCAGTTGTTCAAAGTATTATGGGCTAAAGTAATTTCTGATATAACTCTGTTGACCTCTTAGCACTTAGTCAAAAAATGAAGTGGAGCCACTTCTGGTTTTATCAGCTATTTGCACAATCACAAATATAAATACAACTATATTTTCATGGTGGTTATGTAACACACACATCCCCTGAAGCTCTTTTATTGCATTAATTTCCATGGACTGATCCTTCAGTGTTAACAATCCCAACTGTGAGCTGGGAATCCTCCAGCTGCTCATCCCATGAGTTGATGATGACAGGAACAGATGTGTCTGTTTTTCAGACTAGCTGAAACCTGATGAGTTTCCTCTCATTCCATAAGGAGCAGACGGCACAGTTTAATTGGTTTATATCCCTAAGAATTTGTGCTCTCAGGGTGTGTGAAGGTCAATAAAGAAGACAGCAAGTCAAAATATAGAGCATGGTATTTGCATGGGGAGAATTGCTAGTACCACCTTTAAATGGTCTTCAGGAATGAAGATGCTAAAAACTAAATGCCAGCCAGATTCCTCCAGGCCTTTCAGTGGGCTGATGGACAAATTCCCAGGGTTCAGGCTACAGCTCTTCCACAGACTTAATCAAACAGCAACTCTGAGTGGCAGTATTGACAAGGAAATACTGCTGATGTTTACAATATGGAGGCAGTGAATTAATGGTCTTTGGCCTTTGCTTTCTTTTTCTCTGAGAACGAAGTCTCAGTTGACTCTCTTTGCTGATTATTGCTCCTATAGGAAGAGTAACAAGGTGGAATTTTTGTGCATCTTTCCATTCTGCAATGTGACGGTCCTAATCAAAATCATACATCATAGTGAGTCACACTGCTGGGGCCAAGAATGATTCTCCACCCTACAAGTGAAAGCACTGCAGAGTGGCAGGTAAAGGGATGAGTTGCCTTGGACCATATTTATGACCTGATCACCGTCTTTTGTGACTGTAAGTCATTTACAAAAGCATTGTGGAATCTAAACAGACCTGGTCAAAATGGTTTTATTGTCTTTTGAAGTATCCCTTTTTATTAAAATAAATAAAAATAAAAATGTTGATTTCATCAGTGGACTGAAATACCTTGTAGGAATGCCATAATTTCTAAAAAAAAAATTCCACTACTTTTTAGTCAAAATGCACATATACAGTTTTATAGGTGGGAGTAGGAGTCCTGGGATATGTTCTTTTCTTCTGTTAAAGATTATAAACACATTTTGTAAACTATATTAGGACTGCATGGCCGTTATTTTATTGTTCACTTCTCTCCAAAGTATTTGACCCATTCCAGCAACATAAAATGCATTTGATTGCTTTTGACAAAATGTGATGGTGTATTGCACTCCTTGATAAGGAGAGGATCCTCAACAGTCACATTTGAAGCTAAAATGAAACTTCAGTCTTACACAAACTTTTGGCAAGCAGATAGGCATGGGCTCAGATACCTTAAGGGCTTATAGTACTCTCCCAGGTCATTTATAACACAGGAGACAGGCACACAAACTCTAAGTGTCTTTCAGTTTCTCTATTATCATTTTCTATACCCCTCTGCAAGTACCCATAAATCAGCTCCTTCACTGTCAAGCTCCTTTTCTCAGTCTGAATCAACATTTCAGTCTCTGAAATCTCTGAACTTAATGGCCTCTAAACTAGCCCCTGCTTTTCCACATGCCACTCTCACTTGCAGACAGTGTTTCTGTTGTGATGACAACATCACCACTCCTCCTGGCATCTGACTAAACATCTCTTTCATACTACCCTAATATCCTAATCTACTTTTCTTTGTATTTCTCAGTAAAGTTTCATATGTTTTCCTCCACCTTAAAACAAAGTTGCTAGATCCTGTTCTGATCACTGCAATTTCCTCTTCTGTACTTTCCTTGACATGCATCTCTCCATTCCATAGAGTTTCATCTTCCCAAACTGATTTGACTGTTTCCATCTGAGACATCCCAGTCTTCAACTTTCAAGAGCACCTTCACATCAAATTTTAACTGCTTACCCTCCTGTCTGCACCTCTCTGCCTAACTGTGCACTTGATGAAAGGTCGAATTTCAGCCCTGCTACAAGCGGGTTGAAATTCAGCCACCTCTGGTGGGAAGCCACCAACAAACATTCATGTGTTTGTCATGAGGTACACTATATTGATTCATACATACCTTAATAGTGTAACTTAGCTCATAAGCTTCTGCATCTGTCCATGTAGGCACATGCTTAGTTTTACAGCACTGCTGTCTCTCTCAGTCAGGTATGTTCTGACAGAAAGACTTATCCGAGTGATTCTAGCAGACATGGGCTAAGAGAGAAGTTTAAATATACCCATCATGGTGCAGAATGAGTAATAGAACAGTTTGTTCTTCATTTGTCAGTCAGATTTCTGGAAATCCTGTCTGCTCCAGAAAGTTAGACATGAATACAGCTGCAGTAGGTGGAGCTTCAGTTTACATGCCAGCAACTAGCGTCACTAGGATTTAGTAGGTGTAAATGTGATCATACAGAAGTGTCACACAAGTTCTTCTTTGTTGCCAACAAACATTCACCTTTTGCTCAAAGTGATTTCATTGAATTGCCATCCGTGAGGAACTAAAGCTATCTTTCCCCCAAGGAGTAGTGATTCAGTGTGCTTTAGAAAACAGTGTGAAGCCTAAAATAAAAATATTAGACAATACACTCTGTTCCTGTGAAATACATAAAGAAATATTATTCCTCAAAGTGATGCTATCCCATCTCAGCATGAAACTCAATACTCCTGCTGATCTGTTTCATCTGGTGAAGGTTTATCCCTATTTTAGGCTCTGTTATGCAGATTTGCTGTGGGAATGGGTAGTTTTATTTTGCCCTTCTCTAACAGAAGCAGTTTTGTGGCATTTTATGATCAGCCATGTATCTTCAGGACTGCAAGAACATCAGCAATATTTTGGAAAAGAAACAATTTATTCTACAATTTATTATTTGTGGGAGAAAGGAGAGGAGAGGAGAGGAGAGGAGAGGAGAGGAGAGGAGAGGAGAGGAGAGGAGAGGAGAGGAGAGGAGAGGAGAGGAGAGGAGAGGAGAGGAGAGGAGAGGAGAGGAGAGGAGAGGAGAGGAGAGGAGAGGAGAGGAGAGGAGAGGAGAGGAGAGGAGAGGAGAGGAGAGGAGAGGAGAGGAGAGGAGAGGAGAGGAGAGGAGAGGAGAGGAGAGGAGAGGAGAGGAGAGGAGAGGAGGAGGAGTTCTGATCCTTCCTTCTTTTGTATTTGGCATCATCTGTGGGTGATTATGGAAATATGAAGAGCAAAATTTGATGACCAAAGGAGCAAAGATCTTTTTTATTCATGTCTCATTATTAATTAGATTCAGAGCATGATAAATGCTCTTTTAATGAAAAGTGTGTACATAATTGGTCTCTAAACCATCTGTTTTCCAAACATATTTATGAGACACTGGTAGGTCATAAAAAGCCCTCTCCAACATCTGGTCTGACACACTCTCACTATGAGTGATAGTTACTGTTCATAGGTTGAGTGATATTTTAGAGTTTTACAACTTCAGGGACTTAGGGAAACACAAGCTTTCAAACATTGTTTAAACAAGGTATGTTAGATAAATGTTATTACGGCATCAAGAAGTAGAACTATTTTTGCCTCCTGTACAGCTTAGTTTTCACGCAGCAAAACAGCAAGGCAGAGCGGAGACCCACAGGGTTCAGATTTCTTCTCCTAGCTGTGCTACTGACCAACTGAAAAATTCACTCTCCTGCCAAGCATCTGTGGTAATGTTATTCAGCTACTACCTGAAATGCTCTGAAGTAAATCCACACATGGCAGTTATGTGTCGTTCCAGGCCTGCCCTGTTTTTAGTTTGTAGAGGATTGAGATTTAGATCCTGTGAAAGATGTATATCAAAAGCATGAATATTATAAAGCAATCTGGATTTGGATTTGTATGTTTCACCACAAACAATTTGTCAATAATTCAGTCATTCTAATGCCATTCTGCAAATTTCTTCTCCTAAAAGATAGCCTTGATAGATGACAGTGTCTGGGGCAGAAGAGCAGCAGAGAGGACATCTCTGTCATCAACAATGCAAGAGGAAGACCAGCAGATTTTTTGTGCCTGCACACATTTTCATAACAGCAAATTTTCTTTGGTTACAGCTTTTCCAACTCAATTCCCAGGACAAAGTTTATTCATGGCCTGCTTGCAGTAATTCTTTTGGATTTACATATATTTGTCCTTCTTATTATTGGAGTTTTACAGCTTCTCTGCTGTTTTGTTACATGAGGGTGGTCTTAGTTACAGTTTTTTATTGCAGTAGTTCAGCTGATTTAAAATACAACCACTTTCAAATAAATGCATACAGTTTCTCTCTTGCCCTGCATATATCTTAACAAATCAGTTTAGCTGCAAGTAGTGGACAATTATGCTTTTCCCATCAGTCAGCTACAGGCACACAAATTTTGCCATGTTCTCCTCATGAATCTAATTTGTAAATGTAAAGTAATATTCCTGTCATCTGATTACAAAAGTTACTTGTCTGCATATAGGTGGTACTGGTTTGCGGGCAGCTATCTGATCATGACCAAAAAAACCAACAATTTTAACATGTACTTTGCCTCTGTAGCCCATCATTCACTGTACCTCTCCTTACTGCTCATTCAGCAACTCAAATGGAAAAATTAAAAGCGCAGTTCACGTAGATTTTAAATTGAAAATAATTTCCCTGAATAAGGCAGCATGCTGCCTTTCTAAGCACAAGCAAGGTGCAAAAACATTTGAACTGGAGTTGTGGATATAGCCATTATGGCTATCTGAAGCCATTGCAAAAAAAGCTCTGTGGGTCAGTTATTTTATATATTTAGAAATATGTAATATAATATAAATAATATAAATATATATATTAATATATTTTAATATTTATATTAAGCTCTATTCCTCTTGAGTGTGTTTACTATGATTTCACAGATAGAAATGAGGGTCTTAGCATTTATTAATGAGTTTTCTGAATAAAGGTCACTGGCACATGTAAACAAGATGTACACAGAGCTGCCTTCAAAAAATACAGAGTAAGATGCAAGCAATCTGATCAAAGAAAACGGTGAGTTATATTTTAAAGAGATATTCATTTTTTAAAAATGTATTTGTTTTCAAGCAAAGCTCTAGATGAAATATATATATATATATAAAATGTAAGAGGCACAATACATTTTCTAAGCCAATGAATCCAATTCAAGTTTTATGCTACACGGACAAATATCCTTCCTATTCTATAGCATGGGAAATCAAACTTTGCAGTAACTATATCTGTAAAGCAGCAATTTTCTTTTTGCTCTTTCTTGAAGCTCTTAGTTCACTGCAGTACATCTTACTTGTACAGTACATATATAGATGAAAAATACTGGCTTCAGGTTGCATACTTTCCTAACACCAGGAGCTGTTGTTACCCACAAGAACCCTTGATTTTAAAAGCAGCAGTAGCTGAAACATCTGAAAGTTTACCTATCCAAGTATAAAGGTCAAGTAAGACGTTGTGCTGTACCTTTGGTCTCCCAAATGGGAAATTACAGAGAGTCCTTGGGTATAGCAGATGACCACAAAATGCTTATGAGTCCCCAGGGTAACCAATCACCGCCAGCAGCATTCAACTGTGGTCCATAAGACACGAGGCATTTCAAGTAAAAATGGAAAAGTATATCAAGACAGTTCTAGAAAGGTACAGATCTTTCCTTTTATTTACAGATCTGTATCAAATTCTGTCCAGTCCAGTTCAAGAGGGAGTTACAGAGCTATAACACAGCAAGTATATGCAAAGGTATAGAAGGACAGAAGAACATGATGAGATAGATGTAAGAAAAAATCAGATATTTATTTCAGAAAAATGAAAGTGGAGAGGGGATATGACTGCTGTTTATTAAGGAATATAACAGAGGAGAGAGAAGGCCTTTAGAAACATAAAAATACTGAGCCTGAGATATTTTATTTTTTTTTACATATTAGCACAAGAAAAAAACTGATGAAAATTAGAAACAGGATTCTAATGCCAAAAATGTTTGAACAACCCTCCAGTAATAGCAAAAGAGCAAGTTCTCTTTCTGAATGGAGCCTCTTAGGTGACAAAAGAATCAAGATAGCTCTCTGTAATTGCACATGACTGAGGAAGTCTCTTCCAGGTCTGTTTTCCTCATACCTACACCTGAATTCCGGAACTGCCCTAGATGAGTAACTGCATAAAGGCTGAAATATCTCATGGAGTGCTAGCTGAAATATATCTATAGCAATTCATCTTCCTCCTAGGCCAGTAGCTGTTCTATTCTTAGCATGAACAGATTTTTAATTTGGGGCTGCAAGTGTTTCAACTAGCTAGATAGCTGCTAACTACCTCCAAGTGCCAGCAACAGCTCAGTTTAACCAGTGTGAGCAAATGAGAATACATACTTGCAGCCAGTAATCCCAGCCAATTCCCACCACCCTGCCTTTGAGCTGAGCATCTGACAACAACAACAACAAAAAAAACAAAAAACACACAAAAAAGGGGTGAACAGGCATGCACAAGCCAAAAGAAGTAGGCACTTTCAAAAAGCTTGAGAAGTGCCACTCTGGAAAGATAGACTGAAACAAGATGTTAACTGACTCATCTTCAACATTTGAATGTCTAGTGACATAAATCCCATACCTGCCACCATAAGCAAACTGTCAGGGGAAACTGGCTTTGTTCCTTGTTAAATAGTACAATGGAAGAATTATTTTAGGGACTTTCAACATATTTGGGTTTCAGCTTTCAGCACTGATAATGGCACAGTTTCTGGTGTTACTTAAATCAAGTTGAACAAGAAATAACTTCTGTTCCATGCTCAGTTCCCTTATAGCTTGGAATTACATTTCCAAACACTCTGTTCAAAGATAAATTAATAAATGGTGACCTAATATGATAGATGTGCTGTGCCCATACTTTTTCTTCTCTTATCTACCAACATTTTTTAATGTTAGTCATTTTTTGACAGCAGTATTCTCTAGCAGCTCTGTTCTTCACACAGTGTACTATGGCTGATCTCATTGTCAGGCTACATTTATTCTGGCATATATCTGTATGTGGTTTAACCATAGGTTTATTGAAGCGAACCATGGTCATTATCTCTTATTTTCCTTGACTGCATATCATCTCACATAGAGCTCTACTATTATCCCTGATATGAGCATATCTGAATGGATTCATTTTAAAGATTAATTCAAAATATCACATAATATTTTCTCTAATGGCTCAAGACTGATTTGCAATTTTTCAGGAAAGTTATTTGCACTGTTATGTAGCATGTTTAATAGCTGAGATCCATAAAATCTGCAATACAGACATCCCAATGTGTTTAATATCTGGCTGCCTTTTACTAATAATTTTCTTCTTCACTATTCATGTCTTTTTGCATGGAACATCTTTTCATTTCTAGAGAGTTAATTCATTCTATTTCTATTGTTACAGCTACTAGTGGATCTTTCAGTGGTTTAATACAGGGTGGTTCAGTTTTTCCAAACACCAACTTCATCTTATTTCCATAAATGTGAAATTCTTAATTATGTATTTGCTGTAACATTGTACTAAAGTAAATAAATTAGATTTGACAAGATGGAGATGACAGTCATAAGCCATGCCATCTGGGAACAGTGGGATTTGTTTACAGTTTCACTTCTCACTCCAAATCCTACAGCGTCCTAGCATGTAAAGATCTGCTAAGGAGCAGTGCCATCAGCTAAAACATGTTGGATATCCCTGTGTAGCCAGCAGAATTAGACAGTGCTGCAGTGGTGCTTGGAAAAAGACAGTCAATTTTAAAGACCTCAGAGGGCCCGTGGCTGGACTTGCCACGGTTTACATTGACTCTACACCTCTTTAATGTGACAGAAATGTCAAATGAAGAGTGGTACAATTTGTGTTTCAAAACTACTGAAAAACTACACAAGAACTGAAAAATGCTTGCAGTACTGCAGCAAAAAACAGCTCAGGCTTGATTTGCAATTTATGCATGTTTCATCAATGAAGAAGCAAGAATGTTCATAAGAAGGAAGACCATGTCAAGGAGCCACAGCGCAGGAGATAGGGCTCAAATCCAAGATGTGCACACATTTTTTATGCTGGGCAAATCGTTTGACTTCTCCACACACAACAGAGATGATAATATCTCCTGGGGTACAGACAGCTTCTTAAAGCAGATTTTGTCTTTCTTCTCTTGCAGATGCAAAGAATAGCAATAAGGGGCTGTGACTTTTGTTATGGCATCTACATGGTCCTAGAAGCAGACAGTGTTTCCTTATCTAAGCTTGGAAGTTTGAGCTACAAAGAAATACATAAATTTCCCTTGAGAGTCCTTGAAAAGCCTCTCATTATATTACTCAATTTGGTCATTTATATAATGCTTATGGTCTTGAAAGCTGGGTGCTTTGCGCAAAAGTAAAAATTGAACGTTTCATAAGCCACCCACAACAGGTAACAGAAGTTAAATAACTGCTGTTGATGCTATTGAAAATCTTGAGAGTCAAATCAACCAGAATTAAACAAACAAATTAAAAGGACAAAAACAAATTAATCAAAAGCTAAACATAACACATCAAACCTGCATTACACTCTCCAGATCACAAAACTCATCAGCTGGTTGCATCTGAGTGCCAAATTAGAAGCTCCTACTGGAAAATGCCCTGCCCAATTCCCATTCACACCCAGGAGCAGACTGACTGGCAGAGACAGCAGGGGGAGAGCACACAAAGCTGATGCCCAGATCACATGGACATTATATCTTGGCTTTACCAGCTTCATGTGGACATGTCTGTTACTTAGGAAGGCACTAACCAAATGCTTGATGTTACTAATTTCCTATTATTTCTGCAGTGAACATGTTTCTGATGGCAGCTGGCTTCAGAATGTACCAAGTGAGTTTGGATTCAGCAGCCTCTCTGAGGGCAGTCCATAGCCAGATATTCATGTCAGCTGGCATAATGTCACTGTGGTCTAGGGACTCTACAGTGCTCCACCAAATGAGAAGACAGCTTGGAAACATAAAAGTTGTCATGCATGCTAAACCAATGGAACAGGCAGTGATGGCGGTACTCTGAAAATTCAGCAATAATTAAAAAAATAACTCTGTGGTAGATATGGAGCTGAAATGTAGCAGTATCAGCAACATGTAGATATTGTAGAAGTATGATAGCCAAAAAGGGCTAAGGGCAGAAGTAAGTCACGGATTGTGGAGACAACTGAAGTGTTTCATCAGATCAGTTTGCTAAAGCTAGAAAAACAGGGAAGTGATCAGTATGACCCTGTCCTCTGGTCTAAAACAGAAAAAGCATCTTTGAAATCTGAAATCAACCTATTAGACCTGGCAAAACACAGAAGTGGTAAGTACCTGTGGAACTGAGATGGAGACAGTAAGTTTGGTAGGTCTCCTAAGAAAGTCTGAAAATGTATTCATCCCTCTTCAAGGGCAGTTAGCTTTCAGTGGAGGGCACCAAATGAAAATATGCTTCAAAACTGCCTCTGGTTTCCTACTGTTTGGAAGAGTCATGGTATCCAGAAGGTGTCCTTCCTGTTCTGGAGGTGTTGCATTGGGTCTTTGTGTGCATAGCACCAAAAAATCTCAGAGCTGGTGTGGTCACACTGAGAGACTCATCTCCCAATGGAAACTGTGCTTCTGTCCATTATTTGCTCTGCAGGTCATTTCTGGTGCATCACAGCTGTTTAGTCTTGGCTACTTCATCCAGGAGGGCATGTGGCCAATGTACGGACCACAGAAATGTCTTTTAAGGGTTGCAAGGAAAAGAGGGAGATGTGTTGCTAAACTTGATGTTTGCTACTCCATCAGTCTCAGTTTCTCTACTATATACTACCTCCAAGCATTTGCTTTTAGAGCCAGCGAGACTGGAGCTATGTGAAAGAAAGTAGTGCTGTTTCTAACAAAACTTCATTCAGTGTAGAATCTCATAAGTTAAGTTGTTATAGATTTTTTTTTTATTTTTTTTAATTTTTTTTTTAATAAGTCCTATACATAATTTGGGAATTATAGTGTTTGACAACATTTTAGATCCTTCTGACTCACAGCTGCCACCCATAACCCTGGGAGAGTTTTCTTGTTGGGTACAGGACGTTTAACAATTAAAGTAATCTCCATGGGAGATCTCTTCAAAGGAAATGAGATGGGGTCAGAAAAGTTCGCTCTTGTCAATAGTGGCTGATTTTCTTCAGGCAAGAATATTTATCTCCCAGACTCTTATCACAACTGGTGAATTGCAGTTTGATACAGCTCAGGTTGTCTAAGGTGACTTCAGTTTAGGGATGTTCAGGAGAGTTTGATGCAGGAACAGTTGTTATTGAATTTGATACAAATCAATGAAGTTATTCAGGTTTTCTGCGCAAGTGAAAAAGATTACACTTACTTAAGTATAAAAGGTAGAGTGGAGGCTTAGATCTTAATTGTATTACTTAGATTCTCTTAATTTTCTTTATGTTTTCCCTATGCATTTTTATTTTATCTTCTATGTTTTTTTCCTTTTTTAGAGTTAGTTCATGATAAAGTCAAAATATTAATGTACAGTCTTTATACTTACACTACACCTATTGTTTGGGGAAAAAAAAAAGGAAAAAAAGGAACTGAAATAAAGATGTTCTTAGATGCAGATTTTTAAACACAGATCTGTGCAGCTGTAGTTAGTGCAGATTTTTTAACTAAAAACTATCTGGAAAAAAGGACCAACATTTAACATCAGTGTTATTTGGCCAGCAGGGAGAGGGAGGTGATAGTCCCCCTCTACTCAGCTCTTGTGAGGCCCCATCTGGAGTACTGCATCCAGGCCTGGGGCCCCCGGTACAAGAAGGAAATGGAGCTCTTGGAGTGGGTCCAGAGGAGGGCCACTAAGATGATCAGAGGGCTGGAGCACCTCTCCTATCAGGAAAGATTGAGGGATCTGGGCTTGTATAGCTTAGAGAAGAGAAGGCTCCAGGAAGACCTCATTGTCGCCTTCCAATATTTGAAGGGAGTGTATAAACAGGAGGGGGTAACAACTGTTTATGATGGTGGATAGTTATAGGACAAGGGGGAATGGTTTCAAACTGAGAGAGGGGTGGTCTAGGTTAGATATTAGGAGGATGGTGACATACTGGGACAGGTTGCCCAAGGAGGCTGTGGATGCCCCATCCCTGGAGGCATTCAAGGCCAGGCTGGATGTGGCTCTGGGCAGCCTGGTCTGGTGGCTGGCGACCCTGCATGTAGCATTGGGGTTGAAACCAGATGGTCATTATGGTCCTTTTCAACCTAGGCCATTCTGTGATGATTGTATGAAATAACATTGCTGTGTGCATGTGTAGTTGAAGATGTCAGGCAAAGACTGTTTCTAAACTGTGGCTGATTTTTGCAGGTAGCTATTCCAACTCAGTCATCACGTTTTCCTTTAGGTTAACATGCTAAGAGGGTTGCATGCTCTGATCTTTACCTGATCTTACTTTATGATCATGCATGTCCCACTGGTGTTATTGACAAGAAGCACTGTTAATGATCTCTTTCAGTGTTTCATGCACTGGAGAGACAGACAAGCTTGCTGAAGTGAACAGGGAGTAGCAGAAGCTGTCTAGATGTGATCATAGAGAAACTCTATTGCCTTGAGAGAACAGCACTTTCATCAATCTGGAAGCTTGGTTTAGGTGTAGCTTGTGCTATGCCACACCATGGCTTCCCATCTGGTGGTCCAATGGTGCTTCTTGAGACATAGACTGCAGTCCATTAAATGACAAGAACTGCTTTACTTTCTTAAGAAATGAAGGCGCATTTCTCTACAAGGCAATAAGAGAAATAAAAAGCAATGATTTCTCTATACATTTTTATTGGTTATAAATCAAGAATTGCAACTACAATAGGAGTTTCTGTAGCACAAGGTGAGCCACAAGATTTCTCATGTTAAAATAGGCTGATTTTACACTGTTGAAAATGGTTTGCACCTGTATTTTCCCGTAAGGAAAAGGAATTTTTAGGCTTGACTCTGTGAGAGATACCTATGGATAACTGAAAAGACTGCTTCCTACAATTTACAACAAGGAAGAGCACTACTTGGAAAACTTGTTGTTTTTATTTTTACGTTAAAGATGACACAGAGCTAAGTGCAGAGTTGCAGTTTGGAGCAGGAGCAGTGACACTTTGTGAACTATTTCTGGCTGTCCTTAGCCCTCTTATCATACTCCATTGAGCTGTGAGTTCTTGTGGCATTGAACTATGATATCCAGGACCTCTGATTTGGCGAAAGTGTAGCCCATTCCTTGGAAGAATAGGATTTCTGCCAATAGTTCATAAAGGGCTGCAGAAAATCACTGCCTAATTCAAAAAAATCTGCTGCTAGGGTTTTTTTCACTAGCTATTTTTAATGGTGCATGTGACTGGTGGGAAAACAAAACTGACTTACATTTACAGATTGCATCATTGTTGCTGAATACCAGGGATCCCCAAGGCTCTGGCACTGCTCTTGGTGAAGCAGTAGGATTTTCTGAATGGCTTGCATTTCTTCTGCCATTAATTCTCTTTCAGCTTTTTCTGCCTGTCTGTTTCCCTTTGCTCATCTATTAACCTAAACTAACATTATTTACCTCCCTGAGGTCTTTTTTATTTCAGATTTTCCCCTGCAATTAGTCATCTGTGTCAAGAGAAAAACTGAAACAGGTTTACAGCATTGCCAGTGAAAAAGTTGTTCACTTAAAAACAGAAGAACAAGCTTCTTGATTTACTGACAGTTTTATAGAGATTTTCTTTATGAGGAGGATACCTATAACACGTTTGGCTGCATTACTCTCCCTTTTCACCTTTTCTATCAATTTTACTCTGAATATGTCCTCTGGTGCCACACTGTGCAATTAGTGCAGCCCATTGCATCACAAACTATATCCAGAATATGGTGACATTTAGGCACATTTGCACAGATTCTGCAAGAGGATCAGAGATAAGTCTTTGTTTTTCATTTTGAGCCAGTAAATGATGCTTATTTATCTGTTGTCAAATTGCAGTGGCAAAAAGATTTTCCTCTAAATGTAAACCTTAAGTAATGAATTCTAAGTGACTGAAACATAAGATATTCCATGGTTAATCTTATTGTTTTGCCATTGTCTGTAGTATCCTGTCACTGCCAGTGACCAGCAGCCTTCCAGTCTATACTAGAAAGTCAAAGTAGAAGAGGGAGGTGGGTTACTTTAATGTAACTTTTGGAAGTAATTTTAAAGTAAATATTAGTATAATATTAAGAGCTTTTAAAGATAATGTGTTTTGTTTTGTTTTGTTTTTTTTCACTTATTAAAATTCAGATTCTTCAAAACTTTTCTTTTTGTCCACAATTATGCTGTTAGTCTTACTCTCAGTCTGTTCTGATTGGTATAACATTGTTGTATACACATTTAGGTACAGGTTCTGAGAAGTTAAATGCAAAGAAATAGTGGTAGGCGTGATTACTCAAACATTAGCAAGACAATCAGGCTACAGGTACCACAGCTAACAGGAAGATACAGTCCAAGTCAGGTGTTTGACTGAGACTATGCATTGAGTCTGATGTTCATCATAGCTGATAATTGGCCTATGTTGTTTAGGCTGTTCAAATTGAGCTAATAAACTGCAGTATAGATCTGGCAAATGGTCTCTGTCCTTGCTCTGTTCATGCTTTCAGTTCTCTTTTCAGAAAAGGATCTGTATGAAAGGTCCTGCATAGACTGACTGGCACTGGCAGAATCTTTGGTCCAGATGCCACTAGCTCATGCAAACCCACAGGTATGGGCCTTTTTCTTCATGTTTTGTCTGGAGATTCAGTGTGTGTCTCTTATCCAGTCTGAGTAGCTTCAAAAGTTCTTAGTGAGAGGACTTAAGAAAGCCTTTGCTCAAGATCCTGGCAATGGCATGGGTAGCCTGCAGCATGTTTATGGTCATACCTGTAGAGGTAGACATGAGTGCATGTTAATAACAGGAAGTGAGTGACAGGAAGGGGTTCTGGAGGGCACAGAACCTCAGCAGAGCAGCTACCTCTTTGTATCCATCTATATCCTCTAATTTATTCACCACTATTATATGACTGAAGACAGATGACCCATCTTCATGAATTCCCTAGAGAGCTCCCAACCTCAGCAGAGTACTGAGTGTTGATATTGCAGAATAAATAAATTTTATTACTGTTATTTGCATAACTTTTTAGTTCATATGTAAATATTTTAGTGTACTTTGCAAAAAAAACCAAATTATTTCCTAATCAGTTAACACTGCCATAAACTGAGATGCCAATGATACATAATTTCAGCATAATGAGCACCACAATATTCTGTGCTGTGACCCAAAAGTTTTCTACTTTGTCCTGTACTCCCATGTCCTGTGATGTTCTGGGCAGAATGTCAGTTTGGAATGAAAACATAGTACAATTATATGAAAATTGGAGGAGGTGATGTCTCCAGGGGTATAAACAGCCTTCTACTGCTGAAAAAAGAAGCAAGTGAACCGAATAAAAAGTCCTCAACGTTTGAAAGTGTTGTACCAAAAAGTTGCATAGAATGGAAGTTATTTGCAGTCACAGTTGGGAGTGCCATGGTACCAGGGATAACAAAATATTTAATGTAGAGGATGTTTTGACTCCATAACAAAAGGTGAAAAAATGATGTTGGATCAACTGAAACAGATAAATCTACCCATTAGTGGTGAGAGTCTGGAGCAATTCTCAACCACTGAGGAAGGGGAAGAAGGATGTGAGCAGATCTGAGCAGAGTGCTGTTGCTGTTACTGTAAGGTGCTGACAGTGGATTAGCAAGGAACAGGTCCCTGAGGCAGAGACCCAAGCTGTTCTTCTGTATTCTCATCTGTTTTTCTGGTCCTGACCCTTTCCCAGTCAGCATAGTACCAAAGACCAACCTTACTAATTTTTAACAGGGATTTACACAAGATACCTGCATTATGAACTGGCCTTTGTCTCAGCCTTCGGCATCCAGTGCTGTAACAATCTAATATCAAGATGCCTTGATAACCCCCTGTTTAATGTCTGACCCGGAATCCTGATGGTCATTTCTGATTTTTAATAAACACTGGGATAAAAACAGTTCTTTCTATCTGCTTATTGTTAGGGAAAATGGTAAATTTCTCAACCAATATGCTACTCATGTATCCCCTGTATAGCCCTGAACTATGACCCATGTAGGGGTGTTAGACTATTGTAAAGTCATGAAACAGCAGAGGTAGACAATAATAGTGCTGACATTGCTATTTAGTAGTTAATAAGTTAAAATGTATAGTTTAACCATAAGACAGATGGAATGGACTGGACTAGCTCAGATGGCTCGGATGAAAGAAGATAATGAATTTTTGGACAAGTTCAAAAGAAGAGTAACACGTGAAGCATGAAGCCTGGGCCTAGGATGAAACACAGCGAGAAAGAAGAACTGAAGATATATTGATTAATCACGAGAATGAATAACATTAATGATGTAATGTTTACCTAATCATATAAATATAGGATGCCTGTAAAGCTTGATGGTCATTCACTAGGAGTGACCCAAGCTCTGTATGCATGTTTCACCTGAGCACTGAGCTTGACAATAAAATCAACCCTTGAGTACCACGAGTTTGAGTCTCGGCCTGGTTCCTTTCTGCAACACTTACCCAGCTTTGCTACCAGGCAAAGACTGCAAGCATATGTGGCTGAAAACAGGTTCTGTGTCTGACATTTTTTGTGATACAGTGTGGCATTCTGAAACCTGCCATTCAGATCCTGTAGAAATGAAAAATCTTCCAAATCTGACTGCCCTGGAAACACAAAGCACAAGTAAATATGCCCATACTTGGACAGGATGTCAACAGTTCCTATAAAAATTCAGGTGGTAAAAAACTTCAGTTTTTAACAGGATTTCATAAGTGCTTGTGTTTCTGAAATATTTTTTTTTTCAGTTGTGAAGAAAAAAAAAAGATGTCTGTACTCCCAGTGTTTGCTCACAAAATTTCAAATTCAGGAGTCATCCATTTTAAGTAAGTTTTGCATAAGTCAGGGACTCAGTGGCCTCCATTAGGCATTCAAATACTGCAATTTCAGATAAAGAAAAAGACTTTTATCAACTAAGTAAAACTGAATATTCAACAATGGCTTTCTTTTTTTCTTCCCCCTTTTGGAACCACAATGTAATATGCCTACTGGGTCTAAAAAAATAGGTTATTTTAGCTCCAAATTGCCACTTGCCTCCTACACAGTATTCTGACACTTGGGATTATTTCTGCCTCATCCTTGAAATCTTTCCCAGTACATAAAAAGCAAGCTGAAACTCATAACCAAACTCCTGCCCTTGCATTACTTTCATATCTCATGTGAAAACAAAACAAAATCAAAGGAACTCCCCCCTTAAGTTTGTTTCTCTAACCTGACCAAGGTCTGCACCTTAGAACAAGTGATCCGAATTTTCAGTTGATATGATTATTTAGATTTGTGCCTCTTCTCTTTTACAAACATGAAGTATAAGCAATCTATGATGAAAGATTAAAATTAATTTTTTTTTCTTTTTCTTTTTCTTTTTTTTTTTTTTTTTTTAATAAATCTCTAGATTGGCGTATTTGTTCAGTCCTTCATTTTCTCGTCAAGTTTAAAACTTGATTTTGCCTTTCATCCCTTTCTGAATTTCCTGGGAGAGTTTCCACAGCTGTCAATGTACCATCTCTTCAGATCTGGCACATCAAGTCTACTACTACCTGAACACTTCTCGTACAAGAACAGAAATAGGGGACCTTTACACATGAAAGCAAAATCTGATTTTATTTCTCATCTTGACCCTTGTTTTAGAATCATAGAATCATAAAATCACAAGGTTGGAAAGTACCTACAAGATGATCTAGTCAACTGTCCTCCCAGTACCGTTGCTACCACAAGCCACTAAACCATCTTTCGTATCTCCTCATCCAGATACCTCTTGAACACTGCCTGGGATGGTGACTCCACCAACTCCCTGGGCAGCAATTCCAGTGCCTGACCACTCTCTGAGAGAAGAAGTTTTTACGTACGTCCAGTCTAAACCTCTTCTGGTACAACTTGTGGCCATTTCCTCGGGTCCTGTTTGTTGCCTGGGAGAAGAGGCCAAACCCTTCCTCATCAGAACCTCCCTTCAGGAAGTTACAGAGTGCAAAGAGGTCTCCCCTGAGCCTCCTCTTCTCCAGGCTAGACAATCGTAACTACCTGAGCCGCTCTTCATAAGACTTGTGCTCCCTCCAGACCCCTCACAAGTTTTGTTGCTCTTCTCTGGACACATTCCAGGGCCTCAGTGTTTTCAAAGGTCACCACTCAACTTTTTTAGCATGTCTATAAACCTAAAAGATCTGTGGCTCTGAAGAGAAGCTTAGGTGTACATGAACAATTTCATTTACAGTCAAATGAAGACAAATACTTTTATGAAGAGTTATTTAGTTTGCCTTCAGGTAACACTGCTGATCTACAAGAGAACACAGAGAAAGATTATCTCAGTCTGACATCACAAATAAACATCTTCCAGAAAATTTAATATTTTCAAAATCCTAACATGTCTTTGTTAGGGAAATATAATATCCATACAGCATGCTGCCCTCTCAAGTGGTGAGTGAAACACTCTCAAACTTTAATGTGCTAATCCTCAGAGTAATGCAGCCAGGGAGAGAAGAGAAGGAAAAAAGAGTTCTATCCCTGCGCCTACAGAATTTAAAGACTTAGACAAAAATAGAAACCATTAGGGAGCTTTTTGGATTTTTTTATGAACTGACAACCCCAATTATTTTGGCATCCTCTGAAAAACCCAGCTTTAAGTCATCCTCATTTTTTCTTTTTTTTTTTTTCCTTCTTTTTTCTTTCTTTCTTTTTTTTTTTTTTTTTTTTTTTCCTCCTTTTAATTTCTGGATTCAGAAAATCCAGTTTATTATTGTCTTCCTCCTACTATACCCTCCTACTTTTTTGGAGAGACTGTGATTTCTTCTGTCATGAAAGTGTTACATTTTTTTGCATTATGTTTTCTTCATGTGTGTATATAGAAAGAAGGATCATCTGGGTGGATGCACAACCTGTTTTCTCACCTTTGATGCATTTCTCTCTCTTAAAATTACTTACTTGGACTGCTCTTTCTTTCTGTGTGTTTATCATCCAAAGTAAATTTCATACCAATATTTTGTGTTTGGTTCTGAAGAAATATGCAGAAGTTCAGCATAATTTCTAATCTCTTGCAGCTAAGATAACACACCCAAGAAATCCAAGTCTGAAAGATTTTTTATTTGACTGGGAGAATGGATTCTTTTTTTGTGTTCCCTGGGTTTCAAACAGAAGTCTCCCTACGAGCAGACATCAAGAGCCAAAATTCCCACTGCAGAGACAGACAACATTTCTGTGATTTATGACCTTCTCCCTAGAGAATGAACATGGAAGATGAACAAACACCACAGGATGCCAGCTTTCCACAGTTCAAGGCACTGGGGAACTAGCAATACCCAGCTCATGGAAAAATCCTGCACGGTACTTGAATTAAAGATCTGCAGTTGAGTATGTGGAAACTATCAGGGATGAGACATTCTGAATCAGCACCAGTACCAGAATAGTTGCTGCTATTCCTTTTGGTTGTTTCTGCACAGAGCTTCCAGTACTGATTCTAACAGGTCCCAATAACCTTGGAGTAATGTAATAAGGACACCTGGCACAAAGACGCTTGCATGGCTCTGCATGGGACCACTTTTTGTCTGTTAGTGCATATTAGCTTTGGTGCTACTCAGAAGAGGCTTTACTGTGATCCCAGAAGGCTGTGGTTTACAGTGACATCCCAGAATGTTCTCCCTCTTCGCTCTTCACCTCCTGCCACTGGATAAGCAAATCATTTAGAGGTCAGCACATTATAGAGCCCTGTCCTAGGACTCACAGGGCAGAGTATGACTTCCTCAAGTATGGATTCCACCCAAAGGCTGTCTGCTTTCAGCAGCACCTTAGATATTCCTTTCTAATGTCAGATTAAGTAAGACTGATAAAAAGTATTTGACACATTTGTATAATTTGCATTGCTTTGCTGAATGTCTGTTATTTTTCTCTTTACCTGATCAAAATAAAGAATAAGAACATTTTCAAGGTGAAATCCAGCCCTTACCTGAAGGCCTCTGCAAAGTTCCCATTGATTTTAGTTGGGCTAAGATCTCTCTCTAATCATAATTTACTCTCTGTCTGATGTTTTCAAGCAGCGGAACATCATAAGTTCTGTGAGCAATTCCATCTCAGAGAGCTAAGTGTCACTACTCCAGACCTACAGCAGTTTGAGGGGTTTTTAATTACCGGTGCTTATACAAACGAACTGGGGAGCACTGGTCTACTTTGCAGCCAACTGTGAATAACAGAGACAAATAGTAAGTTGTCTCTTAAACAAAAATTCAGTTCAAGTGTGACAGTGACATAACTAACTGGTAATGACATGCACGGAGCTGTATTTGATCCTCTGCTGTACTCTTAACATCGTTCATTTCCACCTGCATACCTTTGTCACAAAATCACAGAATTAGGACCAATCCTGTGGTGTGACTTAGGTTTGGTATAGTGCACTTTTGCAATAGGGCAGTTACCTTGTTATTCTTTGTGGATTCTTATGTTGTAGAGCAGTGGTGACTTGGAGGGAATGTCTGAAAGCTGTGAAGTCACAAGGTGGTATCACGATCATGAAGTACAGGTTCTTGGCAAGTAAAGATTGCTGTTGTGTATGACAGATCCTTGAGATGGAATTTTGAGAAAAAGAAAAAAAAAAAAAAAAGGAAGCGATGGGCAGAAGGTCTCTTCAAAATAGAGATTTTTCTTCTCATAGGCTTATTTTGAAACTTGTTCTATCCTGAAAAAACTAGCCAGCACCAATAGCTGTTATTTCCCAAGGGCTGTAGCAATTCTAGCTTTCTAATCAGGTTTCAAATTAAATAAGAATGAACGTAGGTCACGAAAAAAAAACCTCTAGTATGTTTGAGAAGGTATTGTTGCGTGTCTTTTGGAATCAATTTGAATTTGTTCTTTAATTAACAAAAGGTTAGCAGAAGAAATATGCTGGTTTAAGTGGCTAACTAATCCAGAGATTTGTGGGAAGAATAAATGATACTTTTTACTTCAACCAATTGAAGTCTGAATGCACAGATAGCAGCCTTGTCAGAGAGAGTTGAAATTACAGAGCAAGCATATTACCAGGCTTATGCTTGTGGCATGAAAGGAAACCAGACAACGGAAGTTGATTCTGCT
Organism: Coturnix japonica; assembly: GCF_054131305.1. Taxonomy (NCBI): domain Eukaryota; kingdom Metazoa; phylum Chordata; class Aves; order Galliformes; family Phasianidae; genus Coturnix; species Coturnix japonica. The sequence continues at coordinate 109,664,211 of NC_140663.1, forward strand.
CATGCAAGTTTTCTTCTAATCACTTTTTTTTTTTTTTTTTTTTTTTTTTTGATTGAAGGACTGCACATGCTTCACATGCTATTCTTCATGGTCAGAAGGAGGGTAATGGATGGAGGTCAGGAAGTTCAGTCAGTAATTCCTTTTGGATAGTGCAGCTTGTTAAACTTAAAAAGAGTAAGGGAATTCCAGCCACGACAACTTCTGACAGTCCCTCTTGTGTTTGTCACTTCAAGAGCATTGAGTGCTAGGTCACAGGTGAACTGTGAATAGGAGCTAATTCAGTGCTGAATCAATCACTAAAGCTTTAAAAACATTTGGGATCTTGGGAAGGAGAAAACTGAAGAGAAAATGACACTAAAAAATAAAATAAATAGGATGTAATTCTCACTGTCCCTAGTAAAATTAAGATTTCACTGTGTGAAATGAATCAGAAATGGCTCATTTTCTTGAAGCCTCCCTACAGTAAATCCCAACCATGTACTTAAGACTATTCTCACTTCAATTGAAGGATCAGGGAAGGTCAAAAAATGAGGAAACTTGCAGAGACATAGTCTAATTAATCTCTTTCTGCATCCTCATGGCAGTAATCTCTCAGTGACATTGAGGCAAGAGTCAAGTCTGTCCAGCAGCATCTCAAACCATCTGCTTCAGTAGGGCTGGTTGTGCTTCATTTATTTTGACTCCTCTGCATTCCATCTGACTTCCAAATTTGTCTTTGGTTCTGGTTATCCAATTGCAAATCAAGACATGTGAGTGTGCCCCGGTAATGACGCACACCCTTCCTGGTTATGATGTAATTTCTCCCATTATCCTAGTTTTGGGGTAGAATTTAGTCCTACCAGTCATTCACATGAAGCATCGATAACATCTGCTCATCTTCTCTTTTTTTTTTTTTTTTTTGTTTTTCTAGTCTTGTCTCTCTTTCCAAGCACCATCTGTTTCAGAATACTTGCACATTTCTGAAATGACTCTATTCATTCTAGTTTTTGTTTCAAAATTTTATTCTTGCCTTTTCAAGAAGTTCTGTAGATCTGTACTTCATTCTGGTTCTGATGTCTACCTACCAGATTTGGATCTTACTGGAATGTTACATTATCCTTAATTCTCTTTCAGTGCCTTGCTTCTAAAGTCTTTCTTGCCCTCTCTGCTCCCAGAAACTCACTTCATGACTACTCTAGAGAACTGATCATAATGTTTCTGTCTGACAGCGACTCTTGCAAAGTCAGTACACTGACAGATCTCTCCAGGGTGAAGTGTAAACTATACATGCCATTATATTCAGTGAACTTGCTTTCTTTCTTTTTCTCTGCTCTGCTCTGCTAACTTTAACTACCTTTGTATAATCACTACTAGAAGAATTAGTGGCATTCAACAAGATGCAGAAGCTTTTTGAATTAAAAATATAACACTGTTCTTTAGATATATTTTAGAATTTTCTAAGAAACAGTTAAAATAAGCTAGGGATTCTTCTAAGCCATGAATGATGCTTAAACATTTTAAATTTACCAGGAATTGTGTTGGGCTTTTTTCCTTCAAAAGGCTATCTACTGAAGGCTCTTCATATTCATCCATTAACCTTTTGGTAGAGAGAAAAGCATATACTATCTATTCCACATTTCACATTGATTTTGTTCTTCAGAGAGAAACCAGGCTTTATACCCGAGCAAGCATGTTCGTGATTCAAAATTGGGATTAGCTTTCCTTGTAACCTGAAATGTGTTTTGCGGTCTTTGGCTTGCTATACTCCAAGTACAACAATTGTACTGTCTTTGGCCATCAAATATTCAAAAGTTTGTTTCAGAAACACTAGAAGACTCCACAGTGTAAAGTCCTTCATAAAACTTATTGGTAATGATGCCCAATATAAATAAAACACATTGTAATAATCTTTTCTTCTTCTTCATCTTTTTTTTTTCCCCACTGTTCTTCAGATAGTGTCTACTTTAGTGCTTACTTCTGTTCGTTTCCATTAGAACAGATGCCATGGGTTCAGTCACACACATGAAGCACACAGTGTTCTTCTTAAGCCAATTCCTTCAGATGATTAAGGCAGCAAACCTTTCTCCTTAAGCTCCCTCTGTAGTCAATCAGTAGAGGTGGGGACTCCTATGACAACTGATAGCAGGAGCTTAACTAATGTGTCCATAATTATAACTGCACTGATAAGGAGGAGGAATTAGAATAGATTGCACATACACTGCATACTTTTCTGGCACCACCCAGGATTTCTCACATGGCACTGAGCACAGTGTTCTTGACATTATTCTTATCCCCACAGTTTAAAACACCTTAAGTATTCTGATAGCCTATGACTGACTGACTCCCATGGTGCTTTCATGAGTATGTCATGTTTGATGGGTATTTGGTGGTAAGCCAAAGTGGTAAAAAATATAATTCATACTATCCAGGTAGAGTGGCTGCTACAGAAGGTGAACCAACACTGGATTGCAACTCAGAGGAGTCTTGTAAATTCACTCCAGAACAAAGCCTGGGAGCAATCAAAAATACACAAAATAAGAAGGAACATTTGCACTAGAGTGTAGAGGAAAACACCAAAGGAGCCAGGATTACTTTATTTGTTTACTTTTTCTTCCGGGCTTTTGTTGGTTGGTTGGTTGGTTTTTTGTTTTTTGTTTTTCGATTTTCCTCAGGAGAGCACTGAATTAATCCGGGATCTTTCTGCTTTTGCTAAGTAATGTCCAAGCCACAAACTACTCTGACTCTTTTCCTTTGGTTATCCACTGGAGCTCTGGACACTAGACTTCAGCTCTGAGGTACAACTTTGTCATGTTCTGGGTGCAATTGTTAATGTGGAAAAATTACAGAATAGTGTGGAAGACAGATGAAAATATTATAGGTCATTTTTGTAGTTAAACAAAGATTTTGTTTCCTGACTGCCAGCTCCCCTCTCTCTGGGCTCTCAAATCTTGCTCACCTCTCTTCCCACACCCTGAATTCCCTCTGGACCTGCCAAGTTTCAGCCTAACACTAGGCTGGGACTTGAAGATCTTTAACATACTCAAGGTACTATGTGCAGCTATACTGGTTGGAGTAGGTTCCTTGTGGTTTACTGTGGAGTGGACCTGTTGGGAAGTTAATTGACCCCTAAGGAAGGATTGAAAATGGTCCATGGGTACATGGATAACTTACAATCCAAGTAAGACAATAAGTGGCTATTGCAAGCAGACACTGAAAATGCATGCTGAAAATAAAAGCAAGCAAAGAGCCAAGGGTCAAAGAGAAGAAAGGCATTCCTATCTAAGTAGGACAAAACAGTTTTGAGTAAAAATATTTGTAAAAGGGAGTGAATCGCAGAGTCACATTGAAAAGAATCTCTAGAGATCATCCAGCCCAGCCTCCTGGTAAAGAAGATTCCCTAAAGTATGTTGCATAGATAGGCATCCAGGTGAACCTTGAATACCTCCAAAGAGACACCACCACCTCCCTGAGCAGCCTGTCCCAGTGCTCTATCAACTTCACAGTGAAGAAGTTCTCCCTTATGTAATTAAGGAACTTCCTCTATTCCAGTTTCTGCCCATTGCTCCTTGTTTTATTGCTGCTTGCTGCCAGAACTGTTTGGTCCTATCAGCTTGACTGCACTGCTTCAATAATTACTGATTCACCAATAGCTCCACTGCTAATATCAAGGGATAGCAGTGGACAGAATTATCCTTTCCAGCTGTAGCTATGAGAATTGTTTTTAACAGATCCAGTGTATTTTCTAGTGTTCCAAATACAGTATTACTTTATGAAAGTTCTTGAAGAAAGATACATTTTTATAGTCTACTAGAAAATGGACATTCAAAACTGAACTACCTTACTGTAAGTTACTCTTGTCTGCCTGAAAACCCTCCCAGTTTTTTGTTTTTTGTGCTCTGAGAGTTAACTGATTTCCTCTTCTTCCACTGACATTAGAATCATGATGAAATATGTCTCATGAAGTCTTAATTTTGGTAAATACTAGAAAGCATTTATTTCAGATGACAAGTTGAATAATCCAGAAGTCAAATACAAAAATCCGAAAATGTTCTGGCATTGGCTGAACTTAATAATGAAACACCTAATGACTTTAGTGAGGAAAAGTTTGTATCTAGATCTGGAATATGTTAAAAGAATAAGACCAGGAGCTCACAAAGATGTTCTTTGAATATCCCATTTCAGAGAAAGAAAAATGTAGGCGCCACAGCATCACTGTGTGTTTACCCTGTTTTTCTGTTGCTAAGAAGATCTGTAAGCAATGGGAAATTTCTAGTCATACACAGTAAAAGTCATTAGATCATCATGTTCACTTTGAGAACACTTTACAGTCATTAAAGCATTATGAAATATAATCTAAACTAAAAATGGGAAGCTTTCTAAAACTGGTATCCCTCTAGAGAAGACACGTTTATGAGTCTCCAGCTTCAATTCAATTGAGGGTGCCTCAGCAACCTTGCTGCTAAGGCTGTGCTTAATGCATTTGAATATTAGAAGGGTTTGTATCTACCTTTTAAAAAAGACACTATTACACTTATTCTTTCTTGAACTAATTTCTTCTCAGACAAAATTGTAATGATGATTCAAAATGTTGAAGAATTTTTATATTCCATTATGCCTTTTTTTGACTGTAGTTACTGTTTTCACATGTGTAAGAAGGGTCATTATGGAAGAAAATTTTATGTTTTGTGATTTTATTTTCAAAGTCATCTCTTCATTGAACAAAAGATGAAGCAGGTTTTTACATGGTGCTTGCACAGAAACCATTGAGGCTACAGCTGATATTTAGCCTGTCTTTCAGCCCAGAATGTATATTGTTCAACACTTCATTATTTTGTCATTGAATAAGGCCTTAATCTGAGAAGACTGTCACAACTAACCTTTATTTATTCTTTCTTCCTATTTTTGTTCACAAATCTCTCTTCTTTTATTTGCTTTCCATTTCGACAACTATTAAATCTCTGAAAGTAAGGTGAAAGGTGTTTCTTACAGCTGAGCAGCACATCAGCTCAGCCACCTATAACCTCATTTCAAGTTTTTCTTTTTTCTACATTGAAATATCTTAAATTGTTGGCTTTCTGACAGTTTTAAGCTCCTACCTGAAATATTCTGGGGCAGGTCTTGAATTATAATTCCTTTTTGCATTACAAATTCATTGATTGTGTATGCTTGTCATGTTGTAATGCATCTGCACACGGATGACAAGTTCCAACTTTTGCCTATTTTCATTGGCTTTCAGTGGTGGACTAAGTAGTGCTGTATTGTGGTTTTTTTTCCTTCTTTTCATGAAGCACATGTGAAATGTGCTGAGCAGAAACAAAATACATTACACTGGAATTCACTGGAGTGTTGCGTGCCCTTCATGCAAGTTGCATGACAGCAAATGCCTTCCCTCTACTGGGTCACAGTTTGAATCTGTGCCTGCTTTCCATTCCCCTGGTAATTTGTTATTTTTGTTCATGAAATGCCAGGTTTATTTGTAACTGCAAAACTTTGTGCATTCTTGCCAGATGGGCCATTCATTTCTGTTCCTTTCTTCCTCCTCAACCCAGTCAGGACACACTTTCTTTCAATGATATGCTCTCAAGTGATATGCCTCATTCAATTTTAAATGTCTTATATAAATGAGCTCTGCTTCAGAGACTACTTAGTACTATTTTAGGGCCAGGTTGTGACTTACATCTTGCATACCCATATATCACATAAGTCATATGAAACTTGGTTTGAGGTATAAAGAATTTCAGCTACAATATTAAAGAACAGATACAGAAGAAGTATTGGAAAAGTGTGAACTTTTTGTTTTCCACCATCAAGTTAGAGGCTAGAAAATTGGTGCAAGTGCAAGGTAGTTGCTGCAGACTGAGTGAGCAATATATATGAAAAGAAGAAATGAATATGACTTCTTTTACCACCTGTGGCTTCTCTGAGGCTCTCTTTCTTATCCAGTTGGCATTAAAACTGGCTACTGTGCTGATAATTAGAGTATATCTTTACATGTTTATCCTCTGAATCCTACAGGAGAAATTTACTTTTCTAGTTATACATTTTCATGGAAGCTTGGGCATTTACTGAACAAATAAAGACCTTATTTGCTTGTCCTAGCTCAATTTGTGAATGAGACTCCTGTGTTTTAAGCAGTAATCTTACCACAAAGAAGAAGGTAGGGGCAATTAGTTTTTTCTTTTCTGTTAAGATTTTTTCAGCAGCTGTATATGCACTGCAAACTGAGCTCTATCATCATAGTTCCCAGAATAACACTGTTTTATATATTTGTGTAAAACTAAGAACAGTCACTTCTGGCAGTGTGGTCTTTGTGGCTTTGTCTCCAGGGTCTAGGTAGTGTGTTGCCTCATGGAATATATAGTTTGAAACTGGACTTCAAAATCCCAGTGCTATTTTAAATATCTTGTTTACACCTATTAGATGTGAACAAATGTGAAAAGTGTAAGGACTAGCATACAGCTGGACTGTCCTAGTTTCAGCAGAGAAATAATAGCCTTGTAACTATAAGTAGGCTTTATTTCTGATACACTTCAAAGACTAGAGGGCAAAGCTAACTAAACTTTGACAGTTAAACTAAAACATTGAGCATTCATTGCTCCAAAAGTAATATCTCCTATTTATTCCCATGGAAACCACAACAGATGCAAAGATCACAATAACACTATTTGACAGAGCAAATTCTCAGCTAAAAAAAAACACTCTTTTTCAACATAATCACAATCACTATCTGTGTATTATCACCAGAAAAGAACAAGGGCGTGCATGCTGCACTCAAAAAGATCTATACCAACAGAGTTGACTCACTGTTGCTGTCACCATTTCTGAAACACACCACCAACAGCCTCATTGTGCTCACATCTACCAGTTGGTAGATGGTAGCAAACACCTATGAATATCAGTGGATGCCATTTTTTCTGCTTGGAGGAATTCATTTCCATTCCTTTGCTTCCATTTCAGGTACCATTTTGTCAAACTGCTTCTCTGCTGCCATCTGTTGCACGGCAACAAAATGTAGTGGAGTGCTGGTGGAATGGTTCAAGCTCTACTGCCATAGCACTTCTGGAATTGTGGACCAACATGATAAAATAGGAGGCATTTCTTTCAGGGCAGTTCCATGCAAATTTACATGCCTTTGTTCTGAAGGGAGCAGTAGTGTGTTCCCTGAGTCTCTCCTTCACTTCCAAGCTCCTGTGCACAGAAGTAAGGCGCACAACCTACACACTTCTTGGAATTGGCTTTTGTTGATTTACCTTATCAAGGCACTTTACTGTCTTGTCTCCACAATGGTTTGTTCAGGTGAAAAAAAAAAAACAACACTCAGCTTTTATTTTTCTTTAGTTATGAAAACAAGACTGTACTGTATTAACAGTTTCATTTGCCTTACATAGTACCAGCTTCCTTTCTTGTTGTATATTCAGCAAAATCATAGAAAGACAAACATTTTAGAAAAATCTATCTCTGACTACAAATATTTCACACTGCTGAAATTTCAAACAAGCCAAGGTAAATTATGTTCCTCTTTACATTTTCCCTTCTGCTACAGGATTCTCTTGTGTATTTAAGGCCTCTTAAAGATTATTTTGTCATTGGTGTTTGTTTTATCAGTAGTATCTCCACAGAGCAACAGATAATAATTTCCAGGTGGAATAAGAAGCCAGCATGCAGATTACTGCCATTCTGGGTGTGAGCGTAGTGAGGTGTCAAGGTTTGAGTTCAATTAGGTTTGTGGTATTTTTTCCTAACTTGGTTGTTCTCAATTCGAAAGGAGCTTCTTATGGAACAAAACAGAGCTCTTGATGAGGCTGTCATAAATAAATAAAAACTGACTCACTGTTTCCTACATAGCAGTCAACAAGCTTCTACATACAAAGAAACTATGCTGGAAACCCATTTGTAAGAAAGTAAAAGTACAGTGGTTGTGTTTTTATTGTAGTGTTCCTTCATCCAATTTAAGTGTATCTAATTCAGGATGTGGATTTTGTCTTTAAATGTAATTAATGCAGGCTTGTTTATTATCAGCCCAAATTACTGGCAAGGACTATCGTGAGAAATAAGGGTTTATTTTAAGAGGCTTAGAAAACCAATCTAACTACAAGTTAGGAAAGGAAAAGTTAGGAAAGAAAAGGTGCTACATGATTCAATTACTATTCCTGAGCCCATTTGACTTGTGACAGCCCATTTGGCTCAGGAGTACAAGCATTCAACAGCCAGTTTGTTTGGTTTTTTTTTTTGTTTACTTGTTTGTTTTTTGTAATTATTATAAGATATCTGTTATCACAGCACTTTTCCATCTGACTTACTATCTTTAGATAAAACATGATGTCTGACTTCTTATTTTGTTGTAGGGTTTGCTAAGTTCTAAGAAATAGAGTCATCTGGCCATAGTAGCTAACTCTAAAGACATAATGCAGTATCAGTACATGCATTATTTTGTATTTGCTTTCCTTTCCTTGTCCACAAACTCCATTTTTTCTCCTTATAAATGCCTTCTTTTCCTAACAAGTAATGAGATCAGAAAATGATCATATGAGCCTGCTTCTTCTTTGTTCTTCACTTGTTTCTACTGAAGATGGTAGTAAAACTGCTATTGACTTCAGGGTCCATACAAACAGGAAACAACTCAGCTGTGCATCATTAGGTCTTGACTTTGAATGTAAATACTAAAAACCTGTGTTGCTATGTCTGCTCTCTAGTTTGATTGGTTGGAGAAACATCTTTTCACCATGAAAACTGCTGTGATGATCATCCAGGCAGTACCTGGAGGAATGATAACAATAGAGATAAAATATCACAAGCTTTTTTTTTTTTTTATCTGGTGAGTTGAAGCAGCCCTCAGGTACATTAGAATACCAAGCAGAATGTACTATGGCTTTGATCTCTCTTTCTTAGCATGAGTAGGCCAGCTCTTGAAGATGTTTATCAATAAAGAGGATGAACTGTGACTGAGATGTTTTGGTCTACCACTGTGAGTTGTTTCTTTTAATACAGACTTCCCAGATTGACTTTAAAAAATCTTCAATATATGTCACCTGCCGTACAACTGAGCATATGTTTCTCTTTTGTTCCCTTTGTCTTTTTTCCTTATAATACTTGTACTCCAGTCCTTTCACCTGTCTCATTGCACTCTTCTGGACACACTCAAGGGCCTTGATGTTCTTTTTTTATCATGAGAGGCCCAAAACTGAATGCAGTATTTGAGATGCTGTCTCACCAGAGCTTAGTACAGGGGGAAGAATCACTTCACCTTTCCTGCTGGCAGCACTGTTTCTGATATAAGCCAGGATGCCATTGACTTCCTTGGCCACCTTGGCACTCTGCTGTCTCATGTTCAGCTGAGCGTATACCAGTACCCCCAGATCATTTTCCATTGCTCAGCTTTCCAGCCACTCTGCTCCAAGCCTGTACCAATGCATAGGATTTATGTGACCAAAGTGCAGGACCTGACATTTGTTCTTGTTGAAATTCATCCCACTGGCGTCAACCCACCAATCCAACTTGTCCGGGTCCCTCTATAGGGTCTTCCTACCAGTAGGCAGGTCAACAGTTCCTCCCAGCTTGATGTCAGTTGAAAACTTACTGAGGATGCGCTAAATCACCTCATCCAAATCATCTCCAAAATTATTAAGCAGGACAGTCCCCAATACCAACCCCTGAGGAGCACCACTCATGACATGTCACCAGCTTCATGTAACTCTTCTCACCGCCACTCACTGGGCCCAACTGTCCAGCCAGTTCTTTACTCAGCAAAAGAAAAGGTAACACTTCTTCATTCTGTCATCTGCAGGACTTTCATGCCTACTAAAATAGAGGCTGTATTTGTCCCATTCACTTGGCATGACCATCACAGCATTATTACCGACTTTTAAGAACATGGTAGTGTTGCTGATTTTATGTTACATTTAATACTGTTATCTCTTGCACCCATGCCAACATGTTGTTTCCTGACTTTCTTTGAAATATACACTAAACAACAATTTAGAGTGGTCTTTTACTGGCAGCCGAAAAGCTGTTAATATAGGCTTTGTTTTTTAGCTGTTGATGTGTTGTTACTCAAAACCATCAGAGATATTTTAGGTGGTGTGCTCAAAAATTGCATTTTCAAATGACAAACTCCAATATAGAACTTCCTTTCATTGCTCCAATTACATTTTAATTAGTTTCTTCTGATTTCAGCAAGGAGCTGTCAAATCTATACACGCTGTCATAATGCAAAATTAGAATATCCTGACTGTGATTGGTACCTATGGATATCTCTGTTTTCCTTCAGGTCTTCTCCAGTACCTCTTTTCAGGTTATAGTTCTTGTGTCTTCACTTGCTGTTCATAAGACTCCGCAATCTTCATTCCTTATAGCTGGTCCCATTAAGTCAAATGAGCTGTTAGAACTGTTTTTTCTGTGAAAATTCATTGGTGATCTAAACACCAAGCCATGTTCAAGAGGAAAATGAAAACATGCCTGGGTCCTTGTCTCTCTTTACATGGAAACCTGGACAGGAGGGTTGTGTGGATGAGATGCTTGTAGGAGAAACTGCTGTTTCAGAGGGATTACCTTTGTTAGAATAGGATTGTGGCAGGGATGCTTATCAAGTAAGCGCTGTGAGAGGGAAGCTCTGCTTAGTCAACAAGCAGACAGAAACAGCTCTGGGAAGGAGCAGTTGTCTTCTTATCCTTTTCTCCTAATCTCTTCTCTGTGGGAACAGTTGCACTTTTTAACTAAATATTGAGGGAAAGAGATGTGTGAGTTCTATTATTTGGTGTTCCTAAGCTGAACTGCATTCTCCTGACTGGAAAAGCAATTATTTGCTCCATCAAAAAAGCATAAATTTGTTTTCTGCAGAAAGAGCTCTCCAACTAAGCTTTGCTTCCTTAGGCAGTATCTTCGCTGAGAGAGGGAACTATTCTGGATCACAAAGAGAGCTCCTTGTGAGGATGTTGTACTGTGCAGGACCTCAGGAAGGAGCAGTCTTCCAAACCCTCTATCTTCTTCTCATGGTTGTATTATTATTGTATTATAGAATCATGAAGGTTAGAAATGACCACTAAGACCATGTAGTCCAGCCATCAATCCACCCCCAAGATGCCCACTAACCAAATCCCTCAGTACCAGATCTGCAGAGCTCTTGAATACCTCCAGAGATGGTACCTCTTCTGGGCGGCATGCAAGGCTGAATAGAGACAGAAGAGGCATTTCCTTTCCACCACAGGGAAAAGAAACTTGTAGGTATTTGGAAGGTGTTTTCTTGTTGTTCTTTTGTGTGGTTTTTGTTTTGATTTGATTTGGTTTTGCTGCTGGTGTGTTGTACTGCCTCTCCTTGAAAAATTAGTACTAGAGGAATGATGAGCTAAGAATGCACGCAGCTGGAATGGTATAGGTTTGAATACTGCCAGATCCAGTCTCTTCTTTCCAGATTACTAAAGCTTACTTTCAAAGGACTGTTTATTGGAGATCTTCCATTGTGTATTTAAGGCCACTCATACACTAATATCTTGCTGTCAATTAAATGACAACAAATTGCTGTTACTTTATGATTTAAGGAGGACCTTTCAGTAAAAATATGTTTACTAACAGTTACACATACGGAAGCATTTTAAAAATATTTTAAGTGCTCTGCAATTAACTAAAGGTGTGAAATGAAGTTGCCTATATTCACTGCTTTACTGGGAAAGCCTCAGATTGCAAGGACTATCAAGGTTGATGGGCTGCTTTTGCACATATATGACCAATAAAATCAGGAGCCTTATCTCTGGGCAAAAATCTTTCTATTTTGGGGGAGTTTCAAAAATCCTTTCAGCTAAGAAATGTGCAGTATGAGTAGCTTGAGCAAATATTTGTCTCTTTAGAGTTGCATTTAAGCACTCATACATGCAACACATGCACTGTTCTAACATTTTCAGGAATTGTTTTACACAATATACTCATTTATTGTGCAAGAATTTTTGAAAATCTATTGTGAATTCCTATGAATCACAAAAAAAATAGTGAGAAAAAATGCTAATATGGTTTATGCAGTCAAATTACAAAGAAATAGATTTGGTTTTTGTGGAAAATGCATTCACACCAGGACACGTGAGTCTGTAATTATAAATATAATCCCTCTGTGGTTTACAAAACTAAAATATTCATGGATGTACGACAGCAGTGCAATAGTTTTATGCAGAAATAGAAGTATATTTCTGCATGCAGTTCTTCATTTCACATCAGAAGATCTGGTTAACTTAATTTTGTACTGGGTGCCTGTGTTGTGGTATTGTTGTCCCTCTCTTGATACTTCTAAGCCCTTGGAAATCACTGAGATGAATCACTGGAAGAGACTTTGAACATTTCTAATAATGGAAATATTGTCAAAGGAAACAGATTATTTCTAAATATGTATAATTGCACTACACATAAAGTTATTATTATTTTTTACACGATTAAGTCAAATTAGTAGAAAACGTGTATTGCAAGAGAGGGATAATTTCCTTCAGCTATGTGACCTCTAGAACATAAACTATAAATACTATACTATAAACTATATAATTTTATAAACTATATAAACTATAAATTCATAAATCTAAATCTATTAAGAGACAATTCCAGTATCTTGAGTAGCATATTATTGGTGGTCTTACAGTCAGGATCTCTACTTGTCTCTTCAGTCATTTCACTTCACCCAAAACTGTCTTTGCTATCTGTGAAAACTGAGCAGATTCAGTTGTCTGTTCAATCATTTAAATACAATTTAGAAGGAAAAGGCATTGAATTCATAATATTTCAGGCATTCTGGAAGCTAGAAGTTAGATTACCAGAGTCTTTTTTTTCCATCAGCAGGATCAAATGTGTGCTAAGGGATTTGTATCTTGAGATGTTTCACATGATCTAGTTATATTATTATAAAATATTTCTTAGAAAAGCAGTAGTCTGGGAAGTTTCTTCCTTACTCTTATTAACAGGGTCAGCATGGCTACATGTAAGTGTTATTTTTTTCACCTTGCTGCACATACATTTTTGTACATCTTCCTCCTCTTCTCCTCCTTCTTCCTCTCCGCTATCACCTTTAGGGATAATTTGGAAAAAAAAAAAAACAACAAACCAAACCAAAGCAAAACCAAAAAAAAAACCCACACAAAACCACTCTCTTTTAGGTGTATGCTACAAGTCCACAATGTGTAATGGCAAAATAGGAAAACAGGGCAATGATGAGAACAGACAAGGGGTGGAAGAGTGAAATAATTAACAATGTGATTGACTATTAAGTAAGCATCAGAGAATGAATAAACATCCAAATATCTCTATATGTTTGATCCTTCCCATGAAATGCAGCTTTTTGTGGACTGTTCTAAAGAGGGTTCTTCCCTCAGGCTGCAGTTCAAGATCTATACCAGTGTGAAACCACACCGTAAAATGCACTTTCTCAGTCATCTGATTGGCTGGGAAGATGCCTTAGGAAACAGGCTGAATGTCCTCTTCCTTATTTTTAAAGAGACCAAGTATTTGACTCATCTGCAGGCAATGCCTTTTTTATGGAGCTTTTTCAGATATCCTGTTACAGATACTAAGACTTGTTTTATAGCACTACAGTCTTGAGAAACTCTGTTGGATATCAGTAAATCCATTTTTTCCTTGTACTTTAAGAGTGTAACTTACACTTTAATAATAATATATAAAAATAATATACTGTAATAGATATTACAGTATAACATTATACATAACTTCTGATGAAAAAATAACTCACAGACACTGAGCATTTCACTGAAATGCATTGACTGTCTTCATAATTTCAATTAAATCTATTTTCAGCAGGCTTACCTGCTACTTCTTTTCCCCTTCAGAATTATACAGTATTTTTACCAGTACAAATAAAGAAAAGTTAATAGAAAATTTCAAGCCATGAATAATGACTTCCAAACTTGTTTACCTTTGGTTGATATACCACCCGACTATAAGTAAAACAAGCAGCAGTCACTGCATCCCTTGAAATTACCCATTCCTGTAATGATTCTCAGCTAACATTCAGAGTATTCAGTTTTTCTGTTCTTAGTCAGTGTGTTTGTTTTCATTTAATATAGTTGCATTATTGAAAACTGATTTAAAAATGTGTGTAGCAAAACTATTTATTACATAGAACAGAGAGAAATTTCAAATATACTTCTATTATCTTTTATAAAATATGTACATCTCTTTTAAATAAATTGGATTTATTATATATAAATATTTCTGGGACAGATGTAAAGTTTTCATTTAGTTTTTCTTATTCAAAATGGAAAACAGACTGAATTTCTTATGCTATAGCAACATTGGCTTTTGAACAGTACTCGTTCTATGCAGCTTACTGCCTTACCTATTCTGTTCTGGAGATCATAGAATAATAGAATCATCGAATCACCAAGGTTGGAAAAGACCTAAAAGATCATCCAGTCCAACTGTTCACCTATTACCAATAGCTCCCACTAAACCATGTCCATCAACACAACATCCAGTCTTTCCTTGAACACCCCCAGCTGTTGATGCTACAGTTCAGCAGAACTCTTGTTCCTATAATTTTCCATAGTTCACACAAACAAGAGAGGCAGAGAGCACAAAAGAGGGAAAAGAAGTCTTGATACGCAAGTTCTGTGTGACAATTTTTTTTTTCAGCTGCCCAGTTAGATTCTTCACATATCACTGAGGAACAGTGAAGACGTTAAAGTGAAGAACAGTGATATAGAATTGTTTGCAAATTAGCTGTAAAGTCAGGAAAATCAGCTTGCACACTATGAGCTGAAGAAGCGAGAGAGGGATTTCATCCCAAGCAGAGAAGGGAAAAATAAAGGCTTCCTATGTTTCCTAGTACAAGATTCCTGGGGAACAAAGAAGCAGCTCACAGTTATGCAAAGTCCCTCAATTTGTCTCATGCAGACAGAGAATTTACAGACCAAGGAGATTTATATTTAGAGAAGACTGAGTCTAAATCAGCAGTAAAAAGTAAGTTTTCTTCTGGGAAATGTAAATAACTTGTGAAAATACTGGTAACTTATTTATTTACATGCTTCACTGTAAACAACTGTATCCCATAATATGGATTATTTTATTCTTTTTAAAAATATAAATGTAAACAAGAACATAAACAAGTCTACTCTACATTTAAGCAGACTTTGCTTAAGGAATCCTATGATGTGACTTACATTCACATATTTGTCCAAACAAAGGAGAAAGGGTGGGCTTTGTGGCCAGGCAAAGTAGATGCTCTCCCCATAGAAAGAGGCTTGAGGTGTCAAGAAAGTGAATGCTGAGGATCGTCAGTAATTCTTCCCTAAACTAGGCTTGTCTTAGCAGGTGTAAACGCAATATTTTGTTGGAAAACAAGTTGAGTCATGGTTTTGAATATCCCAAACCTTGCTGCTATGCAGAGCTGCAGTATATAATATACTTCAGCAGTATTTCTACAGAGAATTGCTCCAGGTACCGAAGAGGTAGGAACTTTGTTAGAACTTTGTTCTAAAGCAAAGGGTCCCTAGAAGGCCCAGCACAGAGAAAAGATCATTGAATTGGTAGTTGCCACATTTGACAAGGATAAACTGTAAGATAACCTTTTTCCTTGACAGATGACTTAATCTTATGTTCAATCTCTAATTCAATCTATTTTCTTTTTTTTCTGCACAGTAAGGATATTAATGAAAAATAAATGGTCCAATGACAAGATAATATGTTCTTCCTTTGTTCAAGGTTGAACATAATCAGAAATGTTAGCAACCTGAGTGGACAGGGATAGTACAAAAATCGCAACATCACTGATTGCTTCAGAAATATAATTTTGCATTCAGACTGTGATTTGACTAGTTTTGATGTAGCTGAATAACCCAAGCTTGAATCTGAAATTGGCTGCTGTATAATCCATCTATCTGACTGTCCCCGTGTGAGTGGATCATTTTGCATTTTCTTTTTCAACTCCTAATCAGAATAGGTTCTTGACCTATAGTTCATTCTATCATCCTTGTTTATAATTTCCACCTTTATGGAGGCAAGTATTAAAAAAATCCTATTCTTGTTCTCAGACTGAAAATTATTCCAGAGGGGTCTAACTTCAAATAACACTGATGAAAGCCACCTTCCACCACCTACCACTCATGGGAACAGTAAATACTGTTGTGAGCCATGTGTTAAAACTCTTCCATGATGCAGTTATGCTTGAGCTCTGGTTCACTCTCCTTGGGCTTTGGCTTCCTTTATTTAAGCAATTATTATTTTTAATATTCCGATTTGAAAAGTGAAATTTATTTTGGGAAAATTGGGGATCTTATCACAATTTTTGTGTTCTGTTTACATGTCATGCTGTTTCAATGTTATGTATTGATCAAGCCACCTCTGCTTGAAGGAGCCCTTCCTGTATCATCTGTTGATGTAAGCAGTCAATCAAACAGCTGGTGTTTCTTCAAGGTCATTTCATTTCACCCTCTAGGATAACAAAACTCCCTGTCTGTCATGCAAGCAGACAAGGAACTGATGTTATGGCATTCTAAATTCTAGCATTTTTTGGTCTTTAATTTTGTAACCCAGTAGAACTTTTTTTAACAAATCTAGAGAGCCGTTAGCATACATTAGCAAAACCATATCTAAAACAGCAGATTAATTTTTAAGTTCAATAAGTAATTCATTAATTCTTGAAAAATGAAAACCATATGCAAATAATCTGAGTCATGTTTTGCAGTGAGCAAGCTGTTATTTATGCATTAACGTCTCCTGAACAGACAGTTTCTATAGAACATCAGGAAGCAGACATAGAAGTGAACACAGGAAAATTCTGAGACAGAACCAAGTAGATGCATTTTGCAATCGCCTATGCAGAAATATTCCATAGAAGAGGTAGGATCACATGTAGTACAAATCATTTGCTTCTGTGAGTTGGCAGAAAATATAATTAAAATGAAGAAGTGACATCTTATGTGACAGAACCTGAGTAGGCAGCACAGCATTTATCACCTCCTGTTCACTAGATTTTCTTTTTTAAAATTAGTGAGATTTATCTTATATGACGCCTACTCATGCTCTTGTTGGCATGAACGAAAACAAAAAAAGAAGTGAAGTGTAGCTCTGTAATATAATAGCATGAGTTACTGCAGCCAACATGAAGGGACAAACTCATCGCTGGTGTTATGAAAAAAGAGCTATACAAGGGTGGATGGTGGCTCCCAAGTGTAGTACTTTCTGAGGTTATTTTTGTTTGCTTTTTTGATTTTGTGCTCAAAAGTTCTTCTTCTGTTTAGGGAGAGCTATATATTGAGCCATTTTCTACCGAGTGAGGACTGGATTTCAGCTGTGTAAATTTGAAGTTATTCTGCCTGAGTAGAGTCAATGAAGTCACTCTGAGTTTATACTTGTAAGCCTTTAATCAGAATGTGCCTGTGAACAGGAAGACATGACACATGAAAATCAATGGTTGATGCTGCTGTTTTTTCTTGCAGGCTGAGCATTTTGACTTCTTGCTTACTTGGTTTTCTGTGCTCGGTTTTCTGATTCACCCAGGCTCTGTACTGAGACCGATAACATTACCTTTAAGATGTGGAATCTGGGATGTTTCTGATAACAAAACCGGAGCAAAATAAACCAAAGCTGCTTTAACTCAGTTTAAATCAGAAGATTCAAACAATCAGATATTTGGAACTAAAAGAGAAATGAAACAGTACCATCACAGCAATCAGTACATAAGAGGGGGTACAGAACAGGAAAGATTAAAGACAGGAAAGAACTCATGAACAAATTACACAGATGTGTGGAAGGAGCAGAACAGTCCAAGTAGTATCAGTACACACAGTTTTAAACCCTACATCTAGGTAGGGGGTGAAGTGAGAAAGTACGTTTTCTGAAAGAAGAAGAAAAGAGTGACTAATACATAGATTTTATTTTTTTATATCCTTTCTGATGAGTCATTTTCCAGTAACTACTCTTGAAGAATGTCTCTGAATGTAGCCCTAGGGTCCATGAGATCACTCTGATGTTGATGTACTGGTATCCTCCTAGGCAAATGGAAGTGAGCCCAAAATTTCTTTTCTTCCTTCTCCTTAGGTTAGCTGCTACATACGAAAGGTAGAGGCAGCCATTACACCCTCAGTCCAGAGGGAACAAGAACAGCCGCTCCCCTTTTCTCCTTTCCTGACTGGTACACCCACTGCACCTGACCTGTATTCACTCAGAATCATGCACATCTATTATCTTGAATTTGTATGAGTTTTGCAGGGCTCTTAACCATTAAGAAATGACTTGGACCATGAGTGGGTTGTTCTTTTTCAAGCTCTTTATACCAGCAACAAGTATTTGTGTTGTGATTGTACCTCATTTTTTTGCATACAATATGTACTGCACATTGTTTTCTTTGGTATTTCAGTACAGCCAGATCAACATAATATGACAGCTTGTGCACATTCTATTGCAAAAAAGAAAAGCAGCTCAAGGGGACAGTGTCCATGTCAAGGAGTTAAGTGTATGATTTCACTGTGCACTGAACTAGTGAGAGTTTCAGATGACTGCTATCCTGCTATGCAATTCCAGTACATTTTGCTCATTTTCTTACCTGTCTGTAGTACCTATTAAGTGAGCTATCCTCAGATTGACTGTGTACTTGTAGTAGCACTTTGCAGCCTTAAACATAAACCTTGTAAAAGCAGATTAAAATACTTGTGGATGTTTTCTATCAAGATCTATCAAAATATCAAGATATTTTAGGACATTAAAAATCAAATTGCACTGATACTATGAAGTCATGAAATGTGTAGCACACCTGTCACACAGCCTTTATGGTGGCTAGCCATTATTACACTGAGAGTCCAGTGAGATCTGCTGTACAGCAGTGCACACTTCATGGGTCCCCTAGGAGTGTCCTGAGTGCTTTAGGTATGGGTCCGTGACATGCAGAACTGCTGTGTTCTTGTAGATTGTCAGCCTTTCAGTCATTCATACTCATTCTTCCTTTCATGATCAGGGTATTGGCTTCAACAACATATTTAACATATTTGACAAAGGGGAAAAAAAAAGAAAAAAAAAAGAAAAAAAGAATAAAAAATAAAGAAAATTAAAGAAAAAGCATTTGCCACTGAAATTATTAACTGACACTTCTCATTCAAGCAATGTCACTTAAAATCAAATATTTAGACTTCGAATCAGGATAATGAATAAACATTCTCAGAAGTGTGGTGGAGCTTCAGTCTTATTGACACTTGTACTTCCCTGCAGCTAAGGAGGATAAAGTTTCATGAAAGCATGAGCAAGTTGACAGCCCAAGTTCTCCAGCCTTAGCACACACTGCAAACAGTATTTAAATTAGCAATGTCCCTTACTGTATCTGCTTGCAAAATTCTCTGCTTTTGCTAATAAGGAGATATGTGAATGCATAGTTTGTCACCTAGCAACCTCATCCGACTGTTCTGAACATTTTTTGAATGAATAGTTGTTGACAGGTTCTTTAAAACAGCTAATTTCTTTTTGCTTGTACAAGTGGAGAAGTGTGATCCCCTATCTATGTTTGTGCAAAATGCTGAGCAGGCAACTAAAGGGATAGCTAAACAGAAGAGGAAATGAAAATGGAACTATATGGTCTAATTGGTGTGCATATATATACAGAAATTCTGTCTCTATTATTCTAATTTGGATCTACATAAATTTGCATGACATACCTCAAGTTCCTTGCCTATTGTATAGCATGCTAGTCAAATTCTTTCCTGCAGAAAAAAGTGGGAACATAGATCCCTTTGCCATGTTAAACAGCCTCCCTTCAGACCCCCCTGATATTCCATAAGGTAGTGAAAATACCACACAGACTTACTTGTGTGCCCTGTTGGTGCAGTGGTAGGAATGCCGCTTTGCAAACACCAGGGCCCGGAGTTCGAATCCCCCCTGTGGCACAAGTGGTAGAAGTGCCGCTCTGCTACACAGAGGCTCGAATCCCGGGGGTTGGACTCAATGATCTCTAAGGTCCCTTCCAACCCACACGAGACTATTATCTATTATCTATTATCTATTACTATTTGCTTACGGTAGGTTGTAAGAATATTAATTCTTGTCTGCATTAAACATCACCTTTGGACCTTAGACTTAAACAGCAACTGATAGCAATAATTGAAAATGTATCAATGATAGATGTTAGGTGGGTGGGACAAGAGAGGATGTACCTACCTGCAGTCTTGGTGAGGGAAGGCAGCTGTGAGCAATGGCATCTTTTGTACCGTGCTCTCTAAACAGCATTTATAGGGAGAGAGCTAAAGCCCCTTCAGCCTCTCCAGTAAATTTGTACCTGAACAAGGCAGACAAAGCAAATTGATGTTCTACTGAAATTTAATGCACAGTATTAGCCTTTGATGGCTGAGTTTCCTTAATACTTGCTCTACGCTGACCAGCCTGATGATGCAAGTCACCTACCCAACAGCTTCAACTGTCCACTAGTGATTCCTTTTCCAAAGACTATTCTCTTAATGACAAAACTAAACTAGCACTCTTCTGTGTCCCTGTATGCCAGCGTCATAGAATGTTCCTAAGAAAAAAGAAGCATGATTGAATCTTAACCAGTTTCTGTTTGTTTTCATAAATCAACATGTTTGTTTGAGACAAAGTGTACCCCATCTTGACAGTTTCATAGACAGGGTTAATAAATTAGGATAATGTCCTACTGTAAAATAGGTCCTGTGCTGTGGGCCTGACTTTAACTGATTGACCTCAATAATGAAGGAAAATGTTGGATTCTTTAAAAATAAAAGGCATCTGATTACACCAAATTTAAAAACTTAAAGAGTTGAAATAGCTATACATTTTTGTAAGTGGAGGAAAAACTTCTATTCACGTGATAATTTGAAGTACATTATTTTTGTTCATTACAGGCTCTCAAATACAATAAAAATGAAAACAGGACCACTGTATGCTGCTGAGTTCTTAGAAAACTTTCTTGTCTTTCTCTTTCAGCTTCCAATCATTCATTTGAAAAATAAGAAACACACTGCAGTGACAAAGTCCATACTATAAGGCATAAACAAGAAGCCAGAGGAAATTTCTACTGAAAGTATGAGAAGGGTTTGGTAGCTTAGCCAACAGCAACCTATCAGTGATCTTCATCTTACAGTCTCTGAGATCTACACTGTGACTTCATCACAGTGTAGGGTTTGCTTTTATTTAGTTAATCATATTAAACAGCTGTCAGTCAGCTCCAGCTTATAGCTGTATTTGAAAAGGCCACTCTGAATATTGTTCATATACTTATTCCAAGCTGCATGTGACTGTGGGCTCTCATAGCCATGATGTCTGTATTGAAATATTTGTCTGTGCATATAGTGTTTAGCTCCATAAGCATCAAACAGGGAAAAGCAGACTCACTAGAGTGGGCACAGGTGAGCTTGCACAGAGCTTACTGAGAGGTATGATGAGCAGTTGCAATCAGGGTTACTCAGGGGTTGGTGTGGGGGCCTATCCTGCCTTACAGAGGGGTCCGGACAGGTTTGATTGATGG
The DNA here is from genome assembly GCF_054131305.1 of Coturnix japonica. Classification (NCBI taxonomy): domain Eukaryota; kingdom Metazoa; phylum Chordata; class Aves; order Galliformes; family Phasianidae; genus Coturnix; species Coturnix japonica. The sequence continues at coordinate 109,685,635 of NC_140663.1, forward strand.
GCTTAGTCTGAGAATATGAGCTTTAAAAAGACCAAGTGCCAGCTCCTGCATTCTGGCTAAAGTGACCCCATGCAGTAGTACAGGCTGAAAAGACACATGGATGAAAGTCTCTGGGGGAGCTAGTTGATAACCAGCTGAACATAAGCCAGCATTGTGCCAAGAAGGCCAATGGCATCCTGACTTGTATTAGAAAGGGGAGACCTTATCACTCACTACAGCTGCCTGAAAGGAGGTTATGGTGAGGTGGTGGTTGGTCTCTTCTCCTTCATAATAGCAATAGAATGAGAGGTGATGATGGCCTCAAGCTGTGCCAGGTTGGATGTTAGGAAAAAACTATTATCTGAAGGAGTTATAAAGCACTGGAACAGGGTGCCCAGGGAGGTGGTAGAGTCACATCCTTCCAGGTTTTTCAAGAAAAGGGTGGATGTCTCACTGAGTGACATGGTCTAGAGCAGTCATATGCAGATGATGGTTGGGTGAGATGATCTTATTGACCTTTCCTACCTTAATAATTCTATGATTCTATGGTTTATGGAGTATTTGCACTAGAGCTGGTAGTGAGGCCAACTCCAATCTCATTTTTATTAGGAGGAAAGAAAGTTTTCCTATTTTGTGGCAACTCACAGGAAACAAAATCTCAGTGAGTTGTAGGCAGCTGGCAAAAGGCTTTTAATAAAATTTTCAAAACAGAAGTGAATTTCCTATAGAGGCAGAAAACCCATCAAAATGTAGCTCAGATAAACTGGGTCTTTCATACATTAGAAACAGATATTTTCCTCCAAAAACGGTGCAGGGCCTTTCTAATGTACATTTTAATGCCTTATAAATTCTTCCTTATAGTTCAGTCAATACTGAGAAGTTTTTCATCTAAGAAATTAGCAGTAGGCCACCTGTAACAGAGTGATACCGGTAGTGAAAATGTTAACGGTGAGAAAGTTACTGAGGTCAGTTAAACTGGGACTGTGTGTCTTAAATTTTCAAGTAAATGTGAAATAAAAAAAAAAAAAAAAAAAGACAGAACAAGGAGAAGCTATATATTTTAATATGTCTACTAAAATAATGTTTTTGCTGTTCTTTTGATTGAAAAAAAATAATGGATCATCTAAATTCTTTTCTGCTGTGTATTTTCAACACTCACTTTGCCATCAATTTTTAATTCTATTTTTGCATATTTCTGTTGTTATTATTAATTCTTCTGACTTTCTTGTGTTCTAGATTACAAATTTTCTCTATTCTGCACCATTATTTCAGATCCTTATCATTATTGTAGATATTTCTACTTTTCTTTTCTTTACTTTTCTTTCACTCTCTACTACTTCTAGAAATGAACTGTTATTTCCAAGCTAACAGGCCTCTGTGCAGAGTGGGAAGGGCTTTTTAAAGTTGTTTTTCTTCCTGTTTATTAGTGCAGACTGAGGTCCAACTTTCCATCACAGATACTTGACAGTATGTTCACCAGTACAAGACATTAAATGAATAGTATATGGTGTTCATGTTTGTATCCAGTACTGTTCTAAAGGCAGTGGGCTTGTTCTCCCTGGCTAAAGGAATTCCCAGTATCAATGAGTACGTGAAAATAACATCAAATATCCTTTGCAGAAAGGCAGTATATGCATACTGTGTGAAAAGTGTACAGAACAATACCATCTTTAGTCATCTACTGCTTGGATACCGAGCTTCTCAAACTGCTTGAATGCTGGAACAGCAGTGATTGTGTACCTGAAAGTATCATGCCTAGGCAGCTGGTTTGCTGTTGTGCAGTGCTTTTCTGTGATTATGTCATCTGACTGATCTCGCTCACTGAGCAAGTACTGGGTTGTCTTTTTTTGGAGGCAGATTCTGGTATGTTTGGGGGTTGTCAGTGTGTGGAACTGTACCTGTGGCTTCCAAAATCCTTGCCATGCCTGGGGTAATGATACATTATGTCTGACTTTTGTCTATGTGTCCTTTATCCTAGCTATGGCTGGATCTTAGCTTCTTTTCTTTTCCATGCATGCCAATTAATTCATCTCTGAAATCTGTCTCCTCAACATGTGAAAATCCTGCAGTTGCTAATCCACCAAAGAAGCTAAGTGTATTTTTAGAAATCACAGGATCTTACTTGTTCCACCAGTGGATTTAGATTTTTAAATGCTTGCTGATGTCTATATTCAATTTTGCAGTCAAGTCCTACTCTTCACAAAACACAGTATCAAATATTTGTTTGTGAACAGTATAATATAACATGAAAATAGTATTAATGCAGTGATGAAATTGGCAGAAAATAAAAAATATTTCAGGTTAAAACAACAGGCAAGAAGATGAACATTTAGTTCAGTTTAATGTTTAGTGCATTAAGTCATTAGAGTACAAGAACGACTTTAGTGATTCAGAGAGGAGGCCCATCTAGCTCAGTATTCTTTTTTTAAAAGCAACCAGCAGAAAAATGAGTAAACGACAATTGTATACTCCTGGTTATTCCTCTGGACATTACCTTGATGTGCCCATATTTAAAATTTCTGATTTTCTTCTATAACATTCTCCTATTTGGACACTGCAGACCTCTACTGTATTTACTATTTTCTTGTAGAGATGCTGTTTCTGGTCTAGTTTTTTGTGTCCTCTGTATTTGGTTCTACTGTAACCTCCTGGAAATAGAAGATAGTTGTGATGAGTGATTTCTCATTCATGCACAGACTGACTCCTCTTTATTCTAATAGAGAGAGCGCTTTTCCCTCTCTCTTTTTGTTTGTCATGCATTTTGCATGACTAAGTTTGAATCTTAATCTTTTCTGCCATTTATAGCCATATTTATTTTGTCGTGTTTATTTGTACCTATAATAGTTCTTGGCAGATTACCAGATTACATTTTGAGAAAGGGAATCTTCTCTTTTTACTGTGGACGTTTTTTCAAGATATTTGTGTGCCTGAATCCACCAATGCTGAGCCAGAGTTTAACATTACTTTCAGAGTGTGTATGAGGCATAATCAACAATTTTGAGCTGCAATTAAGAGATGGCCCATTGAGTGCTCTAAAAGGAAACAAATACAAAATGGAAGATATAAACACTGCAAAACTACATTGCTTCACTGAGTGAGTAAGAAAGTTTATTGCTAGAAATCAAAATCTAATGGATGAACATCTGCAAATATGTAAGTGTCCAAGAGATAAAGAATTCTATGCTTTTTTGTCAACGTGGGGTTTATTTGCAGCGAATGGTAGTGATCACTTCTCAGCGTGGAGAAGCCACTAGCAACAATATTTGACTTTGTTTCTGTTTTGTTGCTAGAAATGGTTGTTACAGAATAATTGTAATTCAGACTGAATAAAAGATAAGTTTAGTGAGCCAAGGACTTCTTTAACATTTTGAATTCCACATCTCATTAATGAATTAAAAGGACTTTCAGATTCCTTAAGGAAAAAATATGTATCCTGCACAGTACAGCCTCTGAATCCCACATGGACTTGGAACCGTGGGGTCAGTATAGCACAAAGCAAAGACAATCTTCATCCCTTCCATGTTGCCTTTGTCTCCACTTGCAAAAAGTTTATTGACTCACAGTTTATGTTTAGCTGTACAAACTGATTTACCCTTTCTTTTTTCCTATAGTCTGTAACTGCTGGGTTTGAATGTACTTAGAATTTTCTCCCACACCACTGAATGAGAAATTTTGAAGTGTTATAGATATGTAACATATATAAATATGTTAGTTTGTCTCTTGTTTGTTTTTTTTTTCCTCTTACTTGAAAGGTTGAATAGTAGGAAGCATTTTGTTCTACTTATTCTGTCAGGACACAGTTGTTTTGGTTTTTTTTTTTTTTGCTTTGTGCACCAGACTGTTTTACACTGGTATGCAATGTGAAGTTGAAAGAATGGCAGAGTCCAGGAACACTCTGGAAAATGAGACTCATTTTGTCACTGTTGACAGAGGAATAGGAGGAAGGGTCAGGATGGAGACAGTTGTTTCTGGTGTCCTTGTCACCAAGAGCCTCTTCGGAACCAGCTGTTACCCATTATTTTTCTGATCACCTCTTAGTGGCAAGAACAACATTCTTGATATTCTGGAGCTCTACTGGAAGTGAAGTATCATCAGTAATGATCAATTTTCACCTTTTACTACCTGCTACTCTGGGGTGACAACAAGCCAAGTTGCCCACAGCTTAACCCTGCAAACAATTATTACAGCAGATGTATCCTGCAGCCCTTCCCCAGCCAACACTGATCACCTGAAAATGTAAGGCAAGTCAGATTCAGAATTGTTAATCAGGAAGTGTGTGAATTTTCTATTAAAAATTAACATACTCGTGTAAGAAGATACAAATTGCTATATACTTGTGTGGACTTTAAAAGAGATACATCAAACCACTACATTTTGTACAGTTATTTGATGTGAATAAGGTGATTGGCCAATTGCAGAGAAGCTGCTTTCATGCCAACTGACAGTTGAAATTACCTAGTAAATTCTCATAGGACTGGAGTTTAGTTACACAAGCTTAAAATTAGAAGAACAGTCTGTACTGTATGAAGGAAAACATATCTGTAACATTTGGTACAAGCTAACACTAGTCAGGGTAATTAAATTCAATGTTTTTTAAAGATTAATAGATGTTTTACCTCAAGTGCTTTAGCAAGCATAAAAATGGGAGGAAAAGTGTATCACTCTACCAGATTTTCCTCTTTAATTTGTTGCTATCAGAGAGGTGACTAACCGGATGGATTCTGTTGATTTCACATAGTTTTCAAAATCAAATTGCTGCCTTAGGAAGATAAATCCTTTTGGAAGTAGCGTTGGCTGAAGGATGGATTGTCAGTTCCAATGGAAGTATTGATTGATTGTTAACCTTGGAAATCATCAGGAAGGTGAAAAAATACAAAAATCCTCTCCCCCATGATATTTCAGGATCTGTGTTTTTCACTGCAAGGCAAATTCTAGAAGCCTCTACATAGGCAGAATCGATAAGGAAGTTGTAGAAAAGAGCTTTCCTCTATTTTCTGTGTTCCACAGACTTGGAGAATCAGGGACCCATCAAAATGTTGAGAGTAGCAGAAATGGTGTTATGCCTGCTTGGTCAGCCAAGCTCTACAACTGCCACCTGAGGATGTAACTGTGGCTTCTGAGATACGAGGCAATTCTTCTAATCATTTTTGGGAAACAGAGATGTAAGCATCTTCTGGAATCTTCATTACCTGTGCCCTCTGTGCAGTCAGGCAGGACTTGGTAACTGTATAATAAAATCCTAATGTGAGCACAAAGTCAGCATAGTTACTGTGAAAGAAATAAGCTAACCTGTACGAGTAAGTATATGGCTCATGCTGCATATAAGATAAAACAGTTTCTCTGCTGCCTCATGTTTTGTGTTTTTTTTTTTTCAATTTAAATAATGGCTATGTCTTTCATTTAGTTAAATATATCAATAATATGTAAACATAATAGCTTTGTGATCACTGATGTGGAAAATGTTGAAAAATGCTTTGGCCTTTGTGAGACTGAGGGGATTTGTATTCTGTCAGTTCTTGTGGTAGCATCACTTGAACTAATGCTGCACAAAATCATCTGATTAAGTGAGGAAACACTGACAACCATGCTACTTCTTTGTACAGCATACAGTATTCCCTTTGGCCATATAGTAATTGGCCAGGTTTCTTCTTTTGCTTGAACTACGTAAGGAAAACCTAAATGTAAATCATTTTGCACAGGATTCCATGAGATGTATGATAGCAGACTATCCTTTTATACCTTTCTCTTCATCTTTGTTTGTAAGAGCCAAGCAAGCTCTTAATATTAATTTTCTGTAATATGGTGTATTCATTTTTTAAAAGCAATTGCCTTTCTGTTTCTAATGCATAGACAAGAGCCTTAGGGTAGACCATGCTACAGTAGAACTGAGTGGAGGAAAGCTAGTGAGCTATGCGCTGTAGTTACATGGGGATCAAGCTCAGCTGTAGAACTCTACTTGTCAGGTGTAACTTGTTCTCACACAACCCAGTTTTGTGGGTGAAAAAGCTTTACTTTTGAAGTATTGCATGCATGTTGTTAAGAGTGAGTTGACATCTATATTTGGGCCTCTTTCTTACAGTATGTTGATGAGTTCAGAAGGCAGCTTAAAATATCAGATTTTCCAACCCAGGAATCCAGCAAAAGAAATAACATATTTTTGGGCATTAGCATCTTTATTCTATAAACTTTTTAGAAAGATTCTTAAAAACTGGATGTATGTATGCATGTGACACAATTAAAAAACACTGCAAAATATTTACTGATTTTAAAAAAAAAAAAAAAAAAAAAAAAAAAAAAAAAAAAAAGAACAACAGGCATGAACTTCCATAGAGAAGTAGAAAATGATGGTAATAGACCTGGATCAAAAAGTTGTTTCAATATCACAGTGCATTTCCTAATGGAGTTTAATGAAACAGCATGTTAGTGAAGTGAGCATGATTTTGGCCTAAGATTTTTGATAGCTGTGAAGTTAAAACCATTTCAAGATCTGATTGTATTCTTGCTGTGCTCAGTAAATTTATTTTGCCATTCCAGAGCCAAGTGGTGGTGGAAAACCTATTCGTTAAAAATGATTACAGAGGATCAGAAATGACTACTACTCATTACTGAGCTCTTAGAAATTAGTCAGCATGTTGCTGTCTTTGACCTTGAAATGCAGACACAGGACTGTGTAGGAGTCAGGGAGAAGTATATCATGAGTTGAATGACATCCACCTACTCCTGTTGTTACGTTTTAGATGCACATTCTGTCTTTGTTTGGAAATCAGTCTTTCTAGGGGCCTGCCTACTTAAAATGCAGTTAAATTGCCCTGCAGGAAGGGGATATGTTATCAGAGCAAACAGGACATTTGTGCACAGCAGACAGGAAACAGAAATATATCCGTATCAGCTTTTGGTTGTTTATTATGATTGACTCTGATATTGAATATGTAAATTAAGGCAGACATATTTTGGGTCAGGAGAGAGAAATGACAATGAGAACCAAGGATGATTAAAAACCCTATGCAATGGCTGGAAAGGAAAGGTATTCTGCTCTCTATTACAGGTATGGCTGAGAGAACACATATAAGAAGCCAAAATGAAGAAATAACTATGCTGTGTTTTTTGAAGAGGAATGAGGCACAAATACAACAACAATGTAAGAACTGTTCTCCTTGGACTAACATACATGATATTGGTCTGTGAATAAAATAAACAGTGTGGAGTTGGTAGCCTGGTTACCTTCTATAGATATGCAGTATTCAAGTGACAAGTCACATTGGAACAAAATTACCATTTAATTTTCTGGTCTATGTACTGTTACTATTTACATAAATGCTACTGGTTCTTATTAGAATTTAGATGTATTTCCCGTGGTGATCTAAATTTATTATGTTGCTCTGTAAATTTTTTGAATGTGAATTGCTGTAAAATCAAATTCAATTTGGTTGGTTTCAAGTTTCGCAAAAGGTGCTTTCCAAGAAGATGTTGAAAATCATGTTGGTTCTATGCTAGCAGCTGGATTTATGTTACAGAATATTAAGCAAATTACATCTTTTATTACATGACACATCCATTACACAAGGCATCTGTGTTCAATATCAGTTAATTAAGGTTAATTGGATCGTAGCTAGCTTTCACCCTTTGGCAGAAAAGTGCAGAGCCTCCTGCATTCTATGGTGGAACAGCCCTAATGGCAGTTCTTACATGCAAGTTCACAAAGGCTATACAGCTTCTGAGGAGCATGTCACTGGGATAGAAGCACCCTGTTTTCAACAGACTAGCCATTTGCATGGAGGAAGCTTGATCTCATCATCTGCTAAGTGATGAGGACATAGACATCACCTCCAGGGCAAATAGGAAGTCAAGTAAAATGGAAGAGTGACTCTACTCACACCTGTAGGACATGGTGATTCCTAAGTTTTATACAGTTTGTGGATAATTACTACAGTCTATTCCCAAGAACGCTCCCTGCACGTTTGCCAGGCAGATGGTGACAGATACAGCCAGAGTGATGATTCCAGTTAGTTTGGATATTTTCACAGATGTTTTTGAGCAATGCAAAAAACTGCTGTACTTTACACAGTCTTTTACTATTACTCAGTAAAAATTGCCTTGATTGATTGCAGGCTGAGGACAGAAATATCTCTTTCAGAGGTTTTAAAGGTTCAACTGCCATGTTATTCTAGCAAATATGACATCACGGAGAAATATTGTGTCTGACCTAGGATGAGGAATAACTGTATTTTGATTGTATATTTTGAAGCAATTTATCATTTTGTAAAAAGTATTGGTGCTTGTGATGGGCTATCCATTGCTAATATATTGCTGTACATCTAACATTGCCAGGATTTCCACTGCTACATTTTATGACACCAGTGGGACTGCACATATTCTGAGGTATGCATTTAATTAATTAGTCTTTATCCATTCTATTTGGGGACAGACAGAGGAACTTAATATATTATTACTAACTAATGAGCAAATTCTTCTTTCTGATGATTAAATTTTCAGAAGTAATTTGAAATATAGATTGTATGTCCTTCAAAAGGAGACACCATCAGATGAACTTCATTAATTAATCAACACCATTGAGTGGATGGCATAGGTATGCAGGTGCTGGAATAAAAAGAGTGTTATTTGAAGTTGTTTCTTATTGTTCCAAAGGAAAATGGCCCAGAGATTACTTTCTCTGGCATGTCAGCTCAATTTATAACAATACAATCTGCAAAGAAAATGTCCTAACCTTAATGTGTGTTAGCACTTCTACCATGAACAGTTAACCTGGTCATGCAAGCTGACCTTACCCCCTGTTAATGCAGGTTATTAAGTCCTTTAGCAATCATTCCCACGGCTGTGGGCCGTATCTCTGTTGGCCCCGCAAGATACATAATGGTTTCCTGTAATTTTCTCCTTCCCCATACAACAGAACAGACAGATTATTTCTCCCACAACCCATTCTTGGAAAAGAAAACACTGTGGCTTGTTTTATTACAGCAGAGAATGTTGTGTGTTTACCCCTTTTTCAAGTCTTAGTTGCCAGAGGCAACCAGTGGTAGTGCCTGGTTTCAGCTCAGCTGAGTGCTATTCTGCATTACAACAAAATTCAGTGAAGAAAAGCTTTGTGCTTTGTCTCCTTTCTGAAAGAGTAAGGAAAATTTCTGTTCCTCCATCCTTCCACCCATCCTCACAAGGTTTGTAGAGGAGTCAGGAACATGGTCTGTGTGTTTGAAGGAGCTCAGTGCTTGATGCAGAGGAGCTGCACTGAAGAGGCTGAGGCCTGAAATCAGCACAGTGTAATGCTGGATACATGCTATACTATGATTAAAAAAAAGGGCTAGGCCTTACATCACAAAACATCACCTCAGATGTTTGATCCCCATCATATTCCAATCTATAGAACCAGGATATCCAAATTGGCACTGAAATGGTCAGTGAAGATCTTGCCTGCTTCACTGATCTTCAAGGACTCAGCTTATACAGCATTAGGTCCATCTCTGGGGAAGAAGCCTCAGGACTGGTAAAGCTCTCCCTTTCTTCTGAATCCCACTTCCTGACAGGGGACCTGTTCAGTTGGATGTGAAATTAGTGCTGCTGATTAATCATCCATTCACTGATATTGAAAGTCAAGTTGTTAGGGACAGAAATGAGTATTAACAGAACTGACTAAAGAACAGGCTTGGAATTAGAAGATGTAAATTTTAGTCCTGGCTCTTCTCTGACTTAGAATCAAATAAGGTAAATAAATCAATTGAGAACAAACACAAAGTATCAATCAATTCAAATATGCCCAGTTTGGTGACACTGACATTCTCATGGAGTTTGCAGAGGTCACACTGACAGAAAAGGACAGAATTATGTGTACACTCAGAAAATGAAAGGTGAATGTCATGATGTGACGTAGAATTTTTTAGACTCTAGAAAAGATTGCTTCTTAAAGCAGTTATTGGAACACTTCAGGAGAGGTAAACCTTGAATTAATCTAATCCAAGACCTAGATTACGCTGTTACTACTAAACAGGTACTATACTGTAATTATCACGATATACCCAGATTTAGACCTATCCCCCTATAATATAGAACTACTTAAAAATCAAGTACCTATTTCCAAGAGATTAAAAGAAGCAGCCAAAATCTTACATGGAGATCATGTAAATATACTATACTGAACCTCAGAGCAAACATAATTCACCTACTGAAAAAGAAAATGTTGGAAAGTATCCCAAATCAATCTTTAAACATCAGAGTAAGTGGTTTTACTAGGAGTTAAGGAAGAAAGAACTTTCGTATTCGAATGGTAAAAGAGCATAAACAAGTTAAATGTAAAATTAATGAGACAGAATGAATAAGGAAAGACTTAGGGGAACAATATTCTAAATGCATATAAATTAAAAAAAAACACTTATTTATCAAACATGTTAGGAAGCCTGCCAGAATGAGTTAGAGGCCAATGGATAATTGTGGCTTAATGGCAGTTTTCATAGGGCAAAAATGCAGAAATATTAAACCAATTATTTTCAGTGAGCATTGCTACCAAGAAGATACTGAAATCAGAGGGCTTTGTGTTACACGAATCAGAGTTTAAAATATAACTATCTCAAAGAAAGTTGCCAAAAAATTAAGATTCATAAGATAAATCAAATACAGACAAATAATCACAACTGGTTGCCATTTACCTGGGAGCCCTCAGGGAACAGAAATATGAAATCAGAAGCTTTTAGCAATGCTGTGGAGCCTACTGATTAAATCAGTCATGGTACTAGAAGAGAGTAAAATACCAAATATTAATACAAGTATTAATAATAATTTTAGGGGAAATTCAGAAACTTTAAGACATTCTGTGTTCATTTGGTAACATGTGAACTATTAGAAGCCAAACAAGGCTAGTAGGTACAACCTTAGAAGTCTATTAAAGTTCTTTGCTCATTATTAAACATACAGAAAAGTGTTCCAGTTGATACACTGCCAAAAAGCTTTTTACCAAGGGCCTTTGCTAATGGCCCTTGGAGAAATTAAGTTGAGGTAGGATAGCAGAGAAGGTCTTCTGTGTACCAAAGACTGCTTAAAAGATGGGAAATTAAGAGAAGCAGAAGATGGTGAGATTTCACAAGGAAGAAGGATAATGGTGCAAGTCTGGAGGCATCTGTGCTGAGATCTGTGCTGTCAAATATGCTAACACAAATATACTATTATATAATAATATGTTACATTATTAAAAACATGTATGTGCTTGTATAAAATACATATACATATGTATTATAATATACAGATGGCAATATGACAGGAAGTCTGTATTTAGTATCTACAAATGCAAAGTAAAGCCTGCAGGAAAATCTATCCTAGCTATACGCCTACAGTGACAAGATCTAAATCAGTATTAAATTACCATGTAAGACAGAGAGCCTGGAGTCACTGGAGATCGTTCTGTAAACACATTGGCTCTATACTCTTTAAAAAAAAAAGAATAAAATCAGACAGAACATTAGGAACCATCAGGAAAAAGAAGTCTTGTTTACCGTTTTGCTTTCTATGTCACTGTGAATAATCATAGTCCATTTTCATGCTGGTTACATTTATGGAGATTTGAGCTTTCACTTTATAAAAGGTATAATGTAATTGGAAAAGCATTATAACTATCACTCAATAGATGGATTGAGAGTTATTATATGCTATTCTTATAGAAGGTGTTAAGGATGGCTGTGGTATAGAGTAACTCTTATACAAGACAGTAAGTATCCTGATATGCTCCAGGTAGGAAGAGAGAGGGCAGAGAGAACAGAGATGCAGCCAGGCAGCAGATTGCCGCCTGCTCCTGCCTGACACTAACTCTTTACCTGTTCAGAGCATTTCCTTTCATAGCCCTGATACAGTAAGGGTCAGATACCACCACATTTCAGATCAGAAGTTGAGAAAGGCACACATTGCACTATGTCACAAGATGTTGGTGGACCCAACTTCACCTGATAGTCTGTTACTAGAACAGCACAGACTTACAAAGAATACCCTGCAGATCATAGTATCATAGTCTTGTGCGAGTTGGAAGGGACCTTAGAGATCATCGAGTCCAACCCCCGGGATTTGAGCCTCTGTGTAGCAGAGCGGCACTTCTACCACTTGCGCCACAGGGGGATTGCGAACTCCGGGCCCCAGTGTTGCAAGGCGGCATTCCTACCACTGTGCCACCGGGGCACACAGATACAGAGACAGATGTGATTTATAGAAGCATTTGTTGGCTAATTGTTGTCTAATGTTAAACGCATTCAAGAAGAAATTGTATGCTTTATGTACAGATATATGTGCAATAAAGGAAAAAGTGGGAATGTGTTGGAGAGTTGCTTGTTACAAACTCTTTGCTTATCTCTTATTTGAGACAGGAAAACTTAGAAACCCTTTGCAATATCAAGTTTGCAAAACGAAATAAAGGATTAGTTGAAAAGATGATGCAATCACTGCATTGTTATCATTTAAACATTATGATGTGAAAAAGGCAGATATCTGAGAGGAAATACTGCTACTTGGCATGAAATACAGTGTTTTAACAACATTAGTACCGACAGTGCATTCTGTGAATGAACACACAGAGGTCTCTTATTTTCTTCTTTGACTTTTTGTATATCAAAGAAAGTAAGTTTTGGGACAGGATAAGGATAATGATGAAATATATCTGTTCTTGTGGAGTCAAAAAAGCTAGTCCCTTGACCCCCAATGAGGTTAGTTAGAAGAAGAAACTAACTTTTTATTTATAAACAGTAATGTTCCATGGAGAAAAACTGACTGTGCACCATTTGCTTTTCATTTTTGGACAAAATTCATTGCCCAGCATTTCTAAACCTAGGCACTTAAAGAGTTCACTTATAAAAGTGAATAAAATTACATTTTGATGTACAACCTTCTTTTTAAATTATTTGTAGGTCGAAATATTTCCCAGAATATTTCTCCCCATGTGTCAAAATGAGCTCCAGTGTCATCCACGATAAACTTCATGATGACACCATTTTTGGCATATTGGCACAATGCTTCTATAAGGTAAAACTCAATTCTAATAAATTTAATGTAGAGAACTGATGGTAGCTCTTCCATAAGTGTTATACCTACAGAGAAGCCTCTACAGTATCTTTTATTTGGCTAGAGGACCAAGAACTATTTAATATGTCTCAGAGCCTAAGATAGACACAAGCCAAGTCAGAAACTGTAGGGTTAAGGGGAAGTATTGCCTGAGAACTTCCTAAAAGTTGGCAGCAATAAACTAAAATTATGTTTACCTTTCTGTCTTCTGCAATATCTGCTGATTCAGTAGTTGATACTATACCTGCACAAGTGGTTCAGTGTAGTTTTAATATTCAGATTGGAGGGAATTTTGAGTCTGAATATGGAGCAGCTTACAGTTATATCCGGGTTGAGCTGATCATGGTGGTAACTGAGTGTTTTAGGTATTTTCTGCCTCTCCTTTTCGAGGATACCACTATTATATGAAGCACCTGTGTATCTTGTTTCTTAATACTTGAGCCTTTGCATGAAGGGTCACAGCCAAAACTGGAAGCAATGTTGGGAGATAGACTGATTTTCACCTCCTTGTAATTTAATGGAGATGGTGACTCAGTGGCATGTTGAATAATCACTCAAATTCACAGGCAATTAGCCAAATACAAGAAGACCATATGCTGTAAAGCTACAGAGATTCAAAACTGCTACATGCTTTTTCTACAAGCAGCTACACGACTGTATTCATAAAGCTTCCAAAAGGCTTGAGAGCAGACCTGAGGTGAAGGACTTGGAAATGTCAGTTGATGAAAGATTCAACATGAGCTGGCAATGTGCACTTGCTGCCTAGTTGGCCAACTGTATCCTAGATTGCATCATGAGAAATGTGACCAGCAGGTTGTGGGAGATTCTGCCATTCTGTTCTCATGAGACCTCATCTGGAGTACTGTGTTCAGTTCTGAGGCCCCTTGCACAAAAACAACATGGAGTTCTTAAAGAGGGTCAAGAGAAGGACCATGAAGATGATCAGAGGGCTAGAACACCTCCCCTGTGTGGACAGGCTGAGAGAGCTGGGGTGCTCCAGCGTGATGGAAAGAAGGCTCTGGGGGTGCCTTATAGCAGCCTTCCAGTACCTGAAGGAGCCTACAAGAAATCTGGGGAGGGACTTTTTATAAGAGTATGTAGCAACAGGACAAAGGAAAATGACTTCAAACTGGAAGAGGGTAGATTTAGACTAGATATTAGGAAGAAATTCTTTATTTTGAGAGTGGTGAGACACTGGAACAGGTTGCCCAGTCAGGTTGAGGATGCTTCCCCCCTGAAGCATTCAAGGCCAGGTTGGATGGAGCTCTGGACAACCTGCTCTAGAGGGAGGTGTCCCTGCCTATAGCAGTGGGCTGGAACTAGGTGATCTTAAAGGTCCTTTCCAACCCAAACTATTCTATGATTCTGTGATTCTAAAATGATGTTAACATTATTGTTGTTGTTGTTACTTATAGACACCACACAACATACTACTTTGTGTCAGGTGGCTGCTGCCAAAGAGCAGTATAACTGTTTCAGTAAGATTAAGCCCTGGAGATAAATCTAGCAGCAATGCAATGTATTATATCCCATAAAAAATAATACAGGTAAAACTAAAATAAAGGCAAACAGAGTGGGATGTGATAATTTTGAAAACATTCTACAGAAAAGGGCTTGCACAATGGCAAGCCTTCCCAACGCAAGCTTTAATACTGCAAGCAATCTCCTGTGGGGAGCAGAGTGATGAATAGCAACACTGAGACTGGCAAAGGGTGAGAGTCTCCCTGGTGCTCTGCAGGATCAAGCCTCAGGCTTGTAACAGTGCTGTAAGCTGCATGTCTGAGATCACTGCTGGGGACTACTGTCATGTTGCTATAAAGGGTGCCATTGCTGGGAGGTGGGGTGGAGGGGATGAAATCCTTCCCTATAGTAAGCTTATCTGACATCAGCAATTATCAGCTCCCCACTGTCTGTGAAGCATTTCCTCTATTTCAGCAGCCAGGACGGTGTTTTCCCAGCTTGCTGCAGTGCAATGATTAGATTGCTCTCTCTAGCCAGCTAGTGCTGTGATGCTGCAGGCTGAATGATAACTAGGGCAGACAGAAAGGGTTGTTCCTAAAGTACTCCTGGGAGCATCACTCATTTATTTTTTTAATTTCCTTCCCAAACTGCTTGCTGACAAGAGGCTTGCAATGGGTGCAGCACCAACAGCCATCCCAGGTCATGGTTCTTTAGACCTCATGCTAACATAGTTCTAAAATATTCAGATTTATGAATTCAATTACAGGAACTTACAGCCTGTTTAGCTTTGTTGTTGTTATTATTTATTCCTGTCTAGGTTTAGTTGCACTCCAACCCTTCTCAGGATAACTGGGGAGGTACCTTTTGTAACGTTTAGGCTGAACACAATAACAGCAGGACTACCACAGAGATTTTTCATTCTGCCTTACTCTATCTGACAGCTTCCCATGGGAGCGTATGGGCCCTTGTATGTTTCCAAATTCTTACTCCTTTACCCCTTTTACTGCCTTACATAACCTTTTTCTTTATTTTTTAACCAAGTAATTCAGACACTGAACAGTAAAGAAGACATATTAATCTAATTGTTGGCTTAACATTATAAATCAGTTACTACCAGAAACAAGATAAGAAACTCCATAGTTATTCTTTTAAAATACTGCACCTTCTTTTCTCCATCCAAACTCATAATTTGATGGCTTATGGCTGAATCATGATTTTCATATGCCTGCAGCTGGCAAGAGTTGTGTCTGTACAAAGGGCAAAGAAACAGATAATCAGATTTGTGATGTGTGCAGGAAAAGTCTGTAACATTTAAGATCTTCAGCAAAATACCCCAGGAGTCCAAGCAAGTTACAGTAAGCAAATTATCTTGGAACAAATTATCCAATATCTAATTGAATTTCCTGCCATGGCTTCCATCAGTCTTGCATAGTGAAGTGCACTATGCTTGATAACAATTAGACCTGATGATTAATTTCAGACATAAAGCAGCTCAAAGAATACATATGAAGGCATATTATAGGCAAGATAGTCAAGTTTTCTTTGTGAATGCTACCAAAAAGTCAAGTATTCAGACTGATGAACATCTTTAATTGGTAAGGATTTCCCATTAAGGAAATTTAGGTAATGATATCCCACCTTAAGGGGGAAAAAAGAGTTTGATGGTAGTTGTATTCTTTTTCCTTTTTCTAGGTAGGTATAGAGTAGTTCAGAGGGTTACTTGGGCAAAAATGTCTTTAGTCTGGAACTAAACATTTAATGAATAAAATACATAACAAGAAAAAAAAAAGAGAGAATTTAGTATAGGAAAAATATCACATACTATTTTTCTCTTGTGGTAAACAAAACATGAAAGGAAAAGATTAAAAGTCTGAAGTGGTTCCACAATAAGCAGAGAAAGGATTATGAGTGTATGTGGTTACAAGTTATCTTTTCTCTGCAACCCTGGTTGCTCCAGTTTGCTATGGTAAAAGGAGGGTTGAAATATTGTTGGCATTGGCACTTAATAGTTCTGAACATGCTAGAGATTCTCAAGGAAAATGAACATTAAATGTTCAAGTTCTTTATATTCTTTGAGAAATAAACTCCAACTACAGAAAAGCAAAGTCCTTCGTTTTTGGTGTGGTTGTGATACAGGGCTTGCTGAAACTACTGAGATTGTTTCTACAGTTTGACCCTATCTGTTCTGATACAATGTTTATTTAACTTTACTTTCAAATGAGTAATTCCTCAGTAACAGCTATTCAAATCAGAATGAACACAATCTTCTCACAGTTCTCCAGAAGTACTGTTTTTATATATGGCAGTAGGCACCAATTATTTGACATTGTCCCTGTTTTCAGAACCACTATAATTCAGAACTACTATAGTTAAAATGATGTGATTACTATTGCTGTCAGCACTGCTAATAAACAATGAGTCCAGTATTCCAAACCTCATCCTGAAGTTTAGCTACAGCTTGTCTTATGTGATATGAGACTACGAGAGTTCACATTCAAATGCAAGTTTGTGTTTTGTTTACAGTCAGTTCCCAAACCTCAGGATATTTGTTGTTGTTGTTAGACCATTTATTGGCTTTGTTGTTGTTGTTGTTTTTCTGTTTTATTTTGTTTTCTTTAAGCCACAGAATCACAGAATTGTAGGGGTTGGGAGGGAGTCTGGAGATCTACAAACCCTTCTAAAGTAGGTTACCTACAGTAGGTTACACACAAATGCATTCGGGCAGGTTTTGAGTATCTCCAGAGAAGAAGACTCCACAACCTCTCTCGGCAGCCTGTTCCGGTGCTCTGTCATGCTCACAGTAAAGGTTTTCCTTGCATTCAAGTGCAACTTCCTGTGATCCAGTTTGTGCCTATTGACCCTTATTCTGACACTGGGAACTGTTGAAAAAAGCCTGGTCCCATCTATTTGACTCCCACCTGTAGATATTTATAAGCATGGATAAGAACTTTCTCAGCCTCCACTTATGCAGGATAAACAGCCTGAGGTCTCTCAGCCTTCTCTCATAAAGGAGATGCTCCAGGCCCCTCATCATCTCTTTGGCCCTCTGCTGGGCTCTCTCCAGATGATTCCTGTCTTTTTTAACTGAGAAGCCCAGAACTGGACACAGCACTCCAGATGTGACCTCACCAGGGCAGAGTAGAAGTGGAGGATCACCTCCCTTGACCTTTTGGTCATGCTCTTTTTAATGCACCCCAGGATATCATTGGCATTCTTGGCCATAAGGGCACACTGCTGTCTCATGATCACCCTGTTGTCCTCCAGAACACCCAGGTCCTTCACTGCAGAGCTCCACTTCAGCATGTCAGACCCTAACTTGGAATAATGCATACAGTTATTCTTCCCCATTTATAAGACTCTGCACTTAGCCTTGTGAAACTTCAAAGGTTATTCTCCACCCAGCTCTCCAGCCTTGTGAAGCACAGTTTAGATGAAACACTTCAGGTAAAGGATTTCTTTTTTTGCTTATTTACTTATCTATTTTATTCTCATAGAACAGCTCTTAGAAAAAAAAAGAGTGCCTTTGGGAACTAGTACAAGTTGCATAATATGTATATTCAACAAAAGATAAGTCATTACCTTTCTACTAAATCCAAATTCAGCAATATTCCTTGCAAAGCATCATTTCCTTAAGAGATTTTTTCATTTTTAAGGCTGATATATCTTGACAAGATGGCAGGTGATGATAGGATTAAGAAAGATTAGTCAAGGTAGACTAACATCTGAATAAGACTTTGACAGGGAGCCTGCATATTGATATTGCATAAGCCATCTCATTACACTTTATGTTTTGAAATAATTTTCTGTTTCGCCTCTGATAAATATAATAATAAAAGACAAGATAGGTATTACTTTGTGCCTTTTCTCAGCAATTGCTCTTCACAGGGTTTCAACTGAAACATGTACATCATCCTGCCGGCAAGAAAGCAAGCTCTGTGTCTGCGTGGGGAAGATCACAGTTTCACTGTACTGCATTCCAGAAATAGCAGGGAAATTTGTCAAGGTTTTCTGTACATTCTCTCCTTTTCTCCTACATACGAACCTATGCAATCTTCTAAGAACAGGGAGAGATGCCAAAATGAACACAGTGATGTAATGGTCTGTGATGCTGGGGTAAGGCAGAACTGACTCTGCATCTTGTTACTGTAGTATATGGTCTGTTTGTTATATAATAGGTCTGTAAGGCTATCCCAGTCATGACCAAATATATGTAGTTAAATACATCTAAATTTAACTTCCAGAGACATCTGAATTTAGCAACAGACTGGCCACCTATTTGAGAGGCCAGTGTTTCTCCTCCCTAATCACTTTCATAAATGGAAATCCACTATATATCGTTCTGAGGGTTGGTAAAGGAGACAGCTCCTTAACTATTTTGTAAACCATGGTGAGGTGAGAAATCCACGGTGAGGCATGAAAATGTGAGGTGCTTGAGACATGGACCACTGTATTTTACTGCAACACCTAACGTTTGCATTGCTTTCTAAAATGTATTTCTGTAACTTTGCAGTCATTATTCAAAGACACAAATTGTATATAGATTTAATTATAAATAGTATTGTCATTATTTTTCCAGCTTCAGAAAGGGATTTTAAATGCTTTATAGGCATATCTAAACCAAAACTGTTAAGGAAAAAGTACAGGATCTCTTTTTTTTTTTTTTTTAATTAGAACAGTCAGAGGCTACATCTGCACACTGTCTCAAGCATAAATGTATGCTATTAACTGCATTACTTTAAGGAACACCAGCAAGTGAGTATCAAACTGCTTCCCACTGACCCTCAAAGTCTCTAAGTTTCATCTGCAGCTAAAAAAGAATGCCTGTTTCCTTGAGAGAGACATTTCTTGTTTGCATGAAGCAAACAAGAGGCTTTTAGCCTCTTAGTGTTTAAGTGACTCTAGGGAGGACAAGTGATGTTCCGCAACAATAACCCTTCACATTAAATATCTATCAAGTGTGGTACACTGTACCTGAGGTACAAATATTCTTTAGCTTTCCTGTCCTTGAATCTAACCTCAAGGTTATTCACCTGGTTCTCTTCTCATCTTTGCTCAGATGTAGCCATTGTGATTGACATTTTCATAGTTATGGTTCTTTAATAGGGTATTCACAGATGTATGTATGGGGATGGTGCTCAAATTCATCTTGTCCACTGATGATAGGCACATGTTTGATGCCTGTGTCTTGCCTACAATGGAGGTACATTATAAATGAGAGGACTCTGCCCTTGCATAGCAATTATTTTTATTTGTTTGTAATTAAACAGTGGGTAATGCTGTACTATTCAGCAGTGCAAAGTGGAGGCATGACTTCTATCTACTAACCTCAGTTAGGGACCTTGAGAGTAGGTGGGTGTAGTTCAAAGAGCAGTATTCTCTCATACAGATTTGAAGGGCTAATAAAGAACAGAAAAAGTCCATGATTATTCTTCATTTCTTCCTATTGCTGTTGCTGGAACATCCTTATGGTTTCCCCTGGGGGATTTCAAAGTTTAGAGAGTGGGGGAAATAAAACAGGTTAGTCAGCAAGGTACTTTGGGAAGCATCACATCAGGACAAACTGCAGAAGCCTCTACTTCTAAGGAGTTTTTCTGAAGGCTCTTTAGAATTCTAGGAAGAAGTCAGATGCTTTCCTGAATTTGTACAAATGATACAATATGCCTTTTTTTATTAAAATGACTGCATTCTACTCAGATTTTATTTTAAAAAGAGGGCTTGCCACCCTGTTCATATGATAGCTTACGTGAAGTCTTCCTTCTGCCTGCCATGATGCCACCATTTTCCTGGTTATCAATGCTTTCTGTCTTGAAACTATATTTCATTTAAGTTTCCTGCCCACAAAAACTGACTTTGTTCTGTTTTTGTATACAAAGTCTAATGATTAAGTACTAGTACTACCACAGCAAATCACAATATTTAGGCTTTCACATCAGTAAAACTCTAAAAGAATAAAATAAAGAAAAAATTGTTTTTAATGCACAACAATTTGTGTAAAATAATGATTATGACTACAACACCTTTGATGCAATCCACAGTCATGGAATTATTCTCTCTTTGATCCATTAGGCTTATTAGATAAATTCCTAGTAAACCAAGCAGAGCCAAAATTTCACTCAACCCAGTCAAAAAAAGGAAACATATAGGAAGTGGGAGAAACATGACTGAAATCTTCACATGTTCTCCTTTAAATTTTGTAGTCAGGGTTTGCTCAAAAGTGGTTGCTAAAGCATTTTTGCTTTAGTTCATTTAATGGGTATTGAAGCCCATCAATTTAAATTCGAAAAGAGGGAATTTGTTGTAACAGAAGGAGCCTATTCAAGTAGAAAGTATACAAAAGAATATGACACAGAAAGTAGTAATAGGGAGTGTCATATGTTCCAAAACTTGCAAAATTATTAAAATTATAGAAGGAAAACTTTCAAGGAAATGACATACTATCCATGAGTCAAAGATAAAACTAGGATGCTCATTCATTGACCATACTCATTCCCCTCTAAAACAAAGGATATATTGTCTACATATACTAGTAATAACAATGCCTTAAACAAACATTCAGATTATTTAAGATTCCTTATATCTTTCATTTATTACTTACACATTCCTCAATGACTTGTTAGTTACTTCATTATAAACAAGTAGGCAAGCAACACTAATGAAGAGTTAAATAAACTGATAGAAAAGTTAAGTAAATTGGTAGAAGAATTTCATTTTGTTGGATAAAAAATGATTTATAAGGAAAAAAAGTGATTAATTGGTTGGCTATGAGCTTCATGATATTAGTGTATTACCCCTAAACAAACTGAAGAGCACATTTTATGGAACACAGGTGAGTAAATATCTTTCTTCTGTTGTACCCAATCCTGCTGCATCGTTGTCATTTCTACCACATGTTTTGACTTGGCATTGGTTTCCAGTTACTCACACAAATATGAAGTAATTCTTAGTAGTTATTTGGAAAATTTTATATATTTTATTATTATTATTATTATTTTAAAGAAATTAACGAAAATCCCCCTTTCTTTGAAGGCTTTCTAGTTAGTATATATATTTTTACTAAGAATCAAAGGATTCTTTTCCAGAAATGTTTGTACTGAACCAGAACTGTTTTTGTTCTAGAACTACACATCAGGTGGCACTCAATGTATTTATTCAAGAAAGCATTTTATTCTACACATGTCCATAGAATTCACCTGTACAGTCTCCTGAGAATATCATTTCAGCTGAAGAGGAATTTAAAGGTTCTTTCCGTCAAGCTTCAGTATGGGTGAAAGGAGTATATAGAAAAGGGCTTCAGCGGAAAACCATATACATTCATTTAACCTATTCTCTGGGGAAATACCTAAAGAGTTAAATATATACTCAATTGGGGAAAAAAAAAAAAAAAAAGGATGAAGGGGGGGGTGGGGGGGAATTATATCATACTTTTATTTCATTAAAATAAATAATTTTTATGCACTTATTCATTCCTAAGGCCGTGGCCTTGAATCTTTGTTCTCCATTCAAGACCATCACAAACAAGGGTACTGAGACAACAGCACTAATTTACCTTATCAAAATTCGAGCTGTGTTACAAAGCATCATGAGGTTCAAGACCTTGTTGTGCTGGATGAGGTGCAGTCACAGAGAAAATAAATAACAATCTATCTGCGTAGAAGCTTGCATTCTAATTAGAAGTTATGAGTGGGAAGGATGTGCAATTTACAATATTACATGCATTTACAATACATGTAAAGATGATCTGGTGGGCAGCTGAGGTGTTCTAAATCATTTCATGAGCTGTGGGGATGCTTTGCGGTTGCCTGAAAATAATAAGTGTTACAGCATTACAAACTGAAGAAACAATCCTGAAATAATTGAAGAAAGAAGAGCTCATTGGTGAAGGAGAATTATCCATTTTGTGCAAAGGAGTATTTTATAATGTCTCCATGAAAAAATGCTGCGCTAAATAAGCTACTGATTGAAAAATAATAACAGCTAGCAATGAATCTTGAGTCTAGGTGCACTGAAGATGTAAGCAGCTCTTAACAGATTTACATGCCTTTTCCAACTGACCTGGCATATAGTTACTGTGGTAAGAATAGTTGAGGAGAATCAACTAACTTGTAAAAATGTCTTCCAAGTTAGGCAAATTACAGTCAAACCCCACTCTATCATCTTTTTTCAAACAGAGATTTTCACAGAGTAGGCAATAGCAGATGTTCATGATCTGTAGTTTTGGCAGTCAACATCATAAGACTACAGATCACTTCCATACCAATCCATCTGTTGAGCTAAGAATACATGCTTCCAGCGGGGACTGCCTCTGCCACAAACAACTTCAGGAAATTTCAGACTTTATTTTAAGCCTGAATCAAATCAGGGTGTGGTCAGACCTCGGACCTCACTTGAAGATGTGGTGAAAAGAATAAAAACATATTATGCTTCATACTTGTGTGGTTTTAAAATAGCTTGCCTGCCACTGAAGATGTGGATAAACATTTTTTTCTACTGAAGAGTTGTGTGCTTATTGTGTTCAGCCTTGGAAGCAAGAGGCCAAAGCATGTGAGAAGTGAGTGAAGCAGAAACCTTGCTAAGTATTCTGCTGACTTAATAGTACAGGCAGTGAGACAGCAGCAGTTGCTTTAATGATACCGTCAGTGGCTAGGGATGGCATTGTGGTCCTCTCTTATGTGATGAATACAAACTCCTTGTCTTGTCCACTGAGAACTGATTCAACCAGAAAGAAAGGTGATTACCATGAAGAAGCAGTATGCCTGGCACCCAATCTTCCAGAACAATCCAAAATCAGATAAGAATCTCACTTTGAGCTTCCTCATAGACAGGAATTTTTAGAAATAGAAGAATAGCCTAAATTGCAATAAGGACAATTCTATTTTCAATTTTTTTGTACTAAACTTTAAGAGCCTTCAGTTCATGTTCTAGTATTTATTCATGGTAAAATACTGTCCCAAATATTCAAAAATAGTATGTTAGATGCTAAGGGTGAATTATTTATGGCCTTTATTTTAGGTTGTTCCAAGAAGTATTTATATAATCATTTTTCTGTACTTGACACAATTTCATGAAAGTATTTGACAGATACTTTCAACATAAATTTAATCTTATATTCTAACATCTCCATATATATTATACTTGAAATACTCCCATTGCCTTCAGTGGGAGCAATGAAATTCTGTGTTTTGAGGAAATCTCAGCTTCAGAAACATATTCATTCATGTTACATTCTAAAACACAAAATAAAGCCTTCTCAGAGGTTTTTGCATATTTTAGACTCTCAGCAAGTGCACATATGCTTATGGGGGTGAGCCAAATGATCTAACTTTTGAATATTTAGAAAAATCTTACTCCTGAGCTATGGAAGATTTTGATATTTATTGTAGAAAAAAAATATGAAAAAGGAAAAGTAGATAGAAAATGAGTATTTCATGTGTTGTACTGCATGAAAAGCATGTATGTTCCTAGAACTTTGTGCTGGAAGAATTCCACAGAACCACTATGAAAACATTTATTAGGGACTTCATGCTGTTCTGGAGTCACACAAAGAGCAATGTCATTTAGCAGTGATCTTGTTCTTCTACTCACCAAATACTGTTTTGCTGTCGACTGTAGCTCAGCTTGGTTTCTTCCTTTATTTTCTGAAGAAGCCTGGACAAATTTTCTGTTGGGAATGTACGAGTATGGGAAAGTTTTTGCTTTTTATAGTTCAGCCTTTTTGGAATTTCATGGATGATGCACTATTATGTGGTTTGGAGCACTTGTCAACCTCTGCTTATGATTCGCAGGTGAAGCTTTTTTCCCCTGTCTGCTCATCACTCAAAAGACAAGTCAGCCAAGATAAAGTTTCATCCACCAATGTGCTCCTTGGAAATGAGTCCTTCTGCCTGCTTGAGGCAGATTTTTATCTTCTGTGTATTTTTTTATTCCTTTGCTGTTTTATAGGTGTACTCCTAGGTCTCTGTGCCTGCTTACCCTCCCTCATACAACCTACTTTCTCAGTCATAGAAAAGCAAAAAAAAGTACAAGTTGAGTCATCATTTCCCAGTTACTTAAACAGCTGAAAGAATGCCTGACCCTTGGTTTTTGGTCTTTTCAAAATAACTGGTGGGTATTTGATGGAAGTCACCCTCTACATGGCTCGCTGCTTTCTTCAGATGTGGGGAAATCTGCTTCCAGCACCTTTGAACTGCTAAATTGTATTCAGACTGGGAATCCCAGTGAGTGTCTTTGCTCCCAAATGACAATCCTCATCAAGCAAATGGACTGAATGGAAAGATACAAAGAGAGGTGAGTGAACTTAGGAGGCGCTGAACACTCTAGGTCTCAAGCTGTGGAAAAAAATATGGCTTTCCAGCTTGTAGATGAATGGCTCACAGCTGTTATCTAAAGCTGCAAGTGTCTAAAGATTTTCCATTGTGTTCCTTTGGTCATTGTACCTGTGGATGGCTTGATTCTTCCATGAGAATGATCCTACTTTTTCTCCCAAAGAAAGTTCTTTTTTCTCATTTTCTCTTTCTACATTTTCCACGCAAAACTCATGTTTCTTATACTTACTTTTCAACCTTTTTCTCCTTTATTCTTTTTTCAGTTTGGAAAATGTATGCTTAGATTCCTTGTTCCTCTCTTTCTCCATGTTATATCTCCCATTATGAATAAAAACACTGAGTAGTTTCTGTTTACTCCCCATATCCTTTTTCTCTCATGCTCACACATTTCCCTTGCTGCTGTCACCTCTCTCCAGATATTTGTGCCTACAGAACCACTTAAATGTTAAGGTTCAGAATAGAGAGCATTTAAAGACTTAGCATGCTCACATGCAAAGGCAGATCACAGATGGTGTAAGATGTCAGCAAAAGTGACTGGATGCTATAAGTTGTTTAGTTGCCCTAGGAAAGTCATATCCAATCTTTGTTTCACTTTCAAAATGGTTCTAATGATATTTAATGCCTTCGCTATTTATGGATGGAAAGCTCTATGCACAATCTGGTTTGTTGCTATTATTTTTGCAGCCTCATTTTGCTCTTTAGCTGATTCCAGTTAAATTCTTGAATATCTTGAGATCACACATACAAATATATGCAGGATTAAAAGTAAAGAGCCATTTATTATTATGAGACCTATCTTCCACAATACAAATCTAAAGGGTTAAAGAGAAACCTACTTTTCTGAAATCATGCATTTAAGGCACATAATAAATATTCAGTTGTCAGCTGTGAAACCTGCTAGTTGGTCAGACAAGTCTGTATTCTGAGAATGTTTTTTAAGTAGTTAGGAAACAATGAAATGCATACTGGATATTCAGAATAATAATGCCAACTGAATTCTTTCTGGTATAGTGGTAGGTTGTTTCTCTTTCTAATCCAATGAGATACAGAGCTGTACCCAAGAGGAATGACCTAGATACAGACTCCAACTGACAAACATTTTTTTAAGAGTAAGAAGATTCTGTTCCATGTTGGTGATTGGCATTGAACTGCAGTGAAAAACTAAGGGTGTAATTCTTATGGGAAAGAGTTGATGCACTAAGTAATGTTTTCAATGTGCTGAAGGTTGGATGTTTTTTTTTAACAATTTTTACAGCAAAACCACTAAAAGCAGGCCAAGTATTGCTTAATTGGGTCCTTCTTCTTTTCTTTCATTTGATTTATCTTGGTTTCCCCCAAAAACACCATTTGTACTCTCAATTTCAAAAGCAAAGAGAGAGGTACAAAAAAAACCCACTTCTGAACAATGGGGTGAAATATAGGTACCTTTATCAAGACCGCATTAACAAACAAATGTGCTAAACCACTCTAGAGGGTTTTTAACATCAGATTAACACATCTCATCACTTATGTGTGAATCCCAGACAGGACTCTCAAACTATAAATATTCCTAAATCAAGTTGTGCAAGCTGCCTGACTTGTGATATGATCCCACAAACCAAAAGGTTATCACAACAGACACACAGACAACTCAAAGCTAGTCTCCTAGGGAAAAAATCTATCTGCCTCCTGGCACTAAAGCATGAATAGAAAGAGAGAGAGTGGTGTGGATTCTGGCCCCTGATGCTCAGGATATGCTAATTTAGTGAATCCCACTCAGTCTCATGGTTTAATTAATCTTGCATTGTTGAATGCACACCCTCAAAGAAGCTTTGTAAGCTGGCTTCTGCCTGAACTGCTCTACAGGAGTGGATTTAAGTCCCCTTTAACTGAGGACAAATTAGACCTTTATTTCACACACACCAGGTGAGTGATCCAAGTAGTAGGTTACTACTATCTAGGAAGAGAGTCACCAGCTGTGATCAGTGTCCCATGCTCCTGACCCGTGGTAATATGGTTATCACAATGAAGACCATTTTATAAGGCAAACATTCCTTGAGTCCAAGCTGGTCAGAAATCAGTCATCTTTCCCTTCCTTATCAGTTCTGAAGGTCCTGCAAGCCAGATAGACCTCTCTTCCCTGGTAGCATCAAGGTTCCCCTGGATGTCAGACCTACTTATTCCCCCATTCCTTGCCCTGAAGAACTCAGGCACTCAGCCAGCTGGGTTACTGTAATAACTCCATCACACAACAGGAAATCATATCAGCACACAGAGAACTGACTGTAAAGTCAAGCAGCAGCAAACTAAGCAGGACTTACACAAGAACTGCTGTAGACAGGAAAACCTCCGATCCCCTGGTGGACAAAAAAACCCCATTATCATCTGCTTCATCTGAGGACAGAGTGAGTGGCTCACAATATTTTGTATGTTTCAATTATAGACTGATTTTACAGTTATACTGCAATCTGTCTTAAGATTCAACCCAGTCTGCAGAGGGTTTCTAAAATTCCATGCTATGCTGACCATAAAATGGTTTTGGTTTGGTTTGGTTTAATTAAAGCTTTATTTTTAACTACAGCATACCGTTGGCATCATTCTGCCTGGATCCCCAAAAGAACCTGTTTGTTCCACTGGCAGCAGGCAACATCACCGCTATTGAATGTCTCCTGAAATGGCATCGTAAGGATCTCAACTCAGACAATTATTTTCAGCTCTGAGTCTGAGTCTTAAAGAATCACATCTTAAGACTGCAAACACGTATCCTTGACTGGGGCAGATTTTCTCAGAACTCCATCTGTTTGGATTTTTGCCTGAATTCCCATTTGATTTTAGTTTTTAGATGTCTTTCTAAACTCACTACATGGTGTGCTTAGGTGTCTATTATTTTATTTTATTTTCAGAATACACTTGTCCTGGGTTTGATATCCTGAAATGAAGACATTACACATCATCATGCCTAAATGCTTGTTTTGTATTTGTTTCTTTAATCTGAACAACTGAGAATATAACTTTAGACTAATTTGCTATAAACCCCTTAAAATTGAAATCCTAAATAGTTCATTAGATGCTGAGTGATTAGCACATCACACATTTCTCCAAAATGGCCTAATTAGCAGTTGTAATAGACAAGAAATGGAAAGAGCTGTCTGATCTCCTCCAGTCATCTAAACATGGTAGTGCGTGCCTTTGTACTCCTGCCTTGTTAGTTCTGTTTAGAATGATTTTTTCAGTGATCAGTAAAGTCAGCAGGAATGAAGGCAGCTCAGCATCTTGAAAGATCTTGCTATTTGCTTAGATGCTTAAATGTGGCATGTACTCATGTGTGACCCAAACTGTAGCATGAAATCCAGTTAGCCCCTCTTCTTCACTCCAACTTTTACTATTAGAACAAACACAGAGCTTGACAGTGATAATGAAGCTCCCTTTCAGACTATTTGCAGCTTCAGGCAGTCAACCACCTGCCTTAATCGATGATAAAACCAGTAACTCAGTCATTAACACTTATGATATAAATGATAGATACAATGATAAAGAAGACAGAAGAAGCTACTTTATGAAAATTATTCACATGTAAGGAGCAAAGATAATGTTACTCAAAGAAACTGTGTGTCTACATTTTTGAGCTCCCAGAACCATCTATATCACACTTGTCTGAACATGAATTGTCAGAACACACCACTATCTACTGTGTAAATACACATATTAATTACTATTAGTAGATTTAAATACGTCAACCACTCAGTGTAAATAACATTTATTCATTAAATGCCAGTGACTAGAAGGGATTATTTATGTGACTTTTTTTTTTCCCCTGGTTTCAATTACTCAGAACATCATTTAGGCCAAAATGCTTTCTCCTCTACAGAAAACACTACTTCATCTCTTCTAAGTTGATCTCTTTTGTCAGATAATCTTTGGAAATACTTCATCTGCACTATCTTTAAAAAAAATGTCTGTAATTAGTAAAAATGCCCTGTACACTGGAAAACATAATTTGTCAGATTAGAGAAGGAGGAGGTAGATTTAATGTTCATTTCTGTTAACCTCCACTTGAAAGACAAATTTCTGTTTCATAATTGCCTCTACAGTCAATGGAAGCAAATGAAAAAATGGCTCCAAAGATATATAGCACCCTCCATAAACACACAAGTGCTTGCATCTTTCTATTAAAAAACAACCCAATTTTGGATTGTTAAAATTAGTTAAAATGGTGTTATCAGAAGGCTTTGTTTCTAATTGAACACACATGAATCAACATTTATTTGAGCTAAGAATAAAAAACTTAGCTCTCATTTTATTTTTCCCATGTTTTTACCAGACACTTTGTGCCATTCTATATTCATTATTCAGTCTGTTTTAAATAAGTGTTGAATGTTGATTAAGTTGTTAATTTAACACATTCTATATTATCCTATCCAGAAATGAAAGCTGTTTCCTTTGCCCATTGATTGCCACTTTAGATTAAAGTTAGTAAATATACTCAGGTAAATATTGAAACTGCTCCATATTCATTTATGAAGATTTTGTTTTGGCATGGCAATGTGATTATAGAAGCATAGAATCACCAAGATTGGAAAAGACCTACAAGAAGGTCTTTTCCATCCAGTCCAACCATCCTCCAAGCATCAACAAATATCCCCAGATACGTTTTTTCCACACAGCCTTCCAGCCACTCTGTCCCAAGCCTGTAAAGTTACCTGGGGTTGCTATGGCTAAAGTGCAGGACCCGGCACTTGGTCTTGCTGTGCATCATCCCATTGGCTTCAGCCCAGAGATCCAGACTGTCTACATCCCTCTGCAGGATGTTTATGATCTCAACTGTAGGCCCTTATTCAGTAGTTCACCCCATCTCTGTGTAGATACGTTCATTTTAAACCAAGGATTAAGCTCAGTTGAACATGTTTATTGGGAACT
The DNA here is from genome assembly GCF_054131305.1 of Coturnix japonica. NCBI lineage: Eukaryota > Metazoa > Chordata > Aves > Galliformes > Phasianidae > Coturnix > Coturnix japonica. Next base: position 109,715,337 of record NC_140663.1, read on the forward strand.
CTGTTATTCACAGTCAGAAAGGTGTCATTAGGTCTAGTAAGACTTTTGACCTGACTCAAAAAAATTTTTTTTAATATTTTCAAGTACTTTTCCACATTAGGACAGTCAAATGTATTTTACAAAGCTCATAAGGACCCACAATTTATGCTCTACGAGATTTACTTAGCAAATACAAGCAAATCAATCCAGTAACTACTTTTCCTAGTGGAAATCTTTCTATTAATTATTGGCCTAATTTCAGCTGAGCTGATTTTTGTCATAGTGTCTTGTATGCTACGTTTTGGCTTTAGGAGAAAAACAGTGTTGATAATGCACCAATGTTCTAGCTGTTGCTGAGCAGTGTTGTACAGGGACAAGGACTTCTCATTTCCTTATGCTGTTCTTCCAGTGAGGTGCTGGGGTGTGCAAGGAGCTGTGAGAAGGCAGAACCAGGGCAGCTGACCTCAGCTGGCCAAAGGGATACTGAGTCATTGAAATCATTGAATTAAGTTAGAAAAAGACAGGGCAGCCTGTCCCAGTGCATTACCACTCTTTTTTTTCTAATATCCAACCTGAACCTCCTTTAACACAGCTTAGAAGCATTCCCTCTCATTCTATCACTAGTTAATGGAGGCTTCTTTTCAGAAACTGTACCTTCTCTGTGGGAGTTATTTTTTGTCTGAGAGGAAGAAATCAGTGGCATTTTCTATAAAATGGGTATATGGTCTATCCAATATTGGGCGCTGGCAGCACATCAGACAGTGAATGGTGATCGGCTGTGCTGTGCAACACCTGCTTTGTAATTACTACTATTTTTTTCTTTTTCTGACTTAGTAAATAGTTTCTATTTCAACCCACAATTTCTACTTTACTATTTCTGATTATGTCTCCCATTCTAGGGGAGTGAACAAATGACTGTGCTGCTGAGCTGTCACTGGGTTGAACCACAACTACTTTTTCTTCTACTTCTTCTATTTCCTTATTCTATTTACATTAAATATTATGCAAAATATTTTGTCTAAGGAAGATAAAATGATTAATCCTGCAAATCTGGCATACCTCTCTAGTTACCTCTGCACCTTTTCCATTTTCTCTTTGTTTTGTGGGGTGCAAAATACTGCATGTGTTTTATATGTAGGTAGTGACTGGATGACAATTACAGGAAGGTGGTTAGCCAAATCAACCAGTCAGAGCTAAATTGAACTGGATGTTCAGAAGTTGGTATGCAAATGTTTTGTTTTAAATTTTTACTAATCAAAGTAAAATATTTGACATTAAAAGATTTTTAAATCATTTTCCTTATTCTAAAGTCATGAATCAAGACCAGCAGTGGGTATACACATAAGAGTATCCCAGGTACAAACTGCTCAAATTCTGCGTTGGCTGTTGGCATATATGTGGCTATTACACATTATTATCTAACTCCTATCTCCACATCTTGAGTAGACACCACTGCATCATTTAATACTGATTCCTCAGGAGTGACATCTCACGCATAGGGATTATGAGTCATTAAATCACCATTTGGTAACACTAGGCATCCCTCTCTTCTGGAGGTGGTGTTCAGCATGGTGCATACTCAGTGAATCAGCCTTAAAATAATTCTTTCCACTCTCCTAAATTATGCTTTTCCCACATTTGTAGAAAAGGCTCTTTTAACTGGAACATGATTTTAAAGGTGGAAATGAGCCTGAGTAATGGAACTAGGATTCAGACCTGAACTTTGCCAAAAGCCTGGTGGAATGGATCTAGTACCAACTGCTACTTCACTGCTGATGGGAGCTGTTCTGCTGGTACAAGTGGTTAGGAAAATCACCAGATGCAGCTCCTCAATGACTCCCGCAGAAGGAAACCTGCAGAACATGGAAATGGCTGGTGATCTGGGGTGTTTCAGCTATCCTCATTTGTTTTAGTGTCTTTTTGGAGCTCTGGACATCAGTGCATATCCCAGTGACACTGAGTTATCCCTGATTTAGGACTGCTTCTAGACAGCGCTGTGCTTGTCCCTGTAGGAGGAAGGTGTCTAGTTTCTGAACACAATCCTCTTGTACCAAATACATTCTAAATAATTTAAAGCAGAGATTTAAAAATGATTTTTGTAGGAATAACATGGTAGTGGGGTGCCAGGTATCTGTAACAGCGGTGTGAAGTGCACTGCTTGAAATAGCTCATGAACTATTAATGATACATGTATCACAACTTATAAATTCAAATTGCCTCCACTTTGCAGCTGAAAACTCCTGCCAGACTGGCTCCTAGCCCATGACTGTTTAAATTGTTTTCTACAAATGCAACATGATATTCTAAGCTGAGTCAGAATTCCTTCAGATGTGGGGTTTTCACCTTCACTAGGTGAAAATATATGGTAAGAATGATGATAATATCAGTGTCATGCATACTTCAAGGAATTTTTATTTGAAACAGCATTTAAGTTAATATATATATATATTAGCTATTTAACTATATTCATCATCCTACAAAAAGTAGCATTGATTTCAGCAGAGCTTTGCTTCTTTATCCTACCCAAAGGCCTGGCCCACAGGCTAAAGGAGTGTAAAACCAACAACATAGGTGAAGTTACAGGATGTAAGCAAAGGCTGCAGTTACCATAACAGTGAACTTTGCCACATTCTTCATGACTGAACTTAGAATAGCAAAATATTTGTAAATGTTGTTTGTATTGAAATTTAGAGCAATATTGAAGTGTTATGGATGCTGCTTCAGCACCATTTGAGAACACTAACATAAAAGAAATGAAACATTATAAAGTAACATATGTAATGGCAAATGACACTAAAGATGCAGAATTTACCAGAGCTATTTTTAACCTATTTAGTTATTTTTGGTCTTTATGAATTATTTATGCAGCACAGTAACATAAAATTAAATTTAACAGAATAACTGTATTTCTCAGGTGACCTATCATTCCTTTGCTTTTATAGTATGACTTTTTTAAATTAATTAATCAGCTTAAAAATGGTTACCTGGCTATCTGTGTTTACTCTAAAGTCAAAGAAAGAGAAAGAAAGGGTGAGTGTTCTTCTGAAGACATTTTTCTTTTTTTCCAAATGACTGTATTGAAACCCAGAAGATGCAGATGCTTTAGATTAACATTTGGTAATTAAATTCGGAAAGATACACCTGACTATAACATACAGTTTATATTCCACATTCTCACTGCTATTTTACTCTTCTGGTAGAACAACAGAAAGAATTATTTTTTCAGTATAGAGTTGTTTAATTCTTCGTCCATGTGTAATTTACAGCCAGTTAATGTGTTAAGCTGTGACTTCCTCCACAGGAGTGATACAGGACTTTAGCAAGTGAAATTGATCAAGAATTAAACCATGCCTTTTGAAAATCTGTCCAAACCTGAGTTAAAGATGTTAAAATGATACACTCGATATATTTTGCTTGAAAGTCTTGAGTTTCAATTTCTAGCTATAGCTCTTGTCAATCTTTTGTTAGATTGAATGCTACTCTGCCATCAATTTGTTTTCCGTTATGGATGTACTAGCTTTTAGGCCTTTTTTGTAAACTTAATCACTTCAGATCTTTCGATTATTTATTACAGGATAAGTTTTCCAGTACTGCAGTGTTTTTCACTGTTCAGATCTGATTCTATGTCAAGAAGTGTATATTTGCACCAGACTGTATCCTAACATTAGTTCTAGAGATAATAGGATTTCCCCACTGGGTCGTCCCTCTCAAGTACAATATTTTCATCTCTCCTGTTCAGCAGATTATCCACTATTTTCAAAAATACTATTTTCCAAGATGTTTTTTCCTGCTCTATATGGAGGATATCTGGATTCTTGCCCTATTTCTACATTAGGGCATTAAAAAAATGTGTACGTTTTGTCTGTACTCTCTTTTCCAGCCTCTTGTCCATGATTTATCCCCTGCTTTATTTGCAGTTCCTCTACATCTTTTCAACCACAGGCTTTATCTGTAGTAATTTCATATTGACTCATCAATAAAAATCCTACATAGTATGAGGATAGGGCAAATTATGGGAAAGCCAAACTAGGATATTACAGCTTAGTAGGTTCATTATTTACTATACAAAATCTGACTTTCAGCTGTTTCTATAATTTCAAAATTTATGAAATAGGTGTGGCTATTTGAATTATACAAAGTTCCCTCATTGAAGTTGTATCAACTTCTCTTTGCACCAGGTTAGTCATTCATTGTACATGACTTCCAAGGTGGTCTTTAGTCACGGGCGATTTGGCTATTTCAAACAAGTAGTGACCTGTAATGGCTGAATGTGAGGGGTGAGCTGGTTATGTGTGGGTCACAGACATGAAGCTTTGTAGTCATCCTTGCCTTTGCTTGATGTGCTGTCCATGCAACATAAGTTGCTGTGTGCATCCTGCTGCAAATTGAGTACAAGGCCTTTTTCAGTAGTGCACCAAAGTGACCCCAAGCAAATTCTGGGCTTTGCTGCAATATGAGTAGCTTCTTATTACCTGACTAAGCTCATACAACAGGTCTCTTGTACAACCTCTAAAGTGGCCGCCTGGAGAAACTATACTGAAGTTCTATCTATACTTTAGATGCTGTGTTCATGTTTTAAAAATCTCATATGTCAGAGATTTTGAGGTTTGGGTGCTGTTTTGGACCTTGTTCACTCATGCATACATTCCTATAAGGTCAAAGTCAAACCTGTTTATACTGAATGAATAGGAGGAAAGAAATCCTCAATTAATAGAAAAGCTGACATCAATTCACTAGAAACTCTCTTTATTAGTGACTTGATTAAAGGGATTAAAGGGCTACTGCTGTATGTTTTCTTCAAAAGCTCTTGCCAAATCAAAGATGCTAATACTGTTGTGCTGAAAAATGACTTCCTGTTACATGAAAATATTAAAAGGAACACTCTGAGTAAGTTTGGTTTATTGTGAAACGATCCATCTTAGAATAATAATATAAATCCCTCATTATCCAGAAGCATACCCACCTTCAGTGTCTTACATCTAAGTTTTCTGCTTAAAGTTCAACAACAGTGACTGGCGACATTTATTTTGTCCTGTTTTAACACATGCTCCCTTTCAGCAATGCTATCTGCCCATCAGAAGTCAAAGCCAAACCAGATGGCTCTAGAACAGATGGCTTATGTTTTAAGAAGCATAGGTCAGATCCAGCCATACAGTATGCCAGCTTCAGAGGAACGCTCTTGCTTCTAGAGATTTTGAATTGCTGAATGATTATTTTGCTTTGCTTTGCCTTTGTCAGGCTGTGAAAGTCAGCATGTGTGAAAAAGTGAAAGAAGAAGGTTCTGTAGGAGGGAAAGTTCAACATTCTATGTTCAAGGGAAAAAACAAATTTCTCATATGATAAAAAGCCACAATGAAGAGGTTGCAAAACCAGAGATCTCAGTGTTATTTCAAATATCTGTTTTGCATTGAAATTTGAATCAGGCTCTTGAAATAATTCTATAAACAGTTCTAGAGACAGCCATGATAGAGCAATCTATCAACTTTACAGCAACTTCCCTGCTACATGACCAGAGTTAGAGGAGACTGGTTCAAACCTGATCATGTCGAAATGCAGATTTGTTTGCAGCTGTGTAACTCTGATAAAGAAGATAAGTAGCTATTGCGGGTCACAACAGTTACATATTACAGTAATGACTCAAGGTCAATTTCTTTTGGAGGTCTAAAACATAACATACACAGACCACAGCAGACAAACTCATTCTCTTACCCCAGATTTGTAGCATGATAATTCTTGTAGTCAGTGTTCATCACTGCTCTTCACTATTGTCCTGTACTCTAAGGAGAGATAAAATATGAAAAAGAGCACCATGATATGAAGTATCCATATGTGGTTCAGGTGATTCCACATACAGAATAGAACTAAAGAACAGGGCTGGATCAATACAGTCAGTAATACTGGTGCACATTATTATATGTACATAATACCAGTAGAAATAATGTGCATTGTTTTTGAAGTACATGTAAAGAAAGAGTCCACACAATGTTTTTCAGCAACAAGCTTCAACTCTAGTACTAACAAAGTCAGAATCATTATCCCTATAATACAGAGAGACAGAAAGACACTGGGAACTAAAGCAATATATTCTTTCAAGATTGTGCCATAGAACAGTATTTAGAAAGGAAGCCAGCACACTGAAATCTTAATTCAGTGCTCGGTTTATAGGCCATAAAAGGTAATGACAGCAGTTTTTTACTTCTGAAGAGCTGTTACAGAAATGGAGAGTTTCAGGAGGCCACTCAGAAAGTGAGAAGATTTAAAGGTAATTCTGTGGAACTAAACTTTGTACACATTTAGCTTCTCTCCTTTTGAAGACTGTATTGTTCCCTTTGTTATGGATTCTTCATCTGAAGTTTGGAGTAAAAAGAGCACTGCTAAAGAATTTTGGCTATGTCTGAATATATCTGTATGTCATCATTTATGGAAAAAGAAGCTTTCATACAGAAATTGAATATGATAACTTTATTGCTTTGTGTTGTTATCTATTGCACCTTACTTGCTATCTCAATTTAGCTCCTGTCTTCTCTCTTCCTCACCAGTCTTGTAATGGAAGAAGAGACACAGCTGGAACAATACTACTTCCAGGAAAATCCTGAGGAATCAGCTCAGGAAGCCATAAATTAAGAAGAGCCTTAAGGTATCATATTTTTGAGTGAGGGCCATGTATCCACTTTGCATGATTTATGATATAAAACAATAAGCAACAGAAGAAAATGAGGAATCCAAAGACAGCCCTCAACAAAACCCTCCAAATCTTTTAAAGCAAACTGATTTTAAAATATTCTTGTTACCTTCACAGAATTTTCAACTTATAAATATATATATATATTAATGTAATAGGTCTATTCAGAACTAATTTTTCCGGGCTCTTATTATTTCCTTAGTATTTCTGAAAGAAATATTAATAACAGTCACAGATAAAGGAACTCTTACGATGACATAATCTGATCCTTTGAATGCACATGCCATAGAGTTCTCATAAAATGAATCAAAACACTCTTTTCGACACTGAAAGACCATGTGAGGTGCAGGGTTACCCAAAGCAGCTCTAAACAATTTTGCTTTGGTGTCAGCAGCTCTTTAACTATGTTAACTGAGACCTCCATCAAGGCTAATAAGCTCTGCTGAGAAGCAAGCGATGCTAAGATAAAGCACCCTATTACCATGGTATTTTCTTAGTCCTACATTCATAATTTTATCTTGTACTGATTTTAAGCAGTTAAGTATCTGTTACACATATTTGTTTATAATCTGTGTGCATTGAGGTTTTCATTCTGAATTCAATCATTCAGAATCGAGTTTATCTGTAGTCCGTGTTTTCGAATATATGGAATACAGTGAACAGAAAGTAGTTTATTTGAACGGTTATTTATCTCGGTGAAAGTAGTTGTGCTTAAACAATAGGGAAGTATAGGTCCTGAACTTACCTATCAGAACATTACTGAAGATCATGTGAAATCCTCTGGTAAACTCCCAGCCTCCTGATGTAACTCTCAGTGAATGGCTAGAATTTTGTGGTCAAACAGGAGCCCCTCTGGATGTAACTGAATGATAAGAGAGACACAGGCAAACTTATCCCCCAGAAGTTTAAACCACCACAGCTACCAAATGTTTGGCCTTATGACAAAATTTGAAACCATATAGGTGTTATATACAGAAACATAACACTCTGTGTCTTCTCTGCTTCAAAGAAAACAAAGAAGTAATTACAACTAGACAAAAACATACTGTCAAGCATTTGAAATCGACGGTTCTTTTGGAAAATGGATAGAAAGTGCAAGGGGTGTAACAGGTTGAGAGACAGAGCCACATGTCATGGCTGATTGTAAGTCATCCTTATTTGTTTAATTCTTTGTTTAATTTCCTTGCACTACTCAATAACTCTTTTCCATAGTACGTTACCTCCTTTAAACACCTCCAGTTTGTCACAATAAAAACATCACCAAGATTTCAATTTTTTTGCTGAAATTCCAAGGATGGGTATTGCATTATTATCTTATACAAGACAGTCAACTGCAATAGATTAATAACTTTCAGGTAAGTGATCATAACATCTAGCTGTTCAGATGTGTGAATTCTCAAACTGTACAAGATGCAGAACAAAACCTAGAAATCCTTTGTAAGGTTAGGTCAGGCAATGCCAAGCTAAAACATTCCTTTTAGAAAGTCATCCTCTGCTGTTCTAAAGATTTGAAGAAGTGAGAAGAATATCACGCAGTCTTTTGTAAGTTCTTCTAGTGCCTAATTATGTTCTCCTTTTCTTCATGAAAGTTTACTGCAGTAGAATTCCTTTTATCTACATTGTTCTTCTCTAAGATAATAATATATAACAGAACAAGGTAAAAACCAAAATACTTCTCACTCCTACATCAGCAGTTCTTCACATTCTGTATAAGTTTATTTGTGCCCAGACATTGTAGTGATGTGCACATCACGAACATCCAGGGATTGTTTCCAAGATACAGGATATCTGTGCGCAACTGTAGCATATGCTAGCAAGATTCACTGGCTAAATATAGGTAGCACAAGCAATGATAACAATGCAAATGTAGTGGCACAGGCTTGTCCAGGCTTGGCCATGACACACAACATGTATCCTGGGGATCTTTGGAGTCTGTCCTCAGGATGCCAGCCCATTTCTGCACGTGCTGTTTAGCTAACAAAAAAAAAGAGATGCAAGAGCAGGCTGAAGCTGTTCTGCAGCATGGCTAAAAATTGGTAGTGGCACAGTGGCTTTAGAGTTCTGTTAACTCTCATGAAAACCAAAGCAACTTTCCTGCTGGGTTTTAGATTTATTTTTTCTCTAGTCTGCTGCTTGCTGAAAAGGCATACTTTGCCTAACCCTAAACTTCCTGCATGCCACAGTCACACCTCATTTTGTCTTCTGTGGCAAAACAAGGTAGAGATATGCTCTGAAGCAGAAAGAGCTGTGTCTTTCACATAAGAAGGTTCTTATTTCTGCATTGCTATGAGGGAAAATTAGATTTATAGCATGAGTTATATTAAATGTTGTGAACCTAAGGAAGTTTGAAGGGAATTTAATAATTAAGAATATTTCAAGGGCCTATCAATAAGACTGGCTGCACTTCATCTCCACAGCCAAAGCCACTTGAGTAGAGATTGTTTGGAAATGTATGATGAAGTAGGCAGACCAGAGCATGGTTGAAATTACTATAGATTAAAAAAGAGTTGGCCATAGAAATGCAAACACTCTGAAGCATTTTAATAAGAGTACACTAAATCAGTCTCAAACAACATTCGGCAACACATACCACAAGGATTTGGATCTGCTTGTCGAAACTGTCCTGAGCAGTATTACCCTTTCCTTACCTTCTCTATAAGAAGGCTTGATCTTTGCTGAAAGATTCAGGTTTGCCTTTCTCCGACTCCTTAATGTTGCCTCACATTACTCTGAAGAAGTCCTGTATATTTAGGCCATATTAGACATAGTTTTTTATCTGAAGTAACTTGAAATCAGCTGTAATCTATGAGGCTATATGAACATTTGGCACTACATAGTAAGATGAAAATGTTGGATGGAGGCTATATAGCTAAACCACCGTGCTTTGAGTTAAATGTACACCATTTTCTTATCAAGCAAATAAGTGTCTGTTGTATAGATAACCTCGGGATTTTTATTTTGTGTGAGCATTTAAATTTTGCATTTGCATTTCAAACAATTGCCACATTCTCCTTTGCCTCAAAAAAGTGTTAGATTTTGTCTTTTCTTATTGAGCATTTGACAAAGTTTGGGTTTATTTTCTTCTTTTCTTATGAAAGGCAAAATATGATCAACTTATGACCTTTAGAAACAACACTCTTTCAAGAGAGCTTGCTTTTCCTTTCTCTAGCATCACTGCTAACCAGCAAATCATGTACAAATGGTTGCTAATATTTGGTTGCTAATACTGCTGCATACAAGAACTTTAATCATTTAATAACGCAGCTTGAATGTGGACACCTATTTTGTTAGAAAAAAATCACATTGTTAGTTTATTTCTTCATTTGCTGGGGAGTTTTGTTAACACCTGGAGGTGATTTGTTTCACCAGCAATCATACTGAGCAAAGCAATCAGTCAGTCAAGACCTGAAAGTTTCCTGCAGGGTGACCATATCTGCTCACAGCCCTCACTGCTTCTAGTGGCACAAAATGAACTAGAAAATGCACAGGACAAGTTCTCGAGTCAGTTCATGTGGGGTCTTGCTGCCTGTATCAGTCACTAGGGCAGTTTTTTTCAATGCAGTAGTTAAAGTTGGTCTGAAAAAGGATAGCAACCTTTTAATCATACATCCCCACTCACATTCCTGTGCGTTTCAGAAGGAGGGGAAAGCAGGAATGCGAAGTTTAAACCTTATCTTATATCAAATGCTCTCTAGAGTATATGACCCCTAGAGCAAGTCTTTGCCAACCTGTTTTCTCTAATTGGCTTTGAAGTATCATAAAAATTCCACTTCCCCTCAGAAGGTTTCCCACAAAAACATTCAGTGATAGCATCACAGTATTTCAGGTGAAGCTATTCCTGATTAAGAACAACCCCAGCTGCAGCATCAATTAGTTTAAAGCCTTAGCATAGCTCTTCTTTGCCTGATGAAGAAACTTTCAGGGTTACATTTGTCACAACCAATAAAGCACAGTTGTTTTTTTTCCTGTTAGCTTTTCAAAGAAACCTTAATCTCAGTGTTACCAGCATGAGTGGTTCTTCTTGTTACATGGAATTAAACTGTTCATACTTTTAGCACTTATAAGATCCAGAGCTTCTGATGCAATGCATCGTGCAATAAGTCACATATCTCAGACTTTTTTTTTTCCTGAGGATTCTTGCTAAACAATGGCTTACTTTCTCTGTTTCTTCTTCTTTCTTTCTTTCTTTTTTAATTTTTGGAGTATGTATCCAATTTGAACATTCCCCTTAGGTGATGCCAATCCAATTTTGAAAAAGTATTGTGCTTTTAATAGTTTAAATCATAGAGTACATAGGACTACATTTTTTCTTAGGAATAGAATGAAAAAATCATGTGTCAACACAGGTGCCACAAGTGCCAGGGCCTGAAATATTCACAAAAATACCAGATAAGGAGAGCAGGGGTAGGTAAGAAAAGTAAGAGCACTCCATTGTAACAGAGCAGATCACTTCACCTGAAGGATACTCACAGCAGAGAAAGGACTGTATGTCTGAAAACAAATTATTGCTTACATAGTATGAAAAAAATATATGTAATGGATAGTTCTCTACAGACAACAGAAAAAAAAATATCATTAAAAATATACATAGGATACTCAAGAGAAGAGTGAAAGACTGAGGTAGTGAAATGCAGAAGATGAATAAGAAGTGTCATGTAAATAGCGTGATTAATGTGATTTCATGCACAATATCTATTATCGTATTACAGGAGAAAGTCAAGTTGAATGAGAAACATCAGGTTTGCAAATAAATGCTAAGCCTTCTCCATTTTACTTAATTTTAAAAAAAAAAATTAAAAATTTTTTTTAAAAAAGGCTTTATTTTTCTTAATTTCTTCACTTATATTGTGCAGTTACATATTTGAAAACAACTATTCAAGCTTTTAACACTTTAAGAACATGCTTACCTTTACTCAGAACTAATTTTTATAGTATCTGGAGAGGAGGAAACTACACAAAGAAATCATGCTGGACAGCTTGATGTATTCACTTTAGAAAGTGACATCAGCACTGGATATATACCTCTTGTTTGCAGTTCCAGAGTTTTTAAGAACAATGGAAAAATCATTTGAACATGAGATAGCTTGATATTTTAGTTGAAACAAATGTTTATTGGCATTAAAATATAGATATCAAAATGTTCTTTAGTTTTGATGCCAAATCTAAAATGAGAAGGGATCTATTTTAGGTTATTCTTATCACCAAAATATTACTAAAAGTGCTTGAATCTCTGAACGAGTATTGGAAACATCACCCATTATACTTGGGTATTTGCCAAATCAAGAGCTGATTCAGTATTTGAATTAAATTCAGCAAATATATACAGTGGTAATATACCCTACTGCTAAAATAAAATGTTCTTGTAATGAAGGAAACCTTCTTCAGAGATTATGTTGTAGGAAAATATCATTTGTCTGTGTGGCTTCACCTGTGTATGACATCTCTCTGCACATCACCCTGCCTACACACCCTTATTCACCTTTCACTTTGCGTTGGGCAGCATTTTTCTAGAGCTCCAAGGTCCTGTTGCAGTCATTCTGGGTAAAGTAAACCACTTGTACATTATAGCAGCTGTCAAGCTGTAACTGCAAAGCTTCTCTGGTGGTGATAGACGTGTCACCTAGGGAAAAAATGAGATCCAACAGACTGTGCTAATGCAGTGTGATATTAAACACAGTTGTAGCAAATATGAAAGCTAGATAGCTAATGGATTTAATTCAGACAAATGTAACTTCTACCTCATCACAACCTGTTTTCAGGAGTTGTAGAGAGAGTTAAGGTCCCCCTCTGAGCCTCCTTTCCTCTAGACTAAACAATCCCAGTTCTCTCAATAGCTCCCAATAGGACTTGTGCTCCAGAATCTCTCACCAGCTTTGTTGCCTTTCTCTGGACACACTCCAGGGCCTCGATGTCTTTCTTGTAGAGGGGGGCCCAAAACATACAGCACTCTAGATTCAGCTTCACCAGAGCTGAACATAGCAGGACAGTAACTTCCCCACTCCTACTGGGAATCCTAATTCTTATATGAACCAAAATGTCACTGGCCTTCTTGGCCACCTGTGTACACTGCTGGCTCATGTTTAGCCAAGTGTCAACTAACACCTCCAGGTTCATTTCTTCCATACAGTCTTCCAGACTGTCCCAGGCCTGTAGTACTGCATGGGGTTGTTGTGACTGAAGCACAGTACTCAGTACTCAGCCTTGTTGAACTTCATCCCATTGGCCTCAGCCCAACTATCCAGCCTGTTCGGATCCCTCTTAGGGTCCTTCCTACTTTCAGGCAGATCAACACATCCTCCCAACTTGGTGTCATCTGCAAACTTACTGAGAGTGCACTCAATCCCCACATTCAGGTCATCAATAGAGACTAAACAGGACAGGCCCCCATTCTGACCCATACGTATTGCCACTCATTACCGGTTGCCAGCTGGATTTAATTCCTCTCACCACTACTCTTTGGGCCAAGCACTTCAGTCAGTTCTGTACCCAGCAAAGAGTGTAGCTGTTCAAGCTACGAGCTGCCAGCTTCTTGAGAATACAGTGGGAGACAGTGTTAAAGGTTTTGCTGAAGTCTACAACTACGTCAATGGCTCTTTCCTCACCCACCAGGCAGGTCACCCAGTCTTAGAAGGAGGTCAGGTTGGTCAGGCAGAACCTGCCTTTTGTGAACCAATGCTGGCTAGACCTGATCCCCCACATGCCAAGAGTTCTCTCACCCAATATGAGTTGTTCCATAATTTTTCCTGGCACTGAGGTCTGTCTATAGTTCTGCAGATCCTCCTTAGACCCTTCTCGTAGATGGGAGTCTTGGCAAGCCTCCAATCCTATGGGACCTCTCTGATTGATCAGGAATGCTGACAGATGGTGGAAAGTGGCTTGACAATCACCTTTGGCAGCTCCCTCAGCACCTTCAGGAGGATCCTATCCTTCCTCATGGACTTGTAGCTGTTCAGGTGAAGTAGTACTTCCCTGGCCTGAACTGTGTGAGACTTATTCTGTTCCCCATCCCAGACTTCCAGGTCGGGGGTAGAAAACCTTAAAGATAACTGGTCTGACTTCTTTTAAAGACAGACATAGGATACAACAAAGCAATTTTCTCCTAATCTCATTCTCAGAAGTAGCCAAAGCTAGTGTTAGCTGAATTTTTAAAAGCCAACATTGACAAAAACAGCCCAAAGTAGCTATGCATCTTAGGAAGCTTCCACACAGATTAATGAAGATAAGTTGTATTTAAAATTTTTAAATACACTCTGGTGTTTTGAATGTTAGAAGGTGACACTCTCATCACCAGTAATTACACAGGATTAATTATGTTGCAATGATAGTCCAAGAAATGCGTACATCAGAGATTTGAACTATTTTATTAGAAGTAAACACCTTAACTCAGAATCAGGTACTATGGAATTTGATATTTATTGTCTACCTTGAGAGGAAAATTGATCCACAAGTAACAGGTATGATTTTTTAATTTTATTCACACTGGAAGATGCTCTGATGTGATGCTGATAAGATTAGGTAAAATAACTTACATTAAATGGAATATAGGTATTCTTTTTTTTCCATGAAAATGATGTCTTCTTCACTTCATTTTCCTTTTAAATTCCTGCTGCCAGCACTGGGAATTCAAGCAGGGAATCAAACCAGGGCTCAGTACACCCTCAGAAGTGCAAAGCTTTGCAGTTAAAATTATCATATTACACATGGGCAAGTCTTGCTCTCAGTGACAAAAAGGAGTGCCACACAAGAAGTAACATCAAACTGCTATGAGTAATCAGATTAATCAGTGCTGGAGGCAGTTAGCAGCAACCTAAAGAAAAGGAAGCAATTTACATGAAGGCTGTTCATGAAAGTGCACAAGCTCCTTTTTATCTGCACATCTGTAGAAGGACCTGTGTATTTGTAATGCTATCCCAGATACAGGGAAGGAAGATCCATATCATGAGCTGCATTTATCTTAGAGCAAAGAGGATATAAACAAAGGCATGGCAGAGGAAGCAGCCACAGATATATAGTAAATCCACTGCTTCCCAGCCAGTTTTACCTGTAAAAAAAAAAAATGGTACACCACACTACCATCCCACCCAGGAGTATCTTATTCCTTTATCCTCAGTAGATCTGAGAAGATCAGATCACTTCTCTAATATATACTCTCTGATTCAACATTTACTTTCATATGCTAGACTCTACCAGTCCCAAAATCAGCCAATATTTAAAATTAGCTGTAACCTATATGAGGTAAACACCCAGAGAATTTCATGAAGTGCTGCATTACAGACACTTGCATAGTGATCTATAAAAATGACCATAGATTCTTAGTTCTGTGGAAATCATCCATAAGGAAGGAATCATTCACATGACTGAGGGAGCCATTTGGAAAACTGATGCTGAAGAAGTGCATGACTTCAAGCTTTTCGGGTTGTGACAAATTATTCAACTCAGTTTGAAAAGATAAAAATGTAACACATGTTTTTATTCTGAGGTATAAAACATGACCTAAGAAGCTGAAGGATGCATGACTACAATTCTCTAGAAATCCCTATAATGTTTGTTAGCTGAGCTGTCATTGAGCTATTGACTGAATGAAAACACCTTACATGTTTTATCTTGCCATGTCAACTTCTTACAAGATTAACCAGATTGCTAGAAGTGCATTAGGAAGAAAACAGGCTACAGGCTTGGGGTGAAGTGGCTAGAAGACTGCTTAGAGGAAGTAGACCTGGGGGTACTGATTGATGCTCAACTGAACATGAGCCAACAGTATGTCCAGGTGGCCAAGAAGGCCAATGGCATCCTGACTTGCATCAGAAACAGTGTTGCCAGCAGGAGCAGAGAGGTGATTGTTCCCCTGTACTCAGCACTGGTGAGGACACACCTTGAGTACTGTGTTCAGTTTTGGGCCCCTCACTGCAAGAAAGACATTAAGGCCCTGGAACGTGTTCAGAAAAGGGCAACAAAGCTGGTGAGGGGTCTGGAGCACAGGCCTTATGAGGAGAGGCTGAGGGAGCTGGAATTGTTCAGTCTGGAGAAGAGGAGGCTCAGGGGAGACCTCATTGCTCTCTAAAACTTCCTGAAGGGAGGTTGTAGTGAGCTGGGGACCGGCCTCTTCTCTCGTGTCATTAGTGATAGGATCAGAGGGAATGGTTTCAAGCTACAGCAGGGGATATTCAGGCTGGACATTAGGAAGTGGAAGCTATTGGAAATAGGTGAATGGTTGGACTGGATGATCTTTTACGTCTTTTCCAGCCTTGGCGATTCTATGAAAACAAATTCTCTCAGACCTGTTAGATGCAGATAACACATAACTTCTAGGGAAATACAACATACATAGGAAAATAAATAGGAATCTGAGACTTGACTTTTGGTCCTCTGTCTAGGGGAAATAGGAGGGGGAGGGGGACAGACTCTCTTACACCAGAATCCGACCTCCATTATTATCTGAAGCAAAGCAGACCTCCTTCAACAAAAGATGCATGCACATGCAAGTGCCTGGTTCTGTACAGAAGTTCCTAAAGTATGGCAAGGAGACGGATGCATAAAACGACTGTAAATCAAATGACAGCATGTCATGGAACGCATATTAATAAAGGATGAACAAACTGCAGTTGCTTTCTGACACTGTGCTATTACCTGAGGGAGTCCTGAATTGTTAAAATATGAAGAGAGGGACAAACAAGTAAAGCCATCAGAGTGCATGGTAGCAGAAGTTATTTTCATTTACTGATCAGAATATCTTTCTAATGTATAACCACGTAAAGTCTATATCTGGTATTTTTTGGTCAGCTTTTTGTTCACTTTCCTCTGACAACATGTATCTAATCTGCTATTATTTGTGTATATCTTTTACTATAAAGCTACTGGGAGTTCTTCTTCATGAAAAGCTCATGTGACAGTGGGCTTGGGTAAATGCTGACTGCTCATGACCCAGTGCAGATTCTTTAATGCGTAAGAAATTCAGACATATTTTATGCTTACTTGCACATAGAAACAAGGCAGATACTTTTTCCTTTCTAATCAATATATAAAAGAATGTCAACATACTCTCACCTCATCACCTCTGATTCTGTAGAGAACAATAAATGGGAAGAGGAGCTCAAATAAACACACATGGGTTGTTGGTGTGAGTCATGCTTATGAATAATGGTGATAATGAGAATGGTGTATTGTGTACCCAATAGAGATATCTCTACTTCTGAAGTAGGTTATTCTACTTTTTTATCTGTTTCTGTATGGAGGTTACAATGGCTCTATCATAAAGTTCCTTTGTGTATCTGCTACTGAAAAGGCATACAAAAGGTGGAAGAATAGATTTAAATTCAGTATTTTATGTATGATCTTCACGGAAAGTCATCCAAAGCAGTTGGTAGCTTTCCCTGGCTTTTGTGAATCCATATAGTATGTAGAGCTCTATCAAAAAGACAGATGAGTGTCCTCTATTTAAAAACAATAATAATTTTTTAAAAATAAATTACATTAAATTATAAAACTGAATGGAAAACGCATTGTGCAGAATGTCTTTTTGTCTGAGTAATAGGTGACAGAACTTGACCCCTGAGGAAAAAAGTTCCTTTTCTTCATTTCAGAAAACAATTGTCTTTATGCTATAAAAGTTATTACCTGACATAATTAGTAGTAGATTGCAGTACCAGAGATAAAATTTGCTCCCTATCAGTCACTCTAATCTATCTGGGTGAAGAAAATTTAGACAGAGAAGCATCAAAAGAGAGGCATGTGGACATACTGTGGTCCTCCTGAGTATGCCAAGTTAATGATCTCACTTCATACCTATTCAGGTGGAGTAGGAAAACATAGCTACAGATAAAAGAGGGAGAGAATGGCTTAAATGCCAATAAATGTAATAGTAATAGTAATAGTAATAGTAATAGTAATAGTAATAGTAATAGTAATAGTAATAGTAATAGTAATAGTAATAGTAATAGTAATAGTAATAGTCTCGTGTGGGTTGGAAGGGACCTTAGAGATCATCGAGTCCAACTCCCAGGATTCGAGCCTCTGTGTAGCAGAGTGGCACTTCTACCACTTGCACCACAGGGGGGATTCAAACCCCGGGCCCTGGTGTTGCAAGGCAGCATTCCTACCACTGTGCCACCGGGGCACACAATGTGTAGATATTTATTTTGGCTTAAATTATCTGCAGTGAAATAAGGTCTTGGCTTCCATGAGAGAACTTAGTGTTCTCCAAAATAATTGTTGGAGGTGATAAAAACAATTTTGGATTGACAGAATATTACCTTAGAAGAGATTTTAGATGGTCTGCCTAACTTTAAGGCTGAGCGTATAGAAATATTTTACTTTCACTTGCTACTTAGTGAAGAAACAAGAAGTTAAATCTATATACGGAAGTTATACTACGGGTTGGAGTTTGATGATCCTTGAGGTCCCTAACAACTCAATCCATTCTGTGATTCTATAATTCTATGAAGTATTTCTCTATCGCAAATAATCTTCAATCCTGTGAGGATTCGTGTAGTAAATTCCAGTCTATTGTAATAGAAAACATTGGTTGTTGTTAGCTGTTGCAGTTGCAAATTTATACACGAGAAGCAGAAAAACAGAAAAAATAAATTGGTTAATAATCATATAACATTTAAATTCTTGTGACCCAGTGAAAAGGATATGTAAAATCATCTGTTGCTGTAGCAAAATGTCAGTTTGGTACTGGTAGGCAATTAGTCAGCTCTCTGCTTGATACATGTGATGTGACTTCAGTGTTTTACTGGAGCCTTACAGTTAGGTGACTGATGATGAATACAGGAGAGCACAAGTGCCAGTCACAAAGGATCAGGTCTTTTTAGTGCTCATATTATCTTAGCTCCTGTGAATAATTCTCAGTCTAGCAGAAGATGTTGAATAACAGCAGTTAACTATTGTCAGCAGCTAAGGATAACTTTCAGCAAACAGAGGAAACCAATAAATGGAAGTAGTACACTTTAATGCATTGGCTCTAATATGGAAAGTAGATGTATTTTCTAGACTTATTTATGCATGAAAGCAAGGTTCTGCTGTTTTTTCTCCTCTTCCAATTAAAAAATGGATATTTTACTGTTTTATTTTCTGTTTCCCATTTTCAGACCACATTATTCATCAGCTGTACCCAGATAACTCTCCCAAAATTAACTGAGGGCACTAGGTAGGTGCTGGCAGGATGGGAGTGCCCTTGGAGGCTGAAGCAGAGGAGCTGTTCTTCAGAATCCCTGCCAGGCACAACCCAGATTGCCCCTCCTCAGAGGTGGGGTCACCAAAAGAGAGGGATGCGACTGTGATTGTGCCCCAGGCCACAGCAGAGAGCAACAGTGGAGCCAGCAGTGGGAATGATGTTTCTTGGCTCTGGCCTCTTGAGTTTCCTCTCATGTCACCTGTTTCTCAGGGACTTGCTACACAGCCTGATGCCCTGATGTAAGCAAGAGAAAAGTAAATCTCTTACTCTCACAAAGCAGAGCACTCCAAAGTGAGGAAATGCCAGAATTAAGGTATCCTTTGCCAACAGAGTCCATGAACATAAGCTTGATGCCTATCCATCTATACAAACGTATGTATGATTATATATATTTATACACAATAACATACCCTTTTTTACATCATCCCCCAGTTATAGAGTGATGTAGTGGAACAGGCTGGAGAAAGAAGTCCTGACTTGCCCTTGTGGCCCCGCACTTACTTTGCAGGGGTCACCACAGCGCTGGAAGGTTATCTATCTACTGTCACCTTGATCAAAAGGCACTTAATTACTCTTAACAGGGTGTAAAGGAGCTGGGTGAATTAAGTTCTTTCCTTTTTCAAAGGCATGTTCAATCTCTAGCCGCGTTGTCGTAGTTACAGCTGGGGAATTTGGGGAATGTGCTGGTGAAATTGATTACTCAGACATGTGTGACTATGATTCATCAGAGAGCCTGGAAAAGAAAGATGGGCAAGATCTCCCCCAGCCCCATTGTTTCTTTCTTTATTACTTTATTTGAAACAAATCTTGGACAATAGAAAAATAATTTGATTTTATGATAGCCACGGGCAGAATAAAAAATGCCACCCATGATAGAATTGTAGGTTAAAGATTCAATTTGAAACAATGATTTTCCTCACTTTATTTGCTAATCATTTTGAGAACATTACATTCCCATTTCCTTCAGGTGACCATAGTTTCTGGGAGTTTAAAGAGACAGACCAATTACTCTTAACAGCAGTTGCCAGTTACCAAGTATGGCAAAGAAACTTACAAAGACAATCATCTAATTTAGAAACAATATCTGCCCTTTCAGAAGTTATATGATTATCGGTTCCGTCTAGCTTCAGCCACTGAACATTACAGTGCTCCAACACCTGACTGTTTCATTTTTTCCTGATTAAGATTTCTGAATGTTTAAGAGTTCTGATGTTTAAGTGTAGCATTTCATCTTTAAAATCTTTTCAAATTGTAGAAACATTGACTTTTCTGAGTGCTTTCTCCACAGACATTTTAATAGCTACAACAATAAGACAAGAGGGAATGGCCTCATGTTGAACCATGGGTGATTCAGGTTGGATATTAGGAAAAATTTCTCCTCAGAAAGAGTGGTGAGGCAGTGGCACAGGCTGCCCAGGGAGGTGGTGGAGTCACTGTCCCCGAAGACGTTCAAGAAACATGTGGATGTGGCACTGATAGACTAGATGATCATAGTGGTCTTTCCAACTTGATGATTCTGTGATTGCTGAGATATGACAAGTATGACAGTTTCTTTAAGTACAAATTTTCAGGGCAAAAACACCACTGGAAAAACATACCTTTTGTAAACCAAAAGAAATAATGACTGTAACACCCCTGTGTGGATGCCTTTGGAGGACTAACTGGGTTGTCCCATAGAGCATCCTCCTGCAAGTTGGTCTCTTTGTAGGAGCTGCACTGGGCATTCCCCAGTGACTCACCACTACTGAGTGAGCATTGAGACGTTATTAAAAGTTTATATTATTTTTGAAGCAAACTGAAAGGATTATTCATTCTACTTTTTAAGGCACTCACTCTGGAAAGGAGAAGATGACAGCTCTCCAGATAATGTTTAGTTACTCAGACAAGGTGCAAAAATGTCAGGAAAACAGACAGCCTCTTCATCTTCAAAGCTAGAGGTCAGGCATAGCCATGTCCCAGATATATACTGCTGAAAAAGACTTATTCATTTCAGACATTTTTGAAGAATTTAGGTAAAATTGTGGAGAAAACAATGCTGGACTCTTTAAACTGAGCTTCATAACAGATATAAATTATTTATTAATTGTATCAATAGCTATGTACAACATTAGGTGTCTATGTCCCTGCTCTAAGGACAGTGTTAATATATGAAACATATTTTTTGGAAGCTTCAAGATCTACTTCATTCCAAACTGTCTCAGGCTGTTGGCAATGGTGAGAATGAAGCTACATCTGACATGACAATCCAGTAGGGTCACAAGGAGTACAAGCATTAGGCTTCACCAGTAATGTTCTGGCAAATAGTGGTTAGTCAAAGAAGAAAAATCTAAGACTGGCAAGACGCAGAGAAATATAAACCAGAGACTTATGATTCTGACAACAGTTGTTAAATGTCATTGAATTTCAGATACATTGTAAATGTAACATTTTCTGCATTTTGGCTTGCTCATGAAGCTCTGTGTGAGACAATCAATATTAAGGGTAGTGTACAATGATACACAGGGAAGAAATTCACAAAGCATCCTTTACATGCATTCCTGTGTAACATACTAAACTGCATCTATTCTTCCAAGTTAGAAATAAGGCTGGCAATGCTGTAAGAGGTTGTGCAAGTGAAATTAAGTCATAGTTTGCAGTGCTACCATCTTTCTTGACTCTGGTCCACGTGGATTCTAAATACAGTTGTGGCAAGATACAGAGTTGCATTTTGTGCCAACACATCCTTTCCAGACACTATACTTTGCTCAGAGACACTCTGCTTCTCCTGTGTTGGAACAGAACTCTTTTATAGATCAGGTCAAATTGTTGCACAGAATACAACATTTCTAGTTCCTCCCAATGTATCACGTTAAGATAAATAAATATATCCATCCATTTGACCCTAAACATGTTTTCTCAAATATTAAACTTAATCTCCCACTTGGCTGGATGCTAACGCCAAAAAGATTATTCATGTCAACAGGGCTCCAGTCACTTTTACTGTTTTCCTTTTCATCCTCTAAGACAAATGAAAAGGAAAACAAATGTGACTGATGTTGGTCATTCTAGATGGAAAGATGGCAGAAAAAACTGAAATTCATTCTGCTCACAGATCATGTTTTTACAGGCAACTAAATATTCGCTCGAGCACAACTCAAGCTTATTAAACTGTGTAGCTCATGCATCACAGCACTGAGAAAATGCTTAAGCTTGTTCTCATCTGCCCATGAAGATACATCTCTGGTGATGAAGAGCGTGGTCAGGAGGCAGTCTATACCCGGTGATTTGAACTCAACTGCAAAATTCCCTTCTAAAAGATGGCTTGCTATGGCAGGCTAGGCAATAATGCTGTTAGTGATTTTGTCTTATAGGCCTTGCAGGCTGCATTTATTTCTTAGCAAAAGTATGCAGCTGTAGCCATGGCAAGGGGTTTTTCTATCACAGGAGGAGAGATTATCCAGCACAGCAGAGAATCACTACAAAGCATCAGCTTCCACTTTTACTTCCATAGACATCTTCCCTCATTTCTTCTCCACAGCTCTTACAGCTTTCCCCAGCGAACTACAACCTCTGCCACTAACATTCTGCAGACAGAAGATGCCCAAGTTAAGGAGAAAGGGAAGCCATGACTGTAACCAGCTATAAGAGAAAGTGAATCATAAAATCATTAAATCAGAATCATAGAATGACTTGGATTGGATAGGACTTCTGAAATACGTTCAGTCTCATGAGGTGGTCTTAGACTTGGACTTGCTCTTCTGTTACATGTGGGGGGATGCCTCCATATCTCCCATCTAGATGTTCAGGGATGTGAGAGAAATGAGAAACATGACTGCCAGTGAAGACTGAGGCAAAGAGTTCATTGAGTACCTCAGCCTTCTCCAGGTCTATCGTAGACATTTCTCTCTTCACATTTATCACAGGGGATACACTCTCCTTGGCCTGTCTCTTCTGACCTATTTGCCCATAGAACCCCTTATTATTTTCCACATCCTTCACCAAGTTCAGTTTTATTCACACCTTGGCTTTCCTGATTCTGTCTCTGCATGTCCAGACAGCACTCCTTCATTCCTCCCAAGCTACCCATCCCTCTTTCCACTGCTTGCACATGTCCTCTTTTCCCTCAGCTTGATCAGCAAATCCTTGCTCAGTTTCCTGTCTCCTCTACTTGTTTTCCAACACTGAGGAACAGAGATCTCTTGTGCATCCTCAAAGAGCTGCCAGTTTTATTCTGCTCCTTTGTCCCTAGGGGGACCTAACCCCTGGGATCTTTGTTTCCAAGGAAATCCCAGCTAGTAATGTCTTAAATAGGCTGAAGTTTGCTCTCCTGAAGTCCAGGGTCCTGACTTTGCTTTTTGCCAGGTCTATCCTCCGCAAGATCACATACTTTACCAGGGTATGGTCACTACAGCCCTGGGTGCTTCCAGTCTTAATCTCTTTAATTATCTCTGTGCTGGTGAGCACCAGATCCAGTAACACTTCACCTCTGGTTGGTCTGTCTAACACCTGCACCAGGAAGTCATCCTCAGTGGATGCCAGAAGTCCCCTGGATTGCTTACAGCAATTCTTAATGTTGAGAGCAATTTCCCTACTCTTCCTGCCCTGTCTATCCTTTCTAAAAAGCTTGTAGCTTTCAGTCATAGTATTCCAGCTGTGTGATTTGTCCTACCATGTTTCCATGATAGCAATTAGGTCATAGTTTTCTAATTGCTCTGTGCCTTTCAGTTCCTCCTCCTGCTTATTTCCCATGCTGCATGCATCAGTATAGAGCCACTTCAACTGGGCTGTCAGCAGCATTATTCTCCTTAGTGAATCCTCCCAAGTTCCTCTGGAATAAATCTGAGGTTTTTCCCTTCTGTTTTCTACAGTAAAAGCATTCACCAGACATTCTCTGTCACTTAGAAGTCCATTCTCGGGAGGGAAAAATATTACCTTCAGCAAGTAATGAAGGCCAGGGAAAAGCAAGGAAGAAGAATGGGGCAACACAGAGCTGATGATGGGGATGTATGCTCATTACCCAGGTCTCTCACTGAAGTTCTGAAAGAAAACATATAAAATCTGTTAAAGCCAGCAATGTTCAACAGCAATCATAACATTTTGGCAGTGAGTTTTACCACCACCTGCAAACACAAAGAATGTGATAACAGAGTAAACAAGCAGTTGCCACATGGATGTGATATCATTAACTCATGTTTTCCCACAGAAACTACTTCCAAAACCATAGGGCCAGAAAATTCAGTTCTTTGGTTCTTCCACATCCAGGCAGACCCACCAAGAAACTCAACAGTGCTGTCCAGAATCCCTCAAGAGGTCATTGAACTGGAGTTGCTCTGGATGAAACTTCGATATTAAAGACTTTCTCTGTATTTGAAGATTTTTTACTGTTGGGAGGTTTTCTGACCACTTTTATTCTAAACATTATTAAAGATTAAGGCAATGCAATTATTATTTAAAAATTATGGTTTGTAACGAAAGCACATCTGTTTGGTCTGAAAAGGTCAGTTCTGCTTCAGAAAGGCTAAACAACCATTTTATGAACAGCTTTGATACCACAGTATTGCAGCTCACTTTCCATGGCTACCAAGAATGTAGAAAACGTGAACCAAGAAGGCAGGATGTAAAATGTTTCAAAAAATAAGAAAATTGGGCAATATTTCTCATTTACAATTGTTTTGACTTTCTGATTCATCAGACAGATTAATGAAGGGAAGGTTTCCCACTTCATTGATTTTCCTCCTGTGAATGCAATAAGGACTTCTGTTTTTAAGGCACTGGCAAAACAGTTTAGGAATCCTCTGGGTATTTTATGCCAGATCTTCCCCTGACATAAAGAAGAACTAATGGCTGCAATCACCTTGCCTGCAGCAGCTTGTGTTTTTAAAACACAAGACCCTGGATTCTTTAAGGATCAGTAAGATTCTGTTTGCAAGGAAGCAACTTATTAACAAAAATGGGGGCCTCAGGAGTGGATTGATCTTTCCTATAACTGAAACATTCTTTGCAGTACATTTCATTTCAAATTCATATTAGAAAAAACAATTACTGACACTCACATGCTAGGATTGATTAATTTCCTGTCCCTTCAGGCTAAAAACTTACATCACAAAAGATTGCAGGGAAGCACATTGCCAGCAAGTTATAATAGTATTTATTTTGTCTCTGGAAAATACAATTTATGCACAATTTCAGTGCATCTGTCTCCTTTTTTCCCATCTTCTCAAAAACTGGTGAGTGAATTGCTCTTCCTACTCCTCACGTACAGTGGAATCTGTCCTGGGATCTCGGCTTTTAGGAACACTTTAAGTATTCAGACTCCTGAAACAGTTTAAAGGACAGATCACTTGCTCAGGTCTTACAGAAGAACTCTCAGTCCTCAGATCATCCTATTACCATCAGGGACTTTGATTGAAAACTCAATTGCCCGGAGTCCTTTTATATTCAGTGAGAGAGGCACCTCCAAAGATTAGCTCAGACCAACTCACTAGACATATCTATTTCTCATCATTCATTATAGAAGAAAACTAAGGAGTCTACAGCTATGTTCTGTATACCCAACCTACTCTATGTAATTAGACAAAGATCTGCTTCCTAGCTTCTAGGGACCATCTATATACTTGGCTACCTCATGGTGGGACTAGTGGTGACCACACACTGGCCTAGTTCTAGTCTCAATCTCATACTCACTTTTCTATGTAAAAGAAACTTAATCAAAAGGTGAGAAGGACTGGAGCACCATGCTACATTCCAAGAGGCCCCCAGCACAATACTTTGGCAGTACTTATCTCTTTAATGGAAAAGTCTTGGGCATCAATTTTGTACACACTTTCACCCACTTCCTTTCTTTTAATTTTCTTTCTATTGTGGCACAACATTTTCTTGCTACAGTTTGTCATTGTACTGGAAAAGAGACTCAGCTGATTATATTTAATGAGGATGGAATATATGCTGCCCAACAAATCTGTAGGCTGAACAAAGAAGCTGTGGTGCCCCAACCCTGGAGGCGCTCAAGGCCAGGTTGGATGGGCCCTGGGCAGCCTGAGCTAGTGGGGAAGCAGCCCTGCCCATGGCAGGGGTTGGGGTGGCGTGGGCTTTGAGGTCCCTTTCTTTCTAACCTAAGCCATTCTATGATTCCATGATTAAGAAACAAGCACTGCAGATTTCAGGCAGGGAATAAGACAGTTTTGGTCCTACACCCTGAAACTTCATTTCAGCCCCAAACATGAAGCATGAATGCCATCTCATGTAGTCGCAGCCATAACAGCAGTTCCTGGGGACAATCTCAATTTCTGTCTCAGGTAACTCTGTGAGATGCAGCCTCTATAAAACAGAAGTAACAGTGTAAACAGCACCGAAGCAGAACAGCCTTTCTTTTCTTTCTTTGCTTAAAGAAAAACTAGCTAGTTCCTTGGAGTAGACTGTGCTTTAACTCAGGCTGAAGCAAACAAACCAGGATATCGCTGACCCTATTTGTGCTCCGTCGTTACTTAAGGAACAAAACTCTTTAGAACTCTATATCAAGTCGGAAAAAAGTCCTGAAAAATGGTCAGAGGTCATGTTAGCTTCACACAGTCAAAGCATTAGCAACACTGAACTGATTTTCTTCAAGCACAGAATCTTTTTGATGATTCTCTGAGGACAGTTCTGGAAAACGATTTTCAAGACAACATATTTAAGTTTAAATGGAGCTCAATTAAAGTAAATGGGACTTATACAGATAATGATCTGAAAACATCATTCCAGGAACTCCAAAGCTAATTTCTGGACTGTTCCCATAAGGAGAAAGCAAATATAAAGTATACTCACAGCTACTGAGAAGTGTACTTGCAAATTACACACAGAGGGGAGGGAAAAAGAAAGAAAAAAGTAACGAAAAAGGCAATTGGTAGAAAATTTTTTATCCAAAACTCACGTTTCTCAGTTAACAAAACCGGGCAAGGGTAAGAAGAAAAGTGTATGCATACTGTGCCATTAGTCACAGCCATAGTTGTGTAAATGACCATACATCCTATCCAAGACTTTTAGGTTTATGGGGTCCTTTGCACCTTTTTATTCTTCACCTGTTCTAAAGCTTTTTTTTTCTTTTTTCTTTTTTTTTTCTTTTCTTTTCTTTTTTCTTTTTTTTTTTTTTTTCTTTCCCACAATACTGGATTTTTAATGGCTTGGAAAGCCATATAGTTTGTAAATTCCACGGCGTGAAAAAGCGCAACCATAACTCCTTACTTTTAAACACAGCCACATAAAACACTTCTCAAAGAATAAAGCCTAAACTAAACTATACATCAAGTCAGTCAATCAATACACTGCAGCAGGGTCTGCATAATTACTTTCTTTCTGTGCTGTAATAGGGCCACATTGTGCTTTATGGCCATCATTAATTATTAAAATAGTTTCCTGCACTAGCATGCATCTACACAGAGTACCTGCTCTCAATCTTCCCGGGTCAATCTTTTCTACTGGTTCACATCTATCTAGTGAGTACCCTCTAGGCCCTCCAGCATTCCCCTGGGATGGGAGTCAAACTATTCAGTGTCTCATGGGATCCCTGTTCAATCTATCTCCAAAGTCCTTGAGTCTTTTGCAATCAAAAGCAATAGGTCTCTACTTGATAAAGAAATACCAGCGAGTTTCAGCCACATTTATAAATGAATATTGCTCTACTTTCCCCCAGTTACATAAAGTCAGCCCCTAGCACAGAAATTTTAATACAACAAGATGACAAGGTGCACACAATTTTTCAGAAGAGGGACTCAATACAAACTAGTTTGTAGCAGTGGGTGCTCCACAAGTAGGTACTTGCAAGCATGTTAACTGGTCAAGGGGAATATTGTCAAATGGCTTCATAGTTTCTTGAGTTCATTTGTCCCCACCTTTCCTGTAGAGTTCCTTTAATTATCTGAAGACCTCTATAAGGTCTTCCCAGTACATTCTATTCTTCAAGCTGAACAACTCCAGCTCACTCAGTGCTTCAGCCCTTTGATCATCCTCTGTCTCCCCACTGGACCCACTCTAACAGCTCCATATCCTTTTTTTATGCTGTGAACCCTAGAGCTGAATGCAGCACTCCAGGTGAGGCCTCACAACAGAAGATGGCAAGATCACTCTCTTGACTTGCTTATATGTTTCTTTGAATGCAGCCTAGGACATGGCTGGTTTTCCAGAATGCACAAGAACGCTGCCAACTCACATTCCATTTTGCATTCACCGAGTCCTTCTTCTCAGTGCTGTTCTCAATCCATTCTCTGCCCAGCTTGGGATTGTCCCAAACCAGGTGCAGAAACTTTCACTTGGACTTGCTGAACTTCATGAGGTTTGTATAGGCCCACCTCTCAAGCCCATTGAGGCCTCTCTGGATGACATCCCTTCCATCCAGCATCTTGACCACACTACTCAGCTTGTTGTCATCCACTAATTCCTATCAGCTTTGTTTACTTATATTAACCCCATCTTGATTCTTCATAACAGTAAATGCAAGAGACAATCTTCAGCATTTTTTGTAGTGTTAATAAATAGCATCTGAGCACTGAGTTGCATCCCAAAGTTGTAGACACAACTACAAAATCCTTAAAATTTTTACTTACGATTTTCCCAGTACTTAAGGCTATGAATTCATGTGAGATACATTTTCTGAAGATTTTTCAATAATAACAATAACAAAACTGCCTGGTAGATCTTAACTGAAAGGTATAATTTACACTATTTTTGTGAAGATTTCCTGTGATTATTGTTGGTGACATCTGTTTTCATTAAATCCCAGCTCCCCTCTGATGCTGCACACATTAAAGCTAAAGAAAAAGGACAAGCAGCTTATGCCTGGAAGCCACAAATTAGGGAGGGATTGACTTCTTTGGGAGGTGATACCCCTTGAACGGAGTCATTTAGTGTCTAAATATGCACCACTTGTCCCTGTGCCTTTCTGACTCAACAGTTTTTTATCCCAAAGGAAGAATTTCTGAAAAAGTAATAAGCTGGAGAAAACAAAGCTCATTTTAGAATTACAGTTTTATTAGCCAACAATGCTATTCTGCAGTTATCACTTCCACAATTCCCCACTGGGATGAAACATAACAACCAATT
Source organism: Coturnix japonica (assembly GCF_054131305.1). NCBI lineage: Eukaryota > Metazoa > Chordata > Aves > Galliformes > Phasianidae > Coturnix > Coturnix japonica. The sequence continues at coordinate 109,744,226 of NC_140663.1, forward strand.
TACCTAGCAACAGTACACAGCAGATTAAGACAGAGAGTGAAGAACAATTGCAGTAGATATTAAAGTATATGTTAAACAATTGTCTCATTGATAGTTGGCCACCATAAAAGGCTTTAGCACTATCCAAAGGTCCACAAAGTCTTTTGGTATCCTAATAACCCCTTAGTTAGGTTTTATACCTCCTCAGTACCAATTGCCATGGTGCTTAATATAAACCTACTGCTCCTCACACTTGCCAGCTTTATGCCGAGGTCTTCTGTCATGAAGCAGCTGCGTCTGATTCTGCACTGCTGTGCAGTACTACATGTACAGTGGTTCAGCTGTGCAAAAAGTGAAATATATCTATGCACACTGTCAGTGTGCTTTGGACACTGGTTTTGTGCTCCATGATGGACTGAAATGATGGATATGTGGGATCTGGAACCACTAAAGCCAAGGTGCAAAACAACATAACAAGATATTCTTTTTCTTTCCTTTTTCCTTTTCTTTTTTTTTTTAACACATATTTTTTCTTTTTTTTTTTTTAACTTTTTCTTTTTCCCCCTAGTTTTAGCTTTTAATTCTCCTTGACTTTGTGGCTGCTAGGTTTCCACTTACATTAAAACAGATTCAACCACTATAAACTCTCCAGAGCCCCAGTGAATGGGCTGGCTGCCTGAAATAATTATGGGAAAGACCTCCTAAATATTACCTTTTTCTCTGTGTACACTAAAGGCTCCCCAGTTAAAGATATCTGTGTGGAGGAAAATTCTAAACATAAACAGGTAAATTATAGATGGAATATTAAAAAAGATGAACAACTTGTGTAACAATGTAAGCAAGAGGGTAGTGTGAACCACAACCTGCAGTCAAGCACAGTGTAACAACTGCTTTCATATACTGTTTTATGAGAAACCTTAGCTTTATAATTTCTTGTTGCTTAATGAGCAGTAAGAAAATCAAAATTCTGCTTACCACATCCCTCAGTGCCACATCCACACAGTTCTTGAACACCTCCAGGGACAGTGACTCCACCACCTCCCTGGGCAGCCTGTGCCACTGCATCACCATTAGACACCAATGACAGAGGAAACACTATTTTACACAGAGACTTGTACTAGGCAAGTTTCTTCCATTCTAAAACATGTTACACATGTACAATACTTCCCATACTGAATATAAACTATATATAGGGAATATAAACTTCTCAAGCAGGAGTACTTAATTTTATATACAAGCATATTGTGACACTAATTTCTGTTTCCAGCCATCAGCTCTTACTCTCTCAGCATGCAAAAGGGCAAGAAAAAGCCTGGCTGTTTCACCTATAAACTTGCCAGTTACATTACCACAGAGTAATGCAACTGTTTGTCTAGGTCTCAGACTCCAGTTCCTTGCTGGGTGTCACATTCTCTCTGTGCAGAACAATTCAACGATATATATGAAACTAAAGGACACCAGATTTAAATTATTCCAACTGAAATACTGGCCACAATTCAACAGGGAAAATAAGATTCCCAAAAATGCTTGTATTTGTGCTCCATCGTTACTGAGCAAGTGGGATAGCAATGGCAAAAAGCTAGAGCTTTTAAATTCTCTGCCTACAGGAATTCTACAGTACTGCAGGTGCCCAAAGATGATCTATGCAAGGACTACGTAGTTTGGTGCTCAGTGTGCACAGTTAGGGGAAAGAGTACACTGACAAAATAATAATTATTATTATTATCATTTCTTATTTTGCAAAAGGAAGGTTTCTTACAAAATCTGAAAACTTCTTCCAACCATTCCCAGAGCATCAGAAGGTATAACAGTAGTACAGAGTGATCAAAAAGCCAAAAATATTAACTTCAGGTATACTGAATTTACCACAGTACCCCTAGGTACCTCACGGTCTTCAGTGCTCTGATTGCCACAGTGCCTCTGGGAAAAAGAGAAAGAGCAGAAAAGAAGAATGAGTAATCTTTATGCACATCCAGAGGGCAGGAAGGCCCTTCAGAGAGATCTAGATAAGCTGGATCACTGGGCTGAGGTGAATGGGATTAGGTTCAACAAGGTCCTGCACTTTGGCCACAATAACCCCATGCAGCGCTATAGGCTTGGGGTTGAGTGGCTGGATTACTGTGAAGAGGAAAGGGACCTGGGGCTGTTGGTTGATGCTTTGCTGAACATGAGCTAACAGTGTGCCCAGGTGGCCAAGAGGACAATTGGCATCCTGGCCTGCACTAGAAATAACATGGCCAGCAGGAGCAGAGATGCAATTCCTCTGTACTCAGTTCTGGTGAGGACGCACCTCATGTATTGTGTTCACTTTTGGGCCCCTCACTACACGAAGGACATTGAGGTTACTGGAACGTGTCCAGAGAAGGGCAACAAAACTGGTGAGGGGTCTGGAGCCCAAGTCTGACAGGGAAAGGCTGAGCAACCTGGAGAAGGGGAGGCTCAAGGGAGACCTCATTGCACTCTACAACTTCCTAAAGGGAAGCTGTGATGAGGAGGAGCTTGGCCTCTTCTCCCATACAACAAACAGGACCTGAGGAAATGGCCACATGTTGTACCAGAGCAGGTTTAGATTAGGCAAAAGGAAAATCTTTTTCCCTCAGGAGAGTGGTCAGGCACTGGAATGGCTGCCCAGGGAAGTGGCAGTGTGCAAGATGCGTCTGGATGAGGAGCTATGAGATCTGGTTTAGTGGTTTATGGTTGCAATGGTAATGGGAGAACAGTTGGACTGGATGATCTTACAGGTCCTTTCCAACCTTGTGATTCTATGATTCACATACAGAAACTCGAACACAACAAGGTAAGACTATATTTTTCTTAAAGTTATTATCAATCTTTAACTCCAGTTTTCAGTTTCCACACTTCAGAGATCCCAAAATAGCCCATTTTTGATAGAGTGGCAAGTACCATTATCTTGAAATCCGGTATATCCCTCATCAGCTCCTGACTTCAGAAACATATGCAATAAATAAATGTGTCCAAAATAAGCCTGTGGAAAAGCAAGTCACCCATAGTTCAGGCTAGACATCTAACAACCACGTTCTCATTGACCTTCACCTTGTTTTGTGGCTTCCTTGAAATGATTATAATACCTGTAGGTGAACAAAATACTTCAATTTATGGATTCTGAAGATTTTTACAGCACACATAGAGGCAAAACATGTTTGGACATAATTTCCCCAGTCTTCCTTTTCTCCCTCCCTTTTAACTATTTTTCCTACATTTTTACTGGCATATATCAAATTAAGCTCACAGTAAAATTACAGTTGGTTGCCTAAAATCTTTTCTCTGTGTATAATACTTACAGATTCCAAATACACCCATTTATAATACCATGACAAGAACTTAGTAATAAATAAAATCAGTCATTGAAAGGGCATCACCTGTTTTCTTTACTATAAATTGCTATCAGTTGTATGTGCTATATCCCCTGTATAAGGGAATTTCCTCAGATATTTAAAGAACATCTATTACTTACATTACATAATTACTACACTGCCCTCTTGTATTCAGATTTTATTAGTAAGAGACCAAGTAGAAAAAAAACAAAACAAAAAACCCCACATTTCTTCAATCAAAATCACTCTTTTATTTAAGGTGCTGACGTTAGCTATGTTTTTAATCCTTTCCAGATGAACAGTTATGAGCTACACAGGAGGTAACAAGAGCCAAGCAGCTTACCAAAAGCACAGATCTCTAGGGGGAAACTATCACCTAGGCTACAACTCAAGGAGCTTGAAACTCCTAGAAGAGAATATTTAAAAGATGTTCAATATTCCCTTCCAATCAATCTACCTTCTATGATAGCCCTTGAATGGAATCTTCAGAGATGGACAATGTTAAATTTCATTCTGACCTGAAATCAAAAGGAAATAATTAGTTTGTAACTAATGAATGTTGATGTTTTAAACTAAGTTGATCATTTATTCATCTTATTCATGGACTTCTTTGGGGTGAAAAATTATGAAGACCATACTTGGTGAAGCTCTTATCACTGTCACATAAACTCCGCTTGCAAGGTTCAAACTATTTTTTGAAAGAGTTTAGCTAACAGTATCATAAAATACATTCACTTTATGAAGACATCTTGCTTTGGTTTAGCTAACATCTTTGCTACATATTTCCTGCTACAGTTGATACTGGGGTAGCAACACATAAACCTGTGCTAAAAATCTCTACTCTCTGTAACAGACTTCAAATAAATTTCTCAAGGGTCACAGCTTACTGATGTGAAATTCTTACCTCCCTTTCATCCAGCTGCCACAAACAACTGTGCTATATAATTTCAGTTGTGAATTAATCAAATTCCATCTTGAGACATGAAATCATTACAGTTGGAAAAAACCTCTATGATCATCTAATCCAGCTGTCAAACCATCACACCACACCTACTAACCATGTCCCTCGGAGACATGTGTGCACGTTCCTCAAACACCTCCAGAGACGGTGACTCCACCACCTCCCTGGGCAGCCTGTGCCTCTGCATCACCACTCTTTTGGAGAACAATTTTTTCCTAACATCCAACCTGAACCTCCCCTGACACAACTTTAGGCCATTTCTTCCCATCCTATCACTGTTACCTGGGAGAAGAGTAACTCACAACAACCTCCTTTCAGGAATTTGTAGAGAGCCATAAGGTTTCCTCTGAGCCTCTTCTTCTCCAAACTCAACAATCCCAGCTCCCTCAGCTGCTTCCCATAAGACTTGTCCTCCAGACCCCCCACAGTTTTGTTGCCTTTCTCCAGAGACACCCCAGGGCCTCGATGTCTTTCCTGCAGTGAGGCGCCCAAAACTGAATGCAGTATTTGAGGTGCAGCCTCACCACAGATGAGTACAGATGACTTCTCTGCTGCCCCTGCAGGCAACATTATTTCTGACACAAGCCAGAATGCCATTGCCCTTCTTGGCTACCTGGGCACACTGCTGCCTCATGTTCAGCTGGCTGTCAACTAATATCCACAAATCTTGTATACATGAAGAGAATGTATATGGATTATGCAGGAAACAGATGAAAAAAAAATATATATATGCATGGCTGGTTTCAAAGATAATGTTCAAAAACTTAATTTTCTATTGCATCATTTAGTGCCATGGCAGAGAGAATCCACCTCACTCTCCATTTTCCACTTCCATAAACATTGCATCCTATCCAAATTTAATAGTAAGCAATAGTAAGTAATAATTCAAGCAAGGGACTATTTGCATCCGCCTTGGGAAGAAAAATTATTGAACAGATATTTGATGTGTCAGACATCAGTGGTATAGACTTAAACCTGGGGGAAAAGTGTAACGCTCTTCGTCCTCACACTGCCACTTTCAAGATCTCCAGCTATAAAACTGCACTCCCATTAACAATTTAATTGAATCAGTGCATTTTATCTTCTATGAATAGCTTTCCCAGGAGAACAATCTGTTGATGAAAAAGAAAGAATTAAGACATTTGAAGAAATATTGTGCTTTTAGATAATAAAGGGATTGTTTTATGAGAAATAGTAGAAGTATTTGGGGGGCGGGGGGAGGAATAGATCATAAGATAAATTATTGTGGATCTTCAATAAAAGGTATGTTTGCAAATGGTTTTGGAAGTGGACTGTGGTGGAAGATGTCCATCTGGAAGAAAAAAAAAATCTTTCTTTTTAGAACAAATGTCTTCATCATAAAGAACACAGACAAAATAAACATTTAAAATAGGATGAACCAAACTGCCCTCAACAGTGCCAATGGGTGCACGTCACAACCATGATTCTTCTTACTTCAAAATTCAGGTCTATGGTAGGTTTATTCAGTTCTTCTAAAGGCTTTGATCTGATTAGACATAAAGTCTTCTTTGTAAACTAAAAAACAGTTCTCTCATTTTTGCAAAGGAAATAGCTTCACTTGTTTCCCTGTCCCATATTGTTAACATTAAATATATGCTTGACTGAAACATTTAAGATGTCATAAGGTAAAGCTTTATATGACAAAATGCATCTATAAGAACAAATATGAAGAATAAAATTGTGCTTCTTTAAATCATGGCATTTAAACTCTGACACTGAAAATCATTTATAGAAAACATACACTTGTCAAAGATGGATTTTTGAGTTGAAAAATATGGAGGAAATTGATCCTATGGTCATGGCACCTTACACCCTCTGTCCCATGAGAAAAACTTTGCACACTCTGTTTTCTAAGAATGTTGAAAGTACAACGTAGCTGCTGTCACAGATTTTAACTAAAGTCTACAGCCCTTTGTCCCTTCTCAACTGCTGTGCAGTGTGGAAAGACAGCTGCAAGTCCCTTCTGAGGAAACTGGGCTGTGGCTGCATCAGCATTTTCATGCAGGGCAGTGCTGAGCTGTTTAAACGAAAGCCATCACTCCCACACTTTGCACACTGATGCAAATTTCAGAGCAGTTTGGTGTGTGCAGACAAGGTATCATGTAGAGGAAATTAAGCCAGATGATTTGTTCTGTGTCTATATCATGAGCAATTACCGCCTAGAATATACATGTTAATTTATGCGTAAGGCCACTCGTAGTTTAATAGAAAGTTCTCAAAACACCAAGAGCTCTGTTTTGAAACAAACTGATTTGTTTGTCTTGCTACATAAGACAGCAATGACGCCTGTGTCCTTGGACTTCCTGTGAGACACCGGCATTCAGGTCTGGTTGACTTATGTACTCTTCTACCTCACCTTTCTCCTGCCTCAATGGCCTTTTCATATGCTGCACTTTTTTCTCCCAGGCCTATTTTAAAACCTTTTTTTCTTCAAACATCTCTTCTAAACCCTTTCCTTTACCACTGCTGCCTTTCCTGACAGCAGAAACAACCTTTCCAGCCCTAGATACCCAGAGTATTTCTGCATGGGGTGCATAAGAAATCATACTGCCCATCAGCCTAGAGACACAAGAGCTACTGCTGCAGATACTGAAGCCAGTGAAATAACAGAAGTTTGCTGCCTTATGGTTGCCATCAGGGATTAAAAGTCTACTGTCAGTGCTACTTCAGATTCTAGAAAAGAATGGCCACCATTCTGAAAATCTGTAGCAGCTGAGCCCTAGGGCAGACCATGTCATCCTGGGACAGAGGTCTTGAAGGGATACTTGTCTGTGACTTCTTGAAAGTCCATACTCTGTATTGTGAGCCTTATAGAAGAGACTGGTTTTGTGTGAAATGAGTGATCTTGAACAGGTCAGGTCTCCTCTACTGGGTCTTGTACAGGCCTTGTACTGAATGTTTTAGTAGCCATTGCTCTAGCAATACAATCTGAAACTTACAATAACTTTGAGAAAGGTATGCTGTATGCAGATCAAAGGGTGAAATGCTGTGATGCTGTCTGTACATCAAGGAGTTAGGGATCCACCCACAGTAGCCATAAGCCTGTGCTGAATTATGCTGCAGGCTGTTTGGCCGTCAGGCTGTGTTGTGGTGCACAAATCCCTTGGCTGCAGTAGAGAGCCAACCACTTCACTGTAACAGCAGAGCCTGCCTGCAGCTCCCAGTTCTAGTTAGGGCTTTGCCAACACATAGGAAAGCTCTATCTGTATGTATAGTTTTCTGGCCTTTCATTTAACCATCTTAGTAATAGAAAAAGGAGCAAAAAACTTTGAGCAAGCCTGAGAAAAGAGCCTGATAAATGAATGGCACATGAAGCAGTGTCAGAAGACTTAGCACTGAACTGTACTAGTAAACCTCAGCTTTCTGTACACACAGCACCAAATCAAATACTGTAGCTCATATCTCCCAGCCTCTACCAACTCATTCTTCCCCACCAATGTGATCACAGGATTCCTAGATGGCCTTATTACCAACTAAGGCAGGCATAACTGCCTGTCTACCCTTGGAAGCTATGTAGTGTCTTCTGTATCTTTGCCTCCTATGAGGCACATAAAGTAAGGACCCAGGGATGAGCTATGGCTTTGCTTGTCTATCTCTGTGGATGCTTCTGGCATTAAGAAGTAACATGACTCCTAAAAGCACCTATTGATGCCTACCACACAAAGCAGCTTCTCACTATTTTTTCTTTCTATCACACAGTATAGCTCTGATCATACATAGGAAAATTACCTTTCTGGCACTTGGCCCTCAGATACTTTAACTTATTAAGATATCTGAATCTCCATCTTAACAGCATCTTTTCTCAATATAGAAAATAGGCTTTTGATCATCATCAAGTACTAAGAAGGTGCTGTTAATGAGTTATTGCCGAGCACTGACATCTATTATTTATTGTCAAAATTTATGTGGGCTCTTCAGAAGGAACTGGCCTCAGCTCTCAGTTCATATCCATACCCGATTCCTGGAAATGCAGAACATTCCTTTTGCCCTTCCTCTTTATTGTTTGAGGTTTGTTGCTTTTGTTTTCATCTTCTATTTGTTTGCTTTTTATTGTGTTTTAGTTTAAAAAATTGCCATTGGTTTCATTATAGCATAAACACTAATGGATTTGGTTTTGTAATGCACTGCTTTTTTGCAAACAAGCTATGCACAACAGTTGTACAATGGCATGTTACACATACACAATGGTACGTTGCTTTTGTTATGTATTGCTATCTGGCAGGAACTCCTATGGGTACTTCAACACAGACTGGGAATGGTATCAAAATACATGGGATACGAGCTAAGAGTAATCACAAGAATAAAAAATGCCATGTTCTACAGGGCATCTTGGGTTGTCCAAGTAAATACCTGGCACAGGCATGTAACTGAATGACAGATATAAAGCTTACAATCAGAGATGGTCAGTGGCTCTTTGAATTTCTTCTTGACCAGTCACTCAGATGAAGAGAACTCTGAGACGTGTATCCTGAATGTAGAATGAAGAATAGAGAAATCATTAAGTTCCGCTCAAGCAGTTCAAGAAAAATTCAATGAGTTAACAGGAGAAAAAAAAAAAAAAAAAAAAAAGGAATTAAAGCTTAAAGTTTTTCTTTTTCCAAAAACAAACATATCAGCCATGAAATCTCCAATAATCTCCCATTCCCAATCACAAGCACTCCAAGTTAAGGTTGTTGGGGTTTTTTTGTTTGTTTCTTTTTTCCCTCTGGATGACAATTTAAGGACAGGCTGCCAAGCCCATCTGTCCCCATATTAGCAGTAATTCTTGTTTGCACGAGCTTTCCGCATGCTGTTCAATTTTCTGGTAGAGAACAGTTCGTTTTCTTTCTGCAGTGGTTTCCTTTCAAAGAATATTCTGTCTCCCCACCGGCTGGGGAGCTGCAGCCTTCAAAAAACTTATGGGTGATCAGTATTTCTGAATAACCCAAACATATATTCAATAAACTCAAACAGTCAATAACTCACAAAGTCCCATCTAGCATAAATCAAGCAGGCATCTAAAAAGAGAAGCTGCCAAAGTCAGAGTACAGTTTTGGCCTATGACCTTCCGAGACATTATTACCACAGTTTTGTCAAACTACCTAATGAATACCACCACCACATTCACAAACAACCCCTCCACTAATCATGATCTGAAAACAATGCCTCAAGGCCTAAACTGCTATATAATAGATATGGCCACTCAAACAGTTCTGATGACACCAAAACCACAAGAGTTGGAGACCTCAGCCCTTCATATACTACTACCTTAAGTCATACTGCTGCACAAGTCCTGATTTAATAACTTTGTTATTAAGATTCTCAATTAAACAAACTTAAGATTTTTAATTGCACATACTAAATAAATAAATAAATAAATAAATAAAAGCAGACTAATGTTGTCTCTCCATGATAAAAAGAGCTGACCTATAGCTTTCTACAGAAACCACAGGAGGAAAAAAGCAGACATTATCATATCAGAAAGCCACTCTAACTCCCGTAGAGAAAAATGAATCGCTTTCTCTTAGAAATACCAACTGCCAAAAACCGTTCTTTAGAATAACAACTAGCATGCATTTTTATCATCAGATTTTGTAATACTCTGTATTTTCCTTCAGTATAGTAGAATATGTTATTTTTTCAGGACATAAAGTATCATATAACTATCGTAGATTCCTGGATTCTCATAATGTATTCCCTTCAATCAGATCTATTAATAATATGCTCTGTATGTTGGGCAGTCAACTGACAGATTTTCAATAAATACTCCAGATTTATTATTTTCTGTCCCACTCCTTTTCTTCTTTTATGATCTGGCCTTTTGGTTCTGTTTTCTGGTTGGATTTTTTGTGTGTGTGCTTTTTTATATTTTCCTATTCATCTTGTACAAAAGACTTTAAGTAATTTATTACATTAAGAATGCAGATATCAAGTTTCAGCCTCAAAGGAATTCCTAAAAGCAATTTAGCTGCATGTTCAAGCTTTTCATTTTCAACATGCTTTTAGGAAGGTTTCTGGAAAAACAGAAGGGTGTCCGCATACCAAGAATATTTATCAAAATAAAAGGGAATGAGTAAATTTTACTATAAAGCTCTCACTACAGTAGAATCCACTGGATACTTTACATTCACAGACCAACACTGAGTAATGCACCTGTGGATTCACGCATAATTTTCTCCATTTTAACACAGATTTCTACTTCATTAATTACAAAAGAAAGCAGAGTACTCTGCTTTACCACTTAATGTCAATTTTTTGGTATAACACACTATATAACTAAATACTTTAATTTATATATACCATTTATACCTGCTTTATAGAGTCCCCAGGGGATTCTGTCCATCTTCAGCTTCATTGTCTCTTGGCAGAACTTTCCTCTCATCCAGCGTTTGGATTTAATGACATTGCTTCCTTGTTGCTAGATGAAAAAGTTGAACATTGGTGGTTACTTTGTTACTTTAGATTTACTTGATACTTTGAAAGGTAGGAGGCACACAAAGTCAGGCTGGATGGGGATCTGAGCACTGTTATCTAGCTGTAGGTGTCCCTGTTCGTTGCATGGGAGTTGGATCGGATGGCCTTTAAGGGTCCCTTCCAACTCAAATGATTCCATGACTCTATGAAAATATCCATGGTGTTGGAGAATTTGGTCTGTTCAAAATCAGATCTTGTCTGCATTGCTATTTCCATTGATTTGGGAAGAGGTATGCATTGACAAATTTAGCTTGATATTCTTTTTAAACAGGGTGTTACTTATATTTGGCCTAATTACAAGAGGAACTGAGTATCTTGAGACTTTTATTAAAGATAAAATATTAAAGATAGAACATTCAGTATTGCCGGTATACATAAGCAACATCTGTGATAATATTTCAGACAATACTACCTGTGTCAGTGGATGAATTAAGCTGAAAATCACAAACACTGAGAAATAAGTATTTTAAAGCTCATTCAATTGGACCTTTTAAAAAGATTTTAAAATACAGAGTACGATTGATCGCTTTCCAAACCAAGAAAACTAACTTGGGTAAAGAAATCAGTGCTAACAAAGCACTGTATTTCATGTTAAGACTCCTGATAACAATAAAGATTGTCTATCTCTGAAGTAGTTTTACTTAGTCATCTTTCCTACTTTAGTTTCTGTAATTTGAATTTAAATCTTACATTCACTATCTCCAAATGAAAACAAGTCATCATTCATTTCACTAGAAGCAAAAAAAAAATTATTTACCATGAAGATCTGAGAACAGATTTCACAAGGTTCCCTGGTATAAATCTAGCAGACAGCAATACAAAAGGTGACACTTTGTGCTGATGAGGATCAAGGCTTCCTTGATAGATTCTCTTTACAAATTAGAACTCAGAGAGAAGGAGTGGGAAACAACAGGAAAGATCCCAAGAGCTCTGAGTTTCATTATCGTTTAATGACAAAGATTCACAGTTCAAATCTTATCTAGTTTTTGGGTAAAAGCTCTCTGTACTGCAGACTCTGGCTGCTTGGAAAGAAAGAAGCACAGCCACCTGCCTCTAAAAATGAATACTGCTATAACAGAGAACAATCTGGTAGCAGGAAGAGCAAAGCACTGTACAGCAGTGTGATGGGAAATCTGTCAAGTTTTAGCTGTGAAACTTACAACTGTTGCCACACTGTTTGCATGATGTAAGTTGTAAGGCATGATGTTCAGGGTGCATATCTCATCCTTCTGGAGCACAAATGAGCAGAGATTTCTATGGATGCCATCTTGAAAGTGCATAATCTTCAGCTAAATAAACACAGAAAATCTTCAAGTCAATTTCAGTTCTACTGCATCAGCTGGACTGACAACACACGCAGTCCAACTGGGCCAAAACTACAGTTTACAAGTTAGCATAACACGGACATAAATAAGCATTTGGGAACAGACTGGGGATGTGCTCTTGATTGCCTGGGAGAACGAGAGACCTTGTAGAGGGATCTAGATAGCTGGGAGCACTGGGCCATGATCAACAGCCACAAGCTCAACAAAGGTAAATGCCAGGTTCTGAATCTGGGATGAAGCAATGCCTGACACAGGAACAGACTTGGAGATGAGTGGCTGGGGAGCAGCTCAGAAGAAAGGGACCTTGGTGTGTGCTAGCAACAGTAGGTTCAGCATGGCCTTGGTAGTCAAGAAGATAAACTGCATTTTGGGATGCATCAAACACAGCGCAGACAGTCAGCCAGAAGAGCTGATCTTCCTGCTGCATTTAGTCCTACAGCAGTCACATCTTGATTACCGCATGCAGATCTGGTCACTGCAATTTAAGAAGGATGTTCAGGTCCTTGAAAGCACCCAGAGAAGGGCAACAAAGTTGATGAAAGATCTGAAAAGCACGTCCTGCTGATCCATGGAGACTAGTGATGTGACAAGGATTGGAAGTCTATCTGAGAGAGTAAACTAATCTCCTTTGATATTATCCAGAGAATAATTTCTCCAACATGAGTCATTTCAGCCCACGATCAATATCTAATGTACATCAACATGAGTCCTGTCCCCAGAATACCTATTTATTTGCACTGACAATAAAGAGAGCTCAGGGAGAACAAGTTCAGGGCAGAGATTTAATATTATAAATGGTAAAAGTTAGCTGAGATGCATCCCACACTACATAACTTCTAGAAGACGTTCTGAAATATGAACTGGCTATAGTTTTTTTACAGAGATGCAAAGTCAAGGAAGAAATTGAAGCACAAAGCTTGTGACCAGAAGGAGATGACCAAATAATTCCAGAGATACTTTCTGACACAAAACATTCTGTGAATTTTATCCACCTTAATGAACTCAAATCATATTTTATTCATGGTAGTACGTAGAATACTAAATATGTGAAATTTAGTAGAAGATGTTCATATGTAACACAGTGGTACTTTCTGTGGTATTATGACACAATTACTATTGCATACAAGTCTGATGTATGTAAAGAAGCTCTGTCCAAATATAATTCTCACTGATGACAGGATGAAGGGAAATGGCCTCAAGTTGCACCAGAGGAGGTTTAGATTGGATATCAGGAAAAACTTCTTTACTGAAAGGATTGTTAAGAACTAGAATAGGCTCCCCAGGGAGGTGACTGAGTCACCATCCCTGAATGTGTTCAAAAACCATTTGGTGGTCATGCTCAGAGACATGGTTTAGCAGAGGATTGTAAGAGTCAGGGTATTATGGTTAGGTTGTGGTTGGTCTTGATGTTCTTTAAGGTCTTTTCCAACCTGATTATTCTGTGTAATTCTATGATTCTATGATAATTTGAAAATATGTCTTTCAACATTTTTTTTTTTAAAGATAGGACATGAAAACTTTCTGGCATGCATTTAGGCTAAGCTTGAGAATCTGAAATCCAGAAAAGCCTAATCTCAGAAAAGTTATATATTATTACAGAGAGTCTGAAAGTCTGTAACATATTTGACCTCTGGAGTGCCACCAAGGTGAGCACACTTCTGTCCTAATTAAGGGTGATATGCATAGCTCTACAAAAATGAACTACCATTTCTACTTTACTTCTAGCATTCCTGTTCATTTACATTCCTACGCTGTTTCTTTTTTTCTTCCCAGTAGAAAGCAAAGCAGAGAAAAGACCTCTAACAGGAGCCAACGATCTTCAGCCAAGCTCTCTCATTAGCATGAAGCCTAATGCAAAAGCTCTTCTGGAAGCAGCCAACTTAAAGCTGCTGATTTGTTCCCAGCAATGTCATCAAGAGCAGTGGAGAAAGAGAATGCAACTCCTCTGGTCAGTGGCTGTGGAATGATATAACTAGTAAAAACTTAATTGATGCATTCCATGTCTTGTCAAATACACATATATTAATTAGCATTAAAATACAGATCTGGTCAGTGGTATGTAGTGAGTTTTAGTCAGCTCATTTCTTCTCTCCCATTTCCTCCTTCTCTGTATGCTTACACAGGACTGATTTAGAATTCCTGCTCTATGTCCTACTTCACTGACTTTCTTTAAAGAAAAAAAAAAAGCAAGCTCATCACAGTTGAGATGCAATTGGTGTACTCAAAGGATTACAGTATATGGAGGAAGGCTACCTTAAATGATTCTGTCTATTATAGAAAAAGCCTATTCCAAAATTTCTGTTCATAAATGTCAGGAATAGGTTGCAGCCACTGCTGTGACAGCCAAGTGATGGAGATAGACCTCGCTCTGCAAACAGCTCTGCAGCAGCATTATAGCTGTGGCAACACAAGGCACAGTACAGCTCACCTAGCAGCCCTCTGGCAGGTATCCTATTTCAAGATGTAGGTAGTTACCAGTACCCAAGCTGCTGTGTTCAAAGCTAGCACAAGTGTGTTTAGATACTGGAATTCAACTCACAGCTCTGCCTACAGAACGTCTGTAGGACTAAAGCCCTATAACATCAAGGGAACAAGGGAAACTTACCATATCTAAACACCAAGCAAAGCTACAAAATCTATGAACTGTTTAATAGTCTGGCATCAGCATGAGAGATGCTCAAAGGCACATATTATGATGTGTCATAATTTTTTACAGTCTGATTATTTTTATGTCTGATTCAAAGAATAGTAGCTCTGTAATACCTTTTTCCAGGACAGAAATATCATCATATGGCTGTTCTGTGAAATATAGGAACACACTTTAATCACTTTTTTTATTACTTAGAAATACTGAAATATTGTAGTTTCCAGACCAGATATATTATCCTGTAATTCAGGTCTCAACCTGAATTACATGCATTCCAACATGCATTCCAGCATGTTGAAGTACTTTCATTGTTAATCTGACAAATATACTTTAACTGAATGATTTACCTATACATATTACAAATTATTAGATGTCAATTAGATACACTGGTAATACTGATAATTATATATTTCAAGCAATAGACCTCTACTTTGACAGGCACTTGCAGACTAATTTGCACTTCTGGCAGGCTTCTAGAGATAGTGTATTTAAAGTAGCATTAACAAAGTAGTTTTGATCCAGACCTTTTTCTTATCCTTCTTTTACCCCATGACCTTTTTCATCCATATGTTTATGTTTCAACTTAATGAGAGTTTTTACCTTTTCAGAAATACCGAGACTATTCCTGGCAGAGGACACAACTTTGCCTTGCAAAACAATAAAAAATATTTCTTGTCTCCATGAATTTGATTTTCAGCATAGTAAGCCATCCTCCTCTCAGGGCCTGGACTGAGCAGAACTGTTTGGAGGTCTTGTTGAAACTGAAATGTTTTACGCACATATGGAGGTATCATCAGGAAAGGGATTTAAAGCCAGTATGTACCAAGAGAGAGCAACAAGTGGAAAGCACTCTCTTTCCTTCCTCCATTAAATGGCCCTGGCTGTAATCCAAAAAGCAAAATCATGACTATGTTTTCAAACAGCATTTGTAAGATTTTTGTCACCCACTAGTAACAAACAAGCATTGGAATGGAAAAAAAAAAAAAAAGCAAAACCTTAAACAGCACTAAGAATTCATTCTTGTTCTCTGGAAGACTACACACCACAAAAGCGATTCCTGTACCTGCACAAAAGTGATTTTTTGGTCAGTTTTCATAAATACCAGAGAAAAATTCTCAGAGGTCTATGGTGATGACAATGGACAGATGAGTGTAAAGGACACTGTATTATCAAATTGCAAATGAAATACACTTATTGACTTCTACCAGTGAAGAAAATCCTGACATTCAGTTGTGTCTTGAGGCCTACAGCAACAGTGAGGAGCAAGGTACAGGGAGCCTACGATGTAGGAGAATTTATAGATGTCTGGGGCATCTAATTTTTCCAACTGTGTGAGGAAGGGGCAAGAATGACTGACATTCCAAAGAAATGAACAAAAACACTTCCATCCTTGCCAGTTGCAGCCTTTATCCCAACAGCACAGTTTTGACCAAAAGCTTCTGGTTTTGAGATTTACGAACAAAGCTACCTACATAAATCATAATATGATAATTTGTAGTTTTAATGTAACATGACCTCCCTACTTGAGAGACTATTAAATCAGTGTTAGTGTCTTTTGATAATGAAAGGCATTACATCTGATTAATATTCTCTGTTCTGTATTAAGATCATAAACGTTCACAGTGAGATATAAGACATAGAGAAATACTCATAACATATGTGCAAATGGTACAAGAGACACTTCTCCTACCATCCTTGACAGGACTTTTGTACCTGAGAAGAACTGAACTGAAACAAGGCTAGCTATTTCTGCTCCTTTCTACAGTGGATGCCCTTCTTCATTATTCTTCATTATTCATCATTCTTCATTAAATGCCTCTATGTACAATAGTGTAACACAAACTGTGTTACACAGTTTGAAGGGAGATTAGAATTAGAAAATTTTTAAGGTCCCTTCCAACCAAAAACCTTTGCTTTTCACAAATCCATGCCTAGCATACAGTAAGGGCACCCTAGCATGTGTTTGTCCAAAGAAACAACTGTGTGTCCTTTACCCTTATCTTACTCCATCCTGTGCCAAAACTCCATGAAGGCAAGCCACACAGTAATTTTGCCAAACAGAAAGAGAAATCATAGCACTGTATAAGTCAAACATTTTCTACAAATATATATACTAAAACTAAGAATTCCTGTTTGCTAAGTATTTGTGTAGGTTTTATGATGTTTTTTAGAAGAGAGAAAATTGGAAAAAATATACACTGGAAACCACGAGGCTTCATAAAATCTACTTCCAAAGCAATTTAGTTGACTGTTCAGGAACACAGCAGAAAATGAGCAGAAATTCCAGCTCAGAGTCACTCCTGGGCTTCTGCTGTCATTATTAGCATCATCACCATTACTGCAATGGCATCTACAATCAAGTCACTCACTGTGCAGTGCACTGTATCAATACAGAATAATAAAAATAGCCCCACAAAACTTCCAGTTCTAACTTAGAAGCATCCTTTGAGTGTCAGTTCCCTTCAGTCATTTTCTCTCTCTGCTCAGAACAAGATTGCAGAACACTTTTCATTTGCAGCGTGCCCTGCATTCTTTAGATAATGTTGCAGTTTCACAAGATAACAGACAGGAGCTATGCAATGGTATTCAAAAATCTGGAGGTGCCATAGCATCCAAGTGAATGCTCTCTATCTATTTGTTCACCACTCACTAAGAAAAAGCACTCCGGAATGATGAGGAAAAAGAATTACATCTTCAGTTCAAATAAGAAAGAGTTTCACATCTCAAATACAGTCAACACAGCAACCTCTCGATGTCAAAAGTTACTATGCATTTGACACTGTTAAGTTCCCTCATAGGATATTAAATGGGGATTTCATGATCCCTTATCTAATATAGCAAAACTTCCATTTAAGACCATTCCCAAACAAACTGTGACTTCCCATTACATTTATTACCCCTCCCAACACAATTCAGTTCCCAATTACTCTTCCTTTAGTCTCTAATCCCCTAATTAGAAAGCTCTCAGAGGGAAACCTGTGCAATATAGAAATTGATTTTACAAAATTATTCACTTTACACAAGCTTTAATTAACAAACTTGTTAGTCCAGCAAATAATCTGTTACTAATTATGACAGAAGTGCCTATATTACTAACCAAAACAAGGAAAACTGCACTACTTCACAAATTCATTGCTTTGATTTGCTTTTGAAGCATATCAGTACCTCCTTTACTTTAAGAATTCATACTTATTCTTTGAGGCTACATCCAAGTCTTTGTTTTTTGGTTTTGGTTTTTTTGTTTGTTTGTTTATTTGTTGTTTTTTTTTTTTGAGGGGGGGAGGGGGGTTTACTTTTGTAAGGTGAATTAAATAACAATCAAGTAACAAATGCTGTCTCATGCATCTTTCCTCTCCTCTAGTGCACTGTTTGACATCGTAAATACTGCATTTCCTAACTTTCTACTACTACTAAAGTTTACAAAGAATATTCTTTTATCATTTTATGTGTGCATGTGTATATATGTGTGGGACTATCAACTTCACTGTGTTTGTAGCATACCATGCTCAGACACAGATATTTCTGAGAGAAGCAAGAAACAATGACTTTTTAAAACAGAAAATCCTTCTGCTGATCATCAAAGTTCTTCTATAAACAGTCATCTTCAGGAACACCCAAAGAAAGAATTGTCTTTATAGCAGAAAACATGAGCTGACCTACATACAAGGAAGACCAGTAAATTTCTCTCTAATTCACTTGGATAAAACAGGCACTAATGCATTTTCACTAGGAAGTTCTAAATATCCTGCATAAGGGCTGCCCAGAATATACATGCTTTCATCTACAGCTCCTCCCTTTCACTCTCTGCTAGGATATCCAGCTGAGAATGCTGGTCAGACCTTAGGTTACAAAAACCTACGCATCACTCAAACTGCATAAAATGCATTTACAGAATTTATCCCATCTCCATTCCAAAAGTTTTGTTCAGCCCCTAGCAGCAGGCGGCACCTTAAAAATACGATCAAACATCAAGGTACTCATTTCTTAACACAAATAAAAACCAGAATGGATAGGAAAAAAATACCATAATGCTTCACTTAAGCTTTTTCCAACCAACAGCACAGGAGCAATTTGATTCAAATCCAATCCTGCTGGATTCAATCAAGTCACAAAAGAGCAAAGCTGTTGCAAAATCATGGCCTGACACCTTTTACAATTTTGAACAGCATCATAACATTCTGTTAACAGTTAAGCTTTATTTGCCAAGAGGTACTAGAAACAGGACTTATTTGGATATGGAAAGCTAGGATCCCAGTGCCTGAGGGGAAAAAAAAAACCACACAACAATGGGTTATTACTTATAGAAATAACAGGTTGAGGATACATAGAACAAGAGCTGACATGCATAATCTTATCTTCAGTATAGGGTACTGACTAGCTCTGCCTAATTACTTCCATTCATGTACCTTAAGCTTCTCCTGGCACTTATCCCAGGCTCTAACCACCTCATGCTATGAAATTCACATTTAAATTCTTCAATAATTCAGCTGCTCAATTAGTCAGCCAACCAATTATTCAGCTATTGATCTGCCTCTCGTGGAAAATAAAACTTTAATAGATGGACAGTTTACCTTTCACAAACAAGTACCTGAATTGCTGATTACAGCTTAGGTTTGGTATCTGTCCAGACACAGCTCTCTGGAATAAAAATAAAATAAAATAAAATAAAATAAAATAAAATAAAATAAAATAAAATAAAATAAAATAAAATAAAATAAAATAAAATAAAATAATTATGTCTCTTGCAGTTCCTAGATTAGGCTTCTTATAGTTCCAGATAATAAGAAACATCTGTAAGCTACTTAATCTTTGTCATCAAAAATAACAATACAGGTCATGCTTATCTACCTCATTTTCTTCTTGCATGGGAAATGATTAGGACTGAAATGCCATTTTGTGCTGGAGATAATTAAACACTCCACTGTGAAAGCTATAATGGATTTTTTTTTCCTTTTTTCTTATGAGCTCTTTTCTTCCAATCTACACCTCACTTTCTAAACCTGCTGCCCACCATATCCTCATCCTACCACTCTCATTGACCATTACAATAACAGACTCTTTCAACCTTCTCCCACAAGACCAGTGCCGAGCTGTGCAGCTTTCTACAAGAACTATGCTTGCTTCTTACTAGCTCCTACTGCTAGACTGGCATCCCAAAGTGCTGAGACCCTGTTACCCAACTTGGCCAATCAAGTTCATCCCAGGACACAGAAATTATCTTGCACTTACACGCCAACTTCTGTGCTGCTTAACACTGCCACCTCCAGTTTCATATCCTTGTGTCAACAATAAAAAGGAAAGCAGAGTCAGCCGGTGACTGCTGACACAGTAGCATAGCCTTACATATTATTTTTAAAATCAGACCCATTTCTCACTGTCATTGTCACTACTGTTTTATTCTATTCCATTTCTGACAGGGAAAGCAGATGCGAAAACAAAGGAGAATACAAACTTTTCTAAAAAGGGTATCACAGCATTATTAGTTTTATGAGAGGAAAACTACAGAAGAAAAACGACAGAAAAGAGTATCACAGAGAGGTCTCAGCCAATAGTCCACTTGAACAGGGACTGCCACTCCAATACAGGTGCTAACATAATCCACACAGGGCAAGCTGACTGGAGTTCCTCCTACAGCTCTGAGCAGAGTTCTATGGTTCTCACCGTATTTACCAGTGCCCAACAGTTCTGCCTGCATAATTTCATCCTTTACTGTTTTTATCGTAGAGTGATGAAAGATCTGAGAAGGATCTACTCTGGGGAAGGAGCATGGGGAGCTCATGCAACTTATATGATGTATGTTACATAAATATACACATCTGTAAAGGAGCTTAGCTTCATTGTAAGGTATTTTTACCAGGTACAGGAAACATAACAGACGCTGTCTTGAGTGTAGCAAAATGCTACTTACTCCATAACATAGACAAGTTACTAAACCTACCTGTCTTAAAAGTGTAGCGTTTTTAATCAGTAATTTGTAGTTTGTTATCCTTTTAAATTGTAACACTATCTAGCCCTAGAACAAGAACAGAAACCATGTCACTTAAAGTAAAAGAAAAAAAGAACAAGCCATGCAGTTTTGAATGTATGTACGAAATATCAGTTTGTACAGATAAATATTTTTTTCTATTCAAGCACAAACATACAGATAATAAATCAGTTTCAGCATGAAAAAAAGGGATTTATCTCATCATATTATTGGGGAATATTCACCAAAGAGGAAAAAGATTGGTTGTTTTAAATTAATGCTGATAGAACTTGAATAACAAATCTGACAAAGGTAGCAAATTGGATACCTTAAATAGGCATTCAATAATTGAAGTACCCTGAGGAATAATTACAGGCTATATTAAGAGACAAGGTTTAAATTCATAAGGCTAAGAATACATGTCATAAACTGTCAAAGACACACTGAATGAGTCCTAAATTCCTTTGCATCTATTCCTACCCCACACATCTCTTCCCTATTATCTAAGTTGAAAGAACAACCAAGTACTTTCACCCTAAATTAATTTTTATTTAGATATTTGGAAAAGCAGAAACATGCACGCAACCTGTGAAATGATCATCAGCAAAACTACCACAACAGACACACTACACCTTTGTGCATCAACAACTGGGATGGGTCTTCACCAAAGTGACGTTGTCCAGAAATACACCTGAGCAGCAAATAGAAAACAGATGAATGGAAGAAAATGCTCCTTATGCAGTCTCCCCTAACTACCGTGTTATTCATGCTAAATGGCTGGAATGATAGTGTGTCCCCCAGCACATGCAAACACAAGTACTACCTCTTTTTTCCATAGGCCAAAGAGTCATTAATTTCAACATCTTTGCATCCCCCAAACACTCTCTCCAATGGGACTGCTTATAGAGCTACCCAGGCAGAATTTGCCTGGATGTTCCCTGTTTCTTTTCAGCAATATCTTTGTAAAGAGGTAAAGACCAACTCTACAACAAGTGGAAACTGAACAACCTCACAGTGGATTTATTTCCATGGAAAAAACACATGTGAGGAATATATGAAAAGTATAAGGAGAAAGGAAAATGCAACCTATTCACATTACTATTTAGTGGCAAACCACTAACTACACAGTCCATTGCTTTGAGAAATTAAAGATCTTTTCATCCTGCAGTTAAATAGCTCTAATCTTACAACACTTAAAGCTGAAGGATATGACAGCAAATAGGAGAATACAGTAGGAAAAGAAAAAAGAGAACATAGAAATTATTTTAATTTACATTAAAACTAGTTATCATTTTACATGGCTAAACCCTAGCGCTAACAAATCTGAAAATAAAATTGTTAGCAGGGACAGTTATTCCTGTATCTGGTGTCCTAAAAACTTAGCCTGAAATAGAAGCAAGGAGCATCTTGAAGTCCACGTAACATTTAAGATAATTCTAGATGACTCTGAAAGTCAAATTATTTCTATGTAGGATCTGACATGCATATTTTTAGATAGAAATGCAAGCCACCCAGATGGAATGTTCTGACCTATGGTTCAATCCAACCATACCACACACAGAAAAATACACCTATGGAGAATGTGCAGCATAGAGCAATAGCAGCACTTTCCAGAAAACTGTGACCATAGTTGCTTCCATTTATTTGGCTTGAAAGAAGGTAGTGCATCTTTCCAGAGTTACATATCATTTTACTCTGGTATTCTTTATTTTATTCTCTCTAAAGACTCGTGTGCCAGCTCAGGTTGGAAGTTCTGTTCTCAGTATATTAATTATTTGTATAATTCAGTCTAATAATTAGTTACCACTGGAATGAAATTTCTTGTTTTCATGACATTTTCCCTTTGAGGTACAAATGACAAATTATAGATACAGGACTATTTAAGTAATTAATAGGAAGTCATATTTTCTCTGATGTGAAATTTTTTTCTTTCCTTAGCCTTTTTTCCTTTCTTTCTTCTTCTTGTCCTTTTGAGGAAGACTAAGATTTTCATATACAATAAAACACTCAGGTAAAATTGCCATCAGATCAAGTACATCAGGTACAACAGCACACTGCTGTGCTCAGAGTGTACTATGCAGCTCAGTAACTACCTGAAATATTATACATATTCATCTCCAACAATTTCAAGCACAGCTGTCACACACTTTTATTCTACTGTATATTTTAGAGACATACCTAACTTCAGAATATATTGGTCTGCAACTGAAGCAAGATTTTTTTCTACTAAGTTCAATAAGCATTAAATGTACTGAGATCATGTAATGACTGTGCTACTAATCTTCATAATTTCACATGCTATGAGACATGCCTATGGTTCACAAACACTGATACTAATCAAAGGGTAGAAAATGCTTCAACCCAGACCGAGTATCATAGAATCATAGAATCATCAAAGTTGGAAAAGGTTGGACCTCCAAAATCATCCAATACAACCTTCTACCTACCACCAATATTTCACCACAAAACCATTTAGTAACACATCTAAACATTTCTTGAACACCTCCAGGGATGGTGACTCAATCACCTCCCTAGGCAGTCCACTCCAGTGCCTGACTGTTCTTCTGAAGAACAAATATTTTCTAATATCTGCAACTTGAAGTCATTCTCTCCCATCTATCACTAATTAATGCAGGAGAAGAGGCCAACCCTCACCTTGCCACAGACTCCTTTCAGGCAGTTATAGAGAGTAATAAGGTCTCCTCCAAGCCTCCTCTTCTCTGGTGTGATTGAAATACTTTTCCAACTACTGAAAAAAAAAATAATAATAAATCAGAGTCTTCATATACAGGATTCTCTACACATAGTTGTTTTGCTTTTACATGTCACCATTCAATAGGTGGATCCCTGAGATACTCTGATAAACATATATGAGAAAGCAGAGAGAGCTCTGGGTGACAAAATGCTTTCTTAATCCTTGCCTGCCTCTGAGAAGTTTAAGACAGGAAAGCTATTTCCTCAAGCCTTCAACTGAACAAGGCATCAGAGAGATGATTCCCTCCTGAGAAACTGCTGCTAAACTCCAGCATTAGGCGTACATCTGTAACTACTGAATTCAAAAAGCAACATTCTCTCTACAGGTTATCTTTGATGTTTATCTCAAGGCCCAATGGGTATAAACATGAGCAAGTCTTATAACTTCACCCCCAACCCTGGGGTAGCCCAGGCAACCAACACTTGTGCACACAGAACCTTCCAAAATAACTTATTCACGTCTAAATACACATGCAACCAGTAAAGAGTATACACCGACAAGCAAAGAAACAGATTAACCTGGCAGACCTCTGGGGAAAAAAGGCTCTTTTCTTTGGCCAGATACATGAGCCAGCATTTCCTCAGTGAGTCTAACAGTTTCCTCCCACACTAGGTTTATTTTTTGTTATTTTATTTCTTTCTTGTGGCTCAGTTTGAAATGCCTTCTACTGTGTGCTTGGCAGCCATTCTTTTGCTGTCCAGCTGCTTTCTCTTGCCATTAACACTGAGATGACTTTTCTATCAATGGATAAATTTACAAGCTCATTACAAGCAAAATTACAGACAGCCTTCCTGCTCAACAGGAACAGCCCTGAATTATGATTTCCAAAGTAGTATCTTCCACAAACAATGAATGCAGTTTCGTATTTCTCTTGGCAAGATCGGTATATCCAATCTCTGTTAATTGCTTCCTGTAGACACAATTCTAAATAATAATTTGTACCAATAAATAAATAAATAAATAAATAATAAAGATGCAGATTATTTTAGGTAAATTCTCCTCTGTTTAATTTAGGTAATGGGAAACAACCTGAGACACAGCATAATAGTAGAACCTTACTGCTATTTTTTTCCGTTGAATACAGACAGTTTTCCTCAGATATCCAGTTCATCTCCACATGACATCAGGCATAGGTAAAATTACGTAAAACAAGTATCCTTTCAAAACAGTTAATTTTTTAGCTTAGAAGTGAATAATTTAAATGTCCTGAAAAGACTTAGAGCTGCCCAATGTAAGCAACGCTAATCAGAGAGACTTTTGCCTAGTACATATTTTGTCAATATACAATCTGGTCTGAAGCTGCAAAATTCAGACTCAAGAGTAAACATGCGCAAATAAGCAAACCGAAATGTGCCAGACACTAAAGGACCCAGGAAGAAGATGATAAATTATTAATATCCAAAACAAAGGTGTGAATATTAAACACCTAAATAGGTTGTGTTTGGTGAATTAAGCAGCCAGTAAAAGTTAGCATATTTAAGATCTGGCTCTGGCTATAACTTGTTTGATGACATCTGAGGAATCAGTCTTCTCAGTGCTTCCTATCTCCCAGCCTTTCTAGACTGCTTCCAGAATAAGGTTCTGTTTAAAACTACCGCATTTTCATATGCATACCCATAAACTAATACCATGGAATGCTAACAATTTACCAGGTCAGATTATATGTATGTATAATTGGTATAAATGTTACCAAAGAGACCACCCAACCTTCCCATACCTAAGTTGCTGTGGCCTTCTTTCTCTTACCAGTACGTCCCCTGTTTCTGTCTCTCATTATCTGAAAGAAGTATTACCAACTACATCTCTGTAAGGGCACAAACCAAACACACAAAAATGTGTGTCATGAATCAAATTTCTGCCTGCTGCTGTTTTATTTCTGTTTTTCATTAGGATGGAACATGAAGAGCCAACAGAGATTTACTCCATTTCAAATGCAAAAACATACAATAATGAGTGAAAAACATGGTTACGCGACTAAGACTTCTCAGTACAGGGTGAGATAAATGTTCCAGTGGAGCACTGCTTCACAGGGTCTCTGTTGCAACATGCTCCCCAACTTAAAACAGTGGTGACATGACACTAACTTCTATCCATTTTATAACTAAGATCAATTCCTCCCCTACCTACCAACCAATTCCCTTAACGTACAGTAAAACAGAACTAAATTCAGTCCAACTACTTTTTGATGACTGACCTGAATACAAATGCCAAGACAGGCAGTGTATGAGTATGGGTAGTTTTGCCAACATAAATATACACAGAGTATTAGACACAAGCTTAATATTACATTATGGTGACACTGGTTGGATATACCAGAATAGTATATCCAACCAGTAGAAGGAATGAGTCAGAAAAACCACCTTTCAAACAAATGCAGAAACTTTGACACCTAAGGGACAAACAGACAAGCTGTCAATTGGAAATAAATAAACAAATAGATAAATAAATAAATAAAATAAGTAAATCTCTGGGAGGTTACACTCTCTAATTCAATTCTGCTTTAGGTTGATGAGCCACAGAAAAATATGAAGCTGCACACATAGCATGGAGAATTTCACGACTTGCCTTCCGAGTGACATTCATTTAGCTCTGGTTTAGGTTCTGTAGTCTAATGCTACTGTGGCAATGTGATTTTTTTTTTGGTTATTGTTTGATTAAATTCATTATTCCTCCATCACTTAACAACAGCTATTTATTCCGCCTTTTTCACAGTGGGAAATACCAAAAAGTGTTTAAAACATCATTTTGGATAAGCATCTTTTTGAAAGCTACTATTCATGAGGGGGTGGACTGTGCTAAACAGCATTTTCTTGCTTTTATAAAAATGAATTACTGAGGTGGTTTTTTTTTTTAAGAGAAAAATAAAAGCCACATTTCATTTTGTACTTGCAAATCCAATACGTTTTGTATGTTGATAAATTTCTACACCCAGCATATTCTCACAACACTTTGACCTCCAAACTCATACAGATATTTGCTGCATGAAGAGATCTGAGATTTACATAACAGAACAGTTCAAGAGTTTTAAAAAAATACCATAAACAATAGCACAAAATTTCACGGAGTTCAAAATGACAAGAGCCCACATCTCTTAATTACTTACCATTATGTTTCTGTATCGTTTAACTGAGGACAGTAAAGGTCAGCTCCTGCCCCCATTAGAAATTATAGGAATCTTGGCACTTACTTCAGTGAAATTATAAGCAATTGTTTAATCCTTTCTATATTTAGACTTTTATGTTGAAAGCCAGTGGTATCCATCCAATGACATGCCATCTTTAGTGCCTTCAGCTCCATTTGATATCCATACACTTGAAAAGCGTGTGTCTTTTTTTCTTTTATGGCCTCTTTCAAACACAGAAACCACAAAGAATCTGAAGGGACAGACCACACACTACACAAAAATCAAGGTTCTGTAAGCAGAAGCAACCCTCATTCTAAAAGATCTATGGTTAATACCATCTAAAGCACTCCAAACACTCAGCTTTTGCAAATTAATTTAATAGGAATGTCACTGCAGTAAAAATAGTGAGCTACCTCTGATTCATTCTAATTGTATAAAAGTCACGCACTTTGCTCACACATATGGTTAGCAGCCTACAGTAACCATTCCAACTCTCAGCAATGAGTTTATTTTATACTTTATTTTGCATATGAACACAAAAATCCATCAGACCGATTCCAAACCACCAGACTCAGGAATCTTATCAGACCACAGCTGATGATCTGAGTGATCTGGTCAGCATAGCAAACATGCAAAAACCTGTCAGCTAGGGAAACAGCCACCTGGAAGGATAATATCACTTTATCCTGCCTTTTTCCACCTTTTGTGCTCAGTCTTCTTCATGCCTGACTATCTACCAGCATGAGCACCAGCGTGAACACCCAGTGAACTCTCACCTTGCTTAGGCTTTCAGAGTTGATACAGAACAAGAAGTTTTACAGACGGGGAAATACAGTACAGAGGTCTGTTCCTCCAGTTCTGGGAAAGAACAGACTTACATAATTGGTCTGTATAAGTCTCAGTCTGAGTGGCCTTTGGAAAGATGCAGAATTACCTAATTCAGTAATAGCTTTTTTCTACTTGAGAAGGATAGTGTTTTCTGGTTTTGCACCTGATACAATCATCTTCTCATTGTCTCCAAGTAACAAAAGATATTAGGCAGCAAATAACAATAATAAGTACTTTTGAATTCATTGGAATTAGATATATGCAGTTAAATTTTTGAGGAAAAACAGCTGATGTGCTGACTCAGATACGATTCTCTACAAATCATGAGTGGAGAGGGAACCAATACACTACACATCTTTGGATTCCATAGTTCACTCAGTCACAGAATGTCTGAGGATAGAAAGGACCTTTGTAGATTGTCCAGTGCAATCCCTCCCCTGCTCAAAGCAAGACCGGCTATAGCAGGTTGCTCATGGCAGTGTCCAGCCAGGTTCTGAATATCTCCAAGAATGAATAACCCACACCCTCTCTGAGTAACCTGTGCTGATGTTTGACTGCCCTAATAATAAGAGGTTTGGGGATTTTTAATGTTAGAATGTAACAGTGTCTTTCAGTTCATGTCTATCGCCTCCTGATGCTCTACTGGGTCAAATCTGGTCCACTTGCTTCACTTACTCCCATCAGATATTTAGACATGCTGATGAGGTTCATCTTGAACCTTATCTTCACCAGGCTGAGTAGTTGCAGTCCCCAGCCTCTGCTTTTATTACAGATGCTCCAATTTCTTAATCATCTTTGTGTTCTTTTGCTAGATTTGCTCCAGTATATCCATGACTAATACAGCCCAGCCTGCTACTGCCCTTCTTTGCTGCAAGAGCACACTGCTGTCTCATGCTCAACTTCCTGAGTAACAGGACTATAAGACACTTCCCTGCAGAGCTGATTCCTGCATAGTTGGCCTACAGCCTCTACTGTCACATAGTGTGATTCCTTCCAAGATTAAAATATATATATATAATATAATACAAGACAATAAAAACACTGCTGCTCTGTTTTCCTGACCTTCATAAAGTTCCTACCAGTCTACTTCTCTAGTCTATTCTAGTCCACCTGAATAGCAACCCTGCCCTCACCAAGTTGGCCGTTCCCCTCAAACTGGTGCTGCCCACAAAATGCTGAGTGCACTTTGTCCTGTCACCTAGGTTGTAAATGGAGATATTCAACAAAATGGATCCCAGAAACTGATCCCTGAGGGACTTTGCTAGTTGCTGTCTGGTAGCTGGACTTTGCATCGCTGAGCAGGTTTAGCTCAGCAGTACAGCCAAATCACTCCTTTTACTGTTCTTTATGTATCATACTAAATACAATTTGTGATAAAACT
The DNA here is from genome assembly GCF_054131305.1 of Coturnix japonica. Lineage (NCBI taxonomy): Eukaryota > Metazoa > Chordata > Aves > Galliformes > Phasianidae > Coturnix > Coturnix japonica. The sequence continues at coordinate 109,773,000 of NC_140663.1, forward strand.
ATTAACTACTAGAGATGATTCCACTGATGGAAAAAATTAAAAAAATTTTAAAAATAAAAAAAATAAAAATAAAAAGACATAAACTAGAGGTGAGCTAGCAATTTAAAAATCATAAAGGCAGTTATCTGGGTGATTCAGTGACAATGGTTATGTTATCACAGGCAAAGCAGTAACAAGACTGTTTTGGAATACAGCTCCAATATAATGATAATCTCTGTTTTATGGAAAACTGGTCTTCAATTAGTACAAGACTATGCTTTTATCTAACAAATGTTCAGCATTTATTAATAAAACATCTTGGAAGCACTGTGATAAAATATTTGGTTGTTTCACATGATGATGAAATAATAGCACAATGCCAATGCATAACTGAGCTGAACAGTGTGAGAACTGTTATGGGTAGGTCAGAATCTTTTTGCCAATATTGGCATGGATTACTTCTGAACTGACCATGAGTCCTCATGCAAACCCATATCCTTATGAATAACTCAGAAGAAAAGATCCAGTTATTGCTGATATAATTTGCAGATGACAAAAGGGTAACAGAGTGCAAATGAATTGTGATGACAGATCAAATTGATTTGAATGGCTTTGCTGAGATAGGTTCATCTAAGTAACATCAATTTCAATACAGCCAAATAAAAATCTAGTTAAAAAGAACATATGCCAAAGCACATGATAAATGGAGGACTGTAATTTGAAATTTAGAAGGAGCTAAGGGTAGATTACTGACTGAAGTTCCAAGTACAATGCTATGAAATATGTAGGTTTCCACACTGCAAGAGAATAATTGGAAATGACTTCAGAAAAAAAACTACAAGAAAGATATGAGTTCAGAAAACAAGCAACTATGACTAAGCAATTTAATCTGTCTAAAAGAATGTCTAATTAATCCCCTCAATCAGAGCAGAGAAGCATCACTGCCAGGAAGACTCTCCTGATAGAAATGTCAACATAATGAACATTAACTAGAAATCTGGATTAGAAACCAGGCATATCATTGCAACAAGGGCAAATAACTTCCAAGGAGAGCTTACTAGAAATGCATGAACCATCCATTCTGTGTAGATCAAGACATTTTTCTGTAGAATATGACGTGGTTTGTTTGTTTTCTTTAGTTTTTTGGTAGGCTTGTGGTTTTTTTTAAACCACAGGTTTCTTGAAGGAATTAAGCAAAGTTTCACATCCTGGATCACAGAGGAGTTCAAGGCAGATGATCCCTTCTGGCCTTACAAACCTGTAAATCTGAAGTCACATTTGAGGTCTGTGATAGAATGAGCATATCGCCGTGGTTCAAAAATGTATTCTCAGTCAAGAAGCTATGTGATGTATTCTGTTTGCAAGAGGTGGACTGTTCTGACAGAGGTAATGTTTTCATTTTTGTTTTCTTCTGTTTAATATATATCCAGAACTGAAACATCTGAGAGCAAGTTTAATGCAGTCATTAACCTTGTGTGCAACCACGATGCTGTCTGGTTGCTGTAAGCAGTTCACATCAGTCATACTCAGGTGTGACCCTGGCATTAGTATAATTGCATTTAGACTCAGAACATGATACAATACTTATCTCAGCTCTTGGTTTATTTTTTTTTTTTTTTTAAGTGACATTAATTGTGAAACATAAACAGCCCATAGAAGAAATTCAGTCAACAGCATTTCTAGTCCTAGCTCTTGTTAGCTGTATTACTGAAAACAGATTTTAGTAACAGTATATTCTAGGCCAATCAGACAGGTTCTTGCTTAAAACTGGCAATGGCAGGTTCCCATAATGATTCTACTAGTACAAACACAAATTACTGGTAATTTTACAACATCCTTCTCAACATCAGCTTTGTGCAGCCATTTGCAGTTATTTTGCTTTTGTATCTCTTCTTTGCCAGGAAGCCAGTTCTCATGTGCCATCTGGGAATTATGGAATTTTGCGCTTCCATAACATATAACCATTGTACTGCTGTAAACTCCTTAGGATTCCTGGTTAATATTTTCCATACAAAGGTAGATTGGCAGCACAGTCATCAGTTTGAAAGAATCTTTATTATGTCATGTGTAGCCCTCATCTCCTTCCTTAATGTCTAGCATGCTCAGAGTAATTTAAGAATACCTGAGATTTGCTAGCAACCAGCATCATTATTCACCTGTAAAACTACTGCCTCCCAAATGGCATGGCTTGTTGAGAACTGGTAAATGATGAACATCCAGCAGAGCTGATCACAGAAATGATTTGTCTAGAGTACATATTTTCTGACTATATGTAGGCAAGTTTTGTTCAAGTTTATTTTTTTTTTAAATTTTACATAGGAAATTGCAGGTCATGATGAGTAATTGGAACCACTTGGCTATATCCTTCTGCTTCATCTGGATGTATTATTCCTGTCTCCATTCACATGTACTGTGTACTTAGCTCACCCTAGTACCCCAACATCATGTCTTAGCATCTGTTGCTTTCCTTGTGTTCTGAACCGAGTGTTGGAACTGGAGCCAAGCCTGGAAGCTATAATTAGCACCCTTAAGTCTTCCAAAGACAGACAAGTCGTGAAATTATTGTCCAAGAGCACTTTGCTTTAAGGAAGTGATGTGGAATCTCACTTATTACCATGATAAATGGGCTTTCAGCTGTAGGGCTGAGTATTGTCTCTTACAGTTTGTTTCAGTCATTTAAAAGGGAACAGAGTGTTTCAGAGTTGATTGTTCAACTAGAAATCAGGACAACATAGTCTTCATGTAATTTATGATCAGTCATTTAAGATCCTAATAAATGCTCATTTCTGTATCAAAGCAGGACCTCATTTCTGAACTAAGTGTAAGAAACTGTGAGTAGTTTGGGGTCATGGAAATACTCAGCATAAGAATTAAATTTGTCTTTAACATTCTGAATCAGGGTAATTTCAGAATAACTGGAGAGGAGCATGATGAATATATCATCTTATTTTAAGCTTTCATGTACTGTTAATGTAGGAATAATCTTTTTAGACTTCTCACACTGTCTACTTTAGCAGTTCTATGAAAAGTCATCTATTACCAAAATAACCCCCAGCAAGTCCAGTTCCAATGCAGACCTTGAGCAATCAGGTTTCTTTCCTTAGCAGAAAAATATCCATAGCATGAGTTAAGGGCAAACCTCCATTAAAATGCATTGCCATCATCCACCATTTTCTCTTTGAGTCAGAGAACTGCAAGTACAGTACATTCTGCTGTTTCTTGTGGGAGAATCAACAGCATGGGTGCTGCTGAAGAAAAGTTTTCAAGAGCACCAAGCTGTTGTTATGACTCATAGTAAACACCAACGCAAAGAAAGCAGCCCAGTGTTCTTCTCTAATTTCACTCACACACATTCAGCAGTTGGGGGGGGAGGGGGGGAAGGGGAGAAAAAAAAAGAGAGAGAGAGAAAAAAAAAAAAAGGAGAAAATAAAAAAGATACAGTTCTTATAAGCTTCTTAGTCCATGGTGAGAAAAGGGAAGGATGAAGAGAACTAGACAAGAGACAAATAAAAATACCACAGCAATTCAACACATGGTGAGGAGGTGGAGTGGGATAGCACTACAGAAATGAATGCTTATGACTCTCGCATCATCACCCCCAAAATAATCAGCCAAGAGAGATAATTACCAGGTTTATCTTAAGTATGTATACATGCAAATGTAGATCAGGACCAAACCAAAGGAACTGATCAAAGCCTACATTGCAAATGAGAGATGGGTTCAATCTATTACTTGACAGACAAACATAAGCTCTAGATGAGATCAGACTCTAAATTTGAGTCCCAAGATTTCTGACAGTAGTATCTGCATTAACAACATGAATTGAGTGGGTTATGGTGCAGTGATAAGATCAAATTGTACAACTCCAAAACTGTTAATAAAACAAAAAATCTTCAAATAGTACTGCAGAATGTAAAGGTTTAAGAAGTTCGTCCAAACTCAAGCCTCATTCAATTTAAATGAGCTTGACACGCTGGTAGGTGAGAAGCACAACCCTGTAACCAATGGCTTTAGCTGGAGGGTACTGACAAGTTCTGCAGAAGAAAGGACAAATAGTACAGAGCACATCAGCAAGGTCATTCCATGCCTGTTCTTGCAACTACTCCTTCATGGGTCTTAGGAACCATCTCTTCATGGGAGACATCCTGCTCACTCCTGATTTAATAGCACAAGCTATTGTGTGGGTAGGGGAAGAAAAAGAAAACACAGATATGCAACTAAAGGAAAGCTGACACATGTAGTCTGTAAGGTAAACAAAAAAATATATAAATCCCCTCAAAAAGTGTATCTGTTTCAGAGCAATTACTGCTACTTTCAAATAAAACAATGAGAGGATAAAGCCAGCCAAAAGTTATGTGCTGTTATATTTGAAACAGAATTTTTAACCATTTTTCTCCCCATTCTTCAGATAAAAATCAGCACCCAGGCAACGTTGGAAATTTCATCATCACAGTTGTCCTGAAGTACATACATTCAGCTTTAAAGTTATTTTTAAAATGACTGTTCCCTTAAGGAACATAGTAGGCAACGTTGAAAAATTGTTTTTCAAATTAAATACAGAAGTCCACATCATGGTCTGCTTTTGTAGTACTTATTTTCATTTTTTATTGTTATTTTTAAAGACTCGCTCAAATTAAAACCTTCTCTAAAGTCTTCAAACTGGCACAATGATTCAGCCCATGTGTGGATCACTATCCCTTACAAAGCCACTAAGATTTTCAAATGTACATCAGTTACAAGATCATTTTTAAACAATTCAACTCTGTCTCTTCTGGATGCAGTGGGAAAGTCATATATGATCTTGCCTATACTTCCATAAAAATACTGAGGTTCTAAATAAAGAATTCACCTGACAATCCAGTCAGGCATTTACTTACTGGCTGATAAACTTCCATTCTTATGTTAATAGAATCAATATTCCCTTTCTAGAATAGAACTTTTAATGTGGGAGAACAGAGGAATCTTATTTGGCAATACAAATCTTTCCTCCAAAATATCAGACACAAAATTGAGCACATGGTTCCATATACTCACAGGAAGACTTTTGTGTAGAAAATACCAAGACCAAAAAATAAATTACATTTAAATGCATTTATCATTACATATTTGAAACACACACCCTTCCTATAAAGGCAACTTTTGTTTTCCCCATTTTCCCTATTAGAAATAGCCACTATAAAAAACAAAATCTCCCTGCAATGTTCCCATCAGCACTAAGTTCCTTCTTAGTATAGTTGCAATCAATATCAAAATATTTCTGCATGCTCAGCAACAGATTTATGGACTCAAAACAGCAGTAGGCGGCCACATGCAACTACTAAAAATGTCACTCTGTTAGCTAATGTTTGATAGCAAGTATTGAGTTTCACAGCAGGAATAACTATATGTACAAAGGACAATAGGAAAAGGATTGAAAAATTCCTCGAGCTTAGGTAAATTTTCAGGACACGTTTCAAAAGCAGAAGAAATGAGAACAGTAGAATCACAGAAATGACTCATAAAACAGTCCTAAGACTGAAAAATATACCTTACCAGAGGGTCTGAGGGTACCATCTACAACAGCTTTGGGGATCGTGGCCTGGAAGAATGCAGAGTTTCCATGCAGAATGCAGAAGAGTTAATATAGCCAGGACAGGGAGCCAAGGAAGCTATCACCAGTCAAGAATGACCTCACTTCATTTCTGAGTGGGTGTTTTTCACAGAATTTGGACAATTCTGATCCAGGACTTAATCTATTTTATCTCCAGTTATTACGTCTGTGCTATTAACAGTGAGAGAAAGTCCCAGAGATGCCACAGGAAGAGGAGAAGGGGCTTAACAAAGTGCCTTCAGCCCAAACAAAGAGACTGCTGGGAGAAGAAAGCAACCGACGCTCCAGTCCCTACCGTAAAGAAAATAAACTTTCCATGGATTGGAGAAAACTGCCCAGAATTTTCTGCTACCCAGGAAACTACTGAGCTTCTGAAACCAGAAGGAAATAAGAACCCAACTGCAATGACACAGTGGCAAAAGGAAACTTAAGTATACACATTTGTTCCTATTCCATCTCTAGCCATCTTCAGCTTTCATTATTTGAAAAACAATAAAGTAACTATTCCGATTTATATTCTGATCATCCCACTTATCCTCTGTTTGAAAAGAAAATGCAGTCGTCTGTGGGAGCTCACTAAGAGTTTTAAGCAGATCCACCCCAAACTTCTGGAAAATTCAAGGTCAACTTCTCTACCTACATCAAACAAGAACTACCAGAAAATCATGGGAATGTTTGCTCCTTGCTAGCTGTTGGGCTGCACAACTACATGGGTATTACCTCCTGCTCTCCCAGCCATTTAAATCAGGATGGTACCCAGTTAAACAGCGGTTAGAAAATACAAGTGGGAGGGTAAAGTGTACGGTAACTGTATAGGATGTCTATTAGGGCAAAATGTCCTAGGCAAATATACTTTTCTGTCACATCACTCTAAATAAGAAAAAAAAAAACCAAAACCTATTCCTGTCACTTTCACAGTCAGCAACACTATGAGTAGCTATAGCAGCATCTTCTGGAAGGAAAGAAACTAGATAAAAGGGAGCAAGCAAGAATAAAAGTTAAAATAAAGTTAACCATTGTGTAATTCTAATCAATTGCTGTACCAAGCTAAGAAAGAGACCTGGCATGTGGCCTGCACTGCAGAGACTGCAGTGGCATGCATCCAATTACATATATCTGGCATCTAAGTTTTTCTCCTCTCTTCTCGTTCTGCAGCTAGATTTGTAATAGAAAGTTAGCCCACTCTTTCTCATCTCACATCAAGTACAGGCAAGGGATGGAGGCAGCTACACAATAAGTGAGTTTGTACTACTTTAAGAGCTCAGGAGGGTAAGCCTTTTGAAAATACCTGACTGCTAGGCAAAGGCTAACATCTCTCTGCAGTTAACATCATTACAAGTCAGTGTTATTGGAGAAAAGAAAACATAAGTAAACAGCTCCAAATTACTCTTCTAATGACTACTTTATAAGCCAAGAGAAAGAAAAAGGGAGAAAAAAATGTGAGGAAACTGAAAAGAAAACAGATGTAACTGGTGCCTGTTATGACAATGAGCACCTATGCCTGTTAAATAGGAAAAATCACAACAGGCTGAACAGGCTGATGGTTTGGCATTACCCTCAGTACTCCTCAGTGCCTTCTTCTGTTACTATTTCAGCAGGTTTATATATATATATATATGTATATATATATACATATTATAATTGCTTAGCTAAAAGAAGACACAGAAGGATGTTACTGTCTAATCATGGCACCCATGATGGCTATGTCATTTGCTCTCTGCATAAGTAGCATTTCAACAAAGACCCACATGCAGTCAAGTCCCACATACCTGTCTCTGCTCCTTGTCACAAGTGTACAGGCCAAGCATCAGCTCTGATTGGCTACTGGCAGTGCCTACACTAAAGAAGCTCATGAATGCTATTAAAAGATACATGTATTATTCAGTGGGACACTGCCCAAACATCATATGCTAAATTGAGCACAAGGAGCACAGAAAATGCACAGGTCAAGCAAGAGCATTCTTATGGATGTTCATACACAGAACCAAGAACTGTAGTTTATCATTTAAATCATCTTGTACATAAAGTGAAAAAGTATTCAAGTAGCATCTCATGTTCTTATGATTCTTCTGTAACATGGTGACCTACTTAAAAATGGTTCTATGAACTGTATGATTTCCCCACCCCTCCTTATTTTTTTCCTGCCATGCTGGTTTTTTTTCACTTTATCTGTGTCTTAGAGTCACAAACACCATTAAGAGAAACTGAACAGATCACCCAGCCGAGATTTGATGAAAAATCAAAGGGCCTGGATCCTCATTTTCAATAAATGGTCCAGAAAATATCATCTGGGGGTTTACACTGTCCCCTTACAGCACAGTACATAACTATGCCAAAGGAGATAAATATAAAAAAATATACATATTCTCTGTCTGTAGGCTTCCACGGAGCTGTACTCTGAGGGGGCCCAATGAGCAGTTTCTCACCACACTGCTTTGCAACGTAGCGTGAGGAGAGAACTTAGCATCTTTGCACTAACAGTCCTCTTCACTGGCAGCTGTGAAGACTACAATATGCACTAAGTAACACATTGTGGGAACATCCAGCAGCACTCCCACGTCCAGCCTCAGTTTCAGTACTTCAGTTTGCTTTGAGTTTGAACAGTTTTACAAGTTTTGGCGTCAACAAATCCTTCGTAAATCACATGTTGGAGACTGGTACTCTACAAGATCCAGTAGGGAACAAGAAAGGGAAAGGGCATAGCAATTGGCATGTTCTATGTCTGAAGTAGGAATCACAGAACCATAGGGGTTGGGAGGGACCTCTGGAGATAAACCAGTCCAACCCTCTGCTATAAGTCTAAACACAAACCTCACTTTGGCACTCATACTGATTTCCAAGAAATATAGTACTTATGCATGAGAAGCCCCTTCCAAAAATTACTTGCAAAGGTTAACACATTTTTAATTAACACATTTTTGAAGGACTTCTCCATAGTCCTTTAACTCCATATATTCTTCAGCTCTAATCTACTGAACTAAGAATCAGCATTTCTAAACACTGTTCTCAAACTATGTATTTTCCTTATCTATGTGTTTTCTTTGGCACTGCTGTGCCCCGGCCATCAGACATCGATCATAACCCAACTGTCTCCAGAACAAAACTGGTGAAACAGTTTCATTATTGTTTTCCCTGAAGCTGCTGTTTTTGTTTCTGGTCTCCTACACATTTAGTTATATTAACACTGTGTTATGAAATACACCAGATGGGCAGTGCTGGAAAAATCACATCTTGTTTTCAGTAATACATGCCTTAGGTCATCACCTCACTTTTCTGTATCAAGAAACATTATTACATTTCTTAGAAGAGGTCTAAGGGTTGTAGCATGTGCATTTTCCCCCATGTTCCGCAAAGCAAATACAGCAAACAACAAAATGGTTTCTAAAATAAAGGTATTTCATACTGCAAGCTACTACCAGTGGGATAAAGAAATCTGCCATGAATAAGTCAAACCTACAGGTTTCTTGAGACTTGTACTCAGTAGCCCTCCTTTCACAACTGTTCAGACTGATATCTATTGCGTTAAGTATTTGTCAAAAGATTGAAAGATTTGTCTTGTTTTCTGTTGTTTTTCTCATAGAAAAGGCATCAGTTTTCAGACAAAACTATGAAAGTCCCTTGCTAATTTTCATTCTCTGAATCTTGGAAGACAGACTTTCAGGAGCAAAGGATTAGCTACATTCACAATTAAATTGAAAGCCATCTCTACTTCTGTAGAGGAAATTCCCTTTACCAGCGTTCTGTCCAATCTATGCCTTTTGACAGCAGTGTTGTTTCCTTGGGTGGTTTTTGTTTTGTTTTGTTGAGGTTGAGTTTAAAACTCATGAAGCAGAGAAATAGGTCTGATGTTTGGCTGACATGATTCGAGAGTTTTTTCCCCAGTGGAGAAAACTAAGGATGGTACAGTGACAGTACAGGTTAAAAAACATATAAATAAATAAAGCAAGTTAAAGTCAGTTACTGAAAGCTGCATTTCTCACAGGATTTCTTGCGACTGGGTACAGACGTCCCTTTTCTCACCCACTAACCAAAATATAGCATTCTCTGTTTAATAGTGCCCTCTAGTGAAAGAAAAGAAATATTCCAACAGGAGAGGTTAAAAATGGTGTAGCAGAATGTCTTCAAAATATCTGAGTCGATTTGCTAATGCTCTCATTACCACTAAGACACTATGGAGTTAATAAATGCCTCTGCTATGTTTTAGATAAAAAGAACCATTACTACAGCAGCTGCTCCTAAAATCCTGGCCAAAAAAGAAAACAAAAACCCAAACAAGCAACAAAAACAATTTGGGAGCAAGGCAAGTTCACCTGAGTGGGATGAGAGGAGCATCTTGCAGCTGAATACGTTTGTTGAAATCTAAGGCTGCTATCTCTACCACAATAACAAAGCATTTCTCATGCTGTCAGAAAGGGTAAGGACTGACCGTGCTTTGTACCCTTAATTCTTACATTTACTAGAACAGTAGAAAATAATTCTAAGGAAAGAAAAAAAGAAAGAGAGAAAGGCATTACCATAACACACTTCCATGTACTACTGCAGCAAAACACAACCCTTTTAATCTAATCCCTCCATTCCTGCAAATCAAGTTTATGGCCCATATTGGACCTTCCGCCTTCTTCACCTTTATAATATCATCTTCACATAGAATTATAGAATCATAGAATTACCCAGATTGGAAAAGACCTCAAAGATCATCAAGTCCAACCACAGCTTAACCATAGTACCCTAACTCTAACAACCCTCTGCTAAATCATATCTCTGAGCACCACATCCAAACACATCTACAGATGATAGCTTCCCCTGATCAAAGCAGCCACTGTATAACATTCAGTCTCTGGTCCAGTTTTGCTGTGTGTTTCTCATACCTGTGATAGATAGCTTAAACACTTTTGAAACCTAAGCCCCAAAATAAATCGAAGTTTAGAATTTGGTACTGGCATATCATATTTGTTCATTTGTATTTATACCTACACATTCCCTAAGTTACTGGGCAGCATATGGATGCAAAGTGCATACATTCCATCTTGATGCATGCTTTGCAAACAGCTGGGCTGAATTTTACTGTAACTTATCCCATTTTTATATGCACTAACCACATCCTCCCATCCAAATGAAGCTCACTTGAATAACAGAATAGGTAATAACAGAGGAACTGGAAGAAGTCAAACAGAAGTTTCCTTTGCCTCAAAGAAGAAAATCCATGAACTGACATGCAGCAGACTGTTAACAACATTACAACCTACTTTTCTGCTAGGTAGACATGCACTCATCAACAGATATGGTACAGAAGAAGATGCTTTCTATTCCCATCCACATCTACCCCATGTGATTTAGCACTCATTCGTGCTTGGGTTTTGTAAGAGCTAATAATACTGGCTATATGCAGTACAAAGATGAGATTCATAACATCTAGGATTCGATGCTATTTCCATTTGAAATGTAGTTACACGATAAAGGATTCAAGATTAATCTTCTTGAAATGCTGGAGATGTTAAGTGGCAAGAAGCTGAGAACAATGATTTAGAAATGGCAGCTCAATTATGTAGCTTGGAGAAAAACAAACAGAGACTGAAATTGAAACTGAAATGCTTGTAATTCATCCTATTTTGGACCAAAATTTGGATAACATTCATTTAACGATGAATGGACAGACTCAGCAGCAACCGTCTAAAGAGAAGTTTGAAGGCAGTTAACAAATGAGACAAATACAGAATCTCTGTGCTTCAGAGACTTCAGAAATGTTGCAGGAGGGAGAGAGCAGAGGAAGGACACTCTATGACGCTTTCTCTACATGGCTCTGGCCAAATGAGCAGATTTAGAGGCTAGCATGAAGCAGGTTAGATGAGATTTGATTTCATAAAATATTCTGAGCTGGAAGAGACCCACAAGGATCATGGAGTCCAACCCCTGGCTCCACACAGCACCACCCAAACCAAACCCTACGTCTGAGAGCGCTGTCCAGACGCTCCTTGAACTCCAGCACTGGGGGCCGTGCCCACAGCCCTGTGCATCCCGTTCCATGCCCACCGCCCTGTGGTGCAGCCCCTTTCCCTGACCCCCAGCTGCCCCTCCCCTGGCACAGCTCCATGCCGTTCCCTCGGGCCCTGTCGCTGTCACACAGAGCAGAGCTCAGCGCTGCCCCTCCGCTCCCTGTGAGGAGCTGCAGCCGCCATCAGGCCTCCATCAGCTCCTCTGCTCTGTGCTGAGCAAACACAGCGGCCTCAGCCACTCCTCGCACATCCTGCTCTCCAGACCCTTCAACATCTTTGTAGCCCTCCTTTGGATGCTCTCTGGTAGTTTTATGCCCCTTCTTATGAAAGACACACACATCCACCACCAACAGGATCGTGCCTCCTCCTATCCCATGTCTTATCACCTCCACATAAACTATAAGTGTACGCTGTCCTAGTGAATAGATGCGTTTCCTCAAGCTCCTAAACTTCTCATAGACTGTGCTTTCTAAACAACAGTAGTATGACATAGCAGACTTTATAGTTAGAATTGCTGTCAGCAAGTATGCAGAAATCCTGGGGGCTTTTGAGATTTATTTTCCTGTTTCATTTTAAGCATGTGCATTTTAGACTGTGTGTTTGAATTGTTTACTGGTGTAAAGGAGGTTGAGATTTAAGATTAAATCTACACCAGAGGTTTCTCTTTAGTCATCATAGGCCAAAACCTTCCTAAATTTTCATTAATTAAATTTCTTATGTATTTATGCAGCCACAAGAAACGCGCTTCATTCATCTACAGCTTTTATTTTGGGATACATCCACAACCAACACACATTAAGTCTGAAGGACAAAGTGTCAGAGATTTTCCCTCTAGTAAGCAATTGCCTGCAACACTTAAGGTGAGGGAGAGATACTCCAGAGAGTTCCCCTTAAAGGGCAGGAATATGTGAAGCCACAGCTGTGCTACTGTCTTTGAAACCTAATGGTATCCTGGTCTACATTAAAAGAGGTATTAGCAGCAGGTAGAGTAAGATGATCCCTGCCTTCTGCTCTGCACCAGTGAGGCCACACTGAACAGCTGGAGTTGGTTCTGACCTGGCATGGAGTAGTTACTGGGCTCTGATCGCAGCAGCCACCCCAGCAGCCTCCGATATTGTAAACATGCTGCAAAAATCCAATTGGGGTTATCATCAAAATATATAAATACATGAAGGGAGGGTGTAGAGAGAACAGAGCCAAGCTCTTTTCAGTGGTACCCAGTGCCAGGACAAAATGCAGTGGGTACAAACTGAAACACATCAGGAAGAACTTCTTTACCATACGTGTGATGAAGCACTGGCCCAGGTTCTCTAGGGAGGCTGTGGAGTCCCCTCCTTGTAAATCTTCAGAAGCTGCCTGGATGTGATCCTGGGCACCCTGCTCTGGGTGTCCCTGCTTGAACTGAAGGTTGGAACAGATGTCCTCAAGAGGTACCTTTGAACCTCAGCCATGCTGTGATTCTGTATACCTTATTAAAAAACATCCAATAGCCTATTTGTCAATTAACTATATAATTAAAATAAAAAATAAATAAAAAAGGAAAAAATCCAATCATGAAATTCTATTAGTATAGCATTTTATAGATACTATAACTGATGTAAGTCACTTCACTACCCAATATAGTCTAATCTTGCACATTTTATCCCATTTACAAACAAGTCAGTCAACTCCCCAGTTAAACTTTACTTACCTAAATGCAACAGAGGATGGTATTTTTCCTTCTTTCAAGGTAGCTTAGAATAGTAACAGTATTTGAACACAACAAATTACAGTGCCTCAGAGCAACAGGAAGAAGTACTTCAGCAGTTTGATTTAAGGAGCTGCCTACAAATGGGAACAACATAATGACTAACTGTGGTATTTCTAATACATCTATTACCTTGACACAACAGCAAATATAGATGTTCCTCATTTCACAGATGGAGAAGCTGTAGCACAGAAAATACCATTAGTGATGTGTGATCAGTGAGTCAGAGTAAAGGAAAGGAAAGATAGATTCAAACACATAGAAAAATCCATGTGTTTGAAAAGGGTGAGAGAACAAAGAGCTGTAAAAAGTTTGGCTGAAAAGCTTATAGTGATCTTAATAGGTACTTAGCTATTTAATGCTCAGAAGTGACACAATTAGAGTAAGTTTTGTACCCGCATTTTTAACTGACTAGAGACAAGTGACTCTGTTTTCCTTGAAATTTCTCACAAATAACCTTGTTTGGAAATAAATAAGCAACAAAAAGAAGAAACAGAAAAGCTGTTGCAAAACAGGCAGAATACAAATATCTTGATATTGTATAACTTCTACACAAACAGCTGTGCATGGTTCCCAGATAAACTCAGTGACAATGGTTTTGATCTTTGTTCCAGTCTTTGATTGTCTGTTTAGGTTTTGGGGTGTGTTTGTTTGGGTCTCTTTCCCTGCATAATAGAACTCGTTCTAGCTGCAGTCAGATTTCAGAAATCTTTTATTGCAGTTCTTACTGCACTTCAGATAAAGTGTGCAGAATCAATATCAGATCAGAACTCTCTGCCCACTTGTACAGGTAGCAATGTCTAGGCATCACTTTCAAGAGAGTGAAATCAGACATGGAAAGTCATGGTGACATACTCAACAAGAAACAGGTTGAAATCATGATACGTGAGATCAATAGCAGAGAGGAACCTGTTGCCTTTTGGAGTCTTTTAGAAAGGAGGAAGCTGTAGAACTTATGACATGGGAGTAGAGAAATATAATGCAATACTTTTGCACTGTAGAGCTAAAAAAAGATCAGAAAATGGGCACAATAAAATGAAACTAACCCCATCCCACAGATAGGCTTCTTAGTCTGGCCTGGTGGTCAGCAACCCTGCACACAGCAGGGGAGGGTTGAAACTAGATTATCAATGTGGTCCTTTTCAGCCCAGGCCATTCTATGATTCTTAAGTGTTTGAAGCAGCTCTGGCAATTTAGTTACATCTTCCATACCTTAGACCCTATACTATACTATACTATATATATATATATATATACATATATGATATGAGCTATACTGAAACAGTAGAGCTATCTTTTTTCCATGAGCATTCTTTCCTTTCCTTTTTAACCCAAACGTATTAATCTTCTAGTTGGTGGCACAAAAACACTCCTGGATGCATGAACAAGAGGAAATTTACTCTTTTTTTTTTCCCTTCTGAATCTGGACTTGGTGTAGCCATGCATAATGTAAAACACTGTAACAGATACAACTCAGATTTCTATTAGACCAGTGATTGTGGCAGCAATGGAAGCTGACACCAGTGTAATATTGTAAGATAAACTGGTGCCATCTAGGACTTGGGCAATAGGGACCTTTGAACTGACATTTATCTCTATCATTACTATTTTCCACGTGTAAATAATTAATCCCTGGCATTAACCTACAACTTTAATGTATTCCATACATGGGTAACCATCTTGTAAAACAGTTCTATCAGTCTTTGTTCTTGTGTATCCTGAATAAATAATATTTAGAAGGAAAAATTGGACTATTCATTAAACATCTCTCAATCTGTCTTGGGCTGTAATACTGCAATTTCAACAAGAAGAAAAACATATTTATCTTCATTGAAACTGTCATCAGTGAGGAGCAGAAAGTAACTGAAATGTAATTTACAATAAAATAATCAAAACAGTTGATCAGGACATATATCTACCCTTTAGTGGAATTAATAAAAACAAAGAAACAGAGTGATCTAACAATAAATCCGTAGCTGGTGCAAATAACTCCTTGTTAAATTTTAAATCCATACAAAAGGACCAGAAACCATAATCAGCATTGTATTAGCAATTCAATCTCCAGTTTCAAAGTACAACCCAGCTGTCTACAAGAGCTGGGAAGGATTTCAATTTGCTTTGTCTGATTTTATGCAGAGGACAGCACAGCATGAAGTGTGACCTTTCATAGGATAGTCAGAAATGGTCAACACTTCAACAGATTTATTATTCTGATATTTATGAACAGCGGGCAGTCAGAGTGTAGTAGCAACATAGCAATTCAAAGGCGATGGGGTAGGGAATCAATTAGTAGGGAGGACAGAAAAGGAATCAAACTTCTCATCTACATCTTGCCTATTTGTGGTCTAAAGCTAGATTGGTGATTCATTTAACATCTAACTTCCTTGGTATTTCTATACCAAATATTTAGGAACAAGGACTAATAAAATACTGCTCTGTAGGATCACACGACAGAAAGTAGTACTGCTGTTTATTCCATAGCCTTTTGCTGCAGTGCATGATGTAATAAGCATTTTAACTGAAGGCAGCTCACAGGTGTACCTGCTCTGCACTGTGTGTCATGAGCTAAAGGCAGTAGCAGAAGATCAAAAAACAACTGTAACATTTCACAAGTGCTTCCTTAGGATTTAAGTAATACCCTCCCATCACCCAGGAGAGCATAAACCACATTCAATAGTCACTGACCTTTTGACCTAAGGGAAACTTCCTCTCACCCTCAGATCTAGTGAATACTTTAATCCTGATTCTGCAAATGCTGTATGTCAACCAAGCACTTCCCAACTTCTTACCTTGTAACCATATCAGAAAACAGAGTTATACTCCAGGCAAATGGTAAGGAGCAGCCTCCATACCCTATCAGCAGTGCCCTGATATACCTCATCACTTCAACACATGAGGAATGCAAACAGCAACACTGTGTCCTTCCAAATATCTCAAAAATGCAGTTCACCTGCTGCATCCTATAATCACGTTGCTCTTTTCTGAAGCTGGATGGTGACTCATTACTATTGTATGCTCACACAAGACTTTCAGGTGCCTTTTCACCACCTCTCCCCCTCAGGGTCTTTAGTTTACTGCTGAAGTTCTCATTATTAGTCTCTAAAAGCATGGCTTTGAACACTGTGCTATTCTATTTCCATCCCTTTTCATAACATTATACTGTCTCTGTTTTTATTGCTGTAGGGCAGAAGGGCATCTGTCTCTTTCTACTGATGAAGCCATCCTTCGGTCTGTCAAGAGCAGCTCTTACTGCTGTTTCTGCAACATTCAAAAGTATTCCTCTTTTCTTACTGCAGGATGATTATGGGCATGGCAACCCATAGTGCTTTCACTCAGTCAAACCAGTAGGGTTTGACAAACAGCAGAAACTGGAGAAGGAGACAAGAAACACTGTTATAGCAGCAGTGTGATTATCAGTTATCTTTTCTTAAAACATTTACTCCCTGTCTATCCTTCATTAATTTTACTGAAGCCAAATAAGCAGTGTACTTCAGCCATGAGTGAAGGGGTTAAAGTCATCTGCAGTAATTTTCTTTCACAGCATGGTCTGTTGCCATCTTGTGGCTGATTTACCTGCGCTGTACTGAAAACATGAATAAAATCAATGTATTAATCTTGGTTCTGTCTTTTGTGAACAAAACTGTTTAAGGTATGTGAGAAAGTTCAAGCAGAATTGGAGGATTTTTAACTGAGTCTTCTGAAGCTTCACTCTGACTTAGTGATAATCTATCAGACTTTCTCCATTGGGTGTGCATGCATTTTTCTTAACTGTAATCCACATACTGAGTGCCTAAAAAACATCATTCTTCCTCATTTCTTTCTTTCATGTTTAGTGAAATATGACTCTGACGTGTTTTTTTTTGTTTGTTTGTTTGTTTTTATGGAGAATCTTAGTTTTACTTTTTAATATACTTCACCTTTTTTTTTCTGAAAAGAAAAGCTTTCCTGACCAGAATCTATTAATTTGTTAAAGTTAAATCAGCAGGAATTTAGATGTGATCAATGGGTAAATTAATAAACTATAGAGGCACCAAGAATCTGTGCTGATTAAAAGCTATATTGCAGCAGAACAGTCTTGTTTATATATTTACATGACCCAATTGATAGGACAGTTTCTTTCTTAGATTTATCTCCAGGGTCCATGTGCATAGTAAGCATCTGCAAAAAAAATACTCCACATTCTGTAGATTTAAAGATTAATTACAGTAATGTGTCCTTTGGCTTATTATTAACACCACTTAGTCACTTATATTATCACTGATATAGAACTAAACCTATCTGTCATTACTTTGATTCACGAAGAGATCGCTTACTCAGTGATATAGACAAGTCCTTCTTTCCTGAATAGGAGCAGACTTGGGCAAGCACTTAAATGCCTTCCTGGATGAAAGCCCGTAAGGAGATCTGTGTTGATTATGAAACTGTTCTACTTTGGTGGCAGTGAGAAGAAATCACAAAGCGACTCTAAGTGATTTCATCATTGCTTTGATCTTGTTCTCTTTCATAAACATATAAATCAGATGTAACAAAATCAAGAGAAAATCAATGGCGGTAAATGAAGTTACACTGTTAGGAGATAGACTTAATGACAAGAGAGATCACTCCCAGTTACTACCTAACAGTCACCCTTAGGAAACCTGGATTTTAAGGTTTTTCACAATGGTGCTTATGTTGCCCAATTTTGAATGCTTAACATTTAAGAAAATGAAGCCAAAGGAGATTGGTACTGTAGCCCAAAGCAGATGTCAGCAATGGGATACAGTCTGTTACATGATTATGAGATTATAACAAAACAGAAACAAGTATTTCCTTAGTTTGTAGGACTGAATGGGGGAACTTACCCTACCAAACATCTTCTTCTCCCCTCCTACACTCACACAAAATTAATACCAAAGACTAAAACACATTATAGGAATGAATCAGTGAGGACCAAGAGTAAACAGGATTTTCTAGTCTTGCCCCTCTCTAAATGAGGGCTGTTTGTGACCTTGTTTGTGACAACTCCACCAACCTGCTGCTTCTGGAGGTGGCTGAAGCTAATCCTCTGCAAGAAAGTTATGTACAGTTGCAAACTTTCAGCATTTGTTTGGGAATTTATGGAAAAACTTAGCAGCTGGCAACCTTCCCTTTTCTGTAATCACCTCCATGGTTGTGGTCAACTGTATTATTCCTTTCCTATTAGGGACATGGCCACATGATGTTCTCAGGCTTCTGTGTGGTAAAAATGAACAATCCAAGGAGCAGAATATGACTCTGGCACAAACTACTCCTTCCTATTGCTAACCACTAACATCACTATGCTCTTCCTGGAGCAGCTTTTCTGGAGTCTTGCAGCTGCAGTGCACAAAGCTCACACTAAGTAAAGCACTTGACCAGAAAAACACTGCTAATCATCACAGGAAGCGTAGATAAAGCAGAGATTAATCACTTCCTTTTTATAGTCCTCTGTACCCCATTTTGTTTTCATGTGAAATTGGGGCAGAGAAATAGTCGCAACTTTTATTTGCTGGGAAGCAGAGAAAAACTGTGAAACATTTCCAGCTCTGGTTTCTCATTCAGCTCTGTTACTCAAAGCAATCTAAATAATCCCAGGCCTTCTTTCTCACTACCTCTCCTCCATCTCTGTTGTGCTACCAGGAGTGTTCATGCTCTGAGCTCTATCAAACAATTGATCTGCCTGAAAAATAACCTGGCAAAATGCACCATCTATTTTCGACTGCATCAGGCCCCTGATGTTGTTCCCTGCTTATCTGCATGAGCCGTGGAAGAGACAGAAGAGGTAACAACAGAGTGAGCAGCCACGGGAAAAGTGAGTGGGTGGCAGAAAGAAGCTGTTTTCTTTCATGCAGAAGTACCTGAAATATGCATCAGATTTCAGCTGTAGAGTCCTTCCATTTTCAGAAAGCATTAAGCATCCTGAAGTCTGTATCTTGGAGAGCTTATCCCAATTAGGACCACTTTTGTAATGCAATTTGGGCTATGCAGAGATAGATTTACACAAAAAGGGAATTCAAAAGTGCCTTGACACTTGTCTCCTGTGGATATGAACATCTGTTCTGAAGTGTAACTGTACTCTCATAACAATTCTAAGGGTAATAACAGCATTTCCTGAATAGGGCAAATCCAGGTTCTTGTGTGCTAAGAACATGCGTCCTGAAGGATTGTGAGCTTTCCCTAAGTACACAATTAATTCAGCCAGTAACAGAAGCAGACACTTATATGCCCACACAGGGAGCTGTGTTACATATGACTTGCCACTGCATTTATTTTTCAGTGTTTTAAATGAGGAGAGGGGGAGGTTAAGCAGCTCACTGGACCGAAGGAACCATCCTGTATTCTGGGTACACCTGTGGTGATTAGTGCCAGAAAACAGGCAGCAGAAGGATGCCCTTTTATACTCAGTTAGTAGAAAGACCCTGGTCTAAGCATGAAGAAGACAGTCTAGATTTGAAAACGAGGAGCTCCTTCATCTTTTCTTCAACTAAAATGTGCCATCTGAACCAATCTACAAACTGGATCAGGCTTTAAGTTGAACAGGGTTTGACTGAGAGCCTGCAGTTATGTTCAGTTTAGTAAAGAGTTGTACTGGGAGGAATTATATATTCAGGGTTCTGGTACAAGGTGGCTCCACATGGTATTTCTGAAAAGCTGAAAGTACAGGTAGTAGCTGCAGAACTGGTTCTGTTTCAGCAGTACTGTCAGTGCTCCCATTCTTAGTACAGTTTGGCTGCAAGTGCCCAGATAACTGCTTTTGTTCCACTCCTTCTTTTCTGCTTTGTATTTTGAGCCAGCATTCTTTCCGGGTAACTGCAGATGGGAAGGTCCCCAGATTTTCTCCAGGAGCTGCAGGATACTCAGGCAGAAGTGGACACAGGAATTGCTATCAATGAGAAAAAGCTCTGCTCAAAGGAAAAGATGAATCTGAAGCACATTTCCTTTAAGGATGCCCCATTGGATAGAATGTGTCTTGAAGTGGAGTTACAGATTTCTATCCAGAAATTCAAACATTATGCACTAGTCTGAAATGTATGAGTGAGTTTGTTTTGTTTTGTTTTTCATTGAATTAAACCCTTGAGCATTGCTTTTGTTGTTGTGAGGGGAATTTTTTCTTTAGTTGCTGATGTTTGATGGGGATGGAGTTCTTTGGTTGTTTTCTTCTTTTTTCCTTTAAACCATATTAGAGGAAGAGAAGGTATTGATTCAATCTGGCAGGTGGTAAAGCAATTTACCAAGAGTGTAATCTCTTCCAGTCCAGTCACTTTCAACTTTCGTATTATAAAAGTATTAACAATTTGCTCTGTGACTGGCACTCAGGGAGGGAGAAACATGGAGTGCAATGAAATACTCTACCTTTTGGGAGGCATGTGAAAGAAGAAAAGTGATTTAGTAATGCTTTCTCTGTGGCACGTATATGAACTTCAGCACCTTGGATATGTTCTTTAGAAGAAAGTGCTGTAAGTGTCTCTGGAAAATTACTCTCACTGAAACCACACAGGAACAGCATGTAAACCAAAGGGACTGGGAGACAAAATATACAAGAAAATAAATGTAGAAAAACATCTAAGTATGCAAGAGGCTTAATTCAAAATTAGTTTTTGAATAGTAACACTGCTGGAAAACAACGAAGGGATGACCACAAAGTGCTGTCTTTAGATTTTCATTACAAGTAGAAATTGTAGAAAATAGTGTTTAGGAATTGATACTAACAGAGAGCATCTGTGTTAACCACACTGTTAAAATCAAACAGACAAAAGTAATTTTGAATTATGAATATTGGTGACTGTGTGTTTCTATCTGAGACTGCAGTGCTTTGTTGAAATACAGAAACTGATTTTAGGTGCATTAACCTGAGTAGATGAAGCACCATAGTAATGACAGCAAGGAATTCAATGGCGTGCTTCCAAGTTTACCGAAATGTTAGTCCAGCCATGACAAGTAGACAATCCTAAAAGCAGCAGGAGATTTTATGTATAAAGATCATTGAATCATGAAGAGCAGAAGACAGCATGACAGTGTTTAGGGATTTGCTCTCAAGCTTTGGGCTTAAGTCAGATTGCAGTTGAGACAACAGAAATGCAACTTCTCAAGGCCAAAAGCAGCAAGAGAACAGTAAAACTATGTGTTGCTTCTAACAAAGTTCCCTGATATCCCCAAGGAAAAATTTTTATTTTCACAGTCTTTTCTTGACATGTGCTCTGTGCTAACGCTATACCAATAAAACAGTTGCATAGCAAATGCAGATTTGCTTATGGTACGCTGGAAGGAAAGAACTGACAACATGTAAATCCCCACAAAGATTTTTCACTTAACTGTTGATGTGTGTCACTTTCATTTATTTTGTATTCCATGTTCTTTACCCAACCAGTCCTGCTGAGATGGTGGATGGACTCAGCTCCTGCTCAGCTGGTGTGAGCAATGGCTGTGGCTGTAGGGGAGAAGTAAAACTCCATAAGCACCTGCCACAAAAGAATAGGTGTAAACTTACCACTGAACAAGATAAAACTACTGTGCTACATGGCTTTGAGTGCCATTCACACTGATCAGAACTCTACTAATCTACCAATACTGCAACATAAAAAGGTAACTTCACAATATTTGTATGCGTCTTGAAATGACACTGCTTCTGGAATTCCTTGTTTATCACATCCCACAGACTGCCAAGCCAAATCTGCCCTACTTAGAAATAAATCATAAATTCAAACTGTTTCAATCCAGTCCTGAAAACCTCCCCAGGAATCTAACAGTCCAGGTGGCTGGCTGCGTCAATAGGAGAGACTTCGAAGATCTGAAGTTAGAAGAGGCGCCAGTTAACCCAGACAGAACCCATCCTTCCTCTACCAAATGATTGTGGAGGGAGGGGGAATAGGAAGGGAAGCAAGTTGTTGCAGGATTGTAATCATTGGAGACTGCAGATTTTATTTTGAATGGATCGATGGATTTTGATTAAGCTTCAGGATGCTTTTCCTCTCTCTTGCTCTTTTCTCCATTTTTCAGTGCAGAAAAAAAACCCTTGGGTTTAATAACAAACCCTAACAAAGACTACCATCAATTCAATAAACTCAGTATGATATTTTATGAATGACTTTATGCCCTTCATAATAATGCAGCCAGTAAGAATACTTTTCAGCTTCTTCATAATGTCATAACTATTACTATTCCCATTCCAATACAGCTGCTTGAAATCATATGTCTGTTTTGTTTTAGCAAAATGAAGTGATATTCTGAGTGTAGTAAGAAGCTAAGGCTTAATTCCAAGTCTGTGTGCTAATATAAGGCAAAGAAAAATCCATGGCTCTGTCACTGTGTAAACAAAAATGTAAACAATGGAAGAATTAAGATGTTGAATTAATCATACTCCTAAGTTATCCTAATTATGCCATTAGGAAGTAAACGACATTTGTGAAATAAGCAACTCAGGACACTGACTGCTACTTTTCCGTGGTCTCCTTCCACAGCTAGGAAGAAACTGTAATTATGACTCCATTCCCTTTCATCTACCATGGGTCCACATCCTTGGTATCCTAAATAAAGAACTACATTCCAGTCCTCAGATTTCTGGTGTTCTTTGCAGTAATTTTCAACAGACCAAACCACTAGGAAAGAAGTGAGGCTGAGTCTGTTGCATTGACTTCAGCCTTTAACTGTCCAGAGATATACGTAGTAACTGTGGGAGGGGAAAGTGAAGAAAGTCAGCCTCATACTTCTCAGGAAGCAATCTTCCAGCTGCTTTGAGTTATACAACCAGCAGTCCGTGTTGCTCAGAGCTTTTGATGTTC
The DNA here is from genome assembly GCF_054131305.1 of Coturnix japonica. Classification (NCBI taxonomy): domain Eukaryota; kingdom Metazoa; phylum Chordata; class Aves; order Galliformes; family Phasianidae; genus Coturnix; species Coturnix japonica. The sequence continues at coordinate 109,796,085 of NC_140663.1, forward strand.
AAAAATGCAAATTGTGGCCCATTTGCTTCTGATAACTTGTAGAGCCATTTTGCCACTTTGCCTCAACCAAACTAAGGATCTTTTACTACACGATAAGGCTGAACTAGGAAACAATAGATTGTACCCATTCCCCCAGCTACAACCATTTTTCCAGGCAAGAAGTTCACATTATTATGTCTTATTGGCCTATCAGAGGAGAGTTCTGCCAATCATTATGCCAGGATTACACTCAAGAATGTCAGCAATGGTAGCCTGCTCAGTTTAGACTTGGCACAGTCCTCCTCCACAGTGTTTCTCTCTCAGACTCCTTTCACACATACTGACACACAAACTGTCACACTGCATCAGGCTAAATGCCATTTAGCCCAGCATATGCACCCAGCAGCAATAATGAGCCAGAATTTTAGGAACCTGTGTAAGAAATAGAAGTGTATCATGATATAACAAACTCTGCGAAGATAAAATAAGTGCTACTTTCCAGCAGTTATCTGTTCAAGAACTAGTTGCTCATGCATTTTTGCTGAGCTGAAATGGAATAGTTCCATTAGGGGGGACCTTGAAAGATCATCACATCCAGCTCACTGACCACTCCAAGGCTAACCAGAAGTTGAAGCGTGTAAATGAGTCATTGTCCAATTGCCCCTTGAACACTGACAGGCTGGGCATCAGCCACCTCTCTAGGAAGCCTGTGGCAGTGTTTGACCACCCTCACAGAAATTTGTTTCCTAATGTCTAGCCTCACTGTGTAATGCACACAAACAAATAAATTTGAATTTATTTAATATCTTTTTTTTATCGATTTGGCTGAAGTTTCCAGAAATCTGCCTACAGTCACTCCAAAATGTATTTCCTGAATGGTAATCACTAATTTAGAGCCTGTTATTATGTATGAATAGTTTGACTTATTTTTATTCCATTTGCATTACTTTGCACTTATAAGCATTAATTTTCATTTGTCATTTTATTACCCAGTTACTCACTATAATGAGCTTCTGCTACAGATCTTTGCAGTCAACTTTAGATTAGATTGTTCTGAATAATTTGTAATCAGATGCAATCTTCTCACCACACTATTTAACACTTTTCAAGCTCTTTTACAAGTATCTTCTATGTTCTTTTTCTTACATAGATTTCTCTAGAGCATGCCCATCATCCCCATTCCTGCCCTTTCTAGACTTCCTTCTCAGAACAACAGGAAAAAAGATGTTCCTGAATATCCCATCTAGTTATCATCTCTGCAGCAGGCTGCCTGTGTGGGAATAATTTCACCTAACTTTAGATGGTGACATCTATTTCTGAGCCAAGTTCTCTCTATAATCAAGTAGAGAGGAAGTAGGCAATGCTACAGTGGAAACGATCCAATCCTAATGTAAATGTCTACAATGCATCAGATGATTCATGTCCTAAAAGTGTTTATTCCTCCTCATTGACTCAAAGGGACTCTACAGTAAGTGGAGCAGATGCAGACTGTCTACGTCAGAGACAGAAAAATCATAAATTAGAGAGAAGAATCCTGCTTTTTTCCCTGCAGATCTCAGTGGGCTGTGACCATACAATTTTTCTGGTGAAATAAAATACATGTTCTGCATTCTTTAAAGACCTCAGACCTGGAGGAGAGAAAGCCTGGGCTTATCTAAAGTCTGCAGGGTAACACCTTTGGTGCTTCCCACTCAGGCAAAATGCAGCTTCATCTGAGGTGCATTCCACACAGCAAGTAGCCCATTGCAGCAGCCACAGTTTGGCTCATCTCCATGCACAGTGGACACTACTGTACCTAGGCATTATTTCCCCTGCCCTATCCCTCAGTTCTGTAGTGCTACCACAGTTACTATCAGAAAGTTTTTATATGCCCTGTTATTCCTTTGAAATATATCTCTGCAATTGAAATATCTTCCCATTTCCTTGCATTGTTGAATCATTTCTTCTACAGAAAGAACAAGCCTATAAGCATGTAAGTACTTCAGCTTCTCTTTCCTATCTTACTCACCATCCTTTCCATCCCAAATCACCCTACACAGCAATCAAGAGTCGTGCCTGGCAGGGGATCATTCACTTGGAGCTTCCAGATTGTTCCCTCCACAAGTTAATGAAAAAAACCTTCATTTCTAAAAAAGCAATGTTCTCACAACAGTCCACTGAGGTAGCTAATATAATCTTGAGACACTTGGCAGTAAAGTTACCTCTGAGATCTGTTTTACAGCCAGTAATATATAGGGAAAGTACTGCACTCAGGACATACAAAAATCTTCTGAAATCTATTTCATTTCCCTCATGCAATATTCACCAGGGCACTAAAATCCTGGGAGCAGCTTGTTCTAAAGCTTCAAAATGTTACTGCAAATTAATGTGCACTGGTTGATACCCTTAAGCAACAGAACTGGCCTATAAGTGTAGCTTATAAAAATACTTTTTTCTTCATTAAGGAAAAATTCAGAAAACACAGCCTAGAAAAATCTTTTTTATTATTATTTCTTCTACCTCCAATTAGTCCTTAAAGCAGTTTTCTGACCCTAGCTTGGATTATGTACTACCTGACATAAGGGTAATGAAGCAAAGTGGTTTATAATCAGCATAATGTATATAGAGTACTAGTGCTTAACTCACCAGAAATCACAGTATGGTGGAGTTGGTAACAACAAAACCCAGGAAAGGTCCAGATTAACCCTCTTCACTAGAACTTCACCTAGAAAATCCACGTCCTCTCCAGAGGGAGAGCACCACTTGGATGTGGTGCTTGGCTTGGAATTCTTGCCTGGGTGAATAATGCCAACCTAGAAATGCCACAGGAGAACAGTTTTCCTTTCGCAAATAAGTTTAAACTGAGGGACATGACTTCAAGGGATTTTCGAGAATATTCTGTGAGCATTATGAAGTGAGAAATGCATACAATCATTAATCTAATGATCTAATTATGAACTTTAAGCTATCATTTAACACAACCATCCTGTTGTAACCTTCCACCTCAGTAATGAGGATTTAGCCAAGTCCCCATCTAAGCACTCGCCTCTGGTTCTCTGTACAGTCAGCAGAGAAAAAGCAGATATATCTGGGTCATAATTCATCTGTTCCTACACTAGAGCCTTGGGTTAGGACACAGCTGTGGAAACCCACACCTTTAGTGCAATATCTTCTTGGTGGGTTCCCTTCCCTGGGTTCCTACTGCCCATTTTTACTAAGGAATTTTCAAGTTATTATTGAATACAGATGATGTATCTCAAGAGAGATATTATTTATCTACTTGTTTAGAAAATCCAATTGAGCTGCAGCCTTGTGAAACTACTTAAGACCTGCTCAAACGTTAACAGAGTATTCTCAAGTTCATCTGAAATCGATTCCTCTGTGATGTGTGATGTGTTGTTCATCAGTCTTCTTCTCCTCCCACAATTATTTTTTTATCTTAGTGAGTTAACTGACTTGTACTAGTAAGGTTGCAGTGTGGAATTATTTATGTATTATTATTATTATATATATTGCATGTAATGCATATGATAAATAATTTTCCTCATTATGTGGCAGTTTCAACACTATCAGGTACAGCCCTTTCAGTAGACCATTGCAAGTCCTAGGGGCCAGTCTGTATGTTACAAATGCCCTCATGCCAACAGCACAGCATGACAGTTGGTGGTGGTGTCTCACTTCCAGACTGTGTCACAGCTCATCCCCCCTGAATCAAGGAAAGGGCTGTAGCAGCATTGCTGTCCTCTCTTATCAGTCAACATGGAACTCAGAAACAACCCTACATACCTTCTGGATTGCAAGAGGCAATGGGAATCAAGGAAACTCTAGGCAGAATATAGACACAGTAAAAGGAGAGGGAGAGGGCTGCTTTTGCTGCTGCTATATATTTCAGAGACCCCAGCGTGCTCTGAACCATCCTCAAATCAAGATACGCAGTTTGGTGCTAGAGGCAGATTTCTGTCTTCTGAAAATGCCTTGTGCATCTCGCCCAGAATGCTGAAATTTCTCTATATGCAGTATATAGCAGAGAAATATTTAAGATTTAATCCGCATAAGTTCACACCAAAAGGCACGTTCAAAATTTTCCTGGTATGAACATGTCTCAAACCAGTGCAGTTACAGAGGATATAGGCAGACAACTTGCAGATCTACTCTCAGCCCTTAATTCAGCATCCTACCCTCTCATTTATGTAAATACAGAAAAGGAAGAGGGATGTAGTTTTTTCATTTCAATTTTTTTATTTATATATATATAGGTAATTGAAATATAGTTGAATGTAAAAGCACATAAAATAAGTTTTATGAAATGATATTTTGAATTTTTGGAGTGTTCATTGATATTGGGAAAGAAAATCTCTTTTTTAATCACTCAAATGCAGCTTTTTCACAGATTGTAATACATTTTACAGAAACAGTTAAACATTTTCTCCATTTTGCTCACCAGGAAGTGCAGGCATCTCATTTTTAGTGCTTCATTCCTGAATGCTCAGAAATATCTGTATCAGATGATATCTTGGTAAAATTCCAAAGTTCCTTTCAACTATAGCAGGCCTGGGATTTCACCACAGGCTAGATTTTGCGAACTACTGAAGGCTCTTAAATGGGAGAGATCAATGGAAACCTTAAGTGCAGAAAGGAAAAAGTCTGGATCTAGCCACAGGAATCTCAAGATGAACAGAAGTAAAAGCATCTTGGGTCAGATTCCCAGTCCCTTGAAAATCTACCTGCATTTACAGGAATTTATAACTTCTCAATCTCTGTGCCCATCATCTACTCACTAGACTACAGAGCCAAACATGTGAAATTTTAATCGTAAAAATAGCTAGAGAAAAGCTGAAAGTGGCTTTTTTTATATCAAAATAGCTCTTGTAACTTGAGTGCTTTGAATTGCTCAGCGCAGCTTCACCTCATGCAGACTAGACATAGTGGATGGGAGAGGATTTTGCCAGAGATCAATAAAATAGCTTAGACAAGACATTAAAGAGAGCGTCTGTCTGCTTTGGTATCCCTCCCTGCTTTACCAGTGGAGATAATGGGTTTGATACCATGCCAGTTCTGCCATCCTAATCCACTATTTACCGCAGGAGTCTTAGGCAGTTATTTCTGCCTAGTTCACATGGCATTTCCAGCATGAAAAGGATATTCAAGTTCTCTTACAGGTCATTTTATGAGTTAGCAAGAGAGAAACTATTTCTTTTGCTTGTTTAGCAACCCTTGCATTTTCCCCTTTGCATGTTATGAACAATTGGAAGGCTTTCTATCTTGAAATGAAAAACCCAAGGAAAGCAAGTATAAATATAACTCAGAACAAAACACCACGGGAATGGCTCAAGTGAGAGAAACTAACATCTTTCAAAGAGACATAACATAATCGTACATACAAAGTTTAAAAACAGCTAAAATTACTTTGTGCCAAGAAGTGATATTTATTCTGTGTATGATGAATGTTTTTATTCAACATATTCTAAATACATGGCTTTATTTTATGTCTCTTGAATGTTTTATATTAAACAGCAGCTACTTCCCAATGAACAGAAAACAGAATTTATTTAGTAAACATTAGATGAAACTGTACTTTGGGACAGGCTCCCCATGGCAGTGGTCATGGCCCCAGCTGCCAGAGTTCAAGGAGCATTTGGACAGTGCTCTCAGGGTTTGACGTTGGGCAGTCCTATGCAGAGCCAAAGATTGAACTCAAAGATCCTTGTGGGTCCCATCCAACTTGAAATATTCCTTGGATCCATGATTCTGTGATGAAATGCCCACTTCATCCAGTACCAGCAATATCACTGGCCTACATTTATATGCATCAGCCCGTGTTCCCCACATCTTTCCCCATGCTCAGATTGTTTACAATAAGTCCTAAAAGTCTCTTTCTTCTCTCTGTTACCTGCTATGCAAGGTCTTTAGTAAGTAACTAGATAGTTTTTTTTTTTCCAGGTTGGTTTTATGGTAACTCAGTGCACACGTAGCTGTGTCAAAATTAGTCTGCTTGCTCCTATAACTTCCTTTCTCTGTTCTGATTTTTTATCTGTCCTCCTTCATGGCACTGATGTTGAAGTGAGTTGTTTAGATCACGGACACTGTGTTTGCATTTCTATTACAAAAAGTTTACAGTGTTCTCCATCACTAAAAAATAATAATGATCTCAGAATTTATAGCTGGGGCAACATTAGGAGACTCCACAGCGCTGCTCATTTTAATTCCCATGAGCTCTGCTTCTCAGCGTTGCCATACTGCAAAGCATTTCTTCAAAGGAGAATTTACATGGCTTAATGCCACAGAATTATGCAATGTCATTAAATGTGAGGTGCAGAATGGATTAGAACGCTTCCCATGAACTGGAAAAAAAGCTCAGGCTATTTTCTTGCACTAGGATAAATGTGATTCAAAGGAATTTTGAAGCTGAAATGAATGCTCTGTTATACTGTTTTCCTGGTAAGAGCTAACGCTGAAATAGCTGTGGCAGTGCTGTTGCTACTCTGTCATTGTGTAGGCAAAGGATCATAGCAGGAGAAACAAAGGTGCCAGCACACTCCTAGCCCACTACAACCCACTTAAACTGAAGAAGCTGTCAATTAGTTCAATTCAAGATGATGGCTGACCCAGCTCATGGCTGCTCCGAGGACAAAAAGAGAAGGAATGATAGTTTTGTGTGAGCTCTGTGACAGCCACTTCAGGCTTTCTGAGCATTTTGTTTACATATTTAATTAAGTACATATAAAGGGCAAATCTAGAGCCCTAAATGAGCTTTTCTAACTCTCTCTGAAATTAAAAGCATGATCGGTTCCTGAAGTTTTGAAGAAATATATGCATCCCATAAAAAATACATTAGATAACCATTAAGATTCTGAACCATTACAATAAAAGCAAATACATTTGTAGTTAGGGGTGCACCTAATTCAGTAGGCAAAGGCTGGCGTCTCCTTCTTTATGCAATCAATGCTTTGCTTTTACTATTTACTTTCTCAATTTTGCCTTTATGTCTGTGTTCAGAGTTCTTCTAGGGAAAAAGTACTATAAATAAGCAAGCTGCTATCGCTGCTGACTACAGCCTATTGCATGACGCTGAAGGCTTCTGTTCTCCTGTGTGTCACACTGATTTGAAAGGAACTACTTATGAGAAGGAGCAGGACTTGTCTTCATCCTGACATGTTTCTCCAGAACAAATGGAGGGATCTGAGCCAGGGATCTCTTCCTGCCTGCTGGAACTCACAGATGCAAAAATATTTAATGTCAGATTAACAGAGTTATGACTAGACGGTAGTACAAAGCCCTGTGCCACATGATTGATTGCTTTGCAAGACAAACCCATTGTTTATGTTGATCGATAGATAATAAAAATTGCTGGCAGTTCACACCTGAGATAAACCCCTTTTCACATAACTTGAGTTGCAGTAAAAAGCACCATATTAAGGGAATTAAAAGATGATTATTAGATGGGTGAGGGAACACAGATTATGTAAGTAATTATTTTGGGGAGCTGTTTCTGGTAATTATTCAATACATTGCCAGCCCAGGAAAAGTACATACGATCAGTATTGGCTATATGAATACTTCTATTTAAATACCGGCATATGATGCTGGAACACAGCAGTTATACAAACTAATGTCTGTCTACAAGCTTGTTTGAACAATCATACCTTAAACTTAAACTCATACCTTAAACTCTGAGCGTGGAATCAGAGACATGCATACAGGACGGGTCTTGGGATGCCTGGACACATAAATATCATATTGGTGCTGACAGAAAATCAGCTAAGCACACATTTCCCTTTACCTGCAAATAGGAGCTTCTATTACTGTCAGACAGAATACAATAATTCATTAAGATCAAGGAAATTTTAAACTCTCATATCCTCATATCAAAAAGACGTTGACAGATCCAATAGATTCAAGATGCAGAAAATGTATTTTCTTGTCTCTCCCAGAGCATGTTCTCCAGATTAGTTTCTTGTGAATGAATTAAGAAGTGTCAGCAAGATATGGAAACTAAAGGAAGCCATCAGCATACAGGATTCCCTGATTTTCCATCAGAGTCTCTTAAGTTCTGTGCCTCCTGTTGAAAACAGTGAATCAGCTGTTTCAGAAGTTGTTTCAGACTGCATAACTCTATACCTACATAGGCAATATTTAGTCAGGATTTTAGTCAGCCACTGTAGTGCTGTCACCGAGTTGCACACGAGGTACCACCTCCATAAATAAAGAATGAGGAAGCACCAAAACCACCACAGTTGGGCAGTTCTCAGTAAAAGACATCATCATACTCTGTGGAGAATAAGAGCGTGCATTCACAACATCATCCTTCCCTTCTTACATTGAAGAGCTTGCAACAAAGCAGAGGCAGGCAGTCAGCATGCAGAATGTGTCACACATCAAAGGCAATGATCTCAGGGGGAGAGGGAGTGAAGAGGAATGGAGAAATGAAATCATGGAGGATTCAGAAGAGGAGGAGTAAGAAGAAAGAAAATAAGGGGAAAAATAAAGGTTAATACAAGAAGTGAAGAAGTGTCAGGAAGGATACCTCATATTATAGAAGATTTGCACCATTATCAAGGAGAAAGAGAAAACTTGCTTAAGCGATTAGCATTTTGATGGAGTCCATAGCATTTTCCCGTCTTCTGCTCCTGTCAGCTGTACGAGTCAGGAAACAACAAAGGGCTGAGGATCTCAGCAATAGAGCGGATGTTCTCAGCTACCCTTACACTTCCTCTCCTCTCTTGGTCTCAGTTTATTCTTGTATTTCCTCTGCAAGCCTGGGACCTCAGCTTGGTGTCTCATACAGTGTTACACAAGTCACCCATCTGGAAGCAGCCTGTTGTGCAGACGAGACAGAGATGCCTCTGCTTTACAGTATAGATATATATGAAAAAAAAAAGAACAGCTCAGACACTACAGCCATGAAAAATTGGCTGCTTTGATTATTTTCACACATGCTCCATCACTATTTCCTTGGAGAAAGCTATGAAACATTTATACTTTTATCTACTCGTACACCTTTGTAGCTACTCTGTAGGAGTGGTTTTACCTCTGTCACAGAGTTTTATCGTTTTGACTGAGTTGTTTGTTGTTGTTTTCTTCCATTGTCTCCTTTTACATCAGTGAGAATCTATTTGTAATACATAGCAATGTGTTTACTGTATTTATGTGCATAGCAGTATGAGTAAGATGGGACTGAGAAGGCATTTTCTGCTTTTGTTTACTGTGTCTTTTCTGCTTGTTTCTTTTAGCCCTCAATTTGGTAGCAAAGGTTCTGGTAAATTCTGCCCTTTTTCACCTCAAATAAGAGCAGCACAGGGAATTTTTCTTAGCTTATTCCTTTATCTGCTAGCTTCCCCAGATTTCCTTCTGTCTTAAACTAAGTCCAATATGGGTGACACAATCACTTTATGTTTCCAGATGACTCCCAGTCTGTGACTGCTAAAGAAATCATGTCAACAACAAATACAGGAGCTCTAATATTTTTACCCATTCTTCTCATTTCATGTACAAAGCAGTTGGGGAAAATCAAATTGCCAGTACTGGCAGCAAAGATTTTATTCTGGAAAAAATTGTTACTGTTTTTCCATCTCCTGCAGTCAACAGCCCCAAGAGAAACAGGCAGTGGTGAGGAGAAAAAAGTCCATGCTGGGGGAGCTGATTGTCACTGCCTACATGAAGAGCTTACCTACACTCCTCGTCCAAGTACTTCTGGTTCAGTTCATCAAGATATGAGTTACATATTCTTGGAAATATTATTAGTGTCTCAGATTGCCAAGCACTGCGCCATTACTTTGATCTGAACATCTACGCACTGACATTTTTGGCTTTGAAATTAAGTCACTGTGTCATATTTGGCAAAGCACTTGGAGAAATATTTCCTAATTACAGCTATATGGTAAAGCAGCTTGTCAGTGAAAAGGTACTATCCCACCACAGGGGAATTTCAAATCCCAGCAAACCAATGGTTCGTCTGGCTTTCTTCCATCTTTTTAGTGTGATTCATAAGTTGATTAACATTAAAAGATAACTTGTCTTGACCGTAATGTAGTAGCCAAGGTAAGGTGTAAACACTGTTAAGAATATAAAATACAAAGACATTCACAAGTTCAGTTCAGGTAGAAGAAATCGCTCTTAAAGGTTACATACTGACTTAAACAAAAACATAAATATTTGGAATATTTAGAATGCTTCTTTCACTTTGTCACTAGGATTAGTCCCATTAATTTTATGCTGCTCTCTACTGGCAACTGGCCAGATAACCAGGGTAACTCAGAATGCATTCTAGTTGCTTTTGTAGGTCATTAATTCTGAATTTTAGGAGTCTGTTGTCTGGTTTCAGGATACTTTCCCTGGATACTTCACTTCTCAAAATTCACTTGTCTGTTGGGTGCAAGTAAGTCAAAATAAGTCCAGTATATTCTGGGCAAAATATCTTTTTTTTTTTCATTCCTACTGAAGCAGAATGATGTAATATTCTACACTCAATCATGTGAAAGCCCAGTGGATAACACTGAGACAGAATTAATACAAATATTAATACTGTATGTCAGGCAATTTGATCAATGGCTTTTCTTCTTTAGTCAGAGGAAAAATTTTATTTAAAGATTTCAATGAGTTACCAAGTCTAATGCAATAAACAACAGATAATTTCTTTCTTGCTCTAGTTCTACAACACTCTAATACCAAAAATGGAAAGTAGACAGTAAAGTGATGTTCTTCTCTGAGAATAAGTGCTTACGAACAATGTTTCCATGGGGGGTAATTGTTCTTTGATTCTTTTTTAATGTGAACTTGTTTAATTACATAGTAGGTCTTGAGTCAGTGTGTGGTTTTTACCTACGTTGCAGACTGTAGTTGGAGTAAGGCACATTACTCTGCTTTTATCCATTCTAATCAATCTGTTTTCTCTTTCGTTCCAACAGACCTCCTTCTTATAACCACCCGGTTAATACTTCTCTTCCTCCCTTGTAAATACATAGTTTACAATGAGAGTTCCTGCATTTGGCATCATGTATTAGGTCACAGATATTATCCTTACTGATGAATTCTTCAATATTTTTCAGTATTAGATTTTTCATTACTCTTCTTGTATATCAAACTTATGTCATCACTAATATCAGGGGGCAACTTTAGTTTTCAGTTTTGGCTGACAGTTGCTTACCATTAATCTTAAAAGTTTGTTAGAGAGATAAAAGAATGGTCTTATCATCATAACTAGTAACAGCAATTCAGATTATTTTGCACTGAAAAGTAAGATGTTTTCTTTCATAGAACCAAAGCTATTTAGTTACTCTCTATTAAAATTCTGACTTTGGTTTTGACTTCAGGTAACAGTTGCAGTATAGTCCCATTATGTTTTTTTTAAAATATAATCACTATCTAATATCCAATAATACTAAAGAAAATTTATATCCAAAATAGAGAAATACTAATGAGATGGAAAATGTACGTTACATCAAAGAAAGTCTGGACACTGCAGTATGCAAACAACCAGTCTTTTAACTATTTTGAATCTAGCTTGTTAACCTTTCTCCTTTCAACAACAGCTCCTTTTCAGGATGCTCAAATGAAAGCAAGTCTCCTAAGACTGCCACAAAAGACAAAATGTAGTAAAGGAAATGGTAGAGGAATACACACAAATGTGATGCAACGGCTGTTGTCTGTTGTGAGATGTGCAGGGGTGAAATAAAACAGGAGGAAGAAGAACTCAGAATGCATCAGAAGCAGTGAATCTGGAAGACTGTACTCTTATACTGGAGTATAAGAAGTGTCCACTAAGCAATCCACACCCACATGATGCCCAAAGAACCATTCAGACTTATGAGCATGCAATCAATAAAACATCTATTTCTTACACATTCCCTCAAATGAGGAAATCATAACTACAAACAGAGATGCACTCAAACTGGTCTCTGATTTCTCTTGCATGTATGTAATCTTGACAGTCTACTACCAAGTAATTCAAGAGTTTACAAGAGAATGTTGACTCGTAACTGAATGCCTAGAATAATGAACTCTCCTTTCATTTGATTAATGCTTTTGTTGGAACAGGAATAAAAAAATAGACTGTTGTAAAAAGCACGTCACGGTGCCTTTGAGACAAAGTGAAAACATGATCTGTGCTCGAGAGACCTACATAACAGGATAGTCAGAGAGCATCTTTCAAAAACCTATTGACAAATGAATGCAATGACAGCAGGAGCTGACCATTTCTCAGAGTTGCAGCATATTTTCCAAGTTGTTCATTTGTGCAGGAAAGATGCCTTATGCAATATAAGTAGTTTGTAAAGAAATAAATATCTACATGCATGCCCTTAGTAAATACTGAACCATTTTCAGTCAAAACATCACAGTGTTCCTTCACAGCAGCTATGTTTTCCATTGATGGCCAGTAGTATTTATCTGCAAAGACCTGAGCTATGACCACAATTTTTTTCTAGTAATCCTTGACTTAGTAAGGAATTTCAGTACAAGCATTTTCAAGGCTATTTCCACAGAGCCACTTTTTTTTCAATTTTGATATACAGTTTCTGTCAAGATCAACATTTTTGTGTCATTATAAATCATGGATTTAAGTTAAGCTTTGTCTTAAGTTAAGATGAAAGTTTTCTAGTCTTTTTCTGAGCTGTTATCTGCTTACTGAGATCATTTCTTACATGGTCCTTTTATAATACCTATCATTCTAAACACTGATGTCACAGTTTAACAACATGTTTATAACAAACATTATTTCTGCCCTGATAAAGCAGTGAATTTGTCAGTAACCTACTCCTTACGAAGGTCTGTTCTCAAGCCAAAACAAATAGAGAAATGAGAGAGAAAATAACGGGATGCAAAGGTTTAAGTTTACAGTCCTTCCATCACTCAAACACAGTTGTCATTCCTGAGCAAAAAGCAGTTGCTCTTCTTTGGGGCTTCTGCCTTCAGATGGATTTAACTCCACATGCAGCACATAGAATTTTTGTACAGATCCTATGTGAAGCTGCACTCCAAAGTCCAAAAGAAGTCTGTAGCATTACAAATCTTTTACAAATTAATTTTGGCAGTGAGGTTGGACCAGATTAATTCCAGAGGTTCCTTCTGACCTCAACCATCCTATAGATTTTCATTAAAGAACACTCAGGAATCTGTCTGCCCCCAAATCTGTCTCCAGTGTAGGAGGCAGGAGTGCAGGAAAAAGCCCCAGCGGCGTAGGAAGTTTTATCCCTGGCAGCAGAGATTTAATTGTCCTGAGGGTTGGCTGAGCACTGACAACTCCCAGCAGCTGCCTTGGGACCACAGGCGTGAGCTCAAAGATTTGGGCAGAGGAGGAAGAGGCCATGGGCTGATGCCAAGGCAGGTGGCCAAGGAGCACTGTCAACGAGGTCATGGGTGGGGCAGCGCCTGCAGCCAGGGACCTGGGCAAAGCAAATGGATGTCATGTGAGAAGGCTATGAGAGATCCGCTGAAACACAGACACAGGCATGAAAATCACTATCCACCACCTCAGGGAAGCGTTTGGGGCCATATGCACAATAACAAGCATGATGGGGTTAAAGTCGTTTAAGTCTTGACTTCTGCACCTAAATATCAACCTTAATACATAGCAAAAAGCACAGTTATAAGAATCTGTTTAATCTAGCTCTTGCAGCTGGTTTTTGTTGTCATGATCTTGTTCCTCAGAAAGAGGATTTCTCAAGAAAATTGAAATTCCAATGTAAGAAATAAAAGAAACGTTCCTGAATGCAGACAAAGCATTTGAGTTCAGTTCAATTCCTCAAATGCCAATAACCTCTGCTCTTGTTACTGGGAGGACTAGGAGATCTGCAAAGAATGTACACAATTGAATGAGTCAAGAAAATTTAAATACCCCACTGTCTATTTTGCTACCAGAAGAAGCATCTCATATCTCAAGTTGTTCTTCCACAAAATGAAAGCATCCTGCATATAAAAACAGTAACTTTTAAACTTTAAACACCATATTGTTCAGCTAATCCAGGAATGTTACTCAGAAAGGTGGTAGAGCAACCATTACACAAATTTCATATGTCAAAACTGCACGTATGTTCACTGATGCCTTTTATTTAGAGCATTTTCAGGAACAGCAGTCTTAAACCAAAACTTCTGCCTGAATAGATCATATAGCTGTTGTAAAATAAAGCAGCCAAAGGCAAATTGGAAGTGGCTTACCAGTGGGAAAATTCTCATAATCCAGAGGAGAAAAATGTCTCATTTTTCTTCTGCTTAGCCATAACTCTGAGCAAAACAAAACACTGTACTGTACTGGATGGTAATTAATGCTGATATCAACAATAGTAGCTGGAAAAAAAAGAAAAAGAAAGAGAACAACTTTCAAGAAAATCAATGTTTTGTGAATAAACAAGTGAGAATGGAAATAACCAAGCCAAGACACATCTTGCTATAATATTTGCCTTGTGACATCAGTTTGTTAGTATTATGGAATGGCCCCATGAAGCTCATTTTGGACTTAATTCCATCCCTTCCACCGCTATACGCAGGATGGACACCCTGTGATCCACCCATTTGGAAATGGAAAATCAGAGCATCCCACCCACTTACCAGATGTCTCATCTCTAACATGTTTAAATGGACTCAACCCTCTTTTAAGACAGGCTTCTGAAGTTCATGCTCAGTATGATGACGTAGCAACTAGAGGGAAGCCTCTGCAGAATGTGCAGATGCATGTATTTGTTCCTGGAAGCATAACTGAGAGCAATTAGATTTAAATAACTGCACTGTACCGTAATGATACCCAAATCCAGATTTTCCTCTAATTCCAACTAACTCAGCATTTAAAATTACACTTCAGGATTTATGTCCTTGTCCAGCAGATGCCTGGGAGAAACAGTCTGTGCCATTTTCAAGACAGGCTGAACATCAGAATTGTTATTCCTTTCAGTATTTCTTTATTTTCAATATCATCTGAATATCATCTGTGGCAGGAATCTGAATTACTGCATGGCATGTGGTGAAATAAATCTGTGTATATAAACATTGCGAAGTACACGCAATATCTTATTAATATTCCTCATTAAACGCCAAGCAACTGATGTAGAACTGTTTTCAGACGTTTCAAATTAACCAAGTTTACCTTTCAGTTCCTCAATAAGCACCAATTCTGTGACTTCCTAGAACTTACCTGATAGTTTACATTTGTCAACTAACATGTACCTGTAAATAAATAAATAAATAAATAAAAGTATAAGTAGAATTCATATGAGCAGAAAACTCCAAGTTTTACAAATATATTTGTTATAATATTCCATTCTATAAATTAAAAATATATAAGTGTTACCTTAAAGTCTTGTCAGAAGTAATAGATAATGTCATGGTTATTTTCTCTCCTATTTCCTGGCTCCTGCTCAAGAGTGTAGCAAACAATATTCTTAGAGCCTCTACTACATTCTGCTTGTTTTGAAGATTTTGATGATATTTGATGTTTTATAAAGGTCACGTAACATTTGCTCTGCAATTTTATATCTTACTTAGGTTATATAACAAGTGCCTAAAAAGACCCACTATGTTTACTATGTATATTACACTTTCCAGACAAAACCATCAGTATTTCAGGCAGCTCCATCAACTACAGGTCATCTAGTCATCTACTGACCTCCATTTGCAGAAGAACGTATCATCACTGAAATGTGCCCCACATGATGCACCAGATCTAGAGCCTAAGCAAACAAATAAGCTCCAGTTGTGTCATTTTCTACACATAACCTGTAGCAAGAGCGAAAATGCACACATAAAGTACTCCTAAATTACGCTGAATTTCTTTATGAGCATTTACCCACCAACAGTGAGAATCTCTGCCATGGAGAGCTGTTGCTCATGCGAAAGAGGCTACAAAGAGAGAGAGGCTGAAGGGCCTTTCAGCAGATTATGCTGTGATTTACTTAGATCTTCTGTAAAGTTTAAACATTTATCAGAACTCTTAAAGTATTTGTGTGGCTTTTTTTGCCTATTTGGATAGATTTTTTATTTTGTTTTATTTTATATTTTTAATGGCTGAACAGACAATCTAAACATGTGAAGGAGGTTTCTTGCTGTAATAAGTACAAAAGAAGAATCACCCACATTACTGCAGAAAATGTTTTACCGTGCAACAAAATAAATAGAAAGAGGCAGGAAGTGAAGGTTCTATCAAGTCAACGTGTACCAAAGAATGAGTGGGCATTACTCACATAGGTATGAATAACACATTTTGATGTCTGTGCCATTTCTCATTAGGGCAAAATGTTTTGCGTGCACTCATGATTATGGAAATAGAAACAGACTGTGAGTCAGAGAAGTTGAATCAGAAAGAATATGTGAAGTGAGTAGAAAGGTATGATCACAGATATTAACTTTGCCTGTGAAAGATGCTGAGGCAAGACTAGTCAGAGAAGCAGTGCAAGGAGGGGATCCAAAGGGCAATTGGGCATAATTGCTGAGATGTGTTGACAGCTAAAACTACAGATATTTCTATCATCCTTTGCAGATACATCTGCATGTTACAGATGATCAAATGTCAGTTGATACAAATCTTTCTGACACTTCTTGTTGACATTATCTCCCTCCACACTTATGTTCATTAACTAAGGCACATTCATATTTTGACTAAACAGGGTAAGTTCTAAATTCTTCCCCATGACAATGTAAGATATCAGTAGGAGCGCTCCCAGAACGTGTATTTAGAGAATACATAGATATCTGACATCCTGAATTTTGATTTATTCACAGAGTTTGAAAGAGGTAGAATGCTGCAGTTTTAAGAGTAACAGGGGTAATGTGCCAGAGGAACCTTCTGCAGGAAAATGAGATTTAAAAAAATAATAATAAATTTCTTTGTAAAATATTCATAGCATCTGAATTGGCCAGTTCAGATTGCATGAGACAAGAGTGTATTTCAGTATTTACAGCTCTAATTTAATGAGAGTTACGTTAAAGGAAATTTGATTTAATCAAACCATACTTCATTCAGTGTCTTGGGTGTTGGTCAGTAGTTCTGCTAACAAAGTTTTCTTCCCAACATGCTCCAAATATCTTGATACAGAAATATTGACCAATATAATTTGCAACTCTTAAAATGAGAGATGTATTGTGCAGACATACTTATGAGCCTCAGTAATTCTGAATGGTATGAGAAATTCACCTGATGATGTCCTTCTAATATCATCCTAGAATTTTTTTGCATTCAATTAAAATTGTTAAATATATGTTAGTTTGGAATACATTAAAAAAAAAAAAAAATCTGAGCAGTTCAGATGAATTGGTTAGAGATGCTGCCTTATTGGAAAGGCAAAATTAGCAAAGAGTCATTCTTTTTATTAGGTCCACTTTACATCACTGAGAAAGGAATACAAGGAAAGACTGGATGTTGTGTTGAGGGACATGGTTTAGTGGGAACTATTGGTAATAGATGAATGGTTGGACTGGATGATCTTTTAGGTCTTTTCTCACCTTGGTGATTCTATGATTCTATGAAAACAAACAGGCTTTCAGGCACAAAGACCCTTGTTCAGGTCTGAAGTATCAGAATAAATTTTCAGAGCTAAACACAAACAGACAAAAAAAGACTTGATTATTAAACAGTGAGACCTGAGAGAAAACACTGCAAGCTGCGGAGGAGCTCTGATAAGGCATGAGCATGGAGAGGGATGTTCATTTTCTCCCATGGGTCAAAAAGTAAAAGAAGCATTCGTAATCTGACAAGTAGGCTTATCTCTTCCTGACTGTTACTACTCTACAAAAGAAGCCACTGGTCTTTTTCCAACATTTACATCCTTAGGAAGAAGAAAATACCATCAATCTGGAATTGGAAAACTGTCAAAGTTCAGGCAAGATTTGCTGACCCAGAAAAGATGATGAATTGAACATTTGATTACTTCTTCAATGTGACCTTTGTAAGGAATATATTTTTCAGTTCACTAGTAAAGTCAGTCCCACAGCCCAGTTGTGCATTATCCCGTATTTATGACATAATACAAAATATACGTGTATTCTGTATTATGCATACATTATACACATACATGTATATATTTATAAATTATACATACATATTGCCTTGCATAAATATATGTGTGTGTGTGTGTGTGTGTGTGTGTGTGTGTATATATATAAATAAGCTTAAGTCCTACTGATATCACTGGATAGTTGCAGCTTAGCATGTGAAAAGTGTTACAAATTGTGAAGGCTGTAAACAAATCTAGAACATTTTTCACAAGCTGGGAGATGTTTAAGGGTTCGTCTTAAATAAAAGCACGTAAGAGCATAGAAGGTCATTTTTCTTCTTGATTGTAATAAAAAATTATCCTTCCACATCGCAGGCCCCACTGTCTCCATTGATGATAATTGAAAAGCTTGTTGACAACACAAACCTTGGACTGTACTGATGAGGACCTCCTATCTGATCTTAAAATGGTTCCTTTAATTGGCTTATTGAAGGTGAGAATGGCTATGGACAAATCCAAACACTCTCCAGTAAAGATACACCAGTTTCAGGTTGGGAATCCTGTGATTTCTACCACAGGAAATCCAGTAATCATCCCAAGACAGGGAGCCTAGCAGAGGTCTGTTCCACAAGTGTTTTGGATTTAGCTTCTCTGCACTACTTAATGTGTACTACTCCGTACAGTAATCAATCCCAGCTGGCTCCCGGAAGAGGCTCTCAAACAGCTCCCCATCCAAAACCAAAAACAATAAACTATATTAAAATTTCTCCACATGCCAGCCCATGGTTTAGTTTATGGTTTTTGCCATAGCGTATGAAGCTCCATACATTAGTGTCGTTGTCTTGTAACATCAACTTTGAATTCCCCACTTCTTCCTACACCAAATCTCTTTTATTCTGTGTTTAGAATTTTTTAATATCAGCTGCATCTGAGATATTCTCTGTCAACCTCCTCATTTCTGAGCAGCTCTATGCAATATAAGCGTTTGTCAAACACAACACAGGGATGTAGTCTTCTTCACTGAGATCCTTGTAAATGTGCAGTGATTAACAACAGTACATCTTCTTCTGAACCAGGTATGTTCACTCGGCTCTTGCAAGGTACTGTGAAGTACTGTGTTCAGGCCGGGGACAGGTTGCCCAAGGAGGTTGTGGATGCCCCATCCCTGGAGGCATTCAAGGCCAGGCTGGATGCTCTGGGCAGCCTGGTCTGGTCACTGACAACCCTGCACATAGCAGGGGGGTTGAAACTAGATGAGTATTGTGGTCCTTTTCAACCCAGGACATTCTAAGATTCCATGATTCAATTATTTTATACTCTTTTGAATGGTAATTTGTAACATTTATGCCTATCAGTAGTTTTCTGTCACACATTTTGCCCTGAGTCCTGACCGTACTTCCCATTAGGGAGCTCTTCTGCTGTGAAAGTAATTTAGAGCCTACAGCCCAATTGCAAGAATGGTTATCAGCTGTAAATCAGTAATTTCTGAAACCAGTAAAAACCCCAAAAACAACAGCACCACCTAACATCAGAAATGCTTTTTTTTTTTTTTTTGTAATCTTCTGATAACCCTCTGGTCTGTTGTTCCATTTCTTTGATGTATATTCTTCAGAGAGTATATTAAAAATTTGTCAAACTAGAGTTATACTTCACCTATTAATTCTCTTTCTGATAACTCAGCATTCTGTAGTCTGATGACTAAGTAAATATCATATGACTTTTGTCACCTTCCATGTACCTCAGTCTTCATCCTCTTGATATTTCCTTTTTTCTCTCTTGGTCTTCCTACAGCCATTCACAAAATTATCTTTACAAACGCATACCTGTTTTTCTCATATTCTAAAGTTTTAGGGAGAGACAAGAAATTAAGATTTTAATTTTCACCAGAATATCAGAAACAGGGAATATTTTTGTGCATCATTATCAAGAAAAATGCAAAGTCTAAAATACAACTGAGGAATCCCCCAAGATTGTTTCAAAGTGGGATATTACTTCATTGACAGCATCCCTTGTGTCTCTGTAAAACTATCAGCTAATTCTGCACAGAGTATTTTGTAAATAAAATATCACAGGAATCTTTTCCTGCAGCAGAACCAAGTGATTAATGCAATTCTGCTGCGCTTTTCACCCTTCACTTTAATTAGTCACACAGGCTGGATAATGGTGGCCTTGCATCCTTTTCAGTTAAGGCTTATTTGAATACTTGTTAATTTCTGGGGGGCCACTACAGTCAGGATATTACATATTAAAGGGGGTGGGCAAGATTACAGCTTTTGACGCTCTTCCGTCTTAAAAATAGATTTGGCCATTATGGTACTATGAAGTCATCTCCAGTTTTCCTGAGAAAAAGGGAAAAGCTCTATTTCAAAGAAAAAGGAAGAATAACTAGTTTCAAGCTTGCTCCGCAAGGAGCTTTGGATCTGGGTAACCAGTGGAAGGAATTCCTCATTCAAATGACAATCTCAGCCCATAAACTGAATGCTCAGGCAAGATGGGGCGTGCACTGGCAGCAGGCAACTGGCAGCAGGCAATTGAGAGCAAAGGTAGCTCCTTGCAGTCTTTCCACACCATTAATGGATCGCTAATACATACAACATCATGCATCACTCTACCCCTGCACCCTGTCTTTGGCCATATATCTGCAATGCAAACTTGCCTCAGAGATAAGTGATCAGGCTCATACAAGTCCTTGATGGGATTCAGTACTAAGGGTGAGAGAGATGATAAAAAATATTTGACATTTTACAGCCCTACAAAGTGAAATTAGAGGAATAAAAAATTAAAACAACCCTAATCAGCCACATCAGTTCTTGTGTACTTCTGCAAATCCTCCCAGTTACTAAGTTGTAGTGGTAAACTTTTGCACAGAAGGGAGCTCTCCTACCAACCCTTACAACATTCTTCTGTTGTTGAAGTTCAGACTCTAGGAGGATCAAACAACATTCATTATTTTCTTTAGTAATTTGGGTACCTAATATCCAACACCATTCAAACATAGACCTAACCCACTTACGAGAATACATCTTCCTCTCTACAAGTCCTACTCCCCAACTTTGTCAGTTGTGAAAATAGGAGCAAGCAAAATCTTTCTGTAATTTTGGTTTCCATGGTTGTCAAGGTTGCTGCTCATCTGATCAAATGCACACGTTAACATCTGCACAGTCCTGGATGCTCCTAGTGCACAGTCTCTTCCACCCTGTATGATATGAATCAAACAGAGTGTCTGCTACTTCTGAGGGCCCTTGGTGAGAAGAATTCACTAAGAATCCATCAGAAGCTGTTTCGTTTCTTCATGAGCAGAGCAATGCCAAAAGAAAAAAAGAATGGATATGCCTATATGTTCTAATGAAGAGTAACAAAGAGACTTATCCCAAGTTAACTGTCAAGGTTAGCTCTGATAGCATTGGCTGACCCTGTCTTAGACTTGGACCATGCCTGAGGTAATGAATCTGGTGGAGAGAAGATGTTTTTTACTCATGGGCATGAGTTGGCATCTCCATGTAACACTTCGTTGCATGATTCAAATGCAGCAGCTCCCTCTGAGGCATAGGTTTCTCAGCTTAATCCTCTGCCATGAGGTGGGGACATGTTGCTGCATGCTTGTCTCCATTTCCAGAAGCAGAGATGTATACTGAGCAAAGCCCTCTCTGACCATTGTGCCACCACTAGGATCCAGATGCACCAGTATGTTCTTGTTTTAACTTGCTCTTGGCACTGTAAATATTCAGATGATTAAATAACAAGATGCAATTGCAATCAGAATCTCCAGAAATGATTTGTCTATTTGAAAAATGACAGCAAGGACGAGATGCACTTTACCTCTCCCCATACACAGGCATAAATTAGCCTCTGAAGCTGCTGCACAGTGTTATATTCTTCTAATAACTTGTTATGACTTTTATAATTTGAAAACAGAAATCCCACTTCATAAAATAAATCTCACAAAGCACAGTTCTTAGAAGCACTGTACAGTCCTGCCAAAATCTCCTCCTCTACTTTTGGACCAGGGTTGTATTTTTTGTCTTTATAGCTGCTCCTGCCTACTGAGAATAGTGGAGAGGTGGCTACACCTGACTTATGAGGAAGTCAGCCTTGCAATTAGTTTCCATATCTCTCATTCAGTGAAATCATTAGAGTCAAGATTATGCTTATGCCTGGGTCTACTACTCCAGTGGAGTGTTGGTCTGGTCTTTCCCTTCTCAAGTTCTTGCTATGTACCAGCCTCTGAAGGAGGGAACAGATCAAGCTCAGAACTTGTTTCTTTCCATTAGTCTATTCAGAAATAAACACTTCATTTCTTCCAGCTCTCTGTGAAGTCTCTATAAGTTTTCCTTTTTTCCGGTCAGCAATATGGGAGGAGCAGCACAACGTTATTCTGATGTCCACAAGTGCTCCATAACAGGAGTTAAGAGCTAACACAAAGAGTTCCCCACTAAGCAAGAAACCCTGCAGCCAAGCAGGGTGAACTCATGTCTGACTTCCCACTTCCTAGAGAACAGAGGGCAAAAATGTTGATGTGATCAAGGTGAGAAAGAATACAGGCTTTCAAGACAGAAGAAGCTCATGGCTTCTTTCCTGCATCCAGTGGCCACTTGAAACAGAAGAGGGACAAATTCTGCTGGGGATTGAGTCTGGACTATCTATCTAGTCCAACTTGAGTCTGGACTATCTAGTCTATCTTCAGATCAGAGCCACAGCCAACAGCAATTTGGCAAATCTTAATAACCAATTCATCATCCTTCTGTAGGAAGAAGAAGGAGCTGAGGGAGCTGGTGGTCATTGTTGCTGAGCTGCTTTCCAATATCTATCAGTGGTTCTGCTTACCAAAGGAGGTTCCAGATAGCTGATGACTTGCTAATGTGACGCCCATCTGTAAGGAGGTTCATAAGGAGGAGCTAGAAACTACAAGCCTGAAAGGCAGGTGCTGCCTGACCAACCTGATCTTTTTCAGTGACCACTTCATGGGTCATGAATTCTACATAGACTTCGGCAAATCCTTTCATGCTGTCTCCTACAGTATTGGCCTGGAGAAGCTGGCAGCTCATGGTACACTCTTTGCTGGGTAAGGAACTGGCTGAAAGACCATGCCCAGACAGTGGTGGTGAATGGAATTAAATCCAGCTGGCAACCGGTCATGAGTGGTGTTCCCCAGCAGTCAGTTTTGAAGTCTGTCTTGTTCAATATTTTTACTGATGATTTGAATGAGGGCACTGAGTGCACTGTCAGTAAGTTCACAAGTGACACCAAGATGAAGGAAGTATTGATCTGCCTGAGGATTGGAAAGCCATGCAGAGGCCTTGAAACAGCTGGATTGCTGGGCTGAGGCCAATGGGATGAGGTTCTACAAGGCCAATTGCTGGGTCCTGTACTTTGGCCACAACAGCCCCATGCAGAGCTACAGGCTTGGGGCAGAGTGGCCGGCAAGTTGTGTGGAGGATCTGGGGGTGTTGGCTGATCTCAGTTGAACATGAGCTGGCAATGTGCCCAGGTGGCCAAGAAGGCTGATGGCATCCTTGCTTATATCAGAAATAGTGCTTGTGGCAGAAGCAGGGAAATAATTATCCTGCACAGATGAGGCTGCACACTGACTGATGTGTTTGGTTTTGGGCCCCTCACAACAAGAAAGACATTGAGGCCCTGGAGTGTGCTCAAAAAAGGACAACAAATCTGGAGCACAAGTCTTATGGGAAGCGCTGAGGGAATTGGGATTGTTCAGTCTGGAGAAGAGGAGGATCAGAGGATACTTTATCACACTCTACAGCTGCCTGAAAGGCTGTTGTAGGGAGCTGGGACGTCAGCCTCTCAAGTAACAGCAATAGGATGAGAGCTGATGGCTTCAAGTTGTGCCAGGGGAAATTCGAGTTGGATATTAGGAATAATTTCTTTTCTAAAATAGTGATGAGGTGCTGGAAGGGGCTGCCTAGGGAGGTGCTGGAATTATCTCTGGATGGGCTCAGATTACAGCCTCTTAATAAGAGAATTATGCTTTTCCATTTGGTATGTTTACAGCACAAGAATAAACAAAAGGAGAATAAACAAAACTACCTCTTTGCTTTGATCAAGGTAATTTTTATTTACCACAACAGGAATTAAAATCTTGGGAGCATAAGAAGTGGCTTTCTGTCATGGAAAAGATCATACTTCTTTCTTTTCAAACTAAATTGAGCTCTAAAGCCAGCAGTTATCATGAAAGATTCCCTCCTTCAGAAACTTACTTAGTATGACTCAAAATTTTCATCTCAGTAAATACCATTTTGAACTTACTTCTTGTAAAAAAATAAGAGTGTATTTTGAAGTGATTTTTTTTTTCACTCTAAAAACTTTTTCCTCCAGAAATGACTTCAAACAGCAATCCATTGAAATCTGTATCAATTTAAAAAATACATTTCACTAGCAAACTCTTCTTTCTGGACACAGCTGTTCAACAAATGTTTGAACAGCACTCATGGCATCTATGTGGGTAGATATGAGGAAAGTATATCTTGTTTTTATGTTACGTTCAGGACAGTTTGTCTACAGTAAGTGTGTCATCTTCAGGAGACAGAATTTGAGGTGTACCACTTTCCTGTTTTATGTGGTCGCTAAAAAAAAATAAAAAATGCCTAAATTCATTTAGCAGGGATAGATCTTGGGCAATACGATAAAGCTTAAATGGAGAGCTCTTCTTTCTTTCCTAAGTGCATTCAGAACCTGCAACTTGTTTTGTTTTGTTTTTTTAATATGTAGCTGTATGGCTATAAATGCAGTGGCAAACAATTGTAAGAGTTGACCATCTGCATTTAGAAGCTCATTTTTCCCCTCTGTATCAGTGTCAGTGAGAGTATTCCCCAGTGAGGAGATGACTTTCACCAGTACTTTCACAGACCTGTAATTAAGACATTTAAGCACACACACTTTATTTTGCACCTCCATTTGCTATCTGTTAGTCCTGTACTGCACCGAGATCAAAATGCAATCAAAGCAAAAAGATTTTCTGCAATCCGTTCCACGCCAGTGAAAGATGTTTCTCCCTTTTATTTTCCAGCCATTACTATCTCAGCAAAGCTCCTTTATGGGGTAATCAAAGGAAAACATACCAGAAATTTCTGTCATAACTTTAGGGTTTTATACCTTCCATCCCAAACACAGGCCAGTGTTTTCACTATGACTCTAAGTCATAGTGTTTTCACTATGACTCTAAGACTGAGTCATAGTGAGACACTTCTTGATTATTTAATTACAATTTTTAATTAGTGTGAGAAAGTTTAATTGATCCTAAATACGGGAAAGCAGTCAACAAATTACAAATGTAATGCGAACAGAAAAGCTACTGCTGTAAGGAAAGCACCTTTACAAACTCTCTCTTGCAATCTGCTACATTTCCAAGAGATAGATTTTCCACGTCTTTGTGCATGTGGGATTACTGTCAGCTTTGAAGTTGAAATCATTTTTAAGATCTGGCTGTGGGCAAATTAGATATGAAGGTGGCTATGCAATTAAACTAATAATTTGGAAAGTTCACATGGATGTTTGATCCAACTGCTTATCCTGACAAAATGGTGCCAACATTATACTGACTAGTTTTCTTTAACCATAAATTTTGTTGCTGACAGATTTGATAGGTGCATGATTCAGTGTTTAGCACTGGTAACATGTTTTGTTCAGTCTCTGAATAGTTGTCCAAGATGGCAAGAGACTCTGGCAAGACTCTTGTGGTGTAAACTGACTTCCAGATGACTTGGGAACACTTACTGAGCTGTCTTGGTGCTGTTTTCCAGCTCAGTCCAGTGAAAGAGGGATCGGTGACCTCTGATTGAGGTAGTGCCAGACTCCTCATTTCCTACATGTGGACACAAGTCCCACTTCTGTACAACTCTTCACACCCACCTGTCAAGGCCTCATTACACATGTGCCTGGGCAGAGGGCTGCACTGCAGCTGGAGAAAGACACCACTCAAAGACAGATGCTACATCAACTGCCACTCCCACAGTACACAGTTTCACTTCACTTCATCACGTTGTCTGCATTCTCATCACATACTGTCAGTGCTCGATAAAATGCCTGCCCCCATCCCTAAGCCCAGTGCATGCTTCCTGCACATCAGGATTTTGCTAACTCCAGGGGTCTGTTGTGCTGTACTGCCAGATCTGCATCTTCTTTTAGATTATGTGGGTTTGGACTGTCAATCACTTGCTGACAAATAAATCAGTTTGTGGAGCCAAGTGGTTTTGTAAAATGCTTTCTGAATCATAGCAGCCAGATGCCTTTACTATGCTGCATTTATGACCAAGACTTGACAAAAGTAAGGGATTTTCAAACTAAAGTCTATCTTTAGACTTTTTGAAAAGTCAGCTAATTATATGAAGCAACGGCAGGCAACTGGGGTGTTGTTTGGGTCTCTGCATGTATGTAAATATGCACTGCAGTGGAGAAACAAGCACTGATATTCTCACTTTTTAAGAAAAAGTGGAGTCTCATCTGTATTTGCAAGAGAAAAGAGCCAAATTCTGTTCAGATGTCTTTCATGAATCTTTTAGGAGACAAGACCCTTCAGTTTCATCAGCAAGCATTTAGAGGGATTCACTCCAAGAGAAGTGAAATACCTTTGTTCTCCTGAGAATCCTATTATTTGTCTCCTGATGGTTTGCCTCTTTGGATGCATGATATTTTAAGAAGTCTGCCTTTGGTTGCCTATCATATAAACACAAGTAAGAGTGAGGTATTATCTCAGTTTTCTAGACTTCGAAATAAAGATGCCCGAGGAAGCACATGGGAACAGTCCCACTGCATTAGAGCAAAGATCGTTCTCTTGGGTGGTGTCAGTAAAGGGAGACTCTGGACAAGGCTGTAGTATACATATCTAGAGTTGTCCTCCTCCTGCTTTGCCTTCACAAGTCCTAGCAACTGTTAGCATAGGGACTTTTTGCAGCAGAAATGCATCCAGAGGGCAATGTTCAACAGCCCTCAAGGGAGAAGTGAGCTAATGGTTGAGAAAGGATCAGATCTAAACTGAGAGCTTTCTGCCTTGTAGGCTGGTTCCTTGTAAACAGTATCTAAAGTGTGGAATCACATTTACCTTAGCTCTAAAATCCCCCAAAGGTGAAAGCATGGAACAAATGTTCTCTGACAGCTTGAAGACAGAACTCAGCCTGGTTTCAAGGACGGTAGAATTTCATGTACACTATCAGAAAATTCAAGTATTCTCTCTGGAACTGACAAACCAGCCTGTAAACCATTGACAGGTGCTGAGATCTACTGAAGTGAGCACAGATGTTATAAAACCCCACAGGGGCTATTTGTATGGTTATGTTTGAGGTCTATGAGACAAAGCAGTGTGAATCACCTCTGTCATTACGTTCAACACGCTGCACAAGAGGAACTGCTGAGTCCTTCCAAGAGCACTTCAAGGTTTTCTTTGCTGCAGTACCTGTTGCAGAGGACTGCATTTCCATTGTAATGTGCTGCTTTAAAATGAATCCCAACAAGGTATAAAAAACATCTAAACTGTTTTGATGCTGCAGTTTTAGGAATAAATATGCTGCAGTTTTAGGAATAAATATATTCTCCTTGCTGGGTACAGTTTTCCCTGGTGCCCTATGCAACAAAAGAGAGGAAGGAGGTGCCACAAGCAAGGTCAACTAACAACTGAAAGAATCAGCGAATTCAGCTGCCAGACATCACTCATTCATTAGGTTGTCCGTCACACCCACTAGTGATTAACTAGTAATACATTTGCACTTAAAAGTGTAATGCACACTTCCAAGAAATCAGCTGTATTGCATCTGGTAGGGCATTTGCGGTGGAGGGAGGGGAAGGTTCTGCAGTTCATTCCAAGAAAACCAAAGAAAAGAAAAGAAACAACATAGAAGTACAGAGTGAGGAAGAGAGGACAGAAGGAATGACACTGCAGCAGCAGAAGCAGCTCAGCCCCCTGGAAGCTGGACAAGATTAGAGAAGAACCTCTGGTTTAGCAAATAAACTCTATGAAGCGCTAAGTATATCAGTTTGTGCCAGAGTTAATGGGCACCCAAACTCCTAAAGGAGGAAAGATCTTCTGAACTGAAATTTTTACTCAGCTCTTCCTTTATGCTGAAGCAAAAAAAAAGTTCAAAATCAGTGAAGAGCTGATCCAACAGATTATGCAAGAAAAATCCTTGCCAAAAGGAGTGCTGGAACAAATGAATAACTTAAGGAAAAATGGGAATACAGTGGTAACATCTAAAATGATTTAACAAGGTGTCTGAGCCCATAAAAATATGACTGCGTTCACTGGACTAGAGAACTGAAACATGCATTTTCGTTTCAAAATATAGAGTACAGCTTAAATGTCACCTTGGCAATTATTAAGCAGTTGCATTTATTTCAAAGGGAAAAAAAAAAAAAAAAAAAAAGATTATGGCATAGTGCATAATCACATCAGGATGACACAACAAGCTAGCCAAAAACATTTTGGACAATGCTGCTATCAAGTGAGTGGAGGAGACTACTGATGCAAATATAACCTGCCGCTGCTTAGCAAGAGTAGTTAATGGAGGCTCCGTTTTGCTGTGATGACCACATCCTTTATAGAAGCAGAGTTAAACTGTAGAGAACTGGTGTGAATATTTCTAGCCAGTATTGCCCTGTGCTAGAAAATCCCGAAGGAATCTACATTTGCCCAGACATTCTACCTAGAGCACTTCCTGATCTAAAGAATTTTACTAGTGGTTTTCTAGATGTTGCATTTGGTTTTTCCTCTTTCCAACTATATTCCTTTGTATACTGTATTCAGTGTTGAAGGAGGATAAGCTCATAAAATGTAACTGATGCCTGGCCAAGCTAAAACCTTTGGATATTTTACAAGCAAGCAAATAGGAGTACCAAACAAATGTTTTTAGGCATGTGTGAGGATCTGCATGCCTCATAAACCACATTATTGCAGTCCCTGTGGGAGCACTGACCAGGAAGACAACTCCATTTTGTCTGTGTAGACTTTCATCTTGCTGAACATCCTTTCATCTCCATCTTTAACATAATTTACCAAGGGCTGCTAGCATAGACATGAAAATAGAGAGTCACTAAGTGAACCAGTTGTATCATTAGAAAATAAACCTCTCAGACAACGCAACAGAAGAGGACTGATTTGACAGAGCACCTTGAAGATCTGCTTGGCAGTGAAGCTACCTGACTTAGGTCTCCATTCCCTGGGAGCCTGACCAGGGTGTGACATGCCCATCACACTGCACTGAGATCTGCTGGATGATGTCTGGGAGAAAAATAGACTGCAGAAACAAAGCTGCTTTAGACAAGGGGCAATACAGAGAGTAGAAATAGGTGGATGAGCTAAGAGAGAACAGTGAAAGGGTAAATTTGGTGTTCATGTGCATACTTTCTGTAAAACAACTTTTATAATATTTCTGAGATAGGCAGACATCGTTTTTAGTCTGCTCCACTACTGGTTATTTAGTTGTCTTTTTATCAAGACTTGCACTTTAGTGTACTTTCTCTGGTTAAGTCTTAGAATCAGAATATCACAGAATGGTTTGGGTTGGAGGGGACCTCAAAGTTCACCCAGCATCAGCCCCTGCCATGGGCAGGACTGCCCCCCACCAGCTCAGCTGCCCAGGGCCCATCCAACCTGGCCGGAGCACTTCCAGGGATGGGGCACCACAGCTTCTCTGGGCAGCTGTGCCAGCACCTCACCAACCTCTGAGTGGAAAATTTCTTCCTTATATCCAACGTAACTCAAATCCTTTTCAACTTATAATTGCTATCACTTTTCCTAGCACTACACACTCTGCTAAAAAGCCTCTCCCTATCTTTCTTGTCAGCTTGCTTTATGTCTTGCTTCAGTTATCTTCCCATTGAGATCCTACAAGTAAGGAGGTTTTTTTTCTACCATCTCCTCTCTTTCCTTGCTATGCCTCTGTTTACCTCAGCCCCAAAAACGAAGTGCTGATATACTTTGGTTAAAGGCTGGAGGATGAGCAAATATTTACAGTAAGACTCAAGGCTAGCTGTCCTCAGTAGACCAACACATTTCCTTTCCAGCCAGTCCAGAGGTCCTGAGAAAGCCACCAGCAGATGTAGGAAAGCTCAGTGGTACCCTCTTTGTGCAGTAATTCTACCTCTTTCTCCTGGCAGTTAAATGGCTAGCAACCAGGAATCAGTGTTTGCCAACATCCAAATTCAAGCAATCTGAAAAGAGAGAAAATGGATTTAGACAGACTTGACCCCTACAGTAAGAAAAATATCCCCACAACTATGTGTACAGGACGTACCTGACACTCTGACAAAAAAGACTCCTTGCTCACTGTCTCCAAAGCCTAAAAATGTATTTCCTTCTAATAGTGATGCAGAAATCTCCAGAGTTTTGCCTTTCTCACTTTCACAGTTAACCTCGCACATAACTGGCAATATCTGTTTCACCTCTGCAGGTGGCAGCTGGGGGAATTGCTGGAAAAAATTAACAGTGCTGGAAAAATGGCCTGAGGAGGCAACACCTTTGAAATCCACAGATAGGACAGATGATAGGTAGGTAGGTCATGCTTTTGGGAGTCAGAACAATGGCTTTTGATGAACTGTGGAAAACAGCTACATACTTACCAGCTGAGGACACACTGTATTACAGGGTGTAATCAATAACAGCATGCCAAATATGATTCTCCTCCAAGTCATGTTCCTTTTTGTGCTCTTTCCTTCTGTTTGCAGCAGCATGCAAACTGCTACAGGCTACTAGAGTGTTTTCTTCTTGTGTCTTCCTATTTCCACCACATCATTTCAGCAGAGGCATTTCCACTCTCAGTTTAGCAAGCTGTTCCTGTTTGTATCAGGCACACCAGATGGAGAAAACAAATCATTAATTTATGACTTAGAAGACACGTTTTTTTTATGACAGGACTTCGTAGCACCCCGCACTTCTTTTTCAGTTTAATTTTTCATGACATTTACAAGTAGCTACACACATAAAATTAGAAAGAGGAGATTCCATGCAGTAGTGGTGGTGGCGGCGTGCTGCTCACCGGCTGCAGACACAGTGCCTGCCCTGCCAGCACAGCCCCAGGTAAGGCAGCCTCTGCTCCTGGATGAAAGTTGCTGTCTCTTCAGGTCTACTGGAATAACGGTACACAACATTTCTCTCCCTGCCACTCACAGAATCACATAATGGTCCAGGTTGGAAAGGACCTCAAGGATCATGAATCTCCAACCGCCCCACAGCAAGCAGTGCCAACAACTTCCACATTTAAGACTAGACCAGGCTGCCCAGGGCCGCATCCAACCTGGCCCTGAACACCCCCATGGGTCAGTCAATAAGATCTTCTCTATGTACTCTGACAGCTCGTCTTGTATAATCAGGACGTACAGTGACCTGGGTTGGCTGCAGTGGTGGCTGTAAGGAAGCTGCTGGGGAAGAGCCTTTGGGCAAGCTGTGAGGGGCAGTGGGGGCACGTTTGCTCAGCTGGGCAGCAGCTGAACCATGTGCAGTAATCAGCCAGTCTTAGGTCACCCCTCGTCCATGATTCAGAATTACCCTTGTCCACAATGCTGATGTTTTCAGCTCAGTGTGACTGCCCCTGGCCTTTGGAAACACAAGCGAATTCAACCAGGATTTTCATCCTCCTACACCCTGACCACACTCAATGCATCACACAGATCCAGCCCAGCAGCCAGACCCTGAGCACTGTACCATCTTGCTATCAGAGGATTCCAGGCTGTGGAGTCACCTGCTGCACACCACAGTTACAAGATCATTGCCTTGCCAACAAGCTGGACCTGCCCTCCATGTACCTGTGAGATTTTCTGATTGCTGCAGAAGGAAAGTCTTGATCAGAAATATTGCTCATAAAGAGACAGAGAACCTCTTCATGTCCACTGCTGAATAATAACAAAAATGTGTTCTCTCTCCCTGCTCCCGCAGCAGCACTAATGACTTTCCAGAGCAAATGACCTCTGCATCTCCGAATGCTTTGGATAACCCTTCTAGGTTCTTTATGGACCTTTTGTGAATCGTTGTTATTAATCATCCAATTAGCTGACAGTGCTGACACAGAGATGAGGTTTAGAAAGTAAGCATGCTTTGGAAATTGTGTTTGATTATTGGTTTTGTTTGTGAAACTGCTCAGATTGTGGGAACAGTGACAGGTTCTGAGAGGGCAATTTAATTTTTTTTAAGACAGATGAAGTGGCTGCTGCTTTTAGTTAATTGCCAACTCCTTTTTTTCAGTAACAAACAGAAAACAAATTCTATTGTGTTCCCTATAATGAGCCAATT
This sequence comes from Coturnix japonica, assembly GCF_054131305.1. Classification (NCBI taxonomy): domain Eukaryota; kingdom Metazoa; phylum Chordata; class Aves; order Galliformes; family Phasianidae; genus Coturnix; species Coturnix japonica. The sequence goes on from NC_140663.1 coordinate 109,828,188, forward strand.
CCAATTAGGGTAATTACCATGGGATAATTGTAGACTACCTATGGGGTAATTAGGGCTGCACTGTGTGTTTATTACACTCCAGGGATGTAAATATTTCATGATAACCACAGCTTCATACACTGTTACCATTTAATTTAATACATTACATCACTGTTTCTGGAAGGGAGGGAATAAAAAGAAGCAAAGCCTTGAAACACGATCTCAAAAGCTGCAACCATCTCTTTCCCCAGCAGCAAAATACCCTCCTTGTTAATAGCATTATGCTGACAAATTCTCTTTTTTAGGTCATCTTCTGTTCATTCAGCTGGAAATAAAAGTATGCACCATCATCAAGGCTGGTTCTGAGCTTGTAAGCCTGATGGTGAGCCAAAAAGCAAAGGAAGGAGCTGGTACTGACCCAATGCCACACAGTGCTGCCTGATGTCAACTAAAATCACTTTGTGAAATACAGGGAATGCTATCTGGATGCCACAGTGATCGATTGGTAAATATTTGCAAGTTTTACTTGGTATCAAATGGAGACTAGCAAGCAATAGTGCTGAAAACCGTGGCTTTGTAAAACTTTTGTAAACCTTTTGGCTTGCCTGGGCCATGCCGAGTGAAGAAGAATTGTCATGGACCGCACGTAAAATACATAGATTGCTTCAAAAGTAATACCTCCCATTTATTTCCATGGAAACTACAACAGATAAAAAGCATATAATAAGACTATTTGATAGAGGAAATGCTCAGCTACAAATAACCCTTTTTCAACATAGTCACCACCATGACTTATGCATTTTCACTTGCAATGAGCAAGAACATGCATGCTGCACTCATAACAATCTGAGTGAGCAGAGGTGACATCCTGTCACTGTTGTCACTGCTGAAATGCACCACCCACCTCCTCACTTTGTTCATGGGTTCTCTCCATGAGGTACTCATGGGCTCATGGGTACGCTCACCACTCTTGGGTATCCATCAACATTCTTCAAGTGTCAATCAGTGTCAATGTGTTTTGTTTTTTTCTGCATGGACAAATTCAGTGACACAACTGTGCTTCATCTGCACTTCCATGTCAGATGCTATTGCATCAGACTGCCCCTCTGCTGCCATCTGTCTCACAGCAACAAAATGTATTAGAATGTGTTGGTGGGAAGGTCCATCTTCTCCTTGCATATCACCAACAATCACCTCTGACATTGTGGGCAGACATCATTAAATATGAGGCATTACTTTCAGAGCAGTCTTCTTATGTAATGTAGTTTATCTATAAAGCAACAACACTTGTTTTATTTTTTAATATATTTATTAAAACATAAAAAATAAAAGCAACAAAACCATAAAGTTAGTAGGATGTTTGACCTTTATTTGTGTGTGTGTGTGAAACTAGTGCATCAGCCTGGTTCCATGGCAGGGGTTGCCATTCTCAGTGAGCTCTCAAAGTATTTGTCAGAGATTTTTTATGAAATTTTACTCTTCCTGTAGTTGTACTGCACCGTGCCCTGTCCCTCTGCTTCAGCCCTGAGAGTGCTGATTGCACACCATTGTGTGGTTGCTTCTGAGTGATGTATATGTGCCCAGGGCTGGGGACAGGTTGCTTGGTGGGCAGAGCCAGCACCATGATGGTGCAGGGCAGAAGGCGGCAGCGGGATGGGCCGGGTCAGGCCACATGTATCTCATGGGTTGGACATCTCTGGAAACATTCAACTTAATTCCCAACCATATCAGTACTTCATGATAGAAGGATCTTATTAATTTGAAAAGAAGAAAAAAAAATATGTCAATATCTTATTGCATAAACATCTTTAAAAACCAAGCTCTAACCACACCAACAGAAATAATAATTATTATTGCCAGCTTCCTTCAAGACAACCTCCCACTCAAGAGACAGTCATGACAGCTGATGATTTTGTTCTCCACTTAAATTCTTCTGTTTTCTAAATAGTACTACAAACACTTTAGAAATGTTCTGCTTGAATACATCTGGTATTCTTCATAAGGGAAAATGAGGTTCCTTGTATGCCATGCCAATTCAGAAAGGTATTTCTGCTGCTGATCTTCACTGACTGCCAGTCAGGACAGTAAGTTAGACACATATTACTACTAAATCCTTGAGTATAATTCAGCTGTTAGATGCAACTGTGATAATTTTGTCCTTGTTAGGCATTTAACCCTCCCGTGTCCAAACTGGGAAACCGAATGTTCTTCATATTCTTCACTTTTTGTGGAAGTATGAAAAGGGTGCTGTAAGCAGCTTGTATCTCCTCTGGAGATGGTTTCAGCATGCCTCTTGGCCAGTACGAATGGAATTGATTACACGTTCTCAAACAAGAATGCCTGTCTGTAAAGAAATCTTCAGAAACAAAGAATCTTTACAAGTTAAATCATACTTTCATCCTGAGCCTCCAGGCAGCCTGAAATGGTACTATTTGCCACTTTGTGGTGCCCAATTCATCTCAGAAAAAGACAAATGACAACAACTGATACAGAAGCTTCTCGTTACCTTTATTTATTTATTTATTTGACTTTAATGAAGCTTGAGCTGATTTATCGAGGTTTGTTTGTTTTCCTTTCCAAAAAATCTCTATCAGACATCTTAGATGCTCTCCTATCAGCTGTCAAAAGCTACAACACACCTTTGGCAACTTCAGCCACTGAGTTAGGACTACCTTCAAGTGAATTTAAGAGGCACCAAAAATTAGTCATTGGAAAGCACATATATATATATATTATTATATATATATATCATGGACCGTATTGTATTTTTAAACTACTGTATGTGTACCCTATTCAAAACATGATGGAAAATCCATTATGCAACTTGTATTATTTCTCAGTCTTACATTTATTTAGTTATTTAAATCCCAATTTCAAAAATGCAGCTAATAAGGCTGCCAGATTTCTATTATGTTAATTCAAAAATCTTTCAGGTAATTACAATCTCATCTGCTTCCAAGACTTTGCTGAAGGTCAGCTAAGATGCTGACATCCTATTTTACCTGCACACAGGGAAGAGGCAAGGGCAAAGAGGTCATGGTCATTTAAGAAGCTTTTCCAAAGGCTCACAAGAAATACATTAATCAGAGCTAAACCTTCTGTTGGGGGAAGAGCACACTGAAGAGGAGGGATGCTGCAGGAAGGCAGAGGACAGGCAGGAGGGATAAGGGCATCCCAAATACCTGCTGTGTTATCAGGGGCATACTGGGCTTCCACCAAGTCTAGCATCCCAGGAAGCAATCTGACTGCTTCTTTTTGCCACTCTGTGGGTTGAGGCTTTGTGCAAAATGTAGATCTAAACTTCAGCTACCAAAGGCATTTTATTAGATCAGCATTTCTTGGCTGCAAACCATAGCAGCTGAGTGAACTGTGTTTTAGTTTCAATGCCAATGAAAATCAACATCTGCATTAAACACTTACAGATCCATCTTGAATGAGATTAACTGAAGTTACGAAGACTGTCATGTTTTCCATTTTCACTCTTCGAGAAAACTTCAACATCTGTTGTTGGCAAAAAGTAAAGCCTTGTTTAAATATACAAGTAATAAGAGATTTATTTTGAAGCTAAAATGAATTATTCTTCCAAGAAAGCTGGAAGGCCATAGAATAAAAAGGAATCCATCTGATCAAATCACATTTCCTTTTCCTGAACTCCTCCTAGTCTTTAATAGCTTAAATCACCTCTGAAGGGGAAAAAGAATCAATCCACAAACATCTTTAGAGCAAAGCAGAATTATTTTTAGATTGCACTTTGTGGCCACAGCTATAATGCATTGTCCTTCTCTGAAAAAGCACTCCATAAACACGGCATCATACAGGTCTGCTGCGGTGAATTTATCAACAGTTCATTTCTGGGAAGGAGAAGCAATAATCGCAGTGAATTAAATTTTTGGAGGGTATGGCTCCTTTGAAAATGATTTTATGTCTATACCAATGATAAAGGCCTGTAAAGAGCTAAGAAGTTGGTTATACTCTCAGGAGGATAACTGTTGTACGCAGCCAGTCCTCTTAAAAAATCAGAAGGAGATGGATAATGGAATAACTGCCATACTGATACACTTTCAAAGCACTTTTAGAAGTACTGTAAAAAAATCTCTGTCAAGAAATGTTTGTACATAAGTAAAGAATTCTACACAGGAGGTTTGGAAAACTGTCGTCTATCATTACTGAGAAGCTCTCAGATCACATTCCTGGGCAAATGCCTCTATAAAATGGGTCACAGGTGAGCAGACTGCAATTATTTGGGACATATAAAAGAGGAAGGAAGATGGAGAGTCCAAAAATATGAGTACGATCTTGGTACATATTTCCTGTCTGTATTCAGAGCAGTACTCAAATATAAGTGCAGGGGGCAATATGGCTTTAAGGTAGCTTCTACTTCTATTTAAAGGTCACTTTGAAAAGAATAGTAAATGACAGACACAGAGAAAACAGAAACTCAACAAAACATAAGTCCCATATTACATGCCCTCCTGGTTTGTGCAAAGCCTGGTGAGCCGCTGTCCCATGTACTGACAATTCATTCTGTCCCAAAAATTACCCTGGCCAGGGTGTGATTCCTTTGGATGCACCCAGGAAAAGCTCGTTTTTTCACAACTTTCTGCTTCATAAAAGACCCTCTTTATCACAATATTCAGTCTTCTTTGACAGACATGCTCTGGAGGCATTAAACCTCTCCCTATCTCCTCTTAAAGGAAGCCAACTCCATAAAATATGCCTTTCTCCCTCAGAAAAAAAGCAGTGGGAGAACAGTGTTCATTAGGAATCGAGTGTAGCAGGGCAAGGCAATTATAGATAAAGTTGAAAATATGTCCTGTAGTGGACTTTATACGCATGCTGTTAAAATGAGAGATAGCTGATTAGTTATATAAATCTCTAAACTTCCCACAGTCTGCGAGGCTTAACTTGCCAAATACTCATAGCTTTTGGTCTATTGTTTTCAAAAGAAAGAATGTGGATGAGTTTTATCCTCCTTCATGCAGAGTGAAAAATTCCCTTAGCTCTCCCCTGCAAGACATAATGCTATATCATCAGTAGACATGATTAACATTTGTATAGGACCTTCCTATCCACGTGTCTTTCTAACCTTTACAAATGCTTTATTGCATTTCGGAGCAGATGCCAGCATGGACCTTCACAAGCATCACTTCATTATCTCTCAGTTACATAGGCTATATTTGTGAAATTGCTTGGTTAACTTTATTATAGCCATGATTATTTAAAGGGTTCTTAATTACATCCCCTGCTGTCTTCGATATCCTTCTTTTTAGTAGGAAACCAGTTCATAAAATTAATTTTACAACAGCCTCCAACAGCAGTTACATTTCTCAAAAGACCAACAGGAATGAGATTTTTTTGTCTATATAATAAAATAAATTCAATAGAGAAATGCACATCAACTTTTCGATCTCTGACTAGGGTAGACATTGTAAGCTTTTTATTTCAGAAGAGATTTTAATTGCCTTTAAAAAACATCAGTTTGGTTTGTATGATTGTTCCAGACAGTCCAAAGACAGAGGGACTATTGGGTATGTGAACAGCAGAACAGGTCAGGTTAGACAGAAATTTTCCTAAGACTCAAGAAGATAAATTCCCATGACCAGTATAGAGCTTCAGTACAGCCACAGTAAGTCTCAGACCTCAGAAAAAGGCAAAACACAAAGGAAAAAATATCACTTCTTTAACAGAGATGATTCTCAGTGCAGTGCTAAATAACCAGTCTTAAAATGTAAAGGTGAAGTGACATCTGTTGCACCTGTAGCAAAGTATGAATTTTGATTATTTGCCACTGATATTCTTCCCCTGAGCTAAAAATCCCTCTTTGCTAGTCAAATGAGAACACTTCACTGTGAACTAAAACCTGGGAATAAAAAACCTAAATAACAACGAGTTAAATCATTAAGAGAGCACATGATGTACTGGAGCAAAGAAAAAAAAAAAATCATTCTTCTTGAATGATTTGTACTTTAGCCATAGTGAAGAAAAAAGCATTATTACAATTTAAGTTGTATAGTTCTGTTTATGAAGCCACTAAACTCTGACCTCAAAAGTGGGGAGCGTTTTGTAGCTACAAATTATAGACTGCATCATTACAAATGTGTGGAATGTTTTCAGCCTTGTTACATAGCATGACACAGCCAGGAAGTGAAGCATCATACCCTGAGATGGTGTCAGTTGTTCTGGGCTCTTGGTGCTCCAGGATGACAGAGTCATGAGAGCTGTGAACCCATCTGATAAAATCATAGTGCTCAGTATTTAGCCAAGTGCATTGTACCTTCAGAGGAGAAATTTTGTAGGAGAGTTTGTGACCTGGAATAGGACAACCGGATCTTTTAACCATGGGTTCATGCAAGCTTCATATTCTTGTGCCATTTTGTTTCCTTTGAAAATTTTGTCCTGAACTTCCACATGCCAAGATCAGGTTTCCATTACCCAACCTGAAAATTTGTTTCATTTTTATCTATATGTGTAGTGTTTTGGGAAATACATACGCATGGTGATCATGGGAAAACTCTCTTATGATACAATAATGAAAATTTTAGGTATTTTCCAAGAAGTTGCGTCAGCGTCATTCGAGAAGGTAAAGAAATCTGAGAATAAGCCAACTAAGATACATTATATGATCATATTTCATTGCATTTCATCTTCAGTGTCATATATGTATCTCTTGTCATTATCAAAAAAAAATCCCAACACTTTCAGTTTCCTACAAACTCCCTGTTGGAGGGATGTGTGTATTGCTAACACACACAGCTGATAATCAACCAACAGCTGACAAATAAGGGTCTCACCAAATTACAGTGAAAGCAAATTACGGTGTTGTCATATATATATATATATATATATATATATATATATATATATATATGACAGTAAGTATATGTATATATGCTTTTGACAAGCATATATTCAAGTTGCTGAGGCTGAACCAGTTGATCCTCCAGCACTCTCTCATCAATCCTGTAAGACAATGGCTGACCTCTACTCCCACATAGAATGTGTCAGGAAAAATCCCTGGTCTCAGTAGTGGGGAAGCATAAGATTCACAGAAAGAAATGAGCTGAATTACCCAAGCTCTTGTGTAATGCCTTGAATTGTCAGTAATGAACAGGAAAATCTAGCTGAAGGTGATACTGTTCAGGCTGTGATTATATCCTATTTCACCTTTTTCCCAATATAAAGTGCTGAACACATATTTCAAGTAAAAAAGACATATTGTGGTGACCCTGAAACAAAATCTGGAATAGACATTCATTAACATGCAGGTAAAAATTATGACTCAAGGATCAGCTGTTGCTAATTTCATTCATTTCTGTTATATATCCCTGAAGTATCAAAATATTTTTAAATAATACACTGTAGTATATAACGTCCCTTACATTCTAAGGAAGTCTGACATCATGTGATAAATACTACCGGAAAAAAAACAAAAAGGAATGGATCAATCAGCAACCCATAGCTTCTTGTAATGCTTGCATTTTCAGCTCCTTATAGCAACAAGAAAGCCATAAAAATGACAAGGCCTGTTTTATAGATGTTGTTGTGTGGATGGTCCATCAAGAGAAAAGACTGTTCCCTCCCATCAAGAACAATAGGGCTTACATTTAGTATGAAATACAGTTTACACTTTTTAGTATTCATACAAATACCATGCATCATCAACAGTAGGGACTTTTTTATATCAACAGTAGCTTTATAAATAAAGTGTATTCTTATATATATCATCTATATATTTAAGTATGTATATATATATTCACCTGAGTTAAACATTTTTACAAATTTTGTTTGATTTCTTCTTCAGACAGAACGACGTTCAGTGTCTGAGGTGGAATTTAGCCATGTCAGTTTATTTCTGTTTCCTGTAAGATTTATTTCTTAATGGCTAAATAAATAACCATCTAATCTGACTGAGCCATTATTTAAACACCACTTCACTGTAAATAGCTGTTTTGTTCTCTTTTCTTTACTGCTGTGAATTAGTTTGATGGATGAGCAACAGGGGGACTGGGGGAAATATTAGGGAATTGAATATTTTGTGTTGATCCCAACCAAGCTGCTCTGCTTCAGGACTACACGCTCACACCAAGTTGACAAGTCCTGAAAACCAGTGAGCAGAAGGTAAGTTGTTTTGTTTGTTTTCTAACGTTTCAGTGACCTTCATGAAAAATAGAGGACACAAGCAACGGAAATCAATCAGCTGTTAAAATACAGAGACAACAGTGCTGAGTAGGCAAGTCTGCTTCAGGAGACCTCAGTAAACCACCAACTCCATCTACAGCAAGAAATATGGCTTCTTGGATGGGAAGATAGTCCTGCTACCATATTTCTTGCATTTTAAAACCCAGGCCAAACATTCAACTGAGCAACTTTTTTTGGTCCAGATGTCTCCCTGTTCAATGAATAAGCTGATCTAGTGATCTAGTGAACCTTCTCAATTAGGCTGGTGAACATGTTCTTACCATACACATATTAGGGACAAACAAGAGGCAAACTGGCTAAAGTGGTCTACAGTTTGATATTAAAATAAATAAATAAATAAATAAATAAATAAATAAATAAATAAATAAAAATAAAAACCCTATAGCAGCATCTGCTTCCCTTGATTGTCACTTGATGTACCTGATGTACCTGAGCAGGTCCCAAGGGCTTAAATTGGTGGAGTTGGCTTCCTCAGCTTTCCCGACAGCTGATTATTTTTGCACTGCCACTGCAACAGCTGACACTTTCAAAACCAGCAGGTTGCATTAAAAAAGCAGATGGATATTTTATGCCTGTAGTTTGCCTTCAGTACAGCGCAGCTCAACAAAGTTTTTTCCAAACTGGAAATGATCATGGATCATGGACCAAGGAAGGGAGGAGCTGAGAGAATCTCAAAGCACCATGATTTGGCAGCAAAGAGCAACAGAAAGTTTGAAAAACAGCAGATAATAATGACCATGAAACATCAGTTGCACAATTGCCATCTCTCAGAGGAACCTTGATAAGGAAAACTGCTTATAGAGCACTTTGAAATCATCCGATGTTAGCACAAAGTTTTAGCACTAGTATAACAGGTTGGATAGCTTAGTCACTGAAAGTCCAAGCAACTCATCTCCTTGTTCCGGATAGCAACCCGGTGAATAGGGGTTCTCAGAAGCCCCCTTTCCTTGGCAGGAAGACAAGAAGGAAGCAGTGTGTGACTCCTGCTGTCCTTCCACACTGCTCCTGTTCCTCACTCCCTGCTGGAATAAGACCAGGGGCTCATGTACAGATTCCGTGGTGCTCAGTGCTTCTGCTGCAGCCACCCTGTGTCCCTGAGGGCTGAGTCAGGACATCTGGGGGAATGACACCCAGAGCAAGTTCTGTGGGTCTCTCAGGGAAGGCCTGCAGGTACCTGGGCCTGGCTGATGCCTACAGACTCAAATAGTCTCATTCTGTACACAGACTTCAGGCTCAGTGTGGCCTGACGCAAATGGAAATCAGAAACAGGCCCAAATTATCTTCCCCGTGGCTCTTCCACCCTTGTGCTGCCATTTCTCCTGTGTAACAAGCACTGGTGCACATTTACTGCCGCTACTGTGCCAGTTCATGCATGATCCTCCTTCAAAGGCATCACTGCTCTCACTGGGAAAGCACAACAGGATGTCTGAAGAAGGCCTGGCACAAAGGGTGGCCTGAAGGAATTAAGCAACTAGTAGATATTTTTTAAGACCTTGTGCTGAAGGGTAATCCAGGTCCAGCATCTGTACGCGGGAGGGTAGACAAATGAGGCCTTCTTTGGCATTCACCAGTGTGTAACCCTTGGCAGCTGTTAAACAGAGCTGGCCAACACGATGTTTGAATTCATTAATAAAATATGCCCTGGTATTGCTAGGAGCTATGTCAGCAAGTTATTGTTCTGTAAATGCCACAATAACGTTCATGTGTGAGGAACAGAACACAAGGCAGAGGTTTCACCCCAATTTCAGAGCTAATCCTTGCTCTGACTTCCCTGATAAAAGAGGACAGACAACAGGCATGAATTGTGTCTGCTGTGTCCAAGTGTTTTGGACACGAGTGCAATTACTTTCTTTGACGAGGGGAGGAATGTGATTTATGTAAGAACAAGAAGACAACATATACCCTCTTGCAGACTAAAAAGGACATTGTGTGCTGAGACAAAGGCTTCAGGAAGAGGAGGCAGCGGGCATAGCTGGAATCTTCAGTGTCCTTGGCCGTGCTCCTGACATGTCCTTGACTGTGCCTTTGCATGCCTCTCCAAGCTGAGCACAGCTGAAGAAATCTGCAGCTGCAAGGATGAGCACAGCACAGCCATGTCAGAGAAGCAGAGCACAGCCCCCAGGGGCCCACAGATAGGCAGGGCAGAGGAGCTTGCATGCTGGGTCACCTCTTGGACCACCTGGCTGTGTGACTAAGCTTCAGTTTCAGCTCACCTTCAGTAGCATAGAGGGTCTGCTCACAGACAAGCTCTTTTCCTATTCCCATAAGCAGGGAGAGACTGAAATGAAACATTTCCTGCAGAGCTGGGGGAAGAAGGGAGGATAGCAGAGTCCCATGGGTGCAAACAGGCTTTTCTGTAGGATTCTCGCATCTTGTTGTAGATTCCCAAAAGTGACCACCATCTGCATTTTTTTCGCATGATGGCATTAATTCCAACAACTGAATAAGCAGAGAACATCTTACTTAGCATTTTTCAAAGTCAGAGTGTCATGCCAAGAATATGTGCATGAATAATTATTTAAGAAAAAACACAGGAAGCTTTGCCAAATTCTGCACATCAGGAAGCACTTTAATCCACGTGATCACAAAGTATTGCATTCAGCAGTGCTTTCATGATAACAGGCTTTCCTGTGCTTGAACAGCTAAAATACTTTGTTCCATCTACAAAGGGACTGGTGACAGTTGTTCTGTACCATATTTCCTACACTTCGTCTGACAGAGCATTCTTTCAAAGGTGCTTGAGTTGCTGATCCAGACATTTGTAGATATATACAAGATGATAGTAATTCAATACTGCAGACTGAGTTGTGATTACCAACATTATTTGAAATGGAGTGGATCTAAGAACAGGGAGTGTAACTCACACTGCATTATGGTCCTTCAGATGCAAAGCTGATGTAAACCCCCAAGCTTTCTTTAAGAAACAGATGACCATAACTGCCACCCAGAGTAGCGCTGCCTGTCTTTTTCCTCACTTGACACACAAACTGTTGGAAGAAAATTAAAATCCCCAGAAATGAAAATATCATTAAAAAAAAAAAAAGAAAAAAAAAAAAAAAGAAAGAAAAAATGAAAGGTGAAAAACAGATGAAAAGATAGTATTTTCAGACAGCTCCCAAAAGTTAATGCCTTACCCACATTTAGGATCTTGTGTGGGATAAGTAGTTTTGAGCAAAGTTTTCAGTGTAACATCTTTGTAGCTCACATCTGTATCAACCAGAATGGATAACAAAATGTCCTTCTGATCTACGAAGCAGTTTAGGATGCCAACATTACTCACGACGAAGGCTGTTCCCAGAGCAGTTTGCACTGAGGGAGGACTCATATGAAGGACAGAATCTTCTCTACAGGTTTTTCACCCTCAGGCTTCTGAAGCAGAGAAGTGGAAAGAAATGCAGAAGCCATGAAAGCATTCCTGTTTCTACCACACCAAGGAACAGCCTCAGTAGAGTGGATTCACACACATGGAGGACATATGGAGTGTCCATACGTCACTACTGGAAACCCAATAACTTTGAAGTGTGTTTCTGGCAAATACTGTCACATCTATTGCCACCACAGTGACACCTGTAGAGGAGTTCTGGGAGGCTTTCCTCAGAGAAGAGGAGCCTTGGGACAGCCTCTGGTGGGTTTGATGAGACATGGGAGAAGAACCTGCAGTTGCCCTTTTGTCATTCTTCTGCAATTTCCTTCCTGGGGAAGTGAAGGGAAAACAGCTTTAAGATTTTCATCGCAGACTATCTGATGTACTGGTATGGGAAGCGTAACTATGTGCAAGAGTGCTATTCTTACTCTTTCAGCCTTCACAGTCATAACTAAACCAAAAAAAGTATCTTTCCTTCTGAGCACCATCGTCTTATATTAGGTGATTTAGTATTATTGCATAAAGCACCTGGAAATAGTGATTAGAACCCAAATGCTGCTACACAACTTACATGCACTCTTCAAGGCCGTGAACTAATTAACCAAATTACCCAATCATGATTTGAGGAGGAGAATGGAGGGAAAGTTTTCCACAACCCTGCAGTGAGCGTGGTGGTCCTCAGCACTATCCCCAGCTGCAGTTTGTTGGCTTCCCAGTCAGACACAGCGGGGGGATGAGGAAAGACCACCAGCAGTGAGCAGCAGGAAGTCCGATCACTTGCCAAATTTCCCAAGTTCAAAACCAGGCCTGCATGTGTGGGGGCATAGGGCTGGAGCTGGAAAGACATGCAGGAGAAAGAAGGCAGAAGGAATTAGAGAAAAGGTACCCATCCTCATGGGGCTCAGGCAGCAGGAGCAGTTCCCGCCCTCCCTGCACCCAGGAAGCTTCGATGAGGACCATCAACAGCAGCACTTCTCTGCAGGACCAGCCTGTGTGTGGTCTTCTGGCTGCTGAGGCGCTCAGCGTTTTATTACTCCTTCGCCTTAGCACAACTGAATCACTGCAGCTTTTCTGGTGTCCTGGCCAAGCATGCCTCAACTTGCATAAAAGGAAATTAACACTAAGGATTTCAAGCTGAGGCCATTTCTGTAGTAGAGGAAACTTAAGCATTATGGTACATCCAGCTTCAGTGGGAAAATCCCTGACATTAACCCATGGTCAGCAAATATTTATTACTGCTGTAGCTTCTTCCTCCATGAAAGGCTGAAACCTCTCTCACCAAAACTTTGCTGCTGGCAGTGAGGGGTCATGAGACCCTGAGGGCTTTAACATGTGCTCACTCACTCTTTTCCTAGTAGGGACCAGCCTCAGCTAGTCTGAAGCATTCATGAGCACTAATCATTGAGTCATGGTAGGGCTTGGGTTGGAAGGGACCTCAAAGCCCACCCAGCCCCAACCCTATGCCATAGGCAGAGCTGCCCCCACCAGCTCAGGCTGCCCAGGGCCCCATCCAACCTGGCCTTGAGTGCCTCCAGGGATGGGGCACCACAACTTCTCTGGACAGCTGTGCCAGCACCTCACCAACCTCTCCATGAAAAATTTCTTTCAAAATATGTCTAACATAAATCTCTTCTGTTCAAGTTTAAAACCACTCCCCCAAGTCCTGTTGTTATCTACCAATGTAAAAAGTTGATTTCCCTCCTGCTAATTCCAAAGGGAACACATTGAGCTTTGATAACCACAGCAACCAAGCAGCTTGTGCTATGCTTAGTATTAATTGGCTTTATTTATTTTCTTTATTTTAGGAAGGGCTGATGTAGTTCACCTATGGTAAAAAAAAAAAAAAAAAAAAAAAAAAAAAAAAAAAAAAAGAAGAAAGAAAGAAAGAAAAAAAAAAGAAAAAGAAAAAAAAAAGCAGTGAGATGACTTCACTGAGTAAATCCATTAAGCATTCAGATGGGTTTAAGTGTATGAAACTGTTACACTGCTGACAAAATATAACCCAAAGGGAGGGATGTTACTTAAGATATTGATTGTGGCTGTTTCTGTTCTTAAAGGAACAGTTTGATATCAGTAAAAGTCAAACCACATTATGGTTTTACAACTAAATTATCAGAATATCCTACAAATAATATTCACTACTAAAATACCAACAGTTAAAAATAATAATAAGCTAACTAGTTTGTCACAATGCCACAGGCAAACCTAAATGCACCCAGTCTAGGAAGGCATATTTGAACTGCAAGGGAAAGATTACATGATAATACACAATACATTTGTTCAGAAATTTGTTCAGAAATTTGCCTGGAAAAGGAACTACAATCATACCCCACTATGTAGAATGGAGTACTACTTCAGCTGCGCCACAAAAGGTAAAGGTAAGTAAATCTGTGCTTTCTGTAAACACTTGTGGTCTATCTGAAGTACAATAATAGCATGAGCAGGGCAGTTAAGCTGGGCTCTAGACTGTGCTGACCAACAGATTGCTCTGAGACCATTTTCATGTCTTTTATTTCCCCTAATACAGACCTTGGCCAGTAAATATATAGCTTCAACTACTCCACAAGCACCCAAAGAGCTGAGAGCCAGTCTCTCCTACCTTTGCCAATAGAGCTTTATCAGTTTTCCTTCATCAGTGTAAATGAGGTAATCAGAATTGACCTGGAAAATGTTGCCTTTAATTTGTAAGATTACTTTTCAAGGTTATTGATCTCCCCAGAGCTACCGACTCCTCCTACCAGTTCCCTAATTCCAATGGGAAATTCCTCACAAGCATTGTAGTCAGGTCCTGCAGACCTGTCCAAACACATGTGAGGTAATGAGGTTTGAAGAGTTAGCTCAGGCTGGGGAAAGTTATGGAACAAATCATCTTGGATGAGGTCACACAGCATGTGCATGGTGTCTAGGGGATCAGACCCAGCCAGCATGGGTTCATGCAAGGCAGGTTGTGCTTGACCAAACTCATCTCCTTCTATGACTGGGTGACCAGGCTGGTAGACAATGAAAAGGCTGTTGATGTAGTCTACCTAGACTTCAGCAAACAGGACCTGAGGAAATGGCCACAAGTTGTACCAGAGGAGGTTTAGATTAGACATCAGGAAAAACTTTTTCTCTCAGAGAGTGGTCAGGCACTGGAATGGCTGTCCAGGGAGGCGGTGGAGTCACCATTCCTGGCATTGTTCAAGAGGCGTCTGGATGAGGAGCTACAAGAGATAGTTTAGTGGTTTGCTGTAGCTACGGTAAAGGGAGGACAGTTGGACTAGTTGATCTTGTAGGTCCTTTCCAACCTTATGATTCTATGATTCTATAACAATTCAATGAACTTCCTTGCCATTACAATATTCATAAGTCTGATCTTATATGCTACTGATTACATATTAGTTCCAAATTCTTTTCCTATGTGTCATTAGGTTATCTCTACCATTGCTTTGTCTTTTCATAAAGATCACACATGACTCATAGATGTTATAGGCAGATTCTGTCGAAGGGCTTTTAAACCAAGCAGCTTCCACTCCACTCCAACCAGGCACAGAACACCAGCATACCACACTAGCTGATAACAAGATGATACCCATGAGAGCCACAAGTTTGACATCTACAAATGCTGAACTGCCGCTTTGATAACTGCTCTACTGTTGTGGAGACTGGGGTGGCCTGGATGAGCTGAAGACAGAAAGAAATTCCTTCTCCTTTGTATAAAAGTTACAAGAGAACTCTAACTGATTTTCATCAAAATGAAATGAAATGCTAATCATAAATAGAGGCCGGGATGCACAGACCTAATTACTGTACAAGGCTGCTTCTCTGAGATTATGAAATGCAAAAATCAGTCATGCTTCTTGGCTCCAATGCTAAGCTAAACTACTCCAGCAAATACCATTTAATTATCCGGAATCTGCTGACATATTTATATTGTTTACAGTGTGATTTTCCATGTCCTTTTTAAGCAAGTTGAGAAAACTAACACACAGCTGGAACTGAAAATAGTTTTATACTTTTTATTCAGAATATGAGGATGCTGAGATGATAAAAAGACTTCAGGTTCAAGGGACATTTTGTTTGCAGATTGTTTTCGTAAGTTTATCTGCAAAACTTATGCTTTCTGAAGTGAAACTACTGAGAATTGCTGGGAAAGTACATGGGATGTGGGGGTTCTTGGAGCACCCAGAAGGCTTTGCTGTTCAAGTGCACCATGGCATCCCAAAAGGTGTGAGAGTTCTGCCCCCATATTTACTCAAAAGTGAGCACGGGGCCCTTCTAGTCACTCTTGATCAGAAGGAGTAGTTCATGCCAAGTCACTTCCTTTGGCTTTTCTAGCCACCTTCATGGTCAGAGACCAAGCCTATCTTCAGTGCAGGTAAAGACAGCAGGCACATGGCAGGACACCAAATTCACCAGCATCCCACTCCAGGCTCTGCCCCTCCACAGGCCATGGTACAACTTACCTAGATTTGTACCTGCTGTGCTGTGAATGCCAACAGCAGTGGCAATTTTCTGAGACACAAGAAGTGAGTACTGGTATGGGTGGACATCGGCTCACAATTTTATGGTTGCTACATCTTCACTGGTCTTCTAATCAATACCTCTATTAAGATGAACTTTAACATCTGCAATGATGTACAAATGTTCATAGTTTTATCATTCTCATTTACTTTTCTTCATGCAAGTGTGTTCAGTAAGGTTCAACAGGGGCAGGTATAGGATTCTGTAGCTGGGGAGGAATAGCCACATGTGCTAGTACAGGTTAGGGGATGACTTGCTGGAGAGAAGCTCTGCAGAGAAAGGTATAGATATCCTGGTGGACAACACGGTAACCATGAGCCAGCAGTATGCCCGTGTGGCCCAGAAGGCTGATGGTATCCTGAAATGCATTAAAAAGAGTGTGGCCAGAAAGTTAAGGAGGATGACCCTCCTCATCTGCTCTGCCCTGGTGCGGCCACATCTGGAGTGCTGTATTCAGTTCTGTGCTTCCCAGTTCAAGACAGACGGGGAACTTCTGGAGAGAGCCCAGCAGAGGGCCACAGAAACATCGAGGGGCCTGAAGTATCTCCTATGTAAGGAAAGGCTGAGAGACCTAGGAGTGTTCAGTCTGGACAAGAGAAGGCTTTATAAACAAAACTGTTTATAAACATCTGAAGTGTAGGAGTCATGTCGATGGAAGCAGGCTCTTTTTGGTGGCAAGCAGCAACAGAAAAAAGGGAAGCAGGCAGAAACTGGAATACAGGAAGTTCCATAATAACACAAGGAAGATCTTTATAGTGAGAGAGCCTTTGAACAAGCTATCCAGAGAGGCTGTGGAATCTCCTTCTTTGGAGATATTCAAGAGCCACCTGGATGCCTACCTGTGTGACCTGCTGCAGGGAACCTGCTTTGGCATGGGGGGTTGGACTCTGTGACCTCCAGAGGACCCTTCCAGTTCCTACAGTTCTGTGATTCTGTGTGACTCTATTGCATCCCAGGGGTTTCAATTTTCAGAAAGCTGTGCTATTTATCCTCAGAGCTCCCATAAAGAGAGCTGCCATGACTTGGCATGTATATTTAGGAGGGAAACAAGTGTCAGGAAAAGTTCATCCACTGAAGACCCCTGCTCTTCAGGTACTGAAGCAAGATGAGTTTACAGCCATCAGGCCCAGCCGAGGTATTAGAGCCTGGGCACTTGCATGACAGGCATGAGGCAGAGCTGCTACCGGAACTGTGACATTTTCAACAGTGTAGCCACAAAGAAATATATCTACCCTCCCAACACAACTCAAAAAAAATAAAAAATAAAAAATGAACAAATATCTTATTTGTCTACAGCTTCATCTACTAACTACACTGTGCTATCATGTAAAAATTTTCAGTTTTGAAATCTACTGAATAACTTCCACAGTCAGTAAAACATTAAGCTCTTCAGAAAGACTTGGGGTTGTGCCATCTATGTTAAAATCATCTCGTAGGAGCCAGCTGACTCACTGAGATAACAATCTGAAGGGAAACTGCCACTTCTTTGAGCCACTGCATCAACTTTGAGTGTGTAAATGTGACTTTTTCAGAGCTCTCAGGTTAAAAAAGGACTAGGATAGTGCTCCAGATGCAAAATAATCTGGGAGCCTCTCTCAAATACTTCAAGTACTTATTGTGAACTTAATGTTTACTTCTATGACAATTATGTTCCAAAAATTACATACCATCAATGTGGAAAATTTCTCAAAAGTTAAAGTCATCACAAGAGAATAAGGGAAGCAGCTCTACCACATTTTGGTTCTATTGTAGAAGTATATAAGTAACATGACATGTGGGCCAAAAATGTCCACATCATTCAAGGCGTTGTAGCCTAATAATGTTTTACAAGTTTTCTTCCTTCTCTTCCCTAGTAATTTGCCTCATATTGATTGTCACTGAGCTGACATTCTCACAGGATTTTCTATTATAACTTCAGAATCTTTGTGCTAGTTGACAATGGCTTTTATTACATCTCTAATTGCATATATTAAATTAGGATTTCTCTTCTGAACTCCTTATATATACATTACTTTCACCCCTGCCTCCCCTCCCACCTCCGCCACATTACTCAGCATCACAAGACATTATAGCAATTCTTCACTCTCAGGTTTTGCTTTTTTCCCCAACAGAAAGGTTTCAGAACAGCAGCTGAACATCGTCACTTCATCTTTCCCCCCCTTTTCATCCATTTGAGAATATGGAGAATAACAGAGTTCTTCAGAAAAGACATGTGGGACAACATAGGTAAGCTTACTCTGGTAAGAAAAGAAACTATAAACCCATTAATCAGCTGCATATCTATGTCAGTTCTGTTCTTCCCATCCCAGTCTTAACTTATTTAAGACCTTTAGGTGAAAGAACTCATTAAATACCTTCCAGTGATTCAAGGAGACTATACCAGTTGAATCTTCCATATCAATGCCCTTGCTCAGTCCTTCAAAACCTGACAGATTTACAAAGAATTAAATTGCCTGACAAAGCCATGCAGAGTCTTGCCCAAAAAATATAATTTATCTATATATGCAATAATTCTGCTTTTTTACTGATGTCCAACTCCAGCCCATAATCTTCTAAAATCCCTTAAACTCCTTTCTAAAATTAACATCACATTTGCCATTTCCATTCATCTGTCATCAAGGTGATTGGTTGTATGTGAGAGATTTAAGTGGGTGTATCCTACAAGTAGATCAGCTGTTTCACATTTACATCATCTCAGGTGAAAAACATGCAGTCCTGCTGATAATTCTGTTAATTCTTCATGTACTGGCTGCTCAAAGCAATCCATCTTTTCATGGCCAGACAAAGTCTCCCAGAATTCTATCAGGTTCTGGACACTCAACAGTCTTTCTTTATTACTATAAATGTCATTTATATGAGAACTGTGAAAAGCCAAGGAGATGGAAAAAATATAGCAACCTACTACTGGAAGACCACACCAGAACGCTCCTTTCAATGGCTGGCCAGTAGCAATGTTTTTGTCTATTTCCCATGGTGTTCCTTGGAAAGGAATGTGGAAGAGTAGAAGAGGAAAGCAAGAGCCTATATCCACAAGAGCCTCTTTACTTTCTCAGTTGCATTTCTTTTTCTGTCTATGCTCTCCTGGTTCAAGAGGAATGAACAAAGAATAAATTATGGTGGAATAAGCCTTCATGAAACAGAAGTTTCTGTAACAAGGGCTTTCAGACACTTGTAGGTTTTTTTATGCATTCACAGATATAACTTAGTAATGACTATTTATCAATGCAATTAGGCAGTTGTGGACCCAGTTATCAAATTACTGTAACTGACTGCACAAACAGAGTAATTGTACCGTGAACACACCCGTGTACTTGGCATTATGACATGATAGTTTCAGTGCCATGCTAGAGTGGGGACAATTCACAACACTTATTACTGTCCCTGTCTTTGGGGAAATTTGTAATGATTTTTTTTTTTTTTTTTTTTTTTTTGGGGGGGGGGAGGGGAAGCATTCTGGGTTTTCACAAAAGACAGCTAAATCTAGCACTATCACAAGATATCTGGCAAGCAGGAGCACTAATTCCCTCAAATTCACATGACACTGAAGTTAAATTTGCTAGCTGATCTGAGTTTCCTATTCTCAAAGCTCAATTTTGTGATAATTCTATTCCTTGTAGATGGTGAAAGTCATAGCAGCCTCATTATCCATAAATTTGCATGCAGCTGAGATGAACATGCTGTGAGAACTGATTTTTTTTCCTCCTTTATCTTAACAGAATATTAGAGCTTAGTGCACACCACAAAATGTAAACCCATACCTAACTCCAAATAAATTTCAGCATTTTTTCATGTTATTTCTCTTGACATGCAGGCTTGGCTCGGGAAGAGAGAGGTGCATCTGTCAAGTCTATGGCTGTTCAACAGTATAAAGAATAGGCAAATCTTTTTTTCAAGATGCAAGTTCATATGCAAACCTTGATCATAACATTAGATTTTGCTGAAAATTACAAATAAATCAGACCCAAAATTTATGTCAAAAAAGATTAAGTTACATATTCTTCCATAAATTAAAATAATTCACTTACCTTCACCATAATATTTCAATTGTGTAGGAAGCATAATGACTTGGGACAATTACTAAGTGAAATAACTAACTGCAGGAAAGGAGATACTCTTTGTGGGATGTAGTAAAAGTAAAATCACAGATTGTTCTAAATTGCTTGCATAGAATGTACCTTATCAGTATAAAATACATGGTAGTGTTTTTGCCTTGATACAACAGCATTCTTACAGTAGAATCCTTTTTCCCTTTAAGCTCCCGGATTCTTGCAATGCACAGCTCTCTTGTATTTGACCCCTATCCTGAAAGGAGATGATCAAGTTCCAGAACCATATTTATCTTGCTGGAAGCAATTAGTTGGGACCAACTGTCGAAGTCGCAGCCAATTCCTAGCACAAGTGGGTGCAGCTTGTCAGCAAGCTTAAGCAGCAGCATATGCCTTCCAGGAAATAACAATATGGATCTTCAACTGCAATTGAGATTTTTTGATAGAATAACACATGGAAAACCAGATTACAGTATATCTGAATGCTGTATCAAATACTATATCCTAGGCAGTCCTTCAGAACAGGACTTGGAGGTCCTGGTGGACGAGAACCTGGACATGAGCCAGCATTGTGCACTTGCAGCCCAGAAAGCCAACTGTGTTCTGGGCTGCATTAAAAGAGGAGTGGCCAACAGGGTCCCCTTTGCTCAACTCTTGTGAGGCCCCATCTGGAGTACTGCCTCCAGGCCTAGGGCCCCCGGTACAGGAAGGATGTGGAGCTCTTGGAACACATCCAGAGGAGGGCTACTAAGATGGTCAGAGGGCTGGAGCACCTCTCCTATGAGGAAAGGTTGAGAGAACTGGGCTTGTTAGCTTAGAAATGAGAAGGCTCTGGGGAGACCTCACTGTGGTCTTACAGTACATGAAAGGAGCATATAAAAAAAGGGGTTAGAGGGGTTAAAAGGTAGATAGTGATAGGACAAGGGGTTTTGAACTAAGACAGGGGAGGTTTAGGTTAGATATTAGGAGGAAGTTTTTCACACGGAGGGTGGTGATGCACTGGAACAGGTTACCTAAGGAGGTTGTGGATGCCCCATCACTGGAGGCATTCAAGACCAGGCTGGATGTGGCTCTGGGCAGCCTGGTCTGGTGGCTGGTGACCCTGCACATAGATGGAAAGCTGAAACTACATGATCTTTGAGGTCCTTTTCAACCCAGGCTGTTCTATAATGTTTCAATAAGTGATTCAATCTCTAGCCTGTTTTTGCTTTTGTGGACTGTTAGCACAGCAGCTCCCTTTAACATCAGCTCCAGTTCATTTGTGCCCTCCCAGTGCTTAGTGGTTTGAACACTGCTATTGAATTTTGTTCCACCTCTATATTTGAAAGTCCTCTTATCAGACAAGCACAGCTGAAGGACTAAGAAAGTTCTAGGCTGGATTAGATTGAAGTGTTGGGCATAAGAAGTGAAGACACTGTTCAATCATATGACTTCCCCTACATGTCAGTGTATTCAATACTTTGTCATATTTAGAATCTGCTTAGCTGCAATATTATGGGAAACACCATTTAACTGTCACTTATGAAGGAAAAACAAAATAATGTTACTAGTTTGTGAGCCAGAAATGTCTACATCCTACTGAATGAGAATTGATAAATCATAAAGAGATCTTTGAAATCCATTAAAAGACTCCTGTAACAATTTGTGTTTTACACCAAAACCCTTTCACTTTTCCATGGGTTGAGGCTTACCAAGCACTCCAAAGAAAATGACTGCTAAGTAGATATGCTTCCCTTGCAGCTGCCAATTCTTAAATGAGATTAGGGAGGGGCAGACCCGGGGGCTGCCTCTTCTGGTCACTCAGGTGAATTGCTTCCATCTGTGTTCCCAGAGTTGGCTATGCCCCTTCATCAGGTGCTCACTCACTGGTTCAGGCAGTGAACTCATGGTTCCCATATAGGTGGAGACACACTTTGAAGGATGAACTTCATTCCCTAATACTACCAAAACCATTAACTTACCCTGATGATCCCCAAAGGGAACCACAAAGACTGAGCTCTTAGTTTAAGTTCCTCTAGGAAGAGAAAGTGTTATCAGATCTGATGATGCTGGAGCAGCTTACTGGGAAACTGAGATAGCCATCTGCTAGAAGGGAAGTTCAAACCCAATGTGGTGATCTGTTCTGAAACTGAGAAGTAGAAAAGAGAAACAAACTGCTGAAGCTTCAAACCCTTGTAACTGTAACTCGTAATCTTGTAATAAACAAGAAGCTTATTAAAAGCAAATGAGCTCTAACTTGGAAAGAAAAAAGACAAGGGAGGTTTTCCATCTTTTGAAGCGTGTACCTTAGTCGGTGATTCAAGCTGTGTTTGGATGTATGGTGGTGCTTTCTGCCTGTGCATAATTTGGACTGTTAACTGCGACTTTCAAGCCAACTTGCAGCTCCTGAGTGGCAGAAGAGTTCAGATCCTTTTCCTTGCTATTAATGAGGTGGTCTAGATTGCAGAGCTGACAACCTCTTTAATAAAGGATGCCGCTTTCTTTGGAGAAAGGAAATGGGGCTGGAAGCTGACAGTAAGTGTAATTCTGAAACTCTCCCAACTAAATCTTCAAAACTACTGCAGGAAGAAAAGCAGGTTCCCAAAAACCTCTCTCCTTTTTGAAGAACACTCTGTTAATGCAAGCCAGAAGAAAATATGAGCAAGACAAGAATTAGGAGAGGGAAAAGGAAAAAGTTGCACACATTTTGAAAATCATCCAAGTAATGTCTTAAATGAGAGTAATCATTAACTATGGATGCAGAAGCTCCAAATAGATTGGCCTTCGGGTAGAAAATTTTTCTTCCTAATCAGAAAGAAAAACTGTGAAAACAATCTAAAAGGAGCGTGATAGTAT
The DNA here is from genome assembly GCF_054131305.1 of Coturnix japonica. Lineage (NCBI taxonomy): Eukaryota > Metazoa > Chordata > Aves > Galliformes > Phasianidae > Coturnix > Coturnix japonica. Next base: position 109,851,114 of record NC_140663.1, read on the forward strand.
TAGTCACTCCTCGTGCTCTGAGATAACTCCTCTCAAGAGACTGATTACAGTGAGAGAAAATAGGGCCACAGTGTGAATAAGGATAGGAAAGCCTGACTGGCCACCTCCACATGTCACTCTCAGATAGCCTTGGCTATTATCCATAGAAAACCAGGTTTCTACTCTGAATAGTGAAAGTCAGCAATAACTAAGCAATAAATTATGTTGTGAGAGGATGCTGAGCCCCTGACAGAAACACATGAAGAGAATATCAGAAAGTCTATTTTGGAAAGAAAACAGAAGAAAAATGAAGCAGGAGCAAAGCAGGTTGTCAGGCACAGGCATGGAGAATGCCTAGTCTTATTTTCTTTTAATTACAGTTTTCAAATGTAAGCATAATAACCCTGTAGTAGAAAACTTTCATGGAATCTTTTTTAACAAGCCTACATCTTCTCAAGCTTCTTGAGAAATTAAGTTGCAGGGTCAGTTACTGTCTAGTTCTTTTTTCAGTATCTGAGGGTGGCACATCACAGCAATGAGAGCCATTTGCAGGCTCCTAGGAAGATGAGATTGTCTCAGAAAAGCTTCACATCTCTCTTGTGCCCGAATGTTAGTCACGAATCATGGCAACCTTAGGCATGAGGTGGAAGAGGGACATGTTTGTCCAGCAGAGTCCAAATAACTAAATATACACTTAAGCTCTTGACCATACAAAAACTTTAATTGCTGCTTAGCTCATACCCTGGCAAAAGAAATCCATTAGGACTAATAAAACCAATGCCCAATGATTATGAAACTGTGTGGCCAGACTAACAAAGAAAGTGCTCATCTTGTGCTGAATCTGGAAGAAGCAAATTGAAACTTGTTAACGTGGGTCAGTGTTGCTGGAAAGGACTTTAATATAGTTTTAAGCCTAAAAAATTAGGAGTTTGAAAGTCTGCGGTATCTGCTTTACATTACAGGCATTTACAGTGTGCATCTGGTAATACGGGTGTGAGTTGATCACAGTACAAAAATTAATACTGTATCACATGCATCAAAGGCACAAATATTTAAAACATGTAAGCTGCCTAAATGCAGCAAATCAGAAAACAGAAATACTGAAGTTATGGGTTCAGTCTTAAATCAGCCCTCTGAACCGATTCTTAACTGAATAATAATGTAACATTTCTCTATTTCCTGCTTCTTTCCATGTATCAACACATTCAGTTTATATAGGGAGATTTAGATTAGGTGTTTGGAGGGATTTCTTTCCTCAGATTGTGGTGATGCGCTGGCACAGCTGCCCATAGAAGCTGTGGTGCCCCATCCCTAGAGGCGCTCAAGGCCAGGTTGGAGGGGCCCTGGGCAGCCTGAGCTGCTGGGGGGCAGGCCTGCCCACGGCAGGGGTTGGGGCTCAGTGGTCTTTGAGGTCCCTTCCAACTGAGGCCATTCTGTGATTCCAGCCCCAAAGACAGCACATTTTACTTGCATTATTCCTCACTGCTCTTATTATTATATCACTAAGTATCTGAATTGTAAGATGAAATAAATATAAAGAAAATGAACAAACTTTTTAAAATGATGTCTCCATTTTCTTCTTCTTCTTAAATTACAATCTCGGGATTCACTCCATAACTGTTTCTTTGAACTACACACAGGTGTCCAGTTCAGTTCTTATACAAAAAAAATTAGCAGAGCTCCAGGTGACGCAAATGAGAGGAAAAATGACTTGTCTCTCTCATTCCCAGACTTGTGTTCCTTCTTTCTCTTCCTTCTTAGATTTGCTGCAAGTTTCACTTGGTTTCTGAATGAGACAAGGCTTCTCTGACCACAGCATTCATCTACCCACCTTCACTTCCACACTGACTTGCAAACTTTCTGAGTAAACCTACCGTAGTTTGAGAGAGCGCTACTGATCTCCAATAGATTAGATATCTGCAAATCTGGGCAAAACAGCAGTCAAAAGAAAAGAAGGCTGAATCAGTCAGCCTTTTAAGGGATGGGTAGCAGTGTTAGAGGGCTCGCTACTCCCTGTGCTTGTCTATGAGTGGCTTAGAGCCAGCCCTTGCTCCTCCTTGCCAAGGTGGTGCTTAGGAGACACAGGAGGAAAACTCAGACAATGAGGTCAGGAGCTGAGTATTCAGGAACACAGAGAAATATGAGCCAGGGTGGGTGCGATAGGAGGGTTAGACAGATCAGGTGCCTGACTGTGGAAATTAAAATTCACATTACCACTCACATACTGAATGGTCTATAATTTGAGGGATGGAGGAGGGGAGGCTAACTTTGATCATGACTCATGCAGTCCTTGTGCAGGTCTAAGGTCTGCAGATAAAATTCTGCTGAATTACATGAACATTTGGCTGAGCTAAAACTAAGCAAGAGCTCACTTCCTTACAGCAGTTCCTCCCCAGATATCAAACGTGTTTTTCACCAGGCTGCCAGCTTATCTCACTCAGAGCACCTGTGAAAGCTCAAAGCAAGTCCTGCTTCAGAAAATGTTTCACCTGGTATTGCATCTTCCCTCAGCATTAATTTCACCAAGACTTTCATTTTTGTTTCAGAAATATGACACATCAAATCCCAGCTCTTAAAAATGAAAGCTGCTGTCTGTAATGATTTATAAATATAAAAGTAGGACACGAAATAAGAAAATCAAGTCCCATGGCCTGCTCACTTTGGGGAATTTCTTTCTACTATAACAGTGGAGCTAATGTAGATCAGCTAAAGCTATTCACATGCATAGTCCACATTTTTCTTCCGAACAGCTTTTCTACTTAAAAAGGCTAAATCTAAAAATGTTTTCACCATGTAATAATAGCCTTACAATCACATTGGCCAGCTCCTCCAGAAACTTAGGTAAATCCTATGTAGCCCCATGTGTCTCAATACATACAACTCCTCTTAAGTCTCTAACATATTCATCCTCTCCGCAGTGTCAGCTGATCCTCTCCACCCCAAATCATTTCACTATCAGAGCAGTGTTTTGCTTGTGAAGGCTGAGGCAAAAAAAGTCATTGAACACTTCAGCCTTTTCTGCTGCATCAGAAATGAAGGTTTCTTCTCCACCCATCAGTAGGTCAACATTCTTCATGAACTTGCTTTTCCAATTAGCGTCCCACAGAACCTCTTATTACCACTGGTGCTCCTCAGCAGTCTTAGCTCCAGCTGGGTTTTTGATGCTAAATATCTAACACTGCTTTTATACACATGTTTTGCTGTCTGTCCTCGTTTCTGCTACTTCTCCTGTCTCTTCTTCTGTGCTAGTTCACTGAGAACCTCCACAAGTAGCCATGCAGACCCTCTGAAACTCCCAGGTTTCCTATGTTGCAGAACTATTCTCCCCTGAGTTCTCACTATCTTCCCTTAGAAACCCACCTACTCACCTGGGCATCTTTCCCCTTCATGGCATCTCCCCACAGTTTCCTACCTGGAAATTCCCGAACAAGACCCCATTTGCTTCCATGAAGCCTATGGCCTCAACTCAGCTGCTCACCTTCTGTCATGACACTCAGAGATCTTACCTCTCCCCTTTCAAAGAGTTTTCCCTTTAACTTTGATACAGCATCTAGTTCTGGGGAGATTTAAAAGAAAAAAAAAAAGAAAAAAAAAAAAAGTATTTTGTTGAGATATTTTTTAGATTTATACAGGGAAACAACCATGCCTTTACTATGAAACTTCTATTAAGTACAACTACACTTCCTTCATACTGTATTTATGAAAACACTGTTTAGCTAAAGCTAAGACCTATTTGAATGCACTGTGGGGGCAGGGAAGAGTTTTCAGCATAGTGGTAATGGAGCTGTATGTCCCTGACAACAATAGCATGTCTGAGAAATCTCAGGGATAAAAATGGCATAATTATGGAGGAAAAACATACACTGGATTGCACTAGCCACAGTTTCTCAGGCTGGGTGGTTAAACCAGTATAGTCTGCATCAGTGAGACATGCCTTAATACTACGTTGCACTACATTAATGTTTTTATAACATCTGAAATCTTCAGTGCTGAAATCAAGATCCAGAAATATGGGACATGATGAAAGAGTGGTTACATTTGAGACCGTTCTCCTTCGACAGCCTTTAAGAATCCTTTTATTCCACAGGAAGAAAAGAGATTCCTGTACTAAGAGCAGAGCTGCTGAGTGTGGTGTACAGTGTCTGTGAGGAAAGTGCTGAATTTTAATGTTACCATCTATATTCTTCTCTTTCTATTCCATTCTTTTTGACCCTTTGCGTCCACACTCTGCAGAATTTCTCTACCAGGAACTCCAATTTTAGAATCAGAGATCCTTATTCCTGAGGATATTGCTGTTTAACCCAGCAGGTGGCTGAGCACCACACAGTCGTTTGCCCACCCCCCCACTTCCCAGTGGGATGGGGGAGAGAACTGGGGAGAAAAAAGTCAAACTCGTGGGTTTAAATTAAACATTCATTAAGAAAGAGAAAAGGATAATATTTATGACTATATATATACGTATTAATGCATATAGCAAGTGATGCTCAAGCAATTACTCAACACCCCCCAACCAATGCCTGCCTAGTCCCTGAGCAACAGAAGAGATCGTGATGAACTCCCACCCCCCTTCAAAACTCCATCCGCATGATGTCATATTGCATGAAACATCCCTTTGGCCAGTTTAAGTCAGCTGACCTAATTCTGTTCCCTCCCAGCTACTTAGGCCCTTCGCTGAGAATGGCCTTGACTCTGCACAACTCTGCTTAGAGGCACCTATAAACACTGGTGTGTTGTAAACTTTGTTTTTCTCCTAGAACCAAAACATAGCACCATATCAGACACACTGAAGAAAACAATTCCATTCCAGCTGAATATAAGACAGTGTAGAATACATTGGAGTGAAAACTGTATAGATTTCTCAGTAGTTATCAGAAATAATCAGATATCTTTAGAAATTGATAACTTTGCCATGTCTAGTCCAATATACCCTATCTCAGCCACAGATATAGCCACCAGTAAAGTTTTCTTTCAGAGATCAGAAGTTTTGTAGTGCTTTGCTGTCTACTGCAAAAGGGTGATAGTATTAGTATTGCGAGTTATAACTGTTGTTTACGAATTAATAGATTTATTCCCAAAGGTCTTACTCCTTTGCTTTCCAGGTTGTAGGTGAATGGTGTTTGCCATGTCTCCTTTGTAATGCCCTGCAATGTTTACAAGGCTTTTTTTATTCCCTACCATCCCCTAACTGTCTTCATCTAATCGGGTTCCCATGCTGGCATTCATGTTTCAACACCTGAATTCTGCCAGCAGGAACTTAATTCCAGTACCTACAGGGGCATCTTATCTACTTAATATTTACCAGCCTCTCCCAGCAAGCCACTAAAATATCAATTTTAGTTTAGCTTTGATTTCACCTGTTATTGACACTCAGTAAGTCTGTCCAAAGAGAAAGGCTAGAATCTAGCCCAGGAGCAATGGGCAGAGTGGAATTTCCCAGTGTATCAAGTTCTACCTTGCTGGCATTACAGGGAAATAATCTGGGTCATCTTATTCACAAGCCTGTCAAGTTTTCTTATAAAACATTTTAGACTCTGTCTCCCTTTCATGGCTGTTTTAAAACAGCCAAAAGCTTTACTAATCTAGTGGTTATAAACCTCCTAGCCATCAATCTACATTTATTCACAGTCAATGTATACTCATTTGTTCCTATGCCAATATTGCTTTTTAGTGTGTCTTCCGCTGTTCCAGGTGTTTTACCTGATATGCATTCACAGGGAATAACCACAGCCTCTTTCCACCTTTGAATTTATAAGCTGAGCAAGCTTTTTTCTCTAAAACACTTTTCATTACTCTCATCAATTCTCTGCACCTGTTCCAGTCTGAATGCTCTCTTCTATTCGTGGATGCTCAGAAGCACATACAATACTCCAGATAAGTATTGACAGCCACACACACCTGCAAAAGCATGTCTCATTTTCACTAAAATCACCTCCACTGACACATCTAAGTACTGCATTTCACGAAGTTTCTGTTGGGGTGTTTACAGTCCAACTCTGATCTACCAATAAAGCCAGAAAGCAGTTTATCTTTTCCATCATTCCCACTTCGCATTTCTACACATTTCTGCAAGTTTCATTCCTAGAACTTTAGCCATCTGAATGTTTGTAGTCAGACAATTTAGGCAGATAAATCCCACTCTGTGATTCATCCCATCTGACACATTCATCTTATTCATCTCCAGTGACTCTCTGGTACTAATGTGATGTCTAAAACCAAAGGTCATGCTGCCCCTGGAACATGTGTGAGCCATAGTCCCATGTAAATATTCATCCTTTGCCAAGGAAGACTGTGAATGACAGTGGACCTATTTGTCTGTCTCATGCTGTTCCTCCAAGTTCCATTTCTGTCCATTGTCTCCTCAGTTCTTTCTGAGCTTACATCACCCTCAGCCAACACAAACAAGTGAAAACCAAAGCTCCCACTCTGTCAGGCTCATCCACTCTAAGTAAACACTAACCTCCTTGGCCTTGAATCCCCCTACACTGTGTTCTCACAGAAACTATATGAATAAGTTAGCCCAAATGTTAAACTGGACTAGAGAAGAATGAACTGGAAGACAGCAGCAACAGGACTTGAAAGGGATATTGGAGAAAAAAAATGGGGAATAGTTAAGTACACTAGTTTTTCTGGTACTGGAACAAATGTATGGGCTGACCTAGATGGCTTTAAAGTTTGGTAAACTACTCTGGAGAATTCCTGAGAGCACAAATTTGGGAATGGGTCATCAGTGATGCCACACATATCCACACATAATCTACCCCTGTATTCAGACTTCTACTGCTTGCACATATCTCAATATAAGAAAGCTGTCAATGATAAGAGCCACATTCTGCTTTACAGTTTTCATTCATATGGTGATGCTTAGTTGTGAGGGTTGTTCTGAAAGTAATCCCTTCTATTTTATTATGGTGGGTACATTTCAGCAGTGGCGACAGTGTTGTGGAAGAAAAGACAAATTCCAGAAGGGTATGCAGAGCTGTCACACCATCAAATGAAGAGCACTTCTATCAGCTCATCCACATGAACTGTGTACAGCACTGAATATCAGCTTCGATGCACTGGAAAAGATGATGATAACATTGGAATATCATAAAGTCCCATGAGTGCTCATACAGGAATGGAAAGAACACTGCATGCAAGTTTGTCAGGACCTACTGAACAACTGTAAAGCTGAAGGTGACAGTTTCCTGGATCACATAATTACCAGTAATAAGAGTGGATGTCACTACTGCAAGCTGCAGTGAGAACAGCAGTCCACAGAGTGGTGGTGGCATGTGAACTGCCCATCAAAAACAAGTTCAAGACTCAACCCTCAGTGGGTGAAGTGATGCGCACTGTGTTTTGGGCTAGGGAAGGGGTGATCTCTCTGGATTTCCTGGAATCTGGGTAAACCATCAACTCTGACCTCTACATTATAATGCTGAAAGCTCCAACTTCCAGAATCAAGACAGAGAAGACAACCTTTCGTTTGCAATATGACAATACTAGGTTCCATATGTATATAAACACCATCAAGCACATTGCCAATTTGGCTGGACTATCCTACCACACCCACTGTATAGTCCAGATTTGGCACCTTCTGACTACCATCTGTTCTGGCTGATGAAAGATGGACTGCGTGGGCAGCATCCTCCTGGCAATTATGCCATCATAGCAGTTGTGAAACACTGGGTCACCTCCAGTGGTACAGATTTTTTATGAACACAGCATGCAGGCTCTTGTTCATTGCTGGTGAAAATGCATAGCTAATGATTGTGACTATGTTGAGAAACAGTATTTTGTAGCTGAGAATTTACTCTGTCAAACAGAGTAAAAAAAAAGAGCACAGTATTGTGCTCTTTGTAGCCATTGTAGTTTCCAAGGAAATAAATAGGAGGTGTTTCTTTCAGAGGATCTACATACTTTACAATGAAAATGTGCTAAAGATGTTCCAGAAAAAAACAATACTTTCCAGTCATTATAAGCCCTGACTCCTCATACTAGAGAAACATTTTTGAAAGCATTTTGTCTCAATGACTGTAAAATGAGGGCACTCGATTTTATTATTTTACAAAATAATAGAAGCTCATAAAACTGGGATAGCTCTGCAATTTTTGTTCTGTCATGGTCCATGCATCCACCTGGCACAATTATATCATAAGTGCTATGATGAGCATTTTGATTCTTGCATCTATTTAATTTTGGCAAGTCTTTGATTGCAGCCCTTTGTATGGAAGCAGCTCCTAATGCTTAAAAACTGCAGTTAGAAATTATGATAGACAGTAAATCTAACTGATTTTGAGCTGAGAACAATAACCATAATGAAGATTTGCATTTTTAAAGGCTTGCAATTAACACTAGTATTAGCTTCCTCCTCCAGCTAAAAAATTCAAGTTGAGCTACCTCTTGCTGAACTTTTGGTGAGTTTTGTATTTCTTTTGCTTTGATGACAAGTATAAAGCATGCAGGTCAGGTGCTGTCCAGGTACAATTTTGAGTATTTCTCATACGGATGGCTAGCCCATGAGAGCAAAGCAGTAGGACAAATCAGTAGACGGGCCAGGAATCCAAAGATCAAACAACTTATTCTGGGGCCAAATCTGAGTCATTCACAATAGATAACCTGAGCCTTACTCTATTTTGTAAGGCAAAATTACATTTTCATAAGGTAAGAATTTTTGTTCCACAGGTTCTTCACGTGTTATGTTTTGCATGAGTGTTTAATTAATGTGTTAAGTACCGTAAGTGGAAGTGCTTTACTTGTGCCTATGCTCCTCCAATCTTTAGGTGTAGAAAATCAAGGTAACATGTACCTTAATCCAGTTATCAGTTTCTTATACATTGCCAAATATGAAAAAGAATAATACTATGTTAGGCAAAGTACTAAAATCATGTCATTTTGAACAGCTTTAAAGTCATCTGTTCCTCCAGAAGGCTAAATTCCTGTTCCCTGCAGTATGGTTTGACTCCTTCTGACAATGCTTCTTTAAGTGAAAGCTTTAGCTCATTTACCCAGTTCAGTAACTGCTAGTAACCATATAGAAGAATGATTCATCTGAGTTTTCTCTGGGCCAAATCCTGATGATTCTAATTAAGATTTATTTGGTTCTTTATCAGACAAAATAATACAGAGTTTTCCATGAGCCTTCAGTGATTTTTACCTTTAGAAAACCCCATGTTTAGGCCATTTAGTGGGATGCAGAGCAGATAATGTGAAGAGCTCACAAATAGTATGCTGTTAAGAAGCAAAGTTAAGAACGAACCTCTGAGATGCCCATGTGGGAAGGAAGCATTAATACTTAACCACTGCAGGAAACACTTGGATTTTGTACAATCAATATATGTACAGAGGTTTGACTTATATGGATGTTTGATTAAGTAAGATTATTGTGATGGAAAGATAACTAATAATAAATGAAAATGCTCACCAGTGTTGAAGGCTCTCAGTAAAACTCCACAAAGGAGCAATCTCCAAAGAGAGATCCTTCTTTAGTGGTGTTCAGCCTTTAAATGGGGTCTAGAAGAGGTGCAGCCAGGCTCCACCCCTTCCGGTAGCGCAGCTGAATTGCCTTCACCTGTGCTCCCGCAGCTGACTGATTGCTTGCCTCTGGTGGTCAGTCAGAGGTTCAGGCCATGATCAACAGTTCCCATACGAATGTTCTCACAGAAACTGTGTTGCTGTCCATTTAAGCCACAAACACCTCTCCATTCACCTAATGCCTTTTTTCACTCTTGCAGATGACCCTGTACAGTATTTAGAACAAAAATAATCCGACCATGCATTCATCCTATCCTGAATCTTCTGGGATTCCTAAAGCAGCATTAAAATAGACTACTGTGGTCTACAACATTAGGTCAAAAGTCTTGCCACACCACCCTAGAAGTGCCTGACTATAGATACAATGTCTTTATGATATTACACCAGGCAGCTATATTGACAGCTATCACAAAGCTCCTAAATTGAAGGATACCATGCAGCAATCTTCTACATCTGGATGAACATTGCTAATTTAAAATAAAATAAGAGTTAGTAATTTAGATTGGGCTTTGCTGCTGTAGATATTTACTTGAATTACACCTGTGGTTTCTATGGCAAAACTACTGTGTTGATTGTTTTAATGCTCTAGTACACCACTTTTCCTAGTACCTTGTATTTAAATGACAGTTTGCCATTAGTTTTAACTGTTTCTAAGAAGATACATTCTCAGGTGTAGGAGGGAGAGTAATAAATGAATACTGAAAATGTTGCAATGTTCATTTCTGCGGTTCTTTGGGGTGTTCTGTTGATTTGGTTTATTCCTACAGAAATGCACAGTTCTGTTGTTAAAATGCATGGCCATGATTAAAAGTGTGACAAACATAAATTGAAAAAAAACACTGAGTCCATGAGAATTTAGAATTACATCATCAAGTTTATTCATTATTTATTCGTTCTGCACCCTAACAAAAAGGATAAAAAAAAAACAGCAAGAAGCTCCCTACTGGAATTCTAGAAAGAAGATTTAAAACCAAACAAATTAAAGGGAGAAAATAAGATTAGATATGATGATGAATAACTTCTAGGGATTTCAGAAAAATAGAATGAAGTAAAGGCAATTCTAACCTGAGGAAAGCCACATCTCTGAAACAATCTGTATATTTTTTATTATATTTCTTATACTTGTTCTTGCTTGCTATAAATATTAAGAGCCAATCAACCTCTTTCAAATATGCATTTTATTATTATTATTACAACCAAAAACTCAATTTTCCTTAGGAAAGTCAGTGGTAATTAATGATTTAAAAGCCCAATGATGCAAAGTGGTTAAAAAAGGTGAAGCCCCTCTCATCTTACACCAGCAGAGGACTGTGCTCCCAGGAAGGAGAATCAAAAGCAATGATATGCTCTTAGAAGGAGTCTCCACTAGCTGCTATTTTGCCAGCCCAGGCTAAACTGCAGCACTTTTTCAAAACATAGTAAAATACATAGACACAAAACAATATTTTTTCTTGGGAGAAGAAGTTCTGCCTCAACCTCACAGACACATGGAAAACAGAGGCTAATTAAATCAGAGCCATCTCATGGCCAAAACAGGTTCATTTGCACACCAATTTTACACAAAACTTTTCCGTTTCAGCTTGAAGAGATACCAAAAACATGAATGATGGATCTGCAGCCAGACCATCTCTTGGTGACCCTGCCAGAACTCATCTTAACCACTGAGGTTAAGGACGTGTCTGTGCTGTGGTCCAGAGAGAATGAGGAAAACTATTCATCTTTGTAAAAACCTCACATATTCCTGCCTTGTATCACATCTGAGCTATGACTACAAAGTGAGCTACTTCAGGTTGTTTATTTCCTTCTCCTTCCTGGATATGAGTACCTATATCTGCTACAAAGGCAGTGGATATTTAAAACACCAATCTCATGGCCAAACAGATGAAATAAACTCAACTACTTGACTTCAGACCTAACAAGTGAGTCAGCAGTCAGAGCCCATTTCCCCTCCATAGTCAGAAAACAAATTAAGATGACAGTGTGCCTCTAACAGTGGCACCATCACTGGGAGAGGAGTTATTTCAGTCTCCGCAGCAGTGGTATAGGAGAAGCACAAAAAAAGAGACAGGGATGCTTAACTTTCTCATGTGCCTGCTGCTAGTACATTGTTTTGTGCACTCTCCCTCAAATTTTTTATGATTGTCATTATGCGTGGTTTTTAAAGGCTTGCAACTGAATATCCCCTTTATATGTTTTATTTTTCTATTTTAGGGACCCACTGATACCTCAGGTTTGCAGCAGTTTTAGTCTTGTATTAGGAGGGGGAAACTACCTTAAATATTTTGGAACTCCCAAATAAAACAGAGATGAATTTAAACCATTTGCCAAAATGTTCAAAACTGACTTTACTTAGGGCCTGCCAGTCTTCAGATGCCCAACATGTGATCCCTGGAAGACAACACAGAATGCGGTTCTAGCTCTGAAAAATCTCTCCAAAGTATATTCCTTGTTTTTAGAGTGGAGGTGGAAAAGGTTCTGCTAAATCTTTGAAGAGTTTAATGTCTATTGGAAAAAAATACAATTTCTGGGACAGCAGTTGAAAGACACTGCTAATGTGGATACAAGAACACTCGAGGGAATTTGCAGAAAAGCAGGGCTTTCTGCTGAGAGGCCTGAAGCACAGAATGGCATTAAAAATGCATGAGGCTTAGAAACAAAAGAGACAAAGTAGAAAAGAAGACCAGAAGAAAATGGAACCATGAGAAGGGTAAAGAATAAAATGAGTTTAATGAAGTAAGCCAGAGCTGAGTTCTGCTGGGCTGTGGAGCTGAATCTGGATATGAAGCAGAAAGAAGTAAAGGTGAAGAAATGGCAAGAGAGATTGGAGGAGCCTGGTTTTGCTGATGAGTGATGAGAGGTGGTGAGAGCACTACAACAGGGCTGCAATTTCTGGCAGTGGCAACAAGCAGAAAATGCTGAATTGCAAATACACAGCTCATAAAGGCACACAACTTGATAAGAAGCTGATGACAGTGAGGGTAAGAGAAATTTCTTGTACGTCAGGTGGGAAGTTATAAAGAGAAAAAGGAGTTGGATGTGAAAAGGGGAAGCAAAGTTTTGGACGCGCTGCATGCTGCGAGGAGATTGGGCAGGACAGAGGAATGAGGAAATAGATGTACATGAGGTTCGAGAGCACCTCAGATCTGCTTGATATATTGTAGGGAGAGCAAGTGAGCTGCTTCTTCTGCCAAGTGCCATCTTGACGCTGCTTGTAAGGAGTGAAGAACACCTAAGCAGAAAGATAAGAGCGAAGTTAAGAGAACCAGAACTGTACTCAGAAGACAAGATGGAAGAATTTTATAGAGGACTGGGAAGACTGAGAAAAGGCAGTCAGAGCTGGCTGGTAGGAAATTAGTGACAGATTTCCTGCTTGTCTCGAAGGAAAAATAAACCAAGTGTGGAATGTAACCCTTTAAACAAGAGCACTGGTGTGTCACTAATATAAAAGGGGTTTCTGTGGACTAAAGTGGACAAATTTTGTAATAGAGATGAGTAGTTCTTTAAGGAGCTCATAAAGGATCTCTTTGTCTTGAGAAACTATTAAAACAACAACAAAGTAATCTGCTGCAATGACATCAATAATTAAAGACTCCTCGCAACAGACTAATTCCGCACTCTCTGGAGATGGACATCTTATTGCAATTTACACTCTCTTAAGCAACGTCATTAGTAGTGGTTCTAGAAAGCACAAAGGAATGAGACACTGAAATACTGCAGGAACACTGTCAGCACTGATCAAAGCCCTCATCGTAGCTTTTGTTCAAGTAGGGCAAGCAGCTCGTTTGTGCATGGCATAGAGGCATTCATTCGGCTAAAGTAGGCAAAATAACGTCATCCCTTTCTGATAACTGTGATTTTTAAAATAGCTTCTTTGAAGCCAGACAAAGTTTCATTTTTGCTACGAGTGGATCGGTAGGGGAGGAATACGATCCCTACAACATGCTTAATCCCTTCTACTGTCTGTGATGATTTAATACCAAAGACGCTATTAACTTGTAGACCCCACTCATGGCTGAAATTTGCTTCTTAGTGCAAACATTTAACTGAAGTTACTGGAAATTTTATCCGGTTGTAACTGATTTAATGCGACACAGAATGGCTGTTTGTTTCATTAACCTTTTATCAAGTGGCTCTAAAAAAAGAAAATATTGGCACATCTCCACAACTACTTAGAGAATCGCTACAGATTATCGCTGTTAACAAATCAGAAATTCCAATTTCCTGTGATTCACTAAATATCCTCATACAGAATTACACAGCTATTCATTTTCAAGGCACAACTGCTTGTTACAAGCTCTTCAAAATAATTTTGTGCCTTTTCCTCTTTCCTGTTTATTGCACCTATTCTCAGACTCCCCTTTCAGTTTCCTCCCACATCTTGCTTTACCTTCCTTTTCACTTACTGGAGAATGACCACTAAACCAAAAGTATTCTACAATTTCTTTTTCTCTACCAGAAGTATTCTGTGTGATCCAGCAGTATATCAAGTCCATATCCATTACTACACAAAGTACACTTTTGCCCAGAAACTTTTACAGCTCCAACAGCAAGACTTTATAGTTTCTGACTAATCTATTGTATACAACAGTGAAGCTCCAAATAAGGGATCACATCTGAACGCACAGCCATTGTTTGCTCTGCAGTACTGTATAAATGTAGCTCACCTTGCAATTCCTTTGCAATTCCAGGTAGTTACTCTGGAGCAAGACTTTCCTCCATCAAAAAGGACAAAGCAGGTCAGTACAGCAAGGTCAAAGTGTGGTAGTCACAAGGGTGACAGAGCTGTTTCAACTAAAATGTTTTTCTTCACTACTTTCAGATACTGAGCTGGCTTTCATCATGTTTGTGCCTCTCCTTCATTAAGTGCTGTTTTAGGATGATGAAAATCAGCACTTGCTGTGAGACTGCATTACCACAAGGTCCTGAGAAGAGTTCTGGGGATCTAAAATGTCCATATTCCAAGCAGGCATCTGTTCTTTACACCTGTAAATTAGCCACAGGGCACATAATCCTGTTGGAAGGAAGGGTGAAAATATGGTTTGGAGTTTGTCAATCCCCAGTTCATATTGAGTGGTGAAAAAAAACTCCAAGGTAAGTCAAATATCAGAGAAGTTCCTTATTCACAGAATCAAAGAATCATAGAATTATTAAAGCTGGAAAAGACATCTAAGATCATCTAGTCCAACTGTCAGCTCATCACCACCATGTCCACTAACCCTGTCCCACAGTGCCACATTAGAAGTCATATATTAACAATACTGGGACTAAATCAAATAACAATATGGAAGTAAAGTCTCACATTTGAATCACAAGGATGCCAAGGGTCACAAGATGAGCTCTCAGCTTCAGTGGGAAAGAAGATGCTATACAAAGAGATGGGGAAAATACTGCACACTGCCTGACATACGCCATGCACAATAACAACTTGTGATTTACTTTTGTTGATGCTACAGGTTTTACTGATCACTGGAGAAAAGGTATAGACATGGTGGTTGGCCATAAACCAGGGCCACCCTCACAAAGGCACTTCTTGGTTCTCAATGGGGAGACAGATAAGGCACAAATGTGAGATGCTGGTGAAAGAGCGAGTAAGCCATCTTGAAAAAAACGTGGACATTTTATGATTTCAAAGCATCAGGGTAGCAAAATGTATATGTAGGTCTGATCACTACTACAAGTATTCCAGAAAAGACTAGCAAACTGTTGGGAATGAGAATCAAGTGTTCTCCAGAGAGATAAAAGATAGTCATTAGCTCAGTCAGGAGAATACTTTTCTGTATGATTAAGGGGCAGGAAAGAGGAGGTAAAGCTTCCTAGATTTAAAAATGATTCCTGGCTAAGAGACACTGGGTAATCTACAGCGAAGAATTAGATTGTTAGAGTAAGTGATTGGGTGAGGAGCTTTTGGAGAGCACCAGTGATGGGGAATTATATTAATACAGTTCAATTGAGAGAGGCCAATAAAGAAATGGTGGTATTAACTTTAGAACACCAAAAACCTGGATCAATGGTGCTTTTCTTGTCAGTGGAGTCTTTAAGTCAGACCTCATCTGATAACAGTAACAGAAGGGCGTGTAATCCTTAAGCTCTTAGGTCTGTGAAGGAGGTAGACAGGGTATGCACAAAGCGACAGCCTCCTCTGGACCTTGTGTGTTTTATAGCAGTGACTTGTAGGGCTGACAAGTTTGTTATTGCTATACTCCTCTTGTATAAATAGAACACAGTCACACATTCTCCTTCCATCAAATTTGTACCTAGCCAGACTGTGTAATATGTAACCCAGCAGAACCCTGACACTCAGAGACTGATCCTTGTTTATACTGTGTTGTTTCCTTTTTGTCTCAGAATGCTGCAATCTGAAATTAAGGTATGATTCTCAATGATCCACAATAACAGGGTGGTAACTCATATCCAGCATTTGATAGCAGGTTTCCATTAAGATATCAAAGCTCAGCAAAAGGTCTCTCAAATTGTGGTGAACAGGGTAAGTGCTATCACTCAGAAGATAAATCTGAGCTACCCATATGTAGAGAAGCACTAAAATGAGAACATATGTTGGAGACAGGTAATGAGACAGTACTTTATTGAATTCCACATTTCCACTCAGGATGTGGAAACCACAGGCACAATATTTCCTGCTAGTATTGTAACCACAGATAAGATGCAGATCAGTAATGCCACAGAGTCTTGTCCGTTATGATTTACTCTTGCAACACCAGTGCATTTTTACATAAACATACACATATACATAAACGTACAGAAAAGTCGGAGTCGTAAGCAGAGAGTCAGACACCACATTTCATATACATTGGATTTTAAAGTATTCTTATGGTCACTATTGCATCTTCTACTATGTTTGTAGGATCAGAACTTCAAAGAAGAGCCTGCCAGAGGAAATTGTAGGAAATGTTTGCATTCCAGTACAATTCCATCATCCAGGGGCCTGTAACTGTGGAAGCACCCTTCAGCAGATGTTGTTCGCAAGGCCAGGTTAAGTCTTTATCCACAATAGCCCTTCAGTTCAGTTTTTCCTTTTTTAATTCTTGGTTACAGCTCTGTAACCCTGGTTCACACAGGCAGATCCATACATCTGGGGCAGACGGCACAACTTGTGGTGCCTCCGCTACAACAACTCACACCAGCTGGGAACTTCTTTCAGCACTTTGTCTGTCTCTCTGGTGTTTGTCAGCTTTCCAAACATCAATGAAACCATGCTTTCAATATCCCAATGAGGTTAAGGAGACGTTCTTTATATTTGTATCCAAAGCACAGAGCAACCAGTTCTAATTACCACTAAGGCTTCCTTATTCTATTCTGGCAGGATGTATTTACACTTCCCCAATCAAGGCCTCTTCACGCTTTTGAAAACATCATTAAGGAAGACTAAGCGTGCTTAGTTGAATCTCATCTATATTAAGTGACTTACCAAATTACACAGTCTTCCTTTGTGATGTGCTAGAAACTGAATTCAGGTGTCCCAAGAGAATGAGACTTTTCATCTGCTAGCTAAACAAACCAGTTCTATTTTTTATTTTAACTCCTTAGAGGTTTTTTCCTGCGTAAATCTGAGCAATAACATCCATGTATTTTCTTGTTCACCAAATGTAAATTATATATCTCAGTACTATGGTCATAATCCTTGAAAACAAATCTCAGTTTGCACCATTGGAGTGCATTTACTTGTTCATATTCTGTTCACTCTAATCAGAAGACACTACACTATAATTCCTACCTAATAAACTACTACACCTCCTACATGAGTGTAGAATTGTTTTTTGTTACCATAAATAGTTTTTGTTTTCCCCCTTTCATTTGTATTTTAAAAATGCAAGTTCTAGATCCTGATTATTTTTCTTCTAGTAGTCCTAGAATCCCAATATAGAACCCTTTATACATATTACTTTGTTTCTGGGAGCACTGCTTTAGTGATGGTTTTTGCCTTAAATGCTATTTGATAGCTAGGCAAAGCTTTAGATACCACCAGCAATTAGCAAGCTTCCCCAATTTCTACTGCTTACATATCAAGGTGATTTCTGTGGGCGAAAGGTTGCTAGGTCCTATTAAACTAACATCTCCCCTTTCAGTGTGGTGACATTTTAGTTAGACTTGTTAGAAGTGATATTAAAAAATAAATAAATAAAAATGCTGCACCTTGGAAGCTCACCTAATTCATACAATGACAGGTTAACAAGATTTTACATAACACTCTAATTTCTGTTCCATATGCTACCCTTTCCCTAATGAACCTAATCACTTTTTCTGGTGCAATGTATGTGCAGTATCTGTCTGGATGTAAAATAATTGCAACCACTTATGCAAAGGTGAAGTCAGTTCCCTTTAGACTGGTGACAGGGTTATTAGCGATGACTGCATCCAAGTAGTGATGGCTGTAGAAGAAAAGATTTGCTGCTATGGGTGAAACAATGATATTACTCCGGTCTGAGACAAAAGGAGTGGGAAACAGGAGCTGCTGTCTTGAGGCAGAATAGCTTCAGCATCATACCTCTCACTCTGAGGACAATCCAGCTCTTGGGTTTAGCAGGATCTGAAGGTCAAAATGCCCCCCGGCACTCAGAGATTAACTGATGTGTTTGTCTTTCTCATGAAGAAAATTTCCAGATGATTTTCTTGCCCTGATGTTTGTTCTTGCAAAGTAGCTCCTATTAAAATCCTAACGCAGCTTTTTGCCTTATAAAATTTAAAAACGTGATGTCATGATACTCAACCTCCTGAACAATGAAACAGCATACTTCTGCTTACCCTGTGCCCTCCTGTGCCTGAGAGAAGGTCAGATTCCTACTGTTTGCAGCCCTCTTAAATGCTAATGCGTAAGATCTCTGTCCTTGTTTTTCTAGATTCACGGATTGCATAAAGGGAAAGATAAAAGACAAGCAGCGTATAAAATTTAGAGGCATTAGCAGAAATGCAACACTGACTCTCCCAAAAAAGAAAAAGGTTTCAAAATCAAACAAGTAATTCAGAACAAGTACCTACCCTACCTACGACAGGAAAGAATGAGACAACTTTGAAAGGAAGAGATCGTGGGCATTTTTATTTAGAGGAAGGAAGTCTCATCATCTAAAGAAGGACTGCTTGAACTGTGTTGAGATGAAAGCTTTGGTAATCTGTTTTCCTACTGTGGTTGCCACATTTCAGGTGATCGGGCTCTGTTTCTTAATGGAAAGCCTCAAGTGTATGCACTGACTGTGCAACTGACACAAATTAATGAGCTTTTGTGATGTAATGTGACTTATGCCTGTGAAAGAATTGAAAATGATACCTCCAGAGGGACGCGAGGAAACTTATATTCTTCACAGACTTTTACATGAACTCAAATACAGAAGTCCTGGTTTGCATGTCAGAGGTCACATTAGACTGCTGTGAACAATAGCATCCTATTCAATGTTCCAGCCACCACTACGAGACTGAAGTGACTTGGTGTGAGCGAAACTATCAGAAACCATCATTCCTTGCTGTTAAGCACAAAGGCTGCCAAGAGCTACTGCATTATGTTTTCTGTTACCTTGCTCCACATCTCATGTAAATAATTGGTCAGAGTTCTAAAAGCATCCTGTGTTTTTGAGAGAAGAAGTTATGAATTCTCTCTGACTTTTAATTCACTCTTTGACAGAGTTGCGTTGTGTTGCTTACTTTTGGGGTTTTTTTTTTTTGTTTTGGTTTGGTTTGGTGTGTTGGTTTTTTTTCCATTTTTGTAGTTGTTTGGGGCTTTTTGTTTGGTTGTTGAGGAAGGCAGAGAGAGCAAAAAGGATCCAAGGTAGTTTTTATGAAGCTCAGTTCCCAGGTCCAACTCAGCACGTGGCAGCACAAGCAATTGAACCACTTCAAAAGACATGGTGATGTAAGCAAACAGGCAGTGAGCAAGGGGAGGAAGGGCACTGCTCCTCCTGGCAGAAGCAATGGCTTAAAGGGATCATTCAACTATGACCTTTTATTTCAGACATGGAAGTCTCCCAGTTATAGTCTGATTCACCATGAGCAAGAGCCCGCCTGTGACTTTGTACCTCTTTGTAGATTGATATTAATGCTCACATGAATGTAAAATGGGATTATAAAAATGCTACTGGGCAGAAACAGTGACGTGTGCATGCGCATGCATTTGTATATACACAAACAGATACGCTTTTAATTACCAGCACTCTCACCATTCCTCCTTCCCATGTAAATAAATTATTATTATTATCATTTTTAAAAGCGGTTAACTTTGAAAGAATGTTAAGAGTTACCAAAGATGGAAGAAAGCACCTGATCTGTAAAGACCTATAAATGCTTTGGGACAGCAGGGGCTGTTGAGAATGAAGTCTCAGACACTGCTCTGAAAAACCTGCCTTCTGGAATTAGAGGTGTGACACCATACCCATCTTCAGCTGCTTGTCTCATGTTTCAGGGATTCTACCATGTCAGCCAAAGCATCTGATGTCACAGAAGGATGGGTGTTTATTACAGTGCTTAGCATTTTAAGAGAAGTGTGTAAGAGCACATACATTTCTGGACTTCAGTATATTATTGGAACAGGCTGCCCAGGGAGGTAGTGCAGTCATCATTCCTGGAGACACTGAAGAAACATGGAGATGTGGCACTGAGGAACGTAGGCTAGTGGGCATAGTGGTGACAGGTTAGTAGCTGGACTAGATGATCCTAGAGGCCATAGAGACCACCTAATGAGGTTTAACAAAGCCAACTGCAAGATGTTGTACTTGGATTGAAGGAATCCTAGGCATGAGTACAGACTGGGACATGCACTCACTGAGTAGCCCTGCAGAGAAGGACTTGTGGGTCCTGATGGACAAAAAGCTGGACACACTCTCATTATGCTCTACCTGGAGTACTGCATCTAGGTCTGATAGAAGAAAGATGTCAGGTTTTTAGAGTGGATCCAGAGGAGAACCATGAAGATGATCAGAAGGTCAGAGCATTGCTTCTGTGAAGACAGGCCAAAGGGGCTGAGCTTGTTCATCCCAAAGAAGTGAAGGCTCCAAGGAGACCTCATCAAGGCTTTCCAACACTTGAAGGGAGCACACGAGCAGGAGGGTGACTGGCTGTGTAAAAAGTCTGATAAAGATAGGACAAGAGGGAATAGCTTTAAACCAAAAGAGAGGAGATTTAGGTTAGATGTTAGGAAGAAATTATTTCCCCAGAGGTTGGTGAGGTGCTGGCACAGCTGCCCAGAGAAGCTGTGGTGCCAAATCCCTGGAGGTGCTCAAGGCCAGGTTGGATGGGACCCTGGGCAGCTAAGCTGATGGGGGCCAGCCCTCACCACGACAGGGACTGGGGCTGGATTTTGAGGTCTCCTCCAACCTAAGCCAGTCTGTGATGCTACCTTAGTGGTAGAACCTTAGTGATTCTATGATACCTTAAAGTCAGCCGTTTGTGCACTAGCTAACAGCTGAGCATAAAACAAGTGTTCCTCTTAGAACCTGTGGGGAGTCTGACAGCTCCATCTCCTGCCCCTCAGCCTGTGCAGGAATGACTTTCCTGCTCCGGGCAGCTCTTACTCACACAGCCCAACCACCACTTAAGCAGCACTGCTTTAAAAACAAATTCCTGCATCTTAATGTACCTTTTCCCTCTTTGCCTAATGACACTACACAGAACCACGTCTCCCTCCCTTTCCTTCCTCGCCTCCAGCTACTCCTCAGCCTACACAAACAAACTTTCAATCTCCCCCCTGCTTCCAAGTCATTTTCCTGAGCAGTGCCAGCCCTCGGCTGGGCTTTCCGACAGCCGGCTTATTTTAACCGCACCAAGCAACGGTACCAGAAAAGGCAAAACCCACTCAGGTGCTGCTACACGGACGGGTTACGCAGCGCTGAGCAAAGCCAAGCAGTGAAGTGCAAAGGACCCTCCCGGTCCGACTGAACCCCAAGCCCTCCCGACCCTCTCACAGCCCGGTATCTGGGGGCACCGACACTCCCGCCCCACAGCCGCGCGCAGGCGCCGTGGAGCGGGCAGGTAAGGGCCGGGCGCCATGTTGTGAGCGGAAGCCGTGGCCGAGCGGCGGGCCGGTGGGAGGGCGGAAGCGGGGCCCCGCCTGGCAGCGGGAAGGGGGCGGGAGGAGGGACGGCGGCAGCGGGCAGGAGTCGCCGCCGGAGCTGCCGCCGTCGTTCTTAGCCGGACGGGCTGTCCCGCGGATCCCCCGAGGGTCGGTCGTCTGCCTCGCCGCTCCCGCCCCGCCGCCGGGGGAGCGAAAAAGCGGAGCGCGGAGTTGCGGGAGCCGGGCGAGGAAGATGCCCCTGGCGCAGCTGGCGGACCCTTGGCAGAAGATGGCTGTGGAGAGCGCGGCCGAGAGCAGCACGGAGGTACGGCCGGGGGGGAGGCGGCGGAGGTCGAGCTCCGAGCTCGCGGGTACCCGTGGGGTGGGGTGAGTCGGGGGCGGTCGGGGCGAGGGGTGTTGAGGGAGAGTTGTGTGAGGCGAAGACGGACGGGACCCCGCCGCCGCCGTCACTCTCAGTTTTCCCCCCTTGGGCTCTCGGGGCGGGCAGCGGAGCCCGTGGCAGCAGCGTGTCCCCGCGGGGCCCTCCCTCTCTCCCTCGCTCCCTCTGGGGCGGCCCCTGCACGCCGCTTCCTGCTGGGGCACTGACTCACGGCCGCGGCCGGCCGGGCTCCCCCGCTCCGGGGCTCGGGGCGTGTAGCACGGGACCGGCCCGCGCCTCCCCTTCCGCCCCCTTCCCCGGGAGGGAGTAACCTGCGAGCGAGCCGGGCGCTTTGTTCCGGCGCGGTGTCTGGTTACTGTCACACACAGTTTCCCTTCCCGGGGCGGCCCCGTCGTCTCCGCTCGGCGCCGGGGGAGGGAGCGCCGCGGCCTGTCCTCAACTCGCTCCGTCTCCTCGAGGCGAAGGGCAGCACCGCCGGCTGCGGCTGCCCCTCGGCCGGACGGGTCGCGGGCTGGTCCGCAGTTTTGCAAGCGTTTGGGAAACCTCGCGGCCGTCAGACGGCGGTGGAGCTTTGTGCTCGGCGGCGTTGGTGGGGAACATCCCTGAGCCGCAGCGCCGTGCGGCTTCCTACCGCTGGCAGCGGCGAGCTGTCCTGCTTGCCAGGCGGGGTACGCAAGGTTGCTTTCCTCACCCGTACTGATGCGTTAGATTTAGTCACGTCTAAAGAGACAGATGCCTTCAGTTATTTTCTTTTCCTTCATTCTGGAAGAACTTTGGGTTTGGAGCTCTGTAAAAAGTACATCTACCAGTCAGTTGTGTTTGCTCCGTGCTTCCCTAGTAGTTCACAGTGCGCCCCGACCCCATCTGAAAAGAAGTGGCTTCCTCTGACAGCGCAGCTTCTGCCTGAATCTGCAGGCAGTCTGCTACAGACAGTGCTGATCTTGAACGGCGTGGACTCTGGCCAACCCAGAGCTGTTACACACAGGGTTAGGATGTATTTCTTTGGTGAGCAGAGAGAGATGCTACTGTGAAGTTCCTGCAGCATCAGAAGTGTTTGTTGGTTTGATGTGTGTATTCCCGCTGCTTAAAGTAACTGCATCTCTGAGAGTCAGAAGGACCTGCATGTCTCATGTGACGGAATAGTCTTTTAAGTTCTTACTGGTTGCTGTCAATTCCATCACTGAGTTCTGAGTGGAGAGTAACTGCAGTAGCAGTGTAATGTTTGAAGGGAAGATGTTAGGAGAGAGATTTCTGAAGGGCTGCTTAGACGTGATTTAGAGAAAAGTTCTTAACCATTACTTTACATTACTCAGGGTTATGATTTAGTGTAGGGTTTTTAGAGCTAGGGTTCTGGTTAGGCTGCGGTTGGACTTGATGATCTTCAAGGTCTTTTCCAACCTGGGTAATTCTATGATTCTTTTTAGACTTCCGTGCTCACCATTTGTTTTTTAATGCAGCTTGAATAGTAGTAGGGTATATATGCTAGAGAGGTAGCAAAACAGTTTGCTTTATTTGAAATGCTTGTAAGCATGATTATACTATGCTACTTACTTATGTTAGTGTACTTCAGACAGGAGTTGCTTTTAAACAGTCATAAACTTCTTAAAATAAGTATTTTACCTCCTTAAAAAAAAAGAAAGAAAGACATCTAAACTACTGTAAACACACGTCAGTGTTTCATAGGACACCTTGAAATTCCCTAGGACCACTAACAAAGCATGGAGCAGCAACTGGTCAGGTGTGCACCTTATGACCCTACTCAAGAATCACAGAATCACAGAACTGTAGGGGTTGGAAGGGACCTCTAGAGATCATCGAGTCCAACCCCCCTGCCAAAGCAGGCTCCCTACACCACGTCACACAGGTAGGCGTCCAGGCGGGTCTTGAATATCTCCAGAGAAGGAGACTCCACCACCTCCCTGGGCAGCCTGTTCCAGTGAAGAAGAAACGCTCGACTCTAGAAAATGACCAGACTGTTCCTATAAAACTGTTTTGGGTGAACAGGCTTAGAAAGATGACATGCTTGAATTGGCACAATTGAATTGTTTTTAAGAGGAGATGTCTCAGTGAAAATAGATGTTTGTCAAATACATAAACAAATGACCTAAATACATAACTTAGATTTTCAATGTGCTATGCATCCATAGCACAGCAATCTCCTAATTACAGACACTATCCTGCAAGAGTGTCCTTGGGCAGAAACATTTTTCACATCCTCCTGAAACCTCACTGCTGTTTCAGTCATAGTTAGATGGTAACAATGTAATAGCGGGGCAAAGAGTTTCAGTTAATGTCTCTGATTTACCCATGCAGTCCTTGTAACACTGTTATCCACTCAGTTACGTGTTATCGAGCTTGAAATGTTTCTCAGGCGCTGTCTTATCTCTCTAGGTTTAATACTGGGTTATTTTTTTGTTTTCAGTGGAGTCGCATATTCACATTTATATTTCCACCAACGAGGGGGTGATGTGCTGTGCTAGGTGAGCAAATTCAGTAGGAGGACTGCAATACCTTTAGTGCTAATTCGGAACGTAGTGTAGTTAACCATCAACAGCTGCTGTGAGTTATGCTTACAGGACAGCAGATCTGTAGGACATGATCCTTTTAAAGATATAATGCAGGCAGATCTTTTTAGAGGAGATATGTACTTGTAGTTTTGAGAGAATCACAGAATTATCAAGGTTGGAAAAGACCCTAGAAGATCATCTAGTCCAACCATTACTGATACTTCCCAGGTAAATCATATTCCTCAACACAACATCCAAACGTGTCTTGAACACTCCATGGTTGGTGACTCCACCACCTCCCTGGGCAGTGCATTGCAATGCCTGACAACCTTTCCAATATTACTTCCTAATGTCCAGCAGTTGAGAGAGCAGTTGTTGCAGAATTTCTTCTACAATTACAACTAGTTCAGTAATCTACATTGCGTGCTGCAATGTGTAAACTCAATGTATAAACTGGTTGGACAAAGTACTTAACATATAATGTATTTGCTAATGCATCTTTTGTTGTTCCTAAATGCTTCTTGTTTTAAATTAGAACAACTTGAAAGCTGATGGAACTAACCCTGTCTTTTATTGACTCAGGATCTGACTCAAGGTCTATAACAAGTGTAAGTTTGTTTTTCATAGTGAAAATGTGCCCTTTATTTCAAGCCATCTGCTTTCAAGCAAATTAAGTATTGATTTGAATTTGTATCTGGATGCCTGAATAACTACCCTGGTCCTCCGATGGGTACTCCCAGCTATGCATGTTAATGTTGAATGGAGCAGAATGCATACAATTACGGCAGCCAAGTTTTGGCCACTAGTATGTTGACAGAGCTGGCTATAAGGAGAGATTGTTTGCTAGGCATCCAGGGACGCATTCGTGCCATCTATCTTTAGACGTTTTAATTTAGGTGCTCTAAATTGGCTGTAGAGAAAGTTCAGGTTTTTCCGCTGCCCTTGATAGGGGATTTATCACCACCTATTTAGGTACCTAAAAAGATGGTGTGAATTCCCTTTCTTGAATTCCTTGTTCTGTCTTCTCTATCCAGAATCATATGAACCTCACATAAAACAACGGGCGCTAGCATTTGACAGTCATGTGGATTCTGAAAAGAACCCTGTACAATGTAATTTGGGGGTTTGTAATTCAGTTCTTATGTCAGCGTGACATTCTTTAGTGTGGACTTGTGGCATGAAATCTGAAGTTTGTCAGGTTTCTTGCCGCCTGAAGCCAAGAGATGCTGGTTGCCATCACTTATGTACACTCCATACTGATTTGTGTAATCAGTGTTAGACCTGTGTTCCACAGTAACAATGCTGGATTTATGGGAACTTAGCTGGAATGCTGAAGTAGAATCACCTAAATGGGCTGTTTTGTAGAGATTTCAAAGGCTGTTCATCACCTCTCCATTACAGTTAGAGTTCTCAGCAGTGCTCAGCTATCACTTGGTTGAATACCTGTAATCAGTACAGTGCATTCTGAAGTTTAGGTGGTTTCTGTTCAGCTTTGTCAAATGGAGTGTTATGAGTGGCCATGGGCAATGTAACCCTCACCTGAAGAAGTAGTGTGCCTTGTATTCAGCAAATTCATTTTAGCTTTGAGAAAAGAAGGCTGAGAGGGGACTTGA
Organism: Coturnix japonica; assembly: GCF_054131305.1. Lineage (NCBI taxonomy): Eukaryota > Metazoa > Chordata > Aves > Galliformes > Phasianidae > Coturnix > Coturnix japonica. Next base: position 109,877,121 of record NC_140663.1, read on the forward strand.
TCCAGGTTTATAAATACGTGAGGTGTGGGGGCCACAGTGGTGAGGCTGGTCTCTTTTCAGTAGTGCGTGGGGACAGGACTAGGGGTAATGGGATGAAACTACAGCATAGGAAGTTCCACATGAATGTGCACAAGAACTTCTTTACAGTGAGGGTGACGGAGCACTGGAACAGGCTGCCCAGGGAGGTGGTGGAGTCTCCTTCTCTGGAGATATTCAGGACCCGCCTGGACAACGCCTACCTGTGTGACGTGGTGTAGGGAGCCTGCTTTGGCAGGGGGGTTGGACTCAATATCTCTAGAGGTCCCTTCCAACCCCTACAATTCTTTGATTCTGTGAAACTTCTGTGATAGAGAGACAGATAGCAGGTGTTTATATGTATATGGGTTGAAGGTTAAAAAACAGGAATGCGTGTGTGTGTATATATGTAAATATTGACTTGAAAAACATACCCTCTGCATAGAAAGCATTTGAAATATTGTTGTTACGTTGGGTTTTTTGTTTGCTTAACCTTTCAGATTCTTAGTGGTATGGTTTTACCTGCAGAGTGTTTTTCAGTTTAACAGCTTCTTACTGAATGTGACGTGGTGCTGATTCTTTGCTGTTGGTGGACAGATGGAGGCAGGTGCTTTGCTCGGCTTGCCTCAGCACCTTCATGCAGCGGTGTGTGCACTCTCTGGTTGCTGGTTCCCTCGAGGAATATTAGAGTTTGACTTCTCAAGCTGCTTCATGAGTTTTCCGATGATAATGGCCCCTCACTGCAAGAAAGACATTGCGGCCCTGGAACGTGTTCAGAGGAGAGCTGCGAAGCTGGTGAGGGGTCTGGAGCACAGGCCTTATGAGGAGAGGCTGAAGGAGCTGGGATTGTTCAGCCTGGAGAAGACGAGGCTCAGGGGAGACCTCATTGCTCTCTATAACTTCCTGAAGGGAGATTGTAGTGAGCTGGGGGTTGGCTTCTTCTTTCGTGTAATCAGTGATAGAACTAGAGGGAATGGTTTTAAGCTGCGCCAGGGGAGATTCAGGCTGGACATTAGGAAGTATTACTTCTCAGAAAGGGTAGTCAGGCACTGGAATGCACTGCCCAGGGAGGTGGTGGAGTCACCGACCATGGGAGTGTTCAAGAAACGTTTGGATGTTGTGTTGAGGGATATGATTTAGCTGGGAAGTATTGGTGATGGTTGGACTAGATGATCTTCTAGGTCTTTTCCAACCTTGATAATTCTGTGATTCTTTTCTTGAAGTTGTTTTGTTCATTACGGTGTCTGTAGTACTTCTTGCCGCAGCCAGTCTCTAGCACACAGCAGATGTAAGCTGACAGACGTGTTTAAAGGAATGTCTGCTCTCTTTGAGTTGATTGTGATCTATCACGCTAATTGTAGTTGTTTTCCATCTGAAGTGCTCGACTTAGTCTATGTCTCACCATGAATCTAAGGTGGGTGTTTAGTTATTTCTGTGTTCTGTATGAACTGTGATATGATTTTGTTTTTCAACTAATTCAGGGCAGTATTCCAATAGTAAAACCTTTACTCAGTTCTTCAGGCATCAGTAAAGCCTCGTAGCTGTTTGTTTGGGTCTCAGAGACTTTGGAGGGGGAATAATTTTATTGGTAAAACTGAAGAAATTAGAAGCTCTTCAGGGAATTAAGTTTAGACACACTAAAGTGGTTAATTATTGTAAACACTGTGCTTTATACTCGCATGCATGATATCACGGTACTTACTCTCCTTATTTTCTGGACTAAAATAAAATGCCTCACCCATTGGAAACAGAAGGGGAAAACAGTTCTGTTTAACAGATGGGAAATTAAGGTTCAGCATCTTAGTGGCTCCATCTAACATACTGCATGGAATCTCTTCTAGGTCTGGGAGATGAACACTGATTTCCAGGGACTTACTCCAGTGGCTTAACCACAAAGTTACTGCTCCCTCATTCTTATCAGTAACAGTTACCATATGTTCCCTTTGATGCAAGGAACCCCCTGTGGTACGCCTAAGCTCCACTGGACTGTTTTTGGAGGAAATGTTCTTTTTTTTTCTTTTTTTCCTTTGATTGAAACAAATGGATTACGTAGAAAATAGAATGTGTCTCCTTAAAGACATTATTCACTTTTAATTGTGTGCCCCGGTGGCGCAGTGGTAGCAATGCCGCTTTGCAACACCGGGGGCCCGGGTTCGAATCCCCCCTGTGGCACAAGTGGTAGAAGTGCCGCTCTGCTACACAGGGGCTTGAATCCCGGGGGTTGGACTCAATGATCTCTAAGGTTCCTTCCAACCCACATGAGACTATGATACTCTATGAATTTCAGCCATTAATTTGTTGGTACAGTTTGTTTACTATACACAGAAGATACAAAGAAATGGTATTTCACTATGATTTAAATATCCAGCTCATCATAGTTTTCAAAAACTGCTTCTCTTTTCCCTTCTTAAAGCCAAACTACTTTGTTCTGAAGGCTCAAAAGTTGGTGGTTTCTTGGTATAATTAGATGCATTATTTCTTACATAACAAAGTTGCCAAAATTAATTACTGTTAGAACTTAAACATGAGTGTCAATATATATATATATGTGTGTGTGTTTACTTAATGAGGAATCTTCCACACCAGTCAACATATGTTTCATCTTGGAAATCCTTATTTCAGGAAATAGTAAAGGTGACCTCATTGCAGCCTTTCAGTACCTGAAGGGAACTTACACCCAGGAGGGGAGTAAGCTCTTCAAAAGGGCTGACAATAGCAGGACACGGGGAAATGGTTTTAAGTTAAAAGAGGGAAGATTTAGGTTGGATGTTAGGGGGAAGTTCTTCACTAGGAGAGTGGTTAGGCCCTGGAACAGGCTGCCCAGGGAGGTTGTGGATGCCCCGTCCTTGGAGGTGTTCAAGACCAGGTTGGACGGGGCCCTGGGCAACCTGATCTAGTAAATGTGTATGTTTGGTGGCCCTGCCAGGCAGGGTGGTTGGAACTACATGATCCTTGAGGTCCCTTCCAACCTGGGTCATTCTGTGATTCTGTGACCTCTAGAGGTCCCTTCCAACCCTGGCTATTCTGCGATTAATATGGATAGACTCTACTAAAAAGACAGAATGAGATATGGAACAACTTTAGTATTTCCTGAAACTACTAAAGCAGATAACCTGCAGCAGGTGACACAGGAAGGCATATAGATGAGCCTAAAAGGAAGGAACCTTTACAACCTCTCTGGGCAGCTTGTTCCAGGGCTTTGTCAACCTCACATTAAGGAAGCACTGCATGTTGGTGTGGATCTTACTGTGTTCCAGTTTTTGGCCATTACTCCTTGTCCTACATACCAATGAAAATAGTCTGGCCTCATCCAGTTTCCTCCTGTAGTTTAGGTATTTTTAAACATTGCTTAGATCCCTTCTCAGTCTTCTCTTCCATAGGCTGAACAGACTTTTCTTGTACTTGTTCCAGGCCTTTTATTATCTTTGTTGCTCTCCACTGGGCTCTTTTCTGGGAGATCCCAGTCTTCACAGAGTCACAGAACTGTAGGGGCTGGAAGGGAACTATAAAGATCATCAAGTCCGACTCCCCTGCAAAGCAGGCTCCCTAGATCAGGTTGTACAGGTAGGCAGTCAGATGGGCCTTGAATGTCTCCAGAGAAGAAGACTCTGTAGCCTCCCTGGGCAGCCTGTTCCAGTGTTCTGTTACCTCTGCCATGAAGAAGTTCTTATGCACATTTGTGAGGAACTTCCTATGCTTCGGTTTGTGGCTATTTCACCTTGTCGTATCACCACGCACTGTTGAAAAGAGTCCAGCCTTGTCCCTTTGCTTCCCATGCCTTAGATATTTATAGACTTTTTTTTTAACAGGGGAGCCCAGAAGAGGGGACACAGCACTCCAGATATGGCCTCACTATGGCAGAGTAGAGGGGAAGAATCACATTCCTCAACCTGCTGGCCACTCTCTTTAATTCACCCCAGCATACCAAGGACATACTACTGGTGCATGGCCAACCTGTTTTCCGCCAGAACACCTAGGTCCTTCTCTGTATAGTTCCACTCTATGTGCACACGGAACTCTCCCGTGCTGAACCTCATTGGGTTTCTTTCTGTCCAGCTCTTCAGTCTGTCTGGGTCCTGTTGAATGACAGCATAGATGACTGGCACATCAGCCACTCCTTCTGGCTTCATATCATTGACAAATTTGCTGAGGTTGGATTCCATCCCGTCATTCAGGGAACACCACTAGTTACAGGCCTCCAAGTAGACTCTGTGCCACCAATCACAACCCTCTGAGCTCTGCCAGTCAGCCAGTTCTTTAACCCACTTCACTCTCCACTCATCTGTCATATACTTTCTAAGCTTCATTACAAGGATGCTGTGGGAGACAGTGTCAGATGCCTTGCTGATGTCAAGGTATACAACACCCACTGCTCTCCTCCCATCTACCCAGCCAGTGGTGACATCATAGAAGACTACCAGGTTGGTCAAGCACAATTTCCCCTTAGTGAATTCATGCTTATACTCCTGATAAACTTCTCTTCCAATTGCTTGGAGATGGCATACAGAACAAGTTAATCATTGAGCATTTGAGTGGCTAAATGACAAGATGAGTAAAAATAGGTAATGCTTTAGTTGACATCAATATTAAATGACAACCTCTCATTTTATCCTGAGAAAAGATTGTAAGAGACTAACTCATATGGTCTGTGTTGTAAGGAATGACCCCAGGAGGGAAGTAAACTCTTCGAAAGGGCTGACAATAGCAGGACACAGGGAAATGGATCCAAGTTGAAGGAGGGAAGATTTAGGTTGGATGTTAGGGGGAAGTTCTTCACTAGGAGAGTGGTTAGGCCCTGGAACAGGCTGCCCAGGGAGGTTGTGGATGCCCCGTCCTTGGAGGTGTTCAAGACCAGGTTGGACGGGGCCCTGGGCAACCTGATCTAGTAAAGGTGTATGTTTGGTGGCCCTGCCAGGCAGGGGGGTTGGAACTACATGATCCTTGAGGTCCCTTCCAACCCGGGTCATTCTGTGATTCTGTGAATGAGAGCAGGCAGCCTTGTTGCTCATGGAGTGAGGACCGTGTGCTGTTGCCCATTTCCCTTTGGAAGGAGCCCAGGTAGGCACAGGATTTTCAGTGGGCTTGGGTGTGCAGCAAACATTGAAGTGAAGCATCACCACCTATTCATGCAGGTAGAGTCTTGATAGGGGAACTTGTATACTGCCAGATGCTAGGATCACTGTTAGGATAACATGCAACGGAGAAGGAGTTCCTTTTCCCATGTGAGATAGTGGCCTGGATATACTGAACGAAGTGACTTTTCCATGCATATTTCTTTCTGTCTGTAGCAATTGAACAGATAGATGTTGTGTATTTTACTAAGACTGCTAAGCTTGTGTTAAGCTTTTTTCACCTATAGAAAACAGCTGGCCTAAACAAAAATTCTGTGATGCTACAGACATTTCAAAGGCACTTGTGCTGCCTGAAGCCAAGTTAATTCAGCAAATTAAACTCAAAAATAGCAGCAGGCTCTTCTCTGTGGTGGTGTTTTCTGACCTGTCTTCACACAAAGCTCAAGTGCCAGTGCCAAGGACAGCGTAACAGTGGAGGAAGGAGGACTGTTATTCTGTAGCAATTAGGTTGTGGTTGTATAGAACTGTACTCTTGTGTCATATTAGATGAGAAGGTGGCACTGGAAAGTAGATTGATTTAAAACTGTTCTAGTATCATAGCATGAAGAGACTTTGCTTTGTACGTTCATAGTAAAGTTTTGATGTCCTGCATCTTTTAAAATCCAGCACCTTAGTCAATGCATCTTAGAAGGAGCTAAATTAAATTAGCTGAACTTAAAGTAGGAGTTTTATAGAACTGAAGTCATGTGCCTTTTAGGTTTTGTCTGCTGTTTTTTGTTTTTCCCTGAAAATTAAAGGAGGTTTTTATACTCATTTGCGCTATCTTTATATGTAAAATATATTGAATATATTCTAAGAGATAACTGCTAAAGGAAATCTAAGATGATAGCCCACTTCTGTTACTCTCATACGATAAGCCTTAATCAGGTTAGGATTTAGGTAAGTGCCTTAGATATGTGTGGCTTCATAGCTGTGGAGTTAGGACATAAGTCATTAATTCAGATCCTATTAAAGCCTTATATTTTAGCTGGGCATTGGAATAGCTTGTGAAAACTCCATTACTGAAGATTTAGAAAGAGATAAATGGCTGGAGTGACATTGTAGGAGTAGCAGATCATTCCTTGGGATAGGAAGGTCCTCTCAAGGGGACCTTAGTCTTTTTTCAACTATTTTTCTGCAGACGTATGAGTTTTTTTCCTCACAATAGCTCACTACTGCTTATGATAGCAAATTTAAGCATGTACAGGCCAAAAGTTCTTACTGTATGCAGTTCCAGACGGTGTTGCCTTTTACTAACAGCAAATTTGTTAGCAATCTACTAGGAAATACAGGAATACTGTATTCTGTGCTGCTGTATAACAAGCCAGAAGCATCGATACAACTTTATTCAATTCAGAGATTGCACAGTTCTCTAACTGTATCAGTTCCTTGGAGTCCCTGGGAAACACTGGAGTGAAGTGCTTGGATCTACATATCATCAATGTTTTTCTCGTCTAAATAATACCTAACGAAGAAAGTTCTTGTATGCCTTGAAATCTTTACTTTTGCAGTCTAATTGTTATTTTCAAAATGTTTAAAGGAAATAAAGGGGTTTTAATAAATTTTGTAACTGCTGGAAAATTGTTGAGTAACAGAAAGTATTGTTAGGAGAAAACTAAGAGTTACCTGGGAGAAACTTCAGCCGTTCACCTGATTTGTTTGAATTATCATTCCAAAATGTAGTGAAGCCATCACCTGTGTTAGCCATTGGCCTTTTGGTAATTCTAAATACTGATTTTTGTATGGCATGATTCAGACCATCTATTTTATCTGTTTATTTATGTACATATTATGTGCATTTATGTCAGTCTGGACTGATGAACAGTTCATAACTCATGATTTGTCCACTTGTAAACTCCTAAGAATACAATACTTTTTGTTATATTTTGAATATCACAGTATCACAGTCTGGTGCGGGTTGGAAGGGACCTTAGAGATCATCAAGTCCAACCCCCGGGGCTTTGATCCTCCTGTGTAGCAGAGCGGCACTTCTACCACTTGCGCCACAGGGGGGATTCGAACCCGGGCCTCCGGTGTTGCAAAGCGGCATTCCTACCACTGTGCCACCACAGGAATAGTGGGTATGGTTCTATTAAAAGGCACCAGTTATGTGGAAAATTCAGTAATTGTATAATATGCTGAACTCCATTAATAGTACAAAACCTGCCTACTGTCTTGTATGCTTGAACCCAGTATATACCAGTAGAGTAGGGTAAGGTTAATCAAAGAATTGTATCAAAAGCTAGAATTTCTGTCACTTTTACAAGGGATTTTAAAGCAACTGACAATTATACTTGGGTAGAAGAAGTTTAAATACTTGGCTGTGAGGCTTCTTAAGCATCCAAAAATAATCTAGCAACAGCCTAAACACAAAACAAAGATGTTGTAGGGGAAGCAGGAGGCATGTGGTAGTGTGCAGCATTCAGGAAGCTTCATGGTCAATCCTGCATCCTTCTGAAAAAAATGAAGTGTGTTCAAACTGTGTGAAAGAACGCCAGATCAACAAAGTACATCCGTATTAGCAGGGCTTTGATCTTTGCTTTGCAAAGGCAATGTTAGACTGCAGATGCTCAACTAAATCTAAAAGCATCAAGTGAATGATCTATGTTTCAATGTTGATGAAGCTAACAGGAAAAATAAGAAAAAATGAGTGTTACAGGACACAAATATGACATAATATTTCAGCTAATGATTTAGACGTGTATAAATGACTGGGTAGGGGCAAGGATGAATGCTTGGCTTTATTATTAACATATTCTGCACCAAGATGCTGTGTCAGGTATTTTACATACAAGATTACATGGGTACGGTGCTGGTCAGCTCAGTGTCCTGGGTTTATTGTGTGAGTGCAGAAGGCTGTACCATTTTGACAGACTTCTGAGGTGAATTTGCTCAATTGCAGCAGATGCCAAAACCGTAATTTGAAAAAAGAAAGTAACATGAGGACTATGGATCAATGCATAGTTGTAGAGTGCAGGATATCCTCTGCTTCACAAAAAGGGTTTAATTGATTGACTGTTGTGTCACAGGTTCTATGAGCTCTTACAGCTGATGCAGATTCTCCGATATTTGTCTGCTTTTAGCTTGAGCAAGGAACCTGCAGGATCCCTTTTGTCTTCCTGCTCATGTGCCTTTAGTAAAACTACTCAAACCTAACCGTCTTTTAAGTATTCATTTCAATCAACTTAGTGAAATGTGGTGATGGCTTTTGGGGAGTTTAGTTTGTTCACAGTATCACACAGTATCACAGTCTTGTGCGGGTTGGAAGGGACCTTAGAGATCATTGAGTCCAACCCCCAGGATTCGAGCCTCCTGTGTAGCAGAGCGGCACTTCTACCACTTGTGCCACAGGGGGGATTCGAACCAAGGCCTCAGGTGTTGCAAGCGGCATTCCTACCACTGCGCCACCAGAGGCACCCAACAGTTGCTAACAACATGACTGCTACTGTAAATTGGAGTAGGAAATGGGATTTTAAGTGGCTTTACCACTATAAGGGATGCTCACCTTTGTTTCTTGGTGTAATTTGATTGCTGATGTGTTTAGGGGTAAGTAGGAGCTTTCTGTAGATGTCCTTTGTTGTTTTTCTTGGAATCTCTTGTGCTGTCATCTGAAATGCTTGGTGCTCACTGCTTTTGCAGTCCTAGTTCTGGATTCAACCACATCTTTAATCCATTCTGCTTGTGTGCCATCCCTACTACAGAAGCTGTACAACTGAAAAATAGTCAAGTTCTATAGTCTCCATCATTTGAATTAGACAAATCTGTGTATTTAAGGCACATTTAGCCTTCTCTTAGTCTATATTCATCAGATAATTATATGTGGTAACAGTATATAGTTACCACATATATCTCATTAAGACATGTCCTTGGTTCTAGTTAAATACTAGAGCAAATCTAGCCTAACAAAAGGGCTAGATGCACTTCTCAAGCACTCTGCAGACTTATTTGCTCTACAGTAGTTTAAATGTTGTCATTTACATTGTGAGCCTTTTGGCTTTACATTTAAACTTACAGGATATCCACTACACTATGCAGACTTCCTGGATACATGACTGCTTTCTATTTAATGGCATCTCATGCCAACAAACCATAAATCATATATATGTATTCTTCTTTGCCTTACATGGCTTCCACTGTTCTGAGCAGAACTGGTTCTGCCATGCGGTGACTCCTTTAGCATAATCATTGCATGGGTAAACCTGTTTAGAAAGATCTTGCTAATCCAGTGTCCTGGCTCAGATACAGTTGCGTGGCAAACATGCTGATTTCTTGAGTTTGTTCATCGTTCCAGTTTATGTACTTGGAATCTGTTTCTTGAATTCAAATGAAAGCAATGGAGGATTATGCAGGAAAACAAGACTGTAAAAAAACTGCTCATTTGTGATGCAGAAATTTGCTGTGTTTTGGTTGTTCTTTTTTGTTTTTCTAGTAGAATAAAGTTAAAGTCAGTGAGGTTAAAGATTGGGGCCTTCTTAAAAAGAAGATTTGATCTCAATTCTTTTCAAAGAGAGGTCTCTGGAATTGTTTCATTTTCAGCGGTAGCGTAATTGCCTTAAAATAGAAGTGGAATCTTGAGGTTTATTTTTTTTGGTAAATTCTTAATCTGCCTCTAATATTATTCTTCAGCATAATTACTGTTATAGCAGGAATCGCTGTTTCTGAAAATCTGCATGTGGAGTCAGTTTAGAGCACATGGCTTTGATACATAAATTGCCCTTTTTTAGGCCCCAGAGTTTAGCCATCATTAGCTGTCAGGACATTACAGACTCCTCCTTTCAGTCTGAAGTCACTTGTCTTACTTGTTCTGATGGTTTTTTTTCTGCTGATTTTTTTCCTATTGATGAAATATTTTAGAGGTTATCTTATGGCATGAATAGAGCATAGAGATGTGTAGTTAAGTTATCATTTGCTTAAACATACGTCATATATTTGAGAGAAGGGAAATCGTGATTTGTAGCATTGATAGAGATGGTGTATGTAAGAACAGTATGAACAGTTGTGTTTCCTTGTAAGCAAGCTTCATTAAAATCATTAATTTCTTATCCGAACTGGTATTTTTATGGTCTTCTATGTGATAATTTAAATTGTTGTGTATCTTAAGAAAGAATAGTACACTATCTGCTAATAATACTCTTAGTAAAAGATGCCAGCTACAGTGAGGGAAGGTGAGGCTTTTTGGAACATTATCAAATAACCCTTAGCTGTACAATTAGAAGGTACAATGTTGACAGCCTTTAACTGAGACATCTTATAAAAATTATATTCACCTCTAGTAACCTAGCTGGTTTCTTACTAGCCCTTCTGTAGGGAAACATGCCTTCTAACCAGAACTTTGCAGTGTTTCCCTGAAGTTTGTTACAGTGAGAAAACAAAGTTATCCCAGAACACTGGAACAGGGGTTGGAACAGGAGCACTGGAACAGGCTGCCCAGGGAGGTGGTGGAGTCTCCTTCTCTGGAGATATTCAAGACCCGCCTGGACACCTACCTGTGTGACGTGGTGTAGGGAACCTGCTTTGGCAGGGGGGTTGGACTCGATGATCTCTAGAGGTCCCTTCCAACCCCTACAATTCTGTGATTCTGTGATGTCACAGCTCTGTGCTGGAGACAGAATCAGTAGCTGAGCCCTTCCCTCTGCCCCTGTTTTAAGAGGGGGTAAAAAAAAACAACAAAAAACCTAAGTCATATTTGAGTGATGCATAGGTCTCGTAATCTAGCCTTATCCATTAGTGTCTTATATAAAAAATAGAGAAAAACTTGGAAGGGAGGTTGTAATCATGAGATTAAATATTCCTTTTGGCATGATTGCAAATTGGAATTTGTAAGTTGCTAGATTTTAATCTGTCCTCTCATACAAAAGAGTCTGTCCTGAACACTTACAAGCTGACTATACTTAACCAGTTGTAGAGAATACTAGGAAGGTTCCACCTAACAAGTCCCATGAAAAATGGAACAGTGGGAAGGAACTTGTAGGAAGAAGCTAAAATCTCTGAACCCTGCCTAGCAGCTTCCTTAGCTTTCTGACATCTAGAAAATATCTGTCCATATACGCATGTGACTTTATTTTAAGTAAATTAAGTTCTGTAGAAATAGATTAATTAGGACTTACGTTCTCTGGGGAAACAATCCACTAGTACTAGAGGGCACAACCATTTTTGGTAATTCTTTTAAAAACTCTATTTTAAAAAGAATGATAAGAGCCTGTAAAATTTTAAGAGCAAATGAATAATTGGAGCCACAGGTGATACCTCTTACTATTACCTTGGGAGGCATGTATTTTTCCTTATTACTTGCTAAAGTATATGTTTGTTCTGTAGGCAAAGTCACTGCAAGTGTGGGAAAAATACCACTTAGAGATTCACCAAGTATCCACTGATGGAAAAGAGAGAGCATTTGTTAACCAAGAAGGCATTTAGGCTTTTTTTCAATCATGTGACTAAGTTATATATTGGAAAATTTGTAGAATGGTCCCTAGGAAATTAAATAAATAAAAATACTACGTTGACTATCTAATTAGCCAACTGTAAACACTAATTGTTTTCTAATAATTATATACTGTTGTTATAAACGTGCTTGTAGTGTTAATGACAGTAAGGACTCACTTTCTATACAAGAACTTGGTTTCAAAAAGAATATTTATGTTTGTTTTTGTGGCTTTTTGCTGCACATTCTTCATCCGATCTAGCTTTTTGCAGAGGTTGTAATAGTGAAAAATAAAGCTCTGTAATACTGTGGCTTAAAATTCAAAGAAGTTTTATGTATTTCTTACTGTGACTATCAATCATCCAGTTTGGTAGTATACGAGGATCAGAGCTAGAGTGGCATAGACGTACAGCAGCTTTCTGTACTGGCTTCCAATGTGTTTTTGTTAGGTTGGGTTTTTTGTTTATTTTAGAAAAGATAAGAACTCTTGATCCTGTAGAGGGGCATCCATCTGTAAGGTAGGAATAAAATAAGGATGGTGGTAATAGATATCCAAAGGTTATCTATAAGAAAAACTGACCAATACAGATGCCTTCAGTCTAGATGGAAAATGCTGAGGTTGGTTATCCAATCTCCATGAAGGAGCAATCTCAAAAGAGATGCTGCCTTTATGGTGGTCAGCCCTTAAATGAAGTCTAGGAGAGGTAGAGTCAAGCTCCACCCCTTCCGGGAGCACAGCTGAATTACCCTCACCTGTGCTCCCACAGCTGACCTGACACTTGCCTCAGCTGATTAATCAGAGGTTCAAGCTGTGATTACCAGTTTCCCATACACCATCAAAAACCATTGGCAATATATTTTTTTTCTGTAGTTGAATTCAACATCTCTGGTAACTTCCTATGTCTTTTTTTCTTTTTTAACAGAATGGACAGCAAATTGTGGATGAACCTATGGGAGAAGATGATATCAACCCACAAAATGTGAGTAGATTATAACAAACATAGTGCAATATTGTGATGCGCTGATGCCATGCATCTACTTGCAGGTTGCCAACGGTGCCTTTTTGTTTAGGTTTGCATTTCATGTCAAGTCATCAAGGATCCTGATATTTTTCAGAGTTTTTTTCTCCCTTATTCTTGTCTCATTTGGCATTTTACTGTTTGTTCTGATGGGTGTTTATACTTTCTACACTATTTTTAATAGGAGATTGGGAAGTGAAAAGACTTGATAGTAAAATGGGCCTGCTTAGATCATAGAGCAGGAGGGGAGGTTGAGCTCCTTTTTCTTACCACAAGTCTTAAAGCTGGTTATACTTTGTTTTTGTTTTTTTAATAATCTACTTTTCCTGGTATCAGTGAGGAAAGCAATGCCATTGGCTTGTAAAATATTTTTTACATATACATCTGTGAGTTCCAGAGCGTGCTTTATTAGCAGTTAAGGTTTCTTTTGTGGTCATGTCACAACAAATGATTCTGATATGGTTAAATTCCACATAGATTCAAATTTCATACATGCACCTGCAGAGGATCCTTTCAGGACACCATACATTGTAGCTTTTCCCTTTTTGGTTTGGTATGTAAAGTGCAGCAGCAGCCATCAGCTTTAGTTTTTCTGTATGATCATAAGATTCTTTGACAGTACCTGTTTATTCTGTTTCATTGCTAGTGTTAACTGCTTCTTATTGTCCTTCTTGATCTATGTGAAACTAGAGTATTTGCATAATAAATCTTCATTAAACTGGAAGATTTTTTGTTTTCTTTCTACATAGATTACTAGGATAATACTAAACCCAAAATGCAAAGTTTCAGATTCTCTTCCTAGATGGATCTCATTGGAGTGCATTCAAAAATAGCAAAGCTAGTTATTTGTGGTGCCATGGTTTAAGTCTTTTCCCGTTGATGTGGATTCCAGTTTTGCTCTTGTGATGCTATTCTTGCTAGCTGGAGTAGAAGGCAACTTCTGTTTTTTGGTTCAGAGCTGAGAAAGCCATGGGCTCCATGAACAGGGAAATGCTCAAAGATGAAAGCTGTAAGAATCAGTTTTGCTGGTGGCTTAAGATCCATCCCTTCTTTGGATGAGATGCTAAATGCTGAAAAGTACTTAATGGAAACTTTCATAGTGGTGAAATAGCCAGAGGCTGAGACTGGCCTATTAATTTAGATCTCGAGTGTTCGCTGTAAATCAGATCTGAACGGTAATCAGTAGTTTATCGTAGTTAGGTTTGAACTAACATTTTCTGAAATACTTGCATTAGCAAAGTGGTCTCTGAGTTGGAAATGGCAAATTAACATGAAAGATGCAGAATCACAGAATTGTTGGGGCTGGAAGGAACCTCTAGAGATAAGAGTCCAACCCCCCTGCAAAGCAGGCCCCTACACCAGGCAGATACCTATCTCTCTTTAATTCTTTCCCCATACTTTCCCCCACTTATTTTGTTTTTTAATACCGGTTATCCATAAACTATAAAAAGCCCAGACCTCGTAGTTCTCTCTGCTTTCAGGTTTCAGTATTCTTTCAAGGGAAGTACTCAGTACTATGTTGGGCTTATATAATAAGGTGTAGGTAGTGAAAGGGGTGGTCTCTGTGAGGGAAAAAAAAAAACAAGTGTTGCTCTCATGTCAGAAAGAGCTAATTCCAGTTGGCACCAAAACAGACCCACAGCTGCTATTGCTGAGCCCGTCAGTGATGCAGGTGGTACCTTCATGCTGGCATATTTACAAATGTCTAGAAATGTTTTGGAGACACAGAGATTGGTGAAGTAGTAAGGGGAGGACATGTTCCGTGTTCTAGAGTAGAGATTCCCTTCAGCCCATGTTGAAGCCCATTGTGAAGCAAGTGGGGAAGCTATCCCACTGCAGCCCATGGAGGGCTGTTGGAGCACATATTGCTCTGCAGACCCTGGAGAGGACCCTGCACCAGAGCAGATACGTATGCCATACTCCCTGTGGAAAAGACCCATGCTGGGGCAGTTTGTGAAGGGCTGTATTTCATGGGAGGGACACCACAGTGGAGAAGAAGAAAAGCATGAGGAAGGACAGGCAAAGACAAAACGTTAAAAACTTACACAACTCCCATTCCTCATCCCCCTATGCTTATTTTCTCTCTCCTCACAGCCCCTGAACAGACATAAAGGCATAAAGCAAAGCTTGGGAAGAAGTGGGAGTGGAAGGAAGGTGGTTTTAGTTTTGTCTTTATTTCTTCTTATCCTATTGTATTTTTAACTGACAATAAATATATCTTACCAAGGCAGAGTGTGCTTTGCCTGTGACTGTGGTTAGTGATTTCCTGGCCTTTATCTCAAGCCATGAACTTTCTCACATCTTTTCTTCTCTTTCCTGTTGAGGAGGGAAAGTGAGAACATGGCTTAGTTGGGCATCTGTCAGCCAAGGTTACCTCACCTCAGCTATCAGATTTCTCTTTCAGGTTTTGCTAACTGCATAATTACTTCCAGGTAATTTCCTGTATTTTTTTTCAAACATTTCCAAACCGATGCTTTTTAGGAGAGAGAGCAAAACTGTTTAAAACATCACAGCGACTGCTAAAAAATATTTATCTAATAATTCCTTCTGTGATGCTCAAGGTATTTAAGGTTGTTTTAGCAGTTCAATCCCTTAGACCAGTGAGTAAATTAACATCAATAGCAATTTAAAAAAATAATAATAATTAATTTTTGTTGCTTTTTTTCCTCTTCTGCTTAGTTATAGCTGGAAGCTATTCTTTGGCTGTCAGCAGTTATAGTACTACCTCAGTGGAGGTGTGAAAAGTTCCTATATGTCACATCAGAAGACAAAACGTTTGCATGGCTGTATGTGCATGTCTTACATATGTGCATGTCTTGTGGACAGAGTTGCCACCATTCTGTGGAGAGGGAAGAGTGTGAAAAACCAGAAGTGCTGCACCCTTTTGCTGCGTTAAGTGTTTGGATAGCATGCTGATAGTGTACTGTCTTGGTTGTATCTGGTTTTATAGCTTTTGTCAATGTATTTTATCTGATGAATGTCAGAAGTAAGCTGGGTTCAGCAGGAAATAAATGTAAGAACAAATAAGAAACTGGCTGAAGTTTGACCTGATGTGGAGACGACTGAAAGAGGGAAAGCAGCTTAGAGCCTTTTACTTGCCACATTTCTCACTCTTGTGCTACCTACCGTTACTTTCTTTATAAAGATTAAGTTAGTTAGTTAAGCAAATTAAATGTTTTGAGTTCTTTCCATCATGATGCGAGCTTTGCTGCTTTTCAGCTCTAGGTTCAATTTGATTGTGGTTGAAACACTCTAGTAGATCTAATGCTTTATCATTGCACTCTACTTGCTTAAGCATCATTACTGAAAATACAGAAATACCAGGATCCAAACATTTGTGAGAAGTTGTTTGCAGTAGTGCTTTGTAAGCTGCAGGAAAAGCTGGCATATATTTCTGCATGGTAGCTTGCTGGGACTGAAGATTACTGGTTTGGTTTCACTGTCTTTGTGTTTTTAGTACAGTCCAGAGTGGAAACAATTCAGGCACAAACAACTGGGATGAAAACATTGTCTCCAGTGGTGGTGGCTGGAAATATTTTACCTGACTTTTTCTTCTGTGCTTTGGTATAACTTTAAACAAAACCCCACTGTTAAATAAGAATTATAACATGCATGTAAAATTAAATGGAAGTGGAGCATGAAACAGTCTTAAACATGGTGATCTAGATGATGAAAAGCTAAATTTCAGTAGCTGTTGTCTTTGTGTATCAGTTTTTTTAATAGAAAAGGTTATGAGGATAATAAGATCGTAATAAAAAGCTTAAAGATGCATTCAAAAAATGGGGGCAAAATTCTTTATCTAATTACTGAACTTGATTCTCCATTGTGGACACATATACTATACAATTTACCCGGGATCTGTAAGTACTGGTCAATGTTTTGTGTTCTTTTTTTTAAACTAAGATAATTTCGAAAAGAAATGTATTACACTTGAAACATCTCAGGCCCTGGGGAAGGATTGAAGCTCGAATCAGAAGCCTTGTAGAAAATACTGGAAACTCATGAACAAATAAAAATCTATGCAGAAAAAATTCATGATCATGTGTGATTCTCCCATGCTTCCCATAACTCAAGCAGTAATGTGAAAACCAGAGTAACCTGGGGTTATCTTGTTTATGGTCACCAGCAAAGAAAAAAAATACAAGTTAACATCGAAGTAATTCATCAGAAACAAACAAGCAAACAAGAAAAACGCATAGCTAAACAGACAGATTTGAAAGCATTTGAACTTAAAGGTGTGTGTAAATCCCATTGTGGAGGGGATTTCTCAATCTTTGTAGACTTAACCCATAGTTATTGTTAGTTCTTATCAGTTATTACTCGGCTGTTATCAGTAGCAGTACAGTGACCTTGAAATATTTCTATAGTTTTCCTGAGAGGAGAGGTGTACAGTGAAGATATTATTTCACAGTGTCTTTAAAAAATGAAATCCAATTATTTTCTTTTCCATGTTCAGATTTTCCTTTGTAAAAGGCAGAGGTGTATTGTTTTTGTCGGTGCTAGATTCTTATGTTGAAGAGCATACGTCATACTGATGTAAGAACGGATTTAGTGGACCTTACATAACCCGAAAGGTTAATTTATATGTCAAACCTATAAAGAGAAGTCAAGCACCTCAAAATATTTGCTTTTCTCCTAAGGGTGTTGTGAATTCAACCACTAGAAAGCATTGATGAAAATGGCCTTTCTTTACGCCTGGTGTCTCAGGGCCAGTGTAATTGCAGGGTCTTGATCAGAAAACTGAATAATCTGAGCCTGTAAGCAACATTAAAAGTCAATCTGTTTACTTCTTACATGGAAACAAAACAGATGGTAGCCCTGTAAAGCCTGTAAACTAGCAGATGGAAACTGCCACACCCTCTGATTTGTCTAATATTGCTTACAAACATGTTTGTTATGAAGATAAGTATATTATTCAGCTTCTTAAAACTCAGGGATGTGGCTGTATGTACCTCATCTGCTAACCTTCTTCAAGTGAAGGTTTTTCTTTTTTTTCTTTTCTTTAGATAATTGAAGGCAATCCACGCTATAGACCCTTGATAGTCTATCTTTATAAAAAGAGAATATGTTATTATGCTTCTCAGGCTGAGGATAGGGGAAGACGGTTGATTCACCTAATGAATTATTCCACTTAGTTGAAATGTTTCAAGTTTTTCTGGTTATGTGTAAAAGTGGACGTCCAACTGTAGTGTGCACACTTGTTTCAATACTTCCCTATTGTGCAGAGTTCTTCCAGCATCTTTCAGCTCTCCCACTCTCTGTGGAAGCTGGGAGCCTCTTAGTCCTGAGTGTTTGGAGGGCAAGTCTTAGGACAGTTTCCCTTCATTTTTCTAAGTTCAGAGCATCCAAATTAAAAGCACAGAAGGGAAGAATAGGAGAGGGGGAAAAGAAAAACAACACATTTCTGATCTGGAAGATGAAATGCTTTGTGTGAGCGAGATCTGTGCATTTTCTTTAATCTTACCTGCAGTTGAATTTAGCTGGCACTAACAGACATAACAAATTCCTTTTGATTTGGGGACACTTACGTTTCTTGACAAGCATGTATAATACAAAAACTTATCAAGACCTCAAGGTTAGCAGAGTAATTTGCTGGAGCAATTTATACTTGTTATCACAAAATTCCCTCTTGGCAACTGCTCTCTAACCTGTCTCCTCACATGAAGGAAAATTTAAAAGAACAAGCAGTTTTCTCAGGGATTCTCAAAACGAATTACGTAGCGTATATCTTAATGTTTCTGGTTGGCCAGTAGTGCTCTTTGGGAACCACACAGGCTTTATTCTCCCAGAAAGCAAGAAATTTCTTCCACCTGCTGCAGACCCATGCCGGTTATAGGAGAACTATTGTTGTGAGGTAACCCCACTGACCTCTGGGCACTGTGCTTTGTGCTTCACTGGGAGGTCAGATAAAAGGTTTGGGGAGCAGTAGTCAGTAATTGTAGGAGTGTTGCAGTTGAAATGCCCTGGTTCTGTCACTCTTAAGCAGATACAGCCTATCTGCTGTGCTGCACGCATATACACTTGCTAGAAAAGTGAAGAAAATGATTATTTACTCATGTTGTGTTCTCAGCGTTAAAGACCTTTCTAGTTACTGTAGGTCTGACCACTTACTCTCCATTTCTGCTTTTAGCAATCTGTGCTACCTTAGATGTAAATTTAGTGATCAGAAGGAGGCTCCTGATGACTGCTGTTAGTGCGGCTGCATTTGACAGGGCAAAGCAGAGACAGCTTGAAGTAACCTTTTTATACTTCAGAGTGTGGATATCCACACAGCTATTAATCTGCAATTCCTCACGTACTACAGCTTTGAGGGGGAAATCACTGGGGATTTAAAGCAGAGAGAAAAGCTTCAGGTAATTTTTGTTCCATTTATGAAATACTTGAAATCCTCGTGTAACCTCCTAGAGTTCATGGAGCCTTGTTTATCCCAAAGCAAAGATTGAATCATTTTTCATGCTGCGTTACTGCTCTTGTAGTAGAGGCTGTTTATTCCACGCAGGCTATAATACAATGGGTCTGCAAAAAGCACACTGTTGTGGAAGACTCAAGGTGAAGAAATAGTTAGTGAGTGTGTAATTCACAGTCACAGTTTGAAGAACTGTCCTTGTGGATGTAGTGTAAATGAAGATCCAGAGAAGTACAAGAGAATGGTTTTTGGTTTTTTAATAAGCACTTTTTTGGAGGGAAGGGAGAGGGGGCAGTGGGAAGGGGTCCTGATAAAGCCAGGAATGAGGAATCTTTATTTTGTCTCTCTCTGCATACGGGCAATAGGATTTTCTGTTTTGCTGGAATAAATATATATAATCCAGGTTTAAAGGCAAAGCTAGAAACTGATACCAGGATGTGGTATAGATTGGCAAGCAGCATGTTCTTTCACTTAAAGCCAGTGATTTACTTATTTTGTCTTTTGAAGAGGAATTAAAATCTAAAAAAAAAGTAGCAGTGATCCTGTTAGAACCCAATCAAGGAAGGTAGTTTGGAGGTCTGTTTGTTTAATGTTCCTGGCAGGAAGGAGTACAGTATTTTGCTTTGTTTCCGTTGGTATGGGTTTGCTAAATGGAATCACCTGTCTCTGCTTATGGCTGAGCACTTGTATTTGCTGCTGCTTAAATGTCATTACTTTCATTTATTTATTTATTGCTTGAGGGAAAGTAGCCTTGCTCCATATTCTAATTCATTCCTTTTAATAAAGGTCAGTGCTGAAGATACTTAAGTTGTCAGTATGCAAAGCGGTAACTAAGATACTAAATGTAGACAAGCCCAACTATTCAATGCAATTAGATTCCAATTTCTAGAAACATTCAATGTGCAAACACTTTGAAGAACTTACGTTCTACAGAGCATTGTAGTATTTCTGCTTGAGTCAGACACTCGAGCTGGGCAATCCAGTTCGATTAATTTCTGTACTCTGTTTAGGTTATCTGTGTGAAGGATTTCAAAGGGCTATGGAAAGTCAGCTTGGTCCCTTAAGAATTCTATTAGGTATAGTCATGAAGCAAAAGCTTACCGCGTTCTTTGCATTGATATCAGAAAGACAGCAATTTGTGCAATTGAACTCAAACCCATAAAAGTACAAAAATCATAAGCTGTTCTTAAAATAGTTTCTACTCTGCTTAACCAGTGATACATGGCTTAGTAGCTTGATTTCTGAAGTAGATGCTGATCTTTTTTGTTCTTTCCTGGGAACGAGGAATAAATAACATCTGCAACAACATGTTGCTATCAGACGATCTGCTTAAGTTTCCTGTTCTGATCTCTACAGCATCAGCAACATGAGTACCCCTGCTGCCCTGCTTTTCTTTACCAGGGGAGGAAAAATCAATTTCTCCTTTTTTTTTTCCCCGACCTTTTTTCCCCCCTTCTCTCGCCCCACCCCCCATCTGTGGCTGACTTGCCTGACAGGAAATTTTCTAATTGCCGGAACAGCTGGTCACAGCAAAAACGCTAGGGTTGGTCTTCCCTGCTAGACTTAGGATCGCTCAGTCAGAAAACCTAAACATCATGGTTTCTTAGTCATGTTTAAGTTTCTGGCTCTGCGTGCTCGTTCTGTTCGGGTGAGCTTAGTTCCTTTTTTTAAAGGGGGAAAGAAAATATAGTAGCGTGCGAGTAGAGTTTAAGCTTTTAATATCAAAGTAGTTTCAGTATTTCATGGCTTTGGGATCAGCGCTGTTTCTACACAGAGCATTTGTATATGCTTTTCCTTTAAAAAGATAAAAAGGGAGGGGGGAGCGGGAAGGGATTTCTGTACTGCTCATATTTGGTAGAAGTTTCAAAGGTACCTGCTGATAATATGAACTTACTGGGAAGTTTTTGCCTCCATGAAAATGCTGTGAAACTTACTGTTTTCTCCAGTAGTGTATGAGCTTAGCTATGTGATAAGCTTTCTCACTGGTAGACTGGTTTTATTTAAAATGTTCATATATTTTCAATTATTTTTAATTAAAGCTTAGTAGATATTTAAATTTTTACGTTTTATGTAATACTTTTAACTATATGAGCTCATTATTTGTTGAGAGAGGCTCATTAGTATCCTACATGTACCTCTTACAACAGTGTTAAGAATAGACATTTGTGTTATTATTATGGTTATTTTGGCTTTAAATAGCAGACATTGAATTTGTACTGTTTGTCTTGCTGAGCATACATTTAAACATAAAAGGTGTTTTAAGTTAAGATGTCTCGTGCAGAACTGTGTTATCCTGTGCACTTCCATAATTGTTTAACAGTGCATGTAATTGTGTGGCGTTCTATCATTTTTTTCTCTGAAACTGAAATCAATTTTCATGTTTATCCTCCTGTAAATCTACAAATGTTTTTCTGTATAGAACGTTCTTGTATACTGTCTTAACACCATAAGCGATATAGATGTATTAATTTGTGAATCAAAGGGATAGTAATTCAGCATTTACAAGCCTATGCCCTGGGTTAAGCTTTGCTGTAAGTGTCAGAAACTGAAATTTAATTTGCTAGTTGTAACTGAAACACTGAAACAGGACGTGTGTTGTAAAACAATAGAATATAGGGTACTGTATATACAGCTTTTTAAAAGAAAACCCTGAAGATTAAATCTTTAATAACTTGAAGTGTAGTTCTTTACAGTGTGCAAGTTGCAAGGTATTTCTTAGAAGTTTCTAAGAAATTTTCCACCTTGGAAAATTAAATCTACTTAAATCTGCTCATCTATATTGTCTCTAAAACTGTTGATTTTTAGCACGCTAGACAGACTAGGGGTTTTCAGACTACAAATTTTAGAATATACTATTGAATAAAAACAAGATTCATAGTTTTTGTAGCTTAGTGCTAAATATGGATTTTTAAAAATAGATGACTTAAAACTTTCCAATTTTTTTTTACAATTGCAGTGCGCTTAAATGCTAATGCTCACAAAGTAGAAACAAAACTTGTATCAAAGTTACTGGGAAATGAAAGTTCCACCCAGTGAGTATTTTTTTCCAATGCTGACATGTACAGTCTGGTTTATGAGATAATTTTGTGGTGTTTGATCAAAGAAGGATTACATTACAAAACTGTTTTTGGTGGCCAGTGTCAGGCTTTTGATGACAGAAATTTCTCATCTCTATGGCTTTACCTGCTGAACTACTCACATTTCCATTGGGAAGGAAGGAACACAGTCCTTCCTTCTATCCAAGCATTTGTACTTTCATTCCAAGGAGGAAAAATATTTCCAGAGTGTACCAGAGTATCCAGAGAGCTTTTTCATCGGTCCATTGACTCGGTGCTCTGAGGTGCAACTCATTCTTCAGACTCTTATCTTGCTTCATCTGTAACACCAAAAGAACTGGAGGAGTTTGATCTCAGCAACAAAGTCTGTAGTTTTCATTAGATGAATGAGTTGGCTACCTGGAACAAATGTGGATATGGACATCCTCTGAGACTGTAAAATCGTTGTAGCACATGAGAAAATAGAAATGAAAAAGAACAGAGGGTATAGAGAGTAAAGACTAAATGCATAAGTACAGTAATTGTTACCTCTTTGCATCGTTTTCTGTGTATTTTAAATCCTGGAGACCTAACAATTTAAAAATATATATAAAACAAATGTGAACTTAAACTTTTGCTATTATAGTTTACTTTTAGGAAATCATATTTCCGTCAGGTAAAATAACAAGTGTCATCTGCAACAAGTTATCTGCTGTCAGCTGAAATCAGATTTTCTCATATTGTGAATGGATTTTCCTACCTTAAAGAAGCACAGACAAAAATTGTGGGGGAAGCTGTGCTTCTGACTTCAAATATCTGTGTTAACTACAGCTTGCCTCACTCTTCTTGTGTTTCTGAGTACTGCTGTATGTATACATAATATGTCTAAATCAACTTAATTTTTAACAGGGCAATGCTTTGCCTTTTGATGTATTAGAATAATTGCTCCTTCAGTAGCAGCAACTTTAACCAAATTTTTGAGCAATACAAGCATTTAAGTAACCATTACTTGTTAAGTCACTTCAGTTTTGAATATTAGTCACAAATGTAAACTAATGCATAAAAACATTTCTTATCTCAGTGATGTTCACTGAGGTGATGGGTGATGTGGCGCAGTGGTAGGAATGCCGCTTTGCAACACCGGAGGCCTGGGTTCGAATCCCCCTGTGGTGCAAGTGGTAGAAGTGCCGCTCTGCTACACAGAGGCTTGAATCGTGGGGGTTGGACTCAATGATCTCTAAGGTCCCTTCCAACCCGCACAAGACTGTGATACTGTGAGACTGTGAAGTAGTTGTTGGACATGCAGGTTTTGGGTTGTTTGTTTTTTGAACGTTAGTTTGGGAGTTAAAGGTAGGAATATAATACATATAGAATGTGTGAATGTATGTAGAATGTGTCTGAAAGTTTTAAAATAACTAGCATGGTACACTCTTTCTCATAAGCTTTAATATAGAAGGTAAAAAAAAAAAAAAAAAAAAAAAGATTTAGTTTTCAGTTTGCTGATACATTTTTTTTTTCTTCCAAATGTGTAATTTATACTTCTCCAGATAACACTGAAAATTCATCCTATGTCCAAAACAAGTTAGGAAAGTAAGTGCATCTAGGACACTTCCTGACTCAAGGGAGGGGAGGAAAAGGAAGTTATGTATATGAGCTGAGGAGCTCAGCCAATGTTGAGTCATCCTTTTAAAATCTCTTGATATCCAATAAACTTGCTGTCCTTACTGAACAGCTTTATGTAACTTTAGAATCAAGGTTTAATATCATAGAAGTCATTTCTGAAATACTGAGTGTTCGACTATGACACTCAGCACTATATTGCCTGTGACAATCAGCAAAATATATTGCTAAATATCATCATGTTGGCCGAATGCTGATAAGAACAATGAAAGTTAACAAAGTAGTAAAAGGAAACTTTCAACAGGGGTTGAGGAATGTTCGGTAACATGCTGGGAAATCCATTTTTTTAATGTGTGTTCATATCTACTGAATATACATATGCCTCAGAAATGGCTCTGTGTCAAGAAGAAGCAAAACTTTCTTGGAAGAAATTGAGGGAGGCGAAAAAGAAGTTGCTGCTTCCATAGGGAAGATGGGAAAATCTCTGTATCTTACATAGTTAATATTTACAAGTGAGAGCTGCCAAAAGCAGTATTATTTTTCTGCTACTCAACTTTGAAGTGGAAAAGACTGCTGTTAGCTCTTTACTGCTTGGATTTGCTTTTTTGGAAGTGGAGCAGTTGGTAATATAAACCAACACAGCAGTATTGTTTTTGTCAGTTAAATTTTAAGTGCAATCAAATACATTAATTGAACGACGCTAGAGGCAAGTACACTTTAAACTGGAAAAAAATATAGTACTCTGATATTGTTGTAATATTTTTTATCTTTATATCAGATACATACATTTTAAATTTATTTTAAGATTGTTTTATCTGAAAATATGGCTGATGTTTGAGGGGATATTCACCAGCACAGCCAGTATCAATCTGCCTTCATTGTGTCTGAAGCGAGCAGAAGGATTTTCTCATTCTGGCTCTTGGCTGTGTGGATGCTGTGATTTCAGAAGCATGAACTTCCCTAATGGTATTTCTGGCTATTTTACTTGCATAAATTACCATGAATTATACAAAATAAACATATCATATGAAATGAGTTGTTATCAATTTTAAAGTATTATTTCAAATTAAAAATATTAATGAAAGAGTTCCTGAAAAGAGATTGGAATCTCACCAGCAGTTCTTCCTGTGTTAATAGTCTCCTAGAAGGAGCATTAAAGGTATCAATACTGACACAACTAAGTGCTGAATTGTGTGTTACTGAATTGGAAGGGTGGGGGGGAATACAGATACTTCGGAAAGTCATGACCAATTGGGACCTGACAGCAGTACAGCTTACCACTCAGCTGAATACAGCCTCGTGGTCAGAGCCTTGGTATCCAAGTTCCTGCCAGTCCAAGCTGTAAGATACTGCTTGGAGTAGTGTGAGGATATGGCTTCATATATGGCATAAAGCCAGACTATTGATACAATTGCAAGGCTAGAAGCTATACTAACACGTATTTTCTTAACTGACAAGTTAAGCCATAGCAAACTCTGTAAATAATTATGCACAGAAGATGCTTCTAATTGTACCTTCTTAACTCAAATTAAAAGGGCAGGACAGAACTAACAGATCAAGGTGACTCTGACTCCTGGATCTGTTGGAAGCAGAAGTGTCAGCACTGAAGTGTATTTCTCTAATAGTTACTTACCATGGCTTACATATTATGGATTCGCTTTTGATTAAAATCTTTGATATAGGAAACAGATTTATATATTTAAATTCTTAAAAAAAATCTGTAGGGATACTGGAAGAATTGAATGAAAATATGGGTATTGTGCAGAAAGACAGATGCACATAGATTTTTAATCATGCATGAGTTAATGTATATTAATCTTGTTATCTGGTATTAATCTTCAGTCAAAATCTTAACCCTGTTTTGTACAGCTTTTGGTCAGCATGTCAACAACGTTTGCTGTGCAGGTACATCTCTATGTATGTGAGACCTGTCAAAGGATTTTTTGTGTGTGCCAGGTTTCCCTCCCATTGGATTTTGGTGATGTTGTGTGTATAGCCCTGGAGTTGACTCAAAAATCCCTTCTGACAGGGAAGTTGCTTCTGTATTCCAAAATCAAATCTAGCTTGTTTTTTGTTGTTTTTTCTTGTTAGTTTTGGGATTATTTTTTTTTGTCCAGAAATCATTGTAGCATTCAGATACTTCAATTTATTTAAAGTAAGTGTGAGGATTAACGTCTTATCCTTGTTCCTTTCTACCAGTTATCTCATGACCTCCATCTCTAATAGATACAGAAGGGGATGTGGCCTTTTACTTCCTCTCACCATGAAATCATTTATCTGAAGAAATGTTACGGTTATGAATATTATCTGAATAAATGTTACAGGTTTTGTGGTCTGTTCGCTCACTTTGTACAGTCAGCAGGCATGCAGAAGGGAGATTATTTGATCGGTGCTTAGCTGCCTGCCAGCTGAAATTCACTGCAGCTCTGAGGAGATTTTCACCTACATCTAAGCAGTATTAGTTTCCTGGGAGAGCAAACAAACACATAGCTATGTTTTGCAGAGACTGCTGTCCCTTTTCTTAACCAAATACGGATGTTGCCTGTTATCTTTAATGTTCTCTTTCTGATGCAGAGAACTCAAGATACAATATAGTTATTCGCCCTGTATTTCTCACACTGGGAATTAGTGGAGTTTTCTAAATCTGTATCTAAATTACTTTTTTTAGTAAGGAAAAAATTTTTGGAAGTCTGTTTCTGAGTCAGATAGAATTCCAGGGAATTTGGGGTACCGTAATGGAGTTCTATTTTTTTTAGCCTTTAACTGCTGTTATTCCCTTCATTTATTTTATTTTAACAGCTAGAACATGCATTTTCTACAATAACAGGCATCAGCGCCATTAAAATTGTAATGCTATTTCTTTTGAAACTGAATTATTTAGCATGCTAAATATAATTGAAATGATCTTTCAAGAAGTCTTATCTATAGGCACTCCTCGTACACATGCTGCATATACAGGTCTTTGCTTTAGGTATTGTTAGGAAAAAAAATTATTATTCTCCTGCAACAAATACATTTTGTAAACACCCACATCGTCAGAGTGAAATTAACCACCCCCACCCTCCCCTCACCTCACTCTCTTTGTACACGCACCTCTTTTGTTAGAGATGTGGTGTTTGGATTGGATTGGTTTTGATTGGCTTTCTGTATTTCCTTTTGATTTCAGTGTAATTTCACTGAAGTTGAGAAGAGACACGGCAGTCAGCCCTTCTGCCCAGGGTGGGGCTAGTTTGCTTTGAGTCACATTCTATTTGACCTCGGTGCTTTTGGTGTCTTAAGCTGTAAATGTTTTCCTGTAATTTTTCTTGCCTTTCTAGGTTGATATCATTTAATGACTTTGCAGCCGTTTAAAGTCACCTATGTGTATGTGTAGGGGCAATAGAAATATACCATTCTACTGTACTATGGCTGTGAAACTTCACATTTCTGAGATAGCTGCTGAGCATAATAATTTTAACCTGCACTTCCAGCATAAGTGTGTATTCAGGTCTTACTCATTACCTTCACAATGACTGAAGAACTAATTGTGTTTAAAATATTCCTACTCATATTCACACAATTTTGAGTACTCAGAAAAGGAGAAATCTGTCTTCCAGGGATACCTTTTCTAAGTAAATGTTCCCTAAGTGCCACAAGAGCTTATTCTTTGTTCTTTTCAAATTAAATTTGCATCTAATTCTTACCCAGCTTACAAAGTAAGGTATCTTTCTTGCTGTGTTTCTGGATTACATTGCAGTGTTTTGGAACTTTTGCCAAGTGTCTGTCATTCTCCGTGTTCACACTGTCCTTATGCATTTATGCAAGAATCTGCAACCAGTAACTTTAGACACAGCAGGGTGGATACCTATGGTATTTCCATGTGCTCATGTTCCTTACTCCTGTTAGCTTTCCTCTCCCTAATATGAGTAAGGGGATAAATCCATTCCTGTGCCATCTATTCGGATGATTCAGAGCTTTTTCTTCTCAGATGACTGTGCATCAAAACATACATTTACGTTTGTTTTTTTAATTATTTTAAATAATACTTGATCTTAATTATGGTGGGTTTTTTTACATAAAACTTAGGGACTAAGTGTTTGGGTTTTTTTTTCTCCATAAGTAGTTTAAATTCTAATTAGTGTTCATTACATTTTCTAAATGTATCAAGTTCAAGTGACATAGGAATTCTCAGATAGTGAGTGCTCTTAATTCCATTCTTGGACCCCTTTTACTTGTTTCTCCTTTCACACCCCTGCTGCCTTATCTACTGCTTCGTTGGTTCTCCGAGACATTTGCAGTGAGGAACTGAGAGTAGATACGAGTTATGTACTTTTTTTTTTTTTTTTTTTGGCTGCCTGCACTGAGAAAATAAAATCTGTAAAAATGCCAAAATTATTCAGAGTAGCAGGAAAAGCTGAGATTACAAACGTGTAAGAGTGATAGGAGCAATGTTATAGACCAGCCCTAGACAAGCTGCATTTCTTTTCTGTACTTCTAAGGAGTATTATTTGTTTATTTATTTATTTTAAGAGCCAAGCCTGCAGGTATAACAATCTGCATCATGTAAGCAGCATGTTATGACATCCAGCTTTGCATGTGTCACTTCTTCAAAAACAGAACCATTTTTGGATCTCCTGCTTGAAAGTTTGGATGAGTTATGGGAGATTGTCTGTATAAAGAAATTAATTTTTTTCCCTTGCTTCTCTGGGCTTTTCCATTGCTACTGGGAAATGTTTAACTAGTAAGACTCTTCTTTTTCTACTTCCTCTTGGGTTTGAAGTCCAGTTTCCTCTTAATACATTATCTAGTAGCTGTTCCTGTAATAAGATCTCAGAAACAAATACAAGTATTACAGAAGGGCTAGTTAGTAAAGGAAATTCATAGGAATTCAAATACTATAACAAAAATAAGCATTTACTATTCAATACATAAAGTATGGAATTTTTCCAACAGTATAACTAGACTATAATTTCTATAGGCTAAGAATGGTTAATTAGCTTTTCACTGCTTGCCTAAAAGCTTTGTATCTTTTTTTTTTCTGACAAGCTTATTTCCTATTCTAATTCACACCTGATTCCTAAAGAGAAAAATGAGGCACCCTTGTGGTTCATAAATCCTTCGGTTTATTTTAGCTTTTCTCTTTTAGATTTGATTTGTCTCTGGAATATTACCCATTAGTTGTTCTTTCTTGTGCTTGTATTCCCACGCATAGACACAAATTGTGAGGCACATCATTAAGAACTTTCCTATACTGAAATACTTGAGCAGCAAAGTTCTGAGTTACAAGTGGTATCAATGCAGGAAGTTATTCTAAACTAGTGATGTTTTAAGTTCATATTGAAACTTGTTTTTTACTGACTTCCCTTCTAGGACAGTGTTGACTTAACACTATTATACTGTTAAGGAAATGTTAAGGAAGCACTATGTAATGTTACCTTCTGTTTGTTTCCTTGTATTCTATATTTAGTTTTACAATAGCAAAAGCCAGTAGCAACCGCATTAAGTTGACTAACATAGCATATGTTGGGTTTTTTTGTGGGACAGTTTATAGTGTGAAGAAAGCCTTAAGAACTGCGTAGCTAGGAAAAAAAATTCCTTGAACTTTTATTTAGATGTTGCTGCAGTATCGGGCATGAGAACATGGAGCTTTCCAGGGTTATAAATAACAGAAATAAAGCATGTACAGTATGCTGTAGTTATAACTGGAAGAGTTTCTCATTGCAGCAGCCAGATTGCTGGTTGGTGATTGTCTGTAGTAATTTGAAAGTTGTTAGGGAACGAAGGAAAGGAGGGCTAGAGGCTTTCAGTGCTCTGTACCTCATTATGTTTAGTTTGAGTTCATTGTATAGGACATATTTGGGGTTTTTTTCCAGATGACAGGGAATGATCAGAAATAAAGCTTAGGGAAAATTCAGTAATAGATGGAACAATTAGCTTCTCTTCAGGGTTACTGTATGACAGCTCCTATCAACCAGTATAGTTAGTACTTCAGGTTGAGAAATAACTCTTGTTTTTGTAATGTGAAAGGCATATATATTAACTTAGGTAGATAGTGATACAGTGGGGGTTAATTACTTCTCATTTAATTTTCATTTCTTTAAAAGACTGGACTTTTGTGTATTTGCAAAATAGTGTTTAGTTTTAAATAACAAATGTTCAGCAGTTGTAGAGAGGGCAGACAAATCCATGGTTGTCTGTTTGTTGTAGATCTTGCTCTGAAGACTGTGTTGTGGACAAGCTACTGAAGAAGACTATGATTCAAGTTCCATTTTGATTAAAACAGAGTTCTGTTAGGTCTGCCTTATAAGAATTGAAAAGTATCTGAACCATGAGAAACTGTGAAGACTTGGAATATTCACTTATTCCTTATAAGGAATGTGGTGTTTTTTTAAGAGAGTGCCCAAAATAACCACTGGGAAGCTTGTTATGTAATAACTGTGTTGCATTTGAAAATTATTTTTTGGTGTGTGTAGAGAACAGGTTAATTTCTTTCTTTCTTTCTTACTTTTTGCGAAGCTTTTAAAGTAATATGCCAACCTGGTCACTTTCTGCCTGTAAATCTGAGTAGATGACAGGAAGATTTGACATTGTTTACTTCCTCAAGGCTGCAGGGGTGCTAATTGGTAAAACTGTTGAGCAGAAATCAGTTCAGGTGTTGAAAGGAATATCTACTTGGTGGTCGGTTCTACTCTGCTATTCTTCCGCTAGGATTATTTACATACTCATTTGAAAGATGAAAATACTGATACCCAAGCTAGAATGCTGCCTCTGCTCCCTCATCTCAAGAATTTATTAGCTATATTTTTGTTTATATAGATAAATAAAGGTCTGGAGTAACGAAGACTTAGACTTGGTTCAGGAGAGATGGCTTAGATAATACTTAAGCAAATTGGATATACGTAAGTTCATATGCCATGATGGATGCACACAAGAGTGCTGGGAAGACCTGAGTGTCCTCCATGTGAGATTGCTTTTGATTATCTTCTAATGACTGAGGCCAGAGGACTAGATCACCACATTTCCTAAGGAATCAAGGAAACAACTAGTCCTGGAAACCATTTCCATGTATGCAAAAGGAAAGGAGGTGATTGAGATTAGTAGGTATGGATTCACAAATATGAAATCGTTCTTGAACAGCCTGATCATCTTCTACAGAGAAATGGGTGGCAAAAGAAGAGTGGTGGATACTTTCTGCCTCAATTTCAGTAAGACTGAAGACACTGTTTCCTTTAAGATCCTTGTATGAGCTGGTGCTGATGAAAGATGGACTGGATTAACAGACTGTGGTGTGGTGTGGATGGTACACAGCTGCACCTGGGGACAAATAACCTCATGTACCAGCAGTGTACCAGCCAGATGGAGGGGGGGGTAGGGATTTGTAGAGAAGGACCTGGAGATGCTGAATACCAGGGTGAGCCAGCAATGTGTCCTTAGGGCAAAGAAGGCCGTGGTTCCTTGGGATGCATTAGGAAAAGCATTGCTAGCAAGTCAAAGGGAGTTTTCTTCCCCTCTGCTCTGTGCTAAGTGCCACATCTACACTCTCTAGTACAAGTGATACAGAGCTACTAGAGAGAGTACAGTATACTAAGGTGTTCAAGGGCCTGGAGCATCTGCTGTGTGAGGACAGGTTGAGAGAGCTGAGAGTGTTCACCATTGAAAATAAGAAGGCTCTGGGAGGGATCTCATAAATTGATGTAATTGAAAAGTGAGTGCAAAGAGCCATGGAGCCAGGTTCTCCTCAGCCCAGTGACAGGATGAGGCTTTAGGCACAAGCAGAACATTGGAGATTCCCACTACACATAGAATTCTTAAGGTTGGAAAAGACCACTAAGATCATCTAGTCCAACCGTCAGCCCACTAACCATGTGTCTCAGTGCCACATCTGTGTGATTCTTGAAAACCTCCAGGGATGTGGAGGCTCCACGGCCTCCCTGGGCAATGCCTGTTCCAGTGCCTCACCAGTCTCTGAGAAAAGGATTTTCATAATATCCAATCTAATATTCAACCACTGATCAGAAAACACTTTTTTTTTTTTTTTTTTTTTTAAACCATGTGGCTGACAGAGTACTGGCATAAGCTCCCCAGCTTTTATGTACCAGTAACATAAAACTTATTCCCTTCTTTTTCTCTGTTAGGAAGAAGAAATTAAAGAAATTGCAATAACTCATCATGTAAAGGAAGGACATGAGAAAGCAGACCCTTCACAATTTGAACTTCTGAAAGTGCTTGGACAAGGATCCTTTGGAAAGGTTGGTAATCTAACTCCTATAAAGTATTCTGTTATAGACTCGAGCTTTCTGGCACTTTAGTGATTATTGTCTACTCCAAGGTCTCAGTAGGTGTTTATGGTCCACAACCTTAGTTGTCCAAATCCAGCTTAAAAATGAAACAGTAATTTTTTGTGACAGATAACTGGGAGAGAGTGGAATATGCGGTATAAGACAACAGAGCCTTTTGATCAATTTTAAAACTTAATTGGAGTTCTAAATGTAATAATAAGTTCTGGTATGTAATGTTAAAGCTGTCTTAGATATTAGGAAAAAGTAGAATGATTGACTTTTTCTTAATGGAAAGAAGGTGTTCTTAGTCATGATATTGGAGTAGTAATTCCAGTTATCTGATTGACTTGTAACATTGTAAAAATTAGGATGATGACACTACTACTCCTTCAGTTACTAAAAACTAATTTGTATGCTTTTCAAGGAATGTTGACGCAAGGGAATTGGACGCAGAAACAGATTAATCTAATCTCATATAGCATGGTTAATATTCTCATTTACTATTACACGTCTCTCTGCTTTTTTATAAATAACAAGAAAACTCGTGGCAGATACTTTTTTCCTTCCCATTTCTAAATCTGAGAATTGTCTTTACATCTTTAATTAGGGACATTAAAATACATATATATCCCATTTATGGGAGCCTTTTACGTTGAAAAAGAATCGTAGAGTCATTAAGGTTGGAAAAGGCCTCTAAGGTCGTTTAGTCCAATGTCCACCTAAGTTGAGGCTAATTGTACTTTATTGATATATGTGGAACTCAACCAAAGCATGTCATAATAGCTGTGCTTTGACACAAGATTGGTTCTCACTATTCAATATATTAAAATGAACAATTTTGTTAAACTTTGATTTACATCATTTTCTGTATCAATCTTTGTACACATCTATTTTAATATCAAGCCACTTTTTCACTTGCACATTTGCTTTGCCATCTTATAAACATTATTAAAACAGAGATACTTACAGATAAATATCAGAAAAATTCATTTGATCATAAAGTTGAATTTTGTGTTTCAGATTTGTCCTCTAAGAAAATCCAAGTTCATCCTTCCTTTTACTCACTGAAATGAATTAACTTTAGCAATCTACCTAACTAATTCTGGTATACTTTGAACCTTTTCAATTATGAGATGAAACAGTAGTATATAAAAATGCAAGGAATCTTCTATTTCTGTTCAGCAGGATCTAAAGAGAACTGTTAAAGAATGATGCAACTAATAGTAGAATTAGGAGGGAGTAACAAGGATGAGTTTCATTGGAATACTATTTACTCAAATTTCGTAGCAAATCATATTCATCTGGCTTGTGTTTCTTTTCTTTTAAGAATTCTTTTTAATTCTCTCTGCAGGTATTTCTTGTCAAAAAAATCTCAGGGTCAGATGCCAGGCAGCTTTATGCAATGAAGGTGCTGAAAAAGGCCACGTTGAAAGGTAAGCACTGTTTGGAGCAGGGGGGTAGGGAAATCATAGGCATTGTTACAAAGGAATCTTTACGTATGAGTACTTTGCAGATTGCATGCATCTTAGCTACTTCTGTTAAGAGCAAATAGCAGAATATAGCGATTTATATTGTAATGCTGTATTGTAATGGATTTAGTGAACAGTACAATATTGATAGAATTATGGAAGGAAGTAGATTTGGTTCTTTACCATGCTGAGTGTTAGATCTTTCTCAGTGGTGGTGGCTTAAAAGAGTAGTTGTTTCATCTGCTGCCTGACTTGCCCCTGAGCTGTGATCTGAAACTTAATGTCCTTCCTTATTTCATTTGCTGTGTATCACAGAAGATAACAGTTAGTACTATTTGCTCGTTTGGTATTTGTTATAATATTTAAAAGTGCATTGTGCCAGATGTTTTATTTTAAAAGCTCTAAACACTGGAGTTCAAGTCTATATTATTTCTTAAAATTTCAGAAGTGTACAGTACCTTTTCCCAGAACTTTGGCACTTGCTCTTAGATAAATATATTTGACGAAAACTGAAGTTAGCTAAGTTAAATGAGCAAAAATGACTTCTAAAATGAGTCCTTTTTTAATTGTTAATGAAAATGAAAGTAACCTCTTGCACTAATCCCTTAACTTGAATGTGTATTTATTGTTTTATTTCATTGTTAATATTCCAATCTATTTATAGTTCTAAGTCATGAGTGCACTGGGATTGAAATAATAATTTTGAAATAGGTCTGACAACATATGGAACACCTCTGTTACTGTTATAAACATGATTTGCAATTTTAACATATTTTTTTAATTGGAAGATATTATAGAATGACTTGTAGACAGAAGCTTCACAACTGTATCGAACCTCTATTAAAATGTTGAACATTATTATTTTTCTGCTTAAGATCTATTGCCAAATGTCTATTTCGAATCTCATTATACTTTGCCATCTTTTAAACCTGTTAGTGAGGGTGTGAGTGCTTTTTGAACTGTTTCCTATATTCTGATTACTCTGCTTTGTGGCACGTGTTGTTCTCATTATTTATTTCCTATTTTTCTGAAATTGATTTCCACTCATTTAAAATCCTTTGATATTTTCAATAGCCCTTAATTCCCAGGACTGTTATTAGCTTAGAATTAGAGTCAAAGATCATCTAGCAGTTGCTTTTTACAGACGTTTGATAGCCTGACTCCAAAGCTTTTTAATGGTGGCTTAATCTTATGTATAAAAAGTACAGTACAAGCTGTGACTCTAGTTTTGCCTGCGTACGGGGAACAGAAATACTGAAACTAGTACTTGAAAAATAGACAATTCAGGGTACTGAGCACTTGAGGGTGCAAAAGTCTTGAGCAGGAAGGTGGCGCTAACAGGATTTCATACTTTTCACGCTTTCTATCTGCAATTTCAGATGCTCTTGAGCGTCAATTTTTTCATGTTTTAAGAAGAGCAGAGTTTCAAGCAAATGAAGGGTACTACTAAAATCTTAATAATAATACTGTTTTTCTATAATTGGAGCTTCCTTTGAGATCTCGTATTACTTGATTTGCCCAAGATTCCATAGTTCTTTTAAGTCTATTTTATCATACTGTTGTTCAAAATGAAAATACAAACTTTGGCTACAGACATTTGTAATACTATTGTATGTGATTTTAAGCTAAGCAGGAAATGTGTGAGACATTCTAACTCATATTATGATTTCTGTCTTCTTTATCTTGCTTATGTTCTATTGTAGTTCGAGATCGAGTTCGGACAAAAATGGAACGTGATATCTTAGTAGAAGTTAACCATCCTTTTATTGTCAAGTTACATTATGGTGAGTTTGAGGAAAAAGTACATCTGTATCTTACAAATGAGCACTTGTCGAGGTACTACCTAACATTATCTGCAGTTCAAAGAATGACCCAAAAAAATATGCTGTCTTACTCTTGATCATGTGAAGGCTTGCTGTATAGTAATTTTCACACGCTGTAAGCATGTCGTTAACTTCATACACAGTAATAAGTCTTTCTTTATAGGATGGGGCATCTGTAGCCCTCTATGTTATTAAAAAGGACAGTTATCTATTTACATATTTTCTGTCATTCACTGCTTTAATTGATTTCTTATCCCTTATATGCAATGGCATCACTTCACAGATTCATTAAAATTAATATCTTCATCCATGTTATTGACAGTGGGGTTGTATGCAGTCTCAGCGAGTTTGCTGATGACACCAGGTAGTGGGGTGCAGTCATAGAATCATACAATCACAAGGTTGGAAAGGACCTACAAAGATCATCTAGTTCAACCATCCTCCCAGTTGACACAGCAGAGGAATGGGATACCACGAAGAGGGTCCTAGACAGGCTTGAGCAGTGGGCCCATGTGAACTTCATGAGGTTCAACAAAACCAAGTGCAAGGTCTTGCACCTGGGTCAAGGTAACTGTCACTACCAATACAAGCTGGGGGATGAAAGGCTTGTGTGCAGTCCTGCCAAAAAAGATCTGGAAGTGTACTGGTGGATGGACATGAGTGAGCAATGTGCCCTTGCAGTCCAGAAAGCCAAGTGTACCTTGGGCTGCATCAACTGTGGCCAGTGGGGTGAGGGAGGTGATCCTGCCCTTCTACTCTGTGCTGGTAGGGCCTAACCTGGAGTAGTATCACATCCAGATGTGAAGTCATCAGTACAGGAGAAGCATGGACCTGTTGGTGCATGTCCAGAGAAGGG
This sequence comes from Coturnix japonica, assembly GCF_054131305.1. Lineage (NCBI taxonomy): Eukaryota > Metazoa > Chordata > Aves > Galliformes > Phasianidae > Coturnix > Coturnix japonica. The sequence goes on from NC_140663.1 coordinate 109,913,154, forward strand.
CCACTGAAATGATCCAAGGGATAGAATACCTCTCCTGTGAGCACAGGCTGAGAGAGCTGGGGCTGTTCAGCCTGGAGAAGAAAAGGCTTCAGAGAGACCTGATAGCAGCCTTTCAGTATCTAAAAGAGCTGCAGGAAAAAAGGGGACAGACTCTTTAGCAGGGTCTGTGGTGATGGAAGAAGTGAAATGGTTTTGAGCTTAAAGATTGATGTAGGGAGAAAGTCTTTTACAGTGAGGGTGGTGAGCTACTGGAGATGTGGTTGATGCCTCATTCCTGGAGACTTTCACGGTGCAGCTGGATCAAGCTCTGGGCAACGTAGTCTAGCTGTGCATGTCCCTGTCCATTGCAGGGTAGTTGGAAGGGGCATTTAAATGTCATGTAGTACAACTCATAGGATTCTTTGATTCTAATCTATGAAAATTGATTTAATTTTAATTGCATAGATATCCATAAAAGTGTATTCATGTTGAAGAGAGGAAATGAATACTCTCAAAATATCTTGCAGAAAGTAAACTGAAAAGAAGATAACATTGACAAGTAGTTAATTTTTTTTTATTGGTTAATTCATATTTTTTCCTTTTTAGGATCTATTTCTTTTCCTGCCATTCAAATCTCAGCTCTCTATCACTCTTTCACCATCTACTTGTCACTCTTTTGCAAACTAGACTAGATCTCCCTGCTTAGCTGAGTTTCCTGAAGTTTTAGTCTACATACTTTTGTTACTAATTTGCTCTTCTGAGTGTAGGCTTTTTTACTTTCAAATGCTGAAGTACCAGAATAGTGTGGTTTTGGTTTTTAGACATTATGTTGGTGATACACTTTTCATTTATGTGGCATGAAAGTTGCTTTTTTCATGATAGGGTAGCATTTAATAGTTTTAAATATTTTTTCCACAGGGGAAAAAAGAATAATAATAATTTTTTTATATAAATTTAAAAGAGGATAAAAGATTAAGAAAGATAAACAGTGAATTATTGTGTACATTATTCTTCTAACTGTGGGTAGAATTAGCTAACGTTTAATGCTTTTAATTGGTCTTTTCAGCTTTTCAAACAGAAGGGAAGCTGTATCTTATTTTGGATTTTCTCAGGGGAGGAGACTTGTTTACACGTTTATCCAAAGAGGTAAACTTTCTTTATTTGAAAATCATATATTAAGAAAATTTTACTATAAATTGCCTATATTAGGGAGGTTTATTCTCTATAAGCCAATTTTCATTGAATGAATCTGTAAATATCTTTTTTTTTTAACAGTTGGTTTTGGTGTTTTCTTTTCCTCACAAGCAATCATTTCATGAGCGTGCTGTTGCATAATTCACATTGTCTAAGCCATTTTTTTCAGAAATAAGTAGTCTTTCTGTATTGCTATTTACACCTTGCTTAGATTTTTTTTTTCTCCTATTGCTCTCAGAATATGATGTGTCAGAAAAATATGGAGCATGGACTTTCAGAAACTTTCAGTTTCTTGTAGAGATTTCTCTTCATGAATGTGCCTGTGCTAAATATTGGAGATATATATATATATATATAATAAATATATATATATTTATAATAAATTATATATTTATTTATTTATAGAGGTAACGTAAGTACTTTTTATATAAGCTTTGGGCTTACATCTTTTCCTTAAATCTACAGAATTGAATATATGTACTATTTTAATTCTTACAAAGACCATTTTCTTAGTTCAGTTTTTGTTCTTCCCCTTCTACGGTTAAATCTCAGGTTGCATCTTGGGGTTTTTACCATCATTCTGTGTTCTTTTTTATAGTCTTGGAGAAACTCAGGCATTTGAGTTTTAATCTCTTTGTCTGGAAATGAAATGTTCACATCCAATGCAGAGGTGGTCACATTCCTAAAATTCTTTAAATGCTAGGTTTTGTATAACCAAACATTGTACTGCTAGTTGTTTTTTAATAAACAAGGGAAGGGAGTATTAAGAGGAATTATTCTGCAACAAGAATTCATTTACAATCAATCAAATTCTGGATTATTTACTTGGTTTTAATGTAAACTTTACAGAGTTTGCATGTAAAATAATTGTTCTGCTTTTTTCAGGTGATGTTCACAGAAGACGATGTTAAATTTTACCTAGCAGAATTAGCACTTGCTTTAGACCATCTCCATAGTCTTGGAATAATATACCGGGACCTAAAACCAGAAAAGTAAGAATCCACTGCAGCAAATGAAGCGTATTAATTTGATTTGTATAGCACTTCAACCAGAACACTTCTCTTTCTAGCTGTTAAATTTTAATTTTATGTATTTATTATACAAACTGAACAGGAGTGGAGGTTGGTGAAATTTGTAGTTCTTTAAATTAAAAAGTTGGATTTCATTTCTAATCAGAATGAAGCGCCTAGTTTGATATGCCAAGGCCTATATGTTGCTGTAAGTAGGAAGTATACTGAAATGTGTGTGCCTTTACAATGAGAGTGACATATATTTCGCTTTTTTTTTTTTTTTTTTTTTTTTTTTTTTGTTACTAATGAATTACACTTGAAGGCTTAAAAATAAGCATTTTTTTCTAAAGCTGATTTTTAAAATATACTGGAGTAAGAGCAGAATGGAGTTTGAATTTAAAAGATGAAAGAATTATGTTAAGTGCTTATTTAATCTACTGGCAATCATGAAGTTACACTGAAAAATTAAGCTTGGAACTAACAACTGCAGTGTAGTGTTGCCCTTTAATAACTTAGTTGCATCTCATTCAAAGGATTGAATTCTGTCTCCTGTTCTTTGTCTTCCATAACTTTTTCATTGTTTGAAGATGTAAAGCAGGAAATGCCAGTGACATCATCTGTAAAATTTTAAAACATTTCAGATAAAAATGCAAAGATTGTATGCTGCGGAACTGCTTTCTATTTGGAAAGGAGTCTACATGAAGATACAACATGTGCTTCTCCTCTGTTGTGCTTGATATGGTTAAATACACTGCGCCTCATTGGCAGGACATCTCAAAGTCTACTGACCTTTATGTTACTACTTCTCTATTATGGCTGTGCTAAAAAGTCTGTGAGATAATTGTCTCATGCCAAGTATTAAAAGAAAAGAAAATGAGTGATGATTATTACAGAATTCAGCTGTTATGTAGAATTCCCATTACTATAACCTGTTCTTTTGTGCATCTTTTAGAAATAAAACACAAATTTTAAGACATTAAGCCTTATCTGATGAGAATAAGGATTCATTCTCAAATCAGAATGACAATTAGTTTCCACGGGGAAAAGGAATCATAATTATAAAAAACCAAAGTAACTGCTGCCTTGAACAGCAAAATCTTTTCATCTTTTCATCTTTTCATTTTTGGCATGCAAAATCTTTTCAAAAGTTGAAATTGGAAGAAACAGCAGTAACTTACAGACTGCACTATGAGGCAGTTTCCCGCTATGGAAACTGGAAGAAGGAAAAGGGTGTTGTACATCTAGTTTGTTTCTCATTGCAATTTAATGCTGTGGTTGTTAAGGGAGTTGGTGTCTCCCATGTGTGGCCTCTTTTTTTTCTGACTGCAATAAACAGACTCTTAACTATGGGGCCATATGGGTCCCTTGGTACAACAATATTAATGTTATTTAGAATTGTAAACATTCTTTGAAACCATAATTACAAATTAATGCATGTTTTGCATACATACATGAGCATAACAGTTCTTGCTCAGTTTAGGAGTAATAGAAATATATCTCTCATTACCACATCTAATTAAAATAAATATATGTTACAGGCGGTCAAAACTTGAAAGTTCAAGCTAGCTTATTACATTCTGTGCTGAATTTAACCAAATAGATAAAAATCTGATATGCTGAATCTGTTTCTTCATAATCTTTAGTGAGAAGGAGTTGAGGGATAAGAAATTGTGTACTTTCGAAGTATCTCCTCCTAATGATGCATTTTCATGTGCTCACTTCTGCATGTCTTTGTGCTGTTCTGTCAGTTCTCAGATGTGATGAAACAGTAATTAAGATTGGGGTTTTTTTGTTTGTTTGTTTTTTTAGCATCCTGCTTGATGAGGAAGGACATATCAAATTAACAGGTAATCAAAAGGCAATTGCAACACATGGACTTTTCATAATAGTCTTTGAATCTCCCTCTTTTTTGTTGGAGCAATGCAGTAAAATCAGCAGTTCTAACTAGTAGGTGCTCCTGCTGTGGAGCAGATAGCACAATTAATTTGGTGTCGATAAAATATGCATTATATTGTTTTGAAAGTATATCTGATGTTATGGCCCTATAAAATAATGGTTTGGGGGTGGGGCTTCTGGGCAGAGAAATTTTTAATTCCTGTATGTATATTTGGGCATGTATATTTATGACCGATAAAAGCATCACATTTCACATTGTGGTAAAGGTATTGCCCATTACTGATTCAGAGTAAATAAAGACATTTTGAACTATTGTATTTTCTTCCAGATTTTGGCTTAAGTAAGGAATCGATTGATCATGAAAAAAAAGCCTACTCTTTCTGTGGGACGGTAGAATATATGGCACCTGAAGTCGTTAATCGACGAGGCCATACACAGAGTGCAGACTGGTGGTCTTTTGGTGTTTTAATGGTAGGTTTCTGGTAAATGATTTAATAACAATACTGCTTTAAAAGGTTTGTTGCAATAAATATTTAAATGTGTAGGGTGACCTTTAAATGAACTGTAACTGCCAGAAAATTTTGAAGTACTTGGAAATTAACAACAGTACAATAATGTTTGGATCAAGATTGTGGACTAGGTCTCATATCAACACCAACAATTTGCCATCCTTTTCTGATTGTTGAATTGAAAGAATATGCATCTATTGTGGTTTGAATATTATGGAGACTAACAGCAGTTATATACAGGAAAAATACTGTCTTCCAAGTTGAGGGGGGCATCTAGATCCAAATTTTAAATATTAAATCATTCACAAGAGGGAAGAAACTGAGCAATAACATCCTGAAAAGTCTCCAGTGTAATTACAGCTTGGTAGGATAAAGACAGCTGTTGTTTGTGCATATCAGAACTAAATGTAAGTGATACTAAGTGAATAGGGATGCTCCGGAGGACCCACCTTACAGTGTTCCTGCAAGGAGCTAACTTCTGTTGGATTGTAGGTTCAGGGGACATATGTGTATCAAATATGGCTTTGGAGACAAAAAAGACAGACAATATTTTAGAAATGCTTAATGGCCTTTAATGTACATAATTTTTGTGTGCATTTTTGCTGTGAAGTCAAAAACAACTTTTTAAAGGAAATTTTCTGCTTCTGTAGTACATCTACAAATGCAACAGTACAGTATATGTGCTTTGTAGTACAAGAAGGACTTCTGTGTCTGAAAATGTCGTCATATCACATTTTAATCGTCTAGAATGCTGTTGTGATCTGAAAACTGACTATGTAAAAGTAGCACCTGATGACTAAACTCTCCAGACAGACAAGCACAGACACACACTCTCAGAACTGCTTATTTTATCATTATGAACGCATTTAATCATTACTGTAGGCTTTGAGCATGCAGTCAATTAGAGGAAAATTACAAAGTGGTGGCAAAATATTTCTGGTTGATTAAAACACAAACATAGCTAAATTTCAACTTTATTAGATACAGCTGAAAAATACAGTTTTGTGCTAATGAAGCGCATGTTAGTGTTGAAAGTTCCTGAAATATGTTAGACATGACTGCTGTAGTTTTCGGTCTAAATGCACTGAAGCAATACACCTTGGCTTCAGTTTTATATGTGAAAATATGTCCTTAGAGAGCAGATCCTCTAAATTAGTATGCCGAATGCAGTGATATTTTCTGAGACATTTTTCTTGTGTGTCTCTAGTTCAGATGATGACTTTCATAGGCAATCTGGATCTGTCCACTCAATTCAGATTAAGGTGTTTCAGAATTAAGGTGTTGATGGTGTAATATGAGTACACAGTATATAGACTGAACAAAAGTTATAGCATAGAAATGGAGACTAGGAAGGTAATAAATCATTTTTCACCCTGTCTCCTGCTGTAGGACATGGATTATGTGTAAACCATCATTGAGCAGTAACTTATAATATACTCTTAAAACAGTGCATATTTTCATGGATGCCAGACATCTGAAAATGTTCATTTAAAGTTTTCAGAAGCATCACAGATTTGTAGAGGTACTTTCCTGCTGAGATAAATAACCAATGGTAACTACAGAAGACAAATGTTGACTTAAAGTACTACTGGGCTGTAGGCATGGGACTACAGTGTCCTTTTGTGAGGAGGGGTTGGAGTGGAACAAATGACACCTATTGAGCTGTTTGTACAAGTGGGTATGCTTGTAACCAATAAGAGCTTGCTTTAAAAAAAGCTTTTTATTATTAATCTAGACCATTTCAAGTACGCGAATTGAGTATAACATGTAACAACACAAATTTGCTCTTAAAAAATGATTGCTAAGTGTAGTTTATAAAACAAATCATTCTAAAATGGGGGGGAGAAGATAGTTTCGCTTTAATTCTTGCACAGCTTCCTGGTGGTTATGTAAAAACAATTAAAGTTGAAAGTAGAGCTTTTTTGTGTTGGCTGTGTATTAATTTCAAGATTTTACATAGAAATATATATGTAAAAAACAATAGAGTACAAAGTACCTAGCAGCTCTTACTGATAATGGTTTTAAGGATAGTCGGAAATTTAAAATAAATTTTAATAAAGCTCATTTCAGATATAAAAAAAAACTTCAGTTGCATGTTATTCACTGAAGTTATCACTGTATATTTTAAATACTTAAAGATTGAATTTTTGGATTGAAACAGAAAGATTAGAGGACATCTTGTATTTAGGATGGCTTAAGCTTGCATAAACTTTTCAGAGAATTATTTTATAATTACTTTAGTTTTGATGGCTTTAGGTGTATGTCATGAAATTTCATAAAACTAAATTGTTTTGCAATTCTTAAACCAAAAATCAAGATTCCTGCCTCAATGCTGGCTGCCGTGTCTGCTGCCAGATGGCTTTCTGTACCTCAGATTTGGTATCCCTGCAGAAGTACTGCATCCCAATAGAAGTTCCTTTATATCTTTATATTTATCTATTTTTACTTGGTCACTTTCAGAACAGATCAGTATTTTAACAGTGTCTATTGCCTTCTGCCAGGCACTGTAGAATGTGCATGCATGTACTGTGTAGTTCCTACGTGTTCCTTCAGACTTTATTTCCACTGTATACATATACAGTAACCACTTTTTCATCATGCATGTCTTTGTCAATCAATCAACTAACCTTTTTCCCTCTTCCAATAAGGACTATATATTTACTGATTTTAAGCATTTTAATATTTTTTAACTACCTCTGTGTGAGGACAAATTGTCACTAACTTTTGAAAGGGGAATCTTTTTCCCTCTAGTCCTACTCTCTTCAAAACTAAAATATAGTTGCGTAGCTCAAGTTTTTTAAAAATAAACTTTTAAGGCGGAAGTGCTACACAAAAAATATAGGCTAAATTGTTCAGATGAAAGCATGTCAAGCAAGGTATCAATCTAGGAAGATATTTTGCAGCATTAGAATAGCAGAGGCTGCTCAATGCTCGTAGTGATTTAAACTGTACAATGAGAAGTTGTTTTACACAGACTTGATTGTTGATATGCATGAGTTTTGGAAGGTTAAGATGATGCTGAGTAGTTTTGTCAAAAATTAGATTCTTGTCCAGGTAATGTAATTGATGAAAGTTTTACTCTATACAGTTTGAAATGCTCACTGGTACTCTACCTTTCCAAGGGAAAGACAGAAAAGAAACCATGACTATGATTCTCAAGTGAGTACACTCTTATTTATATATCTCATCAGGTATTCTACAGGGATGCCCTCCGGGCTGCAATATCTAATTTCTACTCTTCCCTCATTTCCAAAGGTACTGGTAAATCCTCACTCCCTATTAATTCCCTTTGCCATCTATCTAATTTGCCTTTCTATTCCTTCCCCTTACCAGGTACAAAGAATTTCATAGCAGTTCTTTAATCTGTAATAACAACTTCTACAACCATATTATCTTCCCCATTTTATGTCCGTAATATTTTAACCTTCTTGTCCTTTTTGATCTCCTATACAATTTTTCCCTTATTTTATTGCTTTTTTTCTTTTGAGAAAGTATTTTCTCTTCCTTCTCATTCTTACCAGCATTTTACCCTACTACTTTATATTTACTGCTGCCAACAGCTTGCTTCCCTTACATATTCTCCTGTGACTTATCCAAGCTCAAATTTTTATCTGCTATTTGCAGTGTAGGTTTTGCATTAGCTATATTGTGGAAATTGCTTTCTTTCATGCAGTTTAACATACTTGTTTTTGCTATTAAGGCTTGCTTTTTTTCTTTACTGTTGCCCTACATCTTTTTTGATCTAATACAACCTATAATGTAATAGTCCCATATTCATGACTGTAATCCAACTCTGTGCAAACTATTCTGTTTTATCAGGTCATAGTTTCACTTCTGTGTCAAAACATTTTTTACTAACACCATTTGTTTTCTCCTGGAAGCTCATAGGACTGTTTCAATTTTCTCATTTGTTTCTTCAAATACAAATAGTTAATTAGCGTCCTTTGTCCCATTACCACTAAATATCAAAACCAGCACTACTTTTGCACCAACAGCCTGCTTCTAAAAATTCTTTCATATTTTTCTAAGAAGTTTGCATGCGAAGACTGCTAGAAAGCATTCTCGTCCTGGCTTTTGCATTCATAGTGCATGTACGTAGTTCTTCTTTGCCCCTGCTTTTCTTTCCATATTTGTAGGTATGTTTAGTGCTGCTAATTTCTACCTAATCTCAACACCATGCTAATTTTCATCTTCATGGTCATATTGAACGTTTTTAACTAAAAGACTCTATCCACAGCAAGTATAAACTAGTTCTGCCCACCTTCTGTTTAGAAGAAAGTAGTCTGAGATTGTTCTGCTGCGCTGACACTTAAATTAGGAGCCATGCTTTTTTTTTAATCCATGTCTCAAATAATGTATTTCTCTTCTTTATTTACTTGTCTGCATGTGGCTCCACTTTGTTACTCAACAGTCTTTCTACTGGTGCTTCAAAAATCTTGTGTTCAGCTGGCATGTAGAATATCCTCCTTGCAAGTTAACTGACATCCATAGTTACTTTCAGATTTCATCTAAGCATGCATCTCTAATTCCCTTTCCAATTTCCCTTAGCTTCTAGTCTTTATAACTGCTACTTGTTTCAGAAAGCTGTACAAAAAATGTGGTGTGAAGTAAAGAATTTTTAGCTATCTTAATGTTCAGTACATCAATTCTGTACATATGTAGTTCACTCCAAAAGTAATGCCTCCTCTTTATTTCCATGGAAACTACAACAATACAAAGAGCACAGTAACACTATTTGATAGAGTAAATTCTCAGCTACAAGATACTAATTTTCAACATAGTTAACTTTAGCTATACACTTATCCAGTATTGAACAAGAGCCTGCGTGACTCACTCAGTAAGAAGATATTTGTGCCAGAAAAGGTGACACATGTCGCCACTGCTGCAACACACCACCCAGTGCCTCACTGTGCTCGCATCCACTGTTTGGTCTCCATAAACATTGAGCAAGCATTGCTGAATGTCAGTGGGTGCAATTTTTTTCTGCGTGTAGAAAATTCTCCACCTTTTTGCTTCCTAGGCACTTCCATATCAGGCACCACTTGTCAGACTGCCACTACTACTGCTGTCTGTCACATGGCAGCAACATGTAATGTGATACTGGCTGGGAGGTTCAACCTCTACTGCTATACCATCAGCATCCACCTCTGCTGTCATGGCCTTACATAATAAAATAGGAGGCATTACTTTCAGAGCAGCACTCAAACATACATACAAGTCTGTTTTGTTTTTGATAACATGAACAGCTAAAAAAAATATTTTAAAACATTTTTAAGTTCACATTTTTTGTCTGGCCCCCTAAATATTAGTGAATATTTTCATTTGATTTTGCGTGTGTTAGTAAATACACTATTTGACCTTATTGTCTTTTGAACTGTTTAAAATGAACAAGTGTGTATCTGAATTCACCTTTTCCTAATGTATCACTAAGATACAGCACTTTTCTTACATTCTGTTCTTGAAAAATCGGAGGGGGGGGGGGGGGGGAAGCATTCATCTGACAAGGTGTTTTGTTTTACCAGGCTCCTTATTTCTTGCTGAGACCAGGTTGTTGGGTTTTTTTGTATGCTTCCCTTATAACCGAGAAACACTGCAGTTTGAAGAAACCATACTTGGTAGCAATAAAACTAACTTTTTTAGTCTTCTCCTTTACTGACATGGTCTGCCTTGGTACAAAATTTTTTGTCTTCATCCATCAGGAATGTCAGAACAAAAAATTGCTGTCACTCATGTGTTTCCTAAGAAATAGGAAATAGGCTTTTTTATAGGAAGCCTCAGGACACAGTGATTTTGTTCTTTCTATTGAGCCAAGTGGCCACTGAAGGGTTTTTTGTGGAAGGTGCTCTTTCATGACAGAAAGAATGCATTGATAGTCTCTGTGCTTTGTGTTAATGTCCTCTTACTCACTCGATTATGGACTGCAGTACATACCAGTCATCCAGCAGTTCTTCTAAATGTTCTAGCTCTGTTTATCAAGTCACTTTGGAAGATAAATTGTGGTTAAGTTTTTAGCCAAGTTTTAGAAATATTTGTTTTTTTCTAAGCAGTTGATCTCTCAGGCTACATCCCTAAAGCTAGAGCTGTTTTGCACTGCAGTAGTAGGGCAAAGATTTTCACCTATGTAACTGCAGATTTTTGTCATAGTTATCTGTTCTCTGTTCTTCAGAAACACTGTTTTACTTAAAATGATACTGTAGCTTCTGCATATGTGTTTCTTGCTTTCATGTTACAGTATAGCTCAGCGAACAGACTCTATACCAAGTGAAAGTGCAAGGAATAACTGCATTTAAAATGCATAAGAATTTGCCTGCTAAAGAAGCATGATAATCAGGATAACAGCAGATACCTTATACCTTTATACTGCTGTTCCCGATCTGCCTGTAGTGTATTACAGAAGAGTCCTAAGGAGATAGGTGTTTTTTTGTTGATGTTGCTGTTGGCTCTTTTTCACCCCAGCTTATTTAATGCAGAGGCAAATGGCAAATTTATTAAATTCTAGTTTAAAAGCAATGAACTGTGAATTGATGATGGTGGTTACTGAAGTGACAGAAAGATGAACATTGACAAGTAGCTAGAATGCAAGGCAAATCATGTCTTCTGTTAAAAACAGAGAGAAAGCTTGTGTTGTGGATTGCTACAGACAAGCTACAGGTTGAACAAGAGATAGATGGGCAGGATCTAGATCTACCCTGACTGCTACCACAGTTAAAAGGAAAAAACAAAAAAACAAAATTGAAACCTAGTAACAGTGAGCAGATTACCAGCCCAGTGTTACATGGGGTGGAGCAAAAAGAGATAACAGCTCCGAAAACAGAGTGAAATAGCAACTACAAAAGCTAAAATCTAGAACTTCATGACTGGTAAGGTGCAAAGTAGTGTTTGAAAGTAAATGAGGAGTGAATGGGCAAAAGGAGGAAAGTAATCTTTTTCTTTTTACCTGCTAATCTTGCAAGATCTGTCCTACCTTTATTCAATTTGTCTTGTATTTTTCTGTTCTTTTGCATGGGTGTTCTTAATGTATGTCCTATGTGGTTCTTTTCTTACACCTTCTAGAATGCAGTTTATATTACTAGCAGAATGGATCTTCTTGCTTGATGTCATTTGTTAAAAACCTTGTTTAAAAGGTGGATCAAAACAGATTACAACAGTTTGTAAGTTGTTATCCTGTAATTATTTTCTGCTTTTTGTACATCTTTTAACATTTTTGCGTCCTCTACCTAATTCACTGTCAATACTTAAAATATTATACTACTCAAAACAGAATAAGTTAAAATTACACGTTTACATGACTGACAGCACTTTTGCTATGTTTCTGATGTCTGAAGGCAATTTCTCATTGAAGCTATTTTGCGTGAATACAGATTTGCTGAATTGTAAAGGGCCAGGGAAGTGCAAAGTATGTTAATATGTTTGTATGCTATTAATTATTTTTGTTTTATAGGGCCAAACTTGGAATGCCCCAGTTCTTGAGTCCCGAAGCGCAGAGTCTTCTGCGAATGCTCTTCAAAAGGAACCCAGCTAACAGATTAGGTAAAGTGCTTAATGGAATGCTTTAAATTGGATCATAAAATTGATAACATAGTAATTATATTGACTGAATACATATGCAGCTTCTTGTTTAAAGCAAGCTGTGAAGGAAGAGCATAGCTTGCCTGTTTGCTTTTCTGATGAACAGCAAAATATCTTTTTTTTAATTTGCATTTCTAAAAAAAGAAAATTAGTAGTAATAAGAAATATAATTTCCTAGTAATCCCTTTTGACCAAGAAAGTAATTCTTCCTTTAAAAAGGAGCTGGTCCAGATGGAGTAGAAGAAATTAAGAGACATCCCTTCTTTTCCAAAATAGATTGGAATGTGAGTACCTAATTAAAAATAATAATAATAAACTTCTTAATTAAGAAGTATTTGTAGGTGTCATGAAACTTTTCAATTCACTCTGACTTACCCTTCTCTTTAGAAATTGTACAGAAGAGAAATTCACCCCCCTTTTAAACCTGCAACTGGCAGACCTGAAGATACATTTTATTTTGATCCTGAATTCACAGCAAAAACTCCAAAAGGTAAAAAGAGAAGAATTCAACAATTTATGTATTTAAATATTAGAAATAGTTTTCCTGTTGACTGTGTCTTGTTCTTGCAAGCTTTGCAGAGCTAAACAAATACTCAAAGAGAAATATTCCATATTTCTTAAGGATTTTTGTAGTCTTGAGTGCTAATATAACATGGAGGGAGTATTGAGTTGTCCTATATAAAAATTGAAGTAATCCTCACCAACAAAGCATACAGATAAATTCAATTTTCCCATCTAAATCCCAAATAGTCACTGTTAATTTAAAGATGATTCATGTCCATCTCTTGAAAGTGATACCCTATGGTGTCATTTAATTTGTGGTAGTATCTTTACATACTATGTATATGTTGGAACTTACTTCAGATTTTGGGGGATAAAGTTGCTGTTTGAGAGCAGTCTGATTCTGCATAGCTTGACAAAGACCCATTCAAAACATGATAGAAATTCTTGTCTCTATAAATTTAGTGAGTTACCAAATTTATGAATTCTTTCTCCATAAATATAAATACACTGCTGTAGGGAAATATTTTCTGCACAGTACTGGTTTTGTATTATAAAACATTATCTAGCAGTAATACAATCTTTGAAGTATTTGGTTATCAATGGTGGCTATAATTAGGATGTGGAAATAATTCAGTACTTGTATTTCAGTACTGAAAAATACTTCATACAAATTGCAGTTTACATACTTCATAGAATAAAGTTGTTTTGCTCTTCAGTTTAGTCCTGACTGCATCTCTTCATTTTAAAAAATTATGCCATGTAAGTAGATGATATGTTTTTCAGATTCGCCTGGTATTCCACCTAGTGCTAATGCACATCAACTTTTTCGCGGATTTAGTTTTGTAGCTATTGCATCAGATGATGAAAGCCAATCAATGCAGACAGTTGGAGTGCATTCAATTGTCCAGGTGAGTACATCAACATCAGAGGAGGGGGGAAAAGGGTCAGTTATGTAGTGTTACCCTCTCTTGGTGGAAGGGATGTTTCCTTTGTTGTAAAATGAGGCACTGTGACAGTGGCATTATCAGCTTTATACAGTAAATGTAAGGATCAGATTACTTTATTCAAGCAAGGTCTTTGAAAGTGTAGGACCTTTTTCATTTCTGAGCATCCGTGAGTGTGAACAGGCTTCAACCCATAAAGGAAAGCATTCTATCCTCCAAACTATAGCTACTCTTTAATATCAAGCCTTGATTGTATGATCAAGAGGAATATAGGCAGCTTCATCATTTAGTTTTACAGCCCAAAATATCGATTCCTATAGTACATGTAGGAAGCACTAGAATACAATTGCCTGGGTGTTGTGGACTGCTATGTATTTTAGGAATATATTCAACCTCTCCCAAACCAGTTTAAATAAAATGTAATAAGCTGTGACATTTTGTGGTTGTTTGTTTATCTTATAGGTCAGTGTTGCAGTATGCATAAGCTTTGGCTTCCTGCTGGTTTTAGAATGACTCCTGTAGTGTCTCCTATGTTAGTAATTGTGTGGTTGTTAATTTTAGTAGTCTAAAGCAGCTGCTATTTTTATACATTCTCTTACTTCCGGTGCTGCTTATTTTTGGACAGCAAAGCTTTGGCTAGGTGCAGTCTTGTGTGAAATAAGGAAGGGGGCTTCATGCTTGAATGGGGGAGAGCCATGCTTTGCCTCCTTGTAAGACTGAGGTCATTCTAAAGGCATGCACTGGGCAGTTTGCAGTCAGCAGGATGTAAGCAGATGCATCTACAGGAAAAAAAAAAAAATTACTGAGGAAAACTAACTAGTGGCCTGAGCTGTGGTGGAAACTTCTTATTGATGTGTAGGTAGGAACTAAATGACATGCTGTGTGATCAGATTTTTCTTATATTTTCACTGCAGGAATGTTTTGTAGCTGAGTAGCTTTTATTTCTTCATTCTTTTTACTCTGTCTGGAGTAGTTCTAATATGTTTGTCCACATTGCCCTTTTCACTTGTAATGAAATGTTGAATTTAAAGGGTTCGTAGATCCCCTTTTAATTCTAAGAAGCTGTTTGATTTGGTATGCTTGTCAGAATGACTTCTGGTCCAGAAGTCTTGCTAACAGTTACCAAAGCTTCTCTGTGCTCCTTCTTTCCCACATACTTTTGTGGATTATGTTCTTTTTCTTTGTATATGGCTTCCTTCTCTTGTAAAAGTCTCTCTCTAGTGCTTTTCCTCTGTGCCCCTCAACCACTTCCTCACTCATATTTCCTCTTTTCTCTGCAGCAGGATACCCAGATGGTTTCCTGCAAATGCTTTGCATCCTTTGCACAAATTCCTTATACCAGAAAGCCATTTCCTTCCCTTACAAAATTGGAACACTTCTCCTTCATGCTTTTAATTTCTGACAGGATTTTTAATTGTTGTACCATGAAATTTCCAGTTAGTCTAATCATACTGAATACCACCTGAAATTTGTAGCTGACATTTCACATGTAAAGAAAACATTCATCAATTTAGATGACAGAAATAATGATGCTTTTTTTTTATCGCTAACTGTAGCCCTCTGATCTTCTTTTGTCTGAGATTCTATCTCTAAATAAATAGATCCATAAGCAGAAGAACGTCACATTTTCAGTTTGGAAAGTGCAGTGAGCATCATTTATAATGTATAGAATTTATCTCATACTAGCATCAAACAGAAGGTAGTGTCTGTTGAAAACTCTTTGATCTAATATAGCCATCAGTTTAAAATTTGAAGCAAATCACTAGGAATTCAAAAACTTGCTGTTAATGTAAATACCAGTTTTTCATTTAGAATATTGATCAATTGATAATGTTATTTTGGTAGCAGTTGCACAGGAACAGCATCCAGTTTACTGATGGATATGAAGTAAAAGAAGATATTGGAGTTGGATCTTACTCTATCTGCAAGAGATGTGTTCATAAAGCTTCAAACATGGAATATGCTGTAAAGGTAACTACTTGGTCATAAAACAAAAAAGGGCCGTAAGTCTGTTTTTATTGTCTTTCTACATAACACTGTAGAATTGGATGGTTACTAAACAAAGATGTATATTAGCAGACTTGTAAAGTAGAGGGGGAAAAAAAAACTAATCCCATGGTATGAAACTATTATTTTCTTGAATTGTTGAACAATTCATTACTTGCACATAGAATGCAAAGATGAATTCAGAATGTTTTCCCATATCCTTGCACTCAATTTCTCTACTGGAAAGTCTCCAAACTCAGTTTGGTAGTTATATACTTGTAACTATCCTCGTTCTAGCCAAGAACAGGTATTACTTCTGTTCTTGCAATTTAGAGTAAGTTCTTGAAATTGGAGGAAAAGCATTGCCATTAATTTTCTAAGCTGTAATATTTATTGTGTAGATTGCTTTGCTTTTCTGCTGCTTCCATTATAGCTTTTTCTCCTCAGAGAATCGTGGAAAGAAAGAAAGGAAAAAAAAACAGCATCCAGTCTGTTAGGATGATGCTGGTAGTAGAAGAGCTTTAGGATTCCAAGAGGAAGGAGGAGTGAGATAAAGAAGACATGAGAGGAAATTCAGTTCAGAAGGAGAAAAAAGGAGAAGGACTTTTATGAGTACAAGATGAATACTTAGTAAATAGAGCCAAATAATGTTTGGTTTGCACATGGAAAACATCAGAGACTGATATCTGTACTTCACAGATTCATTAAGAACTTTCACGGTAGAATGCTTGTCAAAATTAGCTTTGGAAATACTTTTCTTATTGTTGATTCCTTAACTCTCTTTTGCTGCACTAAATATTTGTTTGAGATCAGCTTTTGAAAAATCAGTTCATTAGCATCATCAAACTGACATCTCGTGTCAAGTTAGGAACTTCCTATTTTATTAAATGATTGGTGGATGAGACTCCAGTCATCCAGCTGCCTTGTGTAATCACTGTCTGAGGGATCAGCATTACTTGTTGTTTCTTGCTGTTCCACTTTAACTTTGGTTTTTATGTTCCATGCCTCTTGCCAACAGTGATAAATATTGCTCATGTGTTTCTGCTAGTAAGTACACTGGATATTATATGCACGATATAATATTCACAAAAAGACTTATGCTTACATATCTGTTTGTTCTTACAGATCATTGACAAGAGTAAAAGAGATCCAACAGAGGAGATTGAAATCCTGCTGCGCTATGGGCAGCATCCAAATATTATTACCCTAAAAGATGTAAGTGATTCTTTGAAGACATCCTTTAGTACATTATAATAGCATTCAGCTTTTAAACTTGAAAGATGTCAAACTATATGTTTTAGGCTTGCTACTGATTTTCAGTATCTCAAATTTAAGATTTAATTTATGTAAGAGTCAAGTTGTTATAACACAACTTACACAACAGAACTCAGTTTCTACACAGATTGTTCACTGTCATCTTTTAAAGAAGCTTGTATTTTTGTAGAGTGTAATCTTAAGCCATCAAATAGTTCATCCTTGAAAAATTTTAATACAGAGAACTTGATGTTTGAGGCAGCATAAGACTTGAAGTTGTTTTCATGGACATTAATAAGTAGTATCTAGTATAGGGCAAAATCTCCTGTGTTTATCGCTTTTGTTTATCAAGTATCTTTAAGTAGTCTTCATATAGAGGCGTATATGAAGCTATTTTTTCCTGTATTATATTTTTGACCGTGGAAATGCTTTAACTATAAAACACAAATAATAGAAGTTGAGAGGTAGAGATTTTTCACAGTAAGCACTAGATTCTGATGATCTAAGAGAAAAAGAAAATTGGATTTCTCTTTAATTATGCATTAAAGAATTAAAAATTTAAAAAGTATATAGTTAATGAAGTCTTTAGTCTGCAAGAAAGTGAAGTCTTTAGTCTGGTCCAGCAAAACAGAGCTAACCATTTCCAGAAAGCTAAGCTCAACTGAAAGTAGTTTCTCAGGTATTTTGAAGTCTTTAAAACGGTAGCTTGTAAATATTATGGAGCTGGGTACTACAGAACTCAGCTTAAGGTTTGTCTACAATAATTTTTCTTCACGGTTTTGATACTGTGTGTTTTGGCCCTTTCTTTGGTGATCTGATGTAGTCACACACAAGCTACTCCACCATGGAGCTTACCTGATTGCAAGTTGGATGTCACAGTAACAGCCCCACATTCTATGTTCTGTGTTTCATGCTATTGGGCAGTTAAACTAACAAAATGCTTCTCTGTTAAGGTGGGATCTGCATCAGCTTTCCTATTGCTTTTAGTACTGTGTGCTACGTTAACATATTTGTTTATGAGAGATTATGTTACTGATGAGAAGACAAATGCAAAGGTTACTGTGAGTGCTGATCTGATGAATGATTTTTTTTTTTTCGCTGAGAAGAGAGAATCCCGGGCAGCCTCAAAAAGTTGCCTCACACCAAATTCTTCTGCTTTGTGATTAATACTTCATCATGGCCAGTTGTCTTCCAGTAGGAGCCATCTTTCATTCAAACCAGCTATAATATACAGAATGCAAGAAGTGACTTCAAAACAAAGCCTTACACCACAGAGGAAGATATAATTGGCTGTATTTTTTTATTATTCCTACTTCAGGGCAACTCCTTAAGCAAAGTCTGTAGAATTGTGTCTAGTGTGAAGAAAGAGGCATAGGATCCATATGCATTAGGAACTTGTGTGATGTCCACTACCATAAAAATTTAACATCTTAATAGTAAATGGGTGGTGTAAATTACTTGTATGTCTCAAAGTACAGTGGTATGCTTTCAGAGGAAAGCATAAGAAGTCTTTGGCCATCAGGCCTCAAACAGATTGGGAACATAATATGTTGTTATGCAAATAAAACTTAATTTTGATTTGACTCAATTTTGCAGTCAGTTCCATACCAAGATTTAAATGTTTCTATCTTGAAATACTGAAATAAGATACTTTGGCATTTAAGTGCATGTCTTGGAAAGGCTAGAAATACTTTTTTTCTTCTCTTATCTTCCAAGAATAAATGCAGTAATGCTTGAATTTAAATGGAGGTGGAAAATTTCACTTTTGTTTGGCCTTTATGTGGTTTGTGAGGGCATTTGCATTAAAAAACAATGGATGCTCAGAACACCAAGTTTGTTTTTACAGTGTAGGCTTCTTCAGGGTTTTATTTCTGTTTGTAATTAGTGGTCTTTTTCAGATACACAGCATATAAACAGAAGGAGATTTGCATTGCTATATCAATGTCCTTCTTGATAACCTGCCTTCAACAATGCCAGTAGAGGTGGCTAGGAAACTGTCAGAACTGAGGAAACACAGAGCTTCCATTGGTCCATTACCTAGGAACTTCCAGTGCCAGTCCACTATATGTATTTTAGTTACTATTATGTAACAGGACTTCTGACCCATTTTGAGTTATTTAAAGCATTGGCAGAAAAGATTCTTCAGAAGCTTTTTTAGAAACCTGCAAACAGCTTATCCAGTCTTCCTGTCCAAGTGCTTATTTCTGACTTTAAAAAAAAAAAAGAAAAAAAAAAAAAAAAAAAGAACCTCCAAATATGTTTGTGAAACCTTATTTCACATTATGAAACTGTTCTCTCTCCACTTTTATTCAGGTGCCTATGTCACATTGTTTTTTACTAAGTTTTTTTTTCCAGTTTGCTTGGTAGACAAGACATACTGTCTCATCTTTAGGGGATCCCAAGAGTTAATGTTGAAATCTGACATGTTTATGATCTTAACATAATGCTGTGCATCTGACTGTGAAGGAAACATCACAGAAGCATGTACTTAGTACAAACAGCTTCCTGGGATTAAATTGGTTAGAGAGATTGGGGCAGGGAAGGAGGTTGAGGTAGGCTTTTGTTTTTTTTGTTGTTTATTTTTAAGGCAGATAAAACCGTAGGAGGCTAGCAGTTGTAGCAGCCAAAAGCAAATTTACTCAGATGTCCCTCTGCGGTGCTGAGATGCGTGATGTGTGTGCTTTGTAGTGCCAAGTGAAGTAAGACCATTTCAGTGTTTAGAACTCTGTCATCCTACTTTTTAATCCTGTGCAGTATTTTTCATGTAAATCTGTTCAGATAATCGGTCACTTATATTTAATAGGGGTAGAATTACTACTAAGTGAGAACTTTAAAAACCAATCATGTCATCTTTTTGAGACTATGAGCTTGTAAAAGGGTGCAGAATTATCTAATGCTCTTCCTCTTGTTTAAATGGATGAGAAAATAATTTTTTACCTGAAAGAACAAAAACTTCTAAGCCAAGAAAAAATCAGTTTTCAAACTTGAAAGCAAATTGTAGTTATTCCAAGTATTATCTAGTGTGTGTTTACAAGACAGTTTAACAAAGAAATTGGGATGAAAACTTTCTTAATTTAGCTGTTATCTATTCCTAATTGCATTTTGCTACAACATGGATAATTGTTTCTATACATAGCTAGTTTTCACTTCTTATGTATTACAGGGGAGAACAATTCCAACATCAGCAAGAAAAATAGTTTGAAGTAATGACTGGGAACAGAGTCTGTAAAATGTTTCATTACAGCAGAAACCAATTTCTGAGTTAATTCAAAACCCCAGTAAAGTGGAAAGAAATGCTTCAGCGTTGCTTAAAATGTGTTTTGGTATAGTTCAGTCTGTAGTGCCCCCTGGTGATGCTGTAAATTATTTCTCAATTATTATTACCAAAGAAGATGAGAGCAAGGCAAAAATTAAGAATTTTTCTATAATTAAAAGCATAGACTAAATGTGTATATTGTTTACACTTAGTTACAAGCTTTATGTGCAAATTATGGGATTTTAAATCGCAGGTTTGCATACCTGAACTTCAAGACTGACCTCAAATAATCTGTGTACTCCACTGTTCTTCTATTTTATCTAACTGTTTGCTTGGAATGATCTTCTTTTTTTGTTGCAGTTTAGTGCAATAAATGCTTCTGGAATTAGCTCTAATGTTGCATAATCAAACTAGATTCTCTTTTCTTCCCAGATTCTCCTGTGTCTTGTTTAATTTTTTTCAGAAAAACTATTTGAGAGAAAGCTACATTGTTATTCATATAGTCATGCATGTATTTCAAGATAAATTTTTGTTATTTCATTCCTGCAGTACCTTTTTGTTCATTAATGTTTATTTCTGAAGGTGACCAATGTTTTTTGGCTAGTGAGTGGAGTGAGAAATGGTGAGAAAAGTAATTGAAATGACTAATCTAGTGGAAAAAGTGGATGTTCCTTCTGTGTGTGTTTCAAGAGTAAATATTTTGGAAGTTTACATGTTTCTGCACTTTTTGCAGGTATATGATGATGGAAAATATGTATATGTAGTAACAGAACTTATGAAAGGAGGAGAACTGCTGGATAAGATTCTTAGGCAAAAATTTTTCTCAGAAAGAGAAGCTAGTGCTGTTCTGTTCACAATAACAAAAACGGTTGAATACCTCCATGCACAAGGGGTAAGTTTTCATCTCAGAGAAAATCCTTTTAATGTTCTTTTTCAGAAATATGCTCCTATATCTTTATATGTTCTTTGCAGTATGTAAGCAATTTCTGGTACAATTACATTGCAGCAGGGTTTTTTTTGTGTTGAAATTATAACAGTCCTCATCAGTTGAGTACATGTCCAGGTAGCAGCAACGGTGCAGTTGTTTCTCTTGTCCTTCATGCATGGTTTGAGCAGTTCTGTGGAGTATTCAGATAATGATGAATAGGATACAAGAACTAAGCCAAGAAGTGATCTAGCTGTTGTGTCGCTGTTCATAGCAGGGGAGTTGGAACAGATGTCCTTCAGAGGTCCATTCCAACTCTAAGGATTCTATGGTTTTAAGTGGTGCTAGGACCAATGCTGCTGCCCAGACCTAGTAGTGTAGTCCTAACCCCATGCTATGGTAGACTCTTAACATCTATCAATTTCTACCTTTTACTCTTGTCACTTCTTTCTCTTTTTGATTCTGAAGCTTGACTTGTAACTCCTCCAGTAGTAAACGAAAGTAATTTGGAAATAGAGGAAGTAGTTCAGAGATTGAGAAGGCAAGTGTGGCAGTTGCATGGCAAGAATGACAAGGTATGTTGCATTTTAAAGTAAACAAGAAGGAGGAATAGCAGAGGAAAGGCAGAAAACAAGGTTGCAAGGAAGGATGCAAGCTCATAACACTTAATGCTGTTATCCAAGAAAAGACGTTTCAGAATGAATAGTACTCAAATTGTTTTAAGGAACACATATTAGCTCAGCAGATGTTTCTGGGAGCTCTTATTTCACAAAAATTATGATGAAAGTTACCTGCTCCATCTTGCCATGCAGTCCATCACTTCATTCAAGCACTTGTTTGTGAGTGGTTTTTTGAGCCTATGTGCTCTAAGAATCTTTGGCCAACAAAGAAGTATGAGTAAACCTTAATGCCTTCTGTGTAGTTCCTTCTAACTACGCGTGGAGAGAAAAGGTCTAGTGTCTTCATGTCAAGTAGCGTATTTTGGGGGCTTTTGGTCATTTGTTTACTGTGGATACTTGAAAATACTGACTTTTTAAACTTGCATTATATCATACGTTCTTTCAAACATCTGGAAATTTTTGCATTTCCTTATTTTAAGGACACTTCGACATAAAAGTTGGCCAGGTATGTAAGTAGTGAGCTCCTTGACAGTCCAATACTCAGCTACTGTTGTTTCTTTGGATGCTAGAAGAGCTCGTTTGAATATTGTATTAGAGATCTGAACAGATTCTTTGTGTGTGGTCTCTGCAACACTTTCTAGAGGGATCTCCTCATGGGCTTGCAAAGGATACATTTAAGCTGAAAACAACTAAGCAAGTAAAGAAATCTTCCTCTTAGGGTTAAGCAATAGTTCTAACTCACCCAAACCATTGTAAACGTATTATGGCTTGTGTAGAGCAGCTAAGGACTGGCACAGCAGACACAATAAAAGGCACGAGCAGGAAGTATCATGTCTTGGAGCAAAATACTTCTTCGTGCTGGTAACGAGTGACACTGATAATCAAAAACACGATGCTAGGAAATAACTGGAATGCTGCAATGTCCTTAATATTGTTTTGCTGTCTTCTTTTGCTGTAATATAGAATGTTAATCTACATAGTGTGACATCTTTTTAAAATTCACCTTTGGGAAAGCAGCATTGTACAAGAAGGTATTTTATTCTTTAGTATCTGTATTGCCTTATTTGTGGGATTTGGGTTTGAACTAGTCTGTTACTCTTTCTTGCATTGAATTGCTTCCCTTTATTTAAGAACAAAACAAAAAGCAGTTTGTAAAATCCACAGTTCTGGGCTGCCTGTATTGCTCACTTCTTCCTTTTAGAATTTATTTCAAAAAACAAGCAGGAACAACTGGAATAAAATTAGAGTGACTTTTCTTTTGTCTCCTGGATCAATAAGGGATGTTTTGCTCATGATGTAGAGTAAAAATGTTTCTAATCTCCAGAAAATGAGGCTCTCAGGAGTCATGTTTATTTAAATTCTCAGTAGGAGTTTAAATCCATTATATGGTTTAGAGCCCTATGTACTCCTTTCTACACAGAGCTGTGTCTCTTGAACCCTTAAGCTAATTTGTCGTGCGCAGAAGATGGAGCAGATACAATATGCCGTCTGATTTATGTCTTTTCACTTTACAAGTTTTAGTTAGGCATATTATAGCATAGCTTCATATAAGATCAGATTCATTCTTCCAGAACCTCAGCAGATTTTACAGTTTTTCTCAAGTGTTTTACTTTCCAAATACATGAAAAGCAGGCACTGGGGAGCCAGTATAAGCCTGTATAAAATGTTAGCTTGTTTGGAGATTATAATATTCTGTATTAAAATTCCTCCTCAATTGGGCTGTGGGAGTTTGCACAAAGGTTATTCAGTTTAGATAACCTAAATTATAGAAAGTTACTCCAGCAGTAACTGATGTGTAGTTATATGATAGAGTGGTGCTACAGAAATCATAGAATCATAGAATGGTTTGGGTTGGAAGGGACCTTTAAGATTACCTACTTCCAGCCCCCTGCTATAGGCAGGGACACCTCCCACTATACCGGGTTGCTCAGAGCCCATCAAGCATGATCTAAAATGCTTCCAGGGAGTGGGCAACCTGTTCCAGTGCATCACCACCCTCACAGTAAAGAATTTCTTCCTAATATCTAGTCAAATCTACCCTCTGCCAGTTTAAAACCATTTTGCTTTGTCTTGTTGCTACCTGCTCTTGTAAGAAGTCATTCCCCAGCTTTCATGTAGGTCACTTTCGGGTACTGAAAGGCCGCTATAAGGTCTCCTTCTGTTCTGAAGCCCTGGTTCTCAGGTTCTGATCTAAAGAGCTTTGTAGGTACAGTATGCATGTTAAAATAAGAAGTGCATGTAACTGTTAAATCGAGACAGCTTGATTTGTCTCCATAACTAAATGTGTGCACCAAGTTTGTTTTTGCTGAGTTCTTCCTTTTGGTGAGGGTTAGAATGAAGAGGAGGTGGTTTCCAAATGAGATTTTCACTACTCCAGGTGGTACAGCCAGAGTGCTATAGCTAATAGTAGAAGCTTGAAATTGGACTGTGATTACTCATGGAAGGTATTAAGTAGAATAAATAATTAAAATGTAAAGCCTATTCCTGTTTTAAGCTTACTGTATTTCATGGTTTGTTTTGTTTGTGTTTTTTTCCTAGGTTGTCCATAGAGATCTGAAACCCAGCAATATTCTTTATGTTGATGAATCCGGTAATCCAGAATCAATTCGAATTTGTGATTTTGGCTTTGCAAAACAATTACGAGCAGAAAATGGCCTTCTGATGACTCCATGTTATACAGCAAATTTTGTTGCACCAGAGGTAAATACCAGGGTAGCTTATATGCCTTGATTTCTTTTGATGGGAACACTTGGTTAGGTGTTCGTTTCATTCTTCAGCAGCAAGTGAATTAACTTGAAAAAGAATTAAAGAATCAGATCTTGGTGTTTTTATATCATGACCAAAGCATTTCTAAGCACTTTTTTTTACAGAAAAAATATCTGTCTCCCTCAGGTTTTAAAGAGACAAGGTTATGATGCTGCGTGTGACATCTGGAGTCTTGGTGTTCTGCTATATACTATGCTTACTGGGTAAGGGGTTTTTGTTTGTTCACTTCCTTTGCTTTATAATAGCAAACAAGTATAGTGAGTGTGAACCCACTGTGACTGTGTTTCTAGAAGGGAACTGATAAATCTCAATTACAACTCCAGGGAAGTTAAATATGCTTCACCTTTAGTAGAATCCAAATTTGAAGGAACTGATGTCTCATCTGTTTCAGGTCTTTAAATTCTTCTTTATTGTGATTTAGATGTAAAAATTGTTTTATTTTTCCATTAAAATTAGCTGATTAAACAGCGTATGTTTTGAAGGAAATATGTTGCAAGCACAATTGCAGAGCTTTGAAACATAGTTGTGAGGAAAATTCAGCTACTGGATGGTTTGAAGTGTTGCACTTAAGGAATAATAAATGCAATAGAAATACATTTATGTATGCAGAAGAAATGATTTGTATAAAAGGTGATAAATGGCTAATTCAACTATGGTTCCACAAGTTCAGAAAAGAGCTGCTGTTGCACTTGCTAAGTAGGTTATTTTGTGCTGGTTTGTTCTATTCATCCTTTTTTTTGTCTTAAAATTTTGTTTGGTTAAATAGCTACACTCCTTTTGCAAATGGTCCTGATGATACTCCAGAGGAGATCTTGGCCCGGATAGGTAGTGGAAAATTCTCTCTGAGCGGTGGTTATTGGAACACTGTTTCAGATACAGCTAAGGCAAGTATATTTGCTTTGTTCTGTGAGAGATGAATCATAGAATCATAGAATTACCCAGGTTGGAAAAGACCTTGAAGATCATCAAGTCCAACCGCAGCCTAACCAGTACCCTAACTATATGAGAAATATACTTCGATGAAATACATTGCTGATAATGTCTACATAATAAATATTACCCATTGTTATTTTTAATTACTGGGCTGATTTTTATATGCTTAGAATTTTTTCTGTTTATGATCCGTTCGCGTTTCAATGGTCACTTGCATGTAGGGTGAAAATCAGGTGTGCTTAAAAAGATGGTGTATTTTCACACATGTGCAATCATCTGTGTCAAGAAAGGCTGTAATTAAATATCATGTCAAAAAATGACATTCAGAAGTCCTAAACTGGGATAGTGAAAATATTGAAATAATTACTGTATGTCCCTCTGGTTCAGGCTAGGAAAAATATTGTCACGTTTGTGTAGGGCTAGTTCTTCAGTTACCCACGACAGTTCATCTCATGTTCTTTCATGAGGACTTGAGCAGTTTATTCTCCTTAGTACTGAGATTCAACCTTCAGTTTGCACAGTTGTTAGAAGACTGTTGGACACTGGTAAAATACACAAGGGAAAGGGTCATCTCAATGTTCTGTTGTTTCTTTTTCACTTTTGTTGCCTAATTAAGTTACCTAACCAAATGACATAGTGTTAGCCTTGTCAGGCAGCTTTTCATCTGCTTCAAAATGATGCTATGAACAAATGTTTATGCTACTCCTTGTTATTGACAGGATCTTGTTTCAAAAATGCTTCATGTTGATCCCCATCAAAGACTGACTGCAGCCCAGGTTCTCAGCCATCCCTGGATCGTTCACTGTGACCAGTTGCCTCAATACCAGCTGAACAGGCAGGATGCTCCCCATTTAGTTAAGGCAAGTAGATATTTGTTCATCTAACTGGCCAAAATCAGAGTAAACCAAAGGATTCTTTTAATTACTGTAGCACTTTTCCTTTAATTAATTTTAACAATTATGACTACAAATTGCTTTTGGACACAGCATGATCTTCTAACATATAGTAATAACTCATTTGCTGTGAATAAATCTAATGTTTGACAAAGACTTAAGTTTTCTTCGATTTTAAAGTTATTACGCTTCAACTATTTAACTTATCTCCCTTAAGAAACAAGGATAGAAATCATTTTTCGGATAGTGAAAATGTTGTTAGGGATTATAGGGAACGATAAAAAACAGTTGGACTAATTTTGAAGTTTCAGAGAAGCGTATCAGTGACTAATGGGGAATAAAATAATTTACGACCACAGTGTAAGATAGAGAAGGTGAGTTGAAATGGCGGTATTAATATGGTATCTGTTCCGTACTCCATGGTCTGAAACACGACTTGGTTGTAACCATGTTATACTTTCTCACTTTGAAGGAGCTGTAGGTAACCAGAAGTTTAATTCTACTCCTATTTATTCCATTGTACCTTCAGTCCTACTTTTTTTAATTTATATATATATATTTTAAACAACATAAGAGAATCTGAAAAATATAACTAACATTCCCCATGCATAAGATACTAGGAATTTCTGGCATCCAAAATGATGAGTAGAAAGGGGAGCAAGTTCTGATCTCGCAGCTCACAACTTTGAGTTCTTAAAAGCCAGTAAAATTGTGTGCTAAGTAATGTGGGTGACTTCTAAATACCTTTCTGAAAAATAAAATGGTTATAGAAATTACAAGCAGGGACAGCCCACTGATGGGATTTAATTCCTTAACTATTTCAATAAGAATGGAGAAAATTTAGTGTTCCTGTATTTCTTATACATTCAGGTGGCGCAGTGGTAGGAATGCCACGTTGCAACACCAGAGGCCCAGGTTTGAATCCCCTGTGGCGCAAGTGGTAGAAGTGCCGCTCTGCTACACAGAGGCTCAAATCCCGGGGGTTGGACTCGATGATCTCTAAGGTCCCTTCCAACCCGCACGAGACTGTGAGACTATGAGGATATCACAGCTTCAGATTAATCTCAAAATTATCTATTGCACTACGAAACTCACACATAGCACTGCTGTTATTTGAGTAACACAGTGGTGTGTTTCTGTTTTATAGGTGAAAATAAGGCTAGAATTTAAAACTTATTGGCTGTCTCTGACACTTAATGTTGTGTGATCTTGGATGCGAGTGGTGCACATAATGAACTCTTCTTGCTTTTCCTCTCTGACATTATCACAACAGGGTGCAATGGCAGCAACTTATTCTGCTTTGAATCGTAACCAGTCACCAGTTTTGGAGCCAGTTGGCCGTTCTACTCTTGCTCAGAGGAGAGGTATAAAAAAGATTACCTCAACAGCCCTGTGAAGTGACCTCAACCAGATATTTGGTACCACGGTATAAGATGATAGCACAAATCATGGCGACAGGTAGCACATATCTCACAGATACCTGCAAGCACACTCTGTCCCAGCTGGTACCTATAATGCTGCTGCTCCTGCTGCTGCTACTGCTTTCATCTATTCTCGCTTTGAACTGTTGATGGCAAGTTACTGATCTTACTGGAGCTTCAAACGGAGTGAAAAGTGGAAACGCAATGAAAACAATCATGTCCACAATTGAATAAACCAGAAGAATTACAAACGCCACCTCTGTCAAAAATACACTGAATAAAGCACTCTGCACCACATAGCATTATTTTTATAAGGAATATTTTTGTCCCCTGAAATATTCTTTGTTACAGGTAGAGACGGACAGTTTGTGTTAAGCACTTAGCTTAAACTATCTGTTTATATTAGCACTATATACTTTGTGCCATCCAACATTTTGTATGTTTTTGTAAACAGTTTGTGAGCAGCACGTTTCTGTGCTGTTTTCTTTAATGTATACATGCCTCGTTTTACTTAGATATTATTAATCATTTTAACAATTAAGTCTGGTTAAACGGTTCACCTGGATTAATCAGTATCGTTGGACAGCTCTAAAAAAAGCCCGACTGTTAAACAGCTATTGAATGTAATACTTGGATACATGTATTTCTCTTTGCCTATGTTTTTTTTCCACTTTTCCATGTTTTTGACGCCGCGTGTCATGTTATGAATACCGGGATGCTGTTTATAGTATTCAAAACTCAAACAGTGGATCTCTCACCATACTATATATACATAGATGATACAACGGAGAGGAAAGATAACTTGTTCCATATTTCACTGTCTTTCATCCCCACCTCCTCCCTTTTATTTCTTTCCCTGTCTAATTTCTGGACTCAGGAATCACTGCTAAATACTTTCTGACAGAGGACATTTCTATATTGTTTGTGCTTATAATCCATTGGTCATATTTTAGCTCTATTCTGTGACATTTGTTTAAGCTGCAGAGGATTTGTTCAATGGATGTTGGCATTATAGAAAGAAGGCAGCATTGAAGATAAAGCAAAACATGATGTCCACTAGTAAGCCCAGAGAAAGTAGGCTTCAACTGCATTTATTACAGCTGCCAACCCAGTAGCTCCGATGTTCTGTTGTCTTTTCTCCTTTTTTTTTGTTTTGTTTTTTTTTTTTCCTCAGATAATTTCAATAGGCAAAATAAAATGAGAGGAGAATCATCCTGATCTGCGTGGGCTAAGAAAGGGTCCTTAGAATTAACGATGAAAATTTGTCCCAGTCAGATTCATGTATTACCTGTAATTGTTAAGGGATGCGTTTTAGAAACAACGGTAGTTACACTTGTAGCACATACAATCATTTGAGCACACAGCTTTTCATGGCAGTCAGTAGTTTTCCCTTACTTGGTGCTCTAGCACTGAAGTTTCCTTCTGCTGTACAAATGCTTTTGTTCCCTTTGTTCAAGAGACATCTTTAACCAGAGGCTGTAAAATGCTATCTTGATTTTATTTTCACTTGACAGTGTCTGTTTCCAGAGACATTTAGTAGAGACCTTCTTGCCTTTCAGATGATGTGTTTTCAGACTGGAACTGAATCTAAGTCAGGCATATCGTATCCTAGAAACTACACCTTCTGCAGCTGTTTGAAAACACGTGTTAACCTGAAGGATGCCGTGTCTAGCCAACAAATGGGGCCTGTTGGAATGAGGGGATGGCAGTACCTTGTAGTGTGTTGATTCAGGAAGGAATTTCTCCCACGTTCTCAGTGTGCACATGCATAGAGAGCTGGCACAGGACAGGCTGAAAGGAAGAATTAAGATGCTGTTCTATGGGCAACATCTATGTTAAAATAATACAAAAGTTTCAGTAGTTTAATTTCAGCAATATTTTGTGACCTTCAGGCTCATTGGTCACAAGCCTAACAATCAAGCAGTGTTGACTGCTGCATTTTAGATACCCCCATTCTCATGTAAGCTGATAATTTAGTCTAGACTGTCTCGTATACAGCAGCACAAGATGGACCTTTGAACACCAGTAAAACAGTTCAGTGCGTAACAGCTTGTGCGAGTTGAAGTCTAGAGCCACCTTATTTTAAGTTGTTTTCTAAACCAAGGTGGAGAAGGCCCATCTTCACAGGTGATACATTTTTCAGGCTTGACTTGTGTGTTTTAAGTACCTTACCTCTGGCTTTGGAGCCACGCTCACAACTGTCACACGTTACTTTGTTGCTGGGGTTATTAGAAGCTACTGAGAAATCTACATAATGCTTCTTTGAATCCTTGCACCTTTATTTTAGAACTTGAGCGTGTGTGTGGTGCTGTGTAAATTCCTTGCTGGGCTGCTGCTGGGTGCAAAGCTGGCACTGACTGCGGGATACGGAGCTGTGGAGTATTAGGAAAAGGAGAGCTGCAGATACAGGTGGATTTCCCATGTACAGGTCACCTTTCATTTGAGATCACCACTTACTGTAATTGAGAGTGTGAGAGAACAGAGGAGGAGAGAGCAGTTGCAGTAGTTATTAAATGCCATCTATGTCCAGTAAGGGCAAAGCTCTTGATTCCTAATTACTATAGCATTGAGAAACTCCTCGTGAGTTTTGTTGAAGAGAATACCTAAAACTTTAGTCTGAAGAAATAAGGGCATAAGAAAAAAGAACTATGTGTCTGGGTTTGGTTTTATGGTGTGTGCGTGTTTTGCTTTGTAAATGTGGCGTACCAACTAAAGCTGTGCTTTTCTATTACGGGAAAGAAACGACTTGAGATATGCCGGTCCTTAAGCAGCAATGGGGAATAGCTGAATTTTCACTTACAAAAAGGATGTACATTAGCTTTATCTTGATACTCTCGACCTAATCAAAGGGAAGGTGTACTTATGAGGGATGTAATTATTTTGCAACCGGGAGGGGATGGGAGGGGAGGGAAGGAGGGATGGGGGGGGTCTACTTCAAACCTTTTTAAAAAATGACAAAATGGCAGATAAAATATTTTTCTACAGTTCTATACAATCGTACTTTATACTAGTTTTCTCAGCATGGCACATGAGTCTAAGGTACTATTCCTGGAGGTCAGTGGTATTGTACCTTATGCGAGACCATTACAACGGCATCTGTCAGATGCTCGGCACTGCTGACATAATAGAGTTTGAAATGCTAGTTAAAAAACGTACTGAATACTTTAAATGATTGTTTTATTCAGAGTCTGATCTAGGAAGTGTTCCAATCATGTATCAATGTGTAATTAGAACTGTTCCCCATGTAACTACGAGCAGTTCTGGAGAGAGATCGTTGCTTGTACTCCTGTCCAGCGGCAGGTTTTGTAGTCTTCAAAAGAAATCAAGATTTCTACTGCGAATAAACTTTCAAACGTATTAAAAATCGCTTTGTTGGGTCATTTATTTATTATCAAAGCTGTTGCTTGTTCAGCACTAACACTGACCTACGCTTGCTCTGTGTGTGTATAATGTGAATAGGCAAATATAATGATTGTGTGGGGACAGGACTAGGGGTAATGGGATGAAACTACAGCATAGGAAGTTCTGCACGAATGTGCACAAGAACTTCTTTACAGTGAGGGTGACGGAGCACTGGAACAGGCTGCCCAGGGAGGTGGTGGAGTCTCCTTCTCTGGAGATATTCAAGACCCGCCTGGACGCCTACCTGTGTGACGTGGTGTAGGGAACCTGCTTTGGCAGGGACTTGGACTCGATGATCTCTAGAGGTCCCTTCCAACCCCTACAATTCTGTGATCTCATAGGAACTTGCTGCCTGGCCTTTGTAACAGCTTACCATAGAATCACTCAGGTTGGAAGAGACCTTAAAGATCATCGAGTCCAACCGCAGCCTAACCATAGTACGCTAACTCTAACAACCCTCCGCTAAATCCAGTCCCTGAGCACCACATCCAAAGGGTTCTTAAGCACATCCAGGGATGGTGACTCAACCACCTCCCTGGGGAGAATACTGCAGTGCCTAACAGCCCTTTACGTGCAGTGTTACCGCTTATCTCTTGCGTTGTTCTCTCCGTCGTTAAGGCCGGAACTCTGCACATTGTGACGGCTACGCCACATTGCGGGCGCGCTCGTTCTCGCCCCTCCCCGCGGCGCTGCGGGGCGCCGTGCAGCCCTCGGTCCTCCTCCCCGCCGGGTGGCGCCGTGTTGGAGGCCGGGCGCCAGCGGCCGGAAAGCACGAGTTGAGCCGCAGTCCCGGCCGCCCCGTTCCGCCCGCGCGCAGCAGCCGCTCGGTTCTGCCTCCTCCTCGCGGGTGCCGCCCGAAGGCCCGACCGCCCGCAGCCAGCCCCGCGCGGCGCAGCGCCCGCCGCCATGCCCAAGAATAAAGGTGAGGCCTCCCCCGCTACCTCTCCCCGCCGCCGCCGTCTCGTAAAGCCGGGCCTGGGCTCGGCCCTACAGGGGAGGCCTGCGCTTCGCTCACGTGTGGCTCGCCGCAGCCCGGTGCCGCCGGGCGGGGCTGCGAAGGGGCTGAAGGCCCCACGGCCGGGACTAGGCCCGACCAGCACCTCGTATCGCAGCGGGTCCCGGGCCGTGGGGCAGGGCGGCCAAGGAGGGAGGCGGGCAGGGCAGGCCGGGCCGGGCCCCTCCGTGCGAGCGCTGCCGCATCCCTCCCCGCTGCTCGTCAGCGGCGAGATTGTGGGGATGGGAAAGAACAAACCGCTCCTCCGTGTCCCCATAGAGGCCACCTGATCCCGTCGCCACGTGTGTGGCTTTTAAACAGCGCCGTCATGGAGCGTGGGCTTACATACGAGGATTCGGTGCTGCCATAGCCCCGCTCCTGTCCGCCCTCTTGCTCCTTGGGCTGGAACAGGGTGTGCGAGCTGCAGTCCCCTACCAGTACATCCGTGCTGTGCGCTGTCAAAGCAGCCGGTGCGTCTGAAACCACCGCAGCTCTGCTCTTCCAATGGGTGTTACCACCTGCTGACGACAAAATGTTAATGTATGAATAGGTGCTTGAGATTGACGGGTAGAAAATGCATCAAAATCCCCTTGTTTAGCTCTTACGCTGCTGGCAGGTAGTAATGCATGTTCTTTTCTCCTCTTGTAACGTTTAGGTAAAGGAGGTAAAAACAGACGACGAGGTAAGAATGAGAACGAGTCAGAGAAAAGAGAGCTGGTGTTCAAGGAAGATGGGCAAGGTGAGTTTCTGAGTGTGGTATCACAGTGCTGTTGCTTTGGTCAGATATTGTGAGTCACAGACGTCCATAGAATCCTTAGAGTTGGAAGGGACCTTTACAGTCCACCTAGTCCAACTCCCCTGCAATGAACAGGGACATCACAGCTACATCAGGTTGCCCAGGGCCTGATCCAGCCTCACCTTGAAAGTCTCCAGGGATGGGGCATCCACCACATCTCTGGGCAACCTCTGCCACTGCCTCACCACCCTCGCTGTAAAAGAAAGACTTTTTCTTGCCTCTAATCTAAATCTACCCTCTTTGATTCAACCTTTTTGAGACTGAAACCATTTTCCCTTGTCCTGTCACCACAGATCCTGCGCATTGGAAGCTGGCGCTCAAAGATAGCATCAATAGCATCTGGGTGCCTGAGGAACTCAAAAGCAGTGGGGAGAAAAGATAGGAGTCCTTTGGGTTGCTATATGTAGCTGGTCCTGGTGCTGCCGGTAGCTGCTGGTTGTCCCTTGGATGCACGGTCCCACTGCCTGTTCTGTGCCAGCTGTGTGGTGTCTTGGGATCTCTTGTGGAATCTCTGGAGTCACTGACCTGACTAAAACAGAAGCTCTGTTCTCTCACTGTCCTTTGTCATCTTCACTAACTTTCTGGGCAGGGGATGGGACACCTGGGAGCTACTAGAGCAGGAGCGAGAGGCGCAGCCCTTTCTTGGGTGCTGTCAGGTTCAGTGAGCGACAGAAGCGTTCAGCTGGAGTTTGGTGGCCAGGATTCCCTTGTCCTCTGCCTTCTGATGGCAGTGATCTCACCTGCCCTCTGGCTCACCCTGCCCTGCATGTCATGCTCTGGCTGTGGCTCACCTATACCTGAGCACATGCGTAGCCACCAGCTAAGCACTGGGACCAGGTTTATTAGAAACACTGCCCAAGCAAATTTCAAATCCCAAGCAAAATCTGTGTACTGAGATCTGCTCAGTCTGTAATATCATGATGCGGTTTGTTGGACTCTCCATCTTGTGCCGTGGGAAGATTTTTGAGTATTGAAATGTAACTCAGATGAACTGAGAGTATTTATTTTCCTGGCACGCAGGGATGGTTGGGTAATGTTATTCTCAAAAGCCACGTTATTTTCTGCTAATTGATAATACGTTAAGTTGCAAGCTTTAGTAGTGTGTTGGAGAGAAGCTGCACAGCTTCCAATCGAAACCTGTATGTACAGGGATGCCTTTCAGACAGAAGAATAACAGCTTTATCCATAGATTCTCTGCAGGCAGGACTGGGAGTAGTGGTGGGGGTACCCAGCCTGTACCACATCCACCTCTTCCATCAGTGATAAAGTGGAGTTTTGACAGTACAGGAGCTGTTCTGCTGTTATAAACTCTTGAGTGTGACTCATTAGCTCTAGAAGTTCCCTTTAGGAAGCATTTAGAGGAAACCAAGGCATGAGTGCAACCAAGAGTGGCCGCTGGTCACAATGCTTTCAAGCCGGTGTCAGGAAGGATACAAAAACCAGCTGCCATTGTGGCTGATGAGGGGTTCTCTCCAGGTTGGTGGCTGATAAAATGTTACAGCAGAATCTGGTTACATGACACAAGTTACTCTGTGTCTCCATGTTATTATTCTCTCCTACCC
This sequence comes from Coturnix japonica, assembly GCF_054131305.1. NCBI lineage: Eukaryota > Metazoa > Chordata > Aves > Galliformes > Phasianidae > Coturnix > Coturnix japonica. The sequence continues at coordinate 109,947,567 of NC_140663.1, forward strand.
TCTCTTTCAGAATATGCCCAGGTGATCAAGATGTTGGGCAATGGAAGACTGGAGGCATTGTGTTTTGATGGCGTGAAGAGGTTATGTCACATCAGAGGGAAACTAAGGAAAAAGGTAATTCTGAAACAGTGGCATTATGCGCGATAAGGAATGGGAAACAAACCAAAAAGAGTAATGAGCTCTTGACAGTAAAAATAGTAGCTCTATTTTGCGCTTAATACCTGAAACATTGTTTTTAATAGTAAATATTTTTTCTTGTATCTCCATTGTCTGGGCACAAAAATAGGCAGTTGGGTTTTTGAGTGCAGCTCCAGAGTTGAAGAGCCCCCTTCAGTAGATGCAGGTACCTCAGGGGAGATTTCAGGCTGCTTGTGAAATGCTGACCTTTCACATTATGGAAACTTGAATTACGTTTTAATACCTTCCCTGGCTTATTCTTTGTACCGGAGAGGGAACTGAATGTTATTTATAATCATCTTCTCGCTGGGTGACTTATCTGAGAGCAGTTCTGACAGGGGCTTGAGGCAAACTTAGAGCTTCCACAGGCCCTTCAGATGCCATCCCTTCTTTGCTTCATCAGTTCCTAAACTATTTTAATGCAAAGCTGATCTGCAGAACTCTTTGCCTCCAGGGTGGTGTCTGTGTTGTAGCCTTAACTTCGGCACCTCTGGATGCTGTGGTGCCATCTCTTACCCTTTCTGGGTGTTACATCCTCATCCTTTGCTGGTGTGTGGTACGCAGGTGTTCCTCTCTCATTCTGTTCCCAATAAAAACAGAATCACAGAATTGTAGGGGTTGGAAGGGACCTCTAGAGATCATCGAGTCCAACCCCCCTGCCAAAGCATGTTCCCTATACCACAAACACAACAGGCAGTTGCTGTGTTCATTCTGGATTGTTCTACCCATTAATTCTCAGGGGCTGATGATTGCACATATTTTGGTATCGCTGTGAGCCCCGCAGGCTGCCAGCAATGTGTTGCTGCTCAAACTGTTGAAGGTAATGGAGGATGTTCACATATAAATGCTGCGTACTGCAGAATTCATTTGTCATCACAGAAAGCTATTCCTCATGTCGGAAGGAAGCCCAAACAGAAGCATTCTCCATCTGCAAGAATCAAGCTACTGCGGGATGGGACCATCTTGTGTATTTCTTTCAGTATATCCTGTTCTGCGGGTTTCTGAAGGCTTTGGATGATGGATTACTGCAGCCAGTTACTAGGAACAGCTCCATTTGTTTCCTTGGGTTCCTGACTGATTCTTCACCAGCTCCTTCACCAACTTTTTGGCTGTTGCGGAGCTCGGCTCAGAGGGATGGCTCAGTGCATTAGTTATGCTGTTCTCTGGGAAGTAATGACTTAATAACCACCTTGTTGGCTAGAAGCTCTTCAAAGAAGCCTGATTTACCTTCATAATAGCCCCATAACTTGCTAAATAATAGTACTGGTATTTAGGAGCTTGATTTTTCCATGAAAATATGGATTTCCAAGTTATTGGGTAGAAAGTGAAAATGGTAAGTGTACTGAAATGCTTGATGTTGTTTAGTAAAATTAAATGTGCCGTGCTTTTGTTTTTCATTATACAACAAGAAGTTGAATTCTTCCAATACAGCATATGCTTACTCTTTCAGGTTTGGATAAATACATCTGATATTATATTGGTTGGCTTACGAGACTACCAGGTGAGCATTCGATGCGATCTGTCATTGAAGTAGCTTACAACCAGCTTTGTTTAGTGTGAAGTTACAGCAGGTATCCTGAATAAACCCACATCTGATTTCACTTGGATTTGTCTTTGGTTACGCTAAATCAGGACTTTTAGTTTCCTTGCGTTGCAGAGAGGTTGTCTTGAGTAGATGACAAATCCTGGTTAAACTTGTTCTTCCAAATGTAATTGCTCCCTCAGATGTTGTTGGCAGCCACCCTGGCCTTATTAGCATCACACCCAACCTTTCATTTTTTTCCAGTGTTTGATGCTTGGGTCCTGTGAAATAAGGACCAAGCAGAACAAAACCGAGTATCTCCCAGCTCAGATGAAGATATTCTACAAAGATTATCTCTTATTTTTAACCTCAGAATTAAAAATAGAGAGAAATGAAGAAGATATTACTGTTCTCTAAGTAATACAGATGTTACTAGTTTACTGTGCTTCTTAGGGAGGTTTTTTTTTCCATCATAATTGACTTAATACCTTCTAATAAATTCCTATTTAGGATAACAAAGCTGATGTTATTCTAAAGTATAATGCAGATGAAGCCAGAAGTCTGAAAGCATATGGGGAGCTTCCAGAACATGGTAAGAATGTTTTCATTTCAAACTGGAAGTTCATGTTGGACAAGAATGTGTAGCTTATCTTGACTTGGTATTAATTCTCTCCTTAACTTTCCGAATGTTTTTTTAGCTAAAATCAATGAAACAGACACATTTGGTCCCGGAGATGATGATGAAATCCAGTTTGACGATATTGGAGATGATGATGAAGATATTGATGATGTAAGTAGTAGACATGTTCTGTGTGATGTGTTTGAAACCGTCATCTTTGACAGTGAGCTGCGTTCCAATGTTTTCTGGGGGAAGTAAAGCAATACACATATGTTCAGAATAGCTTAAATCAAGGATTTAAGAGTGTTACGGTGCTTAGTGTATCTACGTGCTTCAGGGAGTTGTTCCTTCACTTCCTCAGCTCCCGGAATCCTTTTTGGAGTAAAGCAGTTCAATGCCTTTTCTCAGACAAGCCTGGCAGATGTTTGAGCCAGAGAGTGCTTCAGAAAGGGGTGTGGACATGCGCACACCAGCTTTCTGCTCTCGTTTCTGTTGTGTTGTCCTCTTCTAGTTGATCACTATGCAGAGCATGCACACTTAGTTTCATACTATTAAAATTTGAGCAGTCTTCTCAATACCTCTAAGGTGCTCAGAGTCAAAGTCGTTTGACCCCAAAGACAGATTTAGATGGCAGTAGCTGTCCAAGTGTTTGTGTGTATGTACATGTATGTACAGGGAGGAGCTGCAATTACAGGAGTCGCCAGCTAGATGTATGGACACAGCTGGATATTGAAGGAGCTGAATGCAGCCCCAGGTGCTGTTCTCTGAACTGTAAGCTCATTACAGCAAGCTCATTATGGAAAGCAAAGTAGATGATATAGAAGGTTTAGCTTTCTATTAGGATTTCTTGGCATCTCCTGCTGTGAAGGCTAGAAAGACTTCCCAGGAAGACTGCACAAAGGCTTGTGGGTCAGCTCCCATGTTATGTTGGGCACCTTTGGACAGTTCAGTTGAAGCAGGATGAGCCAAGGATTGTGTGAATGCAAACTGCATTGGACACAGTTTATGGAACAGGTCATAGTTCATGGAGAAACTGCATCAAAAAACGTGGCTTCTCTGTAGTTTTAGCAACCTCACCATCTCATGAGAATCAACTGAAAGATTTTTCAATGGTTTTAAGTTGAAAGAGGGAAGATTTAGGTTGGATGTTAGGGGGAAGTTCTTCACTAGGAGAGTGGTTAGGCCCTGGAACAGGCTGCCCAGGGAGGTTGTGGATGCCCCGTCCTTGGAGGTGTTCAAGGCCAGGTTGGACGGGGCCCTGGGCAACCTGATCTAGTAAAGGTGTATGTTTGGTGGCCCTGCCAGGCAGGGGGGTTGGAACTACATGATCCTTGAGGTCCCTTCCAACCCGGGTCATTCTGTGATTTTTGTGGGTCACGTTGTTGTTGTTTTAATTTTTTTAAAAAAAAAAGGTCTTAAATCTCTGGTTTTGGCTCACATTCTGCATTTCTTCAAAGTCATAAAAGCTGCACCTTAGCAGTACTGGAGTTGATGGTAATCATGAGTTTGCAGATTGTCACATTTACTTGTTACTGCTTATCGCTGACCCATAGTTACTGACTATGCACACTCTTACAGTAGTAAAATTGATTACATATCAAATTACAATCTGCTATAGTCTTTCCTAAGATGTTGTGCTTTATTTTGCAGTAGTGAGATGAATGTGTGCGGGGTCAGCTGGCTCGGGAGATAATTAGTAACTTACTGAGCCTAGTGATTTAACTTAATTGGATTGACCATTCAAATTATTGTCTTACGCTTTAAGTCTTCATCTTTTTAGTTGTTTCTCTGAGATGGTAATAAGACCAATTCTCCCTATGCTTACATTATTTTTACCTCATTGAGGCTCTCCATTCAACCATTTATTTCAAACTATCCAAAATCTTGATGAATTTTTCTTCAAACTCTTGAAGAATGCACTTTGAACTTGTCAGTGGTTGAGCTTACTGTAGCTGGAAACGCTCTGTAGTACTATTTGCTTTTTGTAATGGAGCCCTTGTAAGATCTTAATGTGATAAATTGCTGTATGAATACTGCAGGAATGCAGTTTGCAAACTAATGGATTGCAGTGTGGGATAATCATAGAATTACTCAGGTTGGAAAAGACCTCAAAGATCATCAAGTCCAACCTCAGCCTAACCATAGTACCCTAACTCTAACAACCCTCTGCTAAATGTTATACCTGAGCACCACATCCAAACGGCTCTTAAACACAACCAGGGATGGCGATTCAACCACCTCCATGGGGAGCATATTCCAGTGTTTAACTACCCTTTCTGTAAGAAGTGTTTCCTAATGTCCAACCTAAACTTACCTTGGCACAACTTGAGGCCATTATGTATTGAAGTGAGCAGCTGTGATTATTTTCAGGTTTCTCAGGTATGTTATATAGTACGAATATCATGCTGTAAGAAGAGACATAAAGTGACAAAATAAGAGTAATCTCTCTGAGGATCATCCCAGTCTGCCTGGATGGGACTTTGAAAGCCATAGTCAACATGAAAGACCTGGTGGAACCTTTCCACTGTTGCTTATGTCAGGAGAATGGTCAGAAAACTTCATTTTGCCACTGAACTTGTTTGGATAGTCAGTACTTGGGGATGTTATCATTAAACTCCATTTGGGCTTCTGTTCTTGAGAGCTGTGGGCTTATTTATGTTTGTGCTACTTGTAAGAATGCTGGCATAGCTGTTTCCCTACACAACCATAGTATCATAATGTTGGTGGTGAGGGCGTAGGAGGAAAGTAATTGTTCACATGTTAAGAAAGGGGGGATACAAGCTGAGGGGAAAACATTATTGTATGGAGCTCAGGGAGTTTCCCGTTTAGATGTAAAAATAGCTTAAAGACAGAAGTGATGAAAACTACGTGTGAATGAAATTATTTCTCTTTCTTTTTACTTTTCAGATCTAATTTGGAGCAGAGGTTTACATTCCAACTTTCTTCCTCCAAGGATTGTTCTACATTGATATTTTGGTTATTTTTTGGGTGAAGTACCTTTCTTTTAAGAAGACTGAAAATTCTTGGTAAAGAGTGTAGTTTGTTACATCAAAAGGATTTATTTTCAATGTTTGTTTTAAAGTATTTATATTTCTTTAGAAATGGATAATGCTGGATTATCACAAAGGTTAAATGAAATGCCACAAATATTTTCTCTTCACCAATTAGAGCTTTTAGCTCTGGGTATAAGTAAGATACAGAGACATGGGCTGTAAAAGACTCTGGTTTTCCCCTCCTGTGCTTTCATCACTACAATTCCACTTAAACTTGTATTTTGAAATAAAAATTGTTTACCCTGTAATTATCATGAATTTTGATTAAATACCCAGTTCAGATTAGTATTACAATGTACTATGCAGCGTCTGTCCTTATACCCCTTGCCTTGATGTTAACTGTAAAAGATTTTGATAATATAAAAGGAAGGCAGAAATCTGCATTTTAATTCATAATGCATGAATCTGCTTTTCACGTCTCGTAGCATGCTGCTATTTTTATACTGATTTTGATAATTCAGAACGCTCGTAATTTCAAAGAAGCAAATTTGCCACAGCACACGGGTAGTGGAGGAGTAATGGTAAAACATAAGCAGCATCTTCAATTGGCAGTTGTTAAAGACTGTCTTGGATGCTTAGCTCTCCTGTCTGTTCAGTAGCTAAGCTGTAGTTGTGGATGATGAACACTGGGTGGCACCCAACAGAACAGGGATGAGTTCATACGAACTTGGTTCTGTACTGAAAAAATACAACCTAAAATAGTTTTCCCCCAAAGCAAATGCTTAACATTCTTGATATGTTAAACATGTAGAATATTTTTACATTATAGAAAGGGTTATGTTAAGAGTAGAGTTTTATTTTAATCTTAAATTCCACGCAGCTGAAGGTACAACGTTAAAGCTTCTTGTGAACTTTGAATAACAATATAAATGAGAAATTAAATTTGTGTCAGACGTAGGAAAAGAATCTTTCCATCCAGAATGAATCACTGAAACAAACTAATGGGAAGATTCTTCTCCACCTTTGGACTGGAGGAGTCAGTTGAAGCTGAATAAAAACTAACATCATCATGAAAATATCATATTGTGGTAGCCTTAGTTTGTTTGTCTTCAGTCATGTATTTAACAACTCTGAAAGCAGGATAATGGAAAGCTTCCTTTTGTGCCATAAAGATCTGATTCTTGACACTTGTATTCGTTATACAGTCTTTTTTGGTATGCTGTAAAGTGACTGCCCCAATAGATAAAACAAAATGTCTGTAAATACGGAGTGGCCTCTGTGCTTTATGGGATTATTTTTTTTAAGGAGGATTTCTGCATTAGGTTTGACTTCCCAGAAGGTGTCTTTCTCTCTTTATCGTTTTCCTTCTTTACGGTATCTGTTATTCCTAAAAGATCACACAATAACAACTATTTCTTAGTCTTGAGTAGTTTAGCCAAACATTACGTGGATTTGAGAAACTCATGGTAAGAACTTGCTACATGTTGGGAAAATGTGCTACTAACGTAGTAGCATTTGCCTCAATATTAAAGTATATTAAGTTTCTGTCTTTTTATGTCTGTAAGGTTCAGTAGTGAATCAATGTACAAGTTGTAAAGTTTCAGGGCAAGGTTTATAAGCCATTCCCTGCCTTGAACAGTCCATCGAGCAGCTCTGAAAATGGGTTAGAAACTCCCCAAACCAAGTTTGGGTTCCAAGTGCGGAAGATTTTTATGCAGTAGAGGCAGCAAAGAAGTTAATGATTAAATTACAGTCAATGTTTACCCAAGGTACAAATACAGAATTTATTCTTGCCAAAAACACTTTTGTACATATAGGAAAAATGTAAAGTACGTTGTCGGTGGTAAGAGAAGTAGAAACAAATATGCTGCTGTTGCAAGAAACTGATTTCAGTGTACCAGAATTCTCTTGTAGAAGATGCTTTAGCTGTAGGGCAGAGATGAAATTCTGTTCCTCACAAACTTGTTTCCGGTCTTTATTGGTCACAGGCTCCTGTCTGGCCCACCCAAAACTCTGTAGAGCCCTTTAGGAAGATTCCTATTCAACCATGATTTTCTTCCTAGTGCTCTGGCTCAACACCATCTCACTGATTTCATGGTGGGCTACTTGGTCTTTCTCAAACAAAAGTCTTCATTCTCTGTCCACTGCCAGAGCCCCTTTCACAAAGCAAACCAGGCAGCTTTGTATTGTCCCTTTTTCTTCCAGAGGTAAGAAGCTGCTTGCTCAAAATAGGTCTGATTTTAGCGTCCACATGCAAGGAAGGCAGCAGCTGCCAGGTAGAGAAGTGCAAGATTGATGACTGATGCCACGAAAGGTGGTTATTTCTATGTAGTTTTTTTTCTAATAAGACTTGTTTGACTTTGAGAACTGCTGCTGGCTTTTCTACCTGTAGTATGAAACCATAACACAGAAATTAAAAGGTGAATTTTCTGCGACCGAAGAGTAAACTTTGTGTTGTCTGTTTCCCACTGAAAGTTTAGCAATTAAAACTTTGAAGCAGGTTTTTTGTTTGTTTTCCATTGTACCAAATCTTTGTCTCAACAGCCTTTAAGAGTGGCAGCATCTGTTTGGGCACCCATAGTGCTTTTCCACCCTAATCCTTTGCACTGTCCAGACACTTGTTTAAAAAATGTATTTGATTTTGAAGAAGCTCTCACTTCTCTCCTTCCTCAGGCGATTGAGGAACTGGTCATCTGTGGCTCTTTGGCTCTGCCATTTCCTTGTTGCAGTTTATATGTGTAAGTATAGGTTACTGTGTGCTGTATGCGCTACCATGTGTGGATGTGGCTCTATGTACAATGGCCATAAGCAAATACATGCTGATGGCAGGGTGGCAGTTTGCTCAGTGTGGTACCTGCCTGTGTTTCTAACCAGGTTCTTCACAAGGAGTTGATAGGACTTGTGGTTTCTCTGAGTCGTTGCTGGTGCTGGAACTGCCTCCCTCTGGGGCTGTGAGGTGAATCTTGTTTCCAGCTGAGATGTGGTGTTGAACCTTACTCAACAATGGGAGCAGTCAACCTCGACTGTAGTCATTTGCTGTTACTGAACATGAATACTGCAAGACTTGAGAAAGCTGAAGTTTCTTGGAAGGTCTGTGGGAAGAGAGAAGTGTTACTGTCTGAAATATCTGTTCCTTTTAAGCTTGGTGCCTTTTCGGTCTTTGTGAATATCATTGTTGGCAATGCTTTCTTGTTCTGACACAAAATGGATCGTAAGGATTTATTTCTCTGGATGTGCGTGTCCTTTGGGAAAGAGGAAAGATGAGCAGGGATGATGCCTTTCCTTCTCCATCTCCTTCCTTATCACACTACGCATAAGTAAGTATTCCTACTGATGAGCTCAGGTTGCTTGTGCTGCATCTTGCCCATCAAACGTAATGCTGAAGATTGACCTTTTACAATCACACTCTCAACCAAATGGAAGCCATCTGCAAGCATGAGAGCCTTCGTGTAACTCCATCTGGGAAGTACATACTAGCAGTAAAGTACTGCTGGAAGCATCTAAACATTTATTTCTCCTTTCAAGTGCTTGTTTTGTTTGTGGGCTACCTTTGGGATCCATCTGCTTAAATTACACTGATTATATTGTTGGACTTTAAACACCTAGAACATTTGGAATCAAATTGAGTGGGCAGTCTCTTGTTCTCACTTGCTTATGCATTGTGCAGGATGTCAGCACCACAGTTCCAGTAGTTTGCATGCCTTATTGACTGCTGTGGTAGGCCTGACATCTTGCACTTTTAGTCGTCCTGTCAGTTAGTTTCTTCTTGTTGTTTCTTGAATGTGTTTGTAGAAAGAAAAAAACATTGCAGGGTGGTTTTATTTACATTCGAGTTGTTAGCTCAAGAAAGGAGAACTTCATCAGAAGCTGAGAGATTTGATAACTGATATTTGATAAATAAGGGACCTATTTTGCATCACTCACCTAACAGTAAATTTTCTTTTTGGAATGCTTAACGTGTAAAAGTGTACAGTCTTTCCCATGATAGAAGCAGGCAGCATTAAGTGCAGTGCCTCTCACCTGTGTGTCGAGGCTGTTGTGCTACCGAAGTCTGTTCTGCGGTCGCTACCATTTGTACTGCTTTATCAGCACTACTCTCCTTTCATGGCTGGCTGATTTTATTCCCAAAGGATCACAGGCAAAATACGGTTGTATGTTTGGCCTGTGGAGGGAGCAGATGAGCTGCTAAAATACCACAAACAACATCCAACCAACACTTGCAAATTCAAGTAAGCAGATTGCCTTAACCTCCTCATTAGTAGAGTTTCTATTACGGAGTTCTGGGGACTCTGAAGTTCCTGGTGTCTGCAAATAAGTACCACCAGGAATGGAAACACTGGGGGTGTTTTCTTCTGGATTCTTGAAGTTGGTCACTTTTCTTAAGAACAAGCTGATTCCAGTACACAGGCATGGACGGAGGTGCAAACCTGCCAGTGAGAGAAACACTTGATGGGTGCTGCTTCCTCCATTTCTAGTAACAGTGAAGAGCAGCAGATAAAGAGGAGGATCCCTGCAGGACACTCATGTCTGCCTGGGTTGTTTGCTCTGCCACAAGTGGTACCATCTGTCAGAATGGATTCAGCTCTGTGACAACCCTTGAAACAGTGTTGACAGTCCTTACAGTTGCTGTATTTAGTTGCTGTACTTACAGAGGAAAGGCAAATCCTTGAATTGATTGTATTGCTTTATTTACTTATTGGATTATTTTTCAGTGGTCACTAATGCAGCTGCTGGAGAATCAAAGGGGAAAAAAAAAACATTGAAAGTCTGAATCTGGTTTAGATCATGGAGATTGAAGAAATAATTAGAATAAATAACTCGAGTCCCAGTAGCCTTCAGTTAGATAGAAGAAAGCCTGACTATTTCTGATCATGTCGTATAGATTGGCATCCTCTGACTTAACCTTCAGTTTTTCATCTTTCAAAATAAGCTTTATTCTTGATTCAAGAGAATTTTCCATTCAGTTTTTTTCTTATTAGTCATTCACACAAGTATCGCTGTGGCATATGAGCATTATTTTGCAGTCTTGCATTCTTTATTCATAGTGCATAACGAGGTTTGTAAAATGTATTTTCATCTTCCTGCAAAAACCATTTCTCCTGGCACAAAGTTTTGAACTTGTGATTTCCCACTTAATTGTTGGAGATCCACATCAGTGCCATGGCAAAGTCTTACCACAGGGACAGCTATGCTGTGATGAGAACAGATAATATCACCTTTCTGTTACGTAGTACTGGGTCAGCAGCTGAAGTTTTCTGTCCCTATCTGCTCCAGCCCCACTAGAAGGCTCTTCCAGTATTCCCACAGTGCTACAGCCATCCCAGCTGAGACTGCTGTGTTGTTCTAAATCACAGAATCACAGAATGACCCGGGTTGGAAGGGACCTCAAGGATCATGTAGTTCCAACCCCCCTGCCTGGCAGGGCCACCAAACATACACCTTTACTAGATCAGGTTGCCCAGGGCCCCGTCCAACCTGGCCTTGAACATCTCCAAGGACGGGGCATCCACAACCTCCCTGGGCAGCCTGTTCAGGGCCTGACCACTCTCCTAGTGAAGAACTTCCCCCTAAAATCCAACCTAAATCTTCCCTCTTTTAACTTACAACCATTTCTCCGTGTCCTGCTATTATCAGCCCTTTCGAAGAGTTTACTCCCCTCCTGGGAGTAAGTTCCCTTCAGGTATTGAAAGGCTGCAATGAGGTCACCCTGCAACCTTCTCTTCTCCAGGCTGAACAAGCCCAGCTCCCTCAGCCTGTCCTCATAGGGGAGGTGCTCCAGCCCCATGATCATCTTCGTGGCCCTCCTCTGGACCCTTTCCAAAATCTCCATGTCTTTCTTGTACTCAGGGCTCCACACCTGGACACAGTGCAACAGATGGGGCCTCACAAGAGCCGAGTAGAGAGGGACAATCACCCCCCTGTCTCTGCTGACCACCCCTCTCCTGGCCACCAGTGAAGACCGAGGTGAAAAACTCATTCAGCACCTCAGCTTTCTCTTCATCTGTTGAAGCCAGTTCTCCTTTTAATCTTACCAAAGTAGGTATGCCCATTTTGGCCTGTCTCTTCTGGCCAATGTACCTGTAGACGGTTTTCTTATTGTTTTTCACGTCCCTTGCCAAGTTCAGTTCTGCCCGCACCTTGGATTCCCTGATCCCACGTCTGCAAGTCCGGACGGCATCCCTGTATTCTTCCCAGGTGACACAGCCTTGTTTCCAGAGCTTGTAAAGGTGTCCTGCTGTAGCTTTCTATAGGACTGAAAATACCGAGGGGGAAAAAATGTTCACGCAGGCCTTTTATCTGTCCAGCTTTTGTGATGGAAATGGACAGACTTGAAGAAGCCATGTTTTCCCAATATACAAATGTTAATTCAGAGCGGAAGACTTGTAAGTCTCTCCATATTGTTGAGATTTCCCAAGAGGCTTTTTGCCGAAATCTTTTATCATGAGAAGTATGTCATTGTGGGAACAGCATGTTGTTCTGAGTAGCTTGATGTGCCGTAATAACTGTCCTTCCTCTGAAATTCTATATTGATTTTTACCTCACCTCGTGGATGACTGTGGTAAGAGCATCAGTGAGCAGTTTTCCCAGTGACATGGTGACATGACGTGATGCTCATTGGTCCCTCTGTGATTGCCCTCTAAGTATGTTTCATTTTTCTGCCACTCAAAATTATGCTTTCCTCAATCAGAGGGTGTGTATGTGCATGTAACTGGAACTCAGACGTATGCAGGATGAGCTGTTCCACTCATCTTCTGCTTCCTTCCAGAAATCTCAAAGGATCCTGGAATGTTTGCAGGCTGTGTGCCGTGGCTAATTGGCTATTTTTCTCAATACTTTAATGTTCATTCCATAGTTGGAAAATGCTTTGTCAAGCCATAGGCAACTTAATGTTGTTCAGAAATATTCTCAGAAGTGACTTGTGTGGCAGCTACATCAAAGAGTGCTCATAACTCACAGGCTGTAATTCTGTAAGATATGTCTTATCTCGACACTTAATTTACTGAAGCCTGCAGTTATTCTTCTGTTAGACTGAAAACTTTCCTCTTTTCCTCCTCCTATTGCTCGTATGTGATGAGAGGGTGCGCCTAAGGGAAATCACTAGCACAGTAAGTAGATCTGGAATGTACTGTGCATGGATTTTCCACCCACAGCACTCTATATCTTTTTCCATTGTAGATTAAGCTCGGATTCAGAAAGCCAAAGGCAGCAAAGTAAGGTTCTGGTCCTTGTTCTGCTAGATCTAAAAATGTTCCTGGCTCAAATAATCACAGCTATGAGTAGCACAATGGGAAGGTGGGTTTGGATAGTATGTTTTGAAGAATACCTTTTTGGTGCTGTGAAGTGAAGGCCGGGTTTATTTCAGATCCCTATTCAAAGCCACCAGTGTGTGTATGATACGTACAACCCTGCAGAGTCGAGGTGTAGGGTTGGAAGGGACCTGGGCTGCTCATCCAACCTCCTGGGCAAAGCACATCCACTTAGAGCCTGTGCTCTGTCCTTCTGCTTCCTGAGCATTTCCAATGATCGAGGTATGACATCTGTGGGCCACACGGTCTAAGGTTTTGTCACTTTCAGGGTTTAAAAGAAGTAATGGTTTCCTTAAAAAAAGTAGGATTTTTTTGTTGTTGTTGTGCAAGTTGTGCATGTTGCTTCTGATTGCTCCCAAGTGCACAGTGGAGAAGAGTCTGACTTTTTTCTACTCCCCTCTCATCCTAACTTCTACCAAAGGAAGGTGGAAGTGGATAAAAGATAGTGGCATGCCACAAATATGTTGGGAAAAGTGCTTTCTCAGCAGTCTGCAGGCAGGGAGGTGATACTCATCCAAGAACCAAAAGCACGTAAACTGAGCTGACTTGTGAGAAATAAGCATTTGAAATAAATAAGCCCAAAAATGGGCATTGTATTCTAGACTGAGTCTCAACGTAACAATATCCTTCATGAGGCCTTAAACATTTATCAGGTGTATGATTTTAAAGAGTGCTGGTATTTACTCTTCCTTTAATTGCAGTATCATACTGTATGGGTATCTCTTTTCTTGTCTTACTTTAGAAGATGTGAGGTTCTTTCAAGAGTGTTACTGGTGGGCCTCTATGTATAAATCTCATATTCACATACACCAGACTCCCTCTCCACCTCCCTGCTAACCTAGAAGGCACCTAACTTTCTGCTCCATTCCCCACAGTACTGTTCCTTATTTAATCTGGATGCCAATAACAGCATTTGAAAATGAATATACTGCTTTGAAGCATGTTATCAATCTAATACTTCACTGAAGGGAGTGTAACTTTAGTCAGCTGCGTTTGTAGTGGCTGAGCATTGCCTGAAGTTTCTAAAGCACTCACTTGTTCCCCAGCCTGCTCAGGGTGTTCCATACAGATTGCCTTTATGTTCTGAAGCTGAGTCTCAGGTTTCCCTGGAAGGTTTGTTTGTGGCTGAGCTGCTGGAGCATTCACTTTCTCTGTATAACAGGGCTGGAACTTGGCTCCAAGAACCAGAGAACTCCCGTTGAATTCCCTGTTAGAGATGGTGACCGAGTGACTGTCTCAGTGCGGGAGTTGCATGAAGTTACAAAGTGAATATACACTATTTTTTGTGTGAGATTTAGGCTGGATACGAGGAAGAAATTTTGAACAGTGAGGGTGGTGAGGCAGTAAAACAAATTGCCCAGAGGTGTTGGTGGATGCTCTCTCACTTGGAGACACTCAAGGTCAGGCTGGATGGGGCTCTGAGCATCCTAATCAAGCTGTAGGTGTCCCTGGTCACTGCAGGGGAGTTGGACCAAATGGCTTTTAAGGGTCCCTTCCAGTTCAAGTTGTTCCATGATTCTACGAAAGTGTTTCAGTATATACTTGGGTACTTGGCTTCTAGAATCTGCCAAGTAGGTGCTTGGCATCTCTCCTTTAGGTGCAGAATCAGACTAACTGAGGCAGGAAAGCACCACTGGAGATCATCCAGTCCAGCGCCCCTGTTTAAATCAGGGTCACTTGATCCGTTTGCCCAGAGAAGTTCATATTATTTCTCTATTAGCAATAGAAAAAAAAAAAAAAAAAAAAAAAAAAAAAAAGAGAAACAAAAAACCCTTCTATGTAAGAGAGTTTCCCAGTATTTTAATTTATACCCATTACCTCTTATCCTTTCACCAGATAACTCTGAGAAGAATCTGGCTCTATCTTCTTTACTCCCCACACCACCTTAGCAGATACTGATAAACACTGATAAAATCCCCTTGAGCCTTCTTTTCTTTAAGCTAAACAGTCCGAACTCAGCCTCTCCTTGTATGTCAGATGCTCCAGTTTCTTAAACATCTTTGTGACCCCTCACTGGACTCACTCCAATATGTCCATCCCTTCCTTGTATGGGATGATCCAGAGCTGGACACAGCTCTTCAGTTGTCTCACAGCAGTGCTGAGGGGAAGGATCGCCTCTCTTGACCTGCGGGCAGTGCTCTGCCTAATGCAGCTCATGTTGCTGCTGGAATTCTTTACCACAAAGTCACCTTGCTCATTCATGTTCAACTTGTCCACCAGGATTTTCCAGGTCCTTTTCCATAAAGCTGGTCAACCCCCAGCCTGTACGTGTGCATGAGTTTATTGCTCCTCAGATGAAGCACCTGGTATTTCCACTTGCTTAATGCCATGAGGATTCTGTTGACCCATTTCTGCAGCTTGTTGAGGTCCATTTGAATGACAGCACTTCCATCTGATGTATCAGCTGCTCCCAGTATTACCACCTGCAAATTTGCTAAGACTTTGTCCCATCATCCAGGTAATTAATGATGACTTTGGGAGGTGCTGACTTCCGAGTACACTACTAGTGATTGGCCTCCAGATGGACCTCATGTCACTGATCACAGCCTTTTGAGCCTGGCAGCTTATTTAGCTTCCAGTCCACTCTACTGTCCATTTATCTGGTCTCTATTTCATCACCTTGTCTATGAAGATGTTATCAGAGACTGCACTGAGAGTCTTGCTCAAGCCAACATAAGCATCTACTGGCCTTCCTTCTTTCACCATGCCACCTGCGTGATCTCATCATAGTGGAGGCACGATCTCCACTTTGTAAATCAATTCCAGCTACTCCCAAACATCTCAATATGTTTTGAAATCTTTTCTGGGAGGATTTACCACATCACTTTCTCATGAACTGACACGAGGCGACCTTCCCTGTAGCATCTTGAATCCTCATCTTGAAAACAGGAGTGGCATTTGCTTTTTTTTCCAGTTCTCAGGAACCTGCCCTGATCGTGGTCATCTTTCAGAGCTTAGCAGGAGTGGCCTCACAGTGACACCAGCCAGGTGCCTGAGTGTGTGTGAGTGTACTGGGTGCGTCACATCGGGTGGCATGTGGTTCTAGTTTCTTGTGGCACAGCTGCTCTTATCCTCTCCACTGGAGACATTATGTCTCCAGTGAAGCCTATCATACTGATTCTAAAGAAAAAAATCCAAAACAAAAGGAAAAATTCAGATGTGTAGGACATACAGATATATACTACCCTCTGTGGATGTTTGTTTGTTCATTTTAATTAAATAATAATTAAACTCAACCACCCTACACCTCTAGACAAAGACAAGCAAATTTGTGTTCCCCTGAATATGGTAAAACAAGTTCTGCTAGTGGTGATACCTGTAAATCCTGTTGACTATAAATGACCTTATTGTCATTTGCCTCAGATTATGGAAATCATAAACTCATTAGCATGGCAACTTGCCTCTTGCAAGAATTAACAAAAACCCACTTTTTAGATCCAAAGTCAGTTAGTAGGTCAGTTTAGCTCACTCCCTTTTTGAAAGATTTCCCTTCTGTATCATCCAGTATTGGGGCAGGAGTCTGTGGCCGCATAAATATTCAAAGAGATAGGAATATAATGCCTTCGTAGGTCTAGTTTCTTCAATTTCCTCTTCTTCAGAGGATGACCTAAAGCTTTTTTACTGATGATAGAATAATACTAATCAAACTAATTATTAATTTAGGTTTTTGTTTAAGTTGTGGCAGAAGAAAACCCGAGTCTATATTCACATTTTAATGACTACATAATTTAAGCCAGAAAGATGAGTGGGTACCATGGCAAGGAAATGAGGGATATGTGGCTTGAATGCCTTTCCTCAGCTGACGTTTCTTGCTGCACTTGTATCATCTCCACAAAGTGGGTTGATGGGAGGTGTTGTCTCAGTTACACAACTCACCAAGGTGTTTCCCATCTGCAGAAGTGTCTCTTTCTGAACAGGCTAGGTGACAATCTTCTACCACCATTCATGTGAACAAGTTAATTAACAGTTTGTTCAAATAATAGGGTCTTAACAGTAAGATATCATGAAGATATCTAAGGCCTGCTGCAAGGTCTGGTTGGAAGGCACCTCTTGAGGTTATCTTTGAACTGGATTAGCTCAGCACTGCATTATGTTCCTCATGGCCTTGTCTGAGTCTTGAAAAGGTGTCAAATGTTGTTCCATCCCTCTGATGTAATGCTCAACTACCCTCTTGTTTATCCTAATGCCCACACTTCCCACATATATAGAGGCAATTTCTCTTTCTTAGAGTAGCTGGCACTAGCAGGAAGAGTTTGGGTCTGTCACTTTTATAATAATCCTTCGAACAGTTGTAAACTGTTGTTATATCACTTCTTAGCTTCCCTTTTACCAGACTAATTCCAGCTCCTCCAGATTCTCCTCCATAGCTTTCTGATAAGCTCTCCACTGAACTCTCCAGTTACATCCCTCTTGACAAAAGGCATAAGAAAATGTGCACAGCGTTTCAGGTATGGCCTTGCCAGTACCAGGTAGAAATAATCAGCCAAGTTCCTTGGATGTATTGGCCATGCTTCTAACGTACCCCAGTGTACAGCTTCTTTTACAAGAGCAAGATCAGTGCTCACATTCGATCTGGAACACACTGTAATCCTCAGAACTATTGCCCAACCTGTCACTTCCCACTTTGTACCCAGCCAGTGGATTATTCCAGCTGTTCCAGGTGCAGAACTTCATACCTCTTATATGGATCACAACATCTCTGTCCAGTCCTTGAGGTTCTCAGGGGTCCGTCCAGACTGAATTTTCCATTTCTGCTAATTTAGTGCTATCTGCAGATCTGCTGATAATGAATTCTGCACTGCAGTCACATTGTCAATAAAGGCGTGAATACGGGTGCCAATATGGACCCCAGGGAACTTTGCTAATTAACAGCCAAATGTTGACTTATTGAGTGCTATCCTTACAGGCCCATGATCCATACTGCTACCAGTCCCTCTAAAAGTCTGTTTGTCCGGTTGTACCAAAGGGCATACTGTAATCAAGGTACATTACACCCTCTGCCTTTGCTCATAGAGCCAGTCATTTTATCATATTAGGCAGGTCATAAAGGACTTATCTTCCAAGACCAACTCCCCCTGACTATATGTTCCATGTCCTTTAAACTGCTTGAGGTGAATCTGACTACTTTATAGTTCCCTGAGCTATTCTTCTTGCCTCTTTTAAAGACTGGCAGTGGCATCACAATCATGAACACAGGATCAGGAAGGCTTCCCAGCAGCTTGTGGGAGAAACCCAATGCATCTGAACAGATGCTGTTTCTCTCGTGTCTAAGTTGGTTCTCCTCTGCTGGCTGCCTGTTACTTGTCCCATGGACAAGCACTATGGAAGTTGGTTTTTGCTCTGAAACCGGTAGGAAAAAAAAAACAGACATTGAGTAATCTAGCTTTTTCAGTGTCATCTATTGTCACTATGAGCTTATTTTCCTTGAACTTGCTTCTCCAATTAGCATTCTGCAGAACCTCTCTCGTTCTTATCAGTGCTCCTCAGCACTTTCAGCTCCAGCTGGGTTTTGGCCTTTCTGATTTTGACACTAACGTTGCTTAACTGTTTTGCTGCCTGCCTTTGTTTCTGCCTCTTCACCAGTCTCTTCTTCTGTGCTAGCTCACTAAGGAGCTCCTCACTGGCCATGTAGACCTTCTGAAACTGTTTGCTCCCCCAGAGTCTCAACTCTACTGCTCACCTTCCAGCCTTCCGTTCAGCCCCAACCTCCAGGATATCTTCTCAGTCACATCAGCTTCAGCAAAGAGCACTCTTCTTTGCAGCTTAAACAGGTCAGGAGCTTTTAAAGCAATAAATAGCAGTTGTAAGTTTGAAAACATACTTTCACATTTCACATGAGAAAGTTATAAACTTAACATTACTCAGAAAACAATAAAAATACTGTACTGAAGAATCACTGGGAGCTCGTAGAGAGTCTAAGGGCTGAATTTAGGCAGGGTTGGAGATCTCTGTCGTGTCATTTTGAAAAGAAGTATCTCGAGTAATGGTACAAACTGGGAAGGGGTCAAGTCTCCAGACTGGAGCTGCAGGACTTACCCATTCCTGGATGTGCTCACAGGATGCCATGCTGAAGTAACAAGATACATGTAAGAGCGCTACAAAATCTTTCTATTATATGGCAAGAAGAAATACAGGTGTTCATATGCAGAATAATTTCTTTTGTTGTTCCAAGTGAGCAATTTTCATTATATTTGAATGAATTGGATTGAAATTAAATTCTGAAATGACGATATTCCCACTGAATGGAAATTCTCGTCTCTAAGATCAGTTTTTCCAACCAGTTGCGCAAATTGGATCAGAATATTTTTTTAATTTGAGCTTGAAGGTTGAGCAAATGAATCTTGTCATTATCACACATTAATTTAGAAAACTTTGAACAGCCTAATATAGAAAGTAGAAACTAAGAAGTGAGACTGTCATATTGCAAGATACTTAGGTGAAATGTAATTTGATATGATTTGCAAGGCAAAAAAGAAAGACTAAATTGTCCAAGATCTGGAATTCAGAAAATACACTAAATGACCGTGAAAACATAATGGATTAGGTACAGTTCTTTGACTTACTTCCATAGAATCTGTAATTCCGATTTAACTCACTGGCAACTGCCGGATCTTTTTCTTTCCTCTTTACATCCCTTCTATGTCAACTGCAGAGGTCTTAAATTGTATTTGTAAAGATTTATAGATGGCATTCACTGTGTTTGCTTAGTTACAACTACTATATACTTCAAACCTAGAGGAAGTGACACGATCCATGCATTGCTGGGCTTATAGCATGGAAGAAATGTGATCCTTAGTTGTGTGAGAGCAGTCCCTCACCCATAGAATTAATGTAAGTTAATGTTTGATTAACATCTGACGTTCACTCAAGTTTTGAACTGTACAACCATCTAAATACACCTCTCTGAAACTTATATTAAATCATTTCACAGTTGATACACTTTAGATTTCTTTGCTGACTGTTTACAAACCAAAGTATCTGATTTTTCTGTTCAGAGGCAGATCAGTGATTTGTTGTAACTGTGTTAGTAGAGCTCAGCCCGAGGATCCATTTCATTCCCAATGAGCAAGTTTTGTCAATAAAACCCTCCCCCTTTAGTGTTTAAATGTTCTGTATAATATCCTGTACTCATTGATTTGAGGCTTAGCTACCTTTTTTTTTCAAATACCACTTGCTTCAAAATTATTGATCTCATTTTAATCACTAGGAGACCTTCAGACTGGATCTATAGGCATATTCTGATTTATCATGCTTTGAAGCAACCACAGAATCACTGAGACCAGTGTTGTGGTTATACTGTTTTAATGCACCAGGTCACGTGGATGAGTACATGTGCTGGGCTGTGGAAGCTAAGGCAGAATGATAATTGACAATGGAAGTAAATAAAATCCCTATTTGTTGCATGCAGAGAAGCATTCCTGAAGCACACAAATAGTTTCCAGTAGTGCTCAGGAATATACGTCACAGACACACCTAGGTCTGTGTTCAAGAGGTTTGTATCCCTACCATAGTCATAACTTCCCTTCAAGATGACTCGCTTAGAATCACAGTATCATTAAGGTTGGAAAAGACCACTAAGATCATCTAGTCCAACTGTCCACCTACTGCCAGTATTGCCCACTAACCCATGTCCCTAAGTACTGCATCTATCCTTTCCTTAAACACTTCTAGGGATGGTGACCTCACCACTTCCCTGAACAACCTGTTCCAAATGCCCAAATCTGCATTTATAGGACACTATTCTAATAAAATAAATAAATAAATAAATAAATAAATTCTTCACTGACTGTCTGCCATTCAGTGCAGTATAATTACTATTCAACAATAACTAAACTTAATTAGTTTAATGCTATTTTGAGCATTCAATCAGAGTAGAAGTATCTTAGGATTTGATGTTCCATAACCTTGAGGACAGCTCACTGTCACATAGATGCGGATCGGTTCCTGTCTGTACACAACCACCCCCTGTATGAATAGATGCACTGCTGGGGAAAGAGTGCTCCTTTCCCTGGCAAAGCACGCTTGTGCAGCTAGACAAAAATACTACAAATAACTGCAGGCAAATATCAATCACTTCAGCAGGTGGTGAAGAGAAACATAAAATACAAAATGCGTTTCTATGGCTGCAGGGCAGACATTCCTTCCTTCGCCAGCGTGGCTTATCTTCCCCTGCCTCTCCAAGCAAATGCTATGACTGTGTCACATCCTGTTAGAGCATGAAAAGCAAGCAGAGTGTTTGCCTTTTCTGTGCCTAATACAGCAGTAAGGAACCTTTAGTTTAACCTCAGAATCAAAAGTAATCCAAAATGCATCTAAACCTAGTTTGTTTGCCCCCTCAGTGAGATCTGGCCACTGTTCTGCAAGGTAGTTAATAACAGAGCTCTCGCAATTTGTGGCTCATGATGTTTTGAATCTGGAGAACAGGTATTGGGCAGTAAACAAGGATAGGCTTATTTTAGGGTAAATAGGAGGAATAGCACGTATCATCCTTTTAATGAAATACTGATGAAAAAATAATATTCAGTTGGAATCAGGTGTGAAATAGGTTTGTGCTGCATTCTGCTGCTGTTTCTCCCACTGCTGTGCTCAGTAAAGAAACATGCGTAGGCGGGTCTGTGTTCATACACGACTTAAAGTGCCTGTGCCATCAGTAAATAACGTGGGACAGGGTGATGAGATAAATTATCTCTCTGTTCTTTCACTTGTTTTTGTGCACCATTGGTGTCAACCTCTTCCAAGTCAGGGCACCCTAAATGTGTGACACCAGTGAGAGTGTGCTCCTGTGTCAGAGCACACGGGGAGCGTACAACACCACATATAGCATAGGCTATTAATGTAGGAAATCTGTGATTTAGTATAATGCA
Organism: Coturnix japonica; assembly: GCF_054131305.1. Taxonomy (NCBI): domain Eukaryota; kingdom Metazoa; phylum Chordata; class Aves; order Galliformes; family Phasianidae; genus Coturnix; species Coturnix japonica. Next base: position 109,969,049 of record NC_140663.1, read on the forward strand.
GGATTTTTTCAAGTCTATACTTTCATGTGGAGAAGAACCAGTATACTTTTAGTGAGCCAAATTCCAAATACAAAGCCATCCATTATGATTCATCCTACAAATTATTTTAACATTAAGCTGACATTATTCATTGAATGACACTTCCTAGCTATGTAAGTATTTAAAAATAAAGCAGACAGATGTAGCTCAAGCTTCTCCAGACTGAACCACATGTTGGTCCTGCTCCTCAGCTGGGGGAACCTGAAAGGTAGTTTAATTCCTGCATGTAAGCTGCCCTTGGCTCCTCAGGCACAGAGAGACAAACAGAAGTAGAAGCCATTTCACCAGGGCATGTACAGCTGGATATTTGAAAACATTCAGAACTAAAGGCAGACTTCCTTTAGAAATAACACCCTTCAGAAGTGTGCTTTTGAAAGAGAACACCATTTTCCCGTTGATACACAGCTTTGAGATTGACACAACCAGGACATTTCATAGAAAGGTTTCAAAAGACTGGAAAAAAAAAGAAATAAATTAAAAAATAAAAAAGATATTCTCTATGATCACAGTGCTTCTAAGTTGATTAATCATTCAGCAGTCAGGAATAACTATAATTAGCTATACCTGTCACCTGTCTTTGGTTTCTTACACAAGTGTTACATCTCTCTTTTTAGCTTTCCAGTCGTGTTTTGACTTTCTCGGAGGACATCAACTTATCCAGCAAAGAGGAGTCATTGTCTTCAAGAGAATCTGTGTTATCTGCAATAAGACTTCGGTGCAAGCGCTCTGTTTCATTCAGAAGTTGTAAGAGATGAGGCATTACCAATGAGGCATTAGACCACTGGGAGCTTTAGAAAGGAAAGGACAATTTTGAAGCTACAGTAGGCAAACACTGCTTTGGAGAACTGGATTTTACATCTCTGACATTCAGATGTTGAGTGATGCTAGGCTGGCTGATTAAAAATGGCAGCAAGGAGCAGAAACTTGGGAGATGGGTTGTGTAGGAGATTTGACTGTTTTGCTAAGGGCTCATCATTCTGTGTCCCCTTAGGAGCAATCCTAGGAAGAGAGAGATTTTGTTGCACAGATACAACTGTAGCATACAAACATAAAAATTAAAATAATAATTAAAAAGGTAAGATCTTTTTTGATAGATTTTGCTCTAATGTCTGCTCAGGAGGCAAAATTAACAGTCCTGCCAACTGCTTTCTGCCTACATCTTCAAGATCTTTCTTATACCTTTGTGCTGATTTACTCTTGAGATTTTCTGAGCCCTGGACCCATGTGTGCTTTGTAGCTCACGTATGACTATCCAGACAAATCTGTTTAAATAAAGCATCTGCTGAAAACTTGTAGTAATTTCTAAAAATTTCTAAAAGAAAAAAAGACATAGAGGTCAGCATCAGACATTAGAGTCAGAAGATTCAGGACAGACAGCAAAAGAAGATTAACTCCAAGGAGTGGAGAAAGTTCTACCCCAGATAGACTGTGTGTAAGAGGCAGATGACTGCACCTATTACATTCACATCAAGTTGTTCCAATCTATTCTCATCAGTCCTTCCCTCATGCTGAAATAGGTGGCTCAAGATGGACCTCTTTGGTCATTTGGTGACTGTGTGGATTTGGAATTTCATTGAAGCCTGGTTTTGCTCCCAGTAGCACTTCTTTTCTCCTTTGTAAGAATAAATAATAGTTATCAGAAAGAAGATATCATGTTTGTAACTGTTAACAGAGAGAAGCATCTAAGAACTGGACTACAAAGTTGGAGGTAGAAAGAAAAAGTCTATGGTGCGTAAAAGGAGACCTTGTAAATGTTTTCCACAAAAGCAACCCAGCATATTATTGATTTTAACCAAAAGAGCATGACATGTCATAGAATACATTTAAAAATCCTTTAAAATAAAACCATCTGGTACAAGAGTTTCAATCAAAGAAGGATCCAGGAGTTCCTTGCCAGCTGGGGTGCCCAAGATGGCGTCCCATAGGCCACGCTGGGGACAGCTCTCATAGGACTGTGTACTCCTAGTGGGGAGCTGATGGCTCAACAACCTGTCAGCCCCAGCACACAACGGGGTTAACAAGCAACTGCAGGCACTCCAGATCCATTGCCTTCTGTTATTTCTTCCCCTGGTGTTAAATATGATAATAGCACCACTTCGACTTAGAAGGATGTTATAAAGTTAATTCATTAATGCTTGAAGAAGCTAAAATGATGACATGAGAGTACCGCAGGAAAGCCATCAAGGAAATTAATGAACCTGCCTTCGAGGCAGGGTTTGAAGAATGTACAATAAAGATGACATGAAAGGTTCCACTTTACATGATGAAAATGAACACAAACACTGAAGAACTATATATTAATTAAACACCGTCCTTTGCACTGAATGAGGCAGGAGTCTTGAGGGAAAAAATAGTGAAAGTGATTTAAAGACTGAGTCACATCACATAACTTACAGTGCTGAAGAAGAGTTTTTTATCTTTGCTGCTTTATTTTTTTTAATTTTTTTTTTTTCACTGGCTGCTTTCTTAAGTTTTTTCTAAAAATCTCTTCTTTTTCATCGCACGGCTCTCAGGCTGAATGCTGGCCAGGCTGCAAACAGCCATCAGAGACATTATGGCATAGGAGACTACTTATGTCTTTGTGGGACACACTCAAGGGCTTCACAACCGGCTGGCAGCCAGTGTGAGCCAGCTCATTCTCCCCAGGACACATCCTCCTGTTGCCCCATCTGTACCGTGATACCAGCCCTGCCTCCTACACAGATATCCCAACAGGTGCCCTCATATCCCCTCCTCCAGCTTCATGGCTACATTTCTCCATCCTTGTCCCTTGTATCTCCTTCATCTGTATCCCGTTTTCCTAATTCCCAGTCCTGGAAACTCACCTCATTTCCTTTCACTGGGCACCAAGCCCATGCAATTTGTGCTGGACCAGCTGTTCTTATGAAGATAAACTGAGGTTCCCAGAGAATCCTTCTTCATTCTGAGGGCACTGCCAAAGGATGCCCTGGAAAACAGGAGGCACTCCTACAATGAGACATGCAAGAATTTTCTTTTATAATGTGAACTAAGTGGTACAATGTCATCCCTAGACAGGTAGAATCACTGCAAGGGAAACCCCCATATAGAAGCGTTGCCTGAGAAATGTCACTTGAAATAGTTAAGATTTGACATTAATATACAACAAAAATAGAGTCTGTAACTGTTAAGGTGACATTGGGAAACAGTTACTGCCATATGCACCATCAAAAGGCACATCTGCCTGGTTAAGCTCCCTGGTGGGTTGTGCACACCCAGACACAGGAACAGCTCTTGAATGCAGAGATGAAGGACAAATCCCAACAGAACAAAGAAAGAAAGAAGGAAAGAAAGAGAAAGAAAAAATGTTTCTTTCCTCCACTGCCTGTTTTTTACTGTGGTCTGAATTTTCAGCTGGATGAGAGTACGGTGGGGACAGAACTGCTGGACAGACTGGTTGTAATGTGGGCACTAAGAAGGCTTTCAGGCAGTGCAATGGGAGTAGCCGTGTGATGACCTGTGTTCCAGAGCTTCCAAAAGCTGAGATGGAAGGAACACAATGAATTTGTAAGCAGCATGTTAAAAGTTCTAGCTCTTTTTGACATAAATATTTAGGAGAAAAGTCCTTCCAGTACTTGAAGGGAGCTTATAAGCAGAAAGTGGCTTTTTACATGGTATGATAGTGATAGGACAAGGGAGAATGGCTTTAAACCAAAAGAGAGGAGATTTAGGTTAGTTAGGAAGAAATTATTTCCTCAGAGGTTGGTGAGGCGCTGGCACAGCTGCCCATAGAAGCTGTGGTGCCCCATCCCTGGAGGCTCAAGGCCAGGTTGGATGGGCCCTGGGCAGCTGAGCTGGTGGGGGGCAGCCCTGACCACGGCAGGGATTGGGGCTGGATGGGCTTTGAGGTGTGTCCCAACCCAATTCCTTCTGTGACTGCATGAAAATAAAAATACATCTCTCCAATTCCCTGTCTCTTCCGAAATTACACACGATCCCATCGCGAGGCCACCTATGTACGGTCCCCGCCGCCGAACAAAGACGCGGCCTGCCCAGGGCCGCCGAAGGACTCCGCACCACAGCTCCATAGACCCCTCAGCTCAGCTCAGCGGGGCGGGGCGGCGGTATCACCTGGCGGGGCGGGAGCCGCCGCCGCTCGGCACTAAGCAGCCGCCTCCGAGCCCGGTCCCGCTCCTCCCCGCCGCGCGGAGTCAGGTGCCGCGGGCCGGGCAGTGCGCCTGTGCGGCGGCCGCGGGGCGCCGCGGAGCGAAACGAAGCGCCGAACCGAGTCGGTGGGGGCCGACGGCCGGAGGAAGATGGCGGAGCCGGGGGCGGCGCGGGGCTCCCCGCGGGCGGCAGGTAAGAGTAGCGCCGCACTACCAGGTGCCCGGGACGGCCGCGCCCTCCCCACGGCCGCTGCCCGCCTCAAGCCGGGGAGCCCCGCGGGCACCGGCGAGGGTCGCGCCCCTCCCGGCAGGTGTCGACCGGCGCGGCCGCCATCTCGGGCCCGGGGAGGGGGTTCCCCGGCGCCGCAGGTGCCGGCTGTGTGCTGAATTAGCCATGGGGCGGCTTTTGTGAGCCGGGCCGGCTGCTCGTGTGGCTGTGATTTCCCCGACCGCCGGCGGTGCTGCCAGGGAGGGAGGAGGCTCGGGTTTGCCCTAAAGTATGGAGCGATGCATAAAGCGAATTCTCTGCGGTGCCTGGGCCTGCCTGCGGTGGTTGGCCAAGGCAGGCGGCAAACTGGTTGGGCTGGTACGGAGCGGTGCCTCCTGTGGGCAGGCACGGCTTCACCCAGGTGCCTCCAGCCGCTGCGGGCCGGCACGGCTCCTGGGTTGTGTGCCCAGTGCCGTGGGGTGACCGATGGGACGGAGGGACGTGGGGCAGGGCTTGGGGGGCCGGGGGCATCGTTATGCTTCAGCTCGTGGGTGTGGGTTGGATGGAGTCGTGACAGTGATTGCGTGGCCTCGCCCTGGTTTAGTGTGTGAGATGGGTGGTGATTAAGGAATGAGCTTTTACCTTACTCACCTGATACTGGCCAGGTCTTTGTGGTGAACAATCCATCTGTAGCGTGGGCAGAAAGGGGAGTTAATTTCCTTTCTGTCCTAAGGTAGTGGAACTTCTAAAAGTAGCATTAGTGCTGCTTTGGGACATAAGCACTGTTATCCCAAATGTATTGAGTGGGAAGCTGGAACCAAGCCTTTAAGTGCCCCGAGGTCACCCCGTGTCAGAGCCAGGACCTTCACTTCTCCTGCCCATCACCAGTGCAGATGAGCAGTGGTGCACCTCCAACCCTCGGGTCTCTGGTTCCCCATCGGTCACTTGGGAGGCAAACAACTAATGCTGAGAATTTATATTTCTAGTTTCTTCCCACTTTAAAGCAGTGGTAGCAATGCCGCGTTGCAACACTGGAGGCCCGGGTTCGAATCCCCCTGTGGCGCAAGTGGTAGAAGTGCCGCTCTGCTACACAGGAGGCTCGAATCCCGGGGGATGGACTCGATGATCTCTAAGGTCCCTTCCAACCCGCACAAGACTATTACCTATAAGGAATTCTTCCCTGTTAACAGGGTTTTTTCTTCTTGTGTTTTCCTGTTTTGACCTTTTAACTTCAGACACTCATAATACAGACCATTTTTCGCCCGGTACATGAAACTGAGAACCCATAGAAAACATGGTGTAACTCAAGATTGTATCAAATGGGGCACGTGTTGTGGGACAGGCACAAGGCAGATGTCATCACATGGTCCAGTGCCTAAACACCTCGCTATGGAGTGCCTTCGGCCCTGCCCATTTTCCTATTTGAGCCAGCTGCTAGAAGATACTATACAAGGTGCTGGGGAAGAGTTGCCAGTGTATGCCTGTGGTGTTTCACAGATGGCAGTATGGACCAGATCTGCCCAAATCCAATTGAAATGAACACGCTTGTGTTAAGGGAGTTGTTTCCGACTCCTGGCTGCTAGGGAGGAGACTTGTTCAAAGGTTTATAATGCGTCAAAAAGGAGCAAAATTCTGGGGTGCAAGCAATTAACAGATGTGGAGCTCTTCCCTTGACTGAAAATCTGAGCTGTGCAGCAAACAGCAGAGATGGTACAGCCTGAGAAGGCATTGCAGGAGTGTTTTGGGTAAGGGAAGGCAAAACACTAGGTGACACCAAAGTGTGGGCGTTATTGCTGCTACCATCTGTAGTAACAGTAATGCAGCAATGACTAAATAGCGTTTGAAGGACAGGCTGCTCAGTACTGAATTACTAATCATCCCTTTTGCTACCTGGTGAAATTTGCTTAATGCATCTTCTAAGAGATTGAAATACTGAGCGCTTTGGTTCGCAAAGCAAAGTGTGTTCTTTTCTTCTTTGGTCAGCCTTAAGAGGATTTAAGAGAAAGCTGCATGTCATGTCAACTTAGACTGCAAATCATAACCCAGTGTGTGAAAGGAATACATAGGTGTATTTCTTTCAAAGCACTGTGTGTTTTTCCTTCTTGACAGCAATGCTTTTCCAGTTGATTTCTTTAAAGCACACAGCTTTTAATTGTTGTGCTGCTCTTGGTGTGATGTTACCTTTTGCAAGTGCTGGTTTTAGTTCAGAGTTCTTCGTGCTCTCAGCATTGTGTTCTGTGGTTTAAAATACCATCACATCAGGCAGACTCTGCTGATGGGGGAAAACAAAAAAGACTAAAGAAAAAGGTCATTGCCTTTACCCACTAAATTTTGTTAAATTACAGTGGAGGAAAAGGTCTTGCCTTTGCACTAGAAGTGTATAGAAATAAAAGGGTGGTGTGTTGTTTGAAGTACGTGTGGCAGGAGCATGAAACACCTGGGAACTTCATAGTGCTCATAGTTCTTGTAAGGTGCTGTTGAGTAGTATCATATAGATGCCTTTGCTTTGGTAGTGAATGTTAACAGTGTTGAATAGCAAATAGCTCAAGTCATCATCGCTGACAATAGCAGGACACAGGGAAATCACAGAATGACCCGGGTTGGAAGGGACCTCAAGGATCATGTAGTTCCAACCCCCCTGCCTGGCAGGGCCACCAAACATACACCCTTACTAGATCAGGTTGCCCAGGGCCCCGTCCAACCTGGCCTTGAACACCTCCAAGGACGGGGCATCCACAACCTCCCTGGGCAGCCTGTTCCAGGACCTAACCACTCTCCTAGTGAAGAACTTCCCCCTAACATCCAACCTAAATCTTCCCTCTTAAAACCATTTCCCCGTGTCCTGCTATTGTCAGCCCTTTCAAAGAGTTTACTCCCCTCCTGGGTGTAAGTTCCCTTCAGGTATTGAAAGGCTGCAATGAGGTCACCCCGCAGCCTTCTCTTCTCCAGATATGACTGTAGCGCGCTAAGATTACTGCAGTAATAGAAAACCAAGTTATTTCAGTACCTCAGTAGATTTCTTTAACCACGGTTTATGATGCTTAAGTTAATTTCTGAGCTATTTTGCTGTGCCTGACTGGTATTTAGTATTTCTATCACAACATGATGTATTTACCCATTTTCTGTGATTGAAGGCAGCCTATGTAAGGATATGCTGTGTGCTACTTTCCCCTTATACTTGTGTTCAAACAGCTGAATTAGTGCTCCTTCATGCAGTGGGCTGTCTATCAAATTGATTGAAACAGCAAAAAAAAAAAAACCTTGGCTGAACAGGGATTTCTTCCACTGCATGGCATTACCCCGGCTGACTTTAGGTGTGGTATTTATAAACACCTTCCTCTGTGGTTTATTTCCATAATGATGAATGGTGCTGATGTGCGGGGGTGAGAAGAGCGGAGGGAGGTAAATGGTTTTAACGCAGTGGGGATCTATCTTAGTAGTAAGCTGGAAAAAAAAAAAGAGGAAAGAAATGCAAGATGGCTGTTTTATTGATTAAAATAGTACAACGCAGCTCTCACTTTGTGCCTGCCATTCAAATGGTAAGTACGCCTTTTTGTATCGTTTGTACTGAGCTCCTTAAGCGGTAACAGCTGGCTCTGTGCCTGTCTGAATGAGCGCTACAAGGACCTGAGTGAATATTTATTGCCCCCGTTAAACGGTGATTAAAGTGATTCAGATAGAATTGCTTTTTTGAGCGTACATCTCAGACTTGCTGTAGGTGCAATGAAATAATATATTAAAATATCGGATGGTCACATGTTAGTTTTTCTCTTTAATTGTAGAATCAGAATTGCTCTGGTTGGAGAAGAACTTAAAGATCATCAAGTCTGACTGCAACCTAACCATACTACCCTACTTCATTTTCTTCCCCTAACTCTTAAATTAATGACTCACGTTAGTCAGTGTTTCTCCTTAACTGTTTAATATTTATCTTCTCTGTGATGTGAAATCTTGTCAAGTCTGTGGTTGGTTTTATTTACTATTCTATTTGCATATCTCTGCTTACTGAATGCCAGATCAAGCTGCTTAGAAGCATAAACCCTGGGGCACGTGTTTCCCTTTTGCACTTGAGTGGAGGTTTCTGCTGTTGTCCAGTGTGTGTTGCCTCTTCCCTGACCAGTGAGAAACAAACTATCCTCATGGAGTTGAAATGCCGCAATGAAATATCTGCGTTGTTGTGATCAGTGCAGCGTTCCTGTGACCTTTGGATTAATATCAGGCTGTGGGCTGGCTCCTCGTTGCCCTTTGGCTGCTTATCCGTGAGTGTGTCCAAAGCACAGTGACTGGTGGCTTTCCTGTGGGGCCTGCAGTGTTGCTGCTTGCCTACAGGTCACTCTGCTTTCAGCAGCTTCTCACAGAACCATAGGGGCTGCATGGCACCACTGGAGTCCATCCCCTTGCAGAAGCAAGTTCCTTACAGCAGGTTGTGCAGAAAAGCATCCAGGAAGGTCTTGATTATATCTTCATAGCAGGAGGCTCCACCGCTGCTCTGGGCAGCCTGTTCTAGGGCTCTGTTACCCTCACAGTAAAGAAGTTCTTCCTCGTGTTCTGATGGAACTCCCTGTGTTGCAGTTTGTGCCTGTTGCCCTTTGTTCTGTCACTGCACACCACTGAGAAGAGCTCAGCCACATCCTCTGGACTCTCATCCTTTTGATATCTGTAAGCATTGGTAAGATCCCCTCTCAGCCTTCTTTTGTCCATGGTGAACCATTCCAGCTCTCTCAGCCTTTCCTTATAGGTGAGATGCTTCAGGCCCATCGTTGTCAGTCTGCATGTGCCATAAATAAAATGTGCCAGTAGCAAACATCACTTACTGATGTTTCACTACTGTTAGTAGATATACGACATGGAAAATGCAGCTTTTTATGTACCAGTACAACACATTTGTGCTTCTGCCATTTGAGGTAATTTGAGCACTATAATGTTAATCTAAATTTCTTGTGGTGATTCAACAGAAGAGATTCCTTCTACTGCATCACAGCATTCACCTTTGTTGAACTTTTTCTTTTTACCCTGTAAAAAAGGAGTAAATAGATGCTTGGAGCATCTCGCATAAGTATTCAGATCTTTTTTTTTCTTTTTTTCAGCATTCAATGAACCTGTAAACACATTTCTCTCTACGCTGAGTACAGAAATAGACTTAACTGTTCAAGGTTTAGAAGTCAGCCCCTTCACTAATAATTAAAACTGTTCTGTAAGTCACCCCTGCACGCTTGCATTTGCCTTCCAAAAGGACAACACATCGGATGCATATTAACTTGGTTTTGTTAAGGGGCTTCTCAAGTCTGAGGCACTTCTTGAGCTGGTCCTCCAGGTTGCAGCTCTCTGCCTGTTTCCTCCATCTGCATGAATGAGCAGAGGGATGGATGCTGTGCCCCACAGCCTTAGTGCCATGTGGATCCAGCACTTAACAACCATTTTAGGAGGGAATTTATGGAGCTTCATAAATCAGTTTGCCTTGGTTTGCTGAGTAGTTTCTTGTATAGATTCCTTTTTTCCTTGTATTGAGTTGGTTTAATAAAACAAGGCCCTAGAATTTATCATCCCTGTCTGAGGCCTTGATAAGTGTTGTGCTAGTTAAAAATACGTGGTAACCATATGTATCGAACTGTGAATGCCACTGTGAAAACATCCTAAAAATCTTTAAGAAAATGCTAGTAATGTTAGTGTATTTAGCGTATTAGATTGTTCTGTCTGTTGTAATGCCAGATGCTGGAGGGCTTGTTGTGGTTTTGTTTCAGTTCAGTAGGATCTGGAAGAATGCCTTGCTTGGTTCAATCCATATGAATTATCAAATTACTCGCCTCGCGCCAAGCAGGAGCTAGCAGAGCTATTGTTTGTTTCAGCAAAACACTCATTGAAGTATTTCTAGCCTGCAATTAATTTTGGTTGGAGATGTGGTCGAGTAGCACAGTTCTTAATGTGGCTTTGATCCCAAAACAGAGACGCAAATGTTGCTGGTGGCTGTGCAGCGTGTCTGGGTTTGTCAGCTGCAGGAGGAGGGCATAAGTGATCTTTCCCTGCCTGGTAAACCAGGAGTGCTCTCATATGAGCAAACTAGCCTGGATTATTTAGTTAGAATAAATTTCCAATACTTAATAATATTTTAACTAAGTCTCAGTTGTTTATATATATATTTTTTAATCCAATCATAGGAAATAAACATATTTTATTGTTTTTTCTTTTCACTCTGCTAAGTAGACCATGTGATAATCACACCCGAAAAGCTTTTCCTTTTGTCCCAGGAAGGAGAATAAGGTGATATTACAGTGTTCACCGACACATTATCACTTTGGTCTTTTGAATAATTGAATGAAGGGCTGTTAACTTCCCTACCCTCAGGAGTGTAGTATGAGGTGATGGCTCAGCTCAGTCAGGGCTTCCCTGGTGGAGTGGGAGCAGTGCTTTCTCCTTCTGTTGTTTGGGTTCTTGAAATGCAGATGAAGAGACCGGCTAATTATTCACAGAATCACAGAATTGTAGGGGTTGGAAGGGACCTCTAGAGATCATCGAGTCCAACCCCCCTGCCAAAGCAGGTTCCCTACACCACGTCACACAGGTAGGCGTCCAGGCGGGTCTTGAATATCTCCAGAGAAGGAGACTCCACCACCTCCCTGGGCAGCCTGTTCCAGTGCTCCGTCACCCTCACAGTTTTTGTTTCCAAAATAAATAGTAGATGGACTGGTTTTCCTTTAACTGTCCTACGGGGAAATGGGAGCAGGGCCTTACCTTTATTCGCAGTGTCTTGACTTTTTAGTACTGTGCTTGAGCCACAGGGCATCTTTTTCCTTACCCATAAAGGCCTATTAATAGATGTAAGTACTTCCATTCTGCTTCTTTGGTTTAGTAACACTGAGTGCTGTGGTCTTAAGTAAACAGGGCAATTTTCAGCAGTCATGGGAAGTGATTTAATGGTGCAGTGTAATAAAAGGACGACCTTCCTTTGGCTGAAGTGTGCTGTGGATCAGGCTCTGAGGAGGATGGCTGCCTGCAGGTTCTCAAGGTCGTGGCACTGAGTGAAAATGTTTGGATGATGTGTAGGCGAGAGATGCTATAGAAAAGAGGGAATTTTGCAGAGGGAGTGGGTTTTGTGACCTTAACAGGTTACAGAACAGAAAGGAAGTGAAACAGAAATACCTGGCAAAATCTGTTCAGTTACTTACAAATAACAGCAGTTTTTTTTTCATAATATATTTTGTAATCAAAGGTGAGGTTTGCATTTCCCCTTTGTGGTACGTTTTCCCTGTGTTTTGATTTATCTCCTCCCACTCTGAGCTACTCTCCTTTCTTATACTGCAATCATTGACTGTGTTCAGGCTTCCTTTAAGTTCATACTTCAGAAGAGCGTCTTGAAAAGAATTGATGGCCTTGGATCCTAATACATTTAATCTGCAGTGAAGTCGCTTAAATGATGCGTGAATGGAACTGAAAGTCATGTTATGCGGTACGAGCACATCCGCTTTCAAATCCAATTTTTGTAATGCCAAAGGTTGTAAAGGAAGTCTTCATACAGAGCCAATGTTCCTTGTGATGAGTTCTTCCTAAAGCGTGGTGACAGGCTTACAGGCCATGCAGCAACTCAGAAAGTGTTTAGAGCAGCAGAGTAGTGTTCCTGGAAGACCACTGAATTCTGTCTGCAGTGTACAAATTCCTTATTGCCCAGTTACCTGCTGCTGCTAATGATGAGCCCCATGCTATTGGTGAACTGACAAGCCCCTATATTGACTCTTGAGCTTATAAGGTGGCTTTTTTTCCCCTCCTTAATGGTGTTGTCCACCTTCCTTGTTCTGATCCCCACTTTCCTGCCTATGAGGTCATTAAGGATCAGAGCCAGTATCTCCTAGCTGTGTTGTCTTCAGGCCACCAGGGAAGACAGCACTGGGGGTGGAGGATAAGTCTGCAGCAAGCAAATGGTGTGTCTCATATGTCCCACAAAAACCAGTCTAGAAGACTTGGATGTGTTTCCATGCTCTGTCCTGTTCCTTTTTCCAGGTCTGTAGTAATACTCAATGCTGTACTCATTCCTGTGCCCCAGTGGAGCAGACTTTGCTCCCTGCAGCCTTGGAAATGAAAAGTGTGAGGCCGGGGAAGAAGCTGCACCCATCAGATGGGCTCCAGTGGAATTGACTTCTCACCAGCCCACCTGCCTTTCAGTGGGAGCCTGAGGGGATGAAGTAGATCATAGATTTTCTTGTGACAGCTGCTCAAGGAGACTGGGAAGGGGAAAGAGGCAGAAAGAAATCACATTCCTTGCTATATAACCCCCTGCTTCAGGCATCACAGTTCAAAAACACAGAATCACCATATCAAAGAACTCTTTGAAAATGAAAGGTAATATAACATACAGGCTGAAGAGTATTTTCCTAGTCTTCAGAGCAGCTGTCAGTTAACCAGTGTTGCAGGTATGATATGCTTCCTTAGGCTACAGACTGAGAGTAGAGGGGAGAGGTCCTCAAGATGTTATTCTGATGGCTATCTCGCACTGAAATTAATGCAGATAGCTTCTGGTGATGCATGAATCTTGAGAAGCTGCCATCTAAACTGCTGGTGGTGATTTAGCATGTAGGAGAAGTCATATGTGAATTCTGACTTCTAGACCGACTGGCTGAGAGGTGCTGCAGTTGGTTTTAAGCAGCAGCACTTTAGGCAGATTATATTGTACAGTCCTTCATAAAATCAGACAACTGAGGAAGTCCCATGAAACAGAAATATTAGAAGAAAATGGAAGACTTGTTCAACAGCTAAAAACTAGCTTTTCTTTCAGCTAGAGTTGAACACATTCAGCCCCCATCCTTGTTTCTAGCTCTTTAGTCCAGTCTATTGTTTTATGCCTTGCCAGAATAACCCCAATTTCTACCCACCTAGAGATGGAATGGAATACAGAAGTACTTAGTTTGCAGCATGGGGTCTTCAGGAACTTTGTGCAAGCTCATAAGGGCTGACAGTGTCAGGTTTGTGGAGTGAAAGCCTCTTCTAGCGCAGCTTAGACTGGCTGGTGCAGTACCTGGCTCCTAGTGCTGGGTTTGGCCAAGCACAAGTAACTTGGAGTAATTTGCTCCTCAGTCTGCAAAGACTTCATCAGATAGAAGAATCTTTTCACTTCACAGTGGTAACTGTTGGTAGCTGTCTTAAAAGCCCATAAATTCTGCGCGCATCAATAAAATGGTACTAAAATCAAATGTGCGTATGGTGGATGTGTACAGGTACATAGCCTGTACCCTTCTGTCAAGTTACCTGCTGCTTCTGATTGACTTCTGCTACTTAAGCCAACTCAACCCTACCCCAATTCTCAAGCTTTGGGCAGGCAGGCTACTTAAGCCCCGGATCTGTTTTGGTTTGTCTCTGTATGTGAAGTGTTGCTGGCAGAGCACGTGGTTCCTTGCCAGTGCTACTTCCAGCCTCGCTGTGTTGGGCAGAACTGTGGTTTGTTTGCATGATCACAGCAGCCTCCACTTGTGCAGGTGTGCCCTGAACTTTGCTCTCCTTGTTGGCCTGCATCTCATTGCTCCCAGGTGCCCTCTGCCAGAGGTGCTCTTTCCTCTGCTTCTGTTGGGTGTACCATTCCAGCGAGGCAAGGACTGTGGGCAGGTAATCTCTTTATTACATGTATGGATGATAGCATAAACACGAAAGCTTCCTCCTCCCATCACTGAGGAAAAGGAGCAGCGCATCCTGCTTCGTGGCACATGGGCAGCTGCGTGCAGCTCTGTGTTGGTCCAGGTGAGCTCTGACAAAGAGGGCGGGAATTGAGGTGTGACATTTATCTTGGGAGGGGTTCTGGGTTTGCTCCAAGAAGCAGCGACTGGATGAGCCAAAGCCCTGAGGGCTCAGAGCAAGGTGTGGAATAAGCAGCTGCTGCTGTTCTGCTTCTACTAATACTGTTTTCTGTATTGTTGTTGTTTTCTTTCTTCTTCCTTTGTGCCTATGACCAACCTACTGCTGTTCAGGGTTAGTTTTGCATAATAACAACCCTGATTTGTAGGTTTGTTGGTTCAATCAGTGCAGTTTCAAATTAGCAAAGTAAATCCAGTACAGAGCTGTAGAGAGCGATAGGGTCTCCCCTGAGCTTCCTCTTCTCCAGACTGACTGATCACTGCACCTCATAAGACTTGTGCAAAAGTAAGTGGGCTTATGTATTTTCTAGGGATGATGATTAAATAGCAAGAATAAAGCTTGTTATTTTCAACGTTCTGAAATATTCTGGGGGAGTAAACAAGCAATTAATCTGTTAACACTTTTTAGAGCTTGTCTACAATGCTTCTTGCACAAGGATTCATAATATATTCGTGTGTGTAACTCTTTAAGGTAGTGTAATACCAGCACTGAAGCACAGAAATATGACCTTGAATAGCTCAAATTTTAATCTTATCTCCGCTGTTTATGTGTCTGTGCTCTCAACTGTTGAGAAAACTACTCCTGTTGTTGAAAATAACTGTTGTTTAAAACTGTTGAGTATGATATATTGACTAACAGAGATGTAGGGTCGTTTGGATGGACTAATACAATTTTTTCCAATCTTAGAAGTTAGCCTCAGTTAGGAGGATTGAATTTCTTTGAAGAATAGGTGCAGTTGGCATGGGAAAAATCTCGAGGTAGTTAATTTTGATCAATATGTTTTACTTCATTTATGTCAAATGTGAGTTAAAGACTAAAGAAAAGATTGTAAGAAGGTAGTTAAAGAATAAACAAATTCCTTATGTATTCTTATTCTGAAAAGAAATATTATTGCATTGCATAGAAACTCACTGATTTTCTTAATGATCCCAACATATGTTTATTTATGTGTGGGAACAGATAAGGGTTTTGCATACTGACTTTTATTTTCAATCAGATATCTTTGTGAAAGAATCTTTTAAAAGGAACATCTTGCTCCCTATGAATTATCTTGGAAGGAAATCAAGGTGTGAGGTTGTTTACGGGAATGTGTAAGATAAATGTGATTTTAAAAATCTTTTAGCCTGCACGTAAATGGAAAGAAAAATGAAGTTCAGTGAAGTCCTTGCTTCATTCATTCTTACTGTTCATTTTTCATCCTCTGGAAATGGATTTAGTTGTTGCAGGTTTTGTGCATTTCATTTACTTATTTATTTGAAGTGTTCTGTGTGAGTTAATTGCTGTGATGGATGGGAGAAAGGATAATGGGGATTAAGATTCTGTCACAGAATCACCAAAGTTAGAAAAGACCTCCAAGATGATCGATTCCAACAGTCCACCTACCAATATCGCCTCACTACACCATGTCCCTTAGTACCACATCCACACAGTTCTTGATCGCCTCCAGGGTTGGTGACTGCACCACCTCCCTGGGCAGCCTGTGTCACTGCAGCACCGCTCTTTCTTGGAAGTTTTCCCCCATATCCAACCTGGTCCTCCCCTGTTGCCATGTGAGGCCATTCCATCTCATCCTATTGCTAGTTAGCCAGGGGAAGAGGCTGATTCCCCATCTCACAGATGTTTTACCTTATGGTGCTGTTACTGCACTGCTGTTGTTTCACAGTGACCTTTTTCAACAGTCATTCTTATTCAGCTTTCATTAAACTGTGAAAACTCTGAGGTCTCCTTGGTCTTACGTCTAAGGCTCGCAGGGCTTGAGTGCTGTCTATTTCATGCTGTTTTGAGCATTCAGTTTGAGCAAATTCTGAACCTGAAGATATATAGCGGAAGGCTGGTACTACTATTGTGCTAATTTGTTATAAAGAGACTTCCTTGAGAAATAATATCTTCAGATGAGCATTTACACAAGTTTGCTGTAGGCAAGGAGAGCGTCATCAAATCTAGTTTTGTTGGTATTACGTTTAGAGCTGGGTTCTCTTAGTCTGTTCTGGGCATTCTACTTTATTAAATGTTTCCGTTTCACTGCAATTGATTTTGAGGCTGTATCTTTTTATCTCTTTACCAGTCTAAGAAGGTAATTACAAAATTATCTGCCTAATATTTTAGTTCCTTCATAAGCTAAGATGCTTTAACTGGCATTTTTTTCCCCCCCCCAGTCTTTTCAAAGTATTGATACTGTATTTACTTTGCCTAAAAATCTGTTTCTGTTGCAGGGAAAGAATGCTTTCTTCATTCACGAGTGCAAAGGCTGACAATGTAGAATATAGTTACATGTAATGAAAGTGAAAAATTTGGACAGTCTGATTTCTTGGAGTGTTTCTTCGGGGGTGTTCTCTTAGAAGCCTTTGATCATCCTTTTTGATGTAAGAAGACAGGCAGATTTCATTACAGGAAGCTTGCGGAATCTGTTGATGTGTCCTGAAAAAAATTACAGCATGCAGTCCCTTCTCTATGAAATAGAAGCTTGTTTTAGTCAAAAATAGTATTGCTGCTCCTTATGTAGTGTACCTTATTGCCTCTAACCATCATGGTTACAAGGTCTGCAACTTAAGCCAGTAGTGTTTGTTACGATGCTTTAGCTTTGGCAATATAGTAGTTGGAAAACATGGACCTACCTGCTAACTAGGGAATAGATTTCACATTTCAAACAAGAAACAAGTCGTAGGGTCCCAACTACGAAGGAATGGTGAAGGCTTCCAGGTACCTATATTTTTATATATAGGTAGTACCTATATTTTATTTCTATTTTATTTTCTTCAATTTTTGTAATTCACATCAGATCTTTACAGCCAGGCCCTGTCAGCAGTGTGAAAGAAACTCTTTGCCTGCAAGCCTTCTCCAGCCTTGCAGACGCAGCTTTGTCTCCTGCTTGCACTAAGCATTATCTGCTCTTGTAAGCCTGAGGTTTGAGCCTTTGTGTAAGCACAGTCGTGCAGATGGTAGTTTAGGTCTCATTGTACCCCTTCTCCTGGCTCCTGCTTTCACTAGCAGCTGTAGGATTTGGCTTAATAACACTTCTAAATTCTATTTGGATAAATGAAACCTTCCTTCCTTCACTACCCCCCGGTGTTTGCCAAATATATAGATAATATTTCAGCTTTGACCAGTTTTCCTGCCATTGTCGATCTTATGCCATTTCTAATGCCTTATTAGAATTGAGTGACTTATATGCCCAGTGTGCCAATTTGTACCTTTTTTTAATACAAAACCTGTATAATATAATCTAAAAATAGCAGTTTCTCCATGGACACATAAAATGTGGCTAGAGAACATAGGAAAGGAAGCTATTGGAAATAGAAGGATGAAGGGAAAAAATACATCCAAATGAGAAGATGGAAGAAAGCATAGTTCTTGGAACGTTAAAAATAAAATGATAATATGACAGGGCAAATGTTCTTGAGGAGCAAACAGCTAAAGACATAAAAAAAGACAGTGAACACAGCCCCCTCCCCACCCCCTGTTACACCAAGCCTGCCAGACTGTGTGGCAGGTTGCTAAAAAGTGCATGTGTAAAAGCAGCAGTCAAGAAACATAAGGCCGCATCATTGGAGCTCAATTATTTGCATCAGTGTTCAGTGTGGAGGAGCTTAGGGGGTCTTTCTTATCTGTAAGATTCTCTCACAATGATCCCTTAAATTATTTTTTTTACGCCAGAGGATGTTAGCCTCAATTTAAAGGCTTCAAAGTGATGCAGAGAACTAAAGAGCGGCAAATCAAAGCTTTTGAGTATAAAACTTGCTAGACAACATACACCCTGAAAAAACTATGTGCTTTTTGTAAGGAGAAGTTGTGTCTTGTAAATCGGTTGGACTTTTCACACAATGTCAGTAAATATGTGAAGTGGTCCAGATGAAGAGGTACGCTTGGTGTTTCTGAGATGTATTAGGATGCTTCATTAGACACAAAATGCTTTGAAAGCTCTGAAAGAACAATTCATAAATGGTGTGGGGATGTGTGAATATGGTATTTTCTGTTGATTTGGTGCTAAAAATAATCATGTAAAGAGTCATTTATTAAAGTTGATTAGAAAAATTAGCCAGTAATGGAGCAGTAAAATGGCAGACACAAGTTTCAGCCTCAATAGGTGCAACTGTTTATGGGGAGTAATGTCTACAGGAGGCAAGTATGAGGTGTTGCAGATTAGCCATTAGCATTGGGGCATTGGAGGTGAAAGGTTTTCAAATGTAGGTGATAAAAAAAAAATGAAAGGATGACTTAAAAAGGACGTGGCTCTGTCACAAAGCATGTGCTTTGGACATGACTTGGGCACATGTAGTTCTAGACAGTAGCTAGAATAGCTGAACTAAAAAGTGATTGGGTGCAAGTATGAAATGGCTTTGGTTTGTAGCTCAACTGGTGTATAGATATGAAAGTCAGTGGTGTGAACGTGCGACGTGGTGTAGGGAGCCTGCTTTGGCTGGGGGGTTGGACTCGATGATCTCTAGAGGTCCCTTCCAACCCCTACAACTCTGTGATTCTGTGAACGTGGGTGATGGGTTGGGTGCCATTCTTCAGGATGCCTTGTGTGACAATAACTGGGAGGCACCGCAGAAATCAGGCAGAAGGCTTGATTTAAATAAAATAAAATAAAATAAAAAATTCTTTCTCAGAAGGCATCGTAACAAAAGTCTCAAAAATTAAAATCGCGGGATTTTGAATGCTGTATGTGTAAAAGTGCCCGTTCACTGTGTATCAAATGTGGGAGGTGTCTGCTGTCCACAGGTGTGATCAACCTTTGTTCTAGTTGACTGGTATTCATCATGATCACTTAGAGAATCCTTATCTATATAATAAGCACAAGTGAAAATTGTTTATGATGAGTTCATTTATAGAAACGTGCAGTATTTGGAAAATAACTGCACAGTTTGTGCTAGAATTATCAGTGATAATTTGAAATAATTTAAGAAACTTCAACTCTGTCCAAAATTTGGCATGTATGATAAAAAGGCTTATAAACACCTCAAGCAGTTGTTTACAGTGTGAAGTCACAATTCTTTTTGAAGCTGAAATTTCTGCAGAAAATACATAACAAGAAAAACTTAGTCACTCTCCTGTCCTTTGTAAAGTCTACAGGACTACTGTCCTTGTACTTTTTCTCCTACTCCAGATTAATTACACAGTTTTGTAAATGTAGTGTAGACTTGTGGATATGTTTAGTTCTCGTTTAAAAGTATTAGTAATTTTGAGAGTGAAAACTTAATTGTACAAAGACTGTTCGCTTACTACTTACTCAGTACTTTCCATTTTAATGAGATATAAATGTAATCTACCATGAAAAATTCATTACTTAATACTGGCTTGCATTCAAAGGGACTTCTTAAGCTTTCCTTTAAAATCCTAGAGTAGTCTAATACGGATAAGAATACAAAGTTGAGAAATACTCAGAAGCTAGGAAATTATTTGATTTTTGAGGAAGATGTTATTGTTCCTGTTAATAATCTATCTCAGATCATCTCTAGTAACATTATTGCTGAAGCATAACTTCATTGGATAGTCATGAAGTATATGTAATTTGTGCTTGAGTACACCAGCTTGCCTTGTTGCATGTTGCTGCGTGTATGAACATAACAGAAGTCTGCTCCCAAAGACAAGTCAGAGTTCTTGGCTCCTGTTTCCATGTTGAAAGCTTATTTATTCTTACTGTGTTGACTTCATAAATCAAACAAGGTGGACAGTGTTTCTGGTAGGGTTCAAATATCATGGGTTTTAGTGAGATCCCCCACAGCCTTCTCATTCCAGGCTGAATAAGTCCAGTTCCTTCGGCCTGTCCTCATAGGAGAGGTGCTCCAGCCATTGGATCATCTTTGTGGCTCTCCTCTGGACCCTATCCTAAAGCTCCATATCTTTCCTGTATTGGAGGCCCCAGATGAGGACACAGTACTCCAGCTGCTGCTTCATGAGGACAGAACAGGGGGGGACAATCACCTCCCTGTCTGCTGGCAACCTCTCTTCTGATGGAGCCCAGAATACCATTGGTCTTGTGGGATGCAAGTGCATGCTGCTGGCTTGTGTTTTTTTCATCAACCATAATGATTAAGTCCTTCTTAGGTATTTGCCCTTTTTAAGATCTTGACCTGTGTTGAATGAAGAGAAATCTCATTTATATTTATGTTAGATTAATCTCCTTTTTTCCTTCTGATATCCTCCTGATATACAGAAGTTGGCTACTAAGTGTTCTGTCAGCTGAATGAGAGTGGAAAACGTGATCTGACATGCTAACCTCCCTGATAGTATTTTTGCTTGTTCTGTGAATGCCTATTCAGGCAAAACAAGGAGCAAGAGAGATCCCTTCCCTGCTTTGCCACATCTCAGAGAGCAGTGTTTTGTGCCTTCCTTGTGGTGTGTTATCTCATTTGTCCTACTGCAGCCCTGAGCAAGCATCCTGCCCAGCCTGGACTTGACTGTTGAGACTGATTGGACTGACCTTGGTCTAGAGCTGTGTGCTTTCTGCAAAACTAGGGTCATTTTATGATGCTGTAGACTATTTCTTGATTTTATTTATTTATTTATTTGGATCTACCCTCTACTCTGCCCTGGTAAGGCCTCATCTGGAGTACTGTGTCCAGTTCTGGGCTACCTGGTACAAAAAAGACAGGGACCTCTTGGAAAGAGTCCAGCAGAGGGCCACTAAGACGGTGAAGGGCCTGGAGCCCTTCCCCTATGAAGAAAGGCTAAGTGAATTGGGTGTGTTTAGCCTTCAGAAAAGAAGACTGAGAGGGGACCTGATCCAGATCTATAAATATCTGAGGTGTATGGGTCAAAGTGTTGAGGCCAGACCCTTTTCAGCAGTGTGTGGAGACAGGACAATGGGAAATGGCCAGAAACTGGAGCACAGGAAGTTCTGCATGAATGTGCACAAGAACTTCTTTACGGTGAGGGTGACGGAGCACTGGAACAGGCTGCCCAGGGAGGTGGTGGAGTCTCCTTCTCTGGAGATATTCAAGACCTGCCTGGACGCCTACCTGTGTGACGTGGTGTAGGGAGCCTGCTTTGGCAGGGGGGTTGGACTCCATGATCTCTAGAGGTCCCTTCCAACCCCTATGATTCCGTGAATCGCTGTTAACCACACATGTAAGAATACAGCCATATCAAAGAAGTGAGGTTTTCACCCTTAGGAAAGTAGAGTCACAGCACTCTGAACCCCTCCAGGGCTCTGAGATGTGCACATTAAAGGAATTTCCACTGTATTACTCTGAAAGATTGACTTGCTTTATAAAATGTTCTGAACTAGGGCTTGAGCGATTGCAGAGAATGAAAACTAAACTTCAAGAGCCTGTAGTTAAACCATCATAATGACTTATCTCAGTCTTTCCACGTACACTGTCTGCCTCTGTTTTTCTTTTTAAAAGCTTTTCTTGCCTCTAGAGACTATTGAAGTCATGTTCTTTGCTAGGTTTCATATGCCGAAATATTTAGCTCAGTCTATTTTGATGTGTGCAGATGTCAAGGGATGCTGCTGTGTGTGCTGTTGTCATGCTCCTCGGTGTTCTTAAATATTGCTACACTACCATTATAAGCATGTAAATTAAAGTGGATTTTGGTTGCCCTTCTTCCTTGCCTTGCAGAGCCTTGCAAGCCCTCGATTCTGATTTTACCTAGTGACCTTTGTAAGCAATATATTTTTAGAATTCTGTTGTCAGAATACCATGACGGATTTTAAAGGTTTCAAAAAAGCTAGTTGTCACCCTGTAACACAATCCTGTATTTTAGAACAAATTCCAGCATTAGACAGAATTCCAAGTCAGCTCTGTCAGGCTGTGCAGCTGCAGTGTGAAATTGGGCAGGCCAGCACCTGCCTCCAGCTTCCTGGAGCTGTGCTGTCACCTCCCTCCCAGCTGCCAGACAGAGCTGCTGGCATGAGCTGTGTGTGCCCTGCCAGGTATTCTGCCTTTTGTTTCCCTGACCATAGTATGGGAGGAGAGATGATACCAAGATGTGATGAAGCTGGATGTGAGGCTCCAAGCATCCTGCATTATAAGAATTCCCTTGGTAACCTTCGTTCTCCAGCAGACTCCCACTGCGTAGCTTGGTGCCCCCATCCCTCCCTGCACAATCATGGAGTGGGTAGGCAGAAAAGTTGAGAGATCTGCCATGCACACGTGTGCATGTTAAAATAGAAATCTCCATTTGTTGTCTGCTGCGTGGAGGTTTGAGCTGTTTTGGCTTGGCATACTTTGGAGTTTCAGGATCAAACACATGGAGGTACAAATTCAGTAATTCTCTTCCCTGAGCCAAATATTTCTACTTGAAGCTATTTTGGTAAGGTGAGTAGGATGAAAATTCTCTTGACAAGCCTTAAAAAAAAAAGCAATTAAAAAAAATTGTGTTTTCAAATAACCCACTCCAAAGAATGTGTGACAGACTTGCTGGGTGAGTAATCTACATCAGGTCCCTGTACAACGTCATCACTTGGCACCAAAGCACCAAAGTCATGGGTCTTTTTAGATATATGGACTTTGTCCTTAGAGACTATGATGTTTCATTCTGTTCTCCATTTCATTGGTGCCAGTGCTGTATGCACCTAATTGTGTTGGAGTAGATGCTTACTAGTCTTTCCGGCCTTGATGATACTATGGTTCTATGACTGCTGCTTCCAGAAGTAAGTCTGATAGAAGCTCTAACATAACTCTTAATTTTAAATTTAATTAACTTTTTTTTTTTTCTATAGAAATTTCTTACATAACTGCAGTACTTCAGAATGCGACTACATATGTGATCTAATAATTCTTGTCTCAGTATGATAATGACTGAATTTAATTTTAAGTAAATTGACTCCCCAGGGAAAGCTGTTAGACTGACAGTGAGATTGGTTTGCCATTTACAAATAAATAAATTCCCTAACAGCTTTGGATACCTTATGTCAAGCTGCTTATTTATGATATAATAGAAGAATTGGAAGAGACTCCGTGTTTTGTTTTCATTTTTTTTTTAATTGTATTATTTGATTGGCCTTGTAATAGTTCTTAATTAGGGAGTCCAAGACAAGCTTTGCTTGCCTAAATCAATATTCAAAGGCTCATGAGACAAATAGGTGCGATCCACACTTCATCAAACCCATTGACTGAGGCATATGTAGAAATTTACTAAATTTGCCAAAAAACTTTTTTTTTTATTTAATTTTTTTTTTTTTTTTTTTTTTTTTCCTGGATGGAAATTAGATTTTGCAGCAGCAGAAGGCAGCTAACAAAAATGCCATCTTGTCTCAGCTGCTGTACACTGGCCCACTTCCTCTCCACCTGTTTGGATCCTCATGAAATGATTGTGGTATGACGACTTCTCACCCCACTATGATGCTAATGAGACATGTAGCCATGTTGATCATTAGTACATAAATGTACACAGTTTAATTGCTTTATTACCATAGGAGAATAATGCTCTGCATGGATTAGGTGGCTGTTTTTTCTCACTGATTCAGAGCCATTGTAGTGTAGAAGTGGTAGCATCCAAGCGATCTTCTCTGCTACGATTATGTTTAATAGATGAGAGCATAGCTTAATAGATGAGAACCTCAAAAGGGAGGTTGGACAGAAGTAGGCTACTTAGTACTACGAAAACATTGCTTAGCAAAGAGGCAATTTTGTTTTTAAAGGATTGTGTACATGCTCACCCCAAATTAGTCTCATTAAGGTAATCACAGTATTCACTAAATGAAAACAGTGTCTGTTTTGAGTACAGATGTGTCTGTGCTGGAAGCTGTGGGAACAGAACTGTATGTACTCTGGTGTTTATTTTCTTTTTTCTATTTTTTTTTTTTCATTGATCTTATAAAGAGGTTGGCAAATTACGGTGTTCTGTTCCTACCTATTGCATTCAGTGAGGTGACGTGATAATGTGAAGCTTTTAACTGGCTGCTAAGGTGGGGCTCTGAAGTGTGTTAGCTTCCTTTGCTCGCTGAACTAGTAAGAAGCTTTCCAAACTGTTGTGCTTGCTGAATTTTCACAGCTGATGAGAAAAGCCTGCAGTGCCCGCAGCCTGCCCGCAAGGACTCTGAGCCATCACCCTTCCCCATTTATCAGCTGGAAGTTCTTTGTGTCTGTACAAAGCTCTGCTCTCAAACCTTCACCATCACTTTCTGAGCGCTGCATTGAAGTGGCGGTGGTACCCAAAGACTTATTCTGAAGTAGTGGATCAAACAGAAATTGTAATTGTTTTAGCTGTGTAGTATGGCAATAAACCGTGTTTTAAAATGGAGCAAATAAGTCTTTAAAGCTTTAAAGCAGAGAGATTTGTCTGAGAGCTGGAAATGGCAGCTTTATGGAATTAAATGTCTTTGCGGACTGGTATGTGTGAGGTGGAAAAGGGAAGAAATGGTTCTTACAGGGGGTTCTGAGTCTGCCAGAACAAAGCAGCTTTAGGTAAGGATGAGAACGTGAGTTTCAGTGTTTCTTTCTTACAGGCTTAACTTTTCTTCTTTAAGTATTTTTGAATGATGAGATACTTTCTGTTTTCACTAGAAACTGTCATCAGCGATTTTTCTAATTTTCCATTAAAAGAAATTCACCTAACGTATCATAAAAAATAGATACTGGGATTGCTGATTATAGAGGTAGAAACCAAACTGAGAATTCTGCCAGTGGCAGGGATAAGCAAAGCTGGAAGGATCCTATTGAAAATGAGGTTATAGTTCTTTAAACCAAATAAAATAAATAAACCCACCAGCTCAGCTGCCCAGGGCTCCATCCAAAGTGGCCTTGAGCCTCCAGGGATGGAGCAGCGCAGCTTCTCTGGGCAGCTGTGCCAGTGCCTTTCCTTCTTATCTGTTTTTGTTTGTTTTTAAATAACAAATGAGGAAAACTACATAAGACCAGGGTAAACAACAGAGCATAAGGTACTAGTACTCTCTGCAGCAACATTCCACTAGGCTAATAAACAGGTAATTACCGTAATCACACTGAACTGTCATCTTAGCAGTTATCAGAAACCTACATTCTCCATGTGTGTATAAACACACTTGTTTTTTTCAGTAAATAAAATTTAAAAATCAACATTGTGTAACATCCAGTCACCAGTAGAGCTTATCTTGTGTGTTGTCCTTTACACCACAGAACTCTTCTTGCTGTAATGTGCTCTGTGCCACTGTCAGAGCTGCCAGCCTACTACTATATACCGCTGTTCACCAGTGCAAGTAATTACTTCCATTTCCTTTTAGAGTTTATTATGTTTCTTGCAAAACATTTATTTAAGCTCATTTATCACTCAGTTTTGAGTGAATAGTGCTCGTTTGATAAACTGTAAGGACTAGCAGTTTCTTATTCTGCTTTTTATGAAGAAGCTAAACAACAAATTCCACGGAAAATTATTCTTTCATTATTGTTTGTCAGTTTATGTTGTCATTTTCATGTTATACCAGTGGATTAAACATCTCTTGAAGTGCGTACTTACTGTACGCACTATTTGTACAGCATCCCTACCTGCCTTCCTTTAAGCCTGTCAGTTTGGCTGGTAATTGAAAATAAATATTTGAAATATGAAGAAAAGCCATTGATTTGAATGGATAGAATCAAAGCTCTGAAATATTAAGAAAAGAATGGTATTAGAGTTGTTGATTTGCTTCTGAAAGTTTATAATGAACCAAACAAACAACAAAGGTGAGCAGGGACTGTGAGGGCAGTTATTCACTGAGTGCACTCTTTCTCAGAGCATGCAAATGAATAAGGGACTTGGATTCTGGTTTTGAGTGCCTGGCTGCCATTTTGAGGTTTCTGTAGTCTGTACTAGTTTCATAAGTGAATGGGGCAGGGAGAATCGTGCCTATCCGTCCATCCCTTGATCCACTGATAAAATGTCTTACTTATTCTGCAGGCCAAGAGCTTCCTAGATAATCACAGAAAACAGAATGGCCTAGGTTGGAAAGGGCCACAATGATCATCTAGTTTCAGTACACATGCAGGGTTGCCAACCACCAGACCAGGCTGCCCAGAGCCACATCCAGCCTGGCCTTGAATGCCTCCAGGGATGGGGCATCCACAACCTCCTTGGGCAACCTGTTCCAGTGCGTCACCACCCTCTGTGTGGAACAACTTCCTCCTAATATCTAACCTAAACCTCCCATTTCAGTTTAAAACCATTCCCCCTTGGCCTATCACTATCCATGCTCTTGAACAGCCCTTCCCCCTCCTGTTTATATGCTCCATTCAAATACTGGAAGGCCAAAATGAGGTCTCCTCAGAGATTTCTCTTTTCCAAGCGAAAGAGGCCCAGTTCCTTCAACATTTCCTCACAGGAGAGGTGCTCCAGCCCTCTGGTCATCTTAGTGGCTCTCCTATAGACTCGTTCAAAGAGTTCTGAACCTTTCCTGTAGTGGAGGCCTCAGGCCTGGATGCAGTACTCCAGATGGGGCCTCAGAAGAGCTGGTAACGTGACCAGTGTTCTGAATTTACGTAAACAAATAAGAAGATTTAGAGCGGAAACTCAGTGAATAATCCTCTGAGAAATTACAGATTAAATGAAGATTTATCTGCTGTAGTGGTAATAAAGTAGATTAATCTTTTTAGCACCTTTTTAAGTGCAAAAGATCAAATGAAATCAGTATTTAAGAACATAGGTTCACTTAACTTTTTCAAAGAATGCAGAAATGATCAGCCTTAATTTTGTTAGCGCATCAGTTTGTTTGCATACGGCCTTCTGGTCTTGAAGATTATTCTTCTAGTAATAACTCACTAAATCAAAAGGCTTTTTTCTAGTTCCACAAAATTCAAATGTTATCTGACTGTCAGAGTAGAGCAGACAAGGTGGGTGGGACTGGATGTCTCTCTTTATGAAGTGTATATGCCTAAAACACCTATCAGAATGCAAGAAAACAGGGTAAAGAAAGGCGCCTAATTGTAGAAGCTTTTCCTCCCTCTGAGGATTTGCTGTGCTTTTTCCTAGAATACATCACTTTCCTTGTGATATATCAATGGCAGTTCTTCCTTTCCCTTAAATGAGTGCATGGTTGGTATTATTAGTGTGAAGCCTGGTAAAAGAAACATTTTAATTCCAGCTCCTAATCGTGGTCAGGTCCATAGAGGATAAAGTTCACTTGGTAATATCAATTCTGGATTAATCAGCTTTGCTTCTTTTTTGAAGCTTTTGCAAAATCACTGGGAAAATGCATTTCCTTCTTCAGGAATCCAGTATTTTTTTCTGTTTGGAGTAGCAGGCAGCTTCAGTGCTGTGCCAGCCCGAGGCATAGAAAGTGGAAGCCTTTTAGATTAGTAATTGATGGGAGCCCAAGTTAATAAGTCATCAGTGCTTTGTTACTTTGCCTTTGTTAAATGCTTTATATTCATTTTTCCCATCAGAAAGAATGAAAGGGAAACATTCTGAAGTCTTCTCCACATCTTTAGTCATCACCAACTTGATGACGAAGGGTGGGATGTTATGAAAAATGAAGGTAATGTTAAAAAGTGAAGTCCTTTGTCTAGAGAAGATAATGTAGGTGCATGTTGGAAGTGAAAGGTATATGGGCAACAGTGTTTTTGTAAGCATTGTTACGAGTCCGGTACATATTCTTGATTCTCTAGATACACTTTTTATAAAACTCATAGCAAATCACAGTGGTGGGCTGTAGGGGTGTCTGGCCAGCAGACAGGGACGGCCCCACCACCAGGTGTTATAAAACAAATTACTGAGGCTGGTAATTTTTTTGAGGGTGAAGACACTGGTTGTTCCCAGCAATATGCTGTAACTTTTCTAAGGGCTTGTGTGTGTGAACTGTCTGTCTTCTCCAAATAAGCACCTTCACGAATACTGGCTCCTGCACCCCTTGGTTGTAAATTGCAGCGTTGGAAGTTGCTGTGAAGGGTTGAATGTGAGCTGTCATTGCCGGAGGGGGAGAAAAAGAAATACAACCGAAAAATCCCACTGAAACAGCAGGAGTTGAGCTGCAGCTGCAGGTTGGTTCCTTGTCCACCTGAGGGCTGTGTAGGACTGCTCTGCCAGTAAGGATATCACTAAAGCTCATGATATCAGGATCTGGTTGTAGCAGGTCTGTTCTCCCTCTTCATTTTTGCTGTCTTCACAGCCTTTAGCTATCATTGAGAGTGCAGCACAGCAATGAAAGCTGTAATACGGTTAAAGAATAAGATCAGTGTTCAGTGCCATGTCACAGCAAAGCCAATTAGGTGGAGGAAGCTGATAGTTTTTGTCTCACTTGCTGCTTAACAGTTCAGTGTGTTTCAGTGAAATCCTAGTTTCCTCTGGGCTTTGGTTATCTAACGCCTAATCATAAATACATGCAATCAACATATACTAATATGTGAATGTGTAGCACAAGAGGATGCAAAACTGTTGCTTTTAGTTTCAGTGAGTAATGATGAATATCTGTTCATTAAAAAAATGGACACATTTCCCAAATTTTTGAAGAGAGATTGAATTTTGTTTGTACTGCTGTGTATGTTCTTCAAATGCTGTTCAGGTTAAAATCACTGAGGTGGATTAAAAAAGAATTGTGTGATTCTGCATTATTTCTCTTAGATAGCTGGGGCAAAATGACCATGACTCGAAGGCTTACTGGCCTACAATGATTATATTTCCTGCTGAGTCTGTAAGATTAGGTGAACTAGACAAGGAGTATTTAAGGTATTTATAGATGCCCTTTCCAACAAAAGCATTTTTTCATTAATCATGAAATTAGTGAGATTGGGAAAGACCACTAGAATCAGTGAGTCCAACTGTAAATCCACCACCACCATACCCACTAATCATGTCTCTCAGTGCCACATCTGCTCATTTCTTGAACACCTCCAGGGTTGGTGACTCCACCACCTCCCTGTGCCACTACCTCACCACCCTTTCTAAGGAAGAAATTTTTCTTTACGTCCAACCTTAACCTCTCCTGGTGCAGAATAAGGCCTTTGCCTCTTCCTAGAGTTAGTTTTTATTGCAGTACATGGGTGACGGGGCCGCTTTCAGGCTTAGACCAGGTATGTGAAGGCTCGCTGGGCATGATGAGGTATTTCTACCAGCTCTGAGGAAGTAGTTCTGCTGGAGTCAGCGAGACTGGACTGTGCAAGTGAACCAATGTGTGCAGGCTAAATGCATGTTAGGACAATTGCTGGTTTAAGAGGAGTGCAATAAGCGTATGGAAGGACAAAATGCTTATATAATGGGAGAAAAACATTGCAGCTATAATGTTCATAACCTTGAGGAGCTGGCAGTGGCATAGGTTTGGTTGCTCAGGGCATGGGTTAGAAAAGTCTGGCTTCTTTTGGACATGGAGTTTGTATGGCATGAATCTGTTATCAAGGTGGTGCTGGGAATGCACAAATTCCTTTGGGATTATGCTCTTCTTTTGTTCTACTCCTCACCAGAAGCCTGGGTGCAGTTGGTTGTCTGAATGGGAAATGTACTACATTATTATTTTTAGTGAATACTCCTCAAAGCTTTAACTATAGCGCCTTCTTAATGATAAGAAAAAGTGGTGACTGGGTCCATTTTAAAGACTGATTTTCCATGTCTCAAACGATGCCTCTTTAAATATGATAGCCTTTTAAACTGAAAATGTCTACATTTACTTGGAAAGAAATATGGACTTCTTAAAAATCAAGCTCTTTTTTAAAAGCCTGCTTAAATTATTATAAGATATAAGTATTAAAAATCATTCGTGCTTTCAATTCTAATACTGTATGAAGTCCTTCTTTTAAGAATAAGTAAAATATCTGAAAATTATTCATAATCTTTAGTCAACTCTCACATTTTTGTAAGAAATATCTTGATGCAAACTACTGCATCAGCTGATGTTCTGCAAAAGATGAAGGTCTCGGTGGGAACAGGGGCAAAATGAAGACAGGTCCCCAGTTTTAGGGCTGCCCTGTAGCTAACCCCAGGCCTGTGATTACTTTGCTCAGTGACTGATAGAGCTATGGCTGCTTTGAAGCTCATATTAGGCACTAATATTAGCTAAGGCTCTGGGTGTAATGTTTATATGTAGGAACATTTTATGTTGTGTTCTGTATGACACTATTAACAGTAGTTGCCTGTTTGTCTTCTAGCAGAGGGATTAATCCCATTTGTTACTAATTGCTGTGTGAAAGGTATATGATAAGCCAAAGCAGCCTACTTTCTTTTTATCTTTTTTCTTCTATCTCTTTGCTAACCAAGCATCATGGAAGGTAACCATAGAGCAAAGGAACACATCCCGGTGAAGGGAACTGCTCAGCCTGAAACTCCCGACTCCCTCCTGCCTGAGGGAGTGGCTGCCAAAGCACTTAAATGAAATAGCAATATGGAACACGCATTGATGCAGTGCAGCTCCTGTGTATGGGTTTGCAGCATCTTTGGCTGTCTAAAGGAGAACTGTTCAGTCTACTAAATCATTAATGTCTTCATAAATGACAAAAATTCTGCTAGTGTGTATTATCTGCTCTCTGAGTGACCTGAGACATATCTGCTATGTTTACATGATACTGGAGTCTGCTTGGGGCTGTTATGGCTAGATACAGCTTATACACAGGGCATGCAGCCACAGAGAGCTGATAAGGTGTTTGTGGGATGTATTTCTGTACTGTTATCTTTGTGTTCGTATGGTGTGCATCTTGATGCAAACGGAAACCTTGAACGTTTAGTGTGGGGTTCAGGACCATGAAGCTGGCATCTTGTGACACACTATGTCCCAGTTGTTTAACTGCAGTGTGCAGATCCCTGGCAAGTTCTCTCTGATACCTGCCAGGCCATGTCTTATACAATTAGCTCTGGGTGTCTGAAATGCAACTGTGTCTGGCATCTGAGTCTTTCCTTAGTGATTATGTCCACTGAACATCTTTATAATAACAAATAACTTTCCTTTTATCTCAGACATAATAGAAAATACCTTTTTCTTTTTCCTTTCTAGTTATATTTGAAGTCTCTACAGACAAGCCTAACAATAAAATTAACTGGCTGCAACTGAAAAATTCTGTTTCTTTGTAGGTTCTTTGTTTGTTTGTTTTAGTGCAGTGCAATAAGCAGCTTCTTAAATTAAACTTACTAAAAGACAGTTGTCAAATGAGGAAGTTCCACTGGACTTTATTGACATACCTGTAAGGCTCACCTATTGTTTGCCTGTAGACTCTACTTGAATAACTCGCAGCAATATCCTATAAGCAAAGTTCAGAAAATATATTTTTTCTTAATGAAAATAGTCCTCTATTACCCCAGTCGTATGCCATCTTAAACCTTTGTTTCCCTGCAGAGTATAGTCAGTCACCATGAAACTGAAGAATATGATGTTTCTTCATTCAGCAGTGGAGAGCAGCAGCAGGTGGAGAAGTTTGTTCTTTGTTATTTCGAAGAACAGTCTTGAAGGAGGAAACGCAGATTACAGGGAGTAAAACCTTGATTCTATCAGCTGTAATTATATAATATGAAACAGTGGAGATTGTCAGCAGAAGGGTGGGTGGTAAGTGCAGTGGTCCATTTGTCTGGCTGGCTCTGAAGATCTGCTCCCCACATCGCTATCAAGGCCACCTCCATGCTGGCAATTGCCTATTCTGTGAGCATTCAGCTGTATTGCCTCTCTGAATGCCATAAATGATACAGAAGAAAAATGCTTTCCCTCTGACGGATGTACATTTGAACCAGGAATTTCACCAATACAGCAATGTCATTTTAAGTGATGTATGCAGTGGCAAAGGTCTAAATATGTGGAATGTTGCTGTGTAGAGTGGACAAAGGTCTAATGGTTTTGAACAGACTATGGAAGGTGGCCAAAGTTCTAATATGTTATGTAGAGCTGGCTTTGGATCTCCAGTTAACTTCTTCATTGGGTTGTCTGTTACCAAAGGTTTGAGTATCTTCTACATATAAACTCGTAACTAAATACCGTGGGGTATTATAGAGTACAGAAGACTACATAGGTTTAAAAACAAAGTAAGAAAATGTATGAATAGGAACCATACCTGTTGGCTGCTGCTCCATTGCAAATTTCAGAAGATGAAGTGTCCAGCCAGCTGGTTCATCGTACTGAAAAGCACTCTCAGCTTCGAACAGCCTGACTGTCCTTGAGTCTTTGCATTCTCAACCAGTAGCAGGGGATGGGTTTCAAAAGACAAAGCTTGCCTTGTGCCTTATCAGAACACAACAGTCTTCCTTTCTGTCTTTCGCAATAGCCAAGAAGTTTATGCAACAGTATATAGTGAGTAATATATGTACATGTTCTGGCACTGTTTCATCTGTCTAAATAGATTTACGTTGCCCATCAAAAAGAGCTGAAACTGATTAACGTGTCAGTTTTTAGTTCTGAGTATTTATTTCAAAGTAACTAAGTGTTGAAATAGCCTTTCAGCATTAGATGACAGGTTGCTGCTGCAGGGCTGCTGACGTTTTAACTGGTTTTAAGTTACCATCTTCTTTAGAATTGCTTGCTGTAACAAAGTCCCAGAGGAGCAGCTGACCCTCTTCAGTCAAAAATGAGGCAGAGCCTTGAGAAATTAGCCCAGTGGTCAGGCACAGCAACTGTCAGACAGCAGCCTTTGAGAATGGGGACTCCCTGAAAAGGGGAGTTTTTGTGGAACGGAGCTGAGAAATAAAATATAAGTAGCAACAAATTACTTGGAGAAGGGAGGAGAGAGCAGCTCCTCACTGTAAAATCTTTGTTGTTGTTAATTGGGCATTTTCCATATTTTGTAAGACTCGGAGTAAAGGGAGAATTTTCTTCTAGTGGCTCTTCATATTCATTATTCTGGTTGGCATATATTTATGTGCCTTAAATGTTGTGCTGACTGTTACACATCGTTTTAAACTGCTTTAGTTAAATACAAGGAAAGCTCAGGATAAAGCTGAGTGTGCAGAATATTAAACCTGAGTTCACTTCCTACATCACAGTGAAAACGTTTTCGCTGTGTGGTTTTGTTTTTTCATTTAAACCTTGCTCTGCCATCTACCGGTAGATCATGTTACGAAACAGAGATGGTGTGATGTTATTGTAATTGTAGAGCTGTCTGTGCTAGCCTGCTGCTTGGAGTCTGTTTTACAAAGCAGAGCTTGCATTCCTATCGTTAATCAAATTTCTCAT
Organism: Coturnix japonica; assembly: GCF_054131305.1. Lineage (NCBI taxonomy): Eukaryota > Metazoa > Chordata > Aves > Galliformes > Phasianidae > Coturnix > Coturnix japonica. The sequence goes on from NC_140663.1 coordinate 110,002,227, forward strand.
GGCAAATAGCTGGTGTACCCATTACACTTAGAACGTATATTGCGTGAATGCATGTATTAAACAAAGTCTTAACTTCTATTCTAGCATGATTTTTACTACCCAGGGAATATTATTCCAGCCTTCAAAGCTCTGTTTACTTTCTGAAACCTAAAAATATTTTGTTTTTTGATCGAGAAGCTGACTCATGAAGTCAAATACTTCAGTTAAGAAATACTACTTCTGAGGATGCCTGTGCTATTTTAATGCTACCCTTGCTGCATGTATATGCAGTTATGATGTCTGTGTTTCAATAGATTACATACTGTCTTCCTCCACACAGTTTGTTTCTGCATTGGTGAGCTGTACATTTAATGAACAGTCATCCCATGTATTTTGTTGTTTCCTCTGTGACATAGCCAAGTGTGGAGTGTTCTTCTCCAGGGCAGCCTTCAAATTATATCTGCTTCTTTTTCTAAACACTTTCCAGTTTCAGAAGGAAACGAAGCAGGAAGCATAAGCTGCAATTCCTTTGTTATGAACTTGGTTCACCCTTTAAGGAAGTTCATCCTACATACTGCATAAGTCAAAGGACCTAAAAAGAAAAAATACATAATAATATGTCTGGAAGGAAGCAAAACAGGGATTGTGCAGACTGTTTTAATTCTTATACATCCTCATTTCTTAAGCATCTGGCAGTACAACTTTGACAGTCTTTTAATATTGCCTGGTAGGATTGAGACATCCATAGTCTTGAGGAAGCCAACCTAGAAAATTAGTAGTTTCATCCCAATTCAGCTTGGGATAGCTGTGGAAGTTGTGGAAAGACCAAAGCTTTTAGATCCACTTCTACCCACTTGCACTCATAAAGCAATCACATTAGAGATAGATTGCTGTAATTTTATTGGCAATTTTAACAGGACATAATTTTGTCTGTAGATTACATTTGTGTTTGCTGAAAGCAGGAGGGCAGTGAAAGTCAGCGAATTGTTTTATAAACATGAACCACAGGCTCCTCCAATCCCTCCAGCTTACTGCCATCTAGTTTTCCATTTTTCAGGTGCTGCTTCTTAACCACATCCCTTCACTCATAAGAACTCAGTTCCTGCGTTTGCTTGTCTCTATCCCTGTCTACACCCTGTGCTTGCTCTCAAGCCCAGTCTTCCCTCCCTGGCCTCTTCATCTAGATTTGGTTTCATATCTGCTGCTTCTAGTCTAAATTGTAGTTTTCAGGCTGTTTATAGTTTCATATTTTCAAATCACTTTCCATTAATTGGAGCTGTAATTTAACCATGCTGACAGTGGGTTTCTTCTCCTTTCTGGACACTTAACAGCAGGCCCTTTCTGGTTGTTAGAACCCCGTCACATTTGCTGTACTGAGTTGCTCTCACTGCTTGTCAAATCTGACAATTAATGGCAGCCAAGTGAACAAACAACTGGATTAGTTTGGAAGTCGGATGAGTCTTTGGTCATAAGCAGATATTGATCTGACCCACACATTCCTGGTGTAACTACCCAGCTGGCAGCTGTAATCGACATTTACCCGGGACCTGGCTGCCTTTGGGCAGTTGCTGTCTGTGTGAGCATTGGCATTTTTCTCCTAGCCACAAGAGGCCACTGAGCCTGGTTTTCAGACCTGCTACACAGCAGTTCCCTCTACAGAAAAGTCCTCACTCTGTACAAACTTTGCTTCCATGGGCAGAATGCCCTCTTGAGCCTAGAAGTGTCATTTTTGGGGAAGAGAATCGTGATTACAATCCAAGTCACTTTTCCATCGTATTTATCTGGGAAAAAAAAAAATAAAAAAATGGAGCAACCGCAGTTCTTTGTGCAAAGGGGAAGGGGGTTCCATTATATGAAAGCTCAGCAGGGAGCCCAAATAATGATAGTGAAGGATATAAACTGCTGTGAGACCCTCTGCTTGTTTGCACCACGGCCCTGGTAAGACCCCAGGAGATCCTGAAAGCAAAGAGAGAAAGGAGGGCACTGGGGAGGCCCTGTTGTTGGAAGGATGCAGTCAGCTGGCTCCTCTCTCAAGTCAGTGGCTAAGGCTTGTCCAGAAAGCAGGGCCTGGAGAGCTCGTGTGGTGTTTGGGATGGAGGAACCTGTGAAAGCCCAGCATTTTGCAGGGTGCAAAGGCAGGTGGCTCCCAGCCTCCTCATGTGTCATGCTCTGACTGTCCGGCCAAATCATGCTGGTCAGTGGTTTGTGCCTTGCTGCAGTGTCTGGCTATAAAACACCCACAGGCAACCTCCTCCCAGGAGAGTAATGTGCTTGTAGGTACTGACTGAAGGAGGAAACTGTTTCCTACCTGGAAAAGGAAGTAGGAGGGCTGCTGTCTCCCTAACTTCATCCAGCACTAATTACTGCTTGTTGCACTGAGCTGGTGTTGGTGGTTTCCTGTGGGCTGGGAGGCCGCAAATACGACAGCTGGGACTCTGCACAGCACTAAGCTATGAGAGAACGATATACGACTTCCACTGCTTTCCTGAACTGCCTTTTTTTTGTTGTTGTTAGCCAAAAACTTGGTAAACTTGATAGCTAAAAACTCATTTTTGAGGTTACTAATGAAGTTGAAGGGATCCTGATTGCATCTTCATGATGTTTCCCAAGAAACATATGAACTTTAAAATGAGCACTAAGAGCTCGCTTGTTCACTCAGAGAAGAGTCGGGTACTTAGACCGATGAGCTGTGTTTGGACTTCAGCAGTAGGTAAGAGATTGTTAACCCACCCGCCTCCACCAAGTGCAAAGTCATTTCTGTTGTCTGAGTTGTTACGTGTGCTAGATTCAATTTGCAGGAAGTGGAGAGTTCTTTTGGATGCTTCTTTAGTTTTACTAACACTTGTTTTTCTTCTCTTTCTCTCTTCAGCTATTGATGGATTTCTCAAAACTGATGAAAGACAAAGACTAGCAAAGGAACGAAGAGAAGAAAGGGAGAAATATCTTGGTAAGGTGGTTGGAAGTGTCTGTATTTATGTATATATGCTAATAGATTTAAGTTATCTACATGACATCTGTTCTGAGTTTTAAACACTGTCATTTAGTTTATTACTAGTCTTTATCACTTACATTACTTATTTAAAATTGATGGATTCCTTCTTTAATTTCCATTCAAACGTTTTCTATTCTGTAGTGACGAGTTGACTTTTTTCTCTCATACATGTACTTTTGAATGTAGGTTAATGTGCTGACTGTTAGGATTTGTACGTATAAAACAAAGAAACAAAAAACTTGAAATAAGCCTTGAGTAACATTTATGATAATATGTAGGATTATTTGGTAAAGCAGCCTTGATTTTAGCGTGTAAAGTTTTACCTGCATTAAAAGATACCACAGAGCTGTTAAGTCCTTCATAAAGTGGATTATTTTTCTGAAAGTTTTATAGCCATCTTTATTCAAGAGAGTAAAAAAAAGATCAATTCATCAATTCATTTGCTGAACAATACAAACACTGATTTCACCAGTCTTATAACAGTCAGTAGTTTTTAGTCTGCTAACATCTCCAAGGAAATGCTGGGGAAATTTTGCAAGAGAGAAAAATGAACAGTTCAACTTTTACTCCCCTTAAATGTGTGTGTATATTTATAAAGTTAAAAGTAAATGTTTAAACAGGTAAGCTTATTTTTTTCTCATTGCCATAACTAAACAGGCAAGTAGCTCCATTCCTTATGATTACCTGACAATGCCTATTAAAAGCGTTTGTCATTATTTTAGGGTTTTGTAAAATTATAATGTTAGAAAAATAATAAATTGCCATTTATTTCAAGACAGTGTTAACTGTAACAGTGTGCACATGTGTGGAAAGAATCATGTGAAAGTACTGTTTTCCTTGCAGTAAATAAACTGTTGACCATATCTTGACAAAACCTGAGGCCCGAGATGTGATGTTTTTTAGTGCAGTGAGCTTGGTGAGCAAGATTTCTTTCTGTAGTTCATGTGGAAATCTGCTTAGTGGGGATTTAAATTTTTAGTAGTTAATCTCCCCAGAAATTCTGTCCGTATGGGGAATGCACCAGCCTTAATTTTATCTCTTATAGCTACATTCAGTCTAGACTACCTTTCCTTTCATTTTGATTATCCCTTCTTTGCTGGCTCCTGAAAAAGTGACATGATGAGTAGAGTGGAAAGGATTTGGATTAAAGAGGAAGAGGAGGTGGGAGGAAAACTGAAATCTGGACAATCTGGGAGTGGCTAACCCAGGTGGTTTGTAAGTTGTTGGTTGCAGTTCTTGTCTCCAGACACTGTACATGCCTTCTGAGAATATACTGTTTTAGAGCTAAGACCCATTCAAGAAACAGGACCCTTGGATTTTGGCCTTAATAGCTTTTTGTTTATGTCAGATTCGTTCCAGAAGTTCAGAAAAAAAAAAAGTAGTGAGTTCTTCAGAAGGACGAATCTTTATGCAGCCAGCAGGAATTTTGCAGCAATATAGAATAATCTCTTCTTCAAAGCCAAAATTAATTAACCAATGGTTTAGGATCCCTAAATCAAGGAACAAGAATTGTATTTATGTCTTGATGTCAGAATGGTTTGCTTCTCTGTTAAGAATCAGTCCTGGGTTTCACCTACTTGTTCAAAGGGTAACTAGCACAATCTCTGTACACCTCACTCTATTTTTTGTCTTTTATCAACTCCCATATGCAATTTTCACCTGTTGTACCTGATATGGCCAGTAGTCATCAACAGTTAGGGACTTGTCTCTCCTCTTCCACTGTATCTGAAATAACTATCTATTGACACATCCAAGTCTTTATTCTGATGATTCCTGCAGCACTAACACGCCCTTCATATTGCCCTTTCCTGAGGTAGACATAAAATGTGCAAAAGGAGAAGGCACCACCAGCTGCACTTCTGACAAGAGTAAGACAAGTGGTGTTCTGTAAAGCAGGTTGGACATGAGAAAGTATCTTACAAGGATCTGGTAATCAAGGGGAAAGAAATGAGGCCACATGAAAAGGACTGTGTCTCCTAGGGGGACAGGCTTGGAGACAAAGGGAGGCTAGAAGGGACTGAAGGCCCCAGCTGAAGATAAAGAGCCCAAGGACAAGGAGGTGGGAGAAGAAAGCTGATCTGTGAAGAATTGAGATAGCTGGGCAATAGCCTTGGGTTAATGGAAATAAGCCAAAAGAGAGAACACTTGCAGGGCAATAATTTGCTGAACAAGGGAAACAGTAACTGGAAAAGTAAACTGGGACATAACAGGTGAGCAGAATGAAAGATCTGCTCTTGTATAACCCATGTTAATTCTGACTTTTCCTAACTTTTAAGTTCTTAGCTCATCAGCTGTGTAAATATTCTCTGTTTCATATTGGCTATATACATGTTGGTATGATGTTACAGCCTTGTTTGTATGTAAGCATGCTTACTGGCCTATTTTGAGCCTTTTTACAGAATGCACTTGCACAAGAAATAGATTTTTTTTCTCCGCTATTTGTCAAATCATAGAGAGAATCATAGTTTTAAAGAAATTCCCACAGCTTTTGTTTGTAAAGAAATTCCAAAGGGTTTTGTGAGTCAGCATATATTATTAGGTCTGAAAAAAGAATTTGCCTTTAAAGTTACAGAGGGATTTTATATATATATATCTGAAACACACCTTTTTCTCTGCCTAAGCTGCTAGGGAACAGCAGATACTAGAGAAGGAGAGAAGAGCAAAGCTTCAATATGAAAAGCAAGTGGAGGAACGGTGGAGGAGACTGGAGGAGCAGAGGCAGAGGGAGGAGCAGAAGAGAGCAGCTGTTGAAGAAAAGCGGAGACAAAAGCTTAAAGAGGAGGAGGTAAGGTCCACTGGGAGTCATATGGAAGAGCAACTGTGTCTGTTAGCATTAACATAGCTGAATATCAATGTGTGCTGCAGGTGTTTATTCCTTTCTTTGACCCAGAGACATATGGACATTACTTTGGGAGCTGCAACCACATCACAACTATAAATACTCCACGACTGCTTGTACCCCAGAAACATTTTCCAAAGTTCTTTTTGTCTCCTGTTTTTTGTCTGATCTCACAAAACAATCATCTGCTTACACTAACATATCCAGGATTCCAACTGTCACATGATAAAGCAACAGCATCCCAAAATGTAGCTTTTACAGGTCAGCATTTTCATAAACTGGCAAGATTTTTCTTGCTGATTTGTTTACGCTGTCTGCAAAGCTGAAGTGATATTTAGGAAATTGTATTTGTTCCTTGGTAATATAAAATCAAAAATTCTTTCTTAAAGCAGTGAAGAATCTAGTCTTGATTTAAACTTGTCACATAGAACAGAATTTACACAGAATTCCACCTTTTTCTACTCTCTTTAGTGACATATAAGGTTCTGTTTTTTCTCTGAGTCCAATTTCTGATGCAGATTTCTGAACCCAGTACGTGTGTGTGTTTCTCCCAGCATGACATGCAGCACTCCTACTGCAACTAATTAAGAATTAATGATTTTTGGGAAAGGGGACAGTGGTTTAGAGAGGGGGAAAAATGTCAAGAGAAGAAATTTCTCTAGTTTCTATATGAGAAGACTATGCAAATCTGTGGTTATTAACTTCTTCCCCATCCCAAGTTTATCCAGCATCTTTGCAAAAGAGATGAAACATTTCCACATGGGATCAGAATAACATACTTGTCTGTTTTTTTCCCCTATGTTTGATTTTTTTTCACTTCTTTACTGAAACCTGAAAAGAAAATTGTATCCTGCCATTCCTCTTTCAACTGTAACGCAGTGCTTGTGGCTTCTGCATAATTGCTGAGAATTCATTTTTAAATGTTTTGTCATGTGGATCACTTCACATTATAAGAAGAATGACAGAAACAGGAACAAAGGCTTAGGAGACCTATCTCCTTCTATGGTAACATCATTGACCGAGTGTTTTCTTTCCCCAGTGCTTCCTGCTGTGATAACCTTTTGCAGCTAAGCAAAATTGATCATCTTTATGGCAGAGGCAGGGGGTAGTGGCAAATACAAACACTTCAAAATCTGTGTCCTCAGAAGTTGCACTGTAGGCAGACGGGGTGGGGGAAAGCTGTAGGCAGAGTGAACAACTTACCTGCTTTGCCTGCCTACATGGTTTGTGCTGGAACAGTCAGGGTGGGGATTGTCAAACACAAGCGAGGCTGTTCCAGGTCAGACCAGGGATCTCTTCACTGAGGTGCCCCATCTCCTGTAATAGACTTTCCTACATTTGCCCAGAGATGAATGTAGGAAGGAAGAGTAAGGATGCTGATGAATTTACAGCCCTAGGGGCATTTCAAGTTACTTAGTGCTCATGAGTCATTCTGGACATTTGAGGTTGTCTTTACTGGAAGAGCCTTGAGCTCATATTTCCCACCCCTGTGGGGGATGCACCTTGGCCAGTGTGCTGGTATGCTGCAGCATGTGCTCAGCCTTTCTCCATTAAAGACGTATATACTGGATGGCAACTGGAGCACTGATTTTTACCCTGTATAAGGTGTCTGAAGTGCCACGTAGATTTTCTTCCTTGCTGCAAGTCTGCCTTCTTGGTTGGCCTTTATGTCTTCCTTAGGACTTTTTATCTTTTTAACACAACAGATGGCAGTGCGTAATTTTGACAGGAACAGTTTGTATAAATCTCACTCTAAAAAATATTGTTGTCATGTCTGTGGGAATTTGGGAGGTAAATGGCTATTAAACCATGGGGAATTGTTTGCTTCCTACATTGCTGCCTTCTCTGTTTGGGTATTTTGCATGTGAAGGACTTCTCAAAGACAAAGTGACCAAAATTTATTTTGCTTGCTTTTTCTGCTCCCCTGCCAGGGAAGAGGTGGTTATTTTAAAGTCTATATTAATGGGAATGGAGATATTCTGGCACAGTTGTTCTCCAGCGCAGTTGGAGCTTCTAGTGGAGTATGACGGAAATATTTCCGACTCCTTCGGCAGAAACTGAACAAATGTATCAGAAAATCATCCTTGCGCTGTCTGCTTTGACTGCACCTTTCGTATCAGGGGAAGTCTTCAGTAACAGCACCCTTCCTTCCATGCTCCTTTTAAAGCTGCCCCTTCCTCTAGGATTACCAATCCATGAGCCTTGAGGAAGGAGATGTGCTGGTGTTTGCCAGCAGAAGGTATTAATGAGTTCCTTTTATCAGCAAGCAGACAGTAGAGCTGCAAATAGGTAAAGGAAAAGCTGGTCCTTGTTTGCTTCAATTATTATTATTTTTTCTCCTTTTTCCATCTTGAAGCTCCCATTTGCTTTGGGAATGCATTCTGTCTTCGGTGCTGGGGCCTGTCCTCTTCAATATCTTTATTGATGACCTGGATGAGGGCATTGAGTGCACCCTCAGTAAGTTTGCAGATGACACCAAATTGGCTGAAAGTGTCGATCTTCCCAGGGGTAGCGAGGCCCTACAGAGGGATCTGGACAGGCTGGAGAGCAGGGCTGAAGCCAATGGGATGAGGTTCAACAAGACCAAATGCTGGGCCCTGCACTTTGGCCACAACAACCCCAGGCAGTGCTATGGGCTTGGGGCAGAGTGGCTGGAAGACTGTAGAGGAAATGGATCTGGGAATATTGATTGATGCTCGTCTGAACATGAGCCAACAGTGTGCCCAGGTGGCCAAGAAGGCCAAGGGCATCCTGGCTTGCATCAGAAAAAAGGTTGCTAGCAGAAACAGAAGTGATGGTCCCCCTGTACTCAGCTCTGGTGAGGCTGCACCTCCAGTACTGTGTCCAGTTTTGAACTGGGCCCCTCACTGCAAGAAAGACATCGAGGCCCTGGAGCATGTTCAAAGAAGGGCTGCAAAGCTGGTGAGGGGTCTGGAGCACAGGCCATATGAGGAGAGGCTGAAGGAGCTGGGATTGTTCAGCCTGGAGAAGAGGAGGCTCAGGGGAGACCTCATTGCTCTCTATAACTACCTGAAGGGAGGTTGTAGTGAGCTGGGGGTCGGCCTCTTCTCTCTGTAACTGGCGATAGGACTAGAGGGAATGGCTTCAAGCTGCACCAGGGGAGGTTCAGGCTGGACGTTAGGAAATACTACTTCTCTGAAAGAGTGGTCAGGCAGTGGAATGGGCCCAGGGAGGTGGTGGAGTCACTGACCCTGGAGGTGTTCAAGGAACGTTTGGACGTTGTGTTGAGGGACATGTTTTAGTAAGAACTATTGGTGATGGGTGGATGGTTTGACTGGATGATCTTGTAGGTCTTTTCCAACCTTGGTGATCCTGTGATTCTGCTCTCTGCTCCCCTTCTACCATAACTGCTGCCCCAGCTCCACGTGTACAGTAACAGAGCCCTAATTTGTCCTATTTGATTTCCTTTGATACACCCACTCTTTTTCCATATAAATTTTATGTACAACTGTAATTTTAAATAGCTGGCAGTATAAATAAATTATATTCAGAAGAGGTAGTTAAAAAACACTTTACAAATTTTAAAAGCCATTCTTTAAATAGAAAATAACAGAGCTCTTCTGTTGTTAGGCAGAAGAGGCACTAATAAAAGTGAGGCCAACTGATAATATCAGTAAACAGCTACTTACATACAGTGCTGATGAATACATGAAGCAAATAAGAGGAGTTTTTCCTCTCTAAACTTACACATGGCTCTGTTAGGTGTTTGTGCTCTAAGTATGAGGGAGATTGTTGAAGAATTATTTTGACTCTTAATTTTTGTAAAATATATATATATATATTTTGTTTCCACACCTGACATATCTTACATAGACAAAAGGGAAGTACTTCAGTCAAATTATTTATATGCTCACAGTTAATTTTTGCTTTTACTTTTAAAACTCAGGCAGTCCAAATGTTTGTTCTCTTGTTTAGTCTGAGGGAAAATGTGCCTGAATTACTATGGAATTTGGAAAGCAATGTTTACTTCAGACACTAGCAGTAGATGGTTCTCTTTTTATGGTGTTACTCATTCTCAGTTTAACCTGCATACAAAGCTTGTCCAGTATATTTTTTTAGCAAGTTATCTGCATCTCCAGTGCAGAGATTCTTCTCCCTGTGGCAGTTAGAGTTCCTAAAGAGGGTCAGAGAGTTTGGATATGTCTTTAACGAGATAATGTGTCTATAATATAGGTGGGTTTCTGCACAGTGCTTGCTAATGAAGGAAAGCTTTGTCTTGCCTTTTGGTTTTTGTTGTAATTAAAAACTATTGGCATACACATTGTTTATGCTGTGCTTCTGTGCATCCTTGTTATATTCTTTGGCTTTCTAGTTTTAAAATTCAGTTTTGTGCTTATTTAAAATGCCCTTTAATAACAGTCCTTCCTTTGTGCAAAGGGTTTTCATATTGTTCTTTATCTAACCTATATCTTATTTCATTAAGCTTAATCATTATGTTCTATGGTGCTGTAATGAAAGGCTCTTTGCAAATGATAATAAATGATCCTCTCCACATTGTGTAATTGAAGATTTTGACCTCAGAATGTGAGTGCTGTGAGCTTTCATATATGTATGAAAAATTGTTTCTCTTTGAACTATTTAATCATGCATTCCATTTTATTTTTAGAACAGTGTTTTTATAGTACATGGCATGAGTGTATTCTGTGGCTTGCAAACCGGAGAATATTGTTGGTACTTGCTCTAAGCAGTATTAAAGAAAACCATTAATCACTCAGGTGAAACTTGTCTGCTGTCATACTGTTTTTGGTTGGCTTTTTTTTGTGTGTGTCAATATGTAAGAATGTTAATTAGGTTACAGAAGGGAAAAAAGATTCTGTAGGATTATGTGTTTTAATGGAAAAGGATTGGGTGGGTCATTTCTCTATGAGTTTGGGTAAAAACATAAATTGGAGTAAAAATTAAGTAGGTAAGAGTAAAGAAGCTAACTGCAGAGAGCTGGTGCTGAAATAACAAGCTAGGAAAACAGAAGTACAGAAAAGGGTCTGAAATAGAATGAAATTAATGTGGAAAAGTGTGAAGGTAAAAGTGGAATATGTGAACTTGAAATACCAGGCCAGCACACATAGATTTTCAATGTGAAAATTTAATCACCAAGTGGTAAGAATGAAAGATTGGAGCAAACTACGGGGGATCTAAACTGAAAGATTACTTGCAGGATTACCTTTTCATGTCCGAAGTATGGACAGGAAGCAATGGGATATGCAAAATATGACATTTTTTCCTGCGCTATTACAGAAAAGTCTGTGCTTGAGCTTTGTGATGCTTTATGCACGTGCACTTTAAGTGGGGGGAAAAAAAGAGAAGGGAAAGCAGATAACGCATTCACATGGCATGCCTGCCTGGACATGGGCGGCAACAGAAGAAACAAAAAAAAGGGAGGAGAAGCATCTGCCTGATTTCAGCAGTCTTTTCTGATGTACCTGTGAGCTAAAGATAGAGAAGGGAGACAAAAATAAAGTGAACTCAGAACATGGGACTAAAAGGTTGCCTTCCTGGGGATGGTAGCTGTAATTGTAGCAGCGACTCAACTGGCTGAAAGGTAACATAGGCTGAAGAACTGAGTGCCTTTTTTCATCCGTTGAACAGAGCATAATGTAACCAAATTTATTACGTAAGTGATATGTAAGAAAATTAAGAGAGCTTAAATATGGCTAGAAAGGTTGGATGAGGTGGAAAGCTTGGTTAGAAATAAATTGCTGGAAGTCTTTCATGGTAGTGGAAGAGATTCTTCAGAGATGTGTAAAAGGGAAAGGATATTGTAGATACACTGTCATCAGCTTCTGGATGACTGTTAATGAAAGCCAGTGGCTGTAGACAATCGCAGGAAGGTAACATAAATTTTGCAGATACTTGCATAACAATTCCCAACATGGTAGTTACTTGGAGGTGCCTGGTGCTCAGGCCTGATCTTTTGATGAAGCAAAGTTAGAGACTACAGGCTCACCATCAGTGTAGAGACTGTAGGAGACATGCTTGAACAAAGACTGATATTTGGGGAATTAAAATATGTTAGAGAAGGGGATGGGAGCTGACAATAGCAGGACATGGGGAAATGGTTTTAAGTTAAAAGAGGGAAGATTTAGGTTGGATGTTAGGGGGAAGTTCTTCACTAGGAGAGTGGTTAGGCCCTGGAACAGGCTGCCCAGAGAGGTTGTGGATGCCCCGTCCTTGGAGGTGTTCAAGACCAGGTTGGACGGGGCCCTGGGCAACCTGATCTAGTAAAGGTGTATGTTTGGTGGCCCTGCCAGGCAGGGGGGTTGGAACTACATGATCCTTGAGGTCCCTTCCAACCTGGGTCATTCTGTGATTCTCTGTGATTCTGTGGGAGAGCTAGACCAATGTCATGAATCAATGAGAAGGAGTAATCTGGACTGGAGATGCAAGGAAGGTTTTCAGTGTAGTTGAGCTGAGTTGTCAGAAGATCTTGGAGATGGCGCAAGGGATTGGTAGCAATGTAAGAGGATCTCATGTAATCACAGAAGTAGGTTTCTCACTCCAGAAACACTACATGAGCTAGAGTCTAAGTGATTAGAGAGGGGATTTTGTGCTAAATGGGAAGGACGTAGCAAAGGTAGAAAGTAATAAGTCTGAGAATACTAAGAGCATCAAAGGGGTTAAAAACCATTGGGGCAGTAGCTGGAGGCAGCAAGAGTGGGCTCATCTCTTATGGTAGAGATTTGATTGCTGAACTGTGGGGGTGAAGAGATGGCCAGATGTGAAAGAAGGAAGGTGGCAGGTTTAGGAATGGCAGATGGGGAAGAACCAGGTTTTGTCTGCTTGAAAGGTGCAGAGGAAGCATGCAGAGATCCTTGCCACAGCAATAAGCCATAGATAAACTGGCAGAGGGAGGAGATGGGCATAAAACAGAGCAGAGATCTATGAGAGTTGGGAGGTGATGGAAATGAAACCAGAAGACCTAGCTGTGAGTTAAGGGTGCGGTACTATTTGGGGAGAGAGAGAATCTTCTTTTTGTTCTTCCCCATCAGAAAATTCTAACTCATCATACCATGGAGAGGGTGGAGGAAAAATGATAGCTCTCTGGACAGGGTGATCTGAGCATGTACTAAGAAAAATGCAGAAGAGAAGGGAGGAAAAAAAAAAGAAAAAGGCTTTAGATGCTTAAGCTGTGAAGAACACAGTGTAAGAAAGGAGGGAGTTTCCCCAAAAATAAATAATTAACTAAGCCATCCTGCAAAGTAACCTACTTTGGGTTTGAAGCGATCATTTATCTGCGTGGCTAGGAGGAGCCACTGGCATTGCAGCAATTTAGCTGTACTCGGAAAGGGATGGAAGAAATCCTGAGGTCTGCATAGACAAGAAGGAGTTAATGCTTGTCAAGCATTATTCTTATACAAATTAAGTCCAGAGCGCAGCAGCAGCCTCACCAGCAGGAGCAGATGCTAGGCAGTGATGCAACCTGTGTTATTTACTTAGGCCTCTGTAGTGACCTCAGTGGCTTGCAGACAAAGGATACACAGATCTGGAGGTAGGTAACATACTGATACATCCTTTATTTAGTCTGTTTTTCTTCTGTTGGAAACCAGCTCCTGTAAACATTTTAAGTGGAGCAACAGGGGAACAGCTTATTTTTAGCATTGTTTAAGAAGGTAAAAATATAAATCAAATTAAAAAGCCCTGAAAGAACTGATTCAGTTTGGTTTCTCTTTTTTTCTACTATTATAACCAGGAACGTTTAGAAGCCATGATGCGTCGGTCCCTTGAACGCAGCCAGCAGCTGGAACAGAAGCAGAAGCGATGGTCGTGGGGAGGAGCACTGGCTGCAGGCTCAGGAGGGAGAGATGGTGAGTGAAAGAGGCTGCCTGCATTGCAGATCCTGAAGTGCAAAACGCGTGAGGTTGTGGAGATAGTGAGGATGGTGCATTCTGTAATGTGGTACTGCAGGGGCTGCTGCCTCGGGGTGTGAAGAAATGCTTTGTAACTGCTTGCCAGGCTTCCTCTCTCTAGCACTTTCTGGGAAGAAAGGTCTCTCCTAACTTCAGGAATGCAGATTATTTTAATCACATTCTGCTTTGAGGATGACAGATGCTAAAATCAAAATCCGTGCTCTTTCTCCCTTACTTTCTTCCCCCGCATTGTCTTCCCACGCACATGGTTAGCAACTCTAATATTCATCAGAGGGCTAAGTGCTGGCCAAACCTTGAAAAGACGATCTGTTATTGTTTGGTACTTCTGAAAACCTGATGGGAATTTCTACATGGCTATGCAGCATCTGCAGTTTAAAATAGTTTTGATGGCTTTTTTTTTTCCTCCCACATATTTTTTGCTGTTGTGCTTTTTGATTTGGCTTCAGAACAGATAATTTTTACTTCATAATCAGTCATGTACTGCTTGTATATTTCAAAAGTATGCATGTTTTCTGTTTTAAATCATGGAATTTATTTAAATTGGCCAGGTTTGAAAAAAACTGTAGTCATAGGAAAATATTACATATTCATGGTTGGGTGGTAACAAACTATGATAGTTACTCTTTCTTAAGCAGCATGTAAATATATTTAACTCTAAAATGACAAACTGTTTCACAAGAAATTAAATGTATGTGATTGAAAAGAAAGGAGTCTTTCATGCATAGAGAAAGAAACCAGATTGTCTTTGTGATGCGGCTTGTGCTTGATTCCACCTCCCCCAACTTATTCAGTAATTCTTTCACCTCTTTTTGCTCTGATCTCTCTGCTGTGTAGGTGAATCAGAAAATACCCCACCCCCTGTTCTAGGTTTAGCTGCCAACACCCTTCCTCCAGACCCTGTGACCTCTACTGCTCCTGCTGATTCCTTCAATGGTATTTCAGAGAATCACAGTACCATCGTGTCTCGTTTATAACTGTCCTAATCACTGTAGTTCATCATTGCTGATCTCGTCTTTCCTAACCACTGTTTTCTTATTATTTCAGTCTGATGCTCTACAGCATCACCCTTAGTGATGTGGACCAAGTGTCTTTTTAATTTGCTTTTAATTTTGCCATGGTGGAGCAGTGCATGCCTCACATTCCACAGTAGAGGCATCTCATGATTTTCCCACTAACTGTAGAGTTCTACAACTTGGAATCTCATTTTTGTTAATTCAGTGGGCACTCTGTGTTTGTTTGTGTGTTTGTGTGTGTGTGTAATTATATTACATTTGATATGTACATCTGCAGGTGCTGTTTAAAAAAATGACTATGAGGAAAATATGTTAAGGAGATGGTATTTCTTCAGAACAACCCCTTTTTTTCATACCAAAGGCCTTTTTCCTGCAATATTTTGAGAATGAGCGAGCTTGGTATAAGCAGCCATGCTGTGTTTTCAGCCTCTTGTGGTGGATTTTGGCCAAGCTGGTATTAGTAACCAACTCAAATAGTTGACTTTGTGTGTAGGCAATCATGTTTTGTTTTGTATTTTTCGTTTTATCATTATTTCATTATTTTTTATTCTCCTAAAGGACTGTGAAGTAGATGAGTATCACAGGGTTAGGAATGAATTGCGTGTATGATTTCCAGCTTTGATATCAAAATGTATTCGGCATTTTAAAAACATAATGCAGCCTGTGCTTTAAGATGTAGGATCCTCCTCTTCCAGGAGGAGAAGCTGGGCTTGGATATTCCTCCTGCAGAATGCACCCTATTGGTTCTTGGGGCTATGCTCTTACAGAATTACTTTTTCTGTGCAAACAGATTGTGCACAAGCAAAGATTAGTACAGACATTTCGAAGAGATTTGGGTTTGCAGATATGTAGCATAGTGGAATTGTACCTGTACTTTAAAAAAGGGAATATGGAGAATTGTACTGTTTACCTGTTTACTGTAGTAGGTTGAGGCAAATCCTACAGGCTCCCTGTGGTGAGGTTTTTGAGGGAGTCATAGTGAATGCAGTGGCTTAGGGGCTGCAGGTCTGGAGCCACATATATGCCTTCAGCTGAATGTATTTTTGTTTCTGAAAGAAACAGAATTCAAATTCAAAGGGCAAAGCTTTTCTGTGTTCCTGAGCATCATGCAGTGTTCATCGTAGAGCAGTGTGCTTTAGTAGTAGTTGAGTAGCATTTTTCTGCCGTTCTGTTCATTAAATGGCAAGGTAGGAAATGGGTATTGTGCTCAAACAGGCTGTCAATACTATTTCAGAACAAATAATGAAGGGAAAAAAAAAAACAACAAAAAACCAACAATTGTGGTGGCACCAAAAACCTGTGTGTTTTTTTCTTCTCCCCAAGTGGAGAAACCTAACCAGTCACCAAAAGAGTGAGTTCTCATTGTGCAAATGCACAAATGTTGATTATTTCATTTCTGTAATAGAGTAATACCTGAAGTCTAAACCAGCTTTTCCAGACTGGAAGTAGACAGCAGGTGGAGGAGGGAAAGTGAGGGTCACAGCCCCCATGTATGCAGTTTATGATTCTAGGTAACTTTCTGCTTGTGCTGCAATTATCTTCTGTTGGAACGGCTTCATTCAGCAGACATGATATGCAGTTGTTTGCCTGTGACACTGTAAAACATAGGCAGTTGTATAACTGAAATGTTAAATTCACAAGCAGAAAAGTCACATTCCAAAGTCTGTCCCAAACGGTCCTTTGGCACTCAGCACACATGTACATCAGGCCTTACTCATTCAGCGCTGTGATCAGCAGCAAGGCCACAAGTACAAATGCAAGGTTAATTTTGGGAGTTGGTTATCAACACTGTGATCCGAATACAAATATCTTCAATGCGTCTCTCTGCAGCATGTGACAAACTTTCAGCTTCTACAATGAACCTGCCAAAGCAAATGGAATCGCCAATCAGTAAGCGCCTCTCCTCCTCCACAGCGGCAATAACACATTCCCCCGACAGAGGCAAGTGAACATGCTGGTCTCCTGCCAGCATAAACTCTCCTTCTGCTTAAAGCAATTCTTCTCTGCAACTATCTGTGCAACTCTCTTATGTCTATTATTCAAAAGGCATCAAACATTTAGGGGTTGTATGTTGAATTATTAATCTGAAATACAGTCAAATAGTTGAGTAGTCTGTCCCAAGGCTGTGCTGCCTCACTGGAGAGCCTGGGTCAACACTGTGGGGTTTTTTTACTCTAGAAAACAGGGTTGTGCTTGCTGTAACTGCAGCATTTCCCATAATAGTACAGCTTGTGATCTTCCAGCCAAGTAATTGGAAATAGCAATGCAGGCGGGGCTGGACAGTAGGTATGGGCTGCACCATTGGCAGCAGTGCATCCATGAGCCTCTTGGGAGACCTTGATCTGGTGACCAGAGTTCCTGAGCCCTTGAATTTGATTTGAAACCCTGATGCATGAGAGGCTCAACTAAAGATGATTGTCTTGCAGGATTAGTGGTTACTGAGCGCTATTGAGAGAGCTGGGGAATTTATCCCAGTGTAAACTCTTCTGGACCTTTCTGATTTGTTTTATTTGTATTTTTTTTCACCACCTTCTTAACCGAGGAAAAAAAAAAAAATACTGGCTGAAGAAAATGACGGCAAAGGCTTATTTCTAAACTGAAAAGAGAAAGTAAAATTGATTTCCTTTCTGAGCTACTTACTGAAAACTCATCGATAGAAAACTCATCAATAGCTTTGAGACTATTGCAATTGGTGTCTTTATTCACGTGCAATAAGAACATCTCTAGATATCTTTCTTATGTAATTGATGTCTTTTGTTTTTCTGTGGAGTAGAAAGGACTCCGGGCATATTGTGTAAGGTTTATATAATACAGTGAGACTGCACATTTTAAATGCATTCCAGTATGGTTTGCACACTAGTGAGTAGCTGCACTGTTGGACCAAATGTTTCACCTTTTCTGTCAAGGTAAAAAAACAAACATTTCTCATGCTGAGTCATGAAAACCACCATTTTGCAGAATGGAATATTCTACTTTGTAAGAACAAAATGCAGTGTAGGCTTATCCTTTCTATATTTATTATACAGGTTGAAAACTAATTTAAAGTGATGAAGGAACCAGAAATCATTTTTCAAATGGAATGAGAATTATCGGAAAATACTTAAAATCTCAAACACTTGCAGACTCTTTCATTTCATTTAACCATTCCATTGTTTTGTTTCTGTTATTTTAACATGAAGTTTTGTTATGTTGCGTTTTAAATTTTGTTTTTATTTGCTCCCATCCTTCAGCTCACCGCATGCATCTTAGTCCAATGGAAAACTTTATTGTTTCTCGACTGTTGACTCCCACACAGTCATCTTTAGCCAGAAGCAGAAGTACCTTAATGCTTTCTGAGCAGTACAATAATCCAGGTAAAAATGCGAATTACTGACTTTGAAACCGTTAAGGTATGTTTTTGATTGCATTTGAGTAGCTACTTAAAGAAATGGAGTACTGTGAATTAAATGACAATTTGTATGGTAGCAAAAAATAGACTGTTCTTGATATCAGTGTATTGAAAAAGCACATCATCTTGCCTTTCTTGTTCTGTCTCCTAATAGGGAAAACATAGAAACGTAGTAGTTATTCAAATATAAAACAAAAAAGAAATTATTTAATAAATCCCATTGGTTTCAGTTTCAGTGATATGCTGAAAACTGAATATATTCATTTTGAAACAGCTTTTTAGAGCAGCATTGTGACACCTCTCAATGCAAAACACAAGGATTTCACTGAGACATTAATGTCATCTCCTTTTATACCCAAGTAGAATGTAGAACAAAATTCCCAGTGTGCTGTTTGAGCCTTAACTATTTTTACTGGGGTTACAGTTCTTTACTGTTAAATCACTTTTTGTCTTTAACTGGTTTTGTGTATGTGTATTTTTTTTTGTATGTGCATTTATACATATAAAGTACATACAAAATTATAGTTACTTAAAGGAAAATTATAAGATGCACTGATTTAGAAGATATCAGTTCCAGAAGTTATTCCTCTTTAAGAAGCTAAAAATTGTAGATGATAATTGCTGATCCTATCAGTAAATGGCAGTCTTGCAAAATGAGGGTTTTATTAACAACTACAAAACTGATGTTTCCAGTCCTGTTAATACTTAGGCAAGGACCTGACTAGGGGCAGTTCCTGGTTAAAAGGTTATACCTGCTCATGGTGTATGCATAAATGGGTACAAAAGTGTTATAGCTCTTTCTCAGTTTTATTCAAAAGCAAAACAACAAACACCCAAACACCTGTTTGCAAAAGGAAATTTTTTCCCTGACAAAAGTGGTTAGATAGTACAAAACATCTTTATGATCAGTATTTTAGTGTGTCATGATTAGAGTAGGCTCAGGTCCTGCATCTGTCCTTTCATTGCAAGGCCTTTGAAAAATGGATTAGGCAGTAAGCATGCTTTCCTTTATGCAGTGCTTCTTTGTTGCAGTGCACAGGGACATTGTTATGGAGTCACTCTGAAATTACTTCCCTTGTAGCTGCAGGAAGCAGGAATGTTGCTATACAATGTTGCCGGTAAGAAAATTCCCAGGTTACTTATTGTTCTGGGAGCGGCTACTGCTACAACTGAACAAAAGCCAGTTCAAATCTAGATCAATATATTTTGTTGAAAACGTTAAGGTGAATTACCAGGACCACCTACAGATGTTGCTCTCTGTGTTGTCTTTGATTGTTATTGAAGAAATCAATGGGGACTTTCTTTGTCCTTCCCTGGTCATCTTGCCTGTAAACTCCCAGCCCTGTCTTCCTTTTCATCTCAGGGTCTTTAGAGTAGCACGCTGGCATGTCTAACAAGAATGTCTTTTGGCCTACAGGTCGCCTGTTCCCTAAAGTGAAATTAGAGTGTCCATTAATTGTTTTGTCAGCAAAAAGGTTGAGGAAGAATTTCTTCCTTGATGCGTACTTCTACAATGTGTATCTTCTATGAGACGCGGTTTAGTAGCCTGTGGTAGCAGTGGTAATGAGAGGACGATTGGACTAGATGATCTTGTTGGACCTTTTCAATCTTGTGATTCTTTCAGTAGGAGCAGTGTCCTGAACATGGAACAGGGTCCTGCCTTTTCATGATCATGTAGTGTGCTCTTGTGATTGTGTTTGGGTCAAAATTGCTCCATTCCTGCACGTTCTCTAGGTTTAGAAATGAGGTTCCTAGTTTTTATGACTCTTGAAGGCAACATGTTATTATTATAACTCTAAGTGAAGATATGAGAGTTCAACAAAAACTGTTGCTATGATTGAACTAGAACTGCCTTAAGCAGCAATCAAGTTTCTGAACATTTTTCTCCACATTCAGCAGACTTGCCAGGTTGCTAGAAAGTCATTCAAAGGAAAACATGGGCCCAGTTAAACATGAAAGCGTGCAAAAATTGAATCTTAAAGAGGTTTTACAGCACTGTCCCCAACTTAAAAAAAGTTGTTTCCTTTAAATTTGAGTATAATTGAGTCAGTGTCCTTCTTGACTTACTTTGAATAAAATAGGCCTGTAAACATTGACATGCGATTACAATTTGTGTGTATCTTATTAATGAAGCATATGTTCTGTTGATGGTTCTGTATGTTTGTGAACGTTTTGTCTTAGCAATATGAGCAAAACAAAACTTAAAAAACCCACAAAAAAAAAAACAAAAACAAAAAAAAAAAAAGCAGGAGTAAAATATCCCCCCCATTTTTTTTTTAAATCCTGTTCATATTGCAAATAAAAAAAAAAGGAGTATCCAGGAAGTGTTGCACTGTAAAGAGTATTTACCACTAATGACAATAACTGAAGTACCTACTGCAGCATTTAGTTTAGGGTTTCTTCAAGAATTCAGTGCATTATTTTAATAAGCAATTGAGGTATTTAGAGGCCTTTGCCATGTTTACGCTTTTTTTAAACAAACAGACAAAACCAACTCTTGTGCTTCTGTTGCCTTCCCAGTTTTGTAGTGTTTATTCAGAAGTTATCCAGCTGGAATTACATGATTACTCTGTTGTATGTGGAGGAACTGAGGGTTTTCAGAAGAGAAGCGAATTGCAGTCATAGTCAAGTGATTCAAAAAGTGTATGGATAAGAAAATGATATAGTAGAGATATAGTAGAGATGATTAAAGAACAACAAAACAACCCTTTAAAGCGTTACTTTCAGTTGAGGCATTTTTAGTAAATATAGGACCATGATGAATGTATTCCACAGTGGGATCTTTTTTGAAAACTTGAAAACAACCTTAGAACGTTTTAACGTAAAAATATGCTGTTTTCTCCTCTCCCTTGCTTCCTCTGTCTGTGCTCCCTTTTGCTCTTGCTATTGTGCTATAACTCTTTAGTATTCCATATCTGTCCTCGTGTAGCACCAGCTAGTCCTCTAAAATCTCCCTACAAGCCTTCCCCCACCCGAAGCACAGACAGGAAGAAGGCGACTTCACCCTCCACTTCTGATGCCGGGAAAGGGGCGGCTGCAGGTGAAGTGACTCAGGTCAGTTTGGAATATTCTTGATTTTATTTCTGGATAAACTGATGGGACTATTTGTTGTTACCTTTCCCTTTGTGTCACTTTATTTTAACGAGTATCTCTTTGATAAGAAACAGTAAGAAAGTAAGACTTATAGAATAGAATCATAGAATTACCCAGGTTGGAAATGACCTTGAAGATCATCACGTCCAACCGAAGCCTAACCAGAACCCTAACTCTAAAAACCCTACACTAAATCATATTCCTGAGTAAAAACTTGGGTGCATCTGTTGCTTTTCTGCTCTGGCGTTGCAACATTTTAATATCTTTCTCTGCTGGAAGTCAATGTTAAGCAATGGTATTTAGAACAGCAGCACCTGTGTTTTCAGGGAACTGGGAAGTGCATGCTTGTGGACTTGCCTATAATTTCTGAGAGCAGGGAATGACAAACAACATCTTTCTGTATAAGTCAGTCCAGTCTTGCTGGTTAATTAGGAGGCTTCGCATATTTTGGAAACTCGCCAAAATTGTTGGCAGTGCCTCTTTTCTATACAAATTGCTTAACTCCCTCTCTAGACATTTCAGATGCTGTTTGCGTAGAAGTCATGTTATTGATCCACTGTAGTTTCCAGATAAGTAAAGGCAAGTCATTTATCTTCACTCAGTCTGCACAATGAAAGACAAGTTATAGAAAACTTACGTTAGGGCTGTGAAATAGTGTTTTATAAGATCCTGTATCTTCCAGTAGTTAATACTAATAGTAGAGGATTTTGTAACATCTGAATTGGATGCAAGTGAGAGGACCAAAGCTGGGAGCTAAACTTTTGCATGATTCATGCTGTTACACCTGGCAGCATTTATGAGAGATGCATGCTTGCATTACTGACTGTATCTGGGAGGCGATGCAGTAAGATCTAGATGGTTTTGATTACTCTTCCCAATACTCTTCTCAGCCCTCAGCCCACATTTTTAATGTGTATGGAAAAAATGCTCCTTGCTTGTGAGGTGCTGTTAAAAAAATCATTAAGAATGAGTGCTACATTAATCTGTTCATACGTAATTTTGATACTAAAATTATCAAATACATTTTGAAGTATTGGTCCTAATTTCATAAACTAAAATAATTGGTGTTTCTAGACTGAGAAAATAAAGAAAGAGAAGCGATCCACCACGCCTGGTTCATCATCTGGAATGGGATCTCCTCTCAGAAGGTCTGATTCTCCTGCTGCTATGTCCAGAAGATCCGCCTCACCTGCCACACCTAAGTATGCCTTTCTGATTAGTGTTCTGATATGCTCTGAGCTTCTTTTTATCTACAGAGAATACATAAATTCCTGAAGAATTTCCTTGGCAGCGTTGTATAAAATCCAGTTAATTTTAGTTATACACATAGGGAGTTGGAGGAACAGATGAACAAACATATATGAAATTGTGTTAAAGGTCTCTGGAGATGTTTATTGTTTTCTCATCTTTCTGAAATTATTGCTGTGCAATTCAGTTACTGTGAAATTTTATTTAAAATTTGTTTTTTAAGCATGCATTTGTTTTATTTGGTTTTGAAAAAATGTACAAAACATTAACACTAACTAGAAATTTTAGCATTTAAAATATTCCCTGGCTGGCACCACTATCTGGATCCATCAGTAAACATAATTGTGACACATTGGAACAGGTTGCCCAAGGAGGCTGTGGATGCCCCATCCCTGGAGGCATTCAAGGCCAGGCTGGATGTGGCTCTGGGCAGCCTGGTCTGGTGGTGGGTGACTCTGCACATAGCAGGGGGGTTGAAACTACGTGATCATTGTTGTCCTTTTCAACCTAGGCCATTCTATGATTCTGTGATCTAAACCTTTGGTTTTAATATTTGTTCATTTACAGACTTCTTCCTCCCACCCCACCCCTTGCAGGATTGTGGACCTGTGGCATAGCTGACCTTACTTACCTTACTGAGTTGCTTTTCTTAGTCCTCAGTTTCAAACTGTCAGAATTGTAGTGTGTGTGCCGCAGTTTGCAACTCACGGGTCTAAACAAATGCTTCTTCAGCTTTCTTAGAACACGATATTAAGTCTGACTCAAGCGCCAAAGTTTTCTAAGGTACTCATTGTCTACAGTAGTTGTCTGTAGTTTCTTTTTCTAGACCCTGTTCATGTTGAAAATAACCTCCTTTGGCTGGTTGCAAATATTATTTTCTATTTGAAGCTGATTATATTCTGAACCATTCTGATCTTTCTGATAAACTTCTTCAGAAGCCAGCCTAGTGTTCCTTCTGTGCCTTAGCTCTGTGTGCACAACTATTTAATGGAGAAGTGATTTTGCATGTGATTCTGGTGTGAGGCAAAATGTGGGAAATAATACGATTCAGTGTATGCTTTCTGTTATAGACATCCTCTTGCGTGCAACTGTGAAACTGCAATTCCTTGTTTATGTTATGAGCCACAAGTGCACAAACTTTCAATATTACATCTAGAATGTCATATTCAGAACTGTGCAAACTTTGTAAATAACATTATGATATGGAATGTTAATTACAGTCAGCTTTGTCATTAAAATTTTGAGCAAATCATTATGAAACAGGCTTTCCAAATGTATAGAGGAAAGTTCAAGCAATAGAGATGTGTATTATTCTGTAAGTTGTTGTAAGATACTCCCTGTTGTAAGATACTGCGTTTTTCAGTTCAATCAACCAGTATAAAAGACACAGCAAGAAACATAAAATTAAAACAAAATGATTGGTGGGAAATGGACTACTAAGCATGAAGCAGTGGGCAGTCACTGAAAATGTTGGCATAGCTCATTCTAGAGATGTCCTCATGGGAGGGGAGGAAAAGTGATGTGGTCAAATAACCAAACAGATGCTTAGTGCTTGATGAAAAAAGCATGGCTGCTCTTAATTTATAGAACTAATTTCCTTAGAAGGTTAGGCAAAGATTTAGTTATTTTCTTTTTCATTTTTTCCCTCTCAAGATGCAAATTCTGAGAACCTTTTTTATAGGAAAATGTTTTCATGCATGTAAGGAGTTTGCTTTTTAAAGGAAGAAGCAGGGTGCTGCATGGAGGAATTTAGATGCTTGTTATGGGTTTCTCTGTGACTTTAAGCTGGAAAGTTATCCTCTATTTCCCTCCCTCTCTCTCCTTAAGAGAATCTTATTCTGACCACTGCTACAAATACTGAGCATTTAATCTTAACATGGCCCAATTAGAACACCCTCTTTGACCTTATTAGAGTTACAGCCAATACAGTTTAAATCTGTGTTAGTTACTGATTGAGGAACGGCACTTGTGCTGTAGCACACTTCAAACTTCCCTTACAGATAAAAAAAAATCAAAATGCATCCTGATCATCATACTTGAATATTATGAAGAGACGATGATCTGGCTGGTCAGTGGACTTAAATGTGGGAACCTTCTTTTAGATCATATCACCCTAAGCTTCTCCTTTAAAATAAACTGTGGGGCTTAATAATTTAAATGCAATTTAGTATATAGATAAAATATTCATTCTCTTTGCAAACCTGACAGTCTTTCCAAGTTTAATCATTCTCCATCCAGCACATTGTATGACCAACAATTACACGTGGAAGAAATAAGAATGTGAATTCAGAAGCATTTGTAGTTAGTGATCCCACGTAGCGCCTTATCTTGGAAAGCTGTTGAGTAAATAATCAAGTGTGAGCTATGATTTAAGTGGCGGTTAGCTGTCTGCATTTTGCTTGTGAAAAATGTATGGCTCAGTATTCCAGTTTTCATGGTACTGTTGTAGTTGTTAGTTATTTTCAGACATCATCTTGGTTTGTGAGTGGTAGTTGCATGTCTTCTTTCTATCTTATTTCATTGTTTATTAATTAGAAAGCTTTCTTTGTCATGGTAGAGTGACTGAAACAGGCTCAGGTGGGACTATAAAGCTGTAACCTAAGCAGAGACAGTGACTGATGGCAGGATAGATTTGCATTAAGGATATAGATAGAGATGTTTGTAAAGGTACACATTTCAGCGAGAAAGAAGGAGAGGAAATAACAAACTATGCAAAATGTAACATCCAAGAAAAATGTGTAAGTAAATGCTGATCTAAGGAGAAGAGAGAAAGAAGTACGTTTGTTAAGGAGTAGCAATACTTATAAGCAAGGGATGAATTGAAATGATAGCAAAATCTAAGTATGTTATCAAGAAGTGCCACACAAGAAAGAAGCGTGAAAGTATTGCTTTGAATGAAGTATAGATCAGTTGACTGTCAGTGAGTTGGAGCTGGGAAAATAGAGAATGTTCTTTAATTTAAAAATTAAACTAATTGTAAACATGGATAATGATGGTTTAAAATGCTTCTGTTCTTCAGAGCTTCTACTTAGTCGATAATACCAGGATGTTGTGAGTTTTTTTTCTCCTGATTGTTTCACCTTCCAAGATCCATACACTAATCAGTTTATTCTTGCAGCGTCCCTCAGAGGGTTAGGTAAGTGTCCTATCTTATAGATTGGCAAAGCAATAAAGCCTATGTCCTTCACATGTCTTTGGGTAAATAGTCCCTTTGAAATCAATGGAACTTGACTGAATCAAGGAAGTAGAGCTTAGTTTTTAAGTGCTTTCAGATAAGCCACAGTGAATAAAAATGGAAAGCTCTGACATGACTCTACATTAGGTTATTTTGCCAAGCCATTATCTCACTTATGTGAGGAGAAAAAGGGAGGGGGAAGGGAGTTGGGAATGCAGTGCTGCTCCTCCTCATTTGTTTCCAGCTCCCAGTTTGTGCCTCTGTCCTTTGCTGACAGCTGCACTAACTAAAACTGTAACTTGGTTCTTTTGGGCAGTGTTCCACTGCGGTACTGGGACATTGCTTTGTCTTCAAAATACATGTGGGCAATCGAATTACAGAATAGTGATTAAATATGTATGTACGTTAGAACAAAAATGCCCAGATCTTAAAAAGTTTTTTAAAAATGGCCTATTGAAAAGATGTATATTTTTATGGTGAACTCCTCACAGAATTAGCTTCTATGTCCCCCACAAACCCAGCTTTAAATTTTTTTGTTACCTACTGCATGTATTTTTCTCAGTCTTTGTTCTGCACTGGAAAAGATAACAAAGATACAATGTTGGATTATGCTGAGTTCTTCAGCAGCTGACCTACAGGATGGGCCAACTGGAAGTTTTAAAAACATTGGTAACAGTAAAACTATCAAAGAAAATAGCAATATTCAATAGACATGGTATGAGTCTGTGCTCTTTTAAGGAATCTGAAAGAGAAATGAATCTGTCCCTGGCTAGAAAAGATGAAAACTGAGAGTAAAATAAAATGCTTTTGAGAAAATATCACAGATAAAAGAGCAAAAACGTCAGAATCCAGGAATGGTGTTTTGATCGGAGCAATCTCAGCAAGTTTGAGAACTTGAAAGTCCTCAGTATGGTTCCAGCAGAGCTTTTATCAATTAAAAGGCAGATGGGAAGAAAAAAAATGCAGCATTGCATTGCTGCTGATCTCTAATTGAAAGTTAGCCTGTGTAAGTGCTGTAACCGATGACCTGTCACGTACCTGGCTTTTGAAGAAAGCATGCTGTCTCCATCTTGCTGCTTATGAACAGAATTGGATGTGACCTCTGACTTCTGTTGTACTCCGTGTACTTTACTTTGTGTGCTTAGCTAAAGTAAGCTCTGAACTCCTCTCCTGCTATTCCTAAGTCATTTTTCCTGCTCTGTGGTCTACTGCTGCCTCTCTTTAATTGGAAAAAAAAAAAAAAAAAAGCCACTGTAATTTAAGCATCAGTGGATCCTCAGACCTGATAGAGATTTGTGCAGTGTGTTTAGGGGGTCATGATATGAATGGCTCCTTACCAGCTGCTGCCATAAGCATGGGAATGAGAGGAGAAAGCTGAGATTGCTGGCTGGGAGGAAGAGGCTTCCTGTGCTTCTGCATCCACCTGTAAAATCTGGTGGCTCAAAGGAGCTAACTTTCAGACAGCTGATGTGCTGCCACTTCTTGGATTTTGAGGAGTCTCCTTTAGTTAATTAATCTTAATCACGTATGCTTCCTGTATTCCTGTAGCATATAATTGCATCCCCTTCCTTTTATCCATAGGCAAAACTACTTTTAAAATCCAACTAGATCCCTCTACAAGCATGTGTCCATTTGCCTTAATGATTCTATTTTCTGTCTTCAAAATCAAGCTTGTCCCTTCTGGTAAAAAGTAGTATCAATCTGAAGACTAGCTGAGGGCAAGCCTCTTCCAATAGCAGTTCTTCCCATGTTCAGGAATATCATATATGCTAAGTTGGCAATATGTTTAAATACAAGGGAGAAGGACAGTGCTTACTTAATAATTTCTACTTGACATTGAGTAAATGATATAAAAATTTCTGAAGGAAAAACATTTTTATTCCGAATGGGCTTTCTAAGCTTTTAACTCTTCATCCTTCACTGCTGCTGTCCGAGTAAATTGGATTTAGATGTTCCTCCCTTTTAATTGCTTTAAAATGATTAAAGTCATGCTTATTCTTATTGCCAAATTGCTGTAAGAAAAGAATCTTGTAGGTCTTAAAGCTTAAAGGTATTTTACTCAGTGTATCTGGCACCTTTCTTGTCCATCAACGACTTGTATGGAGCTCTAATTCCTATGCAGTCCAGGATTCTTAGCTGTCATGGTTAGATTCCTTCCTACCAGCTTCTTTAATTTGATTGTCGCGTCTTCATTAGAGAACAATTATGTCTGTGCTACTACTGAAAATGAGTCAGCCTTAGCGATGACTATTTTGCTCTTCCTGTCACAACAAGTTAAGTAAAAAGCAGTGTAGGAAATATGTGATAAAGTCAGGAATGTTAAAAGGCCACAAGAAGGAACTGTGCTTTGACAACCTGGCAAGAAACGTCCTTTGTGCTCTGGAGAAGGATGAAAAAAGCCCTTTGCTTTCTGTTTACGTGGTTTTTTTTTATGAAAGGAAATAACATGATGGTGAGGCACACATGTGAGATCTATATGTATGCATTTAGGTAGGGACTTTGAAATCTGTGCCTCTGTCTTTAAAGGGCTTGGGAATCCATCTGTGCTCTGCAGACTCTTCTTCCTCACAAATCAGGCTCCTTTAAATGAGCTCCCTGTATTCTGTTATCTCAGCCTCTTTTAGTATGGTGGAAAAGAACTCTTTATTTTCCTGAGCTCATGAATTGAGAGACTTGAAAGACTTGTAATTTTTATTGTCTGCTCTGTAATGCAAATCATGTTCCAGTTATAATAGTCTCTGTCCGCACAGTGCTGTAATCTAAACAAATCTTTGCACACTCATCCATTAATTTGCCACCATTGTCCATACTTTTCATGTGTGTGGTCTGCCAGAGTGTGTGTACAGTCCAGAAAATATGCTGTAGTATTTGAAACTGTGTATTGTGCAGATTAAAAAAGCGATAAGAGGTAACACATAATTATATATTCATAAGGAAGGTTAAAACTGCTTGCGTAATGCTCTCCTTAATGTAGGATTGTTTCTTCTAATGAGACTCACATAAATCACTTTTTCTAAGATCGTAATCTCTTTAACCCCCATAGTATTAAGCCATGCAGCCCAGCTCTTCTAAATGTTAGAAGTATTTAGTTCTTGTTGCCGGTATTATATAAATAATTAACGGTGTTTATGTGTGGCTTTATGTTTCCTTGTAATCTCTTATTCACTGAAAATATTTGCACATTGCCAACTGTCCTTACCCTTTCACTATGCCAAAACTGATTTCAGGGTTGTCACTTGATCTGAAGTATGCAGAGCCAAATGAGATATCGGCAGCACTGCTGCTGTGCTCTGCCATCACCGCTAGTGCATCTTTGAGCCTTGAGATCTTTGTTCTGGTACTGATGAAAGCACCAACTAAACCAGTAGAGTGGACTGTGGAAGGGTTTGGTTGGTTCTGTCTCTTGTAGTGCTTGGTTTTACCTTGTTACATGGTAATAATTGGTCATAGCTTTGCTTTAAATGTTGAGATGGGCTATTGAATACAGCAGAGTAGAGAAGGTAATTATGGAATGGCTGTTATGAAAAGAATTGATTTTAGGTTGTCCATGACTACTTTCATGCAACTTGGATGATACTATTGGTCTTTTTAAGTGAGTCAGTAATCATTGGAACTCGCTTTCCAGTTACCTGCTTTTCAGATTGCTTGCATCTGGGTAGATTCTATACAGCAGTGTGCAAAAAAAAAGTGATATTCGTATGTAGTCAGATGCAAGAAGGAAGAATGATATCTGTAAAGATGGAACTTGATTCCATTTGTGCCATGTATTAACTGTACTCAATTTTTCTTTTTGTTTTTAACTCATCAGGACAGTTGCAAAGACTTATCCACAGTCTCCTAAAAATGCCAAACAATATCCAGCTTCTCCTGTGAAACATCGTGCCACTTCTAATCTCAACCAGGAAACTCCTAAAAAGAAAGCAGATAAAGAGAAGGAAAATGTCAGTCATCAAAAATCCCCAGGAGCACGCACTGAAGAGGCAGGCCAGGTGGCTCCTGAAAAGCCTGCTGCAGGAAAGTCAGAAAGTAGTGAAGGTGAGCTTTTCTAAGAGAACACACTGTGAAGTATAGTGGGCCCCCGAAGATTTCAAACAGCAATGAACTGGTTTTTTTGTGACTCTCCTTGTGAAAGCGCATGCTGGAAGCAGCTATGCGTGGGTTATCAATGCATGAAAAATGTCAGTTAATGGGAATGTGAAAATGTTGAAATGCAGGATGCCCTCACCTATGCCATGTTCTGGCTGCTGAAAATGCTGATACATGCATTTGAAAAGTGAAAGTGACGGAACAGAATGAACCAGGCTCGTTTTCCAGTGAGTAAGCACTGGACGCTTTCACAGTTCCTTCTCTAACTTTCCATCCTTGGTCGCCATCTCCCAGGAAAGATCACAGCAGGAACAACGGATGCAGAAGAAGCTTCAAAAATTCTAGCTGAAAAAAGACGACAGGCCCGCCTCCAAAAGGAACAAGAGGAGAAGGAGAGACAGGAGCGAGAAGAACGGGAGAGGTATCCTCACTGATTCGTGAAAGTTACTAGCTAATAATATAACCTGCATCACAGGAGCTGCTTCAAAATGGTATCTTCAGAATCAATACAGAAGCTTACATTTAAAAGTTAATCTCCTTACATTTGTATTCATCGTTTGTTAGTGTCATTTGCAGTCCTTATGACTAGGGAAGTTTGAAAATAGTAGTTGTGTCCCTTCAGGAAGCCTGAAGAAACTAACCCATCCAAATAGTTAGGTATGTCCACCCTGTAGTATGCAGTACTTTGTAAAAGTATATGAGGTAGTTTTAGTTTTACTGGTTCACATATAAGTGCTAGTATATGCCTTAAACTGCAAGGCTTGTATTATTTGAAATATCACCCTGAAGTTTTTCTCCCTGTTGTAGGCAAGTGAGGGCTTTAAAAGTGTGGGCACACTGAAGGTTGTTGCGTCTAAACAGTGAATTTCTGGCTCTGTCTCAGGAACAAGCCTTTGGGTTGTTCTTCATATTCAGCACTGGTTACATATGTCAGCGGATCGTGGCTTCATTCCCTAATATTAAAGCACTCACTGTGCATGTCTAAATTGGGACTGTGTCTGTTCTTACTGAGAATGTGGGGGGGGATAAAATCAGAAGTGTCTGCAAGCTCAGCCTGATGGAAATATTTCCCACATCTCCAATATGCAAGGATAAGAATGATCAGTTGTCAAAACAGCTCTTGAATCCGATAGTGAATAAGCTGTCCCTGAGCAGGCCTATGAACAGCACAGGTGGAATAGATAGACCCACTCTTTTCTGCGGAAAAGTATAATTTCTATGAGGTGTTATATGCAATAAGGAAAAGACTGGAATAAAACTTTGATATTAACCTAAATTCTGGGCATGTTCTCAACCTCTCAGTTATATTCTTGGTATTTTCCATGAAAATGGGCACTGATGCATAGTTATTTAATGCTCACTGTATATCATGTATACAGTAGGATTCATGCTAAACAAGATGAAATCTTTTAAATATATTGGTATATTTACTTTTTGCAGGCTTGAAAGAGAAGAGCAGAAGAGAAAGGCAGAAGAAGAAAGGCTTCGTCTTGAAGAAGAGGCTCGCAAGAAAGAGGAGGAAAGAAGACGTGAAGAAGAAGCAGCTAGGAAAAGGGCAGAAGAGGAAGCCAAGAGGAGAGCTGAGGAAGAACAAATGTTGAAAGAAAAGCAAGAAAAAGAGCTCCAAGCCAAACTTGAGAAACAGGTATCATCTCAAACACAAATGTATATGGATACGTATACTTATAAATACATATGTGCTCTTATATATACATATAAATAAAGAATTTATTCCATATAGTAATTAACTTGTAATAAATAATGGACTTCCTGTATTTTACACATTCTGATTAGAGGGAAGAAGCAGAAATCAAAGCCCGTGAGGCAGCTGAGCAACTTCGTCTTGAAAGGGAACAAATCATGCAGCAAATTGAGCAAGAAAGACTGGAACGGAAGAAGGTAGATGTTTGTGTCTCATTTAAGATGATTATTTTAATTTCTTGTTTAAATATATAACCCAGAAAGTACCTACTAGTATCCAGAAGTAATTATCTGAAGGGATTACAAACTGATATTTATGATTAATTTAGTATTTGCTTCTTGCAAGTCAGGGAAACATCTACATTTGTAACAGAGTGGAACTGCCGAAGGCAAATGTCTTTGTGTTAAGCAGTGAACAAACACACAATTAGCCTGTACCCACAAGGTTAAATGCCTAACACAAATAGAGAATGGCATGCCAAGGCAAACGTTCATTGCCACCCAACGCAGGGTATCACAGGCTCTTGAGGAACATGAGTGACTTTGTTCTAAAACTTACTCAACAGAAGTTCAGTGTTTTTAATTTAGAAAGTTAATGAGATTAACAAACAGGTTTCTCCCACCTGGCTTGTCTATGGTTACATTGTGCAGAGGCAGCAGACCTGTCTACCACAATTTCTGCACAAGGAAATGGCTGGAACTGCATAGCTTTGTATACAGCTCTGTGGCAATAGAGAGAACAGCTGCAGAGCTGCTGAGCCTTTCTAGTTATAGAAGGTCCTTCCATGTATGTTATTCTAATATGTTATTTTTAACTGTTTACCACTGAGCTGGAAACATGTTGCTGTTGTAGATTGGAATACCAAAGTAAAATGTCCTTACATGTGAAATAGTAGTTTCCTTTCATGACAGTGCAAAGAATCAAGGCTCATTAGAACAGTTTGCTGTTGCACAAAGAAGAAAAAAAAAGGTTTTTAGGGTAACATCTTTCAGAATTCCAGCAAGAGTAATTTCAGATCCTTCATTCTACTCCTGCATTCCTTCTCATCCTCCAACTTATTTTGGTTTCTAGAGAATAGATGAAATAATGAAGAGAACAAGGAGGAGTGAAACACCAGAAATAAAGGTATGAAACTGTGTGTGGTTTCAGGGTTTGCGTTGTCTCTATTTTAATAACTCACATGTGAAAACTCAACCCTGGCTTTTTACATTATAGTCAGTGTACTTAGGTTCTCTCTACACCCAGTAGTGTTTGCTGCTGTGATCCCTCTGCTTTGTACCAGCCCGTGAGCGTAGTTACTGAGCTCTCCATGTTAGGCCTACCAGGACTGTAGGTTTTGAGAACTAGGCTGTTGTTTCCAGCTAGGAAGTGATAGACAATTAAGATTCCACTTGTAAGTTTTCTGCTAAAAAACTGTTCCGTCAGTTACTTCCAGGAACTATTTTCTTTTTGAAGTTAAAATACAAATAATAATAATAAAAAAATCTCTACCTAATATTAAATAAAAAACTCCTTTACTGCTGTTGATGAACGTTGACCACTGTCTGGCCGTGAGCAATGCCACACAGTCTGAGCCCAGTCGGTTCCGTGAAGTTTACACTACTTTGTCTAATAGACTTGATTTGTTACTTGACTGCAGAAGGAAGAGCCAAAACTGGAGATACCATCAACTTTGAATGTGGAAAAGCAACCAAAACCCCTTGTTCTTAACCAGCCAGGTAAAACTTACCATATTTTTCTTACCTGCTTTCATAACTAGTTTCTTTCAGAGTTTTGCTCAGATAGAGCACTGTGCTCTGAGCTTTTCTCTGAAAACAAATAGTTAGATTTGTGTCACAGTATCACACTGTGATAGATTTGTGTCAGTCATGACTTGGTGAGAGTCTCAGTGGGAAACTTCGTTTTGCCATGTAAGCAGGAGAATGATTGTCCTCCATTTAGTACCTGACATAGCATTTCTATAAATGGCAAGTTCCAGTCTGCTAATTGGTTTGCCTGCTCCAACCTGCATTTCAGTTTTGTGGGTAAAAATTTTTTTGGCTCACAGTCAAGCTTGCAAGCTTTTTATAGCACTGTTCCAAATCCCACTTGGTGAAAATAAGATTTAATTTGACTTGATGAAAACAGCATATATTTTTTAAGCATGAATTTATATATATATATATATATATATATATATATATATATATATATATATATATATATATATATATATAAAACTTGGTTACTTCCCCAGGTTAAGGCTTTTAGCACATGACAAAAAAGATGATACATTCTCTTCCTGTTTCATTAAATTCAAATGATGGATCATAAAGCACAACTTTAGGGTGGAAAGGAGGATTTAAAGTATAACGCAATGAGTCAGAGGTGGAAGTGAGTCCCACTGCATTGTCAGTCTTCCTTTCTTTTCTTTCTATTAAAAGCATTTGTGATGTTTTAAAAATGATTAAATAAAGATATTGCTACTGTCACAATTTCTGTCCTTGTTTTGTAGAGATCAATGGGCTGGCAACTTGCCTGAAAAGTAAAAGCTTAGAGAGTGATGCTTCTGTAGTACCTTCTCAAGATGTAGTTGCTAATGGTCTAAAGTCAGTCCCAGGACTTGTTCAGCTGGAAGCTGTAGATGGAAAATCTAACAGCATGGAAGATTCAGCGGATGAGGTTCAGTCTATGGATGTGAGGTACAGACCATAACTACTAAGAGAAATTAGCACACACTTGCCTGTTTTGTTTGCTGGTGCTCCTTTATTTCTCCCCAGTCTCACAGTGTGGGGAGTGTTGTTGTGTCAATGGTGGTATGTTCCAAATCTGTCGAGATGTAAAGCAGTTGTTTTGGACAAGAGCCTGAACTTCATCTCATTTCATGTATTTAGGGGCAGGGGAATCTTAAAAATCTCCCTACTGTTCTTACTTACAGATTCTATACAGATTTGTCCAAACCGTTAGGTAATTCTCATAATCCAAATGCCACACTGTGAAAGTAACATCCGTAGATATTGTTCGGATGACACTATTTATTTTCTGTGTTTGTCCCAAGGCTGCATAGCTACAATGCACAAGTTTTTCTCTGTCTCTACAAACAGAACAAATAAATTAGGCTCTTAAAATTGTGTTTAACTGGAATGAGTCTATGGTATCAGTAAGCGGTGCCCTATGTATTAAACACTGTTGGGTTTTGATGGAAGGATTTGCAGGTAAGAAAGAAATTGGTGATTTAAGGCTTATATGGGAAAGTGAGCTCAGAATTTTAAGCGTGGAACTTTATACTACGTTTCTTGAATTAACAAGCCAGGTTAACACATTAAGTTCTCATAGTGTGTAACTATTTCAATAAATATGCATAAATACATGAGAAGAGCATTACTGGGACAGACCAAAAGTTCCTTTAGACCATTGTTCTGTTTCAAGGAGCATCAATGGGAAAAAGTGGTTGGGGAGAGAACCTGAACTTAGTGCATTCCAAAACCACACAGAAGTATTCTGATATGGATATTGAAAGGGAGAAGTCCACCTTGCTCTAATATATGCTGATTTACCTATTTCCCATGAGTTTATCTAACACCTTTTTCAACTGCTGATGCTTCCACAACCTCATCTTACAGCAGATTCTACAGCTCAGCTCCCCTGAGGCACCACAAAGGTTTGGTGTGGTCATAGAAATCGTAGTGAAATTTGCCCTCTGAATTTTCTCCTCTAAACTGAAACATCCTTGCAAATTTTAGTCTGCAAAGCATCAGCTGGTTGTAGCGCTTCTTAAATTCTGGATTTCTGTGGCTGGAGTATGTTAATAAAGTATTAAGAAATGGATTTTTATTTAAAGTGTGAAATGCAAGGGCTGTAGGTATATGCTTGCAGGTTCGGGATAATAATCTGTAAGGTGCAGTTAAATGTTTAGATAATGGAAAGGTGAAGATGCTGAAGGGAGACAGTAAATTCAGTTCAGTATACTATTAGAAATGTGGGCTTCCGGAGATGAATGTCATGTCGCAGAGGAACCACAAGCCTTAATTTTTAAGAAATACAGATTAAATATGACCTT
The DNA here is from genome assembly GCF_054131305.1 of Coturnix japonica. NCBI lineage: Eukaryota > Metazoa > Chordata > Aves > Galliformes > Phasianidae > Coturnix > Coturnix japonica. Next base: position 110,037,667 of record NC_140663.1, read on the forward strand.
TCATTTTGAACAGAGTAATTTTATTTTTTTTTCCCTCAATTTGGGACATTCCAGGTAAAAAGCTGTGGTTGGCCTTAAGATAAGTAGTATTTCTTGAATGGTCAGAAGATTAATTTGTTGGTTAATGAATATCTCAGCAGCTGTTATTCTGCATCTTCTTTTCATTTATCTTTTTATAGCCCTGTTTCAAAAGAAGAACTTATCTCTATCCCTGAATATTCACCCATGAATGAACTCATGCCCGGTGTTTCTTTCGACCAAAATGGGACAAGTAATGCCAAGGCTCTTGAAGATCTCTTGGATTTCACAGGCCCAACTTATTCCAAGACATCCAGTGATACTATTAGCATTGATGACTGTAACAAAAACTTGATTGAGGGATTTAACAGTCCAGGACAGGAAAATACACTTAATTCAATCTGTTGACAACCTCAACACAGTAGATAAAGGTACAGTAGTGCGGTCAATAACTTTAGATGTGATAAATTGTGTGATTACTCATGAGCTTCCCAGAATGATATAGCAACTGTAAACAGCAGCTTTCTTCTTCTTTTCACATATAATCTCTTAGATATTTAAATGTAGCATAATTTTTCACATTTACAGCTCTTTTTAAATGGGCATCATATTATAGAATCATGGAATGGCTCAGGTTGGAAGGGGCCTCCAAACCCACCCAGCCCCAACCCCTGCTGTGGGCAGGGCTGCCCCCCACCAGCTCAGCTGCCCAGGGCTCCATCCAACCTGGCCTTGAGCGCCTCCAAGGATGGGGCACCACAGCTTCTATGGGCAGCTGTGCCAGCACCTCACTGCCTTTTGAATAAAGCATTTCCCCCTCATATCTAACCTAAATTTTCCCTCTTTCACTTTAAAGCCATTCCTCCTTGTTTTGTCACTACCTGTGTAAAAAGTCATTCTCCCTCCTGTTTTGTATGTTCCCCTCAAGTACTGGACGTCCTCCTTGCAGCTGTCTCATCTCCAGGCTGAACAAGCCCAACTCCCTTAGCTTTTCATCACAGGAGAGGTGCTCTAGCCCTCTGATCATCCTTGTGGCTCTCCTCTGGACCCACTTCAACAGCTTCACATCTTTTTTGTTTTGAGGGCCCCAAACTTGGATGCAGTGCTTCAGATGGAGCCTCACAAGGACAGAGTAGAGGGAAGGACAATCACCTCCATCTCCCTGCTGCCACCCCTCTTTTGATGCAGCCTGGATGTTGTTGGCCTTCTGGGTTGCAAGAACACATTGCTGGTTCATGTCTGGCTTTTTATCCATCAGGTCCCCCAAATCCTTCTCTGCAGGGCTGGTCTCAAAGTTTTATTCTTTTGTATGTATGACTGAGCTATCAGCAACTGAATGTGTCTGGTAAATTGAAACACTTTCTTCCTGCTCTCAGAATACAGTGAGTAGTGAGCTGCTCATTTACTTCAGTAATAAAATACTGTTGCTATGAGTCTTTGGAGTACTTTAAGATAAAGAAAACAGCTAGAAGTGGAGCCAAACTAGAAAATGGTGGTTATTGCAGCTGCTTACTCTCTTCTGCTGCTGTAGGTACTTGCAGCATAGTGTAGAATCACTTCTGGAAAGCTGAGAAACAATATGGTGGGGAGGAGTGGGGGGAAGGTAAGTAAGCTTTAATGATATTTTCAAAGTAAGTTGCTGTAGTTGATTTTATTAAAAGTGTTTTCTAGGCTACCATCTTGAGGTCATCTGACTTGCATGGCTGACTTGGTTTTCTTATTTTTTCACTTGGCAGAGGTAGCAGTCTGTGGAGGATGTACGTCCTTGTGACACTACTGGCGGTAAAACATGAACTTGTCACTTGAAAAAGCTTCTGCAGTCCTGAACACTGGATTTCAAATAATCAGAGCTGAATAGAACTTTGTCTTCCCAGGGAATATGTCGACTAACTGGCTGCTTTTGGTGGAATACAGTGATGTAGAACCTGGATGGCTTCAGGGAAGACTGAATATGTATTAGAATTCGAGCTTTAGCTGCTAGTGAAGCACTTATTTATTTTTTTTTTCTTTTAATTCAAAATGCATCTGAACACCTCACTGTGATTTTTTTCTTGTGCATTTAATTTTAAGATCATTCCTCCTTAATTTTGTCATGCATCCATTTAGCCATCTTTTTATTGTAAATAGCGATGAAGTTTGCCCACAGTGCACTGAAAAGAAATAATACTTTGGTTCTGTGCCTATCTCTTTTTTTTTGTTTTTAATAAGGAATTATTGGCAGCTTTTATGCAGATGTATAATTCAAAGCTATAGCTAAAAAGGCTTAAAACTTGATAATTACTGAGAGTGAAAGAACTTTCCTACTGACTGCGGGGTGTGGAGTTACCTTGTAATGGTGATGTTGACAGTTTTAGTCACTGGTGGCACTTACTGGTTAATATTAATAGTCCTGGAGTGATTATGAATTGTGTGTTTTAAAACATACCTGTGTAACACCTGTAAACAATGCAGGCACAATGCCAAGTATAATCCCTTAATATATTGTAGTATAACTGTAGTAGATGCAAGTGAGTATGTTGGGGGGGTCAGGTAACACGATAACCTTGGGAGATGCAGACACTTGTTTAATACCAGCAGTCTTTCTGTCATGTGCAGGAGTGTTTTGTCTTCCTTACAGGCTCAACAAAACAAGATACGGTCGGCAGCAAAATAATATATGGAAGTTGCAGCAGAAATACAAGGGCTGGGGAGACAAACAGCAAGCACTGCTAGCCTACTTAATATCTTATAAGCATCTGTATGGGAAAATCCACATCGAGCTGTATCGTGTGTAGACATTACGTGCCATACAGTGTTAACTTTATTTCTGTTGGTAACCTACCATAACTATATGCTAGATGATGCGCTGCTTTAAGGACACTTTTGTCCAGTTCCTTATAAAAATAAATGATAAATACTGCTGTCTTTGGAAACTGACCAAAAAAAAAAAAAAAAAGTGGAAACATGGCTTGTTTGGTTATTATTATTAATTTTCTTTTTACAAATAGGGGAGTTCCAAGTGTAGCTTGAACTCAGTTGTAAACCCATTCTTGTGCTCTTTGAAGCCCGCAATGGGGAAGTAACCAATGAAATCACGTGCAATGTATAAAGAAAGCATTCCTACAGCAATCTGGCTATTTATGTTGGTGTACTTCAGAAAAAGTCATTTCTTTTGACTGTGCAGTAAGCTGTAGCATGGTACCGTGTCTTCCAATTTAGTCCTACCTTTATTTCTGAAATAAAAAAACCCAACAAAACCAAACCAAACCGTTTGTTTCACTGTGGTGCATTGTGTTTGACAAATGTCACATGATATTTTATTACAGTGTGATTGTGTAATATGTACATTTCTTTATTTGCATGACATGTATAGCATGTACAAAGGTGAAATACATTTTCATTTATGAAGCTAACTGTTGTTTCTTAGCTTTTTTTTTTTTTTACTGATAGTAAGACAAATGTAAAAGTAGCCATGTAATAGGTAATAATAGGTAATAGTCTCGTGCGGGTTGGAAGGGACCTTAGAGATCATTGAGTCCAACCCCCGGGATTCAAGCCTCTGTGTAGCAGAGCGGCACTTCTACCACTTGCACCACAGGGGGATTCAAACACCCGGGTTAATATATTTCACATTGCATCCTTTGCCATGCACTGATTTGCTTTCTGAAGTCTTGTTGATACACAGAAGAAATGTAGACCGGCAGCGGAAGAGCTATAAGCTGAAGGCTTCCAATCAATGGCATCCTAAATGCTATTGGTGGTATAGGATACAGCTTGTGGCCTCAGCTTCAGCTCTCTGGGCTATTACGTGGGGAAGGCAAATGAGAAAGAGAACTTGGGAGCTGTGGCCATTGGATGCTGTTCTACTGAGTGCATGAGGCCTGTTCTGTAAGGGTGTTTGTGCATCAATGTTCTCTTCAAGCTGAATGCGCATACAAGCATTTAGAAAGTAACTGGCTTAGAGCTGCTATTTATAGTCTACTGAAATGTTGGGGAAAAAACTTCTGCAAAGACATTTTTGTGGGGGTTTTTTTGTTTTTTTACGTCATAATTTTGTTGAAAATTAAAACTTATATCAAGACTGCTTTTATTTTTAAGGTATGTTAATATTTTCCAGGATAACAGTTCATCTCACTCTTATCAGCTCTGAAATCATTCATGCGACCTGTCTGCTCAACTATTTACTGAGCTCAAAGGAAACAAGGTAAGTCAGTATTTGTAAAGAAAGGCCTTGGATTGTTTCCTTTTACATCTGCTTTCATGTGTAACCTTAGAAACTGGTTGAATATCTGAAGCAAGCGCTGTTTGTTGAGGGATTCGTTCACTTCCACCTTTTGTTTTAGATGATACAACTTCCCTGCATCAATATGAATGTTTGCTGCTGTGATTCAGCTCTGCCCAGAGAGCTTTGTTTTTCATTTGTCAGTGGTCTTGAAACTGGTGAATGATTGCTGAGGATTCACACTCATCCTTGGTGTTTTTCTGCTGTAAAGCATTTGTGTATCACACTGTGAGAAGAAGCAAGAAAACAGACTGGGGGTACAGTCCTCAAGTGGATTTTTATAAGCGGGTGAAAGGATTTTTGTTTTTCCAGGTTACTTTATCAAGTGAACTGCAGACCAGCAGTGTGGGAATGACTGAAGCAGAACTCAGACTAAGACATGAGAACTGCATTACTTCAAAAAGTTAGGTTAGCAGCTAATGTTAGCTACTAATACACAGTGCTGACACAGCACAATGGAGTCACAGAATCATAAAATCACAGGGTTGGAAAGGACCTACAAGATCATCCAGTCCAACCATCCTCCCATTACTGCTGCTACCACAAACCACTAAACCAGATCTCGGAGCTCCTCATCCAGACACCTCTTGAACACTGCCAGGGATGGCGACTCCACCACCTCCCTGGGCAGTGATGCAATTGCAGCTGTCCTAAGCACCAAGAAGAATCTGGCACTGCTACCGTCTTTTCCCAGATCTATTTTCAATCACTAGAATAACTACTTGCAAGTTTCTAATGCACACATAAATAATACATGCAAGGTAATGGGGCATCGTGGTAACTCTGATTAGGATCAGCAATTCCCTTGGAGTTGCTCTGGGAAGTGACAACCAAAGCTTGTCTCAGGCCTCGCAAAGGCCTCAAGCTTCCCTCCTGGCTTCCAAGCACCTTCATTTCCAAACAGAGCAGCATCAGCAATGGGTGGATCTAGATCCCGAGGCTGTATTTTCATCTAGAGAGATAAAGGACCAGGCAAGGGGAAGATCATCTGCGCTCCTGTGATTGCACAGATCGTGCTGTTACTGATACAGTCTGCTGCTCTGGCTGGCAGAGCACAGATCTATCACTTCAAAAAGTGACTCCCTGCTGATGAGCTTCCTGCCTCGTTAGCTATAGCATACAGCTCATTAAAGTGGCTGGCTGCTCCAGCTGCCCCTGCCACCACCAGGCATTGTCCAGATGCTCCTTGAACTCTGGCACTCTGGGCTGTGTGCCTGCTGCCTTGGGCAGCCTGTTCCAGTGCAGAAACCCTAAGAGAAAAGATGCTTGGGCTCTTAAAATTACCTAGACTACAAGAGAATGGTTTATTGACCACACAAATAATTTTTGACTCTTGTTTTTGCCTCAGTTGCCGTGTTTGTAATGAAGTACAATAACATGACCCATACAGACCTGGTCATAATTGGAAGGACCTTGCTGGGTGAGGGCTGTTTCAGTATTTCTTTCTTCTTAGCTAGAAGGTTCTAACCTCAATTAGAACAAGGTTAGTTTACACTTCTGTATTTGGGCCAGTGTTGTTTAGGACTAAAAATGGGATCTTCTGTTACCTGCACTATGTCACATGCTTAGATTAATTCATATGCAGAGACTGTTTTCAGAGCTAATGTTGCAAAAACCCAACCCTGCTGACAGAGACCGTATGCCTGGCGGCAATGGCACAGCTTCTGCAAGTTGTGACAGGACAGCCGTGATAACCTTGTACATAAAGCATGCAGGCATCCGTACATCAGGAGATGTCAGGCTCGCTAAAGGACTCTTTAAAGCATAATTTGGTGATGCTATCAGAGCCCAGGCATGCTCCATCCATCAGCCTCTCACCTCCCCTCGGGTTTTAATTAAGTGATTACTTTATAGCTTTCCTGAAATTTCAAGGCTAAATAATGTGGGGCTCATTTCCTCAATTATAGAGGGAGCTGTTATCTGTTGCTTTGAGCCTTGAGTGAGAAAATAGCACTGTTCTACAGAATGCTGTTGAATGGAGCTCTTACGACTATTATTATTACTATGGTTTACCATTCTCTGTTGTCTGGATGAGGTGTTTCTGATTTAAAGTAATTTTGACAAGTAACCTTGGGAGTTGATCTAAGCACTGGTTCTATAATGAGAAAAACCCGATGCTGCTTCACTGGGGGCTCAGAGGTTTGGCTAATTGTGTTCTACTGGGTGACAGAAATACTTTCTTTTTGTATTAAGAGCAGCAGCTGCATTGTGTGTCTGCAAAGACTTAGGCAGCTCGGTCTTGTTTCATGACTGCAGATATGATTTGTGGTTTGGCAAAAACATTTTGATACAGTGTAAGAAAAAAAGGAATGATTGTGCTAAGGGACAGGGATGGATGAGAAGTGAAAAAGCAAAACGTGAATGTGAAACTCCTCTAAAAGAAGAGATCAAAGTTAATGAAGCCACGCAAGTCTTATCAGCAAGCATAATAAACTAGCAAAGTACAAATGAAACACTTCCCTACGGGGAATTCAGAAACTGTGGCTGATAAAAAACTATCATTACATTTAGACAGCAGTTCCTTGTGATGGATCTATGCATCACAGAATTATTAAGGTTGGAAAAGACCAATAAGATCACCTGGTCCAACCCCCAGCCCATCACACCATGCCCACTAACCATGTCCTTCAGTGCCACATCTACACGTTTCTTGGACACCTCCAGGGATGTTGATTCCACCACCTCCCTGGGCAGCCTGTGCTGCTGCCTCACCATTCTTTTTGAGAAGATATTTTTCCTGATATCCAACCTGATCCTCCCCTGGTGCAACTTGAAGCCACTGCCTCTCGTCCTATCACTGGTAACTGTGAAAAGAGGCCAGCTCTCACCTAGCAATGGAATGCCCTCACCGCTCTGATATGCTCTCTCCAGAAAGTAGATACTGAAATGGTTCAGTACAGTCTAGCTCCAATAGTAATGTTTGATGTAGAAAACAAAACACTTGCTTAAAAGATAAGATCCATCTGCTATCTCCTATCAGTTTCTGTCTGAATCCTTGCTTACTTCCATCCATAATCTCCAAGTATTTAGCATGCAAACCACATGCATGCTGTTTCCAAAGGGAATGTTTACTACATTAAACATTAAAGGGATATGAAAGCTATTCTCTATTCTAATGATACGTAATTAGAAAAAAACATGGAAATAGATTAAAATAATTAGTCTTAATAAGAAGTAATTCTCAAGCCTTGTGCAATAGCATAGTCTTGACACTTCAGAGGTGGAAAATAATGATGCTGGGGAACTACTAACAGGCGCTGGTTTGAATATTAACTTAATTTGTAACGTGTGTTTAACTTCATGTTTTCTTAGACTATGTGATCCCAGCACAGAGACTTTGGTGGATACACCTTATGTTAGAGATCAGGGTAAGTGTGTGTTGACTCCAAAGCATCTGAGCAGGATTCAAAGAGATATGAAGCATCAGTTAATGTGTGTGATGTATAAGTTTATCACGTGTGCACAGAGATGGGTTGGCTATACTTACTCCTTTGAACCACTGTTGCTTCAAGTGAGGCATCTGCTTACTTCTAAGTTGCAGGGCAGTAATTGCCTCCTTGCTCATAGGGAACAAGGTTTTTTAATGCACCCCAGGGCCCCATTGGCCTTCTTGGCCACAAGGTGCACCTCTGTCTCACGGCCACCTTCTGTTTACCAGGACCCCCAGGTGCTTCTCCACAGAGCTCCTCTCCAGCAGGTCATCCCCTATCCTTGTGTTTGAGTGAGCATATAAAGGATTGAAGCTGTGAAGGGATGCCTCAGTCCGAAGGGCAGCAATTCTGCCAAGCTCTAGAAGAAGCTGATCTGAAGACAACACTCTGCTAAAGGATCTGGCCCTGTAAGGGGTCAGCCAGATGCCAAAAGCTGATGGATTGTCAAAGTCAGCAGTCCACACTGGAAACATGAGGGAATTGGGACCACTTCTCTGAGCTACATCTAATCAGGAGCTTATGGAGAGGAAGTAATGTCTGCACCTAGGGTGGACAAACATCTAACTTCACACTGTTAGGCTGTGGTTTGATGAGCTGGATCAGGAATGTCAGGAGGACATAACACAGTACCAACTCCGGCTCTTTTCCTGCCTTGTTTCTTTTTAAAAGATGTTGACAAGCTGGCTTGGTTTTGGCAAGCTCTGCACCAGATCAGATGTCACCTGCCTGCAAAGCTGTAAGGAGGCTGTATCAGGTATCGCCCACCTTCCTGCAGCTCGTGTGAAAACAAAAAGCAGCATCAACCCTGTGCTTAGAATGAGGCTAATGCTCATCCTGTGCCTGATCTCAATTCATTTTCTGTTAAGGTCTGACAGCACGCCAAAATGGTACTCACAGCCCTCAACCAACGGCCTCAGATGCTGAACAGCATAGAGTAGATAAAGTCGCTATCTCATTTTACATGTTATTTCACTCTGTGTTAAATCTATTTTTGTGCTTTCCAATGACAGAATTTACTCCATTTCGAAAGGCTTCCTTATACGTCAGTGGTGCTGAGGAATATGATTTAGCCTGGAAGTATTGGTAATGGTTGGACTAGATGATCTTCTAGGTCTTTTCCAACCTTGATAATTCTGTGATTCTGTGTGCACCAATGTGTTTGGGCTCCTGAAAGAAGCACTAGCTCCAACAACAAACCTGTTAGGTCAGCCAGTGACCAACATGAGGGGTGTATCTTGAGCCCAGGAAGGGAATTGCTTGTGCGGCTGGGCTCGATTCTCTCTCTGGAGAAGCAGAGAGCTAGGCAGGCATTGGGCACTCCAAGAAGTAGAGAAAAGTAAATGCAGGCATGGAATGCATCTGGATGGAGTGTTGATGAATATGATTTAGCCGGGAAGTATTGGTAATGGTTGGACTAGATGATCTTCTAGGTCTTTTCCAACCTTGATAATTCTGTGATTCTGTGATTTTGTAAAGCGACAAGCAAGCCATGGCCGCGACACCTCTGCATCCAGCCTTTGTCAGCCCGGGGTCGTGCGGCCCCACCACAGGAACCAATATGGCTCCACCAACTTAGTCACGGAGCCTCCGGGCTGGGAGGCCCCGATGAACTTCCTGGCAGCCGAGCAGTGCCCGAGGGCAGATCGATCAGCGGAGCGGCCACAAGGGGAGGAGGAGAAGACCAAGGCGGAGCACAGCCCGCCCCGTCCCGTCCCTCCCCTTCCGGGCCGCCCGCCCTTTCTCTCCGCCGCGCCCGTGGGGAGCAGCTGCGGCCGGCGCTGCCGCCGGGACCCGCCCCGCCTCCTCGCCGGGCACCTGCTCGGGGCGGAGCGGCGGCGGCCGGAGGAGCAGCAGCGGGAGGCCGAGCTGGTGGTGGCGGTGGCTTCGGAAGCGGCTCCGCGGGCGGTGAGTGCGGCTGGGCCTGGGCAGGCCCGGCGGGGTGGCGAGGGCCGGGCTGGGCGCTGTGCGGTGTCAGTGCCGCTACCGGGCCCGGCTCGAGCAGGGGGCACAAAACCGCGTCGGCTCCGCGGAACGGCCCGGCCTCGGGGCGGCCACGAGGGGGGAACGTTGGAGTGTGTCAGTCAGGTGGGGGCGGCGTGGGGTGAAGGGGGCGGGAGGTCAGCGGGCATCGCTGCGCTGGCGGCTGCGCGGCCTGCACCGTGCCTGCCCCCTCCTCGGCCGTGCCTGCGTCCGCCCCTATAAGTGCATGTGATGCACGGCACCGAGATGTCCCCGAGCAGAGTGTCTGCACCCCGGGGCTCGAGTTGGGCCGGAGGAAAGTGAGCCGATAGCGATCTGAGTGCTGCCGTGCTGCGTTCCGTGGTTATCCATCCTCGTTTGAAGGTGCGGCACGCCGGTAGGTTGGAGGGGAGCGAGCACGGTGGTAACGGTGTCCGTATTGCTCACCGCTGTCCTGAGTCACTTCTTAATGCAGCTTAGGTTCCCCAAGGGCTTAAAACAAAGGCTCCTCAGATTGCAGGCAGATTCTGCTTACCTGGCGTTTCTGTGGACCTCGAGGAGGGATGGAATCTGTCCTCAAAGTTTGGCCAAGTGTGGGAGGCTCCAGGAAGCACATAGGGGGGAGGAGGAGGAGGAATGGTGGTAGAAGCCAGGCTGTGGCAGTCTGAGATCTGGAGCTGGGCACAGGGGGGTGGAGTATGTGATGATGAAGATTTTTCCTCCTCGTTTTCATCTTCTTTCACCTAGCTCTGTAGGACTGCTAGGGTTTATTTATTTTCTCTTAATTCAATATTGGTGTTGATGAGGTGAGTTGAATTAATTAACTTCCCTTAGAGGCACTCCCTGCTATAGTGATAAACAGCTGTCTTAGCGAGTGTCCATGTACTTACTCCTCCATATCTGCCGTTAGCAAAATAACTGGTATTTCTGCCAGGGCTTTTGTAAGAGCGCTCACACCGACTTTCCCTCCACTTATGGTGTAATGAGATGGGCCTTGTGGGCGTTCACCTGTTGGGAAGCAACGCAGGCTGGGTTCTCTTTCTGTCCTGAGTGGAAGCGAAGGAGGAAACGTCCTGAGAGCCTTCCAGCACAACTGGTCTCACTGGTGAGAACAGCCCTGGTTGTCCAGAACCTTGGCAGTGACACCTGCATGCGATGTTACTGATCCTACAAGGCTTTTGAGTAAATAAGGCAATTATTTCTGCTTTTGTGATTTAAGATTAAACGGCAAACATCTCTGTTACTACAGCTGATGCCTGTTGGATGGCATTCAATAGGCAGGAAGTTGTGGTTTTTCTGTTTTGTTTTTCTTAAGCTTAAATATTAAGACAATGAGGGCATGAATTTTTGACATGCTATAGAATTGTGAAATGGTTGAGCTGGAAGGGACCTTAAAGCATACCCAGTTCCATCTGCCTGCTGTGGGCAGGGCTGCTGCCCATCCAACCTGGCCTTGAGTGCCTCCAGGGATGGAGTGCCACAGCTTTACTGGGCAGCTGTGCCAGCGCCTCACCAACCTCTGGGTAAAGAATTTCCTTGTCAGGTCTAATCTCAACTTGCTTCTTTTTATTTTAAAGCTATCAACCTATGTCCTATCGCTGCTCTCCCTGATGGAGAGTCACTCGCCATTTTTCCTGTAGGCCCCTCTAGGAACTAGAAGGCCACAATGAGGTCTCCCCAGAGGTTTTTCCTTTCTAGGCTGTGTAAGCCCAGCTCTCTCAGCTTGTCTCCCTAGGAGCAGTGCTTCTCTAGACCTGCTCCAACAGCCCAATGTTCTTCTGGTACTGGGACCACAGAGCTGAACACAGTACTCCAGGTAGGGTTCCATGAGAGCAAAGTGGGAGACAATGACCTGTTATGACCTCCTGACCCTGATTCTTTTGAGACCAAAATACATACTTTATTACGTGATACAGACTTATTCTTGTCAGTCTCTTCAAGTTCACGTTGTAGTCTGTTTTTCTACAAAGGTAAGGCATTGCCTGCTAATTAGTGTCATTAAATGGGTTAGTTTTAAATGAGAGCATGTTGAGCTTAAGTTACATGCCTCAATAGATTAGCTCAGGTATTTTTATTCTTTTGCTCAAACGCACAGAGGCAAGGAAATACTTCCTGTGTATCTCAAGGAACTGCATACACTAAACAAGTTGTATCAGTAAGAAGTGTATACTTCAGGTAGGACTGTACTTCCTGCAGTAGGTCTTCATCCTTCTGTGACTGTAAGAGGAATCAAAGAACATCCCTAGTTGAAAGAGGACTATAAGGATCATGGAGTCCAACCCCTGGCTCCACACAGCACCACCCAAACCCAACCCTATGTCTGAGAGCGCTGTCCAGACGCTCCTTGAACTCCAGCACTGGGGGCCGTGCCCACAGCCCTGTGCATCCCGTTCCATGCCCACCGCCCTGTGGTGCAGCCCCTTTCCCTGACCCCCAGCTGCCCCTCCCCTGGCACAGCTCCATGCCGTTCCCTCGGGCCCTGTCGCTGTCACACAGAGCAGAGCTCAGCGCTGCCCCTCCGCTCCCTGTGAGGAGCTGCAGCCGCCATCAGGCCTCCATCAGCTCCTCTGCTCTGTGCTGAGCAAACACAGGGGCCTCAGCTCCTCACACATCCTGCCCTCTACACCCTTCACCAACATTGAGGCAGGATAAAAGCTGGAAAGAGAGAACAAAATTTCAAAGCTGCGGTGACTGAGTTTGTGGGAGGCTGCAGCTGTGATAGCTGGGAGGGGAGCTGACAGGATGAGGGGTCAGTGTGGACTTTGCAGGAGTTGTGGCTTGGCAGTGCAGTGTGCTTGGTGTGATTGCTGGTTCCTGCTATCTCTGGACTCCTTTCTCTCTCTCAGCCACTTTGCTGCATGTGCTTTTGAGGATGGGCAGCATGGACTGGCCAAGGAGATTTGGTTAAGGTAACATGGTGCTAAGATAAGTCAAGCCATAACCTTGGACATGTGGAAGAACAAAAACCCGGACGGAGGTATCTTGTAATCCAAAAGAGCTCTCATCAGATATGAGAGCGGTGTGGAAATTGCAGGTGGAATTCAAATCTAGGTCTTTGTCCCACCCTGTTCCCTGGTATGTTTTGCCTAGCAAGAAGACGGTGACTACATCACACTTCACCACACAGATCGGGTGCACCAAAACAATTTACTGAACATATTATGTGCAAGCTGTTGCAGATATGATCTATAACCACGTGTATTCTAAGCAACCTATATGCTAGCCTATGACTAGTCAGTATTCCAGCTGGGGAGGCCTGTAATGGGGTAGGTAAGGGTAAATTGGGTTGGTTAAGGTTATACAAGTTCTGGGCAAGGTAAGTTAGGGGAGGAAAGGTTATACAGCCTGTCTTGTCAGTGTGTCTGTTGTGAGGTGGGGACTGAAGGGCAGTGGGGTGTGGGGTGGATCATGTGTGCTGGGGAGGTCTCAGGCCAGCTGAGGGGAGATCCAAAGGCCTTATTGCAGTGTCCTAATTTTATACTCTTTATACATATTCACCATGATAAGCCAAACTGTTATCAAGTATGTGAACTAAGATATGGGCAGGGGTATGAAAAACCGAGTTTCATTGCTTCAACAGCGTGTGTGTCCTTGAATTCGGTAGCCGCCCTAGCTCATAGCTTACAAAGCTGTCGCGTGTGCTGCCCAGAGGAGTGTGTCAGGAGTTACCCCCAGGGCTGGCTGAGCCATCAGTCAGTGCTGGATGACTTTTCGACAGCCATCAGTCAGTTGGAGCCCTTTCTACCTCTTCTAGGAGCTCCATGTTGCCACGTCCCTGTGCTGCTGGCTCTAGACACAGGAGAAGGTCTGAAGTGAGGAGTGTGAGTCAAGGTGGTTGAGGCCCAACTCATGGCATCCTGCTTTTAGTCCCAGCAGGGCTTGTGGCTGTGTATTAGTGTGCAAACTGGGAATAGAAAAATGAGGGTAAAATAGGTGCTGAGGTGACCCAGCACAGTGCTGGCGGCCTCTGCTTGTGATGGTAGTGTCCAAACCAGTCAGTGAAGCGCTAAACTAAAGGTCATGTGAAGTCTCACAGCAGTTCAGAAAAGCTCTATCTGGTTTGCTGGGATATGCGAGTCTGTTCTTACATTCTTTTTGAGACGTTTTCTGTTGGGGGCAAGATGTGTGTATACCTGCCAGCTTTGGTAAGCACGGTCACGCTTCAGGAAGCAGATTTATGTGCTATGGTTCAGCTCCCTGTTTGAGGCTCCTTTTTGAGCGGCAATGTCAAGGGAACTTGTGAGCTCTTTGAAGAGCAAGCAAGGCTTATGTCCTGCCCAGGCAATAGCTGGGGACATACACACGGCAAGCTTTGATTTAGCTATTTTAACTTATCTGTTAGAAAAGTTGCAGTTCTGTGCTTCTTGTTTGAGAGTAAGGTAAGAAGGCTGTTTAGTCTTCTCTGTTAAAGGCTTTAAAGTCTTCATATTGTCTGGATTGCAGCTGAGGGTTTCATTTGATTGTATTTCTGTCTGACTATTGGCTGTGGTGGTGCTGACAATCAGTTTCTGGTTTGTATTTCTTGATAAGCCCTGTAGCACTACATGGCATGCTCTGGCATGTCCCTTGCAGTTCCTGGTTGATCCCAGCCTGTAAGAGAGCCATATGGAAAGCTTGCAGCTACTCATTTCCTTCTAGTGAACTAGGTGGCTTTTTCAGTGAGGGTCAGCGTCTGTCTTTGTGACTGCTGTGTGACCCAACTTATGAAATACTTGCTTATCTCTTCCTCCTGTGCGATGCTGCAGTGACTGACTGGCAGTCCTTATGAAGGGATAAGAAATGCCTCCCCTCACCACAGGAGAAATGACAATTAAAGTGCAGCTCCTTGGTTGCGACTCCTCTGAAATTGTTCATTTCCATTTTAGGGTTTCTTCTGTCATCTATGTTGTGGATGATGGGAGGTACCCCAGAAAGGTATGTAAAGCAGTTGACAACGTATGGTCTGTTTACAAAGAGTTAACTACTTCTACTCCATCTGTGTTCTATCTGGAAGATTTAGCTGTTTGGGGCCCACTGGCTGGTAATATTTGCATTAGCAAGAACTCTGGTTCCATTCAGCGGGACAGTTTGAAGCAGGCTGGGGCAGTTTCTTCTTAGAGAGACGTTGCCTGATTCCCATTCCAAAAGTCAAGGCAAAGAAAATAAAAGGTGGGATTTCCCACTAGTAGATTAAGAACTGCCTAAACTCAGTTACTGATAACTCCTGCAATGAGTCACTTATTGTTGTAACACAATGAATGCGAGGATCACTATGAACCTAGTAATGTTACTTCTTAGTTACAGACATTTTTGCACATTTCTATAGTGGCGGTGTAATATAAAGTACAACGAGAGGAGTTGGTGAAATGCAAAATCCAGATTACAGCAGGTCCCGGCATCTCTCATACTCAAATTGTTCAGACCTTTGGGAGTCATCTGGATGGCTCGCTTGGGAACTGCGGGGCTTCCACTTCTTCCATATCCTTCAGCAATAGGAAGGCTTGCTGCTTAGTACCATATTTGTTTTGATTTGGAACTCTATTGCTGATCTACAGTAGAGGATTTAAACCTGAGTTCAGCAGCATGCTTAGAAATTCTCTGTAGATGAATATATGACTCTGGTATTACAGTGGGAATTTTGTATGGCACTGAATGTTTCCTGTCTTTGTATGCTACGTGTGGCATCTTTAAGTTGGCTGTAAGTGAATCTCTTAGTTCTGGGTCACTTTTTAGGAGGTGCATTAAAACAAGTGAGTGCTTTCTTTCCACTAGGGAGTGGAAGTGACAGGAATCCTATTTATCCTAAGGCAAGGCAAGTCCTGAGGTGTGGGAGCCATAGTGGTGAGGCTGGTCTCTTTTCAGTAGTGCGTGGGGACAGGACTAGGGGTAATGGGATAAAACTTCAGCATAGGAAGTTCTGCACGAGTGTGCACAAGAACTTCTTTACGGTGAGGGTGACGGAGCACTGGAACAGGCTGCCCAGGGAGGTGGTGGAGTCTCCTTCTCTGGAGATATTCAAGACCCGCCTGGACGCCTACCTGTGTGACGTGGTGTAGGGAGCCTGCTTTGGCAGGGGGGTTGGACTCGATCTCTAGAGGTCCCTTCCAACCCCTACAATTCTGTGATTCTGTGAAGGTACCGAACATGCCATCACATTCCTTCTCATGCTTTTAGTCCAGTTGTTTAGCTGGTCTGGAAAGAATAAGTCATGTGTGGGTATGGAAGTTCAGATTCTAGCTTGGTTGCTCTGTGGCACTGCATCAGGATCTGAACAATGATTTTGGTGAGGTTTAATGGTACACTGTGTTTATAGTTTCAACATATCTTCTAAAATGAAAAATGAAGGTCAGAACTGAAGGGAGGATTCAAAACAAGAATTTGAATGGCGTATGAAGCAGTCACTTAAAGCTTATAAGGAAAGAGAATAGTGATGAATCTTTGGAGCTCGTGGTATTTATCTCTTCTGAAATGTTTGCAGGAGCCTTTCTCTCATGTTTCTGACATACTTTTAGTTTGATAGGGTGCGTCCTGACTTGTGAGAAGTAGGAAATAATTGCAGCCACACCTTTATTTATTTTTGAAAGATACTTCATGTGAGTACTGCTGTTAGAGTACCTTAGTTAACTTTGTCTGCTCAAAGATTCTACTGGCCAGAGGGCCTGAATTTGAGCCATGCAGTCCTCAGATGCATGTCTTTAGGATCTAAGAGGTAATGCTTAACTTTGTATTTGAAAACTCAAGGAAAAAGTTCTGTGTGCCATCTTGGGGTGGTACTTTCTTGTTTCACTGTCTCTCGCAGCAGTTCTTAAAGCTTTGTGCCTTGCCACAGACTCATTGCAGAGCAGATGCTCTCATAGAACACAAGACTTCTGAGATCTAGAGTTGTCCTGTTACTATGTCTGGCAAGTTGTAGTTCAGTTAGATTATAATCCAACTTAATGAATACGAAATGAACATTTTCAGAATTAGCATGAAATGTAGCAGAATATATACGTGGTTTGCCTAGCACTCATCTGTGATGGTAAGTATTAGAAGCTTGCTGTATGTGCTCTAAGATAGTGCTGTTTTATCCCTGACAGAATCATACAAGATATAGCAAGGAGTAATATCTGGCCAGTTAGTATGATATGGGACTGAGGGGAGCACACATGTAAGCATGGCTCTGCATGTTTTTTATGAGCCTTAAAGTTTTGTTTGTTTGTTGGTTTGTTTTTGGTTCTGTTTTTTTCCCACTTTGGGTGAAAAGTTTAATTACAAAATACAGATCTGAGTGCCTTGAAGTATCAAGAAGTCTGTAGGTGGTTTTTCTGGAGTGGTTTTCTATCTATGTGGGCCTGGGAACAAGTTCGTATGGTAAATAGCAGAGCACATCTAAAACAACACTGACCTGTATGCATTCTTCTTGTTTCCAGTTCTAAGTGGCTGGTTGTTCATTAATTTCAGAGCTGTTGATAGTTTTCTTTTTGCCTCTATTTCTGTTTCTGGCTTTTACAGCATCTTGTGGTAATTAGGAGCTGTAGGCTTGGCTATGTGGTTCAAATTCCAACTTGTAACCAGTTACCTGATAATTTTACTCTCTTTTAATCCTCGTGTTTGCTAAATAATGAATAACTGCTCTGTTCTTATTTACCAGTCACATTACTGGTGAGCTTGTATGTCCTTCCTTTACCTGTTTTCCAAGCATTCAGTACCTTTTCTTGAAGAGCACCAAGGATAGACCTCATAGATCTTTCCGATGCTCGTGTATATTTTATAACCCCAAAACTGCTTCCAGGATTCAAGAGCCATCTGTCTTGATAGCGGGTTATTAGCAAGTGAAGTACAGAAATGTATCTTTTGCAGATGTAGTTTCATTTGGATGAAATGTGACAATACAGATATTAACATTGGATGGAGCAGTAGAAGCTTGCAGGAGGTCTGTAATGATGTGGAAATGTTGGTGTATCAGTTACAAATGTGAAGCTCAGTATATATTATGCAATTAAACCAAATACTTGTAAACTTCATTTTGAAACTAGCTCCCTGTCCCTTCTCTGTCATCTATGGCATTCAATGCCTCCTAATATTTACAGCATCTTTAAATTCCTGCATATTTCTTGAGATCAATAGTTTATGGAAGAATTAATTATTGGATTTGGGGAGACAGAGGTGAAGAACAGTCAGGTATTTGTATCCTTTGCAATGAAAGTAAGCTGTATTCTAAGATCGGCAATTGGGATAACAGTTACTTGCTTTAAGATGGGAACTAGTAGTGAAAATAAAGCTTGTTTAAAAAAATATGCCTCACCTCAACCTTAATGCATCTAATGCTATCCTGGTTAAGTGTGCCCCTTTTGCAAACTGTAGTGAGTTCTTTTATCATACCAGTGAACTGTATCATTTTTACAGCTTCAAGAACTTGCTATAAACACGAGTGAAGATGACAAGATCTAGATCAAGATCACCACGATGGAAGCAAAGGTGAATGCTTTATCTGTAACGCTGTGTGTTCTGATATGTAGCTCTTGCTAAGAACCTTGTTAAGGCTTGGATATCTTGGGAATTGAAACTGACTGAAATACTGAACTTTAAGTACTGAACTAGTTAAACTTATTTTTACTCCAGCCCCACCTCACGTCTGTAGCTTGTTTTATGTTTTGCCTCTTGGTCTTGGATGATCAAGGAAGTTTATTGAATAACACAAACATAATTTTAGTGATATCCTACCTACTCCATACTATACTGATGATCAGGAATGCTCTTTGAGTGAAGAACAGGGTGAAATGCCTGAGCTCTCATAAAATTGTGAGCTCTAACCAAAACAGTCAAAGAAATTTTGGCGTGGCAGCATAGGTACTGGTAGTAGTTTTATGAAGATCCATGTTCAGATTTTGAACTTGTTTGCTAAAACATATTATTATATTTGCAATATATGCATAAAGGATGTAACTCCCTTGAATTCCGTTCTGTTGCTGTTTTATGAGAATATACAGTGAGTGCTGTGTCTGGTTTTAGTCAGGAATTACTTAATGTTTCTTGCTAGTGGCTTGTGCTGCTTTACTTTAATGAGATTTTGGCTGGAAGTTGCTTTCATTTTTTCTAAGTGTAGGTCAGAATTAAAGGCTGAGAGGGGTACTACTGAACTTTTAAGAGCAGAAGCTGCATTAACTGTATAATATGTGTATATGTGTGTACACACATGACCACAGAATGTCAGGAATTGGAAGTTGAAAGAAACTTTGAACTGAGTTCTAAACTTTTCTTTCCAGTTGATCAAAACTGTGCTTCTTTAGGGAACGGGTGTTCTTATTAACAGATTGATTCAGTTTTATGGGACTACTCAAAGTGGATTTTATTTTTGCATTAGGTCCTTATCTCCAGCATTCAGGAGTCCAGAGCACCACAGGCAAAGGCATGCTCATGTGGACTACAATTGTGAATACAAAAGCTTTCGTAAGGACCTAAAGAAACCTGTGACTTGGAGAACAGATGATGAAAAATATGGACAAAGCAATTCCCGGTTTGCACCTCATGGAAATAACCATCAGAGAATGTATGAACGTAGATCACCTTCACCAAACCTGAAAAGAATTCCCATGGAAGATGCTTATGGTCATAAGCCCTACAGAACACATTCATCGGAAAGAACTGAAGGCAACAGGAGATGTCAGTTACCACCAAAATACTCAGAAATACCATATAAAGAACACGATCGGTCATTTTACCAGTACAAAATGGAAGAAAGATACACGTTTGAACACTACAAAGTCACTGGAAATGAAAAAGGAATTAAACCTTTTCACAGACCGTTAGGGGATTCATGTAAATTTGAAAGAAAATGGCATGAAGATGACTTGAGGCACCAGAGGTTACATGAAGAGAAGTATGGTCAGTCACCCAGAAGAGTTTCTGATGAATTTACGTCAAGGAGCTCTTTACAGAAGAGGTATAGGAATAAAATAATTAAAACCTGGGTATTGTGGTGTAAAGCCTCAAGTGAAAGTCTGTTTTCATTATAGTTGAAGATAACCACCTTGAAACACGTTTGCCACTTTGTAGTTTAATTATGGGCGACTGGTAATAGTGAAGTATTTGTCTTTTAAGTAAATCATATTGATGGCTAGAGTATGAAAGGATAATATTTCCCTCTTAAGAGCCCCTGCACATCCGTACCTTGGCGTGAGGGATTATGGGTTAACTTGCCACGCATTCTGCTGTCCAACATTCTTCACATATAAGTTCTCGCTTTCTTCTCTAGTGCAAGTGTAAATTGCTTTATGTCAACACAGGTATCCTGAAGATCACGATTACAGAGAATATGGGCACACGTCTAAAAGGGCTAAAGAAATGGAGAGGTATGACGGTGGAGAAGTAGCAAGAAATTCCAAGTGGAAGCAAGAGCGTTCTTTTCCACCCTACCAAGAAAAGGAGGAACAAAGAAATCTGGGTTCCCAGCCTCACCGATCAGCTGAAAGGGAGTACTCGGAGGGATCTGTCACAAAGATAGCCTATGAGTACAGCCACAAGCGGCGCCGGCACCTGGATGGGGAAAAGTCTTTCACAGACGATAGAGCTCAGAAGTATGTGAAGCAGGAAGATCAGAAATACGGATCTTCTAAGGGTGCCTGGAATAACAAAAAGTTAGATTACTTTAGTGGTGGAAGAGCGAGACAGACTGAAGAAGGGCACGTTGAAGTCCCCGCTAAATATAGTTCAAAGAAGGGCTGCGATGCTTGTGTTAACTCTTCTAAAGTCGATGTTGATCTGAGACCCTTTAAAAACAAGCCGAAGGAAAGAGTAAGGAAAGAAGGGGAACTCAGGAGAAAAGGAGATTCTTCCAGTAGCCAGCATGACTCAAGTCATACTGTTTCAGATGTGAAAATGTCAGATGTCAACTGTAGGAGGGAACATCTCACTATCAAAGTGGATATGAAGAAAACGGTGAACAGGTACAGGTCTTTGTTTCCCCTCACTGGTTCTCTATTGCAGTCTGCTTAGTTTATGAATATCCAAAGAAAACAGTGTTTCCTTGGGAGGTAACAAGGACAAACTAAGGTTGTACCTTCAGGCTGGAAAGGGCTGCCTGTTGCTGTTTACAAAAAACAACCAACCAAAAAAGAACTGCCCCAAAAAAGCCTAGTTAACATCCTGGGAGTGTAGTAGCAAGTGGAAAGAACAGAGAAGATAAGACCAGTAGAAACTGTAGTTAAAGTTGCTTATTATAAGTAAATAAGTATATTATGAAGTTTATCTAAAACACAGAAAATCAGAAAAGTCAGATCCTGTTCTTTGTTCTGGAATATAATGATTTTTTTGACTACCTGAGGAGTATCTCGTTTCTTTTAAAAGCCAGGTAACCTTTAAATTGTGTTAATCTCAAGTACACATTCGCATGTTTAAGATCAAGTCGAATAAATCTGTCAAAAAAATACGTAAATCCCTGGGTTATATTATTTAGTATTACAGCGAATGATGTGACAATCTTTTGGGGCCTCAGAACTGAAAAGTAATATAGAGTATGCTTATATCTTGTTTATAGTACTTCTGTTTATAGTGCTTCCTCTTGTCACCTGAATTGGAGAAAAGGGGTAATATAGAAGTCTAAATGAAGGATATACTGTAAAGACTAAGCAGCCTGGTTTGTAAAGATATTTGCAGGCTTTTCTGGTTAATTGGCTAGCTGTTGTAGGTGAGGATAATGGCAGTAACAGCTTTTAGAAGCTGTTCAGTCTTCATTTTAAAGGTATTTTACCTCTTCTCTCAAGTAGAACATCTCTGCCAGTTTTTTTCCAGTATTTCAGAGAATATGTAATACATATTCTGTATGCTGTAAAGACAAGTTACTGTCATAGTGTAAGAAGTTAGCATGAGAGACCGTGGAAAGGAAACAATTCTATCTTCCGAAGTGATAATATAAGGAAAAAAAATCTTTTTGGAAGCCTGTGGGATGATTACTATGAATAGTAGCCTCTTTTTGCTACTCTTGAAAGTAATGAACAGTGCATGTAGTAATTATTTATAGACTAAAGGAGTTACTATACTGACTACAGCTTACTTGATGTGCAGGTTTGCCTTTGCAACAATAACAAAGACATTAGCAGAAACTCAATGGCTAATTTTAGAGAAGCTGATGACTGAGAGTATTCATACTGCCTACTTTAGGCATCTAACAAACACATGACTTAAAATGGCTGAGCTGAGAAGAATACATTCTTTATAAGCCTTGCGAGAAGTTAGGCAATTCAAATCATCAGTAACAAATACCTAAACTGAGATTGTTTGGATTCACTGAAAGGCGTTTACTGGAGACAAATAACTGACTCCTGGGGCTTGCTGGAGGCTGGTTCTGGTGCAATTTTTATATGAAATTGTACTCTGTTACTTTTCAAGTACAGAACGGGCAGGTGCATTATCACTTTGCAGAATGGACAGTAAAGTCTTTGTCCTAAAAGTTTTACGTGGAATATTTGAGTTCTCAGTTTTTTTCCAAAACGAGAAGTGCTTTTACTGCACCAAGAACAGCAGAAATTTTAATGCCAGCTTCCTTGTGATAATAGTTCTTGCAAAGTGATGCAACCATTTGATTTATGCATCTGTTTAGAATGAGTAAAACCTGACGAAACAATGCTGCACACACTCCTAAGTTCACGTGCTGTTACTGGGAAGATGTTTCACTCAACTCAAGTGATGCAGTTTTAGCATTTGTTTGCTGTTGAGAGTTTTGTTAGTTTTTAATATAACAGACATGTAACTGCCTCACAAAACTTCATATGTCTTCATATGTCTATTATTTGATAGGTGTTTTAAGTTTAAAATGTACACATTTTGTATCAGATACCACCAAAACAAAGATTCACAGAAGAATAGTTAGAGCTGTTAATCTTGTTGCTTATGGGTTGGTTGGTTTGTCTTTTTTAATCTAAAAAAAATATATTTTGTTTTTGGAATAAGAGCCGTGAAACTTAATTTTTGTTTTACTTCTTGGTGTGAAATTTTTGAGTGTTCTTTTAAAATGAATGTCTCCAAACTTGGTTTATTTTAGGGCTGCTTCTAGTCATACTACAGACAGACAGATGTCACGTGATCTGGTTGCCGTTGGCAGGAAAAATGAGAACTTCCATCCAGTGTTCAAGCACATGGAATCTGTAACACGAGGCGTTGAGAACGACCCATCGAGAGAATTTACTCAGGAAATAATCACGATTATCCATCAAATTAAAGGTTGCTGTCATATTTGGGGTATATGTATGTATTTATGCATTTACAGTTAGTAAAAAAGAAATAACGAGTTAGTCATGCTGGCCTTGTAAATATTGAATGTTAGGTTTCATTTGGTTTTGTGTCACTCATTTAAGGAAAGTGTAAGTTGAAGATCTAAAGTAGTTGGATGGAGCATGTTGGTTAGAAGGTCCTGTTCCTTAACAGAGGCATTACTATATAGACTGTTAATGTAAAAGGGATTTAATGGAAGTGCTTGAGATTAAACTGCTTTTTAACAAGTGAGAGGAGTGGGATGAGGGGCTGGGGGGGTAGAGGGAAATAAAGCTTTGTTATAGTCACAGCTTATTAATTACGTGTAGCTCCTGTAGTTCAGATGAGTTTCTGGACTGTTGCATCACGTGTAGTGTGGAACTTTATTTGTAGCTTCTTGGAGTTGCCATGATGGAGCTGATAAACAGTTAACTTTCTTCAGCTTAATCTTACTAAATAGGAGGGCTCTCTGAATTCAGCTGGCCCATTCTATCATTTGGGAATGTTAATCTGCAAGTTGAAATAGTTTGGAATTTAATCTAGGAAGTTGTTGTGGTGTCCTTAGCAGTTAATCTTTTGAAAGATAAAATTTCCCACAAAACACTTAAAATAGCGCATGTAAACATTTCTGTATTCAATGTCTTCTCACAGCAAATTATTTTACATCTTCCGACATAACTCTGCATGAGCGGTTCTCGAAAATCCAGGATAAACCAGTTCCAAACACGAATGAAGTTAAAAGAAATTTGGATCCAGAAATTCACAGGTAATTGGTGCGCTAATGCCTTCATTTATTTGCTTTACGTAACATAGCTGAGTTGGATTTTTTTTAATTTCTTTTCCCTGACTCTAAGCTATCTGTTCATAGTATGTAAAGATTCTGTAGTTGGTTAATAATGACTTACATTGATGTTGCTTGTTGCTGTGTGATTTTGCTGTTTCAGGAGGATTGACATGTCTTTAGCAGAACTTCAGAACAAACGAACTGTCCCATCCGAATCTCCTCAGGTATTAATTTTTTTTTTTAAATAGTTCAGTGAAAATGATATAGATGCAAGTAACACTTTTCCTCTTTATATTGATAAGCTACTCTTATATGCTTTGAAGACCACTAACAGTTCTGTTTTAAGAGGGATGCACATGAATGTATTTACCACAGTGATAGAAATATGTTTAATATCTGTAAGTAGAGTGCAGATGGGTTCTAGAATAACTGGAGCATGGTTATTACTGCTTCTTGAACTGCTTATTCTTACTGTAAATGCTAAATGGGCAATTGACATGAATTCTGATTTATGTCTGAGACTGGAAAAAGCCCTTAACATTTCTATGCTGATGTTAGATTAGCCCAATGCATAGAATGCAGTTCTATACTGAACGCAGTCCTAATCCCTGTTTTTATCCAGGGCCATGGGATTTTGTTTCTCTCTTTTTAAACTACATTTACTGCAATTTGGTTTCCTATTTTTTTTCCTGTAGTGCTACTATGTGGAGGTATAATTTAAGACCCTCTACTATTCTTAATTAAGATTTACTGAAGTTTGTGAATACTTTTTTTTTCTTGTCAGCTCTATGTTGAGCTGTTAGCTGTAATTCCAGTGTTCTGTTCACTGCTGTTCAGAAATGTGTAAGGAGGCAGATGGTTTGAGAAGGCAATAGCTTGGGAGTAGCTGCTGCTATTGTCTTGGACTTTGGATTCTTGGGCTGATGCACATCTGTCCTATGTCTGTGTGGTTGGTTAACAAGATTATATACTGAAGAAAACCCTTGAAGAACCGATCAAGTATGTGTTTCCTTATTACTAGCTAACTTGGTGTCAACCCTTCCTCTTATATAGAACATCATTAGAGTTTTAGAAGATCCAAATGATCTACGCCATGATATAGAAAGGAGAAGAAAAGAGAGATTGAAGAATGAAGATGAGAGAGCATTTCATACAGATGGTACAGCTCCAAGGTAATTTGTGTGAGAGGTGTTGATTGAAGAGTTGCCAGAGTGTAATGAAATGCATCTACACTGTAGTCACGTTTTGCAGATATTTTAGTATATTGCCATTCTATTTTAAATAGTCCAGAATGGCAAATCATGGCAATAAACATGTATTTGGGAAAACTGACTTGTAGAAAGAAAGTTCTTGTGCATGAAATTACAAAAAGATGAATTTGTCAAACTTCTGCAGTTGCTATCTTGCTTAAACCTTCTATATGTACTACTTCAAGTGGGAAGCTCATGTTTCTTTATGAAGCATGGCTGTCCTTGAGCTTGATGGGGCCTGGAGGACACAAGACTTGCAGTGCTGATGGCTTTCTGGGCTGAGGGCAGTAATGGATTATGTATAACGTCTTCCTGAAAAGTAGGCTTGCTTTTTTTTTCCACATCTCACATATTAAGCACTTGACAGTGCTTAATCAGATAGCTAGCTGTTGGCCTTTTTTATTATACATGTTATAGTTCTGGGAACTATCAATTTTGGCTTCTAGTAATTACTTTTCATGGTATATATTCATTTTATTTATGGATTGCGGGTGTGTCTGCAATCAGTAGCGTGCTCAGTAACAAAACAAAAGCAAAACCCAAAGTCAGAGCTGCATTGTACTAACTGAGGACGTAACAGAAGCTCTGATAAATGCCCAGATGATTTGGAATTTGGTGAGATAAGAAATACTGTGCAACTCTGAAGATTGCGGCACAATCTAGAACTGCTGAAATACAAAAAGCACGTCAGCCAGTAGAGGGCAGTGGTAGCCTGGCGTGGAGGTGTAGCTGTGGGAGCTTTGAAGACAGAAGTCACTATTTGTTATCATTGCATAAGAAAATGAAGTTTACTAGTAATTGTGTGCAGCTTGGACTTCTCTTTAGCTAGAGGACTTGTCCTTAATCAAATATGTTAGATTAAGATTACTTGAAAGCCATCACTTTACCATTTCTAAGTGGTACCAATACTAAAATATGGTCATCTAGAATTCCAGATGTTGCTATGTTATGGTTCTGGATTTTGATTGTTCTTTCTGGAATTATTCTCTCAGGAATCAAAGCTGCAGTTTTTCAAGATTACAAAACTCTCAACTTGACGGCTTCCATAAACCTATGAGGTTCATTAAACCACCTTTCAGGAAATTTATTGGGAAACCTCACCTGGTAAGCTTAAATCTACAAGTAGTTTCTGTGTTGTTTTTTTTTCCTTCATAATTCACTTTCTGCAGCACTTTTTAGGCTGATATGACTAAAGATCTGTGAACTCTTGCCTTTTTAATTTCCATGTGGGTCTTTGTCTTCAGACTTGCGCAGTGATAAAAATGGTTCTAGTTTAGTCCCAGTGCATCAGTGCTTCCCCATCCATCTTTTGCAATGTAGAACAGTGTAAGAGAGCAATAATAGCTTTTATGACCAAATGCTGGTAAAAGAAAAGTACTTATTTTACTTCTGAATGCCTCTGGAGTACTCTAAAATAACTTTGCTATCATATTTTATTATATCACAGGGAAGTTGCCAGGAATTTGTCTTGTCAGGAATCTGGTTTAGATTGGGTGTGTTTACAGTGGAAGCAGTATTTTTTCAGGGGGTCCAGAGATAAAGTGCTCAACTTTAACTTCTAATTGAGTAGCATGAACAGGCCAAACTAACTTAGGGTTCATAATGATTTACTGGAGTTAATTGATTTTTTTTTTTCTTTTTTTTTTAAAAGATATTCTAATAAATAGTACACATTTATTTTATAAGGCTATGTGTAGTATAGGTTCCTGAATGCTGCATTTCTCCCACTTTATAGTATGTACATTATCTAAACCACAAATTAGAAGCATTCTTACTGAGCAAGTAACTTGAAATTATATGAAATGTCTTGGGGGAGGGGAAGGGGAGACAGTTGTCATCAGTCCAGAGGGATGATCTGAATCTTATTCTGTGTCAGTAGCATTCACAGAATGGTTCAAGTCAGAAGAAGTCTGTGAAGGTCATCTGGTCTAACTTATGTAGATAAGATTACAGAAATGCCTGGAATTATGTTCCTAAGGATGAAATATTTTACAATGGAATAGCTTGTCTGTGTTGATACAGAGTTTTTCAGGGCTAACTTGGGCACCTGCTCTGTCTTAGGCTCTCGCTTTGTAATGTACTTAATACTGAAATTGAGAAGGCAGTTAATATTAAGTTCAGTTGAAATAAATGTTTACTCCTTTTGGAAAACTCTCTAAATGAGTGCGGTCTTATTTCCAAGTGCTTGTGCTTGTTTAATGAAGCGTGTGCAGCTGCCCATGTTGGTTTGTACCACAGAATTCTAAAACCTGTTTTGTGGCTGGTGCTAAGAAAGGGGAGACTGAGGGAAGCTGTCAGTTTTTATGCATTGTAATGAATAACCTATGTGTGAACGCTGTTGGAAACTGTACTAATGTACATGTTGGAAAGCATAAGGATCGTGACTAAAGTCAGTGCACATAGAGGAGTGCATTGGATTTAAGGAATAGTTGGGTGTGGCACCAGAACATTGATGTTGGGCCAGCCATATTTATTAAACAGGAAAACAAATAGGAAGCATGCTAAAATAAACATATATTAGTGGGGCATGAAAATACTGAGGAAGGGGGTTGAAACTTAAGCAAGAGCTAAGATAATAGTTGTTAGATAAAAAAGTACTTAGTGGTTTAGCTCATTCTTACAGGTACTTGAGTAGAAATTGTTTCAGTTAATTCCAGGCAGAGCTCTCCACTTGTTATGGGAAGCTGTTCTGTACTGCAAGAGGGAGGTAGCAATAGCACCTTGTGCCAGCAATAAATGGTAAAGGTGTGGAAAAAGTATGCAGTAGGTATCTCTTACCATTCTGTTTGAGAGTGTTCCACCTATAGTTTTAAAAATCAAACCCTAGGAAATCCTGAAGAACCTTAGGCTCTTAGGTGTGTTTGCTCTGGCTTACAGGTAAATATGGAGAGGAATAAAGAGTACATCGGAAAGTCAGGTTTCAAATGACAGGCTTTGTCATTGTGTCAAGTGTCACAAGGCTGGAAGGGCTACAATTTATGTAACTATAACCTGGAAACTTTTCCTTCATGGTTTAGTAATGTTAAGCTAATAACTTTGCTATCTGTTTTTGTACTAGAATTCTTACTATTCTTCAAGAACAAATGATGCTTTCCCGCACAGACATATTAGAGGACGCCTTGAAAATACAGGTCCTATCAGGAGACACTTTAAGGTACGTTTTTATTAGAAGCACATTGTGTAAACTGTGTTTTTTGATCCTGTTGAATTTGGTAAAGTGGTGCAGATTTGAAGACATTAAATGCTGTGAAAAATAGTGGCAATGTAGCCTAATTGTTTCTGCTGACGTAATGGGAGGAAAGAGGGCTGGCAGTGGATTGAGCTGAATTATTCAGTGTTGTATCCATACAGCTGAAAGAAAAGCGTCCAATTAGATTTATTTATGCCAGAAAAAAAAGCTTTCTCATTTTCTCCTTTAAAATTACCCCTACTTACTATTTAACAAGTGTGTTCTCAGAAGTAAAATAGCACACAAAATAGGTATTGATCCTTCTTGTTCTGAAGGTAGTGAAGTTGAAGTAAGGCTTTGTTAGCTTAGCTCAGCAGCTAGCACTCTGGATAACAATTTGAAGGGCAGAAGGGCTTCTCTGCTCCCTCAGACTAAATATAAGGGAACTGTTAGAAAAGCAGTCAGTCTGACAGGAAGCTGAGCTAACCCTGTCAGAAAGGGCTCACTATTCTGCTGCTTTAAAAAAGAAACAAAACAACCAAACAGAAAAGAAACTTCCAGGCTGAAGCTTAAGTTAAAAATGTCAGCCTGACATAATTCCATCTTAACATATGAAGGTGTCATAGTCTCTTAATTGGTATTCTTTCCTTTCCCCTCCATATTGTCTGTTTATAAGGGCTTGAATGATTATTCAGCACTGTCTCCTTGAGGCTATGTTGGTAGATTATCCAAAGCAGCCTTCAATTTCCTTTGTTTTACATCAGCACAGAATTCTGCTGAAGACTATGCAGACATAAGTCTGCTTAAATTACCTTTACATGTGAAACTGAACGTTGCTGTATCCAGTGATTGGTTCCACTGCGCTTTAATATCTGTTCAGAAAATAGCATTTTCACTGGTATTGTGATTTCCATACGTATACAGCACATTATTACTGCCATTGAAAAAGCTGATTTGATTTCATCGATGCTCTTACATTTAATTTCCTATTGCATATCTTAAAGGATTTTTTTTTCTGCCCATGCTGTTGCTGAAACCTGCTTAAAGAAGGTGATTTGACACTCAAGAACCTTCCTTGGCTGAATATTAAAAATATACTAAATTCTTTTCCCTGATACATGAAATTGGAGATTTGTAACCTAATAAGCAAAAAAAAAAAAAAAAAAAAAAAGGGAATTATTCAGACTATTTTAAGAAGCGTATGGTCTTGCAAAAAGCTTAACATTCTATGGAAAAAATACCTTAGAGCAGCAGTTTTGTAAAAGATCCCAAGAAATCTTACGAAGATGGAAAGTTCTCTTCTGTAAGAAGACCTTAAAATGTTGACTGTGATTGGTTTCAGTGGGTACATGTATGGTAATCTTCTGAACTAAACTTCATTCTGTAATTTACACAGTCCTCTGTATTAATGGCTTGCTCACTCTCCTTTCCTGCCTCCAGCAGTATTAGAGAAGAGAACAGGGAGAGCAAAAACAAGAGAACTCGTAAGATGGAATGAAATCACAGAATCATAGAATGGCCTGGGTTATATGTGGAGGTTGATGACCCTGCCTATGGATGGGGGTGTTAGAGAGTCATGATTCTTGTGATCCCTTCCAACCTGGGCTATTCTGTGAAAATCATCTAGTTTCAACCCCCCTGCTATGTGCAGGGCTGCCAACCACTAAACCAGGCTGCCCAGAGCCACATCCAGCCTGGCCTTGTATGCATCCAGGGATGGGGGCATCCACAGCCTCTCTGGGCAATTTGTTCTAGTTACCAGTTGAGTAAAGGGGAGATGAAGGAAAAATAAATGATGCAAAGGCAATTGCTCACCACTTCCCACAGAGAGACTGATGCTCAGCCAGCCTCCAGGCAGTGGCTACCTACCCCAAAGCTCCCTCTCCTCATTATTGTTACTGATCAAGTGCATGAGCATGGAAATCCTATGGTCAGTTTGGGTAAGTTGTCCTGACTGTGTCCCCTCCCATTGTCTTGCCTGGCCATCTTGCTGGGGGGCAGACTGAAGGAAGAGAGTATTAATGCTGTTCAGCCACAGCCAGAACACTGCTGTTGGTCACCAATTGTAACCATGGCCTTGTGTGGACTGCTGTGAAGTATGCATCTTCTCACTTTCAATATCTTGAGCCTTTTCTTCCCTTCTTATTTGTTCTGCTGCTTTGCTGCTTGCTGTGCAAATACAGCAGCAGACCTCTGAGGCCCCCTTCCTAGCCACCAGTGTCAGAGCAGAGAGCTGCAGCAGCTGTAGGAGAAATAAGGACCTCTGCTGTTAACTGTGTTCAGTGGCTTAATATAGCATTGCCAACACCCTTCAGCTTCCCATATGGTAGGCGTGTACCTACTTAAGGAATTTACTTGCATCTAATTGTATTGTGATTGGAATCTGATACTTCTCAGTAAAGGGCTTAAATAGCATTTAGGATGTACTCAGAAGGATACTGTGCCTACAAGCACTGTGAGAGTGATGCTAGGGGACTGGTGGGGACAGCTTCATGGTTATCTCTATGTAGGGGGTGGCTGAAGTGATTTATTTATTTTTAAATAATAGAAGCCGCATTTGCATCAAGGCACCTCTGTTCTGTATGGTCCTCAGCTGTTCCCTACATACACAGTGGGAAAACTGGTACCAAACTTATCACAACCTCAGAGTGTGTGCTTTTTTTCTTGGAGTCATCTTTACTCTGTCAAAAGGAGGCTGATTTCAGCAGGGCAACTGGGTCATGCTCAAGAAGGGCTCTTTTTCTGTTGTTTAATTCTCTCTTACACTTTAAAGCTGTTCGTAAAGGGTGACAGCTATTTTATGTCGACACAATGTTTCCTCTTCATGTACTTCTTTTTTACTCTGGATGGGGTGAAAAAGCTTTAAAGGGTGAGCGTCTATGGGAATGTTTGCTGTTACTATCACATTAAACTTCATAGCTTGTTCTATTGGAGACTGGAGTGCTCAGTTATAAACAGATTTTTGTCCTTTTAACTGGTGCTATCAGTGTTGCTCTTCCTATATTGTTATTTCTGTGAATTTATAATTCCCTCAGCGGTAAGCTCTGTTACATCTGTTCCCATGCTAGGTTAGCATACACCAGTGCAGTCTGGGGGTGATAAAAGAACAGAGTAAGGAGAGCAATTCTGTGATCTTATGGTCTGAAGATACATGATATGGTCATGTTAACTTCTACTTAGCATAATGTTTTTAGGTTCAACACATATGCCTACTGCAGGCCTCATAGCAGTGAATTTGGTAGCAAGTAAGGTGATTTTTATTTTTTTATTTTTTTGTTCTTGTTTTTTCTTATTGGTGTTTTCCTTTTAGCATTTTCTACTTTTCTGTAACGATGATAATTTCAGGTGTTTTAAACAGCGAATGTAATATGGCAGTTAACAGATCCACATGGTAGCTGGTGTTCTAAGGAACAGTAAGCTGTAAATAAAGAAGAGGCTTTGTACTTGCTGCTAATGCATATTCTTGTTTAATACTGTAGGTTTTGCATGTAAATATAACTGTAAATACCAGCTATTGAGTTTTGGTGCCCTCATTCTGCACTTTTTCTCTCTCTTTCCCTACTGTTACAGAGCAACTTTGCAGATGGCCGTTTGCAACCCCATTATAAATCAGGCTTAGTACAGAAGGGTTTATATATTCAAGCTAAGTACCAACGGTTACGTTCTGTTGGCGTAAGGGGATTTACCACTAATAAATACAGAGATGGATTTCTGAGGAAAGAAAAGGTGAGTTGGTTTAATATCTTTTCCACTAAGCCCTTATATAAAAGTGTAAATATTCAAATGGTCCACTCCAGCTTTTATATCCCTGTGGTGTAGCTCAGACAGGATACTTTAGAACATTGCCTGTAAAAGTACAAAGATACACACTTGATTTTGTACTTATTTCCTTCATGAATACTTGTTTGAGGTGTGCAGTGAGGTTCTGTGATCACTTCTGTTCCAATAATCTCTTCTTGGTCTGCTTTCTTATCAATAAGAGAAAGTGGACCTCGGTGGAAGCGTTAGATTGTCTAAGACTACAATACTAAATTAATATGAAGAGTGTTAATACACTTTTTGATTAAGGCTATGATTCTGTTCTTTGTTATCTTATGTTCGTCATGTGCCTTAAAGTGCTGTTCTGAATAAAGCATCCCACAACATATGGTGCCTGAGTAAAATTCTTTGACAAACTCAGGCTGAAAAACTTGGGCGTGTCTATCTCATACCTCTTGATTTGCAGTGTGTGTGAGACAGTGATGATATAGAAGTGCAGAAGTACTTCTGAACTGTATAAAACGTTACAGCTTTTGGGGGAGGACAAGTGGTTAAAACATTCTGAACCCTTCATTAGGATTGGACAAGAATGATCAGAGTCACGTGGGGTTACTCATGGTGTCAGAATTGAATTAGATGACCCGCGCAACCCTTTCCAGTTACGCGTTCCTTTGAGAATGTTAGTTTTGTAATTGTGTGTCTATGTATGTACGAGTAAATACACTTGCATAATAAGCATTAGTAGTTGGATTAGAGTTGAGTTCTTAGAACGCAGAAACATTAATAGGCTCTTATAGCTGGTTTTAAAAAAAGCAGTTTCCAGTCTGGTAGAAGAATGAAGGAGGAGTGGGAAAATAAACAACAAAACCAACAGATAAAGACTTAAATAAAACTAAACGTGTTAAACAGGTTGCTTCTTGCTAAAATATACTGATGAATTGTTTTTAAATTGGAATGGACTAGACTCCAATAGATAAATCTGAAGTACTTAACTCTTGTCAAATAATTATGCGTATGCATCCTTTAACGCACAATCTTTACAGTTGTGCTCTTTCAGCCCTTAATTGCGCCTCCAGTGGCGCAGTGGTAGCAATGCCGCGTTGCAACACCGGAGACCCTGGGTTCGAATACCCCCTGTTGCGCAAGTGGTAGAAGTGCCGCTCTGCTACACAGAGGCTCAAATCCCGGGGGTTGGACTCGATGATCTCTAAGGTCCCTTCCAACCCGCACCAGTCTGTGAGACTGTGAAAACTAGAAGGATTTGTTAGAGTAGTAATAGGGTATTTATAAGAAAGTTGTGGGCTTAGAAACCTGACAGTAACAACTGCTTTCTTTCTCTTCTGTAGGGAAATTTAAATACTGGGACAGAAACCTGAACTGAACTCTGATCCTGAAGTTGAAACACGAAACACTGCAAAGGGAACATCTGTTCACTTCTTGACAACTTCTGTCCAGCCCTAAGTTGGGATAAAGGAACTAACCCTGTAACTTTCTTGATTCAAAGATAACTTTATTTTTCGGTAGGAGAATGCTGCAGAACTTTTTTACGGTTTTCATAATTGCTTTTAAACTACAGTATTCAACTGAGATGTTGTAGTATGTACCTTTAGTTCCTTTTGCATACTGGTCTCGAGTAAAGAAGTCACTGAAGGGAGTCTTATTTATTGATTACTTTTTTTCTCTGAGCATGGTGTTACGGATGGAACTTGAGTTGTGATACCCAGAGGTTTATATGTTCAAAGTTTATTGCTTATGTAATAAAAAAGGAAAACAAAATAAAAAAGTGCCTGAATTGTTTGGTGATAGCACATAGCTCAGGATTTTCCAAGAAAGAAATGACGTGTTAGGTTGCGCAATAGATCTGACGCCTCTGTTCAATCCTTTCCATAAAACAGTATTTTGTATCACTTCATGTTAGTTCAATGCTTTTCTTGGGTTTCTGAGATGTATATACATTTGTAAAGTGTGAAGACTGTTGAGACGGCTTTTGGTACTTGATTATAACAAATGGTAACGGGCAGGTATGTAATGTCCTGTAGCAGTAGTTAGTAACTGCACTGAAGGCATGCTTGGCTTTGTTAGGGGGTAGGTTGGTCTGTACTCAAAGTTATTCTGTCTCATAGTTTTGGGCTTTTTTTTGTGATGTATGACATTCTTGACCAAGCCACGTGTTCTTTAATCTTGTCATAAATGACTCGGTGGCTTCTTGAGTTCTGAAATTGGGGCCTGAAGTGTTTAGTTGTGAAGGGAAAAAAAAAACCAACAAAAAATGTAAGTTTTTTTTATAAGCATGTATTCTAACAAAGTTGTTCATAATTGAAACTGCTTTAAATGCAGATAGCTTGTAATTTCGTTCAAAATCCCAGTGATTCTCCAGAGCTTACAATGCTTCAGAGGAGAGCGTGTTGTTACGCTGTATGCAGAATTTAAATAGCTCGACATGTTTTTCAGCAGCTATAAACAATATTGTGCTTATTTCCTGTTTATAGCTTTGCCTTAATATAATATATATATAGTAGGTTTGGGCATATGTAATTACAGATTTCACCTTTTTATTACAGGTAAATGAAAGATGCGTAAGCAGTAGTTTTCAGATAACGTCCTTATTTGTTTTAAGGAAACGTTTTTCATCATTTCTGGGACAGTGTTAGGTGTAGGGAATGCAGGCTAGGCCCTGTTATGGTAACAGATCGCAATTCTGATAGTGGGTAGGGGTAGCTTCAGAGAAAAGGATATTTGTCTTTTGGTGGCAAGTCAGGATGTGACACTCTTTTTTTCTTTGCATGATTTCTTTGTCTCCTTTTTTTCCCCACAGTGCTTCCAGTAGAGGATTATTTATTGGAAGTGTAGGTATGGCTCAGAGCAGCTAAAATAGTGTCACTTAATCTTAATTCACGGGATGTACTGCTTAGCATTCATAGAAAATAAGTAGGTGGGAAGTGTGCCGGATTCATTGATGCTATGGTGATTCAACAATAACACCAGATGGTTTTGGTTTCGAAAGCTCAAGTTTTCACTTTAAATAACTATTAAGTGATTCAACTAGTATTTAGGTAACTTTCTGACAAACATACTCAAAATGGGAAGCCGAAGGAAAATAATTTCCTGCTTCAATGGAAGCAGCTACCTTCCTGCAGATCGGAGATACTTGTGGTGCTGTCACTGATGAACCCAACTAAATCATCCTGCACGGAATTTCCAGCAAGTGGAAATAAGGAATTGAAGCAACAAATTGAGCCAACCCAAAGCAAATAAGGAGTCACCGTGTTTGTTTAGCAGCCCATTGTTGGGGAGTGCTGCATGTACCTCTGCAGATCGGTGCGGGTTCACCTTGAAACTGACAAGCTCTTCATGCTGCTCCTGAACTTGCTAAGCATTGTAAAAACACAGGTGAAACCATACATATGATACAGGACAAACTCCCGAAGCTGTCTTGTCTTGCTTTGCAGGATCCTGCTGTTCTTGTAAGCTTCCTTTTTTGTTCTTACTAAAGCCTGGAAGAGAATTTGTTGTTGAGCAAATGGGAGAAGTGGAGATGTGAAGAAACTTGTGGCATGTCAGTTTTGCTGAGGTTGTCTAGAAATAACGCTGAAGCAGTCAGACTTCAGCCAGTTAATGCTGCTCTTTCATTTTGTTTTATATTTTTTTGTAATATGAAAACCGGGTTTAAGAGTGTGAATGCCTCCAGTTTAGTGCTTTATTTTACTTGTGCACAACTAGTTTTAGTACTTTGTGTCTAGTTTCTTTAATACAGGTTATTATTTCTGTAACTGTAAGCAACGTATTACCACACGGTATCTTAATTATTTCTGTAACTGTAAGTGATGTATTACCCACGTGGTACCTTTTAACATGTTTACTGATTTTGGTTTATTTTATTCACCTCAATCCCACCTGGGTCCCAAGATGAATGTCATATGATGAAATGTAGTTTGTGTTTCAGTTGCTGAAATCCCATTCTTGACCAATAACTTTGCTCTACTAATCAGATTTGTACTGAAATTTAATTCAGTGATTGAATGAGGTGCTCGAGGGAACCTGACTGTCTGGTCTGCAACTTACTGTGCTTTGAATCTTCAACTAGAGACTTGCATCTATGTACTCATACACAAGTAATTGGCTCATTATTTTCTTTCTGCACAGGAAAGCTCTGTTGTACTGACACAGGATGGTTGGTTGAGAATAATATATTGAAGTTACTGATTGGTTTGTGAGAGGGCTCCAGTTGAGAAAACGAGCGTTAAGTAGAAGGTCAGTTTACTTGAATAATTTGGTGCCTTTCTATATTGTGACTACATTGTAGAAAACACCCTCTGTACCAAGACTTAAAGAATGTTCTGATTATTACATTATTTCTAATAGCAGCATGGACTGAGTAGAATTGTTAATGTAACTGCTTAACTTTAACTATGTGATTAATCCTCTGCTCCAAAGGAAAGCCGTTCCTTGTATTAATAAAGCCGGTCACTGCATTTGCATTGGAAAGGCAAGTTAAAAATGCAGTTGTCTAAGAGCTAGTTAGCTTTGTTTTATAAATGTGAATTGCCTTTCTGCCAGTTGACTTGAAATGACCACTGAATGCTTGTCACGTTCTCAGTTGTTCATGTGAAATGTTCTTTTTTCTTTTTGTGGCTATCCAAAATACAGTCATTGAACATGATTAGTCTTCCTTATAAGTGTTGTAAGTTATGAATTTAGTGTTTATGCTGCTGATCAGTTTAATCTCTATATTGATTGATAGGGTTAAATCCTCATTTTTATAATTCTAAGCTTATACGTGATGATCAAGTTAAGAAGATTCTGGGGCTAGTATGCAACACATCACAAGGTATATGTAAGTCTGCCTTAACTCCAGTAATGACTTAAATGTCTCAAATCACGTTATCTGATGTATTCAGATGGTCTTAAGACCTCGACCTGACTCTCAGCTCAAGTACCCAATAGCATGGAGTGGGAGCAAATTCAGCTGATAGCCAGTGTGATAATGGCTTACCTGCTGCCTTCTCTCACAGGGCTTTGGGGTGAAATGCTGATTTTCTTTGTGTGAAATTGCTTGCTTTAAAAGAAAAATAAATTGTAAAAGTCACACTTCTGGGCATTATGAAACTCTGGGTATTCGAAAGATGGCTGGTTGTTGTGCTTTAGAAGGTCTTTCTCTGCCAAGTCGAGGAAATCGATGGTGAGAATTGGTTGGAGAGGATGATTAAAGATTTTAGCAAAGATTAAACTATGGAGATTTGGTTTCTCAGCCTTCTCACTTAGAAGACTTTGTAAGTGGAGGGAGACTCTTCAACTTCTTTACTGTAGAAATCTTTTCCCACACACTTCAGAAACACACCTCTTGCTTTTCTTCAAGCATCTGAACAGCCACCTGCAAAATGCTCTACAGGAGAGTTCTCTAAAAGAAAGCCTTCAGACTTGCATCCTAAAGAATCTACTGGATGTCTCTGCACATGTCTGGCCCTTGACAGACTTCATTCCCCTGCTGCAGGGTTTGAAGATCAGAGGCTCGTCTTACAGGAGGGAAGGGAAGGAAATAAAAGCCATTTCAAGATTGTTGAAAGCCTACTTGTAACACTTAACTCCTTTGTAGATACGGAGGATGGCAGTGAACGTTTAAATGTGTTCTGTTTTAAGCCTGGTGAACGTATCCTTTCAGTGTTAAGATCTGAGGCAACTGTTGTTGCAATACCTGCCCCCTCCTTGTCCTTGATGGGTTTTTGTTTGGTGGAGGGTTTTCTGAGTAGCTATTTAGCCCCGTGGTTTAATAGTTTTATGCTGCCTGCCACTTTAATACGGTTTTATTCTGTTCGCTGCTCAGAATTTTGTTAAAAGTCTCACGTCTTTTTAATATTTCATTTCCTGTAAATAATGCAGTAGATGGCTTTTATTTGGTGACTGGCTCCTCGTGTCTTTATTGTCGAAGGAAGAGACAGAGGGGAAGCAGTCATTTTTTCTTAGTTCACTTTTCATGGAGTTAGAAAAAAACAAACAACCCACCTCACCGTTTTAAGAATAGCAGGGCTAGGTTTTCTTCCTCCTTTAACAACTGAATTAAGGATGTGGACTGATGCCCATTTCTAAGGAGTATATTAAAGTTCACCTTATTTATGCTGTAGTTTCCTGTTCCATGAGGACCTTCTAATGAGTGTATATGTGTGTGTATACATATGCACAAATCATATGATCAGAAACCTTTAATGGAATTATTCCTAAGTGTGGATTTAAAAACAAAAAAAGTAATCTTTTTAAACTACTAAACTACTGAAGACGGTATTAAATGCAAAAACATTTTGTGTGTAGTCTCTGGAGTCCACAATGGTGCTTCTGACAATGTTATCCCATACCTAGGTCTCATGTTCACAAGTATATATTAAAATGTAGGTATGTTTATATGTATGTTTAATATAGTTTCTATAAAATCAATGTAAATTGTTTCTACGGACAATAAATGTTGTAACAAAATTTCTACTTATAAATACATCCAGTGGTTTGATTCAGTAGTTGATTATAATGTAGTGTCATTTTTCAGTGTATTTTACATGAGCTGGGTGGCCATTGGAATGCTACATAAATAACTTGCTTCCTTAGTTTCACCTGTTATTACTTTGAAAGTTTGAAGCTTTGATCTACTTTCTAGGTACGGAGTTCTGGGGCTAAAAGAAACTCTGCCTGCAGGCATTGAATGTGAATCTCCCTTCAGTAGTAATACAGAATAGAAGGTTGTGGAGGGCATGGAGGCAAGCACTTGCTTGGCTGACTTCACCATGTTCTCTCTTAATACTGGTTTCCTTAGCAAATGGGAACAGAAATAAGGTGTTTTATTCTGGAAAATCCAAACTTTACCTCCTGTTGTTCATACCAACTTACCATAATCCAGTCCACGTGTGGGTCTATTTAACTCCTGATCTGGTTACCAGCCTTGAAGAAACATGAAGTGAAAATCCTTTGTGTGGCAACTGTACAGTGGTGTAGGGAAGTTGGGGTGAGTCCTGTTCCTCTTTTTGCTCTGAGAAAACTGTTTCAGTAACACATAGGGGCTGCAATAGCGATGCTTCCCAGTTCTCAGTCAATGGCCTTCAACAGTGCATGTGTCTAGTTGTGTTCAGTGGTGCAAGTCAGCTTGGATGTTGCACATTTTCACCAATGCCACTTGGAAAACACTAAGTCTTCCCTCAGTAATTCCCTAGCAGCTCTTTTCTAAATGCTGTGATGTCTGGCTAAGATAAGGTACCGAAAGAATCCACATATCTTGCAATGTTACTTGGCTTGGGAATAGTGGGAAGCCAGGACTGGCGTCTGGATGAGGCCTCCACCTCATCTTTTCACAGTGTCGTGCGGGTTGGAAGGGACCTTAGAGATCATCGAGTCCAACCCCCGGGATTCGAGCCTCTGTGTAGCAGAGCGGCACTGCTACCACTTACGCCACAGGGGGGGTTGAACCCGAGCCTCCGGTGTTGCAGCGCGGCATTCCTACCACTGCGCCACCGGGTCACACCTTTCTCCCGTCCCTCCCTCCCTCCCATCCCCAGGCGTTGAGTCTCCCCTCAGCCCCGCTCTGGTTCCCAGCCCCCGCCGGTGACCGCGGCTCCTCTTCCTTCCTCCCCGCCCTCCCTCCCGCTCTCCCGGCGGCGCAGTGGCTGTGGCGCAGTCTCGCGACACTTCCCGCATCGCCACGCTGAGCCGAGCGGCGCCGCTCGCTCCGGCAGCAGCAGCAGCAGCAGCAGCGCCCTCCTTCCTTGGGAAGCTTCGCTCCGCGCCCCGGCCCTCGGGGCAGACGCCCATCGGTTCGGCTCGGCGGCTGCCGGTACCCGGGCTCGGCCGCGCTCCGC
The DNA here is from genome assembly GCF_054131305.1 of Coturnix japonica. Classification (NCBI taxonomy): domain Eukaryota; kingdom Metazoa; phylum Chordata; class Aves; order Galliformes; family Phasianidae; genus Coturnix; species Coturnix japonica. Next base: position 110,077,339 of record NC_140663.1, read on the forward strand.
CCGGCAGCGGGTTCTGCTGGCGGGAGCCGAAGGCTGAGCCCTCGCCTCGTTGTATTTGTATCCCCTCCCGCATCCCCGCGCACACATATGCCGAGGCGAGGCGAGGTGCCTCCCGCAGGACGCGGCGTGCAGCCCGGCTGCTGACCGACAGCCGCACGAGGAGGGACCGGCCCCGTCGGCAGCTTCGGGCGCAGCCGCCTTCAAACTTTCAGCCCGCACCCGGCGGAGCCGCGCTCGACATCGATGGGTGAGTGGGAGCCGAGGGGCGGCGGGCTGGGACCGTCCGCAGAGCGGCCGTTTAACTTCTCCCCTCCCCCGGCCGCCCCGCTAATTGCTTTCATGTGACAGCCGGAGGCGCTCGGGGCTGCGGCGGTGGGCGATCCCGCTCGGGGGCTGTGGAGGCTGCCGAGCCGTCCCGAGCCGTTCCTCGTTCCCCGGGCACACCCACAGAGCGGGGCGGGCGGCGGGGCCGTCGGGCGGGCGCTGCCCGTGAGGTGGCTCCCGAGGACTTCGCGAAGAGGCGGCGGCCGCCCGAGGTGGGCAGCGCCCGCTACCTGTGCGGGGAGGAACGAGGCGGCCGTGGGCAGCGAGGGACGGGGAGGGGGGAATTGCGGCCCCGGGGTCGGCCCGCTGCACGACACGGTGCCCGGCTGAGAGCGATGGGTTGGAGGGAACAAAAGAAAGCCCGGGGTGCTGGCAGGGTGCACCCTCCGACCGACTCACCCCGGAGAGCTGCTCTCGGTGCCCGCAGAGCTAGAAATGCTGCCGGCAGCCCGAGAGCTGTAGTGCTAAAGCCATTCCCTACAACGTATTAGGTGGGCAGACATTTTACCCGGTTTTACCTGTTGTCATGCAGTGACACTGGGAACGTAGCAGGGAAAAAATCTTCTCTTTGTTCTTAGGGAGTGCTCACAGAGCGACGCGTAGCTGCTGTACCTGCACCTTGCGAGATTCAGCTCTAGCTTTTAGCTATGGACTTTCAGCTTAGTCCTCCAGCTGAGGTGGGGAGGCGTACCAGACCCACCTGGACACCTACCTGTGTGACGTGGTGTAGGGAGCCTGCTTTGGCAGCGAGGTTGGACTCGATGATCTCTAGAGGTCCCTTCCAACCCCTACAATTCTGTGATTCTGTGATTCTGTGTTCAGCCATCTGCGGCTCATTCCGCTGCATTGATCCCAACCAACTCCGGTGCTGCTGGCTGCAGGCCGGCATCCCCGGGCGGCTGCCTGTAATTGGATGGCAGAAGGTTGTGTTAGGGTTGGTGTGTCTGCTAGGCAACGCCGCGCTCGGAACTTCTTTAAACGCCGTGGCTGTAATCAAGTGTGGGGTAGATCGCTGAGGGATAGAGTGAAATCATGAATGTTTGCATTTTGTTTTGTTTTGTTTTCTTATCCTTAGGGTGTCTTTTCGTCCTTAACGTTGTATTGTGACACTCCGAGACCTTTCTGTTTCCTTAATCCACAGTGCAAATGCTGACCTGCTTCATTTATTTATTTATTTTTAGCTTCACTTACAACGGGTTAAGGAAAGTGATACGGAAGCGCTGAAATAACTTGCCCTGATAGAGCCCTAGGGAGCAGCGAAGGCATCTTTCCTCTTTATTCTCCCCTTCTCCTCCCCCCTCCTCCCATGGCTGTACACATCTGGCTTCCTTAATGCTGATTTTGCTAATGACTTTCCCAACTCGCTGTGATTCAGTCAGACCCGTCTTTGCAAAATGAGAGTGGAGAGAAGGTACACTCCCGTTGTTCACATCCTTACAGTCAAAGTGATGCTTGTGCTTCAGAAAACAACACCAAAAAGCAAGAGGAAAAAGCACATGAGGAAGATCTGAGTAATAGGAAAGTGAAATCTTCCTAGGAGATTCCAAATGGAAACAGTTCTACTGAAAGCATTTTTTAGGGTTGTTTCATTTCTCAAAGGTATTTAGATGCAGGGAGGGATAGGCAAATTCTTTATAGGTAGCACAGTGTTGAGATTCCTCCACATACTTTCATGCCTCCCATACTAATCATTTGTATTTTGTGTTTGGCACTGCATAGTGTTGTTATTCCCTGGGTCTGTGTACAGAATGCAGGTCGAGAGGCTCGGAAGCAGCACTGGGGAATGGAATCTGGGGGTTCTGGCTGGTGGCAAGTTGAATCTGAGCCAGCAGTGTGTCCCGGCAGCCAGTGGGGCCAACAGTGCCCAGGGGTGCACCCAGCCCAGCAGTGCCATGGGGTGAGGGGAGGGGTTGTCCTGCTCTGTTCTGCGCTGTGTGGACTCACCTCCAGCATGTGTGTGAGTTTGGGTGCTACAGTGTTAGAAGGACATAAACCTAGCAGGGAGTGTCCAAAGGAGGGCTACAAAGGTGCTAAAGGGTCTGGAAAGCATGGCAAGGCATGGGAGGAGCAGCTGAGGCCCCTGTGTTTGCTCAGCACAGAGCAGAGGAGCTGATGGAGGCCTGATGGCGGCTGCAGCTCCTCACAGGGAGCGGAGGGGCAGCGCTGAGCTCTGCTCTGTGTGACAGCGACAGGGCCCGAGGGAACGGCATGGAGCTGTGCCAGGGGAGGGGCAGCTGGGGGTCAGGGAAAGGGGCTGCACCACAGGGCGGTGGGCATGGAACGGGATGCACAGGGCTGTGGGCACGGCCCCAGTGCTGGAGTTCAAGGAGCGTCTGGACAGCGCTCTCAGACATTAGGGTTTGGTTTGGGTGGTGCTGTGTGGAGCCAGGGGTTGGACTCCGTGATCCTTGTGGGTCCCTTCCAACTTGGGATATTCACTGATTCTGTGATTTGATGATTCCAGGCCTGTGTATATATGTGTATATTACACGTGTAATAGCCTCAAGCTTTTACAGCAAGCGTTACAAGTGTATAACCTCAAGCTTTTTCACAGTATGTACTCAAAACCTTAGAAGAAATACACATTTATTGATGTCTTGTGAGTTGTTCTATGACATTAGAGTTGCAATATCTTCAAGTGAATTAGTTTATTTTTGGAGTGGGCTTGTCTGGAGAACTGAGTGAACTGAAGGTGCTAGTTTATAAACCATAAGAGGGGGACAGGGTAGAGACAGCGCAGTTCCCCTTCTGTAAATATTTGAGAATTGAAGAGGTGGTGTTTCGTGGGTATATGTGTGTGTGGGTTTGTTGTTTATTTTTAGGAATTGCGTGTGGTTGGGGAACTCCTCAGTCTCATTCATGAGACCTTTGCATGCTCATCTATCATGTTGCCCTGCTCAATGAACTTGGAGGTCCAGAAGACAAAATAAGAACAAGGTGTGCACGGGGAAGAGCTGCTTTGAAATGTCCTGCTTATTTAATTTACAATATGTAAAGGTTCAGCATGATTCTAGAAAGCAGTATTTAGCTGATATCATCCCAAAACAGCTGAAGTTTGCAGCACCTTGTGTCAGTTGACGCACACCTTCCAACCTCTGCAGTAAATGAACAGGGATCTTTTTTTTTTTGGCCATGTTGGTTTCGCTCATCGTTCAGTCAGGTTCATGCATTAGTCAGGGGTCTTGTGTAACAGCAGAGATACGGGAGTCAGCTGAAGCCTCTACCATCTTGCTTGTGTAAATTCCTGTTTACAGATAGATACGTGGTTTCATCACCACACTTCTCAATAGTTCAGTAAGTAGCCTGTTTGAGGTATATGTATGTGTGTATATATATATATATGTACTTGTAGAATTGCTTCTCTTAATAGTTTGTCAAGGTATTTTTAAAGCTTTCCTGATGTCAGCAGGAAAGAGAGGATAGGCTGCTTTTGTTTGTCTGAAGTCCCTATAGAGCTTTGTGGCCTTTGAGCCAGTTACGTTATTAGCGCTCACAGACAGCCGTTGTCTGCGTGGATTGACACAGCGGTTGAGAAAGATGCTTTGCTGTGAAATACCACAACTGCTTTGTACACAACAGAGGAAAGTTACACAGAGAGGAAATAGAAGAGAAAAAAAACCCAACAACCCACTGATTTTTCTGTACTAATTGCAACACCTTTTCTAACTCTTTCCTAATTCTTCTTTTATCCTCCTGTCCCAATTCACCTCTGTCCCCTGCCTTCAGGTCTGCCCTGCTTTCCTCCTAAAAGCTCCTGCCCCATATGTCTTTCCCCTCTACTTCTTTCCACATTGAACACGTACCACTTCCTTCCTCTCTTAGCGAAGCATCAATAGAGGGAGCACTCTGAGCACATTTCCTGCTTGTGGGGCCACACAGACCTCCGGTCAGAGATGCTCCTGCATCAAAGCTTGTGTTTAGCCCCTTGGTGCGTGTTGGAGGATGCACTCTGCAAGGGGAAGCGTGGGGAGTTCAGCTGGTGAACTCCAATGGCTCTACAGTCCTGTGTCGAATGGAACATTTTTGAGTTGAGCTTAGTGAAACTGTGTAAATTACATGTGGAGGAGGTGGGTATGGATATGGTTGTTGACTTCTTGGACTAATTCACATTTCCTCCTACAAGGTATTTAACTACAGCATAGGAAGTACCGCACGAGTGTGCGCAAGAACTTCTTTACAGTGAGGGTGACGGAGCACTGGAACAGGCTGCCCAGGGAGGTGGTGGAGTCTCCTTCTCTGGAGATATTCAAGACCTGCCTGGACGCCTACCTGTGTGACGTGGTGTAGGGAGCCTGCTTTGGCAGGGGGTTGGACTCGATGATCTCCAGAGGTCCCTTCCAACCCCTACAATTCTGTGATTCTGTATTGGGAATTTTGGTGCCTTGCAGCAAAACAGCTGTAAGGCAGTTCTAAATAGGAACGACGTGTGTCATTCAGCAGCGTTACCCTTGAGAACAGTTGTACAGATTCAGCTGGACACCAGGGAGAGTCGTATGGAAGATGATTACCATGCGTTTCTTCAGTTTGAGTGTTTTTTTTCCTCTTCAATATGTTTTAGTGAGGTTATAAGCAGCTGTAAAGTGGCTCATACAGGAAATCTCGTGTGAAAACTTTTCTCAAACTGTAAAAAGATCTCATTTCTCCTCCTTGCAGCAGATGTGAATCATTTTAATTCTTTGGTTGTCGTCAGTAGGTTCATTTCTGACAGTGCTGTTGTGTTACAGGTGTTGAGGGTCAGATCTCTAGTTGCTTGGTACCATATTTATACAGTCTTCGAGGTCAGAGTGTGAATGGAGTTTTCATAACCTGATAAATAATTTTCAGTAACCTGTATGGATTTTCATACAGAAGTGGCTGGCAGAAAGCTCTTCTCTGTGAAACCAAGAGATAATGGCGGTACATAGAACTTTGTCAGAGCTGCCTTCTGCATGGATCGAGATACGGGTGTGAAACCAAGGGATAAAAAAAATCCATATATATGTGTGTGTATTTGGGATTCTGATCTTACAGACTTCTTCGTGCGCTCTTCTTCTTGCCTCTTTCAAGTAGATCGTTTCTTGCAGGGTCCGCTGTACTTGTTGCTCATATTAACTGTTGCGTTTAGATCAGAAGGTGTGATAAAGAGGAGAATGCTTAAAGTAGATACCATTTCTTGAAACAGAATTCTTGTTCCCCTTTGTGCTAGCAAGAGATGCATACGTTAAGAGTTACATTAGAGCTGCATTTGAAAGGCATCTTTCCTGGTCTGCATACAAAGAAATGTGCTTTAACATCACAGCACTTCCTGGTCAAGCAACGTTATTTTGGTATTAATGCTGAGTGTATATATATATATTTCTGTTTAAACTGCTGCTAATACAGCATGTACAATTTAACGTTACTCAGATTTCTTCTTTTATAGTTGCTATTCGCTGGATGTTACAGGGCTTTGTTTTGAGAAATACTGCTCGTAATTGTTCTACCAGCAGCGTAGCAGGGTTGATATAGGAAATCAGCATTGACCTTGTGGGTAATGTGTCGACTCCTTCCACACTTAAAGGGGAAGGGATGTATGTGCTGGGAGAGGAGAAGGAGAGATGGGTAGTGTGTAATAAGCAGTTGAAATTCCAGGTCTGAAATGGTAGAGGTCACTGAAGTGCTGAAAGCGGGTCATCCCTGATGGGATCAAAGGGGAGAAAACAGCCTCAATAGATGGTATCTGCTGTTTCTCTCCGAATCTGCTGCTGCAGAGCAAACTCATCAAAATGACAATAGATTTTTTTTTGTGTGGTTCCTATCTTTGGGTTTTGTTTTTGTTTTAAATCACAGAATACAGAATCCTGGACCAAAGAGTGTATGTTTTCCCTGGGTGTAAAAGCAGGAGGTAGCTGTAGGGTGTATCTGTGTTCATGCCCTGAGCAATGATGGAAGAATATATTAGGGGGAGGGGAGCGGGAGAGGAGGTAAGTATCAAGATTCTGTAATTCAGCTAATGTAAAAATAATTGCTGCTCGTCTGCTTCACACAGAGGGGAAGCGCAAGGAGAGCTTTAAGTCCCTGTGTTTGTGAGAATATGCAGTGCCATGGACTGTGTTAGCAAATGGAGTTGACTTACTCCCCCCCTCCTTCTTCTTACTGCTAATTGTGAAGCATCAATAGTAACCAAATCTTGAGAGTACAGCGGTGATTCCTACTTAAAAGTTGCATGGCAAGGTGACCGCTGTGATGTCTCAGCTATGCTTTGTTCCTAACCTAACTTTGCTGTAGTGGAAGGAGACAGTGTTCTGGACAATGAGGGCACTGGGGGAAGAGATGTCTTTGTTCTCAGTCTTACTGCAGCCTGTATTCCAATGTGGGCATCACTGAGAAGCTGTGCTTTTGTTTAGGCTAAGGGTTTGTCTAGAGTTGTGCATCAGGAATTACGTCTGTGCCAAAAAGGATAATGCAGCCTGGAAAACTGAGCACTTATACAAGGAGCAGATCACAGAATCACAGAATTGTAGGGGTTGGAAGGGACCTCTAGAGATCATCGAGTCCAACCCCCCTGCCAAAGCAGGCTCCCTACACCATGTCACACAGGTAGGCGTCCAGGCGGGTCTTGAATATCTCCAGAGAAGGAGACTCTACCACCTCCCTGGGCAGCCTGTTCCAGTGCTCCGTCACCATCACTGTAAAGATCCCAGGCCTCTAATTAATCCGTAGTTTCAGTGTAGAGATGCATTTTGAGCTCTGCTATTGAATTTCATTAGAAATATTGGGGAGGTGGGAAGAGCTGCTCTTTCTTTATTTCCTCTTTGATTCTTCATCCTGCTCAGCCTAAACTGCTTTTGATGATTAAAGCCAGCTCACACCAAAACCAATGCAAGTCTGTTCATTTGCATGGAGACCAAAGTCAGTACTGGCGTGCAACTGCCTCGGGAGGGAATACTTGTTCAAAAACCTCAGTATGGGTTGATTGCATGTGTTACAAATTGAGGCCCAACTTGGTCTGTCAATATTGAATTAGCTTTCAATAGGCAGCCTGCCCGTCTCTAATATTAAGTACTCTGTGTCTCATAAGGAACGTGTAAGAAGTGAATGAGTGACCCTCATTCTCTAAAAACAATCAGGAAAATTAAAATCCCTGTAAAACACTGTGTCCTCTTCTTGGAGTTTCCAGGAAATTGCTTGTTAATGGGCAGAGCAGCATGTTCATGCTTGTTTTCCATAATGAGATCTCCACACAAACACACACACAAATAATACCAGGATGCTTCCCTGGTTTGTTTGTTTGTTTGGTTGTTTGTTTCTGAGAATGAGGTCTTGGAGGAGAGACTGAGTGAACTGGGTCTGTTTAGCCTCGAGAAAAGAAGGCTGAGAGGGGATTTGATCCAGGTTTATAAATACCTGAGGTGTGGGAGCCATAGTGGTGAGGCTGGTCTCTCTTCAGTAGTGCGTGGGGACAGGACTAGGGGTAATGGGATGAAACTACAGCATAGGAAGTTCCACATGAATGTGCGCAAGAACTTCTTTACAGTGAGGGTGACGGAGCACTGGACAGGCTGCCCAGGGAGGTGGTGGAGTCTCCTTCTCTGGAGATATTCAAGACCCGCCTGGACGCCTACCTGTGTGACATGGTGTAGGGAGCCTGCTTTGGCAGGGGGGTTGGACTCGATGATCTCTAGAGGTCCCTTCCAACCCCTACAATTCTGTGATTCTGGTGCTATTCAGTGCAATTGCTGGTGCTGTTCCATGCTATATCAGCTGACTGATATCACCTCTGTGTGTGTAGCGCCTTCTTTCCACATGGCTACATTTATAGAAGTGTTAGTGAAAGGTAGAGGAACTTAAGAGTACTAATATCCACGTCCAGAGTTTTTTGGTTTTGAGCCAGATGTGAAACTATTGGTGGAAAAGCCCAATGTCACGTTTAAATCGAGTATGTCATCTGTCTGTGGTTGCTGATTCATCCTCACCACTGGCAAGAAGCATTTTTAATACTCTGGTATCTTGGCAGAGCGGATTTTTTGTCTCTCTGTGTGATGTGCCTCTGCAGCACTGAAAATTTGCTATTCTTGTGACAGATAGAAAACTGAGTAGCAGTGAAACAGCTTAATTTGTCACTGTTTTTCTCATTACTGCTGTTCTTTCTGTGATGTCTCCCTGAGGACTAACACAGTTGTGAATGCTCATCTATCTGTTTCCCACTGTAAGAGGGCACAAGGAGTTGCAAAGCTCAGTCAGAATGATATGCCTTTAGTTTGGGACTTCATTATGACAGAATGTTAAAAACTTTCTGCTACCAAATTCAGGATTTACACGTAGATGCTGTTTGGCCTTATGTTTGTAAATGTGAGGATTAGTGATTTGTTTTCTAGGGTGCTAATTTATAAACATATATTTGAATGTTTTATGGATGAGGATTGGTTACCTAGATACTTTTTTTTTCTAGACCTGGGGCTCCCAGCACGAGAAAGATACAAAGCTCTTGCAGTGGGTCCAGAGGAGGGACACTAAGATGATCAGAGGGCTGGAGTGCCTCTGCTGTGGAGAAAGGTTGAGGGCTTGTTTAGCTTGGAGAAGAGAAGGCTCTGAGGAGACCTCACTGTGGCATTCCAGTACTTGAAGAGAGCATAAAAGCAGGAGGGGGAATGGCTGTTTACGAGGGTGGATAGCGATAGGACAAGGGGGAATGGTTTTTAACTGAGACAGGGGAGGTTTAGGTTAGATATTAGGAGGAAGTCTTTTACTCAGAGGGTGGTGATGCACTGGAACAGGTTGCCCAAGGAGGCTGTGGATGCCCCATCCCTGGAGGCATTCAAGGCCAGGCTGGATGTGGCTCTGGGCAGCCTGGTCTGGTGGTTGGTGACCCTGCACAGAGCAGGGGGGTTGAAACTACATGATCACTGTGGTCCTTTTCAACCCAGGCCATTCTCTGATTCATCTGTTATTTTTTGTGAATTTATCTTTGTTGTCATCAATGGATTTATGGACCAATATCACATCATGACCTCCCACTCTAGGCAAGATCATGCAGACTTCCTGATAATCCGTGTACTGTGTTTCAGCTAGACTGCAGAACTGTGGTGTGTTGAATAGAAATATCCAGTTTCCCTATTTGCACTATCAGGTTAAAACAACTACTACCCCTCCCTCTGCAAAATGAAAATAGAGACCTTGTGCTACCTACTCCCCCAGAAAACTTCTGGTTCAAGGGAACTAACACTTGCTAACACTTGTTGAAAGCACTGGCTCGGTGCTTTAGAAGTTTTGCTTCCTTATGTGTGTATTTTCAATTTGGTTGTAGGAAAGAAGAGGTTGATCAGTAAGCATTCTCAAAATCTAGAGCAGATTCAAACTTTCATCAATATGATTTCTGTGTGGAAGTGTTTAACTGGCTTTGACTAGTAGGGTTCAGTGAGTTTGTACGTCCCTTTTGTTGTGTTTGTTTAATGAAACGGGTAACATGCAACTTTGATCCCATTGTAAGGTTCTAAATGATTTACTACCTTGACTCGATCGTACAATTAGTTCAGTCATTAATTTTAATTTGGTACTAGATTAGCTTTTTATTTCAGAGCTTGTTGCTGTATTCTTAATTCTGGAACTGTATAAATGTGTGTATATATATACATACATACGTACATATTTATTTATTTAATGGCTTTAACAACAATTTTCCAGATGACAAAGAGCTAAAACTGGGGCTTGGTTGAGTATTAACTAGGTAGCTTAGACATTTTATTCACTCCTCAGTTGCTTTCCTGGCTTTGCAGCAATTGGAAACTCCTGTTGGTTATATTGAGTCCAGTTTAGCTACCTGTATACATCTGCTCTGACTTCATAGGAGCAGCATGTATTTAATGGAGGGATTTTTAAGTGAAGCTCTTTCAGGATAGTTAATGGCTGTTTTGCTGATGGGAGATCTTAATAGAACAGACGAAGGCAACTTCTGTGCCTGCCTCCTTGCTTAACTTGGTGCTGCTGAAGGATTAAACTTGCTCCTTGTGTGATGAAAAAATAGTACTGCCCAATGGCCAAGTAATTTGAAGGACTAAGATCAGCTCATTCAGATGCACGGAGCAACTCTTAAAATAGGAGAGAAATCTTCTTGCTGCCTTCTTTTGTTAGAACTGTTAATATTCATCTTGCTGCACAGCTGCTGTTTGTGGCCACCCTTCTGGCAAAGACCTCTCGTGAAATGGGAAATGTCTTGTTTTCTATGAAACTTCACTACTCCTTTGTAACTACTGATAATTTCATTCATCACAGACCTTTATTTGCCTGGGTTTTAAACCCCTGAACTACTTCTGTTAGTTTTACTCTGGCCGCTGAGGTCAACTTGAGGGGTGTTTTCTTTTGTCACCTCCTCCTGCATCTTGGAATTGCTTGCTTTGATGAATTGAAGCATGCTGCTTATTTTAAAGACTACAGTGTGAGTGTGTGTGAGAGAGAAGCACCTATCAATTAGCTTTTGATTCGCTGCCATCTCAGTTGTCTGACTGTGGTTCATGGAAGTTTACAATAAGTGGTTAACAGAGATGCCATCTAGTTCATGATCGACCACCCCCTCACAGTTCAGAGCTGTATGTGCTGACTCTGGCTGTGTGAGAGATCTCTTAATGTCTATGCATTCAAGTGTTTTCTACACAACAGAGTAGCCTGCTTCTTCCTGTTCATTTCTTATTCCTTCACCTCATTCTGTCAGAAAGCAGTTTCTCTTCCCATCACCTAAAGGAATGCATTTATGCTTCCTTTCCCTTGCGAATATATTTAATATATTTTAAATCTGCATCAGTGGTTCCCACCTATTTTTCAGGAAGATGCACTTCACCCATTCTTTCCAGGTAGCTGGTGCTACATCATCTTGTCTTTTCATATCCTCTTCCTTCTAATTCATCTTTCCTTCTCCTTTATCTGTCCTTCAAGCGTGCTACTTTTTCTCTATTTAGGAAACTTTCCTATGTACTTCACTTATAGTCTTAAAACTCACTATATGGAGACAGAAAGACTTATAGAATTCTGCTGACAGTCCATTTGTGGGTGCTCCTTTAATGATTTCCTCAGAATTAAGGAGACAAGAAGCCTTCTTTCCTATGAATACCATATCAGGAAGGAGAGGAGCTGACTGTCCTCTACACACTGTTGCTTTAGTCCACTGACTTTCCTCAGAGTCAGAAGAGTACCCTGAAAGGTAAATGCTGTGGTTTCTATTGCACTCTATGTATTCCTAGTTGCCTTTCTGGTACTGTCAGGTTCAGAAAGACGAAGTAAACTGACAACAGACTGGTGCCTTTGTGATGTGTGAAGAACATGTAAAAGTTGGCAAAGCCAAGTGCTGAAGTTCTGATGTTTCTGAATTTGGAGAACTGAAAAGCAGGATGTTGCTGTTTAAAAGTACAATTTCAGTTCCTGTCTGTTTGAGTCTGGCAATACCTTGCTCTAAAACCAAAAGCAAGGGTTGATGTGGATGCAGCCTTACTGGGTGGAGATCCTAAATGCAAGAGATGCCCTTTTCTGCTTCTTCTTCTTTTTTTTTTTTCTTTTTGGAAACATAGAATTGGTTTTAAACACCTGGTTTCTTTAGCTCCAAGATCTTGGATCACTGAAAACCAAGGGGATCACTAGAGATTGTTTAAATGGATGGAGCCCAGGAATCTTTTTCCTAGAGGCAGCAGCCTTAGAGGATGTGATCAGAGTAGATAATATTGAGTGATAGCACTGTCTGTCTGCTCTTATGCCCTGCTTTCAGTCAAAACAGTGCTGTTAGCACACTGTGTTTGGCTGCTGCTGAGTGATGGGAGCAGGGCTGGGTGGGACTCAGCCGAGCAGCTGTGACAGCATGGGATAGGGAGTGGGGAGGGGACAGGACAGTGCCTGAATGAGGCTGGGGGTCATTCTGCACCACACAGCACCATGTGGAGGGCCATAACATTGTGGGCAGTTGGCTGGGGATGGACACTGCTAAGGGATTGCGGGGCATTGGTCAGTGGTGATGAGATCTCATGCTGGCAGGCATCATAGCTGTGCTGGGCATCAGTTGGTGGGTGGCTAGTGATTGCAGTGCAGCCATATGTATCGTTATTGTTGAAGTTTTGTTTCTTGTTTTCTCTTCTGTTAGTAAATAGTTTTTATCCCAATCTGTGAGTTCTGTTTTGTTTCCAGTTCTCTTCCTCATTCCACTTGGAGAGGGAGAGCGAGCAAATAGCTGTGTGGTGCTGAGCTGCTGCCGAGTTATGCCCTGACAACTTGTTCTCATGATGGTATGGTTTTAATCTGCATGCTGCCTTCTGGATACTATAGAAAGATTCCGCACCAGTATTTAAGGAGGTTCTGCTCATCTTGAGCAGCATCTGTCTTACTGTAGCTTCTTTGACGGCATGCTTTGTGCTGTTCCAGACAGTACCAGTGCTGGTAACTGGTGGTGGATGGGAGGAGGAGGAGGCTGCCAGAAGAACAGCTGCTTGTGAAACAATAGGATTCATTGCTTCTCTTAATGTTTGCTTGGGTTCCATAGAGTTCCATACTGCTGCTTTCTCCGCTTTGCTCCTGCGTTCTCACTGCAGCAATGGGCTCTTCCACCTAAATGCTGACTATTGTTTGTGTTTTCAGCTCATACTCAGCCCCGCTGCGCATTCTCATTCAACCAGCACACTGTGGCTTAAATTCTCTTTTGAAGCAATACTATCGGCAGGTCACAAGCTGTTGTTGCTTGCAATGAAAGTCTGTGATGAGCTTTCAGGTACACTTGTTCAGTTTGCATCGGTTTTTGCTTTCAGGATTGTTTTTCCTGGGGTGATTCACCTTCTTCTAAATTCACTGAATTTCTGTAAAAGAAAATGAAAAAAAAGCAGTTGTTAATGGAAGTGGCCCCCCACTCAGACACTGGTGCATCGGATTATAAAAGGCATCGTAAAAACAAAACAGAGAAGTTAATGATTGTGATCTGGGAATGTTTTTTATTTATTTTATTTATAAGAGCTGAAGAACTAAACTAAGACAGTTTGTGATTTCTCCATATTGTAGGAAAGAAGGAATTACCTGCTGGTACTGATGTGAGCTGACAGAAAAGGCATTAAGGGTATAATCTGAAACTTCCTTCTCCTGAATTTCATCCTGAATTCTAAAATCTGAGTGATTTTAGTGAGAAAAGTCAACACGTAATCTGATACAATAGTTGTCTTTCCGAAAATCCTTGGGAGTCTAAACACGCTTATGTGCAATAATTTCTACTTCTAGAGCAGCATTTTTTCAGCACTTTTTTTTCGGCACTTCTACACTTATTGGAGTTTTGAAGGAGAATGAAAGGATTTGATGCAGAAGGGCTGATAGGGATTACGAACACCAGCCTTCATTATTAATCAAGAAAAAAATATTGGTGGGTGGTGAAGATGTTCTTTTAATCAACTATGTTCTCCTTCAAATTGCTTTTTGTTGTTTCCTATGTAATTGATCAAGTTGGATTCTTTTTTAATAAAGCATTAGGTGTTCTGGTGTGTTATTTCAGTATAATGCAAAGGCTAGTGGAGAGGATGTGGTGCTAGCATGTAAATCTTGTGTGGGACCGTAAGGAGTGAAATGCAGATTACCTGTCATTGTAGGACACTGTGAACCTTAGCACACATAGCTTTTGTAGCTCGTAGAATCATAGAATCACAAGGTTGGAAAGGACCTATAAGATCATCTAGTCCAACCGTTCTCCCTTTACCATACCTACAGGACACCCCTAAACCATATCTCCTAGCTCCCTATCCAGATGCCTCTTGAACACTGCCTGGGATGGTGACTGCACCACCTCCCTGGGCAGGCTATTCCAAAGCCTGACCACTCTGAGAAAAAAAGTTCCTTCTTATGTCCAGTTTAAGGAGGAACTTCTTTTTCTCAGGGAGTGTCTTAAGACACCTAACAATCTTCTCTATGGAGGCTCTATGGAAAGTGCCCTTTCATTTGGCTTATAGATTATGAAACTGTTGAGAAGTTGCACACAGAGCCCAATCTTCCTCTGAATGCTGCTGCTAGGAAGCCCTTCCTGCAAAAACTGTCACCTCCAGCAACAAGAATACCACATCAGGATGTATCTATGCAGCATTTTACAGGCTGGTCATTTAATTTAAACCCATCTTTATCAGTACTTCAAGAAAATATGGCTAAGATTCAGAGGAATATGTTGTTTTTTTCCCCATCCTCACTGGAAAGGGTTTCTGCTTTTGGCAAAGATGAGGGATGGCAGTAACAGCTTAGGCTTCTATAGTGAAATCTTCCCAGCTCAAATGAGATCATGTTCATGATTGCACACATGCTTCTAGTCTGGTTTTAATGAGGCTGGGTTAATGTTGCTGTTCTAGAAGGCATGAAATTTCAACAAATGAAATTTATATAGTACACAATATAAGGACTGAACAAATTGCTAATCACCACCTCCTCTCCTGTTCCCAGGTGTAACGTGAAAATAATACAAAGATGGTAATAATACAAGAAGGGTGGTGATAAGTATCCAAAAGGTTATCTATAGGATAAACTCACCAGCATAGAAGCCTTCAGTCTGACTGGGAAACACTGAGACAATCTCCTAGAGATGCTGCCTTAGCGGTGGCCAGCCCTTAAATGAAGTCTAGAGGAGGTGGAGTCAAGCTCCACCCCTTCCGAGTGCACAGCTGAATCACCCTTACCTGTGATCCCACAGCTGACCCAACACTTGCCTCAGCTGATTAATCAGAGGTTCAGGCTGTGATTACCAACACCGGGAGTTAGATGATGCCACATCATATCACTGAGAAGATAATTTTACCTTGCCTTCCAAGGAAATACTTGGATTTGGTTTGACCTTCCACCTCAGTACTTATATGTCAGCATTTACAAACGTGATCCAGGCAACTACGGGATCGGAACCAAATGATGGTTATGCTGGGTTAGTATTTCTGAGTAATCTTAAACGGCAGTTATGTTCCTGGCATCAGTTTTTCAATTCTGCTTCCTTTTTATGTCGATGCATTCATTTACTGACAATTCTCCTGAATTTAGCTGAATGGTAATTTTATATATAGTTCTGTCTATATTTAGCTGTAAGTAGAGTCATCTTTCCTCTTGTTGTTCTGAAGAAGTAAATAATATCCTTCCTAACTTCTCAATTATCTGGGAAATGTGATTTAGACACCATGAGTAGCATTACTAACGAGTTTTTACAAATACATATAATTTCAGTTAAATAGGGGTAATTTGTCTCAGTTTGCATAGCTTAACTCACAATCCTCCTCTCATCTCCTATTGATCCCAGCAATGGGTATAATCCTTTACAGACTTTGAATTTTCTTCTTACTAATAGTGGAAGAGCTAGGAACTCATGTTAAGGTGATGATGTTAAATGTGTCTCTGAATGTAATTAGTCTTCCATTTGTTCGGGATGGCTTGTTTTGCTCATTAGTATCTGAGGAAAACAATGACGTTAAAATTAAGTCCATCAACTTTCAGGACAATTTTACTTCTAAGAAGCACCGTATTCCTTCAGTGAGAGGTTAATGCAATCAATTAGAGTCTTGATGACCACGTGAATCAAAGTAAGCCTGTATGTGAGTACTGAGTACTGGGGGCATCTGCTCTGTTGGGAAGTCCTCTGGTTGATGGAACCAAGGAACTAAAAGTATAGGGGCAACAATCTGATTCTAGCAGTTTGCTGACCAAGGCAGTTGTAGGAAGTTGTTGACCAGTGCAATGTAGGAAAGGATAAATGAATTTATGGAATACAGACACTTCCCAGATGGCTACCCACATGAATGTCAAAAACGTTCTGTGCAGTCTCTCTCTTGAAGATCTTATGGAGACTTGGCCCATTTGGATCTAACATCTATTGTTAGATATACCCTGGAATATTAGGAAGCCTTTGGAAGCACAGATACGACTGCTGCCATTCAGAACTACTGCAGTGATCATTTCTTTCCTTGCTTGCACCTTGCACATCAATGGCTCTGATGAACAGATGTAGTTTGGCATATTGTTTGAAAGTTTAATATCAGAGATAGGAATGTGGCAATAATAAATTATTATTTATTATGTTACTATGACAGACCTAAATATAATAATAAATAATAATAGTAGAATGAATTCACAACGTTGATTGGAAGTACCTTGTCTGAAATTGTTTACTGCAAAACTGCCATGAGATGAATGCTTTATTTGGAAACTCATTGCAGGCATATATAAATACTCAAATACTGAGTTATTATTGTTCTTCGTTTTGTAACTGTAAATTAATTCAGTGATGAATTGTGGTCATACCGAGTGCCTCAACACCGTAATATGAAGTGTTTCCTGTCCTGCTGAGTAAATTCCATTAGAATAACTTAGTGTTTGTTTTTTCTTAGAAACTGGAACCAAACATACTAATCCTTCTTTGACAAACAGAAAACTAGCTCTCTTTTCCTGGAGGGATAGCTAGGCCTTTATGTAAGCTGGAGAGGCTTCAGCTCTGCTGCTGCCCGGACAAGTCACATCAGGACAGCCCTAAGCAGGAGCGTACACACTTTCCTCCAAATCAGATTTTGGCTGGTGCTCTCCTCAGTGTAAGGCAGAGTGGTTTCAAACAGGGCAGTAACAAGCTGCTCACTCTGTAAGTGCAGGCATTGGGTGCAGCATGGCTCTCTGAGGGGACTTACTTTTGTCTTCTTACAGCGGCCTGTGCTCAGGTGACTCTTTGGAATGTATGTGGGCCTGTCAGTTGCACGGTGGAGCTTCCTTCCCTCAGATACTCTCCATCTGTCCAAACTGCTCCATGTCTGGCTGCTGTGTTTCTGCTGCCAGAAAGTGTGAGGGGTGTTTGTGGCCTGCAGGGGGGGACTGGGACAGGTGCTTCCCCTGGCATCGCTGTGAAGGCATTGCCAGGTGGCTGAACCCATCGCCAGCAGGATTTGCATTTGGGCAGGGAACCAAGGGGAGGCTGCTGAGGCAGCTTTCAACTGGAAGCTGGTTAATTCCTCTGTCCTGCATGCTAGAGAAAATTGCCACTGATGGCTATGACATGAAAAGATTTGCGTCCTGTGTGACTAACATGGCTCCCTCTGTGATTGCTCTGCTCTTTGTGACTGAGTGAATGAAGGTAGCATTTTAGGTCCAGGACCTTTAGCTCCTCCCTGTTTTTTCTGCTTTAGATGTGATGCAAAACTAAGAGCTCAAGCCTTCTTAAAAATCCCAATTGCCACCTGCATTTAAATTATCAAATTAATAGTATACTGGTATTATTATTATTTAACTGTTTTTTTTTTTTTTTTTTTTTTTTTTTTTTTTGTACATTTCACAGGTAGCAAGTGGGAGCTGGTGTTTCTGTCTTGCCAGAGTGTTGCCTCAAAGGGAGGCAGGAGCACTTTTAGCTAGAATGATAATGTGCAAAAATATTGAGAGTTGAACCTTCACAGACTAGAGGGTTTTTTTGTTTTTGTTTTTTTTTGTTGTTGTTGTTCTGAAGGAGGAGAGCCATACACACATTTTCCATCCCAGACACTAACATATATTGAGTAACAGTCATTCCTAATTGTCAAGAAGTTATAGCATGGTGCCTGCTGTGGCTGTAATGGTTTGGGATAAGAAGAACTCTTGGAGCCCAGATGAGCATTCCATGGCTGTACCAGTACACTCCCATTTACTCCACACTGCGTCCTCTGTAATACAACCTGCCTCCTTCTCCCTTGGACACCTTTGTACCACAGCATCCTACATTTGGTTGGCCTGCCAACTGCTTGCTGTTCCCAGAGTCCAGAAAACAACGGCTTTGTAGGTCGTGTTTGATCTTCAGGCCATCTGGCTCTCCAGGCATGGGCTAGGAGAACAGTACTACTGAGTGTAGTATAGCGTGTGTATTTTCTTTCCACTTGAGCTCTAGATGTAAGTCATCCTTTGTCATTTGGTCTAACAAAAGATACCAACATTTTCCCAGCTAATGGTTCCTTATCTATTAGTGCGAGTTTTGTCGCAACTTGTATATAAAAAAGATGTTTTGTTTTGTTTTTAAAGTATGCCTGCAAACACAAAAGCATGCTGTTTTAACCGTCTCGTACTGTGATTTGTCAAACAGAGCAGCATATTTGAAGTAAGACCTTGTTTACAAAGTTTTAAGGCAGATGGAATTTGACGGCCAGATTGTAACTGGTTACAAAATGTGTTTATAATGAAAATGTTGATAAACTATTATTTGTTACCAAATGAATCTTTGTGACTACTTTATGAGAGAAATGGTGGATAGCAGAAGAGAAACACATTCAGGCTCTTTGATTAGTAGTTTTTGATAATCTATTTGTTGTATTTGGTAGAGAACTTGAAGCTTTCTGTAGTCGCTTACGCAGTGTGGTGTAACAGTATGGCTGTGCTAGGATGCCTGTTTATGCTGTTAGTCTGCTACTTAAGGACAGTTAGGTTTATGCAAAAAAGGAAAGTGTTGTACTGTCTTCTGAGGAAATATCATTGGAACGTTAATTTAAAACTTCAATATAGAATACTTTCAGTTGTTTTGGTGATGTTTTTTGGTAAACTCATAGGAGTTAAACTCTTAACTCTTTGACTGCTGTGTATGCTGCTGTGTACACGAGGATTAAGGTCTGCAATCATGTGTGAAACCATGCTGCTGCAGAATGTGGTGCTGCCATATGGATGCTGTTACTTGGGTGGAAGCTTGCCAAAGACATTAATAACGTTTCCATTGTGCCTACACACTTCAGATAAGAGCAGGAGCTGATTTAATAATGTAGTTTCTCTTGCACAGTAGCAAATCTCTGTTTCTTTTCTTGATTCATTTCTTGCTTGGAAAGCCACCATAAAGTAATTGAAAATAGCGTAAACGGAGACATTTATCTCTACAAGTTTTGGTGGCATTGCTTAAAAAAATGCTTATTCTGACTGCATCAGTTTGGAGAGGTTAGATTTCACTAAAGAAACAAACAAGTAGTGGAAAAACTTGTGTAATTATCAACAAAATAATTCCACACACGTATAGAAGACTAATTCAGGGAATAAAAGGTGGGAATAGTTAACTTTTATCAACAGTTTTTCCAGATATAAAAAAAATGTGACTAAAAGGTTCCATTTCAATTTCTGATTCATAACTTTTCATATTTCAATTTTATTATTTTAAGCTCAAACCACCAAGCATTAAATTAAATATAGATACAAATCTTTGTCCTTGACATTGCAGTAACGAGTTGGATTGTGCCAGTCTACAGCAGGGCTGATAATAACTAGTTTTGACTTCGTTTCATGAAGTTTTCTATTAGAATCCGGATTGATGGTAATATAATGTTAGGAGTAGCTGATTTTATTAGTGTAAGGATGAGCATTCCCCTTTCAGATTAAAATAACTTGAATAGCTTTTCATCTTGGATTTCATATGTGGATATCTAAATGATTCTTAAACTGAAGAATGCCTTCTTCCAGTAGGAAAGGTCTTACAGCTTGAGTTTGTAAGTTGAGACAGATTTTTCTTTCAGGCACGATGGGATACAACATTTTTAAGCAAACTGCACCATAAAGAGAAGCAAGATCTGCCTCCTCCAGTTTTGCTTTTTGGCTTAAAAGAGATTGTTTTTTTGGCTGTTAATGTAACAAGCTGTTTACCTTGGCAGAGCCGTGCCTACAACCAGCCTTTGTTGATTAACAAACAAAACTAGTTTGAGCTCACTGTCCATGGTGTGTTTTCTCACATCATAAATCACTGTGCAAGCCAGGGCACTTTGTTAGCCCAGTTCCTGAGGAGAACTCAAGATCAGCACTTCAGGAAATGAGGTATTATTTACTTGCAGATGCAAAACTGGGATCTCCTGGATCAGTATTGCCTCCAGTATTAACCCAGCTTCTGTAAAGACAAAATTTCTCATTGAGTGAAACACAAAAGACTAAATTTGACTGGTAGGATTAATTTCTCAGATCTCAGTTTGAGAAGGTGGCATTTTTTAGCATGCTTTAGAAAGTGAGCTTAATTTAAAAACTGCAGTTTTACGAGGCTGTGAATTATGAGGCACTTTGAGGCTTTCATATACTCTGCGAGCTTCAGTAGTGTGCTGAATGAGAAGTCTCAGTGATCTCATGAGCACCTTCCCATCAGTTTGTCACAGTCTGCACATTTACTAGGTGTACTCTTAACTCCTTTCCAAACTCTGCTCTTGATTTTCTTTGTAGAGCTTTCAGACGTCTTAATTGTGTGGTCTGGTTTTGGTGACTTGTATGTCTCTGTTGGTTTACACACACTTACATTACAGTAATCAAATCCTCTGAGAAGAGACAGCATTTAAAAATATTTATATGCATTTCTCAATAAGTAGGAAAAAAAATTGCAGACAGAGAAGAGTCTGCACAGTGAAGAAGTTTTTTTTGCTTGTTTGATTAAACTTCTAATAAAACAAAAGTGGCTGAGCAGCTGTCTGCTTAAGAATTAGCGCAAGGCAGGCAGACTTCAAGAAGATAAGTCCAGTGCTTCCAGCCTGCCCAAACAGCTGTAGTGTTGAATCAGCAAGAGTCTTCTACCTGTTGTTCTCTTTTCATAAGAGAAAGAACATAAATCATAAGAGTGAAACTGTCAAGACTCATGTTAGTTTTACAGGCTTTTCTGCAAGGGAAAACTGCAAGGACAGCAACAGGCATAGCTACTGGAACTCTTAAACCACTGGTCTTAGAGAACAGGAGAATTGCTTGTCTTCCTTCAGTATGTCTTGCTGCAACCTGGATGTTGAGGAGTGTTTGAAGAATTAGTAGTCAGAGCCAGCCCAGTTCTTGCTTCTTTTCTGTCTCATCATCACAGCTCTTTGACCACCTCTGGGTTGTGTTAACAGCTGTGGTTGGCTGGACAGATTCTCCAGTTAGTGTAGCAGTTTGCATGGAAGACCTCCAGAAACTACCAAAGATAGTGTGAAATGCCTCAGTGGTTGTGTTGAGATGCTGCAGGACAACTAGGTGGGTTTAACAATTGTTGATAAAAACAAGTTTATAAAAAGTTCATTAAAGTTTATTAAAAGTTTATTGCACTTCAGGACATGCAATTACAGAGTAGTTTCAGTGCGCTTGTAGCTGATGAGAGGACTGGGTGCTCAGTCCAACAAGTCACACAGGCCAGCTAAACCTGAGCCTCAAGGAGAGAGTGGCAAGTGGTATTAGCAGGGAAATTCTCTGCTGTGGAAGTTGGAGGCTTCCATCTGCTGACCTGACCTGTTATCTGTGGAGGTTTGCTGCTTGCTAGCAGTTCAGGTCTAGAATGTTGTGGAAAGGCTGGTGGGGTCACCCTTAAACTGCCCTGCCACCTAATAGGCTCCAAGCTGCCAGTTGTGATCTGGAATGTGTCAGTTGTGACTACGTGGCTCTGGGGTCATGGCTAAAAGCACAGGTGGCTGGGCAGTTTTGTCCTTGATCTTGGAAGTGCCCATCAGAACTATTGGGAAAGCTCTTGCGCTCTCTCTGGAAAATCAAGATGGCTGGGTACTTCTCTGAAATGTCTGTGTACTAATGCATCTAGCATGTGGTACAAAGGACCCAGAGCAGTTATGTCTGACTTCAGAGCTGGCCCTGAACTGAACAAGAAATTCTCAGAAGGACCCTCTGAGATCTCTCCCGGCCTGAATGTCTTAAGTTTCAGTTCTATTTACATTTGCATGTTATCTTGTAGTGTATGCAGTGCCACTCTTGGTCTCCTGACGTTTGTTTAGTACATAACAGACCTCTTGTGAGCATCACGTATGTGGTTATTGTATGTTTTTTGAGCTTCACAACAGAAGCAGTAGATAAATATAATCAGCTGTGGCTTTGTGCTTGGGATGTATCTGTAAGTCAGAATGCTCTTTTAGCTATGACTTGCAAGATCTGGGGGAGGAAAGAAGATATTCAGCATTGTCTGTGTGACATTTTGGGGGAGTGGAAAGGAATAATTGTGCTTTCCTGTCAGCTTAATTCAATGCAGTCCTTGGGGCTTCTGTAGTTTGGCAGAACGTTTCTGTGGTCTGTTAGCTTTGCTTTGTAAGTTGCGTTGCCTGTTTGATGGCCTGGTCTTGCAGGATTTATGCAGCACAGTCATTCTTGTAGAAAGCACGTACCTACCGTTCTCCTGTTTCTGTTTCTGTGGTTGCAGTGTGAAGGTTGGTGGAACATCTTGGGGCATGGTTTTGCACTGAAGAAAACAGGAGGAAGGCATTACAAATAAGACTATCTGTGACCTTACCAGTCAGGCCCCTCCTTCTAGATATCTGATGAATTGCTAAATATAACCATTGCTACTATATTTGAATACCTCAAATCCGTTCTTTTTGATTCTTCAAATGATTTTTTTGTTTTTTTTCTGTCTTTATTACTTCCCTAATTCTCTGCAGCGACTTTGCAGTATGTATTGCCTTGTGTGTATGGTTTCAGGGGTCCTTCCAGGAAGAGAAATGACTCACCATGCGATAGTAGAGAGCTTATAACACCTCAGATAGCAGACATTCAGAGCAGCAGGAGTATTTCATCTTCACATCCTCTAATTAAGAATTACCAATGAAAGGAATTTTTTCTCCTATTGGTGAAATCCTGTGAGAGCATTGTTCATGCACCGAAGCTTTGCATTTCTGTGTAAATAACAGTGAACTCAGCATTACACTGGAAAAAGAAAAGTGTTTTCCAAGAAATAATCTTTGTAATACTATGAGAGTAGTTATGCTGAAGCTGCACAAATTGATTTATTTTAAGCAGTGCAGAAAAACTGTAAGCCATTCGTTGCCTTAGCTGTGATTAGTATTAGTGTGCTTTCCTTTTTTTTTTGGCCTCCTCACTTAGCAGTGATGCACCAACATGTTGCTGTTACCACTTGCCTATTTTATTTGCTTTCACGCCGAAAGAAATTATATTACTTTCACTGGTTGGATTTGTGTTACTTATTCCTTTTGAAGGTGCAGAAACATAGATGTGCAGTTACTGACTTTGTAATACATGTTCTTCTCTGTGTTTTTTCTCTTTTAGTGGAGGCGATTGTGGAGTTCGACTACAAAGCTCAACATGATGATGAGCTGACAATCACTGTAGGTGACATAATCACCAATATCAAGAAAGATGATGGAGGCTGGTGGGAAGGACAGCTCAAAGGCAGAAGAGGTTTGTTCCCTGACAACTTTGTAAGAGTGAGTACAAAGTGGAACTGTTCTTGTGTTGTATGTATATGTTTTGTGTACTGTGCTGTTCAGCTTGTCAGCCTTGATATCATATTTCTTCAATCCAAGACTGTGATATATTGCAATATAGTGTTCCACAGTGGCTGCATTAGAAAGGAAAGACTGATTTGTTGTAAAGACAATATAGTATCAATATCCTGCAAGTAAAAATAGCTATCCCTGTCATTCTCTGCTTTTCAGTTGTTATGCCTGGCTGTGTCATCTGGGAGCGAAGTAATCATTCATACAACAACCTATGTGTCAAAAGAAATAAAACAGTCTATGGTCTCTTCTGTGGTGTTTGCAATACTAACTTCTCTGTGTAGCTGTTGCTGCTTCTTCTCCAGATTAATGGCTTACTTTTTGTAGAAGTTTTGTAAAATACTTACTCATGGCTGAACTAGCTGGGAATAATTAAAGGGATTTTTTCTTTTTCTAAACAATTGCCTACAAAAAAACCTTATCAAAATCTATCGTTATTCGGTATTTCATGCAATCTACCAAATGACTTGCGATAATACTGATTTTAGGAAAGCCATTCAAAGTATTAGAAATGAAAATATATACATATGTGTCTTTTTTTTTACTGAACATCTTTGTGTGTTTGGATACATTTACAGATATCTTTTTATGTGACCTGGATAATGGGATTGAAGATGCTCCATCCTCACTTGAAGGCATTCAGGGCCTGGTTGGATGGGCACTTAGTTTTTTCTGAAGTCAGCACTGAGAGCTTTTTTTCTGTAGAACTAAAAACCACATTAAGTTCTTCCTCATTCTCTTATCATGCTCGAATGCGAAGTCACTGTTGTGTAGCTGATCTTTCCCTCTCTAAAGTAAATAACGTGTTAGAAAATATGGACTTCCTAAAAATGTGGTTTGTGAATATCTCCAGTGAAAAACTTCATTTTCCTTCAGTTTTTCTCATGGAAATATCCTTAAGCATGGGGAGCTATATTCAGCCATACAGCATTTCCATTACGGAGTTATTGAATGTAATCGTTCTGTCCATTAAGATTACAAGTAATGACAAACATTCTCTTTTGGTTGTCATTTGAGTTGGAAAGGACCTTTAAACATTATCTAGTCCAACTCCTCTGCAGTGAGTGGTGCTCAGAGTGGTGATCAGTCTGTGCAGTTGGGCTCACTAGTAATGAATTCATGGCTGATTGCAAGGAACCCCAGCTATTCTGTGTTGTTAGGGATGTGGTTGAGAGACAGGCAAAAAGGGACGCTATGGAGAGGTGGTGGACTTCAATGCATCTCCAGGTTTGCATTGCTTATCAGAACTGGTTGTAAGAGCGGTTGCTTGAGAACGTTATTTAGAGGTAAATATCAGTACTGAAATTCTTAAGATATTTTACATGCTGCTCTCAAATGAAAGGAATGGCTGTTTATGGAAAATAACTTCTTTCCTTCCTGTGATTGGTCTTCCCTTTAGAATGAATTTATGACAGCATTCCACAGAAACTGTTGGGTTTTTCAGAAATTGAATGTTTGGGCTGATTTGAAACCACTCAATCAACACAGTCAGGGGGCTCGAGAGGGTCATGGTTACCTTGTATTCCTACATTCAGCTTGGGAAAAAGATCTACAAATCAAAGATGACATTAAAACAAGTTAACATGAAATGTTCTTTAAGAAAAAAGAAATGCATTTTTCAAGTGTGCTACACTTTGGCATGGAAAAGGCTTTTGAAGTTGTCTTTAGCAGAAGTGTATTTGAATTTCACAGCAAAATGCAAATTAAGAGATAGATATGGGAAAGAAAGAGGAAAGGGGAGGTAGCAACGATGCGTATGCAGTACATATGCATTACTGCTTTTCAGGGGACTTTCACTGTGAAGTTTTGTCAGAAATGCTTCCTGTTCTCAAATCTGCAAAACAGCTGCTCTGAATTTTAACACAGACACACACACCCGAACAAGTACAGGTTCATACTCTTCTTACGCTCTGCAGTTCAATATGCAAGGCGGAACAGAAAAGGTATTTGTGACTTATTTTCTCTGTCCCTTTTCATTGCTGATTAGTCTGCAGCTGTGGTCAGCTGGAAGGTTGTCTGCGAGAAGTTTGTATAAATCTGAGCAAATTGTTTAAGGTGTAATTTACTACCGTCAGTCACTGCAGATACCTTGTCTTTGTTAGAGACATTGATGCTGAATTTATAAGAAATGTATGAAATACGCATTTGGTCATTGTCTTTTTTGCTTACTTTGTATTTTTGGGTAGAGAAATGGTGGTGGAGTCACCGACCATGGGAGTGTTCAAGAAACGTTTGGATGTTGTGTTGAGGGATATGATTTAGCTGGGAAGTATTGGTGATGGTTGGACTGGATGATCTTCTGCGTCTTTTCCAACCTTGATAATTCTGTGATTCTGTAAGCAGGAATGAGTGGAGGTTGTTTCTAGTTGTCCGCTTTACTGTTCATTACACAGTCAAAAAAGAGGTAGAAGGTGTAATTACCATGCTTATTTGTATGGTTTCAAGTTGGTTTTCTGCATCTTTCTAGAGTAAAAACTTCAACATGAAATCCAAATCTGTACTTTTATAACTAGAAAATAAAGTAAATATGGATGATATGTACCGTACTAGTTTTTCTCTTGTATTTAAGAAACAGTATTAGGAGGCATTTGGAAGGCTGTTGGGGTGTTTTTGGTCTTGTTTTAACCAGTTCCTTGTGTAAGCTTGCACTGCAGCGTAAAAATGAGTTTGCGAGTGCAACAGCAGCTGAGACAGTTAAGATTTTGCTGATAGCAGATGGAGATGTAGAAAGCAGGAAACTGTGGTGCAGAGCCATGACTGCCTGTTTTAATTTGCAAAGCCAGTTCTAAGTGGGATGAGATAGTGTTACACTGGTAAACTGAACTGCTGCATGTGACAATCTTCAGTATTGCCTTCGTACCAGGGGACCTGCAGATATTGCCAGGACTGGGGGGAGGGGGATGATGGAGTGATTTATATTTTTTCAGATTGACAATAGTGCTTGTCGTTGTTTTTGGAGTTGTTGAGTATAGCTGGGTTTTTAGAGTCGATGAAACAGGACAGGGACTTTGTGTAACTGTACTGATGCCTCAGGTTGGAATGGCAACCTGACTTTGTTAGTTATACAAGCAGAATATAACCTTTCCGGACTGCAAATCAGCTGTGAAATTTCAGAGATGTTGTTTGTATTGGATCATAGATACACAGGGGAGATCTTTACCTCTTGCTTGACAGTCATTTAATTTTCTTCTGTTTTCTTTTTAACCTTCAAGACCAGAGGATCATAAGCAAAACAAAGAGGAATTCCTTGCAAGAAGCCAGCTTTTGTTTTGCCTTCCTTCTCAAACCTCTATGCATTCCATTCCTGGAAAATGTACTACCCATCCCTATTAGTATTGCCTGACACCTTTCTAACAGCTTGCTTAACATTTGGCCTGTGTACATGCAGGAGCCCTTTAATTCCATAGTTGGGCTCCTTGTAGGAAAGGAAAATGTTTCCCATGTTCCAGAATGCTTCTATCCCTTCTCTGCCTTTTGCTCCCAGCCTTCTGGCTGCTGCTTGTACCCACCAGATCAGAGCTCAGCGACTCCTGTCCCTCTGTCCTGCTTTGCCATTGCACCCTGCTACCACTGTGCATGCCTTTCCTCGAGCCCTCGCAGGTGCTGCTTTCCTGAGTGCTCTGATTACCTATTAATTAAGTGACATCACAGTCAGCTTTGCTGAAGTAGCCACTTGAGAAAGCTGCTGTATCTGCTGAGGTACTGAGGCTACATGCAGACTAGGGCAAGCAGTGTTATTTCAATCTGTACCTGCAAAGATACTTCCTTTATGGCTCAGTGAGTTCCTATGGATTTTTTTGGGGTTTTTGTTTGTTTGTTTTCTAATTGGCTGGAATTTGCAATTCAGTTACTGAGGTGTTTGGTTTTTGTTTGTGTTATTTCTTTTTAACTGGAAATGTTACTGGAACGTACTGTCTGTGTATTTGTCTTTAGGTAATAGTTTAGATTGTGTTGTCCCAGCTGTTTTGCTGTCTTGAAGGTGAAAGCCAGACCTCCTAGATCCTGCTTCCAGATTCCAACTATAGCCTATTAAACCATTAAGACCATTGTTATGGAGAAACATGAAATAACAGAAATGGTGAAAGAACCTTTCAGATGGGTTCCATCATGTGGAAGTATTGTTTCTGTCAATGGCAGTGAACACACTGTGGAGAGAAACAGCATCACTGACATGTTGTTTATTATTGCTGTTGTTACTCATTTAGCAACGGTGAAAGCAAAACTAGTTAAGTCTTTCTCCTTCCAGCTCCCATGCCTTGAAAGGTACAGATCCACTGAGCCAGTTTTGTGCCATGGGGATACAGTTGAGGATTGACTTGGCAGTGCTCAGTTCTTCGAAAGGAATTCAGCACAGAGCAGCAGCACAGCACCAAAACTGCCTGTGGGCTGTGCTGGGTGCTCCAGGTGTGATACAAATAATGCCACACCTCAACCTGTTCATCTGGCTTCTGAAGGTGGGGATGCTCCCGGTGAGGAGGCTGCCCTGGTTGTTTGGTCTGGAGGTGATGTGAGACTCCTGGGCAGTCGCAGAGGCTCGCTCCCATTCCCTGTCACAGGGAGCTGGTGAGACTCAGCTGGAGGGGAAGACAGCGGTGCTGATTGCAGATCAGCAGAATGGATCCTGTATGTTGCTCGTGTGGTGTTGGCTGTCGTGGTGATGAGTTTGTTGGCTGAGCTTTGAACTGGGCTTTGAGGAGGGGAGTACTAGAGGGGGAATGGAGTGGGAGGCAGGGTTGCTGTTGGAGGCTGTCAGCAGTTGCGGGCTTTGTGAGAAGCACCTTGAAGATCTTATGTACCATGCAAAAAGAAAAGCATTTTAAATGCGTGCGGTGGTCATGTGCTGGACACACAGTAATGTGAAGCTTTAGTGTTGATGCTTTTACTGACTTTTAGTGGCTAGTATTTTACACTGCAGTACATTATTAGTAAGCTTGTGGATTGGTAGTGTTGGTTGTAATTATACAATTGGCAGAACTAGTGTAAATTTCAGAGTTTAGAAACAGAATGTACTGCTCTTCATTCTTTTTGGCAGTGTTGTTTTAGTCTGTGTTGTAGTTGCTGATGTTAGGATATATGTATGTATTTATTTAGATATACATGAATATACCTGATTAAGTTTCACAGACGGTTCAGTGTTGGTAGTGTAAATTGATGTATTAAAGAAACTCAATTATTTCCTGGTTTTGCTCAGGTTTGTGTTTTGTAGCTTTATGAAAGAACTATTATTTCATATAAAATAATAAACTAAGCACTTTTTTCCCCCTTTCTCCTCTTTTTGCTTCCCAAGGCTCCAAGCCACAAGCAGGAAGAGAAACTAATCAGAGCCTGAAAGAAGGACAGAATGTGCTAGCTAGAATCTGTCTTTTCAGAGATGGAGCAGCAATGTCATACTTAGAGCAACTGCTGTTTGTTTTGAACTTATGTATATATTACTACTATTTGGAACTGCGTATCGTGCAGGGAATTCAATGTTTTTTTGGCAATACCACTTCATTTCTGTAAGTTTTACAGAATTGATGGCATTTCTTCAACCTTGTCCTAGTTGGGATCAAAGATGAGGTGTTCTGACCTTATTCTTTCTCTTAAAGCCAATATATGTAATTTTTCTGGCAACTTCCCAAGCTCCAGATGTTTTTATTTTCTCTGTAGCTTGTTTATGTGTGGGTGGGATATGTTATGCATTTTAGGTTGATTTCTCTTTACGCTTGTTTTGGCAGTTGTTCTTGCTGCTAAAGCAGACTCTGCTATGAGAATCTTTTCTTCGTAAGTAAAATCTGTAGAGGTGTTTTTGAGCATAGAAATATCATTAGACATAGTTCCACAATTTTGGATTTATGGTCTGTCTGATTTTTTTCCTATGGGACAAAACTCCCTATTAGAATCCTTATAGTAGCAGAAAACACAAACTCCTAGAAACCGGAGTTTAGTCCCAAAGCTATTTGAAACTGGTATGAGATACTTGCTGACACTTCCAGGTTTTCTTGCAATTTCAGTGCATGGCCTTGAGATCGATTGACTCAACTTTAGGAAACATATTCTGCTGCTGATTCTGCTGCTTTTAATGTCGGTTTGCATAAAAGGATGTAAGAGAAATAATATTCTGAATGCCTGTGGTGAGGCTACAGCACATGTTAATTAGGAAGAGTTGTATTTGCATTGAAGCTTAGTCTGACAAATGCTCCATTTACTCCATTAGAACTATGCCAGTCTATATCTTGACTGCATCTACCAATTACCTTTAATTTGTATTACTTAAGCATTAAGTAATGCTAACACTAAGAATGAAGAGAGTAATAAGGATGTGTAGAAAAGAAAGTTATAGAGGCTTGTGAAACTATCAGTCACTGTAATGATTGGTTTGCCTCTGGATATTCTTGTCCTCATCAAACACTTGTTTCTGAGTTTCTGAGCAGTAAGTACATGTGGCTGGAGAGAGGGTTGTTTAGTGCTTCTGTTCTTTTGGTTGGTTGGTTTTTGTTGAGTTTTGATTTAATTCCATGTACAAAAATACTGTTTTTTCCCCCCAGAGTATCATGCGTGGATCTTTTAAGAGCTTTTATGTAACAGTTTCTGTGCTTTTCTTAAAGTTCATGTCAACTGGAATGGCAAACTCTTTGCCTTTATGTGTTACTGGAAGAAGCATGGCACTCATCAGCTGTCTGGGTATACGGTGTCTGCAAATGTTGCACTTCCTTAGTAGATTTTGGGGGGGCAACTGGCAAGGTAATTAATGTTGGAGACCAGGTCCATAAAAGGCCCACCATCTCCTGCCATCACCCAGTTACTTACTCTGTACTAGAATTTCACTTGTGCTGCTAGCAAAATTACTGTGTGTCCGAGTATATCAGGTCTGTTCAGGTTTATAATCAGCAAATGTTGTTCTCTTCAAAGCTGGAAAGAGATGAGTGTAAGTAAGTCTCTTAATCCATTTTTTTTTTCTTGCTCTGTTACAGCTACACGATATATATTATTACCTTATATATAGCCAGTGTACTCATTCAGTTGTCCTTGGAGATGACAGAAGTGCAAGTAAACTACTACCTTGTAACATGATGAATTATTTACTCTGCTTCAAAGTCCCAGTTCAGTGATGGATACTTAATGTCAGTGGTCAAGATGGAAAGTGGTGATGAAGAGAAGAACCTGTACAGCATACATTTTTAAACATGTATGTCTCTCACCCAGGGTGAAGAAACAAGGCAAGCCTGATGTTATTACGAGATATAATGGTAGCATCAACTTTTATTGTTGCTTTATGTTGGTGGCGGTGGGGTTTTTATTTGGCTGGGAATATTGAGACATAAATGCACCACAGGTTGCTCAAGACTGTGCAAGTACTGAATGTATGCATTTGCTGCATAGCAGAACCTTGATTTCTCTGTTGCTTGCTGCACTGGGACCCACTGCTCCCTTTGAAAGATTAATTTCACACGTGAGCTCTCTGAGAAAGCTTGCAGCCTGTCCAGAGGCTACAGGCCAGTAATATCAAGAACCCTAATTATACAACCACTTTTCTGCCAGCAGAAAACTTCTCAAGAACAGAAACTTCTTTGATAACTGTCATGATTCTTTATAGTTACTGCTTACTGCCATTGTTGTGGCTGGTTCATGATAGCCAACTTAACTAAGCCTTGTTCTCCCTTTCTGTCATACTTAGTTGAGTTTCGGGTGGCCTGCTTTATTTGTAATTTACCAAGTAAATTACTGTTTACTTAGTAATTGATAGTGCAAGACAAACAAAACCGCCTTTTAACTGGAAATTACTCTCTTCCTACAAGAACGTAATATCATCCAACTTTCACTTTGTGTTTATTGGCTTTTTGAGTGTTTGAAGGTGGGGTTTTTTGTTTGCTTTGGTTTTGTTTTGGAAGCTTGCCCTGAGCTGCTTTGCTGTGCTGCCTCTACAACCCTGCAAACTGCCCATCTTCCCTCATGTTGCTCACAAGTTCTGCCTTATGTGGCCATGGCAGGTTGGATACGTGGTTCATATTCTGGCTTCCCCTATTGCCAAATCACTGACACACTTGAGTTCCTAGTAATTGTAGTTAGAAAAAGAATACAACTGTCTATAATTCTCTGATGTCCTATGGCTCAGTTTTATTTTACTGTTAGGCGCAGAGACAGACTTTAAGTTATTTGTTATTTATATGTCCTTCTAGGAAGAGCTGTTTGCTTCCCTGCTTGCAATAAGGAAACTTAGAATTATGTGTTAACTGTTGTGAACAACTATATATATATATATATATATTAAAAAAAACTTACAGATCAAAAAACCTACATCTACATCTCAAGGAAGCTTTCAAAAAAAATGTGTAATGCTTTACTTTGGTTTTAGGGAGGTTTGCTGCTTTCTTTGAAGAAATTGATGGAAAAAAAGGATTTTGAAGCATAACCACCTGAAATGCCCTGTTGTACACATACAGGCATATGTGTAGGGCATATGATTAGTTGTCTTTCTCTATTCCTAGACTGCTTTGTGTCCTTCAGTTGATTCTTAATGCTCCGCGTTGCACTTGTTCTGTATTTACCCTTCTTTGATTTTGTGTGACCTATGCTTTCAAACTGAAAGTAACTGAAATCCTATTGTTGTGAGTTTGTGTTGATCAGTTCTCATGAACAGATTATCGCAAATAATGATGGTTAAGTCAAAAAAATAAATGTTTTTTCTGCTGTTTTCTAAATGTATAAAATGATTGAAGTCCCAGAAGCAATGAAGATTGATGCTGACCTGCTGTGAGGCATCACTTCTATTTTTCCTTGAAGAAGGAAAAACTGTCTGAGAACTCCCAAACTGAAAAACTGAGGGCACATCCTTCCAAAAACTTGTACAGAAACAACTTCCCTGTACAAGTTGTTCACTGAAGCTGATGGAATGACCAGGATTGAACTGCTCACATGCACCAGTTCTTGCAGGGCTGAGCATTGTATTTCATAGTCATTAACCATTCTGCTGTTGTGTGCAGAAAGCCTTCTGTTTTCTGAATTGTCAGCCCATGTGTTTTTAGTGGGTCAATTGAACATCTGCAGCCTTTCAGTTAATATGAGAAGTTTTAGAGAATCTAGGTGTACTACCTAGGAGAATTCTGAATAAGTGAAGGGCAGAGAATGACTCATTAAACCACTGAACTTATCCCTTCTCAAAGTACTTTCAGCAATACATTTGTGTACCTCTAGTGGACAGGCATAATGTGTATACAGGCATAACGCACATGGTGTGTAAAAACACACTACATCTACAAGTAGAATATATTCACAAGTTAAAGTACTGAAATGATTTTAAACAGGTATGTTGGTTGCCCATGTGAAGCTTGGGGATAGCAGCAATGACACCCTGCAATATTGACACCCTGTAATATTGACACTCCCCTCCCCCCCCCCCATTTCTTTGTGCTAAGATTTTTTTTTTATCTTTTTATTATTTCATTAGTGGGTTTTCAGATATTTATAAAAGTGTGGTTTTTGTTCGGTCTTTTTACAGTGAGTATATTCCACTCCCTCATAGTTTTCTGTGGTTTTCGTATTTCCATTAGATGCTGCCCTTGTCTTCCCACTCACTCTGCAGCTTCTTCATAGATTTTAATTGCTCATAGCGTACAAGTTATGGGGCTGAAAACTCTTTCAGTACTTCCTTACTCATGCCAGGAGTTGCTTGTAATATGCTGATAACCTGCTTTCTCCTTTCAAACTGCAGCTCCAATGAGGCTGAGCTCTATAAAGAATGAAAGTATTTAATATAGGTTTGTTAGAGAGTGCTTTTTATTTAAAGAAGACTGGTTATCTCAGGGAAGGATTTCTGGGTCATGTTTCTGAGCCTGTCTGTATGAAAATGGGCTGCCAACTACCATTGAAAAATTGGTGTGGAGAGGCAGACAGGGAGACAGGATTTGAGTTTTAACAGCTAACCCTGTCAGCATTTCCTAATGAGTGCTAACAAATGCATTTGTTTCCTAGTGATGTTTTCAGACATAATGTGAAAACAGATTTGCAGGGAGAGGCTAAATTACTGTCTCTTACTAGCTTGCACTGTTGGCAAACTTGACTAGTTTTCCCACACTCAGTATCCCCTCATCAGATCTGGCAACAGGCAGCAAAAGTGAAGATAAATACTGGTTACAAGCAATTGTTTTTAGTTAAGGCTAATTAATATTAGCTGGTTAGACTGCTTGAGAGAAAGGGGAAGTTCACATCATCAGAGCATGAAACATTTGAGCAAAAGCAGACCTGAAACTGAAACTGCAGGATTGCTGCTATGTTCCCATTATCCTAATATCAGTGTTACTGAACTTCACCTCAAAGTAGAAAATTTTTTGCGATCCTTATATTCTTTTAGGGAAATGCTCATAAACGTGTACTGTGAAAAGGTGCCACAGGTATTAATTCAGTGAAAATAATACAGATGCTTCTTTAGGTGTACAAAATTACAACACTGCAGTAATTGTCCAGAAAAGACATCTGGCGCCACAAACAGAACTTGATTTTTGTGACGTTATCGATGACCGCTTACAGTATTTCTTCTTTTACGCTTTATGCGCCTTTCATGATGATGTGAACATCTGCTGCAAAATACATAGCAGAAGAAGATACAAAAACAAGCTGTTCTTTGTAAATGCTATGGGTGAGGAAATGCATTGCGGTAGCTTCTTGCATCTCATTTGCTCTGTATGTACTGTTCTTTCATGGTGATAAGTCTTAGTATAATGTGTTACCAGAATGCTGCTGCTGTGCATTGCCGCTTAGTAAAGCTACGTACAACAAACAAACAGGCTATTCCAGTAAAAGCTCGATCAGTTAAACCAGTTTAGCTGGCTTCATTATGAAAGTGGTGGGGGCTTCTGCAGGTTCAGTTTTACAAGTCATATGTGCCATCTTCCCAAGGCAGCTATGCTGGCAGAAGTTTGAAAGCGGGTACGGTTTTAGGGAACCCCCTTCGTTGTTTACTTCTAACATACATAGCTTATTTTTGCAATACAATGCCTTTCTTTTTGTTTTCCTTCCCCGTTAATGCTGTCCCTTTTAAATAGCTTTGAATACCTTTATTAGCTACTTGCCTCATTACTTGATACATTTTCTGTACTCTTGAAAGACAGAGAAGAATTTTAAGTTTTGAGTTCTGTGGGTGAGTAGAAAACAGAATGGCTTGTATCCAGATTTTATTATCAAGTGAAAGAATTAGGAGTACTGTGATAATGGCAAATGTGTAAGATACTGGACAGAATTTAACATCCTGATAACTATTGCATGTCATAAAATGCTGTTGTAAACTTTTCTTTTGTACTCTACTGCTCACAGGCGAGAGAACTGGGAAGCAGTGATTGAATAATGTTATTATTACAGTTCTATAGGGTTTTTAGGTGAAAGAAATACCTACAGTACATCAGTAAAAGCTTCTTTAAAATTAACGCATGGTAAGCTAGCTCCACTTTAAAGACTATTGTGGGAAATGTAACCAGGGCACCCAGTGACATTGATTAAAATGTTAATGAAGCACTTCTGTGTGCTACACAAATTGTAGCTATGCTAACACAAACCTGAAGTTGTGTTCACTAATATGTTGCATTGAAAGCTTCTCTCTGCCGTGTCTGCTGATGTGCAGAGAGAAAAGTGTGCAGTTTGTATTGCACTGTACTGCTTTCACAAGACTTGTAAGGGTGAAGCTGTGACTAAGTGTCTGAGGAAGCGCCGGTTAGATCAGGAAAGAGAGTAAGTAGCAAAAGACGTGGCTCAAATTGGGCACAGAACAGGGGTTTATATGCTGGTCTTCTGACAGTGTTAGGAAAAACAGTTATCCGGTATCTGCTGACTGCATTGTGCATTATTTGGAGTCTTTTCCAAAACT
Organism: Coturnix japonica; assembly: GCF_054131305.1. Lineage (NCBI taxonomy): Eukaryota > Metazoa > Chordata > Aves > Galliformes > Phasianidae > Coturnix > Coturnix japonica. The sequence continues at coordinate 110,112,640 of NC_140663.1, forward strand.
TTGCTGATATCCTGCTCATAGCCTGTAGCAGTTCTTTCTTCTTCCTAACACTTACCCTGCTGGATAATGTTCTTGTAAGTTGTACATACTTGTACATAAGAAACATAGCTGCATTTAGGAAAGGTAACTTCTTAGGTTTGCATTCAACCACACTGGCTTATGTTACAGGTTTTTGCAGACAGATAACTGGTTCTTGCTAAAGGCTCTACTGTGAAGTTCTCTTCATAAAAGTTAGATAGATCCTCCTAAATACATAATACGTGGTCCCCCCTTTTTTTTTTAATCTTGCCTTACAGGGTGTGACTATCTTGAAGCATACATTTTAATCTGAAAGGTGACAGTTTGCTTAACCACAACTGTCTAATCAGTCTGTAATTGGTTTTGAATAGTTATGTCTAACATGACTTCATTTCCTCTTTCCCTCACGTGAGCACTTGTTCTGTGTCATGATTTACTGCAAAAGTAAAAGTAGTTTTATTTGCAGTGTTCTGGTTTGGGGAGTTCTATTTTATTCTATTAAGTTTCATTCAGTAAGTCTACTCCATAGCTCCTTCCACAGTGTAAAGCATTCTCTTCCCCATCCATCACTGCTGCAATTCTGGTATCTGAAAAACAAGTGTTATTTTAATTAATACATCGTTTAAGGTAGAGTAGATGGATCTGATACAATGCACAGCCCAGAAGACAATTTTGGGGGAGAGTTTTTTGTAAAAAAAAAAAAAATCACTGTTGCCAGAAACTTGGACGATGTCCTTGAGGCCTAGATAGAAAACAAATGTTTTGCCTTCAGTTTGTGCCTTCAGAAGGAGAAGAATCTGGGGAACACCAGCCTCAACATTTCCAAATATATAAAGGACAAGTGGAATTATCAGCATGTGGTTATGAAGCTGAAATCACATCTGGTTAACCTGAATCATAGAATCACTGAGGTTGGAAAAGACCTTAAAAATCATCGAGTCCAACCGTGACCTACCATACTACGGTAACTAACAACCCTCTGCTAAATCATGTCCCTGAGCACCACATCTAAATGGTTTAATGCCATCTATGATGAGATCACTGACTTTATAGGGAGGGGATAGAAGTTGGCATTGCTGATATTAAGTTTAGGAAGGGTTTTGATACCCTCCCATAGTGTCTTCATTGAGAAACTGTTGAGGTGCAGACTAGATTTGCTCAGAGCCAGAAGGCTGGACTAGATCATTTCCAGAGGTGCCCTCCTGCTCCAGCCATTCTGTATATCTGTAAAAAACAGTTTTATCACTGTACTTTGACTCTGTAGAGACAGTTCACAGATGAGTTAGTAAATAGGAATGCTAGTTGAAATATGGAGGATAAGGCTCTGGGCCCACCTAGAGGCTGTGTCTTGTGAACAAGGGATGCCTTTTCTGTATAATCCCATAGAGTGCTTGTTTTAGTTCCCACTTCTAATTATATCTACTTTTTTTTTCCTTCAGTGAGCAGCATTTTTCACACTCCAATTAAAAATGTGATTCCTTTCCCACTGCTTACACACATGCACCTATGCCAAGAATAAAAAAGGAAGATTTAGTAACATTATGAAATTGTGATTCTTGAAGCATATGAATAGGCTGAATGGACTCCAGTGCCTCTATTTGTTTTTCACTTTTATCTTAGCTTCCTGAGTGCTTTGCTGTGCTTTTGTGCAATATCCTTTTGTCTCTATCTGTCTTTCTTCCCATATCTAAAACTTCTGAAGTGATGTTTAACTGTGAAAAGGCAAGATGTTTACTAATTGCAGTTTGTAAGCAACCTGTTGTGATAGTAGATAGCTACACAGCAAGGAGATATCTTCATTGCGTAAGGGACAGCAATTTGTTTGATTGAATAGAAGCCTTGTCTGATGAAAAAGAATCAACAGAGGAAAGTGTTTGGAAGGAACCGCTGGAAAATATTGTATACAAGGAAGTATAAATGCCAGAGTATTAATCAACCATAATTGAGAGATGTTATTCTAAGTAGGTCTGAATTACTCACATGAAAAAAAGATCTGCTAAATGTGTTTGTACCAAATTATTTATGAATGCGAAAGCAAGAATGTAGGATGAGTTAAAGAAAACAATCTTTTTGGTCATAGTTCCAGTCCCATTAATCTTGCAGACACCTTATCATAAATTTATCAAACTTCATCTTTGTTGCAGTTTGGAGAGTTAATCATGTGACACCCCTCCTTGCCCTCAGGAGTAAGGGGAGTGGAAAGGAAGAACAAAAAATCTGATTAAGATAGGATATACTGATTTATTAAAAGGAATGTGACACAATAGAGAGTAATCACAGTATCACAGAATAGTTTGGGCTTGATGTAGAGGGCAGAGTGCCCTCCCCTATTTTCCCCCTGCGTGTCGTTCCCTAAAAGTTTATACCTGTCTCTTCCTATGTTCCAGCTGTGAGAGCTGTATTGCCATGTCTTCTTATAGATGCTCTTGATATTCTTCAGGTTGCTAACAGCTGTGTCACTGGTGCCTACATGAAACAGCAGCAGTGTGCAGTAGTCTGTGGGACATACAAGGTTTGGCAGCGTCTGCATCCCATCCCTGTTGCAGGCCCCTGGCAAGCAGCAGACCTCTCTAGATAGCAGGTCAGGATGGCAAATGGGTGCCTCTGTACTCGTCAGAAGAGACTACTATCATTGACTATCATGAGATATCAGAGACTACTACTCACCACTATCATTGCTCGCTTTTTCTTTGTTGTGGTAATTGTTATGCAACAGGGAGCTGGTCTGGCTGCCTTACTTATCTCTGATTACTTACCTGTCACTTTTTCCTTCACAGTCTGCAGAACCATGAAGTGACTTTGCAGAGGCATCTCAGGCTTTGGAACAAGCTTCTTCCTTTTGTTAGTCTTTCTCATGACAATTTGCCATTTCTCGTCACTGTTGTGCCAGAGGAGGAGTCTGGGGCTGTTTTGCCCCGAACTGTGGATTCAAAGCAGGTTGCATGTGAATCTGTCTGACTCCCTCCATTTCTGCCTCCAATTAAGAGTAGTAAATCAAAATGAACCAAAAATAAAACTAGAGGAGGGAGAGAGAGCCCATCTGAACCTTTATTGACAAGCCCTCCACTGCTCACCTTCCAGAAAAGACTAGAGAGCTCTTTCCCTATCACCTGGCATTAGAATTCTTCTGAAGGCTCCTCAGAAATGCAGTACATCCCAGGGTAACTTCCCCTGGGAGAATCAGAATTCACATGAGACTGCTAGAGATAAACAGGAAACACAGCTCCGCAGTGCACTGTGTCTCTGCACCCCACAGGCTGTCGCATGATGTTGTGTTATGGAATACTGATAAAACCAGGACAGTGTTTAAAGTAGTATTTTTGCCCTTTTGTTAGAAATATTCCTTTACACTTTAGCCTTACTTTCATAGAGTAGTGTACTTTCACTTTATTAGTGACCACTTTTTATCACCTTTGTGGAAGCTCTTTCCTTTGAGTTAAGGTGGTTTTTCTTTCTTTCCACATGATGTATGTGGTTGGAAGGGACCTCAGGGATCAAATCCCAACCCCTCTGCCAGAGACAGGGTAGCCAGCCACTAGATTAAGTACTGCATTGGATTGCCCAGGGCCCTGCCCAACCTGGCGTTAAACACCACCAGGGATTGGGCATCCACAACCCCTCTGGGCAGCCTGTTCCATCACTCTGTAAAAACTTTCTGCTGACATCCAATTTAAACCTCCCTTCCTCTAGTTTACAGCTATTCCCTCTTGTCCTGTCATCAATCCTGTTTGTTTTTAAACAGACATTTAAGATGCTTTCTTTGCTTGATATACTGTTGTATGTTCATGTGCTGGATAGAAATGGCCTGATAAAGAATGATATACGTAGCATTCCAGATTAAGCCTCACTATGGTAATGTATGTTGACTTTGACTCATCTGTTATTTGTCTATTTCCTCTTGTTTTCAGTGGCCTGTAAATCACTTTGTGGTCCTATACTTATCAAATAGACTCAAAACAATAGAAGCAAACAAGAACTCAAGACAAGCAAAATCTGCAAATTGTTTTGAAATACAGATAGCTATTTTCAGTGGCTTTTTCTAAATAATGTGAACTGATGTAACATTCCTTGAAACGTGTCCCATTACAAGATTAATTTTTAAAGCTCTGCATCTATGATTACTTCGAATTTTTCCATGCCATCAAGATTACTCTCGTCTCGTTAGCTACTCAATGTACATTTTGGTTTTACCAACACTGACTGTGTGTGTGTGTGTATGTGTGTATGGACTGAATCTGTCAGGCAGTGAACCATCTGCACACTATCTAGTAAGCAGGATGCAGGCTGGAATTAGTTTTGTTAAAGACATCGTATATGGAGATAAGCATTAGCTTTTTAATTTACCTGGAATAGCCTCCATTTTGTGCTTCCTGTAGAGCCATTTTTTTTGTACAGCCCTCTTTCTTTTACTGCTAACTACGTTTTCTTATGAGACCCGTCCTTCCTGCAGTCAGAGAATTCTCCAGCTGTAACAAGAGGAAAGAAGGATTTAATAATTTAGATAAAAATGATTGAGTGAAAGGGGAAAAAAAAATTATTGTGGAAGACAAAAATTGCAGTGTATATGGGGCTTTATGTGTCTTTGTGGAGTGATTAGAATAATTTGGCTGCCAAATGAATCATACCTCTTCTTTTGTCATTCATGGAGAGCTTTGCTAAGATAAAAACCTCTGTATGAAAAAGATCTTTCCAGATTGGAGCATTTGAGCAGCCTGTTCTGTCTTAAAGTAAAGTTTATTTTCAGCAGCCATATTCTGAATATGTTTTACGTGTGTAAGGGATGCATGGAAAACAAATCTTACAGTAGAATTTAGTCCCTGGGGACACTTGGCAGAGACATAGCCACGATTAACTCTGATCTAGATTACACTTAGAAGTGGAATACCTGCCTCTCTTGCTTGTAAACCTAGGATAAACTTGCAGGGAACTGATATTAGATTGATACTAGACTTAAGTTGTGAAATTTAAGAGAAGTAGTGAAATTACGGTGTTGCAGCCCTGGAATAGTTTTGTCATGACTGTGACAGCCAAAACTGATGACCAACATTAAAATAGATGAAAAGAAAAAATGGAAAGGGACAAAAAGAACTGCATACGGTGTTGTCTTTGAATTAATAATAAGGATTGAATCAGAGAAGGTTGACTGAAAGGGAGTGGAGAGCAAAGATATGCATTAATGATAAAATATTCTGGGTTAGGGCACCATAACCTGGGATAATATGCTGAGAAGTGTAAGTGCTATAAAAAAAAATACAAACCAAAACAGTAAGAAGAAATTAGACTGGAGTAAATGCAGAGTAACATTCAAATTCATCCTTTGCTGTGCTCCCTTTTCTTGCTTTTTTGGTGGATTTTCTTGTCTTCCTCAGTTATCATTTCCTGATGATGAGCATGTCCCCATGGCTTTTCCAGCAGTCTGCAATAAACCACTTCTATTCCACTTCTTACTAAGGCTTAGTAACACGGCTGGGTGGCAAGGGGAGAAGTTTGGGGTGTGCATAGGGAGTTGAGAACTAGAGCACTGAGGTTAAGCAGAATGGTTCTGAGAAGCTGTCCAGTAGGACCCTGCTTCTCTTTGTACAGAAAACAGCGTTGAAGAGTGGCATCTGCTAACAAAGAAAGACCAACGTGTCTGCATGGCTTTGTCCTGTAGGCTATTAAAATGCATTGAGATGATTTTATATTGATTTCATCTAGTTAGCTTCGTCTAAAATTGCAGTCAGCAGCCTAATTGAAATCAGTTTGTTTTTCAGATTGCCTTTCAGCGTTTCACTTTCAACAAATGCTCCAAAATTCTCACAACATTTAACTTGTATAGCTGTGTTCTATGGAATCTTTTATTAGTATTATTTTGTAGCATTAGCTTCATGGATTTGACACAAAGCTCACCAAGTCAATTGACCTTTGGGCGGCACTGCACATCGCAATTAATATGATGTATTTGCTTCAAGTTATGTTTCTGTTTTGAAAGGTTAGCGTACAGCTCTGTACACACGTGTATTTCTTGCCTAAACTGTATTCAAAGTTCTCCTGGAACCTCTGAGCAGCAGCAAAGTATACTGCAAACTGCATGGGCGGACCAATGTCGTAACTTAAAATGGCATTTCTAGGAGGTCAGTTCATTTTTTTCCCCCTTGAAATCTCACTCTTTTAAATGTTATTAATGTCGATTCATTCTAGTTGACTAAGAACAAATGGTTTAAGGCTAGATCAGTGAAACATGATTTTCTGTGTTAGAATGGGATAACAGAAGATCGTCCTTACATCGATCTTATTTGCAAAGGCTGAGTGTCATTCTGAATATTTTTTTTTTTTTGCTCTCTGTAGCAACAGTGTTATTTATTACATCTTTTGGTCACCTCGAAGGATCAGGGTTCCTTATGACTATAGTTCTGAACTGACTTCTTTGCAAATGGTTCCCTTGAAACCTTCCAGAGACAGTTATTGTTCAAGCTGATGAATCTCCGTATTGGAGTAATGCAATGTGCCTTTGTTCTACAGCTAATTATAAGTACTTTGGGCCCTAGGGCTCCCAGCACTCCGAATGCTAAGCACCAAACACCTCCATTAGCATAACCTTCTTTTTCACATGAATACCTAGTTAATATCTAATTAATGACTATTATTTAAAATTGTTCATGCATTTATATAACTTTGGCTCTAAACTCTCTATTGATACCTCAGATACCTACTCACAGTGAGACAGATCTAAACATTGAAGCAGAACATTCAATCTAAGCTTTTGTTGGCTTTGTAATGGCTGCTGTAGAGGCTTCTGTGACGCCAGCACTTAACCAGTCCGGCACACTGTTTGGTAGCGCTTTGGGCATGAAAGATGCTAAATAAAGCATCTTAAATAAACAAACAGTGCAGACGGCAAACAGCAGCTCAGTTCTTTGCGAACGCTGCATAAATTCAAGCCTGATCTAATGCAAGAAAAAACAACATCCAGCTGTCTTTCTTTCTTTTTTTTTTAATTTTTTTTTTAAGAATAGCGTATCAAAAGCAAAACCAATTAAAGGCAATATGTTTCTCATTTTACTTTCAGGTTTTTTTTGGTGGTTATTTAGATAAAACATGAATGATTTTAAACAGCAACTTGTTCGTGTGCATGTAGTGTCTCTAAAATGATCACATAAGTAGTGTGATCAGAGGGGTTTGTGGGTGAGCTGAAGCTCTTTTGGTAAAAAATAATTTTCTACTTAACATGGAAATTATTTTACCCTCTAAAGTGAGTTGCAATAATTAGGATGACTAGCAGCTCAGAAAGGACTCCTTTACCAAATTCTGCTGCAATTGAAATGGCAGCGTTGTTATTTTACTGCCTTGCTCCCTGACTGTGTAACAAGAAGTGTTAAAGGAAATCTGGCTGCTCAATTTTTTAGTATCGTAGACCCATAGAACATCTCGAACTGGAAGGGAACCACAGGGATCGTGGAGTCCAACCCCTGGCTCCACACAGCACCACCCAAACCAAACCCTATGTCTGAGAGCGCTGTCCAGACGCTCCTTGAACTCCAGCACTGGGGGCCGTGCCCACAGCCCTGTGCATCCCGTTCCATGCCCACCGCCCTGTGGTGCAGCCCCTTTCCCTGACCCCCAGCTGCCCCTCCCCTGGCACAGCTCCATGCCGTTCCCTCGGGCCCTGTCGCTGTCACACAGAGCAGAGCTCAGCGCTGCCCCTCCGCTCCCTGTGAGGAGCTGCAGCCGCCATCAGGCCTCCATCAGCTCCTCTGCTCTGTGCTGAGCAAACACAGCGGCCTCAGCCACTCCTAGAACATCTTGTCCTCCAAGACCTTCACCGTCTTCGTAGCCATCCTTTGGATGCTATCTCTGATAGTAAAGAGTTTCAATCTATGTTTATATTCTAACCCCAAATGATGAATCCCGATCTCTCTCCTGATATTGTTTAATTTTGGGTCTGCTGTTATGGATACATACCTCCTACTCCCTAAATTGAGATTAATATTAAATTCAGAATGTTGAACTGGATGCCTCAGCAGTAGTGTAAGGCAAAAAGGATTGACCCGTATTTTACTGTGAAAAAAGGATACTTGCAGCTCACCTTCGCGAGTACAGTAAGATTGAATGCTGATAAATCATTAATTCTTTGTTTTTCATGTACTCTGTTCTGATGATGAACTAGAATTGCTTTCCACATGCTGACTAAAGCAATAAGAGTGAGGTAGAGAGCTGCAGCATTTTATCATAGAAGCTGTTTGACATGAGTTCATAGCTATTCTGCTAAAACAGAAAGAGCCAACCATTGCTGTAGTTTACTGTTACAAATGACCTAACCCAGAGGACTTTTACAGCTCAAAGTAGTGCAGCATGGCGTACTAATGCTGATAATTCTTCAGGCGATGAGATTCATCAGACAGATGTTCATCATTGTTTTGTATGAGCATCTGGTTTTCTGTATGAAGACTTATAAAGTACCATCTATCAAGTGCAAAGCTCTTTTCGGGACTCCTTCATTTTTCATAAGGAAAAGAAGAGCTTCTGCCTAATCAGGTGAGATGACCAGCAGTCATTAAGGTGTGTAACTTTAACAAGTTTATTCAAATATAATACCTTGCCATCTCAAATACATCTGCTTCACAGTGTATTTCTAATTAAAAAGATCGTTAGTTAAGTAATCAGCTTCTATTTAAAAAAATGTGATAGAGCTCATAAAGAAAATTATCTGCTTACTTTTTAAAAACAGAGTAAATCTGAAATAGATGAGCTGACATCGCTGAAGCCTAAGGCACGAGTTTAATTAGTTAGCTATAGTGGAAGCTATGCCAGTGTTATGCAGTGCATACCTCAGGGAATGTTCATCTCAATGGATTTATAATGTTTTATACCTCATGAATTTATCTTACCAATATTGAAGAAATGAGAAGAAGTGTTAGGGGAATTTTTTTTTCATTAATTCCTGAAATGATGTTGAAGTTTTTAAACTTGTAATTCTGTCTCCTTACTTCCACACTTTTTTGCCACTTTTAGAAATGGCTTTTGAATGTGCAGAGACGTTGGGGATTTATTACACTTCTTACACCAGACTGTTTCAGTAGTTGCTTATCTTCATAGAAAGTATGTGTATAAGTATTAGCAGGTGAGTAGTGTAAGTATGCAGAGTAAATCTTTTGTGTTACTTCTAACAGCGAACATGCGTTTTTCACTTCTGAAAATGATAGTTCTTATGAAATAAGAACTCCTATCTCCTCATAGCAGAATGATAGCAGTTACCTTGTCATTAGCTTCCTCTTGATGAGTCTGTGTGTGTTTCAGTCTTCTGAAGATGACCAGGCACTTGCTCCAAAAGCAGGGCTAGCAACCTCACCCACAATCCAGTCACGAGCCCTGGTAGTGCAGTCCATAGTGGATCTATTTGTCTGCCTGAGAGCTGGTTGGAACCCTTCACGGGGCTATTTTTTGCATGGAGACACAGGTGATGCCTACACCCTAAGGAATATAACCTTAGTTGGGTTGAAATAATGGGTAGTACATTGGAATGAGGAAGGAGTCCTTGTTACTCCATTTCCCCAGAAGATTACATTTCCACCCCAAGAACTCAAAGTCATTTATGGTGAAGATTCAGAAGATTGGGGAAGAACTGCAGGTAGTTGCTATGTAGTACTGTGGACTTATTTTTCCTTATTTTCAAACTCTTTAAAACCAGTTGTGAATAAGAGATCTTGAAATGTATAGTTTTGGAAGCCTAATGCTACTTGAATAGTTTATGAATTTGCCCATAACTAATAATTTAAGAAATGTCATGAATCCTGGAAACCACCTGTTTGCCTCTTTGTTGTTTGAAAGAGAGTTTCACAAATGAAGTGGCAAATATCTGTATGTCCTCAGCTATTCTTAAATCTTCCTTTCAGAGGATGTTCCAGTAAGAGGCATAACATATGTTGGTAACTACACTTAGATAGACGTAGTCCTTTCAGGATCTTGGACACCTCAAACAGTTTTGGCACACACTCTCCCCCAGTCTGGCTGCTTCAGTCTGTGATCAAGGAACTCAAACAGTTGTTTGTTCCTTGGCCAATCTTTTTAAACTCCTGAGTAGCAGCTGAAGGAGTTAGAGTTGTGAGTTTCTTGTTTTTAGAATGACTGTTCTCTTGTCATGCTCAAGCTGAAGCTGATCTTCAGAGATCTGGGAAGAGGCACAGATGAGTCATTCTTTTCTCTCTCTCTCTGCAGTGCTGCAGAAAGTTACTTGGTGCTGATAGCTGAGCTCCTGAGACTAGCAGGGAGCAATGGGAAGCAGCTGGACAAGTTGTATTTTAGACCTGCTTTGGGTTCTTCGGTTTACCATCAAAAATTTTTATATTATATTTTTGATAATATTTGCAGTTTAATACCACACTTCTAGTGTGTTGAGGAACTGTTGGAGTTTAGAGATCAAGTAATAAGGAAGATAGTCTCCTTAGTCTGTGATATTGTCAGAAAAGCATATTCTACCCTGGAAATATCCTAATTTGCATCATGGCTGCAACCCTGATGTTCTTGGTAGGAGCAAGCCTGTATTTCACCAAGCTGTGCAAATGCGCATGATTACATCACTATATGAATGGACAATTGTTTTGAAGTTGTCAACAGCTGTGTGACCTAATCTCTTGGTGTAAATGTAACAGGCAGACTTATTATTATTGACTAAATGACTTATCTCCAAATGGAAATCAAAGAAATCATATATATATTGGTGAATGAAGAGATGCAAAAGATTCAGGCATGGAAGATAAAAGTAGGAATAAGTTTGGTCTGCCCTGTTGAGTGGCTTTGAATGTCAGTTCTGTCTAGTAGCTGCTCTGATGGATGCGGAGGAGAAGGAGAAAGGAAAGTAACCTATAGATGTCTCAAGAAATCCTCAAAGAATTCGGCCCCTATGATTACTATAGAGCATACTTGTGACAGCTGTGTAAGAAATGCCTGCATGGTTTTATTACTTAAGACTAGCCACTTTACATACTAAAAGCAAATGCAACAATTTACGCTGTGTAAGTGTCTTTGTAAAGTGGTCATGTGTTGTCTGTGATTGGTATGGGTGACTTTGCTTGGCTAGCCTTTCGTAACCCCTGTAATTTATAGCTAGCAAATGCAGTTTCTGCAAGAGGAAGGCATTCTTTTTTTTCCTTACATATAAGGAAGTGATATACATTTTAGATTCGTGGCATAGAGATGTTGTTATGGGCTGACTGGGGGGTCTGAAGTGTTTAATGTGCAGCCCAAGGTTGGCTTGTGATCAGACTTGAATGAAACTGTTGGCATGTTTAGTGCAAAGAGAGCATAAATGTGGGTTTGTATAAGGTGAAATAGCTACAAGTGAGGGAAAGTCATGTTGTGTGACCCATGTTATGTGTGATGTTGGCACAGTGAAAATAGCAGTACTCTGTCTAGCCTGATATTCTTGTCCCCAAGACCGGGTGCCTGTATAAAAAAAATTTAATAAGTCTTTACTTTTTTTTCTGCCTAATGAACTTTTGAGCTTTTAATTCCTTCCATGGGAGGAAAAACCTACCAGGACACTCAGACAGCCTGTCTGCATGTTGTCACAAGAAATCTAACTTACACATTAATATTCAGATGAGCCCTGACTGCCTTGGACTCTGCTGGGCTTCAGCACTGCCTGCCTGCACATGTGTGCCCACGTTGGTTAAGGGGCTCTGAAGACAGAGAAATGAGATGGGTGCTCAGAGCTCTCTGTTCTTGTTGCCCTTCTCAGAGATATAAACCCAGGCCTGGTAGGTTCTGCAGCCTACTTTGAGGTAGCTGTTGTAGGGTGGTGGCAAGCAGTGACTGCCGTGTCTACTTCACCTTTCAGCATGCTACTTTTGGGTGTGCTAATTTCTAAAGCTTCCTTCAAAAATTTGCAGAAATTCCCTGAGAGTGTTATCTGTACATTTGTAACCCACGAGACTTCTTTGTCTCTGCTTCTTCCTCTTCTCACTTCCTCCTCCTCCCTTTCTACTGAAGAGAAACTGCTCTGCTGGGCAATGGTGTGCAACCCCCTCAGAGCAGATACCTACATGCAGCTTTTGCTCAGCAGGGGTTGCCTGTCAGCTGCAAACCTGACCTGTAATGAGAAAGTGGAAACACAGCCTGACATTTGTCACGGGAGAAGTGGAGCAATTAAAAAGCTACTTTGTGTTGTATCAAATATCTACACAAAGGCAAGACACATTAATTCCCATGGGAGTGCAATACATTGGGCTTTAAATTTTATTGTTGTTAATGATTTACCTACTTGATGCACATTTTCCTTTTTTCTTTCTTAAAAAGCATTGCAGTAGTTAAGAGGGAATAGTGGTGCAGACAGGGCTAAATCTACAGTTAGATTTGGAACAGTTGGTAGGCTGTGTTTGAAATGGAATCATGCTTTTGGAAAAGCATGGATGCTTATGCTTATTATTTTTTTGCCATATTGCAGGTAAATCAAGCTAATTTCATTGTGCTGCTAGTATGGTTGAGTGAATGTATTTTTTGTCAGTTACCAGGGAGTGGGCCTTTGGATCAGAAGAAGCTGTATTAAAACCTGATCGATGATGCAAAGATACAGCTCTGAAGTATTGATGCAGCTGGAAAGAGAAAAAAAGTAAGTGTAGAGGGAAAGGAGCAAGCAATGCAGCTACTGAGGATGGTTTTAGTCAGCTGAGTGTTCTACTGTAGAGATACGTTACAGCAGGAGGGAAAGAAGAGACAGATAGTACTTCTAGGGTATGGAATCAAAGCGCTCCTGCTAGGGTCATTTCAAAGGGTTTTATGTTATTTGGATTGTATGGAAGACTTGGCTTACATAGTTCATTCACTATTCTTATACATTTATGTTTGCTGTTAAGTGCTCACTTGGCTTCAGTGTGCTCATGAAAAATAGGTGGAAGTAGCACTGTGATGGAGGAGGATCTCTTCTGGGTGTGCTTGCCATGATGTACTCTGCTTCAACCTACAGCCTTTGTGGAAGTGATGTATTGGAAAGGCTTCAACGTCAGTACAAGTTAATATTTACTTATGAGTGAGATACATGGGTTTGGAGTAGGCTTTGTCAGTGAGTCCTTATGTGTAGGCAGGCAAAAGAGCTGGTTATGATGATTCCTGTTTTCAGAATTCTCCTTGCAGGAGAAAGAATAGAATTATCAATTGTAAACAAAAACTGAGATTTGGGTGTGATCAGAGCCAAAGCCCTTTTCTGGGGGATTGTATGACGTCTGTGAACATTCTGGCTTTAACCTGAAGCATTTCTTATTTTATGTGTAAATAGCTTATAAAATCCTTGAAGTCAGGGAGTCGAGAATAAGGGCAAAAAAGGTGATAGGTGTATGGGTGTGCTAGGGTCTGCCAGTGTAGGAAGATGGTTTAGGTGGAGTTTCTAGGCCTGTTTAAATATTCATTAACGGTCTTATAGAGAGGAAAGTCTGTTTCTTTTGGAATCACTCTGGTGAAATAAAAATGAAATGTTGTCAGTTGCCATGTTCTGTACCAGCTTTTCTCCTGAACGGAAAAAGTCACTGATTGTAACCACCTCGTTCTGTAGTCTTAAGGAAGATCTTTTGTCTGGAGCAGAATCCTCATCTCCACTCAAAAGGACACTGTAGTTCTGATTGACTGCAGTGGAAATAAAACTTCACCCTTGAATATGAGTACATTTATTCTAAATGTGAGTAGGATGATGATTATACCGCAGTTAAAAACAGAACAGGACTTCTTTTCAGAGCAGATAATGTGCTTGCATGTTATTTTTGACTTACATTGGGTCCCAGAATAAATCCAGAAATCCTGTTTGCAGTTTATAGGACTTTCAGTGAAGTGTATTTTTATATTACAAGAATTGTTCAGTTAACGCTGCTTTCCTTCGAGTGGGAGCTGTTGTGCACAGGGCTGCCAGAAGAAGCATTATTAATGTTTTGAAGTCAGAGCACAGAGCTTTAGAAGAAGGACAAAGATCACCAAAACACAGCTTTGTGTGTCTGTCTGCTAGTGAAGCATAGTTTGCTGGCTCCCTGCTTTTGGCTGTCACCGTTGGATGTGAGGAGGCTAAAAGCAAAGCTGGCAGAGAGTAGAATCACATGTGGCTTTTGTCTTGGAGCATGTTCCTGGATCCCAGATCCCTGACATGGGGAAGTGTAGGGCCTCCAGGTGAGGGGTCTGTGGCTGTTGCACACAACTCAGAGCTTGTCTCATCAGGTCAGCAGAGTTCCTTAGAGATGGAAGGGACCCTTAAAGGCCATCTAGTCCAACTCCCCTGCAATGAACAGGGGCATCTACAGCTGTACCAGGGTGCTCAGAGCCCCATCCAGCTCTGAGCTTGAGCATCCCCAGGGAGATTCCATTCTTACCTATTATTTTACCATTCCTTCCCTCTAGATATATTCACAGAGAGCAATCATATATATTTTAAACCTAGCAAACAAACCAAGTGGTTTTGATTTCCTCTTTCAAGTTTTCCCATATCCTTTTGAATGATCCTCCTCCCTTCATTTAATTTCCAGTCCTTCATTTCACCTCCAGTAGTGTAATCAGTCCTTTTTTACTGCAGAACTGTATGCAGGTACTACAGGAAATGTCAGTTTACCCAGGACTTAATATTTCTTTAGTCTTTAATTACATGAAATGAGACTTTTTCCAATAGGCTCCTGCCTGACTCCAGGCTTTGTATTTTCATTTTATTTTATTCAGGCTCCTTATCTTGTTCCATTTGCTTTCCATCCTTTCTTCCTAGCTCTTCCCCCAAGCTGCAGCACACTTTTGGTGCTTATTTCTATGTTAAATATGACTGCTCCTTCCCTAGTCACACCTGGAAGGCTTCATAAGCTTGTGTCTTTGGCAGTCTCCTCCTCTTTCTGTCAGATTCTATGTTTGCTTCCCTCCTTGTATTGCAGATGGTCATCCTAAATTCTCTGATTCACCCTCTAGGCTGCCCCAGTTTTCTTCTTCAAGTTTGTCAGGTAAATCCATACATATTAGCTTCTCGTCCCTTGGTATTTTGTTTCCCCATATTGATCTGTGATGATTTCCTCCTGCTACAGTGCTGACATGGGAGCACTGAAAGCACTAGGCTTAGTCTTGGTGCAAGGTTTTGTACTGGGCTCCATCACCATCTGGTACAACTGAGAGCTGTTGGGAAAGGAAAGCTCTGCCCTTGTTTTTGCAGTCTGCCAGTAAGCGCTCACTAGTATCCCAGCATGTGCAGCATGGTTGGCGTTAGGATTGGACAGAGTCTCCAACTTGTTTGGTGAGGATGAAATCTGTAGAGATTTCAGCAACTGCTGTTAAGTCAGTTGTGAGCCTTTTTGGTTTTGAGTGATTATTATTATTAGATGTTTCCCTGTCTTTAATTTTAGCAACTACTTGAAAAGGATTAAATGTTTTAATCCATAATGCAGAAAATGGAATAATAAAGGAAATAAATTTAAAGAAGAAATGTGGATATTTTCCAAATACAAGATATAACCAACTAAAATATAAATTGGGTTTTTAGCTGGAGATACCATTCTTATGTTACACCACTTTCTGTTATAAAACTTCTAATTAGGGACAGGCATAGCTGCCTCTGGGCATGCTCTAAGTCCACACACCAAAGAGAAGAATGTATTTGGTTAATCACAATTCACTTGACATAGGAATCTTTTTATCTTAATATATTCTGTTGCCTGCTGTGAATGAAGTGAAATCTGATTACTGAAAAACACTGTACTATTTGTCCTTGTTCCAAGTGTGTTTTACCCCAGTTTGTGCAGCATCATGTGTGTGTTACACTGGTAGATCTCCAGGACTAGGTTTCCAGCTTGAAGTGCAGATGATTTTAATGCTGGATTGCATTTTTTTTTCAGGAAGAAGAATCGTGAAACAACAAAATGTATTTTCTTATATGCCAAAAGAAAAAAAAAAAAAAAATCTCTTGAGGCAAAAAATAGCCTAGCAGCAGTTAAGAGGTAATGGTGATGCAGACAGGGATAAATCTGCAATTAGCTATGTAGTATTAACTGAAATATCTGCTCACTGCTAGGCAGGCATAAATGCTGAGCCACCCTTATAAGATTTGTACTGTGCTCCAGAGCCCACTAAATAGATTTAGAAGCACAAAACTATTATGACAGTAGCAATTGCATTATAGAGATCCTGCTTCAATTTGCTCCTCAGTGCAGGCTGTTTAAATATGTTACAAACAGCTGAAGTGGTGGAAGCTAAAACAAGGAGTTTTTATGTGCTTTGGAAGCTCTCTTGCATTGTAAAACTGAACCTTTATTATTTCCTATAAGTAAAGTGCATGGTTTTAAAGCAGACAGCTCCATGTCTTTTCTTCATGAAGTGGCTTCCCCTTTGGAAAATGAAGGCATATCTTCAATTTTCTCTCCCATTGCAGCAAATGTGTTCTCTGACTTTGCAATAGCAACGTCTTGGATGGTGCCTTTACTCAACCTGTTGTTACTGCTGGGAGCTGCACAAAATTATTAGAATAAAATGGTGCAAGCTGCAGGGGGAAAGGATGAGGAAGAGATGGACTGGCTTCTTGTGGTGTTTATAGGAGGCTTGTTTTTCCCTTGAGATGGTGAATGGATTTCAGTCACCATAAATAAAGTGCTGCAGGGTTGTTTCACAATCTGTGGTTGCTCTCTCACTGCATATGGAAATAGACATTACTGTTGTTTCCACGTTCTTACAGTTGTTTAGGTGTCTCAGGATATATCCATCTCCTCCCGCACTGTTTTCTTCCCATATTTTTCTCAAAGCTCAAGAAAACAAATCATTATCCAAATGGGGGAGAGGAGTTACTCTCTGTGTAGTGTGATTGCAAAGCTGAGAGGTTATCCAATGAAATATTGTGGTAATGAGGGAGACTGAAAACAGAAGTACTCAGAATCCATATGGAATCTTAGCATACCAGTTTAATTGGCAAGAAAACCAAGATAGCTCCGTCATCACTTTTTTTGATGTTAAAGTAATATAGGCTGATGTTCTGGCCTGGCAGGTTAATTCCATTGCATGCTGTTCTATACAGGGACATTTACTGTGTATTTAAAAATAAAGCAACCAATAACCTCTACAACTTGCAAAATACCAATATAAACTATTACTAAGTTACATGTACACATAAGGATTGCTTTGTGATATGTGCCTAAGAGGCATAATTATTTCTATGCGTTCTCTAATGTCACTGGAAGGATAGATAAGGTTTTTAATTTCCAAATATTTTTAGATATGTGTGCCTAAGTCAGAGCTAATATGAAGCAAGGAGTGATTAATATTTCGGCCATGCACACGTTAGTCACTTGCCCTCAAGTTTCCTTTCTTCTCTCTCTGTAATTTGGGAAGGAGTTGGTGTGTAAAAGGCAGTTTGGCCAGAGATCAGCGGGTTTTCAGGATCACTGCAAAGCCAGTATCTCTGTGTAGTTGATGTTTCACAAAATGCTTTCTGCCTTGTGCTCACTTTCCCCTTATTAATACCGTAGCTTGCCCAGGTGACAGCAGCAGGGCTTAGACAGCAACAGAAAATCTCTGCAAAGATCTGACTGTGCTTGTGGGCTGATGGCGCATGCAAAAATTGAACTGCCATTCATCCAGGCTTATGTGCTAGCCGTGCTGACGTCTTTCAGGCATGCTGGCATGTAGATCTGTTCTGCTACGCTCTGAGCAAAGGTACTGCTTGTGGGAGCTCTGACACTGCACAGTTTGGAGCAGAGGGTAAAGAACAAGAGCTGCACTATTTAAGCTTCGTTATTTTTCACAATGTTTTTGCAGTCTAAGCACCAATATACTACATTCATGTCATTTCAAGTATTTTGTTTGAAATTTGAAGAAAAGGTAACTCCATTCCTGAATAAAGGTGGTGTATTATAATGGAATGTGCATATGGATACCTTACCCCATCTGAAGAAAAACTATTTTCACACTTTTTACAGACATATTTTTCTAAAAATGTGGAGTTGTCTGTTTACTTATTAAGATTCATAGAAAACTCATTTGCCAGTCTTTGAGACCACGTAGAAAGAATCCACGATTCAGCTTCTAGGCAGATTGCTGGTATTTCTGATAATAATTCCAAAGGAGGAGGCCCACCTGAGCAAGGCTGACAGTAAATGGAATGGTCTCAAAAGCACTGAGCAGACGTGTCAGATATGTCAAAGCTGCAATGAGTTAATAGTGAAGAGCATCAGTACTAAAACACATCTTCTGGTTGACCTTTTAAATTATTTGATATCTCTGAAAATATGATGCCAGTATCTTATTTCCCTGTTTTATTCCACTTTCACCCATACTACGTTTTAGCTCCCGTCTGGGCGTTGTTTTTTCAGAAGCATTTTTCAGATGGCTAAATGCTGTCAGGATAATGAGCCAGAAGTAGTGAGATGTCCCCTGTTGTGCTTCGGAGATTATTCCAAGTACATTAATAGAAGGGAGAAGAGTCTGGAGATAACGTCCTGAAATACATTTTCAGCTTAAAAGCTGAGCCATAACCATGGTGTCTTCTATGCTTATTTCAGAAAGGCTCTGGAAAGTCCATGTAGCTGAGTTGAAGGTGATTCTGCATGTGAGATTCCTCTTCTGCCTGTGCTACATATTTTTCTTTGCTTTGTAAATAATTAACTGTATAGCTGGCTCTATACTTGGCAGTGTTTACAGTCTGCAGAGTTAAAACTCTGTTGGTAACCATAGCAGCTAACAATGATCCCTGGCGTCTAGCGGCCTTTCACCAGATCAGCATATTTTTTTAAGCTGTAGGATTGAGTCCCCGGGTCTGTGTTAGCGGTTTGATTGTCCTTACAGCTCCATTCCTGGTGCTGTAGGACAGCTTAGGGTGCATTTTCTAGCAGATTGTGGAAATTTCTTTGTGTCAGAGTCTGAACCTTCATACACAGTCATGAAAATTTGAAAAACAAAATACAACACCACACCCCAAAACTGCTGAGTGGATCAAAGTGGACCCAACCCCAAACTTGTTTCATGGCTTGTAGGTTATGGGTAGCTTGAAGACCAGCAGAAGAGTATTTGGTACATTGTTTTTTCTGTGTTCCAAACTTACTGGTAAATTTTCGCAGACATGGTCAAGTTTGAGCCTACTGGAATCTACTTTGTACCTCCTGGAAGAGAGAAAGACATGGCTTTCCTGTGGACTGTGTGCTTGTGTGAAGAGCTTTTGCACAGTGGAATTAGAAATTACTCTGCAGATTTTGAAGGGAAGTTTAAAAACAGGTGTGCTGGTCTATGGCTTTAATTTAATCTGTTGTATTGCTCAGGCAACTGGAGAAGGCAACAGCTATTACATCTAAATGCAGAATCCATGGTTAAAAATACATTTGTTTTTCTTTCTCTTGACAATCAAAAATCCTATCTATGTTTAATAGGAGGGATTGTATCCATTCCATGTATCACAGCAATCTTAGTTCTGACATTTCCTAGCTCATTTTGTAGAGCAGAAGGATGCCCTGCATGTTAAAAGCCTGAGGCAAAAGAAGGGAAAATACTCAGATAACATTGTGTTTCTGTATGAGGCTTGCATTAGGGAGGTAGCATATTAGAACTATGAGTGCCTTGTAGAGGTTACTTGGTTCAAATCAGTGCATGCAGCATTCATTATTCCCATGTGGATACAGAGATGAAGAACCTGCTCTGTCTTGTTCAGTATCCTGTTTCCTTGCTCACCTTTAAAGGACAGTTGAGGAGAAAAGGTGGTAGACTCTTCTGAATGACCCTTCAATGGAGTGTCCTTTGTTACCTCTTGCAATAGTATAAAATTCCCTTTAAGCATTTTGTTACTATTGTTTTATATAAGACTTGCGGTTCTGGGCTTGATGCTTTGAATACTGAAGAAGGGTTTTGAGTATGTACTTCCAGTGCCTATGTTATGCTTTGTTAGAAGTCACAATGGAATGGCTGAGTAGATACGTGTTGTCTCTTCCACTTTTTGGTGTTTAAGTTGGGTGGTGATCTGGTCTTACTGAGTCTTCATTTGGTTTCTTCTACTCAAGAAAAAAATCTTTGTGAGTTTTTAAGAGGTTCCAAGCTTCTCTCTTTATTATTATTGCTCATTTTCTATGTTAAATTTGAATTTAGTTATTAAAATCTAATTGATTTAAATGTACTATTGCTTATAATATAGATGTAACTCAGGAGGATTGATTGACCACTGAATTGTCTAATATTATTGTCTTGAGGAACTGTAGAACATAACAAACCTATAGTGATGGTTGATGCTGCAATACACATGGTGTAGGAGGGCAGCATAACATCACGTGTACTCATTGACAGCATCATGTGAGAATTGCTGAGTTGTTGTCCACAGCAATGTTATGTTAACATCTTATGCTTCTAAAAATCCTTCCATTTCGATAATGTTTTGTTTTCCTGAACTGTGAGGGAAAAATGGTAGGTGGGTATTACAGTTTATAGGTGCAATTTTACAAGTCTGTTGAGGAGGGCTACATTTCTGTTACTAAGTGGAATAGTGCTATAAAAAGGGAGAAATTGCGTTAGCGCTACTGTTTTAAAAGGTGATAATATGTTAACATTAGTTTTCCTAAGGCAGTTTAAGTATTACAAGTAGTTATTCACTTAGTTGCAATTAGACTAAAGTGCACAATGGCTTCTGTGCTGATAGAAGAAACGCTTGGGCTAAAAAGAAAAGGCGTGCTAAGAAACATTGTTTTCAAAGAGTAAGCTTACTGAAATGGTAACTCTGAGATCTTCAGCACTCCTTGGCCACAATGTAACTGTTTACTGTACTTCTATGTCCTTGTATCTTTCTAGTCACTTACAGAAATTACCTATGCATCAGATTGAGAATAATCTGTATGTAATCCTAAAAGGAAAATGCTTTGAATATGCATTTTATCAGGCTGCAATACTGCACTGTAATGGAGTTGAGTTTTCCTTTTTTACCACTCAGAATCCTCGTATAGAAACTTGCAGAGGCTAATAATTTTTCACCAGATAATGTTGGTGCAGATTTTGGTTTGCTGCTGTCATGGGGTGCTGGAGATTTCCTTTCGGAGTGAGGACTCAGTATATCAGTGACTGGGCAGAGGTAGTGATGGAACAGTTCATCCCTAGTCAGCAGTTTTTATCTTATTTATCTTTCATAGAAATTGGCATATTCAGTCCCTTCTCCCCCAAAACTCTGACTTTATCAAACAATTGCAGGTGATACATTGGGTTTTAGTCTACTTCTACCTCTTGGCTTGTGCATCTGCTGTTCTAAAGCCAGTGTTTGAGTTGTCTGACTTCTGGCTGTGTTGTAACATGCTTTTAGCAGCCAGGTCTTTGGATGGACTTTGTTTTCAAGAAAGAGAGAGAAGGAGTCTCCCTTTCCACAAGCCGGTCTTTGACTGGGACGGATGGTCAACCTCCTGGATTATTAATCCTTTTATTATAGTCTCCAGTTGGCCTTTCATTACTTCTTTTCCCCACTTTCCCTCCTCTGAGATCTTGATAGCGACAGGAATAGTAAGATTTGATGATAAGCTCTTTCTTTTCCTTTCATCAGCACTGCCTCTTATTCTTAAAATGCACCCTTTGTGATTATTGTTAGTGTGTTTTTAGGCCTCTCCAGCAGTCAGAGGAAATGTGGAAAGGCTGATTTGCAGCCCATCCCAGCCTTTCTGGAAGTGTTATGCTCATTATTCCATCAGTGATTTTATAAACAGCACCTCATCACACTCAGGAGAAAAAGCTGAGAAGATTCCATCAGATACGAGGTTGATATTACCTAGTCCAATTACTGTGCAGTTTGGAGGCAAGTTTGCTAGGGTTGAATTTCAGACATTTTTGCTAAATGTTGGATCTAATTCAGCATATGAATTTCCTTTTTATAAACAGGAATGACTTGTTTTTGTTTTCCTATCAGGTAGCCTCAATAGTTTCAGATGGTGGAAGGGAAAGGGCTAAGTTTGAAGACAGTATTTTTATCAAAGGGTTCTTTACCTGCACAAATTTTGAGTGTATGAAAATAAATGTCCTAAGGAAAGGACAGAGCTTGTGAAGAAGAAGTAGTGTGTTTTTCCAGTTTTTCTTGTACGCTTCAGAAACCTGAGTAAATATGTTGAGGAGCCACCGATCTAGCAGGAAACTCAAGTACCTAAATGAAGACAGTCTTTTCTGTCTTTTTTTCTGGTCTTAGAAGCTTTTTTTTTTTTTTTTTTTTTTTTTTTTTTTGCATAGAAAATGGCCTTTAAAGCTTAAATTTTGAATGGGAAGAACTTCAGGGATAAACTAAGACAAATAAATGAATCCTTTTCCTGAGTCCTGCAATTGTATGATTGTATGTACTGTAAATTGATTTTTGAAAGGAAAAAGAAAAAGGGAGAATGTGAGAAGGAAATTTGTATTATTGAGAACTGACCTGCATTGTTTTTCATCACTGGTTGTGCCAAAACTGGTGTTATGAGAACCTGGGAGAATTACAGAATGCTGTGCCCTGTGATAAAGAGAGGGAATAGAAAACACTTTTTCATTATCTGTGTTGTTGTTTGTTATCCAAGTGGCAAATTATTGAGACTCCCAATTAAAATGTCAGTGGTGCTCATGTTAAGGAGCACAGAGTTCTGTTTAAGTATTTAACTGCAAATAAATGGGAAAAAGTCAATTCCTTTCCATCTGTGTTTGTATGTAATAAATGTCTTAAAATTCTGGAAACATGGAGTTTAGCAGTACTCGATGATTACAGCTCTTATTAGACTCATTTTTTTATTTTATTTTTTATTTTTTCGTGGCTTTTTCCAGTTACTGTTGATTCACTTGAGTGGGTCCGGTCACATTGAGTGGGAGATAAAGCTTATCTAGCTGAGGAAGTGGGTGACTTTCTTTAAAAAGCATTGTAAGTATTAATGATAAACATGATTTATAAGGACTTAGCGTACTCCAAAATTACTGCTTTAGGAGCTTGCTGCAGCTGGTAGGACTCAGAAATCTGGCTGGTTCTGCCCAGATAAATTTGCTCACCAACTACCTCCCTTTTCCGGCCATGGGTGGGGGCCAGCGCTCCAGCACTTCAGCTCCTCATAGGGCTCACGTGCTGTGACTCTCATCACTGCTCATGCCCTGTGCAAAAGGTGAAGTGCAGATCACATGAACTATTTCCTCATGTTTCGTAGTCTGTGCCAAATTAAATTTAGTGATAGATACTGAAATGTGTGCTGATGAAAATGCCTTGGTATGAAGGTATCTGTAAATAGCAGTTTGATCCAGTCATTCACTGGCTGTGCAAAACTCGTATGGCAGGGGATCAAAGAATAAGGTGTGAAATAAATGACCAGCAGCAAAATGTAGGAACAGCCAGTTTTCTTTAAAGGACTGAAGGCTGAACTGAGGCACTGTCATAGCCACACATGAACTTCATCTTAATGAGTACCAGCTATAACATGCCTAAAGTTCTTTTCATCAGTAGCAAGTGTGCACAAGAGACTGTACCTAAGGATCTACTGCCTGCCTTTCTTATCTGTGTATTTATAGTTTAGTGAATGTCACCTTTGCATGCCAGTACTTGGACACTGTACACACAGTGCAGACGCATCCGAAGTCCTATATGAATTTTAGAAGTGTCCACCACAGGTCTTGTCTGGAGCAGTCAATGACCTTTCTGAAGTAGTTTATTGTGTTACCTGACTTGTGGTTACAGACATGCTGCTGATAAAACAGCATACACACTCTCTTCTTTTCTTCTGTTTTTCTTCCTTTCTTTTTTCCCCCATCCTTTTTTATTTTGAAAATATACTGCTGTGTATGTTCTGCTCGTTAACTTTCATGTCTTTCAATACTCCACTCCAGCCTGAATCACAGGGGGTCAGGAGGAGTACAGAAATGATTGGAATCCTACAACCCAAAGTTACGAGTGGCATTTTTCATATGAGTTGGAATTTGAAGTATCTATTAAAGCATGTGTATCATAAGTATTTCTTCCTGCCTGCCTGAGATGATTTATCAACTTTGATATTTATTTTCATTTTAATTCTAGTTAGCTTGCTTAATTTTTTTTTTCTAATCACACAAGTCTTAACCAATGGTCAAAGTAGAGTGTTAGTTTGTATCCAATGCTTGGATGTGCAATAGGCTTTAATACAGGCTGCGGAGGGTATTTACATACAGATATGTAACATGTACCAGCTACCTCCAGATACAGCTTTTAAAGGGAGAATGTGAGAAGGTGGTTTCATAAGGCTTAACAGCTACAACCAAAAGCATGTATGATTCTTTATTTTCATTTATCTTTACGTGGTGCGATTGGGTGATTTTTGCTATTGCTTGTCAATAGCCAGACACTTTTTCCTCATAAGTCATGCTCAAAAGACTGAGCGTGACAAGGTTCTTTGATAAGTTGCTTCATTATGTAAAAAGCCTAGACATTTTATACTGTGACAAGACCTGTTAAATTCAGTAGGAATACCTAGGCTCAGTGCATACTTCTGAATCAGAGAGAGCATATGAAGATGGCCCCTAGAGAAGCCAAAGGAAACAAAGGAAACAAGTGATTCCTGCTCTGAAATGTGAAAGTTGATGTTGTAAAGAGAAAAACAACAGCAAAAAATCCTTTGACAGAATGATACCTGAACTTGGAGCTGTTCCCAGTGAAGGAGTTGAAATCCAGCTAATCAGGGATATCATTTAATTTCTAGAGGCTGTCAGAGTAGCTGGGAGAAAAAGTCCTGTGTGTTATTCCTTCTTATTAAAAAATATATTTTGGGGATAGGATTACTAGAGAATCCTCTTGTGAACTGCTTGGGAGAAAACCTGCTCAGCTTTGCCTGAAAGTACTTTGTCATAAACTGAAGTTTATTATCTTCTGCTAAGTGAGATTCCTCCCTATTTTTTTCAAGATATATTTGTTTTTCAATTTATTATCCAGTGATTTTTTTCTGAAGGCTTAATCTATTCTCGTTTGTGCTTTGCATACACAGACATTTATTTCTGCAGCAAA
Source organism: Coturnix japonica (assembly GCF_054131305.1). Lineage (NCBI taxonomy): Eukaryota > Metazoa > Chordata > Aves > Galliformes > Phasianidae > Coturnix > Coturnix japonica. The sequence continues at coordinate 110,137,553 of NC_140663.1, forward strand.
AAACTACTTTCAAGGTAGGCTGCTGTAGGGGAACAAAAGTTAAGTTGTTCCTCATCATTTTTTCCTGTCTGGAGAGTCCTTGCAAGTTTATATTTAGCAGAAATTCGTTTCAGCATATATATATATATATAGTTTGAGGACATAGAAGTTTTGTAGTTAAGGTTACCCTGAAGTCTTTGCTTGAAATGTAAGTAAAAACTCTTCAGCGTATAGGATTAACACTCATTGTCTTCCCTTAGAGTACAGCACTCACAGACCAGGAGCTTATCAACTTTCAAAATGAAATGTTCTTTTCTCAGTAGGTTGATCAGCAAAAAGCACATTAAAAATAAATTAGCAGTGCTTAGATAATAGTTACATATCCCGTCCACTTGTTATTTCTGAAACTTTCTCTCTTGATTCTTTGTTTAAATGTAAAAAGTAACGACCTGGGTATGAAGTACATGAAAAAGTACTTAAAGACAACTTCCATATGAGTTTCTGGTTAATGAAATCTTCATTTTTCTGCTTGCTGACTTGGTCTGTGTTTGGCTGTTCAAGGTGGCAGATCAATAAGAGTCATTCCTAGCATTGTGATCTATATTTATTGAAAGATGGCTGTTACATATGACCAAGCGGCACCTTCTCTTCATCCATGAGGACTTCCATGCATCTGCTGTCTGCTTGCTACCTTTAACTCATCTTCAAGCTTTTCTTTCCTCTTAGCAGAACTATAGTGCTCTTATTTTGCCTGCTTTATTTGTGGAGTTGTATTAGTTTTAATAGCAGTGAGCTTCATGCATACTGGCACCACACGTCGCTTTGGAAAGCATTATAAAATGCCTGTTGCTGCTTCAAAGGAGACTTATCCAAACAAAGATCATACTTTCTCATGCCATGGTTCTTGTCTGTAAACAGGAATTCTGCTGAACATGCTAGGCCGATACACATCAGTTTTTGTCATGTGGACTTGACCATAATGTGTCCTCTGTGTTTTTTCTTCCTTTAACACAAGCTATTGAGTTTAAGTGGCTCTGATATCCATGACTGTTTAAAGTTTCCTGCAGGCAGAGTAAACACTTGATTGAGAAACTGCAAAGGTGAGTTTCAGTATGATGCATTACTTCAAAGGTAACATGCCATTCTCTTTTGCAAACGTTGAGCAATTAAGGGATTGAGTAATTTGAGGTGAGGATTATGATCGCCAAATCTTCTTCTCTCATCTGACATGCTAAACTGCAGTTCTCCTACAAATACCACTTACAGATCAAACTTCTTCAAGCAGTTTCAGCACTGGAAATACCTTTTCTAGTCTTGAGCAACACTCTTTGCTGTTCTGGATCAGTGTTTAGCAAGGTTATTTCTACTGTTTGCATTCTTTTATATGTCTTTTTCCTTGCATAAAACAAAAATGCAGGACATTGTTCTCTTTGAATAGATTGACCCATCCTTGTCCATTTACTTGCTTGCCCCTTTTCTGCAGCTCTAAGAGAACACACAAAACATACAGAGGACATAGAGGGTCTACAATGAGTTGCTTCACCCAGAGACCTCCAGCCTACTCAATCAACTGAGAGAAAATAGTCTGAAGTGTAACAGGCTTGACAGCTACTGTGTTCCTCTGTGTTAGACAGGAAACTTTTGAAATATAACGTTTGAGGTTTGGGTCAGTTTTCTCAACTCTTTGGATTCTATGAATAGGATTCTTCACTAAATATTAAGTCTTCAGGGTTAAGTCTGGTACCTCTGAAGAAGCACGTGACTGCTTCTTGTAAAAGGATTTCTGTGGCTCTGGGACACTTTTTAATGGAGGTCATTAAAAATCTTGCTCTTTTCAGTTTCTTTTTTTCTTTTTTTTAAAGGCAAGATCTAGTTAGTCTTTGCATACCAGACATACTGGAAAGAGAAAAGCCGCTGGAGATCAGCGTATCTGCAATGTGTTGGAAGTCAGAAGGCTGTACTAGACAAAAAAGAGATTTGCAAGGGGTATGGCCCTGTTCCAAACACACATGAGTTAACCTGTACTTGCTTCAGTGTTTGCAGGAGGCAAGGACAGATTAAGAAGGGAAACAATTAAATAACAAATTTGGCATGACAGCTGCAAGGGTTGTAAGAATTGAGGAACATGGCTGTCAGAAGTACTGAGGAACTGCCTCTGCCATCTATACCTTCTTGAAATTGCTAGTGCTTAGCATTTGGAAAAACTGAAACCATAATAGTTTTCTTGTGAAGCTATGGCAGGTGTATGCCAGCAATATTTATGAGGAGACCTCTAGCCCTAAGCTGTCAGACTGCAGAAAAATGAGCGCTAAATTCTAATATCTGATTTACAAGTCTGGCAGCGCATGCTACTCACATGGTATGTGATTTGAATAATGATGTGTCTGCTCCTGATCTCATTAACCCTGATTTAATCCAGGATCTTATTTCATTAATGCTTGCTAGCTTTCATACAACCAATTACACAAACAAACAGAACCCTAAAAAGTCCATAACACTGTAACTATCCTTCCAGATAAATATTTTCATGAACCCATTTTTTCCCTTGAAAAAAGTTTCAGCGTGTCTGAGGAGAGAGTTTCTTTAAAATACTGAGGCACCTTCTGGAATCTAGGTTGTAATTTTTTATGTACTGGAATTACGCAGTGCTTGTCCTATCTGTTTAGGTTCAGTGGACATCTCTGTAGAGCCTTTATAACACCTCTTGATGGTTGAGGAGTTGAGTCGATCAAACAGAAAGACAGGTCTACCGAAGAACAATAACAATCAGTGTGATTAGTCCAATCGGTTTCCTGGCACAGTTCTTTATCCTGGAGCATAGAGCTGTGTGATTAGAGAATTCTGTAGGAATTTGTATGATGTGGTAGTTGGAGAGAAAAATGGCTGTTTGGACCATCACCAGAGCTTTTTTTAAAGTGGGGCTGAAATGAAAATCCGAAATATTCTGCAGCTGTATTCTGTTTTTGTGTAGCACAATGACTTTTGTTCAGTTTTGTGTTCCCCCTCCCCCCAAAAACAACATATCATTTAGAGAAGATAAATCCCTTTATAGAAGAAAGAATCTTCCACATGATTTTAAACAGAGAATGCAGAGCTCAACTGAATGAGTCAGTTAATGTTCTCATTAGAAAATCCTGCTGTTAAGGATCATCTGGTGTGTGATAGGATTCTGAACAAGGGATTTGTGCTACTTTGTCTCTCTGAATCTGTCTGTGTTACAGAGATGTTTTATCTGGTTATCTGACACATTACATTTTGTGATAATGTCTGCTATTGCTTGTTTCTAAGACTGTATATTGTCTCTTACTCTGTACTGGTTAATCTAATTCGGATTGTAAGGATGTGGGAAGGGAACGGAGATACGAACCTGGAAATTCATGGATTCAAGTATTATCTCATATACCTTATCAGCTTTGCTTTACGAGTTGATACGCACAGGGCTTTCTATGCTGACAGCAGATATGCAGCAAGAAATATCCATCTGAAAACTGTAATCTGTAACAGCAAGCCTTTTTCACATGACCAGGTATCTGGGGTGGGGGGGGGCAATATTATCATGTGAACTTTTGGCATATCTCACCCTGAAGGAATGAGAAATGACATTGCACATCCTAGCAAAAGGTCACAAAGATGATCAGAGGGCTGGAGCACCTCCCCTATGAAGACAGGCTGAGGGAGCTGAGCTTGTTCAGCCTGGAGAGAAGAAGGCTGTGGGGTGACCTCATTGCAGCCTTTCAGTTCCTAAAGGGAGCCTATAAACAGGAGAGGAGTCAACTCTATGAAAGTGTAGATAACAGCAGGACAAGGGGAAATGGTTTTAAGTTGAAGGAGGGAAGATTTAGGTTGGATGTCAGGGGGGAGTTCTTTACCATGAGAGTGGTGAGGTGCAGGAACAGGCTGCCAAGAGGTTGTGGATGCCCCGTCCTTGGAGGTGTTCAAGGCCAGGTTGTATGGGACCCTGGGCAGCCTGGTCTAGTATTAAATGTGGAGGTTGGTGGCCCTGCCTGTGGTGGGGGTGTTGGAGGTTCATGATCCTTGAGGTCCTTTCCAACCCGAGCCATTCTGTGATTCTATGAAAGTAGTGATACTTCTGATATTTCAATGAAAATTGAGTCTTTATGAGAATAAATTTAATTCTCTTAAAAAGCGGAATTACTTCTGTCTACTGGAGCTGGACTGACGGTACAGTGGCTGGGAAGCACCCTTGTGCCTCCATGCAGTGCATGCAGATACACTGAGTACATGTGTGCTTCTCAGCACATGTACAGATGCATGTTTGCATTGAGACCACTGGGCAGCTGAAACAAACACAGACTGGGCTGTGTTATTGCCAAACACAGCTGAAAGACAGAAGATCCAAGCTGATGAAGGTCTGGAAGACCTTCCACTGTCACAAAGGTTATGGAAGTGCAAGAGGAGGAAGAGGCTGCCAATTGGGAGGCAGCCTGCCAAGCATCTTCCCCCTGGCGGTTCTTGCTGCAGCATTGCCTTATCTGCCCTGAACCCCACTACTCACGAAGACCAATGAATATGTAAAACAGAAAAAACTCTCTGCCCCAGACTGTAAGTGGGGGAGGAGTGTGTGTGCTGCACGGTTCACTGGTAGATGCTAGCAGTTTGCTTAATAACAGTTTGAAATAAGGATATCATTTCCAGTTCACCTGCAGATTATGAAACGTGCTGCAGCTGTACAATCTCTTCCGTACCTTGTACCTTATAACCTCTGTAAGGTTTCAAAAACGCAAAACCCAGGTCAGTTTTGCAATTCGTCTTCTTTAACTTTCAGAATCTTTTGGTCACCATCTTCACTGTCTGATAGTGACAGGACAAGGGCTTTAAACTAAGGTGGAAGATTTAGATTAGACATTTGGAAAAAATTATTTCACCAGAGGTTGGTGAGGTGCTGGCACAGCTGCCCAAAGAAGCTGTGGTGCCCCATCACTGGAGGTGGTCAAGGTTGGATGGGCCCTGGGCAACCTGAGCTGGTGGGGGGCAGCCCTGCCCATGGCAAGGGTTGGGGCTGGGTGAGCTTTGAGCTTCCTTCCAACCTAGGGCATTCTCTGATTCACAGTGCTTCACCTATGCATGGTTGGAATCTGTGCCCCTGTTCTGGTTAGTTTCTCTTTTCTGCACCTCTTAGGTAAATAAATTTACAACCAGCTTCTGCTTTTGTACTTTTCATCTCCCTGGGGAACCTGCATATGAAAATCCACAAACTTACTCTCTTTCAAAGTCTTCTTTAAAGGTGTCTTATTGTAGCACTTATAAAATGCTGCACCTGGCCTATGCAGATCAGTTCTGCTTCTCTATGCTTCCTGCCAGCTGCTGTTTCTGTTAACCAGTTGTACTTTTTCTTCCACCTGGACTGTAACATCTCAGAAATGAGAACTTGGTATTTTGCCTCCATGGTGTGGCATCCATAGGTGCCATTAGAGTACATGATAGAGAAGACCTGGAGTAGAGCATTGGGCCTGGACCACTTTGCATTGCTCTGGGTGCCGGCACAGGGGTCAAGATATGGCTTGGAGTTGCATCCAACACCCAGCATAGCATGCTTATCCTATTTACTTTTTGTTGTTCTAATTACCATTTTCAGCCTTAGTTTGTTAAGTGCATTAAGATATAATAAATTGCTTGTCCTGGTGGTAGTGCAGCTAATCATTGCTGCAAGCACTTCTAAATACCCCAAACCATAATGAGCAGAGTGTATTCTTTTTAACTCCTGACTTTCTTTCGTTGTGTTGTGTATTTGGTACACATTTTTTAACATTTGCTTCCCACTGTATTCCTTGCTGTTTCTCATCCTCCTGCCTTCTCTGCCATAGCAGGCTTGCAGTTAGCGTAGCATACGCTGCTTGTAGTAATTAATTTGTAGGATACACTTCTGACTGTGGGCGGATGGGCTTCACAAGTTTATTTGTACCAGGAAGGAGCAAAACAAAAGCTGGCCTATATGTGATACAACAAGACAAAAAGGAGGGTAAGGCATGCCAGAGCCTTCATCCTTAATATGCTTTGTTCTACATACTGCTGTTGCTGGAGTGGAGAGGCTGTTTGGCCTGTAAAACTCAGTCAACAAATAGCGCTTTTCTCCATCAGGCCCTAAATCAGATAGAAATCATGTGAGCCACAGAAATAGACTTGATTTTGAAGGCAAGATGCAGAAACCAAAGAACTCATTGAGAGAGGCTTAGGAGGCTGTGGTTTACAAAATAACCTCAGAACGAGGTGGTACTAGCACAGGCAGGAGGGTCAGGAGCTTTGTTTAAAGACTGTCACATGCTTGACAGGCATCAGGGCAAGTGTTTACTATAAACTAGGGGTAAGCAGACAGTGAGAGAGGAGAGAGGATACGGAATCTTGCTGTTGGGAGCCGTTGCTTATTAGTTCAAGAACATTACATGGGTTGGTTTTAAGTTTAGATCAGAGAATCATAGACTCATAGGAGTTGGAAGGGATACTTAAAGGCCATCTTGTCCATCTCCCTTGCAGTGGACAGGGAAACCTACAGCTCAGTCAGGATGCTTAGAGCCCTGCCCAGCCTCACCTTCTGCGTCTTCAGGAATGGGGCACCCACCACAACATTGGGCAACCTGTGCCTCACCATCTTCATTGTAAAAAAAGCTTATATCTGATGTAAATATCCCATCCCATTTCCCTTTGTCCTGTCACACGAGACCCTGCTGCAGAGTCTGTCCCCTTCTTGCTTATAGCTCCCCTGTAGATTCTGAAAGGCCGGTCTCCACAGAGCCTGCTCTTCTCCAGGCTGAACAGCTGTGGCTCTCTCAGCCTGTCCTCATAGGAGAGTTGTTCCATCTCTTGAATCACTTTTGTGGCCCTCCTCTGGATGTGCTCCAACAGGTCCGTGTCTCTCCTGTACTGAGGACTCCACATCTGGATGCAGTACTCCAGGTGAGGCCTCACTAGCACAGAGTAGAGGGGCAGGATCACCACCCCTGACCTGCTGGATGCACTGCTATTGATGCAGCCCAGGATACAGTAGTAATTTTGCTGTTTATGGAGTTCAAGACTTGTGCTGGATTTTAGTGCTTCTACTATGTTTCTGATTGAAAATAATTTTCATATTGATGCTAGTTCAGTTGCTTGGAAGGTTTTTTCCAGCTACATTGTTTATTTTGTGGTAAAACTATGAGAGTTTTCTCAATATTGGAATTGCATTTATATCTAAGTACATTTGTAATTACTCAATACCTCTTAACTAGTGACAGTAGCAAAGAAAATTGGGAAGGCTGAACATTGCAGCAGAGTTGTATTTTGAGGTTTCTGTATAAATGGGTAATGGAATTTGTATACTATGTGAAGTTGCAGATATTTTTTGCAGGAAATCACGGTGGCAGTTGCCTCTTGAAGTGTAAAGCATGGTTTCTGAGAGAAGAGATTAAAGGAAAAGCCTTCTCAAGATCTGGCATTGCACACTGTGTGTTGGAGGGGTCAAAGCGCTTCTGACATTTCCATTGTCATCTTTTGATAATTTGAACGTGCTGTGTAGTTTTCCCATGGGCTGCACGTGATTCTGAATTCTTAATCCTGCTCCCATATTTGGCTTCAAGCAATGAAAATTGGCTGTGAAAATTCAAGTTGTGAAAGCCTCATTATTTTTCAGCTTTTAACTCTCAGAATGAATGTGTTTTGTTTTCAAGAAGTTTTGAGTGGTTTTGATTAACGCTCTCACCTCCAGAATGCAGAATCCTGTTGCATGCACAAGTCATATGTAAGTCACTTTGAAATACTCTAGTGATCTTCTCGTAATTTTTCGTAGCTTCTAAAACATACAGAGAATGAATGGCTGGATGGAACATTTCATAACTGCATCAGCTTAGACCAGCATTTCATTGCCCTTATTGTCATGGAAAGGGTTGCAGCAATTTCCTCACGTATCTTTGGTTGAGTTTCCTGTAGAGGTCAGAACTGTAAAAAGAAACCTTGAAACTTTCATGTAGTGAAAATAGCAGAAGTTCTTGGACTTTCAGAATCTACTTGATAACAAATATTGACTGTAACTCTTGTGGCTGTCATGATTCAAGAATTTACTGCAATTTAAAGGAAACCTTTTGATACATGAGCACGAGCTTCAGTATGCCAGGCACACAGATAAAAGTTTTTCCTCAGACGGTAATGAATGATGAAACCAAACCTAAATCTTACAAAGAAATTGAAAAGCTACAGGTGGGCCAAAGACTTCTTTCCTTGAGAACTATTATGTTCCCTTTTTCTCTCCCCAGCTTGAGAAGGTTTGAAGACTGCTCTGTCAATGAGTTACAGTTTTTGAAAATACTTAGGAAAAGAGGGAAGTTCTTAATGTTTAGATTTCCTAAGTTGAAATAGTCATTTTACAGGGCAAAGATTTACGGGTATTATGTTGTATTTTATTACCTGGTGGAGTTTTATCACAGAATAGAATTTGTTGTTTAATAGTTAATACTTTGTAGTGTTCTTAATGCTCACAAGCTTATTGAGATCATCTTAATTTTTTTCCGTGATTTATGATGGTTTGGGATACAATTAGAAAAGATCTTCCTTATCAGAAAAAACTGTTTATCATGTTAGAATCACTCTAAAATCCACATCACAGAAGATTGAGGCTGAATTTGTGGAGGTTGTTTGTGGCATCGGAGAATCTGATTTATATTTCGTGGTTGAAATGTGAGGTTGCTTACTTCAGAAGTTCCCAAGGAATCGCCCCTGGAAAATGATCTAATAACCTGCAATTATCTTTGCTTGGGCTAGAAAAAATGTAGCATTTTGACTCATGAAGTTTGTACTGGGCACTGCCTCAAGTATAAAAGGGTACCACAGAAGAGGTTTTGAGTTACTTTTGAAGCTATCAACTCAGAGAGACTGTACCTGTCTATGGGCAAGCCTTGCAGGGCTCTCCATGGATATTTGTCTGCTGACCATATTCTGGAAAGGGCTTTCAAGATTACTGAGTTTGGTCTGACTTGTACTATTTCAAGGTGTTCTTGCTGTGTAGCTTGGAGGAGATTTCAGCATGCTGTGGGTGTCCTGAAGTACCTGTCCAGTCCACATTGACCTACTTAAGAACGTATTGGCCCATAGAGGGTGGGAGTTGTAGCTAGTCTGAGAGCAACTGTATTTGCTGTAATCAGAATGCCACCGTAGTGTGTAAGATTTAGTCAGAATAGAGTAGAAAAGTGAAGCTGGAAGGGAACTGCCTGACCATGTCAGGGTTAACCAAAAGTTAAAGCATGTTACTGAGGGAATTGTCCAAATGCCTGTTGAACACTGATGGGCTTAAAGCATCAACCACCTTACTAGAAGATTATTCTAGTGTCTAACCACCCTCATAGTAAGAAAGTGTTTCCTAATGGCTGATATGCTGGAAACCTGAAGGACATCCATCATACTGATGATGGAATGATAGAAGTTGCTACTGCTGTGATGTAGAGGAGAGCAGCAAATGTGTGAGAGTTGAAAGACAGCTCTCAGGGTAGAAGTTTTCATTTTACTGAGGGAAGAGTCTGTCTGAAGCCACCACCTACCTCCAGTGCCTGTTCAGTGTAGAGGATCTCATCAAATTATACCAAATGGAGAGGGTCAGTTGACGTGCGTGAAGTCAGAACTGCAGCCCAGGAGGACCTGTACAGGAAAATAGGAATCTCTGCTGGAGATACAGACTGGGGCCTTATGAGTTTAAGAGTAGCTCAGCTGAAAAGGGCCTGTGAATCCTGCTGAGCAGGAGCCAGTCTTGGCATCAAACATTGCCAGCAGTTTCCTGGGCTGCGTAACAGACCCACAGCCTGCAGATTGAGAAAACTGATATTTTCCTTTAGCTGGCACATGTTAGTCTACATCCAGAGTACAGCAACCACTTTTGATTCCATCAGTACCAGGAAAGTATCAGTAGACTGGAGCAAGTTCTGCTGGGCATTATCCAGAGAGCAGACAGAAATACAAAAGCAAGGTTCAAGCTGACTATAGGGAATGTGTTCTTCACAATCAGTCAAGCAGTGGAGCAGGTGGCTCATGCAGTTGTGCAGTTTCTGTCTTTGGAGATTTTTTAAGACCTAACTGACCAAAGCTGTGAGCAGCCTGGTCTGACCCAAGGTGGCTGCTGCCCTCCATGCTTGGAGCTGGAGGATGGAGCAGAGACCACAAGGGGTTCTCTCCTCCTGACCTAGGGCAAAGCTTGGAGCCAAAACCTACATTTTTTCCTGATTTTTTTAATCTTTTTCTTTGGTAGATAGTGGTAGACCAATGAGTTAGCCTCTTTGATGTGACAGTTCCCTTTCCATGGGTTTACTTTCATGAAACATTGCTCCACCACATGTTTTCTGTGTGCTGCCAAAGGGGATGATCACCTTAAAAGGCTGTCAGTTGCAAAACGTGCTGGGGTTAGCAACAGCTCTGACAGCAGCTCTATATGCTTCTGCCAATTATGGAAACATTTGTCATATTTTCCTATTTAATATTTTTCTTCCTGCCATGGTTGTTGTTTCTGTGGGCTTCTTGACATAGGGGAACAGACTTCGCTGTCAGTGCAGAAGGAACACTGAACCACGTTCTGCCCTGTGTGTCAAACGTACGGCTAATGGATGGATAAACAGAAACTTTTTTCACTAGTCAGCTTTGGTAATCTTCAGTAATAGAACTGCAAAGCTGTCCTACAGTTTTCATGCCTAAATAAGGGATTAGGCCCTTTAAGAAGAAAAAAAAATAGTAATGGTTGGAAGAGTTACTGAAAATTACTTTCATTTTGTGGCATTTCTACTTGTATAGATTCTTTGGGGAAGCATTAGAATAGATGGGTGTACACATAGAGCTTATAAGAAATGTTGGGAGCTTAAGATTTGGAATATTCTGTAACATCTTTTTTCTTTTTTTTTTTTTTACTTCTTTTTCTTCTCCCTCTCCATCTGCCTTTCCTTATGCAGGAAATAAAGAAGGACATGAAGAAGGAAAATATTGCCAACAAACCACCAGAGAAGCCTATAAATGAAATTTGCAATGGAAGCTCTTTACTGTTGTCTGAGACAATTATTAGAACCAACAGAAAAGGTAAAGTACATGGAACCTTAAATGTAGAACTGCATTCAGACCTTTAAAAGAATGAAATGTAACCTTTCCTTGTTTATAGAACTAAAGCCAAAGTTTAAGTGTAAAGTCATAGCAAGCATATTAAAATTTTCTCATTCTCCTCTAGGATGGCATACAGATGTTTGTATTATGTCCAATATTTCCGCATTAATTTTCACAGACATCCCGTTCTTCTTAACAGAAATCCCTGCTAGATACATTTAATTAAGGAAAGCTATATGAACAGATTACTAAAGCTTACGAAAGTAATGAATCAACGGCTTGCATATATGAAGCTTTTTGCATAGTTATGTCAGTTCACATTCAGGTATTTGTGTATTTATCTGGGACAGAGAATGTTAGAAGCAAAGAAAAAGAAAATGTGGAAAGCTTAACACATTAGTTTCCTGGGAATTGTCCACCACTGTCTTGTATCTGAGATTGCACTGTGTGCCTGGCTTGAATCCCCTGGCAGATTCCTATGTATGATTTTGAACTGTTTAAGGGAAAGCCTCCAGATCTTCTGTCTCTTTCACTAGCTCCCACTCCCGCTCTCAGGAATATCAACAAAACAAAAAGTTGGCAATATAACAGATAATGTGATGGATTTTTCTTTAGGTTACATTTATGTGTCAGTTTATTTGTGGGAGAACAACTGTCTACATGCAAGAGATGGCCTGTATTTTTCCCAGGACAGTTTCTTGCTTACTGTCTTATACAGTCTAATCTGCTGTCATTAATCATTGTAGTTTCCATTTTGGCATTGCCTTCTGCACTGTTAGGGCTATGCAGATGGAAATTTTCTCTTGCATATGAGTGAAGATTGTACTGTATGAACTGGCAGGTTGACATGAGGTCTTAGACCTTAAGGTTTGCAAGTGCAGGTGAGAAAGATTTAATAATTTCTGCTTCCTTTAAAATGTAAGGCGGATTAATCTTTACCACTTTTGCTAGGAGTAATGTCCCCTTAAAAAAATGGGAAATAAATCTCCTTGTCTTTTTGTGTGTTTTCAACGTTATCCTGAATCTGGAGACACATCCAAGATTCCTGCTTTGGATCATAGTTTCTTCAAACAACAGAAGAATTAAATTACCAAGAATGATTCTTTTTCACGGCTGCTATACAGAACCATATGAGTAGTTGTGAAATTACCTAGGGATTAAGCCTGTTCCATATTGCTTCAGCTGCTATTTGGAGAAGGCTAATAGCTGTGGCAGATGCAGAGGCTTGGTTCAGTCACAAGGGGATAACACTCCAAATCTGAAAAGAAGAACAGAGGCTTTGTCCTCCTCTTTCTTCCCTCTAATTCAGAAACATTGAAAGATTCAGAAGATAAAGGAGGTTCTCTTTTTCTCTTTTTGGCTGGAGAAGACAAACTTCATATTTATTTATATACAACCAAGGAAAGACACATTGAGATCTGTAGCTTCAGGAAGGGGTTAGATGTAGAAATTAGCAGATCTCATATTAGGATGTTACTGCACTGAATTTCATTAGTGGAGACTGCACTTTTCATGGCTACCTCTACATAGTGTTGAGGCTGGTAAATGTTTTGGCTGCTTCTCAGTAGCTATTTCTATTGCTGCCAAGCAGACAGTTACAGTGTGCCATAATCTATGATAGCATCATGGTTAAGGGTGCACTGAACATAACAAGACCAAAGGAACTTATCTTTTTTTCTGGGGTCAGTTTGAGCATGGTACTACAGCCAGCCTGTTCAAGTGAGTACAGGTACGCAAGTAGCTATTGTTGTGTGCAGTAATCAAGAGTTTTCTAAGAGCTATATGGCAGATCCCCTTGTTGAGAGAGTTGTAATACATTGCTGAAGAGCAAGACCTGGAGGCCGCAGGGATTCTTTTCTTCAAGTGTCTGTGTGCTGTGCTTTTTATTAAGCCCTATCTCAATCTGCTTATTGATCACAGAATGTGACCTGACCCGACCTGAAAAAGAAGGGTTTTTTGTTGTTGTTGTTGTTGTTGTTGTTATTAGGAAGCAAAGAAGGGATGGATGTATCTGCTGCAGTCCTTTGGCTCAAAATAGTGGCAGGAGATGCAGTTATTTGATCATCATAGTGGCAGATGCAGTCACTTGATCATCACAGAGCTCAGGAAATGGAGGAAAAGATAGTGGAAGCTGTTTAATTTCTTTTGAAAGACTGGAATGGTTAAGGAGTTCTGTGTGGTTGTTAGTCCATGGAGGTGTGCAGGAGCTGCACTGGAGCAGGTGATATCAAGAGGTAATTGGGCTCTGGAGGAGGGATGGTCTCTACGCAAGTGTAGAGTATCTGTGCAGATCCCATCAAAGTCTTTCTACTAACTTGCACTGTCCCAGAAATAGGAAAACCAACAGGGATTTTCAGGGAAAAATTATCAGGGAATTTGTGGAGTCACCTCCAAGGACAGAGATGTTCAAGAAACAGAGATGTGGCACAGAGTGACATGGCTCAGTAGAAATGGTGGGGATGGTTTGAGGATTGGACTAGATAGTTCTAGTGGTCTCTTCCAACCTTATTTATTCTGGGATCTAAATACCTGTAGCTACCTTTCAGCGGTGAAAATGTCAGTCTGATTTATTTGCTTGGGCAATGTAATGTTGCTGTTTGGAACTTCAGAGCAGATCCAGTGGTGGTAGGAATGAAGTATCACATCAGTGTCAGACACATCAGTGTCTGCTACTAAGATGATGATAAGTGCTTTTGTATGGCTGTGATTGTTACATTGCATAGTTTTGCTGTTTGGTTGGACTAAAATAGGTGGCAGCACTTTAGCAGGCAGTTAGAGCAGAAGAATCTTGGCCTCTTGGGCTGTTGGCTTGTGGAGAGTTTTTCCTTGAGGAATATTGACAAGTGTCCAGCAGTGGTATTCAAGGAAAACTGCTAAAGTATTTGTAAGAAACATTTGAGTAGCTAAGAGGAAAGGAGTGGATTTCTGAATAAAAATGACATTGTGGATCCAGCTTTGTATCTTGTTTCTTGATGTTAGTTATCACTAAGAACTGCGTTAGGGATTCTTATGATAAAATCAATGTAAAGTTGAAGCACTTCTTTTAAAGGCTTGTGTCATCCAATAAGTCATGGATATTGCTTTTGTAGGTTAGTGATGTATTCTAGGAAAAAAATCAATTTGGCTTAATGCCACGAGTAGTAGCCAACTGTGCTGGTACTTCTATTATGTACTGAGGGTGGCAAATGGTTGTGGTGTTGTTAATGATAGGTCACCAGCTATCAGTTACTCAGTTTTTTGTTAAGGATGGGGGTAAGATGGAAGGGTTTGATTTTTGTCTGCTTTTCACTGAGAAAAGTAAAAATAGAATAATATTTCTCATTGTTTAATGTTTCTCACTGACTGCATATACTATTGACCTAACAGAACTGTACAGTAGAAATGAATTCTGTGGTCATCAATACAGCTAATGTGTATTGATGGTTTTGGTGTTTTTTTTTTCAGATAGGCAGCTTTATTTTCTGATAAATTGCAGCGGTGTATCTAAAATTACTTGTAACTTCCAGATATTTCAGGTATCTCTTCTTCAGGCTGACTTTTTCAGCAAAACCCAAGTAATACATGCCTGGGTTATGTTGCAGTCTGATATGATCATGCGTGGTGGTGATAATCATTAACATCTGGAAAACAGAGCATCTTAATGTAGCATTCCAGTGGGTTTGTACTCTATCTTGAAAAGCTCAAAAAAGAACTACTTGAGATGTCCTTTTGCTTCTCCCAACAACTCTAGGCTGGTTTTAATGGGTACTTCAGGTGCTGCTCTATTATCCCCATCTAAGGAAAGAGGCCATGGCACTGAATGACATGTCTGAAACTGCCTGAATGTCAGCTGTGCTTTTCTTACGTATGCTATGCCAGAACCTGTGAAGGAGCACTTCTGCTTCTTCTTGAAGTTCATATAACTGGTGTGGGTCTTTTACTGTATTTTTTCACTGCTCCATAACTTTGTCATACAGAACTATTGTTCTTAATCTTCTGTAAAATTGAATGAATTAATATTTTCTAAAAAGTTTATATCCTTGGATTTAGTTAGAATTGACATTTTTGTACCCTGTTAATAACAGATTAGGAAAGTTTTTTATTTTCTGTGAGAGCATTTCTAGATTGGTGAAGAAAAACGTAAGTAATATTATTGCTATTGTTACTGTTATTCAGTATCATAAGAATATTAGTCAGCTGTTGGAATAGAAGAACACTGGAAGATATCTCTTCTTTTTAATTCTTTTTCCATTGTGATGAAATTCCATCTTTCTTTCCAAGTCAGCTTTCAAAATCTAAAACCAGATCCTAACTTGTGCCATGATTTCAGATCTGTATGCAAATTAACAACAATTGTTAAACAAGTAAAAATATTTAAGGAAAAGATACACTGCCTTGCCAGGTGTATTTGTTCCATGCAAACTGTAAATGCAGTCAGCACTGAGGTTATTCAAGCCAGAAAATCTGGAACAGCTCATCATGTGTTACATGTTCTTCATCAGAGCCAAACACTGAAAGCAACAAAATGCTTTTCTGTTTCTCTTGAGAATTAGTTATTTCTACTTTCCATTCTACATTTAAATAATAAAGAGAACTTCCATTCTATTCTGAAGAGGATACAAGAAAAATGCTTTATTTAATGGTAGGGATAATGCGTTTAATAAAAAGATGCATGCAAGCTATTAATCTGGTTATCTTTTTCAATAAAAAGGCAAACCTCAAAATTTCTGTCATAAAATCTTAATAAACCTAGAGCAACCAAGTGCCTTTGTCACATGCCAGTCATGTTTGATGAGGTGTCTGACCCTCAGTATGCTCAGCTTTGGTTTTCCTTTCAAATGCAGCAAGCTAGAAGGCATTAATCTGTCTTTTGATTAGATTATCCTTCTGCTGTTTATGTGTTTCTGACACCCAGACTGTGGTGCTCCCCTGCAAATGCTTCCAATTTCAGAGAAATTATAAGAAGTGTGAGAAGAAAATTCCTTTTAGTTTTTAAAGTTAGCTAATTGGTGCATCATCAGTTTGTACAACTAGGCACAAGAACATACTTCTCAGCCACTTAAGGTTAAAATACGCACACAACACATGACATAAACCCAAAATGAGACATAAAAACATTAATCACACAGGAAAGTCAATTGCAGCAAAATAATTTTTCTTTGTGTTTAAATACAATATTTGTATACCATGTTTCCCTTAAAAGTATTGTTTCTTGAAAATGTGATAAATGTTTCTTGAAATGTGAATAATCTTTAACCTCAGGTAAGCAGCTCTACATAGAAGGACACCAATTTCAGTTTAGAGAGGCAGGAAAAGACAACAGATTTTGTTGAGGATGTAGATGGCAGACAGGAAGAAACTTCCTTCTTAGGTGTGCCTATGTGAGATCTTTATCGGATTGATGCATTTTTTGTGGAGGAAGGTGAAAAGGCTCCGTTGCATCCCAGAGGAAAAATCTATACTTGTTCCCTTCCAACTTTTGAACAATGGTATTACTATAAGGAGATAATGAGACTCAGGAGATGTTCTGTTCACATTATTTGATACGTGCAACCTGTAGCTGGTTCACGGGAAAGCAATGAAGCTCTCTGCATTTTAGTTTGAGGATGCTTTTGATGTAAATTATCCTCAGTAGTGAAACTGAGGGGTCACAGTGTGTGCAGAATACAGCTTGTTTTGGAGCTGATGGAACAGATGTGTTCAGTTGAAGGATAGTTGTCTAATGTACAGGTATTGTTCCTTGCATTCCAGGGCTATGCCTTTGGATTCAATTTATATAAATACTTTTATATAAATACATCTATGTAGCATGCAAAATCACAAAATTGTGCAATTTAAAATGGTTGTATTGTTTGTCTTAGAATTATTTTGGGGTTTCTTTTTGCCTGTGCTGTGAAATCTGCCTAAAATAGGCACATCTTGCTATGCAGGGATAGGCATTACCTCTGTTATGAATTTCAGATGAGTCCATTGACTTTGTTTTGTCTGGAAGAAAGATCTCAACAGCGCCTACTTAGCAACAGTGGAACAGGTCCTTCCTTGTTCTTTTCAAGCAGATCTTGTTTCCAACTCCTATTTAAATAATGACATAAGTTATTCAAAATATAAACTCTTCTTTTCTGTGTTCTGGTCATCTGCCACACTGGTTTTCAGTTAGTCTTATTACATATCCAGATTCCAATCACTTATTGCAGTGAGATTATTTACTTCCTTGTCATTTAATATACAATATCCCATCTTATTTTCACCTTAGTAACTACCCTTTCTTTTCAGCTGCTTCTTCTTCGTTCTCTGCACAGTGCACAAATGCTGTCCCTGATGCCACTAGTAATCTACACAGGAATGATGTAGATATGTGTCTGAGCTTCTCATGCTAGACTCCTTATTTATGGCCTATAGAGAAAAAGAGGCTGTGCTCTCATCCAATATTAGGTCAAAGAAGTCATATCCTGAAAGTGATTTTCCTTTGACTATGAAGAGAACACAGTATAGATTGCCCATATGGAAGTGCTATAAGCTGAATAACCCACCCCTATATTTGTGTCTGTGACAAGGTAAGCATGAGAGAAGTCTCAAAATTGTTCTGCAGCATTCTTTTAAAAGACATTGAATGGAGAGAAAATGAGAGAAACACAAAAAGTGAACTCTGGGGACAAGCTGGGATTGCTAGAGAGGGATTCAGGTAGCTTGAGGACAAAGATTTAGCTAAAAGTGTGATAGACCTGGAGGAGGGTAAATAAATCTGTAGAGTAGCTCAGACTAATAGCAGAATTTTCCTGCAGAGTCCTCTGAAAAAACATAAGTAGAAATTGAGAATACAGTGAGATGGCTGAGTGGATCTTAGAATGATGAATAACAGACCTCTGTGTACAAGAGCAAAATGACTTGGGAAGATTCCAGTTCAGTGTGTGTGTGGAAGAATGCTGGAGTATGAGTAGAACGTGTTTTAGTTTGCACGCTCCTATATTTGATGCATGATGCCATCTTCACTAAGTTCTCAAACAGTCAGCAGGGCATTACCTGTCCTGGCAAGATGTCTCCTCTTGCAATATCTTCTGAACTTAGCAGATTTCTGTATTGTACTATCATACTATGTACAACTGAAGATCTGAATGACCAGTCTGTAGGCAACTGTTTTTCTGGGATGATAGTAGAGGCAGTGTCTGGATCATCCAAGGGGCACTAACTGCATTAGCAAGTTCAGGTGCAAAATGTTTTGTTATCAGCAGTTCCCACAAAATCTCTTCTAAACATAAGCCAAATGCAGTAAAATAGTACTAAATGCTGGATCCTTCCTTGTTAAAGTAACAACAGCAGCAATGATAAGTCTGAGGCTTCCTCATGTCTTAAAAATAAGTTTTCCTATCACAAAAAAAGACTTTTTTTTTCTCAAGCTTCTGTAGAAAAGCATCTCCTTACAGCTAGCAGTTCCTTCCTGATTGCTGCTGTAGGAGGAGGTCCTTGGCCTCATGGGACTCAGCTCCCTTCAAGCTTTGTCTTTGACCTGCTGCCCCACACTCAGCAGTTCACGTCCCTCTCCTTCAGTCTTTCATTTAGGAGTAGTGCTACTTTCATGGCTAACTTAGTTAGTCATGCTGACCTTTCTCCCCCCTCCTCTTTCTATGATTAAGAAATAGCAGATGAGCAAAGTGGCTCATGTGAAACTGAGTGAGTCACTGGGGAAGAGGGGGGGTGGGTGTCACTATATACTCCCCAGTGACTAGCTAGGACCACCTGCACCTCATAGTTGTGATAGAAGAGAGTCAGACTTCCTGTTATATGCTAGAGAAGATGAATAAAAGGAACAATGCAGAGATGCTCCTGAAGAAAGTAAAAAAATAATCCTATCTGGAATTAAAATTTGGGGTCAATAGAGTGATTTTACTGTAAAACCAGTATCTTTTTCATGAGCTCTGCAGCTTTGCTGTTGTACTTTGAACTGGGTCAAGGATGCCCGTCTTTCCTGGAGATAATCTTAATGAATCTGTGACTGCTACGTTAAATACACCCATCTAAGTGTGCTCTCACATTGACAGTCAGGTCTGTAGCTCAGAACTGTTTTACCTTTGCTTCTTGGATCATAGCTAAGGTGGTGCTGTGTTGCCTGTGTTGAAACAAGGAACTGCTGTGCTGAAACCAGGTGCGTGTGACTGGTGACATTTTCTTTCCCCCATCTGTAGGTGCCTGTAGGTAGTGACAAGAGCCAGGCATGTTACTGCAAGTTAGGGCACTAATGAGTACAGTCAGGAAGCTGGAGCCTCCTGGCTCTTGTGACAACCATAAAACCTTTGAATGATTTCTGGGGTTGTAAGTGAAAAGCAATGCCTGTCAAGAGCTCCTTTGGGTCTCCTTCAAATTGCAGTGCTGTGCAACTTGTAGATACAAACTGAAGACATAATTAATTTGTGTAAATGAATGGCATGATAATCTTCTTATCCCTGGAAGCACCTCTTTGTAAAGATGATTTCTAGATGTATGTGAAAGTTTAATGCAAACAAATGTCTTTGTATTTTTTTCTGTGCCGGTATTTTTTCAGAAATAGCTCCAAACCTGTTCTCTGCATTGAGAGTGAGTACCTTGTTTTGCTGCTGTTGAATCACTTCAGTGCAGTAAATGTTTTGACTTGTGTGTACTTGGACAAAGAGGCAACTACAATTCTGGTTCAAAAGCTTCCCCTTCAGATGGAATGACATTTAAAAGTTAAATGAACTACTGAAGACAGTGATGAGAATGTACCCATCAAAATGGCCTTGTAGATGCTGTTAGGAAAGTTTGACACTGTCTTGATGCTTTATGAGAGTTGAGCAGAGTTCTACTTGGAAGTGCCATGCAGGACCTCTAAGAATCAATTGCCAGCCTGAGTTCTGGTTGGGAGTCAGAGAGGGAGTTAACTTTGAATACCTTTTGTTCTTTAACAACAGATGGGCAGCTCAGCTGCACCATGTCACTCTCTCACTCCCCTTTCTCAAAAGAACAGGGGGACAAAAGAGGATAAAAAATTGCTCATGGATTGAGGTAAGGAGTATTTAAATTAATGGAAAATAAAAACAAGCATAGGCCATGCAGAACTGAAGGGAGAAAACCACTCTAATTCCCATCAGCAAGTGATGCTCAGCTATGCCTTGGGAAGCAAGGGCATCAGTGATCTCTTTCCCCTTGCCCAGCTCTCATTGCAGTCAGTTGTGTCAGCTGCCCTGGCCTTGTCCCCACCCCACTGCCTTTGGGGATTTACAGAGAGCCTTGGTGCTGTGCCAGCACTGCTCAGTGATAGCCAAAATGTGGGTGCCATACCAGCACATTTCTGGCTGCAAGTGCAGAGCACAGTACTGTATGGGCTGCTGTGTGAACTCCCCCCTAGCCAGACCCAGCACAATGCACTTCACACAAGTATTTTTCACCTGTTCTCTTCCTCAGTTCCCTTTCCTCTGTGCAGGTACATAATGATTAGAGTGCTTTAAGCAAAACTTTACTTTTGGCTGCAAGAAACAACATGAAAGCATTGCCCAGTATACTTAAGGCGCATTGTTTCTGCTGATTTATGATCTGTCACAGATTCTGCCCAACATTTTGTTTCCAGCAATTGATAGAGGCTTTAAAAACTTCCTTCTGATGAAGTGACGTGCCTGGAATGAACTTGTCACTACATTAATTTTAGTTTATCTTCATACTCAGCATGAAATACTTCGATTCATCTAGTTAAAAGCCCTTGAAGTTAGGGAAGTTTGCTCTACTGTAACTAGATTTGAAAAACTTGCAGAAGTTGCCAGTGCTGGTACTGCACGGCATGGATTATTTTGTGTAGGACGGCATCATTAACTACGTAGGCTTTCAGTTTTCAGATTTCTATATGACTTGATCATCAAAATACAATGCATGCAGAGGGATATTTCTTGTTTCTGCTGGCATGATATTTCCTACTTTTTATTCATTGAATATTTCACAAATGTTTATTTCAAAATTTCCTCCCATATGGTCTACTCCAGCGTTATCTTCTCCAGCATGGCAAGTTGTGCTGCTGTTCACTGTGCGTTGTAATGTACTCTCCTGCTTACCATATTTTATATGATTATCTCACTGCTTTCTAATGCTACGTCACAGTTAAGATGAGCAGCTTGGATGTAGTAGTTTCTCCTCTCCATCTTTACGCATTTCCTTTTCAATTATAAGTGCATACTTGAGCCTCTTTCTTTTTTGATGTTAATTTATAGTATTATGAACTTCAGAAATTCAAGACATGTTGCTGATGATGGTTATTTTCTGAGCTCCTTGGTAGGGTGGCTGTGCTTGACAAGGGGGTGAATTTAAGGAAGTGTTGACAAGCAGCTGGTTGTTACTTCTTGGCCCCAAGGACAAAACTGCTATATGAAAGATTATTATTAGCTGTCACACAGCAAGAGCTATTATTTCCTAACTTCAGCACCTACTTTATTTAGAAACAGAAATAGAGGCAAGGCAGAGGTCCCCCTGGCAAGAAGCAGAATGTTAGCTTGCAATGAGATTTGAAATCAGTGGCAGAGCAATGCTGTCAGCATGGTTCTCTGCACGAGCTGGGTAGCCTCAGAGAAGCTCTGTACGTTTGTAGCTGTTTAGTGCAGCATTACTGTGGGATACATCTTCATAAATTTGCCAATAAGCTCTGTGTCCCATTCCAGAATATGGGCAGCACTAGAGCCCCAGGTCACTCACAGCAGGCTAAGATACCTCTGCTCCCCACCAGCAATACTTGCCTGCTCCAGAATCTGTTTTTGATGCTCACCTTTGCCCACCTCCAGTGCTCAGCCTGGCATTGTGTTCGTTGCTTGGGTTTCTTGAGCAGCGTACTGTGGTTGGTGACAAGGTGACACTGTGCTTAGCAATCACTCAGTACTGAAGGAGTCCCAAGTATCCAGTAGGCTGAACCTAAGCCCATTGTAAACATTTAAGCAGTTTTTTTTTTATGCAGAGTCATGCATTTTCCTGTTGGCTGTCATCTTCTGTCCTTGGGGATGATGCAGTGGTAAAATAACTAGTTTAAATACCTTCAGAGAAGCTTCATTCATCAGCACCATTTATTTTAAGTAACTTCAAGTGCTGTCTTCTTGTATTTCCCTACTTCATGTAGTACCTTGTGTAGACTTCTGACAGATTACAGATGTCCCTGGTCTGCAGTTCACTATCGAGCTGTGAATAGGCTGTAAGATGCAGTGTCAGCCACTATTACTTTATTTGTGCAACTACAATAGTAAGATTCGATACTGTTTTCAGACCTTGGAGTTCTTTGCTAGACTACTGACTCAGCTTAGCATTATCATGAATTACATGGGTTGTCATTAGTTCTGGGAACTCACAAATGCTCAGGAAGTGTCTAGGAAATGGTTTAAATGAAAAAGCTCCAGTGACCTGAGGAACCCCAAAGATTCCCTCACAAGCCTGGCAGCTATCAGGGAAAAGAAAAGTAATAAACACTGGTACGTTAGTCTGAGGCTGGGGTTTCAGAACCACATCAAGCCAGCACAGCCACAGAAAAAGAAAACAACCCCAAAGCCATAATTCCTCTGGTTTTCTTCTTTCCATGCACCGGTGCAGACGTTTGGCTGCTTGGTAGGCAAAATCAAGAGAATAATCAGTGTTAACATTAAACTGTGTGCAGAGTCTATTTGTAATAGCAGGGTCAGCTCACTGCCTGTCTCCCCACACTGTGTCAAAAGCCCTTCATCTGGCATCACTGAGAGGAGCACAACAAGAAGATTCTGTTTGAATGGCCTGTTATGCTCTGCTTTTGTCTTGAGCTAGAGAGGTGTAGGGCTTAGTCAAGGTCCCACAGATCCAGCATCACGGTTGTATATAAGCCCCTTTTCTCCTGCCTTGCATCTTCTTGTGACCACAGAACATTTTTGATGGATTTCATTACACAGGCAGCTGACATGAGCCAGAGGCTTATTTAGTCACAGACTTTAACTTGAGGAAGTAACTTCTAATTTGTGTGGTGAGTGTAATGGAAAAGGCAAGAGGAACTGGACAGCTATTTTTAGGAAAGGATAGTGTTTATCTCAGCAAAACTAGAAAAAATGTAGAGACATTGCAGATCTTAAGCCTAGACAGATTATATATATATTTTTTTCCATTCTAAGGTGAAGGAGTTTCTGTTTCTTTGTTCCCCATTCGCTCTGTCAGTCTGACTGGTTCTCCAGTTATGCTTTTGTTTCTGTTCCAACTGATAATCCCCTGTGCCACTGAATGAAAGTCTCACTGAAGGATCAAAACTGGAAGTGTCAGGAAATCAGGAAAACTACTAAAGTGATTTCAAATGCACAACATAAACTGAATAGCGGGATAACAGAAGTGGTTTTTTCCTCATTTCTGTAGCTTACAGTAATTGTAATAAGTAGATAAACCATCTCATGGCAAAATTTAATTATTCAAATAATGCTTTTTCCACTTCTAAAATGAAACTCAAACTACTGGGCCTGTTAAATCTATAAGAAAATATTTATAAGTGTGTCGATGCATCATACTAACATCTGACACAGGGTTTGTCCTTGAAGACTGCATATGACTCAGGAGAAGGAGCAGCCATATAGTGCCAGGTGTGCAGATGCTGTCTGGAAGGTGAGGTATGGAATCAGCCTGCCTGCCTTGCCTGGGAGCAGAGGTTTGGTCAAGCAGAGCTTGGAAAACCTTTGTTTATGAAAGAGACAGTACTTCATACCCATCAAGGAAAAAGGCTGGGCAGGTGAAATTCCCTGGTGTATTAAGATAGCTTAGTTTCAGAAGCGAATATATAACTTTACCAAAGCAAAGAAGCAGTTTAAGGGAAACAGAAAACAAACCAGTAAATGGAAGGAAAGTGATCTGTTCTACCTAGACAGCTTCAATTTGTTGACTGACATGACACTAAGGAGCCTTGGGCATTGTCCAGTTGGAAGTCTGTGGAGGTAGGCCCATGCTAAGACATTGGTATAGAAGTTGTATGAATGCTGCTGTGGGAATAGAAGATAAGGGTTCGATGGCAGGTTCAACATGGAGTCTTGGATGCAGATGCATTCTGGATAGACCTAGGAGAGCTAGATCTACAGAAACTGGTTTACTGGATTACAGAAACTAGTTGTGCTGACGAGGAGTTTCTTCCTTGGTGCAGATCAGAACCGATAGGAAGTTGTCACCATTCAGCACACTGTCAGGAGTAGAACTGATTACGGCCCCAAGGGCAGAGCCAAAGGCTGGTAAGGTGAAGTGTCACTCGAGTATGACATGTCCAGGTGTGTGGAGGAGGGAAATCTTCGATAGCTGCTGGATGAGAGAGGTTTGCAACAAGTGAGGGTTTTGTGCGGAGAGTTTGTGACAGTTGGAATCTGTGCAGCTTAGAAACTGGCATTTGGTACAGTGTAGTAAGACTGTGTTATTTCTGTATGGAAATATTTCAGTGCCTAATTTAAAATCCACTGAAAGCTAGTAAAAATGTCTGAAAATGCTAAGTTAAAATCATTAGCAGGATAGTTGGTGGTAGATCCTTTGAATGAGGCAGAATGCTTATTTTCTTAATCACTTACTACTCTGAATTTTATATGGGAAGTTACTACGCCATACATACAGAAAAAAAGGCATAGAAATTAACAGGTGGGCAGTCATTTAATATAAAGGCGCAAAACCCAGTAATCACATGTTCTGCAGTTGGGTTATAGGAAGTTCTGTGCCATGAAACTGAGAGTACAAGCATAACTGTCCAAGTCAGGAAGAGGGCAAAGCAATTAGTAATAGCACTTGCTTGGTTGAAATATCTGCTTTTGCTCTGTTCTAGATGTGCCCCACCATTGGTGTGATGAAATTTGTTGCTTTATTTGCAAGGGTGGCACAATACCCATGTGGTCATTTGAAGTGTATTTAGAAATCTGAAGCTTATTACAGCATCTTTGGGACCCAATGATATTTAATGTGGAAGTGGATGCTTTTTCCGTCCTTTTCAGTCTCCCCCTATAGCAGAGGCAGCCTGTCTCCTTATGTAAGGTATTAAGAATTACATTAGATTTCCATCTAAACTTTTCAGTTCCAGTACCAGACCCAGTGTAGAAAAACTACTACTGCCCTAAACAGCACTCATTAAAATAGATTTAGGGAAAGCAGCAATTGCACTGCACACAATGCAGGGCATTATGAAGGTTTTGTTCAATTTTTTCCTTGTCTAGTAGTAAGTGTAGTGTGGCAGATGGGTTTGATTTTAAAACAAAAATATAACAGTGTCTTTGGAAAGAAAAAGACATTTGTCATAAACAGATTCCACATATATGCCATATATCTTCATAAAAACTTCCTCTTCTGGATCACACAGGAAAGCTACTATAAAACTCATTTCAGAATGTCAAGACTCTGACACTGTTTTCTGAATCAAATTTTAAATTGGCTCAGTTTAACAGCCCTTCATTCTGAGAGGATTGCTGCTTGCCCTAAAGGCCTGCATAAGGGCAGGAAAAGGTGAGAGGCGTATATCTGCCTTCCAGCTATCCACATTTGACAACTAAGGCAACTGCAGCTCACAGGGGACAGATAGCATTCAGAAATGGGGAACGTAGCCCTGTGTTGCTATTCTAGGTACTCCGGGGAAGTCATCTGCAGCAAATGATTGTCATATGTCCAACCCGCTTCTTGCCTTTCTTAGTTTAGTGCAAAGCAGCTAGGTTCAAGTGTTGATTTGCATTTGAGAAAAGAGACACATTCTAATCACACAGCAAAGAGTTTCATTCTGTGACTATCTAGAAGCCTTTGCTGTTGGAGTGTTTGTCTGTTTTCTTAACAGATCTTTCCTGAGAGCTTCAAAAACCTCTATTCATTTGCCCCCCTTCCCTTGGTTGTTTTGAGCCAACTAGGTAATACTGGCCAGATTTGACAGAAGAGTTGAGGTCTTTAAGGCATTTTTAGGAGCACAATAGCTCTTTTAAGTTGAAAGCTGAATAGAGAATTATGAAGGCTAGTGCTCCTAGTTGAATGGAAACCTCCCTGCTGAGAAGCAGCCACCAGTGGCCAGATCACACTGGTATACTGGGCAGGCAGTCAGTATTGCTCTGCCACAGTCCCATTCTTAATATAAGAATGAAGGCTTATTTCCCTATGTATTTCAGTTACTTAAATAGAAGTCTTGGTAGTTTACGAGAGAGACAAGAGTGCTGAAGAGGGGCTGTCTGCAGCTCCCTGGTGAAGTGCCACTCCTCATAGCCCACAGCTTTCCTATTCGCTGTCTGATCCCAAGTGGCATTAACTGCAAATAAGATCCTAAGGGAGTTCATTTCAGCCTGGTGAGATGGAGAATGGGTTATACTAACATGAGGTTTGTAAACAAGGGAAGGTATCAAATACATGAAATCGAGTTTCTGTGGATTTGCTGACAGCTCCCACCTAGTTGCAATAATATACTTTGCTCTCAGCATCTTTGCCTGTCAAAGGCTGACTCACAGGAAGGAGACTGCCTCCTCTACTTGGCTTTTGGAAATCTAGCTGCAGACAAAGAAGATTAATAACAGAGGAATGATACAGAATCATGCGGGGCAGGGAGAGTTAAAGAGTGAGCTTAAAATGCAGTCACAGCATACCTGAGGTGGGAAGGCCACCCTAGAGGTGGTGTAGTCCAGACCCAGCTCAAACAGCAACACGCAGAGGAAGTTGCCCAGGACAGTGCTCGATTGAGTTTTGTCTGTCCAAGGATGCAGATTACACAGCCTTTCTGGGCATCCTGCTCCAGTGTATAATCAGCATCCCAGTACAAAATATTCTAGTAATAGCTAAAGATCCTGGTCCTGAGAGATCCTTGCTTTCCTGCTTTTCTAGTTGCTTGACAAATAGCAAAATGCTGCACAGATAGGAACTTGTAGTCTCAGTGCATGCAAGTCATACTTCAAGGTATGAGTTCTGCGTTACTGCACAAATGTTTCAGACTAGTTTCTCAAAATGAAAACTCACTACTTACAAAGACATTTAGGAGAGAAGTGCTTTGGAAAGTGTCATTGTGTATGGAAGAGAAAGATACTACTTCGCTGTAGACCAAAGCTACATACAAATATGAATATGTGTAAAGTAACTAAGAAGAGATAAATACAGTCCTGGGATCTGTGACAGAAGAAAGCAGTCAGTTAAGGTGTGTTCAAATTTAGATATCAGTGGTGCCTTTTATAAATAAACTGCTTGTATCATTCGAAATCATCAGTCAGTCAGGAGGAGAGAGGGCAGATGATAAATGACTCATTTGCTTGCTTTCTTCTTGAGATTATTTTCTTTGCCAGCCTGAGATAACAGATGTCTTAAAGATTAGGAATTCACAACGGAATAACACAGGACAGTGGACAGGCAAAGTGATATTCTGATAGCCTGTGAGTATTTTCATTTTCTTCTACGTTATTGCTTATTGGATCTCAAAACAGAGAAGAGCTATTATTATTGATGAATGACTCTGCGTGCAAACTTTCTGGTTCCTTGCTTTTAGTAAGGAGAAGCAGTTCTGTGTTTGGACTGTAATCTGCTTTCGTTCAACGTGACTCAGCCTTTGGTTACTGGCAAGTCAGTTGGGCTTTGGGAAATAGGGAGACTCGGCGTCTGTTGTGCTATACATCCAATATAGTGCTTTTTGCAGATTTGTTTGATTATTGATGGGAACAAAATTTCAAAGGTCGTTCGTCATTTTTAGCTGCATGATTTTTTCAAAGATACTTCAAGACAGCCTGTCTCTTCAGCTTGCATAAGTGCCCATTTCTCTTCAGCACTGTTTATAGGTGGGAGTCTTGCTCTAATATTTTCACCTCTTCAAAGACTGCAAACTATCCGGATCTGTATTTGAAGGCCAAAGGACAGTGGAACATGAGACTTGTTACAGTAAACTGCAACCCAAACTGGCCATGACTGTGTGTTCTTTGTAGGCTTCTGCGCTTAAAAAATGTTGAGAACAGAATCAGATGTGAAGTAATTATTCTGACTCAGAAAGGGAATATTCTTTTACTCCCGCTTTAAGAGAAAGGCTAGATACCTTGGTGAATATTTGATCATTCACGTGGATCTCTGTGCTGAGTGAAAGCACTGAAGTGGAAAATGAAGGACTGATAGTTGTGCAGTGACTGCCAGCGCTCTTTGCTGTAAAACAAGGACAGTGTTTTCTCTGGGTTTATCTGGAGCTGTCATATTGGCACTGAGTGATGTGGTCTGTTCTAGAAAGGTGTCTTCTTTTAGAGAAGCTCTTTGGTACTGTTTTTCTCTGTTTCCATGTATAAACTTGACTTTGTTCACTAAATTATTTGGAGGTCAGAGGCATTCTACACACATACATATCCATTGCAGTTTGTTTTGCAAGACCACACATCATTTCTCTTAGCACTAAGGCCAAATGATCATCAGACTTGTTGTCATTGGTGCTTTGGGTTAATCTGCTGAAAAAGGAGATGAAGAGTGTTGTGTTTGCTTCTTTCTGTTAATACCACGTCACCATTTGCACTTACTGCACTCTTCCCATGTGTAAATGCTCTCTTTTTCTGTGTCATAACAAAGGGTTGTTTAAGTTGGAGTTTCGGTGGAGACTTCAGCTCTCTTAATGGGTTTTAAGATGTCAAACATCTGTGAACAGTGCAAGATAGGAACATAACAACATAAATGATCTGAAAGGAGAAAAGGAAATGAATTTGATCAAAAAAGATCAAATTGATCTTTAATGACTTAATGACTTAAATCAAATGCGATGTAAGTCATAAGTTACTTACAAAGGTATTCCTGTAAATAAATAACATAAATTACCTCAGAGGCAAATAAGTTATCAGATGCTTCAGCATCTTCAAAGGAAAAAAAAAAAAAAAAAGAAAAAGCTTTACATATATTTATATTAATTTTTCCTTGCAGCAGATAGGTATGAAGTGTGGTACTGTGTGGTGCTGCCTGAGATATGGAGTCCTGGGTTTGCTTATTTTTGTTCTTTTTTCCATCTTAGGTATTGATATTCTGTGTTTAAAGGCTCTCCATATTGCTGAATGTTCTTACTCTACATTTTTCAATAATGCAAGCAGCACAAGCTTTATAATACAGACATGGTTCTTATTAGTTCCCAGGTGCTACATTTTGTGAAGGTGTTTGGTCTGGTATTAGTAGGTGATCTAATATTTGCAGAGCACTGTGTCTGGATGTGGTGTAGCTCTGCAAGGAAACGTGCTCTTTCTGCTCAAAGCATCTGAAATACTTTCAGCCCTGAGAACAAATATGGGTGTTAGCCTGGAATCTCAGTGGCTTCAGCAGTGCTGGGAGGTGTAAGGCATGTTGAAGAAGCTGCAGCCAGGGCAGCCTGCTGGTGAGCACATTGTGATTCCTCAGCCCTGCCAGGGCTTATGGAGCTCTGAATGCCTTCTGCTTCCCTTCACCATCAGCATCAGAGAGGAACCAAATGTGTTGGGTTTAGTTAGTTAGTTAGTTTGTTTTTGTTTGTTTGTTTTAAAGCAAGACTTTTAATGGATATTTGTACCTGAAGTATTCAGATTCTGCACATATAATATTAAACCTGTGACTGTGCCTATCTAGTGTCTTAGTCTTTATATTGTATGGTGTTAAGGAATACAGAGGTGGAAATGTGTTGTTGGCAAGTTACTAAGTAATTGTAAATCTTGTGTGTAAAGAAGGGCCAGGAGCGTATTAAGACAAGTTGTGTGTATTTATGTTTTCATGCTTCAGTAGTGGTTGCCATTAATTAAGGGTAAGGAGTTACAGGAAAAAGGTTTTGTTTTATTGGCATTTTGAGTAACATGATCGATCTATTAATTACACAGACTCACTCCCAAAATATTTCAACAGTAATAAAGCTAGAGGGTGTCTGCAGGATATATCTACATGTTCTTGTTTCTGTTGCTTTATTTTATTTCATTCTTGCTAAGACAAAATTGCATCCAATTGCATCCCTGTGGGATTTTAGTTTTTATTGGTCATGTAAGAAAACAAAATAGTAGGAAAATAGCGCAAAAGGGCTGGAACAGTTGGATATTGCATAGCTGTAAGAAAGAATGTTTAGATTTAGGATTTAGTGTGTAGGTGCCAACTATTGTATCACTTTGATATTAGCATCTCTTCTTGAATGTGGAAGAAGCTCCAAGTTTTCTGTTTCCCATATATGCAAGAGCAGCTCCTGTTCCTGGCCCTCCTGACTAAACCTGCCTTAACATCCTATTCTACTTATTAGAGTGAAAATATTTGTAGGCCCTCTCACCTCTTCCTATATATATGTAGGAATAACTCAATGTCAAGGAAGAGGTGAGAGGGCCTAGAAATATTTTCACTCTAATAAGCAAAATAGGAAAGTCACCCTGGATGTTATTCCTCTTTTTCCTATATATATATATAAATCAGGAAGTGCATATATATATACACACACACACACATATATATATATACAATATATATATATATATATATTTAAATGCACTTCCTGATTACAATATATTCCATTGTGTAGTTTGTGTCTGCACCTTTGATACTTGCCTTGTAGTAACAACACACCAGTGTTAAAAATGTAACTGGATTTTACAAAGCATTTGAAAGACACAGGAACAAGGATCTTCTAGAGTGAACTTCACCCGTTATGTGCCGAAATATCTGAGTATACTTACAAATCCCTCTCATGTTGTTAACATTTAATTAAGTTGGTCATTATGGTCAGATTAGGCCTCTAGGGATAGACAGATAGAATCTCTAATGGAACCAGGGGATAATCATTTATGATAAATACAGCAAGGGAGATCAAGTAGTGTATAACAAGCTGTTGAAAGGTGATTGCAACTACTACTTAAGTGACCTGGGTGTTCTGTGTATTAAAAATGCTTTTTTATATATATATGTTTTTATTATCTTAACTCTTCTCCCAACAATCCTGACATATTTGGTAAGGAAACAGCACACAATTCTTGTGAAAGGTGTATGCAGTGAGGTGAAGCAATAGGCATAATGCGGAAAAACGCAGGCTACTTATTAGCATCCAGAATATAAGTCGGCGAACATGGTATAATTTAAAAGTTTTTGCCTGTAGTGCTTAGTATGTACTTTTGTAATAAAACTCATGCATTAAAAGCAGTGGCAGTATGGCTGGCTTCTCTCTGTCCAAACTGCATAGTGAAGCACAGATGCCTGAGGTTGCCTGAGGTGATGGCAGGAGGTGTGCTTAAAGGATCTCAGTTGTCCAGAGGAACTTTTTAATGTAAGAATTGATGTACTGAAAATAAGCTCAGAAAGTTAGGGTGGGAGAATTAAGTGAAGCATGCCTGGAAGCAAGAAAGAAAATGTTAGCAGAGTTTGACATGAATATCCAGGATGCAGTGTTATAACAATTATACTGCATGTCCATGCTAGATTTTGGAAGTGGTTTGTCCAGCCATTGCCATACCTTTGTCACTTGAAGAAAACGTGCAATTCACTGCTGACAGTTTGATTTGCTGCTGCTCCTATGTGTTGTTACTTTGGTATTAATGATAACAATTGAGCAAATCCCTTCCAATTAGGGCTGTAAGCCTCTGGATGTATGCTACCTAGCAAATTTTAAGGTGTAAGACCTGCTCATTATGAGAGCTTAAGGTACAAGTCAGCCATGAAAAGGCTCAGCATTATACCTTCTGTCTCTTTTGATTCAACACCCTCTAGATAGACTCTGCTTTCTGAATGTGTTAGAATATTTTGGGAAAGGTAAAAGGAAGAAGAGTGAATCATTATCATTGACATCGATGATGGAATTGAGTGCACCCTCAGTGAGTTTGCTGACGACACCAAGCTGAGTGGTGGGGCTGATACAGAGGAAGGAAGGAATGCCATTCAGAGGGACCTCAGCAGACTTAAAGGCTGGGCCCAGGTGAATCTAATGAGGTTCAACACAGCAACGGCATATATACAGACTGGAAGGAGCAGTCCTTGAGAGTAGCCCTGCAGAGAAGGACCTGGGGGTCCTGCTGGATGAGCCAGCAGTGTGCTCTTACAGCTCAGAAAGCAAATGGTATCCTGGGCTCCATCAGAAGAGGGGTGGCCAGCAGGGACAGGGAGGTGATTGTCCCTCTCTACTCTTCTCTTGTGAGGCCCCATCTGGAGTACTGTGTCCAGGTGTGGAGCCCCCAGAACAAGAAAGACAGAGAGCTGTTGGAGAGGGTCCAGAGGAGGGCCACGAAGATGATCAGGGTTGTGGAGCACCTCCCTTATGAAGACAGGCCGAGAGAGCTGGGGTTGGTCAGCCTGTAGAAAAGAAGGTTACAGGGTGACCTCATTGCAGCCTTTCAGTTCCTAAAGGGAGCCTATAAACAGGAAGGGAGTCAACTCTTTGAAAGGGTGGATAACAGCAGGACAAGGGGAAATGGATTTAAGTTGAAGGAGGGAAGATCTAAGTTGGATGTCAGGGGGAAGTTATTTACCATAAGAGTGGTGAGGTGCTGGCAAAGGCTGTCCAGAGAGGTTGTGGATGCCCCATCCCTGGAGGTTTTCAAGGCCAGGTTGGATGGGGCCCTGGGCAGCCTGGTCTAGTATTAAATGTGGAGGTTAGTGGCCCTGCCTGTGGTGGGGGTGTTGGAGTTTCATTATCCTTGAGGTCCCTTCCAACATGGAACATTCTGTGGTTCTGTGATTGTGTGTGAATGGTCGTGGTGTGCCTGCCACCATTTGAAAATGGCGTTATGAAAGAACTGAATTGCTAGTGGCATTCTTGTCACTAACCATTGTTTTGTCAGTTTAATTTGGTGAAAAGGGATGCTTATCAGTACCGTAGAGCTCTGTTTAAATAATGGGAACAACCAAGAAAATCTGGGAAAATTTCTGTGGCATTCAGAGTTTCTCACTACCAGAAGCTGAAGATGCTGCAGGGCTTTAAAGATGTGGGTATCGTGAAACACTTGTCTCCCTTTCTCCAGCACTGCTTGGAGAGGCTTGTTCTGCCCCTGCACTGTGTATGTGGGCTGGTGACTTGCCAAAACAGAGCCTTTTCCTTCCGTTCTGTTTTCACATTTCTGTTGCTCAGTTTTGGAGGATAGTGATACGTGTCTGATTTGGCTGACACAGAAATACTCTTCCTGTGCTTGTAGAAGGAGTATCTTGTGTGGAAGCTGTGGCACTGTTCATTTACAAAGAAGATGAGGAACACTGACTGTTACCAATTTCAATGCCAAGATACCTTTTGGGAAACCTGCTTTTTGCTTAGCTCTCATAAAGCTAACCATTTCTAAGGCTTCAGTTTGCAAACAAGAGAGACATGGGAGAAAACCAAGAGCAGATCTTAACAATGCTTATAAATATCTGAAGGGCAGATCTCTAGAGGATGAGGCCAGGCAATTCCCAGCAATGCAACTGTAATGTGGGAAGTTCCATATGAATGTGAGGAGGAACTCTTTGTTGTGAAGGTGAAAGAGCAGCGGAACAGGCACAGAGAGGTGGTAGAGTCTCCCTCTCTGGAGATATTCAAAACCCACCTGAATTCTTTCCTGTGCAACCTACTGTAAGGAACCTACATCAGCTGGGTGTTGGACTTGATCTCCAGAGGTCCCTCCCAACCCCAAAGCTTCTGTGATTCTGTGATTTATTTATCCTGTTTATTTCCTTGTCTCTTGAACTTGTATTCCCAATCACCTGGGCAACCCACAAATAGCAAAGCACAGTATATCATACTTTTTAAAATGGCAGGTTATTTTGGATCATAGCATTTTCACACTGTTAGCTGAGAATAATACCAAATCTTAACATGAGGAGTGCAATTGAGGGCTCCTCCTGGTGCATTCTCCTTTTAGCTGAGCTGAAGGACAGATCGCTGTATCACCTCGCCTGCTGAGCTGCTGCGTGTCCCCAGCTCAGGGAGCAGCACTGTTCTCTGCTACATGTTGAGGATGTCACAGCCTAGTTGCTGTGGAAGATACACGATATAGGGTTTCTGTTCAAGTGAGGACTTGTCACCATGTTAAAGCTGAAGAATCAGGCCCATTTCATTGGATCAAGCAAGTTATTTCTCCAGTTTACCAGGGCATGTCCTCGTTTCACATACAAGCTTCCTTGAATTTGGGATTTATCTAGGCTTGCATTCCAAGGCAAAAGATATGTAGTTTCCTAGAATTTAAGTATATCTCTGAACAGGAAGGTGATGTCTGCTCTCTCTGTGGATTTATGATTGGCTTTTTTTTCCATTGAACTTTGTTGCCCGTAATTGTTTCCAAACAAAAACTGAAATTATATAAATACACTAGAGAAAAATGAGATCCTAGATTAAAAATCTGACTGATGTTCTAAGGGCCCACTGTGAAAGAGATGTTTGATTTTTGTTGCGCGGTGGTGTTTTATTGCAGGTGCTCATTTTGTAACAGCTCTCACGAGTGCAGCATAATTAAAATGAGTTGTTCTGTTTGTTGCGTCTGTCCATCATTTTTGAGGTGTATTTGATGCATACTGATAGCTGTTGGACTGCAAATTAAATCCTGATGACACATTTTTAGCCCTTGATGATAATAATAATAATAAAGGCTTGGAATTAGTGTAGCAGAGGTTAGAGTAAGACTTGCTCTGTAATATCCTGACACAGGTGGAGGACCTGTCAAAAAGCACTGATAGTCTGGTGGCTGAAAATCATAGAATCACAGAATGGCCTGGGTTGAAAAGGACCTCAAAGATCATCTATTTTCAACCCCACTGCTGTGGGCAGAGTTGCCAATAACTAGAATAAACTGGTACATTTATCGCGTTCTGTTAGGAAAAAAGCCATAATTTTAAGAACTGTTCTGGAGGATTTTTTTAAGTTGGACAAAAGTCACTTTTCAAGACAGCGGTCTTGAAGTACGAAATTAGTAATTTTGGAGTTTGCTGTGTAGAAATGCATTCAGTTGGATTGGAATCCCTTTACTTATAATGAGGAGAACACAAGCTGAATTGCACAGTGGTTTCACAATTAGAGCTGTTTGCACCCATTCCCTTTATTTTGTGAAGTGCTACCATTCACAGGCAATTTAAGTGGTGTGGATTATGGGGTGGAACATGAGTAGTGAGCAAGGTGCAGCAGCAATTCACGTTTAAATGTGGTTTACTCAAACACTTTCTCAAAACATCAATACAAAGAAGCAGTAAAGAGTTAAGTAATCAGC
This sequence comes from Coturnix japonica, assembly GCF_054131305.1. Taxonomy (NCBI): domain Eukaryota; kingdom Metazoa; phylum Chordata; class Aves; order Galliformes; family Phasianidae; genus Coturnix; species Coturnix japonica. The sequence goes on from NC_140663.1 coordinate 110,172,640, forward strand.
TGGATCTCAAAACGTGGCTGAGGGAATAACTGTGGAGATATCTAGTGACAGTTTTAGATCTATGGAGTGCTAATAGAAAGAGAAAAGGGCTTTTACGGACAAATTAAGATTTATCTTGTGTTGTTTCTATTCTAACATTCTAAAACTTCATCTGCCGTCCAAAAAAGAGTATTTCAAGTTTGTGTGCCTCTCTCTCTTTAGAGATGCTAATTTATTGACACAGACATCATATTATCTGCAATATTTCTTTAAGCTCCCTGTAGAGTTGTTTCTTAGGAATTATATGCTAGCTAGTTTAAAAGTCTGTTTCTATAATTTATCCTTGAAAATGTTCTGAAAGGAAAGAAACCAAATATAAAAACATGCAAGATTTTGTGTTGGTAACAAGCAACAGATTTTTACTGTTGAGAATGGGTAAGGTAATGGCTTGTTTGACAAAAGGTGCTGTCAAACCAACCTTTGCTGCTGAGGGCTGTTTTTGCATCTCTTCCAACTGTAGGAATGGTTGATTTTGGAAGTGATGACAAGCTAAGGGAGCTTGTCCAGTGTTTATCAGGACTGTGTAACTGCTTTTTAACTGCAGTTTCAAAACCTTTTCTGAAACCCTGCCAGCAAGTTCCAGTTTTCATTTTATTGAGTGTTTCGCATGTGCTGCTGATCCAAATTAGGCACTAACAGTATGAAGCTTAAAAGATACAGGATTTAGACTTGTAGCTTAGATGAACATGCACATTTTCATTTCTCAGTGTGGCTAGGTGAGCATGGGCCAGCAGTGTGCCCCGGCAGCCAGGATAACGATGGCATCCTGGCCTGTGTCAGAAATAATGCAGCCAGCAGGAACAGGGAAGTGGTTGTCTTACTATGCTCAGCTCTGATGGGGCTGCATCTCAGGTACTGTGTTTAGTTTTGGGCTCTTCATGTGAAGAAAGAATTTGAGGCCCTGGAGCATGTCCAGAGAAGGGCACTGAAATTGTGAGGGGTTTGGAGCACAAGTCTTATGGGGAGCAGCTGAGGGATTATTCAGTCTGAAGAAGAGGAGGCTTAGGGGAGACCTCATTGCTCTCTACAACTGCTTGAAAGGAGGTTGTAGTGAGGTGGGGTTTGGCCTCTTCTCCCAGGTAACAGAGATAGAATGGGAGGGAATGGCCCCAGGGGAGGTTCAGGTTGGATACTACAAAGTATTTCTTCTTGGAAAGTGTGGTGAGGTATTGGAAAAGACTGCTTAGGGGGGTGGTGGAGTCACCATCCCTGCAGGTGTTCAAGGCAAGGACAGATGTAATTCTTAGGGACATGGTTTAGTGGGCAATATTGGTGATGGGTAGACAGCTGGACTAGATGATCTTAGAGTTTTTTTTCCAACCTTATGATTCAACAACTCCTCTATAGCAGTAAAGCTTCAATGCACTCATAGTAATACATTACTTACAGCGATGGCACATTATCTTGTAGCTTAAATGTGTTTAATGGAGTCCTGCGATCTTCATGATTCAGCTGCACACATCAAAGCAGAGCACTTTCCAGTTCATCTACTTTTAGAAAAGCACAGCAGTTTTACATAATATGTTTGCTGGAGTACTGGAGGCACCTAAAATATTCTTCCTCCCATTGCACCTCCTTGCAGTTTTCTGGTATAGTTTCACAAATAAAAAACAAACAAAACACATTTTTTCCCTCTTAAAATATTCACTCACCCAGCTTACTTCTGTTTTTTGCTAGACAGGGAACAGTCTGCAGTCAGGATGTTTTGTCATCTGGCCAAAACCATTATAACAGCATGTGGTTGGTGAGGGAACTGGAATTGACATGTCACATCTCAGGTCAGAAAAACACTGCCAAAATCCTCCAGGAAAAGATTTAAATTGGTAATTAGCAAACCTGGTTTAAAAGCTTTTAAAATCTGAATAGTACTTCTACTTTTGAGTGGGTCTAAAATGAAGCCCTTGTACTGTGGAAGATAATGACGAAGTCAACATTAGCATTTAGTGTGATCAGGATTTTGAAGTCCTTCAACACTATCTTCCATATTCTTATAAAAATTATATATATATATATATATTTACATATATTTAAACTAGCTGTTTGCCCTTGATTAGGTGAGGCCTGTTTCTCCAAAGCACCTAGTGCTTTGAAGAAGAACTTTTCCCAGAAGTAAGCTTGTAGCTCAACCATTTTCCTAACATTCGCATTTGATATACACTATTCGGTGATTTATAATTAAAAAAAGGAAAGAAACAAACCTGCTAGTAACCATCTAGGCTGGCAGTCCAAAATTGCTGTCATCTTATATATGTACTCTCAGTTGTACAGTAGTAGCCTTTCGTCTCCTTGCACATTAAATTTAGAACTGGTTTCTGGCTGAGTCATATCGCACTCTTGCGTGCCTTACCAGAAGACACTGTACTCTGAAGCAGTTCCCCTCAGCTGCAGATTTATCTGTATAAGCTGGTAGGATGGGAAGTGCAACTGATCGGCAGGTTCTGCTGCATGCATGGGAATGTGAAGTAGAAGATAAGAAACTTTTCCTCAAACTTGTACTTTTCCTCACAATAGACCTGCTAGAAAGGGGGTTCTTCCTTATACAGATGTACTGAGTTCAGTACTTTATATCTGCTTTACATATGCTCCACTGGATCCCCCAGTGGTTCCCCTGTACCTGCCCAGTGAGCCCAGGACATTGAGGAGTGTGTGTTGGCCTGCAGGGGCTGTAGTGTGCCTTAATGCGTTTGGAATATTTAGGTGTGGGTGAAATGTCTTTAGGCTCCACACACAACAAAGCTTGACTCAAGCCTCTCAGTCCCCAACATAACCCATGCTATTTCCATAGCAACACACCTTTAAAATAAAAGGAGAAACAGGAGCAGTTTGGTTGGATTGTCTCATCTGCAGTGGTGTCAATATGTGTCTTTTCCAAACAGACCCAATTACAAAACTCTATGGCCTAGTTGTGAAGACACAGACTATAAAGCATTTAGGTTGACATTTTGTCAAGAAGGAGGTACAGGTGTTTGCTGCATGGGTGTGTTCTGTTTTTGTAGTGGTTTTGTAGCGTCTTGCTTCTTGTGGCAGTGTAACTGAACTGGTTGCTGAACTTGTTCTCTTGTCATAGAATAAATGGCATTTGTGCAGTTGGTGGACCTGCTAGTGACAGTCATCATGTGGTTTTCACTGACACAGCACAGGTACAAAGACATTGGCATCAGTAAGTATTAGTCTCTCTGGAAACCACTGCTGCATGCACTCAACTGGAGGAGGCTCTTCTTAATCAAGACCCAGTATCCTGCTACTAGAGACAACCACGCTGTTCTTATGACATGATCAAACATCCCTTTGAACAAACTAGATTTGCTCCCTCAAAGTCTTCAAACGTGTGTTCATTCATTTTTCCATTTGACCCATCTTTAGACATTTTAAAGGTTGAGCTGAAGCGTCATCTCACCACACCAGTGGAAAAAGGCCTCTCCAGAGGGTTGTTCATCTGGTGTGTTTGAGTCATCTTTTACAGTGACACTAACTGCCCTCTGGAGGTATTAGGTTCTCTCTGCTCCTGAGTGATGGGCTCAAATTGAGACATCAACCTTAGGGACAGCTATGCAAGTCTTAGAATAAAGAAAAAATGGAGCTACTTTAAGTCTAGTGCTTACACTTCTAAGCTACCAGGTTTTGATCAGAGTGAAACTCTTTGGGGAATAATTGGAGAGGCTGATCACTGCTCAGAGCAGAGCGACAGTAACCACAGGTAGGGTGAGCAGGAGCTGACAGTTAGCTGCAAACAAGGTAGACAACCACATTGCACCTTTTGCAGTGTATCCAAGGTGCATTTTTTGTCCTCCCTTGGTAGACGTACACAATACCAGGTTCAGTGGCTTCAACACAGCCCGTAGAAGGAGCGGAGCAAAGCTGAACCTGCTTTGCAGCGGTTGAGCTCTTGGTGTCATTGCTTCAGATGCAGTATGCTTTGCAGCAAGTTCTTCTGTAGCAGCCTAATGTATTTTAAGAACAGCCTGCACAAACTAGGCATGTGCATGTTTTTTGTTTTTTTTTTCTTCAAGGTTTATTATAACTGTGTAAATGAAAACTGATGTTTTTCAAAAGGGGGAGAGATGTTGTTTCTGTGTGGCTGCTTGTTCCAAACAGTTCCCAACTGCAACTCATAGACATTTTGCTTTCCAAACACATCTGATGTTGAGCTTCAGTTAGGAAATAAAAAAGTCTAGAGCTGCAACCAGCAGGAAGAACACAGTGTGGTGTTTGCCTGCAGCAGGTTACTTGCTACGAAGTCTGATACTTTTCCAGTAAAAGTTTGCTGAGCTCTTTTTTTTTTCTTCTCCTTTTAAAGTTTCTAAAAGCCTTTTTCAGCAACCTTTGCTGATTTTTAAAGTACTAGATTTATTACCTGCCTTCTCACCAGTCAATAACTTTTTGCTACCAAGTAACTCAGTTTATGCTCTAGTGTGGAGAAAGATGCAAAAACCTTCATTAATGTAAAAGTCAGGAAAAAAACCACAAGTAAGATTAGAAAATATGTATGATCTTCATTGCAGATTTACTGCTCTGTATGGTTTAAAATCGATTTATGTTGATCAAATTTCTTACATTTCAAAGTTATCGTGCATCGTTTAGATCTCGGATGATTAACAGTTTAAACTAAACTGTAACATACTCTGCAGTAAGTGGCAATATTAGAAGAAGGGAAAATGCCAAGAGATGGCTGAGACTTCAGTTTTTCAGTCTAATCTGCTTATTAGCTGTCCCTGTTGGTCCTTTGTGCTTCCTCAGCATGCTGCCTTTGGAGACTTTGTGCTACTTAAGAAAAAAGCACATAGAAAATCTGTGATGCTGGGCTGGGAATAGTATATTTGCAAAAAGGGAGTTTTTCTTTACTAACAGTTTTTATATTTCCACTGTTTATTCAGTCTTCTGTTTCTATCAGCTCTATTTTCTTAGAAAACTCATACCCTTTCTCTTTACTGGTGTTCCTTCAGTATAAATAATAATAGATGATTATTTGCTGTAGAGCTTCTTCATTCAATTCCTGCACTGCTAAAGAACTGCAGTGCCCAAGTGTTAGCAGGCACGTGGTCCCAACAGCACCTTCTTAAACCTGAAGGTATTCACTGCTGGATGTGTTGTGTCTTGCTTTAGACCATAGAGAGGAGCTGGTTGGTACTTAAGCCTTTTGCTGATGCACTACTTTCAACGTAGCTATTTCTTTAAAGAAAGGTTCAGGAAGAATGGGAGAACAGCAAGACAGCAGGATGCTAGCAGATAAGTGCAGACTTTCTCAAGATTCTCTGTAGCAGTAATAAGAAAAAATTACTGGGTGAGAAGGTGAAGGATTCATGCAGTTCTGTTATTAACTCCCAGAACTGTTTATTTCTTGCTCTTAGTGAGCTCAAAAGTATTCTCCAAGAGTGACACAGTATTGATTATTAAATAGTATGGCAACTGACATCTGTCACATCGGGCAACGGTCCTTGCTTGATGTTAGAAATCAAAGTGGGAATGTTATCTTTAGGAAAAATGGATGCCTTCTTACTTCTGCACAACAAAAGAAGCATTTGGTATGGAAGGTATTTATTTTATTTTCCTTATTCTGAACGTGGCTGTGTAAAGTGGTCAATTCAGGCCCATTTTAGTTTAGATGGTGAAGAATGATCAGTCATCTGTAGGTGGAGAAAAAAAGTCAATTTGAACAGGTTGGGTTACACTGCATAAGGCTGTTTTTACTGGGATTTGGAGTAGATGACTTTTAAATGTCTCTTTCAACTCTTGAGGATTCTATGATCCTGTGTATAATTTTGCCATTCAAAACTTGCCACTCATCCAGAAACACAGGAGCTGTGAAAACTACTGTCATAGTGCACTTAGTCAAAGGCCCACAGCCAGTTGGCTCTTGGAGATCTCCAAGGAGGAGACTGCACAGCCTTTGGGCAACGTGTGCTGGTGCTTTATCACCTGCACATCACAGAAGTGCTGACTGGTGTGCAGAGGGAACCTCCTGTGTTCAGTTTGTGCCCATTGCCTCTGTCCTTGCTCTGGGCATCACTGAAAAAAGCCTAGATCCATCCTCTGTGAACCCTCCCTTCAAGTATTTATACACATTCATTAGGTCTCCCAGAGCATCCTCTTCTCCAGGCTGAACTGTCCCAGCTCTCACAGCTTCTCCTCATAGGACAGATGCTCCTATCCCTTAAGTATCTTCATGGTTGTGTGCTGAACTCTTTCCAGTATTTCTCCACTTTGCTACAAGTCATACAACTATAACTTAAGTGTATGCTAGTGGATTTGGCAAACAATGTTATGAAACGGATCTTTTCATTTATGTCTTCAAACTGTGATGATACAAGGGTCAAATCAAGGGTTTTAACTCTTATTCAGAGCTATGAATTCAAGCCTGTCTGCAACCTTTCATACAAAGATAAATATTGATTTCTCATGGGAGCCTGGACACCTAATCTGGAGAAAAATCTGTCTGATGGAGCTGTTTCCAGTGTCTAGTTGACTATCAGTATTAGCCTACCTTAATCACACTAACCCTTCTTTAGGGGGAAAGGGAGGTTTGGGATGAGCTTTCCTTGAGTTTTCTTTACTCAGAGGGTGGTGAGGCACTGGCACACGCTCCCCAGAGATGCTGTGGGTGCCCCATCCCTGGAGATGCTCAAGACCAGGCTTGATAGGTTTCTGGGCAGTCTAATATCATATTGGCAACCCCATCCACAGCAAGGGAATTGGAACTAGATGATCTTTGAGGTCCCTTCCAATCCAAGGTGTTGTATGGTTCTGTGGCAACATTAATTCATAAATATGCATATAAATATGCATATACAGGCATACATATCCATATATGAGAACAAAAAGCAATATGTTTTTGTTTTAAAAAAAGGTTTGCCGGATACATGTACACCTGTGAGGGAATTATGTAAAACTAAAGATACAAGACGAAGCAATCTGTTGAGACTATATTTCTGTAAGAACAAAAGCCACGCAAAGTATTACAGTCTCTCCCCCACCCAGTCAGCTTCTGGAGTTGTCTGCACCATTTGTATAGAGCCGTAGCCAAGAATCTCAATTTTAGCAAATGCACCTGAAAAGATCCTCTGGATAAAGTTTGCTTGTTTTGTCACTAAGGAATTATATTCTGTTGGTTACGTATTGACTGTTCAGTAATATCACAGGAAGGGAAAAAAAAAACAACACAATTTGTTTTCACTCAGATGAGGCATTATTAATTGTTTCAACATATAAACATAGTTGAAATAAATAATCTCAGAAACCTTTCCTCCAGCATCTTTTGATAAATTAATTCTAGATGGATAGACCTAAGTATTGCAAATGCTGAAATTATTTTGATATTTTGATAGTGTTGAATATGATAATGATTATTTTTCATCTTGAATCAATTTGCATGGCTTGTGTTTGATAGGAAATTTTGCTTTCATTTTATGATTTTCTCATTTCCTTAATTTTCACTAGGAGAGAGGAACAGACGAAGAAGATGTCAGGTGGCTTTCAGTTATTTGCCTCAAAATGAGGATGAACTGGAATTAAAAGTTGGTGACATCATTGAAGTTGTGGGAGAGGTAAGCAGATTTTAAAAGAAATATATATACAGATGCAGTTCTAGCATATCTTCTGTTTGCTAAGCTTTTATGATCTTGTGATTTGTTTTAAAGATGTAACTTAAACCAGACATTTTTCTTCTGTGACACACTTACGTATCTGTTTCAGGTTACTATTTGGGGTGAAGGGATGTGGTTGTTTGCTTACGGATTTTGTAACGTTTTTTTTTCTGTTCTAGCAATTCTGTTAATTTTTCTCCGTCAGGCATTGCTTCTGAATTCAATGCAGGGAAAAAGCTCAAAAATTGTGCCACAGGGATACTGAGTTTCAACATTTGATAAACAAGAAGATAGCAGAAAAAGTTCTCAGTTTTAGTAAGCTGGCTACTGAGAAAAAGCACCTTTACTGAGTTATACACGTATTAGAAACTTGAAGCCCTCTGGAGTTCAGCTATGACATTCATCTTTTGTCATCTTTGCCTGCAAATTTTGACAATTGCAGTTTGGTGTAATCAGTTAAAAAATAGTAACAACAATACAAATTCTTTAGAGAATCAAGATATACTTACTCTAAGTGAAATTGGATGTGGAAAATGAATGGATACCTCTAAGAGGCACTGGGAACAAATTGTGAATGTTTGGATAGAGATTCAGAAAGTTGCTGTGCATGGAGTAGAAGCATAGAATTACACAGGTTGGAAAAGACCTCAAAGATCATCAAGTCCAACCTCAGCCTAACCTTAGTACCCTAACTCATGAGAAGAGACCAGCCCCACTCTCGCAGTAAGCACCTTTCAGATACTGGAAGAGAGCAATAAGGTTCCCCCTCAGCCTCCTTTTCCCCAGACTAAACAGCCCCAGCTCCCTCAGCCTCTCCTCATAGAGCATTTATCCAAGCCCTTCACAAGCCTTGTTGCCCTTCTTTGGACCTGCTCCAGTACCTCCATGTCCTTTTGGTACTGAGGTGCCCAAAGCTGAACACAGTACTACAGGTGAGGCCTCACCAATGCCAAGTACAGGGGCATTACTAAAAAGTAATTTTATTGCTGGATCAAGGAATGCCGTTCATTTTCCCTTTTTTGTTTCATTAGAGATTTTAGAAATATGTTGTTGACATGAATTATAGCGTGAAAATAAAAAAATGCTAACGGGAAGCCTTTAAGTAGATTGCATTCAAACACATTGTGAATAGATTTTTCGTCAACTCTGGTTTAGCAGCAGTTTAGGATTTATTAATACTTCTACAATAAATCACAAGTTTGGGTTGTATGATTCTTAGTGGCACTTAATCAGCACTTAATTATCAGCCAATTTAACACAGTAATCCAATGAAATTCACTACAGTCAAATACAATGTCTGAGTTAAATATTTGAGAATGGAAAGGTTCACACGAGAATAATTGTAGAGTGTTGGAGAGGATATTTTTCAACTCAGCTACTTATTTGAGGACTTTTTGTCCCCCACTGACCTACTCACTCTTTCCACTTACCAGCTCTCAGTGGATGATTGGGATCTGCCCCAGAGAGGGCTTTCTTTCATTGGTGTCTGTCAGAAGTGAATCTCGAAATCCCTACCCTGAGGTGTGTCCCAGCCCAGGGGAGATCAAGGAGCAGGTTGGCTGCTGCCAACCTGAGGGCTCAAGGGGCTCTTTGATTAGTTACATTATTTATAGGGCTGCCAGATAACTGATGCTAGTCAGAAAACTTTTCCTTCGGGCCACAATCCAAGTGAGACAACCCTGGAAATTTCTCCCAATCATACAGTTCAGGTACTCTGTGACTGTACAGTCTTGGCTCCTCTCCGATCAGGCCTGACACAGGAGCAGGTATTTCAGGTGTGATCAGGGAGTGCCTGAATGTCCCAGCCCATTGCACTTGCACAAAGATGAAAGCACTGTTGAGGCTTACCTGGAGATGGCAGGTGTTCTGCGCTGCCACAGGCTACCCCACCCCTTGATTAAAGTCAGTCATTCTCTCCATCAGACTGATGGTGTGCTCACCTCTTGTCTTTGTGCCTATAAATGGATGATGCTTATTTCTTTATTTTTACATGACCAATTATATAAATTGAAAATGTGGGGAACATAGAACACTTAAGGGAGTCCTTTCAGCAGCACAGCCTGTCTAGCCATTCTCCAGACCTTGATATGTAAAGCAATAGTTAACAACAAACAAAATATAACCAGAAGCAGTAAAATTACAATGAGATATAGCATTATGTTCAATGCTTCTGTTGTTGTAGAAGACCATCCAAGCAGGACTTCCCACCATCAATAATCTCCATCCTTCTTGACTCTCTGCAGCACCTGATGTGTCTCTTCATGTGCAGCACCAACAGTTGGGGATGAAAGAGAAAATGCATTATTTTTCCAAATTTGCTATGACTTTAGAAAAACCACCCCGTGCTGCAACAGAAACAGAATGTTGCGATGCACTAATAATTCTGAATTAGGCAGTACAGGGACTGTGCAAAGTGTACACACCATACCTCCCTATTTTTACCAGGGTTGGGTTCAGTGTTTTAACCAAAGGAAAAGGTACTGTGGTCATCTGTTTAAAACATCTAAACCAGGAGTATTTTTCATGACAATTTATAGTTGCAAAGCAAGTAGCCTGTATGTGCGTCTCGTCTGGGAGCCAGAAATTAATTTTAGCATTTTAACACATAACACTTGCTCTGTTTACACTAATAATTTTAACTCTGCCATCAGAATCACACATTTAGTTTTGCAGCTTCTGGTTGTTTTTGCTCCTGTATTTATGAAAAAGTCTTTCCCGTACTACTTAAGGACAAAGTAGAATTAAATATATATAGCATTCATACACGTATATAGAATTATATAAATATAGGCTATTACTTGTTTACTGAGAAGCTTTGGCTCGGGCAGACAGATCTAATGCCTTCTGACCACTATGCAGTCTTACTTCAGGTCTTGCAGTTCTTCCCTTTGTTTCTGTGACTGTTCTTGTAGCTGTTAAACTTTGAAGATAATGATGACTCAATTGTGTTCGTATCTTCTGTTTCCATTTTTTGGTCATGCTTCTTTTAATTTTTGTTAACATCTAGATGTAAACCTTTGCAAATATCTCCATATCTCTATAGAACCACTTGCAGCGTCCAGCTGCTTGTCTTCCTCTTACCTATCATACCAGTCATTCTGGGTACATGCTTTTTGGAAGCTGGTGTTTTCATACCATGTCTCTGTAAGTAATTGATGATGCTTCTTGCCATTCTGCCAGCAATGCCAGTTCATACAAATAGATTTTCAGCCAACTCTGGTTTAGCAGCAGTTTAGGAATCATTATTTATTTTATTATTTATTTATTATTTGTTTTGTGATAAATCAAGAAAACAAATTTTGCAATTCCCCATGGCACTTAATCAGCCGATTTAACACAGTGATCCAATGGGATTTCCTACAATCAAATACAGTGACTTACTTGAAGACTCAAGCGTGGCAGATTTCACATGTGACTTACTAAAGAGTATTGGAGGGATGTTTCTAATCTCAATTTCTAAACTTGAGGACTTCCCCCCACACCAGTCAGCTACTCACCCTTCCCTTTTGCCAGCTCTTAGCGGATGATCAGGGTGTGCACCAAAGTGCTCTCTGCTTTGTTAATGTCTGTCAGCAGTGAATGAGATGCCAGATAATGGTTCCAGCCCAGGGAAGATCAAGGATCATAGCCTGCTGCCATCCTGAGAGCTGAAAGAGCTCTTTGCTTAGGACCATTATTTATAGGAATGTGAGATAATTGAGTCAGAAAACTTTCCATTCTGGCTGCAATCCGAGTGAGGCAACCCTGAAACTTCCACCCAACCATACAATTCCAGTACTCCCAGATTGTACAGTCCTGATGCAACCTCAGATCAGTCTAAAATTCAGGGAACAAGGTCAGGGAGTGCCTGAATGTCCCAGCTCACTGCACTTGCACAAAGGCAAAACCACAGTGGATGCACACTCAGATCACAGAATGCCCAGGGGTTTGCACCACAACACTTATTTAGTCTTAATTTACTTATCTTTAAAGATATGTGAAAGCTTAGTCTATTCGAGCATCTGATAACAGGTGAGGTTCAGCTTGCACCGTTTATTTGTAGGATTTTTTTTTTCTGTTAGCAGCTGATAGGTCAATATTTGTTTTCTTGTCAAGAATATGTAATTAGTTTTGTTCTTTGCTTCTGCCATTTTGGAAATCAGTACTAAAATAATATAAATAAAACTTCAGTCTTCATGATACTGAGTATTTTCTTATGAGAAGGTCTGAACATGAACCTTGGTGCTCACTGTTTTCCCTTGGACCCAGCTGCACGCACCAGCTCTGCACATTGCTCTCCTGGAACCAGGCACTGTGTGTCACTAACTAACCTTATTCTGTCAGTGAGTGGGACTGTAATGTAGCATCTCAAGATTGTAAGATACTTAAGAGCATACCTGAAGATAATATAAACCTGATGTTATAATGAGCTTCCTGGTAGCATACGAGCTGTTTTCATTATGCAGCTTAAAGTGCATTCGACCTCACGTGGCCACACAAGTATCTTCCTTCAGTTGCCTTACTTAAAAGTTTTAAGTCTGTGTCTTTCAAAAGTAGAGTAGCAGAATAAAAACCACTTCATCATATCCAATCTAGAATTATTTATAAATAATTATTCAGATGGATAAATAATTTAGGTGAGACACTAGATTTCTCTTATGAAGTGCATCTCTAGTATTCTTAGAAATTTGAACAACCTTGCTATAAAAAGCATTTCTTTAAAACCAGATCAGACTGCAAATATTTGTGTTATAATTGAAAGGTGTAGAAACATGGAAGTGAAACATTTCTCTCCCTGTGTGTGCGTGCTTGTAGTTGAGGGCATGCTTTTTGGGCTACTGATTATAGACTTGGCAGTCTTAAACTGATAATTGTGCCTTGAGATCCTACTACTGAAAGAAACATTGACAATTAGCTCATTCTGAGGTTAAAGAAAATATACGTATGGAGAGCAGCTGAGGCCCCCGTGTTTGTTGAGGCAGAGCAGCGGAGCTGAGGGGAGGCTTGATGGTGTTGAATACCTTGTTGTTACTTCTTTTTATATATAAAAAGTTGCACCAGCCTGTATACTTGTTTCATTTACACTTGTATCAGTCGAATTAGTTGCCTTTAAATGGACATAGTCTTTTCTGATTGCTGTGGATTTCTGCTTAGTTGGAAACGATTATATTCCTAACTGACTTTTGGCAAACTAAAACAAGTACTGTTTAGATCAAAATAGTGTGTCTGTGTATCTTTATGCTGTTGTTTAGCAAAAGATGTGTTTAAAATGTCACTTACAGTTGACAACCCATTAGAGTTTCCCTCATGCACAGAAAATCTGTTTCCTGTTGTGGTGTGCTAATCTGGCTTCATATTTAAAGAAAAGGGTTGTGCTCAGACACTTGTTAAAGAAGGGATGAGAGAATTCTTAGCTGTTGCCATATGCAGTTTTTGGAGCTGAGATTCCCTAGCAATGTAAGGTGTTCAGATCTAGCTTTCTCCCTTTTTCCTCTTGGAGGTTACTACTTGCAAAAGAGGGCTGGCAGAAGGGAATGCAAACCTTCTTCTCTGCTGGCTCCATCAGTGCCCCAGTTTACCAAGCCCCCCAGTGAGGATGGATTACACTGTTAGTTCTTGGTGGCATTCTAGCCATGAGGGTGGCTTCCTTTCTTCCAAATTCGTTTCAAGGAGCTATGAAGCACCTGAGGTGTAGCAGCACCTAAAGCTGCTGCAGGTGATTCTTCCTGGGGGCAACGGGTTGGATAAGACACTTTTTTAAAGGGCTTTAATGTTTGCTGTAGTGGTAGATACTATTAGAAGTTCCCACTGTGGTAGAACTGGTTTGGGGCTTTACAGTGGATTGAACCAAAAGCGAGTGAGTTTTGAGAACCTAGGCTTACCTTTCATATACATTTAAAAATTGATTTGGACAATTATTTTTATTAGTCTGAGAGTATTTGAATTGCTAAAATAAAACACAACAATGTCTGTTTTGCTTTGAGGTTTATAATGTCACCAGACAGATATTCTTGAAGGCTGTGTGTTCACAGTTCCTTCTAATTTATTCTAGTAGACAGAAATTAAGTACAGTAAGATCAAACATTCATGACAGTGGATAAAAATGTTTGTTGTTAAACTAGAGCTTCCCATTACTATGGAGACTGATACCCATGAGTCATTAATGAACAGATTTAAACAAAAAATACATTTGAAAGTAACAGCAGAAGCATTGGGGTGGGGTAAAACCGCCCCAAACAATCCTTCTCTGCAGGTAGACAGCTCTAGTAAGGTCACATTCTGCACTGAAGCAAGGAATTGCCTCAGCAGGGCAACCACATTCCTGTCAGCAGGGAGCTGCTGGGCATCATTGCCTTTTGCATGGCAGTGGCCCTGATGTGTCAGGACTGGGGCCAGGAGCAGTGGCATCATACCCTGCAGTTACAGAAGCAGCCTCTCAGGAGCACAGCTCCCAGGACTGCTGCAAACAGAGTGAGCAAACAGAGCATGCTGTATCAGTAAGAGAGTGGCATGGCAGTAAGAGCATGGTGAATTAGCAGTATACGCTTGCAGTACCCTCGGCTGCATCAGAAGAGGGGTAGCAGCAGGGAGGTGGAGGTGATTGTTCCCCTCTACTCTGCTTTTGTAAGGCCTGATCAGGAATACTCTGTCCAGGCCTGGGGCCCCCAACATAAGCAGGATGCAGAGCTGTTGGGGTGGGTCTAGAGGAGGGCCACAATGGTGGTCAGAAAGCTGTAGCACTTGTCATGTGAAGGAAGGGTGAGGGAGCTGGGCTTGTTTATCTTGGAGAAGGCTCCAAGGATACCTACCTGTGGCCTTCCAGTACTTGGAAGGAGCTTACAAGCAGGACAAGGACTGAATTTTTGCTCAGGTAGATAGTGATAGGACAAGGGAGAGTGACTTTAAACTGAAACAGTGTAGATTTATGTTAGATGTTAGGAAGAAATTCCTTGCTCAAAGGATGATGAGGAACTGGCATAGGCTGCCCAGAGAGGCCATGGGTGCCCCATCCCTGGAGGCATTCAAGGGCAGGTTGAATGGGATCTTGGGCAGCCTAATCTGGTGTTTGGCAACCCTGCACATGGCAGGGGATTGGAACCAGATGATCTTTAGGATCCCCTCCATCCTAAGCCAGCCTATGTTTCTATGATTTTCTTTATTGTTTATGTTCACATTTAGTGAGTGATTGATAGCTTTTTATTTGTTACTCATTTTCCTACTTGATTTGTTATGACTAATTACAGTTGTGCGAAAATACAACTGTTAATTAATTGTCTCATTAAATGCAGATATCTGAATTCCAGTTGTCTTTCACCCTTAGATTTCTGAAGAATGCCAGACAATTAACCTGTAGCATTGAAGTAAGGACATTTGGAATGTCATTCAGCAGCGCAGAGACTGCTTGCATTTGGAGTTTTTCTGTCACTGTACTGCTATGTATACCTCATGGCCTCATCTTGCAGAGAAGGGAGCCTTTTGGCAAAGTGTAAAACTCACAAATAAGTCTTTAATTGAGATGTGCTGTAATATACAAGAGCTTATTATTTGACTTTTAATTAACATTGCTATACATAACAAAATTCTTCAAAAAAAACCAACAAAACTCATTTGAAATTATTAAAATGCAGACTCGATTTTTACAGATCAGGTGCTGCTTTTTGGGCAAGGTTGGTGAGTGGTTCTTTGAAATGTCATAAAATAGTTTGACCCATTTCCAAGAGCAAGATGAATACTGAGGATTGAGCTGGACTCTCCCTACAGTTAGCGTATTTTGACAGCTGCACAGTTGAAAGGGGAATTTTTTAATAGTGACACTAGACAGTCTGTGCCACAATTTCAGAACTGTATAATACTAAAAGAAAGCAGCTGGGAGTGAAGGCTGAAGTTCCAAGTCTCTTGGTTACTTTCCTGAGACATTGTGCAAAAAGGCGTTTTCTGGTCATCTCCCAGGAGGTAGTTCACAAGGACTTGTATGACTACTTCTGTTTGGGAAGTTTATGTGGTGGGCAGCTCTTCTGTGGATCTAAGGGTGCAAATATCTCTGGCTCTGCATAGGGTCATTCTGTATGGTTGGTTTCTCTATTCCTGAGTTTCTTACTTAGAAAATGATGTTAAATGTTCAATCAAACAGAATAACAACAAAACAAAAGCCACAGAGCATTTTGATGTTGTAAAATAAAGAACTCAGAGACTGAATGGATCCCATTATACAAACATTTCTTGCAGTTTTCAGTTCTTCCATTTTGCGCCAGTGTTGTTGAACAGATTCAAGCTGTGCAGTAGCACAACCCCGAGGGCTGGGCAGCATCTCATGTATATGACTGTTCCTGAAAGCAATCTCAGAACAAGCCGTCAAGTGGTACTGCAGGAACCATGTTCGACTTCTCCCATTGGCTCTGAATATGTTAAGTTTATTTCACCGGTTGGAAATCTTTTATAAATTTCCTTTTAATGGAGCTTTACTTGTGTCCTTCAAGATCTTCGTTCAGAATTTAGGAAATGAGGGAGGATTGTTTCTCTACTTTTGTGTTCTGCTTCTCTCTAAGCACAATAGGTCTTGTTGATCCTTGGCTTCTGATCCTTCCTATCCCCCACCTCTGGCATTGCTTTTATTCCTGAGACTGTATTTTAGTTTTAACAGCCTAGAAAGACTCAGTTCGTATGCAGAGAAACATTCATCCGCTTTAAAGTTTCCCTGACTCAAAGCCTTCCACCTTGCTTGCCCTAGGGCGACCCATGTCATCTAAGTGCTAAACCCTAATGGGCAAAGTTGAAGGTTATGGAAAATCTTGTGAAACAGGTGAAAACAGTTTATTGGAAACATGCTGCAAGTCAGTGATTCCAAAGAGCTGAACATTTTAATTGTTTAACAACTGTGGCCTATTAATTACACAGCAAAGTGGAAGCAAGTAGTTGTACCAGCCCAAGATATTCCAATAAGCATAGACTGATAGTTGGCCAAAACATTCCAAGTCTTTTTGACTGACCTATCCCAGATGAGTGCCAAGTTCTTGAAAGGAAGAGCGCTTGCAGGATTGTGAAAACTAAATACAGGTCGGGCTGATGTGGCCTCTGACATTCCTTTCTTTAAAGAGTGGTGTTTTACATGATTATGTTGGCCATGAAGAGAAAACCCGAAGAAGTAACATTTCCTTTTGGAAATTTTAATGTTAATTCTTAATTTTGGAGTCCTGTGGACATACTGAAGTGCTTTTGTTTACTTTGGTTACATGACATTGAAGAATAAAACTATTCACAGTCTGAAGTAAAACTACTACGCTAGCTTAAAGGCTTCAACTGCTGTCATATTATCTTTTCTTTTTGTACTTTATACATGGAAATAGGTTGATTTCAAGAAGCTAAATGTCCTAGCATGTGTGTACCCTACTGAGTACTTCCTGTTGTGTGTCTGAATGTCTCATCCATATAATTCTCTGTGGTATTTTCCTCCATCCATTTCCACAGTATCTATTTCGAGCAGCATTTCATTATCATTTATTACTTATGTAAGCACAATTTGATTAAGCACTCAGATTCTAATGAAGTAAATCAGTAAAATTTAAAAGATTTTCAACTGTATTTTTTTTATAACTTCCAAAAAAAATTCCTTTACATTCAACAGCATCTACTAAACAAGGAACACAATTAAAAATGTGGTACAATTGTACTTCCTTCATTTAAAATTTAAAAAAATAAAATCCAAATGATACTGAGGGAACATTTATGTTGCATAATTTTGTGGACTGAATTTCTTTTTCAAACCCCAAAAAAGTGAGGCTTCTTAATGGAAAGAGTTTTTTGAGAAGTGATGCACCACTCTCTATGTTGTAGTTCATGTCTCATTCAATCACTTTCAGTCATTGGAATGCATGTATCTGTCCCTGCCTCACATTTACCATTGATCGTGTTGCAGGCAAGTGTGTGTATTAGCTCCCTAAATACACCAAACAGACTAAGGAAGTGTCTTCAGACAGGTTCCCATACTTTTTTGCTTTTAAAATGCAATGTGACAGCCTTGCTGGCAGCCTTGGGGCTTGGCAAGATGAGAACATGCCCCGCCTTCCCAGCAGGCAGTGAGCAGCTACAACACACTAAAAATCCATCTTGAAAATATCTCTAGCTGTAGTCACTTACATTGGGAAAGTTGGAAAAATTGATTTTCTAACTTTGAAACAAAAACTTTGTATTCAAGCCAAGCTTATATTTGATAGATGTGAAATCATGAATTATAAACCTTTTCCAGTTTATCATCTTTAGTCACTTTAGTACTGGAATCTTTCTGTTTGGTTCAACACATGAAAGCTGAGCATAAATTAGGACCTAGACGCATAAATCCCGAAAGCACTTAGTTATAATAGTCCAGTAACAAATTTCATTGAGTGTTTGTACCTCCAGATGGATTACCGCCATGAATAATGGATTTTCATTTGTGAGATTTTATTGGCTAGGAATTATAGTGACATTTCAAACCGTATGGCAATGGATTGCCCCAATTTGGGATGAGTAAATCCTGAGGGTATTCCGGTAGGTTTTTTATTATATGGATTAATCTCTAGCTAGCATGTTCTGAGGCTGATAAAAGATTGTATCATGTAGCTATAGCATACATATAAAAATGCTTAGAGCTTTTGATGTTTTTATTGAAAAAAATAATAAATCTAATAAATCTTCTGGAGGTGCAGTTTAATCTGGGCCTGGGGTATCCTGTTAATGTTTTCATTTGGAAAGAAACTGGTTCTGGCTTCAGAATTTTTTGAATTTGTAGGATTATTAAATACAATATGGTGTTTCCAGATTATTCATTCCTGTATCAATTGAAAAGCTTGTCAGCTACTGGATGCTCTGAATCTGTTTGCATCCTAGTTAGATATCTTCAGGCTTTTGTGTATGTATATTTCTATACATGTACAGATGGGCGCACTCATCAATACACTGTGTAAGGTTGCTAATGTTAATATACAGGAAAACCAAAGTGTTTCCCTAGATGAAGTAAGCAGGGAAAAATTACTTGAGGTGAAGATGGAACTGAGTGGTATAGGTCACCTTATGTTAAGTAATTGCAACAGCTTGCAAAGCAGGGGTCTCGAGAACTGCATAATTCCACAGTGCTTAATCTTCTGGTCAATCAGCTAATGCAGTTACTGTTTAATGTTTAGTTCAGATCAATGGAGCCATCTGGGAACAGTGCATCAGAAAAACTTTGTAGCTCAAAGAGTCTCTGTCATGTTTATTTTATAAAGATAAATAAATGTATTGATACTTAAAGACATAATTAGTAGATACTGCCAAGTGTTGTGTGTCATACAGTTTCAGTTTTCCTTGTGTTTTTTATTTTGTAGAGGGGAAAAAGCAAACATTTGTGTTTAGAGACTTTGAGACTATCATGTAAAAAAACCTTCACCCCATTCAAGTCATCAGGTGATTTATATGTACTGTACTCTCTGAAGTATCAGCAAGATAATAGCTATTATTCCCAAAGTTGTGCTTGACTTCACTAACATTACTGATGTGTCGGAAATAAAAGGAGAAAATTTGTCATGGGCAGGTAACTGAGATTAAATGAAATAGCTGTGCTAGGCTGAACTGCTTTCAAATTAAAACAAAATGCCAAACCAGAAGAAAAAGAAACGTGCAAAAAAAGATGAAGCTGCAGAAAAAACACAAAGCATATTCCTGAAATAACGTTTCCTTTATAGTAGAATTGTATGTGTAGCTGAGAGGAAAAAAAATGCAACCATTCCTCTGTAGTCTGAGGAAATTTTTTACTTGTGTTATATAATGCCATGTATCATTTATTTTTTAAGGCTGTTATTTTTGCTAATTAGTGATATGAAACAAAATTGGTTTTTTTTTCAGTATAAATAAGTTCCTGTTTAAGTCATGGGGTTGGTTTGTTTTCTGACAGTGCGTGTGAGCACACTCAACTTGAAATGTAACTTTCTATTTTGATAAGTCTCCTTTAAAGGGGGACAGGAAAGAGATGGGTCAAACATGGAGCCTGATGTTTCACAGACTGATGCTGTCCTCCCCTGTCATTTTGGTGATGGATGAGCAGTGTCTGGCTGATGAAAAATATATATCTGTCAAGGATGTGTTTAGGCTGATTCATCTAATAAGTCATTTCTTGCTGTTCCATTGTAACCTGCAGGCATCTGATTTCTAAGGGCTGTCATTTCATTATTCGACACTGCCACTCTATCCTGAATGGGTCACACAGGAAGGAGTTTGTCAATTTTAAATACTTTCTCTTGGTATTCAACTAGAAAGTATTTCTTCTTTCTGATCATACTGTCATTCATTATTTCAGTAGCTCCTTGTATGTCTTTCTAGAGTCAAATGTGCATTAATGCTGTTTATTCTCTGTAGATTTCTGATACCTATGTATAAGAGATGTGACAACATTCTTAATTTAAAAAAAAATAACTTGTTTTTGATGCAGGTAGAAGAAGGCTGGTGGGAAGGTATCCTTAATGGAAAGACGGGCATGTTTCCTTCCAACTTCATAAAGGAACTGTCTGATTCTGATGATGCTGGAATATCACAGGAAGAGCAAGTAAAGCCAAGTAAGAAAAAGAAATCATTATTCCCGTTCTGTATGCACACTGAGAGGGTAGTGCATTCTTATATATTTCTTGGAAGTGTTTTTGAATGTTTTATTCTTTGTTTCTACTGTGATAGTATCAAGTGATGATGCTAAGTGAGTACTGGCAATGCTACTTAGTTTGTAATATTGGTGATGCTACTTGAGTTGTGTTGAAACTTGCTTGGCTGCAACAGATCGAGGACATGGAGGGCAGTGATGATTATCAGCTGTGTCTTTTCAAATGAATTAAGATCTTTTTCTTGTCTTTAGATGTGGAAATTGAGCAAATAATCAAACATTTTCAGAGTGGCTGTGCTTATTTAAATGAGGGATTAAAGTGCCATTCCTTCTTTAATGACTCCAGTAGACTCAAGGATTCATAATTATTGGTGTGGGACATGCGGCACTTTTTCCCTCCAGGTGCTGAGCATGTTACTATCACCTCCGCCACCCACTGCCCCAGCAGCCAAAGGGAAAAAGGCCAGAAGTGGGACATGGACTTTGTTCTCTCACTTACAGTGGGCCAGTACTGCTGCAGGTGAAAAGCATGTTTGGTAATTAAGTTTGCAATAGTATAAGCATGGTAGTGGGTTGTCCTCTTTATAGCTTTCCTTGAAGAATAACCAGAACCAAAAGTATGCATTTCTATGAAATGGATATTTGTTGGTCTTCATGTTCTTGTTTTTTTTCCTTCTATTTTTCAAACAGACAGTCTGTTACATCCTGATTTAGTGATTGATTTGGAATCGTTAGTAGAAAAAAAAAAAAAAAGTCAATTGTATTGATGTATTTCAGGATGATTCCACATCTACCTGCCAAGTTCTTCCTTTGCAGTCAATTACTATTTTCAGCACTGCGGATATTCATTGTTGTGTAGTATTCTTCTGAGATCTCTGCAACAGACAAAATTGAAAGGGCTCTGTGAAAGCTTATTTCAGCTCAAGTTTACCAAAGCCTCTGTAGCTTACTTTGCCAGTGAGAGGCAGAAAATTACAGTGTTTCTTTTTTTTACCTTTTCCATTCTTTCATTTTTCCATTTAAGGCAACTTTATCATCTTTAATCTACCGCACAAATATTCTAAGAAAACCCGTGTATGCAACGATGAAAACATTTCCTATTGTTTTTGAAATAGAGTTCTTATTCGCAAGTAGTGGCACAAGTGACCTAGTTACATGGTCAGTGGTGCTAATGGGATTTACAGGTAATGTTTCTTATCCAAATGAAAACATGTGTAAAAATTAACAACTGTAGAATGATGGAAAACAAAGGCAGGCATTAAGTGAAGCTTTGCACTTCAGCAAGATTGCAAGTTGCTGCCTGTAATTTGTATATGCTGTCATGAATTTGTTTCATTATCAAAACAGCAAGTGTTGGAAGAATTAATTGTATAGATATAGTGTTAGCTCTAAATTCTGTAGTGCTTGGCAGCCTATAAATGAAAAAGGTAAGTGGTACTGTTAGGTATGGAATGCCTCGATTCTATCTGTATGAAGGAATAAATATTTCTTCCCCAGTTAGTTTGGTAATCGCTTATAATGAGCATCCTAAAAGTCTCTTTTAATAAAAACACACACTGGAGAGCATAACAGCAGACACAATGCATTAGATTATTCCATCAACCTCCCTACCGGCATATACTCAGTTCATACTGTCAGATTTGTGTGCTATTGGTGGTGACTGCCACCTATCACTTGTAATTCCCGCCCGCCCCCCCCCCCCCCCCCCCCCCCATTTAATATCTATTTTCTAACATCATAAACCAGAAGAATTTCATAAGCCCTCAAAGAGAAAAACAGATTCAAGAAGTGTAGGTGTTCTTGCAGGGGCTTTACTGCTTTTTTATTTTCATTTATTTTTCTTAAAGTAACACTGCCAATTTAAGAACCACATTTCCCTAGGAGAAGTAGGGAATTATGCATCAGCTCAGTACTTTCTATATGCTTGATATAATTCTTATAGGTGTCACACTCATTACACGTGGTGCTTTATGAGAATATATTCAGGTACCCTCACTGTATTTGCAAATCTCTATGATGAGATTACAAAACTCTGCAAGTTTATGCAAATGAGTGATAATCTCATTTCAAGCATCTGCGTCTATTCTTAAAACACTGCAAGACAAGAAGCAACTAAACTCTGAAGGGTTTGGATATAAGGCTAACATAATTTTCTTGGTAATATATTATAAGGTTATACGTTCATACCCCTAGACCAACTCCTTCTTCCTAAATTACAAGACATGATAGCACATCAAATCTGCAAGAACTCCTGTTTTTGGTTTTGGTTTTTTTTTGTTATTTCTTTTTGCAGGAGACATTGTTTGTATCTGTCTCCATCATAGGTCTGCATAAGGCAGAAATCTTGAACATGAATTCTAGTTTTTTAAGTTATTTTTTCTGGACCTGTGCATTGAAATAGAGCCTTGGGTGGTCGCGGAGGTTCTACACAGCTCCTAGAGGGTCCTAAAACAGTTTTGAGTACAGCTGTGCAATCTTGAGCAGCAGCCTTAAACTCTTCAGCATAACTAATAAAATGGACTGCGAGGCTTGGCAGAGCAGCATGGGATCTTTGGAGAAAGGACACTGTGCAAACACAAGCATATTACTAACTTGGTAGTTAATGTGTTAGTTAAACTTAATGTTTTAATTTCCTTTCACTGACCTTCTCTAGAGAGAATATTTTTGAAAGCACACACATAATTGTTGATGATCTCAACGGAAGTAATAGAGTGAAATTGTATAGCTTGGCTTTTTAGGAACAAAGATAATAAACATATACATTTTTCTTTCCTTATAGTATGCCCTCCAGAGAATTAATGGAGAAAAAGATGCTGTCTGTTTTTGTGTCCATTTACATTTTACAGCAGATCCTGTGCCCAGAATGAATTATCTTGATTTCTTTCCACTTCTGTCAATAACCTCAGAAAATTCTTCAAAAAAAAAATCTGTGGCTGTTTTTGTTGTTTTTTTGTTTGGGTGTTTTTTTTTTTTTGTTTTTTTTTTAATGCTTGTGCTAGTTTTGGAAGTGCCTAAATATTTCTGAAAACATATAGTTGGTTTTATTAGCCCCTTAACCGAAAGGGCCGGGAACCTATGCTTCCACATAGATGGTAGGTGCTTAGCAGATTCAGAAGTGAGACTGTTAAAAGATCAAAATATATATACACACATAATTTACATATTTTCCCAGCTGTGAGGTAACTTCCAAATATTTAGTCTTTGAAGACGCATTTTAAAATACAACTAGGGCCAGGTTCAAATACCCTTAAGAGTGCGTTCTTTGTTCTTTAAAGCATCCTCAGCATGGTTTTTCCCCAGGGACAGATACACAGCATGAACAGTAAGAAGATATTATAATTTTATTACTACATAAAATGTATGCATTAATTATAAGATTATTTTTGAGATTTCACAGCTATCTAGTAGTAGTTTCAAGAATATTTTGTGTGTTTCTTGTATTTCAACAGGCTCTTGAGATGCATGAAAATGGTCATATAATTAAACGGATCACATTTGAGAATCAGAACTTATTATTGAGATTATAGAATCATTGAATCACCAAGGTTGGAAGAGATCCTGTCACGGTGCTATCTAGATCAATCTATGTCTGTGACAAGAGCAGTAGGCCCATGGGCCCCTCCGGCCCCCAGAAATAGGAAGGGAAAAGGGGAGAGGGGTAGGGAGATGGGAGCTGGGCTCAAGGAAACAAACAGAGCAGTGGTAACGATCTAAGGAGGAAAACTTATTTTACTAACCATGATATCAGAATGCAAGATAACACAATATAATACAATCTAATTGAAATTGAGGCAAATAAATCAAGCAAAGTAAGAGAGAGGTTTCCAAAGACTGAGAAGCCTAGTTTGAAATTGAAGGTGCATGGCTTGGAAGCACACCCACACCCGCTGCCAGGCGGTGAGAGGGAGAGAGTGAGCATCACTTCCGTGACATATTTCCCTCTCTGACTGTGAGGTCCTCTGGGGCGTGTAGTTCTGCTTCTCTGTGCTCCACATGATATCATGATGTGGAATACCAATAGAAAAATTACAAAACCATGACAGACCCACAGGATAACCCAGGATCAGCCATCCACCCATGACCAATAGTTCTCACTAAACCATGTCCCCCAATATAATGTACAGATGTTCCTTGAACACCTCCAGGGTCAGTGACTTCACCACCTCCCTGGGCAGCTATCAAAGGCATTTTAGTATGTTCATAGCAATGTCATGGCAACATTTAAATGAGGCCTGTTACGTCTCACTGCCTTGCCTGTTC
The DNA here is from genome assembly GCF_054131305.1 of Coturnix japonica. Classification (NCBI taxonomy): domain Eukaryota; kingdom Metazoa; phylum Chordata; class Aves; order Galliformes; family Phasianidae; genus Coturnix; species Coturnix japonica. Next base: position 110,197,099 of record NC_140663.1, read on the forward strand.
TTCTGTTCAGAAGTTGACAGGCCGTATCAGCTCAGTTTAGAACCTTTTAGTGATGGTCACTGAGAAGTCATGATTGCAGGAGCTAGAACCAAAGACAGCAGCTGGTGCTTCAGTAAGGCAACCTACTGTATTTTCAATTGAAATTTTCTGATATCTGTTCCTGTCTGTCTGACTCTCTTCACTGTTACCAAGCTTAATATATCTTTCTCGTAGCATTTTCTTAATTGTAGCTTGACTATTTTAATAGCTTGCTTTTAATGGTATCTTGTGTAAGGTAAATAAGAAAATGAATTTGTGGCATTTTGGCTTCCTTATTTTGTAAAAATAACACAAGGAAGATATTTTGCTATTAATTGAACTACAAGTACAAAACAAAGAAACTGCTTTTTACAATCTATAAATAAGTGTAGCTTTTGTTTTCTGAAAAGTCCAACAGAATGACATGCGAGAAAAAGGTAATCTACATTTTTTGCTTCCAAAATGTGTAGATGCTATATTGAGAAAATTTGTGTGCACTTCTGAAGGTATGTTGGCAGCAAGCTGACATTGGTATATTCTTGGGCTTGCCTGGATACCTTTGAGATTAATGTAATAAGAAACAACAAAGCACCTCAGATGCTCGTACCTTTTGCCTTCACTTGAATTTGTGCTGATTGTCAGACCATGAGTTGTCCTGCTATCAAAGAAACAAGAAAGAAATTCATGCTTTTGATGGAGAAAACTTTATCTTAAATATCTGAATGGGAGGTGGAATTTGGTTTTGTGTATTTAAGTTTTTATGTGTATGGACATATATATTTATTAAACTGTGACAAGTCAAAACAGCTGGTTAAGATGCTGGCTGAAAAACTGCTTTATTCGGGTTTTGGTGTTCTGTTTGGCTAAGCATTGTTTAAGACCAGGCCCCAAGTCAAAAACAATTCTAAAAAGTCCTCCTGGAAAAATGCATATTTCTGGTGCTCACAGGATCCTGGTATATTAAAAAAAATATGAGTGTTTCAGTGCCCTCTTTTTTTTCAGCTGTGCTTGTTCAATGCATCTGCATCAGGACTGTTGAGCCGCTGTGAGTACATCATTGCAGTACTAACTTCTTTCAGGCTTCCCCTGTGCTCCACGAAGAGGCTGAATAAGGCAAATTGTTTCGTTTGCAAGTCTTGCAACATGATGGACAACAGATAAAACCTAAGAAAAAATGCATTCTGTTGGACATTGTAAAGAACAACCTTAGCAAAATCATGAGATTCTTTATCTGATAGACATGCAGTAAGAATATTTTAACTTCATGTACAATCAGATACATTTGTTAATACTCTTATTGTTTTGCTATAATGAGGCTTTAAAAATGCAAGAGACTGAAAATACAGATTAAAACTTCTTCCCCTCCCTTCTTTTTTACCGTCACTCGATCTTTTCACCCCCACCCCACCCCTCCTCTTTTTTTCCCCTCTTTCCTTCTCTTGCTTGCTGTCAGGAAAGTCTGCCTTTGAAGGGACAATTCTGTACAGAGTGGCACCGGCAAAGATTGACAGCTACAGACGCTATAACAGTGAGTGTGTTTCAAAATCAACAAGCAATAGCTTTAGTTCTGAGAACTTGTTTGGTTTCCCTACACTGCTACTCACTTATGGCTACTTTATATGTGTGTATCTGTCTGTAAGCTAAAGTCAGTTTGCTGCTGATGAGCTGCCTAGCGTTAATGCAATGGGAATGCACTCAGTCCTTCTGTGCATGTGTATATGTCCATATAATGTTTGTGTGTAGCTCACAATGAATTGTGAATTACATGGGATATTTGGGTTGCTATGGGTTGAAATAAAGACTAGTCTTATCATTTTCGCCACCTGAAACATGAAAACTATTGGTAATAATCACAGATCTTTGAATTAAAATTCCATCTGCTCTACAAATAAAGTTCTCATTATGATTGGTAAGTTCATTAAATATGCTGTGCTTTTTTGAAGAACGACGTTTTTTTTGTTTTGTTTTAATTTACTGCATGCTCCTCTTTTGGCATTCTGTCTTTGACAGCTATTACTCACAGCATTTTGGTTGATAGATTTTTTCTGCCAAGGAAGTAGGTAAAAGATGCAAAGATACTTTCAGCTCATGTTCAGGTTTTTGCCTTCTGCGTTTTGGAAGCATGAAACATATGCTGCTTTTCATGTGCTTTTACTACTCTGTTAATACAGAAGAAGAGAGGATGGTGATTATCAGATGTACGACTGAGGAAGTGAGGAAGATGGAAATCTGTCCTTCCACCTGCTTCCTCATCCAGAAATCTAGCAGAAGGAGATCCTTCTGAGTCACATTCAGTGTGACTGAGTACAAAGCATTCAGTCCTGCCCTCCGGTGAACAGGATGTTGTGCTAACTTTGGCTTCTGATTTCATCACAGACAGCTTTCTGTTCAGATTATCCAAGCTGTACTGCCCTTCCTCCTTTTTTTTTGAGTGGGAGCGTTTGCTCTCCTGTCTCTGTGGAATTCTGTTTTATGCGTATTCACAGCAAAGGGCAAAACAGTTGAAATGGTAGTCTTCTATGCTGTTAAGTTTCACTGTATGACGTTGTTTGAAGAAAAGCAGACGTGCCATATTCTCTCTACCAAAACTCCTCTATTTTCTCCAGCCCTTCCCGATCTTCAAGCCAAACTCTTCCTCTGGGTTGGCCTCGCATTTTTTGTGCTGCACCTCATCTTACAGTCTTCTTAACCGCCTCACTCAACGTGAGTTCTTCTTGCAGAGTTTCAGACCATCGTGTCCTTGAATCCCCCTTTTTTTTGAGAAGATATCTACCTATCTGATAAAGGAACTAAAGAGTGTATCTCCAGTTTATTTGACTTCTGATTTCAAAATCTAGCCTCGGATCAGACGCTAGCTCTGACTTTGGAGCCCTGATTTCACAAGATTAATCTTTCTAAACAGTGTTGCCTTCCAGAGTTTGACAGAAAACTACTCTCTGTGTCCTACCCTTCTTCATTTCCATTCCAATTGGCCTTCCCTCTTTTCTCCAGTTGTGTGGGATTAGCCTAAACAAAATCAGGAAGAATTCAATCACCTTTCCTGTTGTGGTAGAGCATTGCATTTCGTTCTTGATAACAGTACTGCCTTTCATCTATGCCATGTTGCACAAATAAATTTTATCAAATATTCTGAAGCATGCATGGCTAGATAGGAATTCTTGTTAATTCTTGTTAACTAGCTGCAAGACAGCTTAACCCACAGTAGGCTGTCTCATGTTACCCTGGACAGATACCTATATGAACTTGTTTTCCAAGCTAACCAAAGATATCTTGTTTAATACTACTTCCCTTGGCACTTGATTTATCATACTACTGAAGTATCTTGGTTTCTCAGTAAAACTGCATCTTAGAAGGGCACATGTCCAGCTCCATTTGTGCTCTATTTGTATTTGTTGCTTTCTGGCATAGAACTGAGACTGAAATGGGTTGTAAGCAAAATCAGATCATCTGGGACAGTTTTAAACAAAGCAAGCGTTGGCACCTCTACTTACAGAGATTTTATCTCCTAAACTAACATGCAAAAAGGATATTTCGATTTTCTTCCCGTGGCATCTACTGGCAGCTCTCTTTCTGCTTATTCATTTTCCGCTGAGGGAGCAGCCAGCCATTTCTGTTTTGTGTGGACCTTATTTTTAGGCAAATGCCCACATACTTATTATGTCTCCAGTGAAAATCATTTGGAGACATCTCATAGGGTTGTTTTCACTTAGGAACGTCATTTTAAAACAACCCACAGGTTTCTGATTGCTCCATAAGTTAAGCTTAAGTCAGTACACAGCTTTGGACGACTTATTCCCAGAGGGTGCTTTGATTTGCTGTATTGCATTGCATGAAGCATTCATTGCTCAACTTCTGAAGCAAGCTTAGAGCTTTCACTTTACACACATATGCCTAGTGCTAAAATAATTTTATTTTGAAAGCCATTTTGCAAGAAATTTTCTTACGTAGCCAAGGCCTGGAATAGCTAAATGCTGTTGAATTAGTTTTTAGCTGCTTCTAGAGATATTTTCCCTGAAATATTCAAGAATGTCTCCTGCATAAGCAGCTGGCGTTGCCTTCATAAGCTGACATGGCTTTTTTCATCATTAGGATGCCAAGCCCCACTCAGCAGTAGCTCTAACTCCTTTGGCATTCTGCTCATTAACCTGCTGTCAGAAATTTTTTGCTGCTGCACACGCTGGATGAACACACAACAATGAATTACTTGCAGTGTTATTGATCGCGGCCCCTCTTCTCACGTCCGAGAGCTTTCTGCCACTCCGCAAAAAAAAAAAGCTTCTTAGATTTCTAAGGGATTTTATTTTCACTGGTTTAATTTTTCTTTCTTCCTTCACTTTCTTTTCCTTTGAAAATGCAACAGCTGAGGAACAAGGCAGATTCTATGCCTGGTTTGACAAATATTTGCCTCTCTTTCCATACACTTGGACCCACAATGCTGTCAGTAATAGATGTTAGATATAACGGAAGAAGATGAGACAGGATCGTTGAAACAGAAGTATTCGTGAGTAAATCTTAATTGTGTTTTCTATTGCTCAACTACTTTTGTTTTTTTCCTAATTCTTGAGGAACGGTGGCTGGCCAGGGCTCAGAGAAATCAGTATGGTTGATATAAGGTTGATATACTTATGACATTATTACCTCCATTTAAAAGTGGCTGATTGTGAGCAATGTTAAACAAGGAACCAAAGTGTGGATTTTAAGGGCTCTGAAGAGAATGCAGTTATAATTTTTATTTCAACTTCTAACTTGATGACAAAAAGGAACATATCTTAAATATGTAGCTGCTGCAATGAAAAATAACATCTGGGAAAGTACAGTATTAAAAAAATTGGTAAGGGAAAAACTTTTGATTAAGAAAGTTCTTCCCGTTTTCTGGAGAAAAATGTATGGATTCCAGTGGACTGGGGTTCATGGGTGGAACAGTTGTGTTGGCTGGGGTGAAACACAATAAATCTTTTTAAAGATTCAGACTCCCATCAGCAGGTGATTTTCCATAAGTCTCACAAAAGATCACTTTTTGGTGTGTCAGGCAAAGAATTCTTTTGGCTGTGTTTGCTTATCTGTTCTTTTACATGCAGTAACTTGTTGCTGTGCTTGGTGAGACCGAGTGCAATGGAAAAAAGATTGTTCCAAAATGAAGAATGCAATAGTACAGCTGTAAAACTTCTGAATGAATGACTATTTCTGTTTGTTTTTATGGTACTTGGGGAAATGGCTGGGGGTGAGGTGAAGCCACCAATTTCTGTACTGATGGCTTGTGTTTGTGCTGCAGAAGATGCTTGCAATGCATTGCCTATAATGCATGCTGCTACGTGGTGCAGGACACTGCTCCCCTTGCATGATTAATTGTGAAAGTGTAAAAGATTTGGGGCTGTTTGTTATGTGGCAAGAGCTGTTGTGCTAAGGAAATTGAATGTGCTGAAAGTAAATGACAGAATGTTTGGGTTACTGGGTTACATTTCTTCAAAGAGTGTACCTGAGAAGAATAAATAATTACTACTATTGAGATAGTCTGCACCAGCCATTTGTACGTGTACAAGGGTCTCTCTGCCTTCTCTCTTACAATCTTGGCCCATGATGTCAGAGTGGAGGGTAGTGGTATGGCAGTAGAGGTTGAATCTTCCCACCAATATCCCATTATGTTTTGTAGAATCATGGAATCCTTAGAGTTGGAGGGAACCTTTAAAGGCCATCTAGTCCAGCTCCCCTGCAGTGAATGGGGACATGTACAGCTAGGTCAGGTTGCCCAGGGCCTGATCCAGCCTGGCCTTGAAAGTCTCCAGGAATGGGGCATCAACAACATCCCTGGGCAACCTGTTCCAGTGCCTCACCACCCTCACTGTAAAAGACTTCTTCCCTTTATCTAACCTAACTCTACTCTTTAAGCTTGAAACCACTTCCCCTTGTTCTTTTGCCACAGACCCTGCTGAAGAGTCTGTCCCTTTCTTTCCTGTAGCGCCTCTTTAGACACTGAAAGGCTGCTATTAGGTCATCTGTGAGCCTTCTCTTCTCCAGGCTGAACAGTCCCAGCTCTCACAGTTTGTCCTCATAGAAGCATGTTCCATCCCTTGGATTATTTTTGTGGCCCTCCCCAGGATGTGATCCAGCAGGTCCATGTCCATGTTTTGTTGCTTTGTGACAGTAGAGGGGCACTCTGAGACAATGGTGTCTGACGTGGAAGTGTGGATTAAGCAGAAGGGTAGAATCAAGTTCCTCCATGCAGAAAAAATTGCACCCATTGACATTCCTCAGTGCATGCTGAACATTTATGGAGACCAACAGGGGATGTGAGCACAATGAGGGGTGAGTGGTGCATTTCATCAATGGTGACAGCAACAGTGAGTCACCTTTGCTGGTGCAGATTGTTATGAGCACAGCATGCAGGCTCTTGCTCATTGCTGCTGAAAATACATGGCTAACAGTGATGACTGTGTTGAAAAGTAGGGTTTTGGAACTGAGAATTTGCTCTACCAAATATCGTTATTATGCTGTTTGTTGTTGTTTCCGTGGAAATAAATAGGAGGCATTACTTTTGGTGTGACCTGTGTTAAAATCACGGTTGGTTATGAAGCAAAAGTTTTTATTTACTAACATTGAATTTAGTAACCTGTAATTATGGAGGAGCATCACAGCTTTGTTCCATGGCCATTTTTAAAATCACATTCCCCTTGCTGTCTTTGCTTTTCTTACTTGACTCTACAAAATGTTGTTAGAGATGGTTTCAACAAAATACAGGACTTTTATAGACAGTAAGCTAAAGAGAAATGCCTGATAGGCTGTATTTGTGTGGTCTGCCTTTGCTTCTGTGTGAAGAAAGAAAGACACTTCCTGTCTCATTCGCTGTGGTTACCATGTATAGTTGCATCTTCTTTATCATTCAGATTGGTCACTCGGTAGCTCCACACCGCCATTCTCTAAATAGAAGGAAAGAACACATTTCCCCTTGCCTTCCTTCCCTTCCATAAAAGGCAGAAAACCCAATAAGTTTCATTTACACACTTCTTTACTGTATTAAACACAGTTGGCAGTGTTTGTCTCTGACTGCCAGACCAAATCAGGAGATTCTTTGCGTTGTCTCAGGTGTGTGTCTCTGAACAGTTGACCTTTATGTGGCTTAACAGAGCCGGTCTAAAAAGAGCTCAGAGAGCCAAAGCATCATTGGCTCATGCTCGGCACAGTCGTCATTTCCCCGGTGCCGTAAAATCTCTGTAGACAGAACAGTCCAGAAAACAGAACAAAAATTAAATTCATAAATAATACCTTAAAATAGAAAGCTCTGTAAAACACAAACACAGTGTGTTGCATTTTTTCCCAGCCTTTTTAAGTCATTTTAAAACAATCCTTTTCCTGCTATGAATGGAGTTAATTTTATCGCAACTGTTTATTTTTGTTTTAACAGCTTTAGTTTACACAGCCCTTTATCATCCCCAAATCTCTTTCTGCTTTAGAATCTTGGTTTGATGCCAGCGCAGCTCTGCGGACGTTGGTGAATTAAGCCTGATGTCGTGGTCGCTTTTTAATCCCTGTTGGAGCTATTCTGTTTTGGTACATTTCAGAATGTTGCTCTCGAAAGGCCTGTAGCTGGCATAGCAGCAGTGTGGTATGTTTGAAGTGTCTTGAGAAAGCTAATATCTCTTATATGCCCATAGAGGAAAAATGTGTGTGAAGTGTGAAATTCTTTCAGACAGTGTTGTGAGAATTTAATCCTCATGAATACTAAATTATCTCACATTTGTGAGGAGCACGAAGCAACAGAGAATCTTAGAGCTCTGGATGTTTTTTAAATAGCTTTATGCCAGGAGTCCCTTGTCTAGTTCCAGCCAACAGTTGGGAGCGGCTGACTCCTGGGAATTTTAACTTAGTGATGTGACCCTCAATCAGGCTTTGGGGAGCTCGCTGAGATGTGAGTTCTGCCTTGTGGTGCTGCATTGTTTAGGCAACTATAAATTGGAGCATATTTGTTTCTAGAAACAGAAATGGGAAGGGACACCCAAATAAGACTTAACTGCCTCCTGAGAAACTGAAGATCTGGAAAAGTTTCATGCTGTTAGAATTGGTGGGATGGCAAGTACATTAGTATACTATCACTGCGTTGCTTTTTTATTCTTAGCTTCTCAGCCACCCAAATGCTGACAGAGAGTTGACAGCTTTCTAGAAAATCTGCTGTTTAGTCAGGCCTCTGGCTGTTTTTTTTTTTAATGTAGCTTTTATCCAGTTCTCAGGTATGTGAAGTCCTGAGGAAACCATCTTCTCAGTTCAGTTCTCCTGCAGAGCTGTTTGCAGTAGTGGTGAAAAAGGCCACTGAAAGCTGAAGGAAAAAAAGGGTGTTGGAGGGACAACCTCAGACATTTCTTCCCTATGTAGGTAGGGATAGGGAGGCCAGGACTGCTTTGCTTAGAGTAGGAAAAAGGCTAGTAGGGTTATAGAAGAAATCATAGAATCACAAGCTTGGAAAGAACCTACAAGATCATCTAGTCCAACTGTCCTCCTATTACTATTGCTACCACAAGCCACTAAACCAGCCACTTCTACCAGCTGCAGATGAGAGAATGTCTTAGAGTCTCTTGAATCCCCTTTTTAAAAATTATTATTATTTTTAAGAGACTGGAAGGGATTTGTATTGTGGAGTGAAAACAAATAGCCTTTAAAAGGCAAGAAAAACCTTGACTTCAATTTTGCTCCTCTCTCCAAATTGGAAGAATGGGGTAACCTATCTCAGGAACCTGAAGAGGAATTAAGATGATAAAGAGGGGATTCCATCAGCATGTCATTAAGAGTAAGAGCACATTAGACTATTGCCTGTGTTGTTTCTTCATGTTACTATGGAGGTTTGCATTTCATCTAATATATTCTCAGTTCTTACTGAGTATAGCCCTTCTTAGCTGTCGCCTCTTCTTTCTCTCAGCCACAAAGTGATGTGAAAAAGAAAAGATTAGTTCTTGGAAAAGCTGGGGCCTTTATTCTTTGTTTACTTCTTCATTTAATTATTTTAAGTCCCGGTTTATGAGGAAGTATTATTTTAACTCTGAAGAAGTTGTGTAAGGGTGGTTTCTGGATCTGACTACTCAAATACAGTTTGGACAGATACCACTTCAAGTCTATTCTGTCCTCTTTAAAAATATATTATCTCCTGTGTAACTTTTATTATCAGGACTGTGTAAAGAGACAAAGCTCTCTGAGAATGAAATGACTCAAGGATTATCATCAATTATTATCACAGATGAGTGATGCTAAGAAAGTCTGTTGTAAGCTTGAGGCGAGGTTCCTGATACGAGATGTATTATCTCATTATAGAAGAATGCTAACAGAAGACACCGTAATGAAAAACAAATGCTGACCCATAAACAAAAGCCTAATTTTGTCTGAGTCCCTTGAGGTTTCTGATTTCTCTTTCATGCAGGCTTCAAAGAACTGAAAGTCCATATGACACCTGTTGAGTAACTCCCATAATTACTTCAATATTTTATTTCCATCCACTGGCCAAGCTCTCGGTCTAGCTGTACATGTTCTCCCAAAATTAGTGATGCAGAAAGCCTATTTTCAATGATTTATGTAGAAGAAATGTTTTCCATTCAGTGAGCGACTAAGTCATGTGTCCTTATCAATCAAAACCCAGTTGCATGTGGAAGGAGGTCTCTGCACTGCTGCTTTTGTCCATTTAAGAGCTTTTCATTTTTTCAGTTAGGAGATCCTGGCAAGGATGAAAGGGGAACCTCTGCCAGAGGATAATTTTCATATCCCAGATTGAACAAGATATTTTGTTCAGCAGAGAGAGGATGATCATGGTGAATTTTGTGTTTGAAGGGGTTACTTTGGGAAAGATAATTCATTTTCCTGCTCAAGTGACAACAAGGGTCAGAAATAAGAAAAAGATGGTGACTTTGCCATGTTGCCTGAAGAAATGTTCATCTATCAGGCTTAATTAGTGTAACCCTGCACTTCTGAGCACTTCTGTTCAGACTATGGTGGAATGGCTCTGCTACAGTCAGGACCCCATCACTATGGCCATTACAGTGCAGAGCAGGATTGCAGTGAATGCTTGTTTTCTTTTTCTTTTTGTTGTTGTTGTTGTTACCTTCACAAGCCTTGAACTAAACAGAATTTACCTGATATCGTTTACTTTACTGATGGCTGTTTAACTTCTAAGATAAAACTGTGAAACCAGCTTTGAAGTGTTTTCCAGGCCTGTCGTGGGAAGATTAAAAAGCCCAAGCAAAGCAATTGAGACTCCAGAATATCTGAAAAAAGAGAGCTGTATTATTATTAATAATATTATTAAGAATTCTTTTAATTCCAATCCCGGGCAGTTTATGGGACAAATAACATGTACAGTACTATCTAAATCAAATAGCATATATGTATATTCAACAGGTAAAAATAACAGCTATGCAAGAAGCCAGAGAGCCAAAGCATTTTGCTTATCTTTAGCCTTTTTGTTTGTTTCTAAATGCGAGCTGCTCTGATTCTGCATTCATGTTTTTGGTATAGCAAATCTCAGTACAGAGCAGTATATGATAATTTGCTTAGCATTCTTGCTAAATTCCTGTCCTAGCACACAATTCTTGAATTCCTCTCCTTGCAGCATCATGCTGTTTAAACCAATTTTAACATGCGAGTTTCTTGCTTCTTTGATTGTGAATTTATGCCTTTAGGCCTGAGGACTTGTTAAGGATTCTGTGCTTCATCAGAGAAGCATAATGTAGACCTAGAAGAAGATTGTGTTTTACTCACTAGTTATCTCACAGATATCTACCTTAATAGTGAATTGCCAGGAATACAAGAAGTCTCCCTGAAAGCAAGTTACTGCTCACTAGAAAGACAGAAACTTCTTGCACAGAGACCAATGAAACCAAACACTGTGAGCCAAGCCCCAGAAAATCATTGTTATTACTAGGCAGAATTAGCAATTTAGTAGCATAAACTGCTGTGTTTTTCCTGGAAACGTATTTAAGTCAATCTGCAATGTAGGAAGGAAGGTTTAAGTGATTCTGGGGACTGTTTCAATTGGAGGAAACTTCAGTGGGTCCCTTCTGCTGCCAGTTACTCCTTGATGTGTCTCTGCACCATCCTGTAAAGGACTGAGACGTCACCATATTGGATCTGTGGCCTGTCCTATTCAAACAGCGGAAATTTTCAGATAAGCACGGATAAATTTTCCTATTCACTGGGAGAAGTAATGAAAATCGGTACGGCGGTTTTGATTTATTATATTCCTAGGGGATTGTGTGCATGGGTGCTTTTCTTATGAGGCTGGCTGTGCTGCAGAAAGATTTAATGCTCAGCAGGGAACATATTATGCAGCTTATTTGATTGCAAATTTGTTTAAACAGCTTTCAGCTTTATATTTCCCTGTTAGGTAATGTAACTTTAGATACCACTTGCATAATTGGCCTGATGTGAGTCATACAGATTTAAGATACAGTACTCCTGGTCTGACTGACTGTTGGTGTTAAGTGGCTTTAAAAAACAGCTGCCCCAGAACTGATTTTAACTCTTTCATTTATTGAGTTATATTGCAATAATCTGTGTATAGGGAGCCTTGATACTCTAGGAATGACTGCCTTCATGAATGAACTTCTGATGCTGGAGTGCGCATGTTTTGTGAACTGGTATGAGCTCTAACTAGTACACCAGTGTGACAAACTGAAATGCTTTTTAAAACTCCAAAACAAGAGCATGGCACAGAGAACCTCTCTACCAGTTTCTCATCATTTGTTTTCCTTTAGAGCTTGGTGGGAGGGCCCTGGTCACCGTCTCTTTTGAAAACAGAGATTTTCGTACCTGATATTCATTCTTTTATCCCTCTTAGGTCTGAAAGATACTACAGGCTCTGAGAGTGATGGTGGTGACTCTGGCAGCACAAAATCAGAAGGAGCCAATGGAGGCACGACAATCCAACCCAAAAAGGTCAAGGGTGTTGGCTTTGGAGATATCTTCAAAGACAAACCTATAAAGCTACGGCCAAGGTCAATAGAAGTTGAAACGGACTTTCTCCCAGTAGATAAGGTATGTATCATTTCTTCTCTTTGGTGTTGGTTTAAAGAAGTTTCCATCCTTAAGTTTGAAATTCTGTCATGGGCAAGAACTCTGTGGTCATTACTTCTTAATCTTTCTGTGGACTACTTTCTGTTCTTTTTCTTTTGCCATACACTGGAAGGTGAATTCCAGTGATGTTAACTGCCTGCAAGAATTATTACTTTGCTTAAAGATTTATTCCTCTGTTCTTCTGTCTACAAAGAGTGCTTTCAAATATGTATACATATACTAGTTTAGACAACAAGATTGGAGAGAGATTGTGCTTTTTCAGATTTGCAATTACTTAATTGTAATAATTGCTAGTTGTTATGTAAACTAAACAGGAAATCAGTCATTGTGTCACTGGCTTTCTAAAAAAGGATATTTTGGAGAATAGCTAAATACCTCAATTTAGAAACAGTTTGTTAATTTAAAAGGTGCATTTAAAATCTCCTAATCTTAATTTAAAAGATATATTAAGAAGGAAAAAAATATATTTTTAAGGTTTGTTCTGCATGTCATAAAAAGGAATTACTGAGACTAACACCTGTTTTCATTTTCTGACATATTGAAGCAGGCCATCTTTATAGAGAGTGTTCTTTGTATTCTAACCTCCAAGACTATCACTGCATAAAGAGAGACTAGAAATCAAAATGAGACGTTCCTAATAATTGGGGGAGGTGGGGTTTTTTTTGTTTGTTTGTTTGTTTCTTTTTTCTTTTCAAAAATGAATGTATTTATCATTTCAAACTATGTTCATTAGGGAAATAAAGCAAAAAAAACCCATTCTTTCCTAATGAAGTAACAAGACTAATAACAACAACAAAAAGCCACTTAGCAAATCCTTTCTTAGAGTGAACAACTGGATTGACATAAAGGTATTAATATTCTGAGAAGCATTCAGAGGTTTGGACAGCCTTTTTCTTAGGTTTCATGATGATTTTAAGAAGCTCCTAGGCAGCTGCTGTTGCTCCCTGATGCTGTAGCCTCTCACATTCTGTCCCATGCTTGTTCATTTGCCTGTAGAACCAGATGCTTCAGGAATTATATCTTTTAGCCCTCAAAGCTTCTGGGTTTTAACCTAGATAACGTAAGTAACCTAATTCATAATACACCTCCCATCCCCAGTTCCTCACTAAGTTATAGTGGTCCAGCAGAAACAGAAGTCAAGCAGAAGCATGGTTGAAACTAATGAAGTTAGTTACACTACAAGATAACTGGTAGATATTTTACAATAGATTGCAATTTGGATTCTATATAGTAAAGAGCCTGGATAACCTAAGGGAAAAACCTAGATATGTTTCCATTGCTGACTTCTTCAAAGTCTGGCAGTTCTCTACTAACTTTGTGTTTCTAGGTAGACTTACTAACTCTTGGCACAGGGCTGTTAATGCGAAGAAGCAGAAGCAGCTGAGCTGTATTTAAAAGGCACCTCATCAAAGAAGTCCACCTGGGGCACAAGATAGCAGTAGCCCATAGAATGCTAGCTAAGGAGCCTTCTTTTGCCAGATTAAGGGAAAGAGGTGGAGAGGCAATGAAGTCAGTTCTGCATGGAGCCATTGTCATGTCTTTTTTTTCTGAGTTTATTTGTGACCCTGGTGATCTCTGGTGGTTCAAGTAAAAATGGACTTTATGAGAGTTTTGTGAGGATGCTAAAATAATTTTTCAGGAGAACACACACAAACTCAGTAACAGATTTCTTTTTTTTATTTTTTAACCTCTTTTGGGGATATGTTTGTTTTCATAATTAGGTGGCTGCCTGAGATCTTGTTCATACAAGTCCCACGTAAGGAAAATTCCTTTTTGTATACGATGCACTTGAAAGCAGATGGACTTCAGATTATACTTGTCTGTTCTTAATCCTTTTCTCTGAACTCAGGACAAAAAGTTCTGTAGCTACATATTTTAACATTTTTATTCTCTGTAGCTTTCTATTTTAATAATGCGTGATGTGAGTTTTAAGTTCTTAATTTTCTTCTTGTAACTATGTAAAGGAAATCTGCAGACAATCTGCTAAGATAAACACACCTAGAATTTACATGCTAATGGTATTTATAGTTGGTATGCAAAAGAAATGTTCACTTGTAAGGTGGCTGTAGACAGAATTCAGATGTTGCTCAAAATCTAATTCTCTCAAGTCAGATACAGGCAGAATAGAACTTTCAAATGATAAGGCTCCGTTTATGCCGCATGAATTATTTCTTGTGTCTGCACCACCACCTACGTGGTAGTAATAGTAAATGTGAACTAATTAAAATAAATTATGTGCCCCTTAAACTCTGGACTTCATTGTTTTAGTATGAAGTGCTCACAAAATGCTTAGAAAGTTCCCTTTGTTCACTGAGGTAAAATTGCTCTGCTTTATTATAGTGAGAAATCTTGCCTTTGTTTCTCCCAGAGCCAGATAAGCAGTGTAAGTCTGAAGATTCATTGCCCAGACAAAAATTGAACAGAGAGTATTCAGAAGATTTTGAATTTTTTTCATCCTGCCCATAGACTTCCCGTGTCTTCAGATTTCTCCTAATGTTGCACGGCTAGGGGAAAATGATATCTTCATCTTTGCGAGTATAGTTGGTTATTCATATTCAAGTATGTAGATAAGTAGAAGAAAGATGTTGCTGTTGTTTGCTTTTTTTTTTTTCCTGGGTAGGGTCAGGTCGTTTAACCTTTGAACTGGACTGTTGAGAGGCTTGAGGACTGTTGTCTGCCTATTCAGAGCACCAACACCTGATTCACTGACAAAATATGGGATTTTAACTGTAAAATATTAACTTCCCTAAATACTTTTCTTCTGGCTGCAAGAAATTCCTCCCTTGTCATTGCAGCGTTCTTTGCTATTTAATGATGGCTGAGAGAGAGAATCCCACCTTGTTTGTAGTACCAAGAAAGGTCATATTTGGCACAAGAGGTCTGCATCGGGGGGGTTAAAAATGTTGTGATTTATGATACAGAGTCTTGAATGTAGGTTTTAAAGGGATTTTTGTCTTAGTATGTATCTTACTCATCTGCAAGAAATAGCCTCAGTTTTCCAATAACTTGTAATCTTTATGAGTCAGAAACAAAACGTCTCTCAATTCCTTCATTTTTTTTCAGATTTTCTGATGTTTGAAGATCTTCGCATTCTTCATAGTGGTTCTTCTTTATGTTATTTTTTATGAAACATTTTGTATATGTTTGTAGTGATAATCTAACCTGTTTGATTTAAAATATTTCCTATCAACTGTTGAATTTTTTTAAGTATCAGGAACTAATGTTAAGGGTTGTTTTTAAGTATCAGGAAACTATAGTAAGGATCTTATAATGTGAGATTATTTCTAACAAGGTAATTCTCATGAAGGTGTCAATCCCATCTACAGAAGAACTGACTTGGTCTTGTCTTGTTGGCATTATTACATTCTGTTCAGTCATAGTTTCATAGTTTCATAGTTTCGTGCGGGTTGGAAGGGACCTTAGAGATCATCGAGTCCAGCCCCCAGGATTCGAGCCTCTGTGTAGCAGAGTGGCACTTCTACCACTTGCGCCACAGGGGGGATTTGAACTCCGGGCCCCAGTGTTGCAAGGCGGCGTCTTTAACCACTGCGCCACCGTGGCACACATGGTCATGTTTTTCTATGTTATGAACCATAAGTTTAGATCATATTTCATACCAGGGTGATATGAATTATTGTTGTGTTAAGTTGGGAAGGCTTTTACACAAATACTGGCAGGGGTCTGAGGACGGAAAGGATTGCTGCCAGCAGAGCAGGAAGAGATTCCATTACGCCCTGCTGTAAATCATCAGTCATATTGTTGTGCTCCAAGAATTAGCCCAGTGCTAACAACATAGAACAGAGTGACCCTTGTCTTTTAGGGTCATCAGTGAACTCTCTAAGGACAAAATTTAGGAATTGTGTGTAAGCCCATTGATTTTATTGGTGTGCTGAATTCATTGCTTAGCTGTTCTTTGTTCTAACAATCACAAAAACGTTATCCTAGGGAAATTAATGATGCAATTGTGGTAGTTTAGCATGAGCCATCAAAACTGTTTCTTCCACGTTTTAACAAAATCAAACACTTTTGCTTTGTAGGTTTGTTTTCTGTTTGCATTGATGAATTTACCACTGGCTGTATTTGTTTTCCAGTCAAAGTAGAATCAGATTCCTGAGGCTTGGCTCTGTCATATTCCCATTAATGATAGGTGTAGGTGAGTTAATCGACTGTGCTACATATGACTGAAGCTGTAGTTTGCTGACCTGAATTTCTGAAAGAAGTACGGTGTGCTTTTAGGCATGTTGTTTCTCCTTAGAAAAGGCAGTATAGCATTATTGTTAAAGTTAAAAGTTTTACAGACAAATAAGAATTCCTGTTTCTTCTTTCTGCTTGTGCATCACCAACACATTTGCACAAGTGTTCATGTTTAGTTCTTCTTTTCCTTCTTTATTTTGTAGTACATTGTCTAAAACTTGCGTTTCTAGGTTGCACTTTCTTCCAATATGTTCTATATACGCTATCATTGTTCCAATAAGCTATCACATTTTCCTCTATCTAAAAATAAATCTCTAGAAGTATAGGAAAATTAATTCAACCAATACATTCCTTTGTCTGAGTTAACTGTGTCATGTTGGTTAGTGAACTGAAATCTCAGCCAAAAGAACTAGAATCCAAAATAAGTGAATATAAATGAAGTCTTTTTTTTATCTTTCTCTGAAAACTGTCCTTGCTTCTGAAGAGACTATTGAGAGAATCTCTTACATTTTCCATTTGAGATATATTCATATCAAATTCATATTGCCTTTTCTTTTGTTTAGATCTCCATAGTGAGCTTGCACTGGTGAATTTGAGCAAAGCTGGATTTCATTAGCAGGATTTAGTGAGGTCACATTAGTGATTGCCAGAACTGAATGTAAATGCTATCCAACCAGCAAACCAGGCAATATTGCAGTCACCACCATGACGTAATGTAAAGGGGAGGCTATTGTGGCTCTAGATCCAGCAACTAGTTAACTGCTCATTAGGGATCCTTCTCACTGCACGACACCACCTAGCAATTTTTATTTCTGCATGTATTTAGTACACTGAGGAGAGGGGAAATGGAGAGGAAATAATGAAAGTAGACACAACAGCTATAAGGGCTAAGAACTGATGCCAATTATTGAATCTACCTGTCCTCTATGATAAGACAGAAAGTTGTAAATTCAGAGTGCCTGTAAGACCTGGGTTTCTATTTTGAGGCCATGATCTAGGGACTGAGTCTGTGATGGTGAGGTTTTTTTGGACACATTTTTTCCACACCAGTTATGCCAGTTCCTGCCTTGCTGTCTGTATAGAGCATTTCCACCTTTAATGTTCAGTTGTCACTTAAAAATGAAAGGCTTGGGAGATGCAAGTTGGAGGCCTTGCTCAGCCTATGTTGTGCTTGATCTCAGGGCTACAAGGCCTGCACCTGCTGCATGTGCTGATCACAAAGATGTGGAAGCCATTGGTCAAAATCCTGAGATAATTAAAAAAATGAATGTGAGTGATGGCACCCATGCTGAATATGAACACTAGTAAGGCAGAAAGCATGCAGTGTGAATATTAAGTGTGTGTAGTAGTTTGCAGTTGAAAGCACTGGTTTCTGGCATTTGTTTATTCGGAAATAGCCATTGGAGATGGCAGCGGTCACAGCGAGCATCAGCGGCATGTCAGACTGTGTGTAGGAACAGCGGAAGCATTCAGCTGTTTGAGAAGCGTTTGTGTTCAGCTTTGAAGTTGCTGTCTGTGTAGTTTGGCACCCCTGCCCTAACCACTTAGTTCAGAGACATCTTGTGAGCCACCAGGCAAGAAGGCCCTGGCCTCTCTGGCAGCTGCCTCGAGAGCTCGGCTGCCCGCAGCCAAACCTTGTTCCTCCACCAACAGTGTGACCCCTCATTCTGAGAGCTGTGTCTGGAAGCACAATTTATGTTTATTTCATTATGCAGAAATAACACGTGGTTGTAAACGGAATATTATGTTTGTGGAGCACTGTGGATGGTTCTTTGGAATATCATTAGCCTTTCAGGAGTAAACAATTCCACAGCAAAAAGAAGGAAGGATAGGTGGCCAGTTCTTGAACTGAGGGGTAGTCAGAAAGCAGCATGCATCTTGGGGAGGCTGACTATGACAGTTCCTGGTACAGGGGAATGGAAAGGGAAATGGAAACTTGTGTTTAAAGAGAAGAACCGATCTGATAACCCTAGAGCTGGCAGTGAGTCTTTGCTGAGTCACCAAACTATGATACTTGAGTGAATAGTGTCTCCTGGCCTTCTGTTTGTACATGTCTGGCATTTCTGGGCTAGCTTTGCTTTAGTGCTTTCTCACATTGGTTTGGAGAATATTCAGACTGCTCAACAGAGTTACCAGATACCAGTGGCAGAGTTAAGCTTTCCCACCAGCCTGCAACAGCAGTTTTTGGCAGAGGAAGTTAGCTACACAGTATTTTGTGCTTCTTGTGACTTTTTAAAGAGTATGTTTTAAATAAAGCATCTACTGGACCCTAGGTAAATGCAAGATAGCTGTTGTCTGTGCCTCAGCGGACTTATATCTGAACGGATTTGGCCATATGTAATGAATGTATCCAGCATATGCGTGAACACTGTTTTCAACTTATAGTCTATCTTGAGCTACTTGAGTAGCAGCTAAAAATAGAAGCAGAGTAGTATAAAAGTATTGCTAGTACTGGAAGTTGCTCCTAAAACTGACATGGAGATGTTGTTCTCCCAGGGAGAGTTCTGGGCTTCTGCCAGAGGGAGCTCCCTTTGAGGCACTGGCAGGCAGCACTCCAGAATTTTCAGGAATGGTTTTGATTAGAAATTCTTAGGGTTCTCTGGGAAAACAGGATGCATAGGTTTTAGCTGTTGCAATTCTATTTCATAATAGGGACAGAGTAAAAGCATGTGCATTCTACATTGCTGCAAACTCAGTTGTGTGTCGATGACCAGTGGTTTCCTAAATCACAGGAAAGGTCTCACTTTTCCATTAAATCTTAGCATTCCCAAGCTTTATACCCCCACAAGTACTCAAAAGAAGAATCATTTTTTAAAAAAAATAATAATTAAAAAATATATATATATATATATATATATCCTCCAAAAACCAACAAAGATACTGTGATTTAACAGTAAAATGAAGCTTGTTTCCTGAGGTCCAGAGAGATTTGATGGAGACAAAGTCTGAATTTCAACTTCAGTACAGAGAAAATGTTTTAGAAAGTAGTGGTGCTGCCATGCAGCTGTTGGGCTTCAGTTTACATATTGAACTGTCTAATAAGAACACTAAAATCTACTCAAGTAAAATCTAACTGATACAAGTTGATAGAAAACATTTCAATGTGTTGAATCAAGACTTTAGGAATAAATAATTTTACAAACAGCGTTGCTGTATTGCTGGGTAAGATGAAGTCGTTTTCTTGCTTCGCTTGGGTTGTGTCAGATAAAGCAACTTTGATTTTTAATTGCTGCTTATGAGTATTTAGGTTTATAAATTTGATGTTTAATCTTATTAGCGCTCATGTACTTTAAAAGTTAAAGAACAAATACTGCCAAAAAATGAAATAGCCAGTCAGAGTTTGGAAATTATGTTCATGTTTGCTGAGGTATTGAAAACATTTATGAATGTGTACTAGATTGCCTATAGCCCGTAACATTACTGAAAGTCAAATGCATGCACTCATCTTTTGCTACCTACTTGGACTCATTAGTTGGTGGATTTTTGCTTAAATGATTTCCATTTTTGATTGTCACTTATGAAAGATTATTTTTAGAAGGTCATACTTGATCACGCCGCTTATATTTACTTACATTTGATAAATATATATGCACAAATATATATATATCTTTAAAATATATTACAGATTATTCTTGTCTCAAAACATAGATACCTTTTTGTGTGTGTGTTTTTCTTGTACTGATAATGATGTATTGTAATGCAGCTTTAATTTGTAATTGGAAAACAGATAACTTCAGGCTGGCTCGTGAGGCATTCAGACTTTTCTCTGAGTCATTTCTGAACCTGTTCTGCAGCATAGTGCTGGCTCATAGGTTGCGCTACAAGGGATGTTGCCTTTCCTGTGACCAATTGTCTTGGTCTTTTCCTACCTTTAAAATATCCTGCCTTTTTTTTGTGTATTTGCATTGGTAGTTCTACCCGGATAACTTTAATTTGCTTTCAGTTTGATCCAAGCCTCCCAACCAGGTTAGGACCCAATGCATGTAACAAATCCTCAGAGGTTGTCTGATTTATTTATTTGTTCTTTTTAAATTACATCTTGTAGAGAAAGTCGTATATCCAGCCTCAGTTCTAGTATTTCACTATACTAAAAGATTATACTATATATATATCCCAGCTCTACAGATTACATTGTTTCCTTGTTCTGTGGGCACCACATTGAACAATTTACTGGCCTCCTCTTTAAAATCTACATACTGTCAAAGTTTATCATGTCCTTCCGTACTCTGTTTCTCAAAACCAAGGAACCATCTTTTATCTATTTAGTGTATGAGTACAGTGGGCTTTTTCCTTGCCCCAGCATTGTTTTGCCACTCCCACGATACTGTCTTTTTAGAGGATGAGTGTGTGTTTAGGGAATGTGTAGAGTGTACGTATGTGTGTACATTGCAGATGTACTTGTTTATAAATGCATGATCATTTTTCTGAAGGTTACTGAATGGTTTATAAGGAAAAATGGAAGCATGAGTGTGTAGGATGTTGTGGCTTGCATAAATATATTCAATTTCTTCCAAATTATCTGAGCAGCTTATGATGTGATTCCTGTCCTCCTCTGCCCTTTTATGTTCATTTTAAGTTTGAATGCTCATGAGGAGGAAGCACTGAGGACTTAAAATACTTTCATGGAACAGAGCATAATCTTAGTGATGCTTCAGTTTCTTGATTGTCTTTCTTTAAAAGATAGTGTCTGTCAGAAAAGCCTAAATATGATTTCAACCATTTCCCTCCACCCCCCAATATAGGGAAATGTACATTCAGAATTTGTCAGAAGCTCATTTTCCTGTAGTTATTTGCAAGACTTACTTTCTGGACTGTTCACAAGAAGCCCATACATCCTCTTTTCACATTACCTTTCCCAGCTATCAGTCTCATGAAGTCAGGAGAGGAAACTTCTAACTCAAGTGTGAGCAGAGGTAGGAAAAGCTCCAGATTTCCTGTGAAATAAACAAGTGGAACCTTTGTTTCCCTGGGATGGTTCGAAGAGTGAGTCAGTGCTAGGGCTGGGCTCCCACCCTTGCTGGGCTGAGCTCATGCAAGGAAGGGGCAGGACTCCAGTGCTCTTCTTGGACACTCTGAGCTGCTGAAAGGCAGCTGGGCTTCACAATGGGAGAGGAGGTATTTCTTTTATAATTGGTTGGGTAGTTTTTTTTTTTCTGTCACTATTTAAAACTCTTTTGTAATATATGTATTCTGAAAGCACAGAATTTGACTCCATTGTGATTCTGCACAGTTTGTAGATGCTGATGCTGGGTAGGTAAAAAGAAAAAGAGTGCTGGGGATCCTGAAGTCCATTTCTGTCATAGAGGAAGGTATTAAAATAGGGGGTTTCTTCTGCATGAAAATGAATTCTGTCCTGGCTCTGTTTAGCTTAAGTTTTTTTTTCCTTTTGGACTGTTTGGCCGTTAAGCTTGCACAGATGGGTTTCTTTATTATTTCTATAAGATTTGGCTTCAGTTTTCTTACTCTAAAGGGTAGTCTAACTTTGGAATTAAGCAAGAATAGTTACACAGTCTTTAGGATATGTTGTTCTTTCAAATATTTACTTTCTAAACAAAAATTATCCCCTCTTCCTCCTTTTTCCTTTCCTTCCCCAGTGTTCTAATAAAACCGCTTCTTTTTGGCAGGAGGAAAGAGGAGGAGCTTTGCTAATTCCTCTTCTGTGTGAGACGACATTTGGGGTCTTTCGTATGAATGAGGAAAACTTATAGAAATTATTCTGAAGCAAATCTTAGTGGGATAATAAATCTAAATGGGAATTATCCCTACAAGGAAAACTGGAGTCAACTGATGTTTGTAAAATCTTACAGGGAGCTGAAGGGAGAGACACCAAATAAACTGCCCAATTATTTACAGATACTTTGGGGTCTCTTGATAGAAACATTCTCTTTGTTTAACAGCTCAAGTCAGTAGAGTATGCAGGAATGAAGCTACGGTTTTTCTGAGTTGTTTCTTTTACAGTGTTCCATGTGTCTTTCCTTTGCCTTTAGAAAAAGGTGAAGGAGTAAAAGACGAGTGTTAAAGAATCACAGAGCAGCCAGACACTCTGGGGGACTGAAAGTCTCCAGGCCGATTTCTAAATTGCCTTTCTGTCATCTTTTTTGCATGTTTCTATATTAAGTCAGTGACTTTTGATCTCTATAGAATAGTTCTTAAATACCATGAATACATTATTCATCATATTATTCATTATTGAGCTTATACTATTAAAGTTAGTTGACTAAGCACTTCCTAGAAACTTCTCAGTAAAACTCAGGGAGGGGTGATTGGACTCAGTTCCTGGGGGAAGTCCCCAGGCAGCACTGCCTTGTAGCCAAGAGCATTGTACTGCTGCCTGGGTTCTGCTGGGTGCTGGCCCACTTGCCATTCTGTGGCCACCCAAAGAGCAGGAGACCTGCATGCATCCAGCTGGCAGCTTCTTTAGAAGCAGGCTCTGTACCTAAAGCACTTGCTGAAAAGAAAAGCTGAAACACATGATATTAGTCATTTTTCACTTGTGTTTCAAGTTGTTGAGATGTATTCAAAGGAAAATAGTTGAAATTCCAGTTTGTTGAAAGAACTGAATGGTGATGCTCATGGATTTTGCTTTGTCACTTGGTTGTTTTCTTAGACTTTTCTTTAAGAAATGCAAGTAGCTCAGCTGCTTCCCTTACTGCTGCAAGAGGAAGTGTAGATCTACGTAGCAGTTGTAAGGTTCATTAATTTTTGTAAGAGAGAAGGTTTCATAACAGCAGTTTCTCTGCTGATGGTACAATCTGGATCATGCTGGTTATCAGCTGCAATCTAGACAGGCATGGCTCTCCTGGGAGATTGTGAAGGGATTTCATTCACTAAGTGCAGCCTGACTGCAGGATTCTTCCCAGAGGAGACAGAAATTAATTGCGATTTGCAACCTGCAAATGGTAAAATTCCTGACAAGGGGTGTCGGGGGACATTTTACATTTGCATGAAGCACAGTCAGTAAAAGGGGAACATGAAAAATAAATAAAGCACCGAAGAAAAAGGACTCATCTATTGGAAAACAAACAAACAAAACTCTTTCCTTGCAAAAGCACCTTCTACCATCCAAATGTTTGGCTTGAGGAGGAAAGAAAATGAGCTTGTCCAGACTCCTCAATTCCACATGCATCCTTTCAGTACTGGGATGAGGCAGTTGGGAGCATACTGTGTGGTTTTCATTGTAGTTGTGTTTTATCTTATTCATTTAATTTTATTTCCTAAGTGTTTTTACTCCTTAGTGATTCTAATATGTCATGCTCCATTTGTTTCAGCAGTGTCTGCCTAATCTAAGCTCTTCCATTGGCTTTCTCAATATTAGCATTTTTTGGAAGGCAGATTTTGAGTTCATTAGCTGTTTGAAACTTGCATGACTGGCAGCATCGAATGTCAGAAGTTCAAATTTAAAAGAAATAGGAATCATACAAAGAGTGTGAGTTAAGATATATAGGTTTCTCTCCTGTCAGCTCAAACATAAGAGGAGAAAACAGTCTATCTGTTCCCTTCCTTGTCCATAATTGAAGATTTGTCAAGATACCAAGCTATTAAAGCTTGGAGTCTGAACTCATCTGCTGATAGAATGGGTACCCAATGGAGAGTAATGATGGAAAAAACAAAATGTACACTGTTCTGCTCTCTGAGCTACTCAGGGTTTTCATGAAAATGACAGCGTGGGTTCCTCCTCACTGGGGATATCCTATGATTCTATGAATTCATTGTTTGTATTCATTGAAGCTTTTGTTCCTACACCTCATTTTTATCCAAGAAGTTAAAAGAAAAATTTTCCAGCTCTTATTTTACCTACTTATTTGTTTGGATGTTATTTGAAATAGCACGTGTTTCTCAAGGGACTTGCATGAGGCTGATGAAGATGGTCTTGATCTGTGTTTTATGGACTGCTGGTGGTCTGCTAAACACCTGCTAGTTTTAGTGCATGGATAGCTGGATTAGACATTTGGCTCAGGTCATTTTTAATGGAGCTCAACAGCTGGAAACGAGAACTACAGTAATTTTCCATTTAAGCAGTTCTGAAATTGCTGAAGAGTTGTTTTGTATTTGCAAATGGGAAGTTGGGAATCTGTGAAACAGTCCCTCTAATCAGATGTCTTGCACGCTATGAAGATTTGGGACTCTCCAGAAATATAAATTACATGAATGTGAAGGACATAAACAGTTACAGCTCGGCATAAACATCAGTATCATCACTGAGGGAGTAGTGTGAATTCATACATTGAAATA
This sequence comes from Coturnix japonica, assembly GCF_054131305.1. NCBI lineage: Eukaryota > Metazoa > Chordata > Aves > Galliformes > Phasianidae > Coturnix > Coturnix japonica. The sequence continues at coordinate 110,221,588 of NC_140663.1, forward strand.
CTGCGCCTATTGTGTCTCTGAAGACACCTTAAGTCTATAGCACTTTATCAGAGTAAAATTGGAGGCATTTAAAGCCTTGTCAGGATTACCTGACAGAGCCTGATTTGTTCAGCAGGTAGGCGACTTGTTGTATACGCTTCTCTGACTGTGTTGTGATGTACTTCATTCACCTTACAGGTCATGAAAAGATTGAAATGTCTAAAGAAAATATGCAGTTCTGTATTACTGTGTGGTGGATTTCTCTTTCTCATTACAGTTTGGTTTTATAATCTTTTAGATTTACAGGAGGTTTCTGGGGGACAGAAGAGGGGCCAAGGAACCAGGTTTATAAGTGCCATAAATCACTTTTTAGCTCTGTAATTTCTCAATTGAAAGTGTTTATACTGGCCTACAAATCAGTGGATTTAAATTAATTAAGAGTTGCTGCTTTGTGATTTTTGAGAGTTTTCTAATTATTTGTTCAATATATCTTTGTTTTTCATATGGGCTGATTTTGTCTTTGACTGAAAATGCTAGTTTGAAAATGTTTGGGGGAACAGAAGAACTGGTGTAAGCCTTTGAGGTTTCTCTTGTTTTATCACTTTATTTTCATGTCACTTTGCTTTATTTAGATTTACTTTCTGAAGTGTACCACATTCAGTATTCCATTTCCATATGCTCAAAGAATGAGGTTTCCAAGATATTAAAAGACCTTGAGACATTTGTAATTCAGATCATTCCTAGGCTCCTGTTGCACCTCCAAACAGTTCAATACTGGCAAGCCTAGGGAAATGTATGAGATCAGGGTAAACTTAGAGAGCTTTTATGGTGAGTGTTAACAGCCTCCACTGATTTTTAACCTTGTGTTTTACAACCTTAATGGATTTTTTTTCCCTCTTCAGATCTGGTCATATATTCATTTCTCATAAATTTTTGGTTTCTGTTACTTGCTGTAAAAAAGTGCTGCTCAGCTTGCTTACCTGATGTGGGAAGGAGTGCCTCCCTTTGTTTTGAGTGTTGTACCTGCTGATTTCATCTGATAACCCTTTATTTCTATTACTGGAAGAGATAATCAGTGAATCCTCCATAACCACCTTCTCAGCAAACGCTCTCCCAGATTTTTATAGACCTTTCTTAATCACCCATATTTATTGTCAGGGATAGGATTAGGGGTCTGTTCCATAGGTTTAATTATTCTTTGCTTTCTATGTTTTTCTAGTTCCTTTAGTGACTGAGATGAATTATGTGTGCCAGGGAAGGAGGTGAGAACTGCACGCTGCAGTGTTGAATGGATTTGTACTGTGTTTTGACAACAGGCGTAACTTCTGGTTTTCCCCTTTTCTGCATCAGCTGTGAACATGGGGAAAGTAAGGGCCTTGATCCAGATCCCTGAGGAATTGTACTTGCCACTGTGATGAAATCTTGCCTTTTGTTTCCTGTCTTTTAAGCATTTACCTATCCAAGTTAATACTTTAAAAATAAATAAATGAGGATGAATAGTGGACTCTTTCAGATCTATATTTCAGTTTCATTTTTCAGTCTGGAGTTGGGTCACAGCTTAAATCTTCTTCAGGGGACTGGAACAACAGCCTTTTTATTTGTATGTTTTAAAGAAAACTTCCATGAATTCCTGTGAAATCCCTAAGTTTTGAGGTTTGCAAACTTTCAAATAGCTAAGGTAAATGATCACTACAATTATAAATAATCACAACTAGTTTAGTTAGTAGATGAAATTTAATTAAAACAAGATAAAAATATTAACACCAAATAAAATGATTTGCAGAGCCTAGTGCTTGGGCCTAAAATAAGAAGGCCAGGAAACTTCTTGAGAGAGTCCAGTGAAGGGGCCATGGAGATGATGAGGAGCCTGGAGCATCTCCTGTATGAGAAAAGGCTGAGAGACCTGGGGCTATTCAGCCTGCAGTAGAGAGAGCTGAGAGGGGATGTTATCCATGCTTATAAATATCTAAGGGTGGGAGGCAAGTGGATATTGGGATATTGTCAGGCTCTTTTTAGTGGTGCCCAGTGACAGGACAAAGGCGCAAAAGGTGCAGACTGAAACATAGGAAATTCCATATGGACATGAGGCCCAGAGTGATTGGGGAGTCTCCTTCAAAACCTGCCCAGATGCTATGTAACCTACTGTAGGGAACCTGCTTTAGCAGCGGGTTGGACTGGGGGGTGATCTCCAGAGGTCCCTTCCAACCCCTCTTATCCTGTTCAGAATCACATGAATCATTTTCTGTCTATCCTAGTAATAGATTTTATAGGCCTTCTTTGTATATCATTTCTAAATTCTTTTCAACCCAACTAAATAAAGCACTGGCAAATTATTTCATTGAATATTTTAGAAGTTAGTTATTTTAAAGAAAGTAGTAGTTTTTAATCAAAGCAAATGTGACCATTCTTGAATCATTTACAGCTTTTTGCTCTCACTTTGTTCTTTACCCATTCTCTGTGCACTTTCCTTCGGTTTGTTTACTTTCCTGCTTACTTGTTTGCTCAGATTCCAGTGTCCTGACTGTCAGCACATCCCAGATACAGCAATTGTAAGATGCTGTCACACTCAGTACTCTATTTATAGGGCACCAAGTGAATTGCATGTGGTATAATGTAATTATACCCTGTTTACTATTCTGTGGAATGAGAATTAGGGCATAGTAGTACAATTCAGACTAAGATTCTAATTTAGTCCCCCTTTTTTTGTTGTTCCTTTGCATTCAAGGAATAATGTTTGTAATTGGAGGAAACATATCAATTTCTGTGTGAATACTAGAAAACATTTTCCCCACATACCTTGAGGCATGTTTGCATATGCAACCTGATTTCAAAAGCCTTTTACATTTGGGCAGGGTATGGTTGTTGACTGCATCAGCATTCCTTTTCTGTAAAGCAGTGCTGGAGCAGTAGCCAGTTTCCAGAAGAGACCAATGAGTGGTTACAGGACCCCAAATCTCTATTGATTGCTGACTAAAAACAGCTTGCCCACTGTGCCGAGAGTCATGCTGCTGGCTGAAATTACACTGATTTTTAAGGAGATCCAGTGGGATGAAGTCTTTGCTTTTGTTTCTTTGGTAAGACCAAGATGTTATTTGGAAGAAATGCACTTTTACCTTCTGGAATATGAGCTAAATGTGAAAATTAGTTATTTTCAGATTGCCTGATGTATGGTAGTATAGCCCATATGCAAAGAAACTGTAATATGAAATTTAAACATACTTTAATTGCACTGTTGTCTGTATTCTGTTTAATCTTTGCCAATCATCCTGCTGGTAAACATCTGGGGATGTGCACCACACCTGGTCCTGTGGTCACAGCACCCACTCTTTATAGAAGTATTACCTGGTTCATATTTCATCATTTGATTGATGTAGAAGGCAGCATTGTTGCAACCTTTCCTTGATTTGCCTTGAGTATGATCCTTTGGAGCTACTGAAACACACTGAGATGCTTTCCATACTTTCCCATTGAGCCTGAGCTGGCATAAATGAGCTAAATGAGCACTGCTGCTGGTTTTCACCTTACCCGTGTCCTCTAATTTTCATGCCTCAGTTCTATACCTGTAGTTTGTGCAGCTGTTGAGGAAAGCAGATAACTTGCAAACTCTTTCATTCTTTCCTTCCATCTACAATACATTTTAACACAGGTTAATTCTTTCGTCTCCCACTGCAGAGGGGCTAATGCCACTACAGAGAGAGGAGATGGTTGGTAACTGAAGGTGGCTCCTGTGCACTTGGCCACCTTGGGTGGGTAGCCTTAGGCAACGCTGGGGCAGCTCCCTCTTGCTCACAGCAGTTATGAGACATGCTGCATCCTGCCTCTCTGTGCACTCTCCTTGTGACGGTGTGTTTGTAATTGAGGACTCCATGAACACTTGTTTCCTGCCTCGTTCATTCACCTAACCAAGTTTTAAGGAAATTACCCTGTGCTGTGATTGAAATTTCCTCATAGATGATGGCAGTAGGCATGCATGTGGCTTGGGCAGCTGGAACTCTCCATATTAGCTATGCATGCATTGAGCAGACTGTATATATCCAGCTGATACTAAAAACATTCCTGATTATAGTTCAGAAGCACGTGGATGGTATTTATACCAAAGCATAGATAAGTAAAAAGTTGGCAGGAGTAAGAAGCTATTTAGACAACCAAGTCAGTCAAATGTGCAAGCAGGTGCTTATTCATACTGTCCCTAAAGAATTTTTATTTTCTCTATAAAGGCTTCTTAAAATTCCCATTACCCTTTTTGAAGTGCTGTGTGGTGACCTTTTCGGAAAACACTTAACTCTGTCCTTTTGGGGAAGCCCAGGATAGTAAATACTTGATCATACTGTCACTGGAAGTATTTCATGTAGAGCTGAAGGTTGGTATCTTGGGAAGGAAAAAAGAAACTCTGGACATTTCTCTTATTTTACAAGTGTCTGACAAAGGAAGGGCATTTTAACATCTGAAAACCTTCTGGTTCTTTAATGTTAGTGCACTTACTTTTGTCTGAATTTGGGGTAGTCCAGGTAGGGAGGATAAAGGACTTGATAATGTACCATAAATATTTGAAATGTGTGGGGAAAAAAACTAAGGAATCGATTTGGCTTCCTCCCCTAAAACACCAATGTTATGTATATTCCGTGAGAAACTTATTTATACGTATGCTCATCCATGCCTGGAAGAATCTAGCGGCTATTTCTATTTCTTTGTGAGAAAAATGCTCTCAGTTACCAAATGGTGCATCAGGAGTACAATAAAGAATAAAGCTTTTATATTCTTGCTAAGACTGGCCTTAGGTTTGCACATAAACCTATATGTAAAGAAAATTCTGATGCATGTGAACAACATTCAGAACTAGTAGCTGAATGTTAAAGAAGTATTGCGGTCAAAGAAGCGTGGCACATTTATTCCCCTGACCCAAGCAGTGAGGTTTTCTGATGCTTCTCGAGATATGTAACCCTATTCTTCCTCTGTATGAAAGCATCAGTGCGTTGTGTTATATTTTCTCTATTCAACCTGACAAATAATGTTAAGCTTATAAACATCAGTGTTTCCAGCTCGTTCAGATGAATGCATGAATATCCGATGTCTTCCTTTACAGAGTTTTTTCAAAGAGTTTTATTTTCAAATAACAGTCCCAAAATATTTTATCTGGAATGAAGACTTCAGTACGCCTTCCACAATAAATTCTGATGCTGAGTAAACCATTTTTTTCCCCTTTCTTACTGGGTACTTAAGCTGTTCCTAGGAGAAAGCTGTATTTTTTTAGAGGGCGAAAGGATGAGTATGTTCCTCTAATATGAAGAAGTAGGACAGAATCTTCCATGTCAGCCAAGCTGGTGCTTAACTGACAGTTTAATGTGAACCTTCAGATGAAATCTTATGGAGATACGGGACCTGCATAACTAAAGTAAATAGACAAGTCAGTTTCCAGCAACAATGATAGAAAACCCTGAAATACAATTGTAAAATATCCTGGAAGTGTTAACTTGTGCACAGGTCTACTTTTCTTACTGTGGTCAGGGTTGAATAGTTGCAGGGAAGGGCAGTACTGCCCTCACATGAGAAAAATTCACATATGTACTGCCCGCTGTGTGCTTTAGTTTTCTGGTGTTGCTCTCTGTCACAGGGATTGCTGATAAGCCAAAGTGCTTAAATGAAGGGAAATTAAAAAATTTGGATTATGCTGTGACCTCATCTGAGAGACTTTGTTTACCACCTCAATCTTTTCTGTAATCACTGTTAATTCAGTATCAGAGGAAACTGCTCTGCAGTGATAGGGATTTGCAGCGTACCACATCACTATCAGGGCCTCTGCCATTAAACAGAAGCTGTGATTTAATGGTCAACTATCCTTGCATAGACTTCATAAAACCAAACAGGTTTTTGACTGGCAAGTTACTGCTTAAATCTCTCTCAACCCTTTGAATATCTGTATACCAGATCACGGTCATTATTCATGCTTTTATCAACTGCTTCTGCAGCAAGAAGAATCCTCATCCCCTTTCATCTTTAGGATTTGCTTGCCAGGCGATTAGAGGGATTTGTGTCTGACAGCCACGTAATCTAATTGCACTTGCCTTGCAGAAATAGTGAGATTAAATTCTGTCCTTGTTGTTGTTACATTCTGGTGTGTGTTGTGGAGTTAACCTGGCTGTGGAATCAGGACATCTGAACTCAGTTTCCAACTCATGTTTCTTGTGTGACAAGACCTAAAAGCAATGTAGGTTGAACTTAGCTGACTGCCACTACTTAGAAAGGTGACTTACGGCAGTCAGCATGCTGCAGGAGCATAGAGGGAAAGGAGTGTCTCTGAAGCACTAGACCAGGGATACAGGGAGAATCTGATTTTGTCTTTGCTGATGACGAGAGCACTCTGCAGCCAAGAATCCAAGATATACAGAGAAAGAGAAAATGCAGAAATTTGCTTGTATTTGCAGCCTGGTTGTTAGGACTCTTTCAGGAGGGGGTTATTATGAGCCTTCTGGTTCATGATACAAAGATTGTTTTCTGACTTGTCTCCTCACTCTAAAGAAACAGCAGCATTGTTTGGCTGGTGTTTCATTTTCTACTCCCAAGGAGTCACTTGGTTCCCCATGGTGATACATCACCTGCACTTCATTGTATAAGCAGATGAATGAATGTATTCAAGCATTAAACTTGCATTTGCTTCTATGAAATAAAAAAGTCTTAAATTTCCTTTTACACTGCACCTTGTCTGTTCTACTGAGATACACTATTTTATTCCTCCTTTATCTTTGATGCTTTTGCTATAGTAAGTTGGTTTCATTTTGGGTTTCATCCAAAAGGAATTAGGTGCTGTGTCTGTATGAATGCTTAGTAGCTTCAGATTCTTCCTGCATCTCTTCCAGTGTAGTTTTCATTGCTTTCCATCTAGATCTCAGAGTTGGCTCTTCATACTCTTCCTTCTTGGCTTAGTTTCTTCAGCACAACCAGCCTGTGCTCTTTCCTTGAATTCTGTTGTCTCCTGATTTGCAGGTGACTGACATCTCTGGTTGTTCTGTTACCTGCCTGATTGCTGCTGCAGATAATGCAATTTCTCTTGTCATTTGCACCTCAGCATAGAAGTTAGGAGGTTCTGTAGAGTTTTACTCTCAATCCCAGCACTTGAAAAATTTAGGATTGCAAGCAGAGTTGCAAGCCCATCAGAACTTCAGTTGTTTGTATTGCCACTTCCAAGTTAAGTAGCAACAAGACACTTGTGCGTATGGCAATTTGTAGTTTGTCTTGCATGTCAACACACATTTGATGACCATGTCTTGTGCACATCTCTCCAAACAGCCTCTCTTCCAGTTGTGCTTTCTTTTGCCAGCCAAAATCACCTATGTTCATTCTTTCTCATAGAAAAGTTTTGGAACAACGTATGAAATTATTAATACGGAGCTATTCTTATTTTTGGTGTGCATTGAAGCTTTTCACCTATTTAAACTGCTGTACTTCTATTGCTTCTCGCCAATATTTTGGCCAATATTTTCTTCATGGTCAGTGTTTTCAAGACTAAGTATTTGCTGTCTTGCCTCTTACTCATAAAGTCACTGCAGTATGGAATGCTATTTTTTGTGTTAATACATAGCTTACTAGAAAAGGATGCTGAACTATAGCTAGGACTTGTAAGTATACATACAAAACAAATAATAACTTCACTTATGTTGTCAACTACATGTCATCTGGATTTTCAAGCTAGACGACTTTCCTGATAGGGAGAGAGGAGGTGGCGTGCATGTAAGTTGGTTAAGATGCCTGAATATGAATGTCAACCATTCTATTACACTGTGGGTAGATAATATTTTTTACTGTTCTTTCAGATTAGTTGAGGTTGATAATTGTTTATCATCATAATCCTCTGTAAAATAGTTATTTTTGCTTAAAGCAAACAAAAACTTGGAACACATAAAGAGATGTCAATTTAGAAGTCACATTCAGTCTGAAATGACTGAAGTGAGTGAAATGAATACTCCCGGTATGGAAAGAAATCAAGGGATTTTTTTGTTGTTGTTCTTTCAACTTCACTTTTGGCACCGAATCCACAAATGAAACTTCTATGTCTCTACCCTAAAGCTGTGTTAAGGATTTAATAGTTAAAGATTAATATTTAATAATTAATATAAAGCAATATTTCAAGGGAGGATATGAGGGTCACATTATTACGGGTCTTGTACCGTCATTTTTAAAATAAAAAAACAAAACAACATTCTGACAGATGCCCTACAAACAAATCTCTGTACAGTTTAATTTACCTCTGTTTCTTTTCTCTTTTCTATTCCTATATTTTCCATTTCCACTACATACTTTCTGTTATCTGACTTATGATTGAACCTGCCGATTTTAAAGGAGAATAACTATATTTTTTTCAGAGTGTTGGGAAGAAAGTACCTCCAGCCACAGCAAGTCAGGAGCCAACAAAAACAGAAGTGGACAGCAGAACAAAAAGTAGGTTTCATAGCTTTTACTTCTTTGTGCTGTTGAGCCTCTTAAAAGCTAACTGAGCTTTTTTTTCTGGTTTTGGCTAGAAGAGTATCCTGTATGTATGAAAAGCAAGGATGCAGATAGATATATTTAGGACAAACTTTGAGTGGGTGGTACACAGACAGAATGTTTTGTTTCATTGAGTCCTCTGACTTTGTTTTTGCTTTGATAATCCTACCTTGAGTTTCCTGCCACTGAAATCAAATTAAATTACACGATCAGCTTTTGGCCTGGAGGGTGCTTTGGAACATGTCACAGTTTAGTTGAGATCCAGCCTCAGCTGTTGTAACTTGTAGGTAGGTCATAGAAAAATATCTGGTTCTGAGCACTCTCACTTTTTCCCCTTTTTGCTTTGTTTCTGTAGCAGACATATTTGTGTGGGTGGTACGGAGTCAACGAACTTTGGTTTTATTTGGTTATTTAGATGCTTAGCAGAGCAAAAAGGAATAATTAAATCTTCTAGGAAGGTCTCAGTGCGGTTCAAGGAGATGCCAAATCCTTTGTTTCAACTCATATGAGGTTACAGCTAAATATTATAAGTACTTGTAGGAAACAATAAGAAGGAAGAGAACATAGCCATATATTTGAAAAGAAATTGATTATAATATAAGGTATTGAGTTTTTAAGTCCTTCCCTGATGTGTTTGCCTTTTTAGATAGTTAACAGATAGTGTTTTATCTCAGAACTGAAATAAAAACGGAGGAAGGCAAGGACAAGGAATAGCAGGAAAATAGAGGCTATCTGGCAGAAGTGTGCAGTAAAGACCACACGCTATCAGCTCAGAATTGCAAAAGCAGCTTAAAACAGCTTAGTGAGTTTCTGTTACTGTTCATTAACTGGACCATGGTAATTGACTTTCTGCATCCTCTTATCTTGTTCCCTTTGTGAAGTAAGGCTGTTAATGTGAAGTACTGCAATAACTCATTTGCGCGGAGGAAGTGAGGATTTTTAATATTGAAAAGTGTGCAAGCTGGTACCGTAGAGCAGGGCTCCAGAGTGAATGTGCTTTGGAAATACCTTTCCCAGTCTGCAACTTGAGAAGGTTAAGCTGGCCTACAGGTAGGTAGCATCTGAAAGGGTGCTCCCATGGCTTTCTTACCTGCAGCAACAATGCTTGCATGTTGAGCCAGACTAAGAAATGCTCAATACCTTTCTCCACATCAACTCATGCTTTTTTTCTGGCAGCTCAAACTGGTTACAAAATTACATCCCATGGTACTGGAGCTTCATGCTTGTATCACGTATAAACAAAGCGTCCGACAAGGGCTGGAGAACTGCACCTACCACAGTGACACACTGTATCCCTCCACTTAGACTTGAGCTTTTCCCACTTATGCCTGGAATGGCAGGGGGGCCAGGTGTCAGTGGAGCCTGTAATTGCTGAACTGAACAATGTACTGTGGGGTTCTCCAAAGTTGTAGTGTGAAATGTAAGCTTAATATGGAGAGTCTGTCCCAGTGAGATGAGGGAGTGGTTGGCAGCAAGTCACTTGAACTTGTATGCCATTTGCTCCCTTAGTATGCCCAAGATGGCCCAAGTTTTGCAGTAGGGTGAGCTGGTCAGAGCAAAGGCAACAGTTCGTTCCATAGGTGCATCTCCCAGCAGTTTGCTATGTGAGTTTCCTTAAGAAATGACCTTAAAGTTCTGTGAAGTTCTTCAGTTCTTTACCATAAGAATGGTGAGGTGCTGGCACAGGCAGCCCAGAGAGACTGTGGATGCCCTGCCCCTGGAGGTGTTCAAGGTCAGGTTGGATGGGACCCTGGGAAGCCTGGTCTAGTATTAGATATGGAAGTTGATGGCCCTGCCTGTGAAGGGTGGGTTGGAGCTTCATGATCTTGGAGGTCCTTTCCAACCTGGTCCATTCCTTGATTCTGTGAAATAAATAGCTGATCATTATCAAAATTGAAGAGAAGACAGAATGGCTTTTGCTCAAACACACAGTACAGTGAAAGCACAAAGACTTAGAGAGCTCAAGTGGTCCTTTGGAAAGCAGAAAGGGGAAGGAAATATCACTAACATTTTAGGAATGAAAGAACACATCTTTGAATAGAAGAGGGAAGAGCTGTTTGTTTTAGGTTTGTGTCTGCATAGTCTTCTAGGGGAATAAATCTGCTGTTGAATTTTCAACTGTTTTATGTGCGGCTCAGGCTTATGTGTATTTATAAGTATAAGTATAAAAACCTCTGGGGTGAGATTATTTATTTTATTATTTATTTTGCCATGAAATAGCTTGCCTTTAGTTTAAGTGTCTTGCAGCGGAAAGGCTGTTTTGTAGATAATACATATCAATTTTCAAGTAGCTCTGCTGGATTTTGGAATTCAGCAAAGCAAAGTATTCACAGTGACTGACAGAACCATTACAGCTTACTGAGACTGCAGAAATGGAGTGTTAAGTGCACAGACAGCAGAAAAGCAAAGACAGTATGGCAAAAAGTGCACTGACCGTGATACTTAATTTGATTACTCCACTCACTGATTATTTACAGTTTGTGTTAACCTATTACATAATTGCAAAATCCTAGCAAGCACTAAGCTTCTTGCATGATGATAGAAAGAGTATAAAGGAGTTGCTGAATCTGGATTAATGAGGCCCTAATTAGTTCTGGATATTTTTGTTTTGTTTTGTTTAATGAGGTGGTGTTTTGATCCTTTGAGTCTGTTGCAGTTCCATGAAATTATTTTTTTTAGTGCTATCCATTTATGAGTCTTGAAGGCAGTGATTAATAATAAAACCAAATTCTGCTGAGTGTGTTGTTGCGTTGTTGGTTTTTTTTTCCCATCTGTTTAATGTTTTTGGTAACAATTATGTAATTTTTCCCTAGACATTGTAGATTTTGTTCAATTTCAGAAAGCTTTTATTTTAGTAGTGGTTAAAAAGAGGCAGCTTTAACACAAGGATAACTAACTTAATGCTGCTTGTTTTCTTACTTAATATTTGTGTATGACTTAGACTTCATTGAGGGAGAAATAATTAAGCCTCAAAAATCAACTATATCAGATGGTTGCTTGCTTTACTAAGAAGAAACTATCCATTTTTGAAAAGCCAGAAAGGTAAATTCAGAGCCCAATAGTTAGATTATCTGAGAAGGAGCAGATCTTCCCTTGAGGCAGAACAGATGTTGCCTAACAACAAAAAAAGAGCAACAGAAGTAAGCAGAGGAACCTGTATCTTCCTAGCCTAAGAAAAGCGAATTCCAGAGTGAGTATCCCCTGTGCAATTTAAATGAGAAGATATGTATGTCTTAGTACTGTGGTCTTGAATATCACAACTCTTTCTATGAATCTGGTGGGAGAACAGATAGAGGAGACATCCTTTTAAAATGAGCAGGTTCTGCTGATGCAGGAAATAGAGTTTGCTCGGTTCTGGTTTGGACAGTGCAGTATTTAACCAGTCTCTCAAAATAAATGTACATCAAGCCACTGGATTCTGTGTGTGAAATACAGTGCTTGTGACAGCCTAGATTGCAGCAGCTGTATTCTGTAGGAAGGCCATCTGTTGCTGCCTTTTTCCCTCTTTGCGGAAATGTTTTTCTGGAGGCTTAAAGCTGTATCAAATAGCCCATATTTTGAGTGCAGGGCAGACTGTGGGTCATAAGGTGTTGAAAGAAGATGCATGTTAACTATCCTGCTGGCAAGAGGATAGCTTTATTTGTTGTTTGGGGTAGTTCTGAGACTATTTCCTCAATGTAACATGGGCAATGACAGGCAACTTATTGTAAGTATCTAGTTCCTTGCTGGTATTTATTCTTGCAGCTTCTGGCTGATGAAGGTGATTCTGGGAAGCTCTTGGGGCTCTGTCAGAGAACCCAGCAATGGCTTTGGTCTTCATTTCGAAGGACTGGATTGCAGGGGTTGTGGGCAGAGGAAACAAAATGCTTCTTGTTGTGTCATCATTGTTCCTTGTCTAGTTGAAACGCTGTGGTTCAAAAATCATGGAAGGTACTTGGGGGTGCATATTTTTTAATGGCATTGTACCCAACCCATGCTCTCTCAGCTTAGAACATATGAGGCAAGAATTTGAACATCTTGCATTAGATCTGACTTGTTTGAGTTTCAAGACATATGGCAAGGTTCATCTGCTCACTCAATCCCCTGAGAAGCGTCCATTGTATATGACAGGTTGTTTTCTTTTGCTTGGGAGCAGCTGCAAGTACACAGGGAGAGACTGTGCTCTGAAAGAGTAAACTGTTGTTGAATTAGTAAGTGAGGACTGAAAAGCTCCTGAATATCATGTTTTTCTCCTGCTTTAGTGTTTCCAAGATGTCTACTGCTGGGGGCTTATGGAGAGTTATATTTTTAAAATGTATCTTCAGGTCAGAGCAAAGAAAGAGAGGCTTCTGGAAGAACCATCTGTGATTTATAAACCCAGCTTTGGATATAAAATGTAAAAATGAGATTTATCACCCTCAGTTAAGGGATGCTTAATATTGGTATCTTAGTCTGAAGCTTCAATTTGACTTAAACCATTTTACAATGCTTGCAATTGGATATGTTACTTTGTGTTACTTTGACCTTCTTTTTTTCCCCCCTACTTAGAAAAAGCCCAAATTCAGCAAGTTACAGTGTGCTCTCTTCTGTGTTGTGTTTGCAATTAGTATTGCCTTTTATCTTTTTTTTTTCCTTCCTATATAAACATAACTGTGGAAATTATGTTCTATTACATCGTTTTGCTATATTGTGCTCTGCTGAGTAAGGACAATTCTAGTACACAAGTTACATGTCTTATTAGATTTTTTTTTCTGCTTTTATTAATCTGAATTTAGAGGTTCATGTTACTTTAACTCCTGTTTGACTTTGGTTTTGCTTACTTAACACTGGACTACCTTTCTCATAATAGAAGCTTGAAAGCTGACTTCATCCAATCACTTACTTTGTCCCAAATCCAGCTGTGTTTTTGAGACCTGGCTCTGTTGCAGTCTGATCCAGAGGATCCTCACTGGGCAGAGTAGCATATTGATTTAGTGTATGTCAGTGTGAATCACACTGGAGGAATCCAATTTCAGAATGTACATAAACCGTGACTTTTTTTCCATGTCTGTGCCTTCATCCTGTGTTCTCGTCCCACCCTCAGTTCTCCCTCGTGCCTATCACAGAAGTGTCTCCTGGCTCTGTGCAGTGCATCAGCATTTGCCTTTGGTCACAATTATTGTTTGTTTGTTTTTCTTTCTTTCTGAAGAGTCTTCTAGCTTAATTCCTTGATTTCAGCTATCGGAATATTAAAAAGAAATAATCAAGATTTTGATGTGGAGGGCAGAGAGGGCATGGGATAATGGTGTTATTGATACCAGATGTACAAGGTGAAGATTCATAGCAGTTTCCTATGTATGAAAGACCAGGAGTTTTTCAGTTAGTCTTGCTCATTCTGACAGCTACTGACTGTGGAATCCACATTTTTACATACTGTTAGATGAAGTATTTAAAAAAAAAAAAAAGAAGAAAGAAAGCAATTAATTACCTGATTATCAACAGACTTTCTTATAGCACTAAAACCACAGCCTTCTGTCCACTTTGTTGATCAAGGTCTTCATCCTTATTCGAATGTCCTTAGATATTAAGGAGGAACTGATGAAGATTTGCCCATTGCAGGATTCAGGAGACTTGAGTACTAGACTACTGCTGTTGAAATTGTTTTTTAACTTCAGATGCATTGAATTCATTCACACCTTGGGTGAGAGCTGTATCACTGACATCCTTTCAGGATAGCATCATTTCTGTGGGTTATTGGCTGTTCTCTGTTGTTTAGTCATGCATTCTGCTAAAGTTCTCCACTAATGTGGAGACTGTATAGTTAGTTCTTGAAGGAACATTGTATTGTAGATACAATGTTATTGTACTGTCTGGAAGACAGGGTAGTGTGCAGATAAAACACCCCAACTGAGTCCACAAAGAAAGATCCAAAGCCTTTATCTATATCACAGTGAACTAGCAATTAGACATCCCTTTCATTTTCCAAAATGGGTTGTGATGTAGACGTGAGAGGCCATCAAAACTGTGACATTTGTGTGAGCTTACCTCTTCTACAAAGAAACATGCACTCTTTACAAAGGGTCCAGTAATTCCTGTGAGCATTTCTTTGGTCTTTTCAAGCCTGCTGTCTTAGAATATCACATTGTATACATAATTTGATAGCTGGGAAGCACATTCACTTTCTATTTGTTAGACACGTTGATGTAGGAGTATTTGTATGTTGCACAGCAACGTGTTGTAACTGCTTTTTAAGTTTTCTGAATGGGAGTGCTGGCTCCTCTATTTTCTTGATGAAAGTTGATGCCTTTATTTATAGAACGGAAAAGGAAGAGGAAACGTTAAGGTAATATTCAAGTCTTTCTTTGTGCTGAGTATACAGAGGACTTAGTTATTAACACCTTTACAGGTATTAATGTACTATTTCTTTTTTTTATCATTGGTATAGAATCAGAAATGCTTGCTTTCTTGCACACCAGGGATAGATAAACTATTAGCCTACTAGGTCCTTTATACTTCCAATTTATATGAGCTGCTTGAGGGCTGCACTGGTGGCGGTATTGCAGCAAGCATCAGACATGGGTCTGACACCTCCAAGGAAAATTGTTTGTGGCAGATTGCAGTCAGAAGCAATTCTCTTCGAGATAATCATGGATCCAACCACTGATCAAGCAGCGGCACCCAAAGCAGGGTGCCCAGGACCAACCAGATGACTTTTAAAGATCTACAAGGAGGAAGATAATGGGAAATAATGGTTCTAGGGGTTATAAGTCTGACTCCATGGTTGACTTGTATGGGAATTCTCATCAGTGTGGAGTTCATTTAATATTTCACAGAATTTATGAAGTTCTATAACACAAAAAGAAAAATGGCAACAGAATGAAACAGTTTTGGATCATTTTGTGAAGATTTTCACTATTGGATAAGCAGTTTATTTATCACATTGAATATTCTTCTTTCAGCCAAGGAGTATTGCAAAGTGATATTTCCATATGAAGCACAGAATGATGATGAACTCACAATCCGAGAAGGTGATGTCGTCACACTTATCAGTAAGGTAAAAGCAATATTTTTCTCCTATAAACAGGGATCCAGTTTTTAAAATAGACATAACTTAGTAACCATGAAATCCATACTTGAACCATCTTAAAATAATGCTATTTTAACTATGAAACACTAAAAAGACTTCAGAAGGATCTGCACGTTGTCCTTCTTGTTGTGCATTAGAGCCTTATTTTGATAAGGTTAAGAACAGCAAAGAGAAAACTCTTGCGTTTACAAATTTATATAATTAATTTTAACTCAAATATATTAACAGATCTACATAAATTATAAATCGGTTCTTATAACTAACATAAAATGCCAGAGAGTAAAACAGAAGACTCAAGAAAGTAGCAGAATTGGAGTTAGGTTTGTGTGTTTTCCTTACTGTAGGAACTGTGAATTAGAATTTTGGAGTTTGTTGGAGATAGTTTGCCTCAATAAGTTTAATGAACACTTATTTAAAATGTAGTCACCCTTAGCACCACGATAAAGCAGAAGACGTGCGGAAGTGATAACAGAAATGAAATGAATCATTTAAGATCTCAGTTCTATAAATGATGGGGGGGGGGGGGTGAAAGCTTTGAGAAATGTATCTGTGACAATGTTCACTATATACTAAGCTGTTTACAAACTCAGAGGAAATTGTATTTGTCCTGAAGAATATATATGTAACCAAGCAAAAATAACAAGACATTTGTAGGAAAATAAATAGAAAATTTGAAAGAACTTGCCTGCATGAAATATCTTTTAGTGTCTACTTAAGCCTAAAAGCATCAACATCTTTCTTACAAACATCATTGCAGTGGCATTCACTTAGATGGAAAGGGTAGGCCTTCACACTGAGAAACTCTCGTGTGTCTACATTGTGGATGTATGTGTATGTGCTTGCATTTCTCATCTGCTTTTTCCCCACCACCATTTTTGTCAATCAAATGTTTATCAGGATTGTGAAAAATGTCCAGTTGCCAAATGAGTCTGGTCTAACTGTCCTTAAGTTCCAGTATTCTACAGGAGATTTTGTTTTTGAACAATGCAGTTAGAAGTGCTGTGGTGAATCTGAATATTGAATACCAGGATTCATTCTATGTGCAAACTGATTTGATATTTTTAGTTATAAAAATGAAACCTTTCTTGTTCCACGTAGATTAAGGGTAATTAAAATGAGTCGGTTTTGTGTGTAAAGCTGTTGTTTCAAGCTGTTTAAAGCCTGATGTTTTATTATTTCATTTTCTTAGTACATTTTTGTCATGCTTCCAAACAATCTAGCACTTGCGCCCAGTGAGTTTTTACTTAGCTTATCTTTAAAGTTGTTCGGCTTTGCATGATTGTAAATGTTCTAATGTAATAATGTAACAGCATCTCTGAGCACAGAAATGGCTTTTAAAAAGTTGTTCCTGTCCACTTTACACTTTATTGACCTGGATGATTTAATTCCCAGGAGTGGCTGGTCTCCAGGTGGAGCAGTGTTCTTCACTGCACACAGATAGAGAGATGGTTGCTTTACTGCATTTTCAGTGCCAGGTTTTATTTGCTTACTTTTTCCCATTCTCTTCTCACTACCTCTGTCCTAACAGTGGAAACTTATTAGTCTTCTATAGTAACTGAGCTCATGATTTGAATGAGTTGATGTGTATGTTTTTAGTACATCCTCCTGTCCTTTTACTCAGTAAATCTGATCGTTTCATGCCGCTGCAGATTTTTTTTCCGCTCTTTTCTACGGTATGTCACATGTCCATGAACAGTTACATAAAACCATGCCTCTAGAGAGTGGGGGATCTCAGTGCAAGAAGGCTTGGCATTTCTCCTTGGGTACTTTTTTATGCTTCGTCTGAACTAATTTGAGATACTGAGGACACAGTGTTTAACAAGAAGACACTTTGCAGACTCTTTCATGGCTTGCAGACCTTGTTGTTGTTGTTTTCCCATCTATTTTTAATCCATAATTTAAAAAAAAAAACAACAAAAAACAGAATTTGGAGTCAAGGTCTTTGCTACACAGTTTTGTAAACAGTGGGGTCTCCTCTGTGCTCTTACTGTTAAAAACAGTAATTTTATTGTAGTCCAGATCTTCTCAAGCAGGTGTCATAACATTTTTACTTCAGTCGTCAGCAACAAAGGCAGCCTCACCTTTCTGCCCAGAAGTGGCTTCTGCCAGAGAGCTGCCTCATACCCAGAGCTCAGAGCCTCGTGCTTTGGGCATCTTTTCCATAAGCAGAGTTAGAGATCCACACTGATCAAAAAATAGAAGTGTATGGAGCACTTCAGAAGCTATTACCATACAATTCTGAAGTTGCCATCAGATGACAGAGTTTCTCTTGATCTAATTGCAAGAAAGAAACCCGCACTGTTTGCTTCCTGTGGTAGACAACATTAGACAGAGTTTATTCTTTCCAATTACTTAGACTCACAGAGGGAAGATTGTTAACTTTAAAGAAATCAGTGGGAGTAGTACTTCCTAAAACCCCAAATATGTTGTTGTTTTGTTGAGATCACTAAAACCAGAAAGTGGCAAATCCTTCTTAGTAGAAAAAGTACTTCACAAAGCTAATATGTTTTCACACAGTCAGACAGAGAGCAATGTTGAAGGCTCACAATTTTAACTTGCATTGAATTTACATTTATGTGAAAATGAAAACATTGGTGAGAACTTGTGAAAGGAGCAGAAGTAATAGGAAGCGAATCACAACAGAATGGGAGAGAAATCCTGTGAAAATTCGCAGAGTGCATTGCAAGCCTCATAAAAGCAGGAAGATGAGATAGCACTCAATATGCATGAAGAGTAAGAGCACTGACTTAATTGAGCTAAGTGGTTTGGTACCAGGAGAGCCTGTGTGCTTGTGCATACACACATGAGAATATGTATGCAAGGAAGCTGGTAGTCCCTTCTTCATCTTAAAATACGTTACAGGGAGAATTACAGAAGTATGGTATCAGTAAATGCAAAATTGGATATTGTTATTTTAAGAGCCCACCCTGTAGATGAAATTTCGTCGAAATTAATTATAAAACTCACTTTTCAAGATCTGCAATATGAAGAAGAGACTGATCTTTTTTGTTTTTATTTTTATTTTTTGGTCCAGGTGTTTGTAGGATCGATATTAAGTTCTCACTGTTTTGGTGGATGTTGGGAGGTTGAATTAAAAACTGGTAAGATCTGTACAGGCCTCTGCAATAGGTAAATTTGAATTAGTTTGTGAAGTAGCCAGTACACATTTTGAACCAATTTACTGAATCACAGGTGACATCCCTTTGTCACTTGAAGAATGTGCTGATTGGTTTTATTAAAATACATCAGAATTACTGGTCAGAAGGTAGTATATGTAGGGATATGCAAATGCAAGAATGCCATTATGCTTGACTGATAGCCAGGAGCACTTGCAAATTAATCAACACATTGAGTCATTTTTCAGTGAATTGAATAGGACTACATGATACAAAAAGTACCTGATGGGATAGAGTGCAAACATTTGGTAGTAATGGTTGTTTCTTCATATGTGAAAATAAAGCGATAAGAAGAGCAAAAGGAGAAACTAATGTCTTCTCGTAACTGTATTTGAAATATATATGGAAAAGTTTTTTTGTGTGAATGTCTTTGTATGTGCTTAGGAAATGTTTTATTGATTGATTACTGGACGTGGGGGTGGCCAAGCAATAATCTTTAGTTTCTTAGTGCAAAATATTTAGAGATTGGAGGTCAGAAAATATTCTTCAGAATTCTAGAGGAAGGCAAAAGCTTTGTCCTGCTGGCAAGAAAATGGTATAGACTTGGAACCTTCACTTTGCAGCAAGGGAGTCTAAGAAGAATGTGCCTTTTGAAGAAAGAGCAAAAAAGCAAAATAGAATAATTTGATTATTGCACAGTTTAATGATACATTCATAAGCTGATGAGGCATCAATGGTAAGAGGCCATGAGACTGACACTATAGACTATTCTTTGTAATCTCTAATGTTTGTAATGTTTAGGCAGCGTTTGGATAAGTATGAGAACATAGGTAGTGACTGCACTGTGCAATCGAAAGATGGTGGCAAATGGGTGTTCTGTGACAGTCAAGTATTGATTTTTGAGGTTGTGTTCCTTTAAAGCAGTTCTGAGTTCCTTTAAGCAACAGAAGTTTTTCATGACTTTTTCTACTGTCATCTTGGAAGCCTTTTAGGATTTTTCATTCTAGCACTTTTAGATGTAGCTGCTGTAGGCTGTTTTCCTGTCCTAATAGAGACTCTTTATGGACGGTAGATTTCTTAGCAGCTCTAATAAATTCTGAAAAAAATGAATGAGATCTGAACGGCATATAGAAAATGACCTACGTGAGAAATCAATAGTAATAGCTAAATAATTTTGAAGCAAAAACCTTAAGTACACGCTGGCAGCTCAGCATTCATTTGAAGACAGTTTTATTTGCAAGACTGTGAAAGTTTGCATTCCACTTAGTCAGTTTGTCTGAGCTCTAGGCAGTAAAGACTACTTTGTTCCCGGGAATGAAAATAGATAAATAAAATAAACTACTTCAAAGATCATTGCAAGATTGAAAGCTGACAACAGGAGAAGGGCATCCTTGCCTGAGTCCTTATTATCAGAGCTGGAGTAAGTGGAGGACCATATGGATGGCAGTTCTGCTAATTCTGAATTTACGTGATGTTGAAAGCAATAAAGTCAGTATATTAAAAGAAATAATGATTTTGTACCTTGCTCTGCATAGCCAACCTGGCTGCCTCTTTCTCTCCACCTACTTGGACTACAAAGCTTTTCTTCATTTGTGGTAGGTGCATGTTGCTATTGAGTGATGGATGACATTGAGGCCTTTCTCATTTGCAAAATGACTTCTCTGAGGAGGTGGGTTTCATGGGGGTCCAGGCTTCCAGTGGATTATCAGAATGGTCTGGAGAATTGATGATGTGGTAGAGAGCAACAATGACTTACAGCCTTCCAAAATCTTTTTGGTTATTTTCAGATACTACTGGGAAAGCTGGTGCATTGATATTGTGAAAGACAGATTGGGATAATGCCCATCACTGGTTAGGGATTTTCATGGCAAATCTTCTGGTCTACACATTTAATGGCAAATCTATTTGTAGTGCTTAGTGTTGTGTTGAGGAAAAAAGAGCCAGAAACCTACTTTCTGAAAATGAGCATAATGGCAATCAGTTTTTGCAAAGATAGTATTTGCATTTGGTGATGGTGTAATTTGCTTTATTGTCACAACAATGACAGATAATGATCTGCAAGTTTGGTGGTCCAAAATGCTGTATGTTTGGTGAATCCCAGTCCCTAGCCACATACAATCAAGTGTTAAGACAATCATGTAAGTACAAACAAGAAGAAGGGTATAAGGAGACAATGAAATTAAGTTTATCCCTTCTGGTCTCTTTCTCAGTGTCACATTTTCACTGTTACAGTGGCTACTTTGTGTGTTTGTCCATGTTAGAGCATCGCATCTCCTCTTAAGCAGAGAACTTAGCATTTTCCAATTCTTAGGGTAGTCTTCAGGCATTTAATTTCACCCTCACTGTATTTATGGACAGTTTCCCAAGCGTATATCTTTTGCCAAAAAAATTCTCCCAGTTTTGTCCCTTGCAACATCTTTAAATGTTCATCCTTGTCCAGGAGGTAATTGTCCACAGCACTTTCTTCAGCTGAGAGTTTGCCAAGGATAACTCGGCTGGGTAGGGCTGTGAGGGAAAACAGCTGCTCTGACGGATGCAGCAGGCTCCTGGAGGGATGAAATTAGTAAGTGCTATTTACAAGAGTCTTGCCAGTTCAGTGAGGCCATAAGCAGGGGAAGGAGCAGGAACCGGACAGTGTGCTAGAGGAGGGTGATAGTTGATACTTAATTTAACATTTTGCTATATTATGATGTCTCTGGGGTAGCAACTTGCCTGTTTCCTGGGTTTGTCTTGGTTTTGGATTTTTTTTGTTTTCTTCATTGCCAGTTTTTTCT
Source organism: Coturnix japonica (assembly GCF_054131305.1). NCBI lineage: Eukaryota > Metazoa > Chordata > Aves > Galliformes > Phasianidae > Coturnix > Coturnix japonica. The sequence continues at coordinate 110,242,980 of NC_140663.1, forward strand.
GTATGCTTTTAATTGTAAACAGCACGCATACTTGACAGTATTTGGTTGTAGAAATATATGTACAAATGAGAAGATTTGTGCTTTTTCTTTTAATGTAGGCAAGTGGATAGCAACAATTATTTTTCCATATTAAGATGAAATTTTCAGTATTTTCCATTTAAAACAAGAAGTGATAAGATTTGAAGATTTATCCAAAAAGAAAGAAAATATCAAAGCTGAAAACATCCAGTTGCTTACAGTTGTACCTTTCTAAAGGAAGGAAGGAGTCAGTTCTACCTCAGAGCAGTCACTTAGATAATCTTATTTGTCCTTGATTGGCAGATAAAATCTTCCATCTCGTTGTTCACTGGTATAGCAATGCAAAAAGTCTCGGGTTACACATAGAAAAATATATGATCTGGTTTAATAAAACTCATAAAAATGGCTTTCTATCAGAGCAGCACAGTGGATTTTTGTTGGCGCTAAGAATCTGGTCACACAGATGCCCTCAGTTCAGGCTTTAGGACAAGACATTTCGAGCATTTTGCAACAATCCTGCATACAGAAACCAAAAGGAATAAGGTAAATGAACATCAAATGAGGTCTAGCTTTAAGAAAGCTTTTATGATTGTATGTCTTTGAAGGATAGCATGTGAGCAATAAAAATATGTAAAACCACTTACTACGTTCCTTCAGAAATAAGTATTTCCCTCAGAGAGAACAAGATACCCTTTTTCTCTCTCTTGAGATAACAATGAATTGTTCAAAACGTCTTGTCAGACCTAATAGCCATACTTAATGTACTTTCATTTCCTTGCCCTCTATGCTGTTCTCAGTGCCTCTTTCCCCCCAGACATCCCAGCCACTCAGCTGACTGAGGAATCTACTTGCACCAAAGCTGCTGATTTCTCACAATAGATTATTTCGTAAAGTGTGCATGCTGAGTGTGAAACTTAGCATGATGAATGGTAGGCTGCTGCTGGGAGGGTGGGTCTGTTCCATTCCTCTGGCTTTGCATCTGGCTGGCTTGGTCACCAGACATGCGGAAGTGTATGAGTTGGCATCGGTTTTATGGTAAGTGGGATTGCTGCTTTTTGAGATGGGGTTAGCTCTTGCATGAAACTTTTTTCCCATACCTGAAACCTTTCCCTGAAGATATTAGTTTAATGTGTGTAAGAAAGTCTGAAATCTTTGCTAGGCTTCACATTGTGATGCTGTGAAAGATGATAGCTGGACTAGGTCCTGCAGGATAAGACCCTTCTGACACACTGCTTGTGTGTTGAGGATAGTACATGTCATCATGTGAAAGTATGAATGTTTCCTCATGTGAGTTATATAAAATTTGTATGGATGGTGGTGATTGAATAAATATGTTCACTGCTATAATAATTTGGTACACTGTGTGAGTTATAGGGAAAACAGAATGTGAGTAATTGTTCTCTTCTTGCCTGAACCATGTCCTTGACCAAGACTTTCAAACATTTGTAAGTAAATTTTTAACCCTTTTTTATATCTAGCTTTTTTATATCTAGCAGCTTGTTTTTGCCACAGTGTTTAAAAATCGAGCATTGAGTGAGGTCTGTGTAGAAACAGGTGGCCAAGAAGGCCAATGGCATCCTGGCTTGTATCAGAAGTAGTGCAGCCAGAAAGAACAAGGTGATCGTCTCTCTGTACTCAGCTCTGGTAAGGCTGCACCTCAAATACTGTGTTCAGTTTTGGGCTCCTCGGTGCAAGAAAGACATTAAGGCCCTGGAGCATGTTCTGAAAGGGCAGTGAAGCTGTGAGGTGTCCGGAGCACGTCTTATGGGGAGAGGCTGAGGAAACTGGGAGTGTTTAGTGGGCAGAAGAGGGGGCTCAGGGGAGACCGCATTTCTCTCTACAACTGCTTGAAGGGAGGTTGTGGTGAGATGGGGGTTGGCCTCTTCTCCCAGGTAACAGCAACAGGACGAGAGGGAATAGCCTCAAGTTGCACCAGGGATGATTCAGGTGGGATGTTAGGAAATACTACTTCCCTGAGAGAGTGGTCAGGCTCTGGAGCAGGCTGCCCAGGGAGGTGGTGGAGTCACCAACCCAGGAGGTGTTCAAGGAACATTTAGATGCTGTACTGAGGGACATGGATTAGTGAGAACTATTGGTGATAGATAGATGGTTGGACTGGATGATCTTGGAGGTCTTTTCCAATCTTGATCATTCTATGACTTAGAAACGTGATTGAAACACTGATTTTTGAGGTGAATATGTAAATAAACTATCAAGGCAATGATTCTTTTCTAGGGAGAGGAGCAGACAGCACTTAAAAGTTCTTGTTTATATGCTTTTTCTTTACATATGCACTGAAGTTCATTCTTCCTGTCCTTGTTATCACTGATTGTAGTGGTACCATAGTGTTTTCAAAGGAAGGGGTTGTATTGTTCCTAGGAATAAGTTCATGCCGAACTATGTAGATGAAGTGACAGGTTCCCCCATGCATGTAGTGCTTCAAGATTAACATCATCTAAAAAGAGGGTACTTTCGTAAGCACTTTATATATTAGCTTGGCTGCATTAAAAGGTAACTTTTTTTTTTTTTCTGCCTTGTGCATATAAAGGATCTTACTGAAATGCCAAGGCATCTGGAAAACTGTGATTATTGCTCACAATGCAGGCGTTAAACTCACTGCTTAGATTCATCCTTTCTTTCATTCTGTGAATGGAGTTTGCCTGCTGACTTTTATCTTAAGTCCAACCTTGCCAGGGCAGAGAAAGCCATTTGAAGGGAAATATGCACATGTAGTGCCAAGTGATAATTATTGTAATTAGGACCCTATTCCTAAGATGTCAGTTATGTAAGTAATAATGGCATTAAATTAACTCTTCAGATGATTCATTCTGTGTTTCTATAATCTTTCCGAGTTTAAAAAAAAATATATCATTAAAAAATGTATTTTGGCTCATCAGAGACATACATCGTGTCTGTTACCAGCACCACCTTTCATGTTTGTGCTGGCTAATTTAGTTTTATTCTGTCTATTGGAGTGCTAGAGTTTTATGACTTGGCTCTTATTTATTTCTCCACGATATTCTGCTGACTGAAGAAGTGGAGTGAATCCCCAGAAGAGATTGTTTTGTTCAATGAGCAGTGTAATTTTCTCTGTTTGCGCAAATATTTCATCAAAGCAATTCAGCTTCATTACTGATTAAACTATTTACTCACGGAGTTTAAAGTCGAAAGGTTAGACATGGCCTAAAATGGATTTCACAGCCAAACTGTCTCTGGTCAGTTACCCCCTCTGCTCTGAGGCCCTGTGTGTTTTAGGTCATTCATTATTTTCAGCCAGTTTCTTTTTTGCAGGGCCCAAGAACTTGGACCAGTTCTTGGACAGGATATGTCTCCTAAATAAGTGTTTTCTTGTTATGCTTTCCAGTAAAAATCACTAACTGGAAAGACAGTGTAACCACAGCTGAAATAATGTCTAAGTTCTGACAGTCTCTTTCGTTTCCTTCCATACAGTGTTGACACAATAAATTTTCAGTAGAGCCTTAGAGCTTATGGATACAGGGGAAAAAAAGAAAGACTATTTGTGTTCTTAAGCATTAAAAAATACAATTGAGCGTCTCACATGTACATTTCCCTACTGCTTGGGCAGGAGAGCTGGCAAGAGCCAGGATAGATTAGCTCAGGAATTGAGCCTTCCAGGACACAGGTTGTGGACCTGAGCAGAATAAATTGCGCTGGGTTATGGACCAGACTGGGATATTTCTTCTCATACTTTTCGTCTGATATTTCCTAAATTATGAGTATCTGGGGGAGAGAGAGCATGTAAAAGGGAAGCAAGTCCTCTCCAGGACTGCCTCAGAAGATTAATTTGCTATCTTGTTCATCTAAGTGATCTTGGATTAGGTAGTTGTTGAGAGATTAATTCTGCCATATAGCCAAATTTTAAAACAATATTTCTGTTTGGGAGTACATAGTTACTAACCAGATGCTTTAAGCCATAGTCATGGTTTTCAAAACTATGTAACAAATTGTTGTGCAGGACCATAAGGTCTCATTCCCTGTAACTGAGCTTAGTAACAGAGTTGGATCGTGGAGAATACTGTCTTAGGCAACAGCACAAGATGGATGTAATGTAAGACTCTGGATAAATCTTTCCTTCACTCATAGATACTTTACCAAGTTTTATGAAGACTACAAAATCCGTTGTTTTCTGACTTTTCAGAATAAAGTTGGATTTTGAGAGTAACATGGCTTCATTTCAGCATCATAACTGTACAGTGAAATGTAAGAGATTTTAAAGAACCATTCTCAAAAGTTATTAAATGTTTTTTTTCTGCACCTTCAACGTGACTTTGTTTCCTTCTCCTCATAACAAATTATGTTAACAAGAATCTAATGCAGCATGAGGTCAACTTTTGTTTTGCTGGTTTCAAAATTGCTGATCGTTGGCACTTGTTTTCAGTGAAAACTTTTGATATACTTAATTCTAGACAGTTACTCATTAAAGAGTTAAAAAAAAACAAAACACACACAAAAAAAAAACCCACAAGAAAACCCCAGGACATTTCCCTTCATATTATTGTTTTTGCTCAGTGATGTCAGACATCAGCTTTAAAACTTACAGAGCCCTTTCTGTGGCCTTCTCCAGGCCTGTGAGAGCTGGGACCTTTTGGTCCCCAGAGGCAGGCAGCAGTGCTGTGCTGCTGGTGCTCTGCGTGGGCGCAGGGAATGGCAGCCAGCTTGGCTCTGAGATTTGACTTTCTGTGAAGCCTTTAGTTCTCAAATTCAGAAGCCTTTGAAAATAATATAATATCTGTACATATATATAGCATCTTGAAGAGTTTTGAAAACATACTTGCTCACCTTAAACTTAAATGTGTGTTATTTTTCTTTAAATTATAAGTTTGGCTACCTATAGTGGGAAAGGCTGCTGGAGAGATGCTTACAGTGAGGGCAGTAATAGCATAATGTGTGGTTGCCAGCACAGCAGAGCTGACACATGAAAGCTCTCAGTACAAGTTAAAGATGTATTCATGGCTTTCTGAATAATGAGATTTTACAAGCTCGGCATTCTTCTTGATGAGATCCAACTATATGCAGGCAGAAGGAAAACAGGCATTTGACGAATACAATTCCCAACTGCTGGGATTTTTATTTATTTATTTATTCAAGGAACTGCATATTCTGGTGGAGATGTCTGTAAAGCTTTCATATCCTACTGTGAAAATTATGCTTTTTAAACTACACGCTTTGTGTTGTCTCTCACTCATTATTCTGGATAATCTTTAATTTTTGTCTTGTAGTCTTAGCTTGCCAGTTATGTATTTTAAGCCTAAGAATCTATGAAACAGTAATGATTGGGTCATTTTTTTAGGTGTCTGTAGCTGATGACTGTGAGTGCAGGTGTGCCTACTTGCATGAGCAGAAAACTTGCTATCTATCTGAGTATTTCCAGAGTGCCCAAACCTTGGAGCCTTGCAGTCATCCTTTCTGAGGACCTGCTCTGTTTGTACTTGGAACTATTTTCTATCCTGACAAGAGTGATGAAATCACAAGTTCCTTTATTAAAACCTTTTAATCAGAAAAGCTAAATAAATGTTCTGCTTAGGGTTGAATATATCCTTTTATTTATTTATTTATTTCCTTACGTGTTTACACAGCTGCAGCTATAGGGGTACGTAGGGGAGAAAAGAAATGCATTGATTGTTACTTTTCTTTGGGACCTTTGGGAATAAAGAAGACCTCTAATTTACTGTTACAAGCAAAAGCTTTTTCCTTGGCTAAGCCCAGGAGAAAAACTGGGGAGGGGAGAGATGAACTCAGGGCTGTGGCAATCCCTGAAATCTTAACAATTCAAAGGTGGTGAGAGAGGAAGGAGATGGTGCCTTATTGAAGACCTGGAGAAAGAGGCAGGAATCATCTTTGTATCCTCAAGTAAGTGGAAAATATGGTTGAAGCAGTAGATGCCTGCCTGGCAGTACAAGAGTTCCTTCATCTCTCTTGAACCTTGAGTACATCCCAGTGCACCACCACATATGGTGGTGCTTTACTTCGTGGAATGGCTGAATAGGTTTTGTGGGTAGCCCCTTCCAGACTTGCTCAGGCTCTTGTTTTGGTACAGCTTCGGGGGTTGCTCAGCTGTCAGCAGGCTCTCCATGACTGTCAGGCAGCTGGTGATATCAGAAAGAGTAAAACTGGAAGCATTTGCAGACAGCTTCAGTGGAGATCTAAATGCAAGTCCAGAGTCCTTCTGAGCCCAGGCAAGAGGAAAATTATAATTAAGACTGAGCACACAGCCAAGTAGCTACTGGTTTTTATTTTGGTGATTAAGAATGGACACAGCATGCTGTAACTCTCCTTTGAGTGGCTATAAGTGGAGAAAAAGAAAAATCAATCATAGTACATGGAAGAAAATATAGTTCTAGTGTCTGACACTAGAAGTACAGTGTGTTATTGACTTCTAGCAAAACAATTTTAAAAATAACCATTATGAGTTTATATTATGAGCACGTTCACAGACAGAACTGCTGCTTCCAAGACTAACCCAAAATCAAACCCTGTATCTGAGAGTGTTGAACTCCAGCACTGGGGGCCGTGCCCACAGCCCTGTGCATCCCGTTCCATGCCCACCACCCTGTGGTGCAGCCCCTTTCCCTGACCCCCAGCTGCCCCTCCCCTGGCACAGCTCCATGCCGTTCCCTCGGGCCCTGTCGCTGTCACACAGAGCAGAGCTCAGCGCTGCCCCTCCGCTCCCTGTGAGGAGCTGCAGCCGCCACCAGGCCTCCATCAGCTCCTCTGCTCTGCGCTGAGCAAACACAGCGGCCTCAGCCTCTCCTCATGCATCCTGCCCTCCAGACCCTTCTCCATCTGTGTAGTCCTCCTTGGGACATTCTCTGATAGTTTCATGTCCTTATTCTATTGTAAAAGAGGTTTGTGACCTGGTAGGCATCAATCCACATCTTTTAACTTTGTAGTCTTGAACGTGGTCTCAGCTAGTAAATTGAAGATCACATGAGCAGAGGACTGCCAGCTCTGTCTCACCAACCACATTTTCTCCTGTTGTTCTTGTCAAGAAGATGACGGGTGGTTTTTAGTTCCTCCATGTATGCTCTTAGAATGGTTGGCAGCATGTTGACAGAAGCTAGTTGCATTCTGCTTTTCTGGTAGAAAAAAAAAAAATGATGAAGAAGAAAGAAAAGCATGAGAAGCACAATTAGGATTGTATAGGACTAATGGAGTCAACTTTTACTCAATCGTGACAGCCAGCTGTCTGCACTGCAGAGCTATAATGTCAGTTGTTGCTTTCTGAGGCAGCTTGTTCAGCTCCAGCTCATCTGGCCTTGTATGAGGGTCTGTATGTGATGAAGACATCCCTGCAGTCAGCATTATAAGTGGACTTGCAGAGCTTGCTGCAATGTTGCAGACCTGCAGTTGTAGGTAGGAGGAGGGTGCCACTGCCAAGATAACTCACCTGATCTCAACCGCAGCTTTTAATCCTTGAGGTCTCTTTTCTGTCCTTTTGCTCAGTGACATGGCAGCCTCCTCTGGCAAATAAAGTAAATGAGAAAATTAAAGAGAGACTGTTGAGCAATTCTGTTTGAAAATTGTCTGTAGTGATAGGCTGTGTAAGTCTGAGTGACAAGCAGGGGAGGAGAGACAAGCAAATGTGCAGCTGTTCTGGATTAACAAGCATGAAATGCAAGCCCTGTCTTCATGAAAACAACTAGGCTTTAAAGACAAAATGCATATGTACTAGTAGAACGAAGACATGGGAGTAAGGTTTGAGTTTCCTAAGAGCATAAAGAAACATCCGACCTAAAAAGAATGTACGTGATGTGCATTATTCAGCAGGGTAATCAGCTGGCACTAAGCTGTGCTGGCAGTAGAAGCTCAAGCTTTTCATCTCTGGAAGCTTGAAATATTGTGATTTTTTTAAAATCTAAATTGGGTCAGTAATGTTTTGGCAATTTCGGGATGGCGTGGCAGGTGGTGGAGGGCATTACAAAACATACCATGTGATGCACAGCCAAGTGAATAGTGAGCTCAGCTGCTCCAAGTGGTAAAGCCAAGCAGGAGGGCTCGTCCACATCAGGAATGAGGGGTGCTGTCTGAGGTAAGGGCAGGATCCTGCACAGAGCTTGCCTGTACCGTGTGTGATTAGCTGATTATCTGTGGCTTTGTGGACTGCTGCATTCATGCAGCAAATAATACTGTGAAAATATGGGCAGGTTGAGGATCAGCCTTGTTCGCTTACAAAGACATAAGCAAACTGATAAATGTTTCCTAAAGAACTCCCTGGGAGGTCTGGAAAAAGTGTGTTTCTTTAGTGACAGGCACCCTGCTAAGGAACAGGGAGGATGCAGGAAAAAAGCACAGATTAAGCACGAGGGAAAACTACCAGGAGCAGAATGGAAAGTTTGTTCAGTGCCTACATTTGTAAACTGGGAATGTATCACAGCAGAGTGAAAAATAAAACTATGGAAAAAAAGACACCTATCTTAAGCAAATGCGGTACAAAATTGATGCTACTTAGCTTGCATAGTTAGCCAGCATGTATTCTCAGGGAACGAGGTGATTTAATTAATCTAAATGAAAAACCTAGACAGAAAAATAATTTTAAAAGAGAAAACAAAAGCTATGCTCTTCTTTATTGCTGATCTTTTTGTTTCTCAAATGTCATCAAACATTATGTATTCAGTACGTGATCCTGAGTTCCAACTAAGGATTTGCTATGATCCCAGGATTATAACTTAGAGAAAAATGCCAGCCAGCACAGTCATTATGAGCAGCACTTTTAAGACTGCTCATGTTGTTAAATATATCATTAAGCTAACTTGTGTTCTTTTGACATCACTGCAGTGGCTGTACCAAATGACTCCGTGGATACACAGGGATGATAAGGCTGTCTTGCTTGCATGTGCTATCATAAAAACTTATATTCACCATTCATTTTTTTATTTCTTGAAATGAATCTATTTAAACTGCTGTTTACTTCCTCTACACAAAGAGTTAGCATATGTGAGGCTTGTAGAATTTGTCCGGTTTCTTCTGTTTCTGTCCATTTTTTCTACCTTTGTTCTCTCTAAAAAACTATCTAATTCCTTACTGCATGTTGTTGCCTTTCCCTTTTCCTTAACTACTTGCCTTTTCTTGCCTCTTATATCCACACTCTTCTGTTTCTGCTTATCCTTCTGTTCCGGTGTTCCAGAATCAGTGCATTTTCCTTCTTTTTCACTTTATGGAAAAGCAAGGGTGTGATTGTTTTGTAATGAGCCAGATTTGCACCTCATCACACTGTTTTCCACGAGTGATGGAAAGTCCTCACCACAGGCTGACCTAGGACAGTGAACATGCTTCATGTTAGGACTGATAGACATCAGTACCTCTGAGTGTTCAGAGAACACGGCTGCTACGTTTCTACTGATTTCTTAGGAACAGTGGTAGATTTCTGAAAAGCAAGGACACTTTATTCAATCTAGGAGAATTTCCACAAGGCTTCATTAGAAATGTTAGCATAGGAGCATCCAACATATTGAACTCTGAGCAACTCCGTGTGGCTGTGCTACCAGGGCAGCTGGATGTTCCATACTAGTGCAGATATCCAGATCTGAAGCTGTGGAAGGGACCACAGTGGTTACTTAAGCTTGATGTGTACCAGATGTGGGATCCCAGCTGCAAATCCAGCCCTATTTACTTTGACAGGGGGGATCCCTGGTGACTTATGACCAATCTGTGCTCTGCTTGCAAGATTTCCCTTTCCCTCATTTTTTCAGATGTGTAGTATTTACTGCATGACTCTGAGCCACAAGAAGATTTAAGTTTACTGCTGGAGAGGCTGGAAAGGTTGGCCAGCCTGGTCAGGATCCAATTGCTAAAATTGGCTGAAATGTTTTTAGGACTGAGAGGAAGATGGGTGACTTTCCTGTAGCTGTGTTTTGGAAAACAGCTGACTAGGTTCAGCTGAAGCTTTCAAAGAAGAGTGGAAAAACTGGACTGAAAGTATTCTCTTTAGCAAATGCAGCAATTTTAGCCTTCTCTATGGTGGTTGTGGCTTGTGCTCTTATTGTTCACTACCAAGATACTTTTACTTCATTGTATTTTGAGTTTCAACAGGGCCAAGTGTCGGGTCCTGCATTTTGGTCACAACAACCCCAGGCAACCCTACAGGCTTGGGGAGGTGTGGCTGGAAAGCTGCCTGATGGAAAGGGACCTTGGTGTGCTGATGGACAGTCGGCTGAATATGAGCCAGCAGTGTGCCCAGGCGGCCAAGAAGGCCAATGGCATCCTGGCTTGTATCAGGAATGGTGTGGTGAGCAGGACTAGGGAAGTCATCCTGCCCCTGTACTCGGCATTGGTGAGGCCTCACCTCGAGTACTGTGTTCAGTTTTGGGCACCTCAGTACAAAAAGGACATGGAGGTGCTGGAGCAGGTCCAGAGAAGGGCAGCAAGGCTTGTGAAGAGCTTGGAAAATCAGCCCTCTGAGGAGAGGCTGAGGGAGCTGGGGCTGTTTAGTGGGGAAAAGGAGGCTGAGGGGAGACATTATCGCTCTCTTCCACTATTTGAAGGGTGCTTACAGCAAGAGTGGGGTTGGTCTCTTCTCACTGGTGACAGGTGACAGGACGAAGGGAAATGGCCTCAAGTTGCACAAGGTAAGTTTAGGTTGGACTTTAGGAAAAACTTCTTTACAGAGAGGGTAGTTAAACACTGGAATAGGCTCCCTAGGGGGGTGGTCGAGTCACCGTCCCTGGATGTGTTTAAGAGCCATTTGGATGTGGTGCTCAGGGATGTGATTTAGCAGAGGGTTCTTAGAGTTAGGGTACTATGATTAGGTTAGGCTGTGGTTGGACTTGATGATCTTCGAGGTCTTTTCCAACATGAGTAATTCTATGATTCTGTGATTTTTCATCACTTAAAATTACTGATATAGGAGTTCTTTTTATTTTTAAATTATGAATGTTTAGCAGCAAATTATTTTGCTACTCACATTGCATTGTTGCTGAAAAAAATGCTGTGGTAAAAGGTGACTCTCTACAGTGATCAGGTGTTTAATGCCTTCTTAATTGGGCTGTAATCAAAGTTTGTAATTCCAGAAGTAATTCTTATGTGTCAAGGTTTCCATGAAAGTGTGGCAAATGAATGAGCTTTATTACCTCTAGGGATGTCTGATGCTTAATTAAGTTATTGTCTTTCTCTTAAATGAAGTCAGAACGAAGTAATATCATGCATGTTCAAAATGCTTGCTTTTCTAACAGATCAAGTGCTGAAATAGCGTTTTGCTTTAGACACAGGCAAGCTCATGGGCTTTTACAGCATGCTTATTGTTCTTTCCTAGCTGTTCCATATGGTCATATAATGCAGGGCAATTACTGAAGTTTTTATCTGGTAAATTACCACGTTAACCTGGCACTCCAGTAAATTGTTATGTCCCAGCAAAAAGGCAGGGCGTTATGCAAAAGAGCACTTCAGCACAAGAATCTGTTCATCATAGAAGCACATTCATTGTGATATTCATGTTATTTTACTGTTCTGTAGGACTGTATTGATGTGGGTTGGTGGGAAGGAGAACTGAATGGCCGACGAGGAGTGTTTCCAGATAACTTTGTCAAGCTTCTTCCTTCCGATTTTGAAAAAGAGGTAAGCAGTATGTTCTTTCAGTTTCACTGTAGAAAGCAGAGTTAAAATAGAACTGAAATGTTGTTGTAGATGCATGATTTAGACAAAAATACACTTGTCAGTAAGAAGTAAAAGAAAAAAATAAGGAGGGGAACAAATTTTTGAGTTACAAAACATCAGTAAAGAGCATGTGTATGATTGACCTGTCCAGTCTGTCAGTCCTTCATTGTCCTGACAACCCTCTGCTCTGTGTCCTGAGTTTGGGAACAACTGGTGATCCCAGTGCAGTTTGTCAAGATAAGTGATGCAGTGACGATCGGAATTATTAATTTTTATCTTTATGTGGTAGAACATCCTGTTTTGCCCAGCAGTCATGCACTCTTCGAGAATGAAGGGCTTGAAACTTTAGCTGTGAGGTCTGAAAGATAGTAGTGAGCTTTGGGTATCTCCAAGACGTGTTACTTTACTCTCTCAGAATTATTTGAAAGGAAGTATAAAATCTGCAGAACAGCTTTTTCGGCTTCTAGTTCTTTGACAGAGATGGTTATTATTTGCCAATCAATGCTTAGAAATCTTGCAGCTCTCTGCAATGAAGTAATGGATTATTTCCCTCAAAAGTCCATTCCATTTTTAGGAACTCTTTTGGTCGCCAGTGTTATACTATGAGCTTGCAGTTAGACTTTTGATGAGTGTTTTGCAGTGACAGTATAAGCCTCCTGTGATAAAACCAAGACTTACTGACACTCAGCTTCAATCTTTGGCAATAAAATTGGATGCCAGAGGCAATAATTAAATAACTTGGAAAGCTTAATAGAAGAATTATTAAACAACTCACAGAAGCTAACACAATAATTATTGAAAATGAAGGTAGAAGAGCAGCAAAAACTGCTGGAGCTTAATATGCAATATCAGAGGTGTATATCCTGGCTTTAGGCCTAGTAATAAAAAAGCGATTTTCAAAAGAAGCAGAAATTATAAACCTTAAGACACAGTGAGCATTCAAATTGTACTTTAGAAGAAGAAAATCTTCATTCTTATCCATTCTTTCTGGTCGTTAAACTTATTCAGTGTTTCTAAACCAATACAGTGTACATCTTTTTTACTCTTTATATTATAGATTGTGGTGTTCGCACATATTCAGGCACTTAGAAATTGCAGCTGGATTTTTCTTTAAAAATGGAGAATGAAATTTTGTTGATTTTAGAAATGGCTCAGACCGGTCTGTGTGTCTGTTAGAACTATAGACTGCCGTTCTTTGCTTGAATCAGTGTTAAAATTGAAGGAAATGGATGCTTTTCCAGTGGTTTTGCCAGGTATTTTCTGATATGATCCAGGAACCTTGGATTCCATCCCACAGTCTGAAACAGTATGTGTTGCAGTAGTTCTGCTTGTTGAACAAAAGCCTGGGATCTTTCACCATCTCCACATTCCCAGTTTTCCATTCCATTCCTTTTCCCCATGTGGCCATTTCTCCCAGTGTTTGCTGCCCAGTCCCAGCCTCCACCAATGGGAGGCCTGGCTCATAATGATGGTGAAGAGAAGTGGCTGGTTCTAAGGATTCAACACTACTTTGCTGTTTTATTCCAGACTAGTTAGGTCTGGTCCCACTGACTGTCCGAATGTCAGTGGTTGGAATACTTGAGGTGATCACCTTTAGCATCTCTTTCGGGTAGTTCTCACCTGAAAAGATTCTACGTCATGCTCCCTGAAATTCATCTCTGAGGAGAACCAAAGTACAGTCAGAAGAAACGGGAAGTTTCACTGCAAAGCTCACTCCTAACTGAAACTAAAATAATCATGTTGATATACCGCAGAGCAGATAAAATGGCTCAGTAGACAAAGTTGCTTCAGCTGGAAGCTGGTGAGGGAATTGTATTGTTTTGAAAAGGCAGGCAAACATCAGAGAGGGAGATAGTGTGAAGGAGCACTGAAACAGCTCAGGAAACATGGAGAAGCAAGGAGGAATTGCAGGGCTCTGTGGCTGGATAAGATAACCAAGAAGGTGATGGAAACAGACTAAAAGTGAAACCACAGAAAGGAAGCTGGGACTGGTTGGACAGGGAGAAAACAAAACAACTTGAGCGGGAACACAGAGAGGGGAGAGAATAAACCAACTGGATAAAGAAACTGAGTGAGGAGAAAAAGTGAATGCAGATGGTGTTTCAGGTAGTGAGCTCAGGAGTAGGTTTCTTCAGTAAACTGAAGTTCATACTTTTCTCTGATCTGGAGTGTAAACAGCTGTTTTTTTCCCTTCAGCAGGACATTTCAACTGCCAAAGCAGAAGGATGCTATTTCATTTGTTATGGATATTTTCTGTCTTAAAGTTCATTTTATGAAGTCATTTCAGGGAAGTCTGTGACAGGTCTCTGTTCTCAAGTCTTGTGAGTCTTAATGATAGGAAGTGTATGATTATATCCAGCCTTTGAGCGAATGAGATTCGCAGGCATTTTGAAGTAACTTCTTCTGTTACTAAATTTCAGAGACCGAAGAAACCACCACCTCCATCAGCTCCTGTTGTCAAACAAGGATTAGGTAAGTTACAGCTGATTCTGTGCAGCACATGCCAGTGAGGACATCTCAATCTAAGTCAATGTATTCAAATTGAGAAAGAATTCATCTGAATCAAAATTGATATGCAGGAAGTGTACAGACAGCGACTAATAATCCGAATCAGATTGCAAAGGGATGAGGTAACCCCAAAAGACTGTGGTGTGCTTTTTAAATGTGTCGCAGACAACCATCTGCACCATTTAAAAATAATATATTTTGTCCCTTGTTAATTGTTAGCAAGCATGATATTTCAGTCATTAGAAATTCTGTGTGCTTGTCTGCAGGAGAGACAGAAAATGTTGGAGCCTAATACTGCGTGCAGCAGGAAACCATCTTCTCTTCTGCCTATAGATCTGTCTATTCTGGGGAGGCTTTTTCCATACGTAAGACAGTATTAGAGAATCTGGCTGTAATTCAGTGATCCCATCAAAGTTGCAATCTTGGTATTGCAGATCTGCATGAATGCTGGAGCCAGCTGTCTGTCTCCAGGTTCTATGCTGTAGTTGGATTCTTGTTTTATAATACTCGGTAAACATAAAAGTGAAGGGAATTGTCTTGAATCTGGCTACATAGATAATTGTGTTGCAAATGTATGAAGGTGCTGGTTATGTTTTCCACACGTATGAATGTTAGTAAAGCTGTTTTTCAACTATGGTAGACTGAATTGTGTCTAAATATTGAAAGCTGAACCACATTTATTTGCAGTTTTAAAATAACCTCTCAATACAAAAATCTGCATGGTTTATTTTTTTCTGTGGAGCTCAGAAACAGTTGAAATATCTGCACACTTGACAACTCTGACCTCAGAAACTGCATTCCTATTCCATTCATGTTAAATCACAAATCACGGGGCATGAGGCGCTCTCAGAGTTTGCAGCGGTGTTGGACTTGTGGTGGAAGCATAACTATGGCTGGAATCCCCTAATCCCTTAACCCCAATTCCTTAGAGTTCTGCAGTGGTTCCGCCACTTTGCCCACTGTTGGTGTATGTTAGAACAAACAAAACAAGCACGGCGGATTTTATTTGCTGTCACAGTGGTCTGTTCCCACTCTCAGTGCTTTCAAAAGTAAATTTCTCTCTCCTACAGCCTTGATCCATTAATAGAATAAACAAGTTACGCTGGAGTATAATTTGCCGAGAATCTATAGGTTATAATTTAAATGATTTAATTCTGTCATGCTGTTCTTTGACTAGAGAATCAGGGCAATAAATATTTGGTTTGCATATTGATGACTGTGGTTTGTTGTTCACGCTGTCTGGAGTTACCAAAAAGCATATTTGGTTTGAAGATCTTTGATCCAAATGTGTCGAAGGAGAGCAGTGTAACTTTGCCATCTAGTGGTGGCTACATATTAAAGATGTGCGAGGAGGTTACAGCCTGGTGCATGTTTTGGAAGAGCTACAAGAACAGTTACATTTATTTCAATTTATGCTCTTTTCTTGTCTCATTTCTTTGATGTAAAATTGGGAAGTAATACTTCAAATTTATTGTACATGTACAAACTTATTCATTTAAATCATAGAATCAAACGCAGAATTGCAGAATGACCTGGGTTGAAAAGGACCACAATGATCATGTAGTTTCAACCCCCTGCTATGTGCAGGGTCACCAACCACCAGACCAGGCTGCCCAGAGCCACATCCAGCCTGGCCTCGAATGCCTCCAGGGATGGGGCATCCACAGCCTCCTTGGGCAACCTGTTCCAGTGCATCACCACCCACTGAGTGAAAAACTTCCTCACAGTATAACTTAATATTAGTATTTCACTTAATATAAAGTCTGACATTTGCTTGATTTATTTTGAGTATTTGGACCTGCTTTTACATTTTTACATCCAACACATTAGCCACGTTACCATAATGTGCCTGTTTTCAGAAGTAAAAATGGAGAGAGTAACCAAGGCTGCTGCTGTTCTTTGTTTTCATACCTCACCTTTGATTAGTCCTGACAGGTTATGCACATGGCTTTATTCTGATGTGTATTTAGAGGTGGAAATCATCTTCTGCTATCACTTTATCAGATAATCACCTTACCAAGATGATACAGTGTTTTACCACATCCTCACATCATGTTTTCCTGTTGATAATTTCCACTAAGGTTTCTGCATGGTTAAGCAGTCATAATATGATGAATAAATTGAGAACTGTCAGTTGCGTTCTAAATAAGGAAATAGGAACATATTCTGGCACAGAGGATAAAACTATTGCAGAGATACAGAACTGGTCTTTGTAATACAAGTGTAAAGGAAATATATAATTTGTACTATGATATGGCTAAAAGTTTAGCTGTATTTCCAAGTTCAGCTCAGCAGTAGACTGCCAGGGCTATCTGTGTTGAGATAATTTACAAAACAAGGTGTCCCTGGGAACTTGTGTGAAGTTTTCTAGACTTTCCTTTAGGTAACGATCTCTGGGCAGCTTAGTCAGGGTCATGGAGCTTAGGAGCTTTTTAAAACAGGGTCACAACCCAAGCAAGGAGCACACCTGAGCCGGGGAGCCCATAAGCGCTTGTAGATCCATTGTTTTAGATACTAGCAGAGATTGTCCTTCTGTGCATTGATGATGATCATTAATCTTACTGTAATTAACAACTTGGGCCTGTGACATTTTTCTCCTTGAACCCACTACTATGTATAAGATTATCAGGAAGATGACTTGTGCTTGGCATAAACCTTGCTTGGAAATGCTTGAGTTGGTTTCTATCGAGAGTTTTTCCTCTCAGGAGCGATGTAGTTCTATGGCAAATCAGTATTATTTTGTGTTTTTGATGTGATAGGTTATCCAAGTGTTGCCCATCCAACAGCGCAGTTATATAAAGAAACAATGGCCGATAATCACCACTGATTGCAATTTGCACTGAGTGCTGATTTCTAGGAACCATCTGCAGCAGAGAATTGTGACTGCACATTCGGAAAATGTAAATTTACTTGAGAACTACATAGAGCTGAATAGACCGAGGCAAAAAAAAACGCCTTGTGTTCTCTGCCCTGCCTCCTCTACTTTTCTTGGATGTCATTACTGCTATTTTTATTGAAATACTAAGAGTGTTACCTAAAGCACTTTTCAGCACTGCTAAGTTGAAATGGTATTAGCACCTAGTGGTTAGCCAACGCCATGAAGCCAATACCCAATAAAATATTTCTTGTAATATGGGGACTGGAAGATTGCATCTTGCACATGCCAGGAAATTTTTGCAAAGTCTTCCCGTTGTTGCTGCCACTAGTTCTCATGCTCCTTATAGCAACAGAAGGCAGCGTGTCAGGGTCTCTAACATAGAGGCAGAAAAAGGCAGAGGCTTACACCTCTAGGCCAAAAGCTGTCACATAAAGTAGTCAAGCAGAATGCTGTTGGTACTGTATTCCCATTCTTTTAATGTGTGGAAGTGAACAACTGGTGTTGGAGGTACAATAGAATAGGCTTTTTTGTAACTTAATGTAAGATAAAACTTTATATCCGTGTTAAGCATCTTCTTAGCAGAAATTCCCAATGAATTGGTTTAATCCTAATGATTGTCCTTTCTGTTTAATTGCTCTTGGCTTAAGTATATCAACAAAGTTGAAAGACTACAAAATCTCTTCACATTTAAAAATCTGTGATTGTGTCCTTGATGGTGTAAGCAAATACTTGAAATTAGATTTATGGTCAGTTTTAGCAAGAAATTTTCCAAGTAAGAGTTTGTAAAAAGCCTTAGAAATTGCAAAATTGTATTTTCTGTGGCTTTTTGCGATGGCTTGTTGGCTTGGTCAGGATTGTATGTTCTCCATTCTTTGCAGGTACCACAGATCGAAAACAAGAAGTAAAAAAGGTGCCTCCTGAAAGGCCAGAGTGTCTCCCTAATCGGACAGAAGAAAAAGGTATGAAATGTACCCTGCTGCTTACCTTCCACAGAGAGACAGGGCTATTGAGGCTGGTGCACACCCTTGTTTCCTAACCCCTCAATAGATAGTTTTCATTAAGTATATTATTAGGTTGTTTCTTTCCCACCCTGATAGACCTCTGATTATATGCATTTTGGAAAGGATCACACCGTTATTTCTGAGCTAAATTCAGTGTTTTCAGTTGCACCAATCTGAAGGTGTTAAGTGATTGCAGCATTAGCTGAAGTCCAAGGGAGATATGCCCTCAGTAAAAATAGTACTTTCTAAAGCTACGTGCTCAGTAAAACCCAGATAAAGCATGATACCTCATATCAGTGCATATTCTTTTTCTTAACTTCTGTGTGCATTGGTTCTCTAGTTGAAAACCATCAACCCTTCTTTTATGCATCACAGAGAGGAGTTGCAAAGATGTAGTCATTAACGCTTATGAATCATTCTGTTATCAGAGCCACAAATGTCATAGGGGAGCCTATGAAGAAATAAGACAAAAAGTCTTCAAAGCCAGGTTTAGAACACTGCAAGAAATGGGGGATAGTACCACACAGAGCAGTGACAAGGGAATGAAGCCTTTTATAGTTTCAGTGTAAATTCATGGTGTGTTCTGAGTAGTCTGAGAAAATAGTTATATTGATCATCTAATTGAAGATGGTGTCATTTCATATGTTTAAGTGGACTGTTAGATTGTACAGACAGGTTTAATTATGGTTTTCTTAACTTCAAAGTGTTTGAATTTGCAGTCTTTTAACAGGCACGTGTATGAGCATGACTAACTGTATAACGTGCAGTTATAATTTAGTGCCAGAACATCCAGACTTTGCACCAAGAGCTGTTTCTGTATAAATATTCTTAGCAATCTGACAGATGTTTTAGCACTTCTATCTGCATGGCTTTACTTCTGGTTATATGCGTTATTTCTTGTGGTTATCTTAGGAGAAAATCCCTTTGCTTTCCATTTTGGGTTAACAAAGCCAACTGTCAAAATGGTAGAGGTTCAAATATATTGCTGTCCTGGGGGCATAAATATCTGTAACTTTTCTAAATGTTGAAAAGAGGTGATAGGAATCATGCCTACATTTCTGAAATGCTGGGAAGTGGCAGGAATTGTTTAGTTTGGCGGTGTGGGTGAGCATGGGAAACTTTATGCTGCATGCTGGTGCACTGCTTAGCCCATCTCTAGTACGTAGTTCAGAATCTTAAACACCTTCACAATATAAATAGTCATAGGAATACATTTTCAGTATTGTCAAGGGAAATAGGGTGTGGACACAGTAGGATACTGGGAGTGAAAGTTGTATGTGATGTATCTGCGCTTGAATTGTTACCGTTCAGTTATAGATGTGGTAGTGCAAATAAATTCCACTTAATAAACTTTGTTCTTTTTCTCTGGAAATAATTGATATAAAGAAAGATCAGAGAGAGAGCAAAAACAGTTGGACTTGCAGAAGCCTTCAGTTCCTGCAATACCTCCGAAGAAACCACGGCCACCCAAAGCAAACCCTGTGAACAGACCTGGTACCTTGCCTCCAAGAAGGCCAGAAAGACCAGTTGTGCCTGCAACTCATGCAAGGTATTGTATTTTCTCTGTCCATTGCTTTTGGGATTAGAGGGAAAAGCACCTTTATAGAATTTAGATTTTGCAGTTGATGCCACCATTTGCAAAGAAAAATAACACTAATTAATAATCTTTCTAGTTATCTGACTGCATCGTAACCATCTCCTCAAAAACAGCAGTTTTAGCCTGGTCATTACTAGTTCATCTCCACTGATGAATGTAGTGGAACAGAAACGTCACAGTTTCCACTGCAGAATATGTGAGAAATATCTACAATGTGTTGTGCTGCTGTTGGTTTACTTAGTCTGCCTAAATTATTCCATCTTAGCCAGAGCACTAAATCATTGCCAAAGCTTGGATTGTACTGAGTGAGGAATGGTGTTAGACAATGTACGTGTCAAGCACTGCCAGCTTGGTTTCAGTCTGTTTCCCTTGATCATTGTAGATCAATTTTTAGCATGGTACACGTGTCTTCTCAGAACGTCCTTTAAGTTGATGGTGCTTCAGAATTCTGCTGTCAAGTGATTTAATCTCTGATGTTGGTTGTTATTCTGTAGTTACACGATGCTCCTTATCAGAGGTGGTTACAGCCTTTTAAGGAGCACTGGAAAACTAGGCTTGTAAACACATCTCTGCTCACACTGGGAAAAGCTGAGATAGGCCCCACCTATAATACTTGTGTCTCAGTGGCTCCCTCATAGTCGCTAGGCTCTTGACTGTGCACTTCAAACTTTCTTTATGCAAAGTGCACAGAAATAGATGAAAACCAGAAAAAAGCAATTGTGCAAATTTGGCAAACTGTATGCATTGAAGAAACAGTACTGTGGGCATAGAAATAACTTTACTATTGAACTGTTATAATAATTTGCTGCCATGGAACTAGTGGAATTCAAATATATTGACAGCGGATTAACTACCAGAATGGAGAGTAGGGTAGAATGGAATAAAATAAAAATCCTAGGCATCGATTCCCCTCATTCTTCCACATACGCTTCATTAAACAAGTGCTCTCAGCATGAAATCTGAGACACATAAAATAAGGAGCTGATGCCTTCTTTGTGCTGCTGGTTTCATCTCACTAAAGTGCCTCAGCATTGTGTGTCTGAGAACATACACTACTAGCCATGTACTGCTACCACAGCTTCTGCTGGTCTCCTTGGCTCTGGACATGCTTGCCCAGATTTTCCACAATGTGGCCCAGATCTGCTGGCTTCTTGGCCATGCTTGGAAAGCCCAGTGTTTGCTATGGCCTTTAGACTTACCTAAGTGATGTCAGTGAGATCTGAACTGCAATCCTGTTTGTTTATCATCCAAACACTGCTATTTCCAGCACAGAGAAAAATACTTCATTCTTATTATTTAAAACCGTTATATTTGAAAGAGTTTTGCTTTTAAAAGTAGTTAGATTACAACAGTAGAAGGAAAAGTGATCTTTTAGAGTGATGATGATGCTATTCCTATGGACATAGTGCTAGCGTTTTCACTATGACCTGCTTTATCAGCTAATTCAAATTAATGAATTTATCTCATACAGCTGTTCTGCCTAGTAAGCTTAAACTTACAAGGGTGTCTTGCAGGATGAGGACAGAAAGTGAACAGAATAAAAAAGAAATGCGACACTCCAGATGAAAGGCACTTTAATAAAGGCCTGTTAAGTCAGTTCAGTTTAATAAGACAGTATAGATTTTTCAGGCACTCTGGTATCTATTTCCAGAATCTGAAAGACCTAAGGCTATTAGAATAAAAATAGAAGCAGCAGAATTTTTGCTGAACCTAGTGGGAAAAGGTGCTGTGGATTTATGAAGTTATTCCCTTGAGACTACCATTGCTGCTGGTTAGCAGAAGAGGGTTTTTTCTGTTCCGAGTGCTTTCAGTCTTATGCATCTCACTGGCTTTTTGTGGTAATAATCGTTTTTCCTTTTAAACAGTATTTTCCTTCCTTCAAGGCAGATTAGGACTTCAAGGGCAATGGAGAGATGAAAAACCACGTGAGACAGAGAATAGCTGTCAATTTGCTGCAAAGGCTTCACAGCTTATTTAGATGTGCGTGTGATTACACAGTTTACTGATGAATCAGTCAATTCTCCTGAGGAGGCAAGCCCTAAAGACCTACACCAAGTGCATTTTCACTACCAGTCTAAACCAATCTTGAATCTCTGCTGCTGAAAGGGGCAGGTTTTCTTTTTTCCTGGCAGCCAATTCTTGCACCTCCCTTATGTTAACACCAGCGTTTGTGCAGACATTCAGCCATATGGGTCAGGGAGTTGCTCCAGATGGCAATTAATCACTTTGCAAGGGACTTCTATTAGCGTGGGCTTTCTTTCAAGGCTCATCAGATATCCCATCAAGATGACAGCCTATCTGCATGGGCATGAGCAGAGAGAGGGAGATGCTATGTACGAGAAGGAATGGCTTTTGTATTTATATGGGTGCAGATTAGCATAATAGGCCTGTTGATTTTTTTTGGCAGTAGATTTGGGGTTTTTTTGGTGATGTCATGCATCTTGCCATCTCCAGTAGTCAAATGGTAAATGCTGTGATTTTCAGCCCTGAGTTGTAACATCTTAAGTGTCTCCCCCAAAAGAGTGCTCACGCATTTCCTAGAGTGCTTCTGACTCACATGTTGCGCTCAGTTTGCTGGGAAATACATGTGTGCAAAGCAGAGTAGGCAGACAGATGCTCGTTGTTGTGTGAGCCAAGAAACTATGTTGTTTCTTTTGTGTTTGTATATATACATATGCATTTTTTTGATAGGTGAAAAACCAAAGGATAGGAAAATTAATTGATCAGGTAGATCACATTGTTAATCATCTCAGCAATTACTTTGTGGCTGCAGGAGTGTATTGCTTCCTTCCCTGTTGCAGACAGCCTTCCAAATTGATAGCTGTGTTGAACAAGGGTGTTCTTTTTCAGGTCATAAGCTGGCTGTCCCATCTATCTTGTTTAATTAGATTCACTTAATCTGTGACAAATGTTTAGACTCTTTATCTACCGTTGCCTTCCAGGGTTTCTAGGTGCCTTGTGTTTCACTTATGCGCTGCTGTCATGAGTGGAAGTTCAGGCTGTCTGCCATCAGACTATTAGGAGTTCACCTGTATTTTACCTTCAATTGCTGTTCATATAAATGCATGTCTGCCTTGGTTGTTCCAAGGGTGATCAATATTTTTACCCATAATTCCAGTACCTTACATTCATCTTAATTGTTTCAGTGCTATGCTGGGAGTAGTTATTGTGGAGAGAAAAATATGATGTTTGTGAAAAACATATGATATTTAATGATGTTAAATACAATTTGCTGCATTAACTGAACCATTGTTATCAAGGAAAATGCCACAAGGATTTGTCTATGAGACCTATGCAGTGCTGTGCTGCTCGCCTACTACTGGTCCATTTTTCCTTAGTTGTTTCAATAGTCAGGTTATTTCAGTAGACTTAGTAGCTGTGGGAGTAGAAAATTTTATGAGGAAAGGATAACCTTGTTGCTTGTATTTGATCTCCCATTTGATCTCAGAATTTCTGTAAGGTTCGTCTCCACAAGGTATCTGAGCTCTTGACACTTCTAGCTATTCCAAAGACGTTTTCAGGCACAGTAGGTGATCTTGTTTCACTGGATCTGTGAAAACCACTTTCATAGTCTAGTCTCATAGGTAATGTGCAAAAATAAATGACACTCTCCTTTTGTTGGAGAAGCTGCATTTGAGTAGGAGCTGCTGGGACACATAACGCTTCCATGAAGGTTCTCCCTGTCTATAATGCTTTGGATCACCCATCGCTGTCATTTACTCAGCTAATTAATTAGAAACAGTTACAAGTAAGATATTGAAGGCTGTCCCTTTGCCCTTAGATTTCCTTCACGTTGAGATGCTGTGAACATTTGGAGAATTATTTCGACGCTGCGGTGTCTAAAATAGGCTTTTTTGACAGGTGTTAAGGAGAAATGAGATAAGGTTAATCCATACGGTATGTTTGCTTACTGGAGATTGCTCTCGCTGACACATTGCTGCTACTCTGCTGCTACAAAGGAAGAATATTTCCCTCTCTCGATAGTAATTGCAAGTTAGCTATCAATTTACTGTAACCTATGCACAATCTCCAATAAAATCTGTCGTCTTCTTGATCCAAATGTAGGAGTGATAGTCCAAAAGTGGAATTAGTGGGGAGTTCGGTGTCCAGCACACTGGAGAAAGACTCCTCCGAAAGAAGCAATGACATCGGTAAGTTATAGAGCTTTTAATAGTTTGCCTAAGCAGTTTATGGTGCAGTATATCTCTGCTTTTTAGAGACTCCGTTATGATCCATAAAGCAGACAGAGAATTTGGCAATGAACATGAGTGATTTATGTCAATTTTTAGTTGCAGAATTATGGAATCATTTCTGATGTACTTTAAAAGGTTTTGTTTGTTTGTTTGTTTCTGTTAAGAAACACAAATAGAAACAACACTGAGCTATATGGAGTAGGAGAACTGTTGTTTTTGTTTAAAAGTGAGACAAATGAAAAGGCCAACGATGTTGTATTTGTTTAACAGATGTAATGTTAGTCTTGCCATACTTTTAACGTTGCAAAATGGTGCTTTTGATGTAATCTTTGCATTTTCTAATGCGGAGGAATAGAGATCAAATTCATGCTAATCTGAATCAACTCTACTGAAAACACTGATTACGAGAAGTCTGAGTTTCTGTTTAGAACAGTATCCTATGTTTCTACCACACAAACAGTTTAATCAAGAAATCACCTTGAAAGGAGTAAAGATAGGCTGTTTTTCCACCTTCTCTCACCCACCTTCTTCCTGAAGTTTGCTGTGCAGGTGATGTTTGCAGAGAAGAGTGCTGCAATAAGTGGCACTCCGAAGCAAGGTGCTCTCCTCCTGTCCCAGGGCTGTAAGCAAAACCCATGACAGCCATTTTCACCTCCACTGAGAAATGCAATGGTGACAGCTGCTGCTGTCGCTCTCCACAGTCGCAGCTGTGCCATGAGAAAATCCATCTTGTAACAGGCAGAAGCAGGGAACCCTGAATGCGTAAGCGTTGCTACCTTTTGCTGGCAGCATTAAATGTTATTTTGGCGTAGAGGTTTATACACAAACTGCTTTATTAGTAACCATTTCATAAAGCAGTAACTTTTCAACAGCCAGACCTGCCTTGTCTTCGTGCTTGCAGGCATAGCTTACAGTTGTGATTTTGACTTGAGATGTAAAAATAAAATGCTAAATTAATTTAATTTCATATTTATGAGCATTCCAGTATCCGTATGTTTGCTTTTTCTTAACCTTCTGCTGTTGCTATGGTTTATGATGGTAACATTCTGTCGAACCAAGTAGTGTGTGTTGTTAGATTTGTCTTCGTAATAAACATGGAAAGATAGAAGCTTGAGATAAATTGCATGAATATTCTTTATTGTTGATATTAATATGAAAGCACGGTATGGAAATGCGGTCACATTCTGCCATTTAATGCTTATTAGCCCCGTTTATAAATTTGCTTCAAAGCCTGCAAGACTTTGTGTTTCCTGTTTCCTGAAGGAGAGAGCTGATTGCAAATAGCAAATAACTGTGTGATGAAAGTAAACTCTTATAGTTCTCATGCTGGTTACTTTGGAATTGATATCAGGATAAAAGCATAGAGTGCTTTGTATTGTTTTATGGCTTTGAACAACCTATAAAAAGGGATGCGGAAAATTTAATTTCTTCTGGTTTTTGCTCATTTCAGGAACTTAGTTGCTGTTTGTTTTTCAGTGGAGAAAAGGAGCCAACAGGAGTCCGTAAACCAAACCACATATACAACATGTTGCAAAGGGCTTGGCTTGCGACCTCCTGTTACCACTTAGGGGGGACATCTATTGAGCCCAAGGATAGAATAGTGTGAATACTTAGATAGGTATAACTTGATAGGGGTCAAACCAGAATGGCATTTACAAGGGCAAGTCATGTCATTCTAGTCTGTTAGACATCTTATTAAAAGAGAAAAAGAAAAAAAGTGATGATTCCGGAATAAAAGTTGACCTGAAGGTCATAACCCATATGAATTTTTTCAGGAGGTTTTTGATGGCTCCTGTTAAAATATTGCTGAAGAAGTAACCTTTGAAGTGAGGATAGAGAGATAAATTAAAACTCGATAAGCCAAAACAATTTACAATGTGTTAATGTCTTTTACTCTGAGGAAAGGACAGTGTGCAGGGCACTGTAATTACAAAGATTTATGATAAACATGCTAGGTCTTTTATTTATTTACAAGAAAACAGTGGGCTGGTGAAGTCTCTTGGCTAAATGAGAAATGAGTAAAAGCAATGGATGACTGCATACAGTGTCCAATATTTTCCTAAGCAGTAGTGGATTGGGCAGTGTGAGTTCAGGTAATAGCTGGCTGTAATATATGTCACTGGTTGCCCAATTGCCGTGTACTCACTTTGTGGGAAAGGCAGCCTGTTCTCTCTCAGGTTCATCCTTCCAGTCAAAATGCATCTGGTTAAATCTAATTGTTGTATGTCTTTTCATTAATCCAATTTCACACAATTAATCAGAGGGGAACTACATGACAGACATGGTCAGACTTAGCTGCAGCCTTTGCAGAAGATTGAAGTTAAGTGGCCTTCACAGTAGCTCAGATTGTAGCCCATTGTGGTGACAGGGATGCTCCCTGTCCATTTCTTCATGAATACAGATACAGTTCCAACATGCCTTCAGCTCTCATAGAGAAAATGGGTGAAAGCAGTGCTTAGCTGCAAGTTGCCTCACCCTGTATCATGCTTATGCCTGATGTTAAGGATGAGCCGTGGTCTGCAAATGAATACAATAGTGCTTTCCTGGCTTCTTTGTCACAGTGAGGTTATTGGACAGTGGCTGTCAGTTACTCAGCACTTACGTCTTATAGCTGGTTAAAAACCCTCCTAAAGGAGGAAGGATAAGAACATATGGTGTCCTTCCATATGTCATCTCTCAAAATCCAAGTAATTAAGTGAAGAGCAACAATGACGTAAGCAGCAGCTGAGAAACAATACGCAGAGGGGAACTGAAGAATGTAGGTTCAATGCTTGTCTAAGTTCCCCATTCCAGATCAGCAGCAAAACACTGCTTGCTTTGCAAAAGTTACCGTACTGTTTTCTAAGAAATAACAAATCCCTAAAAATGTGGGTGTCAGTAGCTCAGTGTTACCTAACCAGAAAGCCCCATGATTTTAAAATCACGTTTAGATACATTCTCACTCAACTTTACTTGAGAAGGCCACAGTTGCTTGAGTAAGGCTAAGGTGGTGTGTAGTCCTGCACATAACATTCTGTCAGTTGCGTTTATGAGAGGTTATTTTTGTGCCGATGCTGGTGCATGGCTTGATTTCACTAGCATGTTCTGCTGAATTCTGACTTGACATTTGAATCTATTGATGATAATACAGCATCGGTTACAATTTTGCAGGCTGTACTGACAAAGGCAAGACCTGGTTAGCAATATCCCTGCTGACTGTAAATATAATGGCAGCTATTACTACTGTTGTTCATGCCTTTGCTTCTTTCCACATTCCTTACCCAAAGCTACAGGAAAATTAGCCTTCAGAATATAGTATTTAAGAGGAACCATTCCCCATTCCTCCTCACTTCTTTTTTCTTTCTCCCTGTTTTCAGTGATGCCTTTACTTTAGTTTCCACACATATTTCATCCAGCTTTTCCTATTTACATCTCTTTGCCATGGGTAATTCTTCTTCATTTCATGAGGGTAAGGCCTTTTATTTTCTGTTTCCTTCCTGTCCCGTGTTTGCTTTGGTTGACAGCACATAACAAACATAAATACTTTGTTGAACGGCTGATGTGTACTGGGCAGTTACATATGTTTTTTTTTATTCAAAGATGAAATAGAATGTACTGTGACAGGAAGTCTTGCACCATAGCACTGAGATGAGAAATCATTATAGTTCCTTCTATTTTCCTGTAAGAACATTGAGTGATGTAAGTGAAGTGTACAGTACGCATACACTGTTTGTCAGTGCCGTGGTTTCATTAATACGTTCTTACAGGTAGATGGTGTCATCCCAGCTTAATGCATCAATCCCATTATGATGCCCTTAAATGTCAAAAAATGAATGTTATTTAGCTTCACGCTCAGATGGTTTTCTCATCTGAAAGAACATAAAAAACAACGCATAGAAACTGGGAAAGCACTCACTGACTTTTGGTGGATCTTGCACAGACATGTCACCCAAAACTTGCCTCTGGCATTCCTCTGGTTCAATCACAACAGTTAGATCTGTTGTAAAGTCTCATGTCCGGACTACTGTTGCAGAATGACAGCAGCTTTCAGAACTTAGTTTAAAGTGCTTCTAAAGCAACAAAAGCTACTCTGAAAGTAAATCCTCTTCTACTGTCACAAGAGCAGTCTCTATACAGAATTGTACTGATTTAATTGGTTTAAATTCATGTCCTATTGCATAACTTGAATTTTAGATAATGCTTTTTTTTCCCTGTGTACACAAAGAATTGTTACTTCTGAGAACCATTGCAATGACAAAAAGAAACAGCTACCACATGTAATAGATTGCTGGCTCAGGTGCTAATGATTCCAGAATATTACTGAACTATTCCAATTAATTATTGGTATTGAGCTCTTTCTATGGATCAGGATTATCCCAACTCTTTTAACTAGATGCACTCACACTGCAGAATATTGAAACACTGAAGCAAGTCTTGTATATCCAAAATATTATGGCTTTGATGCCACCTACTATTTATAGCGACACAGGAAAGGTACTTAAAAATACCCCCACTTGAAATTATCTAGCAAACAACTTCTTCAGAGTTTCTTTGAGCTGTATTTGCTATTACTCCAGAACTCAACACATGCTAACAAATGAGTGCTCGTATTTGCTAAGAGAGATGATCACTGTGCCTCTACTGGAATAAAGTGATCTAGTAAGGCTTGGCCCACGCTGGGGAAAAAGGCAAAGTATTTTTCCAGTAAAAAGTTATGGAATGGAGCAACCCAAGCCATTCTATGGTTCTGTGATTTTTGTGCTTAAATCACAGGTCACTGCACTGTATTGTTGCCTGAAGATACAGATTAAGAGTTGGGAAGAGGAAAATACTGCTGCATATAAGGATTGGGGGATAAAATACAGCTGCTGTAGCGAAGACTGTAATCTGCCTAGAACAATTCTTTCTTACTATGCTGCTGTTCATATTTATTTGAATGTAGCAAAGCAGAACTACAAAAGTCACTGAATCCAAATTACCCATAAAGCTAGGTGTGAATTATAAATATTGTAATCAGTGATATGGTAATGGTCCATTATGTAAATTAATTAAGTTTTTTGCCCTGGAGGGTGCCGAAGAAAAAGCAGTCTCACAGAAATTTGAATCATTCTCCATGTGTGTCAAACCGAGGTGCCTGAAAACAGCATATCCATTTCTTCTAGCTCAGTTTTCTTGACCTTTTAGCTCTTTCTTGGCATCTTCTGAATTGTTAAAAATAAAATCCTTACGAGGACACTGGCAAGTGCTTTGCTGAGATCATTATGGCAGCTTTCTACATTCTGCTATTAAGCCAATAAAGCTTGGAGCTGAAATGTGAAAATCAAATTGCATGCTTTAGGAAAGGTGGCTGTCCAGTGGCTGTCCAAGGAGCCCAGGCCAGCATAGGTTTTTCCACCTAGGGCAGAGTCATGTGGGCAGGCTGCCCAGACAGTCTTACGCAGAGTAACTCTGTGGCCAGGGAACCCTCCTGCTAAAAGTGAATTACCCAAATCTTTAAACAGAGTCAGAAGATTATCCTGGGTGTGATCCTGCTGCCCTGACCCTGACTGAAAGCGCAGCGGTGTTCCTTTAAGGGCAGAATATTGCTCAGCAGGGAGAGATGAGCAGAACCTGGGTACTTGAAGTAGTTAAAACAATTCCAGGCTTGTGAAAATTCCCAGTAATATTCATATTCTCTGTTGAGTTGCTTTTTAATTAGCAGTGTGTATTGAACTGACATTAATGCAGATCTCACTTGCCGTATCTGTCTCATTTGATGCAGGATAGCTTTCAGGATTAATGTGTTTTAAGACAGTACACCATTTAACTAGCCTGTTGTCAATCCTCTAAATGTATTGAATATGATAATGAAATGAAAGCTACCTCTGTGACTTTTGTGACATTATCTTCTTCAAATGAATTGAATGCCACCTTGGCCTCATTTATTCCATCCCTGCTGTATTTCTCCTCTCCGAAATCTTGCCATTAGCATTCTGCATATGTTGATTCCGATAATATCCATCGCTTTCCATTTTGCTTTTCCCAAGGTGAAATCTCTCTGCTAATTCAGAAAGCTTTCCGTCTTCATTATGTAGAAATGACTTTGCCCAAAGACTGAAAAAAAAACCCAGGGCCTAGGCACAATTACTGCTAGAATAGTAAGTGGATGCATGGAGGAGGGGAGCAAGGAAGGAAGTGCAGCCATTTAATTCCTTCCTGGGAATTCTTCTGGAGGGCTTGGAAGTTGTTTTCCAGGAAGTTACAAATCTCAAAAGCTCAGAATTTTTTCCTCAAATAGACATTTGTTTTGCTGAATCCGGATACTGTTTGAAAACACTGTGGCCATGTCTCTAAGCAAACACGAGAGTGGCAAAAAAATCCTATTCTTAAATGTCACAGAGAGATACCAGGGAATAATTCTTGCACAGTCAGTGTTTCTCTGATGTATTCCTGTAGTTGGGTCATGCTCAGTAAGCTGGGCATTTTGTTGGGTATACCGCATTGGTGTACATGAATTGCCAGCTTGATCACCAAGGCAGTAATAAAGCTGAGTACATCTGTTTATTTGTAGAACAATTATCACTTATTCTTTAGTCAGGGTTTTGTTTTTTTTTTTTAATTAGAGATTACCGCTGTTAATTGAGGGGCATCTCCTGTCTTCTGTGTGATTAAGAGGGCCTTCTTTACTGGTTACTATTAGCAGATGCAGAAAGCTGGACCGACACACCCTTCAATTCTGTTGGATGCTGATAATGCCTTACTGACAATTAACGTGCCTGTGAATATGCTTTAATGGCCTCTCATTTGGCCCTTCTCAGTCTGTAAATTTAAGCTTGCAATGTCTGATGGCTGGAGAAATACTCTCCAGAATCAGATGGAAGCATTTAGTAACTTTGGGAAGTGTAATGTAGCCAGACCCAAATAGCCTTGCTTTCTGTTAGCAGTAAAGAAATCAAATAACCTCTGTAACTGAGTTACTGAAGCTGCAGTATAGATGATAGTAAGGCAGAGGTCTTTTGTGTGGTTTTGTTCCTCGTTTTCTTCACCAGTACATTAGATGGGAATTCCTGTGAGTGGCGATGGCCAGGGAAGGTGGTGATTGTCTTTGATGCAAAAAGGATTTGGGAGTGAGAACTACATCTAAATAAGGAGAGCAAACTGGGAGGAGATTATAAAAGAACACGGGAAGTTACTAGAGATGGGTTTACTATTTTAATGTTGTACCAAGTGTTGTCCCTTACACTTACTGGTATCAGTTGAATGGCTGTGATTTTACCAGCTTGGCAGTAGATTTTACCAGTGGAACCTTTCCAACCTCTGCTCTGCTCTGCTCCTCTCCCTTGTTAAAATTCAGTGTATGTATAGGCTGCTTTAGTTTAATTTTCTGGCCATAAGAAATGCATTCAAAAGTAGAAGAAATGGAGAACTGTCATATTTCTTCTCATTATTTCATCTTAGTAGAAGCTTTGCAAAGAAATGCTCGTGTATCTTGGTATTAATAAAGGGCGTGCAGTACGTTTCATCTGCAAGTGCCCCTGGATCTACTGAACAAAAACACGTCACCTCTTCTGCTGTTATCAGTACATTTTGCAATGGAAACATTAAGGTTTTTTGTTGTTGTTTTAAATCAGACACATAAGTCTAGGTAACAGTTCATTTAAGCCAAAGAAACATGTTTTGTTAATACTGTCACTAGTTTCTTCATTGATGTTTCCCATTTTAGGGTAGATATTTATCTTACGTAAGAACAGAGGAAGAGACTGTGGAACTCTCTAACTTACTCAGAAAGAAATTGTGCGTGACAGTTCAAGACAGTGAATACAAATGCATTGCTGATTGGCTGTGTGGTCTTAAGCAAGTTGTTTGGCTGTCTCACACATCAGCTTCAAGCTGGCCATTCTGGAAACCATCTCCTATGTTTAGGCTGATGTTTCTTGCAGAAAATAATTCTTTTACTTCTATTTCTCTTGTCCTGTAACCCTGGAGGTTTGTGTGCTTCCTTGTAGGCCTTGTGTAATCTGTTTGGGTCAGCTCATTATTCCTTTCAAAGCATTGTAGGTTCCCCAGATGCTTGCATTCATTCAAAGCTTTGGCTTACCAAATTGCTGTTGACTGACTGTGTTGATACCCCATGGCATGGGCTGCAACAGGCAACAAGGAAGCAGTGAGAGAAATACCTGGCAGAGGACAGTGTTGTCACTGGTTATATATAGGAAGAGTTGCTCCAAAAATAGAGTGATGTTTAGAGGTGAATAACCTTAGACTATTTCAGGGCTATTGAAAGAGGCCTCTCTCTTTTTTTTAATTTTAACCTTTTTATAAATCTCCCGGGGACGGAAAAATATTGCTGAATCAAGAACGTCTGATCCCATTTGTTTCCTAGCTGCCAGTTCAGAAGTACTTGAATTCATTTAAGTGTCCTTCAGTGTGCATTGTTTATTGCACAAACACGGATTTGTTTTTCCCTTATGCAATTTTGTACCGTCTTTGTAACACAGCGGTAATGCTTGAACTTCAGAGACTGGTTGTTCTGCAGCAGTTTGGAAAATTAAGAGCACTGTTAAATTGCAAACTATATTTCCTGCAGGTATGCAACAAAAAATGGTCCCTGAGTAACAAATATAATAGCATTTGATTCATGCCTGAAAGAAATTTTACAGAATTTGGATTTTTTGTGTGTAGAGGATCTCTCGTATGTTTTCTCAGTCATTTCTCATCACATACGCAATAGGGTGTTCTGAAATCGAGGTGACCGAAACTGATATAACCCATAAAAATAGATGAGAGGTGTTAAGCCATTTGGTTCAGGCACATAATCACGAGCTGCAGTGTTCCTTCAGCCTATGCACTGTTCTTTCACGTAAACACACTGCCCTCTGCTCCCTGAGAGGCCCAGCAAGCACCTCCCCGGTGCATTTCATTAACCACGAAGACAGTCGTAGGCTCTGTACCTCTTCTGGAACCTGCAGGAGTTTTTGCTTACCGTAACCTCTGGACTGCTGGAGATAATCCCCTCATCTGCAGCTTCTGGAAGCTCTGCTGCCTCCAGCTGCAGGCATCCAGGAACCTGCAGCGGCCTTCCAGCTCCAGCACTCTCATTCTCTGATCCTCTGAGCAATTGCGTGTGCTGCTGCTGGTGCAGCGCTGGCTGTACAGCACGTGAGACAACGTGTGTGCTGTCTTCTATCTCCAGCTGTTTGGAAAAATATGACTAATCCTTCTAATAGCGAGAGGGAAGTTTTGAAACTGTTCATAACCACAGGACCCGTGTTGTCATTTAGCTCTCACTATGCAAAACAAAACCAAGGGCTCCTCTGCTCATTTCCCCTCTCCTTTGTTGTGTTTAAGGTGGAGGGGCATTGTGCACAGCAAGAGCAACTGGATTACAGCTGCCTCTGACTTCCAGGTTCTTTTAGTGACATCATGGTGTATAAATGTGCTCAGAACACTGTAATACAATGGGGAAAACGGGATCCAATTTCTCTGAAATTAAAAGAAAAAAGCAAATTTTTGTCCCCTTTCCAAATAGTTGCCAGAAAATCAAATCAATTCTGTTTTATTTTTAAGACTTGGAAGGTTTTGACTCTGTAGTACCAATTGCTGAGAAGCTTAATCATCCAACTACAACCAGACCAAAAGCTACTGGCAGGCGACCGCCCTCCCAGTCTTTCACATCTGTAAGTGTAATTTTCCTTTTATTTTAAAAAGATTTTTTTCCTGAACTTTTTCTTCTCTGTGTTTCTGTTCCCTGATGCTTTTAATCCATTTACACAGCCAGTCCTTCACACGTACAGCAGGGCAGAGAGATGCGGGAAAATTTGTGTCTAAAGGCTGCCAATGTTTTGAACGCTAATGTTTAAAACATCGCCTCCCTTGTGAGATTTGTACCCCCTCCTTTGGGTGCTGCCAGGTATTCCTTGCCAGCCGTGGCTGAGGCCAGAAAAATGCTCTATAAAAAATTCTATGGGATAAACTAGTTTGTGCTAAATACCAGGGATTTTAAAAGCATTTCCCAAAGGAAGGATTTCCCTTGGGGCCAGCTAGCAGAGTTTGAGGACAACAGGCTGTTGTTGGTCTTCAGCGGCTCTCCTCAAACCATGGTGCATTTCTTCACCTTAGGCTCACATTTGTAAATGAAGGGGTGACTTAAATTTCTAGTATCTTTAGACCAGTTGGTCTCAGAAACCTCGCTTTGGAATCTGCTGCTCAGTTTTTCAGTCTTTGTTTCTGTGGGGATTGGGGCTCGTTTTGTTCCACACTTTCTGCATTCTGAAATATGAGAATGAGAACAACTCCTGATGATAACCACATCCGTGAGGCTGAAGAAAAATGAAGTGGGGAGAAGTGAAAAGGAGTGTTGTGAATCTAATAAAAAACAAACAAAAAATCTTTTAAATTTGTCTATGAGCACAAATACAGAAACCTGAAAGAAGTTCAGAGGCTTTTCTTCCCCATGGGTCAAATCCATGGGTGAATGGACAAGGGATAGAGAAAACCTTCCTTGTTTGCACCTTTGCAAAGAGGCCTATGGCAGACCTATGCTGTGCCATCAGTGAGCATAGGCAGTAGTGTGACTCCTCCACAGAACAACAAAGCAAGACCTTGAACTATAGGCAAAGCAGTGGCAGAGCTGATGCCCCACAGCATGCAGAGCATCCTACCAATTAGACAGGAAGATGCTTTAGTCTTATTGTATATGCAACGCAAAGGTGGAAATCCACAACGAATCCAAATCTCTGAGAATTTCTCATTTCATCTAGACTTGGAAGTTAAACAAAACACACATACACTAAAAAGGAAGGAGGGAAAGTGCTGGTTTTCAGGTTGTTACTTCAGAAATTTAAAAAAACACCAAACCAACACCACGTAGATGCTCTTCTTATTCCCATGTTAAATCCTCATACAGTGAAAATATCTGCTTTTTTTTCTTCTCTCTATACAGTCATCCCTTTCAAGCCCAGATTTCTTTGACTCGCCAAGTCCTGAAGAAGAGAAAGAAGATCATGTTTCCATTACACACAAAACTGTTGAAGTGTCAAAGAAATCAAGAACTGTTACAATATCACAAGTAAGCTAATTGAGATGCCTGTTCATCCTTTCTGCGTGGGTATTTTAATTTTAGAAAGCATTATTCAAATAGTTACTTTCAATATTACTTCTTTTAGTATTAACACAGCAGCCACTTTTGTAACCAGTCCTTTAAAGAAACGGAAAAATGGTGAGGCTGTTCTGTTTGAAAAGCCTGAAGTGAGTTGCAGAGTTAAAATGCCTCCATAAACATCCTTCTAGTGTAATTGTGCTTTGTAGAATCAGAGAAGCTAGGGAAATAAATGTTAGAAACAAAGGCCTGTTTTTGCAGCTGTAAATTGTGTTTCCATGAGACGTGTCTGTGAGCAGAGCAAACAAATACAACTCTGCGAGCCAATCTAACAGTCTGTGAATTAGAATTTGCAAGTGCAGTCAGTTTTTATACTGGTATAACTGTATTTATCATATTGTCTTGTGCCATCCTTACTCTGTCTTGGTAGAAAACTGAAATTATCCGATACTACAGAAGGAATATTTAGGTCAGGCTTTAGAGTTTGCTGCTATAGTACATAAGGATACCTAAATATTATTTGTATTTCAAAAACTATTTGAAAGATGCAATCATGCACTTCTGTGATCAAGTTACGAGGATAATGTTTTGCTATATAGCTCCCTCTTCTGGGTGTGCTTGAATTAATGAATATTCTTGGGCCAGTATCTGTAAATGATATGCTGGCATTACAGCAGTGTAGATGCTGTTCCTCTAAAACACGAAAGCTGCTATCAGAAAGTGTCCGCTTTGATCCATATGGGCAGATAAGCTGTGGTATAACATACTTAGTGTGGACGGCTGCAGTTGTGCCTTGCTGACTTGCTGCCTAACATCACTTCTCAGTTCAAAGGAAACTTGCATCAGGTGATAGAAGGCCTATTATCCATGAAGGACCTGGTTGCAAGTACATACCACTCAGACACACATACACGTGCATAGAAATTTAAAGGAGCATAATTAAGATCAGGAGAGTCAAGCATTCAAGCCACCAGGATCGTTCGTATCTCTTGTGATTTGTAATGCCATTTTCCTGTATCTGATCGCACTATTTGTTTCACAGAAGACTTTCCTGTATGCAGTGTTTGTCTGGAGCAGGGTCTGCACTCAGTCATGCTCATGTAGTTTACTACAGAACTTGGTGGTACAGATTCTGCTCTTCCCTCCCCACCACGTTTTCTCTTAGTTGTCATCTGACTGCTATTTTTTCTCTCAGTTACTTTGCTGAGGTAATACCACTGCCATAGTCCTCAAGTCTTCACTTACCATATATCTCCATATATAGTTTGCATATTATTTGTTCTCAGTATCTTATTTGCTGTTCAGTTTCAGTATCTCTTTTCCCATGAGAGAATTAAAGGGCTGTCTGCACTTTGTCTTACTCTGCCCAAAAATCATAACTTACTTAGTTCTGATAGGTATCATATAATGCACACATCAGCATTACCAAGTAATAATATGATGAACAATTAAGACTTACTTGCCAGTGTGACAACCGTACTTGTACAATGTTCTGCGTATGCATGAATAGTATTTGTTATAGGTCTGGTTTTCATAAAGCTTTCTCCTGACACCATTTTTAATTTTTATTTTTATTTTCTGACAGGTATTTGATAATAAAACTTCGTTGCCTCCAAAACCAGGCGGTTTGGCTAGTGGCGGTAATGTACAACCATCTCTATCCCCTTCACCATCACCTGGATTTCATTCAATTGCTATGGGAACAACAGGCCACAGGTCAAATTCCCCATCCCTACTTGGTGCAGAAGGAAAGCCAAAGACTGAACACTTGAGCCAAGGTCAGACTGCTCTGGAGGAGCTGAGAACACAAGTTAAGGAGCTAAGAACTATCATTGAAGCGATGAAAGACCAGCAAAAGTAAGTACTACAGTGTTCCCCTTCCTGTGCAAGAAGGATAACAGCAAATCCCTGCTTGAGAGTCATTAAGGTTTATAAATGAAGTTGAAGCTTACATTGTATTGTTGGCACAAGAAGCTTTTAACTGGCTTAAGTACATTACAGGATGGGGAGAATTTGTGTTACCAGCCCATCTACATTTTGTTTGAGAAAAAGACAGCCAGGTACTGATAAAATGCTGGTACAGCTGGCTAAGGACAAACGCTGTGGAAGCAGGGCTGTTAGAAGGAAATGTATTGCTCATATTATTAACTAGCAGGAGAAGAAACGGCCCTTTTATAGGTACTGTTACTTCTCTATGGTATGTAATACATGAGTATGTTAACTTGAATTAGTTCTTTGGGGATAAAAAAGAAATAACTAGTGAAGGAGGGAAAATATGTCTCCAGGAGGAGATCCTATGTGTTTTACTAGTTTCAGTATTTGCATTCCGTGTTTTTAATTGCATTCTTTTAACAGAAAAGAGATTAAACAGTTGCTGTCTGAATTGGATGAAGAAAAGAAGATCCGTCTACGATTGCAGGTACTTTATTTATAGTGCTGTGGCAATATTGGCAGGTTGGATTTAGCCCCAGGTACAGGACATAAAACTCTGGTAAGATGCTTAGGTCCCAGAGAATCAAAAGCTATTACCATTTCTGAAAGGAGGTACCTGTTCCCTTCATAGCGTTGCCAGTCTGCATCACATGTATTGCAGTTTTGGGTTCTTACTGACAAAAACACCTAATAATTATCTAAAAATCCATCAGCCCAAGTAGACAAATACCAAGCAAAAGAGCACAATGCAGGAATCCAAGCATGATATTTCTTTAGTCTCAATGTTAGTGGTCTGATTTTGTCACAAGTGAAATAGTGCATTTTTAAATGATCTACCCTCTCCCAAATCTTTATACTTTACATTTTATATTTCACATCGCAATATTTTTATGTCTGTTTTATAAACTGAATTCAGGTTGCCTTCACTAAAGCATCCTAAATAATATAAAAGATGGCTTTGGGATTAAGAGCCAGTTACTGCTA
Organism: Coturnix japonica; assembly: GCF_054131305.1. Taxonomy (NCBI): domain Eukaryota; kingdom Metazoa; phylum Chordata; class Aves; order Galliformes; family Phasianidae; genus Coturnix; species Coturnix japonica. Next base: position 110,280,757 of record NC_140663.1, read on the forward strand.
TCATTGTTTGTATAGTACCTAAGTTGTCATATTGATTCGGTGTTTCCAAGCAGTGTTCTGCCCTTCCTGTGTAAGGGTAACAGAGCTGCACCTCTGTTAGGGTCATAGATGGTGCAGCTTCGGTGTGGAATGGCTTTGAATCTGCTTTTCCAGATTTTGAAGAGTAATGTACTTGGTAAGAGCTTTAGTATTGATTATGTCTTATATTTCTGTGGTATAGGTCAGCTGTACTTTATCTTTGTACTAGGCATAGAAAATCGAATTGTAATTTCACTGGGCTGTTCCTGCTTAGAAGAGTACTTGGGGACGTGACAAAGAGTGGCAGAACAGGGGATCATCAATGTCTGTGCTCCAAGGCTGTGTAAAGGACTTTATGCATGCAGCCACCTAGGCTTCTAGTAGCATACAATTCGTGTTCAGCTCAAACTGAAATAGAATCAAAGTGTATCTCAGGATGGAAGGGACCTAAAAGGATCACTGAGTACAACCTGTTCCATGCCCACCGCCCTGTGGTGCAGCCCCTTTCCCTGACCCCCAGCTGCCCCTCCCCTGGCACAGCTCCATGCCGTTCCCTCGGGCCCTGTCGCTGTCACACAGAGCAGAGCTCAGCGCTGCCCCTCCACTCCCTGTGAGGAGCTGCAGCCACCATCAGGCCTCCATCAGCTCCTCTGCTCTGTGCTGAGCAAACACAGGGACCTCAGTTGCTCCACATATGTCTCGTCCTCTAGGCCCTTCAGCATCTTCATTTCCTCCTTTGGATGGAGGAAATGAAACATACCTGGGCAGACTTCATGGGTGCAAAGGGCCACCATCCTTACAGCAAGAACCATTCCTGTAGGAGAGAGCCAGTAGGTTTTGCTGATCAGCTATGGGTGTTTGCAGTCAGTGGCAGCTAAGCTGTGCTGTAAGTACAGCAGCTGGTGCATGGGCACAGTTTTTGTTCAGTGAGTTATTTCCTGGCTGTGACAATCATCATTGAGAACTGAGAGAGTTTGAGAGGTCTTGGGGCATGTTCAATGACTGTGCTTATCTGGCTCTGAAGGGAGGAAGCCATGACCAGTCACCTTGTGCAGCTGAGGAGGTCGCCTCAGTTTGTGAAATCTTTGGAAATAAGAGTGATATAAAGCCAGTACTGACACCTGTGGACAAAATGAAATACGTGCTTTTCAAACTGCACCAACCGTACCTTAAGTTTGTTAAAACATCACATTTCAACAAAAATACTTTTTTTTTTTCTTTCAGATGGAAGTTAATGACATAAAGAAAGCTCTTCAATCAAAGTGAATACTTGATAGATGGAATGTTGCATTATTCTACATGACTGAGACTCAAATTTATGCCCCAGCCAAAATAACTTTGTGCCAAATGATTTAAGAATTGCCTCAGCATCCCTTTATCAAAGGATTAGCACAACCGTTTTTGATAGCACAACAAAAACACCAACAGTGAGGAAAAATCTTCCACGTGAAGCGGTGCCGCGTGGCACCGGTTGTGACTGAAATGGATCTTCTTGTGCTAAAGGCTCTCTACTTCAAGATCATAGGTGAAATGAAAACTCAGGCAGTTTAGTCCATAGTGGTACTATTTTGATGATATTTTTCCATAAATAAAGTGTATTTCAGATTATCTGTTTACAAGCTTTATGATTTTGATTTTTGTTTTTTAATTGTCTTTTGTCACAGATTTTAAAATGTTTGTACTGCATATAGCCAGGAATGAATGTTAACGTTGGGGCTGGAGGGATTATTTTTGCTTCGAGATAGAACAGCCTACTTCTTGTTACGGTTTTAAGTTGTTAAATATGCAATTTCATGTCCCCCTACTCCCTCCAATGAAACATAACGTTGTGTACAGTAATGTATTTAGGAGAAGAAAACCAACAGAATAAGAATCTGGTCTTTGCAATGATTTGTGCCTTTCTTTGCCACACACCGACGGGAGCTGGTTGCAGGTCAGGTCTCCGTCACGTAGCTACCCCCATCTCCCGTCACCGGTGTCCGGTAGAGGTCACACTCGCCGGGTCCAGCTGGCTGCTGCACACAGCCGGGTCCCTGCCAAGAGGCGGGACAGTGGCACAGTTGAGAGCATCTCTGTTTTCATCGGCTGTGGCTTTTTAGCTTTCCCGTTTTCAGTAGCCTCTCCTTTGGTTTTGAATGTTTATCTCCGCTTGGTTTCCAGTAGATGATTTCAGCGCCAGCCTCCGTCCCCAATTTTGCACAGAGTGAACAGAATATGCATTATTAAAGCAAAAATAAATAAAAGTAAACTATAAAACATGAATAAAAAGTTGTATTATTTCCTGCACAAGGTTCTCCATTGTGTGACATTGTTTCATTTGCTATTTATGTGGTACTGTTCGCTGCATTATGCTGTAAGCATTCTGCCATTGAGTTACGTGGAGTGAGATACCTTATGCCCTGCTTTGCAGTGAGCCTTTCTCTTCCTAATTTTGTGGAGCCTTGTGCTTGCTTTGTTTCTTCCAATTTCTGTTTCCATTCTTTCAAAGTAACTTCTTTTGGTTTCCTGTTAGTGGTTCTGTGTGTTCTTTACTAGCAGCGGAGCATCTCATACCCTTGTCAGCAATCCCTGTTGAGTTTATACAAAGCATTTAAGGTCATGGATATTTTTGCACAGCATAGAGTGAGTGGGTGAGTGATATTGTTGATACTGCAGAGTGACAGAAACACAGCAGAATACTCAAAGGCTCTGTTGTCTCACCACATGCTGGTATTGGCACTATCCAGGGTGTCCTCTATCACAACTAACCAACCTGCCTGCTGGGAGCTGGCTGAGAAGTAGCTCTCTGTTGGCCAGCCATGTTCCTATGTGGCTGGCTGAGCTCCCATAATCTCCTTACACAGCTGTATAAAATCCACACATCACCATACTCAAATCTTACCTTATGGAACTCAGCTGGCAATACTGAACCTCACTATTGGGATCATTTCTTCTACTGTAGCATGTGCTTGTTTTGTAACTGTGGTGTCTGAGGTTAAAAGATCTGATGATAAAACTTGAGAATACTTCAGGAACTCCCAATATGTTGCTCAGTGTTCTTAAATAAGAAGCACTAATAAAATATTTATCACTGAAATGCTCTTATTTAACATTTCTAAATAATTACATCACTTCTTTATACCAAGAGTGATAGTCCCAATACAGCTTTCTGGCAACAAAGGTTTGTGAGGTCAATAGCAGCGAGTAGAAGAGGAGGAAGTATGGATAAAGAATAAGAAATTCTGGTTGTGTTTGTAGTGTTATTTTTGCAACAAGTATCCATGCAACAGTTCTAGCCTCCTAGTTGCATCATAGGAAGAAAGGAAACTATTCTATCTATGGTAAATAAAGTACTAATTCCTGAGTTGTATCTCAGACATGGAAGGGACATCTCAGAAATGTTCCATTTCTTGTAAATGCACATATGAAGTTGGAGTTTTCCAATAGCAAATCACATTGATTTTTCCCCCCCTGTTGATGATACCTTGAGATGATAACTTGTCACTTGATAAATCCAAGTGAAAAGTCCAATGTGTCTGTAAATGAAGATTGAATAAGGTTTGGTGAAAATGTTTTGCTTTGCAAGCTTATTACTATGGGATAAGAGAGTTCAAAGCAACACAAGTTTTTTCTGCTTGCTGCATTTCATTATAACAGAAAGTATTTTACACAGTATGTGGACTTCTCCCTTTCTAAAGGGGATCACTTATGAATGAAACCTGTGGATGTGAGCTGCTGCTTTCAGAAATGTCTGGGTTTATATTTAAAGGAAAACAGAAAATGCTGGTGAGCTACAAAGTGCTTTTGATGTGACAGTGATTAAATGCTGCTGTTTGAAGAGTTGTGGAGAATGATTTTTTGTTAATACGCACACGCGGTGCTCAGTTTTACATGGAAATGTAAATATCAAAAGTGCTCCTTAAGTGTTATTACTTAAATATCGTCTCCTGGATGCATTTTTGTTTTTAAAGATCCATTCAGAACTGAGCACAGGTTTGGCAGGTAAAGGCCCCAGGTGGGTGTGGGCCTCTCTCCCACCCTTGGGACCAGGAAGGGAGCGTGAGATCCAGTGCCTGGAGAAAGGCCTGGGGGCTGGGGAAGGGGAAAGGAACATGGAGGAGGGCAGTGTTGTGGACTAGGTAAGTGTGAAGCTGCTGGTTAGGCAGACGAGCTGTGGTTCAAGAGCAAAGGGAGGGCTGTTTAAAAGTGGAAGCAACTGCTCTGTGACTTCTGTTTAGGAGCAGCCACGTTTCTCCTTCGGCAGAGGGTCTCCTCAGTACAGACTCTTATTCAGAGAAGTTGGGGCGGATCTGAATTCCCTCTACCAAATACCAGGTACTTTGTCTCCATGGTTATTAATACCACTCAGTCAGAAATTAGATGTCATTTGGCACCTTTGGCCTCAGCTGACTCTCAAGCCCGGCCCAGGAATGAGCAATCAATTGCTCATGTCCCAGCACATTCATTCCTGCCTCCTGCAGCTGCTTCCCCCTCTACCCTCCTGCCACAGCCACTCTGTTTTGGAAAATAACCAACTTCCTTAGGTAGTGAGCCTGAAAGCATGGGGATGCCAGTGCTTCCAGCACATGTTAACTGGGTAGGCAGAGCTCTGGCAGTATCAGCCACTCTGATAAAAGAAGCATGCTCACCTCTCCCTTGTCTTCCTTTTTATATCGGAAAGCAGCTGGAGAAAGTGGCCAATAGTCACAGGAAAACATGGTTGGCTTTTATCAATGCAGTCTTATATGTTAAACTGTTTCTGAGGAGAAAACTTGATAACTACTACAACAACAAAGCAAATTAGATACAAATTACTGACTTTAACAAATACTGTTAATATCAGATTATTTAAAAAGTGCCTGCTTTCAAAACTTTCCCTGGTTACATCTCCTCACTTCGCTTTGTCCAGACCCTACATTACTATTTGCTGTGGAGGTCGTGTTCCTCAGTACAAGTTTTTCCTCTCCTACTTCATCCCAGCCAGAGAAAGGTGAACGTACTCACATGGAGGGACCCATCAGGCAACCCTTCAGCTCCTTAGAGCCAAGTCAGATTTTGTGAGGGCATTCTGGGGGCTTTTCTTAGAGGATGTGAAAAAGGCTGGTGTATGGGAAACTGCTGATCGCAGCCTGAACCTCTAATTAACCACCTGAGGCAAGCAATGAATCAGCTGTGGGAGCACAGGTGAAGGTAATTCAGCTGTGCTACCAGAAGGGGTGGAGCTTGGGTTCACCTCTCCCAGATCTCATTTAAGGGCTGACCACCACTAAGGCAGCATCTCTTTCTTTGGAGATTGCTCCTTTGTGGAGTTTACTGTGAACCTTCAACGCTGGTGAGTGTTTTCCATTTATCATAGGTTATCGTTCTATCACAATAATCTTTTGTACAAAACATCTGTTTAACCCGTGTTTCCCTATTGACTGTTTAATTGTATAACTGTACAGGCTGGGGTGCTGTCCCTGTTGTAGGATGATCCCTCACTGAGGTTTACCTCTGTGGGGATGCTGTTCTTTCTGGTGGGCATAACACCAGTGAACTGCAGGAGATAGAGCAGTGCAACAGCCTCTGTGTCAGCTTCTTTCTCCTACCAGAAAGCAGAACAGATAAAAGAGGATAAGTAAAACCGCATGAGCACCTGCATAGAAATTGCTGCTGCTAGATAATTTGGCTACTCCATACTGAAAGAGCCAAATTAGTTGAGCCCTGCTGGAAGCACAGGTGCAGCCATTTAGTAAATAATAGCACAAGGCACAAGAAACATGGCGTACGTTTTGAGACCCAGCAAAAACAGTATTGGCTGGAGGAAGCCAGTTCATTAATGGATGTCAAATCTCTCACCGGGGGCTCAGGATGTTTGTACTGTGATTGTGCAGCTGGCTTGGCATGTGTCACTGTGCTCAGGGAATGGAAAATTTCCTATGCCCTGACATGAAGCACCTGTTTGCGTCAGAAGCACAGCTCAGTAACCTGTGGGTGGGGAGCTCTCCCACAAAAAGGATGTCACATTGCTGCCAGGGCTAGGAGCCTCAGTGTTGGACTTGGGTTAATCTGGTTATACTGAAGTCAACCAGGTTGATTCAGGTTGATTCAATCTTGGTGCTGACCCAGAGCTCCCAGAGGAGAGCAGAGCAGCAGGGACATGTCAGGACTGCATCAGCATGAGCGTGTCCAGCTGGGCACAGGGCTGAGACAAGCACACGTTTTCCCATTCATATTTTCACTCTCCCCCCAGGCCTCATGTTTTCTCATCCTTCTCCCACCTAACTAGAAAAGGTAGCAATCTCAGATAGCAAACCTCCCACTGTCTTGAACCTGGTGCTTTCCTCCTGTAGGAGTGTGTCCCAGCACTCCTGTGATACACAGGAGGGGATCTGCCCCCTGAGCAATGCCTCCCACTGCCTTTGCCCATCTGATGCTGCAGTTGCAGTATGATTGCTGCCTTTAGCAGGCTCTGGTTGCTGTCTCCTTACAGGTAGGACTGGGCTGTCACTGTGTGTCTCCGGAACAGAAGGCAAACGGAGTGCTCTGCAGGCTGAGTTCAGGTTGGTTTCATGCCAGAGGTGAATGTGTGTCATAATGGAATCCTGTGGGTTGTTGATCTTCTCCTGTGAAAGGGGAAAGAAAAGGTATGTGATGTTTGTCCTACATGTGTGTACATGCCAGAGTGATAACATTATATTTTGCTTCTTTGATGCTGTATGAATAAGTGAGTACAGAGCAATAGTGAAATCATTCAGCCTCTCATTTGGATTTGAACAATGAGATGAAACAATGCTGTCATGCGGCACAAAGGATTTGACCCCAGCTCTGGGTAGTCCTACTGCTTGCACAACCTAAGTGCTCATTTCTACAGAACATCAGCCACGATTTGGAATTTCCCAAGTGAAAAAGAGTAGGCATCTCTCCTACAAAATTATTAGTCAACCTGGATCTGTTCTTGTGAAAATGTTGGGAATGTTTTGTGCTTCTTCAGTGTCTCGGAGCTGACCAGGAAGTGAGTTACTGTTTAACTGGATGCTGTGACCCTTCCTACTGCAAAGTGCAGGAGGAAACTTAAATACTTTGACAGAAATGTGATTTGACACAGTGATGGGCTGCAGGTCTCACTCATGCAGCGTATTAAAACTTCGCTGGCATGATTCCTACCATGCCAGCAGGTAGAGGTCTGAAGAAGGGCTGTGTTTGAGTGACAGCATATCTGGCTGTAACACCTTCTAATTGTACGAGGCTGACGGGTGGTTTGGCAGCGGCTGTAATAGCCCTGAGCATGTGACACTCTTCCAGCAAAGAATAAATGTAATACAAGCTGACAACGCAGAGAAGACAATGCGTTTGGCATCACATCTTGTCTTGCTGCAAAATCAGGAGAGCTCCAGGAGCAGCTGTAGGCTGATGTGCTGTAAATGTGTTCTCATGATGTGTCTCATCATTAACAGCATAGAGAAGTGCCCATAGACAAGCCCCAATGTTAACGGCAGCCCCATGCTAACAAGCTCATGCATACTGAGCAAAGTCATCATGTATGAAGAGAAAAGAGCTGCCAGGGGTTTTCAGGAGGATCAGTGTTGCTCTCATCCTCGTTAGGAGCCTCAGCTGTGCTCTCAGTGGTTACTGCCCACTTCTCTGCTGATCCCACACTGCTCCTTCATGGATACAAATTACTCCTTGACTAAAAAAACCCCTTGATCCAGACATTGGTAGACTCCTTCATGTGTCAAGCCACCATTTAAGAAACATTGCCATCTCTTGGCTGCCTTAGCAAGAGAAAATTGAAGTACAGTTTAAAGGTTCCAGTTGAGGTTGTGTGTCTTTACTTAGAATCATAGAATCCTTGGAGTTGGAGGGGATCTTTAAAGGCCATCTAGTCCAGCTCTCCTGCAATGAATAGGGACATGCACAGCTAGGTCAGGTCTCGTGCTTTCCAGTGAAAGCAAACCAATGCTGATTCAGTGGCTGTATGGTGTCTAGAGTTCATGTCACTTTAGGGCACCTTTGCAAAGCAAATCTGCCTGCACGTCAGTGTTTTAAGCTCGTGGTATTTGTAAGCCTCTTTATGAGGTTCCCCTTCAGGCTCATTCATGCTGTTTAGCTACCATTGTGTAGATAAAATATTTTGAATCTGAGATTTTGAACAAAACCAAGTGGCTTTGCTGGACTTCTTAAAGAGAATTAATGGGATCTTATTTAGATTCTGGTAAAGCTTTTATTTGATGACCTTAAAAAAGGGAACAGCTTTTATATGAATGCATACTTAACAATAAACAGATCTTACTTTCTTGTTCAATAAATACAACAGCAATTTTCTTCCCATTCATATAAGAGCAGTATCTGTATGGTTACTTGGATACCAGTTCACTGTAAATGAACGTTAAGTGGAGAGCACACTAGAAAAAGTACTACCGACAAGTTAATAAAGTGCTTACCATTATCACTGGTTAACATCTTTGTCAGAAACATGGGGAGTGGGACTGAGTGCACCCTTGGCAAGTTTGTGGATGACACTGAGCTGAATGGTGCAGTCAACGTGCTTGAGGGGAAGGGATGCCATCCAGAAGGGCATTGACAGGCTTGAGAGGTGGGCAAACCTTGTGAAATTGAGGAAGTCCAAGTGCAAGGTCTGGGTAAGGGCAGTCCTGGGCACAGACACAGGCTGAGCAGAGAACATACTGAGATTAGTTCTGTGGAAAGGGATTTGGGAGTGTTGGTTGATGAGAGAGAAGCTCAACAGGAGCTTATGTGAGCTTGTCAGGACCAGTGTGAGCTTGTAGCCCAGGAAGCCACCTGCATCCTGGGCTGCATCAAAAGAGGAGTGGCAGCAGGGAGAGGGAAGAGATTATCCTGCTCTGCTCTCATGAGGACTCATCTGCAGTACTGAGTCCAAGTCTGGGGACTCCAGCAGAAGAAGGATATGGAGCTGTTGGAACAGATGCTCAGAAGGCTGGAGCACCTCTCTTCACAAGAAAGGTTGAGAGAGTTAGGTTTGTTCAGCCTGGAGAAAAGGAGGCTCTTAAGTAAAAAGTTGAATCATTACCTACAAAGAACCACTACTACTTCCCTCCCCCCTCACTCCAAAGTGAATCTCCCACTTGTTCTCACTCGGGTAACTTGCAAGACCTGAAGATACAAGTATTCAGTGGAAATATCTGTCCCACATCATGCACTCAGCTGCAGTATACAAAATGAAGCTTCTTCCTTTAAAAATGCTCCTTGTTCCCAGCTATAAAGAAAGCCTACAAGCATGACAAATGGCACCATGCTGAACTACTGAAAATGAATCTTCAGAATGTGTCAGCTTGTTAGGGAAAATGCCAGGTAAGGACATTGCTTGGAAGAAGGGTGAGTATAATTAAGAGATGAGGAAAAGTCTTGTTGTACATGAAATATCTATGAAGAGAGACTGTCGCTCTGTTCCAAGATGAAGAGACAGACCTCCCAGCATGCAGTGTAAAACAGTACCGAATGTTAATGACTGCAGAATGAAACACAAAGACACATCTTCTCTCTGCAAGGAAACAGGATTGTGATAATCTCTAGAAGGCAGAAAAGGCTTTTTTACTATGTCTCAGAAGCACCCTCCTAAGCATTTCCAGCCCACGTACTTGTTCCAAGTCAACACTTCAACAATTTTCAAGACTACAAGGAGCACTGCAGCACACCTCCATTGTTCTGAACTCATTCAGCTGCAGTTTGTTTTTGTATGTTAGCTATTGAGAGTCTAATCACAGAATCTCAGAATGACCTGGGTTAGAAGGGACCTCAAGGATCATGAAGTTCCAACCCCCCTGCCTGGCAGAGCCACCAAACTTCCACATTTACTAGATCAGGTTGCCCAGGACCCCATCCAACTTGGCTTTGGACACCTCCAGAGATGGGGCATCCACAGCCTCCCTGGGCAGCCTGTTTGAGCAAGATTTCTTGTATAAAAAATCCCTTCAAATTGATAATTCCAGGAAGGAGTAGGAGCTCCGGTGGCCAAAGTAGATATTTTCTCCAAAGTTTCCCATACCTGTGCTTTTGTCGAAAAACACAGCAACCTCAGCCTCTGCACTAAATCCAACAGCTTACTTGCCCTAAATGCTCCAAAATGAAAGACAGGTTTGCCTCTTATGTGGTTTTTGTGCATCCATGTTGAGCCATCATGCACAATGCTATCCGTACCTTGGAGTGGTATGGTACAACTGGCTACTGGAACCCCTCTTTTGGTCACAAGGCCATGGTGCCAGACACTTACAGAAGAAAATAATGTGTGGCAAACTGCTTTTATTGTATTATGGCATGAAGTAAAAATGTTAACCTCAGATAGCAGTAGGGAGCAAGGCTGCATCAGAAGACAAAGATGCTGTTCTCTTAAAACTTGTTTGTAGCCCTAAGTGAAAAGTGAGGTGAACAGGATTTCCAGCCAGGCTTCCACATTCCAATCCAAATTTCACTCAGTGCCTCATGGTTTCTGTAGTTTCTTTGGTCCCTGGCTGCCCTGATTTCAGTGCATGGTGACCTTCTGAAAGCCGAGATACAAAGCTGGTAGACAGTAGAGTGGCCATGAGCCAGCAGTGTGTCTTCATGGCCAAGGAGGCCAATGGTATCCTGGGGTGCATAAAAAAAACATGGCCAGCAGGTCGAAGGAGGTGATTCTCCCCTCTGCTCTGTTCTGGTGAGATCACATTGGCAGTGCTGTGTCCAGTTCTGGGCTCTTCGGTTCAAGAAACACAGAACTTCTGTAGAGAGCCCAGCAGTGGGACACAGAGATGATGAGGGACCTGGAGCATCTCCTGTATGAGGGAAGGCTGAGACCTGGGGCTGTTCAGCCTGGAGAAGAGAAGGCTGAGAGGGCATCTTATCTACTACTTACAGGATGGGTGTCTAGTAGATTGGGCCGGGTTCTTTTTGCTGGTGCCATGAAGCTGGGTCATGGAATCACGATCAGGGGAGATCGTGAAAGTAGGAGGAACTGAAGGATGCATTGTTCCTCAAGCACAGTTGATCTATCCGTGGTCAAGATCATTTCAACGATAAGTGGAAAGATAAAGCATTAGGGGAAGGGTGTGATACACCGAGCTGAGGGAAGAACAAGCTGCAACGGTGGTTTTTGCTGCGTCAGGAGTAGCCCGGTGATCTGGGCTTCGTACGAACACAGAATCACAGAATGATCTGGGTTGGAAGGGACCTCAAGGATCATGTAGTTCCAATCCCCCTGCCTGGCAGGGCCACCAAACATACACCTTTACTAGATCAGGTTGCCCAGGGCCCCGTCCAACCTGGCCTTGAACACCTCCAGGGATGGGGCATCCACAACCTCCCTGGGCAGCCTGTTCCAGGGCCTAACCACTCTCCTAGTGAAGAACTTCCCCCTAACATCCAACCTAAATCTTCCCTCTTTTAACTTAAAACCATTTCCCCGTGTCCTGCTATTATCAGCCCTTTCGAAGAGTTTACTCCCCTCCTGGGAGTAAGTTCCCTTCAGGTATTGAAACACAGGGCACCGCTCAACCCCTCCGAACACAGCCGAGCCGGGCCGCCACTTCAAGTACCAGCAGTAACCCCGGGCAGCGGGCGGTGCGGGGAGGCGGATTGTCCCGCGAGGGGCGGGGAAGGAAAGTGAGGCGTGAGGAGCGGTCGCCCCGACGGTGCCGCCTCCCCTCCCTCAGTCCCGCTGTGGTGGCGGCGGGACGCGGTGTACAAGGGGCTGTGCCTTGCCCCGGCCGGGAGGGCGGCGCGGAGCTCGGCCATCGTCTCGGCGCCCAAAGGTCCCGCCCGGCCGGGCGCGGCCGGAGTTCGCCCTCGGGCTGGCGATGGGGCGCGGCCCCGCCTGAGCACCTGCCGGCAGCCGCCATGGAGAGCCCCGCGGGCGGCGCGGCGGCGGAGCCCGCACACCCCGGCCCGGAGCAGGAGTTGCCGACCCCCGGCCCGGCCGAGGGCGGCGGGGAGGTGGTGGAGAGCAGCGCGGCCCCACGGTCACGCTGCCTAAGGGCCGTGTACGTGCTGAACGACCCGCCTAAGGCGGGGGCTGGGGCGCGCAGCCCCGAAGCTGGAGCGAGGCAGTGCCTGCTGCGGGCGTGCGAGGCGGAGGGAGCGCAGCTCGGCACGGTCAACTTCGGGGAGTTGGACTTCGGGGAGACGGCGGTGCTGGATGCATTCTACGATGCGGGTGAGTAGGCGAGGCGGGGGGCTGCGAGGTGGGTGCTGAGGCTCGCATACCGCCTTGGGACGGAGGCACTCTTGCTAGTGTAACTTGATGAGAAGCCTTGTCGGGCTCCGTGGCTGAGAGCAGAGTTGGAGGCAGTCCCTCATGGTTAGTGGGCATGCTGTAATGGGTTTGTGGTTGGACAAGGTGATCCTAGTGTTTTGTTTTAACCTTAATCATTCTGTGATTCTAAGGAAGTGTAGAAGCACACCCTGAAGAAGTTGACTGTTGGTGTTGTTTGCTGTCCAGGTTCCAGCTGATTACAGAGATTACATCTCTGTTGGTTCTAAAGGATCCCTCTCTCTCTTCTCCAGTCAAACCACTTGAATGGTTGGGCAGCATGAGAAAGAGTCATATCCTTCTGAGCAAGCAGAGAGAGGAAGCCCCAAAGTCAATAGATATTATTCAAAGTAATTAAAATTGGCACGTGCACAGCTTCCAGACTGATTTTTCTCATATCCTTATGGGCAGACTTCAGTAAACTGGGCGATCCAATGCCTCTGAAGAGGAAAGTACCACAAAGTCCACATTTATGCTCATCTTGCTCAAGAATATGCTTTGTTTTGCTCTTGGGGATGTGTTAAGGGAGACTTTTTAAGACTTTGTTCTTACTTAAAATGCTTGTATGATGAGTCCATTTCATCCTTTGAGTCATCCACTTATTGAGAAACAACACGTCTTTTGGTTGTTTAATAACTTCTCAGATGGGATTCTGTTACAACTCTTAGCAGGGTTGGAAGGTGCTCTCTATGCATAACAGATGCACTCTCAGTGTCTCTTAGGACAGAAATGGTGCGCTCCTATTGCTCTGTTATGATAGTAGGGCTTCTCTAATAGTTGCTTGCTTGCTTTTTGGTTTGCTGGCTGGAATCCTGACCAGCACGTATCTACTGACACTTAATGACTGAGCAGAGATGTCTTCACATTCTGAATGGTATCAGTGGGATCTTTGATTGAAGCACTATCTGCTACCCCACTCTCCCCACTCTGCCTGAAGTTGTGGCCATTTACTTTAGTCAGAAACATCCTCCTGAAGCAAGTTGATGTATTTTATTTAGAATCTATGATACAGTGATTATTGGAGCTGGAGCCTTTTCGAGGACAAAACCAGAAATCATTAAGGATGGAGTGCAAAGAGAAAGAACAGGAAGCTCTTTTTCCTGTCTGCAGGCAGAATTTCTGGTAGATGATTTCTCAGTAGAACACTGAGAGGAGTGCTCAAAAACACTTCTATGCTGTAATGAGAGCATGACGTCCTTCTTTTCTCCTTGAGTGTGTACTCATTACCAGCTTCCCACCATCTGAAACCTTATCATGTGTGTTATGTGTATCTTATCATGTTATTGCAGACCAGCAGGAAATGCAGAATGACTCTCATCTTCAGAAATCACCGAACTTTCTATGGTGCTTTGATAAAAGAGAGCTCATAAATTCTACAGCTCCTGTGAGATCAAACTTACAATAGATGGTGAAATTAGGGCTTGTTAACAGGAAGATGAGCTCTCTTTGCTCGGGTTATGTGACACAGAAGTGAGTGGTGGTGTCTACACAACAAAGAAGCCATCAGGGGGAGCTTGGAGGTTTGGGATATTTCTTGGATCATTCGGCCACAGTGTTTTGAAATGATGGCAGCAATTGAAGTCAGCAGCATGAAGGTCTACTGAAAGGAAGACACAGAATCACAGAATGACCCAGGTTGGAAGGGACCTCAAGGATCATGTAGTTCCAACCCCCCTGCCTGGCAGGGCCACCAAACATACACATTTACTAGATCAGGTTGCCCAGAGCCCCGTCCAACCTGGTCTTGAACACCTCCAAGGACGGGGCATCCACAACCTCCCTGGGCAGCCTGTTCCAGGGCCTAACCCCTCTCCTGGTCAAGACAGACCCGATACTAAGGGTCTGAACTACTAAGGGATAAAGCTAGAATTTGCCTGAGAAAAAGGTTACTCCTGTGACAATCCAGGAAATAGTATGTCAGATCATTTATCAGTGTAATGGGATATTTTGAAGCCCATTTCTGTTGTTTTGCTACATATGAACTTAGCAGCACCCTGCATGGTAAGACAGCCCCGAATGCACTGTTGGATATCCTGACACTTGCCCTGTCTTCACTCAGAGCCAGTGTTAGAATGGAGAGGGCTTCCAGACAGGGCCTGGAAGGTGGGTCCTCCTTACTCTCTAACACAGTCAAACCACTCTTAACATAACCCTGATTTCTTGTCCCTGAAACTATTTTTCTTCCCGCCATGAAAGGGAAAGGCAGCCTGTGTGTTCTGGGTCCTGATTTTCACACTGGCAATGACTGAAGCCACGTTGTTGCCCATAGCCAGCTACCGCCCTGAAGCCCTCTTCCCTCTGAAGGCTGGCATTCTCACTGCAGAATTGGCAGGATTGCTTCAGCACCTTCAGCCAGAGCTGAGGATGCCAGGGTAAAGTAAACATTTATCTTCAGGCTAATATACAGCATGGTAACTGCTATTGCTGAGCTGGAGGCACATGCTTGCCTCACTGACTCTGCTGCAAGAATTGCGATGGCTGACAGGAAGCTGAGGATGACTGCTGAGGGCAATCATCTTAAATAAATGTCAACAAACCTTGCCACTGCAGTTTATCTTTGCTCTTGGGTGTGACAGTGAGTGGTGGGAAGGGGTTAAAGGTTGGCTGTCTGATGCTTGCTTCAGGAGGCAGAGGTAGGAGTTTTACTGAGGAATACATAGTATTTCTCTTTTCATTTCAAGGATGTATTTTCTTTTTAAATCTGAGGAGATGCATGCACAGTGTGATATGGAAATGTGAAGAGAAGCAGTAAAACCATCTTCAGAACAGGAAGGTTGTAGCTAAGAGGCTGGGGCTGACTAGGTTGGATGTTGTGCTGCTTTAATACAACAGCAAAGCTGTCAGGACCTGATCTTTTATCTCTGTGTGATGCAGAACATACAGAACAACTCTGGGAGGCTCCAGCCAAGCACTTCATTGTGCTGTCAAAGTAAAATATTCTGCTAACGCTACAGTAATGTAGTAGCATTACAGCCCTTTTATATCCAAGGACATGAGGTAAATTTTAAATGACAGTGGCAAGCTTGATGCAGTCCATCAAGTGTTTATGTTACTGTGTTCTGATGCATCCTAGGTGCTGTGATGCAGCCATTACATTCAAAATGTGTGTTTTGCTTTAATGATATTGGGTTCAATTTCCAGTAGGAAGTCATTTTACAGGAATGCTTACTTGCATTCAGGGATTTGCATGCTTCACTCAGCATTATTTTCACTGTCAACATGAAACATAGCTGTATATCAGCCTTATTGCTCTTTCAACGTGTAGCTTGAAAGGACTCATTTTGGTTCAGCTTGCCTATAGGATTATGAAATAGCTCGCTTCATGTCAGCTGGACAATATTAGAAACATGAAAGCAAGTAACCATAAGTAGGTTATGTTGAGTTCATTCACGTTCCTGTGGTGTAAATATCTATAGGATGGATGTCAGGTGGATAGGGGCCAGGCTCTGTTCAGCAATGCCCAGTGATGGAACAAGGGACTGTGGGTATGAACTGGGACATAGCAAGTTCCATATGAACACAAGGCATGTGAGGGCAACAGAGCCCTGGTGCAGGCTGCCCAGAGAAGTGATGGAGTCTCCTTCTGTGGAGATACTCAGAACCTGCCTGGATGCTTTCCTGTGTAACCTGCTGTTGGGAACCTGCTTCAGCAGGGGTTTGGACTCAATGATCTTCAGCAGCTTGTTCCAACCTCACCTATGCTGTGTGTTCTGTCGTGTCCTGCTTTTATTACCTGCTTTTGTTTAAAAAAATCTTTTGTTTTATCACAGAATTATACATGGTTATTAAGCAAATCACAGGTGTTCGTGTATCCCTAATTAAAAAGTAACCGATGTTCCTGTTTTGTAGATGTAGAAGTTTGAGGTAAGACTCTTCTAATAAGGAGTTGATGCAGAACTGGGTCAAGAACTCCAGATTCTGGGGCTCCTTCTGTACTCTGCTCAAGCAGTGGCTCCAAGTTCTAACTCACTGGCTATCTGTGCTGGCTGCAAATCCATATCCAGCTGACCTGTGGCCTGTGCTGCTGCTCTGGCACAGGCAAAGCAATGCCTGCTTGGGCTGCTGCCTCCTTTCATGCTCCAGTGATATTATTTGCATGGAATTAGTGGTGTAAGGTCACTTTTTTAGGAGGACTTCAAGTTGGTTTATAGCTTGCCAATGAAACTCGTGTACGTGGTAGGCTCTTTCCCTCATGCTTCAGTGTGGATGTGAGTTGCTTTAGCCTCGTGTTACCTTTGAACTGCGGTGCGTGTGCTTGAAACTGAGCCAAGAGGGAGCACAGCTGTTGTTTTATCCTGCTCCCAGGCACAGGCTTGCTGTAAACAGCATAACTCCAGTCTCTGCTGAGGTCATTGTGGTTCAGATGGCAGCTGCTGGTGGGCCAAGAATGCACAATTCCGCCTTGCTTGTTGGCTTTCTCTCAGGGGTGCTGCAACTACCTTTGCCTTGGAGGTTGGGGTGGCTATGGAGCTGTGCCAGGAGCAAAAGCTGCATTGCTGTGGTCTATGAGGAGACAGCATGAATTCTGACTCTTAAAATTATTGGATTGCTGTGCCATCATAAACTACACTTGCTTTTCTACCTTTCAGAATAGTTAGCCTCACAGAAGCAAGTAGTTCTGCTGTAGTGTTAATGCTGAAACTTTTCACTGCTACAAAACCCAGTGCTCTCCTTGCTCCATTGCTTAAGCCACAGGCCTGCAGATCCTTGCGGCCACTTGCTGTTGACTGTTCTCTGCCAGGCTGAAGTTGTAAACTAATTTTCAGAGTAAGTAATACAAATATTAGTGGGGTTTTTTGTTTGGTTGGTTTTGGCTCTTTTTTCTGCCAAATTTTGGTCTGTGATTTCTACTTCCCTACACTGTGATAACTGTGAATGTGTCCCCACATCTGTAGAAACTAAGGTCCTTTCACAGCATACAAAGACAAGCATGCTTCTGCAACAAGTGCCACAGACTTCACAAAGTCTACTTGGTTGATTTGAAGTGAAAACTTTGATGGAAGATTCAGATGTGTGACAAATAGAACAGCCCAACAAATCATCCTCAAAATGCAGTTCACAATAGTTGAACAATTGGAAAAAAAACATTATGTCTTGGGATTTATTAAATCCTTGGTGCTTTTTTTCTTCTTCTTTTAAGCAGAGTTATCGTCAGCATACACGCTGGGCTTCATCTTCTGACAGTTTATGTGTATATATATTTTGAGGTGAACCATCCTGAAGTCCAATAAAAGATGGAGGCTACGTTTAGAGGCTTGTCATAAAATCACAGTTTCATGTAACTGTGTCTGAATTGCAACATGGAAGTAACTAGTATTCCTCATTCTGTGGAGATTTTGTGATAAGCAGCTTGGAGTTACATTATTTATTTGCTTTTAGTTATGCTCTGTGTTAAAATAGGGAAATTTTGTACAGATGCAGTGTGTTAATTAACAGGCTGTGTTCATGCTTAATGTTCCCCATTTGCAAGCTGGAAGTAATAACTCGTATTGTATTTATAGAATAGTTAAAGTAGATAATGTTGGTAATTTGCTTTGGAAATAGGGCCTTCTACTGAAATCCTAGATTTTATTGATGACTACTCGGTACTTGGAAGTAGAGCTTTCTCATTTATTAATGGATGTTGCACATTCTTGAGATTACAATATTTAGTGGCAGATAAGGATTTTTACAGTAATACATGCAGCATTTAGGCAGGCATATAACCCTTGTGTTGTTTACAGGCAAAGTAAAAATAGCAGATTGGATCCACATCTGCCCAACATCCAGAATACTGAATCAACAACTGCCTGTACGTGAGTGGAAGCTCTTTTGGCTCACAGACAATGCTGTGGTTTTATGTAAACTTCATTTGCATTTCCACTTTAACAATGCCGCCTGTTTTCAATTAACTATTTATCCATGCATACTGTACTTCTGTGTGGGCCTTAGATGGAAGTCTGAGGTTATATAAGGAGGAAATCTGTGATATAGTTATAAGACCGATGCCATGGTTTGGTATGGACAAGTACGGATTTCTAGTGATGGAGGTGTTTCTTGACCTTTGTTTTTAAACAACTTGGAAGAAAATAGGAGATTTAGATTAGTCTTATCTCAAACATTTCTTTGGCCTGAAGATAAAATGCAGCATAGTTTTGTTTTGTCAGATGTTTTTGATATATGCCTTTGGCCAACATGCAGTATGCTCAGGATGTGCAGATTGGGCAGGTTTGTGCTGCTTCCCAGCCAAGGTAATCAACCTTAAATGATGAGTTACTGAAGTCATTTAGGTTGGATAAGTGTTCAAAGGTTTGGAGTTTATCTGAACCTCCATGGCCTAGAAATTGATTAGCTTGCTGTTGGGAAGGAAGGGACAGCCTTTCTTGTTGTATTTTCTTAATTGCACTCAGGCCACTTCAAACCCTTTCATTGCCTCTCATGACCCCGTTGCTTCTCATGACTCAGTGTAGGGAGTACCAAGGTGTATGAGGAGTTACATAAAGTTCAACTTTCTTATTTTGCCCTCAAACTACAGGTGAGGTTCAAATTAGGTTCAGGGCTGGGTGCCTTTTGCTGTATGCTCTCCTCAGTGGCAAGCTCTGCTGTAGTAAACACTGCAGTGGAAACAATCTCATGTGACGCTTGGCACACAGCTAGTGTTAGTGTGAAGTGCCTGTTTTTAATCTACTCCACTGTTTGTTAAACAAGCTGGCAAAATGGATGACTCTGCAGAAGTAGCGGGCTCCTTGCCTTGCTGGGGAAATATGGGAAACAATGTTATCCTCACCTCAGGCACTGTGCAGTTTAGGGCACCACAATGCAAGGAGGACATAAAACTATTAGAGAGCATACAAAGGAGGGCTATAAAGATGGTGAAGGGTCTGGAGGGCAGGATGTATGAGGAGAGGCTGAGGCCCCTGTGTTTGCTCAGCGCAGAGCAGAGGAGCTGATGGAGGTCTGATGGCGGCTGCAGCTCCTCACAGGGAGCGGAGGGGCAGCGCTGAGCTCTGCTCTGTGTGACAGCGACAGGGCCCAAGGGAACCCATCAAAATAACTGTACGGTTGCTGGGTCCATCTCTGAGACCTGACTGTCTGTTTAGGCTAGTGTCACATAGCAGTTGTGGTATACAGAGAAGCAGGGACAGGATTTGGTTATGTAGGGAAGCATTTAATTGCTCAAGCCATAATACTGCCCTGTCTCTTCCTGCAACCCTATCAGCCTTCATCATGGTATGTCTGCTAATCTTCTGCAGCTACTGAGGCAGGAGTGGACTGCTTTTCTTCGCCACGTACCTCACAGCTGCATGCCTGCTATGGTTGTATCACGTCTCAAGACTGTGCAGTTAGATACTGGTTATTTTGCTTCTCAGGAAGCTTGGGATCTCTCTCTGCTTGGACTAAGTGATGAGTTCTGCTTCAGATGAATGTTTTGTCCAGCTTTTACTTTCTTAAGAGGGGTTGAGAGGGAGGGAGGAAAAAAAACAAGATAAAAAGTATCCAAAATCTAGGGGGATGATGGGATGGAAAGGGAGGAAAGTAGAGACCATGTGTCACGTGAAAGAGATAGGAGTGACAGGCAGGCGTAAGCATTCATCTGCCTGGGACGTGAAACTGCTCAAATGCTAAGATCCAAGAGATGAGGTCTCTCCCTCAATTTTCAACCCAGAAACCTGAAGGAAATTGTGTAAATAGCGATCTCTTGTGGATGTCACAACTTTCAGAAACCATTTATTAGCAGCATGAATACCTTGTCTGTACTCACCTGATTTGATTGTGGTTGGTAACTAAAGGTCTATGGCTTGGAGTGGGCAAACTTTTCAGCACTTCCTCAAAGAAGGATGAGTGTGCAAGGGGCCGAGTACTGTAAAAGTTTCCAGTGAATGTGTGTGCAGGCTTTTTAACTATGATTTCTCACAACATTGAGTTACCTGATTCAAACTTGAAACCATACTGTTCTTAGGACATTGCAAACTGCAGTATGAAATCATAGAATATTAGAATGACTTGGGTTGGACGGGACATCAAGGATCTTCATGTTCCAACCCCATTGCCATAGGCAGGGCCACCAACCTCTAGATCTAGTACTTGACCAGGTTGGCCAGGGCCTCATCCAACCTGGTCTTTAAACACCTACAGAGCATCCCCAGCCTCTCTGGGTAAAACATAGTATGGTAAAACTAGCCTTAGTATGAATGCCATTAGCTTTCAAGGAAATGTAACACTTAAATTTGTCTTGGAAGTCTCTCTATAGAGCATCCTCATAGCACAAAACACCTTGCATGCCATTATCTTTGACTTCCTTCATAGCTGGTGGAGAGAAATGGGCACTTCTGAGCTGCTGTTCTTCTTACAGAATCATGGAATCCTTAGAGTTGGAATGGACATCTAAAGGCCATCTAGTCCAGCTCCCCTGCAATGAACAGGGACATGCATAGTTAGGTCAGGTTGTCCACGGCCTGATCCAGCCTCACCTTGAAAATCTCCAGGGATGGGGCATCCACTACATCTCTGGGTAACCTCTGTCAGTGCCTCACCATCCTTACTGTTGAAGACTTTTTCTGTATTTCTAATCCAAATCTTCCTGCTTTGAGCTTGAAGCCATTTCTCCTTGTTCTATCACCACAGACCCTGAGAAAGAGACTGTCCCCTTCTTTCTTGTAGCTCCTCTTTAGATACAGAACGGCTGCTATCACGTCAGCTAAAGAGGGGCCACAGGAAAGAAGGGGACAGACTAAGGCAGACTTCTGACAGATCAAACAGTATTCCTAAAGTGCTTTATCTCTCTGCATTGACAGTGAGGGGTGTGAAGATGACCTTGTGTGAGATCAAACACCTGTACTGTGACAGACCAAATAACTTCTGAATCTTAGTTGTGGAATGAATAACATTAATTGAGTATTTCCTGTCAGTCTGACTATTCAGACTCTGTTTTGGTACATGAGAGTACTAAGCCTTCTTAATTTGGCATGGGGTGATGTTTAGTACTGCCAAAAGAATAAGTTCCCCAACACAGTCTCATAAACGATTGGATTGTTTTTAATTAAATCTTTTATAAGAAAAAAACAGAAACACACACGAACACACAACCTCAGGCAAATACTGGCAAAGTTGTGGGGGAAAAAAAAGACTGAGAACAAAGCTTTGTGTTGTGGAAAACACTGGGCAGTTTCTGAGCTTAGGCATATACTGTGTCGAGTAAATTACGTATTTTCTGACTGCTGCAGTTCAATAATGCTAGGAAAGTTCATTGAGGATTAGTTCTTTTCATGCAGTTAACATTTTAGGAAAAGAAGAAAAAGAAATTTTTCGACCCCTTCTGAGTGATGGGTTCTTTTTAAGTGTTTCACTGTTCAGTGTTTTCTAGTCAGGCTATGTTTTCATATTGGTGATTGTGGAGAGCATTAAAAGTGCATTCTTCAGTTGGATTTGCCATGTGTTTTATTAATTTATATTAATTTTCTTCATGTACCAGTTCTTGAAGTTGCACAGTTGTATTCTGTCTGGCAGTCTGAGAAACACTCTTAGAAGATCAGTTAAATATAAGCACAGAAGTTCTTTGGGCACAAGTTTTGCTTTTCTGGATCACTAGAACTGCTTTCCTATTTTAGAATAGTGCTTTGCCACCTTTGAAATGTACAGTTTTACAGTGAATTTAGTTCTATCTAGGAAACATCTAATAATGTTTCATAAAACTTTTGCTTTTCATTTCCAAGGACTTTGGAAGAACCTTTCCTTCCATTTAACAACAAAATCCTTAATATGCAATTGAGGGGGGAGTATGGCAAGATTAGGGTGATGTATTTGATAAATAGGAAAGACCCAGGACATAGAAGTAAATGAGCAACTAGGTGCTATGTCAATCCCTAGAAGTGACAGTATTGCTTACCTGCTGTCATTTGTTCTGCTGCTTTTAACTGAATTGTAGTTTGTTGTGTGGTTTAATTGTTGGAACAGGTGGGTTCTTTCAATAATAATGAGTATGTATCAGTTATAAATGTCATGAATACTCCATCATGGTTTAAAAAAATCAGTAGTTTTAAATACTCTTTTCTCCTGAATTGCAGTAAACACCACTGAAACACTAAAAATATCTTCTATTTCTATTTTTAATGTGTGTCCTCTGTACCAGCGGACAGATGAAAGAGGCTGTGTCTGAGTACAGCTGTAAAGTAACACCACAGAGCTGACATGATTAGTGGCTGTAATGTTTGGGTCTGAATGTAACCCTGTTTTAGATCACTCTGGATGAAAAGGGTGCTGGTGTAGAAAGCTCAAGGTGAACTTTGGCCCCTCAATCTGTCCATGACACATTTTGGCCGGTTGTCTGGTGTTCACCCTTGTATCCCAAGGGACAGTTTTTGCTGGATGAGAGTTAGTGGTGCTGAAGCTGCTATTTGAATTCCAAAGCATAAAAGGTTGCAGGTGAGACCTGAACTCAAGAATACAAAATTTCTGCTTGTGATTAAACAAAATATTTAAAATAAATACAGCTTTTGTGTTCTCTGCTTCTGTTAAAATGCTTTCAGGCTTTTTGAGTGTGTCACAGAATCACAGAATTTTCAAGGTTGGAAAAGGCCTAGAAGATCATCCAGTCCAACCATCACCAATACTTCCCAGCTAAATTATATTCATCAACACAACATTCAAACTTTTCTTGAACACTCCCACGGTTGGTGACTCCATCATTTCCCTGGGCAGTGCATTCCAATGCCTGACTACCCTTTCCGAGAAGTAAAATTTCCTAATGTCCAGCCTGAATCTCCCCTGCCGCAGCTTGGAACCATTCCCTCTAGTTCTGTCACTGTCTACATGAGAGAAAAGGCCAACCCCCAGCTCACTACAACCTCCCTTCAGGAAGTTATAGAGAGCAATAAGGTCTCCCTTGAGCCTCCTCTTCTCCAGGCTGAACAATCCCAGCTCCCTCAGCCTTTTCTCATAAGGCCTGTGCTCCAGACCCCTCACCAGCTTTGTAGCACTCCTCTGAACACATTCCAGGGCCTCAATGTCTTTCTTGCAGTGAGGGGCCCAAAACTGAACACATTACTCGAGGTGCGGCCTGGTCGATTTCATTACCAGTTTCCCTCCGACTACATGCTGACTTCTACTCTAAACTTCAGCTATTACCACCTACAATCTGGCTATCCAAAAAGTTGGCATTAATTTTTGATTGATACTTGTCTGTGAGGAAGGAAGCTGAACCTAAATGTGGAAGGAGGAGCCTGGAAAGCATTATGTTGAATTGGCTCTCCTGCTGTGGAGACGGGAGTAGAGGATGAAGTGTGACTGACTTGTTTCTGTTCATTAATCATGCTTTGCTAAGCAGGTACTTGTGCTGTAGTGTTAATTTTATGTATCTCACAGACCTTATAAATACAGAAATTCTTCTTTGTAACCATTCTAAATATGTCCTTGTGCTTCAGGGCTCTTAATTTGTGTTTCAAGAATTGGAGATGAAAGATTTTGGCATCAGTTGCAAGCAATGCATAAGACAACTGAAACTAAAGTATTTGTGAATCATTGAGTGTCCAGTGCACTGAGTATGTCCAAGGGTGTTACTTCTTTAATTAGCATTTATTATTCATCATTTGTTCACTTGTATTCATTTCCTGACCTCACCAGACTTAAGATGCTTTATGCACCTGCATAAAGCCGCTATGTAGACAGATCCATACTCTCTCCTTCCTGCTCCCAGCGTACTACTGTTCCTGCTGGAGCAGTTGTGGAGGCCTCCCTGGGAACACAGGGTCTTATCACTGCTCCACTCTGAGGGCACTGGCACTTCTGATGCTCTGCTTCAGACACAGACTTCTGTGGTTATGCCCATTTAATGTGGTTCTGATGTGACTTACGTAGTTACCAAGTAGCAGTCAAAAGAAGGCCAATTTCAGATGTGGGCCACATGTAGCCTTATTGCAATAAACTGTTACGGATCATTGCTCACATGGTATTAGAAAATGCAATATCTGTGTGCTATGTGAACACATTGTCTAAGTTCTCTCACCAGGAAGGAGATTTTGATTCCACAAAATTAGTTTTTACAGGCTTTAAAAGCAGTCCACCCTCTTTGACTTTGTCTTTTTACTTGAGCTAATGAGATTCTAGGTGTGCTTGTTATTTTGTCTAAATGTTTATTTTATAGATCACTTCTGTTTTCTCAATTGATTTTGTAATGTTGGAGGTGGGGATAATCTGGATTCGGATGTGTGGATGAAGCTGGGGTTTACTGCTTCAAGCCTGCTCAGTTTGTATGACCACTCTGCTGTAGAAAGCTCACTAAGCAGGAACTGGAAAGGCAATCAGTAGGTGGTGCAGGATTTGAGGTTGCTCAGGGATAGAATTCTCTCACTTTACCATGATTTTATTTGATATTAATTATTTTTAAGCTTATTATGTTTTAAATAGCGATACCTTGGTGTTTAGGCAGGTCATTTCTGTGGACTCAACAACCCGTCTTTGTGCTTTAACAGGATAATGAAAAGGTTTGGCTAACCCCAGGGTGTGGTGCTTTAGCACAGCCTTTAAAATACCCAGGTGGAATCGTACAGAAATGTACATTCACTTATGGATTTACTAAGAACTTTCATACTGAGTATGGGGAATTGATTCTTCTGGTAGGTAACCTCAGTGAAGCCCAGGTGAACTGACTGCTTTGTTTGGATTTCACACACCAGGCCTGGCCTGCTCATGGGTTTCTTGTTTATTAGTAGCTTCATTCTTCTCCATCATTCTCTGTAGATACAGAAGCTGCCTGTTAGCAGCTTCAGAGGTGCGGGATTTACTGCCCTGCTGAATTGACTCTGGAATCTGTTTTGTACCTCAGACTGCCCTGTGGTTTGAATGCCCAATACTTTGGACGTACATTTAGCCATCTATCCTGCAGCAGTGAAAGCAGACAGTCATGCAGATAAAGACCTTCAAAAAGCTTTAGACCACAGCAAAGTAAACATGGCCTTATGGTTTTCCTTCATTTTCAGCTGCTCAATTCTCCTCAGAGGTTTCATCCGGAGACTCCCCATCTCCCACCTTAGTGGGCATTCAGACCGTCAGGCCTGGCTCGGGGAGAAAATGTAGAACTCCTTCACCTGCAGTATGCCTGATGAAGTGATTTCAAAACTGTGAATTCATAGACCATGCCTCACAGTTATGGTAATACCGTGATCATTTTCTGGATGTAGTATCTTTCAAGTGCATGGTAATATTTACCTCTACCATGAGAAAATGATCCGTACTTGAGTATGTTGATTTTGCCCTTACAAATGTATGTGCAATTTCAGAATTTATTTAAAATTCTTTGTAATAATAAAATAAGTTTTAAGACTTCTTTTTTTTTAGCACTTTTCCCCCTTCCTCTCTCATTTCAGATGTTGCAGTTGTGGATATGAGTGATATTTCCAAGCAACCATCACTGTTCTACCACCTTGGTGTGCGTGAAAGCTTTGACATGGCAAATAATGTTATACTCTACCACGGCACTGATGCTGATACTGCTCAATCTCTCAAAGTAAGGTTCTCACTTCAAAATCTTGCTTCATTTCAAAAATTCCTTTATCTACCTGATCCTGCAAACATGTATATTGTTTTTTTTTTCTTGAGTGTGATTTCGTAATGGCTATTCAGCAAAATCTTGTTGAGAATAACAGCTACTACCAAGAATAGCAGTGGTCAGAGTAATGTAAAAGCTCGTTTCTATGAAAAGATCCATACTGTAGTACTGGATTTGCTTCAGACGGTTAGACTTGGAAGTGAAAGTGCAGATTTTGTACAATAATGACACTCGAAGTAATGTATTGCAACCTACTCTGAACATTCAAGTACTTCTCTCAGGTGAGGTTAGTATCTCCTAGTTTCTGAGAAGCTAAGATTACAGGAACCTTTGTTTCTCTTTGATGAAGATGAGATCCTCATCAAATCATTGTACAGGCCTGCTGTTCACTACTGCAGCAGGGTAACGTGCTGTACACTGAAGTCTTTTAATGCTGTTCTGGCTGCAAATCCTATCATGAGATAGTGTAGCTTCTCTTTGGTTTGGCTCATGTTTAGAATGCTGTTTTAAACTATCATTTACTGTTTTATACAGTATTATCCTTTTTCTTGCTACCTTCACTGAGAACAGTGTTGTTTATGCTTTGTGAGGTTGTTTTTTTTTTCTTCTTTTTCTTTATAGTTTTATAGTTTCTTTATAGTTTCCTTATAGTTTTAATATTTTTTGATGTCCACTGATGTCCAAAAATTTGTCTTGGAATTCTCCAACCTCTCCCAGTGTAATAAGAATATTTAGTTGAGTGTTATTTTTGTGTGAGATGCCTGTTCCCAGGAGAGCTGGGTCCTGTCACAGCTTCTTTTTCTTTCATTGTCTTCAGTGTTACTCTGAGTCTAGAATCCCATACTCCTTTCTGCAATTGCGGTCTACATATACATTCACGTTTTGTGTAATCTGGAGTCACAAGAACTCCCAGATGGAGCCACTCACACCCTTTGCTCAAAGAGATACAACAAATATATGTGTCAAGGCATACTTGCATCCCCTTCATTGCTCTAATAATGTTAGTGGGCAGACATACAACTTTTCATCTTGCCTTCAGGCCTTCAGACAGTTCATTGCCAGAGCTTGCAGATCTTTGCAGTGTCAGTTCTGGGTCTTTTTGTTAAAGAGTGTGAAGTTCGAGTACAAGTCTGGGGGCCTGGCAACACTAGAGTAGGACTGGATCACATAGGGCTAGAAAAACTGTTCTCTCTCTTAATTTTAATTCTTATGAGAGCTCTGACACTAGTGACACTGAGCCCTACTGTATCTCTTATTTCAGAGTTGTTTGTTTAATCTTTTTGGTCAACAGCTCCCTGGCATATCTTACAATGTAATCAAAATTACTTGATTAATTGATTTGAGTTGTTAGAAACAAGTTGAAGAGATCACCCGGGTTGAACGCTAGGGTAGTTTTAGCAGGATATTGGAATATGGTTCTGTTCTACCCTGATGTTCTTGATACTTCTTTTGCAATCGAGCACCAGTTCACTGTTTGATACCATTCAAATATACAAATACACTTTTTGTTTTAGGAATAATTCATAAGGTAGATAGGGATTATTCTTGGGATCCTTCAGGGAAGAACATTTCATGATCTCTTGACACATTTCATGTGTTAGATGCTAGATAGTTTTCAGAAGAGTTCATTCTTTTCCTTAGAGAGAAAAGTCTTCATCAACAGAGGATAAAGCTTTATTGGAGATATTTGTTTAGCTAAATGGACGTTTACTTTTAGCTTTTATTTCAGATGTTTATTTCAGATGACTAAGCCTTCAATCATTTCTTTTTTTTCTGGAGTATTTTATTGCCCTAAAGATTTTGCATTAATCAGTAATTCTATTAGGTATGGATACCTTGATATGATTAGCTGACTATCTATTGGTGGTTTATTATTTCTGACTAATTTAGCCAGTTTTTTTTTCCCTTCACTTTTAGGAATATATTACTCCACTTGGATTTGGGTTGCTTTACATACCCATTTAGAGTTGCCAGCCTAGCTGTTATGAAGGCAGTATTCTTACTGTTACTCCTGCTGGAGTAGCTGTGATGTTCAGGCAGCCTGGCTTTATTTAGTTTGCTTCACAGAACACATCCTTGAAATTCTCCCAAGAGCCGTATCTTTAGTTTCATTAATGTTCTTTCCAAAATGACCTATTTCTAAGCACATAATAAACAGGTAGGATTTCAAGAAACTCACAGTTGTGGAACTAAACTTCTTAGATTGTTCCTAATATTCATTCTGATGTTGTATATGTGGGCACCAACATTTCTGTGCGAGTTGCTGGGTAAGAATGATCTTAGATTGTCAGAGCACATACTGTTAAATTACTTCAGTAACCTTGCTTAGAAACAAGTCTGTTTCTAACATTTGTAGAGTAGCTTATCTGGAGATCTGTTTACTTCACCAAGCAGTGTTCACTGGACATGCATGCCATCACAAGAAGGAGGAGAAAGTTACTTACCAACAGCTGGAGATCTTTGAGGTTTGGTTTATATTAAGTTGTCATCCTCCTCATGGTTTTAGTCTCTCTCTTTGGATTTCAGATTCAGAAGAACTAGGGTGTTTTGGGCTGTGCCCATCCATGTAGGAAAAGAGCCTAGGTGTCTTAAGGATATTCTTTGAGAGTAAAAGTCTCCAGCTTTGAATGCTTTTAATTCACAAGTGTCCAGTAGGCTTATGGAGTGCCCAGCTTGAGAAACTCCATTTACTGGCAAGTATGAGTTTTCTTCTGAACACAAAGAATAAACCTATTTAGAGTCATTGCTTCTTTCGGAAACTGAACTATGAAGTTTTTTGTTTGTTTTTTGACATTGTTCCTTGCTTGGAATTTAGTATGGCAGGAAAAGCAGCTTATGCATTGAAGAACATATTTTTATGTATGCCATTTAGTTTTATTGGATGTAATAATAATTCTCACATTGACCATCTTGATTCTCTTTTTCTTCCAGGATATGGTATCTCAGAAGAATACAGTAAGTATTAAATCTACATTCATTTTAAAACACAGAATGAATACTACAGACGACGCAACTCTAACAATGAAGTTACTAAGTGTATATTCTCTTTATGGTATTAGGGAGTCTGTTTTCCCTACATACAATACCGACCAGTGAAATCTTATTGGCTGCCTTTCAAAAGAAAAGATAGATGAAAAAAAATTACTTTTCTTTAGAATTTCCTCTTTAATTTCTAGAGAAATACCTTTAGGTATGTTATATATGGACGTTCATCGGTAAAAAATGTGGACTTGGAATTTCAAAGTCTGTTCCTACCTCTACCACTTTCACTCACTTGTATAAATATGTATGTGTGTGTGATACCTTATTAAGGCTGTACATCAAGCAGATTTGGCTACTGTGTACCCACACTGTTCACAAATTCACAGGTTTTGCTGAGGAATGCAAAGCTTGCTTCCCAAATTAAAAACATTTTTAACTTGAATGCAAGGAAAACCAAGGTAGTAAGTAAACCTCAACAAAGATACAATTCAGTGGTTATTGTAGGTTTACTGTAATATACCACAATATCTTGCACGGTTATGTATTTTTTTATACTTTACATCAGTGACTATTTTCATTAAACGCTGTAATACTGAGGGCTATTGAATTCATATAAACCCTGAACTTACACCTTTATACATTTCCCATATATTTTTGTTCTTTTCTGAAGAGTATCAAGCAGGATTAAAACAATACTATGACTTTTGATTTTGCTAAATTGATCATTTAGAAGAGAACTAAAAGAGAGAATGTATTAGTTACAGCTGTTTATTTGGAGTTACAGTCTATACTTGGCTGCAGCACTGAATATAGGCTAAAGATAGATCGTGTTGAGTAAGTCCAAGTCCTTTTCTTGTCTATTGTGGTGATCTCTGATATCTTTGATCTGGTTTTACTGTGCAGTGGGGACTGCATTTCTTAGTCTGCAGCTCTGTGAAGGAGGCCTCAGAACAGCTTGAGCTTTGCTTGTGAATAATGCTATTTCCATCTTCAGGCCACAACTGATGGATGTCACCAAGTGTATGTTTTCCCCTCCAGAGCTAGAGGGAGAACTGTGACAAGAGCAGTTTAGTGGTTACTCCTAAGGTGGTACAAAAGTAGATTTCAACCTTGTGCTATGAGATTAGCAGCCTGCAGTCTTTTCTTTTGGCTGATTCTCTCTCCCCACAGAGGAAGTTCATGTGCTTCATGTGGAAGAGAAGAAAAAGTGGATTTTGGTAACGTTTCCTGCATCAGACCTGGAAACACCAGGTTAGCAAAAAGGGCAGGGATGGATCTTGAAACTGGCATCCTGATTGCTCCTCTTAAAACGTGGGGGGCGGTTTGTGTAGCCTACTTTCTTCCAAGTGCTTAGATTACAAAGACCATTATTGTGAGTAAAATACAGAAGAAAAAATAATTGACTTAAAATATCAAGTATGGATTCTTGACCTTGCATGTTACTCGAAGTTATTTGTATTCTCTTAGATAGTAAATTTATTGTAACGTGCTCCCATGTTGCGTTTTTTATCAGTTCTTTAATCTGAAATAGCAATGAACTGATTAGCAAGCTAAGTAATTAATAAGTTAAAACTTTATCTTTTTCTAAGTTGGAATTGACTTCAAATAGACAATTCCCCTCCTTGCAAGCCACATGATATGTATGAAGAGGCATGTAGTTTGCTGCAGTCCAGTGTTGTGCCACTGCTTCAATGCTTTGTAAAATATATCGTGTAAAACTGTAGAACTGGGAAGGTAGTTTCCTTCCACTGTCCAGGAATGAGGATTTCCAGAGTAGGAAAACAGGGGGAATGTCATTCAGATCGACTCCTGCAAACAAATGAAAGTTCTGTATCAGTTTTTTTTGGAGGGCTATTGCTGATTAGGGTTGCTGTACTAGATATGTAGTTACAGAATTGACATGAATTTACTACATCCAGTGAGGTAAACAGTCACATAACCACTGCAGTTTCAGTTCTAACTATTGTGTATAGCACTTAATATACTCTGCTATGGGTCTGTATTTTCCTTTCACATTTCCTAGTTGAACTGATCTTTCTATTGGTATGTCTCTGTCACAGCTGTGATGCAGCAGTAGAAGCTTAGGTGCACTCTTCACTGGTGTGTGGAGATACGCTGGAAGAAGGATAGACACTTCATTTGCTATGCCTTCCTTGAGCCCAGAGTAGCCACAGGAATATCATTACTGATTTTGTGAAGAGAAGTCCTCTCTGCTGCTTTGGTACTCTGTGTCTGTGCTCATGTAAGGGAAGAAGGTAACTGAGATTGCTGCCAAACATGTTGCACTATTTTTCCAGCAGTAAGAGCGAAACCTTCTGCATTCAGTTCTGCAGTTAGGACCTTCAGGTTCTCTTGTCCTCACCTTTACTGCTTATCCTGCAAATCTCAAATCACGTACAAAAGTGCAAAAGATAACAGCATAGAATGGATGTGGAACCATGCCAAAGATGCTGAAAAGATGAATGTGTTGTTTGTCCTTATGGTGATTTTTCTTTGAGCATGAAAAAATGTTGATATTTTCTTTGTAAGGAAGACATGCTTACTCTGCATCAGGGAGGAGGCAAAAGCAAGGAAACTGGACATGAAGATGAAAACAATGCATAGAACAAGTTACATCATTCATTTGAAAGTTGACTTGAGCTGATCTAAAAGTGAAAATTATATAGTGGCATGCTTTGGTGGTGTGTGCTTGAGGTATTTAATAGCTTAGTGTCTGAAAAAAGAGCATAGGAGTAGAAGTGGGATTATACCTTCCTTCCACTGTCCAGGAACAAAGATTTCCAGGATAAAAAAAGGTGAGGGATGTGATACTTGACTCCCACAGACAATTAATGGAAGTTTTGAATGAACAATGTATTGTGTACTTAGATTTTAGATTTATGAAAGAATTATTGACTATGGGAGTTCAGTTCCCAGAACAGGACTGCACTTGTGTGACATTCCAGGTCAATACTGTTAGTGCCCCATCAGTTAGTTTTCCTTCCGTAGAGCTCCCTGGAGGCCTGAGGACAACCTTCTGCTAATTTTACTTGTAGTTTAGGCACAGCTCCCTTTCTTCTGTCAAAATTAGCAGTGATAAAACAAATTGCAGATATCTGTTTGGACAGAACAATGTGTTTCCTGTACTGTTATGGATAAATTAAGGTCTGAGACTGCTACCTGATTGTAGGGTGCAAGAAAATGCATTTCTCTCTGGAAAACTGACTTGTGCACTGGAGTTTCTTTAGATGTTAAGTTACTATTGATTTACTGGAAGAAATAAAATTCCAAGGATTTTCAAAAACCTGAATTGTTTAAAGAATCTTCCCCCAGTTTAGCATTACACAGAATCCATGGGAAAATTATTATATTTTGGTACAATATGTTGTTGATATCTTTGATTTTTTGTTTTCGTTTTTGATCTCTGTAGAGGGAAACAAAATTTCCCTACTGAATTTTAAGGAATAGTGTGTAAAGTTGTTCAAAATGGAGAGAAGAAAAGATTGCACAAGAAGCGGTTCAAAAACTGCTGGAGTCAGGAGGCCAAATGTTCAGTCCTTCTTACAATACTTCTAGCACTGATTGCTTTGATCCATTTAGTTTATTTGAGTATGACACTGAGAATATAAGCCAGAATTCTCCTTGTGGAAAAATTATTAGGTCAAGTTCAGAATATAAAGAGAATTTAATTTAGTTGATAGTAGACCTGAAGTCGTTTGAATAACTGTTAATCTGAAGGGTGTCAGGGAGGGGGAAGGTATTTAAAGGGAAGTAGGATTACTATTAAACCAAGAAGGTTATTATTAATTAGATCTGTGTACCTGACTAAATATTTTAAGAGATTTTTTAATTCATTTTTGTTTAGTGAAATTATAGAGGATAGTAATACCTTGGCTACGGAGGAGCTGTTAGCAAAAGTTCTCGAACTAAAGGAAACAGGAATGAAATTCATCCTTGCCAAAGGAATTTTTGTGTTGAAAAATCACATTCTATTGTGATAGGCTCCAAGTCTCTTCAGAGCTTCGGTAGCTGTGTAAATTACTTTATCTAATTCTTCAAGTCAATGAACATATAAGACTAAATAAAAAGATTTTGACACCTGGACACATCCTTTACTTTACTAGACCCAAGGATTGAATAAAGTAAGATTACCCTATATGAATGTGATAATATGAAGATGTAGTATTATAGAACAGCTTTATATATATATATATATTTCTACTTTTATAGTTTATAAAAGATTGTATAGTGGTTGTCTAATAATTTATTACTAAAACGTTGGAGGCAGCAGAAGTAGTAAGTTTCAAAAGGGCGCAGAATGAGAGCAGAGTAGCTTAGAGTCAATTGTCCCTTTTTGAGAAGAAATATTAAAAATATTTTTAATATTTCTGATCACTACATATAACACTGTTAGTATTTGCATTATAAAAACTAAGGCTTTTAAAATTAATTTATGACAGTCATTATGGAAATGTTACTGTCTCAAGGGAGGCACATTTGTAGTGATTGGCTTATAGCTAACTGATCAGGTAATGTATCTGCCACTGTCAAGAAGTTGGACTTTTAAAACAAGTTAATGGTGACACAAGGAGATGTGTAAAAAATAAAGAAACCTTACATTCTACTATCTTGCTGACAATGTGTTGCGCTATTTTTCTTGGTTATGTTAATATGGATTTACTATAGATATCTATATTCCTTCTCCGTTGTTTCTTTCTTTAATCATTTCTCTGTTCATGTGTCATGTCTGTTGTTTTGATTCTCATGCTGTTTCGTGGTGGTGTTTTCCTCTTTGTTGTTTTATTTCAATTTGGAGTAGGTTGCCAACTGCAAAACTTTTCTTCGGGTTCAAGTACCTCCTGAATACCGCAATGGTAACCTGATAGGCAAAGTATGTATCATTTTAAATCTGTTTTCTCTTAATAAATATGCCATCATGTTACTGTGTTCCTAGCATATTTATGTAAGGGCGCTTTAAAAATTATTATTTCTTTCATACCAGTAGTAATCTCAGAGTACATGTTACTTGCAACATAGATCTTGTGTGTGGATTGTTTGTTTTATGATTATCTTTCTCACATTATTTACAGAAGGTCACCACATATGTTAAAATTGTGAACAGGAAGCTTTTTAAAAAGTTGATAATATTTTAGAGTCACTTATTGTTAGATAGATAGGAATGTGATGGCATAGGAATCTACTATTGTGGAAACTTCAATTCTTAAGATATGAGTGGATTCTTATGATGAATTCTTAAGATAAAATTCAATTAATCTTCCTGAATTCTCAAAGGATGTGACTTCTTTGAGTCATTTTCTGTCATCTGGCATGTTGTTTTTCCAGCTGCTTGGTAAGTAAGGATGAGCACTCTTAATGCTCATTGAGTGACTGGCAAAAAGGACTACATGGCTGGAGTGGAATAGCCGAGTTGTTAGCTGTGAAGGCAAAATTCCCTCTCTGAAGATGAAGAGATTTTACTGAACATTCAAAATAATAGGCCTTAAATTCTAGTATGGTGTCTCTGTCACAAAGTGGTAGTTTGACCAGAATAACTGTGGCAGGATGATTTAAAAAACATCAACCCACAACTGCTTCCATTATTAAGGTCAAATGTTCACTTTTAACAGCCTTAACAAAATACTTAGAGGAGTATTTTAAGAAAAAAGATCTTAAAATGGCTTCTGCAGGCCTAACTTCTTCAGCAAAGACCTGACTCTGTCCTTAATTCCTTCCACCCTTTTCCTCTAAGAAGCACATCCCTTTCTCAACTTACTTGCAGGTATTTTCTGTAATTTTTTATATGTTCCTACTTTGGACTTTTTTCTGGTGGATGAGAGTTGTGATTAAACACAAAAGTGTCACTGCTAGCACATATGTTATATGCTGAGAGTTTTTCCTTTTTTATTTCTTTATTCAGTCTGTCTTTTATTTTTAAACTTATACATTTCTTAAACCTAAAAATTTCTCTTAGTAAGATGTTTAAGATAGCTAATAATCCTGAAATCAACCAACCCAATGGGCGGTATGTATAAACCACAAAGATATAAACTTGTCACAGTTGGATTATACATAGGTGGAATGGCCACAAATTGGAAAGTGTGTCTATAGGGGCATACAGTGTTTTGATTCCTTATTTAAAGTTCTAAGTCCTTCCAAATCCAGATCAGCAGCAGGCTTTTGCTGTCTGTATTTTCAGTAGCTGAATACTCTGATCTGTTATTTTCTGTGAACAGTTTATTTTTGTCTTGTAGATTCTTAATGCATATTAAAAACATGCCATCCTCATATTCCTTCTTTCAGTCCTCTCACCATTCTCCCAGTGTCCACTGTGGTTTTAAATGGCTGCGGCTTCACTGCAGCTTTAGATTATCTGAAGTAAAATAAAAGTTATGTTTTTTTACACATTTGATGTCTTGGTATCCTCAAGGTGACAATAGATAGTCAGTGGTAGTTGACTGCATTAGCCATGTTATACTGTCCCATGCTTTGGGGCTCATATCTAAAGACTCTGAATGCATCGTTTGACTGAGTTTTTACTTTTCTTTAAACAGTGGACAATGGTTGCAGTTTGAAAGAGGATACCAGTCTTTCTAGTCTTAGTTATCTGCCTTTAGGGTCTTGCTCAGGACCTGAAGAGTTGAATCTGAACTTAACTGTATTTTCTGAAAGGCATTTCCTGTTTCCTCACCCCCTTCAGCATCTTGATCACATTTACACTGTCTATTGCCTAGTAAGGATTTTTTTTTTGAGTTAAAAGTCTTAGATATTTCAAGGTGTGGGGTTTTTTAATTAATTAATTAATTATATATGCTTAATGGCAGCATGCAGTAGTGGCTCTTCTGATGATCAGAGGCTTGGAGCACCTGTCCTGCAAAGAAAGGCTGAGACAGTTGGGCTTGTTCAGCATGGAGAAGAGAAAGCTCTGGGGAGACCTCATTGCAGCCTTATGTATGGAGTTTATAAACAGGAAAGGGAGTGAATTTTTACCCAGTTTTATAGTGATAGGGCCAAGGAGAATGTCTTTAAACTATGAGAGTGGAGCTTTAGGAGAGATGTTTGTTAGGAGAAAATTCTTTACTCAGAGGGGAGTGAGGTGCTGGCTTGGATGTCCAGAGAAGCTGTGGTGCCCCATCCTTGGGGTGAACGGTTTTATTGTACTGTTTCTGAATGGATCCAGACTCTTTTTCATTACTTGCTAGTATCTGTAACTCTTCCATACAAAATCCATTGATTCTAGTGCTTGCAAATCCTGTGTTAAACACTGAACTAAAACTTCCTTTTGTGCCAACCCAAATCCAGCTGTTTTTTTTCTGACTGTAAATAGTTCCTGTAGTGACACAAATGAATTTCCACTTAAAATTGTTTTCTAAACTGCATTTGTTTTTCTTTTAGGCTTCCAGTGGAAATTATTATTTCATTCCATACGTTGTCACCCCTTGTGCAGACTACTTCTGCTGTGAAAGTGATGCCCAAAGAAGAGCTTCTGAGTATATGCAGCCCAGCTGGGACAATATCCTGGGGCCACTTTGCGTCCCTCTGGTGGACAGGTTTATCAGCCTTCTCAAGGATGTCCATGTTACATCATGGTAACAATGAATTACAATTCATTCACCTCCAGAACCTCTGATATTCCTCAGTCCCCATCACTGTGTTTAAGATGTGTGGCTCCAAGGGGCATGGTTTAGTGATAGGACTTAGTAGGTCAGGTTAGTGGTTGGACTTGGGGATCTGAAGGTATTTTTTAACCTAAATGGTTCTGCTTCATAACAAATATCTAACAGTCTTTCTGTGTCTGTCTTTTGCTTCTTCAGTGCCTATTATAAAGAAACTCTGCTAAATGATATTAGAAAGGCTAGAGAGAAGTACCAAGGAGATGAACTGGCTAAGGAGCTGGCTAGAATTAAGCTTCGTATGGATAATACTGAAGTGCTGACTTCTGACATTGTCATAAACTTGCTTCTTTCTTACCGAGATATACAGGTATGTTTCTAAAAACTTAAGAAGATGATTTTACTATGGGATTTTGGAACTTGTTTGTTCTCAAGTCTTTGTTTGTTATAGAGTGATTCAAAGCTGACCCTCAATTTCTGCACTAAGTTTGACTTGACTACTAAGCTATAAGGGACTGTAGACTCTTATTTCTTTTACTTATGAACAAGAGACACCGATTAGGAGACTTTCTTGTTTATTTTCTGTTATTTTTAACCTCCTTTAAAGTATATGAATAATAAAAGCTCATCCAAGCGGGATGTTTGCTTTTTTCTTCCCTGTCCCTTCTTTCTCTCTCTCCCCAAAGTCAACTGTGGAAACTAATAAAATTGATTTGTTTTGACCACTCAAAACAGAAGTGTCCAAGTTGTTAACTATAACTGAGTGAAACACTGATTTCTTTTTAAAAAGTAGGTACACTGTTTTATCTTGATTTTGTTTAAGCACAGTTTACACACTGGATTTCTGAACTGCAGAGTAGAGGGGCAGAATCACTTCCTTTGACCTGCTGCCTCCACTTCTTTGTATGCAGCCAAGGATATAGTTGGCTTTCTGGGATGTGAGGGCAAATTGATGGCTAATACAGCTTTCCATGCAAGGGTGTACTCCATCCTTTTATGCCCCAGCTTGTACTGATAGCAAAGGTTTCCATGACCCCAGTGAAACACCCTGTTCTTGGCTTTATGCAACCTTACGAGGTTCTCGTGGGCCCACTGTTTCATCCTGCCTAGGTCTCTCTGAATAGCATCCTGTACCTCAGGTGCACCAACTGCACCACACAGCTTTTTTTCATCTGCAAACTTGCTGAAGGAACACTCAATCCCACTATTAGTGTCTTTGATGAAGATGTTAAAGAGCACCGGTCCCAGTACCAACCCTTATGGGACACCGTTTGTTACAGTTCTCTAACTGGACATTGAGCCATTGACCACCACTGACTGGACACAAGCTTGGAACCAGTTTCTTGTGGATTGAACAGTCCACCCATCAAATCCGTGTCTTTCCAATTTGGAGAAAAGGATGTAGTAGGGTACCATGTCAAAGGCCTTACTGATGTCCAGATAGATGACATCAGTGGCTTTTCTCTCAACCATTGATGCAGTTACACCATCATAAACAGTGGCAACGTTGATCAAGCAACAGATTCCCTTGGTGAAGCCATTTTGGTTCTCCCATTCTCCTCTCTGTCTTTCATGTGCTTTATTGTAGCTTTCATGAAACTCTGTGATCTTCCCCAGCATGAAGGTGAGGCTGACAGGTTGGTACTTCCCTGGGTCATCATTTCCACCTTTCTTAAAACTAAGTGTAACATAGTCTTTTTTACAGTCGGTAGGGACTTCAAATGACTGCCATGACTTTTAAAATATCCTTGACAGTGGCTTGGCAACTGCATCAGCTAATTCCCTCAGGACTTTGGGATGCATTTCTTTGGGACCCATAGACTTACAGCTGTTCAGGTTCCTCTGGAGATCATTAATCTAATGTTAGTTTACATCAGGAGGAGTGATGCTCCCCTAGTTTCCACTTTCCAAACCATCCACTCGAGGGCTGTGTGCGAGGGATTTGCTAGTAATGACTTAGGCAGAAATGTTGATGAGTATCTAAGCCGTCTCCTTTTTTGTTGTTATGAACCTTCTTGTATCGCTCAATGGGGAGGATACACCCTACTTGATTTTCTGGTTGTTTTACCTAGAGAAGCCTTTCTTATCCTTTTTTGTGCCCCTTGCCAAGCCCAGTTCCAGTTAGGCCTTAGTTTTCTTGATCCTGATGTCACCAATCATTTTTCTCAAGTTGGTGAGCAGAAGGTCCAGCATTGCACCTGATGCTAGCAGTCATTATAAATTTTAGGTTAGTGATACTTTCCTCTGCTGGAGGTGATCTCAAGCTTCTGTCTTTCTGTCTGTCTTCCTTTTTTTTCCTTTTTTTTTTTTCTTTTTTCTTTTTTCTTTTTTTCTTTTTTTTCATTTTTTTTATTTTGTTTTATTCCTTCCAGGACTACGATGCTATGGTGAAGCTGGTAGAAACATTAGAAATGCTTCCTACCTGTGACCTGGCTGATCAACACAACATTAAGTTTCATTATGCTTTTGCTTTGAACAGGTAAGGATTGTTTTTTGAGGATGTTTCATTATATTGTTGTTTCAAATAGGGTTATATTTAAATCTGTAGTGCAGATGATAAGGATCCGCTCCAAAGGCCACTGGAGTAACAGTGAAAGATTTCATTGATACCAGTGTATTTTGATCAGGCTGAGACTGTTCTTAGTCACTGATTCTGAACATCTCACAAAGTTCAGCATAGTAGAGCTGCAAG
The DNA here is from genome assembly GCF_054131305.1 of Coturnix japonica. Taxonomy (NCBI): domain Eukaryota; kingdom Metazoa; phylum Chordata; class Aves; order Galliformes; family Phasianidae; genus Coturnix; species Coturnix japonica. The sequence continues at coordinate 110,319,780 of NC_140663.1, forward strand.
TGATTACTTGGTCTATGTGTATATATTCATGAAGTAGCTTCCTTGAAAGGAACAAAGTAGTTCCTGCCTGGAACAAAGTACATTACAGAATCATAGGGTCTGGAAGGGACCTCTGGAGATCATCTAGTCTAACCCCTTGCTTAATCAGTATATCTACAGCAGATTATGCAGGAAAGTGTCAAATGTGGATTTTGAATATATCCAGAGAAGGAGATGCCACAGCCTCTCTGGGCAGCCTGTTTCAGCGCTCTCCTCATGAAAGAGGTGCTCCAGGCCCCTCATTATCTCTGTCAAAGGTTATGCCAATGTTTTTCAAAACAGGGTAGGTTCTGGCTAGTGTAAGATGAAATTCAGACCAGGCATAAAGTCAGAGATGTGAAGATGTCAGTTTCTTTCCCAGGCATTTATATCTTTAATTGTTAGAGATGAGGACATTGCAGTCACTGTTATTAAACTCAGCATGCATATTTTAACAAGCAGCGTATGTAATACACACATAAAAAGCAATTAGCAAGTGAAGGGAGTAACAGAGTGCAAATAGAAAATTGTTACTGATTGTGAATAATGGTAGCCAAAGTAAATTATTCCCCTTGAAAAGCACTGGGTTATTTGAAATGTTCTGTTTTCTGATTACCTGTATATAGAAAAACCACAACATGAGGTTCCTCATTTTGTATAAGCAGTTTGCACAAGACATCCAGAGCATAAGTAAGGAAAAAAAGAAGCTAGTTTTTTTCCATTGTCACGACTAACTAGAGGCCTACAAGTGTAGTTCTAGTCTCAGCGCCCAGTTTGGGGCTGTTTCCTCATCCACTATTGTGAATTTTGATGGTTCTTCAGTTGAATTGCATTCTCAATGAAACGGGTCTTTTCTCTCTAATTAATTAGTGTTTTGTTTTTTTTTTTCTTCTTCTTCTTCTTTTTTTTTTCTCTCTTTTTTAATTCTCTTAATTTCTCTTAATTCCTATCTTTTATTTATGTGTGTCTGGTGGTATTAGTATTTCATTGAATACTGGGATGTTTTCATAGTTATCGTAGTATTTTGAAGTAATTCCAAGTTATTTCCCAACTGGCAGTGGCTCTTGCAGTTATCATGTTTTGAGGAGTTAAAATCAATGACCCCTGTGGGTCCTTTCCAACTTGGAATACTCTGTGTTTCTATAACTTAGCCTGATTATGCTTTATTTATTTTCTGTGCTAGGTTTAGCAAGGCAAAGTTTGTACTGAGAAAACCAAGATGTGCTAATAAAGAAAAAAAAAAAAAGTATTGTTAACAGCTCTCCCATGTTATGTGTTCTGTTTTAAAGTAGTGTCTGAATAAATGATAGTATTAATCCATTTTCTAACTCATTTATCATTGAACTATGCTTTGGAAGGGCAAACTTTGTTTTGAAAGAATTCTCAGGAAAAGTTATTGTAGGAATTGCTCAACGCTGAACCATCCAAAGCAATCAAGAAGACCAACAGTGTTTTCACTGTATGTACATGCAGAGTTTTTAAAGCTGCATCATATCCCAGCCATGAAAAGGCTAACAAATCTTACATTGAAGACTGCCAATGAAAAGTACCTATTTCAATGACAATGAAAAGTACTTATTTCAAATTAGTATTTATTCTCTAAACTGATTAGAGTGTGTTGTACCATGAAGAATGTACATATTTCAGTGCAAGCTGGCCTGTAACCCAGGAACAGTAAAATGCTGTGAGTCCTGTCTGCAATTCATATTCAGGAGATTTGCTTTACTGAGTGTGACTCATTTGATGAACCAATTTACTGCAATAAAGATAACATTTTCTGCTTTCCTTCCATGACTGCCCATCATAACACACAGTGCTTCAGCTTTCCCTGCTCAAAGAAGCATCTCATCCTTGCAGGTTTTCAGACAAAATTCATTGTTGGGCAGTGGTTCTGCTCGGGTCATGAGATTCCAGTGGCTGACCTTCACAGGTCCCTTCCAACTCACCTTTGTGTGATTCGCTCTGCTATGGCTCTAAGCGGGGGCTGGGAACCATGGGAAAGCTCATGTCATTGATAGTGGGTGAGAAAAACAGAAGTCAGTGCCTTGAGGATATATGGTAATCCCTTCTACGGCATTGTACTGCAAGGCCAAAAAGGCCTTGATAGTGTCACAGGTCTGTTTTTAGGGCACGTTAAAACAAATTCTAAACCATCAGACATGCAGATCCTGAAGCGTGGGTATGAAATAAGTGAAAATACATCATGGTCCAGTGCACTGGACCATGTACTGTACTGTTCGTTTAGCAAACAGTGTATTTTCATGTTGACAAGACAAGTTGCTTGCAGCCTGAAGTATGTGTTTTTCCAGTTGTTTGTTTCTTTTCACAGTTAGTCTTCTCTTTTTGGGATTGCTTTAGAAGGTGATAACATTTCCTAAATTTGCAGATTATTGTAATTGATTTGCTGCTTTATGTTGCAGAATCATCAAGTTATGCTACTGTGAGAAATAGCATTTATACAAATGGATCTAATCTGATTTTGTTTAATAATAACTTGTGTTGGGCTAATGTATAGTTGCTTAAGAAAATTTTAGCACTGAACAATATATTTTTAATGGAGAATTGATTCTTTCCTTCTATGAACTGAATAAATCACACGTTTCCTGCTAGGAGACAGAAACATTTAATTTTGTTTTGAGTACTTTAATGTGCTGTTTGTTTAGTTCGTGTTGTTTTGAAATGCTCCTACGATTTTCTTCCGTGAGCTCAGGTTCATGCTTTGAAATCCAGAAGATTTAACCTTTGCACTTTTCTATTTTAGGCAGTCTTGCTTTACACATTGCATTTTTTTCTTTAAAGTAAGTCTGTTTCAATCAATATATAACACATGTTAATGTTATTGTGTCATTAATATTTAACCTGTTTTCGCACAAGACATAGGTGAGTCTGTTTGTCTTGGAAGCGGTCTTTTTTTTCTTGCTATTTCAGCATAAGATTGAGCACATGCTGAATTCTATGACTATTTTAGACATTTGCTTACTGGGAGCTGTTGGACTTATATAGTGTAAGGCCTGGTTTAGTTCTGTTTACCCAACTTTCTTCTTTCACTGCTGTTTTTTGTCTTCTTTTTTGTCATTCTTTTTTAATACGGACAAGGTATTGTCTCTTTCTCTTTGTCCTCTGTCTGTGTTACTTCTAAAATAACCAAGATCCCTACAAAATATAGCTTGATAGAAATATTATTAACTAAATGAGTACAGTCACTTTACGTAGCCTCCACTTAAGGAGTTGGTTTTGGTATATCTGAGGAAACAAGACTCATACCATCACTGGATATGGTCTTTTGGTACCTGTTCTCCAGAAACTTTTGAACATAATTTAAAACCTCTACAACTCTTCAGAGGAGGTTGTGGCAAGGTGGAGTTATGCCTCTTCTCCCAGGTAACAGTGATAGGATGAGAGGGAATGGCATCAAGTTGCACCAGGGTAGGTTCAAATTGGATATTAGAGAAATTTTCTCCAGTAGAATGGTGGGTCATCGGCACAGGCTGCCCAGGAGTCACCATCTTTGGAGGTGTTCGAGAACTGTGTGGATACAGCACTGAGGGACGTGGTTAGTGGACATGGTGGTGATGGGTTGGTGGTTGGACTAGATGGTCTTAGAGGTCTTATCCAACCTTAATGATTCTGTGATTCTCTTTGTTCATATTAACAATAGTGAAACTTGTCTCAGAGACTCTGGTAGGTTCAGAACAGGTTTGGTTAAAGCATGTTGACCAGTACTATAGATATACCCCCACACTTTTAATTTCTTCTTATTTCCTGTGAAACTGTATAAAGTTATAAATTTTCTCCTTGAATGCTCATTAGAGATGACCAGTGTTACTTTCAGAGCAACTCTCAATCTGAAGAAAAAAATGTGTTAAAAATATACAAGCACTTGATTTGAAAGTTTACTGTATGCCACTGGCATTAGAGTTAGCATAACTCCTGCAAAGACAGCTACAAATTTGTTATTAGATTTTCTCCATCACCTAAGGTCCCTTCCAACCCACATGAGACTATGATACTATGATGATATGATACCTAATGCACATAGAGTCCTGAGGGATTTTTTATTTGGTTGTTGTTTTAGCTGCAGTGTGTTTTTGTTGGTTTTAATGCATTAGCTAGCTACCTAAGGAGCCACTTTACAATAAATATTAATCCTTCTAGGACATGCAAATACTAAATTTACCATAAGTTGTTCTCTGTGATATTTTGACAAAGTATGTCATGGTACCTGTAAACCTGTTCTTGGATACCTGGGTAAGGATCAGGAAGTTGGAAACAGTTCTGAAAAGAGACGGGTAAATTTTTTAAGACTCTTGAATGATTAAAAAACTTGTTGAAGAGGCTATTAAATTTGGAAGCTGTCTGCTTTGTTCTTGCAGATAAGTATTTTTGGTTTATGACAACTGTTGTTTTCCAAATTTTTCTCCAATATGAAGAATATAAAGAGAGAAGTACATGTCATTTTTAAACTTCTATTTTTCTTGTGGTTCAAAGTCACCATATTGAGCTCTATCACTCTTTTGGCTGAAGTAGAATTGACCTGATTTCTCCTGTACTCAGTATTGTCAAGTACTGGCTCTGGAGCCTCTGGATTCAAGAATAAAAATCATGACAACAGCTGAATGAGATGGTCAACTTATATGAGTATTTTCAGGAATGATCACCAAACATGCATTTGTTTGTCACTGGAGTATCTGCAGAATCTGTCTGCTTACATGAGGAGGAATTGTGTGGAATTACAGATTTTCTTCCATTGAGGAATTATGGGCTTAAATCAGTACTTAGATGAGCTAGAAGTAGGGGTCCAATGATATGAGAATACTTTAGTTTTTTTTTATTATCAACCAACCAACATGCAAGCACAATTGTAAATGAAGTCTGTATGTAGTAATGATGGGTGAGTTACAGGATAGGGAGAGGAAAGCACTATTCCACCATCTTGCAGATACTGTTTGAGATTTGAAGTTGTTAATTTTATTCTTTGTCTTTGATTTCAGAAGAAATAATGCAGGTGACAGGGAGAAGGCGCTACAAGTTATGCTTCAGGTCCTGCAGACGTGTGATCACCCTGCTCCAGATATGTTTTGCTTGTGTGGAAGGATCTACAAGGATATGTTTCTTGACTCTGACTGTAAAGATATCAACAGTCGAGATCGTGCCATTGAATGGTAACCAAAGAAAGCCCAAAATCTTTCTTTAAAAATGTTTCCAGGCTTTTACAGTTATGAAAAACAGAGCTGTTCAATATAGAAATTCAAAAGTTCTTCATTTCCACTTTTTTAATTGTTTGATTTGAGTAAGTGATTTACTGAGTGCTAGGTATTTGGATACATTTCCTTGCTTCTGTATAGAGTGAATGCAACGAGTATAGGATGATTCACCTAACTCTATTCAAAGAAAATCTGCTTCAGGGCCAAAACAAAAAGCAAGTGAGTTTGTGGGGAATATGTTGGTGCTTTGTGCAAGGATGGTGCCTACCTTGCAGCTCTAGGACATAGAAAAGTCCACTGTATTTAAGGAACAATATTATAACTGCACTCTCTCAGTATCTCAGTGACCTCTAATGAGTGTGAAGCATTAAAACAAAGCACTTGGAGCCTATTTGTAAAACTTGCACTGAAGACTAATGCTTCCATTGCTTTTCTCATATGAATAATACCATACATGTTCTATTGCATGTAAGATTATAGCAGAAACCAGTTTAAGTTTTATTTTCACAAAATTACAGAAAGTAGCAGGACATACAACTGAACAAGTTTTTCTTTCTCATTATAAGACATAGAATTTCTTTGTTCCAAGTGTTCTTTGCAGTGCATCAGAGTCATGAACTAGCCCTATAGTCCTTCCAGTAAATTAATAGCTTAAAATGGCTACCCAAACTTTGCAGTATTTATTATTCAGTGAGATGTGAGCTTTTAACTCTTCTCTGCAGGTACCGCAAAGGATTTGAACTTCAGTCAACACTGTATTCAGGAATTAACCTTGCAGTTTTACTACTTGTTGAAGGACAGCAGTTCGAAAGCTCAATGGAACTGAGAAAAATAGGTAAGCATCCACTCATAGAGCCTTGGATGTGTTTTTTGCCCCTGTCCCTGTGAAGAAAACAGAATGTTTATTGAGGTGGGCTGTGTGGATAGAAACATGGTTCAAGCTTTTTAGTGACAGGTCCCCACTGGCAGCCTAAAACACAGGGATCTTGAAGGACCACTTAATATCTTGCTGACTTGGTGCAACTTTCTAGTAATGAGGTGCACCTAAAGGGCTCCAGCTGTAGGAGGAGAACAAGAACTGTCTTCAGCACTATCCATAAACTGCCTCTCCTGCACCACAGAGATGATCCCTTTGTATAGCTGGCTAAGTAACATAGTATGTTTCATCTTTCCTTGGGGATGTCACGGAAGAATCTGCAGGATTTCTGTTGTCTGAGAGATCACATGGAAAGATCTTTCAGGACAGTAACTACTTCTATACATATCTTCCATGTAGGCTGTAGCTAAAACCCACCAAAATAAGTTTATTTAAAAAAAAATAAAAAATGTATGATAGAAACAGATATGCATCTCTTAGAAGCATAATAGCATAATTTCAAAACTATATTTGAAATCAGGTCCTGTCTGAAATCCATACTCTAACCAGAAAGGTGAGGAATGCAGAAGCGGCTTTTAACCATTCCCATTTCTTTTCTCTGGGGTGGATTTGCATAAACCTCTAGCCAGTGATATCCTTCAGTCAGTGAACAGCTCAAGGAAACAGGTACACAGCTTACACTAAGAATCAGGTGGCAAATAGCACGAGATTTTTTTCAGCATCGTATGTGATAGGAGTTCTGTCTGTTTCAGTTACGCTGGGGATGTTATTTGCAGACCCAGCCTCTGTGTTAAACAGTATTTATATTTTTTCTGGAGAACATTTGCTTTTCTTTATTTTTATCACTCATGCTGAATCAAATCTTGTTAGACTTTTATTGATAGACTATTTAGTATATTATATATTAGTATATTAGTGTTTTATTGCTAGAAAAATGTTTCAATTGAAATTTTTCAGGTGTACGGTTAAACAGTTTATTGGGAAGAAAAGGGAGCCTAGAAAAAATGAACAATTACTGGGACGTGGGACAGTTCTTCAGTGTGAGCATGTTGGCTAATGATGTCAGTAAAGCAGTTCAAGCAGCAGAGAAACTATTTAAGCTGAAACCTCCAGTATGGTATGTAGTAGAAGGCTGTAGTTCTGGGAAATAAATGAAGTAAAACAATCCTGTTGACTCGTCGTTAATTTAACTGGATTTTTCCATTGTAGATTGTTTGTAACACTAATGTTATACTCTGTTCTTTCGCTCTGGAAAAGAAAGGGAAATGGTAAGAAAGTAACTTATCCATTATTGTTGGCTGTACGCCCCATTGCAGCAAGGTTTGTAGGAAGGAACTTAGCAATCAGTGACAATTCCTTGTGAAACAATGATTTTCAGATTTTAAATTGCCGCTGATCTTGCCCCTGCCATCTTCTGCCTCATAATATCATGTACAACTGTTACATAACTATTCATGTGACTGCACCCTTTTGTAGTAAGATGTTTATGAATGTCTAAATGAGTCTGTGACTTAACGTTTATGCTAAGTTAGCTGTTCTTTCAGAAATGTGTAAATATCAGCCATTTCCTTCATGGTAGTTTTTAAGGTACATTTGATTTTGCTTCACATTATACTTGGAGTTACTTTTTTTGACGTCTACGTGAAGTGCTTTTAGAATCTGGTTAAATTCTGTTATCTCTCTGTTAACTCACTAATTCAATACATTCTAGGTACTTGAAATCGTTAGTTCAGAATCTGATGTTAATTCAGCGTTTCAAGAAATTCACCATAGAACATTCTCCTAAACAAGAAAGATTGAATTTCTGGCTAGATATAATTTTTGAGGCAACGAAAGAAACAACTAATGGACTGAGATTTCCAGTAAGATGTTATGTCCAAACAAGTTTTGTTTGTCTTATGTTTCCGGATATCACCAGAATTAGATGACTCTAAGTACAATACTTAAATGTTTAACTGCCTGTTATTTCATTGCATGAACCAAACCCCTGTATTCTGTAAACCTGTACTTTTAAAAAAACATTCTACCCATTGAACTAAAATGATTGTAAAGAAATATTTCTAAGTCTTCTAGTAGAAACTATTATCATACTATTTGGTTGGCCACGGGAATGCAACATCTTCCTACCTTGTTTTGCCCCCCTCGCTTCCCTGGAAACTTTTTAGGCCTTACTTTTGTGGTTAATTACTGCCTGTTCCAGAGCATTAGCATTTACTGAAGATGTTGTCATGTGCTACCTGCTGTTTTATTAAGGAAAAATATTCTCTCAGGTTTTGGTGATAGAACCAACTAAAATCTACCAGCCTGCATATGTTTCAATCAACAATGAAGAAGATGAGAGATCTCTTTCTTTGTGGCATGTCTCTCCAACTGAAATGGTAAAACTGTCAGCAGATGCATCTCATGTATTCTGATTCATAATGCTTAGGTTCACTTTTTTATGTGTAGATTTGGCATGTGAAGATGTGAAAATGGATTTTTTACAAGGAAAACTATTAGATAAGGTACTGGAGATCAGGAAAGAAATATGGATGGATAAAGTTCAAGAGATTAGTGAAGGAATATATACAGTATAATCTTTTGAGAAAGAAATAACTTTGATTTCACACTGGGATATGTTTGACCAGCACTTCCTGTCTGGATGGTGTAGGTGGAGTGCAGAAAAGATGCATGTTAGAGTGAGACTACATAGTTACCTGGATCTGTGAACCTTTTTTTTTCAGTATGCTGTGCTCCTTCACTACTTGGAGTGAATGTGCCTGGTGCACCTCTCCTTTAAGGAACAAATTCTTGGTGTATATTTAGTGATGCTAAAAACAATTCAGATACTAAAGGGAGATCTCTGGGGGGGCTACATTCCAAGGCGCAGATTGTCCTTCTTTTGTTTTGCTTCCAATGTGCTCTCCCTGTTCTATCTTTATTGGCTCAATACTTCTCTAAGAAGAAACATGAAGTATTCTTTCCCTTCTAGCTTTGCTAAAACTAGGGCATAGTTTGCTTTAATTTTTTATATGAAAAATTGATTGTTTAAGTCAAAACATAGTGTAAATTGTAATTGAAGTTGTTTGGGTTTTTTTTGGTTGTTGTTGTTTTTGTTGTTGTTCTTCCTTGTTTTAATTTTATTCGAGAAAATATTTCTTTTTTTTCCATCCTGCAATGTTTACATTTGTTTTTCCTCAAGTGAGTAAAACAGCAACAATTCTTATGAGAAAGTTGGAGGATAAGAAAAATTAAAAATAAAAAAGGAAAATAATTGAAGATAGATGTTAGAAAAACTTTTTGTTTACCATGCTGTAACTTTGTTTCTGATAGTAAAGTTAAATAGTGTCTGTATTAATCTGATATAGTTCTGTTTTTCACAGAAACAGATTCATGAATGGAACTTTACAGCTCCTTCCATAAGGGGAATAAGGTTGGTGCATCTGAAAAAGTGTTTTTTTTAATGAGTGCTTCATGTTTCTTTTGAGTGGGAAGTCTGGATTCTGCTTCAAGTGCATTGTCTGTCATAAAAGCTGCTTCTGTCCAACTTGGCTTGAAATGTCAAATGGGAAGAATTTTCCTTTCCACCCATGGGCAGAGCTGTATATTTCACATAGAAATACACCTTTAGAATTTGTTTATGTATTCTCTTGTAGATTTCCCTGTTTTCAATTGTATGGCTGCTTTTCTAAACTTGGGCTAAACTTCTGTGTATTTTCCAAGTTGGGATATTTTGCTGCTAGAAATGCAAGAGATGAGGAACCAGGAGAGAAAGCAAAATGAAGTCTATGTGTCATAAAGCCTTCATCTGTGTTTATATCCTGATGTGTCTATGGCATTCTTGCTCTCTGCTTGTGTTTTGCAGACTGTAGTTTAGGACTGGAGTAAGCACATAAGCACAGAGTAAAGATGTGAGATGAGTCTTTATTTTATCCGAGCTTGTGAGTTACTACATTGGTAGACTGGGCCTTTTTAGAGACATAAGTGGCTCTTTGCTGGAGCCACTTTTACAAAGGCATAAGCTTAAGAGCTTGACAAACTTTACTTACCTAAGGTGTTCTGTAGTTCTCAGTGCAGGGGCTTTCAGGGCCACAGTTATCACTATAAGCATTTGAATTTTAAGTCCCAGGTTTGTCATCTGTGAACTTGAATAATTTTTAAGCTAATAAGCTCAGTGAAATAGAAATAAAATTCTGAGTAAGGTGAATGGTAGTTGCTATGAAAGCCTGTAATTTTGAGTGTGGACTTAGATCCTCCCATGTCTTTTGTATTTGCTTCCAAGAGCAGTTTGTAGTTTTAATGAATCCGATGTGTTTTTTTCTGTTACTCTAATGCAGTGTAAGTGGATGTGAAGTTATCGTTACAGAAGCAAGCCTGAGGAGCTGACTGAGCATAACTAAGCAAACCATTTCTAAAACACATTAATCACCTCTGGTCAACACATCGCACAAATCAGTCATGACTGAGAAAGTTAACTTCTGATTAAAGGGAGGCAAGCTATTCATTTGCCATGATTCTTAATCACTCTGGGGATTACAAAGCTCAAGGAAGGAATCCATTTATATTTAGAGGAATTGCATGTTTGCTAGTTATATGACAGCTTGAAATTGTAATACTTTTGAAATTACTTTTATGTCACAGGTATAACACTATTTATAATACCGTGTTTAGTTACTCTGTTGTCTGTCTTACATTTGCTTGTGGAAGGATCATCTTGCTTTGTCATTTAGTTCTTGAGCCGGGTATATGTTTGCCTTCTTTGCGAGAGTTGCTATATCAGAACCAAGATACAGAATGACAAAGCATATTTTCAAATATTTCTGAAAAAAATTCTGGCACAATTTTAATCTTTTGGAACATCTGTCAGTACAGCCCTAAATGATGCTACAGAAAGTTGGTCTTATAATGTCCTGCACCATTACTATAATCTACTGTCATGTATTTTAACTAGCAGCCTCAGCAGTGGCCAAGTATGATCTGGAAGAGTTTGATTAAGGCAACCAGACAAGAATAAAAATGCTTTTATTCATTTAATGCATAAAAATAATGACTGTTCCTTAACCATCATAGCTTGGCACTTATGTGGAATGATACTGAAGTGTTTGAAATGATAAGAGATTCATTCCTGGGTTTACTTTTGTATTTCAGTTGTGTTTTATGGCCTCTGCTTTTAGCTTCAATGCATTTAGATGAGCTATTTGTAACACTGGAAAGGCACAATATGCAATAAATAATCACTTTTTTAGAATTACTACTGCAGTTTAGAGTAAATATTGGTCATCCTAGAACTTGTTTATTAGTATTAAAGCCATAAAAATATATACTGTGAAGGATCTGCTCACCGTATCTCCCTGCTCAGTTTTATTGTGAGTGTAATGGACGTATAAAAATATGAAATATTGGTCAAATTTAAAGAAAAAAAATTCATATCTAGATTGTTGTCAAAACAATTCACTTTCTATAGAGGTATCAACAGATACCCTGAAATCTGATAGAAATATGTGAAGATGGAAGGGAAGAAGAGCAACAGACCTTAAAGCACTTGATATAAGTCAGCATTTTACCTAAATAAACAGTAGCTTAGACATTCATCAAACTGGGGGTAGGGTTTTAGTCCCTAGGATATAAATAAATGCAAAGCTTCTAGGTATAGTGAAGATTAATATAATTGCATATAGCTTTTTTTAAAAAATGTATTTGTTAGAGATTTCAATTAAATTAAAAATTACCACCACTTTTTTTTCTGCTTCTTCTAATAGTTATGTCCAAAACAGTCTTTTCTTGATGTTTCTTTTTACAGTATTTCCAAGTTTGATGAACGATGTTGTTTTCTTTACGTGCATGATAACTCAGATGATTTTCAAATCTACTTTTCTACAGAAAACCAGTGCAGTAGGTGAGTTCATTTTCTGTGGATATTACAAGAAAAATCTGTCCCAAATGTAATTAATTTAGTAAACATTGAAAGCTGACAATTTTGCCTGACTATTTTTTATCTTACTTTCTTCATTTCTTTTTACTTGATTGAGAAGCATCGAGCTAAATCCTGTAGTTTTTAAGGTGATAATAGCAAAGTCTCATCAGACATGTTGACTTATTCTGGTCAGTTAAAGTAGCTTCTTTTCATGTATTCAGATATTTTGTGATAACAATTATGTTGTGTCTTAGTAGTAAACCTACTAAGTTTCAGACCTAAATATAGACCATATTCTTTCTGTGGACAGATACTGACATATAGGTCTTCTGAATGAAGTAGGAGTAATTTGTTAATATACAGTATTTGGGGACAAACTGTATATTTTCTTGCAGTAATTATTAATTTATGTGTTATGTAGAGTAAACTCATGCTAAAGAGAATTATTAGCTCTATGGAGTGCAAAGCTTAGAAGAAAGGAAGCATCAAAATTGTTACCTTTTTTTATAAATGTTTTTTTTTTTTTTTAATGCACAACTGGAGTCTGTTTTAGAAGAGAGTCCCTGGTAGTCAATGAAAGAGATGTTGTAAATATTTTATAATCATTTTTAATAATTTGTAACCATTTATTATGGAATTTTGAGGAGGAAAAAGAAAATGTGGCTCACACAGGAGCCTACAGGAAAACTTGGTGTTCTGCTCAATGTTCTCCATTCCAGAGGACTAAATGAAATCAGTTAAAATCCTTTTTTTTCCAAAATATGTTACCTAATCTATTTTGTTGTCTTTCTGGATGCCCAACTAGAAATGACAAAATTGGATTTTCAGAAATAGTGGGGAATGACATTTGCAGCCAAAGTCTGTGGGAACATTTAGCTTAAACTGAAAATAATAGAGTTCTTGTCACTGCACACCAAATATGAGGTTACAAATCTTTTGCCACAGGACTGAACCTTTGAAAATCAATACATAATTTTTGAATATCTCAATTCCTTCTGTAATTACATTTGTAAATATTAGGACATAGTGAGCACCTCACATCAAACTGTGCAGCAAAAATATTTGTGTTGGATCTACCAATACTTTAATGTGCAATTACGGACAAGTATTTAGTTTAGTTTTGCAGGAGCAAATAAAATAATTTTATAAATTGTTAGGTTTTCGAAGTGTGTTTATGTTCTTTCTCCTTCAGAGTAGGATTAGTATGGCAGAAGTAAATAATGAAGGAAACCTGTGTCTGAATGTGCTATTCCATTTGTTTGCTTGCAAGCAAAGCCCATCCTGGGAAGAATTTATTTAATCTCTTTCTGAAGGGCTGTTTTCTGCTATTTGTTGCTCTCTTAGATTCTGTGGGTTGGTGAAAGAAATTTTGTCTGATGCAGTTGGCACTTTGGAACTAGAAGGAGAAATAGATGGAGAAACATTGGAGGTATGTCAGTGATGAAAGATCAAAGAACTGTGAATCATTTTCTCCATTTTCCTTGCACTTTCCTATCGGTACACTGGAAAGACAATCAATAAAATTTTTAATTTCTTAATTATATATGAAGCTTCAACTCTTACACAGTTCTGTGACCAGAACTACATTCATTTGAAAGAAGAAAAAAAACAACTATTTTAAAATGAAATGATCCTGCTAGTGCCGTAAACTGTATAAATCTCTAAAGAAGTGTTACTGATTTTATATTTACACTGCAAACAATCTATAGATAAGAGTAATCTGATACCACCTGGCTCAAGAGGGTAAGAAAAAGATACTGTTGACGTAACTGATGAGTGTAAAAACCCAGATGTGGTCTGTTTGGTTTGGATGTCTTTCTGCTTCTATCCCATTCTACCAATTCTATTATACAATTAAAAGCCGTTACTACAGTGAGCCTTTGTAGTAATTAAGGTATCAGAAGAGAATAGATGACCCTTTACTGTGCTGTTGCAAGAAATTTCATACTGTGTGGAGGAAGAATTTTTTGCACTAAAATTTGCATGTGTTGATTACAGGATTTTTTCCTCAAGTGAAATGGACAAGATAAGAACGCCTGTTAGGCCCACCTTAATACATGCATATGTAGTCTTGGCATTTATTATAGGATTGGGGTCTGCTTTGGCAAAGAAAGTGTATAATCTATAGCTGCAGACTTTACATTGCATATTTATGAACTTAGCTCATGGCAGGAAAATCTCAAAACATCACAGTCTATTCAGATGTGTAATAATCTCCCACAGGAAGTGAGTTCACCACAGCTTAAATCTTTTAAAAACAGAATTGGTAAAAGCCCTTGAGAATGCACAGTGGGAAACAATCCTGCATCAGTCAACAAAGTATAGAGAAATGACCACATAAATTACTGTTAGATTTTTAAGCTACATCATTCTCTGAGTGTATATCCCAATGTTTCAGAATTATCACCTTGTACTTACTATTTTAGGTGAGAAAATTAAATAAGAATTCGAGATACTAAGGGGAGGATAAATTTGCTTAGCTAAAGTAAAAGGCTTAATGCCTTCCTGCAGTCTGAGATCTTTTTAAATGAGACCATGTGGAAAAAGCACCTTTGTATCTCCTTGATGGACTTGACAAGCATAGAGAAATCAGAAATTCTAACTATTAATAAAACAAATATTAACACATGGGGAAGGGGAAAAATAACTTTGAGCACAATTTGGGGAAAAAATGATCATTTCATTTAGAGAATGATAATGTTATTCTGAGATTATGTATATTTTGAATTGTAGTGTTGCTTGAGAGCAGCTACATTTTAGGTCTCTGCAGTTCTCTCTGCCTTAGAATATTTGTTTCTGCGTATTGATATTGAAGAAGTTCCTATCATTTTTTTAAGTTCCTACTGTGCTCCACATTGGAGATCAGACATCTCCAACCCACATTAGTACATAAGGTCAGCTGTAAGCACTTGTTTACTCCTACCTCCTGGCTGAACTGCACATACAGGGGGTCACATATTCAGACCTTTGGCAATGAGCAGTGATGGATGCAATCTTTCTTTGGGCCTGTTGGAAAGCAGCATTAAACACGTCTGGTCTCTTAAAATGTCTACCAACTAGCAGTGAACTATAAATCTCGTCAGTTTTCATGTTTCATGGGACACAGACTGGAGAAGAGTGATTATAGAGCTGCCTTCAGAGTAGACTGTTGCAGATGGGATTGCTGTCAATCTTAAATTCTGTAATGTGACTGCTGAATTCTTTCTGCAGTTTGATGTCATATGATAGCTGTGAAAGCTGGATGTGTTACTAGCAAAGAACTTGACAAATTTTACATATGGCATTTTAGGTCAGTTGTGCCTATCATATAACAAGATTATGTTATAATTGTAAAGTGCTGAAACATGGAAAATGAAACTATGCTAAAGCTAGGCTAGCTCAAGTTTAGCTCCACTGAACAGAATATGCTGTTAAGATAAACGAGACAGTTTTTCTTTAGCACTTTTCATATAGTGACAGAAAACATGTCATCTTTTCTGAGAGGAGGAAGGGAGTTTCAGCAACACATGGACAGTGTGATACCAGAACTGCAAAGAAAAGTCAGAAGACACTTCACAGGATGGCTGATGCTGGCAGGCACCTCTGTGTCCATCAGGCCCAGCCCCTGTCCCAGCAGCATACTCAGAGTAGGGTGCCAGGGAGATGTCCAAGGAGGAGACTGTACAGTCTCTGGGTGGCCTGTGCCAGTGCCCCATCACCTGCACAATAAAAGGGTTCTTCCTTCATTTCAAGGTAATAGATCTCAAGTCTATATTCTGCATGAGATAGTAGATGAAACAGAGGTAGTAATTATGGATAGAAACATCAATAGTTGTGGCTATTTGAAAAAAAACAACAAAAACACAAAAATTGAGTAGAAAACTCATGAAGCTGCAGAAGATATTATGCTGTTTTCCTATATGGGAAATCTGTGTAGATTTGGAAAGATGCAGAGGGAGGTCTATGCAAATCCTGATTATACGATTATATCTGAGGCTATCAAATTTCCCTGTTGCTTTCTTTGGAATTGGAATCAAAGATTCTCTTTAACCCAGTCCCCATAAGAAACTTGGGTTAATTTAGTACCTGGGGTGTTTTTTGATTAGGCCTCACTCATCAATACACTTTCCACTCACCTCTTTGTAGGAGATCTCTGATACCACAAGGGATAAGGCAAAAAGGCAGTGTAAATTAGTGTAGTTTTGCTGAAGTTTGCACCAGCAGTGACTTACACAGGTGGTAGAATGGCCCACCATCTTTCAATAGCAGCAAATACAACCATTTTTTAGGTATTTAATAATCCTTGCAGAACAGTCTTTTGATAGCACCGTTTCACTGAGCTTAATTTACCATTGTGTTCCTTTTTTGGGTGAATGCGTTTGGAAGTTGGTTAGGGAAGATGTTTTGTAAAGCAAATAATGTGGACATTTTGAAAGTTGTATAATGCATGAGGCTGGTGGGTAGGTACCATCTGCTCTGCAGTAGCTACTCTGCACTGACTAATTCAGTGTAGTGCAAAACTTCTGCTAAACCTCTCTGTAATCTCAAATGCTATTGATCACAATTAATGTACTGCTTTGTTTGTCTTATCTGCTTGCAGTATGAATATGATTATGATGAGAAAGGTGACAGAGTAGTTCTAGGAAAAGGTACTTACGGGGTAGTATATGCTGGAAGAGACCTTAGCAACCAGGTCCGAATAGCCATCAAAGAAATACCCGAGAGAGACAGCAGGTAAGAGTGAGCTTATTGTTGTATGTACACATTGCTACCAGAACTGTAGTTGTTTGCTGAAAACTTGGCTGTTCTTAACAAGTATTTCTATGTGGTTGGTTTATAATGTTGCAGTATACTCACATTCAATTATCGTGTCCTCCTAGTATTCCTCAGCAGCCTTTGGAGAACGAGGACATCTAATTGTTTGGGAAAGAGTTCATATACATATGTATAGTTATGTGTACAAATATATATATATATGTGTGTGTTTATATGCATAGATATGTGTGTATGTGTAAATTTCATGAAAATGATACCATTTGACAATATATGTATATCTTAAATCCTAGAAAAATTAATTTGTTTTTAAAGTTGCAGTTGTATCTCATCTGTATTCCTTTCAAGGAGGAAAGAAAGGATAAAAAGAGTTTCTAAAGTGAAGGTACCATGCAGAACAAAGCAGACTGTAAATATGTTAGCTGAGGGCATGTTTCTCCTCCTCAGTTGCTCTGTGTTCTACCTCTTCTTTTTTTCAGCAGGCAGCAAGTCACTCTGCATTTTGAAGGTTGTGGGCAAGATATTTACTGAGAGTTGGATCAATATCACTATAATCCGTTCTGTTTGCAAAATATCATTTAAACATAGCCTAAAGGCCTTTCCCCCATCATGAGATACTCCTTGTTGGGTTTTTTTTCTGTTTGTTTTTAATAGATATTCTCAACCTCTTCATGAAGAGATAGCACTGCATAAATATTTAAAACATCGGAATGTTGTCCAATATCTTGGATCCGTTTCAGAGGATGGATACATTAAGATTTTTATGGAGCAGGTGCCAGGAGGTTTGTATTATTCTGAGCTTAATCTCTCAAAGAAACCAAAAGCAGTTGGGACCCTGAACTTAGTGAAAGCCAATGGATGTGCACTTAATGTGTTTGTGCACAGTATTTGGCTTTTCTGTTGAGCCATTCATTACCAGTGGCATTCTTTGCATGTGAAGAATGATTTGAAATATTCAACTCCCAGTCTTTTCTCCCCTTCCTGTAATAATGATGGAGAAAATTTACTAGGAATAAACTATGTAATGTTTGGTGTCAAATCCTCACATGTTGTAGATCCATAGAGATAGAACTCTGATTTCCTTTTAGCTTGATCAGCTAAATAAATGGAGCTTTTAAGATAGCTTCTGTTGAATTTGGAGAGAGGTTGAGCAAACCGAATATGAATTGGTACCTGCTACATTCAAACATCCTTGGCAGATCAAAGACAGAAGGGGTCTGCTTCTGTTGCTCATAAATCACTGTTTTGTTCCTTCAACCTTCTCTATATCTAAGTCCCTCTTCACCTACTCTAGGTTTCACTCCCACCTCCCTTTTGTATATGTCAATATAAGTCAGGATGAATGTAGTCAGTTTTGTAATTTGCAAAGCTAAAAGAGAAAGAGGAAAAAGCAGTTTTTCCATAGATGACCCACACACAGACATTCACAGAATAAATAAATGTATCTGGGGCATTCAAGATTGGATAGATTTTTATTTTGAATTCTTGAGACCTCCTGACCTAAAAACCTTCATTTTGACTGTTTTTTTGGTTTTTTTTTTGTTGTTCTGTTTTAAGCTGAGGCACTGACGTGTGTGATATGCTGATATAATTAACTTAAATCAACACTTCCACTTGTTTTCCTACACTTGTTAAAAGTGTCAGCTGCTGCTGTTTACCTGCCTTTTTTCCTCTATTCATATTTGCACAGTGGAGTGTGCTGTGATTAGTTGTTAATGCCGGGGTGTTATTGAACCAATTCTGTTAATTTTAACTCTGCAGCCAGTGTTTAAGAGAAACCAGCTATGTTGGCAAAGGCTACGATTCCCTTTAACTGAATTTGTCTGGCATTAAATAGAATGACTGCTTGCTGTTTATTATGAACAGAAAAAGAAAGATTGTCTTTATTTTGGCTTGTGATTAGAGTATTTGTGTAATTAAAAAAAGAATTAAATCTACTGAAGGCAGGTGACTTATAGATGACTTACCTCTTTCTCTGTACATCCATTAGTTTGTTTCTTTAAGATCATTCCTTTGTCTTTTCCTCTTTTCCTTTGGAATTTCTAGGACATAATCTCATATTTGCAAGGAAATTGGGTTTTGTTTCCCCTTTCCCTCCTCCCCCCCCTTTTTTTTTCTTTTTCTTTTCTTTTTCTCTCTGAAGTAAACCAGCTTGTTTGCTCATGCATCTGGTTCACAAAGTGTAGTATATTACATTATACAGTGTCATCTGTTATGGTATTTATTTCATTGAGAGCTGAATGGTTGCTCATCCTTATCTTAACAGCTGTTAGACTGAAGTGAGTGAGATGCATATAGCCCTGTTGTAACATTTCTTCTTGTCATGGAGATGAAAAAAGAGCTGGTAAAAAAGAAACAGCCAGTCAGGAGCAGTGGGAAAATGATTATAAGTGCTGTATTTCTCCCATGTTAGGATATTGTGCAAAAGGTTGATCTGGCCTTAAATGTTTAATATTAAACTTGGGATTTTGTAATCTTGATATTCTTTCTTCTTAAATTACCTAGGCAGCCTCTCGGCTCTCCTGAGGTCTAAGTGGGGGCCAATGAAAGAACCCACAATTAAATTTTACACCAAGCAGATTCTGGAAGGCCTTAAGTATCTCCATGAGAACCAGATTGTACACAGAGATATAAAGGTAAATTTTTCCTCTGGTGTGTCTTGTGTCATTTGCTTTTCATTTTATTTACTTCAGTTAGTTTTACTGTAACCTGATGTAGAATTTTTGATAGAATTTCATGGAAGCTTAAAAGGAAGGAATACAACAATCCCTTGATGCTTCTGGAAAATTCCTTTGTAGAAAGGTATATTAAAAAGATAACCACAAACCTGTAAGAGTATCGAGGCTGGGATTTAGAATCTGCACTTACCTGTTTTCCCCCCTTCATCCCACACCTTCTCTCTTTCATCAAAACTGCAGGGTGATAATGTGTTGGTGAACACCTACAGTGGTGTGGTAAAGATATCTGATTTTGGTACTTCCAAACGGCTGGCTGGAATCAATCCATGCACTGAAACATTTACAGGTATGGTATGACCGGTTGAACAGAGATTTTTGTGAGTATTGTTAATATGAGTTATTCTTCACTGCCATCTAGGGCTAGGCCTATGATAGGTTTAGATGTAGAGCCAAGAGGCTTTTTGGATTGGTGGTGAAAATGGGATTAGGTCTCTTATTCTATGCTATACAGTGCTGTAAGTTCCCTTGTAGAACAAAGTAGAGAAAAATAGCAGCGTTCAGGGAAAACGAGGCTTAATGAATAACAGCTGAAAGTTCAGACTGTAAAATGACAATATGGTCACATAATTACTCAATTATTTTATCAATGGAAAAAAAAAAGGCATGTTTTCACTTGTTGTATGACCATATGCATAGGCTGACAGCACAAATCACTAGTCTTGCATTGGCCTGCAATTTAAGTATGGAAAAGTGTCCATAGTCATCAGTCATGTGGAACGTGGAAGACACAACCTATGTTTAAAGGCTTCCCATGACCTGGTGATGACTGCATTTCCTCCTTTCTTAGAAAGGAAGCCATGAACATAAGATCATGAAGATTCTGAAGTGTTAAGTAAAAAATACTGTTCAGAAAAGTAAGTTATAAAGAAAGCTTGTGAATTAGAAACTTGACCTCAAATTACCATCCAGATCTGAACAGAGTGTATGTTGTTTGCCTCTTGAGATCAACATCCCAGCAGGTGCAGGCATTTGAAATGAATGTTTTCTGCAAATCTTTAACGATTTTAATTAGAATTAAAGAGAACAAAATAAGTGCTATTAGTGCAACTTGGAATCATAAATGCAGCATTTGAATGCTTAGAATGATGCACTGCAAGAAACAATCTCTTTGGTTGCAGCAGATAAGCATGTACATGAAGGTATGTCTGAACAGTTGGTTGCATGCTGCCTTCTGAAGCATTCCTTTAATGAGTTCCACTGTGTTTTCCAAGGTATTCAACAAATAAATTTTAATGAGTTGTCTTCCTTAAGTAGCTGGATGAATGATCCTCAAATACATACAGATATCCAGAAAAGAATATTTTCAGTTTTTGCCATCAACATCTGTCCTTGTCATTGTTGTTAGATGAGTTGTTATTAGAGATGGTTTATGGAGAAATAGTATCTGAAGAAATGTCCCCATACAGTAATAAAAAGGTAAATTTTTTCCTTGTGCTCTTCTTCTTTGTTCTCTTGTATATTTGCTGTCCCGCTCGTGCCTTAGAGGTATAATTTACCGCGACTAGAAATGTTTTACTTAAATTCTCAGTTTGGATTTAAAATCAGTAGGCAGGGAGCTATTGCCGGGGAGGGCTTTAACAATTCTCCTGCTATTTGTTTTGCTTCTTAACTCGGTACATAAACTGCAGATTTTAAGCATTATGCAATACAATCAGGTGATTCAAGGGTAAGGCTTCTAGTGGTTTAAACATTACATCCATCCATTTAAGACACTCCGCCTGAGGGCAAAGCTATGGCTTGAACTGTAGTTCCACAGTAGTTTAATGAACATACAAATATCCAATGCCTTTATCTTTGCCAGATGTCCTCTATTTTATTCTTCATAGTTTTACCACACTATAATTTCATTGCGTTCTTAAGAAGAAAAATGATTTAAAGATACTGTAAAAGACCTAGTAGAAATTTGTGTGGAAAAAAAGTACTGTAGTGGTTGAAACACAGAGAATGTTTATAGATTTTCTTTGCTGATGTGGACTGACTTCTTGTAAAGCCCTCTTGTCTGTTTTCTGAATATACTATTAAAGACCAGAGATTCCAGGTTGATTATTCTTATTTCATTTTTGTACTGCTTTTTTTCTTTCTCAGTTTTATAGCTAGTTGTTGCACTCAGACTGTCTGCAAACGAACTTCAGGGGCATCTAGTTTTATCTGTTAACAGCCAGCTGCTGGATCTTATTTTGTCTAACTTCAGAAGTTTCAGCAGGTTTTTCTTTTCATCTTTTTAGTAACTTTGGTTGTCAGCAATTCCAAACACATCAAGAAAACTTCACTGAATTGCAACTTATGAAGAGTTCCTTGATTTTTGTAATCATAATGTAATTAGTTTATCTTGATTATTGCCTCAATTGTCTGTGTAAAACTTCAGATTAAAAAGAAACAGAAAATTCTTTATCGACTTATATTTACCAAACCACCTGTATAAACTAACTTTTTGAAATTCCCAGTCACTGTATCGTGCAGAATCAGTGCCTTTTTGATGCTGTTTTTTGGTGGTATTGTCACAACTCCATTATTTTTACAAGACTTTATTCTTTGTTTAAAACAAAACAAGAACAACAAAACACGACCTTCACCTGCTTGCTGGGTTATTCTGTTTAAAAATAAATAAAAAACAACAACAAAATACCTGACGAAAATAATTGCTTTGACACATTGTTCATAGGGTTTTTTAACTGGGATATTACCTTATTTACGTTGTGATAATTTACCTTCTCATCGCCATTAGAGGTATTTCTTGCAGATGTTGGATTTTTTTAAGCTTCTGTGAAGCCCTAGTTGGCTGATTCTTAATGGTTTAATCTTATTAAATCTTGCTTAATATTATGGAGAAGTGTTCCTAGGAACAAACAATCTGAAAGGAAAAACAGATTATATCTGCATTAAAATAGGGATCTAAGAACTGCCAGTATGAAAAGAACTATCAAAGAACATTTTTCTAATAGTTATTATCCTAAAAATACCAATCATTTAGTTTGTGTACTACAATAAATCGTAGTCTGCTAATAGTGAAAGACTTACAAAAATATGTTGAGAAAAAAAGTATGCTTGCCCTTCTTGCTCGGTTCTCTCATTTCCCTACTTGTAACAGTTACACTCAACAAACCATTTTGTTTTGCACTCTCAACACTCTGCTTCTACTTTGCAGTCTAAAACTGTATTTTTTTCCCCATGAACTACTTCCTTAGAGTTTTCTCCTCATTACCAGTAGGCATCTTATCATTTAGAATCCTATCTTCAGATCTTCTGTCTTTATCAGCAGAGACATTTTGGCCTCTCCTTGAACTGTTCACTTTTTTGTTAAAGCTGCTCTCTTACACCAGTGTTCTCATTATTCAAGTAAACATAGGAAAAATTGCTCTCGTGAACAATATCTGTTACTGCTGCTATTCCTCACCTCCTACCTGCATAATCTTTACAATTCAGTGCCTGCAAAAAAATATTTCATGTGATTTCATGTTCTAAGGAAGTGTTTTGATTGTTGAGTATATTTTTAGCAGTTTAAAACCTTATATTAGAAGGGGGAAAAAGTTTATAGAAAAGATCCTGAAATGTAACTTTTTCTACTTTTCACTGCCAATCTCAGAAGTCAAATCTTTTGGCTGCATGGGCTGCATTCGTCGATTTTTGGATTGCTTAGTGGTGTGTTCATTCTCTTTAATAAAACTGAAGAATATGCATGAAACTTGGCAATCCTTTTTGTCTTGACCAGGCACACTGCAGTACATGGCTCCAGAAATCATTGACAAGGGACCACGAGGATATGGTGCACCAGCTGATATCTGGTCACTAGGCTGTACCATGATTGAAATGGCAACGGGCAAGCCTCCATTTCATGAGCTAGGAGAGCCTCAAGCAGCAATGTTTAAAGTAAGTGCATGGATTTTCTACTATCTGGTTGATGAATTTTCAAATTCCAATTTAATTTTGAAAAGATTAATTCAGTTGGTGGTAACCTTTTGTTGTATGGATTGTTTTGCACAAAGCCACAGTCCCAGCTGCATTCTTAATTCTGACTGAATTCTCTGACAGAACTCTCTGACTCTTCTGCTCAAAGCTGTACCGCTCTAGTGAGCTGTAATTTATTTTTGTGCTGGTAATAGGTCATGACTCAGAGCAGCAACCTCAGAAATGAGTTAAGATACATGAAAACTAATATTCTCTGCCTTCTATCTTCTCCTGCTCTTGATTTCCCAGTTGGCAACCAGAGTCTCCAGTGATGACAGTGAAGTTCTTAGTGCTCCTTTAAGAATTTTTGTTTTGTTTTGTTTTTTAAGCATTCCTCCAAGAGGATGTGTTTGCCTTCTCTTTCTAAGGCTCAGTCTTTTACAAGATAGTAGGATGGACTCCATCAGGAGAGGGGTGGCCAGCAGGGACAGAGAGGTGATTGTTCCTCTCTACTCTGCTCTTGTGAGGCCCCATCTGGGGTACTGTGTCCAGGTGTGGAGCCCACAGTACAAGAAAGACAGAGAGCTGTTGGAGAGGGTCCAGAGGAGGGCCACGAAGATGATCAGGGGGATGGAGCACCTCCCCTACGAAGACGGGCTGAGGGAGCTGGGCTTGTTCAGCCTGGAGAAAAGAAGGCTGCGGGGTGACCTCATTGCAGCCTTCAATGCCTCAAGGGAGAATGGTCACATAAGATGGTCACACTAAGAGGAGTAGTCACAGCCCAGTGACCTGTTGGCTGTCTTCTCTTTGCCCAAAGCAAAAGTGATTGGTGATAGGATATTGCCCATTTATAAAGTACTGTCCAGAGTTACAAATCAGATAAAAATGCTTCAACAGAAAAGGCAGGTGTTCTGATATTGTATCTTACCAACGGAAGACAACATAAATAAATACACTGCTTTGATTTATTTATTAAATACATTAATGTCATTGCAGAGGTTAGTAAGTCGCAAATACTAAAATAAAGTTGCCTTCAATTTTTGTTCGATGCTGAGGTTTGAACATGCTTAGCTTTCTGATTTGGAAGGCATAATGCATTATTAGCATTTTATCTTCTGCACCGTCATTCAATTGCAGGCACCACTGCTCAGCACTTCCAGCTTCAGCTTTTCTTGAAGCCTTACTGTTAAGTGCATAATGGTGCCAAAGTATGTTAATGCGGCTCTATAATGAGATTGTTTAAATAAACTATTCATTTTATCAAGCTGCTGGCACCTGCTTAGCTGCTGGGCTGCCATCATCCCTTGTGGACACTGTCTTTCTGCATGGTCACCAGAGCATGTTGTGTATAAAGGTGCTGAGTCTACAAGTCAGACACGCATCACACAACTCTGACGTCAAACCATTTAATGCCAGATCAGCACGAAAGAGTAAAAGGGCAGTGAATTCACTGGAGAAATCACGAAGGAGCAACTTGGAATAGTACGTTTGTCGTTACTTAAATTATGGGGGTGTCATCTCTTTGGCTATCACATGATTTTCAGTTCCCTTACACTGAAAGGCTATGGAAGGTATCTGGCCCAAGTGCTGGGGGCAGTGACAAGGTCAAGGTCATTGTGAGCATTGGTGCAAGGAAATTTGGCAGCAGTGGGAGCAGAACAGGTGGAGGCCCCAGGCAGTGAGACAGTCATGTTAGAGGAGGAAGTCATTCCTGATCCTGAGCACGGATGTGCTGCAGGAGGTCAGCAGCTGAGAGAGATGGGGTGCTCCACTCCAGGAGGGATTGGTGGCTGTGTGAGAAACAGCATTTGATGAAGCCCTTGGGATGGACAATGTCCAGATCTCAAGACTGTCTGAAGGTAGGTGTTTGGGCACATCCGTACTTTGTCATTTATGTAGCACAGTGGGTATTCAAGCCACATTTGTAGTGCAGTAAAACAGGATCAGAGCCTCACTGTCACTTCACTGCTTTGTGTTGACACCTACCTTGCTGCTTTTCCACTTTGATATATCAGTAAGAATGTGCTGGATCAAGCTAAGAAAACTTTGGCTCATGATCTCCTTGCCACTTTGTTAAAATAACTGCTGTTTGTGTTTTACTTGCAGGTCGGGATGTTTAAGATTCATCCTGAAATTCCAGAATCACTGTCTGCTGAAGCAAAAGCCTTTATTTTGCTGTGTTTTGAGCCTGATCCCTGTAAGCGTGCTACAGCGTCTGATTTGCTCAGAGATTCTTTCCTGAAACAAGTCAACAAGGGCAAGAAAAGCAGAATCGCATTCAAGCCTTCAGGTAGCAGCCAAATGCAGGTCAACATCATTAGTAAGGGTTATATAAAAGAGTGGAGCCATTAAGCACTTTCTTTTACTTGTGCCAAGAAATCAGCAGGAACTCAAAAGCCGAAAGTGACTGCAATTTGTAATTAGACATATTATATGTAACAATTTCCTCAAAATATGAAGTCTTGCTTATTTTGTGTACTGTGTAATTGCCTCCCAACCAAATTCTACCTTCTCCCACAAGTAAATTACCCATTTATAGGAAGTTTAAATTAGAAAAAATGATGTTCTGTAAGGACTCCAAAGCCATTCTGCAGTTTAGATTCACGGTTCTGTACAGCTTAGAGATCTGGGCTTCACAGAGCTGGTCCTTGACACCTGGAAGTGGGTCTGTCAGGTGTTTCAATCGACATTTGGTCAGCGTTGTCCAGCTTGAATACAGAAAATGGATATCTGACTCTGTTTGCTGAGGGAGCTGTGCTGGGGGTTGCTTAGTTTTATCCATCTAGCGTATTTCCCCCTGCTTCCCCACAGCCACATTCTCAGTGATAAGCAACCGTCTGTATAGACTTACCAAATAAATCCACGTCTGAAGGAACTGTCCATTTAAAAAATAGGCAAATCCATTGATCTTACCTCTTGTGTCTGCGCTCACATCCCCGGTACAAACTGAAATGCTTCTCCTTTTGATCATTTTTCCCCGTGGCAGAGAACTTTTGAAAGAAAAGGAATGGAAATCTAATTGGGGGGGTGGGGTTGGGGGGGAACTAGCAAATAATTTATAACATCTAGATGAGCTGTTTTCAGAAAGGAAGTGGGCATCTCTGTCCTGAGAGGCAGTGGGCAAAGAGAATTGCAGTCTCTGAAGCCGGACTAGGTTAGTGGGATAGCTGGACTCTGATAATGGGGCTCTTTGGGGATAACCCAAGGAGCTTCTCTGCAGGGGAGCAGTGGGAGCAGCAGGAATCAAGCTCAGTGTTGGCCATTACCATGAGCAGAGCAGACAAATGATTCAAATATTGCATCCTGCTTGAGTAAAGGCAGCAGCTGCAACTGAATGTGTGCATGGCTGCCCCAGAGCAAGAGAGAGCTGTGTTGGCTGCAATAGCCATCTCTGTGGAGAGCTGGGGGCATGAAGCAGGCCATGGCCCTGCAGCTGCAACAGTTCATTTCATCTTCTCACCATTTCCCTCAATACCCATTTCCTGTCTTTTCCCACATTTTTTACCCATCCTATTTCTGTCTTTTTTTTTTTTTTTTTTTTTTTGTCGTTGTTTCTTTTCTTTTCTCTCTGATAATAAAAGCAGCTCACATCAGATCTCAGCCTGTACCCCGGGGACAGCAACTTTCAATTTTCTGTGCTGCTGAGAAGCCTTTGAGCTCATTCTCACAATGTGACATACCTTGTTTCATCTCTGTGACTGTTTAACCTCAGCCATTTGAACATCTGTCTTGCGCTATGGAGGATATCAGAGCTGTCTGAATAACTTTAACTTCTAGCTCCCTTCCTCCCCCCTGCCTCATTGCTTCCCTTCACCATTTGTAGTGACAAACATCAAACTTCTGTGATGTTTTAGCTTCACACATGTGAGGACTCTGAGAAGGCAAAACTTCTTCCTTGGCTTTCCTATCACACAGCTGTACAATGGCAATCAGGATTACAGCAAACTCTTTGTAGGTTACCTTTTTTCTTCTTCCAAGATGAATTGAAATGGGATAAGAGCTTTCTTTCAGACCTTAGAGAGGGAATATTTACTGAGGGCAGAGGGAAATGCAGATGAGGCTGATGCCATGGGTATTAGAGTGGGAGCAGAGAAATGGAGCCACAGAATAATTAAGGTTGGAAAAAACCTCTCAGATCATGTAGTCCAATCACTAACCCATCCCTACCGTGTCCCTCAGTGACACAGGGATGTCCCAGTGAGGCAGGAGGGGCTGGGCAGCAGGGTGCTCTCTGCTGAGATCTGGCTATGCTGGTTGTTACCACCAGCACATTGCTCCTTCCTGCCTCTGTGTGCTCCATGTTCTGTGATGTCTGCTCGCAGATTACAATCGGAACTCATCCCTCCCACTGCCCATCCATGGAGAACAGGCTGGCAGCAGCAGCAGCGAGCACGGCTCTGTTTCACCAGACTTCGATGTACAGCATGACGTGTTTTTCGAAAGGCCGAAGAGATCCATTTCAGAGATTCAGACAAGGCATCCCATTGCTCATTTATTGAGGTAAAACAGTTGCTTTTCACTTGACTCTTGTGAGGGCTCTGTGGATTAATTCATATTATATTCTGTCTGGGGGCATTTATTTACCGTGATGACTATCTAAGCAGGTGTGTTAGGCGAGTGAAATACCAGTTAATTTAAGTATTATTTATTTAACTAACAAACAATGGTTCTTTCTCCTTAAAGTTTCTGTGTATTTATGTACTTTTTTTTCCCAGTAAATAAATGTTGGTCTCCCATTGGGTGATTCAGGAGTGGATGAGCTGCCTCCTTCCAAGTACTCTCAAGAGAACATGGGGAAGGGGCAGCAGACAGCTTTGCTGATCAGAGAGCACAAACCAATACATTCAAATGAGTATGCTGAAGTATGGGACCAGAAAACATAACCAGCAATCTCAGCCCAAAATTCTCAGCTTTCCTCCCCAAAACTGAGGCAGTGCTGGCTGATGATGGTGCCGTTTCTCAGCAGGGTGACATCAGTATTGTGCCACCACTCAGGTTTTCATCAGCTGAGGGTATGAACCCTCTTCTCTCTCAAAATCAGTGTTTAGCAGTGTGATCAAAGCCCTGCTGTAGTTTAACTCACTTTTACACCTACTAATTACCCCAGCTCACTACTGACAGCACTGCCACGTGGGCATTTCTGAGGTCTCTTATTTGTGGCCCTGTTGCTGATGCAGTGTGCCTGATGAGGGCCTGGCCCTGGAGGACAGAAGTTTCTCTCCTTCCAGTGAGGATAAGGATTCTGGTCTGTTCCTGCTACGGAAGGACAGCGAACGCCGGGCAATTCTATATAAAATTCTCAAGGAAGAACAGAATAAAGTTGCTTCAAATTTACAGGACTGTATTGCACAGGTAATTTCATTTCAGCTCTCCTTTTCCTGCTTCAAAAGGAAAATGACAAGCCAAGTAGCCAGCATCACTCCTTTCCTGAAAACCAATAAATGAAGATGCCAGTAGTGGTAAATCAATAGGACTTTACATTTCTGTAGTCCAGGTTCACAGTGGCATTCACATTTGATGGCTTGTGAGCTTCAGGTGGTTGAGCTGTTCCTTCTGAATACCTTTAACTGTGCTTAAGCCTTTTGCTGTAGTCTGAATCCAGACATCACCGCGTGGGTGCTGCTGGGCTCCTGTTCTGTGGGCAGTTGGTGGCTGTTAGAGGTCTGAGGTTGGTGAAATGTGGTTTTGGTGACTTTTCTTTTCTTTTTTGGTGTTTTATTAAGGACAAAATTGTGCGGTAGTTCATGGCCTTAACAGAGTCTAAAATCTGTGCATGACATCTCAGTCAGAAGTAACCATGGTTTTAAATATTTTCCAGGATAAAGAAGGATTATTTAGTAAAGCACGTCCTACCTCAGTCCCCAGCTGTTCTGTAGCATGGCTTTAATCATCTTTCCATTATTTCTGTAATACTTGCCCTTTTCCTTTTAATTACACAGGTGGCTGTTCTTACATGTACCAAAATGGTCTTAACTGCAGGGGTTCGGACTGCAAATCAGAGAATGAAAGTTTGAGTGCTGTCGCTGTGTAATCACAGAGCTTTTTCTGACTTACAATAGATGGGTGCATAAACATAATGGTTATATAATGTCTGCACAATTACTTGGAAGTCCAGAGTCTTATTGTAGGAACACCATCTACAAGCATTTGGGTCTCTTACCAACTTGCTCTGCTGCTTTTATGGAGGAAAGCTGCCCTCTACAGTACATTGGGCAAATGTGTAAATATTAATCTTGAACCTCCCCCTTTGTGATAGCCGCAATAGCAGTAGGTAGACTTGGCTGATTCAAAGGTTCTGTGGTATCTGTGCTTAGGTGTGAAACATACATGTACAAAGCTATAAATTATAACCTAGATACTTATACTACTGATTAGATACTTAATGACATTGACTTTTACTTGATAGGTGTTCATTATTTTTTCTCCAGAGCTCTGAAGAACTGCAGCTTTCAATGGCCCACATCAAGCAAATTATTGGGATTTTAAGGGACTTCATACACTCTCCTGAGCATAGAGTGATGGCGTCTACCATATCCAAGTTGAAAATGGATTTGGACTTTGACAGCACGTCCATCAATCAGATTCATCTGGTGCTGTTTGGATTTCAGGATGCGGTGAGTTCCTTGCCTGGGCACAGAAGGAAAGGAAGCCTTCCTGGACAGACCTCTCAGTGCAAGGGTTTGTAGCTTCCTCACTCCTCCTCACCTCTCCCCATGTTCCTGCTCTTGCTGAGCAGCCATCAGAAAAGCTGCAGAGGGAAATGTGGAACTGAAGCCCTGACAGATTGTAACCTCAGCCTCAGTGAGACGGGTGCTCCCAACCTGGCCATGAAACTGAGTGGGGCTGAAGGACAGCCCATGGGCCTACCAGCAAGTTCTAAAGCTCATTCTGCATCCTGCATTTGTTCTCTGTTTATATCCCGTTGTACGGTACAGGGGTGTGAATGTCACAGTCTGATTTGAGAGCTCTAGTCTCAAACTATCAGATTGGCTGCTTAGCCTTTCAAAAGTGGGAGGGTTTTGATGATTCTTGCGCTTAAAACTTCACCTTAATACTGAAAAACAAGTTTTATTTCCTAATTTGCAAGAAAATATTGTTTGTTGCAATTTAACTTTTACTTGCTCATATATCTGCAGGTGAACAAAGTGTTAAGAAATCATTTAATAAGGCCCCACTGGATGTTTGCAATGGACAATATAATTCGCCGTGCAGTCCAAGCAGCAGTCACCATTCTTATTCCAGGTAAAATAATTCGGTTGTAAACAAACTAAAAGGAAAAGCTGATTGTGCATTTGTGTGGCAAATGGAACAGGTAGATGTTTCAGCACACTCCATCAGCACGTCATGACCCGCATCCCCTGTGTTACTTCATCAAGGGCACGGGCTTTTCCTACTCCTCTGCACATCATGAAACAAGTCCTCAGCCTCAGCTGAGACTCCTCCACCTGCAGTAACAAAGAGCAAACTGTGCTACCCTATGGAGATATAAACCTACTGAAATAAAATCTTATATTATTTCATTTTATCAGAACTTCGAGCTCACTTTGAGCCAGCATCAGAAACTGAAGGTGGTGACAAAGATTGTGATGAAGTGGAAGAGAGTTTCCGTCCCTCTGAACAAAACGGGACGGAGGATGCTGCCGTCACATCAGGAGTCAGCACCCTCAGCTCCGTGGTGTCACACGAGGCTCAGCAGCATCTTAGCCTTGAGCTGGGCAGACTCAAGCAAGAGACCATAAGGTAACCCAGTGGCAGGCTCACTAATGAGCATACGCAGAGCTCTTCAAAGCACTTTTCCTATTCTTCATGGGTTATACTTACATGTTGCTGCCGATGCATCTTCTGTATGGGTGCAAAGTAAATCACCGCAGCGTTACACTGCCTTGTAGTAAATTATAAAGAAAGAGAAACTCTGCCCAGGGAAACTGCTGAACACCAGGAAAAGAATTTACAAAGTATTTACTAAATTCTGCTGCAAAGATGAGAGACTTAAACTGCTACCGCCAAGCTGAGACTCAGACAACAGAATCTAGCATGTTACTGAAGAGTGTCAAGTATCCCTTGTATCAAGTCCTGGGGCAGCTGTTAAAAAATGATCAATACATGTGTTTTTTCAGTTAGATTTATTCTCAGCATGGTGGCTGTTTGTCTCTCTTGTATGACAACAGGCTTTTGGAGAAACTCGTCCAGAAGGAGAAGGAGTATCAGACCCTACTACAACGATCTCTGGAGCAAAAAACACAGGAATTGCACTTGCTTCAATTAAAACTTAAACCCAGAGGTATGAGAAGATAGTGAGTACTTTGACAGTATGTATGTGCATGTTCATGGGATTGGTTAAGGGGTGATTTGGATCTTGTATTTTAAGTTTAAATAGTCTCAAAACCACCACTTTTGTCGTTGTTTTGAGGTGTAATGACCTATTATTATTTTTTCTGTTAAAGACTGGCAGTGGCCTGCATCAACTTTAAAAGAGAATGCAGACCCAGAGCTCACAAACTGGCTGAAAGAACAAGGGGCAGACCTGGATACCATTAGAAGGGTAAAAATAAACATATATGTTTATATGTGTATATGTATATAAATATATATACACCTTAAAAAAATTGGCAGCCCTTGTTAACAGTTTGGTTTGAAAGGAGGAATACTTAGTTATTTAGGAACCAATTTCCCTTTCAGTTTGCTGAAGAGGATTACACACTGAGTACTGTCCTTAATGACATCACTAAGGATGATTTGCGATGCCTTCAACTGCGGTAAGGTCACAGCTGAGAGCGTAATTAATAAAAAAGGGGAGAGGGGAAGATGTTATGATGTTGTTATAGGCCTATTATTTTACTCTGATCTTCTGTTAATATATGAACAACACTGACTGCCACACTTTAACAACATAACATAAGCTATACAGTAAGTTATAACATGCCCTCTAACTTTTTGTATATATCATGACAGAGCTATTTCTCTGCCATTCAGCACCTTTCTGTCAGGCAGCTTTCCAGCCACTCTAGAGTTTACATCTTGATCTCTTTCAAGTAATGGATATGATGGTTTTTCGCTAACCAGTTACTACTGTCTGTAATTGCTCTCTGTTCTTCTCGAGACAGTGGCGGTGTTCTCTGCAGAATTTGGAATGCGATATTAATCCACCGACAAACGCCTGATAAGCCCATGGAGGCAGAAGGTTAGCCCTTCGGAAACAGAATGTGTAATGGGAGTAAGCAAATGAAAGATAAGATAGATACATTCCTAAGTTATTGGATGTATATATGTATATAGTCTCCCTGCCTTGCAGGTTTTGTACAATTACATAGCTCATTTGACCATCAGCTTACTACACAGTAAGTAGTATAGAATCATAGAATCACAAGGTTGGGAAGGACCTACAAGGTCATGTAATCCAACCATCCTTCCATTACCGTTGCTACCACAGGCCACTCATAGCTCCTCATCCAGACGCCTCTTGAACACTACCAGGGACAGCGACTCCACCACTTCCCTGGGCAGCCATTCCAGAGCTTTGCTGGGTGAAAAAGTTTTTCCTTATATCTAATCTAAGCCTCGTCTGCCACAACTTTTCCTTGGGTGGCCATTTCCTCGGGTCCTGTTTGTTGTATGGGAGAAGAGGCCAATCCCCTCCTCATCACAACCTCCCCTCAGGAACTTGTAGAGTGCCATGAGGTTTCCCCTGAGCCTCCTCTTCTCCAGACTAAACAATCCCAGCTCCCTCAGTGGTTCCTCATAAGGCTTGTGCTCCAGACTCCTCACCAGTTTCATTGCCCTTCTCTGTACACGTTCCAGTAACAGCTTATGGAAGAGTAGCACAGAAGACAAATGCCCTAGCACTGTAAATATAAAGCCTTAGCTAAGAGAAACTTGTCTGCAAAACAGGTGCTTGTCCTGCTTTCAGCTGAGACAGAGTTGATTTTCTTCATAGTGTCTGATATGATGTTATAGTTTGGCTTTAGGAGAAAAACAATGTTGATAACAGACCAACATGTTTGTTAGTTGTTTCTGAGCAGTGCTGTAAAGATATGAGGACATTCTGGCTTGTTTTTTTGCTTCTTGTGCTGTGCTGACAGGGAAGGGGCTGAGGGGAACGCAGGAAGCTGGGAGGGCAGAATAAAGACTGTACCACACACCTCAACTGGCTTCAGCATTGTGCACACTGAGCTTTGGGTGTGTGACAGGTGTGTGGGCTGATGGCTTAAGCAGGAAGGGGTACATCAGCATACATCACCTCTTCCTCTACAACTGTACACAGCCTTGTGTATGAAAGCTACTCTCAGCGAGCAACTAAGCAAAGGCTGCTGTGATCACACAGAATCACAGCGATAGTTTTGATCTTGTAATTTGGCTGCAGCAAAAACCAGACTCAGAGGTCTTTGTTTCTTTATCAGCCGCTTCAAAAAACAAACAGCAACAAAAAGCAATCAGAAAACCAGATTCAATGTTGTTAAAGTTTAATGGATTTTTTGGTTTCTGTTTGTGTTTTTTTTTTTAAACACTGTACATGACAAATGCAGCAATCCAAAGAACATCTGTGAAGCAAATATATAGCAATTTAAATAAACTGCTGCTTTCTCATAATTCAGCTCCTTCTGAAACAACATTCAGGTGCACTTAAGACAATCTGTACAGTGATGGGACTGCCTTGCTCAGCACCTCTTCTTTTGAAAGAGGAGGTGTTAAATAAAGGCTAACGTTTGTTTCCAAGTCATTACAGTTCTTGTAGATGCGTTCACTTATCCTTACGAATGGCTGACAGACTTGTACTTGATCCACTGGTTTGGGCCACGCACTTCAAAGGGCGGCTCGTTGAAGTAAATGTGGTTTCCTAGTTCTTCCAGTGGGGGCTCTGGGTCAGTGGTAGCAAACTGAGCAGCTTCCTCTATTTCTTTTCTCACTGCCACATCAATTTCCTAAAGAAAGAAGAAATGCTAATTAGAAAAGGCAGCTCGGAAAAGGCATCAATATTTTGAATTGAAAGGTGATAATGAAATACTGAGGTGTTAAAGATGCTAATAAAAAATTAGAAAACAGCGAGTTTCCTCCCTACTAAAGCAAAGCATAGTACAATTAATTATCCCAGAGGAACAAGACTGCACTGAGCACTTTCCCTTTCTGCAAAACAATGCAAGTATACAGAGAAACATGACTGCAACCCCTTCGACTGGGCATAAACCCCACCTTTACAAGGTCTAAGGAGATCTTAGTAGTGTAAATATCCTGATTATTCTATTTGCTTGGAGAGCTTCTGGCTCTGTCCCTAGGATTCTTCACTACCAGTGACCATTGTCAGTGTAAGACTCAAAGCTCAGAGCCTTATCTGCTTGATTTGATTGATTTCTTAGATGCTGACACGACAAGAGATGTAGTTGAAACACACATACAGAGCCTTACACTGAGTTATAACTCAGCGCCCAAAAGCAAAAAGCAGTGCCTGCAGAGCACAGCTGCATTAGGTGGTGTGCAACAAATCTTTACTATCAGTCCCCCAAAAAATTACATTCCAGTAGAAAAGTTCACAGAACAAGTGAATAAATATAAGTAGTATGTGAATGCACAAGAGCTTGTTCAAACACCTACTAAAAGCCATACCTTTAGTTCTTCAACGCTAGCAAGATTATTGTTGATCATTCTGTCCTTTAGCAAAGTAATGGGATCACTTTTGCTTCTCACTTCTTGGATTTCTTCTCTAGTGCGATAGCTGGGAGGAACACAAGCAAAGAGATGAACCTTAGTAATTCTCTTGAACAGAGGTGATGTTCTGGACACAGCTTGTTTTTAGAGAAAAGGTGTGACCAAAGAAATATCAGGAATGTGGAGAAAATACAGCAGCATTCACAGAATCACAGAATTGTAGGGGTTGGAAGGGACCTCTAGAGATCATGGAGTCCAACCCCCCTGCCAAAGCAGGCTCCCTACACCACGTCACACAGGTAGGCGTCCAGGCGGGTCTTGAATATCTCCAGAGAAGGAGACTCCACCACCTCCCTGGGCAGCCTGTTCCAGTGCTCCGTCACCCTCACCGTAAACAAATCCTTTCTCACATTCATGTGGAACTTCCTATGCTGTAGTTTCATCCCATTACCCCTAGTCCTGTCCCCACGCACTACTGAAAAGAGACCAGCCTCACCACTACGGCCCCCACACCTCAGATATTTATAAACCTGGATCAAGTCCCCTCTCAGCCTTCTTTTCTCAAGGCTAAACAGACCCAGTTCCCTAAGTCTCTCCTCATAGGGGAGATGCTCCAGGCTCTTCACCATCTTAGTGGCCCTCCGCTGGAAATTCATTATCCAAAGTAAGCATGGCTACATACAGAAGAAGGTTTCCTGGATTTGAAAGTGGAAGCGAAGTCACACAGAATGCAGAATTCATTAATAGAAGGTACAGAAATTGAGCTGACATTGCTTGTTCTGAAAACTCCATTTCTTAATGCAGAAAATAAAACAAGGGGTGAGTGGTCAGACTTGTCACAGTGATTTTATGATAACCTCCACGCATTTCACACAGTTTTGGGTTTCTGACCATCAATACTTGTTGTCAGTGAATGCTAACAAAGGGTTTCCATGGTACCTTATGCCAGGATCGCTCATACTGTGGCCATGATAACGGTATGTCTGCAACTCCATCACAATAGGACCCTTAATAAAAAGAACATACAGAGAACATGAGCACCTTAAGCAATCGACTTGTTACAGCATTAAGTATTTGCTACAGGTCAATAATACAAGTGACAAATGCTTTTAATTCAACTTTCTCTCTTAGTTTAATCAATTCACACAACCTTATCACAAGCAGTAAAACAAAACTCCTCTTAAATGAAAATGCACGTTGGTAACTACCAGCATTTACTTTCATATTCTTACTGAGTGCTGTTAAGCAAAATGGTCCCTTCCAGTGCCACTCACACACAGTATCACAGTCTCATGCAGGTTGGAAGGGACCTTAGAGATCATCGAGTCCCACCTCCGGGATTCGAGTCTCCTGTGTAGCAGAGCGGCACTTCTACCACTTGCGCCACAAGGGGATTCGAACCCGGGCCTCCAGTGTTGCAAGCGGCACTTCTACCACTGCGCCACCATTACCCAGACTATTTCAAATTGCTTCTCATTTTACTGACTTACTTTTCCAGCTCTGCAGTGTTCAGCTGCAAACTTGGCTGCTTCTCGAACACAGAGAACATCCATGCCATCCACCTGATGCACACAACAAGTTAAGTCAAAAAGAGACCAGAAAAGAAACTTTCAAATCCAGTACTTTCCTATCATAAATGCAACAGGAACTCCATCTCAAATTTTCTATGACTACAAATAGTTATAAACGTATATATAAATAGAAATAGATGGGTATGTACATATTGCACACACGTGCCTCAAAGCATACTGGAGCTGTACTCACTCTAATCCCTGGGATGAAGTCTCCTCTTTTATAGTAGTCAGTACTGGCCGCAGCTCTTTCAACTGAGGTTCCCATTCCATATCGATTGTTCTCGCAGATGAAAATACAAGGCAACTTCCACAAGGCCGCCATATTGTATGTTTCAAAGATCTGGCCCTGAAAGAAAAGGAGCAAGTTCTGCCTGGGCAGGGAGCTCACACTTGAAGCATTAGGCTCTACTGAAAAATCATTCAGTTGCAGCTAGCAAAACTTTCGATACTGGAAGTGATCTGAGATTAGCCCCTTGCTGCAGCTCAGCAGCAATAAAAGACAAGTTATATAACGTAAGGTAACTTTGATCGCCACTCATAATTCACAGAATTTTTTAACTTTTAAGCCTATTTCAGTCTGTGTTAGAGTAGCACAAAACACAGAATGGTTTGATTTGGAAGGGACCCTTAAAGGCCACGTGTTTTGAAAGTGGGAAGGTAAAATCAACGGTGCACTCTTTTTTCCACCCAGCTTTATTTCTCTGCCAGTACCATGAATATAACTGTCTCAATGTAAGTGGCTCAGCAAGATGCACTGATATCAGAAGACTCATTTATTTAAACCATCATTACAACAGATCCAAAGCCAGATGCTGTCTGGGTTGCAGACACTGGACAGACACGGGAAGGTGCTCCCCTACAACCCAGAAAGGCAGAGCTCACAGTTCACAGAAGGAAAACTGACTGCCCACAGTCACATTTCTCCTCACAGAGCCACCTCACACAGCTTGTTTACCTGGTTGGCTGCACCATCCCCGTATAAAGTCAGGCAGACTTCATTTTTACCAAAGTATTTGCAGGCCAGCGCAATCCCAGCTCCAAGAGGAACCTATCACAGGACAGGACAAACAAGGGTTTTAGAACAGCGGTTAGAGAATGTTGGAGACAGGTTGCTTGTGAAGCGTGAAGACACTCCTGATATCAGGGATGTGCTTAACAGATAAAAGAGTAGTAACAAATGGAAATGGGTTGGTGGCAATCTACCTAGCAGCCAAAGTATAAATAGTAACTATATTCTTGGCTTGATGCATATTGCAAAGCTGTCAGAAAGCCAGAATAACAACAGATTTAACAGCCACAGAGCAACAGTAGCTGCATACAGGTTCACACTGTGAAAAATGAGAAGAAACGCTAGGATGGGAAACCAGCCAAATGGAACTCATGTTTTAAAGTAGAAGTTACGTATATACCTGAGCACCGACAATACCATTACCACCATAAAAGTTTTTGGTATACATATGCATCGATCCTCCTTTGCCCTTCGCACATCCTCCTTTTCGACCTGGAACATGAACAAGTGATTTCTTTTTTTCAGAAGAAAAATACTACACGAATGGTAACACCTAATTCAATTCCCAAAAGTAATAATACTGAGACACGTTACTGTTGTCATGAGATTAATCTCAGGAGAGTTAAGATACTGCTTCTCATACATCAGACATAATAGCCTCTCCCCACAGAACTTATAGTTAAATGTATCACCAAACAAATAAGCGAAGCCGGGGGGAAGAATGCTAATGAAAACATCACTTGAGGAGTACTAAGTAAGATTTATTCATTAATTTTAGACCCTACTTTACTATAAAGTGCTTTTGTATTTTTCAGGACACTGAAACACCTCAGGTGGTTTCCTATTTGAAATAGCCCATATGGTCTACATTCCTCATCTATCTAACCCATACTTCTTAACAAGAAATATATACAGTCCTTTTACCTTAGCTTCTGCAAGAAAAACATGAACACTGTTCCAAGTTAACTGCAATAATCTACATTTGTCCTCCCCGCAACAACAGCCAGAAGTAAAAGTTACAGGTGAGACAAAGAATCAAACTTGAGCAAAACTAATCCTAAGGCTACTGCAGTAGCATGTGAACCCTCATTTTATCCAGCACAAACCTGTAAGTTCAGCGAGAATCTCTCGAACTGGGACGCCTCGGGCATAGGTAAAACCGTGAGCTCTGTATGCTGTTATCACATGGTCTGTAGGCTTTATGGCAGCTTCAATCCCTACGCAGCAAGCCTCCTGTCAGCAATGGAAAGCAAGTTCAGCAATGAAAAGCAAGTTCAGCAATGAAGAGGAAGCACACCATTTCCACAGGCTGCAGTGTGGGACGGTCTGTCTGTGGTCCCCCATACAAGAAATAAAGCAAGAAACAGGAAAAGCATGCATTACAGCAGAGTGCCTGAAATCCCAAGGAGGAATAGGCCTGACTTTGCAGAACCTGGAGCTACAATAGCCTTGGGCTCTATATTCCAACCTGTCCTGTGTGCAACCAAGAAAATTACAGAGAAGACAATAAGAAGGTGAAAAGACCTGCAGAATTCTTCTAGTTCCTGCTCTTCAGGGCTGCTCTCAAGGGCTACTCCTTCCAGTCTGTATAGATGTCTGGGATTCCTTCAGCCCAAGTGCAAAACCTTGTACTTTGCTGAGCTGAACCTCATCAGGTTCACCTTTCAAGTCTGTTGAGGTCCCTCTGAATGGCATCCTTTACATCATTTGTAAGGAAATAATGACCCAAATCGCAGGCCTGCTATGACTTCAGACATCATGCACAGACACTCAGTTCCAGATTTACGACCTCATCTATTCAAATCCCTAAATTAAATAGGGCAAGACAGTATGAAAATGTCTTGGGGGAAAATAAGAGTCTCACCTGACCATCATATAAGTGACAGAAGCCACGAATAATCTTCTGCTTGTACAGCTGGTCAGACTTCAGCTCCATGCGCCGTATCATCTGCATTGACTTGTAGTAATGGAGCCCCTCCTCTCGTGTCAGCACAGCTGTGGTAGCAGGGCCTTCTTCCAGGCGATGGAGGTCACACGGCTGTGAAGTTCAACAAGTAGTTACTTCTTGACACTCATCAATCCTGTTTATCAAGACCACTTTTTTTTTTTTTACTATTATTAAATGCCAGTTTCAAAGTCAGGTCATAATGTCTTTTTTAAAAAGCAAACCCCAACAACATACAACACAGCTTCTTCCCCAAACCATGAGCAAGTTGCAAAGAGTACTTTTGTAACTGAAATGGGATGGGGTGAGATCCATCATGTCAGGACCCACAGTGCTGCTTCCACAGGATATGAGTATTAAACATTCAGCTTCTTTACCTTAATTTCGAATGAAGCTTCATTTGCAAAGTCGGCATAGTTACGTGATGCCACCATCACTCGAGAGGCCTTAAAAAGAAAAACAAAACGTGAACAAGACTGACATGTAATTACCAAGCAGTAACAGATGTAGCCTCAAATAATTTCTA
This sequence comes from Coturnix japonica, assembly GCF_054131305.1. Taxonomy (NCBI): domain Eukaryota; kingdom Metazoa; phylum Chordata; class Aves; order Galliformes; family Phasianidae; genus Coturnix; species Coturnix japonica. The sequence goes on from NC_140663.1 coordinate 110,359,841, forward strand.
ACAGTACGCTGACACTGAGATACTTTGTGACTGAAACTCTCCAGTGGCATATCTTCATAATATCAGAGAACTTGGATTTTGAATGTATGCACTATTAGTTCAAAACCCACTATTTAAATTAAGATTAGAAAATGGGAACAGAATTTTAAATTCTTGATACCCTTGATTAACTAAATAAAAGAAATAAGCCTCAGAAGACTATAAAAAGGATCAACATCACAAAAAACATATACTTTTCCCTTCACCTGACAGGTTCCTTATATGAGCAGTGTCACTGCCAATTAAGATGGCTCTTCACACTGACTGCAATTTCACAATGACAGCAGAAAAAACTTCCCTGCGAGAAAAAACACACAACCCAACACAGCAGACTTCTGGAATGTGAACTACTCTCCTTTAGAGGGAGGAGAAGATGGAAGGATGCATGAAATACAGAACTATAGAATGAGGGACACAGCAGGAGAGAGACAAGATATTTGAAGACACATTACTGTTCAGTCTATGTGCACAGTCTATTAGCTAACAACTGGTTTTCTTAGGTAACTTCAGTACATGATAATTGTCCACGCGTGCCTTGTGGCCACAGTGTGAGGAAAGCACTCAACCTTCAGCAGCAAAGTTGTACTGCTAATTGTCACACATACATTTGAGAAGTTTATTCAACCACGGAACTTGCATATGTTCAGCTCAAAGTTAGCTCTTTTTAAACGTGGAGACTACCCACTGCTGTCTCCAACAAAGCTACGACTGATACACATAACAACGGGACAAAAGCCAGGAGAGATTTCTCAATGCTTGTTGGTTATCTCCTGTTGGCCATTTAGTTTGTCTGTCATGACCTCACAAGCTCCCTTGTTATCAGATTAAATATTTGGAGTTCTTAATTTAAACCGGGTTTCTACACTCTTTACCACGATGCACCAGTATTACCGGTGATAAAAAGCTATTTTAGTTCTAGAGCTGGAAGTCGGTCACGAGTTTGGGATTCACAGAACCAACAAATGACTGAGGTTGGAAAGGACTTCTGCAGGTCAGCCTGGTCCAAGCTCCAGACCTGAATAGATGCACTGCTGGAGAATCTCTGCAGAAGTTCTTAATACGTGGCCAGAAAACATCAGAAGATACAAACATGAAAATCCTTTGACAAAACTGGTTCAGGCCTTACCTCACTAACAGCTCCCTAGGTTAGCAGCATTTGGAAGAGGGGAAAAAACACAGAAAGAAAGGAAAAAAAAGAGTAAGTAACTGTAACAAACAACTGGGGGAGGAGAATCAGCTAATTACTGGCTAATTGGAACGCTGTGAGAAAAGTAGTTTCCCTTTAGGTAAGCTCTGAGTCACAGAAACCCATCTTTATGCTTTACAATTAGTTACAAAATAATGCCCTATGGGTTAAAACTGCTTTAATTTATTTGGTAATTTGTAAATTCACTGTAAACACACAGGAATAGTTAATAATTGGAAGCTTCCAGGATCCCAAAAACCATACTGAGATATTGTTTGAACTTCTGGATAACACTATGCCAGGAGCAGGCCAAGTATGTGGAGGAAGGAACACATTTTGGGCACCCAAACCTGAAAATTTTAATGCAGATATTTTACTTGTAATTTACTTGTAAATTAGGAAATGCTTTTAGGTCTATATTCCACGTAGTCCCAATACACACAGCAAGGCCTCCTGTTGACCCTGCTCTGTGAGGCCACCTGCACAAAGCCAGCCAGCTACAGCTGTTTCACAACAAATGATTGCTAGGTAAGAGAGCTACCCCAGCACTGAAGCAGGGCAATGGGTTACAACTGGCCTTCAGCTGACAAGTGATACTCTTTAACACTGTCAGAAAATAGTGGGTCTGGGTTGGGTATTAGGAAGAATTTCTCCTCAGAAACAGTGGTGATGCAGTGGCACAGGCTGCACAAGGAGGTGGTGGAGTCACCACCATCCCTGGAGGTGTTCAAGAACTGTGTGGATGTGGCACTGCGGGACATGGTTAGTGGGCATGGTGTGGTGGGCTGGGGGTTAGACAAGCTGATTTTAGAAGTCTTTTCCAATCTTTATGATTCTGTGATTCACTTCAAAAGAAGTCAGATGAACATAGTGGGAAACTAGCTGACCAAGTTTACCCTGATTACAATATGGCACGTGCCGACGGTCAGAATATAACAACACAAAAATATAAACATATAAAAATAAGGCCTGGAAAAGGGTTTCAGAAATGGAATTATGTGCTTTAAACGTCATAAACATGGGTATCTCTAAAGACTGCTGCAGAGAGCAGGAAGCAGGACTCAGAGGAGCACCCTTCTCTCCCTCCTGTGGTAGCGCACAGGTTGTCCCCATATATCTAAAGCCACGGAGCAGCAGCAGCCATTTTGTTTGGTTCTTTTTTACGCAGTATTTAATATAGCACAAACAGATAGAACTCCAGCATGATTTCTGACACCGGCACCATGTGACGTTCTCTGCCGTGTGACTGACAGACCAACAGGGCGCAGGGACCCCCGAAACCCAGCCCGCCATAGCGGCCCCACCACAGCACGGCGCGGCACAACGGCTGCGCTGATAACGGCCACCCCCGCCCTTCCCCAACCCTCTCCCGACCCCGGTAGATACCGGCCGAGCTCACCGTCCTGCCGGCGGCGGCGGCCGGGCCCTGCAGCACACGGGAAAGCGCGGCCAGCAACATCTTGCGCATGGAGCGGGAAGGGACGGCGACTCTGGAGGGGATCCCGTCCTCGAGTCTCCTTCAACCACCCGCCCCGGCTGCCAACAACACGGCCCGCCCCGCGGCCAACCGGAGCGATGGAACCGGCTGACGTACACTTCCAGCGCCGGGCAGAACGACGCTTTGCCCTGCCTTCCGCCTCCGATAGGCGCGTGGGCGGCTTCTTCCTCTGTGGCCCAGTGTGTGTGGGTCCGACAGGGGGAGGTGGGCCGGTCTGAGTGTGCTATCCCCGGCAGCGAGAGCCCTGCCTTTCTGCTGGGACCACTAAGATGGTCAGAGGGCTGGAGCGTGTCTCCTGTGAGGAAAGGTTGAGGGAACTGGGCCTGTTTAGCTTGCAAAAGGCTCTGGAGAGACCTTACAGTGGCCTTACAGTGCTTGAAGGGAGCGTATAAACAGGAGGGGGAACGGCTGTTAATGAGGGTGGATAGTGATAGGACAAGGGGGAATGGTTTTCACAGTATCACACAGTATCACAGTCTTGTGTGGGTTGGAAGGGACCTTAGAGATCATCGAGTCCAACCCCCGGGATTCGAGTCTCCTGTGTAGCAGAAACGCATTTATTATGTTCCCTTTGTGACATTGCTACTTTTCATGCTGTTTCATCAACATTTGCGTGTTTTCTTCGTTAAAAACTATTACAGCATCCTGAAGTAATTAAATCCTCCCCTCTTCAAAAAGCAGTGAATAAAACGAATTCATGAATGAGGTAAACAATGAAAAGGAAAACATAATAAAATCATAAGCAGACAATGCCAACAGAAAATTTATTTGGTGATTATGCAATATTTCATAATGGAGCACCTTGCCATGTGTGACTCTACTGTTACCACACCGAGGGTGTGTTGTGTGACAGGAGGCCAAAACTCAGTGCTTTCTATCATTCTGGGTGTGATCCTGAAATGTTATCATTCTTCTGGATTGCAGCTGCTGTTACAAATGTCTGCTGTCATGACAGAGCACTGGAACAGGCTGCCCAGGGAGGTGGTGGAGTCTCCTTCTCTGGAGATATTCAAGACCCGCCTGGACGCCTACCTGTGTGACGTGGTGTAGGGAGCCTGCTTTGGCAGGGGGGTTGGACTCGATGATCTCTAGAGGTCCCTTCCAACCCCTACAATTCTGTGATTCTGTAAGAAATCTGGAGGAGCATTTGGGCCTTTCCCAGCTCACCGTGTGACTAAATCCAGCAGTAATCTCCGCTTCATTTAATGAGCCTGGGGTTTGCTGCCTGGTTTTTATTCTTTGTGTGCCTACCACTCATGGTAGGAAGCAGAACAGGGGATTGACCCATGGCTTCCAGCATGGCTACTGCATTGAGACTACTTCAGGCTACTGTCCTCTGGGCAGACATCTGCTCTTCGATGCTTGCCCAGGTCTCCATTGTGGCACCACAAGGCAGTGCAGCCTCATCCACGCTGCTCATGGGGAGCAGGCAGCAGAGCTGTGCCCTGGCTTCTTCCTAAGGAAAGTGGTCAGATAGCTCCAGAAGAGGACACCAATGGAAGAACATATTGGAAGGGAAGGTGAGAGACTGAGTACAAGGACCTGTGAGCGAACTGAATAAAGAAGCCATCAAACAGAACAGATGTAGTCTTGGTTCATTTTCTCTCTTCAGAATCTGAACAGGCAGCTTTCACTCCAGTTGCATCCTCTAGTTAATTATAATTGTTCCAAATTGCTCAGCAGGAACCGTCCTTTTTCAGTTTTTATTCCTTCTTCCAAGTTTTCATTTGTTTTTTTTTTATCTTTCCCCTTTTCTTCAGACCCTCCTCCATCTCATTTGATGCTCTTGTGCAACATCTCTTTTGTCACTGATCCTCTCCCTTTTCTCAGGTCCACATTGCTCCAATGCATCCCTTACCAAAAAAGCCTCTCTTTTATTGCTGTTTTGACTCCCACCCCTTTTGACTAATTCCCATTCTGTTCTATGCTTTCTAGTAAGTCCAGCATTAGACAGCAACACTGCTCCCAACTCTGAATACTAAAACATGTGCAATCTGATGGGGAAATAAGAAAAATTAATTGCATTGTCAAAATCCTTCTGAAGATTTGTTTTATTTGGAGTTGCTGGGGTTTGGAAGAGCAGCAGTTTTCGTGGATCTTCCAGATGTTTTGCTTCTGGCGGTGGCAGGAAAAAATGAATTAAGAAACTATGATTTCTGTTTGCCATTCTGATTGCTTCACCACGTTATTATTAGGAAAACATATAATTTCATTTGTCTTCTTTGAGTTATTTATCTTTTCATGCCATTCCTCTCCGTGCTTCCTATTATTTTATGTATTCTTTTTAATCCCCAAATTAATCACTCTTAAAATGTATCAAGAAGCACTGCTATCTTCATTTCCATAGTAAACACCCAGGAGAAAAGAAAAAGATGATATTTTACTCTAATGGGTATGCCCAACTGCTATAGAATTATTTGAATGTAACCTTGGTCAATTTGAAAACCCTCAAAATATTATGTCCATAACGCAATTCAATTCTTCTGCATTTTAAAATCATACATGTCTAAGGTAAATATATCACAGAATCATAGAATGGCTCAGGTTGGGAGGGACCTTGAAGCCCACCCATCCCATTCCCTGCTGAAGCATCGTGCCCAGTTTTGAATGGAAACTTTGAATAAAGACATGAGCTGACTGGAGAAAATCCAGATGAGAAGAATGAAAATGATCAGTGGCATGAAAAAGATGGTCCACAAGCATCATTAAAGAACAGATATTGCATCATCTGAACTAAATTTTGAGAAGAATTGGTTCTTTAATTGTTATACAGAGGGAAAACACTGTGAAGAGGATGGGAATTGATGTCCAAACCTAACAACAAGCTGGCTGGAATATACAACCTAGCAAAAGGGCTATTGAGCTGGGCCTGGATTCTTGCCACTAGGCATTTCTGGGAAATAAGTATGTGTCAGGAATGCTCTACCTACTGTTAATTTTTATTATTAATTCTAATATTAATTAGATAATATTTTTTCCACGTTTGTTGTCTGTGACACAGCATGAGGGGACTTTGTTAATTAAGCTGCAGCTCCCCAAATTCTGGCTACTTTTTGCCTCACTGTAGCTTTCTAATTTGATTAAAACATGATGGATGAGTATAAGGGAAAAAAAAAGTAGAGATTTGTAGAACAAGTGCCATAAGGTGGCACTGCAGTACAGGGGACAGAACAACCTGGCTCCCTTTCTCCTACATCCAGTAGCTAACAAAAACCTACTGAAAGCCGCGATGTCTCAAACCATTTCAGCACTGGAGGTTGCTTGGTTACTTGAGAAAGTAATATTAGGGAAATATTAAGGGAACAAACTGAAAATAAGCTTGATACATTAGGAAGGGTGTGACAGCTTGGTACTTCTTCTGCAGTTGCATCTGGGCTGTTTGTTTCCTCTCCCAGAGCACAAGTAGTGGTGTTTTAGTACCTCAAGTCTGTTTCCACTGCCTGCAGCTCCTGGTCCTCCTCAGGGGAAGGACTCCCTGCTTTAAAATTTTGATGTTTGTTCGGTTTTAATGAAGCTCCTCAACTGGAGTGGAGCCAAATTTATACAATGCTCCCCACAGCAAAGAAACACAGCTGTACTGGCTGCAAAGTTTCTGAACACCTGCAAAATCCAAGCTACTTCTGTAGTATCCAGCAAGGGTCAACTACCACAGAAATGTTTGTTATCAGACTGGTGTGATCTGAAGACAGTTTGCACAAAGCCATGTTGGATCTGGCAACACCCAGTTGGTTCTGATTCATCCTTCTCTTAAGCTACAGGAGAAGGAGAAAGAGGGGAATACCTCTTTGGAAAGCACCTGGTGGGATCTAGGGAGGGTTGCATGGGCATCTGCCATCTTGATGAGAACAAAATTTATTATATTGGTTCTCTACTCCAGACTCAACCAAAATCAATGACGAGCCTTCCATTGATCACTGTATGTTTGCAGACAGACCCACTGCATGTCAGCTTTCGAGTACATCCACATGTGTATTTGCACACGTATTTCCCCCCACAGAATTTAGCTTCTGAAAGCATCTGAAGCTACTCCAATTGCAACTTATAGTCTGCTTTTCAGATATAGAGCGCAATCAATACTTTGACAGAATCTTGTGATTAATATCCAAAAAAAAAATGGTTGGGTGAGCCCATTTCAGCACACATTAAGACCACAAATCAATTTCCAATACTCAGAATCATCCTGAGAGAGTTCTAACAGAGAAAGTTCATTGATGGCGATCGCGGTTATCTGTCAGAAACAGCCATGAAACCAGAAGATGCACAGTTTATGAACATTATTTTTACCTGTTTGATTTTCCTCAGGAACATTGCTGAAATGGAGAAAGAAATGGCTAATGTACAGATTTGGTACATGGTGTCATGATAGTGTGAGCACCAACCATTTGAGAAGTTAATAAGGGAAGATGGACAAGTAGAGGTTGTGACGGAACACTTGTGAGTGGCTGGAGAAGTATCTGACAAGTGATCCAGCTGGCTCACCCCAGTCAATGTAAATGTTGTAGATTTCCAGTGAGGATTTTTTATAGCTCATCTAGGAAAAGTTTAGCCAAACAAACAGATCAGAGAAAACAGAAGCTAAGGAAATCTGAGCCAGTGTGAGTTTTCCTGTTATCTTTCCAAGCTTTTTGTAACACTTAAGTTTGGTCAGTTGAAGATCTCCCTTGTTTGTCCTGCACAGTTATTTCCATACTTTTAGCAGAAGAAAGGCCAGAAGTGGAAATAAAACGTGGCGGTGCTGCAGTGTTCTACTGAGCTGATTTTCATTCTCTTTTGCTTTAATCTTGTCTTGGCCTACATAGAACTGAAATATTTATGAAGGCTCACAAAGTCTGAAGGTTGTTTATTAGCTGTACATCAAAGGACATTATGTTACTTCAGGAAGGGAACGGAATAAAATACACAACAACTTGCCTCTAAATGAGCTTTCCCTGGACAGTGGATAGGAATAACTTCTTCAGTTCTCCCACCACCTGTGGTTTTGATTTAGCCATGGCTCCACTGCAAACTGACCATGGCTGTGAAAGACATAACATTAGGAAGACAAAACATTTTGCAGAGAACAGAATGCTTTGGATCAGCCTGAAGGCTGGGCACCAAAGCTGCAGTCCTGTCCTCCTAAGTGTCACTGATTTTCTTGTTAATTTGTTAGAATTAGTGTGAGCCCCACAGTGACACTGAAATAACCGTTTGAGTCTGTTACTATAACATTTTCTATTAAAGTCTTGATTTTTAGTTTTTAAATATAGTGTAATGAAAGCCAGGGTGAGACATCGTCCCCCCCACCCCTGAGAGATTCATTACTGCTTACATCAGGGGTACTGAAGATTAGTGAAGTTTAGTGCCAGTTTGGGGCACATCTGCTGTCGATTTGTGCTGCTCTCTGAAGTCACTTAGACGAGATTACTGCTCATCAAAGAAGGGACCCAAGCATGTGCAGTCACAAGAGGATGTCTGACCCATTAGAGGCCAAGCAAAGTGATCCCCAAAGCTGCCAGCTGCTTTCTCTGGTCTAGATAATTACTCTCTGCTATAACTTCTTGCCAGATCTCTATTTCCTAAAGGCCAGTATCCTCCGTTGCAGAAAAACTACTGTAACTGAGTGGATGAACATTTTTCTTTAAAGGATAGATTTTCATTAACAAGGCTAACACTGGTGGATAGTGATAGGACAAGGGGGAATTTAAACTAAGACAAAGGAGACTTAGGTTAGATATGAGGAGGAAGTTTTTCACACAGAGGGTGGTGACGCACTGGAACAGGTTGCCCAAGGAGGTTGTGGATGCTCCATCCCTGGAGACATTCAAGGCCAGGCTGGATGTTGCTCTGGGCAGCCTGGTCTGGTGGTTGGCGACTTTGCACATAGCAGGGGGGTTGAAACAACATGATCATTGTGGTCCTTTTCAACCCAAGCCATTCTATGACTGACACAAGGATGTTTGACATGAGCAGACAGGGAGCACACTGCAGGAAACTGAAGGAAGTTTTCTCTAAGGCAAAAATGTTAGCAGTGGTGTGTTTTCTCTTGGGAGTCCTTCTATGAAAATTGCCATCTATTGTGGATAATAAAATCAAAGATTCATACTACAGATAGTGCTTAAATGAGAGTGAAACATAAAAGGAATTCAAAATTGCTGATGGGGAAGAATTTAACATTAGAAAGAAAAATTGTGGAAATTAGCAGAACCATGAGGTCAAATGAAAGGATTCACAAGATTAGCTGAAAAATGATGGGCTCGCCTGTTGGAGCACGTCCAGAGGAGGGCCACAAAAATGATCCAGGGGATGGAACACCTCTTCTGCAAAGACAGGATGAGGATGAGGGAGCTGGGGCTGTTCAGCCTGGAGAAGAGAAGGCTCAGGGGTGACCTGAAGCAGCCTTTCAGCATCTAGAGGGGAGCTACAGGAAAGAAGGGTCTTTTGCATGGTCTGTGGTGATGGAACAAGGGGAAATGGCTTAATGTGTAAAGAGAGTAGATTCAGGTTGGATATATGGAAAAAGTCTTTAACAGTGAGGGTGGTGAGGCACTGAAACAGGTTACTGAGTGATGTGGTTGATGCCCCATCCCTGAAGACTTTCAAGGTGAGGCTGGATCAGGCCCTGGGCAACCTGATGTAGCTGTGATGTCGCATCATTGCAGGGGAATTGGACTAGATGGACTTTAAAGGTCCCTTCCAACTCTACAGATTCTATGATTCTATGATTTTACATAGTTTCATTTATCTGGAATTGAGGCATATATTGTCTGAGCTTATTTAGTCCTTACAGTCCTTGAAATGAGCTAAACAGTCCTACACAATAACTCACTTTACCCTAAAATAGGTTAGCAAAATAAATAATAATCTGGAAGAGAGCATCTTAGAATATGTATCTAAGTAGAAACAGATATATTATGTGAGAGGAACCACGTGTAACTTGGTCATGATAGATAAGAAAGATACGAGTTAAACATCAGTATGTACAAAGGTTTTCTTGGTACATTTGTATTCACTGAAATATGAGATGCTACACATTTTTACTGTCTTTTTTTCTTCTTTTCATATGGGAGAAATAGAACCACAAAAAGAATCTAGGAGTTCTGTGATGCCACCTTATGCCTCCTCCAGCTGTTCCTGAGATAGGGCTTTCATTTCCTTATTCACAGCTCCTGTTAAACAAGGAAAACCCGCAGCAGTCTTTTAAACACAATCTCAGTGGATTTCAGAGTTGTTTTTTAGTATGTTCTGAACAGTACTGAAATAAATCAGATACCTTGAGTAGATATTTAAAAAGTATACTAAAAGAGAAAGGAAATTTTGCTATCCTGTCACTCTATAACTGCCAAATGCAACATAGGAGGAGTTTACAGAGAAGTTTGGCATAGTTGCTAGACATTCGGAAATCTTGTTCTTTTTTATTATAATAAAGATGTTATTACAGCTATCCTCCACCTCCAGCCACCAATGTAAAGGAGATCTCTGGAAAGACTTTACTACTCTATCCTTAGTTCCCTGGACTTGTTTATATTGCTTCCCAAACAGATTATTCTCCAAGCAGTCAAGGGCAAGAGACTACACTTGCCTTCCAGCTGTTACTTTAATTTTGCACACTGCAGTAGAGATTCTTGGAGCACGTTGCCCAACATGCAGATCTCCCTTCTCTAAGTGAGACTGCTGTGATTATAGTAACTTCAGTAGCTTTGCAGGACGTGGAATTGGTTTCTTAGGCTGCTTTGAAAAAGAAAGCCTTTCCAGTCATGGAGGTATAATAAATAAGAGAGATGGATATGCCTTATTAATAACTTCACAATCTGACAGCCTTTTTTTGCCAGAAGATTACACTGTTCCTAAAAGTCTTTGCATTTCCAGCCTGTAATTGAAATCAGAGTGAAGCTCTGTAGCTTGACAGCCACATTAGAACCAGTCCTGCAAATACTTCTACGGAGCCTTATCTTTACAATGAGGAGCAGATCCATTATGATTCTGCTTATTTTAGTAGATTCAAGCATGTGTCTAGTGATTGCATGGGGAAGAGAGATGACAGGAAATCCTAAATTGGTTAAATTTCCTCCATTGTGTAATTTACAAATTGGATTATAGGTAGCTTTCATGTACCATATGCTCTTATTAAGATACTGGTACAGAATGGACTCACCATCACCCAGGCTACATTGAGCAGAACTTTGTGAATATCTCATATTTAGAAATTCTTAACAAGTTTTGAATCCATATCTTTTACCCACTTCTTAAAAGCAAATACGTTTGAAAAATAAGGTCAAGAACCAGAAATACTGTTAATGTTATTGTGGTACTACCCTCAAACTTTATCAGAGATTGGCTAAAGCATATACCAAATATGTGCAGACCTTTGTTCATAGTCTAGTTACAAGACTTGGAATAAAACTTTGACACAAGTCTTCCGTCTTCCAGGGCAGTGTTGTAACTGTAACTTAAAGCACAGTTTTACCGTGTAGAAGGTGTCACACATTCACTGTATCTGTAATTATTTATATGGAAAAGAAAGAAGGAATACTCTTCAATTGTGTAGCTTAGATGCAGACAAAGGATATGTGAAAATGGAGACTAATACCTTCGTTCTTTTGAAGTCCCAGCAACTTCTTTTATCTACCCTATTTAGTTTTATGTATGTTATTTGAATGTATCTGCATATGTAAGTGCTAGCAGGAACTGCATTGGTCCATAAATGCTAAAATTATCTATTTCAGCAGTCTAAAATTATCTTAATTACAGTTTTAAGCCATTTATTAATTTTATTGTTTGCTGTTTGTAGAGAAATGCTTACTTGGCCCTGAAGGACATAAGGGACTGATGATGGTGATATTAATATCCATAAATTATCTAAGTTCTCCATGACTGCAAGAAGTAAGAAAGATCAAATACATCAGGGGAGCCGGAGCCCAGCTGGAGGTAAGAGTAGCGTGATATATTAAGAGTGACAGGAATAGTAGTTGCAAGAGGAGGTTCAGGAGGAGCATGCATCCTTTAATCCATGGGAGACAGCCTCCTGATGGATAGCGTTAAAAAGGCTCTAAATGATGCATAATCAAAGTGCTTGACCCCTGCAGAGAAATGACTGCCTCTGTGGGATAATGGGGAGTGTCAGTTGTAACATAACTTGACCCCATTATGGCTTTTGACACTACCTCCCTCAGCCCCTCCCTTCTGGAAGCAGAGGAAAATGTGCCAGTTGGTGAATGGTACAGAAAACCATGGTGATGAATGACTGAATGATTTGGAAGCACGGACTGAACTATCAGACTCAGAGCGGCACTTCAGTCCTTCGCTGGTGGGGATATTTCACCAGAAAGCAGAGTATTGCAGGAGGTCAGTATGACGGTCTGTGTTCAACATTTCCAGCAGTTACAATTCTCAAGAAATTGCAGCTGACACCAAACTGAGGTAAGTGTCTGATAAAAGTGTCCAGAACGTCCAGAAGGACCTTAAGAAAGCTGTGGATTGGGATGGCAGAAACCTCAGTGCAAATATGCACACTTTGGGCAGAATAATCCCATGTACCAAAACAGGAAGCATCTGGCTGGGTAACAGTCCTGCTGCCTGTGCTCAAGCCTTCTGGAAGTGTAGGGCATTTGGGTTCTGTTGTTATTGCTTTGTTTTGATGAAAGCAAAATTGTTTCTCCTGCAAATTCTGCTCTTTGGAGCAATAACCTTAAAAGTTTGGAAAAAAGTTTTATTCATTGCTGTGGGCACACAGATGTAGTCAGTGCCAGGAATACTTACTGTAATCCACACTTGTGTAAAATGGGAACTAGTGTGAAGAATCAGGAAAATGATTTCATCTTTGTTCATAGCACCGATACTGGAGAACTGTGTACTGTTCTCAACTCCAATGGAGATAGAGAGGAAAGTGGATAACACGTCACAGTGGTTATAATGCCTTACAGTGATAAAGGGCACCTTATTTATACACACAAAATAAGCATTTGATACTTAAAGCATCATGCTCGATACTTCTATCATGGGCAGTCCAATAGAGAAAAACATATCAAGAACCAATGGTCAGAAAATTTGGGCTACATTCTTACAATGAAGAAAAAGCATGTCTTTAACAGAGTCAATAATTGCAGCCAAATACAAATTATGTCCAAATAATTACACCCAGTGAAGCATGGTTCTCCATCCTCAAACTGGAACTGCCCAGGCTGCTTTCCAGAGACAACCACAAGTTATTAGCAGCAGAATGTGAGTTCCTCTATGACATTCCTTGAATGACATTATGCAGGAAATCGCGTTGACAGTATAACGACGTTGCAAGATCTATTTGGCCAAATTCTGCTGTTGATGAGGACATCCTTGCAGATTTCAATAACATTATTAACATTCATTAAAGTGAGAGAGAAACTGCACATTATTTTCCTCTCATCTTTACTCTGATATATGTTCTCCATATGTTGCAACAGAGAAGACAAAGCCATTTTTTCATTTCCTTTTTGAAGGAAGTGTTTTACTCAAGAGTGTCAATGAATTGCAGTTTGTTAGGGTGGTCCCTTCAAGTCTGCTTGGAAACGCTCATGGGGTGACTGTGGTTGCAATTTGCCCATTAGAGGTTGGATAAGCTGCACAGCTGTCAAGATTTATAAACTCACGTGTGAAAACGATTATATTTTATCAGAAAAATGAGATCAACGAGTTACTTTAAGCTGAGAACAAAATTATTATGTTTATTGACCAATCTATTTCTAACTCTGATATCTTTCATAAGCTTTTCAGTAAGCCTTCCCTAAGTCTGAGTGTTAAGGAAGCAAATGTTCTTTGTCACCTGGTTTTATTTTGAGGAAATTGTGGCTCAGTTTTAGGAAATTCATTATAAATGTCTTAGAGGAAATTCAGAGGGAAAGTAACATTAAATTACATTCCGAACAGCAATTCCAAGACAGCGTCTTTATTAAAATTCTGAGTATTATTAATGCAGTGGATTTATTAAGACAAATTAGAAGTGTTACATTTGAGGATTCCAATCTGTGTCTGGAGCTGTAGATTTATTTTTAAAGCAGATGACATAATATCTGCAATGCAAAGCGAGCTCTCATTCTGTTTGCAGCACATTCATCCACAGCAGCTCTGACTGCATGGAGAATTACACCGGTGCAAAAATAATTTGCCCTACAGTTACCTCTGGTTTCTGATTTATTAATTCAGGCAATGCAATGCTGCTTTAAAATATAAACCTAAAATTCATGCAGCTTATCCCACAGACTGGCAGCAGCAAGCATATCTTAATAAAAGCACAGTGTTAATGATTTACTTAATTTAAATCATTGCTGCAAATTGCTGTTTGGAACACAACTTTGTTTGACTTTTCCTCAAATCTGCCTTTATACTGACTCAAGGCTGTGTCCTAAATCCCCACCACCAGCACCCACGTGATGTAATATATTTGATCCTTTACTCATCAGTTCCTTAAGCTTATCAAACAACACAAGCCAACTCAGTTTACACAAGGTTTTTGCCTTCTACTTCTGCCCGGGGGATGTTCCCGGTGCAGTCAGTTTCTCCAGGCTGATGCTGGTTTCATGAGGGCAGAATGAGTCTCACTTCACACAGTGTGTATATAAATATACATACTTCACTCCATTGTGTATATAAATTAATTGCAACTTTTTTTGAGTTGTTGATTGTCAGTTTTCCAAAGGAAATGCAGATTCCTGGATACTACAATTAAATTATAGTGCTTGGTTTTCGTCATCCTATTCTGAAGCCCTTCTGGGAGCACTCAGAAAATCCCTGGGGGTCTGTGGGCCACGGTGTGAAAGCCACCGCCCTGAATTCTGCTCTTGGAGGAAGAGCAGGACCACCGATCCACCACCAGCACTGCATGACTGAAGAACTCATAACTACAGATTTTCAGAGGAGGAAAGAATCTGATTCCAGACAGGTCCTTATTTCCAGTCTCTGAGCAGAACACACCATTTCTGAGCCTATTTCCAGAACAGAGTGCTTCCTCCTCAGCAGAGGCATTGACTCACGCTAAGGAATGTATTCCATTACCGCCTTGCTGGCTTGCTGCAGCTGCATGTAGAACCAGTTAGTTGCTCTGGAGACAGTGGCCAACAAACAGAACAAATCACCAACTCCTTCAGGACTGGTCAGAGCAGTTTAACGACTGCATGCACACTTAAAATGTTAAAACCTTCCCGTTCTGTTCTCCTCTAAGAGTGGGCTCAACTGTTCCCTAATAACAAACTGAACTGTGGTTAATCTTGGTGATGTTCCACTGACTGGCTGTTGGAGAAGGGCAGAGCCTAAGCTTCTTGGTGTGGGTAATGCTCGTCTAGTGTTGACATCAGTATAATCCAGAAATCAACTACAACATCCAATGGGACTATTTGGAAAATAAGATATGAGAAATGGAATTACATTGTTTTAAGAGAGAGACAGACTTTGCTCCAAAAGTAGTGCCTCATATTTATTTCCATGGAAACTACAATAGAGTACACAATAACACTATTTGATTGAGTAAATTCTTATCTACAAAACACTATTTTTCAACACAGCCACCACCATGAGCTGTACATTTTCACCAGTAATGAACAAGAGCCTGCATGTCGCACTCATAACAATCTGCACCAGCAGAGGTGACCTACTGGTGCTCTCACCACTGCTGAAATGCACCACCCACCCCTCACTGTGCTCACATCCACTGGTTGGTCACCATAAATGTTCAGCATTAAATGCTGAAATGGATGTCAATGGGTGCCATTTTTCTGCATGGAGGAATTCAGTTCCACTTCTCTGCTTCATTTACACTTCCATGTTAGATGCCATCATGTCAGACTGCCCCTCTGCTGCCATCTGCCACATGGCAACAACGTGTAATGGAATATGGGCAGGAAGGTTCAACCTCTTTGCCATATCACCAACATCTGCTGCTGATATCATGAGTCAACAGAACTAAATAGGAGGCGTTACTTTCAGAGCAACTCTCAAATATGCAATCTCTAAATGATTTGTAGGTTGATCTAGATGTAAATCTACTTGCAAAAAACTAGACTTTCTGTGGTAATGGAGAGCCTAGCTCAAAAGTTACACATATGTACAGTTGCATGTAGGTATGGGTATTTGTTGGTATGTGTGGTCATATTTCATTAATTTAAGATGTGTTATTATTATTACAGTTATGTAGTTCTCATCCCATTACTTCTATTGCTGTATTAGTTAATTTACTATGTGCTCTCAAGAGACCTTATTAATGTTGGCAGGAAAAGACTAAAGGCTGTTCTTATGTCTAGACAAAAGGAATTAAAGACACAACAGAAATAATTACTTGATATTTCTCTTCTGTGAGAGGTTTCTATCTCACCCTCGCCAGCCTTTTAATGTAGCTTTATTAAGCATTTAATGTAATAACCAACGTGTGCTGTAATGGAATAACTGTTAGCATTTCACATGTTTTTACAGTTGGGCAGACTATTCCTGCCTAATATCAAAGTGAATTTAATGCTGTGGGTCTGAAATTAAATCATGAATATTAATTCTTTAGGGCTGTCATTCCAAATAGAAAAGAAAACCAACAGTTTGGTGCTATGGAATTCCTGTGCTACTTTGAAAAGAAGAGAAGGTAAGCTCTCCACCTCAACAACAGCAGGCAAAAGGATAACAGAAAAAGAAAAAAACTCTTTGTGGGAAACCTAATCCAAGCAAGATCCAGGGAAATACAGCTTGTAGGGTCCGGAACGGTAAAAATCTTGAGTTTCTACCAAACCACCAGACAAAACATCCTGCTGTGTCAAAAGAATTAATGGGAGGAGGCTCTGACAGCTCTCTTCTAAAGCTCATGTCTTGATTTCTCTCACATCTTCCAAGTTATTTATGTTACGGTGCCTTCAAGAAAAGGATTTGAGAGTTATGAATGAAAGCCAGAGAATTTGGAAGATTGCCATGAGATGAAGTCAGGAGAAATGAGGAAAGGAAGATACAAGCCACCTCAGAGGAAAGGGATCTGACAAAGCAAGGAAGTCCAGCCGAATGTGAGATGGAAAAGGGACATGCAGAAGATGTATCAGATTTTGACAAGTTTCCATACTTACTAAGATTGAATGGAGTGAAACAGACCAGAGTCACCAGTAAATAACTTTGCCAACATATTCATTCTTCGTTCAGACTAACCAGACTGTCCTCCCTGAGCGTGTGTAGCAGTTGTTTTAGTAGAACACTTAATTAAAATTAAAGGCAAAAGAGAATAAACAAAACACTATTGCCACCCCTTCTCTTCTTTTGAGTGAAGCCACCTGCTCCACCTTTTTCCTTTCACTGTCCGTCTCAGCCTGGAAGATCCTACATTGCTCTGTGGGACAGCCTCTTCTGTCACCGCCGGGCTCTGTGCCTAAAAGCTGATAGATTTTACTTGGCAACATGCTGCTGCTTTCACCCCACATCCTTTCTCTGCTTTTGCTACGGCCAGCTGGGTCTAACTTTGTATTGCTACACCTATTGCTACTGTAACTGCTACACCTTCCTCCAGAGATCAATTACGTATCTTAATATCTGAGGATATGGAAGGCAAAATAAATGTCATTTGGAGATGGAGATCCACTTATTTCTGTGTTTTTCCAGCAGATAAAAGAAGGTAGTCAAAACCAGAAAGAGGAGGAAATTAGGAAACTGAAGAACAGAGTTTTATAGTCCAGACCTTTTGATGTAGGAAAACGTAGCTAAAAGATTTTATGTATAAGTGATAAGTAGGTTGTTCCAAAAGTAGTGCCTCATAGTTATTTCCATGGAAACTGCAACAGATACAAGGAACACAATGACACTGTTTGGTAAATTCTTATCTACAAAGCACTACTTCTCAACACAGTCACCACCATGAGCTGTACATTTGCACCAGCAATGAACAAGAGCCTGCATGCCATGCTGGTAATAATCTGCACCAGCAGAGGTGATCTACTGGTGCTCTCACCACAGAATGCATGTAATCCAAAACAAAGCCATTAATGAATTTGCAGCCACAACTGAACACAAGATTGTTCATAATGTCTATGGATACTGGGGCAAATTGTACACAAAGTCTTTATGAAACCACCGAATTCTCCAATTTTCCATCTAAATTCTTAAAACACATTCATGGATAAATATATATATATATATATATATGTCATGCATACTTTTTAAACGCTTCAAACGAGGAAAAGATTGCAAAAGAAAATGACAGGTCTGAATCACAGAATCACAGAATTGTAGGGGTTGGAAGGGACCTCTAGAGATCATCGAGTCCAACCCCCAAATGTTTTTGTAGCCAATCAATGACTGATTTATGTAATTATGGAACTGTAGGGGCTGGAAGGGACCTCTGGAGTTCACCCAGCCAACCTCCAGTTAAAGCAGGTTCCCTACAGCAAGTTGCATTGCAAAGTGTCCAGATGGGTCTTGGATATCCTCAGAGATGGAGACTCCGCCTCTCTGGGCAGCCTGTTCCAGGGCTCTGTCACCTTCAGAGTAAAGTTATTCTTCCTCTTATTTGCCTTATTTGTATGGCACTTCCGATGTTGCAGTTTTTGTCCATTGCCCCTTGTCCTGTTGCTGAACACCACTGAAAAGAGCCCAGCCACATCCTCTTGTCTTTTGCCCTTCAGATGTTAATAAGCATGGATAATATCCCCTCTCAGCCTTCTCTTCTCCAGGCTGAACACCCCCAGGTCTCTCAGCCTTTCTTCATAGAGGAGATGCTCCAGGCCCTTCATCATCTCTGTGGCCCTCTGCTCTGTCCAGAAGTTCCCTGTCTTTCTTGAACTGAGGAGCCCAGAACTGGGCACAGCACTCCACATGTCACTTCATGAGGGTACAGTCAAGAGGGACGATCACCTCCCTCAACCTGCTGGCCACGCTCTTTTTAATGCACCCCAATGATGAAAATTGATGTAATGGAAATGATGTAGTAAATGTTGAGGGTCTGAGATAATAACATGATAAAAGCTTCCATTAGCTATTTCCCTTGTGGTCATCTCTGTAATGCAGGTACATTTTTCAGAACCTGCAGATGCATGCAGGCAAAATATCATCTGGTGGACTTGGACATTATTTTCATGATAGCAACCAATAAACACATCTCTCTTTGTAAACATTTATTTGAATGATTACAAGAGCAACGTAGCTCTGCATGCACTTTGGGGCATCATAGTATAAGGAAATCAAACTATTACTAATCTTCAGATAAATACAGGCTGGGGGCTCCTGCATATAACTGAGAAGATCAGCCCAGCCTTCCCTCACATCTGAATGCTTCAGGCTTTGCCTACTAACATACTTTTGCTTTACGGATTGTTTTTCTTCTTGGCTTTCTTTGCCAAAGAGAAGTCTGGAATTTTCCTGGACTGCTCTAAGGCTGAAAAGGTTCTATTAAAAGATTTAGTACCGCTGAGGGACAAATAACTTTGTGTTGAATATGTAGTGAAGTCAGCTAAAGTTCTGTTAACATTTCCAGCAGGTCTTAAGCAACGTTTCAAAATCTTTTCTCTCTAGTTTTGAGTTTAAGTTCTCAAGGCAACTTCCTGTTATAACACTGAGGATGCCTGCAAGATTATTCTTCTCTACAAGCCAGCTTACTCTGATAGAAACAAGCTCACTATCAGTCTCCAGGGTTGTTTTGGAAGATGGAAACGCTCTAAAATTTGAAACAGAGAGTGTTACAAGTGCTGGTTTTTTACTGACTGATGCAGTTTCTTGATAAATACCGGGTGGATGGCATCCTATATCAATTCTCCTACAATGTTATGTGATAAAGAACCTAGCAAAGAACTCAAACCTTATCCTCCTTCTCATAAAACATTGTACAGGACTGTCTCTATAACCTGTGACTTTAGGGGTTATTTTATTAATTACGAAGTCTGGACTGTAAACTGAACAATAAATGAATGTAAAATTGGTGTTTAATGGCACGTTTGACATATGTATGTGAAGTACACCCTGTCAGAGCCATTTTCCATTTTGATTTTCACGTCTGGTTTTCCACAGATGCCAGTATATGCTTCCTTGGTACCACTTGGTAATGTAGAGCTGAATAAGCATCAGTATCCTGAGCTCCTTTACCCGATTCCATTATATTTTTGAACAAACCCTAAGTTGTTTACAGTGTCTCTGTTTATATGAAATCAAGTAAATATATTCATGTGTACAAGTATGCATGTATGCAGCTACCACTGCACAGATGCTCCTCATCTGTCCAATAGTGGTCTCTGAAGATACTGTGCTGGCATTTTGTTATACTACGTGATAAATCACTTTATTTTGTATCTCATCCTCAGCAGAAGTTCTCTGAAATCAGACAAGTTTTTCATTGCTGGCCTTTAAAAACTGACGACAGGTCAGTTTGTCATATAGTCAAACCCCAAATATACTTTGTTCCCTGTTTGTCAGTGCTTTGAAAAGTGGAATGGGAAGTTTGTAGTACATCACTCTGCATTCGCACAGACATTTCTGTTTCCATCTTTGCCAGTTCCTTAATTCTGTAGGGAAGCAAAATGTTCACAGATTTTGTTCTTTTTCTGAAAGCAAGCTGTTATTGTAGTAATATCTGATGTCTACAGATTTAACTACAATAAGGAGAGTAAGATATTTTTCCTTTAGCTGTACACATAGCTTAACAGATGAGAATGGTATGACCCACAGGAAGGGTTATTTCTCCTATACTTAGGAGAAATATGGTCTATGCTTATATATATATAATATATGTTTATATGCTTATGCTCTAGGACAGCTTCAATGCAAAATAGGATTTTAATGACAATGGTGAATATTTCTCCAAATAGAAAAGCTCACTGAAAAACTTGACTCCTGGGGTAGTACATTTTTTCTTCTTTTCTTTTTACCTATTATATATTAAATATGACTTTTTCAACTGGTAGTTGAAAATGTATTTATATCACCTAATGGATGTCTATGTTTCCTTTTAGAAACAAAGAAATCAAGTTATTGTTAGCTCCTCAGCAGTGTAGAGCTCCTGACCAGTTCAGAAATATATTTTACATAATTCTCATAATGAAACGGTGAAACATATTTCTCTTTTGAGAAGTGTAATTATCAAATGAATCTAATGAGATTTTGCATCATATTCTACTACTTTTTACAAACACTCATCAACCAGTCTCCATTATATGGTAACTCCCAGGGGTTTTCTTCAAATTGGAAACTTAGAATCATAGAATCATAGAATCATAGAATCCTTACAGTTGAAAGGGACCTCCAAATGTCACCTGGTTCAATTCTTCTGAAATGAACAGCTTGTATTGGTAGCAGATGTTTCCTCAACCCAGGTGCAAGACTTTGCACCTCTCTTTGTTGATCTTCATGAAATTCTCCTGGGCCCACTGCTCAAGGCTGTCTTGGTCCCTCTAGATAGTATCCGACCCTTTGGTGTGTCAGCTGCTCCACACAGCTTGGTGTCATCAACGTGTCACACATACCAATATTTTGAAGATATCTAGTGAATGTCTTTATACCTTATAATATGATTTTTTATGTTTATATGCTGTTATTTTTTATACTTCTACTTCTAAAACTATCCTAAGTTGTACAACTGGACATTCAAGAGAGCAGAATGTAATGCAAGTGAACTTAAAGCAGCAACTAATAGTGAAGGGAAGCAGATTACAAAACACCGTCTGTGCTGAGACTGACACAGACATACTACTGTGCAAAGGCAATTGGATTCATTCACAAGGAATCCTTTCTGAAGATGGAGTTCCAATCTGGTACCTGTAGGGTGATGCTCAGATATTACTCCATGGTCACAGTGTGTCCCAAACCTGCACTGGAGGTGGCACTGTGTGTCTCATTGGGATGCCGAGCTGGAGTGAGGGGCCAGGGATGAGCCATGGCAGTGTGGGGAAGAAGCCACAAACAGGCTGGTGTGGAAGGAGCCTTTGCTGCCCTACTCACACAGAGACAGGGGGCAGAGATTGGTAGCAATCAGGCCGCCCTAGCTTGTCTACAGCAGGAACCAGTCCAAGGCAGGGTTACAGACTGGACACCATGCTGCCATTCTGTGTGACATGGCTGTGTTCAGGCCTGGCGCTCCCTGGCAGCCATTCCTACTGGGCTGTCAGTGACCAGGCCCCTCACTGGCCGTGCCACCAGGCTGTCTGCATGCAACGTGTCTTCTTGCGAGTGGAAGATTAACCACCAACTCTGTGTACTCAGGGTTAGCTTCAAAGCCCTCTGAATCTGATGGGGATTTTTCTGCCTGCTTCAAAGGGCTCTGGATCATGAACATGCAGCATGGGCAGCAGCAGTTAATTTTTAAACTCTCATTATTTGGAAACCTCTTGTGAAGTGTACTGGAGCGTGTGGCTGGGGCCGAGCTTGCCAAAACAATTGACAAGGCACAGCTTAGTGACCAGGAGTAAGGATTTCTTTCTATTTATCCCCTTCTGCCAAAAACATGCCTTTTAATCAGCCCTTGTAATCATTTACCTGTGTTTCCAACTGTCCTGCATATTTAATACTCATTTTACCCCCTTGTGATAGCCCATGCAAAGACCTGTGGAGTCCAGTGCTATTCTGAAACACTTAAAGCTTCTTTGAGCTGGCCTAAATTCCTTGGCTGGTCTGAGGTGCTCTCCATCCCCCACTTAACATCCCAGCTCCAAGCATAATTAAAAAGAAAACAGAAAGGATTTGAAAAGTAGTTTCTGAAGTATAAGCAAAGAATATTTTATTTCGAGAGTGAGGAATAAATAAATGTAATTCTGAATTGAACTGTGGAGTAGGCTCCCAAAGGAAACAGTAGTAATCAAATTGCTTGAATAATTTAAAACTAGACTGGACAAAACACTTAATAATATATGGCAGAAATAAAGCCTGTCTTGGCAGGAGATGGAGTGGATGACTTAATAGGTCTTTTCCCTCTCCAGCCTTTATTATTTTATGGTTTATTACTGTAGATGACTCAATGTTAACAATGCTTGGTTTATTTTATTACAACTGCTTACTGCAGGACAGTGTATGCCCATGTCATTATACCATATTAATTATCTTCACAGAAAGTGAAAATTCCCTTGGGCTTCCCACAAGTTTACTCATTAAAAGAAGTGTTAACTTTCCAGAGGATTCTTACCTAATACATTAATATATTACATTCTGTACTTTTCCTAACAAAGATACATGTGAAAACTGAAATAAGTTTTCTCGTAGAGAAGTTGTTTTAAAAGCAGTTAGGGAAGCTGTAGATTATGAATAAAAATCATATCATAAGTAGACACCACTATTATAAAAGGCAGTGCAATGAGCCGGGTGGATTTGGCACTTCTAAAGTAAAGTTGCTGACAGTGCCCTACGGGAAGGACCATAAACTGGCACTTTAGCTATGTTTGGATTGCCTCAAAACAAGAGCACCAAAGCCCTGAACACTAAATCTACTGGCTAAACATCTGCCCGGAGAGCGAGCTGCCTCTGGAGAACAATGATGGACTTGTGAGACATAACCTCATTGCATTGGAAGAATGTTCATTTTGCAGGCACAGCAGCTCGAGGCTAAAGGCAGCATCTATGTGAATGTGACTGTAATGGGTGCCAAGGAGAGGAAGGCTGCTCCCAGCCCCATGGGCAGGAGTGTGTGCTGTATCCCCCATCACCAGAAAGGCACTGGAGGCCACTAGGCAATGTTTATGTCTGAAACACTGTACTGTGTGAGTGTGTTTGGAAGTGTAAATTAGACGAATGGCAAAGCCACAGGTCAGCTCATCATTCTAAAGAAGTATCATTCTAAAGAAGTATAATACATATGTCACACATATCTGTCTGAGAGACTGGTAATCATAGCCTAAACCTCTGATTAATCAGCTGAGGCAAGTTTCAGTTGTGGGAGCACAGGTGAAGGTAATTCAGCTGTGCTCCTGGAAGGGGTGGAGCCTGACTCCACCTCCTCTAGACCTCATTTAAGGGCTGACCACCACTGAGGCAGCATCTCTTTGAGATTGCTCCTTGGTGGAGGTTGCTTCAGTGTTTTCCAGCAGACCGAAGGCCTCTATTGGGTGAGTCTTTCCTTTAAAAAACCTTTTGGATACTTATCACCAACTCTCTTGTACTATCTTTGCATTACTGTCACTATACACATCTCTCGTGCTTTTTTTATATTGCTTCATGTTATAGCAAAATTCTTTGTGGAGTGTTGTGTTTTCAAAAGCACTGCAGCTTGTTTTGTACCATGAAGCACAAAGCCAACTTTGTCCTAATTACCACAGTGAAAAATCAAGAAGGTCTGTGAGGCAGAGGGTGAAATACATTTTCCACTGTTTTCAGTGTGGAGTCCAGATAAAGTAGTATATGTGTGGGATCTTTGGAGGTGTTTGTAAACAACATTAGCAGTCACCAGCAATTGTTCTGTCTTACTTGTCAGTAAGGGGATTTCACACCTACTAGTACTTCTCCATACTGAGAAGCACCTGGGCAGAAATACTCCACTGTAGTTTTAGGATGTGTTTATTGTACACTGGGTAAGTCAGAGGAGAACCTTCTGGGTGAAGACTGGACATGAGCAAAGAATTACATAACTATTACATTAATCATAAAATCTAAGTTGTTAAGTGTGCAGATGAACTCTGATCAGAGAGGCAGAAGTGGCTTAAATACAGCAAAGCCTTCCTTGGGGCAGGGAATGAACTAGATGAACTTTGAGAGCCTTGAAGGAGAGAAAAGATCCCATTTAAATAGGGGATAAGAGGTGAGACATGGGAGAAAAGAATGATACAGTGTCTTCTACATGTTTCTTCCACATAAAAGGAACAGGCTGGCAGAAAGAGGATTATAAGCTAGATGTGGAAAAAAAAATTCTAATGGTAGAAATTCTGGTGAGCTGAAATATTAGAATATTAGCTGGAATATTCTGCATATTTGAAGCTCTTCAGTGAATGTGAGACAAGTGTACATTTAGAATGATTTAGGTACATATGGTAGTGCCAAAGTACACCTGACAGTTTCCTAACATCCCTTTCAGCCCTGCTACTTGTGGACGTATGAATCACAAGAGAATCATGTGTGGAGAGAAAAGTTCTGAGGTTCCTGACGAAAGTGCACATAAGACAACTGCAGAAAAGACATTCATATGTTGATGTATAATATTGTTAAGCTTGTGCCTACTACTTGTGTCATACTACCTAAAAAAGACAGAAATCATCATTCGGGAACCATTGCAAAATGCTTCAGTTGTCACGTTGGCCTTGTAAGCCAGAGCACCCAGAAGATGGGAGCTCCAGAAATGTTTACTCACAGACACACTGAGAGTTCTGCAGCAGTCCTGGCTGGAAGATCCAGAAGCTCCTGGGATGTGTACTTTGCTTTCCTTGAAGAGGGAGCAGACAAGGACATGCTTAGCAGAGGAATGGAGGTGCCAGCAAAAATGAGCCAGTTCTGTGTCTGTTTAAGTGTGTACCTTCCAAATATTTCCTCAGTTCTCTTCTTTGCATCACCAGCAAAAGATTTTGTTGGTGTTTTTTTGGCCACGTTGCTGAATACTGGCTTGTGGCAGTGGGTGCATTATGGATACAAATGATCTAAAACATTCCATCTTAATATCTGGGTTACCAGAAGGAAAGGTCCTCTTAGCTTCTCAGTTATTTCTGCACCATAAATCCTGAATGCAGCTTTAGATTATCTGAGTTTCACATCTACATGTGAAATGCCTGAAATGGTCAGAAGAGAATCAGTGGCAGATATGCCTTCATTGCTCATCTCATTAAACCGCATTCTCAGAAGATCCAAATGGAAATGTAACACCTCCTACAATGGAGATGGAAAATACTGGCTGTATCTTTGGATGATAAAACTGATTTTGCCATTGCTGAAGGCTGTTTGCTGTTTCTTTTTAAAGTTTATATCACATTTTTTTATGAAAGCCGACAATTCAGCAGTAACTGTTGTACTGAGAGCAAGCTTTTTTTTGTATCTATTTATTTGAGGCAGGTTGGGGGGAGCTGTTGTTTTGTTTGCTTCCCCCCCTCCCCCCTGCCTTATTTATTTATTTTCTTACTTTATTGCTCTTCTCTTGGTTCCCTGTGTTCTCTCACTGGAAAGCATACCAGAAGTAGCCGCATACAGCCTATCCCTACTCAGAGATGTCACTCTTGACCAGATACCAACAAGCATCATTTCCATCATGATGAACTTCAAAAAATGAGGCACTAACCACCCTCCAGAATGCTGTCTGATTGCTGCTGTGCCGTGTATGTCATTGTTCCCTGCAGCTCTGTGAGTATTTACTCAGCAGCTGTTTTTACAGCTAAGAGTGAAATATTTGGAGTGCTTCTTAGTGGCACAAACCACTTGGAACAGTTTCACTCTTATTTTCCGTATCTTGTATTTCTTCCTGACACCCACAAATATGATTGCAATACTAAACTCTCCTTAAAGCTTCACTGTCCAAAAACAATTTGGCTGTTCATATTCCAGCTTAGAGCCTACTAATAGCAACTAATTTAACTGGGATTCTCAAGGAATTTCAAGTTCACACTTGTCCTTCTGTTTTGTTTTATTGTGATTCTTCTTCTTCTTTTTTACTTTTACAGTAAGAAATTAGATTGCATCAAATTCAGTAGGAAGATCTGTGAAGTAGACCTCTGGAGATGATCAGAATGCCCCTCTGCTGTTGTGGAGGAGAGCAGGTGATGGAAGAGCTGAAACTCATCAGAGGCAACTGACCTCTCTTAGCGATATACCAGAACTCCTCGCAGGGTCAGGAACTGCAAACGGACACTCAAGGGAAACTGAATGCGAGTCACAAGCAGAATATGCCCATGGCTCCTGGGAATGGCAGTGAATCAGCGCTGGGGGACAGGTGTCTCCCTCTACTGCCTCAGCAGCCTCTGATGGTTTTCTCCTGGAGATGGGGATCGGATAATGTGGTAACACAGTATGGTGATGCGGGTTTAATCCATGGGCTGCAGTTGAGCTGTTTGCAACAGGTTGATCAGTCTTGATTTATACAGCAACAAGCCTCTGATCTCTGCTCTTCAAGGTGAAGTGTTAAGAAGGGCTTAACACCAAAAGTTGTCTGTGGTAGACTTTTTAATTCAGAAGTCTGAGCAAATTACTTTGGCTGTTGTGGATTTGAATAAGGGACACCCAGCCATAGCATTTAAAACAAAATGCAAAAACAATCCGTGCTTCAACGCTGTGTAAATAAAATCAGAACTGGGCTAAGGCTGAAGTTGTATAATTCCAGAAGTTGGCAGACATATGCATTCATGGAGAAGGGTGTGCATCACTTGGCTACAGGGTGAAAAAAACAACCCTCAATAACATTTAAGTAATAGTAGAAGCCCAAATTATGATAGACTGAGAATTTATCATTTCCAGAATTGCTGTAGGGGCATGTACTAAGATTTCTATGGGAGACTGATGGGATTCCTCTCCATGTTATCACACGTGGTGTGGTCTGGAAGAGATTTGGAGAGACGCTATTGCAAGTTAGGGGTCTTTGGCTGAAGAAAGTAGTAGGATGGAGTTCAAAATTGTCTGATTGGCAAGCAACAGAAAAAACAACAAAGGAAACAAAACTCAAGAAACAAAAGTCTGCAGTTCTCGTAATCTGAAGGAAGAAGAGGTGAAATCAGAAAAGATGAAATAAGTATAGAAGATGGACACAGACAAACTTACCAAATGGCTTTATATGGAGGGCCTGGAAATTTAAATAGAAAACTCACATTGACAGTAAATGTTCTGAAGTTCGGCAGAGAAAGACCTGGGGAAAAGAGAAAGACCAGCTCGGCAGAGAAACACCTGGGGGTCTTGATGGACAAAAAACTCAACATGAACCAGCAGTGTGCTCTGGCAGCCCGGAAAGCAAATGGGATCCTGGGCTCCATCAGGAGAGGGGTGGTCAGCAGGGATAGGGAGGTGATCGTCCCTCTCTACTCTGCTCTTGTGAGGCCCCATCTGGAGTACTGTGTCCAGGTGTGGAGCCCTCAGTACAAGAAAGACATGGAGATTTTGGAAAGGGTCCAGAGGAGGGCCACGAAGATGATCAGGGGGCTGGAGCACCTCCCCTATGAGGACAGGCTGAGGGAGTTGGGTTTGTTCAGCCTGGAGAAGGTTGCGGGGTGACCTCATTGCAGCCTTTCAATACCTGAAGGGAACTTACTCCCAGGAGGGGAGTAAACTCTTTGAAAGGGCTGATAATAGCAGGACACGGGGAAATGGTTGTAAGTTAAAAGAGGGAAGATTTAGGTTGGATGTTAGGGGAAAGTTCTTTACTAGGAGAGTGGTTAGGCCCTGGAACAGGCTGCCCAGGGAGGTTGTGGATGCCCCGTCCCTGGAGGTGTTCAAGACCAGGTTGGACGGGGCCCTGGGCAACCTGATCTAGTAAAGGTGTATGTTTGGTGGCCCTGCCAGGCAGGGGGGTTGGAACTACGTGATCCTTGAGGTCCCTTCCAACCCGGATCATTCTGTGATTCTGTGAAGTTAAGCTGCGTACTCATTTTATGATCACAATATTCCTTATTTTTACTATAATTAATCCTCCTGTATCTTTATATAGTTAGATATAAAATTATCACAGAATGGTTTGGGTTGGGGAGGGCCTTCAAGATTGTCCATTTCCAATCCCCCTGTCGTGGGCAGGGGCACCACTCACTGGATCAGGTTGCCCAAGGTCCCATCTAACCTACCCTTTAACACTACCAGGGATGGGGCATCCACAACAACCATGAGCAAAAATTTCCCATGCCTCACCACCCTCACTGTAAAAATTTCTTCCATTTATACAGTCTTATACCTGTTCCTCATATTTAGAAGTGTGTGAAAGAAAGGAGCCAAGGCAAAAATTGTCTTAATATGATGATGACTGACAAAATATTTCTCAAACCGTTATATAATGATCAAACTTTCCAGTAACATAGGGTGGTTCTGTATTCACTTCACATCATTACCACATTATCTACTGCTTCCAAAGGATGCTAAGTGAACATTGGAAATAGGAATTATTTTCCAACTTATTATTTTCAAAGCAGAAATTATATCCCACAACTAATTTTGAATGTAAGCCCATTTATTGTTAACCAAATGCCTTCTGGTTATTGTTAACCAGATGCCTTCAGCCCTAACGTTCAATCAAAATAAGACATCAGTTTAGATAAAATTAGGATAAAATACATATGTTGCATTTTAATCAATTAATTATTAACAAGAAAGACACTGATCTTCCCAAATAAATTGGTACTTGTAGGCCCAACATTGATGCCAATAGTACAGCACCACAAAGAATGCCTTGGATAACTTCCATGCTGTCTGTTGTGTCATTTTAGACTAGATTGTGTGGGAGGTACTATGTTTATTCACAAGCTATAAGAACAATTACGTACCCTGTAGAAAGAAACTGTTTTTCCAAGCATGTAAAGCATGGTTAGAATCATAGAATCCTTAGGTCAGCTAAGGATTAAAGGTCATCTAGTCCAGCTCCCCTGCAATGAATAGGGACATCCACAGATACATCAGGTTGCTCAGAGACTAGTCCAGCCTGGCCTTGAAAGTCTCTGGAGGCAGAGCATCTACCACATCTTTGGCCAGAGAAGTGATGCTCTGGAATTAAAAGCAACAAAATGATTGCACAGGGCAAGTGAAATCAGCAGGATGGGGCCAAAGACATGAATTAGGTCAAACTTTCTGCATGTCTCCACTGTGCAACCTGCTGGCAGCCTGTGCCGTTAATTTATCATCTCTTGCCAGTGGTGGCCCCACAGGGAAGGAAGGGCCTGGTACTTTCCACTACTGTTTTGTTTGTTCTGGAACTCAAAGTCTCTGCTGTAGTTCTGAAGGTACAAATGTTATCAGTGATGCTGTTTAGCTGCCTGCAAGGCTCTATATGATAACAAGCCTTCCAGTTTTCAATGCTTTTTCTCTTGTATTTTCAAGGTTGTGCTGCCACATTTAAAACAGCATGTGAAATACATATTCAGGCCTCAGCCAAGCATTCCAGACACTCCCAGACCAAATGATTCCTCTTCCACTTAATTTCAATCGCCTTCTACATAAATCACAGGATCACAGAATATTCTGAGCTGGAAAGGACTCACAAAGATCATCAACTCCTAATGAAGCTGGCTTGCAGGCCTTATTTCTAATACAAGTCAGAGCAATTCAAGTCAGCCTATGATGCTCGGTGCATTTCACCTGTGAACGAGGATCTTATTCAACTTTCTAGGAAAACTCTTTGAATACTTCTTCTCAGGAAGGGGTATGGCTGTTTACATGGGTGGATAGTGATAGGACAAGAGGGAATTGATTTAAACTGAGACAGGGGAGGTTTAGGTTAGATATGAGGAGGAAGTTTTTCTCAGAGGGTGGTGACACACTGGAACAGGTTGCCCAAGGAGGCTGTGGATGCCCCATCCCTGGAGGCATTCAAGGCCAGGATGGATGTGGCTCTGGGCAGCCTGGTCTGGTGGTTGGCAACCCTGCACATAGCAGGGGGGTTGAAACTACATGATCATTGTGGTCCTTTTCAACCCAGGCCATTCCATGGTACTATGAATG
Source organism: Coturnix japonica (assembly GCF_054131305.1). Taxonomy (NCBI): domain Eukaryota; kingdom Metazoa; phylum Chordata; class Aves; order Galliformes; family Phasianidae; genus Coturnix; species Coturnix japonica. The sequence goes on from NC_140663.1 coordinate 110,390,038, forward strand.
TGTGAAGATCTATTCAAGAAAAAGCCATTGAATAGCAGATTTAACATTCAAATCTACCTTAAATTGTTGGTTAAATAGTCATGTTGCCTAGAAAAAGTATTTCTTAATTCAGATTTGCTACTTTTATGAAGTATTTCAGGTATGGCATATCTGTTTTGAAATCATTGTCCAGAATTTCTCAGTGAATAAACATTAAAAAAACTTTAACAAAGTTCTCCCTCTTTAGCAAACATTTGCTAACAGATTTAACAATAACAATTCATATTTCCGGGATAAGATCACATGCAAAATGAACATTCTATGTTCTGTGTGGGAAAACCAACAATTTTCTGTCTTCATCAAGAATGGGTTGAACCCACATTTTTTCAGTGTAGCTGTTCAATTCTACTGCATGTTATATGTATACTACATGTGTTGACAGATCTGGACTTCTCCCAGCATGCTGTAGATATGGATGTCTGTATATCTTCTGATGATGGCTTACTTCTGAACAATGCTGTTTTGTCTGTTTATAGAGACCCAACTCTATGACTGTTTGTTTTATTTTATGGACAGGATGTATTCATTTTACTAGCTCGTATGTGTAATGTGGCAAGATATCAAAATGACTATCTGGATAACTGAGATAAATGGGAAAACTGAGTTGTCTGACTATTCTAACCTCTGGGAATGGTTTAAAACATATTTCTTCTGGCTTGTCACTCTCTCATTCCATTCACTGCCTTCTTTCCTTTTGTCTGGGCAGTACTGTTTTTCCAGGCAGGAGTTAATACACAGCCCAAGAGGCTTTTTCACCAATCAGTCTCTCTCCAAAATCCATATGCAGCCAAGTGAGGTCTCATGAGCAAATGTGAAGCTGTTTCCAGATAGTCTTTTGAATATACCTCAGTTTAAAATAGTAATCATGTTAAAGGAATCTCTTTTTGTACTTCAATGCAAAAGAATGTCTAGTTAAGCCCATTTCATAACTGTAGGATAAAGTTCTGGTGAATCCCATAGTCAAAGCAAAACCCATCACAATGTTGTTCATTGTTAAGTTCTCATTAACTTTAGCACTCTCTTGCTGACTCACTCTCTTTCAAGCATGTGCAAATATTTAGTTTATTTCATTTTCTGGAGCACGTTCTGTGGAGCCCATTGCTGTAGTATCCAAGCAAATTTTCAACATCAACAATAATATAACCAGTACACTGAAGCTTTTGTGACATTCTTCTTTTAAGGGTCTTGGGCTGTCCAAATTCACCACCTCAGAATTCACATGAAGCACGTCTGAGTGCTATTCTATTGCTTTTCCTGAGTGAGAACACTGGTAAATTGTGAAATCTCTTACTGCAGGTCTGTGGCTGCAAGGTAAGTCAGAAGTAGTATAGAAAGGCTGAGAATATTCCAGGCAGAGCTGAGGTCAGCCATCCTTGTGAGGAGAACTTCATGAGACCTATGTATGGACACATATTTGATGCTGCCAAAAGTAAACCAAGTGCAATAAAACTGGCTGATCTAGTGGAGGTTTTCCAGAAGTTCGGTGATATCCATGAATGCATTTAAAAGAAGCATAATGCTTAGCCTTTGTTAAGAAATTCTTGGTTGTGGCTGAGAATGAGAAGACTGGAACTGGCCAGTTAAGGGGATTGTGAGCCAAGAGAAAGGATAAGCCAGAACCCGTCTGTCTACAGAGTATCGGCCATTGCTCAAAAGTCTGTCCTCTTTGGGCTTAAGCAGTCTTTTCCTTGAAAACCCACATTTAAGGAACAAGGTTTTTCTGGGCTGGCTATACTCTGGAGCTCACCTTTGATGAGGGTGTTGAAAATAGCACGTCATATTCTGGCTTGAGTAATAAAGCAGACATCTATAATCTTTCGTTTACTTTATGCTCTTCAATAAACTTTCACTGGCTGCAAGATACTCTTTAGCACAAACCTTCCTTCTAGAAGGAAGGACGAATCTTTTAATGTCAAATTACATCCTGGGTCCCTGGGTAACCAAACTTGCACACCATGACCATGAAGTCTCTTCCTCCAGTTTTCTGCAGCCCTTTGTTCTGCTTTTCCATTTCTTTTAGCTTCCTTGTCTCCAACATTTTTTCTTCCAATTGTCTCAGCAAAGGGTCATTGTATTTAGGCTTCAACAGGATTTCTGATTTTTCCAGAATAGGGCTGAAATTCTGGGAATAAGTTTGCCCCTCCTTCCTGATTCTAAGAATGGGAGGTGATCATTCCTCTCTGCTCTGCCCTCCTGAGGCCCCATCTGGAGTGCTGTGTCCAGGTCTGGGGCCCCCTGTACAGGAAAGACATGGAGCTGTTGGAGAGGGTCCAGAGGAGAACCATGAAGATGATAAGAGGGCTGGAGCACATCCCCTACAAAGACAGACTGAGGGAGCTGGGCTTGTTCAGCCTGGAAGAGAGAAGGCTGCGGGGATAACCTCTTTACAGCCTTCCAGTATTTTAAAGGGGATTATAAATAGGAGGGGAATCAACTTTTTACTTGAGTAGACAGTGATAGGACAAGGGGGAATATTTTTGAGCACCAGGAGTGAAGGTTTAGATTTGATGTCAGGGGTATGCTCTTCACAGAGAGAGTGGTGAGGTGCTGGCACGGGCTGCCCAGAAAGGCTGTGGATGCTCCATCCCTGGAGGTGTTCAGGGCCAGGTTGGATGGAGTTCTGAGCAACCTGGTCTAGGACCAGATCTGGAGGTTTGTGGCCCTGTCTGTGGCAGGTGGGATTGGAATTTGGTGATCCTTGGGGTCCCTTTCGACCCAAGCCACTTAATGATTCCACGATCCTAATGCTGAATTAATATAATTCTGCATTTCTTGAAGTTTCCCCTGGAAGATTAAGTCACCAGTGTATATACTTCAAATGCAAACAGAAACAGGCAAAATAACTTTGCTCCAGAGAAAGGCTTATTATTTTCTACAATCAGAGGCTTCTACACTGATTTTTTTTTCTATGGCTTTGTAATTGCAGTCAAGCCACCAAAACTAAACTACTTGAAGTTTAATGCCCCTCATTCCCTAATTTGTGATACTCAAGTAAAAACTAAACTAATCTAAACGAAAAACAAACCAATCACTCAACCAAAGAACCCCACCACTCTCCACACCCCATAAAACAAGACATCTTCCTAACACTGGAACCTTTATTGCGAGTGCCACAGATAAATCGTTTCAGTTAAATAGAAACAGGAACATATCCAGTCTCAGGAGAAATCACTTGATTGCTCTCTGGACTCAGTCATGGCTCCCACTATCTTGCCTCCTGGCAGAAAGCCTTCTTTGTTATCTAATGATTACTAGGCATTTCTTCCTGTGCTGGCCTGTATGAGGAACACGGTGTAATTCTTTGATACACAGAAGGTGTATATGATAGCACTGTTTAGGCACTGTGGTTTATATTTTCACTGAATATTTGGGTGGGGAATGCTTTGTTGTTACGCAGTCATCTTGAAATCACTCTTAATTCAAGCCAAGTCAACCAAAGATGCAAACAAAGGAGTTCATTCACAGAATCCAAGCAGGCGATGCGGCTTAAAAAGTTTATGAAAGATGAAGGAAGGAAATAGAGAAAGAATTCATTTCATCTATTTGAAGTACAAGACGGCTGAACTAGTCTAGCAGCTCACACCTCAGCACCCCTGCTGAGCAGTGTGTTAGGTTGGTGTTTTGTCCACTCTCATCTCTGGCCTGCCAATGGTCTGATTACAGACGTGCAGGCAAGATACAGCACATCTATATTCTAGCTGCCAAAAATCCAGAAGTTTTTCCTTTTATTCATCATCTTCTCAGTCTGACTTGTAAATTTTTCTAAGTACTCAACTATATAAACTTAAAGTGACTGCAATAGTCCCTATTTACTATAAAGGGATGTTTTAAAAAAAGTTCACGTCTATGAAGCACTCAAAGTGATAAAAGCAATACAATTTAACCTAATTTTGGAAGTCTGAGAGCATGTAATTTAAACACATCATCACAGTGCCTTCCTGCAGGGAGGCTGGGTGAAGGCTGCACAGAGTACCATTGTCTGTTGTGCAATCTTAAAGACTTAATACTTGCTCTTTCAATATTCCTCTGAGTATTTAATTAGCAACAGAGATGATTCCAAGTGACTGAATACTGGTCTGGATCCAATGTAGCTGAAATCTGAGGTAGCTCAGATGCAGTATTTCTTAATAAGAACTGTCAGATGTATTGTGCTCCTTTCCATCACCATGTCCGAAGTAAAAGACAACTTCAAGAATAAAATAAAAAGTGCACTGAAGGTATCAGAAGGATGTGTGCTAGTGCTGAAACTAAACAGAAGAGCTAGGAGTATAGATCCAATTTTGCTGACATCTTTGAATTAAAAGCATTAACTTTTTCACATTTGGCCTCTTCCTTATGACTGATTCGAATTTAGAGTGAAGTGTCCCATGAGCACGAGACAATTCAGTAATAGCAATAGCATGTCCTTTCCGCTCCTCAATGGTTCTTTTCTCAGAAATCCAGTGGCATTTGGATAGTATCAGCCTATTGACCTACACACTTCATCAAAACACTATGAAACTGAGTTGCTGTTTGGATGTGTTGGTCGTTCCCTCTGATTCAGTCTGACTTGTGGGAGCCCTTGGCAGAAGCTGCTTTTACTCCTGTCCCTACTTACGTGGATGACTTGCACTGCTGCCTGGCTTTGTTTAGTACTGTGCCCTGCCCCAGCTCCTTGTGCGCACCACAGCAGGGGATGTGAGGGGAACACTGTCATGGTGCACCCCTAACATTGCCCCAGATGTGTGTATCTCTTGGCAGCTTCTGAAGGCACTGAACATAGCTTGTTAGTGCTAATCAGTGTAACAACATGATATTTACTGAGAAACAAGCAATAACAGACGACACAATAGACATAAATAACGTTAATTTTGCAATCAGGATTCCTTAAAATGTTTTTTTGACATAATTTTGTTTAGGTCTACCACTCACCTTCACTGTCACTCGCAAGAAGTCACTACTTTACAGTTTATTTTCCCACCTGACCAGATAGAGAAAATATTTGTCTACATGTGGGAAGTGTCTTGAGATCTCTGCATGCATACAATATAACATATATAAGGTGTAGAATGATAGAATTTGTTCCGCAGTTCCTTCCATGCCTGCATATTTATTAACTTTTGTGGGTGTCTACCTTTGGTTCTGGTTTGCAGGGTGCTTTGCTAACAGTGCTCAGTGTTTTGCTGGGCAATTACTGTGCCTTTATCAGCAGAGTCATGTATGCAGGGCTGGCTCATATACACAGTGGTTTTTGGGTCAAAGTCATGACCTTCAGAGGCCTTCCCATAGAATATGTGCAACTCTGCCCTAAGCAAATAGCACCTACATTTCCTTCAGATCTGCTCAGCGCTCAGAAATCTGCCAAGTTCACATCCAGATAGGCCTGCACTGAAATAACCCTCTGGACTTCACTGGCACAGATGCAGCCCAGAAAAAGGTCAATAACACGCATCAACTCCAAGTCCTGCTCTATAGGAATTTGATTAACTTCAGTGAGAGGCTCATTCAGAGAAGCTTCCAGGAGCTACTTTCAGCAGGAGAAGTTATAGAAGGATAGACCGATACTGATTTTTAAACATTATATACACTTGCATACATTTATATAAGAGGCTGATGGCAGTTGGTGGAAAGACTTAAATGAAATCAGTGAGGTTTGGATAGAGTCCTACTTATTTTGTAACTTTCAGTACAAGACTTTACTGGTACAAAGTAAATTGTTTCAAGTATTTCCTGTGACTCATTGAAAAGTAAATGAAGTATTTAACACGATTGCTATGTTCATTTCAATGGACACAATCTAACACTGGTCTAACTACACAAGCAGGATTATGTAAATTACGATTCAGCAAGAAGAAACCGATAAGATAATTAGTAAAACACCATTAACGGGAAAGCACTCTGTGTGCAAAAGCAGCATGGATTGATGCTTATTTAACCACTGTGTGCTTTCACTCCCAGATCCTTGCTCCTCATTCTTACCTGTCTCATTTCAGCAATGAGATGCTGCGTGCTTTTATTTGTCATAGAGAATATAATCACATGCTGTTCTCAATACGCAGGTAATTGCTCGAGATGCAGATAACTGTGCAGCAACTCAGGCTCTGAAAATAAGAACTCTTAAAGATAAACTTATCTTCCACAATTAATAGATCACCCAAAATTTCACCAGTGAATTTGGATACCTTCTACCACATCTACCACAGTTGTACAATAATCCTGAAATTAGAAGTCCCAAATGCACTTTCATATAAGGTTCAAAGCCACACTGGGAACCCAAATTGCCAATGACTTCTCTGGGTAATAGAAATAGACGATGAAAAACTGAAATTCTTTTGTTATCCTGCAGTCATGACATGATTTGATACATAAGTAGTTGCCTCACCTGTATCTGGCTACTACACAAAATGAGAACAGGAGAGTCCATAGCATTTTAATTTAGACTCTCATATATTTCATATAAGAAACCACAGAATTGCTTTCTGGTGAACTAACAAAGTGCAGCCAATGGTCTTAAAATGTAGGTGAATTTTATATCAACAAAAAGCTTTTTCTGTGTCAGCCAACTTAAGTGAAACCCGAGCCACTAAAACCCTGGAAAAATGTCAAGGTCATTGCCAATAGCTTTGATTAGCAATAAAAGAGAGGACACAAGAGCAGGCTAATGGTATGAGAACATTAAATATTAAAAAGAAGCTCTTGATTTAAGGGTGCTGTCTCTATAATAGCAAGTAGCAGCAGCTACTGACCAAATGATACACAGTGTATTTCTAAAACTGCATCCATCGATCTATCAGTATTTATCAGGTGTTCCCAGACGTCTTGTAAATATTACTTACTCTGTTTTGGTTGACATTGCATTTTTAATCAAGTTTTTAAATATTTAATAAAACAAAAGGGAAAACATTCTGACCTTTTCGCAAGTCAGGACATGCAGTATGTTTCAATGTTTAGAAACGAGTAGAAAAGACACAAATAATAATGGACACTTTTCTTATATTCCAGTTCCCAAGAAAAGGCGTCAGTGCATAAATATAACCTTGCTGCAAAAGGCTGTGCACCTGTGAGCTGTGAATACCCATAGCTTTGTTGAATTCTGTAGAATTCTCCAGGAACACAAGCCACAGGAGAAGGAAGGTTTGCCCAAGAAACGGGATATCCCTTCATGGTTCATAATAGCGGGACTGCAGAAACAAGGGATAAATAGAGAGAGGACTCTGAGCTTACCTCTTTAACTGGTCTTCCTCTGCTCCATCCTCAGACAGCTTTCAGGTTTTCAACAGAAATGCACACCTACAAGTCTTCCCTGGTGGCTTGTACAGACTCATCCCCCTCAGCTCCTCTGCTCTGCACTGAGCAAACACAGGGGTCTCAGCTGCTCCTCATGTCTTACCTTCCAGACCCTTCACCATCTTTGTAGCCCTCCTTTGGAAGCTCTCTAATAGTTTTGTGTCCTTTATATACCGTGGTGCCCCAGACTGCACAAGCTGTAATGTAACCTCCCAACTCAGAACTAGGATTTCTCTGTTGATTTTATTTGTTTGTTTCTTTGCTTCTTTGCATGCTTAGTTTACATCGTAATCATGACAGGCATCTTTGCGGAGTGCTGAAATGCAAAATCAATGTAATGCACTTAAAGAAAACACGTATAAACAAGTATAAATAGAAATTACTAATGTAGGAAAATGTCGTATGAGAAATAACCTCTCACTAGCAGTGCTGTGGAAGCACTGAACTATCTTTTAAGTCAATTAACTCTGTAAAAATCTAAAATTCTGTGTGATGTTTTGTGACTTCCTGCTTTCTTCTTGTAGCCTTTAAAATGATCTGGGTTTATATTTATCTATCGCTTATTATTTTTAACTCTTGGTATTTTCAGAATCCTTTCACTCCTAGGAATGAGATGACAGAATAATATAGAAAACACAGAGGATGCATACACTTGCTTCACCCTCACCTCTGTCACCTCCAAGTTGTTTGCAGTCATAGCCCAGACTGCTGTGATGACAGTAGATGATGACAGTAAATGCAGAGAGAACTCTTTAGGAATTAGCTTAGCGTGACATGTTAAAACGTTTGTGCATCTACAATAATACCTGAAAAGTATTTTATTTTCATAGGTTCATTAGGGTTGGAAAAGACAACTAAGATCAACAAGTCCAACTGCCAACCCACCACCCTGCCCACTAACCATGTGGGCCACATCTTGAACACAGTGACACCACCCCCTCCCTGGGCAATCCATGCCATTACCTCACCAATCTTTCTGACAAGAAATTTTTCCTAATATCCAACCTGAACTGCCCCTGGCACAACTTGAGGCCATTCCCTCTTTACCTCTCACTTTTACCCAAGAGGAGAGGCCAACTCCCACTTCACCACAACCTCCTTTCAGGAGCTGTAGAGAACAGTAAGGTCTCCCCTGGGTCTCCTCTTCTCCAGACTGAACAATCCCAGTTCCCTCAGCCACTTAATTGGTTTTCCAAGGAAATATTCTGTGAAGCATGTGATATGGTATAGTAGAATAAAGGGTTAAACATGTATCAGTGAGTTAAGCATGCACCCATACCAAGAGATGAAGCATATGTAAGTTTTGACTTCCCCACAGACCACTACATTAAAACAATAAATAAAAATAATTTAAAAAAAGGAAATCAGTCAACAGATCATGAAGTACCTGACACAGTGCATGGGTGTCACAGTGACACAGATGCACAGTGACAACTTCAGAGCGTGCACATCCTTAACGACTAATGAACTTCTTAGGAGGATGTGATCAGGGAGGAATTCACCAAGTTCCTTCTCTGTTGCTTCCCTTTGCTCTTACCACCAGCATGCTTCCCATCAGCATAGGGCCAGATGGGTGCAGATCAATCCTTGAATGAAGAAACATGATCAAGGTGGCCATTGTGAAGCACACAGGAGTCCCTGCCTGCTGGAGGTGAGTCACGGCAGGGAGGCACACCTTTCCCTTTATCAGCTATTCTTACCCTTCTGGGCCTGAAATGTTCACTACAGCTTTTGTTTGACTGGTTTGGTTCTTTTTTTTTTCCCATAGAAAATAGTGTGAATGAGCAAAGCAACTTGTGGAAAACATCTGCCATCTTTATAATGAAATCAGATAATGTTCAGGATACTGAAAGCCTAAACAATTAATTGTGTTGACTGAAAACAACTGGAATTTGAGACAAAGTGTTTCTACTTTAAAAAAGATTTTTTGTTTATGTTCTGTCACACAGGCTGCGCGTTTATTTACTAAATGCTGTAGAAAAGAAAAAAAATATGGAAAAAGCATGGAGTCAAAAGGAATTCACCTAAAAAAGAAGATATAATCATTGTGTGTGTGCCCACCTCGATTAAACATCTGCCCTTTTGCAGAAACCTGCACAGGTTTGTCCAGGGAATTGATGTAGCCTGTAGTTAATCATTGATCATCTTCCAAAGTAAAACTGCAAGTCACGTGACTTGGTCAGTAGCGTATAGGGGAAGAATGTCCTAAGTCAATATTTGGCCACTAGATTATTGTTTCCAGTTGTATGATGTAGAGCAAACAGTACGGTGTAGAAACTCCCATTCCCTTAATAAGAAAATAAGGTAGTAATGACAATAAAAGATTATTTCTTTTACAGAGCAGTAATATTGCCATAGATTTTTTTGTACTGCAGCTTCACTTATTAAACAAAGATTCTTCCATTACTGCATAGCTCAGGTATTGCCTTTGTTTGCTGTACAGTTTGTGTACTTTCTTTGAAAGGTGTTGGAAATAATCTGTTAAGGAATTGCCTATGAAGAAAGAGGAGAGATACTGTAAAACAACCTTCAAGCACACAAAAATCAGTGCTTTAAAAGTGCTCAGGGTATTTTATGTTGAAGTGTTTCCTGTTAAATGAATTTTCCAATATACAACCCATGTGCTTTAAAATGTTGCATGCTGCTATCATGAAAAGAGACTTAATGATGATCTCATTGCATGATTTATAATTATAAATGTAACTACAGATGCTCTATTTTCTGAAGATCCTCCTGAGAATCTAAACACCACAAACTTGATCTTAGCACCTGCACCCAGCCTTGGAAAGATGTGTCATTATGTAATCAACATGAGCAAACCATTGAGTCAAAATTGGGAACACCCAAATTGTCCGCACACATTCTGATGGAAAGACAAGAAGCACCAGTATTGGGGCATTATACAACACACAGAATCTATTTTTTTTTTAACTTAAAATTAAATGAGAAAAAAAAAATGTATGATTAATGTAAGTGACTTCAATTGTAACATCTCTATCAGTGGTATATAACTGTAGTTACATTCTGGTGCACAAGCAGGTTTCTTGCTCTGTAGAGTAAGTGTTCTGATGTAATGCCATTGAAATAATTAACTTCAAGAACACTAATTTTGATTATTCAAATCAAAATTATTTGACAGTCACCAGTCCTTCTTCTACTACAATTGTTCTTCCAGAGTTTTAAAGCTCTCAGACATCTGGCAGCCAGCTAGAAAAGTTGATAGATGTATGTAACTAACTGCATTCCACTAACACTGAACAGCCAATAGTCAAACAGAACACACTGAAAACAGCAAAATACGTCTGCGCTGATCATTATGAACTTGTGAAGTACTCGTGGGAAGGAAGAAGATCAATTTGCAACAAACCCAGCATCATAAGCATGATAGCCTCGTGGAGCTGCTGACAATAACAGGAGTATTGTTAATGTCCAGCAGTTATCACAAGTCACTTGAATTAGCTTGGTGGGAGTGTGAGAAGCCTGGCAGGGAGAAAGCTGCAGCTTGATCCAACCAGTAGTGCAGGTGATCCACCCAAAACACGCTGAGCTAAGCAACATCCCTACTTCAAGCATCAACTCAAGTATCAGCTGATCAGCACCCACCGTGACTTTAAATAGTGCTTAATGGGAGTTAGTGAGATTATCTGTGAACAAGCAGTGCCCCAGCAGAGCATTTGAGCTATAGCCTCTGATAAGAAAGCAATAATGTAAGCAAATGTGGTGAAGAAAGACTTGGAGAGAGAACAGATATAAGGTAAGTCTGTATGATAATGTCAATGATAGCACAAAGCTATATGTATATATATTTCCAGGTGGCCTACTCAAGGTGAAATTATTCCACTCTTCCATTACCAGAGACAGAAGTGGGTTACTTTCCAGCACTTTTCCTGGAACTCTTTTGAGTTTCCTTGACACTCCTTTAAGCATGGTGAGCTTGGGCCTTAACACTGATTTACTACAACAAAAATCAGATTTTCTGTGAAAAATTATACTGTAATTTATTGCTGGTGTCTACTTAACTGCAGGTTACCTCATTATTTATGTGCTTATGCCAAGCTGCAAATCATTATAGGTCATGTAATTGCTGAGATTCAGCTAGGCACAGTGACTAAGAGCATCTGAAAAACAAAACCTGGCCTCTAGGCTTCTTCAGGCAGACAACCACCACTGGTGCTTTTTTATATGCTTATTTCACTGGACTTTCAAAAACTGATTTTGGACCCAAATCTTGACCAAGCTGCAGAGTGTTTCTTCTCTGAGGCTGTCCGTGTGAGGCTAGGAAAGCTGGGATGAGAAAATCCCAGGCTGAGCCTGCTCACTTACAGGGCTGTTAGGGGTCATGCTGCAGCCGATGGGGTCGTTCCTCCATCTCACTTCATCTCAGCCATGAATTTCTACTTTAATGCTCCTGGCAGAAATTTGGTTGCGCGGGTGCTCTCTGGAGCATCGTCATGGGCTGCCCACAGCAGAAGGCAAGCACAGAGCCACAGGCAAGCTCACAGCATCATAACTACTGGCCTGCTGGGAGAGCTCATGCTGACATTAAGTAGGTGCTGAAAAGGCCTGCTTTGGCTGGGGGATCGTAGGCAGGCCGGAGTTTGGCGCGCCCAGGACACCCCACCCTTGTGAAGGCTGTGGTGCAGGCCAAGGGAAGCGGGATGGGATGCAGCTGTGGGGCCGCTGCACCACTCCCTAATGCATCCCGTGGGCTGCAGGGCTCCTGGGACTGGCACAAACAAGGGCCACGGGCCCTTGCCAAGGAATGGTTACTCTGAACAGTGAGTGCATGTAGAACAAATCAGCTCATTTACATTATCACCACAAACTAATCCACTGCAAACACACGGAGTCACTACTTATTAAAAAAGAAATTCACTCTCAGTCTTGTTTAGGCTCTTCTGTTTTCTCCAACTCTGAAATATCTCAGTGCACACAAGAGAGATTTATAACATTTTAAAAGTGGGGCCCTTTTTAAGTAGATCCTCTCAAGGTGGGTAAGAGACTTCATTTCTTTTCCCGTGTCCTCTAAATCAGAACAGTAGTGCTAGTTCTGTATGTATTTATTTAGAAATAAATACATCTTCCCAGTACTGAAAACTTCTCTACCAAATGTCAGTTTACCAATAAACACCTCAACCCAAGGTGGTAGAATGGAAAGGCTGACACACCAACACTAAAAATGGCAGAGGACAAGCTTTTACACTATTCCTCTCACATGCATCTTCCCTAGAGAAATGGATGTGGCAAGACTATCGAAGTGAAACTTTGCCTATGCATTTCTTTTCCATTTATTTTCTGTAAGACATGTGGTTTAGAGAAGAGGCTGAAACCTCCCTCTGCTGACACTGGTGAGGGGCTGGAGTTCTGCAGCTGTGTGAATGACGCAGGAAGTCTGGTAGCTTTAGAGAAACGGGAACTAAAATTGGCACACTCAGCTTGTAAATGTGATTTGGTAATTACAGTGTCCGTGATCTCATGTAATAGTTTTTCCTTTATATTGCCATATTTTTGTTTTGACATTTTGGTATTGGCTCACCGCTTTTATTTACATATCCTGCAGTAACCAGAAAACACCACAGCTTCTGAAAATATTTTCATTGGGTAATTATTAAATGCTTTATTTCTGTAACCTAATTGCAATTCAGAGTTAATGCGTTTAGTTTTAGGAACGGAAACTTCTTTTTTCACAAGAAGCTCTACCTTAAATAAAAAGGATTTTTTAAATTCCAGATCAGACAGTCTCTACAACACTTCACTGATGTGATGACAAAAAGTCATGAACTGATTTTTCCTCCTTGCATTTTCCTGGGGTCTTTGGCAACAATCAGAAAAGAAGCTGTACATGTGATGTTTCTAAAGGAATTATGCAATGCTCTCAGTTGACTAAAATGCAAATTGCAAAAACAGGTTATGCTCATTTCTAGACCAGAAGCATCAAAGATGGTGCTTAAAACTCTGTAAAATCATCCCCTCTTCCTAAATGTTCTGCTCCCCACAGCCCCACTCTACAGCCAGAATTATTGGTGCTAAACAGAAGAACTACTCCCGATTCTTATATGGCTTGTTTCTTCTCCGCTGGTTGGTCAGTCTTTTATTGTTATATTAAGGTGCATTTGAATAAAAAGTGAAATACAATTGACATACTTAAAAAGACTTTTAAATTAGGTAAATTCTTTGAAACAGCAAACCAAGTTAAAAGTAGGATTATGAAGCATGTGCTTCAAATTTTTCTTTACAATGCCCATGTTAATTAGATGCTGTAAAAATATCTAGTGGTTGCACTACTTCTTTAAACAGTGTTCAGTTATTTCACATGCTTTGTTGCCTTCCTTTAAAGAGTATTTGATGAGTTAGCAGAACAGAAAAGTTCTTCTCTGGGCTGGATAGTTTAAACCCTTTAGCTCTAAAATCCTGTTGGTCAATGGCTCAGTGTCTGGATGGAGATCAGTGATGAGTGGCATCCCCCGGGGGTCATGCTGGGACTGATATTCTTCAATATCTTCATCAATGACACTGATAGTGGGGCCAAGTGCACCCTCAGCAAATTTGCAGATGACACCAAGGTGTAGTGTGCGGTCAACACACCAGAGGGACAGGATGCCATCCAGAGGGACCTAGACAGGCTTGAAAAGTAGGCCCAAGTGAATTTCATGTGGTTCAGTGAATTCAAGTGCATGATCTTCCGGAATTAAATGTCTAAGACAAATAGCTACTTTTTTTTTGCATGTGAGAAGGTCAATTATGGGCAGGCATTTGGCATGTCAAAGGCCATCTTTGTTTATATATCTTTGTTTATATGCTCAACAACAGGGGCTTATGGATCTGAAAGCTCAGATTGGTATGCAGCAGAGTACAGTAATTGCTTCTATGGAAATTATGATGGAAGTTACCCAACATATTTCGTTTGAGAATCTAGACTGGATTGTTTACCAAGTGAAAATGCCGGAAGAACGTGACTTGTTTAATCTTGTGGCTCTTAGACTGAAAATCAGTTCTGCTTAATCTTCAGTGTGCACAAGTGGCCATAGAAATACCTGAGTAAGAATACACCTGTAGGAGGAATGAACTCTACTGAGGGAAGAAAACTATCCTGTAGGTAACACAATTTCCCCAGTCTCTAACAATCCAAAACTCATCCGAGAGGGTGAATTTCAACAAAATTATCATTACAATTCCTAACCTGGCAACATATGCTACATCTGGAATTAGGTCATTATTCTGTTGCTTGAAAAATCATGGGCAGTTGTCCAAGAAAAAATCAAATGAGTTTAGATATTATTGTGAAATCTTCCAATTATTTTAAAAATGTTAGAAGTTATCTTGGCAATATTAGGTATCAGTGAGCCAAGAAGATGTCATAATTGGAACACACTGGAAATAATTTTGTATTTTATGTGGATCCCAAGTTAGTTTCACAATATTCCTTGGAATTATCATCCGTTATTGAGAAGAAAGCTTGCATAACTTACTTGTTAAATACTGTATTTTGGGAGACAAGGATGGCCATCAAAACACAAAGATTCCATTATTCAAGAGAAAAACAAAGGCAATTTATATTGACTGTTGATCTTTTGTGTAGGAATTCCATCTATTTGCACACCTTCAAGCTGAAGTTTCACATGACTTTTTTTAGACTTTGATAACTGAGATCTATCCCAATCCTACAGAAAAGCTTCTCCAACTGGGTACCTGTTGAACTATTATGTTCAGGCTTGCGATACCCATCCATGGTCTTAACAGCACACACCTTTTTCATCTTATTTCAGTAGGACTTAACTGTGTTTTGGCATCTGGCATCTATCTACATGGTGACTGCCTCAGCTGGAAGCACAACCCTTTCCCAGAGGGTTGGCCTTCCAGTTCTGTGTTTCTGCTTGGACAGCCAGTAGACACCTCTAAGAAACGCAGCAGTACCTTCACTCCACACACAAGATTCAGTGCACTGTAGATGGTGAACGTGGGAGTGAAGGGGAAGCTTCCTCTGAAGCTTGCTTATCTCAAGTATCTCCAAGCTTCTGCTCTGCTCTAATCTGTTTTCTTTATCCCGATGTATCCTTGTTTTTAATCCTTTCTGCTTTTAATTTCTTGTGTACATACTATGTGTCTAGGGCCATACATGAGAAAACACATTACTAAGATTGCTTTTTACATTTCCAAGAATATAGGATGATTCAAATAGATAAAAAATAGGTTTAAAAACGTTTCCCCATCGACCACTTTTTAGTTTAACAATAAAAAGACCCAGGTAGAATTGCAATTTATCCAAACATAGTAGAGCAAAGTTCTTTGGTACAGGTGAGCATTATCAGGACTTGGGTCATACCCACACAAAATGAGCTCTTGAAATCTCTGCTAGAGCATCAGAGGGGTTTCAGTTGTTCTGATGCTTAAAGAAGAGAAAACAAGAAAAACAACCCTGAAGCAAATGTCATGCAATTTAGACACAGAGTTTAGATACTGTGAATTAATTTTAAAAAAAAAATTAACAGTTCCCTGTTAAATGTCATTGCCTCAATGCCAATGAGTGTTTCCTTATTTGTGTTCACAAATTGGAAGACAGGAGCAAATTAATGACCGTTTACATGGATTGTTAGTGATAGGACATGAGCAAATGGTCTTAAACTGAGACAGGGGATGTTTAGGTTAGATATGAGGAGGACGTTTTTCACAAAGAGGGTGGTGATGCAATAGCACAGGTTGCCCAAGGAGGTTGTGGATGCCCCATCCCTGGAGGCATTCAAGGCCAGGCTGGATGTGGCTCTGGGCAGCCTGGTCTGGTGGTTGGTGACCCTGCAGATAGCAGGGGGGTTGAAACTACATGATCATTGTGGTCCTTTTCAACCCAGGCCATTCTGTGATTCTATGATTCTATGAAATTATCATTAATCTCAATCACAAATCTTCCCATTCTGACTGCAAGGTTTCTCAGCACCCCAGAGTACTTTATGGGGTTTGCACATTAGGCACATTGTTTCTTTGGGATGTACATTCATGGCCATATTGATGAGACTGGGAATTTAGTCATATTCCAGTCACTCACACACATATCAACTGAGCACAGGGTTTTATTTTTCTGTCTTTTTTTAGGTGACATCATGTTCCTCCTAAAGCGAATTGCCAGTACTGAGTACTAAACAGTGGGACAGAAGCACCATGTGCTGAGAAGGATGTAACATGGTCTCATCACCAAGAATGAAATGAAAATAAGGCTTATCAAGAACATACCTGCTTCTGTAACTGACCCTTCAACGCAATTTGAATATTTAGCAACAAGTGACTAAGTAGCTGCACATTTGGTGCTCATTATTTCGAAAAGGAGGAATTTTCTAGCAGTTACCACACAGCAGTATCTGGCATTACCACTTTTAACTAAATTTAGAACAGGAAATGACCACACTGACTGACACAGCAGTCCCAGGAGCGCTTCAAGCCCAGACTGCCACTGGGAGGAGTGGCCCTGCCTCACCCCCCCACCCCTGCTGCTCCCACTCAGGCCCTGAGCTCTCCAAGCGCAAAGCATCCTGTGTAGCTCTTCACCACAAACCTCAGTTAGTGCTGTCCTTCCGAGCCACCCTGGTTCATCAGGAGGGCACACAACAAGCATCTTTTCACAAGCAATTATGAAAAACTTTGTAAGGATTTCCTCTTGTTTCATACTTAGCAATTGCTTCTGTGTGAAATAAGGGTTTCCAAGGAGTTTCTGTGGGATAACTCACACTACTCTCTCAGAGTTTTGAAGCTAAACACTAAACTTACTACTAAGTTAACAAGGATTTGCTTGGATCCCTCCCGTGCATGTTCAGCAAGTAGCTCAGGTAACTTCTCATCTACCCTTTGCTTTCTCGTGTCTCTGTTACAGGATCTTGTCACAACCTGCCAGAACAGAAAGTGATTTTCTCTCCTGCTCTTGGAATTACATCAAGTTACACTCACTTACTCTTAGCTGATCGCTAGAAGGAAACAGGGTCATCTTTACTCATGTCTCAGCTCCACCCTTTTGTTTGCAATTGGATTTTCTTCGGTCTCCCACAAAATTGTGAACTATGTGCAACAAGAAGATATTGATGTTCCTCCAGGAAATGCCTCCTCATCTTCTCTGAGCAGAAGCCAGTCAAAAATCACAGCAAGAAAACAACAACTGAGGTGCATTTTTTTAACTCAAAAGCAAATCAGAATAGCATTTTTCAGACCAAAGGAAGCAGTAAACTACTCGCTGAGAACACTCGCTCAGGGGGATTTCTCACTTCATGATTGGTGAATACTTTGTTGTTACAGTTCAGAAAAAGTCATTATTCTTACTTTTTATGATGCTCTATAATTAAAGCCAAATCAGATCTTCTCATCATGTTGCAGATTATGCCTTATTGTTCAAATACATACATACCTGAAAGATAAGCATAAACTGACACAGATACTAAAAACTGTTTACACCTTTCACAAGGAGTAGGATAGATTTCTTGGTTACCACTCAGGCTAAATTAACAAACTGAAAAGAAAATGATGCATTAAGAACACATACTGCAGGCTGATGGACACACATCATTACATGACCATGTATTAACTATGTATTATGTATTAGATTATATAAAGCACACATCCATGTGGAGAGTGAAGTGCTACGATACCAGAAAACAAGTCAGAAGAGGAATCTGGAAAGCCAGTTCTGTTTCTTTTCCAGTAAATCACATTTCTGTTGCTAGGTTTATTGTACCCTAAGAAGAACGCTTTTAAGATTTTTGGTTTCTATTTATCGACTGTGAAACTAAATCCTAATTACAAAGGAATGCTTAAACTACAAAATCCTTTTTTGTCCCTCTGATCACACAACAACGGCTTGAAGACAGAGCTAAAACATCTGCTTCCAGGATTAGAGGAGGATTAGATGAGTTACCAGGGCCTAAAAAATCTACATTATCCTTTATCTGATAAAATCTTTATATTTCAATAGACAGGTCTATTAGATACATATTTTTAATGTTATACTGGAGAGCCAGATGCAAAAAAGAACCTGATTTGTCCATAAACTTAAATTGAATTGAATTGGAAACAGCAGACTAAATAGAGAGAAACACATTCTTTACCAGCTTTCCAGAAAAACAGACATTTTTTCAGGCTTCACAAAAAAAGAAAGGACTTTTTTTTTCCATGCAAAATGCAATTATTGGATTTGGAAATGTTTTCTTGGAAAAAAATCGAGTTAGAATGTGCAAATCATGCTTTCCAACTGAAGTAATTTATGAAAATACCTCATTTGTCTATGGCGGAATGTTCTTGTTGTAACAGCATACAACTGATATGTGAAGCGTGATATATCTGTAGTTTTGGAAACATCCTGTGGCATTAGGTACCCCAGGTACCCATCTTTCACTAGGAGAAGTTCAGGTGTCAGCCCTCCTCTCATTTAGAGCTGTTTTAAAGCTGAGCTCACTGAACTCCATAGAGCTCACTAGTCAATACCGAACTTGAAGCTGGATTTAGGTGACTATAATCTGTTTTCCACAACTGGCAAATTACTGCAGTTTGCTGAACAGCAAAAAGGATGGGGAGGAAGAGGTAACATAATGGAGACATTAGAAGTGGTTAAGGATAACATAATAAGTAATGTAAGCAATGAACAGGAGTAAATAAGGCTTCAAGAGCAGAAAAGCATTTGTAGAAAAGATATTAGAGTCTAGAATCAAACTGACAAGTTTTTTTAAAGGTTTTATTCCCTTGTGCTCTGTGGAGTTTCACTCTGCTTATACCAATGGAGGCTCTGATCCAAAGGAATACATATAATATATATACTATATATTATAATATACATATAATAATAACTCGGGAAAAAGGAAAGTTAAGCCCAAAAATAGTGGTTAATGGGTTCGATGCAGAAAAGCTCTACAGCCAAAAACTTGCAATTATTTAAATAAGCAATAATAAAGAGAAGTTGTAGCTTCTGTTATAAAAACATGTTATTCAGTTGACTCATCTCAGCTGGAAAAAAACAAGTATTATTATTATTTTTAATTAAGTTTCAGGAAATATCTAGAACTTTAAAGAAAACTTCTCCAACTATTTGAGGAGACAAGTGCATAAAGCAAAAACAAAACATTAATTTCCTGTCACTTGAGGCTTTATGTGCATCTTTTTTTAACTCAATCCAACGTTATTATAGGTTTTTTAATATTTAATGTTACAAAGTATTTGACCTAGGCAGAAACAAGAAGTGAATTTTCTGTATAGAGAATTCAGAATGACAGTCAAATTACATCTAATGGTGGTGCTGAGGTTTATTAAACCTCCTGTGGTTCACTTAGCCAAAGAGCTTTCTGGCTCCTCCAGGAATGACATATTGTCATTACTGTTAACATTTTCAAAGCTTAAATAAAAAAGGTATTTAGTATAAAGCAACTGATGTATACAGACAGAGAAAGGTCAAAATATTCCTAGACAGGAACAGTAAAAAAACCTCTGTTCATTGTCATTTTCCATCACACATCAGACATACTGATAGAGACTTCAGTGCATCCCAGTGAAGGATGCCTAGTTATATTTTACCTCCATGTGATGGCTCTTGCCATGGTGTCAGCTTCTACCCAGCTGTAAGCACTGCTGGAATGGAACAGACCTGTCGGTGATCATCTAGCTATGCACAGACTGTCCCAGAGGCTGTGACTTAAATAGCACCTGAAATATTAGTCTTCACCTCAGAAATTATTGTGAAGACTACATGCACTGAAATCTTACAGAGCTAGATTTGTCCTTAACCTTCCTGCAAAATATCATATTACCAGCAGGGTTTGTGTCTTGCACATGTAGACACTCTTGCACCCCAGAAAGGTCCAGAGGAAAGGCTTTCCATGGACTGAGCTGAATATTTTTTATACTCTGATTTTCCTTCCTAACATTCTAGTGTGATTAAAAATAATCTGTGAAACAGATTTCTGCCGGTGTAAAATCAGAGGCAGCATGGATTAGCTGGCCTTTTAGGAATGATTGTCCTCACTCCTAATCTACTAAAAGTTAGAAGAGCGAACAAGGTTGAAGTGGAATATGATCACTGGCAATAAACAATAGGAATTGATACTATAGCAGAAATGTCTTCTGAAAGTAGTGCAGCAGATTGCCAAGGTCTCCTCCAAAGTGATGACTTGCTGTAGAGTATGGACAGAGTCAACACTGCAAACCAAGAGGAATAAATTATAGCACTGAGCTGGTGGATTCCACAGCGTTCCTCACAACATGATGGCAGCCACCAGTTGTCTCTTCGATTTTAGAGCTAAAATGCACATAATTTGTTTAATGGAAACAGAAAAGCCAAGACTAGAATTCAGACACAACAACTATGAACACAAGTTTTCCTCTCAGAAAAAGAAAGAATTAATGTCAGGGAGGAATGGACTTGGCATGAAAGCTAAAATCCTGTAAGAAATGCATTGCAGACTGTCCACTGGAAGTGCCCCCTGATGAAAAAGATCTTTCTCTGTTGCTTCACAGCTTACACAGACCTGGGAATCAACCGGGATACAGTTACCTCCTTGGCTTTATTTTAACAGCTCACACTATGATGGAAAGTCTTGCTACACAAGAGCAGTTAATTTGGAATCATTAGAGCCAGCGTAAACTTTCAGAGCTTAATACAACTTTTTCTCTTGTACATTAATTAAAAAAAAAAAAAAAAGAAAGAAAGAAAAAATGTGAAATGTTCCCAGAATGAGACCTTGCCTGCCAAGATCTACATAGATCAACTCGTTATTTTTTTTTTTTTCTGGGCAAGTTACAATTCCTTTTAAATTGTTTGCTTAATGGAAATAAAAACGTTGGCAAAATTTAAAGAGAGTGAATGCTGTGAATGCAGAGAACTGGAAGGTTTTATAGTACTTTCCAGGTGTTCTCTTCAGAATTGCTTTCCTTGGCAACAACTGTTTGCACTTTCCCATAATGTTAATTAGCACCTTGGTCTGGGCTTTTGGGTATGTGAACCTTTCATCGCCTTCATGTTTCTTACAATTTGAGGATCGTTATCCTTTGCTTGGCCAAGAGTATATTTTTATACTGAGGGAAAGCAGTATTACCAGCACGTCTTTTTGCAGGGCCACAGACTGGTGCCCATGCCCAAGACTGTATCCCAATGGATAATGGATGGAGACTTCACAGCCCCTCTGGATAACCTACTCCAGTTTGATCACCCTCACCACCAACTTTTGTTTCTAGTGTGTTAATGGAATTTCTTGCCTTTCAGTTTGTGCTCCATTTATTTCTAACCCTAGCAGGTAATGATGAAGGCTGTCAGCTCACAAAATGGAAAGTGTTGCATGCAAACATATGCAGAGAGTGAAGTATGGAAGGACTAATCCTTCAGCAGAGCAGAATGGTCATATTGCCGCAATGCACATAGATCCACTCCCTCTTGGTATGTGTAACAAAAAAACTTGCTAAACAAAGCAGCATTCAAGTTTTCTCTTTTATTTTGATCCAAATATCCAATGAACCGCCACCCATCTTTTGTCCCATTTCGAATCTGAATGTAACAGGGACAATGAGCTGGAATGCAGTCAGATAAAAACAAGAAAGCCGTGTGACTGTACGCAAAAGGATCTGAAACATGGAATTCAATTGGACAAAATATCATAATGAATATAAATCTTATTTCTTTTAAGTAACTTTACAAGATACAGCTCTCTAAAGGTATTTTCTTCTAAAAACTAGTGAAAAGCATACTTCTTTGTTGACTTACGTTTAGACTTTAACTACAGAGCAATAATTGTTCTTGCTTTCTTCCCTTTAACTTCAGAGGAAAAGATATTACGTATTGCTGTTTTTTTAATTAAGAAACTGCAGCAGTCAACAGAAAACCTGACTGTGGGTGTTGTACTTCATATTTGACAACACGTGTAAAATCACACAGCTGGATACACTAAACCTTATTTAATGATTACATATCTTAGAGATTTCTTTTACATATTGGTTTAGTTAACATTCAGCAAACACTGCACTCATGGTTCCCACGCCTACCTGCTACTTTCTGACAAAAGAATATTAATAAGTAGTTATTCTATTAGAATGTTAGATAGGTTTATCTAGTCTAAAGACTCTTTTGTAAGATAGGCATTTGTTGTCGAGGCACAAACTTTGAACAGAGGTAGCCTCTTTTTCACAAACCAACTTCTCAACTTTGTGCTAAATACGTGTAGTTTAAAGATTAGACTTAAGATCCTCCTCCCTTGATATGTTCAGTTCCTTTTAGCATCAGAGTTAGTCCATATCACTTCCTTACCCTAAAACTTGTTTCTGTCTTTGCAATGCAGCAAGTAGAAAATGGACTGAAAGACAGGTAGATGACTGTACTTTATCTTCAGGGTTACCATTACTTTAAAATATATACATATATTTTTAATTGAGTAGATTTGACATCAACTGTGTTACCACAGTGTGATCATTTGAAGCAGTCATTCCCCCAGTTTTACACTAAGTTCTTTTATCTACCTAAATTACCTGGAGTTGACTATATCACAGGGCAAAACAACCTCCAATCCCAAACACTAAGAACAGGGGAGAAGCAGAGAGAAGCAAACATGACAACTCTGTTCCTTCAGGCACCTACATTCAAGCACTTAACTCTTCAAGAATTCCATGTTCACAGGAAAATTGAAAAGGGAAACAGAGATCTCCTCTCCCACCATCTCTCCCCTCTCTTTCAAACTAACAACTATTTGCTTTTTTTTTTTTTCCTACTGTCTGAGACATGAATTACATCACTAGAACAAGTCCCATTAGGTTACACAAATCATGACCATGAAGCAAATGCTGCGATATGATGTGTAACAGTAATGGCTGATGTTACTAGGAAACGTATATACGCACACATAAATAGAGACAGAGAGGGTTTTTTAAAACAAAGCAAAACAAAGCATCCCCAACCAACTCAAAGGCATGAAATGAGACTCTGGTCACGCTGAATATAATGGGAATTTAGCCACTTACTTTGTTGGAGTCACTGTTGAGGTTTCTACGTTTAATCCTCTTAACTAGAAGAAATAAGATAAATAAAATAAATAAAATGCTTGAACTGTCAGAAGCTTGAAATCCAGCATCTCGTTACATGTCCAAACACGGATATGTAGACAAACTCCTATTATTACTGTGTCCTCATCTCCATTTTCAAGTTAGTTACCTTTAGATGAGCAAACTTCTGGAGAGTCTCTCAGCTCCAGGAGTTTTATTCAGCCCCATCCAAGACATAATTAATGTGATCGTTTTGCTTGGAGACAGAAGATTTGCTTGCTTCCCTTCATGGGAGTATCACTCTCTCAAACCTGTACACGTCCCTTGCTGTTCCTACTAAGCCAATGTACACTGTTGCACTAGCCTATAATAAAGGAGGCGTTGAGCAATTTGAACGAAGAGAGGGTTGTTGTTTGGTTTGGTGGGTTTTTTTGTTTGTTTTTTTTGGGGGCTTAGTCATGACAAACTAATGGGAACAAAACGCTCTTCCTCATTCAGTTACCTGTACCTGTGTCTCAGACCTGCCACAGACTACAGTTTCTTAGGAAGAGCACAGAAGTTTGCCTTTGGCTTGTGGGAATTAACTTCATTACTTGTTCTTGGTTCCTAGGTCATTACCAACTAATTCTGTTTGGTTTCTCTTCAAGCACGTTACTGGACACTACCCACTTTTATGTAATATATAGTTTAAATAAGATATTTCAGGTGTAAATCAAGTAGGGCTTTTGCCTTTTATAAGTCACACAGTATTTTCTCATGCTAAACGAACAGGATCTGAGAGAAAAATATATTTTGAGGAAATTACTCTGCCTGCAGTTACATTTCAGTGCTTAAAAATTCATCATCTAGTTGATTTTTATTTAAAAGAATGTGTCATTTGTCACGGGAGTGGGACAGAGGCAGGCTTCCATTTATCTGTACATGGGTAATTATTCACAGAACAGGCAATACAGTGAGCTTACTAAACCTGCCCTGCCAACACATAATGTGCCTTAAGGGTGAGTTGGGCTTCAGTTTCTGTGCTCATTCAACCATTCAGACTTTCTGTTGAAACACTGCTAACCTGTGTAGAGCAGACTGTGGATGTGTCAAAAGAGCACTGACTTAGTACCACTATATCTATCTATCTATCTATCTATCTATCTATCTATCTATCTATCTATCTATCTATCTATCTATCTATCTATCTATCTATGCCTAGCAATACATTCAGGACAATTTTATCCTCTTTTTTATTGATTTTGTAAGTCCACCTCAGAAATGAGGGACATATAATCCTCCGTCACTTCATCAAGAGGTATAAGCTAAGAAGGGAATCATACAATCACAGGATTACAAAGGATGGAGAAGACCACTAAGATTAACAAGTAAAATTGTCAACCTACCACCACCACGTCCACACAGAAGGGTAAGGGGAGCACAATCTATGGTTCATTCAATGTTCAAGGAAGATATCTCTGAGCATCCTGATGTGGCTGTAGGCATCCCTGCTCATTGCAGAGAAATGGCTTTGAAGGCTCCATTCCAACTCAAACCATTCTATGATTCTATGAAAACTGAGTTTTACAGTGAGAGTGGTCGGACACTGGAAGAGGGTGCCCAGAGGTGGTGTGGAGTCGGCTTTCTTAGGCACAGAACTGTCAGGGCACAGTTTGGGGCAACGTGCTGGAGTTGCCCTGCTCCAACACAGGGAGGCAGAGGAGTAAGTCTTGTGAGACCCCTTCCAACCTCAGAAGCAGTTCCTAAAAACTTCGTTGTGTTAAGCAACTGAAAAGTAATCGTTGGAAACGGTGCCTTTTCTCAGCGTGCCTCATTCACCTCAAACAAGTTAACGAGAGGAAAGTCACACCTTTCTCTCTTCCCCCGTCCCGCCTTGAATTCCCCCTCCTGTGGCGCAAGTGGTAGAAGTGCCGCTCTGCTACACAGAGGCTCGAATCCCGGGGGTTGGACTCGATGATCTCTAAGGTCCCTTCCAACCCGCACGAGACTGTGATACTGTGAGATACTGTGTGAATTCGCTGTGTGGAACTGCGGAGCGCCCCGGGATCCCCGTGGAGCCGCGCTGTTCCTCACGCAGCCCGCCGCCCTCACACACCGCGACCGGCGCTCCCCACAGCCGCCCGCAGGACTCTGCCGGAGCCAACGCCCGCACCCGCGGGGCCACCGCGGCCGGTCCCGCCTTGCCGAGGGGCTCCGGCTCCCTCCCTCCCTGTGGCAGCACCTCCCTATCCTGCCTCCGCCCCCCGCTCGCGGCCCGGGGCTGCTCCAGCTGCCGGGGGCGGTGGCCGCGCCTCCAGCACCGAGTGCCGAGCGGGCGGCGGCGTCGCGCGGGACGGGACGGGCGGTCGGTCCCCCGGGGCCAGGTGAGCGGAGCTGGGTTCGGGGCGGGGGGCTGCGCGGGGCGAGGAGGGAGCGGCAAAGCGGCAGCTGCGAAGGTGCCAGCCGGGCTCAGGCTGAGGTGCTCGGCTACGACCTCTCCACCGCCTTCCCCTGAGGACTGAGGGCAGAGAGTGCTGCCCGCCCTGTTGGAAGGGGTGAGCGACGGGGTGCGAGTCGCGACCGCCGCCCCCTCCGCCCTCTAATGCAGCCCAGCCCGGCCGAGGACAGAGCCCGTCTGGCAGCGAGGGGCCGTTAGGGAGAGGGGGACGGCGCCCACCCGTTGTCCCGAGGGTGGTGGTCATCCCGAGGGTGACCCTTCCAGCCGGCAGGTGCCCGATCCGCGGTGCCGGCTGGGTGCGGCTGCGGACCGGGCTGGTCAGCGGGGATAGAGGTCAGTAACACATTGCAGTCGGAGAGAAGTGAGTAGTTCTGTTTGACGCGTCAGCAGGGTTTGAATGCGGTGTGTGGTAGAGCCGAGGGTGGCCGGCTGGGACGGCGAGGGTTCAGAAGCACAAGAAGGTCTGTGGGGCACAGCCGGTGTTGTGAGCTGGGTGGGGATTTTTGGTCGTTTGCACTGAGTGAGGAGCGATCTGGGTGCGGGAAGGGACCTTGAGTGCTGTCTGCATTGATTTTTGCTTTGGTTTTGTTACTCACTGTTGGTATTTGTGCCAGTGCCGACTTTTGTTGCTATTACCGATCGTCTTGCATTGATTTATGTGAAAATGCCGAAAACGTGTTTGTAAACTCAGTCCCGGCTGCCATCCAGCAAGTTAACAGTGTGGCTGTGCGAGCCTGCGCTGGCTTTGGCTTCAGCGGGATGAGTGGGAGTCACACCGCAGGCATGGTGGAACCAGCTTCAGTAAAGGCCAGACCGAAGTTTACAACCCTTGGCACGCAGATTTAAGTGCTAGGCTGTCCCACAGCAAACTGCTTGGCTCCTGCGCTCTGTCACTTGTGCCGCTTGCCTTTGCTCAGAATGCATTTCATCCTTTTACTTGCATAGGCTAACGGTGTGCACCGTCATTAGGAGGCACTTGTTCAACCTTTCCTGTTCTGAAGCTTTCATCTTATTCCTTTGTGCGTTCCTTCCTAAAAATGGAAAGTGTCCTGGAAATGATGGGCTACGAAGCTGGTGAAGGGTCTGGAGCACAGGTCTTATGAGGAGCGGCTGAGGAAGCTGGGATTGTTCAGCCTGGAGAAGAGGAGGCTCAGGGGAGACCTTATAGCTCTCTATAACTTCCTGAAGGGAGGTTGTAGTGAGCTGGGGGTTGGCCTTTTCTCTCATGTAGACAGTGATAGAACTAGAGGGAATGGTTTTAAGCTGCACCAGGGGAGATTCAGGCTGGACATTAGGAAGTATTACTTCTCAGAAAGGGTAGTCAGGCATTGGAATGCACTGCCCAGGGAGGTGGTGGAGTCACCGACCATGGGAGTGTTCAAGAAACGTTTGGATTTGGTGTTGAGGGATATGATTTAGCTGAGAAGTATTGGTGATGGTTGGACTGGATGATCTTCTAGGTCTTTTCCAACCTTGATAATTCTGTGATTCTGATTATGTGATCTTCATGTGGGTGGAATAAGCAGGGTCTTGTCCCCTAATATTACTTTAGGTAATTATGTAGATCAGACAGCATTCGTGAGCATGTTGGTTTGTTTGTTTTCCCTTTATGTCGTTCAAAATTTCACATTAAACTTGTGTTTCTAAACACATCAGCAGAAATTGGCTGCAATTGCAGCCAGCTGGAGAGAAATCAAGTACTGAATTCCCATTCTCAAGCTAATCTCCCAAATTGTAGTGAGTGCAGTGAGTGCTTTAAGACAGGTAATCCACTAATAATGGTAAAATATTGGCAGGTTCAAGAAAGGTTTGGACTTGATAAGGGAATAACAGTTGTTAAACTTTGACAGCTTTTAGTTCTTAATATATAGCAGGATCATTGGCCTTTGTAATTAGTGTGGTGTTACACTGCACAAATTAGGGATTATTGTATTTTCAGTGGAATACTAGATTAGGCCACAATCAAAATGGCTCACACAGTTATTCTCATTGACTTCAAGAGCAGAATTGGCATGGATAAGGTGTGCTGTGTTTGTCCTGAGATGTGAGCTTGCTGATGAATGGTAAGTTTAGTAGTTTCATTGTATGCAGGTGCAGTTAAAAGCTTTGCTGTTCTCTCAGATGTGTGAAATTTTTAGACTATTATTATTTTTTAGGACAGTTCAGCTGGAAGGAACCTTCAGAGACTACAAGGTCCAACTCCTGACCATGTCAGGGCTAACCAGAAGTTAGAGCGTGTTACTGAGGGCTTTGTATAAATACCCCATGAACACTGCCAGGCACAGGGCATCAACTGCCTCTCCAGGAAGCCTCTTCCAGTGTCTGACCACCTTCATGGTAAAGAAAACTTTCCTAATGTCCAGTCTGACTCTTTCCTGGCAGCTCTGTGCTGTTCCCCTTCTGCTGTGAGCTCCTGGGAGCAGAGCCCCGCACCTCCCTCTGCCTCCCTTCATCAGGGCGCTGCAGGGAACGGTGAGGTACCTCTTGGCCTCCTCTCCCCAGTGCCTTCAGCTTCTCCTCATAGAACATCCCTTCAGCCCTGTTACCAGCTTTGGTGCCTCCTTTGGATGTCTCCATGGACTTTAACATTCTTTTTGTGTTTTGGAACCTAGAGCTGCTCATAATACTTGATGCAAGGCCACACCAACAGTATCATCACCTCTTTGGACTGGCTGGCTGTGCTGTGTGTGCCCCTTGAGTGCCAGGACACACTGCTGGCTCTGGTTGATTAATAAAAGAGCAGTTTTAGGTGCTTTCCATCTTGTGAGAAAGAAGAGCCAGGGGGTTCGAATCCCCCCTGTGGTGCAAGTGGTAGAAGTGCTGCTCTGCTACACAGGAGGCTCGAATCCCAGGGGTTGGACTCGATGATCTCTAAGGTCCCTTCCAACCCACACGAGACTGTGATACTGTGATACTGTGTGAATCATTTCATGTCTATCAGATAACTGCTCATGTTTATGGGAGTATTATTCTTTCCAGTGCTACCTTCCTGGTGGAACTGTAGTTTGGAAAGGATCTATACTTGCTGTGTGAAAAGATAGGGTTATGTAAATTAAACAGTAATTCGCAGGACTCAATTGACTGTGAGTCTTTGATTTCTTTTGTGCCAAAATATTGTTTGAAATTTATTGTTGTCCTGGGTAGATAAAGGATCCTTTGTAATTGCCATCAAGTCAGTGGCAAAGAGAAAAAGAAAAAAAAAAGCATCTTAACTTTGTCCCTGCGTGAGTCACGTGGATTTGTTTCTAGCTGTGAGTTGAACACCTTGTATACCACAGGTGCACATGCTGTGAGCGCTGCTTTCATCACCTTCAGGGCAGTTTCATTGCAGGTACTTTGTTGTGGAACTAACACAAGATCTTAGAAGTGTATATTAAGAAATGTATATTAACTCACAGAATCACAGAATGACCTGGGTTGGAAGGGACCTCAAGGATCATGTAGTTCCAACCCCCCTGCCTGGCAGGGCCACCAAACATACACCTTTACTAGATCAGGTTGCCCAGGGCCCCGTCCAACCTGGTCTTGAACACCTCCAAGGACGGGGCATCCACAACCTCTCTGGGCAGCCTGTTCCAGGGCCTAACCACTCTCCTAGTGAAGAACTTCCCCCTAACATCCAACCTAAAACTTCCCTTTTTTAACTTAAAACCATTTCCCCATGTCCTGCTATTGTCAGCCCTTTCAAAGAGTTTACTCCCCTCCTGGGTGTAAGTTCCCTTCAGGGAATGGCTTAACAGAGGAGCAGAAAGTATTTACCCCATATAAAGAGGCGTCAAAGTTACTGTAGTTCCTTGTGCTGCACAGAGTACTGATGCCATATTCATTACCAGACCTGTAGGTTGGGTTGGGTTCTGGAAGATGGGTTGCTTCAGTGTATCTGTCTGTCAAAAATGATAAGATTTATTTCTTTGATACAAGTGGCATGTTTGACCATTGAGCTGTTGATTAAAGCAGACTGTGTTTGTTTAAAACAAACAAACAAAAATAAATCAAAACCAAACCACTTTCACCAAATGTTGTACTCTATAGCTTCCAAGGGATTTTTAACAGCTCCAGTGGAAAGATCCAAGAGACCTGCTATGTCCATAAAGTAAAGCTTAGGATGTAATCAGTGTCATTTCTTTGTTAGACTGTCTTGGAGGTGATGCTGTTGTGCAAGCCAATGGAGTATGGGGTGGAGAGTGGGAAGGTGGGCCTGTGAACTGAGCAGAAAGGACTGTTTCATTTCTTTCCCCCACTTACAGTAAGGTATAGGAAACTTTCAAGTTCCATTTTCCAAAAGCAGGAAAATTAAAAGCATGAGCTGAGCGATCACTTCTCTGTCATTCTAGGCCTTTTTTTTTCCTTCTTCTTCCCTATTAAACTGTATCTCAGCACACAGTTTTTACCCATTTCTGGTTTTCTCCCTCATCCCTTTGAGGAGTGGAGGGAGCAAATGGCTGTTTGATGCTGAGCTGTCTCGTGGGTTAAACCATAGCAGTCCTTTTGGTGCTCCAAGGACAAACTGGGAGAGCTGAGTTTGTTCAGCATAGTGAATAGAAGGCTCTGAGGAGACGTGGTACAACCTTTCAGTATCTAAAGGGGTAGCTTTAAGAAAGAAGGGGGCAGACTCTTCAGCAGGGTCTGTTGTGACTGGACAAGGGGAAGTGGGTTCAAAGTAGAAGAGGGGAGATTTCAATTGGATGTAAGAAAAGCGTTTATCCAGTAAACCTTCCTTGGGATGTTAAAACAATCATGTTCCTATTGCTGCACCTCCTGAACATGTTTCAGGTTTTGTTTAAAGTTAAGCAGCTATTTAAGAATACCACCCAGAGATCTGCCTGGAGCCTGGATAGCTGTGAGTGGCAGGGAGTGTGGGAGGATATTGGTGTGCACCTAGAACAGTGGGCACATTCAGTACTTAGAGACTTTGCCCCTGGGCAAGTGCAGGATCCCAAACAACTGGTAGACTGTAATAATTCCTAAGAGGTCCAAACCACTACAAAGCACGGGGGCTTGGTCTGTTGAGCCACACTGTGCGCTGCTCCAGTCAGGCCCTGCATCTGAACCTTAGAACCAACCCACGCCAGTATCTGCCTCTGCTATATGCAAGAGGAAGTGATATGAATGTCCGCTTGTTTATTAAGGGAGGAAACTCCTACCAAGAACGGGAAGGAGTAAGAAGAGGACAAGTCAAGCAGACTATGAACCTGTATGGGAAGACCCCATTGGATTTCAAACCCTTAAACACTCAGCCATTGTGTTAGCAAATCAGCTTACACTTCTATACTTCTAAGCGTGAGATCTCTAAGTGTAACTGAGTGCAGCCTTATAAATCTATTTATTGTAAAACGAAATTTAAACATCTCAATTTAAAAGTTCCAGTGTTGTGCAAACTGAATTTAGTCTTAGGCAAAGACTAAGTAAAAGAATGAATTCCTCCAAGAATTTTTCTTCCCATTTCTTTCTGTTGAGAGTTGTAAGTTTTCCAGAGGACTAGTGTCTAGCCAGGTGGCTTGCTGTGCTCTGTCAGCCAATAAGAAAAAGATTAAATACCTTTGAAAGCGGTAAAGATTTATGTCAGGAGGACTTACTTGATGGATCCTTTAGTTGATGTTACCATTACAGCTTTTAGAAAAAGCGATGCTCTACTTGAAGTGATTGGATTTCATGGAACTCTGTGAGTCTGATTCTACAGCCTTTGATAAGTAAGGAAAGGCATTAATGAAAGCCAAGCTATTATCAGACAATAATAATCCTATTACTGTCTTCTGGAAAAATACATTAAAGAAAACAAGCACATAGAAGACCATTTTTAATTCAGTGGTGTGTTTCTTGTCTTAAGACTAGAACTTAAGTTGGTAGATGCTATATGTGCCAAAATTCACAGTGACATAAGACTTTCCAACATAGCGTCCTCCCTATTACATCTCACTTGATTCAGCCAAAATTTAAAAATAACATAGAAACTTTACTACAGTTTCGTTCCAGTCTGGGACGGGGTTGATGGAAGAAGTCAGTAGTTTTCTGTTTCTGAAAGAAATCCAAAGCACTAAGAAACTCTCGTACCTGAGCAATTTGGCTCTTTACTGTCGTTTTTCACTTGGTAAAGATTTGAATAATGAAGACTCTCAGAATCAACAGCCAGAATCTTACCATTCATCACTACTGTCCTCCTCAACAGTAAATTCCATAAATCTGGTAATATATATTTT
The DNA here is from genome assembly GCF_054131305.1 of Coturnix japonica. Taxonomy (NCBI): domain Eukaryota; kingdom Metazoa; phylum Chordata; class Aves; order Galliformes; family Phasianidae; genus Coturnix; species Coturnix japonica. The sequence goes on from NC_140663.1 coordinate 110,421,961, forward strand.
AAAATCCAAGATCTGACTCTGAAAGCCTCAGATGGAATAAATGGGACGTGAACAAAACAGTGTGAAGCACAGCAGTAGACAGCACGGTCAGAAGTTAATGACTGATTGCTTACAGTTGGGATTTCCAACAAACTTTCTGTTACCAACAGCTCATGCACTGGCTGTGAGAATCAGCTCTGGCTGAAATTAAGAATGAGGAAAATGATTGCCAGTAAACAGACATGTTCAACAAGCACTGTGAAACTTGAATGTAATTTTCAGAGGGGGATGTAACAAAGTATAGTACAGCGCAGGCAGCTGTATTTAAGGTTTGATTTTATTATTTTTGTGGCTTTCAGGATAGTAAAAATGTGTCTTCTGTAATAAAAGGCAAGAAGTGGCTTAGGATGGGCAAGGTACCTTGATGTGAGTTTACACTTGGAACACAGTCCAGACTTCTCCCACAGCATTTTGAGTGGGGCTGCAACAAGCAGACACCCTTGGGGCGGGTTGCAGAGGCACAGATCCCGTCTCTTATGCATTATGGCCTCAAGTTGTGCCAGGGAAAATTTAGGTTGGATATTAGGAAGAACTTCTTCGCAGAAAGGGTAGTTAGGTACTGGAATAGGCTCCCCAGGGAGGGGGTTGAACAGCCATCCCTGGATGTGTTTAAGAGCTGTTTGGATGTGGTACTTAGGGATATGATTTAGTGGAGGGTTGTTAGAGTTAGGGTACTGGTTAGGCTGCGGTTGGACTTGATGATCTTCAAGGTCTTTTCCAACCTGGGTAATTCTGTGATTCTGTTCTATGATTCTATGATTCCAAGCGCATTTGCAACACGAGCCCAATTTCCTGTGGTTCTTCTAAGTCCACTGAAGTGCCTGGAAAACATCAACTACAAGTAATGCTGTTTATCTTTCAGAGGTGAAAAGCTGGGTACGGTGGAGTAAACAAGGTGAAAGCCTTATGGACCTTGGTTTTTAACTATTTTCTTTGGGTAACCCTTAAGATTCTTTCACCTGCCCTTCTGCAGTAGATTACCCCGTCACAGTGTTTGTTTGGATCAAGCTGTTTCATCTCCTGTGGAAACTGTGCTACTTAGGCAGGTGAAAGTACCATTGTGTGGAAGGGCAATTCCATCAGAGGACTAGTGAAAAATAGCATGAAATAATCTAGTTAATATTAGTGATAAGAATGTGGGCTTGTCAGTGTCTAAAAAATAATGATAGTATAGACAGGCGGATCTTCTTCCTTAATAGAGTGTAAGCAGAATTGTTGTGAAATGAAAGAAACGATAATATTGTATACCTAATATTTTGTTTTTATTGTAATTTTCACTAGATGCTGGAACAAATGCTGAGCTAGCATCCATCTTGAAGGTCTTGCAAAAGGTCAACTGAGTTGTGATCATGTTGGGAATTCCCTTTGTATGTTCATTCACTTTCCTGCTCTCTGTTTTTTATTGTGTCCCATGAGACCATTAATCCACATTTGTAACTGAATAGCTTTGGACTTCTTGATATGACTGTATTCTCTCAACAAGAAACCTTGCCTCTATCCTGAAACTGAATGCAGAGAATTTGGAAGCATTTCAAATCAGATTTTTATGTGACACAACACTTCAACACTTACCAGCAACAACTGCTAAGCTTTTGGGTTCTGCTGAGCTTTTTGGGGCTCAATCCCATTCATATTTCAGCTCTTCATTTGTAGGCAGTAGAGGCAAGGACTGCTGAAATTTCGTTTGTTGTCTAGCAGCATTACTGTGAGTGTATGGTTTCCCGTACCAAAAAGAGATTTCCCCATAGATTGAAGGAATAGATGTGCAGCTTGGCTTTGCTTGGGAGTGACCTAATTTGAGATGGGAATGGGAAGTGTGAGTAATCAGAGAAAGGAAACATAGCGTTTGGATGTGCATTTCTTTTAACACCATGAAGTTATATTGTAGGTGGACCATCCTTGCAAGTTGTCAGTCACAAACCTACCAGTGTTATGCATGGCAATTTTTGTTATCAAGTTCTTAGAATAATTAGTGTAATTACTTAATGTACTGTCTGAAAAGCTTTATTATTAGTTGCAGCTGTCATTCATGATCTTGCCATAGCTTGATAGTTATTTCCTCGGAGTATTCTGGTTTCAAGCATGCATCCAGCATCTGCAAAGTGGAAACTGCATGTGTCATCATCTAGGTCAGTCTTCTTCAATCCAATCAGTATGATCATATTTTTGCCAGAAATACCATATACTGTGTAACTGTTGGAAACGATGGCTGGCAGTAACATGGCGCTGTTCTAATCTTCAGAAAACCTTTCCTTTGTTTTCTATATTACAGTCATATGTGTATAATTTATTTGCATGCATGTTTAATCAATTTCCAAAGTGCTGTTTACTTAGCAACTTCACTGATTTACATGTCTGCCAGTATATTCCCTTAGTGCTTACTTGGAGGCTTCACCCCATAGTAACCATTTTATTCTAATAAATATTTATATTAATGTGAGTGCTGGAAAAAATTTATGTTAGCCCTCACCTTTAGCAAGAATTTATAACCCTCAGGAGTGAACATTTAACAGTTCATGTAAAGAAAAAAACCTACTGCAGCTTGATGCAACATGTACAAAAATACAGGTAGCTTGATTCCCAACTTCTCTCAGTGCTAACCAGGTATGAATACACCAGGTTTGTGATGGCCATGTTAAACTTCTGTGTCTGTGCAGGATGCTGTGGCCTTCCATAAGGCAGGCACATAAAAGATACATACAATAAATATATAAAGTTAACTGCTTTGTGTTTATTTCAAATCAGTTACAGAATTGCTAACAAATACGTCTCTGTAAAACTCTAAAAAGACCTAATGCATGGAAAAAGCACATGAATGTTTTATTTAACGGCTCTTTAAGCATGCAAAATATCCAGAAGATATACACTCTTTTTTTTCCCTTTTTTTCTCCCAAGGATCTCATTATAAAAGAGTATAATTCTTGGGGGTGCTAAATCTTATGGTAGGAAGCATGTTTGTTTTCCATCACGATTTCCTACTGCCCACCTGAGGCAACCATCACTAAGAAGAGACATAGAGAAATCAGTTTTCTGTCATATTCTCTAGGAACTTTCTGTGCACAGTGGCTTGTTGCATTTTATTTGTTGTTGAAATTTGCAGTAACTGTTTTGTCATGAGAATGTGATGAGGAGTGGGAATCAAAGTCTTGTATTCTTCAGAGGTTCTCAGTGATGCTATTAAATGTCAGCTAATAGAACCTGCGGGCTGGGGACCAAACAAGTGCTTCCCAGTTACGTCCTGTGATTAATAAAGCTTTTCAAAAAGCTCACCAGGGTGTCACTCTTGTGTGTTTTGTTTGTGAGGCTTATGATGTTTGTTTGCCTTATGAACTTCTAAACTTTACTTGTGTAAGGACTTGCAGTCATGATCTGATATATTTGTGAGTCTTTGGAGAATTAGAGCGTGAATGTTTGTTTGCTTTTTTCCTCCAACAGCTATTTATTTATTGGTGACATGGCAATACTCCACAGTGCATTTGTGCATAGTACATGACCAGTAGTATAACAGGGCTGAAAAATTAACACATCTGCATTGGAAGCATCATTTGTCACAGTATTCACACACTTGTGTTTCTTCTAGTTGCAATGACTTATTTATGTATTTATTTATTTTCTTCTAGAATGGTTGCCTGGGGAAGACAGCACTGCTGTGTTGGCAGAATACAGCACATCTTATTGAGATTCAGGATTGCTTTCCCAGTCCTCCTTCTTCATTTGTTCTTGGCCACTGCCAGCAAAGGTAAGACATGTTTTTCCCAATTTGTTGTTGATATTCCAGTGATCAGCATTAGTCTTTATGAATAGAACTTTTGATTATATTCACAACAGGCAACTTTCTGCCTTCTTGAAATCAAAGGGTATAGTTATCATTACCAACAGCTAAAACATCTGGTAATCATTTTGGATATGCAAACTCAGTATTTATTTTCACAAAGAGTCATCAGTAGTAATTTCTGTTTGCCTGTGGATGAGGAGAAAATGTGAGCGCAATACCTAATAACAAAACATTACTTCCCTGCTATTTTTTTTTAACTGAAGGTGGAACTATTGTCAGAACCTCCCTTTAAATATTTTATACTGCTCTTTCATGGACACTTTAAGACCCTTTTAATTTTGCATAGAACACAAACAATATATTAACAGAAATTATGCATTTGAATTTGACGGATGTATGCTCCTTCTATAGCAGTTAATGAAAAAGAATCAAAGTTCTTGTTATTTCTAGTAGAAATGGAGTAACTAACGTGGTGATGTTTTTGTGTATGAGGTAAAGTAGGATCAGCAAGTTTGTGTTTCATTCCTTACTGCTTGTGAAGCTCAAGTGCAAGTCTCATGCTGAACCTCAGCAGGCACAGATAGCAGTGCTTGTCATTTGTAAAACTTCTTATGCTAATGTTGTGCGTGGAGTAATAAAGAAAAAAGAGAATTTTTTTTTGCCATTTACATAATGCTTATTTCTAGAAGCTCCTTCTTGTTTTGTGGCATGTTATACTCCAGAAGGTGAGAGTTTCTTACAGATCAAATACACTTAATAAATATGCCTTTTTAATGACATTTTACTAGCTAGGAATTTTTATGTTAGCAGAATAGTCTAATTCTAATTCTCCAAATGTAGTAGTTTTTGTAAAATGAAGCTTCTTTTGAGGCAGAATTTGAGGTTCACATTACAAAACTGTTGCTAAAATGATCAAGTTTTAACCTTAGGTACTTTGAAAACCAAAATACGGACAAATGTCCTACGAACATTTTGCCAGGGACAATTCAGCTACATCTAGAGTTTTGAGAATGGAAGCAAAGAAGGATTTTTTTTTCTTTCACCTGTATATAACTTGCTGTCTTGGAGGTATCTAGATCAACAATTGCAAGGGTCAGTGATCCTTCAAGAAGACCTAAACTGATGCAAGAGTTGATTTCTGATTCTACAGTATTTTGTTGGTGGTGGTTTTTTTGTTGTAGGCTGTGGGCATTGTCAGCATCATCTCTGCTCAGTTCTTTCCTCAACTAAGATACTTTTCAGGATTATGAACAGAAAAGAATTATCTGTGATCTTTCCAACATATAGGATGCTGCATAATGTGGCAGCAGAGTTTATCCCCATCTGTCTAAATATAACTCTGACTGAAAAGGAGGAAACAGTTCTTAGCTTCAGAATTCCCAGAAGAATTAATCTGTCCACGTGTAGAAAGTTTATTTTAAACTTTTTACAAATAGCAGCTAATAGTTCTAGATGGAATATGCAAAGGTTTAAGATTATTTTGATGTTATTTTTATGGACTGCAGCAAGCCAAATGTGTTACAGATTGTAAACACTTGCATAGAAATTAATGACTGTTGTTGTTATTGGTTAAAAAACAGATTATATGTATGAGTAAACACATGATTACCCTTATTGAAAAGAATGCTCAACTGTAGCAATGTTCTATTGTACTCAAATAGTAGATATTAGCAATGTAAAGAAAGTTGCAGCCAATTGGAAGGATCTTACAGGTATAATTCTTATTACCTGTGGCTGACTATTTCTTGCAGAGACATCAGTTCAATGTCTGAAACTGTTTGAAAAAAGATTACATTTTTGTTCTCCTCCTGCATTACCTTATTAAGTTCAAAAAGCGTGTTTTAAATGTTTGAAAGTATATACATACTTTTCAGTTCTTCCACTGCTTGAGAGAACACACTTCAGTGAACAATTTTAGTTTTAGCACTACATCTAGTCTCAGCACTTTCCTCTAGTGATGTGAATATATTAAAAAAGAACATCTTGCATTTCTGAAGGAGGCTAAGTGCTTGAATCTAGCAAATGCCACTCAGAAGTTAGTCTCCAGTTTCTACTGAATGGAATTTTCTTGACTCTAACTTGTTATTTTTGCTTAGTTTTCTTACTCTGCAGATGTTTGGAGCATTCTTTCTCCTATGCCATGTTTTATGCCATGTTTTTGCATTGTCTGTACTCAAAGGAACTAACTGTAAGCTCAATGACCCTGTCAGAGGACAGCCAGTTCCAGCTCCTTGGTTCTATGAACAAGAGTGGGCTGCAGCACAGAAGTACCCTTACTAGAGAAAATAAATGATGATTAACTGAATTTCCAAGGCTTTGAAGTATTGTTAGCTTCTGCTTGTATTACACCCACCTACATATATAACAGGCCTAGCCAAGATAATGTTGATAATTTCTAACTCAGTGGCTTCATAGTGTCAAGCATCTATAAAGAACATTCTATGATTTTGCAGCCCTGTAATTAATTTGCTGTTGTGAATTAATAGCAATAACAAACCCTGATTTAATGCTTAACACGGCATCAAGCCTCTGTCAGAATTTGTTTGCTTCCCAAATTAAGTCTGCTGCAAGCTTTAATTAACATTTCTGCTCAGAAATGGACTTCTAGTTTTTAAAATATAAAGGGCTCTTGGATAATTAACAGTGATTTTATGTTTTGAGTCTTTGTCAGGAGACTTCCTTCTCCAGCCACTATGGCCATCTCTGTAGGCTTAAGATTCCTTACAGGAATTTCAGAGGGCATGTAAGTCATGCAAACATACTACTGACATACAGTCTGTGAAGAATAGCAGCTTCATCAGATCTTTCCAAACCTTCAGCATAATTCCTATTTAATAGTGAAAGACCTGATCAGTTACTTTTCTTCAGAGAAGCCTATGTTACAAGTGTTGACGTATGACTGTATCTACCAAGCTGTTCCATTTAGTAAGTCAGTTCTTACCCGAGTATGCTAGATTTTGCCCATGCACCGTGACAAATAGCCAAACCGAATGAGTAAATTCATGCTTCGGGGTGGAACAGAGGGCATTAGTTCTGTTGCTTGCTGTTAGGATGTATGTTCTGTTTCTACAGCGCCAAACTGTGAAAGTCTACTGGCTGCTAATTAGGAATTTCATCTAATTTGGCCTGAACCCTGAATTTGTTTGGGTTTCCTTGCTTGATAGCCTTGTGTAGTACCTTTGTGATAGATGTTGAACTTCAGAAATAATTCAAGGTTGTGAAAGATGTCTACAGGATTCTGTTAATTAGTATTACGAGGGGAGTTTCAAAGCTGTAGTAATCAACAAGAACTGTTATCGGCGAGTTTACATGAAGACTGATTAATAAATGTCTTAAACATTTTCTGGTAGCCTGTACTACAGTTGCCACAACAGGAATTTCTTCCTGTGTTTCATTTCTTCTTATTGAAAAAGAAGTCTGACATCTCTGTGGCTAAGAGACACAATATTTGAGCAAATCCCTTGATCAAAGACCTGGCAGTGATCCTGACAGCAAACTAGGACAATGACTGTGATGTACCTTGAAAAGAAAAGCTGGATGCAAGTTGCCTTAAAATTTGTCTTTTCACAGGGGAACTAATGAAAAAACATCATTTGTATATTGACTAATCTTCTTTTGCTATCCAACCCTGATCAATCATGGTTAGTCATTTTTTTCTATAAGGTATATAAAAGCTCTGTGAATATTGACAAAGTAATGCCTTCCAAAATCTATCAGTCTATCAATGCATTCTCATATTGTACAGTGATGTATAGTGACAGTAATGCAAAGATAGTACAAGAGAAGTGGTGGTAAGTATCCAAAAGGTTGTTTAAAGAAAAGACTCACCCAATAGAGGTCTTCAGTCTGCTGGAAAACACTGAAGCAATCTCCACCAAATAGCAATCTCAAAGAGAGGTGGAGGTCAGCCCTTAAATGTGGTCTAGAGGAGGTGGAGTCAGGCTGCATCCCTTCCGGAAGCACAGCTGAGTGCAGTCTTGGGAATAGGAACCTGATTCTCTTTTTTTATTCTTCCACTTGTAGGTTGAGTGTTATGTTAGGGAGCTATGTTTCATACTTTGTGTTGTGCCTGAGTTTTATGTCAAAACCTTCTTGAATAGCTAGGATTGATTACCTGCTTCCAAATACGCTGGTCCTCCCTCCCACCCAAGAAACAAAATAGAAGGAATCAAAGTTTTTTGGTAATGTGTTGATTTGAAAACTGAGTAATTTCATAGGCGTAGTAATATATGAAAGTATAACATCAATGTAGACAATCATTTTTAAAAAGTAATTTTGCAAATCACCTTTTCTTTGTTTAGATCAGGAGGATTTCCTAGGACTATATAAAGCGGTCTTTAAGACTGAATGTGAAGATCCTTGGATTATGTCGCCAAGAATTTCTCTGCTATCTTTGAAAGAATTCACTGTCTGTGTGCACCTCAAGCTAAATTCCTCCAGTAGTCCCTGGACAGCGTATGTATACAATCAAGAAACAACTAACAGTAATCCCTCTGTAAATAAGCATGACCTTGGACTTAGTGGAGATCATGGTAACTTGAGGATCTGGCTGTTTGGAAATCAAATAGATACGACAGTGAAGATGCTTCAAGAAAATACCTGGCACCAAATATGTACCCAGTGGAAAAGTGAAGATAAGGAAGTGAAGTTATTCATAAATGGAAGAAAAAGAGCAAACGAAAAACTAAATGGAAAAATGTCTCTCCCTGGAAAAGGGCAGTTCTTACTTGGCTGCTCAAAATTGCCAGGTACAGCTACGTCACCTGGCCAGGGTATGACTGGGGAGCTGTACATGTTCAGAATGTGGGATAAAGCAAATATAAACCTTGCTAAGCACTGCAGAGATGGTAGTATTGTAGGCTGGAGAAAGGAGGATTGGATGTTTAATAAGACAATAGAAGAGGACAGCTCTTTGCCATGTGGTAAGTATCACTGCTTCCCTGCTTTTAGAGTAGCATTATTGCAAAAAGTTAATGCAAAATGTCTAACATTTTCTCTTCTGTATTTTAGAAAGTCTTTGTCTATTGTTCATTTTTTCTGTTTATGGAGATGGTGAGAGTCCGCAGCTCTCACTAGCTTTCATACAGATTTAGAAGTTTACTGATGTGCTTTTTGAAGACTTACAGCTTGCTCCAATTTTGTGTCTGTATGCTGCTCATGTAATGGCAATTGGAGTGGGATGCATCCAACCAACTCCTTGGAGTATGAGGGCTTTCTGTTAATGTCATATTAATTAATTTACAAACGTTATATTATATGAATAAATGTGTAGGAAAGTGTTGATGGCCCTCATTTGCAAAATTGTTGGGTTTGGGCCTAAATGCATGCAAATTTTTGCATAATTACTGGCACGCTATTGTGTGTGGTCTTGTGTATTGTGCTTGTGTGGTCTACATCTGTGAAGATTACTGGAGACTCTAATTTACTCTCATTTCTGTAGTAGCAATATATTCCTTTATTAAAATGTCCAAACGGTTTCTAACACCTTTCTCAAAGTTCTGCACTGACCTGAGAAAGAGCCACAGAAAGCTTTAAAACAGAACAAAATAAAATTATGCTATCAGAGAAAATGAATTTTAGTATAGTTGAGAAGGAGTTAAGAAAATAATCTTCTTTCTAGCTTTTGCTATCCTCTTAGCTGAGGTAAAAGAGAAATGAAATTTGGGTAGGAGCCATTTTGTCAACTGTAGTAAATGGCATTATGCCCATGGCCTGGAGTTTTTAAGGTTATTAGTTTGCTTGATTTCTTAAACGAGAACAGAAGTGCTTATGTTAGATTGTGGTGATGGTCTTGGTCTTCATCATCTCTGTCCTTTTAAACTTTACCTACCCATTTTGTGAAGATGGAAAAATATAATTTAGCTGTGTAATTTTAGAATCACTCATTGGCATTGTATGTATGTTTCAAGTGTTGTAGTAAGGGCATTAAAACAGAGACAGAAGATTTCTTTTTTCTGGGAAAGAAAGGACCAGCCTGTGGAAGGTGACTGTCTAGTGCCTACCATTGTGACAGTTAAACAAAAAAAGCACTGACAGCATCAGGCAGCTTTAATTGCTGGTGGTAGTCTTACAATTGGATTTTTTTCTAGAAATTCCTCTGTCCTCCTTTGTAAAAATTACCCAGTTTGTGGGGTTCTCTGTCCTGTTAAAATAGATGTGCTTAGAGCAGTAGGTCTTTGGAAAGATCTGATTTTGTATCTGCATAGAATGTAACTGGCAAAGGGCCACGCACAAGCGGTGAAAAGGAAGTGTTTCATTCAAGTTGTAATTGTGCCGGAGGACAAGTTTATAACAAGAAGTTTGTTATAACCTGGTTGACGTTTTATGCCCCCATGGAGCAGCTGTTTGTAAAACATTCAGTCAAAGATTACCAGGTTTTCTGTGATTTCTCAAGGTCTTTGTGCAGTGTAAGCCATCATCTAATTGGTGTGTCATAGGCAATGACTCACATTAGTAAATTTAGATTGACCTAGTGTCACATCATTAGCTTCTATTTCTTTACCTCCTTATTCTGGCTTTCCTTTTCTTAACTATATTTATTTTCTTTTTATTTAAGTTTTATACTAATTACTTAGATTACCAAAATTTTGTTGAGTTGCTTCTTATCCATGTTAGATACAATAAGGACCAGAGTCCTGGTTCTGTTAAGATTTACGTATGTGATAAACACTTAAAGACATGCTGAACTTAAAGTAAATTACTTCGCAGAAGTGAATGGGTTTTACTTGTGCTGTAGCTAAGCATTGTGTGCATCTGAAGATTTGCAAGAAAGAACCTATCTGACTGCTTCCCAGTTTGTGATATGATGGCCAGTGACATTTCTTGGAGTCAGGGAGCATAGCAATATAAAACTTTCAGGTCTGACTTAAAGATGCAGCTCTTGATTCTTTCAGTAACAAGACTTTTGGGTCCCATCTGCTTGGTGTATCTTTTGCAAGCTGAACAGATGTAAGTATTTCACATAGGCCAAACAGGTGATACAGAGGGTGTTTACTGTTCCGAGTGCCAAATTCAGAGAGTAATTTGTCTTAGTACTTGATTAATTATTCCTATTTAACTACCAGCTTTATTATGGACGTTATTGTTTTTGCAAGAAAAATGCTAGTAACTAATATTCTCTGACTTAAAAGAATACAAAGACAAAAGCTCTTCTGTAGTCATGTTTTGCATGGGATATTTGCGAGTCACCTTTAGTGACTTGACAACTGAAGAAATTTGCTGTTTAAACATTAATCATTTCAGTTACATATTAAACAGTAGCATTCTTAATTAAAATATAAGTATCCAAACTGTTACACTGCGCATTTATGCAAGGAGCACAAAGATGACAGAGATGACCTTTTACAGGTTTCAATGAATAAGCAGAATACATGAGATACAGAACAATATTAATAGTGTCACTGGAACTAAAGCTCTGTCACCTCATTTGTGACATCAGTGCCCTAACTTTTAGCAGAAATCCAGAGCCTGTTACCTTAAGTTGCATTTTTTACATGAATACAATCCAGTGTTAGATGGTGACATTTTAATTTTTCTAGACTGTCTTGTCCAGTCTTCAAGATTAAGGTGCTGTCCCTTCTTTCCCTTGAGTCCTCATACTCCCTATGTGGCTGAACCTGCTACTGATGTTCCTGTAAGAGGTTTTCAGACCTGAGGGAACAAAGTGATTTAGGATTGATAGGAAGTTATCAGTGCCCTGTGTGCATACTCAAGGTTGAGGAAAACTTCAGTATATGCTGTTCTGATTTGGAGATGTGAACAACAAGAGGTGTGATTTAGACTTGTGCAATCCCTTTTAAAGATTTCCTGAATTGTGTACTCTTCTGATGGCAGAATCAGCTTTCCTAGAAGGAAGGTTGGAGTCCTAAGGCTTTACCTCTTTAGGCAGAAGATTGACATGTAGCTGCCACTCATCCTAGTCTGCTGAGTACCGAACTTTGGTCTGTATTATTATGTTCACCAAGCAAGTTATGCAAGCTAAAAACGTAGAAAGATGTTACTTTCACCAATACATGTATTTTTAAAGAATTGTAAGGGCACAATGCTATAGAAACCTTTAGAAGCTCTTAAAGGAAGCTCTTAAATAAATAGATCTGAAGGGGGTGGGGCAAGATGTGGAATACATAACTATGGAGTGCCTGTCTGATGAGTCACATACTGCTCTACTTTGTACATATTAACAGAAGGCATGTTTGACCTCCCCTTTCTTTGCTTTCATTGCCTCAGTCTTCTTTGGTATGAATAGAAGGAGCGTTTTGGAAATCAGCCTACAAGGGAAGAGGTGTTTTGGTTCACCTCAGCCTCTAATGCACATCTTTGTACAAACAGAGCTTGACAAAACTTGTATTTGTAAGCAAATTTCCATAAAAACCCGTGTGACATCGAAGCTGAGTTATCAATGCACCTGATGTTTCTGTTAAGGTTACTGAAGTGAACTGGCCAAAGTGGCAGAGCCTGATGTGAAGAAGCATGTTCACTGTTTTCTTATGTTGGCTTCTGTCCAATCACCAGTGATAGACCATCATTTCTTCTGTATTTCCACCCCTAAGAGTGAGAGCAGGCTTCACTTCATGAGAGGCATAAAATGTAAAACTATGATCATGCCTAGTTTCATCTTGCAAATCTATCCAGTGCATCTCAAAATCTGACTTGCACTGAAAATCAATGTGAGTCAGTATGTCTACAGTGGAATGGCTGGAGAGGATTTTTACATGCTATTGTTTATGCCTTGCATGGTAGAATGATTCACTTTGTCAGTGTTTCTCAGATGTTAGTGGAACCCAATCTCTAAACAGAAAATACAGATTTAATTTGAATATAAGAATTGTATACAGTATTGTTGGCATCTATTTCTTTAAATAGAAATCTGCAGGATATTAGCAGTTGATATTTTGCTGTTGAAGCTACTCGGTTTTGTTCAGGAGCAAGTTCATGAGAAGCATTTTCATGCAGCTGTTATCTCAGTAACACTGAATACAAATGGAGGGTCATGGCTACGCAGCACTGGTGACTAACAGCATACATGAGCACTGTTCCCTCTGATAACATTTAGATGAGGATTTGTAGAGAATTCAAAACAGCCTAGAAATGACATTTGAGTGTGAAATGTTTTAATTTTTAAGCTGGAATTTGAAACATTCATTTTGTCTTTCCCATTTCTAGTTGAAATCTGCTGTGCAAATCACTTTCTCTGCCTGAATCAATTGAATTTTTTAATGGAAAATCTTTCAGCACAAAGTTTGCTACCATATCTTACTTCAAAATCTGTTTTTTTACTGCTTTCATGGGATGTTTGTGTGTATTTGTAAGTTAGAACTGATCTTCTCAGAAATAGAATAGTTGGTCTTGGATATCTAGAGCCATTCTGTGGTATCGGCCATGTCCAGCCACCTGTAGAGACATTATTACCTAACCACCAAGGTGCCCTTTGGGATTCTTTCATTTGAATTCTGCTCTTGATCTCTTTGGGAGATGTAACATGGTTAAGGGTGTCTCTACATGAAAACATAAACCATTCTCATTTTAGGCACACTTTTAATTTGAATCAAGTGTAATTTGAGGCAATTTATTTCATATCATTTCAAAATTCTACACAAATAAGTGTATGTTTTTCTGCCAATTATGTATAAAATCATAGAATGGTTTGGGTTGGAGGGGACCCTTAAGATCATCTAGTTCTAACTCCCCTGCTATATGCAGGGACACCTCCTGCTACACCAAGTTGCTCTTGGTCCCATCCAGCTGAGCCTTGAGTGCATCCACAGCCTCACTGGGCAACCTGTTCCAGTGTCTCACCGCCCTCACAGTGAAGAATTTCTTCCTAATACCTAGTCTAAATCTACCCTCTTCCAGTTTAAAGCCATTTCCTCTCATCCTGTAGTCCTATATGGTCTGTATTTTTACTGGTGACTAGGTTTAGTATTTCCTGCATGTTTTGTATCTGGATCTGACTGGATCAGACTGTCTCTTGCATTCTCTCATCAAGGTCTCTGAGAGACATAGGCTGGCAGACATGACCCTTTGTGCTGTTCCATCCCCCGCTCCTCTGTGCAGCAAACAGGGCAGAATGGGTGTCTGTGTGGAGGATCCACTTCATGGCAGTTGGATCCACTTCATGGCAGTTCAGACTTTTTTCTGCTTATCCCATGAAAACCCTCTGGTTTCTGTCTTGGTTTTACTCAAAGGATGGTTTTTGCAAAAATTTAAAGGAGATCACAAAATATTAGGTAAAACAGCATTAGTCATCTATAACACTGTTCCCCTGAGATAGGGGAGCAAGAAACAGCTGCCAGTAGCTTAATTCTTACAGAATGTTGTTATCTGCAGCCAGGTTCTAGCTGCTTCTCACTCCTCCACCCTGGAAAAAGTGATTTACTTCTGGTGGAGGGGCTGCCTGAAGACAGGTGAATCAGAGAGGGTGTTGCCTTTCCAGAAATGTAGAGGAGTGTACTGACCACGAGTTAGATTGGAAGTAGGGAGAAGAAAAGGATATGTTTTATTATTCCTGTTGTAGACGATTGTACATTGTGCGCATTTTAAGGGCTTTCTCTTGTTTTGAATAATTAGTGAACAAATGCCTGACTTATCTACTCAACTCTCTGGTCCTAATGCTCGCAGGTTCAGTACTGTTGGAGCTATGTTATCTGGTGAACATCACCTCGACTACTGTTATTAATGGATTTAGTTTCCTAGCAGATCAGAGATGCTAATGTTATGTTGATTCGCATTGTCAGAAAAGTCGTTATGGGAAATAAAGGTTGTTGCAACACAAATAACATTGGTTCTCAGGTAAAATTTATGTAGCAGTGAAATGGAGCAGTGGCATGAATTGCTAACCTGGTTTTGTACCACCAGAGCAGCTTCCTCTGCCTGTAGGGCTTCCAGTCTTTACTTAGCTATCTGTTTGTGTTAGAGCAGTGCAGAGTTACATGAAGACAGCAAGTGACTTGCTGCTTTTGTTTCTAGAGATTCATGTTTGTATTAGAAACTAGTGTTTGTTTAATGGAGATGGCTTTTCCTTTAGAAACACCTCATTCTTGTGCAAGGGACAAGACCTTCTGTCTTGCAGCAGAAGCAAAAAATAATGCTGAATAATGTTATTTTGTTTATGTTTTTTTTTAATTTTTGTTATTTTTAATGTTATTTATGTTGTATCTTTTTGCATCTTCAGAAAACAATTTCCATTACAGAAAATGTAGAAAAGTCTCCTTACAGTATGGAATGTCTTGTTTGGGATAGGCTATTCACTGTGTTGGTTTGATGATCCTAGACCAGCAGTGTTGCAGATAAAAACGCACTAAGTAAATAAAATGAATATTCCATGTGCTTAAGGATTTTCTTGTTCCCATCTTTAGAAAGCAACCCAGGGGAAATTAATGTTCTGTTTGGTTTTGTAACTAGTACCCCTTTTAGTGATTTTATTCTTCTTTTACATATCAACTTTAGGGATGGTTTGCATCGAACTTCAGTTCTTCTCCAAATAGGCTACATGCACATTCTTTTCTAACTCTGAGGTCAAATGTGGTCAAATGTATGTGAAATTGAATAATATATCACAGCTACTTCTTCAACTATCAGCATTCAGAGGCTGTTGCATTTTTTTCTATACCAAGTCTTCCTTACGGATAGTTTATAGCAACAATAGGCATGTGAATACAGTGCTGTAAGAGAAGTTGTGGTTAGATATGTGACCCAAATAAAGTTCCTCAGACTGTGCCTGCCACCATCACTTGATGCATTTGCCAGCCCCAGCTTCATGACTTGTGTTTAGCTTATTTTGCTCCCCATGCCCCTGAATTTATAACTACAAAGCTTTTGATGTTTTTAGAATTTGCTGTCTTCTTAATGATTGCCCTACAGTACTAAACATGTAATTGGACAGTTTTTCTTATCTACCTCAAGATATTACTTGTACTCTCAAAATCTGCGAAGCAGGTTGAAGGCATATGGAGGGTGGGAGAAGCAGTTTGTCTGTAGTGACTGTGTCTAAACTGACTCTTCAAGAGTATCTGAGAATGACCTTAGGATCAGATTCTCCAGGTAGATTTTTGTTTTTAGTGGGCAGAAACTGTGCTGGCCTTTGCTGTGAGGTGATGCATACTTCAAGAAGTGGGTCCCTTTTGAAGATTTGGTTTTCTCCAGGGCTTTTTTTGGTTGAAAGGAAAGGCTTTTGCATGAAGTGCTAACCATTAATTAAGACGACTGGTGGCTTCAGTTGTCATGTCTACACCTCAGCCCATATGGACGTTGCATTTCTTCCTATTCCAGTGTCTCACCACCCTCTGAGCAAATAACACCTTCCTAACATCCAATATAAAGCTATGCTCTTTTAGTTTAAAGCCGTCAGTCTTTGTCCTTTCACTACGCTCCTTGATGAAGAGTCCCTCTCTGTCCTTCAGTTAGACTCCTTTAGGTACTGGTAATTGTATGCAGAGCTGCTCTCAGTCCACTCATCATCCAGTCTGTATTCATGTTTGTGATTGTCACAACCCAGGTGCAAGACCTTGCACTTTACCTTGTTGAACTTCAGGAGGTTTACACGGTCTCACCTCTCAAGCATGTCATGTCCTTTTGGATGGTACTCCTTCCTCCACTGTACTGACTGCACCAGCTTGGCATCACCTGTAAACTTGCTGAGAGTTCAGTCTTTCTTTCTGTCTGTGTCGCTGATGAGGATGTAAAATAGTACCTGTGCTAGTAAAGACTCATGAGGGTTGCCATTCATCGCTGGTCTCCACCTGGACACTGTGCTGTTGTCTACAACTCTCTGATTGAGACTATCCAACCAGGTCCTTATCCCCAAAGTGGTCCATTTATCACATCTGTGACTCTCCAATTTACAGACTATGATGTTGTGTGGGACAGGTCTGTCAGAGCCATGTCAGTTCTAGCAGTGTCGTCTGCCTACTCCTTGTTTAGATGCTCTTTGGTTGTGTGGCTCTAGAGCATGTGGGCATCTACATGATGTAGATGTACTCTCAAAGTCTATTCCATGCACTTTTTGAATGTGTTTGGAATATAGCAGTTCTGTCTTACCCACCTCTCCCACTCCCTGCTTTCTTTATTTCTTTGCTTCTTACTGTGTTAGTAAAAACTCATTTAGTTAATAATTCACCAGTATTTTATTTTCTCACATACATGTTACATTTTTGTACATTTGCTATTTGCTCTGCTTTGTTTTTACTCAAGCAAATGTGCTGTAAAGATTCTGAAGACACTGAAAGTGGAAAGGCAGTGGGAAAACGCACAGACAGAAGCGATAAACTGAGCTGGTTTTTTTAAAGAAAAAGAAATGAATACAAGCAAGGGAGTTTTGCAAGCCAGCTTGAATTTAAGTGAGAGATTTGGTTTAATGACAGGAAGTTAGCAGGTTCCCAAACACGCAAAAAAGGGCATCCCTAAGGTAAGAATGAATGAGGAAATAGATGCATAGTGTCAAAGGAGAAAGTGACTTTTTCACTTTGTCTTTCTCTGACATTTGGAAGTGCCCGTTTTAGAGACTCCTCTCAAGATGGGCTAAGCCTAATGAGAGCAGGTTGAGCACATGATCTGTCCTATGATGTTTTTCTCTGTGCTTTCTCTGTTCTGAGCAGGAAAATTTTATCTTCCAGATAGAATGAAGGGAGACATCTGAGGGATTTTAATTCCCCTTCTGCAACTCAAAGACCTGCTTAACTAAGTAAAAATACTCTCTAATGGTTTAACTGTTTTACTATTAAAACCCAACTGTAATTTGAAAGCCTGACCATGGAATCCTTAGGAAGAATGAGTATGCTAAATGTCTTCTGCTTTGATTTGGCTGCATTGGGACTCTTAACTTGCCTCATATTCTTTTTTTGTTGTTGTTGCTTTGTGTTTGTTTTTTTGAGGAGAGACATATTCTCTTTAATTTAATTTTGCTTTCTGTTGCAAAAATCTCTGCTCTTAGTTCTGTCACCTAATTGTTGCTATTTTGTTGGGTTTTTTTTTGTCAGCTACAGAAGAAACCACCAGACCCGCAGGTGAGCATTGTTTTATAAGAAGAAAACCAGCATGTTAGTCACACTGTCTGAAGGAAGGTGAAATACCAGCCTACGTAGTAGGCCTGTTTCAGTTTCTGCAAATTCATATACTCAGTGTGTACATATATGTAAACAGTTATCTCCTAGAAAACTGTATAAATGTCTTTTTTTTCCTCATTATTCTGGCATTTCATAAAGTGTTGTCACTAATACTTTTTAATTCATGGAGTTGTTGAATATGTAGATATATAAATATTTGCAAATTAATTATCCTGATCACCCTTTTGTTTATTTTGTTTTTCATCATTCAGATATTGTTGGTAATTTTTCCAGAGAAAATGAACATAGAGTCACTGCAATTCTCCTTCCATTGCAGAGGCTGTGTTTAAATTTATCCCTCTGAAAGAGGCTATTGTTAGTTTTCAGTAAGGCAAAATAGCCTAAGCAAGGGATCACCTGAGTGATTAGCATCTCAGATGATGCTATGTTTGCTATTTTAAACAAGAAAATCCGTTTGTTTCTGTAGACTTTCATTGTCTCTGATTTAACCCTTCCACAATAATAGGAAAGGCTTTACAGCATAAGTAGTGTATTGTAATTAAATTATAGGACAACTTTTGAGTTTGGGGACAAAATGTTAAAACAACTGTATTTTTTAAAATAACACCGCATATTTGTGGGCTTCATATATCAGTACAACTTTGTATGCCTGAAAACTCTGGTTTCAGTTTCTAATGGAACTCTCAAAAATTACTCAGTGAATGAAGAGCTTTGAAGTCGTGCATGAGATATCAAATTACCTGATTTCTTTTTGATCCAAACATTCACTCTGACAACATCAAAGATTTAGTAGCTAGTGGTTAGTATATAAATAATTGGCTGACTTCTATCAAGATCAGAGATTCAGACTTGGAACAAATTAGTGTTTTGTGATGCAGCTTTTTTCAGGACTGAAAGGAGAACGATTGTGTATAGGATTAATTTTAAATAGGAGATCTCACTGTTGTTGTGTGAAGTCTGAGAAGAGTTCTTAATAACCCACGTGTAGCATTATATGTTTGATTCCCATGAATTAGCAAGACACACTGGGTAGGCATGCAGCTTTTGGGCTAGCTTGTATTTTTTTGTGCATCCTGGGACAACGATCTTTGTTTTCTTAATGTTACACAATGCAAACTGTCCAGTATTTATAGAAAATAAATAATATTTAGTTTAATTTGATTTAAACTTCAAATGTATTTTAAATTTATTTTGTCAGATATTTTTATGTCCTTTTTCCTGCCTGGATTTGTTCTGATAAGCAGGTGTTGCCCTCTTCTGGTGAGCACAGTTAACTCGTGGGAATCTAGGGAAAGGCTGCTGTGAATGGTTATGTGTGCATCTGATTTACTGTATCTGTTTACTAATCTGCATTCCTGTTTTTTTTTTCTTTTTAAACAAAAACTGAACGTGCAGAAGCATCAACTGCAACAACCATTTCTGGTAAGAAGATCAAGACTTTACTAATTACTACAGTGTCTATTACTTCCTGTTAGATAAGTCTCTTTCTGCTTTTTTCTGCGGTAATGCAGAAAAATTGTAGTGCAGATGAATTCCAGCATGTAGTGCTTTCTTTTTCATTATTACTTTTTGTCTTTATTTGCTTCACTGTACTTGGTTTTGAAATAGCAGACTTTATTGGATTGCTCGTGGTTTTTGTCAGTGATGATTGGGGTCAGGGTAGGTTCAAGTTGCTTGATGAAAAGCCTTTTGTCCAGTGAGCAGTTGCAGAGATGTCAGTGGGGGAACAATGCTAAGAGTAAAGCTCCCATATGTCTCTTCCCACTCTAGAAGGCGTGTACGTCATTTAACTTTCAGGACCAGAGATGCTGAACATCATCATGAAAACATTTTTAAAAGGAAAATATTGTGGAATATAACAAAGACTGCATAAATGGGAAGAGTCCATTACCTTCTTCCTTGAAGTATGCTTGACATATTGTGCTCTAGAGAAAAGAAACAAAGACACAAACACACACACTTTTGTTCTTTTACAGATACAATCATTTTCTAGGAATGATTCATCTTTAACAACTACAGCCAATTCAGTATTTGCAGTATCAATCCAAATAATGCAGATGAAGTCAACATTCCGTTTTCATTTCGATTCCTCATGTTTTGGCTGCTTTTTTACTTGCTGTTGAGAATAAGTTGTCTTTGGGACTGTCACTTAAGAACTAAATACACTTAGCTTTTATTCTGAAATGGAATTAACAGGGCATATCTGAACAGCCTTAGAATGGATAATCCCGTAGAAATAAATAAAAAGAAAAGCTTCCATTCTCCTTCCAAGCTGATTGATTCTCTTGATGCACAGCTATCTTTATCTCTATGCAGATATATATATATAGAGAGAGAGAGAGAGAGAGAGTGAGAGAGAGAGGAGAGAGATTTTAAATACTTACGATATTGTTTCTAGCAGTGGCAGTGATGCTTTTAGCAAAGAAGTTTGGAAAGCATAATTTTCAGCTGTTAGGAAACAACTCTGTTTTTAAGAAGTTACTTGGTTGTCGTATTGGAGTGATCAAAGTGATCTCTGAACCACTTTACGTTCCTTCACTGACACAAAATCTGCTTTGTAAGCACATCCTGAGCAATCATTAAATTTTCTTCTGTTCTCTGGACTTCCTTCCTTCTCCCTCCTTTCCCTCTTCCCCTTAACTTAAAAGTATTTATCACTTCAAACTATTGTATTTATACATGGTTTCTGCAAAAATAGCTTCCCTGGGAACAGTTTTCCTGTGTGTCATCTCTGCTTCTGAGAGTTGTGATTTCGTGCAGGAAAAGTGCTTTTGGGCTGAGAAATTAGGTAGACAAAACTAATGTCCCTCGTCCAAAAGAATGAAGCCAGTAAAAGGAAGTTATCTCAAGAAACTCTGTCACCAGCTTTTTGCGTTCATATTCTTATTCAGAGAGTTACATTAATGTTAGCAGTTTATAACAGGCACAAAAATTGTTCCTGAAAGGCAATTTAGATCTTTAAAATTTAGTTCCTGGTGGAATTGTTACATCTTCTCCAAAATACATAGAAATAAAATACTACATTAATATCTCTTTTTCTTTTCCTTTTTTCCAGACTCCTCTATTGTTACTTTTGTCACCTATCCTAATAGTGCCTCAGGCAAGATTTTATTTATGCTTTTCTTATTTAGATTTAGTTAGATTTAGATTTATTTTTATTTTTTTTAGATTTTTAGTTGTTTAGATTTTTATCTTATTTTTATTGTTTTTAATGCCACTGACTTTCCTTCTTCAGAGATGGCTTCAGATGATACTGCAGAAAGTGCAGGTGAGATTTAGCATGAGGACAATCACATCTGAAGGGAAATGTGTTGCATTCATGAAAGTTTGCTTTTTAATATATTTTTTTAATTGATACTTTTTTAGTCCAAATTATTTTCTTAAACTGTCTTAAAATACATTTGTCTCCAGTTTGTATTTTAACTCTCCACAAGTCTTAGGGTTTCAAAATGCATTGTACTAACAGAAAGCTGTTTAACTTTTTTTATGCAGAATGTTGCATTGTATACAGAAGCCCAAATTGGGCATATTTACTTTAAGCAGGCGTATAGAAACTTTTGGTACATCCACAGATGGAATGTTTTTTATACTTCATTGTAGTAAAGTATTTTACGAAACTCAAATCTCTACGGGATTCCTTTAAAAACACTTAAATTATATATGTTCTTGCAATTAGTTGCCAAATAGCATCAGTAAGTTTCCGATAGGAGAATTTGCTGCACTTTGTTTCCTGATCTGCCCGTTTGAAGACAAGTAGATTCATCCTTTATCAGCACAGGTGCCTGCCTGTCTGTATCTGAACAAGATAGCTTGCTATTTATCATAGTTGATGGAGAGAAATACATTTTTAGAACATGAACACTGAAATACCCATGTAGAACAGACCAAATGGAAATCAAGCCTTAAAAGCACCACTTTCTCAACTGAAAAAATAATACGGAGGCTAGCTTAGATGGCTCAGATGGGGACATAAGCATCAGATTGGATGGATCTCACTCAATGCTGTTTTTTTCATATCTAATGCAGAAAATAACTGAATTCCCTTATAAATAGTCATGTATTTACACTTCTGGGAAGACACACTGAAGTAGAATCTGGGAATCATTTTTATCACTCATATTTCATGGTCTTTTGAAATAAAAATGTTAAAACTTATATTTTTCTTTTAAACAGAAACTCCTGACATCATTGACTATTACTCCACTGTAACACCAGGTAGGATAAATATATCACCAGTGATACTCTTTTACGTTTCTTAGAATTACTTGTGCTTGCCTAGACAGCTACACATAGAAAGGTTTGGTTATTCTGTTGATCAGAACAGCAATATGAAGAGTCACAAAGATACAAGAAAGTTTCAGGACCTGTGTGTTCTATTAACAAAAAACATCTTTGTGCTTTTAAGTAGATTGGAGCAATCTGAACCCAGACGTGATGTTCTGAGGGCAGATCCAGTCTGTAGGAGTACACTGAGATAAGCTGGAATGTATTTACACTGAGGCAGTGTAAGTGGTAGAACAGTTGACTTGGAGCCATACTAGCTGGCATAATTTGACATTATGAAGAAGTTTGCAGCTACGTTATCCAATAATCATTGAGGACTGGAAGCAGTAGCAATTTTTTATCACTCTTTTACCTTAATTATTTTGTGCATTTTGGTGGCTTGTAGAAGTCATAAGCAAGACTAGGTGGCACACAAATAAGTGGTTTTAAACAAAATCAAGTTGACCGTGCTGCTTATTTTTTGTGGTGCGTTCATTGATGGTGATAAAACAGATGAATATTAAGTTGTAATAAGCAAATATTTGGGCTACAGAAACAGTAAAAGTGAAAAAGGAAAGAAAATGTTTTCATCTCGTTTGCTGCTAGGTAATGATAACAGCAGAGAAAACAGCATCTGTTTTCTGTTTATGGAGCCAATCTATATTCTTAGTGTTACAATCATTTCCTAATTTTAAATGTAAATGTATTTGTCAGTACTCGATTTAAGTGCAGCTCTTTTACTCAATAGTTTTTTGGTTGTTTTTTTTCCCTCCAAAATATAGCAAGAGAAACCATTTTATGCAACATATCGTCTGTTTGTAATTACTCAGGTCAGTGGTTTTCCTTTCTTCTTACAAAAGTCGTGCCAATCTATTCTCTGTGTAATGAGGCAACCTTTAGTTGCCATATAAAAGCTACCTCTGAAATAAATTGTCTCGCTAATTTAGAGATTGTGTGCAGCTTTAAAAATGATTTAAAATGTGCTTTTTAATTTAAAAGTGCTGTTCAGTATTGTTGTGGTTATGACATGGTAGTATTTTTGATCCTTGATTTCTTATCAAAGTATGTGCAACTGATGATAAGAATCACAGAACTGGGAAAATAAAATATTATGTTAGTAGTGTCTGTCTTATTGAGTGTAAGTTCTGCATCAGGAACAGATGTTGAAATATTGTTTACAGGTGTTACTGTAAAAACTCAAAAAATACAGAGAACGATGAAGTTATGAGACTGGTGTAAGTGTAGTTTATTTGTGGAAACAGTGAGGGAAGAGGTGGAAGAACAATTGCAAAAACAGTGAATGTTCAGATAAGCTATTTTAAATGTTCTTATTTCCCTTGCATTTGAACACATGATGGTGGTGTTGTTTTTTTAATTTTCGAATTATTTTACATCACAAGGTTGTTACGCCATGTTAAGTTTTTAGTTTCTTATACATTTTTTTCATTTTGGTTTTAGTGTTCTATGTGGGCAAGGTAAAACTTCGTCCAAGAGAAGAAAGTAAGACATCACTAAATATAGAAGTAGTAAGTGTTCTCTCTTGTAAAACATATTTAAAAGGAAGGTTGAAATCTGTTTCTTAGTCTGTGCTTAAAATGCGTAAGATGCTTAAATCTCCAATGTGATTCTTATTATAGTATTTATGGTTTAATTTGCTTATTGTAATACTCTCTTAAAATTTAGACACATGACACTTGTTTGTAAGTGTAAGAAAGTAAACATAGTATAAGCAAGGGCCGTTATTCTCTATTTCACCACTGAAAAGAGGGAGGTAACACTGGAAAGTATGGAGGGAGGTCTGAACTGCCTAGCTGCAAGTTTAAATTCTTTGGAGATGAATTTAGGCACTTGAGGAGGCTAGCATTGTTAGATACTGACAGTTTGAGCATAAATTAGGTTAGGTTGCACCTTGAAACTAATCCATGTTGAGGTACTCTGAAATGGGGCGTCATTCTGTGTGGCAAGTTAAGAATATTTGATTGTTGCAGATGGGAAACAAAGAGGCCATGGGCTTGTTAACAGTTGCTTGTACCTTTCTGCTATACATCTGTATCCACACTCAGTCTACAATTTTATGTGCCAGTCTTTGCAAGTATGATGGCTGTCAACAGAGTCACCACAGAGAACTACTGAAACTCAGAGTATGGGCAGAGTTAGGCACCAGTATCTCAAAAGCAAGAGCCATATCTGCATTGTATTGTGTTTCCATAGTGATAATGTCTCCTGAAACCATCCTTCTGTATTGAACAGGATTTATCTAGCTTGTCCAGTTGCTGCACTACCAGTGCAGTTGAAAGTTTGTTCAGTTTCTGGTCTAAAATCACTATGGCTGACTAAGCTAACTTTCTGTTTTTCCAGCATGGTGTGTCACTATCCTCTTTATTTTCACAAGTTAAATCCTTCAATTAGGTTTATTCTAGATGAAGCAGTTCCTTAAGTTGTAACAACACAGGCATGATAAATATCATTTGAAGTGTATTTATGAGAAAATGTGCTGATTTTCTTTGGGCTTTCCAAATGTGTTTCTGTTGAAATACACGAGGTGAATGTAAGTTTCTTCTAATGCTAAAGTTCACTCATTTTATTTAGCACTGGTATCTTTCTTTCTAACAGATTAATAACAAAACTGTTGACAGTCAAGTTTCAAGCTTTATTCCAATTGCAGCCTCAACCCTACAAGAACTGAGGTAAGCTTGAATAAGGATTGAAATCTTTGCCATATTTCAGAAACATTAAGACAGTTCATGTAATTAGTAGACTCTTCACTTCATGTTATTCCTGTACTTAATAATTTTAAAATGTCAGGAAATGTAAACTATTTCTCCTTAACATGAAGTTTCTATTAATTAGAATAGTCTTCATTTGCTTTATGTACCACAAGAGTTTGTTTTAAGAAATGATACATTTGCTGATTACATTTCAGGTCCTTCAGTTTCATTGGGGTTTAACAAGGCTCAAATGCCTTGTTGTTTATATGCTGGTGATCTTAGTAGTGATAATAATGATGATGATGAAGACAATAATGATAGTAACAATACCTACAAATGTGAACTATAGATTATTTAGTATGTCAGCTTTTTTTAGAAAGCTATAACTCTTACTAATTTGCTTTCAGTGGCTTTCAGCATGAATTCAGAATTTTGTTCTGAATGCTTGCTTGCCAAAAGGCAACACTAAGATCAATCTTCTGCTCTTTTAAATAGGTTGCAAGTATGTGGATTGATGTTAAAATCTCTGGTGCCAGTTATAAATGTATTTTACTAAGTGACTAATAAAAGGCAATTGTTTACATGTTCATTCCTTTTTAAGTGTTTGTACAATAAGAGCTGTTCTAGTTAAAAAAAAAAAAAAGTTGTTTTTTTTTTTTTTTCCCCTTGGTAATTGCTTGTTCCTTTCATAATACTGCTGTAATTGTCTTTAGAAACATAACTAGAAATCTTCCATGATTGTTACTTGTATTACAGAATATCAGAGCTCAACAAAACCTTGCAAGAAATGAGTGAGGTAAGTTTGTTTTTACTGTTTGGAATACTTTTTTTCAGTTTATTTATGATAGTGTCATAAGTCCTGTTTTCTCCTGACAAAACAATTTTATTCTATTTTTCCTTGTTGTTATAGTCATCCGTTATGGAATGCAGTTCAGAAAACCAGAGGTTTGTTGTTGTTATTTTTTTTTAATTTCATATATTTAATAGCTGCTGCATATTTAAGAGCCTGTGATATATCATCATGTGGATGTATAACAGAAGAAAAATTTCCTAGTAAGTCGAGTCTGAGAAACAGGCTGGAGAAATATAAGCAGGCTAGTAAGGAAAGAAATTCTGATCCCATTATACTTACTAATGATTTATTTTGTTTGTTTACCAGACTGCCTTGCTTTTCATTAATCTTCTGTTTAAACACAGACTAACCTGCCATGTTTTCCCTTCATCTTCAAATTAGCTGAGTTACACAGCTTCTTAGTCACTCAGTCTTTCTGAGGAAATTACTTCAAACATCCTGAGTATCATAGAATCATTAAGTTTGGAAAAGATTGTTATAATCAGCTGTCCACTTAACACCAATATTACCCACTGAACCATGACCATGTCCCTAAGTACCACATCTATATGTTTCTTGAACACCTCCAAGGACAGCGACTCCACCACCTCCCTGGGCAGCCTGTTCTATTGCCTGACCTCTCTTTCTGTGAAGAAATTCTTCCTAGTACCCATCCTGATCTTCCCTTGGCACAACTTGAGGCCATCACCTCTTGTCCAGTAACTGTCGCCTGGGAGAAGAGGCTGACCCTCACTTTGCCTCAGCCTCCTTTCAAGTAGTAATTCTTCTCCAAAGCTGTTCTTCAGCTTGGGAATCCAGCCATGCTCAGAACAGGGCAATCCTGAGAAGATATTTACGAGTCTGGAAACTATGTAGTATCAGAATGGCAAGGCTGCTCTACACAGACGATCCTGGAAACCTTAAAATGTAGATAATCTCTGTCAATGTAATTGCTACTCACAGCTAAACTGGCAATGCTTTAAAAAGATTGGCTTGAAAACAGTATATCCTGAAAAAAAATCTGGAATTTCCAATATACTTGAACTTGAGGGTTTATCTTACTGGTTTTGGATCAAACAAAAATCCAAATCCCCCAATAATAATGGATGGAAAGTCAAATCACGCTTTTGTGTCATACACTGACAAGAGTTAGGTACTCCATGTTCTTGTTAGTTATAAAGAAGCTTTGCTTCATCTTTATGTTCCCTTTATGTTCACTTATGTGTTTGAGCTGCTGAGGAAGAACTGTATGTTTGCTAGTTTAGATAGGGATTTATGTAATTGAGGTGTATATGTAAAAAGTGTAATTCTCAGCTTGAGTCATGTAAGCTTTTTTTTTTTTTAGAACTTGTGAGAGAACACTAGGTTTCTTTAGGCAACTAACAGACATCTAGGATATTTGCTAGTTCTGGGGTTTCTCTGTAGTAACAAGGGAGGTTTTTATTATGTTTACAAAATTACTTACTCTTTATTGGCTATCACTGACTAGAGAACATCACATTTAAGAATTTGCAGAGTCTGTAGAGGAACAAGGAAATGAGCTGCTAGAAATGGATATATTGCTTTTTGTTTTAGCCCGACATTGTGTTCTACGTGCTTCCCCAGGTTCGAGAAAGCCTAGAGGGGGAAAAAAGGCATTTTCTGATTTATTATTTGTCATTAGATTCAGGTATTGCAATGACATAATTATTTCTTGTATCTAAGGCTTTTTCTTCTCATTATAGTACACATTGCAGTTTCATAATAAAGCTGGATAAGAAAGAGAACATAAGCAGTTTAGAAGAGAAAGAAGAAATAGGCAAAATTCGTAAGTTATGCTTTAAACACAATCTCATCAGATTAACTGTCATGTCTTTACAGTTGACTTCCAAGTA
Source organism: Coturnix japonica (assembly GCF_054131305.1). Classification (NCBI taxonomy): domain Eukaryota; kingdom Metazoa; phylum Chordata; class Aves; order Galliformes; family Phasianidae; genus Coturnix; species Coturnix japonica. Next base: position 110,449,512 of record NC_140663.1, read on the forward strand.
CCTAAAAAAAACCTCTTAATTTTAAATAAAAAGAATTGCTTTTTGAATAACAATGCATAAAAAATACAGGCTTTCTGATTTTTTTTTGGTGTAAAAAAAGAAACAACTTTCATATAAAGTTGCTGACTACATTAATAAAGCATTTTTTATATTGAAAGTGTTATCTGTAACATTACTTGAGAACACAAATGCATTTCTCAAAATTTATAATGTAGCTCAGTTTTCTTAGTTGTATTTTGATAGTATAGAGGGGCACATGCTTTTTTTCTGTGTTTCAAAGCATACAGCATTGCATTCTGGTTTCTCTAAAAAGAGAAATTTCTGAGGCATTGAGCAAAAAACTCAAAACTAATTATGCGCAGGTAGATTTTCGTTTAACCCATGACAGAAATGCACTATTGTTAGAAAAGAAAAGAAAAAAAAAACCACAAACAAACTGTAAAACACACCCTTGTTTGAATAACGTGTTTAATGGTATAAGCATTTTTTATGCTTCATGGCAAACTATGTTAATGCTTCTTTGTCATTTCAGAACAGTGCTGTTGTTCATCACTGAAGTATTGTTCCTTGTCTGCTGAAGAATTAAAAATGTAGTAAGTATAAATACAAACATATTGGCATGCTTATTTCATTATCTTTTTAATGTATAAGTAGAATGAACTTTCAAGTTGCAATATGATAGCTAGGAACGCACAAGTTGACGGATGTCTTCTTGTGCAGTTCCCTTCTCTTTCCTCCGTGTCCCTTCTTCTCCTCTCTTTCTTTCTTTTTCTTTTTTTTCTTTTTTCCTGTGGCACCAGTAGCTTTTGAGTTCAGAATCATGTCACCTCCAAAGCCAACAAAAAGAAGTGATATTATATGTGGACTAACAACTATAACAAAGTAGATTACAGAAGTAATATTTGTCACTAGGGCATGTGACATCTGACCTGATGAATTTTAAAATGTGGACTATTAGTAATATTCCCACATCATCCATGCGTATTCTTCTACTGCAGCTAATTTTATTTAAAATATAAATAATGATAAATTTAATATGTATTTATGTGGTTGTATTTTTTTTTTAACAGTGTTATAGAATTGCCACCTGATCCCATATGGATTCCGTCCTCTCATTCTCTTCCTACCCATAAAAAGACTGCTGTCTCCTCCCTCAAATCTAGTGCTTTTCTTTCCCCCACTGTGATTTCTGCAAAACAAACTCCCACAATTATACCACTGATCCCCCCAGTTACAGAAAATATATTTTCTGAAACTCTCTCCACATCTTCCACTGCAGATCCTCTCTCGGAAACCTTTACCACTGCAACTTCTTTGTCTTCCACTACTGATACCACTACATATTCCTCTACTGAGTCTCTTGCTCAGCATACCATGGCAACTTTTCTCTCCATAGTTTCTAATAAATCTGTCACTACAATTCTCTCTTCCACACCTGCAACAAAATCTATTTCTAATGTTGCTCTCTCAATTAAATCTGATACTACGTATATTAGCAAGCCTATCACAATCATTTCTCCTGCTGTAAATTTCACTAAACCTACTGCAGTTTCCCCTTCTGAGCTTCCTCCCAAACCTCCAATAGCAATTCCACCTTTTGAAACTACCACCAGCTCTATTGCACAAATTCCTCTTCCTACAGATTTAACCCAACAGATTTCTGATAACATTACTGCAGTACCTATTCTTCCCCTTACTACTTTCTCAGTAACCCCTACTGTTAGTCCTGTCAAACATTCTGTCTCAGCTTCTCATCCTCATTCTACTGCTGATGGCCATGGTAGCCTGCCTAACGGAAGCACAGGTAAACGTGAAAAATAAAAAATATCTTTTAATTTGAATTCCATATACTGAATTTGCTTTCATTTTTTTTAAACAAGATTTCGGTTACATGTCTTAGCTATCGTCCTCCAATTACCATGACAAGCCTGACACAACTTTCAAATCTCTTTACTCATTTTAGAACATGTTCTGATGCCTCTAGCTATGATGAGTGGTACCTTGTGCCACAATATTTTGTTGACTGTGATAGTTAGTTTTTCTGGTTTTCTCCCGATTTCCTTCTTCTGGCAGCCACCCAATAGCTAAAAATTCTGAATAATAGATTATTTAGCATCTCTTATGGTGATTTTATAATCAATATAAAGTATAGTCAATGATGACTATTGGAAATTTTTTTCTATGTTTTCCTAAGACTGTAAGTATTACTAACTGCAAAGTAGCTGATAGGGAGAAGAAAAAAGACTGTTTCATGTAACATGCGTGTATCTGTGGTAAGCTTTTCCACTCAAGAAAATTGTTTAAGTTTTCTGCTTACTTCATTTCTAAAGCTCAATATTTAGAAAAATGTACAACTTTTCTTTTGTCACAGGAAAGATATTGTCAGCTACCACATACACAACTTCCGTATATACCACCATTAATGTCACCACAGCTGAGCAAATAGTATCCAAAATAGAAAAAGATTTAGCAGCTGGAAAAGTAGAGTCAGAAGATGTAGAACGGATGGTGAGTGAGGTTAGCAGAGTCCTGACAGCTTCTCAACAACTACCACCCCAAATTTCTAACAGGTAGGTCCATCTGGCAATAGATTAAAGGTATGTTGTATTGACTGTCTTGATAAATTACCATCAGCGTGCTTCATTTTTTAATAATTTTAGTCCAAAAGAATGTTTCTTGTTCTTTGACTTGCTTATACAGGAAAGGACTATTATTATAGTGTTACTTTGCTGTACTGTAATATATGCTATGAAAAAAACATTTTTGTGTTCAAACCATGGTAAGTGAGAAGAGTAAGCTGTATTTTAAATAGTGTTTGGATTGCTGCTCCATAACCACAACTTTGTGCTTGGTAATACTAAGCTTCTCTTTTTCTTAACAGAATTATAAAAGTAGTGGATTATATTGGCTTAAAACTGAACTTTTCAACAATATCTGCTGATTTTTCCTCCCCATCCTTGGCTCTGGCAGTTGTAAAAGCCAGTAGCATCCGCTCCAACCAAATCTCTTTTGCCGTCCAGGATTCATCTGATCTCCAGGTAGGACACTGAGAATTCTAAATTTTATGAAATTTCATAAGTTCATGTTTAAAGTGTTTATGTTTTATTATTTATCATATTTATAACATGACTTCTATTTTGCATTTATGTCACAAGTTCAGGGTCTTTAATTCAGTCTATTTTCAGACAAAAAAAGGCTTTGCTTTTTGAAATCTTTCAGAATTTTTTCTTTAATTTTCTGTGATGAGCTAAATTAAGCAACTGAGTTAGCAGAAACTGGCCTGTGTCTAATAGGCTGTTAGAGGGCACAGTGAGAACATCAGAGTGCTTGGCTGCATAATTTTGCCATGAGAACTCAGAATCATGAGTCATTTAATCATCTACCCTGACAGTGCTAAAATTTGTCAAGGAGTGTTGTCGCATGTGTTAGAAGATTAATTGCAGGAAATTGTCAGTGCCAGGAAAGAACTTACTACATTGCTTGAGTAATGACATTCATACAATTGTCACTCATGAGTAGTTAGTCTTGCCAAGAAAAAAGTGCTTAGAAATTTTGGATACACTTTCTCTCACTCAGAACCCCCTTCTCTCCAGGTTAAGGAAGTTCTGATTTGGACAATACAGCCCTTGGAGGCTTAAGTGAGGAAAGATGGAAAGTTGTGAACAAATATTGGCACTCTGCGTCCTCTCAGAGGAGGAAATATCTTAACATAAGCTGTTAGTAGTACTGGAACTGTTCTCTGGTACTGAAGTGGCACTACTTTTAGGCCTGCAGATGCTTTTTATTCCTTTGAGCAGAAGAGAAATGAGAGAGCAGCAGTGAGTTCCTGGCAGTGATTTGAGAGATGCGTATTTCAGAGTTCTAAACTGGATATAAGGCATAATTTAATTTTTCTTTAGTGACAGAAATGAGGCATAACTCTTGCATTTATTTTTCAGATCTCTCTTGGCCCTAATGCAATTCACGACTTAAATAATCTTGGATCAATTACGCTTCCTTCATCACTGCTCACAAACTTACCTCCTGAAGAGCTGGACTTGGCTTCTAGAATTATTTTCAATTTATTTAAAAAGACGAGTGTGTTCCAGGTACTTTTTTAATCCACTGTTCATAAGAGTTTAAATTCAGCACTTGAGCAAAAATAAAATCTGAACTGACTTGTTTTTGGCCATAGGACATATTTTAAAATTTCCTTATTTAAGAAGAAATTATTTTAGTCCAATACTCAATTCATATTATACCTGAACTTTGTAAAATCTACTGTTCTTTTCTTTGATTTTAAAATCGGATTTTTTTTTGTTGTAGGATCATTCCTTGAAGAATGCATCTTTAATCAGCAGTGTTATATCATCAAGTGTTGCTAACCTCACAATTAGCAACCTAAAGGCAAATGTGACTGTTACTTTGCAGAATATCAGACCTAATCAGGTATGATTTGTTTTGGCTGACAGAATTTGCTTTTGTTGTCTCCATTGGAGTTCTTGTAAAAGAAATACTGTACTAGAAATACAGATAAATTGCTTCTGCTTTACAAGCATGGACATTTCATTTCCAGATAGACTTTCAGAATCTCATATTTGCTTATTTATTGTTTATATTAATTTTTGTTCTCATGATTTGATGTAATTTTACTCTGTCAGCTCTGAAGTTTTGATCCTTTCTACCTGCCCTTCTTGTTTTATTCTCCAAAGAATAAGAGCTCTTATGTGAAAGCCTGACAGAGGGGTTTGCTAGGGAGATAATGCAGTCATGACATTCTTAGGTGCTATGTGGCCAGAAAGCCAAGTAAGTCTTTTTTCTTGGGGGGGGGAGGAATACTGATTCTTAAACTGAAACACAGGATTGGGTCATCAGGAAATACTAGGACTCTTACACAACATCTTCTTCATAAATGAGCACCAAGGATTAAAATACATCTATCCCATATATTGTAAACTGTTGGGATTCTACTAGTTTTGAGATATAATGGCAGCATTATTACTGTTTGGAGAAGTATAGTGTACTACTCCTACAGTTCATAAGGCTTTCATGGGAGGGAGTCTTTAACATGCTGTTAGTATAAAGTTATCAGATGCTTGCTAAAGAAAATGAGTTTTTCCTTTTCAGTGTGGTGAATTTCTTGATACATACAAAATCAGGAAGGATGAAAAATTGAAAGAATTTGTATAGTGTAGAAAGGCAGTGAAACAATGTTCATAGTGTTCTACCAGGAATGGAGTATCAGCATAGGTGGGAGACCTACCTCCTGTGAGGTCACTTCATATTTGTTCTTCATGTTTTTACCTGCATATTGTGATACTAATCTCTTTGCATTTAAGTTTATGTAGTATTCATGTAGAACAGGTATACTTGATGTATGTAGTATTTATTCTTCCCTGTATTCTGTAAATAATAGAAATTTCTTGATGATAAACTTACAGTTAAGAAAAATATCTTTTTTAAAAATTATCATTTTTATTTTTACCTCCCAACAGGATAATTCAACAGTTAGATGTGTTTTTTGGGACTTTAATAAAAATGGTAAGTACTCAATATCACCCAAGATATCATGTTGCTTTGGGTATGCTAACCCGCATTACTAGTAGAAAGCCATGCTTTAATCAATTACAAGGCTGTTTTCTTTAACAGGTGGACATGGAGGCTGGTCATATGATGGTTGCATTGTTAAAGAAAGTAGAGTAAATGAAACAGTTTGTTCATGCAACCACCTCACAAGCTTTGCAGTTTTAATGGTAAGTATTTCAAAAATTACCTATCTCAATTCAAGAAAATGCTAAATCGTGCTGCATATTCAGCAAATGAAAATTCAGAAAATACATACAACTTACTAAATACTAATTCAATTCTGTTCCCTTCATGCTTAGTACGTAGAGCTGTAAAACTACTAATGTCCTTGAGCTGCTTGTTGAATGAAGGCCTTGAGTTTCATTAAAGTAAAAACTGATTAAGTGCTTATTAAACTGCAGCTCATACATTTAGGCCGTTGTATGTTCTGTACAAAAAAAAAGTTTGAATAAATGCAATTTAAAATTATTTTAATCAGACCTCCACAGTTGTATTGACATTTCTGTTTTCCAACAAACGTTTTACAAGAGCCATGGAGAAAATGTTTTGTTTTGTGCATTTTCAGGTGTTTATTTCTTTTGTTTGTGTTTTTCCATTTCATAAGTATGCTCTCTGAAATTGACTTTTTTCTCTTTTAGAATCTGTATGGAAATACTCCTTTAAGTCCCACGCAAGAGTTGGTACTTACTTTTATATCGTATATAGGCTGTGGCCTGTCTGCAATTTTTCTTTCTATCACTCTTGTGACTTACATAGCTTTTGAGTAAGTATCTGTTCAACTCAGCTCCCATTATTCTTCAATTACATTTGTCTTTAGTCTTCACAGCAAAGTCTTTTCCAATAATTATTGATTCTGTCTCTATTAATAAATATACAAATTTGTCTTTGTTGGAACATTTTGTTAAGATGTTTGAGGTTCAACTGTTAAGTCCTCCATGGTGTGTTCTGGAAATCCTCCTAGAATTTATCTGGCACCTGTTTACTCTCTCATTATCCCATCAATAATAAGTACTTGGCTCTATTAAGGTTTTAGAAGCCTAGTCAAAAGTCTAAACTAGGTTAGCGCTAAAGAATACTCATTTTGTGTTTTGAAAGTAGTATAGCAAGAAGCTGCCTAGCATATAATGTTAAAAAAAGAAGAGGCATTGATATCTAGGAATCAAACCTATAGTTTAAATCTGTGTAATCTTTCTATAACAGACTTTATTCATATGGACTGTTAATTTGGAAATGTGTTATAAAACATTCTGTCCCATGTATAAATTCAGTGTAAAAATCACTGTTTATAAATGAAAATATATAAATACTTTTTTTTTTTTTTTTTTTCCATTTATAAACTAAAGAATACAAAAGAGAAAGTAAGCCAGAGATACGGGAACAATTGATGTCATCTCTTCAACTTGCTTTTTAGGAAAATCCGGAGAGACTATCCATCCAAAATATTAATTCAGCTGTGTGCTGCATTACTTCTCCTCAACCTGGTTTTCCTCCTTGACTCATGGATTGCGTTGTATAACACACGAGGCCTGTGCATTGCGGTTGCTGTATTTCTTCACTATTTTCTCTTGGTTTCGTTTACCTGGATGGGCCTAGAAGCTTTCCACATGTATCTTGCACTGGTGAAAGTATTTAATACCTATGTGCGGAAATACATTCTCAAGTTTTGCCTTGTTGGTTGGGGTATGTATTGGCTTTACTTTTTGGATTCTAGATGCATGTATCAACTCACCAAATATTCCTGCAAAGGTGACACTGTTTGGAAATGAAAAAGAAGCAGTTGCTAAATGTTACTACCATCAATTGCAAAGTATTCACTATCACTAAATCTGATGGTATTAATTCCAACTTTGAGGTAGTGAACTCCTCCCTAAGTAGAGGTGTTCTCAGATTGCAATGTGGAAAACAGACTGTTAGAATGTAAGGGAATAATGGATCTTCCTTTTGCAAGTACAGCAAAACCAAATTTGAATCATGGAATGGTTTGAGTTGGAAAGGACTTTTAAAGGTCATTTATTCCAACTCACCTGCAATGAACAGGGACACCTATGAGCTTGATCAGGGTGCTCAAAGCCACGTTCCAGCCTGACCCTGAAATGTCTCCAGGACATCTACTGTCCACTCTTATCATTAAAAAAACAAAAAACCTTATATCCAGTCTGAATTTCCCCTCTTTTAGTTTGAAATGATTTCCCCTTGTCCTGTCACAATAGATCTTGGTAAAGAGTCTGTTCCCTTCAAAATGGCTTATTTCCATTAGTTAGACAGACTGCATCAGTTGTGTTTTGAAAATAAATGCAATTAGATATATACGTTCCATTTCTGGAATAGCACTGTTACTAACAAAAAGTGGCAAGGCAGATGTAACTGGTTCAAAGATGAAGAGATTGTTATTGCCCTTGTTATCATCCTTGGCCACTTGAGTTACACACTAGTAAAGGCACTAAAATCAATACAATTGTTTTCTTTAAATGGATATAAGAAATAAAATTGAGTGTGCTTTATTACTTTATTAAATGTTTTAAATCAGTTTGACATGTAACAATTTTTGTTGCTTAAGTGAGAAAGTTTGGAGCTAGCTGCAGAGAGGAACTGTGGTTTCTCTCCACCTTATGTTCCTGAGCACAGCTTGAATGCCTCATTTAGTTTCAAGTTATAATATTATATTTGTCAAGATTTTCACTTACGTTTTTTGTCTAATCTTTTAGGGTTACCAGCAGTAGTTGTGGCTATTGTGTTGGCAATATCACCAGATAACTATGGACTTATATCCACTGGGAAGGTTTCAAAAACAAGACCTGATGAATTGTAAGTTAAATAAAAGGAGGTGCTCGCTTTCTTTTCTTTTGGGAAGGGAAAGGGTGGAATTGTACTAAATTGCTTTTCTTCAGTGCTGGGGGAAGGAAAGAAGCAGTGAGAGAGCTTTGCAGTGGTATAGCTCTATCATATGTTGCATACTTTGTGGTAACTGTCTACACGAATGCACTTGCTTTTGGTATAAAAAACAAACAAAAAACCCTACAACTTTTTACTAAATAAGCAAAAAATGACTTGTAATTAAAACAGAATATGCCTTTATCTTGTATTTATTTCAGTTTCTTTTTCTGTTGATGGGTGACGGACTTTATTCTTGTGTTTTAGCTGCTGGATTAAAAACAGAATTGTCTTCTATATTACTGCTGTGGGATACTTTTGTGTGATATTCCTGATCAATATCAGCATGTTCATTGTTGTGCTGATCCAGCTGTGTCGCATAAAAAAGAAAAAACAACTTGGTGCTCAGAGAAAAACAAGCATTCAAGACCTTCGGAGTGTTGCTGGTCTCACATTTTTGTTGGGAATTACTTGGGGATTTGCTTTCTTCACAGTAAATGAGGTTTTTACCTACCTCTTCACCATCTTCAACACTTTACAAGGTAAGTTTATGCTTTTATGTGTCAGCTTACTGCCAACACTATAATGAACAAAACATTTGAAACATTTGAAAATGGCACTTCCATAATTCAGAAACAAAGTTGTGATTTTGGTAAGCTCTTTAACAAGTTGATTAAATTGATTATTATGCTGCTTTAATGTAGTTTTATGTTAAAGTAAGATATAGAAAAGCTATCTACTAATTGCATGTATAATATATTTATAGCCGTATTATAGTTTAAATATATGCAAACCAGATACTATGGAAAGTGACAGTATGTCAAGAGATTAATTGTGTACTCAGTTACTGTAAGCGTTCAAAAAATAATACAATTAACTTAGTTAAAATGGTTGTATGGTTATACAGTCAATAGGTATACAGAGATTATACAGATGTTTTGTATGAAAGATTATTGTGATAGAAGGATAAAGGGAAAACGCTCACTGATGTTGAAGGTTTGCAGTAAACTCCACGAAGGAAGTGATCTCCAGAAAAAGAGAACCTACCTTAGTGGTGGTTAGTCCATAAATGAGATCTGGGAGAGGTGGAGCCAAGCTCCACCCCTTCTGGTAGTACAGCTGAATTATCTTCACCTGTGCTCCCACAGCTGACTCATTGCTTGCCTCAGGTGGTTAATCAGAGGTTCAGGCTATGATCAACAGTTCCCCATACAATGGTATTATTTTCCAACTTACAACTAAGTCGTGAGGGCGAAGTGTGACATTCATCAAAGGGCCATTGAGACAGACAAGGCTGTGGTATCTAAAATGTCTCCTTATAAGCACTGCCTTTAATAGATATGAAGGCATGAAGCTCTGCAGAGGCTGGGATACTACTGGACATATCCAGAAGCAGATTTCAGGGGCTTCAAAAGTTTTTGTATAGATATGAGGTACTGTAGCTGCATGCTGTTACCTGAGTGTACCTAAATTTTCCTGTTTTATTTTGAATCCAAATTTTTCTTTGAATGCTCTTTAGATTACTGGTGGAATAATTTCCCAGGGAGACTAAAGCAATGAAAATAGCATCTCTGTGTATACTACTCCTCTATTTGGTATGTGTCGCAACCTAAATGGTTTCCTGGCCATAGAATAGAAATCATGACAGTAGGTTTGCAGAATTCCATCTTACATAAGGAAGTAGAGGCATTATTTTAAACGTTTGTTTACTTTTAATACAGGGTACTGTAAATGACCACTAGCAAGTGTGCTTATGATTAATAAAACAAATATATATCAAGCTATTGCAAAATTATTACCAGAAAGTAATACTTTTTATTTCCATGGATACAAAGGGCACAAGAAATAGAATAAAGAATTTAATAGAGAAAATTATAATGTACAAAACACCAGTTTTCAATAGTCACCACTGTTAGCTATGCATTTTCATCAACAATGAACAAGAGCAATGGAATGTGGCTTGTCTTTCATGTCGCTGTTGCTGCTGCTGAAAGGCACCACCCACCACCTCACTGTGCTGACAGTCATTGTTTGGTCTCCATAAACGTTCAGTAAACAAAGATTAATGTCAGTTAGTGCCATTTTTTCTGCACGGAGGAATTCAGTGACACACCTCTGCTTCATCAACACTTGATATGCCGTTGTGTCAGAGTGGCCCTCTGCTGCCATCTGTCATGCCGCAACAACATGTAATGGGGTACTGGTGAAAAAGTTCAACCTCTACTGCTGTAGCTCCAACATCTGCCTCTGATGTTGTGGGCCAACATGATAAAATAGGATGTATTACTGTCAGAGCAGCATTCGAATGTTCACTACTTGTAAACACTGCTACAGTACGCTACAACGTATATATTCAATAGCACCAGCAAGTGTACTGAGAAAGATTTCTACTGTAGGTTACAGCAAAACTATCCCTAGTAAAGTAGGAGATATGTATGTGTTTGCATATGTATGCATGAATACATAGACGCTCATACACATACCCAGAGATGTTCAATTTCAGATAGGAAACAAGTCATTTTTATGTTGCAAAGACATAAGAGGGTGTATAACTCTACACTTGGAGCAGCTTATAGATGCTTGTAATTTCTGTTTTTCATGTAGGTGGCCAATACGCAATGATCCTATTTTTTCAGGCAAAGTTTTTCTTTTCCCGGAATACTTACATGTTCATTTGGCTAATACAGACAATAGCAGTTATCGATTCCAATTGTTTCTAAGTGTTTCCCCTTTGTTTCAGAGTATTTTTCACTTTTGCAGACAAGTTGTAATTATAGTTCCTTGTTTTTGCCCTTATTTTTAGTATCTTCAAGATGTCTCTGGTTCTTAGGTACCCAAGAACGCTTCAGAGAGACTGGCTGCAGTTCTCAGAGATGCTTCAGGCTCATATTTGAAAGGAGAAACTTTATTCACTTTGTTATTTGGTTATATTTGGTTCGTGCATTTGTGTACGTGATATCTTCCATCTGTGTTCAGTGGAACAGTACTCCTTAGAGTTCTGAGTCGTGAACATTTTCACCAAAGAAAACTTCTGATTAGAAGATAAAAACAAATGAAAGAAACCAAAATGTTGTTTATCATCCATGTCATTGTTTTGCAGGGTTCTTCATTTTCATCTTCTATTGCGTAACCAAGGAGAATGTCCGTAAGCAGTGGAGAAGATATCTGTGCTGTGGGAAATTCAGGCTAGCTGAAAATTCTGGTAAGCATAAAATGTTTTTATTGTTCTTTTTTTTTCCTTCTTCCAAAGAATTTATACACAAAGTTCCTAGCATTTAAGAATATGTTTTTTTATTAAATTCAGTAAAATCTGTTGTCCTAGTTGCAGGTGTAATTTATTTTCCGAAGTATAATAAACCTCTGAAATTATACTCTTTAAAGACAGCAGCTAATGCAGTTGTTGCATTAAGTTATTAACTGCAGCCTGGTCTCTGCTGCTGCAGTATATGGGCATGTCTTTGAAGAAGACTTTTGATCATGATTAGAACTTTTAAGATCTGTTCCAGTTTGAGTCAATTGTAGTTTTGCCAGAAACTTCAGAAAAACAAAAATATATAAATATATAAAAAATATATAAATAGGTTTGATTATTTTGTTATTCAGTAGCTGACTTCTCATAAAGCTGTATGATTTTCAGTCATCTCTTTAGTTTTTGGAAAATTCTGATTTGGTACATAGTCATAAAACTAAACCTCTTGCTTTAAGAAGGAGTTAAAGAGAAAAAAACAAACTAGATGCAAATAATTGTAAGCATTGAGAGTTTTGATGTTCTTTGCAGAGTCTTGTTCTGTTTAGGGAACTGCATTATTGCTTTGATGAGTTGCACAATTTTCTCTGATGTCCATCTGTTGTAGACTGGAGCAGAACTGCTACTAATGGTTTAAAGAAGCAGACTGTAAACCAAGGGGTGTCCAGTTCTTCCAATTCCTTGCAATCAAACAGTAACTCCACAAATTCTACAACGGTGCTGATGAATAATGATTATTCGGTGCATGCAAATGGAAATGGTACGTATCATTGCAATACTGTGCTCTTTCCCACTAATTTGAAGTGAATTGCTGACCAATTTTTGGATGTCAGGGACAAGTTCTTCACAGAGGCAGTGGTGAGGTGCTGGCACAGGCTGCCCAGAGAGGCTGTGGATGCCCCATCCCTGGAGTTGTTCAAGACCAAGTTGGATGGAGCCCTGGGCAACCTGGTGTAGTACCATCAGATCTGGAGGTTGGTGGCTCTAGCCTGTGGCAGGGGGGTTGGAACTTGGTGATCTTTGGGGTCCCTTCCAACCCAAGCCATTCTATGATTCTAGGAATCAATAATATAATATAGGGTCAATAGTAATATAAGGTCAAAATATTTCAGATTTCCTCACAAATAATATCACACATATGGTTTACTAGATGGTTCACAAAGATTTAAAGTATCCATGTTATGCTTAGTGGGGTCTGTTGATTTACATCTCAGATTGTAGGTAATTATCAGTAAGGCTGTTATTCACCAAAAGCTGCTGTAAGCACTTTTCTTGTCAGATGTACCAGGGAAGATCAGATTTCCCATAATAAACTCATTTCACTGCCTTGATGTTTCTCACCAGTTTTTCTCTTCCCAAAACCATAAATGGCAATTAGATTCTGTATTGACTGTTGTCTTGTCAGTAGGTTTAACACTAACCAGTCATGGCGATGTTGGTTTGTGAAGTGATGCAAATAGTAACACAAATAACAGTATTAAACGTGTGTTTTGATTAATTCTGCTGTAAATAATAGATGTGCATTTGTGTTTGTGAACTCAATCTCCGTTTTTAAAATGATCCTTTCCCAAAAGAAATACTAGTACTGTTTTGGGTTTTCCCATCTTGATATTTTATTCCATCCCGTGATAGATGTGATATCAGGATGGTGGCACATCTCTTAAATTTACCTGCTCTCTGAGAAAGTAGAAAAATAGAAAAAGGAAAAAGAAAAAAGACCAACTGAAAGCATTTGTGAAAATATTTATAATAATAAACCCTATTTCTCAGAAAAATTATCTGGAGTGCAGTTGCATTGATATATGAAATTTCATCCAGTTGAGTTGAGCATTTGTGGAGCTGGTGTTTCAGTCCATTAAGAGACTTCATTTGGGAGTGGTACTACATATGATCACTGTAGGGATATGGAAATGTGTAAGATTTTCAATCTAAATATGGCTTGCAAAAGTATTTGGACCAAGGTCATATTCTGATTGTTTTCCAGAAATAAATGTTGCAAGTTGAATGCATTTCAAAGGAAAAAACAACTGCCTTGTTTACTCCAAGTTTATTTCATATCCATGGCAAAACTGAGAAACTTGAACTTAACTATAGTTAATGCAAAACTGGAGTTTGGAAGTATTTTGCATCTTATCTAGTGATGCTGATTCCAAGTCTGAGTCTACATTCCAAGAATTGTGTTCTTCATGGTTGAAAATGTGAAATATTTGTATTAAATGTATTAAAGTCTCCCACAGAATAGATACAGAATGTGTACAGAAAAACCCTCATCTTGAAGTTATTGCAGTGATAAAATGAGATAGCGTGAACTCCTGACGCTCACTGGAAAAGTACGCTGATTCTGACCTTCTCTGAAAGGGGATGCACTTTTTGTTTCTACAGGCCACCTTTGTGGTGAGAAGAATGGTATTTCTTTCAGTGTGCAGAATGGTGATGTGTGTCTTCAGGACTTTACAGGCAAACAACTTGCATTTCAAGAAAAGGATGACACTGGCAGCCAAAATAGCCGTATCTCACTTAGAAGGACTTCAAAGAGGGGAAGCCTACCTTCCACTGAGAAAATGTGATTTCCTTTTGAACAGAACACTGTTTTACAGCACGAAGTAGAGAATTTACTTCAACGGTTTTACATAATGTGAGAAGACCAAAGACTGATTATATTTAATATATTGTCCTGAAGCTTGCAGGAAGCCATGTAATGGCTTGACAAAGACAGTTCTTAATTGGACAAAAAAATTGGGAGGAAGCTCCTGTTCTGACAAGGTATTTCGGATGTTGAATTACAGCTGGCATGTTTCTATTTTGATTCTTCATTAGGAATTTTTGAGGATTTTTACGCTTAAAGGAAAGTTTTGTTTAGACCTTTTTCAGTACAACTAAATATCTGGATATAATGCATAGTAGTATTGTATAAATGTAGGAAATTACAACTCCTGTGTTATCTTTAAAAACGTTAGCTATACTGTCTTCAAGTTTTTGTATGTTAGAGTTGCAGATTAGTGCTGTACATAAGGAGGAGAATGTCAGCCTTTAAATATCTTAGCGACAGTTTTATATTTATTTCTTGTAATATAAATTTAAATATTCTTTTGTATAGAAAAATAATTGATGTTTTGTTGCAACTTTTATTGTACTTTGCATTTGTCTTGAATTGAAATAATTAACAGAATGATACAGAAGTTACTGTGTTCAGTAAGTGAAATCACTTTCTGTGGTTTGCCAGAGACAGAACTGGATATGTGACAGCATTATTTTGTAACCCTTAGTGTCCTCTCTCAGTGCAACACAGAGAGGTGGAGAAACTGGGCGTCATCAAAATAGAGCGCTAAGAATGAGGGAGTGATAATAAGTCACCCGTAAGTTATTAAATGTAGCTAAGTTATCTTAGTGGCTGGACTAAGTCAGTGGGAGCTTTTGCCATTGATTTCACCAGGTTCAATATTTTATCTTGAGTTCCACATACTAAACACACTGCCATCTCTCATCTGCAGTGATTTAAAAGTGTTTTTATTTGTTTGTTTGTTTTTAATTAAAGAAAGTACAGAAAGTAATGCTAGCTGTTATATTTAGTAGCCTAGTACATTGTTTGTTTTGTTGAGAGGTTATTTTTAAGGGGCAGCTCTTGAGCAGTTACAGTCTATTTCTACTTGCGTTTTGGTCCTTCCTTGGCAAACCAAGTTCTGAGGTCCCCCCACCTCAGTTAATTCCTGAATCATCATTTAATTCCCTCCGTGATATTTCTCTGAAAAAGATGGATTTTTGGCTTCACATACGCAGTGGTTGGAAGAAAACAGAGCCATGCAGCACTGTGAGGATTTCTGAACAGTGTGAGCACATGTTGTCCGTGCTTCTTAGACAAGCGTGTGGCTGTGGCTGTTTCATGTGCTCCGTGGGTTCTTGCAGGAAGGTTGGATACTGCCAGAGAAAAGCCAGTGTCACGCTGCAGAGTGCCAATGCCTGGAAAGGGGCTTTTTGAGGCAGATGTTCACTGGAGGGGAGAAAGGGTTCTGCTGTCTCAGTAGGGATCCCTGGAAACGCTTCTCAACAAAAAGCATTGGTGAAACACCTTTCTGATGCTCTGGTGTGGTTGTTGAACCTCCACACTACTAAGCTCTCACGAGGTTCTAAATCCAGTGCCTGGATTCTTTTGGTCACCTGTGTCTGAAACTGTGTCGAATATGCCTTTAAAGTGAGAGATCAAAGCGTTTGTTGTGTTTACCCACAAGGTCTTAACTACATGTTAATAAAAGAAGGTACTGGAATGCTAGTAGCTAGAATGCTTTTCTGTGAACGCTTTAACTGTTGGCAAATTGCCTTTGCACTGTTTCTTGTAAATTTATTTAATGTCCTTGTATTTATATTTTCAACTGTAAAAAAAATAATAAATTTACAGCAAGTAAACACAAAATACATAAATTTTGTCTTTTAGCTAAATGTGTTATGCTGGACTGTGTTACAGTTCAAATGATGTGAGCTGGAATATGTCACCTCATGAACAAAGTGCTGGTGTGGCCCTTGCTTTCTTGTGTCCTGTTACCTCGATCTGGTAACCTGGAAAGTCAAGTCCCTTTGTGAATGTGTATCGACGGCCCCGACCAAGTCACAACTGTTTGTTACACCATTATGGTGAGCTGTAAAATGGCGTTTATTGGAATGTGAGGGTCCCTTATATAGGTATCCAGTTTCATCCTTACCTTTTTTACATATGCATGACCCAGCAGGGGAGGGCCTATCACGTTACATCCCGAGGGTCCGATTTCGCCTAATACAACATCTCCCTCTCCCCATGCTTAACAAAACCATGCCCCGTTACAACGCAAGTTCCAATCCTAATCCTAGTATATAAAAGTGTTAGTACTTATATAAATTTTTGTGGTGAGTTATTTAAAAAGTGACGTAAACATGCAGAGGTATGTGGTGCAGTGTGTAATAATGTTAGTGTTTCTTTAGTTAGTATTTTCAAGGCATCTTGGGCTATATTATACAGTTCATCCTTCTGCTCAAAGCTTCTCGTATATCTGTTGGAACTCCATTTTCTCATTCAAAGTCCTTGCACCTGTGCCTCTTGAGCCAGCAGCAGGAAATCTATTGCAGCTCTATTCTCTGTGACCTTCCCGCTCCCCAAGGACACGTATCTTGTCCTTCAGGAGACGGTTGGTCCTTTCCACAATGCTTGTCCCTGGGAATTCCCAGGGATGCCTGTCGAGTGAGATATTCCCCAATGCTCCTTGAGTAGATCTCGAGATGAAGCACGAGCCATTGTCTGTCTTGATGTGTTGCAGCACACCAAGGACCATGATGGCAGTGGCCCAGTGTCGCTGAGCTGCAGGGGACTTAAATGTTAACATAACCATCACTCAATCAAAACCTTCACTGATAATACACTAAACAGAAGATTACATGTAACGTCATAATTTTTTGAGTTGACATATACACACTCATTCAAGCATTCATTTTAGACAATTCTATAAATGAAAATTCCTAAGCTAATGTATTATTACTTATCGATAACTATGAGGTGGCAAACCACCAAAAGGAGAGAGAAAAGGAACACAGTAGTGATGAATGTGATAGGCAGTGCCTGCAGGGCGTCCCCTGCTTCAAAGTGCACTTTGCCTTTCTCACCCATCACAGATTCTCTCCTGTGCAGGCTTTTTCACATGTACTCCATATATGCATGGCCAGTGCATGATACAGAGCCCAGGTGGAACACCTGCTCTTAAAAGATAACAAACCACTATATTAGATCTCTCTACAATACAAACTACTCAGAAAAGTTATTTAGAGCTACAGTTACTTATTCCTATTGATTGTTACTAAAATCATCTATGGGTAGTATAGTAATTCTTGATGCAGTACAGAGTGAGATGCACCTGTAACTGTCAGAAAACAAATATCTTTGCACTGCTGTGAGCACATTGCATTCAGCCCACTACGGCAAAACTCATCCTGGGATCTTCAGATCCTGCTCTAGTACGGCTGCCACCGTTCCATCCAACTCCACCACCACAATTCCCCCTCCATACAATTTCAAGCTCCATCAACAAATTTGTCCAAGAACCCTACCCTAGTTCCCTCAATATGTATATTATTGGGAGAAAATGAAGGCATTCTTGCTCCGACTAGCAAGAGATACTTCTAATGTCTTGCTTTTGTCCCCATTCAGAAGTAACGATTTGTTTACTTTCGCAAGCGGCGGAGCCGAGGGGCGGGGGGTAAGCAGTGAGGGGGGGGGCAGCGCGGGGGTTTGCATTCTCTTGCTGGCACTTAAACTTCTCTGGCTAGAGCAGGTCACATTCAATATTTTAACTCACTGTTCTTCTGTAACTTTTTTCCCGTTGTTTTTTTTTGTTTTGTTTTTTGTTTTTTTCTTTTTTTTTTTTTTTTTTTTTTTCACAATTCCACTACTCGAACCCTCAATTACACTTCCATGTAACATTAATAATTCCACTTCCATATAGCATTCATGTTTACACATCCCTATAACATTAACAGTTCCATACACCATTTGCATTTATACTTTCACATACCATAAACATTTAACAATCACAAAGACAGTGACAATAATCAATACAGTTTATCCTAAGCATTCTTCCTCTCCTCCAAGTTGTCAGCAGGAGTTTAACCGACTCCAACTCGGGCTGCCGTGGCTCGCTCGTCAGCTGGTCTTGTTTCTGCTTCAGAGGCTCCACTCGAGCCCGGGGCCCCCTGACCGGGCCCCCAATTAACGATAAAAAGGAATGCCTCCCTTATCTTTGACCAATCCGAGATTTGGTCGCTCTTGTTCTCCCCTCTCCCTCCCCCCAGGTAGAGCTGGACCAGCAGGGTTATGATGACTAGGAACGCCTCCGCCTCCGCCCCCGTTGATGAGGATTGGCTTCCATCTTGGTTAGTCCTATCCACCCCGCCCCACGGGGCGGAGCCACACCCACAACCCATCCCATCTCGAGGAAAGGACCCATCCTCCCGCCCCTGCTCACTCCCCTTCCCCACCCCCAAGGATGAGCGAAGGAGTGCAGAAGATACCGGTTGCTTTGGATACCGATATGGGGCCTCAGAGGAAGGCTTCTCCTGGTCAAGAGATAAGGATGTGGAATGTGTGGAATGCTGCTGGACGGGACCGTCTGCTTGTTGTTCAGCCGGAGTGATGGGTGCGGTCTGGATGGCTCCCGCCACCTTGTCTTTGTCTTTCAAATCCTCACATCTGCAAGAGAAAAAGCCTCCCGACCCACATTCCGCCGTCCCAACCCGAGTCTTCCCTTTCCGAGCCGCTTTCAGCGCCCCAAGCACCAACCCCCACGTTTTGAACTCAGCATCTTTCTGCTCATTCATTGCGCGCTCACAGAGCGAAAAAGTTAAAGAGTCCCGCTTATTGTGATCCAAAATCACCCGAGGAGAGGAAAGCTCCCTCTCCTTTTCAAGACAACTAATGACGACTGCAATGTCCTTCTTAGAAGGCGTAGCTTTCCTACCATAGTAGGTTTTACAAAGTTGCAATACTACTCTAATGACGGAATACATTTACCCAGAGACCTGAAGTCTTCCTGGTCTTCTACGAACTATCGGCCGTAGGATAGGCGCAGCGCTGCATTCCCCTTTGCACCCCACCGAGAGTGCTTCCACGGGCTCGAACCGTGGATACCGCGTCCGTCAGCGCGGTTTTAGCCGTCGCACACTCACCTCCAGGACTTTTCCTCACACGGGGCACCATTTGTTACCTCGATCTGGTAACCTGGAAAGTCAAGTCCCTTTGTGAATGTGTATCGACGGCCCCGACCAAGTCACAACTGTTTGTTACACCATTATGGTGAGCTGTAAAATGGCGTTTATTGGAATGTGAGGGTCCCTTATATAGGTATCCAGTTTCATCCTTACCTTTTTTACATATGCATGACCCAGCAGGGGAGGGCCTATCACGTTACATCCCGAGGGTCCGATTTCGCCTAATACAACAGTGTCCATATCATATTTCACCTTTCATGGCTCCAGTCTGCTGAAACTCTTCCATAAAGAATGCCATGAGTAACAGAATCACAGCATCCTTAAGATGGGAATAGGCCTCATAAGGTCATGTAGTCCATCCACCAGCCCATCCCCTGCCATGCCCGCTAACCATGTTCTCTCAGTGCCACATCCACACAGTTCTTGAACACCTCCCGGGCCAGTGATTCCACCAGCTTCCTGAGCACCCTGTGCCACTGCATCACTGCTCTTTCTGAGAAGAAATCTGTATTAATATCCAACCTGAACTGCTCCTGGTGCAATTAGACAGTGTTTTCTCTCATCCTATCACTGTTACTGGGAGAAGAGGCAGAACTTCAGCTCATCACAACCTCCTCAAGGCAGTTGTAGAGAGCAGTAAGGTCTCCCCTGAGCATCCTCCAGGACATGGCTGAGTTTGGTTTCAGCAATTCCATACTAAAAAGTATATTCCACAGTCACAACTTGGAGTCTTAATTTGTTTCTACCTTTGCACCTTAGCTTATGCTAGGATTATTTTAATCATTCTCATTTTATTTATTCCTATTCCTATCCTTATGTTAGTGTAGCCCAGCGAATGCCATCAATACAACCGTGGAAGGAGCGTTTCCACAGCAGGGGGCGTGGGGACCGAGCAGCTGCCTAAGGAAATTTGGGCTAGTTCAACCTCCTTCTTAGGTCATGCATACGGAGAAAAAAACAGTGATTAAATAAGTTGCCATATCGTGCTCTGCACAACTCTGTGGTGATTGTGCTTTCAGTTCCTGGTACTTCATACGAAGCTCCGCAACTCTAAGCTGTGTTATGCTCTACAGAATACATATCCCTTCTCTACTCAGACTTTTTATTCCCTGCCAGCAGTGTAGCCATAGCAACCCTTTATCTAGGAGAAAGTGGCACCCAGCCCAGACGCCGCTGCTCCGCCGGGTAGCGGCGGGACCGCGGGCGCTGTGTGGAAGCGGCGTAGGGCCCCGCCCGGCCGCCGGCAGGGGGAAGGGCCGCGGGCTGGGAGCTCCGTCGCGCCGTCCGCCGCGCACACAGGGAAGCGGCCGCCGCCATCTCCGGCTGGGCCGTGAGGAGAGGCGATGAGGAGCCGCAGTAACTCGGGGGTGCGCCTGGACGGCTACGCCCGCCTGGTGCAGCGGACCATCCTTTGCCACCAGGTGAGGGCGGCGGCCCCGGGAGTGAGGATGGGGGCCGGGGTCGGGGCGAGAGGGTGGGGGCGGCTGTCTGCCCTGCCCGGTGCGGCCTGCCGGCGTTGTTCATGCTGCTCTTCTGGCCCTGTGGGATGACCTTGAGCTTCTTCAGCAGCTGCCAGGGAGCTGGGCATGAGCTGAGCCACCCACGTCCTGTGAGCAGCCAGACAGAAGAGCAGCAGGCAGGAGAGGTGCTGCCAAGACAGGGCTGTACAGTGTGTGGAGGTGACCCTGTGCCCGGCATCCAGCAGCACATGAAACGTGCAGATTAGACATGCTTGCTGTGCACTGACAGAGCTCATGTTCTCTGAGACGTGGCTTGGAGAACGTGAAGTGTGTTTGAGAACATTGAGTTTTGATAAAGATGTGTCTGACAAGGCAGGGGTCAGGTGTCCCTGTCACAGCAATTGATCTGGCATTTGTAACAGTTGCTCTGTTTGAACATACAGCTAAGAAACGAGCGTAAAAGTTGATGGCAACGAGGCAGTGGGAATTAATGATTAAGTGAAGAATGTTAGGAAGTATTTGAGATGCAAGAGACTGTGTGGGGTGCTCTTCTGGGTTCTGTAAGCTTTGTGTCCTGAAATGCTCAAAGAAATACATTTTGCACTTCTCATGTGTGAGCTCAGGAAAGGACTGGGAGTCTCTGGCAAAACTGTGAGAAGCTGTATTGTGCAATCAGTACTTTCCCTCCTCTACTTTTTGGTATGGAAAGCAGTGGTTTGTCTTAATACATGTGACTTCAGGTATTAATGTTTATTCTTTACCTTTTCTGCCATGTTCAGAACCCAGTTACAGGGCTGCTTTCAGCTGGTACAGACCATAAAGATGCTTGGGTACGGGACAATGTCTATAGCATCCTGGCAGTGTGGGGGCTTGGCATGGCCTACCGAAAGAACGCAGACCGGGACGAGGACAAGGCCAAAGCTTATGAGCTCGAGCAGGTATGTTGAAGTTCACTGAAAAGCAACTATGCTATGTTTTGCCTTTTTTTTTATATGGTCGTGGTTTTGGTGTGTTTGCATTGCTGCTACATCTAGGATGTGGTGCTGTTTTCCCAGCATGGGATACATGTTTTGTTCTTGTGGCAGCAGTGTCTGTGTAACACAGAGCAGTCTGTGTTCCTAGCAGCCTCCCAGCAGGTGAGATTTGGAGAACGGAGCGACAGGGAGGCTAACATCACAATTAATATATATACCAAAAGGAAACTGGTAGGAGCATTGTTTGGCAGATTGTTGTAAACAGCGCTTCTCCAAGATTTTATGCCCTCATTAAGAAGACAATCTGATTAAACTGTGAGATCTTTGATAAGGTGTGTTGTGGGGCAGAAATTCAAACCTAGGTTGCTTCTATGATAGAATGGCAATTTGTTATTTTTCCCCCTAAGGTGAAATGTGCCCTTTGAAGCAGCTGCCTATGAAATATGAACAAGAGTAGTCTCATGGAAATCATATGTGATATATAGACATGCTTGGTTAAAGTGTGAATGTATTTTTAGGCCTTAATAATTTTCTGGAATTCAAGACGAAATCTTGTCTTAATGCTTATTCTATGCTTCTCTTTGTGCACACTGAAGCCTCTTCACATTAGTCGTGAAGGGCTGGTAGTACAGGAGTGTCATTGGTCTGCTTTATTCCTGCAGAATGTTGTGAAGCTGATGCGGGGACTCTTACAGTGCATGATGAGACAGGTATGTATGCGTGGTACAACTCAGCACACACACTGCTGTTAGCCTGAGCTGAACTCTGATCATGCTTGTACCTTTTTAAAATCAGGTTTGCAGCAAATCACGGTGTTGCCTTGATTTTTGCAAAGGTGCATACCTGTCACTAAGGGCTGAACTCAGCAAGGCCATTTAAGCTTACCCTTTCCCAAAGAAATGTGGATTTAGGCAGAGTCTAAAGTTCATGCACTCTGATCAATCAAAACAAGCTGAAGTAACAAAAAGTAGGACCTCGAGTTTCTCCCTATCTAAGACGAGGTGTTGTGAAATTGGTTGGAGAATTTCTTCTGAAGTGTTTCACATTTGAAATCTGTGGTGCTTTTCAGGTAGATAAGGTAGAGAAGTTCAAACGCACACAGAGTACCAAGGACTGCCTACACGCCAAGTACAACTCTGCTACTTGTGCCACAGTGGTTGGAGATGATCAGTGGGGACATCTGCAAGTTGATGCCACTTCCCTTTACCTGCTCTTCTTGGCACAGATGACTGCATCAGGTAAGTAGAAGATATTTTAGCCCTGGCTGTTACAGTTTTATGTTCAACTACATAGAAAGTAGTATTTCTATGGAAAAAGATGTTTGTTAGGATATCACACTTACAGTAACTGCCCAGGAAGGGTTAATTCCCTTAAAGTCTGTTGATGTACAAACTCTATTCAGAGCCATGTCAAAGAAGAGCTGTGTGTCTGATGGACAAATGGGTTTATTCAGAGTGACTGCATCAAGCTGAGTGCCACTGTCCTGTCTGTTTTCCTCTTCTAGCCAGCACTGTTTAGCTTTCTGCTCATAGCAACCATGCTCTTCCTGTGTGAGGATAAGGCTCTTCTCCTGAAGCAGATGGTGTAGCTGCTGGTGGTGCTGGGCCACATGGTTGTCAAAAGCTAGAGCTGGTTCATATCTCTCTGCTCTGTAACCAGGGTGTATGAATGCCGTGTTTCCACTGAGGGCATTTTTTGGCTGGCCTTTGAAACAGATGATGTGTATTGGTGGCATTTGAAGTAGTTTATCAGCAGCAAATGTTGAGGCTTGTTGCCGCTCCTTTTGAAATCAACCTGTGTCTTTCATTGATTTCTGTGAATAGAGCTGGTAGTTAGTAACAAGTATATAGAAGTTTGAAATTTTTTGAAGAGGAAATAGTTCTAATACATCATAAGTTCTTCTCTTGTTTTTAGGGTTACGTATCATTTTCACCCTTGATGAAGTTACCTTTATTCAGAACCTTGTTTTTTACATTGAAGCTGCCTACAAAGTTGCTGTAAGTAGTTATTTATATGTAAGACATCTGAACACAGCTTAGATGTGGGTGGGTAATTTATTTCTTGATGGTGACTGAAAACATTATCTTCTTTTTCCATCAGAGGATGTCAGAATTTGTCATTGCATTGTGAGCAACATTTCTGGAGGTGGTGGGACAGCTGTGAGGGGATTTGCTGTTTTCTGAATGAAGTGTAGTTGTTCTATCATCATAGTAGCGATTAATAATTCCTGGCGTTTCGTGGGCCTTTCTGAAAAGAGCAGAGTGTTATCAAACTTTTTGGGTAAGTGATGAGTTGCAGAGGCACAGGGAGAAGCATTCAGGTTAGAGGTCTTTATGTGTTCTATGGAGTAAGTGATTTATGACTGCGGATGTGATCCTGCGGAGATGTATTTGTATGTTCTGGTTGTTAAACATGCAGAGGAGCTCTTTGGATGTCACTTGTTATTTTATTCTTAATGCTGATAGACAAGTTTCCTATGAGGTTCTAGTTTTGTGGTGAGCCTGTGCGTGTGGAGGTGAGGTAGGGGAATACTGGTTGTGTGTGTAACCATGCCATTTTTTATCCTAATGTTGTTATTTTTGCAGGATTATGGAATTTGGGAACGTGGTGATAAGACAAACCAGGGCATCCCTGAATTGAACGCAAGCTCCGTAGGGATGGCTAAAGTGAGCATGTCTTTCTGGCTTCTCTTTTGTGGCTGTTCTCTTACTCTGAATAGCTCTAGCAAACCCAATGGCTTCCTTTTTCATAGCCACCTTAACAGCAGTTAACTAATTATATTAATTTTTGTTTGGGTATGAATTGAGTATTCAACATAAAATCTTTGTGATAATGGCTTACTTGGAAGGACCTTAGAACAGTTGTTCTGGGGACTGCAAAATGTGCAGCAGATTCATTGAGGCACAAACATGATAGATACAGTGAACAAGATTTTAAAAGGAAAGCTCCTTGTTCTCATCCTGACCCATATTCTGTGTGGCACAGCAAGTCCCGCATCAGCAAAGCCAGGACACTTCCAGGTTAAAGTAGGGGTGCACAGAGATGAACAGGTGGGTTATTAATATCTTCCTTAGGCATACACGTTATAGCTGAGACATATGAGATGTACTGATTCACCCATAAAGACAGGGCGTGATGTGTCTCTGTTGGCTGCTTGGCCATTAGGCAAGTGGAGAGCAGGTATCTCTATTTCCCTTGGGAAGTGATAGTATCAGAAGGAGAGGTAGATGGCAAAATGCTCTTCCCTGCAACAGCAGAGGCTCGTTCCCAGAGCATTTTGAGCAAGCCTTTCTCTTTGAATAGCCCTGCAACTCAGAGCCACAAATTGCCACTGAAACAGAGGGGTTATTTTGGAACATGGAAACGGGAGGAGCATTTATGGCTAAATATTATTTTTGCATTATTCAACAGAAGCACTGTTTCCTGTTGCTTTGCATTGGGTTTTAATTGTAAGAATGGTCAACAGCACATCAGTCCTGGGTCCTATGAATGGAAAGGCAAAAACATTGCTTACTTTTTCTAAAGTATTGACGTGCTTCCCATTGAAGTCGGAAACAGAGTCTGCAGAGCAAACTTCTGTCTTGTCTTTAAAAAAGGTTTTTACCTTTAGAGGAAAAGTACAAATGGTGGGGTGTATACTTGGCTTAAAAGATATTTAATGGCATTTTTGTGTATGTGGGTGTTGTTCATTTGTTTTGAAGGCTGCTTTGGAAGCAATCGATGAATTAGATCTTTTTGGAGCTCATGGAGGGCACAAATCAGTGATTCATGTTCTTCCTGATGAAGTAGAACATTGTCAGGTAAAAGAGCAGTCTTCTGTTTCTGATGCTAGAAGAAAATCCATCTCATTTTCCTTTTTTTTTTTTTTTCTTAATTGAAATGCTGATTAACTGGATTGCAACCTTAGTAAGGGTGACTTCAGACTGTGCTGTTCACCCTGTATCACATCCAAGTGTCTGGTTTGAAACATTCTCATGTTAACTTAGTTAAAATAGTTATGCAGTGAGGTCTCTCCATTTGCAAATTGTATATTCCGTTTGCATGTTACAGCCTTTATTCATATCCCTCTCTTCTGTGTTTTGCTCAGTCTATACTGTACTCCATGTTGCCGAGGGCATCCACATCAAAGGAAATAGATGCTGGCCTTCTCTCCATAATTTCCTACCCAGCTTTTGCAGTGGAAGATATAAACCTTGTTAATGTAACCAAGAGTGAAATCATATCTAAATTACAGGTAAGAATGTCTTTTATTTTCTAAATTGAAAAGCCTAATTAATCTAGGATTGACAGACTTGGTGTGTCCATGCATGGAACAGAGGGAGGAAAATCCCTAAGTGGCACTGGAAACTCACCACTTAGATGACTGTGAGGAAAAACAGTATGTGAAGATTTCTTTAATTTTGTCTGTTTTTATAGGGCCGTTATGGCTGCTGTCGCTTTCTCCGAGATGGCTACAAGACACCCAGAGAGGTACTTCTGATGTATGTTTTCAGTAGCTGTTAGGAAGAATGCTATCTCTTTTTAATTGGCATTATTTTGTCTTGCTTACATCAAGGGCAAAATTCCGTATCATTATGAAGACCTTTGGTAGTAAGCCAAGTAAACCAGTACATCTTCAGAATGACTCATGTCTCAGGGAGACTAGTGGTTTAAAGACTAATAGTTACTAATGAGATAAATTAATTAATGATTCTGCAAGGTATTAACCCTTAGACATGCTTAGGGTGCCTAAGGAAAAGAACTGCCTTTGAGATGCTCCAGGGTATCTATGAAGTGGGGCAGAGGCAAGATTACATGGGTGACATCTAGATTCTGAGTATGAGAAAGGCTGGCTTGTCTGGAGAGCAATTAAACAAGTCTGGGAGTGAATGTGAAAAAAGAAATCAAGAAGCTATGTGGAAAATTTGTTGTATTTTTATTGCTTTCTTTGTTTTAATTATTTGTATAAAATAGGCCTTAATTGTTTATGGACTTTGAGTGACTGTTTTAGCACCGTGACTAAAAGAACATGACTGAATTTCCAGGATCCAAGCAGATTGCACTATGATCCTGCTGAGCTCAAGCTGTTTGAGAATATTGAATGCGAGTGGCCAGTGTTCTGGACTTACTTCCTAATTGATGGAGTATTTAATGAGGACAAAATTCAGGTGAGAGAAGAAATGGCCTAGAATGGAAATACAAAGATGTTAACCCCCCATAATTTGTAGCTTTTCTCTGTGTTTATTTTAATTATCAGTTACCACCTTTAAAAGTCCTCATGACCTTTTTTTATTGGCAGAACCCTTTACTATTTGCATACATACAAATTATGTATTTGTGCAGCTGAATTGCATTTGACAGATAGCAGCAGCTGGGTGAGGATGTGGATGGAACATTTGTTTTCACATGCTACTCAGGCTGGAGTGTGATAGGTATTATTGTTTGAATGTCTTGCAATGTTGATGCTTTTTTGGCATCAGACAGTACTGGGAATCACTGAGTTTCAAAGGAATTTAATGGGGTTTCACACAACAGGGTGGAAGCAGTCTCCAACTACTCTGACCTTACTGGGAAGTTCATGTTGAAAGAGCAGCACATAATGAGATAATACTAAATGTATTCAGATCAAGAGCTCTACTGCTTGATGGCTTGAAGGAGGTAACAAATACATATGATTTTAGGTTGCCCAGTATGCAGAGGGACTATGATTACTAAATAAAACTTCTTAAAAATAGAATGCCATCAGAAACAAAGCTAGGAATTTCAGACCAAAAATACCTTTCTATAACAGATGTAAGTACAGTGAAGTATTTATTAACATTAGAAATATGGGTTGTTTTGCTGAGCTCAGCAGAAATAGTCTGGTAGAGAGAAAAGTAATTTTGTTTCATAAGGAGAAAAATGAAAAATTTTTGAAACTTCACTCACATTGATAAAAATAATTGTTCCAAAAGCAGTCTCTAGAATTTAGTTAGGTGATCTGGTACATTATGTACCTGATTGCTTTTATGGTATGCATATGGTCTGTGGTAGAGTGTCCTCAGAATGGGCAATTGACCGCAGTTCCCACACTTCAAACGTAGTTGTGTGTGACACTCCAGTGGTGGTATCTAGTCTTCCACAGTTACTGCTTCATAAGCCTAATTGCATTGGCAACAACCATTCAGAAAGTAAGCACCCTGATCACTCAGCAAGAGTGGACAATACTAGTGTACCATGACATGACTGTGTGGCACTGAGGGACATAGTGGGTGTGGTGGGGATGGGTTGGTGGTTAAACTGGGTGATCTTAGTCTTTTACAACCTTAATGAGTCTGTAGTTCTATGTTAATGTTTTATAGCAAGCAATACAAGAACAAGACGATTTAATGTTCATTTAACTTAGGTATTTTTATTTGATTTACAGCTATTTAAGGCTTTCCTTAGGGCAAATTTTTAAGAGAAACTGAATTCCCAGTCCTGCAAAGTTGGATTCAGAATATCATGCACAAATGTGCTTGGTAGAAAGCTAACAATTCCTAAACCTCACACTTCTGATGAATATTGCTTGTCCTGATATCTTCCATGTCACTTCATTATCATGATCAAATTTTATGCAGGATTTCTAGTGACAAATCAATTGCAATAATTTTTGTGTTTCAGTGGTTTGTTTTTGATTCAAGATGTGTGCTTATGCTTTGGAGAATGATAATACTGAGATCTTGGAATAATGTCAGACAATTTGAAGCCTCTTCTTCCATCAGCAAGCTACGATCCACTTTTCCCTCTCCCCCTTCTTGTTCACTTCTTATGAATTTTCAACAGAGAAGTAGTAGAATTATAACTTTATTATTTCTGTTGGCTGAGTGTATTGTCAATTTTCTTTTATAAATATCTCCAGGTAGAAGAGTACAGAGAAGCTTTGGAAGGAATACTCATTAGAGAAAAGAATGGAATAGTTCTAATGCCTGAACTATACGCAGTCCCTTCAGAAAAGGTATTGTGAAAATGCAGCATCCACTTCAGTATGTGAAGTATAGATATGAAGATCAATGTACCACTTTCCTGTAGCTCATAAATCTAAGTCAGTAAAAAACAATAACAGTCCATGGCACTGATAAACTTCTCACAGTTCCCACTGAGAAATGGTAACTTTAGGCTTCTAAATGATCAGATCCTGACAATAGGAATCCAAGAGTCTATGGAAGTTCTGGAGCAGGTGTAAGATTTGTAAGTTGCTGTAATAAGGTGTATTTAAGAAGTGCTACTGCTAATTTAGAAATCAAATCTCAAAGTAGTAAAGCATAGACTGTTCTGCCTGTTTATTCTACGGGTGGTTTGTGCTCGCTCTTTTTCAGAGCTTGTATTTGAGATGGAAACAGGTTTTAGATGAATCAGGATTCATGTTAGATTTTTAGTGTGTTTTTTATCTGTTGTTTTTTTTGGTTGGTTGGCTGTTTTTCCCATCTTTTCTGTCACTGTTTTACCCATTCCTCTCATTGTGACAGAGAAATTCAGATAACGTGATATCCCCTTCCATGCTACTTACTTTTATATCTCTCCCTGCCAACTTCTCCCACTTCAGACTTCTCAGCCCCCACTGGGGCTGTGGAGCCTTCTGGACTGGTCTGAGTTTAGGGCAGGAGTATCAACAGCTGATGTCTTCCTCAGAGGTCTGAGGCTGAATCTCTGAGTTACCTTCCTGTTGGGAGGAAGTGTGTAACAGCACAGGGCCTTTTTCTGAATTCTGATATGATTATGATTGGGAGAATATGCCAAATAAATGGTGTAATTTTTGCTTACCATTTATAAATTCTATAATGGCCTTGATAAAGATGTTGTCTAGGAGGTTATATGCTCCTCCCACAATGGATCAAGTCAGGGGTTTTGATTTTCTGTATGCCAAAATGGAGAGATTCTACTCTTTATTTTTGCATAGACCATTCTTGCTAAAATAAGAAGGGTAGAATAGGCTTTGTTTTTGGAAAGCAATTCCAGGTTCACCTTCAGAAAGCTAGGTAGGAAGCAGTGAAATTCAAGAATCATCTTACAAGGAGCTGGAAAGCTGGCACAATTCCCTACAAGTTTTCCAGAGGGAAGGCAGGAAAGGGATGACAATAAGAAAGGGGAGGTCCTGACACCAAAGTTATACTTGTGTGCAGAGTCCTTGTTCAACCTCCAGCTTCAATAGTAGTTTGAGTGGTGTATGAAAAGGAAGCACAGTTTTTGTCCCAGGTTGCATGCAGCCTCAAAAGTAAAATCAAGAGGTGTCAGTAATAGAGGGTTAGAAAGGGCAGATGATAGACCATATTTTTACAAATACTTACGGGTTGTTCTTCAGAACTTTAAGATAAGTTTCCTGTTTGTGTTTTTGTTGTCAGGTTGATGAGGAGTATGAAAATCCTCACTCAGTGGATCGTGTCCCAATGGGAAAGTTGCCTCATCTTTGGGGCCAGTCACTGTACATCCTTAGCTGCCTATTAGCAGAGGTAATTATTTCTTGTATAGCAGATAAGTTTGTGTTTCATTTAGTTTTGAGTTGGTTTAGCCTTTAAACACAATTTATTGTCGGGTAGGGGTCAGTGTGTTTTCCAATAAAAATTGTGGAGGGGCGACTCTGAGCTTTCAGGAGCTTACTCGTGTATTTTGTATAACATGGGTAACATACCATCTGTATATTATATTATGCTAAATTGTCTGTTTCTCATCAAGGTCAGTAAGTTGCCAGATGGGCTAGATATGTTCAAGAAATACAAAGTCTAGACTGACTTGACTGTTCCAGAGCAAGGATTCTTCAGTTTCAGCTCCACTGGGTTGCACCTTATTCTGCAGCATAAGATGCTGACAGGGTTGTCCAGTATTAGCTATGGACTTGGAAATGAACAACTCAGTATCCCCAAGGAACTACAGAAAAATCACTGGCCTGGCAACATTGCATCACTTGGTGCAACTCTAAAATAGAAAATATGGATATGCAGATTGTGTCAGTCATAACCATTTTCTTGTTATTCCAAGAAGTATTACAGCCACTACAATATTGATTTTATTGAATGTACTTAGTGGGCGGGATGGGGAAACCAGACGCTAATCCAGCTCTCCTGATAAAATGTGAAAATTGGTTAAGAAATCTTCATCAAAAACCTTTTACTTAATTTTTGTTTGTCTCCATTCTCTTTTATTTCTTTTGTATTTTTTTTTCTAGGGATTTCTGGCTGCAGGTGAAATTGATCCCTTAAACAGAAGGTTTTCTACTGGATTTAAACCTGATGTTGTGGTACAAGGTTGGGGATCTTTTTCTTTTAACATTCTGAGTAAACTGGACTACGTGAAAGTGAAGTCCCTATTCAAGGGAATGAAGAAGGACACATTTTAAAATGATACCGATCTTTGCATGGCACATGGATGCTTTGGTGATACTGTGAGAAAGTGGTTGTTTGTCAAGCTGCTTTTCTTCTAGGAGGAAAGATCAGCTTTAACAAACCTGTTTAAAAAAATCACTAAGTATAATGTTAAGACTGGTCAGAGACTGGAAAGTGACAAGCTTAATGTTTTATTGAAATAAATAAATAATAGCAGAAAGAGGAGGGCTGACAGGAAACCATTCAGTTCAGTTAGGATTTTGTCCGCGCTCTTTTCAAAGGAGCCAAGAAAGCAAGGGATGGGGCAGATCTCTGTCCATGGAGGTGAGGAGTGAGCTAGACAGCAGAGGGCAGCCAGACTTACAGCTGTCTTTTGGCTGCTTCAGGGTGTGTCTGCTGTTTTCATCAATGCAGGAGCAGCCAAAACTACATACTTAAGTTGAGGGCAAACACCAACTAATTGGGCATAAAAGCTTTCCTATCGCCTGTGTCATTCTGGAAAAGTAATCAGCTCATTTAGCAGGAGCAGCCTTCATCAGTGGTATTTCAAGCTGAGAAAAAACTTGTTTATCTCCTGTTGTTGTCATAGCAGTGACATTTTGCTACTCTAAAATGTGTGATTTCCCTTAGATGCATAAATGCATGCTTATTTTTAGCATTCTTTGGCTGCTATATAAATAGCAGTGACTATGAATTATCAGTGCCAACCCAATAAGCCACCTCACAATGGGCAAAACCTTATATAGGACAAGTTGTAAAATCAGGCCTTGGATTGTAAATTTCTCCAACCTGGGGGGTTTTTTTTCCTATCTCTTCCATTTTATGGTCTTTAGACATTTATCATCATAATCCCAACACATTTGTCCACCACTGACCTAGATGTAATAATTTGATGTGATGTATTATAACAGTTTATATTATATTTTCAAGTATGGTTTCCCCTTGCTTTGTGGGGGAAAAACCCCATCTCCTGGAAGTGACTGCACAATCCAAACCATGTGAAATTGGAGAGAAATGATATCTAACTTCCAAATTAGCTATGCTTTGAGCAGGAGGTTGGACTAGAGACCTTGTGAGGTCCCTTCAAACTACCATACAATCCAGAATGGAAAAGAATGACAATATGTATGGAGAATTAGAGAGCCAAAAGCACTCTGACATCCTGTTAGATCTCATGAAGATATAAATTAAGAAAGAAGTAAAGACTTTGTGCATTTTTAGACAGCTACACAACAGCTGGGAGGTGACAGTAAAGGCACTCTGTTATAATGAATAACTATGGCTCTTACTTGTGTTTTTGTTTTCTGTTATGCAGTAACTGTTCTGGCAGAAACCAATCAAATTAAGAATCTTTTGCAAAACCATGGAATCAATGTTCAGAGCATTGCTGATATCCATCCGCTGAGAGTGCAGCCAGCTCGCATCCTAAGTAATCTCTACACCATGCTAGGTAGGTATTTAAATATCTCTACCGCCATACTGGGTATTTTTACATTTCTTACACGCTGCCTCAATTTCTTTGATTTAAAAACAAATGAACTGAGAAGAAATAAAACCCCACATTACTCAAAATTAGAGCACCTGTCTTAAAAACTGACATCTTATTCTGCAGGAGCTACTTCTAAAGAGAACAAATCTTTAGGCTGTCAGGTTCTTTCTGTTGTTCCAATTCTGAGCCAAATGGAGCTGACAGAAGCTCTCTGTCTGCAAATCCAGAAGCCTTTAAGGCTTTTATAGCCCCACGACTTTAAATAAATTTCCACTTTCTCAGCGGTGGCCCTAGATGCCTGCCAGTTTGTTTAACTAAATGCATAAAAACTCCAACTTCTTTTAGTTAACTTGAAAATCTGATAAAGCTTCAGCCACCACTGGCTCTTCTGGTAATACTTGCTGGAATGAAAGGGGTCTTGGTGAAAATTTATTGCCTGCATTCCTAATTGAACTTACTTTTACAACTTAAAGCAGGCCAAAAATTCATGACTCAAATCTGTTGCTGTTACTAGAAAGTAAAACTGAGATGGAGTGGATCAGCATTGGTAGATACTTCTGCAGTATGGACAAGGAAAGCTAGCTGTATCATGCTTCCGTGTCAGTCTTGAGCATGTTTCTGTGATAATGTGGAAGAAGATTTTTGTTTTTCAGTGTTATGTGGTTGTTTTTTTGGTGTTGTTTTGTTTTTTTTACAAAAAGTAAGATTGCCTTCAAGTAAGTGTTAGAAATGAAGACTTATATGTTAAAAAGGAACTTGCATATACTGTTTTGGGAAAATAATTTGTTTTCTTATTACAAGGAACTTCTAATAAGTTTAACATTTACAGGGTTTTGCTGATGTTTGCAATTATTCTGTAGAAGTTTGATACAGCTTTATTTCACTAATGGGGCAAGCAGGACAACTTGACACAAAGATGTACTGTTTTCAACAGTGACTTCTTTGGTAATGTTCCCAAGGATTTCTTTTTAGGCATTTAGTTGCTGGGCTTGTGTTCCTTGTCAGATGGATTCAGGTCAGCTCCTGGGTGCTGGAGTGAATGCTGCAGTGCAGAACATTAGCTAATAATGTTCTACAGCGAGTACAGTGGGGCTTACTAGCCCAATGAAAGGAATCAAGATTTGTTCTTCAGCCTTTTACAGTCAAGAATTTTAAGGCTCTATAACGAAAACCCTGCAGTTTGTTACTTGTTGATGGTCTGTTTTTTGAAAAGACATACTTTTAATTTTCAGTTGTGAAGCTTTGGGTGCTGAGCAATGAATGTGATTAGAATACTTAATTCCATGGTCAGTGAAGCCAAACTTTTAATTTTTAATTAGGCTTTTGAAGTACTCTGGCTACTATATTGATGGTTGCTACAAAACACACTATTCTGTATTGTCTCACTCATATATCTATTGACTTACTGAAACGAATGAAATAGGTCTCCATATCTAAGATGGTTGTTGTGGAAAACCAGAGAGGAAGTGTTAGATGATGTTTTTTTTTCTTCCTGTCAGGTCGGAATGAGAAAATGAAATTAAGCGGACGGCCACACCGACACATTGGAGTTCTGGGTACCTCTAAGCTGTATGTGATAAGAAACCAAATATTTGCTTTTACCCCTCAGGTGAGCACCTAAATCTAGCAGGGAAACCCTGTGTACTTAATGGCTAATCATTAGGGAAGCACTTTGCTTTTGTGTGCTATCATTCCACTTTAGATAGAGCAGGGCTGATGAAGCAGATGTACTTTGCTTTGTGTTTTTTGAAAATTTTCAAATTAACATTTGAAAATATTTGAAAATGGCATTTATCTTTGAATCAGGAACGTGCTTATTCCATATTAGACTAAAACCTCCATAAAGTTTTCTGTTGTACTTTTCAATCAGACATTACGTCCTCCCCCTTTTTCTCTTTTTGATGGAGTTGAATTTATGTTTAATTTCACTTTCCTGAGGTTAGTAATTAACTCACATCTGTTGAAGTTGAGTAATGTCCACAGATTCTGTGGTTTTGTAATTTGTACTTCATCCAGTTCTCTATTGAAAACATCAGTAAGGAACAGGGCAGAGGCTGCTGCTATTTAGATACCCTCTCAGACTGAGAAAATGGTTAGTTTCTACCATTTGAGAGCAGTTGTTGAAGCAGTTCAGCCTTTTCAGATGCTTTTCTTCAGCTCACTAGTGTGGAAAGCTTTGCAGAAGTCAGGATATGTCTGCCACTTCCTTGTGTGTGCAGTCTTGTTGCTCTGAAAGAATGAAGTTAGACTGGTTTGCTGAGATTGGTTTTGATCTGACTATTAGGCCAACTTGCTTTATCATTTGCAGTTCTTTTGGCAATGGGATTGTCTGGTCTACATTGTTCTGGCCTTCCTTTCTAAATACAGGCAGTATATTTGCTTCCCTCTGGATTTCTAGACTTGTCCTCTCTGAGTTCTCAAACCTAAATACTAGTGGTTCAGAAAGTATTTTGGCTGCTTTCTTAAGTTGTTTTAATTAGTTTCTTTATGCTTTGCCAGCTCGAATTTACATGATATTTAACATTTTCTTCCCAACCCCAGGCTGAACTCCTGTCGCTATTCTAAAAGCAGTATTACAGATCATAATTTACTACTTTTCATCTGTCAGTAAAGGGGATACTGATTAACTTAGTTTATCTGTGTTTTCTCTTCCTATCGTCTTCGTCTCTTCATTGAAAGATCTGCAGGTTCTGTGTTTTCCAATTACTTCTGATGTGTTTACAGAGTGTTTTCTCCTTGTCCATAATGCATCTTACCAGTCAATGTATATTTTACATTCCAGCTTTCGTCCTCTTCCACCCTTCACTAGTGCTTGTGTGCATTTAACATTCATTGTGGCTGATTTGACACACTTTTCATTGTTTTTTTCCAGCTTTTTAAAATTTCCATTTCTGGTGATATAGATGTAATAGTCTCTTCTTGTGGCTTCCTTTGTAGTGAGAATGCCACCTTTTACCACTGTACATTGAATGTACCTTTTTTTTTTCACAGCATCTGTCAGATGTGCCTTTTCTGCTTGTCTTTCAGTGTTTCTAAGAGATACTTGCTAGTTCTTGGTCCTTAGCATGCACTCGAGCCTGTTTATTGTATACTTATTGTATATGCAATACAAGCTTGTTTGTATTGCTGCTGTTGGTTTTTCCTTCCAAATTTAGGCTACTTTAGTCTTTTGGATAATAAGATTACTGTAGTTTACCACTGGAAAAATTCTCCCTCATGGGGGTTATCATCTACTTTCTGTTTGTACATCTTACTTTTTTCACTGTAAGCCTATAAATGTAAGAAAATACGCTTTCTGAAGACACATTAATCTCTTTTTTTCCTAGTGATGTGCCTTGTTAGGTTAATTCGCATAAGCTCTGCTGTGGTCTACAGTAGTTCATGTGGCTTTTGTTAATGATTTGAGAGAGGACATGGGAAAAAATTACAGAGAATACTAACAACCACTTATATGCTGTATTTCTCTATTCTCTAGTTTACTGACCAGCATCACTTCTATCTGGCTCTAGACAATCAGATGATTGTGGAGATGCTCAAGATAGAGCTGGCTTACCTCACTTCTTGTTGGAGGATGACAGGGAGACCAACTCTGACGTTTCCCATCACCCACACAATGCTTGGTAAAGTTGATTTATCTCTATTTCAAGCACAGTAGATTGTTGTGGAGGAGTAGGATGTGGGTAGGTTTGAGAGGAGACAGATGGTGTGACTGTTTTAACATCAGAGTTTTAACTTTGCAGTTTAACTTTTTCAAGTCTGCTGAACTTTGATGACAGGGTAATACTTAATTTTGTTTTATTCCTTCTTAATATCCCTTCATCTTCTCATTATCACCATGCTGATTCTGTCCAAATAAATTTCATAGTAGTCCTTTGGGAACTTGTCATGAGTGGAAGGGCCTGGAGTTGATTTGATTTTGTTCTGAGGGTTTTTTGAATAGACTAGTATTGATAATGCTTGCAGGGTCTGTTTTAAGTTTGGTATTTGATGAGGTTATTTAAGAATGTGTTGGTAAGATTCAAACTCTTCCATTGTTCTTTTTCAGTTGATGATGGTACTGACATTCATCCAGCAGTTCTTGCCACCATACGAAAATTAGAGGATGGTTATTTCGGTGGTGCAAGGTAATGCTGTAGCCCTTAAATGGTTCCTAGAGAGGGGAATCTAAGGGTGTTGTGATTGTTACCATAACACAGTTAAGTGCAGTTAGTAGATAGAGCTGTGCTCAGCAGGACCTGCAACTATTTTTTTTTTTTGCATTTATTTTCTCCACATTGGTTATTTACTTCTTCGTAGTTACGAAAGGTAGATTTGACTGCTAGATCTCATGGATTTTGGAGCTGTTGAAAGCTCAGTATCAAAATGGTGTATGTTAGCTCCCTCTCTCTGGCATACTTTTCTGTTTGCAGGGTGAAGATAGGCAAGCTGTCAGAATTTCTTACCACATCTTTTCATACGCATCTGAGCTTCCTGGATCCAGACTGTGATATAAAAC
Organism: Coturnix japonica; assembly: GCF_054131305.1. Taxonomy (NCBI): domain Eukaryota; kingdom Metazoa; phylum Chordata; class Aves; order Galliformes; family Phasianidae; genus Coturnix; species Coturnix japonica. The sequence continues at coordinate 110,486,652 of NC_140663.1, forward strand.
TGTTTGATGATTCTCATGAAGGCCGTTGTAGCCCTGACAGTGAATATGGAGGCTATCCAGCAGATTTCTGTGAAAAAGGTAGTAGTTTTTTCACTTTATTTTTTCATCTATGTCATATTCTGTCAGTAGAGTCTGGGGTTGACCTACACTACACAATCTAATATATACACAGTTGATAGTTATTCAGGTTTCTCATACGTCAGCCTGAGGATGGTATGTGCATGATTTAGTTTGGAGGAGTTTTTGTGAATTGTTCCTACATTCTTGGTGTGGCATTGACCAGTAACTGCTGTGGTAAAGCTGAGTCTGAGAACCAGCAGGTGGGAGGTGTGTAGAAGATGCCATAGGAAGTAGTGAGTGTGAGGAGTCACAGAAAAATCCATGCACAAGGGCTGATCTTTGGTCTACCAAAAAGAGAAAAATTCTTTTGATCTCTTTCAAAGGGAAAAACAGTTTCTAAACTTAGTTGTTTAAAAACTATCAAAAATTGTTTACATTTTTCTTTCCGTTTTGCTCAGCTTAAAACTCTCTTGCTTATTCTTACATTTTTTTGTGCTCTTCTCTGTGAACAAGAACAGAGTGATGTGTGTGTAAAAAAGAAAGCACTGGTATTTTATAGGTTTTCTTACGTTTAATATCCCTTTTATGTTTGTCTCATTAGAAAGCCAGGATGAGCTGGATCAGTATATAAATGATATCCTGCAGAGTACTGCACTGAAGTCATATCTGCCTCCAACTTCAAAGACTGCTCATCAACCACTTGTGTTCAGTGCAAATCATTCCACACAAGAGATATTGTCAATAATGGCCAAGGCAAAGGGTTTGGAGATTCCAGGTACTTCTCACTGTTATTTGCCATGGGTGCTAAGAAGGATAAGTTCAATTATTTTCAAGTTCTAATATTTGAAGAAAGGTAGTAACACAAGTGTATTGTAGCTGCCAAGAAGTAAGTCTGAAGTTGTTGCTGTACTTCTCACGTTGTCCCATATCATGGTGTAAGTATAAATAACGTGCAGTGAATCAAAGTTTGTGTTATGGAAACTAGCAGATTGGATAGAATTTTAGAACATGAGTCAGTTATTTCTTTTTTCTTTCTTCCTTTTTATTTCTTTTCTTTTTTTTTTTTTTTTTTTTATCTTTGTACAAAGGCAGACAAATAATTTAATTTCTTAATCCAATGAAGTTGTGGTGAAATGAAATATTTCAGTGGCATGAAACATCAGTATGCACATGTAAGCTCCAAGTCTATGAGAACAAATGGAGTTGAGAGGGAAGGTAGTTTTCCTAATAATGCTGCATTAAACTGATTGGAGGACTTTCACCTGAATAATGCTTTGACTGAATTTGTGAGTAGATTCCAACAACCACAGTGTTTTACATGTAGATATGTAGTATCCAGTAGCCTGGTTAAGAGAAGGCTTCTCTTAACTTCAGTGGATATTAATAAAACTTCAAACTTTAGTCTTTTCTCCTATATTTCATATGCTGCAGAATCATGTGATCTTCTGTTAAATTTAAGACATGAAGATAACAGAGCATTCCTACTTATCACTTTAATTACAGCATTTTTTTCAATTAGACCATTTTCTCCATTTGTTAGACATGTTTTGGCATGTTTGCTGCAGAAAAATCTGAAATACACTTGTCGGGATCAGGTCATTCATTTGTAGGACACCGCAGGCATGGACTGCAGTAAGAGGTATCAGTTCAGCATGTTGTGCCTCAGCCTTTGATGTGCTGATTTCAAAAGCTCTTGGAGCAAGTCTGCAGGAAGGAAAAATTCAAAGTGTGAGCTTGTCTCTTGAGTTCCACACACAACATCCTGGAAATGTTGCCCAAGTTAACTTGACTCTCAGAGGTATTTCTGTTGTTTTTTGTGGTACAGTTGCTTCATGCTGGTGTTTTTGCTTTTCGGCATTACAGCAACAGGCCTTTTTTAAGTGTTGTCGTTGGCTTTGATTTCCAGCCGTTTCTCTTCCAACTAAAGTTCTGAACACGCACCGGAAGTCTTTGAATCTTGTTGATATTCCCCTTTCTCTTGAGACAAAGGTAAACTGTGGGATTTTTTTTTATGCTGTTTGTGTTTTTAGGGCTTAGTATTTTGAGTTCCTCTGATTTCCAGCCAAACCATATGCTAGTTCTCATTTTGTTACCTTGACAGCAAAGCCAACTGCCTGGGGCAGTGAGTGGGTAGGGGGTGGTTGTTATTTTTTTGCTGCGAGGTGTTTTTTGATACATAGATATTATTAAATTATATATATATTCATTACTGAATGTGTGCAAGAAAAAATAATATACTTATTTCTAACATCAAAGGGCTACATCATCGTGTTTGGTCTTAATGAACAATGAGAAAGATAAGATGTTCGTGGCTTTTAAAATTATTGTCCAATAAACAGTACTTGTATTAATTTTTGGCCAGGAGAGTAGCATATGAAAGGACAGATATACAGCACAAGTTAAATCCCCCAGTAAAGCACAAAGGGCAAGGCTGAGCTGGATATTCTGTCCTAGTATGTGTGACTGTCTGCTGAGGATGGTGACATGAGGTTGTATCCAACCTGCTAGAAGATTCTGTTTTATAGGTGTTGTCCACAGAGGTGGTATTTCAGGACCATACAAACAGCTGAATAGCTTGTTAAATAAAACTTGTTTTCATCTAGGGACTCACTGCAGTGTTGCATCACCTGACTAGTTAACATGCTTGTTCCAAAGCATTGGAAAATTTATGATGGCACCATCTGCATAACTAAAGCATCACAGTTATACAGTTTAGAGACTGGACTAAAAAAAAAAAAAAACAAAAAAAAAACAAAACCTACCTCTAAATGTTTTCTACAAAAAAGTGCTATCTTTCTGCTTTACTTCATTGCAAGTAGCATCATATGACAGGAAAAGTATATGAATAATTTTGTTTACTTCTATGAGAACTTTTTTTTGTCCCTAAAGTAGCTTTCCTGGTTGATTGAACCAAATCTAGAGACAGAAAGTCCATTCTGGGTGTTGCGTTTCTGGGGATCAGGCTTATTTTCATGTCTGCAGTAGTCTAGGAAAAACTAAATGATATGTGTATATTTCAAGCACAGAGTTGTGTTTCGTGTCTGTTATATTCTTTTAGTGGGGAGCTACAAATTTAATCTGCTGCTTCTGTCAAGGTCTGTTATTGATTTTCATCCCTCTTTGTTATCAGGACCATGAAAAGGTTTTGAACTTAGCTAAAGATGCTCATGGTGATTTGGACTGCAGGAAGCTTGTTGAACAGCTGAAGGAATGCCCAACGCTCCACGATCAGGCAGATATCTTATATATCTTGCATATACTAAAGTGAGTTATCTGGGTATAGACTTCAGCCTCTTAAGTTTGGTCACAGCTATTTGATTGTTGTGCAAAAGGTTGTCACTGTTCAGGGTTGTATTTTCAGGGGAGAGGTTAAAATGTTTTGTGCTTTAACAGAAGCATTTTCAGTTAGCTTGACTACATAAATGGTTTGCATTCAAAATACATCTGTGGAAATTTCACTGTTGATTGACACACAATTTTGCCAAAGTGGAAGTGGAGGGATACTTCATTTTGTCATTTTCTAACGAAAGCACAGATGCAGTTTTAATGAGTACTCATTATTTTTTCCTCTAATCCTTCTATGCTTAAGTGCAATAGTTGACAGAAACATGGCGTTCTTCAAAATGTTTCCAGAAACAGCTCGAGCTGCTGGTGTTAGTAAAAGAAAAACTGCTCACTAAATGGATTTGAGCAAAATTTAAGCATATATTAATGGAGTCATCTTCCAGAGTGTGCTAACTGGCATTTTATTCCTTATGTTGTTGGAATCTGATAAAAAGTAGGTTTAGGTTGCAAAGGCATGTGTTTATTGATCACAACTGATTGTCTTCCTTATTGCTACAAAGTTGTGTTATTGTTTATCTTAGTCTTTCTTGTGAGAGGGCCTCTTCTTTGATCTTTTTATTTTCCTAAGTGAAATATTTAGTAGCCTCTCTTAAAAAGTAAAGGAGATCCCGACTGCATGTAACACCCTTAGTTTTGCTTCCTGAAACTGTTTCACTACTGGAGTCCCTGTTGGGTTTTGGTGGACTCTGTCCCTCCAACAGGAGCTGAAGGAACCACTGTGGTGCTTGGAACCACTGTCAACTAGAAGCACCTTTTTGCCATCATACAGTGAATTTCAAAACTGGAAAAGGAATGGAAAACTCCATTGATTCTATCAGTAATGACAAAAGCAGTGTGGAAGTCTAGTTAGTAACGAAGAATGAGGCAGGGTGAAAAACTCATAAAGGTCCCTGAAGTGTCTGAAAAAAAATGGGTACCATCTTTATCAGTACTGAAAAAAAGTGCTAAATTTCACTCCTAAAGAGAAACATATGGAGCATCCTTCCATTCTTCCCAGCTCCTTCCTAGTGCTCCACTTAAAGCCAAATGGGAAATCCCCTGGATGATTGCTTTGTAGTCACAGGCTTAAGGCCAAGTGAGGTTATATGAGGTTAATATGAGAGGTTAATATGGGAGTTGCTGTTACCGGGAGGTTTTTGCCCATTTGTAGCTGATCTCTGATGAAGGGCACCCATGTCCCATTCATTTCACCCAAATGACTGCTACACAAATTCATCAGTTCAGTCAAAGTCTGGTTGCTCGTTGTGTGTTAAGACTGAGCAATGTAGCATTGTTTTCCACTTTCTCTTCCTGTATCTTTCTCAAAGACCCCTTAGAAATGTACCATTTTGATCTAATGGAAATGATCTTCTGTTTTTCTACAGAGGCCCTGATTGGGATACACAGCTGAATGGACAATATGGAGTCACTGTACATTGCCTGCTCAATGAGCTCTACAGAAAGGCAGGCCTCAATCAAGAGTGGGGCTTAATCCGTTATATTTCTGGTATACTTAAAAAGAGAGTGGAAGTCCTGGCAGAGGTATGAGATAGAAATAGCGCTGGTTCAGATTCCTGCCTGAAAACAGGACTACTGATGTGAGGCGCAAGTGTCAGTGAGGCTTGTGTTTGTACTCTTCTGGTCTTATTTCACAACAAACCTAGTGCAGCATTTGTTTGTAAACACTGTTTGCTTTTCTGATCTAAAATCTTATTACAACCTCTTTCATGTGTACTGAGAAGTGTGCTAAGATTAGAGCGGAGTGAGAATGTCAATCTGTAAGTGATTGTGAAGGCCTCATTTAATCTCTGTTTAACCGAGCAGCTTAACTGTGTGCGTTGAAAGCTTTAGTGGTCATTGTTAAATGCTTATTGCTTTTGTGGTAACATGAACACTTGAAGCACCAGTATGTCTTAGTGCAAGAGATTATGCAAAAACATGTTGCAGTGATTTCAGTCCCATTAGGCAGGCAGTCTGTAGTGTGAGTGGCAGTGGATGTGCAGAGGCATTAGGATATATGGCCCTACTGAATGTTAACATGAAAGATCCAATGTAAGGGTACAGACTTCATTTGGAACATTTCAAAACTACTCTGCTGTTTTAAAGATTTTTTTATGTACCTGTCCTTGCATATTTCCAAAGAACTCTTTCTCTAACTTCTGGGCATTTTCAAAGCTTTGATAGTCATACCTAGAATGGCCTGTTTTACTGACAGTTGTATTTGCAGGGAGCTGTTTGCAACAGTCACTCTGCGTGATACCTCATTAAGTACTTTTTCCATCCACAAGACACGGAAAAGCAGTACATGCTCACAAAAACCCATGTACATTAAATTGCAGAGATATTGACTAAGAACTGGAGAGGATGAGAGTAGAGGTGATATAGTTTTGCTGGACATTAAAGGAAGGAAAACAAGCTCATAGAAAAATATGCATTGCTTGCTGAGGTCTTTGATTCAGAATAATGAATCAGGTGAATTAAGCACTTGCTTTTGTAGGAAGTATATATATCTTATTTCATATCTATTTTATATCTTGTGATAAAGTCTTTTACCTCCAGTCCTCCTAGAGAGCATAATAATTCTGCTGCTGATTTCAGTGTGAAGAAGCAGGCTTAAGTAGGAGAGGGCAAACTCTTGTAGTCCTGTTAACCTCAGGGGATATTTGGCAACTGGTTCTTCTGGATCTGCATATCTTGTAATCAGTAGAAATGCACTTAGAAATTGCTAAGTAAATACTTAATTTTCTGGAATTAAAAGCTGTGTCACTGTTGCATGTCTCACAAGGTCTCTTGCTTTCTGTTGTGTTGCGATAGGCATGCACAGACCTCCTGTCACACCACAAGCAGCTTACAGTGGGGCTGCCACCAGAACCCCGCGAGAAAATCATTACCACGTAAGTTAGAGTTTCATCTCGGTTGTAGAAGCAGATTGCCTTTCATATTCTTGCTGGTACCATTCTGCTCTCACCTTGGTTTATTTTTCACATTCAGAAAGAATTGCAGCCACCAAGGCAGAAAACCCTGCGGTGCAAAGATGTTCTGGGTGACATGATTCTAGCGTGTGTTCAAGAACTTGACAGCAAGTGCTGGACTTACTGCTAACTGTAGTTTGCCCTCTTACAGCCCTCTGCCACCCGAAGAGCTCACAGATCTTATTTATGAAGCTAGTGGCCAAGACATCAGTATTGCTGTCCTGACACAGGTACGGAGCATGTGAAAAAAATGGTTCTTTAAGCTGTGCACAGTGTTTTCTTCTGAGACTGGGAAAGCTAGGATGACCCATGCTGAAGGAGAGCTCTTCTAATTTGTACTTACAGGAAATAATTATGTACCTGGCGATGTATGTCCGATCGCAGCCTAGTCTTTTCATGGAGATGCTCAGGCTCCGCATTGGTCTGATAATTCAGGTGATGGCCACTGAGCTGGCTCGGAGTCTGAAATGCTCAGGTAAGAATAGTTTTATTGTGGGAGATACTTCTGGCTTTGTTTCTGCTTCACATCAGTCACTGATTTTCCTATTCATGTTAAATTCTTTTGTAAGCTTCTTCATTTACATACACAGTTAAAAAATGAAAATAATTTCTGTTTGGCTTAATGAAGGATTCCTGCCTCCCTGCACTCCGTCAGTCTGAAGTAGATGTTAAGTGCTTAAACACCCTGAATTTCAGTGCTTGCGGTGCAGATCATGAAATTGCATGTGTATGTTTTTAGGGACTAATTTCAATAAGAATCAAGACACTTGGTATCTGCAGAATATTTGGGACTTGATTTTTCAGCTTTCATGTGGGTTTTATTCAGCACACGTTCTCTGCTATGGGTCATCCTTCTCCCTTGGAATGTACATGGTTGAAAAATATTTGCTATTCAGATTTCAGCTAGTCCTATGTTATCTTTACTTATACCAGGAGGTCAGTAAAAATACATACCTTATAAGACTGCCAGATGTTGCATATGCACTGCAAAAAAGCAAAATTAAGAAACTAACAAGTTGTACAGGATGAAAATACTGTATGTAGAGAGGAGAAATCACAGCTGAGGTGGTATCTGAAAAACCATTGAAGAATTTTCCACATCAGAGGAATTTAAATTGGTCAGAGGTCAAGAAGAAACAGTCATCAGAAGTGATTGAATTTATGTGTATGTGTAGTAATGTGTAGTATGTGAATGTGTAGTCTCAAATGCTGATGCCTAGGAGCATGATTTTTGTGGCTCAGCTCATTGTTGTTCCTAGTGTATTAGCACACCCCAAGGGGGAGGGGAAGACTCAATAGAAGCTTATTTTACACAGGCCTCACTATGGGCATCACTGATGTCTCTGAGCAAACTCGGTGGCTGCCTACCTGTGGGAAAGTATTTGTCCTTTAGGAGAAGTTGGTAAATGGAGCCAAGTCATTTTCTGGGATAATTCTGTTTCTCCATGAGGAACATTCAGACAGCCCCGTTTCCTTCAGAGCTGAAGCTGAGTACCAGAAGCTGAGTACTGTGTTCACAGTTCAAAGCCTCTTTATCCCATGATCCCTTTTGTTATTTCTTTGTATGATGCCCTCAGCTTCACTGCTGCCTTTTCCATGTCCTCCTATGGGAAACTTTTCTGTGCACCCCTGTGCCCATGTGTCAGCAGTTTAGTTAGGAAAGCCATCCGTAAAGCATCCTATAGTTATGTTTTTTATTTCTGTGTGTGGGGCTTTGCTTTGTTTTTAATCGTACTTGTTTATTTTGTTGTTTAAACTAGGTGAAGAAGCTTCAGAGAGTTTGATGAATCTAAGCCCTTTTGATATGAAAAATCTCCTACACCATATTCTCAGTGGAAAAGAGTTTGGTGTGGAAAGAAGCTGTAAGTTATCTGTTTGGGTATATGTTAAATGGGAACTGTAAATATAGAGTTAGATTGTCTACTAAGTAGGAACCTCCCACCCATGCATGTGAAATAGAAGTACAGGTAATTTATTGAACAGATATATTGCATATATCTGCTGTGGGATAAAAAAACACATATAAGAGAGACTGTCCTACACAGGAGTAAGGTTGTATCAAGGCGAACTTTAAAGTGAAGAAATGTAATGTGACCAGAAGGAAGACCGTGAAAAGGACATATCCATTCTGCCTTCCAGGAGTGTGTCTGTGACCCCCAATATTTCCAGCTGACACTTTAGCTGTGTCTTAAGTCCTCATAGACAACTCCGATGTCTTTTGAAGCTATGACTGTTCTGTGTCTTGGAAGGTCAATCCCAAACATCCAACTGTGGCTCTCTACCTCTGAATTAATGCAATCAGGTTTAAATTACTGATGTAATTTGAAAGCATGATGTCAAAAAAAAGCACTGAACACTTGTGAAAGGATCTGCTTTTATCTATAACTTCTAGACACAGTTTTATCTCTTCCTACTATTACAATTTGCCCATTTGCTTCTTTTAGTGCGACGTATGGATTCTTCTTCATCTAGCCCTGCAATTTCTATTCATGAAATGGGGCATTCTGGAGCAACAAAAACAGAAAGAAGTGGTATTACTAAATTGAAGAGCGAAATGAAGCAGGTGAGGGTTTTCTGTCAGTGCTTATCAGAAAATGTAGCTGTTCTGGAATGGTGTTTTATCAGAGTTTTGTTTTCCTTTCAGGAAGTTGTTTTTTATGCCAAATAAATGCATTCTTGGTAAATGAGAGAAATTTACGGTCACCCTTTGGCTTAAAGCTAATAGAAGGCAGGAAGAAGATGCTTCTTCCATGAATGTAGCCCCTTCTTTGTTCTTGTTTCATGTACTGAAGACTGGAACTTGAGCAAAGTCTAGTGCATTTATGGCATCAACTTTAAAACAATTTTCTATCATCTTTAGCTAAAGAAATGGCAGCTGCACAAAGATTTCACACAGGTGGTTTTCATTCCTGTACTCTGCGCAAGTTCTTAATGTAATCTATGTGCCTTCTGGAAAGGTACACCTGGAAAAGAAATCTTAGTGGCTTTTTTTTTCCCCTTCAAGAATGGAGAACTGCACTTCCTATTCTAGCAGTAATCTGAGTTCAGTATTCTCAATTACACAGCAAGTGAGCATAGTGAGAGAAATGGTAGAAGACACAAAGTGTTCTGGATGAGTGTGATTGATGGTTTTATTGCAGCTGATTTTCATTTCTCTTTTTTTTTGTGTGTGTGTGTTGCTATTAGTAGTTTGCTTTTGCTCTGGGTAAATAGGAGGGTGGTGATCAGGTAAAAGACATTGGTGGGAAATAAGTAGTTTATATTAGAGACATACTTCAAAAGCACTCTCTCTGCCAAGAGCTTAACAAGCGAGAGCATTTACTCTGAGGCCATTTGTGTAAGTGTCTAGGAAAGTATGTGGTGCTCTCCTTTGTATGAGACAAATGCACTGAATGAGCTTTGGGGGAGGAGGGGCATTTTATGCTGATGTAAAGATCAGTTCATAATGCTTTTTGGGATATGATCAATCAGGGAAGGTAAGGCCTGGGTGAAATGTGTGTTTTGTGCCTTGTGAGATCTGGTCACTGTGTTTGAGCCACTCTGGAACCTTAGTGTTGCTGTGGCTGAGCCTGCCTTGTCCCCTCCTGTGGTGTGACAGTGCTTGTGAAGCCGCTACATGGTGCTTACTGCAGACTCTGGGGGACCTTGGTAGCTCCATTTGGCAATGGCTGTTAGTCCTGCAGCCTACTGGGGATGTCCAACCTCAGTGCTGTTCCCAGAAGGAACAGGGACTGGGCACTAGGAGGCAGCGTTAAATCTTAAATACAGGTATGCACCCGAGTTGAAACCCTGTGAAGCTTGTCAGCACTGTAGAGTTATTTTTTGCATTGGATGGCTGCATTTTTTTGCACAGCAGAAGAGTTGGCTGTTCTAGCTTTTATTTCCCCTCACCAGTCAATGCTTGTTGCTTTATACCACATCTCACTGCACTCTGTAAATAATTTATGAAATACCATCTTAATGTCATAGTGGTTGGAGGGAAGACAACCAACTTCGTGTCAGGAGGAACATTTTGAGCACTTGCATCAGGCAGAGCTCACATGTTGAGCATCTGCAGCTCTCTCATTTGCTGCAGATGCTTTTTAGAGTCTGTAAACCCAGCCTTTACCTGTGTCTGAGCACATAACCAGAGGCTGTCACGGCTTTCCTCTGAGTACCTGAGTTTATTCCATGCTCCTTGCCTTTGTGCAGATGGGTTTCATAACCTTGTTTGTGTCCTGTTGTGTCCTGACTGTCTGTCTGACCTGCTGGTGTCTGTTTTTGTTTTATAGTTCGTTCATGAGGGCCACTCCATGTCCAGCAGCATGTTCGCTTCCAGGGTAAAACGACATCTGCAGTTCTGCACCTGCTTTTTGCCCTGTGTGTGTCTGTGTATGTCTGAGTACACGTGTGCAAGGACCTGAGCTCTGAATACCTCCTGCTGCTTCTCCTCTGCAAAAGCTTCTTTCGAACCCTCTTTGTTTAGTTCATCTTCACTGGGAGCCTGTTCTCATTAGTAATCTTTTAATAGCTCAGTCCCACATTTAGATCCACTTAGCTCTTCTTAATAGTAAACAGCTGTAGCAAATAAAGCACCACCATAGATTTAGCTGCCTGATTATATATTGTAGGTGCCACCAATATTTAAAGGTAACATAGTGTTTATGCTGGCAATCTCTGGCTGATGATGACCAGCACAGTTTCAGAGTGCTGAGGCAGGGTTTTTTATAGGCCCAGGCATCTTTTCAGGCAGTCGTTTTCTTTCAAGGCAGAAAACTGTAGCTCTTAAGCTGTTGCTGTTACAGAGGAATATAATTGTTTAAAGATTTTACCAGTAGAAACCTTAGCAGTTTAAATTCTGAGACTCCAAATCTGTCACCTGGAGACAGAATGTTTGCAGCTACGGGTGCGCTCTGAACCAGTGCTTGTGATGAGTGCATCTCTGCTCTCCCCACAGTGGCACAGCCCTCAGGTGCCCTAAATACAATTGCAGAACACCCCTGAGCATGTTGCTGCAGCCTTTCTGTTCCCACATAGCAGTGCAGAAAGAGAAGATTCATCTGTGTTTGATAAAAGCGCACAGAAGATTTTGAATGAGACCTCTGCCTGAGTAGTCAAATTAATTACTGTTTGTGGATGGATTTCTTCTTTGCCACTGACCCTCCTGTGTCCTCTGGGGCTGCAAAATGAAATGGAGAAGTCAGTGTGTAATAGTAAGGAATAGAGGGCGTCAGGGGATCACCACCTACATCTCACTGACACCAGTAGAAGTGAAAAATGGACTTTGTTTTCACTTACTGATCTTTTGGTGGAGCGTAGCTCAGTGGAGTCACTGAGCATATCCCTTGCAAACATGCACTTTTTGGTCTTATTTCCTGCTTTCCCCAGTACTCTGCTTGGGCAGTTCTGTACTCAGAGAGGATGGGATTTCAGAAGGGACCATCAGTGAAGTCCTTCCTGGGCTGAAAGTAATGGATGTGCAAAGAGGTACGAGGGAGGCAACAGAATAGCACAGGGCCTGGGAGAGAAGATGGACAGCCTGTCTGTATCCTGGTGAGGCACCAACAGTGAGGATGTGGTGCCACATCTTTGAAGATGATTTGCTGCCTAACTTAATCTTCAAGTCTGGTAGAGTTAAAATAGAAGAATAGTCATAGAATCATCAAGATTGGAAGAGAACACTAAGATCATCTTGTCCAACCATCAGTCATGATAATAAAGGAAAACAAGGCTGATGTTTACCGAGAGTTGGGCATGGTAACTGTATGATCACATGTATGTTGGTCTTTAGTCAGCTATATTAATGGATTGGTTTCTATGGAGGACCTTTCCATGCTGGAATCATGGACCCACTGACTATTACAACACTAAACCCGAGTCAGACCTATCAGTAAATCCCACCATTGAGTGCAGCAGTAACACTGCCATGCCAGCCAGCTTGTACTAGTTAAAACAGCCATGCCTTATGTTGAACCGAGCAGTAATGCCTCATGGCACTGCTGGTGTATTATATTGAGAAATGAATGAAGTATGGGAGAAGTGAAGTTTGTTGTCAAAGGGGGAGAGTGGGATGAGTCCTGCTCCATCACCTTGTATGATGCCATGGCTTGTGGTTTTTCTCCTGGCCCTGAGCTAGCACTGTAACAGTACAGTATCTTCACAAGTAGTAGCATCTGTGGTGGCAGAAGGCAACTAACTGAGGCTTAAATGTTTCTTGCAGAGGAGCAGTACTCCACCATCTCCGTCCAGTACTTCTCCCACCAGCTCCAGTGGAGACATTAGTTGGGGTGACCGCAAAGGGCAGTGGCTGCGCAGAAGAAGGCTTGATGGTGCCATTAACAGAGTTCCTGTTGGCTTTTATGAGAAAGTATGGAAGATTCTTCAGAAGGTGGGTTGACAGTTGTTGAAGAAAGGAAACAAAGCAGCTTGTGGTAACGTGGGAAGATGGTGGTTTAGACATGTTGCTGGTTAAAGTTGGTCTTCAACTGGAAGACTAGTGTAAACCAGAGTTATTAGTAGCAACATATCTGTAGGAGATAGAAGGGCTTCATTAATGCAACTTCACATGTTTGCTTGAAAGTGTTTTTTTTTCTCTGAAAACACTGATGCACAGTTTTTGCTGGTCAGTTGTGTCTTACCACTATTTCACATTGCTCCTGGCCTAAAACAGGCTGTGCTCACTGCCACTGAGGGGCACTGTAATGCAGTGCAATTCCTGTGCTCCCGCTGGAAAAGGCTGCAAAGAGCTGGCTTGGAAGCTTCACTGGCTCTTCCAAAATGATGATGAAAACCCTTCCTGGCTCATCTGAGCTGTATGACTCTTCTGATGTTTCTTGCTTGTTGTTAAGTGAAAAGTAATTCCTGGTAGCACCTTGGAGATCTGGGGTATGGAATGTATCGAAGCAGATCTCTATTAAGGAGAAGGGGAGGATTAAGAATTCCTGTTATTTTCGAAGTGATGCACCTGTTCTTCTGCTTTGCTGGCTGTCAGTCAGTATTTGGCAGCCTGCAAAACTGAACTATTCAAGCCCACAACATGTTGAGCACCTGCTTTAGTTGTTCTCAAATCAGCTGTACTGAAGCTGTTAGTGTTGATGTCAACCAAGATGAATCATACGTGATCACTAGATTTACTGATGAGATCTTTCAATACAGTGACCATTTCTTACGTACACAAAGTATTGTCCTCTTCTTAGTGCTTTATTTGTGCCTGAGGTACCCAGATGTGCCATTCTTTAGCCTGCCACCACTTAGGTCTTGTCGTCCTTTTCTTGTGTGTCACACTCAGTATTGCTGACACCACCTCCATCCTTGAGTTGTGGTATCCTGCATCTCAAACACTTAATTAAATGTTATTTCAGTGAAAACTCCCATTCAGTAGCTAGAAGGGAATGTAGAGCACTGTGCAAGTGTTGCATAAGGTTATTTCTGACAGTAGCCAGACTACGTAATAAACTTTTGAACAAAGGTGAGGTAGTACTTTTAACAGGTTTTGTTGCTGTTTTACTGAAATTATTACATGGTGTCTTGGATAATTCAGATTTACTCGCAAGAACTATAATTTCTGTTCACTGTCAAACTGCTTCTGTTTCAGTGCCACGGCCTGTCCATTGATGGGTATGTCCTTCCTTCTTCAACCACCAGAGAGGTACGGTGAAATGCCAAGGATGTTTTAGCCATGTGATGGAATGTTTCATTTGGCACTCTGAGATGCAGAGCGGGGCTGATGCTGCAGGGTCCTTGTAAGAACAGCCACTCAGGGAGGGGGCTGCCGTGATGATCTTCCCTCCAACATCCCCCCTAGCTTCTTCCTCCAGTCAGGCGTGGCAGTGGGTTTGTAGAGGGTTTGCCCCTTTGCTGCACCTGCTGCTTGTCCTGTGTGCCTTCACTGGCAGCAATTTGCTTCCTTAGTTTCTGAGGATAGTGGTAACAGCTGAAGAGAAGGGCTGGAATTGTCTGCCAAATTTAAACCTTATTTTACAGAATGGAGGGCTTGTGTACTTCAATCAGTGCCCCAGCATGAAGAGAGGAGCTTATGGTTCAGTGCTTGGGAGGCAGGTAGAGAACTGCTCTTCTGGATTTGTCATTTTTTCTTTCTATTTCCACTCTAACTTGCCAGATGACCCCATGTGAAATCAAGTTTGCTGTGCATGTGGAGTCGGTGCTGAACCACGTCCCTCAGCCTGAGTACCGGCAGCTCCTGGTGGAAGCCATTCTTGTTCTCACATTCCTGTCTGACATCGAGGTGAACAGCATCGGGGGGATCATCCATGTGGACCAAATTGTGCACGTGGCCAACGACCTCTTCCTGCAGGAACTGGTGAGTCCAGAGTGAAAAGGAGGGGAGCCTTCAAGTCTGAAATCTGTCCCCTGTTCCTTCTGTGTGTGTGTGCGTGATGCATTTGACCAAATTCATGCCCCGCTCAGCTGCATGCAGCTCCACTGAATTAAAGGAGAGAATTGAGAAAGCTAAGAATGAAGCATTCAAATCATATCAGTATTTGAGTAATCAAAAAGGAAAGAAAGACAAAATTTGTGAAGCTATGTGTTCCTTATATATGCAGGCTTATTCAAGTAAATAGATCAGGGTATTGATGGTCAATGCCCCATCCATGGAGGCACTGAAAATCAGGCTGGATGGGGCTCTGAGCACCCTGATGGAGCTGTAGGTGTCCCTGTTCACTGCAGAGCAGTTGGACCAGATGGCCTTTAAAGGTCCCTTCCATCTCAAACCGTGCTGTGATTCCATTTATGTATGTTGTAATGAAGGTTTCTAGGAGGGAAGGGAGGATTGCTTTCTGTATGCAGCACAAATGCTAAATCATCGTGGGGTCTTTTCTAATTCCAACCAATAAGCACAAATACCTGACTTTCCGTATATCTTTGTGTCTTTTCAGAAATCATATGGAGCGACGGGTGGTATCTTGGAGAAGGATGTAGCCACGGGAATTTGCCACTTCTTTTATGACAGTGCCCCAAGTGGGGCCTATGGGACCATGACGTACCTGACAAAAGCCATAATTATTTATTTACAGGATTTCCTGCCTAGCACAGGCTGTGTGATGCAGTAAGCAATGTCTCGCGAGGGAAAAGAAGCCAGGAAGCTTCTCCCTATTTTGCTGCCATGAGCTGCCTGTTTGCTGCACGTGTGTGAGCAGATACACCAGTCACGGTGTTATGTTACCAGCACCTGCCCGAGGGGGACAGGTGGGTGGAATGTGGCCTCATTTGAAGGGAGGGTGTGAGAAAGAGCAAATAACGAGGCTTATTCTGCCTAAAGTGCATAAATGTAATTCGTATTAAATTAGCAAGAATTAGTTCCGCCAAGGGGGAAACAGATTACGCTGTGGAGATCAAAAGGCATAATAAAACGAGGGAGCTGAATCTCAGGCATGGAGTCTCCCAAATAAGGGAAATAATGGCATTCATTAGCTTTTCTCCTGCCCATCTGTAAATGTACATCGCTGTGAATCGCTAATGTGTGGTGTGAAACATCCAGGGGAATGTAAATGAAAGGAATTGGGAGAACTGGAAATAACCAGGTGGCGTTTCTGATACAGGTTCACCCTGATTCTTGTTTGCACCTCGTTAGGGCAGAGCTAGCACGGCAGAGACAAATGTCTTGCAATAGCCACTAATGTGAGACGATAGCAGCTCTCAGGGAGCTGCTTCTCTGTAATCAGAGCAAAGGATCAGGGTCGGTGCTAAATGCGGACAGGTCGGGGTGGTTTAGACTGAAATCTAAAACAAGGGTTTGGAACCTACAGCAAAGCATTAACACCCCTTAACTCTCTCTTTTCTAATGGGAGTAGCAGTGAGTGTTTTTGATTTGAAATTCCTGCTATGATCTAACGTACTATTCACGTTTGATAGTATTAGTTATCACATGGAAGCCAGGTGCTGGCAGAGGACTTAGAAGGTGCTTTGAAGAATTCGGATAGCTGCTGGTAAACAGTGGGATGCTGAAACAGCGTGAGTAGAGGGAGATCGCATTCTACTTGCAGGTCTGGTCCTGCTGCCACTGCTGAGCTGCGGTGGCAGGACGGCGTCAGTCGGAGTCCCATTTAGCGCAAACCCAATTAAGCAAACAAGCTTTTGCACCGAACACTCCCACACCTGGCAGAGGATGCACCTGTGTGCTATTAAGCTGTTACAAAACAAAAGCGGTGCTGCCGGGGCTGAGGCTGTGCTCCCCAGGTGAAAGCTGTCACAGCTCTACCACTAATTGGCAGTGGCGGCTTCGGCTGCTGGGCTTCCCAGGGGACTGAGAGGAGGATGACATGGCCAGATTCCAGACCTCATTTCCTGAAGCAAGGTGAAAATAGGCTGACATGTCCTGTCTCAGAAACGAAGGTTTCCAGCAGCTGAGGTGGTCCCCTGGGCCCTGCTCTTTCAGCCTGGCAGGTGCAGCTGCAACAAGTGCTTTGTGGTTGGTGTGACAGCTGCCAGGACCTGCAGGGCCAGGCTGGGGCTTGTGTGGAGGAATGTCACTGCTGTGTTATTTATTAGCCCCTGCAGAACGCAGTGGGGCACGGAAAACTTGGGATGAGAGGGATGGAAGAAGAGCTTTATCTATCTGAATCTGTTTGGATCCATGCACACGTAGCTGGGCTGTGTGTGGCTCCCCATTTTGCACTGGTGGCTTTTCTTCCTCCCCTCCTTGTAGCCTGCCCTTCTGCTGGGGTGAAGGTGTCCCAGGCTGCCTGCAGCAGCTGCTGGGGGTTGAATGACTCAGTTCTCCTGCCACAACTCTGCAGCCCTAAACGCAGTGTATGTGAAGTGCTGCTTTGTGACCCCACCACGGCTCTGAAGGTGAGCAACCTTCAGCTGAATCCTCCACTCTTTGAACTGCTGCACTCTGTTCCATGTAGGTCATCGAAACACAGTCAAGAAATACACCACAAGCTTACACAGTACTTCAAAAGCTCAAGCTTTATTTTGTGATCTATTGCATGGCACGTGAACATGCTTTGGATTTAGCCCCGACTAAGGTGACAAGTTAGGACTGCTCATCAACCCCCAAGCCTAACAACTGCAGAAGTAACCAGTGCTAAGTACGAATCCATGGCAGGTATAGACACCTTTCCTTTAAGTCGGGCCTGTAAACTTCAAAGAGGAAAACCAGTAATGTGGAACGCTTTAATTGCATCATGCAAAGAGTAAGATTAAATATGCAGAACTGCTTGTTTTAAGGAGATGGTTCTTCACCTGGACTGGATGGTTCACTGAAGGCCTGTTTTTCCTGTATATCCCGAAGGAGAGACTGGTATATTCCCTGTGACCAGCAGTGCTGTTTCTTAGCTGTCTCTAAGGGCTGCTGGGGGAAACATACCAGAGTGTCTCTTCCCATGGCACTGCAGGTGCTACCTTGGTAGCATTCACAGACTAGGGTGGTGGAGGAGATGACACGCGGGCTGAGGACAAGATACTGACGTGGCAGTGATGCATCAATGCTGCACATGGCAGCGGTCATCCCGTCTGGTCTCTTCACTCGCAGGTATGCATCATCCCAAAGGGATTAAACACAGGCTTACACAGTGACTACAATGCTTACCATTTATTGTTTGTCAGTCTGGGAAGTGCTTTTCCAGGCTCCCATGACACCCCCAAGAAGTTCTGCCCTTTCCCTAGGCTGTCTTGTTCTCTAGATTGTGAACCACATGAAAGGCCTCCAAAAATTCATTGAAGTCAATGTAGCCGTCTTTGTTGTAGTCGATGCTCTGGGCTAACTTGTCAATGGCTTCATCGTGTGAATGAATTCCCAGGTAAGAACTGAAGATTTTCCACGTCTTGCGGAACTCATCAGGAGAAATCAGACCTACAGCAGACAGAAGACAGGTTGCTTTTTCCAGTGCCTTTCCCCTTCCTACATCCACACACCACCAGGGCTTCGGTGAGGGTTTTTTGTTATTTATTTTCACAACTGAAGTACAGTTCTAGTGCAGAAGGGTGAAAGCCGCCAAAGTGACATCGGTACTGGAAACTGTGTGAAGACTTTCTTTCAAGTTACCCTTATATGGGCACAGTGTGACTGCTTAAATTAGCCTCCACTAATGCAGAAAAATGACATCACCTCTGGTTCCTCTCTACATAGAAGCCTTAAAAGGAGGAAACACAGGGGGGAAAAATAACTAGTGTAGGCTTCCTAGGGCCACTACTGTGAGTTACTGAGCCTTACCTGACTGATCTTCATCCATAAAGTTAAAGATCACCTTCAGATCACTTCTGTATTTGCACAGCGTTTCCACCAAAGCTGGCTGAACCTGGTTTTGAAATCATATACGGGAAGGCATTTAGACCTCGGGTCTGGGTTAGCTTAACTGATACAACATGTACTATCCAAATCTATTTTACCAGTTTAACTTGCCAAATGTTGGGAAAAATTCCTTATGCATGAGTTCGAAGGAACGGTGCTTTATGTCTTGCCCCAAATCAGCCCAAACCCATCCCATATGGCAGAGTGGAGGTGGTGAAGGAGCCCTTCACGCCTCACGCCTCCAGTAATTACTTGTGGAAAAATTGATAATCGGGGGAAAGCATCACACACATGAAACTTCCACTGTCGGTGTGTGAATGGGTCCTGCTGCGTAACGGTGTTGAGAGCTGAGAACCAAAGCACTGTGCAGTCATGCAGTAACAACTGGACTTTGTAGAAGAGACCTCATCTATCATGAGACATCTAAAAGCTTATCTCCAACTGTGGCTTCATCTTAAAGGTGCCAGAAATGGCTCTGAGCACATCTGAAAAAGCTCATCTCAAAAGTGCTCACGGTAGGATTTGTTGCATAGCTCCTCAGCTACCTTACTGAAATGCCCTTGAGAGTCAATGGAAAGTACAAAGCAGTTCTAGCATGTGATTCATCCAGCCTATTTTAAGACTCTACCTTAGCAGGGAATGATGATTTGTGTCCTCAGAAGTGCTTATTTCCCTCCAGTGACTATAAAAGGAAGCGAGGTAACTAGTCCAATGCAGATCTCTACTGGATTGGCCAAACCACTGCCTCGTGCCTCACGTTGCACCAAAAGCTGTTTCTCCAAGATTTGAAAGGATGTGTTTTCCTTCTTACCTGATGCATAGGACGAGCTGTGTTCATATAGTAAAAACATGACATGTAGTCAACATTTCCGTCTGGATATGTCTTCACTAACTGAGACTTCAGCGTCCTCCAGGGCAGTTGGAGTTGTAGGACAGACTCCATTGCTGTTGCCCAGTCATTGACAGAAATCCTGCCTGCCAGGAAGGGTCAGTTTGTGGTTATAAGCAGTGTGTGACACAGCACAGACCAGACCCAGCAACCCCAGCATGCCTTCTGACATTGTTTTACAGCACTCACAAAACAGAAATGTTTTTTTCTTAAGCATGGCACTAAAAAAAGCGAGGTCAGACTCACAGAATCACAGAATTGTAGGGGTTGGAAGGGACCTCTAGAGATCATTGAATCCAACCCCCCTGCCAAAGCAGGCTCCCTACACCACGTCACACAGGTAGGCGTCCAGGCGGGTCTTGAATATCTCCAGAGAAGGAGACTCCACCACCTCCCTGGGCAGCCTGTTCCAGTCTCTTCCTGGCTGCCATATGAAGATGCCCCTAAGTGAAGGTGGTGAGCTTCTGGAACTGTATTTGCCAGCTCAATCTTTGCCTGGCAGCAAACACTGTTTATTTTCTCATGTGTTTCAGATCTGTTGTTTCTCCTACTTAAGCCCCAGAAAACAACTTGGAGGGCTTAAGTGTCCACTAACAAACATCCTGCCCTGATCTGAGAGAACACACAATGGACCAGGCTCTGCCTCCCTCCAGCCTTACATGAAAGCAGGCAGGACCCTTCTGCCACCATAGAATCACAGAATTATCAAGGTTGGAAAAGACCTAGAAGATTATCCAGTCTAAACATCACCAATACTTCCCAGCTAAATCATATCCCTCAACACAATTTCCAAACGTTTCTTGAACACTCCCATGGTTGGTGACTCCACGACCTCCCTGGGCAGTGCATTCCAATGCCTGACTACCCTTTCCGAGAAGTAATACTGTGCACCCCGTGGCAGTGAGTGGACAGAGAGATGATGTTACCTGTGCTGCTGCTGTCATACTTTGCAAAGGCGTCTGTGAGTTTATGCTTGTGAACAAAAATCCTCTCTTTTAAGGTTTGTAAAGCAGACTGTTCAATTGTTTTTACCCTAGAACAAAAAAGAAATCAAAGCAGATCATTAAGGGATATCCATCCTCCAGCAGTCTGTGCTTTTCAATGTTCATTATCAGATTCCTCTGTTCTTTAACAGGCAGTGTTGTCAGGGTCATCCTAAACAACAACATGGAGGAAAAGCAAAACAAAGCCCCAGAAGAATAATCTGAACTTAAGAGATAATCGAGTTTATGCAGGTAATTCTAAGCTGCTTTGCTCCAGTAAATCTGGCCACAGCACTAGGCATGGCAAGGCTGCAGTGATAAACTTTTTGGATTTCACTCGTAACAGGATTTCTCCAGATTAACACTGCAGCCTTAAAGCAGACCTGACGGACAGGCACAGGCTCTTTAGAGTCCCTGACAATAGTCCATTCTTAGCATTTACCACTTCTAATTGCCTTTGGAAATTTCTCACAAAAACTGGGGGTATTTAAAATGCATTTTTAAGTGTAGATTTTTAAACAGAGAAACAAAAGGGAATATAGATTATGAGGTTGATATGAACATTACTGTGAACATGCTGAAGGAATAGTGCAGGGCTGCATGAGAGTGGGGGTCAGGGAAAGGGGCTGCACCACAGGGCGGTGGGCATGGAACAGGATGCACAGGGCTGTGGGCACGGCCCCCAGTGCTGGACTTCAAGGAGCGTCTGGACAGCGCTCTCAGACATAGGGTTGGGTTTGGGTGGTGCTGTGTGGAGCCAGGGGTTGGACTTCGTGATCCTTGTGGGTCCCTTCCAACTTGGGATGTTCTGTGACTCTATCCAATTACAGTGAAGCTACAGACCTATGGCAGGTGCTCATGCTCACCATACATACAACGCGTCTTTACCTCTCCCAATTTTTCTGCTTGTCTGTGCACGTGCAGACTTGGTACTGTATGAAATGAGGAACCAGATCAGGATTCATTCGGATGTATGCTCCCCGGTTGCTCCCCTCTTGATAATAGTTAGAAGCAGAAAATATAGTGATAACCTGCTCGTAGCAAAAAGAGAATTTAGATTGGCTGGAATAATACTTCTTGAGACTGATTGCTAAAAAATGATCTTAGAAAAACCTGCAGGTTACAAAATGAAGTGTCTGTGTGTAAAACTAGAAAACAATTCCGATGCCATTCACTGAACTGCTAGTACTTTTCCAGTCAGAACTCCAGGCCTGTGCTTTTGGCCTGCCACAGCTCAGAGGGCAGCATGACAGCGTGCTGTGCTGGATACATCTTTCTGAGACACTGCTGGTTTTCAGCATTTTTGCTGGCCTCTCAATACAGCAAGTCAGCAAGCAGGGCCAGAAGAGAAATGATTAAGTTAAAAAGCTTCTAGAGCCTAGGAGCATCTCTGTGATATATATACATATAGTCCCCACTCCCAAAAGTTCCAGAAGGCTTCTGTGTTTGTCAGAACTCCATGATCTGTTCTAACACCCATTAATTTAGTGCATGGTTCCCCCAAACCCATTTCAAAGAGGTCATTCATATTCTTAATTAACTCTGCTGACATGTCTACTGTGGGTATGCATGTGAATTTCACGTGCTTTCCATGGCAGCCCCTTACCTTCCCATCATGAGTGAGATCGTAGCCATCCAACTTAAATTCATGAGACCTGATTAGCATCTTCAGATTATACCTTTTAAGCAGCTGGTCAGTGGTATCAGGGCCAAAGCAACAACCTACTCCTCGACGCTGGTTCAGAGTACAGCCATGTTTTTTTTGTGGATCACTCCAGAGAATGTCCAGGACCTGGAAAGAGCAAACTCAAGAGGGACTGATAGTAGATGAGGACTGACAGGCTATGGATGCCTGAACTAGCAGCCATACAAAAAAAACTCATACTGAAAGAAAACACCCAAAAGAACAAGGTTTTCTTCCCTTCTTTCAGCTGTGCATTCCTTTGGGCTGAAACTTTTGTTCTTCTTAAATTACAAAACGTATTTAGAGTACATGTTAACCTTTTCAGATGCCTTATCTTCCCAGAGATGCAGATCTCCTTTCACAGATGAAGTTTCCAGACTGGTAGCTCCATCAGGAATAGTGCATGGGCAAAGAGAACAAAAGCCACCCACATATGTGAGAGGCATTTCTATTCACCCATGTCAGTGCTTTTACCTAAACTAAGCTTGGGCAATACCTGTCCTAAACATGGTAAGAGCTGCCCTCAGCTGTGGTGTCTTTGGTCAGCTTGTGTTTCAAAATAAGATTTTACATGTCGACATTTTAGCAGAGTCAGAGACACGAGGATGAATTCTCAGGGTTTCAATGTATTCATTCCAGTCTGTAGCAAACACCGGGCAAAATGTATCTCTTCAAATCTCCCTGGAAAGGGTTTAAGGAGACACATTCTATTTCCCACTTGCTGGAGAGTGTCAGATTAAGGGGGCTGTTCCTGCCCATTATGTTAGTTTCTAGGTCAGATGCGTATCTTGGGAAATCACATTTACAGAGATTTGCTTCTCTAGAGGCAAAACGAAGCTGTCTGCTCCGTACAGCAGATGCCTGAAGTTCAGAAAAACAAACATACACAGCTCAATTTTGAGCTCCTAAATTACTATGCAAATTAAGCTTTCTGAATTGTCACAATTTATTAAATTACAGCATGACAAGCACTCCATATTGCCTCTGATATTCAAGAGGAAACTAACAGCCAGAGGACAAAAATTTCCTGCTCTGAGTAATCGGCCCGTAGGTCTCTGGAAAGGGGCTTTTTGGAGACTATCAGCATCCAGCTGTGAAAACCATGGCCAAAATATGATGCATACTATCACAACTGATTGCCAAGTCTGACCTATTTTAACTGACAACTATGTATGTACTAACAGACCTACCACACGGGGGCATGCAAACACATCTCATACTGAGTTTCTTCCTAACAGCTGAGAACAGAAACCACTGAGTAAATTGTATTTTCGAGGCATAAAATCACAAGCTTTTATTACTTGGTCTACAAATAATAACTAAATAACAACTAGTTGGCTACTATACTCCCCAGAGCAATGGGTTTCCAATTCAGAGACACAGACTCAGACACGCCCTCTGAACGCAGCCCCTGCCACTGTCATGGCTGGGTCTCAGCATCAGGCTGTCCTTGGTTTCACCTACTTGTTTATGTTCCTTCTTAGAGATCCCTGGATGTGAACTGGATTGGGGTGAGTTGCCTTGTATTTCCGCTTGTTTCTTTTTGTCTGTCTTTGGTAGCCTCATCAATGTTTTCAGCTTAAAAAACAAACACAGAACACTAGAAGTTACCAAAAAATAAAGACGATCCATTCCCTTTTCCTCTACCCAGTCTTTAACCCTCATAAATGCCCTGAACTCTCAGGTTTGGTGGAAGCTGCAGGTGTTTGGCACCTGCCAATGTTGTGCTTTGCATTTGTCAGGCACAAGGAACACAGAGCAACTGTATGGAGCGAGGAGTTGGACATGATAATCCTTATGGGTTCCTTCCAACTTGGGATGTGTCATGGTTCTGTGAATCTATGAATACCAGTATCTTGGGCCATCTGGGATGCTCTGCATGCCTGTGAACCAGCCTAATGGAGATCAGTGGAAGAGATCTGAGGACAACTTTCCCCATAGGCAGCCAGAGGCCAATGAAAATCCCCTGAGACTTTGGGAGTGCTCCCTCGGAGCACTGGAGACCTGTATCTGATCAGTGGAAAAGCCCAGATCTCCAACCTGGGTCTACACTACTGATTAGGAACCTAAACACCCAGCTTACAAACATTCATCTTCATTTAGCTGTACAAATCTTTCAGATTTGAAAAGCTGTATTTGTTCATCATTTCAGAATAAAATCCACATGACTCCATCTTCTAAATTCAGGAAACGCAGTCGTTCCTGCTTCCTCAAGGCCAGGTTTCAAGGTCTGCTCCTGCTGGAAGGGCTCTCCCACATGTGCTGCCATAGGAGCACTGCAGGGTGCGAAGCTTCCTACACAGAGCAGATGGTAACCACACAGCCCCGGGACAACAGGCGGTGCTAAGAAGATGCAGCTACGTTGGTTTCTGAAGTGTTTAGAAATGCCTTTGAATTAAGAACTTTGCATGCTTTCTGCCTCCTGTGTCATCAGCACTGCAGGATGGAGGTATCTGATGTGTGTTCAACTATTTTAAAGTCAGAAGACCCACATTGTTTTACAGCAGCCAAACAATTTCTCCCAACACCTACTGAAACCTCCCTATCTAAACAGTGATTAAAAATAACAAGACTCTTCTTTCCTTGCTTGCTTTTAGAAAGTAGCCATTTTCTTTCTTCATGCAATCAACTTCATTTTAGCATTCTTACTGCCTTGCTATTTAAAGAAAATAAAAGTACCATTACACGATATGCTTGCTTACCTTACTTCTCTCAATTAAATTCAGGGAATCCAAATCTGTGTTGTCGGAAATTCCTCCATGCACAATAAGCACTTTGTTATTAACTAAAGTGGCAAGGGGAAGCCAGCTGAAAATGTCTTGCAGATGATACAGAATTATCTTGCCATGGTCCTGCAAAACACACTCTTAGATTAGTTGCTACAGGAGGAAGATTCTGTTGCTTTTAAGCTCTATGTTTTGTTGTGGTGTCTGCAAACACCTGTATGAACACCCCCACCCAAGGGACACCCTGCACTGCAACACCAGCCAATAGGATCTGAAATTCATGCTAAGAGCCACTCAACTGTCCCTGCAGCATTTCATTTTCCTTTCACTTTTACCTCTTCTTTTGCTCCCGAGTGGCCTCGCCCATGTTATTATTTCATCCCGTGGATCATTGAGCACAAAAGGTTAACAGTTAATGATTATTTTGTCAGATATCCCACTGAAAATCCAAAATAATTGTAAGAACACCACTAAAGTCATTCTGTACCACACCTGAACTGGTTGCAACTTTCCGTCTTCAGACAGGTTTCATCTTACGTGTGCAGTGCTAACAGAAAATATAGGGAAAATAGTAAGAATCTTACCTTATACTTCTTCAAAACTTCTTTAGAGAAGCCGTATCTGAAAACAGGACATCATCATGAACTGGGTGTCAATATGCCCCTACTACACATTTTATTTGCACTACAATGATTGCCAGGAATTCTCCATCTCTCTTTTTCTCCTTTCTGTCCCAGTTTGGTGTGAAGGTGCTTTGTTCTTTTTTGTCTCAAGAATTGAGTGAAACCAATTTCTTGCTATCGAGAATGAAGCCCAGACCAATAACCTTTACGCAGCCTTATTTCCCACTTAAAAAAACCAGCTTAACAGCTTACCTTGTAGATACCAAGGAGAATTTTCAATGAGCCAGACTAATGTTGGATAATGCTTCCACAGACAGCACCACCTATCATAACTCTTTTCCTCCACAAGGGACAAGGAGTCTAACACCTCATTCTTTTAACACCAAGGCACCCTTGCTGCAGGGGGGTGAGGGGGCATTTCCATAACACACTAATTTTCCTCATTTAACTAAAATACAATCCTTCCATCCACCCCCTTCCTCCAGGTTTTGTGCTCTGAAAGTCTCAGTGAACCCACTGAATTCAACGGGCTATGATTAGAACTGTCTATTTGAGTGTCCGTACATAACAAGGATGTTGTTTTCTTGAGCATCCTGAAGATGCAAAGCTTCACCAGAACACCCAGTAATAACACTACTTCTGGTTTAGAGATCGGATGGTGGCACAGTGAAGGACTAGATATGCCATTCCCTCTCAGCCCTTTACACCTACTTCATGTTTATGATGTAGTCTTCATGGTTTCCTCTGTTCAAGTGAAAATCATTCGGGTAGAGAAGAAGAAACACAAAGAGGATTATAAGTATTTCCATAGAATTTTCTCCTCTGTCAACAAAATCGCCATTAAAGAGATAAGGGTTGGTTTCTGAAGGCAGACCATTCTGCAGATGGAAACAAAAACAAGGACGTTCAGAGACTGCGATGCTACTGTAATAAAGGAAATATCATTTCAAATGAGATCACCTTGCTGGAAACCCTGCAATAAACAAATGAATAAATAAATACATCTTGCATAATACAGAGCCATCAGGAAAGAGATGACCTCTCTAATTGTTCTTATGATACTGCCTCTAATCCTTTCCTATACCTATTAAATTAAATTGAAAGGGACAAGTAAGAACATTATCATTGTAATAAAATGTTATTTTCTGTTAATGCAACTGCTGCCAGGAAGTTATGTACTTGCAAATAGAAGGGACTCATTCATTTTGAATGTATGACATGAAAAATTACCTTCTGATACAAATATGAAGGTCCCTATGCTTCCTTATCCAGTAAGAAACCAGATTTTGCAATCTCTGCTTCTAAATCTCCTAGAAGTAACACAGTCCAAGCTTTGAAACAGGGCACTGAAGAACGCTTCTTTCAATTGCTTTAATCCTGAAAGCACTTTTCTACTCACAGTTGCACTGTGCCCAAGGTGTTTATGACATACCAGAAAGCCTGCAAAATGGGAAGGCTGCACATACACATATTTTTTATCTTATTTTATTTTCCTGAAGATGCAGAGCAATGTTTTGTTGTGAATAATGCTTTACCTAAAGCTACTACTGCGAAACGATAGTATGTGCTGTAAGACTAGTTATCAACATGTCAGTAGGTACCACCAGCCTACAAAAGACATAACAGTGACTACATGTAGCTACATCATTTCCAGTCATGAGTATTGGAAATTTTCTTCATTTGAGGGTCACTAAGATGGTGAAGGGCCTGGAGCATCTCCCCTATGAGGAGAGACTTAGGGAACTGGGTCTGTTTAGCCTTGAAAGAAGAAGGCTGAGAGGGGACTTGATCCAGGTTTATAAATACCTGAGGTGTGGGAGCCATAGTGGTGAGGCTGGTCTCTTTTCAGTAGTGTGTGGGGACAGGACTAGGGGTAATGGGATGAAACTACAGCACAGGAAGTTCCACACGAATGTGCGCAAGAACTTTACAGTGCGGGTGACGGAGCACTGGAACAGGCTGCCCAGGGAGGTGGTGGAGTCTCCTTCTCTGGAGATATTCAAGACCCACCTGGACGCCTACCTGTGTGACGTGGTGTAGGGAGCCTGCTTTGGCAGGGGGGTTGGACTCGATGATCTCTAGAGGTCCCTTCCAACCCCTACAATTCTGTGATTCATTTTTGACTTAGGAGAAGGAAACCTCTGTTTTCACAATTGGCATGGACAAGAATAACCAAGAGAACATCTTCAGAATCATGTTGTGACTACAGAGGCCACTCTTACAAGGTCAGGCAGCACTGCAATGCATTTTCCCTCACAAACATGGCTGCTGCCGCTGCCCCAGCACTGCTTATGGTGCAGCCTCTGACAAGTCAGAGGTAAACAAGGCTTTCTAAGATTAGCAGGTTGCTGTTGGGTATCATTACTGTATCTGCTGGACTGGCAATTAACAAATTGTTGTTTTTTGCTCACATTCTCTACATCTTCAGGTTGTTTCTATCCTTAGCAGCCATTTACCAATCTAGCTTAGCAATACAAGCCTTAAAATTCAAGTGCTTCAACAAATTTAGAATTAACGGAGCAGTCACCCCCATGATAGCTCTTCTTTATCTCCCAGGTCTGGTTTATGAAACTGATGTGAATTATAGTCTGATTCTGTTTCAATATGCAATTCCAAAAAGGGAAGGTTGCCAAATTAAAATAACAGCTAAAAGACTACAGGCCAAGGACCGACTACGTGTACTTGGTTAATAAGAAAAGCAGAGGCCTGAAGGGGGCTGATTATGTTTCAGCAGGCTTCAGGTATGTTGCTGGACAAAACCACCAAGCTTCCAGACAGCCAGTATCAGATATTAGGTGCAACAACCTTGGAAGCAGACAGAAATTACATCATTGAAATACCTGGCTTAGTTTCTGTCTGTCTCCATCCAGTGCAGATGAATATGTAAGGATCAGACACAAACTCAGATCTGCCAAATGAAAGGTGGTGATTCAGGCTAAAGGGGAAACTAAATACAGGAGAGCTCCAGCATCTTTAGTTGAATACACAATTGTGGAAAAGAAAACCTAGAACTTAATTTCTTTTCCACATCAGTAAAACAGATCTGTGGTTTTTAACTTGAAAAGTGAGTGGCAATTAAGGATATGGACAAGCTACTCGAGGTATTTCCATTTTGTGCAGATTATATAGTTATTCTCAAGATTACAAATGTTTTTAAACAGATAGCATCCTTTTTTGTTTGTTTTCTGTAAACAAATAATAATAAAAAAAACCTTATCAATGTAAGGGTCCAAGAAAGCCTCTGCATTTCTGTCTCGATGACCAGAATTATCCATAGTGTAGTGTCAGTTTAGGAACTGTTAGCTCCAGAGTTTGGACCTTAGTCAGCAAAGAACAGAAAACACGAGTCAAACATTCAAGACATGGAAAGGAGCCCTCCTTAGGTTCATACTCCAGGTCTACGTTTGGAAGCAGGCGTATTTCCTTGATCACTTCTCCACCATCCACGTTGTTCCATGGTTTGTACACGTGTGTGGCACATATGGACAGTTTTAAGTGATAGAATCTGTTAGATGCCAATGCATATTCTTTTAACCGAAATGCTACACCACATGCCTGCTTACCTTGTGGAATACCAGTAAAAGATCATCCAGATTTCCATGCAAGTCTCCTACAGGACATAAAAACATACACATATATTTAATCACAGAAGAGGGAAAAACTCGAATTTTATAGGACTAGAATTACATAAGCTAGTCCTAAGAAGGTTTTCTTTGGGTTTTTGTTATTTATTTGCAATTTCCTTAATAATTTGCCCTACATTAGCATTACATCAGCTTCATTTTAAGGCATATGAAGAAGTCGCTTAGTAAAATCTAGCAATTAAATATTTAAAGGAGCAGACAATTGTCTTGCATAATCTTTCTGTCCTCCAAGCCAGATTCGAAGATCAGATCTGCAACCCAGATAAAAGGTCACTCAGGGAAATGTAAGATGGGCCAACACATTATCAGCCTGTAACAAATTAGTACTTCAGAAATAGACATCTGAATACTAACAGGTTTGAATTTACTAAGCAATCTACTAGATTACAGAGCTCAGTTGAGCAACAGTCTGGTTCAGGCCCAGGTTTTGATGACTGTAGATAGGATCTGATGGAGGGACTGTCAGTGCCTACGTGCCTCAGTACTATGGACACAGGAAGGGCAAGCTGCCTCATCCTGAGGTTTATTTCAGAGCAGGCAGGGGGACCTCACCACAGCATGGCAGATCCCTACCACATCACTCCCCTCAGAGCCACACTCCCAACACTTGTGACCCACCACCCCCAAGCCATGGCATGGCAGTGAGCTTCTTCCACTGGTGGTGAAGAAAAGACTGAAGGAGATGTTCTTACTGGTGTCTTCCATGCAATTTTTTGTTCATGATAAGCCTGCTGAATTAGCACTATTTTTTTGAAATTAGAAGGAAACTGGGGGAGGCACCTTATTTTAAGGAAAATGACAGCTTTAAAAATGAGTCTTCCATGTTTTGCACAGGAGCTATCTGGTTCCAAAAGCTGTTAGCTCCAATGGCAGGAAGGGGAACACTTCAGATGCTACTTGCACAGCTCAAATGAGACAGGCAAACAACAGGAAGGGTGTTTTGATTAGTAAGCACACCCTGTGTAGCAAGCAAACCTGAGACTGTTTCCTGCATTCAGAGAGAGATTTTGGTTGGTTGGTTAACAAATTATTGTTGATTAAAAAAACATTCACAGAATCACAGAATGACCCAGGTTGGAAGGGACCTCAAGGATCATGTAGTTCCAACCCCCCTGCCTGGCAGGGCCACCAAACATACACCTTTACTAGATCAGGTTGCCCAGGGCCCCATCCAACCTGGTCTTGAACACCTCCAAGGACGGGGCATCCACAACCTCCCTGGGCAGCCTGTTCCAGGGCCTAACCACTCTCCTAGTGAAGAACTTCCCCCTAACATCCAACCTAAATCTTCCCTCTTTTAACTTAAAACCATTTCCCCGTGTCCTGCCATTGTCAGCAAGGAACATTATTTAAATAAGCCCAAAGTTGGTGCACAACCACATCTTAAAACCATCAGCTGCTGTTTTACATGTGTCATAGTTGTCTCCCCTATGCTGCAGCACAGACACAGCTGTCAAAATTGATGTCACCTCTCCTGTCCTGCAGCTATTACTACCTGTGGCATGCCAGGATACCACATCCATTCATTTATGATTTATGAAAACATAATAAAATAGATGGCAGTGAGCTCTTAATTTTTCACCTCGTAACACGACATGTCACTCTGATCTTTTGGTTGTATGAAGACCAATATATCCTTTAGAGTCCCTTTAGAAACAAGGTTTATTATACAGTTCAGTTTGTTCTCGATGGCCATGCTCTCAACAAAGGGCCTTATCTGCCTTTTCTACTACACTTTCATTAAAATCATTACTGAGTAAACTCTCATGATTAAAATCTTCTTCTCAGTGGTGAGAATCGCAGGCAGCGATCACAGTCCTCTGAGTGGCATTTTAGAAATAGAACTGCAGGAATATTTAAGCTGCGTTGCAGTGTTAACTGAATTGATACTGACTCATTCAGAACCTTTTAACAAGAGAAAAGAGGAGGACAGGGACTTACCTAAATATACCTGGTGTGACGCAGGAGCCTTTTTTTTTAAATGGTGTTTTTTGTTGTTGTTGTTCCCATTTTTAAACTTGCTTCAGGAAAGAAACACAAAAGGGAAATTCCCACCTCCCTCTCCAACTAGTTAGAATATCAACCTTAGGCCCAAAGCAGCTACATTCCCAGTTCTGTTCTTACCACAGATGGTTATCTCCTTGAAGTAGGAAACTGAAACATGGGTGATATTTGGCTTCTCCTTGAGAACCCTCCTGGCCTCATGCAACAGCTGCAGCACATAGCGGGCATGAAGCAGCTATAAGAAAAACCACAGGGAGGACAGGGAGATATTTTAGGAGAAGCTCGAAATCTGCTTTATTAGCACTCCATACGTATTGTGAAGGAAGCTGTATCGGATTATTGGTACTACAGACCTCTCTAAACATGGATAGGTAGACCTCTCTAAACATGGATATAGGCTGCATGGTTTAGTGCTAGGAATTAGGAATAGCTAATGAATGGAAAAGGGGCCCCTGGTAAACTTGCTGTTCATATTTTCCCATTTTATTTCTAGCATCCCGTTTCTACTCTTCCCATGTACAAAAACAGTAAGAGAGCGGGCAATGGAGCACTCAAGCACAGCATAAGTTCATCTTTTGAACACAGTGTAACAAACAAACAAAACATGGATCTAAACAAAATGAAAGACAATAAATAAAAAAAATAAACCTACAAAACCCCCATCCAAAGGCTGTGACGGATGTTTCAGCAAATTACACAAATAATAAAGAGAAGGAAACTACCGCAAAAGTTGCCTTGTTTAGAGTTATCTTCCAGCTCACTGTGTAGACATTAGAAGAATGAAACATTTAAGCTCCAAAGATTACTCTTTTCAGAGGGGATGTAGCTGCTGTCTCCTATAACAGCATTCTTCTGGTCCCTGCTAATGCTTGGTCAGTTTGTGGTTTTTACAACATTTAATTCAAACACTGATGGATGGCCTACAGACTGACTTGTCAAGATGAATTTTCTCCCTGGGCATCAGCTCAGTCCTTTACTGGATTCAGCTGACAGAGGAGCTACAAGCGGATAGAGATGTAAAACAAGAAAAGCAAACAAAAAGTAGTTACAGTGTACCTGTCGATCCTTGAGCGCATTAAGAAGAGCCTTAGCGCGTGCAATATCAAGGGGAAATGAGAGTCGTGGTCCGCGATAGGAGTCTGGAACATCAATCTTTTCGTATTCAATTACATATGAGTCTGTACCAGGAGAATCATGGGAGCTGTTGGAAGTGTGAGCAGCTGCAACGAGAGGGAAGAGAGATAGGAACACAGACACTCCATCAGTCCTATAAAGCAGTGGCAACATGAATAGAACTGGAGAACATAGCGGAGGCTCTCTTCATTGCAGTGTTGGAGGATACAGCTCCTGCCCTGCACAGCAGAACAGCTTCAGGTTTCCCCACACTGATCACAGAATCACAGAATGACCCGGGTTGGAAGGGACCTCAAGGATCATGTAGTTCCAACCCCCCTGCCTGGCAGGGCCACCAAACATACACATTTACTAGATCAGGTTGCCCAGGGCCCCGTCCAACCTGGTCTTGAACACCTCCAAGGACGGGGCATCCACAACCTCCCTGGGCAGCCTGTTCCAGGGCCTAACCACTCTCCTAGTAACATCCACAATGCTAAACAAAAAACAGGAACAAACACAAAACTGGCAAAAGCACTGCCCTAACAGGCAGCAACTGGGGTCAGGATGCAAAATACTTTATACTGAAGTCGTGAAGCAATCTGCCTTGCTAGGCAATGAGAATACATCCTGCCACATACTTCTCCTCCCACAGAGCAAAGAGATTCAGGAGCCATTGCTGACCACCCAGTGACCATCTGTTTATAGTTCCAGGTTATACTGTTAATATGGTTTTTAAATAGTTGCTTTAGTTGCTTTTATCTTTTACATAAAAATATTAGGCTGCGCACATAAAAATCCAACAGCCTGAGCCCTAAAGGACGGTGTTCTGGAGGTTGCTGTTGCAGAGCTGCTTGGATGATACTCTCAATGGAAACACATTTTGTTGCTCCCTCAGATCACCCTAATTTCCATTCACTTGCCAGTTCTGGCCAAAGGCTCTCCTCAGCTTTCTCCTCCAAAGCCAGCAGCCCTTGCAGTGTCCCCAGCCACGCAGACACCTGCCCATGCTGCTCCATCCCTCCTGCTGGCAGCAGGTGACCCTTCCCATCCCCTCTGAGTACAGACCTGCCTTCCTCGCTGCCTCTGCTCCCTACTGGCAGATGCCCAGGCTGGGAAAGCTCATCTCCTTCCACAAAAGGCATAACTCTGCAAAGTATAACCCATTTTCCACTTCAGGATGAGAAATCAAAAATTAGTCATGATCACGAGCCTGGGAGTGCTCTTACACCTCCTCAGCCAGTCTTTCAGCTAGATTTTAAGGGTTCTTCCTGCACAGGGATGTCTCATCTGGGAGCAAGCAATACTTCTTCCTGTTATGGATGCCCCAATGCAGCCTTGGGATTAGTGTGTGCTGGCCTGTGAGCAGCCCAGCTTGCCACAAGCTCCATACTGGGCTCATTCTGAAGGACTCGGCACCCATCTCATTTAGTTATCTCTCAGCCACAGCTGACCTGTCTCTTTCATTCCATACTGAATGACAGGGACAACAGATTCAGGCACACTGAGTTCAGACACCTACCCTAAGACCAGATAAAGTACCCTCTGTACCTCTTTACCCATCAAAGGGAGCACAGAGACACACTGTGCTATGCTCTGATGCTGCAGGCCTTGCCTGCGGTCGTCAAGCCCAGCCCTGGTTGCTAGCAGCCCCCATAAGGCTCCAGGCTCTGTGCAGAACAGTGGCCATGCTCCTTGATTCACAAACACAAAAGCCCAGGAAGCACCTCTGGCTCCTGGGGAGTGCTCAGACACTGGACATACTTCCTGTAAACCCTTGGAAAATTGCTTTAAATCACAAGCAGAGCAAGGACGATACTCACAGCTACGTAGCATCCCAAACACAACTCTAACTGCACTGACATCTTAAAGAGGATAAGGAGATGATAAAAGTTTCTGAATATAACATAAACAACCACATCAAAAGCACCACCGTGTTAATGAGACGGTGACTGCTTTCCTCCTCCAAATAAAAGACATTTGGAACAAGGCAGTTAAAAAGAAAAGTGACAAGATAAACAGGGATGACAGGTATCACACAATCCTCAGGCAGAATTCTCATCATTGCTTACTGTGGAGAATAGGCTACCTGTGCTCTGGTAAGAATATTATATACTAAGCTCTTGGAGAAGGCTATTGAACAACATGCCATCACCTTAAATTAAGTGACCAAACAGATAAAAAGGAAAAAAAAAAAAAAAGAGAGAGAGATTAAAGCATGGTGGGTTTTAGAAAATACTTGGGAATAGCAAAGATAATTTGAAGCTTCTCTGCTTGTTAGGTTTACACTTACGAGGGCTCTTATATTAAGAGTGTGATACAGCAGAAACAGAAGCAGCTCATTAAATAATCTTCCTGGCCCAAGTTTTGCTTAAATCCCTGGGGCTGGCACAGGAACTGCCAAAGGTCACTCAGAGGAGCAGGAAAGAAAGAGCCTGAAGTAAGAGATGCACACAGCCAGCAATTGGACAAACGTAACTGCAAACAACACTGCAAAAGTTCAACCTGCAATTTCTCATTTAACATGTCCAAAAAATCCAATTCAGAGGAGGCCCCAGGCTGTCTCTCTATTAATTTGTATCTTACAGAATCTTTCTGCATCTTTTGGGGTTTTAGTATTTCTGGTGAAGGGCATTTATTAGAAAGGGAGAAGGAAAATGAACAGCAAACCACCACCACAACCACACTAAGGCAAAAATGAAAGTATCTGGAGCAACTTCAGTCCTAACAGATGAAAATAGAAGTTGTAGATAAAGAAAACCAAATGCTGCTCACTTTCAAGACATAACTTCAAGTTAACTTTCCCCAAAGCAGGTTTTCAAGCAGTCTCTGTGTTACTTTGACTTTTCTCCTTACCTTCACCACGATGAACACAGTGCTCCATCATGAATGTGAAAAAGTTGGACAGCTGGATAAGGAACAAAAACAAACACGTACTGATCAGTTTAGGGGATTCAGCAAGGATTAACATTCTCTTCCCTTAGTCAGGTACCACCAACTTCCCATTTAGGGGGAGCTCAGACACTATTACCATTGCATGTTTCCAGAGCATTACCTCTAAATGAGCAGGTTGACAGCATATGAACACGTACAAAATTCCAAGGCTACATCACACAGCTGACATTTTGGGTGTCATTCATCTTGCCCACAATCCAGACTATTTGTCTACACTTCCTTTATAGTCAAGAGAAAGAAACAGCTATAGTTCACCTAACTCACTTTATACTGATGCTAAACTTAACACAAAGCCCTGTAAGTTCCTCATTCCTGGTACTGACTCTGAGGGAAGCCTGGGCTGATACGCTGAGATGCTGAAAACTCTATTTCTGTATTGCAGGTAGCTCGCCTTGCTGACTCTTTTAAGATCACCCATGCAATGACTTAATGTCAGAGGCTTAGCAAAACTGCTTATACAGGGAGAACTGAAGACTACACACCTGTGTTTGCTCTTGCTCATCAGCATATTCGATTGACTCAAAGATAGTCAGAGAATAGCGGCGACGGATCTCTAGCTGGGCTCTTTTACAACGGTACCATCTCTGGATTAACACAGAAGCTTTTACAGCTGTCAAAAGAGAAAGCAATGGATCATACGTAATTCTTTCCTGACTGGTTCCTTATTTCTTGTCCTTCCCTTCCCGGAGAAACAGTGGTTTGCAGTCATCAATTATTTCAGCTGATCACAAATCTCAGGCATTACGAGACTATGATGAGTGGCACCTCCTGCATGGGAATGATTTCTTACTTACATAACTTTGAGATTAAGAAAGACCTCTGTACAAGCACAATTCTCATAATACACATAACATTATGGAAGCTTTTTTATATATAAAAGCACTTGTAGATGCCATAATAGCTCGTTGTTTCTTTA
Source organism: Coturnix japonica (assembly GCF_054131305.1). Taxonomy (NCBI): domain Eukaryota; kingdom Metazoa; phylum Chordata; class Aves; order Galliformes; family Phasianidae; genus Coturnix; species Coturnix japonica. The sequence goes on from NC_140663.1 coordinate 110,522,780, forward strand.
TTTCACCAACAACAACTACATAGTACAATTAAAGTGCTAAAGTTCTCTAGTCCAGGCGAACTAAAATCAGTAAGGACTGCAGAAATCTCACCCTTCTTAAATGAAAAAGGTACGGCTCTTACATGACTAGAAGCCCACTGCCTACCATACATAACCTCTGGGCTCTAAATCCCTTCCCCTCACCAGACCTGACAGCAAGGCTATCATCAGCTTCTCTGGTTAGAAGAGTTCTGAAGGGGCAGAGAAGAGCCATCAGCACAGAAACTAATTTCTAGCATCAGAGCCATTATAATCCCCTTTAAAGCTCATCTGGGTTGCCCAATGGTCTGGCCCTGGGCACTTAACGTGGCACGATCTCATAGGTATCACATAAGGCAGATATATATTGACAACTGTGGTTAATGTTGCAAAACTAACTGTATATTTCCTCTCTTTTACCTTATTTATTTATTTGATTGTACTTATTCCTGTGCTGTTACTGTCAGGACTAAACCAGACCATGATTTTCACACTAGGCTACAATGTATCTGTAAAATAAAATCATTTGTGGAAGGTGTCACCATCAGCAAGTACCTGTTAAAGTCACATTATTAATGCATTAGAGGGATGTACAGCTTCAGACTGCAGATATAATGACAGTCATGCATAATTTCACTACTGTTGAAGAACAGAAAGACTGCCATCCAGCAACTGGGGAGGGCAAGACCTTAGGAAGCAAGCACACAAAATTATACTCATACATGCATGGCATGCAAAAAACAGAGACGAAAGACCTCTGTACCTTCCTTTTCAACCAGGGGTGTTTAGCATAATGATCTCTTAAGACTACCATAGCTCCCAGAAGACAGAACATTGTTTTAACATCACACCTTTAACACAAAAGGTCAGATCAAGAGTTTCAGAGCCAACCCTGGAGCCCTCTTGCCTCTTGAACATGAGCCAGCAGTGTGTTCTTGCAACTTGGAAAGCAAATGGGATCCTGGGCTTCATCAGAAGAGGGCTGGCCAGCAGGAACAGGGAGGTGATTGTCCCCCTCTATTCTGCCATCCTGAGGCCCCATCGGGAGTACTGTGTCCAGGTGTGGGGGCTTCAATGCAGGAAAGATATGGAGCTGTTGGAGAGGGTCCAGAGGAGAGCCATGAAGATGATCAGGGGGCTGGAGCACCTCCTCTATGAAGACAGGCTGAGGGAGCTGGGCTTGTACAGCCTGGAGAAGGCTGCAGGGTGACCTCATTGCAGCCTTCCAGTATTTAAATGGGGGATTATAAACAGGAGGGGAATCAACTTCTTACAAGGGTAAACAGTGATAGGACAAGGGGAAATGGCTTTAAGCTCAAAGAAGAAAGGTTTAGATTGGATGTCTCAAAGGCTTGTAGGGAGAATTTCAGGCCACACACCTTGTATGGCAGAAGATCAATTTGGAAAGTCAGAGTTGTAGAGTAAATGAGTTAAAGCAGCTCTATTTTATTGCATCCATTTCAATATCATGATCACCGAGCAGCAGGGAAACTAGGGCAGTCTTCTTGGGAACATCATGTTATAAAAGGCCACAAAAGGTCCCCTCGGTCTTTTATCCGATACACTTGGCCAGTGAGAGCACACATGAACACATCTGAAATTTAACTTCTGTCCAGTGTGAATTTTTTCCAACCCTATGCATCTGAAATAGGATGTGTTTTTTCCAATCCTATGCATCTGAAAGTTACGCATTCCTTTAAATAAAGATAATAATTGTGAAGTAATCTTATCTCAACACGTGTTAGACAGCATGGCTGGTGGGAAATAATATCTTGCAGTCCTCTTGCAGTGCTATGGAGAGAACAACCTTGGATGTGGAGATGATGGCAGCACTCACCTGCTTCATTATATTTGCCTTTACTGTAATCTGCAGAAGCACAGCATCCCATGGTGCTAACACTACACTCCATTTCTGATTTTAATCACTGCGGGTGCGAAGCATGTCTCTCTCAGCTGTTGGCGTAATACGCATCTGCTGTGCTCTTCCTTCAGCCACAAGGAAGGCTCCTCAAGCCACAAGGAAGTACTCCTCACACCACCACTAAGAGAAGGAGAGGAAAATACATGAGTTTGGCAATACAGAATATGAAGTACCTACAGCCATCCATAAGGACTGCAAAGCACATCCTGAAAAAAACACACCAAGTAAACCATACTTATTTTGTACTCCCCTCCAAAAATAACCAGCACTCTTGCCACCCTTCTTGACTGAAAAGGTGCCCTACTGCCCCATTTACCACCTTACAATGTCCCAGTGCTGATTATCACTTTGTTTACAGACAGATCCTCGCAGGTGCCAGATGTCCAAAAATCCCTACCACCGATTGATACACAACAAAATAATAACCACTGCCAACTGCACAAGGACAAACAGAGCCATAGCAAGGTGTTTCATAAGCAGACTTCACTCAAATAAAGCACCACGTCTTGTGTTGCATTTTTATAGAAAGATTCTAACTAAAAAAAAATTGGTTTGATTAAAAAAAAACAAAAACGTACAGGGCACTTTGTAGTGTGGCTTTCTGGGTTTATCTCAGAATAACAGAATTATCAAGGTTGGAAAAGACCTAAAAGATCATCTAGTCCAACCATCACCAATACTTCCCAGCTAAATCATATTCCTCAACACAACATCCAAACATTTCTTGAACACTCCCACGGTCGGTGACTCCACCACCTCCCTGGGCAGTGCATTCCAATGCCTGACTACCCTTTCCGAGAAGTAATAGTTCCTAATGTCCAGCCTGAATCTCCTCTGGCGCAGTTTAAAACCATTCCCTCTAGTTCTATCATTGATTACACGAGAGAAAAGGCCAACCCCCAGCTCACTACAACCTCCATTCAGGAAGTTATAGAGAGCAATAAGGTCTCCCCTGAGCCTCCTCTTCTCCAGGCTGAACAATCCCAGCTCCCTCAGCCGCTCTTCATAAGGCCTGTGCTCCAGACCCCTCACCAGCTTTGTAGCCCTCCTCTGAACATGTTCCAGAGGCACTTAGTCATCTCCCCTCACCAGATGGGATCAGACATTAATGCCATATACTTCCAAATCAACAAGTTCAAGAGAATAACATTCCCCTGAAATACAAAACAGGTTAATTTCTAGCATCTCAGATGCTCTCAGAGAGACTGAATTTTGTTTCAGCTGAAGATTTCTTATGTATTCACAGTGATCACTCTGTCTCCTGGGGTATATGTTTCTCTGTCGGAATTCTAACACGTCCCAGTTATTGTGTTTGCTCTTTTTGTTTCACTCCTAATCATCCTTTTTTTAACTGGGCTTTAAAACAAAGAAGAAATCCATCAGCATAAAATGAATGCTTAACTGCTTTTGCTTTTTCTTAATTAGCATGAGGAGGATAAGAGACAGGAAAACATAAATGCATAACTGCTCTGTTTTCTGCTTCAATAGTCAGAATGCCTTTATTGTTGTGGGACTGTTTCCAGTTTGTATGTAGTTATTAATTAATGATATTACACTTATACCCAATTTTCAGCATCCCACAACACATGGGGATCCTACACTTGAGCGAGGTCTATCATCATCCAAGTCAGTATTTATTTCATTAAAGAAGGACTTGAGGGGTTTTCCTCCTTACAATGGCTTTTCTTCCCTCCTCTTTTCTTCCCTCTGAAGTGAAACTGAAATCCAAAAAAACTCCTGTTACAGTAACTTTCAGCCAAACAATGGCTTTAATAGCATCAAATACAGCACTGATACTGCTAAAAGCTCAACAGATAATTGTTATCGTTCTGAATACCATCTCCCCACAAGCCCCGTTTAAGAAGATCACAAGTCTTCACTAGCTCATCTCAGACCAGCCAGCTGGAGATCTGAAGACTAAGATCAAGTACAAAACACTTAGAGCTTACAGACTAAGCCTTCTTCCAGCATGACCACCTACATTACCAGGCAGGACAACATGTCTCCAGCAACCAGGCAACGAGAGCCCCAAACGGAACCGTCAGTGCTTCTCAGGGCTCCGCACACTCCATGGCAAACAATGGGCTGCTCCAAACTGAGGGCACCTGGAGTTTGACTGCACCCTTCTCCAACCTCTAAGTTCTTCAACTTATAGCACCATTTTGAGCAAAGAAATAAAGAGGCTAGAATAGAATTTTATGCTAACAGCAGTAAATGAAAGCTTAAATACATACTCAAAGCTTGAAGGAAATCTTACACAATATCAATAAAACCCTTAAAAATGCCATTCCTGGCCATCATTGAGCTAAACCAGGGGAATCATCATTGTCAATCCCAAATCCCTGTATTCTACAGTGGGCACAGCAAACAGTCAGACTCCTACCTTGTTTCCCAATAGCTTCTCACAACCCACATCTCCAGGCCCCAGTACAATCACATCAACTGGAGACTTGAGCAAGCACAACTTCCATCCAGACCCAGTGAATTACAAAAGATCCCCAAGTGTTTACAGATGAAAAGCAAAGTTGGCCTTTTCTCAAGGTATGGAAAAAAAGCTTCCTAGATATAATGTAGCATAAGAATTTGGGACATAGTGCCGTGCTAGCACTCTGGATATTGTACCACTGTTTTACCTTTAAGAGAGAGTCTGTCATGTTCACTAACAATTGGGCAATAGCTCAGATACAAGTCCAAGAAACCTGCTATACTTCCCTCAGTTCAGCAAAAAGGTAATATCGTGGTAGGCAGGCGTAGAACGTGTAGCCCTTCCACTGAAGCAAAATAAAACATTGCCCCAGCCATGCCAACAGACATGCACTAAGCTAAACAGAAGTGGCACATCCTGCTCATTTGCTGGATAGAAGTCACTGAAAGCCTAACTGCAGCAAGCATTCAGAAGTTTGGGTTTCAGAACCTGCACTGTCAAGAGCCTGATTTACAGAGATGATGAACCAGCAGCATTTGATTTGAATGTAATTGGTGCTGCCCAAACTCAATTAAGCCTTTTAGTTTATCAGTCACATGAAGACTAGGCTGCCTCAAAAATAATGGAAGTCTTGTAAAGATTTATGGCTGATTTTCAATGAAATCAGGCTGCAGGTCCTTTGGGCAGCGAGCCATCCTTTCAAGCCTCACTTCTCTTATAAATTTAGATGAGCCATGCTATTGCAGACAAGCATAAGCCAGGCTAAACTTGTGGATACAGAAGCTATATGAATGAGCTGCTAAGCTTTAACTTCTCAGTTGCACCCATTTCTTATCTTTGATAAACAAAGATCAAAGAAATGCTCCTTTTATTTGAGTTTGGATGAAATTTCCATAGGTATGCTACTTCCTCTGCAAGTTGTTTCAGTAGCTTTCTCCAGCAAGGTGCCTCCTGTCTCCACTCTGCCCCTTTTTCAACCATACTTCCTAACATACAGTTACCATCTATGCCCATCAAATGTGTTAGAATGTACACATGTTTGGAGACGTAGTGAGATAGGGCCAGTTTTCTCCATAAAGATCAGTTAGGTAGATGGATGCTTCCAGTGCCAGAGGCGGTACTATGTCTTCTTGCTGCTTTCTGAAACTCTCAAGATTCATTCAGAACTGTTTTCCTTTGGAAACAGGGACTGCAGAGTACTGAGAATCATGAAATGTTGGTTTATGATGGATTCTCTTCTATGTAGTGCTGAGGAAATGAAGGAGGAAGGAGCAAAATACCCCAGAAAAGAGAACCTCATGCATTAAATTATAACCTCCAGGTTGGTATCTGTAGAGGGACAGCTCTTCAAAACTATCTTATTGCCAGAGCTGGGGTTGTCAAGGGTAAGGATGGGATGATTTAGAGATTTCATTAGCTAAAAGACTCACTCTGCAAAAAGTAGGATGAAGCTGCCTCAGAAAACCAATTCAGTGAAAGAGAACTTGGCTGTGGACTATCAGAGCAATAATTCTCTAAATCAGCACTGAATTCGGTCTGCCAAGAAGACCAAATACAGACAAAGCAGTACGTGCTTAAGTCTGTGTTATTTTTCATCCACAGGACAAACTGATACTTCTATTAAGTGAAAGAAAAAAAGTCAAAAACCTTTCTGTTTTAATTAATTTGTTTCAAATAAAAAGCAGACAAAAATCTTTGTCCTGCTCAGAGATGCAAAGCTAAGCCCTATACAGAACTGCGGGTATCACTTCTGGCTATGGCTGCTGATAGATATCAATGCTTGGGCCAGGAATCAGTATTGAATGGATATAATAACACTGGGAAAAAACAGCAAAGTCATAGTGAAAGAGAACAGGATGAAGACATTCCAGCTTATTAAGGTAGACTAAAATTCCTGAGCCCAAAAATATACTGCAAAAAGTAAGGAAACAGAAGATTTGAAGAGGTGCAATCATTCAGATTGTTCAAACACTCAGTTCAGGAATTGCATGTAAATCCAAAAAGAATCTGTAGGAAAATGATGTGTGAAAGTTAGTTCATGCAACACAGTCAATAAAGCATATGCTTTATAAGTATCTGCACTGCTTGTGTAGAAAATCAACAAAGCAAACAGCGTCAGTTTTTGCACAGAAAAACTGTAAGGAAAGTGTTGTAATAAGGGATGATGGAAAATACAAGCCCACAACTAGGGTGCAGATCACCCTGAAGTATAAGGATGCTATCGTATCACTTGCCAGAAACTCTTAGTGCCTCAAAAGAAGCCACTAGGAAGCGAGTAGAAAACTCAAAATCCTGTGGCCAAATTAGTAAGAATACCCAACAGGAGCGTAAAAATCAACAACAGTTGCAGTTTCTTATCATAGAGAGAAAGGGAAATCTGAATTATATACTGTCCTGCAGATAATGAGCAGAAGCTTAATGACATCCTGTGGCATTCCTTCTCCTTACATGAGGGGGAATATCGACTAAAACATAAAACTTTAGAACAAATGTATTGAAATTTGAGCCAATTTACAAGTGAAATTCATGCTTCAGAAGAAATTTATATTGGTTTTAATGAAGGTTAAGTAAAGCATCAGAACAAAGACCCAAGATTATCGGCACACAAAGTCTTTTTCCTAAAGCAAAAAGTACAAGAGATACAGGAGTCTCAAAGATATTTGATCTCACCTGTATTCAGAAGCTCTGGATGACTGATCCAGTCCAGGTCAAACTTGACAGCTTAAAGCACACTGATTTTTCTCAGGGCAAAAGCATTGACCCCTCACTCATTCACTTTGCAGACCTAGGATACAGGCAAGTTGCTCTTTAAAAACAAGCTAAGAAAGAAAAAAAAAAAAAGATATGCACCTGGCTTGAAGAAATTACCTGCTTTTTTTCCACAAGAGTTACCTTGAGAAGCCTCCTTTCGAAGTAGAAGCAGTCCCTTTTTAGAACCAGAACTGCATAATGAGGGGTGCAGCTCTGCAGAACCAGCACTCCAGTCCTCCCTGGGGCTCTGGAACTCACAAAGCACTTACTCTCCACCTACCGATACAGCCTCCTGAGAGCAAATTTCTTGAGCTTCACTCCTCAGAAGCAGTCAAGGATAAATGCCATATTCATCACGATGCAGAAGTTCTTGGCTGCAGCCCTCCAGCTGTGCTGCTTGCATGCTATTGGAAATCTGTTTTGTCACCGTGCCTCCTGTATCTCAGGCAGAGAAAGGGATGGGCTGAAGTTATCATCTGCACATCTGAAGTCACATGGTCTCTCTCCAGAGGAAAGGCCTTTCTGCTGGGATGAGGCAGTGATTTGCATTTTAGCAGACCTACCTAGCACACAGGACATAAACACACATACAGACCGCCAAGGTATTTGGTTCCCTGATGTGACTGGTATGGTAATGAAAGTTCCCCAAGGACTTTCAAGAGGCACATGCAGATGGCATCTCATCTGCACACGCATTCTCCCCATAAGAGTGTAATGGGTTCAGGGAACTAAGCTTATGGCTCAGCTTGTCCCTTTCCTGGTAACTCCTGGAAAGGGGTCACAGAATCACAGAATTGTAGGGGTTGGAAGGGACCTCTAGAGATCATCGAGTCCAACCCCCCTGCCAAAGCAGGCTCCCTACACCACGTCACACAGGTAGGCGTCCAGGCGGGTCTTGAATATCTCCAGAGAAGGAGACTCCACCACCTCCCTGGGCAGCCTGTTCCAGTGCTCCATCACCCTCACTGTAAAGAAGTTCTTCCGCACATTCGTGTGGAACTTCCTATGCTGTAGTTTCATCCCATTACCCCTAGTCCTGTCCCCATACACTACTGAAAAGAGACCAGCCTCACCACTATGGCTCCCACACCTCAGGTATTTATAAACCTGGATCAAGTCCCCTCTCATCCATTTCTCAAGGCTAAACAGACCCAGTTCCCTAAGTCTCTCCTCATAGGGGGTCAGACAGTTCACCAGTGTGGCTGACCTGTGTGATCAGGAAGCCATGCTGCTATGTGCTCTGAAATCAAATTCTGACCCCTGGCTGCAGGGCCTGCCCATCCGATCCACCTCTTTGCCTTGCTGTCTATGGGCTCTCAGTCACCTCACAGGTGCCAGGAAGGGCCCAGCCATCAAGCCCAAGGCCATTTCTTACTGCTCAATGTTGACACAACAGCCCCAGATGAATCCACCACCTCCTGTGTGGGGCAGCACACAGACAGCATGAGGATGCTTCAATTTTGAGCACATACACTACCAAACAACCCATAAATATTAGGTACCAGAATAAATTTTTTACTCTAATATTGCCAATATACTCTCAGGCACAGCCCTCAGCATCCACCACACCACTAACTGCTCATACCCCCCACTCTGTCCTTCTACCCTCTTCTGAAAGCCAGAGAGGAGCTGCTCACTTGGTCTCTCTGTGCAGTGATGGAGCAGAGCACAGCAGCCATTTTGCAGGGTCATAGCGGGGGCTGTGGACCCAAAGAAGGCTACAGGTTACAATGCATGGGTTAAGGTTAGGGTTAGTTCTTTGAGTTTCTAGAGTCCTGGACACAAGCTTCCATATTCAAAGCTACTCTCTTTCTGTGGAATGAAACAGCAAATAAAATACACATCAGGCACCCTAATTGTGCATGGCCCGAGAGATGTTTCCTTTTCTGGCAGGATGCACTTTCCCTTATCCGAGTTACAGTAGCTAATCATTTATGTATGATCACACTGCTCTGCCAAAAAGCATGCAAGTCAAAATACATCATAACCTCTTTCTACTGCACTCTGGGGATACGTGTTATTTATAAAATATTTACTGCATGTGATAAATTCATCCATATGGGCTTTTAGCAAGATTTCTGCACTACAAGAGGCCATAAGGTTTGTTGCAATAGCCAATAAATCCATCAGAAATCTTTAATCCAAGATCAATGGGAACAGAATCAAACCCTTGGTTGTTAGCTCCCGTAGGACAAGGTCTCCACAGCATATTTTCTCTTGATATTCATGAAAACTGCTCATCCCTTCTCAGTGCTCTGAAGTGACCCAACAACCTGACATACAGAGATGTTGGAATGAGCCACCTCTCCAGTTACATATAGGGATCATAGTAACACATAACTTTCCAAATAGCTTTTCCCATTCAAACCCAAGGACATCAGCTGGACCTAACAAAGCCATCCTCCTTTCCACACAAGGCAAAGGGAATATACTAGTTCCACCACCACCAAGTCACACATGCTGAGCTTTTCTGCTCATAAAGTGGAGCTACTCCTGCATATCACACACTTAAGGAGGTAAAAAGCATTTGAGCAAGCATCAACAGACAGTAGGCAACTAAATTCTCATATGTTTTTGAGCAGCCTTGCAGAACTAAAGAAATAAGATAAAAAATCATGCTGCCAGCACAAAAATCAGGAGACCCCTTTACAGGCAGCCCTTGAAGTAACAGCATGCATAATGTTCACCAAATGCTTTGGAAACACCAACCTCGTGAGCCAGCCTCCATGCAGGCATTCCACATGTATAATTCAGAGCCTGCTTCAGGCTTATGTCTCAGAAGCACCCACTACAAAGTGATGTAACCAGTACATTTCAAAAAGGCTTTAGATGATCACAGTCGCAGTGAATGTGCTCCTTCTGCACGTGGTTCCCCTCCTCTTGCCCTATCAAGCTTAGGAAAGTATTTTTATGTGATCCAGTCATGTATTTTAAAGCACTGGCCAGGGGACAAGCCCCCAACTGAGCAATCTGTCAATAACAGAAGGAATAAAAAGAAGTGATAAAGGAGAAATAAATATACAGTCATGTTGTTATCTGACTTTTCCCTATCAAAATCAGTGCAATGACTGATTTTCCCTCAGCAGACGTTCCCGTGATGGAAAGACAATAGACAAAAGGCATCAAACTTAGGATCCCTGGCAAAAAGAACACAAAATATGAGCCAAGGGCAAAAAGATCAGCAAAAAATCCAGCGGAATGCTCTGGAAAGCAGTGCTTAATGGCATAATATGCAGTCTCAGCCTACACTTGGAGCTTATGGAGATGGCACCCAACTACAGCACTCAGATTTCGCCACCTCCTTGCGAACCAACACAGAAACGGGCACGAGAATTACCTAAGGAAAGCAAGGTCTGCGTTCTGTTAGCGTGCTGCAACACAAACTGCACCGACAGAAGTAAAACACCACAGAAAACTCCTTCACCTCTCGCCTTTCCCGCCCACAAACCCCCCCTCACAAAACGCCCGTCCCGGCCAAACCGCCTGAGGAAGGAGCCGCCCCTCCGCGCTCTCCTCCAATGGCCGGATCCCTCCGTGTGGGCGGGACGGAGGAATAGAGCGAGCCGCTCATCGATAGGTGGAGTGCCACAACGGCCTGTTTCCGTAGCGGTTCCATAGTGTAGTGGTTATCACGTCTGCTTTACACGCAGAAGGTCCTGGGTTCGAGCCCCAGTGGAACCAGCCGTTGAGATTTTTCTTTTCTTTACAGATACAATTAATCTAGCCTTTCTCCTTTTCTCCCCATACTGGCAACCTTATCAGCTCATTAAAAAAGTGCAGGTCCTCCATGAAGCAGGAACAATCCCAGTTCCCTCAGCTACTCCCCTTGTTTGCCTCAGAGCAAATGAGAGGAAGAGGGAACATCAGGGCTGGTTAGGCCTAACTAGACCTGAGGCCTCCACAGTGAGCCCTGCTTCTAGGGTAAAATGCCTGTCATAGCAGGGTTGCTTTCAGGTTACAAGCCCAAAGCTGTCCACTACATCTGGAATTCTCTGCTGTTAGTATATGAAAGCCTTCGGGGAAGGTGCTTCCCATCATCCCTCCATGACTCCATGGTGTCATAGGAAATGGTTTTAAGTTAAAAGTGGGAAGATTTAGTTTGGATGTTATGGGGAAGTTCTTCACTAGGAGAGTGGTTAGGTCCTGGAACAGGCTGCCCAGGGAGGTTGTGGATGCCCCGTCCCTGGAGGTGTTCAAGGCCAGGTTGGACGGGGCCCTGGGCAACCTGATCTAGTAAATGTGTATGTTTGGTGGCCCTGCCAGGCAGGGGGGTTGGAACTACATGATCCTTGAGGTCCCTTCCAACCCGGGTCATTCTGTGATTCTGTGATTCTGTGCCCACCCTGCTAATGACAGACATAGGTCCCTGAGGTGTGGCAGGGACTGGGCCTGCTCCTGTTGGGCAGCACCAGGTAACTGGTCATGCTGTGTTTTTTGCGCTGACGTGCTTTTTTTTTTCAGAAGAGGACATAAGCCCACACTCAGACTCCTTGAGATAATAGTTTATTTTGAGAGCCAGATCTTAAGCATGGGCAGACCATCATCACTCTATCTGCTTTGAGGGGATCCAGCTCTTGAAGGCACAGGTTTGTTCTATTGTCAAAACCAATGCAAGGCTAAATTTTGAAGGAAGGAAGGAAGGAAGGAAGGAAGGAAGGAAGGAAGGAAGGAAGGAAGGAAGGAAGGAAGGAAGGAAGGAAGGAAGGAAGGAAGGAAGGAAGGAAGGAAGGAAGGAAGGAAGGAAGGAAGGAAGGAAGGAAGGAAGGAAGGAAGGAAGGAAGGAAGGAAGGAAGGAAGGAAGGAAGGAAGGAAGGAAGGAAGGAAGGAAGGAAGGAAGGAAGGAAGGAAGGAAGGAAGGAAGGAAGGAAGGAAGGAGGGAAGGAAGGAAGGAAGGAGGGAAGGAGGGAAGGAGGGAAGGAGGGAAGGAGGGAAGGGGAAGGGAGAAAAAAGGCAAATGTTGCCCTTTCTGGTTCTGTGTTGTGTACTGTTAAAATATTTTCTGTCTTCTATACCTGGAAATATTTATCTGACTGCTAGGAAAGTACTACATGATTCATTTAGTAATGCTGTCTGTAGTGGAGGTGTTGCCACTTAAGGTTATTAAAAAGAAGCATTATCAACAGCATTAGACACAGAGGGTCTTGAGTGTGTGATGTTTATACAGAGACTTCAGTTTTAAAGCTCTCTGACTCATCTTGTGAACCAATTTGACTTTATTTGAATGATTTTTGTTCTGACTGAGCTTTTCTTGATTTGACTCATTTCCAGTGCCTTTGTTTTCACAAGTTCATTGCATTTTAACAATTAGCTCAAAAAATGCATGCTTTGAAAAGGGTACAGCTGCCCAGTCATTCACCCCTGCTCAGAGATGGGCTCCATTCATCAGTATGTAACTAGAGACAGTTCTAAAGGACAGGGAGACAAAATCTGTTACCTGTTGATTTTGTTTCTTGGTTTTTCAACATATTTTTGCACAAAGGCTGCCCTGGTGTTCCTTCAGCCTCTCCTCATAGGGCTGATTTTCCAAGCCCTTCACAAGCCTTGTTGCCCTTCTTTCAACCTGCTCCAGCACCTCGGTGTCCTTTCTGTACTGAGGTGCCCAAAACTGAACATAGTACTTGAGGTGAGGCCTCACCAATGCTGAGTACAGGGGCAGGATGACTTCCCTAGTCCTGCTCACCACACCATTCTTGATACAAGCCAGGATGCCAATGGACACAGACTAGGAGACTGAAGGTAGATGGAGCTTCGTGCACCCACAGCCCACGTGAGCTGTGCTGTGGTTTAATCTACTCCCTGCACATGCAGTCGGAGGTCTTCTGAAACAAAGGAAGCAATAGCTGCCAAAGGCCCCCATTAAAAACTCATTCCTAATTGCACATAATTAACAGAGGCTGGAGGAACAGGAGAAATATTTGCTGGAATCATCAGTAAACTGCTGTAGTCTTCAGTCTTTCAGTCACTTTTAAACCAAATTTATAACTTTCTTTCATGCTGGGTTGTCAGCACTGTGTAGTGATAGGATATGATAGGTAGAACTGTTAGCAAAGAGAAGTTATTCTTGTTGTTGTTGTTTCAGAGTTTTACATCTCTGCAAGTAAATGGCAAGAACGTGCTATTTCTGTTTGATCTAGTAATTGCAGTTTTCAGCCCCCTGCAATTAGGTGACTGGAAGAATAGTAAGGCCAGGGAAGATTTCTACACTCAGCGATTATTAGGGCAGGCATCAATGATGCAGAGGTAAATAACTGGGGTGGAAGACAATTAATGCATATTGCATACAATAGATAATATGTACTGCATAAAATGGTCTATGATTTACAAGCATTAGGCACATCCTCTGCCTTTGTATGATGGGTAAATGTGGTTTCTAGTTAGGCATGTCCTTGTTCACAGAATCACATAATCATTAAGATTGGAAAAGATCTCTAAGATTATCTAGTCCAACCATCCACCTACCACCATTACAGCCCACTAACCCACGTTCCTAAGTATCACATCCACATGTGGATATATGTCTGAATACAGTCATAGTGCCAGTAGCACAGTGCTTTCCACCTTTTAGATATGGCACATGGAGTTTGACAGTCGTAACTATGCAGTTGGCTCGATGCTACTTGATAAAACCCTGAGAATGGTGGAGCGTAATGTGCTTAGGCGAAGCTTAAGATAATCTCATGCCTTCCCAGAAAGCAGAGCAGCAGGCTAAGGAGCTATTCCTGAAAGAGGAAGGAAAAGATGTGGATCAAGATGGGGAGCGTCCTGCTGTCTCTTCTTTTCTGGTACAAAGGTATGCACTTTGCCTCTAGAGACGTGCTTTCAGATGTCCCCCTTTGTATTTCTTGTTTCATCCAACCTCCTTTGGGCTGTGGGGTACAGAGGGAGCTCTTTGTGGAAGCAAAACAATCAGAGAAAGGAAAAATTGGGCAGGAGATGTGTAATTTACGTACATGAGTGAGCAGCGTTCTTACAGCTCTATGAATATTCAGTAGTACAACTCTGCTTCGCAAAGTAATTGCAGTGTAAAAAGATTGGCATGTAATTTGTCAAAATATGAATTTACACAGAAAATTGTGGTGCAGCTGAGCCAGTGAGTAAATAATAATGCTGATTTGAGAAAGGAGGTACAGTAGAATATGAAAGAGCGGTCCTTCATTAATCAAAACTATTGGTTAATCAAAAGCCACTCATTTTCTTTAGCAGCAAGACATTGCTGGGACAGATCTGCTTTTCTGAAAGGCTCTTTCAGATATTTTGTCCTAGGAAAGAATTTCAAAGGCATTCTAAGAACAAAAATCAGAATTAAAAAAAAAAAAGAGGGGAAGTGTTTATTAATTCCATTTTAATTAACCTCACTGTAGCACAAATGCTGGTAGCTTTCAGGTTGTGTTTGAACTTCTGACTTCTTTGCAGCTGACAGAAAAGCTCTGAATGTCTTAAGGCTGGGGTTGCTCTTGCTGGGTGCTGTGCAGTATCTACCACCATCAGCGTGTGGCTGCAACACGGTGTGTCTATTTGGGACTATAGTATTGGGCAGATCAGATCAGCTCTCCCCCAACAGATGTTGAATTTTCCATTTTTCTTTTTTTTCTGTCTATTTTCAGTCCTCCTCTGTGTCTGTCACTTACTTTGCTACCTCACGCATGTCCAACTCACAGCCTGCAAGTCCATTTTCAGGTGACATAAATAAATGACCAGCATATTTTTAAATGGAGTGTGCAGAGTTGCAACCAGACATTCCACTCAAAAATCTGACAGCGTCTCTTTACTTTTATAAGACCATTCTTGCCAGAGAAAAACATTCCTTGCTTCACAGTCACGCCTCATTCACATCATCGCTTTTTGGCACTGCTTACATTTGTGAACAACTGTTTTCAAGGATGAAGCACAGCAGAAGTAACATTTCATCAAAAGTCTCTGAGGAACCCCTTGAGAGCTCATTGAGAATGGCAGCCACTGCCACTGAACCAGGTTCATGCATTACTTTCATAGAGACAGGGTCACATATCCCACTAGTTTTGTGTTGTTGCATTCTTTCCTTGTTTTAATAAAAAATATTATAGATTAAAATAAGTTTTGTTACTTATATATATTTACTATATTATCTATTTTATGAGGGCCGCTTCAAAAGTAATTCCTTCCATTTTATGATGTCAGCCCATGACATCAGAGGCAGATGTTGGTAGTTTGGCAGTAGAGGTTGAACCTTCCTACCAACATCCCATTACATTTTGCTGCTGTGTGACAGATGGCACTCTGACATAGGAGTGCGGATGAAGCATAATTGAATTTCTCCATGCAGAAACAAATGGCACCCATCGATATTTATTGATACTTGCTGAACGCTTGTGGAGAACAACCAGTGGATGTGAGCACAGTGAGGTGCTGGGTGGTGCATTTCAGTAGTGGTGACAGCCACAGTGGGTCAGTTCCACTGGTGCAGACTGTTGCGAGTGCAGCACGCAGGCTCTCATTCACCACTGGCAAAAATGCAGAGCTAATATCAGTGACTATGTTGAAAAAGAGTATTTTGTAGCTGAGATTTTGCTCTATCAAACAGTGTTACTATGCTCTTTGTATCACTGTAGTTTCCATGAGAAGAAATAGGAGGCATTACTTTAGGAGCACGCCTTGTGCATGCGGCCCAAGACAATTCCTCTTCACTCAGTGTGGTACAAGCAAGCCAAAAGGTTGGACACCCATGGCCTACTGAATGGATAGGAAGGTGTTCTCCAAGTGGCCATGAATCTGTTTCATCCTGGCATGCTCAGCTGTACCCTGCACTAATTCATAGAATCATAGAATTACCCAGGTTAGAAAAAACCTTGAAGATCATCAAGTCCAACCGCAGCCTAACCAGAACCCTAACTCTAACAACCCTACACTAAATCATATCCCTAAGTACCACATCCAAACGTCTCTTAAACACAACCAGGGATGGCGATTCAACCACCTCCCTGGGGAGCCAATTCCAGTACCTAACTACCCTTTCTGTAAAGAAGTCCTTCCTAATATCCAACCTAAACTTATATCCTAATATCCAACCTAAACCAACCTAATTCATAGGTCTTCGTTTTGATCTACCAGCAAATACTTGTGCATTGCCTTTGTACCTGATCTCTGTGCTGTCCTTCATTTGGTGGCTGATCTTCTTGGAAGGCTGTTTTTACTCAAATTGCACATTCTTCCCGATGGGCGGCATAACTACAATTAGCCCTTGGAACAAGCTCACACCTTGCTCTGAAGCCCAGGCACAGCTTGCTGTTAATAGACACCCACACAACAGGATATTTTCAGAGAGCCTGCAGTGAAAAAATCACTTGCAGGATCACTTTCCAGGCATCGCTATTTTGGTATTTCTTTCTTTCTTTCTTCAGTTACTGCCTTTTTAAAAAAAACCTACTTGTGTTTTACGTGGCCCAAGCATCCTCTTCTACCTTCTCAGTGGGCTGCTTTGCCCAGGTCCCTTCAGGCCCCCTCCTCTTCTACCATGGGGAAGAACTGGTGGGTCAGCCCTGAGCCGGCTGCTCTGATGACAGTGTAAGCTCCTTAGCGATTCCCTCCTGCAGAGCTGCAGCTTAGGGGAGCATCCTTCTGCCGTGCTTTGCTGGGCTTCTGCTTGCTGGGAACCCCGCAAAGCAGCAGCAGCAGCAACGGCAGCAGATGAGGCATCACGATTCTGCACCAGCACTCAGATCTGGGGGCTGTCATGAACATGCTTGCAGCACATCAATGTGACGTACCAGCACCATGTCTCTCCATCCCTGCTTGTCATGCGTCAGGGAAGGAGAACGTCTCAACAGTTAGAAGGAAGGGATTTTTATTTTTTTTTTCTCCTTCTCTATTTTTTGCAGCTTTGAAAAAAAAAACAAAAAAAAACAACCACCCAACAACTAAAGGCCCAACCCCGCCTTCAGATCGCAGTAAATAACATCTTTAGTGCCACCCTTTGGCACTAGCGGTACATCTAACAAAATCACTAAAATTACTGTGCAGGCAGCGTACTGCAGAGCTCTGAGTGGGAAGGAACAAATGTGTCAGTAAGATCAGAAAAGGCCAGAAATTCTCAAGGGAACACTTTAGGAAAGAAAAGAAAAAAGATAATTGATGTTCTGGAGAGGAGAGGCAAAGGTTGATTTTTCCTCCTTTTTTTTTTCCCCACGTATTTTCAAAATATAAATGATTTGTAGAAGCACCGAGGAGACAGCGGATATAAAAGAGAAATGACTTTGAATTAAATAGGTATAACTGTCGTTATTTCAATACGGCTTCTATAAATTCCAGATAAATACTGGCATGTAGTAAGTGGAACACAAAACAGATGAAGAAAAAGGGAAGCCGGATTAAACATCACTGAAATAAAGGTGCAATAAAAAAGTGCCCCCACCATCATGTCCCTTTCCAGGCTTTGTTCTCTTAGAAGGAGGCTTCCTACTCCCTGGAAATCAAGTTGCTCATTGCACTGGATGGCAGCATGTCTTGGCCGCCTGCATTGCTTACATAACCCTCACCTAATGGCTGCTCTGTTGGTACCAATGGCAAACAGGGAGCTGAAATGCACAGCCTTTCCAAAAACGTGTTAAAATCACTCACTGCCCTTTTTCATTCCTGAGATGGTTTTTCCAGGGCCAGTCACATCCCCCCCCTGTTTTAAAATGTTTTCCTTCCTCCTGTGCAATGCCGCACTCATTGCAAGGGAACAGCCACACTGGGGACATGCAGGTGGTGCTCTGCTCTAGGAGAAGCAGAGGGAAAACAATACTGCTCCTCTCTCTGATCCCTGCTAAATGCAGAGGCTGCTTGCACAAACAAGAGCTGATGTTTTGTTTTTTTTTTCCAGCTGAAGATCTAGGCCACCTAAATTGTAAAGTCAATGAACAGTCGATAACATTTTCCATGACCAGGAAACTTACCAGCTTACTCTGGTAAATCAAGTGACTGATGTTTACCCTATGCTTTAATTCTCCATTTCACCTTACATCACGCCTTCTCATGCTCACACACTCACCGTTAATTCTAGCCACTCTAAACAGGACTTGTCATCATGGCTCAATGTTCAGGATGTCCAACATGATGTCTCAGAGGTGACCTCCTGAAATCCCTCAGTTTTGCCATCTTTCCTTCTGGCTGCACTTACCTTCCTCCTTTCTTTCTCATGTTCAGACAATAATCTCAATAACCAGAGGTTTTCTGACACCTGCAGTTATCTGCTCCTGTTGCTAAATGCCACTATTCCATTGCATGGCGCCTTGTTGCGCTCCTGCCTGCTCTTTCTGGACTTCAAGTTTATTGTTTCCAGCCTCAGTGTTCAGAGAAAACCTTGACTCCAAAGATCTATGGGAAGAAGGGGAGCCAAAGAAACCTTTCCCACACTTTGCAGTGTCCATTGCCCCCCACATGAACACCCTTGCTGTTGCTTGTCTCCTCCTCCACTCTTCCCACACCAGAAGCTCATGTAGCTGCTGTTTTGCCCCACCTTCAGTCTTGGACTCCCACTTCCTCCCCATTCCACCACCCCCAAATCCAGTGCTTAGAAACAGCATTTGTGCCCAGCCACGTGTTGGAGGTCTCTCACAGCCTGGTGGGTTGGAGGACAGGGGAGAGGCAAGGCATAACTCTCTGTCTCTCACAAATACACACAAATTATGCTTCATTTCAACAAACCAATGGCTTGCTCAATGTTCTTCAGGAGCTGTAAATAGGACTCTTTCTGTTTTCATGTTGTTTTTTTTCAGTCCTGTACTTTTAAAACAGCCTGCGGCAGCGGTGCAGACTCATGACTCTTCCATGAACTGCAGCAATTTGTTCTGTCTGACCTACAATTACCAATTATCTTTGTAACCTTCCTTGAAGGCAAACATGCTCACTATAAAAGCATGCCCACCATCACATTTTGAAACTATTGGCAGCTTGCTTTCCTCTTCATTTCCTTTGTAGGACAGGGCCCATCACAGCTGTAAACACACCAATATATCAATTACTGCTTTTTCCAGCCAACTGCAGGCAAGGGCATTGCTTTCTCTCCTTTCTCAACATCAGTGGACATCAGGGGGATGCTGTGGGAAGCTTGGTCCATCCATAGCCACCACTGCCCAAAGCCCAGCACCCCAATGGCCAAGCTACTTGCAGGATGCTGCCTTTTGCAGTTAACTCATTTTGGCTCAGGATGGCAAAGTTTTTGCCATACTCTGGGTTGGTTGAATAGGTCCCACCATTCACCCTGAAAATGGCTCCTTTTGTTGTTGTTTCACTTACAGCTGTTGGGTTTCCAGCAGTGACCATCAATGAGGGGTCAGAGTTTGGTTTTGACTCTCAAATCAGGGACTTGGGAAGTTTGCCTAAGGGCTCGCTGCCTACCGAAAGCAACAGCCCTCTGTCAGCCAGTGCAGTTAAACAGAGCATCAAGGAGGCAGGAAATGTGCTGCACTGCTGTTATCAGTACTGTTTTGATACATGATAAAGTCCCAGCCGCTATCATATCAATCTGATGACGAGGAGCATTAACTGCTACACCTTTTCATCAGAGACTGATGTTAACTTCTTCATCCAGGGCAGATGCCTTGGGTTAACACTGAATGTCCCAGAAGCCAGAAATGCTTGTTTGGGAAACTGAAGTGAGGGAGACCATCTCTGTGTTCATAAGATGTTTTTAAGTATTTCTTTATCATTTTGTTCCTTGCTGTGGTCTTTCTTTCAGGGCCTTGATACATTCAGGCTCACTGTCAGAGCTTGGGAGAAGCCGCATTTCAGTCATAAACAGAGCTTTGTGTACAGTTTATATTTCAGCTGATTATAATTGCGCAGCGTTTGTGAATCTTTTGAGATGAAACTTGCTGTGTAAATGCAAGATGTAAATTGCCAGCATTAGTTGGACCTTCCTAGGCTCAGCAAAGTTACTGTGTGAATGAATAAATCATAACTAGATTTCAGTGAATAATTCAGAGCCTAATTCATTTGATAAGAAAAATATAAAATCCACTTTTCCTATTCGCAACATCACAGTTTGCAGACTGCTGTTTTCGTGTGCAAGATTTTACTTGCTCCATAGCTCAGCCTTTAGTGGCCATAGTTGACTGTATCCGTTGGAAACGTGAGGGCTGACGTTTGACTCGTATTGATGATTTATCAGCAGTCATGGGAACTTTAAAGATTATTCTAATTTCCCAGTTGTCTGGGCACTGTTGTCCCTGTTTAGGTGCTATTAAAACAGCCTGCTTTGAGCTTTGTGGGGAGGTAGGAGAGCTCTTTCAGTAAGGATAGGGCTTGTAAAATATCACTGCTCAGGGACAGGCCGAAGATAAACCAGGTCAGGTGTTACAAAAATAGCACTGCTTCCTCTTCAGCCACAGTGCTTTCTCTAAAAAAAAAAAAAAAAAGAAAGGAAGGAAAGGGTGTTTTGTATGTAAGATTGATTGGGAAGAACTATTTATATTTTGTTATCCCCCATGTCGCCCAGAGGAACCTTCTCATGATTGCCACCTCGAGGGGAGCTGTATCTCCTCTGAAACCACCAGTGATCTGCGATGGCTGTAGGCTGTGATTTCACCTGTCAACAGCTCTTTATTTTTACAAGCAAAATGGGAAAGGAAAACTGTAGGGCAGGAAGATGGCAAAAACGAATGGAGGCAACATCAGTTGGAAAGCAGAGACTGAAAATGACATGAGCTTCTCCTCAGGATGTTTCAGACATCTCAGATTGTAAAAAGGAAACATCAAAGTCATCACAAAGAAGGCCCAGTGGCAGAGTAGCAATGATATGGGCCTATCAGCATCCTGCTCCTGCCCACAGCTGATGCCCTCTTGTTTTCCCCTGGCAATCAGACCGGAGATGCTACCTTTTCCCTTTATTTGAATCAAGCTCAGGAGTAAATATTTATTGCATTTCCTGATACTATCACATCTGAAATCTCTCTCTTCTTCCCTCCATGCCCGCTGCCCGCAGCTGTGCTGGCCCTGTCACCTGGTGAGGTGAGTCCTTACAGCTGGCTCTGCTCCTGTAGGCAGTAGGAGAAACAGAAAGTGCCTGACACCTCTGGGAGAGGGTGGGATGGGTGAGGGACCATTCCTGCCCTGAGTTTGCTATGGGTTTCAGAGTGCTGGTCCCCTCAGCGGAAGCAACTTTTAAGTCTTTGTATTTTAAAATTCCCCTTATGCCTTCTTCATGCACCACCAGAGTGAATCTGCATGTGTACCCATGAAAGTCACCTGAGTGTCATAGACAGAGCATTGAGGAGCAGCTGTTTGCGCTGGGGATTCTCTTCAGCCTCACTCCAACAACAGCCTTCAGTCAGCACTCACAACATGATGTCCTTCTGAGGGGATCCTGGTGTGGTAACTCCTGATGCAGGATTATGAGGACATAACACCCTATGGCATATCAGAGGTCCCAGCACGGCTGTAGGACAGCCACATCTTGTGCAAATCCCCCCAGAAATACGCTGTGTGGTGCAGCCTTCACCTCTGTGTGCAGGAGGACCAGGCTGGATCCAGCATGGCTGAGCCAGGAGGTGACCCCTAATGCTCACTTGGGTGGCTTTGGGGCTGTGGACTCTGCAGTGACACTGTGGCTCAAGAGCAGCCAAGAAGGCTGCAAAATTTAGATGCAGACACCTTTCATTTCTCTGTGGATGTCAATCTATCAGATCACACTCATGTCCAGGCATCTGGACTGGCACTTAGCTTTGTGTCGCTATCATCGATTACTAAGTTGATTTTTGTTTTAATTTTCCCATTAGGATGAGAGACTGGAGCTGTGGCACAGCAAGGCTTGCAAATGCAATTGCCAGGGAGGTCCTAATTCGGTGTGGTCCAGTGGAACTAACAGCTTGGAGTGCATGCCAGGTAACAGGTCACTCTATTTCAGCGATGTCTGCATTATGGTTCTCAGCAGCTCCCCTCATTGCACCCTGCACTGCAGTGAAGGTGTTGCAGTGGTGTCTGCTCCAAACACTGGGGCTGGTGGAGCTGTGCCCATGGAAGGGGTCTGTGTGAGCAGCATGGCCCTGGGTGCCAGGTGACCTGCTAAATTCATTATACTTGTGTGAGCTGTGGATTAGTGATGCTAAAAGTAAAACTACGCTGCCTTCGAGATAAGCCTGCCCAGTAGTAAACATGTGGGGCCACCTCAGCTGCTCTGCAGAAGTGTTTTCTTACACAAAGGGAGACACATAAGCAGGTTGGGGCTCCAGCCACAATAAGGACAGGGAGCGGGTCTAGAGGAGCACATCCCCTAAGGAGAGGGGCTGAGGGAATTGGACTTGTTCCAGCTGGAGAAGGCTCTGGAGAGACGTCATTGCCTTTTAGTACTTGAAGGGACATCATATAAATGTGTAGAAAGTGTGTGCTGTGGGTGCAGGGGTTTCAAGCAGCTGCTACTGGCTGTCATTATTGGACTTGGTGTTTCCATGCCTGGAGGAAGGCAGGGCAACAGCTGCATGGTTCTTGGGGGGGAAATACATTAATGTGGCACTGACTGAACAAGATATGTTAATGAGATATTGATGTATAGGATTCTGACCTGGTGGAATTTGCTGATGAGACATCGACCATCCCACTGGTGTGCTCAGGCATGGCACAAACCAAGGGGCGGTGGCTGGAGGAGGCAGTGGCCACACCGTGCTCCGGGTGCACTTTGGTACCCTGCACGTACAACCTATTTGTAACCATAATGCATTACAGTGGTCTGTCTGCTCAGCAATTCTGCTGTGTAGGCACAGCTGTAAATCACGATAGAACATGAGAGGAGCCGAAGGAGATGAGGCAAAAAAAGTGATGCCAGACATTCCCTGAGGACAACCTGGAGGCGGGATCCAGGACTATAGATCCAGCATGGATCCATTTGCTTCTGCTTGCAAGAAAAGGGAGACTTGGAGACTACAACATGCAAATAAAACCTTTTCCCACAAGCATCATGAGCAGCAACGACTTAGGAATAGCCATATGTAAGGATGAGAAATTTAGATGCCAAGTCCCCTGGACAGCAAATTACTGCAGGGGTTGTGGTTGGGGCTTAAGAGCATCCCCAGCATCCTGCTGGGGGTAGAGCACAAGGAAACCACAGAGAGTATTGACAACAGATTAGGACAAAGGCAACCAGAAGGCAGAGCAGCTCGTGTCACTAATGGTAGCATGTTTTTATCTTGCCCTGCAGAATGCCCCTACCACAAGCCCCTCGGCTTTGAGTCTGGCGCTGTCACCCCTGACCAGATCAGCTGCTCCAACCCCGAGCAGTACACAGGCTGGTACTCCTCATGGACAGCCAATAAGGCCCGTCTCAATGGCCAAGGCTTTGGGTGAGTCTGAAAATACCCCCTGAGGCTGTTGGGACTCTGTGGGAGGGCATGGGGTAGATAAAGCACTGAGGGGCATGGATTAATGGGCACAGCGGTGATGGGTTGGTGGTTGGACTAGGTGATCTTAAATGTATTTTCCAAACTTAATGATTTTATAATTTTATAATTCTATGGGGGCCAGGCCCCCTGGCAGTGTAGGGCAGCAGGGTGGCCTGGGTGGTGGCTTAGGGTACAGAGGGGCTGTGGTGTCCCCCCAGGTGTGCCTGGCTCTCCAAGTACCAGGACAATGGGCAGTGGCTGCAGATTGACCTGAAGGAGGTGAAGGTGATCTCAGGGATCCTCACACAAGGGCGCTGTGATGCTGATGAGTGGATGACCAAGTACAGCGTGCAGTACCGCACTGATGAGAACCTCAACTGGGTTTACTACAAGGACCAGACCGGGAACAACCGGGTGCGTTGATCTTGTGCTTTGTCTTACAGTAGTGGTTTCAAGGTTGCATTGGATGATGTAAAAGTCTTGGGGGAGGCGGCCTAAGGGAGGGGAGCCTGTGTGAAAAGCAGAGTGGATGGGGCCTGGTGCTTACCCATGGCACACAGGTGTCCAGCCCCATGGCCATCATGCTGCCATGGTGACAGTGAATGCAATGCTGATCAGCCCCTGAAACTGTGTCTGCCTTTGTCTCTCTTGGCAGGTTTTCTATGGCAACTCAGACCGGTCATCCTCAGTGCAGAACCTGCTGCGGCCGCCCATCGTGGCCCGTTTCATCCGCCTCATCCCGCTGGGCTGGCACGTGCGCATTGCCATCCGCATGGAGCTCCTCGAGTGCCTGGGCAAATGTGGCTGAGTGCCCGCTGGGTAGAGATGTGCAGGTGTGTGCCTGTATGGCCATCCCATCTCACTGCTGATGCGTGATGCGGCCACCATCCTGCCCACCCTATAAACAGAAGGGCTTTCTTGAATAAAACACTGCTTTACATGACACCTGGTGATATGGCTAAACCCTATTCCAACAGCTTACTGTTTCTGAGGAGACACACACCAGCAAAACTGGGGTGGTTTGTTACTATGGCTTCAGACTGTGAGATAACAATGCTTCTCATCCTGGGTGCTAGACTAGGGACACAATGCTGATCCTGTGTGCTAGATATCATTACAACATGCTGTGAGCATGGGACGTGGACTTGTGCTCCAATTTCTATGACAGCCTCACCCTCCATGGCCTAGTCCCCAGTGGGTGCTGTGCACGTGCAGGTGTGGGCTCAGCCTTCAGCAGAGGGGGCCCAAGGGCTGGGGCAGGAGCCATGGTGTTTTTGGGGGTGAGCACAAGTTCTGCCTTTGCCCTGACTGGAGTTTTTCCCAGCTCTCTGGGATTTTCCTTTCCTGCAACAAATGCAAAGCAAACCCATGTCAGCAGTGCAAGGTTGGGTCTTCCAGCCATCCATTGCTTCTCTCCTTTGACATATTGCTCAGGTAGATTTTGAGGGTAACCAACATCTCACAAGGAATTTGGGGCATGTGGCAGTCTGAAAACTTGTGCTTCACTGTCCTAACTATGAAGTCTGTGAGATGCTATCTGCTGAAATACTTACTGCTACATCACTGTTGCACTCATGCTTTCATCCACAGAGTGAGTTTTGCCTATCCATAAATGAGGGGCACACGTTCTTAGCAGGAGTGCTCCTGAATAATTTCTTTGAGCTTTCAAGCTTCATCCACAGTCTAAGTGGATGGACCACGTGCCCTTATATACCAAGATAATTTATTTAGCATCTCACGACTGATAATGTATTTGGATATAAGACATAGAGGAAGGAAAGACTTCCCAGGACACAAGAGTCTGTGCTGTCACTCCCTGCACCCAGCTTCAAACGACTCCTTTTCCAGACTGAAACATACAGTGACAAATAGGTGGAACTAACTGGCACATACTGAACTTCACAGTTTGTTTGTGTCCTTCCTCACCATGTCCTTCGCCTGCACCTCACCTCCCAGCCTGGATGGGGAAGGGCCTGCTGCTGACTTTTTAATGCTCTAAAGCAGACGTTTCTGCTCTCAGCCAAGCTGTGCCGCTCGCCTGCTAATCGACCTTTGGAAATTCACTTAACCTCTGCCTCTTATCTAAAAAGCGGGGCGCTGAGAGGCTTAATTAATTAAGTGGTCCTAAAATGCTTTTAGAAGTGTGCTTGACTTCCACTTCTGCATAAACACAGCATATTGAAGAAGGGTGCAACTGAGGGCATTATGAAAGCCGCCAAAACACCATTACAAAACTGCAGAGCTTTTACTCATGAAGTCAAACCAGTTACCCAAGGGGTGAGGGATTGGGAGCCAAATATTTCAAGTTTTTTGAAGCTGTGCAGCTTCTCAAACAGGGAGCGCATCAGGACGTGGGCAGAGAAGCTCTGTTACAGCTCTGCCCCATCCAGGGGCACCAGGAAGGCTCTGTAAGCAGCGTGGAGAGAATGAGAGCAGCCATCGAGCCGTGCCAATTTTCTAGTGCAAAATCTGCATTTTTATTAAAGACATATTTTGGAAGGCCCATTCAAAAATACATTGTGCTCAGTAAAAATTAACCATTTTCATGCTTCATTGTTAAGGTTACCACAGGATTTTTTTTTTCTTTCTTCTTATTTTTTTTTTTTAACTCTTTTAGAATATTTACAGCAACGATATAAATTGTACAGAAGTTAAGAATGGAATACATGCCCAATAAAAGAAAAAAAAATAATAATAATTCGGTAAGGTGTACCAACAACATGATACAAAGGGTTGTATACAAACATTTTACAAATGGGTTTATTAACTTGCATGAAGTCATCTTTAAATATTCAGCACAATTTAAAACCAATTTGTATCCCAGGATTAAAAAGATGAACACCACCACAGCACATTCCTTCCACAACAGAAATCATGGTAGATCTGACAATCTGTGCGCTTCGGGTTTCTGGTAGCTGTTAGAAGTATTGGGGAACCGTAACCATAAATGTAGGAGTTTCGAAAGCCGCCTCCCCAGTCGGGTATTTCTGGAATAGTGATCGTGAAAGAAAAGACCCCGTTCTTCCTAACTTAGTTCTTCCTTCTTTCTACCAAATGAAATGAATTCAGTATTTCACAGTGGAGATGTGAGCAGTCCTGGAAGTCCTCACCAGATTAAGCGGGCTTAAAAAAACCCTGTGTAGAATTTCCAACAAATGACGGTTTCGTGGAAGGTTTTAGCTCATTGCTCCTTACAAACCACATACGCAGAGATGTTGCTCTCTTTGAGCAGACATATCCCTCAGTAGTCTAAGATGTGCACTAGCTGGAAAAAAAAACAAACAACAAAGCAAGAAAAGGGAAGCCGAGACAGTTAACTACACCTAAGGTTTTGCTTTACTAAACAGTTAAAAGCTCTGCCATTGGATTTACAAGTCAAGAATTTATGCCAAGAGGTTGGTAAGCTACAGGAAACTTGAATAACATCCTCCATCTCGCGATATGAACATGCTGTTACTTTGCTCATGGAAAGCT
Source organism: Coturnix japonica (assembly GCF_054131305.1). NCBI lineage: Eukaryota > Metazoa > Chordata > Aves > Galliformes > Phasianidae > Coturnix > Coturnix japonica. The sequence goes on from NC_140663.1 coordinate 110,549,700, forward strand.
CTACAAAAGCAGTTACTCTACAAAGCATTTCTACACCTGTACAATTAAGATGCCACCTTGCATTTCTCAGAATGGACCCAGAGAAACGATGCCCTGTGAAAACAGAGACCCGGTGGAACAGAAAGCCTGGGAAGGCAGTCTGTTTTGGTGGGGCACAATGAGGTACGGTATCTCACCCAGATGAAATGGAAAACAAAAAGTGAAGAAACTCCTGAGCAAGTCTAAGGATAGCTGTTTGAATAAAACAGCAAACAGGGTGGAGTAGTAGATAAGGCCTCTAACTCCCTGATAAACTGCACTAGAGAAACAACAAAGAACAAGGCAACTGCAATATTTGAGAACCACGTGGGGAAGAGCAAGGGAAGACTGCAAAGCAGTGCAGAGGATGGTGTCAGGATTCTAGGAGAGCTGAGATGGCTTGGAGGTTTTAGAAGTGTATTGGATGAAGGCCCATCAAAATGGTATTACTTGGTTGCTAACAGTACCTAGAGGAAGAATCTTTTTATACACTTCTTCAAAATTTAGAGTCAGTAATAAACTCAGAATAAACAAACAAAACCCCAACCACATTCTGCAAGAGAGGAGGTAGATTGACTTGTAGAGAAGACGAGATGTGTAGAGTCACTCTTAGCCTTAGTCATACATTCCAGGTTCAGACTCTTGAGCCACATTTTAAGAGTCACCTTTACAGGCTACATTCTAAAAAGAGCCTGAGAAATAATTTGACTTGCTGGTACAACAGCATCAATGTATAGAGGGCTCTTCCTCTCACAGTTCTGTGCATCTTCTGCTTAGATTGGCAAGAAAGCCAACTTTTTCTCCAAGCAGCTGGCTGCATACAGTGATACTCTGGGTAATAAATAAGCATCCCAGCATAACTTGGAGCAAATCAACTTCACATGGAACCTATCCTGTCTCATGCAGTATCTATAACGAAAGACTGCTGAGACAACAGATGACCTATGACAGGATTTACCTTCAAATTAAAAGAGGATCTCCTATAAAATTTAATTTGCTTTGCTTAACTACCATTGACTTTGCTTCATGATTGCGGAGTGAGAGAACTTCTGCTTCAGTACATCTGAACCACGTGGTGTGTACAAGCCAGGTGAGCCTGAAGCAACCATGGTGCTGTTTGTTTGACTCAGAAATGAGCCAACAGCTAGAACTTCCAAGCTGTGTTGTATTAAAAGGGTTTACTCAAATTGTTCCCTTTTTAACAAAGGCCAGAAGTTAAATGGCTTTTCTCCTGATTTACTACAAACCCCGTTAATGAATGGTTAACATCATGACACCACTGGGGGAAGCTGTGTGGGGGAAGGCACCTGTTCTTACTGTCCTGATTTAAAGGTCATTTAAAAAACAGTTTAATAGGGCACATCACCTTTCCAAGCATCTTCTGTGACACTCCTAATCCTATTTCAAATGGTGGGCCTACGTACGTGAACAACAGCCTAAACATGTGGTTTATGACATAATCCCATTAATAACCATGTTGTGCATGACAGCTGGAATGGATAAAAGAAACATTCATTGCCACCCCACAATTTGCAGTTTATAATATATGGCTATCCTTGTATGAGATTCAAATATTACTCCCAGTTCTACTCTGGCAGTTTTCAGCACAAACAGAAGTGCATGCAGATATTTTTGAAGCATGTTACACTACTACAACAACAACAAAACAAAAATGAACAACCCCAAAACAAGAACAAAAACCCCTCTGCGCTTCTAGCTCAAAGCTCCCCTCAAAAGCACCTGTTTTCTGTCTTAGCTAAGTAGATGTCAGCATTGCTTTCAGAGTTCCCTTCATTACGAGGAACCACAGCACTGAACTGTGAAGAACATACAGCTTGTTCTGGGTGAACAAAGGTTGGTGTGTGGCCTTTTTACACCGTTAAGATTCATCTTTTAGGAGACCTGATTGCAGTAACAAGCACTGACTGAAGGCCTATCGCAGGACCCTACTGCTGGACAGAGCTCTCAGCTTGGCTCCCAGACACGAGCTAGTGTAGCAGAAAGGCAACAAGCCTGAAGATGATGTGAGAGCGTATTCTAAGTTTGGAAGTTTGTGGCCTGCTTTAACACTGGTTTAAGAGAACCAGCACCCGTACACAGAGTGGCATCAGGACCCATCCATTTAAGTGGGACTGGTTTGGTATCAGAAAGGAAGGCTTGGTATCAGTCCCAAGTGCTGTGGGACAGAGAATGTTTCAGAAAGACTGGGCCAGATCTGGGATTACTGACTTCTTGACATGAACTTGGCCTGGCGCCTGTTGCTGGCAGCCTCTCAGAGGAGCTATGGATCTTAGACTGCGATAACAGAATAAAAAGCGTTAAACAGCCCTAAGGGACTGCTCTCTGTGGTCAAGTCTGTTAACAACACATGTTGCTTTAGGTTAATGCATTTTCACGGCAGTTTAAAAGGACAGCTTATTCACATCATTTCACACAGTTTCAATTAAGATGAGCTTAAGGTGCTTCATGTCAGTTAACAAGAACTATAGTAAAACATTATAGACGAGTTTTGGCAGCTCGAGTTCTACAAAATGACTGTGATTCACTTCTGAAACTTAGTTTCTTTACTGTTCACATCATTAATGATGCCATAATAAGGCAAAGCAGTTTGCCAAGGAATAAAACACAGTTTAACTAATATTATTTATAGTACGTAAATCTATAGAACACGTAACACAAGACCAGTGAGGAGGAAAGCTCACGCTTATAAAATTGTCTGCTCTGTAATTCTCTTCTCCTTTATTGAGGCAGCAAATCACAGCCATATAATAAGACTCCTTTGGAAGCTTCAGCAGAATTGCTTTAGTGTTATTCTAAATATTCGGAAGTTAGACCAGATTAAAAACGCACAATTTACCTCAGCACCAGCTGGTTCATCTGCTGTAAGGTCTTCCTAACAGAACAAAGAAAATACTACGTATGTTCAACACAGTTTGGTATTGAACTTAAATTCTGTTGTGGTTTGTCGAGAAGAATAAGCAGTACAAAAGTAGACACAGCGTTTTGTAAATATGGGCCACCAAACACTTGAACATTCTTTAGGTCACTCTTGAAGCTTTGCTAACTACTTTAAACAGCTCTATGTACAGTCAGAGATTACCCTGATTCAACTCAGTGGGTACTGAGGGGAGGGAAAAAAAAAAGAACCAACCAACCCTTGGGAAACATTTTTCGTTGGTAGAAAACAGAATAGCCATGGACAGCCCAGTACAATCATCTGCGGCATGAAGCTCTTACTATCAATATAAAATTCTTGTAGAGGCAAAAGGAAATATATCCATAAGGTACAGAAGGGCTTGGTATGAACGCTCACTCCGAGGCATTCGTGTTGTACTGCTTAGAGCCCCACTCTTAGGCAACGCTCTCGTGAGGGATTTCAGTGGCATCAGCTCATTTCAAAGCAGACAACAGGAGTGAACTGGCTGTGATGAACTGGGGAATCCAAGAGACTTCTACAATACAACGCCATTCCCTTGATTGCAAAGACCAGTAAATATCGCAGTGTCTTTCCTGGATGCCCACTGAACTTATCAGAATCTGAGTATCCTTTCATATCTACTGTATTTATATATGATACATAAATACATTATTTATATACTACAGCATATATAAATATAGTATATACCATAAATATCTATAGAAAATCACACACACATTTCTTGCAGGCAATTGACAAAGAAATCATATTATTTTGTAAATTCTCTTAGTAGACTTACTTCTTGCCCTGGACAAACCTGATGTACCATCCCTTCATACTGTACTCTATAAGAAAGATTTTAAAGTGGTGGTGCCAAATTAGTTATTGTTAGAACTTTGGTATGATTCAAGAGGTACCGACCATCATGTCCAATTTGCATGGTATCAAAGTAGTTCAGCTCTTACTGTCTGGCTACTTCTGTTAATATCTATGGCTAAATCATCAAGTTTACATTCAGGTTAATCTCTTTTTGGAACAGACAACACATTTGCAGGTACACGTGTCTTATGAGGACACAATATAGAGAGTGGACTATGCTGCGGAGTAATGAGGGAGTTGAATGAACGCGTTTAAAACGGAAAGATTGTATTGTTCTGACACTACAGGCCCGACTCTCCTCTTATTGCACAAAAGTTTAGACCAGCATAATTCTTTTAACTCCTAGTGACTCAACTTTAGTTTATTTTGCCCGTAGCAATAGAGGAATCAGGTCATATATTTGCTACACTTGATCTTCACCAATGCAAAGGCAGTTTTGACAACGCCGTATAGGAACCCAAGATCTATTGTTTTGCTTAGACTGGTCACTGAACTGAGCGTGGGAATATCAGGACAGTAAGATCTAGGGAGAAATTAAGCTGCACGGCAACCTTCTCCCTCAACATCCAAATATCAGATGTGGAGCTTTAAAATACATCCTGAAATATAATAAAAAAGTGCAAGAGTACTTTTAATTTAAATACAGTGTTTATCTTAGTAGTTAATAGACTGCTAACAAGATGTAAAATACACGTATGCATAAAAAGCTCATACCATGATCTGCAGTGCCATGCTATGCATCAAATGTGAAAGTGTGGCATTTCACTTGCAATTCATGCTATGTTTCTTTGGTTTTCACCCCTACTATTAAGTGGAACAGCACCTGCTTTAGCTTGTAGTCATGGGGCACTTTATCTCTTTAGAGGAAAAAAAAGACAAGAAACCAACACAAGTCGTCCTGGGGCTCTGGTCTCTCGATGCAGATGCAGAAATCTCATTAGTATTATTAGGAAAGCTAGGGATACAGGGGAGAACATACCACACTTAGATTATTGTACAGTTCTGCAGTCTCTTACATTTAGCCAATACCTCCAACAAAACAGCCCATTATAACGCTCGGAATTGAACGATGTCTTTTGTTTGTTACCAGTAATTCCTTTAATGCTGGGCTCTTGTAGCTGAGCAAGATTCATACTGTTACAGTCACATTTATATCGACATTCAACTTCCTTTTATTAGAAGTATAATACTGCACTTTATATCACAAATGTATAAAAATATGGCAGATAGTGTCATAACAATACTTTTCTTTTAAATGAGTATATTTAAAAAACAGACAGTTATTTCCCATTTATATATATATTTATATATAGAATAAAATACTCCTGATGCAATATATAAATGTTACCGTTAGTTTTTTTATAGAAACTACTGTAGCTGTTGCACTGCTTCACAATGTTTCAAACAGCTCCAAATAACTTTACATTATAACATAAAAGATATGATTATAACAGTACGATATTAGGTCATCATAAATAAATATTACAAATCCTATCAAATATGGAAGTTTAAAAAACAAATTTAAGACATACGATTTAACTTTAAACCCTTAATGGGGATACACTTTTATCACATAAAACCCACTGTTTTTAACTAGGCAGCAAAAAATGTAGTAAGGGCATAGGTCTGCACATGAATGTTTTCACCCTTCTAAGTGCCAACACATACCAGAAATCTCCCAGCTTTCCAACAGAGATGTGCACTAAGCTGGAATGTAAATGAGAGAAAATGGCAATACATTTTTCTCCCTGAATGGCACACTCTGCCTCTCGTCCAGTGACATTTCTGATGACCAGTAATTCCTAATTCAACTCATTTTACTGTATAATCCCTGACTCTCAATGTGGCGCCAAACAGCGTGGCTCCACATGTACATATTGCACACCTTTATAAAGCTGAAAGTACAGTCTTACCATCACCAGAACTACCACCGCTCCCCTACGTTGACCTCCACGTGAACTGGCCTATCTTCTGGAGCAATTACAAGGCTGTCTCTTTTAGATCATTCAGATTTGGCATCCGTGACCGGTTTGTTCGGTTATATGTGTGCCCGTTCTGTCCACTCTTGGAAGGCGGCTGCTCGGAGTAGGGGGGCCCATCGCTGGCGCTCCTGTTGACAGGGGAGACGTGCCAGGTGGGCTCCAGCTGGCTCGGGATCTGCAGCGTTGGCCGGCTCTTTGGCTGCGGCTCTTGCCGTGTGTTGCTGCTGCTGCTGCTGGAGCTTTGACTCATGGGGTGAATTCGCACTTCAGAAAAAGCAGGTTTGGCCGGCTGACTTGGTAAGGGTTGGAAGCGAGGCTCGGCAGGGACAGAATGATTTGAAGAGAGGTGCAATAGCTTTCGCAGAGATTTTAATGGCTGGCTCTGAAAGACATGGGGAAAGCGCTTGACCTTCTGCTCTCTTGTTATTGTATCGCACCAGACTTCCTATAACAAAGCCGTCACATCTTAAATAATGAAAGAAATCCTTGAACTTCACAGGACTTTTTCACTTTTAATATGTACTCACGTGGCATATTTCCTTCCAAGCTGAGAAAACACACTTGAGAAAAATATTTTCTCATTGTGGTTCAAACCCAAGTAACTATCTGCACTGACAGGCTGGCAGAAATCAGCAGTCAGATATCTTGTTTGCCAGCAGCTCTTAACCCTCACAGCTTCTTTAGCTGGTGAGCAGGTGGAAGGAAAAGGGACACGCAGGGCTACTGAAATGGGTAACAAGTGCCAGGGTAAGCCTGAGTACACAAAAGTTCTCGAGGTACCTCAGATGTTCGAATACAGGGAAGTGATAATGCCACTCACATGAGGCTGGATTTCTGTCATCTTCTCGGGATGCCAATCCTTCTGCCTGCTGCTCTGGTGATTAGAAGAATGAATGGCTTTCTGTAACGCCAGGAGATCCTGACCATCAGTACCAGGCATCTGCAACAAAACATTAGATACTGCTCTCTCAATATATTCTACAGAATATTTGTAAATCATTTTTCCCCAGTTAATTACATAATGCAAGTAAAGCTGATTACTGCAGCAGAATTGCAATCTCCTTTCAGTATTTCCCCCACAGTAAGAATAAGTGGCTGCAGAGGTCATGCAGATTTGCTACACCCTTAGCCCGTAAAGCATTCACATGCTGTTAGTGTTATTTGTTGTAAGAGAGAGCAGTTAAACAGGGCTCCCCAAAAAAATCAACCAAAAATAAATAAATTTTTGAGCCTCATCTTCATGTAAAAGCATTCCGCACTGCAGTTAAGACCATGGATCAGTTCTATAAATTTGTTTCTGAGTGAGGCAGATCAAAATCATGTCTGAAGTGGCGTCTGCCTGACTTTGCCATCACAAAACAAGAGCTTCTCCTTTTCCCATCTTTCTGCTCCTCCACAGATATCCTAAACCAAAGAACAAACTGAAAAACTCAACAACCCTAAGAAAACAAAACACAAATTCAAGAGAATTTATGGCTAACATAGAGACTTCAAGAGTTTTAAGCAAAAAAAAAGGACAAAAAGAACAACTCAGTTGGACATATTTTTAAATGGAAGCTGTCTTTTTAACGTGAACAATCAGGACAAACACAAATGCACTAAAAATATGAGCTAGAATTGGTATTTCAGATAATCTGTTAATATTAATATTTAATTAAATTCATGTATAATGGAGCAGCTGACACAGAAAATGCATTTTCAATATAACTATGAACCAAACCGAGTGAATTTTTTTTCCTGATTGAAGTGGACAGAATATTTTTAGTTTCAGACATACGCAGTTTCTCTGGAGCGACATACACTGCACTTTCAGTATATCAGATAGTCAAAAACCATTTGTCTTCAGACACAGTCTACTGCAACAGAACTGCCAATTTTACTTCAATTTATCGAACTGGCCCAAGATACTTAACTGGCATGAAGAGAAAGTGACCCCATGAAAATAAAACACATGCTGCTGTAGTCAGTAAAACAAGTTTACTGGAGCATTTTGCAGAGCTACTGTACTTAAAAATTAATACCATGGGTAGTGTGACTACAGGAAGCTTTTTCAAAGAAGAACTATGCTTTAAATTATTCTTTGAATTAAAAAGAGGAAAGAGGGATTTCTTGATGCTTGGATTCTCCCCGCTGGTTGAGTCTGTCTGTAATATAAGATACAAAATCTAAATGCATAGTATTTCAACGCAAGAGACCTGTCCTTACCATATAAATTCATTACTTTACTTTGTAGTTCCAATGGTACCAAGTATCAACCCTATGTATAATCTGCTTCAGGAAAATATAATGATTCAATAAAGAAAAGTGCATGGAATAAATTCAAGGAGCTCAGTGCATATAAAGCATGGAAAAAGAGATCAGTACACATATTCTTATATTCATTTCCCATGAGCATTGCAGAGTGCATCTCAAAGCCTTTTGAAAACTGCAGGCATGTCTTGTTGACTTTACTGAGTTTTGGAACTCCTATGATAAGGATCTACAATTATATGACACTTCTTATTTTTATACAGGTAAAATATCAAAGATATACTTATAATATTAGCAATCAGTTTTAGCAAGAGCAGTCAATAATTACCTCTGGAAAAAATACAAGTGTTCTACTTCTAGCTTTTAATAAGGGCTATGGCTCCAAGATTAATTATTTCAGTTCTGACCAAAACACGACTCCACCAACTTGATGTACAACTGCAAGAGCACTGCCTGTTTCAGCTTTACTTCCCTAACACAGTCAAAGAGCATAGCAGTAAATGGAATTATTAATAATAATAATGATAATAATAAACTATCAAGAATTAAAATTATGAACAACATTTCTCCCCAGCTGAGGTACAAACAAGCATTATTTTACCTACCAAAATTAAACTCTACAGTACAGTCTAATACTCATACGACTAAATAGAATAATGGGTGCATCACCAGAAGAGAAGGGCTTCAAACAAGCTTCTCATCTTCTAGGTAATATATGTTAACAAAAGATAAAGACACTAAATAGCATAGCTTCTTTAGAAACCCTATGGTCAGAAGAATTTCCTGTTTGCAGTGCAGTAAATTAAAAAGGAATTAAAGCATCAGTAGAAAAAATGCTCATTTGCTTCTGTTTGTTTCCAAAGGATGTAATTTCTTCAGCCCCATTGCTCACCATACGTGTCAAAGTCTGATTTTGCCTAAAGAAGGGCATGTTGACACCATACACAGCATTCATAGATATTAAAATGTTTGTTAAAAAACAACCCTGTGATTCTAGCAAACTTCAATGCTACATTACTAAATGACTCCCAACAAGATAAAAGAAGAATGAATAAGAGCAGCTCTGCAGAAACAATATTGCAAAGAGTTCCCATGGCAGACAATAATGATTATTAATCCCATGGAGAACTGCAGCTGGAGAATGGTTCATTCTAGTCAGAATGGTTAATGGGAACAACTCTGAACAATGACATGTCAACAAATCATATCAGTTCTGAGCTATCAGGAATTTTGAGAATGGTGTTATTAAGATACCTTTAATTCAATTTCAGTCATTTTTGTGACTCCTATGATAATCACAAGCAAAATGAGACTTTCCAAAGAATATCAGAAGTAAATAATAACTAGTGAATGTGATATTAGCACCCTCTTAAACTCTACGGCATGCTTCCCATTATGACTGTTCTCTGGCCTACTTTGTTACTTGCTGCAGCAAGTTTTTATCAGAGTATATAGACAGAATGAGACACTTCTAGGAATGTGTAAGAATTATAAACTTCAGAAACAAAAACCAAAAACTCAGATAGTCACAAGCTCTATGTTAGATTTTTTAACATGAATTCATAGAAAACATTCACATAGTTGCCAAGAGCTTTTACTATGGGTGTAGAAGGTTTTACTACTGAAGTCAAACTTGCTGTTGAACTGAAGTTATTGATTTTCATTTGCACTGGAAGATCCTAAGGAACATCTCAATGTTTGTTAGGTAGACTTCCTCAACTAACAAACAGTGAGCCAGACACTTGTGCATATCATGGCATGCACAGGCTGCCCCTTGAGACTGCCTTGTAATCAACTGTAAGTAGAAACGAGAGTTAGTTTTTTGGATCAAGTTGATGTCAGCAGGTTTGTAGCTGAGGATGCAAGAGTTTTATCACTCTCTCAATTCAGGAATTGTATGTGTCTTCCTGAACACCAGTTCTAACTAGACATTGCAGTTTCCCCTCCATATGTAAACCTTCTCTCTCTCCCCCTTTCTTTCTTTCCCTCTCCTTAAGAATGAGAAGAAATAGGAGTAAGGATATGTATAAATCTGCCTTGGCTTGTAACCAGAGATGTTTTCAGCCATGAAAAAGGTCCTCAAGAATTCTCTTTTACAGCTGTTTGATCTTCCTAATGGGAGCCTGAAGTTTTTCAAGCTCTGAGGACAGTAATGCATTTCTGCTCTTTGAACGGCATCACCATATCCTGCAAAAGAATCTGTTGCAACACCTGCTTAAAAGCTGCACCTAAATTGGATGTTGAAGTATCTGAATGAATACAAGGACATATATAGCACATGTATCTGACTGTCATATAGAGAAAACAGAAAATAAAGTAAAAACAAATACATACACGCAGGTATGACCACAAATACTAGAAACGTACTGTACTGGCCTAGCATATTAAAATAGCGCCATTTAAAACTGATATATTTTCTTTCATAAATAATTGTATACTTACGGTTTGAGATTTCTTCTTTTTCTTTTTTATTGCCCTGAAAAAACCTTGCTTTTCTTTCTCCTTAAGCTGTTCAGAGTGACTGTTAAGATTTTCAGGACTTTTCCTAGACATGAGATAAGGTATCGTAAGATAGATTTTATTTCGATGCTTTGCAATTTCTGCATAATAACGAGACCTTAAGCCAAAGAATGAAAATTAACAGTTAAAGCACTAAGATTCTTAGTATTTTAGCATTCATTGGTTCAAGGGTTACTGTACAAATAATGGATAGATAACCTTATTAAATGGAACAGGAAGAACACAGTGTCAGGGTAAAATTACTAGCTCAAACCACTGAATAGTTATTTAGGGGAAAGGCAAGCATGCATTTCTATTTCATTTTCTTTTAAGCCAGAATTTAATATTCCAACCAAAGTATTTACACCAAAGGTCTTTTCTAAAAATTGAAATCATAACTTAGAGAACATAGAAAAGATGAGGAAGTATAAAAGCACCGATCCAGTTTATCCACTGCCTGCTAGAGAGCCAGGAGTTGCAAAGTTTGCCAGGCAGAAAGCATTTTCAATCAAAATTCCTGACCTTTGCTGACACGGTTCCAAATTTATCATCAAGGAAGTCTGGGGATCTATTGCTGCCCATTTCAACTTAAATACTTCAGTTATTTTGTTATGCATGGGTGAGACAGTGCTGGCAAAAAGAGATGACCCCAAAGTGGAACAGTTGACTTGCCTGAAGTTGCAATTTTATTTATTTCCACCTGAGGTCTTGTTTACAGATGAATTATCCACAGCTGATAAATGGCATGTTACTTACTTAAAGCATATGCAGCAAACTATGTATGTCAAGTCCTGATATAGAGTAAAAAGATGGCTTATGTAGGACAGTGGTGAGTCAGAGCTGAATGCAGTTCTAGCGCCCTTTAAAGTATTATGAAAACTGGAAATGGCAGGGGGAAGTTTCACAGAGGTAGAAAGAACAGCCTGCATTAAAAGAGTCAGAGATTTCCAAGTCTTTAGTATGTTAAAAAACACAAACTCCAGCATTTCTGGTTTTCTTGGTTGCGGCGTGCAGGTAGTTATCCAGGAAGAAATTACAGAGTACTCAATGGTTAAAGCAGAGGGGCAAAGACATAACAAGTAGGTACATGATGAGGCCACAGAAGCCATATTGTACATAAGGCACCAATTTTAATAATGAGGATTATTAACCACCAGAAGTAATTCTTTAGCGAAGTAGATTGGCATCTTTTTGATAGTTTTTGAAATCTGACGTTTCAGATCAGGACTCCTGCTGGGTACACAACTGGGCCTTGACCCCAGAGAACTGATGACATTTAATGGCAGCTAACACAGTGGAGGTCATACTTGGTGCTCTAATAGCCCTTTTTAGCCTTGAGGGGTTTGAAAACAAAAATGAAATTATTCTGCTGTCTTGCTGCAAAACCTGATGGACGGCCACAGTCCTCAGGGCTCTGGATGATGAGGAAAAGCAGCTTTTCTTGGAGCAACTGTAATGTAGCAATACTCTGCTATAGTTGTCTTTGGGTTCTAAATCTGGCTTACAGCACTACGCTGCAAGCTGGTGATTCAGCTGCTACTACATGCCAAGCTGACATTTTTTTTTCCAGGCAAATGGGAAACACATAATTGCAGTGGGAATGACTAGAGATGCCTCTCTTATTGATAAAAGTATCTTTACTCTCAATCAGGGCTTGATCAGTTCCTCGAATTCTACCCAAAATAGAAAAAAAATGTTACTTGGTTCTATGGAAATGCATGCAGTGTTTAAACACTGTAATAAAGTGCAATTATTGAGTAAGATAAACGTGAGTAGGGGAAAGATTTATAGGCAGAGGAAATGGTGGGAATTTTCCTAGTCTAGATTTCTTGTAATTTAAATCTAGATCCAAAAAAACATTCAAGCATTCAGTGTGATAGACAAGATGTGAAAATCTGAAATGTGAAAGGTGATATGGGAAAAAATCTCTACTTCAGTATATTAAGTTTCTATGACATATTTTAAAGATCCCGCATTGCTACAGGTTCCTGCTTATGTCATGTCCCTGGATTTGGTATCACTGCATAACAGCAGTAAGCTTTGTATTATTCATCTAAAACATCAAGGAGAAAGCCCAAAAGTAAACACTACTGAAAGCTTTACAGAATCTGTCAACTCTCAAGAATGACTTCGCACAGGCAAAACAACTACTGAATTATTTACTAAAAGATATTTATTTTGGGGAGTTTCGTCTTCCTTAATCTATTAGAAAACCTTAGAGGAAACCAAATGCCCCAGATATCTTGCTCGTACTCTGAAAGTCATTTGTTGGGCTGAGAATTGCTCACACCTTTCCCCAAAGGAGCTATTGCACATTGATGTCTGCTACGGCTATTCTGCTCCAACATCCAACCTTCAGTGGAAACACTCTACGTTTTAAAGGTGAACTTAATCTTCAGAATAAAACCTGGGACAACTTTTGCCACACTTTCAGACAGATTCAGTCAAGAATAATTGTTTTATTTGGTCCAATGAACTCTGTGCCATAAATTCCTTCATTATGACTCCAGTGACCAGACGGTGGAGAAATTTAGGAGGCTGAGAACTCTGCTCATTTTAAGTTGCTGCTTACCCAAAAGGCAGTGGTTTTACACCAACGGGTTTATGTCATTAACTCCTATGACTCATATTGCAATACAGTTGTCTGAAAAAGCACTGACCTTGAGAAGCAACTACTTCAAAACACATGCTCATTATATCAAGAGAGTGAACATATATAGCATTACAGCAGGAAGCTTCAACACCAGGATTTTGTAATGAGTAAAAATAGAGCAGAACATTTGGATCGATGAGATAAAACACGGGTATTTCAGGCATCCCAAAAGATGGGTTTCAGACAGTGGACAGCACAGGGAAAAAATGAAAAAATAAAAAAGACTATCAGAAAAAAATCAGTGGTGTAGTCACACTGCAGTTCTTACAATGTAACTGCCAAGTCTTGGTCTTTTGCATCAAGCTTCAGGTCTTGAGAGCAAGCAGTTGTACCAGAGCCTGTGACACAGTGCCTCTTTCACTAGCAGGTAAGAAAAGCCATAGAGAAAAGTCCTCACTGACAGAACTTGCCCTCAACCAGAAATTAAAAGCAAAATGTGCTCTTCTCCATTATTTACTCTTTGTTTTTGGTATGCTTAGGACACATAATATAGATCACACTGGTTATTCTGGTCAAAGATACTTGGAAAAAGACATAGAAACAAGAGAAATGCTGTGACTAACACTATCGAAAGCATTTATCTCCCGTTGGGCAGGAAAGGCATCCAACCTTGTGCAGGTACATCAAGGTGTAGCAGGAAACATGCATGGGGCAGGCAAGCTGCTGTGCTTTAATATAGACTTCAGAAAGTAAGAAGCATGCTGTATTCATGCTGCCACATATACACTCATACCGCACACAGCTCTTCTCTGGAAGCAACTCCTCACACTTCAGCTTAAGTTACTCTTCATTAACCTTAATCTCAGCAGGGAGCTGGGTCAGAAATCCTCTAACTGCCACAGTACTGTTCTCTTTAGAGAACTGCTCACAACTACATGAGCAAGATTTGGGTCTAATGGAGGAGTTATTGAAATGTCTGAAGTTTTCTTTCAAAGAAACGTGAACAAGCAATAATAAATTGTTGGCAGTTATACAGTTACCATAAAAGAAAGCAAGATAACGTCAGAGACCTGAGAAGCATCTCAAATACGTAGTTTACCTAAGATATCAATCCCACAAGCCGAAGCCCATAGTACCTTTCAGATGTATTGGTCTCAAAGCCTGGCACTGAGAGCTTGAAAAGCAGTGTTTAGATTTGATTTCTGATAAGAGTCACCTTTTTTTTTTCATGAAAAAGGTAGGGTTTATTAGTTGGAATAAAGCCCAGGTCTACCATTTTATATACTGAATGCAAAGCAGAAGCCATTGTAACTACTAGGATCACCATGTTACGGCTTGACAAAAAAAGTATACATTACTTTATATGTATGTATACATACTTTATATGTACACCCCCTCTATACAGTAAGCAAAAAAAAAAAAAAACCAAAAAAAAAACCTCTATGTTCATCAGGCTTATTTCTCAAACAGAATATCGATGACTACAAACTGTGGAAGGCTTCCTTTCAAATCGCGTTACATTTCATTGCCCAGTTTTAGTACAAAACTAAACCCACTGATGACCAGGGAAGGGACAGTGAAGAGGTGCTGTTTGGTAGTAAAAAGCCTACCATGCACTATCAGGGAGGCTGAGAAGCAGCCAAACAGATGAAAAACCAAACAGAGCAGAAGATAATGCATATGCCATAGTCTTGGAAAGGAAATGTCAGAGGGAAAGTGATACCATTTGGAAGGTGAACACCTTCAAGCTATGCCGAGCAGATTCCTAAAGCCTGCACCCATACTATATCCATACCAGTGTAACACACTGTTGATTTTTAAACTTGCAAACTACAAGCTTAATTTAAAAAAAAAAAAAAAAAAAAAAAAAAAATTAGATAAATTCTAGGCATTCGTAAACGAACTAAAGCAAATTTGCAATGCATGAATATTCATACTGCAGACAGCTGAACAAGCTTTCAGCTGCCTTGTTCAGGTACTGGTAACCTTCTAGTTTCAGGGAGCTCAGTGTGACTGTACTTTCACACTGACACTGAAACAGCAATATTAAAGACAGCTGGGTCACATTCATAACATATATGTTTTGGAGTGCTGACAACTAACGACAGATAAGAGTAAGCCTCTGACACTCCCAAGAGTAGGATGTTCTTCTCTTTGTTCTTGAGTCACAGAGTGTTTGTGTGCTTATTTATTTCTACACATCTAGAAAATAATATATGCATGCCTCATTATTATTTTTGCAGGCAGATATGACACATTCCGGCTGTTTGTCACAGAACAAATAAGCTTTAATGGACAAAAAGATCCATGCAACAAGGCTTTCCAAACGTTTCCAAATACCTTGTAAGCAATCAAGCATTTCCAGTATGACGTATGATAATGAACATCAGAGTTGATTCCGAAGAAATATTTAGAATGATAATAATGCAAAGCTAGGGGTAACACAGGTCAGCATTTTGGCACGCTAGCAGAACAAGGTTAGGTATCTTGCCTATTACCTACTAGTTATGCCCAGCTCACAACAAAGCTTGTGCAACTTGAAAGAGAATTAAACATCTATGCTTGTTTCTAAAGATGGAATACTAAGCAAGCTCAAGGCCATTCAGGAGAAACTAAACTCAAGCAAAAAAAAAAAAAAATTCTAGAAAGACAAAATATACCTTTTTCTTCCCCCCCAAATCAGATTCTCAAAAGTTCCGAAATAGTTTAGTAATGTAATAGTAAAATAGTAATTTAATAGTAAAACCTGATCACAAAAGTAGAGTTTATAACATCTTTATTTCAAAGAGGCAGGACAGCAGGGACAGAGTGAAGAAATGCACACAAAGACAAGGGAACATTTGTGACAATTCAGTCTTGCAAACATTCACAAAATCTTTGACAGAAGAAAGGTAACACAGAGCAGTAGTATGAGAGGAGCAGTATTTTACAGCAGGGGCAAGTCTGAGTGGAATACATGTCACTCATAATTTGAGATGAATTGTTACGTACCATTTATGTATGTCTGTCAGACATCAAATATTTACTTCATCATAAAATTGATGTAAGCAAAATCACAATCCATTAGCGCTTTCGACATTTTCATAAGCATTTACACAACTTCTATACAGAAAATTGAGTAGAGGAACACAGACTCTACATCACTCGGAAATCTGCATTTACGGCACAGAACAATTCTGCAACAACATTGGACCATTGCTGGGACAGCTTGCACAGAGCAACAGGTAGAGCTGGGCAGGAAGCACTTCAGGAAAACTGGGAGTAGGAAAAGGAAAGAGAAAGAGGAATGCATCCCAAAGTTAACTTGCTATTGAGGGCATTGCCATTCTTTCCATTTCACAAGACTAAATGATTATTCTGTGGGTTTTTCCTCTCAAAGGAGCCGTTCCACTTTGTGGAAATATCTGAGTATATAAAACGAAGCAAGGACTAACTCAAAGTTAATCAAGGGTCTTTTTCACTAGGCTGTACTTTGCATCTCTCTGGCCCTTCCATTATTTCAACAAGATGAAATTTCTAAAGGAGAATATATTTAGGGTAAAAAGAGAATGCACTTTAACTTCTGGTTCAGGGCACTCACTCGTTAGATCCAAGATCTCGCTTCATGTCTCTGGTTTAAATAACAAAGAACAAAGGCCCTGTGCTTGAGTTCTTCACATGCCAAAAATAACACTGACCCTACAGTACTCAGTATTTTGAGTGTTTCTCTGGTTTCGACTGGCAATTAGATGCTGGAACTGAAGATTCTTCCCAAAAATTGTTAGCTGATGCTAGTTTGTTCCTTTGAAAAGTTTTGACTTTGGTAATTTGTAATTGTAAGGAAAATAAATACTTGGTCAAAAAATTCCCAACCAGCTCTAACAACATATGTTATTATTTCAGTTCAGAGTTGAAATAACATTACATGTTCCTTTGTAATAACCACATAATAAAAGGTAATATATTACTGAAAGACGTATAAGGGAAAAAAAGATTCCAGTTGTCTTCTAGTATGCAAGATAATAAGATTCAAATATGAAGGATAAGAAAAGACGTAAAAAGCTTCAACAGTGAAAACAAAGACCTTATTTAGCCACATACATTACAACAATGGTACCACCTTTTTACATAAATGACCAAATCCCAAAACTAACTTGCAAACAAAACCGATGTAGGTGGAGCTACTGAAGGACAGGAAGCAGATTCTAGAGAATCAGAGCAGGTGACAAATGTTCTGGAGCATCTTCCACTGCTGACATGGGTATGTAACCTGAACAAAAGCTGAGATAGCATTTGTTCGTGTCCCTCCTCCTTTCTTTCTTAAGCAGATAATTCACATATTATTCACATGAAAATACAATATGTTAACAAACCAAAGCAACAGTTTTTTTTAGCCAGCATAATTTTATCGCACTTTCAGAGAGCAGCGTTTCAGATAATGGTACAAAGTACACTTTAGTCATGAGAACGCATACAGCCCATTCCTCCCAACAATCCTTGGAAACTGTTGGCTTATTTTCATTCACTGTGATGGAACAAAGTAGAACATTAAGACTATGTTAGAGCTTTACAGCTCTCACAGTGAGAAAATTAAGATGTTTCCCTTTTAGTCCTGCAAAGTTATGCATATACTGCCATTCCATTAGCATAATTAGAGTTAATTGCTCTATGTTATATAATAGCATCATGTGATACTTTCAAATCTTTTAAAATCGATATACACCACTAAGATGTTGCTTTAGCCACTTTCCCATAGAATGTGCTCAATTCCTTCTGTGATGCATAAGCAAAGAAAGCAGCAGTCCCCGCTGCAGGGTGAATATTATATTCTTCATTAACACGGTTCTATTCTATATATGGAAACATGCATTTTGATATATGTATTTTCTACATTTGTTTGACAATTCATGCTTCTAGAAACCACAGATGAAGCTACAGGTTTACTATATGCACATAAGCAGTTTGTATTATCTTTAACCAAAGGTTGATAATGGGGAAAAAACAAGAAAGAGCAGACAAAAGAACACCATTTCTAATGCATTCAATGCAATGAAGTATTTCTTGTTGCTCAAAAGGGGACAGCAAACATGCAATGTCATTTCAGTACAGTCAGAAGGAGCACTAAAGCATGTATACACAATAGCAAATTTTGGGGAAAAAAGAATCTCATAGGTTATTTTTCTCCTCTTAAAAATCCTTTTCTTTTGTCCTGCCATTCTCTACACATCTGTGTAAATAACAACTCACCAGGTATCAAAGGTGGTTTGTCTCTTGGAGTGGTTTGCCGTGGTGCTGCTGTCTGCTGGTAGTACAGAGGCTCTGTTAGACACATTGTTTTCTATGTATGTGCTGTCTGGACGCGGAGATGGAACTGGACAGAGAAAGAGCGAACACTGTATACTAAGCTCTGCCAAAAATCACATCTTTGAATTGTATAATTCCTTTCTACCTCTTCTACAAAAACAGATGAAGTAACAGTTGCACTTTATGTAAAAGCAGAGAAAAGCACTTTCTATCTTTTACAGTTTGGAAAGCCCTTATTTTATAATAATTGCAGGATAGTATTGTAAAATGATGGCATCATTAGAACTTGGGTAAGATATCCTAAAGGTCATCTAAAGATGCCTGCAAGTGTGACAGATAGTTAAAAAAAGGAAACAGAATAAAAGGTTGGATTACTGGTATTAAAGACACAAAATACTACAGCTCCCCCTTTGTCTTAACTCAAGCCTTATATAATACCACTTTCCCAATGAAACGGTTAAGCCTGTGCATTAAAATAAAGTTGCTTCCTGTATGTAGTTAAATAATTGCAATGGGAAATTGACAAGGATCGGCAGATCTGAACACGGCCAAAGCAGGTCAACTGCCAATTGATCAACCTGAAGAGGATCAGAGGGAGACTGGAAACTCTACTTAAGGTTATTAGGTGACTCATAATCGAATTTTAGCTGATTGTGACTACTTAAGGTTCAGGGGAGCCCCAAAAGCCTCCTAATATTCATAGGACAGTAATTAGCTCGTCATCCTTTTTTCTTCAAAAGGATTACCCAGGTTTAGCCATGAGACAGCTGCTCACAAATCACTGTTTTTATTGTACCATACCAGAACATTATCTATTCATGTATACACATGCAAATACACACACATGTGTGTATATATGTATATATGCTCCTGCTTTACTGTTTAATCTCAACTGGGCTTGCACAGCTGTGCTTTTATTTGCCAAACCCCTGAATTTTAGCAAGCCTGTGCAAAAGATACAAATCTAAGTTTCAATGAATGAACAAGTAGCATTGGAAGATCCAGGTACCGTATTATCTAAGACTGATCAGCATGTCAATGTGTCACAGGTACAAAGGTGTTAAGATTTAATATTACTAAGAATTTAAAATATGAATTGACATTTAAAAAAATAACGAGTTGTCTACTTCAGCAATTTTCATTTATTTTGTTCAACTTTCCCTAATAAATTACCTTCTGGCTTACAAAGTACCACACTGAATATGCTTTTTCAAATATGCAAAAATACTTTTTGCTCAAAATGAATCCTAATGCAATTACTCCATACAACTGAGTAAGTCAGTCTAGAATCTGAAAGTATGGTAACCATTCTTTTTTGTTTTTTTACATTGCTCACTTTAGTGCTCTGCACCAACTTCCTCAACTTCACCTATGTTCCATGTTAAAATTCTTGTTTAATTTTTAAAGATGCACCACAAAATTACCTCTGTAAAAACTGCCAACTCTTCTTGGAACACCTTCATTATACAGAATTCTATTTTCCTTAGTAGATGCTCCATCTTCTGTGTGTGGATCATGATATGCTCCACCCTAAACAAAAGAAGAGTCAGCTATTTAAAATGAAAGGCTACAGGCTGATTTGCAGTGTTTTCAACTAACATACACAAGCAATAAACTCCGAACTTTACTACAGACAGTTTTCATTTCATGCTATGAAAAACTGCTGGTCTCAAAACCACATACCCCATAATCAACAATTATTTGGTTTTGCTGTTTGTTCACTTCTTCCAAAATGGCATTAGCAAAATTTTGCCTCTTAATTGTAATTTTAAGGACTTTAGCATGATTCAGACCTCAGATTTTCGCCGTGAATGAAATGCAGCTGTAACATCTCTGGAGGAATCTTTTACTGGAGGTCTTGTTAAATTTGTTTCTGATGGAATCTGGTCACTCTGCTAATGGCAAATTTTAAAAAATAAACAAGAAATGCATGTAATTTGTGATTATTGCAACACCAAAGCACTATCTCTTAACAGCTGTTACACAGTAGTACCTACAGGAGCCAATAGTCACAAAATCTACTGTTCACAAACTAAGAGGCAGTCTCAAAACTAAGAAATGTATAAGCTGAAATAGGTAAGTCAGACAGGATAACTAAAGCACATCACCAGGATAGCAAAAGTACATCACTATCTCTAAGTAATCTATGTTTCTGAATAAAAACTTTCTGGAAGGTACATTAAGCAAAAACTTAAGTACAGAAACCACTGTATGTATGGAATTGGCCACCAAATTTGAATTAATCCCTTTCTTAAATGAACCAGAAGCTGCAATTGTTTCTGCAGCAAGGACCGGAAAAAATTTAATACTCTAAGTCCTCCCAGGAAACTGTAGCCAACCCCCTGAATGACTCTGAATCTAGAACATTCCAGAAGGATGAGACCTTAAAGAAAAAAAACAGCCCCCAAACAAACCACAGTTGGAAACTGGGATTTCAATTCACAGAGTGATTTCCAAAATTTGTTTTGCCTTTCATTAATAAAGACCTGACCTCACCACCATCAAGAAAATAACACCTAAACTGTGCCAAGGTGAGAAATGCAACTAAACAATGGTGGTTTAAATCACAGATTGCTTCAGTAAATTCTGAGTTTGATAAATTCGATTAAATTATGGCTTAAGGTACTTTTTGTTGTTTAGCATTAAAGTTATAAATGTGAGACAATAAGAGCAATCTGTACTTGATTTTATTCTGCCTATCCCTTTGTGTACATTTAACTTTAAAAGAACCCTTAAGAAAACAGTGTTGTAACTGAGACTTGAAAAGGCTAAAAAGCAACACCGAATGCAAATAGGATTTAAACTTAGCAAACAAAGAATGATTTTCTTTAAAATGAATTGTTAGTGGCTGAACAGAATCCACAAACAGGGAAGTGAGGACATTTCACAGAACATGAGCACAGAGTCAGACAACAGTAGCAGAGAAAAGCAGTAGAACTGAATGGAAAAATTTACTAGGAAAACAGTACAAATTGTCTGACAACCTTTATATTATTCCTATAAGTTTTGAGTTCACTATGGCTGAGGGAAGTGAAATTTTCTCATTTGTAATACAGAATGTGGCAAGAAAAGGGGGTAGGAAATGACCAAAGAATGACTTTTGTAAAAATGCCTGAGTCATGCTAATATTGTTATTTTAATTCTGATTTGTTATTGAAAATAACCAAAAAGAAGAAAAACAGATGGAAATGTTTTGCAAATGTACAGATTTGCCATATATTTCAGAAGAATATTTTTCCCTTCAGGCTTCTGCTGGTTGAAATGTGGCTTTAAAACAATGAATTGAAGGCTTAAGTTTAAAGACCGCTGACAAGAAAAGTTGGAGGTGAATTCTTTACAAATGATTTGACATTCCAAAGCAAACCATAATGAACAAAATGCTAAGCATTAGGATGTGTAACTGTTTTTCTAACTGAAATAAAAAGTTTTTCAAGTAGCTGTCAAAAGACAAAGAATGATATGATAACAGGAAATAAAATTAGAATTAATTATCAATTTAATATCAGCTAAATAATTCAGAGAAGATCTTAATAGTAAAGAATGCAAGGCAGCATGAGCTTTTATTGGACAAACGTCAAATGTTGATATTACTGCCCTTCTACAAGACTACTGTGAAGAACAAGTAACATTCAATGTGACTGAAATGAGAGAGAGAAAAAAATGACTGCACACAAAAAATAAAATCTTATTTTGAAGCAGAGCTTCTGTTTCAAATTCCTTCTAAGTAGCCACTTTTCTTTAAATTCTCTTCTTCTATGAGATTTTTTTTTTCTTTTCTTATAAGGAATAATTCACTTAATTCTGAATGGAAGACATATACTAAGTACAAAAATGATGTATTAGTAATGTGCTTTAAATAAATGAATAAAAATACCTTGTCTATGCTTTCTTCTACTGAAGAGCCACCCAGTATGTGAAAACTTTTTTTTTATGATTGTACACTACCAGTCTCCTATGTGTATATATTACGTAAATTAAAGAGGGAGAGGTTTTTTAGTCTTCTACAGTTAAGTGTATTTTTTAGACTTTCAGTAATACATGTAGCTCTGACTTTCTGTAGTTTGTCACCAAATCTACACAAAAATTTACCTCTGAAGTCACTTTATGACATACGCATGTATATAAAAAAAACCAAACACTAATTTTATTTGCATCCATCTTTTGGATCAATGGCACAGCAGTCTAAGGATATGGGGACATTCAGCTTGTGCAAAAGCTTAAAAAATTCACAACTATAGCGTTAGGAAAGTAAATCAATACTGAAACTGGCCCTTTCTCCACAATGATGAAGCAATACTCGTATTATAATATAAATATAAGTAATCGCTATAGCGCTGCTAAGGCGTCAGTTCACTGGTGGCTTCTCCTAGAAAAAAATCTCAATCCTGTCCCAGTCATTTATCATACTGATCAGGAGGAATGGTGCAGTTTTTTATATCCCTCCACCAAATCATGATATTTCATCAATGTCATGCTATACACAAGTGAAAAAGCTCACTTCAAAATTTAAGATTGCTGTTCAAAACAAAAAGACATACTAGAAAAGTTAAATAAAACACAAATGAGAAGGTTAATTAAGGAAAACCAACGCAATAAAAATGACATCAGAAAACACGACAGACTAGGAACTACAAATTAAATGTTAACTTCACAGTAATTTTTTCTGTTCTCACATTTCAGTACGTTATAAAAATAGCTATCCAACCATTATTAGTTTTAATAACATGGTCTCATTTTGCATCCCAACTATTTAGCGTCTTTTTGACATTTTTGGTCTCACATTCCTTGTCTTACAGCATCACGGAAGAATAACTAAGCAAACAAACAGAAGAGAGAAAGCAGGACACTGTCCCCACATGAAATAAGGAGAGGAAGGTAAGTCTTCTGTAACAGATGATATTTTGAACTAACCCTATTAGTATCTTCCGTACAGTCTTCTCGTGAAGAGCCAACAGACCTTGTGAGTGACTTATGCTGCACCTGTGGAGATAACAGTTGCAGGCTGTTTGCTCTGGCTGCCATCCCTTGCCCTATGCTTAAGCCACCCTCTGAGCCCTTTGACCTCACTCTGTCCCGGCTCACATACATAGAGTGTCTATGAGGGCGCTGTTGTGAAGAGAAAGGACTGGTATAACCTAGGCCATAGGAAAAAGATTCATGAGGAGCAGAGAGCGAGTGAGAATGGCTTCCATCCATGTGATCTGGCAGTTTTAACTCCTCCATTGTTTTGGAGTGTCTGGTTGAAGGTCTTCGGGTGTCCAGGGTCCCCTCGCTGCGGTTATTCCTCCCAGATGGGCTGAGCAAAGTTCTGTTATCGCTATGCCGGGGAGCGGTAGGACTGGTAGGAGAGTTCAAGTCCATACAGCTGGATGGAAAATAGCGACTGCTGTTTGGTTCCGCAGCTTGAGCCCGGGCCTCAGATAGGTTGCCCACGGATTTTGAGTCTGTCAGAACCCCATGGCTCTTTGACTTTGTCCGATACGAAGGACTCTTAGAAGACTGTGGAATGGTATCAATATAGCTGTGGCGACTATGCTTATCACCGGGCTGCAGTGTCCCAGTTTTACTTTGAGATGTTTCCATAAATGAGTGCCGGTTTTGCTGTGACCTGGTGTTAGACTTCAGGTACTTCGTGCCTGGACCTTCAGAACTTTTTGGCTCCACATTAAAATCAAACTCTGTTTTTGCCTTTGCTTCCTTCGGACTAAGAAGATGTGGCATATTATTGTTGGCTAGATCTTTATTGCCAGACCCAGGCTGGTTGCTTGATTTCTTCGCATGCATTGGACTATGTGCAGCTCCAGAAAGGTTTCCATTTAAAAAACTTTCATTTGCTGGAAGTCCCTCTTCTCTCGGCCCGCCAACCCCTAGCGTCTGTATATCCTTGCTGTTTGATCTGTGGTGTGACTGCAAAGCAGAACTTTTGCTGGCTTGGTTTCTACATTAAAATGCATAAAGAAGCATTAATATACCAGATTATATACTCATGTATTAGTAACTTCAACAAAAGTGCACTCATTTTAGATGGGAGTTGCCATTTTATAACAAAATTAGCAACAAGATCAAAAATTTCTGCTCACTGCAGAAACTGCGAACTAGGCATCAGAAGCTCCACTAGAAGATTTGCAAATGTCAGTGTACTGTTTTTATCAATTGTATCCTATGGGACAAACTCAATTCTGGTTACTGGATTCTGCTAGTGAAAAATATATATATATACATATAAAATCCAATCATAAAAATTCCAACTTTCCAACTATTTACATACTTATCCATCTGTAATATATGTGTAATCGCTACACTAAGCACTATTATGAAAATTAGCTGTAGATCCACTGAAATAATAATTGTTAAACACATCTGGAATATCAAAGCTGAAGTGGAACAATCAAATATGTCAGCGCTGCCAAAAAAGCCTTGTACAATCAGTGTTCCAGGCTACATAATGTATATCTGAGGTGGGTGGAGGCAGAAGAGAAAGAACAGAGGCCATTGTGCTAGTCAAAGCCACCCAGATGGATGGATCTCAAGGTCTGTGCAGCCCGGTAAGCTCTGTAACACCAAATCAGGTCTACCACAGGAACACTGACTTTTGCATAACTCGGATTTTACAGAATAAAAGCAGATCTGCTCATGGGCCTATCTTGGCTCTGAAACAGCGCAGCTGAGACTAAGTAGTGCTGTGGCTATACTCATTAGCCTTGATGGACCTAAGCTGGCTTAAAGCTAAGCAAATGTACTTATTTTAAAATCAATTCTATCATAATCTAACTCGGATATATTACTGAGGGATAAACTGAGAGCTGACTTATTAGGAACTACTATCGGATAATGCTAGTTATTTTTATATTTAGGATTTTTGTACTACCCACTTCGAGTGATCTACTGATAAGCCCACTTACAATTTGTAAGCAATAAGCAATTAATTAAGAAATTAAGCAAGTTTGGTACCAGTACCAGTAAGTACGTATAGCAGCAGCTAAAACATTTTAATGTAGATGTCATGTTCTCAGATCTTCAAGTGAGGAATTTTATTTTTAAATCTCACTGGAAGAACTAAAGAAAAACCTGTCTAGGATTAAAAGACATTGTAGTTCTGCACACTTCAGAGAATGACCTCTAGGAAAGCTTCTGTTAAATGAATACGATGAGTCTCTTTGTACTGAAGTATTTTATTCATCAGTAAACCTGATTAGTTGATGTACTGAGATGAGGAGGCTTCTCTCAAGCTACGTGGGTCCAACAAAGGAGTTAGTGAGCAAATACACCCCATTCTAAGTTCAAGTAGACTAGACTCGGGTCATAACCACACTGCAGAAAAAATTCTGTTTATCCTTTCTGTGGAGCATGACTAACAAATTTTTCTTGTTTTCTATGGAGACACCTCCAAACCACATAATTCTTGCTATTGTTCAGAAAAGAAGCTAACTTTTTTAAGATGATAAGGCCAAATAAATTTTTTGTTGCCATGCGAGAAAACACTTTCATTTATTTATTTATTTATTTCCAATCCCAACATGCATTTAGCCTGATGAATATAGCTAACAAAAAAAATCCAGCTTGAATAGATGTAATAATAAAATTATGTCTGCCTTTTTGTTCAGATAATATCAGCGTTAAGGACTATGTTTACCTGTTAGATAATGTGTTGCTCTCCACGTGGTAAGGCTTTCTTTTAGCTGACCGTGAAGGTGAGCTTCCACAGCGATCCAAGAGTCTTTGTGTTTGAAATGAAGGATGGTTCAAACATTGCTCTGTCAAGTATCTGTCTGCTGGATCTAACTTCAGTAAGTTCTTTGGAAAATAAATCCCAAAGTTTAAATGTTAACATCTGTATTTGCATCAACAACAATGTAGAAAAATAAGGAACATTAATGGGATAGTTTTATAATCACCAGAGTGTCTGTGATTAGATGCAGGTGCCGGAATAACTTCATATTGCATTGAAATACACATGATGCAAAATGAACACTTTCAAAAATATTATATTCTACTTAAGAGATGAAAGACATTGAACTTGCTTATTATGAAACATATAAGCTACATATATTTAAAAAGAGCATAAGGGAACATACTCATCTGCTTTGTACTCAATATGTTTAAAATACAAAAAGAGGTAAATGCAAAACTATACACGTTTTACCTATACTGGTATGGATGTTAAAAATATACAGATTTTAATCATACTTTTCAGTATGTGCTATAAAACATTAATGTTTAAAACAAAGATCTTGAATTAGCATTAATATAATGCTACCAATGAAACAGGTTTAACAAACAGAACAAGCACATGGGAGGAATATTAAATGTTCAAAAATACCTTTGCAGTTTATAATTTTTTAAAATTATTATTATAATTTATTATAATTTAAAACACACACACACACACAATGGCTACCTGTATATGCGTTAATAAAATACTGATCCACTTGACCACAAACTAGTTTTTCCTGCACAGGATCCCTGTACATCAAAATGGAAAAAGCCCTTGACTTTCCTAGGCAGCTCAATCATACATAATGCAGTATCTGCCCTTCTCAGGTGACCAGCTGCGTACCAAACGATTCATTTCTTTTTTTCCTTCCTTTTTTCTTTTGTGGCACTCATCACTAGTGTGATAGAAATGGCCCACTTACTGATGGTCATAAGGCTTACTTGACGTGCCTTATAAACTAACTTGCACAAGCTAGAGCACAAGCAAGGAAAACTAGAGTCCAGAGGGAATCTTAAGGCTCTGAAACTGACTGGAATCATAGAGAAATTACGGTGAACAAAGCTGATGGCTGGGGCATGGTCACTGATGGGCATGGCTGGCTTCAGAAACCAGGAGGTGAGGAAGAAGAGGAGTGGCACTCCACCTAAACTAGGTCCTAAATTGTACTGAGTGACAGCATGAGACTAAAGGTATACCCACTTATATAGGTCAGGAATAGAAAGGAAAACAAGTATTTGTGGTGTTATAGCAGGGATCTGTTACCAGCTACACATCTAAGATAAAGAGGATGACTCCTTCTACAACACAAAGCAGAAGTGTCCTCATTACAGGTCCTCATCCTCACAGCAGACTTCAACTACTCAGATTTCTAGACTATGCTGGTAGCATTTTCTAATTTCCCTCTAAGAGAGGGCAACCAAACAAGAGTTGGGCTTCGCTTTACTTGACTTGCTGTACAGTGACAGTAAAGTACTGGAGGCTAATCTGATCACAGAGGACAGTCTGAGATGTAGCAACCCTGAGAGTTTTATCATTAGGATTCAAACAAAAGGTAAGACAGTTAAACATCAGTGATAGGACTCACAATTTTAAGATTGCAAACTTCTGTAGGGGGATTCCAAGACAATCTCCCAAAAAACTGCCATCAGAAGATAAATGTCCAAGAAAATTTCCTGCAAGTGCAGGAACGAAGCATCTCATTGGGCGTAACATCACAAAATGTCAAGCATGGTCAGTCAGCTTGACAGAACAGGGAGCTTTTTAACGAAGAAAAACTCAAAATAGGCAATATATAAGAAGTTAAGCCAAGGGCAAGATAGAAAGAAAAAGTATAAAAGCACTGTTTGGCACAGTGGATGACATTAGGAAGGCTGAAGTCCAGCTACAGCTAAAGCAAGTGAGAAATATATATGGATTATTCAGATAGTCTAACAGCAAATTGAAGCCCAGGGAAAAAAAAAAAAAAAAAAAAAAAAAAGAACAAAAGTCTGCTGATGAACAAAGGAGATAACTGAATGACAGATTATATGAATAAGCAAAAAATATTCAACTTCTTTTTCGCCCAAGTCATCATATTGAAATTTCCAAGTGCATGCTTGCAAAAGAACATGGCTTGTGAAGGAAAAGAGGAGCAGCAAAGCATCAACAGCAAATGAATGACTCTTCATTAATCTAGTCCAGAAATGCTCTCTAAATACTGATATATAAAGCACTAGAGACACATATGTCAGCGGTAGCTGACATTATTCACTAATCTAGTAATCAGACCTGAAGTCCTTGGGAATGCAGATAACAAGGAACATAGCAACTGTGAATATTTGCCAGACTGCCCAGTGTCTGGGGGAGAGGAAGGCATACAGCAAAATATGTAGAGCATTTGTAGCATGCATCTTAACCACAGGTGTTTTCTGTTCTCTTCTTCTCAGTCATCTGCTCATTCTTTAACAATGTTCCAACTTCTCAACTATGTAATGTAGGTCAAACAAAATATCCCCTCTACAGGATCCCTGACCTTTCCTCACCTTACACAGAGTAATGGGAACAAAAAAAAAAGTTTAAAAGAATTACTTGAATTAAAAGAAAAAACAGAATGGAATTATTTAGAATATTTTCTTAACATTTTGCAATTTCAACTTTTATATCACACCAGAAAAACCCATAAGGCATTGCTATATAACATACAAAATTAGTGTATAATGAAAATAAAAGCAATCCCCAGCATGTGTTATGATGGTCTGAGGAACCATCTTGAAATTGCAGTTGAGCAATATGCACTACTACAGCTTGAGTTACATCGAATTATAATGCTGGGTGGGGGGGATTGGGAGAGTTTATGTCAACTAGAAAATAGAATACAATTATTCTAAACACTGTGAATCTCCTCCATTTTATTGTGGCTGAAATTACAGGAGGATTGTACTACAGCTCACTGTAGTGAATTTTTACATTGTTCAGCCATTTTGAGGAAAGATGGCATTTTCTGGACCACTGAAAGAAACCCAGAACCATATCCTAGCTTGGCCATGGGGAACTAGCTGGTATGTTCCAGAACAGGACTGAAGAACAACTTAAATAATGTGCTTAATAGAAATAAGTGTCAACTACTGGATTAAGATCTCAGACAGGCGAAAAGTTTACTGTGTATCTACTGTCTGTATCCTCACATTTATCCAGTAATGAACAATATTAACTCATGTTAATCTAATCTTCATTCACTGTGGATTTATCTAGATTTATTACAGGTTGAGAGTTCATCCTCCTACATTAGTAAGGTGACCTGTGCATCACGAATGGCTGTTGGTATGCATGCAGACACAAATGATGGCAGTTCTTTTGTCTGGAATAGATACTGCTTACCAAATCAGTCAAGTTTGGACAGATTCTCCTGGCATTTGCAGGGGATATTTTCCTGATTCCTAAGAAATATCAAGCCTGGCTATAGATGGTGGTGATATCAAAACACCTCAAAAGAAAATTCACAAGTACTTTTAAAATGCACTCTATTAGGAAAGTCACATCTTTCCCTACGTATTACAGACAGAAAATAAATATACTTGTTTACCTTCATAAGATCAAGCAAAACACCACTTAAAATTCCCAAGTATCTTCTTTCTAAAGATTGTGGATGATTGACTGCAGGAAACTGTCAAAGTAATATATCACAAAAATATATTGAGAATGCAAACAAGGTATAGATTAATACAACATTTAAAAAAAAAACAAACATAAACTGTACAGTCAATAAAGGCATGCAACCTAATGGAAAACATGTATATTGAATTAGTTCATGATTTCGGAAACCTTAGAAAATAATACGAAACAAATAACTGCTGATATATAATATGAATCTAGTCAACCCAAGAAAGTACTTTTGATTAGTAACACGCACCTGAGAAAAGAATTTAGAAATAGTTATTAGATAATTTTTGCTTTTGTGTGAACGTAGTAATAATTAAATACCAAAGATTAATCGACAATTCCAAATTGTTTTTAAGTCAAAAAACCTCACAAAAATGGAATAGCAACTATGCAGTAAGGTTTGGGATCCCTTCCATGATCACGTTGCAATAGGAATGAACTGCCAACATCATGAGAAGTAGAGTGCTCTGCTGGAGGACAGCTTTGGTCAACTACAGTCTTGACAAAACCAGATGAAGGCAGCATTTGAAGCTAGTCCTAACTGTAGAACAGGGCAGGCAGGAAAGATTTAAGGAAGAAAAAAATACAAAGCATAGGATTTTTGCTTTTTTGTTTATGTTGTTTGCTTTGCAAACAAGGCTACAGCCAAGGGAAATGAAAACAGTCATTCTCTTTTTAATCAAGTGAAAGAAAATCTGCTCCATATATCTACGCTGTAACTTAATATCAAGTATAATGAGCTAAAAAGAAACAAGCATCAGAGATGCAATTTCAGATTATGGCATGCACAGAACTGACATCAAACAAACAGGTAAACTGATTGCTGTGAGGTAACTTCAAATTTAAAAGCTAAACACATTTATTCCATTATTTCCAGAATTAGAAATTAAGGCAGGATTTTCAAGATAAGCACAAAAAAAAAAAAACCCACAGAAAACAACTTCATTTTTGCAACTTATGTAGTTTTTAGAGAAAACTGTACACTTGAATGCCAGAGAAACTTCAGGAAAAACTAAACCAAACAACAGCCAGACGGCTGATTGGTATTAATTGCAGTTTATCCAAAACAATGCAGCTGAGATCCAGATACTTCATTAGCAGTTCCTGGAGCTGTGGTATTTGCCTAATAGTATTCTAGTGCTACAGTTGCAGCCTGGCTTGATCTCATCCACATCTTAACTATGAATTTGCTAAAAAGCCCTCTTAACTTAACACATCAAAGCTAGAACACTGACAACAGGGAATATGCACTGGCAATCACGTACTCGATACATAAAAAGCCATTGCTTAATGTCCAAATGGACTCAAGTCATGCATAAAACATACCCACATAAAATATTGAGGTATACCTAAAATAGCTGAAAATGTGAGATAACCACAAAATTTGGGTCAGCGATTAAGACAACAGAAACAACAACAAAAAAAACCCCAACAAGTCTGAAGATTAATAAACCATTCTATGCGGAATTTGCTGTAGTATAAAAACACACAACCCCCTATATGTTTGGTCTGAACTCTCAGTGAGCAAGAAGTCTTAAATATTTTTATTCCTTTGCATCTATTTCTGCATGTTTAAAGGATTTTTACATCCAGGTGCATATATTTATATGTACACCTTCCTCGGAGTATGACTTCAAACCCTTGCTTTAAAGAGTAATCCAGCAGTACAACTATCCACTCCCAAAAATGTATTTTGTTTGGAAGCAGAATGCATTGCATGTGCACTGCAAGTATGTAATTGTTAGACCACTGCTAAGTGCAATCCCTTGTTTGTACTGGCGTTACTTTTCATAAATTACACCATGTGAGCTTTGAAGGAAAATCAGACCATTAGTTTGAACGTGTTTGTTCCTAAATAGTCCCTGTACTTTTCTTTTTACTTTACTTTCTTTTAAAGCGGTTTCTTAATGACCGAAAGGCTTATTTTAATTATTGACTTTTAAGTCCAAGTCTGTCTTGTTGATCTTAGACAGCAGCCTAGGTGAACCAAGCCTTCCATTCTTCCTCTCCTAGTTTACATAAAGAAAACAGATTTTCAGGAGGCACTAACTTGTTTTAAGTGCAGTATTCTTCTAATTAAAACAAACCAGGTTCTTCTGTCTATCCAAGTGGGCAAAATATTTCTGTACTCACACAGAACGGTCATTATAAATCAGATTTTACTTCCAGAATCAACAGAGAAACATGAAAATGATTGCCATTCACTGCGTTTGTTCATGTCCTCCATCTTATGTGTAACTAACTCATAGAATAACAATACAGCCCTATGTTACCATTTGTGTTTCCATAAAGGTAGGAGCCTGTAAGTTCTTTCTGATACAAGATTATTTTCTTGGGTCTTCAACATACCACGGATGTTTGCTTCCTCAAACAGACAGAAGAGATATAACTAAATACTACCTAATCCTCAATAGTGATGAGAACTGTGTGTACACGCATGAGTGGAGGAAATAAGCAGGAACATGAAGCATGCAAATGTGGCATCTTTACACCTGTGCATGTAGAGCTGGCGTGTCTGAATTGGAATTTCTTAAATCCTGCGCTACAGGATGGCAGTACCTACAGTTATGAGAGAGATTCATAAAGCTGACAGACAATCACATGGACAAGCATTTCTCTTTACTGGGCTAGATTTTATCATGCAAACACCCAGTTCCAGCTCATAAATAATAATTTGCATAATCACAGAATAGCTTCTATCCACTACACAACTGAATATCTTCCACTATTAAGTGCTACTATTAAAAAAACACAAACACATCTGTATTTACAATGTTGTCGTAAAACATGGAATATTTTTTTCAATTAAGTAACAAAAATCATACTCTGAATCAAAATTTTGTAGTATTTTTCGTATTTAAGTCATTATTCAGACTTCAGTATTCCCAAAGTACTCTCTTTTAGAAGGCATATGTCACTTCCCTGTTGTTACCATTCCTGACTTTGCAGATGGGAATAAAAAGGCAGCAATCTCTATGAGGCCAAGTAATAAAACATTGATCCATGAAATGAACAGAGACTCACGACACTCAACCCTGTGCTAATCACATTAGGTCCATGCTGTCTTCTTGAATTACTTTACTGTAAAGCTACATAACAAAGATGCTTCATTTTCATCCTGAGACACTACACAGCATTTAGCCAAGTAAAATTACCCTGCAGAAGTAGAATTCTTGTAAAATAACGTTGAAGAGAGAATATTTTATTTAGCTTACAGCTTGTAAAGCACTGCTTTAGAAGGTATATATTTTTAAAAACAGAAAATCCTTTAGAGCCCTGTTCTAAGCAGGATCAAAACCATACACTACCTTGGCAAGAAATGCTTGTGTTACTGTTTTATAAAAACCTTTGACCAAGGGTGTGCAAACTTTGTCAAAAAACTCTTAGGAATTAGCTATTGTTGTAGCTAAAATAACTAACCCCAAACCTTAATCCAACTATTACTTTTGCTATTATCATCAGCTAATCATAATTTATGGCAGCCTTTAATGCATTTTAAGACAACTAGTTGCATCCCTTTCTTGTTCTCTATTTTTTCTTTTATGGAGTAAGACCCAAATCTCCAATCTTCACCACATATCAGGTCTCCTAAGACATTGTTATGTCTGTTTATTGGATTTTATATCAACAATTTCACATAATTTATCAAGATCATAAAACTCTGTGAGCAGCATTTGCTAAAGGAAAAAAAAAAAAAAAAAAAAAGAAAAAGAAGAGATAACCAAAATGGTATTACAAGATGACACAAGTATCATCACTGACCAGGCATTATTAAAGACAAGTGAGTTTTTTGTTTGCTTGGTTTTTTTAAATATATATATTTTTTGTCTGACATTTTGCCATCTAAAGCAGCTTCTCCACACTAACAAGCTTCTGTTTAATTCATGGCATTGTCAAACTCCTGAAATGGGAACAAGCAGCTTTCTTACTTGTATGGCTTACATTAATTCTCCAGGAATTCAAGTAAAAAGGTGAAAAGCTCCCTTATCATCACGACAGCATCCAAGGCCCAGATTTTGCCATCACAGCAGGCTTAAGAGAACCAGCACAAATCTTCCACACTTCAAACATATAAATGTGCCACTAAACTTCAAAGTGCACACCTAGCATGGTAATTTTAGGCTTGGCATGTTCACCCACAGTCATGACAAGAAAAGTAAAAGAAATAGACCTGTTTAAAATCAGCTTTTAACAGCAAAAAGAACTTGTTTATACTTCCCAATACTGGTATAATTAGAATGTAACTTTGAATGATGAATGCTCCATCATCTAAATATCCTGTGGCTGCACAGAAATACATGCAACAGAAAACACAGTACACACTAAATGAAAATAACCTTTATGACGATAACAGTGTAAATATCGTGTGAGTAAATTAATAAAAAGAAAAGAACAAAGCTCTCTCTTACCCTCAGTCCATGGAAGCGTGGGTTGCTGTAGAAGAGCTTCATCTGCTCAGCTGGCAGCGGGCCTAGCACCTTCTGAATGGTAAAGAGCTGGTCAATCTCACTTTCCCCTGGGAACAAGGGCTGTCCGTCACTCAGCTCGCCCAGAATACAGCCCACAGACCACATATCCACAGCCTTTCCATATGGGGCTCTGAAAAGTGAACGTACAGTGTTGCTCACTCACTGGCACCATCTTCTTACAAAGCTGTTTTAACGTACTGGCTATGTTTTCCACAGCCTGTTTCCTTACAGCTCAGAAAAAAATAAACCTTGACATTAAAGAAGCAATCTCAAATATCAAGTTCTCTGTTTCTGCACTAGATGGCTTGACATATTGCTGCTTGGAAAGGTGGGACAAGAATTCTTAGGTATCCCCAAGGATTCAGTTACCTTTTTTAAAAAACAAAACGGAAAACATACATAAAAGAATAACCTTTTTGACCAAGATACAGTTATGAAAGTTAAATTAGTTTTTACATTGTTTTATTCCATTGTATTTATTAGATTGATAGACATACTGGATCTTTGTTTCACCCTTCCTACAGCAAAGTTTTAATTAGAGAGAAAACAGAAGCCCCCTGAAGCTATTCCTGAAACTATTCATGAGTTAAGAAACACAGCTAAAGACACAATGAAAACATCACAAAGCAAGGATTTCCTGTTCTGGAGCAAAGCCACGGGTTGGAATTTGGAGAAAAATTCAGGCAGGTGCTCTCTTTGCATGCAGGCAATGCTGTGTGGTGGGGTAGATGGCCCTCAATATTTCAAAATGATGCCGACAAAAGAAGCAAGGTCAGCAATTAAGAGGTGGTGGGAGTTCAATGGAAACAAAATTCAATGGTGTCTGTGTTACCCTGGAAAGGACTACACCAGTTTCTCAAGACTAGAGAGTATTTAAAGGATGAACAAGCAGAAAGGATGCTACAGTTGGAAGAAATGATGAGTTTGCAGATGGTTTGTAAGATACATATATATATAATACACACATGTATAGTGTAGAAAATCATAATACAAGGAATAGATATTTGTGTGAGGAGTATACCGTGGTGAACTACTACAATTTTCAATCTAAAGGCATGAATGCTGAAGAAACAAAACCTGAGGTTCCTCAAAGTGAGTCAATTCAGGATATTCAGTGAATAATTAGCTATTTCTTTCCTCTTGTGAAATGTAAACACTTGAACTTTATTAAAAAAACAAAAACATCCTGTGATACATTTTAAAATTTAAAAAATTAAAAAAAATAAATAAATGTGTTTGATAAAAGATAAATGCTTAATAATCCTGGGGGCTTTGAAATATTAGATATGCTTATAAAGATTTGGTAAAAAGTAGGGGAAGGAGATTTCCCTCTTCCCCTAAGATGATTGTGAAAAAAGAGCAGAATTGCCAAGAAACAGACACCAAGTTGAGCCAGAAAAGATTGGCATTAAAAATATACACAAGCAAAGTTGAAGTCATATTCATGAAATACATATACTCCTCCCCTTGCTCTGCAAGCTAATCAAATCTAGTCAATTACACACAGAAATGATTCCTGCTACATTTCCTCTGTTAATGAAAGAACTTTGGAAACTGCAGGCCTGACAAATATCAGCCATGTCTGCCAAGCTCTTTGTGTCTTTCCTCTAAAAGCCTAATTGCTAATAGAGACAAAGCGTAAAATGCTACAACAATGTAAAGACCTTGATTGATGCTTTCTTTCCAACCAGTATGTGTATGTGTACACGTATGACAGACACACACTTTGCTGTAAGCTGAATTGTTTAGTTTTCTCCAAAATATGAAAAACTGAGTCTTGCATTTTCTTTTATTGGCAACTTTAACATACTATACTGCACATAACAACACAACTACATCTCAATTTGATTAAGATTAGCACAGCTCTGGGAATACTTGTAGGACTTTCTTGACGAAACAGTTATTATTCAATGCCTTACCTAGTCAAGAAATGTCTATTCCATGATTCAAAGTTAATCAAGGGTTCATACAAAGACCTGTTTCTCAGCAGCATAAAACATTTTGCTTGAAGGATTGTTGAGACTCCAAGCAGTCCTTTCCTGATTGCTCCTGTGGCTGCCAATTCCTTACTTATAGAATATGTATATATAAATACATATCTGATATACATACATACAGGAATTATATTTTATTAGAGTGCTTATGTAGTTTAGAAGAAGACACTGTAAAACGTGATAGTAATGGAAAGATTACAAACGGTACATTTCCAGGTACTTTAGTCTCTTCTTCTACACTTGTGCACCCAGTGAATATGTTCATGCAATTCAGCCTTGTGAAGTAGTAAAACATCATTTTTACAGATTAATAAAAGACTGAAATTAAATTTCTACTCATGCAACTACTTCTCCCACAGGCAATGTCACACTAATTTCTGAACGCTGTATTAAAATCACTCATAGAGCTTCCTTCAACAAATTCTTCAAACATACAGTTACAGAAACATAGAATATCACAAGGTGGAATCTACCCAACAGGGATCATGGAGTCCACCTCCTGGCTCTATATAGGACCATCTCACATTTAACTTGCTATTAGCCAGAACCTTAAGATCCATTTCCTCAGGGATGCTCTCTAGACTCTTTCCCCTCAGTTTGTACATCTATCCAATTATCCCATCCCAGAATCCAGCACTTGTTCTTGTTAAAATTCGTGTGGCTGGTGATTGCCCAGCCTTCTAGTCTCAGAAGATCTCTCTGAAAAGCCTCTCCACCCTGCAGGGAGACAACAACTCCTCCTAATTTAGTATTACCTATAAACATAGTATGTGTTCAAGTCCAATATCCAAATAATTTATATAAGCATTAAGGAGAACTAGCCCTAAATTGGAGCCCTGGGGAATCCCACTAGTAACTGTTTGTCAACCTGGTGGAACCCTGATTACTATAACTCTTTGAACCCAATCTGTCAACTAATTGTTTACCCTTCACATTACATTTCCGTCTATCTGTACGCCAGAGATTTTGACCAGGACACTGTGAAAAAACAGTACTGAAAGCTTTACTTAAATTTGGAAAGATTTCATCAGTTGGCTTCTCTTGGTCAACTAGGTAGATTACTTTCTCATAAAGGAAAAGCTCTAGAAGAAGACTCTTGCTTAGCCAAATCAGCCTTTTGTCCCACTTGCTTGACTTGTGACACTTTTAAATTGCCCACTCCCATGCTCTTCAGAAGTAGTACTTCAAAAAGTTAAAAAGCTAGCAGCCTTCTTGATCATTTCAACAGGAGTGGTAAAAGGTAACTGAGAACGAAAATAAAATCATAGTTCTGACTGAAAAGACAAAAAGAACTAGGAATGTAGCATAATGAAGGTTGCACTGCACTACTCAGCATGTGACTGATAAAACAAACACTTCAGACAGGACAACAGTAGAAACATCTTTTGAAGGGCCTATTAGGAGGTGCATCTCAAGTAAATTTGTCATAATTCGGTTTTATCCTTTAGTCAATTAAATACTGCTCAGCTCAAGACAGATGAATATAATATATATTATATGAGAACAATATAACTGATTTATGCTGACTTAATGGGAACGAATGAGCAACTATAAATGAAAATCTGGAATTCTCTTGAAATCTTCCCTTTAAACCAACTACAGTTCTCCACTGGCAAATCTTACAAAAGGTGCTTGAGAAAATGCAGTGAATCAGTAAAGATTTATCATGGTTGTTTCACAAACTATACTTACCCAAGCAAGAGTTCAGGCGAGCGGTACCACCTGGTAGCCACATACTCAGTATAGTTAGCATTGCTTCCTTCAGAAAGATTACGGGCAAAGCCTGTCAATGGAACAGTGTGAAAGATTATAATCCATTTTAAATAAAATGCACATATCATCACTGATTTTGGAGGTAAGAGATCATACTTATTTAAACAGAAGTAAGTTGTTTACAAACACCAGTGCAGAATGTCTGCAAGGACTGCTCATCTACTGTCGAGTCATTTGCAGTTACAGCAAAACTTCAGTCTCAAGGAAGAACAATTAATAAGACCAACAGAGAGAAGAATGCACATACTAGAAAATGCAGAAGTAGATATACGCTGTATTTTGTATTCATTCCTCTCCATTTATCGAATGTTAACACCAAAGTAATGATATCACTAGATTCTTCATGTAGTACTCCAGGGCAGCTGCTAGCATTGTTTCAGTAATGTATAGAGCACCTAACTATCAAATTAATTAGAGACTGAGGTCTGACAGCTCTCGGCAGCAAGACTTTGCTATAGAGCTACAGCTCAAACTGAGCCAAATTTAGGGGACTGAAATGCGGAAGCAACATTTTTAAAAAGCTTCTTTAATTGGAATGCTGTACTAAAAATCAGTAGAAAATTTACTTTGGTGAAATCACCAGGAATCTTTTCACTGTTGCATGAGCAACAAAGACAGAATAAAAAGCTCAAGATCTTTCAGAGATATAAGGGATGATTTCACTTCCAAAATAAGAGCTACATAAATGTTATATTATTTTTTCTTTATTTTTGAGTTCTCATGCAGAAGCTGCCAAAAATGATCTTCCCACACATTTATGCTTGTAAAGCTGTCATTTATTTACTGATTTGTTTCTAGTATTATGAAAGTGTCTCACTTGGCAGCATTAGCATGAAAGATCCCAGGGCTCTGTGGTTACACTAATTTACACCAACTTGCAGTAAATGTTTGGGTGCAGAGACCGTTTTCTCAAACTACCAGTCTAATAATAAAGCTGTTAGTGATACAAGTTACAGCTATTGTTTCTTCTTAGACACCTCTCCCTTTTAAAAGTTAGTAAATGGAAAGGCACGTACAGTGAGGAAGAGAAATCACAAAGTTATCCCAAAACAAGAATATTTTTCATCTGTTCCCATGGTTTTGCTAAAAATTATGGATCTCACTATAAAACTTAAAATTATTATTTTTTAGTTTACTTAAAGAGTACATTGGGATTGGGTACATTTCTAAATATTATTATATCTAGAACTGCTCTAGGCAGCTCTGTCTCTATTTGAAATTATGTGATCTCATTAATCTTGTCAGTGGAAATTCTCTCATTCATGATTTTAAACATAAGAAAACCAAGAGCCATCGTGAACAAATGGGACATCACGAACAAATGGTGGGAAGCCCTATCCTGAGAGAAAGGAGAAAGATACTAGCGCCACATGATACAAATGATCACATCACACAGTACATGTGCTAATGTATGGGGCTTTCCTCCAGGACATTCCATTGTAACCTGGTTGCAGCCAGCAGGTGCTGTGTCTAGGGAATCAACAGCAGCTAATGGAATCTGAAAAAATAAATCAGCAGGCCTCAACTTTGACAGATCAGGTGTAGCATGGAGTTGTTAAAACATAAATGGAAAAACCATGGGCTTCAGTTGCACCTACATATTGCCACGTGATGTAGGAAACCATTTTATACACTGCTCTGACTCGTTATCATACTGAGCGATGATGGGTGGAATTGGTAATTCAAGAAAACACAATACTTCATAACAGCAGAATTGCTCATTTTGTGGCATAGGTAGCATACTGATCCACCCCCCAGATTGTGCTGAGGTAATTGGAATGATTTTTATGCAAAAGCAGGAGAAAGTAACTAGGGAGAAGACTTGACCAAACTTATCAGTGAGGAATAACAGAGTAGAACATGAAGATGGAAAGTGATTTGAGTGAGAGCAACTATGAAAGCAACAGAACTTATACAATTATTTCAATACAAGATGGATAAACAAACAAAACAAGACACTTCATCAAAGGACTTCAGACAATGCAGAAGGGGAGGACAGATGCCAAGGCTGAAGGTGTGAGGGGGAAAAAGCAGTTCATAAGATTGTCTGTTTCTTATAGAGAAATAAGACCAACTCAATCAGACAAAGTAAAGCATTCTAACATTAACAGAATAGTTCAGTTTAAAAGGACCTCCAAATATCATATAGTCCAACTGTCCAATGACATGCAAGGTCTTCACTAGGTGCCTAAGAACACTAAGAAACCTCCATTACTGAGATCTTTAAGAGTAAGTTAAGCAAACGCCTGCCAAGAATGACACAGACATACTTAATCATTTCTCTGAGTGGGTGGAAGAGCTAGAGAATTTCTTGAGGTCTTTTCCAGTCGCACTTCATGATTTTTATGCTTATGCATCATAGAGAGAGAAAGAAATTTTTAAAGCAAGTAATTTTGAAGTCTTGGTTTTGAAAAAGCAAGCATACTAGTCAGAATGCTTAACAATTTCCAACAATTCAGATGCATCTGTTGTAACTGGCCTTTTGTGCTGTTCTCTTTTCCCATTTCTATTGGTAGAAATTACACCCACACAACATGTGTCCAGGCAAGCATCACACAATCTCATCTTTTCTAGTACGATATGTACAGAACATGGCACAACGATTCTTCTTTTAACAAGAACTATCTTGTTAAAAACTCAAATCAGTTCGAATAGAAAAATGTCATGTCCACTGAGATATTCCAATTACTTCAAATCTGCATTGAGATGGATGGATGTATTTTTTATTTGCATTTGTTGATATAATGAGGAATGCAGCACTGTATACAATTAGTATTTTTGTTCCAAAACGTGAAGCAAGCTAAGTAGGCAGGCAGCATGTTATACCATATAAAAGGGCAAATTCTTCCATCCTCATATATGCACATGCAATTGACTCTTGTGGCTAATCTGTTTTTACATCAGTGACTTAAGCTGCCACTAATAATGTCAATTAGCAGTAAGGCTCAAAGGTAACGTGGATAACAAGTATTAAGAGTTGTTCTGAATTTTAAATTCAGCTAAGTCTGACACTATATACAAAATTAAAACAAATCCACATGAACAACAAAATCAGGATGCCTTTGTTCTATTTCTTTTCCAGCAGCAGAAATACATCCTGGTTTGAAGATGCAACGTGAGCAAGCCTACGGACTAAGCACATCATCTCTACTGGCAGACGTCACTTCATCTTTGGCGAGAAAATCACTGTCCCAGATGTGACTGTGTGATTTGTTTGGCTTTTGATTTTCCTTTAGAATTCCTGCAGGAAGGCTGCTGACAGGAGTTCAGGAGCACAAAGGGCTGGTGGCAAATGCCAACTCAGCTGGTGAGCCTTACCCTCAGGAGGACAAAGATGGAGGGAGGAAGGGAGAATGCCTATAGGGTGTTCCTGATCATGGCACTATTAGTCTTGATTGGAACACGTGTTGGTCACCAGCAGGTGCTTTCTGCTGATTGTTTGCTAATCTCCCTAAGAGGCAGAGGAGTCCAAAGCACATGGTGCCAGCCAGAGCCTGGGGCTATGAGGAATGCTGAAAGGAGAGAGTAGGGAGGAGAGGACAGCCACAGCAGGGCTAGCTGCAGGCTCTTGGCTGGAGACAGGGCCAAAGAGCCACATGCTTTGGACACCAGCACCATTATGTGCTGCCAGACCTATGCATTTCCTGGGGTTGCAAAATAAACAGCCCTCGTTCCAAAGAACTCACATGGACTGGATATTCTAAGGCTTTTCCTGGAATGCTTGCTGGTTCTGAATGTTTAAACAAAAATGCCTTTAAGACTGAAAGAAATAAGCAGCACTGCAAGATACCAGTGTTTGTTCTGTTTTCCCAAAAACCTACTGCAATTTATTTATTTGTTTTTTTGAATGGTTCCTCTTTTCATTCAAAATTGCAGGGGTATGAAATGACAGCTTTCAAAGTGACCTTGGGTAGCTGCATGGAATTGGATTCTATTTTACCAAGCCAAGATGTAAGTTATTTAGAGTGTCTTATTCTGTGTTTATGTAGCATATAGAAGAAAAATAGAGATTGTTGGAACAGTGTATATGCCACCCTGCTGTCTTCTGGGGATTACTCACATAGGCAATTTTGTCGTGTTCTTGGGTGCTGCTTGTACAAAGCCTTAAAGCTGACATTAAACAGTTATTGATAAGTCAGGAAATATAAAAGTTAACAGCACATGTACAGCTCTGGCTCTACCCCTCCAGCTATTCACTCACTAATTGTATGTTGACACAATCTTCTTTGTTTAATACAATAGAGGATGACCTGTAACTACACACCTAACAATGTAAGAAGTATATTAACATATAAGAAGTGAAAATGCCTTTATGA
The DNA here is from genome assembly GCF_054131305.1 of Coturnix japonica. Classification (NCBI taxonomy): domain Eukaryota; kingdom Metazoa; phylum Chordata; class Aves; order Galliformes; family Phasianidae; genus Coturnix; species Coturnix japonica. The sequence continues at coordinate 110,592,026 of NC_140663.1, forward strand.
AGTTGGAATCTTTTCTTAAATACAAAAGCTAGATAAATCTACAGTTCTGCCCGTCTCAGTTTATCACCTCTGCTATTCTTATGTCCAAGCCAATAACAGTACTAATAAATCCTTGCCCAACACATGGTGAGACAACAAATGCAGCATTTCTCTTAATCTAGTAGATGGTATTTCACGAAGTATACAAGAGCATAGATATTTCAAACTACAGTAATAGCCTTAACCTGAATAAGTTACCAGTTCTGACCATGAGAAAGGGTTTTCAACAACATGCACTGTAGAACTTTCACGAGAACGAGGTAAAGCTCCATGCCAAGAGATTTTCTTTAAAAAGGTAAGAAGTGAATCTATTGAACTTACCAAAGTCACACAATTTCAGAACATCATTGTGGCTTATTAAGAGATTCTCTGGTTTGATATCTAAAGCATTGAGTAACAAAGAAAGAAAAGATAGCTGTTAACTTCTCTACTTAATTTTGAGCTCTATCAAAAATATTATTTTATAACAATATATTTAGATAAACATAAACAAAGCATTACAAGACTAATTGCTCAATAAGCTTCCAGCTGCTCTGCTTGTGGACAAGAAGAATTTACTTTCTGTCACATGAAGTCTTTTGAAGTGTTTCCCAACAAAACAGGGGAAGATGAAATGTGTTTACAGACATTCCTAGAGAGCAAAAGAAAATGCAGAATAGTGCATACTGCACGATAATACAATAACCTGTCTTTTAATTACCCAGTTAACTGGTAAAATGTTGTGTTGTGCTTTCTTGTTTCTATATAAAGAGTGTGCTTTCTAGTTTTAAGCCTGTTTCTTATTCCTGTATGGATATTGTGGTATCTGTGTATGGAATACTTCTTTTTCAAGCTGCTTTACAAAATATGTCAAACTCTCACCTCTGTTTTGATCAGTCTCTACTAAAATAGTATATTGTACAAGAATTCTAATTTATTAGGAACATTAGAAATGTTACTCCTGTAAAGCCATAAAGCAGAATACAATTTTACTAAATAAAGATAAAATACATAAAAGCAGATAAAAATCAAACAAAGCAAGTACTGTAATTGCTTAAAATTTAGAGGGAGCTAAACTCATGGAAGTTGGGAAGATATGCCTTCAGCAGAAGTAAAACACCAAGAACCAAGCTTGTTCTGTGTTGTTTTTCTACTAATCACATCCAAACTATCTACTATCAGATTCAAAAGTAAAATAACTGAATTCCCAGAATTGTTTAAAAATTCCTTTTTCTTTATCAATGTTTGTACTGCAGTTTTACTTTACTGTTCATTTAATACAATCTTTACTCGTACGCCAAAGACAGTGGACAGAAAACTTTCTATGTAGATGAATCTAGTTCTAAAGAAATTTGAAGTCATGTTGCAGGCTTAATACTCAACCAAATCTACAGATTGTTTTGTTGACAAAGAGTTATTGCTTATATTTATGTTAAATGCAAATTCCTTCAAGCTGCAACATCTTTCCCTGTAGAAAGTGAACTCTTTTTGGAGCGTATTTGCATAGGCAGAATTATGCACTCACCTCTATGAACGATATCATTCTTATGACACCAATGAATTGCTTTAATTAGCTGGTAGATATAGCTTTTCACTTTTTCTGGTGGAACTCCATTTGGCATTTCTTCTAGCAATTCAAGCATATTCTAAATGTTTAAAAGACATTATTTAAAAGAGTTATATTTTAGTAGCTTGAATATAACCCAATTTCAGCTTTCTGAAGCAATAGTTACACCACCGAGTCTGGATATGAAAAAAACCACAAATGTAGTTTAACATTTAGGGAATGTATTTTAATCACAAACACAGTACTAGCTAATTTCATTCTAAAAAAGCATTTGTGAAGACAATTAAAGATGAACTGCAAATGTACCACAATTCCTTAAAAGGTTGTCATCAACTCACTTAAAAATTCCTAATAGTCACTTCTGTATAAAAAGTTGCTCCAACAATCACCAGTTTACTGGGGTTGTGAGAAAAATTAATGAATTACAATAGTTTGTAAATATCCTACTACAGTTTAATATACTGTTTTCTTAATTATTAAGCTAGTCCTATAGCTTTCACATACCAGGCTGCGACTAATCACAAACCACGTCTACACATGAATGGGTATACCTACAGCAACATATTACTGCTAATGAGAATGAGGTAACAGAGGTAAAAATGCCTCACAGGGACATAAACAGTCCAGAATACTCTGGAAAACTCCAGAATATCCTACAGATACACATCTGCTGTAGAAACCTTAGGTATCTTAGTTACTGTAGTCCTATGTCCACATTAACTATTAATGAATATACTTAGCTAAAAATTAAATGGTTTGCTTTAATTGGTAATGAACAATAAAGACTGGTTAGTTTCCTCTTTGAGAAAGGATATTTAGATTTGCATTATGTTAGCAAATATCTCCAATTTTGCACAATTTCAAGTACAATGGAGTTTGTACTCTTAATTGAGTGAATAATGGGCAGCATCAGCCAACTTGCTGACAAAAAGAATTTACTGAATACAGAAATGGAAATAAGCATTTTGGCTGTATCACCTTACACAACTCGCTGTATTAAGAATTTAAGCAGTTGAACAGATTTTTCATTTAAAATAAATTTATCTCTGACAAATGTTTTCTTTAGCCATATAATAACATTGGAGATTTCCCTTGGAAGATATTTTAATGAACATAAATGTAAGACAAAACAAAAGGAGACTGAAAAGATTTGGAAGTATTTCTGAGTTTTGCAATCTACAAATAAATACTGGAACTTATGTGCTTGAAAGCAAGTTTCCTTGCAGCTCAGATCTCAGAAAAGGAACCCTTCTTCTAAGGAACTGTATTGATTTTAGTTAGATTCTTGTCCACACAGTGGCCTGTAGTTCTGGATAAATAAGTCAAGAACTTAGTGTTATAAATATGAACAAAAAGAGAAGCATCAACACAGTGAGATCCTATGTGAAAACACTAAGGGAAATAGAAAAGATTAGACTAAATATGAATTTCAGTAGTCTGGAACTGAGCGCTGCAGGGCTATGGTTCCGTAAATAATACTAGCGTGAGCTTAGCTAATTCAACTATAGCACCAAATTAAATACATGTCCGAGTATCTGGATCACAAGGAATATGGATGAAACAAGCCAAACGTTGGATGTTACAGCTAAATAAGGTCCACCACGTCATGAGTTTCTAATCTGGTGAAATATAAAATTGTCTGCTGCCAAGCTGTGGCCTAGAACTGGTCATCTCACATTATACAATGAAGTTATACCACACACTAAATTGTACAGTATGTACGGGAGACACAAGACTGAAATGACCTGACTTTAAAGGAATAGCACTCAGCTGTACTACAAAATCACACTGGCAGGATATTAAATGAAAATTTGGATCTAGGCAATTATACCTCCTGAAAGCTACACAAATACATATATTTAAGCCTACGTTTACTTTTACTTTGTATATCTAAATACACCATCAAATGATTTCCTTGATAGTTAAGACATAAGGGTAAGGTCATCCTTACCATCGCAAGGATTATAAAACTACTTTAAGACCAATCCGTTCTAGGTTGTTTTTCCCTAGAAACAGACCAGGGTACTTGGCAATAGTAGGCCAATCCAAGAACATTTTGGGATCACTTTGAATGAGGTCAGGATTGGAAATAATTACAGCGATCTTTGCCAAATCCCTCTAAGCAACTACTGATAGTGGACTTGTTGCAGAAATACACGAACAGAAAATGTATTTTTAACAGGCTGAGATGGGGAAAGTTGCCACAGATTCCAAGGTCAAAATCCTACGAACTTGTTTTGAAAGATGATGTCTGAATTCATTACCCAACATAACACATGACAGTGAATCAACTTTACAATTAAAATGAAGTATCTAGATGGAACATTTTCTTCACATAAAAAACTAAAATGCAGTATTCCAACCTACATAATTTGAACATGTTTCTGTTCATATGTGGAATTTTTTCTTTTTTTTTTTTGAGAACCAACAAATGATGTAAAAACAATAATAAAGTTATCGGTACCGTTTTGTCACTCTAAATGTTTAATTATAACAATTCAGATCGTATTAGAGTTTTTCTCCTATTCCTCTCTATAGATGACAGTAGTTTAATACCTAAAACTATAGATGTTTTAAAGACTTTTCCATTAAGCTGATGATTTAACTGTGGTAAAGACAGTACAAACTCAACTCACTTTTTCCACATATTCAAAAACTAAGTATAATTTTCCTCTTCTTCTGAAGGCTTCCTTCAGCTCCACTATGTTCTCCTGCTTTAAAGTGCGAAGCATTTTAAGCTCTCGTAAAGTGGTTTCTTTGACTTCTTCATTTTCTAGAGTGCAAAAGTGAGAAAGTAAAATTCATTAAAAACAAAAAGACTTAATAAATTGTTATGAATATTTCTTTTGATTAAAATCTCTGTATCTGGGTACTATGGAGAAAAAGACTTCTTTTTTATACTGCAGGCTCTCTGTGCTGCCTGGATGTTTCTGCACAGGAAGAGAGGTACCTGATGACTGTCCAGTCATTATATATCCTTCATAGTCCACACTTCTTAACCATTGAGGTTTCCAGTTGAAGAAAATACTGTTTAATACAAAGCAATAATTTGCATGTCTCTCTTTTCCATTACAAAGAGCACAATGTACCCTTCAAAAACATGCATGTATATGTACCGGCGTCTCTTCTACCTCATGTGTACCTATCATGTGCATGAAGCCCTGGCAAGGTTATATTCACAGCACTAACACTGGGATGATCATTTCTGAACAGCCTTGACTAGATCTGTTTGTGAATTTATTCTCCAAAATCAATGACAATTTAGGACAGAAGAATCATTTCAATTGTCCAAACAAAGCTTTTAATGGAAATTCAGCAATGCAGACCACTGTAGTAGCCACAGAGAGCAGGCAGTAGAGTAACCACAGATACAATTAATCTATGAATCTTTGATTCTGAGTCAAGAAATTGAACTATTATTCTGATAATATAGCTGCTAAAAAGTGTTTTACTAAAGCTTTGTACTTATCATGTTTATCATTCAGGAGAGCACCAACAAAATGTGAAGTACAATAGAGTAGAATATATTAGCTTTTGTTCTTCATTTAGTCAAATGAAATCCATTAACTCAGTGCAATTGCCCATGCACACTTAGAAGCCAACTTTTTAATATTAGCGCTGTTATCCACAACTGAAAAATATTAAATGGGATATGAATGCATGAATTCAGAACTAAATCCCACTAGCACATCACGTACTGTAAAGACAGAGGAATAAGACACGAGGAAGAGAAACTGCTTTTCCAAGAAAGCAAAAAGCAAAAATGGTTTTGCAGAGGAGAGCATAACACAGGTCATGTCAATGTATACAGTCATCATCAGAAAACAGAAAAAATCCTGAATTGTAGCAAGAGGAGAGAAGGAAGTAAAATACTATCACCACAAATGTTTTTAGTAAAAATACGTAAAATTTAGAGTAATCTAAATCATTCCATTTTAAAACTGAGTACTCAGTGCTGGCTTGCATCAGCCTGATTGCATTACTTCTATAACCAGACACTTTCCAGAACATTTAGCATGCATATGTCAAACAGCAGTAATTCAGCGAAACAAAAATGGCAATAGAAATAATTACTGTATATTCAGATTTGTAATGAACCACCGTATTAGCAAGACAGATGTGAAATGGACTGAATCAAATTCATCAAAGGAAGTTCTGTCACATATCCAGAAACTTGTAAACAGCTACAATTCCGAAAAGCAGTCATCAATCACATAAACCAATAGAAAGCAAAACCTAATGGCTATGTTGTCTTTCTTTTGTTTTCATTTGTATACTGTCTTATACCATAATCCTGTTTGGGGCTTAATGCTGGAGACTCATTCCCTTTGATATACATTGAATAGACATACTGAGGTCCAACATGTGATTCTGAAGTACCTTCATTACCTGGTCAAGATGACCAATACAGTTAAACAACTACCAGCATTTTTTAACAGGGATTTAAAACAGATTTCTGAACAGTAAGGCTAAAAGATCAGTTACATCCTCCAAGCATTTAACAAAATAGCTGCAATGAAAGACTTTTATTGCATGATATATATAAATATGATATAAATACTATGATAATAATAATTATATAATAAATATGATATAAATAAATAAAATAAAATAACATTTAGAAAGCTAATAAATCATAACCATTTTAAAATCATGTATTGCTGTATGAGACTTCTTATTTTAACTGGAAAGATATTAACAGAGCAGTTATTCACATGAAAAGCTGTGAACAGAAAAGGTTACCTTCACTGTCTTTGAATTTCTTGATAGCCACAATTTCATGTGTCTCCTGTAAAACAAAAGTGAAGAAAGTGAAATTAATAACATCTATTCAGTCCTTTTCTTCCTATTGGTTTCCCTCTGCTCCCTCAGCATAAGAGGGGAAAAAAAAAAAAAAAGAGAAAAAAGCATTCTGGAAAATGTAACAATGGAAACCATTGCTCATTTGGTAAATATCTCTGAGATCAAGCCAAATGTAATGCAAAATCATATGCAGCAGACATGCAACACTTAGGAATTCCTTTATGAAAAAAAAAAAAAAGTTAGATGTCAGAAATTCATCTTTAAATGCCTTGTGCCGGGTATGAATTACACTTTCAAGAGGTGTTCCTGTGACTTTTGTCACTTAGTTACTCTCAAAGCTGAACGATTTTTATCTGTTCAAAGTATGAGCGCCAGTGCCTATCCCTGTGAACTGAGTGCATCTATCACTGGGCCAAAATGATTATCATCATCATTCATCAGACCATGCAGCACCTGAATGTTAGTAACATGACGGAGAAGCTTTAAGATCACAGAACATGGGAATGTGAAAAGATAGGCAGTTGATTGCTTCAGTTACTTGATAAGTCAGATCTACATTACACATCTTTTCCAACTTATAACAATATCCCGCTATTAACAGCATACATAGGCTGGACTGAAGACAAGCAATGAAAAAATTAATCCCTTTTAGAATGTCTGATGACACACATGCTGAACCATATAAACATCCACTTCAATTTCATTTTCAAACTGTCACAACACAGGAACCTTTTAAATACCTGATCTCATTTAAAGTAACACCCAGAAGAACTACTGTAGCTACTGAAAAAAGCATCAAGATGAAAATCAATACTAATCCAAATCTGAACACCTTGAAAAAAAAACCTCAGGATTTACTGCTCTTTTAGCCACAAGTACATTGAAAGGAAGTGATCAGTTCTCAGAGCTCTCCTGTTCTACACCCAGAGATCTCCCTCCTGGACTTCCACACAGTGCTCTAATGCCTGATAATTCCTGCTACCTGAAACAAGCTGAAAGAGTTCCCTGATTCAGAAGCATTTTGTTTTATTTTATTTATAGGATATATATCCCCTATTTTTTCCGCGGTGTCTACAAAATACAGAACACACAACAGTGCTTTTCCGAAACGGTGAAGCGATGCATCTTTACTATCTTCTAGAAAATCACTGCTGTTAACACTGGGAGTATTCGAGCCGAAAGATGCTGCTCAACATAACTGGACATCAGAATAAAAACCAGGCTTCACTGGAAGAGGAAACATCCTACCTAACTAAGTGCTATTCTAGAAATATGACAGAAAGAAATCTCTTAACAAGAAAAGCATCTATGTCTAATTTATCTGAAACATTTCTCTAATTTATTTGTTTTTTTCTTTTGTCATGGAAAATTCTGACACAAAAAGATCACTGAAAAACAGGCAAGGTCACGTCCTTCAGAAAGTGACACCATTCAGCTTTAATCCTATAATCTCACCCTACATGCTTGTAAGAATTTAGTCCTTCTCAAAGCAATGGAAAGACTGAAAGCATCAATAAAGATCAACAAACATGAGTAGAGACAATTGACAATACTGACTGCATGCCCTGGAGTAGCAGTACATTACTGTCATTCCTCAGGCAATGCCACTAGAGCACTGCATCAGGGCTTTATGCTGATATACCAAAGCAAGTGGTGATGTGGCATGTTCTGTGACTGACTTATGGTTTCAGTCTGCATGAATACGAAGCTTCAAGGCCAAAATTTTGCTAGAAGAAGTGAAATCAATCACATTCCCTTCTCATAAATACTGTTCACATTTTGTAAAAACAATCAAGAAGCAAAAAACCCTGTGAACCAATCGGTGAACTGTCTGTCACCCAGTCATAACAACATTCACACAGCATTATGTAATCTTGTACGCTTAAAATACTCAAGGAATTTCCCTCAAGAAACATTGATCAGTTTTTAATCTTTCTGCCATTCAACAAGACCTGGACAGGGTGGAAAGCTGGGCTGAGAAAAAAACCTGATGAGGTTCAACAAGAGCAAGTGCACATACCTACATCTGGGGATGAGTAACTGCATGTATCAGTACAGGTTAGGGGCTGCCCTGCTGGAAGGAAGAACTGCAGAGATCTGGGTGTCCCTGCAGACAGCAGGGTGAACGTGAGCTAGCAGTGTGTCCCTGTGGTCAAGAAGGCCAACAGTATCCTGAGGTGCATCAAAAAGAGCATGGCCAGCAGGTTGAAGGAGGTGATCATTCCTCTCTTCTCTGCCTGGGTGAGGCCACATCTGCAGTGCTGTGTCCAGTTCTGGGCTCCTCATTTCAAGAAAGACAGAACTTCTGGAAAGAGCCACAGAGATGATGAGAGGCCTGGAGCATCTCCTGTAGGAGGGAAGGCTGAGAGACCTGGGGCTGTTCAGCCTGGAGAAGAGAAGGCTGACAGGGGATCTCATCAATGTTTATAAATGCTGAAATGCTGAAAGAGTGAGAGTAAAGCAGATGGGGCCAGGCTGTTGCCTTTGGTGCCCAATGACAAAACAAGGACCAGTGGACACAAACTGGAATACATGATGTTCCATTTGAACATGAGGAAGAACTTTACTGTGAGGGTGACAGAGCCCTAGAACAGGCTGCCCAGAGAGATGATGGAGTCTCTTTCTCTGGAGATATTCAAAACCCACCTGGATGCTTTCCTGTGTAACCTACTGGAGGGAATCTGCTTTATTTGACTCAGTGACCTCAGTGAAAGAGATTTTTTCCAACCACTGCATCTCCACCTTGAGAAAACATCTTTCTCCAATTTTTCAGCTAAAAAAGTAATAAAAACTATTTGGTTTATCTATGAAATATCACTCTTAGTGCAAGAGCACCTTCAGGAAATTAGATCCTGATCCAAAAATTCTTGTTTATTTTTGAGACAGACCTCTTGGTAAATAATGACAGAACAGTCTGTCTGAGCTTTCATAATAACTTTACTTACTGCAAAATTGATTAGAATTTCTCCAACAGACACATATAAGAGTCTACTTGATAAGAAACACCTAGAATGACCACAAATCCATTTCATATCTTCTGAAAGCAAGTATTATTTACTAACCAGCTGAGTGCAGGAGAAGACTCTTAACGGAATAAGGATTTATATTCTTAATATGCCCCTTTTGAAGAAAATGGCCACACTGACTCCTAAGTAGAGAAAAAAAACACGAGGATAGGGGATACTTAAACCAGTCTGGATCCACTAGAGAACTTCAAAGTAGGGACAGTTACAAAAGCTCAGCTATTCCACTGAGGGAGGAAGCATGAAAAGAAAGGCTGAAGCCTTTAGCTAGCAGTTTGTCAGAAAACAGCCTTAAATATGCACAAAGGTGGAAAGAGACTTCCTACTTCCTCAAATGCAAGCAGATTGAAAGAGTTTCTTTTGATTTCTGTACCTATGTCTTCCATAAGCAGCTACAAGAACTGTGTTCTCAGCTTGGATTTTATGAGTAAATGCTTGTGTTGCATGTTAGGAAATAATAAACAGCAACTGTTTCTCACTTAAGAATAAGATAAATGTGTGAACTGAACGAGCAGCCCATATATAATCCACAGGCTTGTGGATTGTAGATCCCCTTGACCTGCCTCACACCTTTAAGGAATGCTGACAGATTTTGTATTTTGCACTAGGTTGCATTTTATGTTTTTTAAAAAGTTGAAATCTTCTGATTTTTCCCTTTACTTTCCACAAAAGTCAGGACTAATCTCAGCCTTGCAGGCTCAGCAGAGATGCATGAAGCTATTCAGACTAAAGATGCAGGCACAAATGAAGGAAGCTTGGGGAGTTGAGCTCTATCAACTGATGCCAGCCCAGTGCAAATACTCCCTGCATTCTGCTGAATGCTGGGATTTCATAAACATCGGGAATTAGCAGTTTCTTTAACCCATGGCTATTGTGTTAGAATTTTAAGAGTCCCACAGCCCAAAAATATTGCTTTGAAAATAACACTTGAATGAAGTGTTTTCTGCTGACTACTGGACTGATGATAATGGTTAGCACTGGAACTTTCATTCTCCTAAATCGTTTTTGGTACTGTTTTCTCCAAGCAAGAAAGTGCATTGTTTCCATTTTACCCCTCACCCCCCCCCCCCGCAAAAAATAAATAAATAAATAAATAAAAAAAAAATATATATATATATAATTGTACAGGAACGTAATGAAAAGGATGTGAAAGACAGAACAGCTTTTAAATATGTAAGCAAATATGTAAGCACAGCTATTTTGGCTTTTCATAGAAAATCAGTATTATTGCAACTGTTCATTTTAAATAATCTGGGCTTCATTTCATCCAGTTGTAGCACTATAGTAACATTAATCCCTATCATTTTACAATTTGACTCCATTGTTTAATTTCAACCATGGTATAAAATGGAATAAAAAAAAAATCATGAAGTACCTATAATTTTTTCTGATACTGAAAAATCAGTACTCCTTTCAGTTTCAGATTACAATCTTCCAAATCTATTTCAATTATATTCCTGCAAGCCTGAAAACTGAGAACTAAAAATGAAGCTATTTAATAAGTTATAATACTGCACTGGACAGTTAATGGCGTACTTAGTTACTTCTTGTAACTTAATTTTGATGTCCAAATACACGTGACAGTGAAGCAGAAAAAACAGGAATACAACCTGTGCTTTATGACACTGCAGCTCCTTTTAATGAGATTGCTGCTGCCATAAATGCAGAGACAACAAGGTGCACGTAGCTAAACTATTTTCCTAACTATATTAATAAGGTAACACTCCTTCCCTGGGTACCTGGTAACTCAAGACAGGTAAAGCTTACTGGGGAGTACTTCTGAGTTTTAAACACATATCAATATTGTATTCTTATCTGACTTTCCCACTTTTAAATTTCAATTCTGAGCATCAAAGCAGCGCAATCTGCTAAACTTCAGATGTTATTACAATTCAAACTTTAACTCAGAAATCTCAACTTTTGCAGCTGATACAAACTATTTTCATCTGCCAGAAGACCTTGTTGTGACTATTCTTACCAACAGTTAGGCAGGTGCCTTTTTCCTAGCATGTAAGAATAAAAAAAAATTAAAAAAAAAAAAATCAATCACAGAATATCCCAAGTTGGAAGGGACCCACAAGGATCACGGAGTCCAACCCCTGGCTCCACACAGCACCACCCAAACCAAACCCTATGTCTGAGAGCGCTGTCCAGACGCTCCTTGAACTCCAGCACTGGGGGCCGTGCCCACAGCCCTGTGCATCCCGTTCCATGCCCACCGCCCTGTGGTGCAGCCCCTTTCCCTGACCCCCAGCTGCCCCTCCCCTGGCACAGCTCCATGCCGTTCCCTCGGGCCCTGTCGCTGTCACACAGAGCAGAGCTCAGCGCTGCCCCTCCGCTCCCTGTGAGGAGCTGCAGCTGCCATCAGGCCTCCATCAGATCCTCTGCTCTGTGCTGAGCAAACCTCAGCTCCTCCTCCTATGTCTTGACCTCTAAAAAGAAAAAAAAATAAAGACCTACTTTAAACCTGGAAAGACTTGTCAAACAGGTTTCTTTGGCTGAAACTCTTCAGGTGGAACTTCATTTCAGACTAATACATCTAAATTCCGAGATCTGCACATAAGTTAGGCATTCAAGCTACTATTGCAGTCAGCAGAGCTGGAGATCTCTAAGCAACCATTTTGCTCTAAACGTTACTCTGTTCCCCTACCAACAACATTTAAGATTCCCAAAGTATCTGCAACACTCCCATGGTGCTGGCACAAATGGCAGAGGTTTTATAGAGATGCGTACCTCCTCAAGCAGGAAGAAGATGTAAGGCACGCTATCACAGATATAACTAGCAGTGGTAGAAGCTTGCACTTGGGCAACTCAAGCTCACCTTTCATCCTCCACATGAATATTAAATGTTAGCATCATGGCATCTCATTTTCTTCCTTTCTTTCCTTTTAAATTGTCTTTTTCTCAACCCACAGGTTTTTGCACTTGAATGTTGTTCAATTTTCTCCCCCCATCCTACTGCAGAAGGAAGGAGAGAGGGAGTAAACTGCTTTGTGGTGCTCAGCTGACTGCCAGGTTAAATGACAATGGCAGATGTGTGGAAATCACATTTGGATTTTCCAGTCATGAGCAAAAATCGATATAACAGGGAAACTCTCTATAGGTGCAAGTTGCTTCTCTTTTCTTGTCCGCAATTTTTAATTAGTTTTAGCATCATAATAGAAGAGAATTATTTTCCTGACTTGCCACCAACTACTTCTTGCTTCTGACACTACTAAACTGATGGATGTTCTACATAAATCAACACGCTTTCCTTCTGATTTAGTTGATTTTTCTTTCAACGTTTCTTTGACTCAATGTATTGAAATGGGTTTTACTGGGCAACTTTACTTCTTCTCAAAGTTTCCGCATTCAGGTTTGTATAGAAAAGCAGACTTTTCTTCTTCAAGATCAGACAGACAGCACATTCTTTGGCCAGTAAGGGAGGAATTCTTGTTTCCTAACAATACTGACATTTTGCTCTGCCAAGCATTTGAAACTGCATTCCTTTTAGAGACCTTCTCTTCGGTACAGAACAGTATTAAGGATTGAAATCCAGCTCAAACTTCTTAAAAAGGAAAGCTGGTGAAAATTCAGACCTCAAATATACACTGTTGTATATGAACTGTTCTGTTCACTGCTGCAGAAGTTGGAGAACAACAGAACTGCCTCTAAGCGAGTTGTATGGTCATTTAAATGTACACAAGGAAATAAAGGTATCTGTGTCCAATGAAGACTGTTCTGTTACTACTAAAGAAATGAAGAAGAATGCTATTTCCATGAAGATGTATGGATAAAATGCATTTCTACCTCCATGCTATGTATATGAAACTTCAGCTTTGGACTCATTTAAGGTAGTTTCTGCAACATCTGAAGACTCACTACTAGATCAGCATATGTATTTTTTCCAAAAAGGAGAAAAAAAAAAGTTTAGCCATCACATGAGCTCCAAGAACACTCAATAAAAACAGCTGTTCTTAGAGAAGTTACTCATCCTGATAAGATCAACTCATATATTCCTCCTTTAGGTCTCATACAAAACCACACACTTTTGAGTTAGGGGGTAAAAAAAAAAACAAAACTATCATGCAGACTTTATGTTCACCATGAAATACAACAGAATAATAACTCTTGGCAAAAGGGAAAGCAAAAGTGTCTTGGTCTCACCAACTTTATTGCCCCAAAAACTGGAAACAACAGTCGGAGAGAAAAGGCAGGGGGGAAGTAAAGAATTAAGAGCTGAGGATCAGAGAATATAGCAACTAAAGAAACTAGGAAGAGAAGGCAGAAAGATGCAGATTGAAAACATATTGAAAGACAGAACCAGGAAAAGGAAACAGAACTCAGAAATTAGCGTTAAGGACAGCATAACAAATAAGAAAATGAATCTGTGAATACCTACAGTTTCAGTGGAACTCAGCTCTACTGAAAGCAAAGAAATGGTGAGAATTCAAGAATAGCTGCAAACCCACTGAAACTATCTATGAGTCTCATTCCACAGAGTCCTGGTATGCACGGCAAATGAAGGCAAGAGGCTACCAGCTACACCAAATCAAATACTAGAAGCTGACAGCTGTGTGACAATTGCGTGGGTATCCATATGGCGTTAGATGACGAATTTTGATTTTGAAGAAGTCTAAAAAATTATGTGCAAAAAAGCAAGCTTATCACAGTAAGCAAGGAAGAATCTGAGGGGGAAAGGTAATGTTCTTTTATTAGAACTACTGGCTTGAGCAAAAAACAAAAAAACAAAACACAAAAAAACAACCAAAACCTGAAGCCTTTCTTCAGGTCCAAAATAGAAGCTGCAATCTCCAAAACTAAATTTAAACTGAGAACAAGCATGGTCTGTATTTAAAGAGACTAAATTCATCTAGAGCAAACCTCAAACTATTCCTAAGGTAGACCTGATCTTGTTTAGCTTTAGGCAACTAACAGTTATATATCCAATGTGCATTGTCAGAGCTTTCCCCGGAGCTAGTAGAAGAGTGAGAGAGCCAGAAAGTTACCAGCTTAACCCATTTTCATTCAGTATGAGCTGGTTTTTGGAGGTTCCCTTATACAAACTAAGGAGTTCCGTTATGCAAGACCCACACACTGAAACAATGGGTAGGATTAATTCCACTCAAGTTATTTGACTTTCTGTCTTTGGATGCTTTATTTTCCCACACATGCACACACTTGCATACATACCAGTTTTTAAAGGAATATTTTAGAAATAAAGAAACAGTGACCAACATTAAGAACCTCAGATAAATTACCATATCTGTGTCAGCATTCTTTGAGTTTCACCACTATACTGGTATCATCAGACTCCACTGGACTGCATTTGCAATACACAAGCAAGAAATACAAATAAAATATTCCCAACTGTGCTACTGAAGGAAGAACAACTCTATTGCCAATGTAACTGTGCAGCATCAATTCTCACTTCCCACAAAGCAATCTGGCACAGCTAGAAGCAAGACCGGGATTTCTGAAGCTCACCCATCTTCTTTAACTTGCACATTTGACAACAAAGTACATGTTCTCCAATGAGTATATGAATAAAGCTATAAATACCACCAACAGAAGCCTTGCATTTCCTTTTCCCACTATAACTGAAGGTATACCTGAGATCAATAAACCCTTAAATAACATCCAGAGAAGGCCCCAATAGGAACAGCAACCTTTCTTATGTTAAGCTTCCAGGAGAATGTTTCAGATAAGATCTATATTTCTCTGAATACCAAGGCACTTGAATTATTCTAAATGGACATGGAAGAAAAAAGCATCATTGAAAAGCTTTTAGAGTAAAATTTTCCAGTCTTTTACTTAACAAAATTATCTGTTAGTATTTAAAAGCAATGCTGTTGCTTTAGTTTGAATATGGAGAAACAAATACTAAGATTATTGTAAAGAAAAAAAGAAAACAAAACAAAACAAAAAACAAGAGCTAAAACAAACAAACAAAAAGCTTGGAGCTTCATGCATTACTTGGTCTAACCTAGATGTGTAAAACAAAGCTTCTTCAGATAAATGTTGCCTTCTGTCCTTATATAACACTGATATAGTAGCAAGCATTCTGCTGGTGCAGAGCATAAACAGCCCTAGCAGCAGTTTGTTGACTGCCATTCATGTCAGTACTAACTCTGATTTGATTTCATTATACCACAATTCTAGACGTGAGATTTTTATGTAGTCATAAAACAACACAACAACAACAACAAAAACAAAAAAAGTATATTCCAAAGCTCTGGGCATAGTAAATAATATAAAAGAACCTTATCAAGAACCACTGAAAACAAAACAAACCAAACCCTATGTCTGAGAGCGCTGTCCAGATGCTCCTTGAACTCCAGCACTAGGGGCCATGCCCACAGCCCTGTGCAGCCCGCTCCATGCCCACTGCCCTGTGGTGCAGCCCCTTTCCCTGACCCCCAGCTGCACAGCTCATAACACCAGATAGTTTCAGAAAAAGGCATTCTCTGTCCCTGAAAAAATCTGGAACTTACTGTTTGCTGTAAAAACTGAGCTATCAAAGAATTTAAGTTACTCAAAATTACAAAATACTCTTCAAGCTTAAAACTGCTAAAAATTCCTTTATGAGTATGTAAAAAGCAGAACATGCTTTAGCAATGAGGGTCGTTTTTCAGTAGTTAACTGAAACATGATCTCAAGATGAAGGGACAAGTGATAGCCAAGAAAATACAATCATGATATTTCAGTTGCAAAGTATTTTATTCGTGTCAGCTCAACTTGAACAATCCTGCTGAAAAATCTGATAAGCCAGCAGAATCCCTGCCATTCGTATCTCATTCTGAGACACAGGTGCTTATATTTGTGAGAATAAAAGGGATCAGGAGAAGTGTATGCTAACTAGTGCATGTAAAAATCTATTCAGGCAGCAACAGAAAGAAGGGGCTGGCAATGGTTTCAAAACTGACCAGAAGAAAGCACTTGCTCCAGCTCATTAACTGAACAAATGTGCATGTGTGCGCACGTGCACTTGCATATGGCTCTGTGCATGTACATGTGAAACTGAAGGGACGTTGGGTACGCAACAAAAGAACTATCAGGAACATAATGAAAAATACTGTCAATTTCACTAACATCCATGACAACACAAAGTAAGAAATACTGCAGGCAGTCTGGTCTCCCTTCATTTGATTCTCTGATACTGGATTCACCTGGGAGATTTGGTGATCTGAGGGACCTGGATAAAGGATGTTGAGGGATGCTACATGCCAAAATTTCTAAATAGAAATACGGGTTTTTATGTAGTTATTTTAAGCCAGTTAGATTCCACAGAATAGATTTTGCTTGGCGTTCCTTGAGCTTTCATAAAGAACACAAGCCAAGTTCCTACTGATTCCCATTAGCTCCCAGCTTAATTTTGATTCCTCCTCACAACAACAACACTTACAGCATCAGAAGCACGACAGACTTAGAAAATAAGAGCAGGTTCAGAACCCAGGCTGCAGTTCCACTAGATACTATCTTGTATACATTCCTTAACACCATTCTTCACTAGCTGATGCCTCAAGGGGGAAAAAAAAAGTACGTGCCACTCAGCGGAATTCTTCACACAGTCACAGGAAATTTGATCCTGTAGAAGAAGTGGTTGTGCTCTACAGATGGCACTGCCTGTAACGTATCTGTAACGTATTTCTGAGCACAATCATGGCACTACTCCATCTCTGCTGGAAATGCTAATTGATTTCAATACGATAGCTTGCCTCTGGGTCAACAAGTACACTGTCAGAAAAGGAGGTAGGTGTATAATCAAACAACCAATTTTTTCTTTGATCCTAGAATTTCATCTTTCTAAATCTCTGCTCATGACTACATTTACAACACCTCAGTTATACTGTAAAACTTTACAATTAAGAAAAAGCCTTTTTACATCCAAAAAATAAACTGATAATGACAGTAACGTTGTTCAATCAAAGTTAAGTATAAGGAAACTTATAAGTATAAGGAAGCTTCACAGTTTTCAGTACACTGGTGTTCACAGCCATCTGTTATTGGAAATGCATGTAACAATATCCTTAATAACATGTCTTAAAAAGACTATTTATGGACTGGAAGACCAATAGATATAGCAACGTGCAAATGAAGCTTTCTCTCTCAAAGCATTTTATGGTCAACTGATTTTATGGACAACTTAGTTCTTCAATAAAGGCAGCACAAGTTTATCCTTTGAAAAATGAAACAACTACACAAACTAATATTCACATGGAGGAAGAAATGGAAGCTGCTTTACCAGAGTTCTTAAGGTACAGGCAATGATAAACCAATGAGCAGTGCTGGCATCTGTTCCCAACCAAAAGTTACCTGAGCTATTCAGAAACAGTGACTCACTTTGCTGTACTGAGCTGTGTAAGTCACCACATTCTAAAGTTATTAATATGCACTTGTATGAAGATGGGTTTCACTTAGCAGTGCAAGCTAGAAATAATTCAGAGCTAATACAATGAAAATACAAAGTCTGTAAATCAAAATGTAGGCTGTTTTGTTTTCCTCTTATACTAAAAAGAAACTTAAATACATATCCTTTAAAATAGATGAAGAATAGTCCGACTGTATGCAAGAAGCAGAGGCACTGATCTTTATTGTCCAGGTAA
This sequence comes from Coturnix japonica, assembly GCF_054131305.1. NCBI lineage: Eukaryota > Metazoa > Chordata > Aves > Galliformes > Phasianidae > Coturnix > Coturnix japonica. The sequence continues at coordinate 110,610,022 of NC_140663.1, forward strand.
AGCTGATCAGAACTCACTTTTTGAATGAGAATTAAATGCTGCTACACCTTAAAACCAGTATTTCTAGCCAGAGAAATAATTTTTAGGAAAAAAAAAAAAATAATCTGTAGGTTTTAGAAGGGTATTCCACCAATTAGGAGTTAGACAAAACTGAGTAATTATGTAAAGGTACTTTAACCAGGACATGCAGAAGGACAGCTTACTATTTAAAAATATACTGTAGTCCTTTTGGATGAAAAATAGATGTGCCAAGAAAAGCCCGTAGCAAGATAAAGTGAGATACTACGTGAGCTTCTATTTCTGTTAATGTTTTACCTTCACTATCAAGTGTTCCCTTTCCAGGACAGGGAGTCTTTAGATTCATAGGAACAATTAAGAATACAAGTTAATATAATGGGAATATTCAAGACACTCATTTAGTACTGTGACATTTCAGGTCAACTTGGCTTCCACAAGTGATTTTGAAAGCCAGCTAGATGATCCAAATCCATTCACTTTCACCATGCTACATTTAATTATGATCAGCTCAAAACCTGAACTGTGCTCTTATCATGCTTTAAAGTACAGAGACCAGTGACTAACCTAACACTCGTAGAGCTGCTCATATATGCCACAGAATTTTAAGTCCGTAAGAGACCCTCATAAACAAAACAAATGACCTAAAATTAAAAAATCCGATTTTCTTTCCAACAATTATGCTATACAGTACTTTACAATTTGATGACAAGAATAAACTGTAATCCCATATTCAGGCAACTTCATAGTACTACAGATGTAGCTTGAGAATTAGCCATATGTTGTTCCTTCTCCTACATATTTATTTTCATTAGCTATAAATTACCTAGCCTACATCACTAGTTTCCTAATGATCCAAGACCCTAAAATCAGGTCTCAGATCCAGTTTCAATTTCATACACAGCTCTGAAGAAATACTTCTCAGATTCTTTAGTTTTCAGTGTAACATTTTCAGCTTTTTGCAAAATAAATAAATAAATAAATAAAAATCTGCATTGATAATCTTGCTTTGTGAGTTCATCACATGTACTTAAAAGCAAGTTTTTACTTACAAGGGCTTTAAAATAAGATATGATGCTACAAGCTGTTTGCAATTAAAACTACAAGGGGCAACCACAGATCATAGTGCTGCAGGTCTGAATACAATTCCTGTACTAATCAAAGTACAATTATATCATCCATTTGCAAACGTGAGTATGCTCCTACTGAGCTTCTACCATGAGCTCGTCTATTTATTGGCAATTTTCCAAGGAAAATTGTCATCTGTGGCATCAACAGTAATTTTTCACTTAAAAAACAGCACCAAAAAGAGGAATTCATGCAGCACATTATGCACAAGTCCACCAGAAAGATGTGCAGCTTCGTTATAAAAGCGGAAGAAAATGCAGAGATGGAAGGGTTATTTACAACCACTAAGATGACAAAGAAGCTGGAACTGCAATTAAAATAAAACAACCAAAAAACTCTTTTTCATTGTAAGAAACTTAAGTCAAGAGCTACCTGTAACACATCCCATATATCCTTCCCAAGGTAAGATGTGCTGTTCATCCTATTTTTAACTCTCGTTTATATGCCACTCGCCCTCCAGTTCCCTGCATATTTAGAGGATGATCACATTTACTTTCCCCTCTGCTTCCTTGTTTTGAAAGTCTTCAGTAGCATCCAGTTTCTCTGCACTCTGATTGCACTTTATGAATGCCACTACCCAATGTTACCATGTCCAACCCCACTGAAGCCATTCCAACCTGGGGGACTGATGATAACGCTCTCTCACTGTATTGCTTTGAATTCAACAATCCTAAATTAAAAAAAAAAAAAAAAAAGATATCCTCCTACACCACGTTAGTTTCTCCAGAAGCTCTCATCTTTCCCCCACAGCTCCTCATGTCTAAATTAGGCTTTGGGGAGAAAAATGCCAATTGTGAATACTTTCTACTGCCCAACATCTAGGCAGGGCTCATAACATGACAAGTACAAAGATGGAGGTAAAGGAATAGAGCATCATGCAAGGGACCTTTCATGGATTCATAGAATTACAAGGTCGGAAAGGACCTACAAAATCATCTAGTCCAGCCATCCTCCCATTACCGTAGCTACAACAAACCACTAAACCAGATCTCGTAGCTCCCTATCCAGATGCCTCTTGAACACTGCCAGGGATGGCGACTCCACCACCTCCATTCCAGTGCCTGACCACTCTCTAAGAGAAAAAGTTCCTTCTTATGTCCAGTCTAAACCTCTTCCGGCACAACTTGTGGCCATTTCCTCAGGTCCTGCTTACTGCCTGGGAGAAGAAGCTAAGCCCCTCCTCATCACAACCTCCCTTCAGGAAGTTGTAGAGTGCAATGAGGTCTCCCCTGAGCCTCCTCTGACTCCAGGCTAAACAATCCCAGCTCCCTGAGCCACTCCTCATCAGACTTGTGCTCCAGCCCCCTCACCAGTTTCGCTGCCCTTCTCTGTATGCATTCCAGGGCCTCAACGTCTTTCTTGTAATGAGAAGCCCAAAACTGAACACAATAATTGAGATGCGGCCTCACACCTCCAGGTCCTCTTCACAGTCATCCAGCCATTCAGCCCCAAACCTATAGCGCTGCATGGGGTTACTGTGGCCAAAGTGCAGGACCCGGCACTTGGCCTCATTGAACCTCATCCATTCACCTCAGCCCAGTGATCCAGCCTATCCAGATCCCTCTGAAAGGCCCCTCTACCCTCAGGCAGATCAACACTACCTCCCAACTTGGTGCCATCTGCGAACTTCATATGGCAGCCTGGGCTGTTTTAAAGACTCAGAGGAAGAAATTGTTTACTGTGAGGGTGGTGATGCACTGGAACAGGTATAGACAATGCCACAATGCATCAATTTTCATTACCACATTATCATCCAACCCACACCACAAGCAGCTAAAGAAGCATGCTGTATAACAGTCATCTACAAGTACAGGAAATTGATAAATGAAATTAATTAATGCTTATCAAGCTTGCCTCTTGCTGCTGCAAGTGAATGCCATGGAAGCTGAGAATATAAGTTCACGAAAGAAATACTAATGACTAGTATTTCAAAACAGAATTATAAGGAATTCAGTAGGTTTTTCTTACCTAATACTGAAGCTGAAGCAAAAAGCTGATATGATTTGCAGCAGTACAGCTGGTCTAATAGTTCTATTTTCCTCACATAGAATTTGAAACAACAGATTTCAACTCTGGATACTACAAACATTTACAACTGGCACACACCATTTACTTCAGAAGGCCGATGTTTTCATGTTTGCTGTGTGTTCCAAGCAATTCCCACATAAAGAACATCTGATTATGCTCTAGCCTAAGAAACAATATTAAGTGCAGTAATCCTCCACATGAACACTACCATTACTGAAAGAAACGATACAGCATACAGAGATTTGTGCTTTGCCACAACTGAAAACCATCAGCTTGCTAAAGAACCAAAACACATTTGATTAGCAGTGACAATTAGCAATGTTCCTTTTAAAGACGTGTAAAATCAAAGATCAGCATAATTCTTGAGGATTTCACAGAAGCAGAACAAAATATTACATTCTCCCACTGTTACCGCTGCTACATCAGACCTAAACCAGTAGGATCTGGCACTGCTCTTTTCACTTGTTGGAAAGTGAAGGACAGCTGTTTGTAAATTGATGGCATGTAAAAGTATAAGGACAAAATGCTTTACATAGCATACCAAAATAACAGTTGATATTTTAAACAATATGCATGGACAGAGGACTTAAGCAACAGGTGGGATTTAGGCATGGGGTAATGCAATAAGAAAATAACACTGCTGGCATAATCTGTGCTATAGTATTGCAATGATGACTTCCTAACAGCACTGCACAAATTAGAGGCTGTAAATACTGTGAGAGTTATCACAGTATGCCTGTTCTGTTCTTATATTCTTCCCCTCAGTATCTATTGTTTACCTCTAACAAAGTTACAAAGTCACTTTATAAGAAGCTGAGCAAGCTGAACACATGCAATTCAAAATGAAAACACTTGTGTAGATAAGGGTAATAAGTAAGAAAATATTATGCATTAGTCTGCTTCCAGCTTTACTCTGAAAGAGTAAAACACGTTCAAAAATGCTCCTGACTTAATTCAGATTTTGCAGAAACATTTCAACTCTGAAAGTAAACAACATATGAAGAAATACTTAAAACAGGCTTTGAATTGATTCATAAGTATTAGCCACATAATGCTGCATGCTCTATGAAGTTATTACCACCTTCAGTCTTTAAGACTGTGTCTTTAAGACACATTAAGTCTACAAGGTTACTTACCACCTTCAGTGCGTTTTCCATAATGTTTAAGTGGTAATTTCATATTCTACCTTCAAATCATTCACAAAAATGTTGAATAGTCATATTTTCCCTAGTATCCTTCTGTGTCAAAAACAGATTAAAATACCTCTCCTTAGCTCCCATACTGTTGCTTTGAGGCCTGTTATCAGTCAGTTCTCAAATCCATGCAACTTCAGAAACCAGAATTTACACAGAAACTTTGATTAGAATCTGGTGCAGTTCTCACTCACATAAGCAGACTGTCACATACGCAAGTCCCCCCAACTCCACTTCAACTCAGTATTTTGAAGGAAGAAATCTGGTTGTCTGACAAGACCCATTTCCCACCATTATACATATGGCTTTTTGTTCTCGACTTGTAAGCACCTTTTCCACAGCTAAGCATTGGAGCGGTATGAACTTGGTATCTGCTGTCTAGATGCAGTTTCTGAACACGGGTACAGCCTTTTAGAATTACCATAGAATTATAAGAAGTATGGTGAAATAAGGACACCAAGAACCAGAAATTTTTAAAATCAGCACAGTTAATATTCTGGAGTACGAATGCCAGACAGTAGTAGAACCTTCTCTCGCTGAGTAGTGAAAACCTGAGCCTTGAAAGATAGATCTAAAGCAGGACAGTAACTTCAACATACTCGAGGTAAATGCAGTTTTCGTGAATGCTTCCCTTTTAATTCTGACACTAAAAGGGAAACTCATCAACATAAAAAGAACAGTCAACTGACTTCCAGTGAGAACATTAAAAACATCAGCAGATACATGAGTTAGAGAAAGGATTCTAGTATCTAATTCACAATGTAGTGGCTTATTATAAACATCAGATCCACTCCTACTTTGCGATGAGCAAGATGCACGCTCATTCCCTCTGTGAAAATGACTAGATCTCAGGTACCTGTACACAAATGTCAAGGGAAACAAACCGGAGGAATTCCTGTCAACTCCTGTTTCTACAACTGTGCCCTATCTGAACTGTTATCCTAGAACTGTTACCCTAGTGACATCACTCATTAAGATTTCACATTGTGGCAGAACAGCCTGCATGACCAGAACAGAACCATGAACAGGAACACAGAAAACTTCAGGAAGGGTAAGCTTAAAAAGCAAGGAGGTTCTTGGAAAGGAAAGGCTTGAAGGCACGGACATTTGCTTTGAAATGCATAACAAGAAAGCCTCAAGTTTTTTCTGAGGGCTGGAGGACAGAGCACCAATGCCATGTGGGCAGACATCTGCTACAAAACACCCAATCAAAGCAGAACAGATAAAACTTTTTAAAGAAAGCCTTACAAAAAAATATCCAGTTTTTGCACAAGACAGAGTACTCCAGCATCTGCTGAAAGGGCAAAATACGACAACCAGGAGATTTCTGGAAGATGCAGCAAACAATTTCCTGACTATTGCTCAATGAGCCAGTACAAATGTGAAGGCTGATGACAGCTTGAGAGACAGTGATAATGTAGTCATCCGGCCTGAAGACCACCACACACTGTGGGTTTTAGGGGTCTATGTCACAGTCAACCTGAGTAGGCACATGTCTGTGCTGGGCTATGCAGCAGGTGCAGCTCAATCTTAGTATCTCTGTTTATTTCCACGACTGAAGGATAAACTCAGCCAGATCACTGTACCAAAGGAACCTGCAGCTCCAACTCAGTACAACTGATTACAAAATTTGCATGGCTTTGCCTTCATCTAAAAGCACAGCAAGAAGCTCTCAGACAAATATCTGTTCTGTTTGACAGCAGAAATTAACAGAGATGTTTTCTTCTAAGAAAACCCCACAGTAGCTCACGTTATGACAATGGCATAACCCCTTCTGTGGGCACAGTGTGCTGCACCCTGACAGAGGCTCATTGGATGTTGCTGCATTTATATGGTTTGCCTTTTTCACAGAGATTATAATGGATCAACACCCCTTGATACAAAACCCCACGAACTGAGATACTGGAAGAACTAAACAAGACAAACAGTAGAATTACAATCCTGATCCTCCAAAAGAACACATTTACCCTTGTTCAAGGATCTGCTTAAAGCCAGCATTAAGGGGTAAAGAAATCTATGAGAGCGGGCTGTTCTTCAAGGAAGGCTTTCATAAAGTACAGGACCAGCCCATTTCCATACAAAACGTAGGGAAAATTGTCTGAGTTGGTGGTGTGGTTTAACTAGGCAGGCAGCACTGGTGAGCGTGAAATTAATTCCTGGTGGTGCTCAAACACAAAGAACCAGCGCACAGAAAATGGAAGAAAAAAGTGGCCACCTGAAGAAAAACAAAGAAACTTTGATTCACAGTGTATGCAAAAGCCAAAGCTCACATCACTTGAAAATCTGAAAATGGAAATGGCAAAGTAAAGGGTTTTAATAACTATGCAAGAACAAAAGGAAAGCCAAGGAAACTGTGACTCTGCTGTTTAGTAGTATTAAAAGACATGGAAAAGGTTGAGGTGCTCAAGTGAAATCTAGTGGTTAAAAAAAAAAACAAACTAAACAGCAGCCATGTTTAAATGACATAGAATAAATACTTATTTTCAGGTCACCTGTATCACATCCAAAGGCAAGAACATTTGCCATTCAGTTTAATCAGTTATTTTTATTATTTTTTATAATTACTGCTAGGAAAGACAAGAGATCTACTATGGTTCTACTGGAGGGTACAACATGACTATGTTACCATGTGGCATTCTGTAAACTTCAGATATTTGAGCTAATAAAAAGCTACAATTACCTCCAAAAAACTGTTCCATGAGTGCTGTATAACAAGGTTTACCTACAAAGTGCAAGCTCCAAATTCTCAGTGTAATAACATAAGTCATTCCAAATATAGCTACAAGTCCTGTGCAAAAGGACTTCTGTGTATTTGCTGAAAGCCACAACAGGAATGTAGGTCCTCTTCAGAGCATTAATTTATTCTAGAACAAGGTATGAACTGCATAAAAATAACTTCTACGTATTCTCGAGTCACTGCATACTATGATTCTGACATGCCTTACTTTCCTGAAATAAAAGATACTTTATTGCAACTATCCCCCCTGTGGCGCAAGTGGTAGAAGTGCCGCTCTGCTACACAGAGGCTCGAATCCCGGGGGCTGGACTCGATGATCTCAAAGGTCCCTTCCAACCCGCACGAAACTATGAAACTATGAAACTATATTACAGCTCTGAAGACAGCAAACTAAGTCTGTGCTGAGAAGTAGAAAGTACAGACATAATCACCCTACAGAACAGACTTCCCTTTTATTTAAATAAAAAAAAAAAATAGAGTTTGTTTGGTTCTCAGAGTGTTTTCAGGGCAAGGAGTGTTACTTCTTCCTCTTAAAGACTGAAAACAGTAAGCATAAAGTCAGTGCTTTCTTACTGTATTATATTTGTTCACCACCACAAGTGGTGGAAATTCCGCAAGGATTCCTCTTCCTCCCCATGAAAGATAAATACTTATATGGAACTACTGGGCAATTCATTTGATATTTAAGTTGAGACTGACTTAGAGTAAACTGCACTCCATAGCAGCTTATTTATTTTCAAGAAAGGCTTTCTTAGCGGAGATTAGTGAAAAGTTAGTAATACTTCATATTTCACACAGATATTAAACACTACAAAAAGCCCTGGGCTTTTTGCACTAGATGTAGGTGCTTCCTTTGGCAGTATTGCAATTAAACCCAAAAAACTGACTGTGAGGAAAAGCCCTGCTCAATTACAGCATATCTAAAACATAGCACCACCTCAGCTGTCAAGTCAAGTCATTGTATTACCCAAATACCAACATTTATCTCTGATTTAAAGCAATTTACTCACCTTGTGTCTGCATTTAAGTACAACACCATAGGCTCCTGAAAGAAATCAGAAAAGAACCACATTAAGATAAGATTACCCCATTATGTCCAGGCCGTATAATATTGTACCCAGTATCATCCTAAACTTGCTCAAATAGGCACCTTACTAATTTTTTGTGCAGTGAAAATTAAAAAGGCTTCAAAGTAAATGGGTATTAAAACAATGAAGTTCTTCTTATAATAATAATAAATAATAATAAACTAACAGAAGTTTGACAGTTGGCATCTATCTTGTATTGTTTAAGAGATTAATAGTCAACTTCAACAAAACTGGCCCACTTCCTTTTCTTACCTCCCCACCCACCCCCCCCACCATTTCCCAAACTTTTCCTTTCATTGCAATTGGAAGACTGCAATTGGAAGGCATTAAGGAATGACAGTTTATTCTCTGCAAGATGTGATACAAGCTGCATTCTGTAAATGAAAGCTTCTTACCATCAAGAAGACTAAGTAAAATCTAATAAATAAATGAATAGATTATATAAAATATGCTACTTACCTTCACCTACAACCCCAAGGATCTCAAATTTATTCATCACATTACCAATGTTAGGAATCTTCATCAAGACAAATTCTTCCTACAGAGAAAGCCACAAAACATGGCACAACGGGGAGTGTCCAATGAGCCTGCAAAAGGCAGCTGTGGAAAGGCTCTCAGAAAATAAAGTTTCCACCTCGATCAACTGGATTTCTCACACTCTTTCCTTATTTCTAGGCAGTTGGTGGCTTCCTGAGGGGAAAAGGAGAGGAAATAACATAATTAGCAACCATTTTCTTTCAGTGAAAATAAAAATGCATGGTGGTTGATATACGTGCCATGCCAATATTGTACAACGTAATGTTAGTAGACAATGTACTTCCACTTTTCACACTCAATACAACTTAGTGGCATGTATATGGATTGAAGGTACACCTGAGTACAGCTGCCTTTGTAATCCTATACTATGTCTATTAATAACTAATGTGCATCGCATGCATTTCTACAAGACAGAAGCAAACAGAACATTGAAAGGAACTACTTCAGTGAGCAACAATACGCCTTTAATTACAGCTGTTATCACTTCAGTTTATGTTCACAGCTATGTATAAAAGCAAGTTGTATTTAGCCACTTTATTGTTTGTTCTCTGCAGAAGCAAAAAAAAAAGAGAAAAACGAAATATGAGATTTCCACAGTCCAGTGATCTGAGAACAGGAGTACTCGCGCAATGGCACGATAGAGGCAAATTCATTTAATTAACTTACGTGTAACGGGTGAGCATGAACTAATGACACTGGGTTTGGCTCACCCAAACAGGATGTCTCATTGTTACGTTAGCATAAGCTACGGGTGCTGGCCAGAAGCCCTGCACTGACTAAGTCAACTATAATGAAGGACGGACAACTCAAGAGTGGAGGGAAATCAACAGTGCTAACCTCAGCAAGTCACAGGGAGGTGAAGGTACTTTAGGTGAAGTCACAGGCTTTGAAGGTACTTTAAAAATAATTAAGATCCCCAGAGTTAGCCAAGCCCTAGTATTTGGAGAACAAACTTTGAAAGTAAAGTAGTGACTTCTAAGGCCAAAAGGTCAGCTCTTTGGTTTTTAAAAAGGTTACCCAATCCTTAATGGATTATTTCAGCATTTGATTTAGTGCTTCAATTTTTCTTCACTCGCATATTCTATAGAAGATCCTTTCTTCTTCAGATGCAAGTTCCTCTGTCCTCATTCATGATTTCAGAAACGTTCATCAACTACATAAAGCTACACAAGCCTACAGCTTGCGATCCACATATTTACTTTTTTTTTAAAAAGACTTCTGCATGTGTCTTCAGTGGGGATGCTAGTTTTTGTTTCTTGGGAATAGAGGTTAGATCTGCCAGCGGCAGCCAGACTTTTTTTCCCCAAGCTCAGCAATGCACAACCCTCTTTCCCCACTGATTTCCTCCCCGTCAGTTTCCCCTCAGGGAGAAGCACAGCCCCCAAGAATTAGACTGCTTCGTACAAGTGCTCTTAGCTTCAGGTCACCTGAGGCACTGTCATGCAGGCCACTAAAGGTACGAGCTTTCCAACTCATTTATCAGTGCTCACATGCCATTAGTGATGCTCTTGGGCTGTCCCAGATAAACACACAATCCGGTTTCTCAAATCACACACCATGACAGAGAGCAAAGATGACAAAAATCTACACAGAGGGGAACTCCCAAAAGAAAACTGCAGCTGCAGAGGCAGCCCTGTGCACACCTCTGCTGGGAGCACCTGACGAACGCCTCATCCAGAGTGAGCAGGACAGCCGATGAAAAGATGAGACACAGCAGCAGTGCAAATTCACACCCTAACACTTGATGCCACAGCTCTGTCCCACCTCACATGAGCAGCATTTCTCCTACCTTTCTCCCCTATGGTGGCAACAGCAGATCCAGACTGGCTGGGCCCACCTGGTCCCTGGTTTGTTCTACAGCCTGACCAAAGGCCACAGGCCACCTGCCATAGTTGGCCCATTTTCTCTCACAGAAAAAAGTCCAGTTGCTTTGAGACAAGACTTACACACATTGACTTGCTGGGGATCTTTGCCACCAAAAGCACTTGAAAGACTGAAAATTACTGCTGCACCCACACTGAACCAAAAGAGCATCTTAGGGAGAGGTGGCCTCAGTGCTACCACAGCATTCTGCAAAACCCAGAGCTAAGTCAGCAAAGCCAAACACCCTGAAATGAATGAGCACCAACCAGTTTTATGTAATGCAGATCTAAATGAAAGCAATAGGAAAAAAAATGTAGCGCTTCAGTACCTTCTCTCTTCATGGCTACTAATGAATCGCAGCAAGGTACTCAATTTAACCACTCACCTCAGAGCCTCAGTTCTAAGGAATGCTATTCATTTCATAATCATCGATAACTAGAAGGAAAAGAATGCATTTCAAGCAGCTTGATCTTTACTGAGAGTTATAAAAGCACTTTGGGTAAACATCTGTCTTCATAAACTTTGCGAGAAATAAAATCTCTTCAAGAAATACACGGTTGGATAAAGCAGAACTTTCACTCAGCTGCAGTCAGACACCTCTAACAGATGTCAAAGCCATCCATGAGCTTTTACACAAGCTCCTTGCCAACATGCAAATGTCTCTCTAGCTCTCTAAAGCAATAACTTAATCTTTTTATTTACTATTTTTACCCACCGTGAAGATACAACCAAAAATCTCTGGAGGTTTAGGTACACTTCCATCTGTTCACCAGCAAAACAAGGGGTCAGATAAACAAGTGCTGAACAACTCAGAGCAGGGAGGTATCTGCCTCTGATAGTCATGTATTTATCAACACCCTGCCATGTCTTCTATGGTGCACACACAAAGGGAAGCACTGCCTGCCTCTATTAGTCACACTGCATTGCTGTTACACCTGCTCTTCCCTCTTCGCCCCATTACAGCTATAGTTCTGTTTCTTAGGATTTTCCAGGAAGAACTTAATTAAAGCTGTAAGTACCATAAGAATCAGTACGGCAGAATATACAAGGTACACGCTCCAGAAAACTCAGAAAAGAGAAACTTCTCTGGAGTTATTCATGTGGAATAATGTGTCAGGAGTGCTATAACATATCCACCACAGATTAGTAAGAATAAATTCAGCTTAAAAGAAAAAAGCTGAAGAAGAGATTAAAAGCAACAAGATCCTGTAATTAAGCAAGTGAGATATTTTTAATGCTTTAAGTTTCAATCTATCCTCCTCTGCATGGAAAAGAACAGCTGATAAAAATAAATGCGAAATTAAGAAGACTGTCAAAGTTGGAACCAATTATATAAAAGCAAAATGCCAAAAGTTGCTTGCACCAGCTCAGACATTTCAAAGTTCAAACCATTCTATGATTCTAAGGCAGAAATGTGGGGAAGATAAATAGTAGGAACCTGGTCACAGTTACCATCTCATAGCAAGTGTTAAACTTGTATCTCATAGCAAGTGTTAAAGTGAAAAGAGATTGAATCTGCTCCACACTACTAAAGATTTGGTTAACTACCTAAAAGAAAACAGGTTGGAGATCAGAATACCAATTCTGATTGACTGTTTTATCTCATTCTTACAACTTTTTACATGCTTCATTACCTGTCCTTACACACACTGGGCACTTTCCACCCTATCCATAGCAGCTCTGAATAGGAAAGGCCTGTGTTCAGGTGGTAATGCTCAACAGAAGCTGCTACATCTCAAGTTTTTGCTGTTTCATCAGGCACAAGGTGTCCAACATTTAAGCATTCACTTCAAATGGAAACACCCAACATTTAGATAAGGAGGGATGGGGAAGGAGGCATGTTTATTTAACATAAAGATCTCAGAATTCGCTTCTTTGGAAGAAGTTAATGCTTCCTAATCTAGCACAATATTTTTAAGTGGTTTCATTCAAAGTTAGTTCTTTGATTGTCATCTTCCCTTTTCTCCTCTCAGCACTCCAGTCTCCAGTAATATTCTGCACTCATTTGTCACGTTCCTCGCTATTCAGCTCCAAAGTACCTTTGATGATCTGCCATGGACTTCAAATCCCCAGGCTATAAGATAATATTACCAGCATCGCTTTTTCCATCTCTTATAATTATCTAGAGAAGCTACTGTTTTTTAAAGCGCTACTTATTAGGACTCACTTTCTGATTCTATTCCTATATTTGAAGCTCATGTTTAGATAAGAAGAAAAGAAAGCACTGAGTGTAGAAGCCTCACTCCTTTACAAGCATAGAATCAAGAAATTGAGCATGTTCAGACAAAATCTTGAGCAAAGGGAGCTCCTCCCCAAGAAAAGTATCATATATTACCTTTAAGGAAACACATGAGAAGCACTGAGCAGCCGTTCCATTGAAGAACTGATCTTGAGTTCAGCAGCATATTTGTGGGAAAAATGGGCCCTGAGCTCTTCTACCTCACTGCCTGCTCCCCCTGTTCCCCAATAGCCCACTGGTAAGAAGTGCAGAGCCCTACAGGTTCCTCTCTCTGATGGCAGCAGCACTACACCACGCTGCCATCATCAGATGTAGAAGACCAGGCCACTCCAATTACAACCCCAACACATTGCTAACTGAATCAGCCACCAGGCCTCCTACACACACACACACAGCATACCAGTCACATACAGTGGCTGTCCTCTAATGCAGCAAAACTAAACTTCATTCAACCTTACCAAATTCCTCCTCCTGATAGCTCAGTTTTGTCTTCACTGTTCTCCAAACAACTCCTGCTCACACTCAAAAATGAGATGTGTCTCTCTGTACTGGTTTGGGCTGGGATGGAATTTTCTCATAACAAAACAGAAAAGTAAAGGTAGATGTAAAAACACTTAAAAATACCAAATGGGCGCTGAAACTAAATTCTGTGGGTCTTCTAATGCAGACCAAAATAACCTCCATGGCTGAACTTGTAAGTTTCAAAACATACCATTAAATAGAGATTACTGGTTCACTATCTAAAGTAATAAGAAAAACCTTAAGAAATCACTTTTCCATTTAAAAAAGGGATGCCAAGCATATGGAACTAAGAAAGGAATGAGGGGGGAAGCCCCCCAAAATTTCCATTCTAAATTAATAAGAAAGTACCCTATGGACTAAAGAACTAAATTTCCCTGTAATTACTGCAAAATCATCATTTATTCTTAATGTGTTTTCTTAATGTATTTTCTTTAAATAACACCGATCCATCTTTTACAAAATTAACCGTGCAAACAAAATGTCAGGGAAAGTTTTCAAGAGAGAACCAAAGGAAGCCACACAATGAAGAAGTGTCCTGAGACCTGCACACAGGTCATTAATAAAGTCAAATTAGCACCTAAGTGCACACACGTGAAACAACTCAGAAGCTTCTTATGGATTCTTTCTGAGAAAAGCCATTATAACCAATTCCACTACACAGTGGGCAAAGGGCTCGTTTGCTGGTGGTGGGTTTGTGCCATTGGTTAGTTTTCTGTTGCTGTTGTTTTTTACCTTAATCCTCCAAGAAGAAATTTCTGACTGCGACAACCTGAAATGACTGGTTCCAAAGGGGAAAAATCCCAACAAACAGCAGAAATGTTTCTAAGAAACTACAATGAATTTAAGGATACTCTGCTAGTTCAATATGTTTGAAAGGCCATTACAATAAATTTGCTCCAAGTTCGCAGATTTCAGAGAGTACAATATGGTCAAGATTTTATTGTTAGTTTGAACATGAGAGAATTTGTATTATGATGTCTGTTCTCACAGCAACTCAACATAGACCACACTTCTAAAAGAAGAATGAGTCATGTGCCACTCTGAGTTGGAAAATAAGTGCCTGTTAAGTATACACAGCTGAATAAATCAATTAAGTGAAACCCAAGTCAGGAAAGCTTTGCAAAGTGGTTCAGACTGCATTAAGACCTTATGACCAGCACAGCTGCGGAAAATGAAATAAAGAAAAAAACCTCTGTATTCCAGATGAAGTAGAACACTCCAAATTCCTCTCATAAACTTCCTTTAAGAAGAGGATAAAAACTTTGGGTCCTCTGGAATACAACTTCTGGAGGATGTCACAGAAGCAGCGATGTGCCAGATACAAAGGGCAGTTCTAGTGAGGACGCTGAGTTACATCAAACTGAAAGCCCTGAAATAAACTTGGCATCCAGCACACATCTACTGCAGAGAACGCACGGTGCCAAGCAGCCCACAGGGCCATTCTGAGAGATGCCCTCATGCTGAGTACCCAGAAGACACTCAGAGGTCAAGGGACTTCATTCTGCTCTGCAACATTACTGACAGCTACCCAGAAAACACAGATGGTTACCAAGTCAGTTTGCAAAAAAGGATGAACAGTTTCCCAGTGTAACAGAAATACAGAACAAAAACCAAGCTAAATTCAGTGATTTCATCTAAAAAGCAGCAAAAAGAAGCTTGGAAATAGGGCAAGACAAAAGCAGTGAAAACTAGAATATTGGCACAGGCTGCCTGGTGATGGAGTCACCATCCCTGGAGGTGTTCAAGAACCGTGTGGATGTGGCACTGAGGGACATGGTCAGTGGGCATGGTGTGATGGGCTGCTGGTTTGAAAAGATCTCTGTGATCATCTAGTCCAACCTTCCCGATTCTGTGATTAACTTGAACAAATAATGAAATTCTGATCTCCACCACTGTTAGCTGCATTAGTTAATGGACACTAACAAAGAGTTCCCTCTGTACACACACAGCTTAGTTCTCCTAAGAGGAAGCAGGCAGAAGAACTGCATTCAGTGAAGATGAAAGGCAACTGAGGAACTAGTACTTCAGAACTCACTACAATTATAAAGGCTGCCTGCTATTCTGGACAACTTACTCAAAGTTTGAGGTAAATCACATCAAAGCTGAATGTGAACCCAGCAACCAAGCTTGGAGCACTGGAGAGACTGGCTCTTTTAAAATGAGCGTTTAAGAAAATCACTAAAATTCATAGAATATTCCCTCTGCATATGCCTCCTGGGTATTCAAACCACAGGGGGAAAATGACTTGCCATTTCTAATCTCAGTACCTCTAATCCTATACCAGCACAGAAAAGATTTTGATTATTTTTTCTCAAACTTCAAGCACTCCAAAAACCCCTATTATGAGAACGAGATTACAAGTTTTTGCATAAAAAGTTCACTTTTCCCCTCCTTTTCAGCCCTTAGATGAATACTTGGATGTCTTTAATTAGACGTTAAGCTCAGATATGGAATTTGGGGTTTTTTTTGCTACATTGAAGGGCCCGGGGTATTGTTACAAAATAAGTTATAGAAATCTTTGAAATCACACTGCAGTATTGGTTCCTTGCATGTAGAGAGCCGCTGTGGGAACACAGGAACCTTGCAGTAAATGCAATTCTCATCAGATGACTCAGGAAAACTTCTAAAATGTTAGAAAGCAATTTAATTCATCTCCAGAAATAGGATGTGGTCATATTTTTTTTTATTAAGTAATAAACGACGCTATTTCAATGTCAGCCTACAATAACTACTTCAAAAATAATCTCAAGTAGTAGCCTTTGTGTAACTTTCAAGTTCAGCCTATTGGTTGCCATTTAATAGTTATCGTGTAATCTGAGACTTGAAATAACTTCTCATTCTTTTAACTACTCTCATAATAAAAGGTATGAATGTTTACACTAACTTCTTTAACCCAACCACTGGCATCAAAATACTGGCAAAATAAGTCACTCAATCAGCAGTGCTTGGCTGGTGTTTTTGTGAAAAAGTCAGGTATTTATAATAAAAACTTCATGTAAGAATGATACAACCCCATTGTCCTGGCTCAAGTGTCTCAAAACTACATGCAGGAATTTTCTACTGAAAGTCATGAGCTACTTCACTACCAAAAGAAAATGAAGACTACAACTTACAGAGTAGTTACCATAGCTTCTTCAAGTGAAGGATCACCCAGATCAGAAAGTTACGCATTGACGGAAAATACAATTTAAACATTATCAGGAAACTGCAGGTGCATGGTCTTTCTCCCAAGCAGGCTGCTTCACACATTGTAGTAGAACTTCTCCCTGGTATGCAGATGACTTCTTATGTTGGGGATCTCCATTATAGCAAAAGCACACATGGATATGTTGTTGACCCAAAAGAGCAGCTGCATCTAAACGGTAAATGTTGGCAGGCCTACCAAAGGAGAAAAAGTAAAATAAAAGCTCGTAGTCCTTATTTTCATCCTTGATGT
This sequence comes from Coturnix japonica, assembly GCF_054131305.1. Taxonomy (NCBI): domain Eukaryota; kingdom Metazoa; phylum Chordata; class Aves; order Galliformes; family Phasianidae; genus Coturnix; species Coturnix japonica. Next base: position 110,626,808 of record NC_140663.1, read on the forward strand.
GCCTGTCTCTGAGTCTACCAAGTTTAATTACAGATGAAGGATGGAAGGGGAAAAGTGGGAACACGATGCCTGCAGCAAAGGGCAAGAATGGTGGGTGAGGGAAGGAGGGAAGGGAAACTACTCTAGACTCACGGAAGACAACAGCAAAAGGCTGGCACACCAACCGGGATGAAAGAAAAAACACAAATCTAAGGAAAAGATGCTTCAGGCATGACCAGAGAGTTCATAATAAGATTTGCATGATCATCCTACAAGAAAATGTAGGCTTACAGCACCCAAAGTCACTATTTGCATAACTGACTTTTCTGTTTCTTGTGTATCTACCTTTTGTACTGTTCTGTAACATTTCAGAGACCTGGACACAACAGCCTACTCTAAGAAAGTCATTGCTCTTTATTTTCAGTAAAAGGCAAATTAAAAACAAAACATAAGAAAACCAAGGTTGAAAATAGTGCAAGGCATGCTACTTGTCTCAGAGGATCAGGAGGACCTTCCCAAAGTCCATTATGACTCAATGCAGAGTGTTGCTGCTGAGCTTTTGTGGTGGAAGACAACACAATGGCTATTACTTGTGTACAGCAAGCAGCAGGTTGCTCAGAGCCAAGGACATAGAGTCGCTATAACATAGGTTTAAAAATTGGTCATGAGGAAATAAAAACTGACTGGACGTGTATCAGTATGCCTCATTAACTGTTATTGGTAGTAATCACAATGTGCCAGATGCTGACCCATGCTAATGCACAGAACCAAATCCACTGCCCGCCAAGTGACGAAACACAACACTACTGTGAAAAGAAGTAACATGGCACAGTTACAACTATCATTCTCTTTATGCCTTCCTAATGTTGCAAGAGTAACCTCTAGTTTCCCCTGTCGCCCAGATAGACTGGGGGATGTGACATTCACTCAGACACAAGAAAAAGTCAGAAATAAGTTGTAACATTTGAACTATGTCACTTTGTGGCTGAAATTGCATACTAACCCTACCAAAATGCATGTTCAACATCTATGCCTCCTGTGGTGTCATACCCTCATTTCCTATTCCCATCTACTTGCACCTCTAACATACACACAGCCCACCAAATACTGGCTTACGGAGCTGAGCACCTACTGCTAGAGATATTTCTGTAATGCACTGGAGATATTTTCATGTATACATACCAATGAACAGAACCGAAAGACACTGAAGTACCGTAAGAATGTCCACTTCAACCAGAATTTCAAACACAGACACTTCAAACATTAAGCATTTTATGTGCACTTCCATTTTCCAACTGATCAAAATACTTTGTTTATAACAGCTCCATCTCCCTGATCACATGCTCAAATTTATTTTCAAAGGCAAAATACGCTCAAGAATTTGCACAAGTGTTTTGCAACATGCTGTAGCTGAAGCATTTTTTCCACTGCAAGATATTTACTAGACCACAGCAACTCTCTTAGCACTTTTAAAGCTTGAAACACACCTTCTGTTGAACGCTATGAGTCAGTTTTAATGACAGTGTTATGTTCTGCTGCTTCGCAGCTTATGCAAGAGAATGAATTTGCATTAAGTAGCCAACTTTAGAAGCCGCCCTCTCTTCTCCATTGTTAGTGCTGAATAATAGTAAAAAATAGGCTATATTCCCTGCATGCTTTCTTAATGTTTTACAAGAATAAATCTAACTAGCTGCCTGTGATGTAGGTTGGATGTAAAATTTGTTAGTGCCACCCTATAGATATATATTAATCTCTTTTTTCCTTCAGAAAAACAGAATGCAGTTAAGTATAAAGACAAATTTACACTTCATAACATTTTAGAATTGTTAGCTATGTTACCTGATGGTAACTCTTCTCACAAAAGAATTTACAGCTCATTAACAGTTAACTTCACAGAGAGAAGGGTGAAAGTGGCTGAACACATTAATTCCAGGAGAAGAAAAAGAGGGAGTAAAAATGATCAGTTGATTTACAGATTAACTTTTGAAGAGACTATCACCACTCTCATTGTAGGAGTATGTAACAGAGTTGTCTTTTTCAAGACATTCAGCAAAAAAATGTTACGATGCAATAGTTCTTGCCATGTTACAGTCCAAACAACTGGCCATTCTAAATACACAGTTGTTTCATTTTCTTTAGCCCATCATTAAAAACACCAAGCCACTACCACTCAAGAACAGGGACTTACGTCTGTAAGTTGTTTCATTTCAGTGAGGGTGACGGAGCACTGGAACAGGCTGCCCAGGGAGGTGGTGGAGTCTCCTTCTCTGGAGATATTCAAGACCCGCCTGGACGCCTACCTGTGTGACGTGGTGTAGGGAGCCTGCTTTGACAGGGGGGTTGGACTCGATGATCTCTAGAGGTCCCTTCCAACCCCTACAATTCTGTGATTCTGTGATTGTATTAGCAGACATTCCTGACTGAAAACACGGCTACACTTAGCTCAGCTTGACAGAACAACGCGTTGGCCAGTCTGTTCCTAGAAACACACAATTGGCAGGTTTCATAACTGGTTCTCATGCAAACCATATCTGAAGTTTCTTACACAGATATTTATCAGAAGCTACAAAGACATACAAAGTTAATGGTTGTCTTGTTCTTTCCCTTTAATCTCTGCATTTGCAGACACAGAGTGAGACGTGCACATTACAACTTCAGGCCTTCAGCTAAATGGTCATCTTTATTTTCTTCTTGAAAATTAGCATGAATAAATTGGATCCCTTTATGGCCTCCACCTTCTGGGAATGAACATCTAAGCCTCCTCAAATAATAATAATAATAAAAAAAACTTGTTCTATTTTTAATGGTTATAGTCCCAAGTTGTTCCAACATTTAGTTCATATGAAGCTGAATGGAGAAAGGGTCTGATGGACTTCTCCATGGCTGGAACACCTGCTATGAAAGGCCATACATCAGTATCTGTTTTATGTTCACCAGAGAAAACACATCCAAGAACAAGTGGAGAGACAACAGACTGGAGGACTGATACAACTATTCCTGAGAGCTGTACGTACACAGCCCTTGTAAAACAAAGCAATGCTTGGCCTGAAAGAACTCAGCGTTTAAAACCTATGCATTTAGCCAACAAAGCAACAAAAGAATTATACCTGCATGAGGGGAGGAGAGGTATGTGGCTGTACCACTGCCTGCTAGAACTGGAGTAGCAGGTTGGAGATTTGTACAGCATATCTGAGAACAACATTCACTTTAATGAAGACTAAAGAAAAGTCATGCATCTTCAGAGCTAGAAGAGGCAATTTCTCAAAATATATAGTCTGTCATTATTGCTTTGAGATTTGAAAGCAGATTACCTTGCCATTTTAATTAATTTGCAATTAAAAACTGACTTTTCAGATGCAAAATCCAATACTGCTCTCATCTTGCTTGGGGGTGTGAGGAGGAGGTATAGGCATTTTTGCTTTACTTATGTAAAAGCAAGCCTTCTCCTGTCTTGTTCTTCACTTAGAACAACTTCTCCTTATAGTACTTGAATCTGCTCCAATAATAAGATCTTAATCCATTCCAGAAATATTTTCTATTCCTTGAAACTCTATTAACAAGAAGGAAGGCAGAGGTCAGAAATCCATCAGCACGCTTTCCAACTACTAGAGGCTCATTTCTTTGCCAACTAAGAACGTAAATAAAACAACTTCGTACCCTTAACTCCAGTGGTGGCAAAATGCGATGAGCTTATTTCTAATCAGCCCACGAGCAAGCAGCAGATAAGTACCGCTAGAAACAGAGAATGAGCTGTGGTTCATTTCAGGCACTCCAAATGATTCCCGTAGCATCCATTAACACATACATCGCTCAAGAAGAAGGTTTGCAAAGTATTTAATCCAAGATTTGCAGATGCAATACTTGCTTTTGTCTGCAGTGTAAGTCTGTGGTAAGAAGTGCTGATGGACTTCTATGTAAGGTTATGTTAACTCGCATTCAGAGTATGGTTTTATTAGTTAGTAACATAAAACTTTAAATATCATTACGAGGAAGATAAGTATTTGTACCCAAAAACCAAAAGCAATGGGACCTTGAAATGCTCAATTCCAGAAGTATTTGGGAAGTATTTATCTGCTTCACTCATCGCTTCCTACGTATTTTGTGCCATCAAAAACAGTTTGCATCCTTTCCTTCTGTAGAGGACAAAGGAAATCCCATCCCCAAACACATTACGCACAGGCAATTGTTCAGAAATTTTTCTTTACTTCCCCAAACATACGGAAATGAACGTCTACTGCAGACTTTTAAAAGAGAAATAGTACAGAATTCTGTTTCAGGCATTCAATTAGAGTAGAAAACTTCCAGAATTTTAGACAAATCTTAAATATAACACAATGTTTATTTAGTTGTTAGAATGATACTATCTAGTGCCCATTAGGCCAATGTAATTCATACAAAATCCCTGAGCTGATTTAATTGATGCCATTTCGGCAGCTCTTTGCCCCATATAAATGTATCCACCCTAATTTAAGCAAACTATTTGAACACAGAGCATATCAGTTTGAATTTGGAAAGAAAAACATGCTTTTCATGTATCAAGACTGATCATTTTCAAACTTAATTAGTTCAGAGTCTTGTGTTTGTGGATTTACACTAAACTAAAATGAAGATTTCCCCCCCAAAAAACATTTATATAATATTTAGAAGTCTGAAGAATAACCTAAGGAAAAGCTCCTACTAGAAGTCAATTCTGCCCAGCTCTGAAAACATGCTTTCCAGGAAGATTATGTAAACTACATAGGAAAAGCCCATAAGCCAAAGGCACCACAGGCACAGCAGCAGCCACTGGTGAGCACTTTCATTTCCAGGCACGCAGCTCCAGCATTTCCTATACCCTCCAGTGAGCTGCCCCTGCCACAAGCAGAACCCCCCCAACCGCACACCCCAGGTCATGCTCATCTCCAGGTACCCTTAGTCCTCACTGACAATAAAAGCTCTCAATATGATCTAGTTTTCTTTTGGATTTAACCCACCATTTGGAGGGAGAATAAATGCATTTCATTCTCGGAAAGTACCTTCTTCTGAAGCGTGCAATACAGGCTGTGTAAGTCAACAGAGTGCTGAGAAGGGAAGAACAAGCACTGCCGTGTCACTGGAGACTTGAGCAACTATCGAACACCACACTGAAATGAAGGCAGAGCCCTGACAAGCCTCAATTAACACAACCAATTAACGTTCAGAGGAAACTCAAAACAACAGGAAATAAAGGCACAAGGCTCCAGTTCTCTCCACCACCTTCCCCCAGGGTCTCAGTCCCAAGTTCCTACTAGAGATCTAACCTCCTTACCAAAAAGATCTGTTACCATGTGGAAAAACAGCTTTGGAATCCTTGCTCACGGGTACTATACAATTATAACTATCTTTTTTTTTTAATTATTATTTTTTGGTGTTTTGCAATGCTAGTCAATAACTGGCCATCTTTTTTTGTTCACATATGAGCATAGGCCTTTTCAGCTCACAGGTACAACCACCGCCCTACACAGATGCAGCGTGGAGAATATCTGCATTCAGCCTTGGCACAGATGACAGCAGGCAGTATTACAGCAAGAGCCTGAGCTTTCAAGATACTGCACAATCTAATCATGTCATCACACGACAGCAATCAGCACTGCAGCGCTACTGCAACACGCATTTTCCCCAGCAGCAAACCAGGAAAGCCTTCCTGATTCTGTGCACATGTAGACACAAGACAAGGTAAACCAGCAGTGAGATCACGCCAGAGAAAAACTAGTTTGCAAGGAACACCTTCAGTAGGAGGAAACAAGTATCTATGCTCACACATGTAGCCACAAAACTACTGGTGGTGGAGTCTCCTTCTCTGGAGATATTCAAGACCCACCTGGATGCCTACCTGTGTGACGTGGTGTAGGGAGCCTGCTTTGGCAGGGGGGTTGGACTCGGTGATCTCTAGAGGTCCCTTCCAACCCCTACAATTCTGTGATTCTGTGAAAACAGAGCTTCAACAGGGAGGCTGACCTGAAAACAGGGAATAGCAACGTTTTTTCACATCTGGAAAGAAGGAATCAAAGTTTGCTAAAGGTTTGGCTTCCAGAAGAGCTACACCTACGCAGAGTAACTTGGAACAGAGTTCTTCCCAACACTCAATTTGTTTGGCCTTGGTTTGTAAGGCTGCTACACCCAAAGGTACAACCTTAATTCAAAATTATCCCGTTGATAGCATATAATTTAATTCATGGCAGATCATTCACCAATTTCCTCACCACCTATAAGTGAAGCTGCAATATCAACTTTCACGTAATGAACTCTTGACACCACCCAAGCTGTCAGACAGTAGAAGCAAAAAAGCAAGGAGCTCTAGATAGAAGCACACCACTTGTCTCAGATATACATTATGCGTTTACACACGTACACATGATATAGCATACACTGTTATAGGAATAATAACTAAAGAAAACGTACAGAACCATTTGTCTTTGAGAGCGTGTGAATAACTTAGTAACAACCACAAGCAGCCAGGAAAAACAAACTGCTTTCTAGAAACAAACCATGGAGCTATGCAGACTGGGCTCACTGAAGGACCCAGGTTGGAAGGAGCCCAAGGACATTCTTGGTTCCCTCTTGCTCCAAGTACGACAAAGACATTCAACCAGGTTGCTCAGAGCTTTGCTCATGACTCTTGTTAGGACTTTAGAGTGTTTCTGTCAAGTAAGACAAGCTGGAACAACCCAATCACAAGATGCTCTGACCTCAGTAGAACAGCCCTGTAGCACATTTAGTGCTAAATACATAGCAAAAGCAACAACAACAAAAAATGGAATCCCATCTTTTTCCTCCAGTGTCCTACTGGTTGATCAGCTTCCTTTTTGCTCTTGGGTAAGACTTCACTGATAGAGCAGGAAACCTTCCAAGCCTACAAGCCAGAACGCAGGAAGGAAAGGTACCTGACAGTCCTCCAAAGCATTGCTTTAAAAACCCTGTGCTTACTTGGTTTCCCCTGTTTAGGTACGGAACTCATTTAAACAAGTTACAGAAGGAGATGCTAGCACCTAAACAAGTTGAGTAATCGTAGCTGATCAAACGAGACTGATAGAATACCTGAGGAAGTCCCTCACATTGCTAGCAAGCTTTCCACAGATGGCTCAGCTCCAACTGTCTGGATAAGTCATAACAGGGAAGGACTACTGGCAATTCTGCAGTCAAGTTTTTAAAGCCCGTGCTTCCTTTAGGTCCAAGAGAAATAACTGCTATTACTGTTTTCACATTGTTCACACCAGGAAAACATAAACCAATTAAGGTGAAAACACTGCGTCTACTTAAAAACTAAGAAATGTGCTCCCAACTAACTTTCTCAGCAGCTACGGTGATGACTGTAAGGGGTGAACATCGTCAACAAGATTTGATTGGTACAGTAAGCAAAAGGCATTGATAGTTTTTCTTCTATAAAACAGATCTTGTAAGACATATGGCACTTATTTTTAGACATCAGTCATATAATACAATACTACTACAGATTTTCTTCTTCTTGAAAGATAAGACAGCATTTCATATCAAGGTGTTTCACTGCTTTTGTACAGCTTAGCATTTTATCTCTATTTATTACAAGAGGTTGGATGGTATTCTTGATACAATTACCAAACCACTTCACAAATTGAAAATCAGTTCCTTTGGTTCAACGTTTTTGCACTTATTAGCATCTATGAAGTATTTATATTCTCAATGATAGAAGGATTCCCCAGACTTACTGGGTTTTCTTCTTGAAAATACATGGTATCTTCAAAAGCTTTTGCAATAAACCTACTACATGGGCTCTAAGTCCCTGTATTTTTATTTTTGTAATCCATGCAATAAAGTCAGACAGCAGGTTCTCCCTCTCCCCTAATGAAGTTTTGCTCTCCCTTTAGGCTACCATCACAGAAGGTCAAGGTGATACTCAGGAATAGCTTTGCCACCTGGACCCCACGAAGCCAGATTAATAATGCTCTTTCACACAATGACTCCCTAGTCAGACAGACCAAAGCCTCAGAGAACTCTGCCACCACTTTCTAGTGACAGCTGACAGTCTCACCCTCATGTCACCAAAGACAATTCACAGATCAAGATACCCAGAACACAAGGGTACTCTCACACACATTCTCCTAACCTGAGCTGAGTTAGCATTCAGCATTTCAGCACCATCAATTTTTACTCAACTCTTCTAACTCTGCAACTAATGGAAGTGAGTCTAAGGTTCTACATAGCTATTATGAAGCAGTACCATGATGACTGCAACAGTAAGAACAATGCTACTTTGCCATTAAAAAGAAAATAATTAAGAACTGAATGTTTGTGTGACCATACAATATTGATTAGCTCAAACAAAGACCAAGAAAGTCCTAAGTACTTCTGAAACGCAGTAGCTGAGCTACAATGCATGTGCTGGCCACGGCATATACTTAAAGCTGGGTGAATCACACTGTTTAATTAAACGCCTACAGACACCAAACATAGATCATTAAGGTACAGTGATAAGGTAACTGGAGCAGGCAACAAGAAGCCTAACAATTAACCAGCAAGCCAGAAAATCTATACAAGAATAGATGTCTAGAATGGATCTATTGTGAAGAGTCTGTATCCACTCTTCCCTTCTAAAAGTAAGGGAGGACAGGAGGTAGAATATTCTTAAGCTCAACATTAAAAGCTTGCTTGAGGATATAAATACACTGATGCATCGTGATTCACCCTGAGGAAATAGGTACACTTTGTTTTCTTAAAAAGCCTACAGAAGTCAAAAAGTGGAAGCTTATCTTTTCAGCATCCATGGTGAGTCACATAAGAAGCTGCACTGTGACTCCCACCGATGCGCAATTAAATAATAATAATAATACAAACAAGCCATTAAAGGGGAGCCAAATTTCCTGAAAATCAGCTAAGAAAAATTAGATTGTCTTCACCTCTCATTAGTTATATCCATCTCCTCTAATGAACAAACAGCACAAATAAGCCAGTTCCATAGCTAGGAAGTTTCTGGAACCATACCAAGTGCTGATACTATACAGCCACCCAGACACTCAAAGCCCACAAGAAAGCGAAGAACTATTTCCTAACAGTGTTTGAATACCATCAATACCCTTCCTTTACTACTTTCTTCACTATGCACAATAAATAGTTGTTCAATATTTCAATTTTATTGATTACTATTGAGGTCAGGTCTCTGATCTTGCCATTACTGAAAAGCAAATGAAGACAACTACAGATTAAAAGAAAACACAAACATCTTTTTTTTTTTTTTTCCACCCTCAACTAACTACTCCATTTTCCCACTCTAATAAGTATATAAGCGATTTATCTATCCACATATCATACAATCCCCAAGGTTGGAAAAGACCTCCAAGATCATCTTGTCCAATCATCCACCTACCAGTAATGTTTTCCCACTAGATCATGTCCCTCAGTATTACATCTAAACATTTCTTGAACACCTCCAGAGACTTCACCAGCCCCCTGGGCAGTTCCAGTGCCAGCAACTCACCACTCCTTCCAATAAGTCATTTTTCCTAACACTCAACCAGATCCTCCCTTGGTGCAACCTGAAGCCATTCCCTCCCATCCTATCACTGTTACCTGGAAGCTTGTCAGTGGTGCTCTGTACCAGGACAATAGCCAACCATGTAAACTGGAACAGAAAGAGACTCCCTCTGAACACCAGGCAGCACTTCGTGAGTACGACAGAGCATCGAACCAGGTTGCTCAGAGGCTGTGAAGTCTCCTCCCTGGAGATCTCCAAGAGCTGCTTGGATGTGGCCTGGCACCATACTCTGGGTGTGCTGACCTAATGGACACAGAGGTGCCTGGCAGCCTCAGCCATCGTGAAGTCCTGCAAAGAAAAAGCTCTAAAAAAAGGAGAAAACAGACTTTGGCACTGGCTAAACTTTATAGCTGGGGGAGTCTGAACAGCTTCCCTTCTAAATCTGTTATTCCAGACTCCAGTGACTACCCTTTTCTCCCAGCTTTGTTCTCTTCTATATGTCCCCAACAATCTGTCTACTTTGTCATCAAATTTCTCCTCCTTCCATTCTCATGCTGTCATCCTACACCTTCAGCCATCTCCAAATCAAGTTACTACAGTATTCTACTCTCCTCTGGCTTTCTTCTTCCTTGGATCCATACAACTGTTGAATCCCCAGCACCAATAAGCACATCCAAACTGACACGTGGTTTTTATTATTGTTTTTTTTTCTTATGAAAAACGTATGAAACTTGGTCAGATTTTTAACCATTATGAGGCATCCATTTCATACTAAACATTGTAAAAGCACCAAAAGTGTTTAAAAGAAGCCTTGTAATTTTTTTTCTCCTGAAGTAGCTTCTTTCTCAGCAAACTGCTTTGGCTTGAATAAAACGAAGGAGCCAGAACCAAACCACATTCAAAGTTGTAAACTAATCAGGCCGGGGCAGTTATCCAGGGAGGGCGGAGGGGAAAACCCAAAAAAGTCAGCCAAGCACACTTGGCAGAGCTTAATAATTTAAAAACCAAGTCTTGAGGGGAAAGCATATCAAGCCGTGGTTATAGACAGTAGCTACAGACCAGTCTACTTAGTTTAAAAATAAATGCATAGAACTGGTAAGACTACAACTTGCAGTGTCTTCTTTTGCGTTTTTGGCAAAGAAACATCTTTTTAAATTTTTTTTTTAAACTTCTATACATGTTAACATGTCTTCTAAACTAACACAGCTCTCATTGCATCTCCAAAGCAGCAGATGACACATCGCAGGCTATCACATCAGTGGGTATGAATTACCCATTGCACTTCTGTCCTGCATGACAGTGCTTCTGAAGAAGAGCGTTAGTGAAATGCATCAAGAGAGGTCAAATCAAGAGAGCAGTTGGTGCTGCATCATGGCTACATCAGCTCCTGCCAAATCTCATGAAAGAGAGAGGACCTGCAGCCAGAAGCAGATGAGTTGCTGCTGGTGCATCAGGAGAGGCTAAAATCAAGGAGAATGAGAACAAAACAAGAGCTCAATATAACAGGGAAAAAAAACAAAACAACAAAACAATGGGAGAAGGACAATAAGTCTTCTATATGCACATGCTCTGGCTACTGCAGTAAAGGCAATTGTCCAAGGGAAGCGTTTCAGATCACGCTTACAGGGTGGGGGCACCACTCCCTTCTGAAGTGCTGCAATTCATTATTGCATGGGTATCATTTATTTTTTTAAAACAACCACAAAACTTAGATTGGCAAACTGATACAGGCTTCTAATAGATGTGGATGTAATTTAAGTTGAACACTGTCATTTGCTTACATGCACACAGTAGTACCTTTTCAGGGCTACCTAGAGAGAGCACAAGTTCCATTAGTGAAAACAGCATTTTCTGCATTAGTACCCAGGACAGAAAGCCCCCCAAACTGTTGCCTTTTGCATCAGTTTTTATCACAGTTTCTTATTAACCGAGCTCTCTAACAGGATTGAAACGAATGCCTTTTTCCACTACAGGAAGAAGAAAACTATTTCTCCTCAGGCTGCAGAGCTGTATAATGTTCCAATGTTGTTTTTTAGTAATTGGACACAGCATAATCTTCCCAGAGCCATCAAAGCTCATTTCTAGGTGATGCCAAATTGTCATCTCAATACCATGGAAAGCACTAACTAATTTTGCTTCTTGAACTAACGCTCAAGATTAATAAAAGCTTGACATGAGCCAGCAGCACACTGCATCCTGGGCTGCATCAAGAGAAAAGCAGCCAGCAGGTAGAGGGAGGTTCTAGCTCTCCTCTGCTCTGCCCTTGTGAGGTCCCATCTGAAGTACTGTGTCTATGCCTGGGGCCTATAAGAAGGATGCAGTGTTGATGTGATGGGTGCAGAGGAGGGCTATGAAGATGTCTGTATCTGAGCACACGAGACAAAGCCATGCTGAGCCTGCCTGCCACCCAATTATTTGTAAGCAGAAAACTCTGCAGCGATTGTATGCTTCCATCCACTGCTTTGCCCCAAAAAGCACAATGAAAAATGCAAACAAAAAACCCACATGAACCAAGGATCCCAATAACCCCTAATCTTCTTGAGAGTTAACTACAAATTATTTCGCTCCGGCACTATGTTGACCTTTAAAACCCATACTTTATAGTGGCTTATCAACTCAGTGATGCCAGAGCATTTTACAGGCTAACCTATGAACTTCTGAGAGAAGACACTGAGATGCTACCAATTCAGATATAGCTCCTTATAAGAAAACAACTCACTTACAAGGCTTATGTCTCCAACACAAGAGCTGAGTCTGTCTGCACAGAACAGTAACGATCTTAACACAAACATGGTTGCATACTAGGAGAGTGGTTAGGCCCTGGAACAGGCTGCCCAGGGAGGTTGTGGATGCCCCGTCCTTGGAGGTGTTCAAGACCAGGTTGGACGGGGCCCTGGGCAACCTGATCTAGTAAAGGTGTATGTTTGGTGGCCCTGCCAGGCAGGGGGGTTGGAACTACATGATCCTTGAGGTCCCTTCCAACCCGGGTCATTCTGTGATTCTCTGTGATTCTGTAATTGTGATCCCCACAGCACAGCAACAAATCCACCCAAGTCACTGCTTCTACATAATATTGTAAGGACCTGCCCTGAATGAAATCCCTTTCCATATGATACAGTTTCACACATCTTTAACCTCCTGGTTTAGGGATTACAGAGCAGAACACTGCAATAACAGACGAATACTTGAACAGATTCACAGTTCCACACAGTATATACTGAGAATACCTTATTTCTGTATAAACAGCAACAACTGATAAACAGAGCATTTTTAATCTGTACTATCTTGCACCTACAGCGATCGCTTCAAATACAACATGGTTTGCAGTGACAAGCAATGCCTTGCAAGTCAGCCTCAGTACTAACAAGTGAATTACAATAGCAGCAAAAAGTATTTATTCACAGTGCTCCCTAACCTACCTGATCACCCTTGTAATCTCATGACAAACAACAGTGCTTGCTCATGACCAGCTTCTTTAGAAACTCACACCTCTAATAATAAAAATCCACAAGAAAAGCAACAAAACAGTCCATTTGCTCTCATCATCACTACACCAGTAAGATTTGATGCTCCTCTTGTCATTTTGTTAACGCAGAAGCTTAATCCACAAACACAGAAAAACAGAGTTCACCAATGAATGATAGAGGAACTGCTTAAGAGATAATTAACCATCTGCAGGTTGAATGTGTATTTGTGGGACTGAAAAGGATATCGTCGTGACTTGTGATCAGACTATAAGCTGCTGAGCAGCGCTGTTTACAACTGCATAAGCAACATCTGTGAACCACTGATGGTTGATAAAAAATGCTCAGACATCCTCAGTCATTCATAGAGCTCTTTGAACACAAGCAAAACAAATAGGATTCACCTATCTCTCAAGATGGAGATGAGAATTTCTGCCTCCTTAACATTTGAAAGCCAAAAGAAATGTAACAACCAGTTCCAGTGACGTTGAGATGCAGATAATTTCAAGGTCATTTGATGAGACCTATGAGAATTTACGAAGTATTAAGATGCTATTTTCACAGGTATCATTAAACAAATCTTGAACTTCCACTTTTGAAAACCTCTTCATAGTAAATATCCACAAACATATTCATGAAGTTTTTGGTTTTTTGATTGTTTTCAAACACATAATTGTTCTAAGAAATTCAGAAGTCAAAACTTTGAATCAATAACTAGGGAAGCAGGAGAAATCGCAGTGGTTCCCTGCTGTATCATTCTGTTGGTACATGAGGAATGCCAGCTTTCACACAGGTTTCATGCACCAACAGGCCTTGCTACCCTCCATATCCTACATCAGGGTACCAGCAAACCTGGTCACCTAAGCTCATGTTAGCCCTTTCTACAATATCTCAGTCCATGGTTAACGCCTACATTTTAGCTTCTCCATACTTCCTTCTTCACTCCTACCCACACTTCTTTAAGACAGCTGGCAGCTGCCTACAGTTGTACAAGGTGGGAAAAGACCTCCAAGACCATTTAGTCCAACTGTCCATCTACCACTAGCGTCTCCCCACTAACCATGCTCCTCAGTGCCACATTCACATGTTTCTCAAACACCCCCAGGGACAGTGACTTCACCACCTCCCTTGGCAGCCTATGCCACTACCACAACCGCTCTTTCCAAGGAGTATTTCCGAATCTCCAATCTGATCCTTCCTTGGAGCAATCTGAAGCCATTCCTTCTCATCCTATCGCTGTTTTCTGGAAGAAGAGGCCAGTCCCCAGCACACCACAACCTCCTTTCTACTCTACCTGTGTAAGGAACCTGCTTTGGCAGGGGGGTTGGACTCAATGATCTCTAGAGGTCACTTCCAGCCCCTACAATTCTGTGATTCTGTGAATGTAAGCTAAAAGCCACACTGCCTCAGCTAACCAGTAGTCACAACAGCTAACTCAAAATGATCCACAAGACACATTGGTTGTTTCAAGAACCTATATAGAATTTCACTGTGATGTCAAGACAAAAGGCCAGGACTCCTGAAAAACCAGCAGAGAACTGCAGGATCCCTTACCTCGCATGAAGCACAGAACTATTGGAGCACTCCAGCGCAACCCAGTTTCAGACTGTTTCCACTGAACACTGAAAATACTTTGAAGTATTGTCTGCTGGAACACAGGGACCTAGAAATTTCACAAGTTATTAAGTTATAGCTGTAGTCGTAGTTTATCTGTGCTCTCCTGGCTGCATGTAGTCATGAGTGATTATTCTCATATTACCATAGTCAGCGCTGTAAGTGCAGCAATTCAGTTACACTGATGAATTAGAACTTTTGCTCCAAAAATGAAGTTGAGCAAGGAGGGTGGAAAGGGAAAACAGCACAGTTATCACAATTTACAAACAGGATTCATGTTCTCACTCATCTGTTACCAAAAGTCAACAGATTACAATACTCTGATTAAGGTTCTGTACCTGTTAGTGACAGGTAAAGTCAGCAGAACTGAAGGAGAACTTCCACGTGCAAAAGATCATTAACAACATCAAATTTGCTACATCTAATAGCCACTAACAGAGCCCAATAACCCGTACCAATTTTACATATAAATATCAGTCTTTCAGAGACTGAGTTCTTGCATGCTTTAAATGTACAAAAGAACAATGATGTTCTTCTATTAAGAACATTGGCTTGCACTTATAAAAGACGCAGTGTCTTGTTTGCTGTTCCTCATTACACTATTTGTATGGCATGTTATAGATGTATTACAGCACAACAACTCCCTTCTCTCACCCTCACTCTCATAAGCAATGCCTCCCTCTTGCTGCTTCCACATTCTATCAGCTCATTAGTTAATTATTGCTTAAACTCAAACATACACTACCTGCATATGTTGTAATGGAGACTTTTACTTTCTCATACACAAGAATACAACTAAACTACACAGCCAGAAAGGTAAAATTTGTGCAACTATGACTTAATCACTGTCAGGCCTTCAGCCTCCAGGAAAAGAACATCATCAATATCATAGTGGGTTTTTCTGTGTCCTAATTAGAACAACACTGTTACATGTATGACAAACAAATGCTTTAGGAAGCAGAACAACTACAAGATTAGAATCATAGAATCACAAGTTTGGAAAGGACCTACAAGATCATCTAGTCCAACAGTCCTCCCATATACCACAACTGACTTCCCTTCTACTTGCACACATCATGTAAAGGACAGCTCAGACTCTGAGCTGCTCACAACCAAAAGCCAACACCTTCCTTCTCACAAGAAGAGATGGTGAACAACGCTACACAACTGCACGCTGACAAACGACACGCTCAGCATTCTCACAACGTTGTAATTTAATGCCTGGATGAGAGTAAAAGCTCCAAAACACTGCATGGATTCAGGACTCCAACTGCAATTCAGTGTGCTGCTGGGGCTACTCTTTTGCAAACCAGAAGAATCCAGGTGATAAGTCACCTAATACTCCACATACAGTGAACTTGGATACAGAAGGGCTATGAAATCTTGTTTCTAATGTTTACAACATCTGATAATTAGGTGCCTACTGCAAACAGAGCTGTCAGAAAAGAATTCAAAGTTAAATATTCATCGATACACATTACAATGTCAAGGGTAAAGTCTTAACAAAACAAACAAACAAAAAAATTTTTTTTAAAAAATCTCACATTAAAATCATTGTTGCTAATAGCTAAGTCAACCCTCATACACTTCACAGAATGGCCTGGGCTGAAAAGGACCACAATGATCATGTAGTTTCAACCCCCCTGCTATGTGCAGGGTCACCAACCACCAGACCAGGCCGCCCAGAGCCACATCCAGCCTGACCTTGAATGCCTGCAGGGATGGGGCATCCACAGCCTCCCTGAGTAACCTGTTCCAGTGTGTCACCACCCTCTGCGTGAAAAACTTCCTCCTCGTATCCAACATAACCTCCCCTGTCTCAGTTTAAAACCATTACCCCTTGTCCTATCATTGTCCACCCTCGTAAACAGCCATTCCCTCTCCTATTTATATGCTCCCTTCAGGTACTGTAATGCCACAATACGGATTCCCCAAAGCTTTCTCTTCTCCAAGCCAAACTAGCCCAGTTCCCTCAATCTTTCCTCATAGGAGAGGTGCTCCAGCCCTCTGACCATCTTAGTGGCCCTCCCCTAGACCCAATCCGAGAGCTCCACATCCTTCCTGTACTGGGGGCCCCAGGTCTGGACGCAGTACTGCAGATGGGACCTCAACAAGAGCTGAGGGGGACATTCAACACTTACTAGATTTGTACAGCTCATTTCCCTACAAAGAAGGAATCCTAAACTAGAATTACACAGAGAAGGGCCACTTCTAAATGCTCTGAATCAAGAACTTGATAATCTCTGTAATTTCAGTAAAAAAAAATTAGAAGGCAGTTCCAAACAAATTCCCACGCACAGAGACGGAAACAAAGACTCTTCTGGGTCTCCTCAGTACATCCAACCACAGGCCAATGACAAAGCCATAGAATTTACCTAATTTATTTTTTAAAGGACCTCTTTATTACATTCTTTAACTAAAATAATCATTACAAGGAAATGTCAAAGAACACGCTGACCATTCATCCACCTTAAAACAACACAAAGGTACTGGAATAGGCTCCCAGGGAGGTGCTTGAATCGCCATCCCTGGTTGTGTTTAAGAGCCATTTGGATGTGGTGCTCAGGGATATGATTTAGTGTAGGGTTGTTAGAGTTAGTGTACTGGTTAGGCTGCGATCGGACTTGATGATCTTCAAGGTCTTTTCCAACCTGGGTAATTCTATGATTCTATTGTGTGCCCTGGTGGCGCAGTGGTAGGAACGCTGCTTTGCAACACCGGAGGCCCTGGGTTCGAATCCCCCCTCTGGCACAAGTGGTAGAAGTGCCGCTCTGCTACACAGAGGCTCGAATCCCGGGCGGTTGGACTCGATGATCTCTAAGGTCCCTTCCAACCCGCATGAGACTATGATACTATGATTCTAAACAGCGGTGTAAGAATAGTGTGCATGAAAGAACAAAGGCAGCACTCTGGCCATGGTAAAGGCAAGCAAAGGTGAAAACCACACTACAAGAGTCCAGAAAGGTTGCAGATTCTACCAAGAGGGATAGGAAGGCAGGATAAATATTCTGACTTTCTCAGATTTTGCTCCATTTCATATTCTTCCAAACTCTTGAACTAAAGATGCAAAACAAAGCATCAAATAATCCCATTCATATATATAGATATAGTTTCAGTTCATACTCAGCACAAATTGATACCACACAGATTTTTTAAACCCACACCTATTTTTCCACTCTTTTTGAAGTTTTACTCCACTTAATATCTTTGAATGATACGTTATAGTCACTTACAAGCAATAAAAGCAGTGCGCACCAAGCACCACAGAAGCATGAGGGCAATTTAAAAATACCTGCTATAATCATTCTGCGTATAATTCTGGTAGAACAGGTTTTAAACAAAAAGCTCAAACTTTTTGTTCATAAAAACAGGCTTTCAACAGATCTGATTTAAGAACTTTCATCAGATGGCAAATGCAGGTCAACAATTTCACAGAGAATCACAGAATGACCCGGGTTGGAAGGGACCTCAAGGATCATGTAGTTCCAACCCCCCTGCCTGGCAGGGCCACCAAACATACACATTTACTAGATCAGGTTGCCCAGGGCCCCGTCCAACCTGGCCTTGAACACCTCCAAGGACGGGGCATCCACAACCTCCCTGGGCAGCCTGTTCCAGGGTCTAACCACTCTCCTAGTGAAGAAATTTCCTTAGTTTCTTGGCAGTTTAACTGACCTGCTCTGTGCTACTCAAGGACCAAGTTCTCCCTTGACCCTAATCCTTCAATTCTGAGGCGACTTTCTGAGCCAGAAGGATGTATGGAATAACACTTTGACTTTATTTCAAGCACAATGTGCTCACAGTATTTCAGAAGCTCAGGGTTAGTCAATGGCTGCACAGTAAGTGCTTCACTCTGCTGGAATGTCGTCCAGTTGTTACCTTGGCTCATATTCCACTCCTCTTAACACTGCAATCACAGCTGTCCCCTACATCACACCAGCACTGGTGCAGGCACGGTATTCTCTCAGTTCACTACTGACATCCAATCTTGAAATCAATTTGCAAATTTATTTCGTGTTTCTCCTTCGGGAGAATGACATTTGTCTCAGCTGCTGTCATGTAATCACACCACACCAGCTTCACTCTTTTTTCCTCCCCCAGTGATTTGGTTCAGCTGTTAATGAAACAGCAGCGTTATTTTTCTCAGGTGGATTTATTATAACTCATCTTAATGAGTTATAACAACTATAAAGCTGACATAGATCAGCCCAACATAGATCATTTTGGTCCGTACTGTTAAGGAAGAATGTTTGAAAAAGAAGATTCTCTCCATTTAATTAGGTAAAGAGAAGGACGCCTTATAAAGTC
Organism: Coturnix japonica; assembly: GCF_054131305.1. NCBI lineage: Eukaryota > Metazoa > Chordata > Aves > Galliformes > Phasianidae > Coturnix > Coturnix japonica. Next base: position 110,645,639 of record NC_140663.1, read on the forward strand.
TTACAAAAGCCTTATTTTTAATTAACTTCTTCACCTTTTTACACGGAACTGATCGTATTGATGCAGAAAACATCCTTCAAAGTGATGTTAAACGCCCCCTTCCCTACTGTAGCGCTGCATGTACCAGTTGGATCATTTTTCTTCAGCTCATGCATTTTGTTTAGAGAGCAGAAATGCCCATATAAGACATGGCTTTTGTCAAAAAGTGCTTTCAATTCCCTACAAAACAACGGAGAGAAAATGAGCTGTTTCCATGATACCTTCATTTCCGTTTCTTAAGTATTCCATATGAAATTATATACTCTTGTATTAATTATCAGTGATAGAACTAGAGGGAATGGTTTTAAGCTGTGCCAGGGGAGATTCAGGCTGGACATTAGGAAGTATTACTTCTCGGAAAGGGTAGTCAGGCATTGGAATGCACTGCCCAGGGAGGTGGTGGAGTCACCGACCATGGGAGTGTTCAAGAAACGTCTGGATGTTGTGTTGAGGAATATGATTTAGCCAGGAAGTATTGGTAATGGTTAGACTAGATGATCTTCTAGGTCTTTTCCAACCTTGATAATTCTGTGATTCTGTAAAACAAGGGTATCCAGCATTTTCCAACATTAATTCTGGAGACAGAAGCAAGACAAGCCTAAGATTGCCTAACTGGATTAAGCACTGTATTAAATGAGACTACCTATATATATATTTTAAACTAAAGGACATTTTAATTCATATTAAGACTACAGTATTATTTTCAACTCTGATATTCCATCTTAAAGCAAGCACTAGAGGAAATTCTCCAGCCTAGAACGCTTATTTGCCCAGCACTGTTTGCTGCTCTACCATTAACATCACAGAACCTAAACATTATCACATTCTGCACTAACAGTGATTTTACTTCTGCTTTCATTTGCAGAGTACATCTAAGCAAAACCATCTGCATGCAACTGACGTTATGGATTAACATAAATCTTGGCTTTTGACATTTTTCTCCTGGATTTAGCTTCTAACTTAAAGCATACAGAGTCTCCTTCTCTGGAGATATTCAAGACCCGCCTGGACACCTACCTGTGTGACGTGTTGTAGGGAACCTGCTTTGGCAGGGGGGTTGGACTCGATGATCTCTAGAGGTCCCTTCCAACCCCTACAATTCTGAGATTCTGTGATACTACAATGCCACTACTGCTGTAGCATCACCATGAAAATCTGTTCCACACAACTACCAGTCATTGGCACACATCAAGCAATTCACATCACACTCAAATGTATTTTTGTTTGGGGTTTTTCAGGCAAAGAACCTTTACGATACCATATGATAAGAACATGAAATCCATCAGCTTGTTTTAATCTGTTCTGCCACTCCTCAGTAAAACGGTAGAGACTATCAGATAAGCAAAAGGAAGATAGAAAAAAGTCACTATCCATCACGTAATTGATTCTAGCGGTCTATTTTCATGTTCATCTATCATTTCGCCTTAAATAAAATCCAATTACTTCAGCTTCACAGGTAGACTGGAAAGGATTAAGAGAGGTCATAAATTAACACCACCCAAATATATGTGCTACATACAGAGTTGTCAAGTCCCACACATTGAACATTAAACTCACTCTGCAGCTCCCCAGTTAGAATCTTTATCATGATACATCCTCTCACACGTTGGTAGCGTGGCACAGGTACTGCTGAGCACTGTATAATTCAATACTTGGGCCTTACAGTAAGCTCAGGCAGCTTCATGTCCAGCAGGAGAATAAACCGTGCCCAGCAGCAAACACAACTTTGTGCTGGACTACGCGGCTGAGAAGCCTTGAGCATGAGGCACAGGCTCTTCCATAGGATCCAGTGCACAGTGCTCACACATCAGGGCTCTGGAGCTGACAAGAAACCTGTAAGCATGCCCAATAAGAAGAGGCCATTTTTGTCTCTGCTTCCATTCCACTCCAGCAACACAGCCTCCTCTATCTAATCTATCTAATTCCCAGCAGCATATTCTGAACTTTAAGGACAGAAAATATACCATTTTCTCTTTAACCGGTTATAGACATAAATTTTCCACTGCTTACATTTGGTAATTTATAGGTACAGCATAACTCCACAAATTTGTACAGCTACTTCCACAGGCACCAATTAGGATGTGAGTCCCATTACATTACCCATACGCCAATGGCTTTACAGTACAAACCTACATTCATCATTTTCAAGCATTACATGCCCCACATCATCCACCTTTACAGCGGCAAGTCATTCCCCACATCTGGTAACCTCTATGGTCGTTGCGTAGGTGGTAACAGTGCACAGGGCACAGCAAACCCCTGTGCTTTTTAGTGGGGGCTTCTTTTGTAGCTACTCTGTCCTTCTCAAGGCAAGGAGAGACCACCAGTCAATCAAACGATCAAAACCAGGGTGCAAGCAAAGAGTACTATTAAATCCTGAGCGCCATCAGAAAACTCTAAAAAAGGCTGATGGTCACAAAGTGAAATCGACAGCTACTGTTCTCATAATTCTGCCAAACTTGGAACGGTCTCAAAGTGTTTGTAAGAACCACCATTTTAAAAACCACACTGTCGTTGATGTTAAAGTTGGAAAATATGTTCAGTGAAATCATTTATTCGTATTTTTTGCAGTTGAACCATTTCTTTCTGCCAGCTCTGGAGCTTCACATAGTCCAATTATTTCAAAGGACAGCACGGTTCCTCTTTGCTAATTCCTTTGAAGAAGAGCAAGTTAAGGAGCCTGGTCTGCCATTTCATTTCCATTGAAAACACCCAACAATAGCTCAAACGTTATTTTAAGTGAATATAACTGGAACAGTCAGACAAAAGGTCACCCATTTTACTGGGGTGGAAAAATACAGGATAGGCTTCCCAGTCTCTCAGGGTTGTTCAGTACTTTGTTCAATCAAAGTCGAGTAGACTTTGGCCTTAATACAAATACTTTCCTATCTCCCCTCACCCAGACACGTTTGCAACACAATTTTAGTCACTGTTATTTTCGAATGATTTATATAAATGAGTTTTATTTACCCCACAAGAAAAACAACAACAAAAAAGATACCGAACATCTCTCAGTCTCTGAGCTTATAGATAAAGCAATCCTGAATCTCAAATAAATAATTAAAAGTATACATGCAGGTTGGTGGTGGGCTTTTTTTTTTCCCCTGTGAGTCACAATTTGAGTCAGCAGAAGTAACTCAAAAACAACTATGTTGACAGAACTAAGGGAAGTAAGGTCATGTTTCTCAAATATGCTTTTCATTCACAGAGCTTCGGGCAATTAAAACATCAATATGTACAGAATTAGTGAAACATTTAATGATCTCCCAACAACAGGAACAGCTCTTTGATTAGGAAGAGAAAAGCCAAGGTTCACCTTCTGAAAATACTGCTCTGTTATTATTACTGTGTGAATCCCATACTGGCATCTTCACACTGAAATTTGTTTTTATTTATAACTGTGTTAAAAATAGTTTCTAAAGAAAGTCGAGCAACAAATTTGGTGTCTGTATGTGACATTTCAGCCCTCCACGTTTTTCAAGAACTAGTTCAGTGATTCCAACTCACGTTGCTGTGCTGTAGGACCGCGCTTACCCACCCCTGTTCTATCCTCGTGCTTGGCTGCCACTCTTCTACTTGCATCAAGCTCATATCCTACAAAATCAGGGACAGAAACATGTATAACCTCTTACCCACATACATCAGATGATGTTCCACCTACAGTTCTCTCCTTATTCCCTCTTCATGGTAGATTTGAACTGAGCACCCTTCCCACAGATGCTTCAAACATTAGAAACTCTTTGCAGACATACATTATGCTCCAGCATAAGCTACATCACAGAATCACCATATTGTAGGGGTTGGAAGGGACCTCTAGAGATCATCGAGTCCAACCCCCCTGCCAAAGCAGGCTCCCTACACCACATCACACAGGTAGGCGTCCAGGCGGGTCTTGAATATCTCCAGAGAAGGAGACTCCACCACCTCCCTGGGCAGCCTGTTCCAGTGCTCAAAGTACATCAGGTGATGTCAAACAGATCCCCCACAATGTATGCTTAAATACCCTTACTTGCTTCCTAAAATAACATTCCCAAATTATTATCAGCTTCACATCATTTCTGCTTTCCTTACTACCTTCACCTTGCCCAACAGTTCGACAAAAAGCAGCAAGTAACACGAGGACAATATAGCAGAGCCTGACTATGGACCCACAAGAAGTGGTCTCCATTTCTTGTCCCATCTCCAATCACCTGCCTCTTCCCATCAGACCCGCATGGCTCAGCAGAGCTGGAGAACATTCCCCCCCCTCCCAAAAAATGACCAAGTGGTTCAGAAGTTACCGGCAGGGTGGGAGGATGAGCCAGTGGGCAGATGGATGGACAGATGGAGCAATTGCATAAGATGCTCCTCTCAAACTAAATTCAGACTTTCGAGTCCTACCTGTTCCACCAAGCACTCCATCAGCACTGGCCACTTCCCTCTTGGAGGTTTTCCATTTTATAAAAGGCAATACCACATAAATTAGTAGCTTCAGTCTATGGGCTTGCCAGATCAATGCTGCACTGACTGTACATCACAATGTACAGTGTTATCATGCTCCATAAATAACTGCCTTGAAACACAGGCTGTACCCAAACAAGATTTTACAGTTTAGTAGAAAAATCATGTCTGCTTAAAAACATTATAATGGCATGTAATTTAAAACATCCTTTGTACTAATAATGCCAGCAGTAAAAGAGAAAGGAGAAAACCTCAAATCTTGTGTTTTATAAAATACAGAAATTGTACAGTAGAAAGACTACTACGCATTAAAGGAACTGCAAAGGCGGTTTGCATTTCAGCAGCACAGGACTGTGTGAAGAGATGGAGGAGAAGCTATGCTAGATAAGCAGATGGATCAGGAACGTGTGAAAAGGTCCATAAGGTAGGCTCAAGTTTTTAAAGTATGAAACTTCTCAAGTGAGCATAGACTCAGTGTAGGTGTTTTCATACTAGGATTAGTTCTGGTGACAGGCTTGTATGGTGGTGTTTTTTTTTTTTTCCTTTCGCAGCTTTTCTTTCTTTTTTTAAAGCTTAAAGATGTAGGTAGATAACAGCATTCTGGAATGGCTTGAGCTAGAAGGGACCCTTAAAGGCCATCAGGTCCAACTCCACTGCAGTGAACAGGGATACCTACAGCCACATTGGATGCTCAGAGCCCCATTCAGCCTGACCATGCGTGTTCTCAGGGCTGGGACACCTACCACCTCTCTGGGCAACCTGTGCCAGTGCCTCACCACCCTTAGCATAAAAAACTTCTTCCTCACCTCAAGTCTACACTTCCCCCTTTTAGTCTGAAACTATTTCTCCTTGTCCTGTCGCAAGGGACTCTGCTAAAGCAACTGTCAACTCCAGCCTCGTCTTCCAAAAAGGCTGGAAATATGTTTGGAGAGATTAAGCAAACAAGCAAGGACAATCTTGTGAACACTGCAGATTAACAGCATGGGAGGAAAAAAATAGGAGGAGAGTGGAATCCAACTCACAAAGGAAAAAAAGATAACATGCTTTCACCCCACACCATTGCTTATTTTGGGCTGAAATTCTCTCTCAAAGTGCTCAAAAGAAGATAACACAGCAGTGTAATTAAAGCAAGGAAAGTGCAGTGAAAGAAAAAAAAATTAAGTCATAAAGAGAGAAGAAAATCTACATTTTACACCACTTCATCCTAGCAATATCTCAGGATGACATATACACACACAGAATCACAGAATTGTAGGGGTTGGAAGGGACCTCTAGAGATCATCGAGTCCAACCCCCCTGCCAAAGCAGGTTCCCTACACCACACGTACATATATATACATGTATATACAAATACACATTTATTTATTTAAAGTGAAAACACCACTTTGAGCAGGTCTAACTGGACAGCCCTCTGAGTTACCTTCCAAAGGGAACTGTACATACAAGGCACAATTAGGTCTTGAAGGAGAACCATCTTGCATCACAGAAGGTATTGCCAAAAGAACAGATTAAGCCACCAGCAATGCCATTCTCTTAACTAACAACAGCTGAAAAAGCATGAAATTGGCCTCTTGTAACTTGATGTCAATTCTCACCTCCAAACATACAAAGCAATCAGGTTTCAAACAGTAGCAAATGGCTGGAAGAAGGTTTAATTTGATATATATTGTATTTATTTTATTCAGTTCTTTTCTTGGAGAAGAGAAAGCTCTGGGGAATCCTTACTGTGGCATTTCAGTACCTGAAGGGAGAATATAAATAAGAGAGGGAATGGCTGTTTACGAGGGTGGACAGTGATAGGACAAGGGGGAATGGTTTTAAACTGAGATGGGAGGTTTAGGTTAGATATGAGGAAGACATTTTTCACTCAGAGGGTGGTGACACACTGGCACAGGTTGCCCAGGGAGGCTGTGGATGCCCCATCTCTGGAGGCATTCAAGGCCAGGCTGGATGTGGCTCTGGGCAGCCTGGTCTGGTGGTTGGTGACCCTGCACATAGCAGGGGGGTTGAAACTACATGATCATTGTGGTCCTTTTCAACCCAGGCCATTCTATGATTCTATGAATATTTGCTAGAAGATGCAATGCCACTTCAGTCAACACCCATCCTGCAATCAAGAAGGATAATGCTAAAAACAAGTCTGCATTCTCAGATTCACAACTGAAACGCTATCACCTACTATTACTGCTATGGCAATTGCTTAGTCTTTGATTAATAAACATTTTAACTTTGGAATAAGGAGTACAGTACTTAAGTTAAACTTATTATTGCAGTTGATAACTAACATAAAAAGCAAGTTATGTCACAAACGTGTACCCATCCCCTATATTCACAGAGTATATTCTAACAATACAGACCATACTTGAGAGCTGCCAGCATGTCTGCCAATAAGTATGACAAACATGAATTTGAAATATTAATTAATATGCAAGATTAAGAACATCTGTCTGCTGAATGAGTTGTTGTGCATTTTGACAGACCCAAGATCTCTTCCCTTCTAACTGGAGTCACACAGCTGCCCCAGTGAAGTATAGACTTCCACATAAGCAACATGAGTGAAGCTGAACAGCTGCTTAACCCATGATGTGTGCAAAAGTATCCACAGAAAGGGCTCAAGTAACTACTGGGAGTAAACAAAATGCTGCCAAGTGTTAACAATAAAAAACAGAAGAGGAAACTTGTCTTGGAATTTGTTTTCAGCTGCTATCAAGTTTTTACTGAGTGCAGCAGGACAACAGGAAATTAGAATTAGCCTAATAGCTCTGACAAGGGCTTCAGAGAAGAGTTGACTTTGTCCATTTCTCATCTTCCAGGCAGTTTGACTTTGCCATTACATTCTCAGATAATAGCTGAGAATACAGTGTATAGAAAATCCCACGGTCTCTATAAAACAATCAGACTTTGGAAGATGCTGAACAAACTACACTACATTTGCTCAGGGAGGAGTGCTGTGATGAACTTGCAATTAACATGCCATGCTACAGAACTCAGAATATTCTCACCAGACACATTGAAATTTGTTGTAAGCGCTAGCACAGAGTAGCATTCAAATTCACAGAATCACAGAACTGTAGGGGTTGGAAGGGACCTCTAGAGATCATCGAGTCCAACCCCCTGCCAAAGCAGGCTCCCTACACCACGTCACACAGGTAGGCGTCCAGGCGGGTCTTGAATATCTCCAGAGAAGGAGACTCCACCACCTCCCTGGGCAGCCTGTTCTAGTGCTCCGTCACCCTCACTGTAAAGAAGTTCTTGTGCACATTCGTGCGCAACTTCCTATGCTGTAGTTTCATCCCATTACCCCTAGTCCTGTCCCCATACACTACTGAAAAGAGACCAGCCTCGCCACTATGGCCCCCACACCTCAGGTATTTATAAACCTGGATCAAGTCCCCTCTCAGCCAAAGCAATGCAGTGAGGTGCACTCCAGCAATGATGTCCTACTTCACACATATGGAACCCCACAGCTGAGTAGCTGCTGTCTTTGTAAGCACTAAGCTCACTCCAAGCAAGCCAAGCACATTGCAGAAGCACAGGTGATCCTATGCCAGGTGCTTATCATAGATAATTATCAGTCTGCTAGGAACTGGTATGGGGGGAGGGAATCGATTTCAAGATCAGAAAAACAACTTCTATGAGTTTGAAAGCCAAGCGTTTCCCACTCGAACATAAGGGCTGTTAGATGGGGAGATGAAAGAAAACATAGTTCAAATGAACCGAGCTAAAGAAGAATTCTCTACCATGAAAAACATTACCATCAACTTATCTGTATTCTCTAGGAATGCAGAAAGCCTACAACGCTGCAGGGCATCTGAACACTGCCACCCACTTCTGAAGAAAATAAGTGAAAAATAATCGTTCACATTCAAGCTCCAAGGAAGTTTTTTGGTTGTATTCTGGCAATCTGAATCAATATTTGGCTCCACTGAACCTTACAGCCACATCATCCCCTTCAGTTCCTTGAAGCAGGGTGTTACCATTCACATCTGTATTTCTATAGTCATCTGTAAGAGAAGATTACCAGGGACAGTGATATGGCTCACCAGAATAATGGAGCTTTGTGTGGCTGGCACAACTGCGGGTCAGTTCAGAACTGATTCACATTCTGTCTTTTCAGAGGGTAAGTTTGGTGGGGTTTTCATTTGCTTACTTTAAATGTTGCCAAGCAACTATTTTTTATGAATGCCGTCCTTTATTTTTCCCCCCCGAAATAACCATCAGCACAAAGCTATGGTTGAAAACACACTGGTTACAGGGCTACATACACTGAGGTGCAACTCCCAAACTGCCTGATAAAACAAACACGTGAGTGAAGAAAAAACAAGCGGCCTTATAGTTAGAATGTAGAACTTGGAAACAGGGATCCAACTCCTTTCCTCATTACATGACCTACACTCCTCAGTGATAGCAAACCTCTGGCCGTTCTCATGCCTTGATTTCCTGACATTAATTCTTGAAACAGGAGGGATAGAGGTGAACACAACTTGTGCTCCCAAGCCCTTTACCTGTCGCCCCAAGGCTCTGAAATCCTTTTTCAGAGTCCTGAAAGGTTGGATATTAGGAAGAACTTCTTTACAGAAAGGGTAGTTAGGTACTGGAATAGGCTCCCCAGGGGGGTGGTTGAATCGCCATCCCTGGTTGTGTTTAAGAGCCGTCTGGATGTGGTGCTCAGGGACATGATTTAGCAGAGGGTTTTTAGAGTTAGGGTACTGGTTAGGCTGCGGTTGGACTTGATGATCTTCAAGGTCTTTTTCAACCTGGGTAATTCTAATTCTATGATTCTTACAAGCAGACAGCCTGCGAGAGCATCCATATATAGTCAGCATTATAAATAGCTGTTTACATAGGGGAAGCAAACTGACTTTTCATTATTTAACTGTATTCATTACAGTTAAAGAGTGTTTTCTCCATGTAGGAATTATTCTTTTGTTCTACCCTATATTTGCAGCCTTCACTCACCCATCCTGCCCCACAGCACAAGAACAGACACTGCTGGTGTCCCCACTAGTGCTACCACTGAACTACATCAGAGCTCTACCAGGCTTGCAACAGACCAGCTCAAACCTCCTTGTAAAAATATGCAATAGACTGCACACTCCTCAGCAGCCATGCAATTTCAAACGCTTTCCTGCAGCTATTTCACCAATAAAAAAGACTTATGAAATACTCCAGGGCTTTGTTAGCAATAGAGCTACAGTGAACATTCCCACATTTGAATCTCAAAGCATGTTTTCTCCCCAACGTTTTTGAACTACACTAGAATCACAGAATCACAGAATGACCCGGGTTGGAAGGGACCTCAAGGATCATGTAGTTCCAACCCCCCTGCCTGGCAGGACCACCAAACATACACATTTACTAGATCAGGTTGCCCAGGGCCCCGTCCAACCTGGTCTTGAACACCTCCAAGGACGGGGCATCCACAACCTCCCTGGGCAGAAGGACCTGTGAGGTCGTTCAAATGGAACTGCCATCTCTTTGTTTAAACGCTTCAAGGTTTGAGAACCGAGCCACTGACAGCGGGGTTAACAACAGGTTTGTTTTTACATGCCGCTGGCTGCAGGTCTCGGCACCAGCTGACACGAATCGGAAGCTCCAGCTCCAACTCCCTGGTGTAGCACTCGTGCCCTGCAGCACCCGATGGCCACCGCTTTACGTTCTCCCTTCCTCGCTGCTCTTTTCAGCCACTGTCACACATAACGCTGCTTCGCTGCATATCACAAAAGCCTCAAGGGCTAAATAAGGCAATGAGCTCTCCGATGCAGTTGTGATTTACCCCCCTCCCCCCAGATGCTGCAGCTTTAGGTGAACGCTGACAAATAAGGCTGAGCCACTCCATGCAGAAACCTCGATGGGTGCAGAGCAGCGGATCTCAGCACAAGTACAAAGAGAGGAGGTTGCCAAATGAGCAAAACGAGAGAAATCTTGCACACCCACACGACTCGAGGTAGCGCTTCAATCCATACAATGGAAAAAGCCCGTGCTCCTGTTACCCAGCCCACCTGTTAAAATGGCGCTTTGCGCTTCTACTCCAGGCAGGTAGATCTTATTAAACGCTTGTCTTTTTTTTTTAGTGGTTTTTTTTCTTTTTAACTGCAGCTCAGCACGAAAACACACAGACTAAGCACAGTGTTGTTTTAGGCGAACACAGAAAACTACGCTAAAGGATGAATTTAACGCCCTTCGGCTGAAACGCGATGAGGGAAAAACGCTAGTTCCACACCCTCACAGCGGGTAAAACGCTGTATGGAGCGGGGATCGCGCCGTCAGGCGGGGCGGCGTATACAGCCCATGACAGCGGGAGCCCGGGCCGTTCAACACCCCTGGGCACCGCTCGCAGCACCTGAACCCGCTGCCGATAACAAGGGATCTCCCAGCCCTCCTCGGCTTCGCGTCCTCTCGCAGCCGAAGCGACAAGTTGTGCGGCTCAGCCCCCAGCCGCAGCCCCGCCGCCCCCCCTCACACACACAGCCCCGCTCCGAGGTGCCGCCTGCCGCAGCCACGGGGTCCCTCGCGGCCATCCCGGGGGCTGCCATCCCCTCTCCGTCCCCACCCACCTACCTGAGGGCAGCCGGCATCCATCCGCACAGCCTCCCGCCCTCCCTCCAACGAGGATCCCCGCAGGATCTCCTCAGTCTAAAACACAGCCCCAGCCCGACCGCTACCGCAAAGGACCGCACCCACAGCCGGAGCCCGAGAGAAGGGAAAGCCGAGCGCCCGGTGCCAGGTGAGGCGGTCCCGCAGCGCTCCGTACCTCACACCGCTCTCTCGCAGCCTCAACCGCCGCCCCCTCGCTCCATTCCCCCGCCCTAACGCGGCGTTCAACGCAGCCCCGCTAGCCGCCAGGCCCCGCCCCTCGGCCCGCATTGACAGCTCTCCCGACCAATAGCGAAGAAGAGAGCGGATCCTCCGTCCCGCCCCTCGCCTCTCTCGACCAATAGGAGCTATCCGTGGTGCTGCCCCTCCGGCTTCCCGGCAGGCTCGGTTGGCTCGCGGCTGCCGAGCAACGGGCGCGGGGCTGCGGGTGGGGCCGCTGAGGGCGGTGGCCGGGGGAGGCCCCGCTGCGGTCCAGAATGGAAAAAGGAGGTAAAAAATGAAGCTGCTTACAAATGCAATGAGTATTGGATGCATCAGTGCAGCTCTGCAGTAATGGATGCTCCATCCTGGCTCCCATTTTCCAGGGGTTATTTCAATGAGGAAACCCTGTGGAGTCTCCTGGATGCAGTGTGGAGTTGGTTGCAAATCGCCTTCCCACGGCATCTCTATGAGGGTATGAATCTCAAGAGCATCCACACAGGCACAGCTGCCAAGTTTAGGGTACTGCAGTCCTTAAAGAACACGTTCTTCATCTCCATCTTCCACCCTACACAGAGCACATCCCCAGAACTGAGTGGTGAGGTGCTTTGGGTTGGAGGGGGGATGAGGTTCTGAAGTGAATGCCATCACCTCTGCTCTCGGGGTGTCAACACACAGCATGGAGTGCTGGAGGGCATGAAGGACGTGGTTAGTGGGCATGGTGGTGGAGGGCTGATGGTTGAGTGAGATGATTTTACAGGTCTTTTCCAACTTAATGATTCTGTGGCATCCCCTCCAGGTGCAGCTCCATGGGCTGAAAGGTTCAGGAGTGCCTCAAGTTGCGCCAGGACAAGTATAGGTTGGATATTAAGAAGCATTTCTTCACAGAAAGGGTAGTTAAGTACTGGAATAGGCTCCCCAGGGAGGTGGTTGAATCACTATCCCTGGTTTAAGAGTTTAAGAGCCATTTGGATGTGGTGCTCAGGGATATGATTTAGTGTAGGGTTGTTAGAGTTAGCGTACTATGGTTAGGCTGTGGTTGGACTTGATGATCTTCAAGGTCTTTTCCAACCTGGGTAATTCTATGATTCTATGATGTCTCCCAGCCAGGTGGGCTCTCATTGGAACCCAGTGAGGACAAGTCCAGTGACAGGAATCCCTGAGATGTGGTCAGCTGGGACATCAGGCCCATGGACCATCTACTGGATTCTCCAAATCTCCCACCAGGCCTTGTTGTCAAAGCCTCAGAGATTTGTTATTCAGGAGAAGCCTTGCTGTAGCCTCCTAAAGAGATGATTCGTGGTTCATGGCAGGCAGTCAAATAGATCGTCTGAAACACATGCTCACAAGTCTGCCAAAATTCCCAGTTTCTGGTTAGCTCTTCCCACGGTACTGTGTCAGGAGTGTATCACGTCATCCTTAGCTGGAAGAATAACTTGAAGGGAATTTAAGTAGAGATGTGGTGCTGTAGTCTGAAGAGTGGTAAATGTGCTACCAGTGTTTGTACTCTACATATAATCAATTGCTTTTGTAGTCCTAAGTTGGTCCCCTCTGCCTACAGGTCCCCTGTACTGATTCCAAGACAGAATAGAGTCATAGAATCAGAATCATTAAGGTTGGAAAAGACATCTGAGATCATCTAGTCCAACCACCAATCCATCACACCATAACTACTTACCTCAGAGCCACATCCAAATGGTTCTTGGGCACCTCCAGGGACAGTGACCCCACCACCTCCCTGGGCAGCCTGTGCCACTGCATCACCACTCTTTCTGAGAAGAAATATTTTCTGTTATCCAACATGAACCTTCCCTGGTGGAGTGGCATGATCAGTTAGAAATTAATATAAATGACTGGGTAGTGCTTAAATGCTTAAAAATAACAAAATGAATATCCGGTAACATATGCTTGCAATTAAAATGATGGTTTTTTTCTATCAGCATCTCTTGTCATTCTAATAAGAGGCCAGATTGTAAGTGATGTAGTACATCGCTTGAATTCCTGTGAGAACACATAGATAGCAACATTACTGGGACAAAATCGGAGAAGAGCACTGTGGATTTTTGTTACATTTTAACAACCAATATTCTTTTCCAACAGTGTTTCTCACAAGTAACCGCAGTTTCACACACTAACACGATGTAGTTACTATTTTTACTGAGACCTGCCTTGTTTTGGATGTTTCTCATAATACACAATGTGACAGAGAAAAAGGAACATATTATAATAAAATTTAATCTTGAGATTTGGTTTAATAAGGACAGCAGTGCCTAATCTTAACCATCTGATATCAAATATCCTAGCCCAGCCCAAATATCAGCTCTTCTGAGTTTCTTCAATATTCACAGTAATATTGTTCTCCTTATCTTGTGGTTACAACAGAAATGTCAGAATACAACAGAACTTTCTTTATTGTCTTCAGGAGTTTAAGGCTATTATTCAGCTAAAAAGATGGAATTTTCCAAAATTTACCCTTAGAAATCAGGCACGGCTGTGGAGGTCAACCCCCTATTCACCAGTGCAAGCATCATGTCTAAAACAGATATTTTGTTGTGAGAAGCTAGGCTAAGCTCCACCAAGTCTAAATATTTAGATTTGATATCTATATTGTCTTAAGATTTGATGCTGGGGGAAATTTTCCACTCAGAGGTTGGTGAGTTGGCACAGCTGCCCATAGAAGCTGTGGTGCCTCATCCCTGAAGGCACCCAAGGCCAGGTTGGATGGGTCCTGGGCAGCCTGAGCTGGTGGGGGTCAGCCCTGCCCATGTCAGGGGTTGGGGCTGGATGGGCTTTGAGGTCCCTCCAAACCCATGCCATTCTCCAATTCTATGATTCTAAATAAATGAATTAGGAAAAAAGTATGTTTTATCAGGTAAGGTAAGCATATGTGAGTCTGAATACAAGTAAGAATTCAATCTCATTCAAAACAAGACACCATTTCAGGCCTTTTTCCCATAAAAAGGAATGGCAAATGTCCCAGTTTGGGGCCATCTAAGTGTTATTTTTTTCAGGGAATCTGAATGTGGTTGTGGAGTGATCCAAGCCAGAGACAAACACGTGAAGAAGGCAGCCAGATTGTCTTGGCTTCCTTTTTTGGTACCCTAGGCGCTAGCTGGCTCCGTGTCAGGTTGGCCCTCCCGTGCAGATGGGAGAAGTCTGATCTGTTCTGCTGGAAACGGCATGAAGTGCCAAGTCTGACATGTGCCTCCTCTAGGAGCCGCATGAGTCAGTACCACTACAGGCAGAGCAGCAGCTACAGGGCTGATGGCTGACCAACGTAATGAAGTCTCTGGAGTAATGAGCTGCTCACCCACTGCATCCCTGTAGTGCCACTGGCACTTACTACCAGGTAGGAAAAAATGTGATGTGAGCATCAATGGATGTGGAGAGAGCAGCACGAGAATACTGAGCATACACCACTGTCCACACGTCTTAAATGGATCTAAATATAAATACACAGAGCAAAATCCTATCACAGCATTTTAGAAAAGTCTTTAAACTGGCAACCATCAATGGGAGTTTCTCCTAGCTGAAAAGTACAGAAATTAGCACACAGATAGGAGCAGATATTACATTATTTGTGCTTGCAGTGACTTTTCATTACATACAGAAGGAACTGTGAAGAAGAGCATAGATACTGTTTCTTTCCTAGGGTCTTAAGAGAAAACAGTGCAACAAAAGGGAGTGCTGCAGCCTTTGTTATTACTCTCTACAAACTGGCTGATGCTTTCCCATGCTCTCAGCTGAGCAAGTAGTAACTTGAAATGAATTTTACCGCACATTTTCTGTATGGCATCGCATATTTAATATGTGCAATAATAGGCTGACAGCCACAATTCTCAGGTGGCAGAGTTTGCTATATCTGCACTGGCATCCTTTCACGAAGATTTTCTTAAAGTATCTATTTTAAAACATGTAATTTGCAAGCGTTGCTCTTGAACGGGATAACATTCAGTTTTTAACATTTTGGGGGGGTTCATGAACAAAGAGCAACAGCTTTATTCCTCTCTGTGCAGTCATTCCCATCCAAGTGCTGCATGTTAACTGTTTACTGTTCCATTTAGTGGGTGCTGCAGCCATCCTCCATTGATGTGGCAGGTGGTACCGTGACTGGGATTTGCTTTGGAATTCAGCAGAGATGCTGCCCAGCACTTCCCAGCCAAGCAGATCCCTTCCAAAAGGCATAAAATAACACAAGCAATGGTGTTGATCTATAAGAAATAGTTTTAGTGTCTTATTTAACAAGACTTGTTTAGGCTAATGAAAAGTACCAGTGATCTGGAACTTACCTAATCTGCCTTATGGTTTATAAATAGGTTTACAGTGCTGCTCAGCCACCTGCTGTATACTCCTCCTATGCGTTACCACTGCCCTTTCTTCTGGCTTCCTAAGCATATGTGGGTAGACTGCAAGCTTCTGCTTTTACAGAGACAGGGCTCAGCCTAATTATAACCTGCAGGATCAGGATGTGACTGTTTTGACTTGCAGAAGCTAAGAGGACCAAATGTGTTGTTGACATTTAATTTGTTTAGATATCCTGAACTCAGTCCACTTTTTTACTGTGATTTATTGTGTTTATGAAAATTCCGGTAGCTGATGAAAACTTGTGTTTGCAAACCATCATTTGCATTGAATTTGCTGATGAAATAAGGTGACCTTTAACAAAGACACTTCTGTTGTTCTTTTGTACTTCTAAAGTCAGTGTAGTTTTGTAACTTCTCAATGACAGGAAAATAGTACACAATGAAGTTAAACAATATTTCTTTCCAGACTACTGTAATTTGAACAATGTGTCATTTCAAAGAATCATGCATATTTATTTCAATAGTAATGACCAGTTACGGTTAATAGATTCAATTCACCCTATTATGCCTTACTGTGTGTAATAGGCACCTTCAGAATGCAAGCAGGTAGCTTTGCCTATAAGGTGTTTCCTGCCTGAGCATAATGCGTAGTTTTATATCAGCATTTGCTTGGAATGAGAAAGGGGAGAGATGGACTGATTGCAGGGTGCCTTTCCCTTGCAGTAGTCTGTGCTTTGAGTTCTAAGGGCAACTCCTGTAAGTCCAAACCCATCCATGGTGGAGCCCTTGGCTCATCTCCCAATAGTGGCACGCACATACATTGTTGCAGCCTCACAAACCACATTATCTTCTTCACAAACCACATTATCTTCTTCCCCTTTGCCTTCAATGGAGCTCTGGTCTCCCTAGAAATTATATCAGGATAAAAACAGATAGGATAGCTCACACACACACACACACACATATATATATTATTTTCCTGTAATTATTTTCTTAACATCAATTTTGTTTTCCAAGCTCTCTCAAACCTTTACAAACAGTTTCCCAAAGTATGCCCTTCTCTCATTAAGTCTGTATACTCATCCTCCTTCTCTGTCTTACTTCTCCCTCATCCTTTCTCTTGGTTGCCTTTATACATTACCTAGCTACTATCTTGGTGATGTCAGTGAGTCATTTTCACCTAAACCACCAGCATGGAGCTGTGATGTACCATCACTGCTGCACCTAGGAACCCTACTGTTGAATTTGCTGCATTAGGTACTGTGCAAGCCCAAAATAAGATGGTGCCAGACCCCAGAGCCATGTACGTCAAGAGGTGACACAGTACCAGGAAAAGATGAGGCAGTTCACTTAGTAAACTTATCTAAATCTATGGCATGGTGGCAGAGGTGAATTTAAAATAGGGATTTTTAAGGAAAATACTGAAATGTTTTTATCGATATTTAAGAGAAACTCATCAAGAGCACTTGAGCACAGTATTAGAGATAACTTGTGTATGTCTATGTGAATTTTTAATAAGTAGATAAGAGATGATGTGGTGGGGATAGGTCACAAAGGGACTTGGAAAAGAAGTCTCCACTTGCATACACCGATTCTATGAAGACAGGAGGAGACAAAAGAAAGGGCTGCTAGAGGGAGATTTAGAACTTGGGATCTCTCTGAATGATAATGCGTTATTATTAACACAATGTGTGGCAAGAGTAAGGAAATGTTGCAGCAGTCAGTGTTTGGCTTAATGAAAATTTGGTTGAGTTTTTAGCATGCAGATGAATTCAAAAATACTTCTAGAAATGTTAGTCTTGCTAAGATTATAGTGTGGTTTGGCTATGAGAAAAAAGAAGGAGGTGGAAGGTGCAGATAAGTGGCAGGCCAGATATGATTTGTCACAGTGACTGCAAAGAAGATGCAACCAAAGGTGTTGTTTTAAACATACTGTTCTTAGGGTGATGTCCTGGAAAAGCAAATCCGAGCCAATTTATTTGAGACTTTCATTTGAATAAAAACACACAGATCTGGAGTGAAGACATGAATATTCAAAATAATAACTAAATCATCAGTGATAAGTCATCAAAAATGCCGGAGGCAGGTCTTGAAAGAGCTCCAAATGGCCTGCAGTGGTAATGGACAGATGCACAGGGAAAGAACAACAACAAGAAGAAAATACAGTCAGAGAAACCTTATACATATAAATGTTCAAAAGTGTATTTTTATTTTTGAACTTTGCTTTGTTCAAAACTGATGAGAGACACAGGTAAGAGCAGATTATGTTGTGTCTAGAATGAGATGTCTAGTTTACAGAGGTTGTTGGTTGAAAGTGGAAATGTTGTAAGCTTAGTGAACTTGGATACGAAAAGAAGGAGCAGAGCAGTCTACATGGGAAAAGGGGATCAGAAAAGTAATGTTGGGGGTCTCTTTCTGGAAGCATGAGATCTGAAGGAGAAGCGAAGGGCAGCGTGTTCAGGGTAGAAGAACTGAGGCAAATGGAAGAGTTGGAAATGAGGAATTCTTAATGTATAGCATGGAAGAGGACATACAGATACAGAATGGGAAGCGACGGAAAGCAGATGTCTTCATGTAGAAGACATCATCTGAGATCCCAATGTGGAGAGCAAAGAAGTTGCAGGAGCAGGACAGGGGGAGGATGATTCAGGGTAGCAAAAAACCTTCTTGAGATGACAGATGTTCTCAAACTGGAGAATGGGAATTAATTAAGAAACTGAAAGAACCAAAGATGGATAAGAAAACGTGTAGCGGGGGACAGCTTGTCTCAGTACTAGCTTTTGCCTCTAGAAAGGCAAAAGGATAGGGTGAAGTGTGAAGAAAGCTGAAAGTGAGCAACGGTCCTTGAGATAGAAAGAGACAGGAAAGAAGAAACGCAGGGAACAGAAGAGACAAATAGATACTCATGATATGGAAGTTATCAAAAGACTGAGTGACAAAGAGCAAGGAGAAGAAGACTCCTTCTATCTTTCAGTATGAAGCTGAAAGATACAGGAATGTTTTTAAGAAGGAAGAACACAGAAAATGGAGGTCTGAGAATATAGTTGATGAAATCAGTGCAATCCAATAAGCTTTGGTATAGGGTGAGCTGAAGGAAGAAACCAGCCTGAACACAGATGGGAGACTTGGAGCAATTCAACAAAGGAATTGGATGAATCTACAAAGACATACGAGGAATATGGTGGAAACAAAATAATATTCTGAGCTGAAATCAAAGAACAAGGCTGAGGAGGGCTCCTGCACACAGCATGAAAATTAAAGGGAGAAATGGAAAAGGGTCATATGTAATGTTGCTGAAAATGGAAAAAAAGGATTTAGGCAGTGAGGAACACAGGCAGGGAGAGATTACATGTCATGTGTGACCACCATGAAATGAAGCTGGGGAGATAAGCATGTGGAAAAGAGAAACCTCTGAAAGAATGAGAGACAAAAGGATCCGGGTCCTGTTGAGGCTGAAGAAGGTATAGAAAGAAGTCATGGATGACAGGGTTGTTTTACAGAGACAAAGAGAGTGGGAGGGAAGAAGGGTGTGGGTGTGAACCTTGAAGCTGTGAAACAAGTCACAGGTAGAGGCAGCGAGAATACGTAACATAAGGCATGAAAAAATTTCCAACTTGGATGGTAAAAATAATGGTCCTAAATTCTGTTTAGCCATCTCAGTAGAAAGTGGCTTCATAGAACAGTCCTTCAAAACATTTTTTTTCTCGTTCCTTTTCAGAGGTCATCTGCAAATAGTTGCTTGGATGTGTGGGCTTTCCTCTGGAGAGGGTGGTGGAAACAAACTGATTCCTGCTTCAGAGGGCTAATTATGCAGTCAGAGAAGCTGAAAGAAATCATATTTAATAAAGGGGTAGGTGATTGATTTAGCTGAGGGAAGGCACAGCTGTTAACAATGTCATCCCTAAGCAAAATTAAATCTCTGTTTCATCACGCTAAGCAGATATGGTTGGCTGGTGTGTGCACTAATGCTCAGCATGGATCTAAGCTCAAATGAAACGTAAATGGCTGAGATGAAGTTTGCTTCAGCAGCTTGCACAGAAAGACTTTGCCATTCCATGAGAGTGTTGGTTTCTGTCCTAGGGATTTTCTCCAGCTTCTTCTGCGAAGTGGTAGCAGCTGTGATAACTTATTTCAGCATGAGCTTTGCTTGGAGTCAGGTACCTTTTCCCTCTGGATGTGGGCCTTGACACTTCTCCATGCTTCTTTCACGTGTGGCCTGGGTATCTGTGGAGAGCATGGCACAAACCTGTTCCCAGAGCTCAGAAAGAAGCTTCCCCAGGTGCAAGCCCAACAACCACTGGCTCCTTCCTTCCTTCCTGACAGGCAGCCTTGGCCTCTGCATAATACAAGGCCTTTCCTTCTACTCTCAGGGCAAGGCTTTGCAAAGGGATTTGTCTCTCTTGGCTGCACCTCTTGCTCCTTGTGTTTAGTTCGTACCCCAGGCATAGCAGATGAAGGCCTTCTCCTACCTTCCATGCCAGAGGAAGGCCCACAGATGGATCCCAGCCACAGTGCTTCTGGCAGGCATCATCTCCATTGTTACCACCATACCAGAGCCTGAGGCTTTGCAGACTGCTTCCAATACCAGCTTTCCCTCTTCTGTGTGTGTGGGGGGGGGGGTGAAAGGGCTTGGCTGTTTGGCTATGGGAGTCCCCACTGGCCATGGTTCTGCTTTGTTTTCTAGGAATGAGTGAGAGGAGGGCTTTTGTGCCTCCAACCTGTGCTCTGGTGCCTCTGCTTGCAGCCATGCCTCTTGCTAAAGGCATGTTTTTCATCCCATAAAACCCTCCTCAGTTTCCCCCGTTGCTTCTCCTACACATTCTTTTATTTTCACTGTTAGGCTTCAGTCCTTCCTTGTCTGACATACAGCCATTTCCAGGAATATGTTTTAAATGGTAATTTTCAGCTCAGTAAACATTTTGCTTTCACATTTCTTCATTGTTGACTAACATCTGAATATACTTTCTTTTAAGCCAAATCCTTACACCCTGCTTAAAACTATATGAGCTATATGAGCAGAGAAGCTATCTAAAAAGGAAAAGAGATTACATCAGAAAAATTAGAAACTAACATGGCAGACATTTTCCTTTATCTCACAGCCAAAAATGCAGAGAGAAGAGTTCAAATCTTGATGAGAATGCTTCATGCACAGGACTGAAGACTTGATGGGAGACTGCATCATAAAGAAGGCAGTCATTTGGGTCCACAGAAGCAAGATGAATGCAGTGCACATGAACTGGTTTTGATTTAGCATGATGATTGTCCCAGATAATCTTTCCTGATGTGAATTTGACTGCAAATAGTTTCACATCTTCGATCCCAATCAGGAAACAACGGCACTTTTATTTTATTTTATTTTATTTTATTTTATTTTATTTTATTTTATTTTATTTTATTTTATTTTAATTTATTTTATTTTATTATGAGAACTGATACTTAGTGCTGCTGAAAGTGTGAAGGCATAAGGTCTCAGTTCTCCATAGCAGACCACTCCCTAGTGAAGCTGGTTGTTATCCTTTTCCCCAGCCGTGCTAGCACGTAGCAGGGTATTATCCTGTACTGCAGTGACACCTGCTGAAGGAAAACATAAAACGCCTCCAGAAAGGAAGTGCTGGGCTTACCAGAGAAGTGCGATCATCACATCCTGAATGTGTTTTTAAATGAGAAGGTTTTCCATCTTTTTCTCCTTGAATACCTCAGAACTATTACTAAGTTTGTTACTCAGCACCCTCCATTTTCTGGACTTTAAACAAATGCATATGCAACTAATGCATTCTGAGGCTTGTTTTGCGTGCAGATATTTAATTCCTGAAAGTCTATGGCTTGGTTTAATTTGCTTTCCATTTGAAAATGGAAGTGAAGGGATTTTCCCTACTGAAGGAACAGAGATACTGGTAGCTGCACAAGGCGTTTGGGTAGAGCTGTCTTGGCCTTGGCAGGATGGGAAGAGTTGGGAAGGGCAAGCAGCCTTGTCTTGTCTTTTATTGAGATGAACTGCCTCTATATGTATTACATGTATGTAGGCCAGTTGGTCCTTTTCATGCTCTCTTCTAGCCAGCAAGTACTGTTCTAGACCAGAAATGAAACTGAGACCAGGTTTTTATTGGCCAATGGCTTAGTTTTACACTTAGCTGTTCATAGAGGAAAGTCTGTCTTGTTTGCTGGTGAAGGTCTGTGATCTGCTCAACCTTGATGCTTTCATCCTTTTCTTCCAGGGGATCATATTGAAAAAGAAGGAAACAGACTCTTCAGGAGAGTCTGTTGCAGTAGGGCAAAGGGAAATGGTATCAAACTAAAAGAGGGGAGATTTAGGCTGGATATAAGGAAGAAGTTTTTTACAACAGGGGAGGTGAGGCACTGGCACGGGTTGCCCAGAGGATGCCCCATCCTCCCTAGAGACATGCAAGAACAGGCTGGACGAGGCTCTGAGAACCCTGTTATAGATGTAGGTGTCTCTGTTCATTGCAGGGGAGTTGGACCAGATGGCCTTGAAGGGTCCCTCCCAATTCAAAACATTATTTTTCTGTTATGGGCTGTAACCTTTCTGCCAGCAGCAGCAGCGGGGACAGATCTCTGAATCAGGACAGGAGCTGTGATACCCGCATGCAAAGAACAGCACCTAACAGAAGGAATCCTGCCAGCACATACATGTCCCAAGCAAGCAGGGGGCTAGGAAAAGCATTATGGTTACTAATTTGAGAATATTATTGTTTGAAAAAAACTTGTAATACTGATAGGAGGTTTTTATGATTCTGCTTTCTTTGGTTCTTTTTTTCCTTGCCTCACAGAGTGCCTCTCTTACAGCCTATAATTAAACCAGCTTGCTGCTATTTGCATCTTCATGAAAGGGGCCTCTCTAACGTACCACTCTTAAATCTCCTATTTGATATCTAGTGAAATTTAATTTCAAGGCTTTCCTCTTTGCAGATCATTTAACTCCTAATGGTTTTCTAGCCTAAATCTATCTCTGCTTCTGTCTGAGCCGTCTCTCTCTCTCTCCCTAGCTGTCTCTCTTTCTCATTACCGGTTCACCTTTAAGCCATTCCAAAGCTATTGGAAAGACAGATTGCAAAGACAGAAGCCTGAATTTTGCTATTATGCTCAAGAATTCTGGCAGGAGTCCCTACACATTCCTATTAAAATAATATGCCTGTAGCTGAAACTTGATGAGGGAAAAACAGGCTCTGGGCTGTTAATTAGTTAAATTGTTCTATATAGCACTATCTGCACATGGGAGTCACATTTATAGATTTAGCTGAACAGTGGAAGAACAGTGCTTGGTGCTATATTTTTGGAAGAGCCGAATTTGTGGACAAATATAAATTAAAATGCTGTGCATATGCTAAGTGCCAGGTACTTTGTGCAATACAACCAAGCAAGGGATCTCTACTAGAAAAGTACTAGCTATCAGCAAAGGATGTCTAGCAAGTGGAATTTTCTGTTGATTCTCTCATTCCCTTCCCCATCGTTTCTATCCCTGACAGAAACAGATGGACTCTTACTTTCTCACAATTACTATGAACTAACAGCTCCTAAATTGGCAGTGAGGAGGTGGGAAGAGGTAAAAAGAAGTAAAAACAGGCTAACTCTCTGCAACAGTCTGAACAGGAGAATGTCGAAATGAACCCTGTCATACAAAATAGCTGTGACTGCGATGTTTTCTAAGGATTCTTCTCTTTATATAATGATCTATAAGCTCTTCAAATAATGTGTGCATGCTAAGCAATAAAACAATACAGCGGATCATCTATTAATGGCCAGAACTATCAAACTATAGTAAGAAAGATCAGTACTGTCATGTTATTTATCTAATCTTGAAGTATGCAAAGTTTTTCAGCTTTGAAACTGGTGTTGAAGCATGATCTGTACATTCAAGTCATCACTTTTTGGCACTTCCTACATTTGTGAACAACTGTTTTCAAGGATGAAGCACAGCAGAAGTAACATTTCATCAAAAGTCTCTGAGGAAGCCCTTGAGAGCTCACTGAGAATGGCAGCCACTGCCATCAAACCAGGCTGATGCATTACCTTCATAGAGACAAGGTCACATATCCTAACTAGTTTGGTGGTTTTGTTGCTCCCCTTTTTATATGTTTAAATGAAAAAAAAATAAGTTTTTTCACTTATATACATTAACTATATTATATATTTTATGAAGGCTACTCTGACAGTAATGCCTCCTATTTTATGATGTCAGCCAACAATATTAGAGGCGGTTGTTGGTAGTATGGCAGATTGAACCTTCCCATCAATACCCCATTACATTTTGTTGCTGTGTGAGAGATGGCAGCAGAGAGGCAGTCTGGCACAATGGCATATGACATGAAAGTGTGTCTGAAGCAGAGGTGTATCACTGAATTCCTCCGTGTTGAAAAAATGGCTCTCATTGACATTCAACAGAACTTGTTAATGTTTATGGAGACCAGCCTGTGGATGTGATCACAGCGAGGGATGGCTGGTGTGTTTCAGCAGTGGTGACAGCAACAGTGGGTCACCTCTAATGGTGCACATTGTTAAGAACGCAGCATGCAGGCTTTTGTTCACCACTGGCAAAAACTTCACAGCTCCATTTTTATGCGCTTCATACAGCCCAGGCAAGCCAGGAGGTTGAACACCCATCAACTAGTGTGTGGATGCGTGAGAAGGAAAGCACTTGACTTTCTTGTAGGTGAGTTCTGATGCTAATCTGCATGTGATTGACTGACAAGGAGTCAGAGGAATTTCCCTGCCACACGTTTGCCTAGAAAGAAAACTTTTTATGTTGAATCTGTTAATTCATGCTCCATGCAGGCTATATGGAAAGATGCCCCTCAGCACCACCTCCTCATTGTACCACCACCGGTGAGCAAATGGTGTATTCCTATACCCGATAAGCTTGGGGCTTGAGTTGGTTCTTGACCCTACCAGTGGACTGCAGAGTATGTTGCACTGCAAGAGTGGGCAACAGCTGTAAAACAAGAGCCTGTGGCAAAGCCTGTGCTTCCATTGTAACCCTGGGGTACTGGAGTGTCACCCAAGTGGAGGCAGTTTTCCCTTATTCTGTTTATCCTTCTTTTTAGAGGTCTTATTGAAAATAGACTAAGCCCTCCCTTTTCTTTTGAGATAATTTCAAATTACAGTCACTATGAGCAAACCTGCAAATGACTTAGGGCTTGGGTTATAAAACCTGTAGAGATATATTAAAGGAACTATTCTCATAAGTACGTTTTCTATTGCTCGTATTAGAAGTAACAGAATTTAAGGAGTTTTTCTTCACAAAACTTTAATTCTGGCCTCCAACACTCTTCTTGATATACTCTGGGAACTCACACCAGCTTGAAATTTTCCATGCTATTTCAGTGAACTAAAATATTTAAAACAAAGAAAAAGAGGCTGAAAGGGAAGAACATTTCCTATTTAATATCTCATGAGCCACATAGTTCTAGCTCAAGGGTCATACTTGGAAATCCTCTGTACTGACTGAAACTGTGTTTAGAATTCATTAGCAATGCCAGGCAATAAGGACTGTTGCCTCTGGTCCAATATACGTATTACTTTCTCTGTGCATCCACACATGAATGATTCTGGCATTGTCAGCTAGATTAGCCTGCAGCGTGAAGCGATAACTATGGAAATGGCCAGCTATTCCTTCTTGTTCCTGAGGAAGCTGAAATATGGAGGCTGCTGAAGGTTACACACCTTAAGCTTAAGCAGAGTTTCTGGGAAGGTGCCTGTGAAGCATGGGATAAGAGATCTTGAGAATACTAAAAATATTCAGTGAGGTGTTTTATGCCAAGTAGACCCTAAAAGTTCTGGGAGCAATGCCAGAATGATGCTTGTAGATTGCTTCAGAGCCATCTTGTCCTTGACTGCAGGAAAACAGAAGTGTTGTTGAATCAGGCTATATTTCTAAGGCTGATTTCTCATTGTTTTGCTTTTCTTCCTTACTAACACCGCCCAATCCACATTACTTACATTGCACCTGCATTCAGTGGAAGGCCCATCTTCAGGCTGCCTTATTATATACAGATGAAGAATGTTTGGGCCAAACTATTCTGGAACCTTCCTCAGCACTCACTCACATATATCCACACTGTATTTTGGACTTTTGCACCTGTGCCTAGAGGCAGTGGATGTTGACATTTCTGCCCTTTATGCTGAACTGTTCCCTAAAGAATAGCTTATTTGATTCTCACAGTTATTGCTATTAGGCTAAGAAATTAGAAATGACTGCCAGGGTTGTATTACGGTCTGAATTACAATCTTTGCTCATGGTAATTTTGATGGAGTTGGAATGTTTCTAGCATTGTATGTTTCTGTTATTACTGCAAGTCTTATTACAGTGCTAGGGCTTGTTTTTCTTCTGTTCAGCACAGCCAACATGGAAATCTTTATTTTATGCCCGATATTTTTCTCTTTTGTTCACTGTAACAGGAAGACATCTTGCTGTTTTACTTCACTGTCTTGCACTGACTGATGTTTCTCTCTCATACCTTTTAATAATCATAGCTTCAGTGGGGTTCTTATTTCACATTAGCTTGTTGTACTCCAGAAAGATGTTACAATAATGAGGAAAAGTAGTCCCAGTCTTCAAAGAGTTTGTCCAAAATGAAAGTGTTTAAGATCCTTTTTGAAGTCTTTTTTTTTTTCTTTCTGATTTTTGATCCCTGTGAGAACTGAAATAGCCAAATCAAGTATATGTTAAAACATAATGTATTCTTATTCTGTAATATAAGCATGTATATATATATTTAATGGATTTGTTTATACTAAGACTGATGCTAAACCAAAGGTGAGGTCATCATGATCTGTATGTCAAGGCTGATATTACATGGAAGGTGATTCAATTAGGGGAACGTGATTCAAATGCAGTGTTATTGGAGGCCATCTTACACTAGTCTTGACTGTGAGAGAAAATTGGGGTTGGAACCTATTTTCTTCCTGTGAATGTATCTTTGCAGGAATATATGCATCTTTCTGATGAAATTTAGGAGCTGATGTTCAGTGCAAGCTCAGTTAAGTTAAAAAATAAAATAAATTTTTAAAAAAATTTAAGATGTGCAAGTTTAGAATGGTGGCTTCCCAAAGCTATGACATGGAAACAGTAGCTTTTTCTGCTTCCATTCAGTCTGCTGTTTTTTCTTTTTTCTTTCTGGAACTGCATCACCTCACAGAAGCATTCAGCCTTGAGGCAAAGTACATACCTTCCCATTTCTTGTAAACCTACGGTAGCTTTTTGGAGGAAGGCATTTAATATGCTCCTGCTGTATTATTTCTATATCATTGCTTCCTTAAGCTACTGAAGCACTGAAAACATGCGCAAAAGGGTCTTTGATTATTAATTACACGAATTCCAGTACTCATATAACTAAAAGAAGAGAAACACTGTCACTTTTTTTGTGCTATCAGTAGTCATTTCTCCAAATGCCTTGAGCATCTTTGGACATCAGATTGTTAATCTTGGCTCAGCCCAGAATTCTAGGGCACTACTTTGCAAAACATGTTTTATTGCAGACTTAAAATCAACAGACATTGAAAATAAAGGTTCCTGACTTTGTATATGAAAATAAACAACGTTTACAGTCTCTTTGTCAGTGAAAACTTAGAGAATTTCTTCTATATTCAAAAAGAAATTTCCTGTGATCAAGACTGGATAGAGTAGTGACATTTGGATGGGGACAGTACAAATACATAATTATTTTCCCATCTCATGACCTCAAAACCACTATCCCCAGTGCTACAGCTTTCTCTTTGTCCTTCAAGATACCTCCTTATGGTATCTCCATGTCTGTCAGTGCAAGGGTACTGCACTATCCAAGCCATCCATGTCTTGTCAGTGTTTTACCATAACTTGTTCGTCACTTGTCACAGTCAGTAGAAAAGATCTTTGTCTTTTGCAAATAAAAAGACATTTGAGTACCTCTAAGTACAGCTTTGAAAGAAAAAAAAATATTTGCTTGAGACAAACAACTGTTTTGTGACAGAACTATTTCAGGTAAAAAGAATGTAAGAATCTAAGCAATGTGTCTCTGGTATATAAATAAATGCCCTGTAATTGTCTACTAAAAGCGGAGGTAATGGGGTTGAAACAATAGACTCCATTGAAAAATGAAATCCTGTAAAGTGATAAATGTGGAAGGTCAGCTGAACTATTTAAAGGTAAATCATTTTTCTTTCCTTAGCTTCTGGCACCTCTAATCTGGAAAAGACAACTTTAAGAAATTAACTCCATGTGTTCCTCAGAGGTAGGAAAAGACCTGTGTCAGGTATAGGATCACACCTTCCACTTCTTTTAGGAGGAACCCCTTCGCTACGCTGTCTCTTTGGGGGATTAGACAATTCCTAGCACAAAAATGCCCAAGCTGTGCTCAGACATGCTCAGCTCCAGCTAAGATGGTTTCAAGCAGATGGCTGGCAAGACTGATGAGATTGACACATTTCTGACCAGCCTGCTGCCATGGGGCTAATACTTCACATTCCTTTTGAGAGGCGGGGGTCCTTTAAACAAATAATTTAAAATCCTCTCCCATACACAAAGAAATGCTGGACAGGTGGGCCCAAATCCCATCTGGAGCTTGGGATTGGAGAGTGCTGACCAGTAGGCACTACATTTTACTTTCCAGCCATTCCCAGCTCTGATGTCTCCCAGCCTCCTCCAATTCTATATATACTATACATGTATAAAACATTATTTAATATATACAGTATATACATGTCTATATACTACTGTTGCAATCCCAGGCAGCAACAGTTTCTTGGTGTAAGGAGTTCCCCACGTCAAACACATCATCACTTGGTAGAGGTGCTCAGGATCCCCACTGCATGTACAGAAATGCTCTGCTTGTGATGGGAACACCAGCTTCTGGTTATTAATAACCCGGTGCAAGTGCAGAGGGTTTCACTTGAGAAGGGTTTGTCTCAGTCTCTGTGTTCATGGTCTCTTTCACTTGGAAAGCAGGAGAATTTCTCCAATAAACCTTCATTTGCAAAGCTATTTTGAGAATAACTTCACATGCAACTGAACAAGATGTAACATGAGAACGAAGACATGGACAGCAAAAGAATAAAGACGAAGCTGTTAATGCCAAGTGTGTCAAGAACTTGTACTCTCAAGAAAGAACAACTAGGAAGAAAAATACTATGTTTGGATAATTCAGATATTTGATCTCTTATTTTTCATACAACTCATTTTCTTTACATCGCTGGCTTTTCCTTTAGGAATAGGGCTCTCCTTCACTGCCTCCAGTTCAGATGGTATTTTGGTCATGAGAGTTTTTCATCTTCAAGGAACAAGGGAACTTTTGTACGTTGTAAGATCAGAGGCTGATGCAGCCCCACAAGTTTGCTCTGACAATGCTAAACCAAATGATTGTTAAAAGAAGTACAAGTAATTGTTGTAGGCAAATAAAAAGAATTTTCCTTCTTCCCTTTAGCAGCTCTCAACTTCAAAAGAAAAACCTGAAGGGATGCTCCCTATTAAAAATCATCTCTGTTATTGCCAGTGTAAGACAATCAGGCCTATCCCTTTGTGATATCCTCTTAACTGTTGATAGCAATGTTATGTTGTGGCAAGGAGATTCAAGGATGATTCTATTTTAACTCTTCAATTTTTCTGCTATTCAAGTTCATTGTATGGTTTTTGCTTAGAATAAAAGCTAACATGACTTTACATTCTCTGTGTTTCTTTGTTGTATTTACATGTTGCTCCTCACTCGTCTCCATGTTAAGCAGTCCTTACGGTCTTGCCTTGCATTGCATATTTCATTGCATATTGCATATGTTTCATTGTCTGTTTTTGAAATGATTTCCTTTGCACTGTTTTTAGATGGAGAGAATAAAAATAACCAGAACAGAGAATATACTTCTGCTTTATATAGTGATTGTATATTGTTAGTGTTTTTTATGCATATTTGGTAGTGATCCTTTTACATAGGCATTTCCAAACTGTTACAGACTTTGCTTTAGGAACCATTTAGGGACCATATCTGATCCTTCATAGGTAGATGTTTTAAGAAAATACCTTAGGCAGAGAAGCTCTTGCTAAGAAGTTGTTGTGAATTATCTCTTTGCTTTGCCTAAGAGTAAATTCACATTACTTAAGCAATTTCATCATTTCTTTCAAAACTCTCCAGGCATAGCCCCAAGGATTTGTCCTTTGCTTCATCCTCCTGTTTTCAGCACCTCTTCCTTCAACACTTCAGTTTTCTTCACTACCTGAGGAAGAACAAAAGCTGTGTAGGGTTAATCTAACCACTACTTACTCTTTCACAACTAAATTTCCCTGTTATTCTCTTATTTTTAACTAAGGAAATTTGTTTATAAAAAAGTTTTACTTGATACCTGGAAAAATCTTGTGAAAATTGAAAGCTAGTTGAAATAGTTGAAATCAGTACTTCAATTTCTTCAGCCAACCATTGAAGAAAACTGAAGGTAAGGAGGTATACGTACAAGAGTAAAGAAGGATATTACTGTTGCTTCTGTAAGAAATACTTCCCCTGCAGTGGTTTTATTTCTTATTAGCTGACAAAATAAGCTTTTCTTCAAAGTAACTAACAGCAATATTTTGACACTGGTTGGATATCAGGAAACATTTCTTTGCCTAAAGAGCAGTGAGGCAGTGGCACAGTTTGCCCAGGGAGGTGGTGGAGTTGCCATCTCTGGAGGTGTTCAAGAGCTGTGTGGATATGGCACTGAGGGATGTGGTTAGTGAGCATGGTGTGATGGGTTGGCGGTTGGACCTTACTGTTTCTTTCCAACCTTAATGACTCTGTGATCCTATGAAAAGAAAGACCTTCTAGGTATTACTGATCTGGGCACATGTCTATTTCTGGGAAAGCTGGATGAATGCAGTACAGGAATGAACAAATGACTGAGATGCTGCAAACATGAAACATCACCTTCCAAGTTCAACACAAGCTATTCTGTTTACAAAGAACAGACTTTTAGAGAAGCAAAAGGCACTTGCCTTGCTGAGCTACTAGCAAGTTGCCTCTGTCATCACTGCAAAACACAGTGCTGACAGATCTCTGACTGGATGGCAGCACCACACAGGATGGACCATATTAGCGTCTCAAGTTTCATTGTGCTGACATGTCAATAAGTGCTGTTCACACAAAGCATGGCATTTTTCTCAGTATCTGTGTCTGCAGCAGCCTGTCAGAACATATGCAGTCTTACACATCACACCAAGCTGCTTGTGGTTTAAACCAAGCTTTGCAGGTGTTACTACCAGCTAAATCATTGGGTCTTGGTGTATTAGTTGAAACAGCAATTCAGCACAAACGCCTGCCAGAGAAGCAGAGTTTGAGTGTATTCCTACAGAAAGCATTCATAAATCTGAATTTGGGTCAACTGCGTTACTAAAATATTTCTTTGAGTCATAGAATCATTAAGGTTGGAAAAGACCTCTAAGATCATGTAGTCCAACCACCAGCCCATCACACCATGCCCACTAGCCATGTCCCCCAGTGCCACATCCACACGTTTCTTGAACACCTCTGGGGACAGTGACTCTACCACCTCCCTGGGCAGCCTGTGCCACTGCATCACCACTCCTTCTGAGAAGAGATGTTGATGTATAGGGACTGATAGGTTAGGACTAGGTAACTGCAATGTTTGTGTTTGGCTCCTTTACACAAATCACTGATCTGAGTACTGTGGCCCAGATATAAAAGTTTGGCTTCTTGGTGGATTGCTTTGTTTCAAACTGAATATTCACATCCTTTCAGTAAAATGGTTTCTCCCATTTTATTCAGGTGTTTCAGACTGATTAAATATACCTTCGTACTGTGTAATTGTGTTCAGTAAAGGGATGATATTACTGCTTTTCCTACATCCAAATAAACAAAAACCAAACATGGGTGGATATATTATTTCTCAAAAGATTCATGTTTCAATTCAAGCACAGTGGAATTTCTATTAAAACATTAAAGTAGGAGCATCAAAAAGGGTACTTAGGATCAGTGAAACAAACCATTTCCACACACCAAAATAGTTTTACTACAGTTTTTCAGTGTCATTCAGGACAGAAGAACAACCCAAAATACAGAAAATTCTTAGGGAAGGAAAAACAATTTTCTGCCTTGCCCTACATAGCATTTATCTCACCAAGAGGCGGCCTGAAGCTCCAGGGGAACTGCGGGATATCAGAAAAAGAGCCCTTCATCACCTTAAATTGTATCTTTTTCAGTATTACAAATCTATTACAGGTTTTTGCCACCAGCATTTTTCAAATAGGCTTTTTTGGTGTTTTTTGTTTGTTTGTTTTTCTTTCTGCTTGTCAGTGTGTAGGACACAAGTACCTGATGCATTAATAGGTAACCAAAGAAAGCAAATGTGTTTTCCCTGGCTGGAGCAAATGTACTCACTATCCTTTTGCTGGCAAAAGATTACTTGTAGCTCCTGTTTATCTTATTTGAAATCAGCTCCTCACTGCTTATCCCCCTACAAAGCAAATTCTAATTAATGCAGCAAAAGATTTCTAATAGCATGATGGCCAAGATCTTGTTCTCATTTACCTCTGAAAGCTGTCTGCACCTCAAGAAAGCTATTTTCAGGTTTGTAGCCACACAGATGAAAATAACACAGCTCCTTTTCTTTCAGTGTAACCAGCTCCCACATGCATATCTAAACACCTAAGAAAAACATCTAAACTGCTTTAGAAGGCTTGAATTTTTTTACTTATTATAGTCACAGTGAGTGTTCTTTACACTTGTCATCTGTAATTATTCTTGTTCTTTATCTGTCCCATTTAAATATTGTGAAGGAGGTGATGGCATTTCCTACAAGCAAGCAGAAAAGAAAAAAGAAAACAACAAAAAAAGATGTTATTAAAAGAGTGTGTCATTGTCACACTTGAAAGACTTCTGAAGCAGTTCAGAAAAAGCTAAATTTCACTCTCAGGATGAAATCAATGATTTATGCTGAATTCACATAACCAAGAGAAGAATCCAGACCCCTTTATGTCTAAATGCTGGCTTTCTTTAGGTACGAAAACTGTGCAACCTTTCAAATATCTGTACTACACCTATTTACAAGGGGCAACCATCCTGTGACAGCTTGGAGGAGGGAGGACTCAGAAAGCATGAAGCCAGTTTCCAATGGACAAAATCACAGGATGGCTTGGTTTGCAAGGGACCACAACCAGCATCCAGTTCTCAGCCCCCTGCTGTGGGCAGGGTTGACAAGCACTGAAATTCATCTTCAAAAGCTTTGCTTTGGGAAGCGACTCTTAAATACTGGTCTTGTGTTCATATCTGTGTCTGTAAAGCTGTGTGCGCTGTTTTCCCTTTTAGCTCCTCTTCTCCCTGTTGCATTGTGTTGATTTAAGAACCTCCTCATAGTGCATGCTCTATAGTAATCCGTTCATCCAATTGCTCCTTTCTCTCTCTCTTCAGCCCTACATACTTTCTGTGGACCATCAGACCACTGCAACCGAGCTTCTCCACAGCCGCACTGTTGTGGAGTCTGATTCTGTTCTCACATCCTTTTAAGTGGTATGATTTAAATATCAAAAGATATTGTCACCTTGTGTGCAGTCTGACTGTGACTCATATAACCACAGACTATTCTCTTTTTGCACATAATCACACTTCTGTTTGTTTGTTTATCTGTTTTCACACAGAACACCTCACATTTCCCCATTTCCTATGCATCCCTATCTGCTTCTGTGTTACCACCCACCTCAGCCCAGCAGCGCTGAATGGCACATTCCTTTTTTCATACCTTTTTCCCCAGCGTGTGGAAATTCCACTATCCCCCATCACACCATGCCCACTAACCATGTTCCTTAGTGCCACATCCACACACTTCCTGAGCACATCCAAGGGACAGTGACTCCACTACCCTCCTGGGCAGCCTGTGCTACTGCCTCACCACTCTATCTGAGAAGAAACATTTCCTAATATCCAACCTGAACCTTCCCTGTGCAGCTTGAAGCCATTACCTCTCACCCTATTGCTGGTTACCTTCACAACTGGTCTGTACTGTTGTAGCTTTGCAGAGTTACTCAACCTAACTTCTCCATTCTTCTTGCTTCCTTGTGCTGTTGGTCTCTTCTCCCAGGTAACAGCGATAAGACAGGAGGGAATGGCTTCAGGGTGCGCCAGGAGAGGTTCAGGTTGGGTATTAGGAAAATATTTCATCTCAGAAGGAGTGGTGATGCAGTGGCACAGGCTGCCCAGGGAGGTGGTGGAGTCACTGTCCCTGGAAGTGTTAGAGAACTGCATGGATGTGGCACTGAGTGATATGGTTAGAGGGCATGGAGTGATGGGCTGCTGGTTGGTCTAGATGGCTGTAGAGAAAGTTTCCAACATAAATGATTTTATGATTCTGTTGTATATTTACTTCTTTCGGTCACACTGTTGGTGAAGGCCTGTTTTCCCTGAAGAACCACTGACCAGTCTGAAGGCACTACTTTAAACATAGGACACTGGCTGGGTGGATTCGACTTCCACCCTGAAGAATTTAGTGCTTTATTTGGCATATATTGGGATTTATTTTCCTTATTTCTTCCCTTTCTTTCTCCTTCCCCATCAGCACACTCAGGACCCCAACCACCCTCCCGCAGCCGGCTCCTCTCAGGTAGGGGTGAGGCGAGGCGGAAAGGGGGGCGGTGGCGCCGGTTCGGGCATGCGCGGTGCCTCCGCAACATGGCGGCGGAGTGAGGCGGCCGGCGGCGGGAGCCGCTCGAGGGAGGCGGGGGTGCCTCTGCCCCCGGCCCGGTGAGTGGCGGCGGGGTGGAGGGCCGAGCGGGAGCGGCCATATCCGTGTTACAGTGGTGGTGGCAGGGGTCGGGTCGGCTGTGCCCGGTGTCTGGCCTCCGGGGCGGGCTGTCTTTGACAGCGGGGAGCGAGCGGCTCCTGGGGAGTGATCCTAAGCGTGGTGCTGGGCTCGGAGGGGACTGCAGAGTTACTGTGGTGTCCGAGCGAGATCTTACACAGGTAGGTGCTTTTCGAGAGATGTAAGGACGCTTCACGTGTTTCAGCAAATGCTTTAAGTAGCGCTTAAGACTGGACGGGGCTGTGAGCATCCTGGTGTGGTTGTCGGTGTCGCTGCTTATTGTAGGGGAGTTGGACAAGGTGGCCTGCAAAGGTACCTTCCAACTTAGAGAGCTGTGTGGTTCTGTGCCGTGTAGATTTAATGGTCTGACTTGTGAACTACACTTCGGTGCAAGCTGGGGTATGGTTATTTTATTATTATTCAAAGAATAGCAGCTTAAATCGTTGAGTGTTTAAAACTGTTGTGCTTCATCTTGCTCTTTGGAGGCAGCAGAGGAAAGCCGTGTGTGGGACAGTTGGTGTGGGACCAGTGGCAGGACACCTTGCAGGTGGCAGTGACAGCAGGAGGGCGCGCAGTGTCGGCTGTGCTGCAAGGCGGCACATTAACACTGGGACATAACCAGGAGGTGAGTGCTGCAGCTTGCTGTCAGCTCAGGGGCCTGCCAGTGTTTGGGGGAACTGCTGCCTGCTTGGGGCAGGGTGAGCTGGGTTTCTCCCTTAGGGTGTAATAAAACCTAAGTGCTGCTTCAAGGATGATGGCACTTGAATTGATGTAAAGAAAAAAACGAGTTAGTGATGCTTTGGGCTGGTGCTTTATTTACAGGAAGCTTCTCAGTAATGCAAGCAGAAAGTGTACAAACTTGAAGCTGAAATCTAGGTGTTGAAGTATTTGTAGGGCTGATAGGTGTAACATGGTCTGGTTCTGAGTATTCAAGTAATGCTCACTGACTGTGATGTAGCTGACAGGGTTGGTGGCTCTAGTTCTCTCTTTGCTGTAAATAAAGCAGTAGTATTTGTGTAGTATCTGCCGGGTTTCTTGATATTTAATATTTCATAGGAATGTTCAGGTTCTGCAAGGAATACATGACTCCATGTGATACACTCCTTTCACACCAGTTAGAAGCCACCTATCTACATAAATGCAGCTCTAACAAAGTCATTCTTAAAGTTGGGTCCTATTGTAAGTATCAATCTTGATGCAGGGAGGATTGAGCAAGAAGCAGTGACAGTCTTCTAGAAGATGTTCCCGCAGACAATGTATGATGCTGCTTTGAATGTGCAGGTGCCTGCTTTCTTTCCTTCCACTGGCTGAGATGCTGCTGCCACCTTTGTTGTCAGCGGTACAGTGCTATGGTAAAGCAGAGGTATTGCTTCCTGGAGTGGCTGCCTGAGTTCAGAGGAGGCATCGGAGAGGGTTTCCATTATACACTTGTAATTTGGTTTTCACTAGTGTGAAATTTGCAGTACTTAGAATGCGTTTGTTTCCAATATCTGCCTAAAAGTTGCATATATGAAATGCTAACTCTGCTTTACTTGAGAGAAGATGGAATAGGCTGAAGCAAATGTAGGTAGCAACTTCAGCGCTTTGCACGTGGGTTTCCTTTTTCTCACAGTTTTGTCTCATTGCTTTCTTAATATTCAAGTTGACTTGTAAGCTGGGATTGAGCCATGTACCTCAGTGTACTGTCATATTTTCCAAGTGTAACTAAAACAAATGACAGGTTGGGATGGGGATAGTGCTTCAGCAAGTCTGCACAAGGGAGGCTGTTGACCAACTCATTGACCTCTGCATCTGCTGGGAATGTGAGGTTCTGTTTGTTCCCATTTGACAGAAGCGGCCTTAGGCGCTCAGTCTTAGTGCTGATTGCTTCTTCCAGAGATTAAAATCTTAAATGTGAAGGATGATGTTGTCAGTGTTCTTCAAAATGTAAGACATGCCTTGCAAGCATCCCAGGATACTTGAGACTTTGGGCATGTTGGAAATCCTCTGTAAAGATGTTGAGGCTTAATAGAGTCATTTGCAATGCCTCTATTTGGAACAATAGAAATGCTAAGGGTAAAGTTGTTTGTACTTGAATGTTAGAGGTGTTTTCCTTGCATGTAATGATCTTGGTATTTTTTGCAAATACTCTTAACTTTAATTAAACTCCATGTAATTTGAAGTCCCAGAATGTTTGTTCATATTCCAGCATAATTTGATGAATGTTTTTGTGTGCATGCTGCTGTCGGCTGACTCACCCTTTGCAGGCCACTGCTGTGGAGCAGAAGGAGACAGCTTGGTGAGTGATGGGGTCAGCTTGCTCTTTGCATTGCCCTAAGCTTTTGCTATATCTCTGCTGTCTCTTCAAGTTGTTGTCCTGCAAGATGGGCAAGGGACTTTCTGCCACTAAAGCCTGGTGCTGCAGTCTCATCCTGTGGCATCTGCCTGAGAGGTGTCCCAGCCAGCAGCAGACGTGCTGCCCCATTATTTGCAGCAGGTTTACAAGCAGCAACCAAGAACAAGCAGGTTCTTCTGGTGGTGAAGAACCTTAGAGGTGCTTGTATCTCTTCCCCGTTAGCCCTTCTGCTTGGTTAGTGAGGAAATGACCAGGATGGATGGGGCCCTGGGCAGCCTAATTTAGTAGCTGGCAACCTTGCTTATGGCAGGGGGTTGGAACTGGATGGGCTTTAAGGTCCCTTGCAACCTAAGACATTTTAAGAGTCAGTGATTCTGTGAAATAAATCTGGAGGAAAGTCAGGAGCTGCGATCACATTGTTGAACAAGCAGGAACTATCATTAGAAAGCTTATCACTGTTGGATAGGCTTGCTCAGATCCTTTCTCTTGTAGATGGTGGATGTCAGGCATGGGAAAATGCAGTAGTAATATTTGTGATGGAAAGGATCTGCTGTCTCCTGTACTATCACGGTGTTGCTGCCACTGAAAGTGACCCCTTTACTTTCTATGTCCTAGAATCATAGAATATAAAATCCTGTGTTAGCTTAGACACGAATGAAGAAATGTGCAGTTCTTCTTTGATGTGGTAATGTGTGTGTCTCATATCAGCCTTCTGGGTTCAAGACTGCTTTATGGGTAGAATTTGATTGTTTTTGATCCGAATGGGTGCATCACTGGTAGTGTGCTTTCTGCAGTTCTCCCGTGTGTTCTCGTCCTGCCTTTCTGAATTATTTGTAGGGCTGTTGATATCAAAGACTTTATGAAATAACTAAAACCTTTAACAGAACTTCAGTGTTCTAGTAGGTCATAGTCTTTCTTCTGCATAGGGAAAATGGTGCCTAGATATCTTATGTCCAGACTAATCTCCAAGTACATTTTATTTGGGATTTGTTAGAATAAAGCTGTGAGCAGCTCAAGTATGAGAAGGGTTTTGGACTGATTTTTTTTCCTCTGTATCTTTCTGATGTATTTTCTACTTAGCTTCCCATTTGGTATGTTGTCATCCAGCGACAAGCGAGACATTACATTAAAGGTAGATACTCTGGTTTAAATCATTTGATTCTATACTTTCAGCTTCACAAATCAGGTCAAATTCTATTATAAGATACCAAGGAAATCTGGTCCTTTACATGAAAGGGATGAACTTTGATGGGAATCCAAGTTTGTTATCTTCTCAAGGTAACATGATAGCCCTTTTTGTCCAGGTCAAAGCTGAGGTTGAGCCTTTGGTCATCTGTAGCATGCATTAGTTGAAGGAGCGTCTGAAATTTATAGAACACAGAAGAGTAGCACCATTTTAATGGGGTGCATACATGGAATGAAGCACGCACCGTTATTTATGTACTGCATGGAATCTACTGGAGATTAAGGCAGGAAGGTTCAGTGCAAGGAGTGTAACTCCTGGGGCACTTTTAAAAGGCCATTTGAAAAGAACAGCTCATAAAAGTGAGTCTTGTACGTGGAGGAATGTGAAAGGGTATCAGAGCGGATGAATTTGGTGGAGCTCTTTACTGTCGCATCATCCTTCCAGGCTCAGATTAAAAGGACTGTGATGTCTGTGGTGGTGTTTGTAGGACCGTATCTCTCATGTCTATACCTGCTCAGTAAAGGTAGGCAGTGCAGGCACACCTGCAGGATGGGGCATTGTGTTGATTGGGTTCTCAAGCTGGGAGGGGAGGGGAGGATGAGTGACCTTTCATAGATTTCTGCATCAAACTAAAGGTGACTGTGTTATTCTGCTGGATGAGCACAAATCTGGGCTACTGAGATTGATTTGCAGCTCCAAAATACATGTGGGGTGCTCTTCAGTCCCACTTGCACTGAGCTTCCACAGTCTCTCTAGTTATCACTTAGAAGCAATGTAGCTGAAAGGAAGCGAGGGCTATCTAGGAGGTTGTAAGACCCTTTTCTAGCAGCCCTCTGCTTGTCTTTCCACCTCTTGTCTTCCTGTGTACACACAGTCTCCTACTGCTGCTTTTAAAACTGCTGCTATTGCTTTCTGTCTGTCAAGAGATGAGTGCAGAAAGCCACGTAGGGACCTTTGGCATCCCATGCTGTTCTAGGCTCTAGGCATCTTCACTGTGTTTGCAGTAGTAATTTTTTTTCTCCTTTTACCTGCTGAGTTTGCATGGTGCTATAAGTGTGCTGGGTGCCTCAGAGAGCAAATAGAGCCCTGTGCTGCCTCGGGGCAGGCTGAGCTGGAGGCAGAGGAGGTGCATTTGGGTGTCCTGAGGATTTCATGCAGCTGTTGAGCATTTTGCCACTGTTGGTCATGCAAGATGCTTGGATTTTTATTTTTTTTTTTTGTGTCGTTAATGAGTTTGCTCCACGAAAGCAATTTGAGTTAGGGATTTGAACAAAGCCAGGTCAAAGAATGAAGATGAATGTTTGCAGGAACAGTACCCCAGGAAGTCGGAAACAGCACAGAAGCCTTAGTGAGTTGAATCCACCAAAATGTTGGTGCTACTGCAAATACGTACCAGCAAACCACTAAAACTGACAGTCTGACTTAGATAGAAACGTAAGCGCCACGGCTGTATTTTTGATTTATTTGTATATAACATTAGAACGGCCTTTCATGTGGGAAGACGGGCATTTTAAGAATATTTGAAGCTGTTAATGGGCAGTCGGCCGCTGTGCTGAACTGCTGACTTCACACATACCATTTCCTTTTTCAGGTTTTTACAGCCCCACATCGGCTGACTTTTAAAGCAGGACGGGGGCGTGCAGAGGGGAGAAGGTATTTTTATTTTCTATCGGTAGCCATAGAGCAGCTCTTAACTTTATTATCACTATCAAATTAGCAAATGTTGAATGTCCGCGATGTGAGATGTTTCTGTTCTTGCTTGTTGCTAGCTACGTTATTGACTACTGAGACTTAACTTTTCTGCTGTTCATATTGATAAGCATATATTTCTCATTTCAGGAATCCTGGGGACAAATTTGCGGACTAAGCCTTGTTAGTATCACTTTTTAAGATGTATGATGCCTGACTCTGTGCTGAATGATATATATATCTCCTGTGGACTGAGAGTTTAAGATTGTGTCATCTTGAAATGCGTAATTACAGTTACTCACATCCTAAAGCAGATCGTAAACTTACCTGCAAGGAGAGCGGAACGTTTACAAACAGTATTTTACCTCTGACAGCTTACAAGTTTGGTTGTACAATTGCTTCCTAAATAGTGAGCAGTGCACTGTTGGTCAGTTTCCAAGCAGTTTTCAGAGTGCAGTAAATTTCTTCTTCACGTTGTTACAAAATTATATCTGTGAAGCAGTAATTACTTACTCCCTTCTTTTACCAGCTTAAGAAATATTCACTTAGTTGTTTATGTGGCTGGCTAATGTTGGCTCTTTTGGAAGCCTGTGATTTTTTCCAAAGGATGGGCTCTCTGAACTCTGCTAAGAGAGGGCTTGTGGTCTCTCCATTTCTTAGAAGTTCTGCCTTAGGAAAATGTGGAAGTTTAATTTCCTTTCCTTGAAAGATCCTTATTTTTATTTAATTTACTTATTGCAGAGAATGTGAAGGAAAGGGGATTCTGAGTTGGATCAGGTTTCTTGTCGGAGCACCAACCGGTTATAGCTGTGCGTGTGTAAATGAAAGGAAACCTCAGCTCTAGGTTTTGTTTTGAACTCTGAAATGCGCGATGCTGATTTACTGCTGCAGAGCTTGTGTTTTATAATGGTACAGCTCATTTGCACCAGTGGAAGGTTGTTTTTCCTTTTGTCTTCTGAGATGTTGTTTTGCTATAATGGGGCCACAGTGTGCGCTCCTCAAAGCGTTTATGGATGGCTCCTGTCGCAGTAACGTAGAGGTGTATGTTGTTGAGGCTTGAAGTGTATGTGAGGCTGTGCGCTGGGCAACTTGCCTGGTAGGAAGACTTCCAGGAGACTTGCAAGTATTGAATGTTACAGCAGTACACTTTGTAGCCTTATTCTGTTTATTTGCCTCTTTGCAGCGCCTCTGGGACTTGTGCTGGTGATGTGAAGCAGTACTTGTGTTTAAGAGATGGCAGGTGAATAGAGGAGTAGGTGAAACAAAATATTCCTCGTTCCAAAACAGTAATTGTGAAGGATGGCTGCTCCTTGTGAGGAGCTGGAGCTGCAGCTCTGCTCTTGCCCTTGCGCAGCCCTGCTGCTTGGACCCTACGTGCCTCAGGGATCATGGTCTCTGTCTTATCTCTGGGCCGAGCTGCATGGTCCCTGACACAAGCACCGTAACACGTTTGGTGATGCTAAGCCCGCAATCTGCTGGGTGCTCAGGCTGCTTTCAAATGTTCCCTTTATCTCCATAATCCCACAGTGTGTTTTTTATGAGCAGGCATGCTGTCAAGATAAACCTGCGCTGGGAATCCCTAAATATGCATGGCTTTTTCTTTCAGGACATTCAGCTCGCTTGAATGCCTGGAAAGATAATGGAGATGTGGTCGGGAGAAAACAGAACGTTTTGATATCTTCTGTAAAATACTGACTTCTTAGCAATGCAGTGTGTGTCCTCAGAGTAATCCTTTAAAAATTAGAAGAGCGATGCGAGACACAAAAATGTTTTCCATCCTGTTTGCTGACCCCACAGCGCTGTGCAGCAGCGACGCACAGAGGGTGAAGGCTGAGGTTGGTCTGACAGTGTGTGTCCTGCTGACAAAGGGCTGGCAAAGGGGGAGCGGGCTGCTGAGGGAGACACGGGTATTAGCATACGCACTGCAGTAAGGAATTAAAGGGAGGTGGATGCTAAATGGTGTAAGTAATACAGTTGATGAATATAAGCAAGGAGATCATCTCTATGTTTTAAGATAAATTTACTGTTCATGCTTATTTATTTATTTATTTATTCTTCTTGAAGCTACTTGATTAATTTCTTAACCTCAGCTTTCATAAAATCATTAAGGTTGGAAAAGACAGCTGAGACCATCTAGTCCAACCACCTGCACATCACACCATGCCCACTGTGCTGGTGAGGGCTGAGGCCCACCTTGAGCAGCTGAGGAGGTGAGTGCTCCCTGTTGGCTGCATCATCACTTGAGGCAGTGCCAGGCTGTCCTTCAGCCTACCCTGGTGAGGGAGCTCATCATTCTTTTCAGACTGACCCTACTGTTTTGGAGGTAGCTGGTTTTCTTTTTGGCTACCATTCAGAAGTTAGAGACTCAGAAACACTGTTCTTGAATGTCTTCTGTGACCAGTGTCTCTGTCTGCCGATTACTATAATAGAGACTGAAGGCTGAATGCTGTAGGTTTGAACAGGTTTTAAGCAGCACCTCTTCCACGCAGTTATACCTTGTATACCCCTAGTTCAGCCTACGCTCTCAGAGCTTTCTGTTGCCTTGTATTTTTAACAGGCTGGTGGGCACGCTGTAAAACCGCCTATCTGCTGGAGCAGGGGCTAATGAAACGCTGGAATCCTTTTTATGTCCTGACAGACACTCCGGTTGTGCTAAACTTGATGACTATCACTGCAGGCTTGGAATCTTTATTACTGCACCAAGTGCAATCTGGTGCTTGGAACAAAAAGATAAAAACCATGCGCTGTTTTAAAGTAATCTGTAAAAACAGTTACTTTGACTCCGTATCACCTTTTGCAATTTATTACTCATGGCGGAAAAGCTTTGAATTTTTGGGGGAGTCTACGAAAGCATCAAGTATTTCAAATTTATTTGATGGCTTAAAAGGATTTCTGTTCTTAATCCTGATGATCACTTATGCCGTGAGTGCCATTGTGTAGCGAAACCAGCTTACTTTATGTCGGCGCTCGGTTTTATTTATAACTGCTTTCAAGTCTCAGTTCCTTGAGCTTTTGTAATAAATATCCTGCACATTCGTGTGCTGCCGACACATGAAACGTGTTCCTCGGTCATTAGACGTTCAAAAATCATACTTATTTTTAGTGCCAGGACCTGCCCTGTGTGAAGTTTTCATCATACAGTCTACCATAGTGTACAAGTTCCTCAGAATTTCACTGAAGTTTCACCATTTCCAGGAATATAATTGTCTTTATGACACACCTTTCACTGTATGCAATATTGGTGTCATTCATTTTTCAATATGCAAGTATAAGATTCAAGAAATTCCAAGTGGGTATCTTGAACAATTCTTCTTCTTCTTTTTAACGACAAAGGAAGATATGGTTTCTAAAAATGTTACTTCTGGCAAAATTAATCTTTGAAACAGTACCGGCTTACATTAAAAAAAAGCCCACAAGAATCTTGAGCTGTTGATGATATAAACTCTGACCTCGTGGAATTTCCCAGTAAGGAAGTGATCAAAGAAGGGAATTCAGAAATGTGAACATACAAGGTCTGCTCTGAAAGTAATGCCTCCTGTTTTATGGTGTTGGCCCGTGACATTGGAGGTGGATGTTGGTGGTATGGCAGTAGAGGTTGAACCTTCCTGTCAATAAGCCCATGGATGTTGCTGTGTGACAGATGTCCGCAGAGACAGTAGCATCTGACTTGGAAGTACGTATGGAGCACAGGTGTGTCATTGAATTCTTCCATGCAGGAAAAAATGGCGCCCATTGACATTCATTGATGCTTGTTGAACATTGATGGAGACCAACCAGGGGATGTGAGCGCAGTGAGGCAGTGGTTGGTGCATTTCAGCAGTGCTGACAGTGGGCCACCTCCACCGGTGCAGATTTTTATGGTTGCAGCATGCAGGCTCTTGTTCATCGTGGTGATGACTGTTGAAAAAGAGTATTTTGTAACTGAGAACTTGTTCCATCAAATAGTGTTATTGTGTTGTATGTATCAGTTGTATTTGCCATGGAAATAAATAGGATACATTACTTTCAGAGCGATCTACGTATTTTTATGTGCTATTATTTGAATAAAGTCAAGTAAACTTGCTGATTTTGTTGCTTTAGGGATAAAAAGCTTCAAATAAGTTTGTCTTGAATTGAATGCAGTGGGAATTTCCAAAACTAGATGCTGGAGTAGAACATCACAGTAACACACACAAATGTTTTCGCTGTGTTAAATTGGTTTCACTAAGTTGTCTCCTATAGTTTCCAAAAACTGCAAGTGTGTGGATCTGCAGTCAGCTTCCTCTAATGGGTTCTCCCAGCTCTGCTGTAAGTGGTAATGGCCAGCAAGCAGATGCAGTGAGCAATTGTGTTTTTGAGTAGGTTTCTTACAGCCGTGTTTTGTTCTTCCTTCCCCTGTAGTTTGTAAAGAATGTTATCCAGGGCCGTTTAAAAGTGATGGTTGTTAAACTCCCTGCATGTAAGTGCGTGATGCATTAAAGTCTTTTTTCCATTTTTCAGTAATGCTTGTTGGGGAAAACAGAAATAA
This sequence comes from Coturnix japonica, assembly GCF_054131305.1. NCBI lineage: Eukaryota > Metazoa > Chordata > Aves > Galliformes > Phasianidae > Coturnix > Coturnix japonica. The sequence goes on from NC_140663.1 coordinate 110,689,693, forward strand.
AAGAATGTTTTATGTCTTTCTTTGTATTAGAAACTCACTGCAAATGCAAATCATTCTACAACAAACCACCTAAACCAATGGAATAAAAGTTTGGGTTCGTATATACCCTTGCTGCTTTGACACATCCATTGTTTATATGCTGTTCTTCTACAAATAGCTTGTTAAACTTTTGCAACCTTAAACCAGCAAGATAATTGTAAAACAATGCACACACACACAAAAAATCCTCCTTTCCAAAACAAGACCCAAACTCTAACAACCTCCCCCTAACTTGATGTATTATTACTCCACAGGAAACTGTTGTACTGAAAGGAAGAATTAACTGGTCTTTCAACTTCAGCCTTTTTATTGTGAGAGGGAAGATCACACAAGTGTTACCATGGGGAGAACTACAGCTAAAGGTGAGGCCTGGTAACTTTTATCCAAGAGGAAATAGGGAACCTGTTAAACTGTCTCTTCTAAGGTGATGTTAGGTTATTACTTGTCAATATATTGTGAAGTTAAATAAGAGAGATACTGAAATCAGGTTTCAGCTTTACATTGTTTTAGACTAAGTATGCTGAATTCAATTTATCATGTAGTTCTATACTGTTCAACAAAGGGAATTTGGACCTGTGATAGTCTCGAAGTCATTCTACTACTTTAAAACTGAAGAACATGTCTGGATGTGATATTAAGCAAAATGTAGTGCCGTATTCTGTAACTGCACAAAATTTAGCAGAATAGCTGAGCTGAGTAGTGCAAGGAATAATTTTTTACTAGAATGAATAGCGTTAGCTGCTGTTTTCTGCAGACTTTTGGAGATAAAATGGGCGCTTTTAAAATAAATTTGTCCATGATGCAGTGTATTATGAAGGTGTGGTTTGTGCTGTACCGTAACTGCAGAAGTTACTGTGAGTTGAGTGCTAAAATGTGTGAATGTTAACAAGTGCGTTAGGGTAGTGAAACAAAGAGAATGTAAAGCAAGGAAGGCCCACTCTTTGAAGCCAGGCTGATGCTACTTTCCAAACCTTTCAGATGGGTAGCTTTCTCCTATAAAAGATCCTTAACACTTCTGTACTGCTCTTGAGCTTTCCACCTTCTGCCCAAGCTGCTTTCAGTGCTGACATGCTCCCTTGGTAAATAATTATCTTTTGCTGTAATAGATTTTCTGTAATGACAGCAGTCATCTCTTTAATTGTTGCACCAAGAGTTTATGGAGGAAGTCTGCCCCCTTTTCTTGTAGCTTGTCTGCATGGCTGTTTTCTAAATGTACTGAAAGAAACACTCTGTTCTGGGCAGATAAGAATCCCAGTGGGGAAGCACAAAAGGAAAGGGAAGGAGACATTTTAGATTTACTCTTTCTTGATAACCTCAGCTGTGTGCGCTGAGGTTTGGTGAGGGGTAGCTAAAATATACTCGCACCCCTACATGTTGGGGATTGAAAGCAGCTTGCTGATCTGTGGTAGATCTTGGGCTTTTTTTTAGCAGACTTCACATGAAGGTGAGCAACTGCTTGGCATGGGTAAAGGTTTCTGTACCTGTGAAGTGTTTCATGTCCATCTGAAAGAGAAAAACATCTGTTCAGAAAAGTAGTCTCCTGCTACATTCTGAACACAAGCTAGAGTTGAAGACTTTAAGATGGCTAAGAAATAGCCATGTATATCTTGAAAGCATGACTGTGAACTTATTTCCCCACACTGGACAGCAAGCAAATAGCAGGTCTTAGATGACAAGCATCCTCGTGTAGCATGCAACACTGAAACATTAATGCTAGCGAAAAAGATGATGCTTGCTATTGTACAGACAAAAAATCATCTTGTTTGCCATAAGGTTAATTCTCCCCAGAAAGAAGTGTTTCGGATTTGTTAAGTATCTCAAAGAGGAAGCTGGTGTTCAACACAGGGTTTTGTTAGAGGAAGTGTAAATTGGCCACAAAAGTCATCTTTACCAGATTTTATATTCTAAAGGTACCTTTTCTGGTTATTATTTTTATTCCTCACATTTACAAGCTAGTAAAGATATCTTTGTCTGATTTCTTCTTTGTCTCTATTTTCTTGCATGATAGATGTGGTTTCCCTTGTCTGTCTTTTGTTGAATAATCTTATCAGCAGAAGAATTCTGTGGTTACTGATAGGGTGCAGTTGTGTAAACACACACAGTTTTGATTCAGTAAGCAGGAAGCACTATTTAAAATAATTTACTATAAACTTGGTGCATATCTACCTCTGTAGTTTATAATGTGTGCTGTAGAAAAGCTTAACAGATGTTTAGGTGAACAACAGAATACGTTGCTTTTTAGTATTTGCTACCAAGAGGTAAACATTCTTTTACAAGGCTTTGAAAACTCCTGTTTAGCTTGTTTGTATTACAGGCTACCTGTATACATTGTGAATTATGTATACTTATGTGTTATGTGCTACATGTTTGCATGGTGAATGTTACAACTCTTTGTATACTTTGTATACATATATACAGTATATATAAGTATATTACCTATATACTTATTATATACTATATATATATACAGTATATATAAGTATATTACTGTATATTTAACACTTTGGTTGAAAATGGTATCTCCGTCCCTCTCTCTCCGTCCCTCTCTCTCTTTCCCTCTCTCTTTCTCTCTTCCTCTCTTCCGAAAACTGAATAGCATATAATTAAATCCACAGTAGCAGCATTTCATTTTTGTTTATGTTTTGACAAAATGATCTGAAACGTGCTGTGAAGCTAAAGCAAACTCACGTAAACTGGAAGAATAAATTCAAGCTTGTCCTTTGAAAGTGGACTTTCTGAACAGAGAAGATAGATAATGAATTAAACTGACTTGCTTTGTTCACCATGACCTTTGAGACTCTAGAACTAATAAGTCTTTGCTGTCTCTAACATACAAATAAAGTTCCCATTTTCGAGTCTACTTTTCTGCCTTGAAGGAAATAAATCATTGAATGTAGCTAGCTGAAAGAGATGAAAAGAAAATACTCTTTGTGTCTGCGGAAACATTAGGGACCTTCATGACCTCATTTTTGAGGATTGACCTGAAAGTTTACCCAAACTGCGGGTCATATGCTGAGGGAATCATATTCCTCAATCCAGGTATTTGGCATAATACTCTTCCATGTCTTAATTTGGTTTTCAATGATCTTTTGAAATTGAATTTTCTAGAATTTGGGCTGTCCAAATTATGTAAGTACATTGGCACATTTAAAGGCATTTATTTCATAGTTACACATCTAGGTTTTAATAGATCTTGTATTCCTTGATATTTCTTATAAAAATAGGCCATACATTCTTATCTAATCTCACTAATGACATTGGAAAAGGCACACCAGACTGAAGCATCTTAGCACCTGTAAACTATAATCTAAAGCAAACCTTTCTGAGTGCTGGGGGGTGGTAGTAGATTCAGGGTATCCCAAGCAAAAACAGGACAGTGCTTCATTCAGTAAATGGCATTTCATCTGCTTAGATAAAATAGCTCCAGCTTTGTAGTACTTTTCTCACCATTAAAAGCTGGGATGCATAAAAGAAAGAGAAACCTTGAAAAACAGACTTATTTTTGGGTGTTTCTGCGTGAACTGAGTATGTTTTGCTTGAGCACTTTAAAGAACAGCTTTCTGTCCATCAGTACGAAGTGATAGCAATGGTACTTTGAATTCATTATAAATTAAGATGTTTCCAGCTTGGGTTGAAGAGATATGTAAGGAATCCATTTATTTTTGTTAACATCTTAATTTTGTTCTTATAGTTTCTTTAATGGCTAATTTTAAGAATTATTTGTCACTGACAGTGTTCCATTTCAATGTTCCTGTTTGTGAGATAGGCAGTAACTCAAGCTGATACAGGAAATAAATAATTTGTGTGGTCGCTGTCAGTGAAAACTCATCTGGTGCCCAGGCTGAGGTTTTTCACATTCTTTCACCTGTTGTTGATTTCTCCTTTCATGAAAGGCTGTCATCTTGTTTGAAATCTGGCACTGTAGGGGAGATGTTCTTTCATGACCGTCCTTTCAAGTTTTGGTCTCTGCAGAAAGCAGTTATTAGTTCTGTTCTTTAGTACTCTCATGTGGGACTCCATTGGATTTCCTCTTTGGAAATAAGTGGATTGGGAAGCTTTCTCTTCTGTAAGATATCAGCCCGATGTCTCTGACAGTCCCACGATTCTTTTATTTTTATTTTTTGAAAGCCTGAGTAACTGAACTTGTAAAACACGGCGAAAGGCTTTTCTAGTGATTACCACCACCCAGCAGAAAACTGGCTGGATTCTGTTCAGTCCCAAAGAGACTGAATTTTGAACTGTAGGAAGAAGACGATGATGTCTTGTTGTGAGTGGTGCGAGTCCCTTCTTGGGTTCCCACTGATAGCTGTCAGGACACAGGGTGTCCACTGCTGAACAGGGACCTGGGTTAGAGCTCTGTGGGCACTATGCACAGGTACTGCAGCAATTCCAGCTGAAGTTGCCTCCTTGTAAGGATTTTTGTTTGGGCACCTGTCAAGTGCCAAAGAGATATCTGTCTTATACTTGTGAAGTGTCTCACCCCTGAGTGTACTAATGCACTTCAGTGACCCTGACCAACCTCACCTATGTACTCTTCCCCGCCAGCACACACCGACACCATTCTGATACTGCCAGCCCCTACCCCAGCAAGGCCACAACATCAGGCTCTAGCCCCCTGCAGCCCTACCATGCCATGGTCAGTGGCCTTCTGCTGGACCCATGGCCTATTTGAGCCTGAACCTGTCGGCAGGGATGTTCCCATTGCCGGGACTGCCCTGGTGCCACTAGCTATCTGCTCTGGGCTGGGGTGGTAGGACAAGCCCTGACTACCAGGCCCTCCTTGGGAGTCCATGGACTGTGCCGTGACCTGACCACATCCTGTCCCACATAGGGCCCAGTGTCTAACTTGTGTCCTCACTGAAGTATGGTGGAGGATTTGGGGCCGATGAAAGAAAACTATTCTCATTCTATTCCTCCTATATCTACATGCTCTTTTTTTTATGCTGTACTTTTCAGTATATTTTGAAAGAAAGATAATACAATCACTAGATTTGTATTACAAATACCTTTTTATTATCCATTGAAATAGATAAAACAAAGTCTTCGGAATGACAGATTCTGTTTTGTTTGAAAGCATTCTGTGTTATGCCAGATGTTATTATAATGGGAATATTACATTTATAATGCAATGGAATCTTGTCTTTTAGATTCAAAGGAAATTAAAAAAGAGAAAGATGGAAAGAATCAGCAGGCAAACAACCCGTCTTTAAAGAGTGGTAGGTATTGCAGCTGTCAGGTTATTAGTTAAGGTACCCTAAAAGGAAAAGTATATGTTTGGAATGTCTGACTCTTGAGATGTTTTTTTTCTTTCAATCTCTTTGGCTGTAACTGATGTGTAGTTAAAAACATGAAATTGCTTTTTCTAACTGTTAGCAAAGTACTTTTTGATGTAGCAAATAACTGTTGAAACTGCTTGGCTTGAATCTGACAGTTTTATTAGCTCAGACAAGTACTCATGATATATGTAATCAAAAACTATGTAAATATAAACACTGTTTTTAAGATCATTTACTGATTTTTTTGTTCTTCTAGTAGCATATTTCCCTGTTGAATGCCTCTTTTGCCTCAGTTACCTTCTCTTTCATTCATGTGTTTCAGTTTAATAGTTTGAATTCTTAATATTACTGAGTAGATTAAATTACCTTAGTTTCTAGTTTTGCTTTAAATGCTGTTTTCAAATCAATAGTTGATTGATAATAAACTGAAGAAAACTACACATTTGTCAAAAACAAGCCAACTTCTTGTAAACTTATACAACCTCTGTTATCCTCAGTAGGTGCCGTAGGGTGACATATACGTCGGGCTGGTGGGAAATATATGGGACTGTTGGCAATTTCACTTTTGTGAAGTGCAGTAGGAGAGAAGCAGCATCCTTGTATGTTCTTTGTGCATTTGCATTGGTTGAGTTTGAGGCAGTGAGGAATGTCGTCAGTACTGTTGACTGAAGTAGAATATTTCTTTAGGAGTCCTTTGTTCGTAGTAAAATATCACTGGGTTACTTAAACTCTCACTCTTACATTCCCATACCCCCTGACTCCTAGTGGATGGTCTGGTTCACAGATTCTCCTTTGTGCCACCTGAGGAGTTGTGTTATTGACTAGGTCAATGACTTTATCTTTGAATATAGTGAGAACCTAACAAGATAATTGGGTAGTTGAGCTGATGAGTTTTTGCATAAAGATGGTTCTGCAAGTCATAATGCTGCTTTCTGCAGTTACATTTGTCAGACTTCTTTCTTCCATTTCTTGGAAGGGTATCAGTGGTAGTTCTCTCTTACAAATGCCCCTCCTGGCCTGTCCTAAAGTGTCTCTTTTCCCCTCTCCAATTGTGTAAGAGGAGCTTATGCAGGAGGACTTGGATGACATGTCTGTGTTTTAAAAACTGTTGTCTGACGTGACAGATGGAGCCCCATGTGACAGCCCACACCAGTGCTGTTCTTATGTGACTAAGATAACTGTATTTCTGAGTCACTATAAAACTTCCTTGTCTTCTTCTGCACTAGAGAGCTGTATGTTGAAAAAACTTTGGGTAGGAATAGTGAGGAATAGGAATAGCAGGCGAGACTTCTGTTCTGTTGTCTATGTTCTTCCTCTTGAGACTATGTTTTTCATCTGAGCAGTGAATTTGCTCATGAAATATGGACTGAACTTTTTTCAAACACCTACAGAGGAGTGTCTTGCTTAATAACTCTGATTATCTGTAGGTTAGATGATAGTTTTTATCCTGTGGGCATTCACACACGTTCATCCGACCGGATAGGATGCCACCGGGGGTGCTGCCGGCCTTCAGGTAGAACGTGAGCCAGCAGCGTGCTCTTGTGGTGGCAAATATGAACTGCATGCGTGGTGGTGGTAGCAAAGACGAGGGCTGCAGGCTGAGAGAAGTTGGCTCCTTTTGGGTGTTTGTGAGACTGTGTCTGGAGTGCCCTGTTCAGTTTTGAGCTCCCCAGTGTGAAGAAGATGTTGACGTGCTCGATGCCACCAACAGCATGCAAATGCTGAAGCACAAGATGTAAACAGAAGACTGATAAGAATACTGGAAAGATTATTTGTTCATCTGGAAGAAGAGGTGGCTTAAAGGAGATCACCTTGCTGTCTTCATCTGCCTGATGGGTGACTGTGAAGAAAACCTATCTGAACGCATTTCTGAGACATAATGGAAGGTTGTCTTGTCTTCACTCATGGGAACGTGAGACATTCCTGCTTCATGTGAGGAGAAAATCTTCACATGAAGGGTGATTATACCCAAGAGGAGGAGCCCAGAGAGGTTACCCAGAGATACTCAGAACTCAGAAAACTTCCAACCGGGCTTTCTATGATGGGATCTGCTCTGAGCAGCCAACCTGGGGGTGTCCTGTGGTCCCTTCTATTAGCTTAAGTTACTTTGTAATGGGTAATGCCTCTCCAAAGGTGCTAGGGGTATTGATATAGAACTGAAAAAATAGCAAGACAACAAGCACTGTTAACCCTCAATGGTAACTGTAAACCTGTGCTATTACAGGCAACCGTGGCACAAACTGATTTCCTTGTTTTTTATTCTTGTTTAAATAACGAATCTGTTTGAGCATGCTGATGGTCTTGGATTACTGTTTAGAATCCCACTCCCATGCTGGCTACAAACTACCTAATTTTTTTGCAAAATGTCCTGATTGCCTTCAGGTTTGGTTTGGTTTCTTTTTGTTCTGTTTTGTTTTCTTTTCCTCGTTCCCAGTATATGCTGATTTGTTCTTCAGCATGAATATTCGTTTTTCTTCTCTCATTTTCACTTTGCTGGTGGGTTGCAAGAGTTGTGTGTTGCATAATAGTTCTTCAGAAGCTGATTAATTCAGCCTGCAGGTTGAGTGGGAAGGAGAATGCATGTTAAATCATTCAGTATGAATTGATTTTCTCTTCAATTTCTCAGAAGTTGTATGCTTTCAGGGGCTTTAGAATTAGAAATATGTAGAAAACAATTGTTTCTTTACTTTTTTGGTAGAGATTTTTGGGTAGAGATTTTTTTTTTTCCATGTTACTGCCTTCCTAGGTGAGCATCTTACATGCTGTGACATTCTTTCATTTCTTTTCTATGACTGCAGCAATTAAATGATAATTAGCTCCATATCTGAGATGCTTGCTTTACTGTAACATATATTCACAGATGGAGTAGTCCTAATGTAAACTCTAGGTCATTTATGCTTGAGGAAAGAATTTTTAATGCCCCAGATTTAAAGTAAGGAGCGAAGCAATATTGTTTTCCTTTTGGCTTTCTGTGCAGCTGGCTGTTCTGTTACCTTGTGTAAATACTCCCTGAAAAGCAAACCTGTTTGTTTTCCTCTGAACTTTCTGGACATCCCACCAAATTTAAAGTCCTGTTATAACAACTGAGATCATTTTGGGAAATGCAGGTATGGAGGTATTATATCTCCAGAGGATGTAAATGAGGTTCCTGCTCTTGGAATGTGCTGTCTCTGAACTGTCTATATTACTTGGTCCTTACCATAACCATTGGTAGGGTTCACAGAATCATAGAATGGCCTGGGTTGAAAAGGACCACAATGATCATGTAGTTTCAACCCCCCTGCTATGTGCAGGGTTGCCAACCACCAGACCAGGCTGCCCAGAGCCACATCCAGCCTGGCCTTGAATGCCTCCAGGGATGAGGCATCCACAGCTTCCTTGGGCAACATGTTCCAGTGCGTCACCACCCTCTGTGTGAAATTAGCCTCTGGGTTAATTTTATTGGACCGAGTACATTAAAGGTTACTTTGAAAAATCATTTTTTAATCACAAGTCAGTTGGTAGCGGCAGTTTTATTTTTAGATTCAAAGACTGTTTTTTTTGGTTTTTTTTTTTAAAGTTGAAACTTAGAAAGCAGTTAGTTGTTATTTTTGGCATTTGTTTCCTCCATGGCATTTCAAAGAAAGGAACAGTGGATCTGGAGGCAGGTTTCTTGGGAAAACTGTGAAGGGCCATTTCCAGAGCATGCCCTCCTGAAACTGAAGTACCTTAATGGATTTTTAAAGTTAATACCTTTTGTGAGTAATACAAAATCAGTGTAAGTGTACAGATGAATAAATAAAGTTTTTATTGCTAAACAGACAGGCTTCCAAGGTGCCCTGTGAAAACATCGCTGTTACCAGCCTGACTGCAGTCCAGTTCACCAAATTATCAACTTTTGAAATTGTTCTGACTTGTTACTTAGTTAACAGCTGCATGCCCTCTGGGGAGTCGGGAAGCAATCCCTTGTACCCTTTTGAGGCTACTGTGCTAAAGAATGAGGGTCTTAGCAGGCCAGGTGTGGTTCTCTTCTTTTTGAGGCACTGTAGTCCTCAATGAGATGCTGTGCTAATGCAGGCAAGCTCTGAGTTCAAACCAATAAATATCCATCAGAGAAGCAGTGTGCAAGTGACTGAAAATGCTGTCATTTTCTGTATGTTGCTTTGTTTCTTGAGATTACAGAAATGTGTTTGATTCTGCCCAGTGGTGTTTTTTTCACCTTTGTGAAGATTTTGCTCTGTGAAGTTATCGCTGATTCAACCACTGGGTGGCATCGTTGCACTCTTTTGGGGTTAACTGATGTTCTTTACAGGAACATTAGATAGATGCCAGCTGCCCAAAGAGAATAATAAGCAAAGGAGCTCGTCTAGATGATTTACAGACAAAAACATCAGCTGTGCTATGGTAGTTTTATCTTGTAGTATTTACTTTACAAAGAGAAACCTTTATCAGACTTCTCATGAAAAGAAACAAAGATGCTGTTGGAATGTTATGCTAATTCTTTTGATTTATAGTGGACTGGGGATAGTGGTTCTCAAGGTACATTTCAGTAGATGCTAAGTGTCTGTGCTTTTTCCTGTATATTATTAAATTAGTCCTTTGAAGTTACCATTACCAGTGCTGCTGTTCCTCCCACTGCTTGAGCGATGGGAAACTAAGATGCAGAAGCATAGAAGTGATTTTTATGGGGATGTCTGGGAGAGCATTCTTGTGCAAATAATTGAGTCTAGATATCCTGACTTGTTTCTCTATATGTGGAGCACAAATAGAAGAACTTGTGGGTACAAGTATTTTCCTGTTGTGTGATTCCCCTGTTGACTCTTAAAGCTACTTCAAAGGCTTTGTATTTTTTGAAGTTTCCATTTTATTGTAATGCTGTTCTTGGGGAAACAAAAATATTCTTCAGATATTTGGGTGGGTTCTTTACTGTCTCTTTCCCCAGCTTACCTCTCAATTTATGTTCCCTTTCAAAACTGTCCATATAGCCCTTTTTTTTTTTGTCTTATGTCTTCCAGAACAGTTTAGTTGGGATGATTATCTGAAAGAGACTGAATCAATAGCTGCCCCTCTACACTGTTTCAAACAGGTATGCCAAATACTATTTTGCAAGTGTGTGTGTGTATATTTACATGTTATGGGGTGATGATATGGCAACTTTTACATTTGGACTGTTTGCAGACCTTGACTTCTTTTGATCCCTGTTTATCAGTATCTTACACTTTTGGTAGATACCAGCAACTGACATTTTCCATTGTTGGTTTCTGTCTCAAACCAGATTTTGAGGGTTTCATTAAAGCTGTAGCTTTGGACTCTCTTTAAAAGAGAACAGGATAGAACAGTCTCATTGGACCTCAAAAATAATTACTGTTTTTTTTTTTTTGTTTGTTTGTTTTCCCAGTAATATTAAAGGATTACTGTAAGAATTTAAATTTGACTGATAGTGAAAGGAGACTTCCACAATCCTGTAACTGGAAAAGTCTTTTCAATTCTGGCTATCTATTAGATGTACAAAATGTATGTATATATGTTTTTGTACATGCTGGAAAAGTTATTGGCCACTTATTTTCTGAATCTCCCAAATACTGAAATGATATAATCATAGAATGGCTTGGGTTGGAAGGGACCCCATGGATCATCAAGTTACAACCACCCTGCCAAAGGCAGAGTTGCTAATCACTAGATCATGTACTAGATCAGGCTGCCCAGGCCCCCATCCAGCTTGACCTTGAACATGTCCAGGGATGGGGCACCCACAGCCTCTCTGGGCAACCTGAGCCAGCATCTCACCTCCCTCTCAATGATTCTGTGAAATATGTCACATTTTAACTCTTTCAGATCCAGTTGATTTTTACCAAGGTGTAATTGTAGAATGGTTTGTGTCGGAAAGGTCCCTTAAAGGTCATCTGGTCCAAATCCCCTGCAGTGATCAGGGACACCTATAGCTACATCAGTATGCTCAGAGCCTCATCCAGCCTGACCTTGAATGTCCCCAGGGACAGGGCATCTACCCGCTTCTTGGGCAGCCTGTACCGGTGCTTCAGTACCCTTATCATAAAAATAAAACTTCTTTATATCCAATCTAAATTTCCGTATTTTGACTTGAAACCACTTCCCTGTGTTCTGTCACAGCAGACCCTGCTAAAGAGTCTGTCCCCTTCTTTCTTGTACACCCCTTTAGAAAGGCTGCCATCACATCACCTCTGAGCCTTCTCTTCTCCAGACTGAACAGCCCCAGCTCTCTATGTCTCTCTGGACACACTCGAACAGGTCCACATCTCTCCTGTGCAGAGCTATGCTCCATCCTTTTGTCTCCCAGCTTCTACTGATAGTGGGTCAGTGCTGCTGTGACACAGGTGAAAGACTTTGCACTTAGATTTATTGAACCTTTTGAGGTTCTCCAGAGTCCAGTGCTTGAACCCATCTAGTCCCAGCTGGACTGGAAAGGAGTGCAAAAAATAACAAAATGTCTCCTACAGGTAGGTCAACCAGAAAAAGATCCTGAGCAGCTTGTAGTCATTGATGACCACACCCACCAGATTTCAGTGATGCTGACTATACTGTGGTTTTCTAGTAGCACAGTGGTTTCAATAATAGGTAGTCACAATAGATACTAAATTTTAAAGAATACATTAAAAATTTAGAGGAAAGACTTTTTACCAAGACTTGTAGTGGCAGAAGAGATGACGGTTTTCAACTAAAAGAGAGTAGATTTAAACTGAATATAAGAAGGAAATTCTTTCTTATGTGGGTGGTGAGACACTGGAACAGGCTGCCCAGAGGAGGTGTGGATGCCCCATTGCTGTAAGTGTTCAGGGCCAGGCTGGATGGGGCTTTGGGCAACCTATTTTAATGGCAGTTATTCCTGTCCTTGGCAGGGGAGCTGAAACTAGGTGATCTTTAAGGTTTCTCCAACTGAAATATTTCTGTGATAGAATATAAAGGAAATATTGGATCTATAATGAGGAAAACTATATATCCCTTAACTTAGTGTAAGTGATATATATACTAGATCAATGATGAAGAGTGAGTAAAGGTAAGCATTTCAAAGATAGGAGCTAAAAAGATTGAGTTCACTGAAGAGTTTGCATACGTTAACTACAATCTCAAGTTAATAGAATTCAGTAGTGTTTGTCATTCATTAAGAGATATTAAGGAGTTTGTACAGAGGGTATTAAGTGTGCTGCTTTACACCGTGCTCTACAAGTTTGATTTCTCCCTACCTGATGGTTTTATGTGTATTTACAGATGCAATTTAAATCTACCATCTTGTTTGAGCTAATGATGTTCATTTATTCAGCTCTTTGGAGAATGAATCAACATCTGAAGGCGTTTTTCTCTCTGTAGGAGCAGCTGGAGTCCAGTATGTTCCCAAGTTGGAGTGTCTGACTTAGCTGCCAAAAATTATGTAGGATGAGTTTCAGTAGGTACACCTTCCATGTATTGGGTAGATAGGTGCTGAAGGAATTGGGTAGTTCAAGTTGATAGAACTGTAATATATGCGAGAAGTAGGTTGGTTGTGTCCAAGAAGATATCTTCTAGGGCTTGTTGGCAGTCTGATAGTACTGTGATAGTGGCTTCCACCAAGGACCAAGCAAAAAGCAACAAAGGAATAATCTGAAGTCCTGGACTAATAATATGAGGAGAGGAACCATCACTCTGTATGTAATTTGCAGGAATGGAGAACAGAGAAAGATGAAAGCAGATGGTAGCATTTCCTCCTATTACATCTTGAATCTCAGCTTTCACTTTAGGAGATGAGGATAAAGGACAAAATACTCCTCTTGTGCTGCTTTCAGTGAGGGAGGGCTAAGAATAGCAAAGTCCGTAGCTCTTTTTGAATGGGTCAATCACCTATAATGTATCATTTTCAGAATTTAATTCAACAGTGTGTGTTTTTTTTTTGTAGTAGATACAAGCCCAAGGCAGAGACCCCAAGCCTTGCTTGGGTAGGAACAGGGCAGTGGTATATTTCTTGGTCATACTAAGGTAGTGCCATATTCATACCTTACAGACCATGATGACCAGAGCATACACTCTTGAGATATGTAGCTACAGCAGAAAGCTGCTCAGAAGCCTTTCCTTGTGTCTTTTGTATGTTGACTTCTTTGTGAATGATGCTTGGGAGGCCCTCACCGTACAACAGAATAGCATCTCAAAGGTGATTAAATAACATGGGCTGACTAAGATAGATAAATCTGAGTGACTTGGATTACTTTAGGAGTGCGTGGGTTGGAAGGAAGAGCCTTCATGTCTGTGCATAGCAAATTTCAAAACAGTTTGCATATTCAAACTACATTTCTTCTAGGATTTGACCTTTAAGTAGAAAGTGACATGCAGTGTTAATTATTGCAGAACCATCTCTTCTCGCTAATTAATGTTTGAAGGTTTTAGAAACTAAAGTGCTTGAGCTTCATGTAGGACTAATTTGACTTCTGTTGGGTTGCACATGAACTGTACGTGTTGTTATCACTCTGTGCAATGGAAGAAAGACACTGCTGTGGCCAGCCAGAAAACAAGTAGAGAGAGGCTTTATTTGACAATTATATCCAGAAATTGTGACTTGTGGGAATATTACAAAGTTTACATTTTGTAGTAATTAAAAATGACCTGGGGAGCAATAGATTAAAGTCTCTACTGTAAATTAAGATACAGGCATAGACTGCTAATAAGAATTGATTAAAGTATTTATCTTAATTTAGAATGTATTTTCTTTGTAGCTCTCAGTTGTTTCTAATTACTCCCTAAATTTTTGAAGCATTCTACATCCCTTTTCTCACCCTTAAACATTTTTTTTTTCCAAGCGGTTGAAAATGTAAAACCCTTTGGGTTAGAACAGAGCTTCAAACAAGGCTCTTAAATAGCTGGTTTTGTTATTTTGCTATGCTATAGGAACTGGTATGAAGGAGTTACCTTTTTTAGAGCTGTGCATTGTGTTGTTGCTATTTTAACAGGCTTACCTTTCCTACAAAGAAATAAACAAACTCCATTTTTTTTCTATTTCAATTGTCTTTCATGGTTGCAGAAAATAACAGCTTTACAAGCAATGTCCGGAAATTGAATTGCCCTTTACATTTAATATGCTCAGTCTCCCCTTTCAGGCAGCCTGTTGTCTAAATCCAGCGTTGGCAGATGTTGCCCTCAGTGCTCACTGAGTATTGCCTGTCTCTTTGTTTTCTGGGCTCTGGTGCCTACAGGGCTCCTGATCTGGGGTCTGCTTGGAACATTGCACCTGTACTCCATAGAAAAGACAGAGCAAGATATGTTTTTAGAAATTAAGTGCTGTGGAGACAAAATATCACTAATACCTGTTTAGGCATTCATGTTGTGAATGTGAATGCCCATGTTTGTGAGCCCTCTGCCTGCCTCCTGTGTTAGGATTCAGGTTATGTTAGCTACAGGGGTAAAATGGCAAGTGGAAGGCTGCCTGTATCGTTTTTGGCATCTGCATTAGGGAGCAGCTTTGACCTAGATGACGTACAGAGGCAGGCTTCCAGGAGAACAGTCATCCTCTCCTATGAGAAACCTCAATGCTTGGCTTGTTTAACTTGAGGAAAGATTGATCAGAAGGGATGAGGTTGCCACATGGAAACACACTGCAGATTTTTTTCATATTTTCGAAGATGCAGAGAGAACTGGAAAATTGATATTGGTAGAAGTTTCCACAAATAAATTCAGGCAAAAAGTAAGAAGAAGTCTTAAGGGAAGTAGAAAGATTGTTCTAAAATCTTGCTAGAGCCAAGGTGAGTCATGCAATACCAGTTAGTCTTGATATGAAATTGTGATCATTGTAAGATGTTGCTATTGCCTACAGGGTTCCATTAGGCAAGTAACAGGGCTGTGATCTGGTTCATCTCTACCAGTGCTATTGTGTGAGCTCTTCTGTTTTCCTAGTAATATCTCACTAAAGAATATTCTCCTTTTCTAACTTATAATTTATAACAAAAAAATTCAGCTGAAACACCAAATTGCATCCATCATCTCTCCCTTGTGCTGGCATCTTTTTCAAAAAATCTGATGCCTGCTAATTAAATTGGCATTTAATTGTGTGCGTGTGTGTATGAATGTATTCAGTTCCCTGTGAATGAGCTCAAGCTGCAGTTCCTATCTTTGCACAGTTTTACGTGACTGTAGAACTGTTTCCTTTCTGTAAAATACATTTAACAGTAATTCCTTCTTCTGTTTTCTTTCTTTTTATTGTAAGCTTTTTTCAGGCACACAAACGCTTTCTTGCCTGAAACTTTCGTAGTGCCTAGTGCAATAGGGTCCAAATTTTGTTTTCATTTGCAAAGTATTACTGTATTTCTTACGAATTAAAAACTAATTAATATTTTTGTTCTCTTAAAAAAAAAAAAAAAAAAACAATAAAAGCTGTCATGATTCCTGATACTCTTGTTTTTGTTTCCCATTCACTTCAAGTATTATTCATTCTTGCCCCATCTTTGCATTCATGTTTTTGCAATATTCCTGTCTTACCCATCCTGTCTGTGCCCATGTTTTAAAAAATCAGTTGTATTTATGCAGCAGAAGCAATCAAGTACTTGAAATTATGCTGCTGGGAGGTTATCCAATCTCCTTTCCTGATTTACTCCTGAATGCTGAAAGTTCAAAGTCTTCTTTATATTTACCTACTTCTATGAAACATTTGAATGAATGAAAGCTGTATATTGAACTGGCTGGAAATTTAGCAATGCAAACAACAATAACAAAAAGTCTTTTATCTCTTACTGTAGTCCAGAATTCCACCTACAAACGACTTCAAAGTTGGTATGAAACTGGAAGCCCACGATCCTCGCAACGTTACCTCTGTTTGCATAGCTACAATAATTGGAATCACCGGTGCCAGGCTGAGGTTGAGACTCGATGGAAGTGACAACAAAAATGATTTTTGGAGGCTCGTGGACTCCTCAGACATACAGCCCATCGGGACCTGTGAGAAGAAGGGGGGCATGCTGCAGCCTCCTCTTGGTAAGAGACAAAGCTTCTGAACTAATGTCTATGGAGCAGAGATATTGTATAGTCAATTCTACCTTTTTGTCATAGTAAATTCAGTGATACTTACACAGAGGTAAGTGAACTAGTTTGGGGTAAGTGAATTGTGACTTTTTCCTTCTTTTTTTTTATGAGGAGTTTCTTTTGAAATAAGAATGAGCAGAATAATTGCTTTTTTGCTTTAGTTATTTAGTGAAGTTCCTTAGTATTAAATAGTAGTGTCTGTCGGCTTTTGTAATGGTGACATGCTGTCACGTACCCATTCTGAAACTTCACTGATATATATACACACCCTACCTTATGAGTACATATGGAGGCAATATTTTATTGCTTTTTGTTGTCCATGGCCCTTTTAGTAGAACTTAATAAGGACTAAGTTTTGGGTAAGGCTGATCACCTTTTTTGACTCTTCAGTAAAGCAGAGTGG
Source organism: Coturnix japonica (assembly GCF_054131305.1). Lineage (NCBI taxonomy): Eukaryota > Metazoa > Chordata > Aves > Galliformes > Phasianidae > Coturnix > Coturnix japonica. The sequence continues at coordinate 110,706,403 of NC_140663.1, forward strand.
CCCAGTAGAAGACACTTGCTGTTAAGCCAAGTGTGAAGTACTTAGCTGGACTGCATAAACTGCATACAGTTCAGGACAACTTAAGTTGAGCACATAATTTTCCTGGGCACTGAATGAACTGTGATCTGAGAGAGGTAACGACAAGATTTCATCAGGAAAGAGCCTCTCCAGAGCTGTAGCAAACTGCATGTGTTTTTCATTTCCTCAAGCTGACACGAGGGGGGGATGTTTGACCAATTTGTTGTGTCTGGTTTGTGAGCACGAAAAATGCTCATGAGCAAGACTGCAGCTATCCTATGCTGAGAAATAGTCTGCAGATTTATTTTTTTGCCTTCCATGAGCGGAATGAGCCACAACAATACGTCTCCCAAAACTGAGAAATAGTGCTTGAGCTTAGTGAAAATTAACTGAGAAAGTTTATTAAACAGGGGGGTGTACAAGGAATTCCTTGCTATACAATGAATACTCAAAATTAACTTTGACCAACAACTGTGAGTAATATAACCGTGGCATCATTTTTCTCTTCTGTGATTAATCTGTCTATTTAGATCTACATTGTTGTACTGTTTGGTAGGGCTTCCGCTTCTGGGTACAGAAATCTTTAAAGAAAATGATATTTCTTATTAGTTTGAAAATAGTTCAGCTTTTCAAAAGCAAGAAAAATAATGACAAACTTTCATCTTAATTCCACACACAAAAAAGCCCAAAACAACAAAAAATCACCAGACACAAACAGCCCTACAACAGCAACACCTCCAATTCTTTTATTCTGTTATCTGCATTTATAAAATGCAAAAAATAATGTTCTTAACAAAAGGAGTGTACTGTAGCCAAGAGATGATCACTGCTGTTTTCCACTCTTAGGGTTATAAACTTACTTCTTGCTTTGGTGTCTTCTAACTGTGACATGTGACAAGGCAGAGGTGTAGTGAAGAGCACAGATTCATTAAGGTTAAAAAGGCCCCTAAGGTTGGAAAGTCCTGTCATCGATCCATCACCACCATACCATCAAACCATGTCACTCGGTGTGTCATCTACCCCTTTGAACATCTCCAGGGATGGTGACTCCACCACCTCCCTGGGCAGCCTGTGCCACTGCATCACCACTCTTTCTGAGAAGAAATTTTTCCATCTTCCTCTGATAGAATTATAGAATCATTGGTATTGGGAAGGTTGCTGTGCTTTCTCTTGCTGACCTGAGGAAACTCTTCTACCATATCTATTAACAGATTCCAGATCTTCTGTTGGAAAGATAAAGTGAAAAGTATAATTTCATTGCAGTGCAAAACTTGATTAGCTTGCAGACAGGCAGACTGATACAGCAGGAGTTCACTTAGCCAGTAAGTTGCTTCATGTAGATTGTAAGGGTAGATATTTTTGTGCTGTTATGCTGCTTTAGATAAAGGTAAGATAGGCAGCTAGGGCACCAGTCCACAAAAAATATTATTTGAGATAGATACAGTCTCAGCTCAAAATGGCTTTTTTTTTTTAATCTTTTTTTTTCTTGTGAACATGGAGGTTTTGAATGAAAGCATTTGAACTTCTTGACACCGAAGGGAAAAGATTCTGATTTGTTTTTATTTTGTATTGGAGAAATGACTGTTCAGCCTCTCTGAAGTTCTTGGTAGAACCTTCTAGAATGAATGTGGTGTTTCTGTTCTTTCATGTGCGATGTATAGCTTTTGTTCAGTAGCACAGTGCCTTTAAAAAAATGTGTTTCTGAACTGGCGAGATGAATTAAACAGCTCTGGATTCCGTGTGATGAAGACAGTTGAGCCATTAAGAAGAGAAGATTTCTGAGATCATCAGTTGAAAGGTCGATGACTTCTCTTTGGATTTTGTTTCTTACTCCTGTTGGATCAAGCTACTTGCAGAGCAGCCCCAAACAAGCAGATGTTTCCCTGCATCCCGGAATGCAAGTTTACCTGCTCTCAGAACAATTGCTGTTACTCAGAAAAGAATGGAAATGCCATTATTTTTCCCTCCTGTCTAAGATTTTTCTAGAGATAGGCTGAATTCCAGCAGTGAAGCATTCTGGCATACCTAGATAAATTTTTGAAAAAGCCTTCTTGGCAGCTTTACAGCATCCTGTTCCTGGGCAAAGCTGGGAGCTAATTGGGTGTATAATTACCTCCTGTTAGACATTTAAGCAACTGATTTTATTTTATATATTTTTTTTTTCCTGAGTGGTAGGGAACCTTCTGGATACTAATGTTCTATTTCTCTCATAATAGATATTCCCTCCTACCTCATCTTTGCATAGCTTTAATTATGTACGTTACATAAGGCATTTTAGAAAATGATTAGCGTAGGAAAGGGTCCCTGTTTTGTCTTCTCTTTTTCATAGGTGATTTTTTATGGTTTTGAGAACTTAATGTTCTCAGCAAATTATGATGAAGGTAACATTTACTGTGTTTTTACCAGAATGATCTATAGGCCAAGTGCAGTTAATTGAAACTGTTGTTTAGCTGTCATTCCTTTTTCTTTGTGTATGTGTCTTTTCTGTGCTAGCTGGTTAGGAATACTGTATTTCAGTAATCACACATGTTTAGACTGCATAAAGACTCCGGTATGAAACCAAGACTGATAATCAGCTCGGTAGTCTTCAAATTATGACACCATTTCTCAGTCATGAGCTTTTTATTAATTTAGGTGTTGCGTAGGTAGTTTCAGTGCATAATTTTTCATTCAGCTAAAGATTGCTTAAAGCTGTAATTTGAAGAACGATTTAAAAATATAATCCATGTGATTCAATTTGAGACTACTTAATGATTTAACTGATCAAGAATTGCCAAATACATTCCACCTTTCTAGTGGCATTCTTCCAACAGACTCCTCATGGTTCAACTGTGAGGGAGCTCATCGGTTCCTGGCACATTCTGGTAGTAATTGCTTTATGGAGAAATTTCCAGTTCTCTCTATTATGTCTATTTGCCTGTAAAACTGTGTCTGGCATGTAACTGTAAAAGATGAAGTAAAAATGTCTACTGTGTTACCTTATTTTTACTTTAAAACATCCATTTGGTAAGCAGTGTAAAGGTTGTCAGTTTGTTTTTTTTTCTTTGTTTGTTTTGACTGGAAAGCAGTTGATTCTGAAGGAAGATTATCTGAAATGAGAATATTTTCAGCCAAACCTTTGTTCTACTTGCATCAAGTAGTTCAGCTAAATAAATTTGATTCTTGTTCGTACTTCCTATTCATTTGTTTCATGAGGGATACTGGAGTAGAAACTTCCAGTTTGTGTTTCTCAATGTGCTATATGCATCTATTACAGCCATTATATGTTTCTTCTTCACAGTTATGTGTTCTTTGTTAAGAATATTTATTTATTTTAATGGCTGATGGAGAAGAAACCAATTGGTCATCTTCTTTCCTGTGATCTGATGAAAGATTTAAAATAGCCTTGAAAATAAGAGTCTCTATTCAGTAAATGTGGAGCTGAAGAAGTCGTTTGAGAATGAGAAGTAGCCCTGTAAAGTAAACTGAGTTATTTCTGAGTTAATTTTGCTTGGGAAGTTCCACTGAGCCAGGGACTGTGGGATCTCCTGTGCTAGAACTCATGTGTTGGTCAGTCTTAAATGTTTATTCCCAGGGAGGTGGTGAAGTCATTGACCCTGGAGGTGTTCAAGGAATGTTTGGACGTTGTGTTGAGGGACATGGTTTAGTGAAAACTATTGGTGATGGGTGGATGGTTGGACTGGATCATCTTGTTGGTCTTTTCCAACCTTGGTGATTCTGTGAAAAGCTGTTACTACATTTATTACACTGTTTAGCCAGAGATTGTTTCCATTGAACTATATATATATATATTAATCTATCAAATCACAAACTAACAATGGCTGATTCTGTAAGCAAACCACTCAAAATGGAAATGCAGTGCACGGTTTTCTGTACCAGCAGCTCCCCTATCTGGGCTTTCTTGGTTACTTCTATTTTGTCCAAGTCCAAAGTAGAGGGAGTCAGGCAGTAATAAAGCCAAATTGACATCTTTTTCTTCTCATTGTATTTTACAAACTGAATGTAGGGATGTTATACACAAGTAATTTTTTGTGTTACTTAGGATTCCAGATGAATGCATCCTCTTGGCCAATGTTTCTCTTAAGAACTCTAAATGGAGCTGAAATGGCACCTGCAGCATTCTTTAAGAAGGTAAGAAGAAAAGGACTGCTAGTAAGCTGTTGGTCTCTGGTCACATTTTTTATTGAGAATGCCAAGATATTGCCTATTGTCTGCAACACAAGAAGGCAACTATTATTTAAAACTGCTTTGAAATGGATTGGCAAGGTACAAAACTAGACAAGAAGTGGTCTGCTTCTAGTCCATTGGATGGGTATCTCCTTTCCTGAGTTGAGACTTTTGAAGTATGCTGTGTTGTCTAGAAAAATGTGTTAGCACATTTCTTGTGTCATGGATGGAAGACATGATGCCTTGTCTCACATTTCTTAAAGGCGTCATACTCATATTGTGATTATGCACAAGATGAAAAAAATTTTTCCTAGAAGAGAAATCCTTGGAACAAAATAGTGCTTGGAAACATTTTGTTAAATGTTTTAATTGGGTGCATTACTCATTATTTAAAATGTAATGAGGAAGATGTTGACAGTTGAATAAGCTCTTCTGCCTGATTTTTTTTTTGTTTTTAACTATTGTAAAACTGCACTGTAACACAAAAAAATATATACTAAACAATAGTGGTATTAAAATGACATCTTCATTTTTTTTTGTTACGGTGCTGTCAAAGAGAATAGCTTCATTTCTGATACTGAGGTTAACATTTAAATGTATGTCAATAAATCAGAGAGTTCATTTCAGACCTGCCATGTTACTTACATGTTTAACTTCATGTAGTTTTCTGAGGTGTGTAGAATCAAACTTCCCAGTGGTAGCCTATCAGCATGACTGAGAGGATTGTTTTTTGGAGGCTGAGGTTCCTGATGTTGAGGCGGTAATTCAGGTTCCCTTGTGTCACCACTTCTGCACTGAGGATACATTTTTGCTTGATTTATTTATTTATTTATTTTTTGGTTGACTTGATTTTTGCTTCTCTTTTATCTACTTGGAATTGGTTTGAGGCAGGCTTAGTTAATAAGAGGCCTATAAATAATGTCCAGTGCTAATGAATTTTTCATGGACTAATTGAGAGATGAAGCTTTTACCAGACATTTATCAGTCCTCAGAAATACCCATTCCTTGCAAATCTTCTCTTCTTTATTAGCGTGTGATAATTTCATGTTAGTGTCTTTGCTGTCCTGCTGCCCAGGCATAATGTATTGGCTGCAACTTATTTCTTATGTAAATACTTTCAGCACAGCCTTGCTGTCATTGGGAATTTTGCTAATTATCCTAACTGTGTTTGTGGGAACAGAATCTAGATTTTTGTAATACAGAAGGGGAAAAGCAAATATGACACATAGGTGAGTTTCTTTGAGTATCTGTTATAGCTTTTTGATAGTACTAAGAAATAAGAATGTTGAAGAAAAATAGAGGTGTTCTGACTAATGTTTTTTTGTAGGAACCACCAAAACCTGCGACAAACTCCTTTAAAGTTGGAATGAAACTTGAAGCTATAGATAGAAAGAACCCATACTTGATTTGCCCAGCAACCATTGGAGATGTTAAAGGAGATGAAGTTTTTGTTACGTTTGATGGCTGGAGAGGAGCATTTGACTATTGGTGCAGATGTGATTCTCGTGATATTTTCCCAGTTGGATGGTGTAGCTTGACAGGAGATGCATTACAACCACCAGGGAACAATGGTAAGATGGTTAATAATATTGCTTAATTGTTTTTCCCTCAATTACAGCAGAATTTTAAAAACCAGCTGGCTGTATGCAGATAAGAATGGAGATTTGATTTGCGAGTAGCTGAGGAGGGTGAAATATTGTTCAATTTTCTTTCTGTAGTTTAAAGCAAATAGAATACTTTCTGGGAAGCAAGTTTCTGTGTTTGTAGCAACTCTGAAAATGTTTTAGTTAATATTTGCTATGAAAAGGGCTTCTGGTAATCTTTTTTTGTGTGTGTGTGCTTGTGAAGAATCTTGGACTTAAGATAGGTTTGCTGTTGGTATTGCAACTTTTTAATGGCATCGATATATTATCTGCAGCAGTACTTTATATTAAGGTAACTGCTAAGATTGTAGGTTTAAACCGCATTTTTAGGAGGTTTTTGCTTCATACTCAAAAAGTTCTGTCTCAGAGCTGCCTATTCTGAATTTATTGTCCTCATTTTTTATTTATGGTTATGAGTATGTTTGGTAATAGAGTCCATTTAACCTGTGGCAACCTTGCTTTATAATATTCGGCCACCTATCCTGGAAAAATGGGAGATTAAATAAAGAGGAATATTGAAGGTAATTCCTCTTCTACTCTTGTATTTCTGTAATGCAAGATTTTTCTGTCAAACTATGTGGGCTTTGCTACCCTTTCTTTCTTCAGATTTGACAGAAATTAAGATTTTTGTAGGTGGGAGTCGTATTTTGGTTCAGTAAACAGTACTTTAGAACAGTAAAGCAGAACAGTCAGTACTGTTCACCAGAACAAGTTGTTCTAATGGTGAACATTTTTGCAGCTAGTGCTAGGTAAGGAACAAGCAGACTGGTTCCAGCTCCCACTGAAGTACAAAAGGAATGGGAGCAGTGAGGCGAGAAATCATTCATTCCCCCTACTTTTTCCTCTGTTGTTTTTCTCAATCCTTTGCCAATGGGTCAAGAGTGTGTGGAATATCTAGGCGATAAAAGAGTCCCTTTCTCAGCTGCTTGTTTCCTCTGAGACCTTACTCTCACCTACCTGTCCGTAATTGCTGTCTACAATCACGGCCAATAGGTCACAGCAACTGTAATTTAGTTTAGTCCATGGCACTAGATTTCAGCCAGGGAGGAATGATGTGTGTAGCTGTGCTGGCAGATCAAAGATGGGCAGGTACAAAATCACAGTGAGAAGGGAGGGGGAAGTGGGGTGGAGGACAGTATAGATTTGATCAAAATAGCGCAGAGAGTCCCAAAGTGGCTACAACCTCAATGTATCTGTATTCCCAGTCTGCAAAGTGCTTGCCTCAGCTTCTTTAGAAGGCCGACTTTTGTCTTTAGGAGTCATAAAAAAAGTCTGTTTTTATGATAAGTTAGTTTATGTCAACTGGGGAGAAATAAAAGGGCTTTATACAAAAGGGATCGTGTAAGTAGGTGATGTATGTTTTTTTTTTAAGATACTTTTGTGACTATTTAAATTGCTGACTCCAATTGCATCTTCTAGAAAGAAGCATTATGAAATGTTTAGTCTACTCCAGTTTCGGTGCTGGAAAATGAACAGTGTTTTGAGACAATGTGTACAGCACTTCTCCTGCCTGATTAGTGTTTGATAGACATCAAAGAGTAGTAGAATAATAAATTTGATTAAATATTCCAATTGTTCAGATAATAACATAAACACAATTCTTGAGTATGCTGGAATTTGATGAAGGGTGAAAGACCTACCCAAGGAACTCTGGATTCTGTTGTGGTTTTTTTTATGAAGAACAGTAACGCTTTAGGTACCGATAAAACCCAAGGTTGGGTTTTTGCAGATATTCCAGTCAAAACTGGAGAATTTTGGAGACATGGTAGAAATGGGTGGCAGGGAGGTGAAGGCTAAGGGTTTGGTTATGTGCAGTTCTAAGGGTTTGGTTATGTGCAGTTCTGAAAGTGCGTGCAAGGCTAACTGCACCGCACTTAAAGTTTTCAGAACACTTGCAGTTTTGTTTCTTTTTTTCCCCCATTTGGAGCAGGAAGTTTGTTCTTTAAATTTTGCTTCATGAGTATGTTACATGCATTTGTCAAATTTACATAGCTAGATGTAATATTTTTTGCTCTCAGGTTGTTTTTCAGGGTTATTTGATTGCTGTTGTAGCCATTAAAGAACTGTAATGATAGTCCTTTATTAAAATGTAAATAGTGGCTTCAAGGAGAATGTAATCAGGTCATTTCAATTCAGAAATATGATGAAGTTGTCAGGATTCTTCATTAAGTCACATTAACATTGACTACTTCTGTTAAGGAGGAAAGCATGGCAGATAATATATTGTAGGAATCCGCTTGAAATATTATGGTATCATTCTGGCCCAGACTTTTTTCCTGCCGATTATTTGAGTGTTTCTGTGTTCAGCTACCACAATAGAAAGTGAAAATAATTGACTGAATATGGCTTAGATTTCAGAGCAGATAGAGGGGAAAAAATTTCGCTTTTTTGTAATTATTATTTTTTTCTGGGGGGTATTTAAACACGGTAGATCACAAGATAATGAACTGAAAACAAAACAAATTTTAATTACCAAGAAAAAACAATATCCTGTAATCTGAGTAGGAAAGTGATAAGTTATGCTTTAAGTTTCATCCATACCTATGACAACAGTTTCCTGCCTTGAGTCTTATATTTTTAATGTCTGAGAGAGAAAGTGCAGTAATGGAGATGATCTGAAAATTAGGGAGCATTTTAATGCAGTTTACTCTCTTAGGATGCTCTGAGAGAATGTAGGACTTCTGTCTTGGGTAGCTCTTTAACAGTTTTAACACAGACTTCTTAGATATGGGTTAATTTATTCAAAACTAGATATGTGGTGTATTTAGTCTTTTTAGCCTTTTATTCTCATGATTTTCATTGGTATAGAAAAAATAAGCTTAGGAGCCAAGACACAATTAGTAGAAGATAAAATGGGGAAGATAAATAAGACGTTGTTCTCTTTGTGATGTTCAGTCCTTAATCTTGTTGATGTTTTGTCTGTGTCCTTTTCATCAAATGTGATTGAATGGATGTAGCTTGGTGTCAGTGTATATGCATAGTAGTATGAAATGTAGTTGTTAATATTTCTACTAGCAGAAACTGTACATTGCTAGTTTTTTAGTTGGCTTCCTTAAAAGTATCTAAGACAGTAGTAATTTATGTTGAATGTGGTTTGACAGCATTGCTTGATGTCAGGTTGACCTGCTGGCCCAAGGTTAGTATTTTAAGGATGCAGCAGCTTGTGTTATTCCATGTCACATAAGTGCTTTTATAATGACTTTTTGCACAGGAGCACGAGTGTGAACTATGACATGATAGTGTCTGCTGGATGAATGTGAAGGACTAACTGATCTGTGAGGCTTTTTCTGGTAGTGGCTCAAAGCAGATAGCTGAAGAAAAGCGTAAGCATGCAGGAGAGAGGTTTTCAGAAGTATTCCTAGTATCTGGCAGTCTAGAAGCTGGTAGAACCCAAGCCCCAGATAATGCCTTTATGCTTTATCAAACTAGGCAGAGTTTGATCATTTGTTCAGTTGTGTTTTGGAGCCATATGAACTTGTAGCACCTCGAGCATCCCATAGAAGGGAGTTTCCTGCAAGAGGGGATGACTTTTGCCTTGCTGGTAGTCTGGTAGTTTCACTTTTGTGTCTTTTAGTTCTTGTACTGAAACAGCTTCTTGTACTTTTAGTTCTTGTACAGGAAGAGTGGGTGAATACTCATTCCCTAACTTCTATCGGTCATGTGTTTTTTTCTGTGTCCTCCAAACGGTATCTGCTGCAAACTTACAAAATCCTGTTCTGTTTTCTTGTACCTTGCTCTAGGATGAGTTTAATTCTTCTGGTCACCTTTGTTATTCTGTACTGTTTTCATCTCAGCTCTGCCATTTTGAGCTACTAGAGCCAAAAGTGTGCGGGGATGTCTAAGACTTAAAGGCATTGTTCTGGTTTCTGTTTTGTTTTCTGTTCCTTTTACAATTGCATTTGGGATTCTCATTGTACTGAGCAATGAATTAATACTGCCATAGAAATATTTATTTTAATTCCAAGATGTTTCTTCTGTAATGCTTCGCTGTTTGCAGAAGCTCGATTATTTTTAATTGCTTGAAACTGAATTTCATCTTTTACTTCCTCACCTGCTGAGCAGCAGCTCAGTTTAGCAAGGTCTTTCTTTACTCAAAGAACTGTTTTGCGTTGGTTGCCATTGTATGCTTCACTCCTGTTGTAAATCATATACAGATAAAATGCACAAGACCAAGCAGGAACGTCATCAGGATTTCTCTAGAGACCTCTTGACTTTGGATATGTCTCTTTGTTCCTGGTCACTGCTTAATATTTTCCAGTAAATTCTTTAGAAAGGGCCATGAAGGTCTTCTCTCATATCCATTGTTAGTTAAGTCTGTTAGTTAAGAGACTGTTATGCAAGATCTTGTCAAATGCAAGCACACAGACTACGTCAACTGACTTTCAGTCATCTGATTGCCTACTGATTAATTAATAATGATAATAATACGATTCTAATGGATTTATGAGATGTGACTTTTCTCTACAAAAGCTGTGTTCAGTTCTCCATCAATACATTGTGTTTATCTTTGTGTTCACTACCTTAGTTCCTGTACAGTAGTTTTTAACAACTTGTCCAGTACACATACCACGTGTCTTGTCCATAACGTTTCTGGCTGGGGGACTGGCATCATGTTAGGTACCTTTATGCCTCTGGACCCGAAGCAGTTTTGAAGACAAACTTCATAGTATTAGTTTGGACATACCACTTTTTATCCTTAAAACTTCAATGGGCTGTCTGCCCAGCCAGCTCTGCTCTTTGTTTCATCTCTGATTCCTGACCTCTGCTACTGGTACTTTGTGTCATGAGCTTGTTTGAAATCCTTGTGAAGAAGGGTTCTGATAAAGGAACTGATGTCAGCTTCCTTGGAGCAAACACAAAGACAAAAAGAACAGTTGATCTTGTTGCTTTAGTGTTACCTTCTGCATTTTTTCTGAAATTTGATCATCTCTTTGGTTCCATGTAACTTCTGCTTTTGATATACTTCGAAAAGGCTTTTTAAAGTCTGGTACCTTTTGCATGTTTTTCTATCAACTGTTTTTCTGAGCCAAATGAAATGTAATGATGAATGAAATGAAATGATGTCACAATAACTGTATTTTCAGCTGCATTGTTCACAAATGTGCAACATCATTGTAAACTGCAGTACTGCTCTATACAGGAAGCATTGAAATGACCTCAGAGAGCACTAGAGTAATATCTATGAAAAAACAGTGTTTTTTAAAGTAGCAATAAATAAATAAGCACAGTAATCCTTAAGTTTCATTATAGAAAGAAACATGTTGAATTTGCACAGTCTCATACTTCTGGAGATTTCATGTTACTCTCAGTGCAGCTGGCTTCTTTCTGTGAGCAGGTCACAGAAGTTAGGCATACAGTAGGTAGATATATGCTGTCTTCAGAACTGTAGATGAAGAATTCCACAGTGCTTCAGGCTAAAATCTGATTTGCCACATTCTCTCGCTTATTTGGTATTAATGTTTCTTGGCATCATGCAGCAGGGTCTGGATGCTGCTGCTACAGGGCAGAAATCACTTACTTAAAAATAAAGGTTTTACCTCTCCCAAAGGTGTGACCTTATTGTAAGACTGGTTTTGTCACCATCTTAACACACTTATGAGGTAACTGTAATTCTCTTTCAAACTGCAAGTGCTCCAGGCACATCTGATTTTTTTTCCTGTTACATGGAATTTTTTATTTATTTTTTATTTGCTCTTAGAATAGAACAGTTCAGCTGGAAGGAACCTTCAGAGACTACCAGGTCCAACTCCTGACCATGTCAGGGCTAACCAGAAGTTAGAGCATGTTACTGAGGGCTTTGTATAAATACCCCATGAACACTGCCAGGCACAGGGCATCAACTGCCTCTTCAGGAAGCCTCTTCCAGTGTCTGACCACCCTCATGGTAAAGAAAACTTTCCTAATGTCCAGTCTGACTCTTTCCTGGCAGCTCTGTGCTGTTCCCCTTCTGCTGTGAGTTCCTGGGAGCAGAGCCCGGCACCTCCCTCTGCCTCCCTTCATCAGGGCGCTGCAGGGAACAGTGAGGTACCTCTTGGCCTCCTCTTCCCAGTGCCTTCAGCTTCTCCTCACAGAACATGCCTTCAGCCCTGTTACCAGCTTTGGTGCCTCCTTTGGATGTCTCCATGGACCTTAATGTCCTTTTTCTGTTGTGGAGCCCAGAGCTGCTCATGATGATTGATGTGAAGCCACACCAACAGTATTATAGCAGGAACATGACCTCCTTTGGCTGCTTGGCTGTGCTCAGGATGCACTGCTGGTTGATGCTGAGCTGCTGTCACCAGGGCCCCCATGTCCTTTCTTGTTGGCTGCTCCTCAGCCACTCTCCTCCCACCTGTGCCTGTGACTGGCACTGTGCTGTCCCAGGTGCAGCATGTGATGCTTACCTTTGTTGAGCTTTGTGAACAATGTGTCTAGACCCTCATCCCTCCAAGCAGTCAAATGCACCTTGCAGTTTAGTGTCTTCTAGTCAGCAGGAACCTCCTGAGAGTCCCATAACCTTTTGTAAATTGTTGAGAGAGGTCCAGCTATAATGTCTGCAGACTCCTTCAGTGCTCTGGGCTGAATCTCAGTAGACTCCATGGACTTAGGAACACAGAGCTGGTAACAGCTGTTCCCTTACCATTTTGTCGACCATAGATCAAAAGTCACTGCTCCCTGAGCCGGGGTCCTCAAACACTGTGGACCAGGCACCCTATGATCTGTGATTGCTATTAAATACTATGATTTTAAAAAGTCATTAAATGCCTCTACCTTTTCCTTACCCTCACTTATTAGGTGAACATCTGCTTCAAGTATTAGCCCCATGCTTTCAGTTTACCTCCTTCTACTGTTGACATGCTTGAAAAAGGTTCCTTTGTTGTCTAACTGGTTGCCATCCACTCTAGTGGAGCTTTTCTTGTTTTCTCACTGAGATGTGAGCTGCAGCAAACTCCCTGTGAAGTCAGATGTTGCTTCCAAAGGTCGTATATTTTCTTTCTGCCCAAGTTGCAGGATACCTGTTTATCCAGGCCAATCTTCCTCCCTGCTTACTTGACCTGTGGCGCAAATCAAGACCTCACATCAAGGCCTTGTGAATACTAACACCATCAGTGGTTGTGTTACTTGGCTAGTGAATTGGATTGGGTGGATATTTTCTGAATCTGTGTTAGTATAAATAAGCTATATTAAGAATATCAGACAACAGGGGAGACCTGGGCTGTGCCTGAGGATGGAGGTGATGAAGCAAGAGTTCTGCAGTACTGTTAAGGGAAGTCAGAGGGAAAGAAACACTTTGCCTCAGTTCTATCTCATATTGCTTATTGTCCTCCATTTCGCCTTTCAGGACTGCAGAAGGCAAAGATTGTCCAGAGAAGATAGCAAAATAACACTTTTTTTTTTCTTCTATTTAAAATACTGGCAGAAATATAAATAATGGATAGAAACAGAGTGTATTACACATACTTTCATGCGACTCTCTTCTTCTTCAACTGAGATGTGAGCATGTACATTATAGTAATGCTTAGCAGTAAGTTGTTTTGAAAACCTGCTAATCTTTTCCACCTCCTTTCTCAGTTTGTCAAAGCTATCACAATAAATACGCGGTGTATTAAAGAATGCTAATTTTATAGTTAAAATTCAGGGCTAGAATTCAAGTAGCTTTCCATTACTTCCGCTGTGGAATTCTCCCATGGATTTAGGCTAAGTTGCTAAATCTCTTTGCCTCAGTTTTATTAATCTGCAGATGAGAGTGGGCCAGGCTTTTGCATTCTCAGTAGAACGTTCTGCTTCATTCTCAGGCATGTGAACTATATTGTATTACAAACAAAATAACTCCTGTCTTGACAGAAATGATGATCTAAACTCTGAATTACTGTTTTTACTGTCCTAGTAGGCAGCTTCACGTGAGGTATAAATGCTGTTCTCACACATATAGGAAAAATGGGTTCCTACCTTCCTTCATGCAATTTTGCTTCAGATTTCTTTCTTCTTTTCATGTAATTGCTGCTCTCCGACACTCACTGAACAGTAGATTTGAAATGTTAATATTACAAATTGGAAGATTTTTTTTTTCCTTGGAGTGAGTTAAAGAGCTAGAGTGAAACTGTTGCTATGGATTATTTGAGGGAATTTTAATAATTAGAATTGCATGAGAGCTGTCATCTGTTCCATCCCTTCTCAAGTGCTGGAGCTGTTCCGTAGCTTTGGATTTCACACTTGTCTTACATATCTGACTTATTCCATCCAGAAGACATGAAGGATAACATTATGGAGTCCAATTTTGCAGTCCTGCATGTGCCTTGTGAGTTGTTTTTGTTGGTTGTTTTGTTTTGTTTTGTTTTTGCTTCTACAAGCAGGAATTGGCTCTAGTGTAAAATCTAATCCTTCATATCCATTTCATGGAAGTAAACTTGGTTGACTCCAGTGGATCTGCTTGTGCAAAACTGGACTGAATAGTGGTAATACATTTTAAGGTTATTGGTTTTGAGGTATTTCTCTTAAAGGCATAGGATACAAAGTTTATAGGCGCCGGATTCTCACAGGAATTGTTTTGGACAATAAAATGGTAATGTTTTGAAAGAGCAGTCACTGAAGTTTTGAGAGTTCTTTGAGTATTGCATGAGTGTACCCAACTATAGCCTTTGCTAGCTTGACAAAATAACAAGTACTCTTGTGGCCTTTGAAAACTGTGTTTAGTTGTTAATATTACTATGTTAAAAGATGTTTATGATCTCTGGTTATTGAGGACACCAGTATGGTTTCTGGATATAAATAAGAGACTTGGGAAAGAATGCCATGGGATGCATCAAACTCTTGAAACTTGAGCAGTTGATATTTTTGTAGAAGAGCAGCATGAAACAAATGCTTTATTTTGTTTGTGCAAATGAGAAGACTATTGTGATGCAAAGCAGTATCCTGAAAAGGCAAATGTGCTTTTTTTTTCTGTTGTAAATATCCCAGCTAAATAGTGCAGTAATTGCAAGCAGAGCTTGGCACTTTTTCTCTCTATTCTTTTCATTGATATATTTTAACAAGTTCTCATGAGACTATTAAAACATCTTAGTTTTTGGAACATGTGGTCTAGTGGGGATAACTTGGTCTGTAGATGCAGTGGGTTGGCAACTAGCTTTTGCATGTCTTTTCATTTCCCTCTAGATCCTCTGACCCAGCATAACCTTTGGTCTCCCTCTGAAGGCTGGGGTGAAGGAAGCATGAGCAGGTGACTGATGATCACTGTCAATACAGCCTGCAGACAATATGTGAATTACTTTAGCAGTCTCCCGCTGCCCCCCTCCTCTCTTAAATCAACAAATGCAAATAGCTGCCTCCTCATTTGCTGCTATCTCAGGGAGGCTGCCCAGGCAGCATGGGCTTTGTTGTAGTCCTGCGTGCTGAAAAAAGCAGCTTCAGCTTTAGTTAGAAGAAAAAAATATCAAATGGGACCTGACCCCCCCCCAATGGTTAACGCTGCTAATATTTGGTCCTTTGGCGTATGCAGGTAGGAAGATGCTGTGCTAAGAATACTTGCTGTGTGTATTTCAAGAGGGCGGCCTGAAGTGGTTAAACTGTTTGCATTGTTAGTCTTTGTCTGTAAATATCCTTCAGGAGGGGAGCAGGGGTTGCTCAAAATATCAAAACTCATACCCGTGCTTGTAGGACCTGTTGACATTGTAATTATCTCTGTATTTAACATATGCTGTATTTTCTATGAAGGAATAGAAATACATTTGCTAGATTTCAGCAGGGGTGCAAGGAATTCGTGAACCAACAATTACAAGTTCGCTATGGTTTAACACCTAGTTGTGTAGCATGAATAAATAAAAACAGCTGTATTTTGCATTCGTGTAAGCATAACATGTGTAATATGTAGTACTGTGTAGTACAGCATGTAGTCGATACTGTTCTGCTTTTCCAGAAGTACTGGTTAATGCAGGTTGTCACTCGGCACATCAGAGACATGAGAGTAGTGTTTTGCTAACAGTTTAATAAAATTCTCTTCAGCTTATTTTAAGCTATCATTGCCTATGAAAATACGTTTTGGTATAGGAAAGTGATTATGTTCCATATTGAGAAGGTGTTCCTTCTAAGGTACCTAGGGATGTAATGTCTGTATTTAATGTATTAGGATTGCAACCGGTCATAGTGAAAAAAAAAAATGGTTCTGAACTGCCATTTAGGAATATTAGATTAGAAATTGAATCAGACAAATCACAATGTTTGTAAGCGGTCCTGCAGCTTCAAAAATGAATGTCAGTAGTACTTGTGTTTCATGAGAGTCTGCTTGGAGTGTGTAATTCATTCTTACTGCTATATTTTTTACTGCGAGTACTTCATAACAATTAACTTGAATGAAAATTCAGAGCCAAAATAACAGTTGCAAAGGTAGGTACTGAACTGTTCAGGTGACTGTCACTCACACAGCTACGTGTTAAAACCATTGCTTAATCACTGAGTATATTCTCCAAATCTCATTTCAGATGTATCTTTGAGTTTTATTTGCTTACAAGAAAGTATCATTGCACTAATATTGTAGGGGAAGGATTACTACAAATTCATGAAAACTCAAGAAACCAAGTACTTAGAAGCCACCTGTGTTCCAGTTTTAGACCGCAGTACTCCTTTGGATCGGGCACTGGTGACTCACACAAAGCCCACTTGAACCCTAACTTGTAGTACTTCTGCATCATGTCACATTAAGCGCATAGTGCTTATAGTTAGTGTGGATCATGGAGATTTTCCTGTATCAGCAAGCTGCAAAAAGCAAGTGGTAAAGACAGCATGGTACTAGAAAACCAACTAAGTTAAGTGCCAAGACTGTATTTTCTCCTGTTCCTTTCCCATGCTTCTCATAACAAGGGTGGTTTACTATCACAAAAATTCCCATTTTCATCTTCTTCTTACCTCTCCTTCAGCTGCTTCTGCATCTGTCTGTCCATCATCGCTCAGTCCAAGAAACAGAATGTAGTTCTTTGTGGACTTGGTCGTTGCTTTGTGTTGGCTATAAGTAGTGTGGTGCAGGACATCTTCTCATTGAGGATATCTTCCATTTGACATCCTCCTGGTGTTTTAATCAGTCTGTTGTTAGAGGAATCATTACAGTAAAATCATCGTTAGTGCTTCAGTGAAGGGAGATGGGTGGAAATGGCAGAAGACTAAGGAGTTTTGTTCAATGAAATCTTATTACAATTTGCAGCTTCTCATCAGATTATAATGCAGACACATGTTGTATGTAGTGGATCAGATTTTTATTGGGATGGAAGAATCAACAGAGAACCACTCCAATGTTAAGATGAAATAAAAATGACATTTTATTTTTGCTTCCAAAATTAAAACATAATTAAAAAATATATATATCAAATCTGTTCCA
The DNA here is from genome assembly GCF_054131305.1 of Coturnix japonica. Classification (NCBI taxonomy): domain Eukaryota; kingdom Metazoa; phylum Chordata; class Aves; order Galliformes; family Phasianidae; genus Coturnix; species Coturnix japonica. The sequence goes on from NC_140663.1 coordinate 110,723,575, forward strand.
AGTGTGAAAATCTGAGTACAGTTATGTGAACTTTCTAAACTGACGTCTCAGACAGATGCTGATGAACGATACTTTGCCTGTCATCAATTTCTCCTCTTAATTGGATGACTTCTTCATTGCTCAGAATTGGTTTGTAGCTTGCTAGAAGTAGTTGGCATGTCTTGTAATTGTGAGAACTGTGCCGGGGGGAGAGTGGATGCATTATGGGCTGTATACCTTGTGAAGTATTATGATGGCCTTCTTGATGAATGGTACTTTATCTTGTGATCATGAAAATCATGGGAAGCATTCATAAGGTGAGTGAATTAATTCTTTTTTATTTTTATTTGAATGGTTTCTTTTCTTTTTTTTTTCCTTTTTTTCTTTTTCTTTTTCTTCTCCCCCCACCCCTCTAGGAAGGTCCCTTTAAAATAATGGGCATAGAGAATTCTCTCTTTGGCTTTAATGAAAATACATAGTTTCATGCCAACCACTGGGGTTCAAAATATCCAAGTAATATTTATTTTACAATGTAAATTGTGCACTACACTTTTTTTTTTTTAAGCCTTTATTAGAAAAGTTGCTTTCCATCGTTCATTTTGAGGTTTTCCCCCCCTTCCCTTTTGTTTTTGTTTTTCCTCAGTTTCCATTACAAAGAGCAGTGCAAAAATCCAATCTTCCCCTTCCAAAGTGACCCGGCGTTCAATGCAGTCTCCACAGAAATCTGCTCCAGTACCAGCGCAGCGGGGCAGGAAACCAGGTCGGGGCAAACCCCCTGGACAGTCTACAGTTCCCAAGAAGGGCAGGTCTCCTAAAAATATTCCCCTGACCAAAAGCACCTCTCATACTGAGAATCTTAAAACAAGGAAAAAAAGTTTAAAACCTGGAAAAAAGGTCAGTCCTTATCTACTACTTTACTTTATATTGCAAAAATTTTGTAGTGAGATTATTTTTATTATTATTTTAATTCATTTTCTGGCTTCTCTTCAGCCTTCAGGGCTCTGCTGTGTTCAGAAGTTGATTACAACAAAACATTTAGAATAGTTATTATAGAATATCTCAGGATAAACTTCTGGTATTCTCTTATTCCAGTACAGGAGTACTGATCTAGATTAAATTATGGATGTGTTGTTGGTATTGAAAAATACTATTCTGGAGTAGACATTTCCAGTAACATCCCAAAAACTAGGGGGAAACCTTTAGGCTTTTTAGTCTGGGTTATTTTATTACTGTGGCATATGCATGCTTTTCATTTTTTTCCTCTCATGTTGAACAACAAGAGCAAAAAGATTAGGAACAGTGAGGATTTTGGTGAGAAGTTTCGGCATTGTAAGCATGCAGCAGGATTTGACAAACTAATCTTTGGGATACCCCCTCATCCATGAGATCTTGCATGAACTGAGACGCTTGTTTTCAGGCGATGCATTTCCTCAGGTGTGAGCCTGAAAGGCATCGTGCCTTGCTCCCTTCAGAGTTGAGTCTGAGACACGGATGGTGGTCAGCCATCTACACACACCCTGATTTCCAAATGTTGAAGTTTTGTTTTTCTTCCTTCCTCCAGTCTGGGTCACTGTGGGCTTATAGGAAATTGCTTGTTGTGCACAGGAGGGGATGAAGTAATGGCATGAGTATGACTTTGCCCTTTAGTATTGGTCAGTGTGAAGCACTAGTGAAGTGTGGTATTAGAGCACACCTAAGAGGCTTTAGGATGAAAAGAGGTGATTATTTTGGTTGCAATGGTGGCTGCAGGGTAAGGAACAGTCTTCTGCTGCCTGTCCATCCCAGTTGGGCATGCAGACCAGTAGGCTGCTGGGGCAGGTGGGCTCCAGCTTTAACTCCTGCTTGTCTGAAACCACAGGGAGGTACAGGTTACAGAGGTGAAAACTGCTCCCACACAGACTGAGATCATAGGTTGGCTGTTTTCCATAAGGCTTAGGGGCTTTAAAGGAGATCATTTGAACATGTTTTCTTATCTTAAGGAGATACTCGGCTATGGCAGGATGTGCATTTTGTGTGAGGGTTTTGTGCTCCTCTGTCTCTTGTGAAAAAGGCTGGAAGATAGTTGCAGGCATCTCACCTTTAGAAGAGGCTTCTGGGCTTTAAATGCTGGGTGGTGGGAAATGTCCTCTCAGAGCACTGCACTTGGCACCTGGTCTGTGTGAGGTGTGGGGCTTTGCTTGGGATTGGGGGTTACTTTGGGTAGTTCTTGCGATCAGGAAGGGAATCTAAGCTACCTTCACATGCATTTGATTTCCTCTGTGGGACCAGTCATCTGCATTAGACTTTGTAGTATCTTGAGTTTGAGGCACCTATCTAACGTGGCATGTTACTACTGTAACTTTTGCACTGAGAACTTTACAACTGGCCTCCTTTAGAGAAGCCATGGAAAGCTGTTATTGCTATGTGGTATGTGGTAAGTATGTGGTAAGGTTGCCAAGATATTACACATATCTGCACTCTTCTTTGCAGTGATGTACCTAATACTGTAAGGGTGAAGAGAGGAGAAATTGCTTAGTGGGAGTTCTGTGCATACTGGGTATGTATGATATAGAGTGACACACAGCATGCACACAAATATAGTGTTAGTGATATGCACTTAGATATTTGAATGCAGTTGTTTGATTGTTTTAAGAGAAACAACAACAACAAAAAAGCCTTTTTAGCCTGTGTGGTTGTCTTCCAGATGTGAACTGGGTTTGTGCTACTTCAAAACCTGTGTGTTTAGGGAGATCAGTCTGGTGCTTGATGAGATAGAGATTTGTTTGACTTCTTAAATCTCACAGTAAAGAGGCAGGCTGGGACTCCTTGCCTTTTTAAGCTTGTTACTCTGCAGTGTTTATCACTGTGCAGGTATTAATTTTTATTATACAGCTAGGAATGTTAAGCTGTTGTCATTTTCTCCCTTGCTTAAATGTTTCCTAAGCTTCTCCACAAGGATAAAAAGCATGTCAAGTCTTATTCCCCATTCGTACCCCCCAGTGTGCGCTGCTTTTTTTTTCTTTTTACTCTTGTCATATTGAAAAAATCTCTTTAAATTTATTCCATCACCTTTGAAAGTACGCTTTGCAGAGCAATGCAAAGAATTCCTTCCAGACCAACTGCTTAATATGCATCTCTCAAGAAGGGGCCTTGGTCTGACTGTAGGTTGCAGCCCTAAATGTGACTCTACAAAAGCAGTGTCAGTGAAGGGTGGTGAGGTGCCAGCCTGTGTGCTGAGTTCTGTGCACACATGTTACTGCTGTGCCCTCCCAGCTGGCAGGACCAGCAGGTAAAGGTGGGCAGGGGCAAATGTGGTGAGCCCAGCTGGGAGCACGGCCTGCTTCCTGACATAACCTGGCTGTTGGATTGCTGTGTGCTGCTTGTCGCTTTGGGATTACAAAGTGAGAACCTCAGCTGAGCAAGCATAACATGCTGTATTCCTAAAATATGCTCTTCCCTTGTTCTGGAGGAGAAGGTAAGAAATGGCTGGCTAGCCTCACCACACTTACGTGTTCATGTGAAGGGTAGACAGTTCTTCTGACTTACAGCGTAGTGTTTACATTTTGTTTTCATGCTACATTTCTCCCGTTCCCTCCTTTTTCCTCTCAACTCAACTGCTGGCATTTTGCAGCATGACAACAGACAACTGGTCCCCTGGAGAGTCCCTTCAGCAGAAAGGCTTCAGGAATGCCAGGCTTCAGATCAAAAGCTCTAACTTCCTAACTGCATTGTTGTTCTCTGTGTTAAGGATGGAGACCTTTCTGTTTCCCAGTGTTAAGATGCATAGGCAGTCTCTGACAAGTAATACATCACTGCTTCAGAGTTTGACCCTTTCCACCTCAACTCATTCACAGCAGTGCCAAACCTTGGCAGTCTCTCTCTTATGTTTGTGGTGATCCCACCCAGTGCCGTGTTGTCAAATAATTTCTCTTTCCAAACCTATGTTCTCGGATCTGTAAAGAGCATAGAAATTTTCTTTCCTGTGCGACAGATTTTAGGAAAGAACTACAGTTCTTAGTAGGTGTTGTGGAGAAGTTAAGCTCTACTGCTCTTTGGAAGATGTATATTTTGATTGCTTACTAAGTGATTTGTTAATGTATTATTTAGTAAATATCCTTCTTATCCGTCCATTACACTGTTATTACATCACGCTTCTAAATTGAAGCTTTCCCTGGCAACTTGGCAGATTTTTCTCTTCACTGTAGATCAGTGTGAGTTATAAACTCTTTTCACATGAAAAGACCACTTTGACCACATTGGCTAATCTCTTCTATTCCTATTTTTTTGTTGTTGTTCAGGGTAGAAAATGAGGATGTAATAATATGTTCTTGTGCAAGAATAAATGGTGAAGGAGGAGGTGAAGAATGTTTTGCCAATTAATTGCTTCTTTTATTTCCGTTTTTTTTTTTTTTTTTCCCACAACACATCAGTAGTGCCTTTCCAGCATACACCTCTTTTTTAAACCCCAGCCCAAACTAAAGTGCAACATTTATTTTTCTCAGCTGGGAGGTAAGACAGTGACTGATTTCTGCATCTTTGCGCTACAAAATCTGTCAGTCTGGTATATGATAGGCTGCAAATAAGGTTGGCTTGGGAAAGAAAAGAGTTTTTCAATTTCAAGTGACTGAATTATAACAGTAACTATTTGTTTATTTGATACCTTGCATAGAGCACCGCTTCCTGAAAGCGTTTATGTAAGAATTTAAACCTTGTTTGTAACAAGCTCAGGGAAAATCTAAATGCTCTGTGAAGCTGGCAGTTAAATTTGAGTCAGAATCGATATGACAATGTATATACAGCCTGAATAATGTATTGGAATTGTGATAAACGCAGGTGATGGGAAGAGTGTATGCAGGAAAGTAATCCAAACACCTCTTCTGTGATTCCTAAAATTTGGAAGGGTCATGAATTGATTGTATATAGCTCATGGCTCTCCTGATTCTTTTCAACTACAAGTGTGTTCTTTTCAAAGTCATTTGTCTTCCACTACATTGCTGTAAATGCAGGCAGTTTCTGATCATCCTTTCCCAGACTTCATCATCTCCATGTAGTACTTCTGTAATAAGGAACTGCACACGCTCAGTAGTATGATAAATGATAGCAGAAAGGTTTTGCATGCTACTTAAAAAATATTAAATACTTCGACTTTGTTGTTTTTTTTCTCAAAACAGAAAAAAGTCTTACCAGAGCAACTGACTCCTGAACCACCTCTTTCTTCTCCTGATGGGGACAGTGGCACTACGCAGATACTTAAAGATGGAATTAGTTTGTCTGGTGCAACTGCAGCAGTTATATCCACAGGTAAGGGAAAAAAATTAATGACGTTTTTAGTGTGAAATGACTTCCATTTCAAGAAAATTAGTAGTGTCTTCATATGGAAATGTGCTGCATACTTACTCCTGTAAATCATTACTCACCTACCATGGTTTTTGGGTTTGGTTTTTTTTTCTGTAAAGATGTGTGCAGGTGCCAGTATTACTTTGTAGAGCTGGTATTTTGATGCCTGCATTATAACAAGTGCTGAGGCACAGAGACTTTGTGCAGACACATCTGCTAAACCTGGCAGTTTTGCTTTGTCTGAAGGAGGAAACTGTACAATTGTTTCGTATCTGTCGCATTCCCTGATGTATGAAATGGGATTAGATGTAGCTAAAAGCTCATATGAAATTCTGCTTTCATGCACACTTGACTTTAATAACACAAAATGGGGATTTTGTCTCTCTTCAGTGTTCTATTAAAAAAGCAAGTCCATTTAAACCAAGTAGAAGCAATCGAGGGAAACACCTCCCTTCTTTTAAAACAAAAAAACTTAAGAGGAAATGTAACCAAATATATCTTAAAAAGAGTTGGCAAAATTAAAATAAGCTACTTAATGAGCTAACCTGTTGAAGGGCTTGTAACTCTGTAATGAAACAATTTGTAGCTTGTCAATTGAAATCTCAGATCTTTCTAAAAGGAGCCCATACATTATGTTAATTCTGTTTGGGATACTTTTGACATTTAAAAACTGTTTTTACAATAGAAGTTGTCAGGCTCTTCTCCATCCCAACTTCAATGATGGATGAGGGGAAAATACCTATGTGTTCCCTAGGAAAATAAACCTTTCAGGAGTCAGCTGTTATTGAGGTCAGACAGAAGATGTCATGAAAGCTCTTTTTGGCGATTTGTATCTTTGTTTATTCATACAAAGAAGCTTCCTCCAATTTACAGACATCAGAGACTAAGCAGGTAGGCGTGAAGGTACCAAATCATTGAAGCTCTTCATAGAAATGCTTCATTTAAAAAATCTATGTATTTAACCAATCCAAAATGGAACTGTAGCTGAGAAAATGCAGCAGTCTTTTGTATTATGTATCACTTAGATTATCTGCTTAATCACCACAGATTTAAGCTATACTAATGTCTTGGGTGTGTTCCTGGTCATGTGCTAGTCAAGACCAAAAAGAAGAAAGAAAACCCCTTCAGTTACAGCTTTTCCCCATATTTTCTGCCTCCTTGTTTCTTTTGAAGGACAATTTTTCATTGTCTCTGTAAAAAGTGTTTTCAATAGTCCTATTTGATTGCTTTCATGATAAGCTTTAAACCACTTTGCACAGTTTCCAGGTAAGTATTGCTCTTTTGTTTAGCAGTGAAAGCCAAGCTGTAGTGTGGAGATTGTACATGCGTGGTTGCTGAAGATAACAGGTATATTGCCCATTATGCATACACATTGTTAATGCTGTGTGGGTGCTTCAGAATGGGCATCCATAGCAGGAATATGCTATAGGGTTCTGTTTGTTGTATCTTCTCAAATATGAGAAAAAAGAGGGCGGTAACACAGTAAGGACAGCATTTTAGAATAGATTTTTGGTAGTTCAGAGCATGTACCAGTAGTTCTTGCTTCACTGGGACTAGTGTGTGAATAGAGATGAGTTGAAAGAAGAGCACAGGCTGTGTTGGCTTTGTACATTAGCAAGGTATGGGAAGGCTTTAGAGGTTAGGGGAATGAATTTGAGACTTAAGGAACAATGCAATTCTAGCACATGAAACATGTGTCTATTCTGTGTGCATCAGCTGTGAAGAAAGCAGAAGTATAAGTATGGCTTGTTCTTTTTCAGTGTGTGTTTATGTCAACAAGCATGGAAATTCTGGGCCTCACCTGGATAAGAAGAAGGTTCAGCAGCTTCCAGATCACTTTGGACCAGGTCCTGTCAACGTGGTACTTCAGCAGGCTGTACAAGCTTGTGTGGATTGTGCCTATCAATCCAAAACAGTCTTTGGATTTCTGAAATCTGGCCATCATGGAGGGGAAATGATAACTGGTATGTGAAGGTGGCTTTTAATCTTTTTGTTTCTTCACTTGTTTGTGAACCTAGGGTAAGGAGGAAGAACTGAAGTAACTGCAGTGAGGTTCTAGCACTTTTGTAACTCCTTAAGCATAGTCAAAAATGTATGCTTGTGGACTCCTTTACTATGACAGTCCTGGTGGATTATAATTTATATCAGTCCAGGATTTTCTGAGCAATTCTTAAATCAGAACCTAGCAATAGCAAAGTTGAATTACATGTATACAGTGCAGTTAGGTTCTTATTACTAAGTATAGCTTGTGCACCTCAACAGCTGCAGCTGTGCATTTGTCAAGTAAGCTCAGTACGAGAGGAGTATCACCTTTATTAATTCAAGTTATTCTCATAATCTTATCCTTACAAAATATTTGCGTTCTTAATGCCTTAACCAAGTGAGTGAAAGTTTCCAGCTAATCTGTTTAGCTTCCAGGCAAGTGATTCCACGTGTTAAATTTGCTGCTTCTTCCTTTTCCCCATTCCCCAGTCTCTTAAGTCAGTGTTCATTCTCCTGTGTCCTCTATTAAGGAATAGGTTTATTTCTTCTACATATTAATGCCATGTCTACATATAAATTATCCTTACATCTCAAACTGAATAGCTGCTGCATGACATTTTTTTTTCCCTTCTAGACTAGGAATTACTCTATATGGCAGTTAGCACATCAATTCATGATTCTATCACTGGCAGTAAAAAGACTCGGTGTTACTTTAATCTCCTTATATTAACACCAGGTGTGAAAGATGATTAGTGGAATACAGGTTTAATTAAATCCTTGTAAAAGATGTTGCTATCTCGCAGTATCTAAAACACAGCATCCTGACCTGCACATGGCAGAATTTCAATAGTCCTTGCTTATGTGTCCGCACGAGTTTGTTCACAAGATAGACGCTTCTTTTATTATATTGATAATACCTTTCTGTGCCACATTCCAACAAGTCACTTTTTTTTTCTAACAAAATACACTGAGATGTGGTTTGCCAGTATTCTGATTGTGATTCTTCATCAAGAAGGGCTAAACTGTAGGCCAGTGGTGAATCTGGGCTATGATGGAATAGCAGGAAGTAATTACTTTACAGAGCAGATGTTAAAATAAATAAATAAATAAATCCATCTAGTTCTGATAGGTTTTCATTCAAAAATCCTGTAGGAACAGGAATTACTGTTGTAATTACTGCTAGATTCCCAGAAGCCAGCTCAGTAGTCCTAAGCTGAAGAAGCCTGGCTCTGTGGGATGCTCCTGGAGCAGGGTGCTGGAGCTCTCTCAGTTGTTACAGAGCCACAAGGCCCTTGTGGGTTTCCTGTGTTTTTTAGGTCTTGTCTTCTGTTCAGCTTGTTGGTTGGGTTGCTGAGAGGCTGACTGAGCCATCAATCAAAGCTTGAGTCATTTTATCAACAAGTTTTGTGGGGTATATTTTGTGAAGAACAAAATGTGGCTTAGGTTAACGTAACGCATTAAAACCAACTGTGCAGTTGAATAGGAAGGTAGGGTATATAAAGGACATATTCAGTAGAATGAAATGAGAAATGGCAGAATGAAATTGTGAGAGTATTCTCTTGTAGAGTTTTTGTTTGAAAGTTGTTTTGTGTTTTTTTTTTGTATAGTTGTTTTTCTTTGGCAAGAAAAACAATTGCCTGCATCAGAGATTAAGCAAAGAAATCTAAATCTTTTGTGATGAACTTTCATGGCAAGTATTGTATTCGCTGTAGTAGAAAACTGCATGCTGGGACATGGATGAAATAATCTTGCTACAATATGTGTGAATAATTAGTGGGTTCTTTTGGTTCAGCTGCCAGAGAAAATGATTGTTTTGAATGGAGTTGAATTTAGGATTTTTTTTTCTTACTCAAAACAAAAGCACAAACCATTTTAATTTTGCTTGATGCATAAGGTTTCAATTCAGGCAAATGTAACCGAAGGGAAATTAAAGGCTTGATTAGCAAGCCCGCTCGTGGTGGTGGTGTCAGCCCCTTTTTTCTGCTTGTAGCTCTGTGTCTGTAGCATTTAGTGGGATGAAACAGTCTGAGGTTTAGATAAATCTTCTCAAGCAGAGAATTAAATCAGTCTCTTGGGTGATTTCTTCACTATCAGACAGACACATTTGTCTGATAGTTCAGCTCTCAGCCCTTTTCCTGGCTTGAGCTTGCTGTTTGAAACATACCTACACAACAAAAAGTAAAGAAATGAGAATGACTCTTCATCCCAAGGGCTGGGATTGCACAAACAAGCTCTATTCCCTGTTTATTTGTCATTAGAGGTTGAGGTTATTGCACCTCAGAAGTACTCCTTTTTATTTTCAGCCCTAGCATTTATCTTGGAAGTAAGAAGCTTATGTTGTCCCCAAGCAGAACAGAGAGTTGAGCCTGTGGATCTGGATCCTACTCCTTTGCTTGGAGTTCCTGTGGTTGCCCTCAGGTGTTTGGAATACAAGGGAGCTGTGTTTGCACTGAATCTTTTGTTTTTGTGGGTTTTTCCCATGGTTATGTCTTGGGGCAGTCAGATGGCCTCAGATGGTTCTTGCTTTATCCTCCTGACAACTCTAAGATAATATTATTCTTTTCAGTGCTTCTTCTCAAAATGAGAAATTAAGATGTGGAGAACAAGTAATTTCCCCAAGGCCATATAAGACTACCTGTGAGGCTGTTCTGAAGTTATTTGAATGTTTGCTGCAGCCGACAGTGCTGCTTTGCAATAAATATCAGGAGATCGGGCTGTGCTGGGTCTCACAGCCCATTTGCTCTCCAGAACTGGTTGAGCTCTGAGCAGAAATAGCCTCCCGAGACCCCTTCCCCAAACAGGAGGTAGAGTGTGTTGTGTCTGAGCCACATGTGAATCATTAGGTTTTCATTTGAACACTGGAGTCCGGAAAAAATGTGAATGGACCATGGAAACCTGTGGGTCCAGGATTTGTCCCTGTGGTACTGGCTCTTAAACTGTAGGCACCTGCATTGGGTCACTCCGCAATGAAAGCAAATGAGAGGTAGCATGTTACTGTTGATGCTAGCTCGTGTACTTGCATTAACCCTAATCACAGGCTCACTTAACAGTAGAAGTCAGTCACGCTTCTGATTTCCTAAGGAAGCATAAAATATGTGAGAACTGGGGTGTTTTCTTTGTTTTTGTATGTAATATCTGTCTTCTTCTGTAACACAATATGGAAATGCTCTTTATTTCAGACCTGTGAATAAAGGCTTTCTTGACATTTTTTTGGCTTTTTTTTTTTTTTAAAATGCATCTGCCACAAACCAAATGTGATCCTTTAAAGCTCTGCTTACCACTTGGAAACTCAAAAACAGAAAGCAGCCGGAGAAGGAGAAGACAAATTGGTGCATAAACCTGGTGCTCACGCTGATTCTTTCCAACCCTAAGCAAAATTCACAAGTTTGTTCCTGTTTTGTTACAGTGTCTTTCCATATAGAAATAACGAAAGGATTCAGCTAACGTAATTGCCATTAATTACCTACATACTGGTAGCCTTTGAAATAGTAAGTTTTTTCAGAATCTCATGTAGTGGATCTTTTCTTGGTTATCTTCTGCAAATAGGTGGTATAGAATTACTGTTTTATAAGCAAACTACCTAAACTGCCCATAGGGTTTTGATGTTGAGAGTATAAATTTGCTATACTCATTTAAAGCCAGCATTGTTTTCTTAAAATAAGTTCTCATAGAGCAATTTTAAAGTGGCATGTATCCAGCGGAAGGTACAACCAGTTCCTTGGATATAAATGTGTTGAACACGAGAAAGACTGTTTACTCCTCACATGTCTTACATGGTTCAAGTCAAAGCTGAATGTCTTTTCCTTTACTTGTTAGTTTTTTGCTATACTTCATGATGTTCAGGGGCTGTTTGACATCATCTTCTTATTTGCAGCTTCCTTTGATGGGGAGAAGCATGCCATCAATCTTCCTTCTGTAAACAGTGCATCGTTTGTCCTACGTTTCTTGGAGAAACTCTGCCACAGTCTTCAGTGTGATAATCTTTTCAGTAGCCAGCCTTTCAGCCCTTATATGGGATGTGCACATAGTCCCACGGAGTACGATAGGAACAAACCAGGTACTATTAAACAACTGTTGGTTACAAGTTCTGATATTATTGAGAAGTGTGGTTACTTTATGAAATTTAAGGTTTTAATCTGCTTTGTTGTAATTTAAACAGACTGAAATGAATACTCTTCAGTTCTTAGTGGATTTGTTCCAGAGCACAAGTGCCATGGCAGGTTGGGATAGCTCATACCACATGTGCAGAAATCATCTTGTTCTGCTAACTCCTTCTTGCAGCCAACTAGGAAACATATGTATTGTACCACTGGGTTACTAAAAGAACAGACTTAAAACTTCACATTTTGCCTGTTCAATTTATGTTTGAATCATAAAATAACCTTGAAGAGTAACCTTGGTATTACGAGTCCCAGTCCAAGGGTTATCAGGAGCCATAGCTGAGAAAGCTTTGACATTAATGCAATTTCATTTTCAGGTGCTGCTTTAGAAAATAGTGTTGTGGAGCTTTTTGTATTTTGTATTTTATTTTTTATATTTTATTTTATATTATTTATTTACCAGTAGAGAAACTGTATTTGTTCCATTTCATCAGATAAAAGTCATTTGCTTTAATACTTACCAGGAAAGTAGCCTAAATTTGGAAATTTGGATGATGACAGTATAAACTAAGCTGTAACTTCAGCTTTTAAAGTTTGTATTGAAATGATGGATTCTGTGTCAAATGGATTTGTTACCTGGTGAATGAGTGATATGTGTTTTTGCTTTCAAACTTTGAATTGCCTTGTGAGCATTTTTATACCAGAATAAATAGGTGGTGACTTTCCTCTTCACAGCAAAAGAAGAAGTACCTGAAAATGGAAGTGCTAAACGATACTCTCAGGACTCTCCACCATATACTGCTCCCCTTTCCCCTAAGCTTCCGAGGGCTGATGCTCATCCATCTGAAGGTGATTACATGTGTTGGTATTATATATGAGGATTACATTATGATTTGGTATTTCTAGTCAAAAGGTCTGAGTACAGTGTATGTCTCTGGTTTGTCTATAGCCCTTGACAGCTCAGAGTGGAAGTATTTATTGATCACTGCCATGGATTTTGTGCTTACGGACAATCTACTGCAAGTTCAAGAAGTCTTTCTCCTAAACACGTCAGTCTTTTTTATGAAACCATTCAGGCAGATAGGTGACATTTGAAGCTTCCTGCTTCTTGTATGGCTATTTAGTAGAAAAACAACTCCCTCGAAATGGATTAGGAGATAAATTGGAAACAACTCTTGGCTTGGGCTAATAATTGTAAGAGCAAGGATGTGTTTTGATGATACAATTCAACTGAATGTATGGCTGGCTGCCCCTAAAAGTTACTCTGTTCCTTCTTTCTTTCCTTGCCTCCTTGTCCCTGTAGTGTATCCCATGCCTCCCTGATGATGGGGTGGTGAGCTGACCCAGTGACCCGAAGCACAGAAAACATTTTGGCAAAGCTATAAGTCATTTGCAGTTTACTTCTCTGTACTGACTCGTCGTGGACTCAGATGAGCTCAGGGATGGGTTGGATAAAATGCAGTCAGGGCAGGGGCCAGAGCAGAGGAGCCTCTCTGTGCAGCTGATTCCAGGACAAGAAGAGCTTTTGCCTGTGCCATGGCTGAGCTGCAGTGGCTCATTGTGCCAATTTGTAGTCTGCCTCAGATGTGAAGTGAAGCATGTCCGCTTAAATGTCACAGAGAGATTTAGGAAAGCATGGTTTTACTCTGCTTTTTCTACTTATCAAGCCATGGTAACTTGTTGATGTGACTCATCCCGTCTGATAGATACTTTCTATTACTGCAATACATTCGTATAATATTTCAAAGGCTTTGGAGATTAGTCATTTGTTTCTCTTTTTCTTTTTTTGAGTTACTGGGTCTTTTTTTTTTTTTTTTGGTCAGTTGGTCTCAGTATGGAGAGAATAATCTCTTTCTCTATGGAGAGTCATTGGGCCACACTTAAAGCAGAAGAGGATATCAAATTAACACTTAATAGCACTTAATTCTACTGAAATTAAGTTGTTTAAATTGGAGATAACAGATTTTAGACCTGCATTCTCTTATAAGAAATCTCCCTGTAAGTAAGTCAGCGTGCGTGTCATTCCCTGTTGAGCATTTTAATACTGGAACTCTTTTGTAGATGACGCCGACGTATTCCTTCAAATTCATTTTAATATCAGTAGTTCACTGTGAAGTGCAGTTGCTTGGACTGAAAAAAAAAAGGCAGGGGGGAGGGAAGAAATGTTTTTCAGTGGCTTCAGAGGTCTGAGTTTGTACTCTGTGTATTTTGAGAAGCAAAGTATTCTCTAGTGCTGTGTGTTTCCCATTAGAGCGATGTCCTCTGCTGAAAATCTGGAGGTAATTTCATAGCGGTCAGTCATGGGCTGGTTAGCAAGAAAGATCTGCCCCTGAAAAGTTCTGGCTCCATTGAGACACAGTTGTCTTGAAAGAGCTGTTTTGAAATACCATTTGAACGCAAAATGGAATAATTGTGGGAAAGGGTCTTTCAAACAGCTCATTTTCCTTCTGATCTACTCGTAGATATGTTTTGCAGATTTTGCTGTCTTTACTGTTCCATAACAGTTTCTTCTTAAAGTTTTGAAAGATAAGAGAAGGGAAAGAGAAACAACTCTGTCTCCCTCCCCTTGAAAACAGTGTGTTCCTTACTACTGCAGCCAGTTACATCATGCAGTTATGTATGAAGCAAAACAACTAGCTTATTCCCAGAGGAGCTGCAAGAAAACAAAACGTCCAATTCCTTCTAAGGCCTTCAGTCTTTAACAGTCTGTTGTCACCCTTACATTTGAAACATAAAGCATTTAACTGGCCTTTTATACATCTACCCAGAGTTCAGGTATTCTGCAGTGGAACCTCGTGTATAACGGGGAAAAAAACCTGATCTCATTCCATCCCACTAGTAACATCTGCTCCAAATGTTGAGGTAGGAAAAGAGTAATTTATTGCTCCATTAATTGCAAAGCTGTATTTGTCAGACACCAATTCTGAATCCGCTCTCATAGCTGTTGATTGTGCCTTCAATAAGACTGCAATTGGGGCTGATTTGTAGAGAAGCTAGATGGATGGAAAGGGGGTGCATTGGGACAGTATAGCTGCTGGACAGAAACACCTTTTTAAACGATGATCATCCTGTGAAGTATGCTTAGTGTTCCCACATGTGACCTGAGGACTTATGTTAAATAAGCTTAAGATAATGGCAGAACAAGGGGAAATGGTTTTAAGTTGAAGGAGGGAAGATTTAGGTTGGATACTGGGGGTAAGTTCTTTACAGAGAGAGTGGTGAGGTGCTGAACAGGCTGCCCGGAGAGGTTGTGGATGCCCTGTCCCTGGAGGTGTTCAAGGCCAGGTTGGATGGGGCCCTGGGCAGCCTGGTCTAGTATTAGCTATGGCTGTTGGTAGCCCTGCATGCAGCAGTGAGGTTGGGGCTTCATGATCCTTGAGGTCCCTTCCAACCCAAGCCATTTTATGATTTTATGATTCTAAGCTCATATGCTAGTACCTTTGGAAAGAAAGCAGAATTTCTCTTTGCCGTCCCTACTTACTGTTGCTTAATTAGGATCTGTAGCATCAGAAAGAAACCTGGGATATAGTTGGAGTAAATGCAGTTAAATTCTTTTGTAATACAGTCAATTTAAAACCCTTTATGTCTTCAGAGATCATGGAAATAATTACATAAAATGATTTAAAGGACATATTTGAGATCTTTGCTTGATTACTGTTAAAAGATTCCTTCAAAGGCATGGCATTGACTGATACTTGCTGAAATACTCTTGTTAAAACTTTCTGGTATGGAATATTGCTTCTAGTATTTCATCAGACTCTTAAAAGCTTACAAAGTCTCTATCTACAAGTTCAGTTTAATCTTGGGCTCCTTCATGGTGCTTTTCTGTAGCCATTGAAGTGTTAGTTCTGCCCTTCAGTCTTGCGCTGAGACTTCATTTGGTGGTCTCATTCTCTACAGATCTAATTTTCTCATTTGTTTCCTTTAATGTTCTTGTGCTTATTGATTGTGTCTGTTAGTATCTCTGAAATTTTATAGAAAGATGGCTTTTGCTTTCACTTTAGCAAGTTGCTGCAGCTACTTCAAGCTGACAAATAAAAGTTTGCTTTATCCAAAAACCTCAGTAGCCACCGCTTTGCTTTTTTGATACAGATCAAACTAGAAAGCTTGTAGTTATTGTCTTTCTATACTTGAAAGAGAAGGGCTTGTGGACTTAAAATCTTCTTTTTGCCACAAGTGTGTGTTCAATAGAAGATGTTACACTTTATTGCATGTTTTGCTTTACTGAATTCACTAAATAGGGAACCGGTTCTCTGGGTGTCTTTGTTCCACTTTGGGATAATGTTGTCTGAAGATCATAACTGTGAATTACACCCCAAGTTCTCCACTGAACTCCGGTTTTAAACAGACTTCAGGAGAGAAAACCTAATTCTAATTCTAATCACAAGTTAAACATGCTTAAAAAACTCTGTTTGGATTTTTCCTTTTCTGTTGTTTGTTTGTTTAAGGAAAATACTCTTCCTCTATTTAATTCTGGAATTTTCCCAAGAAATTATTGGAAGTTGTCATATGAGAGAGGTAATAAAGAGCATATTCTAGGAACTTGTTTCACAGATTGTCCCAGTTACCCCAAAGAATATGCTGTTCCACTAGCATATGTTTTATAACTTTCATAGAGTAATTTTCAAGATGGCAATGCGGGGTTTACACTTCTGTGAACCTGTTAGCTATATTTTCCAGCTCTTAACTCTTGCCAAAGCAGCATTTGTTTCATGCAGATTTTTGCATCAGGCTTCCAACTTCTTCCTCAGGCTAAATGTTGGCCTAGTGCAAGCGGAGCTGAGAACATACAATGATGAGAGAATGGAGTGGTGTTCCCATTGATGTTTAACTACTTGTAGATACAGCATTGTGGTCAGAGTGTATTGTGTTAGTGTGCATGTGAGTCTAGGATTTACAGCCTTCTGCAGCTCTCTGCATGTAGTCTCTTCAGTTTTTAGTGATGGCTATTGTCTCCAAACATATGGAGATCTACAGATGATAATTGTCCGCTTGCTTATGAAGTTGGAGACTCCCTGTTCAGTGTAGAACAAATTAAACAATTGCTAGTTAACATGAGAGTTTTTATTTATATTAAAAATTCTTGCAATATAAACATAATGCCCTCTCAAGCAGATTCTCAAAAAGTAACCATTAAGAAAGATAATGAAAATGCTTGACTGAGATTGCAGATGTGTTAATGCTAACATCAATTAAACAAACAAACAAACCTTATGTCCGCATCTTGCTCATAGTATTTAACACACACAGCTGAGATGATTTGTGGAGGACTGTCTCCAACTTGTCTATTAGACATTTTACTGGAATTTTTTTAATGTAGTAAATGACCGGTGATTACTTGAGAGTGACTGTTCTGCAGTAAGTCTTCTCTCAGAGGAGATTTGTTAACAGGCTTGGAGCTTGTTATTATCTTCAAGAGAACATAGCAAGGAATTAAATAACAAAGCTTCATAGTCCATCATTTTGAACAGATCGATGCTTTTGCTTTCTGTAGCAGAAACGTTACCTATAGAAGAAAACAGCACTTCCAAAGAGCATCGCTTTTCTGAGGACTCTATGGATTCTGCACTTAATTCTGTGAATCTGTCAAGCCCGGCCCGTCGAAATTCCACTGAATATCGTACTTCGGGGAGTGCAGCGTATTACAGGAATTCCTTTCAGCCAGTGACTGCTACCTCAAATTCAGCCCCAATCCTGCGCCGGCTGTCATTGAGCTCTTCTGGGAACAGCAGTTACTATGAAGTCAGTAGGAATCGAATACAGAGGAGGATTGAAGGTATGCTATATGCCTAAACTTTCCAAAGTATGTAACAGCTTTTATGAACATTCAAAGTCCGCGAGTTATGAACAAAGAAGTTCTTTGCCACAGAAAATACGTTACATATGGAGTGAGATGTTGTGCTGTTGCCAAGCACGTCAGGCTTGCTAATGTAACTTCAAATGCAGAACTTAAGCTTTCTAGAACTAATACCATGGTGCAAGCCAGAGGAGTCTTGTCTGCTGCACTTTCCTCTCGCTGCTGTCATGGACCCTGCAACAGGCTGGATTGGGCAGTGCTAGTTAAACACAGCTTGCTTCCTGAGCATTTTATCAATTATTTCTGTATTGCTGATATACAGAGATAGGGTTTCTTCCTGTTCCTCTGCATGGTTGAACTTGCATTTGCCACTTTCCCAGATACTGGTATCTTGGGACCCAGGAACCAAACACAAGTCGAACTAATTCATCTAGGTATGTCACAGTGCTGTTTTTTATGTTGCCGTAATTATCTGCAATTGTATAGGGTATTTAAGACAAATGGAAAAGTTCAGTATTATGGTTTGATACGTGAAGGAAAATAAAGCATCCTTTATTTTAATATATGACAAAGAATGAATAATAGTCTGTTGTTATTAGTGTCGTATGTAAAATGAAATGTGTTAGCCCTGTACAGACTAGTGACACTTCTTCTTTTTGCAATATTCTTACTCTGAAAGCTGCGAGTTCCACAACTGGACCAGATCTGAGCTCACTTAAAAGGGAACCTTCAAGAATATTGAATAAGGATCCATCCACCTGGTCAATAGAGGAAGTAATGCGTTTTGTGAAAGAAGCTGATCCGCAGGCACTAGCTCCACATGCTGAACTCTTCAGGAGACATGTATGATGCGCACCCATTCTGTCCTACTAGATGTCATGTATTGCATTAGTCTGCTAGAATACAACTTTTATGTCTGTCACTTTATTTGCAACTGAAGGTAGACTATGCTCACTTGTAGGAAGCTGAAAAATTGTTTTTCCACCTGAAAATCCTCCTGTGGTGTGTTTTCTCTGTGTTCCTGCCTCGTTAGACTTAAGCTCATACCAGTTGCTTTCCAGCTGGTACGAGGTAGTGTGATACTGGAACCCTTACACTGTAGTGGCCAGCCCTCAGGGCACCCCAACACTCTGGTGAATCATGAGAAGCTGACATTCTAACCGACGATATGGGCTGTTTTTTTCTTTTATAGCTGATACTTCTCTAAGGCAGATTGTTATGTAGATTGATTATTCCAAAGCAGAGAAGCTGTTGCACCTCGTTACCTTTGCACTTACTTGGTCATTAATAGTAAAATTCAGAGGTTGAGCTGAAATATTCATCTGTTTTGACAAAGAATATGGAGTTTTGTAGGATCTAACTAGATGTTGTATTTAGGGAGATAAACTGTAAATGTTGGTTTCTTTATGTTGTTTTTGCTTTCCCTTTTCACTGTGCTTTTGTATGGCAAGCCGTTGAGCAAAGAGCTGCGTCATTATTTCATTTTATATTTGGCTCTCCAAAAGGATGTTGGCTTTGACTTTAGTAGTATTTTGCCCTCGTTCTGCACCAGCTCTTACTAGCAGTTAAAGTATTTCACAGTAAGCTGGATTGGAAGCAAAATTCAAAGTAACTTCTAACAAAACTTCCTGTCTTGTGTGTTATTCTTAGTTGTGTAACAAGTCTAAATGTCACTTGTTTAGTCAGGTTTATGTTTAAAAAAGCTAAGACAGAGTAATTCTCTTTATGGTGTTTTAGGGAACTAATTGCCTGCCTGCGGTATGTAATGCTACTAAGAGCTTTGGGCTGTCACATTTCAGCAGCTTTTCAACCAGGCAGTTGAAATCTGACTGAGTTGTCCTCAGTCTTGATCCTAACAATCTGTCTGCTTTAACCTGGCTGTAGATCTGTCTTATTTCACAGTTTCAGATGGTCTGTAACCCCTTCCTCTGAGTGACTGTTTGCATGCGCATGCCAAAATCCTCCCACAGCTGCGTTCAAGGTTCAGTGCAAGGCCTCCGTGCTTGGATCATTTAATCTCTAACTGCACAGACCTTCCTTTGCAGCCTTTTTTCTCTCCTTGACCCATTCACTTTTTTTCCTCAGCTGGTACCTATTTTTGGGAGGTGTTTGGTCAGTTTCCTTTACTTACTGTAATTTCGTTTAGCATCTCACAGACCATAACCATACCATAAAATCACTACAACAAATTCACTTTCAGGGGCTGCGGGTAAATATCACATTGCAGTAAGTTACTGCCTTGTATATGGTAAATGCATTTTTTACTACGTTATCAACAAATATAATATAATTTTCAGTGTTAGTGTGCTGATTGTTAAAATAGTTGTGTTGTGTTTGTTCTCTTCCTTCTGCAGGAAATTGATGGGAAGGCACTACTGTTACTGAGGAGTGATATGATCATGAAATACATGGGACTGAAGCTGGGGCCCGCCCTGAAGTTGTGCTACCACATTGAAAAACTTAAACAAGGAAAGTACTAGCTGACGGGGGACACTGCAGCGTGTGTGTGTGCACACCACACTGAGCTCTCAGGTTAACTGCCATCACCTTTATTTAAAAGTTTTTTGTTGGTATGAGTTATCTGTATTTTTTTGGAAGTTCTTTCAAAATGTGAAAAAAAGGCATCTTAGGAGAAACTAGAGGGAAAGAATGTATCACATTCTAGCATTTAGTGAACGATTTCAGCAGGCTTGCAGGGAGAGACAGTTGGTACTGGGCAGGTTGGGTAACAGCGCCAAAAGGTGCATTCTCTGTTGCAGACTTCAGCCAACACGTTCATATTCAGAACCAAAACAGCTGAATCCCAAAGGGAAAAACAAAAAACAGCATCAGATGTTAATGATTTTTGCAGGGATGGCTGTAAACTTTTACGTTGCAAGGAAAATGTAAAGTAGAAGATCTAATCTCAGCAGTAAATACTGTGTCTGGTTCTCCAGCAGAGTAATACTCAGCTAGATGATTCTTCATAGATTTCCATAAAGGGAATAGCCGTACGAGCAGTTCAGGGGGGAGGGAGGTGTAGGGAGGGAAGGGATACGGAGGAGAGGGCTTCAAACAAATCTAAGCTTTTATAAAGTGTGATTATCAGTCCTTTGATAAGTTACGAGGACAAATGTGCGGTATGTTGTCAATTTATGGAGGCAATAATAGTTCTGTTTCATGGAAGGGCACATTGGCTGTTTAAACAGCCTGTTCTGGGACAGACAGATTTGACTGGAATGACACATCCACATTTTAAAACATTCCATTTTTTGTGCTAAGTTTGTCATGGGTACATGTCCTCATGCTTTTTAGATATACACGTGTATGTTGTTGGGGAGATGCGCACTCTATGTATTTGAAAATGCACATACACACTGTACATATGTATTCAGCTTTTAATGTATACTTTGCACTGTGCCAGAGAGAACTGTACAATTTCTTGGGTTTTGTTTTTTTTAACCAGTTATTTTAGTCATGTACTGCTTTCATTTCCATCAGCACCTGTTTAATTTGTTGTCCATTTTTGGAGTCAGAAGGTGACAAACAATCAAAGGGCGGATTTACTCCTACAGGCAAAATCCCTGTACTATGCAATCCTCGTGGTTATTCATCACTTATGTGAGCCATATATTCTGGTGTATTTCTGGAAATACGTGGTTGGTTCTGATGTTTAAGACTTGTATTTCCTTTAAGGAAGTGCCACTGTGTAATGGATAAGCCTGTTTAGGGTAAAATTGGTGCTGTTTATATAAGCTACAACAACCAGCAGTGATAATAAACCAGTTTGTTGTCACTGCCAATTGTAATATACATCAGGGACAAGAAAATATACTTTTGTGTAGGAAACTGAATGTACTGTATGTAATAGTGCAAGTGATGAAAACTATTTGGTAGGGAAGGTTTAGTCCTAAAATGGTAGGTTTTATTATATTTCGTATTGCCTTTTTATATGAAACTATATAGTAAAAGTGTATTTTTTACAAATTCCTTTTCCGAAACTGCCTTGCTGTACCAATACTCTGATGCTCCTCAGGTTTCAGCAGAAATACTGCTGCAAAATGATGTGTTTTGTGGCTCACCGGCATCCAAGAGCTTTGTTAGTTTAAGTGACTGCCATGCAATTTTAATTTGGGCTTTGAGGATTGTTTTTATTACTCCATTGTTAAGACATTGGACACAAAAGGTTATCTGTATTGATTTGTTTTGCATATCTTTTGTGGTGCGTGTGTGCTTAGATGAATAATACAAGCATGTTCTGTATATTAAGAAGAGGTCAGAGCATTGATTGGAAAAGCAGAATATTTTCTCTTTGTGTTTGGAAAATACTGACTTGATCATTGATAAAAACCATATGAAAGTTACAGTTATATATTAAGAAAAACATCATGCCCCGCATGTTGAGTATGTTGTTTAAACCTTGCTTCCACCGTGATTTATTATGCTGAAGTTCAGAGTTCCTTAGCGTAAAAAGGAGCACTGCTCATACAATTAACTAAACAGTTTTCATTTTTCACGTTGCTGTTGGCAGAGGAGAAACAAAGATGTTTAAAATTTCGGTTTGGCCTCTATGGAATGAACTTTTTTATACATGGCACTATTATGGGTATAAATATTTGTTCAAGGCTTTGCATGCACCCGTGTGCATGCCGGGGGGGGAGGGGGGGGGGGGGTGTTACAATACCAGAATTTCACCACGTGCTGTAGTGTGAGATTCAAGTGTTCCATGTGTTGTAGCAGAATATATTTTTTATTCTTTCTTTTCAATGGGATGTCTTCCCCGTCAACAAAAATAAAATGGTTTTCCATTGCAGTGAGTTTCATTTTGACACCATGTGTAAGCAGTGCCTGCGTAGGCAGGGGTAGCTCTTATCTGGCACTGGGCAGGTCTGGACAGCTCGTGTAAACATCTGACGTGAGGAAGTTTCACTCAGAAGGATAACATGGTTCCAACATTGTTTATCCCGAGCAGTTCATATTTGAACTTTGGTTGGTCTGTTCTTTCAAAATAACTATTTAGGAATATATTCATCTCTTTTAGTTTTGAATACAGCATACCGCTGCTTACGGTTTATAGAATTCCCATATAAATCACCAAGCAGGAGAGACAGCTAGAAACTAAAACACTGTGCTGCGTTCAGATGGAGTGATTTAAAATAAAGCAGTGCCAGTGGGTTTGAACTTCGTGTACTTTAGGTTTTATTATTTGTGTTACAGAGGAGTCTGTTACTCTGATGCCCGTTTGCAGCGGTCTGCCCGCATTTGAAAAGTAATGTAAATTGGGTTAATGGTAACACCAACACTTCGCAGGCCAATCGTGGAACATGGAAATAACAGTAGTCTGGGGGCATTTTGCATCTTTGCTCAAAGGGATAGCAAATATCTTTTTTAGTGCCTATTCAATACAAAAGAATGTGTGATGTGTTCTCCTTGTTTCTCTGAGGTGCTTTTCTATCAAGAGGGATTCACCTACTTACCAGTTGAATCCACAACTTTTAGACTCTTGTAAGACTGTGCTATGACTTGTCAATATGCAGTAGGGTCTCTTTTATCTGAAACTAAGGTTCTGCTTCTCCGGGAGGAGCGGCATCTCTCACAGCTTGTGAGGAAGATCAGTAAAAGACACCAATGTGGCCTTGTAAGTACTGGCTCAAAGGATGGAATGTCTTACCCTTTTTTGTTGCTTTAATAAAGGCACATCATTTTTTACATCAGCCGGTAGTTACTGGGGAAGATGTTCCTCTGCCTGCTCGTGGTGTTCGTAGAAACTCTGCTTCTTTTTCTGGTTGCCCAGGGACAGTTTGCCTAGAAGCTGCATTAACCATCTCTGTAATTCTAATGGCACTTTTATGAGAGTCTGCAGACATCATTGTGCACCTCCTGCACATTCAGCTTTTTAATAGCCCAAATATTCCTATATCTAGGGGAACAACGAACACCCAAGGAAGAATGGCTAAACCTGGACAGATGAAAATGTATGGTTATTCATGCCTGTCTTTTCTTTAATTGGAGGTACAATGCAGAGAGTTGAAGCACAGCCACAGTGTTGAATTAATAGGTTATCTTCCTGCTTAATTCAGAGAGTCACTTTCTTCTGTTCATGTAACTTTCCAGTGGGTGAGCTTGGGATCATGTTTTCCTTTAAAAAAAGAGGTAGTAATGCAAGTTTATTCATATATTTGTATATGTGAATCTGTACTATAAGTAGTTTTTAACTTAAATGGCCCAGCATCCACAAGTAAAGGAGCAGCCTGTGTCTAGCCAACTTGAAGCAGGGATACTCACTGCTTTAGGATGATACGCGTTATACTGTTTCTCCATTCTTTTTCCAGTTGGAGCTGGTTTTCTTTCTGTTCTTCATTATCACAAATTATCTCAGGCCTGCTCAGTGATTTTGTCTGTACCACTTCATGTAACTTTTATGCTGCCTGCCCTGAACCTGTTTGATTTCTAAAAGCTTTTTTTCTAATAGACTTAAAATAGTGCCTGGAAGTAATGATTGTATAGAAAGCTGTAGAGGAAGCGGTGCTACAGGGAAAAACAGAAATACCACTCAGCATAGGCCTTGAGGGCTTTCCATTTAATACAGTGGGATTTGTATTGACAGCTTTCTGTGTTTCTAGCTTTCTCTTGTCTCTGCCCTGTTCTGAGTGGAGGACTCTACTTGGTTTTAATGCAGTGTCATGTGGCTAAACAGACTTGAAAGTGGATAGCAATATTTTTGTATTTGATTGATGTGTTGGTTATGTAATGGTTACAGAAACATTTAATTCCAACTTCAGATGCGTGAGTTTCTTCTGAATTGAAGCTATGTAGAGATAGGCTTAGATCTCCCCAAGAGATCAGTTTTGAAGGTCATATATTCCTCCTCTCTTTTTCATTGCTTGTAAAACTGTTGGAGTGTATAGTAAGTGCTTGCTTGGAATTGCCTGAGAGTGATGCAGGGAGGCAGAAACTGATTCGCATCTATTCCTCTGGTGAGATGGTTGCTGCTTTTTGCTCAATCCTTGATTATAATCTTTCCCTCTGCAAAGTTCAGTAACCAGTCCGTAGTTCTGGGATCTGGTTCCCAATCTGGCAGTGCTCCTGCTGGCTTGAAAGACCATGCAGAGCTGTTTTGAGCCTTTATCTTCTTAGGATCTGAGGTCCGTTGTAAGCTCTCTGTGTTTTGAATCAGCAACCAGGAGGCATTTTATATGGCGATTAATTTCTTTTTTTTACAGCGGCAACCCTGGAGATTCTTCTTTGAAAAACAAACACATAATTTTTTAAAACTTTCTCCTCTGACCGTGGCTGTGTAGACGATGTGAGTTCAGTATGTCCTTAAAATATGCCGTTATAGCGGTCCAGCAGGCTTTTAACTCCCTCGCTTACATGAATCATCCATCCCTGTCTTAGCAGATCATTTTGATTAGCTGTAATTTGTCCCATCTGAATCAGAATTAGCTTCTACCAGCCCCATAATCTCCCAGCCCTACAGTACAAGCAAGCAGCCTTGCCTGAGCTGCTGCTCCTCTGAGCTGTATGGACGTCTGCTAGTTTCATTTCAGCTTTCCCCATCTGTGATGGAGCTGCTTAGTGCTGATAGTGAAGGCTGCACATCTCTACCTCTTTTTTTGTTAAGATATGTGAAGACATTTTCTTCTACTTAGATTGACTTTTTAGCCTCCGAAATCAAAGCCCTTCCAGGACAAATTGTATGAGCAAACAGATGCCAGCACAAGAGGGAAGGGAGATCACATCCTGTGTTGTGCGAACAGACAAATGTGAACAGATGTACAGCTCGAATCTGGCAGAAATGCACTCCTGCCAGTGACTCCTTTCTAGTTATGACAGCTGGAAGGAAATGAATGCACCACAAAACCACTATGATAATTGCCATTACCCTGTGCTGGCAGCCTCAGCAGTGAGGTCAGGAATGGGAAAGACAAAGACTCAGCTCGCCTCCCAGGTGAAAGCTGAGGCAAGTTGGCGAGGCAGTAGGAAAACCTCAGCGAATGGCGGTGCACCTCAGAAAGTCTGGTGTTTGAATGGGATCTTATTAGATTTCTCCTTTCCTCTTGTGTAAAGTGTTTGGTGGTTTTTGTTTTCTTTCTTTTTTTTTTTTTTTCCCTCATGATTATGTAAGTACTCTGTTCCTTCAAGCACTCGTGTTGATGTTAATGGGGATTTCAGCTCTGAATGCTTATTCCCTCAACTTCCACTTCTCTAAACCCGGGCCGCCAAGCAGGTCTTCCTACTGCTGGAGATCCTTTATTTTGAGGGAAGGATCTTTGTGTGTGCATGTTTTGTGTACATCTTTGCCCTGCAGGTTTTGAAAAATAAGAAAAGGGCTCAGCAGCTTGCTTGCTGAATCCCTGCATAACGTACTGCTGCTACTGATTTCTTCCCTTGCCAGTGCTGGTGGTACTCGGTCCACAGAGTGCTTTCTTTCTGTCTGTGTTAACTCCCTGTGCTCACATGAACAAAGTAGTGCGGAGGGCACAATTAATAAATCAAGGCTCAGTTCAAGCCTAGCCCTGGCTTATGCTTGTGGTTTAGGAGTGAGCTACTAGCTAGGTCATCGTAACAAGACTGGGATGTCTACCAACACAACTTCTTTTCCTTATCAGGCTGATGGACAGTGGTGGATTTTTAGGCGTGTGGGTTATTTTTTTTTTGTTTGTTTTCAATTGAATGTTGCCATCTGTTTTCAAAGAGCCAAAGCAATGGGCTCTCAGCTCGGCCAAAAGGAGCTTATTGCTTCCGTACATCCTTGTATTCACCATAATGTATTGTAAACTGTCTTAGGGTTTGGCTACAGGAAATGAACAGGTTGGAGAAAGTTTAAATGTTTTGAAAGAAAACAGAAATGGAAGCCTGGGATGAGCGATAGGGTTTTTGTGCAATAATCATGGGAAAGAAAATATATGAAGAATGAAGTAATGGAAAGCTGAGGAGAAGGAGAAACCTGGTGGAATGCAGAGTTAAACCGTTTTGGATTTAGATGCACTGATTGCTGAGTCATAACCAATGACTTTGGGCATTGGTATTGAGCTGAGATTTTAAGGAGGAAAGAGAAAGATTAGCATTGTGAGCTGTTTCAGGGGTGTGAAATTGTTTATCTTGTGTGAAAATTGACCATTTTCCCCTTTCATTTTGCTGGTCACTAGTTGCAAAAAAAATAAGAACTTGTCTCTTAAATGTAGTGCTGTCTTTGATTGAAAGAAAATCCTGTCAGTAACTTCAGATACCAAAGACTTCTTGATGTGATTTCCTCTGAGAATATGGGCTGAGTCATTCCCTGCCTGATCCTTCAGGCATCCTCTCTCTGTCCTTTAATTGTTTCTTCCTAATTGAATGAGGTGCTGCCACCAATTCCCTCTGGATGTGATTTGTTTTAAAATCACACCTGACAAGGAATACAGCATTGGGTTTAACTTCATATAACTTCCCATCTTCGTATCATAGCTGGCCGACTGTTTCTCATTGTAGACCATAGTTGACTGAGTTTGGGGTATGAGTGATCTGACCCAATAGCAGCATTGGCTTTACAAAGAGAAGTAGCTTTCTGGACTCCCTCGGTTTTGTTGACTAGATTGTCAGTATCTGTCATGGGAGCCTCAATACTCATCTCTCTTCACTTCAGCATGTTAACTAATTCATCATCAAAAGTGCTGTTTGTTGTAAGAAGGATGGAACAATCCCTTTACTTGAACCCTCCAAGAAAGACCTACCTGCCGTTTAAGAAGACATGCTTGGATGTTCCCCTAAATGAAGGGGCACTGACGAAGTCCCATAGTCTACCACACAAGTGGTCTTGCTCAAAAGTTCAGATGTCCAAAGTATCTGGTACCAAAAGGCAATCCCTTGAGAATACTTCTGAGCCTGAATCCCAGTGTGCTGCACACTCCCAGCACTGTCATTTCGTATTTGAAATGGCAAAATGTAGATGACAGCATTTAAATATTTCCTTTTTCAGTCCTGCTCTAACCCCCTGTATATGAGTATTGGGATACTCAGCCAGTGAGGCATGTGGTCCTCAGGCTTTGGGACCAGCGGGGCAGTTCTGTGCCTGCATGGCTGAGCTGTGCGAGTCTCTAAGGTCACGCCATCGTGCCAAGTTGTCCTGGTACACACTTGGAAACCTTCAATTAAAGCATGACAAATCCACCTGAAATCTTATAACTTTGGATGCAGGTGAAGTGTTATTCTTTTCCCTCTGAGGTCTCAGAAGACAACTAAAGAACTGGTGAAACAGAATCCCCAACAATTACTAACTTTCCCATACCTACTGATGGGACTCATGGGTTGTTGGTTTTTTTGCAGTACAAAGGTCCTGGGGAGAAGGACTTCCTTGTTTTGTGTTGCAGTGATGCACTGCTTTGTGGCTTTGGTTTGTAAGATGCCAGACTTGGACAAAACATTGCCGATCATCTCCGGTTCTTAAGCAGAAAAGGATGGGAATGCCGTCAATGAGGAGATTGTGGGAAGGATGATATTAAAACAATGCAGAAAATGTGGCCATTTTGAGACAGCTGTGGGCTAAGGAACATTAGTAATCCTGGGAGTGAAGGGGGCTTGGCAGGGCATTGGGTTCCCAGCGCTTCCCTACAAACCTGAACTTAATTATAGTGAAAACTTTTTGCCTGGGAAACAGTGCTCCGTTCCAGGTATGTTTATTCGATGCCATCCAACCCATTCCTCTTTTCATTTTCGCCACTTCATTTGAAAGTAGCCTATTAATTTCAGGATATTACACTGTTACTGAAGGAGAGCTTGGCGTATGTGGGCACAGAACAGTGCTAAATACTTCAGTGGTTAGTAATTTTTCTCCCGAAACATGCAGAAATGATTCAGGTGGTTAAACAACAAGATGGATTTTCCTAGCATGGGGGTGATACTGGGAATTTAACAACTGTGGAAAACACATTTTCCACACCGAAATTAGGGGATTTGCTTGTGCATGGAGGACAGCCCCAGACTATCCTGAATAGCAGACTTCAGAACTGATGAGTATGTGATGTAGTCTCGGAGAAATGAAACTGTAAATAAGAGTAGGGGGGAGCAGGTGAGTAGAGAAGCAAGTTGAAGTGAGTAAAGTGGCAGGCGTGTACAGAAGCAAAGGGCACAAATGTGCACCATTCCTGCCCAAGCACTTCAGCCTGTTCTCATAAACTTGAGCACAAAAAGAAACCCAAATGTCTGGCACCAGGATATTATGTAATGTTGTTCTACACCATTTTCATTGTCGGAGATCCTTGGTCGCGGCTGCTGGCAGGCTGTGTGTTGCTGCTGGATCACTGTCCTGAGGTGCCTCTGCACAAGTGGAGGAGCAGACTCCCCGCACTGCACCCTTTGGTGTTCAGCAGCCACTTCTGTGTGTACAAGGCAGTGCTACATATGCATCTGTGTTAGAAACTGACTGAAGTTGTGGTCCATGGCTTCCTGCAAAGCCCCTCCTTGAGAGCAAACAGATGGGAAGGGATCCCACTGTGCTCGTTCCTCACCTCCTAATAAAACCCACCCTCCAAGTCACTGGGAGCTTGGAGCCAACACGGGTTGCCCTTGAGGGTCAGTGCTGCTCCTTTCTGTCTCTACTTTGCACGTGCCCATCGTTGTAAAACATCCTCCTCCTGTCATTACGGCTTAATGACTTTCCCTTCAACTTCTCAAGAGGTATTAATGTCTCCATTAACAGCCACCAGAAATGGAGGCTCCATATATCACATAGCAGCTCCCCATCCTTCTCCTCCTGCAGAAGTTTCAGAAGCAGTTAAAATGTAGCCGTGGAGAAAATTAATGGCCCAATGTACAAAATCTGTAATTGCTGCTAGCGGCGGGGAGGAGGAGGAGGTGGAAGCGCTCAATCTTCATGTAATTAAGTGCCCTGTTCTGTGCCCATGTGCTTCACACATGAGCGATGGTAGGAAGATGGTAACAAGGTAGGGGCCTTATGCCCAGCACAGTATAAGGGGAGGTGTTGTGGCATGGCAGTTCCATGCCCACCGCCCTGTGGTGCAGCCCCTTTCCCTGACCCCCAGCTGCCCCTCCCCTGGCACAGCTCCATGCCGTTCCCTCGGGCCCTGTCGCTGTCACACAGAGCAGAGCTCAGCGCTGCCCCTCCGCTCCCTGTGAGGAGCTGCAGCCGCCATCAGGCCTCCATCAGCTCCTTGGGGCCTTGGCTGCTATGGGGAAGTGACAATGGGGACCAGGATCCTGAGGGACCTCCTCAGCCCCAGCACTGCAGCTACTGGGAGGTGGCACATCAGCGCAGCTTTTTGGGAGGAACAAAACAAAGCAGAAGAGCGCTTTCAATTAAGAACAAAATTATTTTTAAAAGACACAAAAAAAACCTGTCAGATGATAAAACATTAATGAATCCATCAATGCTATGAGCTCTCCAAGCATTTTCAGTTCTGCCAGCTTTGGAAAGAATAAAGGCTTTAAAATCATTTAAAAAGATTGGCAGGATTTGATGCTGCAGGTGTGCAGCACCCCTTCATTCTTTATATAAAGTAGTCCTTCAGCCCAGAAGAGCAGCAGAACACCCTTCCTGACCCCTGTTGATCGGGGCACTGAGCAGTGCCCTGCTCTCTGCAGTGGGAGTGTCAATGGAGCTCAGGATGAGGCCCGTACCTGGAGATGGCATTTTGAACCTGGAAGTTGCCCCTCTGGCCAGCTTCCTGCAAGAACTACTGTCACCATCTTCTCAGAGCAGAGGAGATCTGGGTGCTGTTTGGCTGCAGAGGGAGGAAGCATGGTGCAGTCAGAGCACTGTGTTACCTGGATGATGGGTTCAGAGCTACATCTCAGTGGGTGCCCCATCCCTGCAGACACTCAAGGTCAGGCTGCATGGGACTCTGAGCACCCTGATCAAGCTGTAGGCATCCCAATTCTTTGCAGGGGGTTGGGCTAGATGGCCTTTTAAAGCCAAGGTGCAATCGTGCACCTCCAGCTGTCATACACAAGTGCAAAACTGTCACTTACCATAACTTTTATTGCAATGGTACATTCACGTTTCCTCATGGACGGGCGCGGCTTGTAAAGCACCAAGTAATGAAGTTACATGGTTCTGCTCTTTCATGTGCACTGATTTCAGCCATCAAAGACAGCTATAAAACTAACAATAAACAATGCCTTCACCTATCTACAGTCAGGCTGGGAAAAAACTAGGCCAATTTTACCTCATCACTCCTTGGCAACTGAATTCTCACAGATTTTAAGACCTTGTCATTTAAGTAACTGCTGCTATTGCTTTCAATGCTTCAGATCCGGGCTGTGAGTGCCTCTGGCCTCACCACTCACCTACCCTCATTTTTTACCACTCCAAAGCCCAGTGGAGCGCAGTGCCCCCCACAGCACACCCCAATCTGCTCCCGGGTAGGTTGTCAGTAGCATTCACTCTGAACACATGAGGGCGGTTGCAGACTTTGGCCGGGCCTCCTCCACGCAGCCAAAGCCCTTCAGAAACGACAGAGATCCCGCCACCGATTAGCACGTACAAACATTTATTTTGAAATTTCCGTTCTAACCATTATGAAGAATTACATCATCAAAGCACTTTATGGCAGTGAAAATAGCTCTTACCCCTCTGACTCATCCGTTACTCCATTAAAGCTGCAAAATGTGCAATCTGCTTGAAAAATAGGTTGCTTTTATTCAGTTTCCCACGAAAAGTCAAAATTTAATAACAAAACAAAACAAAACAAAACAACAAAAAAAGAAACCCAGCTTATAGGGACTCTACATCTGCTCCTCTCCCCCCTTCCCCCAAAAATAACTTACAAAGATAGTTTAAAGTTTTAAATGAGTTTTAAACCAAGTGCATCTTTTTTATTTTATTTTTTTTTTCCATAATAATCTTAAAATTCTAAAAACCCATAATTTACTTTCTTGGAAAAAAGGCAGCGAGCCGTTGCTTCTTGATTGGAAGAATGTGTATTTCGGGCGAGTTCATTTTCTTTAGCTTTACGCTCCTGTTCTTTACGGGTTTCCTAAGCGCCTCGGCGTTGTCCCGGGGCTCGGGCTGGCTCTTCACATCATAACACTGCAACACTGAGTCCTGGGGCATGTCCCTTTTGAAGGAGAAGTTTTTGGTGGACACCCCTGACAGGCCCTTGATCTTGCCGCAGAAGATGGCGGGCACAGCATCCTTGACGGAGACGATCACTTTGGCTGTCTGCGAGGTGCTGACAATCTCGATGTTGTTGCCACCGGCCTTGGGTTCACAGGCCGCCCTCCCGGCCGGTTCCACCAACCACTTCTGTGGCGGCCGCAGGAGCTCACCTGGCCCTGGCCCCGCCACCCTGCCCTCCGCCTTGCCCGCAGCCTCTGGCGCTTTGGCGGAGGTGAAAGGGGTGGCCGGCTTGTCCTGTGGGCTGCCCTCGGTACTGGGCCCGCTGCCGGCCATCTCCCCATGGGGGCCCCCTGGCTTGCGGCAGGAGGAGAGAGACAGGTCCAGTGCCCCATCCTCAGGGGATGGCGGTGGCGGGGCAGCCTCGCAGGCCCGAGGCACAGGCGGGCCCTTCATGGAGAGGTCCAACGCCTCATTCTCGCTGCCCATCTTGATGACAGTGTGGCGGCTTAGCTGGGAGAAGTCCCGCTGGTGGACGAGGTCGAAGGGCTTTGTCTCCTCCTTCTCCAGGGGAGTCTGGGTGCCCTTGCAGGGCTGCGGGGTGAAGACTGGGGGCTTGGGTGGGTCGGTGGCTACCTTGGCCTCAGCGCCGTGGGGCACGGGGATGGGAACGGGGATGGGAATGGGCACGGGGACGGGCAGTGGCACAATGACAGGGTAGGGCACCAGCAGTGTGGCAGGGGGTACCAGAGGGGAGAGGGGTGAGCTGAAGGCCTGGGGTGGGAGGGCAGCATAGTCAGGAGGGGGCTGGCAGGGGGCTGAGCCCAGGGTGCCCTGCCCTGAGGGGAAAAGGTCCTGCAGGACTGCAGCGAAACCAGGCGTCTGAAAGACAGGCGGCAGCACGGGCTCCTGGCCTGGGCCCGAGGGCTTGGGGTCCAGGAGCTGGGGCTGACTGACAGGGGCAGAGGCGCCCGGGAAGAGGCTGCCATGCAGGGGGCTGGCTGGGCAGGCAGTGCCGGGGGGCAGCACCAGGGGTGAGTTGAGGTGCTGGAAGACATGCTGCTCCAGCAGGACTGGCAGTGGGACGGGGCCTTGCGTGGTCATGACGTATGGGGTGGCACCACCAGCCGGCATCTGTGGGGCAGTACTGCCAGCCACCTGCAGGTGGATGGGGAGGACAACGGGGCTGTCCCCAAGGCAGATGGGCTGCAGCACGGTGGCCG
The DNA here is from genome assembly GCF_054131305.1 of Coturnix japonica. Lineage (NCBI taxonomy): Eukaryota > Metazoa > Chordata > Aves > Galliformes > Phasianidae > Coturnix > Coturnix japonica. Next base: position 110,756,008 of record NC_140663.1, read on the forward strand.
CCACCTTCAGTGCCACCCCACTCTGTGACTCGGCCGGCGGTGTCAGGATGGAGGGAGCAGGGACAGTCACCAGCGGGGACAGGGCCTTCTTCATCAGGTCAGCTGAGTTGATGTTCCAGGCCTCTGCCGTGATCAGCTGGGCCACACCGTTCTCCAGCTTGTTGTTGGCCATCGCTGCCGGTGGGCTGGTGACATCCATGGGCAGGTTGGGGGTCTCCTTGTAGAGCTCCTCCATCTCGCAGGGCTTTGTGGCTCCGCAGCGCCGTGCTCACATCACCATCAGCAGGACGGGGCTGCCATGGGCTCCGGCATTGACATCGCTTGGCCTGCGATGCAGAAACATGGTTTAGGCACTGCATAAATCTCCTCCTTAACAAAACATTTGCGACTGTCTTGGAAGACCCTGTCGCCAAAACAAGCCCTTAAACGTTTCCACGTTTCAGGGCAGTGGCTCCACAACTCACAGCGGTAATGTACACAGCGATGCTATATATACAGACATCCGTGAGTGCTGTACGAAGAGTTTTGAGGAACTTATATTTAGCCATAAACACAGATAATTTAAAGGACTTGAGGGCTGCCTGTAGTCAAAAAGCCCCACCCATACGCAAGCCAACCCAAGGGCTCGGGCAGCCCCTTCTGCCGCCTTAAACAAAGCTCTGCCTAATGACAGTGTGTGGCAGAGCCCAGAGACTGCGCACTGCTTTAACTCAGCAGGAGCACAAAACCAAGCGTTTCTAAAAATACACAGCTCAGAAATGTTCCACCGTGGCAAAGGGTCCTCGGTTCCCCTGTAAGAACTGTCTTGTTTTCCTCCCATGGGGTTTTACTTTAGTGGGTCAGGCCATTGGTGCAGTACCTCTGACACGGCCCTTTAGAAGGACTAGAGGAAGCCATGAGGATGACCAGAGAGCCAGAATACCTCCTCTGTAAAGAAAGGCTGAAGAAGTTGGGCTTGTTCAGCCTGGAGAAGGCTGCAGGGAGACCTCATTGTGATCTTCCAATACTTGAGGGGAGCTTATAAACAGGAGTGAGAGTGGCTTTTTATAAGGGCAGATAGAATCCTGGAATCATAAAGGTCAGAAAAGACCACTACGATCACCCAGTCCAACTGTCAGCCCATCACCACCACCCCACTAAAGATCATCTCCCTCAGTGCCACATCTACGTTTCTTCAACACCTCTAGGGACAGAAATCCTTTATTCAGATGTTGGTGAGGTGCTAGCACAGCTGCCCAGAGAAGCTGTGGTGCCCCGTCCCTGGAGGCGCTCAAGGCCAGGTTGGATGGGCTCTGGGCAGCTGAGCTGGTGGGGGGCAGCCCTGCCCACAGCAGGGGTTGGGGCAGGGTGGGCTTTAAAGTCCTCACCAAACCATTCTGTGATTCTGATTCAGATTTACTTTACCAGCCGATGCCTTTATCTAAACCAAGCAAATGTCAACAGAAAAAAAAGGACATAGACTGTTTCTGTTGATGACAGTGAAATCTACAACCTGTTTCCTTCAAAAATCAACACTCTGCTCCCCCCATGCTCCCCCGCGAAGCAGTATATTAATGGCACTGTGCATTCATTTATTCAGAAGGGTAAATAATTTCCGCCCGCAGATTTTGCCATGCTGCCCGTGCCACTCCTGAAGTGAGCAGCGCATCCTGCGGTAATAATCACCATGGAAACTTGTCCGTTTTTAACTCTGTTACCATGGGGAAGCACCGGAGCACCCCAGATTTACATTTCTCACCTGCGCCACAGCTGCACGCTGTTACCCAAGAGCAGACCGCACGCCATCACCATCACCATCACCATCACCATCACCCTGCATCCTTGACCCACAGCAGCCACACGCAGACCCTAAGCCTGTGTTGGGTACACAGAGTTGATGACCTTAGTGGTCTTTTCCAACTTTAATGACCCCACAATTGTACGGATGGCCCCGCTGCTCACAGCGCTGCCCTGCCCACATGAATGGCTGTGGGAACAGCACCGTCACCTGCCAGCTCTACACAGACAGACGCAAAAACCAACCCCCAAACAAAGGGCAAACCACGGCCAAGGCGGGGAAACGGGAAACCAGAGCATCCCTCCTGAGGCCTGTAAATCCCCAGGTTTGGCAGCACGGTGTCACGGCCAGAGCAGGACTACAGCAATGTTGGGAGTTAATAGCTGGGGCCGGGCGAGCGAAATCCCGATAATGTATCATCGGGTACATCTGATTTTTAAAGAGGATTTTTAAAAGTAAACAGATGAGTCATTCCTTCTCCCCCGCCACTGCTGGCTGGGAGAGAATAATTCATGATTCTTCTCATCTCGTGAAACACTGAGAGGAAAACACGACTGCGGGGTTGAGGGGTTCTGTTTGTTTCCTCACTCAGTGCCTGCTGCAGGCAGAGATTCCCGAGCACAAGAAAGCAGGAGAGAAATAATGCTGCTGATTCAGACAGCGACGAGCAGCAGCACCAAAGCAAGCAGGCCCATCTTGTTGGGGAATTAAAAAGGGGTTTTATACTTCTCACGTCATCTCTCTCCTTATAAAAGAACCCTTCAAAACTCCCTCAGGCCTGCAGCCCAGCCCTGCACCCCTACTGCCCTCTGTTCTGTAGCACTGAGGAGCACTGCAGGCGGCACTGGTACTTCTGCTCTGCCGTTTGTTTGCAAAGCGTGAGACGATCTCTGCATTTCCACAGCAAATGAGTGATCTGGTGGGGATGGGAAATGACCTTCTATTCCCCTGGTAAAGCCGTTTAGCTTTGAGAAATAGAAAAATTAAGATGAAAATTATGCCGCGTACAAGCCTTGAGGGATTAGCATGCTGCATGGAGCCACAGAGAGAGACAGATAACTGTGCAGGATGAAAGTCTGAAGCATCATAAAATCCCCCATTGCTGCTTTAGAAAGTGACAGGGCAGAGTAGGTATCTAGACGAGGGAAAGAAGAGCTCATCTATCACCATCAGGCACCTGGAAGAAATGCCTGCTTCTTGCTCTGGGGCTTTTAAGGCATGGTCATATGCAGTTCCAGGCTACATCCCCTGTGTCCCTGAGGTATAGGAACCCAGTGGTGCCAGCAGCACCTAGGTGGCAGGGCACAACTCTCAAGGCCAGGTTGGATGGGGCCCTGGGCAGCCTGAGCTGGTGGGGGACAGCTGTGCCCATGCCAGGGGTTGGGGCTGCATGGGCTCTGACATCCCTTTCAACCTAAACTGTTCTATGTATCTATAATTCTATGCAGAGGACCTACACTGAACTGCATTTTCCAACACTGTTATTAACAGTGAAAGCTGTACTACATTTCTCCTTTAATAAAGAATAACCTGAAGTGAGTACTGCTGTTACTTTGAGGACTGCTGCTCCTCTACTCATATGGAGAGCTGCCTGGCTTTTAAAGCCAGTGCTATGTATCTGATAAGCAAGAAGGAAGGCAGTGCAACTCAGCAAAACCGCCTTAAGGTTCCTCTCTCTGCCTCACCCCAGTGCCAGAAAATCAATTAATTTCACTTTCCCTACTTATCTATTTAATATTTAATTTGCTGTTTGTTTTAATTGAAAATAAGCTTACAACACCGAGAAGAAAGCTATTGTAAATAACTTGGGTTTTCCCACCGGGGTGCTGATAAGAGTTAAGTTCATGGCACTAAGCAATGATGTGTGCAGCTCTACAGGAAATGATATGTTAGCTATGCAGAAATGCCATTATGAGGGCGGTGATAACTCCGTCCTGCTTGCTGATCCCCTGCCGATGTCAGCTTTTCCCAGGGCTGTGGGTGCTCGCTGTGGGACCACCCATGCCACGCATGCAATTGCCTGCAGCCAAAGCCCACCCCATCTTTCTGCTTCCTTCTGCAGTAGATAAGGCAGAGGGCAACCAGGGCACACACTGACACACAGCAGCGAGCCGTAAATCACCTTGCATCCTGTGACTTGTGCTGTGCTGTTACAGCCGCACATACACAAAGACTCCATGTTGTTACTAAGGTTGTTTCAGGAACAGAGAATAGACATACCCAAACTGTATATAAGGTTAACTAATGTATATGCACGCACTATGAGACATGACTGTTCTGAAACCACTGGAGATGCTGCTCTTCCCCAGTGTTCAGGTCTCTTCTATCCACAGCACATCCCAATCCTAGTTGTCTCACAGCTGTTGCAGCAGAAGAGCCTTGCTGTTGGGAACAAACCCTACCCAGACAGGGCTCTATTTTCCCCCTCAGAGCAGCACGGCAGTGCCCACACACCAGCAGCTTGCTCAGCTTGCACTAAGCTGGACACACACACTCAGAGCCCCAGACAGCGTACGGAAATCTGACATATTGAACCTGACATGTGAAGGATAAATATAAATTTGCCAGCCGTAATTACTGCTGAGTCACGTGCCGCAGAGTTTGGTGACATCCCTGCAACCTCACTGCAGCTTTCACGCTCCAAATTCCTGTTCAGATGGGGAACATGAGGCACTGTTCCCAGAACATCCGGGTGCGTCAGTTCTTTGGGACAGGGGCACTAGGGGCTGCTGCACTGCCCTGGGTATCCCACAGGGATGGCAAATGGCAGCAGGGTGGGGGCCTAAGAAACCCAACATGAAAGTGATGGAGGGAAAAACTGGACGTACTTGAGGGATATCTCTTGTGCCAGAGCTCCCGGAATTCACCACACCTCGACCCACACGTTTTGATACACACGCCGTGCCCAGGGTGTTTAATTCTGGAGCGAGACAGTAGGAAGGATGCAAACCTACACTGGCATTGAAAGGCTTCTTAGCCTTGAAAAGCAAATGGCATGATTTTCCTATGGGAAAAAATATTTTAAACAATTTTTCCTGTCATTAAATATCCCATTTAGCTGATTATTTAGTATTGTTTTCAATCAAAACATTCTATTTGCCAGCAAAGCAATGAAAAATGAGCTGCTTTGAGAGCACAGAGCTAAACAAAACAAACGAGAGCTGTGACTTTACAGTTAATTTTTTAAAACACGCATTTTGTTTTCCCAGCAATCGATACCCCAATGATAACAAGAGGAAAAGGATATCAATTAAACATAATTGCCAGTCCCGCTTCCCCCCAAACCCACAACAAAAAGCACTCAGCGTCAGCCTGATAAAATATTTGCTCCTTTCCCAGTCGAGGGCTTTATTAAACAGTCCTTAAAGCACAGTGTTTCCTACAAAGGGTCTCAGAGTTTGATGTCAGTGACAAGACTTCAAAGCCTCGCCAGCTCCTCGGCAGAGGTTTGTTCCCAGCTCAGCAACCTTCCTCCCGACACACTCCCCCGACCCCACACTCACACACTCTCCCTGTGTTCCCTTGATGTTTCCCAATACTCAGATGAGAACTGGTTTGATGGAGGCTGCCCTTTACAGACATGACCATGCAGCTCCTGCTCACAAGGGACAGGGACCCATCACACCAATCACCCTGCTCAGCTGGCCAGCTCAAGTTAAAATCCATTTTGTGAACCACTACAGCACTTCTGCAGGTGAAACACCTTACTTTGCCTCGTTGCACCATGATGGCTTCAACACCCTCAGCTGCCTCCTAGCCAGCAAATCCTTTCACGTCCCCTCCTTAAGGCTCGCCAGCTCCAGTCAAAAAACACTTGATGCAAGCGAGGCCGGGACAGGGACAAGCTCAGTAATGTTGCAACGATCACCATTCACCTGGTGCTGCCACCCAAACCCTCTCACGGCAGCAAGGAAGAATGAGCATGAGGCAGGCTGTGATCATAACTGAACATCATCACTCACTGAGTCAACACCTCCTCACTGAGGAGAGACTGAGAGAGCTGGGGCTGTTCAGCCTGGAGGAGAGGTGGCTTTGGGGAGACTTGATAGCGGCCTTTAAGTACCTAAATGGAAACTGTAAGAAGGAATGATTGTGACAGACTCCTTAGCTGTTTGGAGGGCAAAAAATGGTGATTTAACACTACATCCCTTCTTCACCAACTTGAGTAACTATATCCTCCTTCAGCTCGCCTGTTCAAGATCAATTTTTATACTCGTAGCTCCAGATTTACTGGACTGCCTCTCCCTCTCCAACACGTCATCACATCAGTACACCAAACCCAACATTTCGTCAGCTACTTGATGCCACTAATCCTCATGCAGACAGCACACCCACGCCAGGTTTCAAACATGCCACCTTATCCAAAGCTGTGTGGATGGAAAAGCTTCCAAGCAAAAATAGCCCCTTATTTTTATCCTTGCAAAATGTGTAAGCAGCTGCAGGCATTTTGTTTATAAGAGCCAGAAAAACACAGAATTCCTGTGATGTGAGGAAAAACGCAGCTTTTTTTTTTTTTTTTAATCTCCATTTCACATCCGTTTACACACCGGTTTCCATCCCATAAGCTGCACTGAGCCTTTCCTGGTCCCTAGGAACCAGTCAACACAAACCTATTTTGCAGACATGTCTTGCAGCAGGAAACAAGATCAGCGCTTCCCATGCTTTTCCATCAAACCTTAGAAGAGCCCATACATCACAATGACCGCAGTACACCAAATTTTGTGATTATCACTTCCCCCATCTTAACGATGGCTGCCTGGTACCAGAATAGAAGCCTGCTGCCACGGGATGCAGAGCCCCTGACATATTTACTGCAACATTCGTCACCAGCCATCTCCATCGCGACGTGCTCTACTACGTGTGCTGAAAATCTTACGGAAGCGGTGGGACACGGAACGGCAATTACATCTTTCCCAGATGAGACCGCTGCATTAATGGACCAGCATAATCCATCATCATTGACTGTAAGTCCCCTGGGGCACGTCACCAGGCCACTCCAGCAAACCTGGAGGGGAGGTCTGGCGTCCGGCTGTGCTATCCAGCCTCAGAGATCAGTGGCCGCACACTGATGGCTCGGCTCTCCCGGGGAGATGGGAGAATCTCCCTGCACAAAAACACCAGTGAGAAGAGCTTCAATCTCACATTGTCACATTTTCAGCTAGAAATTAATCGCTGTACATATATACAGTAAAGGACGAAAGCTGGCTCTGCAGTGTCATTCATTTAACTACATAGAAAATGAAACAGAAAATAAAGATGAACAAAACAAATAGATCTTAAAAATAAATAAATAAATGCGGCACACTGGAGCAAATGTTGGGTTATTTTTTTGCTGCCTGTCTTCTTGGTCTTGTAGGCATACACCCTCATGGGCTCTTCCCACGTAAAAATGTCCATGCTCTGGCTCAGCAAGACATGGCCTGTGCTATCTCCATGGGTCTGGGACAAGCCTCACGCCAGCAATCAGCTGTAGGCACCAGGATGGCAGTGATGAAATGGAGCATCCCCTGGTTCCCCCAGAGGAATGATAATGGGGCACCAGACCCAGCTGTTTGGGTCCGGCTGTCTAAACAGGCACTGAGGGATTAGGTCCCATTGCATCTTTTGCACTAATTAAAGGCTGTTTATTATCAGATTGTCCCCAGTAGTATATCTTTCTTCCTTGCATAAACACAGCTGACGCTGCTGTCTGAAAATTCACAAAAACCCAATAAGTGGTAACATCCATGTTCGGGTAAGTTATAGAGTGTGAGAGATGCCCAGCAGGCCTCCCTGCCAGCACGTGAGGACCGGTGGGGTCTGCGTGGCTAGCTGGTATGCCATGCCACCAGCAGCCATTCTGATGCTCCTCCTATCACCTGCTCTGGCAGGAAAACATGCAAAACACGTATCTGAAACCACAGGTAGCATCCCATCAGACACTGCTAAACCACAGTTTTTTGGGCCATGGAACAGGTTTACTCAAATCTAGGCCAGCAAGGTACTCTGGCAATGTCCATGTCTTGATCCAGATCATGGAGAAGTCTTGATGTCCACATCTTGATCCAGTCCATGGACAAGTCTTGATGTCCACGGAGAAGTCTCAGTTTCCCCATCTTGATCCAGGCCATACCTATGGGCAGGTGGCGGGCTTGGCTAGACCCCAGCCCTTACACTGGAACACTACTGTCACCATGAGCTCAGGCACTGAGAGGCAAAGAGCTGCAGACTCTTTGCAGCCGCATCCATAAATAATTATCCTCCGTTTTCCCCAAAGCCTCTGTTGTTACACTGCAAAAGAACGGATGCAGAAGGGAAAAGTAATTTTTTCACAGGCCTCCTTCTAACTTTCAAGCATTGGATGCCAAACCAAGTGACACTCTTTTCATGCAGATTTGTGCATCTAATTTAAAAGAATCAAATTAGTCTATGAATCTGCTTTTAATGATACGAAGCTCCGTGTTACCCTTGTAAATTTATAGAACTGTTTTAGCCTTCCTCTCGCTGTGTCTTACAGCGGCAACATGTAGTAGTTTCAGCAGTTGAATTTTTAACTGTGTTTATCTGGGTCACTGCTACTTACAGCATAAGAAGATTTAGTGAATCCAGTTTAGCATCAGTCTAATGCAGAAGAAGAAGAAAAAAATCTTTAATTAAAACCAAAAGACTTATGGTGTTTGGCAAGTAAAAATCTGAACATAATCAAATAAAAATCTTTTGACTCAAGAGGAGCACAGACCTCCTCGCAATGCAATTAAAGTCAGTCTTGGAGTTTCATGTTGTTGTGGGTTGGGTGTTTTTTTTGCCTGTAACTGGCAATTTCAGGTATAAAAAAGAAAGCTGAGAACATTACACCATTAGGGGGAAATTTCCTCCTGTGACATCATTTAAATTCATTAACAAGTGAAGAATGTGAGCGCTGGTGCTAGCAGTGCTCAGCTGATCTACCAGGAGCACAGCTGCATGTGTGCCCATCTGCCTACAGGAGCTACAATTCTATGCCAAGCGGTGGTAATGATGGAAAGTGATGGAGAAGGAAATCTGTTTTGGTAGCGCTGCTCTCCGGCCCTTCCACAAGGATACAAGAGCAAGCAGGGGATGCTCTGAAGGCAGGAGAAGCACGTAGTGTTTGTACATTTCAAGCAGACCTTGCTTTTCTTTCATGCTTCTCATCACCAGAAGAAACTAAGATGTTGTTTTGGAAAAGACAAGCAACCATTCACACAGGAAATGAGGTAGGAGGCTAAAAGGTCACTGTGAAAAGAAAGCCTGAGAGTATCCACATGATGTGAGACAACATCCCCAGCACCACACTGCCTGCAGCGTGACACCGATGTGACTCAGAAGATGAGTGCACCTCAAAGACTCACAGGAGGGCTGCGGCAGCAGGGGGTGGCAGCAAGCAGAACGTGTCCACTCTGCATCCTCCTGCCTCTGGTGGAGCCCTTCGGTGCCTGCCCAGAGGTGGCCTCATGGCTCCAAGGAAAGCTCAGCACCTGTCCTACATTTCACAGGGCACTGGTGCCATAGACACATGAAGTAACAAAAGCTGCACCACTGGGACGTGCAGCCTGCCGCTCCCCAGCTCCTAACAGCAGTACAGGGAAGAAAGGGAACAGTGTGGATCCTGTTATTGATTTGATGCTAAGAAGGAGTGCAGGAAATAACTGACTACAAAGCATTTCCCATGTCAAAAACTGGGAGGACAATGGATCTTCTTCAGATTACTGCAGGGAAAAGATGCCATAAATTCTCAGTGCTCCAGTCTCTTCTTTATTTTCTTTTCAACCACAGTGGTGTTTTTCTCCTCCGGTTCCCCAAACCTCCCCATTGCTGACAGAGAGCACCCAAGCCCTGCACTGGATTTGGTGATACAGTTGCTTCCTGTCCTTCCTCATGCACTCTCTGTCACAGGGAGGAGAAGATGCTGTATCTGGCCCTTCGCTAGCGGGGATTTGTTTTATCATACTGGCTTTAGAGATTTATCACTTCCTTCACCTTCCTCCATACGCACAGTGAAGAAATCTGCTTTAAACATGCAATAGGCACAGTTCCCATTGCAGAGTAAATCTGGGGGCTAAAATAAAGAAAAATGAAAGCTATTTTAAAGCCAGAGATGACCAGCACGTTGACCACAGCACAACTGTCTGCACACAACTGTTGTTCAGCCCATTTATGCCATCAGGTTGGCGCATCATTCTTCAGATGACCTGAAATCACCTTTACCCAGGCCTATGGAGGTTAGGAGCACAACCCAGGAAGGTGAGGGAAGGTGCAGAAGGAGAGGGAAGGGGAAGAAGAAGCAGAGCTCCTGACATCTGTACTGCAGAACTGCGAGGACCTCTGGATTGTCTTCAGATCAAAGGACTACTTGATAGCAGTCACCGAACACCTTTTGGCAGAACACCACCACGCATCTCATACTTGCAAATCCTCACAAGAGGGACACTCGTGACTTATTCCCCAGAGTGGATGAAATGGAAGTGGTAGAACATGGAGATCTGGCACTGGAAAGGAGACTGGCAATCCCAGCTCTGGGGATGGGCAGTGCCTGATGTAAAAAGTGAGATAGTGCAGGGCACAATGTGCAGAGACATCCAGGCAGGAAAAAGCCAGGAAAAAGTGCATGATGGTGGTAGGGAAGGTGAAAAGGGAAGTTGAGGAAAAAAGCCTAGTGCTCCTAATGCAAGGCAGAAGATGAATTACACAGAGAGCAACTGAAACAGAGGGAGGGTATAAAACCATGCCTGTTAGGGAAAAGAGGAAGAAACAATGAAAAGCTGCTGATTGGTGCAACCCTTTAGCTTGTGAAAACAAGACTCGGTAAGGGACGTCTACTGTCATTCTAAAACAGCTGCCAAAGATGGATGAAAAATATCTCTAACCACAGCTGAGGAAGCGATGCATTTCCCTGACTTTGAAAGCTGGAGGAGAATCATGGAGTCTCGGCTGCACCACAAAAAGCCAGGTCATGCAAACAGGCTTCCCTGGGCAGAGCCATGCTCTCTTCCGCAGCCCTCCACGGGCTCCCTAAGGGCTGGTGTGAAGGCCTGAGCAGCCCCAAGGCAGTGGCCGGTCAGCGGAAGCAAGTGTCCATAAGGAGTGTCAGGGTGCTTCCACAGTGTGATATGCAGAACTGCTGCCCTCTGGAACACCAGGAGGCTACGCTAAGTGAAAACACATCAGGGACAATATTTAAGCCTCCCGAAGAAAACCTTTCTGTCTGCAGTCACTTCCACATACCAATCCCCTTGGCACCTTCTATTCTGGAAAGAAAGAATGTTGCTCTGGAGCCACTCTTGCACAATAAACTATCTCGAGATGACTGAAAACCAACTTTAAATGCATGGTGTCATTTACAAAGCTATTAAAATGCTTATCATTGCCTTGAAGCCAGAAATTCATGTGGCCTGCATAAACCCGCTCTGCGCTTCAAATTCTCAAAATCAGCAAAACAGCAAAAATCATTAGAAAATGTATGTTATAGTGAGGCCAGTAAGCACCAGGCAGAGCGTCCCAAGCTTTACAACAAACAGTTACTGGGATTTAACAGAAAGCCTACAGTCTGAGAGACTAAGTAACTAAATTGAATTCAATCTAAAAAGCATCGAAGTACATTCGGAGGGCAGAATTAGCAAGAAGCTGAAAAAGCCAAAGAAAAGTCAATGCCGTTTTTCAGTTTTATTACTTTGATTCAATAAAATTCTTTGGATACTGTCACATTCTCGGCGCAACCATAGAAATCTGAATGGCAAACACTATGCTGTGATTCATGGACTGAAAGGTTGTCTGATTTCATTGGGCAGGTAAATATAACAGTGCAAACAACTCCTCTGGGCAAACTATTTCTAAACTGCTATACCAATATTCGGATAATCAAAACTGATATTCACCTTCAATAGGAGCACAACATATGCGCACAGATACACGCATCCCCTTTCTCCACACCTTTTGGACCACAGGAACACAGCTTACAGGAGAGGCTGCTCTATCCCAGCTCAAGACCTCTGCACTGACAGGATGCTTAGCTCTTCCTGTTGGATGTACTCCTGCTAATTGTACCCCCCTGTCTCGCTAAAATAAATTCTCTCAGAAATATCCATCAGAGGCTTTATTCTACTATTTGTTATTCCGCTTCGGGTTGCTGTGACATAGATGATGGAGAGATGCTGAAGCCCTGGAAAAATTCAGGCCAACAATTACCTTAATTCCATTTGTATCATTTATTTAAGTAAAGCAAAGTAAATAACTGTTCAACTAGCTCCACTTTTCACTCACAGCTTCGCTTCACACGCTCTGCAACAGAAGTACAAATCAGCACATTGATGCAGACTTCAGGAGTCAGCGCCCATGCACTGCTATTGACAGCAGGACAAGAAGCAGGCAGGAAAGCAAGGAATAACAGCCTGTACCAGCCCTCAGGAATCACAGAGCCGGCAGCATGGCCTGCCATGGACGCTACAGCTGCTCCATCCCCAGCACCATGACTGCTGAAGATGGTGGTAGTGGGATCCTGTATGACTGACCTGCTCAGTCTTTCCATGTGACTGAAGAGTATCCTTGGATTAAAGTTTTTCATGGGTGTTGGTGGGAAAGGAGCCAATCAGCACACTGTCTGCTCAACTTGGGGCCCAGATCTCACTAATCTACAAGGTTAGGAAGGATTCCCTTGGCAATGATTAAGCTGCAAAGTTGAAGAACAGCGTTTCTGCAGCGTTTGTAGGTCAGATAACAAATGCTGCTGCCAGAACTGCTTCAGTAATTGTCAACAGTGAAGGACAGAATGTTATTGGCATAAAGGAGAGCAAGGCAGAAACAAGGAGGCAAGATGGCCAAAGGGGGGCAGGGACCTCTGCTCCCTTCATCTACCAGGCCCCTACAGCAACTTGGAGCCGGGTGTCCCTGCTGGCCATCTCAATGAGCCCCTCTTGGCCTTCCCCAAGTACCACTGGTCTCCGTGGGCATGGTTGTGCAGAAAAGCTTGGGAGAGCATTACAGCTATTGCAAAAGAAGCTCCAAGGATGCACAACCATGCTCTGCAGCAGGCAAAAAACTTGGAGCGCTTCATGCTGTGATAAATAAAGCAGGCGACAACCTTGTTCTGAAAAAAGCAGCAGGAGCTTATGGGTGAGCCTTTACCTTGTCCTCCTCGATCACTGTCATCACGAACAACAACCGGCTCTTATCAGCTGAGACATCTCTGCTGGGAACAAGTGACTTCAGGACACAGTGTCCTTCCCCAGTCCCTTGAACCCTCGAGACAATTTACAGCGCTGTCACTTGTACACGTTCCCTTCTCACGAGCGCGGCCCATTCCTCTCAATTTAGCATTTTGATTTTTAAATAAATGTCCTCTACAGCTCTTGTGAGACCTTGACGATAAGCCGTTTTATTGATATTCCAGTTCACTTTTCAAAATGTTTTCAGATCATAGGATAAGTAGTGTCTGCTTTTATCCCTTCTGTGTGCAGTTCTGGTATCAACTTGCATGAATTTTATAAAGGTATAAGGGTAACAAAACTGCATCATCGATATTTTACAGCATAAAGCACCGAGGATGAAAAACTACTAAAAACTTCTCTAATGAAATGTCAAAGCCAACTAGCTTCACTAAAGCTAATCCGCAAATCTTGATGACAGTGCAGATTACCCAGCCTGCTAAACTGGCTAGCGTCCAAGGCAGCTCATCTCCCAGGGATTACACCTCCATTTAGGGTGGTTGTAGTTTGAATTATTTGGAAGAACCCCCGGAGGAAACAAGTTGCAGCTCATACTATTTGTTCTCTGGGCTTTTCAGCGCACGACCCGGTCTTAAAACATCAAGCAACAACAGCACGCAACACGCGCAGAGCCCCAGATATCGGTGGTACTGTGATGGCCAACCACCAACACGTCAGAGCTGCCGACAGCTGCTGCAATATAAACTTCCTAAGGACCTTGCGGTTTGGGGAAGAAATCCCTCGCTCTTCATCCCCCCTGCCCTCGTGCTCGGATCTGAAGCTCACTCAAGATGGAAGATTGTTTATTTCTCACGGGGCTATCTATAGAAGACCCTTTCTGTAATCGTGCAGCTCCTGAGCGTCAGCCCGGCAAATCACAACATTTTATTGTAATTTCACATTGTTTACTTTTGCGAGGCAGGATCTTGGCAGAGACAAGCGTTTCCTCCAGGGACGAAAAGGACGAGGGTGGGAGGGGGGAAAAGGACAGAGGGATGGAAGGAAGCACCTTAACACACACTTCCCCGGGGGCTGTTTTAATAGCAATGCTGGCCCAAACACAAAGGAGGGAGGTAGCCACACAGACCTTTCATCCTGGCGGAGCCCTTGGGTGAGCATCCCACAGCCGACGATCCTCTGCCTCGCTGCCAGCCCAGCCTTTCCTCCTTACCGTTCTGCTGTGTCCTCTACAAAGGAGGAGGTGGAGGAGGAGAGCTTCTCATGCTGTCTGTCGGAGACAAACACCAGCACCAGCGACTCCACACATGCGGGTTCTTCTCTGCTTGGTTTCCAGGGAGATTTGACTCATCATGTTCAAATGTTTGGGTTAGCAGTATTTAAGCTGACGGGAGTATCTGAAAGCTCTAGGTGGGGGGAATATGGTGTCTGTATTTCAAGGTGCTACGCTCACATCTCCCACATTTACCTGCTTCTAGAGCTGCTCTCCCAGGCTGCTGCTGAAGCTGTGGTTCTCCATGGGGAAGGCAGCTGTGGCTCCATGCTGGGTTAGACAGCAGCAGGTTTGCTCCCTCTGCCTCTTTAGGTAGAGAGCGTGGCTCACAAAGACCCCAGCACACGCTCACCCCAGCAGCAACTGCCTCACTGCATAAGATGATTCACTGATGTTTAAGAATCACGACGACAGGAGCCCTCATTTTATTACCAACTTTCCGCAAAGGCACCGAGGCTGAAGATAGCTAATGCTATGTCTGGCTTTAGCTCCCTGTGAATATCTCTCAGCAATAACAACTGATAGCGAAGCCTGGAGCCTACACATCGCTCTCCTGTTTGTACATAAATTCCCTCTAAAAGGATTTCAGCACCCTCACATGGAGCTCTTAAAGTCAAGTCAGGCAGACAGAATGGTGCCACGCAACTACAAACAACACGGGACAATTCTTTATTACAATATGGTGCACTATTATTTCTGAAAGCACTGACAGTAATATGTGGCGCGTAAAAACACACATTCATCATAAAGAGGTTAGATTCTAATTCCTGCAGCTTAATTTTTTCTTAAGGGCCCCAGCCCATTTTTCAATTAAGGCAGGATAATATTATTAATCATAAAAAACTGCTGATGTGTTAAATTGTTTCCTTTCTAGCTAGCATTGCCTGAGAAACATCAGGCATGGTGCCCCTGACTTATTCCAAGGCAGTGGCAATGGGGAAGATGCAGCACCCTTCAAAATGAGGATGCATGCAGCTTCCCAGGTGATGGGCAGAGCCTGCCTGGTTCTCTTACTGGGTGCCCACTGGGCACAGCAGGAACAGTCAAGCAAGGAGACAACCCTTGGCAGCTTCAGGGGAACACCAGGCCCACCAGATCTACTCCTCCTACCTCTGATGGGTGCTCTCCCTCCCACGCACCGCTGTGCTGCACGTCAAAGCATACAAATTCATCGAATATCCCAAACTGAAAGAGACCTATAAAGATCACGGAGTGCAACCCCTGGCTCCACACAGGCCCACCCAAAATCAAACCCTTTGACTGGGAGCACTGTCCAGACTCTCCTTGAACTTGTGGCCATACCCACTGCCCTGGAAAGCCAATCTCCCCTGCGACAGAATCCTCCTTCTGTTTTTCCCCCAACGCGATCAGCTCTTCAGGGCTACTCCTGGTTAGCTGTAGCTTCATGTGAGTAGTTTTCTCCCATCACCAAATACTCCACCTTATTAACTGCTGAACAAGAGCAGACTGCATAAAGAGCAAAGGCAAAACAATGAGACCATCCTGTGGGACACCCCACTTTGCAGCTATTCCCCCTTGCCAAAAGCAACAACAGGAGCTCTCCACCCTGAAGCCTGTGGAGGCACATCAAATAAATAGCAATTGTGAGTTTCAGCCAAAAAATCCTTTTCGACACGAGTCGCTTCTATTCATGTGACTAGTCTCATTAAGATCAATGAGAACTGGAAAAAGCTGCAGGACAGAGCTTGCGTATGTCTCTTTCCTGAAATGTTCAGCTGTATTCCTTGTGAAAAGGCAAACCAAGCCTGTGCCACCAAAGCTATAAACACAGTGGGATTAATGGTCAGCAGCCCACCAGCACTTCCAACAATGCTATTGTTAGTAACTACTCACAGACAGTAATTGTTCCAAACAACTGAGCTGCCAGACAGGTTTTCGTACTATACATACATTTATATTTATATAAAAAGAATACTTCTTCATACAAATCCGAAGTATGTGAAGCTAAAGCTAATGGGCCAGGCTTGTTGAGCATCTCAACAATCTAATTAACTGCAATCAAATTCATGGCACAACTCAGGGTTCATTTCATTACAATCAGAAAATTCAATCTCTGAAATCTTACTATATTAAGCTAAAGCAATGATCTTTCTGTTGAAGTTCTTTCTTTTTCCATTTTAAGGTGAGAAAAAGCTATCAGGCCCTGGGAAGGTGGGGGTACGGACTCCTGGTGGCTCCCACTGAAAGCCTGACAAACATTCAATCGATTACTCTTATATAAGAAATAAAAAAATCAGCAGCCTTTTGAGCATGTACCGAAATACATTCTGAAGCACAAATCCTACCTCTTGTATCTGTTTCTATAACATGCCTTTTCTTGCAGAGATAAAGTCCATACACACACGCACATCTCTATGCATCCACATCCTTTCATTTAAAATACAAATCCATCAGGGAGCTATTTAAATCCACTCATTGCTGCAATAACGAATCATCTTATCTCTGTGTCATACTGGATGTGGGAGAGTCGGAGGTTCAAGCAAAATGCCCACACTTACGCAAAGACCTTAACAAATCTGCTTTTTTCGGTTCATTTTAAAATAAATACTCCTTAACCTCACTGCAAGACCCAGAAAGAGAATACTCACTGCAAGCTCTGCCTCCTCCTTATTCCTTCTCTTCGAGGTTTCCAGCTATGTCTCTCTGCAGGAGTCAAGTGTGGTTTTAATAAGGCAGATGAGGCAGGGCTTCTCAACTGCTTTTGATAGAGGTGAGATGGTCAGCTCTTTATTGACTTTCTGCAGTACTGCAGCTACGCACCGTACAGACAATCCTGCTTTATGAGCATGCACCAGACAGGAAATGGGCCTGAAAATTTCCAGTCGGTGTTGTTTGATGCACTGTTTGAAAAGCTGCACGATGTGCATATAAAGGAAATGAAGGAACAGCCTTTGCTGTTGTTGCTGCTAACCCATCGCACTGCAGGCACTAAGTGCAGCCGGCAATGCCTGCGCAGGAGCCATTTTAAGAATTAGCATGTTTCAGCAAAAGGAACAAAAACGTCGATGACTTTGTGTGTGCAAGGAAGCACTGCGTATCAAAGATCCTTTATAAGGAAAAATAACACTGGAGGTAAGTGCTGAAGGATTTTACAGTCCTCTTGCTACATAATCAGGCACAGTGGCATACCCTGTTCACAAGGCACTGCACTGACACACACGCATCTTCACAAGGGCATGTGGAAAAAGGAAGAAATCACAGCCCTGTACCACGTACCATTAAGGTTTTATTGATACCAGCACAGAGCAACTGCAGCACTAATTAATGGATACTCACAGGCTGCACACATCCTTCCAATCGAGTGGCAACAAAAGCACGTAGTGTTCTTCACCATCATATATACATACATTATTTTGGATGTTTACACTCTTTCCCTTTCTTTTTGGTCTTCTGCGTGTCCCTGGTTCCTCACCAGCTCACACACACACCAGCAAGGCAGGTTCCCTCCCTGGTCCTTGAACGTTTGAGTCCCCTGCCACAAGCCTACATGAGGTCAAGCAACCCATGCAGAGCCCAGTGCCCACAGATACAGGGCCTGGAAGAACGTCCCCCAATGTACCTCCACATGGATGTGACAAAAACTTTGAATATCTCCCTGTGCCTCTTCTATCTCCCTGCCAAAGGGCAAGAACACTCCTCTGCCTCTGAGGAGCACACTGATGGTGAGCAGATCAAAGACAGCAAGGAAGTACAGGAGCTCAGTGATGGCAGACATACAGAAAGCCTGCACAGACATTACAGAAGCATGGCACGCACATGGCTGCATGCAGCTGGTGCTGGCTGCACGACAGCACAGAACCAGGCACCAGCTCACACTGCTGGAAATGGCAGCCACAGGAGTGCTGGTGCCAAGCAGCAGGCAAATATAGCACAACTCCTGCAAAAGAGCTGCACCTGGGCATCATGAGATGTGAGGTATTCATTGTTATTTATCTCCTCTTGGCAGAGCTCTTGAGGATGCTGATAGTAAGGCTACAAATACATGCACACTCAGGGGCTCAGAGCCCTTAAGCATCAGCCTTACAGCTATTGTGTTACTACCAGTGTATACGTCCCTGATTCAGGAAAGGTTTTAGTACATTCTTAAACACTACTGACTTCAGAAAGACATAAGGATCTCCTTAACTTTCATTATGTGCTTAAGTGTCTTTTCTCTATAGATCTGCTTTCCTGCATTAGAAATTTAATGCACACTAGCCATTTGTTTTATAGTTACCCGGATAATATGTCTTTCCTTTCCAAGTGCAGTACTGGGCTACTTACATGGTAGGGTGTTATTTGTTACACATGTATGGACAGAAACCAGGGAAGGCTGGGTTTTCAGTTGGCCACCTGAAGAATCATAGAATGGCTGATGCTGGCAGGCACCTCTGTATCCATCAGGCCCAGCCCCTGCCCCAGCAGCACACCCAGAGCAGGGTGCCAGGCCCATGGCCAGGTGGCTCTTGGAGATCTCCAAGGAGGAGATCTCTGAGCAGCCATGCGTACTCCATCACCTAAACATGGACACAGACAATGCCAGGCTGCTGATTTTGCTGCACACTGCAATGCTATTCACGTGCTCCCAAATTTTGGCCCACTAAATAAATCATCAGTGGACAGCTACAGCACGACACTTAAAGTAAGGCGAGGAATTGCCAATGACCTATAGCACTGAACTTTATCATCCTGTTTTCTGCATTTATACTTAAAATGCAGCTATGGGGAACAGGCATCTTGTGAAATAACAGATGCCAGCCTCACAACACATACGCAGCATTAATTCAGAGGACTGTGCTGAATTAGGAAGCTAAATGCCCACTTCTGCTCCCACAAGCCAGTCTCAAACAGACCTGGTCTTTGCTGCTGTTCTGCCACTGTCCTTCCTCCCAGCCTCCCCCACCTGCAGCAACGTGCTGATCTCATCCTTCACTCTCTGGAGCTTAACTTGAATAGTCCAAACCACTAATTGTTTAAGGCCTTTATTTCAGCATGTATTTAAAATAATCCAAGAGAACAGCACACCATCGTGGTCTTAGATCTATTGTCAATGGTGACACAGATTATTCCCTTCATTTTCTGAAGGGGTGCTGTCAAATGCTGTTCCAGGCTACAGGCCAAAACCTACCCCCAGCCCATGTGCTCCGCTCCCACTGGCACCAGTGGCATCTCCATCACGGACTGACAGCAGTAAATGGGCAGAGATGCGCTGGCTGCTCCAAAAGCACGATCTATGTGCTGAATAATTCATTTTAAACTGTTGCACAGATGTCAAAATGTTATTGCTGATTTCTAGCCAGCAGAATGGTGGTACTGCTGCTCCCAATGCAAGTGTGTTGCTCTCAGTGACACTACTGACAATCTGAGGGATATCTCAGCTTGACAGAAAATCCTGGGGTGCAAAGCCCATATGGGAACATAAAACTAAATTCTCAAATGCTCGTCATACGTCACCTTTTGCTCTCCTTACTAAGAGCTTCCTGTGGACAGAGCCACCACCTCCAAAAATTTCAGGAAAGTAGGCTGCAACCATACATGGTTCTATATGTACATGGTGTCCACCATCAGTTCAACCCACAAGATTTTCTACACAGTTCCACAGAAAGCCCGCAAGAACAAACAGCTTGAGTCACAGCCAGGTTTGGGCAGCAAAAACCAAACCAAACTGGGATCTCTGACAGGAGCCCCAACAGCGACTGGACCCCTGCAGCACAGGTGCAGCTCTGCAAGGGATGCACTGGCTAGAAAGTGCCATTAAATGTGCTTCTCCATGTCAGCTGCTCTATGTGGAAACAGACCTCATCTTAATGAGTTCTAATTTGTTTTAAATCCATAGGTTTCTTTTTAATAATTAACAGTCCCCATCGTTCAGCAAAGCCATTCCTTACCCCTGACTACTCGCTATTAGGAATTAATTCATGGTGAAATATTGTTATAAGGTGGAAAGCAACCGACATAATTCAAGTTTTAATTAAAATATATACATATCACACAAAGCAAGACCACTGGTTGGAACCATAATTGAATAAGCAGAAAAAAAACTCCACCAAACCCAAGGCTCACTGCATACTCCCCCCAGTCACCCATTTTGTTCTTTTTATGCTATTTGAATTCTTATAATTAGTTTCCCTTACTGGATGCCCTATGCCTAGGACAAATATAACATTTACTCTGCAATTCCAGGAACTACAGAATTCATCGGCGTCATTACAGCGAGCATTACACACGCTCACACGCTGGGGTCCAGGAACTACAATTAACACATTAAGAAATAATAACTGCCAAGGGAGCAGCTGAAGATAAACAGCATGTAGCTGATGTAGCAAGAATTCAGGTTGGAAAAGGGCTGTCTCTTGGGTCGCAAGAGGAGAGAAATCGAAGCTCCGTGCAGCACTGCACCACCATTTAGCTAAGAAATCCCCAAAACAGGTTGAACAGCAGCTCACGTGTTCACTCCTTGAAATTCAATTTCACTGAAAGTATTGCTGGCTCGAAACTGGATTTCTAAGGAAACCAAAGGCTTGCATTTACAAAGAAATAATAATTGCATCCAAATTGAAAGTTTAAGCTGGAGAGGGTTTTTTGCTGGTCGAATAATTGTCCTGAAGCGCTGTGGACTGTTGTTGGCTTTTTGTTCTGTTTGTTAACAGAAGCCAGAAATATTTACTGAAAGGCTTTTTTCCCCCTTGTTGAAATCTACTTTGATGATTGGTCTGTTTGTTTGTTGAAATGAAGGGAAAAAAAAAAAAAACAACCCAAACAAACCATTTTTGAAATTTGTTCCAAGTATTACCAATGAGGAAATATCTTTAAAATTCCACAGTCTTTTATTTAAAGCTTCCAGGCTTCAAGGGCTGAGCAAATACAATGGCAAGACCGTGCCCACCGTTGGATGGTGTGGGGATTTACAGCTTTGCTGTGGTTGAAAGATGCCATGGAACACACTGCTCCTTTTGGGTACAAGTCCTGAGCTTTGCCATTGCTTTCAGCTTGGACCAACAGAAGACCTCAATACTTTACTATTTGCGAAGATTGGAAGCCAATGGGAATGGTGGCACAAAGAGGACTTGAGGATGGCTTTGTCTCACCTCTCTCCCACCCCCAGGCTGAGAAAACTCAACCACAGCAATGCCATCACCACCCCCTTCCTAAATTCACCCATAGCCCTGGAGGAAGGGGAGACACACATATGAAGGTACCACCAGCAGCCATATATAACCCAACGTGTGGAGGAGAGTGGCAGCTCCCCTCAAGCTGGGGAGATGCATGCACCCATCCCAGTGGGTGATTGTGAAAAGCACTGATCCCCAGCGCCTCCCCAAAGCATCTCTCATCAGTCATATAAGACATTTCAGCAAATAACATGGCACTTTGTAAAAACATAATTGTTTTTATTTTCCAATTTTCCATGTTTTGTGTAGAGTGCTGCTGTGTTCGAGTGAACTCAATAAAAGCATAAACAGTAAGCACCATCTGGAGAACATTCTTCCAGCATGCTGAGAAATAGCAGCCGCCTGTGCTCTACCTGCTATAAATAAATGTCATTAAAAAATGTCCAAAAAAATTGTTTGCTCTAATTTGATGGAACTGCAGCCAGATAAAATTTTTGCTTTGTCCTGTGCTAGGGTACCTGCCATCTGCACGATGGAAAATGAAACTGCAAATGTTTGCTTCCGAGCCCTTAGAGTTAGTATCAGTATTGCTAGCAGAGCATCAATCCTACGCATTATTCTAATGAAGGCACTGGAAGCTGCAGCCTGGGAGTAACACATGAGCAAGCTATTCGAAACCCGATTGTTCTTCAGCTGTATCAGGTTCACACCACGGTGATACCGCTGAATCTGCCAGCAAGAGGATGGGTGGAATTATTCTTGCTCTACATCAGCAGCATTAACAGTTCGAAGGGGGGAAAAAAAAAGAAAAATAAATGTCTGTAATTTCTTTTCAGCCTCGCACAAATCCACTCCACCCTCCCTCCCTGCAGAAAAAACACAGACGAAGTTGGCTGCGGGGTTGTGATGAGGCTCTGCGAAGGGTCAGCGTTGGCTGTGTTTGTTTAATCACTGCAATTAGAGCTATGCAAATAATGAAATTGTTTGCTACAGTGGCCAGGCTGAAAGAGAAATCAACATAAAACACAAAGAAATGTTTACGTTGAGCAACTGAAGGACTGTATTTTTATTTTTTCCTTCTTCTTGATAAAACAAAACAAAAAAATAAGCGTGTTGTTTGTTCCACTCGGAAGGCAGCAAGGCCTTGAAGGAATCAATTCAGCTTGAAATGCGAAATACGTTTTCACAGTGGAACCAAGCGCTTGAGCAGTTCACATTCTCCTCCTCTTTTTGTTCTTTTTTTTTTGTCAGAACCTGGGAAAAACAATTTCATCACCCCAAAAGGAGATGCTTAAGGTGACTTCTTATGAGCAGGGAGGGAATTTAAAACAGGAGCTGGGTCCCTCAAAGAATGGAGTGGCCATAATTCCCAAGATATGGTGCATCTCATCCTAGGTCCTAAATCTAATTTCAGAACAAGAGTGGGAACGATGGATACAAATCAGATTTGGTCCTCCTGGCAAGCTATACTGCTTTCTCCAGCATCACAGTTGTTGCACGTTGGTTCCTTCCATACAGCAGCTCCCACAGTGCCCTGTTCTCACTGAAGCAGAGGACCCATTCCCACTGTAACCTGTGTTTTGATTTGGGAAGGACTTTGTCTGCCAGTAGCTGTGTGGATGCAGATGAGAGCACAGTCCCTTTTCCCTGGTGAAGCCGTCATCTCAAACACAGCAAGGGCAGGAAATGGTAGCGTGGTTACGGTTCACATGAGCCATATTTTCCTAATATAAATATTTTAGCTAGATTTATTTAGAGAGTTCATTCACATTAGTTTAATGAGAGGCTCAGCAGAGTACCTAGACCATCTGGAAGCAAAGACCACTAATTTTTGTAAGGGTGAGGATCTTCCTGAACCACTAAGGCTTTCTCAGACATCGGGATGTCAGGTGGACAGAGCGTACATGTGCATCTGTGTCTGTCTGGGGGGAGGGTGATTCTTTGTTTTGTTTTTGCCTTTGGTCAAATTCAAACAATATGCAGTAACAAGAACTAAATGTCATTTTCCTCCCATCCATCTTAATTTGGCATCCATTTTAAAGCTTACCTTTGACCTTTTAAAATGTTAATACACTTAAGCAGATATAAAAACCACACAGCTCCTGGAAAAATTAATCACAGCCATATCATAATGTTAGTCTGAAAACGTAACATCGGTTGTTTTCCTCCATAATTTTAAGAAACGTTTGTCAAATTCAGCAGCAGTAACTACACTGCAATTAGCTATTATTTCCTTTTCAAACAAGTACCCATGTTGAATGCTACAGCAAAATCCTATCAGCATAACCAGAGCAACTTGCTACAAATTTGTGTTGTCTGGTAACTGCCTAGAACCATAGGAAAGGTCCTGAAGAGGACCTTGATAAGTTGTCTGAGCCATCCTTCTGCCCCCGGGCAAGATTCAACCACATCTAAACCATTCTTGACAGGAAACCTTACTTAGACTTTCTCTAAGCAGCAGCCTCAAACAGAACAGGAAAATTTATTTGCACAAATCAAATCACATAAAAATAAGATAACTATGAAAATAATCCACATGAGTGCGTTACATCTACTAATACAAAATACAAGAAGGCAATCCTTCTGTAACTGAAGAGTTCAAAACAGGAAGCTCTAATAGAAACACCCCCTTCCTTTTTAAACATAAGAGAACCTCAGCTCCCTGGAAGTTCAGTGGCACCTCTCCTCAAGAAAAGCAGTTTCAGAAGCACCAAGCACTAAAGTATTTGTGCCTTTGTGCTTCAAAGCAAAGAGCTCTTCAGCCAGACCAGAAAGCAAATAGGAAGCAGGAGTGTTGACAAGCCTCTCCAGCAACCACAGCATGGCCAAGATGTCCAGAGCCCCTCCGTGATCAGCATTCCCCTCATCTTCCAACTTAACCATTTTGGGGTCAGCCGCCTTGTGGACAGGGGCTGGAGGCTGTGCTAAGTCCCTCCAGGCCATAGCCAGCTTTGTAACTACATGCTATGAATGTGAGGATTGTGGCCTACCGCAATGCTCTGCTTTCACTTTCTTTTTCTGTGGTATCTAGCGGCACTAGGGCTAGCCCCATCAGTGTCACGATTCTCTCAAGAAGACACGAAGTTACCATGACAGCCAGAACGTACCCTAAAACAAGTGATGGTATCACAAAAACACTACTGGGATGGCCCATGGCTGCTACCTGAGCATCTTAATAATAAATAAATAAATCACTTAAGGACTTAGATAGCAAATCCAAACCAGAGAGGGTAGTGCATCCTTTCAGTGAGCAGGGATGTAGCTCCTTAACGCTGCTTTCTTCCACCTACCAAAAATCCCTTCAGCTCCAGCACAACTGGAGCTCATCCAAGCAGCCTTCATTAAGCTGAATGGTTGCTTGATATAATGGCTGGATGAGATATGAGATACCGAGGTTGACACTGCGAACCCCATTAGAGCACAACATCCTCTGAGGCATCCCAGCATGACCCAACACAGGCAACGCCTTCACCACCACAAGGCTGCAAGGCCTCCGTGCCACCTTGCCACCCAACCAAGCTGCCTTCCCACCTCCAGGCCATCCATCACCAAAGCTGGAGGAGAGGGCTATTATTCTGGTGGCAATGCCTGGCTGCTTGGCTAGGAAAATCCTAACTGAAAAACAACACGTTGCCCTTCCTGTTTGCTTTGCAATGGCCTCGTGTGAGTCCAGCTCTACAGCAAGCCATCCATCACCAACCACCAGAAAGACGTGCATCAGAAACACAAAAATATTCTACACTTTATTTAGTTTTCCACATTTCTATTCTCGTTGCCCTTATGCATCATTCAGTTCAACGCTCCTCGATATCTTTCCTTCAACCAAAAGAACCACCTAACTATTCTTTTTAAACCAAGGACAATTTCATGCAGTACAGTCACATAAGCTTCCATAGACAATAAAACAAAAATATATACAACGAAGACACATTACTCACTTTGTCACTTCTTGACTCTGTATTTCTTGTTGCTGGAGTGCAACAGAATGCACACATGCAATTGCTGTGAGTATTTTATTCATCATTTTCTGATACTCACGGACCACAAGTTAAGTGACACTCCTCTAACTAATTAGTTTATTCACCAAGCATAGATGAATAACTGATGAGCTACAAAAAGTTGCTATTGTTCCGGTCGGTCACCAAATAACTAACTTGGCCATTCAACCAGAGAGAAGTTTTCTTCTCTGAAAGGTGACAAGTAGCTATGTAATGACTTCTATTATTTTCTCAATAAACTCGGAGAAAATAGGACACTGCAGTTAGGAAAACACAGAAAAGAGAAATTAGCTACTACTGTCATTAAGGATTCAGAGGCTGAAAAAGAACAGTTGGTGCAATGCAGCTGGAGTGCCTTATTGGAGCAAAGTGATTATTCTCTGTCCGTTAATGAATTATTTTTCACTGGAATGCAGGACCTGCACTCCTCCAAATAACCTGGCTTTGCCACCAAAATTGCACCGCTTGCCAGAGCACATGAGAGCCATTGTTCTCCTGGCCCTCCTGCTAGCCACCGTATTTCTGCTGCCTCTTTGTTTCCATGTCACAATAAAAGCAGAAACATAATTGAAAGGTTGGAGCAAACAAAGGTGTTGGAGGACAAACTGCTGTTCAGAACCAGCCTGCACTAACTGGATGTGGAAATGCAACCTCAGATGTCCAACAAGCCCAATGAAACTCACTAGGGTGGAGAGGTCAACCTGCTTCTTGGCCGTATTGCAGCATTGCTATGTGGCTGCTGTACATGTGGGCAGATCTGCTGGAAGATGGGAGGAAGCCAGAACTAGCTAGCAACGCTACATCGCTTGACAAAAAAGTGGCTCCTTCACAGGGTGGCCAAATTACAGGGCTGTTCAGTGCCCTGGGAAAGATGGCCAACACTGGAAAAAAGAGGAAATTCCAGGCGAGAACGGAGGAAGGTCAGTGGTGGTTCAAAGTCTACAACTTCTTACAAAGCTAGTTACCTCCTCTTTGAAACCTGGTGTCCTCTGAGATAATTCAGAAAGGCTTTGAGCAGAACAAAACAGAATGAAAAAGGAAAGGAAACCACCTTCTTTCTAAAGAAAGTATATAAAGGCTACCAAAATATCCCTGCAAATGCCATTTCTGGAGACGTGACCCAGGGCAGCCTGACCTCCAAGCGAAGCCATTCATGGCCAGCACCATGCATCCTCAACCTGCTCCTTCCACTCCAAGTAGAAAAGCCAGTGCTGCCCCAGATCATTTACCCACCCCAGCTTTGCAAGGAGACCACTCATCTGCTCTCTCCACAGCCCCCATTTAAGCCATGTGTCCTACAAGCAGACCTACAGGCATTGTCTCTAATGGTCTTTAAAGGTTTTTTCATGGAAAATTTAAGAATACATATACATTTTTTACTTGGCAGCTCGGGGGCACCCATCACATGTACTTGGCTACTGTAACAATCATGTGATTTATGTCAAAATAATTGGGGTTAAACTCTCTGCCACATCAAACTCTTCACATTTGGCCCCATCTCTAGGACCTAGAAACATCTGAAATGAATAAAGCCACGCATCACTTAACGGGATCTGGGCTTAATTAGGATCATTCTGTTTTTTATGGGAAGAACCTTGGTACCACCAGCTTCAGATGGCAAGTCCATCACTCACAAGATTGCCTTCTTTTTTCTCCTGCTGTTTGTTTTTTCAGTACCCGTATGAAAACATTTCCACCTCCACCAAGCTTTCTGTTGTTGTTGTTGTTCCACGAGTCCTCCCAGCAGCCGGATGACAACCGCTCCTTATCTTTGGCCGTCTTCCACGCTAAAATAAGAACCCTGCTGCTACGCCAAGGGAGCTGCGCCCTCCCACCTCCGCTGGCTGCTCCCCGCGCACAGCTGGCTGCGCAGCAACGCCCGCCCCAGGTGCCATTTTCTGGCTGCATCTCCCTCGCACTGTTGGGATCTACCCCCGAGCCACAGTTTTTATTTCCCAATCATGTGTGCCAGGGATGCTCCAAACCTAACAAACGCTACGCCTGGTCCTTACCACCTCGTGTCAAAGCTTTGGCGAGGCAATTAGTGGGGCAGGATGGGATTAGAGAGGGATGAAGGAAGCATAGAAGGGGTGGTGTGTTTGCACAGCATACAGCCTGGTGTGGGCAACCACGGGTTAAAAGGAGGGGTGCGGAGGCAGGGGAACGTGGGGTGCCGCGGTGCAAGAAGGCAGATTTTATTTGAAGAATTAGTTCTTCAAACAGGAGATCAGCCAAGCGCCTTTGTTACACTCGAGTGCATCTCTTCCCTGTAACACACGCTGCTGCAGGCTCTGCACAGCCAGCTGGCAGCAAATGCCAGCTGCACCGAGCGGTGGCACGCTTGGAGCTACCTGCACCTTATCACACACGCTTGGAGCTACCTGCACCTTATCACACTGACTGACAGAGCCGTTCACGTGCTGCAAGCACACATCGCATCCCCCCAGCTGCCCCAGGCAGCTCCGGCCGCTGCTTACGGGCGGGCACTCGATACGCCTCTCGAGTTAATTCCGGCGCTTATCCCCTCTTCAGATCGGGCTTCCTATCGCACAGTAAAAGAGACCCAGCGCCCCGCCGGGGCTCATCGCGGAGTGCCGTCTTCAGAGCGGCGGTGCTGGGCACAGCGGTACGGGGCAGCCGGGTCCCCAATAACCGCAGCCATCCGCAGCCGCTTGCAGCCAGGGGAAGCTTCTCCTAATTCCCCTACACACACTGGGAAGAGATAGGAACGCGCTGATTTTCCATCCCACACTAACGCCGTGCCCAAAACACTCCAATCAGCGGCGTATTTGTGGGGGAACCTTCACCTTACACGTTACTTCGCGAGCGATAAATGACGTGCAAGGTTGCTAGGAAAAAAAAAACAAAAACAACGCACTGAGATTTGCTCGCCGAGTTTAAATGGAAAATCCCTGAAGAATTCAGGGTAACAGCTCACCCTCCGCTCGTTAACAGCGGATCCCCGACAGACGACGCGTATATTTTAAGCCTCGCATCGGCGAGCGGTGCTGGAATACAGACTTCCAATGGGAAGAACACCCTCTATAAAGACCGGCCAAAAACCCCCAGCAGCAGCAGCAGCCCCCGAGTCGCGGGGCGGCACCGCTCTGCTCGGAGATGGGGCTCGGAGCCCGAGCGCAGGTGTCGGTCCGCGGCCAAGCCGGACAGCCCCGATGCCCGGCGGGCACCCGGCCGGCCCCCGCCCCGCACTGCGGGCGCTGCCCCGCGCTGTCACCGCCGCCCCCAGCTGCGGGCACAAAGCCGCCACCGTCGGCCCCGCACCGCACCGAGCCCCGGCGGCGCCCGGCCCGCAGCGCCCGCCCGGCGCCAACAGAAACAATGGTCACGGGCCGGAGCGGGACCGCAGCCCGAGGCACCGGGGCCGCCGCGACGCGCAGCGGGAGGGCCGCGGGAGCAGCACGGCCGCCGCCCCGCTCAACCTGTCACCCGCCGCCCGCCCGCGGCCGCCGCAGCTCGCCCCGCGCCCCGCCCCGCGGCACCTACCTCCGGCCGCCGGTGGAGGCTGCGGGAGCCCCGCGCCGGGCTCCGCTCCGCGCCCCGCCGCCGTCGCCTCCTCTGCCGCCGCGGCCAGGGCGCAGCCGACACCCCCCGCGCCAGCCCCGGCCGCCGCCCCGCGCCGGGGACGCGCGCCGTGCCCTGCCCTGCCCGGCCCTGCCCGGCCGCCGGCACCGCGTCCCGCGCCGCTCCCCAGCGGGCCGGGCGGGCAGGCGGGGCGGGACCGGGCGGGGAGGATCCGCCCACGATCGGCCGCGGAGGGAGGAGTGGGGCGGCGGGGCCGCGCATGCCCGCGGGGCGGCACCGTTAGAGGGAGGCAGGTGTGCGGGACAGTGGGGATGTGCGGTGTGAGGGAGCGCTGTCCGCCGAGCGAGGACATTTCCTGCTTGTTTGGGGGGTTCTTTTAATTCTTCCCTTTATTTCTCCCCTTCTCCACCCTTTATCTTCCCCTCTGTGCCTCCCCATTCCTCATCCCTATTTCCCTGTCACGTTGCAGGCTTTAAGCTGGATTTTTCCTCTTTAAAATGCTTTCTTTACTGTCATCTGTTTTTTTTCCCTTTGCAGTAGCTCATCAGAAGGTGCACTGCATTAAGCTAAATCCGTGCCTGGTATTACATCATGTGCCCTCAACCGAGTGCAGGAGATGATGGTCCTGGAGCATCTCCCCTGTGAGGAGAGACTAAGCGAACTGGGTCTGTTTAGCCTTGAGAAAAGAAGGCTGAGAGGGGACTTGATCCAGGTTTATAAATACCTGAGGTGTGGGAGCCGTAGTGGTGAGGCTGGTCTCTTTTCAGTAGTGCGTGGGGACAGGACTAGGGGTAATGGGATGAAACTACAGCATAGGAAGTTCCACACGAATGTGCACAAGAACTTCTTTACAGTGAGGGTGACGGAGCACTGGAACAGGCTGAATATATTCTCCTTCTCTGGAGATATTCATGACCCGCCTGGACGCCTACCTGTGTGACGTGGTGTAGGGAGCCTGCTTTGGCAGGGGGGTTGGACTCGATGATCTCTAGAGGTCCCTTCCAACCCCTACAATTCTGTGATTCTGTGATTCTGATGGTAATTCCGTCTGGATTGCCCTTGATATTAGCAAACTGCTCAAGATTTCCTCATGTGGTTTGGTGTGCATTGCAGAACCCTTGGTTGTTGATCAAACAGATGATGACTTAGGAAATAAGAAAGCGCATCCACTTGTGACATCCGAGGAATTACTAAAAGAAAAAGAAAATACTTAGTAGGTCATCAACCTCATCCATCTCCCCAAGGAAGGTAGGAGTAACCTGGCACTGCCCAACACCATCATGAATCTGACCATGGACTGTGTGATGTCGCTTGTAGGTGTAGATGCAGAACCATCGGTCTGTTGGCTTATACCTGTAGGTAAGGTGGTGGTGTTGGTGCTGAAGCTCTGACTGATATGAAAGCAGGATGGGCACATAGTGCACTGTGGAATTTGGATGCATCAAACCCTACTGGAAAACCATCATCACATATTGAGTCACTGAGGGGATGGTTGCAAACAAGTTTCTCTCACCCTTCTAAAATGTGACAGAAGTAATCAAATCTAGCTGTGGCCCGGGGACAGTGACCTTAATTTAAAATCAATCACAGATCCCTCTGTCAGTGATGGCTGATTGCCCTGCTCACATCTCAGGCCGATGCTGTGGCAGCCCTGCCATCCCCAGTGCTGTCACACAGCAGTTAGCGCTGTGTCACTTCCATGCTGGGGAGGTTGGCATTGTACAGCCTCAGGTGCATGGCAGGGCTCCTCGCTTGGTGCACTTGGAACTTGTGTGAGCTTCATTGTGAGGTCAGGTGGCTGAGAGAATGATGGAGAAAGAATTTGGGCTGTAGGTACTGCCCGTGCTGATGGGCTCTCACTATTTCCCTTT
This sequence comes from Coturnix japonica, assembly GCF_054131305.1. NCBI lineage: Eukaryota > Metazoa > Chordata > Aves > Galliformes > Phasianidae > Coturnix > Coturnix japonica. The sequence goes on from NC_140663.1 coordinate 110,786,738, forward strand.
GCGAAGGATGCAAAGCATGCACCGCCATTCATCTTCCTTTTCTTTGATGCTGTGACAATGCTGTATGGCAGCAAAATAAATGCTGCCAGGTGTGGTTATTAATATGCCAATCCAGGTTACAAGCTTTAAATCAGATCCACAAATTCTGTGTAAGCACCCACATTGTAAGTGCTGGGTAAGGAGAGCTGATAAATGGGTGCACGTGTGCTGCCGTGAGCTTTCATTGCACAGCAAGGTGCTCATTGTATGCAAAATGGGGATTCTGAGCAGATGAGGGATTTCTAGAGGCGGAAGGAATTTTCTGTTTGTTTGGGGTTTTTTTTACTAATAATATATAGCGGGTAGGAAGCCTGTGCCTGGTCTAAATTGATCGCTAAGCAGCTTTAAAATTGTTCAAGGCATTATCTATTATAAGGAAGTTTATAAAGCTCCATCTCCATTATTTGAGTTTTCATGAGGTCATAATCCACTTGACCCTTGTGGTTTATTTCATCCCTATCGTCCCTCAGAGGAATTATAACCTTTACCATTACCACTTGCTAAATATATCAAGGGGTTTTAGTGACATTATAACAAATCACCAAGCTCAGCATTGTTGCTCGTAACGTGACCATAATACCTGCTGATTTTTGATTCCTTGCCTTTTTCTGAGGTCATCTGAAACCGAAGTGCAAGTTTCTTGGGTATTGTTTTGGGAATCAAACACTGAATAAACCCGGGAATATTGAAATAAAGCACCGTGGCTTCAGGTAATGCTTCTCTCACAATTATTTTTCTTTCTAATTTCTAATTGCACTATGATTTCTAATAAGTGCTCATTAGAAATCATAGTGCAGTTTGATTATCCTGAAAGCAAGTTCGGAGATGATCAAGGGTATCACAGGTAAGTCTAGCATGTCACTATATGTGGCTGTTTAAAGAGATAAAACACTGGGAAGATAATGAAAAGTGAGAATCTGGGACAGAAGTAACACATATAATTACGTTTCTCTCTGCAGGTCAGTCAGTTTCCCAGGTGGGTCCCATGTTGAGCCTGCACGAGATGTTTGTAAAGTTCTGTGTGGTCACTTAGGGACCAGCTGGGATCAGATCTTGGCCTCAGAACTACGTTGACAAGCCATACCTTGTAAAACTGCCACTGGGATCCTGACACCATTGGACTGGTCTGGGTGTGTGGCACCATCTCAGCTGATGTACAGCACAATGCCTCTGAACAGAAATTCCCATCTGATGAAAACCTGGAAATCTGTCATTGGGGAGAGAAGGAAGGGTACTCTGCCTTTGTCCTGCAGACCTTTTTACTGTGGTCAGCAGGGCCATTGGGGTACACTTTAACATCCCCCACCAAGCCACAGGCTTCACGTCTCCAGCATATTAATTTACGTCCGTGCTAGTCACTCTTTTCAACCTTTATGGTCAGTGGAGAGAAATAGGCACTTTTAGGACGCAATCCATTTGACCTTTCTTACACATCTACTTTAGGAAGAGATAAATCACTCCCCCAAAGTGTCTGCATTTTTCTGTTGACCACAGAGGGTTTGGAGGGTGATTTGTTCAGTCAGGTATTAACATTAAAGTCTGTGTCTGTACCATTAGGTGAATCCCAGCGTGGTTTACTGCCCGACAATGACTGAAGTGCTTCCCAAAGAATTTTATTCATGTATCTTGAGCATGCAAAAAAACCATATATTTTGTTCTTTTACAGCCTGTATGTTTGAGAAGCATTGCTTTAGCAAGGTCTCTCCATTTTGTGTCTGAGTTGGTCATGTTGATGTTCTGTTTGGAACTGTCTTCAGCTACCAACTGGGAAATTGGCAATTTCTGTACTTTTTCACCCTGTAGCTTTCACCAAATATTTGTCTGATTTAATTTACAGGTATAGGAAGGGCACATTTTCCAGCAAGGGAATGAATACAGCATTAGCAACATCTCTTATCACTGTATACAGCCAGAAATCAAAGTTGAATGTGCATACGTTTTTTGGGTGTTTTTGTTTGTTTGTTTGTTTGTTTGTTTTTGTTGAGTTTTTATCACAGGACAAGGTTTTAAATAATACTAGTAATGAAAGATCTGTATAACTGTACTGCCATAAGCACATTAAGACAGTGTACAGTACATCTCAGAAAAGGCCCAAGGCTCAGATGTCTATCTCTATGTTCTTGTATTCCCAACAAGCAGTGAATAATGCATTAGTTTTGCTTCAAGCATCCTATTTTGAATATGCTTTGGCCAGAATTATTAGCTTTCATGTAATGTGTATTGTTAACAGAGGTCACGCTCTGTGCCCATCCAATGCGATCTGCAGACGTGCCCCCGTACGGCATACAGGAAGGCTTTAGTAGGAATTCTCCTTGTTGGTTGTCCCCACAGGATCCCCTAAGATTTAAAGATTGGAGGTCCAGATCCAGCTGAAAGCGGTGGGAACCTCCTTCCAAACACCACGGCTCATTGGCTCAGGCCCAAAATATTTAACAAAGCTGAAGGAGGGAACATTTACATTGCACTGACATGGGAGGACTGCTGCTTTCTCTCTACCATCCTGAGACCAGCCATCTCTATGCCTGGACACACTACTGACTGTGCTGAGAACATCCAAAGCCAACTCCCTGGAGCCATCCTGCGGATGGCTAAGGAGAGAGTACTCTGAAAAGATCCTTCCCTAAGGACAGCTTAGTGAGGGCCACCAGCACCCCAGGACTGGCTCTAGTCATTAAGAGCAGAGCTGAGCCTGAAGAGAGAACCTGCTCTTGGTTGCTGTAAAGCTGTTGTGCTTTCTTCTGCCGCTGTGGTGGTCTAAAAAGTGAATTAGCTTGCAAAGAGCTATTAGGAGAATGCTATTTAAGATACAGGGTATAATTTGCAAAAGAGTAGGCGTTCACACATCCGCGTGTACACACACACAGGCACGCACATCCCGTATTTAAGTTTCCACAGCTACCGCTGGTGCAATGCAGCCAGCTGTTAAATCCAAAATAGCAACGAGAGTACATCATACGCCCTCCATATTACCATTTGAAAGGGACAGTTCCTTGGGAGGATGGGAATTTGACAGCATATGAATATGTCTGAGACTCTATTAGGCACTAATTCAGCAGGACTGGCTGAATGAGATGAAGAAGCAATGAGGAGGAGAGAATCTCTTCAAATTTGAGCTGATTGGTAATTTTGATGAAAGCCCTTTAGTCTCATTCACTGACTGTTAATTACCTCTGGAAATTAACATTTATTTTTCTCTTCAGGAAATGTTCAGCTGCCAGTATGGAAAGATAATTAAATTTTTCCACGGATGAAGGTGAAAGGAGGGTCCTTCTGGTCAGTGCACATTTTGGCTCTGGAGGCAGGTATGTTGTGACAGCTCCCCTTTGGAAAAGAGCAGTTACTGTTTGGGGATGATAAGTGTGTCCCTGTCTTCCTGGGCTGGGATGGCAAGCCAGGTGCTGTCAGTGGGGAAGGGAGGGTATAGAAGTGCTTTGAAAGAGGGGAGGGAAACAACAACGATGACTGGAATTAAAGAGTTTGGAAGTAAGTAAGGGGAAGCCTCTTGCTCCACCCAATGAGAATTAATTAACAATTCAGGACAAAAGTATCTCTACTTAAATCAAAGGGAAACCCTCAGCTTGGGCCCATCTATACAGCGTATCACAAAAGTTAATTGATTAAAAAAAAAGTGGTGACTTGAACCTCACATTCATAAACTGTTCATAAATTCAGCAGCTTCTCCTACCAGTTCTCATTTATTTGATCTTGGCTCAGCCTCAAAAGCTGCTTTTGTCAGCACTAATGATGGCCCTTCCACTGCTCAAGAGTTTATTTCCAATATCCACTATTATTCCGCCCACTCCCGCTGTGCAGAAAAGAAAAAGGAAAAAGAAAAGGAAAAAAAAAAAAAAGAAAAAAGAAAAAGAAAGAAAGAGCAATGTCCTAGGGAAACTCCTGTGCGTGTTTGCTATGGGCATTTGAGTTCCTGATTTGTAGCTGTGAAACCAAGCGTCTAGGCATAGCTGGTAAACTCAGACAGCATTATTAAAAGAAAGGAGTGCTCTATTCCTATTTTTTTCTTTTTATTTTTTTTCTTTTTCTGAAAGGAAATCTTTACATTAAGTTTTAATGACCAGTAAAATAGATGGGCAGTCCTTGGAAGCACAATAGATAGATCTCAGGCTGCCTGTGTGACACTTGCAGGGAAGAGATGAGGCAGTTCGGAAGGCAAATAGGTCAAACAGACCCAGCAGCTTTCCAGAATCAGCCTGGCAGTGAGCAAAGCACCACAAGAGAAGCCAGCTTGGTCAGCTGAAGCCACCCGGGCAGGCAGCTCCCAGGCTCACTCACTGCAGCACAAAGTGCAAAGCACAGCCCTTTGCTGACCCGGTTTGCTTTTGTTGGAGGAAATCCCAATTAACCACAGAGGCATGGGACACTGTGCATGAGGTTTAGCTGGCGGCAACACTGAAGGGTTTGGGGGGTTACACTTTGAAGTGTCTGTTCCAGATGATATAACATAGTCCTTTGTGGTCCTTCACAATTATCTCTATAAAGGGAGGAGGAAATACTACTTTGACCCAATGGCATATCTCCTACAGCTGACAGATTTTTACCTGTAGTCTTCTCTATAGTGTGTTTTGAGATCGATACACAAGGGCTTAACAGCCAGCCGGTGTTTGCTATACATTTGCATAAGCCGTAGTGTAGGAGCTTGCTGCCGGCCAACGGTGCCATCTTTTGCCTGCAATAAATTTGGAGATTAGTAATTTACTGTCTGTTCAGCTGAGTAAGTGTTGGGGAGGAGCACTGCAAATTATGAGGAAAGGCAGCAAGAAGCAAATAGAAGTGTTATGAACAGAGAAGATGGGATAGATCAGGGTAAGAAACTCATATGTAAGGACCGGCAGAGTGGCCAGTCTGAAAAAGAAAACAAAAACAACAACAAAAAAAGAGATTTGACTACAGGGGTTAACCAACATAAACCCCTTTTTGTATGCTTTAAAAAGATGTTACCATGTGAAACAAATATATGTTTTTCCAAAGAAAAACATGTAGTGTCTCAGTTAGGTTTTTATGAATGTCTTCTGTTTCTTTCCCAGCTAAATCTGCTTATGTTTGACTCAATTCTACAAGTTGCTTCTTCAAAACAGCATTTTTTTTTTTTTGACAAATGCATTATTCACCAGAAACATTCTCCCAGCTTTACTAGAAAATAAATAAATAAAAATTCAATGGACTGGAAAGAGGCCAACAGTTTTTGGTTCAGGCCTTGTAAAGCAGCAAATAAACATTTTCCACATGCTTTAGGAGAGCAAATAGTTCCTTGGTTCTCCATAGTCTCTGTAGAAGAAAGGACATTTGGAGAAATGTGTGGTTAGATTTGTTTCACTGTCCGTAGAAGGGCAAGGTAAGCTCCTTCAGGGTGGGGGTCAGGGAAAGGGGCTGCACCACAGGGCGGTGGGCATGGAACGGGATGCACAGGGCTGTGGGCACGGCCCCCAGTGCTGGAGTTCAAGGAGCGTCTGGACAGCGCTCTCAGACATAGGGTTTGGTTTGGGTGGTGCTGTGTGGAGCCAGGGGTTGGACTCCACGATCCTTGTGGGTCCCTTCCAACTTGGGATATTCTGTGATTCTGTGGATCTATGATTCCCTCAACCTCTGGTGTGGCCATTGGGCTGTTCTTCTCTTGTATGGCACACAGCTTCAAGTGCCCAGAATTACAATAGGAAGATAAGTAAAAAAATTACACAAGCAAAAGAAATGAACACACATAAATTAAACCGGGAATGTGGGGGATAGCTGAGATAATTCTGTCATATTTAAACTTGCTTTTAGCTTGTGTGCCTTCAGCTAGTCATATTACATAGCAGATAGCAGCATAGAGGTGCCCTGATAACCAGTGTCATAGTGAATGTAGTTTTAAGGCTGATGCAGCTAAAATGCTGTGTTTGAAGTCTAATGATGGGCAAGAGAGACAATGCCCATTAGACGTGTTAGATGAGCAGTGTATCCAGTTCCTAAAAATAACATTATTTTTAATGCATGGCAGAATTTGCCTGCAGTGCTCTCTTTTGAACTAGAAAGAAGAATCCAGAGATTCTTGCATATAGACACATGTATACATGCAATTATATACATGTATGTCAATGTTAGCACTGAATAAACGATTCAAAACTGGATCAGATACACATGCATGCTATTATATCTACTTCTTGCTGCAACTTTCTTTTCACTGCGCAGAAATGTTCACCATATCACATGCCCCCTCTTTGCAGTATTACCTGCCCTTCCTGAATCAGACACCGTACTTCTACAAAGCTCAGGGAGCCAGCAAATGAGTAATAGTAGGTGCCTGGCATCCCGTGTCATCATGATTCCACACGACATCATTTTATGATGCAAATGCACTCTGATCTCAATAGCATGCAATATATCAAACGTGTAATGTATGCAAAAATGATAAGGGAGGAGGTAAATAAATTTGTTATGATTTTAATGATATACAATTTAAATGTCACTTTTGCTAAGCAATTAGGGTCTGAAGAGAATGACCTTTGCACAGAACCCACATTGTCCTGAGGCATATTTCTCCTCCATGCATTTATTACTGCTATGCGTGGTAAGGGGTAGCTGGTACAACACAAGCCCACCATTTGTGCTAGGGCTCTTTCAGACTGAGGCCCACAGTGAAAGTGATAAGTGATAAGGCAGCCCTGTGATGTATCCAAGTCCCCAGAGAGAAGCGATGCCCTGCAAAGGGAGGCAGCAGCCTTCCACCTCCTGTACCTCTGCTGGCAGTGCTGACAGATTGAGTGTGTGAGCTACCTATACCTCCAAGGCTGTAAACTGCACAAAGCATTATCTTTACAGCTGAGGGATTTTAGTATGCGGTAAAACGCAGTTGCTGGTGGGAAATATTAACATACAGAACTCTGTTTTGACAAGGAAGAACATTACAATAATATAGTAACAGGCTAAGTCTACCTTCCAACTGTGCCGTTGTAAGCACTTCCATGAGGATTGGCTATCGTGTGGCATCTGCTAGTTCATAAACAGCATCATGCGTGGTGAGAAGGAGCAATGGGCTATACGCAACCATCTTCCCTCTTCAGTATTTTTTCTTTAATATTTATAACAAGTTGATGTAAATGGAAGCTGTCAGGGACCCTGCTGGAGCTCCCTCATGGTGGGTGCTGAGGGTGACGGTGGCAAGGCCAGTCCTGGCAAGGCAGATGCAGTCAGCCCCTGTATCTAATCCATTCTTGGTTTTATGGCTGGAAAGGCGTTGGGCAGATGGCTAATATTTTCTTTCACTATCAGCCTCTGTTGGATTGAGACCAATGATGTAAACACAAATAGCTCTGGCTCTCGGTCACTCAAGCCTCCTGCCATCAGCGCTCCTAGCCAGGGCGGTATCATTTCCATGAGCTAAGGAAGTGGGCATGAGCGAGTAAAGTGAATTGATTCACCACACAAGCTGGAGAACTGCTCTCTTGAACTGAGAGTGCTGAATGTGGCCATTGCTAACTCATGTCTGAGAAGCCTCAGCATGTGTTCACTATGTGCTGGTTGTTTGGGGGCTTTGTGGGGTGGGAGAGGTGCTGGAGCACACATGGCAACGTGCTTTAAGCCATCTGGCATTCTGGAGCCACATACAGAGCTTCTGCGGTGCAGACATGCTGACTGGTTGAAGTCCAAAGCTGATGGTCTGCTTATGTCTGATGCACTGCTATTTGCGAGCCCACCTTGGGCTGATTCGGGTGAATCCAAGGGGAGGTTCGAATAACCAATTAACGGCTTAATAAGTGCTTTGTGTTGTTTCTATCAGTTGGTAGATCCCATGGTTCAGGCACTCTTGATATTTCTTGCTCTGTTTTGGTATGACAATGCATATATCTCTGGGGTCTGTGGAGATACTGGGAGTATCTGCCAGGAACCACACTGTTGTTTTGTTTTGTTTTTTCCATTCACAGAACAGAAAAAGAGTATAACAGAATAGAGGAGGAATGTTTAGATCCAAAAATGTTACTGCCCAGACGTAGATGTTTAAAATTTCAGCTTTCAGAAAATATCCTATTCTAGAAGGGAAGAAACTCATGGCATCGTTATTTACAAGTCCTATGGGGAGTGGCTGAAGGAATCAGGGCTGTTCAGTCTGAAGAAGAGGGTGATCAGGGGAGGCCTTATTCCTTTCTACAACTGCTTGAGGGGAGGTTGTGATGAGGTGGGGGCTGGCCTTTTCTCCCAGGTAACAGTGAGAGGATGAGAGGGAATGACTTTAAGCTGCACCAGAGGAGGCTTGGGTTGGATATTAGGAAAACTTTACTCCCAGAAAAAGCAGTGAGGCAGTGGCACAGGCTGCCAGGGAAGGGATGGAGTCACTATTGCTGGAGTTGAGCAAGAAACATGTGGGTGTGGCATAGAGGAGCAAGATTAGTGGGCATGGTGTGATGGGCTGGTGGCTGGACTACGTGATCTTACAGGTCTTTTCCAACCTTAATGATTCTATGATTCTGTTCCCAGTCCTTAAACCATAGAAGTCTGTACTGTTCATAGGAAAAGCAGCCCCTCTAATCTCCAGCTGCATGTTATACCTCTGCAACATGTGTAGGTAAGCAGCACTCCTGTATATCATTGGAGAGGAACTTAGTTGTCTTGTCTTTCCAAAGTATTTCTACTCATTTGTTTAATATGCCATATGTGCCAGGTCCTCTCTTTTTGGCTGGTTCGCCATCCCAAATTCTTGTGCATGGTGTTGAAGCAATGATGGCATTACCCTGGCTCTTGCTGTATCTGGAGCCTGCGCACGCCTGCTGTAGAACAGGGGATTCAGACAGGAGTGGAGAATGAAAGCATTTACAGTTCTCTGCATCATGCTTTAAAATTGATTCTGAAGTATTGTTACAAATTAATGTCATGCTGCCATACATGTTTCGATAATCAGTGAAAAGAGAAAGAAACAGTTCATAGGGCGTAAAAGAACAGGGAGACTGTTAAAAGAGAAAGCATGTAAATTATAAGGAGAGGTGTACAGTACTCTTATTTAAAGTACTGGGTCTGGAAGGCCTGAAGAGGAGTAGGTTCTCATGTGATTCTGCAGAGATATGTTTTGTACTGTAGCTGCAATCTAGCTCATACTGCCTTTCAGAGGTAACATTAATTGGGTGAATGCTATTAATGAAGCCTAACTCACCCTTACGCTTCTGCAAGCCTGGCATTTGCTTCCTGTTTGAATCAGAAATCTCTAGGAGCATGGGCCTTTAAAAAAGCTGTGCTCACAATCCTTCCCCCGCTGGTGATTTTTCTCAGGCCCTCGCGCTCGCACTGTGCTGCTGCTGCAATCGCTGGGAGACAATTGGAGGTTATTTTTAGACTGCCTGCTCTGCAGCGCTGACATTTGTAGGTTAGGCGTACCAGTTGCTGGCTGCTGCCTCTATCTTCCCTAAATATTTCCCTTCCAACAGCTGGATGCCCCCCTCTTCCCTCCCTGGTCTTTCCCTGCAAGTATCAAAGTATAAATCCACGTTACGTCTGTCAGTGTTTTTGGTTGAGCAGAGCTAGAGGTGTCATTTGAAAGGCACAGTCAGCTCATGTCCTTCCATGCAGCAGGAAAATCCCAGCACAGCACACATCAGATCAGTGCATAAGGAGCTCGGCATGCTCTGGGTTCCCTCAGGGTGTGCAGGAAACCTTGTGTGGGCCTTACTGCTGCCTTCACCCTACCACGGGTAGCAGCCATGAGGAGGATGCAGAAAAGACAGAAGGTTTTTGGGGTATGACAGTGTGCTGCCATTTGTCCCTGTGGCTAAGCCTCTGCACTTGGCAGCACTGCAGCTGAGAGCGCTGAGCCTTCAGCTCCCTGGACCTGCTGGGGTTTGAGTGAGTGCAACGACCTGCTAAGCCAGGGTGGGAGAGATGGCTGCTAAAATCAGAGTTCTACAGCAGATTAGATTACGAAACCACCATTAACCTACTCTGTGTTGTAATCTCAAATCCTTCTAAAATACTTGGCGTGCAGCGGTACAAACATTATTTTCCATTTTCAATTAAGGCCAAATAGAAATCCTTTTTCCAGTCAACCTCTTTCTTTTCCCAGTGCTTTTGGCAGAGTAGTTTTTAAATGAATATCTTCATGCAGATTGTAGCATTAATAAATCCAGGCAGATAATCTTGCAGGGCACAATCCATTTCCTCCATCAGGGACCTCATGTGGGCCTTGAGCCAGGTAAAACCCCTGTGCAGCCTGGTGAGATCCAGCCTCATCTGCTGCACAGGGACAGAGCTCTGCTGCCCTTCCCAGTGCTGGGGCAGCATTGCACACTTCTCTTCCCTAACTATGACAACATGTATTCCCAGCATGGGACACCTCCAAAATCTTCCAAAGAGCTGAACTAAGAATCACAGAATCGCAGAATCGTTAAGGTTGGGAAAGACTTGTAACATCATCTAGTCCAACCATCAGCCCATCACCACTGAGCCCACTAACCATGTCCCTCTGTGCCGCAGTCACTGCCCTGTTGCTGGACCTGAACTTCTTTCCACACTTTCCATGTATCCCAGCAACATGGAGTGTCTGGGAGACATCTGGCTGATCCTTTATGCCCTTGCTGAGCACAGCTGAGGATGTCTCACCAGGAACAATTGCAGTTCTCATTGCATTAAAGAGAAACTTGCACCAAGACCCTGCAGCTGGAGGCAGGGCTATGGGAGGCAGGGCTATGGGTGGCAAGGCTATGGGTGGCAGAAGGGTAAGGCCATGACTGGGCCCCTCCTGACCAGGGGTGGCCATTCAGAAACAGGGAGCAGTTTCCAGCAAAGTCTGGCTGGACCATGTGTCCTGGCACACACTCATGGAAGCCTCTAGTTGCTGTTGCTCTTCCATTTTGGAAATATTCACAATCAAGAAGTGGTGCTGTGCCTAAGTCTAAGGCCATCTCCTGTTCATATGCACACTGGAGATATGAGCCCAGCAGTGAGAAACGAGCAGCCCTTCTTCATTTTTCCAGTGGTAAACAGGATTGTACAAAAACACACCTGTTGTCTTATTTCCCAGCAGTTTTCATCCTGGTGCTGGAGACCCTGCAAGGACACCAAAGCATCCTCTCTTTCCAGCAGCAAAATAATATCACAGGTTCATTCATCCTTCTTGTTGCCCAGAAACAAATCCTCTGAAAAATCAGACCCTAAAAGCAGCTAACTGAAAATCATCAGCTGAATTTAAAAAAGAGGAAAACGTGTTAACCAATTAATTAACTGATTGATGTTACTTTGGTGGTTCTCACCCCACAGACAGCATCAGGTCAGCAAAATGTGCTTTCAAAAGAAATGATGCTAATTAAATACATGATAGAGCAGCCCATGTAATAATTAGCAAGGGATAAAATGTCCGTTCTGCCCATTAATTGGGATTGTTTTTTTTTTGCCGGACCTGCAGCTGGTTTGTATTTCTGTTTGTCTTTGTCTCCCTGAACCTTAGGCTACCTAAAAAGATCTTCACTAAACGTAATGTCCACATCCCCCCGGTTTCAAAAGCAGCAGAAACCCGAGATGCAGCCAGCATTCATTTTCTATTATGCAAATGTAACTTCACAGTATGACACATCTGTAAGGTTTCATTTGGCTCCCCCCTGGCACAGTAAGCATCTGCAGCTTTAATGCCTTTGATATACTGTTTTTGATTAGATTAAAGCTGATATTTATAGTAATTTCGGTAATGTCATTAGCTGTCACTGGAGTATCCTCCAATATTTTGTTTCCTCCATATGTTTTGCAGAAGGGATAATGAAATTTGACTGTCCTGCAGCCCGGGCATTGTTTGGGAGCACGGCTGCCTGGGATCAGTTGCTACTTGTCAATTGGAAGTGGTGACAACAAGCGTGCCCTCTGCACTGTTCAGTGCCTGTCCTCCTCTGTCCTTCCAGAAGTTGTCTTCCCTGCAAAATGGCTGGATGGCACAGTACTTCTTCAGACATCCTTTTTGATACCCATTTCATTGGTCCATTCACTGCAAGCAGACCCACAGAAATCAAGAAAGCTGCTGAAATGAGAACTTGCAAAAGCTGTCAAGGAGATAATTCACAGAATCATACAATCATGAAGGCTGGAAAAGACCTCTAAGATTGTCTAGTCCAACCACTGATCCATCACCCTGTGCCCACCGAGCACATCCCTCAGTACCACATCTACACAGTTCTTGGACACCTCTGCGGATGGTGACTCCACCACCTCCCTGGGCAGCTTGTGCCACTGCATCACTGCTCTTTCTGAAAAGAAATGTTTCCAATTGATTTCAATTGCACCCAATTTCAATTGCACCCAATTGAGCTTCCTCTGGCGTAACTTGAGGCTGTTCCCTCTCATCCTATCACTGTTACCTGGGAGAAGAGGCCAACCCCCATCTCACCACAGCCTCCTTTCAGGAGTTGTAGAGAGTGATAAGGTCTTGCCTGAGCCTCCTCTTCTCCAGACTGAACAATCCCAGTTCCTTCAGCCACTTCCTGTAAGATTTGTGCTCCAGACCCCTCAAAGCTTTGTTGCCCTTTGGACATGCACCGGGGCTTCATTCATTCAGTCCTTTTCTTTGTGCCTCATTTCTGCCAGGAGAAGGTCCACTATGCCCAAGAGAGGAGGGGCTGGTGGGATTGAGGGAGGGTGGGCAGGGGAGGAAGACTTGGGAAGAGGGACTGCAGACCAGCAGGGTATTTAGCTGTGCCGGGGAATGCAATGACAGGCAATAAATACATACAGTTTAACAGTTTAAACAAAGGTGGGGAATTATTTATGGTAGGACAGTGAGTGTTGGCCAAGGGTCAAGGAAAGGAAAACTTAGTTTAGATTTCTGGGAGGAGAAAATATTGGGTACATAGCATTATATAGTACATAGAGGTGGAGGCACTGTTCTGGCAGGCAGCTCAGTACCACACAGTCGCTTGCTACTTGCCTCCCAGTGAGATGGAGAAGAGAATTGATGTGTTACCAGTATTGTTTTTCTTCTAAAGTGAAAATGCATCATCATACCAGACACTATGAATTAAAAACCCTCTATCCCAGCTGAAGCCAGGACAGATGTAGCATATCTCTATGTGCATGTCTGATCTGAAAGGTCTCAGGTAGGAGGGAGATAATGACAGCACTGGAAGTGGGAGAGGGACTTTGGGCACACTGCTGAGGGATTTTTCTCTTCCCTTTCTGCTCTGAGCCTCATCAAGCAGAGCACAGATGCATCTCTCTGAAGTGGCTGCATGTCATTACTGGTGGGATTAAATAATCCAGTTTTGGAGATGGTTCTGGCTTCAGGTATCTTTAAGGTGCAAACCCACCATGTTATTTGAAAGAATACGTGTAACACAGGCATTTCTGGCAAGCAGTAGGCAAACTGCAGTCACATTAATCCTGCAGTAAATAGATATTCACTCCCCAAGAGTAGGTGGGGAATGAAGGTTTATTTGCCAGTGTTTAAGTGAAAAAGATTGCTTGGCTTTGCATTAATCTTTCAGATCCATTTTTCAGGGAAAAAAAAAAAAAAAAAGAAAAAGAAAAAGAAAGAAAAAAAAATGCAGCTTAAGAAATGTCACAAATATCCCCTGAGAGCATTTAGAGGGGAGACAAAATGGACATTAAAAATGTATAGATAATCTGGACTCTCGTTCTTAACGGCGCACTCTCTAATTGTGTGTGCTGGAGGTCTGACCCTCTTACATGGCTGTGAGCAGGAAGCAGAGCAGGCCCCGCTGGGGAGGGCAAGCAGGGGAAGCCCCTGGCAGCCAAAGAGATCATGGCCAGTGTCAATGGGGATGGCTGAGCTGCAGCTTCCTTGCACCAAGCACTGCTACTGTCATCTTTGGGCTGATGTGCTGCAGAATGCCCACTTACCTCCTCCTGCTCAGAGCTGAGGATGATGCACTGGTCAGTTATTTCATTTGGGTCCTCAAAGAGGAGCTTGCTAAGTGACTAGAGCAGGTCCTTCAAGCCAGTAGATTTTCTGTGCCTTTATATCAAGTATAAACTGAGAGCAAGTGATCATCTGCTCCATGAACAGTCAGTAACTGCTGGCGAGTCCTTTCAGTCAGCAGTTCCCTTGGGAACAGCATACAGTTTTCAATCAAACTGTATTCCACCGCTGGATCTCTGTACAAAGGTAAATACAGCAACCTGCCTCCCTCTGTTTTTCTTTTTTTTTTTTTCCAAATAAATTTTGCATTTATGAAAACAAAAATGTCATTTCAAAATAAAAACTGAGCTCTCGCTTAGAAGCTGTCAAGTATGATTGCTTGCTTTTTGGAAAATTACTTCTCCGTTCCAAAATTGGGTCCAAAAATACGCAAACAATACTTATATATTTTCATATATACTTGTTTATCTAGGAAATATATTCATATGAGTTAAGTGTCTCTGTTTTGCATACAGCTATTATTATAAGATCATGGAATCACAGGAGGACTTGGGTTGGAGGGACCTCAAAGCCCACCCAGCCCCAACTCCTGCCATGGGCAGGGCTGCCCCCCACCAGCTCAGGCTGCCCAGGACCCATCCAACCTGGCCTTGAGCATCTCCAGGGATGGGGCACCACAGCTTCTCTGAGGCTTCTCTGGGTTCTCTACTACATTAGCTTTGTGAATACTTTCAGTTATCACAAAGGTTAATCTGTAGGAACTGTAACTATCCCCATTAATCTCAGCTACTTGTGTATGTCTGCAGATCTGCCTCTTCTGCATTTGTGCTCTTAAAACTTCAATGTTTAATGCAGTGTCACTTTTAAGTCCTCTTATTAATCTCTATCACTAAACTAACCTATCCCTGGACCATTCTGGTCAGACTTGCCTCAGCTCAGGCACCCATTTCTCTGCCCCCAAGCAAACCCTTTCAGCTGGTTCAGTGCCAGTAGTGTACATTTCTCAGCTCAGGGCTTGTTTATGACCCCTCTTTTCTCAGAAGTTTCCTCCATTTCTTATGAGTCCATGCCTGCCCTGGACTCTCCCTGTATTTCCACACTCAGGAGTACCAGAAAATCCCCATACTTAGCATCGGGGGGTTGAAAAGAGAAATGATGATTGTTTTCAGATTCTTCAGCTCTCCTTCCTGATTAACATCTCATATGGAAGGAGTTTATGTAAAGCTGATGTTCACAGGCTCGGCAATATGCAATATCATTCTCCACCAAACAATTCTTGTCAACACTGATAGTCTTTTCCTTTGTTGGACTCTTGGTGAAAATTGTTGGAGCTCGTGTTTCAGTGTTCCCTCTTCCATTATTTATAACATACTGAGTTACAAGTGACAACTAACCAAAACACAGCTACACTTCTTGGTAGATCTTCTCATTTTCCATGTACTCAGAGCACAGAGTTTGCTCTTTTTAAAGCACGGATGCTTAGCCTAACCATCTCAAAATGTAATTAAAACATAAAATAGGAAAATTTTATAGCTGTCTGCCAGATGTCCTGAAGAGTTTCTCTAAGGAAAAAGGAGGTAATCTGTTCTCAGCATCCTCGTGGCTTTCTGCAACATTCACCCCTTGGAACTGGCAGAATTTACTGTCTATTGGAGGCAAGTTGTTTTGGAGAGAATTTGTAGATACTTGCTGTCTTTTGTGGCCAGAAGAGGTTATAAGCCACTTCCTGGGATGCCTGAGATGTGCCCAGTCCCACTGGCTCTGTTTGCTACCAGCAGTCCTCAGCATCCAGCCCCTCACAGAGCTCCTCATGAACTTACATTGTAGGCTGGTACTTGCCATCCCCTTCAGTGAGGATGTCCCACATCTTAGCCCTGATGGATAGGAAGTGGTGCAAAGGGATCTATCACCCTAAACCCTTTGGGAAGGCAGTATTGTGTGCCACCATTCTGCATCTCCAGCTGAGGTGGCAAAACTCCACTTTCCAAGGCTTTTGTTCCCTTATGACAAGACTGAGGCAGTGATGAGTGGTATCCCTCAGGGGTCAATACTGGGACTGATGTTTAATATCATCATTGAATCCTCAGTACAGGAGAGTCATGGAGCTGTTGGAGCGTGTCTGGAGGAGGGATGGAACACCACCCCTGTGAGGACATACTGAAAGATCTGGGGCTGTTCAGCCTGGAGAAGAGAAGGCTCTGGGGAGACCTAATAGCGGCCTTGCAGTGTCTGAAGGGGGGCTGTAAGAAAGAAGGGGACAGACTCTTTAGTAGGGTCTGTTGTGATAGGACAAAGGGGAATTGAGGAGAGATTTAGATTGGACCCTGGTCTAGCTGTGCACATCCCTGTTTGTTGCAGGGGAGTGGGACTAGATGGCCTTTGAAGTCCCTCCCAGCTCAAACAGCTCTATGATTCTCTGATAGTAAGTTTCATTGCCTGAGCTGGCTGCTCACCACATGCAGCCTCTCCCAGCCTGCAGCCTGCTTGCTGCTCTTTCCTTCCTGCTAACCACAGCAGCAGCTGATCTGCATCTCCACTGGTGTGGTGCAGAAGAGGACATTCACAATGTGTGAACTATGCCAGAAAACTGGTTGCAGCCAATATAAACTACAGCTTATGCAACTAGTGTAATCTCAGAAGTTATCCCTACCAGATCTGGTCAGGAACTGGTGCTGTGCAGGTCAAGGCTCTGTGGCACCATGGGGAGTGGCACTAAGTGAAAGCATGGAGCCCAGCATGCTGCAGTGCCCTAGAAAATGAAACTCTCCTCCAAAATAAATGTTAAAGCTGCCAAGGCATCATATTTCGATGTGTTTAATTTTCTTTATGTTTTCACTTGCACAGTAAAGTACGTTTGTGTATGAGCAGCACTACAAAAGCATCCAAGAGACCAGAGCTGGAACTGAGTTGAGGTAGAGGGTTAAAGTAGTTCCTCATCTGCCAACACCGATGCTTACACTTCCCCACAAAATATGTAGCTGAAGCTGCATTCTGTCAGGGAACTGTTTGGTCTAAAGGGTAGATTTTGCTCCAGTCTTTAGTTTGGCTTTGTTTCTTTTCAGTCCTAAAGAGCACGTATGCATCCAGGATTACAACAATTTTGGGACAAGGTTCTCATCAGCATGCTGTGCAGGGCAACAGCTGGCAGATGTGCAACTGAATTTGCACCATGACAGGGTGTGCCCATTGCCCCAAATCCTTCTCCCCAAATCTTCTGCCCCAAAGAGGCTCAGGCACCCACCGCCTCCCATCAGCATCTCCCGACTCTCCAAAACCCCACTCCTTGTGTGAGCCTGCAGAAGGCTGCTTGTGCTTGTGTGGGAATTGGATAATTCTGGCGTTAACCTCTTTGCTTAGGCATCCTCAGCTGCAAATTGAGGAATAACAGCACATTTCCGAGGGATGGGAGAGTGAGGATTAACCTCTACACTGCTTGGAAACACCGTATACGTGCCAAACAATATAATCATCCTAAATGCGAGGCCAGGATAATCCAAGTGTTTTTGCAGCCCCAGAATCCTATTTGATTTCATCTGTTTTAATTAACAAATTTAATTCTGCATTATTAGGGACAACAAGAATTAAAAAAGAAAAAAATTAAAATTGAGCTTGCTTATGCTTTATTACAAATTATTGTTATCAGCCGCCCCGCAGGACTCCAGTAGGCACTAAATATGAACAATGGTTAAATTATGAGGGTCGTGGAATAGGCACAATCAAAATGCAAACACTCTTCTTTCATGTGAGGCAGGAGAAAAAAGAAGAAGAATCCTTGGAACCTCCTTGGAGCCACCAGGACTGCAGAGAAACGTACCAAGCAAACTGTAAAACTGATTACGAGGCTCAAAAAGGCTAACATGCAATTTGTGTTCTTTTTATGTAGATTAAATGCATTCACTGCAGCTCATAGAGCTTAGATGCTCAGCAGGGATTCAGAGGGCTGGGTATCAGTCAACCACAGCCAGCCGCTAAACCACAGGGCAAAATCTGCTATTGTACATTAGAATAGTCACTTAATCTATCTTAATGGGTGAAAAAACCCAAGGGACAAATGTATATTAAAATCAGAAAGTTAGTTGTAATGTTTAGGGAAAGCTGTAAATATTTTTTTGAGATAACACTGTAAAACATTAATAATGAATCTGAAATCCCCTTGCATATCTTTACGTTTAGCTCCTGCAGATGCAGCTTCCCAGGAGCCCTGCCTGTCAGTGAGGAAGAAGCTCCAAGATGCAAAACACTGACCAAGTAAGCAAGGCAGTGATGGAGCAGGATCTCCTTCAGCCCTGTGAAGGGAAAGCTGTGGATTTGGTGGCTGGTGGAATGCTCAGGCTCCCCTGTGCAGCTCCAGGGGTCTATGTGGGTGCAGCCACCAGGGCAGGGATGCTGGTAACAGAGGTAGAGCTGCCTCTGTGAGAATTACTCCAAATTACTCCATAAAGATGAGGCAGTAACTATGGCACAGCCCTTGCTGTGGCACAGCACAGAAAATCCAGCCTTCTCCTGCCTTCTTTGCAGGACTGACAGTTCCTAGAGACTGGGGAGCAATAACATCATCTAATCCCTGCCTGAAAGCCTCCTATTTACTTTGCTGTTGCCTGGAGTATCCTCAGCCTCATCTAGCTTAGATCCTCCCAGCAGAAGGTTTTCTGCTCCTGCTACTTAATATCCTATTTAGAGCTAATTGGGACCGCCTGCTATCATGGCTCAGAAATAATTACTTTGCCATAATGAAGATTCAATCAGGATTTTTACACCTGTGCTAAGAGTGGCTGACCAAACCACTAGCATCCTTACACATGAACCCTGAAATAGGAGACCTGCCTCCACACATGTGGGTACGCAGGGAGGGGTGCTCTGTCAGCTGTCAGTTAACGTTATTTTGGAAGACGTGGAAGAAAGTAAACCCTGCTGTGGCCAAGCAGGCCAAGACCAAGCAAAGAGAGAGGGCAGATGCTAGCAAAAGACTGGTCAGGACTGCTCTGGTTCTGTTGAAACTACAGAGACTGGGAGCAAAGGCAATTGTTGCCTTCAGCCTTAGCATCTAAGCCGTGAATGGTAGAAGGAAAGGGGCTTGGCCTGCCATGCCAGGAGGCCTGTAGGTCTGAGTCCCTTTCACGCTCTGCAGCCAAATAAACACCAAGCTCCTGCCACTTTGCTGTGATTTGCATGGCAGAGATGAGGGACAAATTGCTCACAGGATGATGATTTACTCACTTGATTGTCATGAAGTGTATTTTGTAAGGTGAAGAGTTTTCAGGGCTTCAGCAGCCTCCCTTGCTGGTTGTACCAGCACAGTATGCCCAGAGTCCTGCTGGCTGGCTTTACTTCAGCCTGCTGAGCCTCATGGATGTCTTGAGGACATCCTGAGGACACACAGGAGTGTCTGAGGTCAGTAGCCCCTGTGACAAATCTTCCTGTCTCAGAAATGACACATTTGCCATGCACTTTTCAGCTAGGGTGTATGTTTTATTTAGGTAAAAGAAAAGAGCAAAACTGCTGTTCTCTCTGTTTTCCTACATGCCTCATGAAAAGCAGGTTTCCGTGTTGATAGTTACTCATTACACACAGACTGAATGTCAGGGATGACAAGTTTCATTCATAACCTCCCAGTCTTCTTCACCTATTTGCCTGAACCTTCCACAAACAACAAGCAAACTACTAACATCTGTAATGTCTGATTTCCTCTCTGCTTCTGTAAGGTCACTGAATCACATGCATCACATAGCAAGTGCATCTGCTCTGCCATTCCATTTTGCTCAATAGCTACATTACACAAGGAGGAAAAGTACAAACATCTGCTTCAGTGCAAGGTAATGAAGACCAATCAAAATTGTTGTTATGGTTGAGGCTCAGAAACTTGGAGCTTCAATTCAACTGGGAATTAGGCAGTGTTGTAGTTTATGTTTAATAGCTGCCTACTTAACTTATTGCTGTCCACCACTGTGTCATGGAAAATGTACTGGAATTATTACACTGTGATAATTTTGGTCTCCCTGATGTTGAAGAAGAGAAAGCTCTGAATTTCATAAAAGGAGGTACTGGGTTTTTAAGTCCACTTTTGGAAAAGTATTAAGACTAGCCTTTTTATTAGACCATTCAATTATTAAATGTATTTTAAGCCTGGGATTTTCTTCCTTATGTGATACTTGTCTTCCAGACATCGCTTTTTATTCTACCATAACTGGAAATTGAAATGATGAAAGACGCTAAGTTATGCAGACTGAGATATTCTGGCTAATGTCTCAATTTAAAAAGCCAATATACACAGTGATATTTACAACTCTTTCTTGGAGAGTGGTTTATTGTAATTTTCTTTCATTAAAGATAGTTGAAGTAGATCTCGCCCATTTTCCAAGGACATGAAAGTCCCCAGCATTAAGGCAATCACTTGGTTTGTACCAGAGAGGACAGCTCAGCAGAGGCCAGCCACAGTTCTGCATCTGCCCAGCCTCTATGGCTCCAGGTTACAGCCATCATCACATTGTCACCAACATCTGAGTCCACTGCATGCAGGACTCAAAGCAGCTAATAATCCTATCTGTCACATTACAAAGCATACTTTGGATGTGACAATCAGAAATTCTTTTGAACTAGATTTGTGTGTTATGTGGATAGAAATAATTGACAACAGCTGGTGTGTGTGGTCACTAGTAATGGATGATGTCATCTGCAGCAAGTTTGAGAGTACATGATTCACATTACAGCTCATTGCAGGTTCTTTGAGCTAATAATGGTGCATACTTAGATACTATGATATATATATGCATTGCTACAAACTTCCTATTACCTAATTCTTCATGGTCGGCACTAAATGGCACATCATGGCCTTTCTCATTATGGGAGCAATGGACCTTAATGCATCAGGTAAAGGGAATTAGCTCTCAATTTGACTTTGTCCTAGTGAATTACATGCACTATGCTACCTTAATGTAAATAAGATGTGTATGCTCCAGATGATGGTTATGCTGCGTAGATCAAACATATTAGAGAAAAATAAGCAAGTATGAATTAGGAAAGTATTAAAAACACTGTGATGGCTTCTTGCGTCCTTTCGCTGATAATACAAAAGGACTTGTCATTAATCCAGTTATCCATGCCCACAGAAAACCGTAAAACCCCTCCTAAATGAGCCAAAACTGTGTTTTCAAAAACAAAGGTCTCTCATGCTTACAGTGCTTTCTGGGAGCTCTTCCAGATTGAAACTGAGTGTCACTAGGAGACAGGAAAGCTCTCATGTCTGAGGACGTGACCCTCTCATTTCCATCCCTTGGAGACCAGACCTGAACCATGCTCGGTCTGACTCTGCATGCCCACCCATACTGTGTTCATGGTGACTAGCTGCCCTTCTGTGTGCCTGTGTGCGGCTGCGGGATGGAAGCTCTAGGGACACAGCGATGCAACAAACAAAAAACACTTCTTTCTGGCCCAGAACTTTGTTTTGCTCTTCTTATCCTCCAACCAGGTCATGTTCTGTGGAAAGTCCTGTGTCTGGAAGAAGGAAAAAGCCCTTTTCCAGGTGGCTGGGGATTTCGTTGGTAATGGTGGGCTTTTGGCTTAGCTGTCTGGTTTTAAACAGTGACTGTTCAGAGGAATGTTAGAGCAAATCCAGAGAAGATGGAGTAGAAATCAGAGGGCAGGGGAAACTACTGGGGGTGCAAAACAGATTAGCTTAGCACACTGCTCTGCAATTTATCACAGAGGTCTCACCTCCACAGACGTAGAGTGTGTTGAGTATTTACAGACAGGGGTGAGAAGAAGTGGAAAATGGCTTCCCCGTTCTTTGTATAGACCAGCCCATTTCATAAACCAAGATTTATTTACTGATGCACAGTATTTCTGTCAGAGACACCTGAAAGTGTTCTGACTCACAGATTTTCCTTAAAGTAGGGGCAGGCCACAAGAGTCATGCCTACATGAGAATATTTGGAATGCCCAAGGCTCGAATTGGGCTTGCTTTATTGCACACATTTAAGCTTCATGAAGTACCCAGCATTGTGCAAATAATGCTCAAAGGACAAAGTAGTGTTTGTGAGCAGTGTAAGAGAGACTGAACTTAGCAAAAATCTGACCCTCTAACTTTTTGCTTGCTGAGATGAGCCATGAAACAGAGAGAACCTTCCACAAAATCCATGAGTCAGGAGGGCACGAGGGGTGGGCAAAATGTACTAGGAGCTGGGTTGGGAAATGGGGGATCAATAAAAGGGAAAGTGGTTTGCTGAAGAGCAGAAGTTGCAGTGTGTATCTAAGTAATATCTTGAGATGGGAGATATTTATAGTTATCATGGCTGAGGGATGTTTTCTAGAGAAATTCAAAGAAAAGTGAAAGGTGGGTGCTTTGTGAAACCTGAATGTTTTTCCCATGTGTGGAGGGATGTGTGGAAGCAGCTGAGTGGGAATAGGCGTAGAAGGACAAAGGCAGGACAAAGGCAGACCAAAGGCAGAAAGGAAGAAGGTCAATGGCTTCAAGAGCTAAAAGCTACTGAAATCCATGTTTTATATGGGGGTTGGCCATATTGCCCACTCTGAGCTACATCTGACTTCTGTGCTGTAAACGAGGGATGACTGGCCTTGTAGCTAGGGTAGTACCACCACCACCTCCTTGCCTCCTCCATTCAATCCCTGCTCTCAACAGAAAGCAAACAAATAAACAAGAGCTTCCTGTTCTCTCATGTACAAAGCCTTGTTGAAATGCTGGCTCAGAGTCAGAGATTTTTACTGAGCAAAACTTTGTCCCATGAAACTGCACTTCTTTTCCATTTCAAAGGGAAATATTATCAATTTATTTACTGGAACTTCAGAAGGAACTGCCTATGCAATACGGTCCATTTTCTGGATTACTGAATAAGCTTTGGTTTGTGGTAGTGTGCTTAAATCCATCTGTGGCTGTATTTATTACAATTCCTTTCTTTTTTCTTTTTTCTTTTTTTTTTTTTTTTTTCCCCAGTTTGCATAGTCTGAAGGGGGGAAGGTCAACTGATGCAACCTCATAAAATCCCAGTGCAAATGTAGGGACTGTCAAGAAATTTCATATGCTTTGGATTTCTGGCATTTCAAAAAGAAATATTGATTGTCCTTTTCCCATTTGCCTGGAGCAGGTGAATGAAGAAACTTCTGAAGCAATAATTTATTGTGTCTTTACCGATTCACTGAAGCATTTATGAATATAGCCCAAAGTCTCTTGACATTAGCTGCCTGATATGTTATCACACTATTTCATACAGAAACTCGAAGAGCAAACTTGGCTTTCTGTTCAAAGCCATAAACACTAGACAGCCTTGTGCACAGTGAAGGAGGTTACCACGCGGTGCATCCAGGGAGGTTTTCAGCTGTGATTTAACCCTTCTCTTGCCTACGTGGCTCTGTTCTCTTGCAATACTTTCTATCAGCCTCTCTTCCATGTAGCTATAATTAAATGAGACAGTTAAATAATTATGGTATTCAAGTTGCCAAATTTTGAGGAAGATGCTCCTGGGACTGCAAGGCTGTAAAGTGCTGGCCATCTCCTGCAATGGAAATCAATGACTCTCAGAGCACGATCATGCTCCCTATGTGTAAAGGTCAAGCACATGCTGGATGTGACTGCCATCTGACTGTGCAGTGACATTGACCATCGTGAGGGGACTGAAATGAAAACTCACACAGTTATTCCTCACTAACAAAAGCATTTTAGTTTAACTCACTCATACTTCAGAGACGCCTTGGAGATTTGTTATTGAAATAAAGCAGTACGTTTCTAAACCTGTGTTCTAAAACCAACACCCATTCATAATGCTAATGACGCCCATTTCAAAACAAAATTACTTCAGTCGTAGTGCAATCTGCTTTGAGATGGCAGTGCTGATAGTGCAGTGATAAATGTCATACTGATTTGGTAATGTGTTTATGCCCACGTCGAGCTGGTGGCTAGGAAAAGGATGAAGTATGTTTTGTGCACATTCACACACCAAAAAAAAAATGTTGCAAAACTGCAGATGAAACCTAGATCTTCCACCAGCAGGAAGATCATGATTTTTGTCTTCATATGGATCTGAAATCCTAGCCTGAGGTCATGTGTAAACTGTAACTATTTTAAATCTGTAGGCCTAAGTACCTTGTACTCAAGAGAAATGTAAGAACTGGCAGATGAGTTCTCAGAGCTAAGTCTTTTAAGTTCTGGGAAAATCCTGAAAAGATAGGAGCGAAAGAGGGGAACAAAAAACAAATGAGAAAAGGACCAGGAGGGGCCTCGAAGAAAATGTTGGCCAATATCTTAGAAAGCAAATGGAATGATGCAGAAGACTCTAAACCAGTTATCTTGGCACTGATCCCAGGCATAGTCATGGGAAAGACTGATAGGGGACACAATCAGTAAAAACATAAAAGATGAGAGCATAAAGTAATGCCAATCAACAACTCCTTATGGAAAACCGGTTTTGTTAAATATGCTTGATGACAGCATATTTTTCATGGGGTGACAAGTTGATAGGATTCAGAATATTATTGCCATAAAGTACCCAAAACTTTGTGTTTTCGGGGAAAAAAGATCACTGAACAAAACTAAAGCAGCTCCCATTCAAGTAGTGATAAACTAGTTAACTTATTGACCGAAAAATACTGGAAGTAGGGAAGGGCAAACCCATATAAAGTTGCTGTGGTGGAGTCCTGTGGGAGTCTATTTGTGCTATTTCATATAGTTTTTATACCCTGGAAAGAAAATCCTGCAACTCTGGTGAGGAGGGCTGACATAACCCACAAGCATTTTTATATAGCATAGGCGTAATTATGAATTTAGAAATAGATGGATCAGGAGTGTAAGATGGAGGGGCTATGTTCTGGAAATCAGTGATGCTAAAATGAGCCAGGAAATCATGTGAGACACATTACTGAATATGTTGCTTCCAGTGTAATGATTCAGCCAGAGGAATGAAAAAGTTTCAAGAGGATTTAAGCAAGTGGAAATAGAGAAATAGTATCATCCCTGCATACAGTGAAATTATCCTTGAGTGGGGGCAATACCATAAGACAGCATCCAGCTCTGGCATCCAGAGCTCAGCAGAGGTCAGGAGGACTCAGAAAGATGCGGTAATGATCCGTGCTCTTTCCCAGCACAGGCTGTGAGAATGTGAGCTAGTTAGCATGTATATGAGAAAGCTAATATATGATGTGGTAAGAAATGTGTACTCCCTGTTTAATTTCTGATGGTGGTGAGCTCCTCAAGACAACAGAAGAATGCAACAAGATCCAGTGCTTGGAGGTCAAATCTGTATGTATCTAAAATAGAGAGAAGGCTACACAATAGCCAGGACTGGGGACCAAAATCCACACTGACTGCGTGCGACCTGTACAGGATGGTCTTTTGTGAGTAGCCATAAACATTTCCCACAGCGGAGCTGAAAGGCTCAGAAAAACTTAAAAAACAAAATTAAAATGTCCTGACCTTCCAGCCGCTCATGTGCCCATCCATATGTATAATCACAGTAAAAAGTTGTTCCATAAGATGGGCTTTGAAGTCATTGGCCACATTTCCTTGACACTCATGAAGTAATCTGTATTGCCTTGAAAGAAATTAACCACTGAGACTGATACTTTTGCTACACAAACTATTGTTTCACCATTTGTAACACGCTGAAGTAATGCTCAGGCAACTGGGGATGTACAAAATGTTCTCTGGACCTTAAGAACGTGCAGAAACATGCTCCAAAATTTCTCATGATGCAGCCCAGGAAAATGTTGCTAGCATAGCATTAATGGGATCCATACCAGGAAGGCTCATTCATGCCATCAGTGGTTTACTGAACTGTTCTGCAGTAACTGGTTAGTTTCTTTTTTACAAAACAAGAATTCTTGGTTCTACAAGTTATTGTTTTATACAAATGCAATAGAATAATGGGTAAGAAAAACGCCATAGAAAGTAACAGCAAACAGACGTTCTGCTATGGGATGCTCACAGCTCATTTTAAACAGCCTGGCCTTAAAGTGCATTAGTTATTTCCATTGACTATTCTGACGCACAAAGGATGAAGCCACAGAGCTCTGTTTTCTCTGAACAAAATGTCTTGCTGGGAGGCTGAGCTCCTCACTCTGCAGCTGTGGCCATGGTGAGGGGATTGCCTTAGCTAAACAGCTAGGGTACCAAACACAGCAAAGGCAGTGGCAACCCTGGGTTCTGCAAGAGACGTGTGTTCCAAGCACATGCCAGTTGGTGAGTTAAACCAAGCAGCCAGGGGTTTTCCTCAGCTGTCAGTAAAAAGGGAACATGGTGATTCCTTCAGGCTAATTTCTGTGTGATTTGAAAGCTGTGGAAGCACGTAACACTGGAGCAGGCAAAGAGCGGAACAGATATGGTTGCAACCAAAGATCATCTCTACACAACCAGTCCCCATCAAGCTGGAGATAATGTCTGTATTTTAAAAGCAAGATATTTTTTTCTGCATATTCATTGAGACAAATAATAAAATACAGGTGTAAGCAAACCTTCATTGTCTTACTGTCCATAGATAAATACACAATAAGTTCAAAGTAGGGCTGGATTCATAAGGCAACACTATGCTAATCAGTATTCGGGTCTCAAGCGTATTATCTGTAATTTACAACCAATTTAAATGGCATTAACAGTCTTCCCCTTATGGGAATTTAAATTTGCATCCTACCATTGAATTAAACACTGATTGCATATTTTCTATAGGGGACGTAATGCTCTTTGAAGCTTGTTTTGAATAATAAAGCATCTATTCATGCACATAGTGCAATGTGTTTCTTTGTCCTGCATGTAATTGAAGTAAAATGTGAGTTAAAGGGATTTTTCCTCTAGCCACAGGTTTGTTGATTACCATCTATTTTCATCTATTCAAGGTTTTAAAAAGGAAAAGAAAAATACAGTAATCTCTTCCTGCATTTGGAACCTCATTTACCACTCAGAACCTTTCTGAGAGCGTTGAGGATGAACATTGAGGAGGTCAAGTTGCAGCCAATCTTTGGAGATGGAGAACAGAGCAAAGTAGTCCCCACCCTCCTGGAAAAAGAATAAAATAAAATACCACTGACCAAAAGCAGAGGGAGGGAGACAGTGTCACATCTAACCTCCAGGAGAGCCTCGTAGCTGCTGCTCTGCATATTGCCAACTGCTTCGGGCCAAGAGCTGTGACGAGGATGACTTTGCCATTAAGGAAGCGGCTAGGGTGAAATAATACTGTTGACCTTTTCAGTTTGATTTGTATAGGAGGAATAGCTGAAATAAAAAACAAACATGTGACTTTCTCCTTCCTGGAGATGAAAAATCAGCACAAAGGCAGCCTGAAGAGCGGGACATTGGTTAGTGGCCTAAAGGGGATCCCAGCAGCACCCGCCAGAACTGTGCCCCAAGAAGTCTGTCCTGCAGCAGCTGTAGCCAGGGTGGAAGAAAGCTTTTTTGATGGGTCTTAGGAGATGATTTTGTATTTTGCTGTTCGCTTTCAGATGGAGGCATGCCTGTGTGCCTAGCAAAGCTGTGGCTGTTAATGGCTCAGATATTCATGATCCTGGCATTTATCCAGAAATGACAGTGAAGGCAAAACATAGTTGATGTATTTGGCATTTGTGCAGTGATATCAGTAATGGTTTAGAGAGGCAGTTTTTATTTTTCATCATTCTCTAGTTTTTATTTTCTTGAAAAAGCAGGAGTCGCTGCTGCTGGAACCACAGCTTTCTTTCAATTCTTGGGATTTTTGGAAGGCTTTAAAAATACGGAATGCACAGAACTCCAAGATGATTTGTCTTCTTCTCTGTCTTCAAAGGTGATTTTATATCTCCTTGACGGACAAATACTGCTTAAAAATTGCCAACCACATTTTAGGAAGAGGTAGGGAGAACTGAGGACCATGACCTTGATCCCATTAGGACAAGGTGTCAGACGGTGGCTGTAACCATATCTCTAGACTTAAACAGTTGCACAAGATTTCCTTACAGGCTACCTTAAATTGCTGCAGTTAATATTGTATTGGTGCCATAAAACCTAGCGCCAGTAGGGCCGCCTCTGTGTGCATAGCCAACATCAAAGGGCTCCATAGCCGTGCTGCCCGCAGATTGCAAGGGACAGGAATACCTGCTTTTTTTGCTTTCAAAAACAGTTTTTCTTTGCACCACATGCACACAAGGGAGAGGATGGTCCGTAGACACCTTCAGACTAATTGCCATTTTGTTCATTTTCCCTAATGTCCCCGGAATGTCTCTGAAATGCAGTTTTGGTACCACAGACCCACAGGTGCAGGTGGGAGGCCCTGTTTCTTTACAGCCTGCTAATATGTGTATTCCATTCTGCTGTTTGCAAGAGGGTCACAGAGCCCTGGAACAGGCTGCCCTGAGAGGTGATGGAGTCTCCTTCTCTGGAGATACTCAAGACCCATCTGGACACTTTCCTGTGTGACCTGCTGTAGGAACATGCTTTAGCAGGTGCTTGGGCTGAATGATCTTCAGAGGTCCCTTCCAGCCCCCATAGCTCTGTAATGATGTGATGGGGAGCAGGAAGTCTATTAAATGCCTGCCCCCCCCCACACCCGGCTGCAGGTTACAGCCCCACAGACACAGTGGCCAGACCCCATAGACAGCCAGGAGCATCAGGCTGTGCTCACAGCAGCCATGGGAAAGCCCCCTTGTCAGGAGTCCCCACAGCTCAGCAGGAAATGCTTGCAATTCCTAGTGAAAACACAGCTTAAAGCAAGTTGGAGCTTCACGACCTGTAGCCCTAGTTCAGGGGCAGTGCCACTAATACTGATTGCTGCTGTACTGATTTTGTTTGCTTGCTTTCCAGTGCACCAGTTCAGGAGGTTTTTGGCAGGCCTGTGGCAGATGTGCTGTAGGCCTTCAGTGAGGTCTGTGCTCTGGTGTGCTCTCTTCACTACAGCTGCAAGCCATGAGTATTTCTCCCTGTTTTTCTACAGACATCATACAAAGAGCCCGGCCTGATTTCCCAGTGGTAGGCTCAAGCAGCAAATAGCAAAGTATGTATTTTCCATCCCCTGCTGCTGGCGTTTCCCGGAGATCCGCACATGTGCACTCACTGCCCACCATTTTCATTAGCGATGTAGAAGCAAACACAAAACCACCACGGTTAAAGTGTGCCACTCACCCAAAGAAAGGTGGAAGGGTAAATAAAGCTGAAAGGCTCGCTGAGTCACACAGGAAGCTGCACCCAAACAAGCTCAATGTGTTTTACTGCAGGCAAGAGAGAAGGAAAAACAGTCTCCTGAGTGCAGCACCTAGAGACAAGGGCATGTGTCAGGAAATGCACTGCAGGCCTTGAGAAACCTCAGCTTGGTGGCTGGGGCAGCCGCCAGGGAGGGATGCATAGGCTGGAGGCAGAGGGCTCCTGTCTGCGAAAGCTGATGGTGAAGGGATGGTGCCAGAAGCCCTTTAGCCAGGGGTAATTTCCAATACATTTCTGATTTCAAAGAAAAATCTGGCAGGCTTTTTCTAAACCACAAAGAATTTTGGAAACATTGGATCAATCTGCACAGGACGACGAAGGGTTGATGGGTAGTTTCTGGTGGCTTCCGACTGAGATGGGATGCCTTTCAGGGTGTAGCAGCTGGGATTTATGGACTGCCATGCAGCGGTAACTATGTGACATTTATATGGGAGGTTGGCTTCAGAAGATCGGATGAGCTCTGCTGGCTTTTGACTTTATTCATCTATGAAATTGCCACTCTGCTTTATAAGATATTATGAATAAATAAACAAGGGATGGGGCTGAGCTCCCCCAGCGAATCCTCCGCCTGCTTCTCAGGCCTCTGCAGCTGGAATGTGCACATAAAAAAATAGCAGGACAAAGGTGACAAAGCGGACTCAAACATTGCCATCGCCATAGCAACAGTGGCATTAGCCTGACACAGCAGCAGAAACCAAAACGCACCCTCGCAAGGAATAATGTGTGAGTTAGGGAACTGCAAAATGCTGGCCCTGTGTTGCACAACGTAAACAAGCAAATTGTAAACGGCCACAGATTGCCCAATAAAATGACTAATTACTTCTTAAAAAGAGGCTTTCTGCAAATAAATAGGATCTTAATAATCTGTAAAATGATTTTCCCCCGACACTAGTAATGAAAGGAAAAACAGTCATGAGTTGCATATATACCAACAATTCGCGTTTGCATCTTTGCCTGGAATCAGAAATGATTAGTGCCATACTATTGTGTGGGCTCCTGACTGCCCCTTCAGCATATCTCCTCCCTGCTTGACAGTAGTGCACACGGTGATGTGACTAACATCTGTCACATCTGGTTTGCTCTTTCTCTCATCTGCTCCCCGGGGATGCACTGTGTTCTGTGCCGGAGAGTATTTTGCATTGGGCTTCTTTTTGCCTTTTAATGTACACACCACTATGTGTTTCAATGAGAGAAGTTCAGGCCAAAGAAATATGGTGTGTGCATGACAAAAGGAAGGTTTTTCATCCCTTGTGGGATTTAGTACTGCCATCTCAGACAAAAAAGGGGTGGAGGAACATCTTCCTTTTTCCCAGCTGACTTCAGAAAAGACAACCTGCTCAGCTCTGGGGAGTGCATCATTTTGGACAGGAACACACAGCCATAGCGCTGCTTTGGGCATATAGATCCATGGCCCTGGAGATCAGAGTGAGAGGGCAGTGAGTCTCTGGCACAGCTGCCCAGAGAAGCTGTGGTGCCCCATCCCTGGAGGCACTCAAGGCCAGGTTGGATGGGCCCTGGGCAGGTCCTCTCCAAACCAAATCATTCTGTGATTCTATAAGGATGGAAGAGACCACAAGTCTTAGTCTGAAAAGTGGGTAGAGGTGATGGCTTGCTAGGCTTGCAGAGTGTTGCTTTCAGATGCAATGCTTTGCTGAATCCCTCCATTGAGAGGGCTTCTTTTGACACATTTCCATGTCCAGCTGGAAACAGTGTGAACTGGATGGGTCCAGGGAGAGAAAAACAAAACGAAACAAGAAATCCAGTGAAAGAAATGTGAAATAAAATGTCTTCCCACCACCCCTTGCAGAGTCCAGAGATGTAGACTGAGGCTGCTGCAGTAGACTGGGGATCTGTCCCATCTCCCTGTGCCACCAAGCATGCCCAAAACTAGAGTAGGTATCCCATCAACAAAGAGCAGTCCTCCATCCTCGATGAAACAAGAGGAAAAGTGGCAGTAAAAGTGGATTTATTTTTTCCCAATCTCAAATTATGAGACTGCCAGCCATCTCTAGGAGCTGTTAATCATAGAACACACACCTGAGACGCTTTTAGATGCGGTGGAACAGCAGCGATGGGCCCTCAGCACAGTCAATTGGCAACTGTAGCCCCTGGGGAGGAGGGCTCTGCTAATTACTTTCCAGGGATGAATAAAGGTTGTGCAGGTCCCCAGTGGCACCCAGGTAGACCCCACCAGTGCGCCACTGGGCAACTTCATTCTCTTCAGTAAGATAGCTCAGATAGGGGTAGGAGAAACTCCGACAGGAAGAGAAGCTACCACCCAGCTGTGCCTGGCTGATGCACATCCCCTTTCACAGCCAAGATTTACGCTGTACAATGCAATGCTGAAAGCAAGGCTTGCAGAGCTTGATGGAGGCAACACACGCAACTTCAGCAGAGGCACAATAAATTCATAGCATATAAATCACAAAGATTGTCTTCTGACACTGCTAGAAATTCCATGCACCTATACAATCTATTTATTCATTTTTAAAGTGTAAGCCTGAAATGTGTTTTTATTGTAATGAGATTGTAACACATCACTTTTATTTACAATTACAACTCAGCATTGGTCAAACACTCTTCAAAGCCAGTGGCAAAATGAAGGGAAGCAGGTCACAAAAGTTGACTTGCAATATTTGTGGTGCGATCCCATTGGTCACCAAACCTAATGCATGAGATATTTTGAACAATTTCCATAATCAATTATTCTGTGAAATGACTTTTTACTTTTTATTTTTGTAAGTAGATAAACCAGAGGTACAGTCCCTCAGGGGATATAAATTCTCCCAAGGACTCAGACATACTCAGAAGCTTACTGCAGAACGCTGCCTGCCCGGGGAGACAAATACCATGTCCCCTTCAAAATTACGTGAAGATAATTTCAGCTCTCAACCAATGAATTAAGAATCAGCCCATCGTAGATGGTTAAGCTGCTTCCATCTCCTTTAAGAAACATCTGCTTCTCAAACAGATTACCACAGCCGGTGGAAATGCTATTTTATTTTAATCTTCTAGAAGGAAAAAAGGAACATGATATACTATGCTGATGGGGGGGTAGGGGGGAGTGGGGGGTAGGTAGTGGAGAGAGGGGGTGCACAGAATCTTGCTCTTCTCATGCTCAATTTGGAGTACAGCCGTGCCAGGGCCAGGCAGGGATCAGCAGTCAGCTTTTCCCAACCAGGATCCAATCCACTGAACCAAGTCTGCAGCACAGCTCCCCAGCAGGCCAGGGTGGCTGAAACCACTTGGGAGAAGCAAGACTTCCCAGTGGAGAGTTATATTAATCCCTTACAATTGCCTATTTCCTCCTTTTTTCTTCTCCATCACATCAGACATTGCCCACCTGTGCTCGCCTGAATTGTAGGCTAATAGCTGAAGAGAGCACAGTTCACACTGCAAGCAGGCAGACAGAGAGAAACCAGTGATAGCGTCTGTCTTGAGTGCAGATTACTTCCACTGACAGTTGGCTGATGCAGAGCACCTCCTCGCCTCCCAGAAGCTGAGATCGCTTTTGTTCCACTTGGCGGTACAGAAGCAGATCTATGAGCTGTGTTGCTCCTCCAATTTCCAGGCCAGAAAAGCCACCAGAAAACCAAGGTTTAATTGATTTCCATTTTTGTGGATGTGCAAGTTGGCCAGCCAGACAAACCTGATGTTACTGCATAGGTGGCTACAAGTTTTTGTGGCCCCATGCACAGGGAGAGATGAAAAACAGAGCATTTCAGTACTGCCCTTCATTTTTTTCCCCAGCAATTATATGGAAGTAAGAGCTCCCACCAAGGTGTTAGAGCTGGGGTGGCAAATGGAGCACCTCCAGCCCTGTCAACCGAGTGGCCCTGTACACCATGGTGTTCAGAGGGAACCTCCTGTGCTCAGTTTGTACCATTGCCTTTCGTCCAGTGCACCACTGGCTCTATCTTTCTTGCCCTCCATTACCTGCTGTCATCTCCATTGGTGGTTTTCTAAAATGTTGATTGCAGATACAGTTAAACAAGTGATTCCCAGCCTTCTTTATCCTGAGATTCTATACTCCAACTCTGGATCTGCACACTCTCCCTCCAGCTCTCCCACTCAGCTAAATCTGCCTGCCTGCCTTTGTAGCTGTGCAGCAAGGGGAGCACGCTCCTGGCTATATAGTCTCCCACAGCACTGAGAACAGCAGGTGGACCACATCATGCAATGCATTAACAATTTTACATTTTTCATTGACCGAAAGTGTCTCAAAACTCAATTTTAGACTGGAAATTACGCAGGCAGACTTAAATGGCTGGCTTTTTGAACACATGAAATGATAATCAGTCTGTTCTCAACCCAGTCATTATATAATCTCATGGAGATCAGGAGGATAACGCACATGAGGAGGATGGAGTAAAGGAAGTATATTGGCAATAATCTTTAATTAAAAAAATAACAACAAACTAAGTCATGTCAAGTGAACCTTGGAAATGTATGCAAATATATGAAAGGAGGAAAATGAGACATTGCGCTGGTAACTGAATGGAGGGAAGCCTTTAAATGGCTTAATAATAGGAACACATTGGGAAGCAGTGAGGTTAATACAGAAATGACATAAAGCAGTGGGGGGTCTCGGGCTAGATTTATTGTGCATACTAATTGGAGGACATTGAATACCATATAATAGCTGAAAGATGGGGCTGCGGCTCTGTCAACATCCTCTTGCGCACAAAGGATGATCTGGCAGAATTTAATAGCTGCACAATATCGCTGAGAGTGACACTTTAATAGGTAACAAACTGCTGCATTTCAGCACGGTGCAGGGGAAACCGCAAGAAAGAGAAAATGTACGTGAATTTGACTGGAGGCAGCACAATTTCCCCACCCTTTCTCAGCCAAAATAGAGAGCAAGTATAGCCTTTTCCTAAGGCAAAACAAGCTTTAAAATGCCAGCACCAACAATTGAGACCACATTCTAAGTCTTTTAATCCTCATAACCTTGCACTAATTGAGCTCAAGCACTATCTCATTAACATCTGGAATTTAATTGGGGCAGGAAAAACAAGCAGCCCTCATTTATCCTCATTGCCCAAGCTGAGATAAATGCAGACATTACACAGGCAGCGAATAGCGGTCACACTTTGTTGACAATTTAGAAGAAATCCATGTTGCAAGTAAATGTTGGACACAGGAATCTGTTTATGGAGATTGGGTGACAGTCTGTGGACAGCAGCTTGCTAGACTTGTGAAATCTAACACAGTGGACACCATCTATACCAGCTACACCAGCTGGGATGCAGGCTATGGGGTGGTGATTGCCCCAAAATCCTGAGGGCTGTTAGAGATGTCACTGGGTGGTATGCCACAGGCCTATACCCCCACATCCTCTTGTTGGGATATGTTGCCACACATGTAGCTACTCCAAATGTTGTAGACAGTAGCAGGCCATAGTGGACCCCAGAGGCTTGTGCATACATATACCTATTTTAGCAGCTGCCCAAAGAAGCTGTGGTGCTTCATCCCTGGAGGCACTCAAGGCCAGGTTGGATGGGCCGTGGACAGCTGAGCTGGTGGGGAGCAGCCCTGCCCATGGCAGGGGATGGGGATGGGTGGGCTTTGGGGTCTCTTCCAACCCAAGCTGTTCTGTGGCTCTGTGATTCTATAATTCCATGAAGAGCTACAAAAGTCACCACAAATGTTGAGAAGGCTCTGACAGTACTTGAGGATACTGAAGCACATGCACTGTCCACTATCTGCAGAAGGGGAAAAATCACTTTTTAAGTGATATTTCCATGAGGCTGCACAGAGAGCAACAGGGGGTGAATGCTGTTTGAGTGGGTCAGCACTGAAGGTCCTCACTACTGTTTCTTCCCAGCTGCTCCCTTGAAATCTCTGACGCCTGCTGAATTTTCAGTACCAGTTTTCCATTGGGTGCCCAGTGTTTCACTTGCAGTGGGAATCAATGAGTTGGATGTGCTCTGGACAGCAAAGAGGAATGCTAATGCAAAGTAAGTTTACTAGTGAAGGATGTGACAGGATCGTGTAAAGGATACTTAGTAAGATGCAACTAGAAACCACTCAGGTAAAGAAGATCACATACTCATCTGCCAAGGCACATTACTGGGATAAGCTGGGTTGTAATCTAAGTAGATGACCCTGCTCAGTACTTGTTTAACTGACTGCACTCATGTGAAGGCACAGGAGTCAGATAATACAGAAGTGCCTCCTGTTATTTTTTATATTTTACACCAGGCAGAGGAACCTTCTTCATGGCTGTAGGATGAATCAGACAAGAGATACAGGAGCGGACTGCCACTAGAACCAGGTCCTCATCCATAGCCACTGCCTGAGACTGCTGATCTTGAAGCTTCACGTGGGGTGTGTGGCCACCAGACTGGCCTGAGCTGCTGTGAGACTTGAGGTACGTCAGCATGGGATGTCCTTTGTTCCGTATCTTTTCCCTTTCCAGGATTCAGATCTAATGTAAATTCTGGGAGTGCAGTAGCTGCCAACAAACAGGGAATCGTCAGTCCTTCAAATCTTTTGTCCTACACAACTGGAAAGCATACCACAAAGTCCTTATCACGAGCATGTTGTGAGCTGCTACATTCATTGCTTATTATGGAAATAGCAGTCCTCATAAAATGTACTAGCTTTGGCATCTGAAACCTTCATCTGTCCATAGCAAAAGCATATCTGTAGTTTCTCTATCTGGGATCAATCCCAAGGGCTAAGCCCTGGGAGCCAAGAGCAATATAGGAAAAGTGCTGGGCCTAATGTTTGGCTTTTCTGCCCCAAACCAAGATGCTGACATGTTGTACCCTTTGCAAAGCTCCCGACCTTCTCGTGTGTCAGTGAACCCCACTGCCAAGCTGTGTAATAGCAGGGTGTCACTGAGAGACATATGTTACTGCTAGGCTGTTTCCGGAAAAAATTACATTAAAATAATCCACAGCAGTTGTTTTTGTGCCATTTCTTGTTTAATTGAAATCTTGGTCCCCAGTTACCATTACAGCATGGGAAGGTATAAGTTTATGGTTTCCATTAAATTGAGGGACATCCTTGACACACAGGAATTGCTGCCTGTGGGTAGTACAGAGTCTCCCAGTCCCATGCAAGCTCTCAGAACTGAAATTGGAATCAACAGAAATGTTCAGGAAGAACAGAGATCCATCTTAAAAGCAAAAACTGGAATAGGATTCACTACTGTAGGCCTTCTCTTCCTCCAGAAAAAACATCCTCAAGCCAGCAGACAACTTCATTCTGCATATTTTTTTACTCCTTCCCTCATGCTTTCTCCAAAAGTGTGGTTACCATCACAATATGGAAGTGTTCAGATTACAAGACTAAGCCTTACCCTCAAAAATCTTAATGCACAGATTACCACTACTGCAGGACAGAAAGCTCTCAGATTAGGGATCTAATTGAAAGCATGGACCAAAAAATTCATGGATAAGCTTGTTTCTCTTCATAATAAGAAATCAGAGAAGGTTTTGAGGTGCTTGTCACCGTGGTCGATGGCGTGGATGAGATGTCCAAAGTGCCCTGCACCTTTGCTATCAGCTGGCTCCATCCCTCGCTGCTGAATTTGGCACAGATGAGAGAGATGTGTGCACTCAGTGCTTTGCTGAGAACTAGCACGTGAAACAGCTAATATATCAAAATACGTTTAAAGAAAGGGGAGAGAAAACATGTTTGTTTGTTTTGTTGACGCTGTCAGAATTAGGCTTTTATTTCCCGATAAAATTAAGGAATCCTGAGGGAACACAAAGCTCTTGACAGTCTGAGTGAGAGAACTTTGGTTTAGAAACAAATCCCAATATCAGTGTTGCCTTGCACATACAGATTTCCCTCCCATGTATTTGCACTGAATAATCAGGAGGGATGACAAGAAGAACCCTACGGCATACACAGAAGCAGTTAATGTATCCAGATAAATGCCTTCTTTCTGTCACTGCTCCATGTGCAATGCTAGTTGTTTGTGTTCAGCCATCAGTGTTCAGATCTCATTTGTACGACACTTTTATCTCCTCCTTTCCATCAGCACTGAAGTTGGGTTTGTAAGCCAAAGCTTTCTCCCCTCTTGTTAGAAATTTCATGCTTTTATCTTCCCCCCCACCACCCCTTTTTTCCCCGCAGGATGTCATTCTTGCCATTCGATTCCAGAAGCTCCAGGCCAAGGAGGAGACACCTCTGCACATCCAGTTCATAGTCCCTTTGCCTCAGAGCTGTTTTCTCAACAGCACTCCATCAAGGGCAGCCTTTGTCCAGGGTGGATAAAGGCACTTCCCTAATTAAGTTAGCTTCACCGCTGCTCGGGAAATACAATGTTCGCTAAACTCATCCACAGCCAGGCAGTGATGGGGATCGCAGCTATTCTGTGGGAATGGAGCACATGTCAATTATAACAGAATTTCAAAGCTACAAAAACCAATAGTTTCCTTGGCAAAATCTGCCAGGCATGACACAACTGCTACTTGGGCTCCATGTGTTTCCTAATGCAAAGAATTGGACAACCTCAGATACCGTTTCCAGGAGTAGTAAGGGCAAATGAACTGCAAATTACTAAATTCCTTTTATTGCTGGGAACTACAAAGTAATTTAAATTAGTTTCAGTTGAAAGCGAACTGTGGGGCAAGCTGGGAAAATAAAATAAGTGGTGACATTTTAGGGACACATTTTATGAACATTTAAATGAAATACTTGGTCTCACACTAGTGTATTTAGTAGTCACAGGAAAAACATGTTTGTAAAAGGTCTCTGCTTTGTGAATGTGCATATGCAGAGCACAGTTAAATGCACATGTCCACACATATGTGCATTAACATATAACATAAGCGATGTTTTTCATTCACTTAACACCTAGCCTTTGAGGAACAGGCAGGAACTGAACACAAGTGAACATGTGTTCTTATAGACTAATGCTGTTAACAGTGGGTTTTGATTACATAGTGCTTTTCTCATCTATCTTAAATTCTCACCCATAGGAAGGTTTGCTGAATGCCTAGGTCGTGTGTGCTGTTCTAACAGTTTCCTGCTTCAGGAATTTCTCTTGGATCCCTGCTGGGCTTTTGATTAATGTCCTACCTGTGACTTCTGCAGATCTGAACTATTTTGCTTCTGCAGGCAAAGGGAAGAGAGGAGTGTAAGCTATAGCACCTGGCACCATGTCATTGCAGCTAGAGCGGAGAAGCCATAAAGTGCTCTGTCTTTTAATGAAACAGAATGAATAGAATAGATGCTTCCCCTTCCCACAGCATCACTGCGAAAATAACTCAGTCCCACTGCTTTCCGTCTCACAGCTATAGCAAATAGGTAACAACAAACAACAATACTAGCAATAATAATATTTAAAAAATAAATAAAAAACAACAAGAGAATAGTTGGAAATCTTTCATACCATCACATTTTCTTTCAGTGAAGGGAGGTTAAATTTTCAGCCATCTGAAAAGCAAAGCATGGGATTTGTCCCCATTACAAATAATGGATCAGCAGCCACAAACATTGAAAGCAATATGCAGTTACTGAAAGCTTTCAGTCAAGTGGAAGTAACTTCTTCATGGTATAAAGCACTTTCTGTGACCTCTGTGTTCTAAATGTAAAGCAATACAGTGCTAGTGTCAAAGAAATTAGACTGCTGTTGGGTGCGGGGAGCAAGGATGTAATTTCAAAGGGGAACATTTGAGGTGATGGAGGTGACAAGGATCATCCCCCACTTTGTTGGCAAGCTGTGTGTGAGTGTGTTCATCTGTTTCCCCGATGCTCTTCCTGGGGATTTAAGCTGTGAACTTTGGGCTTTTTCTCCTAGTACCACTTCCACGTTCACCCTCTAGTACCTGTATTGTAGGTTGCTGAAGATAGAAACTTTCTTCCAACCAGCCCTTATAGCCCAAGGAAAGCAAGGAAAACCCCGCAGGTCTTTAAAGACCAGGAGAATGGTCCAGAGCTCTGAAAAATATATCTTTCCACTGCACATAGATTTGTGGCTCCTTTCCTTCCTCCCTTTGGGCATGGAGACAGCACAGGAACCAATATCATGGATGACACTGGCACTTCTTGCTATGACATAGCCTAGACAAATGCTTAAGAAATCATGAGGAGCAACAAAACCAGAAGTTTTCCAGATTAAGATGAAACAAAGAAAGGCAACCCTGGGCAATATGCTCTGGACAGGAGCATTAAGAGGCAGAGACGCCCTTGGTTCGTTTTAATATTATGTAGCATCATCATGATCCACACAGGGAGACAGCCTCAACTTTTGCCCTAACACATGGCTTAATTGAGAAGCTTGTGAGGAAGCCCAGCACAAGGGATGAAATGCCTGTGGGACAGATGTATAGAGAGAATGGGATACAGGTATTAGCAACTGAGAAGCCCATGTGAAGCAAAGTCACTGGGGTTAATTTTAGGAAAAGGAAGCTGATTTTATTTTGGTCATCTCAATATAAGGAAGTTGAAAGGACAACGGGATACTTGGAAAGGAGTATTTCTTTTTCAAGTATACATCAGCCCTGTGTGCCAATTGCACAGAGCTAAGGCAAGAGGTTAGAGAAACATTATCCTTCTATTTGAATTGGTCTGGTGAATTGGCAGAACATTATCTACGCCACCCAAATCGCAAGGGGCAATATAGGCACAGTTGAGTTACAGGCACTTCAGAAACACAGCAGACAGCTTCTGAAAAAAAAAAAAAAAAAAAAAAAGAGGATAAAAAAAGGAGAAATGAGAAATGAAAAGTATTATCTTCTCCTCAGGACACAGCACTTGTCCTAAGCCTGCCTTAATCTTCACTCTGACTCCAGTTTCCTTGTGCTGAATGCTATTCCTGCAAGTGTTCCTCTGCTTGGGGGTTTGCAATGAAGCAGCTTTTTGTTTTTTAAGGCTGGTAAAGAGTCAGTAGAGAGAACCATTACGTATATTTTGCTTCAGAAATATTATTGATAGATAGATAGTGCAAGCCAGAGTTCTCATTTCTCACCAGACAAGCGGAAATAATGAATTAATTACCTTTTCCTGGTAAGAAACACAGAGCCTTTGTACTTCCCCAAACTGACAGGCTAGATAATCCTGTTCCTAAAGAAGTCAAATTGCACCTTACTAGAATAGGACTGAGGTCAATAACCTATGAAAACAGCAGATACAAGGAAGCTATTTCACAGACCAGCCACTTTCAATAACTGCAAGCTGAATCTGTGCTTGTGACAGTGGGGCTGGAAAATGTCACACTCTAGCTTTGATACCTGGATGCATCTCTCTGCTGTGTATTAAATTACTTGAATTTAGGCTGCCATTATATTTTAGAGGCTGGGGGTGCACGTTTGCTTTGTGAGCATCTGCATGTGATGCCCCCAGTTTGATTGCAAGTACCAAAAGTCAGCCAGAAGATACAGGGGAATTAATGTATGTTTAGTACCAAAGCAAATGGTTCTGCAGTAGGTAAATCCAGCTGCCTATTGGGAGAGGAAGCAATCAGAGGGGAACATTTTCAGCCAAAGCAGATTTTTCAGATCTGAGAAGTGTGGCTGCCTGATGATGAAGTGTTTGTCTGATGGGTTAAGTCTCCTGTTATACCCAAATTACAATGAAAATCTTCAATTCAGAAGCTTGGTTGATTCCAAACACTGTTTAGCATCTGTTCATTATTTGAAAGCTGCAAGCTGGTCATGGCCAGGAAGAGATCATAGGAAGAGAAGGCTTTGGGGACAGCCTTCATTGCAGTCTTACAGTACTTGATGAGATATTGCAAGCACAAAGGGGATGGACTATTTGCACAGTCTGATAGTGACAGAACAAGGGAGAATGATTTCAAACTAAAAGAAGTGATATTTGAGTTAGATGCTGGGGAGAAGTTCTTTCCCCAGAGGTTGGTGAGGCTCTGGCACAGCTGCCCATTGAAGCTGTGGTGCCCCATCCCTGGAGGCACTCCGGACCAGACTGGATGGGCAGCCCTGCCCATGGCAGGGGTTGGGAAGCATGGGCTTTGAGGTGTCATCCTAAACCATTCCATGATTTTGTGACACTGCTTCTGATCCCCTGATCACAGCTTCTGTGATATTCCAATGAGAATGTCCATGCCTGAAAATTCAAGTTTCATTCTTGCTACTCATCAGGCAAGTTTTTGAAACTTACTTCCCAAAAACGTCCATGCCAGAAATATTCTGCTTTATGAATATGCAACAGTATGGACACAAAAGAAACCACGACTCATCCAATTCTGTTTGAAGCATTCATAGTGCTATTCCTAGAAATAATTTGCACTACATTCCTTATTAAAATACTTGGATTGTTTTTGTGCACTGTCGCTCTGTACTGCAGATGTATGGCAAAGCTCTTGGACTGTGGAGCAGAAGACTGTTGGGGAGCCCATGGACGGTATTGGGGAAGGAGGTGCTCACCCGTGGGACTGGGTTGCCTCAATGGGCTGCAGTGCCCAGTGCAGGGCCAAAACCAGGTCTGGTGGTGCTGCAGCATGTGCCTGGCTGGGCTCAGCTCACACTAGACAAGAAAAAGAAGTAGCAGAGAAGGAGCAGCTTTGCTAGGCTGCAGGTGGAAGTGTTTCTGCTACCCTCCTGAGCTCCTGTGCTGTGCTTCTGAATTTGAATTTCATATCAGGGCCATAAAGATAAAAGCAAAAGCAGGTTTGTATTAGGCTGAACAAATATAAAAGCAAGCAGGACTGTTCCATTTAAAATCCCAGCCAGAGCAAAGTGCCTAATTTCTACCCTTTTTGGGCTGCGGCACAACCCTAGCTATCTCAGCATGGTAGTTGACACCTATTGAAACAAAAATGCATGAAGTAATCTTTCTGAAGGTCACAGTGACCTCACTGCTTAGCAAAAAAATTCTCACTGAAGCTGGGGTTTCTGGCTCATCCTTGTTTGTAGCTAGGGAACCAGGTATTTTGCTCGACAGAGGCATTAACTTCCGTTGGCTTTGCTCATTCCCAGTCTGGGTTGGCTGCACCAGAAGTACAGTTGGGCTGAAAAATGGCTGCTGATCAGACAAAGTGAATTCAAGGACACAGCTCAGTGCAAGTGCTGAAAAACTGCTGCATCACTTGCGCACAAGTGGGACTGGTTCGTACTTTCCCCACTGCCAAATTAAACATGGAGCAGTTGCAAAGAAACGAAGGAAACACATTTTTTGTTTGACCGAAGAAACTGGGACAGCGAATAAAGGGTGATTTCTACAAGAGCCAGGAGATTCTGAATTGCAGTGAGACTCCAGGAACCTAACCTCACCGCAGCGCATTCAAAAACTTCCTTGTAACACATTCCCTCAACTGTGGTGGAAGTGGGAATGGCTACAAAGGCTGACATCTCAAAACTTGGCTTCAGAATGGATTTTCCTTTAAAAATAACGATTCATTTTGAATGGAGTGTAATAATTCCAACACTAGTGTTACCAGTACGCTGAAAAATAAAGTACTAAACGATGGGGATTGAAGTGGTTCCCTCCACCAACATGTTTTTCCACTCCTCTCAGTATTGTGTGCCCATTATTACAAAGACAAAATACTACCGCAAAAGCTCCAAACTTAAGATTTAGCATAGCAAAAAGGCCATGTCTCAGGGCAACAGGGAAGGGGCCCACACTCCTGTCAGTGGTAAGAAACTGCTGTTTTTCTGCCTCCATCTGTTGCCCAAGCATGGGGTGTTGAGGATGAGGGCCTTAAGGAGGGTGAGATGTGCACAGCCTTTCCAGCATCCCAAACAGGAGAGCTGAGGGAGGGTTTTCTGTTAAATTTTAACCCTTTAGAAGTAGCTGAGGTAATGCGAAGAATGCCTGCAACACCTTCATCCATCTAGGTGTCTCCACCTCTCTTGATAGGTGCTTGGACTAAGGAGCCATGGATCATATTTGCAGCTCTCCACCTTAGAAAGGATGCATTTAAGTCACACATTCTGCTAACCAAAGTATTGTTGTCCAGTTCCAGTGCAGAGCAGAGGTACACATACACCTCCTGAGAGCACCTTGGGATCTACTTCATCAGGATAAAATAAATACTTATGTTGCTCCAAAAGTAATGCCTGCAATTTATTTCCATAGAAACTACAAGAGGTACAAAAAGCACCATAGCAATATTTGATAGAGTAAATTCTCAGTTGCAGAAACACTGTTTTTCAATGTACCTACCACCATGAGCTATGCATTTTCACTGACAATGAACAAGAGCCTGCATGCTGCGCTTATAAACATCTGCA
The DNA here is from genome assembly GCF_054131305.1 of Coturnix japonica. NCBI lineage: Eukaryota > Metazoa > Chordata > Aves > Galliformes > Phasianidae > Coturnix > Coturnix japonica. The sequence continues at coordinate 110,829,933 of NC_140663.1, forward strand.
CCAGTGCAGGTGATGCCCTGTTGCTATTGTCCGGGATGAAATGCACCATCCACCCCTCACTGTGCTCACATCCACTGGTTGGTCTCCACAAACGTTCAGCAATGATGAATAACAATGGGTGCCATTTTTTCCACATGGAGGAACTCAATGACACCTCTTTGCTTCATCTGCACTTCCATATCAAGACACCATTGTGTCAGAGTGCACCTCTGCTGCTGCCTGTCACACAGCAACATGTAATGGGATACTGGCAGGAAGGTTCAGCCTCTACTGCTGTACCACCACCATCTACCTCTAATGTCATGAGCTATCATAAAACAGGAGGCATTACTTTCAGAGAAGCGTTTGTACCTTCTCAGGTCAGGCAAGGTTTCTCCATAGAGTCTCATGAACTTTAGTTAAGATATGAACGTCTAGTGTGAAAAAAGAAAAGTTAAATAAACTAATTGCAAGGAGTGGCTAAGAAACAAAAGCCCATTCATTTTCAAAATACATCACCTGGTTCCAAAGTGCTCAAGAGAGACGTGACTGTTTTTCAGTGTGTGTGAATTAATTTATCAAACTGATTGCCAAAGCAACTAATTGAACCAAAGCATTCTTTCTGGGGAATGCCGAGCCACACCAGTGAGTTCAACTGACATGTTCAGATGACATTGTTTTCACAGAAAAAGGAGAATTTCCACAATTGCAGCCAAAAACTATACTGGAAGGGAGCTGAGGCACCTTGTCAGAAAAATTCCTTTTTTTTTTTTTTTTTTTTTGCTGAGTTAAAAAAAAGTCTTACCAGTTACACTAATTAACATGCAATGAAGCTCGAAAGGCTGCCAAAGCACCTACAGTAGCACAGTGAACGGTCAGAAAACTTAGACAAGAACTTAGTGTTCCTGCTTCGTCATGTTTCTTTCCTCCACGTAGGTGGACGGGCTGAAATGGGCTGTGTGACCTCCTTCTGTCAGAAACTATTATTCATGTTATGCTACTGGTGCCCCTGGCTAGTTTGTCTGCCAAATCTCACATTAAAAAAAAAAAAAGGAAAAAAAAGAAAAAAAAGAAAAAAGTCATTTGGGTCCCTTTCATTTCTCAGGACTGGTTGCTGCCATGAAGATGAGATAAGCCCCGAGGTGCTGGTGGGGGTTGCAGTGGGAACCACAGTGGGCACTGCATTGAGGATTAAACTGCTAATTGCAAAAGGAACTGCAACAGGAATTGCATTTTGGCTGGGTGGTGGGTTGAGGGGTTAGGGCTGTTTAATCCTTCTTCAGGAACCTCTGGAGAGCCCATAAAATTGGTGTGGTGATGAGTCTCTACCTTTTCAGGGGATGGGGGGAAGAGGCAGTTGGGAGAGGCATGTGGTTTCTTGCAGCAGCTTTGGTGCTGCACTGATGGAATCAGAGAGTAGGTGAAATCACACGTGCAACCCCACTTCAGCCACTGTCTGATAATCTGCATAAGCGATAACAAATCATTTGAAATTAAGGCAGGATACAGTTAAGCCTCTCATTAAGTACTGTATGCATGGAAAGTGGGGTCAGGGCGGCCTTTTAAAAGGTACTTGGGTTGGTTACGCTATCCCTCTGTGGAGATCCATCTTCCGAACAGGAGCTAAAAGCAGACTTTGCTCAACCGCGAGGAAGTTTATGATCTGCTGCGGCATTTTGTGAAGTGAAATAGAGGTCTAAGTGCCAGGAAGAGATAACTCCAGGTGTCACGGCTGCTGGGGCTAGCAGAGGGCTTCTGCCCTGGGTGCTTAGTTCTCCCAGTGTTCCCAGTAAGACACAGTTATCTTGTTTTCATTTGGGCTCTGAGTCAGGAAGGTAATAAAAAAATATCTCTTCTGAGTGTTCTTGTACTTTGCGTGTGTTTTTACAGGAATTTACAGACACCTGAAAAGGATATTTGCAAAATGACCTATGATCCTTAACCTGTGGTACACACAATAAATCTGCCACCCTAACCATTGCCAGCCTTTTTGAATGAATGGCTGTATTATAACAGCACATGTGTACAGCTAAAGGGTTGTATATCTTATTGGACATCATTCTCCAATCAACATTAAAAAATAAAAGCAATATACAGCTATCTACACATAAATTCTCTCACAGAAATTTGCCTCTCCTTTCTCCCTCGCTCCTTTCCCTCCTGACTGATGGCTTTATTATACAAGGGACAGTAATAAACATCCCAAGTAAGCCAGTGAACTTCTTCTCTCACAGAGAATACCTCCTTGGAGGATACTAAGTATGACCAACAGAAGAGTAATGACTTCTTTTCCCAGTTATTCAGTGTTAACAAACTAACTGGTCAAATATGGGCTTGGATATGATATATTCCCTGCACATAGTTGGACACCAGAACAGATTTTGAGTGGGAGCAGAAAGCAGGTAGCATCTTTAAAGGGAATGATGCTCTTAAAGACTTTGGGATTATGGTAGTGCTAGATGAGTAATTGCTTTTTGCTTTGTGAGGTGACCAGAGGAAGTCAGGGTCAGATCAACTTAAATAGTTTTTATTTCTTTTGATTCAACAAAGCAATATCAAGAAAAGGCAAGTTCCTATTTTGGTCCATCCGCCTAAAATACTGTGTTCCAATCTGGGCTCATGCCACAGAAGCCAAGGGGATGAAAGGTTGGATTCAGTGTGCCTGTAAAATTTCTTTGCACCCAGTACCACTCTAAGCTGCTAATATGTACTATAAATGCAGCTTGAAACCCAACATCTGCTTGAAAGAATACAACTCAATTCTCTAGAACTACAACCAACACAGAGCCCCAGAGTGCTCCAGGATGAGCTCAGCTTTTCCTGCTACAGTCACTTCTCATTGCTGACATAAACATTCATTAATCCAGAAAGCCAAGAACTTTGTAACTCATTGGTTAGGCTCCTCTGAGAAAGGAAATATCTCAGTATTTTGGCTAGGAATCAGGTCCTCCATTAATAATTATCTATCTACTGATGGCACTATTACTGACTTTCCCCATCTTACTCAATATGATTGTTTCAATTATTCAACAAAAAAGAGCAGTATGATGTGTTTTCCATTGCTGAGCTGAGGTGCCTTTCACAAACACATTTCCTAAATGTGTCTGTGTCTGCTGAGATAACTTGCATCCCCAACTACGTCCAAACTCTTCTCACACTTAAGCAGTGATACGCTGGATGCTCTGAATTCAGGCTTTATAAAGAACATGAACAAGCAAATGGAAGGCTCCCTACCATCTGGCGATGCTGCATTTTTGTTTGACCTCACCGAGCTGTTGTGCTGAATTTTTTCACTGAAGCAAAATTATGACAGGGTAACATTTTAATTTCAAAGCATAATAAACAGATTAAAATATGAATTTTCCTATAGGTTTAAAAAGAATATATTCAAACCATTTTCCTTGGAGAACACTGATGATTCTGTTTTGACTACTGAAGTACTTTGCATATTTTAGTATTTTTAAAAAATCACGTTACAATAAAAATAAGCACCATGTATTCAGAGGCTTTAGCAGGGCTGAAGGAGTGACCGCTGACCGCAAATGGTTACAATTTTTCACAATTCTGTTCCTTTACATTTCTCTGACCAAGGGAAAAAAAAAATGGTACAAAGAGTCAATGTTTCCTATGAAACATTCTGCCTTAGACAAAATCTGCACGATGTGCCAAGAAACCGTGCAATTCAATTTTTCAGCCAGCTGTCAAGGTCAGGCAGACTATTTCCCAGCAAACTATGTGGAGGAAGAAATGAAAAAACAAGCGTACAAACAAATGGTGCCCATATTGGTTTGTACCTTCAGAAGGCTCAGTCACGGGACTGAAGAGACCTCCTTATGCTCTGTCTGAGCTTCTGCTGCAGCTAAGGGCTCATTGGCCTACCCGAACATGCTGAAAAAATTCAAGAGCTACTGTAATTTATGCCATCATATGGAGGAAAAGCAGATAGTATCCTGCTCTGCCTAAGCACCACATGGGCCTTTGTGCAGACAGAACCAGGCATCCTTCTTACCCCAGCCCTTTGTTGCTCAAATCACTGCTCCTGCCCCTGCATTTACCTTATTGCAGTTGTGCATAAAGTATAGCGCACACTTCCAGTCTTGAATTTGAGCAGTGCCCACCAGCTGTATTTTGTATAGGCACTGAGCTCTGCTCTGTGTGACAGCGACAGGGCCTGAGGGAACGGCATGGAGCTGTGCCAGGGGAGGGGCAGCTGGGGGTCAGGGAAAGGGGCTGCACCACAGGGCGGTGGGCAGGGAACGGGATGCACAGGGCTGTGGGCACGGCCCCCAGTGCTGGAGTTCAAGGAGCATCTGGACACTGATCTCAGATATAGGGTATAAAAAACAAGAAAATGGATGAGATTTCCAACCTTATGTTAGCTTCCCTGAACAGTGGGGCAGGCGAGGACACCAGCACTGTAGGTCTTCATGGGTGTGGGGTGAGGGCATTTCTGGGCTAGGCTTCCCTGCACGCGCCACACAGATGCGCTGCATCAGGCATGCTGGGCCTGATTTACCACCTCTGCGCAGGCCATCTGCAGGGCAGGGCAGGGCCTGTGGTGAACATCCTGGCCAAGCTGGGTTCCCTGCTCAGGCACCGTGGAGATGATTTATGTGCAGGTGGTGGCCCTTTGTCCAGTCTTCCTGGGTGCCCAGCAGTGGCATAATGCTGGCTGAGATGCCAGAAGGGAAAGTCCTGCAGCACCAGTGTTGCCTTTGTGCTCAGAGTGTACTGTAGGTCCAGCAGCTTCTCCTTGTGTGAGTGTCTTGCCGGAGCCACTGAAGACCATAACTGAAGTCACTCGCTGCATAATTTACATCCCATGTGTTTTTTCTCAAGGCATGCATAACTCATTTGCAAACATGGCCTGACAGCAGCAGACGGAAGAAACAGCCATTGGCCAGCTGTTATTCAGTAGGGCCTCTGCTTCGCTTCCTAATTGGGGTGAGACAAGAACCCCAGGTACTGAACTGATGGACAGGAGCTGCAGCAGACAACAGCAACCAGCCCTCTGCTTCTTCATCTTGCCTCGCAGCTCCATCATCCTGCCCATAGCACTGGAAGACTTTTTGGAGCGAGCATGTCCAAATGCTTTAGGATCCCAGCTCCAAGCAGCTGAGGAGGTATTGCTGTTTGTAACAGTCCTGCAAATGATTCACAGCTTCGCGCTTGCACCGTAAAATGTAACATTAGCGCCAAGATCCTTTATTCAGCAGCGTTAGCAAAAGCTGAAAAACACTCCTCTGAAAGGGCTTTGTCACCATCCTTTGATGGTGAAACAGCCTCTTACAGCAGCCCCGTACATTTCAATTACCATACATCGGTGTCTCTGCCTCTTTCCCCAACTCATAAAAATCACAGCCAGTAAACACAAATCACCACCTGAAGCAGGCAGTGCTTTCCTCCCACTTTAATATACTCGCCCATACTACAAAGAAAAACAGAGAGCTTCTCGTATCTGCAGTGCCCAGGCTGCATGGTCCCAGGCAAGGATTAGCCATGTGTGCACTGGGAACAATCTGCTCTTAGTTTGCTTTAACATGGTTTTTATCCCTCTAAATCATGTTCAGCCATTTGACCTGACAGCACTCTGACACACAACCTATTTTGGGGGTGGAGGATACATAAGAGCAGGGGATTTGCTATTTCCTTCTTCAAAAAAGAAAAACCTGCCTGCATCTGGGGGAGTAATATTTTATTATTTTTTAATTGCATGTGAATTTTCAGTGTGATTGCTCAGTATTTTTCCAAAAAATAAGCATGGGAATATCTCAGGATGCCAAGATAACAACAGTGATTTTAGGACTCCACAATAAGAAGCTCTGGTGGGAGATATCAGAGTGCAATACAGAAGGCATGTGCAATCCCACAAAGCAGAGGGAAGGCCATTGCAGTTTGTCACGGCAGAGGACGTAGGTAACTCAGCCCCAGATCTGTTCCTGCCTGCCTGCTCCTGCACCTCCTGCATCTCCCTGCTCTGCTGCAGCACAGCAAGCGTAGTGATTCACTTGGGACCCCACTGCTGAGTAGTGGCACTTTAAAAATTTCAAAGTGTTGCATGGGAGCCTAGCATGTGACTCCCATTAAAGTCAATACGAGTCATGTGGCAAACAACCCCCAGAGCACTTTGAAGATATACTTCCATTTATGTTTTTCTGATCCCAGCTAAAAAAAACACCAAACCAAAACAAAAAAAACCTATTGTAGAACAGGACTTCAAGGACAGCTTTTCAAGAGCGATTCTCTTTCCTTATTTGCTCCTCAACATAAATCACCAAGGGAGGGAGTGCAATCAGTTAGGCTGTTATTTGATTATGGCGCAACAGAATGAGTAGGAAAAAAAGCAGCGTGTGAAAAAGAAGTGTTGATGAAAACTATATATGAATTATTCACGTCTTGTACGAAAGATCGGACTGCAAAGGAATTGGGGTGAATTTCAGTGGAAAAAGTTTTTAGTGATAAAGCTGAAGGGCACAACAGAAACTCATGTGGTGGGAAAGCTGCCCAATGTTGTGTTGGAACCAAGCCTCAGTGTGGGGACAGGAGTGAGGGAATGTGGGTATCACTGCATGTTCCCAGCAGCCATATCCAGAAGGTTGTGCTGGGTCTGGTGATCTTGGCACTCAGTTGGAAAATGGCTGAAAATCACTGGGGTAAAGGGGCACCAGGGGCTCTTTTCCTCCTCTACACTTGTGCCCATAGCTCAGCAGGGAAGAAATGAGGCTTACAGAAGAAATAGCTTAGGTCTCTAGCTGCTTTTATCATAGAATCATAGAATCTTATTAATTGGAAAGGACTCTAAAAGGCCATCTAGTCCAACACCCCTGCAATGGACAGGGACACCCACATCTAGATCAGGGTGCTCACAGCCCTGTCCAGCCTGAGTGACCTTAAGTGTCTTTAAGGTTGGGGCTTCTATGACCCCCCGTGACAACCTGTGCCAGTGCCTCACCACTTTTTTTGTACAAAATTTCTTCCTTATGCGCAATCTCCCCTCTGTTAGTTTGAAACCATTTTTCTTAGTCCTATCACAACAGACTCTGTGAAAGAGTCTGCCCCCTTCTTACAGCCTTTCAGATACTGAATGGCCACTATAAGATCTCCCCAGAGCCTTCTCTTCTCCAGGCTGAACAGCCCCTGCTTCCTCAGCCTGTCCTTGTAGGAGAGGTGTTCCATCCCATGGGTCATTTTTCTGGACATGCTCCAATATGTCCACATCTTTCCAGTACTGTGGGCTCCACATCTGATTGCAATACTCCCAGTGAGCTTTCACCAGCACAGAGCAGAGGAGCAGGATCACCTCCCTTGACTTGCTGGCCACACTTCTTTGGATGCCCAGGATTCAGTTGGCTTTCTGGGCAGCAAGGGCACGTTGCTTGTTCAACTTGCCATCCACCAGTATCTCCAGGTCCTTTTTAGCAGAGCTGTGCTCCACCTTATATTCCCCAGCTTGTACTTATATTGGGAGTTGCCATGATGCTGGTGCTAGACTCTGCACTTGGATTTTTTGAACCTCATGAGGTTCACCTGGGTGCAATGCTTGAGCCTATCTAGGTCTCTCCGGATGACATCCCATCCCTTTGGTTGTGTTGACTGTACCCCACAGCTTGGTGTCATCCACAAACTTTATGAGAATGCACTCAATTCTGCTGTCAGTGTCATTTATGTAGATATTAAAGAACACTGGTCCCAGTACTGACTCCTGAGGGACACCACTTGTCATCAGTCTCCATCTGGACACTGAACCACTGACCACCACTCTCTGGACACAATCACAGACTGGTTTGAGATGGAAGGAACCTTTAAAGGCCATCTAGTCCAACTCCCCTGTAATTAACACCTACAGCTACATCAGGGTGCTCAGAGCCCCATCCATGACCTTGAGTGTCTCCAGGGACAGGGCATCCACCACCTCTCTGAACATGTCTCTCTGTTCTATCTCATTACTACCCAACTACAATGTCTTGAAGGAAACAGCACCAGCTCAGCACCCTGCTGTGACATTGACCAGCTCTGGGAGCATGTGGATCAGTACAACCACTCCTCAATGAATAACCATGAGGATGAAGATCTGTAAGTGGCAGAACCATAGCACAGTGGGTTGGTAAGGATGCCAAGTCACCAAGTACTATTTGTGACAGATGGGGATTTTTAAAATGTTCTTTTTTAAGAAAACTTTCATGAGCAATAACTGTTTGAAAGAAAACATGTTATCTTAACTGAAGTGAGTTGCCTCTACCTAAAATGTGTGCTTCCCATACTAGTGGAGAACAGATACCATGCACTGCTACACCTAGTGTGTGGCTTTTTAAAAACAGATACCATTAGTTTGCATTTTTCGAGGATACCAAAAGAAAAAATAACAGCAAATATATAAATATCTAAATAAATAAATAAAGTTTTCCCCATATCAGGAGGTACACATTTATCTTTTTTCCACTTCCCCCTCTCCCCCTATTGTGGTAATTCAGTTTTTTCAGTTCTAGCAAATGTTAATAGCAGCAGGCTTTGGGACAGGAGCTTCAGCCACAGAATATAACTGGTGCCATATAAACAAGAGGGGGAGGGCAGGGAAGGGGAGAGAATCAGTCCAGGTCCCAAAGGCCTTATCACCCTTATGATTCCTGAAACCAATTACAGATCTGTTTCTCAGTAATATCCTCTTCACATCATAAACATAACCAGTTCCTCAGCCATCAAACAATCCAACTATCAAATCCATATCTTTCCAATTCAGAGAGAAGGATGTTATGAGGGACCATTTCCCAGGCCTTCCTAATGTCCAGAGAGATGACATCACTGACTCTTCCAAATGACAGTTGTGGCGTCATAAAAAGCAACAAGGTCAGTCAGGCAGGACCTGCTGTTGGCGAAGCTGTGCTGGTTCTCCCATATCACTTCTCTATCTTCCTTGTGCCTTAGCGTAGCTTCCAGAAGGATCTGTTCCACAATCCTCCCTACCACAAAGGTGATGCTGACAGGTCAGTAGTTCCCAGGGTCGAACTTTTTACTCTTCTTAAAAACAGGTGTGATGTTGCCTTTTTTTCCTTTCACTAATTAGGAAGTAAGTCACACGTGACTGCCATGACTCTTCAGATATAATCAAGAGTGGCTTGGCAACTACATCAGCCAATTCCCCCAGGTCTCTGGAATGCACCACACTGGGACCTATGGACCATAGTAATACGGATGTTCAGGTTCCTCAGGCAGTCATGAATCTAATCTTCACTTACCGCAAGGGGGGCAATGCTGCCTGAGTTCCCGCCTTCCAAACCATATGCTCAAGGGCTCTGTGTATATTATCCTAAACAAAAGCTTGCTTTTCTCCCCCTTTTTAATTTATTTACTGAACTGTTGATATCCATTCAGATAAGACCAAGGAAAATCAAAGCTGGTAACAGGCCTGGTAATGCAATTGCCTTCTACTCATGTATCTGCCTGGCCCAAATAAAATGTTTTCAGGAAATTAAAAACCTCCATAATACCGTAAGTGGAATATGCTTCTCTGCACTCACCTCCTCTAACATTCATTCTTCATTTTATCTTTTCCAGTCCTTGTCTCACTTTCTGTCTTATGTGGATTTCTGTAGAAATTCCATTGTATTCCCAGGGCAGCAAGCTCAAGGCTGTAAAGATGAGCAGCTGAGAGATGTCATCTGAGAGCAAACACAGCGCTGTTTAGTTAGGTGTGATTTACTCAGATAGCAGAATGCACCTGTCCAGAAAGCAAATGCATTTGCCTTAGCCTTCAGTGTAGCCTCTGCCTTCATTTTCAGATTGGAAGAGGCAGAATCAAGAAGCATACTCTTGTGTTTTTGCATCCCAATAACCTTCCGTTGTACATCAAACTTCCCAACTATTTCCATGACAACAGATTATAGACTGACATTTCCTTCCTCCATTGGTAGTGAATTTACAGACTGAGAATTTATGAAGTATCATTGTTAAGAGATGCATCAGGATTAGACAGACATGCCACACGTTTCGGAAATAAGTCACTCCTGGCAGTCAGGAGAATTTGGGTCCTTTTTGAAATAACCACACTTAACATTCATACCACTGCCTTGTCACTGAACATCGCCTGCTCACAAGGGATCACTGACAAGTACAGAGCAGATACAGCATGCTATCAATCACTCACCATGTTCTTGCTTTTAACTTTTGCAGTTTTATGGCTTTACTTTAGCCGCTGGCTGCCATAACCGAATCAATTAGAAGTTTACTTAGCACGTATTGCCCTCAGGTAGGGGATGTGTGGGCACCTGAGGCTGTTCTCAGGGCAGAAACCTTCCCATGACCCATCTCAGCAGCAGGACATCCTCACAGGAGCATCCACAGCCCAGTTTCCCACACAGTCCCCTGGCCCAAGCTCAGTGGAGATATACTATGAGCACAGTGCACAGTGTGCAAGGGGAAATAAAGGAGCCCCCTCTAAAAGCCCTGAGTTGATTTGTAGTTCAGCAAGTTCATGGGAGTGATTGTTCCAAGTGGAACAAAAGGTTAACAGGATAACGCTGCAACCCTAAAAGCCTGGGTACTGCTCCTGATTATGTCACAAGTAAAAAATTAGACTTTTTCCAATACAGAGAAAGAATTAATATGACCTTTAATGAGTCCATAAAAAAAAACACTGTAATAGCTTTAGTCACTTTCTTTTTAGTAACTATTAGGCTTGCACATTTTCTTAATGGAAGTACAGATGAGGAAAAGTGCTTCCTCATGAAGAAAATAAAGGAAATAGCTGCTTGAGATGAAATGGCCAAGGATGTGGAGATGTTGCTCCTCCCTCTGCATGAACGAATGGGAGGGAGGATCAGAGGAGAGCAAACCACCAGGTGAAAGAGACTGGAACAGTGAGCGCATGGCCAAGTCATTCTGTGGGGGTTGCTGGCTGATTCTGTAGCACAGTTTTTCCTTTGATGAAACAGCAAGTCTTAGCTAATACAAGCTAAAAGCATTTTGTGGAATTTTCTCTTTCCAGCCAATGAATGTCTGTTACCTTTGCTAGGTTTTCTTCTTGCTGGAGCATTAATGTTGGTAAAGCAGATTCTCTTTGAATAATGAATTGAGAGGTGGAGTTAATGACCTTTCTGCCTACCTTGGAAAGAGTGCCTTGAGTCCAGAATTATCACTTCAAGGTCTACCCCTTAAAACTGCTTTCTGCATCTTTCTTTTTCCTTCTTCCAGTCAAGCAAGGCCTACAGTCTCCCCATGTGAGGCTGAAGGATTGTTCACAGGAAACGATGATCAGAAGATCTTAAAGCAGGAGAGAAGAGGCAGAAGTAGCCTTAGCTTCCCTATGCAGGACAGAGAAGTCCCCATCCCAGCCACCCCCACTTACCTAGCTCAGCTGCCTCAGGCCATGGGGCCAAGCATTGAGCCTTGTTTTCTTCTCATGCCCATGAATAAGACATCCCTGTGTGGGGAGTTTACAGAGCAACTGCATTCCTGCAAATGACTGGTTTAACCTGTATGAAGGACAGGGTATAGCTGTGTGTCGTTGCCTTAGTCTGTGGTTTACATCTCCATGGCTCACTGACCATATCCCATCCAGCCCAGGAGGAGATGACACAGTTAAGTCCTTTAGTTAGCACTTGGGCCCACCAGCACCTCATGTGTGGGCAGTCTTGCCTTTATAGAGATGTCAAGGCCTGGTACAGGGCCCTCACTTGGGTTGTGCTGCTAACTGTATACCGTCCTGTGCACTCCACAATGAGAGCCACCAGCCCCACGGCCAGGTATGGGGCAGCCAGTGACCTTACTTTACACCCTGGCCTCAGGTCTCTGCAGCCTTGCAGAGCAGCAGGATGATCTCAGCATGCTGTAAACAATTATGAGGAGGTAGGGGCAAGGGAAGCACTGCTCTGCTCTGTGGCAGTCAGCAAGCAGATGGCTTGCGCAGCTTGCTTCGAAGCTGAGCTCCAAAGTGCGGGAGAGGGCCAAAACTCATCCACTTTCCCGGGGGCTGGGCTTTTAAAACTGCTGTAACATCAGTCTCAGTCTCGCTGACCTTCCACTTGCAGGGCAAGACGCTGGGCCCTGCTGTGGAGCAGAGCAGGCACTGTGCAGCGGCCCTGCGGACACAGTCCCTGGCACCTCCCAGCTGCAACAGCGAGCCAGCAGCATCCATCAGCATTTCCCAGCGGGATTTTGGCACCTGCTCACACGGCAAGCCGACAGCCGAACCTGTTATCCCCCACTGCAAGAATAATAGACTCGCCTTTTGACAATGCTTCTCGGTGGAAAGCTTCCCAAAGTGTTTCACAAACAGCATGAAGTGTAGCAAAGGGCCCTTCCCTGCCAAAAGCTGAAGTACAGCCATTCTGTGCTGGAACACAGCGGCTGCTGAATAATGAGGAGGAACAGCACAGATCCTTTTAGGAAGCAAAAACAAATGGCTGGAGGAGTGTGGAAAGACATCCTGGAAGCTTAGCTAGAATTAAGTTGAAAGAAAGCTGTGGATTTGTGACTGCTTTGGTTTTTAATTTTCATTTCCAAAGGCTTCCTTTTGTTACTTGTGTGCTGGGCACGACCAGGCTCCTGCTTCTCTGGAAGGCAACCAGCAAAGCATTTTCTGCCTTTATTTTTAAAAAATGATGAAGAAAATTTAGATCTTTTCAATGTCCTGGAGCCAGCAGAGCAGCAGGGGCTGATGGTACACGAGGGTGTTGTCACAGTCTCAACAGCAAGAGGGTCCATCTGTGAGTGCTTGCACAGGAATAGACAAATGTTAGAGGTCCAGGTTACTATTTCTGACAGTAGCTCTCCATACAGGATGGCTAGATTCTTGTCTTCATCAGTGGAGAAGCAGTCAGTGAAGACATTTTAAGACTGGATATTGAGAAAAATTTATTCTCAGAAGGAGTGGTGATGCAGTGGCACAGGTTGCCCAGGGAGGTGGTGGAGTCACTGTCCCTGGAGGTGTTCAAGAAATGCATGGATGTGGCACTGAAGGATGTGGTTAGTGAGCATGGCGTGATGGGTTGGTGGTTGAACTGGATCATCGTAGTGGTCTCTTCCAACCTTAATGATTTTATGATGCTAATATGCCTCATCCTGAAGTAGGCATAGGTGAGTGGTTCGGCTGAATGCCTCTCTAGTTTATAAGCTAAGGTCCAAACTGGGATACCCTGTGCCATTTGGGACTCCTTGGGGTTTCCAGAGTGTTCACATGGAGCTGACAGACATGGAGTGACAGCTGTAAGCTGAGTCATGCCTCAACCCCACAAGGTGCACTCACCAGGCCTGGATGCTGTGAGCTCCAACTGCATTCAGAGCTGATACACTGAAGGACAGGAGGAGCTCAGAAGGTTTTGGATGAAAGGCCCTACCATTGGGACAGGGCAAGGATTATCTGAACCACAAATGTTCCTGTGTCCTCGTGGTTGTGGTGGTCTGACACTTACACACGTGATTCCTAGGGTCAGAGGCACCAGGGAGACACAATGGAAGCAGCAATTACTGAAAATGGTGCTGGTTTTGCAAACGGCCCCTGCAATTTCTGTGGAAAGATTTCAGTAATTCTATTATCCTGTATTTTCTAGTGAATTTCATGTCAATATCTCATTGCGTCTCACAGGGGGTTGTAGATTACTTTTTTTCTTTAGCAAGAATGCTGATCTTGGATCAGTAACACTGAAGGAACAGTCATGTGAGAACACGTATCGAATGCATTTTTGCTTTTCCTAAAGATTACAGAATCGTGGTTATCAAATCACAGGTTATGATTTAATTACTTTTCATTGTCTGAACTGCAGAGCTTTTGAACCCGAAAAATCCACCCCTTCAAAAATTAAACAAAAACAAAGCGTTAAAAAAATTGTGTTAAAAAATTGTATCCTCTGAAAACATTTTTATAAACCCTTCTGCAAAAATCCCTGCATGCTCTGAAGGCTACAAAAGAATCAAGTTTTATTGTTCCAGGAAGAACAGCACACTTTCCTGAAATAAAATTCTGAATTCCATACTGAGGCAGGAATTTTGTCCTGAAAGGCAGTGGATACTTCTGCATAAATATGTCTCATTTCAGTAAGACCTCACCTTTAGCACTGCAGAAGATAAAGTGCCTGGGAAAAGCTGTTTAATAACTGACAGAATGTCAAAGTACATTTCTGCAAAACAAAAAGATTTACAATGCGATGTGTGTTCAAGCTTTTATTCCAGATTCTTTATTAACATGTCCAAATATTTAAACTAATCCCAGGAAAGAAGGGGAACAGAGATTAGGTGCCAAATTAATTGACTGGCTTAAAACAAAGACCACTGAAAAAAAAAATCCCTGTCATGTGCTGCGTTCTGCTTAGCTTAAGTAAACAACTGCAGATGCAACTAGCCTGAAGTATTACCAACCAATAGCAGCAATGTAATGACAAGCATCCTCAGAGATGCTGGTTTGAGATGACATCTCTTTTGGAGACCATCTGCTTCTGGCTTTGTAGACTCAGTATAAATGTAGTCTTAGTTTAAACCTCAGGAGGTCTGCTAATTTTAATCCATCCTCTTGTCCTCAGGCAGGAGCGCACATACTTACAGGTAAATGTTTGCCTTGTGGAGCCCTAAAAACCTCCACACTCAGCATTAGGAGCTCATGCCAATTCTTAACAATTGTTGCATTTAACCTAAGTCTCTCACAGTGTAATTTAAGCTGATAATTTCTTGTCTTGCCTTTAGTCATGATGTAGAAATGACAAACAACCTACCTGTAGCAAGTTTAAACACATCTTAAAATGCTCTAGAGGTCCCCATCTTCCTTTCAGTATTCCCTTCTGAGAAACAAACCAAGTCAACCCCTCCTTCCTTCTTCCTTTCTCCCTTCCTCTCTTCCTCCCTCCCTCCCTCCCTCCCTCCCTCCCTCCCTCCCTCCCTTCCTTTCTCCCATCCTACCCTCCATTTTTGAACAGATCACTTATCAGTAACTTTATTTGTTTTTATCAACAAATACATAATCTGCACTAGGTGTGGTATTTCCATTGTCTTGCTTCAATGCTATCTATCTATAGATTTAAATTTTGCTAAGCAGGTATGTATCCCATTTTCAAGGACACAATTAGCCTGTATCTCCCAAACATCCCTAGTACTCTTCATATGCCTTGCAGGAAGAGTCTGGTTCTTGGGTTGTGACTGATGAATGCCATTAACAGCTTACTGGCCAATCTCTAGATGCCATAGGTACATTATGATATCACAGGGCTCTGAAAAGCACAAACAGTCCTTTGTTTTGTCAGACCAACTTCAAATCCCTTCTCAAATATCTTAAGGAAACTGGTGCTGGAAACAGAAGCATGACAAACAATATGGCGACATGGGAATACAACAACCGTTTGGCAAAGAATCACACAAGTTTACCTGGAGAAGAGCAAAATCCCAGGCACGATCCATGTTTGCAAACTGTGTACCTACTGCCATTTTAATCATTTAGAAATTTTTTTACTCAGATGGATTTTTCTTTAAGAAAAAATTAAAAATTGATTATTGAGGAGATCCTACTGGCTTACTGGGCCAGTTTCTTAACAGTTAAGAAACCTTAGAGTTCTTCTTGACAGTGTCAAAAGTTGTGTGCATGTGGATGTGAGATGGGAGTCTCTAAGAACATCAGGAATTTGTTTTATGACTTCTAAGAAGAGCAGAATTAGCAGAATGAGTCATCAGAGCAAGAAAATGCCAAAGGAAAATTGTAATTCTTTTATCACCTTCTCAAAGCCAATGTAATCCCCAGAGGGTTCCACTCAACCCATTTAATTTCAAATTAATCTTTCTTTCTTTTGAATTTTAAAATCCACTCTTTTAGGAAGAAGACATCCGCCAAGTACTCAGAAGCAGTGGTAAGCTCAAAAGGTCTGTTTTGTATGGCAGTCCTTTAGGACCCACGTCTGACTTCCATTAAAGTCAAGAAAGCTGTAAGTTTGGTGAGGATTGCATGGAGGCTGCACAAAATAAGGATCGTGAAGTGAAGGCTTTTCACTGTAGCTGAGCCATTTGGCTTTGGCAGTCTCAAGGGTAGCCTTTCCTTGCACTGCAGCAGTGAAGCATTAGATGGAAAAGCCACGGGCTTGCTGCTATAGCAGGGCAGGGAATTAGCTTACCCAGCCCATTAGACACGAGATGTCTGTTTCAAATGAACTTTTCCATCACTTGCCTTCTTATCCTCCCCTGAAATAGATAGCCATTTAAGCATTAAAAAAATATTGTAAGAGAGAGAGAAATATTATGATATAACCCCTGGAGGCACTTACCTCCCCACACGGTGTAAAATGCCATGACAGTCACTTACATCACACTAGATACCCACTAAAATCAGGTGACATTAATCATATTGAATGTGATTTCTGTCAGTTAAAAACCCAAAGGAATTCCACAGTCTGATGAATTCTAATGATTCCAAAGGCTTGATGCGGGCCCCAGACAGTCTAGTCTGTCCCACCGAATAGTCTGACCTTAAGTGTCATCACCCAGAAGTCAGCAAAAGGCTCCACACTTTCATCTAAATGTGCCTTTATTATCAGCTCAGGTGCCACAGAGACAGCTAAACCTTATCTGATGGTCCAGAAGGATGCAGGTCACAACACTGCCAGTCTCACATGGAGGTCTCAGACAACCTACAATATTGTAAATGGGTATTTATGTTGGATATTAGGAATAACTTCTCAGGAGTGGTGAGGCCTTGGAACAGGCTGCTCAGAGAGGTGGTGGAGTCACTACCTCTAGTGGTGTTCCAGGAAAGTGTAGATGTGGCATTGAGGGACATGGTGAGTGGGCAGTGTTGGTAGTAGGTGAATGATTGGACTGGATGATCCTAGAGGTCTTTCCCAGTCTTAATGATTCTATATGATTGTATGATGAGCTGAACAAAGCCCTAGATCACCACTGTTTACAAATGCAAGCTTTAACATCCATCTCACGTAGATTTATGTGACAATTTCAAAGCAAAACACAACTGTATCAACAGTTACTCTGTGAATTAGACAGCTGTCCCTATGGCTTGCTACATCATACTAGCAAGCAGTGACATTAGTCTTGCAGACAACTGCCCTAAAGCACGTTTTGAATATTCTTGAGCTCCTACATGGTTTCAACCTGTAATTCCATCCCAGAAATGCCAGATTTCACCTCAAGACCTTTTGTTTCAGTAAAACAATGCTTTTTTTGTCTTCGTTTCAGCTGTGATGGAGTTGTATAGCATCTGGTATGATATTACATTTTTGTTCTAGGAGAAAAACAATATTGATAACACACTGATATTTATAGGTGCCGCTATTCAGTGTTGTGTAGAGTCAAGGCCATTCTCAGTAAAGGGCCCAAGGAGCTGGGAGGGAACAGAATTAGGACAGCTGACTTAAAATGGCCAAAGGGATATTCCATGCAATATGACATAATGCGGATGGAGTTTTGACGGGGTTGGGAGTTCATTTTGTTCTCTTCTGCTGCTTTGGGGACTAGCTGGACATCAGTCAGGGCATGGCGAGCAATTGCTTGTGCATCATTTGTTATATACATTCATATATATTTACATAGATTTTTTCATAGCTATTATCCTTTTACTTTTCTCTGTGTTAGTAAATAGTTTTATCTCAACCCATGAGTTCTGCTTTTCTTCCAGTATTCTTCATCATACCAACTGGTTTAAACCACAACATTTTCCTAGGAAAAAAACTTTTATACTGGAAAATAACCACCTGGATTTCTTTGGAACTACTTAAGAGAGCTTTTCTCTTAATTTAGCTGTTCCCATTTGAATTTTCTTCTGAATTTGGGAGATAGATACAGGCTTCTTTTTTAACTAGCTTTTAGAATTAATTGCCCATATTGAGATCACCATCAGAACTGGTTCTCTACCCCTCACCTGTTCCCTTCGTGTTGTTTTAGAGTCACACAGGAGCCGGCCACAGAGTTGGGTCTCATCTTTCCAAAAACCTCTCAGCACTCCAGGGGTGGGTGGTAGGGAGAATAGACAGAGTTACCGACTGCACCAGCCCTGAAGTACTGGGGTTGTACTGGCAGTATTACTGCCAGTCAGAGGGCATAGTCGAGGGTCTCATTTGAATAAGAGATGAAGGGGTCATGCTCATCCTGCCTTTCTTGCTGAAACACTCAAGCAGTTGCTTTTTCCTTTAGCTGTAACATCGTTGTCTGATAATAAACTATCTTCTTTTATCCTGTAGATGCCCACAGATGTAAAATTGCTCCTTAAACTGCTCCCAGATAAATCGGTTGGAAAGTGTTAGCACTTTAGATTCCTCAGAAACCAATTATTTTTATTTAGCTCAGAACTGCAGCTGAAAGCATGAGTACACTAAATTAAGAGCAAGATTTAATTGATTAGTTTTACAAAAATTTGAGAGCCAAACTGAAGCAAGGTGCAGGTTTTCTCTGTCTTGACTCTTTAAAGCAGGTTTCCTTTTTAATATTGCTTCTCAATCAGTATTCTTTTTAATGCATTTCAATGATTCGTGACTTGCTGTAGCATCATCAGGCTATGCTGAACCATTTTTGTTTTTCTCCTTGAGAGGCTTCCATGGACATTCAAGGTATTTGATCTTTGGGAAGGGTGATTCAAGAAGCCATCTGATCTAATGGGGTGGGCACTAGACAGGGACTATAAAGACCCAGGTGCTAATCTCCATTCTGTGACCTTGAGCAAATCATTTCATCTTCCTGCATTTCCCTCTTACCTTTTATCTTTCTTTAACACTCTTAATTAAGCCAGAGTGCTAAGGATAATACAGATAATAACCAATTCTTCCCTTTCATGAATTAGACATGCTCCTCTTAAAATGCCACAGAGGTTGAACTGTGGTGAATGTGTGCAATTACCTTTAGTAGGGACGGTGGTTGTTGCACACAGCCTCACTGAATTCCTATAAGCACCTGGATTAATTATATCCTGTCTTCAGTAATTCTCTGGAGAATGAGAATAATGAAGAGTAAATACCTTTTATTAATACAGTTACAGAATGCAATACAAGAAAAGCTAAATGCACCGTGCATTTCAGTAACTGCTTAATGGAACACAAGGACACCACTAGAGCAAATACCCTTCCTCAGACACTCTCCCCACTGAGATTCAGCCTTACATGGATATAGAACCATGCTTCCCATGTCCCCAAGCACCACGTTTCAACGCACAGATGTGAGGTAGCAGTCGTCAGATCCTTTGGTACTGGGAATTACATGGAGAGGAGCCGGAGCTGAGCGCTGAGAGGCTGTTGTTTGACAGCCACATTGCTTTAGATGGGGAGAAGTCTGGGCTCTGTCAGCATCCTCGAGGGCCATGAGGTCTCCAGGAGCAGTCATATCAGGCTGCAAATTTCAAAAGGACTGAGGCAACCACTGAGCTGCTGAGACATGATTCAGCAGCTGACTGTGTGTGTGTAGAAGGCATGCAGCCTCAGTTAGGGAAGCAAACCTTGCAATAGAAAATAATATCCCAGTTATGAACTTGTAATGCCTAAAATAAACAGCGACATTTTTGTATTGAAAAAAGATGAGTGGGAGAAATCTCACCTGCAAAAGCCATCTAGGTGCACAGGGTGGAAAACAGATCACAACAGACCAAGTGCACCAGGATGTGATGAAAGGTAGATTTTGTGTTCAAACAGATAAGGTGGATGAAATGTCAAAAATCCAGAGCCTTATTAACGCCACTCCAACATGCTGGCTCTTTTAGTTTAATACCACAGCAATCAGAGAATTCAAGCACTGTTAGCCCCCCAGCAATGCTAATTCAGCCTGCATGCAGAGCCACAGCCCCCATGGTCGGGGTGGCCTTCCTTAATGCCAGCTCTCAGACAGACCACATACAATATGTGGTTATTGCTTGAGAATAATTGTACCAGCACCTTAAGGAGCCACTTATGTAGCACATTATTATCCACGGGAGAACTGAAAAAAAAAGAGGCAGTGTCTGTACAAAAGACTCTTGAGCACAAAGTCTCTTCTGCTTCCAGTCTTCAGTGCTGCACCACTCTGCTCTTTCATTCACAGAACACAATTTGCCGCACACAGTTTGCTAGGAATATGTGCAGTTTACAATATGTTAAGGAATGGCTGGATTTTCACCCCCAGAGGAATCTTTGGGACATAATATGTTTTTCAGATTATAAAGTGGTCTCTGTCTGCTTCTCATCCTTCTGGTAGAAAGAGAGAAAAATTAATGCATTTTGCAAATCAGAGGTAGTTATCTTCTCTCCCTCTCAGCCCGTGTATTGCTAGAGTGTGAAGTCTTGCTAGGTGAGAATTACACAACTAGCATCCAATAAGAGCTGAATAAGCAGGTGTGTCTAGACAGTCCCCAGAGGTGTCATCCAACCTCAACTATTGTGTGATTCTGTGAAGCCGTATGCAGTCTTGCTGCCAAATAGGTCCTACAACTTTGCTGTCCAAATGCCACTATGCCACATTAGTGAGGCACTTCAGACACTGAGCTCAGACATCTCTGGGGTAAAGATGCTGCATCCCTACCGCACAGCCTGCTGTGCTGTTCTTTGCCTTTTATTTTTTTGCTTCCTATTATCCGAGCAGCTATTAAGGGAAAAGGAATTAGCTTCGAGCCAGAATTGGCTTAAGTACTTTAAAAGAGAATCAAACAGACCTTCAAAGTTATGTCTAGCTGCAGCCATTGCAATGTATGCCAGTATTTTCCACCTTGAGTATTGGATGTAGCAGTGGGAGGGACTGCTGGCTTTTATTTTTTAAGAAGCATGTGTTCCCGCATCTCCGCACTGGTATTAACCCTCCACATGCATGCCATTTTTATTTTCCACCCAATTAAGTAAAATGTTGTTCCCGATGAAATAGAGTGTTCAGGCTGATAACTCCTCACAGCTATAGTCACAGCCTGAGGATGGAGGATGGGGCCCTCACGTGTTCCCCTCACTTTAGCAGAAAGATCTGTGGTGCCAGCCCCCATCTGTCTGCTTCCCCTTCTGCCTCCAAGGCAACATTTCCAGGTATCTCACTCTCCAAATGCCTAAGGCCAATGCAACCCTCCAGGGCAACTCATATCTCCACCAGGAGGGCAATGTGTGTTCACACACTTGTTTTCTTCCTCAGTCTATGCTGCTATCCTCATCAAACACCAACACACACACGTGCAGGTGAAGCTTTTAAAGTCAAAGTCAAGACTTAACCCTGTAGTCAGATCCAAGAAAAGAAAATACCCTAGGTTTAAAAAGTTACCAAAATTAGCATCAAACTGAACTCAATACCTATCAAGGAATAGATGAGGTACCCAAATAATCCAAATTCTTATCCCTCTGAGAGGCCAGCCATGTGCCATCTCTGACATTGTGGGCAGAGTGCTGAAAATACACACCACAAAGCACGAGGCCTGCTGCTGTTTACATACACATAGTCTATAATACTAAATGTAGTGCTTTGTTGTCATGTCGGCCTTTGTATTTTTCATGTAAGTATCACAGTTTTATGATCTGTGCCTGTGAGAAGGGTATATAGGAGAATAGAACTGATGATGCGTCTAATGGCACTGAGCAATTCCTTAGAGCAGAGCAGGTGCTCAGCAACCTGAAAATGCAGATGAGGAGAAAAAGGTAATACCCATCTTCTGAGAGAGAGCGTGGCTGTCAGCTACTGGCTAGCTTTGTGAAGAATGGATGTGAAAGGTCCTTACACCCAATTGGTGTTTCTGAAGAGGCACAAATCATACATGCAGCTTCAATGAGGCTGTACCTGAAACATTTTTGAGTCAAGGTGGCAGTGACAGTGAGAAAAGGCCCAGAGTTACAGGCTGAGGAGAGAAAGAAAATGAACCTCCAGGGCAAACACTAGGCAATAGCACATATGAGACTTAGGTCCAACTCCAGTCCTCCACATGGGTGAGGTGACATATCTGCAGACATCTTCACAGGGCCTGGGAGCTACCCCATCTTCTTTGCTAACCCCCTAGTAGTTTTCTTGGCCTTGCCCACCACTGTGGAAACCTTGACACACTCATGATGCCGAGTGTAAGAGGGCTGTGCTCAGAGGACCAGCTCCTTGGACCTCCACGCTGTAATGGCCTTGCATCAGCATACAGCAGGTCTGACACCAGAAACATCTTACCACCTGTTCAACCACACACAGCTGATGTGAACAGGCACACAGCGAGTAAAATGGCTGATTAACCTCATCTACAGTATAACTGTGCTGCCAACATATTTGTTAGCTCTAGGCCAGTGCTATTCCACATGTACAATCTAGGCAAGTTTCAGTTTTCCTCAGCGAAACGTGAAACTTGCTCACCCGTCTGCTGTGCCTGGGGCATTGCCATACACATGCCATGAATTCTTCATGTGCAAACTAGTCAAGAAAAATCCATGCCAGATGCAAAGCCATCCTTGTGATTTGCATGCAGCCTGTCAGTCATCAAGTTGTCCCCTGAAGCATGGCAAGCCACTCCTAGACATGGCAGGACATCCAGAATGTGTCTGGTGAGGAGGAAATAACCTCTGTCAGTATGAACAAAGAAATATGTAACATCAAGCCTGTTGTTCATCTCACAGATTTTAGATAGTTCTGCTTCTTAGTGCATTTGCTGGTTAGACTCAGGACCATCTGATGTCCATCCAGAGAGGAACAGTGCAAGAAAGAGCCACCTAAATCTGTGGCCAAATGCAGACGCTGACACCTATTGTCTGTAAATCAATTCTGCCCAAACACTGAAAGCCTGGAGACACCACACACAGCAAACACAGGAACTGCTCTCTTGCTCAGTGAGATTCATGTCTGCTAGAAAAAGGAGGCCTCAGAAGCCAGCATAAATTGTAGCAGCCTGCGCAGCCCTATCAGCTTACACCAGGGAATAAGGCCAGAGCATCTTGGTGTAAATCTCCCAGATATGCTCCATTGCTTTTCACTTGCCAACAAGGACGAGGGCACAGCAGCTTTGTTATCTGTCATTATCTGTTTTCATGTTCTCACAAGCAAATGGGTAATATTCCCCAAGCAGGTAGCATTCTCTGAGCCTGGCCCACGGGAGCAGATGAATGCATTCATTACAGGAACCTTTGTATTGAAGCTGAACCCGGTGATCTCTGTGGCACCAGGCTGTAAAGGCAGGCGAGCTAACACAAAAGGGGTCAGTGAAGTTATGCCAAACATACACTGTGTAATTGATTTCCGGATTTGGTTCACTATCTGTATTACCAATGAACAAAGGAGGAGAAAGACTTAAAATATGATGCAAGGCATAAATATTTCTCAATGGGATGTTTTTATAAGTTTTCAGTAAGGTTTCATCTGCTCTTTAAGCCTTGATTATTAGCCCATATTCAGAATTTACAGCACAAATAATCACCACGTTTTCTTTCTTTTACAAGTATCTGGGCAGGTTTGCAAATAGTTGGTGTTCAATCCCAGGAACAAAATATCTTAGGGACAGCTCTCCCAGCTGGGGCCCCGAGAGATAAGAGGATAATAACACTGTGCATTAGCCCCAGGCATTCCTGAGAGCCACTGTCCCCTCGAAGATCCAGTCACTTCCCAGCACAGGCCCAGTCTCTCCGTCTCTGGCAGAGCTCACTCCTCCAGCAGCTCGCACAGCATTTCCGGCCACCCCTTTCCCGCTTCTCAAGAAAACTGGGATGGAACAAAATAGCTTTTGAGGCCGCAGTTGATTGCCATCCCCAGATGCTTTACATTCAACATGCCATCTGTGTTTTGTTTTCTTGTTAAGAGGGTTTTGTAACAATTTTTATTATCTACTGTAACTAGAAACAACAGCAGGAAATCATGTAGTGCAAAGCAAGTATAGTGAGAGATTTGGCTTCGCAATCACTGGCCATCAATCTTCCACTTGAAATTTCTCCATTGCAAGCCTTTTCCATCCTTGCACGCATGCATTTATGTGAAAGAGAGAGGGTGCAAGTGTTGGACAAAAGCACGTGATTGTGTGCAGGGGGTGAGTGAAAAGACCTCAAAAAACACTAAAGCAGAGAAGGGCTTAATGCTGCTGCAAACAGTCATCTTCTGCAAGTCAGTTAACCCTTAGCTAATTTCTTCTGAGGGAAACACAAACTTTTTTTGCAGCTTTGGTAAGACCAAGAAATTATCTGAGTGTCCAATTTGCTCGGCCCTGTGCTCTCAGCAATGTGATTAACAGCTTCATTGATTAATAGTGATTAGTTTAACCAGAGGAATTAACCTCTGAATTAATATGTGGCCAGTAATTTAAGTGACTTATAAAAAAAAGTCCTGATTGCTGTCATGCGGCCTATTTCTCATTAAATCTTGCTTTTAATTTGCAACCTTCTGCTTTCTGTACAAACTCACTGTCTCACAAACTCTAGCTTCAGTGTCTCTGCTCCTCTGTATACATTAAGAGGAAGAAAAGCAGAGAAGCAGCGTGGATTATAATATCCTAGTATAGGGTTATTGTAAAATTGTACCACTTGCATACCGGAGAATAGGAAATTTCATCTTCTAAGGGCTCCCTGGGGGGCTGAGATAAACTACAAAAGTCACAACTCGTTATAATTAAACACTCATGCTCACTACACAGAAAGGAGATTATGCACATTTATCTGGGTCACTGAAACATACATATAGCTATACTATGCATGAATGTCCATTAATGTTCTGTAAGAACTTAGTGAAGGTGTTCTCCCAGAGGTGATGCAAGTTTGTGCTGGACAAAGATACTGTAGTAACATGGAGAGGGATAGGAACAGCTAATGTATTTCCAGCGGGAATTAAGAACTGCTTAGATGGGTGTAGACCCCATTCCCACTCAACCAACTAAAGCACAAATATGTTAATTAGATAACATCACGGTGTCATTATT
The DNA here is from genome assembly GCF_054131305.1 of Coturnix japonica. NCBI lineage: Eukaryota > Metazoa > Chordata > Aves > Galliformes > Phasianidae > Coturnix > Coturnix japonica. The sequence goes on from NC_140663.1 coordinate 110,854,687, forward strand.
CTGTATGGTTATCAGTGATCACTAAAAGATATACAGCAAGTTTTGTTCCTTTCATAGTTCTTTTGGAATTCAGTTTGGTTCATCTAATGAAATCTGTGCTTTTGGAAGTTGGTGTATCTGAAAATACATCACACCTTGCTGTTTTCCTTGCAGACACGTGAGTGGGCTGGTAAATAAAAAAAAATTAGATTTCTATAGATGCTGTGGTAGCCATCCGTCTTCTTTTTATTCCTATTGTCTCCTGGATGGTGAACCACAGAATTCTTACCTACCCTTCGTTATTTTCCAAAAGCAAAAAATATATATTTTTCCTCACTGGAAAAGAAAACAAAACCCACAGCCAGCATGGACTGTTAGAAACAGCCATGATGAGTTTGGCACTAGCATCTCCTGGGGAATTAAAGGCCAGGTGTTGCTAATGGCTCTCAGCTTTGCGTCAACACTCCAAGTCACTCCTAATCCCCAGGACGGGCTCTGCTCCTTATTGCTTAATTAGAACACAAATGGCTCTATGAAAATAACATGGACAGTCTGACTCAAATCCACAAATGAGAAGAAAATGGAGGAATTAAGGGGTAAAAAAAAAAATCCCAGAAAGACTAACATGCAGCCATCTGTGTAAGTAGGTTTTGTTTTACAGCAAACGCTGTTAACAGAAATAGCTGAAAACATATACATATATTTTCCGAATCTGATCTGTAGAGATTTTGCAGCTAAAAGACCTGTGCTCAGTTGCTTTTATTCCTAGATTATGTTTTAAGTTATTTACGAGGACTTGAATTGCTGCCAAGTATGTGACAACTCTTGTGTGGGAAAATGACATGAATTTTAAGAATGAATGAGTAGTCCTCCAAGTGTTTGTGCCAGAAGCACCTCTTTCACTAGTGGTGTTTGGGTTTATTTTCTTATATAAGATGTTTTATCCATCCAATCAGAAAAAAATTCTGACCATAAAAAAAAATGTGTCTTACCGTATGACCCATGAAATTAGTGCAACGCAAAGAGTCATCAGGTAGAACACACAATTTTCATGTTCCATCAAAATATTGGGTAAAACTTTCAGCCAACAAGCTTGTTCACAGGAAACCAGTAGGTCACAAACCAGTTTTAAGTCCAAAAAGAAGAGAGTGGTAACATTTCAAGTGATTCCACTTTTTCTTTTGAAATGCTTTCCAAGCTCAGACCTGTATGAGAGTTTGGTGTTTGATGAGGTGTCCCATCCTCAGCTGGAGAGGTAGAAAGCTGCCCTGAAAAAACAGGGGTCCAAAAAACCAAATTGAATTAACCCTGTGAGTTCATCCTTAAAATACAGACTTTATTATCAGAATGATCCAAGGGTCGTGCTCAAGAGTATCTAAAAAATCTTCCTGCATGGACAAAGCAATCCAAATGAAGCCCAGTGCCCTGTTTAACATACAGGGCTTGCGACAAACATTGAATTATAGGAGAAATTTTCAGACCTGTAGTAATGAGAACCATGTCTGGATGTAGATTCAAACACATGATTTTGCTTAAGACACTTTGTCCCAGCTGCCAAGGAAAGAACTTTTATTCTTCTTTGCGATTCTGGATATACACCAGATAATTCTGCAGTAAGTAGGAACATGACCTTTAGGCTTTTACAGAGAACCAATACTAAAACGTAATACAAATTATTGCTTTACAATGCATTAAAACAACCTTTCTCCCTCAAATTAGCAGATAACTCAAGGCTAAGCCACATTTCCTTCAATGGGATGTTACTGAAAATAAAATATTCTATTATTGTTGTTTTTCACCAATTGAAGAAAGAGAGATGCATGCACCCGCATTCTGAACGTGTTTGGAAGATGTGGCATACCTATTAGAAGGGCTGTTATCTCTGTCAGCAGCGCTGCTGTTCTTCCTCTAAACTGCCTTGGCAGGCTCACTTACAATGCATCCTGCTTCCTCTAAAACATGCCTTGAGCTGACTCCTGCTAATCCTCCCGGCCACACAGAGTGGGCTCAGCCATGCCGGGAAGCAGAACCAATCTAATATGAACCGTAGTGCCTCCTGCAACCTAGAAATGCAGCTTAGCATTTGAAAAGTGAGAGGGGGGGAGAGAAAGGCACAAGGCTGTCACAGCTATCCTGGTAACAAAATTTATATGAGCTCTGTATCAGTGGTAATAGTAATAACTCAAGACATCTACAGAGCAATTCCAGTAACTCTGCTTTTTGTGCCGTGAGAATGGAAGCTCAAGTTTTAACAGTTCATTTGTATTAAAGACTAAAGACTTTGTACATTCTGAATCAGAACTTTTGAAAGATCTTTTATGTTTCCTTCGGCTAGTTCTAGATTTAGCCTCTTTTTTTTTTCCTGTTATCTATGTTTTATATATCACAAAGTACACCACAAACCTGCTCTACAAATTGTTTCCCCAGGGGTCCCCTAGGGTAATAGAGTTTCTTTTAAAGAGATACCTATCCCATTGTGGCTGTATGTATTTATCAACTGAGAGTTTAATTAATAGAAAACACTTAATAGCCACACAGAACCAGAAGCTTTTGACCAGCTTAGCCTGTCTGGTTGCATTGCCTATGTTACTCTTTTGAACAAATGGTACAACTATCCTAATAGTCACTGAAGAAAAGAAGAACATTAGTGCTCTCATTTTATGCACTGAGCCGTCACTCTTTGCTAAACATGAAGTGTTAGGTGTTGATCTTCTAGCATGTCTCTGCAGCAAAATAAAGTCATGAATGTAGCATGACCAGGCATATCTATGCTTCATTGAACCTTCTTACCCTGAGTAACAAGAGAAACGAAAGGAGTGTATATGGGATGCAGAACAGTTCAGCAACCCAGTTGCAGCTCAACAACCCAGTTGCCCTCTGGAGACTTGTCAGTGACACCTGAAGCCTGTTCCACCACATCTCTGCTGCTCTTGTATGTCTTTATAAGCACACTTTCATCTTGTTATGCAGACAAACCCGTGGAAAGGGAGGGAAAGCATGATTTGTTTCTCTCTTAACACATTAGGAAACACCACTTCCTCCTTCTCCTCTCTTTTAAATCAATGTGTGTGCAAGCCGCATTTCCTGGAGACAACAGGAGAGAAGGAGGTCTTCAGGAAGGAAAGCATCAAAACAGATACATATTAAGAGCTTCCTTTTCCCTCAGGAAAGATGCACTGCACCTCAAGGACTGGGGGCAGTGGTTTTAAACTGAGACAGGGGAGGTTTAGGCTAGATATTAGGAGAAATTTTTTCACACAGAGGGTGGTGACGCACTGGAACATGTTGCCCAAGGAGGTTGTGGATGCCCCATCCCTGGAGGCATTCAAGGCCAGGCTGGATGTGCCTTTGGGCAGCCTGGTCTGGTGGCTGGCGACCCTGCACATAGCAGGGGTGTTGAAACTAGATGACCATTGTGGCCCTCTTCAACCCAGGCCATTCTATTATTCTATGGTTCTATTCTATTCTATGACTGTGGGCAGAAATGATGAGGGGATGACGCCCAGGTAGCTGAGTTTGGACATGCCACCAGGGTGGAGGGCACCAATGAGCAACACAGCTCAGAAACACAATATGATGGAAAGGGCAGGGCTGTGCAGAGCTTCAAAGTGAGTATAAGGCAAATCCAGCTGAAGGATGTCAAGGGAGGAGGGGGACTGCTGAGGCAACCAGCAAGGTGAGCTTTGCTGAAGCACCTTAGTTAGGCTGAAAGGATCAATGTGCCAACTGCAGGGAAGTCAGTGCAGGGACAACATGGCTCAGGCTAAGTGTGCAGCTCTTGAGCACGCATCACCTGATTGCTGAAGAAGTGTCTGATGTCTGTTTTCCAATAGCATTCCCTGAAAGTTATCACGCAGTTATAGCAGACACACTTCTGTGCTTTAATATGTTTTCAATTGTTTAATTTATATCTGTGTAAAATGAGAGTTCAGAATCCTGAGTGGCTGTGTAACCAAGAGCTGGGTAGACCAAAACACTTCCCCAAATACTGACAAAGTAGCTGTAAATCTCAATATGAAAATGCCCTGCTCCAAAATGAACACAATATTTAATCTTAATTTTTCTTCAGGACACACATCATTAACTGCTAATCAACTCAAGCTTCAGAAATCCCTGAGCAGTCCTCTCAGCTTTCAAAAATGCAGTCAAGAAGCAAAGGACTTTTTATCCTGCCCTCGGTAATGGTAACAGGTCCCAGAGGTGACCAGGTGCAGACGACATCACCGCTGCACACCAAACCAGGCTGCACTGGCTACGCTGTGCCTGTGTTTTATAGGGCTTCCACAAAGCCCTCCAGGTTGACAAACAGAACTGCTCTGCAGCACATGGTGTTACACGTACCTTGGCTGTGGGTTAGGCAGGGCTGGGAAGCTGAGCCAAGAACTTGCTCACTCCCATGAAGCCTCAGCAGGCAGATGCAGGCTCAGTGGGGGCAGAGCCCTGCATAGCTGCTCTGGCTGGATGGGGGGTGGGCGGGGGCTTGCTTTGCAGAGCAAGCTCAGCCCTGGCATCAGGCACAGAGCAAATCCCAACTGCTGGAAGATTTCATTTCCCTGTTGGAAACCAACCTGAAGATGGTTGCCCTTTGTGTACAAAGGCTGAGCTCATGCACACCCACTGCAGTGCCCAAATCGGTGAGGGAGGGACAGCTATTTAATTAGCCTAGCGGGATGTGCAATGCATTTCCACAGGGTGAGAGAATGCTGCTTTGTTATAAAGCATGCTTGCAGGTGCTAACAAGAGTAATTGGTGGATTCCACCCAGAATGTTTCTCCTCGGGAATTTCTTCCTTGATTCGTGAAGTCTCTTGTCTCTGGGTATGTGCAAGGCATGCCGCCACTGTCTCAGTTCTTCAGGCTCTTGCCACAGATTCTCTTCCCAGGTATCTGGTTTGTTGGGGGTATTTGTGCAGCATGAACATGTCAGAAAGCAGGCTGACTTCATTTGAGACCTAGCAGCTCATGCAGTGTCCTAGCAGCTCATGTGTGCCTGAGACCTTGACCATTTCCTTCCTCTTCAACTTCTTTCTCCTGCCTTTTCTCCCCCTCCTTTGTGTTCTTCAGCTGACATTTCAGGAAGCTGCTGATAAAAGTGCTGGCATGGGAGTCAAAATACGTCAGAGGCTACTCCACCAGGTTCAAGAAGCCCCAGGCTGCGTGGGAGATAGGCACAAGATTACATAGGCAGGAAAGGTACACAAGGGGGCACTTGCGCAAGCCAAGAGGAACTTCCCCCTATCTCTAGAAGCAAGCTTGGAGGCCTAGCCTTCCCACTGTCCCCATGTTAATAAATCCTTCCTAGTGAGATCAGTGGCCAAGAGAGCATCTGGGTCTGAGCTGGCAAACCTGTGAGCCATCATACGGATAACTAATGTAGGTCTATAAGACCTCAGATATTGCTGTACCAAACTGATATCTGGTGTGGATGTGACTTCCCACCCTCCGCCCATCATTCTGCTCTTGGCAGGGTCTCTCATGCCCCACCTCCCATCTGGCGCATTCTTTCTGTGGGCCCTCGTAGTTAAGGTGATACTGCACTATCCCTGGTCTCCAAGACAAGCATCATGCAGCATTTTCTGCATGCACTGTTCCAGATTGGATCTGTCTGCAGCAAAGAAGCTGAGCCTACATTATGCAACAAATTGGCCTGTCCATCATTGTAGCTGATATTACTGGGAGGATGGAGTAGCCTGAAGTACACAAAACAATGAGAGGGTTGTGTTGTGGTCCTCCAGAATTGCTGCTTTATTTCCTAGCTCCAGAGGTGTGCGATGAGTGGGGATGACGATGTGGTGTGAGAGGACAGAAAGGTGCCTTCCTTTATGCCAGTACTGGAGGACTCTGCAGCAAGTTCAAACCTGTTGTGGTCTGTGTCCACACAGCCGGTGTGGCACTAACCTTGGCATTTTTTCCTATGTTTTGTCCTCGAAAATGCAGAGTTGGTTCATGCCAAATGAGTGGCAGACAGCAAACTACTAAGAACACAAGGCACCTGGCTTTAGGTCCAAATGAAGGGCCCAGACTATTGAGCCAATCATCTCTGTGCTGAATGTTTCCATAGTAACGTCTGCTGTGTTGCTTAGTTTAGAGAGGGGAGCAGGTTTTGAGGTAAATTGGACCCCAAAAATTTACAGCCTGGATGATTAGTACCAGGTACTTCAACTAAACCCTCATTTGAAGAAGGAGCTAACAGAGGACTCTGAAGGGCCGTGCTAATTCTGCTGAAGAAAGCTGCCTGGTATGTAGCTTATTTCTGTGTTGGTCCATGCCTCTGAGCTGCAAGCTGGGGGACATGACTATAACTGGGTTTTATTTTTCCATCCTGGAGGGACCTTTTAATGAGGAGGCTTTGCCTTCATAGGCATCCGCTCTTTTGTTCCCAAGTCAGTCTGGTGTAAGAGAAATAAGGATATGACCCAGAGGGACTAGTCGTATAAATAAGATTTTAGGATCTGGCCCTGAACTAATAAATGAAAGACTAGCAATTTTGTATTATGAAACTCCAGCTGCACGGGCTCTCAGCTTAGGCCGAGTGCCTCTACCAGGTTCCAGCTGGCTATCAGGAATCATTTCCACTTCAGTGAAACTGATGTTAAAACTTCTCCTTAATCGCTTTCCAAACCATGCCCACACATTCTAGCTGTATTTATTTTTACTGCAATTCAGAAGAAAAGGCAGCCTGACGTCACACTCGGAAAAGTACAGAATTCATTTGAACAATTCAGCTCCACATCGGCCCTCCTTTTCCCTGCAAAGCTCTCCATGGCCCTGTCAAAGCACAGCCCTTGTGGCCCACATCCACTTAGGCATGGGCTGCACACTTTGGCACAGGGCAGGGAGCACAAAACAAAAAATAAAAAGAAGAACAGAATGAAAAATGAAGCGTATTTCACAGGTTTTACCACTCATTTTGCTAAGATTCATGAGGTACAGCTATGGCTCAGCCTCCTCACCTTTTGACCATGCTGCAGCTCATTCATCACAGGGAGATGGAGGATATCTAAGGGGTAGTTTTTTCATCTGAGTGGTGTTTACTCATGCTTGCTGGCTGGCCTGTGTTTTCTGGAAGAGGTGAGCTAAATCCTCCGTCACATTTTGGCCATCCAACAAGAACAGGGCTCACTGACATGGGACATTAGCAGAAAGGGCCAGCAGTGTGGGGTGTCATGGCTGTTGTCACTCTTGCACCTGGAAACAGCCTTCTGAAGAAATTGTTAAGTGATGCCACACTTTGCTAAAAGATATCTTCTCCAATTGCTATTCATGTAATTAATAATAATTCCATGTGGCCCTCAATGATTTGGGCAGATGCTGCCACTAGCTGAGGAGTAGGTACCATGCAAGTAGATGATTATTTTTTTCACCTTCTCTTATATCTGTAACTTTTCCTGTTTGGAAGATAACTGATTTCAGTCTCTGTTGGTGATTGTCATGCAGAAAGGTATTAAGCAATGTAAAAATTAGTATGCCAGGGCTCTGCGTGTCACCAGCAGCAGAGGTTCAGACCAGCAGCTGCTCAGTGGGCAGTCATGGGAAGAAATGAACAACCCTCAGCAGCTGAGGAGGTCTATCATCACACCTCTGTCCATTGAGGCTGTCCAGACGCAAGCAATGGTCATGTGTGGGATGCTTGCATGTTTGTAACTCACCAACAGACTGAGCATGGAGCTCTCTGTGAGTCTGGATAATTTCAGTTGCTAGAGACGGAGGGACCCAAAATCATTCCTCATAAGCCACCATGAACACAGAGAAAAAATAGTATCAGCCTATCCTCAAGTGCCAGTCCTTTTCTTCCTTGCCATCTAGGTCACAGATTTTTATAGCTAGACATGTCCCACATTTTTCTATTTTTCCTTTCTTCCTCTCTTCCTTCTTTCCTTACCTTCCTTCCTCTCTTTCTTCCTCCCTTCCTTCCTTTCCTCTCCTCTTTAACTCTCTTTCTCTCTTCCTTTATCTTTTCTTTCTTTTCCATTTTCTGTCCAAATGGGATCCTTTTCAGGGGATATGAAGAACCTATTTGTAGGGTAAAAGAGCAATACACTCACAAAGTTGTATGAGGAGAAGAATGAACCATGAGCACTCCTATAATTGCTGATCTTTAAATGGCGATAAAAAATCCTCCCTGTACTGCTTTTTAATAAACCAACAAGCCTCTCCCAAAACAACCAGAAAATAATTCAGCCTCTTACTTCTAACAAGCTATCATTGCTCTGCACAGATGCCCAAATGTTCACTGCTCATGAACATGTGGAGATGGAGGCACAACAGCTCTTGGCCATGGCTGTGCATCAGTGCCTCTTGTGGGGCTTGTTTTGCTGCCTCGCAGGTTGGCATAACTTTGTCGTAAAGCTGCCAGCCAGCTCTCTCACCAACTGCAGCACAACTCAGTCCCCGTGCAGTGCTGCAGCTCATGTTTGAGTGCTGCAACACCTTCCCCCGAAGTCTAGCATGGGATCAGCGGCTTTTTAAAGATGGTATTGTTTCTGCTGAGTGTAGTGATCTGATGTTTCCCAGCACTCGGAACAGATTTCCCCTCATCGCCCTCATTATCCATAACACCATTAGCTGCAAAGTAGTGTCTCACTAATAACTGGCTTTTGCCTATTACTATGAAATTATTCTTCTGTGCCATATGCCACCTATATTCCTCTTCCAAAAACGTGCTAGGGACTCTATTAGTGGCATTCACTGTTTATTGGGATCACAGCAATCAGATACTGCTCGTAATGTGCCTGCCCACATGGGCATATCATGTTAGAATTCAGAATAAACTTCAAAACAAATGAAGAAATAAAGAGAAAGCATCCGTGTAGAAGAAACAGTGCTTTAATATTCACTTATTTTACTAGCAAATACAACTCCATCCATAGTGAGGTGCCCCAGAGAGGCACAGCCACCAAACCAAGGGCACTAACACCAAACAGGATTTTCCTCCACTCTCCTTTGCCTGTGATTCAGCCCTTCTAAAATATTAAAGAGCCATAAACAAAAACAAAGCCATAACCATAGTTATGCTGCAAGTCAGTATCTACTGGGCAAAGAGAGCAGAGGCATGATACTGGTTCAGTGTCAGGAATTTAAAGGGACAGCATTTGGAAAACAATTATTTGATGGAAAAGTTTCAGCTCTGATGCTCAGCAGCCTCAATGCAAGAGGACAGAGATCCAGGGATGCACACATGCACATGGAGTAAGCAAAAGGAATGCAACTATTAAGAGGCAAACTAAAGCAATGGAAGTCCCGCATAAAACAAGTGGAGACAGGCAGGATGACTTGGATGGCATACTTCAGTAGTATGTGCATTTCTTTTAAAGACGCATTCTCACAAGCAGACAGACACATGTGCCCACATATCTTTGAAACACATATGAAAGAGGCACACTGAAAGAACTTCTGAAAGAACTTTTGAAAGAACTAAGCTAGTGAAGGTTAGGATGATAGGCTACTCATGCACTCCAGGTGATTTTCCTGCACTCAAGGCTCTGGCATTGCAGACACTTATCCTGACCGTGTCTAATGGTGAACAAAAACTTACACATGTTTGGCGCATGCATTTAGATCTCATACATCCAGATACTCAGCCACTGGCAAGTATTGTCTTCTGATGGACAGGTAAGGGAGTTTTTGGGCTTCCCCCAGTTCTTTCTGCACAGCTCAAACTGTTCATAGGCAAGCTCTGTCCTAAGCCCTGGTAAAGTTTCACTTCCCAGCCTGCATTTGGTTGGCCAGAGAGAAAGCACTGGCTAGAACAGAGCAACCTGACAGATGCTAAGCTGTGAACAGAGCCAGAGCAGCCATTTCAGTAGTTAAGCACTCTGGATTATGTCTCATATCTTCCAAATGACTTGTCTTCCTCCTCCCTACTCCCTTGTACCCAGAGATTACAGGACTGGTGATGAATGGCCAAAACCCTTCCAAAGAGCCCACCATTCTGAAAGAAAATCACATTTCTGAGCAGCATGAACGTAGTCAGAATTGGGATCAGAATAGGGGCTCTGTTTTTATCCATTATCATGAGTATGGTAAGGTATCTGCAAGCACTTTTTATACCTGGTAAACACTGTGGGAGCCTTCAGTACACACCAGAATGGGAGATTACTTTGTGTGAACAAGTTCTGGGAGCTCAGCAGGATCTAAAGATGAGATATGGTGTTACTTGTTCACACTTTCTATTACCCTGTGCAGATACCTAAGGGTATCTGTATCCAGCTTAATTGAAAAACTACATGTCCAGTGTAATTTAAGAGCCCCATTTCCCTCCCTAGACAGTGAAATGAGGCCAGTACCTACAGAAGGTGATTCAGATCCCTTCAAATCACTAAGAAGCTGCTTTCTCTCCTTCCAGTAACAATAGAGGATATTAAATATAAATAACCACCATGGGTGCTCTACTTTCACGTGGTTAAAGTGGTCAGATGAGGTTAATTTCTCTCACATACATGGAATTTCTACCCATTTCCTTGCTTTGTATATTTATTTATTTATTTATTATAGGGAAGGTATTTAAGAGCATATGCATACAGAGAGAGGAATGGAATTGTTGTGCAAAACTGAGGCATATCAAGTAATCTCCCTGCACTTTAGTGCTGGCTAAGGTGCCCATCCTGTGCTCTGTCACAACTGTGTTGTGACACTGTGTTTTGGGGGTTGTGATAACCCCACAGTGCGGTACAGACTTGGTATACCTCAAATTATCTCTGCGTCTACCACAGAGACTGTAGCATTTTTATTTTGAAATATTTTCTTTCTTTTTTATGTCTTGGTTTTGCAATAAATCAAATTATTTGGCTGTTATCTCAATCCTTCAACATTAAACAATTCATTTTAGCTTTCAGCTTTTATGATCAATGGAAAGCTCTTAATCAGAGCTGCCAGCAGTGCTGCTTTTATTTAAGGCTCACGATGATTAATGAAAATGTATATGATCTCAGTGGTGCTAATTTTTCCTAGCTATGCCAAGTGCTCCCAACTGTCAGGAAGGGTGACTTGCTCTGGTCCACTTTGTGCACTACTGGTGTACTGCTGACTAAGTTCCATGGGTAAGACTATGTTCCCCACTCTACGCCTGCCCACTGTGGCAAATACAACACCAGCTGAGGACTGCAGGCTGTAGGCCTGTAAGTGAGCCCAGGATCTGGCCCTGAGGGAACCCACATTATTGAGGGGGGGTCAGTAAACCAAAAAAGGAAGCCATGCTGGCAACCGAAGCCCAGGGTGAGCTTGCACATCTGGTGAACAGAGTGGGAGTAAAAAGGAGTATAATTTCTTTTTATTGGATTTATTCATATATTCCCATGGAAGCCAGTGAGAGCCTAGAAATGTGAAATACCATGTGAGACAAAGCACATTGTGTGAGTCCATTTCTGCCGGCTTGTGTGGCAAGTAACACTACCAGTATTAACAGGGTTCACTCATAGTAACCAAAACCAGCAACAACCAAACAGCTCAGAGTAGGTTAATACCTCTTCACTGGAGTCTTTCAAGTGAAAATTGTACTTAAAATGTCATCTGTTTCTTTCTGTCTTTGGGACAGATAAGTTGAGGAGACCTGAGAACAGCTTTTTGGTATCCAAATTGGGGCCATAAGAAAGAAGGGATCAGATTCTTTAGCAGAATCTGTGGTGATTTGATGAAGGGGAATGGTTTCAAACTAAAAGGTGACAGATTGGAAAGAAGGAAGATTTTTACAACTAGGAGAGTGAAGCACTGGCACAGGTTACCCAGAGAGGTGGTGCGTGCCCCCATCCCTGGGGGATACTCAAGGTCAGGCTGGACAGGGCTCTGAGCACCCTGATCAAGCTGTGGGTGTCCCTGTTCATTGCACGGCAGTTGGACTAGATAGCCTTCAGTAGTCCCTTCCAACTCAAATGACTATAATTCCAAGTCAGTGAGGAAACAAAACCAATAACAGAGCAGTATGTGACCATGACACTGGAAGAAATTATAGTGAGGAGGGATGATACTGCAAACAAGCAACCCTAGATGGGTTAGATCACGATTTCATGTCCTGTAGTTGAATTCCTGATGATATTTGATTAATTCTGTCAAAATCTACTCAGTAAGGATGAAAAAAAACATGATTGTATCCTAATAAGCCAGTGAATTTTAGTCTAACCTGCATATAGGATGCTATGCAGTAAAATTCTTAAAGCAAGAAGGCAGGAAAATTATTCTTTCTGAAAACAGCTGGGCCACTGACTCACTGTGTGGGCTTCGGCAAGTCCTGGGACTTCTTTGCATCTTAGTCACTCCAGCAGTTCTACTGGATGAAAGCAGAATGGATCACAGTATGCTCCAATATTCAATATGCTGCAGATGCCTCTGCTGAAAGAAGCATTCCTGCCTAAATAAGCTCACAATGCAAAAGCAAAAGGAACCAGGGATAGCTGGAGGCATCAGTGTGAACAGCAGCATTTGTGCAGTCGATTGAAGCCTTTGCATTGTTGTAGATCTTCATGGTCATACAGTCTTATAGCTTTAACTCTAGTGAGACAGGATTTAAAACTCATTCTACCCTTCCTGTAAGCATTTTTTTTCCCCCAGTAAATCCTATACATGTATGTAAAACAACATGAAACTCTGAATTAGTTTATTGTACATGTACCTTTAGAATGTTTTGACACCAAACCAGCAAATGCACTAGTGCTTAGAGCTGCCTTGAAGTGGTTAATCAAGAGATAAATTATTCCTATCACAAAATATTTCCGCAAGTTGGAATCATTAAAATAGCACTCTGTGACATACATTTTAGAGTAAGTCCCACTTCAAGGTAGAATATCTGTTAAAGTAATAAATATTCTCTGCATTAAAGTGAAGTGCACAGTAGACAGAAATATAGGTTAAAATCCTGAACAGCAATGTTGGCTTTGGGACTCAGTTCAGCATAGTGTTTAATTGTGTGCAGGTACTTAGATCCTGATGCAGCAGAGCACTAATGCACATATTTAATTGCTGCAATGAATAAAGACCTAAATAAGAGTGGGCTTACTCATTTTTAACCTTCTTACTAGTACTTTGTGTTAAGCAGGTGCTTAAAAATGCAGTGTTTTACCCATCTGGATCCAGGCTACATTCAAAATGCTTCAGGAAAATTCAAGCACATTCCTGAGAAAGGACAGAGGTTTTTTGCTTTCGAAAACTCTGCAGATCCTGGAGATTCTCTGAGCTATGGATGGAAAGAAAACCTTTTTTCACAAATTTTTAATTAATCTTTTGAAGGCAGTCTGCAGCTTGTGGGATCACTTTCATCTAATCACCTGATTGGTGATTTATCAAAACAAGTCAAGTTTCCCAGAAGGATGTATCTGCATCACAGCCTTGTGACTTCTTCTTCTATGACCACTTTGTGAACAACTCCAGTGAGTGAATGGGCACTGGAGAGCAGAATACCTACCCACTAGTTTTAGAAGATTAACTTGCCACAGCCTGAGACATACACATTGCTAAGGCAGGGTGGAATACTTTGCATATTGTGTTGGACATGCTTGGGATCACAGAATCACAGAATTGTTGGGGTTGGAAGGGACCTCCAGAGATCACCGAGTCCAACCCCCCTGCCAAAGCAGGTTCCCTACACCACGTCACACAGGTAGGCTTCCAGGTGGGTCTTAAATATCTCCAGAGAAGGAGACTCCACCACCTCCCTGGGCAGCCTGTTCCAGTGCTCCATCACCCTCACCGTAAAGAAGTTCTTGCGCACATTTGTGCAGAACTTCCTGTGCTCCAGTTTCTGTCCCTTTCCCCTTGTCCTGCCTCCACACACTGCTGAAAAGAGTCGGGTCTTGTCACCCTGGACATGCTGCCCCAGTAAATGGTAAGAGGAGGGGTTAATCCTCACAAAATCCTCTTCTTTAATAAAGCTACACTTAAACAAAACAGTGGTTTATCCAGAAACAATGTCTCCCCACAGGAAAATAACCACTATTGTATGCTCTGTGCATTGTCTAGTCTTAAGATGGAGGAAAAAAGGCAAGGCATGCCAACTCTTTGCCAGTGTGATGGAAAAACTGAGTTTATACAGCCCAAGAGCAACTAAATAAGCATGCTGCAGTCTCTAACTATGGTGAGATGGAGGAGGAAGTTGATGTCACTTACAGTGGTCCAAGCGTCAGCCTGCAGGGGACTTTACAGGTCTTCTGCATACCTTTCCATAAAATTAGACCTTAGATGGACGTCATCATACAAGCCACTTTCTATCCTCCTCATTTCTCTCAGGAAAGCTGTCAGCAGCCAGTATTGTGTGCTTTTTTTTTTTGTTGCTGTTGTTGTTGGTTTTTTTTAATAGCACTCAAAGCACAGTAGATTTGTTTATATTGTGGAGCATTTTATTAATGTAGCAGGGGATAGTGCAATAGAAATACAAATTTGAAAGAGGGAAGGACATTGTGGAATCAGGAGATAAACTCTTGCCCAGTTAACCATGTACTAATTTTGGAGGGGGAAAATGTGGCTTCAGTTTATGTAAAGGGAGATTTCGGGGACAGAGAGGTAGAAATCACTTTCTAGTGCATAGTTTCACTTGCAAAGGACACTGTCACCTGGTCTTGAATGCCCATTCTAACTTGGTTTCCTGCTCCTACATCTGCTTCATTACCCCCTTTCCTCATTGAAGAGATGGGTACTTTGTGCTCTGCTGAACTGGTAAAGGACAAGACAGAACTCATTACGACTGAGCAGATTTTGCCTCTTCTTCTCATTGCTCAGCTTTGCTGCGAAGGAGTGTTATACCAAGAGCTGTTGACATTCACTCCGAACACTTTTTGCTGACCGTTGCACAGTGCATGGGTGGCTGAAGCAAACTTGTAACTGCAGATTTCAAGAATAAGCTTTAGGGAAACCCTTCTTTGATCAAGAAAGGTGACTGCATACTCTGTATCCAATTCTAGCATGTTGAAGGTGATTTTCCAAGGTAGCACTGAGGGGCCACATTTTCAAGTGCATAGCACCTATGGATCAAGTGAGATTTTTCTCCAAGAGCTCAGCTCCTACTGATGCATCTGAGCAAATAACACCCATGCTTTCAGCAGTGCAGGCACTCCTTTCCTGATTTAACCTTTCATTTTAACAGCAGATACTTATTTTCCAAAAGACATTGCTGAAGAGGGAAGGTGCCCTTAGCAGCCTTGGCTCCTGGTTGGAAAAATGTGCAAAAGGTTTAGAAACTAACAAACAAGGGGGAAAGAGGATACTGCCACCTCTGCTTCCAATAAGCAGATGCTGACAGCATCATGAATAAGCTGCAATTTGAGGATCAGCTGGAGAGGAGGAGGAAGCCTTTCCCACTCACAAGCCTGATGAAGATACAGGAATAGGTCAGAGCTATTCCTTCACGGGCATCTCTTCACAGACACAGACAGTACATCACCATGCGTGAGGCACTGTGGAGTTGGTGTGATCCACATGCTCTGGGAATGGAGAAGGAGCTTGTGGCAGCTCCTGGCTCTGTTTCAGGGGATGAAGGAGCAGGGATATGTCTTCCTGAGCCAGGCATGGGCATGGCTGCACAGCAGTACTGCTATCAGAGGTGCCAAGGCTGCACTGGGGACCCCACACAGCTGTCCTTAACATGTGGCGATGGTCAGGCCCCATGGCTTTCCTGGGCCCTCAGAGCCTCCCATCAGGACTTAGCATGCCCCTCTGAATAGCAGATGTCATAACTTAGTGGGTTATCAGGATATTCAGGCAGAAAGCCCTTTGTGCTGCCCTAGGGCTACAGGCCCTAAAGGCAAAGCATGTAAATCTTGAGTGGTTTACATGCCTTCTGCATGACTGCTTCTAAGGCTGATGGCAGCAGTCCCAGGATCTGTAAGGCCCTGGCCTAGCACAAGATGCAGAGCTCCACTTCAGTCCCACCCAGATTCGTGTAGCCACAGTATTTCTCACCACAGAATGCCAAGGAAGCCTCAAGTTTGATAAGGTCCCCCACCTTACTCAACTGCAGCCCCTTACATATTACTTAGTCTATCTGATTTGCACAGACTTCCTGACATGACCAGTGCACACCCTATGTATTCACAGTATCACAGAATGTCAGGGATCGCAAGGGAACTTGAAAGATCATCAAATCCAATTGTCTTGCCAGAGTGGGAACACCTGGATTAGGTCACACAGGAAAGCGTCCAGGCGAATTTTGAACGTCTCCAGAGAAAGAGATCCCACAACCTCTCTGGGCAGCCCATTCCAGTGTTCTGTTACTCTCATAATGACTTATTAGCTTACTTTGTGCGGATATCTACGATAAACACAGGAGCACTTTGATCTTACACGGGTCTTACTCGGACTCATTATTTTACTGTAGAGCTGCTGAGTTCCATTAGGCCTGGGCTGCCGCCTTGCAAGTGGCAACAGGCCTGGCTGGAGCTGCCCTGCTGGCGCCCTGCCACCTCCATCCTGGCTTCAGGATGTGTCTCTCAGCTCCACGTTCCATCTTGCCGGGCTCTCACTGAATGCACACTTTGCTTTGTTTTATTTTCTCCCCCTGCCGACAGGCACCACTTAGGCAAAACACTTGAGTATTTTGTCTTGAAGTATTTACTTCCTCAGAAGCCGCCAGCCTGGCACCCAGTCAGATTCCCAAAATAAGCTAGTAAGGACTTAAGTAAACTGCCTGCAGGTGTTGCCCAGCTGCTTCATTGTGAAGAGCCCTTGAACTTTGCACAGGCCCTTCAAGACAGAAAAGGACGGCCAGGACCTACCCTGCTGCCTACACATTCTGATGTGTTGCTCCTGCCCCCAGGCTGGAATGGGGCTGCCCAGCCCTCCTCCTCTTCCAGCTGCCTGCTGCTGCCTTTTTTCCACTCGCAGTCTGCATACTGAGATCATCTTTAGCACTGCTGTTTGTGAGATACTTGGCCATCTCCCCCACCGCAGACAATGGAAGAGGAAAATGAAGCAATCGGCAGCAGCCAGCCAAATGGCTCCCTCCAGAAGTTGTCTGAAGCAGAGGAAGGGGGCCCATGGAGAGACCTGGCGAGTCCTGTCCCCATCCAGATCAAGGGGCCTGGTGAGAAGGCAGTTTCATCCACCAACTGATCAAAAGCCAGATGGCCAGGCTTGCTGTAGCCAATGGAGAGAGAGTTTAACACCAAGTTTCTGCTATCTGTAACATGCACACATCTGGACGCGGGCCTATGCTCCACCAGCAGTGTTCTGGTAGCCCTACCAGCCCTACCTACCCCAAGCTTTGCTCCACAAGCCAGCTATATCCCCTGCCACCACAAACAGCAGAGCAATTCAAATCCAGGCCACAGGGAGAGCTGTCAGCTGCTGCAAACCTACATTCAGCTGCAGCTGGGCTGGAAATCTGCTCCCGCTGGTGTTCACTGTAGGGAATTAGGCCAAGGGAATAGCTCTGGGGGCTCAGTCTCCAAATCCAGTGTTTAAAAGGAGCTTTTTTTACAAGCATTTTCACACATGCCTATTTGTCTGTTCCTGTATGCTGTTAAAGCACTCACCTAGATGTATTTCCACATACAAATAATTGGTATACATGTTTTCTGTGCATACGTGTGCATGTACATGCACACACACTGACTGGAGGGGAGGCACTGCATTAAGCTGACTGCATCTATGTTTTAAGCAGATTTGATAATGACCCTAAATATGTACCCAAGTGTTCCTTCTGCCGCTAATTGACCTAATGGATTTCATATTTGTAACTAGGCAGTGGTTTGTATTGTTTCTTTTTGTTTGCTGCTTTAGGAAAAAAAAAAAATAGGAAATACTGGGATACTGGGTATAAGAAAAATGTCTTTAGCAGCGAGGGTGGTGAGGCACTGGCAGAGGTTGCCCAGAGATGTGGCTGATGCCCCATCCCTGGAGACTTTCAAGGTGAGGCTGGATCAGGCCCTGGGCAACCTGATGTGGCTGTGATATCCCTGTTCATTGCAGGGGAGTTGGACTAGATGGATTGTAAAGGTCCCTTCCAACTCTAAAGATTCTATGATTCTATAACAAACACCATATTTGCACATGTGAATTGCCATGAAATAGTTCCCCAGGCAATTGCCAGTAGTGGGTTACTAATAGATTGGAGCAGTTGCACCCTAATTTATGATGGCAAATTCTGGGGCAGAAATCCATAGTGATAATGCACACAACGACAGTGCCATATAGCATTTGCATATTAATCTATTTTAATAGCAACAGCATTCTAGATCCTCAATCAAAAAGTGTTTGTTGCCAGAAATGAAAACATGTATTTTCAGAAGGGGAGAAAAAGACTCAGGGCAATAACTGAGACAACAGATCAGCACTTGAGGGGAACAGATCTGCCATCTCCAGGTATACATCTTGCTGCTGTACAGACCTCTCCCTCTTCAAAAGCGCATCCCTGCAACCTGCAGTCGTGCTCCACTTTATCTGTTCATCCATTTGTATCCTCCTGCCTTCTTTCCTCCAGCTTGCTGTCTCTTTTCCTCCTCATTTCCTTCCCCTGTGTTGCCACCCAGTCACTCCACTACACTTAACACATGAGAAATCTGGGAGTGGATGCCTCAGCTCTTCCATGAGATCAGCAGGCGCAGTGGGGAAGATGGCTACTGAAAAATAATAAAAAATGGGCATTCTGCAGCCCTTGAACTGGCACTATTCTGGAGTGCTAAATGGCCTTAATAAGTAAATAAAATGCAAGCTATTTATCAGAGAAATCAGAATGGCACTTTTGCATCTGTTCCTGTCTCAGGAGGAAAAAAATATAATTAAAAACCCACTTAATTTGGGACCACTCTAGCCTGCAGTATGTATCTAAGTGAACTTTAATATACATTTTCTGTACCAGACAGAAGAAAAAACACCTTGGAAAGAGCCTCCCTGGTTCATTGGATGGGTGCGCATTGGAATGGGTTTAAAAACATTTTAGTGCAGTTGATGAACCATGACCTCTTAGTATCAGTCAAATGCAGATTTATTTTCAAGGAGGTATGCTGTTTAGAGTTTGTGTGAGCCAAGTTAGAGAAGTCTGCCATAGAATTCTTTCAGGATCAGTCCAAGGTATTCTCCAGCTCATGCCAAGTGATAAAACCTTTCTTTTTGTGTGCATTTCTGGACACAGCTGTTCTCACCTCACAGGCAGATTATCTCCACAAGGTTCTATTTCACAGAGATAGCCATGCTTTAAACAGAAGTTTTGCTTTTCTTTATTCAGATATTGAAACAAAAGGAAGACTGATTTACATGTGTTGTAAATATAAAAGGAGGGAACAGGCGTGTACTCAAATATTGTACTAATTATTTTCCACTTGTAGCTCTCCATATGTTTGCACTGCAGTCAGAACAATAGAAAAGCTCTCCTGTGGTTAATTTTACACCTGTAAAGTCCCCTGGATACAAACCAAGACAGTGTGGCCAAGTGGATAAACTCGCTGGCTTATCTTGCCAATGAATTCATATGC
This sequence comes from Coturnix japonica, assembly GCF_054131305.1. Lineage (NCBI taxonomy): Eukaryota > Metazoa > Chordata > Aves > Galliformes > Phasianidae > Coturnix > Coturnix japonica. The sequence continues at coordinate 110,874,056 of NC_140663.1, forward strand.
TCTGGGGGTTAGAGAAGATGAGGAGAACACAAGGAATTCAATTATTTTAAGTCTTTAGCAGATTTTCATTACTTCTACCCTTCCTATCTTCAAGGAACAAAACCCCTGCAGCTTTATGTCTTTAATGCAAGCACACAGAAAACCCCTTTGCATCCACCATGTTTGTTTGGTCTAGGAGGGAGGGATCCTCAGTACCTTCTGTGCTGCCTCTGTGGAGTCCACGCTTTGTGCTTAGGAGCAAGCTCTCTGTTATTATCACCCCAAAAGCAACCAAGCTGCTGTGTTTCTCCCATTACAGTGGATGGAGACTACAGGGTTTCCATGCCAAGCCTTGGAACAGGTGACCTTGGGCAAGACATGGTACCTGTTCCTCACCTCCCCCCTTCTATAAACAGAGAAGTGATGTTTCCGGTCTGCTGTGTGTTCCTGCCACAGCAGGCTCAGACCTCCGCCGTAGTCACTACGCATTACTGTAATAGATATTAATAGAAATAATTAGCGCTCCACTAGCGCTCCACAATTGTGCAGATTTAATACGCCTGGGAGTCTGACACTAATTTATCAATAGCATAGTTTACAGTATATCATTGGTATTCTTTGTGAGCTGTGACCTATATTCCGATATAAAGGATCTTCAAGGTTCCTTTGCAAATAAAAGTAAATGTTAATTAAAGCACTTTCTTCGAAAGGCTTTCTTTCAAATGACCTCCAGTTCCAATATTTGTTTTATGGGGCACACAGACTGGAGATTCACAGTCTCATAGGAAATGTCATACAAATGTAGGAAGGAAAAAGGGAAAAGAAAAACCTGTAAAGAAATGAATTCCTTTCTACAATACATCAGGGTGTAGACTTTGGCACCCAGAGGCTGAAGTAAAGAGAATACCCATTGCAAACATTTGAAACGCTGTCTTTAACTGCAGAACAGGTTTGGAACAATTTTTCTTTTTAGTGGAGGGGGTACCTGGGACATACAGAAATGAAATGCAGGAGTTGCCTTCAAGAAAGACTTGCAGATATTATGTTCTCCTGTTCACAGAATGTTCTCTCTTAAAGAAAACCCTCTTTCAGAGCTGATATGAGCCCTGAGATTGTATCTTTCTACACAATCCTCTGCAGTATATTTTCAGTTACATTCACAACATGCTTCAGAACATGAGATCCCATGCAAAACTCAGTGCCTTTGCAGACATAAGCACTCCTCTTTTTGCAAAGAACTATTCATTCCTTGTTAGAAGGCCCACAAAAGCTCGGCTACAATATACGATCTCAGTGTATCATCCTGTGACATTCACATCACCAAAAAACATTTTTTGTTTTGTTACAAAGAGAACAAAAACCAAGCCTGCAACATCCCCCGGGGAACAGAAGACTCTACTATTGTTCTTTAGTTTCTGATGTAAGACAGGAGATACCAGACAATACAAATTACTAAGTCACCCCGCACCAAGCTGCATTTGCTTAAACAACAGCTCTCCCAGCTGATCCTCTCGAGTAGGAATAAACCATGTAAAGACATAAAAAAGCTCTCTGTTCAAAAAGCAAAATGTTTTTATCTAGCTAGTATGCTGTGGAGCTGTGGAAGAGGTAAATCAGGCTGATGTGGGGAACCGTTTGGGCTGGACTTGTCTTGAATGGGTTTGTTCTGTGGGAAATTGGGGACCTGGCTACAAGGTGGAGGCAGAAAAGTGTGAAGCAAACAGAGGAGAAGGCAAGAAGGCACTAGGAAAAATAGGGGAAGTGCCTATATTACAGCACAGAGGACACTTAAGTCAGCCCTGATATAGGGACAGGCAGTGCTTTACTAGTGAAAAGAGATCAGAAATTGATTCAGGACAAGGTGTACCGCAGCAATCTGCTTCTTTCAGCACTTTTTCTTTAAACATCCTAGAATTCACCAAACAGAAGATATATTACACATTCTAATATAAGCCTCCAGAGGGGATGCTGCTAAAAGGCTGTCAGCAGAAAGGGAAAAAAAAAGTGTTCCAAGTGTGCACATAGGGTTAGGGACTCCACATTTCAGCTGATCCGCAGCTTGAGATCAGATGCATTTGCATTTGCTCCCTTGGCAGAAGACCTCGTACTTGTTACAAAAGCTATTTCAAAATAGTTCTATCTATCTGGGGAAAAAAAAAACCCAAGAAAAAAAAAAAACAAGAAAAAAAAACCAACAAAACAAGAAGCTATTCACACATAATCCAAATAAAATAAAAAAATGTAGCTAAGCATCAAATAATCTTGACCTACTTCCAGAAAGATCTATGGAAATTCCCTTTGGTTTTATTTGGGTTTAGTCAGGCCATCAAAAAAAGGCCAGAATTTACATGATTCTTGCAATGTTGAAGGGCTCTGTGCTCAGGAACTGCTTTGCACTAAATGCAGTAAACAGAAACACAAATAAATAGGCCCAGAAAGCTTTCTTGTCATGGTTTCAGCATCTCACTATTCTGCAAATGAGCAGCTGTTGTTTATGGCCACTGTCATTTCTCTGACCTTTCATGGAATGGATTTTCTTTGGAGAAATCAAGACAGGCACAGGAAACATCTTTGTAGTCCAAAGTACTGATGATTACACTTCAGCATCTTGGACACCAGTTTGGATGCACTGATAACTATCACGACCATATTCTGAGATTCACTAAACAGATGTTTGTGGCAGTGTAAGGCATTATAGATCTTCTAGGCCTTTCTTTCTGCCTTCAGCTCCTCACAGGGAGCGGAGGGGCAGCGCTGAGCTCTGCTCTGTGTGACAGCGACAGGGCCCAAGGGAACGGCATGGAGCTGTGCCAGGGGAGGGGCAGCTGGGGGTCAGGGAAAGGGGCTGCACCACAGGGCGGTGGGCATGGAACGGGATGCACAGGGCTGTGGGCACGGCCCCCAGTGCTGGAGTTCAAGGAGCGTCTGGACAGCGCTCTCAGACATAGGGTTTGGTTTGGGTGGTGCTGTGTGGAGCCAGGGGTTGGACCCCGTGATCCTTGTGGGTCCCTTCCAACTCGGGATAGTCTGTGATTTCATGGTTTGCTAACCAAGACCCTTATCTTTCAGCTGTGTTCCCACAAGTTAATAATTCCTACCTCGAGTAGTCATAAATGTAATGGACAATAAATTGTTACACACTCAGATGCTGTTTTCAGAATTGAGCCACAGGCTTACTTATCAGGTTAATAAGTTCAAAGCCAAACAAAAGCTTGTATAGATTTGTTCCCGATTAAACAAGAGTAGATTTGGACTGCGGTTTCTGAGTAAAGACTTTCTTAAGACAGTTGTATATTTATAACAAAATCAGGAAGAGCCACAATAATACAAAAGACTTCTATATGTAATTATTTTTCCTTTAAAAAGAACGTACAACCTTGCTGCTGTTATAAGAAAATATATCTACTACCGTTGCTACAGTTATAAGGGAAAACAGGAATTATAACCCACAGCAACATCTCCATGTAAAACATCTCACTTGTGAAATGCAGAGAAGTACAGAACTTGACAGATATTTGCTTTTGTTCATATCTGCTGGGTGCTGAAAGTGTAGCTCTACAAAACTAAAGTCTTTAAAGAAAAAGAAAAAAAGATAAAATGTGCTCAGCTCCATAAGATCACACAAGCAGAAAAAATGATACTCGTTTACAATCCAAATATGTGAAAGAATGGAAAATGTTTTATGGAAAACTATCTGACTGGAATTTCAGAATAGTTCCTTTGCGTGGACAACAAATAATTTTTCATAGCTTGCTGCTTTAAATGACTGCATTTCTTTCCATTAACGTAGTGATCATAAAGTGCAAAACTAACTCTTCTGTCAGAGCAGTGGAAAAAGGGGAATGGGAAATAACTGCAGCTCCTTTCCTATATTCACTAAACCAATACAGGTAACATGCAACACTCAAGAGCTTAAAGCATAAATTCAGTTGATGGGATTTTGTTTTTTGTTTTTTCTGTGTCAAAATAAATAGCTTTCCCATTTTTAATGACATTTCCTGCTTGTGTCACTGGTAAGGGAAAGGAATTATCCTGTGGATCAGAAAACTAAGTCAATCCTCTTTGAGCATATTTATTGTCAAATCTGAGTAGAGGTGGATGCTCTGAGCGCCTAGAATCAAAGCAGGATGTGATATAAAAACAGCTTCCAAGACCCAGCCTACCCAGCCAGGTTTAGAAGGAGTAAATCACCTCCTTGCCTTTGTTGCTCCATTTTTTTTTTCTCTTCAAATAGCAACCTCACTCAGACTCTTCAGAGATCAGAGACTGATCTAAGCAAATATTTTCCTATCCTTCTCAACTGATGAGACCTCTGAGCATTGCCTGCTGGTGATGCAGACCTCAAAAAGCAAACTGATGCCTAATCATGGAGGCGTGTCTTTCTTCCTCAGTCTCCATGATACACAGAAGTGAGTGAAAATGGGGACTGGATAAAATAAGAGAATAAAGTAAATCACTTAGCACTGTACAGAAGTGGACATTTCACACAGCCAAGCATATGGGACACTTGACAATTCAGCAAGCATTAACTAGCACAAAGAGCATATACTGCAAACAAGCCATGTTTAATATGGCCTGAGCTCTCGCTACTTTGGCCTCAACTACCTAGAAGCATGGACTTTCTTCTGTACAGAGAGGCACCACTCAGCAAATACTAGATGTCTTTTTCTCTGTTTGTCCATACAATACAGAAAGTAAGCAATGGAGGGCATCCAATGGACAAGATAAGCATAGCATCCTATTAGCAGTAAATTTTTTCGTCTTCAGTCAGTAATGTTTGCTCCCAAACCAGAAGATTCTGCAGAGTGTCACATCTGATTAGGTTCCTTCCTTTCCTCAAGTCTATTCAGCACTTCTCAGCACGCTCTCAGTGCTACACTATTCTGGAGTGTTCCCTAATTCCAAACTGGAATGTCAGTTTGTTTCAGCAAGTTTCACCCATTGAAGAGCTTCACCACTTAGCCACCTCACACAGCGGAACATCCCAGTTGGATGAGCTTATTAATCTGTTGCAGCCTTATCTCAAACTAGCATTCAGTAGTAGATTTATTGCCTCCAGGACTACGATATCACAGAAAGACACATCCTGGACAGCTAGTGGCCCCTCACACAAATTCCCAAAGTCTCATGTATGGACCTGTCTGCTGATGGTGCTAGAAATCTTAACCTTGATGGGGCTGCAGCAGGACATCACAGAATCAGAGGAGCTCAAGAAATATTAATGTTCTCAGACATAAGGTTTGATTTTGGGTGGTCTTGTGTGGAGCCAAGCATTGGATTTGATCTCTGTGGATCCCATCCAACTCAGGATATTCTACAGTTCTGTGGTTGAAAGGGCTGCCCCCCACCAGCTCAGGCTGCCCATCCAACCTGGCCTTGAGCTCCACCAGGGATGGGGCACCACAGCTTCTCTGGGCAGCTGTGCCAGCACATCACTATAACTGGGAAGTTCATGCTAGCAAATTAAATGCCGAAAAAACAGAGGACACTGGTCCCTGTGTTCCCTCTGCCCCCACTGCTCTAACAAAAGTGTATGTAAATGGTTGTTACAGGTTATAGAATCTGTACACCTTGAGCAAAACCAAAAAAAATTATCTCACCAAGCAAGTAAAATTCTAAATTAGATCACTTTAAAATGAAAATATGTATCTTAACAAGATGAAGCTTGGTTGAAAAAGAAACTTTATCTGTTTAGCAAGAGCAACAAACCCGTGTTCTTAAAGATGCTTTCCACCTGAACAGCTAGCAATTCTTTCAGAGAGCTTCCCTCATTTCTGGCAAAGCTTTTGGCCCTCGGTAGATGGAGCTAGAGCCCTTCAGCTTGCCCGGGAGCAGCCAGCGCTGGCATTGAGTAGTGCTATGATGTCACCTCACCACTCAGCAAAAGAAAATAACAAAAAAAAGAAAGAAACAGTGCTAATTATCTACATAGTCTGGATGGCATTTAAAGTTAGCATTTCCCATTTCCTTTCATGCAGGTACCTCACCACTCTCTGAGGAAAGAAATCCCTCCTAACATTGAACCATCACTGAATTATGGAAAGAAGGTGCCTTCAGGAAAGAGCATATCACCAATACACACAGGGAAAAGAGGAATTAGGATAACTAAATCTTCTGGTAATCTTGATCTCATGAAATATACTATTTTCTGCTGCCAGCAGTGTAGGATATAGAAGAACCTGCTAAATTAAGGTTTGAGACAGCTGTTAAGATAGTTTGTCTGTGAGACTGATAGTGTCACTTCCACATGGCTTTACAGAAGAGGGTCTCACTGGGGGACTTCCATTTGGATGCACTGCCAAGATTCGTTGTAGGATTTCAGCTGTAGCCTTTTTATAGTCACATCTGAGACTGCTGACTGTGCTGTTCATGGCATCCACGCATGCCTTCAGATCATATCTAGTTTCCTTTAGATCAAAGGATGGGTAATTCTCTTGAAGAAAGTCTAAAAATAAATATATCAGAGTAAATTATCAATTATTTATGCAAGTTGCATTCTCTTCTTGGATGTAATTCAATCAAAACAAGCGCATGCTACCAGAACAAAACAGTTTAGGTCCAGTATGAGAACTGAACAGCAGAATTAGAGAGCAAATATTTTTGCTCTCTGTTTGAGATACTTGACAGTGACAAAAAGGTCCAAGCATTAAAACAAAATATGCAAAGAAAGCAAGGAGCCATTTACATGGGCTTGGTTCCTTAGAAGTGTTGATGATCTACTGCTAAAGCAAAAAGTCTCAGCCTCCATTTCAGAATGTATTTGTCAAGTCTACACCCTCCTTCAGAGGATCTTTGGCAATTACATCAATTACCTGAGCTGACTTTGCTCCATCCTTCAGAAACATGGGATCAGGAGGGTCTTTTCCAACCTAAAGTCACTAAACTAAAACACAGCAACTTAAGACAACACAACTGCAGAGAAACAACAGTGTCAGAAAAGCAGCAAGAATGTCTTCCTTACCAATCATGTTACAGTACAGTAAACAAATACTTGACTTACGTAGGAAAGGAGTAAATAAGGTAAGACTGCAGTTCCTTTCTATGTTTCACATCTAAAATGGTTTTAAGATCAGATTTGTTTTGTTTTGTTTTAATTTCTGATAAGCAGTTTTCTTCTTCATGAACCATGCTGTGAGTCTATTCCAGAACTCTTAATGCTGGGTTAAAAGTAGTATCTTGCAAAAGGTAAAAAAACAACTCCAGCCACAACATATCCTTTCTCATTCTGGAGTAGGATTTGCAAACAGAATAAATAATGCTTATTTCCTAAGGACATTGTGGATTTGTGTCGGCTGAAGAAATGGCAGAACTGCTTATATTTCTACAAGGAAATATGAGGGCTGTTCTGAAAGCAACATCTCCAATTCTACTGTATTAGGCCATGATGTCAGAGGCAGATGCTGATGGTATGGCAGTAGAGATTGGACCTTCTCAAGCGCCAGTATCCCTTTGTATGTTGTTGCCATGTGACAGATGGCAGCAGAGGGGCAGTCTGACAAAATGGCATCTGACATGGAAGTGTGTATGAGGCACAGGTGTGTAAACTCGACCATGTGGAAAAAACGGCATCACTCACTGACATCAGATTATTATTGTTTCAGAGTGCAAACAGTGGATCATAGCACTGACATTTGTGATACAGGTTTTCCGGTCTTTTCCATATTCGCTCAAATCATAATTTGGAAAGTTAGCTGCAAGAAATTCTTATAAAATTTGTATAAAACGTACAAAATTTGTTAAGATTCGTGACAAGAAAACAGTATTTAGAAGTCTTCTGCTTTAAAAAGAAGAGACGGCTTAGAATTGCTTGATGTTTACTCTTCTTCATTTAAGAGCTTTGTAGTTCTAGCTTTTATTAAAAAGAGATGGGAAGCTCTGTTTCGTAGTGCTTCAGAACAGGAGAGGTATACTAACATCTCTTTGATGTGTTTCAATAATACTTTTATTATTAAGTTAAATAGTTACTTTTAAGTAATTTGTGGTAGAAGTAGGAAAAAGATGTAATTTATTGTACAAACTTTTTTTAAAAGAAGACTGAGTAATGCTGATGCTGCAACTACATAGTGGTGTCCCCCAGGGGTCTGCCCTGGGACTGGTGCTCTTTAAAATCTTTATCAGTGACATCAGTGATGGAATTGAGTGCACAGATTGGATGGGGTCCTGGGCAGCCTGGTCAAGTAAGTGGGGAGGTTGGTGGCCCTGCCTGTGGTGGGGGAACTTCATGATCCTTGAGGTCCCTTCCAACCAGGATCATTCTGTGATTCTGTGATTCTGTGATTATCCTTGAGAAAAGGACACATTCTACATTAAAAACTCTGATAAGTACGAAGTAGAACATTATTCTTCACATTTTGAAAGGTATCATACTCATATTGCAGTCATTTTATTAGGATCCAGTGAACACTGCCCTTGTGTACACACTCTTATAATGCTACAAAATAAAGCTTCCTTGGGGAACAAAACACAAACTAAGTAGCGCACTGCATACTTTGTTTTAGTCGTTTTTGGTCCTTCTGGTCCAACATGTGCTCAAGTAGGGACATTCAGAGCAGGTTGTCCAGGACCACATCCAGACATTTTTTGAAGATCTCCAAGGAGGAGACACACACAGGTAAATAATCTCTCTGGCATTTCAATTCGTGCTCATTACCTCTTGTCCTGTCACTGCGCACCACTGAAAAGAGTCTGGCTCCCTCGCCTTTGCATCCTGCCTTCAGGAATTTATACACATAGATGAGATCTCCGTGTCTTCTCTTGTCCAAGGTGAAGATTCCAGGCTCTCTCAGCCTTTTCTCACAGGAGAAGTGTCTGCTCCCTTTATCACTTTTGTAGCCCAGTGTTGGACTTCTCCCAGCATGTCCACATACTTGTTGTGCTGGGGGAGCACAGGACTGGTCACAGTAGTCCAGTACTCTTCACTAAAGTAATTCATCTTTGTCGTGAAACCAACACTATTCATATTTCTTTTACTCTCATATTTAGTTTAGACTTCAATCACTCATCTGGTCTGGTTGAAAGTTTCTCAAGCTTTTTACACCTGGGTTGCTGGCATAATGGCATTCTGAAAAGCCAAATATATAATGCGAAAGGCATCTTTGTGAAGGCTCATATTTAGTGGAAATAAAATTAATAGGCAAAATAAAACTAAAAATTAGGCAGTTGTTGACTCTCTGTCCAATGAATTTTTAAGAAATACGGTAAAGGAAGAACTAAAACAATTCACCTGTCCATGCTGTCCCTTCATTATTTATTTGCTAGCTGAAGGCATTCAATATCCAGATTTTATCTGCAATGGCACTCTGCAGCAACAGAAATAGACAGAGATGGGTCCAGCTGTTACCTGGAGTCACTTCATTATGAAAAACAAGCACCCTAAAACATAGATTCTAGTTCAAAATAAGTCAATGATCAGGAGTTAACAAATACAGATGGTGTTTTTTTTTTGTTGTTTAATAAGAGGCCTGATCATATTCTATGCTTACACCTTCAAAAATCTATCAGCTCAGGAAATTTTATTCATGACATATAATGAGAAATCTAAATCAAAGTAATTGAAATGGAATCCACACCTACTAATTTGCTACTGATTTTCTTCTTAGTAACAGAAGAGGGTTTTATTTTTTAATAGGCATCAGAAGAAATGAGAGAATTAAAGACAAAAGTGAATTTATCATTTCTACAGTATTCACAGGTTTGAGTAACAGTGGCCTGGCACAAGTATGCTGCATTTCTGAGACCTTTCAATGAAGCAGGTCAAGTTTTTTATCCAGTTTCTGAATGGAATTGTACATGGCCTGATAACAAAAGTAGAGGTGAAAACAGGATTGTTTCTCAAGAGCCCAACTTACATCTGAAGTAATCAAGAGAGTTCCATTAAATCAGGAGAAGCCCACTCCTCCTGCTACATTAACATGGCTGGCAGTTACAGGTTGTTGTCTTTGCTTCTGTCATATGTTTTACTTTATTACATACATACATTACATGGAATCATTAAGGTTAGAAAAGACCTCTATGATTGGCTAGTCCAGCTGTCAACCCATCACCACCAGGCCCACAAATCATGTCCCTCAGTGCCACACCTACATGTTTCTTACATATTTTTTGAACCCCTCCAGAAATGGTGACTCCATCGTTTTCCTGAGCAGCCTGTTCCAATACCTCACCACTCTTTCAGAGAAGAAATTTTTCCTAATGTCCAACCTGAACCCCCCTGCCACAACCCAAGGCCATTCCTTCTTGTCCTACCATATTTTCCCCTGGGAGAAGAAACTGACCACCACTTCACCACAATCTGCTTTCAGACAGTTGTGGAGAACTATAATGTCTCCCTTGAGCCTCTTCTTCTCCAGTCTAAACAATCCCAATTCCCTCAGTCATTCCCCATAATAAGACTTATACTCCAGGCCCTTCACCAGCCTCACTGTCCTTTGGACATGCTTCAGGGTCTCAAATTGGAGACCAATAAATCTCAGTGTATCCCCAAAGATCAATAGCAGGTCCATTCTGTTTAACAACCTCATTCACAATGTGGATGGTGGAGCAGAATGTACCTACAATAAGTTTGAAGGAATGGCTGATACACCAAAGGGTCATACTGCCACCATGAGGGGCCTGGAAAGACTGCAAAAATATGCTGACGTTAACGTCAAGTTCAACAAGAAGTGCAGAATCCTGGAGCTAGGGAGGAACAGCTTCAGGCATCAGTGTAGTACAAGTTGAAAACCACATAGCCAGAAAGCAGCTTTGTGGATAAACACTGGGAGATCCAGAAAGACACCAAGTAGAGACAAAAGCATGGCTGTGTTGCAGAGAAGGTGAAGGGTATCTAGGGCTGCATTAGTAGGAGTGATACCAGTGAGGAGCATTTCTCCAGTGAGGAGAGATCAAGAGAGGTTGTACTCAGGATGATTTTATCAGTGCATATAAATATTTGAAGGATGACTGCAAAGAGGGTTGAGACAGACTCTTTTTCATTGGTGCCCAGAGCCAGGACAAGAGGAAATGAGTACAAACTGGAACACAAGAGGTCCCTTTTGAAATCAGGAAATACTTATTTATTGGGCAGATGACAGAGCACTAGCACTAGGATGTCCAGAGAGGTTCTGGAATCTTCATCCCTATAGTGTTCTAATGTTTTCCAGTCAGTTTTATCTGGGTGGTCTTACTTGAGCAGGGAGGATGGACCAGACGACCTCCAGAGGTCCCTTCCAAACTCAACCATTATGTGATTGTAGGAAGAAGATGAGCATGGGAGCATGCATAACTGGCGTATTGATAAATCAACTCAGCCAGACCTTTCAGAACCTGGCGATGAAATCAATTGTATCCATGTTTTTAATTATCACAGACAAAAAGGTGAACATCTGGTTAACGCATTTTCTTCAGGTGTTAAAAATGTATGTTGTCTTACTTAAGCAACCAGGTACAAACTCTTTCAAAGCATGAAGTCTCCAAAAGAAATACTTGCTATTTTATTATGTGCATCAGGACATCAGAGATGGGTGTTGGTGGTATGGCAGTAGATGTTAAACCTTCCCATCAGTATTCTGTTACACTTTGTTGCTGTGTGACATGTGGCAGCAGAGGGGCAGTCTGACAAAATGTGCTTTATCGCAGTGTTATTGTGCTCTTTGTAGCTGTTGCAGTTTCCATGGAAATAAATAGGAGGCATTACTTACCCTGCAATCTACACATTGTTGTAAAGACCCAAATTCTCAGACAAAAACACAGATAAACTTAAGCAAGGTCCATTATTTATTCTGCAGCAGAGTAACATGTATTAAAGCTCCCTCAACTGTGTTTCCAGGTGTTACAGTTTGATCTAAACAGTACAGATCTAATCTGTCTCTGTTACAGGAAGGTGACAGACCCATGGCCCACACCCAAGAAAAGGTTGGGGATGTGGGAAGACAGGCCTCGATGAAAGAACAGTGGCAATGATCAGAGGAAAAAAAACCTTAGTTTACTAATGATAGCAGTGAAATAGAACTCAATTGAGACTGAAGCTTATAAATCACATAAATGAGAGAGAGAGAGAGAAAGAAAGAGTCTTCTGATACCAGGTCTTATGCTGACCTGCTGCTGTATTGACAGCTGAGGAGCAGAAAAGAGAGCGATCCTGTGACCTATCCATTCCTTTATCTTCTCCCTCCCCCTGGAAGACAGAAAATAACAAAATGAAGCCTTCTGGGAGTGCCATGTCTTTTCCTGGGAGCCATGGTTCATTCTTCAGAAAACAGAGCTGCCACATTAACTCTTCAACTCCCACCATGGCATGATGCTATGAATGTGAAATACTGATGAAAAAACATCATAAAATCTGCTCACCTTTATTTTAAGAATACTGCATTCTTCTTTAAAATAAGCCTCTTGCATATTAATAGCAATATGTGTTTTTAATAGGTTATGCTAAGGCCAGAATCTTCTCATCTAGCTATACAGGTACAGCTCCTGCTATACAGTTATACAGTAGTATAGTTAATGATATACTATTTATCCAGCCTTATGTAAACATGAGGCTCCACACAGATTTTTATACTGATTTAAATAAACCTATGGGAAAAAAATCCTACTTCACTGTTTTTAACTCTGCACACAGATACTGTAAAAATGCCATTTGCAAACTAAAAGAAGCAGCCTCATACTTGAAAGGCATTGCATGAAAACTCCTTTTAGATGGGGATCAACAGTGCCACCACCCGGACAATGCTGATGTTTCTCATTTACTGGATAGAAGCAGATCCCATCCATTATACACAATGGTGTTTATGTCTACCCCCCCCTTCCTATCCCCCCCCTCCCCCCACCTCAGAGTCTATAATAAGGATGTCCCTTGTTAAACATTAGGTGCCCCAGCATCTACAATTTAAGAGATTAACTTTTGCATGTTGACAAGAAAAAAGTTTCAGACCTGCCTCAAGAAAAAATTTCCCTAATTGGTCTTTGATCAGAACTGTCCACCAGTGAACCCCTATTCACACCAACTTCCAACTCTGCTATCTTAAACTGCACAGAGATATTTTTACTGCAAAATACGATTAAAAATGCTCATTTAGAAAATTCCCTTGTAAATACTTGGGCCAAAGATCATGGCACTGAGTACATTTATCATATCCCCCGTCAAGCACCAGCTACTGTTGAAATTGCATGATGCAATGGGTTGTTAAAAACTATGCTGAAAGCAATGGGTGGCGGAACATTTAAGCACTGGGAAAAGCTTCTGACTGAAGCCACCTGGTTGGCCAATACTTGAGGATCTATCTATGGAAATGGTCCTACCCAATCCAGCTCCCTACATACTGCAGAGGGAGATATGGTCTCTGTAGTACACTTAGTGCCAAGTGCAAAGGGATGACCTGATACAGAGAAGCTATCAGTCACCCCAACACCTACTGGAAAAGGTCTTTGTTTTCAAAACAAACAAAAAAGGACCGAAGATTAATTCTCAACCTTTCAAGTGAACAGATTACCCTCCCGCTCTGTTTTAGACCTTGAAAATGGAGCAATTCAGAACTGATGCCACTGTGTTAATAAGACATACTCTACTACAAATGCACAACTTCAAGGGGATTTCTTAACAGTTTTACCCAACCCCTATGCTTTTGTGGAAATCTTTTTCAGATAACCTCCACAAAGCTGTAACTGACAGGTAAGTCCAAGACTTCATTCTTTGGTTTACTAAATCAGCGAAGGCAGTCTAAATGTTGTGGTCACCTCACCTCAGCCAGATCTCCTCCAAGCACTGGTTCTCAACAGCAGCTCACAGGAATCTCTGCAGATGCAGCTGCACCTGAACTGCAGGTCCATGACGCAAGAAATACTCAGCACACGAATACTTAGGCTAGGAGCTAAATGATAGTTTTATTCGTAAAATACTTTTCCTAAGTGCAAAATATCTTAATTTTATATTATAAAAGTTAGCAAAAAGTGATACATTTCTAACAGAACCAAGAAAACTCTTTACTTTTATTCAATTACTCTTTTCAATGTGGAATCAAGAGGTATGCACCACACCAACAGATTTCAGTGCCATACAGATCATTCAATAAATACATCATTCTACTGTTCCAATCCATGAGTGACAGTTAAAAAGTCTGATAGAGCTACTGAAAAAATATAAGCATTTTTGGCTTTTTTTTTTGCTTCGGGTTTGTTTGGAACTAGTAATCTCTAAGCAGAATATAAAGTTCTTTGCATTTGCAAACAACATTGTGTAGGACAGTAACAGCTGAATGCCAGAAGTAAACCAGAAGAACAAATGTTCTTGTGTTATTGACTAACACCAGTACAATATCTCTATTGAAAAAAAAAAAAAATCAATTCAGCCTATTTCTTAATTCCTACAGAAAATGTCAGCAAGGAACTGGTAAGGGAAACTTACTAATTTCCTATTTGATAAGGCCATTGCATATCCTAACTTACAGTAAGAAAACTGATTCTATGCTGTGCATAAGAAATGGCCTTTTTATTATAAATAGAAGTCAAAGCAAGTACCAGTATCCTCACTAATTTTATCCTATAGCTAACAACAGAAAGAAACAAAAAAATCACAACACCAAACCATGGAACCTTTGCCTCCAGTTATGTTAAGTATGGGGAAAGAAAGAGCAACTTTGGGATTGCTGGGCAGCCAGCTTATGTTAACCAACCACATAAGAAATTAAATATATATGAAGCCATTTATTTTTAGATAGGTATTTTTTGAGTTCCTAGTAATATCCTAGTAATTTTCAAAATGAGGTTTTATTTTTTTTTTAGTTCAGTCCAGTCATAAATCTCAGTGTTCTGTGGAAGAGCAAGCAAGGGCAGGAATAATTACTGCACATCTTTCACAATTCAAGTTAACAAAGACAGGACAAAAAGCCTTCAGAACAGCAGCATAACCAGACAATAGAAGAAATATACCTAACCCTATAAACCAGCAACCACAGGCCTGAACATTAAAAGCTATGACTGTGAGCTTGAGAAAGTGTACCACTGATGGTGCTCATCTCTGACTGCATATGAAGATTATGTAGCACAGGTCCTTACAGTGTTAACTGGAGGTCCAAGCACAAGAAGATAATGGAAATTATTCTTTCTTAAATCTGAATCAGGATCCAAATCTTCTAGATATCTAGATGAAAGCTGCAGCAAATTTGCACCTTGTGCACATCAGACCTGAATAGACATATGCCACTGTGCAGCTGACTATGCCCCTGAAGAAGTATTGTCATCAGTTTTCATCATGATAAAACATAAACCTGGGGCTATTTGTTTAGGGTTTTTTTTTGCTGCTTTTGTGGCACTGAATCAGAATGAAGCTAATCTACCTCCTCACATACAATGCAATAGTTTAGTTGACCATTAATCTTCCTTCACGGAGGTCCTTTTCTTCCACTCCACATTTCTACATGCTTCTGCTGCCTTGATCATAGGCATATATATAGCATGCCTCAAGTTGGAGGACACCTTAAAGGACTCCAGCTGTAGCCTTTTTGTGGTCATGTCTGAGACTCCGGATTGTGCTGTTTATGGCAGCCACGCATGCCTTCCAATCATATCCAGTTTCCTTTAGATCAAAGGATGGGTAATTCTCTTGAAGAAAGTCTAAAAATAAACATATCAGAGAAAATTATCAATTATTTATGCAAGTTGCATTCTCTTCTTGGATGTAATTCAATCAAAACAAGCGCATGCTACCAGAACAAAACAGTTTAGGTCCAGTATGAGAACTGAACAGCAGAATTAGAGAGTAAATATTTTTCCCCTCCGTTTGAGATACTTGACAGTGACAAAAAGGTCCAAGCATTAAAACAAAATGTGCAAAGAAAGCAAGGAGCCATTTACATGGGCTTTGTTCCTTAGAGTGTTGATGTTCTACTGCTAAAGTAAAAAGTCTCAGCCTCCATTTCAGAATGTATTTGGCAAGTCTACACCCTCCTTCAGAGGATCTTTGGCAATTACAATCCTAAAGTAATACCTCTATCAAATTGTGTTATTGTTTTCTTTGTACTTGTGGAAGTTTCTCTGGAAATAAGCAGGAGGCATTAACTTTCAGAGAAACATATGCAGTTTTTGTTAGGCTACAAGGGATCCTGGGAGGCTTTCACTCAATTTCCTGCCCAAAGCAGGGTTAGCACTGAGGTCATACCAGGTTGCTTTGGGCTTTGTACACTGAGGTGTGGAAAAAGCACAGAGAAAGCGCAGTCACACATGGCAACCACCTCCTCAGTCTGACTGTCCTCAAGAAGAAAATGCTTCTTCTCAAGTGCAGTCTCAATCTCTCATTCCTTTTTAAGCCTGCGATCTCATCCTCACGCATTCAATTTAGTGCTGCTAAGAGACAGGTTATGTTTTATTAATAAAATCCTTTTACGTACTGGCAGAAGAATGGTACATACCCACGGATTCTTCTTTTCTAGACCAAGTAAGTCCAGTAGCTTCAATGCACATGAGTTCTAGTCCACTCTCCTGTCTGATGGCCCATAAGCTTCCAGTGACGAGTCACCGGAATAAGCCAAAATCTGCTCTCCAAAGCTACAAGGTCTGTACTCGCACACATTTTTGACCACCCCCAGTATCCTGAGGTTCACTATTTCATAGTCTCTATAAGTAATACTGACACTGAATGTCACACCCCAGCTTTGCTCGTTATGAGCACTAGAACCTGATGTGCTTTACTTCTGGTTGGCCTATCCAGCACCTCTATCAAGAAGTCACCTCCAATATCCTTTAGAATCCCCTAGGATTGCTTCCATCTTCCAGTACGCTGCCCTTTCAAGCAGATGTTGAAACAGAATTCCACCATAAGAACTAGGTTTGTCTTCTGGAGACTTCCTTGCGGTGCCCAACTATGAATTCAGCAACTTTCTCTCAACTATTTCCACTGCTTGTAGTAACATTTCCCCCTTTGTCATCTGAACAGAGATTTTGTTCTTACCTCTGAGGGCATTAATTTTGTTGCAGTCCAACGGACTCATCCCACGTTCAATATTACCATATACATTGCTTTTCACCAGCACATCTTCAGTGAACAGATGACGAATGAGGTAGCGAGCTGACAACTCTGGCCGAGACTTCCCCTTTGCAACATAAATGACTGAGAGGGGCAACTGAACATTGTGCCACGGACTTCCAAGGAGTTCTGAAAAGGATACAGAGAGAGAAGCATTTTTCTTATCCAACATTTTCTGTCCTGCAAAGAGGCAGTGTTGCACTAAAACCAGAAGACAAAAAATTTTCTCCCCAGAAACTACTGCACTTGCTTGGAAAGATCAGAGCAAAACTGTAACATCACAGCTGATTCTAGAATATAGCAGATTGTAGGCAGATGTCCAAGTAGTCAAAAAACGTGCCAGTTTTACAACAGTGTCACAGCAATTCTGATACGATCTTAGCAATGCTAGCGACGTAGTCTGCATTACTGATGATTGCTTTCTAAACTGTGTGAAAAGAAGTTGCCATTTTAATTACATAAATAAATTTCCACTACTACAATGGTGCTCAGATCCCCTAAGTGGAAACTGAAAACAGTGAATATTTTTACAGCAACTTGAAACTGACTTCGCTGCAACCACTAAGATTATACATAAAAATATTATGTATATGTTCTTATATATGTATATATTACACAGTATCACAGTATCACAGTCTCGTGTGGGTTGGAAGGGACCTTAGAGATCGAGTCCAACCCCTGGGATTCGAGCCCCTGTGTAGCAGAGCGGCACTTCTACCACTTGCGCCACAGGGGGGATTCAAACCCGGGCCTCCGGTGCTGCAACGTGACATTCCTACCACTGCGCCACCGGGGCACACATATGAAATTAAAAATATATATATATAAAGCAGGTATATACATTATTAAGTGCCGGGTCCTGCACTTTGGCCACAATAACCCCATGCAGCGCTATAGGCTTGGGGCTGAGTGTCTGGAGGACTGTGAAGAGGAAAGGGACCTGGGAGTGTTGGTTGATGCTCGGCTGAACATGAGCTGACAGTGTGCCCAGGTGGACAAGAGGGCACTCTCAGAGAGTGGTCAGGCACTGAAATGGCTGCTCAGGGAGGTGGTGGAGTCGCTGTCTCTGGCAGTGTTCAAGAGGTGTCTGGATGAGGACCTACGAGAGATGGTTTAGTGGCTTGTGGTAGCAATGGTAATGGGAGGATGGTTGGACTAGATGATCTTGTATGTCCTTTTGAACCCTGTGATCCTATGATTAAAAGTATACAGATATACTTCAGTATGTCTGTGGCGTCAAAGTCACCCAACAAATCTCAGGTGCAGGAAAAACAAATCTAATCATATAAATTATTTCTAAAGGCTCATTTTTTTCTTGAACCTCTGAATGGGTATCATATGCTACTGTCATGGTTTTGTAATTTTTCTATAGTTATTCCACATTATAACATTATGTGGAGCACAGAGAACTACATGTCCCAGAGGACCTCACAGTCGGAGAGGGAAACATGTCACGGATGTGACGCTGGCTCTCTCTCTCTCACTGCCTGGCAGCAATTGTGGGTGTGCTTCCAAGCCATGGCACCTTCAGTTTCAAAGTAGGCTTCTTGGTCTTTGGAAACCGCTCTCTTATTTTACTTGATTTATTAGCCTCAATTTCAATTGGATTGTAATTAGTAAAATAAGTTTTCCTCCTTAGATCGTTGCCACTTCTCTGTTTGTTTCCTTGAGCCCAGCTCCCATCTCCCTACCCCTTTCCCTTTTTCCCTTCCCATTTGTCAGGGGCCAAGGGGCCCACGGGCCTAGTGCCCCCTGTCATGGACATAAACTGACTTATCCCTGTTCATTCCTAAGATGACATACTATATAGAAACCAAACCAGTGCCTTAAGAGGGAGAATTACATTGTATGGGAAATAGATTTGCTCAACTCTTACAGTAGCACCTTCTGCTTCTTACTGCTTATTAAAAAGAGAACACACATAAATTCAGAGGATGAAAATTCCTCCATTTACCCATGGGTTCCGGAGGCTTCTGTTTCCTGACTGAAGGTGTACGGAAAGATTCCGGGAACTTAGCCCATCCCGAATTCTGCAGACTGTCACTGGTAGACCTGGTCACCTTCTGAGAGTTTTGAGAACTTCCTATACTGTCTTCATTGCAATTTAAATCTATGCAAGGAGATGTATCTGGAGTGTCAGCCAATTCCTCTTTCCCATTAGCTATCTCCTGAAACATATTGAATGAGGTTAATGCATGCACACGAAAAAGCCTATCAGTCTTCTTCCAGTTCATTTCCCATTCAGAGTAGATCAGATTTCACATTTATACAATATAGTTAGTCCTCAATCTCAACCATCAAAGGCACAAGTGAAACAGAAAAAAAATAGTCATACAGCTGCACAAAGCTTATTAGAAGAAGTGAATGGAGTTACGGGTTTTTGGGGAGTGATGTTTCAGTCAACATAAAGTTGAAATGCAAGACTGGAAATAACTCATGGAAAGCCAGTGAAAACAGCAATATCAGTTACGTGCTCAAGCTCACAATCAAATCTGATGCTACTCCTGGCCAGCAATTATAGTACTTTCCTTTTAGTATCCTATGTCAATGCATCTCTTGTTGACTGAAGTCTGGAAACAGCAAGAAGGCAATGTGAGGAATATGCTTCCAGTATTCCCCACGTGGAGCTACTGCTGCAAACAGCGGACACATGTTAAACAATGCAAAAGATGGAACCCAAGGAATTACCATTTAGAGCGCTCATACAATGAGTCAAATAATCAATTTTACAAGGAAACTCAAAATTAGTACTTAATAAATTATCACTTTCAGACAACTTACTTGGTTTATTTTTGTTTCAGAGTGCAAACAGCGGATCATAGCATTGACAAGTGTGATACATGTTTTCCAGTCTTTTCCATATTCGCTCAAATCATAGTTTGGAAAGTTAGCTGCAAGAAATTCTGTGTATAAAGTGTACAAAATTTATTAAGATTTGTGACAAGAAAACAGTATTTAAAAGTTTTCTGGTTTAGAAAGAAGAGATGGCTCAGAATTGCTTGATGTTTACTCTTCTTCATTTAAGAGCTTTGTAGTTCTAGCTTTTATTAAAAAGATATAGTAAGCTCAATTTCATAGTGCTACTTAGCTTCAAAACAGAAGAGGTACACGGACATCTCTTTGATGTGTTTCAATAATGCTTTTACTATTAAATAATTTGTGGTAGAATTAGGAAAAAGATGTAATTTATTGTACAAACTCTTTTTTAAAAGAAGACTGAGTAATGCTGATGCTGCAACTACATAACACGGTCTCTGCAACCTGCCAGCTTTTAGGTAGGAAACGAGGAAATGCATGGGTTCACACATATGTGCTACAGGATATCAGGTAAATGGCCTGACAACATTAAAACGGTAAAATTAAAAGTCCTCCCACCTTCACCACTTCTCAAACAAACAAGTATATTCACAACAGTGTTCAGCAGTTGAGAAGTTGCTGGACAACAATTATGATTATCCTTGCGAAAAGGACACATTCTACATCAAAAATTCTGATAAGTACCAAGTAGAACATAAGTCTGTGTATTTTGAAAGGTATCATACCTCTTATGGCAGCCATTTTATTAGGATCCAGTGAACACCACCCTTGTGTACTTGCTCCTACAATGCTACATCGTAAAGCTTCCTTGGGGAACAAGACACGAACTAAGTAGCGGGCTGCATACTTCGGTTTAGTCTTTTGCCGAGCTTTCATCAAATAGTTTCCAAGGACTTTCACATTTCTCACTGGGTCACCAACATATTCTTTTGGAAAACAAAACCAAAGAAATTATTTTTAAAAAATAAATATATACGTATTATGGAGCCACTAAGGTTGGAAAAAAAACCTCTATGATCAGCTAGTCCAGCCATCCACCCCCCACCAATACTGCCCACTAAACCACATCCCTGAGTATACTTGTACCCATGGACTCTTTCCTTATCACCTCCACCACCTCCCTGGGCAGCCTGCTCCAGTGCCTCAGCACTGTTTCTGAGAAGAAATTCAACCTAATACTCCTGTGAGAATCTCCTGTGGTGCAACTTGAGGCCATTCCCTCTTGTCCCATCGCTATTATCTGGGAGACACCTCACCGCAATCCCCTTTCAGGCAGTTCTAGATAGCAATAAAGTCTCCCTTGAGCCTCCTATAAGCTCTCCCGAGCCTCCTATATATACATATTTTTTAAATATACTGCTTACAGTAACGCAATAATGTAAAGAATTCATCATTTTCTATGGAATACAGTATTTTGAAAGAAACCAAACACTGGAGGAAAGAAGAGATTTTCCAAATAACAACATTCTGTAAGAAGCGAACAGGTACTTCCTTCACACATATCAGGTAACGCAGGCATATGCCTCAACTTTACAGGCAGTTGTGTTTTTTGAAACATGCATAGTATGGATGTATCACTCAGAATACACAGTCTAAGATAGTTTACATCAAGAATACTAAGAGAGAATAAAAGGGCTTAGTCTCATAAATAACCCAAAGGCTTGTCTTAGTCTGTGTAACAGCATACACACTGCACAGAGCTTTTTAATTGACTCCCAGCATATTAAACATTCCTAAGACCTTAATTTCAAGAATTCTAAACACTATTCCATCATAAAAGTGCTTGTAAAGCAGCCGGTTTAACTTCTTTATGTTTCTTAAATAATGAAGAATAGATTTCTCAGAGCAGAATTTTTTTACACTAGTAGCAATTTTTTAGCCTACACACCTGCATATTTATTACAAAGAAACTCACCAAAGCTTGGATGGATGGAGAGTGATGAAGATGGCACTTCTTTACTAATGCTCACACTCCCAGATGAATCTCCGTAGTTCTCCACCACTGCTTCATTTCCCAAGCCTGTTTCAGATGGTGCTGGCATCACTGATGATGATGCTGGGGATGATGCAGTGTTGACAGTACTTTCAAGAGTAGCTGAAAGATCTGGTTGAGGAAGAAGGTCAGGGATGCTGTCAGCTGCTGTAAACTGTGAATGCAAGGAATGTGTAGAAACTATGGTGGGGAGTGGAGGGCTCTGCCTAAGAACAGGCTGCTGAGATTCAAGTTTCATAGTCCGTTGAACACTATTTGTTGTGGAATTGACCTGAACATGGCTATTTTGTAAAGCAGCCCTTATGACTGGGTTATGCCTTCCTCGGCCTGATGAAGAGAGATGAAGTCTTGAATCCCTTTCCATAGATTTTTGTACTCTTACTCTTCCTTGGGGCAAATGACTGGAACTTCTGTATATAAATCCGACTGGTTTCTGTAAATGTGATTCAGAAAACAATAAAAAGGTTGAATTAGATACATCTGATCTTTCACAAACCAAGAAGAACACAGTTTAATAATTATGCTATTGGCAATAGACTGCCACAGAATCAAAAATTAGATGAGGCTGGGAGGGACATCTGGGTCCATCTGGTCCAACATGTGCTCAAGTAGTGACATCCAGAGTAGGTTGTCCAGGACCATGTCCAGACATCTTTTGAAGATCTCCAAGGAGGAGACCCTACAGCTGTTCTGGGCAGTCTGAGTCAGTGCTCATCACTGACTCATCAGTAAAGAATCCCTCTGTCATTTCAATTAGTGCTCACTGCCTCTTGTCCTGTCACTGTGCGACAATGAAAAAAGTCTGGCTCCATCTCCTTAGAATCCTGCCTTCAAAACTTTACAAGTACAGATGAGATGCCCTCCCTGTCTTCTCTTCTCCAGGCTGAAGATTCCCAGTTCTCTCAGGCTCTCCTCATAGGAGAGCGTCTGCTCCCTTCATCACTTTTGTGTCTCAGTGTTGGACTTCTCCCAGCATGTCCACATACTTTTTGTGCTGGGGGAGCCCTGAACTGGACACAGTAGTCCAGAACTCTTCACTAAAGTAATTCAACTTTGTCAGGAAACCAACACTATTCTTCTCTCTTCTACTCTCATTTTTAGGTCAGACACTAATCTTCTGCCCAAGCTGTCTCTTCATCATTTGCTTGCTAGCCAAAGGCATTCAATATCCAGATCTTGTTTGCAGTGGTGAACACCAGAGTAAATAAAACAGGTAGAGATGGCTTGAGCTTACTGTTACCTGGAGTCTTTTCATTATAAAAAACATGCACCCTAAGACATACAATTGATTTCAAAACCAGCCAATGAATAGGAGTTAACAGATACAGATGATGTGTTGGTTTTTTTTGTTGTTGTTGTTGTTAGATCAGAGGTCTGAACATATTCTACCCTTCCAACCATTCAAAAACTAGCACCTGAATAAAGACTTTTCTGAAAGTTTGTCAGTTTCTCCAACTAAAAAAAAAAATGTAGTGCTTTATCACAAAACTCCTTACTTACATCCTTAATCCATGGCAGATGTAACAATATACAGCTATAAAAACTGAAAGCATTCCTGATGACTTTAAAGAGGAAATGCAGAGCATCTTGTAGTGGCTGACAACAAGTTTGTTCCATTAATCTTCCATGTTTGGATGACTGGACAGTACAAGCTTGGACAACAACAACACCACTTTCCCAAATAAAATGTAATACTTTATTAGTAACTAACTTGCAAAAGACCATCATCACTTTTACTCCCCCTTGATGCAAATAACCTTACTGATCTCTTGACATTTCTTGACACCAGAATTACTTCTGCCACATTATAAACTTTGCAATATTATTGACAAAGAAAAGTCATCATGGAATAAATTACCTTCTTCAAAAGTTACCTGTTTTCCCCTTTAGAAAGTATGTGTACGCAGTCACAAGTACTAATACTCTTTTTCTTAAGTTAACAGGATTAACCAGGTAAGAACAAAGTGGATAATGCACTCAGTAGTGCGTCTTTTAAAAATCCTGAAGAAAGGTATTTGATTAGAAAAATATAATTCTGTATTGTAATGGAGATGACAACACACTGTAGATATCAAAAAAACATTAGCTAACAGAACCAGCCTGTGTGGATTCTGTGATGCATAAACTCTCCTCTAATCCCAGAAACCAACAAGACAGTACACTATTTAGTAAAGCAGAAAGAAACTTACAAAAGTGTAAGATAACCTAGAGAATTCCTTCCCATTCTTTACAATACAAACAGAATTTTGAAACACTCATGGTGGTGCCCAGAATTTGAAGGAGGACACTGGCAGTTCTGTGACCTGTGGTCAGTAACTACACAGAAGATTATTCATGACATATAATGAGAAATCTAAGTCAAATTAATTGAAATGGAATCCACACTTACTAATTTGCTACTGATTTTTAGTAACAAAGAGGATTTTATATTTTAAGAGGCATCAGAAGAAATGAGGGAATTAAAGAAAAAAGTGAATTTATCATTTCTACAATACTCACAGGTTTGAGTAACAGTGGCCTGGCACAAGTATGCTGCATTTCTGAGACCTTTCGATGAAGCAGGTCAAGTTTTTTATCCAGTTTCTGAATGGAATCGTACATGGCCTGATAACAAAAGTAGAGGTGAAAACAGGATTGTTTCTCAAGAGCCCAACTTACATCTGAAGTAATGAAGAGAGTTCCATTAAATCAAGAGAGTTCCATTAAAGGCAAAATTCTCTCCCTGAAAAGGGGCAAGATTAGAAAATAATAAATACCTTCTGTAAGTAAATTAAAGAGCAATTTACACACAACATGTAAATAGCAATGGTAAACATATTCTTGGAGAAGCCCACTCCTCCTGCTACATTAACATGGTTGGCACTCACAGGTTGTTCTTCATGCTTCTGTCATATGTTTTATTTTGTCTGACATTCCACGGAATCAATATCTCACCACTCTTTCAAAAAAATTGTTCCTAACATCCAACCTGAACCCCTGCTGGCGCAACTTGAGGCCATTTGCTCTCATCCTATCACTGCTACCTGGGAGAAGAGGTCAACTCCCACCTCACCACAGCTTCCTTTCAGGAGTTGTGGAGATCGACAAGGTCTCTCTTGACCCTCTTCATCTCCAGGCTGAACAGCTGCCTTAACCACTCTCCATAATAAGATGTATGTTCCAGACCCTTCACCATCTTCACTGCCCTTCTTTGGACATGCTCCAAGACCTCAATGTCTTTCTTATAATTAGATGCCCAAAGCTACCGGCAATCTCTAAAGTAAGGTAGCTGTTATGATATAGTATTTAAATCCATAGTAAGGTTGCAATTACACAGGTCAAAGGCTCACAGGCAGTCACTGAAAGTCTCTACATCATTAATGGGAAACACATTTAGAACAATACTGTCTGTAAAGCTCCTAATTGGAATTTAATCTGATCAAGAATGTCAAAGACAACAAGAAGAGGTTCTAGAAGCACACATATAACCAAACTAAGACTAGGGAAAATTTGAGACCACTGCTAAATGAGACAGAGGTCCTCATTACACGAGGAAGGGAGTAGGAGCACTGAAAGCCTTCTTTGCCTCAGACTTCAGTAATCCCAGTTCCAGAGTCCAGGGGAAAGACAAGGGAAAGAAGACATCTTCTTGGTGGAAGAGGATCAGTTCAGTGAACACTTAAGCAAACTGGACATTTTTAAGTTCATAGACCCTGATGGGATGCAGCTTTAAATGCAAAGAAAGCTCATGGATGTCGCTGCAAGACCACTCTGGATATTGTTGACCAATCATGGCAACCAGAAGAAGTGCCCAATGACTGGAGGAAAGTAAACATCACTTCTGTCTTCAAGAAAGGCAAGAAAAAGGACCCAAGAAACAACAGGTCAATCAGCCACACATCAGTCTGCAGGAAAGGTTATGGAGTAGCTAATCCTGGAAAACATTTCCAGGCACACAAAGGACAATAAAAAAACCAGGACTAATCACTCATCACTGGTTCACCATACTTGACCAACTTCTGCAATGAAATGACCAGCCTGATGGGTAAGGGAAGATTAATGGCTGCCTGGTATTCAGTAAAGCCTCTGTTATTCCTAAATTCATCATAAACAAGCTCTTGTATGGGCACTGAGACTGGAAATCAGCTGAACAATCAAGTCTAGAGGTAGTGTGATCTGTGGTTCAAAGTCAAATGGGAGACCAGTAGGTATTAGTACACCCACACATGTCAACAGAAGGTTCAGAGAGTTGTTAATTAATTATATATATACCTAAGGACATTTACTGGACACTGATACTTAGTTACAAGCCACACACAATTATCCTCTCTAAAGCATGGCTTGTCACGTAAGCCTCTTTCACTCTATGGAGTACTTCAACCCCAGAGTCAGGTAAGCGCTCTTCTGAATAAGGGATGGTCTTAATTTTCAGTACAGCAATATTCAAATTTATCAGCTACTTTTTCAGTAATCAATATAAATAAAACTCGCCAAAACAAATACTAAGATTTCGGGACATTTCTGGCAAGCCTGGTACCTATAAAAGCTGGGCACTGGCAACAATCAGATCTTTCCCATTACTGTAAAGGTCCTCACAATACTGCAAAGGTCCTCACAATAAATTATTTTGTATTAAAGCTTAAGATTTGAAAAATATTCATGCCAGTTTTATGAAGGGCACAGAATAAAAAGAAACAGATAATTGTCTCACTGAAAACACCACAGTGAAGTGAAGGCTTAACAATTTCAGTGGACAACTGGAAAGCCTGAAGCCTCAGGTTACCAAATAGGTTTAAGCATCATTAGAGAGAGGACAGAGGGGAAAAAGAAAAAAGAAAAAAAATAAGAGAGAGATACCTGGCAATAACTTAGAACTTCTGCGAGAGTTTTCTGCTGATCTCCAATGCAGGAAGCTTCAGATACAACGCTCGCCTTTTTCAATAAAATAGTAGGAAAAATAAGTTTAAGTCAGCAATACATACACAGCTTTAGGTCATCACATAAAGTCAACGCATCCCACCTCCAAACATCACATACTCTTTTAGTCTATCCTAAAACATGCATCACCAAGACAACTTTCCCCAGTCAATCAAACAAAAGAAAGTTAACTTACACATTCATAATCTGGTTCATACTCATAAATTACACTCTCACTGTCTTCATATTCTCCTTCACTGGTTCTTACCTGGGAAAAGACAGAAATAACTTGAAATGTAAAAAAATGATACAGAGATCCAACCCGGACACTTTCCATTGTAGCTATATTATCTCCCTGGCTACAGAAGGGCCTGAGGCAGTCAGATTTAACAAAGACATCTTATTCATGAGCCTTATAAGTAAATTATAAGAACTATAAGTTAAGTCATATGAATACTCAGCTCACCTTTACTTTAAGAATACTGCATTCTTCTTTAAAATAAACCTCTTTCATATTAATAGCAATATGTGTTTTTAATAGGTTATGCTAAGGCCAGAATCTTCTCATCTAGCTATACAGGTACACCTCCTGCTATACAGTTATACAGTAGTATAGTTAATGATATACTATTTATCCAGCCTTATGTAAACATGAGGCTCCACACAGATTTTTATACTGATTTAAATAAACCTATGGGGAAAAAAAAATCCTACTTCACTGTTTTTAACTCTGCACACAGATACTGTAAAAATGTCATTTGCAAACTAAAAGAAGCAGCCTCATACTTGAAAGGCATTGTATGAAAACTCCTTTTAGATGGGGATCAACAGTGCCACCACCTGGACAATGCTGATGTTTCTTTTACTGGATAGAAGCAGATCCCATCCATTATACACAATGGTGTTTGTGTCTACTCCCCCCGCCTCCAAACAGATAAACAAAAGCACACCAAAATCTAAGCCAAAAAAAAAAAAAAGCCACCAACAAAACCTTTATGTCACATTTAATGAGGACTGATCTTAAAAGAAAGAATTTTACTCTTTACAACAAATAGAATTATAAAAGAAAGTTCCCTGTTAAACATTCGGTGCCCCAACCTCTACAATTTAAGAGATTAACTTTTGCATGTTGACAAGAACAAAGTTTCAGGCCTGCCTCAAGAAGAAAATTTAACTAATTGGTCTTTGATCAGAACTGTCCACCCCTATTCACACCAACTTCTAACTCTGTTATCTTAAACTGAACAGAGATATTTTTACTGCAAAATATGAGCATCTAGGTGAAAAATCAGAAGTTCCTTTCCTGTGTACATGAGTTTCTATCCAAAGTACAGCGTCTAGCACAAGGTTTTACCCTAGCTAGGAGCTTCCAGATACAATACAGATATCACTATCAAACACACACTGAAAATGGAAGGACAAAGGATGTTTCCAGTAACATTGAAGCTGGAATCAAAACAAGGGGCTGCTGTCTGGCTACACATACCACATTCTGTCCCAGTGGAGCAGGGGCAAATCGCTTTCTTTTATTACACAAAGACACGAAATCCATTTGTTCAGGGACATCACCGTTTCCTCTCTGCATACTTGCAGAATGGCTCTTCTGTGATTCCACTTGTTCAGCCAGGATCAATAAGCTTTCACTTCCTGGAAAAGGGGAGAAGAAGAAAAGAACATCAGTGGCTTTTTCCCTCTGAGATGAGCATCTGATTATGAAAGCATGCACAGTCACTTAAAGACAACAGCTACAACAATATAGACATCCCTTTCAACTGCTTGGTTATCTGAAATGTTTAATCCTCAGCTGTCCCTTTCCTACCCTTACAGGGCCTCCCTTCTGTAGTTCTGCCACTGAAACACTGTACAACGAAAAAGATGATCTCCAGGTATGCATTCCTGTGTTCTAGTGTAGGTCAGGGATTCCCAAATACAAACTAGCCACAAGCAGTTCACAAAATAGCTCCACCTCAATATGTGGGCCTGTTAAAAAACAGCACCACTGCTACAACAGCAACATTCGAGCAACTGTAAATTATAATAGATACTTTCTGCAGACATAGGAGAATGCCAGCTTCACCTGAAGA
Source organism: Coturnix japonica (assembly GCF_054131305.1). Classification (NCBI taxonomy): domain Eukaryota; kingdom Metazoa; phylum Chordata; class Aves; order Galliformes; family Phasianidae; genus Coturnix; species Coturnix japonica. Next base: position 110,902,821 of record NC_140663.1, read on the forward strand.
AACATTAAGTAGATGAGACAGTTACGTTTTGAACTGTTTGCAATGATGTTAAACTAATCATCTTCCTGATTCACTTCCCAAATTGAGATTTAAACACAAACATAAAAACCTAAAGGAAAAAAAAAATTGAAAAACAGTGATAGTAAAAGTGATAGGGTTTCTAGATATAAAGGAATAAGTAGAAAGCATAACAGTAGTGCTCTGCAGCAGCAGAATAATGACCTAGATATGTATCTCAAGCGATGCTGAGCTTGCTTTGCCAGCAAAATATCTGTAGGCAAGAAGATAGGAGACAAAAAATAAGAGAAACAATTTAAGACAGACAGAGGCAGACTTGGAGAAAAGGCACTTCCCTACAACACATCAACTTAACATGGTGGTTGAATAAAAACAATCAGATTTTAGTTCATAGTGTTAATTAATTTCAATAGCTAAGATAGGCTTAGGTCATGTTTTGTTGTTTTGGCTGCATGTCACAATACTCTATTTCATTTAGTACTAAATAAATTAATAAACATTACCTTTTAAAGACAATCATACCTACTCATCATGGTTCCTTTGCTGATAAATACTTACTGACTTTCTGAAACCAAGATCAGCAATCATCTACGACATTTTCTTGGGCAGGACTTTTTAAGTTTATTTATTTGTTTTTAATCAGAGACAAAAAACAGAGCAAGCCATTCAAACCATCTTCTTCCTTTCCCCAGACACGTTCTTCAACACAGATGTACTAAAAATTTACAACAAACTATCGTCAAATAGAAGGCTAAGGAAATCAAATCCAAAAGCACCTAATAACACTGGGAAGCTAAGATGTGTGGGACACTAATGAAGAGAAACAGTGATAAGAACCTCTATTAACAGGCTGGGAAAAAAAGTAGTAGTAAATAACATCACTTAGCTACAGTCACATTCTTTGCTAATTTAGCAATACTGCTGCTGGAAGACACAATCTGAAGAGCTATGATTGAGTTTTGTCTGAGCCAATGGAAAATTGGGCAAGGTTTCTGAGAGCCTTTGATCTTAGATACTAAAAGAACAACAGTGAATACTGTTGTGTGCCCCAGTAGCACAGTGGTAGGAATGCCGCTTTGCAACACCGGAGGCCCGGGTTTGAATCCCCCCTGTGGCGCAAGTGGTAGAAGTGCCGCTCTGCTACACAGAGACTTGAATCCTGGGGGTTGGACTCGATGATCTCTAAGGTCCCTTCCAACCCGCACCAGACTGTGATACTGTGATACTGTGACCATCATTTGGTATTCTATATACTTTGAGAGTTAACTGAGAGTCACAATAAGAGCATCAACAGTGAAAAGGGTGTGAACAGAACATCTATTCTCCTAGATTTTCCAGTTTTTGCAGCGAACATGTTTTGCCAATATAGCCCAGTCATTTCTCAACAGAAACTGAAGGATAAGCAGATTCCTTGGTACAACTTGGTACAACTTCTTACTTGTAAAAAAAAAAAAAAAAAAAAAAATTAAAAAACCTCTGAATGCGCTTCTGAGAACTGCTTTCCTAGAATAACTAGTTAAATTAGAATCATAGAATCACCAACGTTGGAAAAGACCTCCAAGATCATTCAGTCCAACCATCCACCTACCACCAATATTTCCTGCTAAACCATGTCCCTTACTACAATATCTAAACGGTTCTTGAACATCTCCAATGGACAGTAACTCAACCACCTCCTTGGGCTGTTCCAGTGTTTTCCAGTTCCTGTTCCAGTGCCTGATCACTATTTTGGTGAAGGAATTTTTTCCTAATATCCAACATGATTATACACATTAAACAAACACATTACGAATGTACTAGGTTATAAAATAAAATAAAGAATCAAAGCTTGTCAATGACCAATTAACACCACTTTAACACGTATTTGGTAAGATTTCCAAATTGTCTAGTGCATACAATTAGATGACCTCTGTTATGGCTTCTCCAGTCTGCCAGGGATCTCTCAATGCAAACTGGAAGTGATTCCTTCCCTGCACTCTTCTTCCTGTCCAGAAGAAAACATCTGATGGGAACACAAGTGGAAGGGTGGGGCCAAAACCTCTCAGGTAGTGAGAACACAACAGTAAAGATGGACCAAACCTGCAACCCTACTCAAAGAAAAAGGTCTAAATCCAGAGGACTTATTTTATATGTATCCTAAGTCACAAAAGAGCCAGCTGGCATTAACAAGGACAACACACAGATCTACACAACAACTCTGTAACAAAGTTTCTGCTAGATACTAGCAAAATGACTAGAACTAAATCAAATTTTTCACAGAGAAGTAGATTTCATAAAGATGCTTAAATACCGCACTCAGAAAAACTGGGTACTGTCCAACTCATGTAGATTCCTTCAAGTCAATACACTTCCAATAAAACTGTCCTTAATCTGAATGGTTGCTCACCTGCAGAAGACAATCAGAAACAGGTAATTTAGGATGCTCTTGTCAGAATCTGCGTGACTGAAACTTGCAAGATTAAGGCAACAGAATCTTATACTGAGCAAACACAAACTAATTGCTACAGCAAGAAGAGTGCTGAAACCATATTTCCTGTGTATTTAACTTTTGTATTCAGATTGCCAAAGTACTAGTGAGATCAAAACTCTGGGTAATGCAAGCCTCACAGGGAGGCCTCTGATGTTTGATAAGATATGAGGAGCAACAGAGGCTCTCAGTTTCCTCAGCACAAAGCAGAGGAGCTGATGGGAGGCCTGATGGCGGCAGCAGCTCCTCACAGGGAGCGGAGGGGCAGCGCTGAGCTCTGCTCTGTGTGACAGCGACAGGGCCCGAGGGAACGGCATGGAGCTGTGCCAGGGGAGGGGCAGCTGGGGGTCAGGGAAAGGGGCTGCACCACAGGGTGGTGGGCATGGAACGGGATGCACAGGGCTGTGGGCACGGCCCCCAGTGCTGGAGTTCAAGGAGCGTCTGGACAGCGCTCTGAGACATAGGGTTGGGTTTGGGTGGTGCTGTGTGGAGCCAGGGGTTGGACTCCGTGATCCTTGTAGGTCCCTTCCAACTCGGGATACCTTCTGTGGGTCTGTGATAACAATACACGTGATACAATACATATGAGAAATAGTATTAACAGGACAGCTTTCCTACCACTGAGGTATTCAGTGCAGATTTTGTACTTAAGATTGCTGAGTAAGAGCAAAAACCAGTCAGGAGAGCACAAGCCTGAGGATATGGAGATGGACTGGACGTGCACCTTATTACATTTCCCTAATGAGTACACCAGGATTGCTGTGCTTCCTCACCACCCTACACCCAAACTGCACCTCTCTGCTCCATACTATACAGTGACAGAGCCTCAGCACGCTACCACGGTCACACCTCGTCCCTGTGGCCCTGGCTCGGCGCGCATGGAGCCCAATCTCCACACGGACCGTTCCGAATCTCCACACGGACCGTTCCGAACCCCCACCGCCTCCACCCCGAAACGCCCGTGACGCTCTGCCGACGGGCAGCAGCGAGAACCAATGGGCGAGTCCCGCCGCGCTGGCGTCAGCCAATAGGAAAGCGAGCGGTGGGCGTGGCTCGGCGGAGAGCGTTGCGGCCGTTGCGAACGATGAGGGAACGTAGTGCGCTCTCCAGCGCCTCCCCCGCTCCTTTCCTCCTCAGGGAGCGGCGGCCGCCGGATCCTTACCTGCGGCGGACATGGAGGCAGAAAACGGGCCCCTGATCGGCCCGGGGTGGGCGGTGGAGCGAGCCGGATCTCCGACACGGGCAGGTGCGGCCGGATTACGGCGTTGGAAACGGAAGCGGCTTCTCCGACGTGAGCGCCGAACTGTTTCAGAGCAGTGCGGCTGCGCGTTGGGCACGGAGGCGAGCCCGGCAAACGGGAGTCGGGCGGGCGGGGCCGGGGGCGGGGCCGCCGTTCTTTTTGACGTACTGGGAGGTGTGAGGTTGGGTTTTAAGTGGTGGGAGGTGTTTCTGCATGTTGTGTGCCTGCTACTTGCCCCACCAGCGGGAGGCGAGGTTCACCCTCTGCCTCTGTGGCTTTGTGTGGCTCCTGATGTGCTCATGCTGCGTTGTTAGGAGCAGCCGCCCCATGTTTCACCACACAGTGCCTGGGTAGCTTCACACACCTTCAGAATCACAGAATTGTAGGGGTTGGAAGGGACCTCTAGAGATCATCGAGTCCAACCCCCCTGCCAAAGCAGGCTCCCTACACCACGTCACACAGGTAGGCGTCCAGGCGGGTCTTGAATATCTCCAGAGAAAGAGACTCCACCACCTCCCTGGGCAGCCTTGTTGCCTCACGTGTTGCCTTGGTTCTTCAAAAACTGCTTGTTGGAAGGGAGAAATCCAGTTGCAAATGGTTTAAACAGCTGCAAAAGGCGGTACTCGCTTTACATGAGGTTTTCTGACTTTATGAAGTGAGGTAGCAGGGCTCCTCTCCTTACAGAAATGCTTTGGGAAGGGCAGAACGTACAAATTTCAGCCTCAGCCCTGCTGCATCAATGATTTCTATGTGCCAACATCTTTCTCTTTTAATTATTTGAAATTGGATTTGTAAATTGAGCCTTGAATAGTTTAAATATGTGGATGGCATCGGTGTAAATCTGTTGTTGCTGTGTATGGTGGGGCTGTGGGGATCTCATGGATGCAGCCTTTCTGCCTAAGTGTTCAGGATCAGTCAGGAGTATAAATGCGTAAAGACAAGTGATTAGACAAGGGGAAACAGCTTTAAAATAAGAGGGAGGAGATTCAGATTAGAGATTAGGAGAACATTTTTACCCAGGCTGTAGATGAAGCCAAGGTTTTCTGTAAGAATAAGGCCATGGTGGGAAGTTCCAGTCAGTTCTGCCTGGAGCATTGGTGGGAGGGAGAGTGGATTCTGACAGCAGCTACCACAGGGCTGTGGCCTTGTGGGCACATATGTGTAGGTGGCAGTAGCTGGGGAGTATGGGATGGACATGGAAGTGCGGATGAAGCACAAGTGTGTAACGAATTTTCTCTATGTGGAAAAAATGGCACCCATTGGCATTCATCAATGCTTGCTGAATGTTGATGGAGACCCAACCAGTGGGTGTGAGCACAGTGAGGTGTGGGTAGTGCATTTCAGCAGTGGTGACAATAGGTCACCTTTAGTGGTGCAAATAGTTATGAGCATGGATGGCATGCAGGCTCTTGTTCATTGCTGGCAAAAGTGCATAGGTGATGGTGGTGACAAGAGTGTTTTATAGCTGAGAATTTGCTCTATCAAATAGTGTTATTGTAGACTTCATATCTGTTATAGTTTCCATGGAAATAAATGAGATGCATTACTTTTGGGAGGCATTACTTTTGGAGTGACCTATGTATATAGTCTGTGAGAATTAATGTGAGATGTGTAAGAATTACATATGTATGAAAGGAATGCTTATAGACTTTGTCTTATTTCCTCATAAACCTGAAGGATTAGTCAAAAAGCTTTTCTCTCTTTGACACTGATAGCAATGTGGAGGACAAACATCTACAAGCTCCATCTTGAATGATGTCAGTATTGTACTTCCATTTTCTTGTGCAACTGATTCTTCATGAGAACACGTCAGTGTTTGCTGCTGCTGCTTTTCTTGAACTGCAGGTCTGGAAGTGCAGTGATTAAGCTAAGAGCTTCATCATCCCAAAAAACTTGAGGTGAGGGTAGAATGCATAAGTAACAGGGATCCCATCTGTTTTCAGAATAGTTTTATTTTCTCTATATTTTTTTCTGCAGAAACATTTTTATTTATTTATTTATTTAATGACAAGGCAAGAATTTGCCTGGGAAGCAGTCCCTGAAAGTAACAATTTTGGAATAAGTAGATCTTGGAAGGCCACGGAGGCTGAACAGGGAGAAGAAACACAGACCAAGAAGTAAAGGAACCAAAGATAGGAGATACTGCTGTGGAGAGGAAGTAGTCAGGACAAGGATAAAGAAATGCTGAGATTGAAGGTAAACATTGAAAAAGTTTGTACAGATATCTGATTTCTGTACTCTTGTGGGGCAGTGGTATTTGGAAGAGCTTACAAGAGAGATATGTGAGAAAGAGGCAAGGAGACTCCAATCTTTAGGAAGTGAAGCTATATTGAAAGGAATTATCCAGTACACTAGAGGTCATAAAATTTCAGTTTTGAGTTGCACCATTCTGTTTCAGAAAGTTTTGTCTAGATGATATAAAGTGATATATACTCTTCTGTTTTTCTATGAATATAATTTCAGTGGCTTACTGATCAGGTAGGAGGGATAGATTCGAAAAGAAAACTCAAGGAAGTGGAGGTAGTCAGGATGTTGTTACAGGGAAAGGAGACAGCTAATAATTCATTTGATTCCAGGAGTGAGAAAACCTGATCTACAAAGTATTTATTGTTCTTGGATCTGTTTCCATAAGATCTTTCCTGGAATTAATTTGTTGGCCATATTTTTTGTTACTCAGATTTTGATTTTATTGGAACTAGTAACTCTTAAATTTATCTTTCTTTATCTGTTTGTGAAAGATCCTCTTTTCAGGTTTGAAACTTGTTACTTTGTATTGTTAGATGTTTCAGATGATGAGCAATGTTCAGAACTAGGTCTGTTTACGTGCTTGTCTTCATAGGTCCCAGAACTTGTTTTGTGCTTTGAGTTTACAAAAGTAACAGGAATTACAGCCTAAATTCGCATGATCAGGATTTGTTTGATGGTTCAGCTCTCTTGGCAAAGTGAAATGCACAGAAGCAGATCATAGGATTAGGATGTTGTGGTTTGGCATCTGTACTTATAAGGTATGGTCTATATTTCATTCACTTTGCTTTGGATCTACCTTTAAATTATCTGCCAGAACCAATAAAACAGTGGAAGCTTGAAGCCCAAGAAAAGATTCTAGATGATTCTTTTTTGAGGATATGACATTCTTACATGGTAATAAAACCATTTGTTTTCATTACTTTCAAGTGAAGAATTTATGTAATTCTTCTGCTGCCCAGTAGGCTTTTAAAGAACACCTAAAGGATGTACTTTTAAAAGGAAGATATAAATGGATGAATGCTAAGTAATAACATCATAGTCCTGTGCTAGCCTTTTAAATATATTAATGAACTTGATTGCTCAGGAACTGAATGCTATACTCCTACAGATTTTGAATGTCATTTATTCATGGAAGTGCTTTTATCTGATGATTTCTTTTTCTGGCATTGGGGGCTTATAATAGATCTAAGCCACCTGCCTCATATTCACTGTGACTGGTTAACAAAGTGGCCAAACCACAGGTTCAGTCATGTTACTTGCACAATTTTCTCTCTCAGTGTGAATTTCCACAGGAAGCTCATTGGGTGACTGCTTTTTTTGTAGACATAGTGTTTATTTGAGAAAAATAAAAGAGAAATAGCCTCACACTAAATATTGCAAAGCCATTACTACAGAACAAGGCTGTTCTTAATTGTGTAGTTGCTGTTGTCAAGAAGGCCAGTTTTTGTGTTTCATTAAGTACCTTGCTGAGATGGTATTTCAATGGGTTTTGCTACTCTTTTCTTGGTGCTGAGAGAGCAGTTCCTGCCTCTCCTCTGCCCCCACAGTGAATTTAAAGGGAGCTGTAGAAGCAGTTGTTTCCTGATAAGAGTAGTTTATGATTTGCAACTGTATTGTGAAATAGCAAGAGTGAGTAGTCGTGTACTAGTTGGATAACGTTCTGATTAAATATATATATATAGAGAGAGAGAGAGTGAGAGTGAGAATGGATGAAAGCTACCAACTCATAATGCTTTCATGAACATCGCTGTTTTGTGTACCCTTTTAATTCATCTTGGGAAAAATCAGAAAGCTTTTTTTCTTGTACCTTTTATAGGATAAATTTGCTTTAATGTTCATAGCGGTTTTCTGATTTTTCCAACTCTGGGGAAGTTTAAATGGCAATGCAAGTGCGTGAGTGCGAAAGATTGTGTTTAGCTGTTCACCTGTTTTGTTATCCTGACCTCGAGCCTGTGTTGGAGGATATGGATTCATTTCCTCTGTTTTCTCTTTCAGGAGTCTATCCAGATACGTTGCGAAACCTTATCCATTCGTAATGAGGTAATTAAAGTCAAATGTCTTCAGTCAGTGGAGCTGGATAACTTGCTTTTCAGAAATTAAGAGAAGTGCAGAAGAATTCTTATAACCAATAACGCTGGGCACTAGACAGGTCTCAGGGGAATGCTGTCAAGCTGGTGGTTAAGAACACAACGGGGACAACTGGGTAGACAACTGGTCAGCCTGACTTTAATCCAGAAATCAGAACACCTAGTACACGCTTCTGTCACCAAGTAAAGAATTAAAGGAGAGAAATGTAATTAATGCAATTCAAATAGCGTAATGGAAATCAGCACTAAGCTTGCAGCCAGCTCTTGGCTACCTTGTTCCCCAGGAGCTGCCTTGTTAGGGGGATGGTCAGACCCAGAGCTACAAGAGGTGACAGAACTAACAGCATAGCAGTTAGGAGACAAAATTTATAAAATTGAGTAATTGTAACTCTGCTAATTGGGGATGCCTGACGTACCCATGATCTAGAAAGTACCTGATTATTGGAAGCCACATTTAAGCACCTAAAAGCCCCCATGTTCACAAAAAAACTCCAAAACACCTGTGTGGGTGGCTGCCCAGTCCTGAAACTGCTGTTATCTTTTCAAGTGTCTCCACTCATGATGCTACCACTGCCCCAGTGCAGGCATGCACTGTGTGCATAACTCTTGGGTCAGAGTGGTTGTCATCCAGCTTCTGTGCAATGGGCTCTTGGAAAGGGCTGGTGTTGGAGATTTGGTAGTGGGAGTGTTCCTCATTGCCAAGATGCATTCTTACAGGCTGAATTTGAAACTGATACTAAAACGGCAGTTGTGGCTATTGTTTCCCTTTTCTAGAATAGCACAGTGGTTACCTGTGTGGGTAGTGGGAATCCAGCCCTACACACTGCAAAAAAGGAAAGCAGCCTGGCACCACCCCAGTGCTCCTCCTGTGCTGCCTCCCCAACATATAGTGCTGCTGTGGGGTGCAGTGGGGAGCCAAGTGCCAGGAAAAGGCAAATTGAGAAGATGGATGGCTGTAATCCAGTGATCAGACCATCAGGAAAGTACTTTGCTTCCCAGGTGCGTAAGTGTTACATAGAGCAGCTTATGAAAGCACCGGAAGTACTCCCAAGAGCAGGCTCTAACATCACTGTTTGAAAATAATTCTTACATTTGTCCCTTTTCTGAAACAAGGTTTGTGTGGCATATATGGAAATGAAGACATTCTTCATGTTTGCTAGTTCAAGGAGAACCCCATTTGACTCAGAATCTGGGCTGAATTGCCAAGCCTCTGTAAATACCGCAGGTGAAACCTGGAGGTAGCTTTGTTGCAGGGGTTACATACGTGTGTATTTGAATTGCACTCTGCAGAGGAAGTACCAGTGTTTTTGCTGCAGTGTGTTACCACACCTATGTCCTTTTTATCTTCCAAACGAAAAACAACCTTTTACACTCCTTAGTCTTCCCACACACATTCCCTGGACAGCATGATAGGATGCTCTGCTGAGCCAGACAGTGCAACATGAAAAAAGCTTGTGTATGCAGTGATGGTGCTTATAGTATCTGATTCATATTATCCCTGGATGTAGTATGCTATGTATATGTAACCAGTGGTACATGCTGAAGCCTGGATTTTACAAAGGCAAAAGTTGCTGACTTCACATACATAAAAAAACCCAATGGGTATATCTTATGAAGTCTAATGTTTAATTTTCTTCTCACTGAGCATAAAAGAATAGGCGTGCAGCAAGCAGATAAGAAACAGATTGTGCCTGCCTCTGTTGGCTAACTTCTTCCTGCAGTTCTTGCTTATCTGTATTTCTGGATTGGAAGAGATGCATAACACATCAGCTGATGATCTACGTAACCATTTAATACTTGACCATCTGATTAAAGTGAATGTTACGTAAACTGATTCCCACATGGAGACTACTGTAGTACCACACCCATGGGGAAATCTTTATATCTTTGCAAGGCACGATTTCAGATAGCTCAGCTGCATTCCCCAAGGCTGATTTTTTTTTTCCACACTAAGGCACTAGAACTCTGTCTTTCAGCTTTTCTTTCTATGCACATTTTCTTTTTTCTTTTTTTTTTTTCTTTTTTTCTTTTTTTTTTTAAGAACTTCATATACAGGGTAGAAAAGCTACTGATAGAATGACAGAGGAAACAAAAGCTTCTTCCCTTCCCCTTCACCTGCAGGCACGCAATTTTAGAACATTTAAAGCACCTAGCTTCTGGGCCAAGGCTTCTTGATCTCCCAGGAACCAAACTGACTTGAGTTTAAGGGAAAACAAAGATTAGTTTGCAATGTTTGATGCCCAGAGTCTTACTTCTGGAAATACTGTACTTCTTGTTGAGTAGATAAGAGTTCATGCTTCTCAACAAACAATGGGAAGGTGTGATTTAATTGCAGTCACGTTTATTTGCAGTTTCTGTACACACTTTCTAGGTAATCAAACTTTTCCAACACATTTTTTGAGAGGGGTTCACAATGAAACTGTCACCGTTTTTACTAAAAATAAATACAAGACTTAAAGTGTTGCACAGCTCTAAAATATACAAAGGCTTGGATTTAATGTAAACTTTGGAAACATTTTACAAAAGAAACCATCTTTGCAACAATTTAAAAAGTTCGTATTTACAAATATTACAAAAATACAAAATGGATGCAAGTCCATAAACCATTGTCTTTTCTGCCAGCATGAACTGGTGCTAGTACCAAAATAGTTACACTGTAACCTTCTTTATTTATTTTTTTTTTTTTAATTTTTAAATTCTTTAAGTCATAACCTACAGTATTTCTCTATATCTGCCACCACTGCAGCAAATGCACTCAATCACTGACCTTTGGCAACAGCACGTATATGCTTTATTTGCTACAACTATTCCATCTCCTCTATGCTGCCACAAGAAAAAGAAGAAAAAGGGGGAAATGTTACTTTTCTGAATATATGTGTGATTTCCTTAACATCAGTGCGAGCAACAGAACATAGTTTGAAATGATGATTCACTGGTTGCCTAATGCATGTGCTGTACCCTGTTTCAAGATATACAATGTTCCTGTTCTCTGCCCATTCTGTACATGAAATACTGCCTCACAGTTCATTTTTAGTGCTTAGATACCGATAAATGGCAGCTGTTAAATTGTTGGTTGGTAATAAAAAGTGGTACCACCAGTGTCAACTCAGCTGTATTCTCTTTACAGTTTTTGAATGATTCTTTAAACATATGTAACGCCTTTTAGGTTAAACGTTTATAAAAGTGCTTTGGGTAAAACTTCCTTGGAAAATGACTCAAGATGCCAAACTAAGAATTTTCTCTTAGTATCAAAGCTTCCTCATGTCTTCCAGAAAGTGTTGTTTTATACACTAAGCAATTCCATAGAATCTTCACTCTTTTACTTGTGTTTCAGCTCCTTTTCTTAACTAAGCTACTAATAAGACTAGCCATTTATTTCCAAAACCTTGCTCCACCTGCCCTTATTAAAACTGTTTCAGACTTCCCCATTTTGAAGCCCTGATTTACTACCTCTCTTCTCAACACACATACCACATGCATAGTAATTCCAACTCGCATAGTAATTCCAACTCTCATACTGCACACAAGCAGACACAGGAAGACGGTAGGATACCCTGAATTACATATTTTATAGTGTACACTAGACCAAATGAGATATAAACCTTATTGGAAATACCTCTGAGGATTTGTTCAACCCCTCTGACTTGCTCAAACTTTTAAAATCATAAGAACCTTCCTCTTCAAAACATGATCTGCCCGCTTTTAAAACTCTTAAGCTTTATGCATTACGTGATTAAAAGGAAAAAAAAAAAAAAAAAGGGAAAAACCCATTTCATACATTCCACTTCCCTATCATCTACTTCTGCTTAAAGCCAGCTTTGAGTTGATTTCTTTAGGATCCAAGTATGCTCTTTCTGCTGTCCTGTTCAATCTGTCCTACTGTGTACCACGTTTCTTCTTGCGCTATTTCTCTGCACTAACATCCCTTCTGTTCCTCTGCTCCAAAGCATTTCCTACAGCAATTCATAGTATCATAGTCTCGTGTGGGTTGGAAGGGACCTTAGAGATCATTGAGTCCAACCCCCCGGGATTCGAGCCTCTGTGTAGCAGAGCGGCACTTCTACCACTTGCGCCACAGGGGGATTCGAACCCAGAGCCTTCGGTGTTGCAACGCGGCATTCCTTGACACCAACTGCACAAATTTTGGACAAAGAGGGCCTTGTTCTCTGAGCGGCGTGGTTGGGCTATGCTGTGAAAACAGTGGTGGCCCAAAGGAGAATAAGACCAAGAACTGGTTGTATTTCATTTAAAAATTAAAAGTATAAAGCAACTTGTGGGCTGAGCTTAAAAGTACGCATCCTTTCAGTTTTAAGACAAGAAAATTCAAGTAACTTCAAGTAATTAAGCTTTTATTTCCCTGCCTTCATTTGTGTCAAAGCATTTGCTTTGATTTATCTCCTCTCCCAGCCCATCCCAATCCCCCACCCTGCTGCATGCTTCTGGTGAACCCAGACGAAAACCAAACGTCTGTGGCTGGCACAAGAAACCAGAGCTTTCCCCTTCACGGTTTCGCAGTGAATATAAATAATGCATACACATACCTAATTCCCAGCTACATTTTCACAGTGTCATTTTGGTAAATATTTAGGTAGCATGAATCTCATCAGCACAAAGAGAAAGCTTCACTGAAAACTCATCGCAGATATTTACTGATAAATTGAAAGCGCTTGTTGCATGCTTATCATTTATTTGTTTCCCTTAAGAACCAGAAACTAATTATGTTTAAAGATTATCTTTACCAGGTTATGACTGTGTTATGTATCCCAATAGCCTAATAGGAATATGAAGCTAAGTACTATTTCCTCATGTCTGTTCTTGCTAAATCAGTCCCTGTTAGCACGAAGACCCGGGGGCACCACCAGATGAGACCGTTTGGGGCTTTGTGTCAGGAATGACTTTGTTCTGTCAGAAGCACACCTGTCTTCCCAACCAATGGTCGTGCTAAAACTCACAACTGCACTTCTCAGTTAGCTTGTTGGGGCTATGCTAGAAAGACAAATGGTTACTTCAATCCACTCTCAGTCAGCTGGTAATTCGTAGCTGAAGTGGAGAATTCCTTTTGACTGCTAAGTGTCTTCTTTGAGGCTTATGGCACCGAAAGTGGTTGTTGGTGGCCATGTGAACTTATGTTTGATATGAAAATGGTATTCACAGAATACAGTTATTACATTTGACTCCTTTTGTCTTCTATAAACAAAGCTGTTATGCAGGAAATTGTTCACCACGTCCACTCTTTGATAGTTCTATTTACAGATTTTTATCAAAAATATGATATTTACATATGCTCTGTTAATTTCTTCTAAATTTTGTTTCAGCTCATTTTAGTGTAGAAAAATACCAATCCTGGAGAGCGTTTGCTTTTTTATTTTTCTTCCTAGGGAAGCACTACAGTGAGGGATTTGTTTCTAGATGGGCAGCTTCTGGAAAAAAACAAACAAACAAAAAAAAAACCCCACAAAAAGTCACTTTGAACTCTGAGAAAAGTGTATAGCCATGAAATACACAGTGACAACAGAAATGAGTGGGATAAACCAAATGAAGCTAAAGGAAAACAGAATAGACATAGCCTATCTTTCTACTGTTAGAAAATGTAAGGTCATAGCTACAGCCGTAGGCCTCTGTTTCCCCAGCGTCCTATGAACACAAACACATTTAAGCATCAATATTGCCCTGCAATTATTGTTTTGACTGCTACAGCATTGGCCTCTTCTATTCACATCCTCACTCAGCTCACATGGTGTCAGCAGTCTTTGGAGCCTACGTTGAGCTCTGAGAAGAGCGGTCATCATGTGGACTGCCGTCTGAGTTCTCGGTCTCCCCCTCTGAGATGGCCTGCATTGGCGTGTTGTACAGCCGGCAGCGCACGCTGTACCTGCTGCTGCTGGCAGCTGGCGGCGCCCGTGAGCGCCCCACTCGTGAAGATGCTGACATTGGAAAGCTCTTGGAGGAGAAACCTTCTGCGTTGACCCTCGGTGAACAGGGGGACAATGGGGATGATGCATCAGGGCTTGTCACTGGGGGACACTCGTCCTGGCTTTGGGAAGCATCCACTGTCAGCTCTCCAGGAGACTTGGGCAGAATAGGGCTTTTCAGGATTTCCGTGGCAGACATCCTGTAGCTAGAATCAGACCGACTGCCTTTTTTAAGGAGCAGCAGTTTAAACTCCTCGTTAGATGTGTTGGACTTCTTGGCATTCCTGTATATCAGTCCGGGAGACCTCTGACTGCTCATGGGAGTACCTGCGCTGCTGGCGGGTGATGTGCTGCTGGCGGGCAGTGTGCTGCTGGTGGGCAGCTGGCTGCTAGTTCCAGAGGAAGCTCTCAGTCTGTTCCTTACAGACAGATCTCCAGAGTCCTTTCTCCCAAGAACTTTCCTTTTTGATCTGTAAAAATACAAAGAAACACTCCTTCATATGCAGTCTTTGTAGAACGCTTCCCACTAGTCTGGAGTTACACAGATACACCATGCTTTCAAATGAACGTGGTCTCTTTTAATCCCTCTGCCAAATATCAGGCTGTCAGTGACTGACAGCACTTAAAGGCATAATAGCTCTTGTACAAGGACTGAGGCACTGTGGCACAGTCTCTCTAAATCTTACCTGGCTCTTTTAAAACAATTTACGAACAACCTGCTCTTTATAAAGACAGTGATGCCTGCAGAGTCCCCCCAAGTTAGCCAAATAATCATAATAATCTGATCATTATTAGAAATCTTTGATTTCAGCTGTGATTGCAAATTTCAACTGAATGCAAAATACTCTGAATTTGAAGAGATGCCTCCTCTTCATTCTTGGTATGGCAACTCACTTATAAGAATAGAGCTGGTGGGCAGCATACAGGAACCAGTGTGGGGAGTTTCCTTTGGGGATGTTTGTTAGAGCAGCCTGATCTTATTTGTGAAGCATCCTGCACATGCTGCAATGATACTCATAACGCACACATGATCAGCACCTGCTACTCCTGACCCCTGCCAATATGGTTAGCACCACAAACATCATTTTATAAGGCAAACAGTCATAATATGTAAACAGCCATAATATGTAAGATGTATCACCCTTACTACTTTATCATTCCCTTTTTGGTACTGTGAAATGAACATTTGCCCAGCAGACTCATCAGTGCCCAGGCATCAGGTTGCCAGAATGTGATGACATGTTACAAAACATGGAAGCATAATGGCATGTGAAATATTGCCTATAAAATCAAGCAGCAGCAAGCTGTAAGTGGGACTCAGTCCAGAAACACAACTGGATGGTAAAGCCTGGGTGGCGAGCGACACTTCCACCATCATCTTTCTCCAGGGGTCTGAGTGACTGATCTTCTGGGTTAAGTCTGAGTCTAGATTATGATTATTGTACCATGTGCCAATTATTACAAATTTGCCCAATCTGAGGAGGGTTAACTCATCCCCATACTTGCGAGGCGAGACATCAATGAGGCTTCATTTCATCCAGCATCAGTGCTGGCTAGGATATTTCTTCATGCCTTGGTTATATCACCACAATAGCTACAACTGGGGTCAAGACAGGGTTTAACCATCAGATAATTATTCTGCAGTGGATGATCATGCAGGTGGGGAAAGGATGGCTGCTTTTGCAGTTCATAGTTGCAAGAAGGTTAGCTCACCTGTGAATGACTGCAAACAGGTCCTCAGTAGTGCGAGGTTTGTTGGGAGACACAAAAACGTCCTCAGCTTCAGCCTGAGAGTCTTCACTCAGTGGGGACATGATGGAGTCGTCGCTTGGAGAAGACTCTGAGATAAATACAGAAACCATGGTTAGAGTCAGACAAGTGCTGTATTTTGAAAGAGCACAGCTAGTGCAAGGCATAAGCTCCATGTGTAAGCAGGTGGCCACTGCTAACCATACAGACTTCATCCTCTAATCCCTGAGTGCTGTGCCGTCAGCCCAGGAGGGCTAACTGAGGCCTGTCACGCTGTGTGACACCTCCAGGGCACCAGTCCTTCATCCTGATGTCAGTGACACCCCCCGCCACAGAATGAATTGCAGCACAGAAAAGAGGACCCAACTGACCTTTCAGTGATGGCTCTTCTGTTCCACCCGCTGTCTCATCTGCCCTGCTGGTACCAGAGGCACTTCTGGTAGGAATACCTGATGTGATGTTCTCCTGCTTGCAACTGGCTTCACTAAGCAAGTTTACTGCTGCCGTCTCTGATTCATAGCTGATATTCCCAGGCACGTGGTGGCTTAAATCGAGTTGGTGCTTAAGCTGATCACTGACATCTGCTCTCTCTGCCTGAGCGGGGCTGTCACCCGCCATGCCGAGCTCCAGCTGCTGCTCACTGCCACAGAGCTCAGGCTGGGCCTGCGCATGCTCAAGGTGGCTCTCCAGTTCTGCTCCCCTGTTTGCATTCCCTGCTTCATGATCACCTGTGAGGAGAGCTGAGCCTTTCTGAAATCCTTCTGTAGAAACTGCACAGGTCTGATTTAGAGCACTGTCTAGCAAATGCTCAGCGGCTGGGGTTATTTGGTCCTTCACAGTTTTCATTTCAACCAGAGCCACTCCTGCTGAAGGTACAATTTCCGGCTCATAATTACTCTGTCCACTGAAAGAGGAGCTTTTTTCTAAAGATGGCTTCCCAGGGCCCATTTCTGCTGGGGAAGAGTCAATATATGACATGATGGCCTCCTCAGAGGAGTACTGCCGTGATACTGGCTTCTTGGCTGGGAGTGGCCTCATTTTCCCTGGCGAAACATCACCAGCCACCAGTGTGGGCTCTTGGATGCAGAGCAGGTCGGGAATACTGCCCTTCTGCTTCACTTCTTCAGGCCTGTTGATGGCCCTGAGGTGCACAGACTTGAGGACGGAGGGGGTGATGGCAAGGGCAGAGGGATGGCTAGGGCTAAGGGCTTCCCCCACTGTGCTCTGCTTGCTGGGATTGAAGGCGTGAAGCTGGTGCCGGTGAGCAAACGGTTTATTCAAGACACTGTGAAGAGCACTTAGGTCGAGATGGGTCGGAGGTATAATTGGGAGTTCGAGGTCTTTGCTTGCAGACATGGTGCCATCTTTAGTGAGCGGCTGTTGGAGTGAGGACTTCCTCTCGGGTACTTTTGGTTTCCTCTTGCTGCCCCCCGGGGACAGCGGCCCAGAGAAGAAAGCGGTTGGGAAGGAAGAGGTTGGTGTCTCCGACTGGCTGGAGTACCCGCTGGAGGGTGAGGCCAGCCCTGCCAGCTTCTCTGGAGATGCCAGTTTAAACTCGCTGTCGACAGAAGGCAGGGATGGGGTGGTGGCCCGCGACCCAGACTGGGATGTCTGAGACTCTGAGCTTTCTGGTGACTTGATGCACTCTATGACTGTGGTACCCGTAGCAGTGCTCGAATTAGATAAAGACCTGTAAGGATCACCAGATTTCAAGTCATTCAGGAGCCAGAGGTCTGCATAGTGAGGTTGTTCAGCACCTTCATCTTTGAAGGATGGCATGTCAGCTGTATCAAACTGAGCATCCTTCATGCCACCATCGCTCTGGCTCACCCAGGGCAGCTCGGGTTTGAGTGGCAGGCTAGAGGCCTCTGCTCTGGAAGGTGTGTTGGAAAACTCAAGTGGCAGCTTCATTTCCCTGGCAGTGTGCAACGTGTGCTGCCCACCACTAATCTTTGGTTCTTTCTTCTCGGGAAGATCCACGCTGCCCTCAGATTTCCTTAAAGATGAGCTGCGTTTTGGTGGAGCTGGCTTTGCCTTTGGTTTCTTCAGAGAGATGCCCTGCCGTCCCTGCCTCCTGTGACCGATGCATTCCTGCCAGGTGCAGTCAGCCAGGCTGGAGGTCACGCTTGCCATCTGGCCGCTCTCAGAGCCTGCAGCTGCATAGTTGCAAATATAGCTCTTGTTGCCCTTGAGACCGCAGTCAAAGTGCATGGAGGTATAGTATCCTTCAGTATCCACGGAGAAGTGTGAGCTAGTGTCTGCCTTGTCAGAGGGGCTCTTCTCTAGGAAGCTGTCATATGTGCCCACGCTTGTGAAGCTCGGGCATCCCAGACTGTCAGCCTTGGTGCGCTCGGGGCTGAAGTCCTGGCGACAGGATGCATCGTGGTGGTGGTGCAGATAGTTCCACTCACTGTCACTTGTGTTGCTGTTGTTGGGGTCATCGAGTAGATCTGCTACAGTGGAGGTGAAAGAGCTTGCCCTGTGGCCTCTGACCTTGTCCACATTGTCACCGTACTGCTCTGTGATGAAGACACTTGAATCCTCATTGGCATTGGGAGCGGTGTTGAGGGACAGCTCGGAGTCACAGTGTGAGGAGCCAGTCAGTGGTGGAGAGGCAGCAGGAGGAATGGTTTCGGATGTCTGAGAGGGACATGTGGAGCTGCTCCCACTCCAGTTGCCACTGGAGGACTGGTGATCGTCCTTTTGATCCATGTGGCTGCTAAGCAGGACTCCTGCTGTGGAGATGGAGTGAATGGGGCTCCCAAAAGTGTCTGAGTTGGATGAAATCTCGCAGCTTCCTGAATCTGCCATCCTTGACAGTCGTGACCTCCCTCTCTCACCGATGCTGTGTTCGGGGCTGTGCAGGTGCTGAGGACAAGTTAAACCCAGGGGCTGGTGCTCTTGTGAACCCTGTTTGCTCAGAACGTCCTTCCCTTTTTTTGGGTGCCTCTCCTGGCTGGCTAGGAAGCACTCTGCTTCGTACGCTGAACTCTTGGTGGTAGCAGCTGTGTCACCCTCGCTGGCTCTTGCTCCCTCACGAGGGAGGCTTCGCGATCGGATGCGGTTGCTGACAGCAGCAGTGAAGACAGCATCCCCGTTGTCTGCCAGCACCAAAATGTTGCCAGCAGAATGTGAGAGGGAGGCGACCACACTCTGCCCCCTCTGTGCGCGGATACGGCGCCGGGAGGGAGCAGCGATAAGGATTTCTTCTGTCTGGCACTCCGAGTCCCTGGTCCCTGACCGCCGGCTGCTGGCACTGGAGAAGTCCGGGTTGGCATGCACAATCACATTGCGCTCCCTTGCCACTGGCGACTCATCCGAATCTAGGGTACACGTAAAGCTGGGTGAGAGACCGCTTTGTACGTCCTGACATGAGACGACCCACAAAGCAACCCAAGAAGCATATCTGCATTTAATCTTGCTGAGTGGTGTACCAAACCTAACTCAGCTATAATATGTATATAAGGCAGACCTCATCCCAGTGAGGTGGGAAATTCTCCTAGTCCTGCAATGTGATATCAGTTCTCCTATTTCTGCAATGTGATCTCACGTAGAGCTGATCTTGCTGTGGTAAATATTAAGATGAATATTAACTTTTCATTTTTTTGGTCACTGTATTGCAAGTAGCTGCAGGCAGCTTTCAGGAGTAGCTGCCTGACAAAACACTCTATAAACTTCTAAAAATAATTCCACTTTAACTACATATCATTTTCAGAATTTCCATTATCCGCTTCTTTCCTACCAAGAATATTTGCACAGTAACAGGATCTTTGTTTCATAGGTTCTCTGGTTGCTTATTCCCTATGATAAACACATTCTTTATGCTTCCGATTAAATTTCACAGCAACCAACCGAGGTATCAGAGCCGGGTTCAGGTTCAAATGAACATTAAGTAATAATGATCCTGTTCATTTATTTTTGTTTTAAGACTGATTTTACACTTGATTTGCCCTCAACAGAGTTGCTCCTAATTCACCTGAAAAAAAAAAAAAGAAGGTGAGGTAAGCTGCTTGATTTCAAATATTCTTGGTAATAAAGAATGCAGGGGAAGAATTGAGGACAAGCGTGACAAAGAAAAGGAACTTTTAGCAAAGCTTTCAGTGGGGGCACCAGCAGCTGTCTCTAATGCGGATATCCAACTGATATCTGAGTGAGCTGTGGCAGCTCATCACTTTGCTGAGCAACATCTGTCATTTCTTTACCTTAAGATCCCCTCAGACAAGAAAAAACTTTCACTTAATCTAGTTACTTTTTATGCACGCAACTATGGGTTTATAACAAAAATTAAATGGAAAAAAAAGAAACAACTGATTAACATTTACACAATAAGAGTTGAACATGTACATCTATATTACTCAGTAAGGCCCCCAGTATATCAAGGCCATATGGAGTAATATAGCTTTGCTGACTGCAGTAAATAAAAAAAAAACAAAACACACCGTTCCCAAACTCCACAACCAGTTACACTTACAGGGTTTTGCTTCTTTGGAATGCCCGCTACCAGCTCAAGAACCCTGCAATTTAAGTTGGTTAGAAAGCTATCTATGGAAGAGTTGTATTTATACTACACCTATTTCTTGTTGCACTCTTCTGGGGATGCCAGAGATGGTTTTCCTCCTCCTCAACTTTCGTCTCCGCTGTAGTACAGATTGTGAGTGAACAAGAGAGCAGCGTATACTAGCCTCTCTGTCAAAACCAACTCCTGCAACCCATAAATAGGTCTCATTAGCCTTTAGAAATAGTAAACAAAATTTCATGGCTGGAACACAGTGGAAGTATGTGAGCTTGGATTAAGCCTGTGAATAAACATAAGGGAGCCCTTATGTAGCTCTTATGTAAATTATATTACAGTGTATCACAGTTTTATATCTAATTCCAGCTTCCCCTCAACAGCCTAGTGTGCCAGAAGTAACAGAAGGAGTGAAGGAGGAAAAAAAAAAAAAAAATTAAAAAAAAAAAAGAAGAAAAAAAAAGAAAAGAAAATCAGAAAGGAAAGTAAATTTGAGAGCTCTTGGTAGCAGGACATCTTTCTTATAACTATTTACTCATCTGTCATAGGGACAATGGCGGTAACTAGTCAGCAAGGAGTAATCTATCTAACTAAAGCCTGACTTACTTTAAGCAACTAAGCATAAGACAACAATATAGATTTTAACGTCATGTTGTAGTAGCTGAGGGCTTCTTAGGAGACTGATATGCCAAAGGGCCTAACATTTTGGAAAAAAGAAGACAGCTAAAAGAGGGCCAACTCCATGTACAAGTTTAGAAAACACTCTTTTTTTCACATAGCCAAGAATAAAATAAATGGGCAGCAGATATTGTTGTGCACCAGTACGTGGTCTGACTTTTCCAAGTGCTCTGCACTCAGCAGGACACGTGGGAGTCTGCTCAGGGAATCAGCTCACACATTCAAGGTCCTAAATGTGAATTTAGGAGCCTAGGTTCACATGCACATCTATTTATAACCATGGTCACGCAGAACAGACAAGAATTCCTCATTTTCTTTATGTTTCCATGGCACTACCACAGAAAAGTCTCTTTCACTTTGCTCTTTACACTGTGGTCAACGTAAAGTTAAAAGGAGGCTCGCCAAAAGGCCTGCATCTGCCTGTACTGGCTCTTTGCATGGCTGTATGCTCCTGCAATCTGAAGCTGACGTGGGATGGGGGAGAAAAAATGCGCCAGGTCCGTAAAAACTCTAACATCAGGATCACTGGTACAGTGGTTTGTAATCTTAGGAAAAACAAACAAATCAAAGAAAACAAATTAAAAAAATAAAAATCTGATAAAAACCATTTTAATAGCGTATAATTATATAAAACATAATTATACACAGACGTACACATACATATTACACTACATAACAATGTAAAACGTTAAAAAGTAACTTTCTTGTAAAAGTTCTTCTTGAAATCTACTACAGTGAAAAAGAGGCTTCAGACAGATGTCCCGTAACCACCAATGTCCCTGAAATAAGGAGAGGAAGAACTTTCTTTAATATGGAAGGAAAGTGCCATAAACTCCAACAACGGTCATTTTTAAAAAGTGAACACTTCTTGGGGTTGGGAGAAGCTTAAAGAACAAAACAGAAATAAAAGCAAAGTCTTTGAAATGAAAAATCAATCAGAACCATTGCTGGGCTTCCAGCAATTGTGAGTTAGCTGAACATGCTCTGTGTGCCAGATGCACGGGTCATCTCCAAGAGGAAAGTGAAAGAGGGTACGTCCTCCCCGTGATGCATACAAATTATTCCCATTAGTGCTAATGAGAATGATACACATAAACATCCAGAAGATTACATACCATTCTTGATCTGTAAAACTGATCAGGAAATTTGGTTCCAATGTATGGCAGGTGGAGTCTAGGCAAAAATTTCTATTACTGGAAAAGTTAACATTGGTCCCATTGGTCTACTGCTGTATTTCTCCTCTGAACTGCATTGAGTGACAATAGTGTTGCTGAAAAGCTTACATACTGAGGGTCCTATGTGCTACATATGAGGAGCGTCACACTAATGCATTGTGGAAACGTACCACAACACTTACTTCTTTCTTCAGGGATGTCCATTGGGAGTGCCCAGCCTATACCACACAGCCCACTCAGTTTGCTCTGCTGGCAGGTGGCCTGACCCTATGCTGTCTCTACAGCTTCTCTCTGTGGCTCCTGGCTGCCACCTCCCTGGACAGCAGAGCTCAGAGACATCTTCACTGCCCAGGACAGAGGGGGACCAGGAGTGCATTGCCGTCACCAACAGGAATCACCTGGCACATGGCAGTGCAGGACGGATGCCACCAGAAGGCTGTATAGCAAGTAGCCAGACTCAAGCCCCTTGGCTGGAACTGGGGCCATGCTGGGGCGTGCAGCCCTCCTGGCACCATAGGTGACTGGGCAGCCTGTCCTGCAGGAAGGTTGGGAGCCATGGACAGACACAAGCGGGAGCAAAGTGATATGACTTCCCCGCCATACCCCAGCTTCTGGAAAAACACTATGAAATATCAGTATGCTGTCTGAGGCTAGCTGAAAGCTCCCTGCTTTTCTTCCTGATTGCTTATTTAAAAGTCTGTAAGCGAGGAAAAGTCAGCCCACTTTCTGCTCTTACATTAATCAAAACTTGGTGCAAATTAATAATTGAGGAAAATTCAGATAAACCTTATTTTTACCATAGCCCTCTGGAAGGAGAGAAAGAGAAAAAGAGAAAGAGAAAAACAACCTGATTTTTGATTCTGGAAACAAGTCATCTATCACATTTAGTCAATGATAAAGCTGGTGCTTACATAAACATATTCTTCTTCAAATAAATCTAGTAAAATGCATCAAAATATTACATAAATACAAGAAAATTTACCATTACTATACCTTCAGCATAGCTGCATGTAAAGAGATCTCTGGGTGATGGTTTACATGCTACACAGTCATGACTTGCATGTTTAAAGCACTGCATGTAGTAGCCTACATCCTCTAGTTTCTCTTCTGCTACACATGATAATCATATGATTAATTTCTGTGGCTTTCTGCATTATTTCAGTTAGCTACATTCAGAAAGCTATTTGAGGTCTTTGTGAATACAGGCTGCAGGTTATATACACAACAAAAGTACACTGTTTATGCAGGGAACCAGTGTTACATTACACTGTACAGCATGACTCACAAAGTACAGGCCAAATTAATCCTAGATGCAGCTTCAGTGACTTCAGCAGACATGCATGTAGGATGGATTTAGCCCACTGTCCTCCAGCAACTAACCCTCGGGCTAGGTCTTTGCCCACAGACTGCAAAATCCAGTGACTTCAAACAAGTTAAACAGAATAAGTATTTGACCTCCCTTGAACCATGCAATAAATACAAAAAGAAATAGAAGAGATTTGTACCAGTGACATTGATGGGGATAATGCAAGAAGAAATCACTTGGGCATCTTGTTTCATTTTCTCCTCTGGAGTTGGGAGAGGTAGTGCTTTACTCCAATTGGTTTGTTTATCCAGTGTAGAAGGGATATTATGTATTGGATTTTTCGGCCTCTGCCCTAACATGACATCTGTATCTTCGTCCTCTGGTGGATGGGACTGCAAATGAATACATTCAAAATCAGTGTCTACCGCTCAGGCACATGAGGCTACTGTTGAAACAAAGCAGGCACACAGATCAGCAATCACTTACAGGCTGCAATGGCAAGCTGCTCTCAGTAAGTCACACTGTACAGGCTGAAATCACACACCATTCACAGAAGACAAATACCTCGTGCACCCTTTTGAATGCACTGCTCTGCTGGCTGCCCATGAGGACCAGCCATTTGTACACATTTGTTTGAGGACAGGCACCGGAAGGCCCGATGCCTTAATAGAGAACCATCCTTGCTCCAAGAAATCACTCGCAATTCATTTTTACAAACTATGGGCACGAGCAGAAAATAAGTTACAGAAATCCAGTGGAAAGCGGCAGGTGTTAGTGGCACCAAGGTCAGGAGGACACCGGCCAAAGGAGATGGGCTGCCACCAGAAGAAATTCAAAGTGTTGTTTAGAAACCATGCACATTTTTACAGCGTGCTAAGAGAAGCACTAGATACAGAATGTAAAGAAACAGAGAGGAAAGTAAACTGTATGGAAGCGACACAGATGCTTTGTTCTCTTTCTGAAGCAATAACAAGTCCCTCAGCAGCACCTTGTCCTGCAAAGTTGCTGTAACGCTGCCTACAACAGACAGATTAATCACACTGTTATGTGGCACTAGCTACAAACCTGTTTTGGATTTGCTTTGTAAAAAATCATAATAAAAAAGACATTGTTTTGGAGGAATACATGGGAGAAACACTCACCTTTTTCTGCCCAATTTCCCCCCCCCCCCCCCCTTTCTCCATGAGAATACTTCCAGGAGCCGTGACAACTCTTCCCCCAGCCTGGGAAGTGACTCTGCCTCTTCTTTCCGTATGAAGAGCAAAGCCTCCTCAGCTGCCCTTCTCCTGCATCCCCAGCTGCTGCCTACCCAGCTTCTCCCTTATGACTTCAGTTTGTGCTTCACTCTCCAGTTTGTGGTGATTTTTGGCGAAGACAAAACGCTGCGCTCCCCAACCTGGCAATGTCCAGCGGGCAGCAGGATGACACTGCCTTTGTAGTGCTGCCTTCCCTCCCTGGCTCCACATACAGCCCAAGGAACGAGCTGCCTCCGGCTCCAGACAGCAGCCCCAAAAGCGTTCCATAACCTAAGGCAGGGTGCGGGAGGACACTCACTTACCTGGCTGACCTTACCCCCTGATAGCACCCCCGGGTCCTCCTCCCGCCTGCGGAAAGCCCAGCTTTCCCACGTTGGGTTTTAGGAAAACATCACAGCCTTCTTTCTCTCTGCAGCTTTTGTGCCGATCCACAGCAGACGTGAATGGCTCATATAAACTTCCAGCACAAAGGACTTTGTTTCCTAGGTAACTCCCCCCTCCCCAAAAGTTTGATGCATGCAAAAAAAAAAAAAAGAAGAAAAAAAAAGAAAAAAAATAAAAGCCCACAAAACCCCAAAGGCTGCCCACACACAGCAGACACGGAGGCAGCACTGGCTGCCGGCTCTGCCAGGATAACAATGGAGCGGGGACAAAGCGGGTGAGGTGACCCCACCACCAGCTCCCGCTGCCAGAGCTCCTCCTTAGCACAGGGCAGCATCGCAGGGTGCCCAGGGAGAAAATGCCCTGGTGCTGCACCGAGGAGCCCTTACTGTTGGGAAATAATAATAATAATAATAATAATAATAATAATAATAATAATAATAATAATAATAATAATAATAAAGAGAAAATGGGCAGTTGGTCAATAACACTGCGAGAAAAGGAAATGCAGTCACTAATGATACGGGCTCTGCCTTGGTCCAGGTCTTTAATGGGGCAACTGAATACAAGAGGCGGCTTTGAGGCCACAAGGTCCTGAAATCGTTCTGAGGTGAAGAATGAAGGAGGGGAAAAGCTGTTGTTATTGTGCCCTACTGACATGAGAAACAGAAGAGGCATCTTTTAGAGCAGTAGAGTTAGCGAGTGAAAAGCAAGCAAGAGGCAGGGTGAAGATCTGGAAGGGAGAAGAGTGAGTGAGACAGGGCTGTCAGCAGAGGATTGCTTGTTTTTCCAGTACCTTTCTACTCCATGGGGTCATGTGGCAACACTCAACTGGGGAGGGCGAACGGGTGCTGTTAAACTATAAGTGTGAAACGTAAAAAAGAAAAAAAAATCAAATTAAAAACATGCACAGAGCGTTTCTGGTAAAAGCACATTATTTTTGTCTGGGTTAAACTAGTGTCAGAGGCAAAAAACACCCTGACATTTCCACCTCTATTTCCAGCTCACTACTCCACAAATGAGCCCCACCTCATTCAGTTATGCCTACGGAGTTGTTTGGATCCATGTGAACACTACGCTGATTCCACTTACTTGGATCAGATGAAACTGTAGTGAAATTGGTTCAAACTCCTTACATAGACATACTTGAATTGCCCTAAGAATGCCTTGTATTGATCCCGGGAACTCGAACTGTGTACTGCCTGAAGCTGGAGCAGTGTAAAGCACTTCTCCAATTATACTACAAATGATCTATTTTGTAGTATCAGGAATTTTTCTTGCCTGAGGTATTTATAAGCTATGGATATAAATAATGCTGGTCCTGAGGATGATTTAACAAATACATTGTTTACCAAAGTCTTCTGTAAACTGTGTGACTCATCCTATCTCCTTGCTAGATTCTAACACCTGTCGCTTTACCCCAGTCCTGTGTGTGTGACTAAAGCCAAGTGAAGCTTCCAAATGTGTGGCCCGTAAGTCCTATAGCAGAGCAGAAAGAGAAAATCAAAAGAGGACTGTTTCCAGCAGACATTTCCAGCAGGTCCTCCAGACCTCTGCAAAACCATTTCTCCTAAGTTGGGAACAAGCCCTTATTGTGGGATGAACACTTTTGCTTGAGCAAGAAAAGGTGTGCGGATATTGAATACATCAACTAGCCAAATTTGCTCTTCAGATTCACAAGATTTTTTTTTTTCCTTGATCTTTCAGCTGAGTTTCCAGTTACCTGCTTTAAGTTACCTGCTTTTTTACCACAGCTAACAGGGTCATGTTCTGAAATTCACCTTCCCCTTGGAGGGTGTCAGAGCTCTCTGGGGAGAGCTGAGATGAATGGAGATCAGCATTGCTAAGGTGACAAGAGTTCAGAATATGAAAATCTTTTACATCTTACACAAGTACCATAAGGGCCCAGAAGAGCCCCACTGAGCACACGTAAAGGAGGAAATGAATAGGGATGTCCTGCTCCACAGGCTGCTAAGGGCAAACCACTGTGGTAGAAGCAGCAGGAGCTTGACTTTGGCCTTAGAGAGGGTACTACAGGCTACAGCAGATACAAACAATGGCTGACAATCTGTGTCCAGTTCATGCAGGGTTTTTCTACTTTCCTGTACATTCCTCTGCCTTCCTGACTCCTCCAACACCTCCTGGTTACGCATACCCGTGGACTTGCCCTGATGTGCTGAAGACTCAGGTCTCTTAAGCACTGCAGGGCAAACTTCTGCGATGGAGACTTTACATGGAGAAACATCAAAAATGGGAAAGGCAAAGGCTGACTTACTAGTGTCCCTTCTTCCAGCCACAGGAACAAGAAAAACACCATGAGGGACTGAACTGGGCAACAAAATTTCCATCTCCTGCCATCACAGTGCTGTGACCTCCCACTGTGATCTGACCAAGTGGTACTAAGGTCACCTACCTACTGACTGACACTGCATGCTGCCCACCGCCAGGCAGCTGAGCACAGTGCCATGCAATAGCCTCAGTGTTTCAATGCCTCTGTGCTTGGGGAGGGAGCAAACTGCTTCTCCTCAAATGTTCTCATTCACTCACAAGACCAGAATATCTCTAAATGTCTTGAGTGAACACATAATTAAGCAAGAAATTATTATTATACACCCAAAGCTGTTCTGGTCTGATGGGCAAATCTGCCATTAGGCAGTTTTCAAAGTGAATTTCTTTTGTGTGGGTGTGCTTGGCAAACAGCAATGGCGATAATCAATCTGTTAAACACAAAGCCAGAATACTTTAAATAGGCATTTTTTCTTTAATGGGCTAAGATTGCTTTGAAACCAAACTGGTGTGTAATTGTTTGAATAGGGATTTATTCTTCAGTCACTGACAAATGTGAGCATCTCTATTTTCTGAGCTATCCCATCATGCAGTTGCAGAGGTGACAGCGTGCTCTTGAAACTGCTTTGCAGTAAAAATCTTGGTTTCATATACACGTCATTTGATTTCTCACTGCTCTCCATCTCTTCAGTGTGAAAGTCTTTGTTTTCTGTGCACTGCAACAAAATCATGAAGATGTCCAGGTCTGAGATCACCGTCATGCTTTCCCTATAGGGAAACAGAAAGCAGCACTGCTGCAGAGCAGTTCAGCTTAACCTTCCCTCAGCACATGGGATGAGATGCATCACTCACAAACATTTGTCCCACTGGTTTTAAGAGGAGCCCAGCTTTACTTGTGGATACCTAAGCTGGGACACATGAATTGCCCTTTTAGCTAATTAAAACCTTACATACCATTAGGGCAGTGGCAAAGAAACAATTTAGCAGTCACAAACACACCAGCCTGGTAATTTATGGGTCTGTCCTATTTCTTCCTCCACAGCTGGGATCAGGAGGAGGAAAAGAATGGGCCAATTCCACACAAAAATGCCACTTAATTCCACTTGCTTTACATCTTCCAAAACTTTGAGGTGCCACTTCAAGATGCTCTTCAGGATCTTCAAGATAAAAAGGAAGACTGCTGTAGGAAGCACTGTGTGTGTTAGATCATGTACCTGGCCTGCCTGATAGTGACAGTGTTATAGGACGTACTGAGATTTCAAAGCTAGTGCACAGGACATTTTGGGCACTGCACAGTGGTGGAGTGAAAAGTATAAATTCTGGAAAAAAAAAGGCTATTTTCTGTTCAGATAATAAAGCTGTTGTGAGAATGCAAAAGTCTTGTCAAGAGCCTTACGCATTTATCCTCAGCAGGCTTCTCTAATTCAGTTGTGGCTGAGGTAATTCCTTCCCCGCCCCCTCAGCACTGCTGTGACCATGTAGGCAGTGTGTTCTCTTTAGGAAATGCTGGCAGCTGAGTCACAGCCCATGCAGCAGCAGTGCCTGGTGCTGGAGGTGAAGGCAAAACCTGGGTGGCTGACAGCACTGCTCTGTTCCCCTAAGGATAATTTCTTACTCCTGCTTTCCATAAGTAACAGCCAACAACAAGCATAAGGGATCAATATTATTTATGACCTCCAGCTTCTATAGCACTGAGTGGTGCATACTGCCTTCCTAGGATGAATAAAGTGGGCAGTGTATTAGAATACAGCTTCAGTGCTGCCAAGCTTCACATATGGTTCAGTTCCAGCAGTGGACAAAATGCATGCAGGATGCTTACAACCTAAGTGAGCACAGAAATCAAATGTACTCATTAGCAGTACGTCTAGACTTCACATCTGAAAGCAGCCATTCCCATACTGGCAAGGGCAGAGAAAATGGGAACTGCTGTTCAGTCCCACGTTCACATGAGGCTGCTCCCAGTTCCTTCTGTGGACCCTGGTGCAAGCTCCCTCCCTCCCTTTTTCCCTTTCTCTCCTGCAGAACAGAAAGCCTGCTGCTTACACGACTCAAAGGAGCTCAAGGAAACGGTGCTGATTTATATGTTGGAAAAATTAAAGGCCTGATAAAAGGAGAAGAAATGCTAATAAAAGATTAGCAGCTTTCCAGTGCTTTTGGAGCAAAGCCAGCTGCTCAATTAGAAATTAACATTCGTACCTACAGAGCATCTTTGTTAGGCAGTCAGCTGAAAACAAGAAATGACTGTGCTATTTTTTGCTGCAAAACACAACTCTGCTCACCTGCCTGCTCTCAGCATTTCCCTATGATTCATTTTCCTCAGTTTTTGTTTTATCTGCTTGTGGGTGTTTCATTTTATTTTGAAGCTCCACAAAATGTGATCTGTTAAAGCACTGACAATCTGTTAATGATTAATGTGCTGCTCCAATGTTTTGACAAGGTAATGACAAAAATAAGATGTGCTTTCTGACAGAAGTCATGCCACACATGGCATCCCAGCAGATGTATGTACAAAACAATAATCGTACCATACAGGGTAGTAGGTATTACACTCATTGCACAAACAGGGCTATGCAAGTTCATTCTGATGAATAAGGTCATAGAATCATAGAATGGCCTGGGTTGAAAAGGACCACAATGAACACATAGTTTCAACCCCCTTCTCTGTGCAGGGTCGTCAACCACCAGACCAGGCTGCCCAGAGCCACATCCAGCCTGGCCTTGAATGCCTCCAGGGATGGATGCCACAAGGCCTGGACACTGTACTCCAGATGAGGCCTCACAAGAACTGAGTAGAGGAGTCTAGCGGTTTTCATTTCTAACAGCTACAGGCAGGATTTACACACTGAAATTATGTAGCGCAACTTGTGCCTGGCTCTTAACTCTGATATTTTTTATTGAGGCCTCATAGAGCTTCAGCACAAGAAGTGTGTGAAAGTTTGTACATGCAGTTGTGTGCTGCACAGAGCATCCTAAGGCAGACCACAGGTATTATTTTTATATGGCAAAGCGAGGGAATAAATTATCTTCTGTGTCATTTTCTTTTCTCATTTGTCTAGCTGATGTCTCAGGGAGAGGCCAAACCTGACTAGAAGACGACCTCCTGCTTCTTGTCTTCAGATTTCTGCTCAAAGCGCAATTATGAACAAAATGACACTGCACCTTGTGCAAGTGTAAGTGTGAATTCCCAAACACTACAGGTTCCTTGCTTGATCTTCCTTATTTTATTATATCAGCTGTGCCACAGGGGGTTGGAGAAATTGTGGTCCCATAGCAGCTGCACTCTGATTTGGAATACTGAGATTTTGGAGACACGCTTAGTGAAAACAGAGAAAGGGAAAAAAAAAAAAACCAACTGTGGAGAACATGAAAGAGAGTCTGAAATGCAGCTGGAATGACACAGCATCTTCACACTCTGCAGCACTACAGGCAGGGTTGTCATGGGAACGTGCGTAAGGAATATTTCCCTCATTTTCCTAAGTCTGTACCTTCATTGTACTTTCCTCTTTTTTTTTCCACCCGCCCCCCCATTGGCAAAAATGCCTGAATGAATGATGCTTACAAATTTGTCTGGTACCACTGCTCTGTGTGGAGTGAGACTAATCAAGTCAGGGGTTTTTAACTTGAAAAATGAATGCCTGGAATGAATAGGGAAGTAAAATCATGCCTGAAAAAAACAGGAGGGGCATGGAGAAAGTAAGAAGGGAGACAGTGTTCACTGTTTCTCATACTCTAAAAATTAGTAGGGATGCAATGAAATTACGAGGCATCGAGTTAGAAACAAACAAAAGATATATTTTTGTACTGATTGTTAAAGTCACTGTCACAGCAATGCTGTTGAGGCCAAAGGTGTAAATATGAAAAGGGATTAAACAAATCTCAAAATCAATGCAGACCTGTTGTTCCTTGGTGGCTCTTATTCTGTGTTTCATCTCTGGCTCAGCAGCTCTCTAACCAATTTCTGCACGAAACTGCCAGAATATATCATGGGACGAGAAGTGGCATAAATCATGCCCCTTTCTTACACACCTTTCTGAAGGGTCCCCTTTTGGCGTCTGGCCTAAGTGGATCTTTCATCGGAGAAATCAGAGCAGTTCCCCTAACAAGAATAGGCTACAATAAAACAAACTGTAAACACATCCTGCCAGTGACACAGAAGATCCTGGGGCACAAAAAAATCCTAGGACACTATTGTTTCTAGTCCTCTGCTGCTTCATGACAACCTCATCTTATGGTGGAGCAGTTCAAAATGGCCTTCCAGACCCCTTTACCTGCCATCATCAGTCACTTTTGGACTTTTAATTCATTTGGTCTTTCTTGGAATTTGTGGGACTGACTTTGGCACCTTCCTACAGACAAAAACAGCTAGCTATGCTTAAAAGTGAATCTTCACCAGGTAAGACTAATATTCTCTAACTTTACTAAGGAATACGCAAGACCTTTGGCAAAGCACATTGCTGCTTAATTGGCAGCAATAAAAAGAGATGACAAAATATACCAATTTGGAAACCTCAGCTGGTCTCAGACATGGACAATCTGTTACTCAGTAGCTTTTAGTACTGATAGATCTCACAGTTCTCACAGTGGTAAATGAACATTACTCAAAGTCAAGCCACTTACTTCAGTGCTTCAGTGTACACGTTTAATGCAGATGCACAGTTTGAAAAAGTCAAACTCTGTAGCTTAAAAAATTCCCAGCTCCTTGTTGACCACCTTCCTAATTTCTAAGAAACATAGAAAGGGGTTTCTACACTCTTCTCATTTAGCAGTTCTTTTACCAACATCTCCTAATGCATCAGAAAAGTAGAATACAGAATAGACTGCTGTGCCACACGTAAGAATCCCTGTGGGACTTAAACATCTTTAGTTCATTGACGAACAGATGATACAATCAACTGGCATCAGATATCAAACACTTCCAGCAGCCCCTGAAGCATATACGCATTTGCAGATGCCAAAAAGCTTATGCTGGAAAGGGCAAGTTAGCCAATAACAGCACACTCAATTTTCTCTTGTAATGATATCATTAAGTCATAAGGGTTGGCACAATATCAATTAGTTATTCATTGTTGCAGTATCTTGTAAAAATCTCTGATCGACCTTCTCCCAGACAGAGCATTCACGTGCTCTGATTCACGTGAAGTTCCATCTTGCCTTATTCTGTCTAAAGTTGCCCTGTGAACAAGAAGTTGTCTAAGAAGTGAGTCAAAGCACTCTGAAATATTCCGGCTTTGGAATATTTGCATTTCTCAAAGTAGAACATTTCCAGATGCCTTGAAACCCATGGGACTACAACCTCCAAGTCAGCACTTGTTTGTTACTCCTTCAGGGACCATCAAATCTGGTTGGCTTCCAAAATAAGCCCCAGTATGGGTGGGCACAAAGCATAACGTTTCGCCTCTTGAAAAGAAAGAAGCAGCCTTGCTGATAAAGCCAAGACATCTGCATTCAGCATGACTTAATTTTGCCATCTAATACAGGACTCAGAGGGTTGCTCACTATTTATTATTATTTTGTGTTACACAGATGGAAGCAATGTCTAAAACGTACTGGTTCCAAACACAGAAAAGATTCAGGCTTTTCAACACTGAGTATGCAACTTCAAAAAACATGACTTGTTCTCCATCTGATACTAACTAAGAGAGCTTTATGCTCAGTATATTGTCCAAACTATTATCTGTAACTAATTCTGATCCTTGATGTGGGGTCACCTCTCCCTTACCTTTCAATGACCCTATAACAGCACTAGCTTTGATGATGACTTACAAAGCAAAAGAATGTACGCCTGTTTCTCCTTTAAGTCTTCCTTTTCAATTCTGTCCATTAGCATCAGAAAATCTTCTTTCATTTGACTCACGGGGCCTGCAAATTTAGCCAGTTCAAAGCCTGCCTTGATAGCGATGCTGTCCTTGAAATTATCCAGGTAGGCAGTCAAAAAGTCAGAATAGTCAAATTAATTGAAACCTTATTATGCATTTCATGCTTTAAAATGAGAAACAGAACTCTCTAGACTGATTAGCTCAAGTTTTGGTTCCTGGGCAGGTGCTTTACACTGTGACTCCTTTAACATTACAGTATTTCCATGTGGTTAATAGAATGGATTAGGGTGAATGTACCTGGATTTCTAAGTTCAGTTGGTGACAATCCAGTCTCCATCTATAATGTCTTCATGGCTGTGGTATCTCTGTAGATGCCATTGTCCCTGTGTCTGCATACACAGATCTGTCCCTACACTGAGGGCTGGCATCAGGCAGATGCATTAATTACAAGACAAAACCAGGTATGACCCACTGAGTTTCAGCAGGTTTGAGGAATGCACTACCTCTTAGCCTAATGCAGAATGTAGCAGTACGGCACTTCTGCAGGTCAAGCACCCAGACACACAGAAGTACCACTGCCCACAGAAGCATGAAAACTACTTTATCTAGAGGAGTGCTGCTGAGCCTTTCTGCACCCATGAAAGACTCCCACTGGTCCTCAAAGCCCGTGAGCTCTTGGCTACTGGTAATGGCAATTTCAGGACTGAAATTACGGCACTTACTAAAATGACAGGAGAGTTCAGGAAGTGTTATCCAAGGCAGGAGCAGAGAACATGAAGAGCTCGGGAGAAGCATCTGAACGAGTGTGTATGTGCGCTGGCCTTATGTGAAATGTAAGGTTTCTCAGTGGAAACTTCCACTCTGCGGCTGGCTGCTGGAAGCTGCTACCTGAGCCATGTTATGGGTGAACTGCTAAGACCAGCATTGTTGTGCTTACACATGCCTGGGGAGCACTTCTTAAGCAGTGTCATATCTAGGTCCCACAATACTAATAAAACGTTTGTGTGGGATATCTATAGCATAGAAGAAAGACTTACTGGTAGAAAGTGCCGGTCCTTTATCGCTTGTCTCTTTTGACTGCAGACTGCAGGGAAGGGAGGAAAGGGGGGAGCCACCACAGAGATGGGCCCTTGGACTTTTTGCTCTCTGTTATCAGCTCGGCTTCGATGTTCTGTTTTGGAGGAGAATAAAGAGAACATGAGTTTTTCAGAGCACTAAAAACATAAATGTCTCTACTAACTGTGCAACAGAGCTATGGGAAGGATATGAACTCCGAAGCTGAAGTTCCTCCTCTTCTCCAATGAACACTACTGATAATCCTCAACAAAGAGTCACTGATGAAGATATTGTTAAACAAGATCAGACCCTGTACCAGTCCCTAGGGAACACAAGGCCTCCAACTAGACGCTATGCCACTGATCACAACCCTCTGAGCTTTGCTAGTCAGTCAGTTCTCAATCCACCTGACTGTTGATTTATCTATCCCATGCTTCCTAAGCTTACCTACCAGAATGCTATGGGAGGCAATGTCAAAAACCTTGCTGAAGTCAAGGTAGACAGCACCCACTGCTCTCTCATCTTCTACCCAGACAGTCACGTCACAGAAGGCTACCAGGTTGGTCAAACATGATTTCTCTTTGGTGAATCCATGCCGACTACTCCTGATAACTTTCTTTTCTTCCACTTGCTTTGAGATTGTATCCTGAATAAGCTGTTCCATCACCTTCTCAGAAATGGGGGTGAGGATGACTGGCCTGTAGTTTCCTGGCTTGTCCTTCTTGCTCTTTTTGAAGACTTGCAGTGACACTGCCTTTCCTCTAGTCCTCAGGAACCTCTGCCGTTCTTCACAACCTTTCAAAGATGAAAAGAGAGCAGCCTGGCAATCGCTTCTATGAGCTCCCTCAGCACACATGGCTGTATTCCATCTGGGGCCCATGGACTCGTGTGAGTTGAGTTTCCCTAGACCACCTATGACCAGATCCTCCTTGATTAGATTCTCACCTTCGCAGTAAAGACTGAAGCAAAGAAGGTGTTCAGTAATGCTGCCTTCTCAGTGTCCTCTATTACCAGGGCTCCTATCTCATTCAGCAGTGGGCTCAAGTTTTCTGTAGTCTTCTTTTTGCTATTTATATACTTAAGGAAGCCTTTATTGTTGTTCTTGACTTTCCTTTTCTTAAGACTTTCTTGTTGCACTCTTGCCTGCTCTGACAGTGTTCCTATACTCCTCCCATGTCGCCAGATCCCATTTCCATATTCTGTAGATCTTCTTTTTCCATTTGAGATTTCCATGAGATCCATGCTCATCCATGTGGGTCTCCTACCACCGTTGCCTGATTTCTTACTCTTAGGCACCCGTCTTGAGCTTGTAAGCTGAACTCACACTGAAGAGGACTTTATACCTTTAATTTCAAGTGATAAATGAGCTGACTTCTAAGTGCTTGGGATGCAAAGCCTGATTCCCAGTGAGAACCTGCAGCTCCTGTTGCTTTGGAATGTCAAGACGTGAACATCTGCATCTAACCCTAGAAAACAAAACTTCTGAGGGGAAAGAAGGAAACATAGCCTCAGGTAGTTCTTCCTTTACTGTCTTCACATCATGCAGCAGTTCTGTGGCCCAGCATGGCGGAGTCCATCCTGAAAAAGTCACAGTCACTCTATTCCTGGCCCAGAGGAGTCTTCTTTCATTATGGGCTCACAATATCCATCCTTCTTTGAACATCAGTTCCAAGTCTCTGAAATTTTCCATGTGAATGGGGGAATGCTTATGGATTTCCTACCTCTAATTTTAGGTGAAAGTTAGGTGAAAAATAATCAGTGTTTGCACAGAGTGCTGCTGGAAGGGGATGATGTATTCACCTCATGCATATAGTTATGGTCCAGCCAACTGTAGCTGGTCTCCTGATCTAACGTTTAGTTAGAATTACTCCTGGTTAAATAAAGAGATTGCAAAATTCTAACAGAAGAAATAGAACAGAGACAAGAAATATATTCAGGTTAAAGTTAAGATTACAATTTCGTCCCGGTAAGTGTAATTATTTAGAAAATAAAACAGAGCAGCATATGACAAGCTGCCTGCTAAACCTGCACATCTGCCTTAGACATGCAGGATGGGCAGCTGCTCAAAAGTGCTGCTTTGAAGCAAAGAGGCATTTTTGGCCACTGCCTTCACACCAATGTCAGGCTTTCTGCTGCCCACCAGATGGCAGGCAGAGATCAGCCTGATGCTGGGATGACTGCAAAGCTGAGCTGCTGCAGAGAGAAAAGCTCACTCCTGTTCTGTTTGAGCACTGCAGTCCTGCTTTATTGCTCTTTGCAGTGCTTTGAATACACACTGCACCTCCAGAATGGTCCTGAGCTAAACTCTGTGGAAAAGTTCATGTGTGAGAATTAACTGGAACATTTCATCCAGCTAACAAATGCTTCACAGATCCCAGTAATTATTATTATAACCCAGTAACAACAATACATGGGCAAGGCAATGACGGCTGCTTGTGCAAAACATTTCCAACAAGGGAATCTGCAGAAGAACATTTAAAAAGTGACCTGCATGGATTTTCTCCTTTCTTATGCCACAGAAAAAAGGTACAGCTGTCTGCCTCCAGTTGGGAATTTTCCCTCAGTTAGACTGCAGGAGAAAGCCAGCCTTTTCCCATCTTTTGCCTTCCACTGGTTTCACTCAGCAAAACTCTTTTATGGCAGGGATTCCCCTC
The DNA here is from genome assembly GCF_054131305.1 of Coturnix japonica. Taxonomy (NCBI): domain Eukaryota; kingdom Metazoa; phylum Chordata; class Aves; order Galliformes; family Phasianidae; genus Coturnix; species Coturnix japonica. Next base: position 110,939,659 of record NC_140663.1, read on the forward strand.
CCTCTCTATAGGTGCTCAGCTGCTACCCAGAAAGGATGCAACCATCCGCCAGGCCCCATATTGAGCTTTCAAGCCCCACGCAGGCAGCTCAGATTCTGTGGAAACTCTCTAATACTACTGGACTCCAGGTTTAGCCCCTGGAAAGTTAAATTTTATGTGTCCTGGGATACTGTTTAGCATGTGGTTAGCAGGAGATAGTGGCCCTGTTAAAGCATTCAGTTGCTCCATCTTTTGTCAGTGAAACAAATAATTCATACTTGCAATGCGGAAATATTTATTTCAACAGAATTTAAGAATATAAAATGGAAGAGTAAAAAGTTCATTTCAGAACTCCTCCGGTAATCATAAACAAGCCAAAGAGGACATGAGCCTTCTGTAGGTGCCAAAACTTCTTCATCCTAGTTCTGAAACCAAGTGCTGTATTCTCAAGGAAGCATGGCACTTGAACCCTTCCATGCTGCCTGGAGGGCATGCATGTAGCAATACCTACCTCTGCGCAGGGCTCGCAGGTGCTGCTTGGCGTGGTGGTGCAGCTCCTCCACACACGGAGGTCTGGTGGAGGGGAGGAAGATATTTCTTTGCTGATGCCAAGGTGCCCGGTAATAAACACTCAGTTTACTCTCTGCATCCAGGTTGGAGACGGCTGTAGCAAAAGAGAAGAGCCCCAGGTAAGACTCACAGCACTGAATGCATCAGTCTAGCTGAAAAGCAAAGGGTTTCACTTGGAACAGCAGTGCCAAGAATGAGCACTGAGGATGTTATGACAGCCTTTATCCCACCAAGTAGCAGCGATTCTTATCTTCTCCATATTGCTGTACCACATTATGCCACTTAGCATTTAGATAATGACTTTTTACCAGATCACAGATGACTGTAAAGAAGGCAAGCAGGTGCGATGATACTATATAGACACTGAATGTATGCACTAATTGGCTAATTCTATAGACACCAAAATGAAAATGCAAAGAAGCCACACAACATTCCCACAGTGACACTTAGAGCAAAGGCAGCAAGAAGCATCTCCAGTCTACACACTCCCCCTGCCACTGTACTCTGCCACTACATCATGTTACACATGGCTAACTCCTGACACAGGTTGCTAGCTCGTTGCCTTCCCATGCATAACGCCCAAGATTAACTGCCTGTCCTGCTGAGTGCCGGTAGCTGTCACCTATCAGAAGGGATTGCTGTAATGCACACAGACTTTTGAGGGACAGGGAAACTTCAGTTCGATGAGTGAAATCTCCTAACTCCATCTCTGAAAGTTACATGAAAACACTTCAAGAGTGACAGATCTTGGAGGAGATGTTCCTAACTCCAGCACATCCAGCATCCTAAGGGACAGGGAAGAAGAGATGTGAAGGATGCCCTGCCTGGCCATCACACTCGTCTTCGGGAGTCGGTAGGTGAGTGCTTCACTGTCACTGATTTTACATTTCCTTTGCCCCTTGAGGGTAAGGAAGCACTATTCCTATTTTACAGACAAAGTACTGAGACACAACGGGGCTTGCTTCTAACCTACCTAGGAGCCACATAACATCCATGTGAAACTGATCTTGGGACAAGAACTGGGAAGCACAAGCAGTAGCAACCCACCCATTCCATCTGTCACTCAGGGTATGTGATATTCACAATCACAAACTGCACCCTGGAGGCTAATGAAACAGCAGACACAAGCGGTTCCTTCCTATCCCCAGAAAAGGACTGTCTAGACGACAGCTCTTGTAGTTGTCTGTGACAGAACTAAATAAGTGAGCGGAAAGTTTCACCTACTTAAGAGCTGTTCAGACATTTCATTAGAATAGAATAGATTTCACTGCAATATTTAACTTGTAGAAAGCTCTTCTGGCTTTGGCAGCAATGTTTTACAAGTAAGATTGAGTGGGAGTTGGATTAACATACTTTGTGTGAGACTTGAAGATGAAACCAAGCTAACACAATCCCACTACGTGCTCACTGTGGTAGACAGGCACTGCTATTCACAGAAGCAGCAGCACAGCCACAAGCAGACAAACCTGGCAGAGCTGTACCAGTATGAAAATGACGAGCAAATACATTGCTTGGTTCCAAATCGTACAGTTATAGAGTCATTAACACTGGGAAAAACCCCAAAGATCATTTAGTCCAACTGTCTACCAATACTGCCCACTAACCCATGCCCCTAAGTATCACATCTACATGTTTCACCTCCAGGGACAGTGAGTCCACCACCTCCCTGGGCAGCCCGTTCTACTGCCTGACCATTCTTTCGGAGAAGTTTTTCCTAATATCCAATCTGAAAAGAGCAGTCAGTGATGTGCAGCACCCTATGCCACAGCTCCAGAGTTCACACATCTGTGTGCCTCCTTCTCCTGCAGGAACTCTGACTCACTGTGCCAAGGAATATGCCCCACTGACACCATGACAGCAGAAATGTTGTATAATATGCACTGAACCAAACAGTCCTTTAAAATATTGAAAAGCTGGAGTGGATTTTCTAGGCAGATCAGAATAGAAACTTCAAAGAGCTGGCAAAAAATAGCTGGCAAAGATGCTGGGAGGGGATGAATGGCCTCTGCCTGCGGTGCGGGGGGAATGAGAAGTGCTGGGTAAGGCAGAGGACAATGCTGGCCTTGAGACAAACAAGAACAAACCCAAACAAATGCAATCAGGCTGGACGCTGGAGGACTCATCCCAGCCTCAGAGCAGCGAAGCTCTGCAACCACCTCTCAGCAAGGGGCAGAAGAGGAAAAGCCTCCCAGCAAGTGATAGGGCTTACATCCCTCCTGCAGGAGGCTAGATGTGACTGACTGCCAAAAGCAGGCCAGCTTCCTCTTCACCCTTTCTGGCTGTTAATCCCATGCTCCTGCACAGGCACCCAGCCTGTCCCTGCTGTCTGGGCATAGGCCCCAGGCATTGCTGCCAGGGGACAGAGCAGGATGTGGGCTTCCAGGGCCACAAGACATCTTACTTAGGGCACAGGGCTAGGTCTCTTGTTTCCATTCTGTTAAATGGGGATATGGTATCTCTTTCAGCCAGCACTTCCTCTCTCCCAGTGATTTGCACCATAGGTTGACTGTATAAGGCCTAGCTTGCGTGCACCTCTACCTCCTGAGCATCGTCACAATAGGCATAGTAAATAAACTGACACAGAAAGCGTAAAGCCACAGCCTTTAAATTATTAACAGCTGGACACCAGAGTGAATGAGCAAAGAATCCTGCAGAGACACAGGAAAAGCAGCATTTCAGGCATCAAATGAAGATTGTTAATGCATTTCTAGTGTGCGCTTTGATCAATTTAGAATATACAAGTGAATCATATAAACTATCACGTTCATTTCATTCTCGAGCTAAAGTAATTGTTTTTTTGTCTTGTGGGATGGCAGAACGACAAGAGACCGTTTAAATGGATTCTCCATTACATTTTGTGGATCCATTAACGTTGGCTGGTTTCCTGACAACCAATGTCAAACAGACATACACTAATGGCTGCTCTCATGAGAAGATTTTCACCGATTCCCAAATGGCTGGTTTCTCAATGTTGATCATATTTATCGGTTTTAAAATCTTCTTGTCCTCACATCCTCTTGTTCGCTCTCCCTCCTTCTGTCCTCTAAGCAAACAGAGAATCCTGCTGCAGCAGAGCTGCACGTGGATGCTTGAAGGTTGCACGGCTTTAGTGCACTCAGGCGTGTTTGTTCTAATAATAACACCACAAAGGCCAAGCAAGGAAGATTTCTGCTCCATTTATTTCATACATTCAGGGGTTCCCCTCCCAGCTCCGTCTGCTTCTCTAGACGTTCACCTTCCCCCCTATCCAGCTCCTTCTGCTTCTCAACTTACTATTTTTTCCTTATTATAGTTGCTATTAACAAGAAACCTGTGCATAAATAGGCCTAAGACAGTTGCAGCAGTGGCAGTAGGGTTCACCTGAATCAAACTCTTCCACACTGGTTGCACAGGTTGTCAGTGTGTTGCTGCCTTCTGAGTCTGTGTGCAGAGCATGCAAGAAAATTAATTCTGAGCAAGACTGGTTCATGGCAAATACTAGATAATCTAGCAACACATCCAACTCCATCATGCATATTAGTGCATAAATGTTTCATTGAGGCAAGTGCTGAGTCTGATGTGAATTTTATTTATAGCTCTACATGTCTCGAATGCATATTCCCCTAAGAACTTGTGTCTCTGCTGTAAAATCCAGGGGGTTTAAGCCTGTAAGGCTGATAAGAACCTACAGCCACTTCTCTGCTGCACTTGTCCCACATTCCGTGCAATGTATCAGCAAGCTCAGCATTTTCCAAGTGGCTCCCTCTTTGTCTGCTGCACCACAGTGATGGTGCAGTGAGCATCTGGGCTTACCAGCAGGGACTGGTGCCTGGAAGGACAGACCGGAGCACCTCTGAAGTGGGATAATCTGTTTTCTACACCCATGCATGCACCCAGATATCTTTCCTGGTCTTGACCTACCTGCTAACTCAGACCTCATCCCCTAGAGCTGCAGATAGCTATTTGGATCAGCCCCGTTTCCATCACATCTTTAATAAGGATTCAGAAATGCCTGTGTGAAGGGGTCTGTGTGAAGCAGATAAGGCTCCTGGCTCTTCAGCATTTCAGCTTCCCAGCAGAGCAGCACCACCTTACTGTAACTCCAGGATCTATAAACACAAGCATGTGCATGCACACAATGTCCCTCAGACCTCTGGAGTCAGAAATGCATCCTAACGGCTTTGGGTTAGTTCACCCCAGTGAGAGCAGGACTTCATCCTCTCTTCCCACCAGAAGCAAGCAATACTTTCTGTCCATGATGGTGTGAAGCAGCGTGATGGCTTTTCCTTCTGAAGCCCTTGTGCTGGGAACAGCATGAGGTGATGGGAACGAGACAGATGCTTGGCCCTAGAGCACCATGGGGACTGTGTTAGACCCTGCCCTATTCTTCTGTCCCCAAACAGACTGGTGCATGGCCCAGCAGCACCAAGACATAGGAGAGCCAAGGCAGGTTGCACCAGAGTCTGGACAGGGCTTCTTAATCACACTTCTCTCAGAAGATAAGAGATAACCAATTCACTGAAACACGAAACCCCACGCCACAGCCCCTGCCTCCTTTTCTTCACCACTCTTGTGCATCTTTGGTGTTTGTTCAGTGTCAGGATGGAATCCCCTCATTCTCTATTACATCTTTCTCGCTTTCCTGGGGTATGTACTCTGACATTCCTGGGGGCACTATTCAGTGCAGGTGTTTCCCTTCCAGTCTTCCCAGTGGCCATTGCCTACTGGACTGACCCACATTCTTAGAGGGTCTCCTTCTCGATTACTTCTCAAAGCTGGCACAGCTGTATCTATGTGGGCCATAAGTGCCCATGAAAGCAGGAAGGGAGACACAACAACGCAAGATAAGCCTTTGGCTTCAAGCACGCAGCAACAGGAGCACAATTGTTATTCTGTTCTACACTCACGACAGAAAGGCACTGACAGCAGAAACTACCCAGAAAGACCATGATCTTTTATACTCTTTGTTTTACTTCTTGCCAGTACTTTGAAACACTGCATGTTCTGACCACAATTTCTTTAGTGCATCACTGTGACATCTCTCTGCCTCCAATTATTCCATACATATGGAAATGACAGCTATTCAGGAGGAAAAAAAAAAAAGGACAAGTGGACAAAACCCCATCCGTCTTCAGCATTCGGTTATCTGGGAAGATGAAAACATTGGAAAGTGTATGATTTAGATGTCATTTTCATGTGCAGACTCTTGAATTTTGCATTTACCTGGTATTCGGTTAACTGGCACAACAAACAGACACAATTCAAGAGGGCTGGGAAGTCTGTGATTCTTATACACGTAAGAAGATTATACCGTTCAGCAATATGCACTTATGTGCAGAGTGCCACATTGCTAATCCCATTCTTGGCTTTGCTGCCTTCAGTCACTGTTGGCGGCGTTTGAACATATTTTTAACTGCTTTCCCTAACTGTCAAATAAGTGACAGTGGCCAGATTGGGACTTGTTATTCCAAAGTCTTTCAAAGCTGTCACTGCAGGATAGACAGTAACCTCACAGAAATGCACAGTATTTTTTATGTTTAAGGCTTAATTCCTGTGTAGCTTCTCTAGCCAGTGATTTCTTCTTCTCCTTTTATTCCTGCTCTCCAGTCTGTGCCTTCTACTGCCTCCAAGAGTGGCTGGGAAAGAAACAGCTTTGTGCTCTCAGCGACAAAACAGAAGCAAATGTAGTCCCAGACAGAAGGTTTCTGTTGGGGGTTTTGCTAATAGAGTTGCCCTTCTCACCCGTAAGCCAGACTGGAGAGATGAATGGCATTTTTATCCTAGGTGCACGTGTCTCCTTATTAGACATCTCCACAAATATATGCAATTGTGTGTATGCCCCTACCACATTCACCCCAGACACTGCACTGATAAAATCCCCCCCCCAGTGTGCATCCCATCTAATGCAGAGTGACAGCAAGCACTGGAGGGAGTGCAACACACTTATCTATTAATAAACAACTGAAATGTTCAATAATGTATGCGTAGCCATGGTCCTTGTTCTGCCACAGTAGCAGAAAGTCCATCAGGGAAAGCAGGTTAGTAAGCGAGAAACAAAATTACTAATCTGGTCTGGCTCTATTCCCAGGGCAGCTAAAGACTTATGACTAGACAAAAAGTTTTCTCAGCTGCGCACTTGTATGCATGAAATTAAACATTTAACTGAGTTCTACTCCTTCAGAGACCATGACGCAGCTGGTCACTCATGCCCCAGATGAGTGGTTCTACCATGTTCTCTACAATATGCTCAGCAAGAAGACGTTTAGACTTCTTTTCCAATTCTCTCTCACAGCTCTGTTATTTTTCTCCTATACTCATCTCAGATCCCTACTAGGTTTGCCCTAGTTGCTCCAGCAGGTCACCATCTTGCTCTCCCTTTTAAAACATAGAAGTGTGCATCTCACTGTGATGTTGCTATCAGGTCAGTCACCTGGATTCCATGTGCACTCAAGGTAGTTTTAATGCATTTTGCCTATTTCTCCTACTCAAAATGTTCAATTCCCCTGCATGTTTCCATCTGAATATTTATATCCGAAGTGGTCCATTTCCAGTGCTAGCCTTTTGTGTCCCCACCAAGAATACTTCCAAGAGTAGAGGCTTGCACATCAGAGCCCCTGTCTCCATGTCAGCATCCACAACACAAATCCTGCTGTAAAACACTGGGGGCCGTGAAAAAGCACAGTGGAAGATGACACCTGACACAGAATATGCTGTGTTTAGCATATTGGAAGATAAGATTCAGATGATTTATTTGAAGAACAGCAAGCATATTTCCATTTTCCTTGAAATCTTCATAAACTACAGTCCTCCATCAAAGCTCTATGAGTTATTCTCCATCAATCATCTCCATTTGGCTCACAAGTGTAATTCAGCATCAATTACACCAGCAGTGCAATGATACACACACCTGTCTCTCGGATAGTAGATAAAGGACATCAACTTATTTTACACCGGGCATCAAATGCCCATCAGCAGCTAACAGCATTTTGTTTACTACTGGCACACACTTCATTCAAGATGATAACCTAGAAAAGCCCTGTGGCCCCACTGTTTCATATTGCTAGTCCCTGACGTGTTTTTCCACAGCTTATGACCAAGTCACCTGTCTGGAAGGACAACATACTCACTACAACAGAAAAACATTAAGAGATGTGAAAAGCAAAACCAAACCAAAAACAAGTTCAGCCTGAAGAAGAGAAGGCTCCAGGGAGACCCGATAGAGGCCTTTCAGTATCTGAAGGGGGGCTGCAAGAAAGAAGGGGGCAGACTCTTCAGCAGGGTCTGCTATGAATAGGATGCAGGGAAAAAGTTTAAAATGAAAAGAGGGGAGATTTAGATTGGATACAAGGAAGAGGTTTTTTTACAGTAAGGGTGGCACTGGCACAGGTTGCCCAGAGATGTGGTAGATGCCCCATCCCTGAAGACTTTCAAGGTGAAGCCAGAAGACGACCTGATCTAGCTGTGGATAGATATCCCTGTTCATTGCAGGGATGTTGGGCTAGATTACCTTCTGATTCTAAGGATTCTATGATTCTTTGATTCTGAGTTCACACAGAAAATGAACAAGTACAGCCCCACTTCGCATCCACTGACACTGCATGCAGGCTGAGAAATCGAGCTCCCAAAAGCCATGTGTTAAGAGCAGAAATGGTGGCTAGTATTTCACACTTTTTCCTCTCCATCAGTCTTTTTCAGTATGCTTGGCTAGATGCCCTGAGCACTGCTTAACTGCAAGCTGAGGTAAGCAGTACCAGTGTCTTCCAATTATATTTAGTAAATAGTAGGCTACTATAGCCACACATGTTCCACTGAATTTCTCGCAGGCAGCTGGGGGAAGACAGAAAGTCAATCACCTCCAAGGGACCGAAGGCAACTCTTTTGTCTTCCCCAGAGAAATATCCGTGCAGCTCCTGCAGTTCCATCACTCCTCTCCTACAGTGAGACTGAGAAACATGGCTTGCTTCCAGGTTTCTGATTGCTCCTGGGGTCATGGCTGCACCATGCAGCTTCTTCCCCACAAAAGCAAGGCAACTTGTATCTTTGCTCAGGAGACACGGTCCACATACACAATGCTACGAGGTAACTTTCATGCCACCCTGATGATAACCCTGGTTAGACCTAGCACAGAGGTGCAGCTGAAGATACAAATGATTCAGGAGGCAGCTCTTCCAGTGTTCTTTCAATGAAACTCTTCCTCAACTCAGCAAATCCCTAAGTCATTCATCACTGCTCCTCTCAGATGTTCCTTTTGGCCTCAACTTCACGAGTGATTTATGTGAGTGTACAGTTTTGTACAACCAACTTTAAACTGGGTGTGCAGAGCATCTAGCACAAAGGGGCTCTGGGCCAGAAGGGGAAGTCTGATTTCAATATTGTCTGGCAGTATCCTTCTTCAGACCTACTTCTGACATGACACTTCTGGAAAACATTACAGCAAGCAGGGCCATAAGGGTTCAGAAAGCCACTCTGAGCACAGATGGGAAGAAATAATATGGCCAAATAGCTCGTAGAGTTTCACTTGTTGAAGTAATACTGAATGTAGTCTTTATTGTATAAGGGCAAGGAGAACTGCCTAAAAATATACATTTCCCTCTCCCCCTTCTATGTTTTCTCAAAGGAATGGATTTTAACCAAGAAACCTGCTTACAGAGGGATTCTTGTTACCCTTTCAAGATGGGGAGAGAGTACAGTAAATTTCCCTTCCTCAAGTTCTTTATTCCCTATGAAAAACCTACTGCAGTCCATGGTGCACCATGCTGCTGCATGCACAATCCCCAATGCAGGCAGCAGCAGCTCATGGTACAAAAGGCACAGCAGGAAAACCAGGACTGTGGCTGGCCCCCTTTCATTTATATCATATTTTTCTACTGCATTTCAGGTCCCTGCATACTTAAAATGGTAAACAAGCACCAAATGGTTAATGTTAGCTTGCATATGGCTGACTGGTGAGCACTGTTAGCTGCAACCCCTTGCACAACCCTGCAGGGGATGCAGACCTGTTACCATGCCAGCTAGGGAGCTCCTACAGCTCACAGTAACCCACTAATCCTCTGTTTGAATTGAGACATCACAGCTGACAGCAACTAGCACAGAAAATGCAGCTTGAGAACATTCAGGCTAAAACAAATTCATTTACTTCTTGTGAAGTGTCAAAAGGTGTTAATAAAGATTATAACATACACTATCCTTTATCGTTATGGCTAACACAGCTTTCTGAGCAAAACCATGCCCTGTCGTTTGTACTCACATATATATTGTTGAGCTGCATATTTACGCAGAAAAACTAATTGAGCTGTAATGTTTTTATTTATGAACAGCCACAATCAGGTGTCAATGTCCAGTGATAACTATCAATTACAGTACTGAGGAATGACATCGGCCTGCAAGACTGGACAGGAAGCCTTCAAACTCTAAATTGAAAGCAGTGATGACAAATTAAAATAAACTGCAGGAAATAACTTGCTCTAAAAGCCACAAGAAAATAAAGTAGGATATACTTTTCAGAAAGGATAAAGGAACGGCAAAAGGAGAGGGGAAGAAAAGAACCGTCATTAAAATGATCATGCAGGAAGTGTGAGTAAAAATGTGGCCTGCGAGTAGAAAACAGTGTTTGATCTTAATGTATCACGTGTTGAGTAGAATGGGAGAAAGTACCCTAGGGAAGCAAAGATTTGTTCACAGGGAGCAGAGCTGACAACACTCCCAAGCATAAAGCAGCAGACAATGGAAAGTACTAACAAAAGGAGCTTTCCCCAAGGGAGATGTGTCTCCCTGCAGTATTTCTGTTGCTTGCAGACATGCTCCCCTTTGATCTTGAGTATGAATGAGTCTTGGTGAGCTCCAGTTTATCTTCTGGAAGAGCCAGCACTGCTTTGGTCAATCTGGGAGGACTGAGAAATGATGGACAGCTGACAGCCCAAGGCGCTGTACTGGATTTGAGTGTCTGGATCCTGTAGATCACTGTGGATGGCTGAAAAGCCATCCTGCAGGTCTCAGCATCCTGGCAACATAGAATCATAGAATCATAGAATTACCCAGGTTGGAAAAGACCTTGAAGATCATCAAGTCCAACCGCAGCCTAACCAGAACCCTAACTCTAAAAACCCTACACTAAATCATATCCCTGAGTAATAGAATCATACAATTACCCAGGTTGGAAAAGACCTTGAAGATCATCAAGTCCAACCGCAGTCCAACATCCGGCCAGCAATCAGACACCACTGTGTACACAGACATGAGGAACCAAACAGGATTCCTTCAGACATAAACTGACCAACGCCATCGCCATGTCAGAACCTGGCTGTTTTCGTGGGCTGTGATGATGAGCCTGCAGATTTTGTTAGGACATTCCCATTGCTGTCATGGTGCAAAGGCTTCAGACAGGCAACTTAGCAAGGAATTAAGGGACTTCACTTCAAACAGTATGCACTGCCCAAGAAACTGAACAAATAAACCCAATTTGATGAAGAAGGGGAAACCATGCTCAGAAATGTGAGACAGTAAGCCTAAACAGCTGTCAAATTTTGCTGTCTTTGCCCTGTCCTCTCACAGCCTCTGGATGCTCTGGCTACCTGAGGACACAAGATCTGGCCTTCGCTATCTCTCTTCCACCTCACTGCCATCTCCTCTTTGCCATTCTTCCTTCAGCCTGCATTTTCTGAGAAGCATGAAAAAAAAATAAAAATGAAGTATTGGAAGAGGTGCCAGACTGTGCCCCAGGCTGAAATGCTCCAGGCACTGAACAGAAAAAGGCAGACAACACCCACGGAGACAGCCCAGCCCTGATCCAGCAGGATGCTGTCTGGGGGAGGTGGCAATAAGGCTTCACATCCCATCAAATCCCAGAGCATCTGTTAACAGAGAGGGGGAGGCCACCTCAGCCAACTTCTTTTTTTTAATATACTATGGATATTTTTTGTTAAGTCAGAGACATTTTATACACAAAAACAGATCAGTTTGCAGCCATCTGCTTATTTTGTATGTAACATCTCAAGTATTGTTAGAGTGTTAGAGAGAATATGAAAACACGCTCTTATCCCTGCCATGGAGCTTAAAATAAAACAAAAGTAAAAATAAAATTGAAAAAGGGAGAAAAGAAGAAGAAAATACATGGGAATTGTAAAGCAGTAAAAAGCAAAGAATTGAGGCAGCATTTTCAAACAGCGGAGTCCTGAGCTGCAGTGGTTTGGACATACAGCCTGGTTCACAAGGTTAATATGCTGCCAGATCCCAGCTCTCATCTTGGGTACATCCCCTCGACCTTTCAAAGCCATCGTGCATTCTCAGGGATCTTCTACCCTTACCTCTCGTTTCTTCTATGTCTGTTAAGGGAAGAAATCACCCTTTGCATCCAGAATTCACACATATAATAACAGTCTCCTAATTTCATGTGCTATGTGTAATGCAGTGGCACAGGCTGCCCAGGGAGGCAGTGGAGTCACCGTCCCTGGAGATGTTCAATAACTGTATTGATATGGTACTAAGAAACATGATTTAGTGAGCAACACAGGTTGGATTAGATGATCTTAGTGCACTTTTCCAACCTTAAGGATTCTGAGATCGTACTCTAATGATGTTTTATAGTTGGGGCTTTTTTTAGTGTTTTATTTGTCCAGACAAAAGTAGCTCTGCCTGATTCCTGCTAAGACATACTCCAAACTTGGACAGAAAAGCTGTGGTTTGTGTTCCCTATCCCACAGTTTTGAACCTATCAGATGCCCAGCACAACAAATCTCTGCCATTTACAAGCAGCTCCAAAACTCTGGCCTGGGCAAATACCAAGTGGTTTATTATTCAGAACTAATCTGACATGTTCAGTAAAGAGAAAAGAGGCAGCTTGGCTCCCTGTTTGATTTCCACCATAACCCAAACACAATGGCATAGGGAAGACGCACTTATTCACTAATCAGCTGCCAGGTTTGGAATTACTTGAGGCTTTTATAACTACTCCATTTAAATCACAGCTAATTCTGGAAAATCAAGACTGTTTCCCTCACCTGCCAGTTTGGTAATTCCACCTTCATGTTTGTTCATATTAGCAAGTATCAATTTCCAGTGGGATGCAGTAAATCTTCTCAGTGTAGTGAGTAAGGGTGAGGTCACTGCTTGGCAATGCCTTTGTTAAGCAGAGTTACATCTGAAGTTTGGGTTTTTGGCATACTTAACATCCTCTGATTTTATCCCAAAAATGGAATTCTATGCAGCAGCAGAGAAGAAAACATTTCCAAAAAGTAGTTATAAAAATGGAAGTTGGAGAGAGATTCATTCCAATGTACTTTGTATGGGCTCTCCTTTGTGCCTTCTATTAGCATCCTCATTCCTTTTCTCTTTGTAGCATTTTTTCAACAGTAACGTTTTGCAAATACTGCAGTGTTTTGCCATCCAAAAAGTTTCCAAGAATCCCTGAGAGATTCACTATTAATGCTCACATCAGAAAACATCAGGGACCTGTGAACTTACTTGGCTATAGAAACACCAATTTCCTTCCTCCACTGTTCAGCAAAGAGGATACTGCATGGTCATCTGATGTACAAAAAGAGATCACCAGAATAAAATAGTAACTGTGCTCCAGCCTCTGCTTTTTGTTATTTCTATCCATACTGACTACTTGATATAACAGAGCTGCAGTGCTTCTGCTTGTATCCCTGCTTCTGCTAAGGCTGCAGTAAAAGCCTGGCTTCCTTTGCTCTCATCACCATTCCCAGCTTGCTTTCCTAAGATGTAGGTGTGATGAAGAGACACCACAGAGCAAGCAGAAGAAAAACTGAATGAAATGTAAAATCTGCACTGTGGGAAAACAGAGATACACAGTTGGTAGAGACCCAAAGTGAGCTCAGAGCACGGAACTGCAGTAGAACAATTTGACGCATCAGTCAGCCACTGAATAGGGAAATGCATCCAAATTGGCTAAACACTTTTTGGTACATTTATGTGGTGATGTGCAACTTAGAGATTTATTTCTTTTCTACTTTTGCCTCATGTGAACAGGCATCCAGCACTGCCAAGACAGCAAAGAACACCAGTCGGTCATACATTAACCCCAGACTCCTGGATCACACCCATTACTCCTGCCACTCCAGCAGCAGTGCGTAAAGTCCTTGAACCATCAGATATCCCGTGTTGGAAGAGACCCACAAGGATCACGGAGTCCAACCCCTGGCTCCACACAGCACCACCCAAACCAAACCCTATGTCTGAGAGCGCTGTCCAGACGCTCCTTGAACTCCAGCACTGGGGGCCGTGCCCACAGCCCTGTGCATCCCGTTCCATGCCCACCGCCCTGTGGTGCAGCCCCTTTCCCTGACCCCCAGCTGCCCCTCCCCTGGCACAGTTCCATGCTGCTGAAGCTGTAAGAGTCCAGTCCTTTCCTGATGGCTCCTCAAAGATCACCAGGAGAATAAAAGCTACTCACCACAGACATCAGAGAAATTCAGATCAGCAAGGAAACAGAACCATCCATTTTCATGAAACTGACATCCCAGCAGAACACGTTTTTTATTGTTACATACCATGATCGCTGCTTCACTGTTAACTGAAAAAAACTGTCAAGTCACAGAATTGTTCTGATCTGTAGTAAAAATACAACCATGCGCTACAATTAAATCCCTAAAGCAGCTCTGAATAGAGTGTAGCAATTATTGTGGGCTTGGCTCAACATTTGGAATTAAGACATCAGGGAAAAAAGCAGTTGCTAGGTTGGTGCCAGGAGAAAATTGGAAGACCAAGTGTAAGGGAAAATACATCTTTCCCTACCTGGCCTCCCCTCCTATGCAGGTTTTTGAAGCAGACTGTCCAGCAAAGAATGCCTGAGAGCACTCACTCTGTGGTCCACAATCGCTCCTGCAGCACAGTCAGCATATAAGACCTGTCAGCAGGTCCTAGTATTGAATAACGATAACTTTCAATAATAACTAATTAGTGTCACATACAGAAGCTTTAAGATGGAAAGCGCTATAGCTCTTCTGCTGTCAGACTGCAGCACTGAGGCTGAGCTTTATGCATCTGCTGGGCTGACTCAAGCAAGTCTCTGCATGCAAGCAGGGACCTCTCCTTCATAGTGCTGTGTCAAACGATGCAGCTTGTCACCTTCTCCTGCTCTATAGGGCTGGTCCTTCTGCAGCCATCCAGCCAGGGCTAGTCCTTAGCAGATCCTCCAGCTCCTTTAGGAGAAGCAAGCAGAAGCTCATTTTGGCTGGCTCTGAAACACTGGCATGGTCAGAATGCCGTTCCCTCACTTTTCTTCCATGTCAAACAGAGAGACATATCTGTGCCGGTCCATGTTGAACATGTCACCTTTTCATTCATAAAGACAGCCTGTATCTTTAATCACTTTGCCAGAATAATAGCAAAGAAACAAGCACTTGATTGCCTGTGTTATCAGACACTATTGAATAAGTCTAGATAAAGATGCTGAACAACCTTGGCTGATTAGTATTCCTCATGCAAACACTTCCCTATAACCCAGAGTCATCTGTATCCCGGCAACCCTTAAAATTTCATTCTCACTGAATTGCCAGATCTTTATCAAAATATAATTACAGTCTTAATTTGGAAGATAAATTTTGATTGCCTGTGCTATGCCAAAGTAAAAAAAAAGAAAAGTCAGGTATGGGAGAGCTGAGGTACAACTGGCAAATGTGAATCTGCATATTCTGACATTGGTGCATCACCTCTCCTCTAAGCAGAAGTTAGCTCTGACAGCTAATAGTGAGGTTATGCAGGGGTAGATTGGCAGAGACATGAAAAACCAGATGCCCGATGCCATCAAATGAACTTTGTGCTAAAAGCAGCTGGACGGTGTGGGTAGGTGGGGGTGGTGAGTAGAATTTGTACGTGTATATGAAGATTATCGCAATTATGATTATCTACTATTATCATTACCAGTGAATGCAGCACTTTTGTAAACCTGGCAGAAAACACTGGTCTTTCATGAAAGATGAGGAGACTGGGCAGAGGTAGCCTTTTCTCCCACTGCTTTTTCCCCTTCTTTCAATACAGGCAGAAAGCAGCACAGTGTTTTACAGTTATTTCCTGAGGGTTCTCAAAATGCAGGGGTCACAAAATGGCTTCAGATTTCAGCAAATTGTTCTAGTGTTCATCTCGAGCCTAAGTGACAGCTTTTAAAAGCACCCTTAAGAACAGCCCCTGTGGCTGATTCATTCCAGTAAGATCTTCTGGCATCAAGAGCTTGGCTGCTATGAGGCTGAATAAAAGGGGGGATGCTTTCCAATGATGGTAGAGTTCTACACATATAGGCCGCCACCAGCTAAACATCTCGTGTCTGCACACTCCATAGGGCACAAAATAGCTGTTCCTCCACTCATGTGTGCCAGCACCTTTCATTCTTCACGATGACAGAAGACATTAAGATTCATGCATGTATCACAATGGACCAGCATCATCCATCTTTACTATGTGCTGTTACAGTGATGTATTATATTTGATCCCACTCCCATCTGCAGCAGGCGCATAATCAATGTCTACGTATACTATGAAGATGCAGCTGGAAATCCCCATCACTTTAAGCACTATTACCAAAGACATACTTCTGAGTGGGAGTCACTCTTGTAACATCCAAGAACTGATGTGATTACAAGGATTTTTCCCAACTTAAACATATAGTCTAGAAGAAGGTTTCCCAGAGGAATACAGCCACTGCCAGCTCTACCAATACAGCCCAAAGGTGAAGAGACAACCCGTCAGGCAAGCCACTGAGGTTACCTAGTTTCAGACTTAGCAGACTACAGCGGTCCAAAACTAATTCAGTTTTACCCTAATGAAATGCCAAGGGGGAGAAGATAATTACTTGGATGGCAATAGCATAAACCCAATTAGACACCTGACCTCAGTGTTTCTTGGTCACATGCGCAGAGTTGAACTCATTGTTAAATTTGGAACTGGGAAGTTCTTACTTTACTCCTCCCACACACACACTGTGTTATTTGTACTTCCTTTGTAGTATTGATAAGGATCCCTTCCTATGACAGTGTGATCTCATCCCCTGAAGTTGATTTCCTTACTTCCTGTTGTAGCTTTGGGTACTCAGCTTCGGTCCTCTTTGTTATTTACTTTATAGCTTTGATCATTATTGCATGTCTGTAAAATACTCTTTGATTTTTTGACTCAAGGGTGGCTGAATTTGTCCTAAAAAGGTCAAAATGCAATGCTAGGTGCAGTTTTCCTGCTCTAAAGTGGAGCAGGCATTTCTAGAGCACCCCAACCTTATTCTTACTCATTCTTCAAAAGCCTCAAAGGACATCACACAAGCTCTGCAGGCTGTCTGTCCCAGTGCTTTATTTCTGTTTGCACTTACGAAGGTCTTACTAACCTTCTCTGCTGCAAAGTCAGCTGGTTCCTAAGGGGGAAGAGGCTGCAGAAATGGGCTCAGTGGCTGCAGTCACATGCTTCTCCCCTCTCTTTTGGGTAGCAGCCTCCATTTCTAGTGCCAGGAATTTCTAATTTCTCACCTCAGATGAACTGAGCTGAGACAGACAAGCCAGATCTAGTGCCCCTGCATACTCCAGGCGAGGGCAGGGGGACTGCTAGGGCCTCCAAATGAGGAAGATAAAGAGATACTGACATCAGAAGCACAATTCTTTGCTCTGCTTTTCAAACATGTTATTTTCCTTGTGGTCAAGGGTGACACACTAAAATCCAAAGAAAAAGTTGTCTATCCACAGCAACAGATTCAGCTTAGCACTGGAGAGATGGAAAGTCTCCATATGCTGTGATGACTACTTCAGTATTGATATCCATTCCTCAAACCTGCCTGGCACAGAGCCCTCTCATGAGCACTATCAGTGACAGGCAAGCACACATCTGAATGAAAACCAGACTGATAGAAATGTGGCATCTTGAAAGTTTGGCCTGAGTTACATGTTCCCACACTGAGGCTCACACTGGAAGGACTCACAAAAGGGAGAGGTTACCAGATTTACTCTCCCATCAAGCCATGCTGCAAGGGGATGAGCTCAAAATGACCCTATGTCAGCTGCCAGCATCTTCTCAACAGCTGGTAGAAGACAGTCTTGTTCCTCAATGTTCATCACTGAGAGTCTTCTCAAGGACAGCGACAGATTTCCTTTAGCCTTAATCATCAGCACGAACCTCCTGAAGGAACATTTTGTATTGG
Source organism: Coturnix japonica (assembly GCF_054131305.1). NCBI lineage: Eukaryota > Metazoa > Chordata > Aves > Galliformes > Phasianidae > Coturnix > Coturnix japonica. The sequence continues at coordinate 110,957,318 of NC_140663.1, forward strand.
TTTGATACCATGGTGTTCCCATTTTTCTCCTACTCATTCTGAAGCCCAGATTTCCCAGCCTTAAATTCACAAATGCCATCACAGATGGCAGCAGAAGGTATGTGGTTATCATGCACATAGTAAGCAAAAATAAGGTCTCCTCGGGTATCACTCATGCTCTCTTTGATAAGAAGATAAGCAAGTCTTACTACAGAAAAGTGGGAGTCCAGGCAGAAATATTATATTACTTTCATAGTGAAATGAACCCTCAGCATCACAGCCTCTGCCTTTGGACCAAGCAGCACCAATAACAAGCACAAACCCAAACTGCACCAGTGACAATGATAGCTAATACCTGAAAACACGGACTTGAGATGCTCTTCCCTGCCTGCCGTTTTGGTGATGCCTCTTCACCCTCAATGGACCTGTCATAATAACCAAATGTACCTAAAAATGGCTTGTCTGCTGCTGATTGCTTCAGGATCCACCGAGCAGAATAAGTCTCTGTGCTGCTGACCATCCGCAGAGCAACCTAGAAATTGGTGCACTGCTATCAAAAACAGCAACAGGGCAAATGCAATGGAGGGTGCAGCACACAACTGGTTAATGCATGTCATTAAGAGATATGAATGCATATGCTGCCTCTAACAGTCCAAACATCTCATGTTTACATTTACCATTCAGTTCCATTAGAATTAAAATGCTCATAATAAAAAACCTGGCAACGAAAGAAGAAGAAATTGCCACGAAAGCGTGATTCATTTCTGTCTCTACAGTTGGCTAGAAGACTTTTTGCCTCCTAAAAGCAACGCTAAATGTCACCTATTACAGACACAAATGCCAACCGAGTCCTTTTCCATCCACCTGCGGGGCTCAAAGTACATTTCCCGTGTGGAAGGCTGAGTGCTTGGCAACCTCTGCATCCCAATTCCAGGCGAGTCGCAGAATGCTGCATGCTCAACTCTGCTGTCATGACACGGATCTGCACAACGGATACAAATCCTCCAACTAACCAGGCAAAACTTCAAACACCTGCAAGGTATTTCACAAACCAGAGGCAGAAGCTTAAGTCAAAGCGTCTATTTAGAGAGCGAGGAGCAATGCCCTCTGCATAACCCAAACCAAAGGTCTACCAGAACAGTTCTGCAAAGGAAAGAAAACGCATTACCGTGGTGCGGAACCTCCAGTCAAAGCTGAGAACCATTCTGGGACTGCAGGTTTTTCCTCCAACTTCCCTCACCGCTGCGGGAGGAACTGGTTAATAATGACATCACTGCTGGTGCTGCCCTCCTCCCGCTGCCGAACCAGCCGCTCCTCGCTCCGCACCCCCGGCCTGCGGTGCTCCCGATGCGGGACGGGGCCGTCCTGCAGCCCCCCTCGGAGAGCCCGGCTCCTCTCTCCCGGGCCCGGCTCTCACCTGGCGGGACACAGCGATGAGCTCGGCCGGCTCCCCTCGCGGCAAGCTCCCGTGTGAGGCAGGAGGGGCAGAAAAGCCCTCCGGAGGGTTCTGCCTTGCGCCTCGTCTTCCTTCAAGGAGAGGACCCTGGCTCTGCTTTGCAGCATCCTCCTTGCGTTAGAACTGCAATCTCTCTCTCTCTTTTTCTTTCTCCCTCCCCCCGAGCGTGACATCATCAGACACCAACTACTTCTATCGAAAACCGACGCTACCTGGGACGAGCCCACCCTCAACACCCCGGCCCCACTGCCGTCCCCCTTACAACAGTATCTCAGCTCAGCGCAACGCCCCCTCGGCCGCCCCCTACCAAGCGCCGGGCCCAGCGGCCTCCCTGCTACCTGCTGTAAAAACAGAGGGAGAACCATCCCCCTCCTTTTTCCCCCCCCACTCGTTCCCGTGTGTGTGTGTGTGTATTCAGCATGTGCTTTCATGTACCTGCTATAGGCATACATGCCGATAAAAATGCAGGCATGTGTGTTATGTGTGTTCTGGATCTCCTGCCATACCAGCAGTGCTGCAGATATATCAAACGCTGCAACAAGTAGCAGCGTCACAGCCTAATGCTGTCAGTGCAAACAAGCTCAGACACATCAGTGTGCTATCACTATCAGCACCCACAGTGGGCTGTACGCACGCACACCCTCACTGCCATGTTAATTACAGGTGAGCACTCCGGCGCAGGCCACAAAAAGCCACAGGCTTAAGAAAGATGGCTTTGGTGAACAGGGATGTGTGACCATCTTTGAAGCTCCTTGAGTATGAAATTGCAGATAAATACAGAAGAGTGTGCCACTCTGCCACTGCTCATTAATCAACCCTCAGTTTTCTCGCTGCTGTGATAGGTATATCACAGTCATTAGCAAAGAGGGATGCTATTTACATGTAGCGGCATCAATAACATCTCCGAAGTAACATTGATTATACATCATATACTAGATCAAAAGAGAAAAAGGCAGAAAATGTGCCGATTCACAAGATAAATCTGTTTCCTGTTCTAAATGAAGACAATGTTTAGCTCATATTCTTGAGGAAAAAAATCAGACCTGCTGCCTATCCCCTACATCCCATGCCCTTAATTTTTGAGCTCCCTGCTGCAAAATTTTGCCAGAATAATTTATTATTTTCTTTGCAATTAAGATCCTACCAATTTCAAGTGGGAAAAGAAAGAAAGAAAGAAAGAAAGAAAGAAAGAAAGAAAGAAAGAAAGAAAGAAAGAAAGAAAGAAAGAAAGAAAGAAAGAAAGAAAGAAAGAAAGAAAGAAAGAAAGAAAGAAAGAAAGAAAGAAAGAAAGAAAGAAAGAAAGAAAGAAAGAAAGAAAGAAAGAAAGAAAGAAAGAAAGAAAGAAAGAAAGAAAGAAAGAAAGAAAGAAAGAAAGAAAGAAAGAAAGAAAGAAAGAAAGAAAGAAAGAAAGAAAGAAAGAAGCAAATTAGTGCCATCATCACTGAGGACAGCCAGGTAAAATTCAACCATTGCACTTTCCAATTCGAACTGGCTAGGTGGCCCTGGGCTACTGGCAGCCCACTTGCCCTGGGAGTTGAAAGAGGATCCTATGACTTCTGAGAGGCAGTGAGCATCTCATGCAGTGAAGGACACATAGATACATCCCCAGGCAGACCTTATTTCTTGGTTTTCTTTGGTTACTGGAACCAAAGAAAGTTGGTTTTTAGTGTTTTAGTGTTTCGGCTTCTCTCAGGTTTATGAAGAAAGCCTTTCTTACCCCCTTCTCACTTCACTTTGTTTCTTCTTCTATTGTTTTAATCTGCATCCAGGAGTGTTAGCAAGCTGCCAGCTGGTTACAGTGGCTCTCAGACCCAACCAGATCCACTCTCCCCCCGAACATGATATATTTTTGTAGGAAAGCAAACAAAACCATTCTGCTGAGTGGGTACAGACAAACAGAGTGCAGGACTGTGGTGGAACAAATCCAACATAAATAAGTGAGAACTGAAACTACATCCAGAGCTCCCAAAACTCCCAGTCAAAGAGGAAGAAATCCTTTCAGCCAGGAGAAAGTAGACCTTGCCCACCTCTCCCATAATTTCCTATCCTATTGTAATGATATTAACAAACAGTTTCACTTGGCAAATGCAGATTCTTTCAAGTTTTTGGGTGACCGAGTTGAAGATCGGTGCCCAAACAAATGAGCATCAAATAGAAGCATTGCCTTAATGTAAGCATTTCAGTGTACCTTGGGGTTTCTCCAAAGTAAATGGGGTAGAATATGCTCCATATTGTATGAATTCTCCACTTGCCTTTGCAAATGCACTCATTCAGGATTTCCAATAGCCTCTTTAATCTACTACTATGCCTCCCACGAGCACAGTTTAACAAATGTATTGTGTCGTTTAAATGGGTGTTTCCCGTTTTAAGAGTCATTCAGAGATGAGCTGAGAGTCCTGGACCACTTTTTTTCTTTGACCGGTCTTTAAATGCAATCAAGTTTGGTAACAGACGTGGAGATAGTAGATGAATGTCACACATCTGAATCCTCTGCTATTTTTAAAGCTACAAAATGCACTGAAATGAAGAACAAAATGTCCTCTTCTTTAATGACATCCCTACAAGTTTCTGAAAAAAATATAAATTTCAATACTCTTCCATTTCAATCCAAGATGCTACAAAATAAATCAAGGTCATGGCTGTCTGTCACTTATCCAGATTACTCAAGTGAAGGCTTCCCTCAGCCAAATAATATCAGCCTCAGTAGGAATACAGCCTCTCCTGTTTCATTATTTCAAGGAGGTTTGAGTTTCAAAGTTGATGTAGACTACATGAAAGTTAGCTCTCAAGCAGAAGTGGTATGAATATTCTTCCCACCCCTCTATTTTACCTTCTCAGGAAAAGAAGGAAGAAAATAAGTGGCAGTGTCCACCCCGCTGACTTGAGACATGATGAAGAATCAGAACATTGTGTCATGTCTCTGAAACAAAATCTCAATTATTTTTTTTTTTTCTGTTGCCTGTTCCCCTTCCAGTCCACTTGAATATGTGGTACCCCACAAACAGGCCTCTGGTTCCTGCCGCTCCCCTTCTAGTGGAGCTGGCTGTCTTCAGCGGTGGCAGCTCTGAGCATCATATCATCATTCTGCAAATGATGGCAGTTGAGTTCCTTGGAGAGCCTTACTCAAGTTGTGCTTCTTATTAGTTAGGCCCTTGTAATCAGACACAGCCCAGTAAGGTGCAGATGCAAAGTGATAAATGAAGACAAAATGTGGAAGAGGAAAGAAGGAGAAATCTGGAAGGGAGAGACATGAAAAAGGGATTGGGAGGCTATTTTCCAGTTTCTGTGTATCTGCCATATAGGCCGAATGGCAAGCATGCACTGGACATATATATATCCTCAGAATCAGAGAACCATTCATGTTGGACAGCGCCTTCAAGATCATCAAGTCCAGCCATTACCTAAAACTACAATGTCCCATCACTAAACCTTGTCCCTTAGTGTCACGTGCATAAATCTTTTAAAATACCTATAGGAATGGGAAATCCACCACTACCCTGGGCAAGATATTCCAGTGTTTGATCATCCTCTCTGAGAAGAAATTCTTGCTAACGTCCAATCTGAATCTCTCCTGGTACAATTGTAGGCTGTGAGGTTGGATACAGCTCACATGCTTATCGTGTCACCTTTGCTGCATTTAGTTCACTACTGCTGAGTTTCATTTCCTCAAAAGGCAGTGGCCTCAGTGATGGACATACACTTAATTTCTGTCTCAAAATCTTCACACCAGGCTCCTTGTAAAGCCTAATACTGATTTTAACATTCCTACTTTAAGCTTTTACAACCTTTAGGGCCACCCCCCTAGTCTAGTTGTTCCCTACTTCTTTTATGTTCATACCTGTCTGTTGCATCACTGGCCTATCCCCACCTCAACCTTGACAGTCAGACCAGAGGCACCCCTCTGCATCTCACTGCAGCCCCATGAAGGTATTGAAGAGCAGGTCACAGGAGGGACTATCTCCTGCCTACCAGATCTGCTTGATCCAAGCCCTTTGCTTTTGTTGCTGTACATCCTGATCTACACCCATCAAGATGTCCATCAAGAACAAGAAAATACTTTGCTTTGAAAATCTTAACTCCTATCATACTACAGTAGGGTAGAGGAAGCTAGTTTGGCATTTGGAAGTCAAGCAAATATTATTTTGATGAAACAAAAGAGCTCATGTGTTATTAAAATAATTAAGATCTAGAAAACAATGCAATACCACGAAGGCATAAATTAAAGCATTTGAAGATAGCACTAGGAGGATATCACCACCTAGTGAAGTAGATTCCATTCTCAGGTTTTCTTTTCAGCTACTCCCCATGACTGTCTTCATACATGGATACCTTCACATGGCCACAGACCCACGTTCTCACCCTCACTGAACACTGTGATAAATCCAGAAAGCATGAGGTAGATCACCTCCTCACACACTGCAGTTCTGTTCCTTAAAAGGCTGTATGGAATAGCACGCATTTTTCTTACACATCATAAAAAATCATTTCTCAAGGCTACGAGGTCATGGACCGAGGGCCCTTTTATAAAAGCAACTCATGAAGCACAACTCCTCTGCTTGCTGCAAGCCAAACCTTTGTTATATTCAACTGTATGTTCTTTAGGCTGTAATTTCTAAAATGTAAATTAATGAGCATCTGGTAAAAGATGAGCACCACTCCTCCACGAGTCTGGACATGTGCGTGTCATTGCAGATGAGCACTGCAGTGGTAACTTGGCTTTTGGATGAAGCACCTGCAGGGACAGTGAGCCTTGCTAACGCTACCTCAGCCATCCATCTCGCTGTCTGCTTCTCTTCTCACCATGCAGTATCCCTCCCAAACCCACAGTCTTGGCATTCATGCTCTGCAACCTTGTCTATCAGACCTCTGAGCATCCCCAAACATGAATGAATACATTGCAGCCCAAAACCCAGAACAGGCAATGGAGTCCTGTCTCGGGCAAGCAGAGCGAGAAACACAATCCACATGCAGCAAGCACAGAGCAAGCTGCTTTGAACCAGGGGCCACCATTCTCTTTAGCCCATCCTGCTAGTATTGGTTTTTCTGCAGCTGTAGCAACCAATGCAGGTTGGAGCTAACAAGGTAAAAAGCTTTTACAGCTACACTGAATGATTTACAAAGTGCTGTATGTTCCTTGGGCCTGTTTGTTCTGTTTCCAGTCTGGACAAGTGTTAAAATTGAAACTGTATTTGTAAATATCAGAAGGATATAAGGTTATTCTTCTTCCTTGGCCCCCCATTTTTTGGAATTAAGTTGTCTGCTGTCTGTGTTTTGGGGACCTGTGCAAACACTTCATGGTGCAGCATTTCAAATGTCACATATATACATATGTATATACAAGTGCACATTAAAATGAGAGCAGGAGCTTTGCCTCTCTCCCCCGGGGCTACCTGGACAGGGAGGGGTACTCAGTGCACAGCAGAGGTCACCACACACTGCTGAGAAAAGGCTGGGTCCTAGATATGCCATATGCAGTGACATACATCTATGTGTTATGGAGGTACTTTTGCTTCCTCCTGCAATGGCAGGGTGCAGTTCACCCACACGCACACTGTATAAGTGACTTTTAGCCTTGTAGAAACAAGTGGGATGGGATCGTGCCATCTGTCCAATTGTGCTTTGTCCTCATCCCCAGCCACCTCAGTCCTGTTAGCCAGATTGGGTTAAATTGATGTGGGTAGGTGGGAGGGTAGATGATACTGGGAGGGCTGCAAGTGTGAAGCAAGCCGTGGGACAGAGGATACACCACAGAGGCAAACTCACCTCAAAGAGCTGTGATGCTGTGCCTTCTATCCATGAGAGCACTGGTGCCAAACACTGCTGCTGTCTTGTGTTAGATTTTAAAAGTAATAGTAAAATGAAACAAAAGTTTCTAGTCACAGGGACATAAAGATTATTTCCCTCTATTTTATTTTTATTCTTCTAAATTAGTATGTATAGTAATCTGAAATGGAACCTGCAGTGGCACAGGTTGCCCTGGGAGGTAGTGGAGTCACTATCCCTGGAGGTGTTCAAGAAAAGGGTAGATGTGGCACTGAGGAACATGGCTAGTGGGCGCAGTGTGATGGGTTGGCGGTTGATCTTAGAAGTGTTTTCCAGCTTCAGTGATTCTATGATTCTGTGTTTCTATCATTTCTACATAACCCAGCAATGTCTCAGCTCCCGGCTATTTGTGTACCAGCTACAAAATAAGGATTGCAGAAGAAGATCCTCTCACTCCCCCTCACCAGCACATACCTAAGCACTGAATTGTTTGTCTGGAGCCTTTGCCTAGCACTAGGTGACTGTGGCAGGGTCTGTAGAATACTGAATAGAGTATGAGTAATGTGAGTTTCACACTGCAATACTATTACATTTACTGTTTTTCACTAGCATTTCCAGCCTTGCCCATTCCTTTTCACAAGATTTTCTTCTTGTTTGTTCTGGGAGAAATACTGACTTTCTCATAAATATTGATGTTTGTTTTAATGTAGTTTTCTTCTAGCATGGTGACTATTTCTGCTTGCCAGGGCCTTTCTTTTCAAATAGCCAGAAATACAACAATTATAGTACAGATTATTATGCTTGGAAGGACTGAAAGTTTAAGATGAATGGAAATCCAAGTCACATTCACGTAACCTATGCCTTAAATAGTAACCATGCCGTTGTCCTAACAACTTGTATCTGAAAAGCCTTCAAACCATCTAGGGATAACTGCCCTCTTCTGACCTCCTAAAGCAGAGTAGCAGGCAGTAATCTTTTACTATTTACTGTGCCCTTTGGAGCAATGCTCTACCCACAAACCCCAACAACAATGTAGTGAGTTGTTCCTCTGTATTGACTGCACTGGTTCAAATCACTGTTACTTGCCTAATAATTAATATTTCTTGATTGAAAAGGGTGGAGGAGTCTGATTCTCAGTGCTGTGTTTTCAACACTGCTTTCTTCCTTTGATATAGAGTTAAACCCTGAAGATATTTCTGCCAAATTTTAGCGACAAATTACATTCATCATCTACATGCTTGTCTTGTCAGAGCATGAGATGTGATACACATTAAAGGGTGATATGAAACTTTCCTGTTAACACATCTAGCACATGCCACACTTGCATGTTGTGCTTGATTTCCCCAAATTCAAAACAAGGCTTTTAATGACCCCTGGGGAGAAGCCAAGCCACATGACTAGTGACCTCTATAAGAAGTGACCACAAAAACAGGGCTCGAAGCGGAATTATCCCCCAGTGAGTTTGCCATCTGTTGCCCCAAGAGAACCACCCCAATTCCTGTCAACATGCACAGAATGTAAAACGGTCGTGGGAATGCTTTATTTATCCCTCCACATCCGTTTTCTTCATCGGCTTGCTTAGAAGGGATTGCTTATCATTCTCCCTGACTACATCTGCAAGCTGGGCATGCTGCTTGGTGGTAGGATCAGGAAAACACCAGCCTGTAACTGTGGGGCTTAGTGCTGTCCATCTGGAGTTTGCCCAGACAGCAGCTCAGGAGGGGGGAATGACTGATGTACTGATATGGGCCATGGCCATGATCAGAGGGACAACAGCCTGGAAAAGAGACACATAAATTGTATCTCTGCAGAGGTTGTGTTGCTGGAATGAAAGGCAGAAGTGCTGTTCCCAGGGATGGGCAGTGAGTTTAAGGCAGGACATGATGAAATCTCCCAGACTCAAGAGGCAGTGTGGGATGTAAAAGGGAACTCAGTGATGCATGCAACCGTACATATTTCAGTCTCTTCTATTTTAAAACACTTAATCCTTTTGTTTGGTTATTACATATGAGCGAACAGTGTGCAGTGGAATTCCAGCTTAATGCTAGAAACTAGAGAAAAGTCACCTATTACAGAAATTGCCCTTCCAGATTGAAAGCAAAGGGAAGAATGCACCCAAGGTGTGTCTGATTGAGGGACACGCAAGGTATTTCTCCTGTCAAGATTTGACCACCTGTTGCTTTTAGCTAAAAAAAAATCAACAGCTTAAAAGCTGGGTGTCTGCATTTGCCTCAGTGACACTGCAAGGAGAGAAAAGTTGTGTTTCATCCTCATCCTCATTACTGTGTGAGGAAAACGAAGAGAGGGACAAGCATAATGAAATGGGAGGGACAGATGAGATTAAATGATTCTATATGCAGCCCATAACACAAGAAGCTAAGGGCAGGGAAAATAAGGAATAAGCCTTGAGCTTTTATGCCATCGAAATAGAAGCCTGCCTTTTCTAGAGACAGAATCACAGAATCACAGAATGACCCGGGTTGGAAGGGACCTCAAGGATCATGTAGTTCCAACCCCCCTGCCTGGCAGGGCCACCAAACATACGCCTTTACTAGATCAGGTTGCCCAGGGCCCCGTCCAACCTGGTCTTGAACACGAGACAATATTGTCTTGAGACAATATGATTTAAGCTGTACATGTCACAGGAAATGGAGACAGCCTCTGGAAAGCATTCTTCATGAGATGCCACTGCAGTCACTCCCAGAGAAATGGATGCAGTTCAGCAGTGAAATCCTGTCTCAGCAGCAGCCCTAGGGCACCTTCTGAGGCTGCTGCTGAGGACTTGGTTATTGGCCTCAACACGACCCACCAGGCCCAAACGTTTGGGAGCTGCTGTTCACTCATTCTTTCAGTGGTGTCATTCTCATTGCTAGGCAGAGGCTGGGAGGCCAAAGATTTTCTAAGGGCTCCTATTTCATTTAGTTTTTAATATAATGAATCTTTGAATCTTTGCTAAGAATGCTTAGCTTGGAAGATGCAAGATTCTGTGGGAAGGCAGGTGGCTGAGGTAGAAGTATGTGACAGCAGAGGCAGGGCTGCAATAAGCACTGGTGGTAATCCTCTTTGTGGATCAAACTTGAAAAAGCAAAAGGCAACATGTTTGCAGTGAGCCATGTGACAACACCACAACATGCAGGGGAATGTCAGAGTGCAAATACTTCCCACAAGTTTCTTTAGACAGCCCAGAGTTTTGTGGAAACAGTGACAGGCCAAAGAAAAAGCCTAAATGCCACTTAATTTTGACAGGAGGCAACAAAAATGTCTTCTACCGAGCATGACAGCGTCATGGTCTGATTGACCCATTTTCCATCTTCAAGGACCAGTACCCAAAAGCAGAACCCAGGATAACGCGTGCAACATGAAAGCAGAATGGTAGAGAGGTTTTATGATTAAATATTTACGAGGGAGGGTGGTAGCTATGAGGAGAGAAGGGAGGACATATGTGGAGTGCGGAAAGCAAACAGTGCGGAAGAGACAGACAGATATGGAGCAGCCTGACGTGAAGCCAAACCCAAGGCTGCTGGGGAGGAGTGACCTTGTCACTTAGTCATCACAGCTGCAATTGGAAGTCGTCCCAACAATTTATTTCAATTCCTTACTCAACTACATTGCTATTTGATAAGAAAATAGCTTCTCCTCACAAGCATCTTAGAGACCTGGCTAAACTTTTGTTCACAGTATATCTGGGACTAATTTTATCACAGCCGTTCCTTGGTCATTGCACCCCTCTTGAAAGATATGATGCCAACAGCTGCAAAACAGTATTAGCTCATACAGACCTAATTCCCTGAATTGGTATTGACAACAGTGATTGAAGTTGGTTAGACAAATTTGGTTAGACTTTTCTGTTTGCAAATCAGCAGCACTCCAGATGGCTTTTCTGTTTCTGCCTATTCTCCACTTGCAAATGCTGTTTTGGTTCACTTAACACGGGTCAATACCTGCCCTGCGATGGATACGTGCTGAGCTGAGCTGGCCCTGGCTGCGGATCTCCAGCCACCTGCTGCATTGCTGCGCTGCACAGTGTCCATGAGGCAGACACACAAGATATTAGGAAGGGGAATTAAAGAAGGCAAAATCACATATTTTTTAAAGTATTTAAAATCTGCTTCCCCAGCCCTTTGAAATATGTTTCTCACCAAAGCTCCCTGTTGAACAAACCTGGTGCGCTGTGCAGTGAATTGGTCACAGGCATCTTTGTTCTGCACCTGCACAAAATTAGAAATGACACTGCTTCCATTGCAGGCCAGACATCAAGCACAGTCATGTCCCCACTTGTAGTTTAGTTAGAGCCGCAGCTGGCTTTTTAGGAATCAAAGAGAAAGGGGTATAGGAGGAGGATGCTGTTCAGAGGAAGACCGGGAACGAAACTACACTTTAGTTATATGTATTTTTGACTGCTTACTGCTTTCTTTTTAAATTGCTGAAGTGAGCAAGGCAAGGGAATTAGATGAAGTACAAGATGCTGAGTGATAAGCTATGAAGCTCTTTCAGCCTATCAGCACCTCAGCCCTCTGCAAGACCTGTCACAGTGAGAGGGCATCAACCCCATCCGGTTCCCTTAGGATGCCTGTAAGCTGCTGGGGACAGCCAGCCCAAGGCATGAGCCAGAGCTGGGATGCAGAGCACACTGCCAACCTCATAGGCCATGGATGGGATGTTTGCAGCGGGCATGCAGCTTTGGGTTTGCTTTTTGTCACAGCCTGGACTGTCTCCCAGAGGTGCCCATCCTGGGTGTGTCTGTCAAACCTCACTGGGCTTCCAACCCCTTGCACCCTTCTGTGGGGCCTGCAGTTGAAAACTCTCATAAATGAGATAATTTCCCCTCATCAGCTCTTCCAAGCATCCTCTGCTCCTGTAATGTGTATTTGTCTTTCCCCAGCCCCTGAGGACCTGCTAGGGCCGGATAAGTGCTTCCGGAAAGGAGTGGGCATAGCAGCAGAATGAAGTGGGCCTCCTCTGACCAGACATGGAAACCACAGAGTGGGTGGGGAGGAGAGTTAAGTCAGCAGAGAGACTTAGAAAGAAGAAATCTGAATCATTGTTTTCAGCAGTTTTCTTATTTGACATAAACCTCAGCCAGAGAGGTATTACAAATCATTGATCTCATGTTTGCAAATTCAGTTTATCCCTCTCTCTCCAACCCAGTCCTCTCATTTTCTTGCTTCTCTGAGCAGCTCAATAAGTCCTCCAGCTGACAGCTGAGACCCCAAACTTTCCCCACCATCAAGTTTTGTTCCAATACTTGATCCAGCATTGGAGTCACCATTTTTTTTTTTTTTTTTTTTTTTTTTTTTTACCCTAGAACACACTGTGCTAAAAGGCTGTTTGGAAAACCTTCCTGTGTCCTCTATGCCAGGTGAACTTTTGGACTGTCTCCTTGGTGCTTCCATTTGGCTCTTTGTAACGCGTGAAGCTTCTGGCCTAAGCCCCACTTCTATGTTCATTTTCGTTCAACCTGAGGCATCTCTCTATCTTGTTCTTTCTGGTGGGATTTTTGTACTCTAGGCTCACACGTTTTCTTGAACAGTGGAACAAGGAACTCCAGGCAGCTGCACAATTAGGGTAAGGCTTTGCACAGGGTGTATTAAAAGGCTTTGCACAAGGGTATTAAAATAGCATGTGTATTTCTCTCCAAAAAACCAGCACAGAAGATGTATTAACACTGAAGATTGATATAAAAATACAGAAAGCACAGCAGAACTAAGGAAAGGGACTTTTGCCCCTTTCCAGTGTATGAATACAGTGTGGAGAAGCATTTGTTATCCACTGTACATCTTCCTTTTATGGCCCTTGGCTAGGTGAATTATTTCAAAATGACAAAAGCAAAAATAAATCCAACCAAAACCACCATATGGATACATACATTTCTGTGAGAGGGCACGTTCCAGTGATCAAAATGCTGGATAGCTTGTGAAGAGATCTGGGCTTGGGTCCCAGTTTTCACAGAGGCTTTATATATGATCTTGAGAAAAGCACTTAGAGTGGGACTCAGTTGCTTAAATAAAGGTTTATGGTACCATTTGAGATGCCTTAGGGTATCTAACACATCTGTACAGGGCTGGCCGATCCAAAATAGGACCCTGGGGCAGCAGCTGGAGGCCAGGAAGGATTTAGACACCTGTACTGCATCTTGTACTGCTTTCTGCATGTGTGCTGGAGATCTTTGTGTAGCTCTTACCAGCCTTGCAACTTATAGGATAGTGCTCCTGTTACTCACCTTTCCTGAACCCTGGTGTCCTGTATCGCCAACCATGAGTTACAGCAATCACAGCCACAAGATGGCCAAGGTTGGAAGGGACCTCTGCAGGTCATCTGGTGCAACACCCTGCTCAAGCAGGAACACCGAAAGCAGGTTGCCTACACAAATGACTGTGAAAAAGAATATTTGCATTCCTCTCTGCCTGCAATAGTCTGTTGTTTTGTTTTTGCTCCAGTTGAAGAGTTTAAAGCTGGATATGCTGTAGCAGCATGAGTGCAACCAGGTTATGCCACCCAGCTAGTCTACTAACACCTGACTTGTGGGCCCCTGTATTGACAATGAAAAGCTGTTGTCACCTCAAGCAGCGAAATGGTCCATTTTTTGTATCTGACACTGCAGTCATGCATTAGGCTTTGTTGTTAAGTGTCAGGCATTAACCAGAAAACCTTGTATGCTGATTTCACTATGATGTGTGACATTTTGAAGCATTTGCAATGAACTGTGACGTTACAGTCTCTCGATATATCCAGTGCTACAGATTGATCAGTTGCTATGTGGAGAAATAGCCCAAGTGCAGTATAATGCTCTATATATGTGCTGGTCTGTTTTGCTGCTTTGTGAGGCAGGGCTTGTGCAGCCACTCCAAACAACACCCATGGCATACAAGTATGTGTGAATGCCCACAGCCTTCATAATTACTATTATTCCAGTAACTGACTGCATCTTGATTAGACTGCAAAGCAACCAGGGGAACCCCATTTCCCCTCCAAACTCCACAGCAGAAAACTTGTGCCATAATTGGATTAAAGGGTACCAAGAATAATTGTGGTGGAGAACTACTCTAGATTAAAAAACACTTCTGGGCTACCAGCAGAACAAAAGGGTTCTAACCATATCCTTCCAGTGCACTGTCAGCGGATGCACGACTGCCGCCCCGCTACCGTGATGGAATAAACGCAAGATCCACTCTTACACCAGCTGCTACTGACTCTCTGCTATCCAAAAGCAACCCAGATAGCTGGCAATAGCAGAGCAGAATATTAAATCAACCATGTTTTGAGGGACTTCATAACACGCCAACAAAAGCAAGGACGTTCAGAGCTCTCAGCTAAGCATAGTGAGAGGTCTCGGCGGAGCGTTAGATGACGAGAAACAGATTTGCTGCATTACATAGTCATGTCAAAGGGCTGTGCTGGAGCATTAGCTGATGGCAAGTCTGAATTTCTTTGCACTCATTGGCTTGAGTCAGACAGGGAATCCTTGCAGTATTGTGTTTCTTATTCTGCCTTTTTCCCTAATTTCATTTTTCAAATTCTAATATCTCTCTTACACATCTTATCTTACTCTAGACCCATCCTATTGTTTTTGTCTTGGGGATGACTTCAGCACCACTGCTGGAAGAGTAAGGTATCCCTTGTTATGATTAAGGGTTGGCCCACAGATCAAATTGCACCAGCTATCTGAAGGATGCATTATTAATTTGTAGGTAGCTACCACAAAAAACACTTCATATTAAATCAAGATGCTGTTCTTGCTTGGTTTGGATCAAACTGATTTCAAAGGCCATTTTCAGTACCTGAGATTTGAGCAGCACATGGTATTTCTCTCAGGCCATTTTGTGTGATATCTCACAAGGACTCCCTCTTCCAAAGCAAAAGTAAGTTTATCCAAGAAGAACAATAACTTACTCATAATCCAAAAGGATGCTTGAAAAGGCTTAATTCACCCTTGATTTCATAAACCTGTCTAGGAGGAGCTCTGCATTCATTTCAGAGAAATGTTCTGCAGTGCCACTGGGAGGTGTTACTATATAGCAACAGCATCAGGCCAAAGAAGGAAGCTGGCCAAGTTGCTGCATGGAATACGAGAGTGGACACATGCATGATTTCTAGGAGGACTATAAAAAGGGGGGAAGCTGATGATTAAGTCATTAACACTTGGATGCCTGACATTTTTGTCCTCAGATGCCATCCACTGACATTATTTTAATATTACCAACTGTGGCCACTGTATTAAGCAATATATTATTGACCTTCTCTTTAATCCTGTTAGGATCAGCATTTGCCACTAATATATTTGCACATGCACGCGTGTGTGCGCTCGCAGGCAAATCCCAGAGGCTCCCACATTAGTGTAGCCTTTACCGGGCATTGATAGATTTGACACTAACGAGGTTTAACAACAAAACAAAACCCTATCCTGCCGATCCTTCAAGTTATAGGGAAAACTGCTGAACGAGCTAAATGTGCAGCTCAACAAATCATGCCTCATTCTGCTCCCCTCGCTCTCTCCCTCTCTCCTACACTCTTCCTTCCTCCGAGCATTTAGCTGGATCTCCCTTATTAAACTGATCATGCATCTGATGCAAAAATGCTCGTCTCAATCTGCATTTTGCCTGGGGGTCTCGTTCATTTCTTTATTTAATTTTATCTTTCATTCGACAACAACAAATCCTGCCCAGTCTGCACTTTTTTCTTTTTTCTTTTTTTTTCTTTTTTTCTGCAGGGAGCAGCCAAATGGAGCTATTTCTCCATGGTAGCAGAAGTGAACAAATCAGAAAGTGTTTTTACAACCTTCCTCTACTGATTTTTATCACTGAAGCAATCGGGTGATATCAGGGCTGTGATTTTAAAGGAGCAACAAAGACCCCCTCCCCGCTCCTACTGATGGTGTGGAGGGGGGAGAAGGAGAAAGGAAAGGAGACCATCTTCTGCTGGGCTTCATGAACCCCTCTCGGCCATGTGCAAACTTAGAATAAAATCATAAAAATGAAATAACTCAGGCAGGCTTGCCAGCTTGCTAAAAAGCAAAGGCAAACAACAGAAAAGCCTGAGCACTCTGTAAATCAGGTCTGATAAGAAGTACCTGTTACTGAAAGTTTTACTGCATTCTTTGGCTCTGGAAGTGGAAAAAAAAATATGTAAGGGAGGAGGCATCTTGAAACCAGAGGCTGCTGGGGGTAGGGGGCAGGAAGGTACTCAGAAGCCCCTCTCTGACCCCCAGATGCACCTCCTGGGGGTGCAGCCCTGCACGTTTCCCTGGGCACTGCTTAGATCAGCGCTGAAGCTGAGCATTGGGCCTGGTCTTGCAATGCCAGGCCCAAAAACTGCAGCACAGAGGGACATGTGAGCAGCGTCTCTCTCCAATGCTTCCTTCAGCTTCCTGATAAATGCCAGCACTACACGTTCAGCCTCTTAATTTCTGATCTCCATACAAAGAGATGATGCTGTGCAGAAGAGCAAGGTGGAACAGTCTCTTTCAGCTAACCATCGTTTCCAACCACAAATGCACTAGCTTCTCCATCATAGAATGGCTCCTACAACTTTGCTACCACTGTGCAGCAGAAATTCTCCTCCTGTAGCACTGCTGTTCTGATTTTCTAATGGATTCGATTTATTCACTTAATAGAAATTTTTAAATAAATAGATAAAAAATCATAGCCATGTGGTTCACCTCCTATAACCACTGATAATAGTAACAGGATTATGACATATAAACAAAAGAAAAAAAGAAAAAAGGCTTCAGGATATAAGACTTGGGGGGAGATTTAAAATAAAATAATAATAATAATAAAAAAATAAAAACAGTGATAATAAGACGAGGGCTTTTCTGTTCCTCCTGGAGAACCAGAAAGGTTCTGAGCAGCACCTGGGTTCCCTGGTCAGGGTGCCCACCTCAGTAATTACCAGAAAAGCTGAACGATGCAGCACTAGTTTGTGACAAGAACCAAAGCAGAGCAGAGGCACGTTGATGCACCGAGACAACCTAAGCCACCAGCAAGCCCCATGGAGGCAGCGGCCTTGGAGAACGTGACCTATATAGGGGCTGCAGCCTTCCACCCCGCCCTGCGTGGCATCAGTAGCTCATGCAGCCACAGACTTGCCTGACAGTACTTGTAATTGCAGTACTCATTGCAGGCTGCTCTACCCCTCTCTTTCCCCCTCCCACCCCCCCCCCCCCCCCCCCCACCTCTGTGTGTAAGCCCTGGCGCTGAGATGGAGCAGACAGAAAAGCAGCCGAACGTTTCTTGAGGGTTTTTATTGAGGTATGACTTACAAATGATTGTTTTCATTTTAAAATAAAAGAAGGTAAATTAATCCATACATTTATTCAAGTCTCCTGCTCTGATGCCAAGTCAGGCACACAACAACATTTCCTTCCCAAGCCAGTATTTTTCTTTTCCATAAAAATAACCTCACAAATGGAAGGAAAAGGTGCTTTATATTTTATTTTCACTAGGAAGTAATAATAATTTTTAAAGGGTCGATATACCTCCAGCCCTGTTTTTCCCTTAAAATGACCCCAAGCTGCACAGGAAAAATATTTGCTCTCAGTGCTTGAACAAACCTCAGTGAATTAAGTTTTTGTTGTTAATGGCAAGGCTGCTGTTTATACGCAGAGAATCAAACCAGATGTGGAAAATAACTGTGGGTTTGGTGGCTCTACAGCTCAGCCTTCATCCTTGGGGAGGAAGCCCATTGGCAAAACCTGGTCAAGGTCACCATCAGCCTGAAAGCCCTTGGCATGCCCCTGACTGCTGCCTTGGCCATCAGTGCCCCACACAGTTACCAACGGGGGCTGAGGGGGCTGAAACAGCCACCCTTCATAGTGCCCCAGAGGGAGAGCTGGGTGCATCTGTATCCTCCTTTGGAGAAGCCTTATCACAGTGCAGCAAGCTGTGAGCTCTTGCAATCATTTAAGGTTAATTAAAATAAATAAATAAGTAACAATAATCTTTCGTGATTGTCATCCGAGAGAAAACACTGTGTTTGACCCAATCGAATTTTGTCTTGCAGCAGAAAGTCCTCCCAGATCAGCATGGCTGGACACCTGGGCAGTGTGAAGGTGGTGATGCTGCAGTGGCTCTAGTAGGATGCAAGTCACTGCCACGGGAGCTGTGCCCCCCAGCCAGGCTGCCTGCATTTGGCACTGCCATGCAGCACTGACATGTTGAAAATAACTGAGGTGCACACATGCAAGTGCCCACAAGTCTGACCCCTAGGCAGGCGCTGACTCACAAAGCACAAGGAATAAAACTCCCACACAGCCCCACAATGGTGTTTCTGAATTTTAGCACAAGATCTGTGTCAGAAAACTTTTATGTTGTCGCTTTTATGCTTGTGTTGCAGGATTTTGCAGGAAGACCATAAAACCATCTCACAGTGTTTTCTGACCAGCTCTATTAAATGCTTTTAAACACATTTTTGACCACTGAACCACAAGGATGCCTTACTCTTGAAGTTCTTTCCCTATTTATTTCCAGCCCATCTCAATAAATACCTGCGGTATCAACAATAGAGCAAGTGCACAAGGGGTCTGAGCTCAGCTGGATGCCTGGCTGGAATGAAAACCTGGCAATGCTTCCTCTCAGCCCATACTCTCCAGCAGTTTTTTTTACAGAATCACAGCATGGATGAGGTTGGAAAGGACCTCTGGAAGTCATGTGGTCCAACCTCTATGCAAACAGGGACAGTCAGCAGTACCTCATCCAGATGTCTTTATAACACATCTAAGGAGGGAGACACCACTGTAGATTCCTTGCTTAGCATTTTTACCCTCTATGCACTTGGACAGAAAGGTCATTTAATATGTTACATGAGCAGCAAAGGCTGCTGGCTATATGGGGCTGCATCAGCCTGAATGTTTGCTCAGACTTGGGGCATGAGGAAGAGATGAAATGAGAAAGATAATCAAAAGCTGTGAGAAATAGCAACAGCGGTGCTGGCTATGAAAATACTAATAAACAAGAGTGGTCTCCTTCAATCCTGCTCCACACAGAAAGTGCTGGCATTACATAGCCACTGTTCTCACACTTTAGTAATCCCAGCAACTTGCTGGTGCTGCTTTGGAGAAGGCACAATAAGAACAAGCTATCTGGAGGAAAGCAAGCATCCAAGCAATGGGAAAAAAAGGTGACAGTGCAGATTCATTAGCACCTCACTTTAGTTGCCCTGCTTTCTGCATGAAGCCCAACTGGGCTAATCATTATTCCTCTTCAGGCATTCCGGTTTTGGTTCCATGGGAAGTGGTGTGCCCTTTTGAAGTGGCCTTCAGGCATCTCCTGGAGGTGCTGGGGGTGCACCAGGCTTTAACTGATGATTTCCTTCTATCAGTACCTCCAAATGGGATCATTGACTGTAAATTTAGTAAAGGAACCTTCAAGGGCTTGCCTGTCTCCCATCCTCTCTTCTTAATGCTCTTTTTCTCAGAACAGATAGTATACCCCCCAAAATAACTTTGCAAAAGAAATTATGTGTTTTGGACAGACAGACAAAGTGCAGAATATGGAGGTAGTTCCATTCAACATGTCTGTGGCTGCTAAGTTGCTCCCACTGGAGTCAGCTTTGCTACGCTCTCGCGTGGCTGAGATAAGGAGGTGCACATTGCGCAGGGAGGGATCAGTCCCATCCCATTCACCAGGGAGGGAAGGGCTGGACTGTCACATTATCGCCTCATATGATAAGGACATACATAAGGACATTTTGCTCTTGCAAAACTGAACACATACCCTGTGATCCAGCCAACTTAATCACAGTGTTCACGTTGGAGTTAAAGATTGCTGCAGCACTGCAGGAATGGTGCCTGCACGTGTAATGCAGATCTGCATGGGGCTGTCTGTGTGTGCGTATGAAGGAAGTGTTGACTTACAAAATCAGGTTGCCTTTGTAATGCCATGCACAGATCTCCTTCTTCTCTCCTCCCTGGAGAAATCAGGATGTGAAGAAGCAAAGCTTTCTTCCTTCTTGATGTTTCCTAACTAGGCCAAATAGCTTTGGATGATGGCCAGAAGTTAATTTAATATTCACCGCTGACCTGTTCTATTCCTCTGAGGTTTCAGCAAAAAAGTTGGGTGAAAGCCTTTTCCTCTGTTTGTCTGAGAGAGTGTCACCATTACCGCCAGTCCCCAAAGCGCAGTCTGCAGTGCACGCATGAATGATTTATTCTCTATCGCCACGCTCCTGCACAAACTTGGTAGCTTCTAATCAGGTAATATTCACTAGCAGTCTCAGCAGCACTGAGGAAAAACAAGGGAATTAACTGTATCTTTTTGATATTAACACTCCGTGTCTCTTCAGATTCCAGAAAGAGATTTGGAAAACAGGGAAGAAATATCCAACTCACAGCTCTCCTGCAGCTGCCTGCACCTCAATGTGCTGCTCAGCCAGGAGCTTATGCAGCCACGTCATGTGCACTGCAAAGCTGAAGCCTCCTTCTACCCACCAGTACTTGTCCTGAGAACAAAGAGCTACTGGAGCCATAAGATGCTATGAGGAGAGCCCTGCAGAGGCAAAAGGGTCTTTTGTTGGTGACTGTTTGTTTTGTTGGTCTTTTTTTCCCCCTTACCAGCACACAAAAATCCAAGTGCAATAAAGAGTGCAAATAAAGTAGAAGTGACTGAAAATGGCTTTTTTTTTTTTTTTTAATTTCTTTTTCCATGCCTAGGGCTTTGCAGTTAAGTATTACTTGACACGCTGATCACAGCTGCCTTTTCAGAAACCACTGTTTTGACAGAATTGGGAATTTACTAATGCTGCACCCACATGTGCATGTGTGCGCATGCAGGATCACTGTATCTTCTGTCTATGGACATACATACCCACACAGATACATGAAATGAGTTCCATTTGCTTCAGTAAGACGGTCCTGGTCCACACTAACCCTCACGACTTTGGAAATTACCCTAAATACCAAGCATATGGAATGTGCTGTTAATCCTCTTAGCTTCCATTTTGTACAACAGGAGTCGTGAATGTTCAGCTCCTTCTCTGACTCGGATATGGAGGAGAATATATTTCTGTGACTGCCACTACGTGCCCAGATACCTAATTTAAGTTGCTGGTTGTGATGGGGACATCACTGAATTTAAATTAATGATTCTGGATTCAGTCTTTCTTCAGTGGAAATGCTGTGCTGTAAATGCAGATGTCCAAATGAGTAGCAGCCATTAAAGATGGTGATGATTAAGGATCTTGATGATACATCTCAGAAAATGACCACTGGTCTTTTTCTTCAAATCAAGCTGCCTTGGAAGTACATAACCAGTTCTACACCATTTGATCTGTGCCACCTCCTCCTTTCAAATACATTTAATTACACACAATCAGATAAATTCAACACCAAAACAAGTAGCTGGATAGTGAAGATCTGTACATAAACATCAGACTTGTTTTTTTGTCTTGCCCTCACAACAAATAAAAACATTCGTAAATAAACTTGCCAGGCAAATCTGTAGAAGAAAAATGAAACTGAAATGTGGAGCTTTGCCTGTTTTTTTCCCTTCCATGATACAAACCTCTGCTTGACATCCAAGCAGCCTGTAGCAAAAAGTTCCAGCGCTATTCAAGCTGTGGTCCTTGAGTGGGGCTCTCGGGGAACAGCTAACTTGCTGCTGACACACAGCCCAGCTTTCACTTGATTTACAACCTCCTTGTGCTGATCTGACGCAGACATCCTGCAGCCCAACCTTACTGAATAACTCCTACGATCTATCTCCTGTGATTTCCATCAAAAACACCTAGCCTAAAAGATTTTCATAGATCATAAATCCTAGATTTTACCCAGATTTCTCAAAGGATGGTGAGCAAGATGTTTGTGCCTATAGGAGCCTGTTGAAAACTTCCTTCAGCAAAAGATGCTTTTTGAAGGGAATAAAGATTTTCACGTCATTTCCAAATCAATACCATCGCTCTGTAGGCAAATGAAAGGGGAAGTATTTTGCTTCCACAGAAAAAAAAAAAATCTTACTAGCTGAGGCATTTGGTTTTGCTTAAAAATATCCATGGATGAGAATGATATTAGAAATCTCTTACGCTATCATTACTCAGTGTTTAATTAAGTAAACGACCTTTCTTTTCCAGAAAGACAGCAATCTACATGTGTTGGACCAGAAACCACATGCATGGCAACAAGTACGAAGGCAAAGCAAGAAATTATAGGCACACAACTACAGCCAGCGTTTTCTCTACTAGCAGTGCAAATGCTTCCCTTCAGACATCAGAAAGTGAATTCACTTCGTAAGGTGAATAGTTCAAGCGATAGAGGCACACTGGACAAGAAAGCAGAGGACACAGAACAAGGCACGCTCGAGCTAACTACAAATCATCTCAAGTAGTGTGACTTATTTATACCACACATAAATAAAATAAGAACTTTCAACCCACTTAGTGACTTTTTGTGTAGGGACAGAAAGCAGGCACACCTGAGTAGACAAGGAATATTCAGGTTAAATATACATATTATTTATACTTTGCAGTCTATTTTGGAGGAGAGGGGTTGGGGGGAGGAAAGGGGAAGAAGCAGAATACACTTCAAATAGCATTATTTATCATTTCCTGACTAAAATGTAACTAAATATAGCATGTGTCTCAGGAAAAGATTGACTTGGGCTTTCCAATCAGCAGCTTGGGGAATTAACCCGTGCTGGGTTTGGTGCAAGCTGGTAAATCCTTCAAATATGATCCACCCTTAAATTAAAGTCCAGGCTAAGCTACTGGAAATGGATGTAAAGAGAAGCATTCCCCTTCTGATGACAGTTTGCCTCAAGAAAAATATGATTTTGCCCTGGATGACCATCCAGATCAATAAATCCAAACAAACATGAGTCCCCAAGCTCCAAGTGGCCTAGACTCAGAGCAAAAAACTAGCAATTTCTGAAGTTCCAAGTCCCCGTGTTAGTGTAAATCCTTGCTTCCCTCCCTGTTTGGTGGGGCCCGACCTCTACCTGAGCCAGCGAGGCTGGTGGTGCTGCTCACCAGCAGGATTAACCAAGGGAACTATTTCAGTATTAGGTTCCAGCATTTACCTCAAAAGCCGTGCAAATGTGCAAAATATGTGCCATTAAGTGATGAAAACTGAAATAGTGACCCCTTTAGAAAAGTAACAAATATTTCACCAAGCAGAAGTAAGCTTGCCTTTGCACTTCCAACACCAGACCTATTTTACAACCCTCAGAATCAACTCCATCATTTATATTTCATCAGCTATAGCACGCTAGGGTGCTATAAACATAATCCAAAGGAAACTGCCAGATCAGCTTCCAGAAAGAAAGAAAAGAAAACCAGCAAAAGAAACCACAACCCCAACATGCCACCAAACCTAAGCCCTGTTCCAAACAGAGCTGAGGAGCAACTGTGAGGGCTCATGCCACGTGCACCCCTTCCCAAAGACACAAGCACGGAGTACTGTAAAGGTCTCAGGACGTTGGTGGGTGTATCTGTATACAAGGAGAAACAGGCAGGCTTCTCAACTGACTTGGCCTAGAATGCTTATCTCATTTTAATCCCAAATTTATTCCTGGCCCCAGAAATCACTGCTGTTATCCCACATATGTTATTATGAGTTATGTGCGCCAAGCGTGCTGAAATGCAAGCCTAAGGCTACAGTGTTCTTTCTACAACAGGAGTTGCTCCTGTGTTATCTGAAATAATTTGTATGTCTGACTTTGTCTTCTCTCTGTTATGTTAGCTCTTTGCCCAACAGTGCTGTCCGTGTCTGTGTTATGATAACCTGACAGATACACAAACAAGCAGCAAGAAAATCAGGAGTATTTATAGTGTTCCTACTGTGGCATTCCATTATCTGGCCCAGCTGCCCAAAGGAAGAGGAACGGAGGCAGGCTGGGTGCCTTGGCTGATTGTAGCATACTGTCAGGCTTTCCCTCTAAATCACCAGGTTGAATGCAAAGCTGGCAGTGCTTGGCCATCATTATGACTTGCTCCAGCTGCCTTGCAGAGCTCCTGAAATGCCAGGGACTCTCACAACCATGCACCTATTTCAGCACAGGCACTCTTGCATTGTATGACTTACAGCCAGCCACCACCGAGTGGCCAGGCATAACAGAGGTACTTCCTCCCACCTCACTTCTGGGTGAGGCAGTACTTATCAGCCATTGGGAAAGTGAGCCCTCAGAGATTTTCCTTGTTAACAAATGGTGCGGGTCAATCAGTGTCAATCTACAGAGCAAAACACCACTGAGATGTTACACCACATCCCATAGGAGCTGTCATTTGGGGATTTTTTCTCCCCTACCTTTTGTGGATTGGGTGCCTGCCAGCAGAAATGCTCTGGGTGTCCTTTTGAGCCATGTCTTCTGTTCTGGTTCACCCTGAGTGTGACCAATTGTGTCAGGGGCAGCTCCACCACATGAAGCAAAACCCAAGGTGCCATGGGGAGCACCCTCCTGGGCCGACCATCCTGGACAGACCTCTCTTGAACCCCACCATTTCTTCACCGCAGGCAACCAGCTCCTACTACTACCCAAATTTGACCATGAAATGTAGTTGCGTACGCATGGATGCTGCTGCTGTCCAAAATATGGCCACAAATAGCACACAGACTATGGCAGGTGTGAGAGGCTGTTTTTTCCATAAATAGCAGAGAAAATGGGTCAAGCTGTGACTCACTCACATATGCACACATGGGGTTCTGCCCACTGATCCTCAAGCAGCTCTAAGATTTTCAGTGGAGTGAAAAAGGGATGGCTTAAGAGGCTCATTGCACACTGGTTCCCTTCAGCTTCATCATAAATTCTCTGGCAATCCTTTGTTCACCATTTCTTCCAGAACTTAATACAGAGGACAGGAAGAATCAAGATGTTGTTCCTGATATTCAGACACTGAATTACTTGTTCTACTGAACTGTTCTTCTCTTCTTTTGGTCATTACACACTCTGCAGCTGCAGACAACTGTATCTCTTCCTTGGAGGTGTATGGTGGACAAACTAGCATCCTTCCAGTTCTGTCACTGCTGCTCTTTCCTGAGTTCCAGCCACATTACCTGTATTTTTCCAGCATCCCAGTGACCAGGACCAGTCCCAAAATTCCAGTTACAGAGTGAGTATGCCGAAGACAGAAAATATCACCTCTCTTCCATGGACCTGAAGCCTCTCTGTAATACCGTATGTTTTAAGCCTACTTTGAATCCAGCCACTGAAGCACTGCCCACCTTCCCACACGCTCCTTCAGCACAGCTGTGCTCCACTTCAAAACATCAAAACCACGTTTCATGTTTTTCCCTAGAGCTTAAACTTGTATTTTAACAAGTCAAATCTCACTTTGTTATTTTCTGCTCCTTTTCTTTCTTCCAAACTGGCAAGGTCTGCCTTCCTCCTTGTTCACTGTCGTTTACAGTTTACTGGTGTCTCCCAAAACAGTACCAACTGCAAATTCCATAGCTGGGGTTTGAGAAAGGGTGGAATGGAAGGAGAGGGAAGGGAAGGGAAATATCAGATGAAGTAAGCCAGCAAAGCAAGTTGCCGAGCCAGCCTGAAGTAGCAGACCTAGCCATCTGTGTGCACCAACCGGATACACAATAGCATGAATACAAAGGGATTATTTTTTGCCTAGAGAAAAATTAAGTAGAAGATCTAAAAAAACAACAACAACAACAACAAAAAAAAGAAATTAAAAAATGATAATGTCTCTGCTCTTCCCAATAGCGGGCATTATTCGCTGATCTTTCAGAGAAATTAAGGCATGGAGATTTAAAGGGATTTGCTCAAGTCGGCACAGGAAAAAAAAATATTCACACAGATATGTCCTGATTTTTGTTCTGTAAAAGTAAACCCACATCTAATATATAGATACATACAGTTTGATTCTAGATTCTGATACCGTGTTCTCCAGAGTGCACTGCAGTGTTATGAATTTCAGCTAAATGTTCAGGAAGGATTAGTAGCCATATAATAGCAGTGATAGAAAGAACACATTCAAACTCAGTTTAGTTTCACAGACAAGATTTCACTTGCTGTGTCACATCTTATTTCAGCCTATTTCATTTCTTTTCCAAATTGCTCTCCAGTTACACAATCCCCCTCTTGGTACTGAGTTCTTAGCAAATGCTTAATTAACAAAACCAAATTCCTTCTCGGATTGCTAGAGGAATTGCTTCATTGGCATATTTTCTAAGAATTACCTGTTTATGGTTGGCTGTGTCTGAGAGTAACGAAACGAGTAACTGCAAAGAATATGAAGCAAGGCTAGAAAAAAGGTTTTGAATCTAATTTTTAAGAAAACATTTCTGTTTGTGTTCAGAACGAAGAGCAAATCATTTAGTCCTGGTTACTGAACTTTGACTGAAGGAAAATCTCTCATAAGGAGTACAGTGTATTTCAAAATAATGCAGCCAGTTAAAAAAACAACCATAAACCTACACAAAAAGGTGGACTGTGTTGGACAGAATAATCAAGAAGAGTGACAGTAAGAGATTATTAATATTCCAGATGGTAGAATGGCTTGTAATTAAAATATGATATGCCAAAAGATTACAGCCAAACAAGAGGTTGGCCCTCATCTGCGTCTTAGTATTACTAATTGTAAAGTTATTAGGCCAAACAGCAGCTTTCCTCGTTACTACAAATTCCTTTATTTGCAGTGGAGTGCAGTGGAGTCTTAAAGCCCCAGACAACAGAAAACTGACTCATGACATGAATAATTTGGCAGAGGTGGAGGGGGTACTTGGAAGTGACAGTGATGGAGATATGTTAATGGAGGGAACATGGAATTTGAAGAAGCCCTTCATAAGTTTTACTCACAGTGTCTTCTTTCTTGGCCAGAAAATCACCCCTAAACTAAAATAAGGTCCTGGCTGGAATCTTGAAGCAGTGTGGGCACTCAGTCCTATGTAGGGGCAAGTCAGTGCAATAGCTGCAGAAACAGGAAGGAAGGTTGCCCAGAGCAGACAGAGCAAATATGGCCAGTGGGGAAGGGGAGGCACATTAGGCAAAATAAATACATCCCATTTACAAGCTCTTACAGTGAGGAAAGTAGATGTGCGGAAGGCACTTGCCCACAGATTTTACAGGTACATACATGGTTTCTTTCCCAGGATTGCACCTGCACAGAAATGGAAGCCATGGAGGTCAAGGGCTGGGCAGAGTCACTGCTGGGCAGTGTCACTGCCCACGGGCTTAGGGAATCACAGTATCAGAGAATGGCTTGGGTTGGAGGGGACCTCAAAGCCCACCCAGCCCCAACCCCTGCTGTGCTGCCCAGGGCCCATCCAACCTGGCCTTGAGTGCCTCCAGGGATGAGACACCACAGCTTATCTGGGCAGCTGTACCAGCACCTAACTATGCTCCGAGTAAAGAATTTCTGCCAAACATCTAACCTAATTTTCCCCTCTTTTAAATTAAATCTCTTTCCCCTTGTTCTGTCGCTGTAGAATTTTAGACTTTGAGGAGTCACATGCAGCTCTGTAGATGCTTCGCTGTGCAGCAAGTGTTTTGCAATGTCAAAAGGGTCTGGTCTCATTGGACAACCTGCACTCCAGGTGCTCGTTATCTTCTCCTGTGCTTTGCCACAGCATTAGGCTGGGTCCCACAGGTACTCAGAGCTTGCAGTCTTGGAGTGTCAGTGCCCAACATGCACTACACAGCAGTGTGAAGCTGAACATTCCCCTCCAGCAAAGCAAGCCTGACAACCCACCAATGCACTGGTTGGAATCTGCTCCCTGCATGTCCTCACAAGGTCTGTGCAGACACATGCTTGGGTTTCCAGCAGGCACTGTGTGCACAAGATGAAGGACATGGAGAGCTCTTTCCATGTGGATAACACACATCCTATTTGAATGTACATTAAAAACATTTCCCCACTGGAACTCTGCAGTTTTTAACTTCAAACACATGCTGAGCTTAATCTAAACAAAGCTAAAAGAGAATGTGAAGAATTGGATCTATTTCAAAGTCCCAACAGCCTGGCTTTTCACATCTCAGACCACCCTCTGTATGATTATTTGTGGGCCTAATGAAGTAATTGCAGAGTGGCGGCCTGATTTCCTCAAATCAAATGTCAACAGTCATGAATCTGCAGGAGGTTATGCAGCTTGGTAACACGACAGCTCTGCAACATGGAGACCTGCCCATGTTTTTCATATTATGGAGCAGATGGAAGCTTTAATTCCCTCCAGAACAGAGGGGATGCTTTTCACCAAACAGTAGCAGATGACATACTCCTTTATGGAAATGTTTGCTGCTTCTCTTCAGCAGATCAATGAGTTGTGGTTGAGAATAAGCTGAAACAATGAGGTGTGGTTGGATGAACCGCTGCAGAGGGGATGGGAAACAAAACAGCCTGATTGTGACCTGTGACTATTTTGGTCTGTCTGTCTTGTGCTCAGCATGGCTGCTCACCACTCTGGAATGCCAACTGATGCAGTTATCATAGAATCATAGAACAGTTTGAGTTCAAAAGGAAAATTAAAGGCCATCTAGTCCAACTCCCCTGCAGTGTACAGGAACACCTACAGCTCCATCAGGGTGCCCAGAGCCCCATCTATCCTGACCTTGAGTGTCATGGCTTGATAACGATGTTATCTCATACGTAGACTAAGACTCCTTGCTTTCAGAAATGGCGATCCCATCAGCTCTGCTTTCATGATGCTGTTTCTCAAGGAGTTCACACTTTTGCAGCAGGTGGATGTAGCCTTTCAGCAGAGGGCACACCAGCTCAGGACTTTTTAATTCAGCCTTTGCAACCCAGTCCCTGTGAAGAGTATCCCTATCTCCCTTCCCCACTCTCCAGCACAGAGAGACCAAAGCCAACCCTCAGGAAAATACAGCCCTACAATTTAGAAGAACATGAACTGGAGAATAGCCAGGAGACTACAGGAGACTACAAAAATACAGAATAGTGTGGCTGATGGTGAGATCTGTGCTGTCATATGGTTTTAAAAGTTGCTCAGATTTGTTTCTCTTTCATGGTGCTGATTATACATGTTCCCAGGCTCCACAGGGCTGTTTAAAATTCCACCTCCTGCATGACTTGGCTCCTTCTAACCTTTTGAGCTTTCTGGAGTATTAACCTCTGTGCTGATCTGTGTGCTAGGATGCAGACAAAAGACACCTGTTCCCATTGGTGCCAGGCACCCACTGTGGTCACTGTCCTTCCCTTTCAGCTGACAGCAGAGGCCCTCAGATTCACACTGTGAATTCTGCTTAGCTTTTTTCAAGCGTAGGCATCCTCTGTGGCAAACAAAAGATCCTCTGCCATGAAGCAAAAGCATGTGGGCATTCTGCCTACTTTGGCTTGCGTTGAAACACCATTGTTATTAAATCGGTCTCTGCTATTTTCTTTTGAGGGAATGAGCAGAAATGCTTCCATAATTACTGCAACACCTGATTTGTGGACTTGACCAACAGGCATCCTGCCAGTTCAGCAGGAGCTTGAAAAAGGGGACCTCTGGTCTGAATGCACCTGAGCAGGTTTCTGACATAAATCCCATCCCTGGTGGCAATGAGCTCTCAGACATTTAGACTTTGAAACTTAGCCCGTCAGCTGCATTCTCAGCAATTCGACTTGTGCATATGGGTAGATCTCTTCCATGAATAGCATTATCTGATGATAAAGCCCAGACCTGATTTGATTAGAGGAATTTCACTTGAAACTGGAAAATTAAATTCTCCTGGCAGTCTAAGGCGAAATAACTCATAAGCTGATGACATGTTCAAAATTAATTCTGATTTTCAGAGGAGATATCTTTCAGCAAGTTTGATTTTCCTACCAAGCTGACTTTTTAAAACACGCAGTTTGCTATTTGGTAAAGCAGTATCAGAGATAAGAAAATCTAGGGAATGCTGCTGAAACTACTGGAGCAAATTCAGATACATGAGAGAAGTGTGTTATGATACTGACATTCAGCATGGACGCAGACATATCAAAGTAGATGTCTACAGCTGAAAAGTCAAAAACGTGTGTAAATTTCATGTAATTTATCTTAATGCACCTTTCTCTGTATTACACGGACATCTTAAAATAATCTCAAGTATATTTTACTTACATTTAATGTATGTATAATCTCTAACCACAACAGTTTGTTTAGACAGTTTCCCATGTGTGTTAGGCTGTGTGTGTAATGGAGGGTTGACAACCCCCTATCCCACAACCCAATCACTGCTACCAGGGTTGCCTAGGGGTGCAGAGCATCAGCACTCTCTGTGCTTGGGATCCCGATGGAAGGACATCTTTGAAAAGCTGTGACTTATACATGCAGAGTTGTGTGCCTGAAAGCACAGCCCTGACATGTTGCAACAAATGGCCTGTGGTAGGTGAAAGGATTGGGAAGATGTTTAAAAACTCAAGAGGTATGATCATGGATTTGTAGGGCTGCCCCTCCCCAAGTTTTTTTTACAGTAAGGATGATGGGACACTGGCACAGGTTGCCTACAGAGGTGGTGGATGCCCCATCCTTGCAGACACTGAGGGTCAGGCTGGATGGGGCTCTGAGCACCCTGATGTAGCTGTAGGTGGCTCTGTTCATTGCAGAGAAGTTGGACTAGATGGCTTTTGAGGGTCCCTTCCAACTCAAACCATTCAGTGATTCTATGATATTCAAAGCTTGTGGGGCTGCCACAAAGCATCACCCTCAACAAGTGGGTACATATTTACATGAAGATACGATGCCTGTTCCTGCATCCAATTTTGTCCTTGTGTTTTCCACTGTTCCTGGCGTGTAACAACTGCACGTGCCTGCACATAGGGCAGTTCATGGGAAAATGGGCTCCTTGGAGTGGACAGAGGCTTAAAAGTCAGTTTTTGAAAGGCACTGCTGCCGGAGCAGGTGCTTCCACTCACACAGACAGGAGCTAATTGTAGGATCGGTTCTGGCCTACAGGCTCTTTTTTATGGTTGTGTCCACAAAAGCTTTGGCTGGTCCCTGTAGTTAGTGACTGCACACACAAAGAGGTCTTTCATTAGCGTGCTCTATAGGAAGCCAGGGCAGAGAGTAAATGATACCTTAATGTTCCTTTTCAAAGCCGGAGGGCTTGACAATGACTCTTGTTAGAGTACTCAGGCATGTTCCTTCTGCCCTCCTCCCTCTGGCCTGCTCTGAAACCCAGGAACATCTGATACTGAACTCCAAAACACAGGCAGTAATTGTTTACGTGCTGCTTTGGGAAGATGTGAGGAAACAGCCGTGTTTGAAGAGCATGGCCCCAGTTCCAGGTTACAGCCAGGGCTCTTCCATCACACGGTGCCAAGAGGCACCTGAAGCCTTGAAGCATCGAGCAGGGAGTGGGCAGGAGAGTGCAGCTGCGTCCTGTGCACCCAGCAAAGATGTTAAGGAGGGATCAGTGAGTATGAAACTGAGCACTACGAAAACCACCCCTCTTATGAATTCAGTTCTGAGTGCTAAGTGAAGACCAGGTAAAACATGAAATAACTGGTCTATGACAACATCCCATTTCTAAAAGCTGATGGATTTGTTCCCCATAAGATCTGCTTCCCTCATAAACTCTGTTTACCCACATATAGCTGTATCCATACCTCAGATATTTCATATCTAAATTCGTCTTTTTGGGAAACCCAAGAAAAGGATGGCATATAAAACAGAAGGGAAGAGAAACAAAGCATACATTTGCCGAGTCACATGCAAGACATGTTTGCAACAACAGCCCAAATAAACCTAAATATTTTCAGCATTATTCAATTCAAAGCCCCTCTAGAATTTTACAAAATGCTCTTAGCTTTGAAAACTTAGATTATTAAAGGGGATTTTATGTACCCAGTCTAGTTGGAATGATGTGACTACAAATGCTCTAAAAAGGTGTGTGTGTGGAAGGGGAGCACATGGGCTGGGGGTTGGGGGGGAAGCAAAGTGTACAAGTGAATACTAAGTAAACATATTTAGAACCATTGAAAAAGAAGGTAATTTGTCATCACTTCTTTTATGGATTTTAGGTTGTAGTGCATGTAATTGAAATACAGGCTGATGGAAATGTACTATAAATATTTTATTTCAGTTTCTTTTTCTTTCTTTCTTTCTTTCTTTCTTTCTTTCTTTCTTTCTTTCTTTCTTTCTTTCTTTCTTTCTTTCTTTCTTTCTTTTTTTTAGCTTGCAAAATTAGCATTCACAAACCCAGACAGCCAGGTGTTTTGTCTGTATGAGATAAGCATCTCATCTCTCTCCCAGCTTTGTTTGACAGATGAGTACTAACCCATCGTTTTCAAGTCATATTGGCCCAAAAGAAATCTTCCAGCTGTACTCTTTGGAGCAGATCAGTAAAATGGTGTGTAGGAAGTACACTTTAGTAAGATAGATGTCTAAACAGTATTTATAGATACTTAGATTTGGGAAAAACTAACCACAAGTATATGATAAGATCACCTAAATAAGAGTTGGACTGTCATTGCAGTACACGCTGAATTTTCTGTCTCATCAAAGCCAGATTAGGAAGGTCTTGCCATCCCTTTTCTTCCCCCATGCTCTCAGCAGCTTGCGTTTGGCTTTTTGACATCTACACAGGCAAGTCAGTCTGTGGAAATGCTATGTTTCCCACTGCCCACAGAGTGCCCATATAGCCTGTGCTAGGAGTCTGAGTGGGAGAAAGTTAGAATAGCAATAAATAGCAATATAGAATAGTAATAAGCAATAAGCCTCCAGGGAGGGAGCAGGGGAGTACATCCTAAGGCTGTTCTCTGCTGGGTTACTGACTTCTGAAAGTCAAACATTCATCTTTTGTGGTGGGTGTCTGCAGAGGAACTGGTGCCTCTAAGATCATCCAGTCCAACATCTAACCCATCACTAACCATGTCCCTCAATGCCACATCTACACAGTTCTTGGAACACCTTCAAGGAATGTGACTTCACCACCTCCCTGGGCAGCCTGCACCACTGCATTACGCTGCTACTTTCTTCCTTGTAGGAACTTCAGCATCCTCAGTTCTGCTCAAGATCTGGCAAATAGAAGGAAAAGATGGGACATCTATGGAATTTAAAAGAAGAATGCCTGCAGAATCCACAGGTTCCAAGACAAGACCCATCTACAAACCACAAGAGAATGTCATCAGTCACAGTCCAGATGGCAGAACTGTGCATAATTTAAGTTCATGAAATTGACTTTTGATTTCACTGGGACTAGGTATTAACTGTGCTTCTCTTATAGCCTAACCAGAGCCTTCTGTGTTCCTTATAACTTTTCGACTGGCTGTGCAACATTTGCCTTTGAAGACTCATAGGATGGCTGATGCTAGCAGGCACCTCTCTGTCCATCAGGCCCAGCTCCAGCCCCAGCAGCACACCCAGAGCAGGGTGCAAGGCCCTTGGAGGCTTGCAGGTTGCTCTTGGAGATCTCCAAGGAGGAGACCGCACAGCCTCTGGGCAGCCTGTGCCAGTGCTTTATCACTTGCACAGCAAAGAAGCACTGCCTGGTGTTTGGGGGGAATTCCTGTGCTCAGTTTGTGCCACTGCCTCTTGTCCTGGCACTGCACATTGCTGAAAAGAACCTTGCTCCATCATCTTTGCACTCTCTCCCTCAGGTATTCATAGACATTGGTAGGATGTCCCCTCAGCTTCCACTCTTCCTGTAGAACATTATAGCCTGGAGCCTCAGCCACAAGAAGGTCCTTCTCAACACTGTTCCTATTCCTCTGTCTTACCCTTTATCATTGTCAGCACATTCCTTAGGCCCTTTATACTGGTCTTATCCTGCAAACCTGGCCTGGAGTCTTTATCCTAACACTTCTTAACACATCTGAACCACCACATTATTGTCAGGTGTTCTGGTCATTTAGCATTTGGCAACTTATGCCATACTACCAAGAAGTGACACACTTTCCACATCTTAATTTGACAACTAGGCACTTAGCAGCTAAAGTCTATTTTTAAAAGCACTAAAAATAATAATTCTTTTTGTTGTGAAAACTGGGATTAAGCTGCTGTTCTATGTGAGGAATGTGTAGAGTTTCCTGCAGGGACTCAGAGACTTGCTCCAGCAAGGTTATTTTTAGAGCATCCAAGACAAGCTCCATAAACATGTGCTAAACACTTTTCTTTTTCTTTTTGTCCAGGGCAGTGCAATGGGGTTTTTTTTAGCACATTTGGCCCCTCCCTTTTCTGAGTTGCCTCTCTTTCGTAATCAGAAAGCACTTTGTAATTCACACAGAGTAAGAGGTTGGTGGCAACAAATTATCCACTGTATCTCCACCTTTTCTCCCTGTCCTTCACTAGACAACCGTGTTCCTCCCACATTTTCAAGGGGCATCCCATGTCTGGATATTTGAACTCACTGCTACTTCTGTTCCGGAGTATATTTGCCAGATTGTTCCCTTGTGAACTCGGAGCAAAAGACAGTTACAAAGTGACTACAGCAGAAGCGACCACACAGATCTGCTAATAACCTCCTATTTGCTAGTGCTCTTGTATTTGCTCTTCGTAGGGGGCTGAGATGCTTTGAAATTATATTCCAGGCAGAAGCAGAAGTGGCAGCAGATCATGCTGAACTCCAACTTAATGAATCCTGTAAATCATCCAAGTAGCTTGTCTACAAAATATTTTGGAACTGGAATTACCCAACAGTACGTGTAGCTTAGAAAAGAATTATTTTTTCTAGCGAGCTTCCCTACAGTGCTGTTGTCAGTTCTCAGTGCCTTTGTATGGCTATAAATATCTTCCAGTAACTTTGGCTCCATTGTGTTGCCACTCTCCCCTTCATTTTTCAAGCTCCAGCAGGGCATCCTTGAATAACTCAGAACCTGACAATATACAGGAAAGAACACCTTCATGCCATTCTTGCCTAGCCAGCTGGGTGTGTTTCCCTTCAACACTTGGGGTGCAGTTCTTCCACTAGTGGCAGGGCTATAAAACACATTTCATTAAGGCGATTTCTGCTCTTGGAACTGGTCTAAACCCTTAGGAAGGACACTAGCTACATCTATAAAAACAAACCATGCAGTATGGAAGTTCTTTTTCCATTAAACATTTTCTAATGTGGACATTTCCCTTCTAAACACACATGATAACATTAGCACTGAAAGGTAAAGTGGTGCCCCTAAGCAGAGACTTTATGCATAAGTCTGTGAGGAGAAGGTCTTGAAAGCTGGTCATCTTCACATCTATTCCCAGTTTAAACAGGTGTTAACTGAAGGAGTGGGAAACAGGAGCCGTTAAATATAAAAACAGATAGAAGGGTAAAATAGGAAGAACAGATCTTACAAGAATATTCTCTGAAAAGTTGGTGGCACTGGGATCTGGGGGCACATACACCATTCAGCAAGACAGAGCTGCTGGAATAGTTTATTGTGGATGTTTTAACTTTTTTCTACTGATTTTTATATGAGCACAGCATCGTAATGATTAGAAAATGTTGGCCTTTTTTCCGAAGCCCATGGTGCCATGCAGATGATGCAGGCTTTAAGCACTTGCTGGGTGTTTTAGAAGGTTCATGCTCGAGCAGAAACACAGCTGCAAGGTATGTGAAGGAGTCTGGGGACATCAGGGAGTGGATTACTCTTCCTGGATAGAATAAGTGACTGCACGGTTCATGGAATAAACCGCTGCACTCTCAGCTTCATCGTGTTTATTGAAGAGGAACTCAACAGCAGAAAGCCTTATGGCAGCACTCTGGAATAAGTCAGTAGGAAGTTCACATTAGGGTGGCAGAATGGCTGTTCTTAATAACTACAATGTTCATTTTTGTTCTTTGTTCATGTTTTTGTCCAGTAGTTTAACAAATAACACAAATAATGCAAGGCATGGGTTGGTTCGCTTTTGTTTGGTTGGCATTCATATACAAACTTTAATATTCTTTTTTTTTTTTTTTTTTTTTTTTTTTTTGTACCGAACTCTGAAAACTTCTCCTTTAAACACTTCTGTGTCGACTTCTGGCAACACCTGGATCACATACTTAATTTGCTTTTTCCTTCATCAGCTTGTTAGCTTTAAACAACTGACACGCTCCATCAAAAGAAGAGAAAAACCCAAACAAGAACCCTATTAACCTCTGCTCCCATGTAAGCTAATTATGTCTAACCCTTCTGCAATTATCCCTGGAGAAGGGAACTGCTCTTATTAGCTTCCTGCCCTCTTCCCGCTCCTTCTCTCCTTACGAGCATGGCACTGATGTGTCCCCACAGCCCCAAAGCTTCTCCAGGCCAAGTCCCCATCTCCCCAGGGCTGAGGTGCTCCTGTTCCTACAGCCTCCACTCACACCTGGTTGTTTGGTCCACATTTGAGGGCACTGACCCACACCTTCTGACCCTGGATTATGTTTCAAGTTTTAAATGGGCTTTCCGTCTGCTGATTAAAGCTTGTTTGTTCAAAGCCAATGGATTAAAAGGAGTAATTATAATCCTACTTATTTATGTGATTCTTCATGCTAAACCATGCCTGCATGCATAGACATCTGTGAGCACACGTGCCTGGGACATTTTTTGTGCATTTGTTCTAAACCTGTGCCAGCAGCGAGGGAGACAAAGATTATTAACTGGCTGCAGTTAGTCCTCTCTGTGCCATATATGTGTCAGCACGCCCGGTCTTTCCTCCTTTTTCATTAAGAATGAAGTAAAGGCAGTGAGGCATTTCAGTATGCATGAATTTTTGCTTCTGAATTAATATTCAACAAGTAACCTGATGTGAAAGGTGAGCTGTGACTTAATTCCCCTTTTCTACCAAACACAGCCACCACCACACATTTCCACTGCACTATACACCAAATTTTCAAGGCAGACAGATGTACATACCCCATGCATGTTGTTGTACACAGGACCAGGTGCTCTGTGTTGAGAGCTCGATAAAGCAGGAGGCAGCATGCAGGGCAGAACTCTCTGTTCCAGGCTTGCAGGATGGATTTCCTATGGCAGCTCTAAGGCTGCAACCGTGCAGATCAGCATCAAGGAAAGTGAGTGGATCAATTCAGAGCTCAAAGTGAGCAGGAGGTACGTGGCTCTGGTCTCTAGGCAACCTTGTCTTAATTATTTTATGTTGAGGATGGTGTCAGATGGGCAGCCCTGGAAAATGAGCTCCTCTCTGCAGCTGGACTAGGCAGACAACCCCATCCATGCACAGCCAGCTAAGAGTCAAGGCATGCTTCATAGTTACCCAGAGGTCCTATGAGAAACCTGCCTTGCCTTCCTCTATATAGAGATCATTTGCCCAGAGAAGTTGTGGATGCTCCATCCCTGGAGGTGTACAAGACCAGGTTGAATGGGGCCCTGTGCAGCCAGATAGTGTGCCTGATTTAGTGATTGGCAACCTTGCCCACAGCAGGGGAT
The DNA here is from genome assembly GCF_054131305.1 of Coturnix japonica. NCBI lineage: Eukaryota > Metazoa > Chordata > Aves > Galliformes > Phasianidae > Coturnix > Coturnix japonica. The sequence continues at coordinate 110,994,702 of NC_140663.1, forward strand.
TGGAACTAGATGATCTTTGAGGTCCTTTCCAACCCAAGTCATTCTATGATTCTATTCCATCCAAGGGTGTGTGACACTCCAGCATTACCACTTAAATAACTAAAAAAAAAAAAAAAAAAAAAAAAAGAAGGATGAAGTTGGTGTGCAGCCATTACAGAAGAGATATCTGCTACAGGGAGCTTTGATGTGCTGTAGGAGCTACAGCTAATCTCCTAGTACCCTTTCTGTCTGTGCTGGTGAATTTGCACTCTTTTCTCCCTCTTCTATCACTATGACAGTGGTCTCTCTTGCAGTGAAGGGACTTGAATCCAAAAGACACGTGTCCCTGTCTTTGCTTCCTCACTGGCCAGTCCTGCCCTACCATAGCATTAACCAATTCGTGAGAGTGCAGCTGCAGCAAAGTTAAGGCAGCAGATTAGAAACACTAAAAATTATCATCACTCTCCCCCCCCCACCCTCCTCTTTGGGAAACTGCTTTCAATCACTTTATGTACTGAAAACAAACATGAAAGGGAAAACTCTCCTCTGCCTTCAGTTGTCAGAGCAAAAACCAGAATTCCCTGAGCTCTTTTCAGAAGTGCTAATATTCTCCCCCAGGCCTTCATTATATTGCACACAGATCTGCAATCCTCTGCACACAGACAGGGAGGGAACAGCCTGAAAAAGTTGGGCTGCTTCATTTATTTATTTATTTTAAAAATCGCCATCACGGGTGTAAAACCTGATTGGAAAGTGAAAATAAAATAAAATAATAATGAAAAAAAGGGGGAGGCTTTGGTTCCAATGGCAATCCAATGGGAAAAGCCAGGTTGGCATTAAGAGAGCTCAGAGGGAATGATGCAGTGGATGCAGTTGCATCCCTCACCTCTACCGTGATGCTTGCAGGGCATAGGCTACATGAAGTTCAAAATGACTGAAATATCTTTCTGTTTGTGTCAAGTTTTCTTTCCTTTGTTCCTAGCAGGAATCTCAAACTTCTGTGACTGAATGATGTGCTGTGCTCAGTGCTCCTTGACATCAGTTCTCCATGCAAGGATTTCATCGTTGATCTCCCCAAGATCGATTTGATTTTGTCAATGACTCTGCTGTTTCCAAGTTGAGGGAGAACAGGCTCCTTTTTTTCTGTAAGGAAACAAGTAGTCTTAAAATTCCTATAGGAGACCAATTTGGATATTTTTTATATCTGGGCAAACCCCCCAGTCATTACTAAATTTCCCATCAAATAAAAATGAATTCTCTTTAGTTTGATCAACATTTTCTTCTCGTTTTAAGAACAGTAGAAGTTCTTCGTTTGGTTTGGAATACCTTAAATCTTGCTCTTTCAGAAAAAAATTCTAGTGTTGGAAGGAAAACTATTTCAAACAAGAAAACAAAACCACTTGGTAAGAGGAACTTTCAAATGGAATTTTAAAAATTTGCTGGAACTCTTCAGAAGTGATTCAATAGAATAAAATTATGCTGCAATTAATATATCTGGGGGAGAGCACATTTTTGAACATATCAGCACTTTAAAGTGGAAAAAAAATAGTACTAGGAAATTTCTGAGAATGTGCCAGCTTCATTCCAGTTATGGATCCCATTCTCTTGCTCATCTAATTTCTGATCTACTAGTAATTTCATAGATTCACCAAATGGCTTGGGTTGGAAGGGACTTCAAATGAGACCACTGAAGGCCTGGCCAACGTATAACATGAGAAGGTAAAGAGAAATGTAGTTGTCATGAATACTCTTTTTTTCTCCTCGATGAACAGATTTGACAGCAGTGATGAAGGCATAATATACACACATTGTAAGTACCAGGTTTTGTATCATAAGAAAGTCTTCGCCTGTGTTTCTCAGCCTTTCACAATGTCTGTTGTCTCCCCAGTGCTGCAGGATCATTCTGGAGAGAACTATATGGTGGCCAGGCACCAGACTGAAGATAATGTAAGAGAAGTAAGGGGACTGCACATTCGGTAACATGTGTAGTTAATGTAATATTCGAGCACTTCATTTTGGTATCTGCATTTAAGTAGGCCAAGTGCATCTTTTTTTTTTTTTTTTTTTTTTTTTTTAACTAAAGACTGAAGTAAATGGAAACAAGACCCAGATAAAATGATTGCCTTTAAATATTGTAGCTCTCCTTACTAATTCTTGTGTCCTGAGCCCCATTTATGATGCCATGTGTGTGTTTTTTTAGCACACAACGCTGACGGGTATTGGCTAAAGGCAAAACAGCACAAACAGCATCCTCACTCCTGGAAGAGGCCCAGCCCAGAGATGACATTTATAACACGCTGCCAACAGCCATCCCCACAGCCCCCTCAGTTTGCAGTTCACAGTTTACAGCAGATCGAGCTTTTTTGTCTCTCACTTTTGTTCACACTGCCTAAAGAAGAGAGAGAGAGAGAAAAAAGCTCTAAAACATTACCATATTCAGCCCTTTGAAAAACAAAGTAGAACATGAAGCACCATAGTAGGCATATTTCCCAAGCACCATGAGAAGGATCAACGCTAATGTACCATTACAGGCATGTGATGTGTTTGCAAATGAAGATTCACCTGGATTTTACCTCCTTGTCCTGGGCCTCTTTTGGGTTTCTCCAGAATTAGGTGAGTTAGATGAGTCCAAAATGCCAGTGACAACAAGGCAGTTTTACAAGTGCAGAGCATCTTTCACCTGCTTCTAAAAGCTCTGTGGTTAAAAATTTGATGAACTTCTTCAGCATGCTATATAAATGCCAGGATATCAAGCTAGGATGAACATTATGCTGCTAAAAGCTGAGAGCATTTTTATCATTGTGTCTCTTGAATCAGTTGGCTGTGCTAGTACTGGGAAGCACTGATTAAGCCTAACTCTCTCCAGATGCCACTCCAAAGGCCTGTGACATTCATACGGGGCCCAGGGCTCACGATTTGAGCGGTTTAGCATGTACTGCCATCTCTTCGTGTTTCAATGCATATTAGAAATTGCTAAGATAAACAAACTACTTCAGAAAGTGGTATTTTGTGGACTGCCTGCTGCTGAGCATCTAATAAAACAGCTAAGTTTGCTTACTTGCCTCACTGAAGTAATCCAGAGAAAATCAATAATGTAGTCACGACACAGCCACTTCATTCATGTGGAAGCTGCAGTTCAGTAAGAAGCTGAACATGGCATCCCTCAGGCTGTTTTCTAAGGCCAAGGAATTGTTAACCATCATTACAACACTGAATGCATGCCATACAGCACATGTAATACACCCCCTCACATACACACTTTTCTTTTTACCAGAGACAAAAATCTCTCCAAAGCCAAGAAAATAATGAACTGTCTTGTTTTATGATTTATACTATGCCCAGATTATTAACCTTCTGTCCTCAGCATATATCCAGGATGTGGGGCATTGACAGAACAACCAGCTCTTTGGCATAACCACCTACCTAAAGAATTTGCCTCAAATGATAATAAAGTACCAATCATAATTTTCTGGCCTTTCTGTAAGATCAGTTGTGTTTGACAACTGCTCTCTACAGTCTCTTTTCTGTAGCATCTCAGCTACATGTTTGCTCTTGTAGCTGAGATACAACACAGGGAAGACTTGCAAGGAGTGTCATTTTCTTTTCATAGACAAAGAACCAAGGCAAAGTGGACAGTGTCCTAGGGCAACACACTGCTTGCAGCAATGAAATTGCTTGGGTCCTACTGCTGATCTCGCTGGTGCCATAGTCCTAGCACAGCAGAGTGCCAATACTTCAGAGGATGCAATGGGAAAACAGGTAAAATACTTCCATGGAAGGGAGCAGGAAGCATCTGACAATGTAGCTGCTGCTTCCAGCCCTCCAGGCTCCATGAGATATGTATGACATACCAGATATGTAGATCTCAACTCTTCACCTGGTACTGGCTCTCTTCTCACCAAGAGCCTTGACATTTGAGGTAGTAAAAGTCATTTTTGTCTGTGCTGCTGAGCAGCTTGAGCCAACAACGCTAATTAGTCCCACAGACCAGAGTTAAGAAAATGGACAAGCTTTATGCACTCAAGTGCTTCTTAATTGATGAGGCTACTATCTGTAAGCAGAACACATTCAAATAATGGAATACTCTTTATTGGCAACAAATCCAATTAACTGACAGGATCAGAAAGGATAGGATGAGGAAAGGGAGATAAGGTAAAGTAATAAATTGTAAAACTGAAAAAAGTCCTGCATAAAATGAGAGGCATTTGGAATGCTTCTTGGTGTGGGAGGAATGATACAACCAAAAGGAATGGCTGTTCTTACATGTTATCAGCACTTGGTAAAAGCACAATTTGATACTAATTGGAGATGTAACACAGGCAGAGTGAAGTACAGTTGTCCAGTGGGTTTCCAACCAGTCAACAATCATAGAACTGAATCACAGAATTTTCCAGGTTGGAAGAGACTCTCAAGACCATCAAGTTCAGCCATCAACATGACCTACTGAGTCAATCTCTAAATCATGTCCCTTCCTGCTATGCCCACCCCTCTTAAAGAACTCTACAGATGATGACTCCCCCACTGCAGTGGGTAGCCCATTACAATGCTTGACATCTCTTTCTATTAGTTAATTCATCCTAGTATCCGATATAAAAGTCCTCTGACGTAACTTAAGACCACTAAGAAAACCATTTATGATTCTACACTGTGATTTTCTACTTGGTCTTGTCAACATTGCACTGAACACTATGCCCTAAAATGCTCTTCACCAGCTTGAAATTCAGTCAGAATCATTAGTGAAATTCAATGGTCTGAATTTTAGAAGGGTTTACATCATCAGTGGTGCAAGATATGGGCAGCATTGCTGAAGAGCTACCTAAAGGAAGTTGTATAAACAATGCCTCAGATGCTGTTTTTGCAAGGTCAGCATTGGTTAAGCCAGGGTAAGCATGCACAGGCACCCCCTCGTGAAACAAAAAACAGCTCACTTTTTTACTGTGTATAACACGCAGCTTGCTTCACAAATGGAAAGGTCAGAAGTCAAGACATGGTTGATACTCTTCAAGGATGACACAAAGGGGAAGAGGCCCTGCTCATAACCACAGTACCACTGGCCCAGCAAGAAGCTTTTATTTTCCCGAGGTTGAGGGTATGATAAATGTGATGCATCCAGCTGGCAAGGTTGTCAAAGAATTTTCCCAAGGCGGAATCTGAGCCCAGACTCCACTGGGCAAGTTAAACAGATGTACCAAGCACATACTGAGATCTCCAAGAGTACAATAATCACGCTTTACTCCATGCCTTGAAACAATCCCACTAAGGTTTGCTGCATGGATGCAATGACCTAGATACTCACAAGCAACACAGTGGAAGGCAGCAGCCTTTCTCATGGAGCTACTGGAAGGATTTTCTAGCCCCATGAAACCAAGAGATGCCAGGTATATTAAATAATCCCAGTTCTTTACTGTTAAATATAATACTAGAAGAAGCACAGTTAAAGAAGACTCATGAGAAATACTAAAGAAATCATCTTGGCATACCTTGATGTCCTCCTTATGCCAAAATCTTCACCCTTCAACATCCTTCTCCTCCTCCCTGCTGCCACCCACAAGCAGGGATGAAATAATCAGGTTTAACTGATGAGCATTATTGCCAACAATGTCTGTTCAGAAGTGCACTTTTCAGCAGTTCAGGCTAATTGACTGTTTCTAAGATTGACAGCTTTTAAAGCAAAGCTATGTATCTGATACTAAAAATGAAGTTGATGCAATTCACCTTTTGTCATCTACTAGCCTGACGGTAGCAAGAAAACAACAAGGTCAATAACACTCTCCATAAGAAAAAGTCCACATCTCCTGATTTTTCCTTTGCTTCTTACCTTCTGTGTACCTGATAATTCTGCTCAGGGTCTGCAGAAGACAGATTATTCATGTGAAAGTAGCAATCCCTTAATTAATGCTAATACACACCCAAGAGGATCCTATTATAATTAGTGCAGCTCAGTGAAAGTACTGGAGAAAACAGAGTGCCCTACACGCAGGCTGCTGTACCATCAGATTGACAAGCAAACTGCATAACTACTTTAATGCAGCATAGGGCTGAATCTCCCTCTACTTCCATATACGTCACTTCAGTGATGCTACCATGAGCATAAGAATAAACCCTGTAATTCAGCAATGATTTTGGGCTATATGGAATGATATATTCTCACCACTAAGTAGACTATCTCTTCAATTCTGCTGCCCAGGGCAACAGTCATACTAGCAACAGAAGAGGCCTGCCCTGACATTATGACATCCATAAAGTTATTGAGATGTGCCGTGCTCTGCGAGTGACTCAGCACAAGGAAAAGGCCACTCCGCATCACAAGACAGCCAGTATACTCAGAAGTCTTAAAGATTAAAGACAGATAGCTTCAATAACTATTTCTAAATGATAGCTTGCCATGTGAATGGAGAAATACATATTTAATTAATTAATTTTTAGTCAATTTGCTGCACCATAGGATTCAATGACCAAGAAACTGCTCTTTTCCTGCAAGTTAAAATACTGCAGTGACAACTCTTGAGTAAGCATATTCCCAACACGTCTTGTAATAGTGTAAAACAGCTTGCAAAAAAAGCCCACAACAACAAAAACCAACCAGAAACAAACATAAAAAGCCTGACTCTTCAAGTTGTGTCAACCTTTGACATTGTTCCTGCACTCCCCTAAATGTCGTGGCTGACATCCTCACCCTGTGGCAGCAAAATGAAGGCTTTCACGGACCCACTAGCGCAGCTCTCCCCTTTCCGCCCCATCCTTCCTGCTTCTCATGCTTCCTCAGTCTGCCTCCTTGCTCCTCTCTTAGCTCACGGGTTAGTGCAATCACTGACAAATTAAAAATTAAAGACATTAAATCAATACAAACCTCAGTGCTAACAATCTGTGTCCAAGCCTCATTGTTCATTCTTCTTCCTTGCTTCTATTCTCCTGGGATCTTGCTTTTGTGGTTTCTATTTCTCTCATGTGAGGAATCATTTATGCCAAAGGTGCCAGATTATTATTGAGAATGGTACACCAGCTCTCTTGGGAAGAGCTGAAGAAGCAGATAACCTGTAAGTAAGTGCCTGAACGAAGTGCAGGGCAGCAGAGGCAGCTGAGCTTTCCCTGGTCTATGAGACATCTATGGGAATTCTCAAAAGCAAAAATGTTGCCCTTGTCTCATTCTTAGCTCTGCAATGAAGCTCAGCTACCATAAAACAGCAGTCAAGGGTCTGTCTTCATGGCTAAAGCTAAACCTCAATTTTTTTTCAACTAGAAGAACAGAAGCATCAATTCAGCTGGATATACAGGTTCAATTCTGTTTGGACAGATCCTTCCCTAGCTCGTTACAGACAGTCAAAAGTAGCAATAACACGAAGTCTACTACTTGATCGCGCATCACAGGGTGGAAGACTGAAGGATAGAGAGAACAGGAAATTTGAGTGTGCTCTGTCAGCAAAAGGAATCTGAGGCAATTTGATTTCTATTAATGTCTTTACAATGAACCAATCCTTTCTATAGTATATTGGTAGCCATCTGTCTGTCTCCTTATCTAAGAATATATACAGCATACATGCGATAGAAAGGATATATACTATACAGTACACACATATGAAACTATTGTTCTTAAAAAAATAAATAAATAAACCTGCAACCCTGCAATAACAAGACCTAAACCACAGACTTCTGAGCTTTTGTTTCCAAGAGCGAGAAAAAAATATTTTTAAAGAGATGAAAGTCACAAAGGGTGTGCCTGTCTCCTTTTCCTTCCACTTCAGTTCTATACAATGCACAGTGTGTGGCAGTTACGTGACAGTGGAATTCTTGAAGTCCTGTTCACCACAATGGTGAATCTGAAGGCGCACGCTACCAAAAGCATGGCCTCAGTTCATGCTTGTTTTACTAACACATTCAGTCTATTTTTATAGCCTATTTGAGAATTCCTTGCTCTACAATGGTGTCAAAGTTATAATTTACTGCAGTCAGACTCCAAGGAACATTGCTCCCAAGCAACCAGCATTTTGACCTCTGCTCTTTCTGATGATCAGAACATCTTAAAAACAACAACAGTAAAAATAATTTAAACAAAACAAAACAAAACAAAAACCCACAAAAGTGATCAATTGCAGAAGGCAAAACTTAGGCAATGTCTGTAGCTATTCTGGGGCCTACCTTGTTTAATATCTATACTGATGGCCTAAATGAGGGGATTGAGTGTACCCTCAGTAAATTTGCAGATGACCCCAAGTTGGGAGGTAGTGTTGATCTGCCCAAGGGTATAGAGGCTCTTCAGAGGGATCTGAGTAGGCTAAATCGCTGTGCTGAGGTGAATGGGATAAGGTTCAATGAGGCCAAGTGCCGGGTCTTGCAGTTCATATCAAGCATAAGCTTTAGAAACAAACCTACAAACCATTCTCACTTGCCAGATTTCAGTTTAGATCATGGAGATTTTGAACTGAATTTTTTATTTTTTATTTCTTTTACCTTGAAATAAAATTGGACGACATGTCCAATGCAGGCTGCATCCTTGTCTGGGGTTGGGATGAAGCCTCTCAGCTACCACACTGCCCTGGGGGATGCTGGCAGAGATGGACACACTGACCTGCCCTATAACCAATGCTACAGGAAGAGTAGCAGGAAATGGTATTGCAAAAGTACAGGAACAGTGGGGGACTGAGGGAAAAATGCACATTAATTAGATCACAGACAGAAAAGAATGGTGGTCTATTTATTCAGGGTCAGCATTTTTAAGGATGGGAAAACAAAACAGTTTTGCTATGGTTCAGAAGAACACAATGTAAAACAGTGTTTGAGGGTAAGTACCTTCTATTCATAATAGGAATTTTACAGAGGTCAAATAAATTTTTTAAAGACGAAAAGAAATCTCAGCCTTAAACACTGCAGAAAACACATCATTTTGACTAGTCACAGTAACAAGTGCGGGGCACAGTAACAATATCCTCCAGCTAACTCTATTTGTCAGTATTCATCATAAGAATCATTTCAGATGGCCCCTCTGCAGCTTTACAGAGCCTTCAGCAGAAGCTCTCTTTTGGGGACTGCATAACCTATAGGACAGCACAGCTGCCCAAGGAAACCTCCTCATCAGTCACACGCTGATATGTGGATGTTACAAAACAAAACAGATCAAAAGCAATCTTTTAAAAATAAAGGATATTTATATATATGGATAAACAAACAAACAAACAAAAACCAGCAGAAACGGTATCTAAATTATGTATTACAAATAGAAGAAATACAATTGTAAAGCATGTCTTACTACATGCTTTCATGTGATGATTTTTGCCATCAGCCACAAAGTTTTGGTTAGGTTTGTTGTGTACAGTCAAGAACTTGCAGCTGTATTCAGAAGTCATGCCATGATATAGCCAAGGCCTTCAGAGTGTTTTATTCACTAACTAGAGCCTGGTAGGCTGAGTGCTGGTCTGTGCCACTACACAATTACAGGAAGAGGTCTGCATGATGTAGAACTTTCATCACCCATTTGGGATTTTTACAGGCCTTTTCGCTTTCTCTACCAATATCAGTCTATTACAGTAGGTGCTGTCATCAGTGCTCAGCCAGCCAGAGCTGAATTCACAGCCAGCCCAATGCAGTTACGCACTGTAGGGTATCAGTAAGTGAAGGGCTAAGTGTATCACATGAACCATCTTCCTCAGCTCCATAATTAGCAGCTTTACAAAAGCATCTTTGAGGACCCAAAGGCAAGTTAATTTTCTAGGGTAAAGCAAAAGAAACAATCAGCAAAATATTTCCAATGGGATTTAAGATAATGCTGCCCAGAACTGAATCACAGAATCATAGAACCATTAAGGCTGGAAAAGACCTCTAAGATCATCTAGTCCAACCATCCACCTACCGCCAATACTGCCTATTAACCCAAGTCCCTTGGTGCCACATTCACATGTTTCTTGAACACCTCCAGGGATGGAGACTCTATCAGCTCCCTTGGCAGCCTGTTCTAAAAACTGTTGTGCATCTATGAGATCAGTTTTAGGACACTGGCAAAGTACCGCATCTTTGTTTCTGGAAAAAAAAATTCTGATGGAGAACATTGCCCTTCATGTTTGTATCTTTATTTCTGCATTTGGGAAGCCACAAAGTCTGACCCAGCATGTTTGCAAGCCTTATTATAGTATGCAGTCATCCTCTTGTCTATAACTTGAAAGAGAAAGCTTGTCATTCCTGGTCAAACATCAACTGCACACAAGACATTTCCTCTGTCAATTGTTCCAAGACCTAAAAAAAAGCCAAGTGTCTGCAGTTTCTGCAAAATAAACTTTTTTTTTTTTTTTCCATTGAGTTTGCACAGGACTCAAAATGCTCTCCTGCTCTGACTGGACTTCAAAGAATCATAGAATCATCCAGATTGGAAAAGATCACTAAGATCACCTAGTTCAACTGTTCACCTACCACCAGTATTGGCCACTAACCATGCTCCTCAGTGCTACATCCACATGTCTCTTAAAGATCTCCTGTAATGGTGACTGCATCACCACCCTGAACAGCCTGTTCCAGAGCATGACCATTCTTCCGGAGGATAAATGTTTCCTAATATCCAACCTGAACCTCCTCTGCTGCAACCTTGAGCTATTCCCTCTTGTCCTATCAAAGCTGGAGGAAAGTGGCCTTCAACAGCTTTCCATGATGTGCTTCCTTCCCATCTCACTAGTAGGCAGTCTCTGAATCTGCTTTCATGTTTTCATTCCGTTAGTATTTTCCGTGGCTTAGAAGGACCTAGCTGACTGGAGGCTCCAGGTTTTGGGGACCCAGTTACACTTAGCCTGTCTGGAACTGAGCCCACATAAAACCAGATTTCTCATAACAGACTCCTCCATGAAACTGGCTTTTGCAATTAATTTTCTATTAAGGATGAGGGAAAATGGTGAGGATCAGCTCAGGTAAGCACTGGGATTTGGAGTCTGTCCAAATGAGATCAAACATTTTGAGTTCTCTTGTTCAAGTCTCTGTCAGCTCCTGAGATTTCTGGCTCTTGCTCAATGCCTTCTGGCACACTCCTCTTCACCTGCAAGCACATGATATCCTTGAGGGTTTCATGGGAATTGCTTCTTTCTAGTGTACTCCCAGGACTACTATTTTATACCAAAATGAGAAATACATTTGTGAAATATATGTGATGATCTTCTCCCTCAGTTCTAACTAAAATCATTGAGCAATGATTGAACATAAAAACAATGCTTAAATCCAAAAGTTAAAGAATCTACCTCAAGTCCAAGGAAAGACTTTTGTAACAGTTTGGTACAAATTAGGTTGGCAGTGGATTTTGTAAAGGCTGGCTCTGTTCCTAGATCTTACAGACACCCGTTAGCAGCCATTAGCCACATCTTTTGGTTTTGCCTCTAATACAATGGCTTTATTCCAAAAAATAGATAAATAAATAAATAAAATCCAGCAGGTATCACAGATGGGCAATCAGCAACTACCAACCAGATCAGCATGAATACTGCGTGTGATAACAGCTAGAATGAAGATTCATTGTGTTTACCTGACAAGATGTTCTTGCTGACATATCAATTTAGTTGATCTGACACTCAGCTAACATTTCCCGCACCAGAGCTGTTTACAGCAGGGGTACTCAAATGGCAGAAAATCCTTTCCAGATCTAGGTGGCAAGTGAATGACACTTAGACACTGAGGACGTAAAAAAATGTTCCCCAAACTCCTGCAGAAAACTTGTATTTCTTACTGACCTCCTTGTCTCCAAGCATTTAGTACCTACACTCCCAGCCATAAAAGGGACATGAGAGTGGTCAGGGCTCTTCAGCCTTAGCAGCCTTAGCAGAATTAAGCAGAGGAGCTAAGGTCCTCTTAAATCACACCTTTTGAAGTATTATACAGATTCTGGAGAAGCCTTGGTAAACATAAGAACAGTGAAACCTAGTTCCTCTCAAGCTTGAGATCCTGTTGATATCAAATGACATGCAGGAACTAGACAACACAACTTTGTCTACTTTCTTCAATCTGATATCACTCTATAGATGCTCAGTTAGCCTCCCCCCCCACTCCTCTGATGTTGCCCAGGTGCCCATTCTGCAGATGCCTAGGCTGAAGCATAGGTAACTGCCAGCTGGAGAGCAGTGGGTCATAGACAGAATTTCAAGTAAAATCTAAGAATTCTGATTTTGATTTACACCAGACACTGTGATATTCATTTCCCTAGAAAACCTGTAAGCTTGAGTCATACAAAGGTCAGAAGCATAAATGATCATACTTACTACCTTTGGGCTTAATCATGAAAAGCAACAGGGAAAAGTCCTGGCATTCCTTTTCCTTTCCTTACCCACCCTGGAAGCCATCAGCAATATCCCACTGAACCTAATGGAGCCAATACTCTTGGCACTATAAATTATGACTGTCAAAGCTGTGTTCTCATTAGTAACATGAGGTTTCTGTGATGTTCTGGCACATGACAAAGAGCAGAGACTTTTACAGATTCATCTGTTGGAAACCGAGACTCTGGTACTCTATGGTCTCTTATAGAGTTTAGTTATCACTAAAAAAAAGATAAGGACTGAATAATAATTATCTGAATCAGGAGTAGAAAAGCTATGGCTATGGAGCAGCTCCTCTATCACATGGTTGCCGTAAGGTTGTGTTGGTCTTGTGGCTCATGGGTAATCCATGCCTCTTGATGAAACTCGCCAGAAGCTGATACCACAAGGTCTTCAGCAAAGGTGTGAGGTGATGGCTGTTATGTTGCATTTCCTTTGACTGTCTTTAATAATAACAGTCAGTTCCCTTCAGGCAAATGTTTGTAGACTCTTGCAATGAAAGTCTTCAAGGCAATTTGCTAGCAGCTTGCATATCTATAAGCTGCAGCAAGTATGCTCATAAAGGCATCAAATAAGAAATAGAGGCTTTTGATAACCAGGATGTCTCCTGAATCTGAGCAATGACTACTGCGACACACAGTCTTATTCAACTCATTTTAATCTAGGTTGTTTTGTTACTTCTTGTCCTTAAAACACTTCCTTTTCCAAGTGGAAAAAAAAAAAAAGTGAGTTTCTATTAGCCTCAATTCTGGAGATTTAGAACATCCATAGTTATCGAAGACCAAGAATTATGGATATTGGGATGTACCTTTTAATGCAGATTTATAAGACTAAAGCTGAGGACAGTCTAGGTCTTCTGTTCAACTCAATGTTATAACAACAGTGTTCCTGCTGATAAATTAACTAAGGATCCCCATATTCCCATGATGAACTCTTCTGCAGGGACTCCAAAAGAGCATCTAAATGTAGCATTTTAAATCTATACACAGAAAGATTATCATCACATCCTACAGGGCTGCCCTGACAGTAATGCCTCCTACTTCGTTATGCTGGCCTACAACATCAGAAGTGGATGTTGGTGGCACGACCATAGAGGTTGTAAACTGCAAGGTTTACTAACCCATAACCAGTCAAGGTACCTGTTTGGGGCAGTAAAAGTTTTAAGAGGCTTTTTCCAAGTTGAAAAAATCTCCTTGGTAGTTAAATTTTCTTAAGAAATATGACTAAATTCAAAAGTACAGTCTTAACTTGAGCTGCCAGAAATAAGACCATCAGTGCATTAAAGCAAAGATGTGTACTGACTGAAGGACGTATTTTCAAGGGCATTAGCAGAGCTGATACTCAGATGGAGCAGTCCATACTCCCATGGAAACCTCAGTTTTTGTTCTTCAAAGCAAGGAAGTCATTATCCTGAATGTTTTCATTCAACAAATATTCTAAACTTTTCCAAGGCCGAACCAAGCCAACAGAAAGCATCATTTGTCAGACAACTGGTTCCTTCTTTCAAGGGTCTTTCAAATATGCATTTGTTAATGAAAAACAATGCTCATAACTTTATGCAAACAGTTGCCAGTCTACATCATATCAGAAACAACACAAATTAAAGGGCAGAGTCTTCATTACCCATCATTCTTTTCTCTTTACCAAAATCTTGCCTGTGTGTGTAGTTAAAATACTTCCCACCCAGAATGAGGTACGTACATTTTGCATAATAGCTTGATTTAGTGGCAACAGATGCGATGAAAAATTAGATGTTCCACAATGAGGGAACATTCAATGCTCTTCAGTTAAAAATGGCAAAAAAGGCTTTGTGCCATTGCTTTTGCTCTTTCTCTCTCTCATTCGGCTGTTAATTTGCGCTTCCCAGCAGGCCTTCAACAGAAGAAGCCAAAATCTGGGGTTAGATCCTTAGTCACTGGATATTGTTAGTGCTCTCTCTTCCAAAGACACTGCAGCTATGACAGTTTACATCAGCTAAAGAGCTGCCTGCAGGGCTTGAAATGCAGTCAATTGTTGTCCCTCTTCTCCCTTCACCACACAAGCAAAGTTTTCTAACTCTTCTATGATAATTTGCATGCTACAGGGAAGAGGAGGGGAGAGAAGAGGAGGGCAGTTCCCTAGATTAAACATTTGCTATTGAAGGCTAGGACAGAAACCCACAAAACTGCAAGCGATCCGAATGCATCACATGGAAATGATGATGGAAAACCCCAGTGAATAAACACACCAGCAAAAAGCCTGCCTCTAAATAACATATTATTGTAGGTTTTCTTAAAAAAAAAAAAAAAAAAAAAAAAAAAAAGCAAACGGAATTTATAGTTGTTGCATGTTTTTAATATAAACATTTCCTTCTGTATTCTGCTTTTTCTCTTCTCTCCATAAATTTCTCTCCTCCCTCTACAGTCAGTACATTCAAAAGGGAGACATCACAAAAACAACCAGGCCAAGTACAATTGAAGAAGTATGCAGAAGCACAGAGCAGGCTACAGGACAAATAAGAGTAGAGAGTTGTTGTTTTTTTTCCCTTCAAGGATCATTTGGTTAGCATCAAAACAGAGCTGATGAGCTGTTCAGAAATCTCTCTCAATGAAGGGTAGGATGGAAACTCACATGTATGTGGACACCCTCTCACCAGAGGAGGCTCTGCAACATAGAGCCCTTCCATATCTGGCCCATCAAAAGACTGGGACTTTAAGGTATCTTCCCCAAGTAACAGCCATGAACTGAGTTTAGGTGCTGTAAAACTGAGTGAGCAGAAGCAGTGGGTTTTATTTTACCTACCTCAAAGTTAGATCTAAGTCCTTTCCATAGTCAAGAGAGATTGTGTATCTCCCCAGCAGGGCTTTTCCCACCTCCTTTAGGATGGGCTGTGTACCTTTAGAGGTACTTGCCTTTCTCCACCGCCTCTAGAGGGCATCTTAGATACTTTTTTATAGCTAGAAAAACTGGATTACTCTCACTTGTCAAAATTGGTTCCTTCAGTTCTTGCAGTTTGACTAATAAGATTAATCAGTGAAGTGAACTGACTCAGGACAATCTTGAACATCAGGAACTTAGAAAATTCAAGACAAGATAAAGGAGTCCAAGCTCTCTGCTGATGTAAAGGAATGAAATTTATAGTTCCTGTCTGTTCTGTTATTAGGAGAACATTGTATTTTGATAAAGAAAGCTTTGTATTCCAGTTCATGAAGTACAGAACATGTGTTGGTTGTGCCCAAAATGCCAGCCTAGTAATTTCCAGTCTAGTAGTTTTGACAGACTTAATGAACAGGCCATTTGCTCAACAAAAAAAAAAAACAACAAGGACTGGAATATAGAGATAACTGTATTAGGTGGACTGACAGGCTCTTTAAGAATAACTGTGTAAGGCCTGCCCTAAATATTCGTAGTCATTCTGTGCTAGTACCTCCTCACTTTCTTAAGCATGAAATCCACTTACATATTCAAAAAAGAAAAAAGCAAGGGGTAGGGGGTGAAGAAGAAATTGGCATTTTCGGTGTACAAGCATATTTACATAATCAGGGCAAAAACCTGCATTTTAAAAATGCCCTAGATACATATTTACATGAGAAAATGCAATGACTCCAAAGAGGCTGATAATGTGAATTTTAAGTATAGCAAACTACATATTTATACAACCAAGACAATAATCTCCATTAAGGTGGTGTTGTTTTTGTGTGTGTGTTTTTTTTCCCCCACATTGTCACATTAGAAAACAGAACAGTTATTAAATCCATACAACTCCATATTAACTCCTCAATACTGCTTGTCCTAAGGGCATTCCTGAGCTAGTAAGTGCATGCAGAAACCTAGAAACCTGCTCATGAGGAAAGGAGTGTTTCCCTCTCTTGCTGGGTTTTGCTCAATTATTAGTCCTCTTCCAAGAGGTCTCTGTAACTACAGCTTCTCTACTGCAAGCAGTATCCCTCTCATGCTATTGCTGATCTGCAGCAAGATCTCCAGCCACAGTTCCAGTGACACAGGTACAGGTATTAGCACAACTCCGAAAATGAGAGATACTAAATGTTGTATTCTTCTGCTAGTCCTCCATCTGCAATCAACCCAACTACATTAGTATATTTGTGGACACACTTATTATTTTTTTTTAATAGACTAAAAATAATAAATTATAAAACATTTTAAAGATTAATGCATGCTGCATAAGATTAAAGACACTGTCTAATTCATTTGCTTCTCCTCTTCCACAGGAAAATCCCTCTTTCCTAAAAGACCAAAAACTTAAAGACAGTCAAAGACAGAGCTGTGACTGGCACAGGAAGGACAAACATCCACCATCAAAAGTACTGGTTGTCTTTCACCTCTGCTGCATTCCCTCCCTTCCAGTTCGACTGTACTGGAAGAATCTCTGAACTTCCTCCAATGCTCCAAGCACTGCACCTGCTGTCTGCTGTGCATGCCACATCCTTCCTCCCCTCTGCTCTCAGGGTGTAGAGCTGTGTCTACAGTTGAGTGTTTTAGTAAGGCTTTGCTTTGGGTTTCCAACTCCTACTAAGACAGGCTTCTTGAGCACATCTGGACAGAGCTTGGACAGGCAGGTAGAGGTAGCAGCAGCAAGCAGTAATCAGCACAGAGAACTAATGCAACATCGTTCTTGGGTACAGTCCACAACCTCATATCAGCAATGGCTGATGTTTCACAGTATTTTGATTTGCTGGCCAGTCTTTATTCAGGGTTTTATTTTGCATGGGCTAACTTCTGCTGCTCTTGTTCTCCGGTCTGGCTGTACTCCCTGCTCTCACATTAATGGAGAACTTCTAGTAAAATGTTTTTCTCTGATAAGTACCCATCCTTTGCACCTTCTAACTCTGGCTCAGTAAACCCCATCTTCACCTTACACACCTGAGAATCCAATGAGAGAACCCAAATAATGTGAGGAATCACCATTTCAAGGGTTGCCTCTGCATCATCCCCAGCCATCACCAGGGCTTAGGGACACAAACCAAATTCACATACTCCATCAGAAAAAAGTACCACACTACAGCAAATAGCATCACAGGCCACCTGATCATGAAGAAGAGAACAGTGCTGAAAGATTTGAAGGGTTTCACGTTCTTCCCAAGAGAATTATAGAAAAACAAGGAGTTTGGCTACCAGCACAATCTATGCTGCCTGGTAGGCAAAAATTTTCATAAACAGTTGTAGCAATTTCTTACTCAAATTAAGCACACAGTGGTATTTGCACAAACACAAGCCACTTGAGGAAAGATCCAAGCTGTGGGTATCCCTGACAGTTGCTTGCAAATGTGAAAGCTGTTGTATGGCTCTTCTATGAATATTTCCCTCTGTGCAAACCCACTGGTGTGAGCACCAATAAATGGACATCAGGACGGAGAGAGAGTGCAGAAGAAAACAAACTTCCACAGGGTCATCAAAAGATCAGTCAAGAAGTAAGTTACACAGCCAGAACAAGTGAACCAAGAAATCAGTTGTGCTTTCAATAGCTTACGTTATTTGGGCCATAAAGCTGACACGGAGACTGCACTCTTGCATTCCAATCTGACACATTTATTGGAGAAGTAGAAAGATAATGTTTGCCTATTAACAATTGCTGTCTGCTGTAAATCACTGCTGGACCTCCCTTGAAGCACATTGCCTCCCATTTATCTCACAGGCATCAAGGAACCCCTTGCCCTCTTCAGCTTCTTGGTTAGCAATTAAATGAAAACATTGCATTTTGGGGAGAAGAGTGGTTTACAAAAGATGGAGTACAAGACTGATAGCTCCAATACGAGGTTCAAACATGGTTTTAGGATATACATGACATATTTGATTGAATCCCAAAAAAAGAAAGAATCACAGAGCCACAGAATATCCTTAGTTAGAAGATTTGACTTCATTTTGTTTCTCTTTCTGGAAACTAAAAAAAAAAAAAAAAAAAAAAAGAATATAGCTTAAAGTTTGTCAGTATGGGGAGAAAGTATGACAGAAACCAGAGGCTCTTCAGAGTGGGAGACTACAGTGGCAGAATTTAGTGCTAAAATTATAATTTTCATGAATCTGAGTTATGCTGAACAATTCCAAGACTGAAGGGTTTTTTTTTTAAACTAACTAAAGAACATTCTTTGTAATTCCCATACCATTCATGTGAACATCAACTGATAAAGGGTTGTTGTGGGAAATATAGGGACGTGGAAAATGCGGAGATGAGATATTTCTATGCACCTTCTTATCATCTGGACTCCAAGGATTTGACCGGTTACATTCCCTTATAAACCCATTGCTTCTGATGTCAGATGAAAATGTGTCTCACAGAATTCCCAGTTCACACTACATTTAAGGTCTGCGGGTCTGGAGTTGGGCATACACTGAAGCATCTGTCTGCAGCAAGATGTTGGGGCCAGGTGGGGAGAGAAATGAGAGCCCCCAGCAGCCAAGTACACTGACGCAGGAGGGTGGGTGACTGCGGGTGCTGTCTTGATTTACTCACAGACTGCAAATACAAAGCAGATATTTTTATGTTCTGTTACTAATGTTAACCACAAAACTAGAAAGGTTCTCCATAGTCAATAAAGATAACAGTATGAAATCCACAAGGGCCAAGCTGCTACAGAAATGTGAAGTTGTAGAAAAAGTTAATAAATTTCTGGGGAATGCTCCAGGCTTACTCTGTTTCCAAGGAATCCAGAGACTCCCAGCATACGTCGTTCACAGCCCTGCCTTCCCAGCGCCTGCTCAAAAGGGGGCTTGGATGGACTTCAAGGGAAATCTGCAGCTATCTGTGTCCACTGCCAGGAGAAGTTTAATAGCGCAGTGCAACAAAGCACTGCTGTCAGTTGATAGAAGACTGGAGCAACAGATTGGATGCATGCCTGCCTCTGGGGAAACACGCTGCAATCCAAGAGAACCTCCCATCATTTTGATATAGCGATCCCCCTTTCAAAAGCTGGATTCACATTATCCAGGATGGACAGACAATGATCCTTATGCTCTTGTGCAATGATGCGATCATGCTGTGCTGCTATCATGCCGTGAAAACAGAACTCCCTCTAAAATCCTAACATTCTCACAAAACCATTTTAAGAGCAAGGAAGGAAGAAAACAGTTTCTAGCCCTTAAAATGGTACAGAAAAATGAGAACTTAAAAGGAGCAAGTTGATATAGCCACATTCCGCTGGGATGGCAATACTGTTGCTGCAAAGTTCACTTTTCATAGAATTACAGAGTGGTTTGGGATGGACAGAGCCTTAAAGACCATTTAATTCCAAACCTCTGCCATAGGCAGGGTCACCTCCCACTAGAGCAGGCTGCCCAAAGCCACAATTGGCCTGGCCATGAACACTTCTAGGAATGGAGCATTCACAACTTCTCTTAGGAAGGTAGCAAGGTTTCCCAGATAGCAGCTTCCTGCTCACCCCTCACATCTCCAGAATAATGAGGTATAATATCAAGGAGGTACATGTGGGAAGGGAAAAATGAATGAAGGGAACAGATAACTGGCCAGGGCCAGGACAGACCTGTATTTCCTACTCTGGCTACTCTTCTTAAGAATTACTCTTTGATACAGTGCACACTCAGCCTCAGAATTTGCGTCTAGATAACTTCAGATCCATTTGTCTGAAAAACTGATTACAAGTTTAGAAGCATGTGGAAACAACACCTACCTTCAGAAACTACATTACCAAGAGAAGGAAGAAAATGAAACACAGCCTTAGCAAATGGAAAACAAAATGTGAGCAGGAAGGAGTCTTGTGCTTTTGAGATAGTTAAAGGGGAAAAGGAAATTATAAAAAGGTACATATAAGTGTATGAACAATTTTACTGTTATTCTTGCTATGCAGCAGGATATAAAGTTGTTTTAAAAGGTCTTTTGAATATTTCACAATGAGCACAATTAAAAGGTTTATTTTTACCTTTCACCTTTCTGGTTGTAAGTTAAAGTCGTTCTGTTGATCAGAATAATTATGGTTATAATGGGAAATAAAAGGAATCTGTTAATCACAGATACACAAACCAGCAATACTGGAGGTACAGTCACAACACAGTATTCTGCTGCTTAAATTGGTTTCATGTGTGAATTTTATTTCTCCTTAAAATGTGTGTGTGTGTCTATATGTACATAAATATACTATGTGAGCCTTTATGAAGTCAATATGAATTTTTACAACTGCAGAATAAGCAGGAAGGCCTTCTGGTTTGGGAAGAAAGAAAAGAAACAGGCACTACAAAAAGCAAAATAGTGGCTACAACTTAAAGATTAAAAACAGACAAAGTAATGTCAGAATGTGGATTCAACACTGACTTTGCAGTTATTACCATATGAAAACACACAATCTCATGATTTGTACTCTGTTCAAAACCCACTGGTGCCAGCTTTTGTCAGAAGCAGGGAAGCAGATCACACAATCTACTCATTCTCACAGTTCTTATCTTCCCAAAAGTTTTTAATCTGCTGGTATCATACTGGAAACTTCTTCTGCAGTGTCTATCTAGAAGGAGTGCATTTTCACTATTCTTCAGAAGTCTAACTGGTGGTTAGGTCTCTCAGTAGTTTTGCTTGCTTTCTTAACATTGCCTTATTGCTTAGGGCTGTATGGACCCTGTTGTAGTAACCCAAAGCATCTAACCTATGGAAACACTCTTCCTCTAAGAAGTAAAAACAAATCAACTCTTTTTCAAGGTTCAGGATAGCTTAGCAGCTGACTTCTAATTCATACTCTTCACATTCTTGCTGAGGCTCCAGCTTATCATATTGGCTGCCATTTTTCTGTTGCTTTCTGATTAGTGAGACATGCTTTAGATTTCCAGGGCACTGCTGAAACACGTGTTCCTGCAGTATTCATGCTCAGTAGTGTTACAGCAAGCAGAGTAGAAATGATGAATGAGTATCTATGAGTACATAGCTTTATTCTGATCTCTGTGTCAATCAAGAGACTCAATTGCTTCCCAAATAGCAAGGACGTTGTTAAAAAAATCAGAAGGTACTGAGATGACAGAATACTTGCCCTGGAATTGGCCATATTTTGATTTTCACAGAGCAGTGATCTCTATGAAGCACTTTTTCTCTTTTACACCAAATAGGTTCTCAAAACAAGAGTTTCCAGTAAGTCTTCATAATCTTAGACTAGAATCATAGAATCATAAATGCTGGAAAAGAACACCTAATATCATGTATCTCAACAATCAGCCCATCACACCATATCAACTAACCACATCCCACAGTGCCACATCCACATGTTTCTTGGATCACCTCCAGGGATGGTGACTCCACCACATCCCTGGGCAAATAATGCCTAGCAATTCTGTCCTGGTAGGACTCTGAAGAGAAGAGCAAGCAGAATATGACAACCAATGCACTGTTAGCCATGGTACTCATGAGGACACAACAAAGGTCTCAGCTTCTTCACCTGCTGAATCATCTTAATCTTTATTTTGCAAAAAGCAAGCAAGCAAACAAACAAACAAAAACAACAAACAAACACAAAAAAACAAAACGAAAAAACCCACCCTGTATTCCTAGCCTGCAGAGTTGTAAGGGAAATATTTCTTAATGAGCCAAAGGGTAGCTTAGCTGTCCAATTCCACCTGGAGGAAGCCTACCAGAGCTGTTTCACAAAGTATAAGCAATTTTTGTTCACCTCAAGCACAGCAAATGTGTGAGCACAGCAAAGTAGCAGTGCCACATGGGCACTGTGTGAGATACATGAAGGACTTCCAATACTTTCAGTTAAGTCATGGCTCGTGACAGCAACTTAAATGTGGCTTCTCCAGGTGAGCTTACAAGAATACAAGAAGGTGTGTATGCCACCATATCCAATGCTACTGCACCAAAAAACAAAACAAAACAAAACAAAAAAAACCCAAAAAAAAACAGAAGACCTAAGCTTCTGAGCAGTCAATTTCATAAGTTAATATTATGCTAATAATATTAACACTACACTCATTTCAAAATTAATATGGAAACCAACAGCACAGGTAATGCTAACTTTGGCATGTTACAGCTTATTAGAAAAGACAGAAAAAACCGAAACTGCATGGTACTTAGTTGGAGGTCCCACAGGATCCCAAACCAGGATTCCATGAAGCATTTTGTAGCAAATTCTTAAATCAGAACTATATGTGTCACTACAGAGCTGTCAGATGATACGGTTGCCAGGTTTCAACATCCCCTCTCTTTTTTGCACACAACTATGTACACAAATACTCCCACAGATTCAACAAAGCTCTTGCACACACCTCTGCCAAACCCTTGTCTGCATATGTATGAATTCCCTTAAAACTGGCATGAGTTCAGTGAGAAAAAGAATGTATTTCTATCTGTGCCATAATGCATGCAGAAGTGCTTTCTACTGCTGCCATGTGTTATTAAAAAAAAAAAATCAGTTAAAGCAAAACAATTACAAATATTAAAAAAGCGAGAGGGGAGGGAATAACAGGAAAAATATTTTTCCATGACACTTTGAATAAGTAGTATTTAGAGTAAAGACTGACATTCTTCACGATGAACTCAAAGCAGTTCACCAGCCATTGAAAATGACAGGCTACAATTAATTAATAATGTAATACATTAGATTGTCACAAGCTGCTTGTACTAGAAAAGTACTTAAACACAACCACAAAATACGCAACTGTGGAGGAGGACTGGGGCGAGGGCAAGCTGGGTGCCCACCATGAAATCCCACCTCCATTCAGCAACCACTCACCAGCTGTAAGGCTCTGATTTTGGTCTAGGATTCTGTATCAGATTTTGCTCTCAATTTACTCTGTGAGATCACAATAGTTTCCAGCACCTGCATTTCTGCCGAAGTTGGAAACCAACTGCCATATTCAGACAACTGTTTGATACACAGGTCTCTGAGTTAGCTATTGTGGTTACTTCTTAATGCAAGAATAAGATTTATCCAAGGTACTTTTAGCTTCCTGGAAAGATGTCCTCATCCTCTGCGGGAGTGCTACCAACCCAAAAGGCTAAGACACTTTTCTCCCAAACTTGAGAGACAGTGGCATTTTGGACCTTGGGTAAAGAACTGATTATGGCATGCATGCCCCAAAACACACTGCTGTATCCTGAACTGTCATGATTTAAAAATGCAAAATAATGAACAACAACTTGACACCTCCCCCTTATAGGGCACATATCCTTACAGGTAAAAGAGTGCTCTATATACTGAGGGGGGCAGAGGGATTAAAGGGAGAGAGAGGTGAGGAAAACAGCAAGCATATTCTGAAAGTACCATGCAAAATGGGAAGATGCTCTCTTTCCATTTGCATTACACGTTTTCTTTTTTTGCCCATGTTCCCCACCTTTCGGTGTCTCTCACCAGGACACATAATGTGGAGTTTCTTCACAGAACCCTTTGGAACTGGGTTCCACACAGTTCCATTTTCAGGGACAGAGTGTGTTGCATTTCATAGAATCATAGAATCACAAGGTTGGAAAGGACCAACAAGATCATCTAGTCCAACCGTCCTCCCTTTACCATACCTACAGAAAAAAGCACTAAACCATATCTTCTAGCTCCCTATCCAGATGCCTCTTGAACACTGCCAGGAATGGCTGTTTCTCACAGAAGTGGCTGCCTGACTGTTGCAGATTAATAATCTCTCTCCTTGACCCCATCTAAACTTGCTGTTGTTCCCCCACTGGTTGGTATGGGATCCAGCAAGGTGGGGGCAGCAGGGAACAGAGCAAAGCAGGATAAAGGGTGTATAAAATGGTGCAAAGGAGCACGGTCACCCAGCAGGAACTCAGACAATACACAGGAAAAGCAACACAGATCACTGTAGTTGTTTTTCACTATTTTACATTTTTAAATCATGACTGTTCCTGACGTAGCATTTTTATTTTATTTTATTTTATTATTTATTTTTTATTTTTGGTCGTTCTTACAACAGCTTCCTGAGGAGGTGAGACAATCTGTTATTTATCATCTCCGAAGAAGATTTCAGGCTGATGGGTGGTCAAGTGAAACTGTTAGAAATGGCATGGAGCCCAAACTAAAAGCATGAGGAGGCCTTACACACAGAGACCCACTCTGGATTCATGAAGTCGAGCTGTCATGGCAGAAGATAAGGAAAAACAAGAATGTGACTTCTCTGACGACAGAGATCCCACAGATTTCATTTCTTAATGGCACTCCAGAAACAATTACTCATCCTCACGCAGGCTTGAATCTTCATTTTTTCCACATAATTTCCTGCTTCCCAGAGAATTTTGTCTTTTCAAGCCCCTTCTGTTTTCACAAGGATTATCCCTCCCAAGTTGTGGTTTTGAAGGCATTCACATCCATATACATAATACAGTGCTTTAAAGGTTCCTCTCCTCTTTGGCTAACCATTCTTAACCCACTACCCTACCAGGACAGTCCAGTGAGAAGCAGAGTCTCTTTGGTCTCCCCTACAGTTGGAGATAAGGCATTTTCAGAAAGCAGCTCAGGTCTTATGACAGGGTGACTACACTGCTCCTTTGGGACCTTGTGGGTGGAATGAGCCCAGAACTTAACAAACAAGTCTCTTTGTCTGGCAACCATGGAATCATTGGAGATCTTTAAGATCACCTAGTCCAACCATCAAGCCATCACCACCATGTTAACTTACCATGTCCTTCAGTGATACATCTACATGTTTCTTTCACTTTCAGGGACTGACTCCACCATCTCCCTGGCTATTGCCTCACCTCTCTCCCTCTCAGAAGAATTTTTTCCTAATACTCAACTTGAGCTCAGGGACTGGGAGCTCTTGGAGTGTAAAGCAGCAACACTCAACCCATGTATGTCCAGGATGTGGAAAAGACTACGGTCTATCTCTGACTCATGTTGTTTCTTAGTTTATTCCTCTTGGCTATGGTCTACATTTCTTGGTGGAAAATTCTCTGTTGGCAGATCAGTTTTGCACTTGTTGCACATATGCTGCTTTGACATATTAATAACTTAATTTGCCCTGAAAAGCAGTAACATGCAGTGGAATTAATATTTCTAATTATTTTATTTTATTTTTTAAGCAAAAAAAAAAAAAAGTCTCTTATTCAACCTGTTTAATAGGTTGAGTGGTCATTTTGTATTTAAAAAATAACCAAGAATGCATTGCTTCCCAGTCACTCCCACATTTTTAATCTGATGTTTTAACAGTTGCAGGATCAGGGAAGTGATAATTTTTGGCATAATATTCAGAAAGATGATCCTGCAATAGTACTCTGTACCAAGCAAAGTGCTCAAATGAACAGAGCTTAAAAGTGATTAATATAGCAGCAGTGAGATAACCCTGACAAGAGCATCTGGTGTTTGTTAACTGAAGATTACTGCTTTTAAAGTTTTAATTGGGCGGTATTAATTTGATGCTTCTCTTCACTAGACATATTTCATGTCACAAAGTTAAGCCAGGTTTTGTTCAGCAAAACTGTAAACAGGCAATTAATCAGAGAAAAGCACGGACCCCTCCTTATGCTTGGAACACACCCTGAAAGTCATTTTCATGGGGTTTTACTTCCTGAAATCAAGGAGACTCCTACAGCTGAGGGCTAGCATGATGTTCTGAACACTGAGTGATGATTCCGTAATTACCAGGAGACTGTACAACACTGCCAAATCCGCCAGGAGCCCTTACTGGTACAAACATTCTGCACGCTTCAGCATGGATCTTCTTCATGAGAAATGGTTTACAAGAATAGGACTGCAGCAGTCCTTTGTTTTCCTTGTCTGTTTGAACAGAATATTGCCTTGCCCACACTGAAGAAGGCAGAAGTTCTGCTTTTGCACCAGAGAGTTCTGATTCACTCAGGAGCAGCTTTGCCAGTGTTCAGGACTCTTCTCATAACACTATGACCAAAGCCAAGCGGAACATAAGAGAAAATTTACTACCATGTTACCTAGATGATACAGAGCAAGATTAGAAACCAGTTTAGGATAGTGCCAGCAAAGCTATGTTAACTCCTTCTACCCTGCAGCTGAGTTAGTTAATGGCAGGGGAACTGCAGGAAGTGATTTGGTCAGCACCAATCCCACCCACCTATGTAAACAATAGAGAAATGTAAGAGTTTCCCATGTACTCTGATACGTCTTGGTGTTTTTGAGTTTCAGCCAAAATTTTCAGACTATATTGCTTTTATCAAGCTTATCACCCTCCCTTCTATCCATTCCTTCCTTCTCTCCCTCCTTCCCTCCTTCCAAAATCAGTTACCCAACACAAAAAAGACACCTATCTAAGTAGCGATAGTAGATTCTTACCTAAGGAGGCTTCCAGAGTTATGCACAAGCTGTTTTCACACTGACAGCACGCTGACTTGTGAAAGAAGATTAGAAACCACAAGACAATGCTATTTATGAGAACAATTTCTACTTCTGCACTGGAATAAGAAGAGGTTTTAATCTATGACTATGATGAAATGTCATAGTAAAATGCGCAGGTGTTCTAACAAGGTACACACACACACAAAGCATAGACCATAATGCTGTCATTTTCTGGTAGACTGAAATTATGATTGTACACAAGAGTCTAGTGCATTATGTAGGTATGAGAATACTTTTACATGAACAGCTAAACAGCTACATAGAGAATAGCTATATAATGTCTATTCTCATTACATGGTTGCCATAAAGCTAATTTGTCCTGAATTAAGTTGTTCATCTCACAGATCCACAGCAGAGGAATTAGGATTGATTAAAAGTAGTTCCAGTCATGATCTCCTTGAACTTGGTGTCATAGGTTTGCAGCTGAGTGCCAATGTAAATTAGACTGCTACAATTTGCCTTTCATTAGCCATCAGGCTTTTGTTTGAAATACCCCCGAGGAAACTCTGACCTACTCATTGATCTGTAGAAACACACTTTACTCCCACAGGCACAGTTCAGGGCAGCATGCAGCATGAGCCTGGTGTTAACTTGGTGGATACCCTGACCTGTCTCAGCAGAACCACTCAAAAACTCAGTGTTGTGCTCCTTCACAGACTTACTGAGCACAGAGCTAAAAGCAGATCAGACTGAGAAACCAGACACGTTCCAATAGCTTCATTTTTCTTTTTCATTTTAACTTGGGACCAAAAGACACATAACAGACATTTTCAAGTGACTAGAACACAATGTGTTTTCCAGATTTCCAAAACCAGCCAAGCTAGCTGCTCAGACCCTGGGAAGTCACAGTTCTCTGGCAGCACCATGGACAACGGGACTCCTGGATCATGAATGGGGTGGGGGACTCAAACCGAGCAGAAAGCCTCAAGTCCTTGGAGACTTGGGGTGGAGAGCTGGGCCTGACAGCAAGGTTCTCTCTGCAAGGATGGGGAATCTGGGGAACCAGCTGGTTGTGAGGCTAGAAGCTACAAGGGGCATCTCCTTGGGACAGAGTTTCATAGAATCATAGAATTGCTTGAGTTGGAAGGGACTCTTAATGGCCATCTAGTCTAATCCCCTGCAGTGAACCTACAGACACCTACAGTTAGATTAAGGTGCTCAGAGCCCTGTCCAGCCTGACCTTGAGTGTCTCAAGAGATGGGGCATCCAACACCTCTCTGAGCAACCTGTGCCAGTGCCTCACTGCCCTTGTTGTAAAAACTTCTTCCTTACATCCTTCCTCCTTGTATCTAGTAACCTAATCCAGCCACAGACCCCCAAAGCTTCTTCACTTCCCACTCTGATGCTGTGTTTCAGGCAGATTTCTAAGCCGCTGGCAGATAAGCCAGCAGAAAGTCTTCAAGGTTTTTGAGAAAATCTGGCTGGCAGGAAAGTTTTGAAGCCTGTCAGACAGGATAAGTCCCACCAGAGCATGGGGGGGAAGGGGGTGATTGACAGAAATTCAGCAGCAATGATCACACTTCCATATGATGTTTTACATCCGAAAAGATGAGCACATCCTAACTTAAAAACGTTCTTTTGGAAAAAATACATCACCTCGATTTAAATGACTATCATCCAATACAGTCTCACTTTCAGCCTCACAGAACTGGATCTCCACGTGCTCCCTGCAGAAAGCCCTAATTGGAGTAATTTCTGTGGCAGATTGTTTCTCAGAGCAAGATTCATTTGGCCATTGAAAAAGATACACTATTTAGCTCCATCATGGTGCTTGCTATGTTGTAACTGAATGATAAGAGGAAAATATTCCCCTAACACAAAATATTCAGTCTTAGAAACAAAACCAGGTGGTTTACATGAGTTGCGCAAGGTATCCTACAGTTACCAAATTACTGAATGGCAGCAGCAACCTGAGTCCATCCCACTGCACAGACTTTCACTTTCCCCCTTAAAGTTTTGCAGAAGAGCTCACCGTACCAAGTTGTAGTGGTTAAGAAATACTATTTCAAAGAAATCTGTCATCCAGATTTTAATAGGGTTTCAGCCACTTCAAAGCTGTTCGTTTCTAACAGTTTTAATCCTTTTTCAGCCGCTGGCTGTCTCCCTGCCAAAGTCAAGTCAATTAGTTAAGAAGTCATTAGAAAAGCCCTCAGATACGAAAGCTATGCCTTAAAGTCCATCTCTATTGCAGTCTCCAACAAAAGACAGGGCTGACACTTTGGCACGATTTCAGCCTCTTGGTCTACCTGGAAAACAAATACAAAATCATCTGCTTTGTTTGATTGCATGCATACCTGCTGAAATAGGCTTCCTATGGGAAAGCAGACAAGCAGGCAGGGCAGCAGCCACAACTTCTGAGCTGATGGCCACACAAGGAACCAGTTGCTTCTGCAGATGACAAAGTCATGCTCAATTTTTCATGTCCCTGGAGATGCTGCTGTATGCACTGTCCTGTGCACAGAAGTGATCAGCAGGATGTTCAGTCCTAGCCAGCTCCCATACCAAAACCAGCCCCTCCACCACAGCCAAATCATAGAATCACAGAATCGTTTGAGTTGGAAGGGACCTTTAAAAGTCATCTGGCCCAACTCCCCTGCAATGCACAGGGACACCCACAGCCACATCAGGGTGCTCAGAGCCCTGCTCAGCCTGACCTTAAATGTTTCCTGGGATGCACCCACCACCTCTCTGGACAACCTAACAATGGGTTCTGGCTCACAGCTGCTCTCCCTGTGGGGTCCTGCACAACCCAGACTTCTCCGCCAAGAGAAACACTTGGCTCCTTTCTGCCTACAGCATGGGTGAGGAGTGGAGCAGTGCCCCAAGGCAGAACAGGGAGTGAACCAACCTGACAGCATAGCAACACCCAGGGAAATTTATTTTCATTTTTGGCCCATCTTCTCCAGCAAGCTCATTTCATATTGCCATACAAGTTGTAAGGTATGCCAAAACTCAGTATTTTTGCACTCCTAGGCCTGCTCTGAACAGACTTAGGCATAGCAATGGTAGAAACACCCGTCTCAGTGGCACCACCATGTCACACAGCCACAGCTGCACCAAGAGCAGCCAGCACCCACACAGCAGCCCTGCATGTAGGAGAGGATCCCTTCCTCCACTATAGTGAATGTGGCATTTGCTGCTGACCTCACTCAGCCACACCTCAGCAAACAGCACAGGGGAGAGCAAAGCAAACCTGGTCTGCAGCACGCAGCCCTCCCAGCATACATGATGCAGAGACAGTGCACTGGAAACTATCTGATGGGTCTTTTTCCTGAACCCATTTGCATCCTAAGGCAAGCTGTCATCAAACTTGGTGTTGCAAAATAGAAACTGGCAGGGACCAAAGGCAAGAAGCATGTGCCTGCTGCAAACACTTCCTCATGGATCCCTGCATTTTGCATTGCAGCACAGCAGCAAACAATTATATCAAGCAACTCAAATTTGCTCAAATTACACATATTTACCCCTACAGTAAGTCAGAATGGGAGTTGATTCATTCATCACTCCAAGGAAACTGGATGGAGTGACTAATATGGAAATGATCATAATTTTCCCTGCCCTTAATTTTGAAGCTGAGTTCAGCTTGATGAACTCAAACATACAGCCTGATGATGGCAAAAGATAGGTTGTAAATATTTTGATAGAGCAGCATGAAGCAGGAGGCTTAGTGTTAAGACATCATAGCATGAAGCAGAAAGGGATGCTCTTGCTGTACTTAGAATTTTCACATTAGAAAAATAGTGTCAAAATAGAAGAAAGGTGGGAAATGGTCTAACAAGTGAGGGCTAGGAGATGGCTTAAGTGAGAAGAATGGGAGAGCTACCAGTTCTTGTGCAGAAATGGTAAGGAGATAAACCTTCAAATTGAGAGTGCTGTTAAGTACAAGCTGTAGCACAATGAGCTTACAAAAATGAAACAAGATTACTCTTTGCAGCCTTAGATTAAAGAGTTTGGGCCAAGTAAAAGCCAGTGGAGACAAGGAAACTACTCAGTAATGCTTCTGAACCAACCAAGTCAGTGCACATTGCTGACATGCTCTACCTTCTCAGTGTGCTTTAATCCCCTTTGGATGTGACCAGTAGAATAGAAGTCCTATTTCTCCTCCTTGTCCTTCTCCTGTACAGCAAACACTTCATGCCGTGTAGCCTTGCAAAAAAGTTGTCCTGAGGACTAAGATGACCATGGGGGTTTTATGGCTGGCACCACCTCATAGTGATTCAATGTCCGGACATCTGGGCACTGCTGTGAAGCCAGCCTGAATGGTATGGCCTGCAACTACTGAAAATCAAAGCTAGCAGAAAGCTGCTCAGTGTGGGACCAAACCTCATCTCTTCCCCAGCACCAGGTCCCAGCTCATATCCATGTCTGCTCTAGCTGACTGCCAGTCTTTCCAATCTTATGCTGGAAATTTTCTGATCATCATCCACTTGCAGCATGAGACCTGGTTTCTGCCTCATGCTGAACCCAGCAATATGCAATTCAGCCCAGTGTGGATATCAGTCCCCTGCCCAGGGCACGCAGCAACCTCCACTCGGTGCTGTGCTCCTGCCCTGAAGGACTCCTTGCAGCAAGACAGCAGACAGAGCTGGCTCCCAAAGCACAGCTGGAGGGCAGGACTGTCCCTAATCTTCCAAGAGATCAAAAGCAGCTGGGATGAGGAGGGGCAGTGGGGGACTGTCCTTGGCTTCTTGCCTACTCTGTTAATTAGCATATCTGTTCCTCAAACGTGGCAACTGTGACCATTCTGCCAGCAGAGATAAATCAAATAGGGGGTAAAGCACAGACTGCATTCACAGAATCACAGAACCATAGAGTTTGGAAGGAAACCCTGGGAATCATCTGGCCCATCTAGTTCTCTGCTAAGGCAGGCCCCTGTAGCAGGTCACACAGGTAGGTATCCAGAGATGTTGTGAATATCTCCAGAGAAGGAGACTCCACAGCCTCCCTAAGCAGCCTGTCCTAGGGCTGTCACCCTCACAGTCAAGTTCTTCCTTCTGTAAGTATGGAGCTTCCTGTGTAACTGTTTATGCCCACTGACCCTTGTTCTATCACCACTTATCACCAGAAAGTGTCCACCCTCATTGAGTTGACTCCCACCCTTTAGATATTTACAAACTGTTACGAGACCTCAATTTGCCTTCTCTTCTGCAGGCTGAACAGCCCCAGGTCTCTCAGCCTCCCTCATACAGGAGATGCTCCAGGCCCCTCATTACTCTGTGGCCCACTGCTGGGCTGTCTCCAGAAGTTCCTTGCCCTGGGGCAGTGGCATGGCTCAGCTCACAGGCAATTAAATCTTTGCCCATCTCAACACAATGTGACAATATGGGGTGCTGGGAATAGCCCCTGGGCTACCTGAATTGCAGCCTGGTGCTGCCCAGCAGAGCAGTGCTTACCTGGATGACACAGCAATAGTGTACCGCCATGGGTGACAGTGAGAAAGTCATCAGGCCTGTGCCATGGCCCTGAGTTATTTGGCTGCTGTGGATGTACCCTGGAAGGCTGCAAAAGATTTTTCTCTTTCAGACGACTGACTGTTATTCCAAGTAATGCTGAGAAACAACTATGGACAGCACGTGGTTAGGATAATAAGTCTGCAAAGTCTTCACAATGTCACTCTGACCTGTAAAGAGTCTGATAGTTCTATGCCAACTTCACTGAGTGTATCTTTGTTTCAGATAAGCCTCCCAAACAATCTTCAATCTGCTCCCCTCTCTTTTTATTTTTTTATTTTATTTTATTTTTTTTGAGTGAAAAACATCTGGCTGCTAACAATGCTGTTGTCATTGGAAACATAATTAAGACTTTTGTTTCTGTAAACTAAAAATAATTGTAAGTGGTATTCAGTAGCCTGCAATCTTTATGCTGTATGTATAGGAGTCATGATTTTCCTAATGAGATGGCTGTTTGAAGTGTGTTTGTATATCTCTAAAGAGAGCTGAATAGCATGTATTGATGTTAATTGCAGAGCTAACAAGTCATTCTACCCTGTTATTACATTGCCCCCTTTCACATGCTCCTAATTCATAAGCAATCTGAAAAGTTGTCTCATTTTGTTTCAGACATTACCTCCCCTGGCTGGGACCAGTTTGATGTGTTCTGCCACAAGTGCCAATACAGAATCTGGGAAAAGCATGGGGCTGCTCATTGCCTGTGTTTCAGCCATGGGATCACCAGGGTTTCCTGTAAGTGAGGCAGATTATTTAGGAAACAACCCCTCAAGCCTATTATCTGCTTCATGCAAAATCTCGCTTGGATTACCACCCACTTCAGGAAAGTGTCAAACTCAGCACTTGATTATCCAGTCCTCAGAGGACAGGAAATGGCAGGAGGAGGTCTGGGGCTTTTACAAGCACTATCACTGGCTGTAAAAGCAATACTATGAGGAACCAAGTTCAAGTTCAGTTCCAGGCTCCTCTTCTGCTACTGCAACAACACCATGGCTGCAGAAATTAGCTGATGTCTAAGGGTCTTGATAAGACAGAGGCCGGTGTCAACTGAGGCAGTTTGTGTATGTTTCTGGACCCACAGACAGATGAGCATTTGGGAAATTAATCTGCTCAACAGTTCCTATGGATTCAAGACAAGTAAAGCGAGTGATCACACTGGGCAATCCCCCATAGTCAACACCCTTTCGAGAGACTATGAAATGAAGATGGCAAATGAAGCAGTGAGCAGGGATGGCAGTCCTACTGACATTCCAACTCAGTTGCTCTAAAACCTGGCATTAAGAAGCACTGAAAGTGTC
Organism: Coturnix japonica; assembly: GCF_054131305.1. Classification (NCBI taxonomy): domain Eukaryota; kingdom Metazoa; phylum Chordata; class Aves; order Galliformes; family Phasianidae; genus Coturnix; species Coturnix japonica. Next base: position 111,027,947 of record NC_140663.1, read on the forward strand.
TCATGTGCATGCAGATGAGTAGCAACGTACCTGGGCCATGTTTCTGCACTGAAAGCTGAGAGTCTCACCTTATCCCATAAATGCACCAGCTGGAGCATTAGGAAATCTATTAAATACCACAACTGAAACAGTATTGTAGTTGAAAATGCTGGGCTCACCAGGATGTCAGTCCATGCCAGAAATGGGATTTCTACCTCATTAGTAGGTAACTGCAGAAGGATTACTTAAGTGAGAGAATAACTCAGGCAAAAAAATAATAATAATAAAATGTGGCAAGAGCCCACATGACATGAGAAAGCAAAGTGGAAACCCTTTGAAACCCTTTCCACTGTTGAGGAGAGGGGAAAACAAGGCCTCCTGCTTCCAGCTGAACCAGCAGTATCAGTCTCTGTCTCTCTCGAAACACTGCAGAACTTTTGCATTTGGAACTGTGGCACATCGCCTTGACAAATGCAAGCAGATATAGAAGGAACAGAGGGAACAGCCACACTCACGTTTTCTTAATGATCAGAACAGACAGCCAGGAGATGCTGACATCTAGGTGACGCACTATGGCAGTGTGCTGTTTACTGGGGCATGCTTACTGAGTAACACTGCTGTAGGAACATAATCCTACTAACAACACTGCAGCAGTATTTTCTCTGCTTTGCCCGTCCCTGGCACACAATAGCACATTGTTAATTACCACCACTCTCTATTTATAGCTCACCCCATGCAGTTAGCGGATGCAGACTGAGTAGGATTTTCCTCTTCCTTCCCTTGGAGAGGGCTGATTTCACAGGAATGCCCTCATGTTCCTCTGGCCTAGGCTATGCAGATGCAGAGCTCTGCAGCTTGGGGACCGCAGCTCTCATGGGAGCACCCTTTCCCTTCATTTCCATCCAGGAAACAAAGAAACCTCTGCACTTAATGCAGTCAAGACAGATGTTAACATCCATTGTGTGTGCCACCAGGGAGGCCTGTTCATCTCTCCACAAACACAAAAAATTAGTGAAGAGGTAAGGTTAGGCAGAAGAAACAGATCACTGTGGCACGCTGTTACAGTCATCGTGGCAAAAACACTTTCATTGCACAGCTGTATGCACAAAAAACCAAATAAAACACAGGCTGCTGGAGGGTCGGAATGCCCCTGTTAGTCTGAAGGGAACTGCTCTGCTGAAAGGGAATCATGGAGGAGCTGGGAGTTTCCTGCCCAGCGCTATTTGCTCCTCTTGGGGCTGAGCAAGCTTTAGCGTGTCAGGGAGGGTCACCCTTCTCTCTTTTGGATTTTGCCTTCAGTAATGGGAAGAAGATTTTTTGGCATCTGGGGAGACAAAAACTATCTTCCACATGTGAAAGCAGAAGACATACTCCTGCAAAGTGACGTGAACATTCAATTCCTATTGACAGAATGTGCTTTTAAAACAATATTCCATGTTTGCTGACTGATACATGTGCTGACAGATTATATTATTTGAGACTAATGTGCAAGGAAGTTTGTTTTACCATAACCCAAATGGACAGAGTTAAGGTTAAATGCTCCTGTTTTGCTTTTAAGAGAGAAAAGCTTAGGAATTTACCATTCTTTTGACGTTTTTTTTTATTTATGTAATGTGTCAAACTGTAAAGCATATCAGTACACACAGTCAAACAAGATGCTTGCTATACACAAGAGAGTTATGGCTTATGGAGATGATGACAGTTTCATTTTTGTATTCAACAGACATTCACCCAGTAGCGCAGAGCAGATCTTCCCTTCCTTCAATCAGCTTCATTTACAGAAATAGAGAGGAATGATGCTTAGCTGTAACCAAACTCATGCTATCTTCTATGGCACGAGGCATACCAACCACATGTACGTTGCCAAGGGTTTGGTTTAATACACACTTGTATTCTGGGAATGACTACAAAACTCCCTCTTGCAGCCTAAGGGGAAATGAATACAGGAGCATGACAAGGGCAGCCGGCAATGGAGGCCTGGATGACTTTGTCACATCCTGTGGAAAGGAAAGCTCTCCACAAGCTCTGAGGCTCCTACATATACCCTCTCCATATGTACCCCAGCCCATAGAAGCAGTGACAAGGGGCAATCGTTTGGTAAGGACTACACTAAGAGCCCTCTGCCCTGTTTCTTCTAGGTCAGCAAGTAAGTGCTGTTGCTAAATTGGAGCTTAATGTACCAACTGCCATTCAGTTGTTTCTGATTCTTCAGAATGTGTCTTTGTTTAAACATAAATCTCCATCTGGCACCCATTACCGACCCATTTCTTCATGTTGTGCATGGGTAACTAAACACAGAAGCTCAGAGGGAGGATGAACTCTGCTCATCCACATGGCCCCACAGCTCCTCAAAGAGCCATCCAGGCAGCCACAGTGGTCCACTCACCCAGTCAAGGAATTTTCTCCATTTGCAGAAGTATGTTAATGTTAGCAAATGGCAGGCTCTCCTTTGCCTATGAAGCCAAATCTCTGAGATTGGATTAGCAGAGATTGTGTTTCAGACAGATGTGTTTTAGAAGTCATAAGGAATTGTCAAGGGTAGCATTACTGAAGTGGAGAGGGCCCAACTAAGGTAGGCTCAACTACAACTATCCAAACTCAGATGGTTCAGATCTGCTTTCTGAAGCCCCAAAGGAGTGAGACACGTGTCACACAATCCCACCTCTTCCTTTCTCTCACACACCTACAGGTACCTGTGGTTTGCACCACCACTGTAAAAGAAAAGAAATCTACTCAATTCTGTGATCACAAAAAAAAAAAAAAAAAAAAAAGTTATTTTCCAGTTCCAACCAGAACAGGCTACAAAAACATCAAGCTATCCTGACTATGGCTCCCCCAAAATGTCTACTCATTGTAAAAGTGGTAAGATGAAACAGATCGTGTCTACAGTCAAGATGATCACCACACACACCGTTATTCAGAAAGTGTTTTATGTATTTGTAACAAAGAGTATAAGCACTTAACTTTTGTATCCTTCTAAATATTGAGTTGAAACTCATTCTGTTTGTCACTAAAGGTGACTCCCATATTTTGTCTGGCCACCAGAGCAAGATGAGCTCTTAGAAAAACTGTCTGATCTGGGAGCACTGCATTGGTCCTTCATGCTATCAGGTCCCTGAGGCACATGAGACAGCTTCTCTGAAAAGCTCTTCCAGCTGCATCTCCACTTCGATTCTCCCATGATGGGAGCTGGCAGAGATCTACACAAATGCTTCTGCAGTCTGAATCCACATGCAATGTTCAGAACATCATGGCGTGTTCTTCAGTCCAGAGAGTGGCAACTGTCCTCAGATCGACATGAAGAGGAGAGCAGGAAATACGAAGCTATTCAGAATAATGTGATTTTAAAGATAAATGACAAAGGGCAAACCTCACATTTTTACAGTTTGCCAACTGCTCCTCTTTCTAGATAAAGGATGACCACCGCGTTAATAAATCATGTTAGGTCTACTGTTTCTTTCTCTTAAGATAAATTCAGTCCCTGAAACTAATCCATTTTTAAAGTCAACTTAGTTGCACTAATCATCTCAATGCAATGGACAGGGAATTATATTAAATACTTTGCAAAAGGATAGTTTACATTTAAAAAGTCAAACTCCAGGCACTCACAAGATTGGTCTGAGCAATTCATAATACACTGGGCTATTTTTTCTTTATTATTTAGTTTCTATTTTTTTTTAGACACCAGGGGATATATTTTCTAATAGTTCTCTCTCATCTCTAGATGTCAAAAAAGTTAGAAGAAATCTTTGATAACCATCATGCTAGAGGAAATGGGGGTTAAATAAAGCTCACTGAAAATAAACACACTCAGCTGTTTTGTACTCAGATGTGATAAAATGAAAAAGGCCAGGATTAGGACTCTGCCCATGTGTATCCTAGAGATTTAATTTGATTAATTGCCACACTTAATTCTGTATCAAACAGCTAGTTTGGCTGTATGTATGATGATGAATGGACATACAGGTGCCAAACACTCTGGGCTTTGGCTATTAAATATGTATACTGCAAGTGTGAGCACTTACCTACTTGAACTCTGATGATTTTCTAAAAGCAGCCGTTCCTGGTGCCAGGTGATTAAGTGAGATTCGGTGTTTTATTTGAAGGACAATATAATATATAACTTCTCTAGACGCATGGAAAAGCTTATATCATACACAATGCCCATGGCAAATTTCTCATCCATTAATGACTGGTACTGACAAAACTGATGCAACCAATTAGTTGGCAAGAATTCTGATTTCAACGATCTTCGTGAAACATTCCAGAGTGTCTGTGAAGGGGACAGACAGTGATCTACGTGCCAGCCATGCTCTCAGCCTCAAACCCAAGCAGGTCAAAAACACAATGGCCAGCTTCATTGCTTTGTGCTTCCATGGTCTGTACCAAACCAAGGCCATATTTGCTGTCACATGGACTAAATGCACTCTTTCATAAGTACATGCTCCAGAAGAAGTGAGCAAAAAGTACACCGGGCTGAAACTTTGTGGTTTTCTACATGCTTCATACTTAGTGGCTGTCATTGCAAGTATTGGGAACTGTCAAGCCTGAACAAAGCAAGTGATGACAGACAGACACATATACATAGGCACATACACACATATACATATTTTAGTTAGCTGGGAAACAACCACCACAGAAATCACACAGTTTGCTTTGTGTATTATTTGCATTCATGAAGGCTCTTCCTGAGAAGCCACCCAGCTTGTTACCATCAGATTCCAAGCCACCCCTTTGCCCTTCTGTGCAAAACCAAAGCTATTGCACTTTATTCCCTCAGAGTGCAGTTTAAAGGAAAGATTTTACGAGCTGGCTGTTCTTCAAAACTGTAGGGGAAGAGAAGGGAGGAGCCATGAAAAATACTCATTTCTATTAAATCTGAGATAGTTTCACATCCCTGAGGCAGGCTCCTGTTGTTTTTGGCGAGCAGGACATAAAAAATAACACCAAGTCACAAATGCTACTTCTGAGCAGTTTCCTGTATGGGCTTTGGATTTCCTTTGTTTTCCACTATTATTATTATTGTTATTAGATAGGCGTTACAGAAAAGAGCATAGGTGCACACAGGGGGAGAAGTAGGAAAAAGCTAATCTGTCGTGTCATCGCTCCTTTAATTCAAAGCACAGAAACATTTTGTTGGAGTGTGAGGTCTGATAATCATAACCCGGCACCACCTGAATAAACAGTGTGTGGGGCAGCTTATATACCTCAGTTAGTGGGATGTGAGCAGCCTTCTGTCTGCTCTCTCCTCCAAGGAGAAAGCTAAGCATGTGAAAAGGGAAATGGGGTGAGCTCTGAAGAGTCTAGTCATTTAGTAGGGTGCAGGGCTATGGAATGCAGGGACTCGGGGACCCCAACAAATAATCAACAGTCTGCATCACAGAGAAAAGCCCGCTGAAAGGCTTGTCAGAAATCTACCTCTGCATCACGTTGTGTCCATGTCCCATACCAGGAAGTATGGGTCCCAATGCTTGTTCATGTTCCTATCACATAGGCATGAAAGGAGGCACAAGGGAACTTTTCATAACATCATGCTGGAAAAGGCTGTCCTCACCCACAGGATTACTGTTCACATTGGAAAAGAGAGTCTGAAAACAAGATGCTATAATTTAGTTTGGGTAAGGAAAGCTTCTACTTGTAAGCTGGAGGAATCCGCTGCACTAATGCATGGTGGGAAATCACTGGACCAGTAGCAGGAGAACCTGTGGGTTGTGGAATAGCAGAAGGGATCTTGTGTTGCCTGGTTTAACCCCAGTCTGACAGCTGAAACAGGAAACAGAACTTCAAATGTGGGAGATGCTCTACTGGTCGTGCAGGAAAGTGAGTATAAAAAGAGAAAACCAACGTGGGGAGATGGCTAACACACCTAGCCTTTGGACCCAAATGGCAACCAAAAATGGACTAAAAGCCTGGGGAAGAAATGAGACAAGAAAGTAAAGATGCAACCCCCTGCCCAGTGTTGTAATATAATTCCCATCTCTCTCTGCACTCACTTTCGCCTCATTCCCTCTACTCTGGATGCTCCTTCATTACCACTCCTACTTGAGATGAACTCTCCAGCCTGGTGTGTCACGCTGTGTCCTTCCTTTGATCAGTTCTTTCATGATTGTCTATCCCAAAGGACTATGCATTTTCATCTCTCTCTCCAGGATGGATGAACAAAACAGACAAGAAATTCAATAAGCTCAATGCAAGCTAAACAAGATGCATATTAACTCCACTGCTTTATCACTGGGTTGTTTAGGTTCAGTGCTTCTTTAAGTGCTCCATCCTTTAGTTGTGTCAACATAGCATATTCCTCAGGGCAAATTTTTGTATTTGCCAGAGAAACATACTTTATGCATTTATATATCTGTATTGTATCAGTGATATCATTAATGGCATCACTGGCCAGTCCTGTCATCAAATCAATGCATTCAGGAGTTTGAAGCTTAGTTGTTTGGGAAGGTGTGGGAGGAAAACAACAGCCAACAAGAAATGGAGAAAACCATATGACGTATTAAGATCTTCCATGAGGGGTTTGTATTTGCGCTGAAGAACTGGAGAATTAGCAGGGAAAAGAGGAATCTCAAAGGAGCATCTGTGCCATGTCATAGAAGAGCAGCTGCTGCAGACACCTCTGCAGTGCCAGCTGAAAATGGGCAACCTAAACTTCAGAGAGAACTCTGCGCCACATTATCATTTATGATGATGTGTCTGACATGTGTTAACATGAACAGGAGCAGCCACTTCAGAAATGGAGACTACTGCAAAGATTTTCTCTAATAAATCCATGAATTACTCCACTATAAAAACCTGGAGGTTTACAGGAACAACCAAACTGAACCTACTTCCCCACTAGCTGCTAAGCTCCCTGTTGCTCATCTTTAGCCAAGAAAGGAACAAAGGCAACGCTCAACCAATGCAGGAAAAAAGAAGTGATCTTTTCCACAGTTAAAATAATAATAATAATAATTTAAAAAAAAACAACAAACATAAAAAACCACATCAAAACAAAATCTACTTTTCTTCATCTTTAGTTTAGACATTATACAAGCATGAAGCTAGTGCTTCTTTCACAGACAGCTCAAGACTGGAATAAAAATGTACAGTCATTCTCTCGGTCATCCCACTGGTAGATCACCAAACAAGCAGCACAACAGAAGCTAAGAAACCACAAGTGGGAAAAAAAACACTATTTTTATACAAAACCCAAAAGTGTTGGAAAGGATGGAAGTTACTTAAAAGTTTTATGGGATGCAAGGAGGGCATGAAGACTCAAAAACATAAAAGCACTCTAGATGAGTCATAGACTAGGTAACAAAGAAAAATGAGCCCCCCACAGAAGGGGCTGAAGATGTATGAAGCTCACAGTCTGAAAAGATCCTTAGGATGTTATGTCTCATCTGCTGTGCACCACTGAGCATGGAAAGCCGTACAAGAGTACTTAGGTTGGACTCACCAAGTTTCACCTCAAAATAAAACCAAAACATCCCCCTTACCAGGTCTCCTTACCTCTTCCATATGAAATACAAGACCTCTCACAACTGTTGAAAAAACAGGAATGCTTTGCTACCTAACTTCTTCTTTTCACTGATTTATGACACAGCACGAAATCTGATATTTGTAGCACCAAAGCAAGAACTGTAGAATTGTTATCTTTGTCTGTAATTTGCTCTGCATCTGGATAATCACCTCCTTACCACAGAATTTCTCTGAGATATATGACCGTGCTAGCAGGCATGTTACTGCCCTCCAGCTACTCCTCTTGTATTTGCATATGGATACAAATTTCCTCTAATAATGTAGTATATATTTATTGGAGGGAAGTGGGGAAGAAGCTTTTCCTCTTTGCTTTACAAAAATGGAGGAAAATCCTTCAGGTTTCTTTTTTTTTTCCTCCAGCACATTTTCTGTGCCCTAAGATGAGAGCAATAGACTATTCTTATGTTCAGTCTGTCCCATATTCAATTAAGTGTTTAAGAGTATGCATAACTTGAGGTACATCAGTAGTTTGACTGATTTCACTGGAATGACCTTTGTGTCCGTGGCTGATCCCATGCATCTTGAAGCAGGCCTGAGAGGTTTATTCTGGTGGAAACCATGTACATCTGGACAAGTGCAGATATGTAGAAACTCTTTACAGACAGAGCCATGAAACAACAGCCAGCCATTTTGATGATCCTATAGCTGTTATCATGCTCCTGAAGATTCCTCTTCCTCTTAGATAGGAAAAATCTGCAAGATCTTGAAATGGTCATGGTGGTCATTGTGGCAAATAATCAAAGCATATCTCCAAGACATATTTTCTCCCCTTCAACCTAGTATTGCTTAAACCAAACATGGTTTAAGCCAATGGGAAATGATGCAATCCTCCCAAATTTCACCAGTGAATTCAGGATCTCTTCCTCTTAGCTTCTTGATGATTATGGAAGCTTATCTGTGCACTGTCCTGTTTCTCCCACAGAAACTGTCAGCTGTGTTCTGTGGCTTATTCTGGTTTTGGTAACAGCTGCTCTTCTCCACCCTCCTTCCCCAGCCTTTGCTAATTCGCACAAAGGTTCCTGCGGTGTGCTTGTTCTCCCAGCGCTCTGAAATTGTTTTCAGTGTCACTGAGTATTGTGTCTAAAATGCGTCTATGAAGAAGAAAATGGAGAATCGGAGAAAATAAAGAAGAATCAAAAAATTCCAGTAGTGATGCTACTTAATCTGACCCTCTCAAGTACTGTCCTCTCTTAGCAAAAAAACCAAAACCCAAAACAACCCAACTCAAGGAGAGAAAACATTCCCCATTCTGCAGATAAGATCACAGAAAGTGGGGGAAACTATGTCAGTCCTCAGGGCACACACAGCAGTCAGCTGGAGGGAGAGGGGCAGTGAGAAGTAATACAGGCTGTAAACTTGCCAGGAGACTGGGACAGGTTTCAACCTTGTGAGCAAATCTAGGGAGAAGCTGTTTTTTCCCCATTTTCTTGTCTTTCCCTTTTTGGCTTCTCAGAAAGAAGAAAAAAGAGCTCCCTTTCTTCATAAGGACAGCAGGCAGAAAAAACGACATGATCTCAAGACAGAATTGGAAAGACTCATGCTTGGCAAACAGAAAGCAGGAGAGAGGAGAAGAAAATGACCACACCCCTGATTTTATGGCATCTGCTAATCTACGGATATTCGTGTGGGGTTGAGCAGTGAATTATAAACACCTTCCCCACTCTATGCTTTCCAAGTCTTCCTATGGGAATGAGGCATGAGGTAAGGAGTGAGGAAACTGCTACCAGATACTTAGAGCTGCTCAAGCCAAGTATGAAAATTAATCTTTCCTCTTTTCTGCTCACCTAGATGCTGGTTCCAACAGGATCTGGAAATATTTTGGTCTTACATTTTTAAAGGAAATTGTTCCATCATGGCCATTTTACTGGGTGTTGCATCTGCTATTACCTGTGTGCCTTCTGTGCTTGCCTTTACTCCTTTCCCTGATCTTCCCCTTAGTTGTGCATGTCCATGCATGGAGACAGCAAACCCCAGAACTGAGTCTCTTATAATAACAGAATTAGCATTCACCTTCCTCCCAACAACAGAGGAGACTGTACTTCTTCTGCTGTTTTTTACCCTAAAGCTACCAGAATAAACACACCCACATTCTGTCTCCAAATGGGGCCAAAAAAGTAGTGTGTAATCACATACTCTGGAACTAAGTGCTCCAGGGGCAAATAAAGACAGTTCAGTGCATGGCAACCTGGAGAGAAGTTGAAATGACAGAGGGCACTTGATGCTAACTTCTGGGCTTTTCTACCTTATCAGCATTGGTTCGCACTTACGCTCCAGCCTGGGAGAAGTAGCTATGTACTGTGCAGATAAGCCCTGGCAACAGGCTCACCCACAGCACTGTTCCCACATCCTCACAGCAGTGAGCACTGAGGAAGTCTGTAATGCTATGGGGCCATTTCTCCAGCCTTTTCAACGGAGAAAAAACAAGCACAGGAAGGAATTACCGAGTCAGTTTCACTCACTACGAACATTCTGACTATATCCTGCAGTGTATCAATGGGAAATTTGGGTTGCAACTATCTATCTGTTTACCTTGATGTCATTCTCTTTTTTAAGACAAGGGTAGTGAAGCACAGGTACCTCCCTGGTTGCCCAGAGAGGTGGTGGATGTCCCATCCCCAGAGACACTCAAGGTCAGGCTGGACAGGGGTCTGAGGACACCGGTGGGGCTGTTGGTGTTTACTGCAGGGGAACTGGATTAAATAGCCTTTTAGAGACCCTTCCAACTCAAACCATTCTACGATATTATGAAGCTCCTGATGTCTTGCTCACCAGTCTTCTGCCATGAGAGCTTCACATTCAACTACACTGAATTCACAGTATTAGGTTATTGAAACACATGCATAGTAAAGAGCCCACTGCCATGCCCCTTCACAGCCACAATGTCACCTTACTGAACAATATGCAAACTCCTCCTGGATGGCTACAAGTAAATAATATCTTCCTTTGTGACTCCCAGGCTTTCAGAGCTCTGCAGCATCACCATTTTGGCTCTGTTCTGATACAAAATCGACCACACTTAAAATCTTTCCAAAATCTCAAAATAAACAAAGAAAAAATCTTGTCCCCACACAAACAGACATTCACGCATGAATAGTGACAGACATGGCATGCTCCAAGGATTCTTTGACCTAAAACCCAGTCTTGCATAGAACCAAGCTAAACCAAGCCAGTGTATCACCTGCCCCCTGCTTCCCCCCTCCACCCTGTACATACATCCAGTAAATAAATGGGAAAGGGCAGGAATCAGAACAGTGCACCATTTCCAAGAGCCACATTCTGACAGGCTGAAAGCCCCGAACCCTGTGTGTGTTCTAAGTATCTGAACTCTATACTTGAACATACTTCACACTGAAGAGAGTAGGAGCTGGCAGAAATCAAAGCCAGCACCAGCACATTTTTGTCAGCAGTGGCATTCATTTTGTACTACACTGGATTTGGAGGAAGGGCAACAGGGATATGGGTGAGAGGGAATGAAAGAAAGTGGAAGACAGGGAGGCAGAAACAAAGCAAGCTGCTTTTCTTTTTTCTCTATTTTTTCTTTTCTTTTTTTTTCAGGACCATCCCCAGACCCATTCAGCTCATGTCTGTTCAGCAACTCTGCTGCAACACACATGACCTATATTAGAGCACCAGGTGAACTGCAGTATTTTCTCATCCATGGCAGGGTGGAACATGCCATGCTTGGATACCCAGGCTCTCCATTTCCAGATAAGCCGAGTGATCCATGAGATGCATAAGATGCAGGCATGCATTTCTCTGACATTTAGTTGGCATTTTAAGGGAGTTCTCTTTCTCTGTATCTCCCAGGCATGCCCAAGAGAGGTTGCAGTAATGCAACACATGCAGCTACGCAGGAAGGATGTAACTGCCAGTAGCTCCTCTCCACACTCTCTTCCCATCCCAGTGCCAGGGAGCACTTTGTGTTTCATCACGGACAAAGGCAACAGCACCAGCTTGCTGCAGGAAAGGCCCATGTTGCTTGGGGGGTTCACAGCACAGCACTGGCAGTAACCCAGCTCTGTTCTTGCCTACAAAACTTGCTTCTGTGTTTTACAGAACTGAGTAAACAGCACAGGCAATTGTTAAGTGGTATGGACCAAACTCTTGCTTCTGTTTTGTAATACTTAGCAGAATTTAAAGCCTTCTCTCTCCTACTGTTTTTCAAAGCTCACATCATAGATCTAAATGAGCATGCTGCTTCAGAATTAAAAGTTGAAAAGTTTCGTTTAGAAAGCCTGAAAATGACATGTTTCCACGTTCAGAAAAACTCTGCGATGAAATGTTTTGACTTCGCTAAAGCTTCACACCCTCCTCTTTTCTGTCAAACATACTAATCAAATGTAACCCATTCTCTGGAACAGCTTCAGTGCCAATGAAATTATGTTTTAGGCAGAATCAACCATGTATTGACAAAAATGCCTCTTATCATCACCCTTCTTAAGATAGTTATACTAATAATGTAACAACAGTGTCCATTTTTGCTGTTTTTTAAGAATTATGATCTCTAGCGTTCATTAGGTATACCTGCATTTTTGTGTATCATCCCAAATGTGCTTTGCATGTGAACCTCCCTCTTGTCTCCACTTGCCATGCTTCGACTCACATCACAGAGTGCTTGGGAAGCACACAAATTGGATTCCTTTCAGAAAAACTCTAAATTGCACTATGTGCTTGAGGACCATATTTAGCACAAATTAGGGTGTTTAGTCCATGGGGTTAGATCTGGAAAGCCAATGCAGCGTACACAGTGTGGGGCCAAGGTCTCACCACTGTTTCTGTGTGTTGGTTTGTTTTTGCTGCTGCCCAGCTCTGTTCTACACTGAGGCACAAAGTCCCCCAGGGAATCTCCTCCATCCTTGGTTCATGACATACTTCACAAATCTGGCTTACTGTCACTATATCTGCTTTGAACACGGAGAAAATACAGCAGGCATAGTGCTTGTATGGTTGTTGTTTTGGTTTTTTTTTTTTGCAGGCATTTGCTCATTTTGCATCCATCAGGTTTGGATAGTCACCAAGAGAAACTCATGGTAAGAAATATCTAGAGCTGTGGAGGCTGGAGGGCATCTAGGGAAAACATCAACATCCAGTCCACCCCTGCTCAGAGTATGGATGGCTGCAGCAGGTTATTCGAGGCCATGTCCACTCAGGTTGTGAGTATCTCCGTGGATGGAGACTTATCAACCTCTCTGGGCAACCTGTTCCAGTTGATCACACTCACTACTTACATTCAAATGGAATTTCCTGTGTTTCAGCCTGCGCTCACTTTGTCCTATATCTGGGTTCATCTGCCTTTGATAGTCAGTACACTGACAATTAGATTAAAATGAGTAATATCTCTTTAAATGTGATAATAATCTGGTTTCTTCTGGTGATCAATAACTCAGTCCTAAATGAATATATCCCATTAGATTTTTTTTTTTCCTGACAGGCTCATTCACCTCTATGACAAAATCAAATAGCAATTCTCTCAAGCCTCAATATCAGACTTCAACTGCTTCTGTTTAGAAACTTCACAATTACGACGTTTATTCATGCTTCATAATCTCAAATTCGGTGCTGAAAGATGCAATGAAGCAACAATAAACTTCTATTTATCCAGTTAAAAGTTCATTGCATAACCCATTCCAATCTCCATGATATTTTTCTTCATAAATTTCTGCAATCCATTTCACCAACCACGTGTGTGCATGGAGTGAGAGACAGAAAGAAGACAGACAGTAATTTCTATGCTAAAGCCCATGTAAATGAAACCTAAAATTCAAACTGACTCTGTAGACTCAAGCTGTGAGATTCAAATTATGCCTGAAAATATATTTGCAGAAATATGGTACCGGTGTGAAACTGATTCAGTGTTGGGCATACAAACTGAATTTTATTTTCTTCCATTTTCCTGAAGAGTTTAAGTAAAGTTTATGTCCATATCCATTCTTCCTTTGACAAATTACAGTTACATCAAATTAAATTGTGCATGTGCAACTACATCTCTCTTCCTTTCACACATGATGATTTAAAAGCCAGTTTCTGAAGACAAATAAATCCAAAGAGTGTCTGAAATCAGCTATCAGCAAAAGTTTGAAATGGACATGAAGTCAAATTTTTGTGGCTGTAATTGCAATGGATGTTGGGTGATTGACTCCTAATAGCAGTGATTTAACAAAAGCAGGGGAGGGAAGGGGGAACTAAGGAAAAAAATATTCTAATGGTTATTGACAAGCTTCCTTTGCCACATGGCAGCCATCTGCCACAACAAAATCAATGGGACAAACTCTTTGTCCACCTTCATGAAACCCACTTGATTTCAATCCAGATTGGGTAGGCAAGTCTCATTTGCTAGCTTCAGACAGCAGGTCAGATCAATACAACTACATATGGACAGGAGTGAATATACTCTAAAATGAATATCTTTTTAATGGATTAAACCTTGCAGTGTATCTCCTGGATACAGATTCTATGGAGAGACAGAAGATGCCAAGAGAAAACTCTGTCTCTTCAAAGGCCTTATTTGGCCTCAGTACCTAAGACTGAGACTCTTGTTGGCACCATAATCATGTCAATCAAGTGGATGGACTGTGCAGTGATGGCACCAGATGGGTTTCCCTAAGTGTCTTCCTCAGAGTTTGACATTAAGTTCAGGACTGACCTTTGCTTCAGTGATGGAGAATTAGTAAATGAGGTTACACCTACATTGGAGTGATAGCACATCTGGGGACGTTTTCAAAACCTGTATTTGCTCCATGTCTAGGCTAGACCAAAATATACTTTGTCCTGTTCCTTGATCTTAACATACACAGACATTTGTGGAAACCCACAAAACTGAGTCTGTTATATACCACTGTTTACAAGAACAAAAATCAAAGTAAAAACTAAAGATTGGGATAAGTTCTCATAGGAGCTGCATTAGCCCCAGAAATTCCATGACATCACATCTCAGGATCAAGAGGATCTCAGGACAATGAATACTGGTCCTAGCTCTGAGAAAAAATGAAAGGAAAGGCTCTTCCACTTCTTCCTAACTCCCTTTTCTTGTTCTGTTTAATGAAGCCCAGCCAGCCATCAACAGCAGTTCTCTGGCAATTTTGCAGTGAGCTCGTAACTGAGAAAATAGCTAAAAGCAGTCATAAATAGCTTTATGCTGGTCCTAATTTACCAAGTCTTTGAGTGACTGATAAGACTGTACTCAGCCTTTTCCCCATGCCAAGACTGCCAAGACACTCAGTGGCAGAAATGGAAGTAGCATTTTGTATAATTTCTATTTGCCTTTCTTCCCTCCTTATCTTTCCAGCAAGAATAGATTGTTTCCAAAAAGCAGCAGTAACTACTCCAGCTTATCTCCTGCAAGCTTGCTTTCCAAAAAGATGGTCTTTAATGCTATACTTAATGCCGATTCAAAGTTCTCAGGCTGGGTTTTCCTTGAAAACCGCTGTAGCTGAAGCAAAACAGAATGCAGTCCAGAAGCAAAAAGAGATCTGGCCATACAATGTTTTGGATGCTTTCGGCTGCTATCCCACCTTTTCACCTGAACCATTAACAACATAGTATCATAAAGTGAATATTATGTGATAATGTGAATTCCTTATAAATGAGAGACTTTAATGGAAGTTGTTGGCTATATGCCCAAGCAGGCGGAGGTTTCTGTGCTCCAACTCTTAAACCTCGCTCGACCATTTAAACACCACCCTACATTAAGGTCACATTAACACCTTTAACTCTCGGGACCCAGCACATTCTGTTGAAATAAGCACACTGGACACATCAGCTGTGATGCCCTCCTTCTTCTTAATCTAGAAACTATTAGATCAGTGGCAATACAAGAGACTCTTGAAGAGTCTCTTTAGTCTTTAGTCTCTCTTTAGGAGAGCTCTTGGGGGTCATATCACAGACAGGCAGAAAGAGCTCGTATGAGAGCTCCGATTTTGGTGTGATCATCTGGGGGAAATCTATGGACACACTACAGGCCTTTACTTATGTTGCATAGAAGCATGGAACACAATGCACAACTTTAGAAAATAGCTCTATCTTGCCTTTCTGCCGAGATTGGTCATCTCAAAATAGCTATCATACTGTTTATAAGAAGATTTAGGACTAGAGTCACTGATAAGAGTCTGTCAGTGCAAAGCTGTCATAAACATATTTGGGGAAACGGCACACAGCTCAAGAATCCTTTCACTTGGCCAATTCCTTTTGCTTTACTTGACTACCATTCACCCTTGTGTGAGTAGCTAGCAAATGGCAAAGCAGGTCTGAGGTTCACTTAATCTGTGCCAAGACAAAAAAAACAGGTCTCGGTCAGCTCCAAGCTTGGGTATGTAACAGGAGCTTAAAACCTACTTTTGGGTCATATATTGTCCTGCTGACTCTTGCTCAGCCACAGTGAGGAATCTCGCCTTCTAGTACTCTTGTTTTTGTAAGACTGTAATACTCTTTTTTAACCCCTTCAAAGACAAGCTGACTTAGCTCTGGCACCCAAATGCAGGTTTTG
Source organism: Coturnix japonica (assembly GCF_054131305.1). Taxonomy (NCBI): domain Eukaryota; kingdom Metazoa; phylum Chordata; class Aves; order Galliformes; family Phasianidae; genus Coturnix; species Coturnix japonica. The sequence continues at coordinate 111,043,932 of NC_140663.1, forward strand.
AGATCCTCTATATGCTGTCTCTACATTCAAACATGACTGTCACCCTCTGCTCTGTGGGAGCATCACCAGCTCAAATCTCACAGAGCAGAAAGCACCACCTGGTTCTTTTGGCACAGATATTTCCGATTTCTTTCTGGGAAAATAAGTGTGCCACACGCTGGGTTCAGCATTCATGCCACAAATGCATTCCATTGTAAAAAGAGAGACAAAAAAATGCAGCATTTTTACACACTAAATAACATTAGGTAGCTCTGAAGACGTTTGGTAGCTCTGGGAGAAAATGACCTTTGGAGCTCAGTGAGACAATATTCAGCTTCAAAATGGAGGAACTATTACGAAGAACCATGCCTAACACCCACAGAAACCAAACCAAATGGATTTCCATGCTGAGCTGCATGGCAGGAGCTCTCAGGCCCTGCAGATAAGTTAGGAAGCATACACCTTGCAAAACAAGGGTGGCATAAAGAGGTGTTTTCTTTGCTGCCACTTTTAGCTTATAGAATGAATATATCTTTTATCTGCTCCCAATTTCTATCACTGTTTTAAAATACTGCACTCTCATTTGTCCTGCCATTCAAGGTGGCAATACTCTTCAATGGAAATGTAAAAGACTAGATGGCAAAATAACCTATTTTCCTGGTTGGCAACACCAGCTGCTTTAAAATACCAGCATCTTTACTTCCTCTGAAACCTTGTATCTCAGAAATACCAACGCCCCTGGAAATCTTTACCTTCACTTGCTGCACTGACAGCAGTAAAACTACTTCAAGATGTATTTTTCCTTAGAGATGAGCACCGGAGATCAGAGGTCTTTTCACCACTGCAATTGGTGCCTTCTCTATACTGAACTGTGTGATATGTAATTTTGATTTGGGCCTCTATGAAATTACAAAGATATTTGCATTCTTTGATATAACAAGGAGTAAAAAATAAATCAAGCATTACAAGTGAATATAGGTAAGGCCTTATCTGTACCAAACAGTGGTAAGTATAACAATTCCCAGACATCAGATCTGAAATATGGACATATGCATAAACTCTACATATTTGTACATTCATTTATAAGCAATTTTCCAGTTAGCCTAGTCAGAGTGACAAAACCTGGAGGGTCATAACACTGTAAAATGCCGGTCTTTTGGGGGCAACATTTTCAAGAATGCTCTGGAACAGAACAGGAATACACTAGGAATCAGGTATCTGTGAACCTGCCTTACAAGAGGCCAGAACTCCTCACTCTTCATCTCCCAAAATGAAGGTAAAGGTATTATGCAGATGCCACCTCTAAAGTCATTGTGGAAATAAAAGTCAAGGCATATTTGACAAAAGACAAGATATTTGAAGCTCGCTCAAGAATTAACATTTATAACCCACTTAAATTTAAGCTGGAATTTGAAGCTCACTCCATTTTGGAGCAGTGAAGTCCAGAAAAGTCTACAAAGCAACTCAGAAGGTCTTTCTCCATCATTCTTTCTATATTGTTCCTATTTTCTTACAGCCACTTCTCGCTAAGTCTGACCAACCCTTCTTGTGAAAAAGTTCATACCCCACTGTCAAGAAGGACTTAATCTATCACCATAACAAAATCATTTATCTGGATGTTTTCAAAGAGAAAGACTTTGTTACAAGAGGAAAAAGCCTGTTGACAAATGTCCATGTTGGCTGGAAAACACAGCTTTCCTAGGCTGTGCTCACTACCTTGCTGCTCCAAGTAGGCAGCCATGCCCACCACAAGACTGTGCTGTCTCACTAAGAAGAAAGGCAAGAAAGAGACCATGCCTCTAAATTTTGGGTGCCAAGGAGGCCAAGGTGACCCTTGGATGAACTTTCAAATACATTCAGCTGAGGAGTGTAGACTGGCCAATCTAAATAGTCCCTAAATCTCACCACTTCTAAAAGAAATTAATCTTACCTGGCAGGTTAATTAGAGGACCAACTTTGGAAGGCATGTTTATTTTATATCTGCATTCACTTCTGCAGTGACTCACACTGTCAATCCTTCATTTAAACAAAACATGGTTTTCTGATAGTAACAACGATCACATTGGGTGACACCTTGATAGTCACTCACTGCCACATTTTAACATAAAGAAGATGGAAAATAATTTCCTCTAGAAATTAATAGGAAACAAAAGGAAGGATCAGCATTTTAGATTGAGTCACACACCTTCAGCGCTATGCAGAGCAGCTCTGCCTTACCCAGCCTTTTCGACCATCCACCTACAAATTTCTCCAGGTTCCAGGGCAGTAACATCTGATAGACATACAGGAGTGCCTTACCTCTCTGTTTTGACTCTTCTCTGTTGCCTGTCAGCCAGAAGCTAAATATTTGCTACTAGATGGAGAAACTCCAATGTTCATGTCAATCTGGTGTAAAGGAAGATGGCTTTGAGGACTGAAGATTTCCAAGATCATTGGCAAAGCAGGGCCAGTGGCACAGGCTTGCCCTAGCTCCTTGCTGGCATGCTTCTTTCACATACACCAACACCAACTACATGCTTGGCTTGTAGTAGCCTTGGCTTGGAGCAGCAAAACACCAGCCACTTGACCTGCAAGAGTTGCTTCCTCCAGTGAATCCTGGTCATTTGCAAAGACGGTTTTACCCTTGTGGGCCAAAGCACACCCAAAGAGGCACAGGAGCTGTTTCAGTGCAAACAGTAGGGGGATACTCTGCTGCCCTGTACAAACCTGCTCAGCTCACCACTAAATCCACAGCTCAGAAGGTACAAGGGCACGACAAGCCCCTGTATCCTCTTTGGGGGACTGATGTGGATGCAGAACCCCGCTGACTCAGCCATCTCAGTGCCCTTTGCTGCCCTGACCTTTCAGCAATGTGCTGCCCGCAGCTTTGCCTTTGTGTGCTGGGCTGATCAATCCATCTGCACACGGCTGGACCCATTCAGACACCTCATTCCCAGTTACTGTTGCTCCTGCCCCATGCCGCCACAGCTATTGTATTCCTAAGCCAGGCACTGTACCCACACAAAAGTCCCCAGAGCTGCATAAATCCTTTTGACACCAGCCCAGCAGTGAATGGAGCTGAACATGGACTTCCCCTCTGCTCCACACCCTGCACTTAGGGACTCATTTAGTGATGCCAAACTCATGTCAAAAAGCACTGAAGCACCACTGTGCATTTAAGTAGCCCTCCACAAACAAATGGTGATGCACCAAGAGGCTCCTCAAGAGCACGTCTGAGCTGTCTCAGTTTGGAAATAGGCAAACAATACTGGCAAGGTTCTAATGTTACCTAAAGCTGCAATCCCGGTGCAATGGTCCATCTCCAAGTGGGAAAACTCCTACAGCATTATCTTTACAAGCACTTGCACCACTGTGCCCTGCACATCAGGGTGCAAGCTCTTAAGCCACAGCAGTCAATAACTCATCTAAAGCATCCCTGTGCACCAGCATCTCTGCATTTTCTGCAGTGATGGATCAAAGCGCAGCCTCAGTATGCTCATCCTTCATTCTCCTAATCAATATGAAAACATGATGGAAGATAAGGGTTTCAGTTGCAGGCTACAGTTCATTTTAAGGATAAAAAGAGAAAAGAAGTAGAGATGGGAAAGATTAAAAGTTTTGACTGTCCATAGGGATCTGGTTTTCACTTGAGTAGGAAGGGGACATACACAGGGGAGATTTATTTTGCATTACAGACATCCCCTTTTCCTTCTCTTGACTGAGAATTTCTGTTAAACACAAAAAAATGCAGAACAACTCTTGGAACAGGTTCAGAGGAGGGATACTAAGATGATCAGAAGGCTGGAGCACCTCTCCTGTGGAGAAAGGTTGAGGGAACTGAGCTTGTTTTGGTTGGAGAAGGCTCCAACCTGATTGTGGCCTTCCAGTACTTGAAGGGAGCATATAAACAGAAGGGCAACAATTGAGTACATGGATGAATAGTGATGGGAATGGTTTAAAAATGACCACCAAAAAGGGGCAAGGTGGGAAGGAGAGGAGAGGAGAGGAGAGGAGAGGAGAGGAGAGGAGAGGAGAGGAGAGGAGAGGAGAGGAGAGGAGAGGAGAGGAGAGGAGAGGAGAGGAGAGGAGAGGAGAGGAGAGGAGAGGAGAGGAGAGGAGAGGAGAGGAGAGGAGAGGAGAGGAGAGGAGAGGAGAGGAGAGGAGAGGAGAGGAGAGGAGAGGAAAAAGAAGGACTCATTAAATCAGACACATTCAGAACAAGTGAGGGTCAAGACTACTAAATTCATAAACTGTTTTCGCTTCACTAGATCTCATCTGCCACCATATTCATTGAGATTGTGGTACTATTAAGTTGCACTTTTGAAGCTGTGATGGAGAGGTAGGTAATATTCTCCAAATTAGAAGAAAAAAAAAATTGCAAAAGCCCCCATGGGCTCACTAACCCTTCTCAGACATGTATACCAGTCATAAAATTGTCTCAAGGTTGGTGAAAATGAGAGCACAAGAATTCCAAGTATCTCATGTTCACAAAATGACAGCTTTCAAAAAAGAAACTTACAGCACTCCAGGTTAGAGTGTAGCCTGAAATATTTCCTCAATTAGTAAATTTAGCTTTCCTCTGACCTACTCCTGATGAGGCCAAGGTAAACTTTCCCATTTTCTGTTTTCTTTCCCTTGGAGAGCACGGTGCCTTGCAGCAGACGTGAAATCCCACGATTCCACTCCCCACTGTGATTGGCATATTTTTGCCAAAGCTACGTTTGCCATCATAGTATGAAGTTTCCTACAAAATGGTGACTGTGGGTCATTAGCATGTCGAACATTTTTATTTATTTATTTTTATAGACAGTTCACCTTCAGGTTTCTTGGGGCATTAATGCTGCTCAGAAGCTTCAAAGAATATTAGTGCTTTCAGCATTACTTACTCATGTGATTTGTTTTCAGCCTACATAAAGATGAGAGAGGACTTTGAATGTTTTCTCTCTCTGTCTGACAAATGTTAACAGTGAACATTTGCATAAGAAAGGCTCATGATTTATATTTTGATTTTCAGCCTATAGTCAAGATGGCCCTCACCAGAGATCATCCTGGGAAAACAAATATTTATCCCATTTTTCTTTTGACAAGCTAAAGAAAGTAAAAGTTCAAAATACATTTTAAGGGAGGATACAGCCTCCCCACACTGAATTTAAAGACTACATCATCAGAGCTGGCCTTCATATTTCCTCCTGCACTCCCCTTTTCTGTGCAGAAAATCTTAAGAACTCAGACCTTGTGCTCATGCCTTTTCATTTTTAAGGCTCTCAGCACTTGCTGGTGGTGCCTGAATAATTAATCATAATGCATTTGTATGTGGTTATGCATGCAGAACTATTTGGACCAGAAAATAACAATACAGACATGCACAAAAACCTCACACACACTTTTGAGAGAACGCCCGGCTAATGGCAGACAGAAACATAGCTTATGAGTTCAGTGCTTTCTTCTTAGAAGAAATAAATATCCTTGCACTCCAAACCTTTTATGTGACAGTAGTATTATATTACTAGTACCATAAACCCTATGAATAGGAGTTCAAACCCCACGAGAAAAAATCACGCTGTGGACAGGGTGCTGCAAGAGATTTTTCTTCTCCAATCTTTCCCCTGAAAAAAAAAACAAAACAATTTTGCAAGGCTTTTCCACCTATTTCATTTAAGAGATGCTCCCAGCAGATAAGGTTAACACAACACATTTGTCCCTCTCCAAATCCTCACTCATCTTCCTAACTAATCACACTGAGATTCAGCTGGCTAGTCATGCCCAGCATTCATTCTGCATGCTTTAACTGAATATTTGTAGAAACCACAGCTTCAAAGCCATTGTTCCTTATGGTGTTTTTTAGCTGCTGTAGCACTTTTATTGTGCCCACATCCTTTACCTACAGGGCTTTTCCTAGCAATTATGATTTATGCTGCTCTGTTTCACAGCATTTTTATCTAACTGTGGGATTTTGCCCTACCTCATTTCAAACTCCCAGTTCCTACCTTCATCAGTTATAACCGGCATGTTGGCATCTCACCCAGCTCTTCATCTGACAGCCAAACCACTTACTCACTCGAGCCGGCGCACACTGTTCCCAGATCCTGCACTGTCTTTAGGACATAAACAGACACTTGTGAGAGCATCTTTTACTCCTCCTCTGACTTTTACCTCTGCACCCCAAAATGAAGCACTGTTCCTGTGGGTATAGCATTACAAATCAATGTGGTACTGACTTCCCCATGTGCCACAATGCTGCGATGGATGTTGCCCAGCAGGGCATGCCAAAGCAAGCCTCCGGGGGCAAGAGTGAGATCTGCTGGAGCAATCCATGGCTCCCATCCAGCCTGCGTGCCCTGGCTCCCTGGCACGGCAGAGGGTGGGAAAGGACGGTGCATGCTCTAGTCATGCCGCAACGTGAAGTTTGGACATGACTGTGGCATGCACCCAGACACAGAAAGGGAAGCTCTCTGGGGTTCAGCAGTGCTGGCATTGCACTGGACAGGCACTGACATCATGCTTTGCAGTGGCCCTGCTTGAAAGCTCAAGGCACTGAAGATTATTAAGTGCCTCTGAAATACATGCCACCATGTGTGGAATTCCTCTCTGGCTGCCAGGACAAACAAAACCGAGTCATTACATTAACATCTATATACCCCAAGAGTGCCAGACAGTGGCAAGGGGTGATTCTGGGATAGGGAAGGAGGTGCTGCAGAGGGAGATGGGAGGGAGGAGAGAAATCTTCCACTATAAACAAAAATCAAAGTAAAGTCTCAATGAGAGCTTGTGATACTGTCCTTTCTGTGACCTCTAGTCTGTTTTTACCAACAGCACTGCAGAAATCATTCCACTAAACACTCAAGTAGAAGGTTCTAACTGGCACATAAGCACACATGTGCCAGAGATGCCAGTCACAGCTTTCCAGACTACTGCAGTTCACAAATGTGCACATCACAGCTGATAAGGGGCAATCAGCAGGGGAGGAAAGCACATTCTCTCACAATGCATTCTACACAATGCATTCCCTCACAGTTCAGTTTTTCAGCCTGAAAAAGGCAGTGCTTGCAGGGCACAGAGCAGCAGCTTGAGAGGTGTCTGGGTAGCAACCCCGGACTCCTGTTTCCATTTTTTTGCTCTTGCTGCAACATTCCTCTACATCAGGTTGGTTATTAGGAGAAGTTTCTTCTCAGAAAGAATAGTGATACAGAGGCTCAAATTGCTCAGGGAGGTGGTAGAGCCACAGTTCCTGGAGGCATTCAAAAGCTGCGTAGCTGTGGCACTGAGGGACATGGTTAGTGAGCATGACATGATGGGCTGGGTGTTGGACTAAAAGATCTTAGAGGCCTTTTCCAACCTTAAAGATTCTATGAGTCTATAATTTTCCCCCTCTTCCAACCAGCTGAGCACAGATCATTGGTACCCTGTGGTTTTATGACACCCACCTGTCTGTGGTTGTCACACAATGGAGCAACTGCTGATGCCTCCTGTCAGTCTCTCAACAAGCAACACCTTTTGTTTCTCCTTTTGGTGAGCATCTTCAAGATGGAGCTGCCACTCTGTGAGATGCCTGATTGTTAAGCACTGAGCCCCACCAATGTGTGGCTGTGCAGAGCTGCAAATACCCTGATAGTGCTGGTGGTGTTCCTGTTCATTGCAGGGAAGTTGGACCATATGGCCTTTAAGAGTCCCTTCCAGTTCAAACCATTCTATGATTCTATGATTTTTAAAAAGTGTTGCAAGGCAGGTCAGATAAAGACCAGCTCTGAGTCTGCAAGGACCTGCCTGAGCAGTTGGTCCTGGCAAGGACAGCAAGTACAAGAGCAACCAGCTCTCTCCAGATAGGTATTGCGCACAACCTGGGTGAAGGCAGCAGGACTTGGCTGACTATGAGCATCATTATTAAATCTTATCTATGTAAATATTAGGTATTACTTGCGTAAAAGTTTGCAACAACAGGATTCCGGTTATTGTAACATCTCCCTGCACAGCTTATCCCCTGGAACAAACTCATGAAAAGTCATTTTAATACAGTCCAATACAAACAGCCCAGTTGTTTCTCCAGGAAGTAATTGCATATCATATACTTTTATCAATAAGCACAGGTCCTTTTAAATGCAAGAAAATGGTTTGGCAATAAAAAAGGAACAGGCAACAACTAGAGACAGGATTCTTTAAGAAATACTGACTTGAGATTCACCTTTTAAAAAGTAAAACAAATAAATCTTTACTATAAAGCCAACACAACAAAGCATTCTGGGCTTTCCTATCTGCAGCACCGGAGCAAGACATACGTAATTCTGAGTCTCTGGCAAAGGAAGTTGCTGATAGATAAAAAAAGGCCATGAGACAAGCAAATGGAAGTTGTTGGTGCATGAACCAGAAGCAGAGGGGATTTTTTGACAGCCCTTTGTGCAACACCACAGCAATCTGTCAGGTGGTTGGGACTTTCCTCTGGAAAACAGGAGGAGTCGAGTATGGGTTATTCTTGAAAAAGAACACAGAACTACAGTTCTTTTCCTGACACTGCCAAAAGCCCCATTAGAAAAAGAGAAGGAAAAGCAGCAGCTATCTGTGCGATGCTGTGAATGCCTCTCTCACTCGGTGAACTAAAAAAGCCTTCAACTTGTTTTCATAAGGATCCTGCAGAAATTAGTGCATGTAGTGTAGGAAAGGTGAAGAAGTGTTTTCTTAGGTCAGCTCCACTTTTATGGACAGGGCTGCATGGAAAGAAATGCTCTTCACAGCCAAATAGGGAACCAGGCCTAAGTCTTTGAAGGCATTTTTATCTTTGGAGCCGTGTCACTGATTCTGCTTTTTTATCTCATGTTGCTTTCAGCTTGCCCAGATGTAAGAAGAGCACTGATAGCTATGCAGGAACACACGTGTTTTCCCTTCTAAATATTTCCTCTGGAAGTACGGCACAGCCTAATTAAATAATGACATTTGCAACAAGAATGATAACGCAAAAATTAGAGCCGCACTTCAGCTTACATTGCATCCCTCCTTGACAAGCAGCCCCAAGAAGCTGACAGGGTGCTACTTGTAGCTGACAGTACGCAGTGCTGCAAGTCCTGATGTGCTCAGAAAAATAAAACTCATCCTCAGTTTGTTCTGCAGCAGAGGAAATGGACGTAGAACCTTTCTGGGAGCTCCTGGCCAAATCACTCCATAAACCAAATCTGTAGGGCTGAGCTGCCTGCCTGCCCTCTGCCACTGAGAGCACCTGCAAGGCAGTAGTAATGCTGGAAATCAATGTGAGATAAGGCTGCACTGAGGCTCACACATGGCCATCAAGACCAACTCCGGCTCTGCACCATAGAATCATAGAACAGTTTGAGTTGGAAGGGACTGTTGAAGGTCACTTAGCCCAACTCTCCTGCAATGAGCAGGGACACCTACAAGTAGGTCAGGGTACTCAAAGCCTCATCCAGCCTCGCCTTGGATGTCTCCAGGGATGGGGATCAGCACCAAGCCCTGAGTGGGCTTGGCTGCTGGGGCTGCAGCTGCAGTGAGGAGGAGCACACATAGTGATGGACAATAGGGATGAATGGGGAGTATGGAAGATGCACTCCGCCGAATTAGGGAAATCCTTCAATTGAGACTGTAGCTCCAGAAGTAGAATGCAGCAATGAAAAGCAGCTGGGCTGTTCCAGAGGTAACGTAGCCTACAGAGACAATACCTATTGCAATTCATTCATTTCTGTAATCAGCCTGAGGAAGGAAATTAAAAGCAAACAAGCAGACATAATAGCAATATCTCTTCATCAAACAAGGAGAGGCAAGCGAGAGCAAGATGCCACAGTCTCACTGTTGCATTCCCCTGGCCCTGCTCTGCATGCAAGGCTCTTTTTGTCCTTTCCCATCCCTGCCTTCAGAGCTGCTCTGCCTCATGCTAGCACAAGCATTTGCTCAGCACTGCAGTGAGCTAAAAGCAGGGAGCTAATCCAGGCTGAAACTAATTCAGCAAGAATGAATTACAGCATAGGGGTAGGAATGTGTGGCCACAGTAAGTGGAAGGCATGCTCCCATGGCAGCAGCATCCCCAGGGCTCACCAAGAACTGGGTACAAACAGTGGTACAAGGACCTGCATCTAAAAGCAGCAACCACAGGCCCATGGGGAACTCAGGCCCAGCAGTTTGGTGTCTGCTGGCAGAAGGGTCAGGAATTTCCAGAGCTCAACATTCACAGCAGGGCCTGCTTGACAAAGTGGGTAGATATGAACACAGTTAGCTCTGTGCTGATGCAGCTGCATGCTTAGCCATGATTTAACACTGCTGTGGGGCGTCTGCATCCATCATGGTGACTACTGAGAATTAAGCACTGCAAGTACCAGTTAAGAACCAGAACTGGCCCTGCTCAATCGCATCATGGTTGCAGCTCAAAAAATTTTAACATAATTTCTGTCATTTATAAATAGCCTTTAAGAATACCACAAGGAGCACTCTTGAGAAAGGACTTCAAGAGGGGGAATGGAAGAGCATTAGAAGAAAGGATGCTTCTGGTAATTAGTTCGAAATGTGATGAAAGTAAATTATACTTCATCCTAAACCAAAAGCCACAGAGAGGAGAGGAATGAAAGAAGAACTAGAAAGGGGGACACACATATGGAGCCTTGTGGCTTCTTGGGCAATACACTAGGTTAGCTCCATTAGGATGAAAGATAATGGCCTCAAGTTACACCAGGGAAGGTTCAGGTTAGATATTAGGAAATATTTCTTCTTCAAAAGAGTGGTGATGCAGTGGCACAGGCTGCCCAGGGAGGTGGTGGAGTCACCATCCCTGGAGGTGTTCAAGAACCATGTGCATGCGGCACTGAGGGACATGGTCAGTGGGCATGGTGTGGTGGACTGGTGGTTGGACTGGATGACCTTCAAGGTCTTCTCCAACCTTAACAGTTCTATGATTCTCTCTAGGAAAGTACCAAGTGCTTACAATGGGTCACCAGTGGATGATATTGACCTGATACCTAAGGGGAGGGTCAGATTCTGCTTTCAGTTATGTCAGCAGAAACTGAGTAACTCCATTGACATCTATGAAGATGAGATCAAACCCAGACCCAAGGTCTGTGCTCTGAAGAGCTCACTGTGCTTTTGGCAGCTGAAATTATGTACCTCAGGGAAACAGGGAGAAGGAAAGTGACCAAACAGTGAACAGAGGGGCAGGAGAGAAGGAACACTTATAGGAAAGCAATTAGAATTTCTCTTTCATGTTCTTCTCTTTATGCTTTGTGGAGACCAAGGTGCTTTGCTTTTAAAAGCCGGGTGCGATAGGAGGAATGGGGAGAATCTGAGTGGAAATTAATTGGAGCTTCAGAGACAAAAGGAATTAAGTGACTACTGTAAGATTTAATGATGTTTAGCCCGGGCCAGTTACTGCCTTCCAAGGTCTGATACCAGTCTCTGGCTGGCAGACAAGCCTGCAGGTGCTGTCCCACCCAGTCATACAGATGAGGCACATACTTTGGTAGAAGCACATAAAATATGCTTTGCAACGGCAACTGGTGTCACCGTATCTTGTTCAAGGAACCTGCTAAGCTTAAAAAATAGACCTTGGGGTTGATCTTGGGTTGATGGGGCTCTTCCATTTTAAGTTAGGTACTCTCCTTCGGTAGGCATGAACCTTCCCAGCTCCAAACAGTATTGCTCAGAGCAGTCTATCCATGAGAATAAAAGAGTGTGCTGATGACTCAGATATATGGAGAAAAACCTGGTGTAAAATTCAGCATCATATGTACACATGCATGTGAGTGTGAACATATGCATGTGTGCACATGTGTCCAGATTTCATGTGGGGATACACAGTGAGAAGGGCAGCAAGAAGGATCTCCTTGCTTTCACTGGCAGCAGAGATGCTTTTCCCTCAGTCCAACTTCAGATGATCAGCTCACATCTATAAGGGTGCTTGGAAACATGGTGCTGCATAAATGCAAGCACATTTTTCCCTTCTGCACCAAATAAATCAGGGGGAAGATGAAAAGCCCTCAGCAGAGATGTCTGCTGGTTTTCTAGCATGCTAGCTTGCCATTTTACATTCCTTTTCCTCAGCTACGTGCCTGCCCTGCTTCATACAGTGCTATGTGTATGGCTCTTCTCTCACAGGGCAGAACACAAGCAGGCTGCTTGGCTGCCTGCCCTGGAACAGTGATGAGGCTTGCTGGGCTCCCACTCCCACACAGGAGCAGCCCTGCAGCCTCCCCCATGGCAGAGTGAGACATTTCCCCTTAGCCATGCTTCTGGAGCCGCAGCAGAAGAGAAATGCAGGCCCTCCATGCATTCCCAATCAGCTCACACTGCTGCACAGGGCCGGCTGCAGTATTCTGGGTGGCTTTACCAGCATGCTGACTAATAACCTTGATTAAATTCCTAGGGCGCTTTCTGTAGCACCAAGGAACATTAATTCCAATGCAGTTAATTACCTGTGCCTAAAGAAATTCTACTTGCAGCTTCAGCAAGGCTTGAAATCCTTCAGTTCCCCTCCTAAAATTGTTGCTGCACGCAAACAGGCAGCTGCCCAAGCCCGCCGGCCTCATGCTGCCCAATGCCCCTTCACGACTTCACATCTTCACTGCAACTCAAGATCCACAGAAAAAAGATGCAATGCAAAGGCAAAATACTGGCTCTGCCTCCGTGACCCAATTTTGTCCTTTTCCATTTGTCAGATGTTGGGTTTTGTAGCTTCTAGCTACTAGGGTTTCTTCTGTAAGAACAGCGTTTTGTACCAGGGACTTCAACTGCACCACTGTGGCAGCTGCCATTTTGCATTCATGTGCAGAGGGAGAGAGAGCAAATGAACTCTGAAGAAGAACTCACATTATTCTTTTTTTCCTTCCTTGTTTTGCTGTTGCATTTAAATATAAAATAAAGGTCATTCCGACTGAAAGGATAGAGTTGCTCTACGGAAATATATAACGAGTGTGCTGGATGCAAAAAGGGCAAATGTCCTTCAAGCAAACACACGATTGAAATTATATTTTGAAAAAAAGGAAAAGCTTTTTCATCCTCAGACATCTTCTTTCTTTGCATGACCACTACGGGTCATGGCTCCAGGAATGATGAACTCACTTGAGCTGTTGCAGTTGTGGCAGAGGATACATGTCTACTGCGCAGGAGCTGCTTTCCTCACCAAACTCCCCTAGTCATTAAGTGGGGATTTTCAGGAGGGAATAGAGCTGTACAATTTGAAGGGAAAAAAATACTTCTGTATGCTGTTTTACTTGCTTTATGCACTGTCCACATTAGAGGTGCTGCTGGTGTCTCCCTCAAAGCAGCATCAGCACAGGTTGAAACCACAGTACAAAGCCATGCATTCCCATGCACTTGTCCTCAAATCCCAAAAGAAAAACTGTGTTTGCAAAGCAACGGCCACAGATGGTTCCCTTTGTAGCCTTCCCTGCCCTGTCCACTCCAAAGACATCCCCAGCTAATCAGCAACTGCTTGTTATTATTCGGACAATAGTGGTGTGAAACAAATCTTAGGATCAGTAGATCTACTGGGAGCAAGCACAGTGATTCTTTATGGTCACATACAGGTTGGAAAACGCTTGGGGGGAAAATAATGTACACGTGCACTCTGAATGCCAAGTATAAAAGCAAACATGAAAGCCAAACAAACCAGTCAAGAAACACCTCAGAATTCTGAGAAAATCATTACAAACCCTATAAGAACAATCATATGTAAGCATTATCATGCAAAAGTGAGTTTTCACTCAACAGATTATGACAGCTCTTTCAAGAGGAGATGCATGAAGACAGGGAAAGGAAGGAAGTTAAAACAAATGGGAGCTTCAGATCATAATAAAAGGCATAGAGGAGAAAGATTAATCCCAGTTGGCAAGAGGTTTTGAAGAACGATAATAATAACAGTTTGAGTTCCAACTCTATCATCACTTTTGGGGCAAAGCATTTAAATCAGTCTTATCAGCTGCACATAATGTACAACTTTCTTCTGCATTGGTGTATTCTGGGGATTAGAGTTTGTTAGATCAGTATTCCATAGATACAGTGTAGTATCTATAGACTCATAATATAATCTGATTAACACACTTATGCATATACATAGCAAATAATGATTGAAGATGTCAAAACACAGAGCCTATGCAGCACTCACTGCCCTGGGCAATCCAAAAACTATGACTCCCATTTCAAGCAGGGACAGGAGTAATTTTAAAACCTTAATTTAATGTTTAAAAAAAGTTTGGAAAATTGTCTTGAGGTCTTTGTTTACACCCTGTCCTTTGAAACTTTAGTATTCCCGTTTCCCAGATTTTCTTTCCACTGGGAGGATTAAAACATGCAGCCAGCACTGAGACTGAGAACTATGTCAGGAATTTGAAATAAATCACTAATCTCTGACAACTCTGGAAAAGACTGAACTTGAGCGACATCACCATTTATCTCATTTGAAATACACATCACTCCCAGAACCCCGACCAGGTTTGTGCAGAGCCAGCAATCCCCCAGAGGTGATTTCCCTCGTGAACAAAATGCTGAATGCTGAAGATGCTGGCCATAGGTTTGCAGCATGCGACATTCAAGTCACAATCAGCAGCAGTGAACTGTGGGCAGGCAACAAGGTCGGGGTTACCAACATGCCTGTGAAACCACTTGAATTTCCTAAAAGGAATTTTCAGAGGAGAAACAGGATGAGGTCCCTCACAGATGCCAAGACAAGCAGAGATGCTCTCCTGCTGTGGTTCTGCCTCACTGCGGACACAATCCAAACCATGTTTTTTAGTGCACACAGCTCCAAGTTTACATGCATGGGTGCAAGACAGGTGCTCATCAGGCTGCTCCAGCATTGGCAGCCCTCTCTGGCAATTCTCAACTGGACGTAGAGTAGCTTGGGGACTCATCTTTTCAGTATAGGTGACCCATAAGGACCATGTAGGTATCTCTGGGGGAGTGCAGAATGCACAGACTATGCTTGGAGTTATGCCAACACAAAATATGGTATTGCAGCTTCAGGAACATATTGGGAGCCTGTTCTCCTTCCCTTCCATCCCTACAAATACTACCACCAGAAACATGTTACTCAGTACTTCCCTCAGATTCAGTTAATATAAGCGAAGCAAAACACACCTACTGACACAGTGACAGGAATTTTAAATCCTTCAGCATCCTCTGAAGCCCTTTATTCTGCATCTGTTTGAGAGCATGAAAATTCACTCCCCCGCCTTTTTTCAAAAACTGCTCTTCTTTTTTTTCTTTCATTTTACTGCCTACACATTCCACCAAATGTCTCCTTGAATCAAAATCCCCTTTTCCTCCCTTCCAGCCAGGAGGAAAAGATGACTACGACTATGACTGTGGCTGTGGAGCATGCAGGTTCTGTTGCTGCTCCATCTGTATCTCCATGGTTCCTTCCCCAGGGAGAGCAACACTCACAGGACTGCATATAGTTGTGCATTGACCCTTGCCACTTAGCTACGATGTCTGGTGTTTCACCTGAAGTGCAAGTCTTGGCGCCTCTTGACCTCAAAAGCCCAGTTTGGAGTGAAGACTAAGAATTTTTCCAGCTAATTTCACCGTGTATCAATAAAAAGACTTCAAATACTTCAAGACTATTCAAAATTTGAAATATATATATAAATAAAAGAACAAAAGTTAAATGAATCTCAGGTGACTTAGGCATGAATTGTGAGTATCTGGGGCTGGCAGCAAAGTAGAAAAGCTGTCTGCATATTGTTCTCCACATCATGGTGAGTGTTCCCAAAGGCCCCATGAGACAGGGAGCTCAGCATCCTGAAAATTACAATGATCACAAGTCCTTAACAGAGTTTTGTGAAATTGAGAACTAAGCAGAGGTACAACAAGGTTTAAACAGCATTCTATGAGAAGCATCCTCTCTTCTTGGCTTCCAGCCTAGGGGCTCAGTCATACCCGACAGTCCTGTGCAGACTATCCAGCTGCAGAGCGTATAAATCTCCTTTTATTTCAAAGCAGTAGGTAATCAATACCCTAAATAAGACAAAAACACGACTCTCTTTAGAAAATTGCTTTCTTGATAGAAGACGGAATAAATATTCCTAATAGGTACCTACTTGCTTTCAAATAATAATGGCATCCATTCAGTAATGTGAGATGCCTCAATTAGAGCCCCATTGTGCTGTGAGATGTACAAACAGGTCAAACTGGCTCAAGCTATTCTTGTGATAATTTCCAAAAATAAAGAATGGAACATGAGAAGTCATCAACATGCTGAATCCGTTCAGTCAGATGTTTTGAGTCAAGAAATGCCCAGGAAAAAGGAAGCAAACTGCTGGGACAGACAGTCCTTAGTTTAATAATAATAATAATAATAATAATAATAATAATAATAATAATAATAATAATAACAACAACAACAACAACAACAACAACATCAACAAGTTTAACAGTATCAAAAAAACGATTTGGCATTATTTCTTGTTTCATAAGTTACCAGGATAAAAGACAGAAACAGAATGTCAGGTATCTCCCTCTTTTGGTAATGCATGCACATATGCACATACACGCACTCCCCTGTTCCTATACATAGTAATGAAAGTCACCCAGCTTTACTTTTTGTAAGTAATCAAATGAGTCATATTTAGCCATAAATTAACATGATTAATGATGAAAAGCAAACTACTACTTTAAAGTTGTCCATTGGCAGTTGCATGCAGTTATCTTCAGTATTTTTCTCTACGTTTGTTCAAAAATGAAACCATCTTTCAGCTTTAGACATAGGAATGAGAGGTGGTTTGTGCCAGCACCCTCCAACATTGCTAGACAGGGTCACCCAGTTCATTGTAAAAGCAGATTTGAAATATGAAGATGGAATGAATTTCCAAACCTCCTTTGATTTTGTCTCTAATTAACAGAGGCAGATCAAATCTCTCACCTCCTTTGCTCTCCCTAGAGATCGCTTTGCAACCCCACTACATACTGTAGGAGATGTACAGTCATCTACATTGTACAATGATGTATAGCCTTCAACATGGCTACAGAGATGACAGAGGTCATCTCTGCAGCAGCAGCTCAGGGTTCAGCTGTTGTTACTATGAGGTCTGATAGAAATTTATCACTGGTAAACAGCTATGCAGAATATTGGGTTTCTGCTGAAGGAATATTTTCTACTAAACATCTCTTCCACTGAAAATCCTCAGTATTCTAAATCCCATATAACATAGGTGTTAAAGGTTGTTGCAGTGAACCCTGGGCCACATTCTGCGCTCCTCACAACCCCCACATTTTGTGTCTGCCCAGGCTTAGCTGTTTCCCCTCCCACAAGAAGACACTGATTAGACCAGGCTAAAGAGAATGGTAGAATATCTAGTTGGTGAGAGCCTTGCTTGTGGCAGAATCAGTATCTAACACAAGCTCTTCTATAATTCTATGGTTCTATGAAGCCTGGCAAATCTATTAGCTATAAAACTCATGAAGTACCCTGGCAGTGTTTCAGAATCAAGATACCTAAATGCCAGAGAAAATATTTCATTGAAACCTCACGAACTATGTATGGGAAAAGCTCCCTCCATTTCCAGGTCCAATTACCACCATGAGAAGCTCGAGTGGTAACAGCACCAGTAGCAGATACAAAACAGACAGGATCATCTGCCAAAGCGACATGCAAAGGTATGGTATCTGAAACATGAAAGCAAATGCTACTAATTTGTATATCTGAAATATTACTACAACATGCTGACTCTTCTCATCCAGTAGTTCTCAGCTATGTAATTCTATGTACATAGAAAAAAAAAGGATAAAGGAATGTCTTCAGGGTCAGGAAAAGACTTTGCTTAAACAACTGAAAAAACTAAAAACTTTCTAGTCAAAGTGAGCAGCAGTGCAACTTGGAGCTACTGAATCAGAAGACAGCATGGAAGAGAAACATACTTATGGGAGTAAACTAGCCAGGGGCAAATGGGCTTGAACAGGAACTGGTGAAACAGCAGGAGAGGTTTAGATTAGATATCAGATGGAAATTTTTCACTGAGACAGTGGTGAGGTGCTGGAACAGGTTACCCAGAGAAGCTGTGAATGCCCTGTCCCTGGAAGTGTTCAAGGCCATGTTGGATGGGGCCCTGGGTGTAGCCTGAGCTGGTGACTAATCTAGTGGAAAGCTGAGCAGAGCTTTTACAGCACATGGTCTGAGAGGAGAGGAGAAGGAGCTAAAGGTGGACAGGAGCTTTTAATGTAAGGGTCAGGCTGGTGAAAGCAGACTGGTGAGCACAGCACCATGTTTCCAAACAGATACCTCAATGAAAAAGGACCTCCAGTTATCCACACAAAGCTCAAGCATCCTTGCACTCCCCTCAGACACCATCTGAGCTTCGGTTTATGACACTGATGTCTGAGTGGCTGTATTTGGATTGTAAGGATACAGAGGTCATTTCTAAACGCTCCCTATCACTGTAGCCTTTGCAGAGCTAGAAAAAAAAAACAAAAAACCACCAGACCTTTTCCTTTCTCCTCAGGAAATCTTGATTCTAACTTCCCTGCCTTGCAATGTTGTCTACAGTCAAAATGGTTATGGAGATCAGGCCCATGAATCCTCCTTGTTCTGCCTTCCTGGCAATGACCTGTCAGGAGAAGCAGTGTCCTGCCAGCCCTCCAGCCCAAAGAAATATCCATCAACAGTGCCCATGACCAATGTGAACCATGTGGCTGGACAGCAGAGAGCAGCTTCGTTGCGGCCTTCAGACAGAAACCAGGAATCAGGCAGGAGGTTCAAGGGAGAACATTCTGTTCCAGGAGCACATCTGGCAGCCCGCCTGCCACCTCCTATCAGAAAAAAAAAGGAGGCAAATGGAAGCTTTGCTGGAACACAGCCCCTTAAATTAAGAATTTAAGAGTCTCAGGTCCATCTTGGCAAGGGAAAGTTCTAACTTAGTCATCAGGTCTGGATAGACTACAGGAAAACAAAAGCTTTTATTTTACAGAGGGATCTCCCAATTCCCTTATCGCTTTTCACGTGTGCAGTTAAGCACTTCAAAGGAATAGAATAAACACAGGTGTCTTTGGAGAGAAGCCAAATGACAACATGGCCCTGAAAAGCTTCAGGGTGAGCTGGCCTGGTGCTTCCCTACTCCCCAGGAAGCGCCGGCCAAGCAGCTCAGCGCTGCTGAGGGGAGGTGCGAGCAAGCAGGCTAGCGCAGCTTTCTCCTCCATGGCTGAATTCAGGTCATGCCTCCACAATCATTAATCCTGGCTCTTTTGCTCTCAGTACACATTTGATCTGGATCAGCCCAGGGCACATAATCACATTTAAGATGAATTAGCTGGAGCACATGATATGGAGTTTATGCTGGCCTTCCGCCAGCTGCGGGAGGACGGATGACACTTGATCTGGCATGAAGCCTGCCAGTACAAAGTTAACCCAGCACTGTTTTTGGAACAAATGTGAACCAGCAGAGCCACACCACTCCCCTGGAAGCAGCCCTGTACACAGACTGGCTGCAGCCCTTTTGATGCAGTTACTCTTAATCAGAGGCGGGGGGACTAAGTCTGGCTTAAATTACAAAGCCAGGGTAATCAGACTTAGTCAAATCACATATCAGAGCTTACTGCAGAGTTGGCACAAAAGTTAGGAGGATCTAAATCCGCCCGGGTGAGGTGTAAACAAACAAGTGGTGTCTTTTTAGCTTTGCCTCCTTCCTTGCTGGAACTGTTTAGGGCATGCTCCACAGCAAGGAAAGTCACAGTAACTAACTTTGTGCATTCTGGGAAAAAAATAGTCTTATGCTTTCAGAACTATAAAAGAAACTGTGAAGGCACTAAGAGACCATCACTTGACATACAGCTGATCTAACCTGTGACTTCACTGTTGAATTTCTACACCATCAAACTCAATGCATGGTAAATTCAAGGTGATGAAGGGAGGAGTAGGAGGGATGAAATACCTCCTGTTCTGTACTTACTATTTTATAGCACCAAAGCAATAGGCATCAGCTGCTACCTCTGCTAGAAAATATATCCCCAAAACATTTTACGAGCATGCCAGAGATAACCATTTAAAAACACCAAATATTGTGTGACTTTAAGCACTTGTTTTCTATACTTGAGCTAAGTTGATGAGCTGAATTAAAGTGGATTGCATATGGAGACAGATGACACAATGCACTGTGTTCCTGCTAAGGCCTGTGTGACAGTATCTACACACACCATTCCAATATGACCCTGTAACCAAAGTAAAAATAGGAGTTTTCTGAACCAATCATTGCACAAGTTATTTTTTACTAGATGCAGTTACACTGTACTCAAACTTCTTGGATTGGATCTCTAACAGGTAATTAGGAGAAAAAAACAAAATTCTAGAAAATAAAAGCTGTATGTGCCTCACATGAGGATGCTCACAGATGTGAGATAGTTTGTGTAGGGCCATAAGCAGCAATTCTGCTGTTCTCCTTGCAGCAATGAATGAAGAAATGGAAAAGAAAGGATGAAAAACAACCTGGCTCGTCTTCTTGGCTCCCACTCTCCTTGTTTGCCTTAGTTTTATTTTCCCCAGTAGCATAAATCATTTCTATCCTCCATCCTAAACCACATCGTTCTTTTCTATTTCAGGTATGATAAAATTTTATTATTCCTTCCAGTTGTAAAAGAAAGCTTACAAGGACTTAGCTGAAACATCTTCTGTTCTAGCCTACCTGATTCATGAGATAATCTGCTGTTAATACATACAGTCCTAAGCCTGTAGTACTTGAGTTTTAGATCGGTATAATAGTCATTCCTTGCTGTGACTCAGTGGAGGCTGCAAGAGATGGTAGAGAGGAAAAAAGAGAAGTATTTTCATAGTAGGTTATTTTTATTAGAAAATAGTGTGCTGTATAAAAACAGCATTATTGAATTGAGGTGTTCAAAGCAATTCCTGCAGAGTAAGATTATAGTGAGCAGAGTGCAGGTGAGAAGGTCAGAACTGCAAAATAAATGCAATTTATTCCACTGGTGCAGAAACATAGGAACGTATTGCAAGGTAATCATCAACATGTGTGATACAATTATCTCACATGCACAGATGTACACCACACCACACAAACCTTGAGGTATACGGAGAGGCACTAATGACAAGAAACACTGTAAAAAATACAAACTTCTCTCATAACAGAGAAGTTTCAACACAAGTGATGGAAACAACTACATGACTAAAATGACTGAACTCATCATATGTTTAAACAGAGCATTTACTGAAACAATGAAAACACTCAGAAAGAAGTATGTGTTTGGATGTTTAGGTAAGTTCATTTGAATCCACAGTAATACCCATGACATGAAAGAGATCAGCTTGAAAAATACAACAGGTGGTACTTCAAGCACATGTAGGTGAAACAGTGCGGTGGAAATAAACAGCTATGGGGATTAAAGAGTCATAGAATCATCACAGAATCATAGAATGGCCTGGGTTGAAAAGGACCACAATGATCATGTAGTTTCAACCCCTCTGCCATGGGAAGGGTCGCCGACCACCAGACCAAGCTGCCCAGAGAGCCACATCCAGCCTGGCCTTGAATGCACCTAGAGAAAGGGCACAATCCCTCTGGGCAACCTGTTCCAGTGAGCTAACAGAGAGGGGCAGATAAGCCAGGTAAAATAGTTTATGAGGACACTCAGAAATTTTAGCTGTTTGGATGCATGGAAAATGGGCAAACCAATTCTGCAGAATGAGTGATCTCACTCTCATTAAGAGTGAGCTCCCACTGCCCAGATGCTACCTGCTCCAAGCTGGTGCCTGACTAACTCTGTCTGCTACAGGTACAGCCAAGGGGACATGCAAAGAGGGAGTCTCATTAAAAACTTAGTTTGTTCCAGAGCAATGAAAAGAGAGGGGATGTAGATGGGGAAGTGAATGAGAATGGGAATGAGTATGATACGCACAAGACACAGTGAGCATGAGCAATCTACCTGAAAGGAGGTTCAGGTGAGGTGGGAGTTGGACTCTTCTCCCAGTTGACAGAGATAGAACATGAGGGAATGGTCTCAAGTTGCATCAGAGAAGTTCAGGTTGAATGTCAGGAAGAATTACTCCTCAGAAAGAGTTGTGAGGCATTGGAACAGGCTGCCCAGGAAGGTGGTGGAGTTACCGTCCCTGGAGGTGTTCAAGGAAAGAGTAGACATAATACCTAGGGACGTGGAACCTAATACCTCGGGACATGCAACATTGGCGTGCAGTTGTATTGGATGATCTTAGAGGTCTTTTTCAATTTTAATGATTTTATGAGTAACTTCTTCACCAACTCTACCTAGAGAAGTATTGCATTAGACTACACGGTTCTTTATGTACAAACCCAACCATTTACCAGCAACTACTTTGTCCAGTGACTCTAACGGGATGCAGATAGCCTGAAAAAACACATTTCTCTCTATTGATTCCTCAGCAGTTTTCCAAGATCAAAGCAAAGGAAGATGGAGGGGACTCAGAGAGGATATTTTACTTTATTATTTCACAGCTTATTCTGTATATTTTCTGAGTGATATTTTCCTGTATGTAACAAGTTCATGGTTTGTCCTCTCTCAACATGCTTAACCTTCAGATTCTACGAAGTAAGCATTGTTAGATGAGCAGGTTTCCCTAGCATATATGGCATGCCCAGCAGCAAATACTGCACAGACTTGGTTTGCTCCAAGAACATTTTATCATATTAAAATACCCATGAGCCAAACAAGTCTGAGAGTTATGTTAACAAACATTTCTACTCACCTGTATTCTCCACTACTGTAAAAACATACGCAAAATAAGAAGACTACACTTGCACTGATCAACACTGAAAAAAGAAAAAGAAAAAAAAAAAAGAGAAAAAAAAGGCCAAAGAAGTTCAGCATGTGGTAGGTTTGTTGAAAGAGTGTAATGATCCCTTTCTCTGCAGAGCACGTGTGGTATAGTACATTAGGCATAAACTGGAATTTCCTGCAATTAATCAATTTAATAAAAATAATTCGACAGCTTTCCTTCAGTTGCTGTCTGTGGTTTGGTTGCATTTTTGTTCTGGATCTTTTGATCAGTCAAAGAAGAAAACTGACTTCCTAGACTTGCTCTGATGAAAATGAAAGAGGAATTGGGAAGCTCATTTATTTTTGTTGGAGAAAGAAACAAGACAGACAAACTGACTAACCAGCTGAATCAGGCCAGTGGCCAAACCAGCTGTTTGTGTCTTGCTAGTCATTTTGTTCTACAGTTGTTCCCCTAACAAAACTAAGTATTCAATTCACCAAATTGTTTGTCTAACAACAGGATAATCCAAATTCTTCTGGATTGTTTTTAAACACAAGTTGAATATAGTTTCATATTTTGTTCATTTTTAGAAATAATAAGTTGGATGCATTTAGGCATTTCCATTTGCTAATACCTATTAAACAACTGGAATGAAGCTAACTCACAAGAATCTTCTCAGCTGATGGAAACGTAAAATTGGGAATTTCTGCAGTTAGTCTGGCCAGTGCTGGCTTGTGGCTGGAGAGAAAAGTGATTTCCTCTATAAATTATGTTTAAGACGTTCCATTACCCAAACGAGAACTACACAACAAGCCCAGGTAGGGGAAAATTGAAGAACAGGACAAGATCCTGCCGGACAAAACTAAAGGGTTTTGCACTTGATTTATGGTCTCACAGCCTGAGAACATACCTCACTAGTCCTGCTGCTATAGTAACAAAACCAGTCTGGTATGCAGGTTTGTGTTAACAGTATTGGTTGAAAGACTTTTCTCAGTTGCATATTCATGCTCATGCTTTTATTTATTTATTTATGTTTGGCACTATCTCTAAAGGAGATCCCTACATGAAAACACGAAATGCAAAATCTGAGTTAAGAAGGTGTACAAAAGCTAATAAGAGAAACACAAAAATACTGCAGTTGCTTCCCAGAAATCAGAGAGCAAAATGTTAATGAGATTTGGGAACCTCCTAGAAATGGCAGCCCCACCTTGGGCTTTTCAGAGTCTGACCTGGAGACAGAGTCCTCCCAAAGTTTTAGACATAGCAGTAGCTTTCTAACTGCAGCAGCAGAATGGGATTGAAGGGGAGGAAAGAGATCTGGTTTATTTACAGCCAAGTTCATCCTATGTATGGCACCAGTCACACATAACCTATATATGCTTTTGCTTAAGTTCTGCGAACAGCTCCAGCTTGTGCAGTGGAACTAAATGCAAACCTTCCATTACTTGCATACTAAAGTTAGTCACATGCTTTTGTTCTTGCATGGACAAAGATTACACCACATGTATCATACCCATTCTCAGAATGAAATGTGGGAATCTGTTCAGCCTTCATTTAGCTAAGTGCCTAACAAACACCTGATCTTAGTATGTGCTCTTCTTATCCATGACCTTAAAGAATACCCTTTAAGTATGACAGCATTAAGGGTATGAAGGTTAATTAAAAAGCAAATGAGGATGCTTCATAAATGTAATAACAGATATTCTGATCTGGAAAGGCATGCTACTCTTTGCTCTGGCAATTAAAAAAGAGGAAAGCAGTTTACTTAACTGTTATCATGACCTCTTTGAGAGTATGTCTTTTAGCACAGAAACAAAGCACCATGCTTTCACTTCTGATGGGGCTAAAACCAGGTCTTACTTTGTATTTCAGAGATAGCCAAGAATTTGGGAACCAGTTGACCAAGGAATGGTATCTGTCTTTACTTACATGCATTAGAATACATATTATCAATGACATTACTTTGTAGGTCCCTTCCGATCATTCCATTCCATTCTATTCTATTCTATTCTATTCTATTCTATTCTATTCTATTCTATTCTATTCTATTCTATTCTATTCTATTCTATTCTATTCTATTCTACATCTGTCACTATATTCTGTCACTTATTTTCTCTGTTTCTGTGAAGTCACGAGGAAGAACAAAGTTCCTACACACCTACTCACTCTGATTTCTTATCCCCACCCTGATGTCTCACCCAAAGAGATAAACTGAGAAATAGGAATCCTTTGCCTACTTAAAGAGGGAAATGGAGATCCATGGAGATGCAACTGATCTTTGGTTTAATTCCCCCACAGAGGTTATTAGCCTGAATCTCCACCAGTGGGAAAAAATACCTTTCATGAGCTATAGATCATAAGCATGTTAGAAGAAAACAGTAAAAGATACCGTTACTTTCTGAACTAGGATCTGGAATATGGAAGTATGAAGTATGGAAGACTCATAACGTACAGGACAATTTACCTTCTTTGTCAGGAAGAAATACTGCCTCTGTGCTGGAGATCATTTCCCCAAGTCCAATAAAAGGGAACCAAGGATCTACAACATTGTTCCTACTATGATAAATAGTAGGTTAAAAAATAAAAATAAAAAAATGAGCCATGCACTAACACACCTCTTTGAAGAAAAGTCAAGGCACTGCATCACCACATCAGGAGATCCAAGTCACTTCTTTAAGCTTTTTCCCCTTTGATTAAAGACAGTAGCTACCACACTTCTCCATACTGAGTACATTAATTATGGCCTTTGGTTTTCTGGCAAAGCACCGATGTATCCTCTCAGTTATAAAAACGTGTAATATCAAGTAATTTGAGAAGGTGAGCACAGTCTAAGTACCCAGTGACAGTCAACCCTTGTTAATGGGACTGAGTAAGAACTGTGGTAAAAGAGGGGATAAGGAACACATATTAAACAACCCTGAGTCCAGCAGAAATTCTTTAAAGCTTAAAGTGGCACTTTAACTTCTTTTTTTCTTCTCCTGAAGCAGGTCAAGAGCCAAACCAGGAAATTATAGAGTTGTAGGATTAACATCTGGCACAGGAAATCTTTAAGGGATGTGACAGGAGAACACCTGGAAAGACAGCTTGATTAAGGACAGCCAGAGTACATTTAGACACAGGAGGTCAAGCTTAACTAACCTGCTGGATATCTTTGAAGATAATACAGCCATGGCAGATAAGAAAAACATGACAGATGTTGTATAGCACACTGAAATTAGATTTTTCAAACAAAGTTTTGACAAGGGCCAGCCTCAGAGGTGACTAATGGAGACAAACAAAAAGTTATGGATTGCAAAGTAAAAGGTTAGAACAGTGGCTGCAAAGCAAGAGATAAAGTCAGGTATTGGTGGGAGAACTACACTGTCAAAAGGGTTACTGAATGGAGGGGTCAGGCTTCTCCCATCTCACAAATAATGTTTCCACATTAGCATCATTCAGACAAAAATGTCCTCATGACCTATGCTGCCTTTGATGAGGATCTTATTCTATGGCAGCTATGAGCAGTGGCTTTAGATTCTCTTTTAGTTCACAGTACTGAGTTTGTACCTGTACACTGAGGTCAATGCAGAGATACTGAAAAGAGTGTCCTCACACAGTGTTTGAGCTCTCAATTTAGGAAATGAATCCAGGCTGAACACTGTCAGTGTAGAAGAATTTGGTTCACTCAGCAAATGCAGTTCAATACAAAAAGCACAAAATAGTCCCCAAGAAAGAACTCTGACAAAGTTGTATATGCTAAATACAATAATGACAAGATATGCAGCAGGAGCAAAGGATTTTAAGCAGTAGAGTGGGAAAAAAAGAAAAAAAAGTTACTTAAAGCCACAAATATATGGCAGAATGTCAGCAAGAGAGAAAAAAAAAAAAAAAAAAAAGAGAGAAATGAGACACAAAGTTGTTTTAGTAGAGATACAGTAATAACAACTAGAAATCAACGGCTTGTTCTGGAGATGGAGGCTTAACAGATGCTCTGTATTAGCTGCTATATCACAGAGAGAATATTATTGCATTGTAGGGTGCAAGAGCAGGGCAACAAAAAGTGAAACCAGATCTTGGCTTGGTGGATGAACTGAGGGTGTGTTATGCTTATTCTCACTGGAAAAGAGAATACTTTGAGGTGACCTAAGATGGGATTTTCAAAATCATGAAAGAAAGTGATCAAGGTAACCTCTACTCAGGCAGGGTGGAGAAGCAGGGGGGAAGGAAGGGAAGGAATGTTGAACCAGACTGCAAACATTTCAAATAAAACAACAGGGAGTAAACAGGGAGCTTGTCAGGCAGAACTACTGCAGCTGAAGGGCAATAAACATGTGGAACAAGTTACTAGGAAAGGCAGCTGAAACAAAGACTGTACATCAGCTCAAAAGACACCTGGACTTGTTTCAAGGGAAAGAGGAGAATTCGGGTATTTTTGTAGAAAGCAGAATGTTGGGATTAAGGTATACTTTATAATGGCAGATATGCTGAGCCAATTCAGGATGCTTAAAATTGTGTATACTGCCATGCACTTCATGGCAGAATTCCCTGTGTTGACATCACACCTTCATCCTGGAGCCACAGTTAAAAGAAACAGCTCCACACATGAACTTTCCCTCCTACAGCCGGTTTTGGCCAAACCATTCAAATGAAGAACAGTTCTCCCAGACCCCTCTCCGCTACAAAGACAGAAAGGAGCCTCAATAGGATCACAGAGCCCCACCAGCAATGAGCTCCTCAAGTAATGGCCTAAACCTGTTGCTGCTGCTGCATTTGCTGCACAACCTCCTTGAAACTCTGAGGAGCACATCGCGGGGCCATGGCAAACAGCTGAGACAAAACCTCAGCAAGGATGGGTGGTGAGAAGTGTGCAGAGGACACAGACACTGCCTGTTTCTGTTTTGCCCCTGTCTGCAAAAAAGGCCTTCCCAGACTTCCTCTGCCTCCCCTCCATGCCTTCTTATGGAAGTCCTTCTTCTAGTATAGGCCAAGGGAACCAAGCTAGGCACTGCAAATCTTATACATCTGGGCTAGCACGCTGAATCAAAGAATCACAGAATCATTTGGAAAAGACCTTCAAGATCATCACATTCAATCAAAACATAACACTAGCAAGTTCCACTGCTAAAGCATGTCCCATAGTGCAACATCCACATCTCCAGTGACAGGACTCCACCACTTCACTGGGCAGCCTGTGCCAATGCCTAATCATTCTTTCCATTAATAAATTATTCCTATGTGCAATCTAAATCTATCCTGACACAACTTCTGCCTTTTTCTTTATATCCTATCACATGTGAAAAGAGTCCAGCTCCCTCCTCACAGCAACTTCTTTCTGGTAGTTGAAGAGAACGATGAGATCTACTCGAATCCTCCTCCTTTCCAGACTGAACAGCCTCAGTTTCTTCAGCTGCACCTCATAGCTCTTGTTTTCTCATCCCTTCCCCAGCTTCATTGCTTTAGAAACTCATAATCTTCCGTAGCGAGGGGCCCCAAATCAGAGATGATATTTGAGGTGTGGTCTTACTAGCATTGTGCACAAAGAGATCTCCAAATATAGGCCCATGCTGAGTTGCCACAGCTGTATCCTCACAGTGGTATGTACAAAACCACTTTGCCCAGGGATGGCTGTAAATGTTTGGGTTAGCAAAGCACAGGGCAGGCAGAAGGCGGCAACTACCATCCGTCATCTCACCTGGCCTCTTTATTGCATTTCAGTTAGAAACACATACATCTCAGCATGTGTACTCTAGCAGAACACAAGCTCACCTCTCACATCCCAAGGCCAGCTTCTGATCAACTCCGTGTTAGGCACTGCACTACCAACAGCTATTTCATGTCATTTAGACAAGAACGATGTCAAGCGAAGGTTAATTAAAAGTGGTAAAATAGGGATCTCAACACTTATATTTAAATTCCATTCCAGTTTTTGAAGTAGCCACCTCAGAATTAGCTTCAGTTTTGTATGCGAGAAAAAAAAAACAGCACTCCCACGTTTGGAAATTCACATTCACTAGTTAAGCTTTGAGTTATTTCTTGTAGATGAGATACAGCATGCAGAAATTAGATGATAGTTTTGAAGTGTTAGCATGCTTCTAATAGGGAGTTCACCACCACAAAAATGTTTTACACTACTTTGTTTTTATATCTGCTACTAGTTAAATAAACATGCACCAAAACAGGCTTTCTCATTGGATATTTCAAGTGGCAATCATTGGTTCCTAGAATTAATTTTATCTTAGTATGATGTAGAAAGAAGTAAACTGCAGTGCTGATTAGAACACACTGAACAGCAGCATAGACATTGCAACTGTATACAAGAGAATTAATCCCTCAGATAAAGACACTATCGTGCCAAACATGTGATAGTAACAGAACAAGGACTGAGAAGATACAAGGTAGAAAATGGTGTGTTTTACTAAACACACTGTTGTTCTTTCAAACACAACTTAGCCAATGATGCTGCCTTCTAATGCTTCTTGGATGGGTATACAGTGATTACAGTGCTGACCCAAACTCTGATTTAAGGGCCCTTTTAAGAAGCTGGAGGCTCCTTCTCCTTTCAGCCTTCTGCAAATCACACAAGGCTGTTCCCAGCCTGCAGGAAGCATTCTGCACAACTTCAACCTTTTATCTATACTTCTGTGCCTCAGTTCTTCGTCAAATAAGTGGGGAAAAAATCATAATGTTTAAGAGAGACTGCAGTTTGAGTGCCTTGCAGAGAGACACTGGAACTAGATCTGCACCCCCTCTGGGAATATGTAAACTCTCTGAAGCAACTGCTATGTGCATAAACACAAGGTGGAATTAATTCCAATAACTCTGTTTACAATAAAACAACATAGGTTGTATCTGCCAAACAGCCATACTGAAAACTCTCCCAGCCCCACACAGACACTTGTCCAAAGGGCTGGCCAGAGTTATCCTTCCTCCCATCAACCAGAGTTCTATTTTCCGACTGGCTTTCCTTGGTGTCTTTGCAGCTTTTTCTCTAGGAAGCCTGCCACACAATTCATATCAACTGCTTTGTGGAAGTCCACTAACTTCTCTAGTTTGCAGACCTCAGGCAAAAAGGTTCTTTCTCCTTGCTAATCACATCCAAAAAAGACCTTTAGCTGGCCCCAGTTTTCACACCATCGAGAACAGAGATAACAAATAGAAATCTCTGGGGAAAGCTAGTATTACATTCCTTAAAGGTATAAATGGAGTTTTGGCTATTTAAGGGAAGAGGGAAAATGTGGCTTTTGTAGCATGCTACCAACCCCACCAGCCTCCTCCATGCATGCTTCAGGGCTCACTACAGAAACCTCAGCAAAGACTAATTTTATTTAGACATGTAAGCAAGACCCTTCCAAACTCATCATTGTTTTCATCGGAAAGTTCACATCCAAGTGACATTGCTGGGATGATCATATTAATACATATGACTTTGGTTTCCTACAGAAGACAACTGGCACTATTCAGGCCGAGAGACAGTTGATAACAAAATGTAAATGATGTACTGTGCCATACATTCTTTTGCTTACCTGTGTTGCTTGGTTTGGTGGAGTAAACATTCTCCAGCAAAGATGGGCATTCCGAATATTTTCCTTGTTTGCAACAAATTCTGTTCACATCTGAGATTTATTTAGGATATGTCATTTGACTACAAGGACAGGGAGATTAATTACATTTTTTTCTGGTTTAATTATCCACAGATTAATTATCTTGATAATCATGACAACCACTTGTTTGGATAGGCGCTGTTTGTGAAATATTCTTTCTGCCAATCCACAAGTAATTCTGAAAGAGAAATGTGAAGCCTATGTCCAGTTTAGGCCAAAGAGTAAAATGAAGGACATACAACCAACAGGTGGACTGACAGAAACACTGAAAGACAAGTTGAGAAACATTATGACCAAACCTATACAGATGGTTGGCCATCAGTTATAGACCAAACTACTCTTAGCAAGGTCCTGACCACCTGAAAGCTAGAAACAATATCGTTAATACAGATGTGAGACTGGGCTGGGAACTCAAATAATCAGGAAATGTCCTTGCAGTAATTTTAGTCACTAACTGCTTGTTTCCAAATATGTAAAAGTACAAATGCATATATATAACATATATATAAATATAACTATATATAGCTCCAAACTATGAATCTACTTTGAAAAAGTGGGGAACAAAGTTTATTGTTTACTGTTTCCTACTGGCATGGCAACAAGAAGAGAAACATCATCTATTCCACAAGGCAAGAGCTCATGGATCTGACTGGCTGGGACAGCAATAGGAACAGATGAGAAGCTGGCCAAAGGGCTGGCATTTCCCACCATTCTTGTTTTCACCCTGTTCCAGCAAAGTGAAACAGGTTGCAGGTTGGTTTTTCCCTCCAAAACAGCCTCTACAGCTTTGTCATAAAGGGAATCAAGGATGAGAGAATTAATATCACCCTGGCATACACCAGAGATCTGAGAAGTTGGGAAATGTTGTGGTGATAATGAACTATCTGCACCAAATATTTTGCTTCCTTGCAGTAAGTATCTATAAAAAGGTCTGACTTCCTTTGACGGAAAATAAAAGCAAAGCCTATTTTTGCTTCAATGAATCCACAGGCTGATTGGCTAAGGATGGCCTTATTAAAGTAGATAAATAAATACTAAAAACAAAATGAGAAGCCCAAGATAGAAGCTCAGCTGAACTCACTGCAATACAGTATTCAAGTTCTGCCCTTTCCCACTTCCTTCAGTGCTTATTTATGGTTTGACTGTGACATGGCCTTGCTGCCCAGGGAGTTGCAAGGGATGAGAATGATCTACTACACCAGATTAGCACCCAAGTCCCTCATGAAAAGAGTGAAAAAGCACTCATCCCTATTTCTTAATGTGAATAACAAAAAAATATGTTTAATTTTACAACAGCAGTAAAACAAGCATAAACACCCATGAAAGGAGAGCATTACTGCAGCTATTCATTTCCCATCTTCACAGTAAGCATTTCACAGATCATTAGCACATCCTCTCCTCCTGTATGTCCCAAGATGTAGTTTTAAGGAACCTTTCAAAATGAACATTTCTGTATTCATCCACAGAATGAACATTCCAATGGTGCAGAACAAATGCTGTGATGCCAAGAAACAAGAATAAGGTTCTCCTCCTATTCAAGCTGGTTGGTTTTTTTGGCTTTTTTTGTTGGTTTTTTTTTTGGTTTTTTGTTTTTTTTTTTTTTTTTGCTTGCTTGTTTGTTTGCTTTTAATTGTAAACAGAGTTTTTTTCATAGAAGTCCACCAAGGATATTCTGGCACCCGGAAAGCGAAACAATTCAGTTCTGAGCTAAAAATTGAAGATTTTCATTTGGAAAGACTGACAGATAGATATTATTTTGACATTTTGATCTAAAATAAACTTTCAGCCTCAACAAGACATTGTTTGGTTTCACTTCTAGCTTTAAGTCAGACTCCTCCATTCTTCCCACTGATTTTCCTGACAGCAACTGCTTTTATTTCTTTAAGAGGAAAAAAAGGAAGATTTCTCCATTCCCTCTCTTTAGAGGATATCACCTTAAGCCCAGGAAACAGAACACAGAACAGTAAGGTTGGAAGGGACCTCTAAAGATCACTGAGTCAAACTCCCAGTGCACCTTCCAATAAAGACGTGTAATTTTGTGCTTTCCAGTGGTTTTTTGTTTGTTTGGGGGTTTTATGCTTAAGATCCTCAATCTAATAAACTGATGGAGCACTTTTTTTTTTATCCCATAACCAGATAATCCCACCTGCCTAAATTGTAAGAGGCAGAGAAACCTAGAGAACAGTTTGATTTTCAGCAGATCCATCAACAACAGAACAGAAACTTCCCCAGAGACTTCACTTTGAATCACAACAAAAAGCAGGCCTCATGCAAAAGTTCAAAGCTTAGCTGGAGCAGAGATGACTTGGCCACTGGGGAGTGGTGACACGGGGCAGAAGTGATAACACAAAGTGAAGTTATCAGGTGGAGGAGAACAGTGGGACTTCCCCTGAGGCCATCAGTGAATATTAGCAGGCTGGTGTAACAGGGGTCATGGTGCTGTTCAAACAGCAGAAGGGGCACACAGTGAATGAAATTACTGTTTTGCACTCAAAACATATTTTACTTTACAAAAAAGTTACTTGCACAGTTCTTAAGTTTCTTTGTTTATTCTGTAGGTTTCCTGAGGTGGCAGAAAGGCATCGTTTTATTTGTTCTTAAACATTACTCTTCCTCTCCCTGAGTAAAGCTGGTGATGTTCATGACACTCAGTGCTCTGTAGGTAATTAGCACCTTTATGCAGTGCAATGGAACAGTGAAAAATTTGGAGTTTACCCTGCTTAAACCACTTAAAACTCCATCTCCCAGTGAGACTTTTGCCTCTAGAGTGAAGCATGTGATTCCTTGTGCAGGAGAATAAAAAGTGAGAAGAAACCCCACACCCATCTCCTTTGTTTGTCAGATATTGGTACTCTGCTTCATTTCATAGCCATTATGCTTTTAAAAAGTAAAACAAATAAAGGAGTGCGTATTGAATGCCAGAGCCTAAAAGAGATCAATATAAAGACCTACCTAGAACAGACTGCATTGAGACAATACACAAATGGCTTCATTGACCTACTTCTCAAACCCTGTGGCTTGGTAGGTATCTTACTTAATCTGTTCAGCATGAAAGCCGTCAGTGGATTGGATTCTTAATCTACCATCAATACATGCCAATGGGAGAAGAAAACAGCAAGAGTTTCATTCTTAACAAACAAACAAACAAAAAACAACCAAAAACCACCCAATATCAGGAAGACAATACAACAACAGTACAAAGAAAGCATAACAAAAGCAGATTTGATCTTCTCATCCTCAGAAGCTTATACATTATCTCAGGTACCACTGGACTCTCAAGTGCCCTGAATCCATCACTCATCCATCTCCACCATACCCATGTGACATATAAGGTACTGTACCTGGTCTACAGAATGTCCACCTCAGACCTGTCTATCTCATCTAAAAAGCTAAGATACTGTAATGCCTATTGCAACAGAGGAATTTGACCTTAGTTTTTGGAGCACTCAAGGAGCAGGCACGGTCAAAGCCCTTCTTTGGGTCTCTTGGGAAGTACACTGTAAGATTACAGACTGCAGGAAACTCCACGGCTCTGAGAACGAAGAAAGGGCACTCTCAGTTTGGATCACCTTAAAAGCAGTGTGCTCTTGCTGTTCTAACAGTGTGGCTGAAACCAAAGCAAGTAGGTGTAGCCAACCAAAATAAAAGCCTGTGGAGCCAAAAAGGAAACAGAAACAGCGGGCCTAAATGACACTTAATTATTGTATGCTCTCTGTACAACAACTCTAATGAGAGAGGTGGCTTATTGTAATCACCTAACAGATGTTAACATGCACCTAAATCTTCTCAAGCAGTAGCCTGGGTGTCCTACATCTCCTGGATTGATGGGGAACTTCTCTGCTTCGCTGGGAGCAGTGAGTTTGGTTTTGTTTTGATTTTAGTTTCTTTGTTGATTCAAACACTCCAGTTACTTGGAAATCAGGCATTAGAAGGGTTGCAATGAAGCCTTGAAGAAATGTTCTGCAGACCAGTGTTTATATCGATTGACAAAAAATTCTATATGGCTCATCCTTGTCATGTCAAACAGAAGTTGTTGTCTGTGATCTGCAAGAGGCGTTGTCTGAAGTCAAGGTGCCAGGTATCATTGTACATGCATACAGGGTTGCTGGCAGTAAACCTTTCATCTTTTATAAAGACAAGTACTGACTTGGCTTTAAGAGTTAAATTTCTGCATCCATGTGTCCTTGCTTATCATCCACATGCACAGAAAAAACAGTCAGTGCCGGCTGAAGCATCCATCCACAGGTCAGTGTGTGGTTTTAGACAAAGCCATGTGCAAAATGGGGCATGGCTAACATGGTCCCACAGGTTCCACAACAGGTTCCTTTGCCTCAAACATGCATATAAATCAAGCAGTGTAGATACACAGGCTGGCTTTAAAAAAGACAGAAGAGTGATATTTTAAACCCAAAGGTGACAGCAAAATAGAGCATTTATTCCTAAAGACAAACATTATCTAACAGGACACAAGGGAAGGACTGTAAGCCAATGGAGAGAATGGAAAGGATTCAAGCAGAAGGGAAGAGGCACCGTTCTTTCCATCTTCTAAAAAGGCAGCACATGCAGCAATTTCTAAGATGAAGATCAGAAACTCCTTTGTTAGCAGGGTATGAAGGAAGGGAAGAAAGAGCCAGGGAAGAAATGGAAGTTCTCTAGCAGCAAACAGAGCATGTGTTATGCCAGGGTGCCTCTCAAGAGCTGCAGCATTGGTATCTAAGTATTAGTTCCTTTTCACTGCATCACAGAGAGCCAGTGGCATCTTAGCAGATTCTAACTTTACCTTAGCAATGCCCAATGGAGCAGCTGCACTCCAGAGAGAATCTTACTAGCACATCCCCAGGCTGTCAGCTTGCATCATGTCACTCCAGCCATCCGAACAGGAGGCCAGCACAATGGGGAAGTTTCACAGTGACCTGCCCGATAACATTTTCTGCAGTCTGGAAATCCCAGTCAGATCTCATCCAGTCCCACTGTAACCTCCTGGAATCAAACCTGACAAGAAAAGCTAACTACAGAATACATTTCAAGCTCCACCTGATCTCCCAAGGCTAGCTATACATGTTTGAAACATTTTGATGGGTGTCCTTCAGTGTTAGCCTGACTGAAGTGACCTACAAATACCAATTTACAGCACATCTTTTATACCATTTGCTTCAGTATTGGAACTCGTGTTATATTTGAAGCTGGGGGGAACCCAAAAAAAGCCAAGTTCAAGTTGGATATTAGGAAAAATTTCTTCTCAGCAAGAGTGTTTATGAAGTGGCACAGGCTGCCCAGGGAGGCAGTGAAGTCACCATCTCTGGAGGTGTTCAAGAAACATGTGGACGTGGCACTGAGGTACATGGTTAGTGGGTGTGGAGTGATGGGTTGACAATTGGACTAAATGACCTTAGTAGTCTTTCCAACCATAATTATCCTATGATTCCATGAAGAAGAGGTGGACAAAGGAAGATGAAGTGTACATCAACAAGTATGTTGTTATTGGCACTATTAATCCTAATAAACATTTATATAGGTGCCTCCAAAGTATAACAGTCTTTTCTTATCATCTCTACCTATAAGTCTAACAGAAGAGTTGGAAATGTTCAACTGGCAAAACCATTCTCACTGAGCTGTGCACCTTACCTTGCTCCACCACTCTGCCAATGCACCACAGCTGTGTGCTAATACAGAGAAGAATACTTTGTACACACATCTGATGGCAGCATTTCATCCTTAACACATTATATTCTGCCAATAATAAAGTAAGAATTATCTGAGGACATGAAAACCAGCAAATTAATCAATAAAAATGGGTTCCTAAGGCATAGGAGATTGGTGTAACTTCATTGATACTAGTCAAGTTACACCAGTTAATTCCTGCTAAAGATCTGATTTGCTAAATGCTGTCCTTAGGTTTTAATTTCTTTTTGATGGTTTATGGGGAATAGAATCACAGAATCACAGAATCACAGAACTGTAGGGGTTGGAAGGGACCTCTAGAGATCATGGAGTCCAACCCCCCTGCCAAAGCAGGCTCCCTACACCACGTCACACAGGTAGGCGTCCAGGCGGGTCTTGAATATCTCCAGAGAAGGAGACTCCACCACCTCCCTGGGCAGCCTGTTCCAGTGCTCCATCACCCTCACTGTAAAGAAGTTAGGTCCAGTACTTTTAACAAAAACTTCCTCCTGATTGTCAAAGATCTGTGCTTGAACTCAAAGAAGAAACTGCAAAAGAATATTCATTTTTCAAACACACTTTTATCAAAGCATGTATAGAAATAAATATGTTTTTACTTACATTTAGATAGATAAAAACACACCCCATATATCTGGCATATGCCATGCATTTACCATATATATTTAGCATGCACATTACACACACACATCTGTGGTATAGACACAGGTCTGAATGTTCATATGTAGAAATGCATAGTACAGATGTCTCAAGAAATGACAAGGACAAGTCTCCACACACTCCCGGCTTCTAGCATGGTCTAAATACATTTCCCTCAGAGATCATGTGCAAAGTCACTCCTGGAGAAGGAAACTTACAAAACAGTTTTCTACTGTTTTGAACAAAAACTGGTGAAAGAAGATGAGCAGTAGCAGGTATTGGCCACAAGCATGAAGCTGTGAATTGAACCCTGGGTGAAAAGCTCTTCTAATGAAGGAATAACCTCAGAAAATGTCTCCTTTGTGACTTCCTCCTCTTTTCAATAGCCTGGCAAACTATATTTATTTGTGTGATGTCAGCAGTTTTGAAAAGGAAGCGATGTTTATCACCTGAGGAATTTCTTCCCAACCTTTAGTTCTGCTGGAGGAGAAGCAAGGCGGTCTAGTTACAGTGGGGGCTCCTGGTGATGTATGGCTTTCACATCCATACAAAGCAAGCTTTAGCACATGTCCAGAAGTCTACACACTTCATAAAACACAGTTCACCAATGTTTTGCTATGCTTCCCCCACCAGAGAACATGTGCCTGCTCAGAGTGACTACATGAGCTGCATCACTTGGAAAGGCAAAACTTGGAGCAAGAGAAAGTCAGTTTATACAAGCTTCCCTCCCCCTGAGTTACACAAAATAATCAACAATTTCAAACATCCTCCTGCTGCAGTATCCCAGAGCAACAGACTTTGGGATGTAAAAATGGAATGGACACAAGGCAATCGGATTCAAGGCACCTAAGCACATGTCTATATTAGGGCAGTGTTCATACTTGAGCCTAAGTACTTTGTTCAGTCAACTTTAAAGACATGGTATATTTTCTCTTACTTTATTTCGTTCTAACAGGAAAGGAGCAGTTCTGTTGCAGAAGTCCTCTGCACAAAGCAGCAGACCAAGGTTCCCATGGACACCATCCTTATATCACAGAAAGCCAGTAGGTAGGGGTAGAAGTGCCAAAGTTTGCCTTTTCTTACTTGAAATGTCAGCACTCATTGATCACTAAATCACTTCAATAGCTTATTAAGTAGATGTCACAGAGAGTTACTACCAGTCCCCCATTAATTTTAAAATAATAATGGGGTTTTTTTGGAGCATAATTTCTTTCAAAATGAAAAATGCTCCCTCTTCTCTATTAAAAAGTGAATATTTTGGACCCTGTTAGCCAGTGTGCAGGGTTGCTGATAATACGTAATGCACATTTAGTACAGGTTTTAACATTGCAACATGTTCTTAAGGTTGCCTTATAGCTTTGTTGTCTTATTTCTTTATCATTTCAAAGGACTCACTCCATTTGTTTTTCCCATTTGCACACAAACCGACATTCTCCTGATACATATTATTCACAGTTTCATGTCAGTACCAGCATAAGTAGAGGCTATCAATCACTTCTCCAGTGATAACAGTAAATAAATAATGCACACTTCAAACTTTCAAGGTACTGCATAAATACCAGTTTGTTTTCACAACATCCCTTTAAGTGCTGAGCTAAGTAGTTTAACCATCTTACTAGGCACTAACTTCAATTTGGGGATGGTTTAAAACCCATATGACTCATTACACAACAGCATACAGAATTGTGGGTATTTTTCTAACCTAAAAATAAGCTTTTATTTATTTATTTATTTATTTTGTGAGGGTGGTCATACACCTGAACAGGTTGCCTGGAGTGCTTTCAGAACCACCAGTCATGGAAACACATACAAGTCGACTGGACCTAGCCCTGAGGAGGCTGCTGGAGCCAGTCCTTCTCTGCTCAGGGTTCAAACAGACATTCTCCAGAGATGACCTCCAGTCTCCTAACAGTCTGTGCCTTTGTTCAATAGAGATGAGATCCTTCATCTGAGCTGCTACACACTCACACAAAATAAGTACCCTTGTTTGAGGACACCACAGCATTTTACTGCCTTTTACTTTTCTGTGGGTGCAGCTCAAAATGTCATGCCCGTGGCTAGAGATGTCATTAACTACTCATTCTGCAATGAAGTTATGGAGCGAGACACATGAAACACAGAGGATCAAACCAAGACATCTGATTCCAATACAGTATGCAAGGAGCAGATGGATGCTCTCTGTGTTTGGAAACTTTCAGCTCCAAAATAAAACTACTGTTCACCCTCTAGCAAAAGATTGGGATTAAGTATCTAACTTCTTTATTTTTTTTCCTTTTCTCTGTGCTCAGTAGTTACCCTCCAGATTCAGTAGCATCTTTCTCCATCTTCCTTCATAGATATAAAAGCTTCCTACCCATTCCACCTTTGGTTATTTCACATCCCATTGATCATTCTGCCTGTCCAGTCAGCAAAGCATCAGCAAATAAGCAGTCCATCTAAGAAAAGGCTAAAGTTCTGCCCTGTAAGGTTGCAGTCCTGCACTGCCTTCCCTGTGTTCTTCTTTCCCTCCTTCACATATCTTCTTTCTTCCCCAGAGACATTTCCAATAGCAGATAAATCAGCACTTTGAATTCTTCTTGTGATGTAGTAACAAGCTGGCAACTAGCATGACATGTTGTAGAGAGACACATGTGAATACCTAAGTCAGAAATAATGAGATTTCTCTCTCATATTCAGCGTGAAATGAGAGGCAAACGACATCCCTGCTGAAAACAGTGGAGTGCAAGAGGAGGTGTGTGGAAGGGAAGGAGAAAGTATGCCAGATCCATTTTGCTTACTACAGTGGATTTCAGAAGAAAAACCGTCTGGCGGGCAGCACCCTGGGAAACACAGCCAGGGAAGGATGGGGCAGCCACAGAGCATAACATCTCAGATCCAGGCAGCTCCACCCTGCATCCCAAGAAC
The DNA here is from genome assembly GCF_054131305.1 of Coturnix japonica. Lineage (NCBI taxonomy): Eukaryota > Metazoa > Chordata > Aves > Galliformes > Phasianidae > Coturnix > Coturnix japonica. The sequence goes on from NC_140663.1 coordinate 111,083,343, forward strand.
AAGTCTCCTGTGGCCTGGCACCACTGTGCATTGTGGCCAAATGAGGCCTCAAACAACAACAGAGACAAGGGGAGGAAACAAAAGAGAAAGGGGATGAGAGGTCCCAGTATATCAATTAATGCAAAAGTCTGCTTCAGTGTATAGGCAGCAGTGGTAATTGCTTTGTGCTCTGCCTGTGATGAATAGGTCCCGGTTACTGTTGCACAACTCATCCTTCTTAGCGTGGCTGGAAACCAGCACAACGCTAAACATCACTGAAATCTTTAATTGTCGTTAAATTAATCAGGGCAGGGTGTCAGCTATGGGCTTATGCTTAATTGCCCCATTTTCTCACAGCTTCAGACTCCCACCTTCCCCTCTGTTCCTCTTGTTCTCCCTCCCTGGCCCCTGAGCATGCTTCCCTTTGGGACTGGTCTGACACTGGCTCCTAACTACACAGAAATGAGCTACCCAGTGAGTGAATCCTGAGATCTTGCCTTTTATCTGCTTCACACTTGGTCTCTTTGAAAGCCACAGTCTAACACAAAACTTTGGAAATCAGAACCCCAGACATAAAATCACAAGAAAGGAGGTTGAGCACTGTATCACCAGCCAAGAAGCCAGAAGTTGCAGCATTGCTGTTACTATTCAGCACTGAACACGTATCTGCTTCCCAGGCACCATTTTACTCTCCTGGGTGGCATGGAACCAAGGGTCATTACCATCTTAAACCCTTTCATTCACATTAGGTGTCACTTCACTGAATGGTTTACTGTCTAAAACCAATATAAGCAAGGTGACAGTCTGATCCAAAACATTCCTCTTTTTGGTATTCAGAGAAGATCTCGAGAGTCTCACAGATTAAAGATGGCTTTCACATCCTCCATCTTCAGAAGTGTCCTTTCCAAAATCTTAAGCTTGCTCTGTCTCCTCATACTGCTGAAGGATTTGTTGGGGATTAGCCAGGATATTTCATGCAACTTTCACATTGTTAAGCCAAGAGTATGTATAAGATCTCTGCAAAGAGAAAGAGACCTTTCTCCATGAATACAGAGGATTGTTTAAGAAGTAATGTGAGCGATTAAGGAATAATTAAGTTGTTTCAGCAGACATCTAGGTTAGATGAAAGGAGAAAAAAAGCAGTAAGAGCAGGAGAGGAGTGGAATAAATTTTCTAGGCAAACTGGAATCACTGTCACCAGAGGTTTTTGCAAAGCAGGCGGATAAACAGTTGTCAGGAACAACACAGACATGGCCTGAAGACAGTGAGATGATCTGAATGACCTCTTGCAGACATGCAGAAAATCCTATTGGTCTAAGGAGAGGGTAATTACCAATGAGCAAGACAGCAGCAGGAATGCTGAGGACTTGCTCAAAATAAAACTACTGTGACAAATGCAGCATGCAAGATCTGGCCCAGTAGAATTGTAAGAATGACTCTCATCCCCAATCTAGCTTTTACATATAAAATGAATGTGATAGAATTCTCCTTGATTCTTATTAAAGCAAACGTATCATTTAAAGAAAAGTCTAGAAAAAGGTGCAAACTTAGCCCTCTCAGTAGCCTGCACCCACTATGTTACATCACTAAGCAGAGAAAGTTAGGTACTCCTGCAATGCACAGCATCTAACATAATCACACTACCCCACTTCTTCACCCAGCTTAAATGATCCACAAAAAAAGGAAAAACTGAATTGACTGAAAGCAAAAGCCGTCTACAGCAGCATTTCATTCTTCTAACTATTCTGACATAATTTAAAGAGAACTTCAAAGAGATGGCCCAGAAAGTTCTCACTCTTTCTAGGTCATTGACAGGTAATCAGACTCAGTCTTTTGAAACATTTATTATCAGGAGATGTCCAATCTAAGTGATCTAATGCATCAAAATAACCCAATGCAGCTGCTCACAAAGAACATAACCACAAATCTGAGAAAGACTGAAAACCTGAAATTTCAGGCAGGATCTGTCCTTCGTGCCATCTTATGACTTCTTTACTTTGGCCTTTTTACTGCCAAATGAAAAGCCTTCAAACTAACTAATGTAGGCTGTATAAGAATGTATCTTTGCATAATTGCATTTGATAAAGGGCCACTTCAGATAAAATATGCTTGTATCGCTATATTTTTTTTCATTCTTGTTTCCTAAAAATGGAGACAAATTAGCAAGTTTTAACATCATAGAAAAGGCCTCTAGCATTTTATTGGCATTTCCGTATTTGTTTGGCTCCACTTTACATTCATCAAGAGTGACATCATTCACATATTTTTATCTGCATTAGAATGAAGATTTAGGATCATTTTGCAATCCCAGCAATATGCATCATACTGTGCAGCTCTGATCTCCCTACTGTGCTATGAATAGGGAAACTAACACCAAGACAGTGATGCAATAGTTTATCTTCACAAAAATGATTGCTTTCAGCTTCTAGTGTCTAATTTTCGGAAGGCTGGAGGAAGGGAGATGATGGGAAAGAGAGGGATAGAAGGAACAGAAGACAGATCCCAAAGAGATTCACTCCCTCAAAAGAAAATGTCCTTCATTTTTCTTCCAGAGGGCAAACATGAAACAGTGTGCTTCAGAAATGTAAGCACTGGGGTCCCACCATGGCAGACAAAGGGACTACGGCAAGCATTCCCACAGAATTTTCCATCATTTTCTTTTCAAACTCAGAGTCAGAAATTCTTTTGTTCTCTCTTTAGTCCCCAAACTGCTCTAGACTAAGCTGCCCAAACAACTCCTGGGCTTCAATTGCCTCTTTGTCTTGGGTCACTTATGTTCCAAAGATACTTATTCTAAGAGTGATGGGCCCCCACTGAAGTAACATTACATTCTATGTAATAATAGAAGCTCTCTCATACATATATTTTTTCCAGTGGTCACTACACGTCTTACCAAAAATGTTACTAGTAGGAGGGCATTTAACATTTCCTTTTTACCTTTTTCCATGTACCAGAAGATCCCACCATTTTACAGATAGCTGTAGTTGAGATTTTATTGATTACTTCTTATCTGTGTGAAAGTAGTATAACAAAATTACTGGGTTTCATACTATCAGGAAAGAATGAAAGGACAGAGTGGGTAAAACCAATTTTAGGCACAGTACAAAGCAAATCAGAGCAAGACTCATGAGTTTGCTGGCACTTATTATTCTGTTTTTCTTGTTCATTATACACATTATAGCATTATTTCTGAAAAACGTTCTTAAAGTCTTTTTCTAAGTTTGTTTACCCCTGGGGCTAGCATTTTGTGCTAGGACTTTAGCTCTGCCAACAGAAGAGCCAGCTAGATAGTGCACCAACCAATCCTTGCACTTCCCTGCTATATTCCCAGATGCCTCTTAACACTGCAGTAGTTCCTGTGTTATCATTAAATAAGTGGAGGTGGGGAAGATTTGAGAAGGAAGGGCAAGTTACATGTATTGGCTTCCACAGATGAGAAGGTAAAAGATAGTTATTTTTTCTCCCAAATGGATAATTTCTTAATTATCTGTATAGATTTTCTGTCTGTCTTGCTATTACTGCCACTGCATCTCATTAGGATTTGTTTAGCTTCAGACAGTCTCACAATTGTTGTTTCTAGATGCTTTTGGAAATTACTATAATTTGTTTGTTACTTGTATTTTAAAAGGCTGGAATTATGAGCTTTGCCAACAAATGTTTACCAAGTACTATAGAATCCATAATAAAAATTTACTCTAACACACTTGGTGGTTTTATTTTTCATTACTTTGAGATTGTGGGTTTTTTTATAATCTGAAACATAACAACCCTAGCAAACAGTTAAGCTCAAAGTAGAGCTCTACAGAGCTAAGTTCTACTTTGACTCCCTAGGCTAACTTAGAGTAGCCTCAAGTAAGCCCGGAGTTTTGTAAGTAGGACTTCATTAATTTGAGCAGTATCTTGTTACAGCTTATAGATAGCACATCATGGCCATTAGTACCTGACAGTTATTACTTAAAAGTCTGGCAGAATCTTGCCTGAAACAAGTCAACAGTTCTGCTTGTTCTCCTAGTACCATGTGCCGCATCGCCACATCACACCTTACACCCAGCACACCCAGCAGGGAGCTCAAATACAAATAAATTGCTCTAAATGTTCCTATGAGACAAAATGCAATTCAGTATTTTTGGGATTTGAGAGGTGGGAAGCAAGAGAAGAGAAATTGCCACCCCCAGGACTACTCTTCTGAAGTGGAGCCTACAGTGCTGGCCAGAGGGTTCATTACTGCCTTCTGTATGGCTGGCAGCACTCAACAGGTAGTGCAGCAATTGTCCCAACCTCCCCCTCGAGACACTGCAGCCCAAGATGGACATGAACACCCTAACATGAGGTGCTGGGGTTGTTCAGGCCTTTCAGGGGGGAGAGCAGAGTTATTTGTCATGTTAGAATATCACTTTTCCTTCCAAAAGCACTGCACCCATTTCAGTTTACACGAAACCCTTAACATGCTAAAAGCATTTAGGAAAGGTACCATTTGTCTTTGTTTTCAAACTGTTTTGCTTGTGGACTTGACAACAAGAATTCATATCGGCCTTTTTCACTGCATGATGGAAGATGCACACTCTTCACGGGGCTCAGCAGTCGGATGCTTTCCAGAAACAGCAGCAGTAACTCTGAGAGCAAAAGACCCTAAGGAAGATGAGTAATGCAGAGAGCAAAGGGAGGGATTTTTGTGGCACAGGGCCCAAGCTGCAACCCTTCATGAAGATCAATCAGGTTTGGATGTTAGAGAGACTAAAGACTGAACGGCAAATGCCTCTATGCAAGGAAAGAAGTGCCTGCCCTTCACTCATCGTTGTCCTTAGGGAGTTAACATAGTCATGGGGCTGTCCAGTGTCTTTGCTGTAGAATGTGGTGTCAAACCACATCAGCTTGAAAACTGTATTTCTCTAGGCTAGCACTGACATTCATAGTTCAAAGGAAAGGCTGCAGGCTTGATTCATCCTCATTTTATGCCATAGCAGTTCCACAAAAATCAGAATGCCAGGTGCACCGACACATACTTGGTATGGAACTGGCTTTGTGTCTGGGAAGTTCTCTTCCACAGTTTCTTTGGAAAAGAAGATCCTTCTGGACATGCCCACCACATGAGCAACAACAGTGCTTTTGTGCACCTGTCCACATGATTTTGATAAGGGAAAAATTCATTACAAATTGGAAGTACAAACCCAGTATGGGCACTTCGCTTGGTGTCTCCACACAGAAAAAAAATCACAACTGTCAGGGCACTGATTTAATTTAGATTGTAACAGTGCTCTCTGCAGCCGCAGGTTTTGGTTGTGTTGTAGTCTCTTCAAATGACACGCTCTGGAAATCATTTCCAGTGCTGCTTCTAATATTTTGAACTATTAAACTAAGTACTTTGAAATTAGCCCTGCTGTGAGCCTCTGGGAATCCTGAGCAGACAACCTCCAGAAGTCCCTTCCAACCTTCCTTGAATGTAAGATCCTGAGATCATTTACTTCTGCTGTTTATTCTGCCAAGTTCCGCTTCAGACCATATTCTAAGCCAGCTCTCCCTTATCACAAAGTACTGACTTTCCAGTTACTAAGACTAATGACCAGAGTGCTTTACTGCAATATTATTACTAGTTCTATTCACAGAGTCACAGAACTGTAGGGGCTGGAAAGGATCTCTAGAGATCACTGAGTCCAAGCTCCAGGCAAAGCAGGCTCCTTAGGCCAGGTTGCACGGGTAGACATCCAGGCGGGCCTTGAATGTCTCCAGAGAAGACTCCACAACCCCCCGGAAGTCTCTTTCTATATTCCTCTATACCAAATCTGCCTTTACTGCTTAAATTTCTCTGTGCATGGGTGTAACTTGTAGTTTTCCCTTTCTTAGACATTCCTTAACACCTGATAAGCAACTGAGACTTTTGAGACCACCCTCATCCGTTCCCAACTGCTTCCATATGGTTTAACAACTCACCATTGTTATCTTATGGCAGATGAGAAGGGTCTGATGGCAGCCAGAACACAGAAGCATACCTCACTTTGCTTTAGTTCTTAATTAAAAAGAAATACTTTTACACACCGGTATGGCTGGGCATATGGCCAGGTCTTCCACTGCTCCATACAGTGTGTATATCTGTACATACCATGTAGATTCTGTATTAGCAGCATTCTTTCCCAGGAAAAGCCAGTCTAAGCCCCAAACAGACACACCCAGTTCCTCTGAACACATCACTCAAATGCAGACAAATTACAAATGCGCTACATCACTCTTGTTTCTTTTGGCCCTTCCAGAGATTTTTTTCACAGATTGCCAAAAGTTCTTCCGTTAGTCAGTATCCAGGTCCTTAGCACCACTGCAAATGCTGAAATGACGGAGATGCACAGATTTATCAGGTGAGGACGGCAAGTGCAAGGGGTTGGGTCAGGCTTCACCCCCTCCATTACTACCATCCAGCAGCTCCCAGTTCTGCACTCAGCCAGACATCCTCTCAGTAAACCACCCATCTTCATTTTGGCACTGCATACACCCTGGTGCTCTTCAAACAAGATGCCTCTGCCTAGCAGCACTCCTGGAGCAAACCCATTCATTCGAGCTGGTAAGCCTGTCACTCTGTATTTAAAAGAGCTTCCAGTTTTGCAGTATATAAATTAACCTTGACGCTCACTGCAGCGGTACCTTCGTCTTTCCTGCATAGCCAGCTGCACTTGACAGGAGTTAATAACTGCAGGTAGCAAGAGAAGGACACCGCTTTCAGGAATTAAAAATAAATAAACAAATAAAACATGAGGAAAAGCTTTCAGGGAACAGGAAGATGTTCCTCGCAGTGCAGAATTTTGAAATCAGGTTACAGTCAAATACCCAAAAACACTTAATTGTATCTTTTTGATCCTTGGTTCTCAGCCACAGCGGACATGGTGTTTTTAATTCTTTTACTTGCTTTGTGCAGGAGTTGTATTTCAAGGGACCAGACTGCTGAGGGATGTTAGTAAAAGGTAGCACATGTCCTTTAATTCACTCAACTAATCTCAAAAATAGCATGACCTTTGTCTTTCACCTCCTTTATCACACTCTGTAAATGAACAAGTTCCCATAACCTAGGCCTGCCATTATACATTACCAGCCAGGACTGAACTCCATAGCTTTTGTCTGCAAAACACCCTCTCTGCTGAATTCAAAACAGAGCTACAAGCCTAGGAATCTTGTAATGTATAAGTGGCATAAGAAGTGGCATAAGTAGCATACATTTTAAGCAAATTCTGGTCTTTTTTTTTTTTTTTTTTTAAATTAAATTCCAGCCTTTGGCTAACCTGACTACCAAGTAATACTCTGCAAATATTTGTCACAAATCACCACCTTATGTTGTATGCATTTCTTTTATAAATGCAAGCTGAACCAAAGTGGCCATGTCACAGCGAGTTGTGCTGTGCAACCAAATCCAGCCCATGGGAAAAAGATATAGGTCAGAAGACTCTCCCTTATTATACTTTGGTGTCACTCAGTCTAAGTGGTAACAGAAAACCAAGAGGGACTTACTAAGCAAAAAGAAGGGCAGATTTCCTCTTCTGTTCTTCTCTTGAGGCAGATCACTCAGCAATCTGCAACTTTCAGATTATGCAGTTCATCTGGAAAAGTGAAGCCAGGACTGCTCAGGGTAAGTGAGATACATCATCTGCTAAGGAGTGAGTCCAAAGCCATCGCAAGAGCAATGGCCACTGAGCCCAGCCAGACCACAGGCTCATCTCATTGCATATGATCTGTGGTCATGAGTAACCATGACCTGCCACCTGCCACACACACCCTTCTCCTTATTTTGGCAAGAAATCCAGTGACTCACAGCACATAGAGCTCTCTAGGACATCAGGGGCTAAATGAGAGGGTATCAACAGGTCTGACCTCTTGGAAAACAGTGAACCAAACAACCAGCTGCCAGCCTGCCTCAGAAACAGGCATCCCTCTGCTTCAAGCAGGGTCCACTGTGCCTTTCCAATGATCCAAACTGCTCACAGAAAGCCAAAACAAGGATGAAAACCCTTCCATCGGCATGACAGTTCTCTTTTCAGCTACAGGCCTCATTCTCCCTTTCTGCCTCCACCTCCCTACCCAGTCTGCTTAAACAGCCAACAGCATTTGTTTGCATCTATCGTGCAGTGATGGCCTGAATCCAGGCCCAAGCTGGCAGGATCAGCATCGTCCTATTCAGTGACACACAACCAACTTGTCATCCTTTTGGGAAGCAGTGACTCAGACGTAACTCTATTGCAGCCTGGCAGCTGGTGGGACCGGCAAGATGCACAAAGGGAATAATAGTGCCATGCACAGTGCCACACAGAGCTTGGCTGCAGCCCTTATTCAAGCCTTGGCATAATTAAAACAGTATTACTATTCTTGGTGGCAGATTTTCACCTTCTGTAAGCCCAGACTTCATGTGAGTGTTTTGTTTTACCAGTCTACAACGTCTGGAAGTCAATGGATTATGAAACAGAAAAGCAAATCCTCTTCTTTTGTGCTATTGATGTTAGCAAGAACACTAAGGCCTGCCATTGGGTTGTGCATATGGTGGAGGCTTGTCTGGAGTCTTGCCAACCACTATGGAGATAGCAAACAAAAGTGGAGGTTACTGTTTCGAAAGGTTCCAGGCAGCGTCTTTTCTCAGATGCTACCTCTGACGTGGGTAAGTGAGAGAAATTCTCCATCTACTACTCATAATATTTTCCTCCTCATTTACCCAAAGAAGCTGTGGTGCCCCATCCCTGGAGGCACTCAAGGCCAGGTTGGATGGGGACCTGGACAGCCTGAGCTGGTGTGGGGCAGCCCTGCCCACAGCAGCGGTTGGAACCTAATGGTCTTTGAGATCCCTTTCAACCCAAGCCATTATAGGGATTCTATGATTCTATGATCTGCGCTTTCAGAGAAGAGCTCTCTGTACTGCCATAGTCTCCCCTTCTCACCCACTTGCATCCTGCTGATACAGCTGGTTTTGCAGGCATGGCTTTGCAGACCCAGAGAACTCATCTGGATGGATGGATGAAGAATAAAATAAAATAATGAGTTCCTCTAAGCAGGAAGCAATTGCAGACAGTGATGTTTCACAGCTTGTTCCATCTAGCCATGAGTTGTTTGGGGTACCTGTCCCTACCTCACGGGCTACCTTCACCCATGCACTGAAGCTTTTATATGATTAATGCCCTGCAGAGAACATACCCTCTTGATCACTTTGCATAGGCTCTAGTAGAAATTCAGCTCTCTATCTTCCGTTTTACCACAGACCAAGACAGTACCAAGCCACATTTTTTGTGTTTCTCTCTAAATACAGACTTCAGCCCCGCCTCAAAACTGCAGATACAAACAAGTGGGTAAGGGAAGAAAAAGCATTTTCAGGGCAGCTGCAGGCAAGAAACTAAACACATCTCTCTCTTCTTCCTTTCCCAGGATGCAAGACGTTGCTGTTACTTCACCCCAAGCCCTATTCACATCAGTGCACAGCCCAAGCACGCCTGCTCCACCTGAGGCAATGTGCGCTCCCAGCCCAGGCAACTCCAGCAGCTGATCCCTGCTCCTCACATCCCGCTTACCATCGTCCTAACCCATCCCCCAGCTTCCATTTTTGTGCTCTCGTGGCTGTCTCGGCAGCTGCTCTTCACTTTCCCAAGCAGCAGCGGAGCTAAATTGACCTAATTCCTGCTTGTTTCCCTGCCACCCACAGAATTCGAAATAGCAGCAGCAGAAGCTGCCGATGCACTCGTCAGCATTTGCTCTGCAGCTGCGTGGTATCGGCTCACAGTCGCTCAATTTCCTTCAGGCCCCTAAGGGTTAGAAACTTTCAGACTTCACGTTTTGAAACCTGAAAGAGGGATGGACAGTCATTCCAGAAAGCTCCTTAGGCAGCCTCAAGGACAAGTGAATTCTTTGTACCCTATGGCACAGAATCAGCTCTGTTCTCTATACCACAAACATCAGACATATGTGTTTGGAAAAATTCACGGATAAGTCTCCATCTGCTGTCTCCTCTCTTTGTCAAATGTAGTTTGGGTTTGCACACAGGTTTGGCTGATCGCTTTTTTGGGTTATGAAAGCTGGATCAGCCTTAAACATAACTTCAGCAAGATGTGACTTAAATTTGCACTTGTATTCTGAGGTGAAATGGTTATTTCCTCTCAGGCAGCACAAGGGATCAGGTATCGCTTCACAAGGAGTAGCCTCCCTTTGCTCAAGCCCACAGTCTCAGATATAAAAAATCATACAAAAGCAATTATTTCACCCTCATGCCACAGCCCAAGTTGCCCCTAAAACTGACTAGTCTACAAAGTGAGCAGGACATGGCAACATTTATACTAGTGAACGTATGGAGAGGGAGCCAAAGATACACTGAGGTCTGATACGTCATATGGAATCCAATAGTATGTCATTAGAGGTAGAAAGCAATCCTTCCCAGTGTAGATCTTCAGTTGCTTATTAAGGCTTTCTGTCCAAAATTTAAAGAGCTCAGGCTGAAATTTTCCACACTATAATTACATCTATTCTGATAATTAAAGCTTGCTACAATGCAGAGACACAAGGACATTTAAGTTTTGAGAGCATGCCTCTGAGATCCTACTCAACTTTCCTCTGGTAATCCAGGAAAGGGACAGAAGACTTAGTTCTAACCAAATGTGAGCAAGGCTGGCATACACATTCTCCCAAAAATGATAATAACCAGTCTACCTCATACAGGGATACAAACTTTACCAGAATTTATTTTCTGTCCTTGCATCTGCGCTGGGTTTTTATTGCTATTGAGATTCAAGGTGTATCCCCTACATCAGTCAGACAAGAGACATCATAAAAAATAATGGAGGCCCATCACTCTCCAAATAATCCTTCACCCAATACCTTTGCAACAGGAACTGTTATGAGCAGACAAAGGCTCATAACATACGTTTTGGATTCAAAGTGAATCAGGTGATCCAAAGAAGGGCAACAAGGCTTGTGAAGGGCTTGGAGAATGTGTCTTAACAAGGAGACACTGAAGGAACTGGAGCTATTTAGTCTGGGGAAGAGGAGGCTGAGGGGAGACCTTAATGCTGTCTTTTTTAAGTACCTGAAAGCTGATTGCAGAGAGAGCAGGGTTGGTCTCTTCTCACTGATGACAGGTGACAGAATGAGGGTTAATGGCTTCAAGTTGCTCCTGGGGAGGTTTAGGTTGGATATTAGGAAACACTTCTTTACAGAAAGGGTTGTTAAGCGCTGGAATAAGCTTCCCAGGGAGGCATCTGAGCCACCATCCCTGGATGTGTTTTAAAAACGTTTGGATGTGGTGCTCAGGGACATGATTTAGCAGAGGGTTGTTAGAGTTAAGGTAGTATGGTTAGGTTGTGGTTAAACTCAATGATTTTTAAGGTCTTTTCCAACCTGAGTGATTCTATAATTTCCCCCTGTATTCAGCTCTGGTGGGGCTGCACCCTGAGTACTGTGTCCAGTTTCGGGCCTCTCACTGCAAGAAAGACATTGAGGCCCTGGAACGTGTTCAGAGGAGGGCAACAAAGCTGGTGAGGGGTCTTGAGCACAGGCCATATGAGGAGAGGCTGAAGGAGCTGGGATTGTTCAGCCTGGAGAAGAGTAGGCTCAGGGGAGACCTCATTGCTCTCTAAAACTTCCTGAAGGGAGGTTGTAGTGAGCTGGGGGTTGGCCTCTTCTCTTGTGTCATTAGTGATAGAACCAGAGGGAATGGTTTCAACCTGTGGCAGGGGAGATTCAGGCAGGACATTAGGAAGTATTACTTCTCAGAAAGGGTGGTCAGGCACTGGAATGGACTGCCCAGGGAGGTGGTGGAGTCACAGACCCTGGAGGTCTTCAAGGAACGATTGGATGTTGTGTTGAGGGACATGATTTACTGGGAGCTATTGGTAATAGGTGAGTGGTTGGACTGGATGATCTTGTAGGTCTTTTCCAAACTTGGTGATTCTATGATTCTATGATTAAATTATATGCTGTATACCATTAACTTGGTCTGCAAATGTCGTACATGATATCTAGAAGACTTCATTCATTCATCTTGACCTGTTTAGATTTTTAATTTTAAATTAAAACTCAAGCCCTTCTGTAGGTGTTCTATCCACCTACAAATGTCTGGACAGTGCTCTTAGACATATGGTCTGGTTTTTGGATGGTATTGTGTGGAGCCAGGAGTTGGACTCAATGATTCTTACGGGTTCTTTCCAACCTGGGACATTCTATGATTCTGTGATTCTATACCCTCTTTCCAAACCCAACCCTCATTACCAGAGTGGCTGGTGAATGTTGTTCTTTTAAAGCATGTATATATATGAAGCATAGCTTCATAAAAGAGTATCTGGCATACTTAGACTCTAAGGAAACCTCAGAGTCAAACAGCTCATGTAATAACTATGAAAACTGTATTACTATCTTCTAAACAGAAGCAGCATGACACTCTGCAAAGGAAACACATAGGCTGTCAGAAGCACTGAGAGATGTCAGCTAAAAATTAATGGCTATTTAAACACACTATTTGCTCTGGAGTGTTAAAATGAGCTTTTTAGCTCTGATGGCAGAAAGGTGCTGGTATGTCAAGTCCCACATCAGCACACCATCACTTCTAGCTGCTGCTGCCAGCCGTCCAAAGCTGCTGATTGCTACAACTTCAAGACTCCCTTGAGGAAATGAAGCCTCTGGAGAAACAAAAAGAGGTTTTATTCCTTCCCACTGGTTTAGGGGGAAGAGTCATTCCAATTTTGGCTCTGCTGACAAACACAGGATTAAAGAAATGAAAGTAGAGAACAGAGATTGACTGAAGTTAGCACAGATGGATGACTTGGATGGTGATCTAGTTGACAGACTCCTACTCATTGAGAATCTGCATTTACAACTTGTTAAATATGTGTTGGCTCAACTAAGCAGTTCAATGTGACTTCCAAATCCTAATCTAAGGGTATCACATATTTCCAAAGAGCACGGTGAAAGCTAAAAGGCCCTCACAATCTGGAATTTGTACTGCCCTTCCCATTTTGCCTGTTTAAAATTTACCACCTCAAAGAAGCCGAGCCTCTGATATGAAACACGCTAGGAAAATGAATTGGTAAAGTTAAAAGCTAACTCGGTTAAAAGCAGAAACCTCTACATTATCTGAAAGACTCACTGTCTTAGTTACTCTGCCAGCACTTTTTTGTGTGGGTGGCTGTGTGGTGGGATGTGTGCATTAACTATTGCTGTCTTAGACGGAATTCATCCCATACACGCTGCTACTGCTACATACTTGGGAACTATAGGCTGGTACTACTAAGTGTAAATACTATTGAGATTTTTTTCACAGCACTTGCCAAGAAAGAAAGCGAGCATAGCATACTCTGTACCATACTGCCCAGATGATTAAGGAACCGTAGATTTTAATCTATATGAAAAGCTATCTTCTCAGTCTACTGCAAACATGTTGTTGGAGACTTGTATGTCCAAAGTAAACCATTTGCCACTCCTAGTCACAGGAATGGGTCTGAGAAGTCCATGCTTGGCATAGGTATGAAATATCCATATTTCATATCAGCATTTCTTGAAAATCTTCCTGCAGGTTCCTGGAGCCCTGGCAGATGAGAGCAGAAGAACTCACAGTGCTCAGAGAGGTGGGATCTAGATCTTCAGAGGCTGGCATCAGGCTTCAGCACCCTACAACCTGAGCCTCACTATAGCCACAGCTCAGGTGTCTACAAGACTATGCTACCAAGGTTGCAGACCTGAGAGTCCTCTAGACCTGGCTATGGCAGCTGACAGAGAATGAGGCAGGTTTCAGATCTTGCACTGCAGACAAGGTTTTCTCAGAAACTTTCCTGGTAGTAGGGCCTGTTGCAATAGGACAAGGGGAAACTGCTTCAGACTAAAATAGGAGAGATTTAGACTGGATATAAGAAAAAAGTTTTTTACAGTAAGGGTGGTGAGGCACTGCAACATGTTGCCCAGAATGGTGGTGGATGCCTGGAGATATTCCAGGCTATTCCATGTGTTTCTCAGTGATCATCTGAGTCTGCAACATACCGCCAATTTCAATATACCAGCCATTTATACCTAGAGGTCTAGCACCAAGCCTTTTGCTTATGGCATGGCTCTTTTATCTAGACAAAAATGCTAGAGCATCACAATATTGGTGCATCCTATTTGAAAACTATTAAAAAGAGCACAGTGTGAACTCAACATGCTATCAAATGCCAAACAGCAGTAATCCCATCCTAGTTGCTTACTCATTTCTCTTTTCAGTAAATTACTTTTTTCCACATCTGAAGTTCCATAGACTCACTCACATGAATGTAAGTCTCTAGCTAAATGTAAGTCCATAGAGAGCTCAGTTACTGGGAATAACAGAGCTGATAAGAGGATGCAAGGGTATGATGTATTAAAGAAGAGAGCATGGAGATGAAAGGGGAGACAAATACACATGAGCCTGCACTGGCAAGTACTCCCACAAGAAATCACACCATGGAAGTTAGAAGGAGGTTTAAATTAGATGAGGTACTGTTATTCTTAACATTTGTAATCAAAAACCTGTGGTTTCAATTAGGAAAGCAAAGATGCCTGGCCAACATGCTATTACCAGCTTTTTGGCAGACAAAGCCATTTACAGCAACCGACCTGCCTCTCCTGAGCTCAACTATTTGTTTTTACATTAAGCCTTCCCGACTCTATAGCTCTTGGAACAGACTCCAGCCACACTTGTGGAGGGCAAAGTCCATATCAGATGGATTGTCAAGCAGAACAAAGTGTTATTACTTTCTCAAAGTTGCAATTCAGTCACACCCCTTACGTTATTCCTATAAAATTGAGGGAGTGATTTTAATTATTACATATGGTAAGAGAAAGAGACCGAAAACTGGAGATGAGTTGTGTGTGGTATTTTTTTTTTCCATTTTCCAAGCTAAAGTTGACATAGAGCTCCTCAGAACAACCCAAAGCACCTTCCTTTTAATTTTGCTCCTCCACCTGCCTGCCCATGGAATGTTTTTGGAAGCACCATCACAGGTGGTTGGCTCTCAGGAGAAGTTGTTCAGATATGTCAGACCAGAAACAAGGAAAGTATGTGTGAGAAATATGTGCAAAGAGCAACATTTACCTAGGGAGAACTGGGGCTCCCAAAGCATCCTTTCTAGTTTCACCCAACCACATGGTCCCAGCACAGTGCAAAAATTGGTTGTGTTCTATAGAAAATGCCCCCCTCCTCCTCCCCCCTTTTTTTTTTCCTCCAACCTATTTAAAGCTCCACTTCATTATATTTAGTAGTATTCTGACTTAAATAAATAATAATCTTATGCTTCTTGGAGGCTCTAGGCATCTTAACACATAATTAATCATACAGCCAAACCCCATGAGCCTTCAAATCATCATTAGAAAGGAAATCTTCCAGTCAGTCACCTTGAAAAAAAGGAGATCCTTTCTATCCCTTAATTGGTCTGGGAAGCACAGCCACAGTGCTCTCAAATGGATGTCTTCTGCTCCATACCCACAAATCTGGGCTCAGACCAAACCAGGGAAATGAATTCTAGAGACACTCAGCCCCCACAGAAGGATATCCTGCCAACACCCATCTCTGGTACATACTGTGTCATGCTGAAGGGACCACAAGAAGAAGAAAAAGGAAAAAAAGTACTATCATTTCTTCTCAAGCGAGAGTAAATATAGTGGGTGATAGTTTAGGGATAAAACACCACACACAGGCTCAGAATCATAGGATCATAGAGTCATTAAGGTTGGAAAGACCTCTAGGATCACCTAGTATGACCATCAGCCTAGGCTTGTGACCGTTCTAGACCATGTCACCTGGTGTGACAGGCAACTTAAAAAGACTGATAAGCAATGGTGCAGTCATCAGGGAGACCATGTGTAACATTCCAATGATCATGGCGCAGGTGGCCAGGCCCATGAGCTCCCCATCCACCACCATGGTGGTGCCACCTCACTACTACATGGTCTTCCAAGTGAGTGACTCCACAACAGCCTTCCCACTTGCTTCTGAGGTCCTTGTCTTTAGCATGACCCCATCAGAGGGCCAACCCACAGACCTTGCACACACCCTCCAAACAAAGGAGAGCAGATAGCTTGAAGAACTGCTTATTTCCTTCCTAAACCTAAGCTTCCTTCCATCTTTTACTGAAACACAATGAAGTAAGGTCTAATATGTAATGGATTACCAACAGGGCAGAGGGAGCAAATAGCTAACTTATTTGTTTTAGGAGTATGCAATAAAAAAAAAAAAGTCCAACATACTGTATTGTGCCCGTGAACTTTATCCTTCTGACTAGCTTGCAGTCTCCAAGAAAAATTTCCTGCTCCAAGAGATTGCAGCTTGGGACCAGAGCCCACAGGCTCCCAAGAAGCTCGAGCTAACCAGCTCCAGCTCACCAGCTGTGTGTCCTGGGGGGGTTGCTAAGCTGGCAGTGGCTTTCTGCGCACTAAATCCTTACTGCTTTAACAAGGTTGCCTGGAAGTGACTTGAACAGACGAAAAGGGAATGCTTCTCTGATCAAGTGAGTCATAGAAAGAGGGAGGGAGGTTGTAAGATACTCTTTGGAAAGGATTTCAAAGCTGAGAATACTGTTCCAGGAAATGTTTACAGACTGGAAAAGAGGAAGTTTTGACTTTCATTGGCTTGTTCTGTTGCAACATGACATGTTTACCAAAAAATCCATATAGAGAGAGAAAAGAAAAGCTCCCTTCTGAAAAAGAGCTGGGAAGGAGGCAAAAGCAGCTCTGCCAGTGTGAACTCTGCTTTAAAGAACTAGCCAAAAGCAGAAAATGAGCCCCATCCTGTGTCCGCAAGGCACACTCATACCACAGCCCCAAGAGCACCACAAAAAGAACAGAACTCGGATGGAATAAGAAGAGGCTGGAGCATGAGCAAGACATTGTCATTGCAGTTTTCTGGGTTGTACCTGCCACATCCTGGTTGTTTTACAGTTACCAAAGAAGGCAACACTTCTCCCTAGAGATGTCAACAGGTGCCTGGGAGATGGAGCAGTGAAAGGCAGAACAAATTTCACTGGTTGCTTTGCTTTATGCCAGACTGAATAGAGTTGCAACATCCAGCAGACAAAGCAGGACTGTATGGATATTTCTGTGGAAGAACTTGGTAAAATTATGTCAGGTTTTACAGCAGTAACTCCTAATATTTTACAGCCAAGATCCCATTGAGCAACCTGGCAGTGACCCATTGTCTTACTGTTCGGTTCTTCAGCCACCACATCTCTTCCTGAGTGTTGCCTCATCCCCAAAACCACTCAGGGTGGCCCTACCAAGAGGCTACTTGACTCTCCTTTTGGAGATGGCAGATCACAGGGCTCTGAGACAGTAGTTCTCACCCCTACTGAGCTCTCATCTCTCCAAAGATGTGCCATCCTCTCATCAGGAAGTCCTACAAGAAAAGAAGCCTCTGGAAGCACCCTTGTGAAAACAGTCCAGTGGGAAGGGTGAGAAAGTAAGGCAGATGACAAGTGTCCTTCAAATGGGAAAGGGGGGGGGGGGGGGGCAAATTGTTTTAAACTAAAAGGGGAGATTTAGATTAGATGTCATGGGGAGATTTTTCCACACAAAGAGTGGAAAGGTGCTGGCACAGGCTGCCTAGACAATCTGTGGATGTCCCATTCCCAGAGGCACTCAAGGTCAGGTTGGCCCTGAGCAGCCTGATCTGGTGTTTGATTTAGCAGTTATCAACCCTGTCCATGGCAGGGGGGTTGGAACTAGATGATCCCTTCAAATCCAATTCATTCTATGACTCTGTGATTCTATGATTCAAATCTATCTGCTCTGAAACCTTGCAGCATCTCCTCTCTCCCTCACCTCCCAACTAGCATGATTCTAGTCTTTCAAACAGGCCTCAGAGCATAGGAGGTGGGAGAGCAAGGAGAACAAAGGCTCATTTCAGACTATAGCTGCAGAGATCAACCCAGCATCCACCAAAGGTGAAATGATGCTAATTTAAAATGACAAAAAGACAAGGAGCCCGTTCTAGAAGGAGTGAAAGAAAGTTTGGGGAGAAGGTAAGCATTTCACTCTTGGAGATGTGTGCCAGGAGATGCAAAAGCCATCTTATTCATCTTTAGCTCTTTTTTGCAAACCATATGTATTCCTTGTCATGCACTGCAGGAAGCCTAATAATGAAACAAAGAAAAAAAAAATGGTACTTGGTTTTGCAAACCTTTTTTGTTAAAGAGCAGAAGGAAGTCCCTCAGATGTCAACACCACTCTAACCTCTGGACCCCTATGTGGACTAAATCTTGCTTTGGAAATGAAGGGTCCCTGCAGTTCAGTGATTTAGAGACATTCTGAAATGCTAACCTATTTGACAAGATATTAGTCAAAAGCACTGCCAGAACGCGTGAATTAATAGGACCCATATGTAACTGCTTAATAGTAAACACTCGCTTAATCCTGTGTAGCTAAATGGTGTAACAAAAGAATTAGCTGGTGACATCCACTTTGGAAATATGATCCAATCGATATTATGATTTCTTTTTAACTGCTGAACTGGTTTTGGCACATGTAAAAATGTGGTTTCAATCAGACAAAATTGCGCCACAAAAAAAGCCTTGTAAAGGAGCCCAGACCTGTGGGCTTTAAACAACGCACTGAAGTGAAGAAAAATCACAATGGGACTGAAACTCAGAGCGCAGGAGGAGGAAATAAGCGGTCCTTCAGTCATTATTACCAGCCATGAGATCACACAGACCTTTCATCTTATATTATCAATCTCCCTTAGTGCTGGACTTACAATAAAACATGCAGTGCCAGGCACAGCTTTAACAGGAGAAACAGCAGATTTCCCCCTTTTCCCCTCCTGACTGCCCTCATTTACATCGACTCCTCAGCAAATAGTAATAGCTAATGGAGCAAGACTGTAACAGTCCTGGTTCAATGGCACTGCCTAGCTGGGAACACTAAAAGGTTGTTCAGAAACAAAGACCAAAATGATGGCAACTGATGCTTATTTGAAAAAGAAACAAGAGAAGAAACAGAAAAAGAAGAAAGCAACTCCCCCCAGATCAATCCAAAATATTTTCCACAGCAGGGACACTGCATAACTGAGATAAGCCAGCATAATATTGTTATAAGAAAACCCCACTTTCCACAGCTAATCCGTCTGGCTGTATGTCCGATGGGAGCTGAAAGAAGCTTCTAACTGCTGATGGTCTCAGGCCAGGCCTTCCACCCACCAAGCACCATAACTGTCTTGGCTCATTCAGGATGCAGCCCCTCAACAGTGTTCCTCCTGCAGTTTTAAGATGGCATTTCATTAAACTGAATTATCTTTCTGCAAAATTTACATATTAGCTCCCAGGCTAGCTCATATTCCTCCACACTCAGAAGCACAAATGAAGCCAACGAGGCCTGATCCCATGCTGGGATCAATGACAAAGCTAACTGAGCCCTTACAGATGGACGGAGAGCAATGCATCTCTTGTGCATAGGAATGTCAAAGAAGAGAAAAAGGGCTGGAAAGTGCACACACATTGTGTGGAGGACAAAGAAATGTGGTTATGCATGCAAAGTGCTTTAAAATTGCAAAGGCTACAAGGGTAAGCAGGGCCACTCTGGTTTTAAGCTGAACATATGTAAAGAGCTCAAGAAGTAAGCAGCTCCATTTTCTTGAGCGGGTCAGTACCAGTTCTACAGCTCCCAGCCACTCCCTGGAGTGGCACCAAAGGCTGCTGTGCCCAACACCTGCAGCCTTGAGGAAAGCCAACCCACGCACCGCTTTGCGGGCGCAGTAGCATGGCACTGCTCCCTCACACCCACACCTCTGCAGGGCTTGTGCTAACTGAGCTTGTACCCACAGTACTCCAAACACAGCACCACAAAATCATGGAATCATAGAATCATTATGGTTGGAAAGACTAATAATATCACCTAGTCCAGTTGTCAACCCATCACTCCACGCCCACTAACCATGTCCCTCAGTGCCACGTCTGTTTCTTGAACAGCTCCAGAGATGGTGACTCCACCGCCTCCCTGGGCAGCCTGTGCCACTGCATCACACTCTTTCTGAGAAGAAATTTTTCCTAATATCCAACCTGAACCTCCCCTGGGGAAACTTAAGGCCCTTCCCTCTTATCCTGTTACTGTTGTAGAGAGTGATAAGGTCTCCTCTGAGCCTCCTCCAGGCTGAACAGTCCCAGTTCCCTCAGCCACTCCTCATAAGACTTGTGCTCCAGACCCTTCATAACTCCACTGCCCTTCCCTGGACACTCTCTGCGGCTTCAGTGTCTTTCTTGCAGTGAGGAGCCCCAAACAGAACATATCACTTGAGGTCCACGAAATTCATCATGACGGTATGTGGACATTCAAACCAGTTTGCAGGCTGCAAAACTTGGCTTGTAGCAGGCAGGCAGTTATTGATCCTCAATACAGCTGCATGCCTGGCTGTACAGCCAAGTAGTGCAAACCCAGCAAACTCCACAGCCCTGCAGATGGCATGGTCCTCTTCCATTCAAGTCAGAAGGTGAAGCAGTTAGCATTCAGTTTTTTCAGCCTACCAAACATTACTTTGCCAGAATGTGCCTGTATCCAAAAGGGCTTTTTTAAAAAACAAAACAAATCAAAAAAAACCAAACAACTGCTGCTTTTTAACAGCTTTGGGTTTCTTAGCTATTTCCTTTCAAAGGTCACAAGGAGGTTTTAATATTCAAAGAGCTGTTTGCCTTTCAGGATACCGCTGATTAGTTTCACAGCTGAGGGAGGATGGATAGACATGAGTGGGCTTCTTTGATTTGCTTTCTGAAATAAATATTCGTTCCCACAGATCTAAGTCAAACATTAACGCTAATGCCCTTACTCTGAGAGCCCATAACAACATGAAAGGTGAACCTGCAGATTTAGAAGAGCCAGTCTTCAAAAAAAAAAGGTAAATAAAGTAATGCTTAGAAGACAGGACTTCACCCCTTGTGCAACCAAAGTCCCAGGTCACCCTACTCTGGACTACCTATGAGCAAAGAACTATTTATTTATTTATTTTATATGATTTTCTAGTTACGTTGTTCTTTATTCATAAGCTCCCCCCTTGCCAGGATGGCCAGCTGTCCTGAGAAGAAGGACATCTTGCCAGTTGGGATAATAAAGCTTTAACCACGGAAAGGCTGTTCACAGATCAGCACAGTCCAAACTCAGCCCTCCCCAGCCCAGCCCCCCCAAATAAATAAGTAAATAAAATATGCAGAAGAATCAGGTATTTCAATAAGCATTTTTTGTCCTAAAAGTCAAATATTTCCTCCAGGCTCATGAACTGCCTATCACAAAGCTAAGGAATCACAATAGCTTGTACAGAAGGAAAGGATAGGACTGGTGCACTCTTCATCCTCTGCTGTACAGTCTTCAGGGATAAATCCTAAATGCTCACAGAAACTCATGCATGGTTTTATTTATCAATTGATATGTTTGAGTGATAATATAAAAATCAGAAGATAGGTCCTCATCTTTGTAGAGTGGGCCACAAATGATGTACAGGGACATTTTCCCATATTCTGCTAATAAAAAAGAGTGCATTACACCCTCCAGCAAACACTGCAGTGGTTCCCTTGAGAAAAGGCAAGCTATGAATGCTTAGTTCACTTTTAAGTGCCTGTTGACATGGCTCTGTCTTTGAACAGCCATCTTCCCATGGATACGTCTGCTGATGGGAGAGGCTCTCTCCTATTGCCTTCAGCCACTTGTCACCCTACTGCAGCTACTAGATGCCATTCTTCCTCTTTCCTACTCCATCATGAAAGAAAAGCAGCACCCTCAATTGCTCCAGGCAGAAATCAGCTGGGGCAGTTTAAATAACTTGGTGATTCAAGCTAAGCCTGTCCCTCTGGGTTTTAGTGCCTTCAAGACTTGTTCTACCCAAAGTATCTCTAATGGTTTGGCGGCTTCAGCTGGGAAGAGCAGCTTGGAAGGGAGCATTTTAACAGGGTGAGAAGATTCTAATGTGCAATCTCAACCTTGGCAGCCCCAAGTAGGCAGCCAGAAAGAAGCTGCCAGATGGGACCGCGGGGAATGCGTACAAATTACACATTTTTCTGCTGATTATCCAGACAAGACCACCCATCCGTTGCACTGGAGGCTTCACAGCTGATGCTAGTGACTTGGAAAGTAAGGTTATGTACCCTAAGCCATCCAGTCTGGCTGTTACATTTTATAGTTTTTAATTTACATTCTCTTGATTAATCATTCCATCTTCCTCCTCAGTCCCACTGTGCTGGAAACTAATTTTTCATGGGCAGAATACAGAAATGAGGGGGAGGGCAGAAAGGGCAAAAGAAGAACAAAACTGCAGAAGTGGTCAGGTTTGACAGGGCAGAAAACAACAAGAAGAACATAAAGTATCAGCAGTAAAAGGAGAGACCAAAGGGAGTGATAGGGCACAGAAAAACAAACAAAAACACCCAACCCCTTAGGATGGAGGAGTTTTCAGCAAAAGATAATCTTTAAAACAAAAACAACCAGCCAATGCAAGGCACCTTCAAAAAATACTCCTTGGTATGCACAGCAGCGCCACACTCCAATATGGGTGGAGAGTAATGTCTTTGCTTAAGCTACAGCTACCCCATAAGCTTTCCTACAAAGGACAGAAAGGGAAGCTGAAGTGAAATGGCCAAATATTGGCAGTCAGTACCAGCCCCACCTTGCCTTTTAGCTACTGGCACAGAAACAAAGGACCAGCAGAATATGGAGTTTCTGATGGATTTTAATCAGAAATTATTTTTTCAATATTTTCATTATATTAAAGAAAAAAAAATAGAGAAAAAAAAATAAAGATTAGATTTAGATTTTGTAATGGTGGAGACCATATTACTAATCAGGCTGGCCACCCTCCAAGAATTGCCAGTAATCACATCTAGTAACTTTACTAATTGCATATGGTGCTTTGCTCACAGCTCAGGTTCCTGGAGGCAGGTGGCTGCTTGGAAACTAAGACTTTCATTGCAGTGGGATAACAAGAATAGAGGAATCAAAAATCCAAACTTCATCATTGTGTTGACGCAGACAAAATTTAGAGAACATAAGAAGAATCCAAATGTATGGCTATGTTAACATGTAGCTGTTTATAAAACCCACCTAATGGTATTTAATGACTATATTTTGACTGCTTGGATGTTACAACTCACTTCAGACAGACAAACATAGTCAAACGTAATGAACCTTTCTCTGGAACCAGCTTGACATTTCTAAGCACTCTGCAACAATTTTCAGTTTCAGTATTTGGACCCTCTGATATAAAGGGAAAGAGCCAGTGCTCTGCCATCACCCCCTGCCTACAGACTCCCAGACAAGGGACTCCTCTGAAATGTTTTCTGAACAGTCCAAAGGAGAGAAATGAGAAAGATGGGATGTCTAGAAAATGCCCTGAGGGTATGAAGTGAAAGAACTAGCATTGCTTAGCCTAATGAAGCAGAGACCATGGGACAACAGCATTCAAATATGTGAAGTCTGTTGCAGAAAAAAGAAAACTCCATTTTCTGTGTTTGTGATGAACAGGAAAACAAATAGCAAGCTTCCATCACAGGGAAGAGAACTGCAGACAGATGCTGGGAGACAGTTTAGAACATTAAAAATAGCAAAGCACTGGAGCAGGCTGACCATGAAGTCTTCAGTATCAGAGGCTTTTCAATGAAGGTTAAACAAATACCTTCTGGGAGTGATACTGGTATAATTGATCTGCGTCAAGGTGAGGAGGTAAACAGCAAGATCTTTTGCGGTTCCCTCCAGCCTGAGCTTTCTAAGATGGCAGGCATTACAAACAAGTAATTAAACTAAAATTACTTATATTTTAGAAACTCTGTGTTTTACTCTGCCATACAATATGAAATAACTTTTGGAAGCAAGTTACTTTGCAGGAGAAATTTCCTTTGCAAATAATTCCTCTTCATAAGAAAGGAGTGGAATTTTCTGGTTTCCTTCTTTAAACTGTAGCAACAATATTTGCTCACTGGTTTCATCTCTGTAGCTAGCCGAGAGGTCTACAGAGCATTCCTTTCAATGAAAATAAAAGCTTAAAGCAACAGCTTTCCCCTTCCCAAACCTTTTTTTTCTGTCTTTCAGAACATTTGTGGACAATTTACTTACTTTCCTCAGATGCTCTTCCTCCTCTTAGCAGCTATACTGTAAGAAGAATCTTCTCCTTGGTTTCACTACCATCTATCTGCTATGCTGAGAACAAAAAGTCCCACTTGTATGTGCAACCCCTTTTGGCTCTAAGAACTTTTAGGGAGCCAGGAGGAAGGTTCCATGCCTTTCTTTTTCTTTCATGCTTTTGTAGCTTTCTGATTAGCACACATGCCTGGCCTGAAGAGGCAAATAAGAACTTTCCCAATTAATGTCGTCTGCAAGATCAGCAGGCACTAGTTGTCATCAAATATTAAAAAAAGCTTTTTAGAAATGCAGAATTGACCTTATTAACCCTAGGGAATGGAAGTGTGTGTGGCTGAAATCATTACTTCTGTGAAATAACTGGAGTTTGGTTCTAACTTCAGGTGCTTCTCCCTGAAGCCTGTCATCTCAACACCCTTTGTCATTGGCCATTTGCAGGATCTAAAGCATGGTTGGGCTGGATGATCTCGGAGGTCTTCTCCAACCTTGGTGACTCTATGATTCTATGAGTGCAGACTCTGTGACTGGAAAAGGTCACTGCTCTGCCAGATGAGCTGTTTCAATCTTTTTTTTTTTTTTAATTTTTCCCTTATTTTTTTTTTTTTTCCCCAGGCACTAGCCTTTGCGGTGAGATTGATGGAGGAAGAATGTAGAAGTGTTGCAACCAAGCTCATAACTAACTTCATAATTAATTTCAGGGACAGGCAAAGCAGTCACAAGGAAGGAGAAATACAGCTTTATGGCTTCTTTTCCTGTTCTCTTGTGTCTGTCATTAACTGTCCCTCTGGGCTCTCTTCAAGAAGTTTTTCATGTCATCCTCATGCAGAAATGTAAAATGCTACAAGTTGAGCAGTGTGGGAACGCCAAGACAAGCCTCCCTCACTCTCTAACCCTTCTCAGAAGCTTTGCTGTCTGCAGAACTGGAAGGAAGGTGGGAGATTTTCTCTTTGCCTCTTGCTGTTGTTTTGCCCTAGGGCCTATCATAAGCTACCAACAAATATCAGATTGCCAGCTCAGCTGGAGAGTTTGTTAAACCAGAGCTAAGGATTACTTACAGAGTAACTGTAAACTCATCATCAAGATGCTTATAATTGCAGGAGAAGCCAGCTATCCATAACGTGGAGGGAGGCCTCAGCCAAGTTCTGCTAACAGCCACAAGGCTCTCACTTTCCACCTCTCCCCTCACCTTGAGGAAAATGGAAAACAAATAAACAAACAAACAAACAAAAACAAACAAACAAACAAAAAAAAAAACCCTCACCTTAAGCTCAATTAGTGAGAGAGCATTTCCTCTGGTAGCTTAAATCTCCAAGCAAGGGAGCAAGAGTCTGCCAATTAACTAAAGAAATAAAAGTACAAAATCCCTGCTTGTGAAGGGTTTCAAGGGTGATGCCTTGCTTGGTAGTAGCCTGTCTCTTTATCTACTTCTGCAGAAACTGCAAAATGCTTCATCTTTCTCCCTTTGCTCTCCAGTTTGGCTTATCTAAGGCCTACCAGGTACACATGTTCACAGGGAGCTTTTCATTAGAAGTAGGGTTTTGCCAGGCTAAGCAAACATAAGAGCAGATGTAAGCTAACCATTGCCCCATATTATCTCACTGCACTGACCTCCTCTCCGCTACTCTACCTTGCTCTCCTTATATGCAGTGGTGACCTAAACTGCTCAGCTATAAGATCTGGACAAGTATTTCTAGCAATTCATAAATGCCAATGCCAGGGAATGGCTCCTGTACTTGGTAAGTCAGAGGTGCTTGATGTCAACAGCACGCCAGCCCATCTTAGAGTAGCTAGGAGTAATTTTTCATAGACTTTCATAGAAAGGAGGATAAATGGAGGTTTATGCCTGATAAAGCAGCCACCTCAGCCTGTGATTGAGTCATGATGGTTTCTTCAACCATGATAGCAGGATATTAAGGAATTCTATTTCCCTGCAGTCTCTCTCTTTCCCTTGTAGTTTCATTTTACATCTTAAACTCAGAGCTTTATTATTTTCTTTCTTTAGTTATTACAAAAACTACGGATTATTTGTACCTCTTTAATTCCCCAGTGATGTGTATGGCTGATGTTGACTTTGCCTTATTTTGTAGACAGATCATGAACAGGAAGGGGTAATTAAAGAGGACAGACGACCTGAAGGCTGCAAAGATGGCCACTACTTGGATGAAGACTAAATTTTGTGTTTAAAAAATAGATGGAAGCTTATAGTAACCAGATGGATTATGTCTGACTCAGATAAGGGGCCAGCTGACCACCAGCACTATTAGTGAGACAAGTTTTGTCTTCACTTTTTTATAGAAAGCAAGATATCTCTCCGGGCTAATCATTCATTCCTCGTTCTCTTCAAAGTAATGACAGAATGACAAAGCTGCAGTGCAGGTAAGCAAAGAGCAGGAGTATATCCAGGAACAGCCAACATCCTCATACTGTGTTATAGGCACCTATCATACAGCAAGATAAGAAATGTAAAAGCAGCTTCCTGTGCTTCTGAACAAAAAATAGACATTTGAGTTCAGTTATTACAGCTGTGGTGTTCTGCCACTCAGCCCTGTGCCTTCTTTTTTCATACCACCTACTACAATTGGAACAGCGTCCGTTTCCTTTTTACCTAATGACCTAAATCTCCTCAGAACCCATTTCCCCCTGAAGCCTTCCTAAGTCTGCCAGATTTGGTCTGGAGTCTTTGTGCCCTTCCATGGCCAAATTGTTGACCCAGTCCTGGTAAACCACCTGGAAGAGGGTCAGATTCCTTCCAGTGTTTGTAAGCGCTGCATTCATTTATGCAGCATTGGATGTAACAGGAATCTGAGAACTTATAGCACGCGCTCTCCAGAATTCATTACAAAGAGCCCTAATCCGCATACAGTCATGCCTAAATCTGCTTTTTGCTACAGCTACAACATCAGCATCACGATGAAACAGCTGTGTTGGGGGGAGCAAAAAAAAAAAAAAATGCAGCAAGCTTCTTTCTGTACAGTATGCATTTTGTCTCCTTCACATTTATGTGACTTGCAGTAAAGCAAATAATTCATGGTCTCAAATATATGTATGTTAATTTTGCTGTTAATGCTATTATTAATGTTTAATTAGTCTTTGCTCTGAAGATGAAAAACAGTGAAGCACATAAGTTAGGCTCCTGCAATTACTGTGATTGCACTCACAAAACCAGCTAATTGCACTTGCAAATTACGAGTTAGCTATTTGCGCATCTACTCCCACAGTCTGCCGGCACCACCACGATAAGCGTGTAGAGAGTCCAGGAAAAAAAAGTAGTGTGAATTATAGTAATTCTGTCAACCATTATTAGTTCTCTATTTCTTTTCCTACATACAGGGATTTTCTGATCCTGTTCTCATGGCCTGAGGATTTCAGACGATTGTGCCCCACAGTGTGGGACTCAGAGCTGCTTCCCCACAGCCCATAGAACAGAAAGAAGGCTCCAGCATAACAGCATGATCAAGGCAATGGGACAAGGCAGTAGGCACAGATTTTCAGTTCCTGCTACAGCACTGTCTTACTCCTCCAGCACATGCTGCTGGCCCTTGATATCCACCTAGAACTGTAGAGGCCCACAAGCTTAGATGAAACACAAAACAAAGCTCGTGGACAGGTTGTAACTTTTGCTTAATGACTGCTGCAAAATGGGCTTCTTAGCATACCAGTTTATACTTCTCAGTTCCATACAGAGTGCTTAGAATCCCCAGAAGGAACTTTAAGGGAGGTGGTGACAATGAGGCAAGCTGGGCTCTCACCCCTTGTATCATGCCATGCCCTCAGAAGAGAACTGAGTATTTGTGCACTGTAAAGGATGACAGCAGCACAGCTAATTGCATCGAGCTCCCCAACATCTCTGTCTGGCAATGCTCAAAACCTTCATACTGTCACAGGAACACAGAAAGGACCAGACCCATCAATAGCCTCCCTGAAGCAGCACTGGAGGGAGCCTGCAGTGGCTCTGCTGTACAGTTTGCTTCTGTTTGACCACCTATTTGACAAGTGTGTTAATAAAAGGCGCAGTGTTTGTTAATTTTTTCTAATGGTTCCTTAGGAAATGCATATAACGTGGGTGTCTGAAGGGAGCAGGAAAGGAAGGGCTGATCAAGGCTCTTTTTCCTGATGAGCAGCTTTCAATCTCTGCTTTGCAGCAGTCTTATGTCCTCTGACAGCAGCGGGGCCTTAGAGCCCTTTCCCCTCCCCCACACAAAATTAAACATTTGCTTGTTTTTCCAGTCTGGCTGTAGACAGCCTCCAAAGGCCATGCATAGAAATGAGGACATGATATTAAAAGCAATCTGCCCCACGCACCCATTTAAATGGAGGGGGAAAAATATAGAGCAGAACTGTAGGATTAGAAATAAAACCAATAAAGGGCCCCTTCTCTAATTTCACTGAAGGTCTTTCTAGAGTTTTATTCCCAACAGGGCTCCTTAAGATTCCTCTGTTTGCCTGCAGAAACATTTGATATTTCTGTAGTCCAAATCAAAGTGAATTAAACATTAAAGCCCTGTGATAGTATAGTAGGTCTACTGCAGGAGTGAAACTGGTTAAAATGGCACTGAAGCTTATGAAGCAGTGGACTGGATGTATCCCCTCCTCCTCCTCCTTCCTCAGGTGCACTTACTTATTTATTAGTTCATTCATGCATCCTTCAGCACAAAGCAGAGAAATCGTCTTCCAAGCTATCTCCTAAGTTATATTGGTCTGGCACTTTGAATTTTCTGCATATTGCGTGGCACGCTTATGTACACACAAGCTGTGGGACACACTGCATGCTGATGTGTCCTCGAAGATGGTGCTTTCCAAACAGTCCCTCATTAGAAGGCAGCACATCAGCTGAAGGCTCTCCAGCGCTCCTCAAAGAAGAGTCCTTCATCTTTCAATAGAAGGCTGAGGGGTGCATAAGCACCTGCTGCCTGCACACTATTACCACCAATCTTTTTCAGTCACAGGATATAAAAAGCATCAAAGAGATGTCTTATTCACAGGTGAGATCCTGGAGCACCCTGCACTGACTCCAATTCTTTTATCTTGTCTCACACAGGGCTAGCAAACTGATAGGGGATGGCCAGCTGCTTTCTGCAGTCTGTCGGCTGTTCAGCTCCTTCTCTTCTCTCTTGACTATATGCACTCCCTGTTTGCTCTCCTTTAGCCAGCAATGTAAGGTTACCAAAGGAGAGAGAAGCCAAGGACTTCTGACCATTAAGGGGAGAAGGCACTTGCACGGTAACCAAAGGGCATCAGCAACTAACTTGACATTCAGACCTAAGGAGGAATTGCTCAGCATCTGTGTTATGAGATGAAGGAAACCAAATACAACAACAACAGATGCTGGAGCTTAGCAAAAGAAATGAAAGAAGTAATTCAGAGGAGGACACCAGAGAGAAGAAAAGAGAATCAATTCTTAAGGCCAACTGAAGGGAAAGAGATTCTAGTCAGGGCCTTGACTTCCACATAGTAGAAATTTGCACTTCAAATTAAGCCCAGAGGAAGTTTATCCACCAGAGCTGAATAATGAAACCATCATTCAAAAGGATTCTATGTAACTTGTGCTTTTCTATTTGTTGTTTGTTTGTTTGGGTTTCTTTTAGTGTGTTGGGGGGAGGAATGGGAGGATGGGGAGGCTTGTTGTTTTTTCTGAGAGAAGCTGCAAGGCAATTTAGAGCTCAAATGCATCAAGGTTTATCTAGGCAAGGTCATCTGGAGATGCTCTGGGAGTTTTGATGATTTTGACTCCCCTCCCACACATTTCTGTTTCCTTCTCTTAGCTTGTCACATCTGTGGACATCAAGCCTTGACCAGTGAGAGGCTGAGCATAGCTCAGATCCTGTATTTATTCTCTTCAGAAATACTCAGCAGGTTCTCTGTAGATGCTTTTCATTAATTACCATGGAAGACAGAAAGTTCAAAACCTTTCTGAGCTCTGGTGAACTCATTCCTGCCCTGTTTTTGAACTGCAGACATTAATTTCACAGCTAACCTTTTTACAGAAGATGGTTTTGCATAAACATCAACATTACTCTAAGTCTCCATTATGCTCCCTGCAACAATGCAAAGAAAAAACGAGGTATGTATATGTATCTGAGGCCATCACCACCTGAACACCTCAACCAAGTAACTCTCTTGAGGAGAAGGCAGAGTGCTCTGACACAGATCTCTACTGTCACTGGCATCAGGCCCTATGAATATACTATTTCAGCGAGTGCCTAAATTGGAAAAGAGCCAGGGAGGACACATAATCATCCCATGGCCAGATAAATGTACAGAACTTCAATGGCAACAAGCCAGAGAACTCATCTACAGCCTTGATCAGAAACTAGCATATCAAATTCCATTTTTTCCCCTCCTTTCTTTATTATTATTGTTTTCAGGAGAAAATGTGCAGAGCCAGCATTCAGGAAAATTAGCATCATATGTGTTTTAGTAGCTCTACTAACGTGAATAAAGGATGAAATTTTAAACCTTAGGTTCATCTACTCTCTTTCAAATATTCTGTACATGTTTTTTCTCCACCTTCACTTTCCTTTAAAGACATGGCCACAGCAAGTATGCACCATCAATTATTTATTAAAATCCTTGGCTCTTTCTGCTCTGATTTCTGAACATAAACACAAATGCGCCTAGTCAAAATGAAAAGGCACATCAACGACTCAAACAAGCGCTTCCTTGATGGATAAGCATCTTAAATGCCCTTCACTGCCTCCTTAGTTTCATTTATATTAAGTGTCCAAACAACAAACTAACATCAGCATCAATCTGGTCTATGTATTAGCCGATATCTATGAAAAGACTATCCCTCTCCTAAGAGTTTTATAGTCTACATACTAGTGAAAAACTGAGATAGAAAGAGGTGAAGAAACCTGCTTGCCACCACAGAATAAGCTACTGGCCAGGAACAGACCATAATCCAGATCTCCTGCCACTCAACATGGGTGGCGGCATCTTGCCACACTGCTGCAAGCTCTGCAATAACTTTCACCAATACCGCTATTCAGGTTGATCCAGTGAGGCTGGCTCATTACATGATGTACTCTATTGCATATAAGAGCTGTTAAATACTCTCTTAATATTACCTTCTCACTCTCACTTGGCATTATCCTTTCAGGAAGGTTGTGCAGGTGGGAGAGGGAGGAAAGGAAGCGAAGAAGCAATCTCCCTATTAAAATATGCTCTGCACTAACACAAGTTAAAACATAAAAATAAAAATTAAAATTTCCTGGATTTCCTCCCATTTGCTTAGGCAACAGATATGGAAGTACAGAAAAACTGTGTATAGAAATTTGAGGAGGGCTTGTTTAAGCCTACAACATTTCAGCCTATATGCATATTCCTTTATTTGTTGTATACTCTCTCTAAATGATATTTGTATTGACAGAAAGTATTTGGCTTTTGCCCCTTAAAATTAATTCTGATTATATCTGTAAATTCTCTTCATAAACTGATTCTTTACAGAGGAGCAAGAAGATAATACACCCTTTCCCAAGAAAAGGCATTAAAAAGCAAGTATCTGCTTTCCCCAATACACTAATGTGCGTAGTGCAACTAGTTTCCCTTTTTCATATCTGTAATCATTGCCCTTCTCAGAAAAGTCAAGGACATTAATTTTTACTAAGCACATTTCAAATGGCTTCTAGATGCCCTATCCTGAAGGACAGCTGTTCCCTGCACCCATGAAATTTCTCCAAAACCCCAGCTCCAGCTGTAGATTAATGTGCTACTATTTATGACTGCACAGGGATCTACCTCATTTTGTCCCTTCATTGGAATGCCCTAGATTTCATACTCTTCCTTACTACACTCCTCTTTTCTTTCACAGATTATCTTGAGTGAGATCACATAGCATATGCAGAATAACCAGGGTAACAGGCCCAGCCAACATGAATTCCTGCTTGAATGGTTCAGCTTGACCAGCATCTCCTTCTGTGACCAGGTGACCTGCCTGGAAGGTGAGGGAAAGGATGCTGATGTAGACTGCCTAGACTTTCGCAAAGCCTTTGACACTGTGTCCCACTGTATACTCCTGGAGAAGCTGGCAGACTGTGGCTTGGGCAGGTACACTCTTTGCTGGGTAAAGGACTATCTGGATGGCCAGGCCCAGAGAGTGGTAGTAAATGGAGTCACATCCAGCTGGCAACTGGTCATGAGTGCTGTTCCCTAGGAGTTGGTAATTGGAACCATCCTCTTTAATATATTTATTGATTATTAGAAGGAGGGAATTGAGTACACCCTCAGTAAATTTGCAGATGACACTAAGTCGGAGGAGATGTCCATCTGCCCCAGGGATAGGAAGGCCCTACAGAGGAACCTGGACAGTCTGGATAGCTGAGCTGAGGCCAGTGGAATGGAGTTCAACAAGGCCAACTGTCAGGTCCAACACTTTGTCCACAACAACCCCAAGCAGTCCACAGGCTTAGGGCAGAGTGGCTGGAAAGCTATGTGGAGGAAAAGGATCTGGGGTGTTGGTTGATCATCAGTTGAACATGAGTCAGCAGTGTGCCCAAGTGGCCAAGAAGGCCAACAGTATCATGGTTTGTATGAGAAATAGCGTAGCCAGCAGGAGCAGGGAGGTCCTGTACTCAGTTCTGGCAAGGCTGCAGCTTGAGTGCTGTGCTCAGTTTTGGGCCCCTCCCTATAAGAAAGATATTAAGGCCCTGAAGCATGTCCAGAGAATGGCAGAAAAAGCTGTGAGGGGTCTGGAGCACAAGTTTTATGGGAAGCAGCTGAGGAAACTGGGATAGTTTGGCCTGGAGAAGAGAAGGCTCTAGGGTGACCTTATCACTCTCTACAAGTGCCTGAAGGGAGGTTGTGGTGTGGTAGGGGTCAGCCTCTTCTCCCCATTAATAGCAATAGGACAAGGGGGAATGGCCTCAAGTTGCATGGAGGAGATTCAGGTTGGATATTAAGAAAACTTTATTCTTAGAAAGGGAAAGGGAACTGGCTGCTCAGAGGTGGTGGAGCCACCAACCCTGGAGATGTTTAAGGAAAGGGTAGATGTAATCCTCAGGGACATGGTTGAGTGGGAAAAAATCAGTGGTAAATGGATCGTTAGACTAGATGATCATAGAGATCTTTTCCAACTTTAATGATTCTTTAATTCCTTCCCTTGCTAGCCATTTAACGTGCCATGCTAAGCTCAAATAACAGGCGGCTCCTTTCATTTACAGCAGTAATGCTTCACTGCATATTATAGCACATGCAGTTGAACGGAACTAGACGATCATTTATTGTTGCCAAGACTTTTTTCCCATTGATGTAACATTAGGTAGGTGATTTCCATAGACTGGGAGTACATCTGTAAGTAAGGAAAAAAGGCACCAAGAACAGTTCCAACCCACCTTTATCTCAGGCAGGATCTGTTTCGCAGAATAACTGTGGTGTTCTAGATTTCTTGCCCTGTTTATTTTCAGGAATTACCCTGCTATAAGGAGTTCTTTTCTGGGAAAGTCTGGCTTTATAATAGACCACATGAAAGCATCCCGTTAATACAATGAAGGCCACATTTGGTTTCATATACTCAGTGCAGAAAGGACAGAAACATTAGTAGCCCCGCTTATATTGCCCTCTAGAGAAAACTCCCCAAACCTGTTTTTTAGCAACATTATAACTGACAGATACACAAAACACATTCAAAATTAGAGTACTACATGAGCTAATGGAAATTATTTGCAGGAGTGATGCTGGAACAGTTTGTTTCACTGACAGGTACAATCTTTGTCATCATAGCTTTCAAATACTGCAACTCATATTTAAAAATATAAATAAAATTGTAATGGTTGACACAGAAACATGAACATCTATGATGGGATTTTATGATAACAGTGAGAAGTGGGAAATATTTTGGTAGGGAAAAGTCTGGGATAGCACTGACAGTTTTAAATTACACTCACACTTTTCAGGGATGCAGACCTTTTTAAAACACATTTCTAGCCTTCTGTTATCGAAAACCTTTTAAAATATTCAGACATGATTAGATCAAGCATTTCGCTACAAAGCCCGATGAATGAGCTCTGGCATTTCAGCTGTCTAAAAGACATGACTGCAGAGTGAAGCCTAGGGGAGGAGAAGAGACTTTAAGCTTCACTGACATATACTCCATATAAAAGGCATGCTAGGCAGACTTTTTGGGTCAGCTGTAATCAACAAGAACGTTAAAGCCTAGCTCTACTGCAACCGTGGAAAAAAATCTCTTTGCTACTCTAATAGCAAAAGCAGTCACAATGGCTGTGTCGAGCAGCCAAGTGAGGGGCCGCTCACTCTTTCCTCATGTTATCCAGAAGCCAATGGCACTGCAGCAGTGATGCAGAGGAACAGTGCCAGTGAGCAAAGCTGACTTGCCACAGCCCAGAGACACTATGGTACTGCTGGGCTGTGGAGGCGTACTCTGGTTTTGTGCTACCTGGTAGGGAGACAGCTTAAGCACAGGTTAATCTAATGAAAATGTTCCCACAGCAGTGAACATAAAGGGACACTGACGATCTGTATTGAAGAAACACATCACCAGGCCCCTGACTTGAAAGCTAAAGAAGGGTGCTTCATTTATGAGGTACTTGCTGTTGCTAAAATCAGCTGGCAAGAGGCTTGCATACTGTGCTCAGGTTGTGTTCTTTTCTCCTTGCTGTTTGAAATTCCCCAGCTGTTGAAAGCAGAATTGCCTTGCTGACTGTCAAGTCATTCAAATCCCAGGTTTCGTTTCCCATTAAAACTGCACACTATGATAAGAAGCAGGTCCTTATTTTACCCCAGCAGAGATTCTCCCTCAAATTAATCATCCACACTCTCAGCTATTAAAGAAACTGAATTCTATATGCAGCACTTGGATAGATACTGTACTTGAGTATATGTAAACAGGCTCCAGTGGTAGATGGTGTGTGGGTTCAGACTTTGGGATTTCAATTATCTTATGCTCAATTGGAAATCTTAAGCACATGACACGGGATTCTTTCCCAAGTGTTACATTTACAACTTTAAAATGAGCTTCATTTCTTTAAGATATATTCCAAATAACCAGACAGAGCTTTTTCAGATGTTGCCCATAGATGTGACTGGCTTCACAGAGGTTTGTCTCTATGTGAAAACTATATTTAAAAACAAAATCAGGACTTCTTCAGGATCAAAGTGGAACAGAGGTTATCCAGCAGCTTTCAGCAACGTGCACATTATTTAAAAGTGTCTGGATAACACTTTGGCCCACTCCTACCCACTCTGATGCCCGCTTATCTGATTGCTCAGTTAGTGCTACCTTCATTCAGATCTAGTGGGCAGACAGCAAGTTTGGTTTTAAAGCAAGATTGGTTTTAAAGACTACTGGCAGCAACAGTCTCAGGAGAAGAATCATGAAGAGGAGAATTTCACGAAGGTCTCCCCTTGAGAAAACCCATGAAATCCTTCATCAAATGGTGAGGATGTGCTTTCATCAATGTCTGGCTCCAAAACCTGCAAAGACCTTTCAATATTCCTCATATGCACCATCATAATTTGTATTTCTGTTGAAGCCACATGACAAGTTAGCACTAAAAGTGTGGATATTTACCTCCTTGTCCTGTAGTCTTCATGATGGGCACAGCTAGTTTTAGAGTGCAGCAAGGAAGCAGTCACCCGGCATTCAGTAAGTGGAAAATACACAGGCAGACACACACAGCAAAGGAAAGCAATAATTAAACACAAAAAACAGAAGTCTGAGGTTCTGCATGTACCTTGAGGTCCCACAACTCAAATCCTAACAGCACAGGCTCAAAATACGGAAGAGGATGATGGAAAATAACAGGAGAAAAATTCAATGCTTTGACTCAATGAAAGCATTTCCTAACTTCTAAGAAATGATAAAATGTCCTAACATGAACTGCAATTAGTGAACACCTTCTGTTTCTGGAGCCAGACAGCCTGCACACCATCACAATGGCATTACAGGTCTCATTCTGGGTGTGATATTAACCTTACTATGTAAGACTGACTTTGCCATTCCATCCTGAAAGCATTCTGTGTTCTGGAAAGATGTTTCTTTTTGCCAGGTAGGATCAAGTGTATGATGCTGCTTCTTGAGCAAGTAAAGAGGCTCTCGCTGGCATGGAAGCAAATGAGCAGCTTTCCCAGGAGCGTTTTTACAGGACACCAGCTCAATATTTTAAAAACTAACAATAAATCAAGGATTATGTATGATGACCAACTGGAGTATGTTAAACATATTTTACTTTAGGTTTGGCAGGATTTAGTAAATCATGATTTAATCACACTCCCAGGCCATCAATGTAACTGAACTCTGGAAACGCTCAGTAAGACATGAAGAAAGGATAAACAGAAGAATGGAAAAGACATTTTACCAGAAAGGACACAGACATTTGTTACTTAGCTTTGGAAAAAAAAACAAATGTGAGGAAGTCTCAGAATGGAGAGATTAGATGTGAAAGAACAACATGTTACCCTTCTTCCTTGATCATGGGCATGTCTCAGCTGCAAACCTGGCTTGGACCTCTGGGTGAGCGCCCCATCCTGCACGTGTGCTTGCATACACACACACATGCCTGCAAAGCCATAGGCTCCAGATGCTTTAATGTGAACTGCCCATTCCTCACTGCAATAAGACTTCAATGTCAGGAAACGCTGCCAGTTTTTTCAATCAACCAGGCAGTGCATAAGCCTAGAGAAATTAAAATTAGTTCTGTGCAGGTTTTGAGCAATAGTGCAGCTTTACTGAAGATAAAGGGATGAGTCAGTGAAAGCTAAGAAACTGGCTTCATTTGTACAAGGTTTGACTGTTGGGTACTGTGTTTACCTTATTCAAGCCACAGCAATAGCTGTTACAACTAATGCTCCAATTTATTCTTTATTACCACCACTTACTCATTTTTTGTGCTTCATTCCCTAGGCATCACTCCCTAGGAGCCAGAGGTTTATATGTTCTAGGCCAGATTCAGAAGAAAAGTTCAGAAAACTGATCTAAATTATACCTCAGCAATTATCTTCTCCGAAACCTTCTTAATTTAAAAAGAGCTGGGTAAACAAATGGTTAATCAGGAGGTCTATGTGATTAAGTATGATTCATTGCATGCTATCTTCTGCTCTTCTATTAATTTCTTGATGGAAAAAGGGAGCAAAAGAGAACCTGTACTGGATCAGACCAACAGTCTATCCAGCTTGACTGACCCCAGTCCTTTGACTAAGCTTCTAGATCACAGGACATTGGTATATGAGACTGCGAGTCAGCCTAGAAGCTTGCTCCATCCACTCCACACACATCCCCTGTAAAATAAGCAATGGTAATAGCAGTTGAGTGAGGCAACATATAGGAATGTGCTGTAACTTCTCTTGAGAGCATTCTACTTCCAGCAACATGCCCCTGGAGGATTTCCTGGGAGAGAGGTGATCAGTTCTTATCAACACAACTTAAACTCTTCACAAGAAGCCAGATCAACTTCAGTTAGTTTAATAATACATTCATGCAAAACTACTTGATTGCTCCTAATGGTTTGGTCAAAAGAACATTCTAAGAGCTTTCTTACTTACATGGGAATTATTTTTTTCAAGCTTACTCCTTTTAAATTTCTTGACTTCACTTTTCAAAGTGGTAAGGAACAGTAGGTATCACAAGGAAACCAGTGAAGGAGGTAAAGTCCATGCAAGCACAGTTCATTACTAATGGGGATTGCAAATAAGTCGTGCCTTAAAACTCAGATATTTGAAACTAAGTCATGCTGTGATGGACTTCCATATTAGCAGTGTGACAAAAACAGTCTTGTTGTAGATTATCCATTTCCCCTGATGGAAACATAGGTTTCTAAACCAGAGCAATCGAGGGAATTATTCTAAAACACACTCAGTTTACCCTTTCCTGGGGCTACCTGTGCTTAGATTCCCAGACAACTGGCTGAGACTCTGGAAGGAAGGTACTGAAGACCATCATAGAAACTCATCCTTTTCATTGCAAGCATGGTTTGAAGGCCATTGACAGCCACCAATCTATAGGATAACAAACATCATCTATTCAAAAGAGAAAACTGGGGGAGGGAAACATAATAAGAAAGGAAAAGCCACAAATCACAACCCTCACGTTAATCTTACTTTATACAGCAGAGGCAACCAGGCCAAAGCACAAACAGCTTTCATGAAGAATTAAACTTCAAAACCAACACTTCAAAAACTTACATATCATCAGTACTTAAATACGGGACTTCCTGCCATTGTAAGCATTAAGCAAATTGCTTGGGTTTGGAACCATCAGAGCAGGCGGTGTGCACTGAAGCCTTTCCTCCCAGCCCTGGTTAGTGGTAGCTGCAGGAGCCTCAGAACAGAGAAGATGTCATCCATTGACAGCTCTACAGCCACCACGTCCTAAGCTGGTAGGAGAGACCCAAGCCACCCGATAGTAAAAGCATCCATCACGGTCCACTCCTTAAATCTTTCTGTGCAGACAATGGCCAGATCTGGCCTCAGTGAAATCCATAGCAAAGCTCCCCTGGGCAGACAGACATCTGTGAGGCCAGAATCTCACCCAGGGCATCTGTTGGAAGCTGGGGCAACAGT
Source organism: Coturnix japonica (assembly GCF_054131305.1). Taxonomy (NCBI): domain Eukaryota; kingdom Metazoa; phylum Chordata; class Aves; order Galliformes; family Phasianidae; genus Coturnix; species Coturnix japonica. The sequence goes on from NC_140663.1 coordinate 111,121,881, forward strand.
ACAATCACTTCAGCTGCCTTAGAGACAGCAAGAGACACAAACATTTGAAATAGAGGAGACAAAGTCCTCACAACAGATTTTGCTGTGAGGTCTTACATTAAAAGAAAGCTCTTTAAGAGAGTGATATATATCATTCACAGTTTTTATCTAAGCATCAGCTCAAAGTATTTCCTTCTTTTCTAATTAAAATAGGGATTTGAGTGCCAAAACAATGATCTGTAGTCAAAGAACCTCACAGACTGAGGGATCACACTAGCTCATTTCCTACTTAAACAATGAATTCAAACCAAGGTTTGAGAGACCAGGGTTTGTTGCTATTATTTGAGCTGGCACTGCACACACTCTACAGTACTTTGATGTGGCTGCCTCAGGCAGCTCATAACAGGAGTAATAATATTGTAAAATATAAACAATTGCAGTTAGCAGCTTGGGAAAGCAAAAAAAGCCCCTTGCAGTAAGAAACAGCATCCTGCCTCCCCTGCTCACAGGGCCTGGCATAAACCACCCCAAAACTGAACAGACCCAAATCTGTGTTCCTATAACATAATGGAGCAGGTGGCACACAGATCCCCTGAGCCATGTAGCTGTAGGCATGGGGTAGCTTTGGTGCCCCAGGTACCTCCATGGGGACAGGGACTGAGGCTAGGACAAGATGTGGGCCTACAGCATGGCAGGAGTCATGGTCAGATGGGGCTTTGGGGAGCTGGAGTGTTACGTCACTGGCAGCACCTGGGCCTGACCAGGTGGAGTCTCTTTTCTTTCACATCTCCTTAGTTATCTGCCTTCCACTTTCATCCTGATCCAATAATTCTGGAAATCACCGGGCCTCTTTGTACTAGTTTTGATGGTCTTCAGTTAAGCTTGACATAATCTCTTTTTAGCAAGGGAAGACATAACTTCATCTTGAGCTTGGGGACAAAATGGACTTTGTTTTAAAAACTTCAGTTCCATTGGGGACCAAAAAAAAAAAAAAAAGCAGGATGTGTCATAGAAGTAGAGCAAAAGTTAAACATAGAATCACGGAATGGCTTGGGTTGGAAAGGACCCAAAGGATCATCAAGTTCCAACCCACTGTGCCAACCAGATCTGATGATACTAGACCGGGTTGCCCAGGGACTCATCCAACCTTGTCTTGAACACCTCCAGGGATGGGGCATCCACAGCCTCTCCGGGCAGCCTGTTCCAGCAACTCACCACTCTCATAGTCTAGACATTCAATCTAAACCTTCCCTCCATGAACTTATTGTTAGTAATGCCAAGAAACAGAGGGCTCCATCTGAATCCAAAGCAGTTATTATTCTTTTACTATCAGTTGCTATGCTAAAAGCCTTTTGTGTTTTGAAGCCTGAAGCCAAGATCACAAGTCTTAAGATTCATTAGATCAAAGGAAATGGTTTAGACAAAAACAGATTTAAGAATATACCCGAACATATCTATTTAGAGGTTTAGTCCTTACGGAATTGATTATATTACTCAGTCTGTATGAGGATAATGGTATTGGTGGTTGTGGTATTACAAAATCCTTACTGAAATACATTCAAATGGAGACCTAACCATTGAGAGCTGTATTTTCTAGCAAAGTTGTATCTATCAAAGCCAGGCAATATTCCTCACTTCCTTTATAGCAGTATTTCCAGGTAAATAGTATGCATGATAGGAAATGCCAGTGATAAAGTAATCAACATCTGACTCATAAAACAGAGAGTGATATAAAATTAATCTATTCAGTAGCAGCTTAAGAGTTTGCAAGATTTGGGTAAGAGCGTTTTGGGAAGTAAAGAAAAAATCCAGATTCCTCTCATTTAGAAATGAGTTAGCAGGAGGAATGTCATGAGAAAATATCTAAGTGCTGTCATATTTGTCAATTTCGAAAGAAAACTACCTGAATTCAGCCTATTTTAACTGTTCTCAAAAATAGAAGGTATCATCACTGCCAGCTATCACCATCACTAAATATTAAACAGGAAAACCTAGTAAGATCTACTCTTAAGAAATAGAAAAGGAAAAATATAGACATACACAGTGAATGCAGCAGCAATAAATCTTTGAGTAGAATGGGAAACTTCTTTGTTGTACTTGTAGAAAACACTGTGATATGTCTATCAGAAAGTCCTCTAGACAGATAATCCACCATTTTTTGTTTGCTTGCTTGTTTGTTTGTTTGAAGATAGTGAGATCTGTTTCAAGTAAGTTCACCTTAAAAGGGAGAACATATGCTAATCTTTATCCAATACTGCCAACTCCAAGTATTCGAAGATTAGTAGTCAAATATCCTTGGCTCCTAAAACAAAGTCTGCATACATATCAATCAGATAAAAGGGCTGTGTATATTGGTTTTTAGAGGACAGTTTGATCCTTTTCATTTAATTCAGGTTGTGGACTTACAGAGTTCAAAATATTCAACGTTTACAACTAGACAAGCTAGTAAATTTCTTCTTTATAAACAGAGAGAGCTGATGCTCAAGTGAGCATATGACTCCAGTTTTTGGCAGTCTAAGATGGTCAGTAAAATCACAGAAGTTGGCAGCACTGCCCACATGCCGTTAGCAAGCCATGAACCAAGGGTGACAGTTCATCTATCATTTTACAAGGTCTCCTTCCATCAAGTTTTTTTTCCTAACAGCTATCAAGAGCATCTCTCAAACAGTACAGTCCATGCTAACACAAAAATAAAAAGATTAATAAAATAACCATTAACTGCATTCAAGGACAACATCATTATAACTAATAAAATGAGTACAAAATGTTTTAGCTTCATCTGCATAGTAGCCTTGGCAGAAAGCAAAGCATTTCACTCATGCGCAGCTTTCAGTTAAAAAATGAAGACCTTGTATCATACTCTCAGCTTCAGTGTTTCACTTATTCTCATCTTTCACAGGCCAGAACTCAAGCCTAGACTCCCCACTTCCACAACACACTGTGCAGTGATAAAGGGTCAGAAAACAACCAAGCTGTGATTTCAATACAGAAGAGGCAAGCAGTAGGATTATATGCTCCTCTCTCTTAATGCCTAAGCGCTGGTATGAAGCCATTTCTCTGCTTGCAAAAGAAGACAAGCAAATACATATACAAAACAATCTTTTGGGTTTGGGAAACATTTGGGACTGTGCTCTGGGTTATGGAGTGACTATACAGGTTCATTATGCCCATTCAACAGGAAACTTCTCAAGCATCTTCCTTCTTAATATACAGGAAAGTTCTGGGTCATGACACAAAAAAGGGGGTGCACCACTGAGACTAGGACACTTGTTAGGAGAGGTGTTGCAGACCTTGACTCTGTCTGGTCAACCTGACACTGAGCAGAGCCACTTCTAGTGGGAAGTCTGCTGTTACGTGGTATAACCCCAGCTGCACCTCAGCAGTTCTCTTCCACATGATCCAGCTCCTTCTGGTAGATATGGTCAGCCACAGATTTCTACTGAAGTACGTATGACACATGGGCATGGCTGGAAGGCAGAAGCAAGCATAAGTCAAACATGGGTCTCAATAATAAGATAAGTACCAGTCTGCTCCAAGCTAGGCAGCAATCACAATGCTCTCAATCCACATTTTCCACAGCCAGGGTGTTCTTCAAGAACTTCTTCAGATAGGAGTTCCATATATATAATAGCAGGACTAGGGGAAATGGTTTTAAGTTGAAGGAGGGAAGATTTAGGTTGGATGTTAGGGGAAAGTTCTTTACTAGAAGGGTGGTTAGGTCCTGGAACAGGCTGCCCAGTGAGGTTGTGGATGCCCCGTCCTTGGAGGTGTTCAAGACCAGGTTGGACAGGGCCCTGGGCAACCTGATCTAGTAAATGTGTATGTTTGGTGGCCCTGCTAGGCAGGGGGGTTGGAACTACATGATCCTTGAGGTCCCTTCCAACCCGGGTAATTCTGTGATTCTGTGATATATAGCAGTGCTGCCCTTAGGGTAAAAAGTAAGATAAACATAGTCCCTGGTTTCACCTTGCAGCACTGGGGCGTGCTACAGAGCCAGTTAGTTTGACATTCTCACCCCTAAGTTAGAGACCTTAGCCATGCACACAGTACACAAAGGAGAAAATTTAGCAGTAGTTTTCTTGGCAGCCCAATACAAAACCATAACAATATTAGGCTTTTAGAAGTAATATCATCCAAAGGGCCAGCCTCCAGAAAACAGTGGCAACCTACATCAAAATGTACATGGACTTGTGCTGAAAAGCTGCTGCAGAGCTTCCAAACCTCACAGAAGCTCTGCTCAAGTTCTAGTCTGGCTGTAAGTCTGCACAATGATGGCACAACTGGGAAAGAGGTTCTCTTCCCAATATGAGCATTTTTCCTCATCTTCCCTTAACTTAGGGGGGGTAAAAAAAGGTAACTGCAGCATGGGTATACGCTAAGGCAAGTGACTTTGAGGAATAAAGCATTTTTATCTTAAAACAGTTCAGGTGATTTGTTTGAACTTAGGTTTTTTGGTTCTGTTTTTAATTTGAAAAATGCAAATTGTAAAACTGAAGGTTTGGGGAGTCATTTACATGAAATAAAGTATCTCACACTGTTTTAATTTTCTTCTTGATATTCACATGGGTTCCTCACAGCATGTTTATCAAACATTGCCCTTTACATTAAGACTTTGGCAAATATGATAAAATACAAATGCAGGCTCCATAAAACCATATTCACAGCATAAATTTACATTTATAGCACTTAATATAATTAATACGAAGGACAACAACAGTAGGGTGCATACATTCTATATTCTGTTCAGCTGCTGAAATTGCAGCAAGAGCATGCATTTTGAGTGTCTGAGGGTGAAGATGCAAATAGTAGCCCCTTTGATACAGATAGGAGGAGGCTTGTGCATATCAAGCTCACAAGACTCAAAAAAGAAAGCCAGTGAAATGAAACAAGTAACCCAGTTTGTCAAGAAAAGAAAGATAATGCTGTGCTCAAGTTCAGTAGGGCTGATTAGGAGAATATACCCTCCTTTATTGGCACTGTATAGCTTAGACGTACATAGTCTAGTTCCATAATTAGTGCCCTCTCTTATAGGGATGGAGTATACATTCATTTCAGAATGGAAGGGAAAAGAGGAGGGGTGGGGGAAAGATACTTTTTTTCCCATATAAAAGAAGCTACTGTGTTTCTGCTGCTCTCCGCAGCCTGGTTCTGTAGGTGGCCATTCAAACAACAATGGAAGTTCAAGGGTTCAAAACAGATTGCTGCTGCTCAATACCCAGGAATCTGCATTTTTAAACTCTGTCTCCCTGCTGCGCAATTATGTATGAATTTAAGACTAGCCGTTTTCTTCTAAGAGGCTGCGTTGTGCAAGTGGGAGACAAAATCAGGTCACTCAATCATGAGAAGTAAATTTCCCCAACCAGCTGTTATACTCCAGAGAGAGACAAAGAGAGAAAGGCAGATTTTATTCCCTCCTCAGACTAGTCCAATTTCTAATCACATCCTTTGGAGTTTTGAATACCCCTTCCCTCTCCCTTCAGACTGGAATGGGAACCTAATTAAACCTTAAGTTAGTGCTGTGTAAAGACCAATGCTGTGTTAAGACTTCTCTGAATGAAAGGCTCAAGCAAGTCTGCTTCTGTAAAAATACGCATCCTCTGTTTACAGCAAGGCACCTACCCTCTCTAAGACTTCTGCGTCCATTCTAATTTCCCTCTACCTCTCATTTTGTTCTGAACATTTGAACACACCAACCTAGCTACAGGTTTTGGAACAGAATTCAGTATTGGTGAACATACCTGAGTTAAAATTTCTATCACTAGAACAGCTGATTTATCATGTGTACTGGTCTGTCTGAGAAAGTGTAATGTTAAGAGCTTTGCCAGAAAGACTTCACTGAAGGAAGAAAACCTAAAGCAGGTTGTGTTTTTCATTTGCTCCCAAGCATACTGTGTGACCAGGACAACAACAACAAAAAGGCATTTTGGAAATCCAACCCAGGAAGAAACAATATCTCTGCTACCTCGGAGGTGCCCACCCTCAAACTAGCAGGCAAACACTGCTTCCATAGAATCATAGAATCATAGAATTACCCATGTTGGAAAAGACCTTGAAGATCATCAAGTCCAACTGCAGCCTAACCAGTACCCTAACTCTAACAACCCTCTGCTAAATCATATCCCTGAGCACCATATCCAAAGAGCTCTTAAACACATCCATAGGAAAGATACAGCTCAAGTCTGTTGTATTTTCACCTGGCAACTCTCCTCAGGGTTACATTTTACATAGAACACATTCCAGGTGTGTTGCCACTGCCTCACACATGTCGGCTCTTCCAGGGCTTCCAGTCTCTCGTTTGCTCTAGGAGCACACACTTTTTGATTTCTGTGTTAAAAAGTAAGTACTGTTGGACACCAACATTGATTAGGTATAAAAATCACTGTTTTCAGCAAACAAATGTCAACACCAACCATACCTTGCTAATCAAAGCCTATTTGCAAAATAAATTAATGCTGCACTATAGGTTACAAAGCTCATTCTGTTTAGTTCCAACAATGTACGGCATCAGATGAAACAGGAAAAATAAATCAGAATATATGTTTTCTTGCTCTGATTGTTTGACACAGTCCACAGTTTCAACCCTGACCCAGAGTTCTTCAGTTCTGAAGATCTGTGGACTAATTCATGGCCAGTGAGTCAAGCAGGAAAATCAATCACTGGATCACTGTAGTACACTTTATCTGCAAATGAGAAAAGGCTTGGATTTTGCCCTTTTTTTCCACACACAATAAAATATCACCAGCTGTAGAGAACCTTGAAGGAAATTAAAAGTTCTGAATAAGTCTAATAAGTGAAGATACCACACTTTAAACATACGGACAGATAGATACATAATGTGCATGTACGCAAATCTATGGATGCTAAAAAATTACAGCTAAGATTGCCCTGCTGAAATTCTGTTAAAGACCATAACTAGATAAGCTCAATGCTTCCCTTGCTCCCCCGCTCTTTACCTTGCTGGCGTCACAAGGCTGTTGGTGTTTTTATGGAAGAAGAAAAAGAAAAATGGAAGGAGAATCTTGAAAACAATCTCTTTTTTCTTTATTTCTTTTTCCCCCAATCCCATTTGCCACTTTTCTATCTGTAAGATATAAAGGAAGGCACTAGTGCATGGCTGACTGAAAACAATCTTTTTTTCAATAATGCATGGAGGAAGTATTTTTCTCCCATAAAGGGCAGGCATCATAAGTATGTTCTAGGGTGAGGAGAAAGCTCAGGTAGCCACAGGAGTGCTATTAAACATCAGTGTATGACCCCTGCTAAAGTGTTCTCCCAAAATGGGAGAGCTCCAACGCTACAGGTCCAAGTGGTGCTTTTTCAGCATATGACCCTGCAGTGATAGCTGGGGACCTACATAACAGCTTCTCTCTGAAACCTTCATCCTCCAAATACTTGGTAAGCTTCATTTTTCCTTGAAAGCACTTCAAGTTCTTCTCCTCTCCTTGCTTAAAGTGCACCAGGCAGCATTTCTACCAGCCCATTTTGGCTGAAAATGGAAGTTTGCTCATCATTCATCTTTTCCTGTGCAATAAGTCCTACTGTTATTGAACCCCATGGTCCCCCATGGGTGCAAGCATGGCACAAATGAGGGGACTGCCAAACCAATGCTGCAGTGAGGACTGCAGCACAAGTACACATTCCTAGACACAGAATGAACATCTAGCTGGGCTTCCTAATGCTGTTGTGAAGGCAGTATTGCCAAAACCAGAGTCAGGGACAGCCTGATGAGTAAGGAAAGGTTCCACTGTGCACAGGTTGCTCAAAAAAAGGCAGTGGTCAAATAAGGAGAGAAACTGGACCCTGCTAGCCCCAGGACCCACTCATAGCTGTTTTGTGTGAGGCATGTGGCTGCAAAACAACAGCAAGCCCAGCATTAGAAGTTCAGATGATAAATCCTTTCAAATGGAACCCATGCATTACTGTGCTTTCTGTCTGTTCTCCTGTTACAAAGCACTGGAGTCACAAAACTGCTCTCAGATCCCACGCACCTATTGCAAACTAGCTCCTCTTTGAATTCAATTTCAGCAGGTATTAAAGAGAAGGGATTTCTCTTTCAGCTCTTGTTAGTATTTTCCATTTTGGAATTTGTCTATCATTTTTATCTTTTGATTTAGAAATGTTAATAAAGATTGATGGCCTCCCTGAGGAAAAACAGGTGAGGAGATAGCACAAGTTCAGTTATATCATCCCAATAAATCTTCTTTTCAAAACAAACACAGCTTTCTCTTCTTGCAAAACACTGTTCTTAAAAGATCATACTTTGTTTTTTAATAAAGAAGAAGGTCTTTCAACTGAGTTAGTGATTAGCAAATGAATATGGCAACTAACCAAGATGCTCAGGCCTGTAGCTTTAGATTAATATGTATAAATGAAGGATTCTGTAGTCTTTACTTACAATGGCTGAAGTCATCAGGATTAGATGGCACAATTGGGAAAGGCTGAAGCATTGAACCCAGAGAGACAAGGAGGGCAAAGAGAGAAACTGAAGAGAAATGAGCTCACAGAATGCACACGCATAAGGATGCTGCTGCCTGCAGCCTTATTCAAGTGATGAGAGATGCAGAGAAATAAGAGTTCCAGAAACAGCTTATAAAAATAATTAGTGGCATGAAAAGATCTACAGATGGAGAGAGACTGAAGAGGTCTGATGTGTTTAATTTAGATATAAGGGCACATGAAAGAGGTACACAAAGTAATGAATAGCACAGAGAAAGAACTCCAGGATTCTTTAATTATCCAGCTTTGTAATGCAAGAACAAGTGGGTATTCAGAGAAATGAGACCAATTCCATAGCGTTCCCAGGCAATGCACAGGTAACCCGCAGAGTTGCTGGCCAAGTCTCATTGCTGATTGTGAGAATTTTAAGAGAATTAAAAAAAAAAACAAGAAGGCAGAAAAAGGAAGCTCAATTAATAGTAGTATATGCAGTGATAACATATAGAGTGGAAAAAATCCAACACGTAAGAGCAAGAAATGCTGATGATTCAGGGAACCTGATGAAAGCAATCCTGCTTTCTCTAGGATAAAGCTTCATGTGTGGGCAGTTGTTACTACTTCCTACTACTGTATTTCTTGCACTTTTTGCTTGAGCCATCTGGTACTCACTAGGGCTTTTCTGATCAAAACTATTTTCCCAAGTACACTTTTCCAGTTTCAATGTAGGATTGCCATGAGGTGCATAGGAAGAATAATGCCCTTTACACCCAAAAGGAACCCTCTCTGTTGGAGAGGCTGTGTGAGGAGATGGGCAGAGACACTGCACCCTGCCCATACCAGCACTTGGGAGCAGGGAGCCTAGGTACAACCTGGGCCATATGCCATGGGACAGCTTTTGCCTCCAGAGGGCAGAGAAACGTTGATGGAGACAATAGCCCAGCTTTCTGGGGCTGCTCTACAAGCCGGCTTCTCTTTGTGAGCTACCTCAGGGAGGGGAAGAAAGAAAGCCCTGCACATGAGGGCGTACAGCTTTGTCTGCCTGAATAATGAGCTAACGGTTGGCCTTGCTGACAGCCCAACAGCCCCTCACAAACCCTGTGCTTTGTTCCCAGGCCCCGCTCCGGCATCGGCTGAGCGAGTTCATCTGTCTCGGCAGCACGCCATAATGATAGCGAGGGTTAAATACCACTTGCATGGAGGTACAAAAGGCCGGTATCGTTTTATGGGAGGCCAGACAGATGGTTTGTATAATTCCAGTTCTCACAGAGGTTTTCTTTTTCTTTTTCTTTTTTTCTTTTTCCAACTGCTATTTCTTTCTAGAGTGTCCCTGTAAAAAAAACCTTCTCCCTCTAAGTTAAATCTCCCACTGGAGAATGCCAGCACAGCTCCAATTATCAGTGGCACCATTCAAAGCTCAGTTCATTTTCAAACTCAGACCCAGGCTAAGGATCCAAGGCACAAGTTCTTACAAAGGTCATAGAATCATTCAAGCACCAAGGTTGGAAAGACCTCCAAGATCACCCAGTCCAACCAGCCACCTACCACCAATATTTCCCCACTAAACCATGTCCCTTAGTACTGAACCAATAAGGACAAGATAGATACGTTGTTTTGTGCCTATCCTGCTAGGATTTGTCATGTGCATTTTTGTGTTTCTTCCCCTTTAGACACTATTGCTCTACCTTTCTAAGAGCTCCCAGATAAGAACATCTGTTTTCAAATAATCTCTCTGCTGCTCTAGAGTTTCTGCAGTCTACAATGACATAATCAGCTGCTTTTTATTAGCTTGGTTGTTTGTGCAACAGTGGTGGTGAATGTTCTTCCATTCATCACTGCACATCAAGCAACTGGGGCAGATCCAGTAGCAGAAGGGTTCAGCGTTTGCCAATTCTGATACATCAGCACTAACGAGCAGCTAAATCATGTTTCCCTTGCCTGAGTAGGCAGTCACTGAAGACAAAAACACACACTTGTTTACTGAATCTTCTTTTCTCCACATTTGAGCAGCTAAAAAGTCAGCTGAAAACTAAGTGAACATTCAAGGTGCTGATGAATGCTCCTTACCCTTCCTCCTTCATCTCCCAAGCTGGGAGAAAGTGGCCTTTTCCAAGCATATTCCAGCCTCACAAGTACAGGATGGAGCTCATACATGAGGACTCCTGTAAACAGATTCTATACTATTACAAACAGTTTTGTAAAGCTTTGAAAAACCAATCTGGAAACTCTTGGGATTTCCTGTGGAGTGTGAGCCAAATCTGTCACTTGTAAAAATCTGAGGAGAGGAGCAGAGCAAAGCCGGTCCCAGATTGATTCTATGTTGTAGGTTCCTCACCTCAACTCAATGCCTGAAGCCTTTGGTGTATGTCCCCCTGTTGAGGATGGAGGGAGGACACTAGATCATAGAATCACACAACTGTTCAAGTTGGAAGGGATCCTGTAAGCTCATGTAATCCAACTCCCCTGCAATGAACAGGGACATCCACAGCCACATCAGGGTGCTCAGAGTCCTGTCCAGTCTGAACTTGAGTGTCTCGAGGCATGGGGCACCCTCCACCTCTGTGGGCAACCTACACCAGTTCTTCAGCATACATCACTCCACAATCCACAGGACAAGGCAGGAGCAAAAATGGGAACTGCAGGCACAGTGTGCTACAGCAGCCTCCAGGGATCAGAACTGAGTATTTTCATCTTTTCAGTGATGTGTGTGTTACCACATCTCACAAAAGGCAAGTGAGGTCTGTCCTCTCTATAAGTCCTCACAGCAGCTCAGAGCACTGGAATTGCTGCCTATCCTCTTAGAGGCTAAATGAAAAAGAATAGTACTTGAAGCTTTTAATCATGGCACCTCAAGCTCTTAAATGCTTCAAAGACTGGATTATACAGAGGTACACAAAAGAACTAGAAAATCCTACAGAGTCTGGTCTGATCTCGGACTGTACATTTTGTAACTACCCCTTTGACAGCACTATCCTATCTGATCTGATTTTGACTCTCTGCAATGGCTGGATGTGGACAAGCCACTTGGCTGCTGTGAAGAAGCTCTGTGTGATGGAACTGAGGGAGTGCTTTAGCAAAAAGCAGGTCTCAATTTGTCCTACGGTGCCTGATGACCTTACAGATTAAAAGCAGTTTTGACATGTCTGGACCAAAGCACCATTGCTGTCCCCGCTGGAACCAAAAGCACCTTGTAACCATGCCACAAAATGACAAGTTTTATAATAAGCCCTCCCCTCCACCAGTCTCCCACTGTAAATTCATGAGTGGGAATCTTTGCACGCACCACACAGACACATCCCAACCAAAATGAACAAAGCTGTAGATCCGGGTTTAAAAGGTAAGGGGGATCTAATTACACTTTACAAGCCACCTGCAGATCTTGAGTAAACAACTATTCAACTGAATCAACCTTCTAAAATGTTCTTTAAAAAGAAAGAAAGAAAAAAAAAAGAGAGAGAGAGAAAGGAAAGAAAGAAAGAAAGAAAGAAAGAAAGAAAGAAAGAAAGAAAGAAAGAAAGAAAGAAAGAGAGAGAGAGAGAGAGAGAGAGAGAGAGAGAGAGAGAGAGAGAGAGAGAGAGAGAGAGAGAGAGAGAGAGAGAAAGAAAGAAAGAAAGAAAGAAAGAAAGAAAGAAAGAAAGAAAGAAAGAAAGAAAGAAAGAAAGAAAGAAAGAAAGAAAGAAAGAAAGAAAGAAAGAAAGAAAGAAAGAAAGAAAGAAAGAAAGAAAGAAAGAAAGAAAGAAAGAAAGAAAGAAAGAAAGAAAGAAAGAAAGATACAGCCTCATTATGGTTTCTTTGATCCTTTCCAACACAAGCAGTTACACAGAGAAAGAAATTTTCCTTCCCTGGGTCCTCTCTTTGTTTTCCACAGCATCATCCTGCTCCAGCTGGCAGTCCCAGCTTCTGCCACAGCACCGCTTATGCTGCCTGTGACTGCTGTTACATACACAGCAGTTATGATTAAGCACCATTGGCATTACTGATGAGGTAGGGATCCTGTCATGCCTGGGTAAGACTAAATAAATTCTAATCTCAGAGAGGTCACAACGAATAACTACTACAGCAAAGCATCACTTATGACTACTCCTCTCTCTGAGGGTTTTGGGGAAGGGCTGATGCCTAGTGAGCCTGCCCTGGCCAGCACTGCTTGGGAATCCCAATCAAATTTAGTGTTCCCCTGAATCCTTTTATGCCATAGCATCTTTCCTGAGAGACTTCATATATATATGATCATTTAAATACTCTTTTGCAGGTTAATGATACCTATACTGCCTCTACTGTGCTTATGAACTATGGAGGAAAAGGGAACATTAGCTTAATAATGCAGTAAGGTGACAGTAACAAAGCAAAGCTACAGCTTTCCATAACATTAGATTTACTATATTAAGCTTTTAATACTGTGAAAGATTAACAGTGACAGGCTCTGTTGTAGACTAGCAAAAGCTATCTGCAATCCTTGCAACTTTCACATTAATCACATTTAAACATGCTGCTAACAGACGGGCATCATGGATCTCACGAGCTAGTATTAAAAACCATGTCTAGAAGATCTTGTGGCTTCCACAGTTCAGAGAGATTGCAAATGCAGACACTTTATTATTGTTTTTGTTGTATATTATCTGTGATTATTAGTAAAGCTCAAGACAAATAGACGACAGACTTCAGTGTAAGTGAGTAGGAAGGGAAGCGGGCTGGGGGGAAAAGAATCAAAATAAGACCACCCACACAAAGTTGCTCTAAGTCCACACTTCACATGCACGATCATGATTTTTCCACTATTCGGGAAAAGCCTTAGACTCTGCACTGCAAGTTTTCCTCTAACACCACTACCCACACAACTCTTTTTCCCAAAGCCCAGATCCAAGCCCAAGCTGTGAAAAGTGCAACACCAGGCACCAGCCCGGTTGGACAGATAATGAAAAGCTATCATTAGTGCAGATGTCAAGCTCAGTTGGCTTTTTTTCTAACTGAAGTTGAATGCACCTGAAGAGAACTGCAGCATTAGCACTCAGCATCCAGATAGAACACTGCAGACATTTATTAAACTTCTCAGCACCGTTTTTTTTTTTTTTCTTTAATTAAACCAAGTCCCATGGCACAACCTCATCTTTACATGACTGTAATTAACCAGGACGTGCTGTCTGTAACACAGAAAAGCTCACTCCTCTACAATCCAGGACTCAAAAGAAAGATTGGTAAGTGCAAACTTTGGGTTGGTACTCAAAGGGCAAAACCTGCAGCTCCCAGTAACAAGAAATCCTGCTTACTGAGGGAGGAATAGAACATCATACCTAGACATAGTGCCTTCATCAGGTGGAATGGCACCAGCAAATGGAAGCATTGGAGGCTGAGAGAGAGGTCCACACCACTGTCTTATATTCTTGGCTGTTAGTATGTTAAATTATATACCAAATTCTATGGTCTGAAAGAAAATAAAACCAAAAAGTACTTTGAAACAGCGGATGTACCTTGGACTAAGAAGTACTGAAGTGTTGGCCAAAGTTTGATTCAGCCAGCTCCAGTCTTCCATGCTAGCACACTTAATTCAGAATTCAGCTCTAGGGCTCTGTCCATCTGGCTCTTGCCACTAGAATCAAGAAGCAGCAGAGAAGCAGATTGCAGCATACAAGGTGAGCATGTGCCAACTTCTACAGAGACTTATTTAACAAGTCCAAAGCTGGACTTTTTCCATGCAACAGTAAATATGAGTATAAAACACTCCCTCAGAGATTCTGCAAACTACACTGTAGACTCGCATCACTTTACCTTTCACTTCCACATCTGTTCTCTTGGAAGGATTAATTTCATGAACTAAGCTGAGGTTTTCTGTATTTGTTATTTTTCATTCCTCCATGTAATTTAGCAGAGGCAATTCAAAAGCAAAGCCTTTACTCCTGCAAGTCAGAATAACAAGGACAATAAAACAGCATCTTTCCCACAGACACTAGGAAAATGTACCCCACTTCTGGGGTATGATCGCCCACAACATCCAGTAGAAGATTTTCTATCAGTACCACCACAATTCCTCAAGGCAAGACTAACCTTCCAGTTGGAGAGGGAGGGGAGAAGGAGGAACTGCAGGGTGCTTTTGGATGAAGACACAAAGTTGAAGAGAGAAAGAACAAGACATATCAATTACCTTCAATTGCTAACTTTGTCATAGGAACTATATTAATGGATATTTCCCTCTGTTTTCAGCATATTGCTGCTGATATAGCTGCAGAATTTCTTCTCACCTCTGTTAAGCTTTTCTAGACTTAATGACCAATGTTATCTGGCCCATCATTTCCATTGATATTTGTTTATCTTTTACCTCTGTGATGTGGTGCTCAGGGATATGATTTAGCAGAGGGTTGTTAGAGTTAGGCTACTATGGTTAGGCTGCAGTTGGACTTGATGATCTTCAAGGTCTTTCCCAACCTGGGTAATTCTATGATTCTATGATATATAAAAAGGCATTTCTCTTCCACTGACACACAAAATTTTGAGGAAGGAAATACTGTCCAAACCTCTTCTATCTCAACTACTGTTAAAAAAGGTCTGCATGAAGGTGGGCACACTCATCTTTCTTATGGCAGCAGAATCCCTTAGTCTCACAGTCCAAACTGTTGCTCATCAAGTCAGACCTACAGCCAATCAGGAAGTCCAAATCCAGAAAGAAAAGAAAGAAGAAGAAAAAAAAAAATCACTCTGAACTGCAATATTTTGCATTTTCCTCTCATTTCCTTTAACAAATTGCCATTCTGCTGGGTTCTTCAGCACAGCACTTAGGAACAAGCAGATAAATGAAAAATACTTCTAATCTACATTAATAATTTGTGTTAAGTTCCACTTGGACAATTTCATAAATGAATAGCCACATTATAGCTGTGGAAGGTAGCTGTAACCCATTCATTCACTTGCAGACCCAGCGCTCTTCAAACAGAGGTTATTTCCACTCTATTTTGTAGGCAGATTATTTTATCTTTGGACCTGATAGAGAATTACCCAGTGAATTTTGCATGTATTGACAGAGGTCCTTAAAATGCCTACAGCGTAAGCTGGGTAAAAAGCCTGGGTTGTAAATATACTTTAAGCAGACAGTAAAGCATAAGCAAGGATCACAAGCATGGGTCTGGCAGCTCAGTCATAGAATGACAGGATGGCTGAGGTAGGAAGGTACCTCTGGGTCCATCAGGCCCCAGCAGGGACACCCAGAGCAGGGTACCAGAATCATGTTCAGAAGGCTCTCAGAGATCTCCAAGGAGGTGACTACACAACCTCTCTGGGCAGCCTGTGCCAGTATTTCATCACATACACTACCAAGAAAGCTTCCTGATGAAATTTCAAATCTTAAGTAAGATGCTGTTATGCCTGGCCCAGCTCACTCTCCTCTCAGCCAGGCCTCTGAGCTTTGGCCTCTCTCTTCTCATCTTCTGCAGCTGACCCCCAGTCAGGGCTGCAATCCTGGCTTGCCTCCCAGGCAAATGGATTAGGCCCAGAGCACCACAGCATGGAACATCTCCAGCACAACAAGTGCCTGGTGCAATGTAACCACACACCACAGAGTACAGCTATCTTATCACCACCATACTGATCTGCTGTATGGGGATGGTGGCATTGCTGGCAGACAGCAGGTGTGTTAGGGCTGTATTCAAGGCTACAAAGATGGTGATGGGTCTAAATGGTGTAAAAATGAAGATGAATAGGATGTTAAAAGCCTCCAGCTGAGGTCCCTTAGTTTGTTCAGTGCAGAGAAGAGGCTCTCCAAGGCAGTGGGCATGGACTTGAGCTGCCAGAGTTCAGGGAGTATTTGATCAACACACTCAGTCATAGGGTTTGATTTCAGGTGGTGCTGTGCAGAGCCAGGGGTTGGACCCCAGGCTCCTTGTGGTCCCTTCCAACTTGGGATATTCTATGATTCTATGATATGTCATACAAACTGCACTGTGTTTGGGCAGTCCCACGCATGCAGCCCACATCCTTGCCCTCAGCATGTCAGCTGGCCCAGCAGTGAGCAAGAGTGGAACTGGAGACACCTACATCCCAACCAGTGTTGCTCTGACCAATTGTGCTTAAAAAGGGATGGCTCACAGGCTCCAGGTGCTGACTAACAGCTGAGCAGCCATGTCCTAGCAGTGACAGAGAGATAACAGCAGATCTTCAGGTAAGCCTATGAGTTCTTCATCAGGAGGATGCTATCCAGAACACAACTTACCCACCTTCTGTCTCAGCACTGAGGTGGAATCAAGTTTGTGGTAGACATAACAGAGGCAAAAAAGAATATTGCTGAAATCATGAACTAGTGGTACATACTTTAGGCTACTAGCAGAGCAATGACAAGATGATTGCCAAAGAATATACTTCAGCCAGAGTGCAATTTCAAAGTAAAGGAACTTATAGCAGTGATTTTAATGAGCCAGCCATAATGAATGCATTTATAACATCTATTAAAAGCAGGTTATGTTTGGGGGAAGAGAGGTTAATTAAATCTTAGCAGGTTATCAGTAGTTTATTAACTGAACAAGACAGTACCACATTAAAGATAATCAATGGAGAATAAACCACAGCTATAAAAATTAATACTGTTCATTCTTACAATGAGAGGGGGTTTCTTTCAGTGATAAGACAGAGGGTAAAGGCATAGGTGCATCCCTCATGAAAAAAAAAAAAAAGAACAAAGTATAGGATGTCCTAAAAGGAAAGTCATTCAAGGCATAAGTTTTTTTTTTCCCTAAAATTGCAAAGACATCATCAGTAATTCTAGAGGGGAACAAGAAACACGAACAAGCAGTTCTGCAAGCAGCGGAACTAATGAAGCCTGGTTTTCTCCAGCTTTTATGTCATGCAAAGGACTGACTTTCATATTGAATAAAATCTGAGCTCCAACTGGAGCACTTCTTTTTTATTGGTTTGGAGCATTTATATGGGATTCTTTCCCCAGTGGATTTTCTAGTGTCTAATAAAGAACAAGCCCTTCCTTCAAATGCAGCAGTAATAGCCTGTTCTCTCCTTTACCTGTCAGCCTCTTTTATGATTCCTACCCTGTGGCAATGTAGTTGAGATTGTAGTTGAATAACAGATATAAAGTTTCTAAAGGGCTGGTGTGAGATACATAGGTATCTCTACCTACTCCCCTGCTATACATGCACAGAGTGTGCTACTGTTTCAGTAAGAAAACAGGTTAAAAATGGCATTGTCAGAATAATCCACCCCACAGGGAAAATTTAGCTTTGTTGTGCTAACTCTGTGCAAGACTTCAGGCAATCTGCTGTGCTGACCAAGACTACAGGTTGCTGCAGCAATACTTGACCTGGGGGAAAGAGTGAATCCAGGAGAGAAAACAGGCTATCTTAAGCATGCCAGGACAAGAGCCCATAAAATGATGTTATAATTGATGGTCTACAGGAAAGCCAGGAGAACAAGGAGGAGGGGAAAAGGAAAAAAAGAAAAGGATGCTTGCCTTCAAAACTTGAGCTGTGCTGAGCCAAGTAGCTTCCAGGATAAGATGAAAATCAGTGGTCAGTCCTTGACATACTCATTCATTTTTGAGGAATCACTTTACCACTTTTGTCTATCCTCCCTCATACAACACTTCACCAAAAACCTCTTCAGCAAAGACAGGGCCATGTCTATGCCAAGAACTGGCCCTCTTCTTCCTCCAAGTCAGCAACAAATCTTAGAAGGGTTAGGGGAGATGGAGCTGGGGAGTACCCTTTCTTGGGACCCACCCTGATTTGAGTGATAAGTATTTAATCATAACTAATCTCTCATTTCACTTAAATCACTCCTTATCATAGCAATCCAAATTCTGTGCAATGCAAGGAATTTTTCAGTGTACCCCACATAATTCATCTCTCAAAACGTCCTGATTCTGCAGCCACAGAAAATTACACATGGCTCTGAGGATCAGGGCCTTTTCCCCTCAACACGCCCTTCCTCCAGAGCAACCTAAGGGCCTTTTCAAACAACAACAAGCTAACAAAAATAAATAAATAAATACAAAAACAATCAGAGAAGGCAGAGGAAAAACTGTAGAGGCCAGAGCAAGCTATGCATATTTATAGCACAAACACACCACTCTATGCTCATTCTCCTTAATCACGTGTATACTCGAGCAAACAAGCTCCTTCAAACTTTCTCAGGGACTCAGCCTGAGCTGCTGTAGTTCAAAGTCCAGCTGTAAAGAAAGTGAAAACCATGGCAGCCTTGTAAGAATTATAGTGATCCTATAAAAATAATAATTAAAGAAAAAAAAAATAGCCATTCTCTGCTGGGACTTGACATGGCAGTGCCACACAGCTCCCATTGAATCTAGCAGCATTTCAAGCATACAAGTCCTGATGTAATTAAGCCACAGGCTTAATTAGGTTCCATCGCTCCTGCTTTCTTCCTGCCTTCAGCCAAGAAGGTATAAGAAAAGATTGTCCAATGCAGATACTGCAATCTGAAGACTCAAGAACACAGTGGGTGTATATCTACTATAAAATCTACCCTAAAAACATGTCTGTTGTTCAACTGAGCGGCACATTAGAAGCGGTTAGATATAATGAAAATGTAAACGGGAAGAATTCTGGGGAGATACTTCAGCTAAAAACAGCACACGCTGTACGCTATCTTTTATTTGAATCATGCTCTAAGCCCTGCCTTTTTGAACTTTTTATAAATTCTGCTATCTCCCTTTGCAGTTAGTTACATATTGGTATATAAATTCAAAGACGAGAAGCAATTAGGAATGAAGCTAAGACTCCCTCTCTTGATGCTAATACATCAAAGGAAGTGAAAAAACTCCCCCCCACACGCACACTCAGTAACACAGAAGGCTTCTGCTCTTCACAGCCTAATAGCTCAAGTAGTTCCAGCGGAGAGTCTGATGTCAGACTCCGATTATGTGGAGATGCCAAGCAATTGGAAAGAACAGCTTTTGAAAATCCCAGTTCTCTGACTAAGAAGACCACACAGCTGCGCAGCAATGCTTTCAAAATGCAACAGTGCATTATTCTCATGAGCTGGTCATATTTTTTTCCACTTTGGACATCGTAATACTGCTTTTAAGAGTTCCCTGTGGGCCTCTGATTTGGGTACAATACATTTAGGCATGTGTGAAGGAAATGTGTCAGATTAGGGGCTTTTCAAACAGCCAGGTCTGCTTTGCTATCCAGCTTGGAGAGAGAAAGAGCCCAATCTGCCTTTCAGCAGCCGTTCTTAATAGGATAAGGAGAGACTGTGGCTGGACTGTGCCATGTTTTCTCCCCACCTTTTCATATCTGTGCCAGACCTGTCATAATCTGATCCTTGAAATTTAAGACAGAGAACAAGCAAACATACTGAAGAATTGTCAACAAGACTTGCTTCTGCCGAACCAGAAGAGCAGTTGAGTTGGCACCATTATGCCTGATTGTTTGTATTTCCTCCTCTCAAATCCTTCTCTCTGTCCAAGGACATTTGAGAATTATGCGGTAGCTTTTTGGAAACACTCCAGGCCCTTCATCTTTCATAAAGGGAAACTACCATCTTTTATGTACGTGAATGAACAGGTGAATGACCTTTCCATGTCCTCAGGAAGCTATAAGGATCCACTTACTTCTTAATCTCCAAATCTCTCTTGTATCAGCAGGGGAACTGACCAGAAGTAGGAATGACGCCATTGGTTTCATCAAACACTCATCTCACGTCTCCATACAAATGCATACATTAAATTACAAAAGATCTTCAACAGAAGCACAGAGGTTTAAGAGGGTTGCAGGATATTTTGTCACCAAATCCACAGTAAGTATAGGTCTCTTACCTGATTTCATTTTCTCTGCAGTCTTACTCCTGGATAATCTCATTGGCCTTAAAGGAGTTGTGTTATTTCTACCTGGATTTCTAATAAACTCACTGGAGCTCCTTGTTTGTCTATTGAGTGTGAGCCAGACAAAAGTCCCATTAATGGCTGTGATACTACATAGCAATATAGCTGCAGTGAAATGGCAGTCCAGCTTTGCATGTATTTGGACATTAGATCTATGTCTAGAAGGCTCTCTAATTAAGCATTCACTTCAAACCTGCTGCACCAATTTAAGTATTGTTTATAGGATGAAAAATAACTACAGAACACGTAAAGCTCTTCGGTACTATGCAAGAGGAGGACTGAGTAATGAGATTCAGCAAAATTCCTAAAGATTTACATCTATTTAACAGGGAATGGCTTCAGAGGAAAACCACAGCTGCTTGCTATTTAACTGTTACCAGGTTATACAGATAAAGGTTAGTTAGTCTCTCTGAGCACTGAGTTCTCAGAGCTGTCCCACTGATACAAGACAAAGGATTTGACCCTTTGCTTTTATCTGCAAAAAGGCGAGTCTGCTTTACACAAGTCAACATGACTGAAGGCACCAAACAGCACTTTGAAAACACTGTGTCTCTGCCAAAGCAACCTGACAAACTTCTTCCCCTTACATTCTATCACATACTAAATGGGTGAAAAAAAATCTCTTGACCTCAGGCTCTTCAGGGTTGTGCTCTCCCATATCAGGTCTTCCATCACTATTCTGTAAACAAAGATAGGGAATCTTCCTAGATGGTGGCACTCTTTCTAATGTGATGGGCAAGGTACAAATGGGATTCTGAACTGAGCAGGTTTTTCTTCCTATACTTCTTTGTTGTTGCAACAGTAGCAAAAGGTAAACAGGAAAACCAATGGTTTGGCCTCCTGCTCCTGCAGGGTGGGCTTACTTGACATCAGCCCTCTGCATTGCGAAGAAGCCAAGCACTGAGGCAGTTTTCCAATTCTCACATGCTCACAACTTGTTTTATTTGCATTAAGTACATCAGAGAATTGTATAAAACAAACAAATAAGCAACAACAAGCACAAAACCAAAGAATACACACCTGACAAAAAAACACCAAACAAAGCCTTCCTGCACTTCCAAGAGGACAAATTAAGAGGCTGTGTTATTCAATTCGGACACAAAGCTGAAGATGACTGATTGCTGCATCTAACATATAACTCTTTTTCTTTGGAGGTTTTGTTATGTGCCCTATGAGGATTTACCAATTTATATGCAATATACAAAGAGAGCTGTGAATACATTCTTGTGCCTCACGTCCCCAAACTACATTAGTGTCTATTTTTAAGCGTAACCAAGTTTACACCTAGAAATACTTATCCACTACAATGCACAAATATGCATATAACTCTTTAATGCAGAGTTAAGGGAAGGTAGAAACATGTTATCATTTGTTGCCAGCAGTATCAGAGACCTGTTAGTACAAATGTATCTGAACTGTGGAGTCTACATTTGTGCCTCCACACGATAGATCTACGCAATGGAAACTGCACTAAGGATTCCCTGGGATATTGCGAAGCTGGGATTAAGTATAGCATTTATCTACACAACTTGCACCTGATGGCTTATTCTTCCAATAGGGCACCTGCTCTTCAAGACCTACATACCTTCCAGAAGATCTCTGCAAGCACTTGCAACTCTAGAATGGCCTCACAGTGTAATCAGGTCCTGAAACAGAAGCATGGGGGTGCAGGGTTCTAGGTTCAGAAGCAACTGAGGTTTCAGTGCTGCAAGCTGAGGAAGAGGAGAGGCATTATCTGCTGAGCTTTGCATCCAATGTATGTTTTGTGAACATGGTAGAGCTGCAGCAGAAGATACATGGAAACCTCACAACTGATGAAATATATCCCTGCAGTGTTCAAAACCCAAACAGGAGAGCATTATAATGGTGCATAAATAAAAAATGAAAAACCAAATCACCCCCCAAAAGAAAACAACCATCTAGAAAGCCCATTGAAACAGACCAAAAGCAAAAGTGAAACTATCCAGGATGTTTCCACTAACTGGTTTCAATGAAACAGAATAAATTAATGCACAGTCTAAAATAATAATGGAGCGGAGCAGTTCACAGTTGTCTGTTTTACCTCAGTACTGTCACATCCGTAAAGAGGAAAAAGGTATAGGGGACATCTGATGAAGAGAGTAATATAGGGGATATCCACGCTGCTACGCAGCTGTATCACTAAATGCAAGCATATAGGAAAATCAGGAACAGAGAAGAGGTGCAATGAAGTCTTTTATAAGACAACTGCTGGAAAGGGCACTGCTTTTAGAAATATTTGCTTCTGGTAACACAATGATGCTTACAAAAGAAAGCCTGGAATGCATGGAATTCTCAAGGATGCCAGGGTGCAAACAGGATCTTGTTAACTAGGGCTTTAAGAACCTGCTCTCTGGTCACATTGATTATTCAGAAAACGAGAGGGCTAACATCATCTGTTTCTGTAAAGTAAGACATTTAGACCACCAGATCTGTAGTTCCCTGGACTGAGAAATCATCATTCCAAATGCAAAGAGACACTCAGTCACAAGCCTGCACTGAAATCCATCAGTTCTTGTGCCACCAAGATTATGAAACTAATATCACACCGCTCATTTCTCTTGCTGTTAATAAGAAAACTCTAAGCAACAGCAAGATTGACAACAATCATTTTACTCCCACATGGTTCTGCTTTAGAAGCAGGGCCTGGAGCCGATCATGATGAAAAGCAGCAAAGAACTTAGACTGGCAGAAGGGCAAAGCAGTTTGTTCATGAGCTGAGCAGGAAAACATTTCTCACTCTTGTTTCTCTTCCAATTGGAGGGTGGGAAAAGACTTGTATTTGCAAAGCACTAACTGTCCAGAGGCTTGTATCAAAGATGAAAGGATCAGCAGCATGTGGGAAGGCAGGAGAGAGAGACACGGTGTTTTTGAAGGTGACCTGCCCATGACTGCCCACAGTCCGTCCCTATTGTGTCTAACAAGACCTTCCAAATGCACTTTCTGAACAGTAGCTTAAACAAGAGTGCAACACATAGGTAAAAACCTTGAGCAGCAGCTGAGCACAGCAGTTAAGGCAGCTCTCTTAAAGCAAAGAATATCCAGGCTTGCAAATCTCTACCACCTCAATAGCAACAAAGCTGAGAATGGAAAGGCCTCATGAAAATGACAGCTGTAGTGATAAGCATTAGTAGAAGCATGCTGTAATCAGTTCATTTTGATGTGCTTTTAATAGTCCCTGAACTCAACATTTAAATGCAACAATAAATAACTTCCAATGTAAAACAAGCCACTGTTGTTTTCAAGGGAGCACCTTCCTGATCCTTTCCCCTTAGTATCATGCCTGCAACTACCCAAGACTGGAGCAGGATAAGGTGTAATCACTGGCTCTAGGAGCTCCCCTGATGGGTCTGCCCAGCATTCCAGCATTTCTTTTCCTCACCCAGGTCACCCCTTCATCACGAGGGAAATTCAGAACCCAGCTGGCTCATGAAGCATGGAGAAAAAGGCCTTCAAATGTCATAGCTCCATATCTAGGGCATGTCTAGTAGCATTATTCTCAAACCACCATGCTGCAGTTGGTGTTACATCAAGAATGTCTAGCTGTGCTGAGATAGCCTGGTTGTTTTAAGCCTGTACTTAAAAAATACATGGCTGGGCTGCACAGCTGTTCTGCTCATATGCCAGCACACAGCACCTCAATGTATACATCAAGCAGCCCAGCACCCCTGGCTACTGCTGCACAGCAAGTTCAGCACAACCATCCCATGTTCA
Organism: Coturnix japonica; assembly: GCF_054131305.1. Classification (NCBI taxonomy): domain Eukaryota; kingdom Metazoa; phylum Chordata; class Aves; order Galliformes; family Phasianidae; genus Coturnix; species Coturnix japonica. The sequence goes on from NC_140663.1 coordinate 111,145,855, forward strand.
GCAGGTACATAACCAGTGCCAATTTATTCCATGTTGCAAAGCCCAAATCTCCAGCTGGTTTTGAGTTAGCCTCAGGTGTAGCATTTAGACTTCATGACCAGGCTGTGAGGCTAGTGGTCCTGGGCAGACCTGTAGGCACCTGTTCTTGCTGTTGCTTTGATGAGAACAAAGGGGCTTGCAGTGAGGCACAAGTTGGTCTCTTCTCTCAGGTAACAGCAATTAGACTGGAGGGAAAGGCCTTAAGTCTCATCAGGGCAGATTCAGATTGGATATTAGGAAAAGTTTCTCCTCTGAAAGAGTGATGAGGACAGGCTGCCCAGGGAGGTGGTGGAGTCAGCATCCCTGGAGGTCTTCAAGAAACGTGTAGATGTGGCTCTGAGGGATGTGATTAGTGGGCGTGGTGTGATGAGACACCCTCTTAGAGGGTTTTTCCAACCTTAATGATACTATAACTGGGTGCCATGTATTGAGTGAAACACTGTCAGGAATTGACTGTGTAGGCACAGCATGTCTAAAACAAACATGAGCACAGTCTTATTGAAAGTAACAATGGAGGAGGTGTCAGCCCAGAAAAGAAAATGCACGCTACCATTATACACTACCGCAAGTATGTGCAGCTTCCTGAGGGGCTGTTGGATCTGGCCCTTGGGAATGCTGAGTGGTCTGTGGGCCAGCAGGAGGTGCTGCGGGTGGGAATGGATTTGGAGGATAACAGTACAGCTCAGCTCCAGGTCCCAGCTGAGATGTTCAGATGTAGCATCCAGAAGCACGCAAAGAAGCATTTTACCCATGCCCATTGGATGGGGGCAGAGCCGTTCCTGCCAAAAGCATGTGCAGCCCAGGGCTGGAGAAGGCTGGATGCTGTGCCTGCAAGCAGCTGTGAGATGCGGGCAGGATGCACGCCCCTGGAGAGCAAACAGCGCTGGAGACAGAGCTGAGCGGAGCCCTCGGTCACCAGACCTGGGGACATCTGCAGCCCTGCCGGCGGCACTGCACCACGCATGCTGTGTGCAGGGAGAGAGGAAGATCGGCAGGCAGCCGAGAGGGGGGTCGTGGCCGTAAGTCTCTCCCCTCCTAAGGAGAGGAGGGCTCAAAGAGAAAAAGAATCACGAAGAGGCAGATCCTGCATTTATCATCATAGGGGAAAAGCCAAAGTCTCTAATTAAGCACGCGACATAACTGCGGTGTAATATCAAGGTTCTGCACTGTGATTTGAAAACAAGCTGCGCTTGCACAATCCACAAAGAAAAAAAGCCGTGCGGATTAGAAAGGCTCGGCTCAGCTCTCACTTACACGAATGTATGGGCACAGCTACTCAGATCAAACGAGAACGAGACCCGTGGAGTTCTATTTCCCAGCCCGTTCCCTCAGCACACCGCCGGCCCTCCCGCTCCCCGCAGTTCCCAATCACAGCCCGGCACTCTGCTCTGACTGCACCCCAGTCCTGAAACTACAGGCAGCCTCCGTCAGGCTGAGCTGGAGTTGATGTATTGAACCCCTCCCGAGTAAAGTCACCGTGCCAGCTGCCAAGTATCCTATTTAAATACCTCTGAACGCTTAAGGCTCGATGGTGTTAATGGGTACGGCTCCACTGACCCTAGAGGAGTTACTTCTATCGCACGCCGCTCCCGAAAGGGAATGCAGAGCACATTTCTCTTTTTAAATTGACACATCCATGGAAAGCGATGAGAGGAAGGAGTGCTCTCCCTTACTCCAGTGTAAATTCGTCTCCCTTCATCTTCAGACGGGATTGTGAGGGGAGCAGCAAAAAAAGCAAAACCCGAGCCAAATTCTCTACCAAAACCATTGCTGTTTCTAAGGCAGATACGATGAGGGCAGGATCAGCAGCGATCCCTGCTACTCCTCACCTCCAGTACGCAGCCCTACCTATGAGAAAACACTCGGGAGCACTTGGGAAGCGTATGCGTCAGTGAGAGCACAGAATCATTACGCTGCTGTAAACACGAGCCATGTTCAGCAGAACGCAGCAGATAGGACTGCGCAGCCTGTCACCGCTTTTATGGCTCGGGTGGAGAGGCAGCAGGATTTAAGCACTTATTGCTCAGAACAGAAGTCGCCCATTGCCCTCATCCTTTCCTTCCCCTCCTCTTCCCGCCTCCCCGGCTAGTCGGGCTGCTCTTTAAATACAACGAAGTCATGAACCAAACTTCCTTATTTTATATGGCTATGAAAACTGGATAAAGACGCGGCGCTTTGATTATTTCTACTTCAGAGCTTCCCATCTCCACCGGAAAGTCAGAGACACGTCTAAGGGAAAGGCAGACGTGCCCGAGAAGGGGACCGGCAGCAAACAGAGAAAACCTCGGGGACGGGGCTGGCTGCTCCTTCAGACGCCTCCCGGGCACCCGCAGAGCGGCCTCGGACCCCTCCCCGGCTGCAGAAGATGCGCCCAGAGAGCCGGGCAGCCGCTCCTTATGTAAGGCACAAACCACTGACATCATCCCTCTCGCCGGCGGCGCGGCGGCGCTCGGCGGCACCCACCGACCCGACCCGCGCCCCCGGCCCCTTCCCACGGGCTCCGCTCCCCTCCGGGAGCCCCCAGCTCCGCCCGGCGTGCCGTGCCCGGTGCCCGCCCGCCCCGAGCCGCGGTACTCACGCACTGCCTCCTGCTTGGGGTCGAGGCCGCGCACGGCCCCCTGGAGGCCGGCGATGCGGCCGTGCAGCGCCCGGACGCGGCGGTGGGTGCCCTGGATGTCAGCCTCGACCTCTTGGAAGAGGGTGCAGGCGTGTCGGGCCACGTCGGAGAGCTGCCGGAGGATCCGCGACAGGGCCACGTTGCTGACCGCGCACAGGTCCAGCACCATCAGCACCGCCGCCTCTCGCTCGCCGCCGGCCGCCTGCGCTCCCTCGCCCGTCGCCCCCGGCTCCTCCGGCGGCGGGTCCCGCGGCGGCGGCTCCGCGCTCCGGTTCTCATCCAGCACGGAAGCGGCGTGCTGCCGCCGGCACAGCCGCTGCGGCTCCACCGTCCGCTTGGCGAACGGCATGGCCGAGCCCTCGGAGCGGGGCTCGCTCGCCGGGATCGCTGCTCCCTTGCCCCGCCGCCCTCACGCGCGGCCGCCCATCGCCGGGCTCCGGCTACGCGCCGAGCTCCTGCGCTGCCGCCGGCCGCCGAGCATCCGCCGCTGCCGCCGCGGGGAGCCGGGGAGCATCCGCGCCGCCTCCCTCTCTCCTTCTCTCCCTCCTTCCCTCGCCCGCACGCCGCGCCGTCCCGCTCCGGCGGCGGGTGTGAAGGGGCGGCCCGAAAACCCGGCGAGAGGAATCCCGCGGCCGCGAGGAGGAGCGAGGCGGCGGGGCGGGGGCGGGGGCGGGCCGGGGCCGCCGCCAGGAGGCGTCGGAGGGACCGCAGCACCTCTGGAGCCGGAGCCGCGGGCAGCGGTGGGAGCCACCTCCAGCCCCCCAGCCCTGCGCCTCGGGAAGCGCCCTGGGGCGTCCCGCAGCTCAGGAGTGCTGGGGTTTGGGGTGGGGAGACGGGACTCGGGGATCCTCGGGTGTCCCGTCCAGCACGGGGTGTTCCGTGGTCCCACGCATGGAGCCGCCCTCTGGGAAGCTGTGTAGGGAATCACAGAGTCATAGAATGGCTTTGGTTGGAAGGAACCAAATCGAGCTCCAAATCCTGCCGTGGGCAGGGCTGCCGCCCACCAGCTCAGGCTGCCCAGGGTCCCGTCCAACCTGTCCTTGAGCGCCTCCAGGGATGGGGTAGGTGGGCTGCGGTCGGATGGGAGTGCTGCTTCGGGCACAAAGTGTCTGAGCTTAGCTCTGTGTGGTCCTCAGTGTGAGCTGGCATGAAGTCTGGACTTAACCTGTAAATTACTGGTAGTAAGCATGCAGCTGCACGAGGCACGGAAAAAGCTGCTGTGGAAGGACAGCCCTTCCCCAGGCTGACATTCCAGAGTTGGGAAATATTGGATTAAGCTTGCCCGCTTGAACACTTGTCACCCTTGCCCATGCTTGCCGTGATCATAGAATCATAGAATCACAGAATGGCCTGGGTTGAAAAGGACCACAATGATCACGTAGTTTCAACCGCCTGCTATGTGCAGGGTCACCAACCACCAGACCAGGCTGCCCAGAGCCACATCCAGCCTGGCCTTGAATGCCTCCAGGGATGGGGCATCCACAACCTCCTTGGGCAACCTGTTCCAGTGCGTCACCATCCACTGAGTAATGATGTGGGCCATCCTCACACCTGTAATTACCAGCACCTCACAGGAGCACTCACCAGGCTCTATTAGTGCAGGTTGCTGCCCCAGGGGCATGCAGCCACCTACGGCTCCTTCTGCATAGCTGACCCACTGGGCTAAATCTACTGCTGGCTTTTGGCACAGATGCTTTGTGTGCCCTAAGACCATCACAAATCTGGTCAGAGCTGTTAAAGTCACCATATCCCTTGTGCCAGAGTTTCTTCTGCAGCAGGGTGGTCTGTTCTTAGTAATGAAGCACAGACTGTACTGCTCTTCCTGCCCAAGAGAATCAAAGTACTTCATTTGTTATCCACTGAAAGGTACTTTAATAATTCATGTGAGTTTCATTAATGGGATAGGGAATGGGAAGTCTAAGTTTAAATGCTAGGGAAGGAACAGCAACCATCCAAACTGAGGTGGGCTCACAAGACACAGACTTGGGAGGGAAGCACACGGGAAGCAGCATCATAACCCTTATCAGGGATAAAACTTGGCGTTTAGGGAAGCAGCTGTCAGCCACTCATCCTGCACCTCTCTTAGACATTCTTATGAGCCACTGGCTTGGGCCAGTGCGCACAGTTAAATGAAGCCAATGTCCAACAATGGTCAGCTTATCTGAAAGGTACAGGTCCTGCCAACCCTGTAACTCTCTCACTAACAGTAGTTAGTGTATCTTCATTTTGGAGGTCCTGTAGCATGTCTTTCATTACTTACCTCCTCTCTGAAGAGCTCCTCAAAAAGGCCTGTCCCCCTGTCCTGACTGCAGGGCAGCAGAGTGCCATGGTCTGAAGTTAAACTTTAGTTAACAGTATGTGCTTGCAGCTCAGAAGGCCAACTACATCCTGGGCTGCATTGGAAGAGGGGTAGCCAGTGGGGAGAGGGAGGGGATTGTCTCCCTCTGCTCTGCCCTTGTGAAGCCCCCCACCTGCAGCACTGCATCTAGGTCTGGGGCTCCAGCACAAGAATGATGTGAAGCTCCTGGAGTGAGTCCAGAGTAGGGTCACAAAAATGATCAGAGGGCTGGAGCACCTCTTAGATGAAGTCAGGCTTAGGGATTTGGGATTGTTCAGCCTGAAGAAGAGAAAGCTCATTGTGGCCTTCTGGTACTAAAAGAGATCTTATAAATGGAAGGGTAGCTGATCTTTTACATTGTCTCATAGAGACAGGACAGGGAGGATGGCTTTAAACTAAAATAGGGGAAATGTAGATTAGATTCTGGGAGGAGATCCTTTACTCAGAGGTTGGTGAGGCACTGGCACAGCTGCCCAGTGAAGCTGTGTTGTCCTGGAGGCACTCAAGGCCAGATTGGATGGGGCCTTGGGCAGCAGCAAGGAGAAGCAAAAGAGACTTGAGCTGGTGGAGGGCAGCCCTGCCCATGGGAGGGGGTGGAACCAAATGGGCTTTGAGATTCCTACCAACCCAAATCATTCTATAATTCTGCGATTGTACCCCAAGATGCTCCTTTATGAACACATCAGGCCAGGCCAACCTTCTGCACCAGTAGACTTCAAGACACACTTGCAGACCTCAGAGACAGACATGTCAGTAAGAGTATCAGTCATGAACAGAGCTAAACTCTTGAAACTGTTCCTTTCTGCTTATTTATTGCCAGAAAAGCCTTCTGTTGTGTTGTACTGCTGTCTTACATGCAGTAAATTTGCTCTGGGCCTCTACTGTGGATGGCACTTGCTTTCACCCATGGCACTGAAAGGTTTATTATGGTTTACTTCAAAACCACATTCATTATCAGGATGGGAGAGTTAGCAAAAAGAGTGCAAGAAAGTTCTTCCTTGACTTTTCACTGCTGATGCTGCTGCTGGGAAGGCCGTTGGTCATAGAACGCAGCAGCTGCTGTGTGGTTTCACAGCCTTTATCACCCATACTACAGCTGTGCTCCTCCCACGGTTTGCATTTACTGCTGACATCCCTGCTGAGGCGTGATTTGACAAGTGACACCAGTGGGGCAGCTCTGTGCTGATGGAGGTGGTGGCAGGGCTGCTGATAGATCAGAAGGAATCCATGGCTCTCTGTGCAGTGAGTGCAGGAGATAGGGAGATGAGGTTGGGCAATCTTGCCCAGCTTGGCTCTGGCCTGCTGCGGTATGCCTCAATCCACAGCACCAAAAAGAGAGGAGAGGCTGATGAGTGCTTCAGGCTATTGTCATTTCCCCCTCTTTCCATGACCGTCAGGAAGTTGTCTTCAGGCATCATATTAATGAAATTGTGGCCTTTTGACCATCATGTAGTATCTATCATCACTGACACTAGCCCCACTAATATATCATGTATTTATTCCCAGCAAAGATGTCACAGGCAGCATATTACCAAACCTGTACCCGCTCAGGCTAGCAAAAAGCATCCTCATTCAGAAACTGTCCTCAAGGCTCAGCTGCCATTCTGCACTTAGACCAGAGTGACATCCATTGATCACACCAAGGCCGCATTAACAATAGAAGCCCATTAGGCAGGAAGGCAGCACAGCCAGGCACTCTGCTGTGAGTCAGGACCTGCTCGATTAGGTCTCACAGTCCTGCCTGTTTGTTTCAGCATGAACATGTTAAGATCATGTCCAAAACAGAATTGTAGATGAGAAATACTTTTACTGAAGAGGCTGAAGGAGCTGAAGGAGCAGCTGTATGGCAGTCAGAGCAGTGGTGTTTCTCAGTGTCAGTTTCTCTTTCCTCTCCTTCTGGATTTCTCTTGCCACGTGTGTGCTGTCACCAGCTCCCATTCCAACCCAGCCTGCTACTTTCGGCTATTTGTTAGTATTTGCATTATCACAATCCTCTTCACCCCTAAACTATGACCCCGCTGCTTTAGTCATTGCTTCAAGTAGGAAAAATGCAAGGCCTGCAGCAGTGTATGTACCTGTAGCAAAATGGATAATTGGGCTCCACATGCTGCTGCAAATCATGTAGTGCAGGCAAAACAATTAAAAACTGAAAGTTAACTCCCTTTCTCTTAATTATAGTTGTTACGGAGTTTACTTGTAACCAGAGTAGGGATGACATTTCAAACTGAGGCGTGATTATTAAATCGACACTTTCTTTAAAATGTGCCTTAAGTGAAGGCTGACATGATAATTGAGTTTTATTACTAAGAAACGTCTATTTTAATAAGGAAACTTCCTTATTTCTCCAGTGAGTTCATGTTAAGTGCATATCAGTGTAATGTTTTCCATCACTACTACCTGGCACTGCGAGTCAGGAATAACTCACTGGAGCATCCCCTGAACAGCAAATGCTGTAATTTCCTTCAATGCCAGTACTAGTTGCACATTCTTTCTCATCCCAGAAAAGTGTATTGACCGCCAGCAGTGGGGTATGACAAGAGGAAAAAAAAGAAATCTGTTTAGATACTGTTATCATTTGGGCCTTTAAAAATATGAGGACTTGTCTGAAGGTAACGCCTCCTGTGTTACGATGTTGACCCATGACACGAGAGGAAGATAATGGGGGTATGGCAGTAGGGGCTGAACCTTCCCACCAGTATCCCGTTACGTGTTGCCATGTGAGAACGGGGGGACAATCTGACAAAATGGTATCTAACATAGAAGTGTGTATGAAGCAAAGGGGCATTGTTGAATTCCGCCGTGCACAAAAAATGGCACCCACTGACATTCATCAGTGCTTTCTGAATGTTTATGGGACCAAACTGTGCATGTGAGCACAGTGAGGGGTGGGTGGTGTGTGTCAGTGGTGGCAGCAGCAGTGGGTCACATCTGCTGGTGCAGGTTGTTACGAGTGCAGCATGCAGGCCCTTGCTCATTGGTGGTTAAAATGCACAGCTCATGGTGACTGTGTCAAATAACAGAGTTTTGTAGCTGAGAATTTGCTCTATCAAACAGTGCTCGTGTGCTCTTGGTTTCCATTGTTGTTTCTGTGGAAATAAATACAAGGCACTACCTTTGGAACAACCTACATAATAACAGTTAAGAAAGTGCAATGATCTCAAGACAAAATCAAAATTAAGTTCTACCTTATGAAATCACAATTAAAAAGAAAAAAATTATCTATTTGTTACAAAGAAACAATAATGCACTGAAGGAAAGAGTAAGGGAGAAAGAAGAACTTTTCCTTTCAGTGAGAAATTCATCCACCTCTTTGTTGCTCTGACTCCTTAATTACACTTGATTTGTTAGCAGTGGGGGTTTAACCTGCACACAGTGGATATTTTCACTGTTCTCTTTAATTTCTCCTGCTGGCATCTGGCAGTTTGTACACATCAGGCGCAGACTGCAGTAGTCTCGATTCAGGACTTGGCTGACCTCAGCTGACACTTTGCCTGTATCAGGACAGTGGGAGCAAAACTGGTGAAGGGAAAGGAAGATTTATGGGGAACAGAAAGTGAAAACCCCAGCATCCAAAGAGTATTTTTTCAATATTAACAGCATGTATTTTTCACACTTCCCAAAATAATTTGGCACGTGCCAATTGCACACTGAATGTGGAATTTAGACCGCACTCTATCATGTGGTCTAAATGTGGAAGTAATTTGAAGTTTCTATACTCTGGTTCCTTCCAGAAGATAATTTAAAGTTTCTATACTCTGGTTCCTTCCTTCCCTTTTTTGTTTCAGACTCTTCTTTGAAGAATATATGTAAAATAAGAAGAAGATGAACCAACTAAACTGAAATCCACCAGCTCACAGTTCATGTCACCAAAACAAGATCAGTAAAAGGCCAGATTCTCCCATTTTGCTCACAGTGAGGAGGTGAGAAGAGGAGTAGGCCAGGTCCTCTTGGTGCCTCTGTGTTTCCCACTGCTTCTCCCCAAGGGGGAACTCCAGTTCTGCTGGGATGGGTGTTCAGCTCACTTACATCTTTCTGTGTTGTAGCACAACGCAATGCCACCCAGCCCCAGATGCTGCTTATACTGAGTACTGAGCTGTATTTGGTGAGCTAGCTTTGCATTCTTGAGCCAGGTAGGCTCACATCACAAGTTTCTTCACAAAGCCCTGTGCCAGTCATCATCCAGTGTTTTTAAGCAAGCATCTGTTTGGATCCCAGCAGAGGAAAGCTGGGCATGAATCAGGCCCACTTAGACTTTAGAGACTAGTGTGGAAGAGCCTGTCTGGGTATTAAAATCTCTGTCCTGCAATCTGCAGGCCATATTCCAGCTCTGTGTGACAGTTCAATTTATCAGAAAGTCCAGCAGTATAAAATAACAAAAAAGGGAACAAATCAGATTTGAAGATGATTGGGGTTGGTCACTGCAAAAGCTCATGCTGCCCTGCACATATTCTTTCCATCTGTATGGGTTTCCATTATGAATAAATCTTGTCTGCCAGGAGTAAGTCTTTGGCTTTCAAAGAAATGAAAATAACAAAAGATAAGCAATTGCATAGTAGGTGGGCTAATTCTTTCTTCCATCTCTCTTGTCCACAATGGAGACAAAAAGAGAAATGTTATGCTCGGTGGCTTGGCACCAACCCTCCACCAGCTGGGTGGGAAGGCACCCCAAGCCCTGGTGTTTTAACTCCTGCAGCAAAACACTACATGAAGCTTAGAATCATAGAATCATTAAGGTTGGAAAAGGCTTCTAAGATGATCCAGTCCAACTGTCCACCTACCACCAATACTGCCCACTAAACCATATCCCTCAGTGCCACATCCACACGTTTCTTGAACACATCCAGGGACAGTGATTCCATCACCTTCCTGGGAAGCCCATTCTAATACCACTCTTGGAGAAGGAATTTTTCCTAGTATCCATTCTGATCCAAGCTTGTGCTCTTTGTCAGATCTGACACGTGGCAGTGCTCAGCACTGCAGTGGCTTTTCCACAGAAGCTCCTTCTGAAGTAAATCATACTTAATCTGAGGTAACTCATGGGCTCATTGTGGCCAGTCAAATCAGCTCCCTGTTTTGTTTAACTAACAAATAATACTTTAAGTGCTCTAAAAATGCACCATGCTAAGAAAAGTCTGATGGAGTAGGTGATTAGTGTTTCAAAGGCAAACAAAGTTTATAGAAGCATAATTAGTTGTCTGCTCTTAAACAAGAAAAAATATGGTAGCAGAACCGAACAGATTATTTTTGGACTTGAGAGAGTTACGGAAACATGTTAAGAAATGGAATGTCATTAGAGCCTACAGTTATTCTAGGGGTAAACAGAGCTATTATACAGGTACTCACCTTTATGTCTGCTCCTTTTGCTAATGGGCTCTGTTCATTGCATACAGAAAAAAAAGAAAAAAATCAGCCTTATCCTGTTTACAGCTGAGCTGCAGAATACTTAAAATTATTACTTTGGATTTTGAACATTAACTCTGTCTGCTGGCAAGAGGAAAATCCTCTCATATTATATAATTATGGCTTCAAGCAGCACTAACAAAGAAGTTGCACAGGCCGGGGCCCGCTCACCCATGTCTGGAGGTATCGACAGCATGTCTGTGGTTGTGGTCGTGCAGGCATGGAGAGGTAATGATGGGATGCCAAGCAAAACAGCCTGCAGAGGCAAGCTAGGCACTTCAGGAGGTGGTGCCTCAGCTGCAGCCATGACAGGCTGTTGATAGAGGCTTCCATGTCGTCTTCCATGACTAGTGCAACCACAACATGTGCCAGCACACATGGTACTGGTGGGTGAGCAGGACAAGGAGCTGCTGGTTAGTGGTGAGTGAGAGTCAGGAATAAATGTACTGGAATCAAATAAACTACCCACACCAGCACAAATTAGGAGGCACAGGGCAGATCTTACCATTCTCTACAACTGCCTGAAAGGAGAATGGAGCAAGGGGGGCAGGATTTCTTTACCCGGGTGGCAGCAATAGGATAAGAGGGAATGGTTGCAAGAGAGGTCCAGGAGAGAGGTTCAGACTGGATATTAGGAAAAACTTCTTCTCTGAAAGAGTGGGGTGAGGCAGTGGCACAGGCTGCCCATGGACATGGTGAAGTCACTGTCCCTGGAGGTGTTCAAGGAACGTGTAAATGTGACACTGAGGGACGGGTTTAGTGGGCATGGTGTAATGCATTGGTGGTTGGAGCAGATCATCGTTGTGGTCTCTTCCAATCTTAACAATTTCATGATTCTATAATTCCACAAAATAAGGGAAGGTCAGTGGACAGTCATAATAGATAGTCCAGTCTATGTCTGCATTCATAGCAAGGGGTACAGAGTGGTATGAGATCAAGGAGCTTGCTACCTGTAAAATCCATTGCACTATCTGACCTTAAAAGGCACTTCCAAGCTCCATGCTGTCATTTGTTACCTACTACAGATCCCAGTGCAAACTGGTTTTAAGTTAAATTTGCTAATTTTATAGACATTGTTGAAACAACAGCATGGGCATGCATGTAGTCAGTCCACTGAAAAACAGGCTAATGCAGGAAATAGGATTTCAAGAAACTCCACTGATAACTGGCCTACATGGCAAAAAAAAGAGACCCAAACTCAGATATGAGTTAATTGGGATTTTCTTCTACATCTCATTAACCTCTGAGATGACGAATCCTGCAAAGCAGTGATTTATTTACCACAGATGCGCTGAGAGGATACTGCATAACTTAGAGTTCTGGCACTGTGAAAGTTATTTGCAGTAATGAATTTTTAAAATTCTTTGGAGAAAAGAGAATGTGCATCTCCTTCCCCCACCAAATTAAAAAAAGAAAAAGAAAAAAGAAAAAAGAAATTGCAGAGTAACATTCAAAGGCTCATTAAAGCAGCCAGGGAAAATAGATTACAGAGACTTCAAAGACTCACGATACTGGTTAAGAATCAGCTCTCTTTTTCAAAGAAAATGTTATTAGCTAATCCTTGAAATTTGGGTTTTGGCAGATGACACGTTGTTTCCTGCAGGTGCAGAAACAAGAGGGTATTAAAAGAGTTTTGGTAATGCACGGGAAGCCTCCCAACTAGACTTAGGATTCCATCTATTCAAACCTACCTGAGCAAGCTCTTTGACTCCTCATACATGCACTGAATATCTAGGGAGACTCTAACCTACATGAAGCTGAATTTCTCCTTTACTGAGAAAACCCATCTGTAAATTCATCACTTCTTTTTTATTTTTATTTTTTTAAGGAAAAACATACCTTTATTACTGATATTATCTGGAACATCAGAGGCACTAACCAGAAAAAACAATGCAGAAACAACATGTACCTATGGATAACAATTGTACTAATAAAACTCCATAAGATTACGAGCAAACTTCACTCACCACCACTTTCCTGCTTGCATCATTTTGAGGATGCTTTGACATGCTCTCTTTTAAGGTCTTCTTTACAAGGTCCCTCATGTGTTCTTTTACTTCTCAGTCCATGGCTAATCCCAACTCCTCCATTAGTTACACGTCCCCAGTTACCAAAAGAGACAAGGCCAGTCACATTTCACTTCAAGCCCTTTGTTAAGCTGAGATCCTCTGGCTTTGATTTAAAACCCAGCTATCTCATGACAACAGTTTTCCCACTGAGACTTTCACCTAGAATTTGGCTGGAAAGATGCCCAAAACTGTGTCTTACTGTTCCCATGACAACCAATTGCTTAAAGTCAAATGACTGGACATAAGATGCCCTTAGTAGTTAACAACCTGAAAAGGAAAACCCAAATCAATCAGGGAGGATGGAACAGCAGCAAAATTTTTCAGGAAACATATATCTTTTTTCTAACATCCAAGAAGTTCTTCTGTTGCTGTTCCTTTTCAGGTATACTCGAAAGTATCTTTGCTTATAAATTTGATGAAAAGGCAAATAGCTGCATGAAATTCAAACCATGGCACAGGCAACATTCATGACTTGTAGAAAAGAGGCCATGAATTATAAGTCTATGAAGAGAAGAGGAGGCTCAGGGGAGACCTCATTGCTCTCTATAACTTCCTGGACGGAGGTTGTAGTGAGCTGGGGGTCGGCCTCTTCTCTCGTGTCATTAGTGATAGGACCAGAGGGAATGGTTTCAAGCTACAGCAGGGGAGATTCAGGTTGAACATTAGGAGGTATTACTTCTCAGGGAGTGTGGTCATGCACTGGAATGGACTGCCCAGGGAGGTGGTGGTGTCACCGACTCTGGGGGTGTTCAAGGAAAGACAGGATGTTGTGTTGAGGGACATGGTTTAGTGGGAGCTATTGGTAATAGGTGAACGGTTGGACTGGATGATTTTTTATGTCTTTTCCAACCTTGGTGATTCTATGATTCTATGAAGCTTGCCACTAATTATAGACACCCATATTATGAGACACAACCCTTACAAGGACAGAGTGAAGCATATTCCTTTAATAAATACTTCACACTTGTTGTGAAGAAAGTAATTTGAAGTGTTTTTAAGATCTCAAATATGCTATATAGCCATTTGCAATTGTTTGTAAGAGGTGGCTTACCTTATTACTCACAAATCTATTCTCCGAAATGTGTTTTTTCCCTATACTCAACATCAGATAGACAGCGACGAGACCTCAGATCAGAAAACCCAACATAATTGTGATCATTATTAAAGCCAACTGATATACAGAGGTGAAAACTAAAAAAAATGTTGGGGCCAGGGCAGCTGGTCTGTTTTGCTTCAGCATGTAACATAGCTAGATATTTTCCATTAAATATTTTTAATTTAAGTACTCTGAACTAGTCCTGTTAGAGCAGGAGGTGGAGTATGGCTGATGGCATCAAATATGATACATCATAGAATCATAGAATTGCTCGCATTGGAAAAGACCTTAAAGATCATCAAGTCCAAGCACAACCTAACCATAGTACCCTATCTAACAACCCTCCACTAAATCCTGTCCCTGAGCACCACATCCAAACAGTTTTTAAGCACATCCAGGGATGGTGACTCAACGACCTCCCTGGGGAGCCTATTCTAGTGCTTAACAACCCTTTCTGTAAAGAAGTTTTTCCTGATATCAAACCTAAACCTCCCCAGGCGCAACTTGAGGCCATTTCCCCCTGTCCTGACCCTGTGAGAAGAGAACAACCCTGTTCTCTCTGCAATCACCTTTCAGGTATTTGAAGAGAGCAATAAAGTCTCCCCTCAGACTCCTATTCCTCAGACTAAACAACCCCAGTTCCTTCAGTCGCTGCTCATAGGGTGTATTCTCCAAACCCTTTACAAGCCTTTATTTCACATGCAGCATTACTAAACACGTGCATTATACAACTATCTGTCAAACAAACAATCAATCAAAAAAACAAACAAAAATACGGGCCACATTGAGGCATTACATAAGTGCCTTGGTTTTCAAAAGCTTCTCTCATTGGCCCTTATTGCTTTAGTTTTATTGACACTTACACAGATGAAGCAAAAGATCTGCTGAAAAGTTTAATATAATACTGTTCAGATAACAAGAGGGCTCGGGAGATTTAAATTCCTGACAGAAGAGAGTCTTAAAACAACTTGGGTGTTATGGAAAATTTATTGCTAAAAGAAACATCACCCAGAAGTTAGTAAGTGAAATAAATATTTCTGGAAATAAAAAGGCCAGGTCTTGAGAGCAGGGCAGCTGAGTGGAACTGTGTGAATTAACTCAGTCCTTGTTCCTTTTGCATGGGTGTATTTTGCTGCAACTGACAATAAGATGTTATTGGGAGGACTGTAGGATCATCCCCTGACACAGACTATCTTTTGCAGCAAGATACCCTCACAATATTCTCACCACCTTCAGTATTAGATGAGCAACATTAGGGTTTCCAGCGAACTTCCTGGAGACTCTTGTTCTCATCTGAATGGCAGATAAACAACGACCCCTGGAAAATTTTGAGGGAACATGAGTTTTAGGGGGAAAAGCATCAGAAAAGAATAGAATTATACCAGAAACCATAGTGAATTATAAAAGCCACGGTGCCTACAAAGGACCTTACTGTCTTTAACCAATCAGGCAAGGTAGGAAGAGTGAGCAAGATAACCCGTTCACAGGAGGTGGTACCGAACCATCATGTACGATTTCTGCTGCATGGAATCTATTTCTGAAGCCACTACAGAATCTGTTCATTACCCATTATGTGCAACAAGAAAACACCTTCCTTTCCATTAACCAGAGTGGCAGTTTTATTGGATGCTCCACCTGTAATAATGATGTCAACCTGACCAGTGCTTTTAAAGTATTGGTTAAAAGTCTTCTGTGGATTTCTCCATGGCTGCTATTGCACATGTATTGAATATTAATTTACAAATGATGTGTGCATATTGTTTCTCTGGCTAAATTAGGAATAGTTACTATTCTGTGCTTATGTTCATAGCAGGCAAGGCTGTACTGGCATCTGAGTATCTAGAAAAGAAGCAAGACCACTCCCTCTGGTTATTATGCAGTCTGTGCTAACCACACTGGGATTTCCCTTCCATGCTGAGGCAGTGATGTTGTGCTGAGGCTGTTGTCTGGAGGGTTTGTCAGGATAATGGTGTTCAAGCGAGTGATGTGGGACCCGGGATACTCACATGTGCACCTATGCTACTTTTGGAACTGGATCTAATCTCTTAATTCAAATAAATAAATAAATAAAGCCTTGGTAGTCAATCAATCAAGAGGAATGAGAAGCATGAGGAAACAACAGTATTTTTAACCTTGTTCCCACAGCCTTACCTACATTTGTTACTATCTCATACGTTTGTCATAATACTAAAAATCTTACCACAGGCAAAATGTCTCAACAATATTGTTTTCGTTTCAAAACTAGACACAGAATTCAATTCCTGCAAGTCTGCCTTGACAAGCATACAACACTGAACGCTGTAAAGTGAAATCAAACTGAAGTGGCAATTCAGAAAAATCCATGTGCAGAGCATATTAAAAATGCACTGCAACGGCAATGATCAAGCACGGGGTCTTAGGTTACATGAAATGAGTTACTAAAGCACAAATTGTTCTTGAGAGCTACTTATCTTGCTCTCCATAATTAATTTAATACCTTAGATGAGGAGAACAAAGTTAAGGCTCGCTCTCCAGTGGGGGTCACTGTTGAAGAATAGCCTCTGATTTCTCTTCTATGGACGATCGAATACATCCTAAAAATGCCAGGAATAATCCAGACGGCTCGTGTGAATGCGCTGGAGTTAGATCTGAGCAGTTCATGTCAGCTGTCAAAGTGAATCTTGTGAAAAGGCCAAGTGTGTGGGCTATAGGAAGCAAATTTTCACGTCATTAACACTCTATACGCACAACAAAGAAGTGAGACAAAAAGAAGGGGTAGGTGTGTGAAAGAGCTTTTTCCTTTGACCTCAGACCAGGCTCGGGACGGTAACATCTTGGTCACCGATTGAATGAGTTACCAGTTTTCTCTTTAGGACTCCATTTATACTCCCATAGCAAGTCGCAGAGACTCCTGCAAGTCCTGGTTATCACATGTTATGGTTGTGAAGCCTTTTCAGACAACCTTTCCTTCATTTTTAGTAGAAATGTAAAAGTGATGTAACTCCAGTGTGTAGATTGGTGAGGTCTCCATACGTCCCAGTGCTTCCCACAGCAGGATCTGCCAAAGTGTCCGCAGAGGGAAGGAGGGAAGGGTTTGGGAAATAGGTTGTGCATTTGGATGCATGCACTTGCTCTTGTTTTCCAGCCTTCCTGGAGTTAACATCAAAAGCAGCTGTGAAATGAGGGCTGGTGTGAACAGAAGAGCACGTGGGACACAAGGAGCACACATCCATGTGTCACAGCACAGTGTATCCAACAATTGTCTGAGGTCCCTATATTCTCCTCCTTATTAAACCTTTTATATTAGTAGCCACAAGCACTGAAGGGAAAGTGATGTATCCCTGGTGACTTAATGGACAAGCTGTATAACAATGTTGAACAATAAACAAAACCAGTACTCTTCATTTTCTACAGAGCAAGGCTCCTTTTGTACCAGCTGACCATCTGGCCCATTCATTCCACTTGGTAACATTAATGCAGGCCTGTATCTTCACGAGTATCACTTAAACCCTGAGTTTCACCCTTTAAAAGATGTTTACTGCTATTCACTCCTGGTATTATATTTCTTACTGAACCTGCACTAATGCATCCATTCTGGACTGAAAACTCCCATAAAACTGAAAATATCCCCTTTAGAAGAGCACGGCCGTTACATGATACATTATTTGTCGACAGCATAATCTTTATACCTGGTTGTATTCAGATTAAAAAGCTGCTATTCCTCTTTGCTTCCAGAAGACAGCAGCAGCAGCAGCCCTCAGGCCACAGGGGATGGATAGAGTTGCAGACAGATCTTATATACAGTCACCTATTCCTAAAAGCATGGTTTTAACTGAATAAAATAACCATACACACCGGGTCCTGTGTTATGCTCTTGTAAATCGGAGTGACGCTGGTCAAGCTCTGTCATTTTTAATGACTAACATTCTAGCTCAGAAACTTTCAGGTCGTAAAACAGGGAGTGGTAGCTCCCTCTTCACTTAGCATGGAGAGCAAAGGATTGAGGAGGTATTCAAGGAGTGGTTATTAATGTGAAGATATCAAACCCTGTTTGTTGGGATTTCAAAATACAGCATTTAACTGCTCTAAGAGCAGCCCCCTGCTACTGTTAATCATCCTGAGTGGTGCTTCACTGGGGAAGGTTAAAAAGGCCTATTGGTTTCAGGTAATAGATACTTGATGCTTCAGATAGCTACACTAAGTTGGGATGGAATTGGAGTCTCTGTTGAAGAGGAGAACTGCTGGCAAAGATCATTCAAAACCTAAGCACTCTCACGTGGCTGTGAACATCACACTTTGTTTAAAGCTTGCAATCTCAGCACCTTTGCAACTGCAAAATACCAGTTCCTTCACTTTTGTGCATAGTCGTCCTTTTCATGTCCTTGAACTTCCCTGTTTCATCTGGCTAAGAACTGAAGTGTGTCAGCCAATGCTCATCTGCAATTGCATACACAAGGTATAAAACAGAAGGGAATACTAATACAAATACTTCATCTGGAGGACTTGGTTGTGGTATAAGGAGTGCTTCTCCTACCTCACCTGAACAGACGTAAGCATGAGACGACATGATGTGTTTCTGCTGTGCTCTTTTATAAGATGAAAGTTGAACATTTCGTTCTGCTCCAATTTTAGCACCATCTCCACAGATAATACAGAGCATTTCACAGACTTTCCAAGAACATCCTTTCTTTTTCTTTTTTATTCCCTTTATTTTTTTCCATGATGTTTATGGAAAAAGAAATTTGTCACACTACCTTGCAAAAGGCAGTTGCTTTGTTGACCAGATGCCAAACTGAAATTCAGACATGGATGGCCAGAAATAAGATTTACTTTAATCCTACTAATCCTGAGCTGTTGATTGGTACAAGGCACCATCATAGCTGGGTAAGCTTCCCAGGCTTATCATCTGATTCTGTTCAGAGTCATGAGATCACTTTGGATTTTCAGTTTTTCCCTTGTAAGGGACAACGCTGCTGCCTCGTGTTTCATTCTCTGCTATAAACAAAAATGAGCAAAAGAAATAATGGACCTTTGCCAGCAGATGCAGAAAGCTCAAGGCAAATGACTTGCTGAATCCTGACAATGTTTCCCACCAGGAGGGGTGAAACTTAGATCTGTCCTGCAGGTGGCTAGTGGTCTACCTGGGTAAATATACAGCCATCTTTACTTCACTGAAGCCCCAGGCTATCTTCAGCAATTGAAATCACATGTCATGCAGAATAGCTTGGCTTTGTTTTGCTTAGGGAAAGGGGAAAAAATGAGCTCCTCAAAACTTTTTCAAATGATTATGAGGACCACTCTTGAGTTGGTGGGGGCCTATTTATAATGCTCTTCTGAGAGCCTCTGGAAGAAGCCTCCCAAGGGTGTGTGAATTAAAAGGTTGAAAACCACTCTTTAGACATGGTTCAACAACCCAGTCCAACAGCAGCAACCTGCTTAATCACAAAGGGAAACTGCACTTACACTACGTGGTTAAAAAAATGAGCAGGACTTCTGCAATAAGGCTGTCCTGTAACTGAAAAAATTGCTTAACTTAGTTTTAAAATACACTGATTATATTGTGTGTTCCAAGTTGACAGTGCTGCATCACATTCCAGAACACCATATTTGGTTTGCTTTATACCTCACTAGGATATTATCTGTTTATCTGCTGCCTGCATTCCAGACCATTTGGAAAATTCCTGCCCTTGAAGATTATCTGGTTGTTGGATAATTAGAAGGATACAGATACCGATATATGCAAAGTACCCCAAGTTACAATGTTATCAAGGTAACATCACCATGCCAACAATGCAGTTGGAGCTGAAATAAAAAGATACATATTCAGTGTTACACTTAACCTTATTTAGTGTCTTGCAGATAAAACTTGAAAGGGCAGAAGGTGGGTAAAGAAAAGAAAGATGGGTAAAGAAAAAAAGCTTCTAAGACCTACTTTTACCTAGAAAGAAAAGGTGAAAGTTTTAAAGAGGTGAGAATGGCTGAGTTGCACTGTTTTTCACTTTAAGCTGTCTGAAAGGATTAGCACCTCAGAGGTTATTTTGAGACTGTGATGGTCTTTTTTCTCTCCCTCTTAGTGGCATCCTTGCAATGGAGCCCTCTACGATTCTGAGGCTCTTAGGTGCTACGGTAATATAGATGATAGCTGGTAGTAAACAACACAACCTCCCACACACAGTATTTGGATAAAGCAGACGACTGAGAACAGCTCTTGCAGTCCTTTTTAACAGTGGATGCAATTAATTTGTTAACATTTCCCTGTAGTCTCACAAAGAAGCTGAACAACATGGAAAAAATAAACCAGATAATAAACGTACATTGTTGATTCGGCTGAACCCTCAGATGTTATCCATTGTTTATACTGAACACCTTCACACATCTTAAAGGAGAGTCTCATCTCCTGAATGCAGAATGCACTATTGAGACAGAGTCCTTCCAAACAGAATGAAATATGCCACAGCATTGTCACCAAGGCAGAGCTTAAAAACAGCGCAACCAAGGTTAATTGCTGTAGTCGTGGGATGTGTGACATTGAACAACATCTCCATTAACTAGTCTCCAGCCTACCCAGCTCTTGCTGCATTCCAGAGGGACTTTTAAGTGCATTGAGTTGTCTACAGAAGTATTATTTGCAAAACTATTGGCTCAGGAATTGAAAGATGCCTGGTCATCCTCTCCAGAGTCCTGCCCTCCAAAAGCATGGAGTGATGAAACCCACCCTTGGAAAGTGCTAGCAGGCAGGAATGTCAAATAGAAGAAAATAGGGGAGAAACAGCAGCTGCTGGTTAACCCAGAGTTTGGGAAGCAGTGAGAGGTACACATTTCTGTATCTGTGGGAGTCTGGGGGGAGCTAAGTAGCATCCTGCCCTATATATCCTAGCCCTCAAATTGTAGTCCATTATCTCTTATGCAGGGAGTAGGTTCCTCAGATACTGGCAGCCTACATTTACTTGTAAGTCTGACTCCGTGCTGCTGGTGTCAGTGGAAATTCCTGTACTGGTAATGGAGGGCACAATGTTGCTCCGAACTGAAGGAACTGGATGGTGCTAGAAAGACAAAGAGCCTTTTAGCTCCTGTGGTTAACAGAGCAACAATTTTCCCTATTAAAAGAGTGCCCTGTTATAGTGGAAAATACATTTCTGAGCACCTTTAGTCTGCAACAGTGTTGTCTTTGCAAGAAGTTATTACAGTGGTATCAGGAAATTGCTCCAGTAAGTTGACTGAACTTCTTTTAAGATTCCTCTCCTAGCAATTTAACTAGTAAGCTATTTACCAGCTGAGTAGTGGGCATCTCTATGTCTGTTTCTGTCAAGATGTGGGCATTTCAGAGATCTCTGATGTCCTGGCTTCCTGACTTCTGACTATATACAGCTTACTCTTCTGACAACTCACATAAATAGTCTTATTTAAAGCTGACTTCGTGATCTCTTAATGCTTTTCAAGGCTAAGGTTTCAAAAGAGTTTTCTCTTCAATTTAGTTTATAGCACCACTGTATTTCACAGATGGTTTCAATGTATTTTTGGAGTCTATATGGAATCAGTATTTGAGTTATAAGGTATGTATATCAGGTGAAGCCATAGCCACCATTCCTTGGCAAACTGTTAGATCTAATGAGCTGAATCTCCTCTACTTTATTGCCTAATTAATTCTTGAATGATCATTGAATTGCAGGAGCGGGAACTCTGCCAACTTTGGTCACACTCTGTATTGGGTTATGCCAGAAAGGATTGGAAAGTGAGGGCTTTCTTTAATCTGCATACACAAAGGGAAACTTCTAGGTGGGTGGGCAGGGGTTTCTTTTGCCTACTTGCACAACTGAATAGCAAGAGGAAGTGGGTCTTCAGCCAAGGGTCAAAATCCACAGGGAAGAGCAGATCCCACTGGGGGAGCAGGGCCATGAATTCATACTCCTCAGGGTTGGCTTGCTGCTGAACTGCACAGGGTTATTAATCTGCAGAGGAGTCTGCCTTGGATTCCTAGACCTTTTGTGGCTTCTGCAAGCACTACCATCACAGCAGATTAGTTGGAGAGGTAAGTCAGGGGCTGCTGAAGATGGCCTGATGACACAGTGAGATTCATCTGAGAGCTGACTGAAGAATTCAAGAAGCAAGAACACTGCTGCAGTCAGGGTGAAGTTAGACAAGCAGCATGAGAGCAAAACTTCTTGTATTTTTTCAAGGCAGCACTTTCTTATTTCTAAGGCTTTGTCCTGATTTTTATTATAGGAAGTCTTTTAGATATTTGGTCAAGTCACAAGTTTATTGCCTACATGCTGTCCACAAAAAAAAGCAAGAGCTGTATATTTGTTCTAGAGACATGAACATCCCACAGGGGAAGAATTTAGAGTATAGGCAAAGACCGATGGGTTCTGAACAACTCTTTACCTCTCTCTGTGTTGTCTTGAACAGCAACACTCAGAACTACCAGTCAGGGAGAGCATCCAGACCTACCCACTTTCCCTTCACACTCCCAGTATTCACAGTTTGTGTATTTAGGGTATAAGAGGGCATTCCACTCAGTCTTCTGCCTTAACATTTGCTTACGTAACTGCTGTCATTAATTTGACTGGTTTGTCTGAGGTAATAGGGTTGAAATGATGCTGGCAAGGAGACTTACTTGTAAAATGTTGTGGATGTTGCGGCTATTCTCCTTCCTGATATAAAAGATGCAGTTTAAATTTTATGAATTAATGCCATTATTTCTTTCTTAATGTGTAAATAAACTCAGGTTATACCTCGGTGTGGGTTTAACTTAGGTCACTGACACAACCAGTTTGTTTTAATGAGAAGAGTAAAATGGCCAGAAGCTAATAGAAAACTTAAGATCTGAAATTTAGTGGCTGTTTTACATTCAGATGGCAGACAATCAACTTTCAACTGCTGTCCTGGGCATTAGCGAGCTCTTTTTTTCCAGCAGACTAAAGCTCCTGGATAGCAATCTGTTGGAAGTGTGAAAGCTTAGCACTGTGGTGAAGACCAGCACCAAACTGAATGAAAAGGCCTTATAACAGTACTGAGGCAGACGTTCTGATTTTCTGATATGATTCATAAATGATCCCTGTTCATGTATCACTGTCCTTTTCTCTGGCACTTGGCTCCAGCTCTTGTGCCAGCATCACTCCTATGCTATGCAACCCTCTGAATTGTTGACGGTGATCTCAGAAGTCATGAAGAGTTTCTGTCTATGCACAGAAGCACCATTCCTTTAGGACTGGTGCTCAGGGGACATGCAGGCAATGCCCTCCCTGCAGTATCTTGGCTCACTTCTCCAATGGTTCCCTGGGAGCTATTTTCATTCAAAAGCTGTCTCTGATGGGACACCAAAGTGAGCAAACTTCTGCTACTAGCAACACTCCTACAACAAGCCCCACAATCTTTTTTGGAATAAAAGCTTTCACTAAAACAACAACAACCAACCATGTGTGTATGGTGGATCTGTCACGTAGACACTCATTTGGAGTCTCCTTTGCCAGGGGGTTTGGACTAGATTATCTCTAGAGGTCCCTTCCTACCCCTGCAGTTCAGTGATTTTGTAATTTCCCTTCAGTATTTAATGTACAAAATTGAGAGCAATGGCATCTTCTTCTTTTGAAATGCCATCTCATCAAAAATTGCAACAAGTACTCGTTTTTCTGGTATTTTCAAAGTAATTGTGAAGTCTTTGCAAAGAACCATGACAAGCATAGCAATCATTTTTTTCTTCATCACCTGTTTCTTTTCTCACTGCAAATGCTGGAAAGTCCTAGAGTGGTAACCATGCCACTTAAAAAAGAAATTTAATGAACATAAGGCCATTCATATGAATTATATGAATCATCTAAATATGCCGCTTTTCATGCTGAATTAATTTATCCATATTTCCAGAGTACTCAATAGCTGCTCAGTTATTTTAGCACTGCATGTAGTAAGTTGTGGACAATTTATCATCGGAGAAGGGGTCAAGAAGCTTCAGTCTAAGCTAGGAGGTGTCCAGAGGATGAGGAGAAGTAGTCAGGGAGAGTGTCTAACAGCTGTGGGCACTGCTGGTCACACACCAGCATCAGTGGTGGGGGTGACCCTCCAGAACACCAGTCCCCTGTGATCCACACTGTGATAAGGGTCCTTGGCCAGATCTGGATGAGTGTGCCATAAGGGGATACCGGCACACAAGGAATGCTTTCATTCTGTGAGCATTCATTTGCTTTGGCTGCACAGTTCTCTCATGTGCCTGCAATGCTATAGCCTGCACTGATAGATACAGATCAGCAGTTGTGTGCTCAGCACCTTTGCTTACATCTGAAATTTTTCCAGATCAACAAAGTTACACAGATCTGGCTGATAACGTCTATAGCTTAAAAACTTCCTCTTTTCAGCTCCTGCCTGTAGTAGCTGGCTGCTGGTGATTAGTCTGCTAATTAGCAAGGGTGGACCAGAAACAACAAAAAAAAACCCAACAGCAACAACAACAAAAAAAAGCTTTTAAATCAAAGACATAACCCCCAGGCACACTATTCAGGGAACACCATATGCTAAGAGAAGCTGCTTGCCCGGGAATACATGCATTTACATTTCACATGGCATGCCATCTCTTGCACATTCTTTCCAAAGAGTTAAATACAGCAGAAGATCATACTTAATATTTAATAAAATTTAACTGTGAACCTCTGGCCTCACTACCACATTAAGGAAGAGACCAAGGAAAAAATACTTATGGGGGAAATTTATTGCAGCAACTTAAAATTATTGTAGACTTTCACCACCACAATGAAGTCAGGCTTCGTTCCTTGGGCTTGCCCATACACAGCCACCTGGAATTATAAAGCTTCAGCATAATGAGCACTGCTGCACACCCAGGGGCATCATCTCTGCCACAAGACAATGCTGCAGTGCCACCACAACTTTCCATACTTGCAGTGGCACTGAGCTGTACTATCTTTTCTTGGTTTGCATTGAATGTTGTCCCCCTAATGACCATCCTCAGATTTTAAAATCCAAGTAAAAGAGAGCAACCTTGCTCTGGAAAAGCTGCATGTTCTTTAACTCCCTTGTGAAAGACCCCAGATCAGACCCTGGATAAGCAGTAAAAGATGCTGCAAGATAAGTAGGAAGCTGAAACTGTGGGAGCCAAGAGTATCTTTCTTCAGTGCAGCATGTAAAGCCTCATGGGTCCATCAGGTGAATTTTAGGATGTTCCAGTTTGGTATTTCTCTCTTCAACAGCTGATGTGCCACCCACTGAACAGACTCTAGTCTCAGACCCTCTCGTGTGTATCAGTGTTTCATGTTACTGCCAGGACTGAAGACCCTTACATGGAGATTGCTAGACATAAGAAGAGAAAATAATTCACTGTCTCCTAAGCAATAACATAACATGCAGCCTGTGCAGCTCTGTGAGCTGGTGGTGCTGAGGGCACACACCCTGAGCACATCTCTAGCTCCAGCTGCTCTCCCAGCTTCAGGCAGACAAGATGCAAGGGGTACGTTTCCCATTAGCAAGGTACCCCTGGAGGACCACACAAGCACATTCCTCTCCATCCCCTCAAGAAAAATGCGGCCTCCAGCCTTTCACTGTGTCAGCACAAAGAGTAATTCACATGCATATGAACGCATTTGGCTAATCATAGTGTAGGGATAATTCTCTGTATATAATTACATGCTATACTAAGCAGTTAACACTGCAGGGATGTTAAGGTCTGTGCCTGCGTAGGAATGAGGATGGATGGTTATTATACAATGTTCACAGGGCAAACGGGCAGTTTCCAGCCTGCTAGTGTATTTGGCATAGACACTGAGCTGAAATCTATATCTAAGTTGTTGCTGCCCTGACTACAACCAAAAGTAGTTGCTGCTGGGAGATTCAATTTAAACACTATCCCCTTATCTTTGTGAAAAACTTATGTCTTTGCATGGGGATCTCCATCATACTGATACCTGAAGCTGCCTGGCTTGCTGGATTATCCAAAAACATGATCCTGAACACCAAGTTCACTCTCGCTTTTAGAAGTTTCAAGCAGCTGTATATCTCATATATGGCAAGGGATTAGCAAGTATGTCTGGAGATCATGACATCTTGTATAGGCTAAGGGTTTTCTGGAATCTGTGAGTAAAGAAGACACATGGAGTCCTCTGAGTAGAAATAAAACTAAATAAACATCAAAACAGAATTTTTCCAATTGAAACAAACAAACAAACAAACAAATTTCAAGAGAAATACCAATCAAATTTGAACAGAAGTTGAAAAAGAAAAGTAGAGCAACATCTTTGCATTAAAAGTCAAAGATAAGGGGGGAAAACAGCAACACACTCCACTCAGGATAGAAGATATAAGGAAACTCAGTGATATTAATAATGCAGTAAGAGGAAGAGAGTTCCGAGTAGACACAAACACAGGGATAGTTTCCAAAGATCAGGAATCAGGCTAGAACGTTATGAGTTTTTTAAAAGAATGGCACCTTTACTCCTGTTTCTAAGCCTTGAGAAGATACACCAATCCTCTTATGCTCTAAGTTATTTTTGTTCTGCTGTCACCACAGCTAGAAGCTTAATTCATACAAGTCAGAAATTCTTAAACAATTAGTTGGCTTTCCGAGAGGCAGCAAATATTAATAGACTCATGAGAAAAGCTTATAAACTGGCAAGGCTGGATCAGGAACCCCTAGCGTCAGAGCAAACCCAAACAGAGACAACATGAATTGCTGACTGAAGCCAGGGCAAATTTCCCTATAAATCCTCTGATTCCATGTGACCTTTGGCAAATTGCTTGGTCTAGGTTTGTTCCTCTGTCTACTCAGCTGGAAAACTGGTTTGAAAACAGAACAGAAAAAGGAGGAGCTGACAAAAAAGCCAGATGCTGAGTATGAGCTAAGCCCTTCCAGATAAATAAATAATTTCTAAATAATCGTGATAATATAAAATGTTCTGCATACCTCATGTTTCTCTTTCTATGTTTACTGCTGGATCTGAGCCCATTTACCCCGAGAAGATGAATATGATTACACTTGAAAGGGATCTGGTGCCAAATCAGCAGGGAGAGGCATCAGTCCTTATAGGGAATACTGGACTGCCAAAGGCAACACTGTGATAACACTGGATCCCATTCAGATTTCCAATCCAGATCATGGCTGAGGCCAAGACCAAAGTTAAATGGTTTTCTCCTATGCAGAAAGGAAAGAGAAAGCAAGTGGGGGACACTGGAAAGCCCTGGAGCGTTTATCCATGTGACTGGGCAAGCATCACAAGAAGCTCAAGGCAATATTTCCCCATGTACAGGGAATGGTTTGGATCTTGGGATCTGATCCTGTGGTTTCTGCCAGCCGACACACAGCTTTCACTAAATCCTGCCTTGCTCCAAAATAACTTGAGTAATAATAATCTTACCAACAATTGTGGAAGACACTCAACAGGGTATTTTTAGAGGAAGGTTGATTATGCTCTCCAGAAGCAAGACTTGTCTGTGGTGGTTTGTTGGGTTTTGGGGAGTGTTGGTTTTTTTGTTCCTTTTCATAGCTTTGATTTACTGTGGGAGTTCACTTACTTACAAGCATTTATTTACTGCTGTTGGCAGGCTGAGTGTGCATGCAGCCTAACAGATTTATCTGTACTACTGCTGGGTGGTCACTATTCTTGTGTTATAAGATTAATTGCAAAGACTCCTAGGGCGTTTGGTACTGGAAATTTTAAACTATTCAAGTAAAATAATTATGTATTTTTCTCCATGACCTCATCCATCTACACTAGGAAAGTCAGTATCTGTAACAGATTGGTGGTGTAGCTCTTCAAGCAATGGGGAGAAAGGATGGCTATTGCCATTGCAGCTTCAATACAATCCAAACTCAAAGCAAAATCTCCCCTGCCTGAATGTGCCCCTAGATGAAAACAGACATCTCCAACAAGCAGTAATGCCCATTTTGACTTTTTCTTTCTAGTTCAATCCTGTGTCATGCAACACCCATGCAACAACTCATAGAGAAGAGAAGAGAAGGGGGATACCAATGTGCATGCACTGGCTTCCCAAATTGCCAGTACCCAGGACAGCTCTGGCTCCCCTGAGGGCTATGCAGCTGAAGAGGGACATTCTCATTTTTCATTAAGGTGGTAGAGGAAAGGAGGGTGGAAAAGCAGCAAAGGACTAAAGCAACTGTCCTTTAACTGGGACATTCCTGCTTCTTTCGTGTTGGAGAGAAATCAAGGGGTTTTTTTTAGAGTCAGATGAACAGGAAAGAGAGGTGACATCTCCAGTGGGCAGGAAAGGCTCCTCAGCAGATGGAAGCAATCAATACCTTTTGACTTGCTGGTTCATGGAGTGACCTGACAGGTCTCTTCCAGGGGCTGCATGAACACATCTTTTCTTTCTCTCTGACAAACTGACCACATATTTTCTGCTGTGGGACACGATTGCAAACATTAACTCCTAGGGAAAGACTTGCTGAGCCTGATGAAAACTCTCAGAGTCCACCCAGAATTAGAATGTCTTAATTAATGACACCACTGTGTCAGAGAAGAACTGTCCAAGAGCATCCCAGGGGAACCATCTTCTTTTCCCCTTCTTTTCCACAGGGAGATAAGTCAATAAAAATGGGCTGACAAAGGACACTTTGTTCTAAGTAACAGCCAAACCCATGCAATCCAATCCTGAAAGTCTACTCCTTTTGCCACTTTGGAAATATAAGTTCAACTGATTGCACTGTGTCTGGGACAGGCTGAAAAATCAATGACTGAACTGGAAAAAAAAGCTAACAGAAAGCACCATCCTTTTATTTTATTTTTATTACAAAATGACTTTATTTGATAGATTCTTTCTTGAATAAGTTGCTTCTTGAAGCGATTTTAGTGGAGACTTAGAAAGAATTAGGGTTGCAGTAGCTGGCTCACGATAACCACTGAATACATAACAATATTACTGCCAGCAAAGCTGACACTTTAATGGGAAAGTTACCCATTCCCACCACAAAAGCGGTCATTTTCTTGAAGTGCATTTGTAAACTCAGCACATGGCAAAGTTTCACTCTTCACCTTTGAGCACAGCGGTTAGTGACAAAGGAGATCTGAAGGTGGGGAATGCAGCCCTGGGAGATCTGAACTCCATGGCTTGTTTCGTTTTTTTTTTTCTCCTTTCTATTTTTTCACCAATAAAAGGGATAGATACTTTTCACAAGCAGAAAGTTGCCACAGCAAGGTCTTCTTGCTTCTCTCAGCAAAACTGGAGCATTTTTGTCTGTTAAAAATGTCACATTTTCACCTGGGGCAAATTCATGAGAATTTACTAAGATTTACAACAAGAAGCAAAGTTTTAATTTCTATGAATATGCCCCAGGTGAAAATGTGACATTTTTACAGAGAGGAATGCACAATTTTCTTCAGCTAGAGTATTTTCCTAACAAAATAACAGTTTGATTTTAAAAGCTGCCTTCAATTATGCTTTTTAGAGCTACAAAAGAAAAGTTTAATGTGCCCATAAAACCAACTCCTTCCCCGTTTTGCTACAAACAGGAGCTTTCCAGTTGTAGAGACAGCGTTAATTTTATTGTTCTTATGTTCAGGATCTTTAATCACGGATCAAGAACGGATGGATCAGGCGCTGCACAGGGGAAGAACATATGGCTGGTCCTTGCTTCAAAGAGCCGAGCCCCTGTGGCAAGAGACAACATCATGGAGGAGTATATGGAAAGCAGACAACGTATAATCAGCAGAACAGGGCCATGAAAGGATGTACCACAGACATGTGCTTTGTGCTGGGAGAGAGAGTCATTCACACGGGATTCTGAAATCCTTGAACTGGGTCATGGTACTGGGGACAGGCTTGGGGGGAGAATCTCGCTCCACTACAGTAGTTAGAAGATGAAATGTAATGCCCTTCATTTTCTATTTGTCTCACTGTTACTCAGGTGGCAAATAGCTTATGTATGAAGATGGAATTTATGTATGACACCAGTACAGAGTGCCAGAAAGGAGAAGAGGATCCAGAAAGCAGGTGACTGTGGTTCAAAAAGCCAAAAACATTCTGCAGTATCATTCTGGTGTAGAGCACAAGGAGTATTGTAAGCTGTTTGACATAACCTTGGTCTACATAGGGCTGTTAAGGCCTCAGCTGGAATATTTTGTTTCATTTCAAATGACCCAAGTCCTGTTCAACAAAGCCACAAAACCAATTAGAGATCTAGAAAATGTGATTTATGACAAAAACTGAAGGGAGTAATGTTGTTTAAGTGTAGAAAAGTAAACATCAAAAGGGAGACAAGAACAACCTTTAAATATGTCAAAGCTATCTGCAAATATGAAGGAATATTTCTGTTCTTCATGTCCACTGATGACAGGATGGGAAATAACGAGCCTCGATGGTCACAAAAGAGATTTAGGATAAACATGAAAACAAAATCTATCGGTAAGGATGATTAAGCATGAGATAGATTGACTGGGGAGATGGTTATATTGCCGTCGGTTTTTTTATTTGTTTTTGAAGGACAGCTTAGGCTAACATCTGCTGTTGACAGCTTAGGTATACAATGATCCTGCTCTTGGGTAGGAAAGTGATCAGACCCACAGGACACCATTGAGGTTCTCTGAATCACATTGCCACCCCTTGCCTGCTAGGCACAGAAACCCTATAGGGCTGAGTAGAGGCATGAATGAGAAACTCCGAGAAATACAGGGCAAGACAGTCCCTTCAAACCTAGTTTGTAAGATTTATTGTGCTTAGAGCGTAATATATCCTGTGGCATGTATTGCAGCCAGGGGCCTTTGGCACATCCATGTGCTGAAGTTTAAGGCAGTCACCAGCAATTCTGAATGCTTCAAAGTTTGGTGCATTCCTGTAGTTTTTTGAGAACATGCCAGGCACCCATCCTCTGGAAGACTTTCAGACTTTTCAAAGCTTGTTCTGCTTGGGCACCCAGAAACATTCATCTTGGCAAATTCAAAGGCATCTCTGCTTTGCAGTCTTCTCCAGACTAACTTGGGGGATAATCAGCATTCATTTAATTTAAAAAAAAAAAAAAAAAAAAAAAAAAAAAAAAGATGATTGCTCTAAGAGAGAACAGAGAAGTGGGAAGTAGGAAATGTGGTTATATACATTGATGAGGACTGCAACCAGGGAGATTTGAACACAGCACAGAATTGTAATTGTAAAAAGCACACAAAGAGGAGATTCTGGAGACACGCAGAACAGCCAGGGACTTGTACTCTCCCCAGATTTGTTCCTGTGGTTTGGAGATTTGAGTCAGACCACACAGATCACAGAGAGCTCGAAATGACAAGGGAGGGAAATGGAGAGACCCGCACTGCAGCCAAGGAAACTCTAGAATTGATTTACAGTAAGTGCTTTGGTCTTACCCATCTAAAAATCCCTTTCAAGTGGAGTAGGAGAGAGAGGCTATGAATGCCACAGCATCCTGCTGCTTCAGAGGCAGTAGGTGCTGCTGCATGACTTTGGAATGGGCATGTTGGGTACTGAAGGCACAAGCAGATAAAAAAGATTTCCCAGGTGCCTTCAGCTTTAATCTGTGGAACATAGCTTATACTGCCAATAGGGCAGAATCCATTTCATTGTTACTGGGGTATAAATGTGCACTTGAGCTAATAACAGTGTGAGAGAAACTTTATAAGATAAAGTATTTAAGCCTTATGACACCACTTCTGATCCTTTCAGTGCAGCACAAGTTTAACTCACAGTTTTCTGCCTTGCTCTCTCTGATCAGAGAAACAAACCACGAGAATAACTAATACAGAAAAAAATCCTAGCCCATCTCTGACTTGTCCTGCTTCAAGAAGTTTTCACTGAAGATTATAGAATGATTTGAGTTGAAAGGGACCCTTAAAGGCCATCTAGTCCAACTCATGTGCAATGAATGGGGACACCTACAGCTACATCAGGGTGCTCAGAGCCCCATCCAGCCCGGCCTTGAGTGTCTCCAGAGAGAGACACCTTTAATTTTTGGTTGGGAGTTGCAGATCAGAACTCAATGGAAAACAATTGCCCAATGGAGAGGAGAAATCCCTAGAGGAAATCTTTGCTGCCAGCTGTTCACTTTTGTGAGACTCCTGAAGGCCCTGGATAACTGAGCCAATAGCACATACATGCACGAGGGTTACAGGGCTGACTGGAAATAAGGCAAAAGAGAATAAACATTTTTGCAGGAAATTTTCAGAGGAAAACACCCTGAAAGCCAGGTTTCCTATGGAGACCGAGTCATTTAACCTTGAAGCAGAAGCATGGTTGCTGGCCTGAACACCATGCAACTACCAAGAACACCCACTAAATTGTTCATGGGGCTTTGACAGACCATGTGCACAGGTCTATGTACTTGCTAGGTTCTTCTGAGACCGTGGAAAATATTTAATGCACAAACAAACATCTTAGAAGGACAGGTATTGTTTCCTCATTTATTTCCACATAAAGCACTCCTGAAAGATTTGTTCAGTGTAACTCAATTATTTCCAAGCTGCCATGTAGCTCCCAAGACCAACACTGAGCTAAGAGAGGGAAATCAAGGAATTCCTATCTGAAAACAACCTTTCTGCACTGCTCCCAAATTTGGTGACCAAACTTAAAGCAATCACCAGTTCAGTACCCATGTGTGGGGGAAAAAAAAAAAAAAAAAGCATGTTTTTGTTCTCAGGCACAGCCCTCACAGAGTTTTACTGTGCTTCCTTCCCAGTTCAGGCAGTTGCTTAGGGATTTAAGAGCTTGTTTTGTTAAGGGGTACCTCCTTAGTCAGCTACAGTGATCTATTTTCAACTCCTTTTTAGCCAGGCTAAATCACTTCATGTAGTTAAGGGGGAAAAAAATAACAATCAAATTATATCATATTATCAGTGTAAGATAAAATAGTAGTGGATTTATTTATTTAGAGCATTAAACCTCAATAGCACCATTTGGATCAAATCCAAACCCTCAAAAATTCTGTATATTTGCTTTTAAGAGCCCAGTAGGGGGATTTTGAGGAAAATGCTCCAATATATGAAAGAATCTGTGAACAGCCAAGCCCATTTATTACAAGACTTGATGTGATTTCCGTGGTGTGATTTATGGCAGCCTGTGTTTCTGATTGCTACTTCCCACCACCTCATTTTCACAAAACGTGTAGGAAAGTTTTGTTCTCTAAAAAAAATTTTTACCCTAAATAGCAAAACAATCAAACCTTTAATAGGATCGTTGGTATATCTTTAAGGACTTCAAGTTTTGGGGCAGTGAAATATATTTTGTTGGAGCTATTGACCAGCCTTGGAGGAATGGACAAGCTCACACAACTACGTTCTTCAAGCCTGAAGCACAGTTAGTCAAAGCCCAGCTGAGGACTCTTGCTTCAAGCTTAACCTGCATGAACATCACCTCAGACTAAAACTACTAGACCCGATGTCCTCCAATTCCCTGGATATCTCACACCTTTAAAAACATTGCACAATAAAGTCCCAACTGCAAACTCCTGTTGAATTTGATCAGAGAGCAGTGCTCTCGGAAGCTAACAAATCCTTATTTTGTACACTCTGATACAACACAGCAAGTATGACTAACTTGTTGAAGTGCCTTAAACCACTGGTGTATCATCTTGACACTGAGGAATACCAGCTCTGATAATAGCTGCCTCTCCAGCAGAAAAATTTAGGAAGTTTCGCAATGTTGATCACTATGCATAAGTATAGATGACAGATTTAATTGCTTCTGACCATTTTTCAGGACACCTAAGAAAGGCACTGGTCACAGTTTAGTAACAAAAAAAGGAAGAGCTTGCCCCCTTTTTCAGGACCAGGGCTCCCTACACACTTATTAAGGAGGCAGTCTCCAAGTAGAGATGCTTCCCTTGTGGCTGCCAGCTCATAAAATAAGGGTAGGGAAGGGGGGGAGTTGCACAGGTGAATTGTTTCCACCTGTGCTCCCAGGGCTGGCCACACTTCTTCACCAGCTGCTCAGTTACTGGTTCAGGCTGTGACCTCCTGGTTCCTACACACCGTGCAAAAGTCAGATTGGCCTCAGAGCTTCAGAAAGCACCCTGGCAATGCCCCACTAAAGAAAACAGCTTTGCTCTGGGTGGCCACAAATGCCCTGTACCACTTGATCCCCTAGTTCACCCTACCAGGCACCAAAAGTTTTGCAGCTTAGGCGTCTGCTTCATCAGGGCTTATGGTCTCAGGGATGGCTGTTACTTACAGAACCTTCATATGCCTGTACCACAGGTCTGTAATTAGGAATTAGACTGTTGGAGATTGGCATCTATAATGCAGAATGGTATTTGGCTTCAACCCCTGTGCTTGCCTTGCCCTCCAAAGCAGCACAGCCATTTTGCTCTGCTGCTGCACCTGAGGGAGAGCTGCACAGGACACGGCCTCGGCAGTCTTCAGTTCTTCTTGCCTGCACACAGCAGACCATCACACAGTTGGTGGGATATGTAGAGACAGTATAGTCTTCTGAACAACAATAGGGAAGCCTGCATTTTCACTGCTTTTTTCTTGTATACATACATTTAAAAACTAGCTATTTCATGTTAAAAAAGCAGAAAAGCCATTGCTTCAAATAGCAAAATAGCAAATAGAGTTGTTGCAGTGGGAGAGCAGGACAGGTCTACCTATGCCTCCAGCCACAGCTCTCTCATGGAAGCTTTGATGGGACAAGGGATACCTCGTCCCAGCTGAGAAGGGAGGGGTTTCACCCAGCTGGTCCTGCACCTCACAGAGGGTCATCATTTGACTGAGGAGTCTTTAGCAAGGTGTGCCAGCTTACAGGAAGCTTGACAGCACCAAAGCTGCCAGGGACAGTAGCCAGCACTACGATGCTGGGGGCCAGCCTGGTTGTTAGCCATAATTGGAAATGAAGCAGTTCATTTGCATAGAAATTACTTAGGATTATAATCAGAGATTAATAAACAAAGATTTCTGTAATTATTCGTAGACGTCACAGCAACAGTTCTTGACACAACACAGTGGTCAGCATAATGGCTGTGAAGCGCTGGCACAGGTTACCCAGAGAAGTGGTGAGTGCCCCATTCCTTCAGACACTCAAGGTGAAGCTGGATGGGGCTCTGAGCACCCTGATGTAGCTGTAGGTGTCCCTGTTCATTGTAAGGGAGTTGGATTAGATGGCCTTTAAAGGTTCTTTCCAACTTAAATCATTCTATGATTTGCCAGTGCAGCCCAGAAACTGCTGTTTCACACCTGAGAAAGGAAAAGCAATCTCATTACTAAAAAGAGACCAGAACAATTCCTTGATCACGGAGGCGAGCTATTGTGCACACAGCATTTAACATAGCACAGTTCAGGAAGTGTTCCAATGTACAATGAAGCAGCACTCATTTGTCCCTTTTTAAGGAGTTCAGTGCATACATTCACAGCCTTTGGATACTGCTAAAAAAAAAGCTGCTCCAGCACCAAGGTACTGGAACACAGCACTGGAGTGAAGGAGAAGGGTATTTTTCTGAGAAACTTAAATCAGTCTGGGCTTTAAGGTTTCATTTCCCTCAGCAATGCTAGGCAAGAGCAGGCACAGCAAGACTATTTCAGCTTACTTTTTGTCAGTGGCTTGCAAACAGAAACTCAACAGCTTAACAGTTTAACACAGCTGGGGATATTCAGCTTCAATGACTCAATATGCCTGAAAGATGTCATAGCTGACTTGGAGGATTTTACATTTGTTCTCCCCAAAGATTTTCTGTAGCACTATTTGGTCACTTCAGGTAATTGGCCCTGCTCAGACTTTGCATTCAACAAAGAAAGGCCACAGATCTTCCTGTCCATGGGTGAGGGAGAGAGATTTCTGTAGTCCATTTTGGTAGTAAGTTTCATGATTCCTTTTCTAAGGAAAAGAAAGAAATAAGCATACAGCTCCTCCTGAGGGGACCTTTCAGGCAGGGACTGATTCATAGAGATGAGCTGAGCTGGGGACACGAAGGGAGAAAATATTACTTCAAGAGATCTGCAGTTTCTCTCTCCCTCTAACAAGTCTCTGTGCAGCCCCACAGGATTTGTCTCCCCTCCCCACTTCTCCTGACCTGCTGAAGCTATTCCTGCTCTTATCAGCCTTTACTTCAGAGACACTTCTGGCAGTTCATTCTGCCCTGCTTTCTCTTCTTCCTCCTGGGGTATCAGAGAACTGATGTCCCTTCCCCATCAACACTCATCTTCCCACTCTGGGCCCACAGTAGATACTGGCTTCAGCCCAAGTGAGAATTTTTTTCTGTTTCAGGTTGCTAAGGGAAAATCGCATTCATTTTTCCCATTTCAGTGTTCTCTGGATGCCACACAATCATCCTCTCAAAATCCTCCTCTAGGTAATCTTTCACAGCTTGGTGGGATGTTGGATGAGGAGAGTAGAAATAGATGGATGAGTGGAAAAGAGCAGCCAGGACCACTGGAGGAAGTGATGGAGGGGATGCTACCTGTTAAGCTGTGCATAAGTTGTTCCTTTTCAATTGGCCAAAGAGACATCATTCATGAAAACATCCATTCTCTGCCCCACAACAATTTTGCAGGTTTTATAATCTTCCCTTCTCCCCCCACATTCATGGCAAGGGGGACCTCATGAATTCAGTTTTCTATGTATCCAAGGATGGAAAACCCACAGCTTCTCTGGAAGCATATTCCAAAATTCAGTTCCCCCTCTCTGTGACGTTTTTTTCCTTGTATCTGATCATGTAAGGCTTTTGTGGCAATTCCTGCCCATTGCCTCTTGTCCTGTGCTCCTCTGGCAGTGGCATGGCTCCACAGACTCCCATTCAATAGCCAGTACCTACAAAGAAGTTACTGAGAAGATGGCGCACTTTGGCAAGGTGCACAGCAGGAGAAGACAAGAAGCAAAGGTCTCACTCAGCAGAAGCTGGTCCCCCAGTCTCCCAGAGGAGTCAAAATGTATCAGCCAAGGCCTGGTATCACTGGAGGGTCTCCTGTGGGGGCTCCTCTTGCAGCACCTGGTATTCAGGGTTGGTATTATAAGGTGCGTTACAGGGGGTGAGTGACAAAAGAACCATTGTGACTAGGGTGAGGAGAAAAGTGTTCCTGTCTCTTCATTCAGTGAGGGGCAAGATGAGCACCAAGGAGTTTGAGAGCTATGGCTTCAGCCTCTAGTTGCTCCTCTCCATGACCACAAAGCCAGGGGTCCTACTTGGTGTAAGGAAGGCCCTCAGTGCATACACCACATGCTGCCTCGTGCTGTCTTATCCCCAACAGCAGGGTGAGCTCTGTTCAAGCTCCAGTTTGGAGATTGGGAAGGGGAACTGTGGCCATCAGCAGGGTGGGCCTCAAAAATGAGCAGCAGAAATGGACTGCAGCAAGTCCTTGTGCTGTCCCCAGGAACACTGGGCAAATGAATCACTGCCTTGGTCCTGATTTCCATCTCGTGTGGCCTCCAGTTCCTTTGTTCATGTCTATCATGGAGAGGAATAAAACCCTGGAAAATTTCCTGCATCCCAACAGTAAAAATAGAGTCAAAGTAGGACATTTTCTCCACTACTTCAGGGCTCAATTCTTTGTTACTGAAGCACGTCATGTAACAGTTTGCAATTAAAACCATCAACAGCATGGAAGGCCACACCACAATAGCTTTGTAGTCAATTATTTGATTTATAATTAAAGATGAAGAATTTCAGCTTGCTGACTAGAAAGTAGGACAAGTGCTTTCTGTTTTCCTGGTTCTATAAAAAAGCTGGGAATTCAGGCTGCAGCTTCTATTGCATGTATAATTTCTCTCCTCCAGTATGGGCTATCCGGACATTGAACATGTTAGAGCAAGGTAAATTTCTGGATGCAAACTGAAAGTATTTTCATAACAACTATAGGAAACCCCAAAATATATAAACACCCAGTGTCTGTGGGACCCTCTTAGCCACCTCTGAAGGGAATCTGGGTAGAGTACAGAGAGCATTGCAGCACATGGATCTGGGTTTGAGCTTGCATAGATTTATAAATGCTGTCGTCAGCTTACGCAGTACAGTAATTTTGCACAGTGAGTCAGCACTTCGAATCATCCCTGAAGACAGCAATTTCCAGCTTCTTTTTCACTCAAACGACAATGCTGTATAGCCCATCTCTTCCCTCCCCTTCTACCCTGAAGACAGCAAGGAAGATTTTGAAGGTGGTTCTTGTGTCAGAGTCCTCCAAAGGATGCACACAGCACATCTGCACTTGTTTGTTCTAAAACAAGCATCCTACTGACCCTATTCAATCCATTCTGCCTTCTCTGAGAAGGAGTAACCGCATCTTGATGGCTATCACACCTTTTTAACCACTGTGTGCAATTAGTCTTGAGGATCTTTCTAGAAAATTTCTCTGAGAAGTACTCTTTCCACTGCCCTCTCATATATGTGTCACTTACATTTCCACCTTCTGCAGCTTTTTAAGAGGCAAGTAGATATTCAGAGACACTGCTTGCATGGGCCACACCAGGAGCCTATCAGGGCAGACAGATCCTGTTTTTTCTGGGATTTCCGTGCTCATCTAATGAGAATGGATGTTGAACCACAGTTCATTGTGTAAGATCCCAAACATCTGTTTGTGGGAAGAGGCTTTGTGTATCCAGTCAGCTTCTAAAGCTGACTCTCATGTGAAAACAGCATGAGTTGTTTTCAAGACTTGAACACTTTTTCTACACACAAAGACTAAAGGAGGGGCCTACACCATTACTGGAACTGCAGAACTGCAGAACGAGTTCAAGTTGTGCATGGTCAAACGTTTGCATTTGTCTGAAGTATTTTTCAGATCTGGAGAATATGCCTAGCTATCTATGTAGAAAAAATTACCACTACTTTTCCTATACTCTAGCATTTCACAGAATCACAGAATTGTAGGGGTTGGAAGAGAACTCTTGAGATCAAGTCCAACCCCCCTGCCAAAGCAGCTTCCCTACACCAGGTTGCACAGGTAGGCATCCAAGCAGGACTTGAATATCTCCAAAGAAGGAGACTCCACAACCTCCCTGGGCAGCCTGTTCCAGTGCTCCATCGGGTCATGAGTAGTGAATATCTGTATTTTCCACCACTTAACAGTAGAACAGGGGCTTCACTCAACATGCATATGCCTGCTCTGCCTGTCTGCCTTCCTATAATGAAGGTGAACTGTTCTCCATAGACAGGACTACCTGTCATCAGAAGAATCTACCTGTT
Source organism: Coturnix japonica (assembly GCF_054131305.1). Lineage (NCBI taxonomy): Eukaryota > Metazoa > Chordata > Aves > Galliformes > Phasianidae > Coturnix > Coturnix japonica. Next base: position 111,184,450 of record NC_140663.1, read on the forward strand.
TGCATGTGATATTTCAGGAAAGTGAAGCAATAATATCTCCCAGGGGATTGTTTTAGCAGTCAAGTTTCAGCTTGACCAGTAACAGATATGCCTTAGTACAGAAGCAGCCCTTCTCTTTTCACTTCTCTTCCCAGCATCCCAGACTCAAGTGAAGTTTCCAAAAGCTCAGATTGTGTTGGTGTCATAGTGGCTGCACACACAGAAGAAGCAGATTCTCACCCCGAGAAGGATGTGATAACTGACGATCTCCCTGGCAGGAGTTCAAATGGAGCTCAAAGGTATTCAGCTCATGGGTCAGGTTGCAAGATTGGTAGAACAGTGACATTTAATAAATGCCAAAGAAGAAATATTCTTTTTGTGGGTCAGTAGCAACTAGCACAATAGAAGTTAACTCAGTGTAGTTACAATTTTCATACAGAAAAGCAAACATGGACAAAGTAGAAAAGACCAGGTTTAATTCTGAGGAAAAGAAAATGAAAAAAAAATGCCACCTGTAAAAACATACATTTCACTTGATGCATTTTTCCTGTTCAAGCCCCCCTTCCAAGCAGACAGCAGTGAAATTTTTTATGCTTTGTTTTCAGTACACAGGAACAAATGCACCATGACTACAAAGACCAAATGATAGAGCTCCAAACAAGACTTATGTCCGGTATTATTACTACATCCACCACAGACATCAATTGTTAAAAATAAAATTAAGGCCACTTAACCATATTTTCTTTCCTTTGTCATCCTGCCATTTTTCCCAAATTAACTTTTCAGCTGCACTGAGTAGCAATTTAAGCATGAAGCAACCAACTGGGATTTTTGTGTGACTAAATGTTCTCCCCCCGGGTCTGGGAAACGTTTGCATCAGCTGTTGCCAAATCTTGCCTGCCTCCCAGCTAGTACAAGGCCACAGCCTCTTGCAGGGGAGGGGAGACGCTCCTCAGAATCCACAGAATTGGACATGAGGCAAGTTAGAGTTCTGTAGAAACCCCTTCTTCTTCTTAAACCATTGCACAGGGCTAGTTTTATATGGAATTCAGTCATTTATCTCTACAAGGATGGGCTAGATTATCTCGGAGATCTTTTCCAACCTTAATGATTCTATGAAAATGCAGGCCTGACTCAGCATGCAGAGGGAGTAGCTGCAGTTGATTGGAAAAATGCAAGGCTGCTTTTTTAAACAGTTAAGGAGGTTGCAACCTGGGTTGGAATCCAGGTCTTCTCCCTAGGCCACTCCCAGCCTTGCTCCTCTTTGTGAGAGAGGAGCATCCTTATATTTCAAGGAGAGGGCAGCAAATCTACACATCTATCCAAATAGCAACAATATTAGTCTTAGTGATATACATTAAGTATTAAAAAATAAAAACAAACAAAAAAAAAACAAAAAAAAAAACACAAAGAGAACTTGTAGTGCATCTCCCGGCAGTGCAAGAGTCCTCCCTACAGATGCTTTATCTCACCAGAGCTAAATTCCATTGTCTGTGATTGTAGCTACAGCCTCCTTTCAGACCATTTTAGAGAGCCTTCCCCATATGCCACTATACTCTTCCCTCACCACCTTTAGGCATTGTGGTCAGCATGCATGAATCACTTCATATCACCAGGTGTCTGCTTCTCACCCAGCATGGCCCAGCTGTCTCTCAACAAACCAGTGCTCTTGTTTCAGATTTGAGAAGCAATTTTTTCTGAGAAAGTGTGCAGAATATCCAAATAAGTTCTTGTTCATAGTTGGCATCAAAACACAGTTGTCTTTTTCCCACAAGGCTCACCAGATCTCATTACAGGAGCATCACTTCTAACTGCTCAGTTGTTGGGCACTGATTGGACTAACATGTATCAAAACAAATATGGCAACTGTTAAGATTCAGCTCATCCCACAGAGCCTTACACCTTGTTTTTTCCAGTATGTACATTTACTTGCCAACTTTATTTGCTTATTTGTAGGGAGTGTACGAGCCATTAGGAGGAATTAAGAGGATCTACTGAAACTGAGGAAGAAAAGATTTAGCATTTACACAGAAGGAAGGGAGGGAGGGAGGCTTCTGCATGTTGGTTTAAGGCTTTGTAACCTGGACTGCATGTGCTCTTCAGAGGACAGAAACCATTTTAAATACAGGACTGTAGACCAGACCCGACTTCATCCTGGAAATACTAGTCTCTGCCATGCATTTTTACAGCTACCACTGATGCCACTGAACCTGCAGGCTGACTAGCCTGCTGAAATCAGGGAAGAGTTTGTAGAGAGGAGTGACATGCCTGCAGTTATCACTCTGCAGAGGTAGCAAAGGATTTAGCCTGATTACACACACCGCACCTAATCTCATGCTTCCCAGCACCTGCCTCTCACAGGGGCTCTTGTCAGATAATGAGGAGCGACACGCGGTGCAAAGTGCCGGCCCTATCTAATCGGCGCTGCCATCGCCACTGTCACAGAGAAGTGTCATGGGAGATGAATTTAAGCCCAATGTGTGTTTAGAAGGATTCGGAGGTTGTTTGTTGCTATTTTTATGCAGATTCTCTGATGAGAAGGCTGGAGGAGAACTGCTGAGTTACCGACCAGGAGATACAATTCCAGCTAATTAATGTTACTGACCCATATTAGAAGAAGAGCATGAGTATTTTTCCCTGGGTGATTTGAAAATGTATCTTGCAGGCTTTAGTCTGCTGTAGAGGACTTACTGTAGCTGCCAGACTTGGCACCTTACTGCTCGTTTTTGTTATCTGCAACCGGTTTAACCCTTTGTATGAGCTTTCCCCAGATAAGCTTTGCCTTTCTCAAGGTCAGATACAAACTCCATTTCATGGCGCTGTCTGCACTCACATGGAAAACTGAACAGAACAAAACAAATGCATGAGTGGGCAATTTTTTCCTGAAGGAATTAAGTTTCGGTTTGATGCTTCCAAAAGATTATTCTAAATGACTGTGGGAAAATGATGAAAAAATACATGTAGAGTCCTTTCATAATACTTGTACTGGGAAATAAAATGAAAGGAAAAGAGTCCCCCTGTTGTCTCTGGTTTCTTGCGTAATCCTTGGTGCTAAGGCTGTGATAGTATCTACAAACTCTTTCTTCAGCAATTGCTAATTACATTGCACCAGCCACATTTGCACAGACAACAACCTCAGACTTGGTCTTGCAGAGATATATACTCATATTTGAATTCCTGTGCTGTGAACAACCTCCTCAACTTAAAGGATCTGCTCCCTGTACAGAAAGATTGAGCCTGTGCTTGAAGTCCTGTGGTAGGTCTGAAGGCTGGGATCTCTCATACTGCCTCAGCCAGCTCTGTCCTACATCTGTGCAGAAACCTCCTCACAGCCTGACATTTGCAAAAGTCTACCCACACGAAAACAAATGGCACAATTTTGGCCTCAAACTGTGACAATTTGAGATGGAAAATCAAAAATGCTTTCACATTTATTTTTCCAGAGTCCATGAAAGGAGCATTTGACTGCTTATGGTGTTAACATTAACATTTTGGGGCATGCACAGCTTTTACTTTGTTCACAATGACTGCAATTACTGTTCAAAGGACAGAGAAGTGAATGCCTTGGAAGCTAAACTTTGTGTGCTCTCTCCTGCCCACAACATCCCCTTCCATGTGTCTTTGGGGAGAGGTGATACAGCAGCTATACAGCCCCTACACGGGTTGTAGTGGGCTGTGTGTTCCTGCAAACAGCTGGGCCAGCTCTCCATCTCCATCCTATTAAGAGTGCTGTGACTTGTGAGTGAAGGCATCATGTAAGATGCCAGGGGAAGGCTAGGTTCAATATTAGGAAACATGTCTTCTCATAAAGAGTGGCGAGGCAGTGGCACAGGCTGTCCAGGGAGGTGGTGGAGTCACCATCCATGGAGGTGTTCAAGAAATTGAGTGGATGTGGCACCAAGGGATGTGGTTAGTGGACATGGTGTGATGGATTGGCAGTTAGAATGTGTTGATCTTAGTTTTCATTTCCTGTGTTAATAAATCTATGATTCTAACCTATGATTCTTTGGGCCAGCCATGCTTATGGGAGACTGACAAGGTTCCAAGAAACTCTCCTCTACTTGAACCACGTTTTTTTCCACAGGCAAATGAATTGTGTGCAGATCATGTGTACCGAACAGGCTGATCTGCTCTAGGGCCATGCATCTTCTGTGGCTTCAAGCCTGACAGTTTGAAGACATTTTTGGGACAGGGAGAAAATGAAACCAGACTCCCTGGATGACATATTCTGTCAGCTGACCACAGCAGGGCTTTTGAAGCACTTTTATGAACCCCCACTCTCAGCTCAGCATCCAATGCACGATTTTGGATGGAGAAACCCTACTGTTCGTTAAGCTGTAGGCTAGACCTCTTTTTAATCTAGAAAATGTTTTAAAAGATATTCTCCTTTATTTATTTTTTTTTAATTATTTTTAAATGTATTTATTTTTTCACCAAGAGAGGAAATTGCAATTTGTGGTTTTTTGCAAGTGCTCTCTGCTTCTCTATAACATTTTAAAAAGATTATATAGTCAATTTTGGTAGATCTATTACTATAGGATTTTTGCCTTAAGGCATCAACAAGCTCTGCTCCCGTTTACAATTAGTAACTCCACCGATTAAAGACTGATCATTGATTACCATGTTTACACTTGGCAAGGGTGTTGGATGACCCTGAGATGCCTCCCAACCCCTGTGATTCTGTGAAAACCAACATGAGGATTTTTTTGTATTTCTACTAAGAAATAGAATACAAATTACAATGCTCAGATACCTTAGGGCACATAAATATGTTCAGTCCCTCCTCTGAGTTGAAAGAAAAGCAGGGCTAATGTCAGCATACTCAAAGTCCCCATGCAGATATTCCTACCTCCACAGGAAAGCCCTAAAGTCTCCAGAAGCTAAGATGTTTTAATAGCCATCTTCATAGGGTAGGTTTGTTCATCTCTTTTGTGTCTAGGGTATGATCTTAATAACTGAGAAATAATTATAATGTCATAAAAAGGTTCTTCTGCTCATGGAGAAGAAGACGACACCACATACACTGCCACAACTGTTATTTCATCAGCTGGGAGCCAAAACATGAGTTGAGCCCCACAGAGCCCATGGCAGATAACTCAGCACCCAACACCATGGCTATGCATTGACAGCAAAGGGCTGTCAAGATGCAGAAATTCTCTTCTTGTGCTGATGTTCCCAGTGACAAATGAGGAGGAGGAATTATCATAGAATTTTTTTTAGTTGGAAGGGACCCCTGAAGACCATCTAGTCCAGCTCCCCTGCAGTGAACAGGGACACCTACTGCTACATAAGGTTGCTCAGAGCCCAGTCCAGCCTGACCTTGAGTGTCTTCAGAGATGGGGCATCTGTCACCTCTCTGGGCAACTTGTGCCACTGCTTCACCATCCTTTTTGTAGAAACTTCATGCTTATATCCAATATAAATCTCCCTTCACCTAGTTTGAAACTTTTTCCTCTTGTCCTGTCACCACAGACCCTGCTCTAAAGAGTCTGTCCGCTGATTTCTTGTAACCCCCATTAGGTACTGAAAGGCCATTTCCACCAACTTTATTCAAAGCCTTCTTGAAGTACAAGCACTTCTTTTGCTGCCTCTTTTTACCTCTTGTTATTAGAAATGGATCCAAATTAAAGCCATAGGAAGGATTGCTCTAAACATCATTTAAGTAGAAAATCAATTAACCAAAATATATCCTAATATCCCAGCTTTAGGAAATCCTGGTTTCTTTTCAATCACTGGCTTTAGGCCCAGATGTATACTTTTATTTTCCTTCTTCACTATTTTTCGTCACAAAGGTTCACAGAATCGTAGAATCTTAAGGTTGGAAAAGACCACTAAGGTCACCTAGTCCAACCACCTACCATCATCATCAGCATACTACTAAACCACATTCCTCATTGCCACATCTACATCATTCTTGAACACCTCCAGGGCAGTGTCTCCACCACCTCCCTGGGCAGCCTGTGACACTCTTTCTAAGAGGAAATTTTTCTTAATATCAAATCTGAACATCCTCAGTGCTACTTGAGGTTATTTTCTCTTGCCCTATTGACGTTACCTAGGAAAAGATGCCAACACCCACCTTAATGGTTATCTCTAAATGTGGAGGTCACCAGTGTGGGGAAGTGAACCCATGGCTGAACAACCTCTGTTCTCAAATGCTCACAGAGCAAAGAAATCCTGACCACAAAAAAAAAAACAAAAAAAAAACAAAAAACAAACAAACAAACAAAAACAAACAAAAAACAAAACAAAACAAAAAAACCCTGTTAAAATTACACTCAAACATATGTCACAGATAAGTGAGATTTCTTGGCCCAAAGTCTTTAGAACAGCAAGCAGCACTAACAACAGCTGAATCGCTCTCCCCCACAAATTTGACAGAGGTACATGAGTGGGCAAAGAATATGAACAGCTACTCTGAGTTGGAGATCTGGATGGTTGCCTTCCAGTTATGGGGTAAAAATGGGTAATAGTGGCATCTTCAGTATTGGGCAAGAAACGAAGTTATTCTCATCAAGGAGTATTAAATTTTTTTCTGCTGCCTGAAAAGCTGGATCAACCTTGGGTTCTGCTAGAGGGTCCATTTGAATGGGGGCAGCCAGCTGTGGGATTACGTTCTTCAGAGGAAAACAGCATCTAGCAGAGACACAATGATCTTTATTCACACTTTAAGACAGGAGATTTATGAGAGATTAGTGCTGACTCCTGGATTTACACAATGCATGCAATTAAATGTAAGATCTGTTAGTGTTTGTGTCTTTGTGCACAAGCAGAATGCTGTTTTCCTGAGCTGTTGTTTGTCAGTCATACCATACTACCGTGGTTAAAAACAATAACATATGGACCTGCCAGGCAGCCCACTGAATCACAGAACCTAGGTCAGACCATTCTTCTTATGTACTAATTGTTCCCTAAGAGGAATCCCTACAGAGGCTGGGGAGCAAACCAACAAACGGACATGCTCACCTCAAAAAATGTGTACATCCTTAAGTCCTTAAATACAACTCCATAGAAATACATGTGTTACCATTACCCCCTAGGTTTAAATCTGTATCTACTTATGGCCAGCCTTACATCTCGCAACAGTACTGAACATCTCACATGCTTTTAAGACTCTCAGACTTTGTCTTCCCGTGCTGTATCACTGGAGTAGCTTAGCCTATCAAGCATGCTTTTAACACGCCTCAAGAATATTTGTGGGATTCAATCTGCCCCAAGATCAGACACTTGGCACTGCTTAAAGTGACAGTGTTTTCACAGTTTATACATTACAACAAAGGATCATCTTTTGAGGACCACCCTCAAAACACTGGAGATCCACAGTTAGTTCTGCATTCTGACTGCCTGAGGGATCTGAACTCATTCCTACCTTGAAACAGACCATGAAGAGAAGAGTAGCTCTTCTCACCACAGAAAATGTAACCAGAGAAAACAGGATCCAGGTGCTGCTTCCAAAAGCATCTGTAAATTTCATTTTTAAATATACGCTCTCCATAGCTGGAAAGTTTTTTGGGTTTTTTTTTTCATCATTTTCTTTTTCTCATATTTAATGATTACATGCAAAATGAAATAGTTTCCAGCTGGAGATTTTCTGTTAAAACTACCTTCTCACTGAGTGGTCTAAAAACACCTTTGTGTCCCAATTTCCCCAGCACAGGAGGGATTCACACACCTTTAATAAGCTTGTTCCATGATGAAACTATCTATCGGGCTAACAACCTACCACCGGTGGAAAGTCCTGAACCCTTCTTGGGATTTGTAGAAAGACTTCTGGTCACTTCTCTGGAAGCAGAATGTGAAAGCTGAAGCCAACCTTTCTATTTGAGTCAGAGCTCAAGAATCAGCCCTCCATTAATACAAATCTAGGACGTCCACCACAACTTCCTACTACCGTCTGTGCTGCACACACATGCTACTGAATCTTCCGTGCTTTAGTTCATCTTTTGGGTTTGGGAATGATGAACTGTGCCCAAGAAGCACCTGTTTTCTCCATTAATTGGAGCCTGGTGTGACTGGCTCAGGCTTCATTTTAAGTGAGACATATTGCAGCTGTGCTATCTGAGCTACATACCTACCACCTAATTTCTGCACATACACCACCTCAATGACAATGGAGAGTCCTGTTAATCCAGCTGGAATAAACCACCAATGCCAAACAAGTTGTGTGAAGAAACTGTTGCAGGCCTAAGTTTTGGAAAGCTGAAGTTACGTGGCCTGATTTCCCAATGAGTTTGCAGAGCGCTCAGATCTCCTGTTGAATTCAAAGGAGCTGTACGTTCTCAGTACTTCAGAACATCAGATTGTGCCAGATTCATATAACAGAATGATGCCATGCTGCACTTAAAAATAAACACTTTTTCCCCTGCCCCCTCTCTTTGTCCCATTTTAACTCCCCCCCTTTTTTTTCTACTGGATTTTATCCACAGCTTTCTTTGTATGAGCAAAGGAAAGAGAATGCGTACATTTTAATTAGAAATTAATCATTCAACCTACAGTGTGAGGTCTAAAATCCAGCAAAAAAAAATGCTGCAAAGCCTGTTATCCTTAGCCGTAAAATAAATATGCAAACTCTGTCACTGTACTCTTCAAAAATATCTTTCAGCTGTTCTTTTTAATAAAGAAAAGTATGAACTCTATATTACTCTGAGTTTAAAGTAGCTCAGATGTTTGGTCTACTAACTTTGACAGTGTCCCTTTAAGTTTTTTGACTTCTGCAGAAGATCTAGCCCTGGGGTTTTTTGGCTTAGACACAGTACTTGTCAAAACCCTTCAGACTCTCTTACTGAAGTGGCTGATGCTCAGTGTGGTTTGTTGGGTTTCTTTTTCTTTTTTTCCTTTCTGTCTCTCTTTTCTTTTTTCTTTTTTTCCCCCCTAGAATGGCCTTATTTCCAGCTCCAATTTCATGTGAAAATGTGACCGCATCAGAATTTTCCTTTGGAGAGAATTTTCATTTTTACGGATCTTGACAGATTTTCAATTTCATGCTTTGATTTGAAGTTTCTCTGATTCTTTCCCTCTTACATTTTAATCTGACAGCCTTTAAGGCTAGGGGCGCCTATTCTCTAACGGTTACAGCAAAAGGTTTTGCGTCAGGAGATCTGGGTTCTATTTCTAGTATAATCTCCAGACTTGCTATGTAATTTCAGCAATATATGACTGTGTGTGAGAGCCTGTGTGTATTTTGCCATTCTTTTCCCTATAAATACATAAACAAGCATTTAAGTAGACAGCTATACTCATAAAATACAGTGATGCTTACTCCCCTTATTTCCATTAATGCTTTTGAGTATTTTAATCTTCCTGGCTATGAAAGAAGACCAAGTAGATTCTACTGCACTTGAGTATTAAGGTATCAGTGTGTTCCCTTCTGCAACTGAATTTTAATGAGTTTAAAACCAATGCTGAATTTACCAAAGTTTTGCTCGTCTGCACATTCATGCAATATCCAAACACGCTGTTACTTCAGTGGATGCCTAGGGAGAGATGTAGGCAGCACAGATGAAAACCCATGACTTTCTTCTGTTTTTGGCTCTGTTCAGGTGGTTGCTAAAATGGTTTTAGGCTCCTGGTCATTGTGGATTGGGAGATATCTCCAAGGAAGACACCACCTATTTTCATAAAAGCATCTCAGAGAACAGATGAGTTTTATCTTTGGAATTTCCCATCCCTTTTCACTGGCTGTAGGCTGCAGCCAAACTGATGTGATGTGTTATAGGAGTAAATGTAAGATAGATTGTGTGCCCTGGTGGTGGAGTGGTAGGAATGCTGCCTTGCAACACCGGGGCCCAGGTTCGAATCCCCCTGTGGTGCAAGTGGTAGAAGTGCCGCTCTGCTACACAGAGGCTCGAATCTTGGGGCTTGGACTCGATAATCTCTAAGGTCCCTTCCAACCCTCACGAGACTATTACCTTGTAGAGAATTATGGGTTCTTGTGTCTGTAGAGTGTACTTTATTGGGAAGCCTTCAAAGGCATATACATCTCACTAGAGAAATGAGGTAGTTACTTTAAAGTAGCGTATTTCATTAGGTGCCAAAAAGGTAAATGCAAACTAGATGCTTATGTTAACTAGATCCCTATCACAAAGATGTATACAACTGACAGCACTTCACAAGCCCTTTTTCTGCTCCTCACCTTGTGGCCACTTCTATCTTTATATTTCGATATTCATATGCGAAGAATTCCTAACTGAGAGACACCACTTGAAGAAATAAAGAATGAGAGGTGAGTTAAAAAATGATAACAGACCAAATCACTAAACAGTGAAAACACTGGTTCATGAAAATCAGTTATCAGCACTCCAGACCACCCTCAAAAGTGCTGAACTTGAAGACTGCATCATGCATTAGCAATTGAACACAAAACTTTCTCCTCTGAACTGTCAAACAGATTTGGCCAGAGAATCTGGAAAACCCCAGTTTTATTTTTGCAGTTCAGTTATTTTCTCATTCATGAGTTAGATAGGTACTATGGGACTATTCACACTTTGGCTATTACTTGAAATGTGATCCGTATAATTGGGTCTATCAGTCATATTTATTTTTTTCTCAGACCAAACAGTGCCAAGACCATAAAAGTGATTTCAGTTTTGTCCCACCAGCGTTGCCAATAAGACTCCCAAGGTGATCACTATCAGATGTGTTTTCATATGATTTTCATTTTAGAGATTTTCTGACCCCCAAAAAGGGGCAAGGTGGGAAGAAAAGGAAAGGAAAGGAAAGGAAAGGAAAGGAAAGGAAAGGAAAGGAAAGGAAAGGAAAGGAAAGGAAAGGAAAGGAAAGGAAAGGAAAGGAAAGGAAAGGAAAGGAAAGGAAAGGAAAGGAAAGGAAAGGAAAGGAAAGGAAAGGAAAGGAAAGGAAAGGAAAGGAAAGGAAAGGAAAGGAAAGGAAAGGAAAGGAAAGGAAAGGAAAGGAAAGGAAAGGAAAGGAAAGGAAAGGAAAGGAAAAGAAAGTTCATCTACTTGAATGTTAGTGGGAAGCACATACTGATACTATAAAAGAGAATTTGTTATTGTCTTAAAATACCATTTTTATCAGTGGTTGGTTTTTTTTTCATTCAGAAGTCATCTATACCCTGCTCGCAGACAGCTTATCAGATCTGATGGATGATCTGATTCATTTTCCTTCGTATTCATTTGAAGGAGAACAATAAGCATGTAAGAAGAAACGTGTCTCTTCCATCTTTGGCTACCATCCAGAACAGAAGTTTGGAAGCATGGGGGAGAGACTGATTGGAGCACTGTCAGGACTTGGAAGCCGGAGGAGATTGTTCTTGGTCTTGCATATTGGCAGGAAGCTCTTTGGTGTCTGCTACGAGTACAGAGCATAAGGGTGAATGGTGCCCTATGAGAACCATTTACATGATCCTTAGTGAAAGGTACCACAACTAGAAAGGCATATAAGTTGAGAGGAGAATAAATGTGGAGAAATATGTAAAAAATATCAATTCAAAGAAATGTGCCTTCTTTTTAAAGCCAAAAAAAAAAACCCAAAAAAACAAAAAAACCTCTGTGTTTTAACTAGTATAATATATTCTTTTTCGATAACTCTTATCTGAAAACAGATATTAAAAATGATTATGACCCTAATAATCTTTTGCTGGTACTTGTACTGCTTTCTCCCTGGAAAGGAGCATGTCCATCAACATCCTCAGTTTGTGGCAGGAGTGCTATGAGCATGACAGAGGGAGTTTAGTGCCATAACTACAGCTTTTGGGACCCACTTCTTTCCCTACAGTTAAGATGAGGAAGTTCACTTTCAGTTGGAGAAGTGGAAGCTACTTTACACTTGCCAAATTTGCCCTGTAACAACTATAGAAATGCAGGTAATCATGGAGAGCACTTGTATTTCATGTTTTACAGTAAATTATTCCCACATAACTTTTTGAACAGTATGCTGAGTATGGGAACAGACTGAAATATGCTACCTTCTTTTCCATGACATATGACATCTTTCTGATACAGAAGGTTGGGGAAGTAGCAAGAAGGGTTGGGTTTGCAGGGGTGGGAGGGAGATTTATATTTGTGTCTGGAATTTATTTCATATTACAACAATTTTCTTAGTGAGCTCTTCTTACTTTCCACTGAACTCTGTTCAAAAGTCCAGGTAAGCTGGGCATGATGAACCCCCCTGGAAATACTTTCGTCCCCCTAGTCTTGATGTGCACCACACATGACAATGCCTGGTGTTCAGGACTGAACAGTAGTGAGCACTGCAAGGGACACCCTTCCCCTCCTATAGAAATGGCCTATTTTGTTTTGTATGGCACAGGAAACTCTTAGAGGGTGTTTTCCCTCCTGGCAACACACTTGCAATTTAAAACTAAAAGAGGTTTAAAACTAAAAGAGAAGAAATTTAGATTAGAGATTAAATCTTTACTCAGAGGTGGGTGAGGCGCTGGCACAGCTGCCCAGAGAAGCTGTGGTGCCCCATCCCTGGAGGTGCTCAAGGCCAGGTTGGATGGGCCCTGGGCAGCCTGAGCTGGTGGGGGGCAGCCCTGCCCATGGCAGGGGTTGGGGCTGGGTGGGCTTTGAGGTCCCTTCCAACCCAAACCAGTCTGTGATTGTATGATTCTGTTATGTTATGACTCACATCATTGTTTTGGGTATGAGTGGTATCACCTGATGTTCACCATCAGTAAGTAAGGGGTCTGCTCTGAGGGAGCCATCAGACCTCTCTCTGTCATTAGTGCAGACAGTCATGTGAAAGGACAATTCAAGGATTTGAATGCACACCTAGGAGGTGTGCAGAGGTGTTTGAGGTCTTCCATGACAAGGATGGGTGACTGTCTCTACAGATGCTAGAGCCAACTGTTCTGTCAGCAGTGATCAACATTCCACTTGAAACTCATAGTACAAGGAGGGGTCTCAGCATGGATTACTGTTTGGGCAGTGTGGGAGATGTGTGGACTGAGGCCAGGCAGCAAATTAGAAAGTGATTTGATAGCATAAATGTGCCCAAAATTGTTGGGGTGAATCATCATTTTGAGGCATTTGTAGTTCCAGACACAAAGAGAGAGCCTAGCCAGCCAGGCTGAGCTCTACACCTCACTTTCAGACAGCTATGGCCAGATGAGAGGAGCCCCACTTGTGTTTCAACCCTTTCCAGCCTCCATAGGTTTGATTTCTCCCTTCTTTCACTGTGTCTGCTGGGAACAAGCCAAAGCCACACAGAGCTGGATCTGCTCCTGATTTTCCTCATGTTCCTTGTGTTCATCTCCAGGGTTTTGGGTTGGCCCTTCAGAGGAACTGAGGCCGGCAGGGAAATTTGGAGCTTGATCAGCTTCCTAAACAGGGAAGTTTGTATTCAGATGATTACTTAAATCCCATTTCCACCACTGTTTCATTTCTTCCCATTAACTCAGCTTGTGTTTGCTATGTTGGTGGTCTCTTTTCTTCTTTTTCTTAATGTCTTTTCTTATAAACTTAATGAAAACAAATTTTCTGGATTTGCTGGATGATTCCATTACATTTCCTGACCATTCCCTTTCACTTCTGTTTACCTGCCTGCTTTTCTGTTTCACTGTATTGTAAAGCTCTTTAACGCATCCTCCCAGACTGAACAGGCTGAAATAGGTTTGTTATAAGGCTAGATGGTGTTTCACTGATGTTCCAATGGAAAACCCCCTTTTCTGTCACCCAGCTCTGATTTACAGATCCAATCCCACATGACCAGAAGCTGTTATCTCCTCTCCACTCTCCTTAGGTGACCAGTTTGAGGAAGCACTTCACCACATCCGTCTTGAGACACACCGGTGATGAAACTTGTGTCACACTGATGGATAGTGTCAGAGGAGGAAAATGAGGCCTTCCCCCATGTCTGGGTTGCATCTCAAGCCCAGGAGGATGATCCCCTATGGTCAGAAGCTGGGGTGCAGGCCACACCTGTCACCCTGAGCTCCCCAGAAAGGCTCATGCTGCCTCTCCTCTGTTCCTGGATGAGCATTTCCTGCCTTTCTGAATCCTTTCTGTTCTCCATATCTGAATGCCCTTCTTAACCTTGTAGGAACATGAGTGCATACTAACCAGAAGGGAGATACAAAATACGTCAGTGAGCGAGTAATGCCATGTGAAAGATCTTACCTGAGACACTGTGGCATGAAGACTACAGTATTCTGCTGGGAAGCAGGAAAATTTCTCAGTGGTTTTAGGCCTAATAAGCTCTGATGGCTGTCAGAGTGGCAGAGTTAGAGGCAGAGAGCTGTGCCTGGATGCTTCCCCAACTATAAGGAATATATTATTCAGTCATTGACTTCTTATGCAGAACCTCCTTCCTCCAAAGTTATTGCAGAGAGAAAAGAAAAGCTCTCTCTTCTTTTTCCTTGTTATATATCCTGGGGGGTGTTTGTTTTGATTTAAAAGTCTCTGTAACAAGAGGGTAAAGAGTGTCAGAAAAAAATGCCTTTCTCTCTCTCAAAAAAAACAACATTGGTTGTTTTCGGTCTTCCTTGTTTCATTGTGTTCCAGCTGAACAGCTGTGAACATTTTCTTCATGCCTTCCTTGTTGTTTTTATCTTCATTGTTTTTACTACTTGAGCTCTACTTGGACGTTTCTTTCAGGTGTACCTACAGGGGTAAAACAAGGCTGCTCTTGGGTCTTTGATCTGGATCTTCAAATAAAGAAACTGAGTATTTGTACCTCTCTTTCATCCAGGTGTCTGAGTACTCTGTGAACACTAATAAGTGCTGCTTCATGCCACCATGCAGACAAGCTGAGGTTGACGCTGGTCTCTGTGTGATTGGAGGTGCAGAGAATTAAGGATGCATGTGAGAAACAGGAACAAGCAAAAAAATGACTGGAAGATCTTCCTCTTAAACATTGTCCATCGGCACTGTGCTCAGTCTGAGATAGAAAGTATGGAAAAGTCCCTTAAAGGCCATCTAGTCCAACCCCCCTGCAGTGAACAGGGACACCTACAGCTACATCGGGGTGCTCAGAGCCCCAGCCAGTCTGACCTTGGTTGTCCCCAGGGATGGGTCATCCACCTCTCTGGGCAACCTGTGCCAGTGCATCACTGCCCTTATTTTAAAAAAAGGTCTTGCATCCAATCTAAATCTCCCTTCATTTAGTTTGAAACAGTTTCCCCTAGTCCCATCACCACAGGTGCTAAAGAGTCTGTTCCCCTCTTTCTTATGGCCCCCCCTTTAGATACGGAAAGGCTGCTATCAGGTCACCTCAGAGCCTTCTCTTCTCCAGGCTGAACAACCCCAGCTGTCTCAGCCTGACCTCACAGGGGAGGTGTTCCATCCCTTGGATCATTTTTGTGATCTTCCTCTGGACATGCTTTAACAAGTTCTTAGATATCACACAAGCTAGCAGCTGTTCAAATGCAGATGGTTCCAGATCCACTGCTGGTGTGTTTTCTCATACCCTCTGGAATCTATAATTCCAATTTTAAGAAATGAAAGGTGTTGTATGCTTTGCTACAGTGAGAACTGTGCCCATGTATAGCTTAATGCACAGCTGTACTTGTAGCTGGAGGGTATGGTTTCACACAACACTTTAAGAAGAACGAATAAATCCTGGCCCTGCTGTTTAATTGGGACAATTTGCTTATCCTGCAATCAGAACTGGAGTGAGGACGGTGAGGGAGATAGGGAGTTTGTGGTAATGGAAGGGAGGTAGCTACTAGTTCTGCTCACTCATAAACCAAGCTTTTATTGACCAGGATAAGTTCAGATTATATATGTGTCCCAACAGCCAAGTTGCTTCTGCAGCTGCAGGGCAAAGTGTCTGTGGGGTCTCATGGCAAGGACTTTGTGTCAGACCTCCACCATGAGGACTCAGCAGCCTCAAGAGAGGGGCCAGCTTGGAAGCTTTGTAACTCTGGAGGAAAAAAAGATGGGAAAAAGCTCTAACAACTGTACTGATATCAAGATTGGTATTATAATGCCACAGGAAGGGATTCGTTTTTTTCACAGGTACACTATGAAAGTTAAGGAAAAATAAGAAAATATGCGCTCATTGGACACGTTGGTTTAATAATGTAATAAGTATATAATGAAGGAAGCTTTCTAAACAAAAGCAGAGCATGGATGGAAATGCAGGAGAATATGCAATGAGAACAAGCTGGATGGCAGGAGAATTCCTCAAATGGGCCTGAGGATGGGAGGGCAAAGGGAGGAGCCAGTGGGTATCACTACTGACTGCTGCCTCTGAAGAGTCTGATAAGAACCACTGAGCTCAAATTATTTAATTCCAGCACACACATTATAAAGACAAACCTGTTATTAATGGAAATGCTCTCCTAATATGAAAGGCAATGTGGGGTTGTTCTTGTTCTTGCTATATGTCTTGTGAAATGGCGGATAGAGACAGCTGAAGTGCCTCTCTGTGCTAGGTCGTGGTTACTGACTGAGGAGAATTTTTTTAGAAAGCGATTATATTCCTTTCCATGATAATAAAACTCTTCATGGCACTCATTAATAATGCTGAGGTTCCCCAGGTAGCTGCCATGCCCTGCTCCTAGCACAGAGCTTTCCCGTTTTTCAGGCCCGGGTGTGTAGGGATGGCTGCATGTGTTTCCTATATCTTTGCAATCCTCCTTTATGAACTGCTATTTCTCATCCAGGAATAAGCCTGGGAGTGGCCTGATGCTTCTACCAGAAAAGGTGGACATGGCTGTGCAGCACGTGAGCTGTCAGATGCGGGTGAGCCTAGCTCTGCACTGCCATTGTACTGTGAAAGCATCAGCATCTCCTCATGCAGGCTGGGAAGTTTCACCTTGAATCTCAACTAGGACAACTTGTACTGTGTTGTTCCTGGAGGACATGCAGTGCAAACTAACCAGTGATGGCAGAGAGATGTGCTGGATGTGATTTCCTCCCCCCACCTCTGACTCTGACACTTTTACAAAGTGTGGAAATCTCACTTAGGGTCATA
Organism: Coturnix japonica; assembly: GCF_054131305.1. Classification (NCBI taxonomy): domain Eukaryota; kingdom Metazoa; phylum Chordata; class Aves; order Galliformes; family Phasianidae; genus Coturnix; species Coturnix japonica. The sequence continues at coordinate 111,201,307 of NC_140663.1, forward strand.
TCTGAGCATCTCTGTGGATATTCATAAATCTGTCAAGTTTTGCTCAACTAGCACTCAACAAACACAGCTGAGTTGTTTGGCTGAGACAGTCCAGCACCATATTTCTCCTCAGGTAAAGGAGCTGAGAAGAAGCAGAGGGCAGAGGAGGAGGATTTCAGCCCCAGCACAAAGGTTTGTGCCTTGCACTTCCATGCAGACTAGGGAGGCTGGCACATTCTGGAAGTGGGGCTGCCCTTAGGGAAGAGGGAGAGGTTGATTGGAGCTGGCGCTGTGAACAGCACTTGGCTGCCAGAGCTGCCAGCTTCACTTAAAGACAATAAAGGCCCACGTGCTTCACACAACAGCAGAGGCTATGGGTGTTGCAAAAATCAACCACTGCTGACAGTATGCTGAGGGATAAGCCCAAGTCCAGAGCTGCTCCTTGAACTTTGAACACTGAACTCCACCCGAATGCCAGATGCTGAGATGGAGGATACCCACAGAATCCTGGTTTGAAATACTCTTCCAGCTAAAGATCTGTTTTAAAATGGTACAAAAGTAGACATCCTAAACTTCTCTGTAATTTAGTTAGAGTTTATTTCATGTTTGTGACTCAGCAACCTGGCAATAGAATGCCTCCATCATTCCCATCATACAGGGCAGCATGTTTATAGAAAGAAGAACCAATTATCTTGGTTATGTTGATCTTGCTGAATGACAGCAAGAAATGCAGCCAAGACTGCTTCTGGGCAACAAATCTCTCTTATTTCCCTCAAAGCCACAGGTGTATTTTGCCCAAGTGAAACAAGAGCAACAAGCCGGTGAGGCCAGTGAGCCTTCATCCTCTGACATGGCCACCATCCTCATTCCTCAGTGGGATGCCCCAGGCACTTGTTCCCATCGTGGGCACCTGGCTGCCAAATAGAATCACAGAACAGAGATAAATATAATACTCCTCTGCACATGGAGCTGCTCACTGGGATCACATGCATGTAAGAAATTCTGCTTCGGACCCTTTGTTTCTGTCTCCTTTGTGTTTAATCCTTATGGCCTCCTTGCTCTTTCCCTCCCAGATCTTCACAGTCTGTCAGATTTCTTGGTTTCACAGCATGAACTTGACTTCAGAGATGCTGGGTGACTCCTGGCAAGATGGAGATATGTTGAAGTGAGTGTGTTTTTAAAGAAGACCGTGGCTGCTGGCATAGTTAGTTGTGTTACTTGGTCTCATAACTCCACCTCAGGGCTCATGTCTCTCTTTGGGAATGAAGCTGTGCTGTGAGAGAAGCAGTTATTGAAGAAGACAGATAGAAAGAGGTCAGAACATCCTTGCACCCAAAATACAGCTCGAGTTTCTAGGAGGTGACTAACCTGAGAAAGGTGGGGAAGAAATGAAGACTGTGAGAGATGAAACAGTCAGGCAAGATAATTTGGTGTTAACTGGGGGGATTAAAGAGTCAGTCAAAGAAAAAGACAGGAATGCAGAGGGCTGCAGAAGATAATCACTGTCAGAGGTCCCTGAGCTGGTCCCCATGGCACCATTCTGCTCCTGAAATGGCTTCTGGTGGACAACCACACAGCATCAGTGATACCCACCCTCCCAGCAAGCTTCACACACTGTGTTCATGCTGAAACATGATAGGTGGCATGGTCAGCCCTGCCATGAGAGCCTGGCATTGCTCCAAGCACATGCACACATTCTGGCTCATCAGTCTGCTGCAGGGCACAGCTGGCAGCACAGGCCTGTGGGGCAGCACCAGGAGGCTGGGGAATGCAGATGTGAGCTTTGTTTCTGTCTGGGTAGAACAGACACAAGGGACACTGAAGAAAAGGCAAATTGGATGCAGTCTGACATTTCAAACTGCCCAAGTATGAGTCTGTGAATTCAGACACAGTGCTGTCTGAGGTTACTGAAAACCTTTTTCCTCTTAGTCTCAGTTCTGATGTAACTGAAATACACCATCAGCTAAGCTTCAGTGCCAAGTTCCTTTTCTTTCCTCTTTCCTCTTCTTTCCTCTCTTTTTTTTTCCTCTTTTTTTCTCTTTTTTTCCCCCTCTCAGTTCTCCTTTTTCCTCATATTTTCTCTCTCTCTCTCTCTCTCTCTCTCTCTTTTTTTCCCTAAGATTTCAATGAAAACATATTCCAATCCTCAAAGCAGTGTATCCATAGAATGGCCTGGGTTGAAAAGGATCACAATGATCACACAGTTTCAGCCCCCCTGCTATGTGCAGGGTCACCAACCATCAGACCAGGCTGCCCAGAGCCACATCCAGCCTGGCCTTGAATGCCTCCAGGGATGGGGCATCCACAACCTCCTTGGGCAACCTGTTCCAGCGTGTCACCACCCTCTGTGTGAAAAAACTTCCTCCTAATATCTAACCTAAACCTACCCTGTCTTATCCTTTCAATATGTATGACTTTGGAAAAAAAAAACCAGTTTTTTAAAATTACTACTGACCTTTTGCGATATCTAAATCAAGAGCAACAAGGGTCTGAGGGTAGGTGCTGGAGTGAGATGGGCATGAGCCAGTGGCTGAAATAAAGGAAATAGCCATGAGTGTGCTGAAAGCCTTGACTTGTCCCTCCAAATATGTTCACATGATCAAAAAAAATAAAACAACAAAAACAACTTTTCATTTTCAAAGTTTAATGTCTCTCAAATTCAAGTCTCTTTAAGGTGCCTCATACTGAACAGGCAAAAGGAAGATGCAAAGGAGCTGTAGGCCACTTCTTGGAGAATTAGATCAAATCTATGTATTATTGTTTAAATCTTACTTTGAAATTATCCATAGTTTCATCTACTGGGTGTTTTTTTTTTTCTAATGTTTTTAAACAGTCGTGGACTGCATTTTTGGAAGAAATGTTATCAGTGATCTTTTATTTAAATTCAGAAACGGGGAGTAGCTTTCCTGATCCTCCAGCCACCACTAAATCAAGGAGGATTAAGCAGTGTGGGGTGCATTTCTCACTCATGCCCACTTAGGCTTTTTTTCCCCTGGAAAGTTACGGCCTCTCCTTTTCAGCTGACATTACACACCAATCATCACCATTGGTGCTGAAAGCTAGGCTAGCATTTGTGGCAGCAGCTACTTCTCTATTAAATCCCTGTGCACCAGGAAAAATGCCAATCATCCTTCAGTCTCAGCACCCAGACCCTGAGGGGTTGGTTAATGGTGACATCCTGGCCATGGAGAATGTGTTGTCAGAGCAAACTTCTTCCTGGAGCGATAACACAGGCACAGGACATCATCTGTAACCCAGGGACCTACTTCCTTAGGAAAGCCAGGCAGACAGAAGCTAAGCATTGGGAAGGAGATCTAGGTCATGTCTAGAGACCCCTGACCACATGGAGTCCTGCTGAGGTGAAGTTACTAGCAATGATGAAGGCCCGATTGAAGTTCTTGCAAAAGCCTCCTGTCACCCAGAGTTTATAAACAAAAAGGGAATTTGGCCCTCTATCTTGAAAGTGTTTTTAACTGGAACTAAATTTTCCATCAAATCCTCTAAGTTCTGCAGGTCTCGCATAAGAGCTGGGGAATTCGTCTGCAGCTCACTCAAAAAATGAGAGGAAAGAAAAAAGATTTTAGTGAATAAAATGAAAACCAGAGTAAGAAAGTAAGCGTGGTAGATTCAGCATTATTTGTTTTTACATTGATTTTATGCTGCCCCCACAAATTCTATATGCCACGGCTTTGTATATTAAGAAAACATGTGCAACGTGGAAAGTATTAGGGAAATGCTGTAGGGGTTGCGTTAGAGGAGGGTCGTTACTTCTGGCTGTCTGAGGAGCCGTCTGGAGTAGAGGAATGTGTGTGTCAGCTGATTAAGACCACAGAAGCGATTAGCAAGGGAACTGTTAACAGCGCACCATGTCAATGCACATCTTTAGGTTAAGGAGTTAATTGCCTCTCTCAAAACTGCGGTTTCAAGACTTCTGCAGACCTGGGAAGAAAACACAGTGGTGGTTTACACTTGATCTGCATTTTTCAATATTTGTTTCACAAGTACGCAGGCTAGAAACATTTCTTTCTAATGCCAGGCATTTTAATACCAAGGGAAATGACCACAAACTACACGTGCTCACACATTACCTCCTCTGCTTGCAAAACCTTTTTCTTTTTAATGAAGCTCTTTCTTGATCTATAAAATGTGCTTCTTCAAGAGTTTAAGTGCAGGTACAACACTGCATTGTCTGCTAAAGCACTGATGTGTGGAGTCCTTTTCCCAACTCCCATCAACAAGAAATTGCCAGTCATCCCCTCCCATCCTCTTCCCATCTTCATAAACCAGAAGAAATAGATGTTTTTTTTTATTGGCAGATAGCCCATGCCTGGAGACATGGGAGGGATCCTGGCAGGGCTCTGTGCCACCTAATCAAATTCTTGGTGCTCCGGTTCATTACAGGGCAATTGGACTAGGTGGCCTTAAGGGTTCCTTCCAACTCAAACCATGCTATGATTCTAATAGGTCTAGATTTGAGAGGATGAAAAAGGGGAAATAACTGTATCTCAAGACTCTTTGGTGCCCTCCTGCTGCCAGAAGCCATCCTGGTGGCAGCTACCTTGTGGGGTGTCCTGGGGAGAGTCTGTGTCTCCCCATAAGCCTGATATCTTCCCTAGACCTCAGACTGGCTGCATCAAACCCAAGCAACTGCTCTTCAACTGAAAGATAGAGGCGACACCCCACAGGAGAACCAGGTAGTCTTGCAAGAGATAAGTCTCAGGCCAATTGAGACTTTTGGAGGTTCTCCTGAGCTAACACAGAAACACAAAGGAAAACAAAGGTGAGACATGAATCCAACAGAGTTGTACCATCCTTAAGAAAACATACCAAAACAAAGTGACTGATATGGACTGTCTTTCACTGCTGCTCCTGGTATAATCGCACCACACTAAGACAAAGTTGGGGTGAGCAGGTACTGCTGCTCCCTGTGCTGCTTGTAATTTGCCTGTAGGCAAATTAAACCAAAAAAAAGTTGGAATCAAACAGAGGAAAAATAAATAGTAGTTCAGTTCATCTTCTCTGCTTCCTCTTTGCCCAGCATCCCATAGATTGCAAACCAGAGGGATACACAAGAGGCACAATCTATAATCAAGTGGCTAGAATGTGGAACTGGTCTTTCCAAACGCTACGTGCTGGGAATGACAGCCAGGGTTGCAGACACTGCCAATAGCTGCTTAACACAGCCTCAAGTACTTGCAAGAGTGAGGCACCAGCGGGTTTAAACAGTGGGAAATGTTCTCTATGGTCCAACTTGATCCTTAACTTCAGCAGAACTGACTCAAATTTGCACAGACACTGATGGATTCAGGGGTTTATTTCAATGCTTCTATTCTCTTTTTTTTTTCTTTTTTTCTTTTTTTTTTTTTTTTTAACAGCTGGTCTTGTCTTCTTTAGATATGAGTTCTCCTTGAGATATTCTGCATTTAATTATCAGCTGGGACAGAGAGCTCGCAAGCACAGCTGTTATTGCGACATCTCAGTGCTTTGACTTTCAGGCTGAGATGGAATGAACTGTGCAAAAATGAAAAATCAAGAGTAAAGCAAACTTTCCCAAACTTTCAAAACAAGCTGAAGTGAGGAACAGGTTGGGTCAGACCAGATGGGCCATGGCAGTGAGTCAGAGGGCTATGTGGTGGTGACACCGCATCATAGTGCTCTGCCTCTGCAGGAACACGGCAGGAAAGGGTTGCCATAAGCATCCATGGGGGTGGGTGAGGGCTTGGCTCTGTGCTGATTTGGTCAAGAGACCTTAATTCCTTTCATGACTGGGGCCTGTATCAGCTTGGGTTTGTTGATGATGCTGTTTGCAGAAAGTATTTGGCTGTTGCGCCTGGCACAGGTGACACTATGGGCTCCTTGTCTTGTGTGCTAAAGCTGTGCTGAGTATGTCACTGCAGGGCAGGGGTGGGGGCAGCCCCTCCCACCACACAGACCCCAGATCCTGCAGCGTCCCTCTGGGCCAGGGTTTGCAGGCAGGGTGGCCATGTGCCAGTGTGCCCTGTGGTGGGTTCACAACAGTTGAGTTCAGCTCAGTTCCACCAGGCTGCTCCTTCACTGCTCTAGCTCCCCATGGGTCCCCATTGCAGGCAGCAGCTTCCCCAGCACTCCTGCCCCACCGTGGGCCCCTCTCCATGGTCTGCAGCTGCAGCCCAGGGCTGGTCTTGTAGGGGCTCTTCAAGGGCTGCAACTCATTCAGGTCTCATCCACTGCTGAACTGTGGGGCATGCCTAGAGCCAAGGAAGAGGCTGACAATGGGGTTCACCTTCCCTTTCCAGTCAGGCAAAAAGCAGGCAGCTACCCAAACCCTCTACCTCTGATGCTCCTGCTCCCTATGTGACTGCCACCCATATGTATTTCTCACCTGGTGCTTTCTGGTGGCCAGCACGAATGGCCTTGCAGCAGACCAAAGAATGTGATTGCTTTGGGTTAAAAAGACTCAATTCCGGCCAGGCTGGTGTCAAGACAATTCTGTTTCTCAAGCTGATTAACAGCACTGCCTCAAGATGACTTAAAGCACCAATGCTGCTGGGGACATAGAAGGATGCTGAGAGCCTCCTGCACCCAGCTCTGTGCCCATCAGCACCAGGGCACAGCAGGAACTGGCCTCCAGAAGCACTCATCTCTTCCTCTTTGTGAGGAAGGAGCCCAGATGACACCAGAGCTTTAACTCTTGCCTAGGTGGAATTAAGCAAGATTAATCTCACCTCTGACAGCTTCCCAGGGACACGGAAAAGAATGTGGCAGAGAAGGATTTGAATCCGGATTTCCTTGGCTTGTGCCCTGATGCTAGGACAATCTTCCCTCTCAGGGGGCAGGCGTCTGAGAGCCAGACTTGTCTGCAGCATCAGTAGCGAATAATCAAACACCGTGACAAGTAAAGACAGCCTCAAGCACTTTTTGCTCTCAGAATTAATCAGATTATTTCCCTGGGATAATATTTTATTAATGCAACCGTAACACATTCCATTAATACATTTATTTATAAGCCTGTCATAGGCTTCTACTATTATGCACTGCCTAGGTTGCTGCTTTACGAAGGTCAGCACCTGCCTCCATTGGCATCAGTGGAAGTCTTCCAGTTGTCTTCATGCAAATGATGGATCAAGTCCAGATCTTTCAGACTAATTCTTAGCTGGTTACAGAGAAGAAAGAGGGCCAAAGAATCCAGTTCCCAAGCTTAGAGAACTGGATTTCTAGCAGGGCAGGATTTCAGGCAGCTTTATGGAACTCTTATTGCCCATGAGGGAAAATAATCTCTCTGACTAGCTCGTCCTGCATTAGCTTTCCAGTTCAGCTCTCTGACTCTCGAGCCAGGGCAGTCCACACTTCATCACTCTACTGAGCACTTCTGCACCTGCCACATCCATGTTATTAGGTCACCGCTGATCAAATAATTCAGCCTCTCTGAAATGACTGTACTCAAGAAGTGGGCTATGTGCTGAGGTCAGTACTGTTTACTTCAAGGCTGGTGGTACTGGTCAGCATTGTTGGGTTCAGGCACATTCTGAAGGAAGAAGAATTATTGAGGAAACAGGCTGGCTTTGCCAGAAAAAGAGGCTGTGATTTATCTGCCCTGAGAGTGCTTTCTGAACAGAGATCACTGTTTGCCAGTATCCCCAGGACACATTAGCAAGAATTCAGCTTTATGAGTTTTCCCCATAAAAACATGAAGCTAGATAAAAAGATAGCAATTGCTAAATCTGAAATATACACAGGCTACAATAAACCATCAAAATACAGCAACGAATATCTTCTATTATCTTTACAAATCTGAATATGGTGGTTTGTACAGAAGCTGTTATGGGTATATCAAAAGCCGAGCCCTACAGCTGCATTCCTGCTCTCTCAGAGTATTGGCTATTCCTTAAAGCGCCAGCCACTGGAAGCAAAGGATTAGATAAAAGTAAGCTTAGATTTCATTATAAAAAATCAGTGGCCAAGCATTAGAAAGGGGCCCTAGATAAAGAGGAAAGATTCAGGGTCAGAAGACACATTAAACAAGCGTCCCATTTCATTTTTTGTTCTCGCTCTCTAGAAGCCCACCTCCTGTATTTGAAAGCCTGATTCATAGGTTTGAATCACTGGGAGTTCAACACCTTGTCCAACATGGCCTGGTGCAAGTAAACTTCGAACCATTTAAAGCAAAGTTGTTTTTCCTGCTCATTTCTTAATTCCCCAGAGAGCTTTTCTAATTTAATTTACTTTTACATTTCATTCGACTTGCACAATGCTAACAGACCGGTCTTCCTGAGCACTGCAGCTAGTTCAACTTGCAGAGTTACTGCTTTAAACTTTCAGCACCTGTTTGCAGGGACATTATGCATACAGCAAACAAATTCACATTCCTACATTTGACACCCACTTCCCATTTTATTGAATATAAAACAAGGAAGAACTTCTTTACTGTGAGAGTGACAAAGCCCTGGAACAGGCTGCCCATTGAGGTGGTGGAGACTCCCTCTCTGGAGCTATCCAAGACCCATCTGGACATTTTCTACGCAACCTGCTGTAGGAAACCTGCTTTAGCAGGTGGTTGGACAAGGTGATCTCCAGAAGTCCCTTCCAGCCCCTACAGTTCCGTGGTTCTGTGAAATACACATCTTAAAACAACTGGCAAAAAATAACAGCCAGTAACACACCCACCCAGGCTGAGGATTGATGTAAATAACCCGCATCCACCCAACAGATCAGAGGATTCTATGGCAGTCGATGAACAGCTGACTTGATCTCTTTTAGACAAAAGCTGAATCTGAGGCCTGAATTGTTATTTCTCCCCTAATGATACAGGTCAACTATGTAAGGCAAGCTAAACGGTGATTTCTGAGTGCAGGAATGAGAGCAAGTCTCAGAAGGCTCTGCAGACTCGAAGAGGAGAAATACATTCACTTTATCAATAAAAAATATACTGAATAGGAATAAAAATTGAGATATTTAATAATTTTATTAGAACTAATTTTGATGTCTCAATCTTCTCCTGCCATTGATCCTGCTTCTGTTTCTTTTTGAGACCAAATAGTTTAGTTTACTAATGAAACACTTCCGGATGTAAAAACTGCCTGCAGAATCCTCCTTCTATCTGCAAGTTTCCCAAGCCCAGGCTCAGCACGACCATTACCATAAGCTGCAGAGCAGCTCAGGAGGTTGGGATTTGCCCTCTCAGGAGGTGCTCACAAGCAGCGCTGTTATCTGAGCGAGTGGAAATCAAAGCAGGCAAGGTCAGAGGACAATTTTTATCTGCCTGAAGATGCACATTTTTAAGCACTGCTTTTCAGTGAGATACGGGCTCTCAGCCAGCCAAGGCCTGATGTTTCCTTTCCAGCTCACGCAGAAACTTTTCCACGCAGCTCACTGAGAAACGCCTGGTTACAGAATGCGCCAGCCATGGGACAGGGTGGCTCACACCGTTGGCTTAAAAACATTATTGTTGTCAAATGATGTCTTGGGTTCAATGCAAACGTTGAGAAAAGAGTGACAGAGAGAAATTCACACCTCCATTTACAAGATTGTACAGTGCTATCTAAAAAAACTCAGTCCTCTGTGATGATTCCACCTGCCCTGGATGTCGAGCTGATGTTTGCAGGGCTGCCAAATGGGGAAAAACAAAAAAAAAACAAAAGAAGACAAAACTACTGGGTGTCATGATGGCATCGTTTAGAGTCACTGCTTTAGAAATTAAGTAACAGCAAACTGGCTTCAGTTTTGGCTTCCCTGTTTCAAAAAAACAACATAAAGAAGGGGAAAAAAAAAAGAAGACAACAGGGAAAGAGGAGACAGAGCAGTCTGGGAAAGAGCAGAATGAACAGATGGGAATTCCTCTGTCTATACTGGTGAGTAGCAACACATCAAATGATAAACAAAAAATGCGTACCAAATAATCAACAGCAAACTGCATATCACTGAGTATTTATCACAGTATTTATCAGCTATACTGATTCAGAGAAGCAGAAATGCAGCAGTCAGAAGTGACGCCCATGCTGCTGTACAGCAGCAGCTCATGGCTCTGAGGTGGCAGGAACAGTCTCCAGCCTCAGCATGGCTTCTCCGCGTCTGCGCACTGAACTGCTGTTGCCCACCTCGAGGCCCTTTCTTCTTCCTCCAGCAGTTTCGGCTGCTGCCTCATACCAGTGATATCACAGCCCATAAAGCCAACCCTATCCTGGGCTGCATCCAAAGAGGAGTGGCCAGCAGAGCGAGGGAAGTGATTCTGACCCTCTACTTTGTACTGGTGAGGCCTCACTTGGAGTACTGCATCCAGATGTGGGGTTTTCAGTAAAGGAGAGACATGAACTGTTGGAGTGCATCCAGAGGAGGGCCACAAAAATGATCCATGGGATGGAACAACTCTCCTATGAGGACAGACTGAGAGAACTGTGGCTGTTCGGCATTCTGGGGACACCTGAGAGCAGCCTTTCGGTATCTAAAGGGGAGCTACAGGAAAGAAGGGGACAGACTCTTTAACAGGGTCTGTGGTAATAGATATAGGGGAAATGGTCACAAACTAGACTATCTGTACAGGGTTCTGAGCACCTGATGTAGCTGTAGGTGTCCCTGTTCACTGCAGGGGAGTTGGACTAGATGGCCTCTAGGGGTCCCTTCCAACTCAAATGATTTTATGATTCTGTGACATCTGGAGCATCATCTCTATGTGGTTTGCATTAGCGTAGCTGAGTCTCAGAGATTATTTCTGTAACTTCTTCCAAGCTCTGTCAAGTGCTCCTGAGTGTCTATACTCATGTCCCGAGCAGAGCACAGGTTTCAATAGACGGCTTACAGAGCAGACAGGCCACAAGAAGTCACAAAACAAACGGCACCCCGCCAACGTGTTGTGAAGAACCCTCTGCTGTGCCACCTGCAGCCCAGGCTGCTTCCCAAAACCACCCAAACCAGAGCAAAGCCATAAACCCAGCCAAACAGAGCAGCCAGGCCTCCCAGACTGCAGGCTGGGAGCCAGTCAGTGCTTTGGCTCTGCTCAGACTTTCCAGCTCACGCAGAAACCAGCAATCCAGTAACACTGCCATCACTCCTGTGTCTGCACCATCACTGCTCCTCATTTCTTGTCCAGGGATTTCTCAGGCTCTGGTGTCTGGGTTACCACAGAATCATACAACCATATAATCATTAAGGTTGGAAAGACCACTAAGATTATCTGATCCAACCACCGGCACATCACTACCATACCACTAAACCATGTCACTCAATGTGACATGTACGGAGAATGCCATGTCAGTCTGTGGGCAGATCTGCTGGGCAAGTTGGATCAGCATGTCACCTTGGCAAGGTCCAACATGACCAATGACTTCAGCAGCATCAGTTTCTTCAGTGTCCAGAGTAAGACACCCTGAAGGAGCCTCTTTGTGTTGGCTGGGAGCAACGCCTGCCAGCATGGCTCCACATGTGTTCATGGCTTCGGGATGTGCACACCCTGCTGACCCGAGGCAGCTTCTATGAAGGGAAATTACTGCAAGAATTCCTTAATGAAATAGGAAGCTATTATTTCTCATTGACTATTTAGTGACCTTAAGGAAAAGCACAGGTCTGGGAAACAAGGTGCAGGTAAGATCACACGCCAGCTTTTCTCTTGTAGATAAAAGCATGAAACCTATAGCAAACAATGAACACTTTGTATCAAGCTGCTTAAGGCGAGTATCATCGATTTAACATACCCTCACACTGTGATGGACAGCATGAACTACTTAAAGAATTAAGTGACCTGGGAATGAAATAACTTGTATATCAAGTGGCAGTTCTACATATAATCCTACTGATAGCGAGGCGTTCAGCAGAGCTTTTTTAAGCACATTGCTTTGGTGTGTGGGGCTGGAGCAAAGTGGTGGACATGCAGCGCGACTCCTCCGCCACCTCAGAAATGTAATTACTTCATCTGTTCCCAAGTGATTTCTCTTCGTCTTGGTCCCACCCTTACTGGAGACTGACACCATTTCCTCTCTTCCCCTTGCCTTACCATGCATGATAGCTGCTGTCACAGGGCTGGACACACTACTACTGCTCCACTACTGCCCTTCTCCACAGCAAGGACAGTCTGTGGCAGACAAGTTACCTGCACGTTTCCTCTGTTATGTCCATGTTTCATTGAAAACCACAGCACACTGATGAGTAAATTCCTTTAACAAACCAAGGACACGAAGTAAAAAGTGACTCTTAAGACGTGCTGCATGAATAGCATGGATTCACTAGCGTGCCATGATTTGATCTCATGCACCCAAGGCCTCCTGCTCCTGTCTGTTTGAGGCATGCAGGGCCAAGGAGGCTAGTGGGAGAGGTGAAATAGAAGGAGTGAGGAGTTTCGAATCCCCCTGTGGCGCAAGTGGTAGAAGTGCCGCTCTGCTACACAGAGGCTCGAATCCCGGGGGCTGGACTCGATGATCTCTAAGGTCCCTTCCAACCCGCACGAAACTATGAAACTATGAAACTATGAAAGTGGCAGGTGAAGGAGCTCTTACCCAGCTATGGGCTATGGATACCCAGGGGTTTGTTCGTTTGTTACTTTTCCTTCAGTTAGCTTTGCTGCAGAATCCACGTGAGCATCCGGCCTCATCACACATGCTTGACGCAGCATTACCTTAAAAACAGTGGAAGAATAAAAAAAGTGCTTTTGAAGCTTCTATTTCTTTTCTTTCTCACTGAGAACTACTTTTCTACAGCAGGAAGATGCATCGTTTGTTTCTTAAGAAATATAACGGGAATCCAAACATGGAGAGGCAACTTGGAATTGCATGAAGGCACCCTGGAGTGCCATACAACTGTAAAAATTAAGAATGGAAAAGTCATCTAAATCCATTCTGCTGCCAAAGCTGAACAGCTCCCTACAGGATATTTACAAGTTTTTAGCACCTTGGCCTTGTGCCTCACGTGCACTAGAGACATATTTCCAGGCCAATAAAACATCCCTTGTCATAGCTTAAAGCTGCAAGAATTAATTTATCACTAATTATTTCCTATTTAAAGACCTGCTCTTTGGATAGCTGGGACATAATTCTTGAAAATCACACTCATTGAAGTAGAAGTGCACCATCCCCTCCAGCTCACTGCCTATAAAGGCCAGCCCTTCAGACATTTTACTTCTCTCTATTTAGTTTCAACTCTCACAGCCAACAGGCTGCCCTCAATACCTACCTGTCAGCCTGGGGGACAGAGATCGCCAATTGCAGGGGTACTGCTGGGGAGCAACTTGGTTCCTTTCCCTGCTCCTCCTTGGGCACCTCCAAGCCAAGGGAATGGGGCACACATGGAAGGGCTTTTCCTGTGTTTGTGCTGTCAGGGTGAGAGAAACATAGACCTCTTCAGGCTTATCATGCAGCTAAGCCTGACCTCTGACAACATAAGGCCTGGCAAAGGAAAGATGAAGGTTTGACTTAACAGAAACCTAAGGAAATATGATTTCACTTTAAATAAGTCTCTCTTTGTCTCTCCCTCACGTACACACAATCCCAGTTTAAGTGATTTCATCTTTCATAGTTGAAGGCCAGCCATCTCGAGCCTCTATTTTTTCCATACTGCGTCACAGTTACTACCCTCCTGTCTGATCTGCACGATCAACATCTTAAATAAACCACAAAAGCAAGGAAATTTGAAGTTACTGGACACTTTTATTTTAATGTAGCACCCGGTTCCATATCACATACATTTCCCAAACATAGATGGGCACAGTATAGAGCGCTATACATTTTGTAGCTTACCACATGGACATTCTGCAGCTGTGAAAACAAATTGCTTAAATCTGGCTATCTACTTCATAAGTTTAAATTCAAATATATAATAGCTTCAGGATATTTTTTTAGATTAATAACGATAATGCTTGCAATACGATTTTTGTATCAAAAAATCAGTAACAGAGTAAAACATAATGCATGTGTCCATAGCACATTATCAAGAAGATAACTGGAAAAAGCCTTAAACTACATAATTTCTTCTCAAAGGTACTACATCATTTTGAGATCTTTTTCCTAAAAAAATAGTTTTACTCTTCAGTCAATAAAATATGTGACTTCAATAGGGCCTCTTTCCCATCTGACTTTCATAACTCTGTGTATTTTCTTGTCAAGGACTGTGCTTGCCGAAGGCCACAGGACTGACGGTGCTGGAAAAAAAGAGATCTCTTAACCCCTGGCTTGAATCTTCCAGGCTGTCGTTCTCCTATCCTGGAAGCCCCAGTGGGAAGAAGGCAGCTTACATACCAGTGAAAGGCAGTTTCCTTATCATGTCCACCCTAAACGCTCCCATTAAGTCTTCCAACCTCAGCCATCCCAGTGGAGTTATTTTCAGCCTGAGTCATCATCGCCCTGCATTGGTTAGCCCTGACAGCACTGGGCTGTGCATACCTCAATGAAAGCTGGGCAAATTCCTCTCTCCAGCATGGCTACAGAGTTCCTAGCAGTAACAGTACTGCTGTACACAAAGGATAAGTTCAGAGACAGTCTTGTGAGTTGAGAAGGATATTTGTCAATTTACCAACAGCAGGACTTGATCTAGTAGTTCACTAACATTTTTGCTACATCAGCAAAACTCTCTGGAAAAGAGAATGGAGAACTCTTGTGGGAGAGGTTATAGTGTTTCCTCTGCATTCTAGTATTAAATTAATAAATAGGAGAAGAGCATTGATCACCAAGGACTTATGTCTTTTTTTTTTTTTCACAGACAGTTTGTTTAGATGAATGCTTCTGAAGTGGAAACAGTTCACCTTGCATAATTATCAGGTCACTGTTTATATTTAAAGGCTCAAATAAAGATGGCTTGATCTATGAAGGTAACCATTCACTGTACTTGGCTAGACATTCTTCATCCTTCAGCACTGAACTACCGCATATCGAAACAAACACTTCACTGAAAGTCATCAGGTGTAACAAACACAAACAGATCCATAAAGAAGTGCATGATCCCTGGGGGTGTTCAAGAAACATTTAGATGTTGTACTGAGGAACATGGTTTAGTGGGAAATATTGGTGGACGGCTGGACCGTGTGATCTTAAAGGTCTTTTCCAGCCTTGGTGATCCTATGATTCTACGACGTGTGAGTGAACACTTATACATAAAACCTCACTTGGAAGAAGATCCTTATCTGGGATGTGCAATAGCCTCTTCAGGATCCTGCTCTGCCCAGGCTTGTCTTGTGGACAAAAATATTTAATTGTCCAAACTGGAATAGCTACAGGAAAGCAAAGACATAAAAAGGGGCACCTTGCATGGTCAGTGCACGCTCCCAGATGCTAGGAAGCTATGCTCTAGGTTATGTTCTTGGTTATCCTACCTTGTCGGAAATACTCTGCTTTGTACTAATGCTTACAGAAATGGTGAATCAAGGAAAACAAGATTTGGTGCATGGGAAGCTGCTGCTGCTCCCTGGTTAGGCACAAGCAGGTCCCCGCTTCTGTTCTGGGCCAGGCATGCCAGGGGCTTAAAACTGATAACTTTCCTGTGATCTGTAAATCTGCAGTACTGGATTTAGATGTGAATTTTGACCAGTCAGAGTCTGTTAATAGTAGCCACGGGCACAGTTGCATGAAACAACTGCCAGAAACACAACTTCATTGTGCCTTCTCCTGTCTCTCTCAAAATGTTAACAGCCTCCCCAAAGTAGCAAAGCTTTACTATTTTGGATGGGATATCACAAATTCTTAAGTACTGAGAAACACAGAGAAGGTTTTCAGGCAACACATGCACAACACACCTATATTTCTTGTATATCCTGCTTTGGTCTCCGTGTCAACTACTGTATCATCACAGCAAATACCACACCAAATGGAGTATGAATTAACTCATATTCTAGGCCATAAAGCTAAGCATGGGATTCGATTGCACCTCTCAAAATCTAACCTCAGTGATAGTCAATTTACCAATTCCTATGATAGACTAACAACTAAGTATACATTTCTCCATTGGTAATCAGGTACTTTAGGTGGAAAAATACAGAAAACAGACTTTTCTACTCTTAGATATTAGGAGGAAGTTTTTCACACAGAGGATGGTGATACACTGGAACAGGTTGCCCAAGGAGGCTGTGGATTCCCCGATCCCTGGAGACATTCAAGGCCAGGCTGGATGTGGCTCTGGGCAGCCTGGTCTGGTGGTTGGTGACTAGCAGGGGGGTTGAAACTACATGATCATTGTGGTCCTTTTCAACACAGGACATTCTGTGATTCCATGGTTCTTTGAACACCACCTATTCAACGAACAACTCAAGTGAAGTAAATGGAGGACAACACCAAAGGAAGCCCCTATCAAACACGAGAAAGTCACTCGCTGTCTTAAAAATGCAATGTGCATTTTTTTTCTTCAGAATCACTGAAAAGCTTTTCTTACAAATCACACATAAAAGAAAAAAAAAACAAAAGGTGCCATATGGTTATTTCCAATTTAATAGCGGGGGTTTATTAACCAAATGACAACACGAGAACTAAAACGCAAACATAGAAGAGCACTTAACCTAATTAAAATTTCAGGAATGACTCAATGTTACAAATAAACGATGTTAGTTTTCAAACAGCACTGCTGATAGCACACGGACAATAACTCTTTTGCAGCTTCCCAAGTGTCTGCGGCTCTCACGTTTTGTCACTGATCAGAAACGTCTGACACCAGCTAAGCAACAGTCCCACAAAAAAAGTTCCAAACCTGGAGAAATGTTGCTCATTCACACAGTGATGTTTAGTTGAATCAAAAGTAATGTGTTAAAAAAAAACACAGATTTTTGTTAACAATTCTGCAAACACTTATTTCCAACTTTTACCTTTGAATCCATATCCCACATCCGCAACCATTCCAGCAAAAATAATGTTTCCTCATCACTTTACACATTCCTGTTGGTGTCACTCTTATTTATCTCCAAACAAAACTCCTGGCTGCTCTGATGTCGTCCAATATCTCACTGCAGCCATGCTATGACACACCGCAAAGGGAGGCCACCAAGTTATTTCAAATTTGCTCCTCCTTCCTCTCTACCCCAGAGCCATCCTACAGCTAATGGGAGAATGTGTAAGACCAAAAATGGTCAAGAAAAGCCCCCAGTGTGTTGCAAAGTTTTTGCACGGTTTATACTTAAATTAAATCAATAAACAACTGGATACAAAACACATGCAGCACTGCATTTAAGATGACTAACAAGTAGGTTACATTCCCTAGCAGCACAGCACACATCATATCCATGAAGGGAGCAAGGTTGATAATATGTCTGAAATCACCCAGTATAAAAATACTGGCCCCTTAAGAGATAAAGCAACGTGAATTAGACAGCTTCCATCATGAGAACTGGGATTAAAGCCAGTGACCACTGTACCCATGAAAACCTTCCACAGAGTACAATTGGCCCTGGAGCAGACCAGGTAAAAACAATAATAATACTAATCTTTATTTCTTCATTTGAAAACCAGATGGGCATTAACAGCTTCATCCTATCAGCGATATCTCTAGTGAGGTGCAACAGAACCTTAATGAAAGCCTGCTGTACAAAGCAATTGTTTCCATTATACATTTTACAATCTCATGTGCTTCAGTTTTTCTCTCTTCTTTTGGAAATACAGTTCTTGCACATGTCCTTAAAACAAATTAGCAGCTGTTAAAACAACAAAGCAGACCAATACAAATATACTTAGGACAGCTTTTACAAAAAAAAAAAACCAACCAAAAAAAATGCCCAGAACGCATTTTTAACCTCTTGTTAGAAATACACTGTTGGTTTAAAGAAATCTTTTATGCAGAGACACCGTCAGTTGCAAGCAAGTGATCAAATATGGGTGATAGGAAAGAGTTATAGCTCAAAAAACAGATTTTTTTTCTTTTTTTTGTAATTTCCAAAATAATAAAAATTTAATATTTTTACTGTTCTCTCTTTTGATTTGTAACTTATAAAATACAAGTTCTCTAACATTAAAATACATCTGTGATTGAATAATAAACAGCACTAAGAAAATAATTATCTGACACATGATTGCGGGTAGAGACTCTTCGTCTAATGAGTTGGATTCCTGCTGTGCTTTCAATCCACAGGTCCTCTACCACCCTACAGGAACTGGTAACATCCAGGAACCCATCTCAGAGGATGGGTTTTACATTTAAACACCAATTCTGGAATTATGTACCTCTTAATATTTGGGATAGGAGGCATTGCAAGAATATGTATAAATCGGCGATTCTTGGCATAAATAAAATACTCTCATTCATTTCAGTGGCAAACTGCATTTACACGTTAGGCTGGAAAGAGGGAGGGAAGAGGGCAGAGCACCAGCCCAGAACCATCTGACAGTTTGGTATTTTCTTTCTGTACCTTCTCCATCTGCAGAGGCAAGCAGGTACAGCAGGGTGCAGAAGGCAAGCTGGGCACCCCACTGTGGTCACCTCAGTGGTTACAAGGCTGTTGGTGCACGTGCTCTGCTGCTGCACAGTGTGCTGGAGGTCACAAGACGGTTACAGGGCGAAGCTGCTCCAGCTGCGTTTCCAAGGCAATTCGTTCCTTGTGGACCTCCTGGAGGATGAAGAGAGACATGCTGTCACTTTTTCACAAAAAAAAGTGTGGCACTTGCACATAACCCTACACCCATGAAGAGCAGCCTGGCAAACTGTTGGTGCTGAGCGGAGGCCCAGGGCTCCACTGTTCCAGTAATTCTCCTTGCAGTCCCAAAACACCACACCACTACCACTCAACCACTGTGACTCCAGGAGACAGCGATGGAGCACAGCTGATCAGATGACAAGATAGGTACACCTGTGCTGGGTGATGCCATCACATTACCTGGACTTTTCACAAAGACAAGGTGAATCCTTTATTTAGACTTACTCTAGCTGCCAATGGTGCCATCTGCGCACAGATGGTAACTGTTCCTATAACACCTAATCTTAGCCACACATACAGTACAGTTATTCTCTTCCAGAAAGTTAGGAAGTATTGCAGTAGGTTTCATCTGAAAGGATGAAGAAGATTCTCTGCTGGCTCTGCCACACAACCAATAGCAGGGAGCTTTGTCACTGATGTTCAATGCATTCCTTACCTTCAGCTGCTGCTGGAGCTCACTGTTTAACCTGGCGAGCACAGCATTGGCTTCTTTGTTTTTTCGTATAGCAGTCTGAATAGCCCTTTTCTGCTTGGAAGACTGTCTGCCAGACAGATAAATAGAAAACATTTCAATTAACAACCCCAACAACAGTGGCTGATGCCAGAAGACCAGCCATCCATTCTGCGCATTTACACACTATACACACGGGACTATGCTTTGAAGACAAGTACAAACTACACATTCTAACAAAGAAAAATGCAACCCCAGAATGGGATGGCCAAGTCAGGCGGATGACCTGAAAGTGAAGTGGTCACTTTTCTTAATTCAAGCGACAGAAACATTTTAGGCTGTCTCAATTATTTTAAAAACTGATTCAGCTTGAGAAAAGCCCTTGCATAGTTGTACTTCCTGCAGTGCCTGCACATTAGCTGTTTGCAGACACTTGTAGAGTTTAATGATTTGGGAGTGGTTAAAAGAAAGCACACAGACCGTTCTATTCAGAAAGAAAGGACGTTGGCATGAAAATACAGCCTCAGATTATTTTGAGGAAGTACTGATCCTGAAGCTTCTTCACTTAGAAAATTCATATTCCTCCCCCCTGCAAAGTAGTTATTTCTACCAAAACCACCTGATGTCACCAACAGATACAGGTAGATGACTTACAGACTTGCCTCATCTCTTTTTCTGTGTAAATAAAAGATTCCTCACCTATTATCATTATGACTTTATGGCCCATGGTGACTGATTTGGAGGAAACTGCTGTCAGGAAGATAGGTATAAACAGAGACAGCTCAATACATAAAGATCAACCTATTCTAAGAGACGGAGGTAGTGAGAGGAGAAAGGAACAGAAAATATAGAAAACAGTGGCTGAATATCCAAGCCCTGATCAAAATAGGTTACTTTAAGGTTTTACATAGGGCAGCAAAAGTTAATTAATGATAAATTTATTCTAAAATAGATATTCTATTTAAACAAGACAGGATTAAGTTGAGACATTAACAAATGCTATAATCTGTCCTTGAACCACTACAGAATTTGCACTCCCCAAGGACAAAACAGTGCATTTTAGGAGTCTTATTTCTTCTAATCTCCATCTCTGAAACACAGATTTGGACTGTTGACAAACGGTTTGCCAAGAACTGTTCAACTGACTGGGGCCACTCAGGTTAGCTTCACTCTGAATCAGATGTCTTTGGGTGAAGGCAGGCTAGACAATTTCTGCCAAGGGAGATGTATAGACACAAAAGGGCTTCAAATGCCTTCATTTACCATTTCTTCTTCCCCTTCTACACTGCTATTAAATACATATTTACTGAAATCCTGCAAGTTCCGCTGCTAACAGCTTTAACCTGTTTTTATGAGAGCAAACAACACATGCTGAGTTTGGCACTGGATTATCACAAATGGTCTACAGCTCATTTCTGACCCTCCTTGTGAGGAAGAAACATCACAAGGATATGCCCAGCACCAAGCATTTAACAACTCAGGCTCCTGGGCACTGAATAAGTTCTATGTGTCCAAGCCAATGATCAATTCCATAAGCTTTGTGCAAGGTGAAAACACATACTCACAAAGTTAAAAGGAGTTGAGTTACAGATGCTGGTTGAGCAGCAAAGCTTGCTCTTCAGATGTGCCTATGAGGCACAGAGGTAGGACAAAACAGGACCTTTTGCAGAGGCTTACCAACTAAAAGTCATTACAACCTCATTCTGCACTGGAGTGCTAAGAAGATTTCAGAAACCTGTATCTGAAACCTGTATCAGAAACCTGAAGACTAGGGAGAATGTGGGCCCCCTACTAAGTGAGGGGGATGTTCAGGTAACGGGGGATGCTGAGAAGGCGGAGATACTGAATGCCTTCTTTGTTTCTGTCTTCAGTGGAAAAGATCTCCCTCAGGAATCCCAGACCTTGGAGGTTAGTGAGGGGGTCTGAGAATGGAAGACTTCCCTTTAGTCAGGGAAGAGGATGTAGTCTACCTTGATTTCAGCAAGGCATTTGATACCGTCTCCCACAACATCCTTGTAACAAAGCTGAGGGAGTGTGGGGTAGATGAGTGGATAGCAAGGTGGGTCAAGAACTGGCTGACAGGCAGAGCACAAAGGGTTGTCATTGGTGGTGCAGAGTCCAGTTGGAGACCTGTAACTAGTGGTGTTCCCCAGGGGTTGGTGCTGGGTCTGGTCTTGTTCAACATCTTCATCAATGACCTTGACGAGCGGATAGTGGCCACCCTCAGCAAGTTTGCTGATGACACGAAGTTGGGAGGATTGGCTGACACGCCTGAAGGCTGTGCTGCCATTCAGTGAAACCTGGACAGGCTGGAGAGCTGGGCAGTAAGAAACTGGATGAGGTTTAACAAAAGCAAGTGTAGAGTCTTACATCTAGGGAGGAATAATTGCATGCACCGGTACAGGTTGGGGGATGACCTGCTGGAGAGGAGCTCTGCAGAGAGGGACCTGGGCGTCCTGGTGGACGACAGGTTGGTCATGAGTCAGCAGCCAAAAAGGCCAATGGCATACTGGGGTGTATTAAAAAGAGTGTGTCCAGTAGGTCGAGGGAGGTGATCCTCCCCCTCTACTCGGCCCTGGTGAGGCCTCATCTGGAATATTGTGTCCAGATCTGGGCTCCCCAGTACAAAAAAGGCAGAGATCTCTTAGAAAGAGTCCAGCGGAGGGCCACTAAGATAGTGAATGGCCTGAAGCATCTCCCCTATGAAGAAATGCTAAGTGAACTGGGTCTGTTTAGCCTTGAGAAAAGAAGACTGAGAGGGGGCCTGATCCATGTCTATAAATATCTGAGGTGTGGGGGGCAAAGTGTTGAAGCCAGACTCTTTTCAGCAGTGTGTGGAGACAGGACAAGGGGAAATGGCCAGAAACTGGAGCACAGGAAGTTCTGCAGGGATGTGCACAAGAACTTCTTTACAGTGAGGGTGACGGAGCACTGCAACAGGCTGCCCAGGGAGGTGGTGGAGTCTCCTTCTCTGGAGATATTCAAGACCCACCTGGACGCCTACCTGTGTGACGTGGTGTAGGGAACCTGCTTTGGCAGGGGGGTTGGACTCGATGATCTCTGGAGGTCCATTCCAACCCCTACGATTCTGTGACTCTGTATCATGTGAAGTATTCTCAAAGCCAGAATTATTAAGCACAAAATCACGCAAAGAGCAAACTCTGCCACATCAGATCTGATGGTGCAGTTAAGCATGCATGGTAAAGCTTGTTTACTTTTGGACTGGGAGGTGAGGCTTCGCTGCCGGCAGGGAAGAGGTCACATTTAGTGTAGGAGATAGCTCAGGGTTCTCCAGCCCCTGCACCTCTGTCCGGAGCTTCCTGCGGGCTGGTTTGGAGGGCGGCTGAGCAAGAACAACCTCCTGCAAGAGAGAAGCACAGCAAAGTTAAGTCAGAATGTATATGTCCCATCATCAGGTCGGGGCAGAAATTGCTGACATCTGGCCTCTGCTTTCATAATTTAAAGTGGTACAGGGATTAATCTAAATTCAGTAATAGCCTCCCGGGTTTTTCACTTTGCTCAAAGGAACAGTAACTCCTATGACCCTTTAATGAGTGAAGTGATTACACTGGCGTTTCATCTTCATCTGGATGACAGGCTCTTCAGAACCGGATTGTATTTGGGAAAGGGATAGAAGGGGTGTGAATGCATACACTAGCCCTAAGTTGGCCCCAAATCATTGTGACCAAAGCATGATTTATTTTTAATTGAGCTCAGCCAATAGAAACCAATCATCAATCATTTCCATCCCATCTCCTATCTCAGTCCTTCCCCCCCAGCACACATTCTCTCCCTGCTTCTCCCCTACTCTCTTACATAAAGCACATCTAAAAGAGCTTAGGAAGACACACTTATAAAATCATCCATGCAAAATCAACATGTTGGAAGTGCAGAACTCCAGTTATTTCTCTTAACAAATTATATCACGGAAAGAGTCCATTTTGCAAGTAAAACCAAAGGCTTTAGAAGTTTATGAACTGTTTTCATTCCTTTTTTTTCTTTCCTCTTTTTTGCAATGGGAAGTGGGTTTAATGCTTTATAGCTGCTTTTATGTTGAAATATAAACACGTGCCTTTCACAGCATTTAATTACTAGATCTCCTCTACAAGCAGTATAACTTTTACTGCTCTACTTCAAGAATGAGAAAGCTAAGACTCAAAAATAATAATAATAAAAGAAGTAATTTTACAAAAGTTACACATTTAGTGTCACAATCAACAGCAGAGATCAAGTTTTACTATCACTTGTGCTGTGTATACTACTAGGCCAGGCTATCTTCCTTACTATAGTTCGGCCATTTGTTAATAATATAGGAATAAAACTAAACAGAGAAGCACACAACAACAAAGCAATGCTAAGAAAAAGAGCTGTAGTAAACAGCCTGACTCAGCAGAAGAGACTATGACTGACAAAGCACCAAAAATAACCATAATGTCATTAGTAATTAAAATTATTAGAGGAATTAGAATTGTAAGGTGAGAAAGGGTTTAGACATTAAAAACAAAACAAAAGAAAACAATTCTGCCATTGCTTTATAAACAATTTGGAATATGATGAGACCTTTTAATCCAGACATCAGCATATCAGCACTTCACAGATCTCAGATAACACTGTGCTCTGAAATCCTATGCTTGTGCATGGCAGGAAAGGAACTTGTGTATGACTTCAACAGCTATGAACTGCTAGGATTCCAAGTATGCAACCCCAGTCTACCTTAAAACTCCAGCATACTACTCCACAGCCAGGCACTACTCCGTATTTTCAGTAGCCCAGTGAGATGAGGATGAGCACAAGAATTTCACTGTTCCAGCAAGGTTGCAGAGTAGCAAAAAACAAATGGGGCTAGGATAGAAATAGGATGTGGTGAGCACAGGTGGAGCTAGGACACTGCCTGGAAAGCTTCATCATGCACAGGAATGGACACCAAAGCATTTGTTTGCACTTCCCATTAGGGAGGAAGTGTAATGATGCTCCCTGGCAAGGTATGTACTAGACATACCACCTGACAGCAGTTCTTGATTGGGCTGAGCAAAAGTTTTGTGGATGCTCTTTGGATACTGAAGGGGATGGAGAAGGGAGGATCTGCCTTTGCCCCCTATCAAAAATCTGTTTTGTCTGAGGCCGATGGAAGGAGACACAGGGAACATAACCAGGAGCAGGAAAATGCTCATAGATACTGATGGGGCCATTCCATTCCTAAGCCAGGATCTGTGAAGAATGGCACTATAACTTCAGTGAGTACTTCATACAAATCGTGCTCATACAAAAGGATATTAGAAATTGAACACTGTAATCAAATAGTTTGAGCAAATCTCCCCCACTGTATGTACATTCAGTAGCAGATTCTGACTTGTAGTAAAGAAGTACATTTACATCAAAACTGAATCCTTAATAACTGGAAGCAAGAAGTGCATCACGATTGGGAAGAATTACAGTGAGACAGGGGTCAAGTACAATCAAATCCTTTTTTGTCTCCCCTAAGGCTTCACAAGCCCCTATTGATTTAAAACAAATGGCAAGCTGCCTTTCTTCAGGCACATGCATTGATGTGTATGTACTAAGAGCCTTAATGATTTATCGGAGCTGATGTCACACACCATCCCAGTTCTCTCTAGTGCCTTGACCTCCAGAGAAGGTAAACATGTAAAAACGTAACCCTAACCCTCAATTTAATTGCTTTAAATCTTAAAACAACTACGTTTGTTGATGAAGGCAAATCACTCAACAACAATACAACACGCAGGTCTCACCTTTTTTGCTGAGCTGTTTTCTTCTGCCTGGGACTGGGGTCTATTCATCTGAGGATGTAATTCAACCTCAGATACTTGCTCTGTCTGTAACAACAAATCAGTCATTGCTACACCCACAAAACAGCCGGCAGTCACATACAATAACGTCAATGAGAGGAAACATTACATACAAAAGAAAAGTTACTTTAACAATTCAAGGGGAGGGGAAATAGAGTCCGAGGGTGACAGCTGAATGGACGACATGTCTTTTTTTGACTTCTAATGAAACCATTTTCTTGCATTTTACTGTGCTAGGAAATAAGATGTATATTTATAGATATATATTATTTTTTTTCTGAGAAAAATTAGAAACCATATTCATCTCTAAACATGAATGACCAGGATTCTTTCCAGGGCTCTCCCTGAGGCCTAGGTACTCATATGAAAAAAACAAGGTGAGGGTGGATAAAAGCTAGGAGTATTGTGGCTGCACCCCATCACCTTATCATCTCCAAAACTGATGAAAATTTACTGGCATAAACCTCTGTCTTTGAAGCTGGTAAGACTGGAGTGAGAAAGCATGAATTAGACCAAAAATTCCAGTAAAGTTACTGAAAACACCAGCCATAAAAGGAAAAGGCAAATAATCTTCTTCCTTCCTTCCTCCTTTCTCATGTTTCAAACAGAAACCAAGCTGAACCCTCAAAGCACAGGTCTATACTTCAGCAAACCACAACTCCCTCCCAGCAGCATGTCTGACACAGGCGAACATAAGAAGGAGGGTTAACCCTTGGTGGTGCCCGCCCTGAGATCTTCCAGCACCATTCGATTTTCTCCAACAGGACGTGGCACGGCACATCTGCTACACGAGGGAACCGTGATTTGGAGCTGCCTGTCCCTGGGCATGCTACAGCAAACAGGGTATAAACAGGGCACGCCTGTTTTCTGTCTAGAAAGCCTCAGCTGGCTTTTGAAGATGGAAAGGCAGGCAGCAGTGGGGAGGCTGAGGGCGCTTGGCACTCGCAGGCTGCCTCTTCTCTTTCCCAGCTCCTGTCAAGTCAGAGCCAAGCTGACAGCAGCCCCCAGGCAGGACAGGCAGCCTGCCATCATGCTCTCTCCTCCAAAAAGACTCATTTCCACCCAGGTGAAAGCTTGTGTTCAGAAAAAAAGGAGTTCAAGGCAAACCTCAAACTTTAAAGGTGCTGGGATTTTAGCCAAAAAAATAACCTGTCACACGCTGAAGAACCTAATTTGTTGTTGCCAGGAGATTTCTGCTTAGACCCATCATGTTTTGGAGAGGCCACAAGTTTCAGAGCATTTAACCATAGGTTAAAAAAACGCCAGAATGTGCAGAATTTGGTGTATTTAAAAATGAAGGACTTTTCTTTTTTTTCATCCCGCTTCCCTTTCTGTAAAACAAGAACAATAAGAGCTCAGCAGAAAGCTGCAGGGGAAAAGCAGTTCTGTCAGGTTACTGCCGCTCTTCAACTGTACAGCGTTGAACATGTACACAGAGGAGAGAGATTTGTGATCTTTTTTTAAAATGCATGTGAAATTCCTCTGGAGAGGAGGAAGATTTGTCTTGGCTGACAAGATTGCTCCCCCCCTCCTCTAGGTGTGCCACATCTGTAGCGTTATCTTACGGCAAAAAGAAAAATAAACTCGTTGTAACTTTCCACTACTATTTGAATATTAGTACCATAAGCATCTGGATTCCAAATAGCTATTGGTTAGCAACATTTCAATTCGGGAAACCTTCCTCATGGATTGAAGAGCTCCTTTTATATCTGTTGATTTCTGAGACAAATAGGAGAGTGAAATGGGAAAGGCAATAGTTTTTTCTGTCTACAATAATCAACGACCTTTAAACATGCATTTAATGCAACATGATTTCTTTATCAGCAACCTGAACAGTCCATAACCTCCCTGACTTCTACAACCACTTTTTATGTATTTGAAAGAAATCAAGGCTCAAAGCACTGCTGACTGCAGTCGGGCAGATCTACGGGGCTTTCACAAATGATTTGGGGCAGCAAAGCTCAAATCCCAGCAGACATACACAGTAACGTTAGAATCGAATCACATCACTTTGACAAATCACTCACTCATTTAGGGACATCATCAAGCATAAACCCGGTACTTCAGAGTGTCACATAGTACGCATGCTCTCTAAAGGCCTCGTGGCCTTTGCTGAATAACACAGTGCAATGGTAGATGTGTGAGAGCCAGCTCTGAAAGATCTTTCTTTGATATGGGGCACCAGAATCCCCAGTAATCTGGCCAGGCAGGCTGCTTCTGGTGCTCACGCTCTTGTTGGAGTCTCCATCAAACTTGGCACCACAAGAAAGAATTCAGCAATTTATTTTGCAGAATGGAAGAGAAAGGAGACCAACTCTCACATATTTATGCATAGATAAAATGCAGTGTGTTCAAGCAATGGAGAAATAACCACGTAGACTTGAACTCTACAATGTCAATTACAAATAACAAGGAAAGCTGAACTCAGAATAAGACAATGGGCCTGGAGAAAAAAAAAATAGGAAAAAGATAAAAAGGAAAATAAAGAAAAAAGGGGTGAAAAAAGAAGAAAAAAGAGGGAAAAAAAAGAAAAAAACCCCACTAATAATTGAAGAAAAACTGATTGTGAGTGTTAATATCAAAAGTGTGAGATTTTCAATTTTCCAACAGTTTGATAACACATTTCTTAGCAACACGTCATACATATACACATATATGTGTGTGTGTGATGTACATATATATATATATATATATATATGCTTATATTTGAGTATCTGAGTGCTGTGATGTGGCTGTCAGCCCCACAGCTGTGGCAGCTGTGTGGCTGTGGTACCGGCAGGCTGAGGCCAGACCACAAAGCCAGCAAGAGGGGCTGCATACAGATCAGCCTGCAAAGCTCAGCAGACACTGGGACGGGGACTCGCTGAAGCAGGTGGATGGTAAAAAAAATATATGTATATACCTACATTTGATCAAGAAAAATAGAAAAAAAAGAACTAGTTCTGGTGATGCAACCCATCCATGTACAATGAATGAAAGCGAGTGACTGCCATGTCCCTAAAGTGCCACCTAGTGGCACGCGGGACAGGCCATTTCTTAAAGTTTAGCTTAGAGGAGAGCATAATTAATAGCTGTCTGCATTATTCAGAGCCTGCAGACTGCTCCTAACCCACAAAGTGGGCAGGCAGCAGGTGCTGACACGATTAGCCTCAGCTCCTCAGAGTCCACCATTTACTGGTCAGGCAGAAGCTGGGTCTACGCATTAAAGATTTGCCAGCAGAGCTCTGAGTTCCGACCCATGAGAAAGTCTTTGCTTCTCAAAGTGATGGGCTTCTGACACAAGTGCCCAAGCGTAAACAATCTGCATGATGCTGCAGTGGATTGTGTCCCGGGCCTGACACCACTTAACCCTGGCAAAAGCCTTTTGTGTAACTGCAACTTGCATCAACGCAAAGGTTTGCTGATTCAACTAACCCTACCAAGTCCCCCAGGCAAGGCTTGATAGGCTTTGCAAACACATTTACAAGATGTACAACAATAAACTGCCTCTTTCCATCACAGCAATAAGAAACTTTTCCTACATCTTGGAAATATCTCACTCTTATCTCGAGTTTCAAAACTCTCCAGCAGTGCTTTGTGAAACTCAGTGACCTTAAGTTGGGGGAGGGAGGGTGTTGTTGTTTAGCAATGCTGAGTGATACACAGACTTCACACCTGTACCTCAAGACAGTCCAGTCATAAGTTATGTAATCCCTTAAGTTATGTAAGGGAGAACATAACTGGTCTCCCACAACAGAAAGTCTTCATGGAACATTCATAGTTCTGTTACCTGAGAGCTTTTTGCAGGAGGTAAAATACATATATTTGGTCTTTTCCACAACTGAGTTCAGCCCACACTTACATTCTAGGATAACTTTACACATGGAAATAGCACCACTGTAGTCAATGGCACCACTTGCAGAAATGAAATTATCTCTGTGTGTTCACTGGAATAGTCTGTAATCATTATCTATACAGCGTCACTGCTTAGCTTTGCCAAACAAACAAACAAACAAACAAAAACCAACAAAAAACCACACTGAGAACAGCTTATCTGTATGAAAAAGTAGGATACTAAATATGCTTAATGCTCAGTATGTGCCCATTGCAATCTTCTATCATCTCTAGGTAAGTTCATTTAAGAGGTAGTTTTCTCCTTTCCAATCATTCACTTTTTCCTGTGTTCAGTGGAATTTCTAAGAAGTTAAGATGTCTCAATTCCAGTTTCTGTGAGTTTAGTCTATCCCACACTGAATCATCAGTTCCTTTTATTGCTTGTTACGGAAACTGAAAGTGATAAGATAGAAAGAAAAACCATAGGGATGCAAATGCAACAAGCTCCTGGGGTCTCAGTGTGTTGTCGGCTTCCTCGGCACACCATGCAGCCCTAAAGTTTTGATAAGCTTTTTCTCTCCCTGAGCTACCTGAGGGCTGCTGATAAGGTTTAGGTAGAAGGCAGCAAATACAAATAAATTGCTGCTACACTCAGCCCATTCGCAAGGAAAGAATAGGACCCAGATGGAAGCATTAACAATAACCTGTTTTAATACTCCACTTCTACAAAACCAGATGAATGGGAGCTAGGAAGAGGTATGTGCCTTCCACACAAGATACAGGCACTGGATTCTTGGCTTGCTCTGCTGTTGATTTTATGATTAATGTGAAGCCAAATTCAGAAAGTTATTACAACGCATTTTAATTAAGATACTCACTTTTATTCTACCACTCTCCCAGAAACCTCTTTAGAAATGATTTTATGGCAACCATCAACTACTTCCCAAATTCAATTCTAACTGCACTAGCTTCTACCACTTCTCAAACCATAATTTATTTTGCCTAGCCATTTTAGATTTAATACATAATTTTCATGACAGAAGAGGATAATCCATTTGTATTATATTAGAGTGGCAGATGGCAAAGTCTTTCATTCTACAGAAGACTTTCAGTTTTATTATAGTTACAGGCTTCTTCAGTACCTAATGCACTGATTATACAATATATGTCAATCTGCAGCCAAAACAGTGGAGACAATCAAAAACCCCCCACCATTTTCTTGTGCGGTGATTGTAAATGCAAGCTAAAAAAGTGCTCCCTTGGTTCAATATAACATGGCTACTTGGGAGAGAACCATCATGTGTATGAGTCTGCCAAAAGCAAAATAATTTTGTTCTTTTTTTTCCGTAACAAAAAAGTCCCCTCTCATAAAGGTCCAGATGTCTTGCCAGCAGGACATATTCTTCACATTATTTTACACAGGCACCTCAGTTGGCTGCACATCTTCTCCTAACCCAGCCCCATAACAGAACTCAGCAAACTCTCTCTCTTCCTCTGATCGACTCAAGCTTTACCCAGACGTCAAAGGCATAAGCTACACAAGACAACCAGGGGACCAGAAGGTGTGGGTTATTTTGGTCAAAGTGAGGGAAAAAAATCACATTACCCATGGGAGACTTACCAAGATCAGTCTGTCAGGACCTCCGAATTTAACTAGATAAAGCCAGTTATTGGCAGAGGGGGTCCCCAGGACCAGCTCCCAGCATGGAACCAGCATGAGTTCAGGAGCTCTCAACAGGATGGATGGGAGCCCTTCCTTCCCCACCTCTTCAACTCAGCACCACAGATCAGCATGGGCACACTTAATTAACAGTTACAGACACTTCTTGAACTGGTTCCCAGTTTTCACGTGTAATTCCTGATGATGAATGGCCAAAGGGCTTTGAGGAATTAGAAGTATCAAGTAACATTCTGAGAGCAGAACATTCAATCAGTTAAAAAGAATAATATCTTAGCTTTCCAACAAAGCCAGGTGCCTGTAACTTGGAAGGGTGACCCACCTATCATCCCTCACAGCATTATGTTTCCATGATTTCACCAAATCAATAGTAACTAATACTAACGATGGCCTCTAGACTGACAGCTTAACTCTGAGCTCATATAACACAGTGAGATTTTAATCTTTAGAGCTACAAGGTACTCGGGATACTTTACAACTTGGTTATGTTAACAACTGCCTACCTATTCCAACTTCACTAGAGCACTGCCTTAGTCTGTCATTTTAGTCAGTGCCCATCAAAACTGCAATCATGGAACCGCTGGGAAAAGTAGGTTCTGAGGTCTCTAGAAAAAAAAAAGTCCAGCCCAAATCAGAGCTAATCTGCAAAACCAACAGGCTTAAAATTTAGGCTCTGGGAAAAGAGATCAAGAACATGGTTTTTTTTTCAGCCAAGATATACAGGTTTTTCTTCCAGCCCCACAGTTTTCAAATCCCCTTACACTGTACCAGCAGGATACCATCACTGCAGGACAGGAAGATACTAAAATAGAGTAATTTAAATAAAGGAATGTTGATCTAATTGGGCAATGCTGCAGACAGTGAGTTATGTTGGAATAAATCCTGAAGTTTTACTTGTTCTTCAGTGCTCATCCATAATTCCTATCAACATAATTTTGTCACTAAATCTTCCATAGTAAGCAATGGCAGTAAATAGTTTCTGTATGCTTAAAAGCTGAAAGTAATAAACTTTGTTTTCCATTAAAAAATAATAACAGAGGCTTATGTGAGATGTGCACACACATGTTCCGTTCCAGCTCAGTTCCAGTGGAATGTTATTCACAGCACCCAAAGTTATTTCCTGTTTGAAATGTGTACCACTGAGAATCAGCAGTGTACGCTGCTGCCTTCCTATTGTGATTCCTACACCAGGCTGAATATTGCAACAAGCTGCAGGTTGCTTGTTCTACATACTGTCACTTGGGGGGTCCAGAATGCCTAACAACTTGTGCCTTGAAGAAAAAAATAATAGACCAGAAAAGCCATAGATACAGCATAGCATGCCCTGGGAAGTGAGAAACAGAGGTAGGGACAGCACCCTAACTCACTGCAATAGCTTGCAGCATATTAAGCATTTATGGTCACAGGATGAAGAAGAAATTGTACAAATACAATTAGTCTTAAACCCAAGCAGCTACTACAGACTTGCTAAGTGTAAGATGTGCTATTAGGGATTACAGAAGACACCACTTTAGTCGCACACAAGAATATAGAAAGTAGTAAAATAAAAACATACTACAAAAAATGTATTAACCAAAATAAAACTCTAGTCTTTATATAAGCCTGTTTCCATACAAACACTTTCTAAGTGCCCTTCATGGAATTTAGGCAAAAACTGATTTCTTTTTTTCTTTCAAAAGAAAAGCAACATGAATTGAGGCTTGTAATAAAGCATTTCATACCACATTTCACAACATCTTACTGGAAACATAAATTCAAAACAGTTAGTGGAACAGAGAGATATGAGTTGGAATTTGGACTAAAATCTCTCATAAATCAGAGATAATGGAAAAATGAACTGCAGTACATCTCCACACTATGTAAACTTGCCTTTTGTCCATCTTTATTTAACTCATCTGCGGTCACTACAGCTACTTCAGAAGAAAGCATAGCAGCATTAAAGAAATGCCTGGTGAAAGTTCTGAGGAAAACCTGGGTACAGGTTATGGACTGATGGAGATATAAGTTGACAAAACACTGACTGAGGAGATGGAGTTACTGAGACGACCTCATAGTGGCATTTCAGTATCTAAAAGGGAGCTACAGGAAAGCAGGGGACAGACTCTTTAGCAGGGTCTGTGGTGACAGACAAGGGGAAATGGCTTCAAGCTTAAAGAGGATAGATTTAGATTAGATATAAGGAAAAAGTTTTTTACTGAGAGGGTGGTGAGGCACTGGCACAGGTTGCCCAGAGAGGTGATGGATGCCCCATCCCAGGATACATTCAGGGCCAGACTGGACAGGACTGTGAGCACCCTGATGTAGCTGTGGTGCCCCTGTTCACTGCAGAGGAGTTGGACTAGACGGCCTTCAGAGGTCCCTTTCAACTCTAAGGATTCTACAAGTTACCATAGCTTTTCAGAGGCCATCCAGAAGAAAAACAGAATGAATCCACCAACCTAAGCTGGTACAGAGGTAATAGTCACAGCCATAGCCACATCTGTGAAGGCCTCTCCCTACCAAAGGCAGGGTTGGCAGCAGGTACCCCCACCAGAGAAGGCAGCCCAGCTTCTATTTCCCTATAAATTGGCCAATTCATCTCAGGATCTCACGATTCAAGCCTCACACAGTATGATTGCACTGAGGTATAGAATAGAGGCCACAGCAATAGTAGCCCTCAGTTTCAGCTTGTGCCACACTCATCCAGCAACCCAGTCCTTCTCCTCCATTACTCCTCTGGCTGTGCTGTGGAGGCAGAGCTGGATGTGGAAATAATTTAAAAAGTCTGCAATATGACTGGAGATATTTGGCATGCTGTGACTAACCAGCGTTTCAGTAACTTGCTGAACAGGATTACCTTGGAGGATCTGACAGGAAAAATAATGTTTCCCTAAAGGTTGAAATAAATTCTACTAAAAACAACAGCAACCATAGGCCAAGATCAAGACACTGCTTCTACACAGATATTAATTAAGCTATCCCTTGGTAGCTCTTTTTTGTGCACTTTGGCCTTTACATCACAGGAGCTCTGTAATCTCACTCTGAAGAGCCAACTGGTCCATGCTGGTTCTCATCCATCCATAGAAAACTGCAGTGCTCAGAAGAAATTCTTTCCCTCTCCTCCTCCATAAGTTGATTTCCAAACCTGAGCCAAAACAATCACACCACAAGCATACTTACATCTTGCACAGCCCCTGAAATATGTGAGGCTCACTTCATTTCCAAGGTATATTTGTCACTAGCAGTACCTACCCGCAGGCATACAGCACAATGTTAAGGCAATACAACGGGATTTTCAATAACATTGTTGAAAATTAAGTTAAAATGGAAATTTAAGATGAGATTGGTAAATCCTGAAACAGGAAAAAGCTGAATGCGTCATTTTAACATCATGGCTTTTCTTCACATTTTGATCCTGCCTCTGTTTTGAAAGGATATCCTTCCCTCTTCCTTCATGCTCTTTAAACAAAGGGCCCCATTGGACTAATGTAGTCCATATGTTTATTATTGCTTACATGCTATTAGTAAGGGTCAGCTAAGCTGAATTACGACCCTATCACACATACTTTCCTACTGTCTGTTACCTTTGTCACAGAAGGGCACATTTGGTGATAAATTAAGCAAAATGCGACAAGCACAACGTTTATTACATTTCCAAGAACTGGGTTGATGTATATTTTTGCTAGGTCAAAAGAATATTTTGATATTTGATAAAATGTTTTTAAAAAATCATCAGAAATCAAATAAGTAAATGTAAGTGATGCATGTAAATAAAGTATCAGCTGAGCATATATTGAACATATGTTCAATACTGAACAGGCATAGAAACCACCTCTTCCCTCTTCCCTCTTCCCTCTTCCCTCTTCCCCTTCCCTTCCCTTCCCTTCCCTTCCCTTCCCTTCCCTTCCCTTCCCTTCCCTTCCCTTCCCTTCCCTTCCCTTCCCTTCCCTTCCCTTCCCTTCCCTTCCCTTCCCTTCCCTTCCCTTCCCTTCCCTTCCCTTTTCCTTTATTTTTTTCCTTTTCCTTCTTTTCTTCTTCTTCTTTTTTTTTTTTTTTTTTTTTCCCTCAAAAAAACAGACTTTTTTTTGTATTGGAAAAGAGTGGATCAAGAATTTCACACGGGACTCTTCTTGTGTTTGTGGCTTTAGAAAGATCCCATTCCGCACGACCCAGCATAGAAAGAGAGTAGTTGGTTCAGACTGCTCTCCAGGGACCATGAGATTGAAGCAGAAACCTGATAAGTGCACTAAGGTGCATGGGATATTAGCAGTAGGGCTAATGCCATTTGAGGAAATCATG
Organism: Coturnix japonica; assembly: GCF_054131305.1. Taxonomy (NCBI): domain Eukaryota; kingdom Metazoa; phylum Chordata; class Aves; order Galliformes; family Phasianidae; genus Coturnix; species Coturnix japonica. The sequence goes on from NC_140663.1 coordinate 111,235,875, forward strand.
CAGGCTCAAACCAGAGTACCCTACAGTCCTTAAGGTGAAAACTAGATGCACTCAGATACAGCTGAAAGGGAGCAGGGCAAGAAAGAGAGGAATGAGCATCTGGTACAGTTGTGAGTAGCAGCAAGTCTTTATCATTTCTATCATAGGCACATTGCAGCAGGAGTTGCTCACAGGCAGACTCCTAAGAGCAGATCCAGCACTCAAGTAATAACAGTTTCTGGCCCAATGAAAGTGCCTCACCAAGCTTTTATACATAATGGGCTGTCAGCTTCCCCATGGCCATGTCATCGGCTAAACCACCTAAAGGAACAAATATATGAAGCAAACTGCTGCCTAAGATTTGCCAGAGCCAACAATGTAACACTGCCTAAAATACGAAGAAGTATCTGAATGCAGATACGCACAAATTTATCTATTTTGCATTGCGCTGTGGTTGCATAATACTCTAAATACAAACCAACATACAAAAATCTAAAAGCAAAACAAAAGAAATGCACTACTAATGGTTTCAAACTGAATAACGTCACTGGCATGGGATTCACTTCCTTTTAGCATTGTTTTTCAAATCAATGGGTGACACTCATAAAAGCTGCAGATCCTTTAAGAGATGCCCTCTCAGCACTTGAAGCTTGAGAAGAAAACAGCACGTATCCAGCCCACGCCTATCAGGCATCAGACTCCTATTAGTAGAGTAGACTTATTACCATTTCATTTACAGTTTTGTCTAGTGGGTACATGTAAGCCCCACAACAAAGAGATTTAATTAGCCTGTTATTTGAGACTGCAACACACTGGATAGACAGACCAATGAAGAAGGACATGTATGGAACTGCAGAGCAAACTGTGGTGCTGCATGAACTTGGAAGCAAGAATGTCCAAGCCAACTTGTGCTAACCACTGCAACAGCAAAATAACCAAGCAAACAATATGCAGTAAAATGCTGAAAGCTTGCCCATACCTGAGATACAGAAGGTCGAGGGGGCAACGCAGGTGGTGGTGGGGGCAGCCAGCCAGACCTCACAGCTGAACAGGGAAAATGAAAAACAAACATTAATTTAATTACAAATAAAGCCAAAATTTATTTCCATAATTTACAGCAATGAAGCAGCATTCGACATGTTGGAAACAGAAACCAAACTTGATCTTTATTGAGGAAACCTTGTTTGAAATAAATTTCTCCAGTGCTTATCGTTCTATAAAATGAGCAGTGATTTAATTGTTGTAAAAAAACACAATGTTACAATAAAAAGCATAGATGGAAGCCAGTCAGCCACAAAAGCCTTAACTAAAGAAGTCCAATTCCAGTTAAAGAACACCAGAAAGAGAGTATATATGTTCTTGGTACTTTGTTCTTTGTCCTTAACTTCACAGCCTTTCAAAAAAGTGATGCTTAGTATCTAATGTGGGGTTAGAGTTCAAAGAATTATAGAATAGCCTGGGTTAGAAGGGAGTTTAAAGACTATCCAGCTCCAGCCCCACTATTGCAGGCCCCTAGTGGGGCCAGGGCCAGGGCCCTGTCCAACCTGGCCTTGAACACCTCCAGGGATGGAGCACCCACAGTTTCTCTGGGCAGCCTGTACCAGCACCTCAACACCATCTTATCAAGTAAAGGATTTCTTTTTCATATCCGACCTAAATCTAACCTCTTCTAGTGTAAAATCAATACCCCTTATTCTACAAATTTTAGGCAAAGTCTCTCCCAGCTATCCTAAAAGCTCCCTATATATATTAGAAGACGACAATAAGGTCTCCCTTGAGCCCTCACTTCTCCAGGCTAAACAAGCAAATCTCCCTCAGCCTTTCTTCATAGGAGAAGGTGCTCTAGACCTCTGATCATCTTCTTCATCCTCAGTTCCCTCCACATAGAGCAAACTGTGCTGTTTCTATGAAACAAACACATCAGTCTGGTTCAAAGGCAGTGGCTGCCATTCTCAGTGAGCTCTCAATGGGTTCCTAGAGATTTTTGATGACGCTTAATTCCTCTTGTACTTCACTCTTGAAAACACAAATGTTCACAAATGTATGCAGTGCCAAAAAGTGATGACATGAACAAGGCGTGCCAGTGAAATGAGGGGTATTTCTCTCTGCTAAGATAGGGATTATAAGAGTCCAGAAGAGAGACATGATCAGATTTTTAAGCTGAATACCTGACTGCAACTTCACTGATTTCATTTGAAAACTTGTAGGTCACGTACTTACATCATCTGAAAATGGTGTTACAAACATAAATTGATAATTTTTTTTGCAATCTTGAAACCTACTCTCAGATTCTTTTATCAAACCAGAAAACAAGGCTGCATACACTTTGCTGTTCAGTACCCTGTGTTTAGCCAGTGTATCAAAATACAAACAGTTATTTGCCATCACTTGAGTCAGCACTGAACAGCACTGCCCTCATGCCCTGATTTCAGCTGACACAGTGTTAATAGAGCACTGACAGCACCATGATGGTGTGAGGCAGGGCACGAGCCACTATGTGGTTCTTCTGCATGCTGTTATCATTACTCGCTGGAGATATTCTAAAGGGAGAAGGAGAAGTAAGGGGAGGGAGATGAATCCTTGGTGGTCATTTCTAGGCCTCTTTAGCATAAACAATTTCAGCTTTTATCCTGAACTAGCACAGAGGAAGGTAACAATCACAAAGGTCCAGCTGCAGTTTGGTTTCCTTAAAATACCTAAACTCAATCATGGGAAAATACTACAGGACAGATGAGGTTTTCCAAAGGCAGCTGCAGAGAGGAGGACTAGGCCAACATGGAGAAACCATAAGGATTGATGGAACTCGTTAGGTAGTTTACCCTCTCCAGGTTCTTGTTGCATCGAGTGCTCAGCAACTTGCACCAATAAAGAGGTAAGACAGTCCATCTTGCACTGTTACTTGAATAGTTTTTGTTGTTGTTGTTAATATTCTATTAAACATAGAAATGCTTTCTACCACAATAATGCTAAACAAGCAATTACATTTACACACTTTTTATTTCTATGTATATTTATAAAAAGCCACAAAGACCATTACAAGCCTTGTTACAGCGTAGCCATTTCTGTATTTTATATACCAAACCTAAAAATGTCTACATGGTTGAAAATACAAAGATAAAAAGTATTAACCGTTAAGCCAGTGACATGAAAGTAAAAATGCATGGATGAAATTATTGAGAACAGTCACACTGACTATTCACTGCTCCCAAGAGTTTTATGGTTTAACGTGCATGGTGGTGATGGGTTGACAGTTGGATTCAATGACCTTGGAGGTCCTTTCCAGTCTCGATGGTTCTATGATTCTACAGTATTCTGGGCTTTTGCATCTTCTGTATCATCTTTTGAATCAAAATGAAGCCTTATATCATTGCAGACAGTGGCAGACAGAAATAGGACAATTACAACCCAACTGAGGTTAAGAAAGGGAGCCACTAACATATCTAAATACATGAAAGAGATCTGGAAAAAAAAAAACAAAACAAAAAAACAACACACAGATAAAGCAATTACAACCCTTTCTTTTGTGTTAAGTAGCTCCATCTATTAGATCACTGCAATACCAGCATGATGTCCTCTCCACTACACTTTTCACCTCTCTTCCACACCATCAGTCTTTGGAAATGAACAGTGGAGTAAGAAGGTTTCCTTTCTTTCAGTCTCAAATCCAGATTACTATTCCCTTTATGTGAGCACTGACACTGGCCTTGCAGATACTGAGCTTTAGCAGCTACAGATACTAACAATATTTGAAAACAAACACTATCCAACTCAAAAACAAATGCTCTGCAGGTCAAGCAGCTGCACACTTCAACAGCAGCAAGTACATATGCTGAATTTAAACTGTTTATCTTCAAGAAATCTTGTGGGAGCTGTGCTTCAATGAGTGCAACTTGCCTTCCCAATATGGCCACTGCTTGTCACCAAGAGGAGATCATCTCTGCAGGCCGAACAGTTCAGGCAAGGAGCACAAGCCATGCAAGCTGCCTAGTAAGCATGACACTATGCAGGGTGCTGCTGCCACAGGGGTTTGAGAGGCAAACCATAGGTACTGCCCACAGCTGCTGCTCTTGCCCTGCCAAGAGTTTGCAGCTCCTCCAGGCCCCATGTTTTCAAATCTGCTTGCTTATGGTTCAGCAGGCCCTCAAAAGGAGTACTATGGGAGCACTGAAAAGTGGCCTTAGCTTGAGCATTGCTCTAGAGATGTAGCACCTGCTGTCCTGCTCCCCAAATCCTCCAGCTCACTGATATTCCTAGAAAAGCAGCAGGGAGTGTTTTAAGCTGCAAGGCACTAGTCTGGCTGGAAAAGCACATCCTGATGTGGTGGCAAAGCCCCACACACTATGAAGACTCAAAAAGACTACTGGGATTAGCCCCAAACAAAATTCCAAAGGAAAAACAATTCTTTCCCATAAGATGGTCAAATTAAAAGCAGAACAAAACACTTCTTCAGCTTTCAAAATAGGCCATACATTAATTCAGCATTAAAGAAGTTATATGCTTACACCATGTGCATTTGACCCAGTTTCCTCTATTTAATCCTGCAAATTCTAACTTAAGCTACTCATGAAATATTCATAAAATCCCTGCTGTTGCCGAATGTCTTTGGCCTGTTGTTAGAAGGAAATCATGCTTATGTGAGCACAATTGCTAGTTAGTTAAATTTTGAGGACTAATAACAACTTATTAAAAAAAATAATAAAAAGTTATTTTCCACACAAGGCAGTGAAAAAGAAATTTAATGGCGTATAATAGGGCCTTCAGCTTCCTCTAGTATCACTACTCTAAAAGAGGGCAATCTTGAGAGATATTCCTAGATTTGTATGCATATCAGCAGGTGACTTGTACTATTAGGCTACTCTAGAATGCCTCCTGTCTTGGGATAAAGTCTCACACTAATAGGTTTTTGCTGTTAGTGATGTTATCACATAAGCTTTGAAAGCAAACATAAATCTAGGGAGAGGGAAGTCTGGTCCCAGAGAGAAAGCAAGAGCAATGAGATACAGCAGCAAACAGGTAAATGTCATATTATCAGGTGTGCACCCCAGAACTTGGGTAAGCTGTGTGCTATTACTCTTCAGAGACAAGTCCCCATATCCCAAATAAGAGCAGAGAGAGCTAGAGGGACATGGATATGCACAAAAGGACCACAGGATAAGAAGGAATAACCTCCCTTCAAACAGCTATCTAACACTTGGTCTGCTATTATCTGTACGTATTTCCCTATAAGATGCACCAAGAAAATGTGGTAATTCCACTCTTCAGCTACTCTAAAAATACTAGCCCCCTCCCCCCCACAACCAGTGCTGTGCTCCCCATGACACCTCCAATGACACTGACGTGATCCAATGGCCTAGGAGCTGCAAGCCAGATACACAGGTCCCACCTGTCTTCCAGCCCATTTTAACAGGATTTTGAAATACATCCCCACATCAAAGAAAACAAGCAACTACAAAAAGCAAGGAACTGCACCAAGGGAGTGCATCCTTTACAGGTGTAGGGAGCAAAAGGTACCCACAGAATTTCCTCCCTGAAGGAAGACTGCAGGAAGGGCCTTCACAGTCCCAGTAGTGCCACAGGTGTGTCATTACTGTGCATCTTGGTGGTGGTTATACCAGAGTGAGCAATGCAAATGAAATCTCAAAGATAGCACAGTAGAAGGACTGTTCAGATACCAGTGAAAGATATTTAAGTACATCCAAGTGTCTGCATCACAAGTATTGCTGCAAATGATAGCATTTTCATGCACTAGTTACTCCCACAAAGGCAGTGATAAGGCCTTCAGGCAACAACCACATATCTCTGTGTTTACACATAAGAGTGGACTATCAGAATGGCAAGTAGCCAGGACCATTTTCCTGCCCTACTTCAGCAATCACAAAGGTTTAATAGCCCTAAAAGGTCACCACACTAGATAAAAAAGCAGGTTTTCTAGTATGAAGCTAGATTAACATTTTAAAACAAACACTAGGATGGAATTTTACATTCTGAGAATGGGGCATATCATCCTATCCAGCCAAGTCACTCTGCCTCCAACCTCCATAGCACACACAACAAATCCTCAGTTCCTTTTCTGTTATTTGATCAAGGAAGAGTAGTCCCAAGGGAAAAAACCACAGGTTTATCTTAGTCCTGTTAAACCAATGGCAAACAGGCCTTCAGCTCACCACACACAGCAGCAGGGAAGGATGTCAAGATTAGGGTGAGACAAAACTGGGTCCTTGGGATCTGTTAGATCGACCTGTAACTGGCTGCATGCTTTCCATCCAATCAAACCAAAAATCTGCCATAACAAACTGAAATGCTGGACATGCTATTAAGAAATAAATAAATAAAAATTCATAGTGAAACACCAGCATATAAAACCATATTTCCTGAAACATTTCCATTCCAGATATTCATTTTATTCATATTCTTTGCAGCTGTATTCCTTCCCAGTTTTAATGTCTATCACCTTAGTCTAGGTATCACCTCAGACAAATTGAAGCTGTTAAGTGAAACAATATGCTTCAGATTATTTGAGCTGAATTGAGCGTAAGCAATGCCCTTTTTTTTGATGAAGAGTGGTTCCCTGGGTCAGGGGCCATTTTGAGTATTTCTAGCCAAGATGAAACTAGTTACTGCTACTAAAGGAGACTGTGTTCACCCTGAACTGGCCCTTGCAGCTGCTAATGGCCTCACATCTTTCATCCCACTCATTGTATGGCTGCTCCTCCTATCTCAGGTGCCATTCCCAAAAGAAGAAAAGGCCCTGTGTATGTCAGTCCTACAACAACTAAATTAATCCTAAATTCAGACTGCCCTCATTCAAGTGGACTTAAGTTCAGGTTCTTGTTTCTTTTCTGTTCCTGTAACAGCACTCCTGCAGCTGGGCTGGGACTTAAATTGAAAGAAAACAATCTGATAGAGTTCCTCTGGCTGGTGTGTTTTGGTAGTCTTCACATGGAAGCCACAGGTCAGAATACTATGGCCACCACTGTTGGATCCAGGAAGAGAGAGGCTGCACCACAGATTCACATCAGTTTATGCAGCCTCAGGGTGCAAAGCTCCTGGGTCAGGTTTAACAGAAGAACATTAAATTAATTTTGCCAAGAAGTGAATGATCTACAATACAGAAACAGCTCTACGAAATAACCCAACAGAATGAATTACTATTCTGATAGAGTTCTCACCAGTTGCTTCAGTGCCTTGGTAGCTTGAAAGCTGGCATTTCTGCTCTTCCACTCTGAGGCTAGTTTGGAAACTTGTTTGAGGTATTTTTCCTGCTTCTGTTGCCAAAGGCAGACCACAGAAAAAAGTTCTGAGTCTAAGCTTGAAATCCAATTCATGTTTACTTATGTCTTATAAAATTTTCCTCTTTTTCATTGAAATTGGAATACTTGGGTATCACATAACAGATACCCTTTTCTGCACCCCCTCCTTATTTACCTTCCTGTACTTTAGTGCAGTGATTGTGAAATAACTTCTTTTTATTCAAGAGATGTGAATTATGAATTCTCACAAGTACATCTTTAGAAATTTGCAACAAGAAAAAAAATCTTAAAGGTTGTAGCCTGTTAAAGTAAATTTACAGAAGGACTCTTAGTAAGGTGATTGTGAAATACCTGCTTTTGTCCATGGATCTATTCTAATGATCTTTCCCTCCTCTTCCACAAACCATTCAATTTTCAAGTTACTGTTTTCTCTACTCGTTTCTTTTCTGTGTGATTCTGTCCAGGAACCACTTCTCCCTCCCTCCTGCTCCACGAACAGAACCATTCATGACTTTGTTCCTTCCCTCCCATTTAGCTTCGTTCTCCACCCACAGGGAGGCAGAGTCTCTCCACCAAGCTCCTACGGATCCACGCTGACAGAGTTTCTCACCCCAAGAATACCCCGGAGGGACTGCTGGAGGCTTCCAGAGGGATGTCACCTGCTCCTGCTGCCTGTGATCACATCTAATAGAGATCAACACAGAATCCCAGTAGTTGGGAAGAGCACCAGTCTACTGGCCACAATCCCTGAGCCCCACCTCAGACTTTGGAGGAAATCTCTATCTGCCAAGTCTTTCCTACAAGGGAGGCGACTTGCCCCCCCTTTCTGCCACAGGAGAAATACATATGAGATCCTTTCTTGCAAAACTGTTTTACCTACACTGTAAGCTATTCTAGGATGGATTGGGTTTGTTTGTTTGTTTTCACAGACTACAGTGAGCCAAACAGGACCAGGAAAATATCTTGGCCAAGGTCAGTGAGGCTGGTAGGGATAGTCAAGAACTTTTCAGCCTTAACAACTTTACTTTTTGGGTTTAAAATTTCATCCAAATACTTCCTAGCTTTAACAGCCTGCAACAGAATGAAATCAGACTATAAGCTGTCCTTCAGTCCTAGAAACACAAGAGCTGCGATTAGAAAAATGAGGAAAAACATCTTAAAAGTTCAATATAGACAAATTGCCAATAAAGAGACTTTAAAGGTTGGCAAGATTTGCCCCAGTTTACTTAAAAGTACACTCTGGACTCAACTGTTGTAGATACATAAAATTTCAAAATCTAGAAATGGAAAAATAAGGTACCCCATCAGATTCATTTAATAACCATTCATCCATTTATGTCCTCACTATCTTCTCCTGTCCATCCAATCTTGAATACATCCTTTTCAAGTTGGGAAAAGAAATTAGCTTCATAGCTGTAAACACTTATATCCTTCATAAAAAATTCTAAAAGGCTGAAAGGCATAAAAATCTCCCATGCAAATCAGAGGGAAAACATTCATATTTAATTCAGAATAAGCCCAGTTCCATGATCACATATATTCTGAAAGAGAACAGGACTGGAAGGAAACCGCAGCTTCAAAAACAGATCAGCGGCTGATTCCCGAAAGAAAAAAAAAAAAAGCTACTCCTGATATAAGAAAAAATAAATGCAACATTTATGTTAAGAAAGCATTTCACAATATTTTCTTTGCAGCGGTTTGCTGCGTGAGAAAATGTAGCATGAATGTCAGCTGAATTTTGTGTTCTCTGTGCTTTGGTTTATGTGTGGAAAAAATATATTTAAATATTAATTGTTGCTACAATACTTACAAAGATGTTAACTTCACCCTGCACTCCTTGCTTGATCAAGCCAGCATTAGAATTCTTGTATGTTGTGCCAACAGTATTCTGCAAAGGGCATATTTTGCAGGTAGCATTTCTCATTACTGCTATCCTAAAAAATGGTTCCTCAGAACTGTCACCTTTGTAACTTAATCTTTTAATAAATACAAGACAGTGATATGCAAGATAGCAAAGTTCTACAGTACGAGAAAAATCCTTCCTATTTACTACGAATCCCCCCTGTGGCGCAAGTGGTAGAAGTGCCGCTCTGCTACACAGAGGCTCGAATTCCAGGGGCTGGACTCGATGATCTCTAAGGTCCCTTCCAACCCGCACGAAACTATGAAACTACCCAAGTAGTTGGACCTTACTAAATCAAGACAAATACAACCACAATGAGAGGAAGGAGTCATTTAAAGTAATTACTCTGTGTAATTCACTGTGATTTAAATTCAGCATAAAGAAGGCCATGGCTATTCTACATTCACCTTGCCATTTCAATTTTGAACCAAAACATTAATTCAAAAACTGATATTTATGTTAATGCAAACAACATAACTCCCTAATCCCACAAAAGCTTATCTTTGGTAGCTAAGACTTGCAGATAGCTAACCTCAATAGATACAGGTATTTCCTAGGATATTTAAACAAGCATAAATAATCCAGAAGATAATGCAATAACCATATCTATCTAGGTTAACTTTGGCAAGTGTTTTAGCACTTGTTTCCACATACTCAAAAGAGAAAATCACCCTCACTTGTTCTCTGAGCTAGAAATACGAAGTAACTGAAAACAGCTGAAAATGGTGTTACAGAGTAACTACTCAGCCTGGTTTCTATTGTGTGACAGCACACCAGCTCTCAGTTCTCCAAGCCCTCTCTCCCACACAAACACATAAGTATTTTATTTGATATCTGGACTAAAAACAGAAATACATAAAATTTGGCTGTGGATCTGCAAATATGAAAAAAAACCAAAAACACAAAGACATCTCAACAGACCTCTACTATTTGGAAATCTCCACGCTCAGAAAACAGACATTCCTAAGCCCATACATTTAAGGAAAGGTTGTGCTAGTTGAACGAAGTAAGGAGGGTTTGAGGAAGTAATGGAATCACACAAAAGAGGACTCTGGTTCTTCAAAGGCACGAAAAACAAAAGGATAAAATGAGGTGCTGACAGCAAGTCCTCTGGCACTACTCATCAACTGAGTCATACAATGAAAGTACCATTTTACACCAAGTGAGAATGGTAGATATGAAGGAACACAGAAGTGATGTGGGGACATATCTGGGTCATGCACAGGAATGCTGATGCACACCAATAAATCTGTTCCCTTGTTTCCCTCCTGTAACCACCACAGCACGAGCAGAGCTCAGCCAATGCAGGCAGAGCTTACAGATCTGGCTGTAAGTAGGAAAACCTACCTGGAGGTGTGTCTCCTGGGAGACACTTAAGGTCAGGCTAGACATGGCTCTGAGCACCTGATGTAGCTGTAGGTGTCCCTGCTCACTGCAGGAGAGTTGGACCAGATGGGCTTTACAGGTCCCTTCCAACTCAAATCATTTTATAAAAACACATTCTATGCTGGTAAAACACTAGCCTGTTCCTGCCTTCCCAAATATGCATGGTGATTAACACCTCACATTCTGAAAGAGAGAAAGAAATAAAACTGTGTTACAGAAGCCCACATCCCTCACAGAGCGACCCCGAGTTACACTGAGTGTTTGCTTGCAGGTCTGAGCAAAATGACACCTGTGCTCCTCATGTTCCTCACCACACGGGCAGCCTCAGCAGGAGAGGAGGCTCATCAACAAACAAGCACTGAAAATGTTCAGTCTAAAATTCATTTGTAAATAGCTACAGGTCTGTTTTGAAGAATTACAGAGACACTCAATGTGCTTCCGCATCAGCATGGAACTACATCACCAATGACAACTATGTTGTTCCATCGACGCAAATACTCCTTTGCATACAAATATCTCCTGTTCTACAGAACTGATAATTAAAAGAAGTTATGCACTTCAGAAATGCAACTAAATGGGAAATAAAATGTCTTCCACACTAGATGTATTTAATTTTATTTCAGAGGCATCAGTATCAATCTAATAAGCCCCTGACCGCTCCCACTGCCTAAAATGGCTCAACTGTAGCTCTCACAGTCTGAAAATGTGATCAAACAAAATGCTGGAAGACAACAGGTGTATTTTTCAGCTCTAATCCTGAAGACAGGACCTTTCCCAGCCCAAGGCAAACCCTGGATTTTTGCTGGGCTCCTCCAGTGCCTTCTTCCCTCACCCCAGTGCTGGGGCATGAGGAGCCCAAAGAGGAGCTGATTCGGCAGACACTTCTGTGCACAGTACTTATGCTAGAATCTCTTGACTTGCATCTGGCTAGACAGCAGGCTAGCAGAAAAATGAAGATGTAAACCAGGTCACGCATAAATTTAAACTGACTTTTTGTGTGTGTGTGTGCGCTTAAAACCTGCTGTTGTCTTTCCAGGAATGCACTGCACCCAGCCAAATATTTTCTTCATATGTACATAGGCTAAATGCCAGAGATTATATATTCAACAAGAAGAAATACACTGAGAATCTAGCTGTGCTAAATTTCTGTCAGATGCTAACACAAAGGCTTCACTATTAGAAAAAAAAAGAGAGAGAGAAAAGTTTTCTGTCTCCTAACATGTCTTTACAGAAATTCTTATGCGTACTCACAGATGGACTGGCTCGCAATGACCTTCCTCTAGTTAAATAGAGTAACAGGCTTATGCAGATACTGTAGGAAAAAGACTTCAGGAAGCAGTGGGGTTTGAAAATCCTCTTCTTTAAGACATTGAGACTTTAACAGTAGCAACTTGTTCGTGCAGCTCTTGAGAAAACACATCACCCTGCAAAGCAAAGCAAAAAACAGGGGCATCCTATGACAGCTCTGGGCAGGGGTAGGGAGAAAACAGTTCTGCAGTAGGCAGGATGCTTCTCTGATGCCAGTACTTAGTAACTCCAGTGTTGAACATGGTGAGGTTTCTTCAGCATACAGTATATTACCATATGGTAACGGACATGTTATTAATATTTTCTCAAGCACGCCATATAACCTGATTAATTATTCTTAGGTTCCTTTTATTTATTTATTTTTTATTTTATTTTTATTCTTTTTCCTCTCACAACTGAGAAAAACAGCTCAGTAAATGATAAAATACAATTGTAAGAGTGGTAAGGAATAGGTTGCCCATAGAGGTGGTAAATGACCCATCCCTGGAGACATTCAAGGACAGGCTGAATGGGCTCTGAGCGCCCTGACTGAGCTGTAGGTATCTCTGTTCATTGCGGGGGGGGGGGGGGGGGGGGGGGGACAGGACGACACTACACGATCTTTAAGGGACACTTTCTACTCAAACCATTCTATGATTCTGTGAAATTCAAACCCAGTAGTGGTTTGCCATAGCCATTGGTTGAATTAACCTGAAGAAAAGATTTTTTTTATTCTGCCATTTAGAAATGAAACATATGTTCCAAACCACTGATAGCTTCACAATATAAGAAGTGATACCCATAGACCAATATAACCAATGAGGAACTGAAAATAAAAGTTAATGCTACTGAGCACTCATACAGAAGCAGATTATTCACCAGACTTGCTCAATCAGGATTATTTCTGAACAAGAATTAGTAGGACAAAAACGAAGGCACCAGAATGGAATTATTCTAATCACATAGGATGTGATTAGATGAAAGCTATTAGAATGGCCGGTTACAGTGTCTGTTTTTCTGTACTGACAATAGCAACACAGTGGGTCTAGTAGGGATGGCCTTCCAGCCATCCAAATTCTAGCTGCTAATTTTCATGGCTCAGCTATAACAATAAGACTATTTTTGACAAACCAGAAAGGAAGACAAGGAGAAAACAAAATAAACTTTCAGTCAAGAGTTCACTAGGAAAGTAATTTACCATCCCGCGGGTAGACTCACATCCGGCTTGATATTTATACCAGCTTGTATCATCCCAATCACAAAGAAACCTAAATAGCACATTGCCATCACATCATCTATGTTGAAAATCTTTAATTGTATCTTCCAGTTGCAGATGGAAACTATTCTAACATCATGCTTTATACTGTCAGCAGAAATAGAAATACAACTTGTTATTATACAACTGTCTGCAATTTGCTCAGTGCTTGTGCACATGCCACTTGCCCTTTCAGGGTTTTTGGGTTTAAGGTGACAGTTCTCAGTTTCTTTTAAAAATTCTCTTTATAAAGCATTTGGCTACCAAAAATTGACCACTCCATGAAGAACTGTCCTTAGATGACAAAGGTATCTGAATACGCAAAATGATGAGCCTGTAACTTCTAATGAATGGCAAATCCAACAGGGAAAGAAGGAAGAAAGGGCAGTGGACTAAACGAGAGAATTGGGAGAAAGCATCTGTATAAAGTCTTACTATCAACAGGATGCTATAGAATAGCAAACATCCAGGGCTTAACAACAGAAAACGGCATGCTCATGTTTCTTCATAGAACAAAGAACTGAAAACACTACTTCCAATGCAGACATCTTTAATGAGAGCAAAGCAAGACAAATGCACCATGGCATCTGGGTGCATTGGGATGTCTTAATTTAATTCTCTACTGATAATGCATACTTATTTGCAATGGAACCCTTATTAGTGCTATACACTTTAAAACAAATTCCTCCTTAAATCCTCAAAGGCTACAGATTTCTCCATATTCTTACACAGTGAGTATTTACCTTTTGGACACCAAAATAGAAGAGCTCCATTGGAAAGGACTGAAAGACAACCACCCCAAACATTTAGCATTATTACTAGGGCATATTCAAGACAGGAATAAATTACAGGCCAAGACCCCGCAGGCAAAGGAGGAAGCGGAACCTCTGGGAGACCGTTCACATTTCCACAATTCGGTAGCATACTGTATTTCAGGTTTCGTCAACCTAGAGTCAATTCCTTTTCCAGTAATACATATCTGTAAATATGAACTAAGTATAATGAATAGCTTTTGGATAACCAAAGTACGTACTTCTGGGGAGATGGTTTCTTTTTTTTTTTAAACTTTTTTCTTTTCTAAACAAAATATTGCCTATCCTTAGCTATTTGTCCCATTTCCAGTGACGAAGCCATCCAAAATCTATCAATGAGTTATCCATTCCTTTAGCCATATTCTATAACACTTCCAGTTTGTTAAGTTGCCCAGAAGAAATAATGATTTTACTTCAACTGTAACGCTGACTTTCAAGAAGATCCATTTCAAAGCAAGATGTTACTTTTCATTTGCAGAATGATTTCTTAGAGAATTTACATTCTCTTTTTATTTGTGTTCCAAGAGAAACTTAAATCCAAGTTAACTCCCTTGTAGTTATGCATTTTATCTGGAATCTGAGAAGATTTGCTGCCTTATAAAATGCATACTTGGCTCTATTTGTTTTCAGGATATATATATTTTTTATGTATACTAAAATCACAATGAGGGGCAACAGACCCCTGAATAGGAATCACAGTCAAAGATCAGGAATTGCTTCACTATGTAAGGGCAAAACAAAACTTGTTTACTGCTGGTGAGTTCCAGGGTTAGGCACACATAACAGGGCTCCTGAGTTCCATCCGCTGTTTGCACAAAGTCCTAAACAGCAACAGGCAAAACTCTTCAGTTTTTTTCTACTCCAACAACTACATTAGAGAACCCAGTTAAAACATTCCTTGACTCAGTCAGACCTTGGCTTTCCTATGAAGCATAAACATGACCATGTTTAACCTAGTCCTTGAGGCAGATGATTGGTGTGCGCTGCATAAACCTCTGGCCCAGTTCAAGGACACTGCCAGAGCTCAGCAGCTCTGGGTGCCTGCTCTCCTGAACAAACAGCTCCTCTTTCCACCACTCGCTGTGTAATGCAAAAGGAGTGCTTCAATATTAAAGCGTTGGAGTATGATTTGCTTTTATTTCCCTCCAGCCACAATTCTATATCATTCTGTACCCTCAACATGCATTCACACGTCAAAAGAAATTACCCTTACTGTTTAGACAAAGAACGGTTTCTGACTGCCCCTACACGGATGGAAGACGTTAATGTCAAAAATGTTTGTACACAACAATTTTCACTTTCTCCTGGCTTAAGCATTCCATTTTTTTTTCCTGCTTATGAGCTACATATAATAAATAGTAATAAAAATCAAATGGATTGTAGTTACTAATGAAAATGGTCTAAGCAGCCAGACTTGTTATAAACAGTTAGTGATGACAGCCTACCATATGTTAAGCTTCTCATTATTGCGCCAGAAAACATTATAATCACCTTAATTATGGCAATAGAGTGATTTTTCCCCCTTCACTGGTGAAGTAATGCCATAAAGCTCAACCTCTCCTGTCATACATTACTGTCCATAGCACAGAGAAGCATATGCACAATATCGTCAAACATTTGTGCAAACAGATCAATTTGCCAAATATGCAACTAACCTAAACGGTCTCAGAAGAAGGAAAGAAAGCAAACTTTACCTTGAGTGTTCTGTTGAAATATTTTGTTTAGATCCAAAGAGGAAGCTCTGGAATGTGATTTCTGTGGCCTTGGAGGTGGAGTAGGGGGCTCTTCTCCCTTTTTCATGGCATCTTCTATGGATGTGCTAGAATAAGACCTATGGAAGAACAGTTAAAAAAATAAAAGAAAAAAAAAAGCAGAAAATATTTCATTTCAGAATTCATTTTAAACAATTACAGTGAATGGGATCTAAAAATACACTAAGCAGAACTTGAGTTCATGGTGGAAATCCCTTGCCCTGCTGACTAACAGTTCCCCTAATAACAATGGGGATTTATTTGGCAGCAGGGGGAAGGAACGATGCATCTGGGGAAATGGACCCATCACACTTAGAGGGCGAATTCTTTCTAAGGCTACTACATTACAGTTTCAGGCTCTTCTCGTGAAACTTCAACTGCCACAACAATAAATGTAGTGACTATTTTGAATAAAACTGGGTTGAAAACAGTTCTCATTACAGTTGCTTTCCCAACTGCAAGGATACTGTTTATACAGGTGTAGCCTCAACTGTCCTCCTGTATGTTTAGTCATTTGTAGTACTTTGGCTACCAAAATATTATTTTTTATATTAAACAGTTACCAAATTCAACAAAATCCAGAAAAACTGAATGGATCCAAAGCGATCCAGACTGGTCAAGCGTGTGTTTCAGTACATCCTTCTAGGCCATTCCATATAAGTCCATATCACATAATCCCAATGCAGTGCATTTGGAAAGAGCTCTGATGTTGCTGAATAGCATCCAATATTTTTCAGTTGTTGTAGTTACCGGTTATTCTGCATGATCAAGAGCTTTGTTCAAAATGAGCATTGACAATGTGAGATGTCATACATACTATATAATACATTATGTATGACTGGCAAGACCAAAACCACATTTGAGTAGAACAGAAATAACTCCCACTAATGGGAAACGGATCTTTTCTTGCCAAGCAGGCTGTTGTTAGAACACAGCTATTTAGTGGGACAGACACTTGGCAATGCTGATCCTGTTTCTGATGTAAACTTTAATAAATACAAGAGTGAAAGCTGTAATTGCTTCAAAATTTACATCTGACACAAAAACCTGTGCTGATAATGAAGGTTTTGTCTTGGTAGAGCTTTGAATTCCATGTCATTACATGTCATTATCATTTAAGACCTAACCCAAACCTCCTAAAATAACTGGGAAAGGTTTTTTAACAGCTACAAGGTAAAAATGCCTGTTGCAGCAGTGCCAACACAGAGCCCTGTGACAACGAATCTCTGCTTCCAGCAGAAAGACCTCAGCACCTTGTGCTAAAAAGCCAGGCTCCTGGGCTGGGTGCAAGGATGTGCCTGGGGATGTCCGGTCCAACTTCTGCATTGAAGCAGCGACATAGTCAGATGTGAGACATAAGTGATGGCGCTCACGTTCAAGTAGCATTTTTCAAACTTGTTTAAGCATTTGCAATTTTATGTATTTTCTGTTTGAAGAACTTTTACATAAATTTTGCATAAAAGTCTTACAGTTTTTTTTTGTGTTTTTTGTTTGTTTGTTTGTTTTTTCTTATTTACATTCTATGATTCAGCAACACAGCAGGAAAATTTAAAACAGTATAAAAGCAACAATGGCTGTCAGCAGAAAAATGGTACCCAAGGTGGTTCGGGCTTTCTGGATGGAATCTCTGAGAACAAGGGATTCCCATCTCCATTCATTATGTGGGGAACTGGTCTTCTCTTATTAGCAAACTTTGATAAGCTTTTAAGGACAGAACTCCAGACTGTACTTTCATTGACTGAGAATTGAAGCCCTCTGACAAACCAAAGAACAAAAGTTTTAAAGTGAATGCATGATGTGGCTGTTCAACAGAAGAACCAAAACTGATACACAATCCATTTATACACAGTAGCTCCTGGCACGTCTCCCATTTCCTTAGAATATCCAAATCCAGCAGGTGCCATTTCTAGTATTCAGTTAAAAGTTTTCACCATGCACTGACCAGTCACAGGAATGCACATGCATAGCAACCAAAGGATGCACTCATTCACATATGAGAGCTGAGCCATTGCCACTGTGCACAGCCACCACGCAGGGTTTAACAGCAGGACAGTACTGAGCCTTTCCTGGAGTCAGGGGGGCTCTTGCTGTCCTGCCGTGGCTGCATGAAGCAGGGCTGGAGGCAACCATTACCCCAAAGAAGGGGCCAGGCAGAACTGCCAAGGCCTTACAAGCAGAGACCACAGGGCATAATGCAGTGCTCCTGGGGGCTGCAGCTTACATGGCAACACCCACCACCACACCTTGCATCTAACATCAAAGCAGTGTACATCTTATCCTGAAACAGAAATGAAAGCAGTACCTGGATCTGGGTCTGGCTTTAAGTGCATGAGGTTCCTGAGCAGCTGAAAGAGAAAAGAGAAAAGAACAGCTAGTACATAATATGTTAAATAAGAGCTGTGAGATCAGTGTACATTTGAGTCTAGCAAATGTGGATGTGAGAGCTTGCTCATCTCACGTGATTTGTTTTTGTTTCTCCTTCTCTGTTGTTTCTGTAATGTGTCAGTGTTCTAAAAATTCAAAAGCCCAAGCACAGTCAGAACTTCATCCTCTGATTTTGGCTGTTGTGGAACAGAGGAAACAATGGATCTGACAGCACTGACCAGCAGTTCTGGAGGCAGCCATGACATAAGAGAGTTGGCAAGCAACACAGGAATAATATAAACTTTCCAAAGAAAATATCTTTCTCCTGGTCCAAATGCCTATATGTTGTCTCAAACTCCAGAGCACGAACATTCATGTCCTTCCTAAATACTTCAACTAATTAGTATATAAGACCGTGTTCTTGTCACCCACAACAACTTTTAATACATCAGGTTGAAGTTACTTCGACATAAGCACGGCATTTTTAGAAAGGCATTTTAAGGAATAGTAGAAAGTTTCAATGGCTAAGTGTTGGACAAAAACATTTCTATCAATGTAAAAATCTCTTTTTTTTATTTCTCTGAATACTAAATATCCTGCCACCTCCAGAACTTATGCAATAGGAAGAACAGTACTGCTGAGTTACCTTCTCTGGGAAAGTCCTTGAGGCTGTTCCTCAGTTTACATGGTCTTTACAAGACTTTGCTGTTGCTCTCCTCGCTAACATAAAGTAATCTTGAGAAAATATATCCGTGTGATTACTTTCAAATTCAGCCCACTGAGATATCCTCCAGGTATTGCAGCAGCATGAGCGATCCCAATGCACTTACAAAGTGAATCTTTACATTTTCCTGTTGTTCTGCTAATCAGTGCACAACACTTCAGAGAAGCAAGGAGGATAGGGAAAAAAATTCTCAGAGCTTCTGCTTCCTTCAGATAGATGCCTGCATCCAAGTCAGACATTTATCATCAGCTGCTCTACAGCACTGCCTGAGAATACAACAGATTCCCCCAAACAGAACAGGAGCTCCCTGTGGTAGCAGCTGGCAAATATGGACCTTTTAATGGCTCACATTGTGTCCCTGCACAGGCCTTGCACAGGAGGCTTTAGGCATACAGAGCACAATAAATACCATATGCCACATGTACAGCCACACGCTATTTCTTAACAAAAGAAATGGCTTTCAGGGTCACGCAGTGATAGTTGGTGCTTTGGATGGAATAAACCCAAATGCAGCTGGCAGAGATACAAAAAAACATTTATAAACCAAGTTCTAGCAGATTATTGTCACCAGCAAACTGGCTTGCAGTCATTCCAGGTTTCTGGGCAACAAACTCTTACAAAAGCAATTAAAGAAGCGAGAGGGAATTACTATTAAAATATGCAGTGGTGATAATGCTGCTCTCTCTGTGTCAAACTTCCTGAGAATACGACTTGAGAAGTCGCCTCTCTACAGCCACATGACCCAATTTTTCAAAATACTGCAATTGCTGATTATTAAATTACATGCACAATTATTAAATATACACCATTTAGAAATAGGAAGAGTAAATCCTCTCCAAGCTAAGCCATGCTTAAGAACCATCCAATTTTCCTTCTTTTATGGAGACAGTAATTCTGTTCATACTTCTTTTACAAAGCCCTTCTTCTGGAAAAAGAAACCAAAAAACCTAATAGGTAAAACTGATGTTTTATCTGTCCTTGAGGACATCTTGTTGAGGTAAATAGAGAAACACAAAAGGAAAAGAGAGACCTGAAAAGACTGCAAATAAAAAAATATAGCAACATAACACTACTGCCATGGATTTTCTTATAAGCTTCTGAAAATCAGGAAATTCAAGGCTGCAGTTACACAATACCCAGATCCAACCTCAGTGTGAACCTTTCGTAAGGTGAAAAACAATACACAAAACTGTTATACAACAGGCAGTTCATTATTAGGCTATGCAAACAACAATGTGGCAGCATTTCTGTGCAGTTTGCTGGCATTGTGGTGCACTCCCTCTGCGCATTCTTCATGTGTGAGGTGTAGATTTGCACATATATACAACATAATCATTCAAGATGATACAAAAATACCTACTCGGTTCAGGTTTTTTCCATGTTTCTACTGCTATGAGTAAATAAGCTTAACTAACATGAAACCAAGACAAAATCAAAATTCTTGAGTAAATCAATTACATCTATTATTTAAAAGTTCATACAGTTCCTGGATTAGCAGAGCCCGATGAACTGAGCAGCCTGGTGTGGACCAATTAAAATCACATGTGATGGTGAACTGACGTATTCACTCAAACCACAGGAGAGTGTGAAGGTTCCCTTTTTGGGTGCTTAACTGCTTCCATCCCCTCCCCCAGCTCAACTTCATTTTAACATTTCTAATTGTGCAGAATCCACAACTTCTGGCTGTAGCCTAACAGACAACTGAGGCCTCCCTGATTTACGGGATGGAGACTTGAGTGGAAAACTGTGTTATAAAAGATGCAAACAGGCTACACTGATAAGGAAAATGAAACAAGATTTCTTAGTTTAAATCACCTGCAGTGACTCACCTATTATCTCTTATTGGTGGCCTAGAGAGAAATCTAAATGTTCACAATTTTGACCCCTTAATCCACTAAAAGTCCAAGGCCAGCAATGATCACACTTGGCAATCTAAATAAAATGGACAGACTTTCAGAGATGCTGAGCAGTACAGTTTTTACTCTGCTTCCCCTGGTAAGCAAAACCTGCAGGACCGACAAAGAAGCAGAAGGAGATGCAAGACACTGGTGGAAAAATATGATGGTGGCAATGGTGATGTGCAGGTGACAGTGTTTTATCTTTCCTAAGCGTACCAAAAATGGAATTGCTGAAGTGAAAATAAAAAATAGGATCACCAAGGTTGGAAAAGACTGCTAAGATCATCCAGTTCAACCATCCACCCACCCCCAGTATTTCCCACTAAGCCATGTCCCTCAGTACAATATCTAAATGTTTCTTGAACACCTTAAAGTACAGTGATTTCACCACCTGTCTGGGCAGTCCATTCCAGCACCTGACCACTCTCTTGGATAACACTTATTTCCTAACGTTCAACATGAATGATGGGAGAAGAGCTGACCCCCACCTTACTACAACCTCCCCTCAGGTAGTTGTAGAGAGAGATAATATCATCCCTGAGCCTCCTCTTCTCGGGATGCTTCTGGGCAAAATGTGGAGGGCAGGGACTAGGGAGAACAGAACTGAGTCTTTGACTGGACGTCCTTTTCACTTCAGAATGTGGTGACTGTGTGAGAGAAGCAGCAGTTGTTCAAGATGGTTGGACTGCGTTATCATAGCGGTCTTTTCCAACCTTAATGATTCTGTGACTCTAAGAACAAGAGCTGATAGGACATCTGGTAGCTGCCAAGTGTTTTGGAAGAAGCCAGGGGAAAAAAAGGCAGAAAATGAAAAGAAAGGGTTGAGCTGGGAAATGAAGCATGCAGCTGTTGAGCAACCATGAATAAACCGAGCTGTGAGACAGAACTGCTGTGACAGACATTTGGAGTCAGTTTTCTTAATCAAGGATATCTTCATGAGTAAAAATGTTTATTCAGAAGAAAAAGAAAGCAGGTCCAGATTCTAATTTCACTGGGAAACTTCCAACATTCTTACCACTCCAGGAAAGAGGCTAACAGAGGGGAGGGCAAGTGAGACCTGATGAACTGAACTGAATGCACAGGAATTTTCTGGAGCAGCTAAGCAATTTTCACTATGTCACCCTAAAATTAAAATTTTCCAGTATTACAGGAACAAGGAGGTTATTTCAGAGCTGGAGAAAGAAAAATAGTAGGTGGTTTTACAAGAGAAAAGCCCCAGAAACAAAAGCTTGTGCTGGTACTCTAAGTGCCAAATGGCAATCTACCCTTATACTTCCTGATGGAAAACGTGAATGCTGTTTTATAGCCAAAAACAAAAAAGTCATTTTAGAATAGTTACACAGTTAATGAAACATGACTTGTTTGACACTGGAGAAGAGCTTTTATCAAAATGATGCTATTGCATTTCATTTGTAGTACAAAAAAAATTACCGCCTTACCTGTTTTCACAGTCAAGTGCTGAAATTCCTTTGGTATCGCTTTGACAGCAGTGTTTACTTTAAGAGCTTGTTAAAAAAAGAAAGAAAATTACTTTAAGTATAGAATGGTCACATCTTTAGGTACCAGCTCTGAGAAAGAAGCAACTAAAACAGTATCTGTTGGAATGCTTAATAAAACCAAATATACATGAAGAGAAATGAACAACAGCAAAACAGTCTCAGAACACCAAACATCCTGAACAGTATTCTTAAGAGCCAAAAAGTCAAGAATGGAAAGGTCTATGCCCAACTTGCCAAATAATCCCTAATTAAAGGACTTGATGTCTAAATGAAGGAAGGACACCAGAAACACTTGACAGAGCTGGGATTCATCTCTCTGAACATACAAACCCAGAAACCCAGGGTACGGCAGAGACAACTGCTTTTGGCAACTGATGCCTCATCAGCCTGCCTCAGGGCTTGTCAAATAGCACTGATAGAGACAGGATTAAAATTCAGGAAACCACAATTTTTTGTGCTCAATCCTCTCTCACTAATGCCTATACATCCTTTATAAATTTCTTTCTCAAATGTTCTTCATACACTAGCATATTTTAATGCATGTAATACACTATATTACAAACAACCACTTCTAAAGAAATCTCTCATCGTCATCTGCCTTTATCAAATAAAACATGGGACAAGTGTGGTTCTCAGATCAAGTTCTATTTGCATGATTTCCATGCTTGATCACAACTTGATACAGTAGTGAAGCTGATCTACTTATATCATTTTGAAAAGGAAGGAAAATTTGCTCCTGCAGTCCTGAACTGCAGATTCTTTAAGTCTGGGAACAACTTCTCAGCCAGGAAAGCAATATGTTCTTTCATTTGCTGGAATAGCAACAAATGGTAGAATGAGACAGCATTTGTTCTTTGGCTGACAAGGTAGGAATCTCTGTCATAAATACAGCAAATCCTCAGCCATTAAGGACCACATGAATTGGACAGGCTTCTCATCTGAGTTAACACATCACTTGCCCAGAACAAAGAACAAATTCTTCACCTATCATGGAAGAAAATGAATTCATCAAGTAAAAGATCTCCCCTGTATGTTTGAGAGCAATAACCTTCACAGTTCAAGTCCTGGTCTTATGCATTATGATTTTTACAGCGTATCAGACCTCAATGACAAAACACGAATTTCTTGGAACACACTGACTTATCCCAATGTTTGACAAACACGCACCAATTTTGATAACTTTTCTTAAACCAAGGAATACAAGAAATCTGCCAAACATGGTCACACCTGTTTTAGAATGTCATTCAGGAGTGTGGACAACCTGGTCTCAAGGCTCTGATGAGGACAGCTGCAAAGTCAAAGTCAAGATCTTTTTTTTCCTCTTTATTTATTTATTTATTTTAATGAATGCATTACCACAGCTCTGAGAATCAGGCAAGAAAATACCCACAAATGTTTCATTTCCACAGCTGAGGGACAAGGATAGCAATTGAGAATCTGAAAGGCCAGGGGGCGGAGAATATAAAAGGCAATGACCATGCTATGATCCAGGGCTGATTCTGAAAGTCCTGAGCTTCTGAGTTGAAAAAGAAAAAAATCTTCGATTTTGCTTGGTTTGCTCTCAGACTCTAAATAGCATACATGAATCTTTTCAGTTTGTCCAAAATGTTTGTTAGGTTGTTGTTTCATTCAGAATAAATGCTGACTTTGAAAGGTTGCTATTTTCAGCAAAAAAAAATGTAAATCCAAAACATGGTATAATCCAGGCTCTACTCTACAAAATCCCAGATAATGATGATTACAACTTTGTTGAAATAAGGAGTGTAACATTACTTGCCTTAGGTCTAAGCCTACTTTAAAAGGCATATTTCATACAGTTCACATGGGACAGTTAATTATGGAGCAAACCTATTCATTTTATTATTCTTCACATCAGCTGCTGTCAATTACCTGTCTTTTTATATCTACAGCAAAACATAACTAGCTTGGAAATTAAACATATCATTCTTTTCGTCAGCAATATATATGGAACTATCAATTAACATCTGGAATCTAAGTGAAAAAAAAAAGAAAAAAGATTTATTTGAATACCTTGTTTGTCATCTTTGCTTGTGTCTTTCACCAGGGCAGAGTTATCAGGTACCTCCTCAGATGATGTCTTCTTAAAGAGAGAAGATTATTTATTATAGTGATAGTCAGAACAGACCCACACGTTTAAGACTGCAGACCAGTTTGAATAAAGGTGATTTTCTCTCTTGCACCAAGATTGGATTATAAGATAAAGAAGCAGGGAAGATCTTTAAAAAGATAGCTAAGATTCTCTGCCTTTAAAGGCGCACCACTTTCACACCTGAAATTAGTTAAAGAAGCAATTCATCAGTGAATCACAAGGAACCCATGAGCAAAATGAGACTTCCCAAAACAGAGCAGTGTCATTCTGTTTCCTTTTTCCCTCCTCTGAGTATAACTCCTGCACTATGGCGGAAGAAACCTTCTCCAGCCCCTTCAAAAGAGTTGGCCTCCATCTGAACAGTCTATTTAGTGATAACACAGGCTGGACAGCACAGCCACCACACAGTTCAGCCACAGTTCTGCATCTAAAGCATTCTGATTGAGGTGGCTGATTCTTGGGCTACTTCCGTCTTCCAACATGCACTCACAGAGAAGGGAAGAATTATTTAATTAGCATGTCTGCTACAGTGTCTAATGGGAAAAGTTACCACAGAATCATAGAATGGCTTGGGTTGAAAAGGACCAGAATAATCATGTCGCTTCAACCCCCCTGCTATATGCAGGGTCGCCAACCACCAGACCAGGCTGCCCAAAGCCACATCCAGCCTGGCCTTGAATGCCTCCAGGGATGGGGCATCCACAGCCTCCTTGGGCAACTTGTTCCAGTGCATCACCACCCTCTGAGTGAAAAACTTCCTCCTCATATCTAACCTAAACCTTCCTTGTCTTGGTTCAAAACCATGCCCCCTTGTCCTATCACTATCCACCCTCACAATCAACTGTTCCGCCTCCTGTTTATGCAGTCCCTTCAAATACTGGAAGGCTGCAATGAGGATTCCCCAGATCCTCCTCTTCTCCAAGCTAAACAAGCCCAGTTCCCTCAACCTTTCCACATAGCAGAGGTGCTCCAGCCCTCTGATCATCTTAGTGGCCTTCTCTGCAGGGCTGTTCTCAAGGGGTACTCCTTAGCTGTTCTTTATTTCAGCAGCAACTTATAATGCAGGAATTTGCAGCTCTTCTAACTTCTGCTGTGTAGCATACTGAGAAGGAAATAGGAACAAATTCTACAACCATCATTGATAAGAACAGTTCTGTGGCCGAAACAACAATAAAACAAATGTCAGAAACCCCACACTTCTCCAAATTTTAAGCTAATGCTGCTGGTTTGGTTTTTTTCCTAGGGAGCACACATCAGGTTACAATCCATTGAGCCTTTAAAAAAATAAATAAATAAGAAACACAGATCTTGCAGATGTGAAAAAACAAAGCAAAACAAAACAAAAAACACCTCCAGAGTAAATTGTCATGACATCTGTTTTATAACATTGCACATGGGACTCTCCAATGCTTTTGAGGAGGCAGCACTGCAAAAACACATATTGAGGACTCTGAAAACATTTGAGCAAAACACTTAACATCCCTAGCTAGCCATGACACCCCAATTATTACAGTCAGTCCTACAAGAAAGTAAAGCAAAAAGGTCACCAGCTAGCTAGGCAACAGAGGCTGTCACATATAATAGAACCAGTGGTTCTGGATCTTCACAGACTGCTTCAAAGCAGATCAAACAAAAACAAAGAACACTGGGAGGAAGAGGCACAGAAGCAATTCGGAGTTGAATATCTCAGGACTGCCAGATCCTATTATGATTCAGATTCATCTTCTGATGTTAGGATTTATAATCCAAGTGCGTGGTAAATAGCAGCTATTGGTGCTGCTATAGCATGAGAGTGGATGAGACTTGACACTAGTCTCTCTCTTGGTTTCATTAATTGTTAAGAGTTGGCTCAGAGAATGCTTGAATTGATGGAATGATTCTCACAAAATTAAATGAATTGTGAGGGAGCTCAGAGCAACCGCAGCCAGTCATTTTATGCCTGTAGTGAGAACTCTTCCATCTTATCTTTAAGCTTTTGGCAATGAGAAGGCTTATGGAAAGGAGCCAAATGAATGGGAAGGGGGGCGAGGGGCAAGCAAACAGAATCAGAGTGAGAGACGAAAACT
This sequence comes from Coturnix japonica, assembly GCF_054131305.1. Taxonomy (NCBI): domain Eukaryota; kingdom Metazoa; phylum Chordata; class Aves; order Galliformes; family Phasianidae; genus Coturnix; species Coturnix japonica. The sequence goes on from NC_140663.1 coordinate 111,262,159, forward strand.
TGAAAATAAAAAAAGAAGAAGCAAAACCGTGGTTAGCAAAAACAGACACTCCTGTCTTTCTTGAACATATTGTTATCAGTATTTGTACATTTTTTGAGTTTACCAAAGCCTGGTGTTCAAATGACATGTCTGCTGACATTATTTTCTTTCTAAATACGGTAAAGAATCATCTCTAATTTACTGTAGTGCTGTAGTTCAGCAGTCACAGTAAAAATGGTCTCCTGAAATTAAACAGACAGAATTGATGATAGATGGAAAGAGACAAAAGACATGGAGATTATGCGTAACTGATTGCACTGATAATACAATATTTCTAACATAGTGGCCAAGTATTTAAACTGCGTTCCCTCAAATAGCCAAGCTACAAATTAAATTGCAACAGTGAATTACTGCACTTCCCACACAGTGGGATGAATGGGAGACGAATTATTGAATTTCCAAATGAAACTCATTCAAAGCATTAATTCCAAACATAAAAACATCAGTCGAACAACAACAACGAAAAATCAAGACAAAATCCTTCTGAGACCAGTTTTGAGAAGAGATTTTGTGCTCCATTAATCGTGGATAACAAAGGACAAAAATAACACAGCCTTACAAAAAACTAATTGAGAGCTCTGCCCAACATGTCTAAGTCTCCTAGACAGTGAAGGAACAAAGCAAAGCCAGGGAAACCATTGTGAAAAAATCAGGTAAGTCTCACTGTTCTCAGCCAGCAGGTAATCATGCTACAGCATCTTCCCAGTTTTCAACATAGCCATAAAAAACAATTGATATTACAGAACATCCTGCCACCTTGCAGAAACTAGGAATGGAGTATCAGCGCATCCAGCTGTTCCCCAAGAACAGTAGTTGACTATTTCACAGCACAGAAAGTTTTTTGCCTTTGTGGTGAGAACATCTTAAGGAGAGAGCAGAGAGAAGGCAGAGGAGATTTAACAGCTTAACTTTTGGAAATCAAATGAAAAATTAAATGTAAAATGGGGGATTTGTTGCTTGGGGTTTTCATGAGCCTGAAAGCTTTTTTGGTGACTTAGATTTATCCTTACTCTACACTTACATTAATGGACCATAAACAAGCAGAGCCTAAAAATAAGACATTTAATAACATGTACTAGTTAGGTTATTGGAATAACATTTTACAACCATGAAACATAAGATGACTTTGAAAGCAAGGTTTCTGAGCATTCTGAAATATATATACAAATGCTGTAGTCTCACAGTCCCAAAGGCTGTGCTACTGAAGAACAACCTTTATCACAACTCTGCAATAACAGAAGTCTGCTCTGATTATCTGGGCAATTGCTTGTGAAGACAGTATCCTAGCTGGAACAAGGACTCCCCAGACCACAGAAAACCAGAATAATACTGCTTCTTTCAAAATCCAGTACAAATGCTGTGCTTTAGTTGAGCTGCTGTACAAAAGCAATACCTACCAAGTGCCTTAGGGAGGCCACACATGTTTTCAAAGGTCCAGAAGAGAGTAGATGTTCAAAGCATTGCAGTGTTACTCAAAGTACATATTACACTTGGCTGCGTTAGAAGTAGCAGCTCATGAGGGCCTGTGTGGCCCTCCTGAGTTAAATTCAGTAGTGGAAGAGCAGAGTTCTGAGCTAGAAACACCCCAGGACAAGGCAGAGGGTTGAAATAACTGGGGAAACACTCTGCTGAGCTGGCATGACATGTCATCACTTTTTAACCTGGCAGCAGCATCAGAAGAATCTTCTATTCAATTGCAGCAGCAATGTGCAGCAATTTTCAGAGCCTTAACAATTCTGAGCTGAAAGCCCATTTTTTCAGTCAATCTGCCATTTGATTCTCTGTCATAAATGCTAAAGCCTTGAATCCCACAGTGTATTCATTCAGAGTTACAATAGCCAGGCACGCCTCAATGCCTGTTGTTAGTTCAGCATAAAAGACTGTGAAAGCTTCATTTCATTTTTTTTTTTTTAATTATTATTTTTTAACCTCAGTAATAAGGACCTCTCCTTAATTTAGTTTTGCTTGTGACAGACTTTCATCTGACACTGTGATACTGTTTACAGTAGATCCCTAAGATTCCCTCTCTGTTCCCCCCTCAAAACAGCTTTCCAGCTCCTTATAATTAATAAGTAGACTCTTAGGTGTTATTTCCTTATGCTATAAGAAAGCTCAACAGTAAAACAGGGACTGAGTCACCTAGAACTCTACATGTGTCCATACTGCACAAAACCTTTCAACTCCAAAGAAGCAAAGTGGAAGGAACCAGGACAAACCAAGGCAGTTTTCATCTCATCAGCATGCATGGAAATGGAGCTCTGAAAATATGAGAGTGCCCTGTTGCTTGGCACTCTGCAAGAGCTGCCCAGATCACACTTCCTCACCTCCATCCGGCTGAAATCCCGAGTCGGCTGGCTGCCGGGCAATGGCTCAGAGTAAGAATCGAACAGCGCACACTCACGCAGAGGCTTCAAGGAGGCTGGAGGGGAAAGAAGAACAATAAAAAGGATGAGAAAAAAAAAAATCAACAAGAGACGTCAACTGTGTGACTAATAGGCACTTCTTAAAACCAGTTACACACTAAAATGGAAAGCAAGTAAAAACCAAGGACAACAAACCCAGTCACTGCTGCAGTACCTACCATCTGAGTATTCCTCAACTAAACAGCACTGAGAGCAGAAAAAAAAAGAAAAAATAGCTCTAAACTTTTCACAACAATAACCACAAGAACTGCACTTCTATTCCATAGGCTCAGGCTGATATCACTACAGGATTAGTTCATCTCACATGAATCTCCCTTAACAGCTGGAAAACCTTTCTTCTTTAAGACTGGAATACTGAATACAAAATCACCAGCTTTCAGGTCAAGTCTCTAGTTTCTGGTTATATTCTAGTTCAACTGGAGAAATTGTGCTCTTGCAAATCTGTCTTAATTTAAAATACAGTGGGTTACACACAGGCCAAATAGCTTGACAGATTTTTTGTTAACTTGTTTTAATAAAAAAATTCAGACAAGAAGGTGCTGGGTCAAATTGCCAGCAGAGCCATGCCAGGATAGAGTTTGGCCCTGCACTTGCAGCTTATAGAGCAAGCAATAAAACTAGCATGATTAATTCATTCTGAATGGCTCTGTCTTATGCTCCGAGTCACTTTATCTGAAGCACTAATAGTCTTATCAGACACAAATATTTCCTTTGAAAAATCTACTCCATTCTGAACTTAATACAACCTAATGAAAAACAGTTTCCAGAAACCTTCATCATGTTCCAAATCAGACAAATAAAACTTAAATTTCAGAGGGAAAAAAAATCAAACAATGAAAACACTTAAACAAAATGTTTATTTTTAAAATCTCCTTTGACATTTTAGTATATGACGATTTGCTTACGTATCATTCCTTTTATTTTGCAACTTGGCACAACCAGGTCCATATTCTTACTTGTCATTCACAGTGGTGCAGTGTGTTGAGATGCTGCATTTTTTAATTATGCATATCTAGAGATTTCAGAATCCTGACCAGGCAGCAAAACATCTTCAGATCCTCAAATCAACAACATTAGTTTATTACCCATGGCATGTGGTGTGCCTAGAACAATTAGTCTTGTCACCTTTTCACATAGAGCAGCTTGAAACACTTGGCTCTGTCCAACAAATGAAGAAATAATCATCTATGAAAGTGATAAATGCTCAGTGCTAAAAGGGACAAATTTTGGAAAAGAAAGGACTCCTAGAGAACAACCACAGCTTACCATGCTCTTCCTTCCATGGGTGTAATGACTTGATACTACTGTAGGTAGTTATTTCTATTGTAGAGTTACAAAAAAAAAGAAAAAGATTTATATGAAGACTTAGAATCAGAATGGTTTGAGTTGGAAAGGACCTTTAAGATCACCTAGTTCCAACCCCCGGCTATATGCAGGGACACCTCTCACTAGACCAGGTTGCCCAAAGCCCCATCCAGCCTGGCCTTGAATGCTTCCAGGGAGTGGGATTCACAGCCTCACTGGGCAGTCTGTTCCAGTGTCTCACCACCCTCACAGTAAAGAATTTCTTCCTAATACCTAGTCTAAATCTACCCTCTTCCAGTTTAAAGCCATTTTCCCTCATACTGTTGCTACCTCCCATTTAAAAAGTTCCTCCCCAGCTTTCATGTAGGCCCCCCTCAGGTACTGGAACACTGCTATAAGGTCTCCTTGGAGCTTTCTCTTCTCCAGTCTGAACAGCCCCAGCTCTCTCAGCCTGTCCTCACAGGGGAGGTGCTCCAGCTCTCTGATCATCTTCATGGCCCTTTTCAGGACCTGTTCCAACAGCTCCATGGCTGTCAGCCTCAAAGTACAGTGACCTGAGGATCTCCACCCACGGCAACTCTAGTTTAAAGCCCCCCTGATTAAATTGGAAAGCTTTCTGCCAAAGGTGGTTTTCCCCTTGTCTGACAGACGAACATGCCAACCTCAGCCTGCAAGATGGAGCTCATAAGCTATTTTATGATGACAACAGGAGTAAAAGTGGTGGCACTGGAGGGAAAAGGGTAGTTGTAATTATGACAAGGGAATGTAATTAGTGAGACTAAAATTGAAGAAGGTTTGGACGTACAGATTTTACAGGAGCTTCTCCCATTGGATATGAAGATCATAGAACATGATTCCACCAGAAATTACTGATACAGGGTGAATATTTAATTTTTCTAACTGCAGGTTGATTACCTTTTTTCCTGTCTTTTAATATATTCAGTGTCATCAAATTTAATGGAGATTTTATTAAGTCTGAAATATTATCCCTTAACACTGTAATTATCATCTGTGATTAATCCTCCTTGCCCTAAAAAGCCATGCACATTTTTCAGATTGAACACCATATTTCAATGTTCATTCGTAATTACAAGAGATGTAACTGAAGAGAACTAATGAAAGGGCACGTTTCTCACTACACATTGTTACTGAGGTATGTTAAACACTGGAATAACTTATCCTTGTTTTTCACAAACTGTTGTAATCCCCGTCATTAGCAAAAATTAATTACAGCAGAAGCTGTGGATTACATAACATGAGTTAAAACAAAAAGCACCCTTTCATACAACTGGTGACTGAATGCAACAACATATATTAGCACAGTAATTTCTAAAGCAGTCCAGTCCTGCTTTCAACACATCTTCAAAAAACAGATACATAAAAAAAAATAACTAAGAGTTAAAAGCCTTGCTTGTCTTGCTGCATTATCATAACTGCACATAATCATCTGCCACTTTTGCTACAATAGAGCCTAAAGTACACTGGAGCAGACAATCAGACAGAGGCAGGTAACTGTTACATGTCACATTGTTGTTTTGTGCTTTCGTACATCCACTCTTCAACAATTGCATCATAAACACAATTAGAAACACATGCCTTAAAAACCAAGTGGGGAGCCACTACGCAATGAACTCAGCTCCACCTGCAATGTGGAAAATTAAACCCTGTTTACAAGCATTGTGAGTTTCTGAGGAGGATGTAGGACTTAAACCTGTTGCAGGTACATTACCTGCTTGGAGGTAGTCTGGCAGCAGTGTCTCAGGCAGTGTCTCAGGCAACTGGTAACCATTCTTCCTTGCAACCACCAGATGGAAAGCAGCACAAAACTCAGGGAGTGTCAGAGCCCCATCGCAATCCACATCACTCAGCTCCCTGCAGGTACAACAGTCACATATTTACCAAGCCATCACCTCAGGGAAATGTACACATGCAACCACAGAGGATGGAGAAATAAAGCTTTGAAGACAGGTATTCTGATACAGGACAACCACCATTTTTTCTACTTGATTGCAACTATTAAAACTCCTAGAACCACAGAAGAGACTGGGTTGGAAGGGACCTTACAGCCTACCCAGCCCCAACCCCTGCTGTGGGCAGGGCTGCCCTGGGCCCCATCCAACCTGGCCTTGAGAACCTCCAGGGATGGGGCACCACAGCTTCTCTGGGCAGCTGTGCCTCACCATCCTCTGGGTAAAGAATTACCTCTTAATGTCTAATCTAAATATCTCCTCATTTAGTTTAAAGCAAACATCCACATCTGGCATCACGGACCAACATAATAAAGTAGAAAGCATTATTTCTGGAGCAGCCCTTGCACATATCTTGCATTTCTTAGGGTGAAATCAACTTTCTAATGGTTGAATGCAGTTTTGACTAACCCATGCAGGATCTTAAGCCAGTTCAAGCAAAGTTAAAAACAGACTTCAACAAATGTTTAATCAGCAACAAAGACTAACCCCAAGAAAGTAGGTAAATTAAAGTTCTTGATGTTTCCCAATATTGTTAACTGCACATTAAATCTCTTGTTCTTTTAACTCTAGAATGCTCACAAAACAATAAACCTGGGCTTCAGGTATCCAAGAATTCAATTTTATAAATTAACTCCTGTGCCAGAAGTAAGTAATATCTTACTGTTACAGTTATTAAAATAAATAAACATATAAGTTTTGAAACTTTGAAAATAACAATTATATTTTCAAGCTGCTGAGGTCATGGTGACAAAGACTGAAACATCCCACACACTTAACAGAGTAGAACAATTGATAAATCACTACAAAATTATTATTATATACTAGAAAGAAATGCTTTCTTTGAATTTTGTGCAGAGAATAACCTACGTGAACAATACAAATACAACGTGCTTTACTAACATATTGGCTTAATCTGTTCTTCTTATATAATCTTTTCTTCAAATTCAAATGCTGACATCCCCTAACAGAATGCATCTTTGGTTGTGTTTCTGTTGGTTTTTTTTCATAGAAACATAGAATGGCCTGGCTTGAAAAGGACCTCAAAGATTATCTGGTCTCAACTCCCTGCTATGTGCAGGGTTAACAACCACCAGACCAGGCTGCTCAGAGCCACATCCAGCCTGGCCTTGAATGCCTCCAGAGATGGGGCATCCACAACCTCCTCGGGCAACCTGTTCCCCTGTGTCACCACACTCTGAGTGAAAAAATTCCTCCTCGTATCTAACCTAAATTTCCCCTGTCTCAGTTTAAAACCATGCTCCCTTGTCCTATCACTATCAACCGATGTAAACAGTTACACCCCCTCCTGTTTATGTAGTCCCTTCAAATATTGAAAGGCCTCAATGAGGCTTCTCCAGAGCCTTCTCTTCTCTTCCCCGAGCAGCTTTGTTGTGTTGTTGGCTTTTAACTTTTATTTTCTTGACTTACAATCTGCCCTGAAAAGATTCCAGACATATTCTTGGACCTCAATAGATGTTTAGGCTCTTGCAAGCTTTTCTTCATATCTATCCTCATAAGAGCTTATATTAAGTAAAAACTCATCAGAATTTTTGAACAGCAATTAAAACTGTTTTCCTACCTAGATGCAAGGAAGACACTCACTTACAAAGCACCATGTTGTTTATGAAAAGATTATAGAATCCTTGTCAAATTTTATCATGTACAGTTCCATCTGCAATTGTTTCTAAATAAGTTCATTAAAAGGAAGTGTGGTGCTTCATTAGAAAAGCATTGATGAATTACATAGTTGTACTTACCAAAAATTAGGCATTAATTAGGCCTCATCTGACAAAACAAAGCCAGAACTATAAAGCCAACAACACATCTAAAATATTCCAAATGTGCCTTTCTCTACACGAAAAATGTCATTTTGTTGAGCTAATGATGTTCCTTATCACACTTAGGAACTTCTCTCAGTTACGCTGCTGTTCAAGCCTTCCCCGTCCTGCTGAGCAGGCAAACATCCCTGCAGAAAACAAGTGTGTCAGGAAGATCAATGAGCACCCTGCTGCTTGGGCCTGAGAATGATTCTGGAGATAAGAGCGATAATTAGAACTGAAGACACTTTTTTAATTCAAAAAGAATTCTTCAAATAAGTATCTTTTGAAAAACAGGATACAGATCCCAAACGCTACTACAGTACTTACCAGATGTGAGAAAGCTCTGGGATGGGCAGCTTTGATTTCGTGAAGAAATTCTTTGCGACGGAACCTGTTGGGAAACCACGCCTTATCAACTGCTAGAAATTGACTCTCCAGTTGTTTTGGCTGGGGCATCTGCACCAGAAGCAGCTGGTTACTGTACATTCAGTAGGCACTAGGATTAACTGCATCCTAATGTAGCTGTTGGACCATTTGTGACAGAGATATCCAGACAGAGCTGTTGACCTCATTTCTCCATTCCCTCCACATGGGAAAAATAGATAAAAGAAAAAATGGTTCAGTGATAGTGATTATAACTAACACATTACCATGTCACCAAGGATGAAATAACGGACACAAACAGCTCTGCTTCACTCAGAAGCCACGTGCATGGCAGTGCAGTGCTGCAATGCCTGCTCTTCTCCCAAACTGCTGCTTCAACCACAACATAACCTTGAAAGGCCCAAATGTGTAATAAGCACATGGGCATATTGCTACTGGGGCAGCACAAGTTCTTTGTGTTCTGGAAGCCCTGCCAGGATGTAGGCTTACAAATCTACGTTGGTATTTTACAGAATGTAAGGTAACACACACTTCTAGGTCGATACCCCTTTTTTCTTCATGCATTCAGGTCAGATCACCCACTGCAGTACGTGAGAAAGGCTTTAACTAGGACAGGTCAGGAGACAGCTAGCACAGCATGTCATCTCCGGAGCCAGATGTCAAGAGAGGAGGACAAGACCTTGACAAAGCCATGTAATAATACAGCTCCAGAATATCCCCTCAAGGTCTGACCAGGGCTAGGACTGAAATATTCAGTAACTATTGATGGATTTTCATATGATAGATTTCTTAAATAAATTCTTAAGCCTAAACAAATTTCTAGCACCTGCATCACCCCACAGTAAAGATTTCTACAGCTTAATTATTTTAGGACGTTGTGGGAAGCTCACATTTATCACTTATAAGCAGTAAGACTGGATGTGTAAGGGCTGTCTGAGAGTCTTGCTCAACATAAATAAAATTCAGAGCTCCCCGAGAAACTCTATATGAATGTACACACGCACACAGTCACAGATGTATATGGGTGTTTGAGGAAATGAAGTGTAGTTGAACAACCATTTTCTCCCTCGAGTAAATTCTACAAAAGAAACTTGACTGAGGAAAAGCATTGCAGAAGCATGAATTTCTGTCAGCATCAGGTAATTCATCACAGAATCACAGGGTTGTAAAAGAAGTACCTACAAGATCATCTAGTCCTACCATCCTTCTATAACCATTACTACCCACTAAGTTACTAAACCATATCTTGTAGCACCTCATCCAGCCTAGTCATTCATCCAAACCTTTGGCTCCATTCAAGGGTGCTGAATCCCAGATGATGCTGAAGAGCAGCAGTACAACTGGACTCAGAAAAACGTCCTTAGTGTTAACACTGCAACTTCTTTGACAGTCTGTCAGTACCTGCAGGAAAGCATCTCACAGGCACCCTGATCCTTCCATTCATAATAGAAATGCAATCCCAGTATGTTATTACTACAATTATACCACGTATGTATTCTCCAACAATTGCTTTTAACCACCTTGAGGTCAAAATCTCAGTCCCTCAGAACCATAAACCCTCAGGCTTGATACACAGATCAGTTAAACACATGCTTAACTTTCATCATATGAAAGCTGTCACTTTTCTGTTGAGAAAGTTAAGCCCAAGCCTATAGAGTTTTCAGTTCAATAAACACTGCAGATGTGATCTACAATTACATACCATCAGAATATTAGCTCATCTTAATATTCACCAAACCACAATGCTTCTCCTTAGAGGTATTTTCTCATGACCAAACATTTAGTGTTGCCTCAAGTCTGAGTAGAAACTCTCAAAGGTTTCAAATCATTCACTGGAAATAAATAGGTAACTACTTTGTTTTAGTGTGAAGTCACAAGTTTTTATGTCTTTTTCCCCTTAGCTCTGCAAGCAGCTTAACCAAGGACAAAACCATAATGCATACCATTACTGCTGCCAACAACAACACCTGTGAAATGGGACAACAGGAGTGCAGATGTGTATTGAAAAGCACTGTTTGGATTTCTACGAAAGATGTATTAGGGAGATAATAAAGCCTTGCCTGATTCTCCAATTGCAGAGTAAACTTGCAGGAACAAAAATGAATGGGAAAGAGATCTGCAATATTGAAGAGTATCTGCAAAACTGAAGGGGGTACGATGTATTTTGCTTTTCAAATAGTTACCCTTTAGAACAGAATCAGTTCTGAAAGAATTACTATCCATACCTAGGAAAAAAAACATAATACCCACAGTACTGGTCCTGTTTCTTTAAGTTGCCTGCCTTTAAAAATAAATCATAATCAACTTGTGTTCATAAGCTCATTAAAGAGAAAACAATTAATTCAACTACTTAATATTTCACATCTCTCAACCTGGTTCCCCTACTCAAAGTGGACATGTTTTGGTAAAAATTACCTGAAATAAAGGAGTTCAGATCAGGCTGCAGGGACTTGAACTGGTTGACATAGTAGTCTCGCTGCTCTTCGGTTATCCTCCAAGGGTCATCTGAGTAATGGGCACTGCTGTCCGGCTGCTCCCGCTCCACTGAAAGAGACTGAGAAGAGGGCCATTGGCACCAGCTGAGAGGGTCAGGCAGGGCTCTGGGAACCTCAACAGACCAGATTCATGCTGTTCTAGCAGCAGACAAGTATTTCAGAAAGATGACAAGCAGAAATGGCCATGTTGGTTACTGTCTTGTTACTTTTAACACTAAGGCTAATAATTTATCTAGGCAATTAAAGGAAGTTTTAGATTACCAAAGCTAAAAGAAAAACAAAATCTCACTAGTGCTGAACACAGTAAAGTCCACATCACCCCTTACCACCTCTGGATTAATTTTGGGGTTTCAGCCATGCGTTACAATCTGAACTGAACACCACATACCTAACATGGGGCTAGTAATGGACCTACATCTATACATGTGCAGTGCAGTGCCTGACTTTTTAGCTCTTCTAAGAAACTATTTCGCCTTGGAGAGATGCTGTATCTACAGAGCTAGTCTGCCTCTGGATCCACAGCTCACTCAAGGTAATTTGGTACACATTTCACTCAGATGTGCATGCCCTCAGGAATCTCCTTAATTTTCTATCACTTCCCACAGCTTGAGTAAAAACCACAACTTGGAGAAAAAGAATATTCTGGAGGACGTTGTATTCCTTTATTTACATGCTTTTCTGATTGACTCTACAAGAGGGCTGCCAATATAATTAGGGCCTTTGTTGAACAGAAATGATTTGGTGTACAAGATGCTTTAGGTCTGGATGACAGCACTCATAAAGAGGGAGAGGATAAGAATGAACAACCAGGCTCCAATCACCTCCAAAACCCTCTCTCTGACAAACATCACTCATTTTAAGAATCAAAGCAAAATACCAGTTCTGAAATACTTCAAAAGTTCCCCGAAACAGGCAACTCCATACACTTGTAAATTAATTTTCATTTCAAAGTACTGCACAAATGCATTCAATTTCATTACCAGTTTGCACAAATTATACGGCATTATCACTAGATCTTTCCCTGAAGCTTTGGTGACATTTTACTATGGGATGCTACACACTACAGAAAAGCTACAAAGTCCCTGAGTTGCATTTATTTAGGAAAAGCTCCCCCTTGGGAGAGCTCTGTGCCTCCTCAGGGCAAACTCTGTTTGCATAAGAAACGTATATCAGGCTCACTGGAACATCAGAAAAATCTGCTTTGGCAAAGAGCAGGAAAACATAGGACCCACTTCTTAAGAACAATAAATGACCATAAATCTGTTTATTCTGCTTGAGCTGTCATCTCATAAACTAGGGTAAAAAAGAAATACACACAATATTGGACCATAACTCTCTGCAGGTGTTACAGATGACATCCTAACTCAAGCAGGAATCTCAGTGAAACCTAATATATTTCAAATTAAAATGTTTTGCCTCTGCTAGGATAACCTCACGATTATTTTTAACTTTTCTCAGTCTAGTTATCCTTTCTAAGTCATTTGGTGCTTCTCATTTTACTTAGCTTCAGCAATTTAATTGGATCATTCATTTTAATTTCTACTTCCTTTTTCTTACACTAAAAAAGCACCCTTCAGTCTCTTGTCTGAAAATACTGTAGAGAACATTTTAATTTTTTAAAGTGAGAGTTCTTTTTTATTTTCTCAACTGCTTTATTAGTAATATTGCTAAAGAAAAGACACATAATTCATTACCCGACTAAGAGTTGAACATGCGAGAGCAGGTTTGGCCCCGTAATTCCCTGATGATGATCCATCTTGCTGGTGAGTAGAGTGTCTGACTTCATAGGGAGCTACAGACATTTAAAATGAGTACATAAATGAAAGGATAATCCAAAAGCAAAAAAATAAATCCTGCAAGTATAACTGACCTTAGTATTACAGAACAGGGAGTCTTCAACAACAAAATGCCAGCTCCATACGTATACTGAGATGTTACTGATAGAAATCATCATTATATATTAGTAGATAACAGAAAGCATTATTGATAATGTGTAAATATATGTCTATATATTCTGCTTATACATTTATATATTGTCTTTACTTACACCTTTATATAGCAGAAGAGAGCATTACAAGTAGTAAGAAATAGTTGAGCTGCAAAACAATATGCTTTGACAATGCTATCAAACAGTAAATCCCTGATGTCCTATATGCTAATCTTCCACATGCTATTCTTCCCCCTTTCCCTGACTTCTGTCGAAAATCAAAATACGTGACTCACCACTTGTCATTATTTGGAGTAAAGTTAGTCAAGAAAAGTAACAATTGCTCCTTCTTTTGTCAAGGTAAGTCACTTGCATTCCACTGCAGTAAATATAGTAAGCAGTGACATAACGGCACATTTAAGAACAATGTTTTAAAAATAGGTCAAGTATGCAAATGCAAAGGCAACTCGCTTGCAAACTCTTACAGAGGTAAAAACTTTTGCTTCTGGCACATTTAAAATACAGCACTACATTGACAGTCAGCATTAGGTAGACAAAATTTAACAGAATCTTGATGAAAAGTGAGACCAAGAAATCTTAACACTTTTGAGCTCAGGAAGACCTTAAAAACCACATTTCTGAACTCCTCACTTTCCTTAGTGACTTATCCTGTATCGGTGTCTATTTTTATTCCTGTACAATTATGTTCTAATTTCAGAAGGAAAAAAAAAAGAAAAAAAAAAACCACAGGAAGGAAGTTGGAAAATATACAGAAGTACTTTAGGAGGAGATTTAAGCATCAGGTCACTGCTATGTGTTTGCAAGCAAGAAAATCTTCAAAATTACATGGAAAAAAAAGAGTAAAAACTACTGGTATTTGGATACTGATGAACACAGAGCAAAGGCTGATTGTTAAATCACACTGTCCCAATTTCAGAATCACTCATTCAGTATAAAATACATTTACTAAGATCGCTTTTGTGATCTTAGTACACAGTGCTGTTGTTTTCAAGTCTATCCTCTTGCGTGCTCACAGGAAACTGGAAGGTTCTTCATTTAAAAGGCCAGAATGAATCAGTACGTCATGAAGCCCAGCCCTTTGGTACAGCACAGGTCCTAACATGTTATTCAGAACGCATTTGGATAAAGATTTCCTTCTGGAAAGGCATCCAATGCTGAGCTGAAAACATCTATGTCCTTATTTTAATCCCCAGTGCTTTCTGAAAAATACATACAGTGCTCTACTCCTCCTGGATTTTACCAATTCAAGCAGCTGAATGATTAGTTTCAGAAGTTGATATACCTGGATTGGATGCTGCTGTTTTTATGTATTTTGCACAAATACTGATTGATCCTGTGAGAAGCTTGACTGAAGTTACCATCGTAAGCAAATTCCTAGGCACTCCACCCCATCATACCAAAAAAACCCCAACATATTGTTGACAGAGACTGGAAAAAAATCCCAGAAAACAGTAGAGATCACTACTATGGGCAACTTTGATGTCTCCCTCCATCCTTATGTGCTGGTCTTCAGGATGCCTGCCTCTACTGGTCTCATTCATCAGAGTGAAAAACACGTCCTACCAGAAGGCAACCTTACTAACATGGCTTATTGCAGAAGTCATCCATTACTGTTTTGACCAGTTATGCTAAGGGTGGGGTGGGAAAAAGTCCTGTTTCTGAATGAATAGTGGTTTACCTAGCCAACAAATGGAATGCCTGCAACTCAGCACTAATATGATTTTCATATTATTGACAGTGTTGAACACTTCCTTATCATGGCTGTAATGAGTTTCTAAATGTTGTACTAGCCCTGTTTTTTCCACTCATTCATAAACAAAAACAATTACTGAGGGACTTCTAACTAAAGGATTGCTACATGCCAGTGTCTGCTATCTTCACCACCTTGGTCACCAGATGCTACAATTAGGAGAGCACAGACACCCTACTATTAACAGGAGCACCTCAAGCCTTTGTAAAGAGTGGTTCCTGCTCTGCTATCCTCTGACCAAAACTAGAAAATTTTGCCTATCTCTTTAAAGGAAGGACAGCATTGTAGTGCTTTATTTTTATCTGGTTTGTCTACATTATGCTGTAGGACTGTGTTTATATTCATGTCCCATTGTAATTTCCGTTATGAAATCAGACAGATTTTTATCACTTCCTTCAAAGGAAAATTCATTGTATATCTGAATACTAATACAGTATCTACTGAAATCATGAGTACTGCTGGCTCATGGTCACCCTGTTGTCCACCGAGACACCCAGGCCCTTCTCCACATAGTTCCTTCCCAGATGGTCAGTTCCTAACCCATACAGATGTGTTAAGTTATTCCTCCTCAGGTGCAGGACTCTGCACTTCCCCTTACTGAACCTCATTAGGTTCCTCTCTGCCAAACTCCCCAGTCTGTCCAGGTCTCACCAAATGGCAGCTCAGCTTTCTTGTGCATTGGCTGCTCCTCCCACTTTCATATAATCAGCAAACTTGCTGAGGGTGTACTCTACCCATTCATCCAGGTCACTGATAAAGATGCTGAACAAGACAAGACCCAGTACTATGATGATAGAGAGCAGCTTGGTAATCACTTCTGCCAGCTTCATCAACACTCATAGGCACATCTTGTCAGGGCCCATGGATTTGAGTACATCAGGCTTGCCTAGGCAACCTCTGACCAGATCTGCTTTGACCAAGGGAGTTTTCCCCTCCCTAGACCCTTTCTATTATCTCCAAAGTCTGGAATTTCCAAAAGGCAGTCTTAGTAATGAAGACTGAAGAAAGGAGTGTTCACTAACTCCTCAGTTCCCTCCGTTACCAGGGCACACACTCTGAAAATACTTACAAACATATCCACTGTGATATATTACAAGCACTCTTGCCAGGGACTACGCATGAGCATTCATCTGTGAGCTGTGAAACATAAATCTAACTAATTTACCTGAAAGTAAACAAGAAGGAAGGACTGAATGATGAAAGAAAAGCTTTTAGGCACAATAAAATGATTGGATCACTTTCCAAAACAGGGGTATAATTAAATTTTAAAACCTTTATGTTGACTGTCAATTCCATTTGAAACTTGGATGCTTCTGAGAAGAGGAAAAAGAATAACTGAATACTTTGTGCACATCTCTACTTTTATCCTACCTCCATGCTGCTGCTCCAGCCCACTTCTTGATTTACCATATCCATAAGTTAACAGTGTTTTCTGGTAGGTAGACGGAGAAGCAGGAGGTGAACAGATCGGAGACATTGGTGGAGACTTGGGTTCCTGTTTCAAAAACACATCAACACAGAAAGGAATCCTGAGATGACAACAAAACCAAGTAATTCTGCACAGCAGTCTAAGCACGTACAGCATGATGAACAAAGAAGAGAAAAACACTGCAATTTCCTCAGACCACCTATAACCAAAAAATCTCTCACTAAAAAACAGATGAATTTGGTATTGAAACTTCTAGAATGAAGTATGGTAATGGCATAACAAAGCTTTAAAACAGTTTAGGACAATCTACTTCCAAACATGCCTGAAGAAGTGTCTGCTGGAGGCTTAACATGAGTCAACTGGAAGTTTAGGACAAGAGAAGCTGGGATGGTGTTTCACTGTGGACAAGAGGAAGGTGTTTTCTGGACTACCCCTAGAGGAGATTAGAAAGGAAGGAAATACAGTGGCCTATCCCACCCAGAAACAGTGGCTAATAACCAGCTCCCCCATTTCAGCACCTCTTCTCCAATTGAATCTTTCTATAGCAACGAAGGACCACGCCTGCCATGAAAATTTCCTCATTTTCCTTTTTATTCCTCCTAGAGCAGAGAGATTTCTGTTTGCACCTCCTCCCCTTGACCTCTCCAAGAAATAGTACCACACTCAGTAGAACAACGCTGGAAGAACTTACACAAAATATTTACAGGGCTGACAGTTTTACACATGCTTACATAAAGAAATTTCCCTCAGGGTAAACTGATACGAGATATCATCAAAACAAAAACAAGAGCCCAGTCCTGACGGTGATTATTAACATGTAAGGAGCTCTTATTCAGTACAGTGCTGCAAAACTGCATCCACTCACACAAGTGTCATCACTCCATGACCAGACCCAAATGCAGCATGCACAATGAAATACTAGCCTGAAGGAGACAGGCCCATTACCTGTTTGTCTCCTTCATCTGTTCTTTTGTAGGAATTTTTTTCCAGAGTTGCATGTGGAGCCTGAAACTTAACTCCATGGAGCTCTGCTGGAGTCCCATAGCGTACTTCGCTGTCATTTTTCAGTGCCATGAACCGTGGCAGAGGCAATTCTTCATTAAAAGAGAGAAACGTTCAATTGGGACTTCATAACATTGAATGTCCTTGAAGCAGTACCATATTGTAAAACCAGTGAAAAGTTTATCTATAAAAGAGAACTACTTCTATTTTGTAACATCTATAAACGTGCAACTACTGTGATTACTTTCTGTCTTAATATAAATGTGAATGTTACATAAAACTATGTTTGCCATATTTATGCATTATCTCAATGCAGAAAGAAAGAAGCCTTATGCACATTATTAAAGCAAGAGGCAAACTCATTTTCTGACTTGGAAATGTTGTCTTTAGTAAAAAGAACAGTTTCCCATTGAAACTCTGTGACTGATTAATTCATTAGGTTGGGATGACAGCATTCTCAGTGCTTTCATCACACAAAGGAGCAAATTAAAAGTGGTGGGGTTCAGAGTCGAGGTCAGGACCCAGTGAGATGGGGGTACCATTTCATCTCTGCTCTGCAGAGCAGAAGAGTGACAGTTAAGCAAATGCATCTTTAAGACAATTCATGACTAGATTAGAGGAATGTTATTAGAAACCATTATTTTTGTGCAGTCAGACCTTAAGATCAATGGGACTAAAATTAACAGAACATAGTGTTCAAGATCGAACCATGCACAACCTCTGTAATCATTTACACCTACAATTGCTGCCAGAAAGAAAAAGAAATCAATGTAGCTTTGTTGCATGCTACTCATCCCACTCTAAAATCACTACCATTTCAAGAGAAAATGCAATTAGCACTGGAAGCATTTCTGAGGAGTAAGTAAGCAGGTTGTCAATAGGGAGGCTGCAAGCACCCTTGTTCACTCAAATTGGTGGATGATGCACAGCTGCTGTGCTTGTAACACATACGTGCACACAGTGTATCTCACTTCAGTTCAGGTTTCTTACTCAGTCTGTTTTTTCTCAGACCAACAGTGTCATCCTTAGAAAGGAGCACAGCACAAGAGAATGTTGCATAAGTGGAAACCCTCCCGATCTTTAGCCTGAGGCCTGACAAGGCTGAGCAAGGACCGCCAGGGCAAGAAGATCCCAGCTCCCTCCGTGCAGTCACTGTGACAATTCTGCAGCTGGAACTGCTTTCTCTCTTCACCACTTGAGTTTGATCTGCCTCTTAAGAAGCATTTATCCCCATCAAAATGGTACATCTACTATTACCGCCACTACTTTGCGAAGAACAGAGCTCTTTTAAATTACATCTATCATACGTTGCCATACCTACTGATACAATGCATTATTTTATCCCAAACAATCCTCCATCTGAAGCAGCTACCGGTTACCACTCAGAGGCCTTAGGGACCAGAGTCCAAAGGTAGCAGGGAAGTGTACCTACAGCACTGACCGGCTGTCACCTGGCAATCCCTTCATGAGACGCAGCTGCAGTCCTACCTCAGCCACACGTGTCATTCAGTGCAATGTTTTACCATTTTTTCACTCATAGAAAGTAACATCACCTCCTACTCAGCCTAGGTTCCTCAAAACACACTGATTTCACAGACAAATTAGAAGAAAAGTTCACCGCCACCGAAAGCTTGCAAGGATTAAAGACAGGGAAAAACAAGCACGGAGTGCTGCAAGCAACGTTTGTTACTCACCATTCTTAATGCTCTCAATCCGTACTGGGAACCCTGATTGTGCTGCCGCAATTAACTTCAAAGCAATGTAAAACTGAGCAGGACCAAAATAGCCCACGCGTTTGGCTCCACAAACTTCTGTGATCTAAGAGAAAAGAGACACATTCTTAGTAAAACTCATTTCACTCTTTCAGGGAATATAAACAGCTCTGTGTACACAAGCAACGAAATGTGTACTTTAAAGTTCAAAATACCTATTGTATTTAAAGTTATCTATTAAATGTATTTGTTCTGACTGCTGTCTGATCACATTCCCCTTAGTACATCAGAGACCAGTAGTTATTTATTATCATTTTCAGGTACAGCGAAGGGTAGCAGAGCTATCCTAAAATGATTTATTTGCTTTCATATTATGTATGATTTTAACAGCAGGTGAAATGATTGCTTATTTTGCACATTGTTTAGTCAGATGTTCCCACTGCAGGAGCTGTGGCATTCACAGAAATACATTTAGTCCTTACAACCACTGTAACTGGAATGGCAAACTCAGTACAAGAAATTCCCCCTCCTGCTACTTCCATGCTGTCTCACAGGCCCCAATGGTGTCTCTGAATCCTATTGTTTTTAGTCTGCTTCTTGTATGATGGTAGCATTGCAAATGCTGCCATCCTGACCTAACAAATTCATTGGCACTTCTCCATGGGTAGGTTCTCTATGTAACACCCAGCAGTGGGATGCTCCCAAGCTACAATAGCATGACAGAAACTATTTAACAGATGCATATAAAGAAATAGAACAAATGAATACCCATTTTTCTTGAATTATATATATATATTTACATATATATATACACATACACACATACAAATGCATGCTGTAGCAGAACATTAGGTGAAACAATTCCTGAAAACTGAGATGTTTCAGAGTGTTAATTATTAATAACCACTGAAGGTATCTTCAGGCCTTCCTTCTCTGGATGTGGCTTCAGCCTTGACTGACTGAGCTTTGTTTTTTTTTTTCTCCTCCTACGAGTTTCTGAGATATACGGCTTCATTCCTTGGTGCTGCACCAAGCTGCTTTCTTTTTTCTCACTGCATAATGAAAAGGGAGACTGATTCTCCGGACAAGCAGAGCTCCAATTAACCACTGGAATCTACCATTCCTTTATTTTTTTCCTTATGTCTGGGTGAGTGCTCAGATCCAGTGCCAGGACCTGGTGCTGAGGATAGGAAACATGGCTTGCTGTGGTGCACAAATCCTTGATGCCAGCCTCAGGACAAAGCAGCCGCAGCCAGAGGAGGGCACAGACACGCATCAGTAAGCTGACATCAAACCTGGGTGCCCACTCTGGGACAGGAGCAACAGTGAGGATAAGGTCAGCTCTGGGACTGGAGGTGGCGGTCCATCAGCCATTCCTCTCAGCAGCACCTCAGGGTACAAGTGGCCAAGACTGTGGCTATGCATGTCCCAAGAGACTCTCCCCTTTTCTGTGCCAAATGCTGTAAATGATCTGCTTGCTCTTGATATGTCACAGTCATTTTATTTTGATAAAGCAGCTTAAATCTTTTTTTACTTTTTAATTAATCAGGGATGCATGATCTTTCAGAAACATTGTGCTGCTTCTCAGGCACCCTTAAAACAACCATCTCAAAACTGCCTCCTTGTGACTTTGCCCTTCAGTGGTAGAAACAGCAAAATATTTTGTAGGCACAATCTCCTCTGTGTTATTACAGTAACTAAATCCTGATCTCCTGTTAATGGCCTGGAGCAACAGATGTAAGCTGCCACAGAAGCTCAATTTATTACAGAACTGTAGTTATTTACGTAGATTAATTGTAGGTACAGGCATTTACGCTCATTAGTTTCCCTGACAGCCAAAGGAGAGGGCTGTGGGTCCCCTGGCAGCCAGCAGCTCACCTCACCTACATCAGGACCCACACTCTGAGCTGCTGACTGGAGAACCTCTCCTCCTCCAGCAGCACAGGTAGGTGGCAGGTCAACCTTCATTCAAAACCAGTTCCTCAGAACATGCTGCCAGCTTCAATTCTCAAGGCAGCTTCAACTCAATACTGCCTTTATTTTAATTTTTTATTTTTTTAATTTCCTGATTTTAGCTTTTGTGGGCTCGGTGCACACAGCCTCTCAATGGACAGACTGCATTTAGCAATACACATTGCTGCAGCTAAGCGAGGTTGTGCAAAAACCTATTAGGAGTCTCCAAGATCCATCTGAATTAAAGGCACTGTACCTGAATGTGAAATGACATCTTTCCAGGATGAAAACTAGACACTATCTAAGAAAACAAACAGGAAGCACCATTTTGGAACTAAGACATATGAAAACATCCCTGAAAAAGGGAAACATCAGTATTGCTTTCATTCAACTGATGTTAAAAACAAACTCTTTTCATCCCTTCCTGTTGTCAGCTTAGGTTACTTTGTTTTCAGTTAGATAACAAGGAGAGAAGTGACTTTTTTTTCTACTCACGCGCATGTAAAATTAAATAAACTGCAGACCTTGATGCCACAGGGGATTTTAATACAGCACTACTGACAGTCAATTTCATTACTTCTTTTTTATTTAGATCCTTCAGCAAAAAGCCATAATCCTCCAGCTATAGCTGAATATGGAAGAAAAGTTTAATGCAGTACACGTTGGAAACAATTTTTCATGGTGGCAGGTTACTGCTGTCTCTTGCCAAATCTAACCTGGGGATGATAAACAGAGTTACTCAAAGACTGATCTACTGAACGGCTCTTGAGGCAAGAGCACCATGCTGAGTAGACTAAAACTGCCTTTAAATTTCTTAAGGTGTAACCCTGTACGTGGAACAAATTCATGGGTTGGTTGCCACTTGAAGAAGAAAGTTCATTCCACACAACACGCAAAAGCAACATTTCTCAGAGAAGGATGGAGAACCGTGGTGCCTAACCTCATGCTTGTTCTAAGTCAGCCCTGGAACAATGCATATTCCTTCAGTGGCATTTCAGCAGAGCCTTAAAACACACTGTGCAAGAACCACGTTGCCCTCCATACCAAACAGCCACAAAAAATGGAGAGGAAGACTGTCTGTATACTCTTCTAATGGGCCAGAAGATTTTCTACAATTATTTTAACAAAAAACGTTCCCCCTCCCCATTATTTATTTATTGATTTTCTTATTGAAAAGAGATCTCTGGCTTATCAGCATTAACATTGAAGACACATCTATGAGCTGTTCTGTAGAATGGCTGTTTTAAATTACCATTCTCCATGCATACTCCTACTAGGAAAGTCTTAAATCTTGAGATGCTGGAACAAAAAGCAGGTTTTTGTATTTATTATCCACTCACCCCTCTGCTCCATTAGCAGGCAGTGAGTATTATTTTTGCAATTGCTCCTTGAATATATCCCAATGGAGCTGCTTTTCCCAGCACAATCTGATGTTGTTCCAGCTCTCCCTGTTTCTCTGCAAACAAGTTTCCACTGCGGACTCCAAGAGCACTGACCTCTCAAATACCCTGGGCAGGTCCAATTTAGATTGCAAGAGCTAAACTTTGGGAGCCAAAGCCTAAGAATGAAGTTTGCTTATCGTATATTGAGTGCAAGGTACACTCAAAAAAGAGCCATTTGGTAACCCTAGAACAGATGGGCAGGCTGAGATGGCCATCTTCCAGCCTCAAGGGAAAGGTTTCCACCTGTAAGCAATGGTAAAGCTGGGTAATTTTTCACTGAGAACGTGGCGAGGTGCTGGAACAGGCTGCCCAAAGAAGTTACGAATGTCCCAAACCTGGAGGCTTTCAAGGCCAGCTTGGTTGGAACACCCTGGGCAGCCTGAGCTGGTGCCTAATTTAATGGCTGGCAACCCTGACTGCAGCAGGAGGTTGGAATTTTGACGATCTTTGAGCCCCTTCCTACCCAAGTCAACCTATGATTCTAAGATTTTTGCTCTTTCATTTAACCCGTAACACTGCTGTGCTGTCTTCCGACACTCGGTTTGGGTCTGTTCTGCATCCTTGTCATGATCTGTCATGGTCACTGCCTGTCACTTGTAGGCAAACCCAGCCCGGGAAAGAGGAAGCTTCTGTGTGCATTGTGACACTCTGAAAGTGTACAAGCTGAATGTAAATTCTCAGTGAGAAAAACAAAATGAGCAATCGCTTGCTCCCCTGTTAAAGGGAATTTTCTTGCTGCACCTTCCAGCTCAGCCCAGCCCCAGAGAACACAATTTTAATGCTTGCTCTTGCTCATGAAGAGGTTACAAGATCTTCCACTTCCTCTGTTTCCTCCTCATTGCAAGGAACAGACTGAAGAGCTCCCGCCCAGAGCCAGGACCAGCTATGCTGCTGTAGCCCTGCACTCAGCCCTCCAGACCCACCGCCCTACCATCACTGTTCCACAGTCAAGTATTTGCAGCAGTAACTTATCAGCTGCTTATCGCAAAACCGTACATTGCGTCTGACCCACTTTGCTCCTTTAAAAAATAAATAAATAAAATTCTGTTTATAGATACTGAGATCTGCTCGTCACAGACAAGTTTTGCTACATTCTTAATCAGGTACTTCTTTCTGAATGGGTCATTGTTCAAATACCTGTAAGCACTGCCTGGAGCCCAAGGCTCTTCACTCTTCATTATTTGAAGTGAAGCACAGAACAGCATGTCCGGATCCCAGAGAACCGCTGCCTGGGAAGTGCTGGGGCAGTTCTGCACCCAGAAGAAGGGACTCTGCCATGGGGAGGGTTGGTAGTGCTGTTTCTCTGCCTCAGCCCATTTAAGCAGCAGCTGCGTAGTCTTTTAAAAAGGGATGCTTTATCTGTTTTCCACTTCTCTAAACATCACCTGGAACGCTCACTAAAATTTTGGAAGCCCAAAACCACTTGGTTTGCAGGTGCTCACCTGGGCACTCCTGGGGCAAGCTCTTTCCTTGGCAACAGTGAAGCTTTGCCAACCAGCTCCAGGCAGAATGTTTTATGCCAGCACCAAGAACAGCAAAGTTTATGATTCAGAGCACATTTGGGCTCACACAGAATGTTTTCAAACAACATTGCAAGTCTCATATTAGCATTATCAATGCAAGGGTCTGTGTAGTCCTCTGTTTTTTTTACTATACATTAACTGCAGATGCCTAGACAAATCAAGAGCATGCAAATCACTTCTTGTCAGATAGGACAACTGGCAACGCCAGCATATGACAAGTTACAAGAAAATACTGATCTGAATTGTGCAGCTACCAGGACAGGTGAGTCAGCACAATTAATCAGAAGATTTCAATTATTAAGGAGTGTTGGCTAGAAAAACTGCCAGGGAATAAGGGCTGCCGACGCAGCCTAATACTTATAAGCAAGGAACTGCGCCTCAAAGAAATCCAGTCTCCTATACTCAACCTTCTGTCTTTAATGTACAAACACTGATGAATCTTTTTTGATTTGTCTGGGTGTGATGTGGAAAAGGTGAACACTTCCATCATTTCACCAGGAGTTTTAAGAACAAATATTGCTGAGAAATACCTGAAAGCTTCAATGCCATTTTATTCTATTTGGCAAATGAATGCTGTACCAGAGTGCATTAATCCATCTAGAATTCCTTTCATATTCACCAGTTTGTATAAAATCCTATAAACATCTATCCAGGTCAATAAACACAGCTTGTGCCAATAAATCTGTATAGAATGCATGAAACTTTAATAAAGCTTATTACACCAGTAACACAAAAAGAAAACACTTGAAAACAGGTTACTCTGAATTTAAGAGCTGGTCATAAGCATGCCAACAATTCTTCTAAGGAAGAATGATTCCATTTATTCACTAAGCTCCTCCACGTTCTTTTTTTGGCAATCAGTTCCTCAGCATTTGGCTATGGAAATATACATAGTCATCTGGACACTCAATGAAATGCAGCACACGCAGCCTTGCCAACATCACTATTAAGTCCTGAAATCCCATGGAAATCTGCAAAGTATGCAGAATTTGATGACAGACATTTTATCTACTTTTCAAGTCTTATCGTAGAAGCAAGGGAGTAAAGGTAGCATCCTAATCAAAGTGACAAGTACAGATCTGTCACACCACTCCATCCAAACAAACTGATCGCAGGGAGCTTCCATAGAGCTTATCCGAACTACTTGTGATGCAAGACTCTGCCAGGAGCATTTCATTCTCTTGGACATGAGACGTGAGATTCATGGATTCCATCCTGCAGACATTTAAAGCTAAGGAAGCATGTTCGTAATCTATGCTGTGTATAAAGACACTAGTCATTCCAAGGACTTCTGTTCATTTTCCTGCTCACCTCTTCTCTTCCAAAAGCTTATCTATGGAAATAACACCAAGAAGGCTTGGGGCACAAGAAAGGGGAGACAAGACCCACTCACTGTCTCTTCTTTGCTCAACAGAGATCTGATCCCAAGCTCTCCTGCCTGAGAGTAATGGAACACACCACAACTTGACATTGATGAGATGGAACTCCCCATATGGGAATTTGGTCAGGACTGGTACTGGGCCAGCTGAAATACAAATTACTCTGTAAAACTTCCATTTTCTGGAGGCTGAAGTGAAAACAGTACACAACTCCTGCTAGCAATGAGAGTGAATGGAGAACAGCGTCTCAGCTAAGGTGGAAATGTCACATTTTGCATATGAGCCGCATCAGTGCCCTTTTCACACTAAAATACAGTACAATCACACGAATGCTAAGCAACATACTATATCCAACAAGGCCAGATTTTTGGGACAGGTATCATACCCTCGTGTTCTTATTATTTTAGACAACTTCACCAAGTTGTTAATTCTGCAAAGAATATTTTACATAAACATAATTTTCATTAGCATATTGTCATCTGGGGAGTGCATTTTCACTGATTTAAAACAGCAATTATTCATAAGCCTGAATTCATTATGTAGAATGACATTTATTATAAACACCAATGTATCTCAATATGGTTTGTTGTTTTTTAAAGTCTACTCAAAGCACTGCCTATATATGCATAACTGAAAATGAATTTAACTTAAAGCTCAGTTTCAACCATCAAACCTTCAATAAGATAAGTTGCTGCAATCTGTCCAGGTCTTTTCTTTTTGTTTCATAGAACCATAGAATCACCAAGGTTGGAAAAGACCTAAAAGATCATCCAGTCCAACTGTTTAAACAGGAGGAGTGGTCACTCCATCACTGCAATTCAGATATGGATTAAAGCACCTAAAAAAAACCCCTGAGTTTTAAAAGAGTAATGAAATTTTAAAACAATTAAAACACTGAAATTTGATAAAGGAACATAGAGCTATTTATAAGGCAAGACTCTCAAGATTGCACAAAACATCCAATTGAATCTTTCGGTGTTATATTTGTGCAGCCAACCCTTATCCCACCTTCTGACAAATTTCAGTCTCTAAATAATGCTCCACAGACTTAGAAGTCAATGATTGTTCTTTCAGAAAGAAAAAAAAAAAATCCCATTGATTTGAAGTAATTTTGTTTGCTAATGTCAAAATTCAGTCAGATGCATGAGTTACTAATTTTACAATACAAATCTGCATTAGAGAAAAATCCACTTTTTAATACCGCTTCACCAACGGTGTTTTAATATAGGATTTACCTTATTTGCCAAAGAATCTAAAACCAATTTTATTTGCAATTTACTCCTCAGTAAATAACCTAACCTGCAAAGCTCAGCCATACAATTCATTTTGTTGTCATGATGAAATATCACCATAAAACTTCTCAGGACAATTCACACTGAGCTCTGGTGAGGCTGCAACTCAAGTGCTATGTTTAGTTATGGGCCCCTTACAACAAGAAAGCAATCAAGGCCCAAGAAGAGCAACAAAAATGTGAGGGGTCTGGAGCACAAGTCTTATGGGGAGCACCTGAGGGAACTGTGATTGTTTAGTCTGGAGGAGGCTCAGGGGAGACCTCATTGCACTCTACAACTGCCTGAAAAGAGGTTGTAGCAAGGTAGGGGTTGGCTTCTTCTCCCACATAACAGCAATAGGACAAGAGGGAATGGCCTCAAGTCGCACCAAGTGAGGTTTAGGGCTGGGTGGTAGGAAGAATTTCTCCTCAGAAAGAATGGTGAGGCAGCAGCACAGACTGCCTAAGGAGGTGGTGGAGTCACCATCCCTGAAGGTGTTCAAGAAACGTGTAGATGTGGCACTGAGGGACACAGTTAGTGGGCATGGTGTGGTGGGTTGGTGGTTGGACTAGGTGACCTTACTGGTCTTTTCCAACCTTAATTACCCTATGATTTCTGAAAACACCTTGGCACCACCAGTGAAGAAGCTAGCCAAGCTCCTCTAATGCACGCATTACTTGCGTCTGCTAAAAAATGAAAAGCTTTGAGCTTAAACTAAGGAGATGTCTTCTGCAGACATACATTTATGAACAGACCATCAAAACGTGCTCTACCCAGAACATCAACCTTCTCCATTAAAGCTTCCTTTATTTTCTCATTTGGTAGCAATGCTTGAAGGTTTCCCTCCAGCAGAGCACACAGAGTTACTGCGGGCAAATCCTGGCAAACACAGCTGGCTTAATTTTAACGTGCTGTCACAACCAGGAGACCTACACAGCCATCCACAGGCAGCACCACAGCACGCTGCCTCCACAACAGCTGCCTTATTATTTCCACATTTCTCTGCAACTAAAGCAAGGAAATATTTCGCCCTCAGATGCTGTGCCAGAATAACTTTACGATCTGTTCCATTTGAATGCTTTTTTTTCACAACTGAAAGTATACCAAGGGCAGACGACAGCAAACCTCATGGCAATTACTGCTATCTCTACAGATCCACTTCCAAATCCAAAATAACATTTCCCAACTTCTTTTGGAAAACGAGCAGCCTTTTCTTCTCAGTGAGTGCACTCCTACTCACTGACAGCCTATGACCCTCCATCCCCACAACCTCCCTGATGCACCCAAGGCACAACTCTCAGCTGAGTATCAGGTAAATAAGTCCTTACATTCTTTTTACCTTTTTTTTAAATTCTTATACAAAGACATAAAGCAAGTGCTGTGTGATGTGAATTGTTGCTCTAAAAATAAATAAATAAATAAATAAATAAGTGACTAATTTTATGGTAACACAGTGGAACAGGTTGCCCAAGGAGGTTGTGGATACCCCATCCGTGGAGGCATTCAAGGCCAGGCTGAATGTGGCTCTGGGCAGCCTGGTCTGGTGGTTGGTGACCCTGCACATAGCAAGGGGGTCGCAACTATGTGATCATTGTGGTCCTTTTCAACACAGGCCATTCTATGATTTCTGATCCCATGGGTGACTGATATGCAAGTCTGACATGTAGACTGGTAAGTTTGCCAGCTAAAAAACAGAGTAGCAATGTGATTAACCACAGGTTTCTGGATGTCAGTGAAGAAAGCCTGGCACATGGACCAAAGCAGGATGTCCTCTCACATGTACAATTCATTTCACAGCAAGATTTTTCTATAGGACAGAACTCAAGTTAATCCCTTTGAATCTATTTGTTTTCTGCACGTCTTGGCACCAGTGATGAAAAACAAGAATAAAGTCCTTCTTATACACTGATGGCTAACATATAATTTGTGTCATTAACATTTTGTGGACAGTGCAATACAAAGGAGCACTTAGACATTCAGCAATGCACACATTAATATTTCCATCGGGCTTTCCTCCTTAACCTTTAATGGCCTAGCACAATCATAGGATCCAAACATCACAATGTACCACTTAAGAACTACAGCTCTCTTGCAAAATCTTCCATAGCAATACATTAAGAGATTATTAAGCAGAACTTTAGTAACATGAGTTTAAAGACTCAGGAAACTGTACAGCAAATTAATCTCATATTTTATTCTTTTAATCCACACAGTTAGTGAAATCCTGTGCACACAAGAAGAAAATCATAGACTGCTTTAAATTATGTCTATTTATCCTCCATCACTGAAGCATCACCATCACAGCTATTCCTGCCAAGACTCTCTCTCCCACATTCAGATAAAGATGGCAACAGCACAATTTGTGCTTGCGAGACAGATCTTCAAATATCTCTTTGGACATCTCTACCAATCAAACAGCACAAGCCTTCCCTACGCTGGGTATTGCTGCATTGCAATAGGAGATGTGTTTGCTTGTGCAGGTGAGGGGAGCAGCCCAGTGTCCAAAATCTTCAATTGGTGTCGAAGTTCCATTTCTTTCCTACATTCTACACACAACCTTCAGCAAGCTTTGATGACTCAAGTGTAGCAAGTTAATAAAGAAGGATTTAACACACTGGGTAGAGAAAAGACTGATGATCCATTTAGCTCTGAAGGGATGAAGTGGCGAGTGATCTGTGTCTGGTACTCTATGGCAGTTTTTAGATCTCCTGAGGTACTAATGATCACTGTAGGGTGATCCCCAGCCCCCCATGCCAACCAGACAAACGCATAGGAAACACTAAACTATTTAGAGCATGTCATTTCTTTGGTCTTTATGCAGCCAATCATCACAGCAGCCAAGGTATTAAAAAAATATCAGCTGTGAGGCTTTTATGACTCTTTCACAGGACTTCCTGGAACTAGAAAAACAAAAAGACATCTGTACACATTACCACATATTATTAAAAAAAGAAAAAAGAAAAAGAAAAAGGATTTGTAAAAGCTTATCATAGGCAGCTTTTCCAACTATCTGCTCATTTTTAGCATTACTTTCTTTCAGCATTGAAAATTAAGCATATGTACCAGGACAGTGAATAAACCATTTAGCAATCACTTTTCCCTTTCAATAGCTTTATTTTCTTCTCTGTAACTTAATATTGGTAAATTTTACATCCAGGCAGAAATCTTTAGGTGAGTTATTGCTTCAAGCGTATGCAATCTGGATACCAAAAGAAATGCATTACATGCCAATCCACGTCTTAAAAGCAGCAGTCTCTTCTTCTTGTAAGCCTCCGCCTTTTACTCTATACAATTTCTGCACTAAATGGAAAGGAATCCTGTGGAGCAAGTGGTTTATCGTGCAATTAAACCCCCAAAACACATTCACAAAAGGGGCCAAAGCACAGCAGCTTTTAAAAAGCAAAGACAAAGAAGACTTAATAAATATATATTTTAGTAGGCACGCACTCTTTGTATGGCTAGAATAGAAATTTTTCTTCCTTTAGAGCCATACAATTAAAAAGATTTCTCTCTCTGAGATTCACATGAAATAACCCCATGTGAGTTCAACAGGAATGCACAGGGGCTGGAAAACCCTGTTTCTTAACTGCTTTCTTAGATCAGAGCCAGGTTGAGCAAAAGCAAAAGCATTTGTACCTAACTAATATATACTCTTTCCCCTATTTTCTATGCCTAAACCATTTCAACTCCTGAGAGCACACAGGCTGATTAAGCTTTTAATTCCCACAACGCTTTTGCACAGGAATCTGTTGGCTTAACAGACTTAACAACAGCTACTTTGTTAAGCAAGATTAGGTGGAAAGCCCAATTTCTGACACTCCTTTCCACTCTGGTCCTACATACCTACCTACCTACACTGCCTGCAAAAGTGTTATTACAGCAAATCAAGCTTGGTGCATCCCAAGTTTGATTTTGCAGTCACAATCCGATTTTGAGATGTTATTATTAACAACTTACAGGAAATAAGTTTAAATACAGAAAAATCTTAAAGCAGAAAAATAACAGATAAAAAAGAAAAAGAAAAATACAACTCAAAATAACACTGTTGCTTCACTCCTTCACTTGAAATCTTTCAACTGTGGCTTAGTTTTATTTTGCTGTTGAAACTAGGTCTTCAGTCAAAAAGTGGGAGTGTTTTCTCCACATGTGTGAGTACTTAAAATGAGTCTAAAAAGCATTTCATCACTCGTTCGTTGGGTTTTTTGGGGTAGGTGGGGACAGAGAACAGAGACTGGTATGGGGTGGGGAAGGAATGCCAGTTTGCATCTGTGCTTCTGTATGACCCACGCTCAGCAAAACCAAAGTTGTCCATCAATCTGTGCCACGCTTCTCAGCACAGATGTGGGCTCACTGCTGATTACTGCAAAAGGGAGCAGCTTCCTCCCCCAGCTTTTAGTCATACTTCTTTTCAACAAAAAATTGTTCTATAACACAAATAAACTATTTTCAGCCCGTAGGAAGAACAATAATTTCAAGCAGAAAACAGCTCTGAGCTTTTACTCGCCAAGACTTTCTGACCGTGTGCACATTCAGAAACCCCCTTTTATTTTATCTGAAAGACTCTTGGGTTTTATAGAAAATATAACATTAAAGTGGAATGATTTTTAAAATATGTTAGTTCTGAATTAAAACAACTTCTCTTCAACTAGAGACAAGAAAATGAAATATACCGCTGAGTAATACATAATAGAAAACGTTAATTTCAACATTTCCTGAAAAGTTTATGGCCAATGGAAGTCCTTCTTGTATAGTGGGGAAAAAAAAGGGTGATAGAATATATCTAATAGAATAAATCTACTACAATTTCAGAACTGCAGTTGTGATTGACATCACAAACAACTCCGAATCTCTGCACTGCATGTACCTTATTAACACAAAAAGCATTTATTATTGCTAACGGATAAAGCACAGCTTTGAAGAACCATATGCCTGTGTATTCAAGACCTTGAGCTATGCACAAAATGATGATGATTTTAATTCTTTGAAATTAAGACAAACGGTGCTACTTTTATCTCCCAAATAAACAGCGACAAATACATCAGATCACTTCATTACTTCTACCTTCCCAGGCAAATAATTGTGGAAAAAATATGACAACTCCAAACGCTTCATTAAGCAGTAAAAGGAAACTAAATACTATCAAAAAATATGAAACATTTTGAACAACTGAAAAAAAAAAAAAAAAAGTAATCAGAAAATTATTTGTGATTCTTAAAATAGACACATTTGTCTAAAAACCTATTGGTTGACCTGTCCTGTCCATTTCAGTCATATATTCCACTGTAAGCTGGTTAATGTATTTGTGTTTTGTACCTTTCTTTTTAATATCACATTATTTGTGCACCATACCATTGCCTCTCATTGTTTTTAAAGCCCTTTAGAATATCTTTCTTCACAATAATTTTCCCAACACTGAAAATCTTTGGCTCTTGCTTCAATGTCAAAAGGATTTAACTCAAGCTGAAAGAATACAAATACTTCTGCATTCACACTTTCAAATAAGAAATTTTAACCAAGTATGTAATTATACTTATTACATTTCAAGAGCACAAACTTAATTTGTATTGCATAACAATACCGGATTTTTTTCCGGCTTGCTAAAGAAGTTGGAGGCGTTTCCTCCATGGAAACGTTAACCATAAAAATCTTGACACTCTCCTCACAGGAAATTGATTTTCTACAAAAACTTTGGAAAGGACTTGACTCGGGATTCCTGCACAAGCTGTTTACATTCCATTTAGGTCCAAATCTACAACATGACCCCACAGATGAGCACATAGCGCATAAAAAAAAAATAAAAACACAACGAACAAGTTGGGATCCTAATGAAATTTTGAGAATAAAAGCCCCAGCTGAACAGAATGGATAATAACAAAACAAGCAATTTAAGAGTTTAACGTGGTGATTTTTCTTTTTTTTTCAGTCTTCTTATTAAGTGTTCTGTAATTAACTTGTTTTCTGGAAATTCTGGTCTTCTGTATGTTTTCAAAGTCATGTAAAATGGTCACCATCCCAACTAGCTTCCCCCTCAGAAGTTCAGTACATGGCTCATTTTTCAAGGAATGATTAAGAAACATTTCATTAATCTGGAATACTGTGTCCTGTTCTGGGCTCCCCAGTACAAAAAAGACAGGGATCTCTTGGAAAGAATCCAGCGGAGGGCCACAAAGATGGTGAAGAGCCTGGAGCATCTCCCCTGTGAGGAGAGACTAAGCAAACTGAGTCTGTTTAGCCTTGAGAAAAGAAGGCTGAGAGGGGACTTGATCCAGGTTTATAAATATCTGAGGTGTGGGAGCCATAGTGGTGAGTCTGGTCTCTTTTCAGTAGTGCGTGGGGACAGGACTAGGGGTAATGGGATGAAAGTACAGCATAGGAAGTTCCGCATGAATGTGCGGAAGAACTTCTTTACGGTGAGGGTGACAGAGCACTGGAACAGGCTGCCCAGGGAGGTGGTGGAGTCTCCTCTGTATCCTCTGGAGATATTCAAGATCCGCCTGGTCACCTACCTGTGTGACGTGGTGTAGGGAGCCTGCTTTGGCAGGGGGGTTGGACTCGATGATCTCTAGAGGTCCCTTCCAACCCCTACAATTCTGTGATTCTGTGATTTCCTACTCAACAAGACATTTACTGTGTAATCCTTTCATCAGACTGGGGCTAGGTATTGCAGGGCACTGCCAATATTTCCAAAACAATTTAAAGCTGGCCTCTCGTACATATGACCTTTTTCCTGGTTCTCAGGAAACGTTGGTTTCTGTGACAAGGAGCAATTGTGACCACAGGACAAGGCTACAGCATTAGGAACGATGCTTTTACAACTAGAATTAAAAGAAAAGGAGCAACACTGACAAAGACACCATGCAATATTATTACAATATACTGTCTCAGTTCATCTGTAGGAACCACAACATCAAGAGCACCTGGATGAAACTCAGCTGTTCTTAGGAACATGGAAACATTGATGGTTGGGCTGAATGATCTTGAAGGTCTGTCAATAGATTCTGTAATTCTGTGAAGTCTTCACAAGCTCTTCATGGATTACCCCTTTGGGTGAGGGGGGGGTTCTGAGGAGTTATGCCCATCGGGCACTCTTCTGCCCAATGACACCAGTCCTGCTGAGGTGGACTGCCCACCCAGCCACTTCCTGGCATGGACCATGTCCAGCAGGGGCAGCTCTGGGCCTCCTCTCTCAAAGGGGACTCCTGTGGCCCCCTCACTACCAAAACCCTGCCACAGAAACCCAGCACAACACCAGTTTGCAACATTAAACTAAAAGGAAGAGTCAGCTTTAAAAGGGAGAGGACAATCTGTTCTTCACACCCTCCATAGATCAGCTATAAACAACATGGCGTTTTAAAAAAATCTTCAAACTTAAGATAAGGCAGCACTAGAGTATGTTGCCCACAGAAGCTATGCAGTTTTCATCGCTAAGGATTAAGAATTTTTTTCAGGAATTATAAAGAAATAGGTTTCTTTATAATGCAGAAGGGATCTAGAGATCACCTGAGGTCTTTTCCACAGCTGTATTTTGTCCTGCTTCCCATACAGATGATGCTAATGTGACCACACTGCAGCAAACCCCCTCCTCAGTGTTTTTCATAACCCATTAGCTTTGGTTTCCATTTGGTTTGGAAGAAGGGCTGAGGTGTCAGAAGAATGCATTTCCCAGGCTCTGATTTTCACACATACAGTCAGGATTGCCTGTGCCATGGAAAGGCCGAGGCAGCTCACCCCTTTCTCCCACTGTCACAACATCCAGGTCACTAACCAGAACACGTGTGTTTCTGAGCCAGTTCATGATCACGCTGCTGTGGCCCACAAGAAGTGCTACACAGCATTCACGCAGTTGCCTTTTTCCTTGCTTCCACAAAGCAAGGAGCACAGAGGGATGGCACACTGTGGGACATTCTTAAGAACTAGTTAAGATAAGGCTGTGCCTGCTGACCTCCACCTCAGGTGCTGTTTGATTAACAAACTACTGAAACACCACTAATTTCAAACAATATCTAACATCTATAAAATCTCGGATGTCCTTCTACTGATTATCCAGCTGGTTATCTTTTCTTTTATTCTGATAATAGGCTGTTTCAGAAATTGTCTTCCATTCCAAATAGTCCTGCAAACAAATCACATCACAAGCTAAAACACATTTTATGTGATTTAAAACCTCAAACACATTTACAAAGTCAGAAGGTATTCAGTCAGGCAAACTACGGCTCAATTAATTTTGTTAAATATTCCTTTCCAAGACATAACGTCAGCAGAAACTCTTCAGTAAAGAGATGGTGTTGTTTGTTCTTCTAAAATTCCACTGGAAATAGTTGTGCATTTTTTGTGCAAGGAAGCATTTCCCTGCAACGCTTATACCTCAACATGTCTGTAATGGAAACTGGAAGATAAGGCAAACTTTCCTTCTAAGCTAAGAAAAAAAAGTAACACAACAGAAACATAATCCCCTCTGAACTCCAACCATGGGATGAAATGTCACTCGGGGCACCAGAAAACCACAAGTCCATGTGCAACAAGAAAAGGACTGGGACTGCTTTCTTTGAGACCCACCCACAAAGGCTGGAAACATCAGGAGAAGACAAGGGTACAAAAACAGCAGAAATAGAACCACCACGTAATCTTCATCTTTCCAGTAGAAGTGTTAGAGGGATATATGGAGGAAAAGTGTCAAAGCAATGCCAGGATCAAACTGGGCTGCCTACCCACAGGTGCACAGGCATAGGACTCCTTACAAAGCACTGCATGAGCAAGAGTGCATGCAGACAGAACACAACGCTTGGCAAGACTTCAGGGCACTGCACCAAACCTCTCAACAGCAATGGTGTATTTAATATCAGTAAAGATGAGAATCTAGCTCCGATGCATCAGCATTGAAGCCCTAGCGTTTTTCTTAATGCCAGACAACTAAAGAAACCAAGGCAGCAACAGGATTCAGCCCGAGTTCCAAGGAAATTTTCTCACAGTAATGCACTTTTGCGAGGCATACAATTAAAAAAAGCCCTAAGCAAAGCTGACATAAAGAGCAAGAATGCATCCCTTCCGTTTCTTTCCCCGCTATTTATTTATTTCCTGGCAGATGCGGAGAAGCGCTGAAGCAGCAGCTCCCTTGGCTCGTGGAGGCCGCCAGCTGGAACCGAGGGAACAAAGAGCAGTGCAGGTGGAGCTGCACGGGGAGGGCTGGGGGCAGAGAGGCACCAAAATAGCATCCCGGAGATGACACCAAGACCCATCTCCCTTTTGCCCCTCCCTACCTCCAAGCACAGTGAGTTTTAAAGTGCTCTTCTATAACCATTCTTCTACCTCATGGCCAAACCACTGTTTAACAATAACACTGGTTACTACAAAAAACCACCCACAAGCAGCAGAAACAACGAATCCCCATTTCCTTTTGATTCTTGCCATGAAGCGACATTCTCATTAATTCTTTGACATGGCTAGGGAGATTTCCCTCAGAATGAAAATGAACGGGGTTTGCCTCTACCAAATCTCATCCGTCTTTCACATAACTAAGGGACTTCATCTCATTGAAGTCTCTTAATTTTCCGCAAAGTTTTATTGGCAATGAACAAATTCAAAAGTTAATACTGGGCTGAATTAACAGCATTATTGAAGAAGCCTCATTTATTTCAAAACCAGGCCATATTAACCTCAACCTATGACATAGGAAATTGGGAAATTTTAGATTACATTAAGAAAGATGAAGTGGAATCAGCAGTAATAAAGGAGACTACAACTCATTTTTATTCTAATTTTTCAGCTGAAACCATGCAGTTACTTAGGAAATGGCAGGACCTTTCAGGAAGACATGCCCACAGCCAGCCATATAGTGGTAACCAAAGACTTAGTTGTTAAGTCATTCTCAGAAGAAGCTGAAAGTCTAAGTTGCATAAAGAGATGGAAGGCATGTTAAGCAAGCTCCTCAGGGAGAATAAGACGAAAGGTCCCTTCCCCATAGAGCAGATTACAAGTTCAGAATCTCAAATATATCATCAGCCATTTAAGTATTCAAAAAAAAGCAGATGTGAAATGCTGACAGTCTACCTTGGTATCTAATGAGACTGATGAATATACACACGGGAATATAAATAGATTTCTTATTCTGCTTGCAACCTTGGTAATAGATGAATTACTCTTGCTATGAAGAGATGAACTGAATGTTCCTATTGCAGGTGAATATTTTCAGTGTGATGCTTGTAGCAGTTCTCCCAGGTGGACCACAAGAAAATGCTGCATCAGCAAGAGCGAAACATATAACAAGGTAAAAACAGCATAGATGGGCAAATATCTAACAGAACAGGAACATCAGCAGTAAGCCTATATAAGTGTTCTATATTTCACATTTCATGGGAAGGAAAAGTCATTTTAGTTTTAAATCCTTTAAGCTTTACTGCAGGGAAGTAGTTCTCTACGGTAACATCTATTACTTAATGATTTGAATCCCCCTTGCCTTGAAACTACAGAAATCTGGTATGCTCCTTCAGTATAAAACTACTATCATCTTACAGAAGCGGTGACCTGGTTTTGAAATGGCTTAATTCCATTCTACAAAATAAAACTGCTGCACAGTGTTTCTTGGAAGAACTGATACTTTGCAACAGCTGTCAGAAAGAGAGTAAAAATTCAGATATTTAGAGTTGGTCCAAATGATTTGAGCACGTCAGACAAACTAAGTGAATCTCTGAGCTATATAAAGTCACATAACAATTATGTCATGCAACCAGAAAGTGCCACAGAAACTAAAAAATGTTGTTTTAGTCAATTTGACCATAGGATGATCCTGCAGTTACCTGTTTAAAGCATTTGATTTGCCAAAATTCTCTATACAGAAACAAACCAGGAACATGGAAAATTTCTTCTAATCCATTTATTTACAAGTATCCCACATCTACAGTCCTTAAGACACTGCTCCTCTTTCTCTTCATTAAAATAGAGCAACCTCTCCCCTATTTAGAAACTTAACTTAGACTTGAGTGACTAGAAGGTTACTAGAAGGTCACAGATGTTACTGTGCCTATGTCAGTATAAATTTGGTTTATACCGAAATTTGCACTTAGAAACCACCAAGTACTTAATACTGTATAGTGATTAAAAAAAAGAAAAAAGTGCTTTAAACACTTATCTTCTACTAGTGCTCTTTTGAATATTTCACCTACAAAGAGGTATTGCTCTACAAGGAGAGGCTGAAGGAACTGAGGCTGTTTATTATGGGGAAAAGGAGGCTGAGGGGAAACCTTATTGCTCTCTTCCAATACCTGAAAGGTGCTTAAAGCAAGAGTGGTGTTGGTCTCTTCTCGCTGGTGACAGGACGAGGGGAAATGGCCTCAAGTTGCGCCAGGGCAAGTTTAGGTTGGATATTAGGAAGAACTTCTTTACAGAAAGGGTAGTTAAGCACTGGAATAGGCTTCCCAGGGAGGTGGTTGAGTCACCATCCCTGAATGCGTTTAAAGACCGTTTGGATTTGGTGCTCAGGGACATGATTTAGCAGAAGGTTGTTAGTTAGGGTAGTATGGTTGGGTTGAGATTGGACTCGGTGACCTTTAAGGTCTTTTCCAACCTTGTGATTCTATTATTCCACGATTCTATGATTGCATTAAGGATCTGTCCTTCAGCATCTGAAGAGAGTTCACCACAATTCCAGACTGCCCTGTTTTGTTTCAGGGCTTAAATTCAGTGGTTACATGGAAATAAAGCACCTTGCTGGACTGAATTTAGAAGTCTTTCGCACTCATACCCTACAAACAAGTATGTACATGATAAAAAAAAACAAACAGATAATTGGTATTTCCATGTGATAAATGGTCTTTTGGAGATTATCCTCCTTGAGAAAGATCCAGATGCAGATTAGTTCAAATAAGAGGTGTAATTACTGTGATACAGCTGAGAAAAGAGAGAGAGAAATAGAGCAGGTGGCTGATAACTCAATGTAAATAACACTAAGAATTATTTTCCTGCTGACAGCAGCATTGCCTGGTGCTGCTGCCTCTTGTCCTGGAACAACACTTGCTGTGACCAGTTGTACTGTGTGGTACCAGGTGCTGCAGCGCCATAACACAGAGGCTCCCATCTGGGCTCCTTCTTCAAAAAATATTCAGAAAACATCGTGAAAGGCATAACTCGATGGCTGCATTAGTTTCCAAGTACAACATTTACTCAGAATAATATTTTAATGCTGTTTTGTTTGTTTGTTTTCTTAAAGTTCCCACTTAGTCATGGATAGCAGCAGGTTATAAGCATCAAAAAACCCCAAGCATATTATTTGTTTCAGTGGTATAATACAAGGTGTAGAAAACAGCCAAGGGCCTCTTCACTTCTGACTTTGGTGCCATCACATGAGAACCTCAACCTAAAAAAAAGATAGGATTTCAGCTCTTCAACTTCTTTGGTTTTGCCTTTAACAAAAAAAAGAAAAAGAAAAAGAAAAAAAACCACCATACTATTGATAGGTTTTTCATAGCACTGCTAAAGACTCTGCAGGAAGCTTCAGAAATGAGCATAATTTTAAATCTTACATTACCTCTCTTTAAAGGTTATCAAGTTCCACCCTGTTTCATGTTCTATCTGCAGCAGACATTTGTATTTATAACCTGCTCATCACCATAGTATTTACAGCTTCTAATAAAAACCAGAAACAAGCAACTTCCTGGTTTCTGCCTTTTATTATTCAACAACAGAGAACAGCAGTCATCAGTGATATAGGGATTTATTTTACCTACTCATATTCTCCCAGACCAGACACTGTCCAACAGCACACACTGGCACATGGCTGATCCTGCCCAGCCACAGCTTTGAGAAGGATTCACTGCGGTCCTTCATCCTCCCAGCCCTCATGTTCACATAACATTCCGTAGCAAGGAACATTGCTGTCTGCATGGGATATGTCTTCACAGCTAAAAAGGAGGACATTTCTAGCAGCTACAGTTATACAAGTCTTCCACAACTTCAGTGATGAAACTCTGATAAAAAAGAACTTCATTCTTCAGAGGTTTTCACTTTTTGCTTCCCACTCAGAACAGGAATCAGTTATTGACAACTCTGCACTGCAGATCTGATATTCAGCACCTTTGAGCCCTCCACCTTCCATAGACAAAACAACGCCAGCCAAACAAGAAAGGAGATGGGATATTCTGAGGGCAGAGGTACAAAGTACTTCAAATTGCTAAAAATCACCAGTTGTTATCCACAACAAACAGGTATATCCTCCACAGCTGGATGGCAACAACCAGGTCCAGTTATCTTGAACTAGATCACCTTGAGTTTCTTCCTAAAAGAACATCCAGATGTCAATGAGCTTTTCATGATTCTGCTAAGAAATGAAATATCTTGCTCCAGGACATATCAGTACAAAGGCACTGCAGAATCTTGTGGAAGCTCTAGTTTTGATGGTTCACACGCTTGCTCTCATAGTTCCTCATGTCACATCTGTGGGGCACCGCAAGCTGCCTGGCCACCATCAAGGCTACATCTAACAGCAGAAGTAATCTAACCAGCAGGTGAGACCAAATGACCAACCAACCTCCTTTCCAAAATGTATCTATTTAAGATGCCAGCACTTTGCCACCTAAGCAGTTCTAAACAAAGACTTGTCAAAAGGCCTCTTAATTGAAGGTATTCCATTTTAGCTGACAGCATCACTGCATATGGCATATGTGCAAAGGATGCTTCCTGGCCACCCTTGACCTCATTTTCCTATAGCTTGAATCAGTGTCACATGGAATAACAGCTTAAAATTTCCTCTGTTCTGCAGCACTAAACCCAAGACTAAAATGATCATCATCTCAACCAATATGCTTGCACCTTATGTGTTGAAAGTCAATGAGAACCTACTTGTTTGTACCTAAACAGGATTTGATCCAGGTTTATAAATATCTGAGGTGTAGGGGCCATAGTGGTGAGGCTGGTCTCTTTTCAGTAGTGCGTGGGGACAGGACTAGGGGTAATGGGATGAAAGTACAGCATAGGAAGTTCCGCATGAATGTGCACAAGAACTTCTTTACAGTGAGGGTGACGGAGCACTGGAACAGGCTGCCCAGGGAGGTGGTGGAGTCTCCTTCTCTGGAGATATTCAAGACCCGCCTGGACGCCTACCTGTGTGACGTGGTGTAGGGAGCCTGCTTTGGCAGGGGGGTTGGACTTGATGATCTCTAGAGGTCCCTTCCAACCCCTACAATTCTGTGATTCTGTAATCAACACTGGATGTAGCCAAAGATTACATCATCTCTGCTGTCCAGGTGTACGAGCATGTTGTAGCACAACTAATGTCATTATTTGTATTGATTTTCTATTCCTAGATAATAAAGGAAATGAAAATTAGAACAATAAGATGTTCCTTATAAGAGCAGCAATCATTCCAAGAGGAAGGAAAGCAAAATAAATAAATATATAAATGACACTGAGTTGCTGTTGCTTCTTTTCCCACTTACTTTTATTTTGGCCTTCAAAAACCATTGAGTGTTTCATCCTTTATTTATCCACTGCTGTTACAGATGGTAACAAAATAATTCTGACTGTATTTCTTAACCCAGAGTTCCCATCCTGCTTTGCAGCAGATTAGACACACTGTTTTATTCTGAAAGACCACGTATTGGCTTCCATAGGACATCAGTGCATAAATTATGCCATAAGTAAAGAATGCATGAAATGTAAAATGTTACCTGTGCCAAAGCTGATCTAATGTTTGCTGGTGCAGAAA
Source organism: Coturnix japonica (assembly GCF_054131305.1). Taxonomy (NCBI): domain Eukaryota; kingdom Metazoa; phylum Chordata; class Aves; order Galliformes; family Phasianidae; genus Coturnix; species Coturnix japonica. Next base: position 111,302,699 of record NC_140663.1, read on the forward strand.
GAGAGAATTCAAGAAGATGGAAAAATAATAATAACAATCTGAAAAGCTGATGCCAAAACCACTTGAAATATATAACAATACAAATAAACTAACACTACAGACATTTGCTATTGAAGGTGGAATTCAGCTTTATGATTCATACAGTAATGAGCAAACAGTCACTACTGGCCACATTCAGGCAGCTTCAACCCAAGCTCAGCTGAGTGCTTCCCATTAGCACACCAGAAATTTTCAGTGTCACCAAGTCAATGGGAATTCTGAGCTCTGCATCCAGTGTTTCAGGTATGGCCCTGTCCAAAGGAGCAGTGCTTTGCTCTCTCCTGCTGCAGAAGAGAAGCAGTTGAGACTCAAGTCCAGATTGGATGACTATACAGATACAAAGAGGAGATACTGAAAGAATCATTTGCAGCTTTTTCAGATGGGGAGATAAATACATAAATAAATAAGTTCAATGATAATGAAGCAGGAGAAAATACTGAATGAAAATGTACTCTGGTAGCCAGGATTCTTAAAAGACAATTGCCAGCCACCTAGGGCACAACCCTAGTCATGCTCAGTAAATTACATTCATTAGGATGATCCTGAATGATTCATTCAGGTATAAGAGATCATTTAACATGCAGCATGGAAACTTGCAGACCTCACTGCAGCTGGTGGGGCCTCACATCTCTGTCTGCCTCTAAACTGCCAGTCAGGTTGCCTCCACTGGTGCAGACTGTTATGAACACAGCATGCAGGTTGTTGTTCATCGCTAGCCAAAAAGCATAGCTCATGGTGGTGCCTGCATTGAAAAAGATTGCTTTGTAGCTGGGAATTTGCTCTATCAAACAACATTGCTATGCTCTTTGTATCTACTGTAGTTTCTGTAGAAATAAATAGGAGGCACTACTTTTGGAGCAAGCCACGTAGGTAAAGGTCTGTCTCATCAGTCAGTCATTATAAATAAAAATTGTTTTAAAGTATGTCAATTTTACTTTCATTAACAAATAGTATATGTAATGACATTCAAGCAACTTCATAGCATACTATGCATCTTTAATTTTTACTTCTCAAGCAATTTGCTTTATGTTCTTTATTAAGAGATATCTTCTTGGGTAGGTATTCCCTTTGCTGGAAAGGGAGGCTGTTATTGCCCATGGTTGGTTTTCTATTCTAGCAGCTTTTTGTAGTTAATTATCCACAACTCATACTCTCAACTTCTGCAGACAATCATTTGAACTAGCATGTATTGCTTATTAATGTTTTATTTTACTGCGTCGCTGATATGTTTAGATGTTAATACATCAAAGAATCTTGCTTTACAAATAGCGTATCAAACATATTCCCCAAATCATCGTATTTTAAATTTATGTAGGTTATTTATCCCGATTGTCACAGAAATGCTTGTTCTGGGTTTTGTGACTGTCTTTGCTAAGTTTATCAGCTCTGCTAAATTCACACATCAATCCTGCTTTGTGAGGCACCTGCACTAGATTGGCCCATGAAGCAGGTGAGTTCTCCATGTAACCCACATTACAATGCAAACTGTGAACAGCATCAGTCAGTCCGTAGGTAAACACCTTAATAATGACAGCACGTGGTTGCAGATTACAACTGACTGTTCAGTGAACCCACTGCTCTTGTGTAAGTACGTCACCATTGCTTTACTCTGCAGCACTCCCTCGCAAAGAATGAGAGTTGTTCATTTTCATCCCAATTGACTTTCTTCCTAAATCCCTCTCGTGCAGTTATTTAAAATCACTGGCAGAGCAAAGCATCGTTTTACTGGAAAACAAACTGCTAAATTCATACTTGGTTGCAATGAAGGTTAATCAACAAAGTCCTCAGGCCTCGACCAGGTTGGATCAGTAGGGCAGTGAGACACTGCAACAGGTTGCCCAGTGAGCTTGTGGATGACCCTTTCCTGGAAGCATTCAAGGCCAGGCTGGAATCCCTGCATATAGTGGGGGGTTGGAACTACATGGTCATAAAGGTCCTTTCCAAGCAACATCATTCTGTGATCCTATTTTTGACCACTGATGGGAAGTCTACATCAAACAGGCTCAAAAGCCTCAGGTTTTACAGCATGACTTGAAACACACACAATAAAGAACAACCTCTACAGTTTCCTACTGTACATCACAACTCCGCGGCATTCAGAACTACTAATCCTGTAAGTGACTGCTAAGTGATAGTTTAAACTGGTAGACAGCTCAAAGACGCACCAGGACCACTGAATGGTTTTTAATGGAATATATGGTCAAGGCTGTTGCAGGTGAAGTTCCACACTCTACCTTGTTACCATATACATATATATATATATATAGTGTCTATATATATGTATATGTATATATATATATATAATTATTGTTTTTAATATTAATACTATGTTTTTTTACATCTTGATTTTACACGTTCCTACTCAGGTCTGCTTGCAACCCAAGGAACGCAATGACAGTTTGGACTGAGGCCAGAAGAACCGACACTGCAATGACAGCTTTCCTTTCCTCTTCTTGCTGTAACACTGACAGAAAATTGCACCTCCTCTTTGTTTCTTCCTGACTCAAAGACGTCAGCTGGATGCAGTTTCTCCGCGTGCACTCCTACCTAACACCTCTTTGACAGAGCTGGTGTTCTTCACTCAGCTCTATCACACTTCCAGTGCTGAGAACAGTTTAATGCCAAATTCCACACAGGAGCACAACAGAGTGAACTTTACTTTTTGTCAAGCAACAGTAAGTCCGGGCTTTTCTCACTCAGAAAGCTCCTATTTTAACTGCCACACTTCCTTACCGCCCAGGGAAAACATTCTAAGCAGACAGTTACACAGTATCACAGTATCACAGTCTGGTGCGGGTTGGAAGGGACCTTAGAGATCATTGAGTCCAACCCCCGGGGATTCGAGCCCTGTGTAGCAGGGTGGCACTGCTACCACTTGTGCCACAGGGGATTCGAACCCGGGCCTCTGGTGTTGGAAGCGGCACTTCTACCACTGCGCCACCGGGGCACACACAGTCAATGCCACCCTGGCTACCACACAGGTAGATATTCATGCCTATGAAAAATAAATGATGGAAAAGTGAACCCTTGCTGGTATTTTTCCAATGAAACAGCAAATAGCAGCTTTGCAATTTCTCTCCCTTCCTCCCTTTCCCCCCTTTTTTTCATGTGTTCACACTTCTGCTTTTTGAACACAACAGGACAGTTAAACAATTCAGTGTAACTATAGAGACAGGTCACCACAAACAACAAAATAACACACAGACCATGCAGAGGAAAAGCAAGACCCCCTGGTCTGAATCCTCCATTCACACAGAACTGGACAGAGAGGTCTAACTAAAAAATGCAGCTCTGTGCAGCCTCCAAAGTCATACAATTAGTACTTGTCATCCTCAAAGCTCAAAATAACACAGTTTGTTCATTTGTGGAGGAAGGAACGCGCTTCCTTAATAGAACTGGATCTCTGTGCTGATACTGCAAGCCCACAAATAAGACTACAGTGTATAAAAACTAGAATTAAAGATTGCATCAACAACCAAATGAAAATTAATTGAGTAAAAAATTAATAACAAAGGCAGGCAGTTCAGTGTAAAACTTGACTCCTATCCTCCTTCTCCCTCACTTCTCAGAATCTTCACAGACCCACAGTAACGCAGGCAAACAGAACTAGCACAAGGCATCTCTTTGCTGATCAGCCGATGGTAACTACAGGAAGCTCTATTTTACCTGAAATCCATGCAAACCTCTGTCCATTGGCATGTGGCATACAACACAAATGCATTTGGGGACCGCAGAGACAATGAGCAAAGGCTGTACTCACCAATGGCCAGCTTTAAAATGGGGTCATTTTTTATTTTAACAAGCCTGTGTTTAATAAATCTGCGTTCAAGCGCTTCATTCTTAGCGAGACTCGCAGCTCTTGGGTGCATACCATCTGCTCCTTCTGACCCGACTGCTCTTGGATTGTTTCCTATTTACTCCAGCACTTCCTCTTCTGGCACATTCCCTCACATTACCTATCTGCTCTGGAGGAGATTTCCCATTACTCAGTTCAGCACCTTTCCCAGTCAACAAGAAATCTCTATCAAAGCTGGATAACAAAAAGCTCCTTCTTTCACAGAATCACTGAATGGTTTGAGTTGGAAGGGACCCTCAAAGGCCATCTAGTCCAACTCCTCTGCAATGAACAGGGACACCTACAGCTACATCAGGGTGCTCAGAGCCCCGTCCAGCCTGACCTTGAGTGTCTCCAGGGATGGGTCATCCACAGCCTCTCTGAACATGTCTCTCTGTTCTATCTCATTACTACCCAACTATAACACCTTGAAGGCAACAGCACCAGCTCAGCACCTTGAAAAAAAAAAGAAGTAGCTTTTCTCACATCAGAAGGTTCACATTTACCCTTTTTTCTCCCCCGTTACTCATTTATTTTTTAACTCATAACTCATTTATTTTTTCCACTTCAAAAAAGACTGTTAATAAGAGCACCTGACAGCAGCAGGCTCTGGGACAGGAGTTCCAGCCACAGACCATGATTGGTCTCATATAAACAAGAGGGGGTGGGCAAGAAAGGGGAGAGAAACAGTCCAGGTCCCAAAGGCCTTATTAACCTGACAATTCCTGAAGCCAATTACAGACCTGTTTCTCGGTAATATTCTCTTCACATCATAAATATACCTAGAAATAATCTAAAGCTGGGGGGGAGGGAAGTAAAAGAAGTTCCAGAATATTGAAAAATGGCGTTTCCAGGCTTAAGTTTCACATTAAAACCCAAACAACCCCCAAAGCGAACCACAATAACACAGCAAGATTTACTTTAAAGTTAGGATAAGGACTTATATAGCAAAAATAAGAAGCGTTTTTCTACAACTCTACACCAAAAACACAGAAATCTGCTGACAGGGTTTTAACACACTCCGCAACTAAGACTTGCTACTTGAAATTGGACTCTCGGCGCTGGCTCTGTGGGCAACCCTTGTTCTCTCCACACATAACGAAGGCCACGGTGCGACTCAAAGCCAAGCAGCACGGCTGCCTTTTGTGTTTACACAACTGGCAAACAGCGAAGCGAGGACAAGAAAAAAAAAAACACGCAAGAAACATCCCCGCTTCCACCTGTGCGATAGGGATTTATGTAACGCGGAGCCACGAAGAGACGGGCTGACAGCTCCCGGCACACAGCGGAGTTCCACTCCCTGTGGCCGCAGCCAGGTACCGCCGTGCTGCTACCCAGCGCTAACAGCGCTTCTTTCTGCTTGGCAAATAAAGGCCGCCAACAAACAACCCCCCGGCAGTGGGGCTCCCCTCCTCAACCCCGCGGGACCTCGGCTCCCACCTGAGCTCCGCCGCAGCCCCCAACACGGAGCTCTCGGGCTGCCACCGCCGATGCACGGCGGGGTTGCGAGCTCCCAGCCCCCCCTCACTCCCCCTCCTCACTCCCTCGGCGCCCCGACCCACCTGGTGCAGCGTGTCTGGGGGCAGCTGCGAGGCCCGGAATAGTTCCCCCACGCTGCTGCCCCCGGCGGCCGCCTCGGGGGGCGGGCAGCACCGCGAGAAGAGCTCCGAGTAGCGCTGCTGCTCGCTCTCGCTCAGAGGCACCAACACACCCGCGGCGGACACGGCTGCTGCAGGCCCCCCCGCCGGCCCCTGCTCCATGGCGGGGCACAGCCTCTCGGCGGGCAGCGGGTGCCGAGCCGACGGGGGAGGTGTGGCGGCGGCGGGAGGGAGGGAGGGAAGGAGGGAGGGAGGCGGTGCTACGCAGCCACAGGAAGGTGCAGGCCGCGCCCCCTCCCGCCCACCGCACGGTGCGGGGCCGCAGCGCCCCGGGGAGTGCTGCCGTGCCGCAGGGCAGCGCTGGTGTGAGAAGCTGTGTGCATCCATGGGCAGAGAGGAGCCAAGCAGTCTCTAGGAAAGTGCCGGCTGCTGCTGAAGGAGCTGCCTGGGCACTGTGTGATGCACAGCCCTGCCAAAAAGTTGGGTCGTGAGCCAGCAATGTGCCCTCACAGCCCAGAAAGTCAGCCGTATCCTGGGCTGCGTCAAAAGAAGCGTGGCCAGCAGGTGATCCTGCTCCTCTGCTCTAAATAGGTGTGGCCTCACCTGGAGTACTGCATCCAGATGTGGAGACTGCAGTACAGGAGAGACATGGAGCTGTTGGAGCACATCCAGAGGAGGGCCACAAAATGATCCAAAAATGATCACAACTCTCCTGTGAAGACAGTATGGAAGTTACTTTATCCTTTCCACACCATGCAACGGTGCCTCCTAATCTGCACAAAACATGCAAACCTTTTATTCCTCTAATCTGCCATGAATACGTGTGTCGATCTTCTCAGTGCTCAGAACGCTGCGTGGTTGTGGTCTGCAGTTATTGCCAGCTGCATAGCTGATAATTACGATAAGAGTGTTAGGGGACTGTTAATAGGGAAATCTCTGTTCCCTCGGGGATAGTGGATGTTTTGCTGTGGTGTTTTGTCATTGTTTTATAACAATATGTTTTATATCATTTGGAAAGAGAGCAGTTGTGTTAGAAAGTGAACTCTGGAGCCCAAATTAGAAAACTCAGAAGAGCAAAGTGAATCAATCCCCTGGAGAAGGTGCAGCAGAGCAAAGGCTGGGCTGCATCAGGGCTTGCCAGGTTCTGTCAGGTACAAGGTGCTAGTCAGAGGAAATGGTATTAACAGCATAGAGATGGCACAGGGCTTTACCTAACTACAGTGTGTTTAATAACAGCAGTCCTGTGAAATTAGGGTCTGACTAACTCAGTATTTGTGCTGTTTGCATCACAAATACTCCCTTCTGCAGCACCCCAGCCAGACACCAGAGGACCTCCATCAGTGTGTTGGCCCTAGTTTCTCTAAGTTCTTTGAGTGGGACCATGGCAGGAAAACAGTGACAATGCCCACTGCCGTAAGTACTGTGGTCTCTCTTAACAGCCACAGGCAAACCTGTCACTGCTTTGTTACTTTTAATTTTTCCTATTGGACAGTTTTTCTTGACCCATGCAACTTACATTCTGTTCTCCACGCAACCCACTCTAATCAGAACAGACAGCTTGTCTGTGTTCAAGACGGGCCTGCCCTGTTGATGTAGCTTCCAAGACTCTAAAAGATAGGCTGAGGGGTGAGGCAGTAAAATCAGTGCCCCTTTCTTCTGCACAAAGGATAGCACCATGTTGCTGGGTCTGCCAGCAGTTTGCCTCAGTTTCCTGTCTGTGCCTGATGTTGATGGTCATTGAGTGCTGTAGTTCTTATGAAGGCACATTAGTTCAGGCTGATGGGTGCTCAGTGGCGACAGAAGCCACACAAGTAGATAGGGAGATGTTTTAAATCATGTTTACAGGCAAATTGTGATGTCAGTATAGGCTACTATTTAGTTTTTATTATCACTGCAGTATACTGATATTACATACTGATGCAATAGCCATCAGTAAATCAAAACAATGTCAGTATTTATTGTTTGCTGGAAAAAAATTAACGTCAGTAATGTAAACTGGATTGAAATCTGACTTATCAAAGTATGCCTTAGATCTGTGTGTGGTCCTCCTTTCCTCCCCACCCAAATAACAACAGCCACTTCAGAAACAGCCAGCAGCAGTCCTACAAACATTTCCTTGATCAAGGGTGGGAGGGAGATGTAAGTGGTATTAAAAACAAGAAATAATGAAATACTGCTTCCAAAGTTTTGATAATAGGATATGGTAAGTATTTTCTTTTTTTTTTTTGGAATGAAATGGTCAGTATAAACAGTCGTGTATAATACAACATATGTAATCAACAGGAAAATATTCCTTCCAATATGGTAGAATTTAGTGGATCCTGGGGGTATTTACAGAATCACAGAATTGTAGGTTTTGGAAGGGACCTCTAGAGATCATTGAGTCCAACCCCCTGCCAAAGCAGGCTCCCTACACCATGTCACACAGGTAGGCGTCCAGGCGGGTCCTGAATATCTCCAGAGAAGGAGACTCCACCACCTCCCTGGGCAGCCTGTTCCAGTGCTCTGTCACCCTCACTGTAAAGAAGTTCTTGCGCACATTCGTGCGGAACTTCCTATGCTGTAGTTTCATCCCATTACCCCTAGTTCTGTCCCCACACACTACTGAAAAGAGACCAGCCTCACCACTATGGCTCCCACACCTCAGGTATTTATAAACCTGGATCAAGTCCCCTCTCAGCCTTCTTTTCTCAAGGCTAAACAGACCCAGTTTGCTTAGTCTCTCCTCATAGGGGAGATGCTCCAGGCTCTTCACCATCTTTGTGGCCCTCTGCTGGACTCTTTCCAAGAGATCCCTGTCTTTTTTGTACTGGGGAGCCCAGAACTGGACACAGTATTCCAGATGAGGCCTCACCAGGGCAGAGTAGGAGGGGAGGATCACCTCCCTTGACCTGCTGGACATGCTCTTTTTAATGCACTCCAGCATGCCATTGGCTTTTTTGGCTACAAGGGCACACTGCTGGCTCATGGCCAACCTGTCATCCACCAGGACGCCCATTTAGACAAAGATATATATTTGAGCAGTGCAATCCAAAGGCCGAACAGTATAACACGTGCATTATTTCAGTCATCTTAGGGCTCAGACCCTGCTAAGTCTGAGCAGGCTAAGTGCCCTGGCCAGAAAGCACAAAACCTGTCTGACAGCTGTGTCCTGTTGACAGTGACGATGTGTCACTGGGTGAAGCTTCAGACACACACGCAAATGTTTGCCTGGAAAACCGTCATTTTCCCAGATCAGCTCGAGTGAATCTCACCCATTGTTACTAATAACAGTTCTTTCTATTTGCTTTCCTTGCAAAATGAGTAAAAGCTTTGGTGACAAGTAGCTGGCTGCACAGGTTTCACGCCCATTGCTTGGAACATAATTGACAGCCTTGTAGACTCATGTATCAATTTAGCGTGTAAATACTCTTGCTGAGAGTACAGATCCTTTATTATTCTTCTCGTTGCTGCTTGCTTGAAGATGTGCTATCTCTAAGAAAACAAGCAGAAATGGTTAGTGAGCCATAAAATTTGATTCCCTGTCTTCCAGCTTGTTAATGCCTCTAATGCATGAGAAACACCAGAGAAATAGCACCTATTTCCTAGCTTTGACCTATTCAGTGTTTCCAGGAATTGAATGGCATTATAAATGAGAACTGCTTTCTCTGAGCAGACTGTGGGAGATGCGCTTAGCATCAGTTATTTTTCAGTAAGCAACTGAGAGCCACGGAGCACCACAGAAAATAACAATTGAGCTCATAAAATATTTGACAAATATCCAAATATTTATTGTCTGGGTGGGGAGGGAATGAGGAAAAGAGGACCACACACACAGGCCCAAACCATACTTAGATAAGCCACAATTCAGTCTGGTTTACCTAAGGGACATCATTTTTTAATATATATATTTATTTTTATTTTTTTACAGCAAACCATAAATCCTTACATTGTGTTGATTTACTGCTATGTGGGGTTCCTTGGTTACATGGAAGTTTGGAAAACTTACAATGATCTCACAACTAGCTATGTTTAGAATAGTCCTTTTACCAAGTCTTCTTGAAAGCACTTAAGTGTGTGGTGTGAGCTTCAGAGGCAGCAGGCTAAGCTCATGCACACTCCTCTGTAACATCAACTTCCCTTTATGTTCTATAGATGCAAGAGGTCACTCAACAAGGCAAGCATTAAAAGTGGTTCCTCTGTCACTTATACTTTAAGATAGGAATTTCACAAGGCCTTCAGCAGCAATCCATGCATCTGGTTCCAGCTAGAATGCACTACACCTTTCCACACTGTAGGGCAATACTTCCTACAGATCTTATCAGCAGCAGCTTGAAATCCTGGGCCAAGAAGTGCTGCTTGAGGAAGGCGTCCACATCCCTGGAAGTCACATGCAGGAAAACACAAATAAATAGGACAGACCCTCAGCTGTCTTTGCTCACAGACTCAAGTTCAAAGATTTGCCTTGCGGTATAACCACAGAAAAGGAGGGAGGTGTGTGTCAGGTGGAAGGGTGATAACAAGAACATAGAGTATAATAAAAGAATGTTTCTTAGTGCTTGGTGACGTGGCTAATGTTCCATCACCTGTTTCTTTTAACAAACCGGTACTAGCATCCACACTCCTGAGTGTGTAGTCAGCTCAGAATGGCACAGAGACTTTATTACAATTAAGCCACTAATGCAAAGCAAGATGTGTGTTTTCCAGTTGAAGAAGTATTAATTAATTAAAAAGCCACTGCGTGTTTACTCTTCTGTGTGTTATTCAGCTAATTTGCCTCTCAAAAACTTTGCCTTAAGACCTGGGGGGGAAAAAAAATCCAAGTGTTGAGTTATGAGATAACCTACCGACCAAAAAGGGCTTCCAATGCTGCTACTGCAGAACTGTACTTCATGGGCAGCTTTGACCTGAAAACAGTGTGACCTGAAGAAAATAGTATGCTCTGTTACATTTTAACAGAGCAAGTAATCCGCCTAGTCCTCTAGTTAATTCACAAACTCAGCGTAAAACACAAACAGGTCAGCTGCAAAGTGCTGCAGCTTCTATTACCACCATCAGTGGAGGCAAGCAACAAGAAATTCTGTTTACTACAGTTTTCCCAGCCCAAACTCAGCTATGGTAATGTCTTTGCGATTGCAGCAAGCACTGTTGCAGGCATTTTTTGCAGGAACATGCACTATGCCATCAGGCTTATAACCTACATGTGGCAAATCTCTTCATTCAGCATCAGCTTCAGAAAGGGTGCACTTGTGTTGTGTTGCGCATTATGCAAAAGCTGCTGTCACTCACACCCTACCTGCAATGCAATTGCAGCCTCTGGTGCAGCCCCAGAAGCCAGGGCCTTGCTCTATTCTTGTGTCCAGGTCTCATTATGCTTTCATAACCTCACCCCACAGCAGGGCCTGTTTGTGGGAAGGGCCAGGAGCTGGGCAGCCATGACTGGTGGGGCAAGATGGGTGGTGAGGCTTAGCTGCAGGCCTGCTGTGCCTTGATAAGAGCCTCCTCTTCCTCCTCCTCTCTTCCCTCCAAGCTAACAGCAGGTACTGGAGATATGGCTTTTGGAGGAAAGAGACCCAGACTTCATTCATATGGATCTGGCACTGCTTCTCAGCTCCACAGCAGAGACAGCCTCTGACCATCACAGCCCTTAAAGCCACAAACAGGAGACAGCATGGAGAAGAAAGCATAGACAGCAGCTGGGCTGTTAGTGCAAACAGCCTTCATCACCATGGTCAACAATCTGCAAGAACAGGAAGGTGCCACAGAGGTAATCCATTGCCCTTTCTTTACCTGTGTGAAAGACAGCTGCAGAGTTACCCACAGGAGATCCCATAAGAGCAAAAGAGCTTCACCTGTGCCACAATGAAGGCAGAACATTTAATCGTTTGTGGCATATCCCCAGGAGCTGTTCTCCTGTTGAAGACACTCGCAATATAAGACAAAATGCTCTTTCCAGACCCCTCTTTAAGCACTGTTTCCTGCTTACAGACTTCAGGAAGGAATACAACTATTTGTCAGCTTATCACAGAGTACGGCCAGCTAGGTTCCTCGCTTAGTGACCTTTGCTGCAGCCACAGCTGCTTCCCACATAGAATATCACAAATATCCTGAGTTGGAAGGTACCCACAGGGATCATGGAATCCAACCTGGCTCCAGACAGCACCATCCAAAATCAAACCCCATTTCTGAGAGTGTTGAACTCCAGCACTGGGGGCCGTGCCCACAGCCCTGTGCATCCCGTTCCATGCCCACCGCCCTGTGGTGCAGCCCCTTTCCCTGACCCCCAGCTGCCCCTCCCCTGGCACAGCTCCATGACGTTCCCTCGGGCCCTGTCGCTGTCACACAGAGCAGAGCTCAGCGCTGCCCCTCCGCTCCCTCTCGTCTATTCTTCATCTGCAGGAATGGCTTGTACTTTTTGCAACTGTATTTGCTGAAAATCATTTGAAGATTTACTATTGAGGTATCTAAATCTGGAATTTAAAGTAGGAACAGCATTGGGCCTGAAATACAATGACCTGGCCACCCCACAGCTACATTCAGAGACCTCTGGGAGGAACCAGACTAGTTAACTCACAAATTGAAGCGGTACAGTTGCCCATGCCAAGGTGACAAGCTTAGGCGAGGAATAGTAGCAAAATTGCCTTTCTGGAATCCAAACTATCACCTGTGAATGGCTCTGGGCCTGGCTGTGGTGGCACACCATCTGTTTGGTGCTAGCTAGAGTGTGGGGACACAACGTCCACAAGGAGAGCTCTGTCAAGGTGGGAGAGTAGTCAATGGCATAGCAAGAAGGACAGGTCAGGGTTTAGAAACAGCTCTCAAATAAAAGAAGAAAAAAGCATCTCCAGGATATCTCTGCCCTGTTTCATACCCCTCCTTCGAGTATTAATCTCACAGCTCTCTGTCCTGGCTGTGGGCAACCTGAGAACTTTCCTATCATCCCTCCATCATCCTCCTTGCCAGACTTAGCACCATGAGCCATATCTTCCCTTGCTACACTTCTACCTGCAAATTATATGAGAACATTTCCATTAGTTCCCCTCCTTGTAGCTGGCTTGTAGATACTCCCCCTCTTTGTAGCTGACTGAGAATTCACTTCTGACAGGGGATACATCCCCTTGGACTAGAAAATCTTGCTTCTGTGCCTGAGGACGTCACTTAGAATCTATGGCTGATGCCACCTTTGAATATTCAACTCTAAACTATAGAAGATTTGTAATGCTGGAGATTAGCCAGGCAAAAACAAGAAGGAAAGATGGTCTGTCTCAAAGGATGTCTAACACAGGAGTTCAGGGGGCTGAGTGTCTCTGCTGTACCCAAGCTAGCTGCTCGCATGCAGTGCCTGGCTGCATCCCACACCTCCCCTCACTACAAACCACTGCAGAACAACCCAGTGGATGCAGACTTTCCTGTTTACTCTTCTGGGTGTGGTAAATCAACCTCTCCTGGCCCACATGCTACAAAAAACAATTGGAACTTGTCCACAGGATGTGTAGCTACTCTCTTGCACTCAGTCAGACATTTTACAAACGTTTCCTACAACAATACTCCAATTATATTCATAATTGCTATTGCAAACCCTGCTGTTCCAGTGCAATATCACTATGGTGAAACTTGGGATTATCCCGCCCTAAAAAAGCTCTACTCACAGCTAGAGACAAAAGGTTTTCCAAAACACTGTCATTCTAAACTAAAGCTCCTAGGGATGTCTGGGGATTTTTGCTTTAGCATTCAATCCACCTTGGCAGTATCCACATTGAGTAGTCGAAAACAATAAACGGATCTGTGGAAGCCACAGAATCATTTTGAAGTAGAACAGTTGGGAAGTGAAGCTCTCAATAATAGGATTCCAGGCTGAAATGCACAGTGAACGTGCATCCTTTTTTCTAGCAACTGTGCTACAGCAGTTGTGCTTTTGAACACTGTTGTACTTTCCACACAGATTAAATAACATACATTTAGCAAGCCTTGACCTTTCTAAAACGATGGATAGTTTAAGGAAGGAACACATTAGAATTTAATGAGTGTATTTGCTCAAGGAGTAACTGATTTAAAGGAATAATATTTGCTCAAAGTCATGGGGCTTATTTTTCTGTTCTTTGTTGCCAATTTATTTTTCATTTTGGTCATTCAATATAAACAAGATAGAGTTTTTGAACTCTATCCTGTTACAGAAGAGTTTATTCATTCCTAGAAATGTTGATGCCATTGATTTCATATTTATTAACTTGCAATATTGGGATAAAGCAATATGAAATGTTTATGCAGTATGACTGTCTACAGTCAAATCTAAACTATGACTGTACTGATTCTGGGGAGTAATTTTACTATGCCTTGTATCATAATTGATTCTTTCTTGTGTCAAGTATGTACACACAGACAGGTATTTCCATATCCTGGGGGCCAGATCTCTTTGTATTTGCTTGACTTTAAAATCCATGAAATAGTACTGAATTTCCACGGGGCTGCCCATGGTTGTGAAGTTAAGCACGTGTAGGATAATGGCTTAAGAATTTACAGTAAGATGTCGATCTTACTGTAAAGATCTGCAATAAAAAAGCATGCCAGATGAGGCTCAACCTCAGACATTAAATTGTAATTTTCTACTTTACTAAATTGTCACTGAGGCTTTAATGGAAGTGTACAACCTGAGCAGGAACCTCAAAGAGAAGTTATCATCAGCTGAAAAGCCAACAACTTGTCCAGATAAAGGAAACACCGTGGAAATAAAATGAATTAGAAAGAAAGAAGAATGCTGAAAGAAGTAGCTAAACTGGATGACTGCGTGCGAGTATTGCAGACTTCTTCAAGATTCAAAAAAGCATAGATTTTCAGCTTTCAGACCAATGTGTTTCTTCTAAGTTATCAATGGTAAACACATTTCAGCAAAAGGAACAAAGATGATGGGTGCAACGTGGTGTAGGGAACCTGCTTTGGCACTGGGGTTGGGCTTGGTGATCTCTAGAGGTCCCTTCCAACCCCTACCATTCTGTGATTGTGTGATTCTGTGAATATTAGAGGTGCTTAAAATCTGCAGCACAAACCCAATCTCTCAGGGATATTCAGTGAACAGATGTTCAGAGACAGACTGATGTCTGGAGTACTTACAAACCAAAGCCGTATGAGAAATGTCATAGCTGCCAATGTTCTCAAGAAGGACATTTTATTCTGTGAATGTTTTAAAGGTCAGCTCCAGAAATCTTCAATGATCCCGTACATTCAGAAATATCCTAGTGTCTTATTCTGAGAGCACTCATAAGGGAGATGCAGATGAAAAGAAATTCAGTTAACAGCATTCCTAAGTAAAATAACAATTCCGTGAGAAGTGGAGTTTATGAAGTGTGGATTTCCCAAAGTTCTCCCTTGTCTTAGACTGCAGTGGGGGGCCCATGTTGGAGGGGGTTGGGCTTGATCTCCATAGGTCCCTCCCAGCCCCTGTGATTCTGTGATTCTGTCTGGATTCTTGGGTGCCCACAGGGGTTTGAGGGAGCACCACAAATATTCCCCAGTGTGAATACAGCCATGATAAGTTTCTACCCTCACAGCACTGCCTGAAAGCCTTGATCAAATGAGTTCTTCTGTTCTAAAGACATAAAGGCGCTGGTACTATCTTTCACTTACTCCAGTCACTCAAGCCAGTGCACAGCGTGATTACTGATGTGTTTTCTTCTTCCTTGGTACATCCAGCAGTTCACTTTTACTTTATGTAATGCAAATGAATACTGATGGACCTGCACACAGACCCCTCTCACAGAATCACAGAATCACAGAATCACAGAATTGTAGGGGTTGGAAGGGACCTCTAGAGATCATCAAGTCCAACTCCCCTGCCAAAGCAGGCTCCCTACACCACTCTCTCCTACATTCTGTCCTACAAGCTGGATGTATGAGTATTGCCCAAATTCAGGAAACATTTGCTTGTAGCTTCTCCTGATCAGCTGTGAAATGTAGCATCAGATGTAACAAGGGTTTAAAAAAAAAAAGCAGCTTTAGCTACCACAGCAAATCCTATGTTATCAGTTAAATTAAAACAGAGAGAAAAACTGAGTGCTCAGAAGGCAGAAATTAGCATCCTGTGGGCAAGGCATCTGTATTCAACCAGATACTGATCTCAGCAGCACTAGAATTAATTAGGAATAATTGCAATCTACTTCTGCACCAAAGAGAATAACTTTTTATGATTATGTGTTTCCTTATCTTTATGCTTGAGCCTTCAAGATTATAATCTCATTTTTAGATGTCACTTTGGCTCGGTAACTAAGATGGTATCTAAGGATAGATGCCCTCTATTAAGGATGTTTTAGACAAAACAGCCTATAAAAATATGTAGGTTGCTCTGAAAGTAATGCCTCCTGTTTATTTCTGTGGAAACTACAAGAGATACAAATAACACTGTTTGATAGAACAAGTTCTCAGCTACAAAGTACTATTTTTCAATATAGTCACCACCATGAGCTACGCATTGTCACCAGTGATGAATAAGAGCCTGCGTGCCACACTCATAACAATCTGCATCAGTGGACCCACTGTCAGTTACCACTGCTGAAACACAGCACTCACCCCTCACTGTGCTCACATTCACTGGTTGGTCTCCACAAACATTCAGTGAGCATCATTGAATGTCCATGGCTGCCTTTTGTTTGTTTGTTTGGTTGTTTTTTTTGCACAGAGGCATTTAATGACACCCCATTGCATCATACCCACTTCCATGTCAGATACCCTTTTGTCAGGGTGCCCCTCTGCTGCCATCTGTCCAACAGCAACAACATATAATGGAATGGTAGTGGTAGGAATTCCACTTTGCAACACCGGAGGCCCAGGTTCGAATCCCCCTGTGGCGCAAGTGGTAGAAGTGCCGCTCTGCTACACAGGAGGCTCGAATCCCGGGGGTTGGACTCGATGA
This sequence comes from Coturnix japonica, assembly GCF_054131305.1. Classification (NCBI taxonomy): domain Eukaryota; kingdom Metazoa; phylum Chordata; class Aves; order Galliformes; family Phasianidae; genus Coturnix; species Coturnix japonica. The sequence continues at coordinate 111,319,053 of NC_140663.1, forward strand.
TCTCTAAGGTCCCTTCCAACCTGCACGAGACTGTGATACTGTGATACTGTGAATACTGGTTCAGCCTCTGCAGCCATACCAGCAGCATCTACCTCTGATGTCATGGGCCAGCAGAACAAAAGAGGAGGCATTGCTTTCCATGCAGCCTTCATAAATATTTAGATAAAATAGTGGAGTGACACCAAATTAGGAAATGTCACAAGTATGATGGCCTACACGACATTATTTCTGTTGTTTTAGGGGTACAGAGGCGATAACAAAAGTGCAAGGTAAAAATGAATGCTATAAAGTTCAGCTGTGTTTGCTAAATGGTGATGGAACGTAGCACATTATCTGCCTTGGAGAGATATGACCTTACTCACTTCTGAATAAAGAAACTTCCTAACAGTAAACAAGATAATTAATTTCTGAAGCGTGGTTTACAAAACTTGGAAGAGGCGATGCTGAGTAGCACAGGGGTCAGGACATGAGCAGTGAGAGAAGCTCTTCAGGGCAAGCAAGGAAGAGCTGAAGGAGGCACATGTGATATTTCTACTGCTGTCTCACTTACTGCTGAGCTTCACAAGAGTGGATCTGTGCATCACAGCTGTAAATGAGCAAACAAGAAGCATTAGCAATTAACTCCAGTTTCTCTTGTTGAGATGCAAAATGTGTGGTGTCAGTGGTTTGTGGTCAACGCTGGAGAGCATCTCTCAAGGGTGACAGCATGATATGTTTCATGACATTATCCCCTCCATAAAAGTATGCATAGGCACAGAGCCACACTTACTTTATGATTAAATGGTTATGAGAAAATACTGAGCAATAAGATTGTAAAATAGGATGCGTAAGTATAAATCATGGTGACTTCACAGCAGAACTCACTATACAAGGTCAGAAGGTGCAGTGGGTGAAATGAAGGACAAAGCCTGCAGTGTGCCTGCTCTCACAGACCTCTCGAATGCTGTCATGAGTTCAGCAAACTGCTTATATGTGATTTGCTCTTACTTCTAAAGACGTGGTTATTTTTCAACCATATTCCTAACGGCAGTTTATTTTTACTTCAACTTAAATAAAATACTAGCAATAAAATGATGTGCAGCCCTTTTGCAAATCTATGCAGATTTAAGTAATGATGTAAGTGGAGAAGTAATAATAAGACCAACAGTTGCTGTAGTGAATTAAACTCTGTAATTGAATCCGTGTATGCACATCTCGGCTCTGAAATTAGATTGAATGCAAAGTCTGTTGCGTTTGAGTGTAGCTGCGTTGCCTACATTGGGTTCCTCATGAGTAAAGATAAGCCAACACACTGTGCTAAGGGCAGGCCCGGTCTGCAACAAAATACCTTACGGTGAAGAGCAGCCAAATGCCAAGGAAAGGGGAATAAAGGGGAAGACAGCTCAGCTACTCCATATTCCAGTATTGCTTGAGACATTAATTGCAGAAAATGAGGCATCTAAAAATATCCAAATCTAGCTTTACTCCCAGTGCTGATGAGCAGTTGTGCTTGTTTCCCCCCAGCCCAGTTCTGCTGGTCTTGTGCTTCTGCTGCCTGGTGGCAGAAGCTGAGAATGTTACTGTCTCACAGTATGAGCTGCTAAACAGATGCTTTTCAAAGCAACAGCTGCACTTCAACAGCAACAACAAAAAAAATTTAATTTTCTTTTGCAGTTTTACTGTGAGATAAAGCAGCTGGGATGCTTTGGAGATAAAGGAGCACATGAATAATTCACTTGACACTTTTATACTGAAGTATGGGTGTCTTCATTAAATAAAATTACCTCCTGTCAAGGGCAGTGAGAGGTTTCTGGAAGGAAGGCAAAATAGATTCCTCTTGAGAGCCCAGATAATGACAGCTGGAAATCAATGTCGGTATCATTCTGTGACTTGTTATTTACCATTACCCTTTAGATCATTTCAGTATAGAAATCACTTGAGATCAGTACTCTGGACTGTATTTCAGCCAAAGAAAAAAGCATCAGTGGGTATGGCCAGCTAACAAGAATGGATTATGCGTATTTATACAGATGGCCAAAATCCCATCCTGCCATGAAGGATTTTTGGCCATTCCTTAGCATGAGGTGATGCAGGGCTCCCTCTGGGTGCTTCTGGCAGTGCCTGAGAAGTCTTGCTGGTAAACCATGTCCCCCCAAGCTGCTACAGTTAGGAGCAAACCAACATGAGAGTTTCTTGGAACTGGTTGAGAAGTAACAGTCTTCTTCAGAAGAGCTCTGTGTCTGAAAAATGGCCCATCCAAATTTACAAATGCCTCACCAATGTTGTATTACCTACCAGCAAATGTCAGTGAACTGTTGCAGAAAAGGTTAATTATTTCACATATCAGCTCAGTATAATCCTGTGTCAATAGAAGCCTTTGGGGAGAGGATGTAAAGTGACACCACTAAAAGTCTCCCACTGAATATTTTTTCCTGTTTCCACTCTTGAAGGCGCGTGCTTGTGGGTATTCCACATAACTGCACCCTTCTATTCAAAGCCATTGTACTGTAAAGAGACCTCTGCTATCTGCCTCAGCCATATGCAAGAAGAATGGCTGTTCACACCAGGCAGCCCTTGGCCAGCCTTCATTATCCCTCTTCTGCTTCCAGGCGCTTTTTGATGGCAGTGCATCACCACTATTTTGAGTCCTCTCAAGCTTTGTGCACAGTAGAGGATTTTGCTTGCAGTGATTCAGCTGCCCTGTTGTTAGCAGCTTTAGCACAGGCAGTGCTGCCAACAGAAACCTCAGGAGCAGGGATAATTGACACGATACAGAGAGCAATGCAAAGCTGTTGACAAATGCAGCTCTTAGTACCACTGACTGCACTAAGGAAGGATGGAAAGCTTCCTGCAGCTTCCTTGGTACAAACATGAGAGCAAAGTCACTCTTTGGGTTTTTGGACTGTCTACTTGAAGCAAAGAACAGCAGGGCAGGCTGCTGAGGGATGCTATCTGGTGATGTTCCCTCACTAAAAATAATGTGGAAGATAACTACTGCTTTCTGGGGGGGTGTTTTCCTCCTCTGTTTTCTCTGTAGATTTTACGCGGTGCATATAGAATCATAGAATCATAGAATTACCCAGGTTGGAAAAGATCTTGAAGATCATCAAGTCCAACCGCAGCCTAACCAGTACCCTAACTCTAACAACCCTACACTAAATCATATCCCCGAGCACCACATCCAAATAGCTCTTAAACACAACCAGGGATGGCGATTCAACCACCTCCCTGGGGAGCCTATTCCAGTACTTAACTACCCTTTCTGTAAAGAAGTTCTTCCTGATATCCAACCTAAACTTGCCCTTGCACCTCTTCCACTTGGTTCAAAATGTCTTTGGTCTGGTAACATCTTGGTGGCTGTTTTTACTCCTACCCATATTTCTGCGAAGGCATTTCTCAGACTCAGGTTTGGTCTATTATGATTCATTACACAGTATTTTACCTCTCATGGAGAACAACTGACAGTACATGGGAATAAAAAGAGCTTCTGTTAAATCTTGGAATCGGTGAACTTCTATCAGTCTTCACACATTTTCTGACTCAGCATTTTGAAAGCTGAGTTTCAAGGCAAAATTCAAGTCTTATCTCCTTCTTTTATGCAGTAACAAAGCCAATTTTTATTTCTTAAACAGTCTCAAGACTGACTGATGGCCGTTCCTCTAGAACAAATGTGAGCAAGCAGCCTACATATGCTGAACACTTAACTGCTCTTCCAAGGGGTTTGTAAAGGACAACAACGAGCAGCAGTATGATAATTACTGTGATAGCAGAGTAAAATTCTAGGGCCCGTGTGCTTTTTCATTTAAGAAACAGTTGCGGTGATTTAAGAAGCTGCCATTCCTTCCTCTCCTCTCTGTTCAGGCCCACTTATCTTTTCCAAACTTCTTGCAAGTGATATTTAAGTGTCTGTAAGCCAATACCATATGGCATCTGGAAGCTTGGCAACAACCACTTCTCAGAGTAGAATCACAGAATCATAGAATTACCCAGGCTGGAAAAGACCTTGAAGATCATCAAGTCCAACTGCAGCCTAACCAGTACCCTAACTCTAAAAACCCTACACTAAATCATATCCCTAAGTACCACATTCAAATGGATCTTAAACACATCTAGGGGTGGCGATTCAACCACCTCCCTGGGGAGCCTATTCCAGTACCTAACTACCCTTTCTGTAAAGAAGTAATTTAAGTAAAGATTCAAAGTAAAGGTTTAAGTACTCTTCTGTAAAGAGTAATTTAAGTTCAGTTCCTAAACTACTAGACTTCACATCAAACTGGCTGAAGAATATTTTGCTTTACTGATTCGCCAAGGGAGGATGTGGAAAATGTGGTTGTGTTCATCTCTGGCAGAAGGACAACTACAAAGAGCTGGTGAATAACAGCTCATATTGTTGCAGCTAATTCTTTATTGAAATGGATATGTAGGACCTAGGTTATAATTTTGCAAAGCCAAAGGGAATTAATCTAGAGTTAAACTCACCAAGTAGAGTTAAAGATCACCAAGTTAATTGCAGCATCAGTGTTTTTTAAAGTGCTACATAATTTTAGTTACTATTAACTGGTTGCAAGGCACTTTAATAAATCCAACCACATAAACCAACCATTTGTGAGACTCATAAAAGAAATACTATTCCCACTGGCAATGCAATCCTCCATCATTTGGCTAGATACGTTCACTGGAGACAGAGTTCTACCAGACTGGTTCAAGTCAAGATGACAAATTTCATATTCCAGACAGAAAAAAATATATTTCCATCAGGCAAAGAAATTCAGAGAAAAAAATCAATGATTATTTTTTGGAGATAGATCTCTTTTATATTGATGATTCCAGTCTTGTGATGTAATTTGTTGGAGTTTGAAATGAACACTCTATTCTCAGTGATAACGAATGTCACTTAGATCTTGTCAATAACCCCTAATAACTGAAGAAGTGTCAAAGCCCAACGTGCTCAATCATTGGAGAAAATAATAAAGCAGAGATTTTAAATGGTCATTATCAAAATATCTCCACATGAATTAAAAATGGACAGCTTGAAAAAAGGTATGAAAAGTTTTGCTTTATTCTGTGTGTGACCTGACACAGTACAAGTGCAGCCTTGAATAAAGGCAGCAAGAAGAAACAGCTTGGAATACATAAGTATTTGGAGGATTTATGTTAATCATTGTTAATAATTTCTGTACCTCAAGTGACCTGCTGAAAGAACTTTGAGCTTAAACGTTTTTCTTTTTCTTTTTCTTTTTTTTTTTTCCAGTTCTAGTAATAAAAAGCTTTGCTTCTTCATAAAAGTTACATATAGGGCTATGAAGCTGGTGAGGGGTCTGGAGCACAGGCCTTATGAGGAGTGCCTGAGGGAGCTGGGATTGTTCAGCCTGGAGAAGAGGAGGCTCAGGGGAGACCTTATTGCTTTCTATAACTTCCTGAAGGGAGGTTGTAGTGAGCTGGGGGTTGGCCTCTTCTCTCGTGTAATCGGTGATAGAACTAGAGGGAATGGTTTTAAGCTGCGCCAGGGGAGATTCAGGCTGGACATTAGGAAGTATTACTTCTCAGAAAGGGTAGTCAGACATTGGAATGCACTGCCCAGGGAGGTGGTGGAGTCACTGACCATGGGAGTGTTCAAGAAACGTCTGGATGTTGTGTTGATGAATATGATTTAGCTGGGAAGTATTGGTAATGGTTGGACTAGATGATCTTCTAGGTCTTTTCCAACCTTGATAATTCTGTGATTCTGTAAAATTCTCACGTTTCAGCTATGATCTGTTAAATTTATTACAGCATTCCCTGCCATACAGCCTCCAGAGAAGTGATGGTCTGAATACCCACTTGTAAGGAGCAAAGGACAGATGTCAACTTCTGTAACCAGCATCTAGGGTATGCTGCCCTCCTTGTACAGTACTACACAGAACTCAGGCTACATCTGGACCTCTGAACAATGCTTTTTTAGGTCCAGGTAGCAATCTGTTCTAACAACTTCCTAACTCTATCTAGCAGCTACAGAAGTTCTCACAACACAATACAATGTCAAACTACCACAAAATACTACCTTGAAAAAAATCATCACTTTAAAAAGTTGAATGTATACTGCTTATTTGACTTAAGCAGTTTTGTGATTCTAGTTACTAAAATTCACCTTTTTCAAACAGGTATTTGCATTTGAAACCTGCTTTAAAAATTAGTTAAAACTCTGAAATGTTCAGCTCAAGTTCTCAGAGACTTTTAAATTAGAAAAAAAGAAATAGTAGTATTTGAGTCACAGAGCTATCTAAATAGCCCAACTCTACTGACATATTTCTCAACCAATTTTGTCATGACTAAGACTAATTAAAAATATCAGCCATAATAAAATTAGAAGGGACTTCATTTAACCCAGCCCTCAAAAGAGCACACTTGTAACATTAGGTAGAGGTACTTAATGTGTTAATGCATCCAGCAATGGTAGATTTTTAATGTCCTCCAGGCAATCTACTCCAGTGTTTCATTATTAGCATCATGGATTTTTTTTTTTTTCTAATTTCTATTCAAATGTATTTTCTAGCCACAATTTAAGTTATTTTATGTCTGCAGTGGACAAGAAAACACTCTTTCCTTTAGGCAGTAAAGAAACAATTTATGCCTAAAACAAGCTTCCTCAAGCTCAGTGTTTTGCACTGCTAACAATGCTAAAAATAGACTTCATGGATACTTGGCATGCTTCCTTTGTCAGGTGAAGTTTCCACAAGTTTTACTCTCAGCCTTTCTCCAATCAAAACCAGCACAAATCCAATAAGGTAAGCCATTATAACACATAGGCAAAACAAAACAGCAGTCATCTCTCTCGTGTAATCAGTGATAGAACTAGAGGGAATGGTTTTAAGCTGCGCCAGGGGAGATTCAGGCTGGACATTAATAAGTATTACTTCTCGGAAAGGGTAGTAAGGCATTAGAATGCACTGCCCAGGGAGGTGGTGGAGTCACCGACCATGGGAGTGTTCAAGAAACGTCTGGATGTTGTGTTGATGAATATGATTTAGCCAGGAAGAATTGGTAATGGTTGGACTAGATGATCTTCTAGGTCTTTTCCAACCTTGATAATTCTGTGATTCTAATTTTGTGATATCTGTCAAGGTGTGCAAGGCATTCCCCTACTTTCTTTTCTGTGATAATGGGAGGAATATAGGTTGGAAAGCAGGAGTGGTAACCTTGGTTAAAAGAAAAGATCCAGGCATGAAAATGAACTTCAGTTGAATTCATTACGGAGTGATGATTATGCCCAAATGTTCTTTGAGGTAAGACGCTTTAAAACCACACTTGAATGCTGTCCCACAACTTCTGGGGCCATGCATCAGGATTCTCAGTATTCTAATAAATAACATACTGGGTGAGTTCCTTTACAGTGAACTATATAAAAACCTGTTTGCCCTTAGATGGTGTAAAGATATGTAACATAAATACTAAAATTGGTATGGATGGAAAGGCCTGTCTGACAGCACCAAAAGAAACAATGGAGCAAAGTAACAAAGTTACATCACCATGGAAGTGCTATTCTTCTCCCTGTTATCTCAACATTAAGACAGACCATCATCATAAAGATAGTGACGTGCAGAAGCAAACAGAAGGGGCACCAGCCTTGCTGGAGAGTCACAGAGGCAAAAAGATTGTTCCATATTAACTGTTGACTCTTAAAGCTTATACAAACCTGTCCTAACCTAGTTTATTGTCATCAAAGAAGAGGAATTCAGGACATGTAGTGACAACCTGACAGCTACTTGTTGTTGCCATCCATATTATGTACAGGTGGTCCGGGCACAACTGCTTGAGCATGCACATCTTAGTGCTCCTAAGTATGTGGGCATGAGGCTGTGAATGGGTAAACCGACTCACACAGATGACCATAAACTAAAATCATGTTCTCCCAGCATAAGGTCGTGTTGCCTTTTCTGGCACCAATAACCTGCGAGGACATGTACCTCCCATTGTGTAATGCTATGTTATGGAATTAGTTGATGGGTCTGCCTTTCTATTGAGCAGAGCGGTTCACAAATCCTGATTCTGTTTGCCTAACGCTTTATTCAGTAATTCCAAAATTGGTCATTAGGGGAGGACATTGGAGGATTTCCAATATATAGCGAGGCAAACTTAATTAATGGTTTTAAAAGTAGAATCTGTTAATCCTGGATAGAAATCTATGCCATGACTGCTTACTGCAGTGTACTATGACCCCTTGCAAATCAAAGTTCTGAAGTAACCAGTTTGGATGATATTATCATACATCTGCACACGGCAAAATGGCTCTACGAACAGCTGAGGACATGAATTCCCATTCTAGCTTCTGCTAGGTCAGAGTTAGCTTGAGTTAAAAGTTTCATTACCACTAGAAATAAGCATTCTTCTGGGAATATTGATTCAAAGGTAATATTCAGTAAAGCAGACCACAGGAGAGTTTGGTCAGAAAGGATGCAGCCACTTTGTGTAACTCAGTGGTCCAGAGGAACAAGGATGACATGATCACAGCACTTACTCTGATGATAACTGTTACAAATGAAAGCTACAATAGTCTATATTTAAGATGACAAAATTGCAACTGATTTAGCTTGTGGGAAGTATAAATCCTGCATTTTTAAGCTAACTCTTCATTTCATTTATCTTTGCTTTGTCAAAACATGGAGAAATTCCATCTGATGTCTATGAGTAAAACACCAACTGATAAACTTTAATGAACCCTGCTGAAGGATGTAGAGTCCCTAGATACAACTAAAGCTCTCTGTCAGAACCACAGAGGGAAGGTCCTTACTGGAAGGGATACAGAGAAGAAGGAAAGACCATGAGAAAGTGAACTGTGAATGTTGACAACACGACAGATAGCATCTGCAGTACTTATTGTTTGCCTTCACACAGATTCCCAGGACAGTTACTCCCTCTTGCAGCATCAGCCATAGATAACCTTTGATGGCTTCAAGGTTGCCAAACAAGATGTTTAGGGAAAATACATTGATTACATCTATCCCTTGCTTCATCTTTCTGCTACACTGCTCTTTCCCTCTACTTGCTATCTAAATGCTGGCAGAAAGCACTGCTCTTTCATTGTGAAGTACTGCATTGTGGACTTATATAACGGGTTTGCCTTTTTCTTGAAATCCTCTCGGATTTTGTTCTCATGGTTCAACCTTCAGCAAAGAAACTGTGACTAAGGACATCACAAAAGATGGAATATTTATCTACGGGAGCTCGGTTTCTTCCTCATTCCTTTCCTTATTCATTCCACTTCTCTTTTTATGGAGAAACAGATAATTCTGGTGGAAAGCAATGCATACATACAGGGATATAATTGCTTAGAAAACTCTAGAAATGTAGCCACAGAATGACACAGCACTTGCTGGTGTATTGCCACATACCGCCCCATTTTACTTGGAACAGTACTTTCTATAGGCTTACGTTTATATATCTGTGTAAACAACCCATTCAAGGCCACTATCAGTTCCTTAGAATACTACTCTACAAATGCAATGTTTTTCAAAGATTCCACTGTATTACAATTGTTTTATTTTCTCGACATCACATTTTGGATTCTTTTTAAGAATGAATTATAAGAGTGACTTGATACCTGTAATGTGATTCAGTTCTAATCTATCCCTTTGTAGAAGTGTGGATCTATGTTTTAACCCTTCAGCATGATTATTTTTATCTTGTTATTGTTTTTAACCATCTGTCTTTTTACCTATTTATATTATATTACAAAGTTTCTATTGAATAAGAGCACTTGGGATTTGCAATGACAGGAAAAAAAAAAATACTGCCCTTATTTCAAGCAGTTCTAATGCTACCTGTGATTATTCTGTAATGCTCTCCATGACATTTCATACATATTTAATCCCTAAGACAAGGGAGGCTGTGGTTACCAGTACCAGTGTATATAAAGACAGGGGGATGAACCAGGTTTCACCTGTTTGGAGCCCTCATTTTCCCTGTGGCTGATTTTGAAAGTGAGAATCATTACTGCTTCTTAACAACTCGTGGTAAATTCTTCCTTTCTCTCTCCTATTGCCTGTGTAAATGGAGGCAGGAGAATATTTTCATATTTCTGCCTGCCACCTCATTACTTTGCATTCCAAATGTTACCTGAATATTTATCTTCAGAAGCACTCAGTAAGATCTGAAAATGTTCTAGATATTAATAAAACACCTGAAAGATCAGTAGCATACTGCCCCTAGAAATTTCCACTGAGAAAGCAAGGGGAAGAGAGACTGTTGAATGACTCTATGGCCACCCATGGAAAAGAGGGAAAAGTGTTTCCAAATGCTCTGTCAAGCCTGTATTATTATTATTATTTTTTTATTATTGTTATTATTACTCTAAAAGTCCTCTGGGACAGAATTTCTGACCTTCACCATCTTTAACCGTTGTTTGCTTTTTTTCCCCTGCATGAACACTGCTAGATCTGTGCCAGTGCCAAAATGCTGAGTAAGCATTTGAAATGTGTTTTCAATGCACCATTTTAGTTAATGCTTTAAATGCTTGCTGTGCATTAAGACACTTTGTCCTGAAATAGGTGCAGTTTCACTGCAGATACTGAGCAAACCAAAATGCTGCTACCTAAACAAATGCCACTGAGGCATTACAGAAAACAGAATATCATCATATCGAAGAAATGAAACCAAAGACCACTTGAAACTCTACCAAAAAGCTACACTAATATCAAAAATATATCAAATAAACAAGATGATTTTCTACATTAACAAGCAACGTTGTGCAATAGGAGTGGATCTCTAGACTGGTTTTGTGGAGCTGAACCCTATACTAAACATACATGTTTGTTTTGCCTCTTCCTTTTACTGCAAATAATGGCATTTGATTCCATATGCCTGATTACCTGTTGGCAGCTGAAACACATTTCTGACTTAATTTCACTCAAAGGGAATCCAGTTCAAGTGCTCTGAGACCACTATGTGCTATAAACCAAAGCACAGTAAGAAAGGCCATTCTGAATGTTTGTTTCAAAGATTCAGTATTGATCCAAACTAGAACACTAATCTTAACCCCTGAAGAGTTACTATCAAGGTCCTAGGGTACCTCTCTTCAGAGGTAACCTAAATAAAAATTAAGCATAATCTGAAAAGTTATCTACTCCTATTTTATTTTATTTTATTTTATTTTATTTTATTTTATTTTATTTTATTTTATTTTATTTTATTTTATTTTATTTTATTTTACTTTATTTTATTTTATTTTATTTTATTTTATTTTATTTTATTTTATTTTATTTTATTTTATTTTATTTTATTTTATTTTATTTTATTTTTTCATTTGGGCATAGTTTCCCCACAAGCATTCATAAAGTCATAGAAGCATAGAATCACTCAGGTTGAAAAAGACCCTAAAGATCATCAGGTCCTACCGCAACCTGACTATACTAACCTAACTCTTAACCCTCCACTAAATCATGTCCCTGAGCGCCACATCCAAATGGTTCTTAAATACATCCAGGGATGGTGACTCAACCACCTCCCTGGGGAGCCTATTCCAGTGCTTAACAACTCTTTCTGTAAAGAAGTTTTTCCTGATATCAAACCTAAACTTACCCTGGCACAACTTGAGTCCATTTCCCCTCATCCTGTCATTCTGTGTCTTCTTTCAAGTTCTCATTTTCTTAGCTACAGGAAGGTTGTTACCATGCTGAGAAAAGAAATGCTCACCTATGACTGTCATCTCGGACAGCCCCACCTTCCTCTATCCAACTGAGTTCACCTCAAAATCTAAGAACAAAAGAAATCTTCAGGTCAACAACTATTGCCTTCTTAGGGTGTGCTATTAGTGCTGACTGAATCACATTCTGACCTGTTATTGTGGTATGGATTTGCAAACATAACGTATAACAAATAACGAGGCCATCCTAGCACCCAGCATACTGCATCTGAGTCACTTTTTCAAAAAAGAAATCAGGTTACTCACACCCTCCTTAAGCTCTCATGTTATGTCACCTGTCTTTGCCTTTGTAAGCCTCAGCAAAAAACAGGTCCTTCATAAGAAAGAGGGCAGAGGTGTTATGTTTGCTGTCTTTGTGGCCTTACTGCCCTCACAGTGTCTCTCATAGCAGATAACAAAAAGGAAAAACATAGAACAGTAAATCCAAACGTTAGCATCATGGGAATGAGGCTAGAAACTTGAGCTGGGATTAGCAATCAGCAGTTCTGATTCCCTGAATTACTCTGGCCAAGTTGCTCAGGCTCTGTTTACATTACATTTCCAGCTGTATGGAAATACTGAAGCTTAGATTTTTCTAAAGCCCCTCGCGTTAGGGATTTCCTCAGCTGATACATGCTTAGTCTCAGACACCTCTTAAAGAGGCTCTCTGCAGTATCTCAACTCACAAAGTGCTTTTAAAATTCAGGCTTTATTTCACTTGATCCAGTTGTGTTGCCTCTCAGCAAAGCAGTTGTTTTGCTAAATCTTAAAAAACAAATAAATAAAAATGTCTGTGGAGAATATTGTAAATTCATGTCAAATAAGGTCTCAGCCTTGTCCCAGGATACTGGGAGTCTTTGTATTCATATTCAGCTCAACTGTCTCCCACTTAAGTCCTAGTTAAATATCCCATTTATAACAGTACCTAAATAGAAAATGTAAGGCCTTCCTTCCACACCAGGATAAAATTAATGGACGTGAGTGAAGTTTTCACATTCACTCAGTTTCCTCATCTGCGGAAGACAGACAAGTGCTAGGGAGATTGCACTGCCCGCTGGCTGCTGAGGGAACTGAACACTGCAGACACTGCACTGAACCAACAATAAAATAAAGCTCTTGCTCAGCCTACAGGTGCAGTCTCCAAGGTGATATAAAATAATCTGGAATCAGAGCCTCGGTGGAGCCATCTCTGCTCTTCCCAGGCTAGAAACTAGGACCTATCTAACCTTTCCTTCTCTGAAAGAGCGGTGAGACATTGGAGCAGTCTGCCCACAGTACAGTGATCATCTCTGGAGGTTTTCAAGAAAAACAGAGTTGTGGTACTGAGGAACATAGTCATGGAGCACGGTGTTTCACACAGTATCACAGTCTCGTGCGGGTTGGAAGGGACCTTAGAGATCATCGAGTCCAACCCCCCGGGATTCAAGCTTCCTGTGCAGCAGAGCGGCACTTCTACCACTTGCACCGCAGGGGGGCTTCAAACCTGGGCCTCTGGTGTTTCAAGCGGCATTCCTACCACTGTGCCTTTACTGAACACTGTTGAGGCTTTCAGACCCTAGAGTAGAAGACGAGGAGGAATTGGATGATGATAAACATTTCCCATTCACCTTCTTTGACACATCCAGTCACAGAAGGTTTATATTTCCCTGAACTTCACCACGCTTCAGTGCATTGTTGAGAGCAGCAGTTTGCCTGGACTCCTTCCTACATGACTGAAAATAGAAGCTTCTGGACTACAGCCTCTTTTGAGTCCCGCTATCCAGACACAGGCTTGGAACCAACCCATCCCTGCTCCCAAATTTCTCTCACAAGACTGCAAGGGGAAAGGCCAAGGCAACTAACAACGAGGAGTTCCACTGTGCTGAGCCAAATGATAGAAGCTTTAGAAGTCAGATGACGTCTCCCTCCATTTTATTAAACCAGTAGGCTGCAGAACTATAGCAGACTATACAACAAAAACATACCTAACACCCCTTGGACATGGATTGCATGCAAAACAGCACAGGCTACAGTGCTGTTTCGTGAGATGACACATTAAAAACAACTGACATACTCCATCAGCTCCACCGCTCTGCATAAAAGCAATGAAAATGTACCGGGCCAGTTACATAAGTGTTGATAACTGTGACTCTAAGAATTTACCTGCCATTCTATTCAGAATCATTAAAAAATGCACAGAAAATGCTAAGCAAATTCCACAGAGCACTGAAATAGCCCAGCAAGCCAAAGTGCTGAGGGGATACTGTCACATCCATGGCAAATAACAGAAAAAAAAAAGGGTTTAGTGGGGTTGGACTTATTAGTCTTGGCATATTGCCACATTAATGTTGTTTTTCAGAGCAGGGGGTGAAGAAAGGGGACTTGCTATATGAGAACAAGCTTGGTTTGTATGTTTGTTACTTCCAAAATAAACATACTGTACATCAAAGGTAAAGCGTTGCATATTCTTGAATACTGAAGAAATGCACAAGGCTGCCAGAATGTTCCTTCTCGTTCAATCCAGTCCACAAGGGTCAGTTGAATGTGTGAAAATTACACCTCTTGTGCAGCTCATGACTTCCCACTACAGTATCCAAATGAATGGGAACAATCCCACCAAGAAGCTGAGGGTATTGGTGTAAGGTGCTGAATATAATCGCAGAGTCGTGCCTTCCCCTTTAGATGTTCCTGCTTTGTTCATTGTAAAATTGTTTGCAGAGCATGTATGCTATATATCAGGATGAAACACAGCCAGGCCTATTCAGCAGTGAAGTGATGGAAACATCCCCCAATTCACGTCACCAATAGATAGCAAGAAAGGCCAAGATGCTGCAACAGCTCCAGGTCAGGATACTGGTTAATTAATAATTGGTTTTGTGCAAACTCAGTCTTCTCTAAACAATTTTCTGAGATGGTCGTTCACAGTAACAACTGCACTTGCTTGTGGAGCTGTTGCTGAGGACATCCATCAGCTCTGCATAATATAATAAGAGACATAAGCATCAGCGAGCCAGCTAATTCTTTGCCGAATAAATCAGAACACGTCTTCAAGCTGAAAAATAATAATTGAAGATTATTCTTCGTAAGTATATCTGGCAATTTGAATCATGATGCAGCACTTACAACTGAGGATGCAGAAGACAGATAGTTTTTGTTTTAAACTGAAGTGAAAATGCAGTATTTCATGCTTTGGTTTGAAAGGAGTATAGCTTAACAAAACAGAGCTCACGATTCAGGTCACTGTTTTACTTCAGAACTAATTTATGCTATATTTTATACATACTGACTATGATGAACAATGGCCTGGGGTAATTACTTTCCTTACAAAGCATGGGGATCAAAGGATATGTTTTAGATGCGTGGTCACAGATATGACCGCGCTGTTGAATTGCAAATAACCAGCCAAAGAGTTGATGATGTGCATTCTTTGATAGCTGTATTGTTTATAAACTGCCTTTTCCATTAAAATCTCCATGTGAGAAAAACACTTAACACTAGGACTTTTGGTCTTCTGTGGATTTAAATTAAAAGCAAATTTGGCTATGTGCGATTGCTAACAAGGGAAAGAGAACTGTGCAGATCGCTCGCTATTTTGATATATATATATGTGGCAGATTTTGTTCATCAAAAGCAGCACTGCTCTTCACTGCCCATTAGAATTCAACTTATATGACCTGCAAAAATTAGAGCGGGGTTGAGGAGCAGTTCTAAGTTCATTGCTCGGCTGAAGCCCTACATGGCATCACTGAATGATAATTTTGCTTATTGCTTTCAAAAAATAATTCATGTTTTACTCCTCACATTCCAGGTTAAGTTGTGACAAAAAAAATACTGTTCATAGCAAAAGGCACGAACAGCACCTCACCCAATGCTCACACAGGCTTGATCCATCAAAGGTCCATGAAATCACACTTCAGTGAGAGCTAACAGAGGTCACTTCAAGCCAGGAAGCCTAACAGAGATTTCCTTTATCCGCTATTGGAGTTTTAAGTCACCAACACGCTGTAACAACATACAGGCTTTGAAAAGCTCAATCTTCACTCTCTTACATTTCAGGAAGGCCGCAGCACTTTGTAGGATTAGACACATACTTGGCAGCAAACACCAAAACAACTAGTCATTATTGCCAAAGGCAAGCTGGTAACACATCCAGCACGGCCAAGGCTCTGTGTTTGCGTTAACACACTCACTCCACACACTGCCTATCTTGCAGACTATTTTACAGCTTCCAGCTAATTCAACAAAAATCGTGCTTTGAATATGCTGCGCACTGCTTTATTTCCAGTTTGTGCAGGTTTAAAATGAAGACTAATGTACAATTATTTAGCTTCTTCACTGAAAGGCTTCTATTTTTGATACACTGGCCAAAAAAAGCAGTGCTTCGTTACAGAATGCTTCCTGCTGAAGAGGCCGGCTGGCTACCTCAGCCTCCTTCCCTGGTTCCCAAGATACAGCCTTTGGCTGCTATTCCCAACCTCTCCCTAGGCATAAACATTTCCCATAACTGGATTCCTTGTCTGACAAAAACTGGAGCTCAGACTGTAGGAGGCTCAGCCAACTGAGTGTCTTTGCAGTGAGTGAGATTAAAAACGCTGGCTCTTTTTGGCCGAGTGCTGCTATCTCTAGCTGAGCACAGCCAACTCCACCACAGAACTGATTTCAGCCCTTCCTGAGGCTCAAGGAATGTGAGCAGCACAGGATTCACATAATCACAGAACCATAAGGGTTGGGAAGGACCTCCTGAGATCACTGAGGCCAACTCCATGCTAAAGCAGGTTCCCTACAGTAGTCTGCAAAGGAAAGGATCTAGGCGGGCTTCAAATATCTCCAGAGGAGGAGACCCCACCACCATTGTGGGCAGCCTGCGCTTGTCATCCTCAATTTGCTCTTTTTTCCTCAGGTTTGTATGGATTTTGTGTTCCAATGTGTGCCCACTGCCCCTTGTCCCCATCTGCTTCCACTTCCATCCTTGTGGTGGGGTCATGGCCGGTTGCTCTCTTCAAAAGCCGGCGGGCTTCGCGCCCACAGACACACCCCACGAACAGCCCTCACGCTGCAGTTAAGCAGCACCAAACCCTCCCTCCGCTCAATTCGCTTTACTTAAAGCCCCACCACGCGGCGTACATCGTAAACACCGCTCAGTGCTCCCCGAGCACACCCTCCTCCTCCTCCATCCACACAGAGCCGCCGGGCCCTCCCCTTACTGCTCCTCCACCCTCCTTCCTTCCCCCCGCGTAGCGCCATTGGATGCCGTCTCAGGTAGCGGTGGAGCATACGCTGCGGCGCGAGTTGGAACTCGGAGAGCTGGTACGGGGCGTCTGTGTGTCCGAAATGGCGAGTAAGGAAGGAAGGAGACTCTTCCTGTCCCTTCTCGGTAGGGCTGGGATGCCTGTGTGGAGAGGAGGGCAGCGGGACCTCCTTCCCTCCTTCCCTCCTCTGGCACCCCGCTCTGAGCCCTGGTCCTGACTCTCCCCCCCCAGTGCTGGAGGACACGATGGAGGATCGCATTATCAGTGAGGAGTACAAGATCTGGAAGAAGGACACCCCTTTCTTGTACAACCTGGTGATGACACACACGCTGGAGAGGCCCAGCCTCACCGTGCAGTGGCTGCCCAATGTGAGCAGGTGAGGGAATGGAAGGCAGCAGTGGGCAGAGGGCTCAGCAGCTCCTGTGCCGAGCTGTGTGTTGTGATGGCTCGTTCGTTCTGCTCCATCCATCTCAGTTAACAGCCTCTGCAAAGCCACTCAAAGCACCCAGTGCTGCTGTGACTTGCATTAGAGTCATTAAGGTTGGAATAGTCCAGTAAGATCACCTAGTCCAACCACCCATCTCACCGTGCCCACTAACCGTGTCCCTCATACTGTTCTTGAGTGCCTCCAATGACAGTGACTCTACAGCCTCCCTGGGCAGCCCATGCCAATGTCTCACCACTTTTTCTAAGAAGAAATGTTTCCTAATGCCCAACCTCCCTGATGCAACCTGAGGCCATTCCCTCTCATCCAATTGCTGTTAGCTGGGAGAAGAGACCAACTCCCACCTTGCTATTATCTCCTTTCAGGTGTTGTAGCTCACTAAGATCTACCCTGAGCCTAAACAATCCTGGAAGTCCCCTTTGTAAGTGTGTGACAGTTTGTTTCACTTACAGCACTCCAAACTCTTCAGGTATGCAGGAGGTGTGAAGAGAGAAATCTTAAGCCCTGAAGCGTGTTCGAATGCATGCACTTACTGTCTTCTATAGTGAATTCCCATCAGAAAAAGATGCTACACTAACTTCTTGAATGCTGTTTCTCTTGCTGTGTGCTACAAATTGCTGTTCTGTGGAAGCTGTCTTGTCCGTATCTGTATTCTTTTGTTGCAAGATTGAACTTAAAGGGGTGTTGTTCTTCTAAGACTGACACTTAATGTCCTGGTTTGTCCCTGGCTCATCCTGGGACAAAGAGCAGTAAGATCAAAGTATTGTAAGAATACTTTGATCTTACTGCTCTTTCACCTGTCTCTGAAAGTGTGTACTCACTAGTTTGTTCCTTAGTGAATTGTGGAGATGGGACTGTGTTCAGTTCATGTGTCAGCTAGTATAGGCTCTACATGGTCAGAATAACCATTCAGGACGCCATGGAGATAGTGGACAGGGACCACTTCCCTCGTGTTGTTGTGAGCTGAATACAGTTAGCTTTTAAGGTATATTACGTACAGAGTTCATGCAGCGGTTACTTTTCTCTCAAATATTCCATTTCATATGAAATGCTATAATTGGTGGCTAGATGATCAGTTGTATACTAGGCTGTTTGGGAAGGGTATTAGATATGTGAGCTAATTAATGATGGCACAGAGAAAATGGAGTGGGGGGTTGAGGGTGTGGAGCCCTTGTGAGGAACACTTCTGCTTGCCTCGTGTTTTGCAGATTGACTTTATGTTCAGTTTAGAACCTGGTATTTCCAGTTATCGAGTGTCAAAATCTGTAAGCCATTTAAGGCAAGGACAGTCTCTTTGTATGGCACCTGGCATGATGGGACACCTGTTCCTGATACAAGTAAGTGTGCGTGCGTTGTGTGCACGTTGTCTTTCACCCTCAAAATGTGTGATGATGCCTTGGAAGTGGAGTAAATAATACCTGCAAATGGTTTATGATTGCCCCAGTCACACCTGTTTGCTTGGACTCAGATAACCTGAGTAGTTTTTGGTGGGTTTGGTTTTCTTGCTTTATAGAATGCAGAAGCTGCTCGTTTTTGACCCTTTTCTGCCCCTTTTACTTATTACTAAATGTTGTGTTTAACTGCCAGAAGCGGAATTTGATTCTAGTTAGGTAGGATTTGTGCACGGTTGTTTTAAAACGAGCTTCTGGAATACTCTGGAAAAAAAAGTAAATAGTAAATGCTTATAATAGAAGGTAGCAATTTTCTTAGTAGCATAGAACATAGTGTTGATTGTTTTTAAAATCAATATCATGAAACTATTAGGAGGATTAAAGATTGAAGTAGGTGTTAGTATCACTCTGTAGCTATTGTGCAGCCTTTAGGTAGTAGCAGTGTTTACTGGCTTTTATTGATGCTCTAGCCTTGCTGGTTGTATCACTGGATTGCGTATGTTAGAGTCTAGTTCACTCTATTGCACAAGTCTTTTGTGGTAAAGGATCTCTTAAGCCAGTCTTTTTCTTCCCCACTCCCTTGAGAAGTCTGTTGCTAGCTATCAAACTTCTAGACCTGAGCACACCTCTTACTGCATTAATTTTACTCTTCTAAACAGGCCAGAGGGAAAGGACTATGCTCTGCACTGGCTGGTTTTGGGAACACACACCTCTGATGAACAGAACCACCTGGTTGTTGCAAGAGTCCAGATACCCAGTGATGATCAGTTTGATACTTCCAAGTGTGACAGTGAGAAAGGAGGTGGGCAACGCACGCGTTCTTCAGTTATGTGTTAGCTGTAGCATTAGTAAGCATTCTGTCTAATGGTACTATAACTTTATTAAAAGCTGGCAGGTACTTACCAGTTCACACTAATTCCATATCATTAGTAGCGACTAAAAAAAAGTTCTTCCAAGATAACAAGTTTCAAGTAACATTATGATGTACAGTTGCTCTTAGCATTTCTGCCAGATCTGTTAGTTGTGATAAGAGCTGATACACACCTATCTCACATAGGGATTAGAGCTCTGAAATCATTTGTTTGAAAAATGATTCAGCATGCTTAGTGTTAATATTGTGCCGTGTGATTGTTAACTTTCATAGGCTTTATTGTATTGTTATTTTAAGATGCTTACTATGGTTTCTTGTAGTGGGGGAGAAACACAAAGCGCTGTTTAATATCAACTGTTCTAAATGGATTATCAGCTGACTTTTTTCTGCCAAATGCAGAGCTCGGTGGGTTTGGATCCGTGACTGGCAAAATCGAAACCGAAATTAAAATTAACCATGAAAGTGAAGTGAATCGTGCTCATTACATGCCACAGAACCCGTGCATCATTGCTACTAAAACGCCTTCTGCTGACGTGTTGGTGTTTGACTACGCTAAATATCCTTCAAAACCAGGTGGGTCAGACTACTTGAAGCTAAGCAAGATGCTTCTGTTGCTGGGTTAAACTTGTATTTAGTTGTAACTGGGAACACAGGTAATGAACCTACACAGGTAATGAACCTACATAGGTAAGGAGGCACAGATCTTCAGTGAGTGTCACTGGTCATGCTTAACCATTCACTAGTCTCCACAAAAACAACACTCTACTAGAAAGCTGTTGTCTAAAATGTGATTACTGCAACAGAAACCAAGTTCTTAAGTATTAAAGGTGTTCTGATGGATGTTGTGTGAGGTGAAGATAAATCAAAGGGATTTCTTCTCTTTCAGACCCAAGTGGAGAGTGTAATCCAGATCTTAGATTAAGAGGGCACCAGAAAGAAGGCTATGGTTTGTCATGGAACTCCAATTTGAAAGGACATCTTCTCAGCGCATCGGATAATCATGTAAAAAACACATCTCTTTTTTTTCCTCCTTTTTTTTAAAAAAAAGGTGGCATATAATAGATAATTAGGGAAGAACAGGATGGGTGTAACTTTATATTGCCTTGTGGAGGAGCTCTAACGTTGTATTATGGAATGTTATATTGATTGACTTTTGCCTGTAACTGGCAAACTACTGACTACTGTATAAATATATATTAAAAGAAAAGGCAATGAATGCATCAAAGCAAGAACACTGTAACACTGTTAACTGGGCACAAAAAGTTTTGTACAGTCAAGTTGTTATGGGATACCCAGGGTTATCTGGGGACTTTGAGCTATTTTATACTGTACAGCAGTTACTTCCTAAGAAAAATAGGAATGCCTGAATAGCTGTCTCTATTTTTCATCACTCACTGGGTTCCTGCAAATCATTAAGTCCTCATTTTTCTTACGATGCAAGTGGGGAAGCAAAGAAAAGAGGAAGAAACTTCTATTCATATGTAAAAAGGGCTTTCCACTTTTACATAACACTTTTGGCTTAGCTTTGCATAAATAAAATTTGATAGAATATTTATTTGTTTAAGTGTTGTCCACTGATTTGACGTGAATGCTTTCTTGCTTGTATACAAAATAGAATCAGTGTCATCAAGGTTGGGAAAGACCTCCCCAAGTGAGGGAAAATGTGCTTCCTGGTGAAGGAAGTGTAGTACTTGAAGGATTTCATGATACGAGATCTAAGAATTGATACCGCATGGGCTGAGCCCTCCTGCAGCATTTGCTGGTTTAATTCTTACTTAAAGGCTGGTCAAGACAGTTGGCTAAAATAAAGTAATGTGTGAAGGACGCTGATGTGACGTGAGCCTACTGCTGGGAAATACCAACTAATTTAACAAGTTTTCTCTCTTCTTTTTCACTCTTCTTTAATGCTGTGAGGGAGAGCAAGTAAGCAGCTGTGTGAGCGCTTAAACCACTGGCCAAGGTCAACCCAGCACTCACCCATCCATTCACTTACAAGAAGCTGCTATTTAAGGTGAATATTCACATTTTTAAGGGGGAGATTTGAACAGGAAGGAGTTTTGATATAACTTATGGTAGTCTGTGTGGGAGTGCTGTAGCCTGGATGTTCCTGTATGTAGTAGCTTAATGCATCCCTTGCATCAGTACTTGGAAGAAAGAAAGTGGTTCAGGAGTTTGTTCCTCAGGAAGATGCTCTTGTGTCTACCACCATAAGCCCAACTTCCTTCCAGCACTTCCAGGCTCAGCTTTTGGTCATTATCTGCAGCAGGTTATCATTCACCTGCTGGTACATAAGGGAATGGTGTTCTTCAGCACTTACCTTGAGACCTGCTGGCTCCTTTGCGCCAGCACGTGGTGTGCAGGAAGTGGAAGTGAACGCATTCTCTGTGCACAGTTTTGATTGGACAGATAGATACCAGCGGGAGGCTGAAGGTGGCTGCTGTTGAAGTGTGTAATGCAGCCTGACCCAGCCAGCATAGAGACCACATTTCTGTCCCTGCTGCTAGGCTGACACCAGCTCCAGCCACATCTCAAGCTCCCCAGTGAGGCACACGTGCAATGGTAAAGAAGAACCCAGAGTCCAATATATTAAGCATACTTATTTACTTAATCTATACAGAATTGAGTAGATAAAATTTCAGATTCACATTAGTGAAAAATCTCTACAAAATGTTTTTGAAAAGCAAAACAAAGACTGCCTGTTCATTTATCTTTTTTTTTTTTTTTCTCCTCATGAAAGCAGACATGGGTTGTAAAAATAAAGCAGTGTGTTTAGCACAAACTAGATTTCTGCATCACTTTTTTTTTTTTCACAGTTATTTCCATCTACAGTCCAAAGAGGTAGATTTTCTGCAACACCTGAGAATTGAACTGTAACGTAACCAGGTGTAAGTATAATGAAAGAAAGGACAAAACATCAGCTACAGCCCTAACTTCCTTGTGTACACATACACATAATTGGGTCTTGCATCACTGTAATGCAGCTTCTTCGCAGTTTAATCACGGTGAAACCGTCAGTCAGGCCCCAGAGTTTTTAAGACCAGACCTACGTATTTCAGGCTACATCCATTTCCAGCCCCGATTAAACAGTCCATGGTAGTGGAAGAAAGGCGTTAACACGAGTTTACTTAAAACCCAACTGGAGCCAACTTGGCTGCAGACTGGCAGTGCAAGAGTCTGCTGTATGGCAGAGTGCTGAGCTCATCCCTTAATATAAATTTGTATGTTTTGTTTAAAAACAACACTCTTTAAGCAATGCATGGAAAGTACTGACTGGCTTCAGGAAGCAAAGTAAAGCTCAACTTAGCCAAATGAAAAGTTGGTGTGATGGGGGGGTATGTTATGGGTACAAAAAAGGATATCCCCGTTTTAAAAGCCTTTATTTGGGGCATTCTGCTTCATCTACAAATTAAGTTGGTAACAAATATATTGCTGTTCTATACGTCTGTCGTGTCTCTAGAAGCCCTTAAAAAGTATTCTTGCGGCAGGGTCCAAAACGCGCTCTTGCCTCCAATATAGAACAAGCACTCTAGAAAGGATCGTTACAAGATACAAATGCCCAATTAATAAACTTTAAAAATAGAGAACTGCGGGTCCCACCTTGCCAAGGGGATGATGCATCACATACAAAAGTTTTCACTTGCCCTCGGGAAAAACCAATTCACTCTTAGTGTTTGCTGAAAACCAGCATTTGCATCAACTATTGTTGAAATGGTTTGATTCTACAAAGCACGTCATTGGAATCACAAGTCTGAAATATGTTTTTCCTATACGTTTAAGCCTTACGGTTAGCATGATTAAGGTTTCAAAGCTCCAAGTCTAAGCTGCCCACTCACCACTACCTTCTTTCATTCATCTTGGGCCGCAAGCACAAAGCCTGCACATATCTACGTCACTGCCAGCCTCCAGTTTGCTTCGCCAGGTAAGAAATGTCAGTTTCACACAGTTCCTCTCAGTGGTATGAGCTACAACACATTTATCAGGCCTTACACAAACTTACTCTCTTTAAGAGACAGCTACATTATTTCAATGTACATCACTACGGAAAAGGGATCAGGAGCTCAGTGCAGCCTGAACATTCAAGTAATTTAGCCACTAAACTGTTAAGGGCAATGAGGGTGGGAAGCTCATTGAGAGATGTGCTTGATTCAGAAACCCCCTCCCAAGTAAGTGCAAAGAACTTTCAGTACCAGAAAAGGCTACACGTTTGCATCGTCCTTACAACAGCAACCCAAACTAGACGGTACATACACATGAACTAAAGTTAAGGGCAGCACGTCATTATTTCACGCATTACCTTGCAATAGAAAGTGTTGGTCCAAGTTTCTCTCAGAAAAAGTCAAAATATGGAGATATATATTTATATATATGTATATTTTTTTTAAAGGAAAAGCCTAAATGGCAGAAGCTCCACAAGGGAGCTTTGCTCGTGGCATGTTACCGCAATCCATCTGAAGTACCATCCCTCCCAGATAACCTATAACTGGGGAGGCACTCTGCCAACTCATACAGCATCCAGGTTGAGAATGCAAGATCCTCCATATATGCTTCACAAGATGGAATTGAACGTGTCCGTTCGAGTACAACAGTATTTGCTTACAAACAGTGCATGCACAGCTATTAAAACCACTACATGGTGGAGGCTTCTGTCTTCTACACTTCAGGCAGTATATGTTTTTTTTTTTTTTTCACAGCTCTTCTGATAATCCACAGAGATACGTCCAGACAACACTGGATTTCTCTAGGCAGCATAATCATACACGTTAGGGACACACGGCAGCTGAGGGGGAAAGAACGAGACCAACTTCTGTGCAGCACCAAACCCTACTGCAAAACCCCACTCCACCGCGTCGCTGTACATTTTCTCACACATTTGAGTTTACCACGTTCACAGGTAGAGCAGACAGTTCCAAAATAACCTTTACAACACAACCCTGAGAAGTCTGAAAAGAAGTTGTACACCCTGTTTCACCAGCTGCAAATTAACATTTTTCAAAGCTGTTTTGTTTCGTTTTTCTCCCCATACCACAAAGTATATAAAAACCCTTTAACGTACATTTTACCATAATCTGGGCCTTTCTCACTCAGCATTATTTATGACAACACACTAGAGGGGAAAGTCGACACGTTTACTGGCCATCAGACATCCTCAGATAGACGAATTTAGGAGAAACGGTAATCCTTAGTATATCGAGTGGCAACTCAATGAACTAAACCAGAATGCCTTTCCTTAAAGCAAAAAGTGACACGTCGTCACCATTTCCCTCTAACGATGTTCCGTCTGCACAGTGACAGTGATTCGTGTTGCGGGGAGGAAATGCACATGCATCCTTTTATGGAAAAATATTTTCTTTTAAAAAAATGAGGCAGATGTGCAACACAGTTGTGGAAAATTTATAGTTTAAGCTATTTCAAGCTGCTATGCAGCTTCCTGTACCACATAAGTCCAGTAGTTCTAAGAAAATACAGATATGGTAGAAAAAGTAAGAAAATTTTCACCACAAAACCAATAGTTACCACCAACAGAGAAAGTTATACACAAAATATATCTCTCAATACAGTGTTTACACTTCCTTTTAGTCTACAGATTCAGTGCCAGGAACGGGACTTGTCGAGACAGTCTTTTCGGAACAATTTTCTGCATGTGATTCAACGTTGGGCTGGATTCCTGCTTCTGTGTCAGTGGAACTTTCCAGCTCCTCGTGGGAATTGAGCGTACAGGACTGCAACACCTGCACAGCTAGATCCACATCTGCTTCTCTCAGAGAAACCTGCTCCTTAAGGACTTCCACCTTCTCATTCAGCTCGTTCCTTTCTGTCTGGAGGGCCCTGCATAGCTTCTCCAAACGCTCCAGTTTTATCTGAAAGCCCTTGTATTCTTTATCTCTTACTGTTTTCTGAGGAACAGCAAACAAACATAAGTTTTTATGATACAACCAAATTAGGTTTTTTTAAAAATAAACAAAAATAATTATTTAATCCTGAAGATGTTACTTCATCCGATAGGTCAAATTCTAGATGAGAATACTTGACACTACACGTCAGGTAGTTTTTCCAAGAGTCACAACAGATATCTTTTGAAACTAAACAAGAGCCATCTAACCATGCAGTGCTATTTAGGGGCTGAGTTATCAGCTAAGATGAAGTCCCACAGAGCTATCAATGAACCCAAATACTGATAACAATAGGAAAACATGGGAATGTATGTGGGAAGTCAGGGAGGTGGCTGAGTTACCATCCCTAGATGTGTTTACAAACCATTTGGATGTGGTGCTCAGGGACGTGATTTAGCAGAGGGTTGTTAGAGTTAGGGTAGTATGGTTGGGTTGCGGTTGGACTTAAGGCCTTCAGGGTCTTTTCCAACCGGAGCAATTCTATGATTAAGTCTACAATTCAGCAGCAGAAGCCAGGTCAGAAAGTACCATAATTCATGGCTCTCTAATTACCTCCTTAAAAGAGTAAAGTCCTACAGCAGAACCTATACAGCAATTAGAGATATCCAACACAGGTCAGCAAGATTGTATGTAACACATTTAAGATGGAATTCAGAAGTACAGGAGAAAAAACTAAGAATAGCATTCTTATGTCTGTGTGAACACTTCGCACCTCTCCTGCAGGAATGTAATTAAGTTATGGCACCTCATGACAGCAAGAACAGCAGCAGTGCAGGAAAATAATTCCCTGCTTACAGATTACTTCCTTCAGGTGGATCTTACATATTTAGATGGATTTCCATTGCAGCACCGACTTCACTTTGTTTAGCATATTAAAATACTGTTAATTCACTCAACACGCATGGTCTCATCATACACAGGATCCAACCAATCGCACATGTGTGTGTGTGTCCATCTGTCCTGAAAAGTTATTGACTAAATCCAAACTCATTTTCCACCACTTGTGGAGAACAGCACACACTACATTACACACCAGAAAACTTGGGAGACAATCCAAGAGGAGGCCGCAGTTTCTTCTATCGAATACTGAAACACATTAAGCCCTCCAGAACACAGACTGCAGTGTAGTCATATTGCTGCTTAAAAGATAATTACCTCTTCAGCCATTTGCAGAAGAGCCTTGTTGTTGTTTTCCCATTTTGTACGCCACACTATAGTTTCTTTTTCCAGTTTCTTGATCTTCTTAGTCATCTACAAAAGAATAGAAGACTGATGTCTGTGGCTTGTTTTCCAACACAGGTAGGTAGTTATAAGCTAATAATCTGACTCTTCATAATGTTACTTTCGAAGTCTAATTTGACCAAATTATGTTATAGAAAAGTCTTTCTGCACAACAGTAATCCTACAAGTACTGAGCCTCCTTTCAAAGAAAACAAGACTGACTCCCTAAAAGGAAACAGATTACTAACCACTGAGATCAACTAACGAAATTCTCAGTAAAGGAAGTTAAAAACATAAGCACAGCAGACCAAACCTGCACTGCATGTCTTCCATAAAACTGATGCTGGGACTCATCTACATCGAAAAACAGCTCCACCACAGATCAACATTATTCGTTTCTCTTCCACGACACGACAAACCCTTATCCCTTATTTTAAAATTGATATTAAGTCTCAAAACAAAGCACATGTTTTCAAAAAGTGAGCACTATTTCGAGATCTACAATGCACAGTACTAACGGCACGCGTTTTTATATTAACCTTTCTGATGCTCTAAGTAATCCAATAAATACCTTCTCCATTTCTTGCCTGAAGGTTGTAAACAGTTCGTTACTTTTTGCCATGGTAGTCTGGAATTCCTCAAATTTATCCATGTAAAGAGAAAGCTGTTGGTAAAAGGGCAGGAACATTAATCTGAACAGCTGTATGCAATTACAGAAATATTCATTAAGGTACAAGGGAAAATTAACACAGAAGATGATTTTGTTATTTACTTCTTTAAAAACTCTAGTGCTAACCCACAATTTTCTTCTGAGAAATACACAGAGCCTGTCTAAGAACATGCCGTTCAAATTATACGAGAGTGATGTGTGTTAATAGAACAATAATATTCTAAAGAAAGGGATATCGTGTTTAATTAAATGTTCCAAATCACTGTATTTAGTCATTGCCAAAACATTTGCTTCCCCACTGTGAGAAAAAACCCTCAAAAACCCAACGCATGGACTTCTGTATAGAGGAAATTCAGCACCTGGTAAGCAAAAATCAAGCTTGGAAAGGACCTACCGTTCCACTTTAACCAGCCAAAGCTAACAACCAAGGCTGGGACAAAATAAACATGACTGAATCCAGAATTCAAGGTATATATTCATAACCTACAAAATCTGGCCAGTGAGCAAAAGGGATGGGAAGTGAATATTGACAAGGCATTCATTCAATCATGAAAAGCTCTAGTTTAATAACTGAAAAGCATTAATATTCAGTTATAGAAATACTTCTTGCCCTGCACCACGAGGTCAGTCATCAGGACCAGCAAAATATGTTAATTAGCATAATCTTCCCCAAAAGGTTTTAACATGAAGCATAAAGCAAAAAATGCACTGTTACGAGTATGTAATTTGATGTCTGGAGAACATAGAAGATCCAAATACCAAGACCATTTACTAGCAGCTTTTTATCTCAAGTGTAAGAACTGAGATAACTGATTGCATCGGGGGTTGTGAGACAATAACGTTCAGGCCACACTTGCTACATTTTCCTCAATAAAATAAGAGCAAAATTCATAGCAGAAATGTTTCACTTTTGACCTGCAGATGACGACTCTATGCCTTTAATGCAACTGAACTTCCTAGTTCTAGTTCTACAGCAACATTTGCTGACCACAGAAAGCCATAAGTACACCCACTGTTACTATAAAAAGTGAAAAGAAAAAGAAGGCAGTGGGATTTTAAATAGAAGGTAACTTATTTGCAGATAAAACAAAATCCCACACTGAAAGAAAACTATTAGGAACAAATAACAAAAAAAAAAACCCAAACAAACACTGATGTCCAGATTCCTCCAAGCAAGGCCAATTCCAGTGGAGATACGCACGCGTATTTTAACTACATACATACATACACTTCAAATCTCACTGCTTGGAAAAACAAAAAAATAGGTAAAATATGGAGGGAAAATGACAGACATGAAACAGATTGTCAGTAGATTTAACATAACTGGGAAGTGAAGCAGTAAGAGGCCTACGATGAAAGGCCTGTCTGATGCTTCTCAAATACTGCAGTTTTAGCTGAACCTACCACTTCCCTCGTGGGCTGAGCTCAAATGTAGCCAATGACTGCAGGGGATCTAGAACAGTAACACAAAAACTATGGTCCATCTCTCCACCCTCAGAGAGGATCTGGCAGTTGCACTTACAGCAAGTGAACAACTGAAGATCGTGTTTTCTTTGGATGATCAGATTTAGCTTAAAAACTCTGAAAAACTACAAGGACAAACAAAACATGTCTTGCTTCCATTGCCCCACAACAGCATGGAATGGAAATGGTAAAAAACAAATCTTAAAGCCTACACGGGTAAAAATCCACACCCAACTCTATGTGAAGAGTCACAAGGGTCCCTCTGGACCTGAAAAACTACAGAAACAATAAGTTACCCTTGGAAGAGAACAGTTTCAAAATGGGCAAAGAATAGTAAATAACCACAAAGAATACATTGTATTGTACTGCTGTTAATTTAAAAGAACACCAACTGCAGCATTTTATTGTTCAACTTCTAGTACTCTCCGAAGGCATTCAACAGCAACAAGTGAATGTCAAATCTCTGCAGTTTATGCTTTGTAATACGCTACTGAGAAGTTACCCGATAAAAATAAAATTTAAGATGTAATTAAAACACCAACATTGTAGCTGCTGAATGATGAGATGCATTTCCCTCCCCACCAAGTTGTGTTACATTTCTCTACGATCATAAATCTCTCAATATTTTTGTTTTGGAAAATCTGTTATCAAAGAGTATTCCATTTTTAAATCTACCTGCTGCTTCAGCTGTGCTTCCTGTTGCTTCATCTGTTCACATTTGTGTCTGGACTCAGTAGCTTCTTTTAGCAGCTAAAAAAAAAAAAAAAAAGAGAGAGAAAAAAAGCATGTAAGGACAATACTTGTAAAAATAGCTTTAAAAACTTCATACATGATGAAAATGAGCAAAGATTAATATCATCTAAGGGCCATTCTACAACATTTCCTCACATGTGACCTTTTTATTGTTGCCTTGTGGGCTTTTTTTTGTTCTTTAATTATTCCCATACCTCAATATATGTCCTACTTAAAGCATGTGCTGGCATACAGAAACTATTCCACGGACTTTTTTGAGATAACAGCATGATACAATTTACGTTCCTATTTTGGTAGCAAGATTGATATGCTAAAATTATACAAGCACTTCATTAATGATCTATACGTAACTTATACCTTTTTTAAACTTCTGTAACTTATTTTCCACCTCCGCTTCTCCAGGCATTAATACCACCTTTACAGATCAGTTCAAATCAATTTTGTGTCAATTTGAGAGCATTTTGTAGATTTATCCTTAAATTCGTTTTCATCAACTTCAGATTCCATAGTTATTGTTTAATAGCATATACAGTCTAACGGTGGATGATCATTTTAAGATCATCTAAGCAAAGGACCTGTTTCTTCCTGAAAGTCACAGCTCCATTAAAAGACAGCAACAAACTCACAAGATTTTTTTAAATTGAAGTTAACTTATTGAGGGACTGCAAGGAAGCTCCTCATTACCAATACAGAAGTGAGATATCAGGCATAGTTTTGGAGACAGATGCTCTGACTAGTGTACATTTTACAGTCTGTTTTGATGTGTTGATATTTCCTTTTTAACATGAATAGAATTCACTTACAAACTCTCTTTCACGCTGATGTTTCTCCTCTGCTTCTTTAATAAGTTGGGTAGTTTGCTGGAGTTTGGCATCCACAAGTTGCTGCTGCAGTTCTTTATGCTTGAACACTTTATCAATATGCTTAAGGAAAAAAAAATGCATTAGTCAAAGACAAAAAGTATGCAGGTCAACAAAGGTACACACATATGTGCATGCATGGGGGAGAAACACTCTTGAGAAGGTTTATATGAAAGGAAAAAGCAACAAATGATGGTTTTAAGATGCAATTTTTCCCTCTCTCCCCTGTAACTACATGTTTGTTTGTTTTTGTCTTTTATGGAAGCCTAAGTCAGAAGTAAACTTAATACTCACACCACGTCACTTTTCAAAGCAGTGAAGTAAAAAGAACATTAAGTCATATATATACAGTGGGTGTAAAGTAGTAGGGTTTTGGCCCCCTTGAAATAACTACTGAATCCTTACAAAGAACTAGCAGAATCCCATCAGAAGCATAATGAAAGTACCTCTTCTCGCAAGGCATACTGCTCAATCAGCTTTTTCAGTTTTTCCCCCAACTCAATATTTTCCTGACGGAGCTTGGCGTTATGTATATCATGCTGCTCCAGTTGAGCCTGAATTTCATTCAGGGTAATCTGGAAGTGCGCAGTTGCTTCTTTTCGTCTTTCCTCCTCTTCACGTGCTTGTTGGATGTTTTCTTCCTTTTATGAGAAATTATGTAACATTATGTTCAAGCCAGACTGTGTGCCTTTTCCGTATATATATATAAGTCAGAAATGATGGCGGTAATTCACTTCTGTATAGCTTCAAGTTCTAAATTGTTAATATAAGCCGCAATTGTAATATTATAGAGATCTATCCACATGAAGTATCTGAAAGTTCCAAAGTCTTTAGAGAACTCTGTTCTTATTTCTACTGGCATTTCAAGATATTGCATGAATACCTTCACAAGAATAAGAATTACCTAAATGTTAAAAACAGAAATGACACTATAATGCCATTTCCTACGCTGACTACAGATAAGGATCTCATAGCTCTTCCATTTTACTCCTAGCAACTATATTCTGACATAATTAAGTCTTTTTTTTTTCCTGACACATTGACATTTCATGCTGCTGTTATTTCAGTTGTGCTATTTTTTTCAGCAGTCATCACTACTGCTCCCAGAAATAAACATGACAAGACCACAGAGTGCAAGTAATATGACCTATCAACCAGCTTAGGGTATAGTTCAAAGCCAACTCAACTACCCTCGTGTTCTTTACCTTGAAAATCAGGTACACTTATATCACACACTATTTGACATATACAGATATAAATAATATAAACATGGGATAAAGTAGTAAGAGAAAAGCAGCAGGCTTAATTTTAAATGACGATCAATAAGCGGGATTTTCACCACCACACATCATAATTTATGTCCAGAAACTAACCTTTAAAGTCTTGTTATGACGCTGAAGCTCCCGACAGAGAGATTCCAGTTTGCTCCGTGCCAAAATGGCCTTGCTATGCTCACTCTGCAAGTGGACTTTCTCCTTCACAACTTGTGCTTGCTTTTTCTGCAGTATCTTCATCTGCTTTTGAACATTCCGGCTCTCTTCCAACTAACATGAGAGAGCGCATTTATGAAATAAATACAGCCAAAATTATCTCTACGCATCTACAAAAGCGGACTGAACACGTAAACACTCTAGATGAAAGCAAAGAAATCAAGTAATTTCATTATTTGACCCTCTACCACTGATCTTAAATAAACACCCAGCATCCTAAGGTCTACTCTAAATACATAAGGACAGAAGAAGAAAACATATACATTCCAACTTGACAAACATTTGCCATTGAAGAACTTGGACCACAGACCTACTGACCAAGGGCTATCAGCTTATGTTCGACTACAGGGGCAGGACAAGCTCTGATAGAGGAGGATGCAGCAGATACAATTAAAAGCCAGCTGAGACTGGCATTTCAGCAAGCCACAGTTCTTTCCACTCTTATCTGTAAATTACACACAACTGTTTATCCAGCATGTCTCGTTTTCACCATCAAAAAGAAGAAAACCATGAAACTGCATTCCCATCAGCAGGTGTTCCCACTGAAGCAAGAAGTAGTTGATAACATTTTATAAAATGTTAAGTTACTTCAGAAAGGAACAGACATAGCCAGCAGCCCTGACACAAATCAAGTCAAACATTATTAAAGCTGCATAGCCCAGGCTTTGCTGACTTACAAGATCTGTAGCCTCAACCACGTGAAACAAACTTTTGAAAGCATTTTCTTTATACTATTTGGATGGTAGCTGACATTGCTAAACTTTGTATCAGGGCAGACTTCAAAATCTCCTCTGTGAACACCCAGCAAATTGAAGAGTTTCTTGCAACAACACCTAATCAAGAGCAAGTTCTACTGCATTTGATTTTTGGGCTCCCCAAGAAACCATATTATTTAGGGTTTGATCTATTGTAAAGGTGATAATAATATTAAGTGGAATGCTGCTCCTTTTCAGTGCCTCAGCCTCAGGACACCACAGGGAGAAAAGGCTGGCATCCAGGAACATCACCATGATGGAATACAATGATGGTTGTCTGAAAGAGCTCAAAATAATGCTAAAGCACAGAAGAAAGAATCAAGTTAAGGATGACCACGACAGCAGCAAATAAAAATCTGTATTTCATCTAGTTTGGAGCAAAGTAACCTTAAGGAAACATTTCAATATGCAAATATAAAAAGCCCTTTTCTTGGACAGAAAAAAACACTTCAAGTGGTTCTACTGTCTGCATGTCTACGAAACTTCAGGCCTGTAAAAGTATGCCAGTTTGAGACATATCACTGAGGAAGCAAACCTTCCTGCATCACAAACTGATCTTCTGATAGATTCCAAAATAGGAACAAAAAAATATTGTGCAAGATCTTTTGCCAGGAGAGTGGCAGTCCTACCTTTATTGTACAGTCCTTTTCATGAGACACCACTGAAAAACCTGACAGTGAGCTTTAAAGATGATGAATCTTTAAAAAAAGAAAACAAGCATTGTAGGTGCGCTGTCATAAACTGTCAGTTCAAACCTTTGCTGGCATTAAATCTGACACCTATGCCAGTGGTTCACCACCGTGATCACGAAGGAAAGAATGCATCTTAAAAGGAGCACAACCAAATCAAACTGAACCTAAGTGGTACTCTGCTCCCCTAAGTACGAACACTGAACTACTGTTAAACTTGCATGAGCTCCCACCCAACTTCCCATGACGCTGAGAACTGCTAGGGAGAGCAAGTGGTTCCCTGGGTTGGGGATTCTAATAATACACTATGGATCCTCTCCTAGAAGAGGCAGAAAATAAAATCATGACATTAACAGGTCTGTCCTGATTGCCGAGCTTCCTGAAGGAACTGATTAGCATTTAGTCTAGCAGTTCCCCAATTAGTTTTACATCTTTCCTTTAACAAGAAAACCTCAAAAAATAAAGATGGTGCAGACTGTTTTCTCCCAGAAGAATTCTGGAATTCATCCTAACTGAGCTCCTCATGCAGGCCATTGTCTTTGACTTGACACAAGATCTGTTTCCTCAAATAGAAAAGGCACCACATGCACAAACAATTGCTTATAAAATCCAACTCATTTACTGTATTTGTTTCTCAATATCCTTGAGTCGAACTACAGAACTGATATTGTTTCTCATTTAGAGGAAAGTGATTTCTTTGAGAAGTCATTGGTTTTGAACGAAATTCACTCATGTGAACAAGAATGCACATGTGAGACCCAGAAAAAACTAAGCAAAAACACATCAGCAAAAATCTCCCAAGG
Source organism: Coturnix japonica (assembly GCF_054131305.1). Classification (NCBI taxonomy): domain Eukaryota; kingdom Metazoa; phylum Chordata; class Aves; order Galliformes; family Phasianidae; genus Coturnix; species Coturnix japonica. Next base: position 111,353,219 of record NC_140663.1, read on the forward strand.
ACTCCTCTATTTCTCCCCTATGAGGAGAGACTTAGGGAACTGGGTCTGTTTAGCCTTGAGAAAAGAAAGCTGAGAGGGGACTCGATCCAGGTTTATAAATACCTGAGATGTGGGGGCCACAGTGGCCAGGTTGGTCTCTTTTCAGTAGTGCATGGGGACAGGACTAGGGGTAATGGGATGAAACTAAAGCATAGGAAGTTCCGCATGAGTGTGTGCAAGAACTTCTTTACAGTGAGGGTGACGGAGCACTGGAACAGGCTGCCCAGGGAGGTGGTGGAGTCTCCTTCTCTGGAGATATTCAAGACCTGCCTGGACGCCTACCTGTGTGACGTGGTGTAGGGAGCCTGCTTTGGCAGGGGGGTTGGACTCGATGATCTCTAGAGGTCCCTTCCAACCCCTACAATGCTGTGATTCCGAGACTCCAGATTTGGCAAACAAAACAAAGCTAACCTAAATGTATTCTTATATAGTTACTGCTTCTGTGACTAGAAAGTTTACGTACTAAACTCATTAGCAAAGCTCTGCAGGCATCACCATTCTCAAAAGAAGAAACAATTACTTCAGAAGAGTTATGCCATGTCGTGCAGCCATTATGTTTATTATGCAACCATTTTCAGAAACGTTTCCACACATACTACACCTGACAACAAGAGAAGGCAAGCCTTGTGTTATTTCAAGCTTTTCAGCCCTTTTCTTTTATTTTCATTTTACAGCTACAAACATGGTGGGAAAAAACATGCAGGTGTTATTTCCGTTCTTGGCTGTCCCTATCACAAGATGAACAAGTGCAGCATTTTTCATCTCCAGATGTATTCTACAAAGACAACTTACGACCCAATAACCCACCCAACTCTTTCACCAATGAATTTAGAGATTGAGTTGTCCTGTCTGTTATCTAGGGTGGGAATGAACCCTATGATCAGTAACTGAAGGTGCTCTCATGAAACCATGACACATTTTCTGCCTTTTTGGTCTGTTACTGAAGAAATCTGCGTGTATGACCACAGAGCAAAATTAGACCTTCCAACTCTACCTTCAATCACTACACAGTTAAGCAAAACTGATTATTTTTCTGATCCCTAGCAAAGTATGTTCTTTCCCTTTATGCCACATGGCAGACATAACCTAGGAAAATACTTACTTCCAAAAGAAAAATCTTTTCTGTTAATCCTAGCGTTATGATTCAATAGCAGGTTGTCAAAAAGTTATAATCTAGTTTTTCTTTAGTTTTAGATGGTCTTGCAGAAGTGAAAAGACTAGACACAAGCTCTGCTGGAGCAATATGCATGAGAAGCCTGTGTGTTCATTTCTGCCTGCCAACACTGTGAAACATTCAAAATCATTAACCATCCTGGATTAGAAGTTCTTACATTCCACCGTTAATATTAACACATGAATAACTCTTGCTATCTTTACAAATTACTTACCAGATCAGCATACTTTTTGCACAAAGCTGCCAACTTTTCCTCTGGAGTAGAAAGCGTGTTCAGAGCCTGCATTAATAACAGTACTTCTTTTCCTATTAAAAGAAAGGAAGACAATCTTATTGAGGGGAAAGAAAAAAGACTTCCCAGAAAAGCAGCTTGTCTTTAAAGGTAAAATATAGGAGCACAAGAAATTAGTGTGATTTAAGTTGTTCTCTGGTTTGATGGCTGCATAATGAGAAGTCATCACAGTACGAATCATTTTCCTTGACTATATGCCATTACACAGCTTGGATAGGAAAAGCTACTTCAATCTTAAAACCACAAAAATATTTTTGTTTAACTTATAATGGGAAAGAAAAAGTTAAACTAATTTAAAAGGTTGAAGTTTAGCTACTAAAAGATATTCACAAAAGTGCTTTTAATACGCTTTTGGAATTCAAATACCAGCAGTGAAAGCACTAAAGAACTACCATCACAAATTTAAAAATTAATCCAACAACCAGGAAGTTAAAAAGCTAATTAGTAATGACAGAAATAAAGTGCTGTAAAAACAACAGTATCAGCACAGGGACTCTTATGTATGCATTAAGAACTGTTTTTACCTAAGTATACATTCTGTTGTCTTTAATAACGTATTCTAAGTAGTTCTGGCTATGAAATAAAGTTGAGACAGTACATACCTAAAGTTTTCTCTTTGTGCTTTTCGCTTTCTGGATCTTGTTGGCCATCAGGTGGATCAGTCCGGGCTTCCTCTCTCCCAGGAGTCTCCTCACGAGACTCCTGAGAGCAGCACGTGGACCCCAGGAGCTTTCTGTTCTTCGTGATATACTCAGTTCCTTCCAACGTGTCCGTGTTTTCCAGGCCATCACAGTTGGGCTGCGTATACTGTAACGCTGTGTTAGACAATTCATTGCACCTGCTGTTCATCAGCTGATCCTGATTATTCATTCCTGTCTCCTGGGATCCAGCTTCTTCCATTGCACCAACAACCAACTTCAGAAGCAAAAAGAAAAAGCAGAAATCAATAGTCAAGCAGTGTATTTAAAATGGAAACTTCCACCTAAAAGTGGTGTGGACAAAAAAAACAAAAGAAAGAATAAAAGTCCACTGTTATGCACGTTGATCAAGGTAATACTTACTGCTGTATATAAACAAATGTCAACAGAATAAGCCTAAAGAACAATGAAGGAAGCAGCATAACAGTCCAAACTACTACTTTTTCTACTATGAAACAACTTCAGTACATTGTCACTGCAAAAATATCTACGTGGAGATATGCTTGTGAAGCTCTGAAACAAATGTGATGTCATCCGAGTTGTTACATCACCCAAACTTCACTGAAAACATTTCTCCTCACTACTTCTTAAAAGTGCGTCTCACAAAATCAACACTAAGTATAGGAAATATTAAGGACGTGAAAAATAGGATCTGGAAATTGAAACAAGGATGTATTGTGATCGAGTACTGCTTTATTATGTACTAGGTTCAGAGAACTGAAAGACAACAGTTTTACAATAATCCAAGAGCTGTACCAAAAGAAAGGTCAAGAAATTCATAGAAATACATTTCTGCAAGGATAAGAGCTTCACCTATTCAAATCAGATGTGACTGTCGACTTATGGTTGGACAGACCTGCCTAACAAGAATGATAAGTAAGACTAGGAGCACATTTGTTTTCCAAATACTGAAACTCAGCCCTGAAAACTTTAAAAGTTACAGATCAAGTAGCTACAGAAGCAGGCCTTCTTTATGTGCAGAGTGATGCTGTTTAAGCACAACTGAATTTCAGATTATGCTTTATTGTTAAAAATAATGTCTAAAACCAGGAGTTGACACTGGGTTGTACAATCTGCATGGACAGCCTGTCTTCCTGCTCAGAAGGAGGCAGCCAACATCAAAGGAACACAGCCAACACTAATAATATACTTCGAGATACAGTTCAAATCCCATTTTCTTTAGCAGGCTTGGAAGTATTTTGAAATCATTAAACAAACATGCATTAATATTGTAAAAAAAAGCACATGCATGAGGGCTTAGCTGTTCGCTACAATCAAAGCAAGTCTTTTACATTAGACCTTATCTCAAGGTAAATTCATTCTTGTGAAGATGGAATGAAAGCAATACATTTCAGGAAGGACAGTAAGTTTTGCAAATGCAAATAATCTGTACAGGCATTAAGAAGCAGCTTTTGGCTTAACAAAGATTTTCCCTCTGCACTGCTCTCTAAAAGGTGTCGAAAGCACCTGCTTTATGGACAAACACACTGCAGCTTTATCTTCTTCCTCCAGCCGTGCCAAAAACAATGTGCTTGATGAAAGCTTCTAAAGGTAACACATGGACAGAATTGCTGTAATAAATAGTCCATCTCAACGTTTTTCTTAGAGCTCTAAAAACACATTCTTTCCTTAGATTGTCTTATGCCATGAGACTGCTGTTTGCATGGGAAAGGCTCACTACTCGAAGCTGAATACAGAGTACCACAGGGCTCACGTTACATTGGCAAAGCAGGAAAGTTCAGAGGTTTCAGCATGAAACTGAGGCAGAACTGCAGCACCAACAACAGCTGAAATGCCCCATTCCCCTTCTATGCAGGATGTTGGCTTCTAGCTCAGATTCTTGACCCTCGCCCAGGCAGCGCTCTTGCAATCACTCCTCACTGCCCTCTTTCAGACCACCTCCCTGTTGCGCTGGCAGCAGCGTTTGTGAAACTTGTTCTTAACAAAGTTTATAGCCTGTCCCTGGGCCCAGTTCACTGCACAGCAATACGCCATCCTGCCAACCGCACGGAAGAGCTCGCGATGGCTGGAAATCAGCCAAGACGTGAGAGAGACGCTAAAAAAGGGTCAGCCTGATCACAGCCAGAGCGTGAGGAACTGAGCCAAAAATACCTCATCCTAACCACAGATGCGCAGGTACCACAGACTGCTGCAGTTCTGGAGCACTGTCAGCAAGAAGGCGGCCACAAGGAGCTATTTTTATCTGTGAAAATCCCTCCTTTTCTGAGGAAAAGTGAAAGCCTACTGGCAGGGGTGCATGTATAGCCAGGGACTGAGAAACACCCACTCCGCTAGCAAACTGCCACAGCACCTTACATAGCCCTCATGTCTGAGCTGCCGTTCATACGCACGTTCCAAAGCATCTGGCAGCTTTGCTGAGCGAACAGCACCACCTCATTAATTAATTCAACAGAGCTTTTTCTAGGAGTCAAATCAGGTGTCAGTCCAATCCTGTACTGACAATAATAATTTCTCAACTCCGGGAGCTTCTCTAATCTCGGACAAAGAAAAGAAAGAAAACACAAAGAATTTCAGAACATCAAATTAATTCCCCCAAATCCAGCAGAGAAGGCAGCAGTCACCAACCAGAAAACTGGGGATCAAGATTCGTCATCTGTATGTGCCCTGGATATTTCAGACTTCCAAATAACAGCATTACATTTCCAGTAGAGGAAGAAAACAACTATTGAGCTCTACAACCTTCTCTTGGTTTCCCAATGTGGAACAAATTGAAATTACTGACAAACAAGTCTGCTCTATCCAAAACTAAAGCACAGCATTGCAGGAGACCATTTTGGTATTAATATTCAATTTTCTTGGCTTAAATACTATTAAAAACTGGTGAGCATGGGTTAGAATAGGTTAGAGAAAGGGTTCTAGCAGCAATACCACTAAGTTGATTGATTACATACAAGAGTAACTAAAAAACAAGCACAAATCCCATCAAATTGTCATCCATAAATCCTAGTAGAACTGACAGCAAGGGGGCAACACAGTCAAACTCCAATGCATTTAACCTAAATTAGAAAGTGTTTATTTTTCACTTTAAGCACTGAGGAGTCTATTACTGCCTGACACGTGCCACAAACACTAACAGCTAGATGACCTCCTGATAACAGTTAACAGCGTTTCACTTCAGCATTGCAAGCTGTCACTTCAGACAGTAGATATCCAACATTTTGGCTTGCCTGGGTCACACTGAAAGAAGAGGAACTATCTCAGGCCACATATAAAATACATTATATACGTGTCTTCAGACACAAACTACAGGTAACTTCAGATTTGGTTGAAGTATATCAATAATAAATGCCATGTGAGAGTGTTATGGTCTATGCTGTATGAATATTGCTGAAATCACCCCCCCTTACTGAAGGAATGGACAGAACGACCCAAATCTTTACCTTTTTCCCTCCCAAATTCATGCTCATCAGACGAGTGAACTTCTCAGTTTAACACTCCAGCCAGAACAGAGCACTTCCAGCGGTGCATTGTATAATAGTGCTGATTCAGTACTGACTGCATAAAAACAAAACAAAGCCACCCCACTAAAACCCAGCTACTGAAATTACTACTACGTTTTTAGCTGCTACCATGGTCACTCAGGTTTCAGCCAGCTCCCAAGCAGATTTAATGATACACGGATTATAATTCGACAGACCCAAGTTTGATGGTAACATACCCAAGAAGACTTGCAGTAAGAGAAGAATGTCCTGTACAGCAGATGCAGGGCTTAATACTGTAATATCTCAAGAGTCTCAAGAGTCAAAACCCCAAAGTTTCAGGCTATTAACTTGCTCTGTTCTCTCAACTCATGCCTTGATCAAACAGGTGCACATCAGAAAGACTCTACCTTGCCTCGCACCTAAAACATGAGAGTACAAAGACAGGCATCCTACTTAAGAAACTGCCTATGATCACAAGGCATTAAACCAGTGTTATTCTATTTTAATTGCCACTCCAGTAACATTCCCTACACAAGAAGGACTAGACAGAGCCTATCCTACCATGGCCAAACATAATGTGGGAAGATCCTTTTCTGTTCTAGTACCTATGCAATACCATGTTGTTCTATCTAAAAATACCTTGCATATACTGTTGGGTACTAAACCACCTATACTTTGCATCTCTGCACCTCTTAGTAACAGATCCTAATTAGTAGCTGTCATAACTTCCTGTTCCTCCTAAACATTAGCAAAGCACCTTAAAAAAATAAACAACCAAAGCATTTCCCATATTCCCTACAGCAGTGGATGGTCTGTACTGTAAAACAGCCTTTACAACCCCCGCCTTCAGAGCTGTTAGTGCTTTCCAATGACACCCCAGAAGCCTCAGGAAGAACATATAAGCATAACTAATGGCATCAAAATCTTAAGAGGTATGGCGCTTTATCCGAAGGGTTGACAGAGCAGAACAAGTTTCAGGCTTCTGCCATACTTCTGTATGCTGTGTTCGCTGACCTAAATAGCCATGCAGTTTAATTACAGCTTTCTGAGGTAAAAAAAAAAAGATGGCCTCTGAGGTGGCTTCCCTGTGAACCGAGATCTCAGCTCTGAGGTCATAAAGTCATTACCCACAAGTACTTCACCCTGTCCTGTCATTACACTGAGAGTGATGTTCTCAGCACTCCTTTATCTGCTTTCAGAACGTTGGACTGAGGTCTCCTCCTTAGTGTTACTCATCATCACTGTGAGGTGAGGTGTCCCAGCACAGACAGAGGAACATTAAGAAACAACTGCTTGAACAACAATATTTTCTCTTCATAAATGTTAGAAGCATTATGTTACCAGTACTGTCAGCCTTATGTTTAAGCCTTAAACACAGGCTCAGGCACTTACATTATTCTTATATTCCTGCTCAAGGTCCTTGTTCTGGTGCCCTTTCCATTCTTCCTGCATTGGCCTGGCCACACAGAACTCCCACTCTCAAAAATAGCTTTTGTATTTCATAGAATCATTAAGGTTGGAAAAAGACATCTAAGGTCATCAAGTTCAACCACCACCACACCATGCCCACTAACCACATCCCTCAGTGCCACATCTACACAGTTCTTGAACACCTCCAGGGATGGTGACTCCACCACCTCCCTGGGCAGCCTGTGCCACTGCATCACCACTCCTTCTGAGAAGAAATTCTTCCTTATACCCAACCTGACCCTCCCTAGCACAGCTTGAGGCCATTCCCTCCTGTCCTGTTGTTGTTACCTGGGAGAAGAGGCCAACCCCCCCATCCCACCACAACCTCCTTTCAGGTTATTGTAGAGCAATAAGGCCTTCCCTGAGCCTCCTCCAGACTGAACAATCCCAGCTTGCTCAGCTGCTCCCAGTAAGACATGTGCTCCAGACCCCCTATAGCTCTTCTCTGGACACACTCCAGAGCCTCAATGTTGATTCACCACAAAAGAAGATCTGTATCTTTCTCTCCAGTGCTCTGAAAGTACAGTTTTGGTAAAAACAAAACAAGAAAAACATGAGAAAACACTTCCTGTAACTCTTAAGAGAATTCTCACTGCTGGAACCCAAAGCCTAAATGGAAACAGTCGGTGCACTTATGTATTTACACGCAGGGCAAGCTGCTGCGTACATCACCAGTGCTATTTCATGCAAGCACCTCAGACAGGTGTTAATTAAAAAGAATACTCAATACAGTGTGAATCACTTCCCACAAAGATGCCTCACTTCCTCCTTACTCTCAAACTCAATTTTCTGTCATTTCTGCTGAGCACTCCTGCAGAAAGCTGGCAGACAAGTTCTTCGGTCCCAAGAAAGCACGGCACAAGGAACCCACAAACAAAGCCGTTCCAAAAGGAGCAATACAGAATCACAGAATGACCCGGGTTGGAAGGGACCTCAAGGATCATGTAGTTCCAACCCCCCTGCCTGGCAGGGCCACCAAACATACACATTTACTAGATCAGGTTGCCCAGGGCCCCGTCCAACCTGGTCTTGAACACCTCCAAGGACGGGGCATCCACAACCTCCCTGGGCAGCCTGTTCCAGGGCCTAACCACTCTCCTAGTGAAGAACTTTCCCCTAACATCCAACCTAAATCTTCCCTGTTTTAACTTAAAACCATTTCCCCGTGTCCTGCTATTGTCAGCCCTTTCAAAGAGTTTACTCCCCTCCTGGGAGTAAGTTCCCTTCAGGTATTGAAAGGCTGCAATGAGGTCACCCCGCAACCTTCTCTTCTCCAGGCTGAACAAACCCAACTCCCTCAGCCTGTCCTCATAGGGGAGGTGCTCCAACCCTGATCATCTTCCTGTCCCTCCTCTGGACCCTTTCCAAAATCTCCATATCTTTTTTGTACTGAGGGCTCCACACCTGGACACAGTACTCCAGATGGGGCCTCACAAGAGCAGAGTAGAGAGGGACGATCACCTCTCTATCCCTGCTGACCACCCCTCTCCTGATGGAGCCCAGGATCCCATTTGCTTTCCGGGCTGCCAGAGCGCACTGCTGGCTCATGTTGAGTCTTTCGTCCATCAGGACCCTCAGGTCCTTCTCTGCCGAGCAGCTCTCAAGGACCACTCCTCCCAGCCTGTAATACACCTGCAAGAGACCGCCGGATGATTTTAACCTCTTGAAAGACACCCGAAGTAGAAATCACCCGATTAAATTATGTTTCAAGGGGGTTGAGTTCTACTCCGTACCACCGTGCGAACCGAGCGATGCTGCGATATCCGATATAAGGGCCGGGTTAATATCGCTACCCGCTTCCTCGTGGACCGAGCAAAGCCCTGCAGGGAAGCGGCGGCCGGCAGAACCCCCGGCCGGTACCGGCCCCGCCACGTGCTGCCAGCAGCCCCCGCGCGCGGGGAGGCAGCGCCCCGCCCCCGTAGCAGCCGTGGGGGCGCAGATGAAGCCCGGCCCGGGCAGCACAGCGCGGCGCCCCCCGGGGAACCGCGGCCTCCCGACAGCGGCGCCGCCCCCACGGCCACAGCGCGGAGGCCGCGTGGGGCCGGAGAGCGAGTTGCCGCGAGCCGGCGGGGACAGAAGAGCGGGGGCAGAGCTCTCACCTCCGTGCTACCGCCGGCCAACGCCTCCTCGCCGCCCCGGCCCTGACTGTGGCGCCGGCTCCGTCCCGCCGCGCCGCCACCGCCGCCGCTGCCTCCTCCCCGCGCTGCCTCCGCTCCGCGCGTCGCCATGATGTGACGGCAGCATCCAAACAAGCGGCCCGGCCGAGCGCACCGGAAACTCTCCCGGACGCCCCGCCTCTTTTCCTCCGGCAACCAGTGGTAGAAGGGCCGCTTTGCAACACTGGGACCTGGGTTCGAATCCCCCTGTGGCGCAAGTGGTAGAAGTGCCGCTCTGCTACACAGGAGGCTCGAATCCCGGGGGTTGGACTCGATGATCTCTAAGGTCCCTTCCAACCCGCACCAGACTGTGATACTGTGATACTATGATACCCGGAGCGGCGGTGGGGTCCGCAGTGTGGAGCACCGGGAGCTGTGCTCCTAGTGAGGAACCGAGTCGCCTCGCGGGATGGCGGGAGGTTGCTGAGGCCTTTATGGCATCTCCCTCCCCGCTCCCGGCGCTGCTCCGCCTCCCGGTGCCGATTAACGCAGCCAGACGCATTGGTCATCGCTTTGAAGGGGCAGCCGAGCGGCGCCGCGGGCTGAGCCGGGTGTCTGTGGGGTGCAGCGTTGGACGAGGAGGGCAGGCGGCATCGGCACTGCAGCCAAACATAGGTGGTAGTGAGCTCACCTTAGTATAACGCTGCTTCCAGACCTAGGGGAGCATAAACTGTTTGACTCCTCTCGAGTGTTCCTGTCATAGAATACCACTGACCTCTATGGAGCAACCAGGCTCTTCTTTGGAATCCTTTCATCCAGGTATCGAATAGAAACTGAATTTCTTCCAGTGTTAGTTTGCATAAAGAGGCCAATGGAAAGGTGGGAGACAGAAGGAAGAAAACCAACCAAACAAGTCACCACTCCTTTACTTCACAAGATCCTAATATTAAATGATGACAGAGGAATTAACCTAGGGCCTTACCTGGACAGTGCTGGAAACATGTGCTGGCTTAATGCACAGCTGTAATTAACAAACCAAGCAAGATGCCAGGATGCAATAAAGAGGGATGAGGAGCAGTACGGAAAAACACAAGCCGTGTGTGTCATCTAAGCGGCGTGCTCTCCTGTGCGCTTCTTGCCGACGTCACACCTCCATTCCTGAGCGAGGGCTCCAAAGCTCAGGGACAAGAGTGAAAAAAGAGCTGGATATTTGTGTTGGTAAGAATTATAGCCAGTTATAGGCTATTGCAAATGTTTTCTGGAAGGGAATACAGGTGTTGTGCATGGGGACTCAAAGGCAAGTCTTCAGTCACGTGTAAGTGGATGATCAGCCTGGGGATCCAGTTAACCCTGCTCTGCCTGACCTAACACTCATGTTGTTTTTCACTCCTGCCAATACTGCAGTCAATACCTAAGGCAGATTTCCCCATTACACCTTGGGATTTCAGTCTCCAAAGATGGGCTACTCAGCCACCTCCACTGGGAATAACTCAGTGGCCATGAAGCAATGCAGAGATGGCTAGTTGGCTCAGGGCAGACCTCTTCCCTGCAGGAGCTCAGTCACTGCTCAGCTGATGCAGACAGAGACCATCAGCTTGCCTGCTCTGCCAGTTCCTCCACCTCACTGATCCTATGCTCCACTATTCCTGCCTGCCTAGGGAATGCTTCCAGGTCTTTCATTCACATTCCCACTACTTGAGGCTTCTTCCCACCAAGGCAGTTTACTGTTTCCATATCCTCACTGAATGTTTGCCAGGGCTTCTCTCCACCCAAGCAATGCTCTCAGAGCAGCATTTTTCATCCACCCAGCACACGATGGGCTTGAAAGTCCTGTTATACATGATACAAGATGAAAGTTGCTGATGATACAGCAAAAGCAAAACTTTGATGTTAAAATTGCCGGCATCAACATCACAGAACAGTGCACAGCCAGCATTAACTATTCTGAAATCAGCAGGAGAAGCAGCTGGATGTAATCGATGCATTCACTGGTCATTATTTGGCTGTTGAATTGGGTCATTTCTCCTCAGATGGGACAGAAAACAGAGAAGCAGTAGCTTTATCTGGCTCTGAGCGTTCTAAGAGTATGGAAACCATCACTTAAGAGAATTAATGAAGAAAAGCAATTGCAGCATTAAGGTTTGGTGCAAGTTTACGATTTAAAGAATGCGTACCAACCATGTCTTACTTACAGCATCTCATATCAGAACAGGTATGAAATCTTTACCTACTTTTATATATGCCCCTTAACTAACCATGTTTCTCTTCTTGTTTTCCCTGTTCTGACAGGATCACTAACTGAGAAAAAGTAATTTCTCTACCCGTGTGGTTTTGGATTGAGTACATCTGGAAAGTACATCTGGAAAGGTTTGTCATGGCCTCATGAATCCCTGAATTAGCAAAGGAAAACTTCACAGCCTACCCCGCTTTAACAAAATGAAGCGGGTGATTCATTCTGCAAGTGAAGTTCTGCAGAGCGCTGTCTCATTAAAAATGACAGCGACAAACTGATGATAATTATTTTGGTTGCTCCTCCTCTTGCAGTGCTACTTAGTTAAAAGCAACAGCTTCAAAGTAACTTATGAGCCCTTGAATATATTTAGGTACAGTAATACCTACATTTGTCTTTGCGTGTTCTACAGCTGGACACTACACATAGGGCCCAGCGTGGCTGCTGTTGCTTCCCAGGGCGTTGGTAAGTAACCAGATGCAGTTCATCTTCCTTTATGCAATGGCTGTTGCAGAGTCAAAAAGTCAATAGCGCTGGAGCGTCCAACAGTTCAAGGATGCGCCTGGCAGTCAGGTGATACACTCTTGCACATGGGGTTATTTTTGTAAACACACGAGGTAAAAATTGACCTATTGTGCCGTACTACACGCACAGCGCCATCAACCAGATAGGAAGACAACCAAGCAGCAGGGAATAAAAAGACTTTGATGATCCTAATGAACGGATAAAGTAATAAAAAAAATAACATTTGCTTCACTCAGCAAATTGAAAGCTTTCTCTTTTTTTTAAGAGAATGGCTAGAAATGGCTGGATAAAGCTATGCTTTTTATTTCAAGCTAACCTGAATCACCCGCAAGCAAACCCTTTGTTTCACAAAGGTTAATTCCAAAATCTTCCAGCTTAGTTTCTTCTGAAGAAAATTGTTCGCAAAAGTTTGCCTGCTTTCCCTCGATGTTTTATACAACTGCCTTTTTTTCTTGTTACGTTGGCTTTAAGGTTTAATATCCTATAATTTAGCTCCACGACCACCCACCTCCCTTTGGTTTCATACTGCTGTCCTTTTGCTGTGCTTTACCATCCACACAACTCCAGCCCTTGGAATAATGTTGTTAAAAACACGGCAACACACTTGCTTTGGAAACATATAGACACATCAGGGTTACAAGGGCCAATGAAATGAAGAGATCGACTTGTGTTCACCTTGTTACTGTACAAGCAGAACAGATGCTTTCTCTCTGATCAAAATTAATTTTAAATTAAACACTGAATAGTCTAAATATTTGTGAGGATAACAGTCACTGTGGTTCTTTAATTCCAGATATGAGATCCTAAACCACTTCTTTATTACCACAATACCACATGACTGACTTTGTATCCGTTAACTAGAAGGGAAAGCAGGCCCTAGAAGAACTGTGCTTAAGATGATTTATAGTTGGGAAAACAGTAGTAACAAAAACACTTTGAGAAACCAAACATTCATATGTTTGAAACAATCTTCCATGTTGGAAATTATAGGAGGGCTTCCTGTCCAAGTAGTTAATTGAAACAATTTTAACTAGCACTTTCTTAGCATAAGAGCAGTGAAAACTACTTAGCTCTTTTCAGGATGAACACTGACAATAATTACAGCTATAATCTCTCTCAGTCTCTTCACAAAAAGCTTCTGCAGAACTGTGTTATTAGGACAACTTCCTGTAAGTAGCGTGCCTATAATTCACTTGTGCTTAATGGATCCTACCGCACTGTATCCATTTTCCTTTATATTCAGAACTTTCTGAATGCTTTGTCACAGCTTATGATAGATGACAAATAGAACGCAACATCTTCCATTTAAACATCTAAAGAAATTGACGTAAGAATAAAACTACAGGAAATACCAATGTCTAATACAAATTGAACAAGCCTTTAAAGAACAGTATTTAATTCCACATTTTACGTGCTGCGTGGAAGAATACTTTTGAAATCTGGATAAGTCTGAAATGTTTTCCCCTCAATATACCCTCCTTCCAAATAAACCAGCCAATTTTATACATATCTACAATATTTAATAAAGATGTCAAAACCAGCCAAAGTTCTACACAAGTCTTTCAGCACTTAAAGAGAAACATTTAATTTGCTCCTCCTCAGCAAAATTAAATGAAAGCAAAACAGTCATTGAACAAAGGGAGCATTAAAACCAGTTCTCTCTGTGGGGAAAGGCAGTATCTTAATATGAGAATTGATATAATGAAAAACCTCAGGTTAATTCAAGCAGGTAGGAACTCAGATCTTATTAAAATGCTTGAATGCTTGTCTCCTAATCATAACTGATTGATCATAAGCGAGCAATTCTTTTGGAGTCTGAATTATTATTTTTTTTAAACATCAGAAATTATTTGTTGGGATCTTCTATACATTCTTTGGCTACATATGTTAAGGAGAAGTTAAATACACATGAAAGCTAGCTACAAGTAACTGAAAATAGTACACATTTACAGATTATACAGGAATCAGAGTGTAAATGCAAAGAAAGTTATTTTCAAAGACAAAATTATATACAAGATCAATGTCTACACCCCAAACATTAGGCTGTAAACAAACTTAACTTGAGATTCTCAAACTCTGAAATCTTGCAGAGCTTCTTGATCACCCAATAACTCAAAAACTGTTGCTTCAAGTTATCATTTCTACTTATTAGGTATAACCTGCAGTGTCTGTCTCCTTTTTTCATTTAAAAGAATAAAGAAGTTCAGATACTGCTCATATGAAGAACAGAAATACTGGTTGTATCCCAATATGGAATTATACATATTTTCTATTTTATTTTACTATATTTTCTTGTCTTCTGAAGGTCTGTAGGAATCAAAATATGAAAGAAGAAATCCCTATCAGTTTTCAGGAAAGGTTCGGGGTAACAGCGATCTCGTGAAAATGCTTAACTTTCTTCTTGCAGCATTTCTTCTATTTCTTTATCCCAGTTTTCATCACGTTTTTCTGATTCTGTCACCACTTCATACTCCTGCAGCTCTTGTTGTAATTCCTTTTCCCAGTCAGCAGTCTCTTCTGCAAAAGATGAGTAATATCTTATACTATCAAAATTGATTGTCACATGTTATTTATTTATATAAACTAGAAACTTGATTAATTTGCATTGAGTCTATCTTTCCTCTCTTAAACTTTATGAATAATTCTTCAAAGCAAAAGAAACTCCCATCTTTATCTTCTGACTGACAGTTCCATCAAGTGTCCCTTTGCTAACTAATTTCCTACAGACTTGCAATTTAAGTGAATCTCACTTTGTGCCTTTAAATGTTGGCATGGGAAAAAGCTGTGCTATTTAGAAAGTAATGAAAATAATAAGTTTGATGAATATACTGTTAGGAAGAAAAATCAGGCTCAAATAGGGTGAATAATTTTAAATATAGCTGATATTCTCCTCACTGACATTTGTAGCTAGGCAAACCCATTTAATCCAGGTTAAAGGTAACCATATTTCATACCTCAGGGCAAAAAGAAAATGAGTCAGAAGGCACACCTATGTTGTTAATCTGTTTAATTAACTCTGCCTTTGATATGAAAGAGCATGGGGGAGGAGGTGGGTTTTTGCTGTGTTACATGTCGGTTAGTACTTAAGCCTAGATACGAAGGTGGGTAATTCCACAGTCCAAGTCAGTAAGGCCAGCTGAGGTTTATATGAACAAATTACTCTTTAATGACTTATTGAAAAACTTCTAACGTAAATACCCACAATTAAATAAAGAAAAAATACATGCCGATAAGAATCTAGTAAAGAGTACAAGGAGGAAGAAGGTAGACAAAGGGTAGGAAGGTAGATGCTTTTATGAAAGAGCCATCTACAAACTGTTATGTGGACTGGAACTTGTCACAAATAACATTCTGCAAGAGACATTGACTGCAGAAAGAATTATCACTAATTTCATTCATTTCTGAAGAAGGGTCACAAACCTACTTTCCTAAATGTAACTACAGTACACATATAGATTTAAGTCAACCAATCTTAGAATTACTGTATTTGAGATATAACGTACTGGTAGTTTTTACCTTCTACTACTGAAGTCTCTTCTCTCTTTTTGTCTAGCACCAGTTGTTCCATTTCTTTTCTTAGGTCTTCCTGATTCAAATTACAGGCATCAAAAGCATCGCTCACAAATTCTGACACACCTGGACTCGTGGAAATCTCTTCCTCATCCTGCAATAAGATAGTTTTTTACAAGCTTATCCTAAAAGTGGGACACAGAATGGCACCAATGTAAACTTTCGCTCATGCAACTGACTGTCTTAAAGTACAGACAGAAAAAAAACCCCACCACAAAATAAAACCAAATACATTACTCCGTCAATTCTTTTCTTCATGAGCTATTTCCCTTTAAGAACGTTCTCTTAAAAACAAATTCTGTTTTTGTATTGTTTGAGAAACAAGAATAAGCTCTTAAGTAGTTTAGAAATGTACATAATGGACTGATACTAAGCTTTGACCATAATTCAGTAACGGCTTCCTACACGCAGAAAAGAGATAGAGGGGACCGTTCTCTGGAAGTAATTCCAGCCTAATTTAGTCCATTGCATGTTATTGCCAAGTGAATACACAGCTCTGCTTTTGCCAAGAGTGTTCTCTGGCACCGATTTAACAACCCAGAAATGAACAAGGGTCATAAGGTGTCTAAGTTAAAGGTTTTGCAGTATCAAAGCTACTCCCGCTGTTGCAATAATATTGCTATGGCAATATATGATTTCCTGCACTTAAGACTGACACTGTAGAAAACATAGCACACATTTTTATGGAGACATCCCTTGTGTTTAAATGTAACGCAAAACTTCTACTCTCAATGCTTTGGAAACGTTTCTTCAGATGAAAAAAGACAAAACATCTTTACTATAGTAATGTGCAGGATACTAATGAAAGCATAGTTCAGATACGCTGCTGTTTCTACTACTGAAAACAAGTATCAAAACAGAACAGTAGTACTTTAACACCAGACCGTCAGATATTGCTATAGTTTCATATCACAGTGTATTCAATAGGATGGATAATTACTTAAGAAACGACAGTTTCACACAACAAACAGCAAATAAAAATCTAAGCATATTTACCTCTTGAGATTTCATCTGAGGCTTTATTGTTACAGGTGGTGTTTTTGGCCGTATTGTTTCTAGCAAGAGGGGAAAAAAGAGGTCATTACATTTTAATATTAAAGAGCTCATTCATTTTAAATAGTTACTATAACGTCTGAGGAAATCTGGTAGGCTAAGGCTGAATTCAGCTACAGGTGAAGTACTTACAACAAAAGCAAAAACAGAGCCACAAATTTCTGTTTTTAATTAAAGGCAAATTCAGCATATCATTTTCTTATTATAAATCTGAAGTTAAATTACAGGAACCCTCCTGCCCCACTAAACAATCCAAAGAACCACATAAATAGGAATAGCTGGAAAAATGCCTTCTATAAAATGCTCACAATAGCATTACATGCTACAAAATCTTTGAAGTTACAAAGGTGTAGACTTCCTCAGGAAGTCCAGTTATCACCTATTGTACAGCTTAACGCTCCCTTGCCTGTATACTTCTACTGACATAGGTATCAGTTAGCTCTTTACGTACAGCAGACTATACCTGCGTGCACACCCCAGAACATGAACCAGAACTAGAACGCTCCAAAGTCTTACCTTATTTCATACAGGCAGAAGTCATTGAAAAACAAACTATAGAAGCTGTTCCAAATTTTCTGGTAAAACTCACTGTATGTTCTAATTTAGTAGCATGGTGCAAAGGAGACAGTGGCTGCTTACAAAGAAGGAAAGATCTTTTTCTCAGAACAAGAACACTCCAGGTTTTTCTCCCCACGTGGTTAGTGAGGCAGAAGAGTCACAATAATGAGCCAAGTGGCTTCAAAAACAACTAATGCACAGGGCAAGTTGCAATAGAGATGAAGTGCTTGCTTAGCAGTTTATGTGTTTAAACATGCAAAGCAGTTGTGAACTTGCAGCTGTGTTTATTGCAGGTGGATCCTTCCTGCTTATGCAGTAATTTTTGAAGAGGGACTTCTTGCAGGTTTAATTTCCAAGATCAGCTCTAATTATAATAATTCTCTAATTGGTAGCTGTCTCTGCTTGTAAAGCTCAACTACTCAATGGCCACTGCTCTGTTACATGCTCTTTCCTCCTCCCCCTCCCTAATCTTCATAGGATCTGTTATTGTACCCAATACTACATCCAAAAAAGTTCCACTACTCCTGACTCGGGGATGCTGTAGAACATGACACAAAACTTTGCTCTTCAACAGTGAATCCCATAACACTGGGAAAGAGGTGCCTCAAGCTCCAGACCTTCTCTCATGCAGATGCAGCACATCAGTTCTGTACTGGGCGAAGCACCAATCCAATGTCACTAACAGACCATTAGCACTGCTCTGGATCTAGGTTGGCATCATCTCCTCTACTGCTGATAAGACAACTTAATTCCCAAGTAAACAGTTCTACCAAGAGAAGGAGCAGAACTTGGCTTTTTTTTCTTTTTTTAATAGAACATATAAACACATGGCTTCTAGGCCAGAATATGGAATGTTTTCCTATTATTCACTCCTAACTACCATGACTGACATGAAACTCTGTGAAAACAGCATGCAAGGAAAAGAAAGAGATGAAATGGAAGGCAATTAATTCTACTGTACAGACATGAGTCAGCTTTGGGAAGACACTGAACGTTATGAGAAGTTACCAACAAGAAATTACTTCTAGTTTTAACCTCCAATTAGCGAATTCAACCTTCAAAAAGGTCATATAACATAATTCAGAGCTCTCCAAAGCCAGTAAATATATCTCTGCCATTACATAAAATATAGTCACTGGGGCAGTAAATCTATTTGCATATCCTATACTGGTCTTCTGAATCACGTGAGATCCTTAACAGGTCAGAAGGTGATGTGTTGTTCAACCTAAATGAAAATGTTTCATTTTCAGTCACAGTGGTAAGTTTACTAGAAAAGCTCTTTGGGTATTACCCAGCAACTTCGATTGGAAATTTCCAAGTGTTTGGATGATTCAGAGGTAACAGTTCTGTTATTTAATACATTCAGGTGCTCTGTCTCTCCTGCAGAGTTGAGACATTTCCATTAAAACAGCAGCACCCTTAACAGTGTCACAATACCTGTGAGAATACAACTATGCAATGAAGACTCCATTGGCACCAGTCTGCTTTGTTCATTCTAGATGGGGACTTTGCCTATACTAACACACATGAACCATGAATGCCACCCCAGCTGTTATCCCCTGATAACTCTCCCTTCACCCCAAAGTTCAGCTACCTGTATCCATGGAACCAAGGCTCAGCTGAGTAAACTTAGCTCAAACCACACAGCAAATTAGCAGTTTGTGCAAAAGGGCTGTGAAAAAGTACATATGAAGATAAGAAAAGTCGCTTTACAGACTGAAGGAGACTTACAAAGATGGGATCAACAGCAGTGCAGGACTCAAGAGGAAAAATAAAAATATGGAAAGGTATAATATCTGAAAAAGGGAAGTCAGTTTGACACTGATCAGCTGATTATCAGTCAAGCTGGCTGTCATCAGGACACCAGCACTGGTGGCTCTGATGATTGCTTTTTGATGCTGGGAGGATATATAAATCTGTTCCAAGGTACAGCAAAGGCTTCCTCCTCCTGCCCAACGCCTACCTAACATGCAGATTCCTCTGGGGTGATGAGTGTACTCATTAGACTATGATTTTATAAGCTATGACTGTATCTTAGCCAGAATCTGCTTTATACTCTAAAGCTGCTTTTATTCCTGCTTGAAGAATTTGTCTGCATGCAGGTAAAGATGCCCAGTGACTCAGAAGAGGATCAGTAACTATACACTGATATAAATTGATCAGCATAACTGAGAAAGCCTATGTTAAGGTAGCTCGTTCATCTCAAGACTGAATCTCAAGTAGCCTTACGTACCTATCTTGCTCCAATTCTTGAATACATTGCATGTCTTTCCATGTCCTACACACGGCTGCCTCCACCACCACAGTAATTTTACCCCCCCATATCACTGACTTATTTCCATCTGGCCTGAGGCTTATGCAAAAAAGAAAAAAGTGCTTAAACAAGTAAGAGCAAAGTGCGTGCCAGCTGGCTGGGCTGGCTAGTGCATGCTGCCTTACAGGTAAACCAAAGCTACCTCTGGCTTCTGACAGGTCAAAATAGTGCACCAGAGACCACTAGTGGCTGAGACCTGTTACAAATCAAGTACCGCATCTCATCTCTTGGGACTTGCATCGTTATGGCAAAGTTGGGTGAAATAGGAAAACTGATTAAAAAGCACTGAGAATCCCCTTCTCTGTCTGGTCAAACAGGCTGAGCATGGTGATAATCCAGGATAAAAATTCTGGCACCTGATACATATGGTCAGTAAACAAATTAATGAGCTGTGACAATACAAATCCTTTCCATACCTGGCAGTTGACTATCCTCTTCCCTGCCTTTGTTCTCTTCTTTTCCTGCTGCTTGCTGTTGAGCAGCAAGTGCGGTGAGTTGTGCAGACTGTTTAATTAGGGATACTCTGTAGAAATAATTTCTCCAGAACACTTCTTCCTTTACACTAGAGAGAACAAACAGATACTGATTACTACATATGGAAATATAGCTTCTCCTAGCACCTACCAATGAACTAAAAGGAAATATACAGAGGGAAGGAGTAAGCAGAGCTGTCACAAGTACAAACTTTGACATATGTGATATACACAATTAATATATATATATATTTAATATATATATATAAATCTACCATTATACAAAGTCTTGATCTCTTCCACAACAGTTACACTGGGCTCAAAATACAATCAGGTGTTATTTAAAAAAAAGAAAAACAGAAAGCTAACATCATGCAGTAATACATAATCTGGTAAAACATTATGCTGTTATATTCCTCTGAGTTTGTTAACATTTTCATCATTTCCTCTATAAACTCAACACCCTTTTAACAGTCTTTATCTGTACATTCCTTAGACCTCAGGTGCAACTGTAATCTTTGATTTACAAGTAGAAGCCAGTCTGAGATGACAGTAGAAATATTCCACAACCTGGCACATCTTTCAGCATGTCTGTGGGACCTCCCATAATTAATAAGTGCCATTTGGGAAATAGCCACACCACAATCAGGCAAACCAACAAACCAACTGAAAAACATCAAAACCACCTATTGAGAAATGAAGCAGGGCAGGCAAGGGGAGCAGGACCAAAGGCTGAAGACAGAGCATCAGTGACAGATCTGATGAAGACCTAAAATAGGCCAAAGAGCTGACTGAACAGAAACAGAACAGAAGCAAACAGCAGGAAAGGGGTAAAAAGAATAAGGAGAAGGGAAGCTTTATAAAACAGAAAAGCTCACTAAAAGCATTTTATCTTCCCCCTCCTTTTTCCATCCTCAGACATGGAGACTAATATTGGGAACTCCTACTTAACAAGGATTCTGACTGTTGAATGAAACAAGCTTAGAGAGCAGAACCTCGAATGGGACAACAAATGAGAACAGAATTAGAATAAAAGTGGGATCAAGAAGCTATACTGAAACTAAGTGCTGGGAAACATATTTTAGTTGGGTCTGCTGGAAGGGGTAACAATAGAGTGTCTCTCATTATTTCTCTTGCTTACAGTAATACTGTTTTTCAATATTTTTTTTCAGCCATTTCTCCAGGGGCCCTCTGACTACCTGTGATCACCTCCAATGAGGTGTGAATCACACCACTTTGATTAAAATAAATAAATAAATAAATATCAAACCAACAAACCTGCTGCTGCATTTATCTTTGGTTGGGAACTAAACTTGCAATTTAACACAGCGGATCTAGTAAAAAAATTAAGACCTCTCCCATACTGAAATCAAAGGGTCCTTAGTAATTCTGAATTTCTAAGACTTCTGCTCCTTCCCTTCATTGCTAAGCTGCAATGCACATGCAGCATTTTATGTATTTAAAACGGGTAGACACAAAATACAGAGGAAGTAGATAAAAGAACTGAAGGAAGTAGGAAAAAAAGAATAATATACAAATATTTACAGACACACTGAAAATACAGTGATAAAGATCGTCAAAAAATTACTTACTGTTTAGGAACGAGGTCAAACCTCATCCTATTGAGTAGCTGATCTTCTTGTAACATCACCATTGCAACAGGGTACATTTGATCAAAGTCAAAATTAAACTGAACACCTGCTGGAGGATCCCGCAGAAAATTTCGTTTATCCTTTGAAGAACATATGACAGTCATTAACTGACACCAGAAAAAGGATATCACTTTTCACATACAAGACCAGCAAAACAATCCCACTTCTCACATACTTCTATCATACCATAAAAGTGTACATTCTTCTATAAAAGCAAAAACATTGTATTGTTGATCTTACAGTAAATAGAATACTTACTGCTGATAAGGCCAGTATTTGTTGTTGAATTGTCTCTTCCTCATTGCTGTCTACCCAGGGAGGAACTGCTGCTTCTGTTACGGAAAGGAGGAATGTATATTTGTGTTTGTGGAACTTAGGAAAAAAAATAAGTCACAAAAATAAGCAGCTTTGCATCACTGTTAGTTCATTGTTCCTTTTTCCTAAACTAAGCTCAAGCCATAAGACTTCCATAAGGTCACTCTAGGTATGGATCCTGATTTATCAGAGGTAAACAATACTTCAAGTAGTTGCTGACTTAAGTCATTTTAAAACAAAATGTTGAGGTTTGTTCCTATATGTTCAGCCAGAACTTAACTGCCTCTTAGTTTAGTTACTGCAATAACAGCTGTGCAGCTGGGTAATCTGACTGCCAAGAGAAATTTCTAGACTCACTTTAAATCACAGAATCACAGAATGACCCGGGTTGGAAGGGACCTCAAGGATCATGTAGTTCCAACCCCCCTGCCTGGCAGGGCCACCAAACATACACCTTTACTAGATCAGGTTGCCCAGGGCCCCGTCCAACCTGGTCTTGAACACCTCCAAGGACGGGGCATCCACAACCTCCCTGGGCAGCCTGTTCCAGGGCTTAACCACTCTCCTAGTGAAGAACTTCCCCCAGTGCAAACTTTGTCTACATTAAGTATTCAAAATAATTTGCTAGTATATTAATTTCCATGCACTCAGAGGACACAAATTCCTTACAGAAGGAGAAAAACAGTTTAAAAATGTATCATAATTGCAGTAAATTAAACCTGGAATAAACATACTGCAGTTGACCTGCTTTGTATATTTACAGATACTCACATAATATTTCTGTAGGCTGTACACATACAAAAGCTATTCTACACTAGAAATCTCTTCATTGTCAATATAAATTTGGCCAGCAGAGATACTATAACTCATCTGAACCAGTTAATAAATAATTATTGTGCATTTAACTATGCATTTTTGCCTGTACAAGTGGTATAAGCAAGCTCTTTCATCCTCATGGATTCCCATGCTGATGCTAATGTTTCTTCCATTAGGCCATCTCTATCTCCCCTTTACTGTCAATCCATGAAACTTGTAGAAATATTTATGAAGATGTCAAGGTTTACCGACAGATACAGAATATGTAACATACAGAAAAGCATGATCACAGAAGTGGCACTGTAAGAGAAAACCAACGCACATATGCTACCTTAAGAAGGTATGAAAAAATTCATCATGATCCATTTAAAATAGCACATTTTCTAGATTAATAATAAAAAGCCACTAATTATTCAAAATGTATCACATTATTGTATTCAGTTACATTACAAAAGATTAAGTCAATGATGAAGCCAAATGTAGAAAAAAGTGCTTAATTTAAAGTTCCAGATAGGTTCTCTGATCTCAATAGCACAAAAGGCAGATAATTCAAAGCATCTAGATCACAGATAATTATAAAGCAAATGAGTTATGGGAAAGCAGAAGAGCTGTTATGCCTTCAATATAAGCAGCACAACTATTCCTACAGCGACTCATTAGACACTATAATACAATGCCTAACTCACATTTCCTATTTCATTATGAAAGCATGATATGATTGCTAAAGCTTAAAGGAAAGTTAATTGGCATAATAATTTACAGTAAATACAGTCTTACAATTCAAAACAAGCCTAAGAGATCAGCTTTGCCAGCATGCTAATCTTTTAGTTGATTTTAAAAAGCTGAGTTTGGTTAAAAAAACAAACAAATTTAATCTTAATAGATAACGAAACAATGACACTGCTTAAAAACATCATATTCCTGTCCCATAGTATATGTTAAGTTTGGCTATAGAAATGTTTCCTTACACAGAAATCTGATGGGCTGTGCTTAGATACAGCTCA
This sequence comes from Coturnix japonica, assembly GCF_054131305.1. NCBI lineage: Eukaryota > Metazoa > Chordata > Aves > Galliformes > Phasianidae > Coturnix > Coturnix japonica. The sequence continues at coordinate 111,376,941 of NC_140663.1, forward strand.
AATACCCAGGTATCTTTAACATTTTAGTTTGTTATGTCATGCATTGCTCAAAACAGCACACATTACCTGATTTTTTTGTTTGCTGCTCTTGGACAAACTTCTTTTGTTCCTTCTGAAAGTCTCCAATAATTGTCTAAAATAAAAAGCAAGGAACCTCACTAAGTAAAACATGTTATACAAATACAAACAAACACTCCTTCAAAGTAATATTTATAACTTTATCAAGTTCAGCAGATGAAAAACACAAAGGCAAATCCCAGCTTACAGACCTAATTTAAACATTAACATACTGTTTACACATTTACACACATTTCATGTATGAAATAGAGACAAAAATTACCACCTGCTTTCACCAACACTTCAAGATACCCTTGGCCTTGTAGAAAGATTCGAAATATACCCACTGCAATAATCAGACCTATAAAATTATTAGGTATGATTTTCAGTATGTCTGCTTAGCTGAATGCTGAAAAATGTACAGCACAAGATAATGTTCAGATATATCCTTTACAGAAATTCACAGAATCACAGAATTGTAGGGGTTGGAAGGGACCTCTAGAGATCATCGAGTCCAACCCCCCTGCCAAAGCAGGCTCCCTACACCACGTCACACAGGTAGGCGTCCAGGTGGGTCTTGAATATCTTCAGAGAAGGAGACTGCCCAGGGAGATGGTGGAGTCTAATTTTTCAATTAACATTGAAAAAACTGGAAATGGTCACAGAAGAGGTACATACTTGATGTAAAACAGCTTTGTACATTTAATAGTGAAATGCTTAGGGATTTCTGAGGCAGGAATGCCATAATCTAGGTAATAATGCAATACTGTAAGGCCATTTCAGTGATTCAGCATTTTGGCTTTAGATTAACATCAGTGAGAGAACTACTGCAGTGCCTACGATAACAGTAGATCGCTGCGGTTCCCTCTGGTTACAAGTTATCTGAGTTTTCAGTACTTACAGAATATAAAAATTATATATATTCTGCAGTATGTTCTATAAACATTATTGTTTCTGTAATAAATGATCAAAGAACCTTCTTATCTATTTTCACTCCATTTTTCCAGCATATGGATTTGTGCTAGATAGACTCTATTATATTGGCATAGAAAACATAACTGTTATCATACATAGACAGCTGTCCTCAAAAAGTCAATGTAATTTGGAGATAAACTTCAATCACAAATTTTAGAAGTGCCATTTGATGATTTATTTGGTAGATGACATGAACATCGATTATACCAAAAAACTGAGCCAATGACAGTGGCGCAGTGGTAGGAATGCCACTTTGCAACACCGGGGTCCAGGTTCGAATCCCCCCTGTGGCGCAAGTGGTAGAGGTGCCGCTCTGCTACACAGAGGTTCGAATCCCGGGGGTTGGACTCGATGATCTCTAAGGTCCCTTCCAACCCGCACCAGACTGTGATACTGTGAAACTGAACGTAATACATACTGTATTTTAAATCAACAAATAAGGTAATGCTTTAGTTCCCCCAAAAAGGTATATAAAACAAAACTGCAGGAGAGAGCTGGCTCCATCTTGCATTCCAACACTTGTGGATGCACAGACACACCACAGCTGGGTTGTGTCTGGTCAGTTCCCTTCCCCTTCCAAGCTACTTTTGCTCACAAACCAAACACTACAAGGTACCGATTGGTTTTACTTTCACCTGCCAAGTTCATAACTGAAACACTGTTGGAACACTTGCTGCAGAATTTAAACAACTGGAGCCAGAAGAGAAGAGCATTAAGAGCAAAAGATCATTGCCAGAATAGGATCATAGTATGCTTTTTCATTTACTCACTGGTCTTACAAAAACATACACGTGTAGCTCTAGGCCCTTACTGTACAATATCCACAAAACTGACCTAATTTTGAACCTTGCTTCAGGTAGGCATTTAAGATACAGAGGCTATACAATGTCTTCCCACTTAATTAGAAAAAGAAAAGTAATTACATCCCAGACATGCCCAACTGTCCAATTTTTTCAGACTTTCATTCTGTTTGTAGTGCGTGGGGACAGGACTAGGGGTAATGGGATGAAACTACAGCATAGGAAGTTCCGCATGAATGTGCGGAAGAACTTCTTTATGGTGAGGGTGACGGAGCACTGGAACAGGCTGCCCAGGGAGGTGGTGGAGTCTCTTTCTCTGGAGATATTCAAGACCCGCCTGGACGCCTACCTGTGTGACGTGGTGTAGGGAGCCTGCTTTGGCAGGGGGGTTGGACTTGATGATCTCTAGAGGTCCCTTCCAACCCCTACAATTCTGTGATTTTGTGTGTATATATATATATATATATATACACAATATATATACTATATATATATATATATATATCACACAGAATCAAGACGTTGGAAAGGACCTACAAAATCATCTAGTCCAACCATCCTCCTATCACCATCACTACCACAAGCTACTGAACCACATCTCATAGCACCTCATCCAGATGCCATTTCTTATTTTCTTTCTCCAGTACAACTATATCCTGAAGGAAATGAGTATCGGTGCAGCCTTGAATAAAGCAGAGTTGACCATTGCTCTTCTACCCTGAACAAACATTTTGGTCCTACCATTTATCATGGCAGGAGATATGCGCTACTGAAACACACAATTCCTAAAGCCAGCTTAAAGAAATTTTATTACATGCCAGATTTACAATACAACAGTAAGCAAGCAGATATTTCAGACCAAGAATTGAGAAATAAAATACCTTATCAATGATACTGTCGATCTTCCCTTCTTCTACAGACTTCTTAATGGTCTGTGCTGTTTCGGCAACGGATTCAGATATCTTTTTTGTAGCAGCAGTGGCAAAATTGAAGAGGTAACCTTCAATATAGACAAGAAGAAAAACAGCTGAAAAAAGATTTCTCTTCATCCAAGACTGGTACCAGATTTTCCTTTCTCTTTAAACATTTGGATACTCATGAAGTGACACAACATGCATGAGAGTTCTGATAAGGAATACTACAGATTCCTTTAAAATTCTTAAGATTGAAGTTTGCCCATCTCTACTTGGTGTCTTCTTTAGAGCTCCATTACAAACAGTGTAACACTGTTTATTCCTCTGAACAGGTTCAGGGTTAAGCTGCACAGGCAGTTACCCTGTACTGTAAAGTTCTTAATTAAGGAATTAGAAGAAACTTGAGAAAGTTTCTTCTCAGAGAAGCAAGAACTCTACCAGGAACCTTTAGAAATATTAAATACCAGTTTATTGACAGAAGATCTTAAAACAACACTTGCCCTGTTTACTTCTCAGATAATTACATGATGTCAGAAGCACTTTAATCAGATGTATTATTCCTGTAATATCACTGCTATAGTATAAGTACCAGAGTAAATAATAATTCTAGGGTCAGAAGTGAAGAAGTAATGACGGGTCTAAACTACACAAAAATTCAAGTTCTTTATAGGTTGGAAACATAAAATAATAACAACAACAACTTTAAGATGTTAAAAGTAGTTGAACTGTTCTAACACTGCTGTTCACCACTGGTAGAACGAGGCAACATTCAAGCTACCTTCTGGAAAGCTGACTGTTGTTCTTAGAATCATCTATTCTTTCTTAATGTTATCACCGAATCAACACTGAAAAATGCAAAGGTGTAGCCAAGTCCTTCCACAAGCCAAGTTTCTTTTAATTCGTAACTTATTTCTATCACAGATTTGTGGCAACTAAAACTAAACTATTTTCTAGCACTTGCTAGCATCTTTCTCATCTGTTTATCAGGTCTTACATCCCATCACTTGCTTTCTATTGTATTTTAAAAGAAGTCTATTTTCTATGTTTTGCATAGAGGAATACAGCACCACCCCTTAGAACAACAGAGAAAACAACAGCCTACTATACTCTCCCCTCCCCACAAGCTTTTATTGGCTCTTTTGTGTATCACAGAATCATCAAGGTTGGAAAAGACCTAGAAGATCATCTAGTCCAACCATTACCAATACTTCCCAGCTAAATCATATTCCTCAACACAACATCCAAACGTTTCTTGAACACTCCCATGGTCAGTGACTCCACCACCTCCCTGGGCAGTGCATTCCAATGCCTGGAACCTTTCTAATCCCCCTTCCCTGGAAGCATTCAAGGCCAGGCTGGATGGGGCTTTGAGCAACCTGGTTTAGAGGGAGATGTCCCTGCCCATAGCAGGGGGTAGGAACTATGTTTTCTTAAAGGTCTCTTCCAACCCAAACCATTCTATGATCCTTTTCATCCTGACCTCCTTTGATGTCACAGGCAATGGATCCACACCTCACCATACCAAATTCTTACTACCATAGCAAATTACAGGATAAATGTTTTTGTCACTAACATCCTATATTCTTCCTCCTGAAAATTCCAAGTACCCTTCTGGACAACCAGAGTAGATTAGGACCTACTTACAAGAACAAACAGACACCTGACCAATCACTACAGTCAATTTGCTGCATTTCAGAAAGCTCAAAATACGTATATTAAAGAAACACCTCAGACTGACGTCTCAGAAGACACCGAGCCAGAATTTCAGGGAACACCTTTAGTACAGAGCTACACTTTGTATTAATTTTACCTAAGAATCTACACTAGTAATGCACAATTCCTACCTACAGCCCTACCTCTCTACAAATGACTTCAATATAATAATCAAACAGACACTGCATACCTATAAGGAATTAAAGAAACGCCCACACCACTTTAAAAAGCATGTGATTTGTATGTATGCATTGCTTTACTCATAGCGCCAATATGTAAAGAAACGCTGTTCACTTAGTGAGACATGATAACCTAAAGGAACACCTGAAGCCATTTGCTTGGTTACTATCTCAAATACACAACAAACGTTACACAACGGCTGTTATACAGTCATCAACAAGTGTGACTTAGGAAAGTAACTGAGATAGTTTCCTATCTTAGTTAACCTGACCCAAAGTATCATTTACATCTAGGAATATTACATCTGCTTGGGGGCTTGTTTTGCTATTCACTTGTTTTTTCAAGTATTGTGGCCACCTTGCTTAGTGATGCAAAGTAAACATAAGCTACACTGGGGTTATAATTACCTACAGAGAAGGCAGCTCTTTAAGCGCGTGGGGATGAGAATAACCATTTAACCTAAAACCTACATGCAGTTGTTCAGTTCAGTTAAAGCTCAGTGCCAATGAGTAGCACCAGGGGATTTACCAGTAACCATGCACTGAACTGATCTGCCTTCACTCCTGTTGCTAGTCTGCCTTACTCTCACTATACCACGGGTAGTTAGTCTGCCTTATTCTCACTATAACACGGGAGATTCGCTGTCTTTAAGGCTACATCACTACTATTTCTAAGCAGACACATCGCTGAGCTCCTGGAGCACGTCCCAGGCAGGACGGGGCAGGACAGAACACAACAGGACACTCACTGCCGAATCCCTTGGCCTGGTTGAGTAGCGCATCCGTATCCTCCTGCGGCTCCGCCCGCTCCTGGCTCTGCGCTGCCGGCTCCGCATCCAGCTCCTCCGCGGGGCTGCTCCCCTCCTCGGCCACCAGCAACTTCTCCTCTCCCGCCCGCTCCAGCCCCAACCAGCTGCCCAGACCGCGCAACATGGCGCGGGGGCGGCCGCGCAGGCAGCGTTTAACGGGCGCTCCAACGACCGGCCCCACTCTCCACACGGACTAACAGACCCCTCGCTCCTTCCGCATACGCCACGTCCGGCTGCAGGGGCGGGGTTCTGCCTGAGGGCGGGGCTGTGGGGTGGGCAGCGTGCGGTGCTCGCGTGGGTCCGTGTCCGCCTGCCTGCTCCCCTTCCCGCGTGGAAGGTAACGCCCCGCTGCCTGCTCCGGAGGAGGGGCCCTTTCTTCCCTCGAGACTGTGCGAAGCGGGTTATGGTACGGGGGTGAAAGTGGCCCCGCCAGTCGCCTCGGCCACTATGGCCGCCCTATGGGAGCGGGAGCACCGCCGGGCCCTGCCTGTCCCACTGTAGGACAGGCAGTGTGTATAGGGATGTGGTGTAGGGAGCCTGCTTTGGCAGGGGGGTTGGACTCGATGATCTCTAGAGGTCCCTTCCAACCCCTACAATTCTGTGATTCTGTGAGGGCCGTGCGCTGCCTGTTGCTGCTCCATGAGCTCGTGGGGGTAACACTGAGCCGTTTTCTGCTCTACTCGAGCTGCTTTCCAGCCCCCGGCAGGTGCTTGCTGCCACTGCCCTCCCTTTGGTTTTCATTACCTTTTTTTCATCATCTCTTGTGGGTAGTACCGTGGTACTTAGGAGTAGCGGTGGTTTCTGTAAGCACGAAAGTTCAAGCTGTCTGCAGGGCGTGTGGCAGCTTGTGGAGCCCTGGAGAAGAGGGAACTTGGTGGCTTCGGTATTTAGGGAGAGAAAAAGAGCTGGCTACTATTTCCAGCAGCTCGTGTGGTTTCCCAACCCACCTGGCATGTGTTATGTTGTGAGTAAATAGTGGGTTTCCAGAGCTGTAGGGAGATAGGGAAAGCTGTGCTTCTGAAAGTAGCAGCTCTTGGTTGGGTTCATGTCAGGAGAGTGGTGGGGTCTGTGAGTCTTGAAATGGCACGTGTTGAAGATATATGCATTTCATTTCTTCATTCATCAGTTTCTTGTTTCTTGCTTTATGCTACTCTGCAGTTCTGTTATTAGCATCTTTACGGGTTGTGAAGGGGAATGGAAGGAAATTTCCTCCTTGTTTTCTTTAACTTCTGTTAGTGTTTGCTGCATGGTGACCTCTCACTCTGTAAATTCTAAGGGTTCTTTTCTCCTGGATTAAATGCTTTGGTTGCTGCATCCTCTTTGTTCATACTGGCAGAGAAATAATACTCTGTTAATTTCCTGCTATCCACTGTAAAAGCATTGATAACAAGCATTGTTGCCTTCTTGACCTCTGACAGCTGGAGCTCTAGGCCCTATTTATGTTAATTAATAACATCAGAGGAGCAGTTATTCTCTTGCTACTGCATCCTACCAGTGTTTAAAGAACACTGTGCTGACTCATCTTATCATGAACTCTTTCAGATCACACGCTATTACATGCTGTTTTGAACAGTTTGCACGTGTAGGTAAGGAAAGGTTATTCTTGACCCCAAGCCTTTTGCTTTGTGGCAATGCTGTGACATGGGGAAGTTGGCCATATTGGAGGCCACATGACACAGCTCTGTGCTATCCAAGGTTGCAGTTCTGACTTTGTGTGTCGTCACTTTGAATGTTTCTTTACATCTGCAATTTAAAACTGGCTTAGCTTTGTTTTTTGCTAGTACAGCATCAACTTTTCTACCTCATGGTCCAGAGAGGCTTGGGTTTTGTTTTTTTTTTCCCTCTGTAATTAGTTGGGGAGTGAGTGGGTATGTGAAGAAAGACTAATAGGCTCACGGTTAATATGCTGTCATGCAAATGTGGATGTTTTGGTTCAGTTTTTCTTGCTGTTATATTCCATTGATGTATAGGATGTTGTAGGACCTTTGGTGAAATACTTTGTATGTTGTGAACTAGAGAGGAGAATAATGTAGTGGATGATACAGAATGCTGGTTTTATTAGATACTGGTAGCTATAGGCTGAAGGTTTTGAAGGTAGATCTGCCAAGGAGAGGATGTGATTGTTCTGGCTAATGTAGCAAGGAACAGTGTTAGAGCTAACTTCTCAAAACATAAATGAAGCAATTGATTTCTTTAATTCAGGAAGAATCTAGGGTGAGATTAGTCTTGCCTAACTTGTGGTTCTAAAAGGTGGTTGGCTGTTCCTGTCATGTTAGAGAAGTCAGTTGAGTTATACCTGTTTTGGTGTCTTCACAGGGCAGTGCATCTAATTAGTATCTCAGTTTTCTCATTGATTGTGGAGAGGATTTAGACATCAAGCTTAAATAGTAACGTACAACGTGGGAGGGATTCTAAAGTGGTGATTTTGTTGTCTGTTCCTGAAAGTCATTTCAGTGTTGATTCTTTGCATAGCGAGACTGTTATTCCCCAGGATGAATTTGCATTAATCAAATGTATCTTTGTCATTTTAGATTTCCAGCGCAAAATCTGTGTGCTTGATCTGATTTTCCAATGAAGTACATCCTTGTAACTGGTGGAGTCATCTCGGGTATTGGCAAAGGGATCATTGCAAGCAGCATTGGCACCATACTGAAGTCATGTGGTCTGCGTGTCACTGCAATCAAAATTGATCCTTACATAAACATAGATGCTGGAACGTTTTCACCATATGAACATGGTATGAAGAACAGCGCTGTTCCATTTTGTAGTAAATATTTACATATTTAATCACGTGTTTTTAAAACAAGCAAACACACAAAAAACAGTAGTACAGTAGTTATTAGTCATTTTATCATCTATTTGACAATGCAAACTTATTCCCTTCTGTGTGTTTTCAAGGGTGTTGTCTGCTCTAAGTAAAGAGAGGAGCCTATTGGAAGATAGGTCTGTGTGTATAGACTTACTTTCTATGAAATTCTGCTTTGTTGAGAAAATCCTGGCTGTGGGCCTTGTTCAGTGTATGCTGTCTTCTGTTCAACATGAAAAAAATTGGAGTAGTACAGCTTCTCACTAGTGTCAAGTGACAGGATGAGGGGAAATGGCTTCAAGTTGCATCAGGGAAAGTTTAGGCTGGATATTAGGAAGAACTTCTTTACAGAAAGGGTAGTTAAGTACCGGAATAGGCTCCCCAGGGAGGTGGTTGAGTCACCATCCCTAGTTGTGTTTAAGAGCTGTTTGGATGTGGTGCTCAGGGATATGATTTAGTGGAGGATTGTTAGAGATAGGGTACTATGGTTAGGCTACAGTTGGACTTGATCTTCAAGGTCTTTTCCAACCTGGGTAATTCTATGATTCTATGAGAACATATTTGAAGCTGTACTGCTGGACAATCAGCTGTGAATGCTGCTACCTGGGTATCAGCGTCTCTAGCATGTCATCATGAGAGTTAGATTAAGCTTTTGTTTTAGTTGATGAAGGTCAGGTAAAAACCCTCCGTGGAGCTTAGAAAGCTGGCTAGTCTTATTACTTAAAAATAGATGCTTTTAGTTTGGGTGGCTTGTATCGATTACTTTGATGAGCTGCAAAGCAGTCTGATAGGCATTTATAATGCTGAACATTCTCCTGTCATGCGTGGTATTAGTATGTCTATTGAAACCAGTGGCTTTCAAAGTTCCCAAACACCTTCAGACAAGAGGGATTTCTGATTTGTTGTAGTTGTCAACTTTTGCCTGCTTAGTTTTAGTCTATATCAACATCTTTGGAACTGAACTGAAAGCAGTGCGCAAGACCTCACTCAAAGCCAAATTGATCTAACCCAGTACTCCTGCACGTTCAGACTGCTACTGAGGCAGTTTTCCAAGAATATTCTGCCTTTACTTTTGATCATAAGATTCCTGGAATGACTTAGATTTTGAGGATGATTTTTGTTGAGGGTGTTTGTTTTTGTTAAACTGTTCACCGGAGTGTTGTATCTAGATGGGATATATATTTTCATAGTCCACATCATGCCTTCAGGGGAGTTCCTTCTTTTTGTGTCTTGTGCACAGCTTTCTAACTATATCTCAGGATCTAGCAGTTATGATTTCTATAGAAACTGGATTCAGAAGAGACTCTTCAGAGATTTAAGGAAAATATGAGAATATTTTAATTATACTTTTATTTTTTCAGGGTCAGAAATAACTATTGCTGTGTTCATATTGAACCAATTACATAAGTAGAAACAATAATAGCGAACACATTTGAAGAAGCATTTTATGCTCATCATAACTTTACTCTTGGATCAAACCTTATTCAGTAAAAGTTATTATTAAAATTTATGATTCCTGGAAGTTACTTTCTCCCGATCAGGGATTGTATTGGGCTGCTGAAATACTTGAATGGTTTTTAAGTCTTAATATTTTAACTCTTAGTATTTTAACAATATTATTTAAATCTGTATTAAAAATATCTCTGACTGATTTGTGACATTAGGTGTAAATGCGATGACTCAATATGAAGTCGCACAGTGACAGCACAAGTTGCGGGATGTATTTTATCTATATACCATTTCAATATGTATATTACAAAAAATGTATATTTAGTTTGAAGATACATTTGTAGTTCTCTTGATCTGATGTGTGCTCAGTAGAGTTTAGCTATTTTATTACTTTGCTATATGTTATGGTTTTCTCCCTAAGCTTTCTTTATGTTATTTTTAATATTTTCACTTTTTTTTAATTTTTTTCTTTCAGGAGAAGTATTTGTACTGAATGATGGTGGAGAAGTTGACTTAGATTTGGGAAATTATGAGAGATTCTTGGACATTAATCTCTATAAAGATAACAATATCACCACTGGAAAGATATATCAGCATGTTATCAATAAAGAAAGGCACGGTGATTACCTGGGAAAGACTGTTCAAGGTGATATTTTCAGTTCTGTGGCATGCTAGTCCATCCAGTCTTCCTAAAAGTGGCTAGAACAAGCTGTGTCTTGCTATGTCAGCTTATTCCTCTCTCCATTCTAGGTAATACAGGCATGTTTTTGTAGTGGAAGACTTCTGAGTTCAAGGAAGGGAGGAATATATTTAAAAAAAGAGAATGCTTGTTGTTTCCATTTGACTTTCTGCTCCTTTCTCCCACTTTTTCCGCACCAAACAAATAAGCATTTCAGTCTAAAGTTGGATATGTTTGCCTTACTACTCCTGCTTTGTCTTGTAGTCGTTCCACACATCACTGATGCAGTTCAAGAATGGGTAATGAATCAGGCAAAAGTTCCTGTGGATGATGACAGAAAAGAGCCGCAAATCTGTGTAATCGAGGCAAGTATAAAACCTCTCAGGTGAACACAAAGAGCTGGCTTGTTCTCTCTTTGCTATTTACTGATTAAAAAAAAAAAATAAAAAAAATCAGGCTGAAGCTTTACAGAGAGCAGTAATACAAAGACATTTTGTATTCTTGATGATTTGTTTTGAGAACGACAGGCATGGCTGTATCTCCACAGGTTTTGTTACCTTGACTAAATCCTGCTGGAACTGAGCTGTTTAAGAGTTTACTAGTTGACAATAAATAGGTACCTTAATTTTATAATGTGGAGTATCTATTCAGTATCTATTCAGAGATGCAGATGTCTGACTGGAACTGGAACTGGAACAGGCTGCCCAGGGAGGTGGTGGAGTCTCCTTCTCTGGAGATATTCAAGACCCGCCTGGACGCCTACCTGTGTGACGTGGTGTAGGGAGCCTGCTTTGGCAGGGGGGTTGGACTCGATGATCTCTGGAGGTCCCTTCCAACCCCTACAATTATGATTCTGTGAATAGTATTGAGGAAACTTGTGTAATATCTGGAATGCCCTATGGTCAGTAGGAGAGCTTAAACAATTTTAGCTACCCATGTGGCTTCAAATGCTCCATCTTGCTGCTCGTGGTCATCTTTGCAGGAATATATTTTAACATAATGTAAATTAGTTTCCTACTTACTAGCTTGATTGTGAAGGTCTTTGTGAGCAACTTTGTTCATTGCTTTACTGTGGTGTTCTGCACGATGGCTCTATTGTGTTTCACTTACACTCAGTAGTGCATGGTAACAACCTGGAGAAGTGCAGTCAATAACTGCTAGGTATTACTGTTAGGGTTGAAAATACAGCAAAAAATTATATGTGATAATCTGACAGAAGAACGTCATAGATTTAATGTCAGAAGCCATCACAGTAATCAGCAGTGTGGTAAACTTTATGACCCAAGATTCTGAGTTGTTCTGCATTTCTTACACAAAACAATTTTTCTTGATTTTTAAAATACACTCATTTATGTAGCTGTGATTTTTTTTTTAATGATGTGCACAGTGAATAAAACAAATTTAATGCAAACATAAAACCAATAAATACAGAATTTGCACAAGAATGTTAAGAAGTGATGGGCTTGTCAGTCCTTGAACTTTGAATGTAGTTTTGTTTCCTCCATGTAAACATATTTGCATCCTAATGGCAACCTCATGAAGATATTTCTCTTTAGGACTGTAAGGATAAAGGTATATTTTTTTGCCATTGCAGAAGTCTGAAAGTATATAAAGTATATAGCTGAGTATATGCATGAAGAACAAGAAGTTTTTCTGGTACTGTGTGAACACAAAAATGCAACTCTGAAGAAAGCCACATGGTGGCACAAAAGGATTGTTCTGAAATAAAACTGTTTTGCAAAACTTCTGTGCTAAACTGCTTCAGAGAGTGTTTACTGCAGCTCTTTGTGTCTTTAAAAAGATATCTAATTCATGTCTTTGAATTAGGTTTATCATGGGATTAGTGTTGGACTTTGGTTTGGTAGTAAGTATTCAAACTGTTTTCAATTTAAAATGTAATTTTCATTGTCCATGTAGGATTTATTAGTGTTGGAAAGCTGTTCTAATTGAACAATTGAATTGTTGTGATCTAATTATTATTAGATATCTTATTGTCTTTGACTACTTATTCTTCTGGCAGTCAGGGAAATGTGATTTCTCTATACAGATACTGTCAACTTAGCTACTTATTACTATTGATCACCACTTTGAAAACAGTAAAAGCATGTGTTATTCTGTAGTGCTACGTATCTCCCTATGGGAAACATATTTGATGTGAAGTGAGTATAATGAAACCGGAGAATTGTTTTGTGGCTTCCATGGGAAACCAAATACACAAAATATATGAAGACTCTGCAGAGTAAGCCTGCAAATTTCATTCGTCATTGTATTTTTTTTAATAACCAAATTCATATAACGTGTTGAATGTATAAGACATAAACTCTTTAAAGACTGTTTTACTTCCTGCCACTGACAGATTCAGTCTTTCTTTTTCAGCTGGGTGGAACTATTGGAGACATTGAAGGAATGCCATTTGTGGAAGCGTTTAGACAGTTCCAGTTCAAAGCAAAAAGAGAGAACTTCTGTAACATCCATGTTAGTCTAGTGCCACAGGTAAGTTATTAAAATTATACATATTTAATTCATGCGTAATATTTACTCCGAGTTGAGCTTTGTATTTTTTTATTTCTCTTTTTAAAAAGAGATTTTTTAAAGGTTTTGAGATTGAGTGATAAAGGCCGAAAGATGGCTTCTTAATTAGAGAAGGCCAGCCTGGTTGGGATAAATAAATCCTTGATAGAACATTGAAACACATGTTCACATCACTAAAGAAGATCCTCTGTAGGATATTATTTAAAATTATGTTTCTTAAAGTTAATGTTGTAAGTTGATGGAAATCCTAGGTGGTGTGGCATTAAATCATATTGGGCTGATCAGCATTTGTTATTTGATCTATTATATGATTTCCTTAAAAGAAAACAGCTCTGTTGTTTCTGCTGTTAAGCAGAAATGACGTTCTTATCAAACTTGTTGCTGAGTTCCTAGATACAGGGAAGACTGTGCAGGTTATGCAGTCCCTGGTACCACATGAGAGCTGCCTGCAGGCTCCTCTGGGTGCCATGAGCTGGCTGAGTTTATGCTGTGGCTAGGTATATCCTATGCCCATGAGATTTTTGTGGAATGGAACAGCCTCAGGGTCAAACTGCATGTGCCCCATAGCACAGATCCTGAATCAACTCAGGTTAACTGCTGTGCAGTGCACCAACTCCTTGGTGTGTGGTGATGTTCCGGTCAGGACCACTACAACTTGCCATACAGAGCTGAAAGTATTTTACATTCTGACTCTAAATTTTTACTTCAGAAAGTCTTCTTCAGCAATTTCACTGGGGAGTTCTTTGTGATGAAGGGTTGATAATGCTGTTGTGATCAGACTTGGTATAGTTAAAAAGATATTAACCACTGCAACTAATACTCAGGAAGTTTAATTCTGTGTGCTATTTACTACATATGATTATTTCTGAGGACTTAAGGCTTTGTGCTTTATTAGCAAAACCCAAGATTCTTTTCTTACCCAAGTCAATGATGTTGAAACTTTTCCTCTGAAAGAACAGGACAAAGTAAATATGACCCGGTCATGCGTTTCTTCCCACAATTTTTGATGTATGTATTAACTGTGGTGCAGTTTGTTTCTGACTTGACATGGTTCTGTTTCAATACACTTACTTCCTTCAAGTATTATTATGTGCAGTGAATTTTCTTTTTTACCTGATAGCTTCTGTGTTAATGTATTTTAAACACTATTTAAGCTTTCAAAATATGTCCTTCTAGCCTAATGCCACTGGTGAACAGAAGACAAAACCAACGCAGAACAGTGTTCGAGCACTGAGAGGATTAGGCTTGTCTCCAGATTTGGTAAGTTCAAAAGTCAATAAATACAGATTTATATTTACATGTATCTTAAAAGTATCTATATGTAACGAGTGGTCAAAAAATGAGCCTCAGTCTCTTATGAGAGACAAGAATATTAGAAGAAAAACAATGTACTACTTCACTAAATCAAATTGCTCAAATGTGCTCTGAGATAACATAATCAAGTTACTCTTAGCAAATCTGGGGGCTTCTTGCTGCCTTCTTCATCCAAAGGGATCTTTGCAATAAAACCATTCTGCAATGCTTAAAAATAATCTGAAGTTTGGATATATCAATTCACTTTATGGAAAGATCTAGAATACTTCAACCTCTACCATTCTTTCACAAATTTATTTTTATACAAGATTAAGGGAAAGCAATCCTACCTGTGAATTCCAGCCCTTAGAAGTATTGCTGTTTGGAAGCTGGTGAATCTTTAAAGTAAGGTTGCTCAATTAGTTTCTTTTGTTGAATTAGTACCATTTACTGTAGACAAGACAAAGCTGGCAAGTTTCACCTCAAGTGAGTTGGTAGATGATAATAAATGCTTAACTTCCATTCTCTCTCCCAAGTTCTCTAGTAATGAGTATGTGCTTAATGCCCACATTTGCCATTGTTTGCCTCACTGGCACTTTACCTAAGGAACAGAGAAGAGACATAAGTTAATTATGGTTCCCTGTGGCAATTCCTGTCTTCCACTGAGAGTTGTAATCTGCTTGTACAAGTGTTGCTTGCAATGAAGTCAGGGTAGTGCAAATTCAAATGCCAATATAGCCCCAGTTCAAACTTAAGAAGTTCTTATTTTTTTGAGACAGCTGAAGCCAACATGTTTCTAGTTCTTCAGAACAAGAGATTCTGTTCTTTTATGTGAGGCCACTTAACTCAAAGAATATTTTCTTTACTTGGTGCTTGAAGTCACTGAGCACTTTTCATTTTCATGGATCCACTGGGAGAAAAGGTTTCCTACCTGGCCTGTCTCAAAAATGAAAAAGTAGTGAGAATAGTCACTGATTCAATATGATGTTTGTATACTCACAAATAAGTGGTTTTTGAAAAGATAGTTGCACAATTAAATTATATTGTTTCTTTCTGTGATTATTTATTTACTTATTTATTGCCTTGAACTTTTGCAAGAGTTTATTGTGGCATATGTCCTTTTCTAGTGTCTGGATGTTTTAGGGGCCTCATCATCTTGTTGCTGCTTACCATGGATGAGTGCAACCGCTTGAATTAGTGACAGAGGCCTAGTGGGAATAGATGCCATTTAAAATAAAAAGAAAAAAAGAAAAACCTTAGTGGCACAATTTGCAGCATCAATTGGAGGGGAAAAAAAATAAAAAGAGGAATGTGTAAGTTCTTTCTACCCCATTTCACTCTTTTTTTTTTAGTGTAACAGTTTTTTTCAGGCCTGGCCCTTGTTGAATGAGTTTGTCTTGCAAAAAGCCAATTAGAGTATCCAAAGCAGGACAAATGGGCAGGCTAATGATTAAACAGTGTAGGCAGCTCAGTTCACCGTGGTCCAGCGTAATGCTTGGCCCATATATTAATTTACTTGCTAATGTGAATGAGCACAATGACTCTGCCCTGCATTAACCTCAACGTAATTTTTTTTTTTTTTTTTTAATAAAAGTACTGTTTTACACTTGTAGTTTTCTAATTATGAGGCAAAAAAAGTTCTGTATCAATATCTGGTATTAACTTCTGATGCAGGGCAGCTTGGTGTTGATAGCTTTGCTTTCTGATCAAGTTACAAAGCTACACACATTTTATTTTCCCTCAAAATTTCATGAAGTGCTAACCAAAGAATTGCTAACCAACACTCTTACTGCTGGAAGATAAATACAAAGTATTTATGCAGCCAGAACAGGTGACCTGTGCCCATCATGAAGATATTATCACAGTATCTCAGTCTCATGCGGGTTGGAAGGGACCTTAGAGATCATCGAGTCCAACCCCTGGGATTTGAGCCTCCTGTGTAGCAGAGCGGCACTTCTACCACTTGCGCCACAGGGGGATTCGAACCCGGGCCTACTGGTGTTGCAAAGTGCATTCCTACCACTGCGCCACCGGAGGCACTATATTATGATGCTTGTCATGTGAACAGTAATTCATGAGGCTGCTGATAATCTTTACATTATCAGCTGTAGTTGTGTTTGTATTATAGGCACTGTTTACGTATAGCTGTATTTGTACTGGATAAGGGGAGAGCGTGGACTTATTTATTTACTTACATTTTCAAGATTTACTATGTAAGAAGACTTAACGTTTTATCAGCAAATGTGTTTTTAACTACACGTTCAATTGTTTTTATAAATAAGGCTGTGTTAGGTAGCTTCAAACAGTTTTTACTGGGTAAATGTAGCATGTTGGAGGGAACGAGTTTTGTATGTAAATGCTGCTCAACATTCTGAGCTTGGAGAAGTAAAGTTTGAAATACCTCTGTATAGGTATGTATAGTTGTAATATGGAAAGTTGGGTGTGATTTTATAATAATAATTATTATTATTATTTGTAGGCCTTTATGATAACTTTATGGAAAGTCAGGCCAGTGCCTGACTCCTTTTATTTTTTTGCAGATTTTTTTTTGTTACTCAAATTAATTTTTAAAACTTGTTACATGTGTGTGGAATCAAGGGGAAGTAGCTTAGTTGAGCCATTTCCACATATCTCCTTGCCTGGAGCAATTCAGGGGCTGCCAGCTGCACAGTGCATTTCTTTCATGTTTGCTTTGTTGCTGTGGTTGAGCACCAAAGCACAGAGGTTACGCTGTGAGTAACACCTATTGGTTGTGTCAGTAAGCTGTCAGGGCAGTGCTTTAAGAAAACATGCATGTAGCTGCTCTCTTTTTCTTGGTGACACCAGGGGAAAGTCCTAGAGCAGCAGTCAGGAGGGCTTACTTCATGAGCTATCACAGAATTATCAAGGTTGGAAAAGACCTAGAAGATCATCTAGTCCAACCATCACCAATACTTCCCAGCTAAATCATATTCCTCAACACAACATCCAAACGTTTCTTGAACACTCCCATGGTCGGTGACTCCACCACCTCCCTGGGCAGTGCATTCCAATGCCTGACTATGTTGCTAGGCTGTCTGGTGTTAGCTTGTCTAGGCCACGTAGCTGCAGCTTCCCTGAGGTAGCATGCTGTGCTGGTCTCAGCTGTCTGCATAAAGGAGCCTTTCTGTTCTCCTTCAAGAGTACTAAGAGCTTAATGAACACTCTGTGACTGCAGGCTCCATGGACTCTATTGCTGCATTTTGAAAGCTGATTGTATGTTTGTCCATGCGGTCCTATTTGATTGAATTGTTTCCATTGTTTTGTTTGTATTATGTTGCTTTGAGGTACATCTCAGCCACTGTTATTGCAGTTCTGTGTTTTCATGATGTTTCTGGTTTCTTTTTTAAATTTCTGAGACTTGAATGCTGAAGTTTGTCTCAGGAAGGAAGATGGATTTCCAAGAGCATTTAATTGTGTGCTCATGCTATCAAGATTTATGAATAAGGTTTTCAAACAGAATTCAGTTCTTCACTACAAGCTGTGCTTAACTGAAGAGAATGTACAAATTGTTGAAATCATTTTTTTTTTTAATTTTTTTTTTAACTTATTATAAGACTAAGTAAACATTTTCCCTTAGATTTGGCCTTCAGTTTCCTGATTCTAGATATTCTTGCAAGGGTAAGGGAAGTTATTTAAGACTTCATCACTATCAGTGTGGCTAAACTCATTTCAGCAGTGGGATTGATGTACATCTACTAGTTTCTGTACAAAAAAAGAGGTTAAAAGAAAAATTAATAAAAATGGATCAGTATGGGCAGGTCAACTGAATACTTTTGCCTTTCTAGAAGATGTTTGTGAGCTGTGATATTTTATACAACTCCAAAAGAATGCGGAGAGATAAAGTGTATTTGCTTGTGCTGCACTTCCAAAGGAAGCGAACTTCTTCAACAGTACTAAGAATCTTCTTTTGTTTGTTTGTTTTCTGGGAAATATTTAAAGTTTTTTTTCTTCTCCTATGACAGATTGTTTGCAGAAGTGCAAAACCTATAGAAATGGCAGTGAAGGAAAAGATCTCCATGTTCTGCCACGTGGAGCCTGAGCAGGTCAGTACTTCAGTTATCATTAGTTACATGTGTGGGAAAGCATACAAAAATAACCATGCATTTCTGTTTTACATTTCTGTTTATTTCATTATGTTATAATTGCTTTTTCAGACTTTTGTCTTGCTATTGTGTAAGCTTCAATACTTTTAAGAATATTGAAAGTTTATATGTCTATTTTCATGCATTGAACAGTCATTAGCAATTTTAATGCCTATGTTTATATTAAAATATTATATTTGGTATAATTTCTGGATAGATTGTAGAAAAGTTAATAAAATGAATAGATTTTGAGTGTGTAGTTGTTAAACTATGTGTTGTCATGAAAACTATGCAGTTCCATGCAATAACCAGTGCAGTAACCATGGTTGGTTATTGTCCATAAATGACTTTAAAATACTTATAATAGTGGATAAACTATCTTTATCTCAACTCAGGAGTTTTTTTCAGTTCCATCTTTCAGTTTCTCCATCCATTCTGCATGGATGAGTGAGTGTGTGACTGTGTGGCACTTAGCTGTCTGTTATAGTTGAAGTTCAACAACTGCCCTGATCACTCAAAGTTATTTAAAAACTAGAATATAAATTTTGTCATCTACATACATAGTATGCAAAAAATAGAATGTGTATTTACTATAAAAAAAAAATTTAGGTAGGTCTTTTATATTGTGCTTTTCTTTTTTTCCTTTAGGTGATATTTATCCATGATGTTTCTTCCACTTACCGAGTACCAATTCTGTTGGAGGAGCAAGGCATCATCAAGTATTTTAAACAGAGGTTGAACTTACCCATTGATGACCAGCCAAGTGATCTTTTAATGAAATGGAAGAAAATGGCTGACAGGTATTCTGAGTCCTGCTGTTCTTTTGGGAAGGGGTTTGAATTCAGGTTAGGTTTGTAGCTCATCTGTAACTACCACACTGCTCTGGAGTCAGCAGCATGTTGATGCTGCAACACCTGTGGAAACTCTGGGCTTAGAAACACTGACAGGTTAGGGATTTTTAGAAGATGCTTTGTGAAGTTAAAGAAAAATGTGAAGATGGATGTAATAATCCAAAAACTTGTTTTTGTCAGATATGAAAGGTTGCTGAAGGTGTGTTCCATAGCTCTCGTTGGCAAGTACACAAAACTAAGTGATTGCTATGCATCTGTTTTCAAGGCTCTGGAACACTCTGCACTGGCGATTAATCACAAACTGGATTTAATGGTGAGGATCTCTCTGGATTTTGCTTTCAGGAATATTTTGAATATACATTACTAACTGCCATCATGTCAAGCAGCTTTTATTCATAATGAAAATTAGAAAATGAGTAGTGAGTGCATACAGACTGGCTAAACATTTTTTAAAAGTAGTATGTAGAAATGCGATTGTTTTATTAGGATCTAAACTTACCTGAAAAGGTTCTTGATAGCCCCAAACCAGATCTGATTATATGATTTGCTTTCAAAATTAGGTTTCGTTTATTATGGGACTGGCTATTGTGTCAGTGAGATTAGCTTAAAATAGACGAGATAATAGGTGAATTGAAAAGCAATTAATTTTCTTATTAAAATCTGCTGTCAGGAGCTGCTGTTCATCATTTCAATTAGTATCTTGAGTGCGATCAGGTTTGTCTTAAGCAGGATTTCTAATGACATCAGACTTCGGCCAGATGTAGTTTCTTGAATGAAGCATTGTATAAGGATCAAATTTGTCTTATTCAACATTTTTATTCTTATTTTAGTTATACAGAAAAATTGGTCTCAGCTTTGTTACTGCTGTAACTGTCCATTTCTATTCCAAGGCTTTGCTAGTAGGGTGAGAAGGTCTGGGGAAGAGAAGCAGTGTGGAAGTGTATATTGGTATTAATGAATGGGTATAGAGGATACTTTGGCAACTTGCAATAACAGAATAGTAGTAAATAGTCACAAAGTATCAGCATCAAAATGCTGGTTTAGTGATTTGGGAAGAGAATTCAGATCAATCCATCAAAGTAGGCAGTTGAAATTTTTTTTCCTGTTGGCCTTCTTCAAAGAAAGGTGTTAATGTATTCCCTAGGGAGGCAGAAAGAGATTTTTCTTACAAACAGAAGAAACTGATGCTTAATGCCGGAGATGGAGTGCACTTGAATTGGGGGGGAGCTCTTTGTATGGTGGTTGCTACTCTGAGGGATCTTAGCAGGCTATGGGAATGGGCTGACAGGATCCGATGTTAGAATCATAGAATTGCTCAGGTTGGGAAAGACCTTAAAGGTCATCATGTGCAACTGGAACCTAACCATACTACCCTAACTAACAAACCTCCGCTAAATCATGTTGTGAAGTTGAATGTCAGCAAATGCTAGTGCTGCATCTGACATTGAGTAACCCCATCAGTGGTGCAGGATGCAGTATGGCTGACTGAAAAGTAGTTTATGGAGAGGTATTTGGAGTTCCAAGTAGATGACATGTTGTGCACGCATATGAAGAGAGCAGAGTAAATTTCTTTAGTCTGAAGAAGAGAAAGATTAGGGGGGAATTTTGTTGCTGTATGTATCCGAGAGATTGAAGAGAAGATGAAGTCATACTCATTTCAGAAGTGTGCAGTAGAAGGCTGAGAGAACACAGACACAATGAAGAATGTGACAAGTTTTGGCTTGATTTAAATAAATAAATAAAAGTTGTGAGTGTAGTCATCCTGAAACAGTGTGCCCAGAGTGGTTGTGAGGTTTCTATCTCTGGCGAATTTTAGATCCTGACTGGAAATGGCCCTAAGCAACCTGCTCTAATTTGACCTGCTTTAAACAGAGATCTTGTCTAGAGTCTTCCAAAGGCCCTTCCAATCTAAGTGACTCTGATACTCCACATAGTGTTTTATGCTGGCAGTTGCATAATTGGAAAATTTTGTGGTATGTAATTTAAGCAAACTGTGCGTAGTCTTGCAGGTATATGGTTAACAGGGCTTACTTGTACCTAAAACTGAGTTCAGTGGAACTTTTTCATTAACAAGCATGGGAAAAACTGATCATTAATACTCACTCCAGCTTGGTGCTGAAGTGTGCTAGCTGACAAGGATTCCTGCTGTATTTATCTGCATGTATCATCCTCCTTTTTTCCTCATTAGAAGGTTCTCTGTATAAAACTATGTTCCAAAGGAACTTCTTAATACTGTATGTGGGATCCTGCACACAACTGAGTATCTGATATATGTGAATGATAAAACGTTGATGCTGCTTGGATGTGCTGCTTTGCTATGCTTGGCAGGGAAACTACAATTAACTTTAGCTGTAATGAGTTCTTTTTCCTCAATTCCCCAGTGTGATAAAGCATCCTTTCAGTTTATTGTCTTCTTGTACCAATATAAAATAGCAAGGTCCACAAGTAGTTATTTTTCTTTTGTGTTTTTGATGTCTTTTGGAGCATGGAAAAAGGAGAAATGTTAGCTAGGAGGCAGTTCTATATGGAAAATCATAGGCAATCTTCATACCTGTTTAATTTCTCCACACACAAATGAATACTGTCATTTCAGATAATCTAGTTCTTAAGGAGCGTGGCTGCTACAGCAGGATGCTATTAACTGTGCTATTTTCAGAAAGACTGCTAAAACCATGAATCAGACTCTGATATTTTGCATCTCTAATGCAGTATATAAGTGTCTCAGTCATTTATTCTAGTGGTGCCTTAGAAGCTGTGCTTATTAGTGGCAGAATTGATTCTACCGCAAGATCTCTGGTAGGACATACACAGTGAGCCTGGCTTGCCCTCTGCAATTCAAGCTTTCAAAGCAACCCATGAGTGTCTTTCTCGCAGACTAGCCAATGTGAGTTTATCCAGTTTTGAAGTAAGATTAGATAAACAGTGGCACCCAAAAGCTAGTAAAATAAATATTCTCACTGTATTTCATTCAGATGTCACTATAAGGTCAGCCTGAGCCCTTGACTGGTGCCCAGATTTCCATAGAAACTAAAGCTGTTTATATGGCTGTTGAGCACTCCAGCAAGTCTGTGTACCTGGAGGGCAGAAAAACAAGAACTGGAGGCAAGCAGAGCTCTGGAGGTGATGTGCAAAGAAAGGAGTGTGGGGTGCAGCAAGTGGAGCAATCACTTGAGTTTTCACTGTGGTTGGTGTAGTTTTATTGAGAAATTCACCTGAAGCTCTTGGTAGTTGCATCATATAAAAGTTGCGTATATAGTATGTGCTGCTTTCTCTGTGGAAGAAAATACTATTGTATATATTTTTTCCTAGTACATAGACTCAACAGAGCTTGAACGTTCTACAGAAGCAGAGAACTCGGTGAAATACCACCAGGCATGGCACAAGCTATGCAAAGCAGAGTAAGTGTTTTGTATCTTGAGTGCGGTATTTATTTAATATGATGAAAACTATTTTAGTGAATCACTTCTCAGTATATCCAAACTTTTGTTTCTTATGAAATGGGATAGCAGTGCATGACTGGTGTCAAACCAAGACATGTAACTTTTTCAGATGCATTCATTTTTTCAGTGTGACATTGAGTTTTGTCTTTAATATCCTGTAGTGGTGAATATACATGTTCACTTAGTGAATACACAGGTAGAAAGCAGTGAGAACTTCACCATGTAGTAAGGAGTCAGGAAAGAATTAGGATGGATAGATGAGACAAATCCCCACATTTAAATTCTCTGTGATAGTAGGAGACATATCTTTTGTTCACTGTTCTTGTTCTTTTATAATGAAAAGTCTTTCTTGGACTGTGTGGACTTCTTTTGGTGGCATGATTGTGTTTATTAGATATTGCTTTACATGTGGCTGTCATTACAGTGGTATTCTCGTCCCAGGAGGGTTTGGAATTAGGGGAACAGAAGGCAAACTTCAAGCTATCTCCTGGGCAAGAACAAAGAAAAAACCTTTCCTCGGTAAGATCATTAGAGTCAGTAACTATTGTGTTTTGGAGGTGTAGAGAAAGCTAATTTGATATTTAAAAGAAGAAGTGGTCTTCCCAGTCTGCCAGAATGGGTATGTGAACATCTTCTATGTTGTTAGTAAGTAAAAAGAACAGCACTGTCAATAGAATACTGAGAAAGGATTCTGTCTTAGGATTGTATCTGTGCTGTTTGGAACATGTGTCTTATAAATTACAGAATCACACAGAATTACAGAATGACCCGGGTTGGAAGGGACCTCAAGGATCATGTAGTTCCAACCCCCCTGCCTGGCAGGGCCACCAAACTAGATCAGGTTGCCCAGGGCCCCGTCCAACCTGGCCTTGAACACCTCCAAGGATGGGGCATCCACAACCTCACTGGGCAGCCTGTTCCAGGGCCTAACCACCTTCCTAGTGAAGAAAATTATGCCTAGGGTCTGAGTCATGTACTCCAGCTGCTATATAAGGAATGATGAAAAAGGCCTTTCCCATTGCAAAGGCTTAGTTTCGCATTTTACATGGAGAATCTGCACATCTCAGTGTAATTAAACCAGTGTCATCATACTTACTAATCATCGTGTAGAAAATATAAGTGTCTTTGGACATGTGCAGTATTAAATAATTTTTGTCAATTTGTCTGTTATCTTATTACAATAATTCTTGAAGGTTCCATATGGCTTGTCAGCTACATGTTCTGTATGTAAATCCCTCTGGAGCTCTGGTCTTCACTCTAGATTTGTTACAATTTTATACGTAAAAGTGGCTATATGGCTAGTTGATAAGATAAAATTAGATTTCGGACATACCCAGGCTTTCAGCTTTAATCTTTGCAATTATTATTTGAGAAGATGATGGGAGGGGAAAATAAGAAAGGAACAATTTTTAAAAGGGTTTACAACACAATTCTTTACAAAATTTTCTTTACAGAAAGGGTAGTTAGGTACTGGAATAGACTCCCCAGGGAGGTGGTTGAATCGCCATCCCTGGTTGTGTTTAAGAGCCGTTTGGATGTGGTGCTCAGGGATATGATTTAGTGTAGGGTTGTTAGAGTTAGGGTACTGGTTAGGCTGTGGTTGGGCTTGATGATCTTCAAGGTCTTTTCCAACCTGGGTAATTCTATGATTCTATGATTCAATTATTTCACGTGTGTTCACAGTATGCCAACTCTGAAGAGTGTGCCATTTATGTTCTAGCTTTTTGATAAGTCAGTGTGTATAAAACAGAGTACTAAGGTTTCTGAACAACCCCATTAAGATGGAACAGTCAGTACTTTGTCTGCCCTGCTATTTGTGCTGTTACATTCTGGTAGTGTTTTTTTGTATTGTTTTTTTTCTGTCTTTTAGGAGTTTGCCTGGGAATGCAATTAGCAGTTGTGGAATTTGCAAGAAACTGTCTAAATTGGAAAGGTGAGTTCAGAATGCTGGTGTGGGTATGGTTTGCTTAGATGGAGTTTTATTCCATACATGCAATGTGTATCTATTTTTAGGTAGATCCTAGGATTATCCTTCAAAATGGTTATGTTGCAAGAGCTATGCACACAGTGTACAAAGGAGCAGGAACTCCTGTTATGCAGATTGTCTGTAACTTGCTTCCTGACTTAAGCACACTTTCTGCTGTACTCCTTATAGTTCACCTTTGTAGTCTTTCGCAGGAGCGTACGGGTGTGGTGAAGACTTAAAATGTGAAATCAGGCTTCACTTGCTTTTGCATACTTTGTTAGAGTTGCTAAACTACAGCCATTGTGGCAGTAATTTGAAGAGGTTTAGCTCACAGGTGAACTACTACCACTAAAAATGGAGGTGAAGAAAGTTTGGGAATTGGGAAATGCAGTGTGTGACTGAGGTCACGTGAGAGTGCTTCAGAAGTGTTATAACATGTCTTTCAACAAGATTGAAGCGGAGATGCAGACAAGTAAAGAAATGTCACAAAACTGTTCCTATGAGTCTGTAGTGCTTGTAGAACAATGGTGACATACTGTTTTTACGCTTTTTTTTCAGATGCAAATTCTACAGAATTTGACCCAGACACAAAAAACCCTGTTGTAAGTACTGATATTTCTCCTGTGTGTGTTTTGTGAGCACGCTTCTTGTGTTTAAAAAATAAGTGAACTCTGTGGAAGTTATAGTTCATCTGTGTTTATGCATGAGGTGAAGTCCATTGTTTTTATTCAGTATTACTTACATAGGCATTTAATTCTTGAATAGTTCCTTGTCTTCACCTGCTCACTTCCATAATTAGCCATCACAGTATTTTATTATTATTAAGTTTTTAATGGTTTCCTTAGTCGTAGACAATAATGTTGGCTTTACTGGAGAATAAAATATAAAGACAAGCTGGAAAGTGTAGAACAAAGCTATTAACAAAATATAAGTTTATACAAGAAGAGATTATATGTGAATCTTTTGAAAAACTTTTATTTCTGTATTTGAATGCTAGAAAATAGGCGCTCTTTCTCTCTACCCCTACCCACCCAATGCATATTCATCTCATGGTTCTCCTTTTGAGTACAATTTCAATGCTATAGGTAAGCTAGGGCTCTCAGTATGGGATGCCAGTATTTTGGGATGGAGTTGCTTTGGGTGTATGTTCTAGTTCAGGAGAATGTAGTGTCACATTATCTGTAATGATAAAACTTAAAATGGATCAGTAGGGATGGGTTTGTAAAAATGAAATAGGATTGATAAGTACACGTGGAAAATAAAGTAGTACCTTTGTGCAAGATCCTCTAGTGATAAGTAAAGTGCATTGCTTGTGATACAGAAACAATAGCTTATAAACTTCTTTCAGAAGAGTTTAAGTTAGGTGTGTAGGTCTCACCACTGAAGTGCAGCATGCAAACTGCTCTTCCACTTCACTGCATGATGCAAGATCCTTCTGCCTGGGACAAAGTAGCCTCATAGTTTTCAGGGTCCTAAAATCAAGGAATGTGGAATACATCTTATATAGCTTCATGTGACTACATTTCATCCAGACAGCTTAGATACCTTTTCAGAGTGCAGTCCGGTCATGAAGCCTGTTTGAGGAAGAGGTGGAACTGCCCATTTGCCTCCATTATTCTGAGGACTGTTTGCTAGTTCAGATACAGAATTCAACATTTAACTGAAGTCTGGAATATAGAAGCTTGTCTGCAGTAATATTGGCTGTTTCTTTCATTACTAAAATGGTAGTGTGTATTACAGTGATATATATCAGGCAAAGTTTTTATTCCACAAGTAATTAACTGAGTGATTTGCAGCTAGCAATCAAAGCCAAGCAAGGTATGTATCTTATGAATAAAGTTGTGTGGGCATTAAATTAGGAAAATAATAGAATGAGTGTATGTGTCATAGAAGATTAATACAGTATTTGCAATGGAAGCAGTTTGCTTTCAGTATGTATAACTGATACTCTTTTGTTCCAAGCTGCACTAAGGTTGTGAAATTGATTATTACTGGTTATATGTCAAGACCTTAATCTGATCTTTGACATCTCAGTTCTCAGTTAGAAATGGCTGTAAATTGTTCCATGAAAGAAATTTATGCGATCAATATCTGTTAATGCTAAATAATGTTTTAGCAAAGTCTTACCTTGTGCTAAAAACTTCAGATGTTCTGTGTAATGACAAATCAATAAAAATGACTGGAGAAGCAGCAGATTAGTGAAGCTTGTGAACTACTGGACTGATGCAGATATTTCATTGTCCATGAAAATTAATTGGAAACACAGTGTCAGCACTGATAATATCTTGTGATGCCACTGTGTGATTCAGCTGAGTCCTAACTTAAAACCACAGCAGCCTATTTTTTTCCTTTTGATTCCTGCTCCTTTGGAAGCTGAAGAGAGGAGAAGCACTGAAGAGGCAGCAGTTGTTTTCTTCTGTTTTTAAAAGGAAAAGTGTTCTACAGTGTTTATCAGGAGAATTCTGGGGCAACCATAAAGTACGCATCTTCTTGCATTTCTTCTTAATTTGCTAAGCGTTCAAGTACTCAGAACAGTACGTACCAAAATAGTTTCTTCTGAAGTACAACTTGGAGTTAAGCTTCCAGAAGTACAGGTGACTGAAATTGTGAGAAATAATTATCGTTAACGTCACTCAGTAACAGCAGAACAAGTTGGTGCACAAGTTGGTGAACATCGTATTAGGAAAAAATGTTTTGAGAAGGTTTGGTGTGTTGAGGCAATCGCGACTTGTTTTTCTTTGACAAGTATTGAACCCAGAACTGAACATGCAAATGCAGTGTTGCATGAAATGCTGAATATCCGCTTTGTTTCAGTTGCTTGTCTGCTTTTACTGACTCTGTTGTTCTATTGACTCATTACTTGATCTGGGTTTTGCAAAATCACCCAAGTGAAATCTGATACAGGAGGGGAAACCCTGTATTGCCTGTTTTGGGAGGTACTCTATTAGTAATCTTGGCATGTAAATGATTAGAGGTATTACAAATTTCAGATTTCAAATGATGAGGAAAAAAATGATAGTCTCGGCATATAAAACAAAAAGAGAAAACTAATGGCTTAATAATATGAAATGTACCTGAAATTTTCTTTTAAAATCCAATAGGGGGGGGGGGGGGAAATAAAGTTGAGTATTAGATGTAATGAAAACTTAGAGGAGTTGTTGCCACCTAGAATTTGAAAACATTAATAGACTGTGGGTTATAAATTAAGTTTGAGGGATTTGAAGTTATTTGTTCAATAATTTCATTTAGTCTTAAGCTAAAGATGTGTGGTCTGAAGTAAAATAGAATGGTCTTTAGAGCAATTTTCACCTGTTTTCACCCAACCATGCCTTTAGCATCGAGTAACATATTAAGGCTTTTTATTTTTTAAGTATGTTTGATTTCCCTGAAGCAAACAAGGCAGATATGTGATCACTGATCAGTCCCTGACATTCCTGATCATCATCTTGATTGATTGCTTTCAGGTCATGTTCCCATTATATTTTCTTAAGCTTTCTGCTCTGTTTTCCAGCCCTTTGGTTACTAACAGAAGGTAAATTATTACAGCTCTTTGCTGGGGAGGAAGCTGTTCAGAAAAATAATGTTGAGAGTAGTGCTTAGTATGAGTTTTCTGTTGCAAATGACAATTAATTCTAAAGTAATCTCCTTTAAGGAGAATCTGTACAGTCTGAACTGCTGATGAGGTTGATTGACTGGGTGCAAAGCAGGTGGGTTTTGTGTCCATCCCCCTTGGCTTTTGTGTTTGCTTTCTCTACTGTTAAGCTTAGATTCTTTTTTTTTTTTTTTGTCGAAGAACATAATGAAGGTTTGAGCCCAGCTGTTCTAGCAAGCAAGCAAACAGAACAGCAACACAACAAAACTGTTCCAGCAAGGGTTCTTTATGTACTTGCTTTAAGCAAAGTTTTGTTGTGACCACAGTTCTTTATGACCTGTGACATTTTTTTGTAGCATTGTGAAACTTGAAGTATTGCATGGCGTCTGTGTTTTATGACTTTAAGAAATTGAGTAGAAATAGACTTTGCCAGTAGGTGACACTCTTATAACACATTTGTGAATTGATTCCCACTTTTCTTATTTAGGATGCCCATAACCTGAGTGAATTCTAAAATACCAAACGTTTTCTAACACATGAAAAGGATCGTGTGTCTCATACGTTATGTAAGGGATCATCTTAAAGTTCTATGTAAAACTCTATGGTTTTATTTGTGTGAAGTAGCTAATACTGCTTAGCACACAAATGATTGTGTGGCACATTTTGTTTCAAAATCAAAGTATATTGTTAATTTAGATCAATTATTTTTTTATTTTTAAATAAACCAGAAGAAAGTATTATGATTTTCTTCTTTTTCTTCCAATAATTGTAACACAGTTTAACAGCTGAAGAGTTTGTGTGAAAGCATCGCCCAAGAGCCTAATAGAACATTCCTATTGTGTTTAAATATTGTAATTTTTGAGGCTGCTATGCATGCAGCTGTGGTGCAGTGCTGGATTCCACACTGTTAGGGATCAAATCCAAGTATAGGGATCACTTGTATGTGGTCTTTAATGCACTTGATCTGCTTTACCGTTGCATTGATTCTTAAGTCCTTAAGTAACTCTTAAGATGTGGACCTAATTGCTCTGTTGGCATAATGGAGGATGTTGATGTTAAAATTCAGTCCAAAACTGAGAGTTCTGTGGTACAATTAGTGCCTCATCCTCTTAATTATTTTGCATTAAAGTTACTTCTCTTCCTTTCTCTTCATTCATTTCCTTTATTAAAGTAAATGATAATCCCCATGAATTACTCAGACAAATACAAGTGCGACAAGGGAACTGTGGAATAGAGAAGTTAAATGGATGTTTTAATTTGCAGCAGCAAGCACTCAGCTCCTATGTACATGTATGCATTCTCATTTATAAAACTTTTAACATGCAGAAAATGCGCACTTGTGTACCTACAACTTGAAACTGAGGTGGAATATTGTAGTCATTGTACTTATCGCAGTAATCTTATGTTGTTATTTAAAATAAATGCCTTGTCTTTTTTTAAAACAAAATTGAACTTAGCATTTTCAAAATGTCATCTTATATGATGACATTTTCTCAAATAGCATTTTAGTAGCATGAAATAAAGACAAGTAGTTCTGAACTAATTTTGAGACGGTTTTGTTGGAAATTGTGTCTAGCCGACAGGGAACACAATGCAAAGCTTAACCTGTTATGTCATATAAATCTTTATTGCATATTTTTTGAAATTACAACAAGGAAATCTGTGGATTTAGGTGCACATATACTGTCCATGAATGCCATGCTCTTCTCCTTCAAAGGAACGATGCTCATTCTGGCAGATGCCTTATTGTCCTGTAATCTTTTTTATAAGCATCACAAACTCATCAAAGCTGATGCTTCCATCATTGTTTTTGTCCAATAACTTAATTACGTTGTCAAGAGAGAATGAATCCTGTTTTTGTAGAGGGGGGGAGAAAGAAGAGTGAAGTGAATTGCTACAACACATGAATTAGTGCAGTCAGTAACAGTGTTGCTTGAAGATGTTACTGGTGATGTGTTAACCAGTTTTACTGGTTAAACTATAACTGTGGTGCCTACTAATGCCTCTCAAAAACGTTAACAAAGCTGCAGTAACTATTTGAGAACAATGAGTTGTCATTTGCTTTTAACTTGATGCTTCAATACATGAACTTAACCTGAATATTCAACGTATTTTTTACTACAAAGACATTCACATACAACACATGAAAAAGCCAGGGCATCTGTCATCACCCAACTACGAGTATTACTCAAGTTACTTCAGTCTTACTTTTGTTTGGATTACATTATGAAACATAGGTAACATAGCAAGTGCAGCAGCTTCATTGTGCATGCACTACTTGAAAACAAGTTTCAGTAGACTGTGGACCTGGGCCTGAGGGTCCCTTTCCTTTCTCTTTTCTCCTCTTTAGTAGGAATACAGTGTTAAAAAAATCTTGTTAATAGAATAAATCTGGTTTATGCTATAAGCTTCTTTAGTTTGTGTGACAACCTGAAGCAGTGAGTATTCTGCTAATGTCCCAGACCAAGCTAGTTAGTATAAAAAATAGTTCTGAATATAAATTAAGTCTTTAAAATGCTTTCTTTGTACTTTTTTTTCGTCTGTTTTGTACTTCCATGTCCTGCTATTTTGTAGATTTATTATGGTGCCATATATTTCTGCATACAGAGTGGGTGGTTGAAAATGTCTGATATCCAGATGGAAAACATCTGCGTTTTTTTTCTGAGCACTTCTATTTCCACAAATCTCTGGAAATGGGTCCTGCCACCTAAACTGCCTGCAGCTAATATAAAAAGCACCATCTTTCTGAATTTACTATCACATTTCCTATAAGTTTTAGTAATTAATTCCTGACAGATGGCTTTATGAGGGGAAACAACTTTATGAGTTTTATTAGGTGACATTTTTTCTTTGCCTAAAAAATAACTAATAACTGTATTCCCGTGGTTCTTAAAATACTGAATTTTCCATTAAGGTACAACTTCTTTCAGATCTCTAGCAAAAAGTACCCATGTCTTGTCTTGCAATCCAAAAACCGGTATTTAAGGATTTGCCTAAAAATCTAAATTGAGCTCTAATCTGGTTTAGGAAAGGTCTTGGGTAGGGAAGTTGGATTTGTTTTTTCTTTTCCCCTCAGCCTCAGGAAGTAGATATTTCTCTCTAGCTTGGTGGTATCTTTTTGCTTTTTGGCATCTTTCAGAAGTGACAAATCTTAGTTTGAATGGTGAAGAGTTAGATTGCGTAGAAAATGACCCGTGCCTCTTAGTATTGAAGTTGCTGTACTGATTTACTTGAGTTACAGGTGTTCAATGCATTTTCAATTTAGAAAATATATAGTTTATTATATATTATTATATTTTATTATTATAGTTAATATATATATTATACATAATATCTATTTATATATTATATATATAATCCTGAAGGATTATTTATGGACCTGGTAAAACCATTTGAGCACAGAATCTGCCTTGCAGTATCATTGCCTGCATCTCCTTTTTCCTATCCATTTTATAGGAAGAACAGCAAATAAAACAATTGAGACTTACCTTCAAGTACTGTGAAAATTGATTCTGGAGCAGATTTTTCAGCCCACCAATGGACAGTGCAGTAGTGCTACCCTCCATTAAAGCATATTGAGTGAAGTATTTCAGAAGGTTGTCATTGAGTAAATGTTCCATGTTCCTTAGGTGTTGTCTTGAAGAAGAACTGGAAGCAAAACAGACAATAATTATCTTATGCACAGAATGGTTATTTTTGAAATACAGCTGGCACACTGTTCATTGGTTCACTGAGCATATCATCAATACTTAACCTAGATGAAAAGACTCTTTTCTGTAAACTGACAGTTCTTCTTGAAATAAAAAAGTTAAATGAAGATAATATACACACAATACATTTAGTCCGTGCTTACCTCACTGAAAATACAGAGCCTTCAAGTGTATCCAGCACAAGTGAGAGTCTCAGATTGGAACTACCTTTATAGTGGCTTTAATGCTCCACCCTGATTATGAAACCAGCATTTGTCATTATGTCAGTGTGTTACTCCTATTGTGTTTTAGTAGTCAGGTGAATAGGATACATTAGCAGTATAAATGAGTAATTTTTATTTATTTATTTATTTTTAAATCTCTGAAATTGGTCACTGTCAGCATCTATTTTTGTACTTGGTGTAGGTTTCCTTTGTCTTTCTAGACCATCTTGGAGAGATTTTCTGTCTTCAGTTTGTGTATTTTATAAGCTATACCCACAACCCCAATAGCATCAAAAGGCTGCTATGGGGTTATGTGTAGATATGTACACTGTTTCTTCTAAGTGGAAAATGACAAATGTAAGTTTGTTTTTGAAAAAAACTTGTATGTAAAATATGAAGAGATCACTTGTCCTTTGTGTGAATTGATAGTTACCACTGCCTAAGCCTATTTCCTAAACTTGGTGCTGTTCCTTGGCATAGGAGAAAAATGCTCTGGGATCGAATTTTGGTTGCCAATATTAAGAATCAAAACACCCTATGATATCAATGAAAAAAGAACAAGCCATGCTAAATAAAAAAGATGAATCTAAGATTCTGAAAAATGATTCCTTCTTGAGAGCATAACTGAATATTGCATTCAGCAGCTTTTGAAATGTTTAGTTGATGATGGTGTATGAGGCATATTTGAGTGATATTCTGCCCAGTCTGATGCTTTATGACCCATCACAGATTGAAGTAATGCTGCTGTTTTTGCATAGCGTGATGAGTTGCTGCCTCTGGCTGTAGTTTCTAATCTACCTGATGTTTTCAATTGTCTTTTTTGATGTTTAACCCCAGGCCCACCTACAGATCTTTTGCTTGCTATATCACTTATTGAGAAAGTTTACCAGCTCTGCTGCACTTTGTAGGTCTTTGGGAAATGGGTTATTTGTTTGGAACTGTAGGTGTATGGGTCTAAGATACATTCCACTAAGTTTTTCCTGGGAAGACTCCCTTTGGTGAACTTTGCTAAATGAACTGATTACTTGCATTAACAGCCCACTTGCATGTGCTTATACTCACTTCCTAGAATTGGACTGGGGGAGTCTTCTAGAAATTATCTAGTTTGTTTTTCCCTTTCATCTAGATTGGGGTCACTGCTGCTTACGTTGGATATCTTGTTAACCTATTATTAAGTGACTTACATAATGGGAATTCCACAGCCTCCTTATCAGATCTGTTGTTCTTTATTAGACAGTTCTGAATATGTCCGAGTGCCTTGGTCATTCATGACAATGAGTTAATTTGGAAACCTTGTTTCTTTTTCTTTCCACGGACAGAGCGAAGGATGTCCTATCTTTTTCTCCTTTCATCTTGTTTTCCACCTTTGGTGTATGATGAAGTTTTAGTAGTAATGAATTACCAGGTGATTTGCTAATGCTCCCATTCCCCATCTGCTCATTTTTCTTGCCTATAGCTCTTGAGTGTAATAGCCTTAAAATACTTCTTCCCTTCTAGATGCAGTGTCCGGAACCTGATGTGCCTGATACGTGTTGTTGACACTCCAGTATTTTCAGGACTCTTAAGTTTCAGATGACTTGTTTTTACTTATACTGCAGGCATCTCACCAGTATTAAATATGCAGTAGTAAAATGCTTATTAGAATAGAAGCATAATTTATATTTCGAGGGATCACAACTTTAGGAATTCAGTACATTAGCCTTGTTAACTTTAGAGGTTCATTAAGGAAGACAACTGATTGCAAAATGGCGTAATGAGTTTTACTGAAACATCTTCCCACGGCATTGAGAGACGTCTGGAAATTTAGGTGACCCACTCCAATGTTACACAAGAGTTGCCTGCTGAATCTGGGGGTGAGTCCTCGCTCTTCAGATCAGCTTTATTCACAAGTTACTGTAGTCTGCAGGGGGACTATCTGAATGATAGTGTCAGATTTGGTACCTGTAGTTTGATCTCCCAATAACATTTTGTCCTTCTCTCTCACTTAAACTACGATGACCTCCAATGACTTGTGTGACACATCTGAGCTCTCTATCAGAATTGACAAGGGAACTCAGTTTGACAGGCATGGGCAGTGCATTCTCTTTCTCCAAGACTGCTTTGCAGGACACAGCTGCCACTCTAGTATAGGTCAAAAGTTTATCCAGCTCAACCCCACAATGGCAGAATGTTTCCAATGGTAAGAAATGATGATCACTATGCCAGAATTAGAACAAAAGTATGAATATGTTACTGTTGCCTCAATTATGTGACGTGCAACTAGCAGGCAGCAGCATTTATCTATGTTGAAGAACAGTAAGTACTTGGTATCAGGTCTTGACTGATATTTGTGCAAGCTGACACTTAGTTCAGAAACAGCATTTCAGATTTGGTTACATGTTTTCCTGTGTTTTCTTGGGCATATGGGACTATATTGTTGCCTTGGTTCATGGCATAATTCAGTTGGGTTTGCCCTGGGCTAGAGAAATCACACTAGTAAGTATCATATCCTTTTGGAACTGACATTTTTACTGTAGCTTAAATGCCAGACCATTAAGTGGGGGGGAAAAAAAGGGAATTGAGCTGATCATGTGCTGTCAGTCTGCTTAGGGACACACATCATGTGTCTCTGTGATGACTGTATTTCACTTTCTATTGTCTGTGGATTCAAAATTCTCTCAACTGGCTATTACTATGTACTGCCCTAGTAAACTGATGTACGGGCATACTTTACATAAGCAATTCCAATCATGCTGGAGTGTGAGAGAATACTGGTTGCAAGGATGGCTGAAGTTTGAGTACCACTGCTAGTGGTAGGAGTGGTGAAACATACGGCATTGTGATCACAAGATCTTGTAGCGTCTTGGGATGGTAACTCAGGTGCTATTGTTTGGGTGTTTGGTTTTTTTTTTGTCCTTGTCACATCTTTTTTGCCACCAGTGATGGCTGAATGGCAGGTGAAACTTTGAACCCTGTCAACCTTAACATGCTGGACTATAAACTGGGTTTGTCCATCAGTAGATTTCCATGCCACTGACACTGCTGGAAGAGATGGCCTATGCCACAGAGGTGGGGCAGTCACCTGGGGACAGCAACTATCTCAGTCATCCTGTTTAATCCTCTGCTGATGGGTTAACACCCTAACCCTCCGGTATTTTTCCAACTTCCTTGGTCTGTTTTGTAGTACTGTCACCACTGTTATTTGCGTATGAACCCTGACGAGTTTAAAGTCAGTTGAGGTGTCTCTGAGGCTTATGTCACAGCCTGACTGCAGCATAGAAATGTCTGCTGTCAAGGTGAAGTTGGCTATAACTGAGAGCATATATTTGTGGATGTTGTGCATGTGGGAAGAAAGAGTGGGCACTATTGTGCTTAGTATTCAGTTATTTATACTCGTATACTGCTTGTGCATCAACTCTCTAGCTTCCAGGCATCAGTCATTAGATGAAAACCCTCTCTTAAATTGGGTTACTTCCTGGAGCGGAGAAAGATGGTGGAGTAATTTAATAAGTTGGTTTCACTCAGTTCCTTACCTGACTTGTGAATAAGTCTCACACAAGGCTCAAGTTAGATTTCTTAGCAAGTAAAGCAGCATAGTGATATTTGTGTGGAATCAAAAGTAGTATAAGCAGTGCACATTTATCTGTGCCTGTTGTGAAATACCAATCCCTCATGTTGTCATCTGAAGCTAAATAGAACTGCATGGAGCTTCCTAAACGATGCCAGTGCCTTGTGTTCTTGCTGCCACAGCAGGAGAAGACAAAGGATAGATTGTGGGAGATAAAAAAAAGAAAACAAATCCAGTTAACAGATTTTCTGAAAATGATTAAATAATGTTGTGTGAGAAGTTCAGAGAGCTGCACTACAGCCATTGTGGTGAACCTGAGATTGCTCAGAGGCATGAAACTGTTAGAATCTGAGGATGGGTTGTAAAATCTTCTATGTGTCAGGAGTGATGCATTTCTTGTGTTAAAACCACCACATTTGTCAGGCTTTCAGTGGTGACATGTAGAAGGGTTGTCTCATCTCACAAATCTGAACTATATAGGTTGTCCTTGTTATACTGTAACTATACTTCATAGATGCTGAAGGAGTCTCCTTAAACAGTGCAGGGTGCGGCTCCTTAATAGATGAATGATTTAATATGATGCATTGTTTTTAGTCAGCTTTAAATTGGTGATGTGTTGTTCATTGTAGCTGTATGTGTCAGCTTATCCTGTCGTATATACACATCTGGCAGACAAATAATAGTACTGCTGAAGTTTCCTGTGATGTAGATATTTCATGCTACATGAGACATTTCTGATAGAGAACATGTTTGTGGAAGAGGTTTTATCTTTGTACTTTCTGAGCCTTGGCACATGCAGCAGTGCATTAAGGCAGTTGTATATAAGTATGCTGCAGCTGAAATTTACAGTTAATGTAATTACTCATTTATTTTTTTTGTTCCTTCACAAAGTTTTATTTTTTTAAGAGTGCTCAAAAAATGTAGAAGTCTTCATTTCAACATGGCGCATGTGTATTTACTGAGGAGTAACATATTGTTGAGTTTCAAGTAGGATCAAGTAAGTATAAGAAAACAAATGCTGTACAAATGGCATTAGAAAGTTCTTTATCTCCCTAGCGAGTTGGTCTTCTTTCAGTCTCCTTTAGTCTTGGAGATGCTTGGACCTCTCTAGATGTCTCAGTCGTGCCTCAGAGCCCATCTTCTTTGTGAACGTGAGGCTGATGAGGCAAGGTGAGGATCAGGTGCAGTAGTTTTTGGTTGTTTTTTTTTAAGAACATTGTTGTTCTCAATGATGCAAAAGGTGATGGACTGTTCAAAAGAAACCTAGATGTGCACATTATTAAACAATGTGGTCGCATAATGTAGGAATTACTTGGAATTGAGATGTCTAAATCCCAAAGCCTGACAATATTGGTAAGAATCTACTTTGTCTAGCCTCAGTCTTGCCTAGAGATACCTACATTCTGCTTTCATGCAAGTCCAGGATAACTGTCTTTGTATGTGATAATCCAGCATGATCCAAAGAAGTCAGAAATTGCATATCTGATTATCTCAATCCCGGAAAGACCTAATAAAAAATGTACTCTTGCAGTTTATCTGAGATGCTTTAATGAAAAGAGGCCTGATATAATATTGGTTAGAGGAGTTTTCTTTTAAAACAAGACAACAGCTGAAGATGACATTTTCTATATTGATGTGATTGATTACTCTTGATTCTCTCTGCATGTGGGAAAGATGGTAAATGTGTTCTGGCTTATGTTTCTGAAACTATTTTGCATTTTATGGTAAACATCAAGAGCTGGGAGAGTGAGGATTCTGTACTTGTTGCCATGTGTAGCAGTGTGTATTGTTGAATGTGAGGCCTGAAGGTGGTATGCTGGAATGGGTCAATGGGTCAGTGCTGTTAAACATTCAAGACTCAGGAATTCAGACTTTGAAGACTTTTTATCAGAACTACGCTATGAGCAGCCTTTGGACCACTGTGACCCTGCTGCAAGCATTCTGGCCTTGCTACTGAAGTAGAAGGGAATTTCTTAGACAGTACCCACAATACTTGTGTAAACTTTGTTTGTTAGTGTCCTAGAATGGTTTGGGTTGGAAGAGACCTCAAAGCCCACCGGGCCCCAACCCCCTGCTGTGGGCAGGGCTGCCCCCCACCAGCTCAGGCTGCCCAGGGATCCATCCAGCCTGGCCTTGAGTGCCTACAGGGATGGGGCACTGCAGATTTTTGTGTTCTGGGAAAGAAGCTCTTACTTTCCTCCAGGATCTGATGAGTTTGGGGAAACAGCAAACATGAGAGGGGCTGTTAGGGAGACAGAAATGAAGGCTGTTTTTAAGGCTTTTTTGGTAGGCACTCCTAAATCTCTTCAGTACTGTTGTTACAACAACCAGATCAGCCTTACTGTCCTGGTCACTCAGCAGTACAAAATGCAGAGACATGTAAATGTGTAGTATAGGTGGTTAGTGGTGAGAGCTTTAGAGCTCACTATCAGAGAGAAGTGCTTATATGCACTAATATATACTTCTCAGTCAGAAGTCTGTAAGTGTGAAGTGCCATGTACAGAAAGCTTATTGGTTTTATTCTGAGATATGCTTGGTATTTTAATTACCTATGTGAAATATAATAAAAATGTTGTTAAGTAATCGTTTTACCTGTGGCATACAAATCCCCTATTTGTTAGTGCTTCAGTGCAGTGATTTGTATATGTTACAGATACTTACTGGTTTGCTTACAAAGAGACATTGTCAGAAAGTTCTTTAAATTGCCAGGGATAGTTGTTTCAGTCATTTCTAATAGGGGAATTTGGGACAATGGAAGCCAAAGGCTGATAGAGAAGTCTTTTAAAATTTATTTTGTCCTCTCCCTTTTGATGAAATCAAGTGTTACCCTGGGATGTGATTAAAAACTAAGTTTAAGTTAAGGAAATATAGCCAGGCTAATGAGAATACTCGCTAGCCACTAAGAATATTGAGCTGTTGTCTAAATGTCTTATTTGTAATTACAGCCTTCTGGCAGGAATATATTGCTACTTAATGAAAACTATGGTCAGAAGGCATAGTGCTTATGTATCTGGCCTAATTTTGTGTTTCTAATTAGGTAACGTTAAATCAAGGTCAGATGATCATAACTTAATAAATAGTATCAGTAGCAGTTCGGAAATTTTCAGTTTTTGTGAATTGTAAAACAGTACTTCAAATAAATAGACTTGTATTCTTTTAAGGTGAATGTATGATTCAACCTCAAAGCCAATTGTGTTTAATTTAGATTGGTGATGAGTCTTATCTTCAACATAGGCTTTTTTCCCTCACCAATAATGAAATGAATTTCACCTCTTTCCTGAAACAAACTCCATCTTTCAGTAATTTCTTTTTAAAATCAACTCCTTAGATTTGGAACCAAGAATGGAGAGGATTTTATGGGGAAGTTTTAACTGCCTTTAACTTGTAAAGGTGTGCACCAAGTGCCACACGGCACTATGCCTTAAGGTTAATATCAGTTTGGAACCAAAGATACCTGTGCCTGCTGCAAGGCCTTTGTATGTCAGAACTGGCAAAGCATCAGGAAAAGGTCAGATGTTGGTTTTTCTCTGAGATGTTACTAAAATGAATCTTTCCCACTATCTCTGCACCTTCACCTTTTCCTGTCTATCACTTCCTATGATTAAAAAGTCATAAAATCTGCATATAAAGAATGTGGAATTATACATTTTATATATAAGCACGTGGTGATTATTGTATTGTGGCTAAAAGATAATATGTATTTAATTAGCTGTGGCTTCTCATTGGGATTATTATTTGGCCTGACTAATTACAGGGAGCCCATGTAGGGTTCAGATTAATTTTCTACGAAGCTATTAATGCTGGTCTATACTAAGGAGAAGGAAGCCTAACAGTTGTCCAAGAACCTGGCCAAAGTAACAAAACCTCACTATTGTTCAATCTGTGAACTGAAAAATGACTTTTGGTAAGTTGCAGCAGACATGCTGTTTCTGCAGACAACATAGATCAACGAACATTGCTTTCTTGCACAACTTGACTTTGTGAAGACTTTTTCTTGTCTTAGGAAGGTATTCTAAGCTTTCTCAATACAATTTAAGTAGAGATAATCAGACTTATTGCAAGTTCTTATTGTATAAGTGATAGTAACAAGCAGTATGATTTCTTCAATGCAAATAAATTGCTACTGTTGAAAGTCAGCAACGTTAGCTCCATCATGCGTTGAATGTATTTATATTAGAACCTTTTCAGCAACTTATCTGCTGTGTTTTTTATTTACTGGAGCTTAAGTGACAAGACGTCTGATCATCTCTTTATTTTGGGTGACATTAAGGAGCCAGTGTGGCTTTCTTTCTAAAATGTAGGATCAAGGTTATATGTCACAGAAGACCTGTTTTTTGTTTCTACTAGTTGTCTACTGGTTATTCTCTCATATCCCTAGTAGAAGTGGTGAAACATGTTTGTTCGATGCCTGCAAAGAAGTGGTTTTGTGCAACAGCTGAGGACTTCCATTATGTTTGTGATAACCTCTCAGACATACAGGAGTGAGAACTGGAATTGAACACGTCTGAGAGAGTAAGGAGAAGGAAAAAAGTGAGG
Source organism: Coturnix japonica (assembly GCF_054131305.1). NCBI lineage: Eukaryota > Metazoa > Chordata > Aves > Galliformes > Phasianidae > Coturnix > Coturnix japonica. The sequence goes on from NC_140663.1 coordinate 111,417,095, forward strand.
AAATGAGATCAGTTGCCCAGTTGCGTAGGAGGATGTATTTAATGAGATGTGAGTACTTTATTTATTCTACTTGTAACTGTGTCATTTTAATGAATAACAAATAAATACTGTCAGCTGACAGGTTGTTTTCTTTAATAATAAGTACCTGCCTCCCACAACACATTAAAAAAAAGAAAGTATCTGCTGACAGAGAGGTGGAAGGAAAATGAAAAAGTCACCTGGAAGTGAAAGCTCAATTCTGTATTTATTTGCCTCCCATCCTTGACTTTAACGCACATTAAGTACTGAATAATAGAGCTCTGCTATATTTTTTTTTTGTAGACCTGTGTTTTTTAACTTAAAACTTTTTACGTGCTTTCTGACTTCATCCTGCCATTGGAGACCCAGACTATTACAAGTGTAGGAGGGCAGATAAAAATGTTTTTTTGAATGAGCACCCTTTGCTTTTGAGAAATTGTATGGGCTCTGTGATACTTTGAGGAGAATTCCTGCTGTGCTGGCTGTATGTTGTGTATGATGCTGTGCCAGCTGGTGACAGCCTAGGACTTTTGTGGTGTGGAAATATCGGCATGCTTCTGCTGGTTGCTCAGTAAACACCTGTGCGTAGCATTTGAGGGGATTGTCACATTATCTGCTGGAGTGATCTCTGTCTTGCCACCCACACTTTTCACAGAGGACATCTGAATTACTTTGGGCGTGTTCACCTGATGTCATACTAATTAAATGCCTACTTGATTTGCATAGTATAGAGGTGATATTACTTTCTGGATGTTACTTTCTTTGGAACAGTGTAAGTGAAATATTTCATTTGGAATTTTACAAGCTTGTTACTAAATGAGGAATGATTTTTAGACCCATTTATCCTCACTTGCATTTTACTAGGGGTTCTCCACATTCTTTCTTTCTCTTTTTCTCCTTACTTTCTCATGTTTCTCTTACTTGAGATGGATTTTATATTTTACAAGTGACTGCTATGTTTGTGTATAAAAATGAATATGTAGGCTTGTAATTGTTTTTGTGATCTTCTAGCAAACAAAAAGTGCACAAGTACATCTGTGCTGTCATGTACTCACAGGCAGCTTGTGACAGAAGTGAGTCACCTTTTATCTCTCCTGAAGTGGATGGTATGGATTCCATGAATCAAGCAGCTTGTTCTTTTAAATCATGCAGCACTTGACTTTAAATACCTTGTGTAGATGCAGATTAGGAAAGCAAATTCTGAGAAACTGTTGTCATTTGAAGTTGAGGGCTGGAGAGTTAATGCAAGGAGTGCAGAACTATATTACAGTTTGGGTAGTGAAGTTTATCAAGGTTTTGAAGGAGGCAGAACATTCGAGGAATGACAGCATGGATGCTGCACATCACGGCTTCTTCTTAAAGTAAAAGGATTTTAGATTGCAGGTTGGAAATCATCTGCTAGAATTAAGGTTCTTCAAGACAAGATGATCTTTGTCCAGTTAAAGCTTTTCTGGGTGGAAGCAGGAAATAATTGTGTAATGTAGAGCATGAGACTTGAGGCATCCTTGAAGTGGCTGGCAGCTTTAATTAGGATGATTAATCTTTGCTGTGAAATTAATATATCAATCCTTTTGGTTTTCTGAAACTGATGAGTTGTGCATAGTTGTTGAATAGGCAGTAATGACAAAGTGCTCTATGTGGGATAATCTAATTCATAAACTTGTATCTTTGAAATTATCTCCTTACTCTGTCATCTTGGTTTGGTTTTTTTGTTGTTTGTTACAGTACTGGGAAACCCCAGAATTTAAAGTCAGTGCCTTAATTACATTTATATGTATATTTGTATATGAATACACTTATATGATAAGCAGTGTTTGCTTTAGTTCTGTGACTTCTCCAGCTGGGATGAGAGAGGAGGATGTCCTAAGGAGGATAACAACTCAGGGAAATAATCTGCAGTGCTGCTGTTCACTTTATGGGGAGTGTGAAAGAAAATCCCATTACTCATTGCTGGAGAGCTTTCCAGAGGACTAGATATCTCTTCCATATAACAGAAGGTGGTGAGGTATGGGCACACGCTGCCCATGGAAGTTGTGGATGCCCTGTCCCTGGGTGTGCTCAAGGCCAGGTTGGATGGGGCCCGGGGCAGCCCTGCCCATAGCAGGGAGTTGGACCTGTATATGCAGGTGGTCTTGGAGGTCGTTTCAACCCAAACCATTGAACCATTCAATGAAAACAAAAGTAGAAGGGGTTGGAAGTTGGGAAGAAGCATAACTGTACTGTAAATGAGTTTGAGAATTACTTCAGCCTTTATTATCTCCTGTAGAAAGTTATAGCTTAAATATATGAGAAGAGTTGAAAAGAAAACAGACTTGCACATCAGAACAGATTGCTTCAATTAAAGGTACAGTGGTTGACTTGAACTGGGTGTTTTGTGTGTGTGTGTGTGGTTTTGCAGAGTGGACTCAACTGAGTGCTTAGTAAGCTAATTAGATTTGTCACAGGATTTTGGTACCAGGACTAGCGTAACATTGGCTTTCGCAACTCTCAGCAGTGGTTCTCTATAAATTGTGTCTATTTTTTTGTTGTTGTTTGTTTAAAACTTAATAAGTACAGGGATGTGGATGCCCCGTCCCTGGAGCTGTTCAAGGCCAGGTTGGATGAGGCCCTGGGCATCCTGATCTAGTAAACATGAAAGTTTGGTGGCCCTGCCAGGCAGGGGTGTTGGAGCTTCATGATTCTTGAGGTCCCTTCCAACCTTGGTCATTCTGTGATTTAGTGATTCTTTGACATTGCAGGACCTGAAACAAAACAAGAGAAAGCTTAATGGTCCTGGAATCATTCATAAAGTGATACAAGTTGTTGTTGCATTTTCAGAGCCTTGACTCCTGTATGTTGAGCATCTGGGCTTTTCTCATTAACTTTTATATGTTTTCTAATGACAATGAAACAACCCAAGTGGTAGATTTCTGGAAGAAATCTATTTCATGGATAGTTAAAGTTGCCATTCATCAGCTGTGTGATTTAATATCCCTTGGACTGTTTTACATTTACAATGTGGTTTGTTGTGTTAGTGATTCATTGTTTGATGTTGACTGTCAGGTGTAATATGTGATAGCTGTAAAATCCCTGTAGTATAAACAGTTTTCAGAGACTTAGGTTAAAAAACAAAAACAAGACTGATTTACACTTTATCTTGTCTTGGACCCTCCCTACTGATGCTTTATTGTTGCTTGTGGTTCCCCTCGTTCTTTGCCTTTCCTTACTCTTCAAAGAGCTAATGCATAGTAATATTTATTTTGTGGAGGAAAGCACAATCTCTTTGAAGAATCTAGTCAGTTGTTCAAAGTGACAGCCACTTGGTGGTTTGTCTTTTATCTGTTCAAATATATTCTGTAAAATAGAGCAAAGTTGTCCATAATATGAATTGGTTTTCTGATTCTTATTACTGCTACGGGGTGGTGGAGAATCAGTGGCGCCTTTCCTTTGAAAGCTGCTTGCACAGATGTTACTGCAAACTCGCGTAATGTATAAACACTGAGGGTTGTGTGCTGGTAGCTGCTGAAGTTGAGCAGTGCCGTGGAGCGTATCAGTAAGAAAGATCTTGTTTCAGAGTGGGCGTTTTGTTAATAGAGGACTCCTTTTCTCACCTGACTACAAAACTTAATATCTGAAGCTTTTTATATTATCATAAACATTAAACAATGGGGAAAATAGAGTTGGTTTATAATGCAACATATCTATAACAAGACCTGAATGCACAGAGTAAGCTGCTTGGTATTGAAATTCATTAGAGTTTTTTTATGGGCAGAAAATCTGCCATTGATTGAAACAAGACTGAACAGTTCTATGCACCTCAATTAAAACTTACTGGATATTAATGCAATCTTTAATGGTTAAATCCCCTGCTGATTATATGGTGCTGACCACACTACTGCAGATGTTGAGAGAAGGATCCAGAAGACAAACTGGGGGAAATGCTCAAGTGTTATGGTGGAATTTTTGTTGGGCTTGTAGCCCTGTGTTAGCTTCTGATCCAAATCGTGGTGAAAGACAGCAGAGCAGATAAAGCTGTGCTTTTGTAGCCTGGTGTTGTGCCATTTGATAATGGCTGATTTTGAATTTTCCTGAAAAACACATTTAAGCACAGTGATTTAATGAAATCTCCTGTGACCTGCGTAGGCAGATCGACTTCATTTGGAGCCAGTGTTTTAGCTGCTGCGTTTGAGTTGAACAATGTCTTTCAAGTCGTTTCCTTCTCCCTCACTGTATCCCCATCCTTCCTTCTATTTGTTGGGTTACTCTAATAGTGTTTTTATAGAAGATCTTAGCTCAGCAAATAATAAATAGCAAGGAAATAGTGAAATCCAAATTGTCCTGAGAAACTAGGGGAAAACCTCATTATTATCTTCTTGACAACTTTATTCATTAAACAGCCAATGAAGTGGAACCTTTGTGATTGGAAGAGAAGCACCTATTTGAAATATTTTAGCTGCTTGTGGCCATTGCAAATCCATTTGACAAGAGTCAAGAGTGCAACTTTAAAATTCTATACTATGATTGTAGGCAAGTGAAGTGTATGGGGGGGAGGGAGAGGTGTGAAACCACCTGCTGGAAAACTTGTATGTGATTTCAGAGGGCAATGTTTGATGTATATATACAGGCTGTTGTAAACGTTCTAACTTTATTTCTAAGTAAATGGAAAGAAACCAGTTAGTTTCATTCTTTCTGAAGTAACATGGGTTTACTGGATTACTTTTGAGTGTTTCTTGAGTTGGTGTTGTTTTGTGTCTATGTGTGTGTACATATATATTTTAAGCTGAACACATTGCACAGTCCTCGCCTTTGTTTTTTTGGGGAGGTAATTATTGGATTTGTTATATCCTACCGGTTTGATCACAGCTTCTGCTCATGACATTTTGTAATGAGTATATAGTTTATAAATAACGTTTTGAAGGTATAAGGTTATGCAGAGATAATTGCACAGCTGAAATGTGTTGGCACAAGGCCAAAGGCTAAGCACTTTCCACCATCTCTTGTAAATTGAATAACTTCACTTTATGAAGTGTATCATCAGAAATTGTTTTCATTGCTCCCAGAGGGCAAATTAAGGTTAATAAAAATCCAATTCCAGATTGTCCATATGTGTGAATATTTGTATTTTTAGAACCTTGCCTCATCAATTATGTTTCTCACTAAGTGTACACAGAGAATGCATGGATGCGGGTTGTTGTTTCAGCTCATGTGTTTCTACTGTTATGAGTAATTTTACCTCTCTGAGACAGACTTTCTCTAAGCACAATTGTGAGACTCATCAAGATTCAAACTGAGCAAAACCAAACACGTAGGCGACTCTTGGAGATCTCCAAGGAGGAAACTCCACAGCCCCTGTGCAGCCTGTGTGGCGCTCTGTCACCTGCACAGCACAGAAGTGCTGCCCAGTATCCAGAGGGGATTTGTTTGTGCCAGTTGCCTCTCGTGTTGTTACCACGTAGTTCTGAAAAAACAAAACCAACAATAAAACCAGCCAACCAAGTCTTTATTTGGTAAAGGTGATTTAGGAGGGAAGTTTTGTTAATCTTCTCCCTCTGTTAAGTTACTTATGTCTATTGTCTGAAGTTACGGGCATGCTGGAGTCACTGGTTCTAGTACTCTTCTTTATGATGCTATATAGCCTTGCTATAAGTGTTGTCTTCTTGCTGCCCTGTGCCCTCCTCCTCTCAAAAAGAGGAGTTCCACTGTCTTAACACGATAGCTTTTTCTGCCTCTTGGCATAAGAAAGAATTTAGGATATAAAGAACAGTATAAGGAAAAGTATAATAAAGGGCCTAGTATGCACTGAGAATGAAGCATTAGGAAAACCAAAGAGATGGAAAAGCTTGACAGAGAACTGGGTGATATTACTACTTATAAATCTACAAAGCCTGTTTTGTGATTGTGCTGTTCTTTTTCTTTGCTGGATTTAGTAGCGTTTAAACAATTTTTCTCTAAAGGTCATCGACATGCCAGAACACAATCCTGGAGATATGGGCGGAACAATGAGACTAGGAAAGAGGAGGACTGTTTTCAAAACACAAAACTCTATTTTAAGTAAGTTGCAATTTTGTTCTTTCTCTTGCCTTTTGTGTAGGCTTTTAAAGGATTTTATTAAAGAATTACGACCTCAAGCAAGCAGCATCCTTGCTGTTGTTGATTCTGGTCCTGTTTCCATGAAATGAGAGAAATCTGAAGTCTCAGTGAAAAGCTGATTTTAGAACCCAGTACTTTACACTGCTTGAAATAAGCAATAATATTTAGATCTTTTATTAGCCTATTTGGGACTCTGTTATACAGCATTAATATAGGCAAGACTAAAACCATGTAGATTTTCTTGTTCCTGAATATGAGCACAATTTCTGTACAACCCTGCCCCAAAATTGATCTGAGACATTACCATATCTAACAATATTGAACTTACAGAAAGTATCCCTCTTGAGTTTTTAGAAATTATATCTACTTCAGCAGAAGACCAAACTGTAGCATGCATGCACATTTAATGAAAAATCTACTTTTAGTATTTAGTATTTGCAGTATTATCACTCTTCAGAATCTTGGGAGGTAATTTTTGGCAGTTCTGTTCTTGTACCAACACCCTAAATGAGACATACTCCTAATGATGATAAGATAAAGCAGATTTTGGGCTGTGGCTATGAGAGAGGTAATTAAATCCTGGCTTACTGCATACCTTAAGCTTGTTTCTTGTTGGTTTGAGATGTAGAGGATTCAAGAGTGCTGCAAGAGTCATTTTCTAAAAAGATCAGAAACCAGAGAGAAATGCTATATTCTATTTGTCAGAAGGAGTATGTCATCTGCCAAATGTAATCTATTAAAGTGGAATGGATGCTAGCAAAAGGCTGTGGAACTTCCTTTGTTGCACGTTTTGCATATGATTGTTGTAAAACCAGCAGGGATTTCATGTTAGTTTTTCACTCAAATGTCTGTTTTCATTATTATTTAGGCATTTACAATTTAGACTCTGAAGTTTATAAGGTATTTCTAATTGAGGAATATTCAGTATGAATCCTGAATAAACTTAGCAGCAAATTAAAAGAAACTAATAAAGATTCAAAAAAAAAACAAACCAGAAAGCTGGAGTAAGATGAAAAGTGTCCTGTTAAAATGTTTTCCACATGAAAAATTTTTCAGTTTTAGATTATTAGCAATATTTGTAATTCGTTAGAGCAGTGCATTAGTATTAGGTTTTTTGTTGTATTTTCAGGGAAACTTTATGGTGATGAAATGTTTGTGGAGGAACGGCACAGGCATCGATATGAGGTAAGCAATGCTACTGGACTTTGTGCTCAAATCTTAAAGCTTAAACAAACCGTGTTTCACTTGGTAGACATGATTCTTGTTAAAACCAGTGGGAGATTTTTTACATAACCATAGAACAAGATTTACTAATATTTAGATAGTCATTTAGATTGTAAGGAACTTTCATGCTTTGGTTCAGCTATGTAGATGCTCAGAGCTGAGCTAACTTTGAAATTAGATCAGACTTCTTAAGGTTTTGTCCTGTCTTGCTTTGAAATTCTGTTCAGAGTGAGATTGCTCAATATATTTGGACAATTTGTTCCAGTGCTTAACAATTTATTGTGAGCTATGTCTCCTTTATATCTATCAGGAAACTTCCTTGGTTGGTTTGCGTCTTTTATGTCTCACATTTCTGCTTTGCCCCTCTGAGCAGAGTCTGGCTACAACTTCTTTATACCATATCATTAGCCGAAGTCAGCAACCATCTCCACACTTTACCTTTTCCGGGTTGAGCAAACAGCTCCTTCAGTCTCTTCTGCATTATATGTGCTTCAGTCTCCTAAACATCCCAGTGGACATCCTGTGGACTTCACAATATTTTGTTAACAGCTTTCTTGTGCTGAGGGGCCTGAAACTGGGCGCAATATTGCAGAGATGTCATTACAAGTGTTAAAGGGGAACAGTATAGTGTACTGTCTTAACAGGATTGTTTCTTAGAGTATTTTTAACAACTACCTGACGACTTCCTATGAGGTATTTGAAAGGTACAGTTATATAATCTTTAAGTGTATTGCTCCTGGGCTGACTATGTTTAGATTACGCTCAGAAAGTGCGTTTTCTTCCATAATCTAAACATAGGCAGACTTCAGGTATCTATAACTTAGAGTTTAATCCAGATCACTTACTTCCTAGCAATTATCCCAATTCTACAGGCCTCTGGTATAGGTCCTCTTCAGTGTTTGAGAACATCTGAGCAAAAGCACCTCTGTATGCTCAAAATGCTTTTATCTAGGGAGACTGACGGTATCTAGGCATGCTGTGTTCAGAAAGCACTTGACACTCAAGTATCTCTAAAGGGGCCTAAACAGTGAAATGTATGCATGGTAAAATCTGGTTCAAACAATGATAAGTTTTCTTAGAAAGCTCAGAGGAGAGTGCAGTGGTGTTGAAGGTGTTCAGTTTTAATATTAATGAAGTAGGTAGAACATCACTAAGGAGGTGAAACAGTTCATTCTAGAGCGAATGGGTGATTTTTTGAATGGCAGTTTATGCCACAGACAATTGAACTGAACAGCCTTCCTCTTGCTATGTCCGGCCATTTAAAAACTGAGTAATACTTGCTTTTCAGGATCAGGATAATAGTCAGCAAAAGGGACCCTGGCTTTAATCTTTTGTTTGTGTTTACTATTAAGTTTTTAAGTTACTGACTCATCTCATGTTAATGTAAGCATGCCTATTTTTTTCAACATTTCTACCAGAGGATCAACAAAGAAAGCAAAAGTTCTCAGCTCTTCTTCCTAATATTTTTGTTCTTCCATACATAATAAAAGTTGTATAAGAAAATTGCATCAAAAAATAAATAGAACTACAACCAGTGTTTTCAATATTTCAGGTGAATCCAGAATTAACTCACTGCTTTGAAGAGAAAGGTTTGAAATTTGTTGGCCATGATACAGAAGGAAACAGAATGGAAATGATTGAACTGGAGAGTAAGTGTATCACTCGTCTGCAGTACTTTCTGTATCTGTTAAAACTCTGTAAACTATGGGTAGGTAAATGGCAAATGGGTCAGTACTGAGCTGTTGAAACAGCCAGGATAATGTTAGGAAATACAGTTGAGTCCACTTCTGTATAACAATAAATTAAGATTCAGAGGCTTTTAAGAGCCGCTGTCTTACACTTCTCCTCAGGAATTCTGCCTGAATCGAGTTATCAGAGATACATACCGTTTCGGCAAAGTATTGTAATTTAAGCCCAGTGCTATGTGGAATCACAGAATGATTTGGGATATTCCAACCCTCTGTTCAAAACAGCTGCCTTCGATCTGGTTGCTGAGAGCCATATTCAGTCAAGTTTTGGTTGTCTCCAAATATGCAACTGGTTGGACTTCTTCTTGCCGCTGTTCTTTGAACCCAACAGTCTAGCCATTTTTAAGATATTTTGTAGTTTACCCATTCCTTCCATAGCTCCCAATTTGGTTGCTAGGAAACCATGTTAAAAGCCTTGCTAAAGTCACGATAAAGGAAAGCTACAGCTCTTCTCTCATCCAGAGTGTGATTGTTTCTAGTTCTTTTCCTGTCCTTTGTGTGTCAGAAAATGGATTGGAGTAGCTTTTATTTTGTAATCTTGCTATAAACCAAGTTGAGGTTGACTGTACTGTAATTAATCTTCAGATTAATGATTCATGTCTTTCTTGAAGACGGGATTGATGACTGTCTTTTCCCAGCCATCAGGGACCTCCTTGATCACATTGGCCTTTTAAAGGTGAAAAGCAGCTTTGTGATTACATTAGCCTTAAGTACCCTCAGATGTTCATAGTCAGTATCTCAATAACAGTTTTATTTTGTCTGAGTTGTATACATGCAATAAAACCAAACTAGAAAACAGCTCTGTACAAACACAAAATCCCCATCTTTGCAAACAGACACCTTCTAAACTTGACTAAGTGAAGTTGTCAGTACCCTGATTTAATTTTCAAGTTGACCCTGCTTTGAGCAGGAGGTAGGACTAGAGACTGAAGTACCTTCCAAACTCAATTTGCATCCCCTTCAGCTACCCTCCATTTAGAACCAGAAAAAGAATGGGGTATGAAAATCATATAGAACGCAAACTCCTGTGTTTCACAGAATAGATTCATAAAAATAAAAGGGCTTATGCATTTTCTTAAAGATTTCAAAATGAAAAGGAGTTGAGTGTTTACGTAGTTCAGATCATAGAGACAGTCTCTTTGCTTTTGCTTGAACCATTGAGTAATTCTCCACTGTTAAGACACCATTGGCTAAATGAGTATCAGACTCCTGAATACCTAAGAAGCATTTTTTAAAAATGAACTCAAATGTCACTCATCTAGATAAGCATGCTCAGAAATTTATAATAAGACCACACTAGCACTGTATGGAGTGCTATTTCTGACAAGATGTTTCTGAGAATTCTTTTTGTGCTCCATAGTATATTGAAGAACATTCTTGTCATTTTGAGCCAGGGTTTGAATATAGACATCTATTTGTAATATTAAGCAACTCAGCAAAAAGTACATATGAATTCATTAACTGTTAATTGACATTTTATTCTTTAATTTGTTCCTGATAGATTAATTTTCTTATGCAGTCCGATGACTGTATGGGAGACTGTTTTATCTGTCCTGCATGAAACAACTTTTATGAAGAGCATCATTAAATAAATCAGGCAGGATTTTTAAATTACATGTTGATGTAAAAAGAATGAAAGCAGCAGTAAAACCTGAAATTATTTCACAATGGGCTGCGAGGAGACTGATTACTAAAGAAGAGCAGTCATCGTAGAGAGGAGGGTGGGCTGAAGCGGAAGCACAGAAATAACAGTATACTAGATAGCTGAGGCAATGCTTTTAGGAAAACATCCCCACAGGAAATATATGATGCTTTGTCTTATTTTGTTGCTTTAAAGAACTAAATTGTATAGTAGAGAGAGAGAGAGAAAAAAAAAAAAAAAAAAGGGGAAAAAAAGGGGAATAAGTTTAGGATCTCAGCTTCTTTTTTTATGGAATAGGAACAGAGCAAAGAGCAGTATACTTATATTGTTTATCTTCGGAGAATAAAAACACCTGCTTTCTTGTTATCACTTATTCCTTGAATGTTTGGGATTGTTTTGGAAATTGACCAATTGTAGAAGATCTGTGCTTGCTTTCATCTTGTGTCCTGGTAGTAGATATGGTTAATGTTAGCTCCTTTAAACTGATATTTAGAGAAGGCACAGGTACACAACATGAAAGAGAACAAAAATATTGTTCCATCCTTATCCTTCCAAGAAAGACAGGAGGGATGCAGAAGCAGTCAGTATTCATGAAATGCTTTGACTGGAGAAACAGCTGATGATTGAAGACAAACCAGTATGTATTGATTAGCGTAATCAATGGCACTAAATGATAATGAAAAATTATGAATGCCTTCCTTCATTACAGCACATACAGCAGGAAAGAAGTGCGCTGTAGGAAATGGATATAATTTGGCTGTAAAAAAAGATGGCTCCTGAATTAGGATGAGGTTTCTAATCAAAAGGAGAGACTATCCTAACTAATCCTAAATCCTAGGGGGCGTTACAAGGGCCTTTGACCTTTCTATTTGAGACTACATGATGTAGTTTCATTCAAGAGCAAGAAATGGAAGTTATTGAACCAGCAGTTCCCTTCCAAGCCAAATTGTTTGAAACATGTTTTCTCTGGTTTGAAGTGTATGTTGTTCCCGTGTTCATCTCTTAGTGTGTAAACAGTTGCTGTATTGTTGTGCCTAGTCTTTTATGAACTATTTTAGTTTCCTTTTAGATGTGTGTACGTGCATGTTTTGAATATGCAAGCATATGCAAGCATAAATATAAATTTTGGATACCAGAACACTAGGAAGAAAGTATGTGAAATGGCTAAATTATGGTTGCCTACATAGCATTATTTTCTCCTGTACGTGTCTGTACATATTTATAATCTATCTTTTAATTACATTGTTGGGCACACTAAGGTTGAATCACAGGATGATTTTTCCTTAATTTGATTTACTAACCCTTTGCCACCATTGTCAGTTGCTTTCCATAGGAGGGGGAAAAAAAAAATAAGTTGAGGTTACCACCCTTAAATTCACACATGCTGATCTGGTTTCTTGACTACTATGTTATATCTTCAAGAAACTTTTATTCCAACAGTTGTTCCAGTATCCTCTTCTTAGATCTTTTAATTTTCTTTATGACATCTGTCTTGTAGATCACCCATATTTTGTGGGAGTTCAATTCCACCCAGAGTTTTCCTCAAGACCTATGAAACCTTCACCTCCATACCTTGGGCTGTTGCTTGCAGCAACTGGAACGCTTAATGCATACTTGCAGCGTGGATGTAAATTGTCTCCAAGGTAATCTTTCCTACTTATTTGCCTATAGTTTCATAGTCATGTTATTGGAGGGAGAAGTATTATGTCCATCAACTCTGAATACCAGGAAAGGAAATCAATTCTTCATGTATCAATACATTTATTCCTGCATACGCTCAGCATAAACTCTGGTGTAAATGTGTCTATAAACAGCGTATTCTTTCTCTTCCTCATTTACAGAGGCTTTGAGGGCTACAGTTTAATCCATACTTTACAACCAGAAGGAAGTAAAAAAAAAACAAAAAACTTTAGTAAAGCAAAGTCAAGTCAGTTTTGCTTTCTGGCCTACTCCGTTAACTTATAATGAAATGAAATTCTTACCCAGTCACGTTTTAATGGCTGCAGAAATAAAACAGAAAGCCTAGCCCAGAGAAAGTGAGCCTGGAAAAGGAAAACACTTTAAGGCTAAAATAGGATCATTTACACAGGAAGAACTTACAGGAGGGAATTTAATTGCTCAGTACAGCACAGCCGCTCTCCACCTGCTGAGTGGAAAGGATTTCTAATACCCTTAGACCTTATAATAGTAATAATGTCACTGAACAATAAAGCTAAGACATGTCATAACAAGACTTGGAATCAAATTTGAGGAGATAATGTTCTGAGCACCTCACCCTGTGCTGACTATGTGAGTTATAGTTACACTATTGACTGCCACAGAGATCTAAAGCAAACCCAAGCAAACAAAAAAGAATCCACCAAGAAAAACCCACTCAAAACATCAAACACAGTTTTGAACAGGTTGTCTCTAGTCATTCTGTACAGTCACTTAGAGAATATGCACTCTTAAGAAGTCAAGTAGCTTATCCTAATAGTTGAGTGCTTTAGAGGCATTATACCCTAGAAGTGCTTGTTTCCATTGACTGGTAAGAAGTTTGATGATACCGAGCTTAGATGAAGATTTGTTGATGCTGAATGAATGGAATCCCATGCGTGAGACTTAGCTGTAAGTGGGAACTTTTATCTGACCCAGATATGTTCTGGCCTCTTGGTCATAGGTTTTGTTATTTTGTGTCCTAATGAAAACCTTATCCTGTGTCCGGTTATGTGAGTGCAGAATTCTGGCATGTTGGAAATGGGGAGACTTGGTATGTGATGAAGGGATTCTTTAATTGAATTGTGTTTTATGGAAGCATAGAATCGTATGCTGATGGTGGATAGTACTGTTCTATAGAGGCAAAAGCTTGAAAATTTACATTGAGGAATAGAGGTGACTGCAATTATAACCATTGCATAAAACAAGTTTTAATAGTTATAGTCATTCAGATTTGTGTGTGTGTGAAGTAAATAATAATAATCGATAGATTTATTTTTACTAGGTTCTAGAAAGCTTTTAACAATTATTTATTTCGAACATCCACAGCCTATACTAAATTTAATTACATTTATCTTTAATTTACATTGATGAAGAAATGCACTTAAGTCCTGCCTTTACTGGGATAGCATTACTGTAACAAATGTTTAAATTGCTTACATTTCTGGAAAATGATTTTTTTTGTTAATTATATTTTTTAAAGATGAAAAATGCTCCTCTGAAACTGTGTTAACTACTTAGTTTTCAAAGGAGTTTGAAAGATTTTCTAAGTGGAACAAATAAAACCTACAAGGAGTACTTATTTTTACAGCTCCCCATGTTCTGTGAAAAAAACAAGGAGAACAGGCAGTTCAGAGCTTATGAGCAGATTAGTGAGAAATAGACATTTAAAGTTGCTCTTGAGTTCTAGTAGTTTTGCAGCTGAGATTAGTAGCTGAGGTGAAGTATTATAGCACTCCATAGATAGCCCTTGTGCCCCTAACTTTCAGCTGCTTTCCATATCATACTGGAGCTTTTATCTCATCTCCTTCCATGTGTTAGACTGCAGAGCAAATATGTGATGATACTTCTGTCTGTAGAACAAAAACCTTTTAAATGAGCATGGATTTGGTAATATTAGATTAAAGAAGGATTGAAGTGACCACAACCCTTTATTGTTCACACTCAGCAGACTGTCTTAGAAGACTGAAATGATTGTCTAGATGTAGTGATGCTGCATACTTGGTGTTTTGTTCTGTTTTTCTCTTATTCTGGAGTATAAGGCCCAGCAGGGCCAGGCTTATTTATTTTTCACCCCACCACTTTCATAGCCAGATAATTTAGGTAAGGTATATACATCACACATAATAGTAGTAGATATGATCACAAAACATCCATTTGATTTTTGTGTTTAATATCTGTGTAGCAACTCAGTGTAATCTGGAAAGAAGCACATGTTTCTTCTTGAGAGGTAGCGATTGTCTGGAGTTTTTCTTCAGATTACTCATCAGCTGAATATGGTTCACAATAAATCCTATGAACCTGATATCAGTATTGGTTTGAGGATATAGTTCACAGGCCCAGATATGCCAAGATTTCCTGTGTGCCTGTTTGCAGCTTATCTCTTGAGGGGGTTCAGGCTGTATGGGAGCCTAAGTTGTTCTTATTAACACAATGCCACAGCTATCTGGAGATGCTTAGAGAAATGATTCAAACAGTGAAAACTGTGAAAATGGGAGTTATTAAGTCTGAAACCCACATGCTGACCATTATGTAGGTATTTGCATTACCTTACCACTGTGGTCTGTCTGTTAGAAATTAAACTGACTTAGACCCAGCAGGACTCTAAATCAGGAGAGAGTGTGGGGTGCTACTGCAAAATAGTCAAGAACATAGTGACCAGAGCCCTTCATTGGGATGTGGAATCAAATGTACTATACTGTCTTTCTCCTAGGGATGAACCTGGGCTCTTCTCCATTCACTTTATAGCTGCTTAAGCATTTTTACTTAGATTTCCAGGGGCCCAGTAACAATATCAGGAATTCTGACACGTGTTTTTGTCATGCCAGTAGGCAGCAGAGCCAATAAAAGATAAAATATACTGGAACTCTTCTCTGAAGGTTTTGGGTTTAAACCAGAGTTATGGTGAAACTGCACGCCTATCTGCAATCAGCAATTTTACTTTGTGTTCTGTAGACAATTTTTGCTGTTTTGCTTTGATGTGAAAATGTAATCATGTTTTAATAATACCGAATTTTTATTCCATGTGTTTCCATGGGTACTTTCAGAAAGAAGTAAGTACGGTGTCAGTGATGTTGTGTTTGTGTGTGTGCATCCGGCATGCTTGATCATACTGTTAACAACACTTTCCTCACTTGAACTGTGTAATTGTTTGCCAGCTGGTGGAATGATCAAATAGAACATTTGTAGTTAGCCTGATATGACACACTCTTTACGAGAGTTGCATCAACAACATGAATGTCTTGCAAAGAAAAGGCAGAATGATGCAGGTAAAGTCTTCATACTTGTTTGAGCAGTTGGAATACCTCCCTTGTCTTTTACAAAAATTGCTGCAGTGATTTGCTGTAACTGTGGGGTTCTTTCCAAGCAGTCAGTGGTAGAAACTAAATGAGATGGCAGTTGGTTCCATTCTTCTTGTTGCACTCTGTTAAAATAGCTGACTTAATCTTTGTCTTTTTGCAAAGTAGAGAGAGTGAACTTCAGGCTAGAAAGCAGTACTCATTAATAAGCACCGGTATGACTGAGTGCAGTTCATTTATGCAGTTCATTATAGTTTACATCAAAGATCTCTAACTATGGGATGACATAGATCCCCTTGAATCACTATAGTTACTGAAGATCAACAGATAAGGCTGTGTCTTGGTAGTTCATAGACTGCTTATGTGCTTCATGGCCCAGTGGGAGATCCAAACCTGAAGGTAGGGGGTTATATGACTGAGGTCCTGTTGGCTGAGGGATGATGTTGTGTGATAAGAACACGATGTGGCAAGGCAGCTGTGCAGTGGTTGGAGCAGACATGCTACCCAAGGCTGGTACTTGTGCTCCCATACAAATGAGGTTAGAGATCCCCCACCTGTATTCTGTTAACCATATGCTTCTCTCTGCAGTGTTACAGAATTGGCCAGCACTATTACTGTTCACATATGCTCATTAGTTCCCCAGGCTCCCTTTGCTGAATTCTGATCTTGAGAAATTTGCATATGTGGAAAGCAAACTGTAGAGGTGAAGCATGGTTTGGGGGGAGGCTAAGTCAGGAGACTATTGTGAAGAGGTGTATTTTGCATAGAGTTAAGATAAACCTTGAGACCTGATAGATATCACTGAATAGATTTTGCAAGATCCTGTCCAGCTGGCTATGAATGTGGTTTGTGGGCACTTCTTTCTTCCAGTCGTTGTGGTGATTCCTGTCCTTCACTGTTTCCTTGTTCTAGCCACTTATAAAATGATCACTTGCATGGTAGCTTGTTCTGTAAAAAAAGAATCTACTTCTTTCAAGATACAGCAGAAGGGGTTAAAATGTACGGAAAACATGTCAGAGTAATCATTGGTGAAAATGCAAGAATATTGAGAATCAAAATATGTTTAAATAATAGTATTTACTCAGAAATCTTCTAACTTCTCTCTTGGTTAAAATATAATTTTCTTTATTCTAAAGGAGAAATTCCTTTTAGTCTAACACTGGATACCTGTTATTCTCCATGCTGTTGATCATGATCGCATGTGTGTGGCGCCAGCAAGCTGTAGAATGAACACACATATATGAATATCCTGTTTATATGTTTCTCGTTGGTTCCTAGACTTCAATCTTAAGGTGATTCCTGTTAAGGAATACATTCTAAAATACTGGAATTGAGCACTAGTGTAAAATAATTTTTTGGAAATGGGATACATTTGAGGAAAGTGTTTGTCATGTACATTGTCTTTGTGGGAGGGCTTGAAGTCAAACTATATATTGCTATACGTGTTTTCCAACTATGTATTGCTTTTAACAGTGAAAGCTACAGTGACCTCAGTGATGACAGCTCTCCAGAGAAAGAGTTTCCTAAATCAGAAACAAGCTAAAATAGTTGTATGAGAACACAGAAATGGATGATGCTATTGAGGTAAAGTGCATTGTTTTGATAATGCTTCATGACATTTATTTGTTCTTTACTTAGAACAGGAGACAAAGTTACCTTGATTCTCCCTTTTGTTTCAAATCCCATCTGAGAGCTCATGTTTTCTACCTTGCCTGCAGCACTTTTCTCCTTTTCTTCTACTTAGCTCTGCAATTATGTTATTAAAGTCTACCAAGTGTTTTGAGTACAGCTTATGGGTAGGATGCTGTACAAAATCAAGATTTGTTCGTGTTTGATGATACAACAAGTACATTCAAAAATTAGGTGGTTTTTTTTTTGTTGTTGTTGTTTGTTTGGTTTTTTTTGCTACTTCAGTCTGCAGATATGGATCATTTTGAGTACACTGTGTTGACAGGACTTTTTATTTTGTCTTAATGAATCTTAAGATTCATTAATTTTGTTTGTTGCCTTGTGTAACAAACGTATCCCAAGATAAATGGTTGGATTTAATATGTGTAGTGATAGATACACAAAAAAAGTTTTATGTAATTGTAGCGTTGTTTGCTGCAGTGATGTTTATTGTAGGCCTGGTTGTTTCTTTCACTTATGAGATGGTAGCCATAAACTCCTTTTCAGTTTGGAGATCAGATTTTCTGTGAGCCACCTGACCGACGCAGAATCTGGGTGTAAATCTTAACATGTTGAGAAAATTAATTAAGATTAATCTGAGTTCTGGCTGGTGTTGTACTCTCATCCATGTGTATGTGAACATTTTTCAGTATTTCCAAGCACTTCTGTAAGCAGAATGCAGTTTTTCCCTCCTGTGATTTTATTCCACTCATGTGGTATAGTTACTAAGCAGCTGCGCTTAATTACTAAGCAAATGATTAAGACTGTGTATGAATGATGCATTTCCATAACCTATAAAATACTGGTATGAGGTGCTAAAAATGGCATGACTTTTTTCTGTGATTTTTAATTTTATTCTTCCCTCTCAGATATCACATGTTAAAAACGGTTAATAAATCTTATTTGATGACAAATGAGAACAGAATGTTTAATGATTCCATGATCTGTTCCATACAGATACTGAACTGATGTGTCTTAGATAAAGACACCAAAAAAAATAAGTATACATAATGTTCCTTTTCATTCTTGCCCACATCCTTCTTACCTCATTATAGCTCTATTTCTTTAGACTGTATAGTACAGGACAGGCCCTTTAGCTTTGATCTTGCTTTTCTCAGTAGAACTTACTGATGATAATTCTCTGTTTACCACTGCACTTGTGACATTTTCAGTGCTTGGATGAATGTTCTTATGTTATGCTTTAAAGTAGTCAAGCTCATCTTCTTTGAACGTGTCACTATTGGCTACCAAGTATATTCAACATAATTAGTCTAAAAAGAAATAACTGAGATGTAAACAAAGATAGAAGCATTGGCTCACTTTGTTTGTTTTTTCCTCTGGGTATGATTCTTCCCATTAATCAGAGCTGGATATGCACGTAGATTGTATTTAGTTGTGGATTTTGTTGTTGTTTTTGTTAGTTTGGTTTTTATTATTATTATTTATTTATTCTGTTTGACCTATATTGAAATTCATTTGCCTATAGGACTTACCATAAAGCTATTCTGGACTTGAGAGAAACTAACATAATCATGAGTTAAGCTGAGTTATTGAAGAAATGTTTTTAATCTTTATTTTTTTAATGTATTTTTCATTCTTTCTTCCACTCTCCCTTTTTATGTTGCAGAAAGTTGGAAACAGGTCAATGCTGAATTGAAGAAAGTGGAACAGTAAGCTAGTTGAGGTCCTCATAGTATCTCATCCTGCACTGTTTTCAGCAATTCTCTGTAGCAAAACCTGTTCTATACAAATGCTATTTTGCTTTAAAAAAAAAAGATATAAATTGTTGTGCACTCAGCTATAATATTATCATTATTGATCTTGTCCTATATTTCAAAGTGATCTCAGGTGAATATTTGTTAGTTCATTAGTTCACAGTTATTTTTGCTTTAAGGAAAGATTTGAATGTTTCCACCTTAGGACAGTAAGAAAAAATGTATTCATTCTTCTGAATGAGGTAGGAATGCACAAAATACTTAAGGGGAAGTTGTTCTCTACTGTTCATGGATAAAACGGTTTCAGGTTTGCTTATCTGTTAAGCTGGTTGTGTATATGTATAAATTTTACTTTTTTGTGTGTACGAATAAGAAATTGTTTGTCTCAGCTCTGTGATTGTAATAATTGATGTGGGATATGAATGTCTCTTCACTTTATAAGTGATTCTTTTTGACTGCAGTTCATGTGTGTTTTCTCTGTTTTCCCTGAAAGATGTAATACCAAACGTAACTCTGACCTACCAAGTTACAGAAGTGATAGTAGACAGTGCTTTTATTTTTACATTTTATAATAGAGAAATATGCTCATATTTTAAAAAGCAAGCTGTACACTTGCAAGAAGGTTGAAGAAGAACCTGTCATAAACCTGGAGTGTAATCTGAGATCCAGCTGCAAGTTCAGTAACTGAATATAATGATGAATAAAGGTTTTCTCTTGTTTTCTTGCATCCATTGATCTCTCCATTATCCTTGGGCAGAATCCCCAGTAGAATAAAATAGTGTGTTTTCATTTAGAAATTGCAAGTTTACACCATTGTGTGACAAACATAAGCTGCCCTTGCAAAGCCAGGACAGCAGCCAGAATCACCGAGATGATGAGATAAGCTGTGCTGCATATAAGCTTAGATCCCATGAGCTGAATGGCAACAGTGGAGCTATCACAGAAGCTGGACCTGTAACTGGTGGGTTTAAATGCCTGAGGCGCCCCTTTCTTACAACGAAAAAATTTTAATTGCTAGCTTTATGTTTCACTTTGGTTTTGGCAAAGTGGTGTTTTTAAGTGATTAAAAGGTTAGTACAATGTTTAGCTCCATACTAGTTATTGGAACCATTTATTGGAAATATGAAGGCTGAGGGCAGCCTTGGCTGCAGTAACTGTGAGATGAGTGGAGTCCAGGATCCTGTGTGGAGGAAGCAGGGCAATAAGTAGGATTCATTTAAAACCTGGACTTCAGGTGATAAAACTTTGGTCTCTTCCTGAGCTTGGAGGAATCCTGTGGGCTTAGAACCCTAGAAGGTAGGTGTTCCAGGACATATGGTTAATATTCAGGCATCACTTTCTCTATGCTTTAGACCGGTGCATCCCTATGAGTATGAAGTCAAAGTGGGCAGAAGACTTGCATGGATGAGCAAGAAGCTCCTGGGTAAACTCAGAGTAAAGAAGTATGTGGGGAGAAAAGGGTCAGGCTACTTTGTAGGAATATAAGAACATTGTTAGAGTATGCAGGAAATGTGATGGGAAAGACTAAGACCAACTTAGCATTAAATCTGGCAAGGGGAGTCAGGAACAGTGAGAAGGGCTACTGCTACATCAGTAGCAAAAGGAAGATTAGGAAAAAATGTGTACCCACTTCTGAATGGGATGGGTGCCCTAGTGATGAAGCGTTCAGGAAAGGCAGAATTACTGAATGCCTTCTTTGCTTCAGTCTTTACTGCTAAATCCATCAACCCACAGGAATCCCATACTCGGGAGACAAAAGAGGAAGTCTGGAGAGAGTTTCCTGTGGTTAGCATTATTTAAGCAAATCTGGTTCTCACGTATCTATGTACACCAATAGGATGCAGCTACAAGTGCTGAGTATGCTGGCAGATGTTACTGCTAGGCTACTCGCCATCGTCTTTGAAAGGTTATGGAAAACTGAGGAGGTGCCCAAGGACTGAAGGAAAGCCAGCATTGTTTGAGTCTTTAAAAAGAGCAAGAAGAACGACCCAGGAAAGACCAGTCAGCTTCACCTCTTGTCCCTGGGAAGCTGATGAAACAACTTATTCTGTATGACATCTTTGAACATGTGGAAGAAAAGAGACCAGGAAGAACCAGCACGAATTCTCCAAGGGGCATTCATGCTTAAGCAATCTGATAACCTTCTATGATGACAGGACTGGCTGTGTAGATGGGGAGACAATAGTGGTTGTTGTCCACAAACACAGTAAGTTCAATTAGGATTATAAGGAAAAGCTTATGAAGGTGATGGAGTACTGGAACAAGCCAGGAGTTGCCTTTTCTGGAGGTCTTCAGAACTTGCCTGGACATGATCCTGTGCAGTATGCTCTAGTGAAGGCATGAGAGGCCTTGGATCAGATGATCTGCAGAGGTCTTTTACAACTCCAGCCATTCAGAGTCTGTACAAAAATTAAAAGTACCATATCCCTTGGTTTCAGCTTTATAAAACAGTGAGTTTGAGAACTTTGCATTGCTTTAGGAAACCTCAGGTTGCACAACTAATTTCTCTCTTCACTAGAGAACCTTTAACAATGAAGAAGTAAAAAATATGCTCCTTTGGCCAAGATTGTTGATCTGCAGATACGTGCCTTAGAAATAGAAGATATTGACGGAATTGGTATCACTGTATCACTTCCACTATAAGAGATACTGGCTACTGGTTTTTGCAAGGTGAAACACATTCTCTCCATAAAGTTGAATTGTATTTTCAAGTATATTTGTGTTATTCAGAAGTGTTGAGATGTTGTTTTAAAGAATCGCTGTGAACTTTGTTGGATTTTTCACTTTGTCATTTCTAGTTGAACTGTCTATATCTGTGGTTATATCTGTGGTTCATATGGTCCTAGCTCATCAAGATGAAATATTAGGAGCTAAATATCTTAGGAAACTGCTAAAATTGGATTTGTGTAGCTGTGTTATGGAGAAGTTGTGATTTATCCCCCAAAAATTGAGGGAGAAACACAACGTGGAATGAAACTGGAAACAGCATCCAGTACCTCTGTCAACCCTCCTTCCTACTACACAAAAGACTAAATCTTGGAGATACATGCATCCCTGCCACAACAGATCTGTCTCCTACTTGGACTGACAGAGGCAGCAGCTTGCCGTTTCTAAACTGAAGGCATGCAGGCCTTCTTAGTTTTCATTTATACGTGAACCATGGAATTTGGATTATTTTAAGGAATAGCAATGGAATAAAGGAGTTTGCTTTGGTTTTATTGTTCCAAAATGGAGGATGTAATTAAGGATGTATTAAAGGAAAAAAGAAAAAATTCCTCTGAGGGGCCTGATCTACTTCTGTGCTTTCTGTGACCTTTTCTTTGATATACTTGGATCTGTTCTTCATCTGTGGGAAGCATAAACTGTTGAGCGGGGGGACCTAATGTACAAAAGTTGAGTTGAAGTACTGCTGGTTTTAAAGATGTACTTGGAGCATAGCAAGCTCTGAAATATTGTATTTTTTGTTCTCTGTTTGGCTTAGGCTTAAGGGCTGTTCTTGTATCAATAATTTAGGATATTGGCAATAGTCTGACAAAGTAGGTGACAGAACACTGGCATAGGCTGCCCAGACAGGTTGTGGAGTGTCCTTCTCTAAAGATACTAAAAATCTTTCTGAGCATGATCCTGAGTAACCCGTTCTATGTGTCCCTGTTTGAACAGTGGGTTGAACCAAATGGCTTTCAGAAGTTCTTTCCAACCTCAGCCAACTTGTGATTTTGTGAGAGAAGCTAGTTACCTTTTAACCTCATTGCTGACAATTTCTTAACAATAATAATACTATGGAAGGCTTTGACCAAATTGTAGCTCCTTGGAAATAAGTGAGTTGTTTTGTGTTTTGTTTTTGCATTCAGCTGCAGCTGAGCTGAATTAAGTTTTCTCACTTTATTTGGCAGCTTGGAGAGAACCTTCATTTAACTTTCTGCAGAGTCTGGATGTGATGGAGAGGCACAGCTCTTAGTTTACCTACGACAGTGTGGAAGAGTTATCTGACCAATCAGACTATTTCTCCTTAATGGAATATTTGCAGACGTGGGCCAGTTTTTGTATTAGCCTACTGTTTGAAGCCTCATGAGGTGTGCAGTTCTCCTATTACATGAGTATGACTTTGTTGATTACAGGGTGGCACCAAAGAGGACTTCCTATCACCTGGCATTCAACTTGGGTGTGGTTCTCCTAAATTGTTCTACAGGCATCTGAGCCCTGCTCAGGAAGACAGTGGGGTTTGAAAAACAGCTTGAAAGTAGGAGATGCTTTCTGTGCAAGAAACTGTACAAGCAGGAATTGCAGCCCCAGGCCAAAAGAACTTTTCAGATGAGGCAGATAGGCTTCCCAGAAAGGTGTGGAGGAGGTTAAGGGGTGTTTTGTGTCAAAGCAAAAAGAAAGATACCAGTCTGAGCTAACCTCTTTGTGGGGGCAGTGCTATGGTTAAGATAACAATGCAAGTGAAATGTTCTCCCCAAACAGTGTGTGTCTTGATGACAGTAGGAAGTGTCGTTACAGCATATAGGACTTCTGAGTCGGCTTGGCTATAGCTGGTAGTGAAGCCAGAACAGCACAGGAATTAACAGGGTCAGTAGAAACCTATATGGAACTGACTGAAGCTCATTTTTTCCCTACTTCTCTCTAACAGTATGTGTAATAGTGTGTGTAACATGACATAACTGAAATTTGCTGACAAAGGGAGTAAAAGGAATTGAGGAGGAAGTCAGAATAGCATTGCTATTGCTAGGAGAGAGCTTGATCCAGTATCTGAGGGAAACTCACTGCAACATGACAAAGGAATAAAGAAGCAATATAATCCTTTCTATACCTAGGATTGAGTAACACCTGATTCTTGTACATTATTTGAAGGAGAGTCCTTTCCTTAAAAGCTTCTGCATGAAAATCCTGTTATATTTTTATGCCTCAGCATTTCATTCCACACAGTGTTTTTTTTCCCCCTGATAGCAGTGAATCAGCAGCAGCAAGCTCTGTGAAAGCTTCCAGGTAAACTTTTCCTCTTACCAGTTCATCTTGTCCTCACTCTTGACGTAGTCACTACCTTGTTAAAGGTTTTCACGCATCTTCTCAGTGAGCAATCTTTGAGTGAATTGAATGAATGTATTATTTTTCACTTGATTGGGGTTTGGTTTCTGACTAGCTTTTTCCAGCATTCTTCTGTATCTGAATTGTTGATCAGCATGTGCTGACAGAAGTAAATGAATTAAGGACTAAAATCAAAGGAATTAAGTGATCAGATGCAGCCGGTATGGGTTGATGAAAGGCAAGTCCTGCCTGAATAAATTGATCTTCTATGAGAAGATGACCTCCTTAATAGATGAGGAAAAGGCTGTGGATGTTTTCTATCTGTGTTTTAACGTATCATTTTAAATGTAAACCATTTGACGCTGCTTCCCGTGGAATTTTCCTGGAGAAGCTGGGTGTTCCTAGCTTGGATAGGTTGTGTGGCTCACTGAATGAAGAACTGGCTGAAGGGCTGGGCTGAAATAATCATGGTGAATGAAGTTCATCACAGTTGGCTGCCAGTCAACATCACTGCCAAGATGTTTCTCAAAGCCCAGTATCAGGGCCAGTTTTGTTTCATGTTCTTCACGGTGATCTGGATGAATGGATTGAGCACACCTTCAGTAAATTTGAAGATGACATTGAATTGCGTGAGACTGCTGATGAGCTTGAGAGTAGGGAGGTTTGTGCATTTGTGGCATTATAATAACTTGGAATATTTATGTAAGCATCTATTAGCTAGAAAAATCCTACGTAGGTCTCGGTTGAAAGTTCATTATTAGAAATAATTTCAATAGAAATGTTGATTTTTCAGTCTCTGGCTGGTTCTTTTTGCTCTTACCTGTATGACTTTTAAGATTTATCTATTTATTTATTTATTCTTATTTGATGTGAATTAACTCTTTATGAGTGGACTAGTTCTGTTCTTTATTCGCATACAAGTGACTCATCTTCAGTACTGCCTGGTTCCCTGATCCTTAAAATTCCTTGTGGATTGTAGGATCTAACATCCTGGTCTGACCCAGCTGACCAGCTGCTAGAGTAATGTCTGTTAAACTGCACGCTTTAATCTTTACACTTTGATGTTCTGTTTGTACACGAAACATCATTTCTTCTCATAACATCCTTAGTTGAGGAAATTTGTTGCATTATCAGCCTCCTGGTAACATCTTTCACAGATTTGAGTCAGAGACTGGAAAACCAGCTTTACCAGAAATGGAGATAGCAATTCTGTATTTCAAGAGTGGTGCTGGAAAGTTAAGTCTGTCTTTCTCACCTCTGTGGGCAGTAATACAGTTTGGATAATCTAAGAACTGACTTGAGTCTTGGATTAAAGCGTCATCTAAAACTCCGCCTGTTTAAGGGAATAGCTGGGATAGGTTGCTCTGAGTTTTGCATACCACAGCATCACCAAATGGTAGCTTCAGTAAATTTATTTCACAGAGTTCTATGAGAATTAAAAAATCTGAGCTCAGATGTCGTTTAGTTCAAGTAGCACTTTTCTTATCTCTGGAACATGCTCCTCGTTGTCCATGTCTAAATTATCAAGCTGGAGAAATAGTGCAGTTTTGAAGCAAATGCTTTCCATGTACTATGTGCGATTGGTTCCTCATGGCAGTTTTTTGTGCACTAGACCTCACTTCTTTTTGGAGGAATTAAAGAAAACAACAGTGGTCATGAATATGTACCACAGATGGGCAACAGGTCATCTCAGTGACTACTGGGTTTGAGAGGACTGGCAAACAAGGTTTCATTGCATTTTAAAAATGAAGGAAACATCCTTAGCAAAAAACCAGCATCAGGGCTGGCCTGGCAGATAGGCACTCGTTATGAAGAGCTTCCAGAAATATGGAAGTGGGTGCATAGTGCTGAGTCAATCTGGATTTCTCAATCTTTTATTCTCTATGCTGGAGAATAGGGAGGACTCTCTCTCCTTGCTCTGGAATTCCCTATACCTGGGTTCAGAGAGGACTACTGGGAAAACATCCAGAAACATCCCATCAGCCCGAAGCTTACATTAGCAACATGCTGTGTCAGTATGGCCAATTCCAGCCGCAGTGATTGTTATTCACTCCAGCAAATGTAGCCTTTAGGTGCAAGGATTTGGGAGGCCTGAGAGCACAGCATGCCAGTGGAGACCCAAGACATATAAAGCAATGAGTGTGACAATCTTCCATGTCATTAAATCCCATGTCCTGTTAAGCAGATAATCTGTGTTTCAATGGTCTTTATTTCGCTGCCCCGATATTCTGTCTGTTTGTCAGGGAAAAGGTGTTACAGGTTGGGTATCAGGTACTTCAAGGCATTGTTATTGATACTGAGAACAGTTTTCAGCTTCTTTCCTGCTCTCTTCTCATTGAAACAAGTGTGAAAAGCCACAGGATCACCACACATCAACTCAACTCACAGCAGGAGGCAGCAGTGCCACAATGCCATTAAGGAATGCCATAAGGTGAAGCAGAAGCAAGACTTCTACATATGAAATCTTCAGACAGTGGTAATGCAGATGTCAGTACACTAATACCAGCTATTGGATTGACACAGCAGTCCAAAGGGACACAACGAAAGTGTTGCATCAGAAGCTGAAAGGTCTCATAAAGTTCCATACAGACATCTTGATTTTAGTTGCTGGGATGGCATTCCCACATAAACCAGATAGCATCATGCTGAGGTCATCCTGGATGGCCTGATCTGATTCCCCTTTGAGCCTACTTAGTGTCCTGCTTGAGCAGTGGGACATAATGTAAAATGTAGTTCTACTGCCATCATTTTAAAATGGCTGAACCATGCTCATGTAAGCACCTGTACAATATCAATTTATCTATATTAGAGCTACTCACCATGGGCGCCTTTTATAATTGCTAGCAAACAGCAGGCACTTTTCAGTCATCCTTAGAAGATCAGATGAATTACCTGTGGATATTTCTTTTTTCTTATCATGAAAAAGAAGAGATTGGCCCAACTATTTCAGATATCTGTGGTAATCTATTTCATTATGTGTAGGTGCCAAAATGGGAATTAGTCACTATCATCAGCTTACAGGAGGATCTATTGTGAGACCTTACCAATCATAGAGGTGAGATTGACTGGAAATAATAACGCATTTACCAGAGTTCTTTCCCAGGAGGTTGGGATGTCCTGGCCAGTCTTCTGCGTTTTGGAAGCAGTAAAACTTCCCCTCCCTTGGAGGCTGCCCACTCAACAAGATTAACATTAGTTCTAAGAGCTAGTGTCCCTTGCAGTCTTACTGATGCTGGAGCTGTCTTCAGTAAAACACCATTCCATTGTCAGAAAGCAGTGTTGGAAATATCCTCAATAAATTTTGGTCAGGACGGTATCTCTGATAAAAGCAGTTTTTATTCGCGATTGCAATGGCGGGCGCCCTGATTGCAGAAGCGCACTTATGGACATGATGTTACAGTTTTTATACCTTTTCTCCCAGATGTTTTCCCCTCCCATCTCCCCTTTGGTTGGGTATTACAATTTTACCCGATGTTTGCATTTGTTAAATTTGTTAGTTCACTTGCTATCTTGTCAGTCGCCGTCCTGCTGTTTCTGTCTCCAAGATGTCTCGGTGCTCTTATCGTATTGATATGTTGATTGCCTTCAAAGCTTCTTCCATTCTGTCCTAGAGGCCTTTGTTAAACAAAGAGCCCGGGGAGGGGGTGATTCCAGTCCTTCCCGATATCTCTTCAGGCACATCCTAAGGTATGTCAGGACTTGCATATTTTTACAATGCGTACAACAAAACACTAAAACATACATTGTTGCTAGTTTATACCGGCATATTGTTAGTTCTATTTCAGACAGCTGGACAGACAGGAGCTGCAGTCTTTGTACGTAATAACTTCTACCTAATAACTACAAACTGCTTCACTTATATAATGAGACCTTGAAATAAAATATTCTTATCTTATTCTAAATGCAGAAACAACATTTGATTCCCACAATCCCCCCCTTTTCTTCTTTATACACTGTTGATTTCTGCAAGCTTTGCTTTTTCTTTAAGGTTTTATCTTATAGAACTCTTCATCACTTCCTTCATTCTCCATCTCCTCTAATATCATTATTTTCATTACCCATCTCCTTTAATATTATCATTTTATCTGAGTATGGTGGTCGTTTCACTGGTGTTTGTTTTAATTATGCTGTCTCAATTGATCTCTGTACCAGGCCCCTTACACAGGGGATAATACAGCATCCTATGGCCACCAGGACTCCTGTTGCTATAATCAAAGAATATAGAAACAATCATCCCTTTCCATTTACCAAACCACAAGTCCATCCATCTAGTGATAGAGGTATCTGTTCCTGAATTTTCTGCCAATCCATTCGCAAGGGTAGTAAGTCCCTGCAATGCATGAATTATTGTGCCGTCTGGATCTGTGTTATTGGGGATGAAGGTACAACAGTGGGTTCCCAACATTGCACACACACACAACTTTTCAGCTAGCATCATATCTAGAGCAATCCAATTTTCCCAGGCCATCCTACTCGTGGCATCTAGCTGTTCTGCAATTCCCTTAATTGCACCTTTTGTATCATTTATAAATCGCGGTTAATTATAATAGATGTAGTTAATCCAGTCTACATTCTTGTTGATAGTCACCCACCAAAACAGTGACTCAAATCCTGCAGCATTTTGATTTCTTGCCTTAAGTTTATCAGGGACACCTCTAGGTACCTCAATTGAATCTATATATATATTGCATCATCAAATTATACCCCTAAACTCCTTTTGGTTCTTCCAGAATTTTTCATATTCCTTTTTCAAATGCCAGGGTGAATGCTATAACTAATTGAACAAGTGCACAGGTGCCTCCCCAGTTAGATGGTAGGGTGGACCATAAAACCTTTCCCCCACAGTACCACCAGAGATCTGCCCTGGAGATTCCCAGTCTTGAATAATTTCCTGCTGAATCCTCCATAACATTCAAGACCTCACTGCACAAGGAAAAGTTTCCCATAGGCCTGGTAGCCTTCACACCCTACCGTGAGAGGCAAGCTGTATGGTTACCTACCGCTGTAGAGATTGCAGGAGGGATCTTGACATCTGTATCAGGCATTGGAGGAGACAAGAGGGAGAGAGATCTGCAGTCTCTGTTTACCCAGGCAGTTTTCTCTTGGTACAAGGCAATCATGCATGTATTCCCTTTGGTTCCTTGGTCCATCCCAGCAGAATGGGTACCACCTGAGCTATGAGCCATCCGGATGCACAAGCACAGCAATTGCTACGGTTGAGACTCTGGACAGTATACTTAATCCATTCTACCCAGGCATTACTGTCCCCATATCCTGTTTTGATTTCAAATGTTTATCTAAGATCTTTTATCTCCTTAGCTGTCACAATTGCAGGGTTTTTAGGAAGATTTTCTAACCCCCTTTTTAAGCTCTTCCCTATCCTGGACAATTTGGATATTTTCACAATGTATCCCACACAGCTATCTGGAATCTCGCTGTTGAATCCTTTCCATGCATATCTACCCCAAGACCAAAAGTGGTATTAATAATGCTATCAGTCTTGTTAATTGTTATTTTTACCGGGTTACACTACAACGGTTTGCAATCTCACTGGACAACTCCCTTACGTGCTCATGAAGTATCAAATATTCCAGGTGTATATGTCCAGCCTCAATAGGTAGTTGCCCACCATACATTATTCCATACACTACAAGAGAGTCCCTTATTCATATCAAAAACTACCAGTTGGTCCCTCCCCTGCATTATTGCCAAATTTTACATTTTCCAGAACAGGATAACGAATATATATCAGGATAACGAATGGGATACACTCTGTTACAGCAGTAAAAACTTTTTGTTACAACACAGAAAACTTTTTCTGAGCATTAGTTCTATATAGGTTATAATATTCTCCCACTTACGTATATAATTTATTCACCTATTTGAGGAAAAGTTAAAGGTTAGTTAAAATAATAATTAAAAATATATGCATATAAAAAAAAACTTTTCATGATTTCCTTCTAATTCTTATCTTTTAAAGGTTTTTCTGTGGCAACAGTTCCCACACCTCAGGGCTAGTGGATGCCTTTACCAGTGTGTAGTGAGTCCATCCTTTCTCGTCTGTCCTCACAGCTGTTTCAGTCATTAGAAGTACTTGGAATGGTCCTTCCCAGTCAGGCTGCAGCTTTGTCTCCTTCTCCATCTGGATCAGGATCCAGTCCCCAGCTTGGAATGGGTGAACTGGAAAAATAGTCCCTGGTTCCTGGTCAGTAGCAGTTACTGCATAACCTGCCTTACAGTCCCCTTGTAGCTGTTGGTAAAGCAGGCATCTTTTGCATCTTCTAAGGGCTTGTTCTTCAGGTCCAACTGACCAGCTGCAATGTGCAGCTTCAGTTGTTTCAAAGCAGTCAGGAGATACTGGTTCTCAGGAGTTCCGCTAAGGAAAGATACTGGGTTGACAATATTAGTTACAATCATTTCTACATCATCCTGCTCTATCAGGATGGCCTGGTATTTTTGGGAATCTTTGGGGTGAGATCCAATGTCCCCCTTTAGCCTCCAATACAATAAACACTGCATGAGATATTAAAAGTGATATATTTTGGCCCAATGTAGATTTACAGGCTTCTAGAATATTGAGCACCAGTGCAGCCACCGCCCTCAGGCACCCTGGCCATCCCTTACTCACTTTATCAAGTTGTTTGGAGCTTTACGATCAGTCCATAGCTGTGTATCCACAGTCAGCATCATCCTGTCATTCCTGGGAACGTATGGAGCTCCTTGGCAGTTTGTGGCTCAGGGGTTTGGCAGATGGCTTCTTTCCTGGCAGTCCTTAAGGTCCAAAGTCCAGCTGTAATCTCCCAAATATGTCACTTGCTGTTAGAGTTATTTGTGCTTTTCTGTAAACCAAGAAACTCAGCAAACTCACAGTCCATTATACAGTTCTCTTTTGTTGCCGTGGCATCCACGTGCTGCAGTAAAGTTCCACCCTGGGATGGAGGATCCCAGATCTCAGGCTCAGAGCTGACCAGTTCTCAAAAATCATTAAGCTGTTCTCACAACCCTGGGTAACACTGTCCTGGTTAACTGAGTCTCTTCTCCCCGTATTGGCCAAAGCAGGCAGAAGAAACATCCTTCAAATCCAGAAAGTAAACACCACCTATTTATTCCTTAACTGGGTTAATAAAGTGCATGGATTTGCCACCACTGAGTGTATGCATTCAACAATTCTATTACTTGCCCTCAAGTCTTGTACCAAACAATTGTACTTTCTATCAGAAAATTTTGCAAAATTGGAGTCCAAACTCCAAAAAGTTATCTATTATTTCTTCTATCCTTCTACAGTTACATATCCTTATAGGGCACCGCTTTACCCTGACTGGGCAATCTCTTGCTTTTAACTTCTATTCAGGGCTTCATGTGTGGCCCTGATGCCCACACCCCTAAGTGCATCATATTTGATATTGCTGTGACTCCTGGGGTACAACATTGTTTTTCCCCATTTGTGCTAAAGTCAGACTTACAGTTTTTAATCAGTCAATATTGTTGGACCCTTAGCTCCAGTTTTATTAAATTTCTTGCCAGAGCAACCTGGCAAGGTTGCTTGTTACCTGGCAGGTACAAGAATTTCTGTATTCCTACTTAGTTTATATTTAATTAATCCAAAAAAAAACCGTAAACCTTTTCTTGTTGGGCAGTAGCTTCTATTACTGTTACAAAACCATCTATGAGTAGTAAGAAGCACCCATATCCACCAGAAAATAAATCTCTTTATCCTGCTTCCCTAGGTGCAACTTCCCGTTGCAGTTTGCACACTGCTTTCCTTCCAGTGGGGCGGAGCCCTCCCTGGGCACTTCAAGCCCCCACTCCCCCCACCTCTCTCTGAGGGGATCTCTGGGTCCTACGGCCCTATTCTGGCACCACAACAGTAACAGCTGTTATTGTCACCAATTCCCTTACTATCTGTTTGTCAATCAGTTTTGTTCTGTTTTCATATCGTCAACCTCTTTTCAGTCTTGACATCCCTGTTATACCTTGCCAGTCCTTCCTCCTCCAGCCTGTGTCTGTCCCAAACTCTCACTTTCCAAACTCTCATCATTACATAAACTACTAACATCCTACTTCAGTTTCATCTCCTTCTCTCCAGAGGTGTCCAGTGCTAACACTGGGATTTCAGGTTTCCTACATCTCTGCACATGAAGGCTATTCTCACTTCCATTGCCCCCTCCTCCCCACCTCCCCCTTTTGCTGTTTACAGCAACAGTTTCTGTACCCGGCTCTCTCTCACTCCAAGAGTTCTTGCAAAGGGGGGGGAAACAATACAGGGGGTTGCTCTCATACCAGCACAGATAAACTCACTTTCTCTTTAACCCTTTTTCCTTTGTACACGATTTCGCTATTTGTACCTTCAGTTACACTTGGACACACCCTCAATTATACTTCTGTATACCAATAGCAATTACACTTCCTTATACCATCAAAGCAGTTTGTCCCATTCGCTTCAAAACCCACATATCAAACAGTACAATTTTTCAGTTTCCACAAACACCCTTAATACCATTTAACTTTCCCTTAGCAATCCATATCATTCAATTCCTTGGGCTGTTCCACCCTTATCTTTATGGCCATATTTCATTTTTTTTTTTTTTTTTTTTTCTTGATTCCCAATTTCATCTTTATCCCTATCCTTTTTCCCGGTCTTGGAATCATTTTAACCCGTCCCCCAACTTAGACACTAACCACCAATTATTACATTATTTGATGAGGGTGTTCTTGCTTAGAGTCCCTCCCGGTTCCCCAGCAATATCCCTCCAACATGCCAATATACATCCTAAGAGATTTTCTAAGGTATCTCTTTCCCTTATGTTCATACACACACGAGGAGGGGGAACAATGGTTCAAAGACAAATTTCGTAAAGTTAACATGTTAAAGCGGAGGTAACACAACCCTATTGTTTCTCTAATCTGGATCATTATCACATTTAAACCGCGGTATTTTCTACAACAAAAGCAACAGGGTCTCGATACTAATTGTGGTTTGCCTTTTGTGGGCTTTTTCCCCCACCCGACTCCATATGCACTTCACTAATATGTGTGTTACAATTGCCACAATACTAACAACAATTAATAAGACAAAAACAACGTAACAAATACAAAAACATCGTAACATGTAGAACATAGAGGCCTTTCGCATCGTCCGTCCCCGGCCGTTTCCCTCGTGGGAGGACGGAACCGCGGGTCGGGACTCCGCACTCGCCCCGCAGGCAGCATATTCTGATTCTTTCTTTGAAAAGGGGTTTTGTTCTTTACACATAAATTCAAGATCTGACAGACCCAACCTTTATCAGATCCATATTTTGGCCAAAATATTGATTTTCCCTGTAGTGGCTCTCTAGGCCACATCTGTGCACAATATTTTAAACATCTTTTCCCTATCCTTGTCCATGGTTTTGGGATCATTTTTTTTTTTTTTTTTTTTCAATTCTGTAGTATCTTTCCCAAGGGGCTATCTTTGGGCACAGTGTTAGGGACCCTTTTACCCTGTTATACGGAGCTCCTATTACCCATCCCTCCGGAGTGCTACTGTGAACTACCCAGCTCACATGTCACCACACTCCGATTCTCGGATTTTTGGGCCCAATCCCTCGGGAGCACCCGCTCCGTCTCTGGGATTAAATAGGGGTGTACTGCTGGCACTTCGTCAAGTGCGCAGGGTACCGTACACCAACAGCTCCCTCCCGAGACTCTCGCTTTCAGCACCGCAGCTGCTTCGTCCGTCTCCGGCCGTGCCCCTCGCGGGACAACGGAACCGCGGATTGGGACTCCGCACTCACTTCGCACTAGAAGTGCGTCTCAGCCACACACACTCAAGAGTCTCAACCCAAGATAAGAATTAAATTCCCTTACCTTGATCCGTGCACGAATTTTTCCGGGTCTACAAGGGTTAACACCTGTGCCTGCCTAGCCCCTTGGCTTTCACAGAGTCCGTCCTTTATGTAACAATCTCGGTTTCCCATCGGCTGTCCTGAGAAGTCACCTCACCACCCAGACAGGACC
Organism: Coturnix japonica; assembly: GCF_054131305.1. Classification (NCBI taxonomy): domain Eukaryota; kingdom Metazoa; phylum Chordata; class Aves; order Galliformes; family Phasianidae; genus Coturnix; species Coturnix japonica. The sequence goes on from NC_140663.1 coordinate 111,451,194, forward strand.
GCTAAAATCAGCGGAGTGCACTTATCCTGTCCAGTGCAGTGGGGGACACCCCAAGAAGCGATAATGACTCCCGGACGAGCCCCCAAATTGTTGGAAATATCCTCAATAAATTTTGGTCAGGACGGTATCTCTGATAAAAGCAGTTTTTATTCGCGATTGCAATGGCGGGCGCCCTGATTGCAGAAGCGCACTTATGGACATGATGTTACAGTTTTTATACCTTTTCTCCCAGATGTTTTCCCCTCCCATCTCCCCTTTGGTTGGGTATTACAATTTTACCCGATGTTTGCATTTGTTAAATTTGTTAGTTCACTTGCTATCTTGTCAGTCGCCGTCCTGCTGTTTCTGTCTCCAAGATGTCTCGGTGCTCTTATCGTATTGATATGTTGATTGCCTTCAAAGCTTCTTCCATTCTGTCCTAGAGGCCTTTGTTAAACAAAGAGCCCGGGGAGGGGGTGATTCCAGTCCTTCCCGATATCTCTTCAGGCACATCCTAAGGTATGTCAGGACTTGCATATTTTTACAATGCGTACAACAAAACACTAAAACATACATTGTTGCTAGTTTATACCGGCATATTGTTAGTTCTATTTCAGACAGCTGGACAGACAGGAGCTGCAGTCTTTGTACGTAATAACTTCTACCTAATAACTACAAACTGCTTCACTTACATAATGAGACCTTGAAATAAAATATTCTTATCTTATTCTAAATGCAGAAACAACATTTGATTCCCACAGCAGTAAATGTATGATTCTGCAGGTTAGACAACAGGTAGAATCACAGAATAGCCTGTGTTGAAAAGAACCACAATGATCATGTAGTTTCAACCCCACTGCTGTGTGCAGGGTCACCAACCACCAGACCAAGCTGCCCAGAGCCACATCCAGCCTGGCCTTGAATGCCTCCAGGGATAGGGCATCCACAACCTCCCTGGGCAACCTGTTCCATTGTCCTAGAAACCAGGAGAACCAGAGCCCAGGTATACATATATTTTAGGTGGTTGTTGAAAAAAATACAGAAACAACCTTTGACAAAGGAGCCCCAGAGCACAAGAACACCTCTCCCTTTGTTAATCTTGTGCCATAATAAATTGCTTAAAGAACCTGTTTTGCTTTTAGTTTTTTGGCCAAGTGAGCCTTGGACCCTTTTCTATAGAATGGCAAAGATTCAACAGGAAGAAGTGACAGCACCTCCTGTTTACCCTCTAATGCTTGGAACTTACTACCTTGCTACTTGGTCCATAGAGTTATTATTCCTACTGGCTTGTAACTGCCTGTGCCAACTTCTGATTCTGCTGGTGCCAGCCTCAGGCTGAGAAATGCTTATTAGCTTTTTCTCTGCTGGCTATGCAACTCACTCATTTATCTGTCCTACCCAGGGTTGTTTTTCTGTTGTTTTTCCCCCTCTCCTTCCCCCTTGCCCTTCCCACAAAAAGGGATGTTATTATTGCCTCACAGAGACTTCAGTTTGGATATTAGGAAAGATTTCTTCTCCAAAAGAGTGGTGATGCAGTGGCACAGGCTGCCCAGGGAGGTGGTGGAGTCACCGTCCCTGGAGGTGTTTAGGAACTACATGGATGTGGCACTGGGTACATGGTTAGTGAGCATGGTGTGATAGGCTGGTGTTTGTACTGCATGATCTTAGAGGGCTTTCGAACCTTAATGATTCTATGATTTCACTCTTTGGGAGCATATTCATTCATATTTACCCAAGCTTAAAGAAATAAAACCACTTGACCGACAAGCATTGCTCTCTGACCAACTGAAGACACAAAGATCTCCTACTGATGTGAAGTCTGATGACAGCACAGTGCTGTGAGCTGGAGAGGAAGACCTCTTGAGGGTTATGAATTAAGAGATTTGCTGCTGGCATAAGTAGCTGAGTTAGGGATGAGATTATACACGTGGTGAGTCACTTCTTACTCAAATACAGTAAAGGAGCTCTGAGTTCAGTAGAAAATGATGACACAAATGCTTATTAAATTGAAAAGTGTGTAGCTGGAGTCCTGGGGTTGATGTGAAACTTTCAGCAGGACCTTAGTGGGGCAGATTAGAGGAGTCGCACAAAACAGTCAGATGGTGTTCTGACTCTTAGTGCTCTTCCACTTAGTGCTGCTGTGATCCAAATGTGAAAGTTTGACCAAGAGCCTCAACATAACTGAAAACATAACTGTGTTAAGTAAAAATATAGATACAAAATAGATGCCAGTGTCTGTTCTCTCAGTTTGCTTTTTCTAAGGTGATACTTTCAACATCCACTGGTCATCATTCCCATAGAGGAATATGTGAGTGTGTAAGAGATAAAAGACTGTGATGCAGTTTGCTTGCTTGCTTTGATTTTATAAACTAATGAGTCTTGATTTGTAAGGGTGTTAATTTATGTCTTTTTTGTATCTACAGTGTATAAAATTCTGGCTATACTTAATGCAGCATTTGGCAGCATGAACCTGATAAAAAAACAGGTGTCTGCTGCTCTCCACGCTAATACCAGATGTTTTGCTCACTCACATTCGCATTTGTTGATGCTTTGAAAACTTAGAGAACACATAAACTTGAAGGCAGATTCAACAGTCTTCATTAAACAAAAAGATTGATCCAGACAAGTTGAGCTAAGCTTTTCTGTCATCTGAATGAGAGCATGTACCTGAACTTTTGTGTTTCCCCAAAAATAGAACTTGATCTAATGAAAATAATGTTTCTCCCACAATCCGTGTCTCAGTTTACTGTCACCCCATCGCTGCTGTGACAAAAATACTGGAATAATTTAACAGAATTTAGCAGTATGTCTCCATTCTCTCCTCCTCTGCTCTAGGTTAGTCCATGATGCCTTATATTAATTCTAAAAAGAATTATGAGGCTTTAAAAGGCTTTTAGGTGTTTCAGTATAGCAAATATTAATAGATCCATCATCAGTTTCTCATTCATGGTTTTGTGATGGGTCAGTGATCCTCTAATAAGCTAAATTTCTGCACTTGCCATCCTTCTGACAGTCGAAAATCACTTTTTTGAGGGGGGAGAGGGGACAACAGAAAAATGACTTGACTTCCAATTGTCACAAATTAATCACTGAAGATGAATTCTCAATTCAAAGATTGCTAAGTATCTACCACTAAATTTTGCCCACAACTTTTCTTCAACAGTAGGGATGTTCTGACAATAAGGTGAGGAGAATCGTCATACTGAAAGACCAGAACATCCTTCATTTCTGAAACTGAAATTGTTTTCCTGGAAATCGAAGTGGACTTGTTTTGCTGTGGCTCATGTGGGATTTTAAGTCCAGTCCTATGTGTGCTTTTCTCATTCTAGGAACTTTTTCATCCTGAGACTTGCCACGTCTTTCATCTTTTAACTCACAACACAGCAGAGAAGGATACTTTATGTGTTCCATCAGCATTATAGAAAATATTCTTTTACGTTATGCTCTTTCCCATGGAGTTTTCAAACATTTGACTCAGAGGATCTTTACTTCTCAGAATACTCTTTTAACATTGCCTATCATGTCACCTTTTTATCTCATCTCATATCTTGCATTTTTAGTATCTCAGTTCACACTGTCCTGAAAATAATTTTAAAGGAAAAAAGCCTTTGTATTTGGGCAATTAAACATTGCTTCTGGCAAAATATTCTTACTGGGTTTTCTTTCTCATTCCGTATCTTTGACCATCTCAGTCTGAGTCTCTCTTTGTCTGTGTGTGTATACATATATACATTTGTCTTACCTGGGGGTTTCAGCTATAATTTCCCCTGAAATTAATTTTGTGTCCTCTTTGATGAATCAACAACAGGATGCCTATTATGCTTTGTTCCATGTTTCTTGAATGGTTCCTATCTCTTCTTAGTTTTACTGCTTTGTGAAACTACAATACACAATGAAGACAATTATACTGTTTTGCCCATATTATCTATGAATCTAGTAATCAATCCCAACGTGTCCCGCTCCTTATTTCCATGTCTATGCAGTTTCTGATGTATCTTTTTAAAATATATTTTTAATATCTCTGAACAGAATTGTAGTTACTAGGATAGCTGTGTGATCATGTATAATCGTATCTGGTTTAGGCTCTGGAGAAGGTGCCTTCTTATTAGAGGCTTGAGAGACAGGGTCTTATTCCTCACAGCATGACCTTCAGTAAGTGAATTTGTTAGCACATGCTTCAGTTCACCCAAATGGATGTCCTTTGGAAACCATTAAGGATGATAAGTACTACTTAAGTATTTGTTGAGTTGAAAAATTCATTTAATATGGATTATAGTTTCATGCATTATGACCTAAACTGAGATACATTTTAGGCGCCAGCTTTAGTGTCGGATATAGCTCTTATGTATTTGAATGAGAGTTTATAACTTGAAATACTAAATTAAGTCTGTGCAACTTGCATTAATGCACCCAAAGGCAGTATTTTGCCCTCTGCTTTCAGCTAAGCTGAAAATGGTGTGGAAAATTTATGTTACAGTGGCATTAAGAACTTAATTCCTTTAAAGCCAAATTGCCACAAAAGATGTTCTTCCAGTGACCTACAATTAAATATTTGGGCGTTACGGTGAATCTGAAAATGAAAGTTCAACTTTGGAGGATGTCTTTCTATCTTTTTAGTCTATTTAATGATATGGGACTGAAATGCTACCATTGGATAATCATTCTAATTTCCTGAAGAAATAACTATTCAATAATGAGGATTTTTTTTTTTTTTTTTTAAATTAAAAGCATGGAACGTAATCCAAAATTTCCCCTTCCCTCACAAAACGAGGAATGTTTTATTCACAGTTTTAATTTATTTTACTAAATAAAAAATCTTGTTACAAATGAACTTTTAAAAAGTGGTGTGCTAGAAAAATCCTTGGTAGGGGGAACCTGGAACATTATTGCTTTCACAGTCTGACTCTCTTTACTGCCACCTTTTTTGTAGTTTTTGTCATTAATTTATAGATATTGCCATTAATTGTAGATATTGTCATTAATTTGTAGCTAGAGCTGGGCAGTATCATGACACAGTCTTCCGCATCCCCATCTGATTTCAACTGGTATCTCTAAACCACTTGTTTTGGCTTCAGATTACTTCCTACAGCCAAGGAAACTGGAATCTCATTTTGTGTTTGTTTTGTTGTTGTTGTTTTTTTTTTTTATAAAACCTCTATGGAAACTGTGAAAATGCAGTTCCTAAAATCAGAATCCTAGCCTGGCTGAATCAAAACCCTGTATGAACCTACTCCAGTTTAGGCCATGGTTGCCTTGGACTAATTCTGGTGGAATCATCGCTAAACACAACATCTATACTAAGTACGTTCCATCTGCAGTCAGTAGGGATTCTGCTGTCTTAAAGGCACCCATCCTTTCCATCTTAAGCATAGGAAGCTGAGAACTGTCCTTCTCAGATGAGGCACGTTTTCCTCCTTAGGGTCTGATGACCAGCTGTGGTATTCCCTTGCTGGATGTGGCCAGGCCTTGCTGGCGGGTAGGCCTGGCAGCCACTTGGCTAGAGGAGGTACTTATCTGGCTTCTTGGGGCATTGTGGCAATAACGGAGTATTTTACCCAATTATTTCCAGCCTGTTACCACAAGGTTTGGAGGAACACCCAAACACCCAAATCTCTTATTATGATCACAGCCTTCTGGCATGTAGGTGTAACACAACTCTTAGCATAAAGAAATTATAATCTGTTCCAACAAGATAGACAACAGAGATGACAGTTCCAAAGTGTTTAATGCATCGCTTCTGAAACAATTACATTTTCAGGATTAGAGCTGGAAACTGCCTGCTGCCATGAGTGCTCATAGTCATTTCCATTTAGCAAAGATTTAAAAAATCCAAATATTGAACTTGGTTGTATGTAATGTATTATTTGGGGGAATGGGACATTAAAAGGAATTTGTAAGTGCTATGTCTACCCTTTGTAAAACTATTTTCCAAAAGCCAAATCGCACTGTGATGTTACTTAACAATGCAATGAGCTGTAAAATAGACAATTTTAATGCAGTTGAGCCCTCAAGCTTATTCTTACTTTTAAAACACTGATTTCTTACTGTGGAAACAAACAACCAAATAATATACATTGCTTTCTTTCATGATCTTTATGGCACTATTATTTTTAACCAGGGAGGACAATAACACAATCTAAATGATACAGATTGCTTGTTTTCTTCCTTAATAGGAAAGATAATGAATGGCTTTGTTTTGGTGGCTTTATTGCCTGTAGGATAATGAAATATCCCAGCATGGATTTCATTAAGCTTTCTCTAGTCTCGCTATGATACTCTCATTAAAATGCCAGACCTCCTATTTGATATGTAGGGAAGTAGATATTTCAGAGTTCAGCACATTGGGAAAGACTGAGAACAGGTGTCATCAAAGGAACTGCTGGGTCTTTAGACCAGGGCTGGCTTTGGTCATGAGAGAAACAGAATCAATAATGCATCTTATTAAAGTGCTATAGTTCATGATGCCGTAGGTATGAAACTGTGAGAGCTTTGGCATTTAAACTTTCTCATTATTCACAGAGTTATAGATTCATAGAATTGCTAAGGTTGGAAGAGACCTTAGGGATCGAGTCCAACCACAACCCAACCATACTACCCTAACTCTAACAACCCTCTGCTAAATCCTGTCCCTGAGCACCACATCCAAATGGTTTTTAAACACATCCAAGGATGGTGACTCAAATACCCCCCTGGGGAGCCTATTCTAGTGCTTAACAACTCTTTCTGTAGAGAAGTTTTTCCTGATTTCCAACCTAAACTTACCCTGGTGCAAAAATTCAGGGTTAGAGAGTGCATGCTGTTTAAATATTTGAATATTCACATCAGTTTCATTCACTAGCTTCCAGGGGGTGATGAGGAACATAGGACTTTCTCTTCATCAGCAGGTTGGTTCCATAGAGTCAGCATCAAGAGAGATGCAAGGAAGGACTTCTTAAGGCTTTAACTAGGAAGAAGTTTAACAGCCTGGACTTCAAAAAGAGAAGGTTGTAAATAGACAAATTGCCTGTATTCTCATCCTGAGGATGAAAGGAGACTAGGATTGGAAAGAACAGAGAATACAGACCCCCAGTGTTATTTTTTCTCCTAAAATATCATTTTCTTCCTATTATGACCAGCTGCATGTTTTATTTCTACAATGATGACAATGGATACAAGACCCTTGTTGGAACAAAACCAGGAAGACACACTGTATGAAGAAAACAAGATGATCTATTTGGTCCTTATGTGAATAGGAGACTTGAAGCTGGAAGTATGAGAAGTCAGAGGATAAGTTTATGCACTGATGTAAAAAACTAATGGCAATTTTTTCTTTTCTCTCCCTCTGTCTTTGTTTTGTTTTGTTTTGTAGTAGTTCATGAGGAAAAAGGCCTAATGGAGTTTGAGGTTGCACTGCACCCTCTCCTCCACAGCATTCCATTATTGCCAACATAGTCCACGCTAAAGATATACAGAATTGACTCATGAAAAAATATTGCTACAAATCCCATAATAATGTTAAAAGTTTGCAATCTTACAATGCTGCATCACTGGCTGTCCTGGGCCACATACAGCTCAGAGGCCACGGGTTGGACCCTCCTTCTTTAGTCTCCTTAGGGAGGCCTATACACTCCCTAAAGCCTGGTGTGCATACCAAGGGAAGAGGTTCACAGATGCAGTGCCTGCCCATGCTTTTACATGGGATCCTTTTCTCTACAGAACAGCTCTAGTGGCTGTTCTTGTCAGGCTTGACATCTGCACTGCTGGCACAAGTAAATGCTGTGACTTGAGATGAAGAGAGGGAAGTGGGTCTTCATTTGTATCTTCCTCGTCTTTCATACTTGCTTGAATATGGATTAGTCATTTACTGTGACTGGAACCACTGAGGCATCTTTCTAAAGGTGGCCAGCCATCAGTCTTTTCCCTGTGGTTTTCCTACAAGATATGAATCGGATCAAAACCTGCCCTCAAAAAAATCAGGATACCTGATAGCTAACACAGATTGAGGTGATTTCTCATGTTTTCAACCTGTGTTTTGAAGAATTAAGTGAAACTTTAAGAGCTAAGCATGTTTCCCATTGTTCTGTGGCTCCTCTCCCACCAGTGTGGATAAGGACACTGAAGGATGTAGTTTTGTTCAATGACACCTGCTTGTTAAGAATACTAAAACTAAGTTATTTTGGGATGAAAATTAGAAGGAGATTTGCCCACAAATGCACCACATGCATACGCTCCCACTACGTTTGGACTTTTTGTCTAAATCATGCAAATGTATGGCAGTTTGTTTTTTTTCCTAACAAAGCATGATCTTATGCATATTTGAATTGCCTTTGTTTTTCTTTTCATGCATTTTCAGAATTCAGACTCACAAGGGAGGAGACACAGTGAATAGGCCAGCCTTCTCCAGTGGCAGATATAGGAAACCCTAGTATTGAATAAAGAGTGCAGGATACTTTGCTCATCTACAAGTGTTTGCATGCCACCCTGCCAGTATTTCCAACCCAAATGTCTGGCAGCTGCTGAAATACAACAGCATCTGGGTAGTCTTCACTTTTTTGTTGTTGTTTTTTCAGCATTATATTGTCTAAATTGTGGCAGCAAACAGATGCTCTGAGACATAAACTTTGTGCTAAGAATTTGTGCAATACAATTTTAGGATAGAAGCAGATGGTTTCTTCTGGAAAATCTGTGATGATTTCAAAGGGGACTGCTCCCTCAGATAAAACGTGAGGTCTCTACATTCACCTCAGAGCAAGTAAGCCAAGTTAAGTTGAACTACCATCTAGCAAATACTATGTCAGTCTATCAGCTGGCACAAGACCACCTAAGGAGAGCTCAAACAAATCTCCTGATTTAGATGGAGCAATGTTCACCTCCAGCAGGGAAGTGATAGCACACTGATCAGCAGTCATTTCTGCAGAGAACATCTGACCATGGTTGGGTTAACCTCTGAGGCTCCAGCCCATGGAACCGAACATAAAGTTTTTGGAGCCAGTCCTGGAAAGATTTAATTTCTCAGATAAGAACTGAAAAAATACCAAGCCCCAGCACACAGCAAGCCAGATAACAGAACATTCTGTTTTATTTCTTGCTCAGTGGTTTGTAAAGATGATTAAAACAGACCACCAAAGTGTACTCTAACTGCTACTCCCAAGCTCATTGGGAGTTAGACAGTTTAGGATAGAATTCCTGGTGGCATCCTGAAGATGGAGTTATTGAAGGCTCTGTTGCATGGTTGGGTAATGCTCTGGTTACATTCTGTGTTGCAGGCCAGGAATAATTAGCCCACTTGCTAGAATGAAGAGCAAGAGTATTTATAAGTCAATGAATTACCTTTTCTTACTGTCTTTTTTATTTTTTTAGTGTTTATTGTTTAGATCTTTGCTTTTAGAGAAAATATCCATCCTTCTTTCATTAGTAGAGGGAACTACTAGCCGTAGCAAAGAGCAGGGCCAAACAGTCCCCTATTTGCTATTTTTGTTCTTGGTCATGATTGGCCTCTTCTTGCTAAAATTTTCCAGAAGGATCTGTCAGAGTTGGATATCACATATGGAAAATTTCAGTTCAGACAGATGAAGTTTTGCAAGGAATAATTAGCTTGAAATTAGGCCTTCTAATAGGAAATGTCCAGCCACCTTCATAGCAGGCAACTCTACTAAATTTGCTATGACTAATCCTTAGTATCGATTTTGTTGGCTGGTAGTGGAAAGACAGTTTGCCTGACCCCTGTAATTTAATTCAGTTAATTAGAATAAATAACTGTGCTGCTTGCCAGGACCACTGCCTACTTGTCTGTTTTCTTGTTCTGTGCACAGCTTCTTGTGCTGCCACGAGGGCCATTAAACCATGGGATAAAGTTCCCACAATATGATATTCTTTTTTTATATCTGAATGCTATCTCTTCGCTGAAGCTAAGCCAAGTGTTTAACTAACTACGCTGTATGATTTCCAGAACTCCTGATGGGAACCGTTTGCAAAAACATATTTATTGTCCAGCAGGCATACACTACCCCCATCCAATTAGGGTATTTTAGTCATGGTACTACTAGTTCTGAGGGTCACACTGTAGGAGCACCTCACTTTCAAAAGAAGAAAACAGCTGCAGCAACTGTTGATGTTTGTTCAGTGAGTCAAATGCTGTGGAGACTTCAGAACAAATGAAATGGAGGAGTCTAGGTAACCTTGCCAGATTGCATCTTAAGTCATTTACTGCCTGGACATGCTGCCATTCTGACATCGGGTTTAAAGCGTTGTCAGTCAAAGAGTGTTTTAAGGCAGCAACAGCTCAGGTTTTATGTTAGTCTTGATTGTCCTGTTCTTTGGTTCAGGAGTCAGCGAGATAAATTTATTTCTGAGTATTGTAGATAATGCTGCATTGAGGAGCTGTCAGAGTAGGAACACACATGGGATAAGGTTTTTCTTCTGCCTCTCTCCAGGGAGGAAATTCAATCACAACACTATTTTGCTGTATCTAGAAAATGGGAAACTTCCTGTGTTGCTCACAAAGGGTGGTGCTGATTAGGAGCATATTGCTACAGCAAGTGCTCTGCTGGAACAGGAACAAAGGAGAGGTGGCAGGCCCAGGACATGTCTCTACAGTGAACATTGCTGTTCAGGGTCAGTTTTCCTGCCCCAGCTCTTCATTCCAGAATAATCTTTTTCTTCATCTCCTCCTCCATCAGAGACCCTCACCTATGCCCCAGAGGAATGCTGCTTATCCACACGCTGGCCTGTGAGCCAGGAAAGCTGTCTTAAGGGACAGATGGGGGAAGCATGGCTCCCCTGCCCTTCATCTCTATTGCTGAGCGCTGGGAGCTGCTACTGGAGCAAATGGTAGAATTCAGAGACACCAAGGCTGCATTGCGCAAAGTGAAGTTGGGCTGGGCCCTGCTGTGTTCTGTGATGCAAGGCAGGGTGTGATGCCTGTGCCCTGAATGCTTGGTGTTTGTTTTATTTATAACTATGTGCCTGAACAACTTCGGGATTGCTGGTATAATGTCTGTGTAATGCTAGTACACTCGTGATGGCGGATTGCCTGTAAACAGGCTGAACTTGTTCCTGCCCCCATTCTGTATGACTGCAGAGCACTTCAGACCTTAAAGTGTCCTGAATGGCACTCAAAAACTAAAGTGAGACATACTCAAGTAACGTTAACTCTTTGTTAGAGCACACTCAATTAATGGAAATATGGCCAATGAAATTGTTTTGGTGTCAGCTAATGAGTTTAACAGGTCTTGTGTTTCCATCCACATGAGCATCTGACAAAGTACATCATAGAATCATAGAATGGCCTGGGTTGAAAATTACCTCAAAGATCATCCAGTTTCAACCTCCCTGCTGTGGGTAGGGTTGCCAGCTGCTAATCCAGGCTGCCCAGAGCTACATCCAACCTGGCCTTGAATGCCTCCAGGGATGGGGCATCCACAGCCTCCTTGGGCAACCTGTTCCAGTGTGTCACCACCCTCTGAGTGAAAAACTTCTTTCTAATATCTAATTTACACCTCCCCCGTCTCAGTTTTAAACCATGCCGCCTCGTCCTATCACTATCCACCCTCATAAACAGCCATTCCCCCTCCTGTGTATACACTGCCTTCACGTACTGGAAGGACTTTTCTCAACTTTTCTTAGTAAAGACTTAATTTAAAAATAATAAATAAATAATAAATAAATAAAAAGTGGTTTGATGTCAAAAGCAAACTGGCCTCTGTCATGGTTTTATATTTGCAGAATAAACCTCTCCACTGGCAAGAAAAGGTGAATATTATGGAGTGTTATGAAAGACTGAAGATAACATTACAAATAATCAAATTTTACCACATTTTCAATTGAACCCATTAATTTTGAAGTTGATGGTAAAATATGCTGATTCGTGCAAACAAAGTTGAATTCAAAGAGATGAATGCAGATAAACTAGGAACTTACACAATGTTAATGTCGTCAGTCTGAATGAATAATGAAAGGCAAGAAACTAGGAACTAGATGGTAAATGGGATAAGCCAACACAATTTACCGACTCCTGACAGTAGATTGTGTCAATCCAAACTAAAACTTACACCTCATGAGTCAATTAACTTTTGATACAAAAGAAATGAGATAGCTTCTGTGCGTCTGGACTTCACTAAAACGTTTCCTCTTTGGAGATTACTAAGCTGCCTGGAGTTTTGTGTTTCGATTTGTGTAATAGCTCAGGAAATGGCAAATAAGCAGATGGCAAGAAGCATGCAGTGGAGGGGAACTAATCAATAAGAGGAAAGGGAAGACTGATTCCTCAGGGACTGGTTGTGGGACTCAAAAAATGTCTTAGAGTTTAGCAGATAAAGCAGAACACTTGGGTGAACTCTTCATTGTAACAGGTGAGAGACAGGAGCACTATAGGAATGACAGAATGATCTTAAATCTTGACATAATAGGGAAGCAACAAAATTGTAAGAGTCAGAGCTGCAAGGTTGCTAAGTAGCAAAAATTCCTGCTCTAAGCTCGAAATCATCAGCTGGAAGCAGAGGAAAAAGACCTTGTTATACTGAGAAGCTGCAGGATGAACAGATTGAGGTAAAAGTGTCAGAAAGCTGAAAGGGAGTCTTTGGCTGGATCATGCAAAGTATGTCCTGCAGAGACTGGAAAAGACTTACTGACCCTGTGTAAACTATCGGTAAGTTCTCACTCAGAACACTACATGTAATATTAAGGATCTGTCCTTTATGAAGAGTCCGTTTCTTGTGTGACTCCCATTTTAGCCAGCTTGTGATACTATGTCAATCACAGAAAACCCAGTGTAGGGCATACAGGGCTGATAGAACCCATTCATGATACTGGCAGGTGACACTAACAGAAACGCTTGTCTGCAAGAAATGGCATGCTGAAAGTGAAGAGATCCTGCAGGACATGGCTGTCAAGTTTGTGCTTGAGAAAACTGTTCCCAAAAGCCAAATCTTTTATGAATACACTGCTCATGCTTTAAAAAGCCTCTTGTGAGCAGCTGAGAGATGTTGACAGGGTGAAGTGATAGGATGGGACCTATTTTTTATTGAGATTTATAGAAAACACCAACTTATCTTTGCATCCCAGTGTTGCAGTTTTCAGGACTCAGTAACATATTTTGGGTCATTTTTTTTTTTTTTTTTAAAATTTTAGTTTGAAAACCAAACTAAAAGCTGTACTATATAGATGTGCATAGCAACCATCCTTTTGTATTTATTTTTTGCTCTTCTAAGTAGAAAATGTTTCTAAATTGCTGCTGCAATTATTTAATTCCTTTGTATCTATGTAATAGCTTCTACTTGACTTTCAGAAGGTCGTTATGGTAAAGGATTTTCATTTACAAGAAACAACAAAAGCATTGGTATTACTTCCGGGAATAAGGATAAAATTGTTTCATTAGAGGGATTGCATGTGCGGGTAATTACTTTTATATTTAGAATCGGAAATGACAATTTAAAATCAGAATATTTCATTAGACGATAATGAGTTTTAATTTCTGACAGGTAAAGTATTCCCTAGGAAAATACACATGTTGTTATAAGTACAAGGAAAGACTGTGGGAGAAAGCTAAACACTCTGAGGTTTAGCACATTTTTCAGTGCCTTCTTGTCTATTAATAACCATCAAATCTTCTTTGTTTCTTCCTTTCTTTTTAAATTCAAGAAGCATATATATATATTTGTATTCAAGATATTAACAATCATTTCACTTCGTATCAAGGTGGACATGAAGTCTTTTTCTCATAGGAAACTGTGGAAGCAGTCTGCTTATGTGTAACTTCAGTTGGTCTTAAATCCATACTCAGATTAAAAACAAAACTTGGGTTCCTCTGAAGTTTCAATTATTTTTGAAACAAACTTGTACTTGAAACAAATATGTGATAATAAATAGCCCACACTGTCTAGTCCAGAATCTTTCAATGAACAATAAGGAATAATTCATTACCTATTTTAGGTGAATTAAATAAAGTGGACTGGATTAGCAAGAGAAAAGCAGGTTCTCCAGGCAGTCTTGGCAGGAATTAGGTTTGGTGGCACCTATCATCATGTTTTCTGAAAAGCCCTGTGAAAATAGTCTGAAGCTTCCTTGGGGTTTACTGTTTTTATTCCAGACATGGGGCAGCAGCTTAACAGTCTCCAGGACATAATCTCTGCACAGAATTGCATGCCAAAAAACTGATCAATAGCAAAATTAAGTTTAATGCTGAGTGTGGTGGTGGAGCCCCATGATCTGGAGAGTCTGTCACAGATCGTAATTCTTGTTGGTCCTCTCACTTCCTTCTCTGCTTTGCATTTTACCTGATTTCTCTCTCCCTTCAGGGAGTTTAGTATGGTATATCTCTACACAGGGACATCTTGGGTTACTTTTCATTAAGGATTACGAGGTATAGGCCATAGCTTTCCATACCTACAATTACTGGTTTTCTAGGGAACAGACTGGCTTGATTTGAGCAAGAAGACCTCAGAAGCTTCTGCAGCTCTCAAGAGTGAGGAAAGCTTAGTTCTTGTCATTTTCCTCACCAAGACCATAGCAAAATTGATGTGAAATCCTACTTTTGAGGCATCACACCCAAGATTTTTTTTGTTGTTCCTTCCTAGCTTTGGAAAGTTCAAACTACTGTATTTCTCCATCCTCGATAGCAGTGAATTATCCTGAAATACCCAGAGCAAGGTGAAATATGTCTATAGAAGGATCTGAAGAACGAATACTCCCTTTCACTCATGGAGGAAAGTATATCTCTCATGCTAGAAAGACACCTAAGAGCAAATTACAAAGAGCAAGACAAAAAGGATAAAGTGCAATAACAAAACTGTTTTATCAAAACAAGGATAGTGTGCTACATTTCTGTCAGCACTCAAGATGCACAATGAGAGAGGAATTCTTTTAAAGGCAGCAGCTTTGGTTTGAAATAGCACAGACTGGGTTTGTTGCAAAAGACATCTAGTGAAGGAATTGCACAGAGAGAGCTTCAAGTCATTTTTCCACAGCAACAGAAAATGGGAAGGGGCTCTTTAGAATCTTTGTGCAGAGTCTCTTCTCAGTTTCATTGATATATTTGCACTGCTGTTGTGCTCAGCAGTGTTTGTTCAGAGCAAGATCCCATCAGGTTGAGTGCACGTCAAAGGCTGTCCATACCAGGCAGTATAATTAGCTGATAAGCTTCTGTGGGTAGACTGTGAATGGGCAGGGAGGCAGAGGGCAAATACAGAAACACCAGATGCCTTCTTGATGCCACATTTTCAGCAGACATAGAGCAAAGGGGATTGGAGGAGGGCAAAGCAGACAGAGAATGAAGGATTTGAAGAAGATTTCTGTAGAAATATCTAGGTGCAAGAGCACGTAGAGGTGCTTGAAGAATTCCAAAGAACATAATTGCCTGGTTTCTGCAGAGTGATGGAAAATGAAGTGTTCAGTTAAGACTGCTGTGTTTCTATCAAGGCACAGCTGAAATGATGGATAAACTGGGGAGCTCTGAAGCAAACAGCAGGTGCTGTACAGGAACCGCACACTCCTGGATTTCTCTGTCCAGGAATTGCTTTGCTCCTGGATTTCCCTCTCACATATAAAAAAATCGTCCTATTTGAAATCTGATAAAAAATTAAAAAGTTGCAGTCAAACCCCATCTCTCTCCTCTGCTGGTTTTCATTCAGACATCTCTTTTTTTTCTAGTCTAGAAATCATTTAGGAAAGGCTGCCTTTTAGCCAGGATTCAGTCTCTGGGTATGATTGGTGACAAAAGCATAAAGGCAGAGTAAGATGTTCCCTGTCATTGACTCCTGAGTGCTTGTATTTGGGAAGCTACCAGTAATAGTACAAAACCATTCTCTACAGTAGGAAAAGCAATTTCAAATCTGGAAATATATGCAAATCTAACAAAACAGTGTCAGGGAAGCTATGAATGTTTGTGTGTGTCTGTGTGTGTGTGTGTACACAGTCAAAAAGCAATTGATGGGCAAAGGAAAAAGAGACACTACTTTAACCCTGCAGCAATGTTCTGAGGGCACAGAGAAATTGGTATTCAGTTACGCTTTGCCTGTGCAAATACTTTATCCTCCGTTATCTAATCAAATAAACCATTTAATTACTAGTTCTTAAAAGGTCTTGTCACTCTGCCAGCAGTTCTGTTTATTATTAAATACACTATTTGCTGCTTGAGTAGAAACCATTTTTGAAAAACACATCCCAGTTAACTGCGAGATTGTTATCTGGCCATGCTGCCCTTCCCTTCTTCACTCATCTGATCACTTCCTTCTCATTCCTGCCTTTATCAGCTCTCTAAAACCTACAATGAACTGCTTATTTGGAAAGTATTTTGTGACTTACCTTAATGTGGTACAGCAAGTTTGCAGAGTTGGCACCACTTAACAGTTCAGATAGGCACTGCATACTGGCAGCCATTGCTGGGGTTATTCATGATTTGCTGGTCCACAGCAATATTCTATTTAATACACATGTCTGATGTAATAAACCCAGTACTTCCATCTCTTGAAGATGGCCAAGATCTATGACAAGAACAGGCAGAAAAGGAACTGGAAAGCCATTTAATAAGAGCTTGCTTTCTCTCTAGGCCTTGCACAAGGACCCCTTTGTCCATGTATGGATGTTCATCAGGCAGCTTTGACAAACACCTTCTGCAAACACTTACCAAACCACTTTCTCTTCCATGTCCACATTAGGTAAATACAGAAACACTGTGAAGAAAAGTAGTAAAATCTATTCCCCCTCTGTCATGGGCAACAGCCTCACACAGACCTTTCAGAAAGAAAGATGCCAAATGGACTGGAGCATGACTTATTCCTTTATCTTCAAGACAAGAATTTTGCTTTAAAGCCTCATTGCTTTGATGTCTTGAATCCTTTTTCAGATCCTGATTACATGGCTACATGCTACCAAGGACATGATGATCTATACATAACCTGTGGTCAATTCATTCTCGAGTATATACAGTGCAAATATCATCACTTGCTGATTGCCTCCAGCTCAAGCTTCTTCTGTCATCTTTTAAGTCAGCTATAAGCTTGTTAGAGGTTGGGCTGTCATAGCATTTGTCCAAAGTACTACCTGTGCCTCAAGAACTGAATGAGTAATGTGTTGCACTAGTAAGGATAGAATATGGACTTGGAAAGGTCAAGGAAAGTTAAATAAAATGACTAAATCTCACAATTTGAGATTAAAAATGAAACAGTCATAGTACATGAAGCTTAGTAAAGATATGAGTGGTTGTATATTTACATAGCATACACCTCTGTCCCATACAGAGGAATGAAATAAAGTGCATTAGATAAGGAGACTGAGTAAATAGACTCAGGAGGATTTTTGAAAAAGAGTAAGCATTTTAGCAATGGAGTAGAAGAATAATTTGTTACAATTATTAAAAAAGGCATCAACTGATATATTTTCCCACTTGAGTATTCAATTTAGAAAAAGCAATTCTTTTAACAGTCAGTAAAAGCTCTTCTAGTCCAGACTGTATACTCAGTATTTCTAAACGTCAGAACAACTGAGACTGAATGTGACAACCTTGCCATACAAATGTGTTGACTATAATAAAGAGTACACTTCTAGTACTTCATCAGGGAAGAATACTGTTCCAGGAGTTTCATGAGTGTTCCCTGTTTAAAAATACCCAGTAATCTTATCAAGTAATTCATTTGTTCATTGCCTAATGTTGAGATGGATCCTATTTTCATTCTTCTGAGATAATATTTTAATAGTCGTTTTTCACTTCTAATAACTATTTGCTTTATCAGAGTTCTTTAGCACAGTTGTCTGCATTGAGAAATTTTAGGAAAACATATCACACAAGCAAATTTTGAAAGAAATGAATGAGCCAGAATGAAAAAAAAGATAACAGTGATGTATATTTGCAGCTTGCAGAACACGAGGAACAGAAAAACATGGCATACATGATTAGTGAAGCATTCAATAGCGCTTTTAGTTGTGAGAATCAGACAAGATGAGAGATGGGACATAGCTGAGAGTGAGGGAAACTCATGAAATAGCTGATTCCTTGGATTGTTTGGGAACTTTCCTCACTAGGAAAATGTGAGATTAGATGAGTTAAAATCAGCAGTGGATTGGAAATCAGAAGCACTGTGATAACTAACTGAAGTCATGCACTAGAGGACTGGCAGTTGATTCAGTATGCTTCTGTACGTGCAGCAACAGTGGTGAGTTAACCCAATACGAGTTTCCTATAACAGTTTGTGATAGTAGAGAGAGAAAAGTGAAAAGCATTAAGAGTACATTATCTGTTGATCAACGTTAGTTTGTACAGAAGGCTTTACACTAGCAATTGTTCTCCTTCAAAATGCAAACTAAAAGAAGCCTGATCCTTTTTCAAGTCTTCACAAAGAGCAATGAGGAGCCAAACATCACACGCCACTGGGATTTGCAGGGTATTTATTAGCACATACCTGGCCAATATTTTATAAATGGAATCAGAACAGAATGGAGTCTCTTCTCAGTAAAGATACTGAACAGTCTTTTGCAAGTGGGAATGAAGGCATGAATCATCGCGTTGAAAAGTACTGAGGCTGTTTGAGCTCAGTACCACCAGAACAGTAGCTGCTTATTCATTCTCCAAAGAGAAAGGAGTCTCTGTGACCTGCTCTCAGGCAGTACTGTGAAGGTTGTCCACGTACACACAGCTACTTTTCCACCGGCTTTTCAGCACACAAGCAAATCAATCTCTAAGAATACACCTGCCAACAGCATCTTATCCTGATGTCAGTCATTCTTTTCCCTCGTGAGCTGGAGCAGTTTTCTGTATGAGAAAAATAAGCAATGCTGAATCTTGAAGAGTAGAAGGCTGCTTATTTAGTGTTTCTACAATGGAAAGACATATATGTGTTAAAAGCCTGGATTTTCAAGGACAGAGAGGCTGAGAGGAGTAACCTCCCCAGGGCAGTGGGTATGGCCCTGAGTGCCAGAGTTCAAGGACCATCTGGATAATGCTCTCAAACATATGGTCTGATTTTTGGGTAGTGCTGTGTGGAGCCAGGGGTTAGAATCCATGATCCTTGTGGGTCTCTTCCAACTTGGGATATTCTGTGATTCTTTGAATAAATGTGGACTTTTACATGGAGACCATCAATTTGGTGATGCTATCATCAGCTAGGCCTGGGAGCCAGAAAGTTGACAATAATTAAAGTGTACCTATTTATTAGTCTGATTTCCTAAGAAACTAAGCTCATTCTATTATGCTGAACTAATATGTTTACCTTCAACTCATCTCAATAACTTTCACATTTGTGATTCAGTTTCCACCACATTTGACAGTCAGCTGAAGGCCCCAGAGACACTGCATTTCCTCTCATTTCCGTCCCAAGGGAAAGGCTTTTCAGCCTGAGCTCATGGTCAGACCTGGGACCAGAGGATCAATATGGAGATGGAAGGGATCCTCCAGCAGCTTCCAAGACTGAGTGTGATTTGTGTTATGGCTTAATTTCAGCTGCAAGACATACAGGCTCAGCAACAAGTAAAGAATCCTCTCTTTTATCAACAGGTGGCTCCTAAAAGGACTGTCTGACAATTTACTACTTCTAATAATACCCCTCCCTCCAACCTCCACCCCCCACCCCACCACACCCCACACACACATCATTTGTATTCTTTCTTTTTCATCAGTAGGTCCTCCTCTGTCTTTTTTGACTGTGAGTTCATAGTGCAGGCTACAGTTCTGATCTGCATTGGAGACTGGGCTCTGACAGCTCTGGAACTGCTTCTTGTGGGGTTTTTTTTGTGGTCAAAGTGAGACTTTTTCCACTCTTGTTTGCAAGAACTGATTTTAGGGTATGCTATCAATCACGCCACTTTCTCTTTCCTACCACAGTTTTATACGATGAGCAACTTGTTGATTCCATCCAGCAAAAATGTCCCTGTCCTACTTATCGTAGTACAGTTTGCTCCTGAAAGGCAAACAAACAAACAAACAAAACAACCCAACCCCAAACCTGACAGCAGAATTCATTGCTACAATTTAGTGTGGTTCAAGAAAAATTAATGAGGTGCCATTACCAAGGGAACATGGCTGTTTTCTGCATAATTACTACTATTTATATAGCCATTCCATCCAATATATTATTGTCACATGCTGGAAGCGGCAACGAGGCTCTTTTGTGTTGGTGTGCATGCATAACACATTTCAGTGTCCAGACACACCATGTAGCAAATTAATAGGGACTAGTTTAAAGTTACAGAGCAGCTGCCTATTGGTTTTCCTGAGAGCAAGGCGTGAAAATAAAACAGGATGTGAACAAATAGGCTATTAGTTTTATTATAATATCCCATTGTTATCAATCGACAACAGCTGTGTGGCAAGTTGTGAGACACCCACTTCTGGAATGAAATAGCTCCAATGAATTAAATGTATACAATCCTGAAAAAGTAGATACGGTGTTGAGAGAAAGATCACATCTCTATCTACTCCTGCAAGGAGAGTCAACTTCTTTCTCAGCTGTATTTCTATTCTTGTGTAATGGCAGTACGAGTATTTTTACATTGAATTCTGAGGACTACATAACGCACACTGATTCCCTCAGGGGTGAATTGTTTGTAGACCCAAGGGCAAAATCAATTCAAGTAGACTAGATGTTGTGGGCAGCAGTGTGTTGTGTGCGTGTCTGCATGCGCATGTGTTGGTGGATGTTTTAAATCTTCAGAATAAATCTTGCCACAAGTGGCAAATAAAATGTCTGCCCACTTTCAGTAACAAAATGATTGCCTCCCCGAAACAAAGACAAATCATTGTCTGAGTTCATTCTTATGCTGTTGACAAATTCATTCACATTCTCCACACTGGTATTAATGCAATAAAACTCCCAGGTTTTACTTTGCTCGTGGAAGTGAGAGAAAAGTAATCTCATCTTGCCACAGTGGAAGGCTACAGTGTGCTTTCTACTGACTTCTGTAAGGTGTCAGAGCAGAATGAGAACAGCCACTGTTTGGACACAACAGAGAAAAGAGAGGCCAATGAAACTTAATAAATATAGATCTGGTCTGTTACACTGTGAAATCACCAGTTTCCACTGATACTAATGGTCTTTCCTTGGCTCATACAGAGAAATTGCTTTAAATGACACTAGCCAGGCCAAACTGAGCCAACAGCCATAAAGCAAAGATTCCTTCTCCCCTTAGTGACCTCTTTGCTCTACCCAAGAAAAGTAGCTAAGGTGCAGAGTATCCTGTGTCATTTTCCCTTGTCCCATTTGATGCAGCTTGATTAGTTCCAACCTGAAGTGACTGCAGTTGGCCTGTATCACACTCAGTGGTCTACCTGTGACCTGAAAAAGATAAATGCGCCTTTTTCTCTACATGACCACTAACAATAGGGCTTAAGCATAAATAAATAAGTAAATAAAGTGGTTTGCAGCTGTGGGAGAGTGTTTCTGTACTATTCTCCCATAGCTATATTTTAAGAGAGAGAAACTTGCAAAGAACTGATAAGGGGTTTGCTGATGCTAGAAAAATGCTATTTTCTATGATTTTATAAACTTCATGGCTGGAACAATAAAATTCTCTTCAAGCTAATGAAAATCAGAGTCCACAACATTAAAATGCAACATGTTAAAAACTGAAGTATGGAGTTCCGGCAGCAGCTGTAGGCAGTGCTAATTTGTTCCTTCAGTAGGCCAACCAATATACAGTGCTGATGGGCAATGCTTCATCATGTTCTTTGATGACTTTTCACTAAAAACCTCAGGCTGGAGTAGCTTTGTCTGGCTAATTGTCTTAAAGGCATCTACAAAACTGAGCTCATCAATTACGTACCAAAGTATTAACTAAATCTGTTCCTTTTGGCTACGTATAAAATAATTAATTGATAAGTAGAAACAGGAGTTCATGATGAAGAATGGCATTTTGAAAATATAGGAAATAAATTAATGTCTGTGTTTATTTGGAACAAATGATGTGCATTAATATGTTTATTTCTAAAAGAAATTTTTAGAAAAGAAATAACTTCTTGATTCCCTTTCACAGAGTATTTGATTTGGGAAACCTGCATAATATGAGTTATTACATTTGGAAACACAGCAGTAATATCTCTACCTACCATTGATGTATCAAAGTTTCTATGCAAGTGGATTCTCTGGATGGTCCATAAATAAACCTAATAGAAAACCGTAGTACTCAAAAGGGATTTCTGAGTAAATGTATCATTTTAAAAGAGAGATAAATTGCAACTATAGAATTCTGGAATATAACTTTTAAAGCTACAGGGAAAATAATATTCAACCAAAATTACGATAAAGCATGCAGAGTTTAACAGTGCTACAAATGAAACTGTTTATCTCCCTTTTCGCTGCTAAACCACGACTCCATCTGATATTGTACCCTGAAGCCTCCAAGGAGCCCTCAGCAATGTTTTAGGGTGAATGGGAAAATCAGTCAATTGCCAAAATTCTTTGTGAAAAGAGAGAACTGGGGACCAAAAAAAAGGGCACGGTTGAGCAGAGGTTGTCTTAGATCATCTGACTGACAGACTCCAAGAAAAACAGTGAGAAATGAGCACCTGCTCCCTTCCTCTCATTAGGCCCTGTGGGACACAGGTATAATTTGGAAAGCCTTCATTGTCTTTATTTTCTTTCCTTTTCATACATTTTAGCCCCCTGTATCCCCAGTCTACGAGACCATTGGGGTGTTCTTTTCCTGAGTGAGGGTGTGCAGGGGATGAAGGTGACCATGGGGGCAGCTCTCATCTGGGTGCTGGAGGCAGTCACTGTGCTGCTGGAACAGCTCTACTATCACTGGTACACAAGCAATCTTCAAGCTTTCTTTGGGAGGTGTCTTTACAGAAGGCATTTAGAAAACTCCCTGCCTTCCTCTTCCTTGAATGCTGTGTACACTAAAATCTGTAAATATATCACAGTTGAAAAACAGGCAAGGATGCCAAGTCAGTAGAAACAGCAAAGTGAGACGAGTTTATTTTCAGCATTTGTGTTTAGACTTGGGAAGACTTTTTTTTAGAGATGGTATTCTGCTGATGAAACCCAGAGTGCTGTGCACTAAAACCAAGATTATTCATATCTGTTGAAAAGGATTTAGAAAACTGAATGCATAGAGAACTGCTCGAACATGGGATCTGGATACTTGGAAGAGAAAACTGAGTGCATTTGAATCCAAGTATTCATATCTTTCATACTCTTACGAATTTAAACCTCTAAACAGCAAAACCACTTATTTTCTAATCTATACACAAAATATTAATTCTTTCAGCATCCTAAGGGCTTAACATGTCTGCTGTTGGAGACCAAAATTCAACTTGGAAACTAATGAGATAGACTACAGGCACTGACATCTTCTTACGTGCACTTATACTATTACTTTGTTGTCTAGACCACAGATCTTTCCTGGGATGCCATTTAGAGTGATCTGGACAGGCTTAAGGAGTGGGCTTATGAGAACATAATGAGGTTCAACAAGGCTAAGAGTGAGGTATTACACTCAGGTTGGAACAGTCCCAGATATGTATACAGATCAGGAGAAGAACTCATTGAGAGCAGCTCTGTGGAGAAAAACCTGAGGGCCCTGATGGATGAAAAGCTGGATATGAGCCAGCAGTGTGCTCTTGCAGCCCGGAAATCCAACTGTATCTTGGGCTGCATCAAAAGAGGGACGGCAGCAGAAAGATGGAGGGGATTGTTCCCCTCTGCTCTGCCCTCCTGAGGCCTCATCTGGAGTATTGTGTCCAGACCTTGGTCCCCCATTTCAAGAAAGATCTACATTTACCTGTAAGTGTAGGTTTTCATTTTCTCCTGATTATTAGACCTGCCTTAGAAAGGCTTTTAGAGAACCTATGTTTGTCCAGTGGTCTATGGAGTGCATGAGATACTAGCCCTGGCAGATCAGTGCAGGAAGATATTACAGCTTCTTCAGGAGCCGTAAGAAGCCAACTTAGTACTGCTGCATTCCTCTGAATTTCCTTTAATTGCAATTTATTTACTTATTTTTTAACATCAAAGAGTAATTTTAGAGTTTGTTGTAAAATACAAATGTTGCTTTCTTCAGCCAACGCATCTGCACTTCAACATGTTAAGTTAATTATCCAGGATATATCTTATCAGGATACAGCTGATTAGTCTTTATTCCTCTTACCCTATTTTCTAGGCAGAATAAGACTGTTCTCCTTGCAAATCATTTAATAAATCAATCCTAGAATCTTTTGTATCATTTTGCACAATTCACTCATGTAATATGGTCTTCTTTTTGTTTTGTAGCACCCTGTCCCATTCAGTTCGATTTGTTAATGTTCATACCACCCGTTGCCATAGTAGTTAAAAACAGATAGCAGGAAGGTGCCCTCAGTAGAAAAACACATATTCCCTACAATAAGCATTATTTTTTTATCTGCTATGGTATTTTAGTCAGCAGTTGTTTTTGTTTTTATGGTCTAAGCAGAAAACCAGTGCAGAGGGGAGTGTGTTGGTTACCATTGCACAACCAGGTCACAAGAACATCTGCAGACGGTGCTCATCACCAGGATATCAGGCAGGGTTCTTGAAATCTGTGGGCAAAACCTCCTGACCTGGGTGCTAGCAAAGGCCTGCAATACCTTGTGGAACCATAAATACATAAACTTTGAAGTTTTGTGAGAAAACATGAGACGTGGTTGAACAGATACTGGAAATACGAAAGTTCAGAAAATGAGCTGCTTTGCTGCATTTGCCTTCATGGGCAAACACCAGCTGAGACTCAGCTGCACCAGGTAACAGGCAGAGACATAGGAAACTGGCCTGGGAGGACCTGTCTGGACAGGCAGGCAGAAGGGTATGAAAAGGAAATGAAGCTGGCACACAATCTCATAGAATGATGAAATCGTAGGATGGCATAGGTTGCTGTGGGCAGGGCTGCCCCCCACCAGCTCAGCTGCCCAGGGCCCCATCCAACCTGGCCTTGAGCCTCCAGGGATGGGGCACCACAGCTTCTCTGGGCAGCTGTGCCAGCACCTCACCAACCTCTGAGTAAAGAATTTCTGCCTAATATCTAACTTTAGTCTCCCCTCATTCAGCTTAAAACGAATCCCCCTCATCCTATCAAAGTTAATAGGAGAACAAAGGAACACTGGAGAAATGGGTCAGATTTTGAAGGCTTGTTACTATTTAGAGTCTTTTTATAAAAGAAGCAATGTCTTTAGCAGTGAATGACACAGATAATGAGATTGAGTGTACGTCAGCAAGCTGGCTGATGGCACCAAGTTGAGTGGTGCATTTGACACAATAGAACAAAGGGATGCCACAGGAAGAGGCTGCCTATCCAAAATAGCACTCCAGTGAGCATTTGCAAGAATTTATCCATGGCATATCTAAATAGCATCTGTAAGAGTGTCCTGACAGTGCAGATGAGAACACAGAAACACCTCAGGTAGATCTTACTGCTTGTAGGTCTTCTTTTGTTACTTTTTCTTACTCCTGTTTTCTGTGACAATAGGTATGATTTTACTTTTCCTTCATGGTAGATCTCACAGTAAATGCAGTTGCAAGATGAGGTGCCACTGGGGGATCCTGTGCCTACTGGGAAAGCCAGCCTGTTGAAAGGCTCCCATGCAGTGCTCAGAGCATGGGCTTGCTGTTGCTCCCAGCAGAGTAGCTGTGCATGTTCTTCAGGCATCATCTAGGGGACAGTGATGGAAACAATTTCAAGCTTTTGACACACTGACTTTGCAGAGATTTCCTCCAGGATAAGCCAAAATTGAAATGCTCCACTAAGTGCTCGAGCCCTCTGTTTAGATGTAGTCTTTCACAGTCACATTGACTTTAGGAGCTGAGCTGAATGCTTATCCCTGGTTAGCTCACCAGGAGTATTCTGACTGACTTCTTTGGGGCTACTTTTTGTTCCATGCTCACTACTGCCATGCATATTTATAACTATATGTATGGAAACAATTATGTGGAGACACTGAGCAGAGATGCATTAGCACAGAGAAGGCTTTTTGCAGGGAAGCAGTTATCAGCTCTGCATGCGAGCTCTCATCACATTAACACGGTGGCTGGTGGCTTTTCTTAGCTTTCTGAGTCATGCTGGGGAGTTTCAGACCTGATGCTGTTCTTGTATTCTGCAGATAACATGGAGGGGCAAATCATATAAAAAGAAGAGCTCATTTTTCTACACATAAATATAAGCAACAGGCTTGTAGGGTTTGCCTGTCTGCCTGAGTGCAGTGCAGAAGAGTCTATATTCAGTACTGGCTCAGTTATAATAACTGTTAACAACCGTTGTACCCTACTTATTTACTGAAGTGGCTTGCTAATTAATACGTGCTTTTTTTTTGTGTACAAAAACAACAGTAAATAACAGCCCTCTATAGGGCTCAAAACTGCTAGGATTGCAAACCATTTTTCCTTTCTCAGCAACATATTTGTATCAATGCCAGCTTTCGATTAAAAGCTGTAATTTTATACATTGCAATTTCCACATTTTAATAAGCAATTTTTTTCACCATACAGATCATTGGAAATATTTTGGTCTATCTGCCGAGAGAAATTACACAATTTTCCTCCAATATGAAAAAGCATATAACTAAGAAGCACCCTGAGAAATTATCCCTTCTTCTTGCCTTTACAATATATACTGAACTATCAAACAGTTGGGTTTCTCTTTATGTATATAATGAGGATTTTCTCCTTATCCTCCATGGAGGAATTCCTTCATGAGTCAGTTTTGTGAGGGTGGAGCAGGAAGGGAAAACCAATGTGGTTTGTATTTTCTCTCTAGCTCCTCTGGATGGGATCCATAAATCCACACTACACTATCTAGACTGTATGGATCGCTGAACACCCTGACCTAGCTGTTAAATGTCCCTGTTCATTGCAGGGGAGTTGAACTAGATGACCTTCGAGGGTCCCTTCTAACTCAGACCATTCTATGGTTCTATTATCCAATAACATATGGTTTTCAGTTTTTTTGGAGGTGGCACCTAAACTGAAGACTTCTTTGTCCTTAGTTGTCTTTAGTCAGCTTTTCTAATTTTCTGTCTGGAAGATAATCTTCCTGTTGCAAGGCTTGCTAAAGGGCTACTCTTTGTCCAGATGGTACAAATTGGTTCATGTCTGTGTTGCTCATGCTTCTAGTGCAGATTGCAGATGCCTAAACTACATGGCATTTGGCCCCAGGTTCTGCTGGTTCCACATGGATGCTCCTCTGACCCAAAGCTGGATGTATGTGTTTTTGTTGTTGTTGTTGTTTGTTTTGTTTTGTTGCTTTTTTTTTTTTCAGCTCCCATGCCTAAAACAACAAGAGGGCTGTGTTTTAGGACATCAAAGTAAGTGTTAATCCCTTGTGTTAATTATCAAAAGAACTTAGGAAGGCTATACACGTTTCCTTAGGTAGTCATAAAAATGACAAAGAAACTGGCCAAAGTATACTTGGAAGAACAGATGACAAACACGTGCTAGCTCAAATGAAGAATGTAGTCTCAGTTTTCCTCCTGGCTCCTCCAGTTCAACTTTTATGGAACTCGGTTTCGGATTTGGATAGCGCTCTTTAGTGTAATATACATTTGGAATTTATGGAATGGCTTATCAACAAAAAGGCACTTAAGCCAGAGAGTGATTCAATTGAGAATGTGTGGGTTAAATTAATAGTGAACTCCTTAATTATTTCATAAGGATAGGAAATTTGACTTCTTGCACCCACAGATTTTAAGAAAGTATAAATCTACACGACCTGAGGCAGTAGAAATCCATGTGACCTCCAGAAGCAAAAGGATGTTAAAATAAGATAATTAAATTTATGTTATTTTCTTGTAGGACTGTCTTTTTGTCTAACTCTGCAAGCAGACTTAAAGAGTTTGTTTGCCTGAGCATGCTGTTATTTTTGCTGCTTTTGGTATCTGAGACATCTGTGTGGGCCAGGGGAATATACAGCCATGGGAGGGCTATAGCCTTGTGGAGCAGCAAAAGGCCAGAGTCATTGGAGAAAAGAAATTGCTGAATCTAATACATAATTTTAACATTTATATGTTGAAATCTCCGCAGTAGGTAATTTTGCTGCTTTTAGTATGTTTTTAAGACCAGGTGTAGCCTACAGCTCAATCAGAATGACAGCAATTACTTTTTCCAACTGCCAGTAAAAATTAGCCACCCAAGAAGAAAGGAATCAAACATTACCAACTGCTTAGTGACAATGAAATCATGAAAGGAAATGAAATTAATTTGTCTTCTCCATCGCCATATTGCAAATAAATGACTGTAAAGGAACACAAATTTGTTGTGCCTCAAGCTATTTCCATTCGAATGAGTAGAATATTTCTGGATAGCTTTACTGACATTTTTGTTTAGCCTACAGAGATTCTTTGCAGTAGCTGGAGCAAGAGTTTTCTGAAGAATAAATGAAGGAGAGGAAAGTCGCATAGATGTGATTTCTGAGTTGCAGTTTTGTTTGCAACAAAACGAAAACCAAGAACAATTTGTCAAAAAAGATGATAAATCTACTTGTGAAAATAATTCATGGAAACTGTAACTGTGCAGCATGATGGCCAATGAAAATACCATTCAACATTTCTGGAAGCTAGAGGTTTATTAGTGTGCCTTGAGATACATCACAGGCACCAAGGCACTGAGGGGCTTTGTAATAATGAAAGCAGTAATTGTTTTTTCCAAAAGGAATTTCTTCTGTAGGCACTTTTTTCTTATTTACTATGAGTTTTCTAGTTATATATTTTGTTAGTATTCTGTCATGAGCAAAATGTGCCAAATGGTACTCTTAACATTCTAAACCACTGTACATTTTTTGGTGCTAGGGCTGCATCTTTTCAGAGGAAGCAGGGTTGCAATGTGACTGCAAAGATCTAGCCATTCCAGAGCTGATGGTTTATCAGTCACTACATGGTGGAAGCTTTATGAAACATTCCTCTGAGCTTATAAAACTCCCTCTCAATCTGTCTCTGTGGTGAGGGAAACATCCTCATCCAATCTGTGTCACATAAGCTTTGCATTTCTGACACATGTGAGTGTCTGCTGTGTAGTTGTGGCCGCTGCCCTCAATCCCTACAGGGTCTGTGAGAATGGTGAGTTCCTCAGGTGGATAGATCCTGTTGTTCAAGCTAAGGTGACACATACTATGGGAGAGATCGTAGTCTGGTCACCTCCATTAAGTGCCCAAAGCTAATGAGACTAACAACTCCCATATGATCCCTGACAACATACTGTCATTGGAATATGGACATATTGAGCAGCTTTATACACAACATGAAATCATACTGAGACTCACTAGTAACTTGGATATTTATATATCCATGACTGGAAATTCAAATCTTTGTCTGTGCTAATATGGACATGCTTACATCACGGCAAACACAGTGAGCTGTGTGTCCCCCTTCCTCTCTCCATCCCTTCACTTGGTCCACCATTATGGATATCCTGGAAACCCAAGGGGAGATTTTTCAAGGCACACTGAACAGCAGAACGAGAGAATGTCTAAATCACACTGGATGCTTAAGATACTCTTCAGAGCTTCTGTTTTTCTTTGGCATTAGAGGTCTTACTGGAGGCATAAAGCCTGGTTGTTTAACTGAGCAACTGCCTTCTGCTCTATTAGATACTACTCAGATTATGTTCTCCCAATAGATTCCCCTTTTCCCCCACTCTACTCCAAACAACTCAACTCCATGTCTCCCCAAACTCTCAAATGAAAGAAATCTTCAAAGGAAAGGAAGGCTTTTTGATTTTTCTAGAACATCATGGCTGTTATAAGGAGAATATCAAAGAATAAATATCTCTAATGTCATAGTGATAAATCTGTATTTTACCGAAATGCTCTTGCCTCCCAGGGAAAAACTATTGTCCATGTAATTTGTGCTTAATTTTTTTCCTTCACATATGAGATTAAATTGTCCATTGTTGCTAAAGTATGTCTGTGCTTTGATCTCAGTAAATTAGCTGGTGTAACAGGAAACAGAATTTTCAAGATTTCTTATATTTTCATCTGTTAGAAGAAAAATGACATTCTGCACTTATATCTTTTCTCAATGAAGTGAGAAAAACTTTTAACACACATACACTTAGCAGAGATTAAAGAAAATAGAGTCAGTCTGGAGAGTTGGTAATCTTAGTATTACAGGTAACATCTTAGATATAAGGAAAAAATCTTTTACAGTGGGGGTGGTGTGGCACTGGAACAGGTTACTTAGTGATGTGGTTGATGTCCCATTCATGTTAACTACGTGCTTTGTGCCTTTCTAGAGATGTGGCCCAAACTGTTTTAAAAATAGTTCACAAAAGTTTAATTTTAATCTGTTGGATTATAGAATAAAAGCTCATCTGCATACCCAAGAGGCACCTCAGAGAAACTATGGCAGGGGAAGGAGCCCAAATAATACCATGCCTGGCTACAATCAAGCCCACCCCAACCATGTACCAGAAAAATTCACCCCAGTGTGTAGACATGAAACCCACTGTAAGGAATCACAAGGAGTATCTCACTTAAGAACTAAGGAGGGCTTCTTCCTAGAAGTAAGACACATTAGGGGATAAAGTGTAAAAGCAGTTTGGAATTGCATAGGACTTACTATGGGTTATTTAGAGGAGGAACCAATGGTAGGCAAAGGCAAAACTTAAAATAGGCAGAGAATGTCAATTTAAGAAATCAAAATAACTATGTATCATAAAATCAGAAGAAAATTATTTGTAGATACATTTTGTATGCATTTCTTACTTTTGACTAGAAGTGTTGATTACAGTACAGCCTTTTGCCTGTTACCAAATGGTGCTTGTATTGCTTCAAGGCATTCACTTTTTCTCACTTTACTCCATCAGTATAAAAGATGGGGAAGAGTCAAGACATCTGGGATGTCCAAAGGGATATCTTGTACTATAGGATGTTGGGCTTAGCAGTAAGAAAGTCAAATAAAGGTATTTGCCTTCCCAGGACACTTTTGCGTACCAAGTCCCTGCTTCCCAGAAAGCAGCTGAATAATGGTGAATATGGGAGGCAGAGAATATACATATTTTGCTTTGCTTACATGCAGAATTTTGTTTTGTTTTGTTTTAAACTGTTGTTATGTCAATCCATGATTGATTGATAATGTCAATCATTATGTCAATCCATAGGGTACTATGTTTAGGCTGCAGTTGGACTTGATATCTTCAAGGTCTTTTCCAACCTGAATAATTCTATGATTCTATGAGTTTTTTTATTTCCTTCCCATCCTGTAAGATCTCAGCAATCAGCAGTCAGTGTTCACCATTTCCTCTCTCAGTGCACCCTCACACCCCAAAATGGACAGTGAATGGAGACAAAAATCTGAGTACAAAGGAGTTGTGTGATTTGAGGACAATTGCTGCTGTCCATATCTTTATTAAATGTAGCAATGCTTGACTCACTATCAGAACTTGGAGGTCTCAGCTGATGGAAAAACTTCTTAAATAAAAATGAAATTTTTATGCTTTGTGAACTGAAGTAGAGCCAGCAAAGCAGTTTAGCAAACTAGAGCTACAATGAGAACAGAGTTCATAGTAAAGAAAGACTAGCATACCCTACACTTGTGAAGACCTGCCTCTGCTATTTGCCCTTCCATGACTTTGCCTTGAAAATTCAGACGTAGGATGGTAAGAATGGACAAAGCCCTGTAAAAGCAAGCCTGGAGAAGTTAATTACTGATGAATAAATGAAGGCAGTCAGCACTGAGACTTGGTTAAAATAGGTTTTAGAGATGACCCGCATAGGATACAAGCATCCAACACACATTAAACTTATTGTATGTATAGAAAACAGGTATGAAAAGGAATGAAGACCAATGAAGAAAGAGTCTATGTTAACTAACTTGTAAGAATACTGCCCCCTATCAATGTCAGATTCTACCCAAGTAGAACGTGGGATGGTGAGGACATGTTCTGACCACCATTCCTCTTGACATTACTGAAGTTAGTGACAAAAATGGCAAGGAAGGGTAGACATGAGGGATTTCATTTAGCACAGTTTATACTGTACTATTGTCACGGTTTGAACTAAAAATCCACGTGCGTCCGTGACAGGGGCCGTGGGCCCCGGAGGGGCCCTGGGCCGAAAGGAAAAAGTTAATTAGGAAAAGAAGACAGCGGCAACGATCTAAGGAGGCACACTTATTTACTAAATACTATATCGAAATACAGGATAATAAAATATAATATAATATAATTGAAAATTGAGCTAACGAATCAGACAAAATAAGAGAGAGAATGAGTCCCGTAACCGAGAGGCCTACTGTGAAATTTAGGCGAGACGGTGAAGGCTCCCACACACTCCCCTGAACGCCAGAACTCGAAAGACGTCAGTCTGTTCTGCGACAGAGTTAATATAGAGTCCAGGTCCCGTGACCTATCGTGTTGTTCCCTGGGAGATGTAGTCTTCTTCTGTAAGTTGCAGATTCAGTAAAATTATTCATGCTTTATATGATGTTATGATGTGGAATACTGATAGCAAAAATTACAAAATTATTAAACCATGACAACTATTAATGTGTCTTTTCCTACAAAATTACATAATTTGAACAATACATCTTTTACCTTTTCCACATTAATAAGCATTACTGTAAGGTGTTCAAAACCTTTATCCATTTCCTTCTTCCTGTGTGCACAAGCTATGGTAAGAAGGTCTGGCTCAGAAGGAGACACAGGTGGGGGATTTCTGCCCTGACAGAGCCATGGAGGTGGCCATCAGCAAGCCAGCAGTACCTATGTTTACCTTAGATATAAAATATGCTGAGTGAAAATAATTGAGAAATTAGGGGATTTATTATTTTCAGTTGTGCATCTGTCTTCTGTTTTAAGAGTCTACAGCTTGTTTTTAAAGATGTTTTAGAGAGAGAAAAAAAAAAGTTTATTACCTCGTATGCTGCATAGCTCAAAAATACTATTTCCAATTCAGTAGATTTTATCATATAAAATCCACAAATACGATTTCAGTTTCTAAAATATACAGTGATCACAGCAAATGAAAATCTCACCTTTTCAATCCCACTTGCCTCACCAGCAATGATATTTTGTTCAGCACTTCTCAGAACACAAGTATTTTTCTCAAGCTGTAACCTCTCATCCTGCAGAGATTTTGTTCATATGTACAGCAAGGCAATCATATCATCAAATTGTTTGTGTGCCCCAGAGAAAGGAAAAGAAACTCTAATTTTTAAATTGTTATACTTTTATTTGTATACTTGTTGTTTCCTGATTTCTGTAGTGCTGTTTATTTCTGCCTTCATTTTCTTTTCCAGCTTCCTCAGTGCTTTGGGACCAAATGCTACCTCCTTCCCTTATGTCTTGTTCTCACTCCTTTCTTTCTGTAGCTCAAATTTTCTTCCCTGTGGCTGAGTAATCAAATGATGAGGCTCCTCTTTCTTTGTCCTCTTACTATTGTCTACCATCCCATTGACCTTGGCACTTTCATTCAGCTTCTCAGTCACAAGTGTAATTCACTCTTTTGTTGTCATTTCAAAGTACTGTTTCCTTTTGCCACTTCCATTTCTTGGTAGCTATCTTCATCTTGCTATTTTTATGCTACGATTGTCTAAATGTCCTCCCAGAGCAGACTTTTATTTGTGCTTTGTTTTTTCCTTTTCTTATAAGTCCAATATGTTCCTTTCACCTGTATAATTCACATATTGATTAGTGTTATTTTTAATGGAATTGCTGTGTCTGTTTAGTCTATTTCTACTGTCTGTGTAGCTCTTGGACTTGGAGTGCTACAGAGGTGGTTGCTACTACTTCAGCTAATCACAGTTGCCAAAGTTGAGGCTCAGACAGCAGTGAGTGGGCACCGTTGTTCAAAAGGCACATGTAGGAAGAGCAGCGTAATGCTTTGAGGGCTGGGATATCTTTTCATCTAACAAAACTAGATACAGACCTTGTCTGGGGTTGTATGTACCTCTGTGGTGCAGAAATACATAATAATGCTAGCTACCTCTGTTCATTAGTTTATCGCTAACTCTAAGCCACTGTGTGTTTTCTTTCACATTCAGATCCATCCAGTTGCTTACCTATGACCACATGTTTTGGATACTATATGCTGTGAACCATAAAAACAACAGCAGTACCATCCCATGTAGTTTTGTGCAACAACAGCTTATTTCTGTGCTCTCCCAGTTGTGGTGATCCCACACTAACATTAGGTGTGCATAAAAATTAAAATGCTGTTTGTCACTGTCCTAGAAGTGATCTTTTCAATACTTGCCAAGGCAGCTATCACATAATTTTTATGAGTGGTGCTGTATTATTAGAACCTCAGGCTCTGCATTAAGAGTTAAAGAGAAATGTGGTTTTCAGCAAGAGAACAACCTGTGGTATTTAACATACATTATCGTAATTTACATCAATTATGCCCATTTGTAGTTAAAAAAGTAAAGTGGCATTTAGGCTCATGAATGGTGCAGGAATGACATTTCTAGAAAATGAGGCCCATTAGATACCATCAAAGAGAAAAATTTGCCAAAGCAGGTATGTGAGCTGCCCCAACACAATGCAAGGAGCAATACCTCCTTGATAGACTGATGGTTGGACTAGATGATCTTAGTGGTCTTTCCAACCTTAATGATTCTGTAATTGTAAAAGCCACCAGGGAAAAAGCATGCAGCTGCCATGGGAATCATAGCATCACAGAATGACTTGGGTTGGGAGGAACCCTGTGGATCATCAAATTCCAACCCCCTTGGTAGATCAATGAAACTCCAACAGGGCAGGGGAGGCCAGGTCCACATGGCTTGATTGATCATACAGAGTCACTCTGGGGAAGGGGGTGAGGTGGCAGACTTGTGTTAGGATCCCTGGGGGTGTAGTTGAGGTGTCCTGAGTAAAGGTTGGGTGGTAATGAGGTGGGAGAGGGCAGGGAGGAGCAGAGGCCACCTACAGCTTTTTGCATGATCTGGAGGTGGGACATCCACCACATCTGTGGATGATGCAACATGCTTGAAGGAGCTTGAAAAAGAACCCTGCAGAACACAGTGGAGAGGAGGCCTGAGTAAATACAGGGTGTTTCACCTCTGCTCCCAGTTCGTGGTGCATGACCCCAAGTGCCTAACCTCCTCAAGGTGAGGTTTGAGCTGCCGTCAGTCTGCACTTCCCATCTCAGGCAGACTTGAAGCCCCAGATTTACATCTCTGGCCACATGCACCTGGTAAGCATGTGGAGGGGAAGTGTATCTGGCCAGAAAGAGTCAAAAGGGCAGCAGCTGAACTCTGGCCCTGGGACACAGCCTGCTGCAAGACATTCCATCCCCAAACATCATAGAACCATAGAATGGCTTAGTTTGAAAGGGACCCCATTGCCCACCCAGCCCCAGCCACTGCTGTAGGCAGGACTGCCCCTACCAGCTCAGGCTGCCCAGGGCCACATCCAACCTGGCCTTGAGCGCCTCCAGGTAAGGGCACTGCAGCTTTCCTGAGCAGCTGTGCCAGCACCTCACTGCACTTTGAGGAAATAATTTCTTCCTAACATCTAACTTTAGTCTCCCCTCTTCTATTTTAAAGCCATTTCCCTATGTCCCGTCACTATTAGACCACATAAGCCCAACTCCCCCAACCTTTCTTTGTAGAATTGCTCCAGCCCTCTGAGCAATTTTTTGTCTCTCCTCTCAATCATCTACAACAGCTCCACATCTTCACTGTTTATTGTAATGTGCCAAAATGAAAACTTACTAAATAAAACCCCATCAACAATAAACCTTGCTGTCAAAAGATTTGTGGATATATATAAAAAAGAAAAATGAGTCTGAAAGGGATTAGGTAAGCTTATAGAGAACATCACCATTATTGGCTGTTACATACTGTGATAAGTATGTGACCTCAAGCTCAAAAATATTCTTAAAATATTGGCTCTCAGAAGCTGGGTGGCTCTGTCAGTGAAGGAAACTGGTTTTTGCACTCCAGTCTTAAGCATCCTTCAGAAACAAGGTGTTACAATAACACAGTAACACAGTCTTTCTCTATTTATATTCTCAAGAGGCTTCTTAAAATGTGGAGTAGAGCTGTGTGGTGTCCCAAATCCTTTGAAACACATTCTCAGAGCATAGGATGCCCGGGAACTACCAGCCTTGTGGCCAGTTTGTGAAAACTTCACTCGTGTACAGGACTTTACAGAGCTGCAAGGTGTGCATGGTGAACACAGTGTGGAATGTGCCAGGGACACAGGGAGGTGGTGCAGAGTCCCCGAGAGACCGAAGGTAAGAAGGTGGTAAGCAAACTGGCAGAACAGATCCAGAAACCTCTGCAGCGGATATCACTGACATTAAGCAGTCAGCCGTGGCTGACCTCTCCCAGGGGCTAGCTGCTATTTCTAGAGTAGGGGAGCCTCGTTTTGGGTTACAACATGCCACAGCCACAAGATAAATGGCAGCTTTGCTCTGCATGGACATAGAGCTTCATAAACAGCTACAGAGGGCATCCATGAGCCATCAGTGCACCATTCTGCATGGGAAGGAAAGGAATAAGCAAGTGCAGGGGTGCACTGTTTTTCTGTTTATAGGCTGCCTTTCTACACAGCTGCAGTGCTGTTTCAGAAACGAGCAGATAGGAGATGCTTTTCTTTTGGAAAATACCCTGAGATGGGATAAATCCTGGGGTGCCGAAAGAAAAAAGCTAACATCTGGGCTCTTCTGAAATTCGTCCTAAATTCTCTATTCAGCAAAACTTCTTCTGGACATGATTGAGTGCATGTCATGCAGCTTGTAATGTGGACCTGATCTGCAGAGTATCAACTATGTCAACCCTCTTTACAATGGGCTGAAAGCTAATTGCTATTTACAGCTAACCTAACAGCTGCCTGTTGTGAGGGTGGGATACACCATGTTCAAAATGGCTAATGGGCACAGCTAGCTAATTTTCCTCTCCGGTATGTTTTATTAAAGGAGAAAGGAAATGCGAACAGAAGAACCACCCCCTGCATCATTATGTAAGGTGTAATCAGGAAATACGCTCTTAATTCATTCTAATTTAGAGGGAAATCGCTTTCATTTTGGGCTAAGGCAGCATAATAGAATCCGTTAGTGATTAGCTCACCTGTCCTACAGTTGTTCAATAATGTTCTGTTTTCCTGCTCTATAAACTGTATTTTAATTACTGCCTAATGAAGGAGCACTGAATTTTCCTTACCTCCTGCAACAAGGACTTATTTTTACTACACACATCACAATTTCATGCCTCCGTTATATCAAATACTGTAATTTGCTTGGAACTGCACTAGAATGGTCTGGAATACGTTAAAAGTGATTAGCAAGGCATGACATTGCATCAGTCATGACATCACATATCTTGCATTCATCAGCAATATAGGGCTCTGTTGTGTTGTTAGCACTCACTCCTGAGGCAGACACAGGAGAAAATCTTCCTTCACCTCTGGGAAGTGTGAAGGTATCACTGGATGTAGAACCATTAGCACCCTGCCTGCAGTGTTGCATCTAGATGATTCTTATGGTCATCTGCATCCCTCCTCCCTGATGAGACATGGGGCAGGTGTAGCTGGGCTTGCTGTGTCCAGACTAGTAAGGAGACTAGAAAGTGATCTGCAGAACTGCATCCACATCTGAACATTTAATTATGCACAGACGTCACTGTCATTAACATCTGAATTATCTCCCACTAATTAATTGTGCATCCTGTAAATGCTATTTGAGACACGTGGTCATTGCCTGTTAGCCCTTATTGTTATTGTAAGTGATAAAACTATCTGTTACCATTCTCCTCATTGTGATAGTACCCTCAGGGATGCCAAATAGAATCCATGTAACACAAATCTTTGGTCTATTAGGCCTATTGGAGGTTGAACTCCATGTAACTAGCATCAGGTAAAAAGGGAATGGCCTCAAGTTGTATGAGGGGAGGTAGAGGTTGGATATTAGGAAAAATTTATTCTCTGAAAGGGCGGTCTGTTCCTGGAATGGACTACCCAGGGAGGTGGTGGAGCCATTGTCCCTGGAGGTGTTCAGGAAACAATTAGATGGTGTATTAAGGGACATGGTTTAGTGAGGAAATATTGATGGTGGGTAGACAGTTGGACTAGATGATCCCAGAGGTCTTTTCTAACCTTGGTGGTTCTATGATTCTATGACCCTTATCAGGCAGCAGATCCAAGAGAAGAGATGTTTGTGCTCCTATGAGGTGTGTAGCTGTCTGTGGACCCAGTGCCCCTCTGTGCACTTTTCCCTGGCAGGCAGGTATCACCATTGTGGGGAAGTATTATACTGTAAAACTTAAACAGTGTCCCATAACCTTTGGATGTGCTAATAAATCTGCACTGCTTCTAATATATCCTACCACAGAAGGACTTCGAGGCACTTCTGACATTAATCTCCCAGTCTTGGTAACTCAAATATTCAAAATAATGAAACCATTAAGGAGTCAAAGAAAAATTTAACATTTCCAAGAAGCATCTGTCCGAAAGGTCATTTCTGTGGAAATAGGGCCTTGGATATGTGGTGGTGTTTTAATAAAAGGTGGGGAAATTCAATTTCATGCACCTGTTGCTGAATTTCTTATATTTTTTCCCTTCCATCAGCTGATTACTTTCATTCTGATGAATTATTAATGTGGTAGGTCTTATTAAAAACAGTAACAACAGTAAGACAATTGCCAAAACCCTTATAAAATATGAGAGTGAAGGAGGTAGATATAACAATTCAGTCCTATAATATTGATTTAATTAAGTTCATCTTGTTCTTCCAATCTGTCATTTTTTTTTTTATTAGTGGTCTGTCCAATGTCTTACTGTGTGCTACTACTCTTACAAATGAAACAGTTGCCATTTGTCTTCTATTTCATCTCTAAAATAATTATTTTGAGGTTCTATTTATTTTCATTAGCCTAGTTTGTTCTTTCAATTAACTTCAGCTTTTCAGAGAAATTAAGAGCCCACTAGGGAAGTTTACAACTACCTCAGGTCCAGAAAGGAATACAGTACCTTGGACCTGTGTGAAGAGTGAAACCCATACCTTTTCCAATATTTTACTTGCTTTATTACTTAGAAATGAACAACCACTTACAACCAAGGGCTTCATTTACAGCATTAAATATGCAGTGGGGAAACATTCCATCAGTCACCACAAGGCTGGCTGGAAAAACATGGTCTACTCCAGATAAGGGCTGAAACCTCCTTTCCTCTGTTTCTATTAAAAGAATGGATGAATAAAGGGAAGTCAGTCCTTGGGTACCTGCACAAAATCCTTGACTAAAAACATGGTGGCTAACTTGAAATTGCATAGAAGATGCTCTGGTGCTGACCTTAACACTTGGTGATCATGAGGAAAGCCACTGCCACAGGGAAATGTTATTTTTAAAGATTGCGTCATCTTGCTACTCAGTGAGCTATGCTTCCCAGCCTAAGTCATTCCCCAAAACAAATAAATAGAAATAAATTAATTATTCTAATTATGAAAAATTAACATCAGTCCCATGTAATTCTAACTCTGGAATGAGACAGTAAAAGGAATTAAATTATTCTTACACACAGTTGCGTGAGTTAAAATAAAAATTACACAGTAAAGTTGACAGATGATTTTCATTTCATTTATTGTTCTTTGATTGTTTAATTCTTTAGAGGGCATGAAAGAGAGAAATACTTGGAAATGGAAACTACTTGGCAACATGATTTTGGAAGAGCAGCACAAGCAGCTGCAAATTCAATACATGTATTGTGTGTGGGACCAAGAGATCAATAAGATGCTGGAGGGAAGGAGTCCTTCACATCAGTTTTGCTAAACTTGGTTTCTCATTCTTTAAACACTTTGATCTTATTTTTTACTTCTCTACTTTCTTCTTTGATCACAAGTCACAGGCAGATATGCACCACAGAATCCCACTGGCTGCCACTCAAATCAGGAGTAAACTCACTCCTCACCCTTTCCCTAAGGATTTATGGAGTGGAGGGACACCAAATTGACATCAAATCTGTTGACATCTTGGTGGTGAGAAAAGGGGGCAAGTGATGGGATGAATGAGTTAGTCTGAAAGAAGTTTTTTTGTTGTTTTTTTTTTTAAACCTTTTCTCGTGATGGAAAGAGATTTCTGGTTAAGAATGGAGCAGATAATGAAGCAGATAGCTGTTTGCAATTGTAGCCATGTATGGCAGTCCATGGTAGCTCGCTGCCTGGGATGAGGCTAGTGAAGCTGTTTGCAGAGTGAAGCCTCTAGCACTGCAGTTCAGGCAGGGGTGAAACCTGTGAAGTAAAGTCATAGATTTCTTTGAGGTTTTCATATGGGAAAATCTGTTAAGACTATCCTGCATTTGATGCAAACCCTTGTTGCTGCTAGCGAGTTCCTGGAGAAAGGGGAACATTTGGCACTGAGTCTTAGGACTTCATTCTCATAGCTGCTGGGGGATGGCATCTAAAGAAATAGATGTTAGTCCTGAAAATAACTTAGTTTAATCACCTCTTGTCTAACTGTTTAGCTCTATTCAAGTTTCGGTTTTGCTCTCTTTAATGCCAACGAAAGTGTTTGCAAAGATGTGATGCAACCTACACCGCTGAAGCAACAGTAAGAATCTGGTAGAGACTTAACACTTCAAATAGCTGAACAAGAAGAACCTTACAATTTAACTTACAATTCCTGTGCAATATATTCCTCAGTGGCTTCTAGACATTAAAAAGAAAGACCTCAAACCCTAGAGAAAGGCTTTGAAAATTGCCATGGCCAAAAACAGTGCAGTTATCTTGCAAGGTGTTTCTTGCTATTCACATGAAATAAAGTACAAAATGAAATATTGAAACCTGGAAACAAATTCTACATCTCCAAAATTAATACAATTAAACGTACAATGTTAGGTCCATGCTGCAAAAATCTGCAGTTGTATTGAATTAAGTGATCTAAACATTGTTTCCTGTTCTGTTTAAATGCCAGTGCCAAACTTTCATTGATCTCATTGACATCAAAGTGAGCAGGCCTAGGTCCCCAGGAAGCAGCTAAGGATAAGCTCACCTTTGAGAAAAAGCCTGAAAAGCCAGTGATCTAATTTGGAGATAAGTGAGCGCTGCTCTCTCTTTAATGCAAGGACATACTGCAAAGCCTGTAAAGGGTTTATGATTCTGATATTAGGCTTAGAATCTCTGTTATGTCTGTCAAAGCTTCTTGTTCTGTCTCCTAAATTACTTGTTTTTAAAGTGTTTCCTTTTATTATGTATTTTGCCCATTGCGATCTGCTGAGAACAGCTGGGAACTGTAGGGTAGGAAGTGCAGGCAAGGACAGGATTCTGAGCAACATAAAGGTACAAAGAAGATTCTAGTTCCTTTGCTATTGATAGGCACAAAAAGTTGAAACATTTTAGTTGGTCTCATGATTGGGAAGATCTCTCTGTGAAAGAAGTGTTTTATCTACCTTGACATTCTTTGGCTGGAAATCAAGATTTAGGGCTGACAAGGAGATTAGAAAGATTATTCTTACTCAGTGATATTTTACATCACTTAATTCAGTGTTATTTTCCATAACCACCACATATGGGGCTTATTCTCGTGAAATATCTAATTTTAATGCAGGAAGAGGAGAGTCTGGATGTTTACTCAACTTCAGAGAATTAATCACTGTATTTCTACAGCAACTTGGCTTGTAGTTTGCTTGGGGCAGTCTTTCTTGCAAACTTTCTGCTTTATGGCAATGGGGAAATGACAAGAAATGTTGTAAGTCCATAGGAAATATTGTCCTGTAGCCTAAAAATTTGAGAGAAATCTTTGAAGTTATCTTGCAAATTGTACAAAGTACATTGCTACGTTCATGACTTATTAAATAGCTAATGTATTTTAGCAGAATGGTAAGATGTGTTTCAAATGTACCTGTGTACTGGCAACATTCATTTAAAGCCATGTGTTCCCCAGGAGTCAATATTAAGGCCTGTCTTCTTCAGTATCTTTATTGATGACCTGGATGAGGGAATTGAGTACACCCTCAGTATGTCTGCAGATGACACCAAGGTGGGAGGAAGTGTTGATCTGCCTGGGGGTAGGAAAACCTTTCAAAGGGATCTGGACAGGCTAGATCACTGGGCTGAGGTCAGTGAAATGAAGTTCAATAAAACAAGTGCCACGTCCTGCACTTTGGCCATAGGAACCCTAGACAACGTTGCAGGCTTGGGGCAGAGTGGCTGGAAGACTATGCTGGAGAAATGGAACTAGGGGTGTTGGTTGAACATGAGCCAGCAGTGTGTCCAGGTGGTCAAGAAGGCCAATGACATCCTGATACTACAAGAAAGGTATTGAGCCTCTTGGGGAGGCTCAGGGGAGACATAATAGCTCTTTACATGGAAGGAGGTAGTGGCAAGATGGGGATCAGCCTCTTCTCATGTAACTAGTGATAGTACTTGAGTGAATGGCCTCAGGTAGTGCCAGGGGAGGTTCAGGTTGGATATTAGGAAAAAAATATTCTCCAAAAGATTGGTGAGTTGCTGGAACAGGCTGCCTAGGGAGGTGGTGGAATCGCCATCTCTGGAGGTGTTCAAGAAACATTTAGATGGGACATGGTTTAGTGGAAAATTTTGGTGATATGTGGGCAGTTGGAATGGATGATCTTAGAGATCTTTTCCAACCTTGGTGAGTCTATGAAGACCTTACTGCCTGTGGTTCCAGTTCTGTTCTTCACCCACATGGACTCCTTGCCTGCGCACAGCCAGACCCAAAATGGAGTTCATTATAATAACTATTCCTAATTCTCTCAGCAGCACCAGCTTTCTAATATGAAAATGTTCATAATTTAGGTGAATAATAAATTATCCATCAATAGACTCTGCTTGTCTAATCTGTAGCCTTTCATATTTACATTGTGGGGTCAAATGCTTGCCAAGGAAAATTAGGAATGCTCTGTTACTTTCATTGCCAGGAAAAGGGAGAGGACATAAAGCACCTGGAATATCTTTAAAGCCCGAGAAATAAAATCTTTACATAATAATATTTAAGCAGTGTTTCTGCAGACATGTAGGGAAGGTGTACACAAAACATCATTCAACAAATAGGGACATGGCACCTTAGCAATATTAAAAAGTAATTTCCTTACTGATCACTTTATTAAAAGACGCAGGTGTTTAAAGAGTGATTTCTGTATGCTCTGAACGAAAGAAACCTGGATCTCACCATGCTCCTTGCCAATGGAATAAATTATGTAGCAGTAGTTATGTCAAAGGTGTGAAGCACATCAGCATTAATGAATGCACGGTGGAGTTTTACACTAATTAATTTGTCTTGTCAGATTATGACAAAGTACTTTCCAATAAATGTTGCCAAGTTGTAACCCCTGATAAGCAACCAGATAGTGATTAACAATACACTTCAATGATTTTACTGTAATTCCTCATTTGCAGCTTCAATGTAAAAGCCTGGAGTGTCAGAATACACAAGCCAAGGTAGAAGAAAAATGGATTTTGAAACCAGTTAGGGTAACTCTAATGATTCTTATATATATTATATTTATATGTATATATGTAATAAAATGGTAATATCACTTCTCAAGCAGTGACTATCGTGGTGCAATGAAGAAATAAACAATAAACCTGGTAAATTGTTTCAGAACTCCAAATATTAAGTATAGACAAAAGAAATATATATTTCTTTAATGTGTACTTCATCACCAGTTTCTTTCACTACATGATGGTAAGAATTTGTTTATTTGCTGGAGCTCTTTCATATACATGCCATATTTTCTGTCTCATTATTTTCCTTCCAGAACTTCTGGTGTGATAAGTCAATGACATTCATCTCATGTTTTATCTGGAAGGATATTCTTGGAGGATGAAATGTGATTATTCTGAAGCTTCAGAATAATGCAGCAGTGCCTTCATTTTAATTCCTTGTCCAATTCCCCACTCCTTGTGCCATCTTCCCACAGACACACATAGTGTATTATGACTTTTTAGCTTATAAAGGAATTTTGAAGCTTATTTTCAAGGGAAGTACAGAAGATTTTATTCCCATCAGTTTCTGGCACAGAACACAAAGAATTGATCTGCACAAGCTGCAGCTGACCTTGCATATGCCAACAGCAAGCAGCTCAGCAGCTATAGGGAGTTCTTCGTGATTCTAGCACATAAATCAATATGTTAAGTTTAAAGATTGACCAGATGTCAAAACATACGTTAAGATACAAGACCCTAAGCCTGCCTGCATTGATGCCTTTTGGCATTGGACTGATATTTCACAGTATCCTATGGGTAATAAGGAGACTAAGAATAAAGCAGAATGCTTTGAGCACAAACCACTCAGGTCAATGAGACTAATTATCCTGCACCATCTCCATTTCATGTGATGAGAAGT
Organism: Coturnix japonica; assembly: GCF_054131305.1. Taxonomy (NCBI): domain Eukaryota; kingdom Metazoa; phylum Chordata; class Aves; order Galliformes; family Phasianidae; genus Coturnix; species Coturnix japonica. The sequence continues at coordinate 111,495,313 of NC_140663.1, forward strand.
TGACAGAAGATGAAATTGGAAATTAACTTCTTTTTTCCCCTTTTAATTAAATACCCTCCCAGAGACAATTACATATACTGTGTCAGAATAATGTTATTTAAATCCAGAGTAGTCTCAGTCTCTACAGTCCTTTCACTGCACCATTGTTGATGTGATCGCAGATATTTTCAGGATGCCTTGGCATCTTCTTGCTCTCCTCAGGATCAGCAATGACTTCCCAAGTCCATTATTATTCATGGAAGCCCTTGTGAATGACTTTCATTCAGCTCTGAGACTGAAATGCAGCAAATGCTGGAGGGAAAGTGGAAATGTATGCTTTCTCTAAATGGGATCTAAATAATTGGAGGTGGGAAGAAGTTGCTCTTGGCTTTTTTAGGCAATTGTTGCTCCCCTACCTTTCCTGATGGCGGAGTGCTGGATAGCTGCTATGGTCTGTGAGCAGGGGAAAGTCACCCACTGGCACAAGAGCCCAAGGTTCTCCAGGGATACTGGTTGTGTGGTTGCTCACTGCGATGTACACCAATAGGCTGTATGGGATACTGACAGAGGGGTGATGCATAGGTTGTACTGTAACACATGCATCTCTTATGTAGCTGATAAACAGTCAGCATGGTTCATCTGCTTTGTGCTACACTGCTTTGGGTGGGCTGAAAACATTCCACTGGGGAAGAGCTCAGAAGAGGATTCCTTCATTGATCTCTGTGAAAACACCTACAACATGGGAAAATGTGAAAGAAAAAGTATTTAGATGAGTGAGCGTTTCCATCACTGTATGTTTTAAGTGACATCTGAATGACTTTTCCCCTTGGGTGCTTCCAGAATCCACCCAGTCAGTTTAAAGACATGAGGATATGCACCAACAGGAGTTTTACACTGTATAAAGAATTTAAATAGTTCCTGCTGGCCACTTTTTCTGCTTGTTTTAGTTTCAGATTTTTTATTTTTTTTAATTTTTTTTTTAATAATCAGATAATGCTATTATCTCATTTCAGAGAGACATACAGAATGTTCATCCTATAACAGCTCACCCATCCAGAACTGAAACTGATATTCTCCGAGTCAACACTTAAAAACCAATTGGTATCTGCAATTGCAGTTAACTTCTGACATGTCTATAATCATAGAATCACAGAATAATAGAATGGCCTGGGTTGAAAAGGACCACAATGATCATCTGGTTTCAACCCCCCTGCTGTGGCAGGGTTGTCTACCACCAGACCAGCCTGCCCAGAGCCACATCCAGCCTGGCCTTGAATGCCTGCAGGGATGGGGCATCCACAGCCTCCTTGGGCAACCTGTTCCAGTGTGTCACCACCCTCTGAGTGAAAAACTTCCTCCTCATATCTAACCTAAACCTCCCTGTCTCAGTTTTAAACCATTCCCCCTTGTCCTATCACTATCCACCCTTGTAAACAGCTGTTCCCCCTCCTGTTTCGATACTCCCTTCAAGTATTGGAAGGCCACAATGAGGTCTCCCCTGGAGCCTTCTCCAGGCTTAGCACGCCCAGTTCTTTAAAGGAAAGGCGCTCCAGCCCTCCTCTGGACCTGCTCCAAGAGCTCCACGTCCTGTACTGGGGGCCCCAGGCCTGGGTGCAGTACTGCAGGTGGGGCCGCACAAGAGCTGAATAGAGGGGGACAATCACCTCCCTTCTGGCAACTCCTCTTTTAATGCAGCCCAGGATATAGTTGGCCTTCAGGGCTGCAAACGCACATTGCCTTCTCATGTCCATCTACTCATCTACTAGGACCCCTAAGTCCTTCTCTGATAATATTCTCTGACTTCAGATAGTCAGAGGTTACTGTTGTAACAGTTGCATAGTAACAATGCCCAGATGTGGATGTACTAATGTAGAATAGGATCAGAAAGTAATATGGGCGGGTGTCTATTCCCATTTCCTGCTGCATTAAGACACCTTGTCTGATGTGTTCTTATTATCAAAAGCACTGTGGATGTAATCTGCTCTGGAAAGTGCTCTGGCTTTTCTTCCAGTAGTCCTGGCACCTTTATCCACTTTGTTAGCAGGAAGAACACTCAGTAAATATCTCTGAGCATCAAAGGCAGCTCAAGGCATGGCATAATCCACAGGAGTTTTGTTCTGCTGCCCATTCTGGCTGGTGACTCAAGAGATGGAGAGAGGGGAAAATCACAAGACTTGAGAAATGTATTTGAACTTGCTTTTGTTCATAGTCACATAAGTTTTCATTCACATATCCAAGTAGTAGGGTGATGATTCTCAAGGGAAAAGACCAGTAGCAAAAGGAAGAAAATGATTATTCAAAGACTGTATATGCATCAACATAAACTTAAACCATACTAACAATTATTCGGAAAAAAAGGGGGGATTTTCTCTCCCAAAGCTACTGCCAGCTTCTGTTTTCCTCATGAGACACACTCCACTACTCAGAGGTGGCTGATACAGCTTATTGCCAAGATGCTAGAGGCTGATGGTTATTTTACAAGCTGGGTTAGCAGTATGTTATAGCGCCAAAAATAAGCAGAAAACTTCCATTCATTGGCAGCTTTTCAGACATTGCTTACGTTAGCAGAGCACTGCAAATGCTTTATGAAGTTATTTCTTTCTCAGGTGTGAACGAATCTATGAAATGAAAGGTAAAATGAGTTTGTCCAAACCATTTGTCCAAGGCATTTAGCACACACAGACATCCTACATAAAAATCTTAGGTCTGTGCTGCATTGAGAAAAGAGCTGCATGTTAAGCAGAGATGCATTTCAAATCAGCTTTGTTAAACAAAACTTAGAAGCTTACATTAGCAGACAGAACCAAGTAACAACTTGATAAAAAGGCAGTCGTTTACAAATTAGTTGCACGTAAATACACATAAAAGGATGAAAAGACATAATAACATCTAATGATTGCGTATCACAGTAAAGGGGTTTCGAGTGCTGAAAGAAACTCCTGAGTGTACCACATTGGTTGAACTTGGTGAGAGTGCAAACTCTGCACTTCCCTGCCAGAATTTCAAGGCAATGAGACCACAAACTTTAAAATGTAATGCTTTTTTTTTTTGGTCACAGACTTCGTAACGATTGGAGTCTTGGTTTTAAATAAAAATGTTCCAGATTCTCCAAAGCAAACCTACACACTGGAGTGCAACTCTTGCACCTTCCAACAAGATCTTGGCTTCGGTCATAATCAAGTCCAAGCACCTTTTTCTTCTTTTATTCATCTTCTCTTTGTTTTCTAAATCTTTTCTTGCCACCATTTCATGTTGGTATCTTCACAAGAGTTCCATGTCAGTCTGGTGTAAGGTAGGACGAACTTGTTTACTGTAAGTGTGACAAAGCCCTGGAACAGACTGTCCAGAGAGGCTGTGGAGTTTCCTTCTTTGGAGATATTCAAGATCAGGATTTTCCTGTGTAACCTACTGTAGGCAACCAGCTTCAGCAGGAGGTTGGACTCTATGATCTCCAGAGGTCCCTTCCAACCTCTATGGACCTGGGATTCTGCACGTTTATGTAGATATCAGCTTAGACTGCTGTGCTAGCTGTAAGCTTTTGCTCTGGCACCTCTAACATATAGCCTGCAGTATATTTTTGGTATATTTGAAACTCCATTTTCAGTTAACATAAATATGTGACCTGCGTATTTTCAAATGGAGTGTGCAGAGTTGCCATCAGGCATCCAACTCAAAAATCTGACAGTCTCTTTACTTTTATGAGACCTCACTCACCAGAGAAAAACATTCCTTGCTTCACAGTCATGTCTCGTTCATGTCATCATTTTCTGGCAATGCCTACATTTGTGAACAACTTATTTCAAGGACCAAACACAGGAGGAGTAACATTTCATCAAAAGCATCTGAGGGGCAACGTGAGAGCTCCATGCAGAAAAAAATTGCACCCACTGACATTCCTCGATGATTACTGAACATCTGTGGAGTCCAAACAGTGAGGAGAGTGGGGAAGGGTGTGGGGGGGGGGGAGGGGTACAGTGAATTTTGGCAGTGGTGACAGTGACAGCAGATCACCTCCACTGGTGAAGATTTTTACAAGCTCAGCACACCGGCTCCTGTTCATCAGTGGTGAAATCACATACATAATGGTGATAGTGGCTATGCTGTAGAATAGTATTTTGTAGCTGAGAATTTGCTGTATCAAATAGTGTCATTGTGCTCTTTGCATCTGTTCTAATTTCCATGGAAATAAATATAAGGCATTGCTTTGGAGCTACCTTTGTGTATACAGCCCAAGATAATTCCCATTTGCTCACTGTGAGCCAGGCAAGCAAAAAGGTTGGATGTTTATGCATTTGCTGCTGTTAAAGTTTCTGTCTAACTTGACCCAACTTCTACAAGGTAATTGTGTGACTCCTGCTTGGAGGCTCATCACAGGGGAACAAGTGGTGGGATAGGGTTTTACAAATGAATGCTTCAGGCGAGAGCACAAATGTGTTTGAGGAATTTCCAGTGCCACTCTCAATCCATTTACCAAAGCAACAGTGGTTTCTATCATGTACTGGGGAAAGAATTGCAAGCAATTTATCTTGTGTTGTTTATCTGTTTTCAGAACATTTTTGGGACATTAGCATTCAATTCAAAAAGTGCCCTGTGGACCTTAGATTCTCCTTTTACCAGGTATTTCATCAGAAAGCCTGTATGAGATATTTCTCATTGCTTATTTATACAGTATATCACCTAAGCATATTTTTATATATATTCTCTTTTTTTCAGATGCCAATGACTTTCTCTGTTTGCTCCCAGTGTGCTGGTAGAACTTACACTGACACCCTAGATAGCAATTTTTCACAAGTACATTAACTTTAGATCAATGTGAGTTTATGGGCATATTTTCCCTGTAGCAGATCTTTCATTATGCTTAGAAAGAAGGATGCCCTTGTGGGTAGGCTGAGAGACTGGATGTCAATAGATTTGGTAAGTCCATTCTTCTTGTCTGCTGGCTGAGTGAGTGTTATTTCCAGGCGACCTACCCTACAGATATCTAACCAGCTGGTTTATTCCCAGAGTAGCTCATTATGTCATATTGTGACAAAATGCTTGATTTCTCCAAGGTACACATTCCTTCTGAAGCCCCACATCTTTATATATATATATATATATATATATATATAAATATATATATAAAAAATCTACCTTAATGCTGATTCTAAAGTGTTTATTTTCTTACAAAAGCTTTTGCTTGTTTCTTTCCCAGTCTTGTTGAGCCTCTACAGCTTGTTGGATTAGTGGTACTACTGAGCAAGCCTTGATCTTTGCAGGCTCTTACATCTTCTCTGCAGTAGTTCCTACCTTTCATCGAGAATAATCAAAGATCAGTGGAGAATGACTGGAATTGTTCAGTCTGGAAAGAGGATGCTCAGGGAGATGCCTGTAAAGACCTCGTGGTGAGGTGGGATTTTGGGATTTGGCCTCTTCTCCCAGGTAACAGTGATAGGATGAGAGAGAATGGCCTCAAGCTGTGCCATGGGAGGTTCAAGTTGAATATTAGCAGAAAGTTCTTCTCCAAATGAGTGGTGCTGCAGTGGTACAGGCTGTTCAGGGAGGTGGTGGAGTCACTGTCTTGGAGGTGTACAAGAAACATGGAGTTATGGCAGTGAGGGACATGATCAGTGGACATGGTGTGATGGGTTGATGGTTGGACCAGGTGATCTTAGTGGTCTTTTCCAATCTTAATGACTGTATGAAGATTTCTCTACAAATCCAGATTACATATATGTGAGAAGGCAGAAAGAGTTATTTAGGAGACTTCTGATATGGTTAAAATACATGGCATCTGAAGTGTATTTGAGCCCTGTAACTTAAGCTCCTTGTTCAGACTGTGACTTCATCTTTCCCCATAACATACCCTGCTACACCCAGATAGGGATGTAATGTAAGCCTGTGGCATCCTGTGTTGGCTTGCACAAGCACCTTCAACTGTATTTGGTACATATACGGAAATCATCAAAACTGGCAAAAATAGCATTAAACATGTAAGGACACAGTACTCTCCAATGCCCTTTGCCTGCAAGTCATCACAGTGCCTTTGTACTTACAGTTAGCAGGCAAAGAAACAGGAGAGCTAATTGCTATACAGAGAAGTTAGGGTTCCCATGTTGCAATCCCACCAGCTGTGGCTCTTTCATGTGTCAAATTCCATTATCTTGTACTGTGGATTTTATTTCTGAGGCCTGTTTGGCTGCCAAAACCAAAGGCACCAGGCTTCCCTGTTGCACTTCAGGTATCAGAGCTAGGAGCACATCCTCTGAGTCTTGCTTCTCGTACCCCAGCACTGCACTCACCAACACTCAGCATTACCTCTGGACAAAAAGCTCTTCCCGTTTTCCTGTGTGTGAGAAGGCTGCTGCTTATGCTTTCTACCATCTTAGATAGATAAAGATTTAACTTCCTTGATGTTTTGCTGTTGTTTGAACAGTGTCATGTGATAGAGAACAGCCCTTGGCCCAATTCAGACTGCCTGTCCTGGCCTCGCTCCCCTACTGCTCAGCAATGAAGGCAGCAGCCCAGCCCTAAGCATACTTCCATTGCTCAGCACTGACCAAGATGGTGGTGTGCTGTCAACATCATTTTGGCTGAAACCAGGATGCTGTATCACAGCCTGCAGCATCCCTATTTCTGACTGGGGGCCTCTTGGGCCAGCACGTCACTTCTGCAGAGGTGCTAGAAGGTCCACACCTAAGAAACCATGTGAGTATGTTGACAGGAGCTCTGGGGGTCCTCTGGTCCCTGTCCTACTAAAAGTAGAATTGTCCCCAGTACTCTGTAGGATTTGTTGCACAGTGTGGATTGTTGTATGTTAGGAAAGAGTATGCTGGCTGTATATTTTGAGTAGTAGTCCTAGGTGGACATGATGAGTGTTCACCACCTAGATGGGGATATCTGCTTTTGGTCTAGCTAATGCTGTTTCTGGTTGTTCTGGGTTGAAGTGAATGCGTATTGCTAGTCAGTGCTGATGGGTTTGAAATCAGCATTGGCAGAAGTAAGTGCAGGAAGAGGTGATATCACTGGTTGTGAGATAAGAGACCCTTAACCTCTGTGTGGTTACATCTGTGAATGCTTGGGGCAAGAGTGGATCCATCCACTTCTCACAGAATCACAGAGTGGCCCAGGTTGGAAAGGTGGGTTCTCAAGGATCATGAATCTCCATCCCACCCCCAGTCCCCAACACCCCACCCCCCACACCCCTGGCAAAGGCAGGGCCATCAACCTCCACATTTAGTACTAGACCAGGCTGCCCAGAGTCCCATCCTCACCACTCTCAGGGTAAAGAACTTTCCCCTGACATCCAACCTAAATCTCCCCTCCTTCAACTTACAACCATTTCCCCTTGTCCTGCTCTTATCTATGCTTTCAAACAGCTGACTTCCCTCCTGTTTATAGACTCTCTTCAGGTACTGAAAAGCTGCAATTAGGTTACCTCACAGCCTACTTTTCTCCAGGCTGAACAAGCCCAGCTTCCTCATCTGGTCTTCGTAAGGGAAGTACTCCAGCCCTCTGATCATCTTTGTGGCCCTCCTCTGGACCCTCTCCAACAGCTCTCTGTCTTTCTTGTACTGCGGGCTCCACACCTGGACACAGTCTCCAGATGGGGCCTCACAAGGGCAGAGTAGAGAGGGACAATCACCTCCCAGTCCCTGCTGGTCACCCCTCTTCTGATGGAGCCCAGGATACCATTTGCTTTCCGAGCTGCAAGAGCACACTGCTGGCTCACGTTCAGTTTTGGCACTTGGTGAAAGTCATCTGCCATTTTGGCTCCACCCAGGGGAGCACCAGCATTTTTGTCTGAGTTATGCCACAAAAAGCTACCAGAGATACAGTGTGAAAACTGTTTACTTCCAGTCTAGTGCCATGCTTTCTTCTTCAGGCCAAGTCTTCCAGTGCCTTTGCAGTAGTGTTACCAGCCTTGGGGCTGGGAATCTCATGACCCCAGCCAGTAATGTGAATGCCTCCAGAACTCTGATGAGGTGCCAATCTCTCCCGTAACTTGCTGTTCTGGTTTGGCAGTCCTCTTTGTTTCCCATGCCCCAGGAGCTGACCTAGGCAAGTTTATCAATCTCTCTGAGCTGATGTGTTCCTCATGGCTCTGGTGCAGCCTGAAGCTGATGCAAAAAATGACACACTGCTGCTGTGGCTTTAATCTTGCTTCTTGTTGATTGGCCTTTACTGCTGACCCCCCCAGCAGGGTGGAATAGGGCTGCAGCACCCCTCCAAAAAACCATGACCAACACACTCACTTTCTTGCCCTCTAACCTCACCTCATTTTTTACTTGTCAGTCACTTTTTAAGGTATTCCAAGGTCTGCTAACCATTTTACTGTAAAGTCCACCTCTCCTCCACTGCAGTATTTCACATACATTGCAGATGGAAAAATTGATTGCATTCAGGTAACCTGCCTAGGCAGCGTGAAATTTAGTGGCAAACTGTGTCTGCAGAGCACACTCCCATGTCCAACAGTCTGAACAACTTCTTTGGAAATATGACAAATATCCCCTTCCTTCTTGACTCTTTCTCCCTCTTTTGCAATGGCTGCCAAAGTGTGAATATGAGTTTGTGATGAGAAAGCTACTTTGTGCCACAGCTCTCCATCAACAGTTTGGCTCTGTCTGCTGGCATCCTGAAAGCAAATATTTTCTTGGAGGGTGAGAAAGCTGGCAGCTCTTCAATCAAAACTGAATGGCAGTGAGTGGTCTCCACAAATTGCAGCCCCAGGAAGAAATAGTTCAGGTGCTAGAGGGTGCATGCAGGACCAGGTTTTCTCTCTGTTTTGCCAAACCAGTTGCTGACTCATCTTTCCTCACAGAAGAAGATAAATCCATTCTGAAGACTTCTCTAATTCCCTGGGTGTTTTTTGTTGTTGTTGTTGTTGTTGTTTTGTTTTTTTGTGGTTTTTTTTTGTTTGTTTTTTGGTTTTTTTTGAGTGGGGGTATCCCATGGGGCTTCTGTGATCTGAATCTGGCATCTTTGCTCTAGTGCTTTACTTGGAAGATGGAGGAGTACCACTGGGAAGAGGACAACGCATCTTGTCTGAATGCTGATATTATTCAGATGAGGCTGACTCATACTTCAGTTCACATTTGCTCTACAAACTGTGTGGGATAATATAGGGTCTCAGAGGAAGCAGCTGGGTATGGGCGAAGCAAACTCACAAAATTCTTCTGAATCTGCTTTCCTCCTCTCACTGTGGATTATGCATAGACACAGTTGCTGCAGATGGCAATAGTTTGCTCACAGCTGTGTAAAGCAGGCTGAGAGGTTTGGAACTACGTTCAGTGTAAAAGAAAGTAGAGATGAGGAAACATTGCAGTTGTACTCCTTAGGGTCTGCTCTACTGCAGAGCATTTCTGAAGGTTTTGGTCACTTTTAAATGAGGTAAACTTAGTGTTATCATGCACTATAGAAAGAATCAGTATTACAAATAGAAGAACAGGAAACAAAGCACAGGAAGACCTCTGCCCCATAGAAATGTCTTACCAGAAGTATATTGGTAGACAGCACTGTGCTTGCGTGCAGGAGTAGCAAAATCAAAGGCCACAAGACCTGCAACCAAGCAATAGCCCATGGGCACCTGTAGGGCTGACACCTTGTTTATCTTCTTCCAGGTCCTGCAGCATTTTGTCCTTATGAGGGAGGAACCCTTGAGTTATGCAGTTTATTTAAACAGTTACTATTTAATGACTCTCTACTCCATTACTAAAGAACAAACTAGAGGATGAAGAGGCACAATATTTTTGAAGACATCAAAAAATGTTCCTGAAGGTAAAATAGAGATAGCTTTGCCATAGAATTCGTGGTCATCAGTTGAACTTCCTACTGAGTAAAAGGATGTACTTTGTTGAGGATGTACATCTCAGTTTGAATAATTCCAAGGCTTACTGTGATCTTGTTCAAATGCAAATGATACAGTGAGCCCATTCTGTGCACGTGATGCTGATCCTGATAAATCGTGATGCAGCCCTAAGTGACAATCCATGCTTATTTCCAAACAAATGTGTGGGCCCCATGGAACAACTGGTTTCCATTCAGGAAAAGTTCAAGCTGCCACTTCAGAAAGCATCAGCTTGATTCAGAGGTACTGCATCCAGGATTAAGCTTCAGCACTAAAATTCCTGGAGCATTCACATCATGTTAAACTCAAAGGTTAACTTACAAGCAGCAGTTTTTGAAAACAGTCTGTCTTCTAATACTGTAGACTCAGTACCACTTTAACTGGAGATTCATGTAGGAGAAAGAATCACACAGACCTGCATTAAAATGCTTTTACTTCTCTGCTTTCTAAGAAGTTGTCAAAGCTGCTGGACTCCTGGGCTAAACTTTCTGGAGTACTTTGTTTCTCTTGCAGCTGGCTTCTGACAAATGGAAGCCTTTTTTCTGGTTACAAAGAAAACCAACTTTAATGAGTTTTCCACTCTCAAATTACTTATTGATTTTCCTAAACAACAGGCTATTTTGTTAGTGAACCACAAATATACCTTAAACACTTGGCTGGATTTTAACTCTTATATAAACAATACAATGTATCTTTATATAATTATAATTCGGACTTAGTATCCAGTTGGCCTTGTAGGATGGTTCTCTTAGTAGGACTGCTGTTTTCTTGGGAAACAGGAGTGAGTCTTGGGATATTTGAAATGTTTACTTGGGATATGATGGCAATGGAGTTTCTTTTTCATTCCTTTTCACAAGAAATTGGGACTAACATGCTCGGAGGCAAGTGGTGGTTTTTTGGTGTTTTCTTCTCTTCTCTTCTCTTCTCTTCTCTTCTCTTCTCTTCTCTTCTCTTCTCTTCTCTTCTCTTCTCTTCTCTTCTCTTCTCTTCTCTTCTCTTTTCTCTTCTCTTCTCTTCTCTTCTCCTCTCTTCTCCTCTCTTCTCCTCTCTTCTCCTCTCTTCTCCTCTCTTCTCCTCCAGAGAAGTGGAGTGGGCTGGTGATTGTCACAGCCACCCACTTGCTATTTCCCCTCATTTCTGTTAAGCCTGTCAGCCAATGCTGCTGCAGGGAGCACCCCATGCTTTCTTTTTTCCTCCCTCCCTCCCCCCCCCCCCCCCATTTCAGTGCACTAGAACCTTCTGGTCTGGTCCTCCACTTGCTGCTACTTGTTCTCCACTCACCCAGAGAAGCTGTTGCTTTTTCTACTGATGTGGCTAAGCAAGCAGGAATGCTCACCACTCTGATTTCTCACTCAAGCAGTGCAGCTACTTATTCAGGGATTAGGACTGGGACTATTTAGTAGATGTGTGTAATCAGTAACCACCCACAAAGAGGAGGTTCTTGAAGTAAATATCTTGGGAGTGGGCCATTAATGCAAACTGCTCAGAACTTTTGGCTTACTCTTTGGGACAGCATGTTCTATGATGAATGTGGATGATTCACAAAAGGAGGATCAAATTCATTAGATCGTGTGTAAGAAAAGAATAGTTCAGCAGTAAATATGTCACTGCTAAATTTGTATGAACAATATGGGATGACTCTCATGTGTAAAGTTCGGCTGCTTTATGACTATTTCAGGCTAACAGCATTCATTTCCAAGTGAAAATTGTTATGAATTTGCACACTGCAAATTCATAAATTTCTTCTATCTCCTGATTTCTCCTTGTGCTTTGAACAAGAGGCAATGTGAGGAGTGTAGTACCATTTGTCACACTGAAGATGGCCCTTTCATGAGCTGTTGTATTTCAGTTACATGAATGCTCTTTGTATTTTCATATCTAATGACAACAGATAAAGCAATATAATTTCACAATTTTGTATTTTTACATAATTCCCACTTTTTTATGGTAGCAGTTGGTCTGTTGTTAAGTGTTGTAAGGAGGTTATAATGAGGTGGGGGTCAGCCTCTTATTCCCAGTAACAGTGGTAGGATGAGGAGGAATGGCCTCAAGTTGCACTGGGAAAATTCAGGTTGGGTTATTGAGAAACATTTATTCTCAGAGTGATGAGGCATTGGAACAGGCTGCCCTGGGAGGTGGAGTTGCCATCCCTGGAGGTGTTCAAGAAACATGTGGATGTGGCACTGAGGGACATGGTTAGTGAGCATGGTATGATGGGTTGGTGACTGTACTAGGTGATGATAGAGGTCTTTTTCCAACCTTAATGATTCTGCATAGTTGGTTCAGCCCCAACCAACTTTGTTCCAAGGCCTATTCACTCTAAAAATCAATATTCTGCATGATTTTTAAGCAGGAATATGTTTCAAAAAGGAAGGCATCTGTGATCTGAAGTAAATACAACTGGTAGCTGATGTTCAACAGACTGTAATTTTGTGAGCTAACACACCAAAGAAGAAAAGCAAATGATGAGGTATAAAGCAACTTGAGCACTCATCCAGTATTTAACTTGTCCGGGTTAGGAGAGAATAATAATGTATATTATGTGATATTCCCCCTCTCCCACCACACAATTTTATCAGTGTTCTCTCAGCTGTGTTGCAAGTCTTAGGAGAGCACTCACATCCAAATCAATCTGAATGAGTTTGGAGCATAGTATTTATTTGACATACCATCAAATGCCTTACCATTATTTTCATGACACCCTCTGTTTTTTTGCTATGTACTAATTTTGTTAATCCATTCAGCAAGCAATAAAGATGGCACGATGAGCAGTATCATGGGCTGCTCATCACTCACAGTTTCATTACCTAGTGGAGGTTTAGTAAATTTTTTGTTGTCAGTTTTACACTAATGATTTAGAAGCAATGGAAGTTAAGAGTTGATCATGAGTGTTAATTCGTCTCTGTCAAAGAATCAGGCTTTATGGCAGGTAAAAATGTCACCGTCATTCACAGTTTGCAACAGCAGTGATAACATTAATTGGGAGAAAACCGTTCATTAATAATTTTCTGCCACCTCCAAAGTAAATATTGAAATACATCTTTCTCTGCTTGGCTTTGCCTTTTGTGTTGCCAGTGTTTGATCATGGCAAGAGAACAAATACATATGCCATTAATGTCTCACCAGGGAGGTCAAGCCTAATAAATCAAAAGTGGATAATGTTAAGATTTTTCTAGATAGTATTGAAAAGACACCTGGATCTAATAGTAAATGGTGTTTAACTTTCTTATAATGAAAACACATCCCATTATCTCCTCAGAGGAGAGGGGCAGGACAGTGAAAATGGTATTTAGATGCTAAGATATGCTAAAGCCTTCTCTCTGGAGATAAACGATCATTTTGAGCACGTGGTATGTGAGGTCTGTGAGTTCTGCTGATCTGAGCACTCCTCCTCAGTGCAGATGTCTTCACCTCCTGCTCCTTTTTGGGTCCAGACATGATGGACTGATATATCAATCTCAAGCTGTTCTTAGATTTGCTTCCACACCATTTCTTAATGTGTGTGGGCTTCCTTCTACAGCTCTGAAGACTATAAACCCCTAACTTATTGTGTCCATGGCTCTATTTTCAGTGTTACATTCCTGTGCATGGCTCTTTTTGTACCTGACTTTGGATGACTTTGCTTCACATTGCTGGTTTCCCCCAGGGCAGTGTAGCTTTGCCTACTTCACCTGTGAGTCAGCCCCAGTGTCTGCTTTTATCCATCCTGTGCATGGTCTGATGGGTTTTATTAATCTTCTTTCAAATGCTTCATCTTGTGATGCTTGTTTCAGTGTGTGCCTGCTATCTTGGGGATCAGAGCTCTGAAGCTATGTATGCACTTCTGCTTTGAGTCCATTGAATAGTTTCAAGGAATTTTTCATCTCTGCATCATTAGGACAGAATTCGTTATGAATGTCCTTTGCATGGTAACTTTCCACTGTTGTGTTATGGCTGAGCACTTGTTGGGGTAGGATACACAACCGCCACCCAGTCTCTGAGCAAGACAGTGTTGTTTTCCTCTTTCTTTTCTGATTATAAGCTTTTCCCACATTCTGACTGCTACACAGAACTCAGTACTCCAGTTCTGTGCTATACTTGCAGTCAGCTTCCTGAGGAGTTTAACATATCCTATGCTTCAGTGTCCCCTATCATCACGCACTTGACTCTTCCTCTTTTGCTGGCTTGTGAATACAGAGGAGAAAAAAAGGAACCACATGCTTTCAGCTGCTCTGTAGATTCCAGTCCCATCTGTGAGGTCTCCTCCATTTTCCCACTCAGTAGCCTCCCACTATTTTCTCAGTAGTCACTTGGGGAAGGGTCTTCCAGGGACCTGCTTTTTAAGGTCTTTTTCCCTTTTCTCTCTTGTAGGCAAGCACCTCTGGGAGGAACATGAGCATGAAGCTGACTTCAGTTCACAAAGAGGATTTCCCAGTTTTGGAAAATGGCAAACCATACTTCATCTTAACAATTCAACTTCATCTGGGGCATTCTTAAGCTGTCTTTGCTTTATGTGTGTGAACTAATTTTGTTTTCAAAGCTGTACAAGCCCAGATGGCATCTACCTGCAGGAAACAGAGCAGAAACCTTACGGCTGGTATCAGTACTGCTGGAATACAGTGGAATTCTGACTTTGGAGGGGGGGGTGAGGGAGAGGTTAGAAGTCTGTTCCTCTGTAATGATTCCTTTTAAAGAATCAGAACTGAAATGTCAGAAATAGGAAATTTAAGTGGCTCATTCAATTATGAATAACTGGAAATGAAGTTAAGGAAGAAAATGAGTCTGGAAAAGAAATAGCAAAGTTGCTATATAAATGTACATACACATATGACAAACCTGAAGACCAGATACCCCCTAATTTAATAGAAGTGGCATCTGATTGTTGAAATGGCACAGAGAGCCTTGCCTTGAATTATGAATTAGAAGCATTCGCACTAATCTCTGAAAAATGAATTACCAAGTATTATGAACAAAGGCATCAAATACACAGTTTTGCTGCTGCATACATTTTCACTCAGATGCTATGCACAAAATACTGTAATAGGAAATAATTTTTCTATAGCTCTCCTAGAAGATGCTTCTTCCACTGACCCCATTTCATGGGGGGGAAAAAAAAAAAAAGGAAATTGATGATTTTGATTTTCTGTGTTTCTGATTGTCATAAGAACTTTACCAGGGTTCCACTTAGCTCCTAGCTCTGACCAAAAGCACCATTTTCCATCCAGTTACATCTTCAGGTTCCACATTTTGTTAGCTTAAGTGGTTTCCCGAGTCTAATGTTGATCATTTGTTGACTAACTCTTAGAGGTTCCCTCTTCTGAATTACCCAGGTGTCTATGGAACCCACATAACCTACCCGATGTTTCAGCCAAAGTGAAACCCAACCAGAGGCTTATACCCAAGATCTCACAACTGAACTGAAAGCGAACGAAAGACAATAGTAAATATTACAAAATGTCTAGGAATGAAATTGTGAGATAATGGATGTACATCTTCTTAGGCTATGGAGTATGCAGGCTTATAGCCACAGACACATCTATACCATTAGGGCTGTAAAACACTCTCAGTGCTCTTTTTTCTTGACATTTTACCAGCATTCTACCCATTCACAAGTCCTGGGTTGACAGCCAGGCTAGCTTTTCAAAGAGCAGGTTTTTTTTTACCTGTTGTTGCAGTTTTCCAGTAAGCTGTCCAAAACAATGCTATCATTTGTACCCTCTTACCATGTATCAAAGGATATATTCCAGTTTTTATGCTTTTATCCCTGCTTGAAATAATTTGTTGCTTCTGTAAAATCATTACTGCCACTGCTCATTCACCTGGTTTTATTTGGCTTCCTCTGAAGTCCCTTGTGCTTTTCCAATCTCTTGAAACTCTGCTTTGAGATAAAAATGAGCCATGGGAATCAGCGAACAGCAGTGGATGAAAGGGCAGATCCCCTGAGATCTCTCATTTCCCCTTCAGTTCTGTATGATGGAGATCTTGATGTAGTGTCCTTGCTAGTAGAACTCTGAAACCAAGTAAATTTAATCTGTCCCTCTCTGCCAGCAGTTTAGTGCTTCCTGGTGTTTTATTTCTGTTCTGCCCCCCACTGGAGTAGAGCAATTGATACAGAGGAAGGTTAATGATGGCAATGAACTGTGCCCAGTCTGTTTAATGCTCAGTTTAAGGGCCACCTTACCCTGACTCATGTAACTTAGCTGTCAAACCAACCAGCAAGGCAGCTGCTCTCACTTTCAGTGAACTCTGCAACTCCCCACAGTCAACACTGCAGTAAAGATGTTGTGCCAGGGCTTGCCAGCTTTTCCACTGCTGCACAGAAAATCTCACCTCCCCCTGGGTTTTGCACTGGTATGTGAGATTGTGCTCTGCAGGTCTTGTGTAATAACTACCCTGGGAAGCATGGCAGTCATCAGACCCAGACTGGAACTCATTCCTTGCAAAGTATACTCTTTAGGATACTCTTTCAGCCCTGTTCCTCGGGGAAACCTGAATGTAATTTTGAAAATTAATAGTAATAATGAGAAAAAAAGTGGTTCCAGCAGAGACATTGTATTTGTGGTTGTGGACCAACTTGTATACACCTAGTGGAAACCTGAATAGTTTTCTCAACTTTTGTTTAACTTAAGGCAGCCAAAAGCTTGTCTAGTTTCTCAGTTGAAGTAATGAAAGATATGACCACAGATATGGCATTTGTCTGGACTGCATGTCTAGAGAACTGTGGCTACAGCTAAATGCTGCAGGTTTCCTAATGGCACCATGGACTTTTCCCTTTGTGGCCAACCCACAGGATCAGCATCGCACTGGCCTCTCAGCCCAGCCCTGCTCTGAGAAAAAGCAAATGTGCATGCACAGAGTTGAGAGTTAAATCCTTCTTATTTTTCAGGAGATTCACTTGGCTGGATCTACATTCATATGGCAAAATAACTGTCCTGCCATATGTCCTTAAGCCATCAGAGAGGCTGTAGCTTGTTTCATAATGTGGAAAGTGATGTGAAACAGGAGGAAAAGGAGTGTGAACAGATCACAAGTCCTACTGAATACTGAAGGTAGCTTAAATTCAAACAATGGGTGAAAAAATGTAGTGAGCGATATGTTGAAGGATAATTATAGTAATTCATAACATTGTCTTTGCTCTTTGGTTATTACGGTTTTGGCAAACAATAAACTAAGAAGCACGAAAATAGAGCCAAATGAAACTCACTAGAAAAAGGTTCCAGCACCTTTAGAGTTTTCTTTTTTCTTTTACTTTTAATTTAATTCCCCAAATTACTGTAAACTAAAGCCTCATTGAAAACCCATGGGACATTTTCTTTTAATGACCTAAATGCTGAAGGTGAGATACCTAGGATTAACACATGAAAATAGGGATTCTCAAAAGAATCTCTAGGCATCAAATTCATTAAAAAACACAAGAATTGGATCTGTGGGATCACTGGGGTTTTATCCCTGATGTTGTCCTTTTAGAAAATAAAATCAATTTAATAATCTGTAAATGCCAGTATTCCTCTAGGTACTTTATAAAAGTATCCTCACTTTCACCTTTTACTTTAATTTTTGTTGAATTTTTATCTGAAATGATAGAATGTTCATTTATCTGGAATGCACTATTCAGTGAAGTTTAATTCTGATCTGGCTTTAAAAATGTAAGCATTTATAGCAGAACTGAATTATTAGAAAGCTGAAGAACAAAGGTTAAACTGTAGGTGCTCAAGAAGAGCTGCTTTAATAGTGGATTCTTGCTGATAAAGTCTGACATCTTTGTATTTGGAAAATTATATTTGACTAGAGCTATTTTGAACTATATTGAAGAAGACGAGAACGGTATCTTTTGAATCATGTATTTTATGATGACTTTGTAACTAACATTATGTGGTTAGAAAGTCAGAAAAACTACCTTATACATGAGAACATTAGGTTCCTGGTTTCTGGTTCGTCACTGAATGGAAGCAGTGACCTTTCATCTAATTACCAGAGTAGATAATTAATAAGGAGGATTATAGATTAGTCACAGTGTGAGCAGTGCTGCTATAGTTTTTCCATAAACATCACCAATAGGTCTTTTCCTACCAAGACTGCAAGGGATTGCAGGCCAGTTAATTAGTCATATTAATAGCTAATCTTGAGTGGAATGAGTCAATAGAGAAAGCCAGTGTTTTTGTGATCCCTACCTATTTTACATGCTCTGTTTGTGTGGGTTTAATGTGATAGTTCAATAAGCATTGGATTAGGCTTATTTGGCAACTGTTTTTCTATACTTATAATACTGATTTTGAGTTAAAAATGGATCCATGCTTCCTATATTAACAGTTGACACAATCTGATTTTTTAACTGGAGCAACAGTGGCGATGAATCAACCCTTTGCTTTAGCATGATGGATGGCATGAAGTGCACTCAGTAGAAAACAGGAGCACTGTTTCCTATTTTAACACAAACACAAATAGGAACTAAAATAGCTTTATGAAATCACAGAATCACAGAATGGTTGATGTTGGAAGGGACATTTGGATCCATCTGTTCTTGCCCCTCCCCCTCAGCCTTCTCTTCTGCAGGCTGAACAGTCCCAGGTCTTTCCTCACACAGGAGATGCTCCAGGCCCTTCATCATCTCTGTGACCCTCTGCTGGGCTCTATCCAGGAGTTCTGTCTTTCTTGAACCAAGGAACACAGGACTGGACACAGCACTGCAGATGTGTCCTCACCAGAGCAGAGTAGAGGGGGAGGATCACCTCCCTTTACCTGCTGGCCATGCTCTTTTTAATACACCCTGGGATACCATATCAAGGGCATATCATAATGAGTAATAATGCTCTCTCTATGGGTGAGAACCGAATGTGCTAGATGAGTGCCAATAGTTTGAAACTTACTTGGAACTCAGCACAGAAAACATATACTTTGTAAAAATAGGTGGTATTAAAAACAACAAATTTCGGCACTGATTAAAGGAGAATCATGCACAGGAATATGTTTTCATCCTGGACAAAGAAGCTTCAGAGACTCAATCTGTGCAGCTATTAAAATAATTGAAACCAGAAGCTGAATTTAGGAGGAAAGAGTTATTTTCCCTTGGTTACTGTAAAATGCAAGACTAAAATTCGTTACAGCACTGAGTGAACAGAAGAGAGTTTTATACAAGCATTCATTCATAGTGCTAGAAAAGGTGAAGCACAACCTGACCTACTCAGAATGTAGATTCTCTATTAATTCTTTACAGAATGTGTGTTTGGTGGTATCTGTATCACTCCATAGAGATGCTGTCATACTGTCATACAAATATGTGCTGTTAGAGTGAAAATATGGATTTCAGTTCAAAAAGAAGACTAAAGTTCAAAGCATAGTTCTCAAAGTTAATAAAAAGTTAATAAAAAACCCCAAAAAACTATAGAAAGCAAATAAAATCACTGTGCAAATGACAGAATGAGGCAATCTAGAGAACCCTCATCATTACCTTGTTCAATTGAAAACAAACTGTTCATGGTGCTGTGGTTCAAAATGGTGAAGCTCTCATTTTTGCAATAGCCTTCCAGAAACTATGGCAAGCTTCTGCAGAGGCACACCTACAACAGAAGTAGTATTCCCAGAGTCAATGCAGTGACATTTAGCTCTCCTTACTACTTTCCGTGGCACTCTTTGCAAGGATGTTTTTAACAGCCAGGTTTGCATTGAAAGAGGTTTAGTAACAGGCTTGATCTGCCAGAAAACATCTTGTGCTCTTTTCTTCTTATGATGCCTTTGCATAATTTCATAATTATTTGTTTTTCTTAATTATTTTTGACATCAACGTAAAGATGTGCATTAATACTGAGATCTACCCTGAAAATTCTCTTAATGGTAAATCTCTAATTCAGTATTTCTTTTCTCATGGATTTTTTAATAGATGTCAAGTGATCAGCAGTTCATTTGCAAGTGAAGGTACTGCTTGGTTTTTGGTAGTGGGATGCCAAAGTTTTCATGTCAAAAGCTGCAGACTCAATTAACTGACACTTCTGCTCTGGCCAGAAAGAGTCAGCATTTTATTTTTTTTTTTCTAGTTATTCATGTATGTATTTGAATTCATCCTGAACTACCCATGCATAGAAAGTCATGATGTGCAGATAAAAAGTCATAGATGTGCAGATAGGAGCTGCATTTGCCTCAGCTGAGCTTGCCTCTTCCAGAATTGAACATATACAACCACATAGCTTGGCTTTGAGAATAGTTCATGATGGCAAAACTCTGGCTCTGTTATTTCTGTAGAGACATGCATTTATACTGAACATCGCAACTGTCAGTGGAAATAGAAACCTTGAGTACAACTATGAACTCCTAAAATCCTAAGGCAGGTATTGTTAGGCTTCAATCTTGATTCTCAACAGATTGTATGAGGCAAAGCTATTTAGAAGTTTGGAATTTGAAAGGAGAACTTGAGCCTTATTTCTATTTCCTACATGGAATTCTTCTGCATTTTTCTCATATAATATGGAAAGCATGATCTCACCTGCTCTTTACCAGTGGCCATAAACAGTTACCATCGGTCAATAATCAAGGACTGGAAATACGAAATGAGTTTCCACATTTTGATAATTTTCAACACTATTACAACAGTAGATTGAATGTTAAGGACCTTAGGTGTTTTATTAGCATCTATAATGAGTCAAAAGACATACATATAGCCACTTCATAGTATGTGACTGGGTTGTCTATAGATAGTTTAAGACTGAACTGCTGTCATGATGGAAGGCAGAGGCAAACACAGAGAGACAGAATCAGAGGTTTAATTTAGGGCTAGAACTCTGGAGAAAAGCAGTAATGAATATGTTTCTATTAGCAGAAGAAATATGCAGGAACTTGTCAATTTTTTATTGTGTTTGCTGTAGTTTCCATCTTTTTCAACTGTATTTGCTCAGATCTTAGAACAAGTAACTTGTTTCTTACTTTTCATTTGGTTGACAAGTAAGTTTTGGCAGTCTCCCATGTAACCACATTGACCAACAAAAGCATATGTTCTTTGTCTGTTACTCTCTGTTTCAGTTTGAACTTGCACTTTATCTATATTTCTGATCAGATAAAAGACAAATTTTGAGGTACAAAAATTTATGAAATTGAATTAACTACTTTTGGCCTGGCTCTGTTGGGCTAACTATATCCTACATAACTGCTTTCAGTGGTCACTTTGTCACTGTTGTATTCATGATGGTACAATCTTGGGAATCACTCAGAAGATGTCAAAGGACATCTGAGAGAGCCCTCTGAATGGCAACCAGAAATGCACCTTGAGGGTGGCCAGGATTTGCCTGTTTGCCTGGCCTACAGGAGACAAGACACATCTGTGAGATACGTCTCTCATCTCCAGTCTGTTATGGCTGAATCCAGATCTGAACTTTGCAACAAAGCTGAGGAGTGTCAGCATTCAGGCTTCTTAGTCCACGTAAAAGACAGTTTAAATATGATTCTGTACTTTGCAGCTCTAGGCCAAGTTGAGGCTGTATCTAATTCTAGAGAAAAAAGCTCATGGCTTGAGGTGCAGGCTTAGGACAAGTTTGGGTAGTACCTTCTCCTCCACCTGTCTACTCTGGTTTCTCTTCCATATGTGTTGCATCCATTCCAGTCCAATTTTTAAAGGTGCTTTTTAAAAAAGTTATTTTTCTTGGCACCAAACTGTGACTCATTTGAAAAACAACTTAGTGCACAACCAGCTTGCCCATCCTTGGAGAACTCTGTTGAGAGCTAGGAGGGTAAACTGGAATTAACAGTGGCTTTCTAGCTGGAAGCTCTTTCTTCCTTTCACCTAGTCCCACGAGAATATATTCTAAATCAGCTCATTATGCCTTGGTTCTGGCCTTGTTTGAGCACAACTTCCCCGGTAGAAGCAGTGAAAGCATTCTCATATCTACCTCCAAAGTAAAAGGATCCTCGTTTTAAGGCACTACAAATGTAGTTCTTTTGTTCGACCAGTGGGAGGCCCTTCAAGACCATCAAGTTGTCACAGTTTATACAAGTTGTACTTGGGATTGCTCTTTATCTGCAGGCTTCGAAGTTCCTCAGAGATTTAAAGGAATATCTTGGGTCCCATCTTCTCAAACTAGAGATGTAGATAGGAGAGCAGAGAGATCTCCCCAGTCATTGTAAAATGTCAACAACAAATTATTTGTGAGATGTTACAGAACATAAAAAGAATGATAATGTCCCTTGCCTCACAAACAGTAAATTCCGTTCATACATTTTTATTATTGTTTTCTTAAACAATTGTTTTACCTTGAAAATTGCTTGAGAAAATTAACCTTTAAGGCAACTTCTTTCATTTTTCATTGTGGATATTGTTTTGTTGAGGAATAAAATAATAAACTATGATTAATCTCATTCCTTTCTGGCTGCAAATGACCAAATATCCAGGAGATGTATTTTGCCACTTTTCTTTGAACAGCTGCTTCAAACATTGAACCCCTGTTGTAACTTTCTGGATCATCTCCCCATTTTCTATTCATTTTATTAACACAGATTTGAAACAAAAACTCCAGCCTAAGGCAGACCTCTTATCAGCTGTGATTTAACCTGAAAGGTCCTCACAGCCTTTTGTGTTAACTTTTCTTCTAATATGAAGAATCTGCTGGGAGTTTACTTTTGTAAATGGGCCAAACTTTGCTCTCAGCTGCATCTAGAAAACTTTCCTGTGATGTCGTTCATCTCTCTGAGAGCTAGAAGCTGCAGGATATGTTAAGCAAGGAAGACTCCTTAGCCTGAAAGCCAACTTCTCTGCTAGACAAAACATCCGTATTTCAACTCTTACAGAAATATTACCATCATCTTGATAAACACATGTCTACACTGATCTTCTTGCCAAGCTTGAAACACTACTTTGAGTAAACGGAGAATGTGCAGGAACAGAACTACATGATATGAAAAGATGCACCTTGAATGGAACAAAAAAACCCCCACGTAGTAGTCTTCCAAGTCTTCTTCTGAAGATATGTGAAATAGTTGGAGCTAAGCAAGAATAACTTTTCATTTCTTATCTGTGGAAAGTGTTCAAACTGGTTATAAATGTACAGCAGTGAACTGAAATTTTACTTACAGATTAGGTGCTTGTGGAAACAGCCAGACAAGGTCAGATAGACTGTAACATGTTTCCTGTAGCAGAAGACATACATTGAGGTTTGCTCAAAATGTCCTCTTCTTTCTAATCCGGGTTCAGAGTGAGCAAACAGCTCCCTGTTAGACTTCCCATGCTGATGAGAGAAACGGTAAGGGGGGGGGGGGGGGGGGGGGGGCGAGGGGGGCGGGTGGAAATGAAAAGGGAAATTAGAACAAAAACCATGGCACTGAGAAACACAGTTTGCTATGGTATTTGGGAAATAAGGGAAAAGTTGGGCTTTTCAAAGACTTTAAGAGATCATCTAGACCATCCCTCTGTTCCAGATAGGATCAGTTACACTTAACATCATTTCCACAAGTGCTTCCCTAATCTTGTATCAAGAAAATCGTCCAGTGATGGATAAAAACATTGATAAAGAAGTAAAGAAGAAGAACTATTCCACATGTTTTGTAGGATCTTTCTGTTTAAACAACTCTGTATTCCATATGATGACTATTTTTTTTGGCCACAAACTGACATTGCCAGCTGCTCAGCATTTGTCTCACAGCCACTGCTAAATCTCAATTGGAAGAAAAACAGTCCAGCCAGGTGCTTCCTGTTCTATCTTTTAAATTATTTCTGCCTGTATAGTATGTTAGTTAGTACCGCTGAATTTTGTCTCATTTTTTCCAGGCTTTTCCCTGAACTTCTCATAAAAATTCAGAAGTTCAATCTTGATCTCAAACAAGCCTTCAGTACTGCCTAAATTAGTGCAGACTACAGATTTTGTTTGTGCACTCTCTCTTACCATCTCGGTTACTAAGGAAAGCACTGGGTAAAACTGGAAGAGATTTCTGCTGAGCCCTGTTTTTTCTCCGACGATCAGTTCTTGATGGCATTTATCTGAATATTGTCTCCTAACCAGTATTTCACATAAACCCTGGTTGGCAGTTTTTTTGATCTCAAAAGTCCGAACCCATGCAGCATCTAGTTCTTCTCCTTCCATCTGCAAAATCTGTTACTTTGTCATAAGAGGTAATTAGATTGGTTTGATAAAATTTGTTCTTGAAAAATCATATTTTGTAGCTGAATAAACTTGTTTGCTCATTAAAATCCAATAACAATTGCTTTCTTACGTGCTTGCAGATTAGAACTTCTTTACATACATTTGCTTTTTAGATACTTATTTTATGAAATGAGAAGCTAACTAAGCTCCCATTATGAGAGTTACAGGAGATTTCTGCTCTCTGTCACCTGCAGGTAAATCTTAAGAGTCAAAAGGGGCTGACACCCTTGACCTTGGAATAACTGCTGTGTTTCTTTAGCTTTCCTACCTTCTAGTTTGCTTTACAACCTGTTTTTCATTAACCTAGTTTGGGAAGACAAGGTTATTTTGGCAGATATAGTTTTAACAATAATCATTAATGAATGATCTGGGGTTCATCTACTTAAAACCCTTTGAAGGAAACCCTTCAAAAATCTAGAATCAAAAGCCCAGTACCATAGTACCCCAGAGACCATGTCTCTCCTGGGACCCAGCGCACATGTAAGGACACATGTTATTCAGGGATTCCTGGCTACAGTGTTTTATCTGGACCTTCTTCTACCAGCAAGATGAAAGGAGCACATACAGCACTGGCGGCAGAGCACCTGCTGTGAACTGCTTTCTCTTTTTCAAAGGGCAGCAACCCTTACAGACATGGACAAGGCATCTTATATAGATGGTGAGCTGGCATAGGAGCTTTTTATCCCAAGGAAATAAATATCAGTTAGCTAGGGAAAAGTTGAAAGGAAAATAGGTTTGGGTGCTTTAATTCTTAACAGAAATAAATGTCAGGGATGTTGTAAAACCAGTATCAACTGTACTTTAAAGATTGGCCTTCTTTATCTGTCTTATGCTATTCTATGAAGATACTCAACCTTTACTTTAAAGAGTGTTTCAATATCTATCTTCTCTAATGCATCCAAACTGGAAAATGTTCTAAAGGAAATATTGAGCCTCTTTATCTAATTCACATTATGTGTCAGTGAGACAAACTTTGGTGATTCCTTATGAACTTGAAATATCTTTTTCCTCAAAGATTCATATTCAATCTCTTCAAAAAATAAAATAAAATAAAATAAAAAATTTAGCTAATTACCTCCTGAAAACATTTTATTTTATTTTATTTTATTTTATTTTATTTTATTTTATTTTATTTTATTTTATTTTATTTTATTTGTGATAGCATGTGGAGTAACATATACAAGGAAGTCAGCTGAATTCTCCAGCCCATACACTTATTAGTTGGTAATACATTATCAAATAACTCAATGAAATCAGCTACAAGAAACATTTAACTGTGGTTGTTAGTAAGAAACTCTATTGACTGGGAGAGAGAATGGGCTATTAAACTCTATCAGTTCTATTCAAGAGCTATTCTGATAGTTTTTATTAAAAAAATCACTTTTCAGAAAAAAAAATAAATAAATAAAAGGAAGCTATAGCTCAAAAAGAATCAGATAATTTCCTGAGAGCTTTTGGGCAATAACCAACTTTACATACTGCAGGAGCTGGAGGGATGATTAATATCAGCCTGGAAAAATGCCAAGTGAATGAGAAGATGGCAGCTTCAAATACGTCAGAAAGAATCTCCAGGGAACACCTCTCAATGGAAAGAAAACTAAAAAATTCTTTCGAACTGAGGAAAAAAATACTTTGTTCAAGCAGAACTTTTACATTTTAAATTGATTTTGCCCATACATAAGCCACTAGGTCTATGACAGTCTGAAACAGAACTCAGTACTTGATTAAAATTACTTGCATTTTAGTTCCCTTTGAGAGTCAACTTTCTCTTAAAAAACTACTCCATCTCAGAAGTCCTTCAAAATGAGACCTACAAAAAGGCAGATATTTAAATCTTATTTCTTGCTTGTGCTCTCTTTGTCTTTTTCTTTGGCTTTTTACCCTTTCTTGGATATAAAGCCATTCTCATATGGTGGCAGCTTTTACACTGTCTATAGAATGTTACACTGTTCATAGAATTATAGAATCACAATGTTGGAAAGGACCTACAACATCACCTAGTCCATCCACCCTCCCATTACCATTGCTACCACAGGCCACTAAGCCATCTCTCATAGCTCCTCATCCAGACACCTCTTGAACACTGCCAGGGACAGCGACTCCACTACCTCCCTGGGCAACCATTCCAGTGGAATTCCTGGCCACAGTTTTGATGGATAGTAACAGGTATGTGGAAGCTCAGTACAACAACAACAACAACAACAAAAGGTACTAATTTCTGTTTTAAGGTTAAAAGTTTTAAATTACTTACTTCACTCACTGTACTACATTATTACATGTTTGCTAATGGAACAACCTGGAGCTCAGAACTAAACAGCCCACTTACTGCTCTCACAGCAAATGCAAGGAAACCAACATTTTGTGTGTGTGTGTATATATATATATATATACATGCACACCTGCACATTAGCAGCAGCATAGTCACAATATGGGAGAGTAAGAGAAATACAGAAAAATAGCTAATCAGTGACTCCCATGTTTTGTGAATCGAAGTTGCTTCAATAGTTTCATGCTTGGGCATCTGAGTTTGAAGCTCTGTAGTTGCAGTGTGCCCGTAGGTAAAAGTCTTAATAAATTTGCTTAAAAGTTATCACAGAATCACAGAATTGTAGGGGTTGGAAGGGACCTCTAGAGATCATTGAGTCCAACCCCCCTGCCAAAGCAGGTTCCCTACACCAGGTCACAGGCATCCAAGTAGGACTTGAATATCTCCAGAGAAGGAGACTCCACAACCCCCCTGGGCAGCCTGTTCTAGTGCTCTGTCACCCTCACCGTAAAGAGGTTCTTCTGCACATTTATGCGGAACTTCCTATGCTCCAGAAGCATATGTCTCTGTGCTTCTTTTGCAACGCATTTCTGTGTATTTCAGTGCCAGTAAATATCCTCAAACTGTTTAAATAATCACATTTCACATTTAACTCATAATCAACATGCTGACAAATCATGGTTTATTGTCCAGCCACCAAGGCAAATAGACTGCACAACAGCAAAAGACTGGGAAATATTTGCTCTGTTAGACATCAGGTTTGTTTCCCCACACACCACTTTTCTCAGCTTTATGTTGCTTTTTAAAAAAATTTCCTGTTCTACTTCTTATAGGATTTCATCATAGTATCATAGAATGGCCTGGGTTGAAAAGGGTCTCAAAGATCACCTAGTTTCAACCCCTCTACCACGGCAGGGTTGCCAGCCACTAGACCAGGCTGCCCAGAGCCACAACCAACCTGGCCTTGAAAGCGTCCATATCTTCCTTATTTGCTCATTTGTTCTTTTTGTAAATTCACTTTTCTTCCAGCTGCACATTTCAGGCAATCTGCAAATTCTTCTTCAATCCCCAGGTCAAAATTCTGTATCAGTCTAAATAGTGGTCTCCAACAAATCAGAAGAAAGTGCTTGCTACCTGCATACTATTACCTGTATGGAAAAAGAGGTTAATACTGGGAAGGCAGCTAGCATAAACTGTGAGTACTGTAATTGAAATAAGCTATATGCATGTTCCAAAGGATGTATTTACAAAATTACCACTAGTTTTTGATTGATTTATTTTTTTTCCCCCAGAGATCCCTTTAAGGTTGGCAAATATTTTCAATAGAGAAGGAAAGCATGCATCACTAATAACATATTCAGCACACAGTTTTTGTCTCTCCGCTTGTCTTGATCTGCTTCTCCTTGCCTGGCTGTCTTGCTTCAACAGTCTTCCTGAGGTTGAATTCAGTGTAAAACAAGAAGGAAGTAGTTTGTATGCCATGTAGGCCATAAAGTGACTGTGTTTGTCTGATCTCTAGTTGTGAATGCAATTTCTGCATTTGAAAGCATTATAGCTGCCTGATGCGTTAAGGAATATCCTGGAAATCATGGGTGTTGATTGTTCTATTGCATAATTATAAAAATACTTTTATAAAACAGGCCCAATCAAATTTATATGGCTGGTTATGTCATACATTCTTCAGTTAGCACACACAATTTTTGTTATCTCAGGTGAAATTCTGAGCTCAGGGAATTTACATCACGGAATATTCCTGCACTGATGGTAGGCACATGTAATTGTGAGATGGAAATTAATTTATTGAAAAAAACATGCTATCCCTGCAGACACAAGAACATACTATCCCCATAGAGATTATTCTTTGTGTTTACATAACAGCAAAGATAACAGCAGCACTTAATTGAAGTATCTCCATGCATCAGATTGCAATTAAAGATTTTGTTTTTAGAGTACTGTTATGACTACATAAAAAACATTTCAGTCTGTTGTCTTCTGAAGGGCAAGCATGTTAGCTATTAATCCAATGCATTTATTTTCTGTTTATCAAGAAAAATGTTGCTAGCAATGCGGTTTTTAAATATGTGAGGCTGAAAAATACCTGGTTGTTATCAGCTACTTTGCTTGAGTTACTCATCATTTTTTTACTTGTTCCTGTAAGGATAGAATTCTCTTGGGACTCAGTAAAACTCCCATTTTCAGAATTTATGTCTATGTGCCAAGATGGAGTAAGCGGCCAATTTGAATCTTGTAGCTTCTGGAAACCTGTCCAGCTTTGGATATGCCACCAGACCCACAGCTGATACAAGGTGTTTCAGGGCTGGGCTTTATCGTGGAGGTTTGCTGGTATGTTGAAACACCAAGTCCTCTTCATGGGAATAACTGAGCAAAAAGGGAATTTGAGCTAAGCATTTACTTGCATGTTTTTGGGCACAGATTATGATGATGCTGGGTTTCCCAGGGGGTAAGTGATCTCACAGGGCGAAATCCTCAGTGGAAAACTTTGCATTTGTGGCTATCCCTTTTGTTGCTGCTCTATTTCCAGTTGGTACTGGTCACACAGTGTGTGCTGCTGGGTCACTGACAGAATTATACCTTAGCTGATTTCAGATATACTTCTTCACTACTTATGCTGGCTGTTCTTTACCCTATCCTCCATGTTGCAATCCATACATTTGGCAAATATTTGCCCCAGAGCTTAGTCACATCTAGTGTACATCATGTATATTTTTACACTAGGCCCGCAGTTTTCTTCTGACTGGCTTTAGATCAGCAGAAGATTTATGTCTCAGCAGCATTATTTCTCTGGCTGAGAATTAACCTTTCTTGATGTTCAGTGCCAGCTCATTCATATGAGCTCCAGATCAGCTTCATGCTTCCAGTAGAGCCAGTCAGCAGCCCTGGCATGCAGCTGTGCCAGGCACCAACTTAGAAGTGCTGCAGCAGGGCCTACTCTGGTCCTTTGGTTTCATGGGCCTGCTACCACAGCATCTTTGGTTTTGGCTCCAGGGCACCAAGTTACAATGTTGTGCCCATAACCAATTTCTTATTTCTGAGGAAGAGTTCAGGTGTTGTCCTAATGGCAAACATTAGTTATCAAAAGCATTGCCCTGTAATGTCTGTCAGGAGGTAATTTTATGAAGGAGTTTTATTGCTTGAGCTACTGCAAGGCCTCTGACTTGGTATAAAACTGTAATAGAGAAGAGGAAGAAAAGAAACGTCAGGTTAGCTTACCTTACACAACTCAGAGTGCCTCAAATGGACCTTGCTGAAGTTGACCTGGATGTATTTTTACACAGTGTTTGTCAAATCAGAGTTTAAACTCCTGAATAAAGTAAGAATTGATTGCTTTTGGTTGTTGTTGTTATGTGTTTTTTGTGTGTGGTTTTTTGTTTTTTGTTTTGGTCTAAAAAAAACCAAAAAACCAAACAGATCACATCAGTTTTCAATAACAGAAAATCCAAAGTGTTCAACTGATTTGTTATTTACATCATTTGTTGAAATAGTGCATGGGGGCAGTTTCATAATTTTATAAAGTTGTTTAAATGGTATATGGGAAACTATTGATCACAGCCTGAACCTCTGACTGACCACCCGAGGCAAGCAATGCATCAGCTGCAGGAGCACAGGTGAAGGTAATTCAGCTGTGCTACCAGAAGGGGTGGAGCTTGGCTCTACCTCTCCTAGATCTCATTTAAGGGCTGACCACCACTAAGGCAGGCTCTCTTTCTCTGCAGATTGCTTCTATGTGGAGTTTACTTTGGACCTTCAACATGGGTGAGCATTTTTCATTTATTGTAGATTATTTTTCTATCATGATAATCTTTTGTACATAACATCTGTGTAGCCTCTGTTTACCTATCAACTGTATAATTGTGCAACTGTACAAATGGGAAATTCTATCTTCCTGCTGAAATGCTTGTTTTCCAAACAGCATTTTTTGATGAAAAAACATAATTCCCAAATTCAGAAGGTGTTGTGCTATGGTTCTCTCTTAAGGTCAATTAGGATAGATAAGAGGAACAATCTGTGTTTCTATTGTCAAATAAATTATCATGTCCAAATTATCATGCACCTAATCTTGGGGGACACTTATATCTTTATTTTTCAGTGTTCTGTTATGTTCAAGCATCACACCAATAAATGTACTTGATTACTTTTTTGCCAGAAGGACACTCTTTACTATAACATGAGGAAGAATAAATCACCATCTGTAAGGATTTTCCTGTAAGAAATTCTTGTAACTGTAGCTGTGGTTTGAGCATGGAAGCATTTTTCTGCTCCATAAATCTGCTAAACAACAAATATGGGACTCCACAAAAACAAGTGACCTAAACTTTATTTTCTGTTAACAACCAACAACCATCCAACAAATCAACAATTTTATCAGATTCTATGAAATTACTGTCTGGTTTTCATGACCAAAACTCATCAATAGAAAATAAATGAGGCCGTTAGAAGAATGATATCTAGCAGAGATGACTTAGCAGGTCTTGATTTTTATAATAGAATAAATCTGAGCTCAAAAGAAAATGGTTGTGCTTGACATATTAATTCCTTTATATCAGTGAGGCAATCTACAGACTAGGCTGGAGCATCCTTTGAATGGAGTAGTTTAGAGAAGTAACGCACATGCCCTTGATTACTTAATTCTAGGTAAAAAAAAAAAAAAACCAACCAAACAACAACAACAAAAAAACAACTGCGGGAAGATGCAGGATTTAAATTGGCCCGTTGTCTGTTACCTTCCAGGAATGAGGAGTGTCAGATCAAATTCTTCTGTGGCTCCTCAGAAACCTGAAACAACTGTGTTTACATCACTGCCATTGTCCAGTCTTCTTCTGATCCAGATGCTCTGCAGTTCTGGTACTCACATCAGCTGTATGAGGAAACAGAAGCAGAAAGTGAAGCTAGGGCTCCCAAGGACAAATACAGTGAAGTGACTCCTGTCCCTCTGGCTTGCATAGCACAGCTGCTGAACAATCTGATTTGGTGCTCTTGGAGCTAACTCACTTACCTAAAAGCACATTTCCACCGAGAGACATTAACATAAGTTAAGGGGAAAATTAAGATAAATGTCACTAAAATAATAATGGGGGAAAAAAAAGAGAGAATCTTAAAATAATTGATCTTTTTTCCACTTGTTCCATAATTTCCCAAATCATACTGGGATTGTGGTCTGGTATATAGTGAGAGAAACATGTCAATGTTAGAATCAGGCCTGATTTTTACCTATTTTCCGCAATATGATAGTTCTCTAAAGCTGCTACCAAGGCAGTGCCTCATCAGTAAATCCATGAAGGGATGAATTTGGAGATTGTAACTACAGAAGGAAGCCAGCATATTTGTTCTCTGAAGTGTTTCAAGGCATTCTCTGTCCATCTGATAAGCGACCAGGGTCCCTTGCTCATAAAAGTAAGATCGCTACCCTTCTCTCTACTCCTGTCTCTCCAGCTCTCTCAGTGGGATTTCTGGTGAACACTTTTGAAGTGATCCTGTAAACATCCCAGGGAGGAAGAGACAATCTGTCAATGCCATGTTTTTCATGGTATTATTGAAGAACCACTCTAAGTTCCTTCCTTTCCCATTTTCTGCTTGTGGTAGCAGATGATTGCTTTCAAAGTCAGGTGAATTTTGAGTCCCACCTCTCCCCTGAAAAGGGATCTTCCCAGGCTCCCTGGCTTGTTCCACATTTTCTTAGAGATGTAGCAGTCTTCCTCCAAATTTATTGGAAGCTGTGTTGTACTTTTAACAAAAAACTAAGAATTCTTACAAGACTTGATAGAGCTTTTATGGGAGGAAGAAAATCTTGCCAAGTGGAAAGTGGCTGTTTCACACGTTATTTTGCCAGATAGTTTTTTTTTTCCTCAAGGCTCTTCTCCAGCAGCTGAACTGTTTTCAGTCACTCAAAATAATTGCAAAATGAGCAGAAAAAAAAGCAAAGCTCCCACTTAGCAGTGATCTGTGATAAACTAAAAAGGAATATGTTGGAAAAAATGAAAATTGCTAGTTAGAGGTCATGGCTCAAATACTTCTTAGTGGGGAGCAGCTGGCATCCTTGTTTAGCTCAGCTGCATGTAAATGCTAATGCAGGCCTTTTTGTCTTCGCACACCCTGCAGTGTAGTCAATAATCCAAATCATTCCTCCACATGATTTGTTTTCACATCAGCCTTATACTCAAAAGCAGTATGTACCCCAGTCACAAAAGCTTCCCTGAGAAATAAAATCACTGGATTCAGGTACTTTAGACTCTGACAACCAAACTTACCATAGACTGCTACAGCCTTCTTTAAGCACTGGATGTCTATGCTAGGCTACTTGAGCTTTTGCGTTGGGGTACAAATATGCTGTGAGGTAATTATTGATGTTTGGTCCCACTAGTGAAAGTTTTTAGCTTCCTAGAGAAAGCATCTCTTGTGATTCAAACATTTGACTGACAGACAATAAAATATAAAATCTTTTGTTACTGGAAACACCAAATGAGCAGATTTAAAATTTTACTATTTCTTGAAAAAGGAGTAAAGAAGTTTATCTTCTGGACCAGAGCAGTTGTGTCAAAATGAAATGGATGAAGAATTAATCTTAGAAAAATATTATAAAGAGAATGGTGGTAAACAAAGAGGACTAAATGGTGCTCTTCATGGTATGCTTAAAGAATTCAGATGTGAAAGTCCAAAACTATTGTGTATTGTAATACACTATTGTGTATTCCCCTTTTAAACCAATCTTTTTACAACAAATTAGAAGGATTCAAATGAAATGTAATATCATTTAAAAAAAAAAAAAAAGAACAAATGAAAGCAATTGTTGAGGATCACAGCTTAGGATGTCTTCTTTACCAAGAAAACTGGAAGAAACCATAATACAAAAGAAAATTACTATGCTTCTAGTTAAGTATAATGGTTAAGTAAAATGAAATTGAGGAGAGTCAGTATTTTCCTAATTTCCATTGTTTTTCAGAGTGAAATTGTAAAGTTCTTCTTAGAAGCTTGGCTGGAGTCAGTCCGGAGGTGGTGTTACACTGGTTTCTGAGGAAGTTTTAATGTGTTCCCTCACTTTTCTGCACCAGAGACTATTGATTGTAAGAGAAAAGTTTATTTCCAGGATAGAAAGCCTGAAAAAGGCAAGAAGTGAAGTTGAAGAGTGCAAAGTCATTCTTTGAAAGGGAGAGATGACTGATAGAGTATGGAGAGATTAGTGTTGATAAATGATATGAAAAGAAGGGTGACAGGAAGGTGCCAGTGTTTATAGAAATTTAGAAAACAACAAAAAAGTAAGCCTCTTCTAAGAGAGTTGTAGATTATCTTCTGTTATAGAGAAAGTGGCAAATGAAACTCAGTATTGATAGTTTCAAAGTAGGATGTGCAAGGGAAAACTATCTGTATTTACACATTTATGAGCTCAAAATTAGCTATTATCATTCTGAACAGAGATTATTCCTGTTCATTCTCCGTAAAGAATTGTTCAGCCTTGGCAGTAGTGAAAAAAACACACAAAAATACCCCACATCAAATTGGATGTTAAGGGTGATTAGGAAGGGACTAGAGAACAGACCAGAAAACCTTATTATGCTGTGTATAAATCCATGTTGTGTACACATTTTGAATATTGCCTACAATTTTGGTTGTAATTCTCGTTACCTAGTGGAAAGAAAAGAAGATGCAGGGAATAGAAATGAGGATGATCAAAATCTCAATTCAGTTTTCATATGAAAAAATAAAACAGTACCGGACAGAAGAGATATATCTGAGACAGTAAACCATGAAATAATAGATACTACACAGAAGCAATGAAAGAGCAGTCTTTTATTATTTCTCATATGTGAGCTCTAAAAGGTACCCAATTAAATTATCAGGCCACCACTGTAACACAAACTAAAAAGAATATTTTTTTTTCACCAAATGTATAACTATGCAGTGTAAATAATGCCTGTTAGCCTATTTTTATAGCCTCATCAACACATTATCAGTAGTGTGCCCTGAGGTAGCTACAGATACTGCCAGCACTTTTTCACATATGTAACCTTGTGGATATACGTATTCTGACAGATATTGACAAATGATTGCTCCACTGATGCTGACTATTCTGTGTCTGGCTATCAGGACCTTGGCAGAGAATTTCTTGGTAAGTTCTCCCTGTAATACAGTAAAGAATTGGCCACTCAAGTCATTCATAGAGGAAAGGTGATTTTCACAGGAGAAGTTAGACAAAAATAATGTTGCAAAAAATGAATAGAAATAAGAACCCATATTCAAGTCCAGTGAAGTTGAGATAGAGCAATAAATCTAAACTGGCACTCGCTTTGCTTTTGTGAATTACTAGTTTTAATACAATAAAAGTTGCTCTGCTGCAAATTTTCCTGGTGTCTCCCCATTCACGTTTAACAGTCAGACAATATTGATTAGGTTCAGGGTCAAGTCTCAATAAGGATTTTAACAGTCTCTTACTTTCGAAACATTTCAGAAGGACTGGAGTGGTAAGTTGGGAAAGGCAGAAGTTTGAGATGGACAAATGTTTTGTGCTGTGGTTTCCTGAGCACAGGCTAAGGGACATGGAGGCTAGCCCTGGTAGTGGAAAGCAAACACATGGAACTTAAATCAGAACAGACTAACCACAGAAGAAATATGGCAGCCAAAGAAGATTTAATTATAATAAATAACACATTTGAGGTATGCCTGAGTGGAATATATTAAAAACAGCAGTGGCATTATTGTGTAGGTATTACTTTTGATGCTCAACATGTAAACATTAGTTGTGCTGGATGTCATTTAATTCTAATTAATTCTGCATCTTACATTCTATGGTACATCTGTTGCTAAGTATTCCCTGATGAGGATTTATGGGTACGTGTGCCATTCTGAGGTCTTTACTAGCAGTAAGACATTTCAGGCAATCAGAATACCTGATGCATGGGGCAATAGCTGCTGATAGATACTAATAGATAATTTATGTATGAAGTGAATGATTTTTCTACCAGTCCATAGTAGCCTCAAAACTACTCAAAAGTGCCTCAAAGTACCAGATAAGATTTTAGTCTGAAAGATGGTTATAATGTGTAGTAGCTAGAGAAATGGAGGTGCAGATCCTTCTGCTGATGGATCTGGAATGTGACAATAAACAAATAACTTCCATTATCTGTGCCCTTACCTCATAAGGACAAGAACCCTTGGAGTAGGATTTACCTCAGTTTTCTATATAACTCAGCGTGTTACAGCTAAGATCCCTTGTAGCAATAGAACAAAAAAAGCTCTACTGGGATTTGAGTCATCTGATCTATTCCTGGTGTTCATGATGGAATGGGATGACTCTAACATTAAAAGTGTTTGTTTGAGTCCAGTGATCATATGAACTCTTGAGGGTGGCTAATTCAGTGTCTGCACTGTAGATATTTCAGGCTGAGCAGATGAACCCCATTTCTACTCTTTGTACAGTGATATCCAATGACAGCAATTCTAGGTGTTTCTAACACAAATAATGGGGTGTCTTGAGAATTGAGGGTTTTTTTTGATTTTTTTTTTTTCCTCTCTGTTACTAAACATTAGTTTCTCATCTAAGAAATGTTTGGAAGAAATGTGCCAGATGTAAAAGGTTTCCTTGGGAATATTCCTTGTGTCCAAGATGACATTCCAGCTTAAAATAAAAGAGATTAATAAACACATAATCAGCTGACCAGTAGCCCAGGGGTCAACACACTTATCTGGGAGCTATATGTTTTTTACATTCAGGTCTCTGCTCTGCTTAACATTCTACAACATTCAGAGTATTTTGGCCATCACTCTACTGGATAAACTGCCATGTGTATGTATGCGAGTGCAGAAGTGTGTGCTTGTGTGTTTCATAGCATTCCAGTATGAAATGGGCATTTTGGAGTGAAAGCTTAGATGGACAGAAGGGAATTTCCAATTAATCTCTGTCTGTACTTCAGAAGGAGTGAGGCTTCAATGATCACGCAATCCAAAGTTAAGTACTAATTTCAGGATTTGACCTTACATACATGTGATTATTTCCTATACTTTTTCTACAGTAAGATAAAAAGTAATTAGATGTAGGCTGGTTTATGGGAATCAATAACTGACTTGAAAGGGTGAATACTCCAGAGAACAGTTTATACCTATTAACTCGAGTCTGCCTGAACCATCCTGTTCTTTCATCATTCCTGCTTAAATAAATGAAGATGAAGATCAAAGTAACAGCCTTTCCAGGTACATTTGCTAAAATGCAGCACTTGTGAAACATGCCATTAGACTATCTGGTCTTAGAAAAATGCTATTTAGAGGCAGTATGCAATAGTGCTTGTAAAATGCCACTTAATTGCATACAAGCAATTTTAATTACCATCATTCTGGGTTGAAAATTTGTGATATATATTTGGAAAGAATCCATT
Source organism: Coturnix japonica (assembly GCF_054131305.1). Taxonomy (NCBI): domain Eukaryota; kingdom Metazoa; phylum Chordata; class Aves; order Galliformes; family Phasianidae; genus Coturnix; species Coturnix japonica. The sequence goes on from NC_140663.1 coordinate 111,531,862, forward strand.
TTGCTGCTTGAAGTAGTAGCACATTCAGTTTTCTTCCCTGCCGTTCTCTCCACTTTTCATGCATCAGTACAGTCTTACCTGACATGTTTTACATAGGACAGTTGGGATGAGAGATTTACCTTACCACTCCTCCCCGCCCTCCCCCCCCCTTACTCCCCCCTCCCAGAGTGATTAGTGGAGAATAGGAAGAATACTACTTGATTGATTTCCTAAGGGAGTAGAATTTCTGATATTGCATTGTCTTTTGCCTATGTGTCCTGTCCCTTTTCCCCAGCAATCATGAAACTTGTCAAATCTAAAACAAAACCAAAACAATTTTGTTTTAAAATCCATATTTCAACCTTCTAATACCATTCTTCTATTGGAATTCAATACTTGACATCAGTTCTCCTACTCATTTTTTTCTCTTCCATTCTGTCTGAGATGTTAGGCCTTCTAGGCAATGTAACCTCTTGGAAAATAGCAAGTGGTTTCGAAGAGACAGAAAATGCTGAAGATAATTTATCTGCAAAGACATCACCAAGTAAAGCAAAGTATGGTGCCAACATCCTTGTATGCCAGAACTGTAGGCTGATGATTTGTTTTTGAAGCTCACCTGCTTTGCACAAATGATTCACTCATAGCCAGATGGCTGTAGATATAAATGATCACGGACTGTGTGCTGCTGCTTTTGCTTCTATTATATTCCACTCATCTTGTCTTCACTTGGCTAACCTGGCTGTGGGGTGAGCCATGAATGGGTCCCTCTCTATTCTCTTCTGATAGGATTTCTCTTATCTATCTATAATATAGAAAAACCATGTTTAAATTGACTTCTTGAACTACCTGATTTCCTAAGGAGAACTTGTTTAGCAAAGACGTGACGCTGCCCTTGAGCCTCCATTCCTCCAGACTGAACAATCCCAGTTCCCTCAGCCACTCCCCATAAGACTTGTGCTCCAGATACACTTTGCACCTGTCAGGTTTGAAGAGGCAGAGAAACCAATGAAGAAATATTTTTGTACTGGTCTCTGTCACTCAGACTTACCTTAGCAAACTTGGACATTGGAGCTTGTTTGTGTGAAATACAACTACTTTTCCATATCTGGGGGGAATCTTCTGACCATCCCCAGTGCTATGTCTAGTATCAAAGACTGTGATAATCTCCAGTTTAGAAGATCGATTTTCAGTAGTGAATCCCTTCAATGTTCTGAACAAATCTGGAGCAAAAATGATGTTTCCTACTTGCTACTGGCTTTCACTGGGCTTGTCAAGTCTCTAGACTTTTTCAAACATTTTTGTGTCATATTCATTTAAATATACACGTTGAATGAATTTTAAGTGCTTTCCTGAGATTTAACAACAAGAAAAGCTCAATTGGAAGCACAAGTAATTTGTGACATTGAGTGTTTGCATCAGTCATGGAACTCAGCCAGTGTTTGAAAATTTACAAAAATAATACAGGTAGGAATGCATTCACTGGACACTTTGTAATCATGCCACAGGCTGACATTTTGTTTCAGAAAACATTCATTAAATTATCTGGCATAGCAACAAAATGAGTAAAAATCGAATTATTTGTGGATTTAAACTAAAAATAAAATTCTCTGTTCCTGTTAAACATGTGATTTACTGCTAGTGACTCACTAACATCTAATTCAAAGAAGAATTTCTGTGAGACAGTGATAGAAATTGGTTGATATGACAGGAGTTAAATTAGCAGGAACTAAAATTAGAGGCATACATAGAGATTTAAGTTCAGATATACTGAAAACTTTGCAATCAGGACAGTGTATTTTTCAAACCAAATTATTATTTTATATTAATGTCAGTCTAAGCATTCCTCTTTGAAACTCAGCTCTTTATATGAATTGCTGCTTGGAAACCTGTTACCCTTCAGCATATGACAGGTTCTGGAACCAAATCCCCCTAGGCTAGCTGCACCTCAGTGTCAGATAAATGAATTTTATTTAAGTTAGCACTGTGGAAACCTTCTCTGACCCCTGCCTTTATCTACATGGAGTATATTGGATATTGTGTTGAGTGACATGGTTTAGTGGGAGCTATTGGTAATAGGTGAACGGTTGGACTGGATGATCTTTTAGGTCTTTTCCAAACTTGGTGATTCTATGATTCTGTACGTGTTCAAAGGAGGGCAACAAAGCTGGTGAGGGGTCTTGAGCACAGGCCATATGAGGAGAGGCTGAAGGAGCTGGGAATGTTCAGCCTGGAAAAGAGGAGGCTCGGGGGAGACCTTAGTGCTCTCTATGACTACCTGAAGGGAGGTTGTAGTGAGCTGGGGGTCGGCCTCTTCTCTCGTGTCATTAGTGATAGGACCAGAGGGAATGGTTTCAAGCTGCGGCAGGGGAGATTCAGGCTGGACATTAGGAAACATTACTTCTAGGAAAGGGTGGTGAGGCACTGGAACGGACTACCCAGGGAGGTGGTGGAGTCACTGACCCTGGGGGTGTTCAAGGAGCGACTGGATGTTGTGTTGAGGGATATGGTTTAGTGGGAGCTCTTTCATGTGAGTTTTTTGGGTAGTAAAATTCAGTTAATGTGTTTCTTTGTATGTTCATCAGTTAGGTGAGATAGGGCAATTAGGTCTACCCTGACTAAGCAGACAGAAATCATGAAGATTTCTTTGGTTCTTATGTGCTATGTTTATCAAGGAAATAAGAACATGATCTAATACACTCTTCATACTGGCTATCTTTTCGGTACCATATCTCTTTCTCATTAATGTTTTTCTGATTAAGTTAGCTCAGCGTACTTGCAGATCTTTCTGAAGCTGACAGACCAAACTTTCTAAAAAGAAATACCAGTAACTGTTTTCCAGGATTAATTATATTCATTTCTGTGTACATTCAAATCCAGGGGAGCTACTAAATAGCTTGGGCAAAACATCTGAGTGCTGTGATTGCACAATCATTAGATGCCTTCAGAACTTCACTCTGATGGAAGAAAACATTACTTTTACATCCAACTTACTGTTTTTGTCCAGATTTAGATAGGGGAAGCAATAGCACAAAGATTGTATATTAATGAATATAAGATCAGTTTGCAGCAGTAGGCTACCTTAGGTAAGTACCATTACTGCTTAATGGCTATGAAGCACATTAAGGATTTTCTTGTTGTTCATTTAAGTCAGTGCAAATGTTTCAGCTCAATAGCCTGTATGCAGTTGTCAGAGTAAACAGTTCCTCATTAAACATAAGCTCTGGTAGTCACACCAGAAGTTAATGGTGCTTCAAATATGAAATTAAAGATAACAGTAGGTTTCTCTCTATGATTTTAACATAATTATTCCTTTACTAGGGGAAATTTTTTACCAGTATAGCTATTTATCTCATATGGATTGTTTATAATTTAGGCCTGTATTTGAGACTGGGCAAAAAATGAAAACTTTTGTCTTACTAAATGAGCAAAAACTACAAAAGCTTCACTCTGTACTCTAACACTGGATGTGAAAGGGATGAAATAATCAAAAACTTCGTAGCAGATATGGTCTTTCTTATCAGCATGGTTAATATCCTCTGCAGATGAAAGGATAATCACAATCAGTTAATCTTAATATTGCATATATTAGGAATTATGTGAGCATGTGCAGTTAGGTGGAAATTTATAGGATACCTGCAGGCAGAGGTTTTTCCTTTCCTTCAGCAGTTTGTTGCTTTCTAGGAGAAACCTGAGGGGGTATAATAGACAGCCCTACAGTTAAACATAAAAATCAACCCAACAGGGTGGAACAAGTCCTATCCAGATGGATATTGTGCCTCCAGTGCTACAAAACAGTTGATGTAATTTAGAGAAAGTACACAAGCTTTGGCATTTTCAGGTGTCCATCACTGTGATACTTCCCTAGCATCCAAAAGTCTTGTACTGAGGATTTTAAAGTTGAAATGTGCTATGATGTTCACTGTGTTCAATTTACTTTCCCCCATGAAAATCTTATGGACTTCAAACAAATGCTCTTATCAGTCTCCCCCTCCTCAAGCAAAGAACTCCAGCATTTTAAACTCCTCTGTGTAAGACAGCTGTTTCACAGTCTTGATTTTTACAGTTGACCTCCACTCTTTTTCTAACTCCACTCCATTCTTCCTGAGTTATGAAGACCAGGACTATCCACACTTCTCAAGACATACTCTTGATTTTATACAGCATCCAAGTGAAGACCTTCATCTTATTCTCAGTTCTCCTAATGTTATTCAATATTTTTTGACCGTTGTGGCTGTCATTTTTTCACTCAGTGATGTTATGAGCTGTAAGGGATGATTCTAAGATATCCTTCCCGTTAAACTGAAGTTCATCATTGTGGAGATATGCTTGAGACTACTTTTGCATAGTGTAATTTCAAATCTGCCTTGAACCTAACTACCAACTCTTTGCTCTCAAGGTATTTCTGGAGTTGATTACCATTCCCTTGGGGACTTCAGTATGGATTCCCTTCTTCAGGTCATTAACAAAGATGTTTAATAAAGCTGGCCTCAGCGCTTGTCCCTAGTTTAGCCATTGCATAGATAAAAATTCTTGATACTTTTTTTTTTTTCCTAGAGATACTGTACTGTAAAAATATAAGAGTTATGCATAAAAGATACATTATGTAGCTTTTAAAAATAAATTTTAGTAGAAGTCTTCTTATTAGGCACCTGAGAAAGGGAAAAAATATGGCTTCATATTTTCTCCTCATTATTCTGTCTTGTGCTCTTTGTCTTGAGAGAGAGAGTACTTGGCCTTCTCTTCCATATCCCCTAGGACTGGTTCATTGGTTTCTTGTTTACTCAGTTCACTGAACTGAAGAACACTGAAGCCCAGGGCAGTGATTATGAAATACTGCAAAGTTAACACAAGAATTCTCCATTTAATTATAGCACTACTGAGGAAAATAATATATAAGTTCTTAGATCACCTCTAAGCACCGACTACTAGCTTTTTTATGTCTTAATGAATATGTTGCTTTTAGCACTGTCTGCCTTGTGGAACACACAAAAAAGCGAAAGTTGGTAGGCTGAAATAGTCAGGAAAGTCATCAACAAAATGCAAATATAGTAGTCAAAGATGTCCTCAACCTGAACAAAAATGATTTTAAATCTCAACATGAATGGAGATAAGGCAGAGCTGTAAATATAGACTTCTTAGCATACTGATGTGTTTAGCACTGGATTAATACAAAGATGGGGAAGCTGCAGTGTGCTGATAATTAGCAGACCTCTCTATTTTGATCTCCTCAGTAGACTTGCATGGATAACAGACTCCACCTAAAGGTTTTTATTGAAAGAATTTAGCTCATGTATTATTCATGTTATCAGGTGCCATGACTAATAAGGATCAACCATTTATTCTTTGGGGATCATTACAAGTCAAGGTTTTGTTATATTTCTTTTGTGACACAGGTTTTTCTGAGACTCCTGTCTTTTTATTTTATTTTTTTTTTAGCTCCTTGCCAGAAGGGTATAAAATAATACATAGAATGGGTGCTTCTTCCCTTTTATCCTCTACTTGATGATATCTGCCTCGAAATGGACACTTGCAGCTTAGCAGAATGCTCTGAGATTGAAAATAAATAAATAATCTTATTTTGATTTGCAAATATCAGAGGTTTTGCAGAAATACTGTTTTATTCACATCTATCATTTCAGATGAAAGCTGTGTATTTACGTCTTAGTCATTTTTCCCTCAGGAGTCTGCTAACATTCAAATCTGAAAATTCAAGATGATACTTAGAAATTCTCCTCAAATGCCCCAATGATGTAATTGACATATGGAACTGAGGATTTAACTCTAATATTCTCCCTTTACTTTTGACCTTATCTGCAAAGAAACAGAGCAGCCCATTTCTTTACGATACTCTCATCTTTTCTTCCTCCATCCTCTCTCTGCCACTGTCCTTCTGCTGTGTCCTTCCAGTCAATAAATGCACAAATGCATTAGTACAGAATTCTCTGACCAAGTGCTGTGGGGACAAGTATCCTTTTTCTTCACCTCTGTGGTTTGATTTTTTTCCATTCATATAATTTTCTTTTTTGGTGTATCTCTATTTTCTAAAAAATAGTGACATTGTCCAGTCTTGCTTTCCTTCAAGTTACACTTTTGTAGTGCTTTCTCTGCTTTGTTAATCACGCTTGCAATGATCACTGTATGGCTATCTATCATAGCACAGCGTTTTGCTGTCTTTTGACCTTTCAGGCACCACATGTAATACATAGTTGGCATTTATATTTCTCCTGATCTCCCCAAGCTTCACTCTGTCTCCTTCGGATAGCTTTTGGAGCTCCTGTTGTCCCCCATCTTGCTATATATTTGTGAAGTGCACAGTGCTGGCATTTCAGTTTTGTTAGTAGAAAAGGTCACTGGTTTTAATACTTAGATGTCTTCCTGATGAAGACAAATGAAGAGAAGAAAAAGAATATGCATTCACTTTTAAATTTCAATTAGAGAATCTTCAGAACTCAGAGTGTGGCACAGACAGTCAGGGAGTAGATGGGAAGGTTTGATGAGAAAAAGCTGGTGAAGAGTGTGTACCTATTTCTTATTCAGTAAAACTGAACCAAATCCAATATTGCTTTGTTAATCAGCCAGGAGACAAAACACTGAGAGTTCCACAGCTCAGTTCACCTAAGCTTATCTTTCTGTCTCAGAAGTAGAAGTGATTTTGTTTTACATCACCTTGTAAGTTTCAAGAATTCAGCATTCAGAGTGACAAATGTTGTTCAACTACACAAAAAGACATGGTTAATTACTGTTTTCATAGGGTTGTAGCTATGACTACCATGCTATTTTCATTAAAGAGTAACACTCAGACAGTACTAAAAGGAAAATTGCATTGCCTTGCTCACCAGCAGGAAAATCAGGTTTAGTCAGTGTGGGTAGGAGAGGACTGTCATCTTTACTATCAGTGGATGCCACATTGCTTGTGTGCTAGGGAAGTGATTTCTATATCAAGGGAAGTAACATGAAAATAGAGAACCCATGAGAAAGAAGGCTATAAACAAAATATTTCTACTTTAGGACCAAGCTACAATAGGTAAGTGGATCTTCTGAAGTGGTTTTCAGTCTTCCTTGATTTTCCTGCCCTTAAACTTTTAAATTTTATTTTAGATTGCTTCTACAACAACATCTGAGGAGGTAGACACATACTGCAGAAAATCTGCTGAAGTGTTAAGATGTTCTTCTCTAATGCATGGAGACATGGGGCAGAGAAACAAGAGTGGGTCCTTCATATCTCTCTGGACTTTTCTTACCAGCCCAGGATCTTAGAATCACAGAATGTCCTGGGTTGAAAAGGATCATAATGATCAAGTAATTTCAACCCCTGCCATATGCAGGGCCTCCAACCACTAGACCAGGCTGCCCAGAGCCACATCCAGCCTGGTCTTGAATTCCTCCAGGGACGGGGCAACCACAACCTCCCTGGGCAACTTGTTCCAGTGAATTGAGCATATAATGGCTTGGGTTGGAATGGTCCTCAAGGATCAAGTTCCATGCTCCAGCCACAGACAGCATTGCCAGCTGTTAGATGTTAGAAGTAGTAGACCAGGCTGCCCAGGGCCCCATCCAGCCTTGGACACCTCCAGGGATGGGACATCCACAACAGCCTGTTTCAGCACCTCACCAGCCTCTGGGTAAACAATTTCCCCAACATCTAATCAAAATCTTCTTCTCATGCAATTATAAACATAACAAATATCATTTTTAAATGAAGAAACTACTGTGTTTTTGTTGTTGATTTGTTTGTTCGTTGTTTTCCTTTTCTTGCTGTAACTACCTTGAAAACAATGGCATTTTTAGGGAGACTACATAATATCCAGAATGATGATTTGCAATTAGGTCCATTTTCTTTTACTTATCGACTAGATGTAAAGAGTTACTAGAAAATATAAAAAAAAAATTTAAGTTGTAACTGAACACACAATTTAAAGAAATGAAAGGCAATGGATGAGTCTGGTGGAAAAACCAGCACAGTCTGAATTCCCCTTTAGGGAACCTCAGACTCTTATTCTGTGTAGCTGGATTGAGAATATGATGCACTTTGCTACATGTCATGCTGGGGACTGCAACTAATAGTAGTTCCTTAGAGGGACGATCTGTAATTGAATCATATTTCTCACTAACGCACATCACTCTCAGGTTTTTACTTGTTTTGTTTGCTGTGCTAAGTATCTGCTAAGAAGCTGAAGATCTTCACTGCTGAGAATCAAAACAAATTTTTTAGGATATGAATGACAGCATTGTGCACAAGCACAGCAACTTCCCTTTCCATGTTGTCACTCGGTGCTTTGCATACATCTTGTCCCTTCCCCAGCATGTTATACGATGCATACTTTTTCATCTCCAAAGTATTTTCAATTCCCAGCTCACTCTTATCATCTTCCATTCTACTATGCTTCACTTTTATTCTATAAAATGGTGTTCAGTGGCACAGGCTGCCCACAGAGGTGGTGGAGTCACCATCCATGAAGGTGTTCAAGAAGCATTTAGATGTACTGAGGGACATGGTTTAGTGGGAAATATTGGTGGTAGGTAGACAGTTGGACTAGATGATCTTGGAGGTCTTTTCCAACTTTGGTGATCCTACAGTTCTCTGGTTCTATGGTATTGCTCTTTTCTTCCAATTTATCTTCGTTTGTAGACTTCCTTTCCATCTTCCCTGTTCTCCTTCTTCCTATTCTCATTTGTTTGAGCTGAATTCCTCTTTTCTCTTTGCCAGTTCCTCACTATCAGATATTTCCTCAAAGTGTCCTTCATGAGCAGCTTGATCCTTGGCCAGGTTTTAGACTTCTATTATCAAAGAAAGACCAATTTGCTTTTCTGATGAAAAGTAAACATAATATCACTATGCTCTTGAAAATCGTATTGAGGAACAGCAAATATTACATATCTCTGTCCATGTAAGTTTGGCATCTCAGACACATAGTGAAGACAATAGGAAAGAAACGAAAGATCAAACTTAAAATGTGTATGAAGATGAAAAAATGTTGATGTTCTACTTTGTGAAATCTAGCCATGAAATACTTAACCACTTTTCCTTGACCTGGTTTCATCCTCACTGCAACTGAGACTCTCATCTGTGTGCAGAGGAAGGGCAAGATGAGAAATACATTGGTATGGGATAAAAAGGTGCATCTCTAAATCTTTTGTGGGACCGTTGATAGTTCTCTGCTTTCTCCATAAGATTTCTGGACTCTTTATTCCTGAATTAGACACCTGGAGGGCAGGTGGATCATCATGCACAGGCTCTGGAGATAATCCCCTGCCCCTTTGTCTCTGATTCTTGCTGGTTTGCCCAGTGTTCTACCTTGTCTAGAGCAGTATGAGTAGTCTTCAGATGCAGGATGGGCTGGAGGAAGAAATGCAGATACATACTCCCCTAAATTCATCTCTTCTGATTTTATTTATTTGTTTATTTATTTTTTAAAGAATAGTGTGGGTGGAAGTATTGAGACTTGAGGTGCTCATTACAAATACCACAGAACTGCCTTGTATCTCATGGCCTTGGAGAAACTATGTCTTTATGTAGCCTTCAGATCCAAAGCAAAGAAGTAGCTTATTGCAGAGAAAGATGCCTATGGACTAAGCAAGAGCGTTCATTAAATCCTACCGCATATTTGATCTGATCACCATCAGTGTCACAGCAGCTCACCACTCTACTAATCAGTGTTTCCTACAGCAGCAGCAGCCTCCTCCTCCCTGCCCCCTCTGCCCACTTCCCACAGCCAACCCAGTTGTGACATGTATCAAACAGCATCATGCAGTCTCTCCCTGCGTAGGTGAGAACCAGGCTGCCAGCACTGCTTGGAGGACCTGGGGGCATTTCCTGTCCTGAGGAGTGGTGTTAGGTGAGAGATGGTACAGAAACAAATGCCAGGGAGAGTCAGAAGTGTTCAGGAAATTGTTCCAATTGCTCTTTGTCACAGATGATAAGAGGATCTGGGCTCTCAGCTTCAGAGGGGGAAGCAGAGAGAGCTAAAATGTTTCTAAAAGATGTTTTAAAAATCAGAGCTGTAGGATTTGATTGCATGTGGAACTGTATGGGGTAACTGGAGTGAAGAGTAGATTTAGTCATGACTGGCTCAGGTATCCCTTGTCACAAGGAGGATGAGTAAGAGAGAGAAAACCAGGACAGGGTTTTGTCCTTTTCATATTCTCTCTGTTAGGGAAGGGAAATGGAGGAGTGTTGTTAGCAGAATATTGATGAGTAGTTTGATTTTGTCTCCTGACGTGGGTAGTCATGCCAGATGCTTGTTTTAAACAGCAGCAGAGGATCTGAGGGTAACTGTCTGCCCAAAGCATCTCTGCCAGAAAGCACAGCCCTCCTCAGGAGTCACCTAAATCTCAGTGGGTGTTTAGGGAAGTGGGAAAGCTGATATGATGCAGGAAAGCAAAATTCAATCCATTTCTTACCTCCTAAACCATGTGCCTGCCAGGCTACAGCTGCTGTCTTTAGCTATATTCCCCCCAGCAATTCAGAGAGTCACTGCTCACTTCTGGAACGTGCACAGACTGCTGCCTCTCAGGAGAGATGTGCATCATCACCTCTTCTCCCAGGTAACTGTAGTAGGATGAGAGGTAACGGCCCCAAGTTGTGTCAGGGGAGGTTCAGTGTTGAGTATTAGGAAACATTACTTCTCCAAAAGAGTGGTAATACTGCCCAGAGAGGTGGTGAAATCACTGTCCCTGGAGGGTCACCAGCCATCACTTCTCCAACCCCCATTCAACCTCCATCAATGAGGACTGGCACTCCAATCACCTACCAGCCCCCCACCGCTACATAACGTTGCACAGACTGTCCCTGCTGGGGCACCTTGCTCTTCCTGAGGTTCCTGTACTTAAGGGAAATGCTCTCCCTTCTGGGAAATTCAGCCTTTAACCATTAGCTGGACCTCCACGGTAAAAGCCAGCCAGTGAGGACACCCAAGGGGGGGTTCAGGGGACCCAGTGGGGTAAAATGAGCCCAAAGGGGTGGCCCTGTTCAACCCATTATCGTTATCCTAGGGCATCCCTTACTCCCTGGGAAAGGGAAAAGGGAACCAGGCAAGAACCTCACTACTTTGAGCAAGATGGAAATAGTACAACAAAGCCATTAATGTCAGGTGAGAACCTCCCCATATGAACTTGGAGGATCAACTTTTTCTAGGAAGATTCAGGTATTTGAGGAATTTGGTAGGAGATGAGATGGACGTGGCATTTATTGCTTTGCCTTGAAAGTGTTTGGATGTCACTCGCATCTGATACATGGTGCATCCTTGGAACCCCCATCACTATTTCTTGTGCTGCTGTGAGCTTATGGGCCTTTTAATGCAAACTAAGGCTAAGTGCTTGTGTGGGTTTTAGTGCACCGGCTTGCCACATGAGTGAGGTCAGGTCTTCAAACAAAATTATTCAGAGTTAGCCATCATTAGATGTTGAATGATGACTTTGTTCAACAGTTTGCTTGAAGGTGAAATGGGCGCTTGATTATTACAGTGCTATACTCTGTTTTAACACTCGAAAACAAATACTGAGATCAGTATTACATTCCATTTAAGTTGCAGTTTTCTCTTTATTGATGGATTTATTTATATATATATATATATATATATATATTTTTTTTTTTGTATATGTCTGGGGAGCATTTGCTACAGCTTATTTTTAAGCTTGGTTCCCAAAGGAAATAACGTTTCCTTGGCCTCTGTGTGTTTATACATGTCTATGTGTCTATTTTACTCTGCTAACTTTTGTCTGGCTGGCAACTTCCAATTTACACCAGAAAACTGAGTTTCCTGAAAGCAAGCAGCTGGGTAAATGTGATGAACTGTAGCAGTGCCTTTATGGAGGATAGGCTATTGTTGACAGCCCCAAATCCAACCACGAGTATCAGATGGCAAAGGGGAATGGACTTCATCATTTCCATCGCTCACATTATTATTTGTTTTCCATACTAAAAGCTACAGAACAGGAAAGAGGTCTTTCTTATTAGCACCTCCACTATCCATCCCAATGGAGGATATTTCCAGGTAGCTGATAAGTCAATCAGTCAACCTGCGCTGGAGCAGTATCACAGAGAGCTGCTGTGAGCCACCATCTGACATTTTAGCTCAGTCCTTGGGCAGCACTTGGTCTTTTTGATATTGTCAGGTGGCATTTCAGACAGAAATACGGAGTAACATTTCTTCTGAAAGCAGTTATATAAAAATGACAGAATTTCACAATTTATGATATTGATGTGAGATCACTCCTGGTAAATTTTTTTTGCTTATGTGTAGGTGTCTGGAAACAAATGGCATGATAAGTTTAGTCCAGGTCCTGCCTGGGTTTTACTTCTGTTAAAAAATGACAAAGCACACTGCTCTACACAACATGATGTAAACACTTCTGAAACTGATTTCCTTCATCACTGACACAGCCATGGCTTCTTTCAGTTTAGGAAACCAGTGCCCACATGCAGGAGCCATCAGAGCTGGAATGAAAAGGGGAAGAACAGTGTAACTCCATGACAGGATGGCTTGGCACTGACTGGCTTTTGATGACTCCTTTCTCTCGTATATTTTTACTCTCTGTGTCTTCCCTCCAATTAGAAACCACATGTCTATCTCTACTGCCATCCTTTCACCAGCCCATTTTGGTTCTCATCTCAAGGTCCCCCTGTTTCATCTTCATTCTTCTCCCTTCTCTAATATGAGAAGGGTGTGAATGGTTAGACCTTTTCTTCAGAATCCTCTGCTCTTGCTACCTGAATACTTTGGAAAGCTGTTGCACTACAAGGGAAAACGCAGCTCTCATACCACATCTGTGCTCTTGGCTGCATGTCAGAGATACAGCTCCTCCTTTCTCAGAATGCCTGTATCTGATCAGGCATCTGCCTGGTCACTAGTAGAAAAGAGAAGGCCCTCTGTGGGAAAGGATGTTCCTTAGTACAGAGAAAATTCCTTCTCAGACTGTGGTTGTTGCTTTCTCCATGCTGATCCAGTATTCTACCATGCACATACGAAGTTACTTGTATTTCAGAGAAGTAGCTGAGCTATTGCTGTGGATTTCTGAGAACCTGATTAGAACACAATTTATATTAAAAGGCTTTTGCTCTCCTTTTGTTCTTTTACAAGTATGTGATCTTTCAGTTCATGTCTAACTGTATATTTTATGGCCTTATACAAATATGATTTATAAGTAAATGTCCTGATACCATTTGTTCCTATTCACATTATCTACATTTACTCTCTGTGACCTCAAGTACCTTCTCTTTCAAGTAGGAGGTTGGTTAGCTTCCTCCTCACTCCAACAGAAAAAATGCTTCAGGCAGTTACAGAGCTGTGTGGCCATAGTGGCAACTCAAAGACATACAGGAAGCTTTTCAATACATGTTTGAAGTTATGTGTTTTGTGCCTTCTATGGAAACCTTCTTGGAAAGGTTCAACTTATACTCTAAAACAAAATAGAACTTTGGATGTACACAGACACCCTCAAGCTGTATGCTAGCTGAGTCCAGGGGCTGCTGGCTATTGATGTGGCAGTGAGCCATCGAATTTGAGGCATTTTCCAGAACAGCTGAATCATATTCCTCCTGGGTTTGGCATCGCACACATGGCTTCCATGTTCCCCTGAATGAAGTTTAACCAACTTGTCTAAAGCTGACCTGCAATACTCTATACAAGCATCACTCGTAAGTTCTTCTGAGCAACTTAAAAATGGATGTACAAAGTGCAGATCAGTGCCTAACTTCCAGCTACACTTGTATGTGCTGACACCTCCAAAACTTTGCTCCAGGCTTAAGCTGTAAAAGGGACTGAAGATACAGTGAGCAGTACAAAAGAGTACTGTGAATAGTAAGAATGGGGATTTCATTTTTGGCCATTTCTTTTCCTTGGAATCTCTTGGATTATTAAGGAGGCTCTTCAGTTAAGATGAGTCCTCAGCTACTGCTGGTAATCATGATAGTAGTTAAGTTTCCTCCTACGCTGCAGATATTTCTTGATCTCAGAATATCCCCTTTGGAAACCATTTGCTTGACGTATATTTTCCTTCCCTTCCAGGATACTGTTGGCCTTCTGGGCTGCAAGAGCACACTGCTGGCTCATGACCAGCTTTTTGATCATTAGGAACCCCAAGACCATCTTGACAGGGCTGCTTTTGAGGAGTTCCTCTCCCAGTCTGTACTTATATCTAGGATTGCTCTCACCCAAGCACAACATGTTACACTTGACCTTACTGAGCCTCATTAGGTTCTCCTGGGCCCACTTTTCAAGCCTGTCAGGCTGATAAAACACTGATGTTCATAGGTGCTGCTAAGCAGTGTTGCACAGAGTTAAGGCCATTTGAAGCAAAAGGCCCAAGGAGCTGGGAGGGAACAGAATTAGGACAGCTGATTTAAACTTGCCAAAGGGACATTCCATATCATAGGGCATCATATGAATGGAGTTTTGAAGGGGATGGGAGCTCATCTTGCTCTCTTCCACTGCTCAGGGGTGCTAGCTGGGCATCAGTTGGGGGGCTGTGAGCAATTGCTTGTACATCACTTGCTATATACACTCATATATGTATACAGTGATAACCATTTTCCTTTTCCTTTCCTCTGTCTTAGTAAACAGTTTTATCTCAGCTTGTGGGTTCTACATTCTTTTTCTCAGTTCTCTCCCCCATCCCACTGGGAAGCAGTGGGGAGTGAATGAATGACTGTGGTGCTCAGCAACCTGCCAGGTTAAATCACAGCAATCATCCAATTCTTTCTGTATGGTCTCCCAAGCTTTTTATGAATGAATGATGGTCCCTGACATCTGTTACTGATGAACTTCATTGAAAAATATGCCATTGATGCATCAGATCAGTTGTGAAAATTCAAGGTAAGAGAAATCTCAGATTTTCCCAATACTAGACATAATTCTCTGTCACATAAGGATAATAACAAAAAAGTAAACAGGAACAAAGAGAAAAAAAAGGTCAATCTATGTGACTGATTAACTTAGAGTACTCGTATTTGTTTTCTCCTCTCCAACTTCAACAATAAATAGTGATGTGGGACAGCTTGTCACTATTACATGGAAGTACAGATGGACAAGATCCATCACATCATATAGAAGTCTTTTTTTTTTTTTTTTAAATCTCATTCATACTGAAAAGAGATATTGTGTGACACATGCCACCTTTGATAGCTAATGTTACATTTATCTGGTTTTCCTTTTGCTTCTTTGGCTTTAACTGTTTTCTAGAAGTCAAGATTTGCCCTGAAGCTGTGCAGGCTATCAAACCTGCAGTATTTGCTTTTGTTGCCCAAGTGATTAATCTGCTTTCCTATGTTTCTCTCTTTCTATTAAAATTTTGTATTCTCTCCACTGGTCTTTACCATATTACTTCTCAATTTGTAATTTTAGTAGAAAATAGATGATCTACTATTTTTGTTTGCCTCTCCTGTTTGAGTATTTTTGAGAGGAAATACTCAAGTTTACTCTGTTTCAGTTCATGAACTGTTTTTGTTGTTGTTGTTATTATTATTATTATTATTATTTTCCAGAACAGTTTTGGTAGCTTTCATTACCTTATTCCCTTTAGCTGTGTGATCATTTGGGTGCATTAATTTAAAAAATAAATAAATAAATAAAATCATTTGGAATTTAGAATCCTTAATTCCAGCATTTACTTTTGTTTATCCTTCAATGCAATTTAACTTGAATTATCTGAGTTCCTGGAATCCCAGAGTATCTTCTACAGTCACCAATAATTAAAATCAGCTGAAATAACACTGCCTGTGCCTGATGGCAGGACAGCCACAGGAGCTCTGCATTGAATGTGGTAGGCAAGCACAGAGGAGTTCTGCGAATCTGCTTGCAGATGTTGATGTGAAATGAAGGGTGAGATACTTAAAGAGACCATAAGAGGGGAGAAGAAGAATAAGCTAAGGACAGACCCTCATGAATAAAAGGAACCTGAAAGAGAAAGACTTACAGAGAAATCCCTGGTGAGTTCACAGTATGTTACTGTTGTAGAAGCAAGTGACAAGAAAAGTGAATTAACGAGAATAAATTGAGCAATCCTGAATGACTGATGATTCTCATTGGTTGGACTGAAAACTGGGAAAGAAACAGAGGCTACATACATTCTCTAGATTAAAAATAAAATACAATTCTGATACAACTCGGGCTTGTGAATATGATTATAGATTACAAGTCATATACTTCTTGTTCTCGAATTGAATCCCAAGGCACAGCATACCTGTTAGTGCATTACACATCCACAACTTCAAAACTGAGAAGTATGAATTATTGCTCAAATCTTGTACTGTTGCTGAACTGTTTCTTAAAAGAAAAAGTAATGTCCTGAGATTGTCTTAATGAACAGGTAAACATTCAGCGGCTGTTCTCTAAGCCTGGCTTTACTCAGTGTATGGACTTCTGCACCTGGTGATCAGGTACTAGAAATGCAGCACTTGATCAGTTGCTCAAGGCTAAGTTATTAGTATTATACTCTCTTGATACCTCCAACAAAATGACCGTGGATATTGAGCTGCCCTGGTCAGAAATCAGGTGGCAGAGAAACCCAAAGAGACTGTAACCATTCTGGCAGAAAGTCATTTATTTTAGATTGGTGACAAAACTACTACTTCTCTTTGTGCTTGATTATGGCAACATGGGCAGGTGTTCCTGCTCCATTGTAAGTTAGCTTGTATGCTGGGGAGCCTAAAGAAACACTTTGTTGTTGTTTGGTTGGTTTTCATACTGAAAAATGTGTCAAGAATCTAAGACTTGAATTTGTAATTCTGAATTTAGAGATATGTCCCTTTAGGCGGTTAGGTCCCTCGCTTTCATTTTTCTAATGACTTGCCTTAGCTCTGTACATTCATGTGGGTGTAGTGGCAAGTGCAGGGAAAAGAACTGCAGTATTGTTTACCAGGCTGGGGCACTGCCAGAGAGCTGTCCTTCCTTATGCAAGTACAACACAGCACAACTTGTCCAAGTGTTGACAGTTAAACTGTGTTTTCTGGAAGGGAGTATAAAGGCATCTACTCGGTAGTGCAATTTGCATCCTTAAGCTGATGGTTCATTTGGGGATATAAAACATTGTTAGGCAAAACAGTGTGTAATACATGCTAAGCATTATGACTCACTTGCAGAAGTTCCTTTTACTAGAGCACGACAGTTCTAAATCATGCCACTACTTATTGCCTTTATTTCATGAGATGTTTCTGAGATTTCCACTTCTGATACCTGTGCAGGACAAAGGCAAAAGACCCAAAAGAAAAGAACTGTTTCCTCAAGGCTGGCTTGACTTCCTCAAGTTAGTGAGCATTCTTTTGAAATATAAATAATGTCCTTTGTTGTTTTATCTAGAATTCAGCTGGTGGGGAGATTCTGATGTGAATACTTTGACATTTCTTTCCCTATGTAAATGATCTCAAAAAGTCATTGAATTTTTTAATGTTTTCCCTCTTCAATGTAGTCAAATCACAATCGAAACACACCTGATTTTCAACATGGCATTTGCTTGCCAGTAATCAGAGCTCAGATCTTTTCACAGAGAAAGGAGACATGGTTAAAAGTGTTGCTAATCTGAAAACAAAGAGGATAAGCACTGAAGTACCAGATCAGAACAGGCCCTCTCTTTTGCATGTCAAGCCCTGTATCCTTGCACAGCCCATACCCATGTTGGAAATAGCATGAAGAAGCAGTGGCAAAGTATTTCCTCTTCCCTTGGAAAGGAATTACTGAGGAAAAAAAAAACAAAACAAACTCGGCATGCAGTTCATCTCAAAGCAGCTGCAGAAAGCAAAGCATAATACAGCTGTTGTCAATAATTAATCTAGAAAGTTGATGCTCAGTGTAGCTGAGATGAGGGATGGCAAAGCTGTTCCGTAGACTGCCTCCCATTTTGCCTTGTCCTTTGGCCAGGCTGCTGTGTGCTCAGGCATGCTTCCTGTAGAGCAACAGGGAGTGGAAGCTGTGTATTTCTTGCAGCTTCCTCTGTTATCTATTAGGGTAGTTTTCCAGCTCCTTTGTTGTATAGGATCCAGAATAAAAACCTCAGGGCTCCACCTTTCACTTTTCCCACATGAATAAAAAGCAGTAGCTGATAAAGAAAAATTAAGTTACAGTTAGCTTTTCTTTTTCATGTTGTGATTTATCATTAAGTGTGGGCAACTTAGTGCTTTCACAAAAGTATTCCTAGATAACTCATATTTTAAGCCTTCTTAACATCTACTAAATGATTTAATAAACACATTTTTATCTCCTCTACAGAACAAGAACAAGTTGTCAACATTTTTCCCTAATGTCTTGGTTTAATAATTTTGTAATTTTGCTATCAGTATTCCACATCATAACATCATATAAAGCATGAATAATTTTACTGAATCTGCAACTTACAGAAGAAGACTACATCTCCCAGAGAACAACACAATAGGTCACGGGACCTGGACACTATATTAACTCGGTCGCAGTCTAGACTGACGGTCTTTCGAGTTCTGGTGTTCAGGGGAGCGTGTGGGAGCCTTCACCATTTCGCCTAGATTCACTGTGGACCTCTCAGTTACGGGACTCATTCTCTCTCCTATTTTGCTTGATTCATTAGCTCAATTTTCAATTATATTGTTTTATATTGTGTTATCCTGTATTTTGATATAGTATTTAGTAAATAAGTGTGCCTCCTTAGATCGTTGCCGCTGTTTTCTTTTCCTAATTAACTCTTTTTCCTTTCGGCCTAGGGCCCCTGTCACGGACGCAGGTGGATTTTCATTCAAACCATGACACCTTTCCAATGCCATTACAATGTTATCTACAATCCTCCAAGGACAGCTGCCTATAGGTAGTACTCCTTATTGACATAGTCTGTCTGCAGCAGGCACTTGTTAGTTCAACTAACAAGTTTCAATCCAGAGTCTTCTGTGAAGATTTGCTATGAAATCAAGTGTTGCAAGAAAGCATATCTTTTCGTAACTTTTTACATACTGTTTTCTTGTATTGTCCAAACAAGTAAACAAGCAAAACAACAAACAAAAAACAATAAACAACAACACAAAAAAACGAACAAACAAACAAAAAAACCCAACCTAACAAAAATTCTGTAATTCTTATACTTTGTATAACTTTGGCAGATTAAATCTGTAAATGGCTAATTGTTATTTCTTTCCTTGGCTTTTGCCTCCTGCATGGATCTATAGCAAGCTAACAAGATGAAGAGTGATATCTTCATCTCACGGTGATATCTCACACGGTGATAGAAGCAAGAAGCAAGACCATGAGCTGAAAAGCTGGAGTCTTCCCAGGAGCCCAGCATGAAATGGACTTCTCCAAGACTTTTTGGTTGACATTTATACTCCTTAAAAAGATCTTAAAACAGCAAAGACTTTAGATACCTCTGTTCAGGGGATTCTGTAAAATTCAGAAGGTCAAACGTCTTGAACTTAAGGGAAAGTAAAACTTTTTTAAGGAATACTTTACATTTGGGATAGACTAATGCACATGGAAAAGCTATACTGGCTGTTGTGACTTGTTCATCATGACCTTTAAGGTCTTTTCCAACCTGAGAAATTAAGGTCTTTTCCAACCTGAGAAATTCTATGATTCCATGATTCTATGATCCTCCTCCCTAGAACAACAGAGTCACTTTTATTTAGCCTTTGTTTTATTGCTTCTTTCTATTCTTTTCTGATGCAGTCAATTACCCTTTGACATTATGGTGCTTTAAAAGATGGATCCTGACATCATTTTGTAGTTTTAATTTTCTGTTTGCCATTTCTCTCTCTCTCTCTCTTTTTATTTTTTCCCCAACAGTGCTAAAACTTCATTAAATCAATAATAATTATCTCAACAGTTGTTACTTACTAGATGTATACTTCTTTTGCTTTATCAGATGACTTCTTCTATTATCAATTTTAAGTTCAGATTCAAAGTTATGTTCAGTGCATTGGCTTAGAACCATATGAAGTTTGCCAGGGGTGGAGAAAGATGGAAAGGAGGAAAGCTTTTGGCACAAATGATTCTTCAAAATTTCCCCTTGTGCTAATTAGAGAACATGATGGAGATGGAATGCCATGACTGAATGGTTTTGTTTAGCTCTAAAAACTCAATTAAAATAAATTTTAATTTCAAAAGGAGGGGTTCTGAATAAGTGGTAAATTTTTCACATAAGGATTGCTCAGTTGGGAATAAGCTAATAGAATAACTAGCTAACTAATAACAGCTATACTTCCAAGTTAAGTTAAATAAGATGCTAGAATACAGGATATAGGAATTTGAGCTATAAGGTACAACCTTCTGTGGAGCTCTATTCCCTGATATCAAAAGGTGATAGACTCAAAATAAGACATACATATACATAATCTGAAGGATCATGGATGCGGTTTTCCAGAAGCAAATTAAGAGAGATTTACTCTTGTTCAGCCTAATACTACAAAGTCTGAGCTAAGATTGTTGCCTATAAAAACTTTGTAGGAGGAAATATTAGGACAGGAAAAATAGTTTTGGGGCTAAATAATTAAGAAGGCAACAATGCCCCAAATGAGGTATTTGTACATTTTGGCTGGAATTAAGAATTTTACAAACTGTCATGGTGGCCTGACTGGATAGGTGCCCAGAAGGAGGTGTCTGAGAAAATGCATGTAAATAATTGGAAATAAGATTTAATGTTCACAAAGCAAAACAATTTCTAGAGCAGATACTGCAATCAGCCTCCCTGCTGCTTCTGTGTCAGGGTGCTTAAGACAGAGGAAGGGGTTTTGGAGGAGGGCAGAGGGGACAGTTGCCTGGCAGATTCCTGTGCCCAGAAGAAAGAATCGAACCCAGAGCTATGCTGTGTTTCAAGAAATGTTCAGATGTTTTACTAAGGGACGTGGCTTAGTGGGGAAATAAGTGGGGAGGTGGATGGTTGAACTGGATGAACTTGGAGGTCTTTTCCAACCTTGCTAATTCTGTGTCTCTATGACGCTATAACAGCTGAGGTGTTGCCTGAGTGGGCATGTCCTCTTATGGTAGCTCCTACACGCAGTGAAACAGCTAACATGGCCAAAAATAGTGGGGAGTTCTGGGATGACCTGAGCTATATTTCTTGCTATATTCAATACATATAAAAAACACATCAGTTTTTCCGGTCTTCAATCAGGTGTCATTTTCATAAAGTGAAATAATTCTTCAATACTGCACATGCTTTAAAGTGAAGTGAAAACTTAGTGTAAGTGATCCTTAATTTGATCTATCTCAAAATAAATAGCATTATAAATTGTTTATTTACCAGGTGTGGGATCTTGGTTCTTTCATTTTTAAGACACTCCACTTACTTGAAAAGCATTTCCTAAACACAGTTAGTTAATGAAAATGTGAGAATTAAATTTTAATGAAAAGCTTTGGTTAGAGTTGTGGTTTGGTCTGAGCAAGCAAATTAAGATATGCATTTCATATAAGTGGTAATTAATATCATTCATTTGGTCAATTTAATTACTTATATTGCTCAAAGAAGCTCAGCCCCTGCCCAAATCCCTCAGATACACTTGGGCAGGGGCTGACATAGAGCTAACGGTATCTTTAATACCTGGATGTGGTTTGATGTTATAGCTTGTAGGCTTCTGGTTTCTTTAGGCTCCATCTCCTTTTCAGTGCATTTGTTCACCCTTGTGACATCTGCCTGTCATAGCCTGTGACCAAAGGGACCCATACTTGCAGGAGCAGAACAAAGATCCAGTGGAGCTGCACTACTGTCAGGTTTCACCTTCAGCAGGGAACTGCACTGTTAGTGCAGTGGAACTGGTCAAAAGCCCTTCTTTTCCCTACTCCTGACAAACACACACTTGTGCTTTGTGTCTGCATCTCTACATCCTAGCTTTCTGTGTAGACAGGCAGTGCTTAGGTGGAAAGACGGATGGAGATGAAAAACTTCCTACAGGTAGAAAATCAATTTGTCTTGTTAGCTTTGTTGAGCTTGAAAACTGATGCCCTTTCCTCATCCTTGCCTCAGCACTTCTCCACATTTTGGCCATTAAGACTGTAGGTTTTGGGGGGCAGGGATCATTTCTTCTTGGCAGACGTGTCAAGACATCTCAGCAGAGAGGCACCAAATGGACAAATGAGATAGTTTGTTAGCAGAAAATAGGAAAGAACTTCTAGTTCCATAAAGGTTATAAGGCCAAAATACAGCCTAAATTGCAGTATGCTCCTTTATTCTTCAGGTTAGACATTGCATCACCCAGCCTATTATGAAATTTGTTCTGGAACAAAAGACCAGGCTTGCACATATTGTTAACCTAAAATCCAAGCTCTAGCTAGTTTTTGCTTATTCTAAACAGAATGTACCCAGTCTTACAGCTTCTCTGAAATCTTGTCTCATGCAAAAAAGCAAATTAGAGAGCTGTGCG
The DNA here is from genome assembly GCF_054131305.1 of Coturnix japonica. Classification (NCBI taxonomy): domain Eukaryota; kingdom Metazoa; phylum Chordata; class Aves; order Galliformes; family Phasianidae; genus Coturnix; species Coturnix japonica. Next base: position 111,554,147 of record NC_140663.1, read on the forward strand.
ATTGAGTGTGGGTGTAGTGAAGAAGATAGGGAAGAAAATGGATTTCTGTTTACTTCATATCCCCAAATGCTCCATTAATTGCTTTCATTCTGCCCTCCCTCTTTGCCCATGATGACAGCAAAATCAGCTCTTGTCGGTTGCTATAAATTGTTTCCCTGCCAAATGAACACACGGTTATAGATCCAGATCGTTTTAATGACAGAAACTCAGGGGCGCCTTGGGAAAATTTTCTTCTAAAATACAGAAGGAAGAATTGATAGGTGTCCTGCTTTTGGTATCAGAATGGTTATTCAGCTTTTCACTGGTCACATAAAGCCTGCCGGACATGCTAAGGCAGGGAAGGGAGGAGGAAGCATTTATGCACCTTGACATCCCTCCTCTCACAGAGGTGCCACTCCTCTGCTAATGCCTCTCATTAAATTATTGAGAAGCAAAACAAAACAAATTCTCTCATCCCTGAATTACATTAAAGGCAGAGGTCAGGCACAAACATAAATTGGCCAGCTATACGCTGTTTAATGTAACACTGCCTCAGCGTTTCTAAGTTTCTGATCAGTGAGATGGCACAATTATTCTCATTTACAGATGGAAACTGGAGGAAAGTGGTTTTTTAACAAAGCCTTTGATAGCACTGGTGGTAATTGAACATTCGGCTCTTCCCCAGAAATCCATTCAGTTCATCTGCAGCCCCACATACAACCTGACACTCCCTGCCTGCATGCTGACAGCCACACTCCTCCTGGGTGCTCCCTTCATCTACAGGTATGTTTTTCCCCCCCTTCTGCTGTAAGAGAAGTGCCTGCACTCAAGCACACTTTGCTCAGGGTTGTGCATGTTGCCTGCAGCAGGACAGCTTTCCAGCACTTGCTGTCTGCTAATAAGGAAAAAAAATTCCCTATTTCTTTGTGCTGGCGCAAAGAAGAAACTCTGTCAGTTCCTCAGTAGAGTTACTCAGAAGTGCATGTGGAAAAGCTGCAGCTTCCGTGAGTGATAAGGTATCTGTAATACGTAATATATTTATGATTTGACAGACACTGTACTGACAACTTCTAGTTCTATACAAGGGAGAAAGTTCTCTTTGCAGAAAACCTTATTTTTCCTGAATCCTATCCCAGTAGTTTCTTTAATGAAGCCCAGCATTTCTGTGTACTTATTGCCACTTGCTGATTGCAAACATCTTAGAATTACACAGGATGCATTTCCGTTTCTTTTGCCCTCATTCTCCCTCCATGAATGTCAATGTTCCTCACAAAAAGAATTTGTTTTGCTGTTAATTTGGAGTTTGTTCGATAGTTATTGAAGTAGAGGATTAATGGATCTGTCTAGAGGCAGGCAAACACAGCCAGCAAGCTTTCCCCTCAGCTCTTCTAATATATTGCAGCCCTTGGTATGGTATTTCATTCTTTGTTCTCTCTTCTCAGGAAGAAGCGCTTACCAGTTCTCACAGTCATCATGTCTATTACATGACCAAGAGTACCAGAGCATCTGCATCATTTCTACTCTGTAGAAATCTCTTTCTCTTCACTGACATACTATACTATATATCCATAATGTAAATACCTACTTCTGGTGAGATTAATTGCACAATTAATGTAATTTCCCAGTACTTAAAGAGAGTTTTTTCCCAGTACTTAAAGAGAGGATAGTGTCTCAAAAGGGAAAAAATGCTCAATGATTTTTAAGATGTGTCTTCTTTGTATATTTATAATAACTGCTCTGGCCATCAGGCTGGTTGATCCTGCTCCTGGGCTGTAAAAAAAAAAAAAGCTGGAAGTCAGAGTCCACTTTATTTATTTGTTATTATTGTTCTCTGGCACCCATTCAGCCACAAGAAGACTGTCCTGTTTTACATCCCATCCCTCTGATAAACCGCCTCCATTATGTATGAGATGTTAGCACAATGGCTGAGTGCCAGTTGGCACAACTTCCTATTGTATTGACGAGTGTATTCTCCACCCGTCACCAGCAGCTGAGTGTGATGATTTACATGTCCTTTACACCACAGATGAAACTGATGATAGATTTTTATGGCGGAAGGAAAGGAAAATGACAGATGCTCCAAGCCGCACCCTTTGTTGCCAAATAGGGGTGAGTTTTCTGGTGTGTGCGTCACTTATAGATGGAATCAGAGCTTCTCAGAGGATCTCAGCTGCTGTTCAGTCTGTTATTTAGAGGAGCTCTCAACTCATCAGGCACTGAGTATTAGAGAAATCAACTTCACTCACATGTGTAACAACTCCTCCTTTTTTTTTGTCCCAGTTCACCCATGTACCATTCTGACGTCAATGTTGTCTGTCCACCAAGTCTGGAGGAATTAAACAAATATGACGCCAGAGTGAATATGTGCTGTCTATTTCCATTTGAGAGACAAGAGTTTGCTTTAAGTTAGTAAAGTGCACGCTGGATTAAAAAAAAAAATAAAAAATGTTTCTACTGACACAGCTTGGAGGAAGTATTGCAGGCAACACAATTAAAAAGGCTTATGAATAGCATGCTATAGAGGAGGCAGCTCAAAGGTCTGTCTCTTGGGCTCCTGGGTCATAGTTGGGCCTCCTTTTACTGCTGAGATCTGACCAGGCAACCACCTAGCTTAGAAGTGATTTCTGCGTATGTTGTGTTGTGCTGTGGCTTGTTCAGCTCTGTCCAGGCTAACCCATATGAACAGTAAGAGTGAAAGTCTGTGTCTGGCTAAGAGCAATGGATGTGCTCGGGTACTTCCTTCCTTGCTGTGGAGAAAGAATTCTCCACCTTTCCTGTGGTTTGGGTAAAAGACTGGCATGGAGAAGGAGCTGGTATACTTCATGTCTACAAGTCTGCACCATTCTGGCTGTCTGGATAGTATGAATTGGAATTCAGGCTTAAAGATTCACCTTGCTGCTGGAGTTTCACTAGACAAAAACTGAAACAACATATGAATAACTCAATCCAGACTCTCTCACTGGAAAGAAACGTATTTCCAGGCTGGATTCATTCTTTTTCAGACAGAAGTGAATCACTCTGTAGAAATCTCTCTTTGACTTCATTGACTATACAGAGAACCCACGGTGACAATTTCAATGCAGATATCCATAATGTAAATACCTATTTCTGATGAGATTAATTGCACAGTTAGAGTCATTTCCCATTGCTTAAAGAGAGAATAGTGTCTTAAAAGGGAAAAATTTTCAGTGATTTTTAAGATGAGTCTTTCCTTCTTTGTATATTTATGATAACCTTATTAAGACACATTTGGTGAGATAAGCAGGGATATAAAGCTACAAGGAGATTTACTGAGATCACAGTTGAAGAGGACAGGGTAAAGAAAGACAAGGAACAGAAATCTATCTAAACACAAATTTGAACTTTTCAATATTTATGTGCTGTCATGTATTTCCAGAAAGGACAATGAAATTTATGGAGATTTTCAATATTTAAACCAAACCACAACAGCGAATGGGAAATAAGAAATTGAGGAATTGAAATGAGTTACAAATTAGCCAGCACTCATTCCTGCAGTGACCCTTTAGAAGGTTGTCGTTTGGAGCTGAACCATTCTCTGTGTCAGGCATGACAGCAAATATTTCCTCTGAGCTGATCATGAGCATGGTTTAGTCTAAACAGGAAAAGTGTTTTTCAGCATTGTTACTCTCCAGCAGGTTCTGGAGTATATTTTTAAAGATACAAAAGGCAGCAGTTGTTTAACTATGGTTAGTGTACAGGTGAGCAAGGATGAGACATTGCTCATTCACCCACAATCATTGTTTATGCTTCTTTAGAACAGAATAATTTTGTAATTTTGCTATCAGTATTCCACATCATAACATCATTTAAAGCATGAATAATTTTACCGAATGTGCAACTTACAGAAGAAGACTACATATCCCAGAGAACATCTTGGTCAGAGATAAGTCATGGGACCTGGACACTATATTATCTCACTCCCAGGCTGGACTGACGTCTTTTGAGTTCTGGCGTTCAGGAGAGCGTGTGGGAGCCTTCAACCATTTCGCCTAGAGTTACAGTAGGCCTCTCAGTTTTGGGACTCATTCTCTCTCCTGTTTTGCTTGATTGGTTAGCTTAACTTCAATTATATTGTATTATATTGTGTCATCCTGTATTTCGATATAGTTTTTAGTAAATAAGTGTGCCTCCTTAGATCGTTGCCGCTGTTTTCTCTTGTAATTAACTTTTTCCTTCCTTTTGGGCTAGTGGCCCTGTGGGGCCAGTGGCCCCCCTGTTACGGATGCAGGTAGATTTTCGGTTAACCCTTGACAAATAGAAAGAAGTGTCAGTGATATTACTTACTTCCTTAAGGAAACCCTTTGGCAGCAGCGACTTATTTTTCTGCCTGGAATTTTGTTTTGTGCAATCTGAGAGTAGGAAGTTTTTAATAAGTTGTCACCTATTCCTTTAATCTTCATTAAGCGCATGGGACTTCGCAAAATAGCCTTATTGTACACCATCAGAAATCACTCCAGCGGTTCTCTAAAAGGGCTTACAGCATTAGGTGAAGAGGAGATAGATAGTTCACTGCTTTCCCACTGGTGAGTCACTGCACCTAAGTAAATGAACAACCTGGGGATAGAACAGAAGGTGCACTGTTCTTTAGCTACAGCCAGAAGATAAAGCAAGTGGCAGCTACAAGAAAGCCATGTAACAATGGCTGTGGGATGGTGGTACCATTGAGGTCAGGCACAAGCACAGAAACACAATAGTGAGAAGATGGTAAATGTGTGGTGGTTTACAGGTGATGAGGAAACTGAAATTCATCAAAGTCACATTTTGAGGCTTTGATATTTTTAGAAATAGTGCATATACACCTTTTGAGGATTTGGGTATCAATCCTTGTCAGGCAATGATGGGGCAGCATCTTGCTGAAAAGAAGCAACATCATCATCATGGTGTTAATGGGAGTGATGGGAGATTGGAGAAAGGGGAAATAACTGGAGACAATAGTAATAAAGAAACTATTAGTGTCACATCTCAGAAACAGAGCGTTTTATCAGGTATTCCCAAAATAAAACAAAGCGAGGATATTGGCCAGTATCTTTGGAAATTATTACTCAGATGATTGGCAGAAATGCTTTTGAATACTTTATAGAAGCTGCGGTCTTCACCTGCACAGTGAATATTTATTTGCCTAGGATTTCTAACATGGCTGTTTCATACAGTGTTTGACATTTGCAAAACATTATTTCCATGTGGGGAAGTAGTAATTAATACTTGTAGACTTCTGTTTTGTTTTATTTTTGTTACAAGATGTCCGTGGCCTTTATTCGGTACTGGAAGGGTCTTTCCTAAGGAGCAGAAGTGAACACTAATTGCATGGTAGCAGAACCCATCATAGAAGCTGTACACTGCTCAGTCCTTCTTTAGCCATCTTGCTGTTTGGAGGTTGACCCAAATCCACCCTGTACTCATTCCTGTCACAAGAACCTTCACTTTTTGTTTGCTGATTCATCTTACTCGATACTGATCCTTTCCCAAACCCACATTTTCAACTATCTGTTTGTGAAGGAAACCTGCCATTTAAAGGATGGCTGGGTAATGTGTGCCTTACTCCATTCCTTTCTTGGACACTGGTTTCACCAAGGTTTCTTATTCTGGAGCTTCTTCTGGACCTTTCTGAAAGACAAAGCTGAAGACCTCCAGTTCTGTTTGCAGTGATGCAATAATAACATACAGCTTTTTCTCTGCCTTGTACTGTGTTCCCATCCGGACTGCAGTTCAGACAGCAGAACTAGCTGGCTCTCCATAATTTTATTAAACTTCAAACCAAATAATAATCTTTGATCATTTTCCATTTTACTGGCGTAGCTTATGAGCAATGAAAGAGCTTCATTAATTCTGATTTCTTGAATATTATACAAAGAGCACTATAGTATGATTCTCCTGCTTTCAGGCCAGCATTACCAAACTTGTGTTAAGAACTATGAATACCACAAGGCACATAATGCATTTTACATTGTCTCAGTGTCTCGAAGACCAAGACATACAGTAACCTTGCATGGCTAGTCATGGTGCAAGAGCTGGCCAGAGTTTCTGGTAGGAGTGTCCTTTCCTCAGAACTGGGAAAGATTATATTTGCCAGATGCAGCTGAAGACTAATAGATTCTCCAAGTCTCCAACTAAGGTTCAAGACTTCAGAAAATCTCGATACTTTCTAAATACAGATCTTGAGCAGGCTGGGTAGTGCTTAAGTGCTGGGAATAAATGAACACTCAATGTCCTGGAAGTGTTTAAGGAAGAAGGGATGTGATTTTCACAATCCTTTGTGTCCCCTGAAAGGAAGGGAAAGGTATTTACAGTTCAAATTCCAGAAACTGTTGTGAAATTTTATACAACTTACTCTAACGACTTCTAAACTGTCACTGATATGTTCAAGCTCTTTTTTTCCCTCATAGTTAAATGACTGTATGAGGATGACCCTGAGGAAAACAAAGCTGATTCCTGTTTTTCTGTGTTGAGTACTCCAGTGGGATTTTGAGAGAATTTATTAAACAAAAAAATACACTGAGCAAATTCGCAGGGTCAGTGGAGAGGAATTATAGTCTCATACTCTGCCTGTCTCTATCATCATTATTCCTAATAGCCTGTATTTACATTTCTAAGATACATTGTATCTTAAGGGGGAGGAATAGCTCTTCTTCAGAACTCAGTGCATTTGGATTCAGTGCTGTGCTTTCACTGGACATAGAATGCAAACCTGAAGGAAACTCATTCAGCAAATGTGATTGAGAATGCTCCTCAGTCCCAGATACTATAGGTAAGTTCTTCTGTGCCCCTTCTCTCCTCCCTTCCCTTCCCTTCCCTTCCCTTCCCTTCCCTTCCCTTCCCTTCCCTTCCCTTCCCTTCCCTTCCCTTCCCTTCCCTTCCCTTCCCTTCCCTTCCCTTCCCTTCCCTTCCCTTCCCTTCCCTTCCCTTCCCTTCCCTTCCCTTCCCTTCCCTTCCCTTCCCTTCCCTTCCCTTCCCTTCCCTTCCCTTCCCTTCCCTTTCTGCAGTGATGATCAGAACCACAACTCCTGTACCTTAAAAACATGTTTCTGTAGTGGCACATCTTCAATCAACTTAATTAATGCCATTGACTTCAAAGAAATTTTGTAGACTGCTCTTCCTAATGGTCTGGCTGCCAAGGTGAAAGAGATAGTACTGTGTTTGTTTCATTCTACACTGCGTCCACGTTTCCCACAAACTAAGGAAGTTAAAGCCTTACTTCCAATTGATTCCAGGTTAGATCAATCACAGCTAACAACACTCTGTGCTCCTATAATTAATTCAGTCACAAGCACGTAATTGTCTTGGCAGGATCCGTTCATTCAACTTAGAGCCTGAATTTTGGAAAGCTGAAGCCTTACACTGAAGGCAGAAAGCTCTGCAGTTCCTCATGGCTTGTAACACTGGATGATTAGTGCTGCTGGGATGCCAAGCACCTCTTCATTGTCACCAATGCCAAGAGCACTTACTCCGTCATCCACCTTCACAAATAGTTTGTGATAACTGTTGTGAAGATGAGAACACTGAAGCAATTAATAATCACATGTAAATTTAAAAAGCACAATCACATTTTTAACAATACAGTGATGAATCAATGTTAAGCTATTCTGGCCATTGCATAAATGTTTGCTGCTCCTATTTAGTGCCTTCCTTTCCCTTCATGTAGCATGAGAACATTATGTCTGTAGCCCTAATAAATAAAATGAAGTCTCAGTGTAAGAGAAGGTCTCAGCATGAGTTCTCTTCGGCTGGTTTATGAAATTTCATAGATCTTTGTTGTGCATGAATTCTACAAAACTTTTCTGCAAATCACATTTAAATTCAGAAGGCAAACAGTAGAGACGTGTAGCTTAGCACTTTCCAGACTGCAAACATTTACAAGAAAAAAAATACGATGAAAACTTCAGATAGTGCCTGAATTCATTTTATGCAGTGCATCATGCCTTTTCATTTGCATTATTTTCTCTCATAACTAATTTAGATTAGTTGTTATTGAAATATGAAAAGGTGAAACATGGGGATCTAGTTTTCATTTCAAGCAGAAGGCTGTACCATCTCAACTTTTTGAGTTGGAGATGGTAGAGCACTTGTATGTGAGCTTGGTCATGCTCACATCACAGCCTCACCTTAAAGAGCTCTTTGTAGGCAGACTGACAGTCAGGTGGCTGAGTGGCTCAGCATCAGAAGTAACCAGAGCTGTGCTCTTCTAGTGTCAGTGTTGCCCTGAAGCTTAAACATTCTTTTTTTCAGATACTATAGAGCACCCGAAAACACACTTTCAAGATACTACTTTCCAGTCTTCCCCTCATTTTAATTTCCCAGTTGGAAGCTCTGAGTCCACTGCCCTTCCCTCCAGGTTTCGGTTCTTATTTTCTCCTCAGAGGAGTTTTTGCCAAGGCATTCATCTAGTTTGCTTTGGTTTTCTTTATTTCTGAATGATCAGCACACCTAATAGGTACTCTGGTTTTCCAGTTGCATGTTTTGGGTTTGGTTTTTTTTTCAGAGGAATAACTATATTCTCTCTTTCCTACAACACAATGGACTTTCCTCAATGTGGGAATTCACTGAATAAGCCCAAACTCTTAATTTCCACAATCTTTAGTGCTCCTCAGCTTCCTTATCAACTTCTGTCACAGCTATGATCTACCAAGAGTGACTATATATCTGCTTGCTGATCACTTATGATTTTGTTGACTACTAGGGAAGATCCACAAGGAAAATAAATCAGCAATTTTCCTGCTGCCAGAAACTTGTAATCTGACAATGAGCTTATTATTCCTCTTTTCAAGCTGTGCTTTTTTTTCTTTCCTGTAATTCTATGTTTTTAATCAGAATGTCATGAGTTACTAAATCAAGTGCCATTATGTACTGTAAGTCTATTATATCAGTGCAGTTGTGTTTAGTCATTAAATCTGTCTTCTTATTGAAGAATGAAATCATATTTGCTTGACAAGATCTTTGTTATCCACAAAATTGTGCTAAGCAATACTAAGTACATTTCTATAATAATAATTATTTTTAATCAAATCCTAATATTAGTTTTTCTGGTATTTTGCAATTTATGTCTGTCTGGGATATGAAAATGATGCTACAGGGATGAGAAAATAGGAGGTTAACATTTTTTGTCCATCATTCAATAGTTTGTTCTGCACAGCGCTGTCCTATATGATTCCAGTCTTACCTATAAAAACTTTATGATTTTTTTTTTTTTAAATAGCTTAAAACTGATGCAAAAAATACTTCAACTAAAATAAACAAAGAGAGATGGAAGAATAAATTTCTCACCTTTTGTCTTCACTTGAAGTGCAATTAAACTGATAGGATTCTGGTTTTGCTCTACCTAAAAGTTGCAAAGAAAATTCCCTAATTGAATTATTAATAACATTTATTTTCATTTCTCTATTTAGAAACATTAATAGAGCAGAGTTTCAGGAAAGTGACTCTGCTTTCAGTCAAATATGTATGCTGAACTCTGTTCCATGCCCACCGCTTTCTGGTGCAGACCCTTTCCCGTTCCCTTGGGCCCTGTCGCTGTCACACAGAGCAGAGCTCAGCGCTGCCCCTCTGCTCCCTGTGGGGCTGCAGCTGCCATCAGGCCTCCCCTAATCTCCTCTGCTCTGTGCAGAGCAAACACAGGGGCCTCAGCCTCCCTTCATGCATCCTGCCCTTCAGACCCTTCATAGCCCTCCTTTGGATGCTCTAATAGCTTTACGTCCTTCTTACATTATCCTAGTTTGTAGATATATCTGTGATTATCCTGGCTCAATTATACCTCATACTTGGCCATGTTGAATCTCATTAGGATTACATGCACCCACTACTCTATATTGTCCACACCCCCTTGGATGGCATCAATGTAGGTATGTTTCTTGCCCACTAGTTCTGTTAGTGAGAAGATTTTTTAATCTGAATGATATAACTTTTCCGTTAGCTTCCCAAGGATATCTTATGAGCCTTCTTTTGTTGCTCAGGAAAGGCAGTTGGTTCAAGATTTGACCTTGTCCCACAGAAAGACATACAGACCCTGAGAGATCCTCTGGCATGCTTTGTAGATGCTAGTCTTCAGTGCTTCAGTGCGTGCATATGAAGGATATTTCCTGAGGTGGAGAAATTACAAAGCCTGCTTAGTAGTCCTGGAGTAGTCCCCACAAACTCATCTAATCAGTTTCTGAGTCAATCTAAACTTCAGGCAGTCATAAGATCCTGTGATGATTAATCCATGCATTAATTATTACATTAATTTTCTTTATAGTTTTAAACACACTGACAGCTTCATCAGTGGACCTTCAAATATTCTGTTCTAAGAAATAGTGAATGTGAGTTCCTATTCACTCCTACGTGTCACTCATGACTGTAGATGAACAAACTTTTCAGAGCTCTTTCTTTAAAGAATAAAAGCATTTTGAGCTCTTTCACTTTTCCTCATATAAAAATTATTTCATACTTTTGATTGCTCTTGCCTTTCTTTGTGTATTTTCTCCTGCTTTCCTCTTGGAGGATGAAAGAATCAGAACAACACTTAATACAGTTCAAACATGTGCTGGTGAAAGAGGACTGGCAAAGGATTATTATTCTACTTGTTCTCTGTTCCTTTCTTCAGATTTCCTAATGTTTACTTAACTTTTTGATGGACCCTGAGAATAGCATTGAGATCTTAATGGAATTGTCAACAGTAACTCAAAAGGTTGCCTTTTCTGAGTGCTGATAGCTCATTTAGAGCCCATCATGTTATGCATGGTTAAGAACAGTTTTGCCCACGTGTAATACTTTGCATTTATCAGCATCTCAGCCGCTATTGCTCAGTATTGTGAGCCATCTGCAGCACTTCACAGTTGAACTCTGTTTTATTGCCTTAAATAATAGCATATCATCAACAAATGTAATTACCTCATTTTTCCATGTGACTTATGAACATGTAGGATAACACGAGTTTTAGCATGGATCGTTTCAAAGAGTGCAAAGTACAAAGGATATAATTAACTTAATTATTTAAGTTATAAGAGGTAAATAAATTTCTCAGTTGGCAAGCAATACATGGTCTCTCTTCCTTTCCCTGTAATTTTTCAAGTAGTTTTGGATTTTTTATTTTGCGTTTAGTCATTCTCTGTGGACTCAGGTGGAAGAATATGAAGGAGGATATCACTAAACATTTTCTAAAGATTCTGTCTTTTACTTTAGTGACAGTTGCATAGCTGCTATTTTTGCATAATAATCTATTCTGCTCTGCATCAAGGCCAGATCTTGTTTACCACTCAGTGGGGAGCTTCTGGTCTTTCATGTCATGTCATCATTAGGCTTTAACATCATGTTCTTCATAGACAACTTTTTTTCTATTCATCCTATACTCTCCACTTCCAATTATCACAGAATGAGAAGTCTCTAAGTCATGCCTTCCCACAATGTGCTTCAAAACCGTGTTGCAAAATCATCTGCGCTTTTACACTGTGTCTTTTATTTGCTCCATTGGCTCAGCTATAGCCAAGATAAGAATTTCTCCATCCTGAGGATGAAAGTCAGCCCTTTCTTCTGAACATAGGAAAGGACTGCCTAATAAGGAACTTGTCAGAAAGACCCTGTTGATGGCCTCTTTGACAGCTAATTGGTAGTGGGTGGTTTTTCCTTTTCCCAAATCTCTTGCACTGTGTAGAGTACCTTTGTATTTAATCAAGGGATACTGCTATCGACAGTATTTCAGTTTTAACATTTACTGTGAAACTTACATACACAGTACATTCTTTTCATTAGCATTTGTGGCCAGTCCTTAGCAATTACAATTTTTCCCAGGCATTATGCCATGTCTGTATATGGCTTCAGCTGGAATATGAAGAAGTGACATGTTTCATCTGTCCTCTGAGACTGTGCCAGCACAGGGGGGAGAACACACTCAGTGGGAATTCTCAGCCGCAAGAGACTGTATTTCTCATTCTCCTTGGGATGGTTGGAAGAGGTTGATATTCATGGTTTCATTTCTTCTTTGCCATTGTTTTTTTGTATCTACAGATCAGGATTGACTGTAAGATTATTGCCTGCAGGATTCTCCCTATTCCATTAGATGGTGCAGGTAAATGTTGCGTACAACCAGGAATCGGAGTACAAGAATTACAGAATAGGATCATAGGATGGTTTGAGTTGGATGGAACCTTTAAAGAACATCTAGACTAGTTCCCCTGCAGTGAAGAAGCTCAGTTCTGCACTGTGATATCATCACTGCTCTCCAGACAGTATGGTGTTCGGGCACACACAGGGGCATCCAGGTCCCAACATGGCAGGATACTGCTTCTCCTAAGGATACAAAAAGAAAGGAGCGCACTGGAAACAGTGAGGGTCAGCATGTGGCATTCATAATATTCACACTACTGATTGAGGCTTGCCATGGGCACTTGTGCTATGTCGGTCCTGTGCTTCTCCTAACTCCTTCAGCTAAACTTTGGGAATTCACACTGTTTATTGTAATTAGTTACTCACCAAAATCTTCATATTTGGCACTTGTATCATCCAAGAGATGGAGGATGCTCCAGCTGAGCTAATTTGCGGTGTTTCCTCAGGATAAGAAATCTTCTGGTCAGAGCTTTCTTCCTTGAAAAGCTGAAGCCAACATGAGGATCCCAAAGGGATTCAGAAAGGATTGGTATTCCTTATACTTTGTTCAGTGAGACATGCTTTTTTTTCAACACACAGACATTCCACTCTCTTCCAGGGAGGGGCAGGATGGTGTAATAAAGCAGAGTGGATGAAGTGTGGATTAAACAGAAACCCTTCACCAAGTGAAGTTATCCAAAGAATAAATCACAAGGTTATATTTACTGCTGGAAATAGAACAGCAGTTCAAGAAGGAGTCTGGCAGGATTTATATTCACCCATGTCTGGCACCACTGCCTCGTGCCTGTGATAGAGAAGACACTCAGACTCTCTGAAGTTTGCCGTTTTCTAGACCTCTCAGTTGAGCCAGCTGAGTATCCTTAATTATGATAGTTAATGTGATGTATGATTATTGCATGAACAAACAAAATCCATTACATTTGGTTGCTCCAGATGTGTAGGACTGCCCATCAGTGTTACTATGACTGAAACCTGTGTGTCCTGTCCTGCAGTACGGGAGTTACAAAGTAGCTAAAATGATTTACCTGGTGATTTTGCCTAGTTAGAGAGAAGGGAGTAAATGCCACACAGGCAAAATGGAAGCCTCATTTACTAGTCTTAAACTGAGCCAAACCATTATCTGTAGCCAGCAAACTGCATTAGTAGGCTTTTACCCCTTGAAATATCACCACACCCAGTCTCTTCATCAGCACAGTTCCCTTCTGGTTCTCCAAAGTTTGCAGCTCAGTTTGTCAAACTGAATGCTCCTGAGCTTAGTGCAGCCAGGTTTCTTCTCAGCATTTCCCTTACTTGCAGACAATGGCATGCAAAGCTTTGCCTCCAGTCTCTAAGCACTTCTATGAATGAGGTGTGCACAGCAACCAAAGCATGTGTCAGACATTGCCAGCTGGGAAACTTCTGAACGAGGTAATACCGAATGATTCCTAAGCTGTCCAAAGGAAAGATGGTCAACAACATAAAAAAATGGATAGATAGATAAATAAATAAATACATAAATAAATAAAGGAGAAATGTTTTTTATTCTTTCTTCTGTCTTTTTGGAGAAAAAGAAATGTACCTCTCATGTCAAGAGAGCACGAGAGACCTTTTTTTACAGTGTCTATTCTCATTCAGCTGACACAGATAAAGGAAATGAATTAGTCTCTGCTTCATCATTTTTTACATCTCTGATTTATTTGGCTCAGAGAACATCTATAAACTGCCAGAGTTAACATACAAAGTGTTGCATAGTTCATATACTTTTCTAGTGCACACAAGACAGCCGAGTATCATTTATTTGTTTCAGTAAAGTACTTATAGACGGTACAGCTTGCATAAATGTCACCAAGATGGTATTGCAACTGTGAATGTAGAAGAAGAAAGAAGGAGCAAAACTCCCCGGCAGGCAGGAATCAGGAGCAGCAGGCACATGCTGACCACATCTGTATAAACAGTCATGACCATATGTTGGACTTCATGACATACTCTACTCCCTTTGACCACCCAGTCCTGAGGACTTTGGCCATATTCTCTAGGCTAGGTGCTGCAGCAGGGGAACTGCGCATCACTCTGGTAATGGAGACATCAGAACAAGTCCTTTCTTTCTTGTACTACTGTGACTCAGTGCAGTAGCAACTGCTTCAGGGAAGAAGTTATTTCCACTCCCTGCCCATTCATTGCTTTCTTCTGCCACTCCCTAAGCATCTTTTCTCCAAAGTCTTTTGACCTGGTGAATCAAAGTAATGGCATTTTTATGAAAGTCTGACTTAGCTTTGAGAACAACGCTCACTGCAAGTCACTGTGTGAGGTTGCAAAACCTTCTATTAGATCTTTCAAGGAATCAGAGTGAGAAACTGTGGGCCACTGAGAACATTTCTTGTTGTTTTGTTCTTTTGTTCTTTTTTTTATTTTATTTTATTTTATTTTATTTTATTTTATTTTATTTTATTTTATTTTATTTTATTTTATTTTATTTTATTAGCTGAAGAATTCCACCTTGCAGAGGAATTTAGAAATACACTGGAGTACCTGACAAACGTGAACTCTTCAGTGGGCATGGAAGATGGGTTTATGATTGGACAAAATGACCTTAGTGGTCTTTTCCAACCTTAATGGTTCTATGATTGTATGGCTCTTTGAATGGCATGAAGTTCAGCTAAGGTAAGTGTCAGATGCCTCACCCAGGATAGAACAATGCCAGACACAGGCACAGATGGGAGGTGGGTGTTTGGGGAGTAGCTCAGCCAGATGGGATCTGGAGATGCTAATGACAACTGCTCATCATCATCCATCACTGTGTCCTGGCACCCAAGGGGCAAACCACAATTTGGGGTGCATCAAACACAGCATAGCCAGCTGGTCAAAGGAGGTTCCTGCTATATTTAGTGCTGGCATGTCCTCACATCAAGTGTTGTGTGCATTTCTGGTAGCAGACTTTTTCTGGTAACTAATGACAGGACTTAAAGGAACAGCATGAAAATGTACTAGGGGAGGTTCAGACTGGACATAAGGGAAAATTTCTGTGAGGGGGATCAAACATTGGAACAGGCACTCTGTAGAGATGTGCCCCATGTCAGTCATCATTCAAAAGATGTTTAGGTATTTTGTTAACCCTGAAGTAAGTGGGTAGTTGGACCTGATGGTCTTTGTAGGTACCTTCCAACTGAATTATTCTATTCTATTCTATTCTATTCTATTCTATTCTATTCTATTCTATTCTATTCTATTCTATTCTATTCTATTCTATTCTATTTTGTTCATTTCTCCCTCTGAGGGAGCATCAAGGGAGTGTGTACAGCTACAGAAACTGATGTAATACGTTGCCAGCTGGCTGTTTTTAAGCTGGGAAGCATTTCTGAGAGAGAGATAATTCTGAGTGATGAATGATTCATAAGCTGTCCAAAGGGAAGCTGGCCAGAGTATAAAAAATGAAGTTTAATAATAATAATAATATAAGAATGCTTTTTATTCTTTATTCTGTTTTCTTTGGGGGGAAAGAAGTTGCACCTTCCAGGTCAAAACAACACTAGAGAACTTTTTACAGAGTCTGTTCTCATTCAGCTGACATAGATAAAGGACATGAATTAGGCTCTGCCTCATTGTCTTTGTCCATTTGTAGAGTCCTCTTATTCCATAAGTACGAACATCCACTAGGGGGACAAAAGTAATGTGCATTTGTGGTTTGGCAGCACATCACAAGACTGGGAAGTTTTGTCTACCCTTCCATCTGCTGCAGGTCACTTTAAATGACAGGGGATCTGGCAGACAAAAGCATAGCAGAACACATTTTCCTCTCACTTCTTTCCAGAACCATCTGAGATAGTATTATGACAAATAATCATGATTACAAGTTACAAATACCCAAAATATTTTTCTTACAGTTATACTGAGGATTCTGTTTGTTGCTGTTTCTCATGTCCTTGTTTCCTGAATATCAGACTAGACGATATCCTCCTATCCTGCTGATAATAATTAGTCACTATCAAAACACAGATTAAAGCGTGTATTTAATTATTTTTCTTATCTACCACACTGAAGTACTCATTCAGTAATTGAGAGGTTTGCATGATTGCTGTATAATCCAAAATATTAAATATCAAAATAGAAATATTAATAGACTTTCTGCTTAGAGAGATTCAAGAAAAGTTTCTGGAAAAACATGAAGGACAGAAGTGGAATATATTATCATGTTTCATTCATGGCACACGAGTGATGAACCATCCTGAAAGGCTTAGACATTTTGGAATGTGGTACCAGAGCAGCTGTCATATTTAAATATATTTCTTGTCTTGGGCTCTCAAAAAGCATCCTAAAAATGTTACCTTCAAAGTGTTGCTTAATTAATCTAATGGGAATTACAGGCATTGTGATCTACTTGAAGAGGTATAGTAAAGCATCTCTTAACAAGGTTCAAAGAAGATTGGATTATCATGAGAATTGAAACCTCCATGTCATAAGCAGTATGTCATGTTTTTATGCAGGGTACTATAAATCTTAAATACAAGCATCTCCCCATTGCAAAGTGTCCTTGAATCTCTCAATGTGACCAGTATTGTGTTTTCTCCTGACAAAAACTGCAGTGCAAGCAAGTTACTAAAAGTAAACCTAAAATACAAGTTCACAGAGGTCTGACAGAATAGAGCATATGAATACTGTGTCTCTGTGGCTGAGTATGAGAGCCCATAGGAAGAAGAGCAGAGTACCTTTTGCTTACAGCCAGGTCCCTTAGCCAAAGAGCCTGTACAAGAGTGAGTCATTTTGCCCATACCCTGATTGCTGCAGCATTTTTACTTCCCCATGGAAAGAATCTATGGCATTTCTGCAGAATTAAGTCTTGGATCTTCCTTTGGAAAGCATTAGGATGGGCTCCTACCAGCTAGGATCTATGTTTTCCATTGTCAGAAAGCAGGTATACCAACATTTGCTTTGGTAGACTTGAAGTGTTGTGTGATGAAAAAGATTACCACAGAGATATTTGGAAGTGTTCTTCAAATCCCAGCCTTGTGCAAACTACAATCATAGGACAAGATGTCAGAAAGGGAGAAGATAAAAGAACAGAACTGTGCTGAGATGATTTGCAGAGGTGCGCCCTATGTGTGAATACTGACTGTTTCCCAACTCCTTAACCACTTTTACACATATTCACTGAAGCACTGTTTAGTAGTTACCCCTGATGGGCAGCTAAAGTCCAGCACACCACTCTTGCCCTTTTCTTCCTCAAAGGAAAAGGATAGAAAAGGCTCAAGGACTGAGACAAAGACAAGGAGATCACTCACCAATTACTGTCTTAGGAAAAAAAACACAACACCTCAGTGTAAGAAGATTAATGAAATTTATTGCTTATTGGTAGCAGACTAGAGTAATGAGAAATAAAAGCAAACCAAAATCACCTTCCCCTCACCCATCCTCTTCTATCTCCTCCCTGCGAGTGGCACAGGAGAATGGAGCAGTGGTCACTCCATAACACTTTGTCTCTGCTGCTCCTCCATAGTCACTCTCAGTCCCTGCTCCATGTGGGACCCTTCCACAATATTGCCTTTCCTGAACTGATTTCTGTGGGCTTCCCATGTGCTGCACCTCTCCCAGCACTGCCTCAACATGGCTCCGTACTGCAGAGCCCACCCTTCAGGCACTGCCCCACACAGGTCCCCATGGGTGGCAGCTGGGCCCCTCTCTACAGGACAATGGGTAATGGGAACAAACTGCAGCACAGGATGTTCCCTCTGAATGCCAGGAGCACTTCTGTGCTGTGCAGATGGACTGAGCACTGGCACAGACTGCCCAGAGGATGTGGAGTTCCCTCTTTGCAGATCTTTGAAAACCACTTAGGTATAGTCCTGGGCACCCTTCTCTGGGTGTCCCTGTATGAGCTGATTTCTGGCCCCAGAGGTGCCTGCCAGCCTCAGCTATCCTGTGATCTTTTTCTTTCTGGTCTCTAAATCCACACCACTCTGACTAACCCTCTCTTCAGTCTTTCAGATTTTGTGGAGGAGTGCCCTGACAGGACACTGCAGAGCCAGATCTGGGAAGTAGAAGGTCCTGAGGGAGACAAATGCAAAAAGATCTGCTGATGTGGAATGATACATCTCTGCCCTTCAAAACTACCAGACAAGCATGACAGCAATTATCGATAGACAAGGACCACTTCAGACTTATCCATGAGAAGGCCCCATTTTAGAACTTTACATCTGAAGGTGCTAAAGGATTCAGTTCAAAACAGTGTCTAACGCCCTGTAATCTTACAGAGGAGTCTAATGGATCCACATGGTATCCTTGAAGCTGACAGAGAATCCCTCTCAAAAGGAAGTCAGAGGTGATGCTGCATTATGTGGTGCATCCAGCTCATAATCACTGCAGCACACAGGGAGATTAATTGTAGCTTAGATTGACTGACAAGATTGGCACATATTTAATCAAAGAGACTACTTTATGAAGAGCTGTCAAGGTTTCCTACAATTCATAATTTAGAAACATGATTACTAACATTAGCTTTTTTGTTTTCGTGCTATTATAAAGCCAAACCTCTGATATCTGCAGAAAAATATCATATAATAACTATGCTTCTGAAATCTCAGAAACAGTGTTTTCCTGATGTTTGCATTTTATCTGTCCTGTAAATTATGAAATTCATTGCAATGAGAAGCAAACTCTAAAAACAAAAGGTCTTATTTTTATCTTTAGTCATATGTCATTGCTTATCTTCGGAAATAATCTTTACACCCACCTTACCATTCTCCATATGCTGACAACAGCTGTATTCAGATGTAAATCTGGTCCTGTGCTCATAGAGGAAGTCAGCATAACAATTATGCACATCCAAACAATGTAATCAAAAGGATTTAAATGCCTGGTGCAAGTGAAATCTGTGTGATTATCTTTATTCAATGAACAGAGCTCAGCCACAGCAAGGTAAGGCACAGTGAGCTCAGTAAAGGTAATGGTAGTGGCTGCTCTGGTTTGAGAATCATCTTGAGGAGGAATATAATACATTTTGGCTCTGAAAAAGAGAGTAGAATCATAGAATTATAGAATCACTGAGGTTGGAGACAGCACCAAGTTCATCTAGTCCAACCACCAACCCATGCCTGTGGCCACTCTATTAGCATAAGGTAACTTTGGTTGGCTTTTTCACTGAAAGTAATGTTGGCTTTTGCAAACTTCTCTATAAAATTACCCATCAATGATTATTATTATTATTCATAGTTTCATAGTTTCGTGCAGGTTGGAAGGGACCTTAGAGATCATCGAGTCCAGCCCCCGGGATTCGAGCCTCTGTATAGCAGAGCGGCACTTCTACCACTTGAGCCACAGGGGGGACTCGAACTCCGGGCCCCAGTGTTGCAAGGCGGCGTCTTTAACCACTGCGCCACCAATATTATTATTATATTATTATATAATACTATTATTATTATTTTTAATAAATAGTTGTCTCCCTGTCCATTTCCTCAAGCACAGCCGGATGACTGGGTTTTCCCAAAAAAGCATCTCACACTACTTGGAAAGTCTCAACTTGTCCTTTTACAGGGTTTTCTCTGAAGCCTTATTTTCACATAACAACTAGAAGAAATCTGCTAAGAAATCTCCTGTGGGTGACCTTCCATCATCTCTGTGCCCTACACATAGATTGTTCACAGTAAGTCCTCATATCTTCCCTCCTCATCATTGCTGGTAGATAACTCAACAATTTTAATGCTTGAGATCTACTTATATGCATAAACTATTTATAAAGAAGCAAAACTCTGTTCCAGAAAAGCAAATAGGAGATAACATATTTAATTAATAGCATTACATTATAGGCTTTCATAACATTATTGAGAGTTGGTTTTGCTTCCCCCATCTACTGTGTGAGCAGCAAAGAAGCACAAGTTTGTGCAGGTGGACCTATAGTTTTATGAAGTTACCTCTGCATTCACTAATGCGGAGCTGGTAAAAGTATCAAGCATATTGGTTCAGGAGTCATTTTAAGATTACTCCACTGTTTCAGCCTTCAATTAGAAAGGCTTGTTAGTGGGATATATTAAATTACATAAGATTGAACAAATAGGAATTGTTCCTTTTCATAGGAAACACTTTATCTCCAACACTGGAAATATTTCAGTTCAAATTTCTCAATTGCTAACAAAGAGCAGACCAGCTGTGGCAAAGTTTCACTTCCTACACAAACTCGTTTTGGTTCTAAAAAACCATTATCTATTGGAAAGGCTTTGAAGAATGGCAACCCAGAAAGCCATCCTGGGATTGTGAGACAGCGGTCAAAACACACTGTTAGTAAATGTTTTTTTGTTTCTCTTAACACAATTTTGTATTTCCTTCTTCTCTGAAGGAGGATGTATTTGTTGTTGTAGTAATTCACAGACTGTAGATTTCCTTATGTGTGTGACTGTATAGTGAATTCATATCAGATCTGTTCCCTTCTTAGGTAATAACTGCACTCTCAAATTTCCTGGAATCTTTGCTAGAATTTTAACATATTTAGAAAGTTCCAACTAATAAATTGAAACTGATGATAAAGAGAATCTCATTCTACTAAATCAAAGGGCAATCTTTCACAACGCTTTCTGCTCCAGCAGAATTAGAAGGCAGCTGAGGCTGCACAATATTTTGCAAGACTATGCTTTACATTAAGAGATGATGATGAAAGCAGAAAATAACACTTTTAAATCACATTAATTCAACTAAATTGATTAAGCAGCCTTAAGGATCCTAAAATATCTCCCAGTAAAGATATCCTCAGTCACGTTTGAACAGCTCTGAATGAGTGTGCAGCTAATTGTCCTAATACAAATGCATAGGAAAAGAGGATTTGATAGCTCCATTGACTGATAAGGATCTCCTTAAACTTGCAGCAAAAAAACTTAATAAAACCCAATAATCTGAGGAGTTATGAGGAAGAGATTTGAAATATTTTTGTAATTAATATATTAATAAACCTCAATGTCCGTGGTAGGAAACATCTCAATCTACCAAAATATATTTTATCAGTGGAGCCTGAAAGACCTCCCATACAAATGGAAATACTATGAACTGGTACCCTAACATTAGCAATAGACAGTGTACATCAGAAAAACTGCTTAAGCTTTAAATAACCTTGTAAGAAGTAGGTCAAACACAAAATGAAATGTGAACACCAACATAAATCTGAATGACATAATGATAAGCAGAAGAAACTGAAATATGAAAGACTCAGACTAATAACATCTATTAATATGGCATTCCTTGGACAGGGAGAGGAGGTGATGGGCTCTGCTCCTGGGAACTGATGGGTGAGTGGGAATGGCATAGAGCTGACAGAGAAGGGTCAGATTGGGCATTGAAAAATGTTTCCTTAGGTGAGGTCAGGCACTTGAAGAGGCTTCCTAAAGAGGTAACTGATGTCCCGTGCCTGGTAGTGTTCATGGGGCATTTGGACAATGCTCTCAGTAACATGCTCTAACTTCTGGTTAGCCCTGAGTTGGACAGGAGTTGGATTTGATGATCTTTGAAGGTCCATTCCAATTCTATTCCGTTCCATTCCATTCCATTCCATTCCATTCCATTCCATTCCATTCCATTCCATTCCATTCCTCCTGCAGCACACCGACATATCTAACACTCACATCCAGCTAGATGTGCTCTTTGCTGCAAAGATGGAAAAGATGTTAAAGCCTTGGTGGAATAGACCCATGATCTTACATGCAATGAAGCTGAAAAAGAGGACTGTCTCCATCAAGCTGAGAGCTGCAGTTGATTCTTGGAGCACCAAAGCTGTTGTGTAACAGGTGTGCAAACTGATATGAAAGTACGATATGAAATATGACTCATTGTTTCTTCCCAATGAGCTAGATGCAAAGATCACTGATGTCAATGTAGGACAGGAGAGCTTCCATAACATAAATCTGTATTTCTCCGTTTATCAGTTAACCTAGGGCAGCTGAATTTCACAGCACACATTTATTATGAATATTCAGTAGTTGTAACGTAGTTGCTTGGAGACTTTTTTATTCACAGGCAGCACTTCCTGCAGTGTTTTTGAGTCCCTTGCTCCATCTGCATTCCTTGCATTGTACCTATGCCCCATTGCTGCTGCATGTCAGTGACAGCAGAAATAAAAGCCCTGGAGGTGTAGAAAACCTCAGCCAAATCCTTTGTGTCTGCAAAAAGGTCATCAGTGCAGTGTTGACTGAAGGAGCAAACTGCATTCAGGATGAGGACACCCAGCAGAAAATAAGAATCCTTGATTTTTTATGTGATACGTCTCTGCTTTTGTCTATTTGGTTATTGGAAGAGAAATGCCTCTAGTGCTTGACATTTCACACACACACACACACAAAAAAAAAAAAAAAAAAAAGTGAATAAATACACTTATTAAGCCTTAGATGTGTTCTAACTAGAAAGCAACAAAAGCCTTGTTTCATCTATCATGCTTTATTAGCGAGAAGTTTTGCGTAATCCAATATTTACCTTTTGATAGAATGTTCACTTTGCATTCATATCTCTATCTGGGTCACTCCTGCACATTTGAAAAAGCATGGAGAATGAAATAAGAAAAGATATAAAGAGGCAAACAGCAACAACGAACAACAAACAACACACAAAATTAATCAAATGAGAATACATGCTTTCACGTTTTGACTTTTTTTTCTTATGAATTCCCTTCTGAATGTTATTTCAAGTAGCAGAAACATTAACATTTGTGCAAAATCTCATTTGATAAGTAAAGTCTTCTTTCTCAATGTTTTTCATGGCAGATTATGTGGCATCTGGAAAAGGAAAAGAAAGTGTGTTTTGAGCAAAATAAATTACATCACCTCTGTACACTGTAATTCGAGACCTTTGTATTGTAGACAGATGGCTGAATGCACACAAATATTACTTTACAAAGCAATAAATAATATTTGGAGAAGATATTAAAAATACACTGTATAAAACATGCACAGTTTAGTAGCTCATAACTAAGCTTTTCCACACATGTATTTGGAAAAAATATGAAGTTTGTTGTATATTCATCTGCCTTCCGAGTGAACTCTGATCCAACTGGTCTGTAATATGAATCTGGTTCTCTCTGTTGCAGTTTTCATAGAAAGCAAATACTGTGTGGTCTCTTAAAGATATTTTAAAGTGCATTTCATGGTAACAGGTTGCCAGGCATCCGGAACTAATTCCTGACTTCTTCTAGACTGCCATCAAGTGGTCCTGAATGCACTTTGAAGAACATGCTGATTTTTCCTCCGGTAGGGAAGAGCTAAACTAGAATTGCTTTTCTGGAGCCCAGCCCTCACCTATTATCCATAAGGATCTGCTTTTAGGAAAACAGGTGGGTTCTCCTTTGGGACTGCAAACTGCTGAGTCAGGAAAATGTTTCACAGTTGTTTATTAGCTTTTTTTCAACCTAGACTGTTCCTCAGATTGTACATCACAGATTACCTCTTCTCTTAAGGGCAATACAACACTTACAGGAGAAACAAACCCAATTTTCTCAAAGATCATCATATTTCCTTTTGAACATCAGAAAATTACATTACTGTTACTGTTTTCCTCTTTCATCTTATTAGTGCAGTGTGTAATCATAGATCAAGGGCTATGATTAGCCATGCCTTTTCACCTTCAACCCATGCTTTAGACAGCAAAAGTGCAAGCACTGTGCATGAGATTGGTCTGAAACTTTTCTGAATTTGCTATTGTCTTCTCCTGAATGAGACTATGGGAATAAAGGTGTTCTCCTTCTTAGTTTTCCTCCTGTTTAGTCTGGTACAGAAATAACCACAGGGCACAGAGGAAGCAAATGACTACTCTACTAGATTTATGGTCTAACAAAGCTTAAGGTCATCCAAAAGATTACTTGACAATTAAGAGGCATATTCATAGCAGCTTTCCTCTATCATGCCAGCACGGAGCTACACAACCTCAGAGCTAATGAGCAAAGGGCTAAACCACCTTCTGGTGAGGTCTTCTATGCGCCCCACCAAGGTAACCAATGAGGAGGAAAAGTCATCTTCTCCTTGTAAAATTGTCTTAACAGCCTGTCTAACATGGCATCAGATGGTGGTGCCAGGGCTGCAGGCAGCATCTATTAAGAACAGAAGAATGTGGACTAGCATGTGACTTTCTGCTGACAGACATCATCCATTGGAAATCAGGTAGTTAGACTATGCTGGTCACCTAGAGTCGGTCTGGGTAGTAATGGTAAGAGATGGGGCACCAAGGCTGATGCAAAAAGAGTTGTCCAAAACAGGAGGGAGTGGCTTTTTCAGTTGGTGCCATAATTTTCAGGGCAAGTAAGAAAGAGGAATCTCACATGGGAGACTATGCTTAACTCTGTCATTAACATTTAGAGCCATTAGGTCGTTAGGCCATTCAGTAGGTCAGTAGGCCATTCCTTCTTCCTTTGAATATTTTCTTTTTTCTCTCTCTCTTTTTTTTTTCTCTTTTCTTCCCCCCCCCCCCCCCACCCCCCCCCCCCCCGAATGTTTTGAACCAATTGGACAAGGCCCTTATAATCCCTGCTCTCCACCCAATAGTTCAGACTGCTTTCATACCTACCGCCCACTGAAACACTGCAGAGGAATGGTAGTATGACATGGAGTAATGCTCTGATTATGGAGCTGGATGTCCTGGCACAAAGCCCAGGCTCATCTGTTTCAAAGCAACATATTGGAAGGACACAAGGGACTGAGTTTTCTTGAAAAAACACTGCATCACTTACTAAAAGATGTTTGGCATAAGACAGGAATTTTACCATGAAATGTAATTAATTTATACTAAGATGGATTAAACCATTTATTTCAAAAGAATTCTATGATCAGTTCCCTTTAAGTCATATCCACTTATGGTAAAATAGAAACAAGCAATTAGGAACCTTTAAAATGTGTTTTGGTTGTGATTTTAGGATAAAACTAGTGTAGCTTTCACTGGCAATCTTAGCATAAAGCAGGGTGCTGCTTAGTCTTTACTCTTAAAATACAGTGACAGATTATGAGGAAGTACAAAGAAACCAGATAAATATCATTAAGGCAGCCAGAAATAATGGATTTCCCATCTTTTACATCATTTGTGGCAAGACCTACACAAAAGCCCTACCTGGGTAGAGACTCATGGGTTAAACATAAATCCACATCCAGGTTCACTTATTTCAGGATACTGAGACATTCAAGGTGGTCTGCACTATAAAAATTTGGGTGTCCTCAAGAAACTGATACAGAGGAGGAATAAGTTATTGGAGCTCTGTAACCTTAACCCTTTTCAACAGCACTTGGGGTGCCTGAAGTATGACTTGGTGATGAGCCTCTCCTTTCAGTGATCCCATAGAGTGCTACACCTACCTCCCATATCCCTATGTATGTCCTGCCTACACTGCTTGCTTTCAACCCCTGCTTTCAGGCAAAATGAGCAGGTAGAACCCTGTCATTTTTCCTAGGAACAGGAACATCCTGGGAACTAGAAGGTCTTCCCAGAAGAGATGTGTGGGCACTCAACTGGTGCAGGACCATTGGGTTTCAGGGAACAGTCCAGCTTAATCTGTGCATGTAAGGTGTATGGACCTTGTGCAAAAAAAGATAGCAACATCTATAAAAATGCTGTCATTAAAAAAAAAGATATAAAATAAAATGGACAAAGTGCAGCACAAATATTTTGGTGCAAGTGCAGAAAGGTTTCAGGTTTAAATAAAGTAATGTAAATATTCTTTTGTCTCCTACCTTCTGCTGCCTTATTCCTCTTTGAAACTGTGATATGATGATAGGAGAGGTCTCTATTGATTTATTGAAGAATCACTGAATCACAGAATGGTTGGCCAGGATGGAGAGGGTAAGCTGCCCCCTTATCATCACGGTGCCTAGCACTCACAATAAGCCATACAGTTAACATTCAGGGGATTGCTTGCTGCTCAGATAAGCACCACTGTACTTCTTGCCTTTAAAGAAGGCTAGGAAACTAAAATATGAGCTAGAAAGTATATGATTTCTGTCTAACTGTGAATAAATGTCAGTCTTTGAATTTTGTAATGGAAACATTCATTCCATACGAGTCAAACTAATTGGGAGAATCAGAATCACATGCATGTTTTCTTGTTAGTTAGAGGCTCTTCAAACTGTGCTGAATAACCCTAAACTAAAGCCAGAACAGCTGGAAGCTGCAGTTTGCTCAGGGTCTTCATCTCTCATTACTTTCCATGAGAGCAAAGGGAATGTGGGGTTCTCAGAAAATCAAATTCCGAACAAATCCTCTATGATTTCTGTCCTGAAAAAGCTCTGACATGGCTCAAGATGTCCCTGTTAGATATTAGTTTCATATTTTACACTGATTCATCTGATGGCAGCTACATGTATTTAATGACCTGTAACACTTCTGACTCAAGATGAAAAACCCACATCCATACAGTAAATAGAAACACTCCTACCATGCTGCACACAGCAGCCTGACCAAGGGACTTGCAGTTACCCACCCACACACTGCAGCTGGTGTTTTGTGACATGGTTGCCATGTGTAGGATGGGACAGAGAAAACCAAGAAAACAATAGAATCACAGAATAGCTTGGGTTGGGGAGAACCTCAAAGCCCGCCTAGCCTTAACCCCTGCTGTGGGCAGGGCTGCCCCCTGCCAGCTCAGCTGACCATGGCCCCATCCAACCTGGACTTGAGCACCTCTGGGGATGGGGCACCACAGCTTCTCTGGGCAGCTGTGCCAGTGCATCACTGCCCTCAAAATGAAGAGTCATCAGGCTCAGGGGGAATTTATGGGGTGTCCCTCAACCTCCAAGGAACATGGCATTTAGTTAAGATTGTATTTCAGAGCCCTAAAATGCAGTGTTTCCCCAAAAGCGTGATCTCCGGTGGCTCTCCACAGACAGGGGCATTTCTGAGGAGAAGGAAGCATTTGAGTGTGCATTTCTGCAGTTGCCTGCCCCATGGCAGGGGCTTGATCTTGGGCTTTTGAAAATTTATCAAGCACAAGCAATGCTGCAGACAGCGCTCCAGGTTCAAAGAGTTGGCACCCCATGTGTGCCAGCAAATATTGAAATAACTCCAGATAAGGAGCTGGGTTTTTGCAGCAATGTAAAGTACATCGTGTTTTCAAAACCAAGGTAATGAGACAAGTAGCAAGAAGTAGAAAAACCAATTACAGCTACAACTGTTTCGGTTTCATGCAAGGATAGTTCAGAAAACTTTCCTCAGGTCTCTCTTCCCTGACCTCAAATGCTGTATGGAGTGTTTTTGTTATTGTAACAGAGGGATAACAAAGGAACAATCTCAACCTCAGATTCGCTCTTTCCATGATATTAAAAAATGAGTGAAAGTTTGTGAAATATTTTCAAAATACTTTTTTTTTCTTTTTTTTTTTCTTTTCTTTTCCTTTTTTTCTTTTTTTCTGTAAACCATGTTATTTCTTTTCCCAGAATCACTGAAGAGTCTTTAAGATACAAGACTGGGGGCGGAGGTGTGGTGGGATTTGAATAAAATGATGCATGAAAATTTACACTGTAATTTTCCTCTGTGAAATATGTTCCTGTAGTCGTAGGTATCTTAGCTTCTGATGGAAGGTATGTATTTTACAAGTAGCTCCCTCTAAGGTTTTGACTATGAGCTCTGGAAACAAAGCGAAGAAAAGGAATACCAAGGAAATGAAGCAATGGTGTATCTGTGCAGACACCTGCAGCTGTATTTTTGGAAAGCACTTTCCAGATTGGAGCCAAAACCCCTCTCTTTCATTTTCTCAGAGGAGTCACTAGCTCTGTTAGGAAGAAAAGATTGAAACCCACAACACCCATTTAATTCCATGGTGCTACATCTTCATAACACTGCTGTGCTCAACGCAGTGTAGTCACACTGAGTGCAGCCCTGAGGGAGCCACAGCCAGCACTCTCCCTCATGTTTTCAATTTTTTCACATCTGAGCCATGTTTTCTCCTTTCCCTTGTAAATATGAATTCAGAAGTTACTGAAGTGTCTCATAAAGCAAGAATAATCTGTTATTTGCTCCTGGTCAGAAGGGCATATGAAGCAGCACCATCAGTGTGGATGTGGTGAAGCATGGCATTCCTTTGATTAGATTCCTATACAGCTGAAGAAAATATTAGTGAAAAAAATCTAAGGCCAGATACATGCACTCTCTCCATTTGGAAATGTCATAAGCAGCCGGGATCTTAACCGAAATCTCTGAAATGGTCACAGATTGATCTGGCTGTCACAGATCACACTGGCCATCAGGAGCTTCACATGGAAGCTCAGGGAAAGCACCATCCTGCTGAAAATTGCAGTAAATGAGGATCTCGGGCAGCCCAGTGAAGTCAAAACTAAGGCAAGGAGGTGGGCTCAGGCTGGGGCTGACCACACTGCACTCATATGACTTTTTCTACATTCACATCTCAAGCCTAACGCAAAGTTTTTTTCCAGATTTCATTTTTCTTTTGCCATGGTAAGAAAAAATGGATCACTGTCAAAGAGGATGAGAGCCATTAAAAACTCAATATTTCACTATGGGGATTGCTTTATGGCCTCATTTGCAGCAGCTTGCTTTATCATGCATGCAGCTTCATTGCCTGTCCTATAGTCCACATGCTCTGAGAGCTATCGGCAGAACTCAGTGCTCTTGTTTCCAGGATGGCTGGTGCCTGGCACAGTATCTGCTGGAGGGTGTATGCTGCAGGAAGCCTGACTTGCCAAACTGCCAGCCAGCTCTGTCCCTCTGTCTCCACATACTTCTGCAAAGACAGAAGGAAAAAAATGACGGGTTGGAGATCAGTCCTTGCATTGCTAATGGCTTCTACTGCATAACCAAATGTTTCACAAAGCGCTACTGCATGATAAATAGCTGTGCTTCATTTTCTGTTTGTCCTTCGCTGGGCCCAGCTAAATTTTATGCAGTACATGATCATAAAATCACAGACTGGTTTGGGTTGGGAGGGAACTCAAAGCCCACCCAGCCCCAACCCCTGCCATGGGCAGGGCTGCCCCCCACCAGCTCAGGCTGCCCAGGGCCCATCCAACCTGGCCTTGAACACCTCCAGGGATGGGGCACCACAGCTTCTATGGGCAGCTGTGCCAGCACCTCAGTGAAAAATCTCCCTCTGACATTTAATTTCCATCTCCCCTCTTTTATTTTAAAATTATTCCCCTTTGCCCTATTACTAACTGTGTGTGTAAAAACTCAGTCTCCCTTCTGTTTATAAGTTCCCTTCAAGAAATGGAAGGCTGAAATTTCAGGTGATGAAACATGTTCACTATCTCACATCTTGAAGGCAGGAAGAGAGAAGTTCTGATGCCTGGAAAATGACATGCTCTCTCCTCTGTGATATGGCAAAAGCGCACACATTTGAAAACTGCAAACATATTCCAACTCACATTTATTCACATTACTGCTTTCACATTTACGTCGTGCAAGACAATGCTCATTTCAGATGGGGTTACCAACATACCCCAGTAAACTCTTGATATCTTTTACACCATTAATTAATACTGTATTCATAACATTAATAAATACTTGAAAAGTCTGTAAATGACCTACAATGGACTCCTTTGTAAAACCTGTTTACTTTAGTTAAAAAGATTTGTTTTGGTGTCAAAAAGTGTCCTGCTGATAACTGCTGGATGCAACCATTCTGATGAGTTTTTAGGACTGGTATGGTCTTCGTCACTGCTGTAAATATGTCTGAGTTTGGTGCTGAGCAGGAGATGAAGAACCGTCAGAGGCAAACTAAATTTGATCTTGAGACCCTCACTTCACTCCTGTTAAAAGCATCAGGTCTTGAAGCCACAAAGCCCATTTGAAGAACTCTTATGGGCAGGTGCTAATGACTTGCTGCTCCAGACATGCTGCGGCCCAGGGTGAGATGTGGGATGCTTCCAGCTCCCCTGAGTTCTCTGAGTGCATCAGAATTCCTTGCACACGTATGCGTGCATGCATGGAGATTTGCACTACTCACTATCCCCATAGAAATGAACTTAGTAGCTGCACTAGGCGTGCCATGCAGCTGTCCCCAGTTGTGTGTTTTAGACATAGCCTTCATGGCAGACATGGTTGCCATTGATGAGGCTAAAGGTGGCCAGGGAGTGGTTGGTGCTCTTGAGGGAGGTCATTCGTGTGGTGCTCCTGGCCATGCTCTGGGAGCGGATGAGGAGGCGAGCTCTGCAGCAGAATAGCTGGTTGTTGAACTGTTTCCGAAAACTCTTGCTGAGCAAGTAGAGTGCAAATGGGTTGACACAAGAGTTAGTGAATGCCAGGATCCGAGCACAGATGCTGGCAACAAAATGCAGCACTGACGTGTCTACCTCTGAGTAGTGGTAGGACCGGTATAAATAGATTATGTGAGTGGGAAGCCAGCAGAAGGCAAAGAGGCACACAAAGACCAGCACTGTCCTGGCCAGGCGTTTACGGGATTCAATCTGGAAAAAGAAAGAGAGATGCAGGTTAGCAGTCCCTAGTTTGGGCAAGTAGCTGTTTTCCCAGTGCTGCACCTTAGCAGTTAGCAGATGACCATTGCACCAGTTATTCACATACAATATATATATAATTTGATGTAAGCATTATATTAAAAAATATTATTAGTGTTATTAGTATTATTAATATTGTTATTAACAGAATAGGGGACTGGGATTTTTCACAGAGCACAGAGGCAGGACTTTCTCCCTTAGGGTCATGAGGTATATGTACACAAATGTGCTGCCAACAGCTCACAGACCTTGAAGACCAAGTGCAGTGTTCAGAGGCTGAAGGAGCTGGAGATGTCATCTGAGGACACTCTACACTTATAGAAACACTGAAGCAGCAGCAGTGTGGATCCTTCAGTTGGAAGAGCTGGGGCCAAAAGGAGCAAGTGGATGTATGTGGTAAGAAGTTGAATGATCACCTCTCTTAACATAACTGGACTTACTCAAGGAAAAGGTGCTTTCATGATTCTGCCAACATGCAGTGTAACCTTCACACAAACAAGTCACATTTTTGTTTTACCTACATGTGCAGGTTTGGATTCAACCCAAAGGTACTGCTCAGTGGAGGGGAGCTGAGGTAAACTGTACTTGATCTTTTGTCCCCCAGTGCTGCATGCTAAGATAACAATGCCACCAAAAAGCATATCTTTCTTCCTGACAAACTTGAGAGTCATAAGAAAGGTCACACTAAAGGAGAGGATGGACAGAGTTACCCACAAACACCTGCTGGGCTACACTGCTGACTGGCAGTGGACAGCCAGAAATGTGCAGGTACGACATCACCACATTTTCACATATCATAATGCTTTCCTGTCTGGTAATTCCTGAGCCTCTTTTCAGACACGTTCAGGGATTTGCTGTCACCTGCTCCTTGTACCTGAGCATAACTTGACTGGCCTGAAACTTCCCCCAACCCCATTCCCTCTGACCTTGTTCCTGCCCTGGCAAGGCAGTGGTGCCAGGCCAGGCTCCCAGCCACCCTCTGTCCTCACTCAGCTTCTGAGCTGCACAAGCAGATCAGAAACAGAAGCTGACAAAGGCCTGTCTTTGATCAGGACAGCTGCAAGCAGGGAGTAGGCAGGAGAGACCTGAAGTGCACATTTTGACTTTATTTTGTGCCCCTGTAATGGCACCAACTGAAAATTAGCCATTGTGCTTGGGAAGGACTGACATTTACCAGGTGATAATGTCTCCAGAGAGCGGGCTGAAAATTAAATCCTTTGCGAAGAGGCTCTGCACGGCTAAGCCATATATTCTTTTAAATGTATCCTTAATTTGATACAGGGCTATTGAGGCCACATCTGCACTATAAAGAAAGGAAGCAACACAATAAAGAAATCAATACCAGTTGTTTCAGATGGAGACCTATAGCTCCTGAGTGCACTGCAAGACAGGAATGATGGACTGGTGGTGCTAAACTGTAGCCTGGCCTTTTGCTTTCTGGGGACCTTTCCCCCAAAACTAAAGAGTGAAAGGGCTGTTTTTACTACTCACTTTATTGTCACTAATCAAAATGGTCGTTAAATCAGCAGAAAAAATGATCTCCAGGGAAGAAAGATTTATACACATTCAGAAGAGACAAAGAAAAAAGGGTTTCAAGGATCACACATCGTCTCATGGGCAGAAAACACATTTGTTTCACCTCAGCAGCAGAAGGCTACAGGAGATGAAATGCCTGTTTCATGTCATCCTGAGATGGAGATGTCAGCCTGATGCAATTACATGGACACTCATTCAGCTGAAGAATAGCTTATGTCAGTTTAGTTTTGGTTGAAGGACCCCTCAGTTGAAAGGAAGGGGATCTGTCAAGGCAAATAAGTTGTTCAGAAACAAGTTGCCCTGCTGTTGCTTTCTTGCTTAGACAAGCCCAAGGCTCAGATTCATTTCATGTTATGCAGTGATGTGAAGCATTCAGTTACTCATGCTGAATTTGGATTGAGCATAGGAGATGACTCTTATTCTCCCCAGAGGCTTACAAAAGGAGTAGGCAAGAGAGAGCAATCTCTAGTAGAAAGCCAGGACTTAAGTTGGCCAAATCCTAGCAAAGTCACCTCATTTTGTGTAGGATCTACACATTTTCAGCAACACATTTTCAACCAGAGCATGAGACTTCCAGTATTCCTTGACTGTGAGCTCTGCAATGGGATAGTTTGTGGAATTAAAATAATAAAACAAATACTTCTGAATGACAATAACAGAGGTAACCCTGATTTCAAGGGTACGAAGGGAAGGTTAAAAGTCTGCATCAGTTCAGAGCAAATGTGTCACATACGTAAGTCAGATCAGTCTTAAGGTGAAAATTGAGGATACCACCTGCTGGACCAGAAGACTGACCACTCTGGATCATTAGAGGGCATATAGTAAGTGGGATGGCTTTTCTGATCAACATCATCTCCTCTGGAGACCACAGAAAAAGAAACATTTTAAGGAAAAGAAATATAGCAAATGAAAGGTTTCAGGGAAAGAAATTGGACTTCTCCATTTCTCCTGAGATTTCAGCCTGGACTGCAGCACTGCAAAGATCACACCTTCTACAAGATGTGTAACTTCAGCATAACTGTAAGGACATCTCAGCATCCTATGGTTTTCTCTCTCCTGATGACCTTCCATCTGTCACCATTCTCCTGCCTCCACTCCCCAGTTCATCTCCAGTGTGTACTTTTTCCCCAGCATGGCACAACACCAGCAGATGACATCCCATTGCTGTGTCCCATTTCAGCCTCAAGGACTGAATTGGAAAGCCAGCATTTCCCTCTACATGAAGAGAGACTACTTCATGGAGCAAGTCTTTCTCCTAGATTCTTTGTGATACAGAAACTTTGAGAAGTTTTCCAGTGTGTTACCCCTCAACTTCAACTTCACAACACTACCACCAGCTTTATCCCTTCTCCTGCATCCTAGTCGATACCTTCCCAGACATTGGCATGAATCCTCTGCTGTGCCATGGTAACTGTCCTGCCAAAGTCTCTGAACTTAGGAAAATTAGATTATTGTTGTGACGTAGTTTATGACAATCTATTAAAATTAGCACAGCAGCTGCAGTTTGCTTTAGTAAATTTCCCTATGCAATTTCTCTTTATTGGTTCATGGGAATTGTGAATTTTTGAAGAAATTGAAGTCTCTACCTGTTTCCTTACGTGCACATTTCCTTCCACAGGGATATTGTAAGCACTCCGGATCAAGTTCTTAGCAATGAAATAATAATATACTGAAATGACAGACAGAGGAATGATGTAAAAGATCAGAAATGATGCCATCGAGTGGATTTTGGGATGCAGCCCATCCGAATGTGGGTAAGGAGCGCAGCTGATGAAGGTTTTATTAGTTCCTTTGTCATGGAAAGGGTGTAAATCTGAAAACACTGCTTCA
The DNA here is from genome assembly GCF_054131305.1 of Coturnix japonica. NCBI lineage: Eukaryota > Metazoa > Chordata > Aves > Galliformes > Phasianidae > Coturnix > Coturnix japonica. Next base: position 111,587,968 of record NC_140663.1, read on the forward strand.
GGGATGGCAAGCAGCATGGACGCAATCCAGATTATAGCAGCTCTCACACAAATTTTCATCAGTGCATGGGATGCTTGGATCTCCATTGGTCTTACTATAGCCTTATACCTAAAAAGAAAAACAAAAAACAAAAAAACAAAAAAACAACAAGAGAAATAAATTATTTGTTGATATCAACACCGATCATTTCTAAAACAAAGGCATTGCATTTTTGTTTATCCCTGGTGCTCAGGGATATGATTTAGCAGAGGGTTGTTAGAGTTAGGGTACTATGGTTAGGCTGTGGTTGGACTTGATGATCTTTGAGGCCTTTTCCAATCTGGGTAATTCTATGATTATCCTTAACAGACACCTTCCATTTAGAAAAATAACATAAAATAAAATTACTCAAGACTGAAAACAGTCATGATTTTATATTTTGTCATTTTCAAAAGATTTCTCATTTTTAACCAGTGCCACCTGTTCTGAGTCAACCGACTTTGATGTGCATTGGTTCTGAGTTCATTTAATTTGTCATTCACCCAACAAAGCACATTGCTGCATGGTATTGATAAGTATGCATCCAGGCAGAGGTAAGATGTGCCACCATAGACTTCTCTTGAAAAGCATTACAGCTGTTTACAACTCACTGAAAGATCCTGTTGAAGGAAATTGGACGGTTTACTGAGTTTGGAGATTTTGCAATGCATTTCATTTTGAGCTGAATATGGTGGCCTTCTGGAAGCAAAATCTGATGCTTTATCAAGCTACAAAGTGTGTAACAGAGGCACCAAGTATGATGTTCTCGTATGTATATGTGCACTCGTATGTATATGTGTCTATATCTGCATATGTGTATTTTACATCATACACATATGTTTACATAGGCATTTATATTTCTGTACAGAAAAACACACATAAAAACATACATACTGATATTTACATTTACATTGCGGATGGTGACACACTGGCACAGACTTTCCAGTGATCTGGATGATGTCCCTCTCCTGTCAGTATTCAAGGGGCATCTGTGCAACACCCTCATTAATATACTTTAACTTTCGGTTAGCCATGAAGTAATTAGGCAATGCACTCAATAATCTTTCCCTTTCCATTTCCCTTCCCGTTTCTCTTTCTCTTTTTCTTTTTCTTTCTCTTTCCCTTTCTCTTTCCCTTTCCCTTTCCCTTTCCCTTTCCCTTTCCCTTTCCCTTTCCCTTTCCCTTTCCCTTTCCCTTTCCCTTTCCCTTTCCCTTTCCCTTTCCCTTTCCCTTTCCCTTTCCCTTTTCCTTTCTCTTTCTCTTTCCCTCTCCCTCTCCCTCTCCCTCCCCCTTTCCCTCTCCCTTTCCCTCTTTGTCTCTCCCTCCCTCTCCTTTTCCATTTCCTTTTCCTTTCTCTCTGGACATCATCTCGTCACCTGCTGGTGTTTCTCCATACAGTTTCACAGCTGCCTCACATAGATGATTTTTCCTTTAATGGACTATACAGCTACAGTAGTCAAATAGTATTTTCCGGGCTTGCTTAGCACCTCTTTAACTTACGCACTGAAGCTGGATGGGGGTTAAGTGGTGTCATACTAAAAAGTGTAATCTTCCAGGCCAAGATCATAATCTCAGGTGAAGAAAACCATGGCACATACACAAATATGGTGTTGTAAATGTTGCAGTAATAGAATGGATGAGTCAGACATATTACTAAAAAAATGCAGTTAAACCAGATCAGTTTGCAGTTTGCTTCACTAGAAATTTGGCAGAAGCACAAGCTGAATGTCTCCAGTAAAGCCTAAAGAACATAAACGCAAAAGGAAAAAAATTACGATATATGCATAAATTTAGTTAATTCAAAGCTATTTCTGTAGGTGTTTATTATATGCTCACGAGCATGGCATGTTAGTGTAATTACTTCAGGGGTTCTCTTGTATATCGTATAGCCAGATGAGAGAATATTTTCCAGTATTAATTTCTAGTGGCATGAATGAATGGAAGTATACAGAGAAAGAGTCTGTTAAATTTATAGTAACATTAATAAATTGAAGAGAGACAGAAAATTGATCCATTTCAAGTTATTAGTACATTTTAATTGGATATGTCATTTCCAAACAACATAATTTTGAAAGAACATAATGAAAAATGGCTAGGAATGCTGGCACTGGTAATTAGGCATTTAGTATATTTTGTAAAGCCTGCTACGACAGATAAAAAAGAAGATGTGAGAGTCTTATTACTTGCAAAGGGCTCTCTGTAGAGGCAAATCATGAGGTCAAAAGCACAAAAAAATGAGACAGGAAAAACAAAGCAAGAAAAAACAGGTTTTGAAGGTATTGTTTGTCAGACGTAGGAACACAGGTGCATGTTTCCTTAGGAGCCTGAAGATAGAATTAAATTATCATGTTGACTGTCTCCATGACATTTTTTATGGTGGGCTAACTTATTCAGAAACCTTCAGTGATTGTGTTCATCTGAGTACTAATGCTTAATTGCTTGGTATTGATTTGGTGGGAGCCTTTCTTTCCAGCTGCCTTACAGACAGATCAATGGGCACACCCCCAGGTCAGTTCTGCCTTCCCACATCAGCTTTGGTTCTGGACAGTGACTGCAAAGGGTTGCTCTGTTTGAGGGCACAGGGTGGTTGTGTGTGGGTGATCAGACCCCTTGGGCTGGAGCCAGTGCTGTAAGATCTTTCTGTACTCATTGCTGTTACTCATTGTGGGTTCCTGAGCAAGGGGCTCAGAAAATCCTTTGTGAGTTTATTTTTTCCACACAGTTTAAATGACAGAGTCAACCCTGAGTTTTATAATCCAGTTGTAAATTTTTTTTTAAATACAACACGGTTGACTGGTTTTGAACAGCACCTAAACCTATTTATCAGACTCTGTCTTTTCTGCTGATATATCAAATGTTATTCTAAACCTTTCTACAGTTCTGTCCACTCCAATTTCTCTTTCTCAGTGAGATAGTCTTTCCTTGTCCCCTATCAGCTTCATACCAGTTGCATGCCCAAATTCTCAAACACTAAAATACCCCAAGCCCAAAGAAAGTCCCAAAGGCTATTACATTTCCTGCTAAACAGCCAGTCCAGTGCAATTGAGAACAGGGCTTTCTCCTGCTCTGCAGGCACTGCATCTCTCCCACAGGTAGTGGGGTTTTGTGCTGTCTGGACATGATGGTGGCCAAGTTCTCTGTCAGAGTACTGAGCACCATTTTACAGCTTTGCACAATCAGATCAGCTGGTATCAGTTTCTCAGGAACTTATAATCTCTGGAACACTTCCAGCTTTCTGAGATAGGCTGCCCTTTGATTTATGGGAAACAGCTAATGTGCCATTTACACTTCCAGCAAATGACTTTTCATAGAATCATAGACTCTTTAAGGTTGGAAAAGACCACTAAGATCATCTAGTGAAAGCACTAACCCATCACACCATGCCCACTAACCATACCCCTCAGGGCCACGCCTAAATATTTCTTGAACACCTAAAGGGGTGGTGATTCCACCATGTCCATGTGCAGCCTCTGCCACTGTATCACCACTCTCTGGGAGAATAAATGTTTCATAATAAGTAACCTGAACCTCTGCTGGCACAACCTGAGGCCATTCCTTCTCATCCCATTGCTGTTAACTGAAAGAAGAGGCCGACTCCCACCTCACCGCAGCCTCCTTACAGGCACTTTGTAGAGGGTGACGAGGTCTCTCCATTGATCTTCCCCTTCTTCAGACTGAACAATCCCAGTTCCCTCAGTCGCTCCCCATAAGACTTGTGTTCCAGACTCCTCACTCATTTTGTTTTCCTTATCTGGACATGCTTCAAGGCTTCCATGTCTTTCTTTTCTTTCTCAGGGCCCCAAACTGAACACAGTACTTGAGGTGCAGCCTCACCAATGCTGAGTACAGGGGCATGATTCACCTCCCTGCTACTGCCGGCTGCACTATTTGTGTTACAAGCCAATATGTCACTGGTTTTCTTGGCCACCTGGAAACTGCTGGCTTGCATTCAGCTGGCTGTCAACTAACACCCCCAGATCCTTTTCCTTTTTTAACTCCTTATAATATGCTAAGTCTTCTAAGAAAGGAGCAGACTGAGATTAAGGAGCTGAGGATTGACTGAAACTGAGTGAATCAGATCTCTTTCTCTGTGTCTGCATTAGACTATGGAGATACCATCCATCTTAACTACTACAGCTGCCCAATGGCAGGACATCAGCCTAGGTGCCCTCTATAGTCAGTGAAGAGGCAACTCTGGAGGTAATTTCTTCCCAGAAATAGCTACCTGAGAGGAACAGGGTGGTAAGTCCTCTGGAGTTGCCCTTGTTTCTTCTTTCCATAAGCAGAGAACAAGCATTAAGATAACTAGTTTCATCACTTATTTTTGATGTGTAAACCTAGGAGTAATTTTGAGGTACTTGACTTTCCCATAGTTAAAATACAGTATTTGAGTAATATAATCAAAATCTCAGTTTGTCTGTAGTAAATCTACTCATGGCTGTGTATTCATCACCTCTGTCTGCTCTCATGTTGAGTTTCTGAATTATATGATACTACCCTTTTTCAGCAAAGTCCTTCCCCTATACATTAAATTCCACTATGTATTAAATAATTCTTCACAGACATCAGAATCCAAACATATGACTCAAGACTTGCAACAAAGACGAAAACTTAAAAGGAAAAGTATGTCTTCTGAAGATTCAGTTGAATGAGAAGTGGTAGTTACAAATCTGTGTCGACTCAAATCTCTCCAGCTGTCAAAAAGCACAGGTGAAAATGACTGGGCTGCCGACCTCATAGAAAATAAAAAAGAGATGCTGGCCTTTACTACTGCTCAGTCTTTGAACTTATCTTTTCCCACTGTGCTTGCTAAGTAGCAGCCTGCCTGGCACAGGAGGTACCAATGACCTTCTGCTCAGGATGGTTGCAAGCATGTCCCTGTGTCTCACGGTCTCAGTTTCAGCCCACACTAAGAAATTACATGAGGCTCTCTGAGATGCATGAGATGCAGGCTATCATAGGATAGCCTGTATAGTTGGCCGACGTTTTAGCCAGTGAGCACCAATTTGTAAGACTTCAGCACACTGTTAGTGTTCCATGAGATGCTGTGAGAACTCACCCTGATGTGCAATCCTCTCAACTACTGGACAGCTCCAGTGCTGTCCTTCTTCTCCAGATCTGCCTTCAGGCCTCCAGAAGAAGCCTGGTCAGAGGGTTGCTTCAGTGCAGGGACCCAAGTTATGGAAAGGGCTTGTGCAAATCTATCACTCCTTACTGCAAAATGATATCTCCACCAGACAGGACTGGCAGAGGTTTGGATCAATAGTACATTGAAAGTGAAAGTTGGCCTGGTACAGCATACTTATTGCAAGAATTCAATGACATATAATGCATTAATTCTTAATCTAATCCCAACAATACAATTTTTTACTTCTGTGAATTTACTTGAACAACTAGAATTTAAAACTGTGTCAGTGCATGCCTCACCATACAATGCTGAAAAATACTTAATATGTGTCTCTCAGGATCTCTTCCGAGCTCCTTGAACATTTTTTTTTCTCATAGCTGAGATTACTGAACTGACAATAAACCGCCTCAGTGTGGCACTTGTACAAGGTTTTTCAGTGGTAAGTACCTTTCCCATTGAGGTTAATAAGTTGCAGAAACTGAAATACAGTGTCATTATCGTTGTATTGGTAATAATGTTACCGATGTTAACACCACGTAATGTACCCTGAAACTTTGACTATGCAAACATTGGTTAATACTGTACAGTTAGTCCCAAAGCCACAACTTCAAATTTAAACACAGAAATAGCTTTATCATGGAAAAGACAGGTAAGGTTTCAAAGAGATGTTAAGGTTTCCTTGATGCATCTTCTCTGCTGGCACACAGTGCTAGCCATCTCTGTGCTCCACAGCTGAGACAAGAAAATGCACACCAGATGAAGCATGAATGGCCTTTGCCCTCCAAGACATATTTCCTGGATATTCCCAAACATGCAGATCTGAAGACTACTTTTTCTCTCACACTGGTGGAGTAAGAATCTTATCCCCAAAATGTCATCTCCAGTGCAACCTTCACGTTCTTTTCTTTCCACCTTCAGCAATTAAGAAGAAGTTCTGCATCAGGGGGCGGTGGGCATGAACAGGCTTGCAGGAGAGTGGGCACAGCCCCAAATGACAAAGTTTAAGAAAAGTTTGGACACTTCTCTCAGAAATATGGTTTGAATATCCGAAGGTCGTGTGAAGCCATGAGTCGGACTTCATGATCCTTGTGGGTCTCTTCCAACTCACAATAATCTGTGATTCTATGATTCTATGAATTTACTTGCTGCCAGCTACAACAGCTACAAAAATTAAAGTAAGCCAAAAAAATAACAGGAGGAAAATGGGCTTCCTTTGGATTTTAAATTAAAGAACTCCTTATATCTCACTTTCTTTCAAATATGAAGTCATATTACATGCAGCAGGACCTTGTGGCTCTGCAATTACACTTGCAAGAAATACTTGAAGAGAAAATAATCCTACACATCCTCCTTAATAGGATACGGCACAGTGTCCCTCCCAAACAAGTTAGGAAGGGTACCTTAAAGTCAAGGAACTTTTTCTCTGAATAGCATCACCTATTACACTGTCCAAACTGTTTCTATGAAGAGCTCCTGGCTCCTATTTCCAAATTTTCATAATGGTTAAACACAGAAATGCACTGAAAATTGTTCCAAAGAACTTTCAATAGCCTGGCCTGCTTTTGCTTCATTGCCAGCCACACTACATAGACTGCAGAAGGCCGACAGAAAGATTAGTTGTATTTCAGACCCACTATCAGGTTTTTCTCTGAAGGTAGAAAGACACATACAAACTTTTGGATCTGTTTAAAATAAGCTCTATTTTGAGAAGCAGGGCAAATGTGAACCTAAAACTTCAATAAAAAGCAAGAATTAGTTGGAATGGACTGAAGCCTTACAAAAATAGTCATGTAAATTGCTCTGAAGTAAAAACACTGAGTTCTACTCAGCTCTACAAAGTGAGCTCCTGAAATTGCAATCAATTCCTATTGTAATGATGGGAGACAGAAGACCTGCCTCTTAGTCAGCACATCCCTGTATTTCTTCTGCTCCCACTTTTAAATGAAAGAGGGAGAAAACTCGTACAGTTCACAGTTCATTTATTCTTATTTTTAAGCTTACGATGTGCATCTCGATCTGGTCTTGGCCTACAAACAAACTGAATGAAAACCTTATTGAAAATCTGTAATTATGTTCTGCTAGTATTACATTATTGATTTGCTCACATAATATGCAGGACTGGCCCAATTACCATGCAAAAAAAGACTCAAGATAAAGAGGAAAAGTTGATACTATGCAAAGGCTGCACAAATGAAGCATGCGGAGCTTTGCTGAGAGAAAAGTTTGACTTTGAAAACCATGAAAAAGTCTTAATAGCAGAAGAAGTTTATGAGAAATGTTACATCCTAAACTTTCTTATTGTTTCCACTATGAATACTATGAATATTTATAGCTCTGAAGAGAAATACATGTAGAAATCCACAAAGTTTCCGGTCTGCCCAACCCATCAGCACACTCTGGCAATCTATTTCAGGTCTATCTGCTTTCTGTATACTTAGTAAATTTATCATTATTATGCATGACTGCTGGGTGAACACCTGTTATTAAAAACTTAAGTAAACTACATGCAGGCAAAAAGACATCTCTGATGGACTAGTCTTACATGCATTAGCAGGTACAGCCTGTTTCCTTTCTCTTCCCATTAACTACTGAAATTGAAAGAAATGCAAAGATCACTGAAGAAAATAGTGTGTCCCATTGGCAATGATATCCTTCTTAAGAAGACCCCTTTGCACCTAGGATATATTTTCTTGGCAGGTGATCCTTAGTCACGCCTCCAAATGAAATGTTGGTCCTAAGTCAAATATTTTAGTGGGATCAGCCTAGATGTGTGCAATTGTATGTCACAGAATCATAGAATCACAAGGTTGGAAAGGACTTACAAGATCATCTAGTCCAACTGTCCTCCCTTTACCATACCTACAGAAAACCACTAAACCATATCTCCTAGCTCCCTATCCAGACGCTTCTTGAACACTGACAGGGATGGCAACTCCAACACCTCCCTGGGCAGCCATTCCAGTGCCTGACCACTCTCTGAGAGAAGAAGTTCCTTCTTATGTCCAGTCTAAACCTCTTCTGATACAACTTGTGGCCATTTCCTCGGGTCCTGTTTGTTGCCTGGCAGAAGAGGCAAAGCCCCTCCTCATCACAGCCTCCCTTCAGGAAGCTGAAGATGTGCCATCTGAGATATGCCATCTGAGGGAAGGCTGAGTCAATCAGGTTTATTTCTCCCAGAAGCATAAAAGGTAACCTAAAGTATAGTCTCTTAAAAAAAAAAAAAAGTATATATATATACATACATATATATGTGTGTGTGTGTGTGTATATATGTATACATATATGTGTGGGGTAATTGCTGGATATCTCTTTTTCTGCTGCAGAATTTCATTGGAGTTTCTGAAAATAGCAGTTTCTCAGCTCCAAAAGTCCAGCTTCTGGTGTGCAATGAATCAGTACTGCACCTTGTTCTGACACAGAAACCAGAGCACATAAATGGCCTATACAAATTAGCAGTTCCTGACCCTATAGCAGCCATGATGTGCTTATCTTTGTCTTGTGAAAAAAAGAACATTAAAAAAAAAAAAAAAAAAAAGAAAAGAGAAGCAGGCTTCCTGCCTGTAAATGCTGTTGTCAGTACAACAGACTGGGAATGAAAAAGTAGGGTGGACAATAATGATGTACATCAGTAGCTGACCCCCAGCTTTCCTCATCACCCCCACCTTGCCCTGAGAAAACTGCTAAGGGCAAAAAACTGTTCTGAGTGAGAGAAAATAAGGAGTTTCACTAAAACCTCAAAGAAGTAATTAAAAAAAATCAATATAGAGCAGATGGGAAAAAAAGCAAAAGTAAATGACAGCAAATATTGCAGTTTAAAAATGTCGGTGTCTGATAAGGAAAGCTGGAGGAGCCAACAAAATATCAAAGGTCACTGTGTGACAGACAAATGCACATTTTTAAATATACCAGGAGCAACAAAAAAAAAAAAAAGTCATTAAATGGTGAAGATATGAGCACTGATGGAGACAGGGTGAGAGGAAATCACTAGGTATTTAAGGCCAAATGTGGAGGAGGTGTTGGAAGCATGTGGGCAGAGCTACAGTTGTAGTAGAAAACTCACCAACTGTATTAAAGAAGATGTGAGCCAACATCTGCCAGCATAAAACATTTTCACACCAGCAGGCCTGAATAATTTTCACTTAGGAGTATTAAAGGAAAGGGGAACGAATGGTACAAACATTTTTTATAAATCTTAAAAAGCTGGAGAAAGTTCTAATAATTGAAGCACTGGTTTACATTGCGCTCCCTCCTTCCCACATCCCTTTGCAATCTCTGCCACCCACCCATGGAACAAGGGTTAAAAATGGATGTACTGGTTGAAGATCGGGGAGCTGCAGCTGGCTGGGACCTAGAGCACCAGGGTCACCCTAATGGGTCATCAAATATGCCAGTGGGAAGGTAACAGTGAGTGGAACCATTTCTAGTCAGTGTTCTGAAAAAGTGCTCTAGCTGCAGTGCTATTTATTATGTTTATCAGGTGCCTTGAGCACTCTATAAAACCTCTGCTGGGAAAGTCTGCAGATGGCACAGCTGTTGACCAGACTGTAAAAGAAATATTTCAGAGTCATCGGGATAAACAGCCACAGTCTGACAGAAGCCATTTTAACTCCTACAAGTGCAAAACAGTGTATAAAACACTCAAGTCAGCAGATTATGGAAAGAAGGGGAAAAAAATTAAGAAAAACAACCAGAAAAAAAAAGAGAATCTTTCAAGGGAAGAGAATAACAAGACTTTAGAGTTATTCTTTTCCACCTGACAAAATGAAGCATCCCACACCACTCTCATGGCTTTCGTGCAACTTGTACATGATCTAGAGAGTACAAAGCAGTGAGCTGTGCTTATATGATGCTTATGTCCTTTCTGCAGCCTTGGCAATGACATTATGAACTTTTTGTGAACGTTTAGCCATTATGAGGTTAAATGGTCCACTACTGTCTTTGATTATTGTTATAAGTTAGGTTGTTCATAGTATCATGGAAGCGATAGTGCCTTTGGTACCTCTAGCACAATAGGACCATGCTGAATGGTCTGTCTGTGTTAATATACGCTTTTAAGAAGGATGTGGATGCACTATACCTGGAGGTGTTCAAGGCCAGGTTGGATGGGGCCTTGGGCAGCCTGAGCTGGTGGGGAGCAGCCCACCAGGGCTTTAAGTCCCTTCTAATCCAAACCATTCTATAATTCAATGATTCAGTGATTTAGTGTTCTATGGTTCTATAATTCTATGATTCTATGTCAAACACCAGGAAGCATTTTGAACAGTCTCTGAAAAGGAGATGGGGTTAAAGAACACAGCTTTAAATTAGTCTAGCTGAATGATGGCTCCCAAGGAGCCTTGATTACCACATGAAGGTATTTTCATGTGAAAAAATTAGGAGGAACAAGGGATATTTCCATCCTACTGAGAAAGGAACAATAGTGAGAGGTCAGACAAATTTATATTTGAAATATGACATTTCTAAGCAGTGACAATAACAATACTGGAGAGAAATGACAGGGAAAGGGTAACTTTTGTTTGAATAATCAGAAAGTTTTGCAGTGTCACTGAGATTATCTGTTTTAACTCAAATGCTATTATATGTGCAGAAGCCTCTGTGCTGGTTGGGGTGAGAAGAACCGATGAACTGGATGGCTGGAGCTATCAGTGCTGGCCAAGCACCTGCTTCTCTGGCCCTCCTGCATCCTTTGACCAGCCATGACTAAATCTCATGCTTCAGAGCTGTTTGGAAGCATGAAGAAATAGTTTTGGCTCTCAGGATGCCATGGTGCTGTTTTCTGTCCTGTCTTCCTACAGAGCTGCAAAGTCTATAGGCAGAGGGCAAGCAAGGACAGGATAGGCAGATATCTGGCAGTGCTTTTCACTTTGATGCTTGGCAGATTTCTGCATTCTGGTTAAATTGGTCCCTTGCCTGGGGTTTCCTGCAAGTGACTCCAGCTTTCTGCCTTTTTCTACAGCCACACAAATATGGTAGCGCTGACTGCCTCTTGGTGCCCCACTGCTGCGGGGCTCCAGGCATCACCTGCATTTCTGCCCAAGACACAGGTTGGTTTCAGGACACTTAAATTCCTTGTTTGAACTTATCAAATGATACAGAGGCAAAGCACAGAGCTGATTGCAGAGAGAAGCTTGGACAGGACCTCACGACCCCTGGCAACCCATATGGTGTGAGTAAACTAGGCACATGGGTGTGGAGCTGGTGAAAGGCAGTCTATGGGGGAGATGGGTTCTCTCTCAAGACACTCCTTAAAATAAAAAGAAAACAGGTTATTGCAGAGGCTGTCTGCAAGCAAAGCACCTGTAAGACATTTCACTTCACTACACAGGCCAGCTCTTTTTGGCCAGGCTATTGTCCAAGTCTGAACACCAAATACAAATGCCTGTGCTGATGGGAAAGCTGATGGCACACTCTCCACCACCAGTTACTCTCCTTGCTAACAGTGGGTACAGCTCCTCATATTGTGAGACCATGACAACTGATTGGGGATTTCAGATTTTACTGAAATGTAAACAATAGGTAATCCAAATTCTCTTTCATTTGATTGCTTAAACATTGACACTCTCCAACGTGTTATTACTGACTCTAGCCTTGGATTTGTGTGCCAGTTCACTGATACGAATGGGAGCTCTAATTCCTGGTTACAGAATTGCATATATTATGTTTTAGCCATCTGCTCTGGCTAATCAAGGTACCAAACAAGGAAAGTTTGTGCTGTTGATCTGTTTCTCTGGTACAGATGGATGCAGGAGCTTAGGAAATGAGAGCTAAAAACAAGTGTGTTGACAGTGTTTATATTGTATTGACACAGTGGCCAGCAACACAGGATCTAAAACTTTGTGCACTGGCTGAAAGGGATAGAATCACAGAATCCTTAGAGTTGGAAGGGACCTTTAAAGGCCATCAATTTCAACTCCTCTGCAATGAATAGGGACATACACAGCTAGGTTAGGTTGCCCAGCGTCTGATCCAGCCTTGCCTCAAAAGTCTCCAGGGATGGGCCACCCACCACATCTCTGGGCAACCTCTGCCAGTGCCTCACCACTCTCACTGTAAAAGAACCTTTCCTTATATCTAGCCTGTATCTACCTTCCTTAAGCTAGAAACCATTTCTCCTTGTATTACCACAGACCCTGATAAAGAGTCTATCCCCTTCTTCCCTGTAGCTCCCCTTTAGATACTGAAAAGCCACTATCAGGTCACCCCGAAGCATTCTCTTCTCCAGGTTGACAGCCCCAGCTCACTTAGCCTGTCCTCACAGGAGAGGTGTTCCATCCCTTGGATCATTTTTATGGCCCTCCTCCAGACACATTCCAACAGATCCATGTTCCTCTCCTGTACTGAGGACTCCACGGCTGAGTGACACGTGTCTCTGAGCACAATTTCTGCCATCAGCACAGGAAGAACAGTGGCAGAGCCACCATGGCAGCAGCATGGATCCAGTGGTGCCTCCCAGTGCTCCATTGAGAGGGAAGTCTTAGGGATGTCAGTCAAAGCCCCTCACGATTTCCTCTCTGGTTTGGAAGGACTAATCTTCCAGGTAAGATCATAACCATGAATCCAAAACATGCATTCTCCTTATTTGCACTCAGCACACCGAGGGTTGTCGTCGTCACTCAGAGAGTGAATTTCTCAGCCACTATTTTAAAACTATCCTGAGGCTGCACAATTAACTACAACATTGTACATTGCCTCAAAATAGAGTCAGGGAATCATTAGAATTGGAAAAGACCCCCAAAATCACAGTCCAACCATCAACCCATCACACCATGCCCACTAACCATGTCCCTCTGCACCACATCTACACAGTTCTTGAACATCTCCAGGTATGGTGACTCCACCACCTCCCTGCGTGGCCTACTCCACTGCTCTACCACTCTTTCTGAGTATAAATATTTCCTACTAATATTGAACCTGAACTTCCCCTGGTTCAACTTAGGGCCTTTATTTCTCATCCTATCAACAATGGGAAACCAGTTTGGCTTTCCATAGATTTATTTTAAGGTAGCACACCTTATCTCCCTTTTGTGGAGATATAAATGGAACACGTAGACACTACTCCTTCTCTGGACTTGTACACACTATTTAAAGAGGGAGCTGGAGACATCCGAAGGAGAAAAAGGATGAGTCCACAAGCAAAGTTTTTGTATGTTCAGAAACATCTTTCTAGAAATCCTGGATCTGTTTCTTTCCTTCCATTGCTGTTAGTTTTTTTGAGGGAAAGGGTTGTGCGGGTTTTTATTTCTGACATAAACAAACTGATGTATGAGTTCAGAGTGACATCAGGAGACTGCAGCTGTGACCCACTCCCAGGAACCCAGGGCAGTGAGAAGCACCGCTGCAACCCTGCATCCATCCCAGCACTGAGGGCAACATTTCAAAAGTCATTATCATTATTAATGTTCTCATTCTATGCCTTGGAGCTCCCCCAGTTCTGCAACTCCTGCTGCCTGCAGCTTGTCTCTGCAAGGTATGCCACCCAATGTCAGTTTGTGATGCCAACCCACATGTCTCCCCATGCTAAATGCTGCTCTCTTCTCTGACTGGCTGGCAGCAGCTTGGGGCAGCAGGTATTCCTAGTGTTCCAGCCCTAAAACCTGGATAATCTGAGGTGTTTAAAGTAAAGATTACACTTGAAAACCCCAATTATGCTTTACACATGCTGCCATGTGCTTGTAAAAACAGCATTACTCCAGGAATGCTTCACTGCACGAACACTGTGGCATTTCAATTTTTTTTTTACTATCTCTGAAACAGTGGGCAAGTATGATCAGCGCCTGACAGCTTGGGTAATTTAACTGCAAATGCCTAAACTCTGTCAGTCATGTGAGAAACAGTCAATTAAATAGAGACATCTCCCATGACAAGGGTAATTAAATGGGCCACTTTTCCTCCTACTGTGCAAAGATTTTCCTTGATTTCCTGCCACTTGCTGAGCCAGCTTTCCTGCCTGATGTGTCTGAACAGTGTCACATGCTGGACTCCCGATTCCTTCTTTTACTCCGATCTCACTACTGAACCTGTTGGGTTCTGTAGATGTTTCCCTGCACGGCTGAGCTGGCAGCACCACACTTGCAAGGCCACATCTTACAACTTACCTCAGACATGGTCTGCCATGGAACTGCTACAAGTCCCACTGTCAGCATCTATTTGCCCCAGTGCTGATGGTCCCTCCAGAGACCCAGGCAGGCATCATAATGCTGCTCACAGCCAACTCACATCTTGGAAGTTTTCCCTGTACATTTTATTTTCTTAATGATTCTGACATGATTAATATTGGGTCTCAGAGTTCAGGGTGAGAGTTTCCAGAAAATAAAAATAGAATAGTGATATGTGAGCTGACGGAACATAGACATTATTCTTTAAGAAAATTATCCCAGCACTGCTGTTAATATAACAAAACAAAGGCTTCAGTAAACACAGATAAGACCTATTTGTGGTTCAGTGCACAGCAGATAGGATTCATAGAAGTAATAAAGGTAGGATTTTTATTATCTCCCAAGTGGACAGCAAATGCATTCAAAGACAGTAAAATGGTAACTTGAAAATGAGAACACAAAGTCTTCTTTCACACATGATCATTTCCCTTACGGCCAAGTGGCATGAAAATGTGCTCTAACATTTTTGGTTTTGCCCCCAGTGCAGCATGAGAGTTAAAACTATTTAGATTAAGCTGAAGTTGAGAATTTAAAGTCGCCAAAACCCATACTTCCACAGCTGCTCTTTCTTGTGTTGCTGATTTGTTTCAGGTTAAAAAACAAAACAAAACACCATTGATGTGCTGCTCAGTAAAAGCATTTGCAGTATTTGCATTACACAGTGTATAATCAGACAGCAACAAATCTCTCTAATGTAATCTTCTTCATAACACATTTCTCTTTTGAGAATCCCTGGTTGTGTTTAAGAGCCGTTTGGATGTGGTGCTCAGGGATATGATTTAGTGTAGGGTTTTTAGAGTTAGGGTACTGGTTAGGCTGCGGTTGGACTTGATGATCTTCGAGGTCTTTTCCAACCTGGGTAATTCTATGATTCTATGATTCTTTTCCCTACACTTTTTAGAACAACTTAGAGGACTCCTTCAGAAAGACTCCTGGAGAAATACTTATTGTTTTCCTATGATTTTCTTCAGAGCAGGAGAGGTTCCAGCTGTCACAAAGTGTAGGTGATTCTTTACTTGAGAGTTTGTGCAGTTTTCCCACTTTGCCAACACTTTCACAGTAAGTGTCCTGAAGACTTCTATCTGACCATTACTGTGTTTATCATCTGCTACTGGGGCAGACAGTTATTTTTATGTTATCATGGAGCTGCTGTGGACAGAAAGCATATTAGCCGTTCTCTGTGTCTGAAACACAGTGATCTATTTCCACTGAAACCCCGTACATTACACTGAAATTACCCTAAAAACTGAGCAAAAGGTGCCTGCTATTTTAAAGTGGAAGGTTGAGAGGCACAGCGCAGCATACAATGCGTTGCTTAACACAAGGCTATTTCCACTTCTTTTTTACTCAGAAACTGCCCCCATGACATTTTGAGCAGAACAAAATCATAAGGATTTCTCTCAGCAGAAATATTATTACCTCTGTGAGATTTCCTAAGTTTAACGTAGTCACAATGTTTTCCACAATCTATTCTGAATTACCAATACTAGGAACAAGATGTCCTGGCCTCCCTGATGAGCACAGGAGTTCCTATAGAGCAGTCCTGTGAGTACATGTGTTCTGTTTGGAAAGGAAGGCTTAATGCTTTAAAACAATATTCAGATTCAAAGTCTTTTGAATTTAAATCTGAATGCTCTGAGACAATTTTACAGACCCTCACAGCAATCCAAGACAGAGATGGAGTATTAGAAGTGTATCATCTGCAGGAGTCAAACTTTTTCATATAATCTAAAGCAGAATAGTTATTGCATGTTATTTTCACCAAACCTTATTGGAAGACAAAGTTTCCAAACCAACAGCGCAGACCAATTACAATTGACCAAGCAGCAAAACATTTAATAGAGGAAAATGTACTGACTGCAGCAAACTGAGATGCCTGACTTCAGGCATCTTCACTCGAATAATCTGAACATATTTCATGAAACATTGCCTCATTTGGAATTAGATCTAAGGAAGCAAAACACTAGAAAAAATTTATTCTAACTATACTTCAAATTGCTGCTTCAGTGCCTTTGCACATCATTGAATATGGATCAGTTACCTTTCTGGTAGAACTATCTTTTAGTAGAGCTTCCTTCATGAATGACTTCATGAATCCCTCTGGGCCTGACCTACTCTCAGTGTTCTTTTAATTAAGTTGGTCTACATGCTAAACTGCACAAACATTTAGTGTAACCTAGAAAAAGTTACCTGCATTTACAAAACTCCTCAAGTTTTGTGCCAATAACCACCCAAAATTAAATGAAGTTGCTCTTTGTCCAACACCAGGTTAAAAGTGCCTCTTATGAGCAATTTGACATGAAAATATCCATCCGTAATTGTGCATTTTACAAAATCAAGGCTGCAGCAGCAAGCTTACCTGTCAGCTGAGAGAGCAGTGAGAGTGAAGACTGACACCCCTACAGAAGTCAGCTGTATGAAGGGAATGAGCTTACATCCGATCCTGCCAAACAGCCACTCATCAGCAAGGTACCTGCTGGCATCCACGGGCACACAGGTCACTAACAGCAGCAGGTCTCCCAGAGCCAGGCTGGAGATGAACAAATTGGGGACGTTTCTCATGGATTTCACAGTACAGAAGATCTTAATCAAAGTGATGTTACCAATAAGGCCTATTAAAATGATGATCCCGTAAATGGTGGGGATGGCGTAAAGGAAGGCTGGGTAGAACCACTCGTCACTGAGGACGGAGAGATTTGCACTCTGGTTGGCAGAGATGTTGTAGAGGATGAAGTTATCAGGTTCCAGGTCCAGCAGCAGACACTCTCCAGATGCCATTGCCCTACTTTCCTCTTTTCGGAAGACAACTTTCTTTGAAAATCCTCAAATAGTTGTTTCTTTTCTTTCCCTTAAACTTTGTCACTTCTTGGTTGCTTGAAACAGACGGAAGAGTTTAAAAGTCATATCACCTTGTGACACATATCAAAAATAAATAGAACAAAAAGCCCCCACACATTGCTCAACAGTACTGCTTCTGTACACTGAAAGGAGAACATTTTCTAGCAGCGTCTGAATCCCGGAACTTGCCTTTTGCTCATTGCCTTGACTTGCTGTTAACTGTTCCTCAGCTCTGTCAGGCCGGTTATCAAACCCAAAGACCAGTCAGTGGGAAGCATTTTCAACAAGAAGGTTAGCTAAATTCCCAGCTTTAGCTCTGCCAAGCAGAGCAGAGTCTGAAATAAGGGAATTAAAACCAGCAATAACTTTCAGTAGCGGCAGTCACGTTGCATTCCCCGACTCCTGCAGCTCTCAGCTCTTGTGCTCCACAGCCGGATTTAAAGTGAGGGAAAAGCACTTCTCCTCCGACGGCTCGGATCCTATAGGTAGGATTTTCCGGACGTCAATTCCCCCCCGGCTTCCCATGATGAGAGCGGGCTGGCTGACACGAGCGCACTCATTCCGAGGGAGCTGCCGGCAGCGTCGGGGAATGCCAGCCACCTACTGGACGATCCCATCACTGCCTGGTAGGAGTAACGCGAGGAAAGAAAACCCCGGTTAACTCTTTAGATGAAAAAAATAAACCGCAGACTCTGCTCTCTGACACCTCTTGAGATGAGGGTCACCGCCTCAAGCAAAGCTTCGTTTATTTCGTGCTGCGGATGATGTGATCAGAAAAGCAATTCCGCCCTCTTAAATGAGATCGCGCTTTATTCATTGTTCACACTCCGGTATTCACTGTTCCAGTGAAGGAGCGTAATGATAAGGAGCCAAATTCATCCCCCAGGGCAAATGAGCTGAATAAAGCCAATTAAGATAAAATCAGTAACACAGTTAAGATAAGCAAATGAATATTAGCACTGTGCACCTGCAGTTAGCCAAGGAAGCCAGAACTCCATACACTTTTAATTCATGTTTTTATTTGGAGACAACAATAACAAAGGACAAAGTTTACCATTAGGTGCAATCACTACTATTTACAGGGTACCCACCAAACCCACAACTGTAGCTAACACAGCAAGGAGAAACTTAGTACGTAACAGTCTGAAAATACTTTCTTAGAGCTTAATTAAGATATAACCAGCACTGATGCCTTACTGCTTTAGAACGAATAGGCAATTTATGGTTGTATACAAGGACTTTCAGGACTGCAGAGAAATACAGTTAATTTGTAAACCAGCCTGCAGAATTAAATGGAGCTGTAATTTACATTTCCCTGTGCGACTGCCCACTTTTGCAGGCAAAAGAATGTTTTACCCATGTAGAATGGCCTGGGAGTGAGGGGGGAGGTGATTTGAATCAGACATAAGACAATAAAAGTGCGACCAGCAGTTTGTTGAGAAAAGAAATATTCCAGAATATGATCTGGAAAATATCACTGTACTTGAGAGCCATGGCCCAGAATAGGATCATAGAAGTGAGACACTGGGAGCTGTTTTCCTGCCTCTTTCTTGTGACCCAGGTCAGTGTTTTCAGCTGCTTCACCGCTGTTCACTCTCAGTCAACAACAGACTTATGTGTACCCTTAAGTAGGTGGAAAACATATGTTTTCAAACTGAGTACCTGAGAGTGCTGAACTGAGAGCTTAAGGGAATAGAAGCCAGATTTCCTGCTATTCCTTTTCAGGCAAAAGTCTGATTTTAAAAATATACCACCATTAAAAAAAGACAAAACAGTGCTGCCTGATCCATGTGCACAGGTGGAAACACTTTGGTGGGCTGGGACCAGCTCAGTGCAGGCTGCCAGGTGGGACAGAGCTCAGACAGCATGGTGCTCAGTGCAGCATAACATATGCTGAAGGCACAGGGAGACGTCATGGGGCTACCAAAACAGCCTGGCCATATTTTGTGGCAGGACACCTCCCTCAGCTCCCCCAGTTTTATTGAGAGACTGATCAGAGGAGTTCCTCTTTGATTTCCAGGTTTTGTTATAAAGTTACACTGCTGGAACAGAGGGAGAAGCCACCCAGTGTAATCCTGATGGATCCCTATGTTTGGCAACTTCCCACCAATCCCTTCCTGCCCCAAAATGAATGATAGACTTTGGGATCTGTCAATCTGTTGCTGAGAGCCTAAACAGCTCCAGCTCTCACTGCTAGGCTTTAATCTTCCGGATGGACAATAAAAAGGTGCATTTGCCAAAAACCCTCTAACAGAGCCAATAAGACGCGATTCATCACAGTTTAAATGGTTCTACATTGAAATCTTTCATATTGTTACATAGTGGAGGGAACAAAGCCAAGAAAGGGAAAGCACTGCTAGAACCACTTGCTATCTTCCAGCAGGCTGTGGTGTGTTCATGCTTCTTTTCTTCTGAGGTGAGTGCATGCAGTTCAGCCTGTGCCCCAGGTGTCTCCACCAGTGATGAAAGATGTTCTTGTGACCTCTGAGGGGATTCACTTCTCCTTTGTAAAAGGATTTAGATCGTTTCATGGTGCTTTTCAAGTCTTAAGTTACATATTTCTAGTTCTTGCAATTGATAAACACAGGTTTCTGGTTTTAGGACATTTTTGGCTGTTGAGAATGAGAAATGGAAAAGACATGAAGAAAAGGAAAAAACTAAACGCCTAAAAAACCCAACAGATCCTGTGAAGCCTGGAATACAGTTTAAATTATAAAAACATTCATTGTTTATGTCAGACTTAGTAGACTCCTTTGAGTTATGTGCCTGCTACCAACATGTAGAACACAGGCATTATTTAGACTGTCAACAAGTGTTCCCATAAGTATCTGAGGATATTTCCCAGAGATGTTTTTGTCTCTTTGTAATTTGCATATGCATCTTTCATAATGAGATGTTTTGCTTGTTATAAATTATTTTGTCTTCCCTGAGCAAGCAAAACATGTAGCCATTTCTACAAGCATAGGCACCTCTGCTACAGAGTTCATTTCAAGCTCCCAAGTCTCTCTCCAAGGAAAGATAAGCACCATTAGCCATGTTTTGCCAGAGGTAACCTTCATGCATGAGAAGAAAAAGAGTGGTTTGCACAGAGTTACTTAACAAGATGCTGGCAGTGGTGAATAGAGTAACACAGATCTCCCCGCTCCTGCATTGCAATGCTTTTCTGCTGGACTACAAGAGATTCCACAGATACTTTGAATAGATGCTTTTTTCAGCTCTCAACTTCTACCCAGCCTCTGAATGAGAAAAGAGACAAATGCATTTCTCCTTAATTTTGCATAGTAGAGTAAATTTGTGAAAGAACTTAGTGAGTAAAATTTTCAAAAGAAGTTAAACTTACTTGAAAGGTAATGAATTTTAGGCTCCTACATTGCTCATAGACTCACCAACTAGAAATGAAGCCAGATTTCCAAACAAACACAATGTGCACTGAGGGAAATATACAAGGACTCGTTTTTCAAAGAGCTCAATGAGCTGCAGCTGCCACAGAGAGAGCCACAGGCAGATTTTCAAAGAGCTCAAACTCTCATTGCCCTGAGATCTTTGGAAAGGCACCGATCATTTATTCTTTGTATATAGAATATGTATTCTTCGTATTCCTCATAAATAAGATTTTCTGGGTGGAAATCTAGTGCAACAAGAGTTTTCTAAGTTGAAGCACAGAAGTCACCTGCTGTTTGGACCTTGGAGAAATGAAGATGTGGGACCCCTTCCAGACAGAAGAGAAACCTTGCAGGCATCGGGTACTGAGACTGATGGCAGCCCCTGTGAGGCCCCACATGGATGCTGCCATGGCCACCTGAAGACCCTGCAGCTGGCTGAGGCCAGCAGCACTGGGGATCATCCCACAAAAGGCATGTTCTTTCTCAAGAGTGTCACTTGCATTATCTTGCCACACATGACCGTCCTTGTGGTGGCTTCCTGTGCATCTCTTTGGAGGAGAAAGATAAACTCCCTTTCCAGTGACCGTGGATTGCTCCCTGCTGAGCTCTTGTCAGGTAGCATCTATTGATTTACCAAATACTCTCCTTCTGCAAATTATTCACCTATCAGAGGGAACAAGGTGACAGAAAGCATCCTTCTTATGCTCTGTTCAAGTATGGTCTTCATTTTTACTGCTGTCACCATTACCCATTCACATTATACTCTGTGTCTCAGTTCACCTCTCTGTTTCAGTCACTGAAGTTAGCAATAACTGTTCACAAAAGGGTAATTTCCTAGCTGAGTTCATTCCAGAGATCTGATTTACAGCAGAGCTTTACAGGCTGTTAATTGTATTAAAAAATTATTTCTTGAGCAATGATCCAGACTCATCTCTGCATAATCTGGAGGTCAGAGGGGCTGGAGATGAAACAAAATAGAACTCTTTTACAGAAGTCCCTTGAGTGGATACCATGAGATAGTTTATTGTATGTGCAAATATGGAAATGAAGCTGTGTCAGACTTGCTCTTTGGTCGAGCAGCCCTGCTGCAGATGAATATGCAAGCCACACGATGTGAAGCACTCCCACTGTGCCTTTGAAAACAGCTTACCCATCCTAAATTAAACAACTCCTTCAGCTTGTTATTGAACTTCATAAATCACGTACTCACTCCCAGCATCTCATCATGACATAAAGTCATCAAAAACTGAGGGGATGTGGGGATGTCTGAACTGGGTAGCACCTATGTGATCACAAAGAAGGACAGATCTGAAGGAGAAAGCTTTTAAATACTTAGTTATAGGAATCTCCTACCAGGCTTGAAGAGTAGAACAAGCAAAGTAAAATGACACCTGAAAATGCAGAAAGTGAGAGAGGGAGATTGTGTGGTGGAGCAGCAGAAGGAAGGAACCAGCCTGTGCTTTGTAAATGTGGGATGGAAAGGGACTTGAGAATGCCTGTGTGAGATGTTCTGATGGGCAGAGCGGCAGGAAAGGGTGCATGAAGAGTGTGGTATGAGCTACGAGAATAGAAAATGACCTTTGCAGCTACCCTATGCACATACTGAAAGAGCAAAACTGAATTTTTTAAAGAAGAAATGAGTTTGTGGATACAAATGGTTCAAAGGGCAAAAGAAGGCTATGAAGGGAAGAGCACCCTGAAGCCCCTCAGACATCTGAAGGAGGTCTTTATTTAACTATTGCAAGGCTGTAGAGGAATGCTAGAGGCCAAAACATCTGTGTTGAGGCCTTCAATTAAGAGCATCAGACCCTAGATGGATCACTTTGTAGGCATTTTTAGATACTGATTTAAGATCAACACCTCCCTCTGGCCCCTGGCATGCAGAACTGGTGTTCAGGACCCATCATCCCTGGTAGCTCCTACCCTGAGCTGAGTGGTGCTGATGGGCTCACCCCAGTTTCACCCCTTTCCTAGTGCCCTCCTGTGGGTACTTAAGGTTTGAAACTTTCACTTCCAGTGCTGATGCTGAAAAGCAGTTGCTGCAATAAATTACTGCTATTCTTCCCCTTTTTGTAATGAAAGATGTACTGAAGATGTAATTTATTATTTAAAAAAAAACTTAGTTGCCATAGGAGAGAACAATTCTCTTGCTAACAGAATGACAGAGAAAGTTGGTAATATTGTTATTAGTAATAATAAAAAGGGTACTTTGAGAGATAGGAAGAAGAGAAACACCACAGTGTAAACTACTTATTTTAAGGAAAAAAAAAAAAAAAAAAAGAAGTAAGATTTGTTGTCAGCAAGATGATTCAAAATTTTTTTCCAAAGCTAGCTTGCAAAAGTCACCAAGAAATACACTGAAGAAACACAGCAATGTGATATTATCATTTACCATCCTTATACTGTACCTGAGGGATGTTTTAGGAAGCAAATCGCACAGCACAGAGACATTCCATAACAATAACTCTGAGCAAATTGTTTTTCTTGACATGTAGTATCTGATTTGCTTTTTATTATCTTCTCTCTTATGTGAAGGAGAAGAGATCTCAGATAAAGTCAGTGATTTGCCTCTGAAGCTAAGCAGAGTCCGGCTGCATTTGTGACAAGTAGGACTGAGCACACTCTCTGTCAATGCTTTGCCCCATGTTGAGACCTGGGTGAATCCTGGTATCAGCCATGCACCTCTTGGCGCAGACCTGCACCCTGTGCTGTGACACAGCAGCTTCCCATGGGGAAGAGGAACAAACAAACAAACAAACAAAATCCAACAAATAGAAATAACAACAAAACCCAAACAATTGAAATCCTTGCAGAAATGCTGAGGGTAATTTTGTTTGAGTGTACAGCCACTAGAGGACATGGGCAAAGTGTGCTTGTTGCTCAGCAGCACAGGAACCCCTATCTGTACATGAGCAGGGATTGCATAGTGCAGGGCAAGCAGTGTCTGCAGAGCTCACTCAATATATCTTCTAAGTCTTCTGCATGTACATTGGCATGTCCCCTTGATAGAGGCAGTAGCACATGGAGGCAGCTCTCCATGCTTCACCTCTAGAAAGGTGATTGTTCCCCTGTACTCAGCACTGCTGAGGCTGCACCTCAAGTACTATGTTCATTGTGGGGCCCAGCACTGCAAGAAGGACATGGAGGCCCTGGAGCATGTCCAGAGAGGGGCGACAAGCCTGGTGAGGCGTCTGAAGCACAAATCTTATGGGGAGCAGCTGAGGGAACTGGGATTGTTCAGTCTGGAGAAGATGAGGGTCAGGGGAGACCTTATTGCTCTCTGCAGCTGCCTGAAAGAAGATTGGGTGTGGATTGGCATCTTCTCCCAGATAACAGCGATAGGATGAGGGGGAATAGCTTCAAGTTGTGCCAGGGGAGGTTCAGGCTGGATATTAGGAAAAATCTTCTCTGAAAGAGTGGTGAAACATTGAAACAGGCTGCCCAAGGAGGTGGTGGAGTCATTGCCCCTGGAGGTGTTTAAGAAATAAGTAGATTTGGCACTGAGGGACATGGTCAGTGGGCACAGTGTGATGGATTGGAGCTTTGACTAGATGGTCTTAGTGATCTTTCCCAACCTTAATGATTCCGTGATTCTGTGATTCTGTGATTCTGTGATTCTGTGATTCTGTGATTCTATTCTGCCATGGCATGACTCTTAGTTGAATGTATTTTCTTGTGGAGAAAAATGCCCTGGAGAGCAGGGCTGGATGACTCCCTCTCAATCAGGGCAGTAACTCTGATCTCTCATTTGACTCCGGGTATCAAGATACTACATAAGAGATTAATTAGACAATTCCCTTATGGGAAATCTATGTCCCTGCAGGAGACAGAAGCCTAGCGGGAGCAAAGAGCAGACACTGGAAGACAAAGAATACCTTTCACAAAATCATTGTCACGGTTTAAACAAAATCTACCTGTGTCTGTGACAGGGGGCTGTGGGCCCTGCAGGGGCCCTAGCCCGAAAGGAAAAGTTAATTAGGAAAAGAAAACAGTGGCAACGATCTAAGGAGGCACACTTATTTACTAAATACTATATCGGAATACAGAATAACACAATATAATACAATATAACTGAAAATTGAGCTAACAAATCAAGCAAAATAGGAGAGAGAAATGAGTCCCAAAACCGAGAGGCCTACTGTAAACTCTAGGCGACACGGTGAAGGCTCCCACACACTCCCCTGAACGCCAGAACTCGAAAGACGTCAGTCTAGCCTGCGGCAGAGATAATACAGTGTCCAGGTCCTGTGACCCATCTCTGACCGTGTTGTTCTCTGGGAGATGTAGTCTTCTTCTGTAAGTTGCAGATTCAGTAAAATTATTCATGCTTTATATGATGTTATGATGTGGAATACTGTTAGTAAAATTACAAAATTATTAAACCATGACATTCATGAATAGAGCCCTGCTAAAGGGTGGGCTATGAGAGTGTTTGGAAAGCATTCCACGCAAACACTTGAAAATAAGACCACTCTCTGGGACAGAGAAATGACTGTGACTTTGCCACCACACTCCTGGAAGGACACAG
The DNA here is from genome assembly GCF_054131305.1 of Coturnix japonica. Taxonomy (NCBI): domain Eukaryota; kingdom Metazoa; phylum Chordata; class Aves; order Galliformes; family Phasianidae; genus Coturnix; species Coturnix japonica. The sequence goes on from NC_140663.1 coordinate 111,613,018, forward strand.
AAAAATGGGAAAATGAAGTGCCATTAAAGTGCTCTGCTGCACTGAACTGTGCTGATGGGTGCCTTGATTTGTAAGATACTTTTACAGCAGTGAGAAGAAGAAGCAGAAACTGGGCAGCACTCCCCCCGCTTGTCTCAATTTATTTGAACTCTGCATTTAATTTGGTGGGCTATGCTCCCTTATGCCCACCATCCATTGACACAATGTATCTTTTTTGCTTTATATATCAAGATAGCATCTATCTGACCTGGTCAGTCTCTATTGGTAGACTCCAGCAGAAAACTTGTTTTTTGACTTGAGTGGCCGAACAATAAATTACAAGAAACACGATGTAGTACTTCAGAGTGAATGACTTTGAGTAATCGTGCTCATACCTGATGAAATCCAACCAACATGTTTCCAGTAAGAAAAGCAACCTTGGAATCATGGTGATTAATTTTCTGAGAACATCATCTTGATGCACACAAACCTAAAGGTAAACAACAAGTAAGGAATGATGAAGGAATAAGTATGGAATGAGTCATTCATTTTAGTGTCTGGGCTTCCTGCCCTTTATATATCATAGCACTAATTGCATTAAAGAATGGCAACTGCTCTGCATGGCATGAAATGCTTTAATCTGCATTTGCCAGCAGTTTTCACAAGGTAGTGCTTGAGGCAGTAGAAAAACTGGGCGACGATGAAGCACTGTCTGGCAACCTTTATTTTTTAGTATTCCCTAAGGTAAATGTTCACATTATTTCATGCTGAGAAACTAGCTATATGCTCAGAAAACCCTGGGGATTATTGTCATATCTCCAGAAGCCATCTGTGGGCTGATCTCAAAAACACATAAATACTTTTGGCCAAGACCTTCAAGAACATTTAGGAACTGAAATCCCACTGGGACCTCATTGAGAGTTAAGTATACTTTGTGAATCTAGTCATCTACAGGTATCAGTTATAGATAAACAGAGCTGATGAAACCTGGATTAAATTTTAAATAACATTGTTTGGATGTTCATGACATTTAGAAACTAATCAACATTTGGACATATCCAAGGCTTACATTCTGTGATGGAAGCCAGTATTTCAGCTGTAAAGACAAGATATGAGACCTGTGCTCTGCCTATGCACTAAGCAATTTATCACTGTCAAGGATATCCCCAAATCATCATATTCCAACATAAGATGAAGGTTATGTTTTCTCAATATTTATTCTCAGGTTTGGATGAGAGAATTGGTATTTGATGTAGTCATCACATTGCTGACACTTAAAAGAGCTCCCACCTCTGCCCACCAGAGAAGCTTGCCTTGCCAGCTGGAGGTGCTGTTTGCTAAAGAAGTCAGAATATTACCAAAACAATTAAAATGTAATATCTGCTACCAACATTATTTGATATTCTAATAAGCCAGGCATAAAGGCAATGAAAGGGAACTGCAATTTGAGACAAATATGGATTCCTATGATAACAGATATGTTTTTAGTCTCATGTTCAGTACCCCTGAATGACATTCCAGTCCTTTTTAAAATCCAAATGAGAACAATGCAATCAAATTTCTGCAGATTCATTATTTGCATAAATGAAAAGTATTTCATTTCAATGTTTTTCAACAAATTCAAATTAATTGTTTTCAATTCAACCAAATAAATATTTTCATTTCCCATGATGTAAAATTACTGAGTGTAAACTTAATCTGGGGAGCAAACAAAAAAATCTTATGGCATCCTCCACTATGGAAAATACATCTAGATCCATAAAAGAAATTCCACTACAAATCACGATTATCTATAACAGAGGATTGGTGGGGAATGTAACTTAATATATATTTATAATTGCTTCTAAATCTGACATTTCTGATCAGTTCAGGAAAACCGATGATTCCAGTCTGAGCTAACCCAGAATTAAAACCTTGATTTAAAGTTTCCTGATAGAAGTGTGGTTTTGTTTTCAGCCAGACATTCTTATGAAAAATATGAGAGTTCCTGTTGCTTGCTGTGTATGTTGTGCTGTTCCCATCCCTGCTGTAGACTACACAGTCATCATTCTGCCCTTAAAGGGAAATAAAATTCAAACCGAAATAAATAGACATCAAGCCTTGAGGAAAAAGGAAAAAAAAAAAAAAAATTTAAAAAAAAGAAAAAAAAAAGAAAAAAAAAGTAAAGTAAGTAATGTAAAAGAAATGCGCAGGCTCTTGAATCACTTTGGAACAATTTATTTAAATGCATCCTGCAACAAACTGCTGTTTTATCAGTTTATGAACAGTTGAAGGTTGACAACTGTCCCGTGCAATACTGACTTAAACAAATGGATCAGACAGCAATACTGCCAAAGAAATTTGCAGCTAAATACCTGCTGGTTTCAGTGAATGATGACCACAAAGTAACAAGAAATAATAAGAGATTTTGAGATTCTGTGGAATTTAGATGCTTCAGGAAGCAGAGGGTTTAAAAACAAACAGAAACAAAAAGTTGGGAGTTACAACCAATTGAAATAACATTCAAAGCCTTCCACACCCTTACCAAACCAGCCTATCAATGTAACAAAGTGTTCAGCAGTCCCAGCATGGCAATGAGTGGCCAACAAGCCGGTGAATTAAGTGATCTTATCTTACCCATCAGCTCATTGTCTCCCTGTAGGGGTAGGACACGCTTCAGACTCTCACTGACACAGTCTGGGGACAATGCTTAAAGAATTCCTCTCTCCTCTCCAATAGCAGCACCTTCCTGCAGAGTGCACTTCCTCCAACATTTTGCTGAGAAGGAAGAGAAAGGTAAACAAGAAAATTATCGCCCAGCAGGGAGGAAATATGCGCTGTAGGGGGTCTGGGAATGGGTGGGAGCTATGTATCTCAAGATCTCTGCTGCAGCCCTCCCTGTGTGAAACTGCATCCTTACATCAGGCTCTGTAGTGTCAGCTTAAGAATGAGCTCTGTTACAGGAAGGCTAATCGGAAGCCCCATTATGGTCTCAAGATGTACCAGGGGAGATTCAGATTGGATGTTAGGAAAAATTTTGTCTCTGAAAGAGTGGAGAGGTGCTAGAATGGGCTGCCCAGGGTGGCTGTGGAATTACTGTCCCTAGTAATTCAAGGAATGTTTAGATGTGGTACTAAGGAACATGGTTAGTGGGGAAATACTGGTGGTATTTATATATACCCAAATACCGGTGGTATCCACCGGACAGTTGGATTGGATAATCTTGGAGGTCTTTTCCAGCCTTGGTGATTCCATGATTTCAAGATTCTGTACAAGGATGTGGTGCATTCAGAGGGGTACTTTGTATAAGCAACTTCTGCAAATATGTGGGCTGACAGATATTCAGAATGGTTTGGAAATATTTTTGAGATATAAGCTTTAATGACCTAATAACAGGGAAAAAAGAAGGGGAAAATCAATCATTTGCAGCAAGCAATTAGATTAGATACAGAGAAGGCAGATGAAAGGTGAAAGCTCTGAAATAGAATTACAAGGATTAGCTTTTGTCCCAAAAACAAATTGTGCATTAGAAGAGAAGATAAATGTGTAAGATTTGTCAGGTTTTCTATAATTTGGAGCATATGATGGCTTGCAATGAGGCAGAGAGCCAATTCTGATCTCATCCTGGTTTTCTGATGGCATAACTTTCCTGAACTCAGTGGCTTACTGTCCTGATTTACCATAAACATTTACAAAGTAATGCTCAGCAAATTGTATTCTGTGTTTGTAGCAACTGTAGAGGGAGGCAAGACTGAGGTGAAGAACTACGCATGCACTTGGAAAATCTGACCCTGAATCAGAAGAAATCTCAGTACACTTGGTGATTAAGAAAGGCACAGTTTGCAGCTTCCCCTCCATTTCTGGACAACCCATTCATAAACGTGTTTGTAAACATCACTGGGAAAACAGATTACAAAATATTTTAGGGAATGACCCAATGGGTATGATTTACAAAGAACATCAGTTCAGTAACATCATTCCACTAAAAATATAGTTCTTCTATGGCCACTGTTTCCATCTCTGGATGTTATCTGCATTAAAGTAAGAGATACAGGAGATCCTTGGAGTTTACAACCATAACAGAGGCTGCAGTGCTACACTGAGACTGCCAAATAGAAAGATGTTTCAGAAAGATCAATATACCTCCAGCTAAAATAAACTCAAAGTCATCTTAAAACAGTACCTGCATTCAGGTACATATTGACAAACCTCAACACTCTTTTCTAAGCTTTGGCAAGTCAGTGTTCTACCTTATTTATCTGAGGAAATGAATTAGAAGCTTACCAAGCAGACAGTAAAGCGGGTGGGAAATAAATGATTTGGAGTTATTTCCTCAGCATAGCATTGTGCTTCAGTAGAAATCATACTCTTTATAATCCCAAATAAGTGGCTTCTGATACAATAAAGCAACAAACATAACTACTGCCTTTTCTGTATTTCATGGAAGTAGTCCTATTATCTACCTGATCACGATGTTAGAAGAGACAGAAATGCAACAAGATGAATATATTACCCTTGAATTTCACTGAAACTTTAAATAAAACAAGGGACAAAAATGTCTTACAAATGCTTTGGGGATCTTTTACTGAAGTAACATGTGGAAACACTTAACAGGAATGGGAACTGTACTTGGAAGGGCATCATGCTCAAATCCCTTTCCTCTGACATGCACAAACAAGCTATTTACTCACTTTGTAGTGATTTTCATCCACCACATAGTCCACATATCAACATTCTTCTAGCTTCCCTGTGTTGCTGATTTGAATACAGTACTCTGTGCTAGCAAATGTAGAAGAGCTATTAATAACTGACAGTAAATTTGTGTTTATAGTCTCCACCTGAATTAAACCAATCTGATCATAATATGCTTGTGTCTGCTCAGTAGTTATATGTCACTTTTAAAAGAGCTTCACATTTCAGAGATCATAGGGCAGGAGCTACAACATTAATACTTACTCACACAACACTGGACTTCCAGGCATTAGGGAATATGCATTTTTTCACATAAATGTAAAATATAACACAAATCCCCAAAGAAAGTTATACTGATATTTGGCAGAATTTTCTGCTAATTGAATTCCCTCTCAAAATATTCCTGATCTTTTTGGTGAAAGCATGTGTAGATGTTGTACTGTTGTGTACATGTAAATCTTCTGAAATGTCACATGAGTGGTCTGAGCAATAAAGATACAAATTATGTACATACGGACTTAGCACTCCTATAATTCTCAGGTCTTGGTCCACTGATAGTCCATGCTGCATAAAACACAATCCCCCTGTGGAAAAAGGCAGTTTCCATGGACTGCCCTCAATAGTCACGCTGAGTAAGGCTTCACCAAGTTTACCTCTTTTAACCCAACAAGATCTTCCAATGCTATTTCTTTGGGTCTGATACCCTTAGATATTATCCAGTGTTCTTATGCCACCCCTTCCCAAAGCACAGCCTGCATGTTCCAATTTATTTCCACGTAATCTACAGCAGGTACAAAGAATACAACACTATTTTATAGAGTAAGTTCTTAGCTACAAAACACTGTCAACACCATTAGCTATGCATATTCAGAATCACAAAGTAGAATAGTCACTCAGAAAAACAACTGTTCTGCTTGGATATTTGACTCAGAGAAGAAAGCTACCAGAGGAACTTGAACTATCAACATCTGTACCACACCAGTGAAGCTGCCACACTGCAAATGCTTGTTAAAACTCGGGTAGTAACTGGGAACAAAAGCATCTTTCAATCACCTTCTGTAAGACTAAGTTATTAAGCTAATCCAGCCTGATCTTTTGGGCTTGCCAAAATATAGATATACTAATGTGAAAAAAAAAAAAAAAAAAGAAATAAAAAAAAATGCCATGTAAATAAAGAGTAGAAATAATTATATGATTTGCCTTCTAAGTCTAAAAGTTATTGAATTCCTTAGATGAAAAAATAAATAAATAAAAGCACAAGAAACTAGTATTAAGAAAATGTTTTGTTGCTGCTTAGTTGCAACTTAACTCACTTGAAATGGTCAATTTGCATTAGGCAGTGCAGAAAGAAACCAGTTAAATGTGATGCAGTTAAAGTGAGACCATGTCCACTGTGGTGTATAAAACAGCTTTCAGATAGATTCTACCTAACTCAACCACAAAGCTTCAGTGACATATGAGAACTCAGCAAGGACTTTGTTGGTCTTTTTCAAACTCATAGTAGTCAAAGAGAAGTTTTCCATTACCGTGCATAGGCTGAATGGTGAATGCTGTGTGTCAGTGACTAATCAAAGTATTTTTCCCGCTATGAAAACCCTGCCTAAATGGAACATTAAAGATGGTAAGTTCCTTGTATGCTGAAAGTTACCCTACATTTCCCATACGAGAAACTAATTTGATACTAAAGAACCAGAAAATCTAGACAATGTTCCTATGAAATGTCTGTGAGGTAGATGGTACATGTTTTGACAATGACCTCTGTGTGTATAAAGGCAATTTGAAGTGCTCTTTTTATCTAGGCTAACACAGCAGGAGCCTTAACTCACTGCCCAAGCTGTTCTTTCACTCAGAATGAATACCAACTGCGCTTGTTCAGTGTTTCATGAGGATAAACTAACTCACAGTGCAAAGCTATGAGAAAAAGCCTTCCATGCTGAGAAATCTCTTCTAAAATCTGTCTGTGAAGTTCAAGGACCGTTACTTACAAGAACAGGAAATTTGCTCTGAGTTTCAGAATGCAACTATAAATGTTTCCAAACCTTTATAATTTAATCTGAAAAGAGTGATTTCTTCAGTTCATAAAACTGCAGAATTCCTAAGCAGCCAAGTCTACCCAACTCAGGTCTGAGGAGCAATGCAGGTCCCAGCAGTATCTGCAGAACCCCTTTGTGCCAATGAACTAAGCAGTGATGCAGATATAACAATCCCAGAGAGATACTTTCTCCTTTGTTATGTCCTCACTTTCGAAAAATGTGGTTCTCTGTCCCAAAATGATTAACAATCATCTTCAAATTTTGGAAAGAAATAAGACTGATGAGAAACTGGATCTACAGAAATCAACATTAGAATGGACAATGACTTCAGCACAGGCAGGATTATTGTCTTCAGTGAAAAAGCATGTGCTAGTGGGGCATGGGCTCCCACTTCACTCCTAGGATCAGTGCCCACTGCAAGCACACATTACGGCAATGGAACATCCTTATGTTTCTCACCCCAGATTTTCATTTTCTTTGCATTCCTGAGCCTTGAACTCTCTGTTAACACCTTTGGCTCTGCACCTTCCCCTGGCATTACTCCAAACAGCCTATCAGTAATATTTTTCATCATCTTACCCTTCCTTGGTTCAATGGAGCCATTATTATTTGTATTGGAGTTGGCCTAAATGACTTTAATCAAGAGGAACTGGCATGCTGGCCAACTCTCTGCAGATACTTGTCAGAGATTAAGGACTGCCATCTTTTCTGTATTAGATGACAAGATTTTAAAAACTGCCCCTCTCCTTGCCTTCCTCAAGTTCATTTTTTTCATTAGAAATAGATGTGAAAGGATTTTGGACTTTTAGATTAATTCCACAGGCTGTAGTTCTGCAACAGGGGGACAGATGCAGAGTATGATTTATGGTCCTTTACCTAATTCATCTTTGGGGTTGCTTCCTTTTAAGCTCAGACATCATAGATATTATGGTATAAGGATATACATATCTGTTTGATTGTGCAATGAAAGTTGGGTATTTTTTTCCTTATAGATGCAGTTCTTATTAGATAAAGGAGAAAGGAGAAAGGTTTAATTATGGAATTTCTGTTGTTTAATTAGAATGTTAGAGAAATACCAGTCTCAGCCAGATAAGCAACTCCTTATCAATGTCATCATTCAGCAACTTCATGGCCATTACATCAAACACCTGTGAAGTACACAGAAACTCAGCTTTCTTTCACTGAAGACAGAAGTAGACAATTTCAATGGATTGAGACAGCTAAAGCTCACCTCACCCCCCTTCATGACAATCATCAATCTTTGGTGTGTTACCTTTGACACATATACTTGTTCAGAACAGCAGTTCACTTTGTCTCCAAGAAGTAAACACATATAAAACGTTACTATGCAGTGAAAAGAAAAAAGTTGTAAATAAAACTCTTGACCACTCTGGAAATGAAGATTTTTCTATTTAGAAAGAAAAAAGAAAAAAAAAAAAAGAAAAAGAAAAAGAAACAGCTGCAAGACATTGTCGTGATCCATGCTCTCTCAAGGCTCTTACACTGTCTTGCTGCATCATGCAGCTCTTTGCTGGGTTTTATTCTCAGAAACAACTCACCTCTGCATGTTTCAGTGACCCCACTTCTGCTCCTTCAGAGCTTCTTCTCTTGTTTATATGCCAAGTTCAATTGTATTCCCACCAGGTGTCTAGATCTGAATTATGTGAGACTGTATTTGTGTTGACATGTGAAATGACAATTATGCTTTTTAATAGCCACTTGTTTCTCCTTGGAATGGTGAACTCACTTGTGTCCGTTCCAACAATAGTTCTTGTTCATGAAGATTTATAACTGCATCAGGGATACTCTGAAACAGCCTATGTATCCCACAAGTGCATGGTGTTACTCTGTTAAGGATTAGATTGGAAACAGTAAGAACTTTCATGTTGGCATAATAACACTTGACACTTCTTTCTAATTTGGCTACTATTGCACCTGCGGCTGGGCTGCACCATCTTTACCCATGTTAGGTAAGATTCATGAGACTGTTCATGAGATAAGACACTGCTCCTCATAATTGATGGCACTGTAGTCTCTAATTATTTTAAATTACTTAAATAATGATCAGAAGGCAAATGTGGAGGTTGTAGTATCAGAGTTAGATTTTGTGTGAAAGCAAATCTTTTCTCTGTCTTCGAAAGCTAAAATATTTATGAAGGAAGCTCAAATTATGAATCACCCAGGTGGTTTTTGCATCAGATGTGTAATTTCTCTTTCCTTGCTTTTGCATAATGGTGTTTTCCACAGAACAATCTGTAAAATGAACAGCCTGGAATTTTTTGATGGAATCTTTCATTATTTTTGTTAATCAAATGCTTGTAATAAAAATCGCAGCAAGCTCTGTAGTATATTTTTCTTTTGGAACATGCAAACTAAGATTAGTCAACAATTAAGCTATCTGGTATTGATTTTTACACCAACAGTTTTACATCAACAGTTAACTCACAGTTAGCAGAAACTCTTGACACTGTATGAGGTAGAGTATTAAGCTTAGCGTTATTTTCAAAGACAAAACACTAGAACATATTACTCCATATTTTCAGGTAAGCCACAGTACATTACAGTTGAAAAAAAGAGTACCTAGCTCCATTTCTCAGTGACTGTCTTCAGAACATGGTCAAAATGGTTCCTTTTTAATGTAAAGGTTTATGTTTCCTCATTTAGATTGATGAGATTTGAGAGCGGTCAACACCTTGCAGGATGAAGCACAAAGTCTAACCTTTAAAGGCCTGAACTAATTAACATTCACAGACAAATCAAAAGATGACTGCCATTTTTGATCACAGGCATATAATCATGTGACCAATATCCTCCCAGCAGGAGTTAGAGCAGCACAGCACAACAGGCCTGGTCAGAATAGAGGTTGTCTCACACAGTGCAGGAGCCATGGAAACAGACACTTGCATGTTGCGAAGAGCTGATGCCTCCTTGTTTCTGAAGGTGTAAAACAGGAAAAGGACAAAGGATCCAGAACAGGGAACAATGACTGCACTGGATCTAGGATAGCATCTTTCCAGTCATTTTGCAAGAACAAAGCCTGGAAACAAAAATGTCTGCTCCAGCAGCAGAGATAGACTACAACTTCACCAATCAAAGAGACTTAACATCAAACACTCGTGGCCACATGCTCTGAGTTAGTTGGCAAGCATCAAGTAATGCAGATCATGGACAGCTGGAAACCTTCAGTGAGCTTTATCTCAAAGCTCTACCAGATCTTTTCTAGTTTTCCCTGCCATCAGTTTTGGGCAGCCATGTTTCACCTGAGTGCTAAACACTTCCTGACTTAATCTCCATTTCATTTGGTTGGGATCAGAAAGTTGTATTGGGTTCAGGGCTGCATGTTGCAGGAGAAGTCGTATAGCAGAATCCTTTGAAATTTCTGGTCCAACCACAATTACTCCTCTGATAAAAAACAGGTTTTCAAAGAAGCTGTTTTTTCACCCTGCTGTTTCTAAAGCTATAAACCATACTAAATGCCTCCACAGTATGTAAGTGGGCTCATTTGCAGAACTTTCTTCATCCAGTATAAACAAAGCAAATACACCCTTTGATAATTGCCCAAAATTGCCATTTCCAAAGGGGTACTTTTTTATCTGTGCCATCTTTTCTCTTGGGTTATACATTAAGAGATGTTTAGCAAGTGCTTTGTCCCAAATCTCCTTTTTGAAAAACAGCTATGTTTGACCTGATCTCTCTCTAGCACTCTTTCTAGTACGTATCCTTTCCATTGATTCATTCAAGCACTTGGCTATTTGTGCATTCCCTTCATATATTAGGTGACACTTTCCATTTGAGTTTCTTTCTCTCTTTGACACAGTGCATTTTAAAAGTACCTTCTTCCACCATGTGATGCGCAATTTTAAGCAGCTTCTTTTATGTTCATTCTTTGCTTTGCCAAAGCTTTGTTAGGTTTCTATTTCTAAAGGCATTCTTGACAGAAAAATCTTGGTACAAGAGCACGTCAGACTCTGCAGCACTGATGTTGCAGTATGTGCTGGCTTTGTATTACGTCAGAGATACCTGCGAAAACGAGGACTTGAATCTGAAGATATAACATAACTTTAATAAAATAAGGACAATGAAGGTAGGAATCCCCAAATATGAGCTTTGGAGAAAGGCAGGGAAGCTGAAAAAATACAAAGCTCAAATTTTCCTAAGCTGTTTAGTCAGCGACAGAAAGAAAACAGCAAGAGATGGATATTCTCAATGATGAGTTTCCTTTATCTAGAGAACAGTCTAATAATTACTGAGAATTAAGATTTGTGTGCCATTTTCATAGGTTTAAGACAAGCTCAGAGGTGCATGTCTGGTTTCCAGGATGACGGCTGAGTTGCTCAGAGTCTAAGCAAGTGCACAGTTAAAAGACTCCAGCATACTTGTGAATTAAAAAAATAATTTTAGTGCAGTTATTGTCACACAGATCTTCCTGCTGTAACTGTTTCAGATAGAAAATTCCATGATGATAATTTGCTTCTTAATATCATTTATTTTCTTAACAAAACACATGGAGTCAGTCATTCTGACGAAGCTCTCTTTCAGTTAGCAGCATTTGCCAGAATGGAATCCCCATAGAAACACCAGAAATTTGCTGCTGATTTCTTCTCTACAGTCATTACCTTTCTTTATCATTCTGTTAGTGTTTATGAACAACAATCACATATTTTTCTGCAGACACAATTTTTTGAGTCAATTTCACATGCAATACTGTAAATTCCTCAATATTTCTGAAGGAAAATTAATGAAGTGTGTGTATGTTCTTTCCCTTGGTCTACATCTATAGAGTATGTTTAATTGAAGTAGACTTTACTGCTCTAGGGAACACTCTTTATATTCTTGATAGGAAGATTGTCACTATACAGTTAATCTATTAATTTTAGCCTGTGATGAGCAAATCACACCAACTGCAGAATTTAGCAGAGTGAATCTTTGCTGCTAAAACTAACTCCTTTTTTCCCCCCCCAGGTTAAAGATGTAACATTTCCAATGGCTGGAGGACACAATTTTTTTGTCAATCAGTGATCCTGATTACAACTTTGGTACCTCTGCAAAATCAGGTCTCTGCTGAAGGAGCTTTATATATTTATGTATTTATATATACCTAGAGTACAACTGCCTGTTAAAATCTCAGCTGGCTTCTCAACCAATTGAACACCACCAACAAATCATGTTTCTTGCTGTTACCTCACCAGCCCCTTCACACTTCTATCATCTATTTTAGAGGTAATAAGCCTCTTGTTATTTTTCCACCTTCTGATTCTTTATCTTTAACCAGTGCACCAGACATCTCATATATGGACAGCACTGAGCAGTGAAACATAGCTCTACTACATCTCCAAATGAATACACCTGCATGCAAAAGGAGGGAAGGCAACAATGTGAACAGAAAACAAAACAAAACAAACAAATAAAAAAACACCCCAAAACCTCTCAAGTATATTTGAGATGATATCATGCCCAAGTAGGATAAGAACACAGAAAGTGCAGTGGTTCAGTAAAAACAATAATTCGATTTTTACCAAACATGGCCTGCTGCTATGGGAGATGAGGAACAACCATCAGCCAGGTGTTCTAGGACTATGCATGTGCAAAGCTGGAGGTGAAGGGCAGGATTTTGTCTCAAGCTTCTAGCAGCAATCAAGGAGCCTGGCTGAATGTGAACTTAAAATCTTCTGAGTCAAAATGTAACATTTATTTGCCTACATACAGCAAAGCTTGAGGTATTTACCGTTATTGACTCATTCCAAAGTGTGTGCCCTTGTCCAAGCTTTGCCTTTGTATTTAAGGGTTTTACACAACGTGTTTTCCCCAGTCATAAAGGAAGAGTAAGAAAAGAAAAATCTATTGATTTTAATGATTTCAGGATCCTCCAGTCACAAAGTAAGAAACTGTCTTCAGTGAGAAGAAACTGTCTTATGGCCACAAAAAATGCGTTATAACCAAAACCATAAAAAGCATCTATTTAAATGTCTCTGTTAAGTTTTTCATCTGAATGGATTCTTTTAACTGAATGCACTGGATGCAAATCATTATTTGAGTCCTCCGTTGCAACTGTTACTTGTTTTTTAGAGGAAAAAACCTTCTTTCTCTATGGACCTCCTCAAAGCACACTGACAGCCCTAGAAGATATTTCAACATTGCTTCCTCTGATTAACCAGTCAGTCATAGTGCACTACTACACTGGTAGTTGTTACAAACTGTTTCTGCTTACAAACTGTTTCTGCTGTTTGTGGGCTTCCTATGCATAAGATGGGAGAAATCTTGATCAATTTACTATATATATATGTATATGTATATATATATATATTGTTTTAACCAGTGTTCTGTCAGTGGGCTCTATCCATGTGGTGAATGTACTATGCAATGCTACAGGACATCAGACATGTTAATGGTCATCTTAAAAGTGGTGGTGATCACAACAAAGTGTCTCCTTGTAGAGAAAATATGGATGAGATTCTGGCTATACAAAACTCTCTGTGCTTTGAAGAGAAGGATCCGGGGAAACCTGATAGCAGTCTTTAATTAACTGAAGGGGAGCTATAAGAAAGAAGAGGACAGACTCTTCAGCAGGGTCTGCTGTGATAGGAAGCGGGGAAATGGTTTCAGACCTTAACTTGAGAAATTTGGATTGGATATAAGAAAAAAAGTTTGCAGAGAGTGTAGTGAAGCACTGGAACAAGTTGTGTAGATATATGGTGGGTGCCCCATCCCTGGAGACACTCAAGGTCAGGATGGAACGGGCTCTCAGCACCCTAATCTACCCGTTCATTTCAGGTAAGTTGGACCAGATGATCTTCAAGGGTCCCTCCCAAGTCAAAAGATTCTATGATTCTGTGATTCTATGTGTAAACCTGAAGCGCTCCAAATGCATTAGACTATAGAGGTATTTAATCTTGACTCGTTAGTGTGATTGATTTGTTAATGTTCTGAGGAATAAAAATATAGACTTAGTTTTCATTTCTTTTCATAACAGTACTTATCACTCAGAATAAATAGGCCAGCTTCCCGAGATTTGAGAAAAACATTAATTAATTCTTACCTAATTCAATGTATCACTGTGGAGCCAATATTGCATTTCAAACATTTAGAGTGTGCTAGTCATTATTCACCAGCCTCCAATGTTCAATCAAGGGTTCTAGGAGACAGAAAAATGGAGAAAAACATCTGTTGAAATATGTTCAGAGAAAACACTCACTACTACTCATAGAATTTAAATGTGTTTGTAGAAAATTGAATGATTTCACAAATGATTCTCAACAGGAGTAAATTTACTACTATTTTTATTTGTAATGATCCAGTCATCAAAAAATAAAGTAGGTGCTTGATGATAAACAGTTATGATTATTTACAAGTATAATTTTGACATTGATGCAAAGACAATTTCAGTAGAACAGCTTGACAATTTTGCATTTAAAGTAGAAGAAAGCAAATGAAGGCCAGGGTGTCTAGAATACAATTTAATGATTACATCATGTTTTGAAAATGGAGAGCTTACTCTAGAGGTTGGGGAGAAGGACCTTGTAGTCCAAAGATGCAGCTAAAAGCCAGAAGAGACATAGTTCATAGCATTATATCACCTCAAAATCACATGAAATTAATGACATCCTTCCCAGTAGCCCAACATTATTAAGTACTACTAACATGACATATGTATTAACTAAGTAAAATTTATTTTATTCCTTTTTTTTTTTTTTTTTCCCTTTTCTCATTCCTACACAGAGGACAGTAAAAATAAATTCTCAGCAGAAGCAAATAGTCTCTTGCTTGACATTCTAACTATGTTAATTTCTTTTCTTATGCACTTGTTTCCCAATCCTTTCTGTTAAATGTAAATGAAACCAAAAAAACCTGGGCAGCAAAAGGTGCAAATGCACAGTATTCTGATGAATATTGTGACAGTCTGAAAAAAAAGTTGAATGATATATGAAGACATTTATCTCCTCTTGCAAATCCTTCCAGTGCAGAGAAGGACTGACTGCATTTTTCCTTATGGAAACTGAAGTTACATTAAATTCGAACAGGGTAAATATAAAGATGGCTGATGGCTGTATGACATGTGAGAGCATAGAGTAGAATGAAATTCAAAATGCTTCAGTAAGGAGGAATATGATCTGTACAATTCCCCATCAAAACTGTTAGTTCCATGCTTCTTTTCTGTCTTTTTTCTTTTCTTCCTTTTGTTTCTGCCCCATCCCTGGAGACATTCAAGGCCAGGCTGGATGTGACTCTGGGCAGCCTGGTCTGGTGGTTGGTGACCTTGCCAGTGGCTGGGGGGTTGAAACTGGAGGATCACTGTGATCTTTTTCAGCCCATGACATTCTGTGATTGATTGATTGTTACTAAGAATGTGATGCTTTTAAATCTGCTGGAGGAATATGCAGATTCCAGGGCCACCCTTCCCTCTGAAGGGCATTGAAGAGGAACACTTGGACACGTTCACTGATGCTACAGCCACCACACTAAAGCCTGAGTTGATGCCCTCACCTGCTGTGCAGCAGCTGCACTGAAAAGCCAACTTTAGCTCCTTAGCCTATTACCATTTTTGTTTGGAGTTATTGGCCTTCGCTGGGGCAAGCTAAGGGTACAATGACTTAGTTGCATGTGATGGGAGGAGAAAGAAAGCTCTATCCAGAAAGTTTATAACATATTGGTTTTTTCTCACAAACCCGCTCACTGCTTAACAAATGGCAGGCTTCATTTGTCAGTATCTTGAATAATCATCCTTTGAAGCCACTTTATGAAGAGGCTCACTGTAAAGTTGTTTACGAATGCTAGCAAACGAGTTATCATTAGAGATAGTTACATGCTACTACGTTATCATGAAATGATAAAGGAGCATCAACAAGGATGACATGACTGGATGCAAAATTCATTAAGCACTAATGTGGAGTCCAGGAGAGCTTCTGGGTCATATACACATCCAGTTCACAAATCCCATTTTGAAAGAAATGTTAAGAGGCATTTTCTTGCTCACATACCAAGAACACACATGCTCAGTCTTATGCCAGGCTGTGTCTTAAAACTCGTAAAAATGTGTCAGTACTTATATGTATTTGAGATACATCCCTGCCTTCAATAATTTAAACACCATACGGCTCTGCATGGATATACCAAATCACCTCCAAGAGCAGACTAATTGCATTATATCTGTGATACTCCAGCAATAATTCTCCCTCTCTCAGCAGCATCTATTAGCCTGAGCACTGCATCAGGCTAACAGAGATGGAGTACCAATTAAGAGGAGGGGTCTCTGTATGCTCCACGGCCCAGCTTCCTCTTCCCATTACTGCTTATGGAAGTTTTAGCATTAAAGCAAGATTAAAGTTCAAGAGATATCATATGAAATAATACATACAATTTAAAAAAAAAATAATTTACCAGAGAATACCCTTTTTATTAAATCTTGTTTTTTAATTAATTCAGGTTTTTTGATGCAGTTCTCTGGAAGGATATAAAATCTAAGTAGGTTATTACAGTTTTAAAACCAGTTTCAGTCTGTAGTTCTAAAGCAGTGGTTCTTGGAACTTAGCCCAAGAGCTGCAGAAATGTAACTAAAAGAGAACTTAACATTTCTGAGCACGCGTGCTCTTTGTTTTTCAGTCTACATATGCAACTATTTTTGCATCTGAGCAGGGAAGTTAGTAATACTGAAAAAAAAATGATGATGTTTCAGAAGATCACATGACACCTTAAGCTCAGTTTTAAATTTATGATTCTTTTTGGAATTGTAAGATGTGGGCACTACAAATGTAAATCACTGTCACTTGAACACATCTCACTAGAAACATTCCTGAGTAGCTGACTCTGTTTCTGTCTCAAACAGGCTGAAAGAAGGCTACTTTTCTGGTTTCCTTTTTGTTAGGAGGTTTCTTACTCATTTACCACAATATAGCAGAGATTTAAATCAGTGAGAAGATACAGATTTTGCAGGATCATTCTAATCCTCCATGATATTTGAAAGTCTTCTCCTTATTTACTAAATTAGCCACAGTTTTACAAAAGTAGTTTACAAAAATATTAATAGAATTATTCTTGTTTATAATATGCTATAATCTCACATTTTCCATTGTATAAAATTGGGCCTGGGATGTATTTACACAGTAGCACTGCTAATTTGTTCATCCTGTTTGAAGACCTGCATGTGACCTTAGTGTATAATCAGGGAAAGCATGGCAGTATGTATTTCTATCACATCTTCAAAAATCTGTCTGATATTCTAAAAGAGGAGCCTTATTTTTTTATTTGAGTCTGTATAGGCTGCTTTTATGAGGAGCTGACATCAAGAAGAAGCTTAGAAGAGAAGGAGACTTTCTGGTCTTCCCCACTTGTACACACACTCCTTGGCCATGTTTATACATCAAACCAGTAGGGAACAGCCTATGTCCACAGAACTGGACATTTTGGAGGGTGCTCCAAAATGAAATGGCACCATCTAAACTGCAATCTGTTGTAGATGGCTTTGATTCATGCTATCTTCCAAATAGTTTCTGAGGTCATCACAGACTAGAACCATACCCAATACCCATCTAACAGTCTTCCAGAAGGGATATAAAGAGCTCAAAGTCTGGAAAACTTCTTGCTACTGCTTTAATCTTCAGGCAACACTACACAAATCTGGAAAAAGAAACCCCATTACCAGTCATGCTTTATCCCCGATGTGTGTTTATTGCAGTTAAGGCACTCTGCAACAGAGCCACAATTTTAAGTCTGAGGCTGTCCCTAAAAACATGCCGGAATGGGAACTGGTAAGAACAGTGTGATGTGGTTCTGGCTTTGGGGCTAGAGTGATTAGCTCTGAAACTGCTGTACCTCACAGCCATTTTCTCCAAGGAGCCTTTCCACTATTATTGCCATGTAAAGCGTTCCTAACACATTTAAAATGTACTTGGTATTCAGAGACCCTTTGGATTTAATCCAGATGTGCAAGAGTACACATTTATTTCTAATTCTTAAGCTTGGCACAAGTTTGGCTTCTTGAGACTGACTTCACAATTGTAAAATGCTTTTAATGTTGATGAGAGCCAGGCTGAGAGACTTTATTTTGTCATTAACTCCCTGGGCAGAGGCTGAGACCACAGTGTGTTTATTGTAAAGGAACAAAACTCTCATAGGTATTAAACTAAATAATTTCTTCAGGCTGAGCTCTATACAAAATATCATTTTTAATATTGTTTTAAGCAATAACTGTTTCCAGGATTATTACCTTAATGAAAGCATTTATCTTATTTTTCTTATTATTCACACTTTTCTGTTATAATTCAAAACCTCTGGTGGATTTGCAGGCACTAGCATGGCTACATATAGCCAATTTATGACTGTTTCTTTTGGGATTGATTTGTCAGTTTTATCCCCTTTCTTAAATTACAAAGAAACAATATAAATAAGCATAAAATAGCTATTATACCTACAATTTCAAAGATGACAGCTCATTATGGAAATGATGGCAAAAAGCAGAAACAGCAAAGACCTTCCTGTGCCCCAAAGCTGAGTTAACTTTGAGAGAGAAAATTGGATTGTGTGAGGGTAGAGATCCTCAGCACTTCGAATAATCTGTAAAAACATCCACTATATTTTCACACTGCTCTGCTCCATGTACCTGTATGACCAAGTAGAGATCTGACATGGAAGCAGAAGAGTTCAAATCCAAATTTAAGTAGCATATGGTAAATAAAAACATATCAAACCTACACACCAAAATATAGTCTAAGATTATCCGTCTAGATAGGGCGGTAGAGTAGTTTTAGTGCTCTAAAAGGCTGGACCATTTGGCACATCCACAGCTTGTCAGCCTATACCAAAACATGCAGGCACTTCACCATATGGAGTAAGAGTTGAAAATAAAACAAGCTGTGGTGTCTAGCAGCTGGTATGTCACAGATAAGTGAAAGCAACTGAACCAAAACTGTAACTATTGACATAAGAGATATCATAACTGTGTTAGGCCAGATGGAGAATGCAAAGTGGCATGATTCTACAGAAGTGAGTAATTTTGTACTGATTTATTCCACTTGATGTGCTGATCCTAAAAGCATTCCTGACCAAACAGGCAGGGGGTGGCTGCAAGTCATAGAAAATTAGAAGTAGCAGCAAGACATCTTGTGGCAGCAACTAGCTCCATCAGGAGTGACATAATAGCACAGTTTTCCTGGTGAATTAAAGCCTAGTGATTTCAGTCATGCATATACTCCACAGCACAAGAAGGCTGGAGTTAGCACTAAGCTAACTTCAGGGTGATAAAAATGGTACAGAGAGCTAGTATCAGAAACTTTCATTTCAGTGTATTTGGTTCAGTTCTAGGCACCTCAAGTCTATACATCCATGCATCATTAGATCTAACCTCAGTGATCCCCATGGCACCTGTTTGTTCTTTCTGCCCTGCAGCTCACTTCTATTCCTGGTTTCAGTACAGGCCAGAATGCTGGAGTTATTTATGTTAATAGTATGCATGCAAAAATTACACTTGGTCTGTGTCATTTTTAGCCAGGTTGATTTCACTTGTGTAATTGACACTGCAGACTCAGAAAAATGTGGGCCCCCTTAATTGAAAGAGGGCAGCAAATTACACCATAGCAGCAGAGCTTAATGGTCAGTGATGAGAATCTCTTCAGCCAGTCTTGAACCTCAGGAAAAAAGGGAAATATATTTAACATTCTGCATGATTTTGCAACTGAAGAGGAAAATTCTCACTTCTGCTTTCCCAGTGGCACCACTTTAACATCAGATAATTAACCTTGATATGTTCTTAATAGATTAGAAGAAAATTGAGGTTTTAATGAGTCTTCACAGACAATTCTTCCCACTTATAAAATTAAACATCTGCCTTTTCCAGTGTTTCCATACATCTTGTGTATATAGATTTAAGTACACCCTGAGATAGAAATAAACGCATATACACATATATATGTCATATATAAGCACAGATGTTCACACGCTGACATACATATAGAAAACTAGAAGCAGCCAGAGGTACTTCTCATATGTATAGAATGATCTTTTCAGTCCCACCATCTGCTTGATATTCTCAGGTTGGGTTGTTGTTTTTTCTTTTCCTTTCAAGCAGACTGAAAAGAACTTGTTCTTCTATTGGGCGGTTATTAGCAGTGCAAGTTCATTCCATATATTTTTCTTCCGGATGTTTTGGAATATCTACTCAGAATCAGAAATTAAATGCCAACATAATTAATATTTTGAAAATTTTGATCAAATTTACTGGCGTTTAGAGAAGATGTCAAATGACTTAGTACTGTGAAGTAGCAAAGTATCAGATTGCCCAACCCTCTCCCAGTTTATTTGGATTTCTATCTGCTTCCCTCTCACCAAAGAAGCATTACATATATTTAAGGTGCATATATAGAATTGCACAAGATTTCTGTAGTCTCAGCATCCTTGCTGCACTAATTAAGGTTCTATTCAGTGAATTTAATTAGTACACTATATATATATATATATATATAGTAAATTAAAACAAACAAAAAAAAGCAACTAAGAAATACAGGAAGAACGGATGATGTAAACAGTTTGCTTTTTTGTTGTTGTTACAGAGCAGTACATGCTGTCAGTAAAAATTCTCATAACTTGGAATGGAACATGCTGCACAGGGCTGTGGGTATGGCCCCCAGTGATGGAGTTCAAGGAGCGTCTGGACAGCGCTCTCAGACAAAGGTCTCCAGAGCAAAGCCAGGAGTTGGACTCAATGATCCTTGTGGGTCTCTTCCAACTTGGGATATGATTCTGTGGTTCTGTGATTCTGTTACGTAATTTATATCTAACACGAGTTGTAGATAAGTACTCATTTTAAAAGCCCATTGGGATATTAAGATATTTTAATGAGAGAAACTCATTATTCAGGATACTTCCAGGCCAGCTGGATCTGCTGAATCAAGACGAATTTAAACCAACTTACATGCCAACTGTGTTTTTTTAAAGAATATCTGTGGCCACTGTGAGCTGCAGATAGGGACTTACCAGATAAAGGAAAGTATATGCGCAAATGTAAATGACTCAATTTGATAATGGTGACTTTATCTCAGACTCATAGCTAGTGTGCATTATGCTGTTATGGTTCAAAGGTAATGTGTTCAGTTTATACAAGCAATGTTATTACAAAGATACAAGGAGTTACGTTGTGAAATGATAAATTCTAAATAAAATGCCCATATATTTTCACCATATCAGAATAGGCAGCGCGAACAGCTTCCAAGGGAGATAACTCTGTTTTATTACTAGGCATCTGTACCACTGATGACAACATTCAATAGTATTTCAGATAAGTAGCAGAATATATTTGGCTGTAAGCTGGCAATTAAAGAGTGTGCTGCCTTTAGGTGTTTATTGTGAAAGGTGATTGTTCCTTTTCCTCCTTTGATATGTACTACACCACACGCTGTCTGCAGGAGATGAGATATATTACGATTTAAAACCATTCGTGAGATACTGATCAAGAAAAGAGGTTATATTCTAAGTAAATAACAGTGGTTTCAATATATTCTGGGAGCAGAGAAAGTTGGTGTTGAGGCTGTAATTATTTCATTCATAAGAGGACCCGAAGTCACAAATGTATGAATTTTGTCCTTTAAACAGAACAACTGGCCTCTCTTTAAATTGCTTGCAAGTGGAAAAATAGGAAAGCAAAAAAAGCAATCACAACAATGTTTGAGAAGACAAAAAAGAATATAAAAATGGGGAGTCTGGTATTACGGAAGAATTAAAGGAGAAGGAGCTCTATGTCTGAGAAATGGGCTATCTCGTTCTGCATACTAATGGACTGATAGGTATGAATTATGAACAAGTTACATTCAATAATAATGCTAGATAGGAGAAGTAGATCTGATAAAGATAATGGCCAACAAGTTTGTAAGGGAAGGTTCTTCAGGCAGTTTACGCTTAGCATATATCCTCAAACACAAAGAAAAATACCCTCTACAAGTGTATTTTATCAAATGTGGTTGTAGATATTACTTATCTGACTCTTCTATGAATTAATAAATTCTTGTTCTCAGCATTGTCTTGTGACAGTGCATTTCTTGTGCTGTGCACTCTGAGTATTTTCCTTCAGCCTTTTCATTTCATTTAATGTTACCTTGTTCCTGCCTTCTGAGAAAGGGCAAATGAGAGTCTTTTGAGTTACCTTCTCTAGGTCATTCATTATAACAGGCAGATATGGTACAGATTCCTGTTATTAAGTTTGTTCACATTTTCCTGTTATGAGATCCTGTTTTCAGCTGCTTCTAACTTTGTCAGACATGAATGCCTCGGGCTGAAAATGTCAGAGCTACATGACTGCCTTGAGCTGATTTATTTATTTATTTATTTATTCTGAGGATTTCAGGCTAAGCAGATCAGCCACTTCTGAGAATGAAAGAAACAACCCGTTAGCCCATCATCTCATTTTCAGACAGAGACAAAGCCTGAGCCAAGGGGCTCACGGACTTGAGACCTGTAGGCTTTCCATCAGAAATGTTCTCACAGTCACTGTGGGGAAATCTGTGTGGATCTGGCTGCATCCTCAGACTGTGGATTTTCTTCTCTTTCCATCTTCAGTAAAGACCTGGGGACTTAATAGGTTTCTCTCATTTGAATGTTATCCCTGATGCCTTCTCTGGGCCATCAGATATCCAGGTATCTAGTCTACTTTACAGATGAAGTGTACATACCTTGACAGTACCAGGCCAGCCTAGAAAGAGACAGTGGTGAGAAATGTCAGCATGGAAACACTAGGGCAGGGAATAAGAGAAGGGAGGAGAAAGACAGGTCAGGGAGAAGTTGGAATTAACTGGATAAGAAGACTGAGTAAAAGTCCATGGGAGGCAGCAGGCTGAATCAAGGCACAGAATTAAACTTCTTTAGAGGTGGAGGATCAGCATCAGTCCTTGCCTCTGGTGCCAGGCTCCTCTGTAAGACCAAGCAAGGGAGCTGGCGAGACTTTCATGGCCTGTGGCTTGTTTTTTGTGACACGATTTGAGACCCTGGGATCTGATCTATCAAAACACTGATTACTCAGAGCTGCTGCTTGAGTGAAAATGTGTTACGTAATGCTCTGAGAAAAGAAAATTATGGTACAATACGTTTCTAATTGGGTATTCAAAATTAATGAATATTTTTTTACTCTTAACAGCTGTGCTTCAGCTACCTCTTTGGAAAATGAAGCCCTGCTCATTTGGTGGAAGTGTAGCAGAACTACAAATCCTTAACATATTCAGAAGCAATGGGCATCATGGGATGAAATGACTAATTTTGCCTCCAGTGTGCAGTTTCAGCAACCTGCAGGAGGTAAAACATGAAGCCAAAACAGTGAGAAAGAACAGCAAAACACAATAACAAAGAAGTGCTGCTAAAACTGTACTAAAAAGCTAAGGTGTGCAGCGAAAAATCGTCATTACCAGTGGTAGGTATGTCCACACTGGGATTATTATTGAATATGGAGTCAGAAGAATGCATTACTAAGCACAGTTTATGATAGTTAACTCAGCTTCCCAAAGCAGTACAGTCACAGCATCATAACATTCAGGAAGGGCTGTAAAGCTGCACAGAGAAGCTGAGGAAGTACTGGAAGAGTGCTCTGAATTCTGGCTGTGGTGACCCAGGCTCACAAGGGTCAATGCATTTGCACTAGAGACAGCGTTGAACAGACCTAGAGCAGACTGAAAACACTCCAGGAACTAGATGCAGCTTGTGTCTCCTGAACTTTGAGCATTTGGCACTGTACCCCTAAGGTTTTTGCTTCATCACAATTTAAGTAACTTCCTACAGCTCCAGTGTGGTGTTTCTCCACCCCTTCTCCTAAATGTAGAGGCTCAGTCTCCACAGTTTCTCCTTGCTGGAAACCTCTGAATGGTGATTTTCATGCCTCAGTCTTGAATGACCCCAGTTTCTGATCTACCTTTTGAAAGATAAGAAGTATTGCTCATTTATAGCCTAGATAAGTTGACTGCTGCATGGATGTTCACAGGGCTGCTTTATTCTTCAGTCACTTTTCTTCTCAGAAATACACCCATGTTGAAGCTATTGAAGCATTCAAAAACTTTGTTCAGATATATGAATTTTCACTTCTTTTTCTTCTGACAAGAGACAAAGACAAAAAGCTGAATATTTCTTTGACATGGACAAATTGAGGCAGGGGGTGGAGGGTGTGTGTGTTAATGTAAGTGTGCCAGTTAATCTCCATTAAAAACCTGGAGTGAAAAATAACTTTTTTATTTTTATTTTTGGAAAGCTTTGACTGTGGTGTTCCAGTCAGGAAAGTTCTCATAAAAAGCAAACCAGGAAGCTATCATCCATAAACACATTTCAAAAGAGTGTCTCAGTTCTATAAACAGTTCCTTTGCTAACATAGTAACAAAGTGCATCACAAGTTCATTCAGCCGAGAGAGGTAATGAAATTTCAATTGCACAAATGAACTGGATCTGTTCACGTTTCAGAACACACACGTAGATGTAAGGCAGACAAAACAGAGATAGTGCCAGCACTGCTCTCATTCCGAGGAGCCCCAGTTTCCATGGAACTTTGTGAAATCAAGTTAACTTTTTCCAAAATGAGTAATTTCTGAGATGGACAAGGTACTAGCTGTTGTTTTTAAATACAAGATGAAAAGTCTATCTTGGCAGCAAAGTCTGCCATGCCTCTGGATTTCTCCAGCCACAGTGGCATATTTACCTCAAAGACATACTCAAGGCCAAGACATTTGAGGTCTCAACAACTTCCCCCATTACTGGGTCTGGATGACTTGCACACACTGAACGTGATAAGGCATGCAGGTATGCAAGTTGCCATCAAAATTTGTTTCTCACCTAAAACGCCATTAGTGACTGCCTTTCTGCACCCAATATTGAGCAGCAGCTGGTCCAGGACATGGTTCACAATTGCTCCAGAAAGAATGGGGTGGATTGTTTTCTCCAGCTGAATGGATGAAAATATAGACTGCCTTTAGGTAGTAAAGGACAAAATGTCTGACCTACTTTAGATATCTATTTAGATGACCTATTTCAGGATGAGGTTACTAGAAATGCCCACTGCTCTCCATTGGTTGCACAGGTAGTATAGACACCCAGCTCAAATATGATGCCTGATGGAAGGCATCATATTTCCTTTCTCTAACAGGCACAGTGACAAGAAATGCACATACTAACCTACATTATACACAGGGAGTCATTGTATTCCTTGCTGCACCCATCAGTTCAGAGCCAGAAGCAGAAGAGACTCCCCACAACTTGCTGGACAGGTATATTATTTTGAGCCGAGCCAGACTCAGTAAATACAAAGAAGTTATTTGTGGTCTCTAAGCAAGGATCGTGAGAATAGAAAACAAAATCTGCCTACATGGGGTTTTAGAGTAATTTCATTTGAAAGGGACCTTTGTCCTCACCTATGCTTCCATCTGCATTGCTGTGTCTAAATATAACGTCACATTTTATAACTGGCCATACAGTAGTGTCTGCAGCATTCAGCATTATATTATGTGATTTTCAGTCACAAAAGACATTGTTTCTTAGTTTGGTGAAAATCTCAGATGTGGAGTTGCTAACTGCAAGCTATATAGTTACTCTAGTGGAGAAAATCGGGAAGTAAATGTATAATACTTGTATTCATTGGTTCATCATGAAAAAAATGATATATTAAAAATGCTGTTATTCTTGAAAGACGTATAAAAGGCTATTTATGTCAGTGGTGTGTGTGATATAATTCTGAATAAAACTGCTCTAGCAATCGTTTGAAAACCAAATATTTTCTGCACCATTTAAGACATTGTGTCCTGTTCTGGGCTCCCCAGTTCAAGAAGGATGGGGAACTTCAAGGGAGTTTTCATCAGAGGGTTGCAGAGATGATGAAGGGCCTGAAGCATCTCCTGTATGAGGAAAGGCTGATTGATCTGAAACTGTTCAGCCTGGAGAAGAGAAGGCTGAGAGGGAATTTTATCAATGCTAATCTTTTAAAGGGTGGATAGATTTTGAGAGGATGGGGCCAGACTCTTTTCAGTGGTGTCTAGCGACAAGGGCAAGGGGCAAAGAATGTGAACTGGAACACAGAAATTCTACACAATCATGAAGAAAACTTTTACTTTAAGGGTGACAGATCAATGGAAGCCACCCAGAGATGTGTGGATCTCCTTCTCTGGGTATATCCAAAATCCACCTGAATTCCTTCCTGTGCTATCTACTGCAGGGAACCTCCTTTAGCAAGGGGTTGAACTAGATGATCTTCAGAAGTCCTATACTTTCCAACTCCTATAGTTTTTTATTAGTAAAAGCAAAAAAGAAGCATTAGATTTAATAGAAACCTTTCACAGTATTAAATCAGAGGTGACAAATGACAATAAGCAGCAATTCTCATGACTATCAATATGAAAAGTTGTGAAGAGCTATTATAAATGAATCAACATTCTCTTGAAGTGGATGAGGCAATAAACATCCTTAAAATCTAGTAGGTGTTGAAGAGTTTGGAGTTCCTACACCTAGAGATGTACTAATTTTCAATGAAATGCTTCCAGTCCACAGAGAAATTGAGGTAGTGGAATACTGGAAAAGCTAAGGTGTCATGAAGAAGTGATATGACCTTTTAACCTGTCCGATATCAATAGCAACAGGACTGTGACTTCTGAGCATCTTATCTGTGCTTATCTGACCACATAGAACTGATTGCAGAATAAGTGCAGAATAGGAAACATCTGTATAAGCTTTTAGCAAAAAAGAAGATATTTAGAATAAAGCAATGCCAACATGGACAGCAAAAAGCTGGGAAGTGCTAAAATTTTAAAAGAGTTTATGTCAAGAAGATGATGGAGTTAGCAAAAGTTTACAGCTCTCCAGCCTGTAAAAAAAATAATACAGATTAGGGACAAACCAAAACGCACTTTGCAAATTATGGCAAGGAGCATGAGGAACCAAGTAGCATTAGAGTAATTTCTAACACAAGTGACAAACAAAGGTTTTACAGGATGGAAAAAGACTGAAGTAAGCCTGGTAGATTGGGATTGAATCAAATCAACAGATTGTTCAAATGATCAGAATATGAATTTTGGGACTTTCAAGAGATATAAGTTGTGACTATAGCATGTGCAGGTAAGTCCATCTTATAGCTCCAGTCAGGCAGCTTTGGCAGACTACGGGATCATAATGCAGCTATGCTGAGAACTTTTCTCTGTACTTGATTCCAAAAGGAGTATAGTATGTACTCAAGATTCATCCCTCCTTATAATCATGATGTGGCTAAGGTATTTGCTCAGAAAAAAACATCTGTGCAATTAGCTAAGAAAAAAAAAAAAAGTAATATTTTTTTTTCGTCTCACACAAAACTTCTCAGTGTTGGGTTCTGTAAAAATGCAGCAAAAAAACCTGATCCTTAAATTAGGAACTGTAAACAGAGGATAGTGAAAATAACTTATGTATTTGGATATTAGAGGCTAATGATAAAGTTTGATACATTATTTAAAAGATGATCATGTTAAAGAATAGGAAAAAGAAATGCAAACTCTGAGTCATGATGGCAGTCAGCTTAAGCAAATCACATCTTTCACATCTTTCAGGTGGCTGTGCAAACAGTCAGAGCTCTGATGCTTCAAGACCAGTGAATGCTGGTACTGGATGAATGCATCCTTTCCTTTTCCTGATGGTACCTTTCTTATTTACATGAATTTAGAATGAGACATTCAAAGAACTGCCTGCTCTGTCCAGAACTGCAGTAGTACTGTGTCAGTACATGATGTTGACATTGTATAATGTAGAAATATTAAAAATGTTAATCTGCGATAATTATTTAATGTTCTCTCAGCTGGTACCTTTGCCATTTCTAAAATGAAACAGTGAAACAAGGCAGATAGCAAGCAGAAACATTTTGACTTTAATGTTACTACAGACAAAGCCTAGGCTTGCCTTTACTTAAATGTGCAGACTTAAGCAAGGGAATAAAGGGCTAATAATAGTAATATCATATCATCATATCATATCATATATCATATCATATCATAATAAAAGGTTAAAGATTATGAATTTAGGTATGTATTATATATACATACGGACACACACACCTGCACACATTGTCGTATAATCACTTGAATATCGGTAAGGCTGAAATGGAAATTTGTGGTATAAGACTGACAGACAATGAAGGCAGGTGCACCTTGGGAATTTTTTTCAGTATGAGCTGAAGGACTGATGTTACATCCTTGGAATGCTGATTAAATGCAGTTTTGAAATAAAAAATCATGGCAACTAGTGAATATAACTAAAGAGAAGTGCAATGCACCAGTAAGTGAAAGACACCTGAGGTATCATGAGAGATATAACAAAATGTGTTAAAGGAAATGGCTGAAAGTGATAACTAACACAAATAGTGGTGCTTATGTTCAGAAGAAATATCTCCTCTGACTCAGGAAGGTGGTCAGCCAGAACTTGCGCAGGCTCAGCTGAAGTTGCCACGGTTTAAAATATTTGCTTAGATAAAAAATGCATAACTATATCATTTAACATTTATCTTTGCTTTGTACGTTGACTTTATTACTTATAATAAAATGTCATGTTTTATAAATCTCAGAGTCTGTTTGCAGTTCTGCTTTTTACCTTTTATTCTCTCCCAAGCCTTTGAACAGATTGAAGTAGGGCCATCAGAGAGGGAAAGGTGGGCCTTTTCTAGTCCAGCAACCTTAACTGGTAGCTAATTCATTAAACAAAGCAGGCAGCAAATTCACAGCTGTATATGTAGCACAGAAATATTAGGTATTAATTAGTGAATTTCCAGATGTTGCCTCAATATTTTCCTTTTCAATTTGTGAGTACTTGTCTCAGTGGAGGACATCTATTTTACAAGTGCAGAGCAGGTCCTTCGTTGCCTGTTATGTTGTGATGTGCATCAAAGGTTTCCACATGCAGAAAGTATGGTGTTAATCATGAGTAGAGGCTCAGTGAGAGCAGTGAGAATGCTTTCTGTGCAGGAGATCATCCTGCTTCCCAGGGAGCTGAATCACCATCAAGTTGCAGTCCGGGACTCCTAAGATCACCTTGATTAGTTATAATGGCAAAGATCAGAGAATCATACAATGGTCTGGGTTGAAAAGTACCTCAAAGATCATGTAGTTTCAACCCTCCCTGCTTTGGGCAGGGTTGCCAACCTCTGTACCAGGCTGTCCAGAGCCACATCCAGCCTGGCCTTAAATGCCTGCAGGGATGGGGCATCCACAGCCTCCTTGGGCAACCTGTTCCAGTGTGACACCTCCCTCTGTGTGAAAAACTTCCTCCTCATATCTAACCTAAATCTTCTTTGTCTTAGTTTAAAACCATTCCCCCTTGTCCTATCACTATCAACACATGTAAACCACTCCTGTTACCTCTCCTGTTTATACGCTCCCTTCAAGTACTGGAAGGCTACGATGATGTCTACCCAGAACCTTCTTTTTTCCAAGCTAAACAAATGCAGTTCCCTCAACTTTTCTTCATAAATGAACTCATCTCTCAGCATCCTGACAGTGGGGAGATTTCTTAGAGCAGCAAATCAGGTCATCCTGCTCTGAAGCATGCTCCACTACTCTGGTGAGGAGCTGCACAGTCCCTTAAATGTAATGGAGAGCTCTGTCAGGTTTAGATTGAGGTTGCTAATATGAGGTTCTTCCCTAGGTGAGGAAGGCCACTGTTGAGAGATTAATCACCACAGAGTTCTGTTCTCTCTCATGATGATAACATTAATTCAAATCTGAGCTACTCTGCCTCATATTAGCAGGACAAATTGTAAACAAACATCCCAAGTTATGACAGAGAGTTAAATAAACATCCTCTCATTTCTGACTGCAACTGGAAGGATGTTTCACAGAGGGATTGGAGTTGTTAAGTGAGAATTTACAATGGTGCTTCTGGTGAGCCTCTTGGCTTTCCTTATTCTTAAAGATGGACCCAACTGAGTCTTTCCAAGTCCTACAGACATGACTTAGTGGCCATCCTCTAGCATCAGGGGTATTTTTGGAATATTTGAAATTCTAGTTGGGAATAAACAACTTTAAAGTATGAAATTATTTTTGTTCTATTTCAGTATTTGTTCTATTTCAGTATTCTAATTCAGTTGTATTGTTTCAGCTTAAGGTCACTGTTAACTCCCACAGGGAGTGAAAAATAGTAGGTATTATTTCCTCTGTACTACTTCACTGGGTGACTGAAGCTTTTCTATGTCAGCAAGAAGCACAGAACAGTTCAGCACAGAACAGTTCATGCCCCGTCCTTGGAGGTGTTCAAGACCAGGTTGGACGGGGCCCTGGGCAACCTGATCTAGTAAATGTGTATGCTTGGTGGCCCTGCTAGGCAGGGGGGTTGGAACTACATGATCCTTGAGGTCCCTTCCAACCCGGGTAATTCTGTGATTCTGTGTGATTCCAGCTCCACAGGCTAAAACATCTGGGCAAGTTCTCAAAAAGCCACTAGTTCTTGAAGCATATTAAATATGCTTCCTGGGTGATGACCTTTGATTTAGTTTTATCTGAAAGAAATGAAAACCAAAGATAAAGCAGGGATAATCTTAAGATTTGTTTCAAAAGTGCACTCCTGATCTGAATGAACAACACTAATGTAGAGGTACCCTGAAACAAGATATTAAAAGAAATAGAATCATAGAATCATCAAGGTTGGAAAAGGCCTCCAAGATCATCTAAGATCTAAGATTTAAGATCAAACCCATCACCCCGTGCCCATTAACCACGTTCCTCAGTGCCACATCTACACATTCCTTGAACACATCCAGGGGCGGTGATTCCACCATCTCCCTGTGCAGCCTGTGCCATTTCCTCACCACTCTTTATGAGAAGAAATCTTTCCTAATATCCAATCTGAACCTTCCCTGGGGCAACTTACACCTGGGAACCTGTTGCTGTTACTTGGGAAATGATAATGTCCCTCATTATTATCCTTTCAGCCCTTCCCAGGTCTCCCTGTCCCCAATGTTCTTTCTAATGCTAAGGATGAATGAGTGCCTTGATACCTTATTAAACACCTCAGCTTCTGAAATACTCTATTAAACTATGGTAAAATATATACAATATTGTTTCTATAACGCAATTTAGTGAAAAGGCTTGTAGGATTTTAGCATTTGGCATAAACAGTAAATGGTCTGTATTGTCCTATCCCTGTCCATTGATAGCATTTTAAGAAGTGAAACAGCCCAGTTTCCAGTTGGGCTGGACATGAGTTGCTCCTGTGCTCTTCTCCAACCTTTTCCAATTCCTTAGCAATGTCTCTGAACCACTGGCAGCCACATCACATGCTGTTCTGGTTCACCATCATTGCATCAGTACAAAAAATGCAGTACAAAACTGATATACTCTGCCCAGGTGCACTCCTTGACCCAGATCCTACTGCACTTTCCTGATGTGTCTCTAAGAGATCTGACATTTCTGAAGTAATTTGAAGGCAATACAGACACTTTCCTGTTGCTTTGAAAATTTCTATTTCTATCATGTCCTAACAGTTTTTTGCTTCTCTATGAGAACAAACTTTAACTCAAGCAGAGTTTTAACTCTCTGTCACTGATGTTACAAATACTGCTCTTCATCTGGTATTGTTTTGGCTGTTTTACAAAATTTCCAGAACATGTGACTGCAAAACGCCTTTAAAACTGTTGGGTCCATGTGTGTCCAGATGCAGACCCCACTCATCACTGCTGCGGCAGCCAGTTACACATCCCTGATCTACGACCCTTTTGGATTACCCTCTGTCTTTACTCTCAGCTCCCCTAGGATTACAAATACTTAACTACGGAACAAGTTAGCTCATGACACTGCAATATTTAGTGCTCTTTGTCAACCCTCCTCTTTTGATGTGAGACAATGACAGGCAATAAGGATCCAAAAGAATGAGGGTGGGGCTAAAGAGCAAGAGAACAAGAATGGCTCTCTTTCAAAAGGAGGGAAGAGAGTCTACAGGCAAGGTGAGAAGAAAAGGACATGAAGAAGGTGGGGGCAAAAACGTCTAAGGAGAGACTGTTGTGTATTATGACAGAAAGGTCAGAATTTTGTGAGTGAAATCAGAGAATAAAAGATGTCAACAGCTATGACAAATGAGTGTTTAATAGGAGTCTCTGCAGCAGGTGCTGTTCTGCTGCCCACCATGTTTCATTGACCTGTTCTGAGGAGTCTCATGCACAACCCCTGCCTCCTATGCACTGGCTTACGTGTTTATCGTGATCATAGCAATCTCTGCACTTTACTATGAAGCAGTTTTGGTTCTTCACATGATTTCACAATAGATCTGAATTCTTATTAAATTCTTCTTTCATATTTCATGTGAATTATTACAAAGCTTATATTTCATATAAAATGAAAGTTCCGTACTTGTATCCATCAGAATTTGTGTTTAATTTCCAGATTGTGTTTATTCAATTACTGTGCTTTTCTTTTCTTGAAACATCTTAATTTGTTTTTACAAATCAGCGTTTTCAGCATTAACAATGTGACAGATAACATGAAATATTGTTTTAGAAGTGATTAACACACTGCAACTTCTTATGAAAACTGGGTGACAAATAACACTATGTGTAAGTGAAAGATGATCTGACAGAGCTCAGAATGATGATGATCATTGCCATAGCCCGCTTACACATCCTTCTTTGAATACAGCTTCAGATCAGACTATTTTGCTTTTCACGTTGAAAGCAGAGATCCATTGAGATGATATATATTCTTCCTCCGTGAAAAAGCATTTGTGATTATGATGCATCCCTCAGGAAACTGTTCCTGCAACACCAAGTCTATTCTCTCCTCCAGCAAGACTTATTTGAAAGTTAAATAGTGCTAAAGAGAAATCATGAAACAGTCTGGGAACTGTAATAGAGTTCTTGTTTGTGCCTTTTAAAAATATATGTATTCAGGCTTGTGGAAACAATATAATTCAAAGTAATCTTTCCATGATGACTACAGGCGAATGACTTGTGAAAAAAAATTGATTCAATAGTTTCAGACAATTAAGTTCCAGCTGGGTTCATTTCAAAGCTCGTGAGGGGTATTTACTAAGTGGAAGATAGATTTGGTGCGGCATCTGCAAAACAGGAGTGTGTGTGTAAGGTGATAATTCTGCAACGTGGCACCATTAGCATCAACCTCAGCAGCTACTGCAGGTATGTGTCATGTGTTAGAGATAGCTTAATAAACCAGAGCTCAGCTTCCTTTCTGGAGGACAGGGCACTAAGCAGCATAGGGCAACCTGCACAACTTTGAGCCTGGTGGCTGTAAAGATCTGGCTCCTCTGGCTCTCAAGATGCCTTGGATGAAGGGGGTTCCTTTGGGGACAACAGGGATGTGCAAGGTTTCACCAAGCTGTTCTCCATGACAGGCAGAAACACAGAGGCAAGCTTGCTGCTTTGCCATCTTTTCATCCCTTTCCTACTCCCCCTGTTGAGGGCTCTGATCACCAACGGAAAGTCAAAACAAACTAAACATGATAAAATGTTTGTGTCAAGCAGATTTTAAAATTCATTTCTATGTGAGCTTGTCAACAGTTCAGTGGTCACCACTGCTGCTGTGTTCATTTGTTTGCATGGTTTTCCTGTGCAAGGGCTTGCTGTGTCCTCAGAGGTAGGGGAACTTTTGCTATTCTTCACCTGAATGGTCCCATATTGCCTCTGCAGTACAGCCAGCTGGGAAGTGGCATTCAATCCAGTCCTCTTTCTGGCATTTCTGGTAGGCTTCTAAAATGCTTAGACTTATGGTAGGAATGAGTGACCTGTGGGCATTATTATCCTACAGAATATATTAGTCTGACCTGAGCGGAGGGTTGTCATGAGGCTGGGAAAGCCCAGCTCTGCATCATTACCAACTGGCTTGCCTCATTTCCGGAAGACAACTCTGTACCCAGCCCACATTTAAAAGTCAGGCTCCTCTCAATGAATCTCATGACATGGGAAAAGCAATAGCCATTGCATATAATGTGCAAAATAAATAATCAGAACCATCCTCAGTCTCCTTGCTACTGCCCACCTGGGTCACAAGCTGGCATTGGCAATGAATTTATGTGGAACTCTTCGAAGTCTTGACCTACTGATCTATGGGCTGTTAAGTGGATGAGAAAAAAACCTCAGTCACCTGTTGAGACTGGACAGCTAGAGGAACTTGCCTCCTTGTGCAGGCCAGAGTTTAGGCTGTCAGATGCTTTTCTGTGTATATTGCAGAAAAAAACACTTTACCATAGTTTTCTCTATGCTGAATGTATGGGAAGAGGTGATAGGCTTGTAATGTGGTCACCAAGACCCATTCAAATATGTCCTTTAAGCCCAGCATGCAGAGGCAGAGTGTCTTATTTGTTTGTTTGTTTGAGAAATCAGACACTTTGCTAGGAAGTAAGGAAGAAAATGCAGAAACTAGGCATTGTTGTAGAGAGGTCACAGGAGGAGGAGGATGCTTTGACACTCGATCAGGTGGTCTCTTTGCCACACTCACTGTGGAGAGCTCTATCAGTCCTGCTACTGTGAGAAACAGTGTGTTCTTGGAAGAGAAAAGTGAAAAGACAAAAAGCCATGGTTAAAAGATTTCTATTTTGTACCTGCATCCCCAGACTGGGTTTTTATTTGAGAATGTTACTCATAACTGCTGCACTTGGGAAACCTGCTGCGTGGAAAAGGTCTAATTAACACTGAATCACCTGTCCCCTGCTCGCTACCATCTTGCCTGTGCAGAGTGGGTGACAATAAACAGTTCAGTGTAGGTGTCTATCTTTTATTAGCTAACTTGAGGTTACTGAAAGAAAGAGGAATAGGGGGGCTGAGAAAGAGTGCCCCAGCTGAGAATTAAGCTGAAAACAACCATTGAATATGTGGTTGGAAAATGATAGTACACTATAGTCAAGAGAGCAAACACCAGCTCATTCCAGTAATGGAAAGGAACAAACACACTCTCACAGCTCCCTCTCAGCTGAGTCACTGCTATCATTGTTGAGTGTTAAATGAACCATTCCTCTCGTTATCCACTTTGTTGTTGTTGTTTGGGATGTGGTTTTGCCTGTTTTTTAACTTGTGTAATGGAATGCTGATAAGCACAAGCTGGTCTGGCCACAGAAATGAAATCCCCAGTCTCAAAACTCTTATGGGAGCCATATCACAGATGTGTCTGGGGAAGCACAAGTGTATGGACTGAAGATTTGCAAGCAAAGAGTATCTGTTTAGAAACAGCCTGGATATGCTGAAGGTACTCACAGGAAAAGCAAGGCCAACACTACATTTAATACTTTCTCTAGAACAGTGGAGACATCCTGGGGCAGATTTCCTGACTGTGGCCCCCTACAGTGCATATTGGTTCAATTTTCCAAGTGGTCTTGTTCCACATAAACAAGATTGCTGCCTCTGCTCGAGGCAGACATCAGCAGAGCTCTGGTGCCTAATAGGAGCATGAGAGTCTGAACCAATGATTGGTCCGAGCTCCAGCCCACATGTGGGATCGGCCCTTTGGGAACAGGCCTTCAGACTGATGATAGAACAGATGTCAGGGTATCAGTACTAATGTCTGAATTCACAGATTCACACATATTGCCCTGAGCTACTTGTTAATGTGAACACTGGCAAATATGTCACATTCTACCCTAAGAAAGAACTGCCAGGTAATGGCAGTTATTTCAGCTGACACAACCCTTGCATCTGCTGTTTTGAGAAACAGGATCAGACAAATAAATAGGAAGAGTTTGAGTCACAATAACAAAAAACCATACACTGATTAAATTGATTCAAGGCACAGCTGCATGGTGTGCTAAAATAATGGTATGAACCTTGGGACTGCTTTTAAGAACTGGTAATATTTTCTTAACTGAACAAGATTCAGTAAAGCACTCACCACACTCTTCCTGCAGAAGTGGCTTTACCTTCAATTTATCTGAAAGAAACAACTCAGTTCAAGTGAACTTGAGAGTGCTGAGCAGACATAGTAATAACAGTCATGAAGGATCCCCATAACAGGTACTTTTAAAATATAAGCTTTCATAGAATGGTTTGAATTGGAAAGAACCTCAAAGCCCACCCAGCCCCAACCCATGCCATGGGCAGGGTTGCCCCCCACCAGCTTAGGCTGCCCAGGGCCCCATCCAACCTGGCCTTGAGCACCTCCAAGGATGGGGTACCACAGATTCTCTGGGCAGCTGTGCCAGTGCATCACTGAGGAAAGAAATCCCTCCTAATGTCTAAACTAATTATCCCTTTAACTTGTTTTCTAGTAAAATAGAGAATAACTCTTCAATCTTGTTGATACAGTTCTTACCTTCTGATCATTTCAAAGTCTAAATAATAGAAAATTTTCTCATTAGCTGAACACTCTCACTGCAAATTTGCGGAGCAGTTTAAACTGTAGTAGCACATACAGTCTCAGATAACTTGCTCAAGCCCAAATCATACAAAGTTGACTTTAACAAGAGCTGAATCTGGTGTTAATGGAGTAGCATAGTCATTGTTATTCAAAACAACTAGGCTTAATATTTGCTGTTAAATTAATTTATTAACAAAATTGTTAATTTTTTTATGAAACACTATGTTTCTATCAGAAAATTACATGAAAGCTCAGATATATTTCTTATGTTTTGAAACTAAGCTTTTGAATGAACTGCCGTTGCAAGTAATTCAACTGCCAAAAGTTTTGCTCTCTGCCTTAAAACGGCATATTATCTGAATTTTTGTAATGATACTGTGTCAAAATGCATTTTCATTTTGACAGCTGAGCAGTATGACTTAATGCAATTCAAAAGTCAATCCATGCATTCCCCATCACACTGAATTGCTCTTCCCAGATTGATCTGCCAAAGTTTAGAGATGGACAGCAAAGGTGATTTAAGTGTGGATCAGTTTTTATACAGGGAACAATACAATTAGTTAGGGATCTTTTTCCATAGACAAAAGAGTTGACTGACGTGCACACAACTTTTTTTAATGAAGTCATGAATAATGCTTACACAATGACCAGGTAGTCATGACATGCTGTTCCCTATTGTAAAAGGAAAGAGGTATCAAATAAAATCAGTGAGATGTAGAACAATCAAGAGAGAATCCTTCTTCTTCACATACTGCCTAATTATACTGCTAAGCTCATTGCCTCGTGTTGTGAATGCTGAAGTTGAAATGGGCTGAAAACACAGTGAGACAAACCAATGGAAGAAAAATGCATTAAGGGCTTAAGTACAGAGGCATTGCCTGTGGTTTAGGGGTGTCTGAAGCACAGAAATCTGGGGTCTGAATAATGCATCAGAGAAGTACAGATTCAGGTGTACTCCAGTGCAGAAACATGAGTACTGTTTATCTACTAAGATCACTGGGTGACACAGTAGATAAGATGACAGCCCCTAGGGCTTTCAGATATGCACATGGCTTATATCCTTTGTGTATTAAAACATCTATCAAACTCTTACTTTTAATAAATGCTTAGATGCAAGCTTCCAGGTATGTGACAGTATATTTCCATCAGAAGTCACACAGCTTACCTGTAGTCAAAGATTAAAGCCAGTGTGACTCTAGGTGGTACATCTTGTATCTGGTGTGAAATGATAGCCCCCTAGAGTAAGGTATATACAGGGTCTTAACACGGTTTTAATCACAGCATATTACAATTTTCCATGCACGACTATCCAGGATATTTCATTAGAGGGAGTGATCTCTGAAAAGAACACTTAATGCTGTTCATCTTTAGGAGGTCCAGCACCAAAGTAAACTCTCTAAAAGGATGGCTCTGACCTGAAGGAAGACACTCTTTTACTATCTAGAAAGTGCAATAAAGAAGGCTTCTTCCTTCAGTCTTGTGAACAACAAGTAATGCCTCACTAGTCTGAATTGTTCACTGTTTTCTGTTAATACTTTGATTTCCTAAGGAAATTCAATTTTCCAGCTACGTACTTTGCTGGTCTAGTCATCACTGTCTGTCCCCATTCCCCCTCCAGTTAACTTCTGAGCTTGTTCAACAGGAATGAAATTTAGTAGAGTGAAAATCTCAAGGACACAAAGAGCTTCTTGAAAACCAGCAACTGGGTACAGGAAATTTCAAATTAGCCTCCTCATTGGCAGCATATGGTCTGGTATTATTCTGACTGGCAGCAGCTGACACCAAGTGACCCTAAGCCAGTCCCAGTGTCACTGCCTCCTCTTTGGTGTGAGCATCCCAAAGAGAATGGGCAGGGGGGTGGTGGGGAGATGAGGAGTATCCTCTTTGCAAAGGGAATGAAAGCATGGTGACCCTGCTTCACGAAGAAGATGGTCAAGCATTAGAATGGGCTGCCCAGGGCACTGCTGGAATTCCCATTACATATAAGAAATGTGTGGACATGATACTCAGGGACATGGTTTACTGACAAGGTGGGTTGATGGTTGGAAGGGCTTTTCCAACATAAGTGATTCTATAAATCTATCAGTCTTCCTTGATTCTAGGACATTGCTGCTTACCTGAAACCTCTGTTTTTGTTTCCCTGTGGAGCTTTTGTATTGTCTCTGAGCACTAACTTTACTGAGTTGCTACTGACATAAGCTGTGCTGCTGTAAAGACAGTCCTGTTGAAATTTGGGATGCTAGACTAAACCGCTGCTCAAGAGGGAAGTGAGCTGCTCTGAGAAAGCTCACAAAGCAGAAGCCCATAGTTCTGCTCAGGGAGCAGAAAAATCTCACAAACTTGATGACATCTCTGTATTTAACAAAGGGTGAGGGGACCTGAGCTGCAGCACAGGTACCACATTTGCTAAGGGGAAATCCAAGTTGCCAGTGATCAGACATAGCTCTAGCCATATCAGGTAACTTCCTTCTTATTTTCCCTCTGGCTTTCACAGACGAGAAATTTAATTTCCTCTTGTAGTACATCTTATAGTCCCCCCTCAGCAAAAGGGAATAGAAGGGAGTTATTCCTTTGCCTCATCTTTGAGCAGATAATGGTGACAAATGAGGAACAGCAGAAACCATAGGAAAGAGCTCGCTATTTGCAGAGTCCTGAATGTTAACAAGTTGTTTGCAACAACAAAATACAGAAGTTTTTGCTCAATCTCATTTTCTGTGCCCCAGTTTATTACAAATGTCATTTAATAAGGAATGATTTTCACTGTGAATTTTATTTCCTCTGAAAAAAGTTAAGAATCATTAGCAGGGAAAAATGATTCAGTCTTTTGAGAGATCTAGTTATGCTGCAGAGCTCAGCTGCCAAATTACTATAAAAGTCCCTGGGAGGCTCTCTTGATGCAGTGTGGAGAAATAACATATAACAGTCAATACGCTTACAATGTAATTTAAAATGAAGCCTTGGGAATATTTATGTAAAGACACAGCAAATTCCTGTTTGTATTTCTGTCTGAACACTAGATGTTCTTAACCATCAAACTGAGTGGAACATGATCTGCTATACTCTTTAGAAGCTTCCCAATAAAATGTGTTATCCTCTGGTGTTATATAAATGTTTTGAATAAACATTTGTAATAGTGTTCAGCAAGTGCTACTTAAATCAGAATCTGCAGGTTAATTGCTAGAAATGCCTTGTAGATCTGCCTCTGTTTTTTATTTCCCAGTTCAGTAAACGTTATTCTGAAATCAGAGGACATGCACAAAGGCAAATCCGGCTATGGCAGCTCTTGACATAGGTAATGAAATTAAAATGATTGTACTTCACTGAACAAGAAGTTTGTGCATGAAATCATGCTAAGATTGTAGGGGAAATATTTGGTTTGATTTTAACTTACTCTTTTTACCAAAGGAAACATTTTGGTCTGAGATGTCTTTTTAGTTGATGTGCTGCCAAAATTATTTATATTTACTGTTCATGGAATCATAGAAACATTAAGGTTGGAAAAGACCTCTAAGGTCATCTAGTCCAACCACCAACCCATCACACCATGCCCATTAACCACATCCCTCAGTGCCACATCCACACAGTTCTTGAACACCTCCAGGGATGGTGACTCCATCACCTCCCTGGGCAGCCTGTTCCAATGCCACACCACTCTTTTGGAGAAGATTTTTTTCCTAATATTCAACTGGTACCTCCCCTGTCACAACTTGGGACCATCCCCTTTTGATCATTTCATCAAGCTATTACAGAGCTATTACACGACACCAGGATCAGAATTTTATAATGTCTCTGTATTATAAGCCCATGCTTCAAGTATGTTTGAGCTATAGCTGGATGGTAAGAAGAAACTTAGAGTGGAATTAGTTTCCTCTGACTTGTGATATCTACAAGACAAAAAATGTTCACAGGAGAAGCAGACAGTCAAAACTGCCTTCACAGTCAACTGGACAAAATGCACATTTCCATCATACAGTTCACACTGCTATTTTCACTGTCCAGCTTGCAATGACCAAAACTGTTCCCTGAGCATGCTTCTGTCCCTGCATTGCTTGTCCAGGGAATAGAAGGTGACTGGCTCAGTTTGCTTGTCAGCACTGTCAAGATTTGCTCAGACAAGTCCCATGATAATCATCAACTGGCAGAAAATCCATTGTGATTACAGGGACACTATTCCAGTGATTAAGCATTTACTTTATCTTGAAATTTTCTAGCTTATTTCAGCCTCGGGTTTGCATTATGTTTCTTTCCACTAGATAAAGGTGAAAATGTACTGTCAGACATATCTTGCCTCTTCTGTCACTAAATAATAGCTGGTCTTTTAAATCAGAAGCCAGCATAACTTTCATTATCTATGAGAAATGTCTGCTGAAATTTGTACTTGAACGGCTCTGCCAA
Organism: Coturnix japonica; assembly: GCF_054131305.1. Classification (NCBI taxonomy): domain Eukaryota; kingdom Metazoa; phylum Chordata; class Aves; order Galliformes; family Phasianidae; genus Coturnix; species Coturnix japonica. The sequence continues at coordinate 111,653,339 of NC_140663.1, forward strand.
AACTTTGTATGAGGTAGGATATACAATGAGGACCATCTAGTTAGGCAGCAATAAATAATTAAGACTCCCAGGTGTGGCCACTGGTAGAATAACTTACTTATATTTCAGTGCAGACACTAGAGAGAGACTTCCGTACCCTAGTGCATGCAACAAATGTGTTTGAACACAGTTATGTAAGTGAAAGGGCACAAATCTTAAATGTCAACCAATGTCTCCTGGTTAGGTGGTGATTGTGCCAGGCAATGGTCATGGCAGAAAGGGTTCAGGAGATTTTTGAGCTATAGAAAAGTGAAGGAGAGCTTAATCCTTCCCTTTCCCCTTCCCTCAGAAATTATACTGGGGAAATACCTGAGTTGTATTCCAGAGATGGTTTCCTCTGGGACCTGCTGGTGAGGATGCAGCTCTGGAAGCAATTGGGCCTACACCTCCATGAGAACACACCAGTCACATTAGAACAACAGTTTTCCTTCTCTATTCCGTCATCCTGGGTTTTGAAAGGGAGGTCGTGCTTGTACTTATCTAACAGTAGGGATTGGAACTACATGATCCTTGAGGTCCCATCCAACCCGGGTAATTCTGTGATTCTGTGATTCTGTGTGTGATTCTGCCTAATCAATGGATGAAATGCAGTAAGAGGACATTTAAGTGAATGTATTGAAAAAAACCAAGCTGTTGTTTGGCAGCCAGACACCAAACCTTCACTATCACTTTTTACTGCAGAGATGCCATAGTTAACACCCACTATGTCTGTGTTGCTGTATGACTTCAAGGTGCAAACTTGCAGTAGTTTAAAATGTTATGAAATGTGCTACTTTTGCTCATTTTGCTTGTAATAAGTAAGATTTGCTTTCAAAAAACAAGAACAAAAACAAAAAAAAACCAAACAAACAAAAAAACCCAACACTTCTTAAACAGTCAAGTAAAATTAGAGAAAGCCCCATTCAGAATTAATTTCAGACTAATCATTGTTCACGAGATTTTACAAATACCTTTTGTTAATGTGTTTTCCTGTCCTAATAAATTCTGCTTGCATAACTAATCTGGCAATCTACTTTGAAATCTAAATGCCATTGAGGCAAAAAGAATGGGCTTCTTTTTGGCAGAACATGAAGGATAACTAAAATATGCCCATGAATATTAAACATCTTCTCTTCTTTGAAGACTTCTTTTCACTGAGCAACCAGTTTTCCTAATGAAATAGCTTTCCAGTACTGTATTCGGGTGCCTTTCAGATTAAACCAGTTTAGTACCCACATGAAGCACCTTGATTTTTGAAAATGTCACCGAGGAATAAAATCTACATCTGAGAAGAAGAAATTAATGAATATGGAACTAGAAAATGAAGTTATTTCAATCAACTGCTGAAAATCATTTTCTGACATATCTCTTTTGAAGACAAGTTGAGGGAGCTGGGCTTGTTCAGTCGAGGAGAAAAGTCTCTGGGGAGGCTTCATTATGACCTTCAATTATTTAATGGTAGATTATAAACAGGAGAAAAATTAACTTATTTACATGGGTATGTGGTGATAGAACAGGGGCGAATGGTTTTAAACTAAAGGGGGAGAGATTTAGATTAGATGTTGGGGAATTATTTTCACTGAGAGTGTTGTGAAGTGCTGGAACAGGCTGTCCGGAGAAGCTGTGAATATCTCATTCCTGGAGGTGTTCAGGTTCATGTGGCTTGGGGCCCTGATCTAGTGGCTGGTAATCCTGCCCGTGGCAGGAGAGTTGGAATTTGGTGATCCCTGAGGTTCCTTCCATCCTAATCTGTTTCATGATTCTATGATTCTGTGGTCCTATGACCCTATGTCTTCTGGTCAAGCTCTACTTTTGGCCTGAAAATCTGGTAGTTTATATGTTATGAGTTGTCACAGCCAAAGGAACCATAACAGTACTGACAGATCACAAGAAAAAAGTAGGCTGAGTGGATGGCTACTATAGAAATGTATATCCACTCACCAACAGGTTGCATTAGCAGAGCCAAGTTTTGTTAGACTTTGTGCCAACAAAAAAATACAAGAATACTACAAGGCTGAAAACGCTGATATCAAAGGAAGCCTCCACTACAGCAGCTCCAGGCCAAGGTTGGAAAAATCCAAACATGGCCCTCTAGTATAGCTTCTACATTTATCACCAACAGGCAGACTGATGTGTCCAAAGAGCATAAGAGGCGCTGTAATGTGATTTTATAGACTAGAAACAGAAAAGTGGCAGACAAGATCTGATGCAGGTAACCAGGGATAAAAATACTGCATTGTTTGTGAGCTTGCAGCATGGCTTCATAGGGATGGGGAGTGGAATAGGCCCCTAGGGTTATTTTCCACAGGGCAGACACCTCTGGGTGTCCCCTCCTCTCTCTGTGTGCTAGAAGGCAACCCAGTTGCAACAACTACATTTCAGACATACAAGTTGAAAATAGAGACGAATCCTCTTCTGAGTGACTTAAAATCCAAGAGCACACAGAAAGCCCAGGGCTGAATAGGAGCAAGCCAGAAAACAGAGAGCCAGTCCAGTGGTTTTGTACATAGACAACAGGATTCTCACATAAAAAGAACCTGGTCTATTGAGAGAACTCATTGTACAACAAATCCACGTGAGACAGCTATGAAGTGTGTTATCAGGAGTGAAATGCTAGAGATGAACAAAAAGGCTTCTTTGAAGAGTAGAACAAAGTGATGTCTATCTTGTCTGCGGCTGTCACTTCCCTTGACAGCCATGGCCGGGCTGCTCTGTCCTGTTAGGAATGAGTCAATCCATTTTTTTCATCCTTATCTCTAAGTATCTGAAGCAGTGTAAGAAAAGGGAGACAAGAAATCCAGATCTGATTAGCAGAAATTTCATTTGATGAGTCCCTTCCTGGGTGAATAAAGAATTCAGCCCATTAAAAGATACTAATCAAAAAGGCAGTATAAAACCGGACAAAAAGAGAAAGAGCAAGGAGTAAAAGGTTTATATGTTTGTTTGTTGTTTTTTAAAAGAAGAAAACACACAACACAACACGGCACAGTAAAACATTCCAATAAAGCATCCAAGCTTTTCCCTGTAAACAGGTGAAACTGAATTTAATTTTGTTTATTATAGTATGGAGAAAAACCTTTTTCTTCCTTCAAAGCTGTGAGTTCTCACTTTCTAGATAGGAATCACTCCATTTCACCAAGGAGAAATGGATTGCTGTCATCTTAATTGTAAGAGTTTTTTTCAGTAACTGTAAATAACAAGACTTGTAGAAAAGTGTGACACACTCAGAGTTTCTACATTCACCATGATAAAAGCCCATTTTTTCCCTCAAAAGATTTTGAAGCTGCATCCCACAGAAGGTGAAAGAAGATTAGGACTTTTTAAGAGTTTTTTTAAAATTTGCTGTACCTGGATCCAAACCACCTGTGTCCAAGTCACACAAACTGAGCCTGCTCTTACCTTTTGAGGTGTACTTCCTCCAGCCATGCACCCAGGCTCTGGGGACAGACAAGAACATCTCTGCCACAGCACCAAGATGCTTGTGAGCTTTGGGAGAGGGTGGTAAACTAATAGTAAACTTGGGAAGGGCAGGGTTGGGTCCTGGCCTGCTCCCTGCAGGTACAGCCTTGTCAGGCTCTGGTCTCTTTATCACCCCTGACCACACTCTGGTAAACCTAGGGAAGCAACTGTGGCTTCAGAAGGTACAGCTATGGTATTTTTGACCCAGCAACTACTTTATTCTATTCCTATGACCAGTCTGGTTGGAGCTCTGAGCACCTTGATTTAACTGTAGGTGCCCCTGTTCATTGCAGGGGAGTTGAATGAGATGGCCTTTAATGGTGCCTTCCATCTCTAACCATTCTATGTTTCTGCGATTTTATTCATTTACTAATCGTGGTAACATTCCTTCTTTTCTGATGATATTTTTCTCATGTCAGACAAGAAACATTCCTACTGCTCTGGAAGAAAATACATGGAAAAAAAAAAATTAATTTCCAAGGTTCAGAATCATCCATAGAGATTTCATTGTTTTTAATTTCTTATTTGCCTTAAGTAGATGCAAAATTACTTAAGATGCCAGAAGTGCACCATGCAAACAGCTGCTTCGCATAGTCTGTGGAGACTTCATTAAACAGTAATGAAAATAGGCAAACAAGGAAATACACGTCAAAATTTTTGGAAACAAGAAAAGTACTTAAAGGGATGGCTGCTAGCAAAACACAAGTGCTCAACTTGATATTTGAGTTAATTTCTTAGAGGAGCTCTTGAGAAAGAACTGACATAACTTCTGGGTATTATTTTCAGAAAATAATTACTCATATTAAAGATGACAATGCATTTGGACAACAATTTCACTAACCATAAAAGTGAATTCTGAAGAGGAAAGGCAAAAGGGAAAGCAATGAAAGGCAAGGAAAAGACTTTGTCACACTGAAACAAGGAAATCATCTTTGTCCCTGAGGAACTGAAAGGGAAGTAGAATCACCAAAGCTATATGGAGACAGCTGCTGTTCTCTTGTACGTATGTCTTTTTTGCTTGTTGGAGACTGTTATCCAGTAGGCATAATTAAAACTGTCTTCATGACCTTTCTCTGAGATGAAATATATTTTCATATGGACTCACAGCTCCCTCACTCAAGCTGGCTCTGTTTTTCTGAAATCATCTACGTTACTCAGGGAGAAAAATTTTAAATAGGCAGGTTTTTTATCAGATTTTCTCTACCTAAAAATCCATGGCTTGATTCAAGGAAGAGGAAATAGTCTAGGCCACCTTTAATCTTCGGAAAATTATTTTACTCATCCCTACTAAAAAATCAGATTAAAAAATAATAAATTAGAAAAGGAGAGTTTTCTCTCTTCTTTATCTGATGAAAAGCCTTAGACTGTGCTGAAAGTCAATGGTAACTTAGCATCCATAGCTACTAGTTGCAGTTTGGTTAAATCTGGGCTTGGTAGGAGAGAGAAGGTAAATACATAGAAAGAGTAGAGGCAGACGATAAAAAAAAAAGTCAGTACAATTATTTTTTCTTCCTTAATACAAAGCAGAAAGTATCCATAGAATGCAGACAGTGTAAACTTGCTTCTCTACAACAACTTCTGTGTTCTGGAACATGTGTGAGTACATGTGATGTGAACTGTGTCTCAAATATGTCCAAAGAATCTCATATTGTACAGGATCTGAATCAGAATTTTGCTCCCAGTGAAGTCCTAACACGGAAATTTTATTATTGTAGTTATGTAAATATATTCCATAACAAGCAGGCTTCTTAGCTTCTTGGCCAGTCATTTATTGCATGAGCAGTTGAATGCTGACTTTATTTGCAGCAGAAAATGAATTTTCCTTTCCTGTCTTGGTCTGCCATACTTCTCACTGTCAAGGTGGAGGGACAATAAATTCTACAGAAAATGTGTATTTATCATTGGCAAAAAATATACAGTGATCATTTTTTCCTCATCATTAGGTTCTCTCTCACTTGGAGAAACATATTTTTCTATAGCACTCAGCTGGAAACAGCTACATAAGGACATTTTCCTTGTTATAGTACAGCAATTCTCAGAGCATTTAAATCACCAAGCCTGTGCTTGGAAGCTTTATTCCAGTGTTAACTCCAGCCTCTACAGTAAAAATTTTCACTGCACTCTTGGGAACAGGAGGAAATGGTTGAATTTAGCCTAACTGTGTCTATAAATGCAGTGCCTAACTTTATTAAATAGTGATACTTAGTAGGCTAACGTACTGAACAGCCGTGGACAATAAGCTATAGCTAAGTCCACATTTCACACCAGTGAAATGTACAGGGAAAGGGAGAATGAAAACCCTTTAGAAACTCAGTGAAGGAGCAGTGAGGCAAATAGAGGAGTGGTAAAAATGCTGCTGCCAAGGGCATTCACATGGTGCTAAACCATGAAACAGTTGCTGCAAATGCAGCTTAAAAATGCTGATGTCACACAGGGTTTTGCCAAAATCCAACTACAGGATTCAAATTTGCATCAGCAAGTCTATGCACTCACAGCCATGGACGAGACTGTCCAGACTGAGAATGTATGTTAGATTGGAAAACCTTTTCATGCCTCTTTTTATGCCTTCATGAAACCGAAGTATAAGCAGAGGTGTAAAATTCAGTAAGATTTTGCTATAGACTCCATACTCTGTACTTCTCCCATCCATGACAGGTACAAAGTGTTATTCTCATTGGCCTCTTCCCAATAACAGTTTTTGCTGATTTAAAACTAATTAGCATTTATTAGAAAAGTGGGTATCACTAACCTCTTGCCATTCTTGGCTTGAGTCCTCTCTGGCTTAAAAGAAAGTAAGCACTGATTTTTCTCTTCTTGTCTCCTATTTTAACATAGAGGAAATTGTGCACAAAATGTGCCAGACCTTCCTCACTTCAGGAAATCTCAGTGAGCAGGACCCAAGAATTTGCAGCTCCAAATGCTGCTAAATGCCCAGGTAGGGTGACTCCACAAGGAGAGGAATCAAGAATCACCTTGTACTTAGCAGTTTCTATAGCAGCTCTTTGCTAAAAGGGTGAGACCCTTGAAGGAGTACAGCACTCGTCAAGGACTGCTGGAAAGGCCTAGATATCATAAGAAGATCCAACCGTAAGTAGAACTCAGGATATGCACACTGAAGAGTATTTAAGCTGCAATATAAATATAAATAAACAGTATAAATATTATATTGTTCTCTTCAGCTGCATCCATATGAAATCATGCAGAAGTGCCCTGATACATTCTAGTTCATAATTTCTGTTATTGTAGAAATAAGCTGTGTTGTGCCCAAACGAAAGAGAAAGCTTTAATGAGACGACCAGTGAATGGCTCAGGGCACGTCACTTGCTTTTAAGTGGAAAAGAGTAACACCTAGGTCAAAGCCTTGCTCCTTCTGAGGTTGGATGTATGAGGCCTGTGACCTGTGAAAGGACTGTCTCTGCTTAATGACTGACATTCTTATAAAGCCTGGTGCCTTAGGAATGCAGGAGCCAACAAGAAAAGCACATACTGTTCCGAACTGAAACCAAATAGTTTTCTTTGCTACTGAAGCTTTACCCTCTGCATTTGTTCACCTTGTTTATCTTAAGCACCATCTGGCAGTTCAGCATGATACCTTTGTATCCAGAAATACAAAATAGTGCCAAAGAACAACCATTTAAGTCTGCCTTTTATACCTCATTTTATTTATGTTACATGCTTGTTTCAAAGCCTTTCTTTATGTTATTGATTAAAACATTAGGCTATCTAATTATTATTGGCAACACAAATCACTCTTTTATATCAAACTTACATCAATAGTTATTATTATGTTACTGATGGCTATATTATTATTATTACAATTTAACCTTGTATTCTATTTAATTTAAAACAATTTGAACAAAGAAATGTTTCTTTGTTTTCCTTTCTAATTGACAAATAAGGTTAGTATTCACCTCTGGGTAGTGGAACTGCCTTTATATATCCATAATATCCAAAGTTCATCCTCCTCACTTAAAGTAAACTTCCAGAACTATATGTCTGCAGGGAGTTATTCATATTACACTGTAGATACACTACAACTTTGAGATTATACTGAGAAGTTTAGTCAGTGCTCACTGTTTAACCTGTACCAATATCAAGTTCTACTGATAAAAATATGTTCTCATTCATCTATCTCCTTTTCTTCTATATAGTATTTAACATTAAAATGCACCCCAAAAATCTGTACAGCTTGCTAAGACTGAAATCATAGAATCATAGAATCACCAAGGTTGGAAAAGACATAAAAGATCATCCAGTCCGACCGTTCACCTATTACCAAGAGCTTCCACTTAATCTGAAGGATTTGGAGATGAACTTCTCCTCTTTGGCAATGACTGCCAGAGTGCTTAGTGAGATGCAGCAGTTTTACTCCTCTTGGATAAATGGCTATAACAGTATATGGTCACTGGCTCAGAATGGACAGCTGAGCAGCTGTCATAGTAACTGTGCCAAGGATAAGCATGCTGGGGATGTGCCATCTTGTCCTTGGTCCTCCAAGGCTGACCAGCCAGAATAATGGGGAAAAGCACAACCCCTTTAGTGCGATGCGGATGGTGAGTGAGCCTTGCATCAAGCATCCAGGAGCATCTCTGCAACATAGCACTTCTTAATGGATCCCTCTATTCCCAGTTTATCTTAGATCTGTATTTCCAGCTAAACAATAAAAATGGCCTCCCCTTCTCCACAAGGCACTGAAAGAGCCATTGTTTAGGTTTAAGTGCCTGTAGTGTCACACTGCCAAAACTTAAATACTGCCTAGTTCCCCCAGGGAAACCTAGGGTGGGACACGTGCTTGTTAGAATAATGGAGTCATCTTTATGTACCACAGAAGACACCAACACCATCACTAACATGAATGATTTGATGCCTTCACAGATCATTTTTTCAAACTGTATTCACCAGAATGTGGTAATAAAACTACTTCAAAATGTGTTAGAATGACTCCAAGTGAAAGTGTTGTGGTCTGATATGGTTATGAAAGCACTTGGAAGCTAATTTGCTCTTAGGCCCATCAGCAGCAGTTGGGTTTAAACATAATGGTCATTTATCTTCATTTTTTATAGCTTTGGTAGTTCAACTTAGATGCTGATGTGTGCCTACAGTCTTCACTGGGCAAGATAAAAAGGCCTTGTCAGATGTGAAGCATCACATTCTTTCAGAACTCAATTATTTATTTTTTTTATCTGTGAGTTACCTATGGAATTTTCTCTTAAAATCATAAGGAAATGTCATGTACAATTCAGACCACAATAATTGCAGCAGGCAAAAGGAAAGTGAAAAGTAAGAATCCAAGAAATTGCCCTTCTGTAGATAGGTAGAGAGCTCTCTTGGTGATGTTTTAAACAGCTTAAAATTGATGTATTTGAGGCTTTGTAAGTGCCAGTCTGGACTGTCTGGACTCCCAAACATCACCACATCCAAGGGGACATAGATTTGCTCAAAAGTACATGATGGAACTCACCAGCCTGTAGCTGTGTTGATCTCAAGCATCCTATTAATAAATCACTTCATGAATAAATCACTGCAAGTACAGTACAGGGAAGATCTCTCAAGCTAACAGGAGAATGAACAAACTGATCTAGCTTTTCCAGCCCTGAATTTATGGAAGACAAAATGACGTAATCTTTTGACGTACTGATAATAAAATTAAGTTTCCCTTACAGTTTTCTCCTTGAGACACAGGCAAGACATTTGCACACAGGAGAAGGGTTCTCATTAAATTTAATAGAGCTATTTTCAAAGTTTTACTTTGAAAGCATTAAGGGTTTGTTGAAAGCAACAACAGTAAAAATACTGGATAGTAATGTGACTGTGTCGAGTGAGAATTTGATTAAGTGCTTTTTGCTATATCAGATTCACTCAGAGTGGGCTAAAGCGATCTGGGAACACAAACAACATTTCATTTCTTTGGAGCTAAATAAAGTCCAAGATAAACACTTCTGATGAAGATGTTTCTAGAACCATCACTTTTTTATAAGCACATACTAATGAATCCTCCAAACTCCTGTAGGAATACTTACATTTATTTGAATTATTTTATAGGTAGCTGCACTGAAATACTGGCAGACAAGGCTGACATTAGGACTTCACCCTTCTTTTGCCATCTAAACAAAAGTCTGGAGTCAGTTATGTTTTCATTGAGTATTTAAATAGATCTAAAATCATTTCACATTGGTTATATAGCAAATAGTATATGCAAAATTCACAAACCTTTTAAGAGAATGGGTGGAAATGTTGGAATTTGTACTGAGATACTTCTGGGTTTTATTTCCTATTTTAAGTTTCTAGCATAGAAACAGAATCAACTGCAGAGCTTGATCACTTGCATTCCAAACAGCTACAGGAATATGCAATGAGCCTGAAACAGGTTTAGAAGAGAATGATATGCATAATGTTAGTTGCTAATTTATGCATGTTTGATCAGAATTAATATATATATTAATTACTTTTTATTCAGCCAATTCTAGATGGTGTGCATTAAGAGAAGGTCTACAGAGAACTAAAAACTAGCATATTATTCTTCAAGACACATCTGCAGAAAAAAGAGCTGTATTGTTTAAGCCCCCGAACTCTGACTATAGGGCTCTGTTGTATCATCTGGTAGACATGATCCCATTTCTACCAAACAATGGAATTTAATTACAAACACTTATGAGTGAGTCATAAGCAATGAGGTACTCACAGATGGTAAGTCCTTTAACAGCTTTCCCTGAAAATTAAAAGCAGATAGTAAGGTACCCCAGGGAAGACTGCAGGCTCTGCAGTTTCCTAGGGTACATGAGCCTTTCTAAGATAACAAAGGATTTTCTAAGGTGTTAAACAATAAAACAAATTGATCCAGTTCTATGTAAATAAAAGTAGGTTATAGCCTCAGATGTTACACACCACATTGACAGTGTTTTCAAAAAGACTGCTCGTTTAATTATATCACGTTTAGTAAAAACAGTGAAAAACATGTTATTAAAGATGTTACCCACTAATGAAATTTATGGATTATATTGCTTTTTATTCACTATTTCAATATAAATAAGCAGAAAATCTCTTCTGAGATAGGCTTGAAAAAATTCTGTTCCAGTATAAAGCAGAGGCATTCATTCTTCTTCAATTGGAGTTCAGTGACAGAATCTTGCAATGGTTTTATTCTATTGCTAAAGGATACTTCAGAATCTTCATTTTAAAATAGTACTCCATCTGATAGTAAAGGATCTTTTCTGGTATAAGCATGGGAAAGAAAATAAACAATTTTTAAATCAAAACACTTAGCTTCAGTTCTAGTACCCCACAAAAGCCTTTGCAAATAAAAACCCATGAAATGTGACACAAATAAAAATGTGCCCTTCAGTCCATGGCTCAGCAATGATATCATGAACTCTACAAAATCACAGAAAAGGAGAATAGAAAAGTAATATAATTTGAATTAAGAACACGCAATAGAATTAATGAACAACAGTTCTAAAACAATCAAACAGAAGTATTTTTCGCCAAATCACAAATCATTAATGGGGATAATTTAACAGTAGATGCAATTCTCAGATCCAAAGGACTACAATAAATGAAGTGGATCAGCAGTAGTTTGGTAGTAAGATACAGCTGGAATCAATGCTCAGGAGGACCATGAACTGCTGTGAAGTTAGGAGGCTGAATGGGGAACTGTTTCCCCTTTCTTAAAGGCCAGCTGCATATATATACATTGTAGCGCGTTATACAAAGGACGCTGGTAGAATTGGCTGCTGGTTTGACACAAGATGACATGAGGTTTTCCTTTTCAGTTTGATCATTGTGATATCATTCAGTTGGGGCAGAAACACAAAGGACAATGAGAAACATTCAATGGCCTCCTGCTTTATGAAATTATCTGAAGTCTGACTGCAAGAGTGGTCGCTCTACAATTTATCTGGGAAGAAAATATTTCAAAGGAACTCACTGCCAACCTATTTCCAGTAATGGCAATATCCTAGAAAGAATTAAATTATTGTATGTGTGTAAGGGTTACCACATAGACTGTTTGGCTGATCTTTCCTGTGTGCTTGGTTTTTGTATGTTTGTTTTTTGTTTTTTTGGTTTTTTTTTTTCTTGTACCCACACGGAGTAGAAAGAAGTGGGAGTGCCTGTGGTGATTGACTGAAAAGTTCTCATGAAAATATTAGGTCTGATAACAGTAATCTCCTTTAGAAGTATGATGGTAATTATTTTAGCGCAGTGAAATGCACAATGAAAAGAGGAAACTGACAAGGCAAATTACAGTATTTTAAGTGTAAATGAAGCTCTAGACCAGTAGATGTGTAATTAGCCAATCAAAAACTATCACAAGTGAATTTTTGTATTCATTGTTTCTCTCCACTTGCAGTGGCTTAAATATGCCTTGAACCTTAAAAGGAGGAGAATGACACTTGCTAATCTACTTTTCCTATTGGAAGGCTCTATGGGTACCTCTATCTGTAGCATATTTATCCCCCCTCTTTTAACATAACCGCATTTCCCTTTTGCTTTCATAGAATCATAGAGTGATTTGAGTTGGAAAGGACACTTAAAGGCCATCTAATTCAACTCTTCTTCACTGACACCTACAGCTACATCAGGGTGCTCAGTCTTGTCTGACCTCACCTTGAGCATCTCAGAGGAGTATCTACCACCTCTCTGGTCAACCTGTGTGAGTACCTTACTACTTTTACCATAAAAACAACAAAAGTAAACCCAACCTTTACTTAAATCAAATATAAGCCATTTTCCATTGTCCTATCATAGCAAATCCTACTGAAGAGTCTGTCCACTCCTTTCTTATAGCCACCACTCTCCTGCAAGGTGGCTACCCCTTGAGGTGATGGAGTGCAGAGCAATCTCCAGACCCAAGATAAACCTTTCCAGAAGGCTTTGTTCCAGTCCTGAGCACTTACACCTTAGCAACTGCACTAGTTGAGTTTAGTTTTTTCTGACCCTCTGTTCTAGAAGAAAGACATGGGCCAAGGTTTCTTGTTAGAACCCTGAAAGAACTCATATATCTACTCCAGAAGCTGGTGAACAAAAACTGCAAAAAATCAGGCTTCATAGGAGGTCAGGTTTGAAAGATGTTTGAAATGTGGGTGTCTGTAAAGACTTGTGTAAGTGATATTCAGTGAATCCATTTAAATCCCAAACATTTTCTTTTCTAACCTTAGCTCCACTATCTTGGATGTGAGATCACACAAGAAGCACGATCATTCATTCATGTGTCTTCACATTCTTTCAATTTTCCATTCCTTTTCAATTTTCACGTATAACAGAATCATAGAATGGCTTGGGTTGGAAGGGACCTCAAGGATCATCATGTTCCAACACCCCTGCCATAAGCAGGATTGCCAGCTGTTAGATCAAGTACTAGATTAGGTTGCCCAGGGTCCCTTTCAACCTGGCCTTAAACACCTCCAGGGATGGGGCACCCACAACCTCTCTGGGGAACCTGTTCCAGCACCTCACCACTCTCTCAGCAGTCTAAAGCTCCCTTGGCTGGTATTCCCTAGATGGGCTACGTTTTTGAAAAACCTATCATGAAATACACAAAAAATCATGCACTCATGAAGTGTCATGACTTCAGATGAGGCATTTCTGAAACATTATCTCATTTAGTAGCACTGGGTACCAGACAGAATCCTCATTTAGTCTGTGGTTTTAATATGGTTTGGGAATTTCTAATTCTGCGCTGATAGCACTCAGTGTTCACAAGCACCACATCTGTGCTATCAAAATAGAATGGAAATTAAATTGTAAATGACCACTTGCAACACATAAAGGCAAATACTGAGTCTCCATTCTTATCCTGTGAGCTTTAGCTAGGTGCTTGGTTCAGGTGGCCAAACAATACTGCAGCACATAAACTGAGGGGTTAATTCAGTCTTTTGGGCATCCTGGTCTGGTGGTTGGTGACCCTTCACATAGCAGAAGGGTTGAAACCAGATGATCATTGTGGTCCTTTTCAACCCAGGCCCTTCTGTGATTTAACAGAAGTTCTGGCCTATGAAACCCTTTTTGAGATTAGGTGGTTCATGATTGTGAGGAAGGGTAGAAGATTTTCTTGATTGTCCAACATGTTGTGTTTTTTAAAAACATACTAAAAAGTGATAAATGAGCTTGAAATGCTGTGAAATGTATTCAAATGTGCTTCTATCCTCAAAAAGCATGACTCTGGAGGCAAATAAGTAGAAGTTATTAAGAAAATTTCACCACAAGTTTTTAATAGTTCTGTGGGTATTTAAAATCTAAAGTAAAGTTATCTTAATGTACTTGTTTATTCCTACTTGCAAAATTTAATGAGAAACCACAGGACAGCTCAATTCCCTGCAAATGCATAAAATAAAACCAGACAATAAAATGCAGAAGACAAACTACCCATTTCCAAGACTTCACTCAAAGTAAATCCAAAATACTTTTTTTCTGTGAGTCCTAAGCATATTACTTCTCCTTTTCTCATTACTTCCTTTTTCCTGGATAAATATCAGATCAGAAAGGGATGATCCAAGAACAGAGGCTCAACAGCTACTCAGACAGACCTGAGGCCTGCATTCTTCAGGTACCCCTCTGCTGCTGATCATGTTTCAGTTAGGCAATGATCTTCTCCCTGGTTGTTTTGATGTAACTAAGGTACACACAGTATCCGCCGTTCATTTGTTCAGCAGCATCCTCATTCATACACAAACGAAACAGACCTGAGGCCTGCATTCTTCAGGTACCCCTCTGCTGCTGATCATGTTTCAGTTAGGCAATGATCTTCTCCCTGCTCTTAGATCATAAACATCATAATCAATGTTATTTTAGATCAGATCATAAAATCACAAACCCCAACAGGTCTAGTTTTCGCTCTGTTGCCAAGAGAGGTAGTAGATGCACCTGGAGACACTCAAGGTCAGGCTGGACAGGGCTCTGAGCACCTGATGTAGCTGTAGGTGTCTCTGTTCATTGCAGGGGAGTTGGACTAGATGGTCTTTAAGGGTCCCTTCCAACTCAGACCATTCTATGATTTTATGAACAGGTTTGTCATTCCTTTGTAAGTGATATCTGAGCAAGGTACTCAGGAAGTCACTTGGCAAATGTAGTCAGTAATTTCACTGCAGTCCATAGGAACATAAGGTTGTAAGCCTCATTTTATTTATGCTGACATCATAAACATGTCCTACCCCTGTTACGTGGAAGCATTTCTGTTACAAGCTGGTTTGAAATAAAGAGTGAAAATGCATCAGTCTATATAAACTCATGGCAAAATCTCCACCATTCTCCTTCAGTTGTTGAGACAAAACAGCAAGCAGAAAGGCTGGTAAACTGTTTGTTATTTCTCATTTAAACCATATTGATGAAAGCAAGGTGTCAAGAGCTATTTATATTGTTGAAACATAAGAGGATCAGCCTCATATACTTTTCTTATGTAAGTACAATTATGAAAAAAATCTCCGTCCGAAAAGATTTTACAGTCAGGGTAAGACATTACAGACATCAAACACAGAGGGAAGTACTGGATAGTGGTTATCCTAAAATGGAAACATCCGAATCCAGTGATTGGCTTTAATTACCTACATATCTTCTCACAGACGCATGATAAAATCTCAGAAGGTTGTTTTGATGTAACTAAGGTACACACAGTATCCGCCGTTCATTTGTTCAGCAGCATCCTCATTCATACACAAACGAAACAGTCTGTTTGAAAGGATCCTTGTTTCATTGCTTTGTAGTTCCTCCAGTTGGTAATGTTTTCCTTGACTTGTGACACTGAAAAGTACAAACACTTCTGAGCCACCCTTTCAGCCCTTTTCACACCAAGCTTTCCATCTTAGTAATTAGTGCCTCTGAGATATCTTCATTTTTCTAGCTTAATATTTTAGATAATCACTTCATTATTCTTTTCAAAGTTGTAGTGCTTCTATTAATTAATAATAAATGACACACAAATGGAGAAAGCATAATTAAAGTGCTACATATAATACGAGATCTAAAAGTCTGATATTTACTTCTCTGAGATTATCTCTCAGTCATAGTGTTTTCACTCATTTCTAGTAAGCTGTGCATTGTAATGGCAGAAATGTTTTTAAAAGCATCAGATGTAAGACTGAGTCAAAATGTCATAAGGGTCAGTAAACTTGTTCATAGGAAAACTACTTAAATTCAAGAGCAAGTATCCTGGATAGTGGGCATGATCACAGGTTTCTAGCCAGTCAAGAAAGAATTGGACATGTTGAGGGGATAATGACTCAGGAATTTGTTTCCAGTAAACTCAATTTGCAATAGATATAAGACTTGCACTCATCTTGAATAAAGCTGGATAAAGCATTAAAAGTGAGAGCAAAGGAAGCACACATGTATCACTGCAACCAGGCTGCCAGAAAAGTAGCTTAATTTTAATATCTCTAAGCCAGCAAAAGGGTGACTACAGCATCAAAGGTATTCACTAAAGCAATGCTGAGGCAGAATTTTGATAAGAACCACAAGAAAGAAAAAAAATAAAATAAAAATCAGAGAACTTGAAATAAAACTAAAGATAAATTTATGCATAGACACCACAGAATACGATTTTCCTCTCTGAATGTATTTATTGAATATGATCTTCATTTCTTCAGCTACTATTTTGAGATTCTTTTTCAATAAGCATCTGAATAGCTTTAGCCTCTGAAAGTGAAAAATATGAAGCTTCAACTGTCAAGCTTTATAACCTTGTGCATTGAATACAAACCTTTCTCACCAAAAGAGTGAGGTAAAACACAGAACACCTTAATTATTCACTGACTTGATACACTGAAGTGCCATTAACATTCAGGACTCTATCTTAAATTAATTACAACACAGGAAGACTTGGCTCAGAGGTCATTTAGAAAAACATCTGGGCAGGAACATGAAGAAGGAGGCTGGCAGGACATTCTGAAGAGGAAGACGAATGCTTGTTGGCTCTGGGATCCAAAAGCACCCTCAAAGAACCTTGATTAAGGAGACTTAAGATACCTATGTGTTTTTATAGGGTGTATTTTATTGGAATGCTTGTAAATAAGCTTTCTGACACAAGATCGGCACTTTGGGACTAATTTTCAGCATCCTTTTATTTGTAAAAATCCCTTCTTCTAAGCTCTTTATGTTGTGTTTGACTTTCAGCTGTGCATATGAAAGCTGTGTATCTATCTTGGTGCCTTAGGCGGGTCTCTCTCAAGACAGTTTGATGGGGAAGTGTGGTTGGTAGAACTGGATGACAACTAGGTTACACTTGCTACAAAAGCTGACTCTTTTCTCCCCAGGCAAAACAGGGCAAGATACTGAACCTCCAGGTTCTTGCCCTGAGGCACCTGTGAATGGGTGGCCATGTCCAATACCTCCTCCTGTGTAAAGTCCTCCCAGACACAGGGAAAAGTTCGCAATGCACAGCATCACTCCTGCAGCAGGTAACACACAGGCCTTTTCACTTTCTCCATATACTGACCTTTTCTTGCTGGGAACCTCTCACCCTCAGGAAAGTCACAGGTATTCTTCTTCCTCCCCTTGGTGCTGTTAAATTTGGTTGCCCAAGAAGTGGTAGGTGCCCTGTCCCTGGAGACATCCAAGGTCAGGCTAGATATGCTCTGCACACTCAGATCTACATGTAGATGTTCGTTGCAGGGGAGCTGGACTAGATGGCCTTCAAGAGTCCCTTCCAACTCAAACCATTCTTTGTTTCTATGATTATAAATAGATGACACTAAAGCAGGACAGATTCACACCAGTATTCAAACCTAAAAGGCCTCCCATGTGCAGTCCCTCCAACAAAGAAGAATGGTATATTTAGCTTATTTTCACTTCTACTGCAGGCTGTATGCACCTAAAACCAAGTAGGAGCATGCCTACGCCATTTAGAAGTGTGCATGGGCACTCCTGGGGGCATATCATCCCATGTGCATTAGGGATGTGGGTATATGGCCACTAAGTTTATCATTAACTGGAACCCCACAGGAAGCATGCCTGCACTGGTGGCAGACCATGCCCAGCCAGCTAGGCCTGCCTTTCAAAAAGCTGGCATCTCTCTATCCCTGTTCTTTTGTATCGTAGCAGTAACAACTTCACACTAACAAATTCACTACCATCACTTTTTCCCAGACTGTACACTGATCCCCTTTGCCTTTCCCCTTACAGTAACAATGCCTCCAGAGGGATGGAGCTCACCAAGGAGAATCAGCTGGATCACACTAAGGAGCAGAAAAGCAGTGGTGCTCAAGGCTTCACAGTCATCAGGGCAAGAAGCGTGTGTTGCTTAATGCAATGAAACTGGTACCCCATGCAGCAACATGATTCTGAGGGCATATGGTCAAATGCAGTGCATGTTTTTGTACCAGAACTGGTTTGTGTACCACACAGCTCACGTGATGCTTACAGAACACAACAAATGCTGAGCAGTGATTTCCAACCTCACTCGTGTCAAGTGGTTCCATGTTGCTGCATCAATCTGTGCAGCTTGGACCTTGAATCAGCACATCTGGGAGCTGTGGGGCTGGTGCCTGTACTCAGCCCAGCAGTGCAACACAGCTGTGCTGCTGTTAATCAGCAGCCGTCTCCATGTAGAAGCAGTTCAAGTGCCTTTGCACTGTGGTTGCCAGCAGTCTGCTTTCCGAGTTTATCCCATTTGGTGCTTGAAGTACTTGCGGTTACTCTGTCTTCCGTTACTCTGATGTTAAGTATGGTATAACAAAAAAAAACATCCAAAATACAATCTCAAAACATCCCTTCTTGTCCAAGAATAATTTTAAGCACTCAGTCCTCATGAAATGCCCACAGTGGCTATTTTAGAGTTGCGTTCCTTTCTAAAATCCTTTGTGCTTCCATACAAAAAAAGCCTTTTTTTTGTCAGCAGCCTCCATTGCCAGCTCTGTTGCAAGCTGGAAACCAACCTTTACAAAAGATTAACACAAGCAGAGCAAGAGCTGCCAGGCAGCCCAGCAGTGCTGCCACCTCTGTGAGACACAAACCATAATGCTAATTAATGCAGTGCAAGATCAAAAGGAGATGTACCCACACATAGGCTATTCAAGTGCAGCAATTACTTTCTGAACTCCAAACGGAACTTTCCCTTGAGCCAAGCAGACATATACTTTCCTTCACTGTGAGGAAGCGTTGCTGAAGACAGCCAGGGTCATTTTGCAGAAAATGAGCACTTTTGTTAAGAGGAGGCTGAGTTTAAATCCCTTCCCCCTTGCACACAGTGACTAATATTTCACTTCAGATGTGGTCTCAAAACAGAGAGAGGGATCCAGAAGTGTGCTAAGCATCAGCTTTATTAGTGTCTTTGTGTTTTATGAGAGCCCACCTTTTCCACACCTGAGCACACTTCTAAAGGTACACAAGCCAATGGAAGGCTTTTTGTCGTAAACAACAGGCAGTTTCACCAGGAGAGAAACAGCTTTGCCAATGAACAATGTGATTTCTTCTGGATTCCTGGCAGCTAAAATATCTGTGCTCCAATACCAACAGCACAGCAGCCCAGTTCCCCTCCTTTCCAATGCAGAAGTGGAGCACTGACTTCAACGGGGAGCGTGATGAATCTCACAGTCTCTCCAGTTACTGCATTTTTCTTACACTTCCAGTGTTCACATCACAGGATAAACAGAGGCTTTGAATCAATTAGTGAGTGTTTGTAAAGTTCCCTCCAATCTAAACAGCCAAGTGCAAGCTATTATTAAATTCTTGTTATAATTTTGCTATCGTTAATCATTCTGCTTTATAGGGGGAGGACAGCTGACAAGCTCCTTAAAATTTCATTCACTTCTATTAATCAGAACTATTAAACAAACCTTTCCCAGGATGAATATATTAAACACCACCAAAAGCTAATTGTTACATTATGCATATTATCGCTCATTTTTGACCCACTTGATTAACCAAGCCATGGGGTCATCTGTGTTATTTCTCTTGGACAAAGAAATGAATCAGAGTCAAGTGCTCTGGAAGAAGTGCATGCAGTGCAGAGCTCTGCACGCAAGGGCAGCCCAGCAAAAGCTGTTTATTCCCTCACAGACACCATCTACTTTCAGCCAAGGCCCAGCTCTTGTGCTCTTGCTGCATATTTTCTGTACAGTGCTGCCTATGTTGTTGCTCAGTGAGCCCAGTTTTGCCTTGACATCTTCCCACACTTTTTGGGTGTTCCTTGGGAGAAAGCATTGAGGGTAGGAGGGCCCTACAGAGGGATGTGGATAGCCTGGATTGATGGGCTGAGGCCAGTTGTATGAGGTTCAACAAGGCCAAGTGCTGGGTCCTGCACTTTTGGCACAGTGGCGATAGGTTGATGGTTTATCTAGATGAACTTAGTGATCTTTTCCAACTTTAATGATTCTATGATTCTGTGATTTAGATGCCAGCCCATAGCCAGCCTCTGTTCTCCTCCATGTTGTTTCCTCTGACACACTGTGTCGTGTATATTCTGTGTGTGTTTTCATCTGAGCAATTTTCCTTCCAGAATGTCTTACTTTAAGAAAAAAAACTAATACACATCCACATCGAAGCTCTTGGAAGCCTCACCACAGGTGAATGTTTACAGTGTGGTCTGGGGATGAAATTTGCAAGAAATTTATATTCAGAAAGACTGGGCAGGCACAACACAAGACTTGGCCAGGATACAGCAGCTTTCACTGTGATTATTTTAATGCCTATGCTCAGTTGTCTTAGATGACTGGTTCTGAAAGGACTTCCACATAAGAGATGGAATTGTGCCTTTTTTTTTGCTAAGCAGAATATAAACAGGAGATGAGGGAAAGGTGAGAGTAAGTGAGTATTGGGTGTGGGAGAAAAATGAATGTTCTTGTCCTCTTTACGCACTGCATCTGAAAGCCTCCTGTCACTGCCAGCCGTCTGTCATCAGTCACACTTCCAGTTTGTCTGCCAGCAAGGCAGAGAGAAATTGCTCTGCATGGAAGTTAGCGACTGTTTTGAGTAATCTGAATTCAATCCGCAGATCGCTCCCATGAACCTGTGTTAATCCCAGCGGTCAGCAATCTCCCACGCTGCTCTCTGCCTGCCTATTCACTGAAGGAAAGAAAACTTCTACAGCTCTTCTGCCAGTTCTCTCCTCTGCTGTCACTGCAGGAGACATTGGTACCTGCTGTGCCTGTGTGCCTTAAGGAACACAGAACTTGACTGGGAGGCACTTCAGGCACTTTTCTTCTGCAGAAAGTTATTTCATAGCATGTATGAAAAATGCGTATCTTTCTTTCCTTCTACATGTGTACTGCAGCTGGAAAATCTTTAATCTGGCAGTTTTGGCAGTGTGGTCTGATGGTACCAAAATCTTTTGACATGAGCCTCAGGTGACCCAACACCCATGGATGTAGCATCTCCATTTCAAACCCAAAGCTCTATGTGGAAATTTAAATTAGAAATAAACAAAAATCTATGACGGCATTATTCAAGTCATTAAGAAGGATTCAGCAAACCCTGCTATGTTCCTGGTCCTGAAACAAAATCCATGTGGGCTGGAGCTCATGGAAGCTCTGTGGGCTGAGGCACTGGCTGTGCAGGGATGAGCTAAGGCAGTCACAAGTGAATGTAAATGACAACTTTGCCCTGCACAGCACTCAAGAAAGAGTCTGACGTTGGATGAGCAGGACGGAGAGGCACAGGAACATCACTTTGACTTGGTGTTATCAAATGGTACACAGGATATTCCTGCAACAATACAAGTAGTTGCTGAACATCTTCTGTTCAGCTCTCACACCTCCACCTTCTCATACTCAAGCTAATAATTTGATGAATCACTGCTATTATATTACAATCCCCTAAAATCACATTGGCAGGCTAGATTGACGTCTGTATATTTTCCTCAGTCTCAGAAAACTGTTTCATAACATATAACAAAAAAAGGTGAAGAGCTCTGAAAACACCTTTCATAATCTCTTCCTTGTTTCAGTTATGACATTCCCAATCTATCGGTTGTTCTGACTGCAGATGGTATTAACTGGCTGCGCAAAATCATAGCGTGTATTTTTAAAGTTTAATTTTCAGCTCTTTGAAAGGGTAAATAACATCTGGACAAGCGGAAATGGTTTTAAGTTGAAGGAGGGAAGATTCAGGTTGGATGTCAGGGGAAAGCTCTCTATTATGAGAGTGGTGAGGTGCTGGAACAGTGAGAGGCTGTGGATGCCCCATCCCTGGAGGTGTTCAAGGCCAGGCTGGATGGGGCCCTGGCCAGCCTGGTCCAGTATTAAATGTGGGGGTTGGTAGCCTTGCCTGTGGTGGGGGTGTTGAAGATTCATGATCCCTGAGTTCCCTTCCAACCCAGGCCATTCTGTGATTCAGTGATTCTGTGATAAAGTAGTGTTTTTTGACACCTACTTTCTATTGGTGCTGCCATAAGATGCATCTTTGAGGCTTCCTAGCCTCTTTGAGTGAAGGCCTAATACTATCCAAGCAACAGTGTGCTGCCGTGTAGAGTAGCTGAATGATAAGTCTCTGGATCTTAGGACTGGTGAATGATAAGGATACAGAAATGGAAACAGAGCTGCTGGTGCTGGCAAGGAGCCCTTTAATATCTCCTTATACTTTTGTGAACAGCCTGAACTTTTGCTGAAGACAGCTGATGAAGCTTGCCTTTGATGTAAACACTGACAGGAACTACAGGCTAACTGCAGCATGTTAAATTGTGTCTGTATGCATTGGTATCAAAATATTTCATGGGCAATATTTTAGAATCTCTGGACACTTTGCTGGAGAAGCATGCATTGCTTGACACGATCATCATTGTTTTCTGCTTCCCTTTCTGCTGCATTAACCTATGACAAACCACAAGTTTAGCTGATGAAACTCGGTGGTCTTAGATGAACTCAGTGGTCAAAGAGGATGGCTTTGCAAGACGCTCTGCAAGGAAGTTTAATCCAGAGATGGGTAGTCTTCTGTGTAATTTTAGCCAGTAGCTCAAGAACAGTGCTTGCAATACAGACTCCTTGTGCTGGGCTCTGGTAACTAGCCTGGTAGAGTCAAGAGTGAGCCATGAATGATGATGAAACAAGTCTAGTAGCTTAATCCGGGGCAGTGACTAAGAATGCTGGAAACTGAAACCAAGATTATGGAATGACTGAGGAAGAGGATGGAAAATAAAAAGAGCTCCAAAATAAAATATTTACAATGGAATGTGCCACAGAGTAGGTAAACAACTGCCTTCTGCATGTAGCACAGTAGTCACCTATGGTAGAAATTTTTGCCTGTACATGTAGTCACCTTACTATGTAACTTCTTACTTTATTAGTAAGAAAGGAACTTTGGCACTGAAAGCCCTAATGAATTAAAGCCTCCCTGGGGTAGTAATCTCTCCTTGGAGAGATATACATGATGTGGACACTTGCTTTTTAATTATTATTATTAACAATGATATAGGGCAGTAAGCTTTGTTAATTTGTTGGAGTTAGTATGTGTTTTGACTAAGTGGAAAGAAAAGTTACTTTAATTCTTAAAACGGGTAAGACATTTAATGAGACAAGTTGCTTTCATTTGAAGATATTTGATGTATGTGTAAGATAATGCTATCATGAAGTAAATGCAAATGAAATTAAACCAAAGCAAACCAGGACACTAAGTTTATTGAGAGGTGCTATATATCATCTCTAGCTAATTTATAAGCATGTAAATTAGGCAGGCTGAAGACAAAGAATGTGTCAATCATTGTTTGGAATGATTCCTCAAGATGATGTCATCATGCTGTGGAGGACCAATGAAAAAAAATGGTGGGATATAGCACACATCTACCATTTATCTTTTTTCTACCACACTGATGTTGTTAGTGTGGAGAAGCTTGTCTGTTTAGGTAAAGATGCCTTGGATCTTAGTAGAAAAGGTAGCTATTTCAGATGCTTCTGACTGTTTAAAGGGACAGATCCCATTCAATCTACAAACTTCACAAACTAGGAACTTCATTAAGTAAGATTAAGGCACAGGAACCCAGAAAATCATGTAAATTTGGAGGATAAAAGTAAAAAGATTGGAAGTGTTGTTTATATCTGACTCGAAGGTCAAACACAGAGTTCATCATCTTGAGAAAGTAGTTGTCGGTAATTTATGTGAGAGGGAAAGGCAGCCCCTCAAAGCACTGCTTCCTGCTTATCAGGTTCATCTCCATCCTGATTGGACCGAGGACGACCTCTCCATCTGAGAGCTCAGTGTGAGAATGATGTTGTATAGTGGCGTGCTGAAAAGGAAACTATGGTTCCCAACAGTGCTCCATCAGGAGGAGTTAGGGCAGAGAAAGGAAATCCTATGGCAGGGAGACAGGGAGGCAAGAGTATGGTATGATTCCATTTGGTCTGTGGGACGTTTGTAGCTGAGCACAGATAAGCAGCCTTGTAGCTTTTGGACACTTATCAGACAGAGGCTACCAGATGGAAAAGCAAAAAGCCCTGCATTTTTAATTGAACTTTTCATCTCCTTTTCTTTGATTCCTTTTCCTAAAAACAACGTTTTCAGCAGATCTGAAAAAACGTCTCTCTTTTATTCCTCTCCTATAAGAAAGCATGCAGTCGTTTTCCTGACGGTAAACGTCCACAAATATCGATGGCTTTGCAATTAAGCTTTAACAAAACATGCTCGTTCGGTATAGAGCAAACCTAACTGAAACTGTCAGGGCTTGGTGGCCCTCTCCTGGCCACACAATGCCATGCACTTGGCCTCAAATGAAACCCCGCTGCAGCGAGCACAGCCCCCAGCTACCCCTGCAAAATAAAGCAAAAAGCCGAATATATTTTCTTTGGATCCAACGGGTCGCCTTCATGTTTAATGTGTCAGAATTTTGCAAGGCAACACGCTAAGTATAACCAAGCCTCCTTCATCACCTGCAACATGAGTAATCATCAATAAACAGTTATCTGCATGTTGATAATTAAAAGTGGGATCCATCTCTCCTAGCTTAAGTCCCTTCAGATCTTCTGACAGCAGCTCTAGTTATTGTCCTTTGGTGTCTAAAAGTCTTTCAGGTTGAGGCGAGTTGTTTTTTTAAGCATGTCTGCTCCTCTGGACCGCAGTGTATCTGCCCAGAAATTGCCCAGTAGTTTTTCCCATTCGTGTTTCTCCTCTTATTTCCACTACAGTGCAAAACTGCTATTCCACTGAGCTCTGTTACTTTATATTGGTATTTCAAATGGTATAAATATATAGGTTGCTCCAAAAGTAATGCCTCCTATTTATTAGCATGGAAACTACAACAGATACAAAGCATACAGTAACACTGTTCGATAGAGCAAATGTATTTTCAATATAGGCACCACTATTAGCTATGTACTTCTAGCAGTGATGAACAAGATCCTGTGTGCCATGCTCAAAAATCTGCACCAGCGGAGGTGACTCACTGTTGCTGTTGCCACTGCTGAAACATGCCATCCACTGCCTCACTTTGCTCACATCCACAAATGTTCATCAAGCATCAATGAATATCAGTACGTACCACCTTTTCTGCACAGAGGAATTCAGTGACACCCCACTGCATCATCTGTCCTTCATGTCAGTAGTAATTTATCAGACTGCCCATCTGCTGCCATCTGCCACAATGCAACAACATATGATGGGATATTGGTGGGAAGGTTCAACATCTACTTCCATACCAACAACAGCCACCGCTGACATCATGGGCCAACATAATAAAATAGGACACATTTCTTTCATGGAATCAGAGAATCATAGAATCATAGAATCAGTCAGGTTGGAAAAGATCATCAAGTCCAACCACAATCTAATCATACTACCCTAACTAACAACCCTCCACTAAATCATGTCCTGAGTACCACATCCAAACAGTTTATAAACACATCCAGGGATGGTGACTCAACCACCTCCCTGGGCAGCCTATTCCAGTGCTTAATAACACTTTCTGTAAAGAAGTGTTTCCTAATATCCAACCTAAACCTTCCCGGGTACAACTTGAGTCCACTTACCCTCATCCTGTCACCAGTGAGAAGAGACTTGCCCCGCTCTCACTGTAAGCACATTTCAGATACTGGAAGAGAGCAATAAGATCTCCCTTCAGCCTCCTTTTCCCCAGACTAAACAGCCCCAGTTTCCTCAGTCTCTCCTCGCAGAGCATATTCTACAAGCCCTTCACAAGCCTTGTTGCCCTTCTTTGGACCTGCTCCAGCACCTCAATGTGCTTTCTGTACTGAGGTGCCCAAAACTGAATGCTGCACTCAAGGTGAGGCCTCAGCAATGCTGACTACAGGGGCAGGATGTCTTCCCTAGTCCTGCTCACCATACCAATCCTGATACAAGCCAAGATGCCATTGGCCTTCTTGGCCACCTGGATGCACTGCTGGCTCATATTCAGCCAATTGTCCATCACTACACCAAGGTCCCTTTCCATCAGGCAGCTTGTGAGCCACTCCTCCCCAAGACTGTAGGGCTGCCTGGAGTTGTTGGACCAAAATGCAGGACCCAACAATTGGCCTACTGAAACAAACACAGTTTGCCTTGGCCCATCAATTCACTCTATCCAGGTCCCTCTGTAGTGTCTCTCTACCTTCTAGCAGATCAGCACTCCCTCCCAGCTTGGTGTTGTCTGCAAAATTACTGAGGGTGCACTCAGTCCTCTCATCAAGATAATTAATAAAGATATTAAACAGAAATGGCCCCAGTACTGAGCCCTGGGGGACAGCACTCATGACCCACTGCAAACTGAATTTAACTCCACTGACCACAACTCTTTGGGCCCAGCCATCCAACCAGTTTCAGATCAGCCCTCACAAAATCAGGAGGCCTACATCTGTTTAAAGTTAAAGGGACTTTTTTTTTTAACCACTACTGGCATCCTGTTCCCTCCCTTCTCTCTCCCCTTTCTCCTCCTCCCTTCCTTCCCCTTCTAGAAGTGGAGAGGTATCCTGAGTTTGTCAGTCTTGCCATTCACCTGGCAACATAGCAAATTGTTCCTGTCATGTCTTTAAATACTTCACTAGCATATCTGAAATACAGTGCTCTGACAACATGCCTTTCATAAAGACTGATGAGTCACACAGCAGGACAAAAAAAAAAAAAGAAAATGCCCAGTAATCATAAAAAGCTGATGGAGTTTGCAGGGACAAAAAAAAAAAAAAAAAAAAAAAGGGCATTGCTAGGTTGCTGTAACAGCATGAGGTCTGAATGGTCTGGCAAAGCAGTCAAATAGAAAGGTGTATATTTTTTATAATACCACATGCTGTATTGTGCAAGTGGGAACACAGGGATCCCCACACATCAGTGACTCTGTCCTGAGAATGGTATAATCATTCAATCATAGAACCATTAAGGTTAGAAAAGGCCTCTAAGGTCATCCAGTCCAACCACCAACCTATCTCACCATGCCCACTAACCACGTCCCTCAGCGTCATGTCTGCACATTTCTTAGAATCATAGAGTCATTGAATGTCCTGGGTTGAAAAGGACCACAATGACCATGTAGTTTCAACCCCCCTGCTATGTGCAGGGCCACCAATGACCAGAGTGAGCTGTCCAGAGCCACATCCAGCCTGTCCTTGAATGCCTCCAGGGATGGGGCATCCACAACCTCCTTGGGCAACCTGTTCCAGTGTGTCACTACCCTCTGAGTGAAAAACTTCCTCCTCATATCTAATCTAACCCCCCCCACCCCCCCCCATCTCAGTTTAAAACCATTCCCCCTTGTCCTATCACTATCAACCCTCGTAAACAGTCATACCTCCTCCTGTTTATACTTTCCCTTCAAGTACTGGAAGGCTGCAATGAGGTCTCCCTGGAGCCTTCTCTTCTCCAAGCTGAACAAGCCCAGTTCCCTCAACCTTTCCTCATTGGAGAGGTGCTCCAGCCCTCTGATCATCTTAGTGGCGCTACTCTGGACCCGCTCCAAGAGCTCCAAGTCCTTCTGTACCGGGGGCCCCAGGCTTAGATGCAGTACTGTAGATGGGGACTCACAAGAGCTGAGTAGAGGGGGACAATCACCTCCTTCTTCCTGCTGGCTACTTCTCTTTTGATGCAGCCCAGTTTATAGTTGACCTTCCAGGCTGCAAGTGCACACTGCAAGCTCATGTCCAGTTTCTCATCCACATTTCCACATTTCCACATCCACATTTCTTGAACAGCTTCAGGGATGGTAACTCCATCACCTCCTTGGGAAGCCTGTTCCAATGCCTCAGCACTCTTTTGGATAATATTTTTCCTAATATCCAACCCAAATTTCCCATGGTGTTACTTGAAGCCATTCCCTCTCATCTTATTGCTGTAACCTGGGAGAAGAGGCTGATCCCAGCATTGCCTCAACCTCTTTTCAGGCAGCTGTATAGAGTGATGAGGTCTGCCCTGAACCCGCTCTTCTCCAGACTGAACAATCCCAGTTCCCTCAACTGCTCCTCGTAAGACTTGTGCTCCAGACCCTTCACAGTTCTGTTGCTCTTCTCTGGACATGCTCTAAGGCCTAGATGCCTTTCTTGTAGTGAGGAGCCCAAAACTGAGCATGGCACACAAGTTGTAACCTCACCAGGACTGAGTACAGATCACTTCCCTGCTTCTGCTGGCTGCACTATTTCTGATACAAGCCAGGATGTTGTTGGCCTTCTTGGTCACGTAGGCTCACTGCTGGATCATGTAATTCTTTTTATTCAGGTGATCTTAAATCCCAGTTCTGACTGCTGAGTCCAAAGCATCAGCATGGCCTCAGGAGAGACAAGCCACCAGGGATGAGAACACACCACTCCTCCTTTCCAACTTTCATATAGGTCCATGGACCTCCCTGCTGCCACTGGCTCCCCACAGTGCCAAATAATGATAACATCAACAAACAGAAGACAAACAAAAAACCACCAGAACAACCAAAACAGGCAACGGAGTGGAGCAAAAAAGGAAAATCAGAGTAGTGGAAAAAATACTTCCCTTGTGAAAAATAGAGGTATCAGCCCACACAGCTTATACAACTGTGGGTAAGGGTTTGAACAAATTTTCTAAGACTCAGATGTGAAGAAAACTTGGTTAAGCAGCTCTCAAACCTGTGGGATATAATGAGCTACCAAGACAGGAAGCAGATGTGAAGAATTTTCTTCCTAAAATAAAAAGATAAATGGTATGGAAAAAGAGGAGGAGGTATAAAGGCATAGGGTAACATCTGAGAATCAGACTGTTAAAGGCATGTGGATACCTAAAAGCAAGAAGCAGCCTTTATGGACCATTTCAGAAGTGTGTGTGATACCGTACACTCATTAAATTGTCTCTGCGAATCTGAGTATAAATTGATAGCTAGTCTAACCTTTTGTTTGCACAGCAATCATTTAAAATGCTTAGCACAGAAAAAACTCCTAGGAAGCTGGATATATCACTCTTACTTGCATCAATAGGATTGCTTTCTGAGGAGCAGGCTCAGTGTATAACAGTCTGGTGATGCAAAGAAGAATACGGGTGTCCAGCTAGCACAGAATAGCATCATTATTAGAGTCTCCTTTGTACTCCTCCATATTTACTTATGGAGGCCGGAGAGTTCCATGTAACCTCTGAGGTGATGAGACCTTCCTAATATTATTGCCTGTGTTCAGCATGTTTTAAACTGCTCAGTACTGAATCTGTCTCAAACACCCAGAGCTATTCCACAACTCACTTCTGTAGATTTTTTTCTGATGGATGAACAGACAATTTGTACACCTCCTGAACTTTGTGATTAAAGCCCTGAACTTTGAATTCAAAGAGAGAGCTGCTTCCTAGACTCTTGCTTTTTCACTTCTCCCATCACCTGTCCAGTAATATATACTTCTGTTTCTCTCTGGTAGCAAACACAAAGAGAGCTGTCAAATGTTAAAGGATAAGAAGTCTTGGATTGTGAGAACAAAGAAGGCAGCTGCCAAAATATGCCTTGTCACACCTGTAATCAAAGAGTTTCTGATCTAAAGGTCTGAAAAGAAGGGAAAAAAGCATTATTTTAGCTTCCGGGGTACTAAAGCCATTTTGAAATCACATTTAAATGTAGTTGAAATACAATTTCATTTTAAAATGAAAAATCAGTATCTTGTTTGATATCCAAAAATGCTTCTAATATTTCTACGTTTTGCTTTTCTGGTATTCTAAGAGATTCTGTCAGTGTGGCTAGAACTTGTAAATAATTTCAGCCAATGCTTAAATGGCTTTTTTTTTTTTTTCTTTCCAAAAGATGTGCTTTCTTATTCTCTTTAAGGCAGGAGGTGGAAAGGTTCTTCTTTGCAGTACCTCACTCCCTGCACTTGTACAGGCACACAGCACTGAGCATGATCCTTTGCAGAGGGAGACACAGCTAATTCTTCCATCAGCTGAAGGAAAGAGAGCAGAATACCAATAAGCTGCTAGGACATCCCTCTTATGCTTCTCTCACTTTATGTAACCCAAGAACACAAACTTAGGTGCCTGTGAGAAAAATGCCTTTCCTTTTTCTCCCTAAGATACCGCATTTCTTATAGGTATCTGTCATATACTGCCCTTGTACTTTTAGAGCACAGAGAGCACTACTTGGCTATTTCTAGCTTCAAAATACTGGATTAGACAAAGTGAAGGTTCAGCTCTGTACAATCCCACTGCTACAGTCCTTAGCAGTGACAATGTCAAGTTGTGCATGTCCTTGCTACCGCTATAGAACAGCACTGCAGTTCATTTTTTTTTTTTCTAAGTAACATGCATATGCCTTCAATTTCCCAAAGAATCTGACTCACATCTAGAGTTCTACATCAGTGCTAACTCACTCTGCCTCCCTGCTGCCAAGAATCACGTAGGTGTGGCACTGAGGAACATGGTTAGTGGGCATGGCAGCGATGAGATGACTTTGGAATCGTGATCTTAGAGGTCTTTTCCAGCATGATGATTCTGTGATTGCGTATGTTTGCACTACACTTATTAAACAAGAACTTTGTAAGAAAGGTGTTTGATTTTCATCTATTGGCTGCATCTGTATCCTTGGAAAGAAAAGCACAATTAACATTACAGAAGGTGCGAAACTTACAAATACCCAAGATCACATCCAGTGACTGAAATTATTTCTGCTGTTAGAGTATCTATTAGTGAAATAAAATGCACTGTTAAAACAGCAGTTTGAGAATGGCAATATTATCATGGAAGACACTTAGTGCAGAAATATTTTTCTATCATCTGACATCCTTGAATATCAGCCCTGGGTCTGATCTGCACTATCCGAGCAGGAATAAGCCACAGGGCTTCCATGGCCCAGAATGAGGGAAAGAAGTACATTCTTTTTTCTCTTTGCAAGCCTTGCTAGATTAATGAATCTGCCTCAAAATAGCCTTGAGACACACAAAACAGCATCCCAGCTGACGGTGAGTGAAATATTTGGTCTTAACTACCTGTAAATAATTTAAGTGCTGAAAAGTTTGGTGATGTCGACTAGCCTAAGGCACTTAATTATCTAACAAGATTCCCAGGGAACTCCAATAGTGTTTTCTGCCCTACTAGGACAAGTAGGACAGAAATACTTCCTCCCCCTCCCCCCATTCTGGCAAATGCCTTTTAAACAGAAAATAAAATGTGCAAGTCAAAATTAAATAACTGGTAAAAAACTGAAAAAAAATGGCATTTTGGTCTAAAGGTTTTTTAAAGAAAACACACTGAAGGACATGAAGACCTACCTATGTCAATGGTTGGAAAATATAGACTTTTATCTGGCTTCCATTGCTACTCATTGCATTGTCTAAAATAATCTCCTAATATTAAAAGGAAAAGGAGGTGCTGTAAATCAAGGTAACAAGCAGCTTTTCTAGAGCTGCCAACAGAACATTTACTGTATTGCATGCACACATGTAGGCATGAATGCCTTCAACCCGCACACTTCGGTTTATGGATTTCATTCTAAATGTTAATTATTTTTCTTCAATATGGATGGTTATGAGTACTTCAGAAATGCTCTTCATCAAAGGATTATGTTACAGTCTATCAGATTTTGAAAATTAAGCCATTTTTCTTTCACTTTAGTTCTTGTAATTTATTGAAGGAATCAAAAATGTCTTTTCAAAAAATGATGGGCTAACCAGAAGGCTTTGAGCTTCCAGCATCCAGGCTGTTTTAAGGCTGGCTGTCAAGGGATGGTGTCTATTTATTGCCCTCTGCTGGTACCATCCCTATATTTGATATTTCAAACCTGACTTGTCTATCGTTTGTCTCATCATTTATTGTCCATTCCCTAACAGTGCAGATGATGTTTAAGAAGAAAGACAGATTTGAGGACTGGTACTGGTAGGATGAAATGTCATGTGCTTAGTTGTGCAGAAATGATGTTCACATATGAAGTCCTGGGGAACTGAATTTTTTAAGGCTATTTCTTTAATGGAATCTTCAAATGTGAGAAATAATACAAAAACCTTCTCTACAGAAACAGACCCTCAAGAAATGAAATCATGCTTTGAGGAAACTGAAAAAATTACTGCTGATTTCCTCTTAATAGAAAGCTCAAGGCAGTAAAACTGAAGACAAGGTTCGCTGTTCTTTAAGTATTCATTACTTCACTAAATCATAAAAGGAATATTTTAGAAAAGAAAATAAAATAACCTAGCAAATAGACTGCAAATTTAACATTCCATTTTGCATTTTTACAGACAATATATTTGTTCTTAATACTTAATCTAACAAGGGATTAAGCACTTTTGGTGAGAAACAGTATCCCCTTCTCTGAGCTATTTGTCCTCAGTCACAGTAACATCTGCCAATAGATGAGGTGCTTCTCAATTACTGGAAATGATAAAAACAGGTTCGTCTGTGGGGCCTTTCTGTTCCTAAAAGAAGAAACAGCAGCTTAAATAATGACAGATTCTGGGAAATCTCAGGCTGCATGGTCTAGCTGGGTTCCCTCTGGTTTATGATCTAATAATTCAGCTGCACAGCTGAGCTCTTGCTCCCTCTCACATGTTTCCTCCACTTCTTGGTCCTTCATTAATTCCTTTTTCCTTACTACTATCTTCTTGCTTACTTCCCATCTTCATCCTGTCCTTACCACTTTTCCATTTTGCATATCCAAAGAGTTCAAGACTAAAGGTTCCAAAATGAGACTACACACCTAATTTACTAAATAAAACTAGCTATAGGCTGTGACCCAAAAGCTAAATTAAGCTCAAAATACTGCAGAGGTCAAAGCAGACATTTTAGAGCCATCAAGCGCCGGTAAGACATTGAAAGAAGTCTGAATGATGGTATCCCTAAGAAATTTGTTCCAGGAATTTGTTGTCCTTCCTTTCTTAACACCATTGCTTTTTCTTAAGTATTTTTATTTGAATCCAACTTTCCATAGCATTGTTACAATACAACACTGAATCTTTCATGGATTGAAGACGACTTTGGTGCCTAGTATTTCTCTCCTATGAAAGTACTCACAGAAATCATATCACATCTCTGAAGCTGCTTTTAGTTAAGATAGATAGGCTGAAAGATTTAATACTGTCATTACGTTGTATTCGCAGGAGTGTATTCTCTCATTTCAGTCCTGAAAATAGCCAGAACACTTTTACCGAAACTTTCTTTCCTCCAAGGTCCCTCTCCTCCACCTCTGGAACACACCAAGCTCATAGACCTGACCAGCCTGCCAACACTCAACACTGAAGTTATACACAGAGAGCAGCAGGGTCACAGCATAACACACATGGCAGTCACAAAGCTGCAATAGGTCCTGGATCTTACAGAATTCATTATTCTCTCCCTAGAACTATTCTTCCAGTACATTCTTATAAGTCTGCTCGTACTTTGGTACTGAAAATCCCAATATTAATATAATGAAGTTATTTGAAGTATATTCGCCAATGATATACTGAACTTAATTAAAAAAAAGATTACATTTCTTCAAGCGCAAGCCCCAGTTTACCTGATATCTTTGCACATGTGTTCTGCATCCCAGTATACAAGCTATAAAGTCCAGTTTGAACAAGCATTACATAACATGTTTGTATACTCATGATTACTCAGTTCCTTTCGACCCTTGCTTTTTACAGACTTTAATATCTATAGAATTACATGGAGAGAGGAACACTGAAACATCTTTGCTAGTTTTCTGTATGTTTTTAAAAATTCTTGCAAAAGGAGTTATGAATATTTATTACAATCATATATTTAAATGGCCCTTATAAAAGCTTTATCCACAGACGAATGGTGCATAGCACAGAATGAATAAGAAAGTGCTGAATACACTGGAAATTATGTATGACTTCCTTTGCAGTTCTAAAGATCCCCTCATGCTTTTCCATGGAAGAGAGTTATTGAGACCTGCTGCATGAAGCTGGCACACTTCACTCAAGAGAAGAATACATCAGTCCTGACTAGCAAAGCAGAATACGGACCGTGTTTCATAAGGAAGGATGAAATTGAGTTGGGACATGTTAAATTAATGGGTAAAGCTTTCTGAAATACAATTTTATACATGAAGCTCTGCTACTTTCACAAGTTGCCCAAAGCAAAACTCTTTAGTTGAATTATTCACTGAGGGCAGAGTGAATTCTTTTCTCCCCTGAGAAGTGGACTTCTAACCTCCCATCGAAACTATATTTTTCCATCTCAGAGTTCTCCATGGTGGATAAAGCTGGATTGCTGCTGTGTTCCCTGGCAGCTCTTGCCGGGACATCTTGACAATGTGAGACCAGTTGACTTTACAGCTGCTATCCTCTTGGCTAATTTGTTTGGGGACATCAGATTTACACAACTTGTCCTCAGATCTTCATAGGCATCTTCTGGATATAGCATTCTTCCTGCTTATTAATCTCTGTGGATCAAGCAGTTCCAAAAAGGAGGGAGGTGCCAACCTCTGCTCAGTGCACCAGTTGTTGCTGTGAAGTCAATTAAGGTGAACACCCAGAGATAGAGGTTGAGAAAGATTTGAGATAGATAGCATATGCTGAATGTAAGCTGCAACATGAATGAATGAACAATATCCACTGTCGCATTTTCAGAAAGCCCCCAGGAACTTGCTGTTCCAGTCGAATTCCTGAGAGTGCCATGTCAGAACTAGTCAAGAAGCCTTTCCGTTACTCATGGCAGCTGAGTATCACAATCAGAGAGTCCCTGGTTCCTCAAGCACACCTTGCACAGAATTCTGCAGTGCACAAAACTTTCCCATGTGGGACCAAGACTGACAGCAAGACTCACAGGATCATAGAATGGCTTGGGTTGGAAGAGACCTTTAAGATCACCCAGTTCCAACCCCCTGCTACAGGCAGGTACACCGCCCTTTAGACTAGGTTGCCCAAAGCCCCATCCAGCCCAACCTTGAATGCTTCCAGGGAGGGGGCATCCATAACCTCTCTGGGCAACCTGTTCCAGTGTCTCACCACCCTCACAGTAAAGAATTTCTTCCAGTTTAAAACCATTTCCCCTTGCCCTGTTGCCACCAGCCCTTATAAAAAGTTTCTCCCTGGCTTTCCCGCCAGCCTCCCTCAGGTACTGAAAGGCCACTATTACATCCCCCCCAGGGCCTTCTCTTCTCTAGGCTGAAGATCTCCAACTCTCTCAGCCTGTCCTCATAGTGGAGATGCTCCAGCTCTCTGATCATGCTTGTGGCCCTCTTCTGGACTTGCTCCAACAGCTTCATGTCCTTCTTGTGTTAGGAGCCTCAGAACTGTACACAGTACTCCAAGTAGAGCTGAGTAGAGGGGCAGAATCATCTCCCTCAACCTGCTGGTCACACTTCTCTTGATGTAAGGAACTCCCCTTTCTGACAGTGTAGGGCTTTGCAACACTGAGAACCTACTTCCTAGCACTGATTTTGGCAGCAGGCAGCAATTTCAATGCATAAAAACGTCTCCAGTGCCACAGAGCCCTAGTCCTTTTCTGCTCTGTTTGTGCAACTGGGCTTGTGTTGTCCATTTATAAAACATAAGTAGGAGCATAAAAAACAATAAAAGATGAAGAAGGAAAAGGGACATGCTGGAAAAGTAGAAATTCAGTTCCAAGTATGTCACTCTGGTCATTAATTTGTCACCTGTGGTCTTGGCATTACCACTGAGCCAGAAGCAGTGGGTATAATCAGGTATCAACACTGTGAACCTTAAAGCACAGGGTTTATAAAGCTCTGTAGCAATTCTGAAGAGAATGTGAATAGCAGGAAGACTCTTTAAGCTAGAAATATGCTGCTCAGTAAGGGCTGCAACATCAGTTCGTGTTCACAGGAGCTCCTGGGACTGGGAAATGTCCCATTTAAGGCCTTTGTAGTTTGAGCATCAGAACTGTTCCAGGGCGTAGGGGAAAGGAGCGTGGGGCTCTTTGCTAAGAAGAGAGGATGGAAGAATCACAAATGCCCACTGTTAGGTGTGATGAAAGGGCCCAGACACACTGAAGATATGCTGTCAAACCAAAGAAAAGGTGGTGAAGACACCCTGCTGACTAACAAGGCTGATAGGGAGAAGACTTTATTTTGGTTGAAAAAGAAAACAAAGTGAGAGAGCATGCAAGTCCTCAGGTTATTGGAGATGTGGGACCAACTCTAATTGCTAAGCACCATGGAGAACTGCACTTCAGAGATTCATTTTTTTCTCTTTTGTTTCCAGTTTCAGTTTCTGTAATGAAATAACACAGTCATTCCTTTTTCTAAAATGAACTTGCTGTTTTGTTTTTAAGTTTATATGTTACCAAGACAAGACTAAGTTCATCCTGGATGACAGTAAACAGTAAAGGGCCAGTGAGTCAAAGCTTCAAAATCCTTCATGATGTGACCAGAGCTACAGGAACTCTCTTAGGAGAAAGAGGTAGGTTACAAATGAATGTACCTCTTGGAAACCTTGGTTTTCTCTAATTATTTCTGCCATCACTTCTAGTGAGAGATCTAGACAAATATCACTTGGTGAAAAACCCTTTATTTCTATAAGAAGTTCCTAGTATTTACTTCTGTCACTATTCACATCCTCCATATTTTGCCTCCAGCTATAGTAGCAAGAAG
This sequence comes from Coturnix japonica, assembly GCF_054131305.1. Classification (NCBI taxonomy): domain Eukaryota; kingdom Metazoa; phylum Chordata; class Aves; order Galliformes; family Phasianidae; genus Coturnix; species Coturnix japonica. The sequence continues at coordinate 111,689,628 of NC_140663.1, forward strand.
TAAGTTTGTCTGACTTCAGTGCAGAAATATTGCAATCCCCAATCTGGTATCAAAAAAAGGTTTAATAACCAAAGACCAATTTAGAAGAAAACAAATAGCTTCAGTCAAGTTTGGAAATTCACCATTGTAGCTATCAGTATTTATCGATAGAGCATAGGAGCACAGGTAAACCAGGAAAATTCCATGTAGAAGGTGTCTACTGAGAAATAAAAAGTATTTTGTGAGGTCTCTTTATTAACCTCTCGGGCTTCATTGAGGTCTTTAGAAGCATATGGAAAAGCCCTGAGCAAAAATCGTTCAGACTTGGCAAGCTTTCCTCCACAGCAGCTTGTTAAAGAACCTATTAGGAAATTTAATGATGGACTACAAGAGTTCATTGGCCACAAATCATATCAGTCCAAAACCTGGCAGAGGTTCTAGTTAGTGCATTAAATAACTTTCGCCCTCGTGAATGGATCAGGGAGCCAGGGCATGGAAGAATAATGAGCAATATAATATCTGCTCTTACTGAGCAACCTTTGCACAGCTATTGAGATTCAAGTGTCAGCTGTCAGTGGTGTTTGTATCTTTCCTAAATTAACTGATTTTCCTTCAAAAAATGCTACTAATTCAGCTAAATAAGGGAAGAGGGTGACGTGGGAAAGATGCTTTGAAAGAAGGCTACTGCTTCTTGTCAGGCTGAAAGGAAAATCCAGTTTCCTCAAACTCACACCTAATCTAACATGATAAGCATCTTATCCCAGCACTAGGCTGTTGGTTCTCACACCCCACTGCAGCACACTGGGGTGCTGGTTGTGACAACCACAACATCCAGCTCCAGGCATAATATAAGCTGTGTTTTGGCATAATTGCTTCAGTGATCTGGACAGCAATCCACTGCTAACACTGCTACATCCTTGCTAGTGGTCTCCTGGACTTGAATCCAGACACAGGTGGCCACAAGAGCCTCTCTGCAGTACCAGGCACATTTTGAGCAATTTAAGCTTTCCACTGCTGTTTTCTCCCTCTTGATTATACTGTGCATCTTCTTGAGGGCACTTCACATCTTGCTTATCTTCCTTGGATGAAGATAGTCCTTGATAGTGACAGCTATTAGACAGGATCCCCAAGTGATGTGGGTTAGGATGATAGATGGGACCATGGCAGCAGCTGGCAGCAGTGGTGGTCAAGAAGGCCTTACAACCAAAGTAATCTAGCACATATTTTTCTGTTGCCTAATTATCCCTCAACAGGAACCTCACCTCTCCCACTTTGTGCAAGGTCCATAAACACTGTGGGTGGAAGACAGGAGGGTAGAAGAAGAGAGATAACGTGCAAGTATTGCGAGTGTCTTACATCTTAGGGACTACACTAATAGCTCACCATCCCTATCAGTAGTAGGTTGGGGAATGCATTCTTACACTGAAGTCTTTCTTCTATTACTCTTCAGATAATTTAGGTGTATTTACATTATCTCTTCAATTAATTCACTTCTGAAATTGGCAAAAGGCCATGGTGCAGAGCAGGGAAACAGATTTCACAGGCGTTGCTTCCACAAAAAGCCTACAGACAGATGTCTCGCATAGTTAATTAGCCTTTCTTTTTTAACACGGGACACAAATAACAAAGAGATAAACTAAAATGTCTTTTGTTTTTGAAAAACATGCACTGAAGAGCAGAGCAATTTGATTCATTTTCTCATTTTGAATACTAAGCAACTCCTATGCTGTAGCATGTGCAGGGGATTCTACAGTATTATCAAGTGAATTTACTGAGATTACCATTTTTACAGTGGATGATTGAGAATTAATAAAGATGAAACGTGCTTGAGAGGAATACACTGTTTAAGTCTATCTAAAATTAGGAAGTGAGCCTGAGACCTTCTTTACCTAAGCTTTAGTTCACGGCTTATTGTAAGAAATGAATTCTACTGTTCAATTATTTACAATCCTAACGGTGCTGCTTTCCCTTAATTGTTGAATATGGGTAATATTTTATTTATAGATAAATACGTATTATATTTAATACAGTAGCTGTGGGAATGCAATAATTAAATACACACAAAATAAGAGAAAAACCGCAAATAAAAGAAGTTAATTTGAACCGAACAGACAAAATTATGTTGATATTAGTGGACAAATTATTTCATATTTCTGACTAAATTCTACCAAAAATATATTACTGCTGCCCTCATACTTTGTGCTATGAAATTAACTTGTCACTTCTGCAGTAATGCTTTATTGGAGATGTATTAAGGTCATGTCAGAATTTCTAAGCAATCAAAAGTATTTCACAAAGGCAAAGATCAACTGTTAGAAAGTAAATAGGAATCCTACTACAGGATTACTTCATAAGCGACTGTTTTGGTCACTGAATCTGAACACGTAGGAACCTGTTAAATATTAACAGACAAGTGCTACAGAAGGATTAGCCTGGACTGTGAGCAGATACAGCAAGAGGCAATCCTTTCCTGTTGGGTCTGAGTGGAACTGACAGGGTAATATTTTCCAATACCTTTGAGTTGAAGGCAGGAAAGTGGGTGTCTATTTGATATTCTAAATCATCAGATTTTTTTTTTTTTTTTTTAAGTCAGAACAGAAATTAAATTGAAATAAAAGTGTTGGGTGTTTTTCCCCCAATTCTTACCACTGTTCCCACACTTGGTAGTTATCTGATTTGGGGCTGCTAAACGCTTCCTAGATAACTAAATATGGGTCATGTAATTTTTCATAATATCACATAATAACAGAACTGTAGGGGTTGGAAGGGACCTCTGGAGATCATTGAGTCCAACCCCCTGCTAAAGGAGGTTCCTTAGGTAGGTTGTACAGGAAAATGTCCAGGGGAGTTTGAGTATCTCCAGAGAAGGAGACTTCAAGTAAGTTTGAACTGGTAATCAGGGAAGGATTCACAGAATCACAGAATCACAGAATTACCCGGGTTGGAAGGGACCTCAAGGATCATGTAGTTCCAACCCCCCTGCCTAGCAGGGCCACCAAACATACACATTTACTAGATCAGGTTGCCCAGGGCCCTGTCCAACCTGGTCTTGAACACCTCCAAGGACGGGGCATCCACAACCTCACTGGGCAGCCTGTTCCAGGACCTAACCACCCTTCTAGTAAAGAACTTTCCCCTAACATCCAACCTAAAAGAAGCAGAAACTTGAACTTCAGGAGGAACATCTGACTTGATTGATTAGGCCACCTGTGCCCACAGCCTGCAGGCACAGCCAGTTATTTTGAGGACTTCTTAGCCATCCTGTTGGAAACACACCCATGGACCTGTATGAGCTGAGGGCATGGTCACAGAGAGCAATGAGCTGGGAAGGGCTTGATGATCATGATAACGTGGAAAAATCAACACAATAAAGAGGGCTAGGACAGGAAAATGGTCTCATCTCTGTATGCAGCAGTTGTCACACTGTTGATAGAATAACCTGTGTGAAGGGAGGATGCAGAAGAGAGGGAATTCACGGGGGAGCACAAACTATGATGCAGAATGGGGAGGGGATTCCTGTGATGCAGAGGGATCGAGTTATTCAGATTGTAGAGACACTGAGTCCTTCACTTGTCCTTCCTTGTTCCCGAGAGGATCTTACAATCATTTTAGACAGACAAGTGAAAAAATGCTGGCATTGGGGTTGCTTTTACAGCCATGAGTGCATGGGGAATGGGGAGGAGGTGTACGTTAGTATGGTTGCATCTTGTTGCCAGCACTGGCCAGTGCTGTTAGGGCTGATAGAGGAGCAACAAGTTCAGGTCCCCCCTCTTTGTCCACTGAGTGCTGCCTCCAGCCCTGGTTCTTCACCCTGCAGGCAGCAGGCAGCTGACCAATGCTTGCTAGCTGGAAGCAGAACTCTGTGTATATAAACTCAGCCTCCACACAGGACACGGTTTCCTTGAAGTAAGGAAAGCAGCATCTGGAATACTTTACCAGGGGAGTTGCACAGGCTCTTAAAATGAAATTGTGTCTTTCCGAGCTGGCTGTCGTCCAGCTGCAGAGAACATCTCCATATCCTGTTTATACAGAAGAGCAGAGTGCCCGAGCACAGGGGTTCCTTTCACCTCTGCCGTCTGCGCAAGGCACACCTGACATTTACAGATATTTTGGTTCCTGATCATGCTGACTCTGCTGCAAAGTGCAATACTGACCTGACCCAGGGCAGGATGCGGAGCTGCTCTATTTGCTGCTTGTCACTGCTGGCAGATGGAGGGAGGAGAGAAATGAATCACTTTCATTGAATTTTTCCCTGCTTTTTTTTTCTCTCTCTCTTTTTTTTTTTCTTAATGTCAATCAGCATCACAGATGATTAAAAAAAATGGGACAGAAATAAAAAAAGACAACATTTGGTGCAGAATTTCACCACTGCTTGCTTAAATTTTCAAAATAAATGTGTGGATGGAGAGAAATCCTGCCTATGCTGGCAGAAGCAGCTGTAAGGAAGCGGGTCTCTTGCAGTGATGAGCTCTGGCAGCTGCCCTTTTGCTCGACTCCATCCATCTGAGCAGGTCTGAGCCCAGAGCACTAACTACTGTGCCTCTGCTGCTGCAGGTAGGATATGCTGGATGGGACAGGAACACAATCTACCCTCCCTGGCTTTTTTCTGCCATCCCAGTGCCTCCTGGCTGTGGAACAGCGATGTGCCACTTCTGTTTTACAGACGTTGGCTGATGTTTAATGTGTGTTCAGAGCAAGCTGGCTTTCTTAGGCACGCCAGCTGCAGTGCAGAGTGAAAGGAAAGGCAAAGAGGCACTTAAATGAACGATCAAGCCTTCATTGTGATGCAGTGAGAATAAAAGGCTCTCTGTTGCCAAAAAATAAAATCAATTGGCAGTGGTACAGAAGCTTTCTGTTTCCTGTATCTCATGCTTGGACTCACACCTTTGCTGTATTACAGTCTTCAATAAACTGACACCAGCTTGGACATAGCAACATCATCAAATGGAGCTGCTATGGGGCTGGTCTGGACATTGCTCTTGGGGAGCATCAAAATGTGGCTCAGGGAGAAACTTAGGGGTAGATATTTTGTGTGCCTGGGCCCACAAACCTGTTGGACTGATCAGCAAGCATAGAGCAGCACAGGGGCTACACAGGCAGTTAGGGATGAGGGACTCACATAATTTGTGAGTATAGATGTACAGCCACAGCCAGCATGCTGTGAGCCACTACAGCAAAGATGTCCCGTGCTTGCAGGTGGGCAGCACACCGCCATCTACAGAGAGCAGGTCCTACAGATGCAGGCACTGATTTTTGAAAGCAGCCCCAAAGGGGTGGGAGGTAGAGCAGCTCCATATCCACTTCATTTATTTCACCTCTGAGCTGGTTCAGGAGCTGGAGCTGTTTCCAAAATACTCAAGGCTTTGCTGCCCCACCTATAATGTGTTCCCTACCAGAGCATGTGGGGCAGCCTTGGCAAAGGAACCTTTATGGCACTTATCCTCTATTGCTAATGTATTTCTTCAATCCCACTCTTGACTTCCCCATTATTTCATGAAGAGTCTGGACTAAGGAAGGTGGAGGTTCAGGAGGAGGTCAGGTTGGAGACCAAGATAAAGTTCTTCACCAGAGAGTGGTCAGGTCCTAGAACAGGTTCCCCAGGGAACCGTTCATGGCACCAAGCTTGGCAGAGGTCAAGAAACATCTTGATAACACTCTCAGGCATAGGGTTTGGTTTTGGGGTGGTCCTGTGTGGGGCCAGAAGATGGACTCAATGATCACTGTGCGTCTCTTCCAATCTGGGATATTCTGTGATTCTAAATGGATCTTTATGTTGCACAAAACAGCCAATCATTGGGAATGGCCTATCAAAAGTGATAGTTTGACTCTTAATTTCACAGGTAACTCTTGAATAACTAAAAAGGGAACAATCCACATCTAAGTGCATCCAAATTCTACAAGCTTTGCACTCCAATCAGATTTTGCATGATGGTATTCTTACCACTCGCCTTTGTACCTGAGGTTGAGGTTACAATAGGGAAATGTGGAAAACAGATGAGGCAGTCCTAAAAGCTATTTATATCAACCTAAATTATGGGAATCACAGACTTTCCCCTGAATAATGCTTGCACTACCTTTTTCCAAGCAGTTGCACAAAATCATTACACTCTGAAAAATTAATATGTTTGCTTGACTTCGGAGAAATAAATCGCATATATCAGCATTTTCCTTTCATACATTCACAAATGATTATGATCTCCAAATGCCGGTTTCTGGGCTATGATTAAAAGTAGACCATTTTACTTTAAAAGCTTTTGGGTATTAGTGGAGGAACCTGGGTTTATAATGAAAACTGAAAATGCTGCGTTAGTTATTTAGCATCCCCAAGCAGCTCAAAAAAAAGCAAGATCAAGCCTGTGAGATGAAAATCCGACCGCTAGATGGCATCTTGTTCTCACATTAACGGGCAGAAAACATCCTGAAAAGAACGTGAAGCAGCGGTGGGCATCTCGGTAACATAAAACCACTCCGGGCAAAACAGGAGCTCACAGCGCTGCCCAGCGCGGGGTGAGATGGCAGAAGCAAAACAAGGAACAATGAGCTCATCTTCTTCTCTCCCCACCTTAGCTGTGGGTCCGGCATTCATGGCTCCTAATGGAAATGTTGTCCTCATGCTTTATTAGCTATAATTAAGCAACAGCAAAAATCAGAACCCACCGCGGTTGTAGTGTGGGCACTTGGAGGCTTTTAAAGAGGAAGCTGATCACTGCAGCGGGCTTGAGGATGACTCTATAAGATAGTCTGGCTGATTTTCTCGGCAAGAAAATACTTTGTCATTTTCAAGGGTGAAGCCTCTGTTTTCTGTAATTCTTCATTTCCAGTACACACCTAATAATTACGGTATGTTTCCAGTTATCTAAGAGTGATGTGAATTCAGCTAAGAATTGCTTTGGTAAATATTACCACAGGGAAAATGTGACCGTCTGGAATTGATGTTGTATGAAAGCTAAATTAAAAAATACGCCCATTTCAGCTGACACTGCTGTTTAAAACAGAAGGCTTTCAACACGAAATTTCTTATGTGTCCCATTAGGTACTACCTTTCTGGTCTCAAAGAGCTACATGAAGGAAGGACTTGACATGGGGCAAGGACCTTCTCCAGCCCCAAAGATGTCCATTCCCTGAGTGTCCTGGGTTGAGCGGCCATGCCCTGTGTTCTCAGCCAGGGTTTAAATCTGGCAGAATGGATGCAGCAGGGATGAATGCTTTGCCTTCTAGCTGGAGGCTGCTGACATCTCCCTCTTGGCCTGAGTTGTTCTGGGGCTATGGGCAGCCCCAAGTGCAGGGCAGTGGGGCGAGCAGGCTGAAGGATGTGCTGCCAGGAGGAGCAGTGGACCATGACATTCCCAAAGCATCAGTGCATTTGGAAGGGAGTGCCTTGCAAAGCAGGGCCTGTCCAAAGGCTGCTCCTCTTGGGCACGCTGCCCAGCACTCTGCTGCTTTGCTGCTGCTGCTCCAATCCCTCCAAAGTAAAATATCCTGTAAACCTCCTGTAAATCAGGACCTAAGACAGCAGAAATGCTGCATTTGGCTGAAGCTGCAGTGCAAGTTTCAGGAGAAAAGCTGCTATGATCCTCATTTGTTTGACAGCCATCCTCCTACAAAATTGGACACAGAGTCTGGAATGACTGTGAGAGGTCACAAGCCCACTGCAAGGGCCCAAGAGGAAGACAACACTGGCAAAATACTAAGGCTTCAGCTCATCACTGACCCATGAATATTGACTGCTGTGGCACTTCTGTCTTATTGAAGGCTTTCGCTGATGCCTTGGACAAGTATTCTTCTGCAATTAGCATCTGAAATCTAAGAAACAAAAGCACAGCCCTCTTCAGCTGGAGCTTGGAGGAATGCCATATCAAAGTTTTCCCAAGCTCTGCCCCTTGTGTAGCTGTATAAGAGACTCCTTGTTCCACAACATTAAGCAAATGACTATGTGCAACTCCCGTGTTTATTAGTGGGAGGCGACACTTTCCAAAGCCTCGTCTGTTTATGAACCAAAAGAATTGTGCAGTAAAAATAAAAATTAAAAAAAAATAAAAAAAATTATAAGAAATGTTCAGAAAATAGCAGGGAAGATATAACTGAAATTGTCCTTTCTTTTCACACAGTGAATTCTCCGTTGTTTTTATGCAGCCTGTTTAAAAATGGCTCTGTTCTGTTTGCAGTAGGAAAACAATGGTGTAGACAATTTATTCAGAACAATCACTTATTTGAGATCTGTTATAGTCAGAGAGCTTTGACAAAGCTTGTGTCATCACAGAAGCCCATGAACGCTATTACATATCCTCACACACCTGATGTAGCATTCCTGACACTTCACTGCTGTCTGAATTGATGCAAAAAACATATTGTAGGACACACTTCAGAGCTGAGAGTTTCTTGCAAGACAGTTTAAAAGACAGAATTTAGGGTTTTCTGTTTGCTTTTGTTTTTAATAAACATTGCTAAGAAATCTATGTTCAGAACAATTAATATTTCTTTCTACCACTGAAGTAATTTCAACTTTTCTCCTTTGCACTGTTTGCAGCCAGGAGAGCTACTGCTATCCTCTGCTGCACCTGGAGAAAAGCCTACATTGAATGCCATTGTGCCAGCAAATCCAGAAGTTGGGGAATTTTTTGGTCCCCAAAACTGAATACCAGTAAGGCAGACATGACTGCTTTCCTTACTTACCATGGCTATGAGCTAATGCAGTCAGAGGGGGAGCAAGACTGACCCAGATTTGAGATATTTCCATCCAGTCTAGTCTGGGAACAAGGTCTTCCCCTTGCACCTGAGAGCTGGGACTTCACAACAAAACTGTTTAGACCTGAAGATTCCCCCAGGCTTACCTCTGTTATCAAATCTGTGAGCACTCCAGAGCTATGGGACTTGAATCAGAACAAGAACCAAATGTGAACTGACCTCCTTCCTCTCCTCCAACTCAGGTACCCACAGGCACAAAGATCAGCTTCAGTTTAAATAGCTTAAAAGTAGGTTCTCCCAGAGTTTCAGCAATAGGAGATGTCCAAAAAATATGTGATGTAGGTATCATATGATACATGCAGGCTTCTTAGATTCCAGAATGAGTGGACCTTTCCAAGGTTATGTAAAGAGAAGAGGCAGAGAAATGAAATGGTAAAGGCAAAATGTACTTCCCTTGTTTAGTATTCCTCTACGCAGGAACAGGATCATCAAAGATATTCACACAAGCCCCACAACTTCCCTTCTGACCATGAAGATTTAGTTGCCACTGAAGATCAGTCTAATTTGATATGACAAATTCTGTGCTTGAATGCTGTTGTCATTCATCATCCCTTCTACCAAAACAGTCCTCCTTTATTTATTTATTTATTCTTAAAACACAGCACATGGCTCAAAATGGAGCAATCTGCACAAGGGTTGTAACCAGCTCCAATTAATACTGTATTAAATGAGATCAGCAAGGGTCCAATGCAGACATGATGTCCAAACCTTAGCCTGAATCAGAGCTAGTTTAGATTCCCCAGTCATCACAGGGAAAGGAAGCCACACGATGTCCTGTCAGTATAAACTTGGTAACGTTGCCCATGCAGCTCCAGATTTCACATTTCTGCCGCACTGTGTATTGCTGTATTGCACTGTCAGAGATCATGGGGAAAATCCTTGAGGCCACAGGTCAGAAGACACCTTCCAACCTATGGCTTCAGCTTCGGGCAGCCTGCCAGAAAATGCTTGCTTATTTAATGGGGCTTCTTTTCATTTTAAAAGGCATTATCCAGACACATATTCCTCTGTATGTGTTTTGTCTGGATACCTATTTCTGCAGGAAGTTTATCTTTTTCTTTCCTTGTTCATCTTTCATTGGTAGTGTAAAGCCTGTGAAGTTTTTAACATTTATTTTGTTTTCACATGATCCGTGAGCACATTATTTTGACACAAAATAAATGTTCCAGTTCAGAGTGCACATAGCCTAAGGACAGATCACAGACACAGAACGCGCCACATAAATACACCAGGGATGGGGATCATTCACTGTTTGGTTTGCAACAACCATTTTAGATGGAAATGAAGTAAACTTCCCGCTGTGCCACTTCCACCTGCACCTACTACAAATTGATTTCTGGGTTCAGTTCTCAACTGAAGGTACAGGTGCTGCTCCAAAGCAATGGTGAAAATATCCTGCGTGGCACACAGAGGATGGGAAGGCTCATATCAGGCTCCGCACAGAGCTTAGTCCTTACCCGCACAAAGCCAGCCTGCATCCAGCTGGACACCACTGGACACAGATGGAGAAAGATGAAGCCCAGCGCTCTTGCATCTGAAAGTGAGGTCTGAAGACAGCTGAATGAAACCCTGGCGTAGCCTGTGAGCACGTGGACTGCACCATACCCAGCACAGTGGGTTTTCAAAACAGGCTCTAGGGAACAGAAAATAACATTTGTTTTCTAGATAGAATTTAAATAAGCACTATAGAACTATTTTAGCAAACAAATAAGCATGCACTAATGTGCTGGGTTCCTGCCTCAACTCTCAACTATGACAACCTATTAAAATACCTAAATGTTTCAGGCAAGTCATGTTTTTATTTGTGTGGCTTAAAAGAGGATTATGATGTGGCCATATTACTTACGTGTTTTTCAGGCACGATTAAGAAAAAGTAGTGATTGCAAAGGTATCCCAACAGAGACAGCTAGCATTTATGTGATACGTGGGCTGATTGGAGATGTAAAAGTGCTGTTTGTTATGCGGCAGCCAGTTATGAAACAAATGATCTGGTTCCAACATAAACTGTTAAACTGAAAACATGCCAGAGGGAGACAGCTGTCAGTACATTAAAAAGTCATTTTCTCAGACAACAAAGACTTAAACCAATCATTTTATAAACATATTTCTTTGCCCAACCAGATTTCCGTAACTCTAATGGTTCGTCTGTTGCATGGAGAAATAAAGTAAGTTTTTGCTCATATGATTTGTCAGGAATTCTTACTTGGAAAGAACAGATGGCGCTGAAAAATTGAACAAGGATAACCGCATTATCAGGCTTTCAGCTACAAATTTCATTCTTTCTACACATACTTAAAATGGAAACAATGCATACCAGAAACCTTTGACCACGGCCAAGGCAGAGTTTGCATTTAAATGACACTGCTCACAGTGTATAGAATCACATTTTGGAGTCAGTTTCTCCAGATTTGAGACAAAGAGTTTGAATTATAAATTAAAGTTATGGCCAGACTTGCCATGGTGTGAACTTATGCATCTCTATTGAATAAATGAACACAGGGATTTATGCAGCATAAGGATCCTTTCAAACAACTCAGAACAATGCTGTCTTCAGTGCTGGCCCAGGTGATTGCCAGGATAGGCTTGGGAGCATCTGGCCACCCACCCAAAGCACCATGCATCCACCACAGTCATATTGCACTTCTGTATGTAGTGCCATTCTAGCAATTATTTCTGTGTATCCCTCTAACTTAACACCACTCCTGATACATACTCTTCTGAATTATCATCTCCGTGACACTCAGTCAGCAAGGGAAGTCAGACATCTTGAATTACTTCATCCTGTACCACATTTCCAACAGCTTTGAAAGTAACAGTGAGCACTCAAGTCTCAAATCCCAGCACTCTCACTTCAAAAAATAAACTTCAGCACTCGGGTAGTCCATCAGCTGGGCTGCTGTGGGTTAGAGCCCAGGAATCACCAGAGGACAAGAAAACAACTTCACCAACTCACATTGGGAAATATATGGAAAGGGGCTGGGGTGGCTTTACGTGGATAATGTTCAGCTGGTAAGCTGTTGGTGGGTACAACATATTAACATACTCTGCTTTTCACTTTAGTTCAGTGAACTAAGTCTTGGTAGTACCATTATCTTTGCTTATATGTACAACATCATACCTGCTTCTTATCTTCAAATTATAGTTGCTGGTATAGTTTTGCAAGAATTCTTTTACTTTTTTTCTCTTTGCTTGCTTGCTATTCTTCTCCTTTTTCATTCCTCTTCCCTCCTTCCTTTCCCTCCTTTCCTCCTGTACTTACTTCCCCTCTTCCTTCTCCTTCCCCTCACCTAAAATCTTAGCCTGCTGCAGACAGAATAATGAAAAAAGACCTGTGTGGATGCTAAAGACCTAGGAGCTTAGCAGCAATGAAAAGGAAGCCTCCTCCAATGTATTTATTTCTAAGTCAAGTCGTATAATTTGGGGCCAGCCTCCTGTGGGTTTTGAAAACATGGAGCTGATAATAAGGTCACCCACTAGGATTTAAAGCCAGGGTTGCTTCTGCAGCGTGGTACAGAGAGTGGCAGGTGGCAGCAGCGCACAGATACAATCTGCTAAAGCAATAATAATGATTACTACTCAGCATTCCTCTCCAGAAGCAGCATCACTAATGAAAATGTGAAGCTGCTGTAGCCTAAATATGTCATTACTAGCGACATTTAAGATGAGTCCAATGGCAGTGGTTGCATCCACCACCAGCCAGGCCCTGAGTTTCTGCTTCCCAAGGGATGGAAGGGCTCCAGCACAAAGGGGAAAACATCAACTCCATAAATCTGCTGACCTGGGATCCAGTGAATCTGCCTTTTTCCCAGGGTTGAACCAGATGCATCTGCCTTCAGCAGGTGGCTGTGGCTGCACTAGGGAACCAGGAACATCCCCAGCCCCAGAGCTTGCCCCAGCCCCAGCTGGGCACAGTCCCTTGGCAGGGCAGCCTCAGCCCAGCTGAGCAGGATGATTCAGAGCCCACTGGATGCTGCCAAAGTCTGCTCCAGAGCAGTGATGTTGAAACTGCAGAGAGATTTGGGGCTCCCAGCCAGTTCCCAGTCTGCCCCCATCCATCATCCACTCTTCAGGCTGCTGGTTTCAGCCTGGCATTGCTTCCAAGCCCCATACTGCCTTAGTGCCCATCTGTTTCTAGGACTGACATGATTGGTAGTGAGGGCAGAGATGAACCAAGGTGCTGTCAGCCCTGCATCTCTGTCCCCATCTCTGCCACCCCGCATGTGCACCCATCATGGGTGGCACAAAAAAGGGTTGCAGAAAACAGAGCGCAGCCAGCTCTGTGCTCCACTGCCCAAGAGTGGTGCAGAAACAATGAGGGAATGAGAGTATCATTCAGTCCTTGGCATGGAAATACTCGTGCACTGGGCTAATGTGTAACCTAGGGCCTGCATAGCTCTTGACGCAGGTCTGCAGTGAATAAATATAGCAGGCTCATAGCCTACAAGCACTGCATCTAAATATGCATGTCTTAGTCTTAAGTGGAACTTGCTGTGTGATGTGTCGAATCACGCAGAAAGAATATTTTGAAAGCACGCCACTTCTAATTAAGTCAATGCTCACTCATAAAGGTTGTTTTGAGCATTTACTACATATAAATGAGATAGGACGTGGTTGTTTTTTTTTTTTTTTCCTGCTTATTATTTTTAATGTAATCAGTTAAATCAGCATATTCTAAATCCCCTTTCAGCTAAGACTCCACTTGCTTTTTATTAGGTTACTTTACCACTATACACAGGATTTTCCCAGCAAGGAACCAAAGAGCATATTCGGTAATTCTTTTGATTTATAAGTTTATAGTTGTAATTCTTTTTCAGGCTCACACACATAGACACACACTTTGGGCTTTTGCTGAACAGAGGTTTCTGTACCCAGGAAGACTGTGAGGCCGTCAGACAAGGAAATGGTGGTGGTATCCAGATCTCTGGACCACCTATAGCGATAGCCTTTTTAACATGTGATGACCCTGTCCCTTGCCACTAGTTAGAACAGGAACAGGAAATTCAGCTCCAGTCTAAATATTTACAGATCAAACATTCATGTTTCCATTTTTAAATCGCTGTTTGCTCATTATATTGCTCATCGCATTTATGTTGATTTAATTGATGTTTTCTTCCATCTCCACTTTGGTATCACAAGCAGTTCCTTCCAGCTGCCCATGAAAATATAATCTTTCTTCTTGAATTTCTGAGTGAATTAGATATTCAAGAGAGAGAGTGGAGCCCAGCTGAATCAAACTGTTTGATAGGAAGTTAAACAAAAACTATTACCTGTCCAGTATGACAACCCTTAGATGCGAGACATTCTTTTGGGGAAATTCACTTGAGGCTCCTATTTCTATTTATTTTATTTTCTCCATACAGCATTTTTAAACAAATGATTACGACAGGCATCCATTTGACTACCCACCATCATCTGTCAGTCATCGCCTTATCTCAGGCAGCTAGTGCATTGCATGGAAATAAAAGGGTAATGTGGGAAAAGAGTGGCCTAGCTCAGTTTGTCTGCTAAATATGCTCCTTTACAAAGAGAACAGTGAGATAAATTAGGTCTCTATCTCCTCAGGTAGTGTCTGCCTCTATAAGATACAATAATCAAGGCACACTCCTTATTTGGAAGAGGAAGAAATCTTCTGAAAATGCTTCTTTGCGTACAGAACCATCAGTCAAAGCAGGCATCCGTGGTGGAGAAACAACTCATCTCTAGTTTTGGACAACTATGCCACTTGTCTTGGTTTTACACTTGCATCTATATCCTTTTTTTAGCTTCTTAGCTGTGTGATGAATTGTAATGGGATGTGTTCTGGGTAACGCAAGTTAAGAGTGGGCTAACGAAGGCGAGTTGCTATATAAATTGTGCTGTTTCTTACAGCTTTTAAGTTTGCTTTAACACACATAATGATGAAATGTTGGTAACCATCTGCTACCAACGTTTGTAAATAAATATAAACCAATTTAAATGTGCCCTGGCTTGCTGCTCTGTTTCAGGCCTGAATCTCTTTTCCTTTTTTCCTTTTCTTTTTCTCATTTTCCTTTCCTCTTTTTCTTCTTTTTCTCTGTTTCTTCCTTTCCTTACCCCATTTTTTCCTTCTTCTTTTCTTGTCTAGAGTTTATGAACTGGCTTAATTTCTTCAGAATCTTTGGTTGCCTGGGGGTGATTTCATTACACTGTTCTTTGGTACCACTCAACACAAATTATTCATGACTGAATAGAGAGAAAAGATGCCTAATTCTGATTATTCAGGGGCGAAGCAAGATGTTAAACTGTAATTTCTTCCTGACAGGCTGCGAAGAGAGATGAATTACAAGCTTTCCTTACATGAGTTCCTTTTGCAAATCTGAGCAAGTGGGACAAACTTGTTCTACTGATAGACGTTAGAGACTTCATAGCATTTAAGAGCCTTAACTAAAGCTCAGCCATGCTTACTGTTCTATAGAAATAAAAGCTGGGATATTAAAAGTCAAAACTTTAGTTTTGGACTTACATCAGAGTTGACTGTATGAATCACAACAGCTCTGGAACACCGCTCATTTCAACGCATCCTCTCCCACACACACTTTGACTTGTGATCACAGAATATCTCGTTTGTTTCTACAACAGGTGCTTACTGGGAAAAGTAATATTATGAAAATTGTTCTAAAACCAGATGTTGGATACTTCTTCAAGCATTTACCAAAATAAATGCTGCTTGTTGACTGTTGCTATCGCTTTGCGCCATAGCGCCCCAGGGAAATAAAAGCTGCTCACTCTCAAATATGATTTCCTTTCTGACAGTTTTGTCTCTGCAGCAAACAGTGCCTCGAGGTTAAGAGCACTCAAAGGGAAAGTCACATTTTGGGGAAAGCATTTAAAAATCATGATGAGAGAAATAAGGTCTTGATAGTCAGATTATCCTATTAGTTACTTTCTGATGGCTGGTAGTTAAGTTTTACGTAGTTTTAAAACACCTCTAGCACATCAAGGGCCTTCTCCCAAGGTATCCCTTTTTCTTTTGTTGGTGCTCTGCACTGAGTTATTATGTCTTACAGAACATGACTTCCAAATACATTTGTTAAATCTAACACAGCAGAAACCTATCTTGATTAATTTTTTAAAAAAGTTTAAGCATTCCTCTCTCACTAGAGAGCAAGATCAAATATGAGCTTAGCTGTATTATTTCACACAAACCAATGATCTTTTTTGCTTCCAGATGACTGCAATGCTTATGAAAGCTGCCAGGATGGATTAAAATCATTCATGAATTTGTAATAAGGGTCTTAGGTTCCACACAGCACGTATTTTGCAGTAGAAAGAATGCACTGCAAAAGGATTCATCCTTGTTAATAGCACACTTTGCAGTTTTGAAACACTGGCCTTTCTGACTTGCACAAACAATTGAATCTCCTTCTGGCTTTGTTCCACTAATGACCCATTGGAACAGAGCAAAATTCTAAAGTCAGAGAGTAAATAGGGTGTTCTTACTGGGACATGCTTACAACAATATTCCATACGCTACAGCAGAGATGGAAATAAAAAGCGAAGCTTGCATTTGAGGAACAAAATGTTCAGAGAAGAAGGAAGAACTATTTGGTTCTCTTGCAGTGATTTCTAACAGATATTAAAAATGTTATTGACAGAGCGTGGGTGGCAGTGTGTGCACGTATGTGTGTGAAAGCACCAGAAGCAGCAGCAGAACATGTATTGGAAAGGAACAAGATGACCTAAAGATAGAGCATCAGACAAAATTAAGAACAAGTCCACAGACATAAAATACCCAAATAAATACAACATATTGTATTTATACAGTGAGGCATTAAATCCCAAACATCACCTCCTCCCGGAGATTAAAAAAAGGCAAATACAATGTCAGTTCATGTTGCCAATCAAGAAGAAACTCAGAGAAACAATGAAGATGTAACAGAGAACATTCTTGTCCTGTGTATGATCTTGGCCAGCCAATTTGGACAGACATATTTTGGTGCTTCTGGGTATGTGGGTCTTAAAGCGCAAAGCAAACTGTACAGAGATTTTGTTTATAAAACTGCGTTCCTTTTTCATACCATATCACAGTGAGTTGTATTACATTAATTTCCTATGCACTTTGGTTCTTCCTGCAAAACCTAGAGAGCACAGGTACACACTTGCATCTGATGCATGCATCCCCCTGGCAGAGATGTTTACGGTAATTGCTGTTCAGAAGCCTAAGGTAGGACAAGGGTAGCACCACAAAGTTGGTCCCTAGTAAGCAAAGGCAACAGGTGGGGGTTCTAAACAGCTTGATGAACTATAATCCACATGGATAAAACTCTACCTTATGTGGACAAAGCCAGAACAAAATCTGTGCATCATTTAAATCATTCTTGATTCTTCAAAATAAGGACCAAGTTATAGGCCTTTGGCTGCCCCAGTTTCATACTCTTAGAACAGTTCAGTCAAAAAGATTAGGTTGGATACTAGGAGGAAGTTTTTCACTCAGAGGGTGGTGACGCACTAGAACAGGTTGCCCAAGGAGGTTGTGGATGCCCCATCCCTGGAGGCATTCAAGGCCAGGCTGGATGTGGTTCTGGGCAGCCTGGTCTGGTAGTTGGTGACCCTGCACATAGCAGAGGGGCTGAAACTACATGATCATCGTGGTCCTTTTCAACACATGCCATTCTGTGATTCTGTGAAGAAGGCAATAAATGAAGGCCATACAGCATATACCATCTCCTTACGTTACTCTCAAGAACTAGGCAGGTCATGCAATATATTTTCTTTATAGCCTGATGGAGGAAGTTGGACTGAGTTATCCAGAAGGATATGAAATGAAAACTTAGTATAAACTGTAGGATCAGTGTGGAAGCTTGGAAGATTTAGGAGCCTGATTATAACACTGAACACTTTAGTTTCAGGTTACCATTTCAGATTTAGACTAGTTTCCATGTTCCCACGAAATATTCTGTTCTCTGCATAATTAGGACACATACTGTGCAAGCCTCTGTCTTCTATCCTGGTTACACAAAGCAGCATGCCAATCTGGGAACGTTGGAAGTTGGCAAATGGACCGCCTCCTTGGTGCAAAAGGCAGCATCTTTTGAGCTACCTTGAGACCAGATCATTGCAGAGTAGGATCAAATGGTCTTGCAGGATCACCAGCTGGATGTTTCTAATAGTGAGAACTGAGGTGGACATACATGACTAAGTGAGAACTTCAGTGGATTTAGAGTTTTAAGACTATATTCAGAAAACCAACACAGTGCATTTTCACATGTCAGAGCAATACTGGTACATATATATAAAAAAAATTCGATTCCTGGGAAAAACTGAGCAGCCTGTAGAAGCTTGCTCAAGTACATCTTCCTCCGAGGAGCAAGACCCAGTAAGTACTTACTGCTTAACCTGCAGCATCAGCCACTTCAGATACTGCAGTCACAGCTACTGCTTTGTTAGGAGTGCCAGAGGATGAACAAGATATATGTGAGGTGCTTTATTCAATGATTCCTTCAAGTACTGATACAGTCACACAAATCCCAGGCCCCATCTTTCCTTTTCTCCCTCTCCCTCTTTCCTTCTCTCCCAAGCAAGTACTTTGTGAGGCTGAAAAGCCAGCTTTCCTCATGCACCTGCTTTTGAAAAGATTCAATTCTTTGCTGCTCTGTGGCACAGTTTGTACCAGCGGAGCAGGAAGGGGCAGTAAGAATCGTGACTATTTCTTCATAAATCTCTGTGGAGCAGATCATTTCTGCTTCATTTCTAGGGCCTCTGAGAATTGCTCCAATATAAACATTGAAAAAAGATCAGAGCGTCACCTAAGTAAAAGAGAGAATCCTGCTGCTGACTAGCCTAACAGACACAATGCTGCCAGCTGGCTCATGCATGTTGTATTCAAATGGCTGCTGTGCCTCACACCAGGCTCAGGCTGATGAACACAGTAAATGAGGGGAAGCCCTGGCTGACTGGCAACTACCACATTCCCTTACCTCAATTCTGCACATTCAGATATTTTCAAAAGCAGGTATTTATTTTCCAAGGAAAATGACTTGTGTAGGCCATGGTTTAGGTTCTGTAATTCATGTTAACTGTGCTGGAAGACCATCACCACATCTTCAAACTACTCTTCCAGCTGTGAAATCCAATTTCAGGGATGCACATCCCTGATGCTGATTTTATGGCCTTGCCTATCACACATGTGGCCTGACATCCATGTTCCTGAAGGAGAAGAAGCATACACAGGTGTTTGAAACCAATCTTATTTAAGGTGATTTCAATGACCAGAAGCCTCTCTTACAAACCCATAACAGCTATCCTGGAAAACAAGCAGATAAGTGTTTCAGGCAGGATCTGATGACTTACTAGCATCCAGCAATAAGGCTACTAGATGGTGCTAATAGTATTTCATCAATACAGAGAGCTGCATATTAAAAAAAAAAAAAAAAAAGCATTACGATGAAAACTGTCATTTACAATCCCACGTATACTTTGGCTCCACTGAGATTAAGTGTTCTGTATGAATCAGTGGTACATGATAGTTTGGCCAATGCTCAGACAGTACATCAGGGAAGAGAATCGCATGTAATTATGCAACATCCTGTTTAGAGGCCTAAGAGGCAAAAATCTAGCAGTAATCACTTCCAAGGCTAGTAACTCAGTTCTTATTGCCTTCATAATGACTGCACAGTTATTCAGTCAATGAAAATGGAGTCTGATATTGTGCATCAAGAAGATAAATTAACAATAAAATGAGTCTCACTGATACATCCGCTGACTACTCTAGTGGAGACGGGTAAAGATACAGAGTGTGCTTTTAAAGCATGCTGTCTCCTCCTTAGGAAGATGAAGACGGTGAAAAGGGAGGCAGAAGCAAAGACTTTCTTTTCTTAATACGGGCTTGCATAAAAGAAACCAACAACCCTGTTAAAATTTAATAGACAAATATTCCATTGGAATTAATAAGCAGTCGAGGGTGTTTTAAAAGCCACTTGGTTTATCATCATTTTGGCTAACACGGAAAACAAAACAAAAAGCTATTAGGGACTTCAGTTTAGGCACAAAGTGCCAAATGCCAGGATGTTGACCTTATTCGTTCTGATACAAAATCCATATTCCAGAGAAATCCACAGTGTTCTAATCTTATTTTGTGTAAGCTTCCTTCATCTCTCCTCCCCTGTCTCTCTTCCCAGCTCCAGGCAGTTCTCTTCTGTGCCGCCAGTTGTGCTGGAAATAATCTCGAGAGCAAAGACTTGGCTGGAGACCCCAAATGTTTTATGGTCAGCGGACACATCCCCTGAAGAACTGCCTTGTGTCTAAAACAGAATACAAAGGATTTTATAACTGCAGCAGTTAGAAGAATCCATCCCATTAATAATGTCACTCGTGACTTAGAAATCAAAACCCTGAGTTCATTCTTTAAAACCCACCTCGTTAAGGCAGGCCATATGACAATAAGCAAAGGCTAATGAGAAGAAGACGCAGCATCTGCCTAAAATTAGAACGCATGACATTTGCATTGCCACGGGCTTGTGGACAACACGGAGGCTATTATATCATAGTATCATAGTCTGGTGCGGGTTGGAAGGGACCTTAAGAGATCATCGAGTCCAACCCCAGGGATTCGAGCCTCTGTGTAGCAGAGCGGCACTGCTACCACTTGCGCCATAGGGGGATTCGAACCCGGGTCCCGGTGTTGCAAGCGGCACTTCTACCACTGCGCCACCGGGGCACATATTATCGGTTTAAGCATCATATGTATCTGGCTCAGTATATAGCGACTCAAGAACAGCACAGTGACCATTAGGGAACAGGCACTTTCTGACACAGCACCACCAGGCCTACGAACAACCGCAATAGCAGCACTCCGCCCACAGCACTAACCATCCCTCCCTCCCCTCCGCCTTAATGGCTCCGATCCCATCCCGCCCCGCCCCGCCCTGCCCCACCGCACGTGCTAGAAGGAAACACAGCCCTGCGCATGCGCGGCACCGCCACCCATTCTCTGCACCATCAGTAGCCGACCCCGGGCACCGGGAGAAAGGAAGGAAGCGCCTCGCCGAACCATGGGCGGCTTGTGTGCCCCGGTGGCGCAGTGGTTAAGGACGCCACTTTGAACCCAGGAGGCCCTGGGTTCGAATCCCCCTGTGGCGCAAGTGGTAGCAGTGCCGCTCTGCTACACAGAGGCTCGAATCCCGGGGGTTGGACTCGATGATCTCTAAGGTCCCTTCCAACCCGCATGAGACTGTGAGACTGTGAGAACCGCTATCTGCCTTCTGATTGGTTGTTGCCGCGGCGGCTGTTGAGGATTAAGCCCTTTAGCCCCGCCCCCTGCTTCGTCCCTCCCACCGCCTCTTCCTCGGCGCTTTTCGCTCTTTCTCATTGGCCAGCGCGGCTCTTCACTCCTCCCTCCCTCCGCCGCGCCGCGCTCTCCAATTGGTCAGCATCGAGCTCCCGTTGCCCCTCAGCTCTCCAACCCCGCACATGCGCCTCGCTCCCGGATCCGGCCCCTCCTTCAAGGCGGCGAACGAAGTTGTGTCCGTCCCCCCGCTGGTCCCGCCCCCCGCCCGGGAGCGGCGTCCTCGAGTCCGGCCCCGCCCCAGGCAGCCCGAGCGAGGCGGTGTGTGTCTGTATGTGTGTGTGTGTTGGGGGGGGGGAAGAGGCGGCCGTTGAGGCGCGCGCGCGCTGGCGCCGGGCTCGAGCCGGCGGCGTCTCCCTTCTCGCCCCTCAGTCCCGCGCGGCGGCTGTAGCGGCAGCATCAAGCTCGGGAGCGGTGCCGCCGCCTCCTCCTCCTCTTCCTCCTCGCTCTCCCCTCCGGGGCACGGTGAGCACCGCGAGCACCGCGGCGCGGGGACGGACTCGCCTCTCTCAGCTCCCTCCTGCCCCGCGCTGCCGGGACCCGCCGCTCTCCGCAACGAGAAGAGCGGCCGCCTGCTTTCCGCTCATCCCCCCCCCTCACACGGCCGCGTTGGGACGGGCGGCGGCTGTCCCCGAACGGGGCGGGCCCGGCCCCGTTGCTCCGTGTGCCCGCGGCTCTGTGCCCTCTGGCAGCGGCTCGGGGCTCCGGGAGGGTCCCCTGGAGGCGGGGGGGAGGGGGTGGTTCGGCGGCCGGAGGGAGGGAGGCTGCGGGCTGACACTGTGGGGGATCCGGGCTGCCGCGTCCTGCCCTCGTCGGACTGTCAGCAGGGAGCGGGCTGGGCTTCTCCGTGGGATTTCACGTCTGCAGTATCGCCTGGGAAACTTCCTCAAGCCCGACATAACTTGGAGCGAAAAGGGGAGGAAAAGCAAAAAAAGAAAGAAAGAAAAGCCATTTCCTTTAATGTTACAGCCGCTGGAAAACACAGCTGACAAGTTCCTCTAAAGATATAATTGCAACATCACTCCTGTAGAGGAAGCGAGACCTGGAACGTAGGACCGCAGGGAAAGCACTTAATCTCTACTCCTTTTGTGCAGTGCAAGAGAAGGCAAGGCTGTTCGATGCCATAGGACTCTCCGGTGGGAGATTTAATGCCTCTTAAAAGTATTTTTAAAGGCTTTTCGGAAAGGTCTTAAGCGCAAATTGCTCGTGCTTGTAAGGCTTTAATCGTGTGAATTGGAAACGAGGTTGGGTGTTGGAGGAGATGGGTGTGCTGCTTTCTGTCGTTTTCTATAGTAAATGCAAACGCGACCATACCAATGCTGGACGTGGTTTGCCAGAATCCCGGGTGTAGTCGCTGCCTGCTGCCTCTGACTGGCGGTTCTGAAAGTTGTGCGTGCTTCCTACTATCTCTGCTCTCACTGACCTTGTTCAGCTGAATCCTTTGTGTTATTGGTGCTTCCGAATCTTGTGTAACGTCTGCCACCGGTGTAGAAATACATCATGTAGATAGGCTTTTGGATGGCTGTCTCGCTTCCCGCTTGGTTTTCCTCGTAGAAATCTTCTTAGAACTTAAGAGACTGAGAATAATCCTTTTTTTCCCCTTCTAATTCAACAGATGCAGTTTATGTTGCTTTTTAGTCGCCAGGGGAAACTGAGACTCCAGAAGTGGTATGTCCCACTATCTGACAAAGAAAAGAAGAAAATCACAAGGGAACTTGTTCAAACAGTATTAGCCCGCAAACCGAAAATGTGCAGCTTCCTGGAATGGAGAGACCTGAAGATTGTCTACAAAAGGTTGTTCTTTCTCACTAACCTCGTAATTGACGTACATCAGAAACAGTGTAATGAGTAGCGAGAAAATAATGATGGTTGATTTTTTTTTTAACCTTAATTTATCTCTGTTTTGTTTTTTTCTTCCCTCTATTGGCTATGGAGGAGACTGACTTCCCTTGAATCTAATTTGATAACCAAGTAGGAATCATTCATGTGTAGCAAGTCATTCATGCGTTTAGAAATGTGCTGAAGAGATGAGCTTTCCTTCTTCTTTCATGAGGAGTGGTGGTTTTTAGTTGCTTAGAAGACCACGGTAAATAGATGAGTAGAAATATAAGGCATGTAGGATTTAATAGGTATAATATAAGCTAAATTTTATCAACATTTACCTCAGGCAGCAACTTCATAAACTTGCAGATACAACTTGCTTTTAAAGGCTCTCATGGAATAAGGGAAACTTTTTCTTCTTTCAGAGTATGTAGTATGTTATTTTACTATGAACGCAAAAGCGTTTCTCCAGCTTAAAAACTCACAACCAGTGTTTTTCTTGTGGTGAAGGTACCGTATGATTCTCTTTGGCAGTGTTTTCCTTTCTCAGTTGTTCGCTATCATTCTGGAGTGCGTGACAAGAGTTTTCTTAGCTTTCTGCTGGTCTTTAGAATGTATGACAATGAAGAGGTGTAGAAATAATTGTCCCTGCAAATAACAGTAATTGTCATTTAGAATTAGTTTAGCCTTGAGAAAAGAAGGCTGAGAGGGGACTTGATCCAGGTTTATAAATACCTGAGGTATGGGGGCCATAGTGGTGAGTCTGGTCTCTTTTCAGTAGTGCTTGGGGACAGGACTAGGGGTAATGGGATGAAAGTACAGCATAGGAAGTTCCGCACAAATGTGCGCAAGAACTTCTTTACAGTGAGGGTGGCAGAGCACTGGAACAGGCTGCCCAGGGAGGTGGTGGAGTCTCCTTCTCTGGAGATATTCAAGACCCGCCTGGACGCCTACCTGTGTGACGTGGTGTAGGGAGCCTGCTTTGGCAGGGGGGTTGGACTCGATCTCTAGAGGTCCCTTCCAACCCCTACAATTCTGTGATTCTGTGATTCATTGCAGTTTGCTAGGCTGCATCTCTTCCATCTGAAGGTAGTGCTACGGAACCTTGAATTAACTCCCTTCCCTGGTTATTTACAAACTTCAAAAGGTTTAGACGTTCTTATTTTCTTTGAGGTAGTAAATAATTCCAACTCTTGACAATATTATTATGTGCTGTCTTTAGGAAAGACAGAACTGGAGCTGAAACAAAGGATTTCTAACTTTTGCCATGAGCCAATTGAGTAGAATTAATAGTAATAATAAAGTATTAGATGTATACATGAAAGCAGGACCTAGAACATCCATGTATGTAACAACATACAACTGAAGACTCCCGGAGTATCTGATGTAACTCTGGAACACTAGGGGGGAGGGAAAATGAGTAAGACTGTGCTTAAGGAAGCATATGTGTTTTCTGCCTTTTAATTTCCTCACAAGACTTCTTGCGTATACGTGTAGACAAAGTTGCTGGAATGCTCTGTGGGTTCCCTTCAGCTTAAAACGCACTTGCATGCATTATCACTTAAGGACTAGATCAGAAAAGCTGGTAATGCATAGGCAACTCTGTTCCCCTTCCTGCCTAGTCTTGCACAGTGGTATCTCTTCTGGCGGTAAGTTCACTCCACAACTGTTCTCTCTCTGTTTAATACTGTTAGCAACTACTTTTTGTGGGGTTTTTGGTTTGTTTTTCTTTTTGCATGTGTTTTTTCTGGCCTAGAAGGCTGATAAAAATCTGGGTATGGCTTTTTGGGTTACTGTAAGTTGTGGTGTTTGTGTATCTCAGTAATCTGCTGTGGGGTCTGTGGTCAAGGAGAATAAAGCACTTGGCTGCTGTGTATCTGTAGACTGCAGTCCATCTGCTAGACTGCTAGTGTGCACAGCTGACTGCAGTAGCAATTTTGCTGTCTGCAAACCAATCTGGCACAGTTAGCCTATGAAATTGCTTAAGATTAGCTTGTATCAAGCTAGTTAACATCTCAGTTTCTGTTCTACTTTTGCTTTATTGGCAAGTTACACAAAGCTAAAACGTTACCAGAATGATAGAGGGGATAGTGAGTTTTATAATCCTATGCCTGGTAACAGTAACTGCTTTTGTGTCTCTGTGGAAAGACTTTTTCCAGTCATCTTACTGTAACTAAGGTTGATGAGTCCCTACTACTATAATCTCTTCGAGAAAGAGAGATCTGTTAGCTCAGAGGCAGACAGTAATACCGAGAAGGCAAGCTATAGTAGTCAAGGTCCAGTACTTCCTGAACAGTGGTTAGCTAAAAGAGAAAGACGTGTAACAGAAACTTTGCATGGTTTGTAGCGTTGCATAAGCTGTACGCGTTTGTTTGCTTGCAGACAAAAGATTACTGCACGTCTTGCTTTAGGGAGTCTGCTTTGGCAGGGGGGTTGGACTCGATGATCTCTAGAGGTCCCTTCCAACCCCTTCAATTCTGTGATTCTGTCTCTCTTAAGATCTTTTCTTATCTGGTTTATTACTGAGAAAGAGCTGAAACTCCCGGTGCAAATGTTATTCAGTATAAACTGTTCCTATTGCTGTTGTACGTGTTGTATGTACGCACTGCTATTATGAGTCTGAAATTGCTGAAATTTGTGCTACGGTTGCTTTTGGAGTGTATTAACTGTCAACTTTTCAGGTGTAAGAGAGAGTTGACCTAGATATTGCAACTCAAAGAATGGTTGGCATTATTAAAAGTATACTCTAGAGTCTCATTGATGTACCTTTGTTCAAGAACAAAACCAGCTCCAATGCAGAATTGACAAGCTGGTAGCTTTTTCTGCTTTCTTGTATTTAACTTTTATTGAGAAAGCTGGACAATTTTGATTAGTCTCTTTAGCTCTGTTTTATTTCATCCTTATCATTTACATGGAATGCTTTCTGGATGAATCTTCAAGATGATGGAACTACAAGCGTCTTTAAAATCCATGTGGATATTTTGCTTTTAGTTCTTGGTTTCACATATGTAGCATTGATACAGTTGCAAAACTAGGTCAGTCATTGTTACCTGCACTTTTTTCATTAGGGAAACAAGTTCTTTTAGATGTCTAAAATGTGCATGGAAATGTGCCCTGTTTTTGGCATAGCTCATGAATTGGGTTGGATGTGTTCTGTAGTTGGTTTGGAAGAGAGTTAGGTTTTCAGGCTGGTGGGCACCAGGAGACTTAAAAAAGAATCTCAACTTCTGATTTCGAGGTTTGAAGCAACTTGCTGGATAGAAAATTGAAATGTAGGAATCCATTAACAGTCGTGCTTTATGACAGTAGAGAGGGGATTGTCTGCAGGCAGCTGATTAGAAACTTAGCGAATACTGTAAATGATTACTATTCATGTGGTCATTTTCTTTTGTAACTAAGTAGTATTGGATCATACACAATAGAAGTTTATGCAGCTTTCCCCTTTTGGCATATAAATCAATATTAAATGTTCTAATTTCTAGTAATTTAGAGAAAAAAGACCTTAAAATAGGATGTGTCTTTTTTTTTTTTTCTTTAAGGATCTCAACTATTTACTGCATTAGCTTCTGACAGTGTTATTTATTTTCATTTAGCGATATAGAATCATAGAATTACCCAGGTTGGAAAAGACCTTGAAGATCATCAAGTCCAACCGCAGCCTAACCAGTACCCTAACTCTAACAACCCTACACTAAATCATATCCCTGAGCACCACATCCAAACGGCTCTTAAACACATCCAGGGATGGCAATTCAACCACCTCCCTGGGGAGCCTATTCCGGTACTTAACTACCCTTTCTGTAAAGAAGTTCTTCCTAATATCCAACCTAAACTTGCCCTGGCTCAACTTGAGGCCATTTCCCCTCGTCCTGTCACTTGTCAGTAGTGAGAAGAGACCTGCCCCACTCTCACTGTAAGAACCTTTCAGGTACTGGAAGAGGGTGTTCTAAGAAAAAGCAAAATAACTTGATGTAAATTTTTCTTGTTCATGTTTGATATACTGAGATTGTAGGATTTGGTTATCATTGGTAGGTAATACAATTAACAAACGTGACTTTTATATGACAGTCTGGGATTTTATTAATGTTATATGGTTTTTAATTGGCGCAGTCTGTACTGCCTTCAATGTTATGACAGTCATCTGTTACCGCAAAATAACCTTAATCATAGGTTACTTTAAAGCTTCACAGAAAAATATGTTTTAAATCTCTCCTACTCCCAAAGAAAGAGCACGTTCTGCAAGTACTGCACATCTCCACTCAAAGCATGTTGATCATCCCATGATACTGTCATGTGGTGAGGGACACAAGCCCAACAGGGGGACGTGATTAGTATCTTTATGTCTGCCTAATTGCCAATTGAATCTGTTAAAATATAACTACAGGGTTGAGTAGGTGGCTATAAAACTAAACAGATGTAATGATAATAGTTAATTAGGTTTGGTAGTTTAACTTGATCAGGTTCTCTGTGCAATATTCTAGTTCTTGTGGCACCTCTGCATCCATCCAAGTAGAAGCAGCATCTTTATCTTAGAGAGGTTTACCAGTACCGAGTTATTGCACATTTCTACTAGAGGTTATAGCCTGCTGAAATTGGAAACTGTAAGATAAATCTTGTGTGGCTTTATTATTGTTGCTTATTTCTGTATCCTAATTAAATAGTGACTGCTCTGCCTGTTCTAGAATCTCAGAACTTCCTGTAAAAATAATGTAATTTCTTTGAAAGAGGGAAAAAAAAATAAATCCCAAGGAAAATTTTAATGATTAGAACTCTCACTGGGTCAGCTGTGATAACCTGTCACCAAAACACAAACTCTCAGGCAACTTGAAATACCTGTTTACGTGTTAGAGGTGGTGTTGTGTTTTTCAGATATAGAATCACAGAATTGTTTGAGTTAGAAGGGATGTTTAAAGGCCAACTAGTCCAACTCCTCTGCAATGAATAGGGGCGCCTACGGCTACATCAGGGTGATCAGAGCTTCGTACAGTCTGACTTTGAGTGTCTTCAGGGATAGGGCTTCCACCACGTCTGGGCAACGTGTGACAGTGCTTCAGTGCCCTTATTGTAAAAAATTTTTTTTCTTCTATCCAATCTAAATCTCCTCTCTCTTAGTTTGAAACCATTTTCCCTTGTCTTATCAAAACAGACCCTGCTGAGGAGTCTGTCCCCTTCCTTCCTTTAGTCCCCCCATTAGATACTGTAAGGCCATTCTCAGGCTACCTTGTAACTTTCTCCGTGCTAAACAGACTCAGCTCTCTCAGCCTGCCCTTATGTGAGAGTGTGTTCATCCCTTGGATCATTTTTGTGTCCCTTCTCTGGATGTGCTCCAACAGGTCTGTGTCTCTCCTGTACCAGGGACTCCACATCTGGACACAGTACTCCAGGTGAGCATTTAACTGCACAGAGTAGAGGGGCAGGATCACTTCCCTTGACCTGCTGGCCATGCTTCTTTGGATACAGCCCAGGATATGGTTGGCTTTCTTGTCTATGAAGGCATACTGTTGGTACGTGTTTAGTTTGCTATCCCTCAGTACTCTAGGTCCTTTTTGTCAGGGCTGTGCTCCATCTTTACATCTGTACGTCCCAGTTTGTCCTGATAGTGGGAGTTGCCATGACTCTGGTGCAAGACTTTGCACTTGGCTTTATTGAATTTCATGAGGTTGTCCAGGCCTGCTGCTTGATCTTGTCTAGTTCTCTCTGAATGGCATTCCGTCCTGCAGGTGTGCCAACCTTACCTCACAGCTTGGTGTGATCTGCAAACTTGCTGAGGGCGCACTTGATTCTACTGTTGATGTTACTGATGAAGTTATTAAACAGCACTGGTTCTGTGCTGACCCTTGAGGGACACCACTTGTCATCATCTCCATCTAGACACTGAGGTGTCAACCACCACTCTCTGGGTATGATCTTGCAACTGATTCCTTGTCCATTGAATGGTCCACCCATCAATTCCATATTCTTCCAGTTGAGTTCTGTTCCTTCCAAGCTCTAGGCCTTAGATGTCTGTAGTTAGAATTTACCTGCAAGCCAACTTAGATGCTGACTGGCAGCTTTACAAACTTTCCAGTGATGTTTTAAGCAGGTGTTCTGTCATCTAGTAGAACACAATTAAAATGACAGGATTTGCAAGCTATGCTCTACCCACAGCGATCTGATACCTTAGCAGAATTAGTGAGCATAGGGGACAAGTTGGCTGGAGTTACGGCCTGCCAGTTATGAGGCTTCCCACTATTGAATGAGTGTAGCTCTTGTGGGGGGATGTTCATGAATTTGGTTCCTTCCTCAAAAATAAACACCTATGAAGTCACTTAGCTAAAAGCAGAAATTGGAGTGTTTTTATTGCTTGCAGTTCCTTTTTGCTCTTCCGTTCTGTATTGCATTTCCAAGTGATATTTTTAAACTGTTTTGGCTCTCTCTGTATTAGTGTCCCTTTTCTGACATGTAGGTAATGCTTATCGTAAAGTATTTCCCTAAACACTTATAACCAACTTATTTTAGGACCAAGGATTCCACTGAGATGGGGAAAAAAACCCACAAGCTGCAATAGGAATGAATATAGCAGAATACTTTTTACAGATTGGGCCATATTTGCTCTTTAGTGTGGTGTATGACTTAGACTGTTTTCAGAATTTTCCTTTTTTGTTGTGCACATTAGAGTTTTCTGACA
This sequence comes from Coturnix japonica, assembly GCF_054131305.1. Taxonomy (NCBI): domain Eukaryota; kingdom Metazoa; phylum Chordata; class Aves; order Galliformes; family Phasianidae; genus Coturnix; species Coturnix japonica. The sequence continues at coordinate 111,719,141 of NC_140663.1, forward strand.
GACTAAGAAGAAGCAATACTTCTACAAAGCACTTAACGTTTTCAGCTTGCATGCAGGAATTTCTTCATCTTTGTATGGTTACTCTTCATGCAAGCTTATCTACTTGGCAGAAAAGCTTGTTTATCTTCTTTAGACGGTATCTGGACACCCTTTTTTTTCCCCCCTGAAGCCATGGACTACAAAGGAAGAAAATGAGAACAAACTAACGCCTTTGAAAATATGGGTCTGAAGAAACTTGTATTTTTGTAGTATCAACATATTCTTACTAGTGGTGGCTGGTGTGTAAATCCTATACTTTTTGCAGAGTAGGCACATTGAATCTGCATTTGACAGTTACTACTTCAAAACAAAACAAAAAAGCAAACAACAAATCTCCTTGAAGAATGTTCTCTACGTATGTTGATAGATACCCAAGACTCCATTTTGTGTTACGATGAGTAGTTTTTGTTTCTTGGTATTCTTTCTCTAAAACTGCAGCTGGCAGAGCTCGAAAGTGTACTCTGCTTAATAGCTGCCAACTAGAGTCTTTCAAAAGTATGTTTCATTTTCTTTTAAATGAGAACACTGAGAGCAGGCAGCTTTCTTGGAAAGCATTCTATGCAAACTAAACTTTTTCCCCTCTCCCCTTCTTTTTTTTGTACTCAGATAAAATAATTCTGTGCATCAAAAGATGCTCTCAAGTAATAGAGAAACACGAGGAGTTTCCTTTGTGGGTAAATAACACATTTGATAAGATTTATCACTATGTGATTCAACTTTTTGAAGCACTGAAAGGGATCAGCTTACCCATGCTTGTCTGAATATGAAGTTTTGTGTAGATGAATTTGACCTGGGTGCAGGTAGTGAGTGTAAATGTCAGCAAAGCAAGCTACCAGTCTAACATGGAGTTAGACTTAGAAGAAAAATAAATAGAAAAATAGTCAGGAGGCTTGAGAACTTTATAGCGTAACTCTCCAATACTTTTCTTTTTAAACAGCTTTGGCTGAAAGATCTCTTATGCAGATAACATCTTGTAAACTACCACAATGGCTGTAAATGTCCTTGAAGTATTAATGAGAGGGAATAGCGTAGCAGTGTAAAATCAGAAGAACTGTTCTCAGATAGGACTTAAGATGAGCTGACGAGTCACTGTGGTAAAGATATAAAAGGGCAAGGGAATTAGTCTGACGTGTTTCACTGCAAGTGCCTTTACCCTCTTCGCCTTAAGTTCTGTGGAATAGCTTTTCTTCTCTTTATAAGAGTTAAGAGCTTTCAAATGAAAGTGTTTCTGATGAGGTGTACATGATAAAGTAAACCACAGCAATCTGACTTGGCAAGAGAGAGGGAGTGGGACTTGCAGCGTTGTCACGGATGGTGACTTAGTGACTGGGAGACAAATTTAAATGTACTATAAAATAATTTTTATGTGACTCCTACATGAAACCTGTGGCACTTTTCTGGGGGGCTTACAGACTCCCGGCTGGTAAAATTTCTGTGTTAAAAACTTGTATTAATTTCTGCACACAGGAAAAGAATATTCATCTTAAACTTAGCATTTAAATCTTAATGACTTTTTTTAAGCAGGGTTGCCTTCTCTATTTAATGCTGCACATTATTCTCTCTAAACAAGCAAAGCAAAGCAGCTCCTCATTTACACAAATGTCAATTAAAACAGTTCTTGAGATTTCAGGTTTGCAGTGTGTATCTGTGTGGCATATGGTTTTGGCACTTTTCAAAAGGATGAGTAGGTTTTTCTGTTTTGGTTTTCCATCAGCTGTTTTTAAGCAGAAATTGAACAACTCTGTGGTAGTGCACAGTAGAATGGGATGGTCTTTTTGTTAAAGCGGAGCTCAAGATCATATCAGAGGTAGATAATTCCTTGTATTTGAAGGTGGAAGTAAATGCTAGAAACAAGCTGATAGCCTCTCCTGACACCAGAACTGTTAGTAGTAATCAAGTTGTTGACTTCATAGTGACTGGGGTATATGACATTAGCCCTGGAATTATTTGTCGTTAGTTGTATTCTTTAAAGACCAAATCCTAAATTACTAGTTCAGTTTGTTTTTCCCAGTTTGTTTTAATTAGATGTTGATATCTGTATGCTGAACCTGTGTGATGTATGTTTAAAATTGAATGTGTTGATTAGTATATGATTGCTTGGATGTTGCAGGTAGAATAAGCATCTTGCCTCAAAACTGCCAGGAGGCCAAAGAATTAAATGTATTTCCTTTTCCAACCACCACTTAAGTTAATTTAATTCCATCAACTAAAGGGTTTTAAAGACTGAAGCCTTGCTGGACTCAGATCCTTTTGTGCCCAAATGCATGTCTGGTGGTCTCCAAGCTGTTCTTTGATGGAACTTGCATGGCTGTTGATATAGAATATCAGTACTGTAAACTTGAGTTTGAAGGACTACTGAGCATTTAGTACCTCTGAAATGAATGCATTTTACACGTCTTTTGCTAAAATGAAGATTACTTTGTCATTACAGATATGCAAGCCTCTATTTCTGCTGTGCCATTGAAGATCAGGACAATGAACTGATAACTCTGGAAATAATTCATCGTTATGTAGAACTTCTTGACAAGTATTTTGGCAGTGTGAGTTAGTAACTTGTTAATTTTGATGGATTCACTGTTTGTATTATCTTATTATTTTATTCTCACACAGCCTTTTTAAAAACACAAACTTAGCTGTTGAAGAGGTGTATCTTAACAGTTTTTCTGTTGCTTACCTGGCCTAGCTAAACTGACAGCTGCTTAAATAATGCTTACAATATAAAACTAAACTAAGAATTTGGATAACAGTTCTTAATCTGATGTTAATTACCTGTATTTATTTCATTTCTTAGTGGCCTTACTTGAGGTTAGAGAAAATCTTATCCTTAGCTTTATGCGCAGGCTTCCACTTTCTCTTCTTTCTGACAATGCTCTTGTGTGTGTATATCCTGCCCTCCCCCAGCGCTTATGTCTTCTTTCAAGCGAGGCAGTTGGTTGTGAACTAGCAAGAACAGAAGACATCTGCTTTCCCAGATATCGAAACCAAGCAGAACAGAAGTGGTGTGCATTTGCACTTCTAGGAAAACTGCTCATCCTTCTGCTTTCCTACTCTTTTTGACTAGGATACACACAGGGTGAATAAGAAATTGATTGTTTAAAAAAAAATTTTATAAAATTGCATCATCTGCCTGTGGATACTTCAGGGAAAAGGTAGCAACGTTCTATTGCCTCATGAAAAGCCATGTCAGACTGACAGTTGTGAATTGAACACTTTTTTTTTTTTTTTAACAGTAAAAAGGCTTTTAAAAGTGGCTGTTATAATTGTGTAACTTGAGCAGGAAAAAAAAAAAATATATATTGATTTCAATTTTGTTGTTAATTTTATTGTTGTTGCCCTACTTAAAACGTTATAGCCTAAGGCCAATGTCTTGATTTGGTGAAGTTTGTTGAAGCTGTAATTAAAGTTTTCTGAGAGTATCCTCTGAGTACCCGAGGAAATGGCCGTGAGTTGTGTCAGAGGAGGCTTAGATTAGACATAAGGAAAAACTTTTTATCTTGGTTGAGTGGTCAGGCACTGGAATGGCTGCCTGGGGAGGTGGTAGATTCACCATCCGTGGCAGTGTTCAAGAGGCATCTGGATGAGGAGCTACGAGAGATGGTTTAGTGGCTTATGGTAGCAATGGTGTTGAGAGGACAGTTGGACTAGATGATCTTGTAGGTCATTTCCAAGCTTGTGATTCTATGATTTTATGAGTATCCTCCCACTTTGCAGTAATACTTGATGTTCTTTTCAGGTATGTGAACTTGATATCATCTTCAATTTTGAAAAAGCCTATTTTATTCTGGATGAGTTTCTCTTAGGAGGGGAGGTCCAGGAGACTTCCAAGAAAAATGTTCTCAAAGCCATTGAACAGGCAGATCTTCTACAGGAGGTAAGCAAATTAATCTTCTCTGGGCAAAGTATCAGCATGTTAGATTGTGGTTAGAAAAAGCTACCGTTTCTTTCAGCTTGTGGAAGGTATTTTCTGGCACGCTTAGCATGTAGTTACTGCTTAGCTGTTCTAATTGTGCAATGCTACTGCATTATCTGCTCTTTCCATCTTGTTAGGCATGAATGTATTGTAACTTACTGTGATTTTGTGTTCTGCTAGAAATGTAAGTGGCTGTTGTATGTGTGTATATAGGTAATTGTAGATTGTGCAGCTTTAATTTAGTTTTGTTCACGTCTTTGTTTATTTATTTTTTTTTATTAATCAGCAATTAGTTTTTTTGTCATACCTGATGCATGTTCACTTCTTTACTGTTTCATTGCTGAAATCCAGAAGCTAGACTCTCTTCTTTGAGGCTCGTTCAGGTATAGTTCTTCAGATTCTAAAGACCTTCTTTTCTGCTATAGGTTGCTTACTCTGGCACATTTCTAACTTTAAAGTTGACAAAACAATAGTAGTATTGCCATAGAAACACACAGAATGAAGTATAAAAACATCTGGGTTTTCACATTGAATGCTTTTGTCCATTACTAACTTTGAAGAAATACAGATTGCATTTTTCTTTTTTTTTTTTTTTACTATCAGAAGTATTTAATGGGGGGAGGAGTTCAATGACACAAGACTTAATAACGTGTTCCTCTTGTTTCTCCATTCTGTACTTTTCTTTGTAGTTAATTGCTGTAGCTTCGAGGTCAGCATTAATGCCTGAATGTCTAAATGAAATTCATGAAATCCTAGTAGGCTGAAGAAATTTATCAGTCTCTTTGTATGAGAGTCAGTAAAACGTGGTTTAGCAGAGATGATGAATCATATTTTAAACATACAAAGTTTCTCTTATAAGGTAATATGTAAATGTTAGCTGCTTTATTATTACAGTTAATATGAACCTTCCATTTGTTAACTTGCGCAGTCAGTTTATTGTTTAATTCTCACGTGAAAGTTCTGATTTCTACTTGTGGAATGTGCTATTATTAGACTGGGGAAACACAAAGTTCCTTATCATTGTAGTTGTATCTGTAATCCTTTCAGAGTACAGACAAATCCAGATCTTGTTGAAGTTCTCATCCGTCAGCAGCTGAGTTAGTGTAATGAATAGGGCCAGCATTACACAGGTTTTTTAGCATCCTTTTCTAGGAAGGAAATACTTTCACAGACATACAGCTTGTGTTCTGAAGAAGTTGCAGTCTTTTCAAACACTTAAAAGGAATTATCTTAACTGGAAGTCCTGTTTCAGTTTACAAAGTAAGGTGGGGAATTGTCAATTTTACCTTGAAATCTTTTGTTTTCTCTGTGTAAGATCACATTAGAATAGGCAACTAACCTATTATAACTGTCTCCTGCAAATGCAGAGCTAATTACATATAAATTAAAAGTACTGCATTTTCTTAAATTTCAGAGCCCATGAGAGTTTTTTCAGCATTTTCTTAGGGCTCTTCTAAAGCAAAAACTAGGATTTAATTACTGAGCTTGTCCAAGCAATTCACATTCTCTTTTTAGACTAACATAATTCCAAGTTAAAAATGTGCACTCAAATGAAAGTGTTGCTTTTTCAACTGGAGACTTTTCCCTGGCTCTGATAGCATTACCTTTATGCCCTTTACTTCTGAGATTCTTTACTCTTCCCCACCTCCTTGATTTTCTTTCTTCTATCAAGTTTTATTAATTATTTTCTGAATAAATTGGAATTCAGCAGTTGACCATGGATCCATTCTATTGCTTTATTTGATTTTTATAAGCTAATTGATTTTCTTTTCCATTCTTAGTAGAGTTATACTGACTGTCAGTCAAGTATAAACCTACTCTTTATATATGCTTTTTAGTTTATAAGAACTGTGAAGACCTGAGTTTATATTCAAATTGAGCTTCCAATGAGGCTAGACTTCTTTTGTGGATGACATTTTTTTTGTATTAACTGCTACTAAGTGCATGCTGAGTCCAAAGAAGAAGGTTGTTAAAATAATAGTTTGCCACAACTGGAGACTTTTTGTATTTCTATTTAATTTTGCTTCCCAGAATACCTCGAAGCTACTGGAATGAAATGTGTTTTGATTCTAAATGCAAATCTTTTCTTGTGGGGTTATGGTGTGTTTGTTTCTGACCATCTCACATTGTAATTATGTGCGACAAAAGGACTTTGTATTGCCTAATTTAAAAATTATTATTGAATACGCAGCATTATTAATTAGTAATGATGCATACATTAATGTATGAAGTAGTGTACACATCAAAAGCTGTGCAGAATACTTACACAAAGGAAAATCATTACAAATACATTAAGTGGCTGTTTGAGTAATGTTAAAAGAAAATGCAGAGGCAAAAATTGCTGAATAGTGAATCAGTTCTTAATAGTTTTGCTTGCCCTTATTCTTATGGCATTTTTCCAGGGTGTGTTTCTGTTTCCAAGCACCTACTTCAGTGTATCATTAAGTTTCTTAAAGCTGTGCAGTCCACTTAATGCTAGGCTTCACATGACTGAGACACGCTAATTTTTAAAGCCTTTTTCTGCCTTCAGATTCTTGTTAGCTCTTAGTATTGTGATCAGTTCAGGCATTTGTTCCTTACCTTCTATTTATTAGCGCCTGATATAACTTATCAGTAGTCAGTCATTAATACTGACAATGTTACCCTGTGAGTGATAGTAAAAACTAATTCAGTGCTTGCATGCTTCATTGGAAAGCTGTGTCTAGGAGTGCATCTTTTGAATACACTGCTGTTGTGTGTCTTGTTTGATAATTGTTCTTTCGCTGTAGAAATTCTAGATGCTTAACTGGGGATTACAGAGACAAGTGGTTCTGAAAAGGTGGTATTTCATGAAGTCAACTCAATTATGCCAGGAGAAGGATATTTGCATGTAGAGTATATCTATGCGTGAGATGTATGCGCGTGGTCTTTGGAAGAGCTCAAACATGCATGATTTCATAATATTTAACATTTTTAATGCATGAAACTTGACACAGTGCTTCTGCAGAAAGGATCCGTTCTTTTTCCACGTGAAAGTTCGTTTGCTGTGCTTATTTGAACCATCTAAACTAAAAACTAAAACTAAAATGGTGCTTAGAATTGTGCTAAAGTAGTAATATTCTATTATATAAATCAGGCAATTGAACTTGCACAAAATTGCTGATCTTCATTTGAAGTAGATGCAAGTTCTTAAACATTAGTGAAAATTCTTTTGGGTTCATTTCCTATGTAATTTTTGATAAATTATTTCAGAATTCTAATTTTTTTCCCCACCATTATTTTCTTGGTGTGCTTTCAGTAGTTGGTTGTAGAGCCATCTAAAATACATATATATATATCACAGAATTGCATCACAGAATTGTAGGGGTTGGAAGGGACCTCTAGAGATCATCGAGTCTAACCCCCTGCCAAAGCAGGCTCCCTACACCATGTCACACAGGTGGGCATCCAGGCGGGTCTTGAATATCTCCAGAGAAGGAGACTCCACCACCTCCCTGGGCAGCCTGTTCCAGTGCTCCGTCACCCTCACTGTAAAGAAGTTCTGTGTAGAAGCTGTGTGAATGGTTTTGCTGGGCCCTTGCAGTTTGCCTTCTCACAGAGTCCACTAATCCTTCCACATGAAGAATAATAGTTGCACTATGAATCAGCCTCACTTCACAGTTTTAAGCCCTTACCTCATCCTGTATACAGAATGGTGCTTAGTCTGTTAACAATGTGGAAGATGCTTAGACTTGCTATTTAGATCTAGTGTTAGAATGAGCATAATATTAGAACGAGCATCTTTGACATTGAAAATCTGGTCACAAAAAAGTTGTTTTGGGGGATGGAATGTGTTAATTGGAAACTGTGAAGGTAGCGCAAAGTGTATTAGGTGGTTCTTAGAATGTGGAAAAATGTAGGAATGTTAGCATTAGCACTGACAAGCCCACAGTGGATTTGGGAGTGCAGGGCTTTTTTGGTCTGGTTTGGAAATCAAAGCACCTGGTTCTTATGATTCTTCTGAGCGTCTTACCAAAATCATTAATTTAGTCTTAATATTAGCTCTTTAATATGAACTACTGAAAGAGACTTCCTTCCTATGTTGCCAGCAATGTTTTGTGCTTCGGCCATACCCGTGTGCCTCTCAGCATGAAACAAGAATGTGTAATGAAACCATTATTGCAGTGGAGGTCTGACTACCTTATTTGTGGAATATACTTCATGTGTAACTTCTGACTCAGTTCTAAGTAGACAGCTTGGTCAGCTTAAGACTGCAGTTCGTAGAACACATGCTTGGTTTTTATTAGTAGTTAATGGTAAAAAATTTCATTTTTGAAGATGTTTGCAGAGAACTGTATGGCGGGTACTGTGATTGAGAAAAGGTATACTGTTAGTTGATAATATAAAGAGTGGGAAATACTCAAAGTCTGTGTTAACTGGGAATCTCTTTCAACTCTTGGAAGAAGCTGTTGTAGTATTCTGGTAGTTCTTCCTAAAATGAAGTTCAGGTTTCAGTCCCAGAAGAGTGTTGGACTTGTGGCAGGGCAGAGTTAGTCATGTAGTTAGTGCGTGCCTTGTCTGCTTCTATGAAAGTTCTTGACTCTTCATATATTGATCACAAAAGAAGTGATCTTGTATGTGGTACTGATTAGAGACGGTATTTAAGAACCTATAATGAAACACTTTGTTTTTGTGTTATTGGTGTTAGAAAACATGCTTGTTCATGAGATGTGTAAAATAGGTCGACAGGTGTCTTATGAAAGTACATTAGAAAAGAGTTCTCATTTGGGAGTACCTTCTTGAGGTACTGCATGTTTAAAATGTGCTGTTTAAAATGTAGGTGATTGTGAAGTAGTAGGTGAAAAAATGCATGTAGAAAAAGGCTTTTTTTTTCTTTTTTAGATACTTTGGCCTTGACAGATTCTTCTTTTTCCTTCTTTTTCTTTGCAGTATTGGGAATAAAAAGTTTGTTTGCTTGTTGTTAGAGACTAGCATAGCTTGTCACTATGCACATTACTCAAAGCCATACGTAAATGGTCAGTTGCTTTTTTGTTTACTTTCTTGTGTGAGCTGAATAGATGTTTACTTCATTGAGAAAACTATTATAGAACATCACTGTAGTTAAACATATATACATTACTGTACATATAATATGCTTCAGATGGGAAGAACTCATTTGTACCTTGTTTTAGGAAAGTATACTTATGAATTTGTTGGTGCTATGAATTGTTCTTATGGTCATGAAAACTAAACTTTTTAAATTCAAGGCTCACAGGATGCAAAACAAGAATATAATTAAACATTTTGTAACTTCAGTATGTGGAATCGCTAAAATCTGGCATTTATCAATATAGAGTCATAAAATGACCTGAGCTGAGAAGATCATGTAGTTTCAACCCCCCTGCAGTGTGCAGGGTCACCAACCACCAGACCAGGCTGCCCAGAGCCACATCCAGCCTGGCCTTGAATGCCTCCAGGGATGGGGCATCCACAACTTCCTTGGGCAACCTGTTCCAGTGTGTCACCACCCTCTGAGTGAAAAACTTCCTCCTCATATCTAACCTAAACATCCCCTGTCTCAGTTTAAAACCATTCCCCCTTGTCTTATCACTATCTAACATGAATATTAATATGTCAGTTTAACTTCCAAACTTTGTTACCCTTTCATCTTTGTCTGTTTTCTGTTAACTGTTTCATTCTCAGTAGCATTCTGTCTAAGTAAAAAGTTACTTATAACAGTTACAGAATTGCATTCCTGAATTCCTATGAAGATCTGTTTATGACTGTCTTGATTGTAAGCTGGCAACAAGCACTTAAGAAAATTGTCAACTGTTTATGAAGATGTCTTTGTAGTTTCCTGATATATTTAATATAAATTCAGATGGAATGAGCTCTAAGAATATTCATAATCAGAAATGACAGCAATATAACTTCCTAACAAACCTTTAAGTACTCTAAGTTGTTGTTATAATAGTTGCAGAAAGTTCTGTAGTCCTGGATAGCAAAAGTACTTCCTTACTTAAATACATAGTTTTCAGTTGGTGCTGTAGAATAGGCATTCCTCCAAATACTTAACAAATCATAACATTTTTTTTAAAGCATCAGGAGTTTGTCCAAAATAAATAAATATATGAAATAGTAGAAACTGCACCTCTGCTTTTTTTTCCCCCCAATTAGGAGTGAGAAGTGGGGAAACTGGCCTCATTTATTTATTTATTTTCAGTCTCAAATGCCTTCTTGAAAAATTGACATTATTTGTCATACAAGGGCTGCTCTGCAAGTAATGCCTCCTATTTTATTATGTTGGCCCATGATGTCAGAGGCAGATGGTGATAAGGCAGTGGAGGTTGTACCTTCCCACCAATATTCCATTATGTTTTATTGCCGTATAACAGATGGCAGCAGAAGGGCAGTCTGATACAAATGACATCTGATATGGAAGTGCATATGAAGTAAAGATGTGGAATTAAACTTCTCTGTGTGGAAAAAATGGTGCCCACTGACATCTGTTGATGCTTGGTGAACACTTCTGGAGACCAACCAGTAGATGTGAGCACAGTAAGGGGTAGGTGGTGTGTGCTCTTGCTTGTTCATTGCTAGTGAAAATCCATGGCTTATGGTGGTGCCTGTATTGAAAAAATAGTGCTGAGTGTATATGCTCTATCACACAGTGTTACTGTGCTCTTTTGTCAGAGTTTCTTTGGAAATAAAAGGGAGGCATTACTTTCAGAGCTACTTAGGTATCGTACTTCATCCCCTTACTGTTCCAAGACTGCTTATTTTTTCTCTGATAGCTTTAAATAACAATTTGTATAAGATGGTGTGTGATTTGTCTTTTTTTAATTTAAATGCAGTTATATTTTTGGAAGTTTCTCACTTCGGGGATGTTGAGAAGCTTATGGCTCCATTATCATCATAGGTTTGCAGGCTTTGATTGTAAATGTTTTAGAAATCCAGTTGTCTCTCCAGGAACATAGTCAGGTCTTAATCTGTCCTTCACTTTGATTTGAAAATGATAGATTCAGTCTGCACTTCACTTTTTGTGTGGACTTTTAACATCTTATTTTAATTAATCTGTCTCCATATCCATTTTTTCCTTGACATCTTTGTTTGGGGTGTGTGCGTGTGAGATGCTGAGTAATCTGATTTACTTTTTAAAATCAAAAGTTGGTTAGAATATTGTGAGGAAGGAGTCTTCCATGTAAGTGTTGTGTGTACATTCAGTTTGTTTTGCAGGTTGAAATGCTATGAACAGTTATTAGTTTGACAAATTAGTATGAGCTGAGTTCTTGCTGTTTCTAGTAGATATTCAATATGCTCTCTGATATGAATTCCAATACTATTAAACAATATCTACTTCATGCAGCTTTCCATGGAGTTGATTATTTGTTGATATAAGCAATTCTTATAAAACTGTTAAGGGTGTATTAACAGTGTACTGAACTGATACTTAATAGTTCTATTAAGGATATGATTATTATCTCTGTACGGTGAACTCCTGATAGTTTTTTCCAGAAATAGTTTTCTGTTGCTTTTCTGTAGAATCACAGAATGACCTGAGTTGGAAGGGACCTCAAGGATCATGTAGTTCCAACCCCCCTGCCTGGCAGGGCCACCAAACATGCACATTTACTAGATCAGGTTGCCCAGGGCCCCGTCCAACCTGGCCATGAACACCTCCAAGGACGGGGCATCCACAACCTCCCTGGGCAGCCTGTTCCAGGGCCTAACCACTCTCCTAGTGAAGAACTTCCCCCTAACATCCAACCTAAATCTTCCTTCTTTCAACTTAAAACCATTTCCCCTAGTCCTGCTATTGTCAGCCCTTTCGAAGAATTTACTCCCCTCCTGGGAGTAAGTTCCCTTCAGGTATTGAAAGGCTGCAATGAGGTCACCCCGCAACCTTCTCTTCTCCAGGCTGAACAAACCCAACTCCCTCAGCCTGTCCTCATAGGGGAAAGAAGTAGAAGCAGTGCATCATGGTGATATGAAAATCTTAACTCTGCTGAATAAGCCATAGTTGTCTTCAGGAGTTTAGTTCTGTGCTTTCGGTCAATAAACAGTAAATTCTAAGAACAACTGAACAAGATTTCTTGACAGTAAGGGGTATTGTGTCTTCAGAATTCAGTGCCCCTTTTAAATGGGCACATAAACCAGCGTTTTAGTAGAACTTGTTTCCTAAATCTCTCAGACTGCTGGAGAGAGCAAAGCTGAATGTTTGGACCTTGCGGTAGGGAGGAAGAAATGACATTTTACTCCATTATTTGAGATGATACATCATGTTGCAGTGCTACTGTCCTGCACTAAAACACTCATAACTGGTGGAGATGTTTTTAGAGCTCCACAGAATTGTAGACGGAAAAAGTACAAATGCCCCCAGGAGGGATCCCACGGAGTTCAGATTAAGTTCTGATTTTTGTGGCTTTGTCCGTGTGTATTTCAAGTGTTAGGTGTGTTGCTGGTGTATATGGGAGCTCTGTTTTCTATTGCCAATCTGAGAAGAGTAGTTGTTTTGGTGCTGGCTATCAAGTTTCATTGGATGCGTATGTCTTGTAATCTCATATTGAAAATTTGATTTGAAATGGCATAAAGAAGATTCTCAAGATAAACTTGCTGACTTGTAGGCCTTCTCAGACTAAGTACATTTGATTAATGCATGGATTAATGTGAAAATGTTAAAATTCTTGCACCACTCATTACCACATGAAAATGACAAGGTTATCACATATAACTTGGCAAGTAGTGATGGCAACAGTTAGAGGATTAAATGCTATTGCATAGCTCTTGAATTAAGTTGTTTACATTAAAGTGTGGTAGATAATTAGAATGTAACTTTTATCTTCATCTATGGGGCATATCTTGCTTGGATACCAATGTTAGTAACACTGTGTGAAACGGTCACTGCATTAAATATATGTTAATTTGATATCGCCCTGTGCTATTATGTTCTCAAATCTGTTAAGATTGCGCTAATTTACTGATTTTAAGTTCTCATCAAGCACAGGTCAACCTTCCTGAATAACTGCAGAGCTTATTCTCTAGGGTGCTTGTATACTTTAGCTTGTTAAGAAATGAGAAATAAACTAATGCACTTTTTTAATGCATCGTCTTGCGATCCTTGAGCATATGTTCTTTATTGATGCATTTGTTTTCTTAACAGGGAACTGTTAGTAGGACCTAATAAAATTGTATTACTGAGTAACAATAGCTGAAGTAAATCTAAGTTAACTAACTGAATTTATTTTTTATATAGTGCAGAATATTTTTCTAACTTTTATTTTAAATGCAAATAAGCTGTAAATAGATTTGTTTTTGTTTTTTAAAAAGTAGATGGTGTTACATTTTCTTGCTTGATTTTGTGTTTGTAGAGCCAGAATGAAGACTGGGGAGGGATGTCTGAGGATATCTTATGATTAAGAGCAATCTAAGACATTAGCCCCTTTGACCCCCATCTAGACGATTGGTAACTACGAAGTTTACCATTTTGGTGGCATGGATTAAATGGGTGCTATGCAAAGACTGTTGCACGTGTAATTAAATCCTTGCAAGGGTAAACAAAAATGGGTGATGGGCTTAACCTTCTGCAACACTTGCATGACGGTCTTTGAAGAGTGCTTTGAGTGTTCCCTGTTTATTTTCCTTTTTTGTACTAACTGCATCAACTTGAAGCGTCTGACTTCTACTAGCTTTCTTTTGGTGTCGATAATTAATGGGATAATGCAAGTTAGAGAAATGGATACCAAAACTAATAACTAAACTGATGTTTGGCTTTATTTACTTACAATCAACCCATGCAAAAGGGTCCTTACTGGCAAATGAGCTGTTTACATCTGCTGTGCAAAGAAAGTGGGCCCTATAAAGACTGGGTGCTGCTGCAGTTGACTATATATCAAATGCCGGATGCTGCATGACAAAACAAAGCTTATTTGCATATATAGTGCATTGCAACATATTTTTGTCCAAAGCATATGTGGAGTACATTGTGGCAGTCCTACTAATAAAGGTAAGATTTTATCTTAAATAAGGCAAGTTTAAAACACATGGAATTGATTTACTGGTGGAAAACTTAATTAGTTGCTGCTTCTTTGATTCCGTGATGTACAAGTAGTTTAGTAAACAAATTGGCTTTTGTAGTGTGGAACTGTAGGAATAGATACAGTTTCATATGTGGCTTTATAGATACCAGGATTTAGTTTACAGACCAGAGAAAATTACTTCAGTTGACAAACATTTTGTCCCATGTTCAAAACTGAATTCACCGTTGTATGGATAGCTTTGTCATTTAAAAGTTACTTAGTATATACTGTAGTTGATCAGTGCTGGGGAATGAGGAGTAACTAATATGACTGCATATTAGACCTGTAGAATTAGGGCAGCCAGCAAGAGTCACTTATTCAAAATAGAATTACTTACACGTATCTGGACCTAATCTAAAACTAGGAGAAAATGTAGATAATAAAAAAATGATTGCTTCCCACATCTTTCTCTATACAATTATTGTGTTCCCTCTCCTCCATGGTAGCAAGTTTATACATAAGGGGTGATTTTCATGGTGAGGTTAGTATTGATTATGCAAATGTTAAAATTTGTGGCTAGAACTGTAAAAAAAGTATAAATAAGTTGGTTTAGACCTCTGCTAAGCACAGAGCTTTTACTTAACAGTGCTAGTCTATTTTGTTGACTTAGACTGCTACAGAGCAGTCTATTCTGGAACACACAAGCTCGAGCTTATAGAATGTACTGAGCATGATTTCTACCTGTCATGACTCTACAGTTGGACAAATGGGAATGGTGTCTGATGTGGTGAGTGGAAAGGTGAACAGGTAGATGAATGCATGTAATGAAAGGAATAGTTTGCATGCTGGACGTTACTGCTGCTCATGTATTTAGCTGAGGGTGCTTAGTGGTAAAGAATAGCGTGAGATAAAGAAGGTTGGCTGTGGGCAAGATGAGCCTTTGATTCGTAAAGCTTCTGTGCACGGATTATCGTGATACTTAACTAAGAGGTTATCCAGGTTCACTTAATCTGTATTACTCTGTCCAGCATAAACACTCAGGAAAAAAGTAGAACTTGGGTTTTTAAGGGTTATTTCAGAAAGATTTTCTGTGTCTTTGAATTCTGCCCATGCTAAGTTATTGCAAATGTGATAAGATAGATTCAGAAATAGTTTATTCCATACAGAGTGTGGCTAAATTTAACCATTTTGTAACAACGGTCTGTGTATTTGTGTGATAAAAGGCCGGTGTTCCCCAGATGTTTTGTCTTGACTCCTGTCTGCTGTGCACCCTGAAGCTGGTGTAGTTAAGTTCTGATTTACTTATGTTATACTGCAGCCCTGTTATTGCCTGCAATCAAAGGAGTGTGTTAAGTAGCTTCAGCAGCAGTGAACTTGGGGAGTTTTCAACTGTTATTTCTCTTCCTATTTCTTATACGCCCAGTAAACTATTTTCATGGCCATACTATAACTGGATTTCACATCAAACTGATCCTACTTAAATTGTTCATTTATAAAAACAGCAGCTTTTGTTTTCCTTGTTAACAACTCAGTCCTGCAAACATTTGTTCAAAGAACTGTAAGAAAGAAAGATGCTGAAGGAACAGTAAGGAGTGGCACTGCTTAAGTGCTGTTACCAAAGAATCTGGATGATATGGGATATGACACGTCTCTTACGATAATGTGTTCTGGTCATCACTTCAGAAATTCAGCCCAGCAGTTTAAGAAATGCTTTCCTTAAGCAAAGGGGAATAAGTAATGTAAACCTCTAGCTGCAGTGCAGGACTGGAAGAAAAAGGAAGAAAACATTAATGAATCCTAACGTGTGTAGTGTGGCAACCTGCCAAACATGCAGACACTGGTGGAGGAAAACTCAGTGACTTGTTGGAGCTTTGGCTTCAGTACAGAGCACTCATCAGCTGCGTTTGCTTAAAACATCTGTGTTCTTGTGTTGGGGTAACAAAGCCTCCAGTGGATGTTTAGAATCATCCTTCCTTAAAGATCAAACTGTTAATTCTTTGTAGCTCACTTTGTAGCAGCCAATTGGCAGACATAATGCACCGCCTCCCACAGCGATTATCACCTCTGATCCAGCAGATCAGAAATAGCAAGTAAGGAGCGGGAGGCAGCCAGCATTATCCAGTTACAGTTCATGAAGTTTCCGTGGGTATTTTTACTCCTGCTTTTTTGAGAGGGAAGCAAACAAGTCCCTGCTGATCTGATGTTGTATCCTCTGACTGTCGAGGTAGTGTTTTGGACCCAAATAGTGTGCATATGATAGAATGTTTTCCTGAGAAAGACTTGCATGGCGATAGCTGTTTCAAACTGTGTTGTAATGACTAATTTGTATCAGTCATGAATGTTTTTTGTTTCGATCCTGTGTGTCTAGGAGATTGCAGAGAAGATTTTGTCTTGGAGTCGGTACTGGTGCAGGATTGTACTTTGTTTTTCAACAGCATCTTAGCTAAAATAGTTGAACACTTGCAAGATTTCTTGGGTTTTTCTAGGCTCCCTGAGGAAACATTACTTCCAAAGGAGAACAGACCTTTCCCAATAAATATGTAATTGCAGCTTCTAAATACTTACCTAAACAAAGGTTGGGATACAGATGCTCTACTATTTTGAAATCTTTGAAACTTCAAGTGAACAATAGCAATTTTCTATAGCACCTTCTCATTAGAAATATTTCTTAATGAAGACTCAAAAATAGAGTGTAAAGGTAATTGCTTCTGAAGAATTGCTAAACAAGTGCTTGTCAGTGTTAATTTTTTCCTACTGTAAGAGCTTTGAGTTTTTAAACAGAGTAATTCCCAAACTGCAGTGTATTCCATGATGCATTTTGTCTGTTGTTCTTATTTGAGGTTTGTTTAGAGGTTGGGGGGTGGGGGAGAGAACAACCAATGAATCAGCGAGTCTTTATCAAAAGATCACAGAATTATCAAGGTTGGAAAAGACCTAGAAGATCATCTAGTCCAACCATTACCCGGCTAAATCATATTCATCAACACCACATCCAAACGTTTCTTGAACACTCCCATGGTCGGTGACTCCACCACCTCCCTGGGCAGTGCATTCCAATGCCTGACTACCCTTTCCGAGAAGTAATACTTCCTAATGTCCAGCCTGAATCTCCCCTGGCGCAGCTTAAAACCATTCCCTCTAGTTCTATCACTGATTACATGAGAGAGATGACTGCTGTTTTGTTTTGCCTATGTGTTAGAATGGCTTACCTTATTGGATTTGTGCTGGTTTTGATTGGAAAAAGGCTGAGAGTAAAACTTGTGCAAACTTCACCTGACAAAGGAAGCATGCCATGTATCCATGAAGTCTATTTTTTAGCATTGTTAGCAGTGCAAAACACTGAGCTTGAGGAAGCTTGTTTTAGGCATAAATTGTTTCTTTATTGCCTAAAGGAAAGAGTGTTTTCTTGTCCACTGCAGACATAAAATAACTTAAATTGTGGCTAGAAAATACATTTGAATAGAAATTAGTAAAAAAAAAATCAGTGATGCAAATAATGAAATATTGGAGTAGATTGCTTGGAGGACATTAAAAATCTACCATTGCTGGATGCATTAACAGATTAAGTACCTCTACCTAATGTTACAAGTGTGCTGTTTTGAGGGCTGGGTTAAATGAAGTCCCTTCTAATTTTATTATGGCTGATATTTTTAATTAGTCTTAGTCATGACAAAATTGGTTGAGAAATATGTCAGCAGAGTTGGGCTATTTAGATAGCTCTGTGACTCAAATACTACTATTTCTTTTTTTCTAATTTAAAAGTCTCTGAGAACTTGAGCTGAACATTTCAGAGTTTTAACTAATTTTTAAAGCAGGTTTCAAATGCAAATACCTGTTTGAAAAAGGTGAATTTTAGTAACTAGAATCGCAAAACTGCTTAAGTCAAATAAGCAGTATACATTCAACTTTTTAAAGTGATGATTTTTTTCAAGGTAGTATTTTGTGGTAGTTTGACATTGTATTGTGTTGCGAGAACTTCTGTAGCTGCTAGATAGACTTAGGAAGTTGTTAGAACAGATTGCTACCTGGACCTAAAAAAGCATTGTTCAGAGGTCCAGATGTAGCCTGAGTTCTGCGTAGTACTGTACAAGGAGGGCAGCATAACCTAGTTATGCTGGTTACAGAAGTTGACATCTGTCCTTTGCTCCTTACAAGTGGGTATTCAGACCATCACTTCTCTGGAGGCTGTATGGCAGGGAATGCTGTAATAAATTTAACAGATCATAGCTGAAACGTGAGAATTTTACAGAATCACAGAATTATCAAGGTTGGAAGACCTAGAAGATCATCTAGTCCAACCATTACCAATACTTCCCAGCTAAATCATATTCATCAACACAACATCCAGACGTTTCTTGAACACTCCCATGGTTGGTGACTCCACCACCTCCCTGGGCAGTGCATTCCAATGCCTGACTACCCTTTCCGAGAAGTAATACTTCCTAATGTCCAGCCTGAATCTCCTCTGGAGCAGCATAAAACCATTCCCTCTAGTTCTATCACCGATTACACGAGAGAAGAGGCCAACCCCCAGCTCACTACAACCTCCCTTCAGGAAGTTACTGAGAGCAATAAGGTCTCCCCTGAGCCTCCTCTTCTCCAGGCTGAACAATCCCAGCTCCCTCAGCCGCTCCTCATAAGGCCTGTGCTCCAGACCCCTCACCAGTTTTTAGCCCTCCTCTGGATGCGTTCCAGGGCCTCAATGTCTTTCTTGCAGTGAGGGGCCCAAAACTGAACACAGTACTCGAGGTGACGAATTTCCTCCTAGTATCTAATATAAATCTCCCATCTTTTAGTTTAAGCCATCACCCTTCATCCTATTACTATACACTCCCTGATGGAGTCCCTCTCCAGCTTTCCTGTATGTCTCCTGCAGGTAATGGAAGGATGCAGTGAAGTTCCCCCAGAGCCTTCTTTTCTCCAGGCTGAGCAACCCCATCTTCCACAGCCTTTCTTGCTCCAGCCCTCTGACTGTCTTTGCAGCCTCCTCTGGACCTGCTCCAACAGCTCCACATCCTTCCTGCACTGGGGAGCCCCAGGCTGGATGCAGTACTCATGATGGGGCCTCATGAGTAACAATCCCCTGTCTTTTAATGCCATCCAGGATGCATTTGACCTTCTGGGCTGCAAGTGCCCAGTTTTTCTCTGACTAGAAATAGTTGTTCAATTTTATTTTTCCTTTTTGTTGTTTATCAGGCTGTCACAGCACCAGTCTGCCTGTGGTAATGTCCTAGGATGTCTTCAGTGGGTTACAGAGGTCTCACTGAAACTGCGGTGTTTTCTGTTTCACAGTATTGCTGTTATCATTTCATTTCTCAGTTACTGTTGTCTTCCATGTCATCTTTCAGATTTACCTCTACAATGTAAGTTTATTGCTAGTTTAGTTGCAGGTGGTGTTTACATGTTCCATAAGCTAAAAAGCTGTCAGGAGTGAAATGACCGTTTTCTTCCTGTTGTTATCTAACCACCTATCTTGCCTTATCAGTAGACAATAAATTTCTGTCAAGATGAGACACTAATCCTCCAAGAGTAATTTGAGACAGTCATCTAATGTTGTGTGCTGGGGTTTTCACATCAAAGAGATTTCATTCTTTAAGCTATAAAACATAGAAAATAGGAATTGGGTGGAGACACCTGGCGGATGCGTAAAGGGGGATGGAATAGTCGAATAAACTTGTGCAGTAGGTTGAAAAGTATTGGAACTGAAAAGAAACCAAGTGGATAAACAAAAAGGAAATGGACGCTTCCATGTCTTTGTTGTTGTCAGTGATTGCAGGTAAAAACTGAAAATACAGAACTGTAACTATTTGGCATTTTAGACAGTGTGCCCAGATTTCAGTTGTCTTCATGAAGCCAAGTCATGCTGAGAGTAAAGCAGAAGTTCTCCAGAATAATCTTTGGGAATGTTTTATCTGTGGAGACTTCATCAGTTCTGATGTTACTGCAGTGGCTCAAAGCTCCTACGCACTGGGGCTAGTACTGTATACAGTCAGTTTGAAGTTTCCTTTTTCAGTTAAAAATATGCCTAAATTCTCCTGCATTTGGATTTTTACTGTAAACTGTCTCTTCTCTTTAGTAAGAGATTTTGTGAGTTGAAATTCCATTTGTAATTCACTGCTGTACACAGAGTTCTACCCCGAATCACAGGAGATTTCATATAACTTGTTTGCAACTGTCACTTGAGAGCTGCTGGATTTGTAGTTGACTTGTTTATAACGATTTTAAGTAACTAGTATGAAATAATGTTCAGATCACTGATACTGAAAAAGCAGTATAAATCCTGTGAACCTTCTACTGTATTTTGGGGGGGATTTTTTCTAATTAGAGATAACTTCAGAACATTTGAGCTCATATGTTTTGTGGCTCAACTGAGATGACAACACTGCTTTGAAATGTACAGGACAGAAGAAATAGGTTGAGAAGTCATGGGAACTTTCTCAGCTTTTATTCTGAGGCTCCTTTTATTTTCAGGGTGTGGTGCTAAATTAGTTTGAAGCTTTTAATTGGTACAGAATGAAAGATGGTAGCTAATACTCAGAGAGGTTTTTCCTCCTGGAAGATGCTTAATTGGCATATCGAGAATATATAGTTCTCAATAGCTGTTGATCACATAAAATCTATCTTTAGAACACTGATTTATGTACAAAAAAATATTGAGTATTGTGTGATTTGTAACTTGTCTTTCAACTAATTTGGTGGCATAATTGAAAAGCAAAGAACTTTACCTGTTGTGATAGGTGTCTCAGATTCCTCCCATTTTTTATTTATTTTTTTTTTTTTTAAACTGGTAATCTTGAAAAGAACAGTAATTTTTATCTCTAGTATTCCCCCCTGCTGCATTGCCCTGGCATGGTGCTGCTCACAGTTGCATTCTGGAGACCTGTTAGCAGTGAGCCTCTGTGAGAGGGGCAATATGGTAGGTAATGTCAAGAGTTCCTGCAGTATGCTCCCCTGCCTCTGATAGCAGCCAACAGTTGGTATTTGCCCAATGGGCTAGAATGTAGCAGATGCATAGGGTGAGCCATCTCTGGAACTCAGCTTTTAACAATTTTTGGTTGAGAAGAATCATTGGACTTTTGTAATACAGTAATTACAATGTGAAGTACTGTATGTTAGTGCTGCCAGCATACAGTTATGGGGGAGGGGGGTAAAACTGTTATTTTTTTTCCTCTTAGACTTGTCAAAAATACAGTATTTTATTTTTATATAAAATGTAGTTTCATGTCAGGAATACAGGAGAGAATCTTTTTTTTTCCTTGCATATTTGTCTACCTTTCTATTATGTGTAAGAATATGTGCATTTCTTTTGTAGCCACGTCATGAATACTTTAATGTCCCAGTGTACTAAATGGCTTCATTCATCATGCATGCAGAATTTCAGAGGAGATAGACCTGTGCCTTACTCATGACAGAACATTATCATCAGCTTGGTGAATCCAGTCATCTTACATCTAATAGAATACCACAACCATTCTCTGCTGTTGTATTTTCCTTTTCCCCTTCTGTTTTACATTGTTGTCTCTTCACATGTCTCATTTCAACAAAACTTGTGCTTGTCAGCATATGGTTTAACTTTTTTACTGTGTGTAAGCTTGAATTCTTATGCTTAAAAGTTCTGTAGAATTGTGTGAACTAAACATCTATATATTGCAACAGCTGTGCTGTAACACTACTTGACCTGTGTTCATAGAATCATGCTATATACTTTTGAGTTTTGGTGGTATTTAAATATGCCATTAAAAATGGTAGGAGCGAAGGAGTAGTAGTATGTGAAACTGATACATGTGTATACACAAGTATTAAACACTGCACATAATTCTACATAGACCTTGCATCTTGAGTAAGATGCTCATACCAGCATCCTTTTCTGAAGCTGGTACAGTAGTGTGCCTTAGCCTACAAGCGAGGGCAGATAGTATTGTTAGGGCAATCAAAATGACTTGTGTAAATCTGGAAATTACATTTGTATCCCAGTGTTCAAAGCACTGGTGTCAGTAAACAGTTCCTGTCACTGAGGGAGACCTTATAGGTGGTTAGGATGGGAAGGATTTTTAATACTTGAAATACATCTCCTTCAGTTGATATTTGCAGTTTTAAATGCAGAGTACAGTACGTGTTAGCAAACTGCCACATACAGAAATACAATGAACTTTCAGTTAAAAAGAGTGAGCAGACTGGGGAGAGCACCCTCTGTTTGGCTAGTAGAAGAGAATATTTTGTGACCTAAAACTAGTACTATTTTTGAAAATCCCTGAAAAGGTAATAAGCAAAGAGGTGGCTGCTGAGGTTGACTGTAAGCAGTTAACTCTGCATCCTATATGTGGTAATGCACTACATTTCAAATGTTAAACTGACATAACGATGGGTTATTTAGGGGATGGGACAAAAGCTTGGGTTAGACATGCAGCATTCTGAAGTTGCAGAAAACAAGATCATAGGAGTGGTTTTCCATTTCCAAGTTTGCCTTTATTTTTTATTCTAAGACATTAACAATGTGTCTAAATGTCTGGTTAATGCTGCTTTAGCCTGCATTATTTCATGCCTGTTGGCTTAAAATGCTGTGCATTGAGCTGTAATGAGATGCTGTTTTTCTTGTTACCTGTATACAGCTGCTTGCTTCTAAATGACTAGGTAATGAATTAGCTTTCCTGGCATGTTTGAAATAAAAGTATTGCATGCACTTTTGTCTCATGTGAATGGCTTTTTTCCTCATCTGTGTTGTGATATATTTCAAATTTGCATCGTTTGCCTTGGGTGGTTCTGAGCTGCAGGTAGGGTATAATACTGCAGAATGTATTCTGTAACAATTGCATAAAATGTTTGATGCTTCCTAAGACAAGGAACACAGACAAAATATAATATAATCCATTTCATTTGTTTCTTAAAAGTCATAATTAATGAAATACACTAGCTTTTAGATGTTAATTTTGAGATTATATTGTAAATGTGCACATAAGACATGTCTGCTTCAAGGCTAAGGCTGTAGTACTGAAACAGTAACATCTTACTGAGTTTTACCAGTGAGGAGTACCTGTGGGCAAGCAGGCAATGTCCTTGAAATGCATTGCTTTACTTTCATTGTCAGCTAAGGACCTTGATTTATTTGAAGGAACTTAATCTTGATTTAAGTATATGCCTGGTGAAAATGATCTGCAACTTCTACCAGGCAGCAGGGATGATAATGCTAAATTGCTTTAAAGACTGTAGCAGTGGCGCGCAGTATTTCTTCAGTGTTATTGAGCAACTTTTTTTGGTGCAATTTAATACATACACTGCATCACCACTGGCTAATGTCAACTTTCACTCTTGCTTAATCAACTTAGAACTTGGAAATAATGCTTTATTACACATACTTAAAAGACCTGAAATCTTTGAAGTTAAACTTTGTGGGTTTTTTTTTTCCCCGCTTGTATTCTGTTGCTGTAATTGGTTTAAAAGTTTATTTGAAGATTAAGGGTTTGATTTTTTGGTGCAAAGCTCTTGAAGTTTTTAGAAAGGGAAGAGGCATCTCTATTGAATGCAGAAAAAGTAATAAAAGTAATAGAGCAGTGTCTCTTTCTGGAGGATTTCTTTTAAAATACACAAGTAAATCTTTTAGCCTGCCATACTGTCTGTCTTCATCAGGGTCACTGTGTTCTAAGTATATTTAAATATTGCATCAGTGGGAAAACTGTGCATCTTTAATACCCTGGGTACTTTGTGTTCAGTTTTAAGTTGCTTTTTCTTCTTGGAGTTTTTTATTTGGGAGCCACTTCCAAGTGCTCAGCAGTGGCCTTTTCCAAGCACTGACTTATTTGCAAGTGAATTTGCTTTAACATATTATTGTTTTTCTTTCAATGTTAAATAGTCTTATACGCTAACTGAACTTAATGAGGATTGTGAATGTGATCATATTGTGCTACATAGTCGAAATTGGTAGAGACTAAGTTCTGGTGTTTACAAGATTTAAGGCTTTTAATTATGTATTTTACTGACAAATTATTGTTAAAAATATTTAGGAAAGAGTTGAAATATGATTTGTTTGCTGCTTTAACTGCTATCTGCCTTCTTCCTGCTTCATGACATGTCTTGTTTTAGGATGCTAAAGTAAGTTTATTCATACTCTGGATATTAAAACTACTTACATTTCCGTAAAGACACAGTATCCCTTTTTTTATTTACAATTATATTGTTAATATCTAAGGTATCAAAGTACTTTTTTTAAACGAATTTAATTTATGAATTTAATGAATACAAAACTGATGATAACTCTCTGGAATTGTGTATGAAACTTGCTCTGACTATAAACAAGACTAAGACTAGAATTAATGTAAAATTTGGTATTCTACTGGGTGTAGGAGAATTCAATTTCAATCCTGCCAATTTCTCCACCCTGATCAGTTTATTGGTACCAGCGGTACCAAGGTATCTTGACTTGGTTTTGAGTAAATAAAGCATGGGGCCAGCATAAAAAGTCTTTGCTCTTCATAAAAAGCATGAGGGATACTGTATCTAAGTAGCATGGGTCATTTCATTTGTCCATTTGTTCATTCTTCCCTAGCAGAGATCCGTGAAACAATTTACCACAAACATAACTGACAAACTTCATTGCAAGATGCTTCCCCATCCTTCCCCCAGTTCATATCTCTATTACCGGGCTGTGATTTGATCCCTGCTGGTGCATCTGAATTGCTTCTTTTTATTATGCTTCAGGGCAATAAAATCTGCCAGCTATTCCTGTGAACCATGGCAATCTAATTAGCAGCACTTTGAAAAGTGCAGCTAATGCCATGTTTGCAAACCACAGCGCTTCTATACTTTCATGTCTTTCAACTTCTTTAATTAAGCATCTTTCATACTAACTCTCATGTATGGTACTGTTCAGTAGATGTGCAGGATCCATTCACCACTGTCTCAAATTTTCCCTCCTTAGGAAGCAGAGACCCCACGTAGTGTACTTGAAGAAATTGGATTGACATAAGTCTTCACTTCAGCTGATGACATCTCAGTGTTTCATACTGTAAATGTTCACTGCCTTCATTGTAATGTTTAGCTAATGGTGTAAGATGCTGTTTGTCAGTATTACTGTTTTGCTAAGCTGCTTCATTCAGGCCTACAAGGGAAATAGTCCTTTGATAAGGGAACTAGAAATTAAAGGCCAAAAATCACAAATGAAAGGGAATTGGATTTAAATTGATTCAGTGTCTCTTCTCACTGCATTTATAGGAAAAAAAGAATAATGCATTTAATTTCAGTGAGTGTACTGTTTTTATAAGCAAATGACTTCAGGAAATAAATGTATCATTGACATAGCATATCTAAATGAGAAGAATACATGGACACCTTCAAGTATGAAATATTGTAGAAATTGTGTTTATGCAACCAAAGACTTTTTGTTCATCTGCATTTTTTAGTCCGTAGTTGCGATAATTCTGCTTTTATTCAGTTAACATGTTACAATTGGAAATAACTGTTTACTTCTGAATTTGCCATTATACCAAAGAATCCTGTTAGGATCTGCATATCCAACTGGTTAAAACTGTTAAGGTGGCATTGCTTTTTGCAAGACAACTGCAAACTGATCATTTACTAGCAGCGAAAGTGTATTTACATGTAATTATCTTGATCAAAACTGTGCAAGTTACTATATTCAAGAGGGAATGCATGTAGTTTAAAAAAAAAAGAAAAAGAAAAAAAAATCAAAATAGGGAAACTATTTTTAAAGCAGTACTGGCTTGCTCTGAACATACACACAAGAGAAGGAAGTAGCCTTTTTGACTGTATAGAGAGGTATGTAATGAAAATAGGATACTTTTGAACATGGGAGCTTTACAAAAGGGAGTTTTTATGATTTTCTTTTGATCTTTACAAATTAATTTGTATTTATTCGTGTTTTGTAGTTACGCTTTAATGGGTGTATGAGCGCCTTTAAGAAAAAGTGTCAGCTTTATTTTGACTACTTTTCTTGGCTTACACCTTTCACACGTTGACACATCCCTTAAAAACTGTGCAGTAGAAGCAACTGATTTGCAGTGAGAATTTTGTATACTACGTTCATTGCAAATTGGGTAAAGTGAAATGGAAATAAGAGTTTGCCATTTCTTGCAGCCTCTCAGAAGTTGTACGCTAGAACTGTTTCACTTGAAGAAATTTCTTTGATGTATGCTTTTGAGTTCTGGGAAGGTAGTGGCACGCTTTGGAGTAGCAGAGTGCTACTATGTGCATGCATGGTCCCTGAGAATGCTCAGCTTGCTTTCTTTCTCTTCCCATCCCAGGAACTTGACTGTAGAATTCAAGCAAGTAGCGCCATATGTGTTTTCACAAAACTTAGCTTTGGCATTGTCGCTGGAAGCAGTCATGTGGTGCTAGCACAAGCAGTTACACAGCCAGCTGTGGCTTAATCTAATCTAGACTAAATGTAACCCACCAGCAAAAGTTTGGCACTGACATTTGTTTCCTGATCCAGATCCCAGTAGAGGTGCTGGTGGCAGCAAAGGGGATGGTAAGGGCAGAGGTGGGCTGGGTCTGGGACTGCAGCTTCAGTGGCTATTCCAGAGTGGAGCCTAAGAACTTGCAGCATGCAAATTTATCCATTTAAGCCATTTCTGGGATTAAAATATACCAGATTACTCGAGACCATGTTGAACTGAAGGCACACAAAAGCAGTTGTTAGCATTTTAGCCCTGTGCACAAGGGCAGGGATAGATGAGGTTCAGGTGGTGTTTGAAGGACCCTTGGTGTGAGACGGATGTTGTGAAATTACTTTAAGTCAAACCTGAAGCGATTTCCTGTGTATTAAGCATTTTTGAAGTTTACACTGTCACTTGTATGTGCTTGGCTGGGTTAAGCGTTGTTGTGATTGTGACAAATAAACTGTTTGACCTTTGTCGTACTGTCCCATTGGTTTAGTTGTAATAAATGTCCATTTTTACACCATTGCTTTGTGCTTATATGTAATTAGTTCGGATTTTCTGCAGAGGGGAAAAAAAAAAAAGAAGGCTACTCATTGCTAGTTCAAAAAAAGAGGGGAAATTTATTACAGTGCTTAACTTGCTCTGGAGCACTTTATTAAAAAATGTGCGAGAATACTGTGTCCAAGATTAGTTATTTACAGCCATTTAAATTCTACAGAAAGCAATAAATTAGCAAGTTCTTTGGAAGGCTTATCACACTGAACATGGAATTTATTAGAAAGGATGGTAAAGTGATGCCATAGTCCCATTTCATTTGAAATCAAACCACATACTGATTGAGAGAGGGTTCTAGATGATACAAAATCGCTAGCCAGCTCCTCAAGTGGAATTACCTTCACAATGTTAGAATCCTCAGTTCAGCCCCAGATTTCTCTTGGCTGGAAATTTCCAGCTTTCTAAAAGAACTGAACTCCTTGATATTACCAGCAAAAGCATGGGGAAAGCTTAGTGTGCTAGAGCATTTCCTCAACCTAATGTGAAAGTGAAGTTTTGTGTCTTGAATTTCCTGTCCTAGCAGGAGAAGAGCATAATGAGAAGTGAAAAGCATCTGGTAGTTTCTAGATTGTTTAGGTAAAGGATTGTTGTCTTGAATGTCTTCAGTGTAATCGTGGAATCTTTGTTGAAGAGACCTTCCTAACTGTCTGCTATTCCTTCTGAGTCAACGCCGTAGCGATGGTCACGCTGCGGCTGCCTTTGCCAGCTTACCGTGTTCATGGGCTGTGCCTGTACAACTTGCCTTCCAATCTGTCTCATAGTTTTCTGAACCGTAATTTTCAAAGTTACCTTTTATTTATTTATTTACATGTCGGTGACAGATGCTGTGCTCAGCTGATGCATCAGAGCGGAATAAAAGGATGGATGGAGTAACAGGGAGTTATTTTAATTACAGCAAGCTTACAGTGAAAGCAAAATCAGTGGCGCTTTTTATAAGTGTAATTTACTTCCTTATATCATTTAATTTTTTGACTAGCATAGCCTTTCACATTTTGTAAGAAGTGCTGATTCAGGGCAGGAAGTAAGAACATCTCTGAGCAGGCTCTTGCATTTCTTCTGAAAGCCATTACTTTGCTCATCCTAAGGATGCTGCTACTGGTACAGGTATATAAATACACTGAATGTGGTAATGCGCAGCTGAATCCGAGAAAGACATCCTGCTGAAGGATGATGTAATGCTGAAGAAGTTACTTACTTAGAATACATTTCAGACTGTCCGTTTACATGAGCAAGGGAAAAACCTTTGTCTGTGCTTGTTGCCTCTTCATGAAAATGGATGCCTTCCATTCATCCTGTGAGCGTGGGTGAGTCCTCCTGACACCTGTGTGATGATGGCTACTCAGCAAGCATGGCAACCATGATGGGAAGGGAAAAGACTTCAAAGCAGTCACCAGCACAAACCTGAAGGTATGCTGCCTTCCCAGGTGCCTGTGTGCCACCACGTATTCATGCTGCTGGTGCTTAAGGGAGCTCCTTCTCCCTTTTTGCAGCATTCCCTTCTGCTGCAGGACACCTGCTGTCTTACTGTCTTGAAACATTTTGGGGTAAGCACCTGGAGTTGGATGATTTTATGAAGTAGCTGGACTTCCACATTCAAGTTCCTGCTCAGGTACCTTACTTCTTCCATAGGAGAATGGTCAGAGCAGCACCCGTTACCCATCCTGACCTCCTCAACTGTCAGGCCCTGGCAGGAGGGCCCAGCTGCTGCTCTAACCCCCTTCTTGCAGCTCTTGTGTAAATAATGCTTTCATCATCAATCCAAAGCACTTTAGTGATATTTACAAACTTCATAATAAAGTTTGAAAGCAGCTGCTTTAAGCAGTCATTCAAAAAATAAAATAAAAAAAAAAAGCACAAATAAAGCTTGACAACTGTTAATGCACTTTATGTAGACCTTCTATGTGGATTACGCAGAATAGCACAAAGTGAGAACAAGCTATTCCTTGCAAATCTAAATCCATCCTGCATTGTTTCGGGCTTTTCTCCTTTGGAGAAAGAAGCTTAACGTTTAGGAATTTTAGTTCAGAGTAAATAGCTCACTTAGCTAATAAGGAAACAAAACCATGCATACGACACTACTTAAGATTATGAAGTATGGAAACAACATTGAACTATATGAACTCTTAACGTCTGAAAACTGGTTGAATTCCAGGTTTCATGCTAACAAAAGCAAGCAAAATGTCAGATCTAAAGCATTTGTTTCAGTGCAATAAGCAGACAGCATGTGAAACTGAACAGTTACAGCTATCAGTCCTACAGCACACAAGTACAGCCAGGGAGTTTGGATCCAGATATCAAGAAAAAAAGCTGAAGGTTTGACCATCAGAGTAGCAGAAATAAGGTACATTTAAATTTTACATGCATCTCTGAGCAAGTTTTATTATTAATATTATAAGAACCTTTTTTTTTTTAAATACAGCCGCTCAACTTCCCAGATCCCATTACAAAAATGTGGGGAGAAGAAGCCTTGGAATTCTCACGTGGGTCTTAGTTGGCGCATAGTTTCTAATCCTACAGAGGTCAGCTTCACTTATTTCACCCGGCTTGTCACAGATATCACAAAATCAGCATCCCACCACACCCGCCTTAACTTCTGGTCAAGCTTAGTAGTTTATTTCCTTCAGATAACCCTCAGCAGCAGCCTGCTGCATGGCATGGGCTATACAACACACTAGAGCGTGTGTTTTAGAATGCCAGTTGCAGGAAGCAAGGCAGCGCCAGTGGCGTGAGGATCTTACTGGCCTGTTAGCGATGCATCTCAGCAAGCAGTAAAATGACAGTTTAGCTGCATGAGTTTGCTGTACTCTGCATAAGTACCCCAACTAGACAAACGAGCATCCATGAAAAAAATAGAAAACTCAGGGAAGATCTGCATGGTGTAGTCAGAAAAGATACATTATAAAAAACCGGTTGTCGCAAATTTCTCCCATATAGTTTGAAACTTAGTGCTGTCCATTGAAATACGCCTTTCGAGTGAAATTACCCTTATTTCAAAAGTTATGCCATTGAATTACAGTTCCTACATCTGTTAATAACTAAAACATCTAAATCAAATTAACTAAGCTACCGTTCTGTCTACAGTTATGACAATATATAGTGAAAGCTGGGTTTGAACTGAACAACAATATATAGCGCTTTTGTTGTATGACTCCATAGTGGACAACAGTTAAACATGAAAGAAGAAAAGGTATCATCAGCATGCTGGGTGCTATATGCATTAAGAAAAATAATTTTATATTACAATAACAATTTGTAATATATAATAATTTATATATTACAATATATATATTGTAACCAGGAGCAATGTTCATCTGCTCTCAACTGTCCTGGGAAAAAAAAGAATGCTGTGAGAAATGCTATAGTGAGTTTGGAAGTCCAGATTTTTGGTGGGACTTTACGCTGTATTATTGAATCATAACAAATATCTATTTGAAAGCATTTCACATTTGCTTTGGGCTTCTAACAACTTAGAGCTACCTCCTTGAAGGCAGGAATCCCAAATTCTCTAGAGAGGCTGAAGAGAGGGAGGTATCTGCACACAGATCAGGGCAGCTGCACCTTACATACCACAAACTGCTCTCTCCACAAACACACAGATGCCATAAGTGCCTAAGTTAAATACCTGATAAACCGAGTCCATTTAACAGCTTAAATCTTTCATTTAAAAGAGAAATATTTATAAGGACTGTGCTAATTGCAAGTACTTTGCTAACACAGCTGTCATTTCAAGAAAGCTTCATTGTAATAACTTCATTTTTATGTACCCCACTCTTTGCAGTGGCAGTAGGGTGCCTTAAACTGCTTGTAATACAAGCCTGAAAGGGCTTCAAAAAAAAAGTCCTCATCTCAGGAAAAAAAAACAAACAAACCCTGAAGTATTATTTCAGGTATAAACCTTTCAGTTTCTTTAGCCACTCTGCAACATCTCTGCAGTCATCTTGAGCCTTTACAACTTCATTTGCATGTTTAGTGACCAGATTTATACTCTCCCTACCGCTCCACCACAGGTTAAGCAGGAGGTTTCCAACTACAAATGGCATGCAACTAAGAGGTATGAAAACTATTTTCTGTTTTCACTCCAGGATTACAAGTGTGTGGTCTCCTCTCTTACTTGGGGATTAAGGTACTGAATAAGTTGATTGTTTATTTTTTCTGTTCTTCCTACTTGGTTTTAGTCTACTGCAATCCCTACAGGCAATTAGCTCAGCAGCTCAGTCATGGGAGAGAAAAATCCAACACTTACGACCACAAAGCTCCTACTGGGCAACTATTGTACAATCAAACTGTGAAGTCTTTTTAGATCCCTTTTCTCCAAGCATAAGATGATTATATTACTTTGTCTAGAAAGAAAATTCCCATAAACATTTGGTAAACATAAATGGCTCTGTTTTACACAGACTTCAGTTTGCAGTATGCTGTTGTGCGGATTTACAGCACACTAGCTGTTCTGTACTAACTCCTTACAGGGACAGTAAACACTTAACACACACATAACACGGGCATAAGCATATACCAAAAAAGCTTTACTTCTTTCTATTTTGTACTCAGTATGCATCCAAATGTTGCAGTAGTTCAGAGGGACAGAGTAGCTAGAGTACTTGACATTTACACCTTATATAGGACTTTTAATTTTCTGAAGCTTAGCACACAGTAAACTAGGGTCCTTTATTAGGAAGAAACGTTTTAATGTGCAAGAACACTTTATTTGTAACTCAAATGTATCTGGTGCCCTATTGGAAAGGTTTCTTTGTCAGCTCTACATTTTGATCAGTTAGCAATTTCTTAAAATTATTTCTCACTTTGTTTTGGGAGTTTCACTGTTTCTTCCTCTGCTGCTTGACCTCTTTTTGCCCCTACTCCTGGATCGAGAGGAACTCCGACTTCTGCTCCGACTGCGTGTTCGACTGTAACTTCTGCTGCGACTGCGTCCTCTCCTCTTTCTCCCTCTGCTGCGTGACCTCCTCCTTTCTCGACTTCTTGACCTGCCAGACCGGCGCCTTTTCTTGCTTTTGCGGCGATTCTTTTTTCTCTCAGATTCCCCATTTCTCCGGTAAGAATGATCTGGGCTTGGACTGCCCCTTCTCCTTGATCGGCCATAGTAGTCATCACGATGGCTCGATCTGTTTCTCCTTTCAGAGTTTTTAGATAACTGATTAGTCCGTTCTGGAGAAACACGTATGTCTCTATTGGCCTCCCAGAACTCATTGTTTGGATTTTTGAATACATGAAGAAAGTTGCAGTGTTTCCCTCTTGGACACTTCTGCCTTTCAAATAAGCCTGCAACAGATATGGGGTGCTTTTTATGAACCAGACCTGTTAAAACTGCATTATGTACTTAATGGAAAGAAACTCATTGAACTGAATTTTGCTTCTATGAACAGAAAAACATGTACATGAGCACCTATTTTACCCAAGATTACTTCTATGTGTACTTTTCTTGGAATTAACTTTTTAACATATGTTTAAGATGGCTTTTTATGCTTTAGCTTAAAACAATTTTATAAATACTTTTATTAGCCTAAGCTGTCAAAGAATGTACATGGAGCGAAGTCAAGTGCAATAATAACTGCTGATGGTTGAGACACTATTGTTGCTTTTGAAAGAGATAAATTGCTATTTTCTGCACTTCCACCTTATGACTGTTATTATTCTGAAAGCTGGGACCCAAATTTTCCAGTACATGGCAAATCTACCAGGATGATATGAACGCATACGTCATATGACAGAGATATTCCCTTTCCTTCCTAAATCTACACAAGCAAATAAGTATATTTGTCTTTGAAAAAGAAATTAACGTGAACTGAAGCAGTGGGTGAATCAAAGCAACCACTTAACTCCTGTTTTTTTCACTTCTAAGCAAACTTTCAATAACACACGTTCTATTTCCTGAGTGTTTATGCAACTCACCACAAATTGCAGTCTTCCACCTTGTCACAGGACAAAATTCACAATGAAGCTGCCGGCCTGCGTACCATCGGCCACTGAATAGAGCAAGAGCTGCCTGACAGTCCTTTTCCCTTTAAAAAGGAAAAAAAACAACAACCCACATAACCAAACATGCAGTGTTATTGCTGTACAATCGTTTCGGATGTTATTTCCCAGTTTTAAGATCTCATTACAGTATGAGAATAAATCATTTGGATTACACCGTTTTCATTACTGGACTCTGCAGTTTAGTTCTGCAACTTGGTAAGACTGAATACTCACGTCTGATACTGGACGTACACATTTCCTCGTAGGTGAGGCTCATAGTTGCAGCTGACCTAAGGAGATTGAAACATTACATTAGGGCAGTGGAAGGCTCATGCTATACAGCAACTCACACGCGTTGAATTGGCAGCCATTCCAATTTATGACAGCACATCAGCGTGAACTTGCACATTAGTTTCTTCTGAACACAGTTTTAGTAAAATACAAGGTTTAGAAAACAAAAAGATCTTCTGCTTTATTTTTGTATGTTTCCAGCATTTTGCTCTGATTGACACCGTGACCTCTGTTCCAGCCTACAAGGCAGCTTGTACTCAGTTGTCTTACACTGAAGTCTGGGTCAACCCTACTCCACAAAAATCAAATACAGTCATCCTATTCAAGATAAGTAACAATGTCAGTGCAAGAACAAGTAAGAACGACATAGCGATAGGCATGTTTGGGTGGGAAAAAAGAAGAAGCGTGTCTTGTCAAGACCTGCCAGATTCTGGACTAGCTTCCCAGAAAAAACAGTAAGAATAAAACCTTAGGCCATGTTGGAAATGGAAGTCAGTTGAAAGAGGGATGTGCGTTACATGAGTGTAAATGGTAGCAGAGACTCAACCACAGTTGAGATTCTGGCTGTCAACACATAATTTCTAAGCACCTCTAATAAAACAAGAACACCTCCAAAAAATCAAATTAGAGTTGCACAATTGCTTCAGATGCTAAGAAAGCCTTGACTAGAAGCTCTTACCTCATGATTAGCTACAAGGACCCAAATACATGCAACGCAGCAGATAGCTGCATGTAACACAACCAAGATACTACTACCTTAAGGATGTGAGTTTGATGGTAAGACTTTGACCCTTGAGTCAAAGTATGGGGACGTGGGAGTGGATTCTCATCCAAATAAGTGAAGGTTTCTTAGAAAGGTGACTGAGAATTCACTGATTTTACTTAACTTTCCTCTTGCTTGAGATGCTAGTATAATCTCTGTCCTGAGGCAGTTGTCAATACAGGGAAACAAAAAGAGAAAAGGCACTTCATGCCTCCTGGTCACTACAGAAAATCACTTGGCAATGGCAAGCAAAAAGGGATGCTTCGCTAACTTCTGTTACAAGGAGATTCTACCATCCGAGCTGTACATTTTAGTGCAACAAGGCATCGTTCATCTTGAGGTCTATACTTACACGTCACTCATTTTTCCTCATTAGAAATTATAATCTTTATAAAGGGAAAATATGTATGTATGTATGTATCCAGAAACCAGATGCAGAAATTAAGGGTGGATGACAAACCTCAACACCATTTAAATAGCATCTTTACAAGATGGCCAGTTCAAAGTAATTCTTGCTACTGAAGTATATACTACCTTTTAACTTCATTGTTGAGTTTATCGCTTCAGTTCTACAATGACACTGCTTGGGCGCATACTCCAAATAAGTTATCATCTTTCCTTCAGCATAGTTCTAAGTTGCACAGTGACGATAAGTAGCAATAACAGCCCGTACATCTTTACATCATGTAACGGTCTTAATTCACGGGCCCCCTGGGCTTATCACAGGCTAAATACAGAAGGGATTATGAGTTACATGGACTCTTATTCTGTATGAATATCTGTCAGTATAAAAGCACAAGCTTTTATAACAACTCAAGAGAATGGGAGAGAAGACTCACCCAGAATGCTCTGCAGAAGCACTGAGAAGTTTACAGGTGTCATGAAAGATGTACAGTTGAGAGCAGACACAATATAGATCCTCTGAAGTACATGGGATTTACCTAGACCATACTGCACAGAATTCTCTAAAGGCTAGTAAAACACAGCTGATGCGGTATGTGTTCAGAATTTACAAGCTGTTACACTTGTATGCATACCTTGAATTGAACAACCTTCCCCACATTCTGAAACTCAGGGAGCACGTCCTCGTAGAACTCTAGGAACTGTTGATAGGTCTCCTCGTCACTGTACTCGAGACTTGCATCGGTGTCATAGTCATCCCGTCGACACTGCTCCATGCCAAAAGTAATGAACATCCCTCGCACAAGCAGTGTCTTACTAGATGTAGGATAGTTATGCTTACGGGAACACCTGGATGATAGTAGAGAAGGAAGAAAAATATTTGCACTTTTGACAGAAGATGCACTTGTTGAAACTTCGAACACTCACCATTTTGAAAGAGTTAGTACAAAAATAAACATTAACTAGCAGAATATCAATGTATTTCAAGTTTTTGAAATTATTATTTCAAAATTTATTTAGGAGGGAAGACTTTTACTGGTGGTGTTCTCAACACATGGGGAAGAAGAGATTGTGAAGAGGTGAGAGGGGTGCCAAAACAAAGGCATGTCTAGACTCATAGCTGGATGAGACTGACTTTTTCCACTCAGAGAGCTTACTACAAACAAGCCCTATCTAAAGTCTGCATCTTCTTGGCAGCTACATAAGTACTGGATCTCCCTCACTGTGCATCATCTTCAGGCTACCTCCCTCCCATGCTGAAATTCAGTTCTCCCCCACAGACCTTTAGATTCGCTAAGATCATGGATGGTAGACTCCATGTTTACTTCAGCATGCTTTATGATTGCTGTTTCAAACACCTCACAGATAAGTGGATCAGATGCTCCCCAGCATGCTTCTCCTTTCTATGATGTGATCAGAACGACTGTCAAGACTAGTCTACTCTCATATTTAGCAGTGGCAAAGCAACAGAGAAACTGGGGGGGAGACCCCAAGTCTTGAAACCAGCAATTGCAGTCCTGCTGACTCATGTTCAAACAAAATGTCTATTTATTAGAGCCTTCTTCCATTATCTCTTTGAAAGTGAAATGTCTAGGCTAGTTAGCCACTCCTCCTGCCAAAGCTGTTCTTCATTTTTGATCACCTTATTGTCCTTCTGTGTTCTTGCCTTTTACCACATTTCCAATACAAAGCACCCACAGTAATATACAGGAATCAAGAATGAAAGTATCACAGATTTAACAGTAGACAAAGAAGAGAATTCTGGAGTCTACATGCTTTTATTTTATTTTTCAAAGATGCAGCATATGTAAGCTAATCAAGATGAAAAACACCATCTGACACGCCAGGCTTTCACTAAAAGCAGAAATCAATTGTATTCTGCCCAAATACATTAGCCAGAGCTAAAGTAGAAATCACTTTAACCAACAGAACCAGAATGTATCATCAGTATCAACAGCATTGTATTACATGTATTACAGTATCAACTGTAACATTGCTTCAATTCCAGCCAGGCAATGGTTTTGTCTAGTTCCATCATGAAAAACAGAAACCCACCCAAATAAATAGAAGTAATTTATCATAAAATCATAGAATGGCTTGGGTTGGAAGAGACCTCATCAAGTTCCAATCCCCTCGCCACCGTCAGGGTTCCCAACTGCTAGATCAAGCACTAGATCAAGCTACCCAAAGCCCCAACCAACCTGGCCTTGAACACCTCCAGGGATGAGGCATCCACAACCTCTCTGGGCAACAAATTCCAGCACCTCGCCACTCTAGTAAAACTTCCCCGAGATCTTATGTAAATCTTCTCTCCTTCAGTTTAAAACCATTCCTCCTTGTCCCATCACTATCTACCTGTGCAAAAAGTATATTTCCTTCCTGTTTATAATCTGTCCTTAAATACAAGAAGGCCATAGTGAGGTCTCCCCGCAGCCTTCTTTTCTCCACTGAGTACATCCAGCTCCTTCAGTCTGTCTTCATAGGAGGTCCTCCAGCCTCCTGGTCATCTTTGTGGCCCTCTTCTAGACCCTCTCCAAGAGTTCCACATCCTTTATGTGATGGGGGTCCCAGACCTGGACACAGTATTCCAGAAGGGGACTCAGAAATTCAGAGGGGAACAATCACCTCCCTCTCCCTGCTGGCCACCCCTCTTCTAATACAGCCCAGGATACTGTTGGCCTTCTGGGCTGCAAGTGCACACTACTGGCTGATACTAAATTTTGCATCTAGCAGATAGCTATGTCCTCCTCCACAGGGCTTCACTCAAGTTCTTCTCCCAGTCTGTATACATCCCTGGGATTACTCTGACCCAGGTGCAAAACTTTGCACTTCACTTTGTTGAACATCATTTGGCCCACCTTCCAAGTGCATCAAGGTCCTTCCAGGTGGCATCTCTTCCTCCTGCTGTATCAATGGTACTGCCCAGCTTGGTGTCATAAGCAATCCTGCTGAGGGTGCAGTTGATCCCATCATCTATGTGATTGATCAAAATGTTAAAGAGTACCAGTCCCAACACAGATGCCTGTGGGACACCACTCGTCACCAGCCTCCACCTGGACACAGAACCATTGACCACAACCCTGTCTGCAACCTTGCAGCAAAAATTCCTTATCCAGCAAACAGTCCACCTTTCAAATCTATATCTCTTCAATTTAGAGATAATGACGTGGTGAAGGACCATGTCAAAGGTCTTGTACAAGTTAAAGTAGATGACATCAGTTGCCTTCACTTTGTCCACCAATGCCATTACTCCATCACAGAAGGTCACCAGATTGGTCAGGCACAACCTTCCCTTGGTGAAGCCAAGCTGGCTGTCTTGAATCACTTGCTCATGTGCTTTAACATGTCTTCCAGGAGGATCTGTTCCATGATCTTCCCAGGCATAGAGGTGAAGCTCAACAACCTGTAGTTCCCTGGGTCCTCCTTCCTCCTCTTATAAATGGGAGTGATGTTTCCCTTTTTCCAGTCACCAGGGACTCTGACTACTGCCATGCCTTTTCAAATATGATGGAGTGGCTCAGCAACCACATCAGCCAGCATCCTTAGAACTATGGGATGCATATCATCCAGTTGCTTACTTCCTATGCTGCATGCACTGGTATAGAGGCACTTTGGTTGGGCTTTCAGACACATTACCTTCCTAGAGGACCCCTCCCACAAACACCTTGGTCAAATCCGAGGTCTTCCCCCACTGCTTCCTAAAGTAACAGTGTTCCCTGGCTATCTGTCACTCAGTAGTACACCCACTCCCATAGCACTAGTTTAAAGCCCTGGTGATGAACCCAGCCAGACTGTTACCAGGTATATTCTTGCCCCTCCTGGCCAGCTGTGTCCTGTCTCATATCAACATTTGTGGTTTGTCAAAGGTGTGTCCAAGGTCATGGAACCCATAGCCTTCAGAGTGACACCATCCATGCAGCCAGTCATTCAACTGATCCATTCTCCAGAAGGTGGAGACCTTCTCCCAGATCCCAGTCTCCATCTGGCAGGACTAAGGAGAACACTACCTGCACTCCTCATCCCTTCAATATCATTCCAACTGACATAACGTCTTCTTTGATATTT
The DNA here is from genome assembly GCF_054131305.1 of Coturnix japonica. Classification (NCBI taxonomy): domain Eukaryota; kingdom Metazoa; phylum Chordata; class Aves; order Galliformes; family Phasianidae; genus Coturnix; species Coturnix japonica. Next base: position 111,757,505 of record NC_140663.1, read on the forward strand.
TTTTAATTTCCTGATCACAGCCTCATGCAACCCAGCTTGAAAGACGAGCAGGTGGTAGCAGTCAATCGACTTTATAGTATCTATTATCTTCTTCTTGATGTCCCAGATGTGGTTCCCAGAAAGCAGCAAACCTCTCTAGAGAGGTAATCCAGGTGGTAGATGGATGCCTCAGTGCCTCGCAGCAAAGAATCTCCTTCGCCTGTTTTTAGTGGCACCAGTCATGACTTGAGTCCTTGGTTGTACTTTCTAAGTTGATCACCCCTTTTGTATCCATGGGGGGGGTGACCCCACTTCTCCCAGCTCCACCCTCACCACATAAGAGTGCTGCCAATAGAGGAAGGTTAATGGCTCCCTCAACTGCTGAGGCAATCCCTTGCTTTGGCATGGAATGTGCTTACCCTAGAGACAAGTGCCTCACAGAAAAGGCATCCTTTATAAAGCAAGATCAAGATTCTTTTCAGTTTGCTCACAAGTTAATGAAGCTGCCTTCCACCACTCAAAAAAATTCATGTGCTGGTAATATTCAATTGATTACCTGTCTCCAAATCGGCAGGAACCTGTTTTGATATAGAATGGGCAATTTGCTCTATCCTTCTCTGTTCCTATGTTCTCCGGGGGCTCTGGGTTATGCCAGGTCACACCATTCTCCAGCTGTGGAAAACAAAAAACAAAAACATTGAAACAAAATTATGAAATGTTTTCTTCTGCTAAACAAAGTTTCTTAAGATTTTATAACCCAAAGAACTGTAGTAATAATTCGCTCCTTGGTCAACTATTTCATTTGGAATCCACAAGAATAATGAATATTTTGACAGGCTCTTCCCATTCAGATAAGCCTGTCTGGTACTTCATGCCAGTATACACTGAGCAGCACTTTTTACATCTGGCAGATAAAAATACAGGACTACTTACTTGCCTGCCTTTGCAACAGCTCAAAGCTCAGTAATTTTATCGCTATCACTTTTTATGCAGTTAGGAAACGCTCATATAAAAGTAACCTGTAATTCTGTAACCAGAATTAAAAACAATTAAATTCACAGTACTGGAACTAAAAGCCTCAATACTGCTCATCTCAGGCAATCAAATGAAGATTTCTATAATCCAGATTGGGATAATCAATGTACAGGCATGAGATGATTATCAATAAAGCACATTTTGAGAAATAAATTTTCATTTTCTTGGCCAAAAGATCCGTGTAGCCAACTACACGTGTAGTCATTATAGATCAACTGAAAACTGTTCATTTACAAGCAGGATTGATCCTGCAACCAGTTCTACTTGTGACTTTCAGCCGTAATTTCTTCTCAACAAAACAGCACCATCACTTCAACAGCATGGAAGCAGCAGAACTCTGAAGTGACTGATACCATGCAAAGACTCTAATTCACCACATTTCTGTCTATCCCCTTACTGAAATGGCTGTTAACACATCTGAAGTGCTGGGCAGGTAATAGCTCAGAGCATTTTTCTACTCATATTCGAAAATAAAGAGTCAGACTGTGTACCTAAAGACCCATTTAAATGCAATTCAGAACTGAATACTACTCCAAAGCAGTCAGTGGCAATCAACACTCAATAGGTAACACTCAGTTATAACTTAAATTTCAGATTTATGCAGAATTTTAAGCAGAACATGACTATTCAAAATACTCAATTGTGTATCCATATATACTGGCATAAAAAGTCAAGTTATCTTCTAAGGAAATATGAAAAACCAAATTCATACTCTCTTAGGTTCAAATGAATTTCCCTTACTGCACACTGCCAGCGTGAAATACATACTATTCCAGGCACTCTAGCAGTCACCTTCTCCCCAGACTGTTTTTTACTCTTCAGGATCTGTGCTTTCCTATGCTGCTGACTGGTTTATTTAGAGTCTACCATCTGCTCAAAAACCAAGTTAGTCTCACAGCTTGGAAGGACTGGCAGCTTTGTTTAGAAATTTAATTCGTAAGTACACTGATACTAGTTTCTGTTGTTGCTGTTTCTTTAAAAATAGAGAACACATCAGTATTTCCAGGTTCATTCTTGACTCACATCCCCCGAACAAGAATGAGCACGCACAACTGCACTGCCGTCAACCACTCAGAAATAGACTTAATTATATTCCATCTAGTAAATAATTGTTTACAGCTCACGCAAACCACAACACATTAAATTTATTACAGCCATTGGGTTCTTGACAGCAGATGGACAACACGCTGCATGGCAAACACTGAATAGCAATTAAATTATTTTTCAGTTCTTTTTTGAAGAAGACAGAGCATACCTGGCTTTCAGCTTGATCCAGCATCTTCTGCACAGCTGCCTATAAATGGTGCAAACACAGGACTAGTGAAAACCCCACGGACAGGCAAATCATCTGGTTTCTTTAGTTAAGAACCTAATTTACAATACCCCATGATTATGCACAGTGAATATTTGATGGGGCTTGCTTGAAAACCCTAAGTTTTATTTTTGCTTTGAAGGATTTCACATGCTACAAAGTCATTAAACGGTACATCAGACTAAACTTTCGTGTAGATGATTTTCTAATCAAAACACTAGACAGCTTCAAAATTCTCATTTTATCCAAACTATAAATGAACTACTGAACACTTAAATTCACCTTTCCATCTGGGACTCAATGTAATTACAGCTGAATTCATAGTCATATCGTTGTGCTAAGCTTTTTGACTTAGAATATTCTATGCAGCATAAAAAGCGTGTTATTTAGTAAGCCTTTCTTAAACCCAACTCTGTTGGGTTGAATTCATAAACCCATTAAGCTCGGCTGTATCTAGTCTTTTAAACACGAGTAAAACAATGAGAATATTCTTTCCTTTTCCTCTAACTGGGCTAAGCAATGCAACAGTCACGTTCCAAGACAAATTAGAAATCAGTCCTTACAAAATTATTCCAGGAAGCTTAAAGAATACAAAGACACTGAGATGTTACCAATACAAGAAAAATACACTGGTGTTGTTCTAATTTGGAACATCACAGAATCACAAAATCAGAGGGGCTGGAAGGGACCTCTAGAGATCACCTAGTTCCAACCCCCCTGCCGAAGCAGGTTCATTAGGCATAATAAGATAATAAATTAAAAAAGAGGAACAGAAAGTTAGAAAAAAATGTAATTGGACATGAAGTCAACAAACAAACCTAGAAACTATTTTCCCATCCTAAGGAGCAAAAAAAGCCATCTTTTCTATCAGTCAAAATTTGAATAAGCTCCGGTCTGAAGAGAGGCCAAATCAATGAACTAACTTTCCACTGCCAAAACATGTAGCTCCACTCCCTGCTGACCACTCTGGGTGATTGTCAGCGCCCTCCTAGAGCCAACATAGCTCACTATACCAGTAACATAGTAATACAGAAAGAAAACAAATTATTTTAAAGAATTTTTTTTTTAAAAAAAGAAAAAATCCAGTTTCCAGCTAGTTTAGGAAACCAACTTAGGCCACTGAGGACTGAGCAAACTTAGCCATGAGAAAAGGGTAGGCCACAAAACCCTGCTGTTACCAAGTCATAGTTCTAAGAGAACTACATCTCAACCTTCAATAAAGGGGGAGACCATCACTTTCTCTCCCTACTCTGCAAGTAAAGGAAAGGACATGTAACACAAGAGAAAAACAGACGGGAAATACAACTGCTGTTCTTCTTCTTTCATCATATTACGTAACAAGTGAAGCAATCAACTATTAAATGCAGGAGACAATACCATTTGCTCATGTCTATTCCTCAGCTGTAGTTACAAGACACCTCCCAGCAGTAGTGCTGAACTTGAATCTTTTCCTAACATGGAGAAGCTGATATGTCACAGATGCAACCACCCTTTACTGGTGATAGGCCAGTCCTCATTTTTTATGGCATCTTACACCCAAGTTATTCAACTCCTAAAACTTGAAAAGAATGTATACTTAAAAGAAATGTTATAAATTACTAGCATGTTCAGCATAACTTTTTTGTCCATTTAATGTGCTCTGAAAAAAAAAGATACGTCCTGTTGGATGATTCAGGTAAAGAAGAGCTGTAATGTATCTTTGTATTAAGAACTCTGTTAAGGAACAGCAAAAATATAACTCTATATCCTCACTGGGAATTTTCTTCACCACCAAGTTCAACTGGGACATTAAATAAGGACTATCTTTACTGTAAAATGTAAAAAGCACAAATACCAGAAAATGCATTCACGGTGTGCCCCTGGTGTAAAAAGGTACATAGAGATGCATTAGAATCAGTTGTCCTTCTTAGGTAAATGGAATTACTAGATCTTCTTCAACAGTGAAGTATAATTTCAGCAACTTAGAATAAACAAAAGTAATTAACAGATTCATGCACTCATAATTAGAATAAAATCCCTTTTCAGCACGCATTGACTAGTACACCATATAATGCAAGAGGATATGTAGTATGTTTATCCTCCCACTGCCAGGAATCACCTCTCTTTCTCTCTTCTCCTGTTGCTTCTGCTGTGCCACCTCTCTCTCTTTTCTTTGCTGCTCTTCCCATTCTTCTTTGATCTTTCTCTTTAAGATAAAAAATGAAAAAGTTACTCAAGGAAACAAATAAATACTTTATAATCACTGAAATCAAACTCAAAACTATCACACTTTATTTTGACTCTTTGATCATAAGATACCATATCTCTTACCAAAAAACCCATTACATGAGTTTTTTAGCATCTTTTAAATTTTGCTCTTCTAGAATGAAATAAAGAAAAGCGCTTACATTTTTAGCCATATCAACATCAACAAAACTTGGTACAGTAGAGCAGAAGATATTAAAGTTATTACTAAATCTTCCCTATTACCAGATATAACACTAAGTTTATATATCACCTCTTCTTCCTCTTGACGTTTTCTTGCAGCCTCTTCTTTTTCTTTCTTAAGCTTGAACTCTTCTTGAGCCTTTTCTTCTCTCAGCAACCACTGCTCGTGTAGTTTTTGTCTACCAATGAAACCACATACCTCTCAGGCAGATGTTCATGATTACCCATAACAGATGCAGTGACTGTGCATATAACTGAAATTTGTTAGTTTGGCATTATCCGCAGTTTATCAATATATAATATAAAAATATTCATCAAAATTCACACTCTAGAGAACTCCCATGAAACACAGAATATAGACTGAAGATTCTATTTAATATACAAAATACATTGTTACTTTTCAAAGCATCAACATGCATTTGACACATGCTGGTTTCTAGTTTTTTCACCTTTCTGCCTCAAGTTTTTTTTCTTCTTCCTCATCTTCCTCTTCTTCGAGCTCCTCCTCTTCCTCCTCTGACACTGATTCATCTTTTTCTGTAGCTTCTGAGAAAGACAAAAGAAAAAATGCATCCAAGTGGACACTACATTCATCAAATGTATGCATATATATATCCTTTATTTAAAATAAATCACTACCAGTTCAACTGGAACTATACAATTTTTTTTGCTCTTACCTGAGTCTCTCAATTTGGCAAGTGCCTGCCGCTTTTTTTTCCTCTTTTCTTTCTTCAGAATGGCTCTGTATTTCTGATGGCTGAAGATGAGAAATTATTTATGTTACCACAGCCTAACAAAGACATTTCAGTGTCATACATGCACTCAACTGCATCATCAGCATAAGCCTCCACAATTTCAAAATAAACATATTTATATGAAATATAACTCTACAGGGATGTCTGACATGGCACAACAGTTGCCAGAGATCACAGAATCATAGAAGGATTTGGGTTGGAAAGGACCTTTGAGATCATCTATTTCCAATCCCTCTGCTATAGGCAGGGACACCTCCCTCTAGACCAGGTTGCTCAAAGCCCCATCCAGCCTGGGCATATAGTCCTCAGGCTCTCTTTTCCTCTATGGGATCTTGGCCACACTCATGCCTAGTGTGTCAGTTTGCCTGACAGCTCTGTGTGGCTGCTAGGAAGCAGCACCTTGTTTTCATTTCCCTGGCTGCCCAGGGAGGTGGTGGAGTCTCCTTCTCTGGAGATATTCAAGACTCACCTGGACACCTGCCTGTGTGACGTGGTGTAGGGAGCCTGCTTTGGCAGGGGGGTTGGACTCGATGATCTCTAGAGGTCCCTTCCAACCCCTACAATTCTGTGATTCTGTGATTATGCACAACATCTTTTCACATATGTAAAAATCTTCTCGTGCCACCTCTTCTCTGTCCTTTTTTATTTCTAGCTCCATTACTTCTAGTCAGTTGGTAATGACAAGGATGATCTTCAACTCTTCCCGCTGCCATGCCAAATAGTGACAGCAGACCAAAAGCCTCAATTTTAGACCATGTAATTAAACAAAAATCTGAATACTCACTCCTCTGCTTATGGTTATTTGCAGCTTCACAACCTGCACGACACTGCATGCCACTCATAGCACTGTGGTGGTTACCCAGGAAGCTGAGTGCCCGAAAGATGCATCACAGAATGACCTGGGTTGGAAGGGACCTCAAGGATCATGTAGTTCCAACCCCCCTGCCTGGCAGAGCCACCAAACATACACCTTTACTAGATCAGGTTGCCCAGGGCCCCGTCCAACCTGGCCTTGAACACCTCCAAGGACGGGGCATCCACAACCTCCCTGGGCAGCCTGTTCCAGGGCCTAACCACTCTCCTAGTGAAGAACTTCCCCGTGACATCCAACCTAAATCTTCCCTCTTTTAACTTAAAACCATTTCCCCGTGTCCTGCTATTGTCAGCCCTTTCGAAGACTACATGCTCAGCTTTCTGCCTTGGCTCACACTAGCCCAGAATCTCCTGTAATGCCCACGACCAGGGTCTCCCCCTCTTAAACGGACGCCTAAGCCTGACACAAAAACACCCGTCGTGCCCAGCTCTCAGGTGCCACCCCACACTCCCAGCTCCGGCCCCATCCCATCCCGGCAGCACCCCGTTCCCGTTCCCCATCACGGGCAGCGCCGCCGGTTCATTCCCAGCGCTCGGGGCGGAGGGGCGGCCATGGCGGCACGTAGCTGCGCCACTCCCAGGCCCGGCCGCGAGGCGGCTTCCATCCGGCCTACCGCACAGCCGAGCGGCCTCCTTTGGAATCAGGCCATGGCCCTACACAGAGATCCCCGTGCTCTTCCCATTCCTCCTCGATGCGATGGGGAAGCCCGGCGCGGGCCGCAAGCCCGTCCTTACCTCAGCTTCCCCAGAGGGGACTCCGGCAGCAACATGGGCGCCGCCATCTTGCGTTCCCAACGGGATGTCACGTGAGTCCGCGGCGGAAGGGCGCAAAATCCCTTCCGGTAGCCGGAATGATCCCATTAGTGGCATTGAGGGCGGAGATGGAGCCTGTTGTTGGAGTGCGGCAGGGTGCCTTGCAAGGCAATGCGTTGCGTTTCGGCTTATTAAAGTGCTCACACGGAAAGGAGATCGATCCAGGACAATGAGTCTCCTATCGTTTTCCTAGCTGTGCTGAGTGAAGCTGTGTGTGTTGTGCCCAGGGGCTCTGTTGCATAGAGCTGCTGATGGTGAAGCCTGACAGTGCAGAACTCTTGCACTCTTCATTAACAGCATGATATCTCTTATTATTCATAACGAATCACAGAATGACCCGGGTTGGAAGGGACCTCAAGGATCATGTAGTTCCAACCCCCCTGCCTGGCAGGGCCACCAAACATACACCTTTACTAGATCAGGTTGCCCAGGGCCCCGTCCAACCTGGTCTTGAACACCTCCAAGGACGGGGCATCCACAACCTCCCTGGGCAGCCTGTTCCAGGACCTAACCACTCTCCTAGTGAAGAACTTCCCCCTCACATCCAACCTAAATCTTCCCTCTTTTAACTTGGATCAATTTCCCCCAGTTCTGCTATTGTCAGCCCTTTCGAAGAAGCTCGAAGCTACTGTGGCTACTGTATTCAGCAGCTCTATTTGCCCATCGATCAAGGAATACTCGGACAATGACCCTTCCAGTGGGTACTTCACCATGCTTCAAGTTGTGCATTGCCTTTTTAAATGGACTTGACAGTGCTATTTTACTGTTTACTTGTGCAGAATCTACATGTTAAAACGAGATATAATTTGCAGCTTTAGATACAGAAGATGGCAGTATTGTGCATTTTAGAACTGATGAACCGTACTCATTCATGAATGTTTTGTAAAAATCATATTCCAAACAATCATGTTTCATTTAGGACTTACAACTTTTCATCGTTATTTTAGTAGAGTCATAACAACTTTAAACTGTTTCTAACTCAACATTGAGAAGTTCAGCCATTTCTTTCATTAGTATCATACATTTCATTAAGTGCAGTGAAAGTGTTTTTGTCAGAAAGAAACAAATACTGCTGTTCCAGATTGGCTAGATCCATTTATGTGTCCAAAATAATGTAGCTTTCTGGCCAGTAATTGTTGCCTTTATACTGGAGTTGGAGAACAGACACCTCTCCACATATGGTTTATTTCTGTGGAAAAGAATGTTCACAGAACACGCTCTTCTGTGTTTCCCAAAGAAAAATATGCATACACTGTATGGTTATATAGACTCATGGAATCTTTTGAATTAGGAGGGACACTAAAAGGCCATCTAGTCCAACAGCCCTACAATGAACAGGCACACCTACAGCTCCATCAGGGTGCTCAGAGCCCCATCCAGCCTGACCTTGAGTGTCTCAGGGATGGGGCATCCACCACCTCTCCAGGCAACTTGTGCCAGTGCCTCTTCATCCTTACTGTAAAACAAAACTTCTTTTTGCCCAATCTGAATCTCCCCTCTTATAGTTTAAAACCATTTCCACTTGTTCTATCACAACAGACCCTGCCAAAGAGTCAGTCCCCTTCCTTCTGGTAGTCCCAGTGCTTTTCACTGCAAAGTGCCTGTTTAAAGGCAATATATGAAAAATCTAGAGGGCAAATCCTTCCCACGCCTGCTAGCTAATGGCTACACTACCTTATCAAGGGGTAAATATTTTCTAGATACTGTCTACTCCTGTGAGCACTGACAGAAACTCTGTAAACATTGTAAGATACTGTAGAGTACTTTTCCAATATTTTAGTGATAACAGTGATTATGGGCCACGTCCCACACTCGGTTCCCCCAAAAGTTAACAAAAAGCTCCCATTTCAAGACTTAGGCTGCACCTATAAAAGCCAGCACCGATCTTTTCAATGCTGCTGACATTCCTGTAGATGTTCATCTCACCAGCTTCTGAAATCTTCAGCGGATGCACAGCACTGCGCTCAAGGAACTGCAAAGCTCTTGTACAACCAGACCTGCATTTCTCTAGGTAGATTTCCATGAGTGACTAATGCTGACAGTAGCACATTGACTCTTTCCTCATAAGAGTTGAACACAACTATTTAAGACTAAAGATTAACTTCCTCAGAGTTCAAAACTGTTAATTTGTCGAATTTGAAAACTGAGGGTAAGTTTGGCCATAGCTGTTAATTAACTTATATGACAGCTATCAATATTTTACTTTCCTGGGATTTTTCCATTTTGAAGACATTGAAAGAAGCAGAAAAGTGCATTGCTAATCAGATTGAGAGAATGGAAGGGTTTGTTTTACAGTATGAGATAGTCTTTAAGTCTCAGTCCTTTCTTAATTTGTTTAGGAGTCTGAATTACAGTATACTGTTAAATATACACGTACAGACTATAGAACTTCTGGAGGTCACAAGCACTGAAAAAAATGATACTGCTATTTTCAGTCAGCAGATGAATTTGCTGAGTACAAGAAGAGAAATAGTTCTTTGCAATAATTCAATGATACTTTTAAATTGATGACTGTGCATAGAATTCTGTAGGCAAATGCTTTAAGTTGAGCCAGGTGAGGTTTAGGTTGGATATTAGGAAAAAAATTCTTCTCAGAAAGAGTGGTGACTTATTGGATCGGGCTGACCAGGGAGGTGGTGGGGTCACTGTCCCTGGAAGTGTTCAAGAACTGTGTGGATGTGGCACTGAGGAATGTGGTCAGTGGGCATGGTGCTTTGAGTAGGTGGTTTTAGTGGCCTTTTCCACCATTAATGATTCTATGATTCTCCATGACTATCACATGTGGCTCAATAGTAGTTGGGAAAAACAAAGTTATTTTAAAAGAAAAGCTACTAAAAATCAAAGAGCCTCAAAATTCTGAGTTGAAAGCATATTCTGTAAGCGTGTTAGATTGACATGTGTTGAAACAAATTGGTGTCTCACTGATCAACCAGTGGCAAATAAATTCAAGCATACTCAAGTAGCGCTACAGTTCGAGCCAAACTGGATGAAAAGAGGCTTGGCAGAAAGTTATGAGTGCGTGTAGTTTTGTTAGTGAAAACAAGGTGGCATATACATCTTTTATATTGTGCTAATATGCTCTGATATGATAAATCAGTGAAATACACGATCCTGGGTGGAATTCAGTGGCCATGGCCAGGGAATCCAGCCGTACACACCAAGGCTGTTCCTGCTGAGCACTTTGTGCCCACTGTGTACTTTGACACTGGCTCCCTGTGATTATAAGGCCTGATTTCCAGTGACGACGCATCCCAACTGCAACCATTTTCATTTGCTTGTGGGAAACCAGTGCTTTGCTTTCCCCTGTTTTCCCATGTACTGCAGTATGTCCCCCCAAGGTACAATGGAGTTCAAACATTCTTTATTGAAGCAATGAATTTAGCGTGACGCTGATAATGCTCACCGTCTTTTTAGCTTACAGACTCTACAAAATCTGGTAGTCTTTCCTGCATCTGTATGTTTTTTAGTGGTCTCCATTTGTTGCATGTTAATTTAAGCCATCATTAAGAACGAGCACGTCACTTTTTTGTTTTCATAGACATTGATTGCACATCTAAGCAGATAACAAATCCAATAGTTTTGTACTCTGAGCTGGTTGTCTAGAGTGAGTAAACAGCCATCCAGGAATCAGCTTGATTTAATGACTTTTTGAAATGGGGTATCATTTCCTTTAACAGTGACTTCTAAAAATAAGATTAAATTAGTGAAACAGTAAATTCTCAATTACCTGAAAGTTCAAATACCTCATGTAGTAAATACGGACCATTGTATTCCATAAATTCAGTTCCACAGTTACATAAAGTGTTCTCACCGGCAGTCATTCTTCTGAAGGTTTTTGGGTTTGCAGTCTCAAGACACACTTCTCTGTGCTAAAGGGCTGACTGAAAGGAATTTTAAAGAAGTCTCCAATTTAGGAACTAGCCATTAATCAGAATGGCTACAAGGGAGGGGATACAGCAGCAGAATGGAATGAAATAATCCTGACTTGCTGCCTAGATGGCAAAGGCTGTTCAAGTATTTCTGAGTTTCAGTGAGTTTTAGTTATTTCAGTTGCTGAATTCTTTCTCCTTTGTACATACTCATTTGTCTTTGAAAAGGTTTGGTTAAAAGTGTAATATATATCATTAATATATTGCCATACATATGTGAGTGTACGTATACACAGCATATCATGTAAGCAGAACTAGAATATGTCTTTATGAACTATGCATACCTGCTTCCCTACGTAGTCTTTCCGTTGTGAGTTCTCACATTCCAGTTGTTACTGTCACAATCCTCCAACAGGAAGAAAGCAATTCTCTTTATTTATAACTGATTTCAGTACAAAGTGATGTCTCAGAAGCTGATTTTTTTGTTACAGTGTGGGGGCAAATGAACCACATGTGCTGTGAGTAGCGTGTGCTATCTGGCTACCAGAGCTACAGGCTGGTCTCGTGTTGGATGGCTCAGACATGTAGGTGCGTGTGCCTGGGGAGAAAACAGGAACTTATCACTGTGTAATGCTTTGCATTATTCCAAAAAGGGAGAAGGAGAATTAAAAACTTATTACAGCCTTTTAAAATATATATTTTATTTTTTTAAATTATTTTATTTCATTGTATTTTATTTTTACTACAGAGAAAGGTAGTAAGTGATGAAAAGAAGACATTTGTTTCTAGTGCCCGTTTATCTAAAATAAAGGGGGTTAATTATTAAACCTTTTGCTTGGTTGCTTACTTGTGCTGCTGATGCTTTAATCCTGGGTCACAGAAAGTTTAAGAGTGCTTTGCACTGGAGACTTACTTCTTTTAGCCTCAACTTTTCCATACTGAAAGGATGTTAGGAGTTCTGCTGCTTGCTTTCTCTATAGTTTCTGTTGCTTCTGCTGAGCTCTGCAAGCCAGGTAAGTTGTGGAGCTGCTGATTCACACTGCTCCTGAGGGAAATTTAGCTCTGGGTGTATCCCTGCATAACGGTCAGCTTCTTATGTTTTCCTTCTAACTGGTTGCCTCCAGTTTGAATATGGAAACTCTGAGCCGTCACTTTTCTGAGTTTGCAAATGAGGTGCCGATGTTATTATTTCCTATTCTAACGAGGTCATGGTAAACCTGACTGAAAATTTGTAGGGGTGCTGCATGTTTCATGCTATTAGCTTCTGGTTCTCCTAACCAGTTAATCTGCTAGGGCAGCTTTAGAAGCTGCGGTTAGTAAATTAGAGAAGTAAATGATTTAAAATCGTATCTTGTCTGAATATCAATGCGTTTTTACCTTTTTTCTCTTTGTGTCAGATGCACAGAATGCTTTCAAAGTACGGCTTAGTATCAAAACAGCTTTGGGAGATAATGCAGTAAGTAAAGTATCTTCACATATTGTTCCTAACTAAATATCTGTCAAAATAGAACGAATACACACTGTACATTTTCTGAAGTCAGCACAAGCAATTTGTTCTGAAGTATTAATTGTAATGGCTTCTCAAGTCATTACATTTGACCAGCCCGCTCCTTAAAAAGACATTTGTACTGAAGCGTAAAGCTTGTCTTTTATTTAAAGTCTTTTATTTTAAAAAGTCCTTTATTTATCCCCTCCCGGAAAAACAGTGGAGATGATGCTGCACTTTGTGCATGAGGGACACCACATAAATCTAATTCTGTATTTTGGGAAAACCACTTCTGCTTGAGACTGCTCGTTGTAAAGTCAAGCATGGCTGAGAAGATAAGCTAGAAAAGATTTTTAGGTCTTTATGAAATGGGATTTTATGTCCGGCTCTCAGATAAGCCTGATCTGTAGAGATCATTCAAGCATATCTGATCAATTCCCCACTAATGTAAGTTTCAGGTAGTGCCCTTTCTTCCCTGCCTGTGGTGCACAGGTTAGTCTCATGAGGACTGAATGCTTTCTCTTGATTCGAGTCCTTTCAATTTCATGTAGAAGTGCTGGGATGAATAATAGGGGGCTGTAATACACAGAAGTTTTGGAAATCAGGTGGCCAAATGGTCCTTCCTGTCCTGAAGTGCTATGAGATACAGAAGAGCGCGGTACTTCATTTGCAGTACTGAATGCTTGCTGCAGATCTGCAGCGTGCTACAGGGCTCTGCATAAAATTTAGTATGAAATATCTTGGACAGTCACCTGCATTGGAAGTCTAGTGTTTGATTGTTAGTTACCCTGGAAAATAAAATGCCATAGATTAGGTGTTAGAAGAGACTGGATGTATGAGAATCACCTTCTGACCTCAGAAGCCATTCTAAAAATACCTTGAAATATTAGATAATATAAACTAACATTATCAGGGACCTAATTCCACCGGGAACTTTATAAACCAGATAAATTTAGAAGAAATAATCAAGATACCTACTAAAGTATTTGTCTATGGAAATTGATATTGAAGTCAATCCTCTTGGGCAAGAGATTTTAATTAAAAAAATTGTGCAAGCCTACGTTGTTTAAAAATTTATTAAAATAGTGTCATCCCGTGGCTGAAAATATGGCAAAATCATTAACGAAACTTCTTATAAGAACTACTAATATTTTTTTTTAATCTTGGTTCAGAACCTTAGAAAATAATAAAAACGTTTGTTCCCAACTGTGCTACTTTAGTGTATTTTTTAGTTCTCCAACTATAGTAAAAAAAAGATTTGTTTGATGATTTACAGATTTTCTGTTTTTCATCACAAGAAGGGACTGATACAAATCATTAATCTCAAAGATACTTTATATTACAACAACAACAACAACAAAGCAATAACTGTGAAGCCTTTTGTTGGGTTTTGGTAGATAGATAGTCATTTATTCCATTTAACAAAATGTACGTTAGGCCTGAAAATGAGACAACCTCGAACTTAAACAAAGTTTTAGAACAACATGCCATACAAAATTATCCACGGATAAAGAAGAATTTATTAACTTCACAGCTAATGGTTCCTTTTCAGAGCCATCGCAGTCTTCTTTGCCGACACCTGAAACTGAAAACTGAAAATGTTATCAAACTGAAATTCATTTTGGTTTAAGAATTTGTTAAACTTTGATTTTGATTTTTAGCAAATAATAGGGTAGGTAAATCTGTCATAGTGTCACAATGGGAGAGAACCAGCTTGGAATATCTTGGTGTGATGCTTTGCTGTTTATTTCTGTTTTGTTCATTTACGAGTCACTTCAACCTATATAAAAGCAGAAGACCCTGATAACATGAGCATTTCACTATAGGACTGGCAGGATAACTCTGGTTCAGGAGCATAGGAAATAGATTAGTATAGTTTTCTAAGTGATTTAATGCATAGCATGCACTTTGTGTGATGCAAACACGGACAAACACTTTTTTTTTTCATTTGTGCACAATGTGGACTGTACTTTTAGGCATGGAATGCCATTTTTGGTGTATTAATATTGTTCTCAGCACAGTGGAATGAAAATATCAACTAAGATACAGTAAGTTTCTAGCTGTTTTCGTGTTACTTAGTAGTAATGGATGTACACGGCAGAGACATTACATGCTATGCAGTGGGAGCAAACTTAAACAAAAGGAAGTTGATTTACGGGACTGTGTCTCTCCAAGGATGGTATTAAATTTACTATTAGCTTCTACAGAGACTGCTAGTCACTGGTTGTATTAACAGTAGACAGTTAATTCAAAAGGGCCAAAGACAACCACAGTGAGCATATGTGATGTGTGATGCATTTCTCTCATATATACATGTAGTGCCATAAACATAAACATACCAAGTACACGTACTTGATAGTCTTATATTGTATTTGTGTCCATGTAAACATGAAAGGGAGTGTGTTTCATCATTGTTCACCATCCATCTATTTAAATACACATGCATTTAAAACCATGATAAATAGTTTTATGGCTCATACCTATATTTCTTCCTCTACAGCATTGTCTCTTTTTCTTTTAACGCTATTGCTGACATTACTGTCATGTTTTCTTTAGTGACATGGGATCAAAATACAAGCTTTTAAATATTTTTATTCAAACTGTCCCTCTTTTGCTTTCAGTTTAAGCTCCTAGACTGGCACACATCATAGAGTAATTACCTCTCTTCCTTCGCAAGGCAGGAGTGGTGAGTCAGAACCGTGATTCCCAGAACTGCCTATGGTTTTTAATGCTAGTTTAGGTGCCTTATGCTCAGCTCTGTGGTCCCTGTCTGATCATATCTCTACCTATTTCACCCCTCTTTATCTGTTTTGGTATGATAAATATGATCGGCATGATGTTTTGCTCCTCCTTCCCTATTCAGGTTCCCAGTCTCCAGAATACCAAAGCAAAACATGTCTTGGTGTCTGGAAGTTAGGTCCCTCCTTCTTTCTACAGCAGTTCCATACATGCAAAATCAGAATTTAAAAAGCAGAATTAAGATTTGATATTTTCAATTGTGTTTGGTTAGTCTTTCTTTTGAGTATGTTATGAAGTATGAAAAAGTAGTCCCGGGTTGTCAACAGGGTTAAGTATCCACACTGTTGGGTTTCTGGTTTGGATGATTACAGTGCAGATTTTTTTAATGCTAAAAGTTAAAGATTAGGTTTTTGTTCTGATTGACTGAAGAAAACTGCATCGAACCTCCACTAATATCATTCCAAGGAACTATTAATCTTTGTAATCTGCTGAAAAGGGGAAATTCAATCAGTGTGTCATGGTCATGGCTCTTGTTATAAAAATGTAATACGTGCATTTTTTGCTGGTCATTAGAATTGAATATGGGAATGAAAGCCCAGGGGAAACTAGTGAAGGTTTCTCAGAAATATGAAATGATAGCAGCATGATTTTTCAGCAAGACAACACAGAAACGTTTTGGAAGCCTGTAGTTTACTTGTTATTGAAGGAGAAAGGATGCTATTTGCTTTCTTTTGGCTCAGATTTGATGTTGTAATTCATAGTTGATTCTATCTTCATATTATAAGAACAGCATGCAAAAATAAGACCATCATCTCTCTTTTTTTTTTTCCTTGTGTTCTGACATCTATCTCCCAGAGCCTGCCTACAACATTATCTTTTTTATTAACTGGCAGAACTAAAAGGTCTTTGAGAGTAGATTTAAACCTTCTTCAGTGTGGCTCATTCAGCTAAAGAAGCAAAGCCACGGGTGCAGTTATGTTGGGGGAATTCTGGTGAAAAGCCTGGTCTTTGATGTAAGAAGCTTTACATCTTCAGTTTGGCCACATTCAATTCGTTCAGTTCTTGGAAAAGTTCTTTTCATTTTGCATTGCACTTTACAACAAACATTTGGAAAAGTTGCTTCTGCACACCAAATACTGGGTAGGAATTTATTTTCATAGCACAGTCAATGATCTATTAATTTTCTTGATCTATATGGCACTTCAAGTTCAGTGTCTCCTTTCCTCCTCTGTCCTTCCAGCACTGGAGCTAAAACTGATGATTTTCCATCTTCCTTTACAGTATGCCTGGGATGCAAATGAAGAGTACCTGTTCAAAGCAATGATGGCTTTTGCAATGAGAAGATACTCCAGCAAGAGCACAACTCAGTAAGTACCTACTCTGATTTGCATTATAGTTATTAATGCTGCATGTAGCAGACCATCCTCTGCTGTACTGATGTATAGAAATCATTATTTACAGCTTCTAAAAGCTGAATGTGCCAGTGTATTTCTTCAACACTCGGTTATACGTTAAATTTTGCACTCTGTATCTGAAGCAGCGTCAGTCTTTGGACCACCTTCCCCTCTGCTGCTTTCAGTGGGGCTGTGCTAATTTACTCTATCAGAATCTGGCCAAAAGACACAATAACTTCTGGTTACCACACTGAGAGGAGGATCAGGGGTCCATCAGCAAGGCTGAACAGTGTGTTACAGATCCTTGAATAAAGCAGCTTTGGTGCACATTTACGTGGTGTTCAGCTTCAGCTGTGTGCTGAGGATGAGCTGACCCAGAGAGCTGGAAAATGGATAGCTGCACTGGTGCTGAGTTCTGTTAAGGGATATCCATCTCTGATATTACAGTGGCTGAGTTACCTAACGTCAGAACGTTTCATATGTTGCAGTTCAGACATAGATCAGCCATTAATTGGTTTGGGGATTAAACCTACCCTAAGGCACTGAATATTCTTCTCAAGCTTCTGATCTTTGCAACTTATGAAATTAGATGCCAGATCAGCAGACCATTTAGCAGGCTGTTTCTTCAGTATGTTCTTCCCTTCTTAAACAAGAAACCTCATGAGTGTATTCCTAGAGGCTTATTATTTTTTCACCGTTTTTCAATCTAAAAGGAAAGATTTATGGCTCTGGTAGGCTAATGAGGATAAGGTTTTCAATTTACTCTCTGAAAAAACTGCTTCAGGCCAGCAATGCATCAGATGAAGCATATTGCATATTTGCAAAGACATTAGTTATCTTTAGTCATATGATGATTATTGTGGCTGCTGCATTTTCTCTTAAATAGAAAGTGCTCTCCCCGTTCCATGTCACAGAAGTGTTTGGTTCCTTGCTGATTTACTTGTATTCCTTGGAAGGTGTCTCATTTGAGCAAGGAGCCATTACACCAAGATTAACAAAAATAGTCAAGTATGTTTCCACCGCACACCTTCAAAAATGAGTACAAGATAGCAGCTAATTAAAGGTTACTATGCAGGGTTGCTTTTGTTGTTTGTTTTTTTTCCAGGTTTTCACGAGAGTTTTCATTCATCTCTGATCCATAGAAGTTTTCTTCTGTATATCCGTTTTAGTCCCAGGTCCTCTTTCTAAGATTATTATTCTGCTGTTCCTCTTCCTTCAAAGCCATGATGCTTTTACATGGCAAATCCTATGTTACATAACAGTGACTTCACCCTTTTCAAGTGCTGCAGCTGTCTGCAAACTCAACTAATTTTAGGAAGTTTGGTGTAGGAATGGGAAAAAGTCAAGCCAGTATGATGGGAGTTAAAATTTTAATGGATGTTTTCTTTATGTGTTCTGGGGAGTCACAGCATTTGTGCTCGCTTAACTCCTCCCAAGACAAATTTTCCTATGGACAAGTACAAAATGGCAGTCTTACTTTGGTTTGGAGGTAGGCTTGCATGCATCAATACCATCCTGCTGCTAAGTTTTTCAATATCCAGTCCTTTTGCAATGGGAATGGCAGTGTGGGGGCACTCTTCATCCAGGAGGGAATAGCAGCTTGCAGAGCATACTGGAGCAGCACTCTCACATAACTGGTGAGGATAGTGGCAGGAGCTGGCAGGATGGTGAAGAGAGGAGCAGGAGTGGGAACGTAGACAAGGAGAACTTAGATAAAAGGCAAGTACCTCAGATGGTCACAAGGCAGGTAAATTCCAGACTCTACTCAACCTTGATCCCAAAGAGTCTTGCTATGCCATAGACCAAGTGAAATCTTATACCTTTGGTCACTAAACAGTTTTTCTGCTAAATTGCTGGTTAGGTGGAGTTTTTAATTTAGTGTTTATGCTACAGGCATTTTTACAGGTAAATACCAGCAGTTTTTCTTCATAAGATGTAAAAGTATCATGCACGCTGTATCTCAGTTTTTCTAAAGTTAATTTCTAAACTTAACTTTAATAAATCATGGAACTGTGTTTAATGTTTGAAAGGTTTGATAAATTGTCAAGGTTATTTGAAACAGGAAAAAGACTCAGTCCATTGAATTACTCAGTAATTATTAATGCAGATAAAATAAAAGTTTGATTTGCAGTTGAGAAATACAAATCCTTTATTTCATGTTCTCTATATGACCTTTTGATTCACTCTCAGAACATACATTCAGGAACTACCTAAGCCAACCTTTGATCTATCAGTGTTAAAAGATGATCGTCTACAGCCTGTTCTTAACTCTTCTTTTTCTAATCTGTGACTCATTTGAAATAATATGCATCTATTTTGGGTTTGAGACTCGTTAATCTTTAGAGTAGAAAGAATGTGATCACTCACGTTTAAGTGAAAGGATTTGTTTTTGTGTTATATTCCCCCAGTTTGTATGTAGGAAAGCTGCCATTTTCATCATGGAGTGACCAGAGTTCATCAGCATTATCTGTCCTCCTAAGATGGATATTTTTGGTACTTTAAAAATATTCTGACCACTTAGAACAACAATATAAAGTTCTAGTGATAGAGCTGTTGTGTCACGTTGAGCTCATGGCTGCGAGTCCCAACAAGAAAGAAAACAAAGGCACATTTGAGAGAACAGATGTTCAGCACTAGGTGGGAAGATGCTTGGCATTTTCTGGAGAGCCAGAGGTATTCACTGGGGTCTCAGGGCCAGTGCTTCTCTATCAGCTAATGGCTGCCATATATACCCATTGCCCTTTGAGTCTCCGGCAGCAATTCTTATCTTCTGTATCTCCATAAGGATCAATGATGCTGTTTCAAGCCAAGGATTCTTCAAGGTTTCCTGCCCTCTCCTCACTGGTGTTCACTTGCATATAGGAAAAGAGATCGATTTTGGGCTGGGAATACCAGGACCGGGATCCTGTCATTTTGGTACTACACCTATCCTAAAATCCCTGTGGCAAAAATCTATAATCAGCTAAGGAAATAAACAAATGTCTGTACGTATGCTTATAAATACACTTAATTTGCAAAGTGCATTAAAAAGTCAAGATTTTCAAACCTAAACAGTGTAAAGGCGCAGTTTTCTAACACTTCAACAAGCTTTGAATCAAACTTATGTTCATATAGCATAGGGGAAAAAAAAAAGCATACCTGCTGCAAAGGAATGGTCCCATTGGTGCTTGTTGGACTAGTCCATTTTGGTATTTGTGCAATCCTCTTTGAACTTCTTGTGAACAGTGTTATTCTTTTTGGAGCCTGGAAAGATTTACAGCATTCAGATTCTGCTGATGAAAAGTGGCAGTGAAGTTGGGTTTTAGATGCTGATAATCCTGCAAGATTTTAGGCACAACAGGGAGCAGAAATGAGGCAAAATTTCTGTATCATAGTGTGAGCCGTGCTGCCCAATTCTGCTCCTTCTGGAGACAGACACACTGTCCCAGTGATGACTGCCTGCTCTATGTCATACTGAAAGCCTGAGTGCTGTAGGGATGACCTCATTCTTAAGAGTCCCTTTGAGTCTATGAGGCTGTAGAGAATTACAGCATGTTCTGCCACTCCTTAGAGACCAAATGCATCTTCCTGTTGGGAGAATGAGCTCTGTTCACTCCCCACTTTTTGAAAACACATAGAGGAATGCACACACCTATTTTCTACTTGGATCAGTTTTTGAGTACATCACAGGAATTCCAGGTTTAAGAGCTGCGGCAGTGTGAAGATTTAGATCCTACTGTTATAAATTCTCCTGATGGAAAACTTCCTCTGCAGATACAATTTTAGATATTCTGTGAAGTCAGCAAGAGTTTGTCAGCCACCAGCTAAAAGTAGACTCTTTTTCCCCCTCCTGTAAGTTTTGTGCTTTGCTTTTATTTTGACAGGAATAAATCTACTTTTATCTTCTGACTGTTGCCAGAAAACTGATGTGAACATCTTTTAAAATCCCAGAGGATGGCTTTCCTCTTTTATTCAGGAAAATTATCTGTATTTGCAAAATTGATGTTCCAGAGAGGTAAAAGTGGATATTTCAGCTCTGCAAAATCATTGCCTTCCATTTTACTGCATGTCTCTGTGGAATGTATACGTTTGCTGTAAGTGAAAGGTTTCCCTTCCCAAACTCTCTGATACCTGAACCACCACTCAAAAAGAAGCTTGTAGCAATAGGCAAAGTATTTTCACAAAATATCAAGAGTGAACCATTGTGAACAAGCCAATGCCTGTCCTGCTTTAACTGCTATCGTCATCTTGTTGTTGTTGTTTTGTTTGTTGTTGTTGCATTTATGGGTAACATTTTCTGCCTTACATTCTTTCCTACTTTGAGCTTTCTGCTCTTCAGGCAGTCATTTAATTAAGTTTATAATTAGCCAGCAGATGGCACTACACAACAGAGCTCTGTGGCAGGTCGCTGCTTTCAGTAGGGAATTTGTCACCCTGGGAAGGCTCAGAAGCTGGAAAAGTTAAAACTTGCATTTTGGTGATGGATAAATCAAACCTTGAAACCCGTGATGGTAATGGGCATTACAAACATCCCTGTGGTTAATTAGAAGATACAAGACAGGGCAACTTTACTGTGCTTGTGGCCAGGCAGATGGTAGGCAAAGGTAAACAAAGTTTGGGCTGCTCCCCGAAAGCAAAAATGGTCTTCATCCTGAGTCATGGGCTATTGGAATATCTGCTCACTACTTGGATATGGCCAGTAAATCTGAATCCTGAGCCAAAGTCTTTGGGTTATTTCTAATGATATAGAATGAGTTTTACTATTTTTCCACTGTTATCACTCTAGCTCTCAGTCTTTCAATTTGTAACACTTCAGATATCTTTCCATGATGCATATTATTTTCCTTGCCATGCTGTAGTAAATAGTGTCTTTACAGCAGCTGCTGTATATCACACCTATTTGGCTGGTTTGTTAGTTGTGTGAGTAAAATTGGAATAGACAGAAGAATACGAGGACACCATCTGTAATTAGTCACTATTTATTTATATTACACCTGTACTAGTATTCAATTCTTTAGTCTACATACTTATGATGATGTCATTCTGTGAGATATTTCTAATTATATTTCCATTTTTCACTAGTATTAGTGGTAGATTTCAAGTTCACAAGACTCCAAAGAAACACATTTTAAAGATATTCCGCTCTCTTTTTATATAGTGTGCCATGAGAAGCTTCATGCCTGTGGCCTTTTGCTGTTAACTTCACATAAAACCAAGTCATCTTCTCTTGAAACATATGAGATAAATATGTCATAGCACAAACCAGAGGGCACAGGCCAGTGCCAGTATGATGTTTATATTTAGCCTGTTGACTCCACTCTGTGCCTGACAGTGCAGAAGGATGTCAGAGAGAATAACGTCAACTTCTTTGTTCTTCCCTCCCTGCAGGTTTCCTTTCCTCCTCCATAAAAGCATTCCCTATAGGAGGACTGCACTCACTTGAAAATTGTATGGAACATCAACCATGTCTAGCTTCTTAGTAGCCCCCAAAATATCTTATTTTATTAATGCATTTGCCCAGTGGGTAAATATGGCCTTTCTCACAGCCCAGATGATTAAGATAAGATTTGTTTAAAATAGATTAATTACTATTATTATTATTTTTCATTTCATTACACTAAATGTATGTCCAAGACCAGGCAAGTTTGTAGTAGATTCAGAAATCATTTGAAGACTCACATTTGGTCTCAATAAGCTTAATTTTTTTCAGCTGTACTGAGGAATGAGAAATGCCATGGATGATGTTTCTTTCTTGAGCATGGATGGTTATCTTCTTCCCCACTTTAGAAAACTACTAAATATTTCAATCATTTCTGTTTCAACCACCTGCAGAATTTCCAACGTGCTGCTCTGCAATGTGACGGATCGGGTGTCATTTTGGTTTGTGGTCACTGATTCCTCCAAAAACACGACAACTGTTCCGGGAAGTGAGGTAGAGGCAGCCATCAGGTACAGTTGCTAATCCTGCAGCCTCTCCTTCCCTGCTGACTGAGGATGATTCTTCTCTGGTCACAAATGAGCTCTCTGCCTCTTTAGGGACCAATCTAATCTAAGTAGTTAAAACACCAATGAGCTTTTGTGCCTTCCATGAGAAGGGCACTTGAACTATTCATGAAAAGAACTGGCTGCATCCCAGCTTGGCTTAAATAGTCTTATACTCACATTGCTGTCATACCAGCACTGTTTGGAGTGCCAGTCGCTATAGTAGCTGAGCACTACTTGTACAAAATACCATGTGATACAAATCAGTTCACTTTCTACTCAATATTGCTTTCTCTACCCAATAAGAACAAGAGTGTAGAGCTGAAGAGGAGGAAAAAAAAGCAGTAATCTGACTCTGATGGTCTGTCAAAGCTACAAAAGGGGCTTATGGGGATGACTCCCACAAGCAGCATAACTCATGTATCTTTCTTGAGCGCTGAGTAGAAAACAGACCTCTTTGTTTTTAGATATTCTGTACTTTGTCTCGAAAATTCATGTTACCTCGATAGAGGTGTAATACCTAATTCCTGATGAATGACTATGCCTTCTATTGGGAAGATTAACTTTTAAGCTTATGAGTAGATTAAACTGTTTCCTACAGCGACACCAAACAATAGCTTCATAGCATTAGTGGAGGAAGCAGATTATTTATTCACCGAAGCTCTCTAAGTGTTGGAATGCAGGTGGTTTTTTTGTTTGGTTTTTTTTTTTGGTTTTTTTTTTTGCATTTCTGTTATTCTTTGAATCATTCAGAAGCATAAGCAGATTTATTTAAGTCTTTTATGTGCCCTTTTAGCTGGGGAAATTGGATGCTATTATAGCATGTTTTTTTAACTGTTGTCTTTCATCCCATAAAGAAGAATATGCTATTTAAAAAATAATAGTAATTCCTGTCTGACTTAGAAAGAAGAAAAAAAATAATCCATAAAGCTACATTTTTTATTCTGTTGCTTCTGATGGCAGGTTTCCATACTAAATGATTATTCTAATTCTTTATACTACAGTATCATGTAAGAATGCTACCCACGGACCAGGATGTTGGTTTATGAGTTTCTTTCAGAAACAAAGAACAAAGAAAACAACATTCTTAGAGCTCTATACGAGTCCCAAGATCTTGCATAAATATACACAAGATATTTATGAATATACAAACACATCTGCACCTGTAGTTACCCGAATGTGTTCCGGCGCATAATTCTGTAACTCTGGCCCTTAGATGAGGGTTAATAATGCTTACTTCGGCTGCTCACAATGAATCATTTATATTAATAAGGATGAAAATCTCTTTAAATCACAGGCAGCTTACCTTATAATGAGCCTTATAATATGCCATGGCTTTCAGTCCTCTCCAGGAGTGCTAGCTTTCTGTTAAGGATAAGAACTTACTGGTATTCAACAGGAATGTTAGTCAACATTATGATTTCCAAGAAGGGAATTTGCAAGAGTCTTAATTTTGTTTCCCATATATCTTACAGGGAATATTTCTTAGGAAATACTTACTCTGCAGTAAATTAATTGAATTGTATACAAGAAGGAGGTTGAGTTTTATAACTGCAACCAAAATCTCTCAAGACCAAGATGTGTAATATATTTTATCAAGGCTTTGAGGCATTTTGCAAAAGCTAATGAAAGATTTTGCTAAAGCCTTTCAAGGCTGGTTAGATTCAGATCTGGAAGTTACTGCAAATGTTCCAAAGTATTGAATGTGGCTGAAGATACTGAAGATACCCATTCAAGGGTATAAGTTGTACCATTCATTTGAAAAACTGTATTTCTCAAATTTACAGTTGTTCATGATGGAAAAAAAATGAGCAAAATCTACTTAGGTACATCCTATAGAGAAAGACGTTTTGGCAACAGGGATGGATTCTTCTGGACTAAAGCATAATCAGTGCCTCATGAATCTAAGAAAATCTCCAGCAGCAAGAGCAGATGTACATGCCCATAACATTCAGTACAGTTCAGTTTGAGGAACTAAGTTGCAGTGATAAAATCCTTTGAGCACTGCATGGTGGATCTACCAGTGCCGTGCAATTGTGGAATGATGTGTGAACAAGATGTCACAACCACCATTACAGATTATTGTCTTCAGCATGTAGTCCAAACCAGAAACCACTAGTTTACTTTACTTCACATCTCATCAGCGTTTTCCAGTTTTTCAGATAAATACATATGCCACTCTGATGTTCAACACACTGTAAGCACGCGTTCTCAAGCCCCTCGTCTATTAGACACTTGTCTATAGATTACAGACAAGATCTATGCTGAAGTGAAGGTCTGTGCATTTTGCCAACATTGTGTTAGATCAAATTCAACCCCACCAGACTTGCAGCATATACATGAAAGTATTTTTTTCTTCCATCTTTTTTATTTATAAAATATCATTTTAAAGTGTTGTGATGTTTTCTGTGTTTCTATGAAGGATGAACCGGAACAGAATCAACAGTGCCTTCCTTCTGAGTGACAAAACATTGCAGTTCCTGAAGATATCCACAACTTTATCACCACCTGTTGAGCCCTCCACACCTGTCTGGCTTATTGTATTTGGTGTTGTTCTTTCTCTCATTGTGGCTGGAATTGTTTTCCTCATTGTTTCAGGGATTCAGCAACGCAAGAAGTAAGCAGCTTAGCTTTTCTTTTGGTTTAACTGCACACTGGCAAATCTACCTCAGATTTAACCCTGGTGTATCCCTGCTCCATCCATAGTTAAGAGCCCTTGTGCTCTTTGCTGAGGGTAAGGTTTATGTTTTATTAGCTGTGAACTAGATGCCTAAGTAATGCTGGAGTATACTGAGAAAACAAGGAGGATAAAAGCCTGATCCTAACATCTATCTAATTAGAGACAATAGCTTTTCAAAGAGTTTTGCTGTCATATTTCTCAGTGTTTAGACTGCTGTAGGTGAATCTCCTCTCACGGACTAGCCAAATAGCTACCAAGGGAGAGCAGGCTGTCAGTGACTGCACCCTTTCCAAGGTTGTAGTGTCAAAACCTGGCATGGCTAAAATAATTCTGCTGTAGTTTGAGAAGCCTAAGTAGAAGACACAATAATGATTAAGGTATGGCTGAAGAAAGCATACCCTGTGAAATGGAGCATCATTTCAGCTACTACTCGCATCCTGATTGTCACACTGATGAACCTAAGGAACATTCACAGGTGCGTTACCAAATCACACTGTGAGCCCAGGTGTTTGCTGTTTGGCTGTAGGGTACGAAAGAGATACTCATTTTTTTCCCTCTCAGTTTCTGCCTTGTGGCAGCACTTGCAAAACAGAGAAAGTCATTCATTCCTTTTGTGAATGTGGGTCCAGCCTGCTGTGAGCAGGTTGAAACAGGCCATTAGGTGATATTTTTATCCCTTCATCTCCATTGGCTCAGATCTGAGAATAAGGAATGGAAATTTCTCCCTAAGTGAGATCCTGCCTTGGGAGTGAGTAGTACCTGAGCTACTTCTCTTCAGAGTGAATAGTGATCTACCATGTCTTCAGCTACCATGAAGATGAGATAAATGCAGCACTGTGACTTCAGCAACTGAATCATAGTGGAATGGGAGAGGAACTGGAAAAAAGAAGGTTTTTTGTTGTTGTTTTGTTTCTTTAACAACTAGATGGTACGGAAATTATTAAATGTACTGTGAACTATATCCCCAGATATATCAGGGCAATGGAGTTATATGTGAAAAACAACATGTTGCTGAGATTTTTTTCCTTTCTGCCTTGTTATCATCCTAAAAAACAACATTAAGAGATCTCAGAAGAACAGCACTTATTGTGAGGGATAAGTAGTGCTCAGAGAGAGAGAGATACAGTCTGAGTCCTTTCAGTTATATTTGCATTTGGAAGAGCTCCATGAATTTGTGAACCCCATTTGCTGTTGCAGAGAGAGACTGGACAGGTACTTGAGATCCATGTATATTTTAAGTCCTGTTGCAGTCTTCCATGTGACATGGGCTGAGTTATCCCCTGAATCTAGGCAAACTTGTCTGTAAAACTGGAGGATAATGTTTCTTTCTGGAGCCCATACCTGCCTTCTGTGTGCCTGTGTAGTACCATGGTTATATGAATCTGTGCAGCGTCCAGCTCACAGGGGGGTTTTGAACATCTAACATGAATGTCATATAAATAAATTATGTTAATTAGCCACGATTTTTAACTAAAATAATCCTTTGTGATTTATATCAGGCTAAAAGACATCATTTTCCCTTTCTGTTTTCAAAGTAGCTCAACTGAGCTTGAACAGTTCTGTTACACTCCTTTCACTCCCCTCTCTGTCTCCCTACTGTGTCTTTATGCAATCTTTCCTCAGGGCAGGGTCATCCACGGTTGATTTCTAACACTCCTTTCAAATTAATGGCATCTGACAGCAGAGCTGAGGGAGAGAGGGGGTAAAACAAGTATGTATTTGTTCCTTCTACTCTTGGAAAGACTGGGGAGGTAAAAGGGATGGTCTGAACTATTTGGCTTTTTGAAAGAAGAGAGGAGAATTTCAGAAGTTCTCACCTCTTGTTCAGGTACCAAAGTATGTGACAAGTTGTGAAAAGCCTTCAGCACATTGGTAATGAGTTTTCCTGGAAACCTGATTGGAGCTGACAGCTGTGATGCCTAGTAAGCTGTACTGGAAATCTTGTCTCAAGGACAGTGTTGATTTGTGATAAATCTGGAATTTTGTCTTTACTGGTCTTTAAAATACCAGTTAAATACCTCAACTGAAATAAGCACAAATGGTGTGCTGCAGCCTGCTTGTACTCAGGTAGCAAGGAAGCATATGATAGACCTCTAATAGAATATCAGTAATGAGTTAGACCTGTGCATCATTTCTTGAACTGGAAGATTTTCTTAATTAGGTTTTCACTCTGCATCACTGCCAACATGTGAAAATCCAGGCCCCAGCTGCTTGCAGCCTGAAGTCATTAGCTGAGCTCCATGTTATTATAGCTATTGACTTTACAGAAAGCTAGATCAGATATAATTTCATGTTTGTTCTCCGTTAACAACAGCGATATGACACCTCCCTCCCTACTAATAGATCTGGCACATACGCAGGGCAGGACTGTTTTTTGAGTAAGTCTTAAAGTGGTCAGGCAGTTGAATGTAGCAATCTTTGTAGGGTCCTTCAAACCTATTCTATTCTATTCTATTCTATTCTATTCTATTCTATTCTATTCTATTCTATTCTATTCTATTCTATTCTATTCTATTCTATTCTATTCTATTCTATTCCATTCCATTCCATTCCATTCCATTCCATTCATTTCTGTTTCTATTCTCCTTACTGGCTATGCTGGCTTAGATTGAGGCATACCCCCTTCCCCTACTTCCCATTTTTAGCAGGGCTTCCCTCTATTACTGTCCAAGCACCTATTCTGCAGTTGAAGGCCCTCCTGAGTTCGATTCGATATACACACCTTGAATAACCCATAATGTTTTCACTTCCCTTGACTTGTTGAGTCTCCCCTTGAACTCAACAATTCTTAGCTTCTCTGAATCACTACAGCAACAAGTTCTGCACATCTACTCCTCTCTTTTCTGTTGATTCCACACCTTAGTACTGTCTTTGTTTTTTGTCCATGCTTTTTCTGTTAAAGAACCCTCCTTTCATCACTGCAAGAGCAGAAGGGGCAGCCAGAGGTTGCCACTGCCCCCGCCATTTATTTTTAGCAGGATTGTTATGCAAAGAATTTCCCAAAGGCCAATAAAATTTTATTATTCTTAATATCACTGTTATTAACAATTATACTGAGTCAGGTTGTTATTATTGTCCTGAGTCAGATTGTTACAGTATATGTTGTGGGATAGGAAGAAGGAGTAGAGCTGACCTTTGAGTTTCTTATCCTCTGAAACCGCTGATGCTGCAGGTTGTAAAGTACAGAACATTTTTCCACTATGAACTAGGAGATCTCAAGGTTAGAATAAATCTGGAATTAAAGGAACGCTGTGACATGTTGACTGATGTTTCTGTATAATGTCTTCTTGTGGTTTTCATTTTAGGTTATTTTATTTATTATTTTAATATGGTGTTGTGAGAACTGTGGCACAGAAAAATGAAAGCCATGCAATTGTTTAGTCTAGAAAACAGAAGTATAATAAGATACTGAGTTGGAAGGTAGCTATTAATGAAGTTAGAACTAGAAGTGCAGATTTACAGTGCTAAGAGTGCCTGACTTCTGGAGAGGATCATCAGGGAGTCTGAGTGTGTCCAGATCTCCATCCTTGGAGGCTTCAGTCAAAAGCTGATCTGTTCCTAAAAAGTAAGTCTTAATTTATCTAAATCAATTAGGTGAAATCTCTGACATACATGACAGACTAGATGTGTAGGGCAGTCCTTTCTGACTTCAAGCAAAACCAGATTGAGAGGTTTTTTTCCATTTTTTTATCCTACACCAACTTTACCCTTCTGTCATTTTACAGGACAAGGAGCCAAAGTGACATGTATAACATGTTTACAACATTTTTACTCCAGGTTTTCTGATTCCCAATCCTGATCTCAGACCACTTAAACCCGAGTTTCCTTCCCCAGGAAGGAAAAGCCTCCTGCCTTCACTGGTGTGTTTACAACAGCAAAGAGGCTTTGAACGTGGCTGCCTGCTTTTGCACTTGTAGGTGGTCGTGAGCTAATGCAGCTAAAGTCAGTATAAGAGCAAATAATTCTGGGGAGCTTCTACAACAGATTATGCCTTTCAAATACATAACCTACAGTGAACTTCAGACTAAGTGTGCAGTTTTCTGTCTGTGAAATCTTGGTGGAGTGCTGCAGGTCAATAGAATAAGACAATTTTCTCTTCCTTGTTTTTAGGAAGAATAAAGAGTCAACAGAGAGAGAAAATTTAGAAGAGAAAGGCGAAGTGACAATAACAATAGAAAATGGGATTCCTTGCGAAACACTGGATTTAAAAGCAGGCCACGTTAATGGAGTCTTTGCAGCAGATGATGAACGGTTCACATCCTTATGAAATGCTGCCATTGCTATCTGGTGCTCTTTTGAAAGACTCCTGTGCCTACCTTATCTCGTCTCTACTCCTGAATGTCAAACATGAAGACAAGAAAAATGTCCTTTCACTTAATTTCCCTTGAGAGAACCTTTTACTGATAACACATACACTGGAGCTTCCATTACAGTGCTTTTGTTCGTGAGCAAAGCAAAAGAGGACCTCACATTACAGCCATTTAAGATTTCAGAAAGATGTGTGACAGAACAGAGCTGAAACCTGCCTTGTGTCAGGCATTGAAATTTAAATGATTATTTAAATGTCTATTGTTGTTTTTCCTTGATATAAACGTGAGGCTGCATTATTCTTGACTGTCACAGGGGAGATCATTTATCATTGTCAATTCTGTCTGGGCTTTCTTTTAAGCCATATAGAAAAGTTTTCTCTGTAAGCTGACTTCTGTTTGCTAATACACTGTATGCTTTTGGTTGGAATAGTGATCAGTGCATGAGGCTTTTAGTTTATTTGGGGGAATAAAAGCTCTCATAGCCCCTGTAAAAGCAGGTTAAAAGAAGAACTGAGCCTGAGTAATGGAGAGTTTCATGTGTGGGTAATTGCAGACAGAGGATATAAATATGTTGAAGTAGAATAGGACATTTGTGGTCACCAAATGGCTACCCACACCACTGGGGGTAGGTTCTGACCATTAGCTATCACATTTTCTCTGTCATGTTTGGAGACAATGTTAGTAAACTCATTTGCTTATTATGGTTATTCTGTACATTTGGATCCTTCACCCATAGGAACAGGTTAAATCAGGATAAAAGCTCTTTGTAAAGGACCCTCCAGTATCCTGAAAGTTAAGGAGGTTTTCATGCCCTCAGGTACGAGTTCTTTAGCATTTTGGCTGTATCAGGCATCTTTGGCTACCCATTTGGCTTGGCTCTGTCTGTTGGGAATGGGATGAGCAGAAGTGGGAGGGAAAAGGGGAAACAGCAGGGTGGGGCAGGGAAACTGAGCAAGTGGAGTGCAGAGCTGGGTGAGGGTGGGGGGAGGAGGGCAAAATATCAAATAAAACTGTGTCCCAACAACCATTTGCCTCATTTGGTCTCCTTCCATGTCCTAGTGCTGGGCCTCTCTGGACAAGGAATGTGACTTCTCCATATTCTGGAGTGTGAGCTGCTTGCTTCTCAGTTACTGATGATAACATTTCATTGCTTCAAATAGCATTCAGCAACACAGAGACATATTTCTTACAGGCACATCAAAGGTTAAGCTTGCCATTGTTTAAGATCATTTGGAGGGAAGATACAGAGTACAGTCTCATTATTGCTTCCTCAGTCCTTGCTCCCAGGTCTTTCACTCAGTCATAGTTTTATGTTGGTAATTCCGATCGCATCATTTCCAAACCTTTGCACTCTTCACATTCTTTATATGTCAGATAGCTACACTGCAGTACGGCCACAATGGATTGCTGTAGCAACAGCTCCTCTGCAAGAGCAACCCCAAGCTACTGTATAAAAACTGCCATTGTTCTCTATTCTGCTGTATGAGACCAGAATAAAATTGATTTAGTATGACAAAGGGCTGACCATACCTCAGCATACTTCCATGGCTTGAGTGAAGGTGTGATTCAGACTGTGACACTGGCCAGCAATTGGAAAACAGATTGAAAGGCTCTGAGCAAAACAGTGTGTGGTGTGGGCTTAGCACTGGTGGCACGTATTTAATCACTGGCTTCCTCCCGGCTCACCTCTCAGCAGTGTAATTACTTTACAGCAGTTTGGTGTAATTTTCTGCTAATGATGATATGGGATTCACCCACAGCATACATCTTGCTTGCCTCTGCACTGACAGAAAATGGCTTGAGAGAAGTAAGTGATACATGAGCAGACAGGTATCGCACTTAGCGACGCTTAGAAGTCAGTGTTGGTGTTAGCTCTTTAATTGAAATAGCTGCTGCAAATGAGGTTAATCAAGGGCATGCTTCTACAGAGAAAATAAATCTCTTTTCCAGTCTCTCTGCATAGCAGAAACCTATTAGAAAACAAAGAGCGCTTTGATTTGGTAAAGCCTGTTCTCCAGCACCTGCAAATGTTACAAAGACAATTTAAATCTGCTGAGGACCTGGCCAGATGTTTTATGTAACTTCCACCATTTTTTATTTCTGCTTTTTTTTTTTTTTCTCTAAACCACCTGCCATCCAAAGACCTGATGGTAACAGGAAAGTAAGAAACAAGAGACAGAATATACAGTAAAATGCTTCCTAATACAATGAGTCAGTTGTGTTTGTGCTGAGCCAATGAATTTCAGCAAAGGAACATGGTGTGCTCGAGACAGAGCTGTTTTATTTTCAGGAGCTGCCTTTGAGAAAAAGAGAGAGAGAAAAAGAAAATTCAATTAAACAGAGCAGCAAAAACAGAGAAGTTCTGTTTGAGGATCTGCAACGTTTATTACCAGCTCCACATTCCCCATGAGTCAACATTTCAGGAAGGATGCTGCTGTTCTGTTCTGCTTACTTGTGAGAGGGTACTGATGTCTGCGTTAGAATAAGCACAAATCATGCACGAGTAAGTTGTTTACATTGGTGCTCAGTATCTGCGCACTTGGAACATTGGAGAACATTGGGAACTTTAAAATGCTGACCTTAAACTACAGGCTGAACAGATTTTGACACAACCACTGTCTGTGCAGAACCTTGAGCACTGCATTGACCACAGGATGATTGTATAGATTAAATTGGTAGCCCTTATAACTTCATAATTTAGGGAAGATGGCAAACTGGGCAGATGCTAAAGACCTTATCGGACCCATTCTGCCACGTGCTTTAAGGCAATCTGACTGTTTGAAACTGATGTCACTGTGTATTGGACAAAACTGTGCTGTCACATCAGCATTCTCCTCTTCTCCTCCAGAACAAAGCCCTGGGAGGGGTGGCCTGTCTGCAGCACTCTCCTCTAGATGCACCCCCCTCTTAAAGTCTGGTAATCAGACCTGAACTGAATATTCCCCCTGTGGCTCTGCCAGGGCTGAAAATCCTGGAGTTGTTACCCCGTGAGCCTCTTGCAGCCATATGCTCCTATTTGTTCAACCAAGTCGAACATTTGTTTGTCATACTGACCTCCATGAAGAGGGCTGTGCCCTCACAGAAGGCTTCATTTGTTCTGCATTTTGGGGGAAGATATATCTGAAGGCACTCCACTGTTTCTGCTGCCATTCACAAACAAGAACGGTGAAATAGGCACAAGGAGCCTTAGGGTAAAATTGAGATCTTGTTCTTTCATCACCTTAGAATAAAATAATTCTCCAATGAATGCAAACCACTGTATTAACATTAGAACTTCTGGTTTGTTAACTCATGTGTTGGTTTTGACCAAGCAAGGAACATTAGCACATCTTGAAGAGTTTTTCAAGTGTAACCTCCCACATGTGGGAAAATAAAAGACCTACCTTAAAGCTTGGGAAAGAACTGCAATAAAGACTGAAAGTAACTCCCAGTAAAAAGGGGGTTCTTATGTTTCTTGATACTGTTATAAATATATCTCAGGCATTCAATCAGTTCATAACCTGTGACATATGAAATCAGCTGCTCTAAATGTGCCAGGTTTTTATAGAAAACACATTGTTCAACTGTCCACAACCCATTAGCAATGAGCAATCTGTGCTTGGTTTCCTATGAGCGGTTCCTTTTGGCCTCTCATGGTTTTTGTTTCCCTTTAATGTGGCGTGTAAGAAGAGGTGTGTGCAATGGAGTGACGCTTCAGCTTCCTAGGCTACTGGGCAGTTGCCAAGGAAAAGTTTGCTGTTAGATATGCCTAGTTTGAAGGGCTAAACTTGGTAGTTTTCACATCACATAAAGCTGAAGTACATTGACAGTGGTCAGTGACACACACTTGCTGGCACAAATCTGTCAGTGCATTCAGCTTTTTGAATACACTAAGCTCCGCGGATGCACTTACCATAATGCATTTGCATTTACAGCTGGGTATTCTGTGGCTGGATTGATGTCGGCAGTTCTGCCCAAAACGATGTGGAGGAATTACAGCTTTATAGTACGGCTTCAACTTTGCTCTCAGCAAATTCAGCAGCTTCAGTGGGAACTGGATTTTGCTCAGGATCATAAAAAATTGTCTGTTTATGCTACTCACATATCTTTCTTCCTGCTCTGTTTCCCTTTTCCTTAGAGATGACAACTCAAAGCTGTCAGAGCATCTTATTTGCTACAGCAATAGCTAAACAGAAAACACTTAATTTTTTGAGAAACGGCACGAGCTTTGCTTTGTTCTGGCACTATCCCTCTATCAGTTTCTGCTGCTCTCCTATCTTTGAGATCTTAATTGCTACAAATTACCATCTGCAGCCTTTATCAGTTGTGGACCAGCAGGAATTTTAGACTTTGGACTTATGTTCTTCCATGATCTGAACAACACTGCAGAGGCTGATGTGTGGACACATAGAGGTTTGAAAATGAAGTAAGACCACTTACTGCTTTCCCTTAGTTGCTGGGGCAAAGTGGCTCTTTATAGCTGGGCAAAATATAAGGATTCAGTATTAATACTAGGAAAAAATTCTTCTCTAGAAGAGCGATGAGGCAGTGGCACAGGCTGCCCAAGTAGGTGGTGGAGTCACTGTTCCTGGAGGTGTTCAAGGAACGTGTGGATGCAGAACTGAGGGATATGGTCAGTGGGCATGGTGGGGATGGGCTGACAGGATAGATGATCCTGTCAGTATTTTCCAGCCTTAACAGTCCTATGATTCTATGATTACAAGGTCTTGTGCCCCTGTGTGGTTTTCTCTTCTACCACCTTAACATACAGTCTCAAGTCTGACAGCAGCCTTCCCCAGTATAAATGAGGATACTTCACAATATCCTAGTTTAACCTGCCTACTTGTATGCTTTTCTCTCCCTTCCTGAGAACCACCCAGTTTCATTGCTTCATCCTAAACCTTGCAAAAACACTTCAGTTTCCTGATGCTTCACTTATCAGCAACTTTCATCAGCTCTCAGTGTTGTTTTCAGGTGCAAAGTTTGCTCCTGCCTATGAGTTGCTTGACCCTTGGGGGATGCTCAACGAGCTTTGAGCAGCTGTCAGCCATTGGATCATAAAGGAGCAACGCAGCGGTGACAACTTTTTAGGTCTGAGATCCAGTCATTGGAATGTGGCCATGCAGTGTCCTGTCCCTGGCTCAGCCACAGGGGATATGTCCGAGAAATGTCAGACAACATGCATGCCTAAAAGTTACTCATGTGGGAAATAGGCTGCTCTGGGGATTAGGAGGACTGTTTGCCCAGCCCCTGTTTGGAGTGTGAGGATGAGGGAGAGGCTCTGGGATTGCCCCCGGCGATGCCCAGGAGCCATTGAGGCAGTGCAGCCCTCTCTCAGAACTGCATTAGGGCGATACGCAACCCCTGGGCCTTCGCTGCCTCTGCAGAGCCTCTTTACAGGGAGCCGTCAGAGCAAGGATCTGCCAGGTATTTAACTGATGTGAACCTCTCTTTGGCAAACAGCAGAGAAGCAGGGCAGCTACAGCCTTGCGCAGGCAATGAGATAGCTTTTGGTCTTCCTGGGAATGCTCCAGGCCAGGCACCGTGCAGCTGCATCCCTTCCAAGCCCCTCTCTGCAACTCAGTTTGCAAGTTCTTATGCACTGAGCAGAAATGCAGAATGATGAAGTATAGCAGAGAGCTTAAGTGGTACTCCTGTCTGGGAAAACTGTCCTGATAATGGTATTTTAAGCTATTTTAAGGGTGTGGTGCCCAATGCACAATGCACTGCTTTCTTATTGAAGCATACCCTAAATGCGATTCTCTCTTATCACAGCCCTCATTTCATAGCACTGCTCAGTCAGCACTGTGAATAATGAGGCAGAAGCAGCTCTGTCAGAACCAAGGTACATCAAACATTCATGGGCAGCTCTTTAAGAGGATTGGGAGCAGCTCGGGGCCACAGCTCACACTGCAGAGCCCAGGGTGGAGGGGAGGACTGGCAAACTGGAGGGTGAGCACATTGTGTAACGTCAGTGCAACCTCAGCCTCTGCACCACAATGGTGACAAACTCTCAGTCTCAGTACAAAGCCAACCAGACCAGCCACAATTGCATATAATAACAGCTCTGGCTGAGACCAGAGCTTACCTTTAAGTTTGTTTTCTTCTGATAGCTGCTGCATCACAGCCCCTACTAAACTTCATTTTCTCAGTTTTCTGTTTCTCTTTGCTGTGTCACAAATGGTCCTGCATCCAAATACAGCTTCTGCATGTAAAATGGGAATTTTTGAGCATATAGGTTGGTTTTAGCATATCAAAATGTACTGGGCTCAGTGATTGTGCAGTTACTTTACCAGTGTAAAAGAGAAAAAAGTTAAAGTCATCACAGTCCCTGTTCTGTATTGGAAAAGAAGAAATCACATCAAGGTAATAGACATCATTCTTTGCTTTAACAGACAACAGGATTCATGGGTAAGGGAGAAACTGCAGCCAAAAATGTTATAAAAAAAAAACCTGTCAACACTTCACCACGTGGCAGTTTCATAAGCAAATTAAGGAAAGATGAGCAAGACAAGAATCACAAAAGGCACATAATTACTTAAAAAAGAGACTCCAGCCCATCAGTCAAGGAGATGGGCTGTTTTAATTGATAGCTTCCCTGGGTCTTGCTGTATCCTGTACGATCTGGATGTGAGAACAGAAAACCTGGTAATAGGTTTGCAGGCGTTGCCAAACTGTGAGTCTTCTGAAGGATTACAATTGCAAATGATCATATGGAAAAATGATCTGAAATCATCATGATGGACTTCAGCCAAATCTGAAATGCTCTTATTAGTGCTGCCCTAGTGCCAGGTATACAGAGAGAAAAAGAGGACGGGCTGGACAGAGAACAGTGCTACTAGAAAGTAACTCACAATCTGAATATGAGTCAGTTTTGGCTTATGTTTCCAGAAAGGAAGGGAGAATCAGCAAGGTACAGAGAGTAAGTCACAGACAGCAACCCTTGTACTGATGACTGATAAGGTTTCAGTTATGATCAGTTTTAGAAATCATCTCTGAAGAAGCACAAATTGCAGAGGGTCTGGATGGCACCAGCAAGGAAAACATGCAATGCAGAGAGTGTGACCTCTGAGGAAGGGCTGCAGGAATACTGTTGTCTTTCCTTTGGGAAAAGAAGATTCTTGGGAGATTCCACACAGACAACAGAGATCAATTATCCCTGCTGTGTGGGACATGGGTATCAAGAGATACTGAGAAAAAAGGAAAGAAACCGAGCTGCCATCAAAGACACTGGAATGAATCTGTGAGATGAGGTTAAGGTAACACTCTAAAAGGAGAACTCAGGAATAATCCATGTTCTCAGCAAACATCTGGGTGGGCTGATCCCTTGAGGCTTTGCTTGCTGGGGCCTTTGCTGGTAGTGGCCCAGCTAAGGCCGCTCTGTGCTCAGCCCTGTGCAGACAGGAGGGATTTGGCAGTGGAGGGGCTGGTTGCAGCTTCTCCATGTTACAGACTTGCAATGCTTTCAAAGAAGCTCTGCTGGGAACTAAAAACCAACCCCGTGGATGTGGCTGCAGCCACATCTCAAAAAGTGCTCCCACCCCCCCTTTGCATTATCCTGAGCAGAAATGGGCTAATTTACAAAGTACTGAGGTACTGTCTGATCAATAACACTCAACCCAAGCTGCATTTCCAGAACGAATTCATACATCGATTTTCCCATTGATCTGCAGTAAGTACTCAGATCCTAGCTAGATTAGCAAAGATATTTAGAAATTTAAGTGAAATCATCTTAGTAATCTTAGTACTTAAATCCAGTTGATTTATAGTTAAGGTTAGATCACTACACCAGAGGCTATGATCCCACTACATCACTTGCTCCTTTCTGATAATTCACCTTTAAAAATTCAATTTCATATGCCCTACTCATTTCAAAAAGGAGTTTGCAAAGCCTTTTAAAACACGGACCTGAACATCCAACCAGATACCCTATGTCAGGATATGGGGAATTACTTTCTACCTGGGAAATAAGGTCATGGCTTGGTGTTGCAGTGAACTTTCTAAATATTTTTACAGCTTATCACCAACCTGTTAAAGGATTCAAAGATTCTGAGCTACCAAAGACACTGGCAGGCTATAGATAAAGTGAGCAGCAGTATCATTGACAGCACACTTGGGAAACATTAACTAAAAGTAAAAGCCTTTTATAAGAAGGCCATAAAATGGTGGGAGTAATAATGTTCTTCCAAAGTTAATCATTGACTTTTGTTTATTTGGCTTTTTACAAAAACTTTTACCTTTCTTTCCTACAATGGATAAAACCTATAAAAGGCCTGGAAAATTGGGCTCAGCCTCTTTAGTTCGCATTTGCTATGCATAAAGGCTGATGAGAAGAAGGCAGAGAAGCTCACCTGAGGAAACCTACTTCATCCAGAGGTTCTTAGTCTGCTCGTGAATATGTTGGTTCGCTTCTGGCTTCTCTGTGGTCTGAGCGCTGTTGTGACTCCTCAGGATGTCACACAGGAAGCCCAAAAATTTCTGGCAGAGTTCAGTGTGAGAGCAGAAGACATCAGCTATGAAAACTCACTTGCCTCATGGGACTACAACACCAACATAACCGAGGAGACAGCCAGGAAAATGGTAAGTGCTCCATTCCTTGAGTTTTACTAGCAGTTGGGAATCCAGTGGTTGCTTTCTAGATTGTTTTGGCTCCACCAAGGTGGATATAAATTTGGGTTCTGCTTTAGAGGCTTGCATTAACATAGTAATGCTTCACCAGAGTGCCCAGGCCGCTGACAGCCCCTACAGCCTGAGGCTGGTGCCTGGGCTGCCCACACACTGCATGGGGCTGACCAGAAGCTGGACTCACTCCCAGCCATCACTTTGAGTCACCCCAGTGAGAGGAGGGAAAAGACAAGGGAGTGCTGAATACTTGGCCACAAAATCAGCTGGATGGAGAGAGACCTTCTTCCACAGTCCCCGCTGTTCCAAGCTCACCCATAATGGTGTTTCTGAGCAGGTTACCACACATTTTCTGAATGCAAATGTTCTGTTAAATGTTTGCTGGTGATCTTGTATGGGGTTCTGTATCTTTTACACATCAGGAGACCTCCTCAGTGAATTAATCTCATAACTCTAGCTGTTAAGAGATTAGCTGGAGGTATTAAACTGGGAAAAATGAAGTGAGATCAGATTTCCAAAAAACCAACAGTGGAATTTGTACTATAGTGGTCTAGAACTGATTTGAAAGTCAATTTATATCTCAAGAAAGAACCAAGGTATTTGAACTTGCAAGATATTTTAAGCAGCTTGTTCTGCTTTCCAGCATCAACATCTTGCTGCTCCAATCAACTGGGTCTCTTGGCAAGTGCTTGTGTTTGCTGGAGCAGTCAGCCATGCTCTGACCAGTTGCTGATACTGTCGTGCTGCAGCCTGGCATCTCATAACCTTGGAGCCATTAAAAATGAACAAAAGCACCTAGAGATTTGTAGCTATGTGCCTTTTAAGGTTAACTCAAGTCAAAGAGAAAACCAATTCAGAACATAAAAATGAAGCTGAATATCCTATATCTGCTTTGGTGCAATGGCATACGCCTTCCACTTTGTCTTATAGCTTAATTAAAACATGGTTTAATTATAGTACTTCTTAATTAAAGAAAGGAGACGGGTTGCTGGAAGAAATCCTAATGGCTAATCATTGTCAATCTGGAATGTTTTCCAAGGCACCAGGTACTTAAACTGTAACAATTCCAAACACGTAAAATGAAAGCCCCATATAGCACTTCAAGCATTAATGAGATGGTAATAAAATACGTGAGGAGATACCAGCAATAAGAACCAATTAGTCCAGTGCTTAGAGAGGATATTTTCTCTCACTTGATCTCTTTGGTAGTGCTTGTAATAAACCCACCGCTTCCCATCTTCCTTTTGTATGGGAGGAGCACATTAATGACTACTGTCCCTTTTGACTCCTTCCCTTCCATTTTCCTTCTAATTTGGGCTGCAAAAGTAATAACTGTTCCTCTGACTTACCAACCAGTTTCTTTTACTGTGGAAAAAACATACTGCAAGCTTAATGCTCCGTAACCACAGAACCCCTCTCCTTCCCCAACTGGGGATTTGCAAAGTGAAGCTCTTCCTTTTGGGTCCTCATCAAGATCTTGCCCAGCTTTACAAGTTGCTGAGAAATGGGCAGACCTGTTTGTTTTGCTCTTGTGAAGGAGGAGTGTTTGGAAAGATTGCCAGGGGCTGTGTGGGCATTTTATATCTGTTGCTGCCCTGAAGCACAGGGCTGGACAACCTGGTCACTGCCCTCAAGGAAGTCTTGGTCTCACTGTGCATTTATTGCATCCTTCAGCAGCAAGATGTAACAGGTTTTACAAATGCCCTCTCCACACCCCAGGCAGTTGTCATACGGGCAATTAATTAAACTATCCCAATGGCTGAGGTTAATTAGTACTGCTCTTGTTGCCATTTTGGACGGGTGCTGATGTGC
The DNA here is from genome assembly GCF_054131305.1 of Coturnix japonica. Lineage (NCBI taxonomy): Eukaryota > Metazoa > Chordata > Aves > Galliformes > Phasianidae > Coturnix > Coturnix japonica. The sequence goes on from NC_140663.1 coordinate 111,797,551, forward strand.
TAATCTCCCCGTACAAACATATTTGAAAAAAGATGAAAAAAAATGAGAGGGGTATTTTAAAGATGGCTTCAAGACTAAGTAATATTCATATGGTTGTTGCTTCATGTACTGACATTTGGAGTTTCATGAATATGTGACTGCAACTGACACTGGCTGCCCATAGAAGCTGTGGTGCCCCATCCCAGGAGGTGCTCAAGGCCAGGTTGAATGGGCCCTGGGCAGCTGAGCTGGTGGGGGGCAGCCCTACTCATGGGTTGGGGCTGGGTGGGTTTTGAGGTCCCTTCCTTTCTTTCCCTGCACTCTCAGTGTGTTTGTTTGAAACTCTTGCAGAATGAGGCAGGTGCCAAGTGGGCAGCATTTTATGAGGAGGCCTCCAGGAACGCCAGCCGCTTCTCACTAGCTGACATTCAGGATGCTGTTACCAGGCTCCAGATCCAGTCTCTGCAGGACAGGGGATCCTCTGTGCTGTCGCCAGAAAAATACAGCAGGGTAAGTAAGTTGCTGAGCACAGCTCATTTGTGCTACATGAGCAAGGGTATGGAGCTGTTTCCATCCTGCTTGGCTCGAGATCGTACTTTTTACCAGAGCACGTACCTGCACCAGGTGACCTTAGAAATACAAGGGGCGTCTGGCTTAGAAGTTGATTCCCACTCATGTCAGCAGTTTGTTGTGTTATCCGTGCAATAAATTGCAAACTTGCACCCGCCCCAGAGTTGCCCTTGCACAAGTGGACAGATTAGTCATATGGGAAAGAAGGACCTGTGCTGAGTGCACAGCTATGTGCATAACAAGGGTAATAAGCAGAAAGAGGTAGGTGAAAGGACGTTCAGTGAATCAGGAAGGTGGAGATAGAGAGCCTTTCTTCAGCAAGATGCTGAGTCCAACATTTAGGAAGATTCAGAACAAGGTTTGAATTTTCACTGAAGGGTTTGCATAAAACATGTTTATGATAGCAACTGTATGTAGAAATGCAGTGAATAATGCAGTGAGCTCCACAGACCCAAGGGTTGAGTTGGCACCTTTTGGTTGAAGATCACGCTGTAAGATAACACTGAGATAGGGAATCCTACAGTCCTCCTTATTGAGGAGCCAGGAGTTGGATTTGATGATCCTTGTGGGTCCCTTCTGACTTAGGGTATATACTACGTTCTGTGGTTCTATGGAAGCATGCTGTGATTTTTTTGGCTAAGATCAGCAGAGTTAGCCACAGTGAATGTAATGCAGCGGACTGGCTGGGCTTTCTGTCTGGTCCAAATGCGATGTGTCTCTGGAAAGGCAGATTGCCTCGCTGGGGGTAAAGGTTTGTATAAATATGTATTTATTTTGGAGCACAGCAGTACGCTAATAGTAGTGCTGTCTCTCTTGAGGTATTTTCTTCAGTATCCTCTACATTTAAACACATCCAGGTTCCTAGGTAAAAAGTCTTTTGGCTGAACTGGTTGATTTTTGCATGAAAAGTGACTTTCTGCAGTCTGATAGGATTCTGTATTCTTGAAATATTTTTTCACTGACACAAAAGTTTCCTGGGATCCTCATTCATTTTAATGTTGACTGTGATGAAGTTGGAACTAGTCATCAATGACTCCTCCCACTGACAGATCTAAATGGTTTTGGTTTGAAGCTTAAATGGATCTTCTGAGCTGAATGATTCCATGATTCCAGATGAATCTGACCTTCAGCTGACCCAGAATCTGGGCAGCAGCTTCTCAGTGGTGGGCCTTGAGCAGGTGTGTGAGTGGATGCAATGCAATGAGCTCAGCCTGGCTGCCTGCATAGAAGAGGCCTTTCTTGCTGTTGCATCAAACTATGAGGAGGCTGTAGATAAATCCATGTTCATGGGAGCGTGTTGCTAAACTTTATTGCTTTATTGCTTCTGTCTATTGACAGTTCAAGTTCATTAAATGCAGAGCTCTGCTGAATGGATATTAAGGACCTGTAGATTACGTCACATATTCAAGAGATTATGTGTCTCTTCCGGTTAGGCCCTGCCTTAGTAATGTTTTCAGGCAAATTCTTTCATTAATCTCTACTGAGCTTAGATATAGGCAGAATAGTTAAGCTGGTGGGTGAAGTGTTGAATAGAGCTCTTAAGGAATCAGCATGACTGGCTGTTATTTTACACAGAGTATGTTTTTAATGGGATATCTCACATCTAATTTGCAGCTGAACTCCGTGATGAACTCAATGAGTACCATCTACAGCACTGGGATAGTCTGCAAAGCCACTGAACCATTCGACTGTTTGGTGCTGGAGCCAGGTGTGACATTAACAAGTGTTCCTATGGTGCCCTTCGTAGTGTGAGCTCAAAAACTGAGGGGAATCCATGAGAGCCTCCTAAGTGTGAGAAAACAGTTTCCCCAGCTAAAACTGTAGTTATATCCTGCTATCTAAAACTTAGTCAAAGTTTCATTGCAGCTTGCAGTTCAGGGACCTTGGGGATCGTGATGGGTTGAGAAGCTGGACATGAGACAGCAGTGTGCTCTTGCAGCCCAGAAGGCCGACTGCATCCTGGGCTGCATCAAAAGAAGGGTGGCTTGAGGGAGAGGCCAGTCCGCAGAACATTGCCAAGTCAAGGGGAAGCAGGCAGAGAGCTTGGCTGATTTAACTGACTCATCTGTCTCTTAAAGATAAGAAAGGGAAAACCTTAAATCAAAAAGCATGCAATAAAATAATGGGATTTTTTTAATATATCAAACACAAAATGTTATCTTCTTAGCTCACGGCGTTTCTTTTGCTTTGCCTCGTTTGCCTGCTGTGAAAGAAAAATAAAGGGATTCTGCTTTTTCAAGGCCTGGTTCTTATTTTTTTTGTTGTTATTCTGATAGGTCTGGATAATATCATGGCCAATAGCATAGATTATCACGAGCGACTGTGGGCCTGGGAAGGCTGGAGAGCTGAAGTTGGCAGGATGATGAGACCATTATATGAAGAGTATGTTGATCTTAAAAACGAGGCTGCGAGGCTTAATAGTGAGTTGTATTTTCTTTCTTTTATTTTTTCCTGACTTCTCTTGAGCTTAATCTTGCACAATTTGCACAGAATTTACAAACCAGATCATTTTACATGCTGATGATGGGCTTTTTGTACATATTTGATCTCAGTGTGCATGATGCAAAATAAAATGCAATGCAGACATGTGCCAAAGAGCAAATCAGAATTATGTTGCCAGCCTGGAACAAAAGCGGGATATCATTGTTGCACTCTTCCCAAATGCCATAATATTGCCCTTCAGTAGATACTGCCTTTCCTAGAACTGTGTTATTGTGCTTTGAGAGCAAGCTGATTTTCCAGCCTGGTGTTACTTCAGTTCTGGGGAATGGCTGTTGCTGGTCTGCATGGGGTCAGCAGGGAGCTGCTCTGCTGCTGGTGACTGAGCTGTGTTCTGTGCTGTATCCTGAGGTGACGCCTCCTGCTTTTCAGATTATTCTGACTATGGAGACTACTGGAGAGCGAATTATGAAACAGATTATCCAGAGGAGTATAAATACAGTCGTGACCAGCTGATTCAAGATGTGGAAAAGACATTTGAGCAGGTAGGGGAAGGAAAAATCTCTTATGGGGCTCATGGACTGTAGGATTATGTGCTAATGTTGTGAATGAAGAATATAGACCTGCTCTAGACTATCCAGTCTTAGTTTACATGGAGTTGACAGCTGTTGGGGGGTCATCAGTGGTGTTTTTATCTCTGCAGTCATTCAAGGACAAGCCCAGAATAAAGCAGAAGGCGTATAGGTTTGTGTCCTTTTTTGGAGAGCCCTTTTCCTCTTGATCTTTTCATTGTAAAGACTTTGTACCAGCCTCTAAAAGGAATTCTAAAGGGTGCACCTTCCCACAGTCCCCAGACAGTTGCCACATGTGGGGATGGTGCAGTTTGATCCTACTGGTTGCACCTTGCCAAAGGCTTAAGGTCCTTTTCTCTCTTCCAAGTAGACCTCGTGAGGGTAAATAGCAGCCTAGTCACTCTAAGTCTAAAATTAGAAATGTTCTCTTACTTATAGCTGAGTAGCACATCTGGGGCTAGAGCATGGCCTTGGTGCTTAAACTCTAAGGTGAGGTCAGAGCTCAGCCACAAGCATGGTGTGCATTTATCTGTAGGGGGAAATCCATCAAATACCTTTGAGGCTCTCTGTTCAAGAAGGACAAGTTGGGTAGAGCCAAGAAAAAATAATTTGCTTCCTCCTCCTCTTCTGCCTCCAGATAAAACCTCTGTACCAGCAGCTGCATGCCTATGTGAGGCACCGTTTGGAGCAAGTCTATGGCTCTGAGCTCATCAGCCCCACCGGATGCCTCCCTGCACACTTGCTGGGTACGACAACATGGCCAGTTCACGCAAGCCTGACCTTGTATGCGGGATGACCACCTTCAAGGCACATGGGAACAGAGTAATCTGCCTGTTTAATATTAACAAACAGGGTACAGATAAGAGAAAGAGAGAGGAGAAATGGGATGCCCCTGGCAGAGTTGGCATAGGTGCCCCAGCAACAGGGGCATGTGGGAAGGCAAGTGTCTTCATCCCTGCTGGAGCCTTGGGAACCCAACTTGAAACTCCAGCACTGCTCTAGGATATTTCCCTCCCCTCAGCAGTACTTGAGACTTTCAGAGAGGTTTTGTTTTTCAAATCAGGATTTTCAAATCTTGTCTTTAGCATTGGCATTCCATGACTTTGCTTTCAAAGCATGCAGTATCAAGCTGCTGTAACTGTAATATATACAAGCACAATAGTGGCAATCACATGGGTGAGCAACATTGGTGTTCAGTTTTGAGCAGACCTTTAGGAAGGTGATCAGTCCTGGAACTGTACTGTACACTCTCTGAATGGCTAATTTTGGGGAATAAAAGATTGTTGATACGTTGACATATTCATGACTTCCCAGTGCTACTGCCCTCTACTTTGTGTCTAGATCAGACCTGTGTAGGCATATAAGCGTTCCTGTTTATAATATTGAAAAATTCATAGACTTGTCTGACGGTCTTGAACAATACACAATTATGTAAAGTTCTTCTATGATTTTTTCTCCTTTGAAGGTGATATGTGGGGTAGATTTTGGACAAATCTGTATAACTTGACCGTTCCCTATCCAAACAAACCAAACATTGATGTAACTGATGCTATGGTTCAAAAGGTAAGACATGATAAAGTCTTTATTCAATATGTGTTATGTTATTAATTTAGTTGAAGTAAAAGTTACATGTGTCAGCCACTCTCTAGAAAACAAAAGCTGTCCTAAGGCGAGTGCGACACCATCAGCAAAGAATTGCTTTCTGCTCTTCATCTTAATGTGTTCATTCATTTCCTACTGTACCTTTTCCCTTAACAGTTCTCATCTCTTTGTTATTCAGTCTCTTTGACCTGGCTTAATCAAAGCTCTGAGTCTATTTCCTGAGACACTTACCCATTAAGAGATACATTTTGTAAATATAAATATTGTAGGGTTGATGGAGCTGGCTGGTATCAAATATGAGCTTTGCAAACTATTACCATAATCAAATAATTTGTATATCACAGGATTTTTGCCAGCCCTGTTTATTTGGGTGCAGCTAGGAAACTGAAATGCTGCCTACCTCTTATCTTTTGATAACTGCATAGCACCATAAGGTCTGTGTTTGAGTTGTGCAGTGTTAACAACCGTGACTCTTTTGCCAGACTGAGAACTGGGTGAAGGTAACTCTCTGTACTGAACCCTACTGCTTTTATAAAAAAGAGGGAGTCAAATGGAATTTGGTTTTTGAAATGTGATTGTTTTCCTGATATCTACCTTCCACAAATAGGAACAGCTCCATTCAGATGTTATGCTGGTAGGAGCAGACAGCTAAATTTGATTCATAGGCAGTATGCATCAATCTCACCCATATTTTCTAGCACTGCACCCCCTGTAGTCTTCTATTTACATATTATGAAGCACCACTGTGAGGACAGGAGGCATTGCTTACAGAGCCACAGGGGCAAAGTCTGGACTCATATTTGTTTCTGTGGATGAGCCTAATTTAGGACTGGTGTCTAATTTAGCCATCTGCCACATTAATCTCTGTAAAAACTCAGCCCAGTCAATGTAGGCATTTGAAAATACTCTAGGCTTTCAGTTACAATCTTACTGGCAACTCCTACAGATATATTTGCCAGGTTTAAAGTTCTGGCTGAGCCCTCCACTCACACATTCGCTATGATCACAGCTTCACTGCCTCCATTAAGTTGCCCCCTCACTGAAGTGGCTGAAGAATCAGATCCCATACCTGGCATGTTGCTGAGCCTTTAATTATCTCCACGACCTTATCTATTACTTAGGGCTTCTCTTGTCTGGGTCAGGTGCTGTCTGCTGATTCTGATTGCATAAGCTTACTTTGTTTGTGGAGAGAACACTGAATTCCAGTTCCCAGCAGAATTTACAAAAGTGCCTAAAAGCAGATGCTGCCACCTGACTTGCAGTAAGTCGGGTGATGCCCTGAAGTTGTGGAGAGGCCAATGTGAAATCAGCTGCATTCCTTTAAGTCAACATTTGAGAACAGGCTCCATGCAGAAGAAATGACCAAAGGTGACATTGTCTGTTTCAGAACTGGGATGCAATGAAAATATTCAAATCTGCTGAGGATTTTTTTGTCTCCATTGGCCTCTACAACATGACTGCAGGCTTCTGGACAAACTCCATGCTCACAGAGCCCACCGACAACAGGAAGGTTGTCTGCCATCCTACAGCATGGGATATGGGGAAGAATGACTACAGGTACTGCAGTCTCTGTGACCCTTTCTCATGGCATCTCCTCAAACATTCATTTTTACACTGAAGGTGCACCATGCTGTTTTATGATTCCACTTTTCTTTATTCATCACTCTGACTGATAAAGAGAAAATGGAAGACAAGGGAGATCCTGTGGGATTGTAAAACTTACTGTGTATTTCTTCCTGTGAAGATCTAAGGACTATTCTCAAATTTGAGCAGAACATTGACCATTATACGAATTAGAGAGGAAATTACTATGTTTGGGGGCTTAAAGAGTAAGCATAAACGTAGGTTCTTTTTGCTATCAATGGGATTTATGGACACATATGCATTCTGCAGCAATGGCACAGGACCCTGGGCAGCAAATGAAAACTCCCTGAGATGCCACCAGCTGCATTTAGCAGACGTATCAGAACTGGTAGGCAGACTTCCAGATCTTCTTAAAAAAACAAACAAGCAAACATCAGTTTACTTAATGCTTGGGAAAGGAGAGGGACAGCAAATTCTCACACAGTGAAGTCTCCTCAGACAAGTTCTGTCTTTTATAAGTGGTACCTGCATGAGGATGAAATGGCAGGAGTGACCAACACACAGGTTTTTTGGCACTACCATCTGCTTAGAAATGGATGCTGGCTCTGACTCATGCCATGAGCTTATCGCCAGGTTTCAGGGAGCAGATGCTTCATATAAAACAGCCATTTTCTCATGCTCCCAGTGCAATTTCAAGATTAATGAAACTGTTTTGCAGGGTTTTCCTCCAAGCCCCGCCTTTGCAAGAGAACATACTAGGGTTGCTCAGGATGCAGGCAGGGCTCAGGCAGCAGCCAGACCAAGCACCATCTCTAACCACAGGTGCTTTTCTATGGCTCACAGGATCAAGATGTGCACCAAAGTGACAATGGATGACTTCCTGACAGCACACCATGAGATGGGCCACATTGAGTATGACATGGCATACTCCGTGCAGCCTTTCCTGTTGCGAGACGGGGCCAATGAGGGCTTCCATGAAGCAGTAGGTGAAATCATGTCACTCTCTGCAGCAACACCACAGCACCTGAAATCTCTCGACCTCCTCGAGCCAACTTTCCAAGAGGATGAAGGTAAATAAATGTATCAACAATAGGTATTTAACTAAAAACACTTGTGAGGACTTCACAGCCCATCTAGGTGAGCCTCCAATGAGTCTTTTCTATTTCTAGAAGACTATTTTCTTGAAAAAATTGGTATATAAGGCCATACTTTTCTCTATCAAGGTACTTATTTAGCAAATTAGGTGAAACTAGGCCTTGAGATTTACATTCCCCTGTATGTGAATACTGAGTGGACAACGTAGGTGAGGTAAACCCTCACTATAATGCAGTTTTGTTTGGCTTCTTTGAGTATTATATTCTAAGGATGGAGATGTACTAAAATCTTTAGCCTAGAATTCCCTGGGATGTTTTTCACTGGAAGAAAATAGCATGTAAATGCTTAAGGGTTAGGTTATTGAAGAGGCAGGGATGGAAAAAAAAAAAAAGTAAGATGCAGAATCATATACAAAATTTAAGTGATTTTTTTCCTCACATTTTTTCAGCTGTATTCTTTCTTCCACTTTTTCCTTAGTGAAAACCTGTAACTCAAACCAGATGTAAGTGTTAGCTATAAAAGGCAGGAACTGTAGGTGCTTAATTAGATACTAACTGCTATCATAACCATTACCTTAACTGCTTATCTCTTCAGAAACTGAAATCAACTTTCTGCTCAAACAAGCACTAACAATTGTTGGAACAATGCCTTTTACTTACATGCTGGAGAAGTGGAGGTGGATGGTGTTTAATGGTGAGATTACAAAGCAGGAATGGACAAAGCGGTGGTGGGAGATGAAGTAAGTTTGAGAAATGAGAGCTTTTTGCAAATAACTTCAGAAACCATCCATTCCTGGTCCCTCAGTTTTAGGAGATGCCTGTGTCCCCCCATGCCAGATCTGTTTCTTGGGGTATTTCTGCAAAACCCAGCAGGGTGCCAAGTAGCCACTGTGGTATAGATGAGATGTCACAGACAGAGTATCCCTATGAGCCCTGAGTTCAGCCCACAGATAACTCACCTCCCAGAAGATTTTCTCCTCATGGATGAACACAGCCTGTGGCCTTTGCACAGAATGTTCCAAATCCCAGAATCAACATTGCTGTCCCCTTCATGCAAGCCTCAGGGCATGCTCATAGCTTGAGCACAGCTCTTCCCTGAGTCTCACTGAAGTGATCTCTGGTTTGCTACCCACCCTTTTTAGGACAAATGGAGGGTGGAGTTCATCGCACTTTCCAGTCTGAGAAGCATATATATCTCAGTTTAACAAATATGTGGGCATGATTTTCTCTTTATCTTTTTCTTTCCACTTTACAGTGGTTGGGGATGTAAATTGTCCAAAAGAGCCCAGACTGATTCTTTCCTCTCCTATATATATATATTCCTGCTAACTACTACCTTTCTCAGTTAAGAAAATACAGTTCCCTTGGCAAGTAGCAGCCAAGGGAGCCTCTTCATATTACCCTCACCAGACAATCTGTTTCCACCACTCTGTAGTTCAGGATGAAAAGTAGCTTCATTCAAGCTGCCATCATTTCCTGGGATGGTTAACATGGGACCAGAGTAATTCAAAGAAACCAAACAAGCACCACAATAAAGATGGTTCTATAACAGGAATGGAAACACAAAGCCACCGTCATCAAACAAACCCTATAATAAAACATGATGTCAGCAAACCTTCAGACCTACTGTAAAAATCAGTCAGCTTTGATTTATTCAAAAGTAGCAGAAATGTCAGAGAAAGGGAGAGTGACGAATTGCTCAGGGAAGCTTATCACATCTGTTATAGTGACACCACAAAGCTCTGTGTTGGAACAAGATCTTGTCATACTGATTTATGAAAAATATTTCCGATTAAGCTTTTTACTGTTTTCAGAAATCAGGGCATGAGTTTGTTGCCACAGTACTGATCCAGAAACATGCTCTCAGGAAGAAATATAAAAGCCTCCTCTCCAGGCCAATGGGACAGCAGGTCATACCCCCTTTGGGCCACGCAGTCTCTATATGCTCTCACCAAGCATGAAACCGCAAGTGTTAGTGTACAAAGTTGGGATGTCCCCGGGCATGATGTGTGCTTGAAATTTCAGTCTTGTAGCATACTTCACACCCTTCTAGCATACTTCACACCACCAATTACTTTCTGTATGCCTTTCTATAATACATGCACTATCCTTGCGCCATTGGTTTCAAAGCAGCATCTTCTCTGTGGTCTCCAGCTGTGGAGCAGTTGAGGTTACCAAGAGTTGTATGCACCTCTTTTGTTTGGAAGGAAGAGAGGTTCCTGTATGTATCAGAAGCACAGAATCAGATACTTATGCTCTTATTAACTATTAATGGAAATCCTGTGTTTTTTCCTTTCCTCCATCCCCAGGAGAGAAATAGTTGGTGTTGTTGAACCAGTCCCTCATGATGAGACGTACTGTGACCCTGCTGCACTGTTTCACGTGGCTAATGATTACTCATTCATAAGGTAGACATACATTAACGGAATAAGATGCATTACCTAAAATACATACTGTAGATACTTAAAACACTATATCTTACTCTGTTTTACTGAAGGCTATTGATTTCAGTGGAAATATTCTGTGGACATCCTGGGCTTCTTAGTAGCAGTCTCTGATTGGCCAGGAAGCTGCTGGGCTTTTTACCAGCTGAAGCAGATGTGTGCAGCCCTCATTCTACTGGGAACACATTGTTATGATGTTCCTGCATCCTGGAATCCAGCGTGCCCCTTACACCATCGCTTGGGCCATGTGCATGCAGCTGTAAAGCACCTAACTCTGAATGTTCATTTGTGCCCCAGCCACCTCATCTCAGGATGCTCAGTCAGAGCAGAGAGCTGAGCCTTAAAGACCTTCCTTGCTCCTGAGTTATAGAATCATAGAATCACCAAGGTTAGAAAAAACCTCCAAGATCATCTAGTACGATCATCATAGACAGCGGCATTTCTTCTGTATTGCATTGTTACACCATAATTAGCACAGCCTGTAAATGCTAGCTGCCTCCCTCCCTGCAGTCAACTTTCCCAAGCCAGAAAAGAGAGCTGACTGCAGAACTTAATAAACCCTGGGGACTCACAGTTTCCATGACAGACAGCTAATAAAATATGTGCCTTCATGCTCCCTACTTTCCTTTAGATATTACACCCGGACAATTTACCAGTTCCAGTTTCAGGAGGCACTCTGCAAGGCAGCCAACCATACTGGCCCTCTTCACAAATGTGACATCACCAATTCTACAGCAGCCGGTGGGAATTTGAGGTAACAAAGCCAGTTTCTCACATTTCTAAGTCAGGACATAGCAAAGCTTAAGTCATCCTTGACAGCTTTCAGAGACAATGAAGTTACACCAAGAGTTGACTTTGCTTGAGAATTTAGCATTTGTCTTCTCAGTTCATGTTGGCAATTTGAACAAATTTATATCAGCTGAGGGTGCAAACATCAGAGATTAAATTGCCTGTTAATGAGAAAATAATTTATTTTTGTTAGTAAAAGCATTTATATTGATTGCAGATTGTCTTGCTAGAGGCCTAAACAGAACATGTTAATAATATGTATTACCTCTCTTTCCATTTACACAGACAATTGCTTGAATTAGGTAAATCCAAGCCCTGGACTCAAGCGCTGGAAAGTGCAACAGGAGAGAAATACATGAATGCTACACCCCTGCTCCACTACTTTGAGCCTTTATTTAACTGGCTGCAAAAGAACAATTCTGGCAGATCCATTGGCTGGAATACAGACTGGACACCATGTATGTACTTCCTGTGGGCAAATTAAGGGTGTTCATTAGTCCACATAGCCCTTGACCAGCAAAGTCCCTGTCTTTCAGTAGCTCTTGAAGGCTTCTCTGTATGGAGGTGGGTTATAGGAGATTACACTGAGCAGTAAATTTCACTTATGGAAAATCAAAGCAGTACAAAAAAGTTACTTCTTTTTGTTTGCTGTGCTGTGCTATTCAAAGAAGGGAACTCAGGGAGAAAAAGGAAGAGACAGAGGAAAAATTCCATTCTGTTGTGATGGTGTTGAGTGTTGAGGAATCCACACTGTTTATTTGCAATCACTGCCAGTACTGGAGAGTCCTGTAATCCTTAGCCTGTCCCTCATGTTGGGATTCTCCATGCCAAACACCAGCACTTGCATCTGAGCTTCCCATTCCTTCTACTGGAGCAAAAGAATTGTTTCCTTCAGGACATGTCTGAATAAGGCCAGAAGACTTCCCCCTGGACCTACTCTTTCTTTCTGTCCACTACAAAGCAGGGCATGACAGTGTCATGGCTGATGGCTCAGGTGTGGATGCTGGCAGTGGAGGTGGCTCAAGGGAAATGAGATAAATGCCACCAAGCTGGCCTGGGAAATCAGGTGAAGCTGCAAGGAAAGTCAAGCTGTCCCTCATTTCCCAGTAACTTTATGTCACTGTAGCTCTGACACAGTCTTTGTTTCTTTTAAAATCAGATTCTGACAATGCCATCAAGGTACGCATCAGCTTGAAAGCAGCACTGGGAGATAATGCGGTAAGTGTACTTGCACGGGGATGCTCTTTGTATTGCTTAGGCGACAGAAGTGCTGTTCTGGACGTTCTTAGGAAGTGGGGTAGGGTCGGGCTGGTTTTGTGTCTGAAGAGTGGCATCAGCAGAGATGAAGGGTTATCACACAGAAAATGTCTTGTCTGGGTTTGTCATCCACACAGCATCTAGAGTTACTGGAGGTACCTCTCCAGGGATCAGCCTCACTCACATTAAGGAATACATCTCAGCTGGATGGGCTGAGTTATTCTGTGGAAATACCAATTACTTTTTACCTGGTGGCTAGCACAGGAGGAACTGTGCACTTAAAAATCACACAGCTATGCTGGTTTGTCTAAGTAAAAACAAAGACTTTATCCTATTTTCTTCCATCATGGCTACAGTAGCTGTCTTCAGAAATTAAATTCAAGTAGCTACTTCACATTAAATATGGAGCTAAAAGAGAGAGACCAAGTTCCACTGAATGTTATAAAATGTTTTCCTGCTACAACTCTTCTGGATCTCTGCGTGTTTCCCCATTTGTGCCAGGCAGCACAGGCAGAAAAGGGCTTTTGTTCCCATGAGTGTTCCTGCTCTGCCCGATGGCACCAGGTGGGACAATGAAACTGAACAGCAGTCAAAAACACTCAGCAAAGCAAAATATGGCATTTTAAGATTTTAAGCAGAGCGCTGGCTTAGCCCATTTGTTTAGCACAGCCACCTGGCTGACAATTTGCTTCTACTTCTAAGTATATCTCTTGATGCCAGTCTCACAGGGACAGCCTAAGAGGTTTCAGAATACACACTCCTGCTCATGCTAATATCTGTGTACACCTTGTAGATCGTGAGTTATTTTCCAAGAATGTGTATGTCATCAGCAGGTCATTTAGACCAGTGTGTCTGAGCCCATTGGACTGGCAGGGCTGCAGTACCATGGGCTCATTTTTCATAGGAATTAATGCTCTTGCTTCTATCACTCTCTCACATGCATGCCCCACTGGTGCTTTATGGCTTCCCAGGCTGCTGAGTCGAGTTAGATACAATTCAAGACTGATATAAGCAGCATGAATAGGTTCCATATTACAGCACATTTATTAGTCATTTTGTTTAATGTTTAGCTTAATATCATTTTTATGCCTGCCTTTTGCCATCGTAGCTTTTGTTGTGCAATTGAGCAGCTGTAAAACAATCTCATACAGATTACTTAGTTTAAATTATTGTATGGACAGTAGGTTTTGAAGCTCTGATGAGCAAGCCACGAATTTTCCTCCCAAAACTAGTCCCCATCACCACTGTGCGAGAAACCTAATCTGGGAGCTTTCTACTTTGCCCCTTTCAATGATTCACAGCACATACAAGCTGGGAATATGGTGCAAGTGTTTGTTTAAGTATTTGGAGGTGTCTTGGACCATCAAAGGAAGTGGTGGTGTCACTGTCCCTGGAAGCATTCATGAGATGTGTGGATGTGGCACTGAGGGACATACTTCATGGGCACAATGAAGATGAATTGCTGTTTGGACTAGGTGATCTTACAAGTGTTTTCCAACCTTATTAATTCTATGATCCTGTGATTAGAGCAGTGGAAGATGTTCTGAGTACACCGAGTTACTCGAGGATAAGGGGCAGCTGTATCTCCACCAGGCAGTCCCGCAGCTCCCAGAGAATGCCCTGGATGGCATCAGAGGGAAGGTTCAGTAGCACAAAGTGCTATCAAACCAAGCACTGTATCTCATGGATAGCCTTGTGTCAGCTATGCCAGAGTGTGTTCTGCAATTACCCTCCTAATTTTTCTTAGGCTGATGAAATTAAAGCTGCTGCCCAAGCATTACCAGCGTAGCTGATAAAACAGAAATACTCACAACTATTAGAAAGAAAAGCTGTTAGAAGTTCCTTGCTGAATCACTCTGTCTATCTTACCTAAAATAAAAATTTCATGAATGGGAATCTCTTGCCACCATTTGAAAACAAACATGGCTTCAGACATCTGTTCACAGTTACACCCACTGGGTGACTGTTATGTTTGTGGTCTCATCACATAAGGCATGTTGAAATGGAAAAAAGTCATTCTGCTGCCATGTAGATGCATTTTTCCCTGGAAAAGTCTTTTTGAATTAGAAGCCAGGTGTGCATTGCCTTTCAGCCTGCACGTGGGATGTTGCAGGGAACGCAGGAAGATCGTTTTACTCTGAAAGCAAACAGTCTCTGTGACAAAGAATAGGCACCAGGTGGGATTTTTGAGATGCCCAGAGGACAGCCTGTGAGTGGTCACTTCTCTCATAGAATCATCAGATTGTTAAGGTCAGAAAGACCACAAAGATCGTCTAGTCCAACCATCAGTATGTCACACCATGCATGCTAATCATGCTCCTCAGAGTCACATCCACGCGGTTCCCAAACACCTCCAGGAATGGTGAGTCCACCACCTCCCTGGGCAGCCTGTGCTACTGCATCGTCACTCTTTCTGAGAAGAAATTTTTCCTAATATCCAACGGGAATTTTTCCTGGCATGACTTGGGGTCATTCCCTCTCATCCTATCGCTGTTACCTGGAAGGAGAGGCTGACTCCTACCTCACCACATTCTCCTTTCAGGCAGTTGTAGAGAGCCCCGAGCCTCCTCTTCTCCAGGCTGAACAATCCCAGTTCCCTCAGCCACTCCCCATGAGGCTCCTCACAGCTTCATTGCCCTTTGTTGCTAAGTACTGCTGCACAGTGGGCTGGGCTGAGTTGTTGGTGCTTGCAGAGATTTGTGTCCCTTTTGCAGCTTCCAGGTCATGCTTCAGAGAAGCAGGTTTTGATTCTAGTGTCCCATTGTGGGTTAATTTGGTGTCACAAAACAGCTGGGAGGAGTCCATAAACCAAAAGGGCATTTCTTATATCGCCTCTCTGCTCTCAAGGGAAAAAGAACAGTAGAAGCACTGATGAGAAGGGCTTTTTACAACATCACTCTTTCTCCCCCACGAAAAAAATCAAACAAGAAAGCCAAAGAAAAATCATCCAAAAAACCCCTAAGAATCCCAACCAGTCAATGACATACATAGATGAGCTGCCTTCACACGGTACCTGTCGGCTCAAAGCATGTTTATCTGCCTTAATAGAACAGATCTACAAATGAAATGATATGGTTAAAACAAGGTCATTAAAATAATTAAAATCAAAGGTGAAATCATTAGATTTCAACTCAGATGCACAATAATTATTGGTTAGCCTTAGGGAGATGCCTTGGGCTGCATCAGCTTCAGCACCTCGCATAGAGCTACCAGGAATTGCAGAGGGACAGCGTGATGGAGTGTGTGGCAGTGGGGGATGCCTTCTTGGTTATTCTTCTGCAAAGTGCCCAGATTAATGGAGCTAAAATGTTTGAGCTTCCTGCAATGCTTTCATGACACAAATAAATAAAACAGGAGTGCATGCCAAGCATTACAATTACTATTTCTAACTTGCCCTACAACTATCGCCTCTGACAGTCTCTTGTTCTGTCCTTGCAGTATGTGTGGGATGCAAGTGAGCTCTTCTTGTTCAAGTCATCCATTGCCTATGCCATGAGGAAATACTTTGCAGATGTGAAGAAACAAAATGTTGACTTCCAGTGAGTGGTTTTCTTACCCCTGCCGGCTGTGTCTGTATTGCTGGCTTGCTAGCAGTATGAATTGTTGGAGTTATTAATTATTATTTCTGTTGAATACTAAGAGGAAAGGTGATAATGACAATGTCAAACATCAGCTGGTTGTAAAAGGCAAAGTTCCAGCTTCTTTACATACTGTTCCTTCTCTTCCTGAGAAGTCTGAAGTTCAGAGCAGTGTGCTGAAGTTAGGCTGCTTATCAGATGGAGAAATGAGCCTTGAGAATTTCTGCACAATGCAGATATAAGAATATCACAGAAGAGATACTGATTTGAAAAAAATCTGACAATATATATTTATGAGATTGTATATTGAGAAGTTTTGGGCCAAGGAAAGATAAGCTTTTTGAACATAGTGCATTAGAAATCTATGCAGACTTATGAATCTTACCTGGGTTTGTTTACAAACATCAAATCTATCATCTGCGACTGATTTCAGTAAGACAAATACCCTTTTTCTTAGTCTCCTGAAAAACTACCAGGTGCTATCTACTTAAACTATTTGGTATTACTGTATAGAATATTAGACATATAATTTGCGGGATCTATACCTAGCAGAATATGAGATTTTTTTAGACTTGATACTCCATACATCACCTTACTTACAAAACCCATCCCAAACACTCAAGAGGTCCAAACATTCTTGTTCTGTAGCTGATTGTGTGCTTTAGGAAATTATGCCAAGTATTGTCCCAGGTATGGGAATAGACTCTCTCCATCTAAAGGTACTTCTTAGCACGTAGAAAATGAAATTATATTATAATTTTCAATTCCAAGCTGAGATCTCTAGGAAGTCTTCACTTGGCACAGACCAGCATTGCCTGTCTAATGCAACCCTTCCTTTACCTGAATTTAAAGATAATGTCATCTCAACAGTGAAGAAACCTTTATCTTCTGTTTCTCAATCAGGGTTACAGACATTCATGTTGGGGAAGAGACACGAAGAGTCTCCTTCTACCTTACAGTCAGCATGCCAGGTAATGTCAGTGATATTGTGCCCAGAGCTGACGTGGAAAGTGCCATCAGGTGAGATTTTCATTTCTGGGGGAAAAAAATGTATGTAAGGGTGGAAGGAAAAACAAAGCTTAAATGTAATGAAAAAGAAAGTGAGATAAGAAACTCAGTTCTGCAGTTTGCATGGAAATATTGGGATGAGAGAAAATGTTATGACAGAAGGAAAACAATCCATCTATCTGATGGTATCTTGGACAGAAGCCAATGTAAAAGGCTTCAAGGGGCTTGTAAAACTGCCATAACACACGTAATTGCATCATACTTTGCCAGGAAGTGTCATTGCTCAGATTCTAACGGGAACTATCCTATATTCTGAAATATCGGAGCATGGTAATGGTGTGTGCATTCACAAGCGCATGAATGTTTTTTCCTCTTGTTATTGAAAAAGCAGCGCAAAGTTTATTCTTTGCAAGGACTGAAATGATGCATTAGAAAGAAAGCCAAATGTATTTGTTCAGAGAGAAATGAAGAGGTCAGAGCAAGAGCTAGTTCCCACTTACGGGTCAATGAACAGCTTTTTGATAGCACACTTTGACACAACTGTAAGTCACTGCAGTAAAAATGATAAGTAAAACTGCAAGAGTGCAGCTGGTCATGGATAAAATACAGGAGTAAAAGAAGAGGGAACAAATCTAAAAGTAGCAACAATATAAGATGGCATTGAAAAAGTAGTTAGAGGAAGTAGTGAATCAAGGGAGAGTACAACCAGGGAAGTATTGTCCAGACTGAACTGACAGAAGCAGAGGTTCAGGGAAAGACACAGAAAAGACAATGGGGAAAGTGTTCAGGGCAAGAAATATCATGGATCATGGTTGTGGAAGGCTGCAGGATGGGGATAGGTAAGAAGGCAAAGCTGTGATTTTCTGTCATATAACCAAGCTAGTTATGGGTAAACAGAATGAGAAGCAAAGCACAAATAGAGAATGAGATTAGAAAGCTGGTTGCCTCATTTTGATAAGCTGTTCGATCTGGTTTTAAGAGCTTAGGCAGTGTCTGAACATGTTACTTAAGCTGAAGCGGGTTAAGGGCTTAAGTTATCGTGTTTGTTATCCACCAAGCTGTGACAGAAGGAGTATGGGGCTTAGCAGTACCTCCTGCAATCAGCTGATTAGTTCAGTGGGAGCTTAGCATACTGGAGAATTATAAAGGAACAGAAAAATGTTTATTTCCTCCAAATAAACTTTTAATGTGCTCTTGATGGCAGGATGTCTCGGGGACGAATCAGTGAGGCTTTCAGACTGGATGACAACACGCTGGAGTTTGAGGGCATATTACCAACCCTGGCTGCACCTTATGAACCACCAGTCACCACCTGGTTAATTCTGTTTGGGGTGGTCATGGGTCTGATTGTCATTGGATTTATTGTCTTGATCATCACTGGTCAGAGAGATAGAAGAAAGTGAGTGGTGTTTTTGATACTATGATAATGGCTGCTGGGAGAAGACCCCATGGCTAAAGCATCAGGGTGCTTACAGATGAGCCCTTCCCTACCCTTCAGCAGTGATGGCTAAAGGTTCATCTCTCTGATGAACATGATGGCTTTGGCAGTTTAATGCAAGTTCCTTTTCATCAGCATTTTAACCATGGCAGCTAAACATGCCATGGCTGCAGAGCTGTGACATGGCCATTCTTCTGCCAAACCTGTTGCAAGGCTTGTGGAGAGCCTGCTTGGAGCACAATGCCTGCTTCAACGAAAGGTTTTACCCACATTTGTCAGCACCTGCAATCCTCAGAGATCTCATTGGAGGTTTACCAGGGATGCCATTTCTCTTAAAAATTATTGCATTGACGCAGGTGTATTTGGATTGTTTTTTTATGTCTCCCCATTAATGGGATTTCTGAGAATGTAAGTTGGCTTCCTACAGTTCCCCTTAGAACAAAATCACTTTTGATATAAATATTCCCAATTAAGAATTCTGTTATTTACAATAGCCTATTCTGGGGATCTGGAAGGACTTGAACATCACAAGGGCTTGTAAAATAAAAAGAATTTTCCTTACAGGAAAGCAAGAGAAAGAGCAGAAGCAGGATCAAACCATGAAGTGAACCCTTATGCTGAAGATGGAAGAAGCAACAAGGGTTTTGAGCTATCTGAAGATACACAAACATCCTTTTAGAAGACATGCTATCTTGTTTTTGTTTTGTTTTTCATTTCACTTGCAAGAGTGGTGTCTAACAAGGACCAAAAAACTATGGATATTGTCAGACACAGTGACTTTGGGTGGGCAACACTAACTTAATCTGATGTTTATGTGGTAACTAGAAAGCACGCAAAAATGCAAGACTTTTATGTCCTGTGGCTTTTCTATGAATTATATTCATCATAGTACACACTGTCTGTGCTACATTTCATAGGTGCGCTGTGTCCCATTTATCTTTGTTTCCTCTGTAATGAGAGAAAATCTTGGAAGCATAGAGTTGTATATAGCTGAAGACAGATGAGAGTAACTCACATATTTGTGACAGCCCTGAGGAATATCTTGCCAGATGGAGAGCTCAGAAGTCTACCTAACAGACATTGAGAAAAAAAAGGCCACCAGAAAAATCTTGGTGATGAACTCAGTTTGGTATGATTTAAGAGCAGTTTTTGTACCTTCAGGAATTTGTGTCAATGTAAAATGGATGTTGAATGATGACTAACAAGCACTGGAACTTTGTTAGGAGGCTGTAACATAAGTTAGTTATTTTTTTTTAACTGGTTGCTGGGTAAGTACTGTAGAGGCCAAATAGCGTACGTTCCTTCATAAATAAATAAATACCTAAATAATCTGTGTTATGTTCATATGAAAACATGAAATAAATTTCCCTAATACTTAATGATTAGGAAGACAGCTATTGCCTCCGTGATACCAAATACTGTGTTACAAATGTGGCACGTTACAAATATGAATTGTACAATTACGTAGGTACTATTACTTACTATAGTAAATTTGCCATATTTACAGTATTGTATAATTCACTATTATTAGTGCTATAGTGTAATTATTATTACAAATGAGTATTTCACAGACATAACAGCAGCGTAGAATATCTTGAATTGGAAGAAACCCAAAAGGATCATGAAATGCTGTCACATAATTTTATATAATAGTTTTGAGAGTTTGAGAGTTTATTTTTATTTTTTGTAAATGTATGTGTGCATGTACAGGCATATGTTCATGCATGCAAACGTATACAAAAGAAAAGCCAGGCTTGGAACTGGGCAGAAAATAAGAACTCTACTTCATGGAAGTGTTTCTACATTTCATCACTTTGCACTGTTGCAAAGTTCAGAGCCTCCAAAATGCATAAAAAGGCAACCAAGAAAAAAGACATTATCTTCTCCTTGCTTTCACTGCATGTATTGGAAACTACAAAAAATGCTGATTTCTACACTGAATGTCTAACTCATATGCTTAAAGTTACATAAATGAATCCTCTGTAGTATTTTATCGAGGAGCATATCATGACTTTGTCATTTGTCCTGCGTTCCCCTTTGCATATGATTGTCCTGCACCTGTCTCTAGCCTTCATTTTCATCAGCCCATGTATTATATGTAGAATCTCAGATATGTCTCATGCACTTCACAAAAGAATTAAGAGGAAGGTTGCAAACAGACAATCTTAGCGCCATGCTCTAACAACGTATAAAATAAATATTAGTGTTACATGTTACCATTGGCCTTCCTACTATATCCTGGGGTACATCGGAGGAGGTGTGGCCCTCAGGGACAGGGAGGTGACTGTTTCTCACTACTCTGCCCTCTGCCCTAAAATCATCTAGTCCAACAACCAATCCATCAAACCATGTCCACTGACCAGAAATGACCAGAAACCTTGGGTGGAGATTAGGTACCCACAGATAGACCTCAATCTCTGTGATATCTTCTCAACTCCAGCTGACCTTGTGGTGGTAGCATCAGGAGGAGCAGATGCATTAATAAAACAAACAGCAGAGCTTCAGTCCAGAGGGACATGAATAAACTCAAGGACTGAGCCAAGAGAAACCTTGTGAAAATGAACAAGTGCAAGGCTGTTCTGCATTTGGTTGGAAATATGTAGCGTGGCAGCAGACTGAGGCTTAGGAGGGCCAGTCTGAACCTGGAAATGTAAAGATGTTTGTGAGGAGGGTATTACAGTGCTGGAACAGGCTGCCTGTCCCACGCTATGAGAGAGGCTGTGGAATCTCCATCTTGGGAAGTGTTCAAGACTCAAGGAGACAAAGACATGGCTCGTAGAGTGGTGAGGACAAGATGCAGCTGAAGATGATTCAGAATGGTAGGCAGATGAAAGTAATAGTTGCAAACTGTGCAGGCATATAAAGTTGTCTATACCACATATCTGATCACCAAAATATCCCCAAATCTCAGTACTTAGCTAGACCTTAAGATAAATAAATTATTGATATGTAATTCAACTGTATGTGTTTTACCCACTTACAGTACATCAACAGAAACAAGGAATGACAAAACGGGAAACAATGTAATTAGGCATCACAGACACCCTCAGATCTGTTTTCAAGATAAGCATTTCCATTACAACAAAGCACCCATTTCAAAGGAGAGAAGTTTTTCAGAAATTACTTTATTTCACAACTGCTTCATTTTTTTGCATGTATTAGATGGGCATTGTACTAACTTTAGATTCTGTTACAGTGATGAAACTTCAGATGTATTTGGTATATCCAGATGGAGTGAAGTTGCCTTTAATTAGCATAGTGCTATGCATTTTGAAAGTTGGGTGTTCTTATTTAACAGTTCAGTATTAATATCAGTAGAGAATGTTCTGCTGCTCAGTAGTAAAATATCTAGCTAAGCAATTATAGTGTTTTAAGGTTTTATTTTTTCAATTTTTCACTCTTAAAGTTTTATACAGACCTGCAAAATTTACCATTTATTATTGCAGTGACTACATGAAAAATGAAAAGAAAAATTTAAGTATGGAAAGAAGCAGTAACTCCCTAAGGAACTTCCTGTATGTAGTAGAGTTGCAAATACCTTAGGTAGGCAGCTTAGAATAAATTCAAAATCAGACATACACCCCAAGGGCCAAAATTAAAACCAATACTACTAGTAAAAAAATGGATGTAATATTTTACCAATAGTGATTTCTAAGTAATTGAAAGTGAAATAACTACCTATGTTGTTGTTACTTGCAGCAGTTCTGCATTTGACCTCAGGCATCAGCTTCAGGGAATTACAAAAGAAAGATGCATTCACATGAGTTGTGATAAACAGAAAGCCTACCTAGCATTTATTTCCTTGTTTACATTTCCAGATAAGGTTAAACAGTGATGATGGCTTGGAAACATGGAAGAAGTGTATATAGTTGCCATATATCTCAGTGCCTGAGGAGTCCTTTGAGACAAGGTGGACAGAATGAATTACATTCTTCCACAGCATCCTTCTAGATCCTGTCACCTGCAGAGTATCATAAAAGCTTTCCCCATATATTTCTTGCTCAAATCCCTAATTAAATTAGAAGAAGACTAATATATAGTATAACAGAGGTGGCTAATGTCAGGAAGAGTTCAGATTTCACTCTCTCACAGAAGGCAGGTGATATGGAACAAGTACACACAGTCATCTGTATGTGAATCTTCTTCAAGGCCTGCTGTCTTCTCTCAGAACCTCAAAAAATGATAAGAGCTGATGAAAGGCAGGACGCTTTTCTGGCAGCTGGATGAGGCAAAGATAATGGAGAAAGTTATTTAGTTTTAAATGCATGCAGAAATTTGGAGAGACAACAGTGCTTAAGGGACAAAAAAATTAAAGTTATTTTTTATGTTTTTCTTTTGTTGTGATAATTTATTCTTCTTTCTTTGAGTTAACATTCTTCTCAAATTTCTGCCAATAATATTTTAAAAGACTGTCTTCACTGTTATTTCATGGTATCACCAACAATATGCCAAAGGGATCTTTGCTGGGGGTGAGGAGCAAGTCATGGTCCACAAACAACAGATTAAAATTGAGCAGAAGAGAAACTAGAGTTGAAAAGAATCAAATCAAAGAATCATCTCAGGATAACATCAGCATGATCAGCATTTGACTCTTGGAAGACTCACAGATGGGATAGCACTCTCAATCTGTTCTAAGGGTGTGGTTTTTTTTCATTCAACTTTAGCTATCTAAAAAGATAGAGGTCACCTCTAAATTAATTAAATCACTTATATGTGAATAGAAATAACACAAATTCTGTGGTGGCTAAAACAGATGGGGAAAATGTTCGTGGGGAGGTACAACTAGTCATCCTGTAATGATAGGAATTTAACTGAGAATTCAAATTTTAAGCCAATAAATTAGTGAGAAGAATCTTACCCTGTGTATTACACTGCCATTGAAATGCATTTTAATGTGCATGCAGATACACATACCTCATGCCAGCAGTTGTACATTATCTGGTAGGTGATATCTGAAACCAGTTGCGGTCTATAAAGTCTGTATCCTTGAGAAACTTTCTCAATCACCTGCATGTTATCGTACAGCTCATAGGGCTGCTTTCCCAAAGTGAACACCTCCCACATTAAGATACCTGCAGAAGTATCCGTAGCAATGGGAAGCAAGAAACAGAAGATAAGAAATGAAAACCAAGAAATGTAAGAGAATCCTTCTTTCCCAAAACAGGATGCACATGTAACACATAACTGATCAGACTCCATGGAGAGTAATGTCCAGAAATACAACCATCCTCTTATGTGTGTATATGTACACAGGCAGATAGTGTTAGAGAAGGAAAATGACAGTTACAGTTATGCATATTTTTATAGAATAAAACATAATGAAATTTTTAATGATTTTTGAAGTGAGTGAGACATAAACTTTTTTGGTATCAGAAAGATTCCCAAATGCTTTGTGGTCTCTACTACATGTACATATGAATATGTGCTTCCACTGCATCAGTGGAGAGTAGTAAAATGAGCAAAGACCCTCTGAATGAACATAGTGTTTTCCATTGAAGTTAATGCTGATATTGAAATTAATGACAATAATGCCTGGAGTCAGGATTTCATCCATAAGAACAAAAAGAATTTTTTTCACCAGCCAATCCACTTTTTGATTTAATTGCATATATTATAAAAACCTTGTAAAGGTCACAATTGAGCTGTTTATGCACCAGTCACATTAACAATATTGGATAAAGTTAAAGATACCAGCTAAAGTTAAAGATAAAAAAGAAACATCCCATTTTGGAAGCACTTCCATCTGCTCTATTCAATCTCAAGGACAATGTGTTGCCAAACTTCCATCAAATCAGCAGCTGCTAACATCATCTTACCGCATGAGCAAATCCATGTAAGTGAATTTAAGTCTGCTGACAAATGGCTCCCCTTTCCTTTCTGCTTTTTTTTTGGACTTTTAGAAAGACTGAACAGACTCTGGGGATTTTTAAATCATAGCTTGAAAACCACTGAAGTGGAAGCTCAAATGTTTGAAATTCCTGCATAGAAAGTTCTTTCATAGAGCATTTCAGTGCAAATACATTTTGTTGTTTTTTTCCCCAAGATGCAGTGACCCAGATCCTCTGGAACAGCTGGCCCATGCACAGCATCCATTCTGGCCTCTTGGACTAATAGAACAGCTCTTTGATTTGGGCAGCTAAGGTTTATGTTCTACAGTCAAAGCCACTGTTGATCTCCAGTGTCCACGTTTCCCTTTAGTGTGGCGTATAAAACACACTTAAAGCACGTGGGGAGTGGTCAAGGTTTTGTATTCCTAGAAGAAAAAACCTTGGGCTAAAAACTCAAAAAAATCCTATTTTGATTCATAAAAACATTAAATGAGAGCATAAGCTGTAATTGCTTTTTTACATTATTTCAGCATGTGTCTAGTATTTTCATATACTAAGATAAGGAAATTCAAACATGATAACATATACTCATATGTATTTATATGCAAAATTCCATACATACCAAAGGCCCATACATCTGACTTGCTGCTAAATTTGGTGAAATGAAAAACTTCTGGTGCTGACCACTTCACTGGAAACTTGGTTCCTAGAGAACTTACATACAGATCATCCAGGACAAACCTAAAATGGAAGAAATGAACTTGGTTGTGGCTAGTTAAAGGAAAATTCTGGCCAGGAAAATCCCAGGTGGAATCCCAAACCTCCAAAGCAGATGCTGCAGAGACATTAGCTGTAATCAATAGTTCAGATAATTGTTATCAACATATTAGAGAAATAATCATAGAATCATAGAACCACAGAATGGCTTGGGTTGGAAGGAACATCAAAGATCATCTAGATCCAACCCCTCTGCTGGGGGGTGGGGGAGGCGTTGTGCTGTGCTTCCTGTTGCAAAGTCACCTTGTGTTTACCTTGTGTTTTTCAAGCTTGAACTTTCTGAGCTGCAGTATGTGGCCAGTGCCCATGGTTATAACACCTGACACTGATGGGATTTACTTTGTTTCATCAGCTTTGCATCTGCAAGCAGCCATAGTCAGCTTTTAGGTATCTCTTATCCACCTCATCATCACCAGACTAAGCAGTGTTTGTCCCCTCAGCCTCTCCTTAGAGGACATGATTCTGCTCATCCTCTCCCACTTCCTTCTACTGAGGCTGCTGATGCATGTGTTTAGCCCATGGATCAAGTGCATATCTTCTAGAAAATGCAAACTAAGATTTCCTTAACAAATGTGAGTAGCGAAATCTCAGCTGTGTCTAGCCTTTAAGCACTGAGTTTTTGAGACAGAAAAATGTCTTTATTGAACTCCATAATAGTTTAGGGACTAGTTTATGGATAGGAGACACAAAAAGCTGTAACACACTGTGGCTTAACTTTACTAATTGCATGTTCTTAGCTAATCACTACCAGTGAACTATAGATACACTAACACCGTAGCTCCACAAGGCTACCAGTTCTTTTACTTACCTTGTCATCCCGAAGTTAGACAGCTTCACAGTAAGATTGCTGTCAACCAAACAGTTCCTAGCAGCCTTTGGTAGAAAAATGAGAAAATGGATGAGTAGAAGAAGACTGAAGTGGAGGAAATAATGTCACATTGTAATTTCTATCCACTAACATTTCAAAGAGTAATGAAATTCTTTGAATAAAGCAGCTAAGTAGGAAATTGTAAGGGATTAGTAAGTAGCTCTCTCATTTTGCTTTTGACTACTGATTAAAAAACATTATTTATCATTACCTCAGCTTTACAAATAAGGATGCTGAGAGATGAGTAAATAGAGGTGAGGAACCCACATTCACCTGGACAGACAGCAACAGATCTAGAAACTAAACCCAGTCTTTCAAAGTGCATCCTTTTTTGTAGTCTCTGAATTTACCAAGGCATCAAAAGCAAGAAGGAAAATGTTGATTTGACTATCCACAATGCAGTATAAGCAGAGTGGAACAATGAAAATTTATATAAACAGCCTGACTTATGGAAGTTTCAGTAAGCATAGAGTTCTACAAATGATCACCAGAGAACACTTATCTAGAGTTGTATTTTCTGTCTCTGCATGCTCATTAATTTTTGTGACACACTTTGAATCTACATCTTGAAATCAAGCTCATGTTTAATCTCTGTCTTCCTGTGGTGTACATGGTGTATGCCTGTTTTCAGAGATTGATTTTGTATTTACTACTTGAACATGCTACCCACGTTGTGTCATTCCTTATTTCTGAAGGACAGTGTAAAAATTAGTGATGTGTGGATTGAACAACTTTGTTTGCAAATAGAAACAAATGTTTGAAAGTGTCATCAAGACAGCATTTACAATAGTACTTGAGGAGATGAGATCCCTATTGGAAAATTAAGCAGATCTATAACATAAACTATTATCAAATATTCCAATATATTACTGTCTGGAGTTAGAAGTCAAAATACTGCTACTGGCTCTGAAATTTGGGTTTATTCACATTTAACAGAACCAAAAGTAACTGCTTATTTCCCTCTTATGCTACCATTTTTTATAAATATATTTTGTATAAAATTTGGTCCAGGACCTTGAAATGGCTGATCCTCACATTGAGAGCAACTTGAAATACTTTCTTGAAAACAGTAACTTATAAATGCATTTTAAAGAGAAGGCAACTGCAGACTTTCAAGTTCTTTTCCTGCTTGCAAACTCCCATTTATCCTAATAACATCCATACTTCATAAAAGACAAAAAGCTCCCAATTAGATAATTTAGAGATTTATCCCTAAAAACAGTGCCCCACATCTTTAATGCTGCACCTCTTTCTCCTGGAGGACTAGACCATGAGTTCAGATTGAACTTTTTGCTTTACTGACGCTACAGTTTTGCTTCAAAGTGCTGCATAAATCCCTTAACCTAGAGCCCAGACATGCAGGCAGCACAGTATGTAGTGCTGGGGACCTACTAGTCCAGCTCTGAAGCAGAGGTTAGCTTGTGGGCAGTGCTGTTTACATGTGGCTTTAAAGCTCCTAGCCCAGAGGTGCCTTGTACTGAGCCAAAGAGCCTCTGCTCTGCAGTCATTACACTTTTCAGGTGAGTGCCAAGTGAGACAATGCAGCCAGATGTGCTCCCAAACTATGGGACAGAACTGCCTCTGCCTTTCCTCTTTCACTTCTCCTGTGGGATAGCTTACCAAATCCCTATGTATGAGCTGACAGCTCTCCAGAAAAGCCATAGCATCACAAACATCATAGCAGATTTCCAGAAGCTGAAGGGGCTGTAATTCCTTCCCATGAATATGTAGGTAGCTGAGCAAACTGCCATTTGGCATATATTCCATCACTAGATAGATGGGATACAATTTTGAGCATACTCCATACAGTCTAACAAGTTTGGGATGATTAAGTTTCCTGAAATAAATACAAATAAAATAGTAAGAGAAAGAATATATATAATTGACCATTCAGTAAATTTATTTCTTCAAATATTAATGCAGCATTCTCTGAGAAATTCTTGAGAATGAACACAGTCTTATCTTAGACTTTAAAGTATTCCTTTTCAAAAGAAACTGAGACTCCTGCTCATTACTGTGAACCTCAGTACTGATGGTAACTAAAAGGAGTATTGATGACGTATCAACACCATAGTCAAAATCTCAAATAGGATTTAGTGGAGAAAATGTACAGCCCTATTGGTGTGACAAAATGGAACCGAGTGGGCAGGGTGGTCCGTATACTTATAAGTTTTTCACTAAAACCATGCTGCAAAATTTTCAGATTCAGAACAATGATTGTATCAACTAGTTGACAGGGAGGGAGGTAGTGCATGAGTTATCTCATTCAGGACACTAGATAACTGAAATGTTCTTGAATTCATGTGCTTAATATCATTTCATGGAATTTCACTGGACATTCTAATACTATTCCTCTTTGGATTCAGAGACTAATACTTCAAATCACCTCTTTATATTGTTGATATTTTACAGTCATTCACTGCATTCCTACCTGCAGGATGGCAAGAACAGCCTTAAAATCATTTCTGCATATGTGCTAAGGACAGTAGTTTTAAGTGACCTGTGTGGAACCTCTAATGTTTTGGAAGAGATGTTAGCTGCAACTTTTTGTAGGTGATCCCACCAGTTCGTGTGAAATTATTTTGGTAATACTCCAAATGTTCTACGTGGCTACCTATTTAGCCTGTGTCTAATGTACTTAACATTATTTAAGGCTATTTTTAAGAGGAGATTCTTTTTCCGGTGTCTGCTTTGCATTACTGATTAATGTTTGGAGAAATCATTGTTTCCAAATACGTAAGCAAGGCTTACATCATGGTCTGAGCTTCTTCTATGAATTCATGTTCTGACATTACTCCCTCTTTAATCATCTTTACAGCCACATCATATTGTCCCTTCCACTTTCCCAGATGCACTGCTCCAAACTGACCATTTCCCAGCTCTCTCAATGGGACAATTTCTTCTCGCTTCAGCTCCCAGATTCCTAGCAGGACAGAGAAATTTCCTTAAGCAAAAAAATAAAAATAAAATGCAAGCAAATAAAAAGAAATAAACAAATGTCAGGTGTACTGCTGCTGTTTTCTCTGAAGGGCTACAAAATCATGGTGCACTGATGTAACATACTCATCTCTCAGTTTTGTGTTTGATGGACTTCCTACTAGTATTGTTTGCTAATGCTTAGGTCTAAGCCTTATAAGTTTTGCATCAAACGATAAATATTCCTATAGGGGATTGAAAAACAAGTATGATTGTGCCAGTTAATATTGCAGAGGAGGAAAAAAATGGGAAACTCACCTGATCTTTCATGTTCAATATAACATTTCACACAGAGTGTCTTAAAAAGATATAAAATAAATGTGATGTAGGCAAACTAAAATGGCCACAAAACAATAAGTTCAAAGATTCTGCTACTTTTCACAAGTCTGAAAGAAGTAAGTCATAATTTTCTTGTCTTGTTTTTATTGGTTGCCAAGACTGATGCTATAAAATTATTTTCCTACCATTTCCCAATGAAGCTGTCGCTGGGACCTTATTTATTTGCGTAGATACCACATGCCGGAGCCTTGGCACCATACCTACAAACAAAACCCATTCAATATCTCAATATATAAATAACTCCACTGAATCAAATAATATACAGGAAATTAATACACAATCACAAACACACATACCATATTCTAATCATCCAGGTAAATACAACAGTCCTTAGCAGCTTCATCACGCCACAAGACTAAGCACTTCAGGGCATTCTAAACATTTTTTTAAACAAAATTTTCTGCATAATACCTCCTGCAGAGGTATTGCAAGAAGAGCCAGTAAAGTTTTAGAAAGCACTGTATAGCAAAGCAAAGCAACTATTTCAATTGTGAATACAGTATCTCAGGTCCCACCCAAATTCTCCTCATTGCCTCAAAATTTAGAATATTCAGCATTGGAAGTTGTTTGTGTTATCTCTGAGGAGCACAGAAGACTAAGCCACAGCCAATCAAGTTGAAAGAACACAAAGGGTTACCTGCTGAGTTGTGCTGGTGGTAGTGTATCAGTTTGGGAATTGATTCAAAACACTGATTTTCAGTGAGGTAATACTTATTCTCAGGGGTTTTGTGCACATGGTAATGTTTGACTGTTCCTTTTTTACTTCTGAAAAACACAATGTAGTATTGTGTATGTTAGAGCCTTGCAAAGTGCCTTCCAGCCCTCACAATGGCTCTACATCTAATTCTGAACACCTATGAATAAGAGGACCACAGTTAGAATTAGTTCTACTCTGCCCCAGAAGTCAACATTTTCACCTCTTCTTCCACTTTCCAGTTTCTACCAAATGCTTCCCTTCCCTTCCCTTCCCTTCCCTTCCCTTCCCTTCCCTTCCCTTCCCTTCCCTTCCCTTCCCTTCCCTTCCCTTCCCTTCCCTTCCCTTCCCTTCCCTTCCCTTCCCTTCCCTTCCCTTCCCTTCCCTTCCCTTCCCTTCCCTTCCCTTCCCTTCCCTTCCCTTCCCTTCCCTTCCCTTCCCTTCCCTTCCCTTTCCTTCAAGAGCCAGTTCAAATAACCAATATGACCTGAAATTGTTTGTGGTTCACCTTCAGCACAACTCAGAGATTTTGTTGGAGACAGCTCACACCCAGTATAATTTCCATTGCATTCTCATCGAAAGGATACCCATTTTTTGAATACTCACTCATGAAATTTGCTGAGTACAGACACAGTATAAATTCCTGCTTGGCTAGATTTCCTCACCACAAAAGCACCTTCTTTCCCCTAAATAAAAGAGAAGAGAAAGAAGGGATAGAAGAAAAGAAAAGAAAAGAAAAGAAAAGAAAAGAAAAGAAAAGAAAAGAAAAGAAAAGAAAAGAAAAGAAAAGAAAAGAAAAGAAAAGAAAAGAAAAGAAAAGAAAAGAAAAGAAAAGAAAAGAAAAGAAAAGAAAAGAAAAGAAAAGAAAAGAAAAGAAAAGAAAAGAAAAGAAAAGGAAAGAAAAGAAAAGGAAAAAGAACAAGTTACCAGAGTCTATGAGGTTGGGATTCACCTCACTGAACTTTAGACTTCTACACTGGAATGTCCATAGATAAGAAAAGATGTGACTCATCTGATGCCTTTTAAGAAGTACTTTAAGACAAGACAAACTATGCCTCAGAAATATTTATTTCTCCCCATAAAAAGGAGGTTCATAACTGGTTGTGGTACCCCAGTGTAGATGTTTAGAATTAGGTGAGTTGTACTCCATCCCAGCCTTGAATCAAACAGTGTGCCATTTTGGTTTGACACAGGCACAGATTTACTGCAGGGTAGACAGAGGGTAGTTAAAGTTTCTCCTCCCTTGTATCCCTTCCAGAGGCAGTCTGTGACCAGACACTGCTCCATACATTCCATGTGAAGAAGTTCTTTCTCTGCTATACTTAGTAGCTTCGTATAATTCATTAGGCCAATCTCAGTTTTTCTTGCCAAAGTATTTCTGAATGGTAGAATAGCTAGAAAGATTTTCACTGTGTATTAATATA
Source organism: Coturnix japonica (assembly GCF_054131305.1). Taxonomy (NCBI): domain Eukaryota; kingdom Metazoa; phylum Chordata; class Aves; order Galliformes; family Phasianidae; genus Coturnix; species Coturnix japonica. The sequence goes on from NC_140663.1 coordinate 111,828,811, forward strand.
TTTGGAATATTTATTTATTTATTGGTGATATTCCAGTCCTAGCTTTCACTACCCACTTTTACTTCTGTTAACAGCTTACCACACTAGGTTAGATATTCCGTTTTTTAGAGTTCAATTTTGGGGTGTACAATCTGTTAATCTGTGCAAGAGCAACAATGCCTCCAGATATTTTTGGAGATCTATTTATCAATACTAATGGAGTACAAGAGCTTCTAGCAATGTGTTATGCAACAGCTATTTGAAGAGCATCAGCATCCTCTAGCTACACAGTACAGCAAAGACCAAAACTTTTTGTTGGCTGCTCATATCCAAGCAATAAGGGATATGTAGTACCTTCTGATAGAGCAGCTGCTCAGACTGGGCGCGGGAGATACCAGCAGCGTACCAACTGTAAGAGAAGTATTAGGCTCATTACGGACAGGTTAATTTCTGAGCAAGGCACAGCAACCTCATGAAAAGTTCCATACACTGTAAAAAATGCTTTTAAAAGCTAGAGTTGGGACTTGTCCTGCATGTGTAATTTTAGGCCATGATAAGAGAAAAACCACTAGTTAATCTGGTTCCAATGGACTTCTATAACCTTTAGATATCTGGGCCCATGCTGTGACTCTGGCTTTTTACAGTAAACCCTTACAGGCAGATCCTGCAGTCCTAAAGTTCTATCAGGAGCTCTACCAGAAGTAGCTTGTTTGTTCTGGATCAGGACATGTCCATTTCCCCAACAGCTGTGAGCTGCATAATTTCTCCTTTGATCTTCTGTTTTTCACAGTATTTGAGCAAAGTGAGAGGTCCCCCATGGTGGAAACAAGACAAACATGTTACATCAGATCATTCTGGGGAGCTCACGTAAAGCCTTTTTAACAAAAGTTCATTTTATGAAGGATCCTTTTATTAGTGTAGGAGACTGATTTGTCCAAACACTTGTCTTTCTCCTGTCTAAAACCAAATTCATTCCTACTGGTGGAAGCCCGTGACCAGTGATGCTACTGATGACCTCAAAGCTGATGGCACAGAGAGGTGGTGGATGTCCTGTCCCTGGAGACATCCGAGGTCAGGATGGACATGGCACTGAGCACCCTAATCTGGCTGTAGGTTTCCCTGTTCATTGCAGGGGAGTTGGACTAGGTGACCTGTAATGATTCTACAATTTTATATATCTAATTGTTATTATGAATTTAACATAAGTATATGGAATGTCATTGTTCCCTGTATGGGTAGAGTGGAAATACAACTTCCACCTGAAGAATCTCTCAGTTATCATGAAGATATATCCTACATACTCACTCATGCTGAGCCATACTCTGTTCTTCTGCTGATGTGTTCTCACTGACACTTGAGTTTTCCCTACAAAGACAAAACAATACACTGAAATGATGAAAAACTAGTCATGAAAATTGTTTTCCTCAGGTTAAATGCCACACTGCATATATTTTTGAGTAACTGTTTCTATTGTGCCACGTTCTAAGGTGAATATTCAAAAAATTGAGACATATTTACTTCTCTAGATTTTTTTCTGACTTGCTAAACACTTAGGCAACCTTTTCCTGCCACTATACAATGTGTTGGAAAGATAAATATGCTCTGTACATGCTGTAGCAAGTAATGAAACTACACGTCTTTACTGAATTTATGAAGAGATTGCATCTACCACTTCAGAATTTACATGGAAGACTTCCTGAACTGTACAACGCTAAACTTCCCAAATAAATATTTTTAGCATGACAGGCAATAGAAAGAATTCTAAAACAAATTATTGTGCAAAAATAACAATGATTGCACTTTATGCTGCCTTTTACAGAATGTTAAAAGAATGGTGGCTTTTTTGTTGTTGTTATTGTTGTTTTGTTTGTTTTGTTTCGTTGTTGTTTTTAAAGTAAACATCTAGATCCTATCTAGTATGGTTTACTATAAGAAAATCTGTGAAGCTTCTTTAAGGTTTTCATTCAAACACTGACACACACTTAGTGCTTACAGTGTCATAGCATCTTGCCATAAAGAAAATTCATGACTGACTTACAATAAAGTTGGACTCATGTTGCTTTGTACTGGAATGCTCCCATACAAACAAATGCATGAGCATGCTAGCAAGGCTGACATTTTAAAACTGAATTCAGAGTACAAAGACTGAAATCCCAGCATATTGAAGACAGTGGCAAAACCCTACTGCTTTAAATGAAAACAGGTGATGGGGGAAGAACTGATGTTCTTTGCATTAATGTATGAGTCAAGACGACAAACTGCATTTGATTCTACACCTTGTAGTAAATTATATGCTTAGTATTCAGAAGGTTATTTAAGAAAAAAAATATTCAAAAAAATTTGCGCAATCTTTTCTAGAGTGGTGAGGAGAGCATTTAAGCAGTGGATGGGTGCATAGTGATTCACCTCGGCTCATCATCATTCAGGAATAACTTTCTCAAGTAAGTGCTTGGTACAAAACCTTCATTCCTGCAAAATAAACATTTCACAGTTCAGCTATCGTATATGACTTCATCTTAAAACTGGTCACTTAAAGTAGGAAAAGGGATTAATCAAATATACACTTGTTATAATGCCACAAACAGAAATGCTCATGGTTAAAACATTCCTGCTTTTTTTACATGACATGGAGAAAATGCAGAGGTAATTTGTTTTAGAAGACTATATTTCAATGAATTATGCTTTTCACTGTTCACTGAAATGGTTTATTTCTCGGCGATTGGCATCATCATAAGGGAGACTGGAATATCTGTTCAACAATATCATTACATACCATCTTCATTGCTGTGAAAAAGGATGCCAGTGACAAACAGGCGCCAGCAGAGTATCCAAGGTCAGACACAGAAAGTCAGCAGGTAGGCTCAGCACTCTTTCCCACACAGTGCCAGATGTAGTTGAGAAGCTAAGCTAAGTCAGTATGGGCAGCTGAGCTAGCATATGAAAGAGCTGGCAGCATGGCACGTTGGACTAAGAGGACCCATAGTCATCTACAGTGGTAAGAGAGTGGGTTGTAGGCTGTGCCCACCAGAAAAATAAAAAGGGGGAGTAAGGTGTATATTTGCATAGGAATGGAGACAGAAAGGAGGGGTTTCTTCACCACAGATCTCAGTGGAGCAAGAAGAAATCCAAGAATGCATGAAATCTGAAACAGGTAACTACCATCTGTTTGTTCCTACTACATTCAAAACTCCAAGATCTTTGAAGTTTCCAAACAGAACTTTAAGATTTTGCTGTTCTATATATGGAGTTTGGCCTTGCAGAATTGATGCTGCAAAAGCCTCAGTTTTACTATAAATGCCCCCTATTCTCTTGATTTCTTTTTGCTCCTTCATTCACCTCAGAACCCTCTGCTCAGGTTCCATCAGCAGAGCTGCCTGTATCATAAGCATTTGCATAGCCATCAAATTTCCAGTGATGACATTTAGCAGCAAATCTCAGCTTACTGATTTATTATTGTCTTTGAATTGCTGGGGTTGTGTGCTGCTTTCTTAACACAAACAGCACGCCAATCTTGTCAACTATAAAATACAGACACTTTAACTTAAGGTTGATTTATTTGTTTGCTTACTTGCAGATGTGAACTTAATCAGAGAGTTATGAGTGGATCAACTAATTCCATTCTGCTCCAAACCAGTCTGGATGTTCCTTTGCTTAAAAATTCTTCCCTTCCACATTTCTGTCATGTATGTAAAATCAAATTCAAAGAGCATCCATCATGAGACAGACAAGAAATAGTATCTCTTCCAGGCAGCTCCTGTTTGTTGTGTTGCCTTTGTCTCCAGCATACTCTGAAAGATGTTTCTTATTTAATGACTTGGGAAGCAATTTTCTTTTCTGCCCCAGCTGGATATTAATGAAAAATGTTGTATTTAAAGCAGTCAGAGGGGATTCTTGCAGTTGTGAACCTCAAAGAGAATAATTTAATGATTCTATTCTGTGCTGGATGGAACTGTTTCATCAGTTCTCACTGGTCTCCCATGCTGCCACTGATATTGCAATAGTGACAGTGTTGGTCTAAAGATGAGTTTTACATACATGAGAGGCAAAGTCTGTGAGGAGAGATGTTATCTTATTCACTGAAACTAAATTGTTGGAATAAATGTCCAGCTTCAGAGTGCACACGACCTTCTTCAGGCACATGTCAGAATTAAAGCCACTGGATACTACAGGCAGTGACTGCACACAGGCAGTGACTGTACTAAATCTCACCCAGTCTGGAAGCCAAGGAGGATAATGAAAATGGAGTTGTACAAAACACAATGAGGCTTCTGTAAAAAGGTTTAAAAGCTACTAACAGTTCCAAGCTAACACTAGCTCTATAGATCCTGTAAGGTACCAGGACTGCCTGCAACGCTGTGCACATGGGTGAGACACGTAGAAGATCATGATCATGGAAAAGAAGTATGGTGCAATGTGTACTTACCCTTCCAAATCTCTTACTTTCCACCAGGCAAAATCTTCCTCTTGCAATACATGGTATTTATTGCTTTTGACAAGACGGATAGCTGAATTTCCTAAGGGTTCATAGTCGCATTGGGCCACAGCCATATTTAGAATTCCCTTGTTTGATGATGCAACCTGAGGCAGGCTTCTACGTCTCAGCTTTTGAAGACAGAAGAAGTAAAATAATAGAGAGATACAGCACAGAATACAGTAAGAAAAGATAAGCAACATACACAATCACAGGTATCTTCAAAATGAATGACACTGTTAAACAAATTAGTCAAAGCTAATAAGATAGATAGACACAGGCAAGTACCTTTTTTTTCTCATTCATGTAGGACATTCCAGAAACTGATGTCCATATTTGTGAGACAGTTAAAAACAGAGCCAAAATCTATCACCCATGGAGTGCAGGCTGACACAGCTGTCAACAGGAAGTTCTCATTAACAGGATGACATAATAGACTACACTCCTACCAAAAGCCTAACATCATCTGAAGCTGACAGCATTTATTGGGCAATTGCAATACATGTGCATTAGACACCATGTGAGCAAACAATTTTACTATAACTAAGTGCATTTACATCCTTTTGTATCAGAAAATTCCAACATAGCATCACAGTACTATAACTTACATATATATATTTTAGTGACTGTTGATCAATATTAATAATTACCATAAAGCATAAGATACATTAATCAGTCATTTCTACTAATCCCTGAAAGAAAAAGCTATACAATTCTAAATTGTCCCCTCATTATCTTTTATTGACCATCTTGTATGTTTCTTTGCTAAGCTTCTTAGATATAAGGAACCCCACTTCTTGGTGACAAACCTTCTCTATGCAGATTTAAACAAGTATAGGTATATAGGATTCCTCTTTGACCCACATCTTCAGGTGAAATGTGCCTTCCTACAGAAGTCTGTTTCTACCTATCACTGCTATTTGTTTAGGAGGTCTATAGAAATAACTTGGATGAGAAGCCTGACTTTAAAGTTAGTTTGCATGACTCTAACTATAGGCAAAAAGGCATCTTAGACTTAGGCATTGAAATGCATTTAGAAATTAGAGAAATGTCATAACTGAGAAAATCGAGGCATTCCAATTCTGTAAGAACAGGGAAAACTACACGTGGAACACTGTCAGCTAAAGATGGGGGGAAATAACAAAGACTCAGAATAAGAGGCTCCAAGTGCCAACTATTTATCTCATGCAATAATTTTATATTGAAAAGCACCATAATGCAATATCAATATCAAAATGCAGGTAAGAATGTCAAGTGTTCTGAAGCAGGCTGTGATTCCTTTAAGCCAAATCTTAGCAACCACGGCACTGTGTGCTTGTTTGCTTCATCTTTATTGATATTTCTTTACTTAATTTAAGCAAAGAGAAACCAAGAATCCAATTGATTGACTCCATGGAGCCCAAAGATATGCAGGATTTTTCTAGTAAACACACCGAGTCTCAAACTGATCTGACTGAGGTCCCATGGTGATGCTCGTCTGTCTAGAACAGAATCCTCATTTGCCTAGACTTAGACCTGTGATTCATCAAGCATTACTGCTTCAGCACAGGAAAACTAGTTCCAGTTGGCCATGTCTGACTACTGTGAAGGGGAGCTTTTAGCTTGAAGGCCTTTGTTAAAATTAGGCCTTAGGATGTCTGCTTGTTTTGTGGATAATGACAGAAATAGAGTGGCCATCAGAAAGATGGAGAAAACTATAATACATTTTCATAAAAGCATCTAGTAATTTTAGAGCGAGTAAATATTTAGTAAATGTATTTATGGGCTGATTTGAACCTCTGAGATCTGGCTTTGGTAATTTTTTGAGATTAAACTGTTCTTTCTTAATTCCCTGTTTTGCTTATGGAATCATCAGGTGTCATGCTTTGAGGGAGCTTTCATCTTTTTGTGAAACAGAAGAAAGTGCAAAGTGTTGGCCAAAGTAAATGGCAGAAATAATTATGATCAAATAAAGGAGTTCTGTTTTGTCCAACCAGACAGGGGAAAGATCCAGCCAAAGATGAGCACACCAGATTTGCATCTCTGGGTTTTACTGCTGGATTTGTACTTGTCTTTTGCAACATTTCTGGATGGACTTCTGCACAGCCTGGTACAGATTAATGTTTTGGTTTGTGTCCTTACATAATGTTTTCCATATCCAGCACTGGTTGAAAGCCCTAAAGCTTATGCTTTTCTAATAGTATTTGAATACACCTTGTTACTTCCTTTATGCTAGCAAAGATATTATTGTGATTTCCACATTGATGACTTTGTCAGCACCATCTAGAGATAGCTTTAGGGGACAAGCTGAGATTTAAGTGTGATGGGCAAATGTGGAATGCCCACTATCTGCTAAACCATGTTCCCACAGTACAACTGGAGGTATGTGCTGCTGCATCTACTCTTCCAAAAAAACTGTCCAAAAAATTAGCATGAGGAGATGTGTGTGCACTCAGTGGACTTCTACCTGACCTAGAAAAAGTATTTGACATTGCAAGGACATTGCCTGTCAGACACCAGCAGAGATGAAAGTGTTTCTAAGACAGGTAGATCCTGCTTATCAAAGCACAGAGGAAATGCCTACTGGTCCCTCTGAAGGTATGGTTGTCACTTGTGTTCTCTGTAATAGCACTACCCTTTAGGAATCAGCTCTTCTGTGGCAACAGTGCAGTGTTCAACTGATGGAAGGGACAGAGACATCAAAGGTGTAAGCTGTAAAGAGAAGAACTGGTGCCTCTGGTCAATTGAGGAAGGAGAAAAGAAACTAGACTTGCAGGGACTGGAGAGGCAAGGGATATGAAATGGGAGGTAGATGGAAGGAAGATTGGCAGTCCAGTTGTATCTTTGATGACCAGTTTGAGTAGGTGAAATGACAAAGTAGAATGTGCTGAAAGCTTATAGAAGTAGCTCTGAATCTAAATATAGACTGCTGACAGCTCATCGTCATGAAAACTCAGTATTAGCCTTCTAAATCCAATCTGTATGATACAGCTTGGGGAAATGAAATCAAGTTCTTCTAACCAGATGTGGTACTTATTATATTTACTGCAACTGTTTTAGAAGTATCGACCTTAATACTGTCACGTTCCTGCATTTTAAACTTCCCTTCAAAAATAACACCTTTGAGATCAAGCAGATAATGAAAATAAATCATAAAAGCCTAGCAGAAGCCAGCATGTTCAGCAGAACATTTGCATGACTGATGATCTCTCCAGATAGACAAAGCATCTCTTGATGGAAGCCAGGCAAAGCAGACCGCAGAATTCAAAACAAGTTATGCTGCTGCATGTTCACAATGCCATTATTTCAAATATTATTAACAGAAAAAAATACCAAAAGCTTCTTTGATCATAACCTGTTTTCAAGGCTTTATTATTATTTTTGGAGCTCCATTTTATAGCTCATGGTTTTGTCTTGTTTCTCAACACTATGCAGTTCTTAAAGTCCTAGTTGTTATGCCAATTGTATACATAAGAATTCAAGCTTTCCTTCTTCTTTTTTTCCCTTTGTTTTTTAAAATTTCTTTCTGATCAGCAAAGAGAAGCAAGGAAATGGGCACAGAGTGCATCCAAAAGATACAAACCACAAACCAGAAGACAAGTGAAAAGAAGGCAGGAGACACAATGTTTAAAAAAGACTCATGATTTTAAACCCAATCTTTCGGATGAGGTTGGACTGGTGATCTGAGAATATGCAGACCATTCTGCTAGCCCTTTTTAAAATAGATGAAGATCAAACAATATTTTTCTCTTCTATTTCCTTGCCATTTTTACCTTCACCTCACAAAACTTAGTAACTTGGCTGAGCAGTGAAATTAAGGTCAAAGGTAGTAGGATAGCCCCTACATTTGTATTACAGGAGAAACATAAGATACTCAGAAAATAATACCTCCTATTTATTGTCATGGAAACTGCAACAGATAAAAAGAGCACAATAACGCTATTTGATAGAGATACTTCTGTGCCATTTTGTCAGTCTGCCCCTCTGCTGCCATCTATCACAGAATATTGGCAAGAAGGTTCAACCTCTACTGCCATAGCACCAACAACTGCCTCTAATCTCGTGAGTCAACATAATAAAACAGGAAGCTTTATTTTCAGAACACCATAAATAGAAGAGAAAATAAACATAGAAACAGATCTTCCAGTCTGTTTTATTCCTATTCCTTTCAGCCTTTTCCTTTTTCATCAAGCTTGTTAAGTGAACTGGTAGTGGCTGAGGATTTCAGCACACTGAAGAAGGAGTTCTGTTCCTCCTCCCGACATGCTGCTGGACAGCAAATTGCAGTGCCTTGATCAACAACTGCTTGCATTGGTTTACAGTGATAGGATAAGGGGGAATGGTTTTAAACTGAGACAGGGGAGGTTTAGGTTAGATATTATGAGGAAGTTTTTCACTCAGACAGTGGTGACTGTAACAGGTTGCCCAGAGAGGTTATGAAGGCATTCAAGGCTGGGCTGGATGTGGCTCTGGGCAACCTGGTCTGTTGGTTGGCAATCCTGCCCATGGCAGTGGGGTTGAAACTAGGTAATCACTGTGGTTCTTTTCAACCCAGGCCATTCTATGATTCTATGATGACCATATATTAGAGACTGAGGCCAACTTCCAGTGACAGCCTGCAATTCTCTCACCTTATAGCACCCTCTATCATCAGTATATAAAGTATTTCTCTACAGTCTGATACTCAGAACTTTGACCTACCAGTGTTTGAGGGACTGGAGGCAGTGGTTTCACAGACCAGGTTGAACAACACAGAGTCACATCTGAAAGACAGGGATTAAAAAACATGCTGTGAATTTCAGCAAGAATTTAAATCTTGATGCTTTCTCATTTGCAGAACTATATAGTGGCAGCAACACTGACATTTCTTTTCCCTGTGATATAGAACTGCTTTAATTCAGTATTTTCCAACTTCCTCTTAATTCATCTCAGTATCTTTTAAAAAGTTCATAAACCGCTGTTCTCATCTATGCCAAGTGTCTGAAGTAGGCACTTGTAGTCTATGAAATAGTCATTAAGAATCCTGCTTTTCACTACCCAGAAGCCAGAAGACACAGTCTGTCTGGAGTTTCCTGTGCACAGGCAGTCTCTCCCTGTGCTCTGCATGTCTCCACTAACAACCTCAGGAACTCATTCAGGAACAAACATAAAGTAGACACAGCACAATATCTTGCACGCATTATTATCTCTGGCAGAAATGAAGCATTCAATGTATCAAAATACTCCTTGTAATTCTTCTCTTGGATAAGTCATCCATGGCTGACAGTGAGGTATTTCCTTGTTCTTACAACTGACTGGGGGTTTCATGGCCCTGTTGGCTCATGTAACAAATGCTTTGGAAGCTATATGAAGCTATTCAAATTACTGCTACAAAACAGCTGACAACTCTTTACATTAGTCAGTGTTCCTTAAACTGTACTAAGAGCAGATAAGACTATGTCTTTAATTCCAATTTTCAAAAGCAAATGCTTCTATGTTACTGGGAGTGTCACAGACACAAATCAGGTTCCAAACTACACACACGTACAGTTTCAAATTCATCTTTTAATTTTGGGTACTTGATGTCACAATCAAATTTTGATCATGACTGAAATTAGTAAATCTATGAGTGCTCTACATTCCAAATAATCCAGCTTAAAAAAGCTGAAACCTAAATATTCATAATTCACAGTTCTGTTTTCTGAACACGAGTTGAATTTCCCATTAAGCATGCATACAAACATGATGGAATTCCCTTTTGACAATATGAAATCTGGGAGGGTACTATTTTATAGATTTTCCTCTCTCAGTCCTCATAGATAAAATATAGAAAAACTCAATAATCACAACTATTTCTATAAAAATACTTTAGGAAAGAATATTAAAAGAAAAAATATCTATGTTTTGCAAGTTGAATCACATTGTTTCTACATGTCTGATCATGGGAACCTCATCAACTGAGGAGCTGAGCATAAAGCTACAATTATTTTGAGATCTTAAGCATAAAGAAGAAAATACTTCAATTTAGATTATTTTGGGGTAAAAATGTCACAGTCTTCTTTGATAAACACAACAGATATCATTTAAGTATTCACAGTGTCATAGAATTTTTGGAGTTGGAAGGCAATCCAGTCCAACTCCCTTGCAATGAACAGGAATACCTACAGCTTGGTAAGGGTGCTCAGAGCCCTGTCCAGACTTACCTTGAATGGATCCAGGGACCTCTTTGAGCAAACTGTTCCAGAGCTTCACCACACTTACTGTAAAAAACTTCTTCCTTATATCCAGTCTAAATCTCTGCTCTGCTCTTCTAGTTTGAAACCATTTCCCCTTGTCCTATCACAACAGACTCTGCTGAAGAGTCTGACCACTTCTTTCTTGTAGCTCCTTTTAGAAAGAAGGGGATGGGACAGATTCTTTAGCAGGGTCAGTATTAGTTCTCCCATTTGGATTTGGCATATAGTGAAAAGCATCTGAGACTAGGTAAATAGAAACAAAAAAAGACATTACATTTCTCCCAAGTCGTACATCCAGGAGCCGCTTTACAAGTCTGATTGCAACAGAGAAACCTCCCATTGGTGAAGAATCTTTTATGGTATTTGCTTAGTAAATTGGTATTTTCTTTAATTTCTGGAAAACATAAAAGAAAAAAAAAACAAGAAAGAAAACATGAAAATCTGCAACAGTGAAATCTTCATTTTGTTTAATAGAAGCAGCTGCACTCAACTGTGGGACCTCAGTGCTTACTGACTCTTAGCTCTAGACACACATCCTCACATTTCATTCTCCATACTGTTTTGTCCTCTATGATATATTTCTACCTCTTCTTTTGACATTTGGGTGTCAAGAAAGACAGTGAAGTTCCATGAAATAATCAATAGACGAAGTAGGATCCAACAGCTGTGGATCTTACAAAGATCCAAATCATGTATCTTACAAAGATCTCACAATCAATAATAAAAATAATGCAACATTTTTATATCAAAATATACTGAATATTTTCATAGAACTATCTATTTTAAGAAAACAACAATCTGTGAAACTCAGTATCAGATACTCAATACCTGAAACAGCAAATCCAATCTGTTTATCTGCTAAAATATATCTAACATTTAAGCATGCCAAAGGGAAATGCTAACAAAGAAACATTTAGTTTATAATCCAAGCATTGCTTTACTCTACAGAACTAGCCCTGGTGCAATTTTTGTGCTAGTGGTATATTAGTTCTGCAAGTCATAACAGCATTTTTTGCTTCAGAAGACAGCTAAAAGAAATGTAGGATGAGCTGAGTGAGACTTTAAAAACTGATTGCTTCTGGACAGGGTTCCAAATATCTTGAGCTGACCCATTTTTAACCCTAAATTTTTTGAACATGTAATAGAGGACAGAAAGTATCAGACACCTTTGGTGACCAGTACTTTAAGACACTTATTGAAAGGCATAATCATTGCAAACATATCACTCACACAATCTTACTCTTCACAAATTTTATTTCAAAAGATTTTACTTTGGTATATCAAAACCCTATTAACTTTCATTGGTTGGAACATATGATGAAAACATACTTGAAAATACCAGTGCATTTCAACTACCCAGATTTCAAGTAAGACTTGAACAGGTGAGAATGAGTTGCATAAAATAATAGAGCAGAGTACTTTCCTATCTCCCCTGAAGTTATTTGGTTATTTGCATACTCTGGCACACAAAGGGCAAGTGTTACCTCTATGCAAAGCTGCGAGCCACTTGTTCCGTCTCTCTTCATCAGGTGCATAGACATAGAGCAGGCCATCTTTGTACACAATCTGGAAGAGGTTGCCAGCATGGTGAGAATGTGAGACCCAAAATCTTTCTGCCAAAACTTGGCAACCAAAATTAGGCTTTGAAGATTCTCTGATATCGAACTTCTACAACTTACTAATGTTTCTTGGAGGTTGTATATGGTACTGTCATCACATAAGCCTTGCGTATACCACCTTAACCACTGTGGATCATATCCAAAAGAACCACTGAAGACAAAAGGGGCAGCATAGAATATTTATAGATAGACCTGTCTTCTATATACAAAAGACCTTACAATTCACAAAGAAACTCATTTTTCCACTTCAGTTTTTCCAGACTCCTCTTCCAGCTTCTGGCTGCTGTTAGACAGGCCAGTGCCTGTCACCAAGTACTCAGAAACAAATACTGAGGCAGAATAAAAGCTTGGGGCAGTTTTGGATCAGGGAATTCTGATCTAAAGGTGATGCATTCATACTCTGTTGCCTTGGATATGTTAGTTCAGCTGTCTTTGAAAGCAAGTAACTAGTATCTACAACTTCCCACAGCAAGTAACCCAATAAATTAGCTATACAATATGAACAATCAGCTTATTTTTCTTGTGTTCAACATACTTTCTGCCAGCTTCATTTCATTCCTACCTAATAATTAATAGCATCTGCTTTGCTGTTTGGGTGATACTTAGTATAGGTTGTGTGTGTGTGAGTGTGTGTGTTAAGTCCAGGGCTTCCTTTCCCTTGTGTACATTGCTTTTCAGTCATCTGCAATGCATTTCAAGTATTGCTTTATTGCTTTGTTTGTACACTGAAGAGCACTTGTCATTAAATGTGTACTCTGTCTCGTAAACATACCAGGCTGATCAATCCATTTTCTGGCTCTTTAGTTAAATGGTGGAGCTCTGTGAGCTTTTCTCTTTAAGGCATGTTATCCAATCCACTAGACACTTTGAAGCCTCCCCTCTGACCTCCCATCAGTTTGCAACATCTTTCTTAAATTAGAGCCACCAGAACTAGACTCAGTATTCTCCTGCAGTTCACAGTACTGTCAAAACAGAGGCAGTACAGCCTGCTTGCTTTTATTCAATGTGTGCCTCTGTCAATGTCTAAAGATGCCATTAGCTCCTTTGCCCACAGCATCACACTGGAACTGGTGAAAATCAGCTATCAGAATCCTAACCCCCTTTTCAGAGATCCAGTTTCCCACAATGGAGACCCCATCCTGTGACTGCAGTGTGTATTCTTCCCACTTCTCTGAGTTGTGAATTCCTGAGATAAACACAATAATTCAAGACAAGTGCACCATTCCCTGCCATAAAAGTGGTGAGACAGAAGGGAAAGGAAGAAAGGAATGACGGTTAGGAGCAAGTAGGAAGTGAAAACCTGAGCATTTCTCAAGAGGATGCCTTTGGCCATGGCAATTTTTGCAGAGTCATTGATTAACACACTATCAAGCAGCCTGCTGCTGGTGGCTGTGCTGCTCCAGGTGGTACTCCAAGGGGAACTACGGCCTGTCTGTGCTCAGAAAACTGATACAGATGAAGGCTCTGGGGAGAACATGCTGGGGAAAGAGATAAAAAGCAACAAATCTGAAGTTACGGTTTCCTTATTTAATTCCTGAACAGTGCTTTGTGCAGCTATATTTTCTGGTACATGCACAAAGCATAGCTTTGAATTTACAGACTGAGGCCTAAGAATAGTAATCAGGCAGTCTTGGGTCAAAACCTCAACTTGACACTGGGCAAAAAGATGGGAGAGGCAATAGTGAGAGTTAAAATGAGATTTTTTAAGTCCCTAATTATGCCTTAAAAATTTCATAACCACATAAGTGTATTGATCTATGTATTAAATCAAATATGATAGAAATTTGAACAAAAGAGAAAAAATTCTAGACCCAAATTTTATCCCAACCAAGTAAAAACATTTTAACAAGGTCACGACCTGAGTAATAAGGACAGATTTTCTATTTTTAGGGAGTATGTATGGCAACCAGCCATAGCAGGTATTGGCAACTGGGGCAGGAGTGATCAGTGAAATCCTAGGATGATTTGAACATTTCACATGAAACGAACATGAAACAAATTTCATGACAAACCTGAAAAGGATATTGTCTTGCAGGAGGTGTTGATTCCTCAACATTCACCATCTCAACACATCGGATTTTCTCAATCTCGATAGACCCCTTCTTCCTTCCTCTTTTCTAAGAGAAAATAAAGCAGATTGTAACCTAATGTTAACTCAGTATGGAGCATTCTAGATTTACTGTTCTGTGTAATTTCATGTCTCCAGCTTCCATAGCTTCAAGGTTGTTAAATTTTAATAGTAACAAAAAACAATTTTGGTGCCCCAACCACATTTATATACCAATCAAAATTGCTTTTAAAGTCAATTACAAATTACAGGACACAGCCCTACATCTGAGAAAACATCTGCTGCAGTTGTAAGAGTACAGCTGAAGAAGGGAATTGAAAGGAGAAAGAAGAAGGAGGAATTAAGTGGAAGACACTTGAACTGCAAACCAGAAGCCTAGCTGTGGCATCTGTATTTTTTGCTAAGGTGCAGGAGCATATTCTCAGTGGGTTTCCATGCAGGATCCTAATGAAACATAACTCACCAGAGGGACACAAAAAGAGAGAAAACTTTGAAATAAGTTGCCAGGGTAATATATTTGCATTCCCAACAGGAGACTTTCTGAGTGAAATCTACCCTCATGTGATGCACAGTCAGTCTCTAGAAATCGATAGCTTAACCATCTGCTTTATACGAATGAGGGATAAGATTGGGAACTAATTATGCCTCACACAAGTAATTTCTGAAGCCACTTATTTACATCACTTCAGAGGGAGGCCTGAATGAGGAAAACATCCCTATTCATCCCTATTCAAGACAATATGTAAACATATGCCACAGTTAATTACTTGCTTAAGTTTTGTTGTCTTGCAAAGGATGCAAACAGATGCTCAATGGCAAACATAGCTCTAAGTTGTTCTGAATAGAGACGCTCTTAAGCATGCAGCCAAGTGATTTCTTGAACTGAAAAAAGAATTTGTAACCCTCTAATTTTCCAGTTTTACTCAAAACAGAGTACACCTGCTTTTCTAATGCATCGCTTCTAATCAAGTTTTGCACTAGAAGAATCAGGTGATGGTTGGAATATCTTTGAATAGTTTACTTAAGAAAATGAGTTTTTACCTCTTTGCTGTATTCGTAATAAGAAAGGCTGTTTTTTGTCAGAACAAACAACCTTTTCTTGTAATTAGCTGGTGACATTTTTCTCTTCTGTTGTGACTTCTTTAAAAGAACTTCTTCTAGAATGATCTTTTTCTCCATTTTATTTCCCTAAAAGAACATTGTAGGAATTTTTATTATCACTATTGATAAATATGACAGCACCAACTGTAGAAGAAGTAATAAAGAATATATTGAGTCATTGTCTTCTATATGTGTTTTGAAATCTATAGTAATACATGGTTACAATGCATGTATTTAACACTGCATAAACAAATGAGTTTGATTAACTTATTCTTCAGGGGAAAGAATCGCATTATAGGAAAATGAAGATAAATATATACTGTATTTCTAAATAAGGCACTTCTGTTACTTCACTGTCTGAGCATCTCTTCTTCTAAAGCCATGCACACTATCTGGCAAAGAGCACAGTCTATGCACAAATGTATTACATCTGCAGCATATTATGGAAGTCATTACAGCAGCAAAGAGAACAACAACAACAAAGAAAGCCCTTCTATGTACAGACTAGAAAAACAGACCTAGTGCTGACAAGTTTGTTCCCTGAGCTGGAAATTTTCCATTTCTTTCTTTCAACTGTAACAAATGCACATTTATGGAATGGTGAAAGGTAGAAAAGATCAGTAAGTAAAAATCTTCTTGCACCACATGTAAGTACATGCATAAATGTGTTTTTCTTAACCTTGATTATCATAAAGTAGCAAATACCAGGAAGGATGCAACCTTTCTATAAACTTAGTATGGTTTCAGGTTATCTTACCGAAGTATAAAGACCAAATATCCTTTGCCAAGTGTGCTCTGGAGCTCCAAAGAAAAGTGTTCTACTAGGCTGTGCACTTTATGTGCACCCTTGTTCACCACAGAGAACACAGCAGAAAGAGAATATTTGCATGATGCTTATCATACCCACATGATGTATCCACTGAAACCTAACTGAGCCCAGAAATCAGCAATTATCTACTAGGAACAGTCTGAAGAGGAAAAGTGGAGCTTTATGAGACATGCCTTCACACCTCTGGCTGCCTTCTGTGCGGGTGGACAGAATGCCTACAAACACCTACTATCAATTCCCTTTTGGATAGGCAATGCATATTAGTCCTCCTGGTGGGTCAGAATAAGATCAATTTGACATGTGACATCAGAAGGAGTGACAAGGCTGGGGTAGATTAAAATTGCATTGGAGAAGAGAATGAATTTTCCCCCTCACTTTAGGTATTTTTGCTGTGTTCAGGGGAGGTATTTGCTCTGACTGTAGAAGTCACTAGTGACAAGCTTCATACTAGTTCAGACAGAGTAGCTTAGGGAAGCTGTCTTTGCAATGAAAATATTAGGTTGGTTAGAAGGCATAAAAACCTTGTCATTTCTACAGTAAGAACTACTTTTCTTAACTTCATGCCATCTCATTTCCTTATACTGGGAAAGCATCTAATCTTGAGCTCCAACCCACTGCAGTTCATGGAGCTCACGAAGATATTTTAGGCCAGAAAAAAATAGGTGAGTTAGATGGAATTTTAGATCATTTATTTAAAAGCAGTATGCAATATGTGCAAGTCACTTCCTTACCAGAGTGCCTTGGCTGTACTTAAAAAAATATATATATATTTCCAGCTTCTGACTTTTCATTACAATCTGAGGTAGGAAACAATTTTAAACTCTAAAAGAAAGTCTTGACAGCTAAACGACTTCCTGTCTGTATCCACTGCGCGATGCCCCTCTCTTACTACTTGTGGAAGAGAAATCACAATAACTGAAACTGTGCCAAATAAAACATTCAATATATTTTTAAACAAGATTATTGCTGCAGGAATAAAACATGTTGCTCTGCCTTTTCCCTGCCCAAGCTGCCCCTCCTCTGTGAGAAGACTCTTGTGCTGAGCTACAACTTGCTTGCACCGAGCACTCTGTCATGCTTAAGGGGGAATGCTTTTGGGAAGAAAGACTACAGAGTGGTCTGTGCTCTGTGCAAGTGTCTGCCTGTTGAGAGAACTGTGAAGTGTGGTGTCCTCCCTCTTTCATGGACGGAGCTCATTTCTTTCAACTGTGAAATCTCACATCTCTGGAAGAAAAATCTGTATGGGATTAGACACAGACATTTGTTCTGTATGGTTTGAAGAGGTGTGAAGGATTTGTGGATATCTGATTATATTTTCATGCTTAAAATTTGCTGCTTTGTGTTAAAAAGAGTTGTGCTTGTGCATAGAATCATAGAATCATTAAAGCTGGAAAACACCACAAAGATCATCCAGTACAACCATCAGTCCATCACATCATGTCCACTAATCATGTTCCTCAGTGCCACATCCATGCTGGTCTTGAATACCTCCAGGGACAGTGACTCCACCACCTCTCTGGGCAGCCTGTCACCACTCTTGCTGAGCAGAATTTTTGTCTTAAATCCAATCTGAAACTTCCCTGGTGCAACTTGGGGTCATTGTCTCTCAATCTATTGCTGTTACCTGGGAGAAGAGTCTGACTCCTACCTCACCATAACCTCCTTTCAGGGAGCTGTAGGGAGCAACAAGGTCTCCCCTGAGCATCCTCTTCTCCAGACTGAACAATCCCAATTCCCTCAGCTGCTCCCCATAAGGCTTGTGCTATTGCATTTACTTTGCCTTCTACAATGAAGTCACAAATACAAAAAAAATTTGTTCTCTCAGTAGATTTTTGAAGTCTTAGAAACCACATTTTTTCTCAGAAGAAAGGCTGTTTTGAGAAATTATCAGAACTGGATTCAGCAATAAAGAAGCAAAAAGGGTGAGAATATACTGGAGGTCAGAGTAACATGCTCTAGCACTTTTTTTCTATTACCTTCTCATGAGAGGCGATTAGGATGTTGTGGTCAATGAAAGGTATTCTCTAATGGTAAGCTTTAATGCAGCATGCAAAGCTCAGGGTACTTGAGCTCAGCCACTGCTGCTGCTCTTTCCCTCTTGGTATCTTTTATCTTCAGCAGAGAAAAGTGAGCAGCTAAATAACTAAGAGGGAAAGGAACAGCAGTTGAGACAGAACAAGTGTGGAGAAGAAGCTGGCAAAGTTGGTTGGGGAAACAAGCTTGTTGGAAGTATGATTCCTGGCTCAGAACTGATGGCAAAGTGGATTTTCTTATTGCCAGCCAAGTAGAAATGTATCCCTTTTCCAGGATGAAGTAAACCAACTTACTTAAAAGCTTAATAGTAAAGTAATTCTGTATTTTTCTCAGGTTCTGGCTCCTGTCCCTCTCTGTTTATCAGAAAAGGAATGAGCTTTGGCCCTGGTTGCCCAGAGGTTGTGGAGTCTCCTCCCTGGAGATCTCCAAGAGCTTCCTGAACATGGGCCTGGCACTCTGCTCCAGGTGTCATGCAGTGGGCAGTGGCTGGGCCTGATGGACTCAGCCTTAGCCATGAGGTCCGTGTGATTCTGTGAGCAGGAACACGTTGTACGGAGCTGCGAGTCACTGAGGAACCTGGAGTCTGCACTCTCACACAAACACTCCTCAGCCCCACTGTGGAGCTTTGCTGGGATTATCTCTGTAAAAAGTGAAAAAGTACCATTTTGCTTTGCAGAAATACTGTACCTTTTACAGGCATTCTGCAGGTTCAGAGGGGCTCCTTTCCTTCACATTAGCTACTTCAGCTGAGTAAGCTGCTCATTTGGAGCTCTGAAACAACAAAAGATTTGAATAATACCAAATTTCCTCTTCCAAATAAAGTAGATGTAGAGGGTGATAACTGCTAAACCCAGACTCACAGTGTGTAGGTATGGCATGCAAAAACAGTCACCTCTTATAATTTGTATCAGTTCTAGTGACAGATCAACGTCTTAAATTTGAATGCTTTTATCCAGTGACCTTTTCCCAATCTACTACACTTGAAAGACATTATAGTTAATTAAACCAGTTGAAAAACACTACCTTGGTGTTGACAATTTATAATTAAAGTGACTCTAACACAACCAGTGAAGAAAATTGCAGTGAGACAAGCAATTTATTTTTAATAAGAATGTAAACATAAAAAAAAAAACAAACAGAAAAGAACTCAATGAAGACGTGGTGTTATGTAAATTTAGATATTTATGAAGCATCCTCTGGGCATTTATTTTAGCAAGTTATATTTAGGTTAAAGGATGGAACTGTTTCCTGGTCCTGGTGTAATGAACATCAGTAAAGGAGATAATTCAAATGCATATGGAGATTAGTTCCAAGTATCAAGCCTTTCTTTCTTCTCATTTTAAAAATTAATTTAAAATGATGGTTTAAATTATCCTGCATGTATTCTTCACTCTTCAATGAAAGCAATCTGTGTGATCTTGAATGTTCTCTTCATACTAAAGATGTGAAATATTTGTGTTATTATATTTCCTCTTTGGTATGTTAGGCAACCAGAATTCATTACGCACAGCAAACTTATCTGCCCCAATGCTGAATCCTTTTGCTGTACAGTTGAAAATGACTGAAGTTCAGAATTGTGTACATACAGGATATATAAACAAAACTACTTTGGGGGAAGCATGTCACAACTATTCAATGTTTATAAAAATATATTAGTGAGCTACAGCCTCAGGTCTTGTAACATATTCACTGAATTTAAACGTACACGTTTCATTTAGTGTTAGTTACTTGTTAATAATGTACCAGCTGACTTGCATTTGATATGATATATGCACAGATTCACATCATGACTGACGCTGTCAGGAAAGTTGTGGAGCTGTTGGATTGGATCCAGAGGAGGCAATGAAGATGATCAGAGGGCTGGAGCACCTTTCTGATGAAGAAAACTTGAGGGAGCTGTGCTGATCAGCCTGGGGAAGAAAAGGCTTCAGAGACACCACAGTGCAGCCTTCCAGTATTTGAGGGGAGCTTATAAACAGGAGGAGTGACTTTTTACATGGCAGATGATGACAGGACAAGGGGGAATGGCTTTGAACTAAAAGGGGAAATTTAGGTCGGATGTTAGGAGGAAATCCTTTACTCAGAGGTTGGTGAGGCACTGGCACAGCTGCCCAGAGAAGCTGTGGTGCCCCATCCCTGGAGGCGCTCAGGGCCAGGTTGGATGGGGCCCTGGGCAGCTGAGCTGGTGGGGGGCATCCCTGCCCACAGCAGGTGTTGGGGCTGGGTGGGCTTTGAGGTCCCTTCCAAACTAAGCCATTCTGTGATTCTGCGGTGGAATCTCCTTAGCTGGAGATAATCACTATTTAGTCAGAATATGTAGGGCTTCAGGATATCTAATCTAAGGCCAACTTTTTCCCCACGGTGGACAGAATGATCTCTAGAGGTCCCTGTCAACATCTGAAGCTCATCGTGCTTTTTCTCGCTCACTATTCTGCCTTCCTTCGGCAAGCCAGCAGATGGCAACGTTCAACAGCGTAAAAAAATCAGTAAACTGCCATAAGGTGCGTTTCTTCCCGGGTTAGATATCAAAATTTATGTCAGTTTAGGAAAGAGGGTCTAAAGAGAAGCACTACTACTTTAGTCGGGAGTCTTCAGAATAGTAAACAAGCATGAAAAAACTTAGTGTTCATTTTTGTACTAGTAGTGTGGATTGTGTGTTCAGGCAATGTATGGCTAGCTTTCTCTTCTGTGCTTTCCTGGTGTAAAGTCTGCCTCATAGATTGGTGGTGGTCTCCTTTGCCTCTGCCCTTCTGACAGAAAGACAACTGATCTGCTAAGGAGAATCTTATAGGTACCTTGTAGGTAGGTAGTCCCGTGACCTAATGTACAAGGGTGAGCTTGTTGGAGATGGGCCTCCAGAAGATGTTACCTATCAGCAATGGGACTGGGACATGGCCTTCAGGAAGAGGCATTTGGAAACCAGCTGTTTACAAGTTTACCCTGCATTGCATTCTTGGTGAGTGTCTGCATCCATGGGAAACACAACTGCAAGGATCTTTCTGCACTGTGTTTCTAATCACCTTCAGGTGAACAGAAATGGCTCTTAGAGATGATCAGGCTCCATCTCATTTCATTGTTCATGTATTAAGCTGTTGGTGATACTGTACTGTGGTACAAGCCATGAATATATTAAAACAAATACAAGCTTAACTATTCCTGTTGATGCAAACGACCTCTGGTTAAGTAGGATTTGCATTGGTAAACAGATGAGAAAGTTAGCAATTGTAATGTACTGCACTCAGATGCATCTGGTACAATTGAATGTGCAGCTGGTAGGTTTTCACATGTCTTGTCAGCTTTTGTGTATGCACTACCTTCATCTTAGGGAGGAGCTTGAGGAAATTAAAGGATATGTAAAATAAACAGTTTTTGTAAGCTGATTACCATTTGCACCTGAAAGCTTTATGATTACTGTCAGCTTAGAAATTTTAGTAGAGTGCTTGGAAAAAAAACTTACTTATAAAATCATGAAGTCATAGAATCATTAAGGTTGGAAAAGTTCTTTAAGATCATTAAGTCGAACCACCAACCTATCACATCGTGCCCACTGACCATGTCCCTCAGTGCCACATAAATATGTTTCTCGAACACCTCCTGGGACAGTGACTGCACCACCTCACTGAGCAGCCTGTGCCACTGCATCACCTCTCTTCCAGGAAGAAATTTTTCCAAGCATCCAGCCTGAAATCATTTTAATGTTGAACTTCTTAGATCTCCTAATTAAGGCCAAAGATGCTGAACACTGAATAGCTTGAAGGGGCTTATTGGAGAATTAGCAGTGTATTTGTGTGATTGCTCAAGGGGGACAAACTGAGTTATCAGAAACGGGCATTTGGTTGACTAATGGTGCCAGGGGTGTGAATTTGATGAAAATTGTTTCGAATACATTTGAAACAATATTCATAGGACTTAGTGCTATTCTCGGAAGCCTTTCCTTTATAGCAGATTGGCCAGAGATCCATTCTGAAGGGGATGAAAAGAATGAACACCTTTCCTCAAGTAGTGTCTTTGCCAGATTTTGGGAAGGAATTTGAACCACAGCCCGTTGTTTCCTATGGAGTTTGTTTTGCTGTAGGCTGCAGGGTTGTTGGTGTGGTTTGCTCTGCTCTTTGAAACTGCTCCTCTGCAATATTTACTGGATTAAGAGGTGAAACCAAAACCTCCCCAAAGAATTCCTTAATCACAGGTTCAGTCTCTCTCTGTGGCCAGTGGTCATCATGTTTATGGCTACTGGAACTGGTTGAAAGGGATGGATGTAATGAGTCTCCACCCATGCTAAGAGAAGGACAGAAAACCTTTAATTCAAACTTTTGCTCATGGTGAAGCAGAGAAGAAAATGATCTATGCTCTTCTACAAGCGTGCTAAGATTGTGCTGTGGAGAACAGGACAGAGGGGCTGTTTTTCTGCACTTATGATCTTCCCCTCGTGTGTTACATAAATGACCACAATGAATGAGTTAAACAGATTATTTTCTTTTGAATGTTATTTTTGCCAGAAGTGCTGTTTTTCAATGTTTTGTATTTACACAAATGAGTTTGTATTTCAGTAAACCCACAAAGCTATGGATCTTAAGTCTCGGCAACACTGTAATTGAATTAATGTGGTACTTCTCAGCAAGACTAATCAACTCACAAATGGTGTGATGCTGGAGTAATACATTGCTGCTTATTCTGGAGCTCATTTGTTGCAGGTTAGTGCTATACTGCATCTCTGTGACATACTCCATTCCACAGTGAAAGGGTACACTTGATTATCTTCAGGACCCAAAGAAATGCCTGCAAGTTGTACCAGAGGAGGTTTAGATTAGACATCATAAAAACAAATATTTTTCTCTCAGAGCGTGGTCAGGCTCTAGAATGGCCTGCCCAGAGAGGTTGAGAGTCGCCATCCATGGCAGTGTTCAAGAGGCATCTGGATGAGGAGCTACGAGATATAGATTAGTGGTTTTCTGTAGCTACGGTAATGGGAGGACAGTTGGACTACATGATATGGTAGGTCCTTTCTAACCTCATGATTCTATGATTCTATGATGTTAATTTATTCCTCATATGTCACACATGATTCCATTCTGAAAAAAAAAGCACTGCTTCTTTTCCTCTCATGCTGGACACTTCCTGAAGTTAGCAGACAAGGTGGGGTTTCAAAATGACAGAGAGACAGTTACATGTGTTAGTGGACATGTGCAGCCTTTGTGGTGGTATAGCAGCCAGAAATTAAGGCCAAAAAGACAGAACGTTTCAGTAGAGCTTCATCAGGGTAAAGTCGGGTCAATTTCAAGCAGATGATGAGCTCTGGACCTCTTTGCCCCAGAAGTGTTGGAATTTTGGAGGTATGTTTGTCTCAGTCTGATAATCAAGTACTCTGACACCAGAACTCAGAGTGAAGAGTCATGCAGAACAGCATATGGTTATTTTCAATCTAATTCCCTTTTATATTAAAATAGTGCCATTGAATGTATCCTGGAGTGAGGACAGAAAAGGAGGATAAAAAGCATGCATCCTTAGGAATGTGATGCCGTGCACAGGAAACAGACTGACTATAGACACGTGAACTCTTTCTGTAGTCCTTCCACTCTCATGTGAGTATGGGAGTGTGTGTGTAAAGCAGCGGCTCTTTCTAGAAGAACTAAAATTGTCACCAGTTCCTTCACTTATCTATGGTTATTGATCTTTAAAACATGTGACGCACACACACACAAATAATAGTTAAAAGAGTTTGGATTTTCTTTCTGTTTACTCAACTGAACCTCTGCATCTGCGCATAGAAAGGTCAGAATATTGGTATTATCTGTATAATAACTGTATGATTAACTACAATAAATAATTGAATTCTGACTTAATTGTAGTAAAAATGCCCGAGAAGCTCAGGGTGGGGTTGGGGTTTAATAAGTGCTACACAATGTATGACTACAGAGACAGGTTAACAGAACTTTTACTCCTAGAACCACAGTCAATTCAACAACATTTAAGGAACTCTGCTATTGTTCTGTTAAATGTGCTGTCTTCTCACTGGAGTGATTCTGATGGTTTTCCTCTATTCCTTTATGAAACACCATTCAAAAAGTTTTAAGCCTTCGATTTCATTTTGTGGTATTCATGTTTTCCAGACTTTCTGTGCATGTCAACCATCAAACTTTATCATTCTTGTTTACTGTCTCTGGACTACATCAATGTCCTTTCTCTAAAACACTGCCAGATGTCAAGCAGAGTGTTATAAATGTTTTAAACAAGCTACATTTACTTTTGCCTTCTTGCTTATTTGTAGCCATTTGTTGGTGTTGGTGGTTTCATTAGTCTGCTTCACAACCAGATCCTCACTACGTGTTTATAACATACATGGGGTTCAATTTTGTGGCCTGCGCTGCCAACTTAGCAAGCAGTTCTGCCATAAAGCTCAAACTTCATGTGAGACACATTAGGTACAAACCCATTTAAAGCTCATACAAGGCAAGAAAATGTGTTGAATCCCATGCAAATTGAAACTATAGAACGCCACATGTTGTTGACAGGATTTAAAAGAAAGTGCTTCATCCCTTTAGCCATCTTACTTGAATTAAAATTAGTTTGTGAATTGTGACTATGTCACCTAATGTTTTTCTCAAACCAAAATTTTGTTTGTATTTGTATAATCATCCTCTGAGAAGGACTCCTGGCATGTTCTGTGTTGCAGATGTTCCAATCAAAATCTTAAGTACACAAGAGTTAGTGCTTAAGATAATAAGGACATTTAAGGCATGTTCTATGCCAAATATAAATCTTGAGGACTTAGAATTGTGGAACTGTGAGCAGATAAACAACGGATCAACCCAAAAGCACCATTTCCAATGGCGTGCCTTTTACTGCATGAGTCTCTTTTACAAGAAGGAAGGTAATGATCAAAGTCACTCAGAGTGCTTTCTCCTTGACTGAGGCAGCTGGTCCACAGCTTCACTTCTTCCCTCTAACTCCTTCCAGGCCATGTCATTTGCTTCCTCCTTTGTGTCAGTTCTGGTGTTCACTGAACCTCCTGCCAAACTGCACTGACCCACTAAAGCAGCAGAAATATCTTCATTTGTTTCTAGGTAGTTAATGTGTATTGCAAAACTTACACTGGCTTGTGGAGAAATCTGATGAACAGCAAACATATAACCTGACACATCAAGCCAACAGGCAGTGTGCAGCTGGTGAATGCAAGCTTTTATGGTAGTTCACCAAGTTTTGTGAAAGTGCTTTATCAACAGTGCTGGTACCAGAACACGGGAAAGCATAGCAGATGTTCTCAGACTTCATTAGCATGGTTGTCACCATCAGTGGTTCTTTATTCAGTGTTCTGCTGTACTTCTTGTGTGACCTCATATCCAGGGCCCCAAAGACATTATCACCTTATCTTCTTACTGCTTGCCTCATGCCAAGCAAAAAGAGGTCCAGCCATTGCCATCCCCAACCTGCTCCACCTCATAAGGAGGTCTTACATCTTTTTTGCCCCTGTACCTCATCTGACCTCACGTCTATGTGGTGAGCCAGAGCAAGTTATAATAGAAGCACCTGTATCTTAAGCAGAGCAGGCTTGGGTGCTGCTTTGTGGCTATGGGCAGTAGCATCTTCCTTGCAACTTGGATTTAGGTGCTTCTAAGGCCATTGGGAACTACTGCTATATGCCACATCAAAGTGGTTCTCTATTCCTCTGGTGGTACATTTACCATTGCATGTAAACCTTGGCAACAAAGTTTTGTGTTGTCTGAGGAAGAATTAGAAAGGTCCTGTTTTTGTTCAGGGATTAAGGAAATATGCTCTATTAAGTGTATACTCAAATAAATCTCACATTACACTGATTCACAGAAGTAAATGGAGAGAGCAAATAAATACAACATCAATCTTCTGGAAAATAAGAATATATTATTTTGAGAAATGTGTGTATGGTAATTATATATCAACAAAAAGCCTAAACTTTATTTGGAATTTTCTTTTTCTCCCTTCTCTTTCTTACCCTCTTTCTTTTATTTCTCTTTCTCTTTCTTCCTCAGTTCCACATTTTGATTGTGTATTCCATCTGGGCATGGATAAAGCCAGAGGCCTCTCTCTGAATTTTGTAATCTTCTGCCTTATTGTCATCATTTGTGTATGTGCATAAAGAAAAGCACTTCGGTTTTTGAGATCCATTCATATTATACAGGTATAGGAAAGTTGATTTGATAGGGAGAAACCATGGGAAAAATGAGTAACCCTATGTTCTACCTAGTCAAATGGAGATGGGAGTGCTGTATTGCACATGTTGAGCCTTACACTCATGAGACTGACCAAGAAGTCATGAAATCAAAGTAGTAACAGATTATTTATTTCATTCAGTTCTTTTCTTTCCAGATATGTTGTGTCATTGTTGTTAACATTAGCAAATTTGCCTTTCAAATAAGTGCTTTGTTTGTTTTGTTTTGTTAAATGTAAATGAAATTCTCTTGATTCCATAGCAGGACTACCAGAAAATGCCTAGTATTGTGAAATTCTCATTATTGTGGCAAATGCAGCTGATGTGGAGAGGGAGCAGATGTGCTGGGCCAAGGCCTTTGGAGTATTTGTGGAGAGCCAGAAGCCTGGCTGAAGCTGGCTGAGCTCTTAGGAGGCTGTTCTGTAGTGTGTTTTCTTTGGAGACAAGAAGTTCTTGCCCTTTCCGTTCTCCTGGCTGCTCTTTCCTATTCCTGCAACCCTCTCAGTTGTGCTAACTTAATTGTTTGTGGTCTGTGCAATAAACTCATTGATATGTGCTAAGAAGAAAGCACATTTTCATGATGCACACAAGGAATTGGGATACAGGGTCAGGAGTAAGGAGCTAAGAAGGGAGGAGATGGGAATGAGATCAGATCTTCGTATGCCAGAATTGCCACTAAAGAAAACAAATAAGTCAATTACACCCACCAAAGACTGAGATAGAAAAAATGCTTTTGGAGGGAACTGAAATAGGCCTTTGTAGCTAGTTGCTGCCTGCCTGCCTCCTTCTCCCATTCTCTTCAAAGGAAAGCATAAGTAGCAGGAAGGCTGGGAATGGAGAACACGGGCTCATTGAAAACTGTGCCTGCAAGATGCTGGCCAGCTTCATTGCTTGTGATTGATTTCTGACTTAAATTACTCTTCTCAGCCGAAGTTTTGATTATTTTGAATCAGTAATTTTGTTAAAGTACTGCAAATGAGTAAATAAAGTATTACTTTTATTCTAGTATTTCATTCTAGTTGGGCTTCATGGTCACCTCCTGCTCCTCCATCTTCAGGAGGTAGAGATGTATTGCTTCCAGCTTTTCCTTATTAGCTGTTATCAGAGCAGTCTCTCTAATCCTGCTGGCTCCTGCTCTTTGTTTCCACTCCCCAACTGGGCTTTCTGCAAGGAAAATAATGTCAAAGGAGTATTATTGTTATATGCATTTGCTGGATTCCCCTACATAAAAGTAATTCTTACAAAGCACTCTAACTTCCTTTGTACCCTGAGCCCTGTGCTGCTTTGGAGTAGCACTGTGTGTCTGTGGGAGGGTGGCTGTGGGGGCAGTAACCTTTAGCTAGAAATGCTGCAGTGTGCCTTCATCCCTGGTCTCCAGACAACAAACAGCTTTTATTCTTTCCATTCCTGTGGGGAGAGTCTGGTTTCAAATTATATTAAAAGACTTAGGGCTTTTTTTTTTTTTTTTTTTTTTCCTTTCCTTAACATAGCCCCAAATGAATATGTTCCATTGGCATAAGCGCTCTTCGTTCTTTAGTTACTATTGAAGCGATTTTTGTTCTCCCTTCCTTCCCGTTTTACTTTGGCAGAATCTCCTAGACCAAAAATAACAATGTTGTTGAATCTATGAATATTGTTGTGGGGAGACAACTCCGTATCTGAGTTACTGGAGACACTGTTAACATATTTGTGTTAGATTTGGCTATTAGGAAGCAAATTAGCATGCAAAACTTTCTTCATCTATGTCTGTGTGATAAGATCTCTTTTGATTATACAAATCTCGTTCACTGGAGTTACTGCTAAAATTAAAAACAAACACTCTTTCTAGAAGGAGAATTAGCTCTATGTGATAAACTTTACGCGGCACTTGCCTTAAAAATGGAAGATGCTTTACACGTGCTTCACTAACAACATCTGTAAAATGTTCTACTTGCGCACTGCATTTTAGATGACCTGAGCACAGCCAGTAGAAATGCTTCTATGGAGATAATAATTGTGGAGGAGCACTGGGTGCTTGATGTCTTGCTCATCAAGAAAACTAAGTTTTGAGGGTCTCAGCTAAATCACAGACAGCACTTGCTTCTTGCTGTTTGTCGTTTTCACCTGTGTTTTATCTCAGCAGTATTTCATTTAGCATGAGATTCAGAGTCATCTGTACAGAGGCAGGATACATTTTTCTGTACTTCTGGTAGCTTTCATACTCAGATGAGAAGTCTCTCTGTCAGTGGCAGCTCTTTGAAAGTCACCTGAAAGAGTTATGTTAGCTGAGACATCTGACACTTGCTTTCTTTTGAATTTATGCATGATATCTGTGAATGGATAGCTAGGTTTAGCAAAATCCAGGCTAGGTCTGTTATAAGAAAAAGCTATGTGAAGGTTTTATAAGATAGTCTAAGCCAGCTTGTAATATATTAGGACTTTTCACAGTGTAATGGAATGAAAGGGTAAAACATAACCTGTGTGAAAGAACTCAGCACATATTTATCTGTAAAACTTTTCTCTTACAGGTTTCAGTTCATTGGCTTGATACAACATCAGCTGTGTACTAATGTAGCACTTCTAACTTTTACTCCCTGTGAAGTTTCAGTGGGATAAGACATGGCAGTATTTGTTCTGCTCTTCTTTTTAAAAGAGCAACTATTCTCATGTCTTAGGGGAAATAACGAGATGTAGGCATTAGTTAGCTACTGACAGTTAAGCCATCCAAACATCAGAGGAAGAATATATTAACTTAAAGTGGCAGGAAATTTAAGGGCAGACATGTTCTTTTATGGAGGGAAGTAGATAAACATCTGAAGTTGTCTGAATAAAGAGGTGTAATACAGTAGAGAAATGCTGCCATTGGATTACTAGGGTAACACTGAATAAAGATGAAGTGTTTAAGATTATAATTCCTGTTGGAAATCATTGTTATTTGAAGTTTTAAGTGGAAAATGATAACTATACTTTTTGTTTTGAAATACTTTAGGTCTTAATATGTAATTCCAGAAGTTCAAAATGAAGGACTGAAAGGTATGGAAAACAACGGGAGGATTAGATGGAAATCACCAGACTCTATGTAAAATAACAAATGTACTTCAGAAGCTGTACTTCGCTTGACACATTGTTTAGTACAAACATCATAAACCACAACAATCTAACTTTAGAAAGATATAAATGTTAGCAGTCCTCCTGTAATTGAGTTATACACCCAAGTAGCTTGTTATATATCTAGGATAAATGTTAGAAGTAATGCAGTTTGAAGCTCTTTGATGAAAAAGGGAGAGCATTTAACTTCATACATGAGTTGAGTTAGAATATTAATGCGGGTATAATTCTGGAGATTGATTAGCTGTCCTTAAGATTTGATTTTCAGCAATCTTTTTATGCAAATCTTGAAATGAAGTCATAGGTTTATAAAATACTGTCTCACTGTAGCATGTAAAGGAATCCATGGCTGCAAAGCAATGCTGTTTTTGTCAAAGTGGTGCTAATTTGTGCTGAAATCCTACAGAAAAACAAAACAAATTCACTCACAGCATAAGTGAGCATATCAGTATATATATATCAGTGAGCATATCAGATAATATCAGTATTTTTTTGTTATTTGGCTGTGAATTTCATCTTGTGATCTTGAGATTCATCCCTAACTTTCATTTGGTTTCCTACCTTCCATCTCCTGGGATTTTATTTCCTCATTCAGCTTTCCATCTCTGTCAGTAGAACCAGAAGCAGAAGGGAGCAAAATAGCTGCCATCTTCTTATTTTCTCTCTTGCAGACAACTGCAACTTGTTTTCTTTAAAAAAAAAGAAGAAAAAAAAAGTCTGTTTTCTGAAGTTGTTATGGGCCTGGATGAGTGTTATGTGAGTGCATAGACAGAATGAGGAGATAAAGGAGATAGCCTAGGAAGAGGCATAGAGAAGACCCAAGGGACAAACAGTACAGACGAGACTAGCTTGGAGGTCATGGCTAAAACATCCACCTGCCTTGTGAAGGGAACTTCAGTACAATGAATATATGGATCCTCCCTCATATAAAGAGAAGGAAGATGCTATTTGCTGCCTCCTTTTCATAGTAAGTCTTGACTGTGGATTGTTTTCTCACAGGTACGGAAGTGCTCTAGCCTACACCTGGCTGGCAGCTGACGGTAGTTGAGGCACAGAGGTGCTGAGCCTGTGGAAGATATTCCTTCTGGCCTCAGCGGTTTCATGCAGCCAGCCAGGCAGTTCAGCAGCTGCTTCACTCAAATTTAATTTGCAGTTCTTTGAAAACCTCAAAGCAAGCATTATGGGCTTATAGAAATAGCCAGTTCTGCACAAGACATCTGCAGGTTTCCTGCCAATGCTTTCCTTCATGTTTTGTTGTAGGAAAAATTGCTTGTACTGTAATGTTTTCTTCTGGTTTCCTCATTTTTGGTAGTCTCAGTGAAATGTGTTTATTTGTGTTAACCATTGCAGCAAAACCTGTGGTGTATAGCTTTAAGTCTTCATTTATTTCTTCTGTTCTTTTTGCTGCTTTAGAAAAGGAAAACAAACAAACAAATAAACAAAAATAGGAAAAGGCGGGAGAAGTAAAAAGACTCAATAAAAAGTAAAGTGAGGAAAAGAGAGGAACGAATAAAACAAGGGAAAAGAATTCTAAGTTTCACAGCAGATGTGGAAGCCACACATCAGTTGTTTGCTGGGGTATATTCTCTTATTAGAGTGTGTATTTTTATTTTTAGTGTAAAGATTTTAGGTGTGTATTTATTTCAACTGTAGCTAGCATTCGTTGCATTATTCTGTGTCCCCTGTTCTTTATGGTAAAATATCCACAAAATAGAGGTTTTGTGATTTGTGATGATTTCTTGATCATGTAAGTAAACCAAAGCCAAGCTATTTACAGCTAAGACAATATTCACAGACAGGAGTACTTAGTACTTAAAAGTCTATTTCTACTTTCTTGTGTGAATTGGTGAAAACTGCATCCCAGAATTACTTCATTGTTGCTCCATCTCTCTGTTATGTTGCAACCAGCTGCTGGAGTCAGCCAGAGTGTTGTACTCTGCCTTCACAAATGTAGCAAGTTTACATTCCAGATAAATTCTCAGCATGCCATGCTTTACTGAGAATCTTTACATTTGCACTGCTTAAATTTCCACCAGCAGTGAATGGTCACGCTCTCTCGATTTGTTAAAGCTGATTAACATTTGAGTGGCGTTTTTCCATGCAAAATTTCAACACAGCAAAATCAACAGATAGAACAGATAAGAATTGGTGCTTTACCTAATTTATCTTCAAGTCAGATGAAAGCTTCTGTCATATTAGTTCATCCCATAAATTACAACTCTGTCATTTATTTTTCCCTGTCCATGCTTTCTCTGACATAGTCTCTCCTGTTGAAAAAGCACAGGGTATATAAGATGCCCTCCAGATGGTATGTATCCCATCTCTGTCACTTGGTATTTTGTCTTTTAGACTTTTGCTGTGATTCTTTCTTATACTGGTAAGTGTTTTGTGGGGTTACTCTGCTTTATGTGATCTTGGGTTTGAAAATTCTGTGTCTGACTTCTGATTTTTTTTTCATGTCATCTGTCAGCCTTTTCTTCTTTCCTGGATTAGATGGACAAGTCTTTAAGCAGAGATGTCTTACTTAAAGAAACTAGACCACAGCCTTCAATTTGAGAAGATTAAAGAAAACAGTAAGGCCTAACATAATGAAATGAAACAAAACAATGTCAAAGCCCTGCAAGAACAATGGAGTGCCATCTATCCCTTCAGGAGAGTAGCCGAGAGCAAAGGTGAAGCCTTCAGAGCACTGGAACAGCTGGTAAGAACATGTATGTGATTTGTGTGCTGTGGAGCTTTATCTGCAGACATGTTCTAACATAACTCGTTGCTCAGCTTCCTTATAGTTTAAGAATCAAGATTCTCTGAATTTTATAAATAAATTCCTTGGATTGCATGTATGCAGTAAATGTTCCATCTTGTCACTTCTAATTAGCAAGATATATTTCTTGTAGTGCTTCATTTCATTGCAATCATTCCTTCATATAATACACAATAAATCATGTTTGTGATGCATTTCTCCACTCAGAATGAAAATAAGCATTATGTATGTGTTGTGATGGGAAGAATATCATCAGCGTTTCATTGTACAGAGCTTGTCTGTACAACCGTGACTTCCACAAATAGTCCACTGTAGATGCTTGTCTGTGAACTAATTAATGTCAGATTGGTGTTCCTAACAGTAATGTTTTAAAAAGACTACCAGCATTTCTTTGAAACAGCCCATCCTGTTGAGGGGTCCAGTCTTGCTGATAAAGGGTCCTGCTTGCGTAGCTTTTTATGGGGTGGACTTTACAGTTTGGGGAAGAGCAGCAGGGACAACCAAGTCAGGGTAGGCAGTATGAAAAAGCTTCAGTCTGCCCTTGTTCCTAAAAAACTCATTTATCCACCATGTAGTTTTGATCCTAGAGTGTCTGTGCTTTATTTGTCTGTCTATGCTTTCTCTCTCCTGTATGTTGTCATTGTTGCTTTACCCAGCAGAGAGCTGAGCACCACAGAGTTGTTTGCTCACTCCCCCACTTCTTAGTGTGATGGGGGAGAGAACTGAAAAAACCCACAAAGTAGAACTTGTGGATTGAGATAAAATTATTTACTAAGATAGAGAAAAGAAAAAGGATGGAAATCCCTTTGGCTAGCTTAAGTCACCTGTCCTAATTCTGTTCCTTCTCAGCTCCTTGGGCCTTTCACTGACAGTGGCTTTGGCTCTGTATAACACTGCATAGTGGCACAATATGTATGTATAAATCCATATGTGTATACAGCAAGTGATGCACAAGCAATTGCTCACCATCCCCTGACCAATGCTCAGATAGTCCCCGAGCAGCAGAAGAGAGCGAGATGACCTCCTACACCTTTCAAAACACCATCTGCATGATGTCATATGGTATGGAATATCCCTTTGGCCAGTTTGTACACATCAGTGTGTTATCAGCATTGTTTTTCTCCTAGAACCAAAACATAGCATCATACCAGATGCTCTGAAGAAAACAATTTAATCCCACCTGAAACTGAAACTTAGACCTAAGCAAAAGAAGGCAGAATTATGGCCTTTTGGTCCTTTTCCATGTGTGAGACCTGATGGCACGGGCAATTAGGAGGGGCTGAGGAATGCGATGGCTTGCTGGTAGTGTCACAATGGCTTCTGGCCTGCTGGCATAGATGTATAAAGAGAAACACTGTAGTCAATTTGCTTTAAGGCATGCTGCCCTTCAGCTTGGCCTATGTATGTTTTCCCTCTGGTAGTTAAATTATTCCTACCGCCTGTGAAGACAGAATTGATCACCTCAGTTTTTACACTAATGAATATCCAGTAGTGTGTGATTTCATATTTGATATTTTCTCATAGATAACAGCGCAGTACTCTGCCCCTTAGAGAATCAGAGAATGATTCATGGAGGAAGACCCCACTGGAGGCTGTTGAGCCCAACCCCCTGCTCAGAGAAGGGTCATATGCAACACTCTGCTTGGGTTATGCTTGGTCAGGGCTTGGGTGCACTTTACTAGCTCACATTCAACCTAGCATCCGCTAGGATCTGCACATCTGCCTCTGCAAAGCTGCCTTCCCTCCTAGGGCTGTTCGTCCTCCCTTGATGAGCTTCATGAGATTCCTGCCAGCGTGTTGATGGTTGGACTTGTTAGTCTTAAGAGGTCTTTTCCAACCTTAATAACTTTACAGTTCTTTGATTTCTCCAGCCTGTCCATGTCCCTCTGGATAGCAGCATGACCCTCGGCTGTTCAATACTTAGAAAGCATAAAGGTGTTCTGTAGACAGTCTGAAGATTAGTATTACTTAAAAACAGGGGAAAAAAAAAACAAAACAAAAACCAGCACATATCTTTCCAAATGTCTGGTCAAATAAGAACTTGTTTTGGAACAATTTATATGGAGTACTAGTTTAGTAGAAGACATAAAATTTAAATGGCAGAAAAATAATACTCTGTAACTTCTCCCACATGTAATTTTCTATCCTAGTAATTCTTTTGTAGTAAAGTGTTCCATGCTTTCAAAGAACGAAAAGAAAATGAAAACTGTTTTGTGTTTAATGTTCTGTTTCAAAACTACTGAAACAGAGTAATAATTCAATCTTTTCCTATCTTTGTAGCAATTGAAAGAGGTATTGAACATGTTTGAAGAGAGCTGCTTCTTTTCACTCATAATTTTGGTGTTGTAATGTAAATTTTTATTAGGATTTGATTGCAAACAGGTGGCAGAAGTGGTCGGTTTTCTCAGATACAAGGGTTAGGTAAGAGAGCCTTTGTGATCTATAGGAATGTGCTCTGTCAAAGAAAATTGAGCTTTTGTCTGTGTTGTGAACCAGCAGGATGTTTTCATCAGAGAAGCATAGAAAGGAAAAATAAGCAGCACAGCAAGCAAGACAGGTTCCCAGTATCCACATAAGGATCTGGGGAGCCCACTTGCCTGCTTCTGGCTTCAGCTCCACTTCTATATCCACTTCCTCCTTCCAGCCTAACAGCCCTTACTGAAGCATATTAGGGGCCTGTAAATGTCTCTGTCAGAAGTGCATGTCCTCAACCCCAAGTGGGTTCAGCCACCATTCCACTCAAGGAATGGCTTTAGAGGAAAGAGCCTGCAGGGTAACAATGATAAATGATCTCTTTAGGCTGTGCCTTTTTTTAGTCAGAAAATACTTTTGTACTTGCAGTTTTATGTGTTTCCTGTGAAGCATGGAGGGATCTGTAGAAATTAGCTGAACATCTGGAGACTGAAGGAAATAGATGAAAAAAGAAGCACCACCCTCTGCTTTATGCATGTTCTTCACAGAGAAAAAACTAATCATCCATCTGCTTCGTTTCACTGCCTTTACAGAACTGTGGGCAGCAAAGCTAAGTGAAAAGCAAGCTTTAGACCTGACACATAGTTTTAGGAGGCTCATGGCAAGCTGGATGGATTCTATTGTAAACAGTGCAGTGTCAAAGGAAATAAACTATGTACATGTAAGTAACACAGCCGTGTAACTATTTCTTCTAGCAAATTACAAGTGAATGATGCAGAGGGCCAAGTCTACACAGTGGTCTATCCAGGATAGTTGAAACAGGTCTGGAGCAAGGTAGACTCCCTTTGGAACACGGTGCTGTGCTGAGGCTCAGTTAAGTGGCTTTTCACCAGTCTTACTTGCTGGCATTTCATCCAGCATTTGTCCCTACAGCATCTGGTCCCTAGTTGGCTTGTTCCCTTGCAGTGGGGACAGAATTCATTTGTCGCTGGCTGCATAAGTGTGCCCAGAGTGTCTGAGCAGCAGTACAACACATACAGAAGAACCATTTCCTAACTGAGGAAGTGTTCCATCTGGAATTGAGGACAGATAAATGAAGAGAATAAAAAACATCAACAGTTTCAAGCATGTTTATTTTATTTTCCTATTTAAATCAGTTTCTGATAGATGGATGTGAAAAAGGATTCTGGGGACAGCAGATCAGAAGGAATCCAATTTTTCTGCTGCAAGCTGTAGCCTGGTACATGAAATCTTTCCAAGCTGCCCATGAGGCATGAATGTAAGAACATTCACAAAGCAGAAACAAAACAAAACTAAGAAACCCCAACCTTAAAGCAAGCAAAGCAATAGAAAACAAGTAAATAAAACCCACAGGCTTTTCGTTTTTTTCCAAAACAGGGATAGTTTTGGAATAGCTTTAAAAGAACTGCTAGGAATCCTTTTTCTTGAAGTCCATTTGTTTCATACCAGCTGAACAACGTGTAAGTACAGTCCCTAAAAACAGAAACTTGGAATTATAGAGCACTGATTCAGAGCACAGAGCTCATGTTATTCAACAATCCACACCTGTAGCAAGGCTGGCCTATATATATATTTATATTTTAAATGATGCATTTAGAAACAAGTAAGCTAAACAAAGGAAGTATTTTGTGTCTTCTGTTCTGCTGATAGGTAATTGGAGTGGTGACAGAGAAATACTAAAACATTCAGGAAAGATTAAGATTTTTAGATTGGACAGTTTCCAAAGAAATGCTGCCAATCCTCATCTATATTTTTTCTGAAAAATAAGTATTGCTATTGATGGCATCATGCTTAATAACACATATTTAATTACACCCTTTCTGAAGCAGCAGTTTCAGTGGAAGAGGTATTGAATAGACTGGGCAGGTCAATGATACAAGCAGTTGGTGATAACCAAAGCAAAGCAAACGTGTAGCACATTTTTTTCTGATATAATGTTTGAAAGTATTTTTAAGTTCTAAAGGTATGTAAGAAAAGCTAAAGAGACCATTGTATGAGGGCTGCTCTGAAAGCAATGCCCCCTATTTTATTATGTTGGTCCATGATGTAAGAGATGGATGCTCATGGCATGGCAGTAGAGGTTGAATCTTCCCAAATGCTTTGATAAACCTTGGGGCCTCTGCTGTTTTAATTGCATAATCATGTACCAAACAATAAGTCCAGCAGTCGGCTGTTGTTGTCTTGTAGAAGGATATGAATCAAAGGGCTGGTAGTATTAAAGCTCATAAACAGTAGCCTTCAAATGCAAGTTTCAAAATATAACCTATTTATTTTCATAATGACATCTCTCTTTAAAAGAACGGTAACAAGCTGTCAGCCTTAAAATGCTTAGCAGTTGAATGAATTTTACAGAGAGGCAGAGAATATGTAAAGGTCATTATATTATCTGAGGCAGTAGACAAATGATAGCTAAAAAAGCAAATTATGGGATTTGGGTCTATTGTTACATTCAGAGTGCTGGACAGAGAGACGACTGCTTGCCAAAACCTCTTTTTTGACAAAAGAGAAATTCCAACTGCTGGGTGTGTCCCTGAATTGTAGTTTGATGAAAGCTGATGCTTTCTCTAGCAAAGACATAGTTAGGCTTTGGAACTCACTGCCATTGACAGCTGTTGATACTGAGAATGAAATAAGATTCATAAACCATATGACAGAATTACAAGGTTAATAGGAATAGTCAGGGTGGTAGTGGCTATTGTTTTGAAATGCTGTGGTTCAGAATGCTATTAAAATGCATTCTTCTGCATATCACACAGTCTCTACTGTAAAGCAGAAAGACAGTTCCTCTGTCTGATGTGGGATTTCTCACTCTTCCTCTGATACAGATAAGGCTTGTTGCTCCTTGTATAAAAAAAGATGCTGTTCAATTGGATAGATGCTGGACTGATTTATTTAATAATTATTTTTCCCTATATTTCTATGCCTTGTATAATTGCCACATATGTCTATTTAAAATGATTCCCCAAACAGTTCAAGGCAAAAGCTTTAAGCCCTTTTCCTTTTGTGGACACATATGCAATGTCTAACATGTGATGTTCCTGTTAGTGTGCTGATTTTTGCCATACAATTACAGGAAAAGAAAAAGCAGAGCACATCCCAAATTCAAAGCCTAGAGTAGTGCAAAACTGAGATGTCTGCCTGAATTTTCTTCTACCACTTATTCTTTCCTCACAGATTCCTGAGGAGTGTTTGATTGTGTGGATTTGGTTATCTCATAGATCTCCAGTGGTCTTTTTAAAGCAGTTTCTTACTAATGATAATAAAGATGAGAACAATTTAATGTGGAACATAAAAGGCTTTAATAATTAACTCAATCTCTCAGACCACAGATTTCAGATATAAGACTCAGGTGCAAACTTACTCTTCAGGTTGTTCTTAGCATTTTTGTGGCTTTTAAATCCTGTGTATTGCAGTGTATGGGTTCATGCAGTTGAAACGGGCTTCCCTTCTGTTGACTCTAGTAACCCGTCTCTGCCTCTACATCAGCTGTATCTGTGGGTAGTCAATTGTATCCTTTGTAGTTGCGAGCCATTACAGCCCTTGTCCTGTCTCTCTCAGAAGAGCAAACACCTGTTAAGGCAGTGATAGACCTGCCAGTGCCTACACAGCCACCCTCCGGTTTCAGAAAACTGGAGATGCAAAATAAGACCAAAAAGCCCAGGCAGTGTGGGATATTCTGCATCTTGTGTTCATTTCTCCTGTTCAATAGAATTTCTAATGTTTCCCAATTCCCATCTTTCTGCATGATTCCTCCCTCTTGGAGGCTACCAATAGCAAGTTGGTCTTTTCCAAAGCTGTGCCTCCAGTTTCTTAATGGCTCATCAGTTACTGACTAGACACTTCTGCTCTTTGGCATTGCTTTTGTTATCTGGTCCCTACCACCTTTTTTATTTTTTTATTTTTGTAACTTAAATAACAGCATCTCCAGAAGCGTGTTGAAAGTTACTTACAGAAAACAAAGCAAAACAACACAGATTGTATAATCTCCATGGTGTGGTTTCACCAAGCTCTCATCCTTTGCTTTTGATCAAAGGCAAATCACATGAATCTTATATCCTCCTACTTTCCCTGATCCTAAATGTGTACTTTAAATAAAACCAGATTTACATTAATCCCTAAATCCTCCATTATCTGTCTCCTGTGGCCTCTTTACTTAGTCATTTATCATGGTCCTAGGTTTGTGTTCGTCTCATTTTTCAGTCTCTGTGACATTTTTAATGCTTGCTGGTTTACATTAATTTTGAAAGTGAGATTCTGTAAGACAGAGGATGAAGGATTTGCTATAACTCAAGGGTGGTATTAGATGCATTCTTTTCATCCACACATCTTTCACTTCTGACAGAAAGCAGTCAAGAAGAAACAGTGCTAGAGGACAGAAGGTGCAGCCGAGTTCAAGATGTACAGAATCAAGAACTCAGAGTAATACAGTAGAAACTGTTCATAGCTGATGCTTCCACTTAATGCACCAGAACTGTTTTTCTTCTGCCATTGATATAAGTATGCTGTCTGGGTGAGCAAATTATACCAAAAGAGCTGGGAGAGTATGAGGTGATTTATGGTTCCTCATGCCAGATGAAGCATGTATATGTTCACAGAAAAGGGAAGAATGTTTCAAGGATCACAGATGAGTGTTTCCTAAGACAGTTCTGGGTTTGACTCTGTATGAAAGGTTTTGGGAAATTTTCACCCCATATTAAAGGTCTCTGTTGCCACTCAAGCTGAATTAGATCTGTTGACCTCAGGAAGCAGCTTGGATGCAGATGTCTGTTTTTGATCAAATGAAGCTGGTGCCATTAGAGAGGAGAGGTTGAGTTGCCTTTTTTTTTTTTTTAAATTATTATTTTTATTTTTTTTTTACCCTGTGCTATGCCAGAACTGGCTGAGAACAGGCAGTCTCTTAGTACTTAGCACCAAGACCTAGTTTTCCACAGACCACTTTCCACAATTGTATTCCTGTTGATGTTGTTATTGCTAACTGTTATTGTTAACTACTTCTAAAGTGCTTCCCAAACCAATTCATCCAGTCACATTTCACATGAGAGATGAACTATAGTCAAATATATCTTCCTGTGCTAAGGATCAGTACCTGGCCTGGGGGGGGCCTGTTCCATTCTCCTTCACATCCAAATGTCAGATAAGGCTGGAACCTATTTTCTCATACACTTTCAGAGGCACTGACATGGAACTGGAGCTGCAGCTGCCCCTACTATGAATATAGTTAAAAATATTTCTCATAAGGATAGAACATAAGCTTAAGATCTCCCATTCTTTATGTTAATCTGGAGGATGCTGCTAAAAATGTGTTTGAAGACAGCATCATCACCAAGAAGATTGCTACCTTCTTCAGATCCTTCCTTTCTGAAGACAGTAGGTCCTGTAGGCTTAGCAGGATATGAGAACTACCTGATTTTTCCTTTAAAGACAAACTTCTGATACCATTTTTTTCCCCATTCAAAACAAATATTTTTGTTTCCTGACTGTCTGCCAATTTTAGTGAGGGCCACAGAGAAATGTCCTAGAGCTTATAAAAATTTAAGCAGATCAAGGCTAGAGTCAAGTATCTGTTTCCAACTTGAGGAACCCAGTACTTTCAGTACAAGTGTGATGGGAGTGCCAGGAAATAATTGTTGCTTTGACTTTCTTTATAAAAGTGCACGTGGCTTTTTGCATTTTTCATACTTGATAAGGCCATTGCAATTTATTCTGCCAACTCAGTAGAAGTACTGAATTAATGTTTATTAACTTGTCATCAATAGTTAATAACTCCCTAAAATTGAGCATTGTGTTGCCTCCGGTGTAAGCTCATTCCCAGCACCCTCGATGCATGACAAAAGGCAGTTATAGACAGCTCCTTCATTTTCAACTTGTTTATTTACTTTGCAGAGATACACAGCTTTGTGGCTTCATTCTCTTTAATAAGAACAACCTCTACAGGAGGAGGGGAAGATGAATGCATATTGAAATAACATGTTTACCCCTAACGTTAATTAAATGCCTTTCAGTTTTCCATGAGTTTTCTTACAGAATAATGAGTTCTCTTACAGTTAAACACAAAGCTTTTCATTGCACTGCAGCTGTGATACTTTCCTCAACTATGGGAAAGATATGGGAAAGATACAGGAAAGATATGGGAAAAACTCAGGACTCTTGGTGTTTTTGTTCAAGCTAGCAGTGCATTCCCAGATGTGATGGTGGCTGGATGATACCGGTAACTTTTCTGCTGCAATTGAGTTCTGATTACCCAAATTTTCTACTTTATAAGCTACTCGAAACATCTTATGAGCAGGTGACTGATCGTTGTCATTATTTGCTGTTATTAACTGGATTTCTGCAGACAAACCTCAGAGAGATTTTGCTATTTATGTAAGACAGGTATTCAGTAGTGTTTCCTGCTCTTTAAAGATTTCTGCAAAGACTTCTTTAAAAGCATTTAATGTTTTAGCATATTTTAAAAATATATGTTATCCAAAAGCCGTGCTACAAAGGTAAACGTATTCATTTGCATTTCATTTGCCATAGCTATTATCTATAGTACTTTATTTCTTTTCAGTTTATGGGTAAGGTACATTTTGTCTTAGGAGCTGGAAGCACCTATGTGCAGCTACAGTATCTTGAACCCTTAGTGGCTGTCTTCTGTGCTTTTTACTAGATCGTTTTGACTTTGAGGAAAAGCATTGTGGATGCCTACCTCTCTAGGCAGATATGATCTATCCAACTTTGCTTTATGTACTAAATTAGAGAATAAAACCCTGATTTTGCAACGAATTCTTATATAGATGACTCTCTTCTGTCTTGTTTCCTGGATATTGATGAGCAGGGTACAAAAGCCTTCACTAACAGATCTTAATTCACATGGTTGTTGAATATGAGTGTTAGTGGTTGGCAGCTGTAGCTACAAACATAGCTACATTTTCTTCTTGCTCCTTCTCTAAGACCAGATGCTTGTTCGCAGTGGTTGTCTTTTAAGCAACACAAGAATTACAGCAGCTGCCCAGCCTACAAACAGAGCATGAATTGTGATATGGCCTCCATCACCTTTGGCCATTGAAGGGTGATTATTTATACCAGGTTCAGTAGTTTGTTTGTTTGATGATCTTAGTATTAAGGATCAAATAAATAAGAGCAAGTGAACACTTGGGCGGGGTATACATTTTTATTAGTTGCATTCATCCTGTGGGTAAAGGAAGGCTCTGATCAAAGCCTAGCCTTATTGCAGATATCTGAGTGCAAGGGTTGTTTCATTGGTCAAGGATTTGATCTCTAGCATGCAGGAGAGCTGGATGATTTAAGAGACTGACCCAAAGGAAAGATAACATACAGGAAGGGGTTACCAATGCTGTGAAGTTTAATAGATCTGAATTAAAAGCAATTCATTTCTGAAACAGGAAGTTTATGACAGTGTTGACATTTACTGCCCTCTGGCAGGAATGTAGTAAGTCCATCTGGTGGGTTTGTGTGTGTGGTTGTTGGTTTTTTTTTTTTTCCCTCCTTCATAACAAGAAAGGATTAACTTCTTTTGTTTGCTTTTAACTTACCGGTAGAGGGGAAAGATGCTTGAAAAGTGTCACAAAAGAGGGGGAAAATAAGGAATGCTCCACCCGTTATGAGGTCTGTATATAGAAAAAAAGCTCAATATCCTAGTTTGTTGTCCACAGTGCTCTCTTCGGCACCACTCATTCATTGCCATAACACTGCAGATTGTTGCTTTGTAAAATATTCTCACGTAGGTTTCCTTATATGAATACTTAGTCAAACAGCAAAAATGTACAAAAATATCATTGTCAGGTTTTCCCCATATTAGTATTCCTAAGTATATCGTTTACTTTACCTGAAAAACATTGGATTGAAATTATGGCCATACTGAAGTCAGTAGATATTTTGCCATCACCAGATGAAGAAAGAGAATATTCTCTATTTACTGTCTGCCTGGGGCAGGTAAGATTCGGATATAGCGTGATTGCATTATGCCTGAATTGTTCAAAGTTGGAACTAAGTAATGTCTCCTCATTATAAAAATAAAGTTTTTGGCATTTCTCCTGCCTGTGCACAGAGGAGCATTTTCTACTTCTTTGGCATTAATCTCTGCAAGACATCTGCACCCCACAATTGGCAGGGATTCTTGTTTGCTAAAAAAGGGATGAGGTAATCAAGCTTTGAGTAAACCAG
The DNA here is from genome assembly GCF_054131305.1 of Coturnix japonica. Taxonomy (NCBI): domain Eukaryota; kingdom Metazoa; phylum Chordata; class Aves; order Galliformes; family Phasianidae; genus Coturnix; species Coturnix japonica. Next base: position 111,871,735 of record NC_140663.1, read on the forward strand.
CTGATTGCTCACCAGAGCAGGCCTAGCAGGGAACATAAAGAACAAATACTTAGAAGTCATTAGAACAAGTAACTAGATGAAAAATTGGTAAGTATTTCTGGGATGGATAAATTGTTGCTATATACTACAATAAGAAGCCTGTTTTGAGCTTCTGATATGTGAAATTACTCTCCTGTTATAGCACCAATGCAGAATGCATGGATTAAAAGGAATCCTGACCTGTCCAACTGTGGCATTTTGCCCTCTGCATATCATCCAGGGTCTTTTCTCATGAACCTATGAGAAATGGACAGAAGAGGCAGTCTGGACTCCATCTTTCATCACAGATGGGTAAGTGCCAGCTGGGGGCTGAGCTGTGTCCGTAGAACACTGATCTGTGATAGTGTGCTGTGCTTTGGGTGTATCAGGTGTGTGAAGATAGGTAGCATGACAGAAGTGATATTAAAGTGTTTGGATTATACTTTCTGGCTACTCAGTCTGTTGCCAGCCTTAGTTGTTTGTATGCACCCTGAATAGCCCTGCCCGTTCATTGCAGGATCAATTTAATAGCCCACAGTAACTGTCTTCTGAATTGCTAATTTTTTTCATGTTGACATTACTAAGACTTTCTTTTCCCCTCCTTTATAAATCATCTGTTTTCACGCACTGCTAGAACAATTTCTTCTGGGGAGCTGGATTTCTCTGTGCTTTTCTGTGTTTCAGAAAGCACCACAGAATCTCTGGCTGTTTTTGAGTTACTCATTTCACCACTGTAAACAAGGAAAAAAAAAAAAAAATAAAATAAACTGGCTTATTTTGTATTGCATCTCCCTGCTATGAAGAGCTCAGCAAGCATGTTAAAGATATAATCTACTGTAGTAATGTAATGCAGAATAGAAAGAAAGTAATAGGAAATTCCTCCTTTCCAAGAGAACAGCTTTGACCTGGTGTAAACAAGACCTCTCCACAAATTTAACACATCTGCAGCATGTGAAGGAAAGTAGTTTTGGCATATTCAGGACACAGATCTCAGGAAAATGAAATATGCAGTGTGTGAGACCTTGTTAAGAAGCCCTTGCTGGCACCAAGAGCCTAAAGAGGACCTGAGTGCTGTAATATCTTTAGCTCTATAGTGTTATATAGCCGATTTCTCACAATGAATAAGCTTGTGTTCAGCTTCAGACTTGAGTGTAACAATGAGATAACTTTGAGGCACTGGGTGCACAATCAGTAATGTTTAATTTTGCAGAAAATCTTCTGAGTTCTTCACTGGCTTTATATTTTGTAAATACCACTAACAGATTATTTTTCCCACAACTGTTTTACCTATAACTTCACAAGTAGTTCACTTTTCACTTCATAGATGTTACCATGTTTGTTAGCATTTGTGTTTTCAAGGAGAATCAGATAAATAATTTCAAAGATAGATTAATGATCTATCTACAACTTTGGAGACTTTATGATAAATCAAGCTCAGATTAATTATGGGTTGGCCAGTCTTACTACACGATTTTTTCATCAACAGTAATTGAAGTATTTATATATGGCATGTAATAAAAACAACAGTTCTCTGTGTGTAAAGACTGTTTGGAAGAAATTTTTTAGTCTCTCTTTGAATGTGTTAATGTGTGTGTGTACCCAAAGACCATATGATTGCTCTTTGGAATTTTTGTCTTAGTCCTGTTAATGTTGATTGAGTAACCTAATCTCAGTAGTCACATACTTTTTCGAACAACTTAGCAGGGGAACCATGAGATGATTTGACATGGGGACTAACCTTTCACCCCTTGGGGTGGTCCAGTGAGGACATAAGAGACGGAACATTAGTGGATTAGTGTGTGGAAGCTTGCAATGATGACTGTCTCTTCAGTGATTTCCATAATCCTCACATTATGATGATTCTAGCAGCAGTATAGTTCTGCATAAGTGAAACACATCTGTTTGTGATGTTTTTGTACCCTCACTCAGTTCTATTGTTTTTTGAAAGTAAGGCTTTGTACTGAATTCAGATGCTCAGTGCATATTACCATCATGTGAATATGACTAATGAAAAACAGTATCCAAATGGTGTTTAAAGCACTAATGGCCAATGAGTTGGCTATTTCCTGGCAGCTAATGGCCATCTGGAGGAGGTCTTAATCCATCTGGTCGTTAACTGTCAGGAAATGATTGACTTGGATGTTATTAATGATCTTAATAAAGAAACAGATTTTTTCCCTTCTCAGTCTCCTCACTACCATGCCACCTGGCTCGCAGTACTTAGATACTGTTCCACAGTACTTTCTTTTTTTGTATTTATTGTGAAGTTTCTTAGCCTCTGCTTTCCGCACTTCACAAAATCAGACAACTATGATCCCTACCTGAAAATGTCTACTATCATAGCTTACAATTTTGTGTATGTATCTACGGAGGAAGAAACTCAGGAAATTCTGTTAAAGTGAAGGGAGTTCTACATTCAAAGAGAGGTTTTTGTCTTTCAGATACAACTGATGGTCTGTGAGACAGGCAGAAATAACATATGTTGAAAAAAGCATAGATCAGTAAGGGGCAGGAGAATGATAAGGAGGGAAATAATGGTTACAATTATTTCCTGAGTTAGTAAATTGAAAAGCAAAAACTTGGACAAAATGGAGAGATACCTTGGCCATTTTTGTCTTTTCCCAGACTTTTTTTTTTTCCACTTTATGTTTGAATATATTCTGGTGTGACATTTTATAATTCATTCTTGTTTATTATGAAAGATATTGAGGAAAATCTGCATTTCCAAACCCCTCCACAAAAACTTGAGTTGCCAAGTTGGCTACAGCAATAATTTGAGGTTGTAGTCTGCATCTGAGTGAAGCCTGAGTGAGTTAGAAGAGTGGATTTGTTGAATACAGTGCTTCTACAGATGCAACAGTGGAGAAAATTTTAGCTCATTTCTATTCAAAAATCTCTTTGCATAGTTTATGTATTCATGGAATTATGAACAAATTCTAGTACAGTATGTATTTATAAATGATTTACTTCCTTGATTCTGTCTGTTACTAGGAGCAAAACCTTTGGGAGGAAGACTAACTCATTTTTTTCTAATGTCGAAAGACCTGGTTTTTCAGACCTTTGTTGCAGATTATAATTGGGTCAGGAAATCAGAAACAATACACTGTAGAAACTGAAAAATGGAGCAAGTTCGAAGAAAAACATGAAATGAAAATGTCTTTAAAATGTGATTGTAAAATAATTATATTTGAAATCACATGTTGAAAAATTTATGACTGCTCTAGCATGTGGACCCCATTACATTTATCCTTGTTTCTTTATTTCACTTTTAAAATTTTCTTATGGCCCAGTTTGGCAATAAAAGAGACATACTGAAAAAGGGTTGTAATCGGTTCTGATTTGCAGAAGAGGAACTTATTGTGGATGTACATATTCTTCTTTCTCATATTTGTGCTAGGAACTCCAGTGTTTCCCTTTTGGCACAGCTGTGATTACAATGAGCTGCTTAGCGTATGTGTGGCAGTGTCTTTCTTCTTATAATCAAGAGCACATTTACAAATAAAACCCAGGAGATGAAGGAAAGAATGTTGGGGGAGACACAGTTAAAGACTTCTGAATGGAAACTCTTTGAAAGGCATACAACATAGCTAATTCTTTATTTCAGAAAGAAAAATTATAAGTCCAGTTGAGTTCTCCTGAGTGCATTTTCTGTATTGAGGCTGTGCATTTAGTCACTATGTGAGACTGATTGCTGAGGGCAAATCTTATTTAATGATTTCTGAGGAGTTTGGCAGCTCGCTTATTATTGACCTGGACGAAGGGTGCTCTGTGAACTCCTCTGCACCCTAGCTGGTTCTTCAGTTTGGAGTGATACTCCAAGATCAAGACAAAGCAAAGGGTATTAAATTAGTAGTGAAAATCCTGTCAATCTTCCCCATCCCAAAATAAATGCTGTGGGAAACCTATATGGCTTCATTTTTTTTGCTTTCTCTATAGGCGTTTTTGCTCTTGTAAATTACCTGCCTTTCTTTGATCCACATGTAGAATTAAATCTTCAGGCATACAATAAAATGTGTTAACTGGCAAGCAGTTTAGAGCTCAAAAGGCTATATATGCATAAATAACCCAAATAGGCATTTTCTATTTTAAGTATGGATTAGAAATGTATATTAATTTTAATGATTGTCACGTGTAATGGAAAACAGACTAATTATGTCACAAAATCTATCAATTCTCTGTAAGGGGAAAAGAAAAAGAAGAAAAAAAGAGGCACTTCAGAAAACTTTTGACATTTTTCCAAACTCAGTATTTTTTTGTATTCTCAAATGCTTGCCTCTGCAAGGTTAGGAACTGTTCTATAACCTGACTTTGATGAAGACAGATACTTGCTCAGATTTGAGAACCAAATTCTCTATAAATACCCCTATCTAAATGGCTTCAGGTCTCCAGAGCTCTGTGAGTGGCAGTCAAGCACTCTCCTCCTTTCCCATGTTTTCCAGGCTGGCAGTCACACAACCACATCCAAGATAGCAGGGGGATGTAAAGCAGGTGGCTTTTCATTTTGTTTCCTTCCCTGCTAATACTGGAACAAGCGAGAAGACACAAGTGCAACTGGAGAGCACAGGGTTTGGGTTTCCAAGGCATGTACTGAGTGATGTGTCTTTGGAGTTGGGCAAACATTGCATTTGTGGGGTGGGACAGGGCCATCCCCAGCAATTGACCACAACATACTGAACCTAGGGAGAAAACACCACATGCTTGGTGTAGGTTAACATTTGTGGTGATCTTCTGCTTGGGTGGAGTGAGCTATAAGCAACCTTCCAAGCCTCAGCTGCTGTCTAGAGAAAACATGCAGCTTGGGCAAAACAAAGGAAGGCCCTGATGGAGCGAGGGCTTCAATCAGGCATGGGTATTAGGAAAATTTTATTCTCAGAAGGAGCAGTGAGGCAATGGCACAGGCTGCCCAGTGAGGTGGTGCAGTCACCATCCCTGGAGGTGTTTAAGCAAGTGTGGAGATGTGGCACTGAGAGACATGATCACTGAGCATGGTGGGGATGGGCTGGAGTTGAACTTAGGTCCAACTTTAATGATTTGGTGTTTCTGTGATTTTGATGCCCTGGTGTAATTGTATGAACTGGAGCAGGTAGCCCAGGGAGGTGATGGATTCTCCATCATCAGAGATACTCAAAATCTCCGAACTCAAATTACTTTTTTACATTCAGCATGTATGAATAAAGAACGTACTGCTGCAGAGATCTACAAGAAGTTATCTATAAATTATCTCAGTAGTATTTGGCTAAAATGTTTTAATGTCAAGTAAAAGCAACCACAATATGTTAAAGTGCATAACTTAGTTCCAGAACTTCTCATTGTTTGCCTAGATGGTCCATGATGTTCTGTCCAGGCAGTATGGGGTCTCTGTTTAAAGTCTTTAGCAAATGACCATTATCGTGGAGCTCCATATGTTCTGTTTATGGATGGTCAACCTGTTAAACATAGGTGGCTGAAAGCATTCTGCAGAGACCAAGAAAGTTCACATCTATGATCACGTAGATCACAGATCTGTGATAGATCCTATTTGAGTAGTCTCTGTTAGCATAGAGGAAGGGGAAGCAGTACTCCTTCTTCACCACTGTCAAGGTATTTGTGGCCTGTGAGCACTGTACAAATGTGGTGAAGCTTTCTGTGACTTGTGAGAAATCCAGTGAGGAAAATACATTGTTGGATAGCATAGGGATGAAATAGTAACTACTTAGTAAAGACTTAATAATAATGACTTCACTTCAAAATTTGCATTAGCTTTGAATTGCTTCTAGACCAATTCAGGATTCTTGAAGAAGAAATGTGATTCTCTATCAAGGTCAGTTAAACCTGTTACACCAATTGCTTTTGCTTTGTCAGTTGTATTCAGTTGGCCTGCAAAAAACAAAACAAAACAAAACAAAACAAAACAAAAAACGACATGAGCTCAGCAGCAATGTTACCAGGAATAATCCCTAAATTGTTCACTTTGAAAAGAAGAATGCTCCACTAAAATTGCAGGTTGATCAAATCCAGTAGCAGAATTTCACAGAGCTGGTGGAAGACGTCCATCAGCATTTAAACCTTGGCCAGTTCCTGCTGACCTCTTAACTCTGTTCATTACAGCTGAATGGCTTTGTAACATGAGAGTCCCTCACAGGAACAAGCTGGGCTTCTTGTATTCCATGGTAAAGGGATGAATTTAGGAGCACCTCAGGGCTGTTATGCAATACATCTGGAAGTTCCAAAGAATCTTCATTGTTTTGTTTTGTTTGTTTGTGTGTATGTGTGTGTTTTGTTTTTTTGTTTGTTTGTTTTGTTTTGCTTGTTTTGTTTTGTTTTGTTTTGTTTCTGAGGAAGACAGATGTATATTTTGGAAAACAAAGGCTTCTAACTTAAATGTACTTACAACGTCTTTTCATTTGGTGGGGGGTGGAAGGGTGGGGAGGAAATGAAAATCTTTTCTTATGTACATCTGGAATTGCCTCTTAACTAGATATACTTCCAAATAAGGGTAAGCCAAGTAAACACCCAGTGGAAAAATTATTTTACAGCTTTGCTGTTCCTAGTGGATATTTTCATTGGTTTTATTTATTCAAGTTCTAGTCACATCACTGGCATGGAAGAGATTTCATTAATACTACTGCTTTCTGCAAATAATTTTCTCTGTATAAAACTGTATGAGGTAACTTCTTGAATACCATCATTTACCAAAGAGTATCAGGCCAGGGGTGGTGGCTCTTCTAATTTGCTTGTTATCTGTGAACTCAATGCAATATAACCTGTGATGTGTAACAAGGCCTGCAATTATGATTCTTCAAAGTTTCCCTTAATTTTCTTGACAATGTGCCACCAACAAATCATGTTCCCATAAATGCTGTTAGTTACTCTCCTGTTTCAAATTCCCTGTTTACTTCTGAAGAGTTTGAAGGTATACACTTTAAGTGTACAGAGAAAAGTGATATTGTGCAGCTGTTAAGCAGAAAGGAGAGACAACTGCAGTCTACGAGCTTCTTCCTTTGTGAGGGATGTCACATATTACTGCTTAGTGTACCTATGTGAAGGAAAAGGACACCTTTAAAGCACACAGAGTGAGGACATGTTTTAAATATTAACCTCAAACCTCTCTACCTCAGCCAGGATTCCCATCTGTTTTTTTTCTGTTTGATTCTGTGGCTTCCTGTTTTACTATGAACTTTTCTTTTTCTCCATTCCCACATTTTGTTTATGCAGCTGCCATTGTAGTTACTATTACCACAGCCGTAATGCTACTAATGTGGAAATCTTCAACTACTCTTCTGTTTCTGAAGGATATTACTTCAGAGGAGCAAAGGAAAACAAAGTGTCTTTCAACAGTGGTCCTAGACAATTTTTTACAAACTTGTCAATTTGTATCACAATAACGTTAATTGCTACATGTATTTCTACGTGTATTTTAGTAGGTATGGTACAGTTAAGAGAGAGTGACTTCAAGATCTTCAGCATTGTTCCAAACTGCCCTTTTTCTCTGCAAAACAAACAAACAAATAAACAACCTACATTTCTCTGTAGGTACTGTATGCAGTGGAATAGCTAGCCTGTATCTCTATGTGTATTTCATCTCTGATTTGAATAGAACTCTGTTTGTGTCCCTAATCTCCCCTTTTTATCACTAATGTACTTGTTATTTACTTCTGTAACACAGCAATGTATATCTATAAAGGTCTTTAAAATACACAGTGCAAAAAAAATGACTCAGATTGTCATTGAAGAATGATATTTGTAGAACCTGACTAGTATATCACTCATTATGTCTTCAAGTTCAGGTAAATGGCATTTACAAAATTAATTTAATGTCTTACTTGTTCAGTGTATCATGTTAAAAATAGCTCCCATGTATGTAAACAATATTTTTATTTCCTGTTTCTTCCTTAGAGACATAGAACCTTAGAATCTCTAAGGATGGAAAAGTTCGCTATGATCATCTAGTCCAACCACCAGTACAACCCATCCACCTCATGCGAGACAAAAAAAAAAAAAAAAAAAAAAAGCGGGAGCAAAAGTGAAACTGTCAACTATATAAGCTAGTAAGTGGAGTGGTATGTCTACATACCTTACATATCTGCTGCATCAGTCTGTAGATAGACAATTGAGCCAGCATCTGTGAGAAGGAATTAAACACAGGCAGCTCAAACAATACCATTATTTTTGTGAAATTTCAGATGTGTTGGTGCATTGTTCCTTCCTTCTTTATTTGGCTTCTGTAGATTTGTTAATTACCAGACTGCATTCTATCAACATCAGAGAATTCACACAAGAGTGAATGGGAACAAGAAATACAGAGTGTCACAGCCCCACCAGATATGACTTTTCAGGGAACTATTTGTTTTAATTTTATTCATTTAAAATAGGCACGTCTAAGAGTTAAGCATCTGGTCAGGGCTTGTGCTGTCACTGAAAACAGATGTTTTTGCACAGTGTGAAGTAGCTGAAGCAAGCCTGTGGGTTTGGAAGCAGTACATTCCACATGGCTTGGAAAGAAGCTGGGGCAACATCCTGCAGCCTTCATGCATCTGATTGCTCCCCTCTTGGGAGCAGGACTCCCCACACAATGCACAGTCATGTCAGTCAGAGGTTGCTCTTAGCATTAGCAGAATCTCAGCACAACATAATTCTTTCACATTTGAAACACATTTTTTTCCCTGCTAGTTGCATAAAAGAGAATTCACTGTTATCCACTGGATTGGTTTTGATTTGCATAATAAATCAGTCTTATTTGCAGTACAAGATGCAGTTGTTAGCTGCATTTACACTAGTAAGGAAAAAGATGGTATCAAGTTTACAACTGTGTAACACCACTAATGGACTCTTTTGCCTTTATGGGCATAAGTCACAAATTACATATGAGTACAATAATAAAGGTGGGAAGTGAATCACCTCATATTATGCATTATATGCATCAGACAGGTGTGTATGAATAAATCTCTAGTTGAGTGTTCATGTCTGCATTCAGTTGCTGAAATCAGTGCATCAGATCTTAGCTAGCAGAATAGGCTGGAGGTGGTCATGGCTTATGGACAGTAACCCAGTGAGCAACTACTTTGAAGTTAGCAAGGGGTCAGAGTAACTTGGCTGTTACTTAATGACCTTCTGGTTAAAGGTGGGGAAGAATGTGAATCTCTTAGTAGATCCCTTAAAGCACAAATATACTTACTTGTGTTCTTGCATAATGGAGTTTCCATGCACATTAGTACACAGAACTGTAGTTTCTAAGCCAGCTCTCTGAGAAGGCACAAATGAAATAAATTGAGGTTCTGTAGTTGCCATAAAGTAAGTTAATTTTGACCTTTTGCTTTTGAGATAAATTCAACGTCATTACAACTTTGAACTTAATACCAAGTAGACAGACCTCATTTGATTAAATAGTGGTCCTCTGTTGCTTCTTCCTCTGCCCATTACCATATTCACATTAAGACAGACACTTTAAAAAAATAAAATAATGAAATAGTGCAATGAGTCAGGTTTGATTTGGTTGATCATTTCTTTTTGAGATTCTTTTGCACATACTGGTTAAACTATTTTTATTTTCTTTGCAAAATGTTTTATAAAGAAACTGCATCTCAGTGGTTATTTGTATTGTAACTCTTAGCACAGTAATTTTTCTGTTCTTTTTTGGATGCAGCACTTTCAGTGTCTGTGCTGCATTGATCGTGGATGTAGTGTACTGAAGGGGAGAAGCATTTTACATTCGATTTACCACAGCCACTCTTAAGTGAACAGTGTCCTGCAAGATCTACATTCAGCATTTGGCTAGTTTTAAAAAATATATATTTTTGAGCCTAAATGCACTGGAAGTACTCCCATAATTTTTTAAAAAATATATAAGACTTTTCTACATCTTTATAGTCAAAAAGTCATAGTGCTCAGTTAAATTATGATGATATAAAACTGTAAACAACAAAAGAAAGATATTAGCAGAACTGAGGAAGGCTGGTTTATTTTGATTGCTCTAAGTGGGAGAAATGCAAACTCATTAACCAATCCCATGTAAAGTTCATATGTCAAGTCCTTTCCGTTTTCATAGTCAACAGGGCTGTTCATCTGATAAGGAAGATGTAACATGTTTCTTTAACCTGAAGTAGCTTTCTAAGAGTAAATCCTCTGGGAGGATATTGTACTCTGTGATAATACCATCTTTGGAGGTTTGAACTATCATAACACTTTTAGGACATGCTGGAGGGCTGTGTCGGCCAACAGTACTGAGCCAAAGCCAACAGTCTGTAGTTTGGCTTGAGGAGATTGACTAGCATCCAGAATCAATTTATAAGGTAAGAACAGAAGTTGGTTTGAACTGGTGTAGACAGATGTTGATAAAGGAGGTGTCCTGTGTAAGGGGCTTAGGATATGCAGCATAACTTAAGAGTTAGACCATGATTAGGTTGGTGGGAGTAAGTTATTTTGAAAGAGTCCCAGTGGTTCCAAACATATCTTTTTTCTGGGTTTTAATGTATGGCAACTGGAGAGAAAGATGAAAGAAAATTGCTGAGGTATACCTTTCATTAAAATATAATTAACCAAAAGCATAAGAGAATGGACAGAAAGGGAAAATAGGGATGTGAAAGGCATAGAATACAAGAGACATTTGGAGAACTTCAGAACTCAAGATCTTTACCTCCCTTGCTTATTGTCAGACACAATCACCAGGAAATCAAGTGATTCCTTGCACACAAAACATGGAGGGAATGTGGTTATTGTAACTTGGTGGAATTCCTACCAGCTGTTTTAATGCAGATTTACTCCTGATACAAAAGTGGCCTGTGAAAAGGAAAGGTGGTAGTGGTTAGCTTGCTAGTAGCTGGTGAATGTATGTTCATGATAAACGGGTGAATGTTTCTCACTGTGGTATGGATTGGAAATTTGACATACCAAAAATCCCTTCAATGCAAAGTTAGAATTTTGATAGCAATATTAACTTGGCTGCACTGAATACTAAAGCATAGTCCAGCATGCAGAAAACACAGCACACTTAAGAATTTGATTAATAATTGCAAATAAAGTCCTCTAAAGCCTTCTAACATTAGATAGCATGCACCAGTTGTAGAGTTTTGTCATGTAACAGATCTGCATGTAGGATTCAATATAATATCTCCAGTGAGACTACTATACACCTACACAAATAGCAAACCACAGCTTCTATTAAATGTAATTGCTTTTCCCATCAGTACAGCAGTGTAGTTCAATACAGAACAAAAGCTGTTTTCTCACTTTTAAATAATCCTCCCCACAGCCTGCATGGGTAAGTTGTGACTGGGAAACAAGTCAATTAACAAGAGTTAATGATGGAGGGAGGACTCTAAGGATGAAAGCTGTATGTTTTTCCGAAAGAAAGAGGCTGAATCAAATAGGAAGCAAACTGATCTACAGGGAAATCCTTTGCTAGAGGTCAGTGCTTTGTGATAGTTCTCAGAAGAGGCAGAGCCGGGTGGGAAACCTTGGAAAACAAGGGTGCATTGAGTTAGGTGTATTCAAACTGTGACAACAAGAGACCTGCCTCATGATATTTTAATGGATTTCACAAAGGAAGACATCGTTATAGGTGGGAAAAATGTGATCCTAACAGAGAAAACCAAGCAAGCTCTGGCACTTATACAATAGAATCACTGTGAGAAAAGCAATAAAGTGTGTAGAACTGTGGCAATTATATTTTATGGTCAGGAAAGGGAACCAACAAATATCTACTATGAGAAGAAACTCTGAACATAGCTTTAAACATTTTTATTCTGAGGAGATTTTGGTATTTAAATAAATAAATAAATAAATAACACAAAACACACACACACACAAAAATGAAACAAAGAAACAAAAAACTGGTATCAGAATTGAGTTAGAGAGGTATTGAATGATACTTAAGAAACAGACAACATGTCTAAAATCATAAGGGACTTACAGAAAAATCTGGAAGACTTCATTTTCACCTTGGGGAAAGAAAGGCGTGGAATTGAAATATTTCAATTTAGATGAAGCAACAAGCGCAGATGGGATACTTTATGGATTCTTTAAGAAGTGACAACTGATCTGTAGGGTGATATAGCAAAATAATTTGTAATGTTTCCAGGAAAGTGGCTTTTTTCAGGCAGTATAAGAAAAGAAAGATGAAGTCCCACGAGAGCTAGAGTCAGTGGAGGCAAACAAGCTCTCTAGAGCACAGTCATAGAATCATAGAATGGCTTGAGTTGGATGGGACCTCAAAGATCATTTAGTTCCAACTCCCTGCTGGTCAGGTAAATAGCATCCTGAGTCTTTCTCTTTCTCTCCATTGACTGGAAAGGGAGTTCAGGGTGTAAAGACTGGATAAAAACCTGTGTATTTGTTTAGAAAAGTCCTAAGTTAGATTAAATGAATCCAATTATGGGTACCAATAATTCCCTTGGATTGGTGTGACTGTGTTCAGTGCAATGAGTTCAAGAGGTTAAGTTGGATTGCCCAGGTACACAAACACAAATGTGAACAAAAGTGAGAAGAAATAACACAAACAGAGCTGCAGCTATCACACAAATACACCCTTACCTCCACCTTCAAGGGAGGTGTAGTACTCTCCTGGGAAAACTGTTCATCAGAACAATTACCCTGCTCAGTGCAATTGAGTTGTAAGGAAGCATCAAGAATTTCTTCAGCTTGTTACACAATGCATTTGTCTGTGATGTTGGGAATGAGAAAAGGGTCACCTTTGCAAATTTGCTGTTACTCTTTATCACTTGCATGGCAGCTGCACCCAAGGGTAGATAGTATCCAAAGGCCACCCATAACTGGGTAGCTTATTGTCCACGTCTGTGAAACAAGGCAGCCCTCCCCAGTGCCAACCGCCCTATAAGATTTCAAAACTCTGTATACTGACCTTGATTCTTATACCTCGCTGTACTTTGGTATTCACATCAAAACTGGGAGTGCATGTGTTGGTAATTCTCAGTGTTGAGCTCTCCCCAAAGCTTCTGTTCAGCTTTTTGAACATGATGTTCTGGAAAAAGACAAGATGACAAGATTTGCAAATATGTATGATGCTGCTCTTAATAAAAACAACAGTTTGTGGTTGAGCAGAACAATGTGTTGGTGGATTGACAGCTCACTGCTTTCATTTCCTCCTCAGCCTCTGAGCACTGTTGATGCTGCCGAGTTTTATACAAAAACATGTACAGACAAGGGTTATATCAAGAGATTATTTAAATGTTCCATGTCATTGATCAGATCTGTTTTACTACCTGCTGGAGCTGATTTTCGACACACTACACCACCCTCTTTCATCTCAGCAGTGCCCCTGTGCACATGCTGTTGCAAGACCACCCCAGAAGAGCAACCTGACAGAGAAAAGCCAGAAGGCCCCAGCAAGCAGCTTCACAGCCAAATGGCCTTGATGGTGTGTGAGCATCCCACTGTGTAGCTATTTGACAACAATCAGTGGCTCACAGGTGGTGATTCCAGCTGTGAATTGTGACTAACTGTGTGGTTTCCTCAGTCTGGTGGAGAGTATTGCTGATGCTGATTGCAGTGCTGTAAGCCTTCTGGAGTGCCAGAAGGCAGCAACTGGGTTGGAATGGAGAGTTGCTATCTTGCTTCTGATTCTTTATTTGAGATGAGAATGGGAGTTATCCTGTGCTCTTCTTGGTGCTGCAGTATCCCTCCACAGATATACCTACCAGAGTGCAGTGAGGCAGTGTGGGGTCACAGCAAGAATGTCTGCAATCATATTTCTTACTCATATGTGCATGAAGAGAAGCAGTGCTTTCTAGTTATCTGTTTAACAAATGAATGACCAGAATGATTAAAACACAGGGACACATTTTTTTTCTCTATTTGTGTATTTAATCCTAAATCCCTTGCTAAGAGATGATGGGCAATCTATAAGTCTGCTGAGTATTTCCAACCGAGAAACACTAGTAAGAGTTTCAGTACATATGCTGCAGTGAAATTGGTCTGGTCTGTATGCCTCAGAATGCTGGGAATTACTGCTTAATCCTCAGTGCTGGAAGAAAGGAAGCAGACCAGATGGGAAGTGGAAGCAGTAACCAGTATATGTGACACAGTATGAAAACATTACAATTTGAAATGAAAGGCAGTCTTTCCAGGTAGCTTTCACTGTGGATTTGCAAATGTAATCTGATCACATATTTAGAACAGCTATTTTCAGTTGAAACCCCTATGAACTGTACTGTTAGTTAGCATACTTGGCACAGTTTAGCAATGGAAAATATTTCTTATCTGATTTGGCTGTATTTATAACTGAAATACATGTAAAATGTGTTTTGTCTTTCAAAACCTCTTTGATTTACAGTTATCGTGTTCATAAAATATCAGAAAAATAGTCTGTGAACATCTATGCAATCGTCTCTGCGATTCTTTTGTAAACATGTTATGTATAAATAGCTATGTATTTTACATGTATAATCTAGTCTTGTATAGCTAGAGTGAGGTTACTTTTTTATTTTTTTTTTCCAGTAGTATAGTAGTATCTTAAATGTCTCAGGATGTACTCAAAGCTCTGCCATTCAGCCATGAAGCCAGAGATGGAAACATCAGCAACAGGCTGTAGAAGACAGATTTATTTGTAATTTGAAATGATCTTTCGTATCACAATACTGGTGTTTCCGTACATCTCTTAGAACAAGGAAAGGAAAATTAATTCCATATAAAAGCATAAGCTTTATTTTATTTCATTTTATTTTAAAGACTGGTTCTAGTGATGTTTAGACCATGATTATTTGGAATTATCTGAGAAAATAAATTGTCAAGGAGGTTCTTCATTAAGAGGTAGCTTCTAATATATCTAAACTGCAGATTTTCACAGAAAATCGTATGTGTGTCACTTTGGAAAAGGGCATTCCAATGGTACTGAGTGATTCCAGAGTAACAATGAGGATGCTGTGAGATCATTCTGTGCTGACAATGTATGCCTTGAGAATATAAAATCTTGCCTAAATATGAACATCCAATTCCTACAGCCTCTCCTCCTTTGCACCATGCCCTTCTGAATACATATTAGAGTATTTTAACCATTTCTTACCCATAGCCTCTTTAACAACAGAGATTCTGTGACAGAAAAGATTCTTTAACATTCTTTTTCAGTGCTGGAGAAAAGACTGGCTGGACAGAGCTGCTTGAAAACAGAGGAAAAATGGCCTTTTCCCATTATTGAAACATTTTGGACTGACTTTGAGAAATGATTAATCTGAATATATTTGAGAATAAAATCTTGTTAGTATTTTAAATTGATTATGAATTACGCGTATTTCTGAGCAAATCATTTTTAGAAGCATTGGGAAAAAATACCTTCAGAGTTTACAACAATTTCTTTTCACAACGGTGTTAAACAAAAAACAGAACTTCATCACTTGGTGTGTTAGCACTATGGGCACTGCTGCTGTCTTTGGCCAAACTCGATGGCTTCTTACCACCGGGGAAGTGTTTGTAAGCCAAGTAATTTTCTGGGTTAATTCTGTTTCGCCATGAGGAGCATAAAGCTAGGTGTTGATGGATGGTGACTGTTCAGTCTGAGAACAAAAAACTCTTCACAAAAGCCAGTTGGGTTGGCCATCTTTTATTGCACTTTCAATTGGAATTAAAGGGTGAAGTGAAAAAAGACAGTATTTATGTCAAATACATCATTGAGAGCAATTGGTTGTAATAAAGAGAGGAAGCATGTTTTTTTATGGAAGAGAGCAGAAGTGTTTTCATGTATTAAGGGTGGAAAAAAATCATCCTATTAGATTCAGAGACAAACTTTGTAATATATGCACCTAACACTACACATTTATTTCTCTAAACATCCTCGAAAGATAGAACATTAATTCTCCTCAACTGACATCAGTTAGTTGATTTATCCTTTCATTGGCCTAATGTTTATGAATACTAAGGGAGTGAAACCAAAAATAAATAATAAACATGCCATCTCCAAACTTAAAGTTGCTCCAGATGGGTTTCATTTTCAGACTACCAAGTTGTGACTGTCAAATGCCCTCAAATTGATATGAATCCTGAGATTAACTTGCAGGGTTCTGCTGTCATTATAAACCTCTATGTGCATGTTCCCAGGGTCTTCACTGCAAAGTCAATCATGATGATCCTTGTACTTGTTCTCAGACCATCTGTTATATATGCATATATTACTCCAAGGATTTTGCTTCAGAATATTACAGAGTAAGATGGGAAAACACTTGTAAAAAATAAATGTATAAAGACTTCTGTTGCTGCCCTCTTTCTGTCACACCTCCCACAAACTGATTTCAGTTTGCACCACATTTTTTTCCCTCTGAGCTTCTGTGCTTCTGCTTCTCTACATGTACTCTCTCATCTTTTGCTTTTATTTGTGAAAATGTCTGTGCTGGGAGAGGGAGTGCTCACAACCCAGCCATTGTGCCTTGCAATTACAGCTCCCTTGCCTATTGCATCAGACTGCAGGTTGAAATATTGACTTTGAATTCATGCTCTTGGCATCTACCTCCTTCACTGGCTCTGTGAGCCTTTACAGACAGGCACCTACCTGACTTGAGTAGTTCAGGATCTTCTGATGTACTCAAACAGCAGTCAGTGAATATTTCACAGGCGATTTGGAGGCATGGCCCTTGTTTTAACAGGTGTGAAACATGGCATTTGCTCCCTGGTCAGAGCTCTCTCTCTTCTTACCTCTCCCTGACCTTCTCTGTCCTTCTTTTCTTTATTCTCCTTAACCTTAAAAAGTCTTTTATCTTCCTGTTTAATTTGCCTCACTTCTTTGTAGAAAAAAAACAATGACTTATAAAAGTCACAGGTGAAATAAAGGGTTATGAATGCTATTACATGTCTTAGTAATTAAAGTTTGATTATTGTTCCAGTGGTGCCTTCATAAAAGGCTGTGTAAATACAGATGGATGGGAAGACAAGTTAATACAGAGTTCCCATTGTTATATCAGTTGAAGGAATACAGAAATAAGTCCTTTTCTCTGAGGTAGGGGCGATGTAGGCCAGATTCTTCAGAACCTAGAGTTATACAAAGACACCAAGGAAGCACTGAAACCAAAGAAACTCCTTCATACTTGGACTAGCTAAAGCTTTCTCTCATAGTAGCAGTGTTCCCTGCAATGGTTTTCCATCCTTCCAGGCACTGAGAGTGACAAATATGAACTAGACAAGGGTGATGGGGCAGCTACGGTCTTTGTGAAACTGGGGCAGAGCCCCTCAAAGACAAGAGCAATGCAAAGGTGTGTCCATCATTCAACCCAACATGTCTGTGGTTTTTTATCTGCCTGTTGTTGACAGTTCTCCTCCTGCTGCTTGTGTTTACCAGCAGCATTCCTTCTCCAAGCTAGCTTCAGCACAGCATGGTGGGGAGGTGAACCTGTGGATGTTGTGGTTCAATATTGTTGAAGCTGAGAGCCTCTGCCCTTCAGCCACGGGTGTGTTTGTGGCTTGGGCAGGCGTTCCTCAGAGAACTTTAATGTAGTTAGATTGGTTGCTGACATCAGTTCACCCACCTCAGCCTGGAGCACAGAGGAGGCCCAACACCCAAGCATATGGCCCACTTTTCAGGTAGGTTTTTCAGCCTCACGAGATACAGCATCAGGCTCCTGGTGTACAGGGCTGGTCCTGGGGCAGGCTGGTGGGCACTACCCCACATTCACACCAGCACAACTTCTGCAGAACCTTGCCACAGCACCCGGCCATCAGATTTTGTGTGTTTTAATTCATTAGTTTTGACAATCCAGATTGTTCACTTACTGTGATCTTCCAAACATTCTGCTAATTTAGCAGAAATTTGTGGTCCCAGTAACTGTTACAATAAACTTTGTGTTATTAAAAAATATTTTTAATAACTACTTAATAAACAATGTGTACTGAGTGACCTAAAATTTCTCTGTACTCTATTTTATCTGTTAAGATTCTTGTTGGTAATATTTCATATAAATGATCCAATTATTCTTTTTCTGTTTCAAAAAAGACAGAAATTCCTCTGTGTGTGGATTACTTAGAAATACTGTGCAGACCTACTCATAGAATCATCTTATAAACACTTGAAAACCTTCACTGGGAACTACATTGGTTCCCTGAACACTGCTCCATGCTGAGGCTTGAAACTGTGCAGAGTCCTCGAGTGCGAAGTATCTGATGGAAAAACACACTGAAGTAAAGGCAATGAATTTTCTTTATTGACTTTGAATTTTAACTTTTCAGTCAGAGTATGGTCAATCTAATGGCATTTATTGAGGACAGATGCTCACAAACCCTCAGTCATTTGAGTAGTCCTATTGACCTATGGCTTACTCTTGTATTTAAAGGTATGAAGTATCTTCCTCTTATGTTTTGCTTTATTTCTTCCAGTGGAGACATTTTTTGTGTGTTTCTGTATTAGTCTTGCCTCACAAATAGAGACGCAGGTCTGGACCTATCTGCGGGTATATGATATTTTCAGATAATCAAAGGAATTTACTTTATCAGATGAAAGAATTTCAGCTTGATGAACATGGGTTGTTCAGTGTTGTCAAGAAATTCTTCCCTTCCTTGGGTGTGTATGTATGCAAGAAATGTATAAGTCAAATATAGTGCTGTTCTTCTGTGCATTCCATTCATCAGTATTGGTCACTTTTCTCTTTATTTACTGTGAAACCTTAGAATAGAAACTGCAATGCAAACTGGTAAGCAGTCCTAATAAAAACAATGTACCTGACCTACAAATTCTATCTTACAAATTAGAGGAAAGTATATATAAAATATGATTGATCTGCTCTTAGGCATATCTACCAATTTCAGGCTCGTTTGTCTGTAATCTTCTATCACAAAAATGGTTTATAAGAATCAGTGAATCAGGGTTTTTATGCAGTGAATGTGAGGCCATTACTTTGGAATAAAGACTTATAAGCTTTCCATAATATTTTAAAAATTACACATAACTTTTGCAAATAGAGGCTTAAACTTGTTTTTACTTTTATTTCTCATCCATTCAAGTCTTCCATGTTGATGAATATTTGGAAAAGACTAAGCCAATTTGCTTAAGTTCTTCCTGTGAAGAGCCGACCCACAGCTGTCTATCCATAAGAGGTGAAGCATGAAGTTTTATTTCAGTTAACAGAATTTAGCATTGCTGGTGTCAATGGAACCAAACATTCAGTTACCAAAGTGGAATCATGCTAATAGTCATGTGGATTTTATTGCAGTGCTTCTTTGTACAGTGCTAGATTAAAAATAAATAAATACAGTCAAAGCCTGCACAGAACAGAGCAGGTGGTTTTACAATAGCAAATGGAGGTAAAAGAAACTAGAATGATGTCAGTATTGCATTTGGATATTAAAAAAAAAACATAGGGCATAGCCCTTGAAGGTGCTTGATCACTCAGCAAATTTGTTCAGTGCTGTTGCAGGCAATCTATAAACACAATCTCAAAATAAGTCTAATTGTAAAACTTTAAAAATCATTATCAGTGCAGTGGCAGACAGGAAAAATGTTAGAAAGCTGTGTGGGCTTGAGATGGTGCTGGAGGGAAATAGAGCCCTTGTTCAAATCCTGAACTGTATAGACAACATAGGAAATAGTGAAAGGGATGGGAAAGGAAGCTGTTCCCAAAAGGCCATCATCAGAATTGCTTTGTTGCCTTATCACTTGATTTCTCTTGTTTTGTCATTGCTTTCACTAACAGCCTTGAGCTAGATTTGAAGTCTACTGCAGTTTAGAAAAGTTTTTTTTCCCCTAACCCTGTTGTAGTCTTCACATCTAAGACTGAAGGGAGAGATTAAGTAATTTTCATCTTCTGCCTGCAGCATCCAACTTGCTCTTGTAAATGGGTTTGACTGAGTGCCAGAAGTTCAGTTCAGCATTCATGCCAAAAAGCCCACTGGTGCCAGATCGGGACAGCCTTTTCTGATAAACACTTTGCTTCCAGAAAGATAGAAGTTCAGTCTTTCCAGATGTATTTGAAATTCATTTTAATTTGGTAAGCAGCAGTGATGAACTAAAACACAAACAAAACATTATTGAGGTGTTTCCCTCCAGTGTTTCCAAAACAAACAGTGCTGATTTTCTTGTGCTAAATTGCCCTGAGGTAAGTTCCATGAGTCCCACAGGGGTGGAAATGCCACTGCTGCTCTCACCATGGGGCTGAGGGAGGGAGAGTCCTCGGGTTTGCATCTCTTTTCAACCCAATTTAGTGTAGAGAGCTGATCTTGTTCTCAGCTTTGTGCCCTCCTCGTTGATTTGCAGAGTGCACCACCAGAAGGGCTTTCCACTCTCTATCTCTACAGTCTGTTTTGCTTCATTAATACAGTTTAAACACCCTCTGAGATAAAGGAGGAGTTCCATAGCTGGTATTCAAAACACTCCGTGCTGTGCCTGGGTCATGCCTTTCACCTGCCCACTTAGGCAGAGGAGTGGTGATGCCCATGTGAGAAGCAGCATCCTGGACGCTGTCTGGAGGAAAAGCCCTGCCTTACTCCAGGTGACTGAAGAAAAGGTGGGATTTTGCACCAACCCTCCCAGGGAACCAAGAGGTTCATACCTGAACCGTGCTGTAGGTGGGTTGTATAAGTAATACTCAGTGACCAGACTTTAGGGCATGAGGGACATATTGCTTCCTGCCTGTCTTGGGAACCTGAGTCTGTGTGCAATTAATGATCCCAATAAATGAGAGATGCTGATGGCCAGGTATCCCCTCCACTTAATTGCAGGTCAGTAGAGAGATATTATCAGGAAGTTCTATAGGATGTAGTGCTATTATTTTGGTTGGTTATTTCTGCAGTAGCTGTGCACCTGAGGCTAAGAAGCATCACTTTAGTTCCACAGGGTTTCAGTTCCTGCAAGAAGATGGCTACCAGCATCAGAAGGGAAATGCAGGAACTAAAAGAGCTCAAAGTGACCGTACATAAGCATGAGATAATATGTTCATTTAAAATGACAAATTGAATAGTTGATGTGTTTCAATGAGCGTTGGTGTGGGACCAGTGAAGGAGTGTGAACACAGCCAGCAGTGTGGCTGTGGGCAAGGAAGGAGGGTAGAAGCAGGTATACAGGACAAGGAAATTCACCCAGCTCAGAAGGGAGAACTCCTGCTGTCCTTATACGAACCACAACAGAATGGATGGGGGAGGCCACCAGCTAGAACAGGGGGAACTGATTGCTTTCAAAAAAAAAAAATCAAAAGGCAAGGCTAAAATTAATGCAATTACATCTATGTTTTTAAAACATAATAGCTCAGTTAACTGTCAACAGCTGAAAGAAATGGATTCAAATATTTTTCTCTCCCATCTCCATTTGAAAAGAATGCTTAGGAAGAAATTATGCAAGCTAGTTGTTGTTACGTAGACATGGCTTGTGTTTAAGAGAGCTACTGCTTGGAAGTCTGAGATAGGAAACGAGTGCTCTGAAATCTTAATTAAAGAATTGTTTTATGGTAACAACTGATTCCACAAACTTAAGCCATGTGAGAGTGGAGAAAAGTCTTGTGGGTATCAAATATTACACAAGAGTATAGCAATATGGATTTAACACGCATAATTATCTGGGTCTGTGTGAGTGTTATAAATAGAAATGTTAGGTCTCCCATTTGGTGTTAAACGGGGAAAATATACAGAGGAAATGCATGCAGGTCTTTATTGTATCTTGGGACAGAAATAACATCTCATTTTGCTGCAAGAAAAATAAGTGTATCCCTTTTATATCTGTGATTTCATAAACTTTCATTAAGAGATCAAAATTTTGTTTGTTACTAAAGATCGTTTTTAACTTTTCTTTTTAAAATCCATCCAGAAAACACTATCCCACATAAGAACACATGAAAGAAAAAAGTCATTCTCTCTCTTTTCTGTTCTCTCCCTCTCTTTTCTAAAAGGAGTAACTTAAAATATGTGTGCTGTGTAAGAACGTGTGCTGAAGTTTCATGTTTCAGGTAATCTTCTTTAAAATAATGGGAGTCTAGATTGCATCAGTTAGTTTTAAAACTGCTATGCTATTGGTAGGGACAAAATGGGATTAGAGCCAAAATTTGACTGCGTGGCTGCCAAAGTCTGTATCAGATTTAAGACACATGCTTCTGCAAGCTTCCACGAAGGTTGTGAAAAAAAGTTTTAATACAGAGTTGGATTACAGCTCTCTAGCTCGAAACATTGGCCATTACGCTACCATCTGAAGAGGCTGCTGTAGCACAGAGCGCAGAACAGTGCAGACTGCTTAAATCTTCTGGACCACAGATGGATTTTGAATACCTCTTTGTGCCCTGATGGAAGATATGGTAACTTTATTAGCTGGAACCCATACCTGATCACTTGTGGGAGTGTAGCTGCGTGCACACAGATACCAATCTATTTAAAGTCTTATCATGATTTTCTTTCGAGTGTATCTGAAATCTACTCCAAGAAATTACAGTCTCTAGGTGAATTGTTCAAAACAATTGCTTAGAAGAGTGAAGAGTGAGATATTTACTCTTGCATGTTGGAATCCTTTGTGAATTTCTAACAGAAATTTGGAAGCTTTTCTTGTCTGTTGTGGTGAAATGCATTTCAAAAGAGACGCCTCCAGCTGTATGACAACAATTGCGTAGTAACCTGCGGATTTAAACATCAGAATGTACAAACTGTGGGTGACTGTGAATATTTTCATGATTTCATTTCTGCATTTGCTGCAAGGATCTGACTATGAGAATGGCTCTGTGAAGGTAGGCAATGTTTAATTATTGATAATATTAATAATCCACATTGTCAGAATTACACAAACCTCATGGGCACAGTGCTGAGTTTCAAACTATTTTGGTGAGGGGCTTGTTTATTTTATTTTGTTTTGTTTTAGTGATTGTTGGTGATTAAACAAAAGTTTAGTAGCCATAGAGAAAAGACAATCTATAAAGAAGTTAAATTGGTATTCACTGTTTAGTATTTCATCTCTTTGTATTAGTTATTCATACTTTATATATATATATATATATATTGTTCTTTAATTGAACTCCTCGTATCACTCATGCAAGATAAAAGCAAAATACAAAACAAAAAGCAAATCAGAGTACTTAGAATACTTTCAAAATGCACTTATTTTTCTTTCAGCTATTTGCAGTTTCAGGACTAAGCATCCCAGTGTTGAAAATCTTCCTCTACAAACACTTGTTCATCAGTTGCTCACTTGTTTGCCAGAAATGTTCTTCTTTTGTTTATAGTAAATGATGTCCAAGACTTTACCATAAGCTACAGCTAGTAATTGTAGGGCACAGTGCCTGGGAAAAAAAATCTTTCTTCTGAATGTAATACATGCAAGGAAATTTAAGCTGAACTCTCACCTTGATAGTAGGATTTTTCAGATCTGATTTTCTGAGACAATGTGAGAAAAGCCAGGAAAATAATGTAGAAAAACAAGAATAAAAACTGGAACAGGATTCTGTGTGTGTAGTGTGTCCAAAAATGATTAATTCAGTGTGTGGTCCAGAACAAATTATTTGTTTCTCACTGACAAAGCAAAACAAGCTAGTACTTCTGTTTTCACTTCAAAAAACCTCCTGCTTGCAAGAGATGACCACACACCAGCCTGTGAACTGCACTGCGTGTTGACCTATGGTTTCGAAAAGAAAGGCTCAGTTGTGTGCTTAATTGCAGATTTCTGTTGCCAGCACAAGAAGTTAGCAGTGGTGAGTGATGTGCTTGCAGGGAGACTAATGGCTCACCCCTTTGCCTGCTCCCTATTCACAAACTTTTAATTTACAACCTTACCAATCAGGTCTTTGGAGTCTGTAAGACCATTGTAATCATTCTTATATACATTGCCTTCATTCTTCTGTAAGTTGCACTGCCTGACAAGTCACTGTTAAGTTTTCAAAACTATCAGAAGATACAGTATATGTCATGCTTTAAAGGGCTGTGTTTCACATATGTTGGCTGCTGATTACCAAAAGGAAAAGACTGTGTTTTTTTACACTGCTTGTTCTGGCTCTTTCTGTATAGACAAAGATTTTGGGCTGAGCCACTGATTATTTTTGTTTTAATGTTTTACATTGTGTATTAGATTTCTGGGTTACTTTGGCATTTATGTTGTGGGCTTTTGTGTGTGTGCATGTGTGGACATACCCTGCAGAAAGTCCTGCATGTTACAGTGTTTAATGGTACAGAGGATTATGCATATTCTTACCAATTGCACCTCAGATTTTACTTGTAAAGCAAGAAATGATGTGTTATACACACCTATAACATTTTCTGAAAGTTCTTTCAGATCAACAGCAATACTGCCTGGATAGGAATCATCAGGACAGGCTGTAAGTAATGCACAATTAATGAGACACAGGAAGGGCTGCAGACAGGCAGCCTCTTCCCTTTACCCATTGTTACAGCAGTTCAAGTAATCAAACTCAGCCCAGGTCACTTCAAGTTTCAGATCTGTTGATGGTCTTAACCATCAGCTGGTGTCAGTGTGATATCATGTGACAGAGTTCCGGGGACTAAGTACTTAAATACTATATTTACCCCCTCCACAATGATCCTAAATAGTACTATGAAAGTTAAAAACCTTACAGGTTTCTCATGTATCTCTGTCGTGCTTGACTTTTCTTAACCCTATCCACTTCTGTATACTGTGTATACTGGACTCTTATTCATTTCCCATTTGCATACTCAGTCTAGTAATTCTCTGTCTGCTAGTCCCAGTTCTTTCCATCTCCATTTCTGTCCTGTTCCTGTCTCAGCACCACTGGCTCCCCAGCCTATGCTCTTGTGCCTCTCAGCCTTTGAATAAGTTCTACCACCATGATCCTTCTTGCACTCTCTGTGTGCCACCCTTTTCCCCACTCACCTATCCTGGTCTGGGATACCCTGCTACTCTCTCTGACCCTCAGGAGGTGGCCTCAATTTCTCAGCAGTAATCTCAGTGTCCTACTGAATCCCTCTGTTTTCCAGTTATGTCTGAACACAGTTCCCTTCTCCATCCCAAGCTTCTAGCTGTCTTTCCTCACCATTTACAAACTTACCTCCCTTTTTACTCCAGTTACTACTTCAGGTCTCCCCAAACACTCTCACACTCCCTGGCTAGGTTTTGCACAGCTCTGCCAACATTCATCTTCATTCCCTTCCACACTCAGCATTGACACCTTCCTTTTCCATGTTAACTGACCTCTGAAAGAGCCTGAGGGAGAGGAAAAGTGTGCTCCTGCTCAGCTCCAGGCTGCAGGGTGGTCAGCACAAGCCACATCTACAGAGATTTTAACTACTGAGCATCTGTGAGCTTCTGTTACGTTTGGGTGGATTTTTGCAGAGAGATCAGAAGGCATATCTGTGTCAGCAAATGTTCCTCAGGTGTCAGAACTTAACATTTGTGGTCGGCCACAAGGTAATGCTAGATATTTAAAAAGACACGATTGACAGAAAAGGCTTCTGCATTGATAAAAAAGGAGATTCATCCTCAACTGTGGTCAAACTATTTTGTCTGAGACAACTCACCAGATAGTCATAGAATCAGAGAGTGGTTTGGGTTCGAAAGGACCATAAAGAACAGCTAGTTCCAACCCCCCTGCCATGGGCAGGGACATGTTCCACTGAATCAAAAGTTATTAAAATCATTTAGAAGCAGACATCTGGCATGAAAAGTTTCAGCCTGAACATTGAACATCTGGCAATGTTATAACAACTGGAAACAATCTCAAGATGGGAAGCGGTAGGCAACCTCAGTCCGGGGCAGGTATCCGACACGCCTCCTCAACTGAATTCATGTCAATGTTGGCAATAATCCCTCTATTTCACACTCCGTTTATTGGATTCAGAGTGCCAGTCTGACACATTAAATCCTCAGTGAACAATTAGATTTCCACATGGGTTTTCTGAAGACTGAGCATTAATGTTTTTCATAAGGAAATGCTTAAAAAATTCCTTGTCAAAGTGCTGCCCTGACAGTCTCTTACATTTTCGAATACCTCTGCTAGAGAACCGCAAACTTTACTGTCTCTTTCCTGTCTCCCCCTGCCCCCTCATCATTTTTCCTCTCCTAGATCAGTGACAGACATAAGCTACTTTTTCCAGCATTTTAAAATTAGATACAGAGGTATGTCCTATATTCATCAAAGATGAAGTGACTTTTTCCGGTAATCTGTCAGAGCTACTTCTGTCTTCCCACACTAAAACTGCCTCTCTAATGAGGATCCAGGTCCTGATCTCTGAGAGTCTGAATCTCAAGGCTCCCTGCCCTGTTCTGCCCTTTATTCTATGTACTGAGGGGAAGACAAGAGAAAGTAATGCCCATGTTATAACATATTCAGAGTTTTCTTTTTCTTTTGCAGGTCTTCTCACTGTTAAAAACTTTCTTTTGAGATAGGCAATCCCATGGTTAGTAGGCCTGAAGGTTATAAGAAGACAGTGGATTAGATGGGCTGAGACCTGTAGGTGAACATGGCAGTTCTCTGCTATGAGCATATCTTTTCCCCAGCAAAACTCTTTTTTAACCTCTACACCAAATATTTATAGAATCATAAAATGTTCCAAACTGGAAGGGACCCACAGAGATCGTCATCAAATCCAGCCCCTGGCTTCACATAGGACCACTACAAACCAAACCCTATGTCTGAGTGCATTGTCCAAATGCTTCTTAAACTCTGGCATTCCAGGCCATGCCCACTGCTTTGGGCAGCCCATTCCATGCCCATTGCCCTCCAGTGAAGAACCTTTTCCTAACTCCCACCCTGACCCTTCCCTGACTCAGCTCCATGCCCTTCTCTCAAAACATATTGTTACAGACTTGAGCGGACATTTTTGCTCCAGCAGGTCTTAGATTCAACAGTCTTATATTGACACTGTCAGCAGGATAGAAGTAGAAGCCAGACGCTAAACACAGCTGTCTTCTGGCCTGCTTTGCTGAAGGTAGGAGAGAAAGAGCACTTACCCATGATTCTCAACACCTAAGTGATGAATGCTTTGCCCTTGGGTAAGCATGGAGATGCTGGTGAGCCATCACACAATGAGCTGAAAGAGTTCCAAAACTCTTTGCATTTCTCTCTTCCTAAAGTCAGCTCTAATTTCTCTCTTCAAAGTAGACTTTTCTTTCTTACATCCAGCTTCCTTTCAAGCTTACCAGACTCTTTGGGGTAAAGATGATGAAACCGTGGGTTTCAGAACTGTTTCATTATCTCAGTTCTGTCTTTGCTGCTCTTGATTCTCTGTGATTATAATCTCATATAGGATGTCCAACGAACCAAAAACGTGTAGAAATGTACTTGCAGAGCTCCTGCAGGAATGACTGGCTGTGCTTTTACTTCAGGAGTTGGAAGCTGTCATGGAGGTTGTGAAGCAAGCCATTTTGTTCAGGTCTATCTGCTGCTGACTTTCAGTGCTACAGTGAAGCATAAGAGAACAATCTTGCATTGTTGCTATGCCACATGGCATCTGTCCTTGGCTCTTATCAGTTTGGAGAGGGAGGTGATAATACACTACTGCTTGATCGAAAGCAGTTCACACCCAGGAGAACTAGCAAAAAAATCCCTCTCAGCTGATCTTCCAGTCTGGCCCACCTCAGCTGGGATCATAATTGCCGAGTACATAACAGAGTGCTGAAAAATGCATCATGCTGTTAAGATTGATCAGACAAGAATGAGAAATTCATTCTGCTGTTCAGCTGTTTGAAACGAGGACAGCACTAATTAAAATTTGACATCAGTCATGGATCACTTCTGGAGCTCTGTAGAGCCAAGGGGAGGCAGGTTCAGAGGGCAGTGGAGCAGCTTTCAATTAATTTGTGATCACAGGGCAACTGAAACAAGCAATCAGCTCAGGCTCAGCAAGTGTTGCTGGTCTGAGGCCGGGTTGCTGCAGCCTGCTTGCTCTTTCTTCCCCAGAGGGTTTTGTTTGTTTATAGCCACTGATGTGGTTTTGATGCAGCTCCCAAAGGAGGCACACAGAGCTAGGAGGGGAACAATCTGCCTGAAAAGGAAAAAAAAATTGGTGTAGACTCAGGCTTGTGAAAACTCTGCTGTGCTGGTTGCAAGTTTTGCTCTGGTCACTGCAGCCCCCACATCAGATCCATTAAGATTTGCTGGTGTTTTGCCTCCTGTGTGTCTGCTTGGGAAAAAATAGATACAGTTGTTATAGATGATAACTCATTTATTTCCATTTATTAAAAGTCCCGTGGAATAGTTTTTATAATTATCATTAGATGCTTGAGACCTGTGTTTCTTTTAGACCTCTCTCGCAGGGCAAGTCCAATTACAAAATTGGATACTACTGTTTCCTGGGCTTCACACTGAGATGTAATCCCAAACTGACACCATTCTCTGGGGGAAAAAGTGACTCAAGATACTTTGCTGCAAGGAGGAAACCCTTATTCCTCCCACTATTTGCCAGTCTCTTGTGTAACTTTCCACCTGCTCCTTACCTCCCCAGTACATTTTGCAAATCTTCCTAAGTCTTGTTGAGACTTGAGGGGAATGGGAATAAAACTCTCTGTGTCCCTGTAACAGCTGCAGAGGCTCCATTTGTTCACGGGAAGACCAAACAGAATTTGTTCTTTTCTTTGATTTCTTTGTGAAAGTGGTGTATGTGGGCTTCTGAATCAAGTAACAGCAGAACAACTGAGTACAGTATTTCATTTTGCTCAAATTAAGAAAAAAGCCTGAAGGATGCCTGTGTATTGTTTTCTATTTTCCCCAGATATGACCTAAAGTATATAACCATTCACCCAGTGGGAGAACACCATTTAGGGTCCTTACTGTTTTTGCAGAATGGCGCTTAGAAAAGCTGGGTAACTATCTGAACACATGAGATATGGCAATCCAGTGTGGGCACTACACGGATTAGGAGTGATTGTTCTTGTTATTGGGTCAGGATGGTTTTGTCAGATCTG
Source organism: Coturnix japonica (assembly GCF_054131305.1). Lineage (NCBI taxonomy): Eukaryota > Metazoa > Chordata > Aves > Galliformes > Phasianidae > Coturnix > Coturnix japonica. The sequence continues at coordinate 111,900,497 of NC_140663.1, forward strand.
TGTTTTTAGATCAAAAGTATGCTGGGTTGGTTTTGAGAACTCATCATTGCTGAATACAGAGCAGTCACCATTTGCACGCGCTTGATGAAGGAATCATATCTGTATGGTGTTTAATTGCAAACTCTTGCTGTATCAACCTGGTCTAGTGAGCAACCTAGTCTAATGGGAAGTGTCCCTGCCTATAGCTGGGGGTTGGAACTAGGTGATCTTAGAGGTCCCTTCCAAACCAAACAATTCTATGATTCTATCGTATGTTACAGTGCATGTAGAGAGTATGCCATACAATCAAGCAAAACTTTTCACTTCGATTGGCAGTGTGACTCAAAACCCATGTCAGGATATTTTCCTGAACTGCTAGGGAAATATTACTTAATAAAAACTACAATTCCAGGAAAATGTGCATGTGATTGAGGTAACATAAGTTCACTCAGCATTGGCAGTGGATCTGCTTTGTGAAGTGACATTTGGAAATCCGGCAGTTCATTTGGCTAATCACACTTCCAAAACATTTATCAAGAGTCTTGGGTCAAAAACAGAACCTATGGAAGCTGTAACAGAAGGAACCTTCATCACATTAAAAATATTTTCAAATATTGAAAGAACATACAATCATCTGATATTATTCAATTCTCCATTACTGAAACATTCCAAAATCTTTGTCCAAACCTCAGTGATTTGCAAAGGCTGGACAAATATCAAAAGAAAGTGACTATGTTCTGGATATGTTCTTTCTAAAAACATATATTATGCTACTTTTAACATGTGTATTCTGTCAGATTGTTTGTAGCATCGTGTATGATGAAGAAAGTGCTGTGTAGTGTCTCTAGTTGTATTCTGTGCTGAGCATCATGTCTGCCTGAATGTGTTGCTGCTGTGCCAGATGATACAACCAAAGACAGAGGAGAGCTTGAGAAAACGTACTGTTGGATTCCCATAGCTGTCAGTAGTATTTGGGACATACAAGCAAGTTACTGCCATGAGCATTTTATGACAATCTGTATCTGTCCTTTCATTGACCACACAAATGCACTTTCCATATTTATCACAGGAGAGGCCTAAAGGCAAATTATCTGCATAAATGGCTAGGTTTGAAAATGAAGAAACTCCACACCTGGGTAGACCTATTCTTTTGTTCCATCTGTCTATTTCAGTTTTCCATCATTGCCCACAAAACCAGGCACAAGTGAGTGCCATTTCCTTCAAAATCACACTTTAGCTGCTGTGAGAATGTTTCTCACGAGAGCAAAAGATCTGGTTGTGGGCAGTGAAATTTATTTAATGAGAGATGTAGTTGATTCTCAAAATATTTACTGGCTGGAAAAAAACAAAAAAAAAAAGAAAAAAAAACAAAAAAAACTCATTTTGGTTAAAAATGTAATTAGCTGGCTAAAAGTGGGAGATATTTTGATAAATTTTTATCTGTAGATGTCATCTCTAAAAGAAATAATCATGCTTTCATTTCCAAATCGTGTAACGTTCTGCTGTTTTTACTTCTTTGCTTTGATATTTTGATTCATTCAAACCAAATGTTCAGAGAACAACCAAAATGTCTCATCTCTGAGGATTTTGCTAATGTAATCATGCTACTAAAGTGCAAGAAGTCTGGTCTGTTTGCCATAGCACCACAAAAGATCTTTTCTAGTTGAAAAATATATATATTCAAAATGTAAAACAGCTGTTCTCTTGAAGACATCGGGTATCTAATATGATTTACTCATGAAGGCATATGATCTTCAGCCAAGTAAGAAATTGTTTGTCCCTACCTGAACCACTAATCTTAGAAAATAGGTAATTCAGTCTCTTGCCTTCCCTGAGAACAAGGCTGGAGTCTGGAAGAGACTGGAGAGAGCATTACCATGCTGAATAGCAAAAATGTAATAGTCTAGAAGTTGCTTCTTCTCCAGTTTCGGGTCTTGGTCAAATGATATACTAAGTTTTATCAAGAGATACACTCAATTGCCATGTATCTATCAGTGAGAACTACGAACCCCTCAGATGAATGCATCCATCAGTTCCTGCCCCTTCATTCAGTATCAGATGAAACTATCCATTTTGTCACCTCACATTCCTCCCCAAACCATACTTAATGTACCTGTCAGTCCTTCTTTATGTGCCCTGGCCATTCGCTGCTACTCTTCTTACAGGGGGTGCTGTGCCATTTCTCTTTCAGTAGCACTGACACATGTATGATAAGTAGTTCTATAAACACATTCACTCTTGACTGAGAGAAAGCAAGGGAAAATTATGCTCTAACTCTGGAGGCAGATGGCAGAGGCTTTGGGTGGGGAAACAAGAGTTGTTTCTAGCTCTAGCAGGGACTGATGAGGGTGGAGAGGTGACTTTCAGGCTTTCTATCCAGAGTACAGTTTACTACTTCTCCTGCAGCCAGAATATACATTTCTGATGCATTTATATTTTGCTTGCTGTATAGAGTCCTTCTCTGATGGATAACATGCTATGGCACTGGATACATCTGAAAACCTGAAAGAATTAGATGACAAATTTAGGCCTCAAATTTCTGAGAGGACTGTGGAGAAGAATAAGTGTTGCCCTGGTACTTTCTCCCTAAAACAACTTTGACTATCACATAACTACATCTGATGCTGCCCTAAGGTTTCTCAACTGTAATTCAGTTCTTACTAATTTTATATTTGGGCAAAGACTTATGAGGCCATTTCTAGCATCTTAAAAAAGATATTCAGTCCAATTGTGTATTTCTGCAATCTACTCAGCTATGCTCTTTCATTACAATTTTAACGAGAAAGCATTAGAGACCCTTTTTAAAAAGTGAAAGCTTGGGGTCTGCCCCACTTGTCCCACAGTCTACTAAGAGAATGTCCTGATTATCAACAGTGTCGCTGTGATGATGGCCCAAGTGATGTGCAGTTTGGATGAGTCAGTGAGTGCACTGAGAGGCATCATTTTTTTTTTTTCCTGAGCATTAGAATAGATTTTCTTTAAGGCAGAGAAAAGTATTAGTAGGAAGTCAAAATATCTCATTGTTTTGACTCTGAGGTCACAATTATTCAAAGTAAAAATAGCTTATTTGTGTAGTATTAATACATAGATAATCACACATCCAGAGAGGATAGAGTCAGGGATGAGACAAGATTTATCAAAAATTCATACATGATAGCAAATCAAAATTCTGATTTTAGTGGAGCTGTAGAAATGTAAGATATACTTTTCTCCTCAGAAATGAAATCACAGATTATAAAATTAGTGAAGGCTAGCATCATACATGGTAAAGTTAGAGTCTTTGTGCTATGTTTCTTGTTTGTAAGATTGCAAGTTACTCCTGAAAGTCTGATGCTTACAAGGTGTAGAAGACTCTCACAGAATCACAGAATCACAGAATTGTAGGGGTTGGAAGGGACCTCTAGAGATCATCGAGTCCAACCCCCCTGCCAAAGCAGGCTCCCTACACCATGTCACACAGGTAGGTGTCCAGGCGGGTCTTAAATATCTCCAGAGAAGGAGACTCCACCACCTCCCTGGGCAGCCTGTTCCAGTGCTCCATCACCCTGACTGTAAAGAAGTTCTTCCGCACATTCGTGCGGAACTTCCTATGCTGTACTTTCATCCCATTACCCCTAGTCCTATCCCCATGCAAATTTATTATCCATTTTATCACAATTTTATTATCCATTATGCAACACCAAATGGATACAAGATGCCCTATTACAGGCAATGTGTTATGATAAATCTTGACACCGGTTGGATCCCTGCTATCTCAAAATCAAGGCCTATCACTCTAATCAATATTTTCTGTTTTTTCTTGGTACTCTCTTTGGATGAATGCCATCTTCTGTTTTCTCTTACCTTCTAGTTTGGTTGTAGATGCCAGATTAGGGATTGTCTAATTATTTTGGTTTTGTACCTGATCTCTTACTCCTGGGAGCCACAATAATGCTAGAAATAATAGTAATGATGCAAATAATCAAAAGAAGTTCCTCTTACTGCAGAGATTCCATGGAATCTTACCATCTTCACCAAGCAAATGGCCATGTAATACCTTTAGGAATCAAATATGTGTTGACTCCACAATGGCAGGAGCTGGCCTGTTTTCCTGTAAAGAGAGAAAAAAACTTTTCCACAAGAATTCTCTTTCAATCTAGAGAATCCCTGGCCACATCACAGATGATACTACAAGCTACTGCATGACTGAGGAATTACCCCATGGCTTTGAGGTTGTGAATTAAGTGCATTCCTCCACCCAGGCCACAGCCAGTCCTTTTCTTCAACCATTTCCAGGTCTTTCAAGTTTTGTTGCAGTTGCACATCCTGGTTGTTAATATTTGTGTCCTTAAGAAAAAGTGTACACTGTGCCTCAGCAGCAGGAGAGGGGATGTCATCTCATATGACTGCTGAGTTAGTGACTGTACTCTCCATTCACTCTCTAGGAGAGTGAGAGGCAGTTTGGACACGCTTTAGAAGGAAATGAATGTGCAGCCAAAGCACCTATTTTTCTCACTTCAAGATAATAAGAACCACAAATAACAAGTTCATGCATTCAGTCAGGTGAATGACATCTATAAGATCACATTTTTATTTTTTTTTTAGTTATAGGGGGTTGGCGAGGTTGGCAGGGAACAGTAGGAAGTATATCTCTGCAAGATGAATCTGTAACACAGATGAGTCCATACACTGTCGTGAAAACACTTTGGAGAATGCATCAGAGGAAAAAAAATTCTTTTATTATAGCATGCACAACAGCAAAGTTCCTTTGTATTTTTATGTGGTGATGAATCATGTACCTTGTATTTAAAACTTGACTGGATCTGGTTCTGAGGCAGCACTGTAATAGGGGGAGCATTAGTTCTCAAAAAACACTTCTGTGTTTGTCTTCCACATGACTTCTCTTGACACAACTGTGGCTGCTACTGCTGCATCAAGCACACCACACCCATATACACCTCAAAATGTTCTCACTTGCTGCCAGTACTCTTTGTCAATGTCCAAGTGTCCTCAGTTTGTGATGAAACCTCCTGACCAAACTGGCTAACTTTGAAAGATTTAGTTCAAACTTAGCTCAACCATGTTTGGCCATGTTTGTGATAAAATATCATTAAGAGAACCACGGCTCTTTGCTATGAAACTAAAAGCTGCTTTCCTTGGCAAGATAAAGCTGTTACCTTCTTTTTATTTTTTAACTGCTGAGATGGTGGATCGTAAAACAGTGCAAGGTTATTGAGAGGTTCCTCAATCATTTGTCCTGGCTCCAGGACAATGCAGTGATAATGTTGAAGCTTTCCATTGGTATTTGTGCAGTGCTTGACACAATAGAATCTATGACCATAAATCAGAAAAAAAACATTCCTTTTCAGAAGAGCTGTTATACACATGTATAACTTTGAGCAGAGGCTTATGTTCCAGTGTGGATAAGAAGTGATGAGATGGGGGTTTAAAGAAAGTAGTTTTGATATCGTGTAAGCAAATGGGATGTCCTTCTTGGGTTTATTCGTGGATATGGATAACCTTTATTTTTGCCTGTTCACACATACAAAATATTATTTACCATTCATCAGTTTCCTTAAATAAAAATATTGATAGATACTGGACTTGAAAATAATGAATTTTGGGTCCTAAGTATGTGTTTGGGGTATAGGTCCTTGAGAAATTTAGGACTTTAGTGGGCCTTTCTTTTACTTTTGCTTTCACAGCCTTTCTTCTTAGTTCAAAATACATCCAGGAAATCTTGAATGGGCCAAACATATCATTAATGCAAAGATTATCCATGACATGCCGGAAAGGGTGGAATATGTGAAAATGTATTACTTGTATTCTGCTAGCTCATTCAGACATTAGGGTAGGGTGCATTTTCTTAAGCAGGAAACCTTAAAACCTCTTGCCAAAAGTGGAGAAAAGCATGGTGCAAACTGCTGACTTGTGCCATCTGATAGTAGACTTTAAATACTAATTGTCAAGAAAAGGCACTGTTTGAGCAGTGCAGACTATGAAATTTGCATGTGAGCAACATGACTCAAAAAACCACACAAATGTCTGACTGCCATAAATCAAAGGGTTAATGAACTTGGCATCTGATTTAAGCTAGCTTCCAAAGTGGAAAAGGCCACTGAATGCATCAGTCGCCTTTTGTTTCTTTCCAATACTAACTACTTATAGGGTTTTTCTGGCATCTGAGATTGCTAGGAAGAAGATAGATAGTCCATTATAGTTTCTTTTGGAAGAGCAGAAGTTATAATTATCCAAAAATCACAATACTAACCCAAGTTATCATTTCCTGATGTCAATGACATTGCTCATTGCCCAAAAACAGGAAAACAGCTATTCCTTTATGAGCTGAACAAAGTTTTGAAATATATGGGAGGTTACTGTTTCAAAAGCCAGAAAACTTCATCAGACCTTTAGCTGTGGGTATGAGATTAATTCTGATGCTTTGAAAATCTAGTATTTTCACCTTAATTTGATATACCTTATTGATGAGCTCAAGAGATAAGAATGAAATACTTAAACTGAATACTTCTACTTTAATTCAGTATTTCTTATTGATGAGCTCAAAGAAAAATATTATTAAAGGCAATAATATTATGTATGTAGGTCACTCTGAAAGTACTATTTCCTATTTATTTCCATGGGAACTACAATAGATATGAAGAACACAAGAACACTATTTGATATAGCAAATGCTCAGCTACAAACACTAGTTTTCAACATTGTCATCACCATTACCTCTGTATTTTTGCAAATAATCAGAAAGAGCCGGCATGCCGAGCTCATAAAAATCTACACCAGTGGAAATGACCCACTGTTTCACAGGTGCTATGATGGCATCTTTGCTAGGAAAAGGTTGCCCACGCAGTTTATCTTTCATTGACCAAAAAGGATGGAATTCAGAAGGCATCAGATACAGACTAGACAATGAATGTGGTAGAACAGTCCAGCCAAAACTGGCAGTGAGTTCTATGATCTTCAAACTGGTTTGGGCCCTGGCACAACCATGTTGCTAGACAAAGATTTTCTTCTTCGAAGATTTCCAGTGATATGACTCCAAAGATATCTTTTTCTTCTTGGGGTCATGTAATAGGCATTGTCTTGGTCTTTTATCAATTTTTCTTTCTCTCCTTTCTCTCTCTCCCAAGTCTTAATGGAAATTTTCACATTTTTAGGGCCAGTGACTACCATTTTTCTAACTCTATAAGCAATGCCAAATGCAGTGAAGTCCTGTTCCACAACTAGATTTCAGCTATCACAACCAATAAACATGTTGATCACTCATCTCAGCTAACTAGCAAGATCTATGACCTAAAAGAAGGGGAGTGAGGGCATGGCAGAGAGAGAAATAGATGTCCCTTTACACCAAAAGGTTGAACAACTCATTGTGAGTTTGGTCTCATTGAACTTGCACCTGACTTATTTCTTAAGGCTACAGGGAAAGACAGTAAAAATAAACAATATCAAAGGACAGTGGGATCTCAACAGTACAAGATGATAAGAGCAGAGTGGCAAAAGTTAGAGGTGGAAAGTAACTGAGGAGGGCAGAGTGGAGGCAGATCGCACCATGACAGGGAGAAGAATCTGGAAGGAAGAGTTGTATTTATCAAAGAAAGCATAAAAAAATGGAATTAGGGGCTCTGAAAAGTTTGAAATAGCATGAAAAGGTGGCTGCAGTCAGGAGACACAGACGAAGTGGCTCTGTTCCTCTTGCTGTTTCTCAGGATCTGGACCTCCCAAAAATGTCAGTGGAGATTTGGCCTTTTTGCATGCTGCCCATTCAAAATCACTGTGAGGAGGGATAAAGTCCTTAATCGTAACACTTGGTGTAGACTTAGAAAACTGTAAAATCTAAGATTTTCTTCCACTTTCATGTTTTAAAACATCTATGTGCAAAGCCACACCCAAAGTGGGTTTTTTGTTAGTTTGTTTGTTTTCATACAGCCAGAGTATGTTTGTCTATAACTAAACAGGGACTGATTTCATACAGTGGTACATGAAAGAAGTGCTCAGATCTGCATGGTATTAACAATCACACCGTATGCCATCTTTCGTATTACCTGAGGCCATAAAATGTTCTGTTTTCCTTTTGATGCCCTTTTCAAAACAGGCTGACCATAAATGTTTGCTTGGGAAATATTTTATGACCACACAGTATTAACTGACACAGTGCCATGACGAGAGAATCTGAGGCTATAGAGCCATGTCCTGCTGCTGTGTATTGCTGCATCTACAGTCAAAGTGTATAAGGATGGAGACATTCAAAACAATGAAAAGTCTGTACATGCTCTAGAATTAGTTTAAAAGATTATGCTAGGTGAATGCATTGTAATGGTCTCGGTGATGTCAAAACAAAAGTGTAAGGCAGTATTTATTGCACCTGTTTTGGCACCTAGGTAGATTGGAACAAAATGAGATGTTTTTCTTCAAACGTTTTATATCCAAGATAGTTTCAGTGGTACTTGTTTGACCAAAGATCTACAACACGGATAACTCTTGTGGTCTGGTGAGCCTTTGCTTGCTGGCCAGTTAAAGCACAATTTCAAATGAATCATGCTTTAAAGTATTTCTATTACTCTGTATAGGCTGAGTGGGAGCTGAGAGCAACTAGGCTGCAGACTCAATAGATGTCCACACTGTAAAAATCTACAATTCCTTAAGATTCAGTGGTCTCTTAAAATCTATCTGTGTCTTCCATTCACCATCATGCCTAGTGTGTCTAGTGCTCTGAGCAAGAGACAACACTTTATCTCAGTACTGCTATTGTTATGGTAAAGGACGTAAGCAAATTCTGTATTGGGTTGCTGTGAAAGTTATAAAATCAGCAGTAAATTCCATTCCCTCCAGTAAGGAAGGGAAGAAGAAGGAGCACACCTATTATGGCATTGTGCTGGGAGGCAACTGAATATACCATTAACCCCAGAGTCTGGGTGCTTGTTAGGAAATACACTTTGGGGTTGAATAGCCTTGGCCATACTGAGCAAGATTTGAGTTGGCAGAGAAATTATAACTCTGTTCCATGGATTCTATGTGAGTTTTGGATGAACACAGTGTAGTTAATTAGGATTAATCTCTAATGACTACCGAGAGAATACTGTATTGCTCACTGTTCTTTCCATTTCCCTTGTGTACTTCTCCAATTTCCAATAACAGAAAAAGGAGGAACAAAACTGCATACATGGGTAGGCTTTGTCCATACCACTGTAATATATCAACATCAGAAGTACTGTTCTGTAATTACCACAGTTTAAAACCTACTAGATATGCATACAGAATAGAATTCTATTAATAAAACTTATCTTTTCCATACAGTAACTATTTAGTAGGCATAAGGTCAGTGAATTTACACACCAGTGAAATTCTGTAGCTTTAGAAATACAAAAATACTTAAAGCAGTACAAATAATTGAGTTGGATAAGCCTGGAAATCTTTCTGTACCATGTAGCATGTGTTTTTTTCTGTTTTCTATGATCTTAGGTTTAAAATTACTAGTAACCATTAATAAAAATATTTGATATTTAACTAAAAGAAATGGAAATGCAAGGTTAAACTACTGACTTCCACAAGGAATGCAGATACATCTTTTCATTTACAGGATGCCATCATCACATTTTACTGGTTCTCTGTAATTTTGTTCAAGTTTAAAAGTTTTAGATGCTGATCCAGACAGAAAAGCTTTTTACTGTAGACAAAGAAATCTTGTAAATGCTTCAATTTTAATACCTTCGCTCTCAGTGCCACACCACATCAGGTCCTATACTCATCTTTTGTATAGTCAGAGACAGTACGTGGATAGGAAAGAATACAAGCTGTAGTTCTTAGAACAAATTACTCAACACATTGACCTCAAGTTGAATTTCAGCCTTCCTAGATCAGCAAAATTCTGGGTATCTTGTTTCTAAAACTGTGTTGCAGTTCAGTTACTGGTGCTAATTGTTCACATTCCTTTTGACTTATTGGCCATAAGTATTGAGGTGGGCTTTCCAGTTTTAATCACATATGAAATGTATGAGAAATCATATACTTACAAAAAACAACCATCTTTGTAATGATACATGGCAGCTTGGTAGAACACAATACACTGTTCCATATAGGCATAAAAGAAGAGCAAAGAATTTATTCCGAGTTAACTGCTTAGGGATTTTTAGGTCAGTGGAAGGTAATTATGCAAAAAATGAACTTGGCCAGAATGTACAAGTTAACATCTGTATCATTGCAAAATAAATGCCACAGATGTTTTAATAATGAATAACAGATGTGATTAGTGCCTAGGTTTTAAATCTCATCTAAAAATCTTCCTCTTGTAGGTAATTCTTCCCCTTACCTTTTCTCCAGCCTTATGCAGAAAACTAACTGGCTACTGGTTGGGACTGCAGGCTGCTGCCTACCTCATCACCAGCTTCTGTCTTTCGGCTTTGCCTTTAAGACATGGTGCATTATTTATGAGAGCTGGCAGAGCAGCCCTTAATTTGCAAGTCAAAAAGTACAGTCAACTGCATGAACAGAGAGCACAACTGAGAGCACCAGCCCAGTGCAATGCAGTCATGCACAATGATAACCTTTTGCTTGGGTTGAAGGCAATAGTTTTCTGCAGACTCAGTGAGTCATTGGAAATAAATACAAACTGTCTTAGTAAAGGCATAAACACAAATGCTGGAAGGCAGCAGTCAAATAATCAAGCACTGCTGTGGAGTGCTGTGCATTGTTTACCTTAAAAAGGTAAAGATTAACGACTTTAAACTAATGGAGTAGGCCTCTGTAAGGAATCTTCTACCATGGGACTAAAGAATGGTCATATACATCAAGAAGGCAGAAAATGAGTGACTGAGGTAACAGTGCTGCACAGCCAAACATGGAGACTGGAACTGAGGCCACCTTGTCTGCCCTGCATGGTAGGGTGGGAAATGAAATAGGTACCTTGCACTTTGCAGTTTGTTGAATGTTGTGTTTGCCCACCAGGTGGACAGGCCCTTCTACTCCGGGCAGCTTCTGGCTCTATCAACTTCTCTTGCAGTGATGTTTCCTGATAGACACCCATTTTGGCACCTGAGGTGACTTCAGGTGCCATCAGAAACCGGTAGCTGTTGTTCCAGCTTTTCTTAGCTGCTCTCAGCAATGTGCTGCCTCTTGCGTAAGAGCATCCAGAAGCTCTGTAAAGGTTCTGGATTTTTGATTTCCTCCTTTCCTTCCAGAGGACATCTCTGTCAGCATTGGAGCGGTCAGAGCAGCAGATCAGGAGAGCATCCAGCCTGGAAGAGCTCCTTCGAATAACTCATGCTGAGGACTGGAAGCTGTGGAAATGCAGGCTAAAACTCAAAAGCCTGGCCAATTTAGACTCCCGCTCTGCATCACATCGCTCCACCAGATTTGCTGCTGCTTTCTATGATATCGATACACTGAAAGGTAAGTGCAGGATTGCATTTGAGTCTAGCTCCAGCTTCAGGACCGCTGTATCTTATGCAGTAATGGGTTAAGTACCAGGGGTTTCCTAGAAGACACCTGCACTGGAAACAGCAGGATATTAATGGAAAATGACATTGTATGAAAAAATGTCAGGCAATGGCCTGAGTACATCTCCCTTTTTATGGCCAAATCAGGCTTATTGTACTGTATATTGTCCAAAGAAGAGTTCTGTTATGTATGGATCAATCAGTCCAAGGACAGACAGGAAATAAACATGCAAAGAGTGGTCTGGACTGATGGGCTGAGGGGCTTGCCAGCAGCACTGTGCCAGATCCAGGAATTTACTTGCAGTCAGAAACAAATGAGCTTTAAACAGGCATTGAAATTCCATTTATAATGAAGTGCACTCTGATCTAAGGCACTGCATCGGTACTAGTGTCTGGGTGGAAACTGGAGGGAGGAGCTATTGTCCTAATACTCTTACTCTGTTTGAGGAAATCTCCCTGGAGATAAGAAGTAGGCTTTGAAACTGCCAGTCAGTACCTAAGTCCAGGGAATCACAATCTTTTCCCTCTCTTGAAGCAAAAATGAATGCTGTTCCCTGTAAGTGAGAGAGAAGAAGGCCGTTATATGATCATTGATGTAAAATAAAGGATCAATTGCTCTGCTTCTGTCAAGGAGGTGGATATCCTACAGCAAAGCTACTCTGTAGCCTGGCCAAGTACTGACAAAGCTATTTTTTCTTTCAGTTTTGAATCTGAAGCTATATGACCATATCACTTTCCTTTGGGGAAATCAGATATTGCTGATTCTGTTCCAACATCACTATTGCAATAACCACAGCTATATTTGCACACCATTAGTGTCACTTTCATATCTATTACTTCTACATTTCAGTTAATTTATGGCAAAGCAAAGGCCTTAATTTGCTTCTCTAAGACATGGGACAGAAATACAGAGATGAATGCCAGTCTGAACATGGCTTTCATATGACAGGCATGGCTTTAAACTTCTAATAGAACATTTGTATTGAAAATAAAATAAAATAAAAATACACACATACACAAAAACAAAACAAAAGAGACCCTGCAACAGAAGAAAACAACATCCAATATACAAAGGAAGAACAGTTAAGAGGGCTTTAACTATTGACACGCTTTTCATTTTAACACCTTTACAAGTCTGTACATAAACATTAGGAACCGATGTTGTCAGAAGTAGTACCAATGGTCAAACACAATTTTTCTCTATTCACTGTTGCTCATTTAGTGAGCATCGGTATTTCTGGAGAAAAAAGAAAAAAATAATAATCCTTTTGTCAATACAGTGAAAAAACAAAGGATGTCGTAATAGGCTTTCTTCAGTGGCAGAATAATATAACTGTTTAGGTAATGTCAGACGCCTGTAGGCGTACAGATATAACTCTTTTATAACAACGTGGCACAGCTGTTAGGTCACTTCCTACTTTCTTTTTAAAGATCTAACTTTAGACACAGAGATGTCAGCCTATTGGGTCATCTTCTCCATTCCTTCATCCAAAGTGGAATTACTCCAGAACAGAAACGTCTTTGTTCTAATATCTTAATACATTCAAGGTACTAAAGCTCCTTACAAAAACAGAAAAAAAGCCCAAGAAAACAAAGCAAAGCCTACAAACTCGTAAACGTATATTTCTTTCCCATGCTCTTTCCAGTCAGTAAGCACTGACCCCCTTTGCCAAGGGCATCTGTTTTGTTTTAGTAAAGTGTTATGATGAGATGTCTGGGTCTAGGCTATTCACTGCTTCACTATTAGACCATCTCCCACAGCATCCCAGACTCCAGCCAGGGTGGAAGAGGTCAAAGCACAAGAAAAACTTCCTTCAGTATGTCTGCAGCAAAAAATAGGTTAGGGAAAATGTGGACCTGCTGCTGAAATGAGGTAGGAGCCCTGGTAATGAAGGACACTGAGAATGCCAGGTTATTGAACACCTTCTTTGTTTTGGTCTTTACTGCTAAGACAGGATTCTTGGGGATCCCAGACCTGGGAGATTAGAGAGAGCCTAGGGAAAGGAAGACTTCCTCTTGGTCAAGGAGGATCTGCTCAGGGGTCATTTAGGCAACCTTGATGGACACGAATTCATGGGCCTCAATGGAATGCACTCATGAGAGCTGAGGGAGCTGACAGAAGTGATTGCCAAGCTGCTCTCTATCATCTTTGAAAGGTCATAGAGAATGGGAGAGAACTGGAGGAAAGCCAGTGTCACTGCAGTATTCAAAAAGGGCAAGGAGGAGGAGCAGGGAAACTACAGAGCTGTCAGATCACTTCTGGCCCTGGAAGGTGATGGAAAAGCTTATTCTGGATGTCATCTCCAAACAAACAGAAAAAGAAATATTATTAGGAGTACTTAACATGTGTTTGTTAAGGGGAAATTAGACAGGTAGTTATGATGTCATGACTGGTTGGGTAGATAAGCAGAGAGCAGTGGATGTTGTCTACCTTAACTTCATCAAGGCTTTTTACACTGCCTCCCAGAACATCGTGTTAGGTAACCTTAGAAAGTGTGTGGGATAGATGAGTGGACAGTCAGGTGGATTGAGAACTGGCAGAGCTCATTGAGTTGTGATCAGCAACAGAGTTTGGTTGGAAGCCTGTAGCTAGCACTGCTCCCCAGGGATTGGTACTAGATAGATTCTTGCTCAAGTCTTCTTCAGTGTCCCAGATGAAGGGCTAGAGTGCACTCTCAATAAATTTGCTGGTTATATGGAGCTGGAAGTAATGGCTGACATATGACATATCAGAAGGCAGTGCTGCCATTCAGTGGGACCTGGACTGGCTGGAGAGTTAGGCAGAGGGGAACCTTATGAAGTTGAACATGGGAAGTGCAGAGCCTTCCACTTGAGGAGGAATAACCACACACATTAGTACAGGTTAGGGGCTGACATGCTAGAAAGCAGCTCTGTAGAGAAGGACCTCGGTGTCCTGTTAGACTACAAAGTGACCAGGAACCAGCAGTGTACTCTCGTGGCCAAGAAAGCAAATGGTATCCTAGAGTGAATTAAAAAGAGCATCACCAGCAGGTTGAGGGAGGTGATCCTCCCCCTCTGCTCTGCCCTACTGAGGCCACTTTTGTAGTTCTGTGTCCAGTTCTGACACAGTCCAAGAAAGAGGAATTCTTGAGAGAGCTCAGCAGGGAGCCACAGAGATGACTGGGGCACCTGAAACATCTTTCATATGAGGAATCCTCAGAGACCCAGGTCTTTTCAGGCTGATGAAGAGAAGGCTGAGGGGAGGATCTTGTCAATGCTTATAAATATATAGAGGGTGGGAGTAAAAAGGATGGAGTTGGACTCTTATCAGTGGTGCTCAGTGACAGAACAAGGGGCAATGGGCACAAACTGAAACATAGGATTTTTCATATGAGCATGAAGAAAAACTTCTTTGCTTTGAGGGTTACAGTACTGAAACAGACTACCCAGGAAGAGGAGATGGACTAGTTGATCTCCAGAGAACTCTTCCAACCTCCATAATTCTGTGGTTCTGTGATTCTCTGAATTCAGGAAATTGTTCCTCCTTTCTAGAGCTTTAGTGATCTCACTGAAAGCTCACCTCACCCCATGCCACCACAGTCTCTCCAAAGTAGCTCAGCTCACCTACAACAGTAGCACTTTCAGACTTCAAGTGCATTTCATTGCACCCAAATTTTGCAGCAGAAAAGATCAGAGTGTTTCATCAAAAGATCATAGTCTTTCACAACAAAATATGACATTCAGTTATTTGATCAGACCTTCCTAAAACATCCCTTCTGTTAAAAAAGTGGTTAATAAAGGGAGGATGTGTACGGATAGAAAGGTCACTGCTTACACTCACTGAAGTGACATCTGAAGCGATTACATGCATGTACTGTAATAAGTTTGGCAAACACTTTATTTTCTATTTTAAGGCTTAGGATTAGAGAGATGTTTTGATTGACTCAGTTACTCCACAAAATTCTATTAGTGATTCTGCTCTTAATTTATGCTGTAGGAAGTAAAATCAGAATCCAGGTCCCAAACTCTTATTTTTTGTACTTTTTGCATGACTGGAAAGTGGCATGAATCAACCCTTGGGAAAGACTTTGCAGGAATAAACAAACTAATTGAAATGTACACGGTCAGATGAAGAAAATAAAAGTAATAGAAGGAAAGTCAGCCAGGAAAGGGAGAAATAAAGGCTCATCTGAAGAAAAGTATAGCATTTTGATTAAAAGTCTTTCAGAGTTTATTTTCTTTCTTTTAGAACTGCTCTGTAAATGCACACACTGCTGGCATAATAGCAGGAAGATGGACAGCAATGGAAATGAAAGCAATTTTCTTGATAGAAGTTGCTCCCTGTCCTTCATAAAGCTGATGAAAAGAGGCAGACAGGAAAAAATTTCCTTGATTTTAAGACAGACTTAAAGCATAAGTTGACTATCAACTTATTCCATAACAGGAATCTGGAAAACAAAAGTGCAAAAAAAAAAAAAAAAAAAAAAAAGCATGGCCACCTCTACAAAGCACTGAGGTGGTATTATGTTAAGATTTGTCTCTCACTGCTTCAGCCAGTGAATGCATTATTCCTTCTCACAGTCATTATTTGATAGATGTGCCTGAAATAAATTACTAGCTGACACCAATTCAGTATTCGAAAGATGCCACAGTGTTTTGAATAGATAAAACAGACTTGAATTTGTATTCCTGTTATTCTAACTTGAATTCCCTGAGGGTACTTAGTGTGAGAGTGTTTGTCTTGGATTTTGCTCATCAGCTCAGAGACAGCGCTGTCTGGCTGTCATCCAGTGGGAGCACTAATACTCTCTGACCAGAGTCTGTTAATCATTTATGTGCTTTTCCAGTCAGGCCTGGGCTCTGCATGCCTACTGAGGGGTAAGGGTGGTGAGATGCTGGGACTGCAACTTGAGATGGTCCTGCAGGATAGGATAAGGAGCTGGGGACTGCTTGTGCTGATGAGTTGGCGCTGGGATCTCATTATCTGCCATAAGGTATCACAAAATCTTAGAATGGCTTAGGCTTGGCAAGGACCTTACAGACCACCCAATTTCAATTTCCAGCCATGGGCAGGGCTGCCACACACATGATCAGGCTGCACAGGGCCCCATCCAAGGCGTCCAGGGATGGGGCATCCATAGATTCTCTGGACAGCCAGTGCCTCAGCACCCTCTGAGGAAAGAATTTCTTCCTAACATTTAACCTTAATCTCCATGTTTGAGTTTAAAACTATTCCCCCTTGTCCTTTCACTATAAGATTGTGTAAAAAGTTTCTCTCCCTCCTGTTTATAAGCACCCTTCAAGTACTGGGAGGCTGCAATGAGTTCTCCCCAGAGCTTTCTCTTTTCCAAGCTAAACAAGCCCAATTCCTTCAGCCTGTCTCCCCAGGAGAGGTGCTCTAGCCTTCTGGACCCTCTCCCCATCTTTCTTGTGCTAGGGGCTCCAAACCTGGACGCAGTACTCCAGAGGGGGCCTTAAAAGGGCAGAGCAAAGAAGAGCAATGACCTCCCTATCCTTGCTGGCCACCTCTCTTATGATGCTGCCCAGGAAGTTGGTCATAGCTGGCTCATTTTCAGATTTTTGTTCACCAGAACCCACAAGTCCTTCTCCACTGGGCTACTCTCAAGCAGTTCTTCACCCATTCTGTACATATATGTGGGATTGCTGCAACTCAGGTGTAGCACCTTGCACCCAATCTTGCTGAGCCTCATTAGGTTCACATGGTCCTGCTTCTCAGGTTTGTCCAGGTCCCTCAGGATGACTTTCTATTGTGTCAACTGCACCACTCAGCTGAAGGTACATTAAACCTTAATTAAAGGGATATAATTTAGCTGGGAAGTATTGGTAATGGTTGGATTAGATGATATACTAGGTCTTTTCCAACCTTGATAATTCTGTGATTCTGTGAAACCCCCCTGCCCAGGTAATTCATAAAGATGTTGAAGAGCACTGGTTCCAAGACTGACCAGCTTTCATCCAGACATATATCCATTGACTAGCAATCAGCCCTACTTAGCCCATAGACATTAAGGGACATTTTGGTCACCCCTACTGAATACTGAAAGCAGATAAATGTAGCAACGTCTTTGCCAGGGCAGCTGGCGTAAGTTACTGGGATAATTTTGTACTCTGCCTCTCTCTGGTCCTTAAATTGATCTAAGTAAGTGTAGATGGCCTGTCAGCACTTTATTTTTATTTATGTAATACCTTACTAAACAGAGGTTTACTTTGCCGCAATCGCTCAATAAAAATGGGGCTCTTTCTAGTCATAGATGAAGAATGGCAGAAGACTCAATGTGTGCCAAGGGAAACCTGTGTAGAAGTTGCCAAAGAGCTGGGTACGACAACCAACAAGTTCTTCAAGCCACCCTGCGTGAATGTGTTCAGATGTGGAGGCTGCTGCAATGAGGAGAGTCTGAGCTGCATGAACACGAGTACAACTTATGTGTCAAAAACGGTAAATGAATCTATTTATCTTCTCTCTTTCTGACCCGGCTCTCAAAAAACGGAGGGGAAAGAGGATGTTTGGTTTCTGAAATCCTGTTGTGAAATATCTGTCTGCACTACCATAACAAACAAGAGAATTAATTTTTTATCCATGTGGAGTGAATGCAGGCATGTGCAATAACATTTCACACTCATGCTGCATTATTGAAAATGTCTGTTTATGCAGAGAGATGGAAAATCAGGTCCTGAGAAAGTGATTGCAGGCTCATGTGACATTAAGGGGTTTAATCCTTATTTAACATATTGTTACTTGGATCTGGGACCCTTGAGAACATTGGCTTGTGAAAATCCAAAGGATTAGGAGAGACTGGGAAGTTTTGTTGTGTGGGGCCATGAGTCTGAGAGCTGTATTTTTAAAACTGACATCAATTCCACAAGCCTAGCTGGTAGTTATGGATTTGCAAGCCTAAAAGATGTTTTCAGCAGAAGAGACCAGATGCTCTCCATATGAATGACTTGGGATCTGAATATCACAAATCACAAGCCACTATGGGAAAGAAAGGCTTAAATCAGTAGCAATAAATGTCTGACTTTTAATGACCACTGCCACAGTGTGAGCATAAAGAGCATCTGGAGAGTATTTTTCAGTAGAGTACCTTTAACATCTATGTACAGAGATATCTTGCTCCAGTGGGTGACTGAGCACAGTTCTAAGCTCTACATTTGAAACTGAAGACCAGGGGACTGGTCTTCCTAGATTTATCTTCATCTTGGGCATCCCTACTTTTAAAACCTTTTGCACTTGGAATAATTTATTAAATTCCAGTTATCAAAAAGGGTATTCTTTAAGTAAGAGCAAAGACTGGGGCAGCTATTTTAAAAAGAAGATTTAAGTCCCCATGGGGAAACATTTGAAGGCAGCTGGCCTGACTGGCTTACATATTGTTTCAGCTTTTGTGGATTGTAATTTCTTTGTGTCTGGTTTCATTGGAATATAGTTAAAACAAATCAGGGCCTATCCTGCATGTGGCAATGTTCATTAATTTCTTTAATTCCGTACCAGAAAGAGAAAGTGTTTACAGGCTGCTGGCCACACACAAAAGACATCTGATCAGCTCAGGGAGCTAGGTTAAAAAGTATTTATTTACTTACTTGGTTTTTAATCAGCAGTTCCTAAGTTTGTTGAAGATCTGTAATTCTGCATTTCTTTAGTGCTCTTCAAAACAACCATTTCCTCCAAAGCTCTCACCTAAATTCCACTTCTGGATACACTACCATCAGTTCAGAATAACTTCTCTAGAATCAACAGAATTACTCCTATATAAGTGAGAGTATTTTTTGTCCTCTTGTTAAAAATCCACTGAAAGATATTCCCAAAGTTAGATGCTGTGATATTTAAGTTTAAAAATCTAACCCATAAGATCTAGGAATATTTCCCAGATGCTGAATGTAGATACAGCTCTGAGCTGGCATGCAGAGAAGTACCCCGTGCCTTACTCTCCACTTGAAGAAAGTTGGCCTGTCAGGGCAGAGGGGTTGAGTATAATTTCAGCACCTCTTACAATTTGCTGCACAAGGAACCAGGGCTTTCATTCTGAGATCACATTAATTTGCATACACTGAAGTTAGGCTTCTTGTTTCTTTAGGTTCTGCAATAAACAAAGTTGTTCCCAGGATAATTCCCTATAGAAACCTAATTAAACTGTCCTTCATTTACTCCTGTTTCTTCCTTCTCTGAGGAGGAGACTTGGATCAAGTTAGGGGTCTAAAGATGCAGTGTTTGAGTACTCTAGGATAGTTAATGTCTCCATAAGTGGTTAAGATTTAGATGATGATACAATTAAGAATAAAGTTACCAATGTCCGTATGTTTTTCATCTTGCCCTAGCAATACACAAGAAGCATTTGAGTGTTCATGTGAAGAATTTGGGACAATGTAGGGTATATAGCACCAGTATGATCATTTTAGCAAGCTTATGGTGGACATAATCCATCCCTCACTTCAAAACACTCAGTGGCCACCTGCTTATTTATACCTGAGGTAACTATCGATACAAAAGAGCAGTGGTGAGGCAAACAGTGGCAAAAGATAGAAAGTTTTAATTTAAGACTTCATGTATGAACTGTAAAATGGAAACTGGAAAATAAATAAATAAATATGGTTATTTCACCCACATAGCTCTTTGAGATCTCAGTTCCTTTGACAAGTGTTCCAGAGCCCGTGCCAATCAAAATTGCCAACCACACTGGCTGTAAGTGTTTGTCAAATACCCAGCGTCACCAGTACACCATCATACGAAGATCTGTCCAGTACCCAGAAGAAGATGGGTAAGTTAATCCATTTACAATTTGCTACCTATTAAGTCTGAAGTAAGAAAATTGCTTTGCTCTGTTTTGATTGTTGTAAAGGTGCCTTCACTTTCTGTTATCCCAAACGTTTTTCCAATTATCTTGATTATCACTCAGGATTATAAAGCTTTGATTGAATCTTTTACATAATACTGAATGGAAACTGGAATCCAAAAAGCAGCAGGCTAGCACAAAAGGATCTGCAATCATTAAGATATGAAAATGCTTGAGAGGGGACTCAAAGTGCAGATGTTATCATCCCACTCCACTGGAGCTACTTGGGTATATGTGCATAGATTTTTCAGCTTGACACAAGCAACTCTGTTCACACATTAACTAGCCATAAAAAGAGTGCTGAGGTCAACATAGAAAATTCCACTCTACTTCATGGCACCCTGGGTCAAAAGCATGGCCTGGCAATTCTTGTCCAAGCCTTGGCTTGCATCTGCCAGGTTCAGTGCTCAGACAAAAGTGATTTCACACTTCACTCCAAAGTATGGTATAGCACAACTGTAATCCTGGTGGGAATTTGCTAAATTAACACACTAGAAACACATCTAAAGCGTTATTTAATGTTAACTCCGTTGTCTCTGTCTAGCCTTATATGTAAGCATATAGATAGATGGCATGAATACTAAGACTGCCCTGGGTGGAGCAGAGCTGGAAACAAACAAACAAACAAATGAAAAAGAAAAGTGGACCTGCAAAACAATAGCCGTTTCCTTCCTATGCGTGTAGTCTGAAATACATGCTCTATCTATGCTCTGTCTACTACTACTGTTAGCTGAGATCCAGCCCCATCATCCAATGTCAAGGTTTTCTGATTGCAGAAATAATGCACACAGATGCCACAACTTCACATAATACAAGTGGCAGAACACCAGTAGGTTCATTCTGCCAAATAACTGTGCTGCTGCTCTTTATATTTACTTTTCTAATTTCCATCTGTTCTGGTTTTTGTTTTTCTTTTCCTTCTAGTTGTCCCTTTACAAACAAACTTTGCCATAATGGATGGGTCTGGGATAGTGACAAATGTGAATGTGTTGCAGATGTACAGCACTCAAACAGACGGGAAGGTAAAATTAAATTAACAGTGGACACTTCTGCTTATTATCTGCAGGATGTTTGTGTTGCATTTAGGCTTTGTTCCGCTTCTTTTTGTGAGAGCTACAGTTTTGACTCCACATACTTAGACAGATCTTGTTTACAGTGTATAAACTCACCTGAAAATAAACACTGGTATGTTTATCCCTATCTCATACTTTTTCCTTGGACGTTTTAATTCACTTCTAGTAGCAAACCTGAATAAGAAACAGGAAGGTACTAAAAACATGCAGTGAAGTAGGCATTCTTGATTTATTTTTTTAAATCTTATATTTGCCTTTAATTGTATAATGGACATTATAAAAAATCATTTAACAGTAGAAAGATTTATCCCTGGAATATATTGTGAGGAAAGTCTTGAATTTTCATTATGGGACATTCTCAAGAACAGATGTATCAGGAATAAGGCGGGTAAAAGCAGTTCCTCCTGTTAGCTTTAGTCATTGAAAAAGGTTATATGACCTTTGAAATTATTTGATTGTATTTTATGACTATATTAAAGTGTTTCGGATGCTTTCAAACTGATATATACTCTTTCAAGTCTGTAGAAGGAAATGGAAGAGGATAAAATTGATGCAAAATAGAAACTTAACATGAGCCAGCAGTGTGCTCTTGCAGCTCGGAAAGCAAGTGGTATCCTGGGTTCCATCAGGAGAGGGGTGGCCAGTAGGGATACGGAGGTGATTGTCCCTCTCTACTCTTCTCTTGTGAGGCCCCATTGGGAATACTGTGTCCAGGTGTGGAGCCCTCAGTACAAAAAAAGACATAGAGCTGTTGGAGAGGGTCCAGAGGAGGGCCACAAAGATGGTCAAGGGGATGGAGCACCTGCCCTATGAGGACAGACTGAGGGAGCTGGGCTTGTTCAGCCTGGAGAAAAGAAGGCTGTGGGGTGACCTCATTGCAGCCTTTCAGAACCTGAAGGGTACATATAATCAGGAGGGGTGTAAACACTTTGAAAGGGATGATAAAAGCAAGACAAGGGGAAATGGTTTTAAGTTGAAAGAGGGAAGATTTAGGTTGGATGTTAGGGGGATTTTTTTTACTAGGAGAGTGGTGAGGTCCTGGAACAGGCTGCCCAGGGAGGTTGTGGATGCCCCATCCCTGGAGTTGTTCAGGGCCAGGTTGGATGGGGCCCTGGGCAACCAGATCTAGTAAACATGGAAGTTTGGTGGCCCTGCCAGGCAGGGGGGTTGGAGCTTCATGATCCTTGAGGTCCCTTCCAACCCAGGCCATTCTGTGATTCTGTGATACAAGTGATCAGTACTTCTTTTCACTCTCTGCTTTTCCTGGAAAACTTTACTGCCAAATAAATTTGCAGGAAATATTCTGTGAGGTGTCTAAAGACACCTACTAGCAGTAAGTTTTAGGAATAAAGTTAAAATTTCCCCACGGCCTTTATAAGATTAAAAACAAACAAACAAACAACACAGGCAAAAAAAAAGAAAAACCCAACACATGATTTGCTTAGGAAATTGTACTGGTGAAAATGAAACAATGACAGCAGTGAAGCAGATGGACCCAGAAGAAAGCTTTTCCTCTCTGGTTTGAACTGCATTCAGCAAACAAAACAATAAACCAAGGCAACCATAAAAGCAAGCTGGCAAGCAAGCTAAAGTCGAATCTAATGATTTCATGAAGTGCTCTGTTGATTAAGATGTCCTAAAGCTTATAGATCAGTTTCATGTTACTTTTTTTTTTTCTTTCTTTTTTTTTTTTTTTTCCCTTCCCCTGTAGGATCTGTTCTCATTCTGAATCAGATTATTTGGCCATCAAGTAAAGTAGTTAAGCTCAAGTTAGGCTTTCCACTCAAGAAAGAATTAGTACACTATATATCAGAGTATGTCCAAAGTACACTGAGTAGCCAGAGTCCTCTTAAGCCTTTTCTAAGGTCAGCTTGGAGATTAGAATCTGTGGCTTGTTAAATTATTGCTTTTGTTGACATAAGCCCAATATTTCCTCAGATAAAATATCATTCTGTGAAGCACAATAGGTTTGGCTGTGGCTGGGACAAAATAACTTAAATGATGTGGCCTTTGATGTTGAAATGAAGCAAGGCTGAAACGCTCATACATGCCAAGCTTTATCACCCCAAGGAAGTGGTTTGTTTTCCAAGAATTTGTGGCAGATTTCTTTCCCTCTTCTTTCTTTTTAATTTTTTGGATATTGGTTTTCCAGCATTAAGCAAATAATAATGAAGGTTTCTTTCAAGTAGTGTGCAGGTCTGTTCTGGTCACTCAGATCAGATCTCAGGTTGCAGAGGTCATGGACACAGGTTACATTCCACATTCCATAGGCTAAATCCAATAGTTAATTGTAAAATTACAGGAAATTATCTTTCTACTGACACATTATAAGCCATGACCTTTAACCAGGGATGTGCTGCCAGCATTTTAATGTGGCTTTCAGAAAATACATTCCCTTTTCTCTAGGATTAACCTCATATTATAGTCCAGATGTGTATTGTGAAGGAAGACAGATGAAGTATTAGACAGCGTGTTTGCTTGGCTCGGGTTTGTTTCTGAAACAAAGTATTTTCTCCTTCCTTTAACTGACAAGTGTACACTTGTAGCTCATTGAAGTACTAGACTGGATTACATCTTATGAGACATAGTATTACTTCTACAAAAGTTTCCGGGGGGTGGGGATAGTGGAGTATGCTGAACAGTGAGTATGCCAGTTTGTGTGCATATGCAGCTTTGTGGGGGGTATATACTAAATCCTGGTAGTTTTCTTTTTGAAATCTGCTGTCTTGTAAGGATTTCTGTGTTCCAAAACCTAACATTGGCACTTCTAATATGCACCCCCAAAATAAAGTATTGTTATGCAGGGTTCAACCCATAAGAAATAATAGTACTAGTGAAAGAATCAGCCCACTCCTACCCTGAAAAAGCTGAAAAGTCCTTATCTGCACTGTAAGTAACAACAGAAGACCAAAATAAATCAGAGAGTACATGAGCGCTTTTGACTGCAGCGAATAACCCATCCTCTTCCAGAGCAGAATTTAACCATGTAAAGCTTATTGCTAAAAGCTGTACTTGCTATTGCAGGGCTCCCTCCTCTTGCTGAGCTGGCTATGTGTGGACAATATATGGAATTTGATGAAGAAAACTGTGAATGCATCTGCCGGCAGAAGTGTCCCACAGAATTCATTCAAAGTAAAGAGAACTGCAGCTGCTATTTGTGTAGGGAGAGCCAGGAAAGCTGTGCTCAGAAACACAAGATATTTCATGCTGAAACCTGCAGGTAAGTGTTCCTTGTCACTCAGTGGCTATACTGCAAGCTCCGAGCCTATGTAGATGCTGGAGGTGCAAGTGCTGAATTAGCTAGGATTGCCATTCAGTATAGAATTGCTGCAATTATGTTTATAATAACAATAATAGATATAGGAGATAGAAGGAGTATAAGGTATTTTTAATTAATATGTTTTCAGAAATATGAACAAGGATGCTATCCAATTACCTGTACTTATTATTTTTCCCCTGATTTTAAGGGAATGACTGCTAAAGCTGCACTACACTTGAAATTACTGTGTTACAAAAGTGATTTACAGTGAGATACTGTATCTTGATTTTCTAGGTAGTCCAAACGCACTCTGTGTTCTTTGTGACAGACCAATGCAGTCTCACAGACTTCTAGGGGCAAAGGTACCACCCCAAATTAACACCCACACAATGTACTCAGTATTTGCTATGTTTGTCCTCAAATGATTTCCAGGAGCTAATGAAATTTTGTACAAACACAAAGCCATTCAATTGATAGCATGGGGAAGCAGGAAAATTGTTCTGGGACTGTTACATTCCATGCATTCCCCCAATCCTTTTGAGTAACTAGTTTTGAGGATTCTTTGTCAAAACATAAATAGAAAATATACTTTGAAAGTACTCTTTTTTCATGCAATAGTTTATTTTTATTCTCATAGAGAATAATTTATATATATATATATACTTATATATATATATTTCTTGTATAGCCCTTGTCACATGTACAGATCCAAGAGCATGCAAGTATGCTGTCTGAAAGCTTATATATAGAAACACAAGAGTTGAGTTTCACTGGTTACTAAAGCAGAACTACAGTTTGTTGAATGGTCACTCACACAATCCATTCTCACAGATCTCTTAGATTCATTCATGTAGAGGAAGCTGTGGAAGGAGTAACACCTTCATCTTTAGATTGAGCTCTGAAAACAAAGGCAGGCATAAAGTAGTTGTCAACAGCTATAAAACAGCTAAAAGAATCAGCAGAGTTGAAACATCATCAAAGACTGTCATTTATGGGTTTTGCAAATGGGAGGATATCAATGCCATCACCTGTTTACATTTAGATTCTAGAGATGACTGTAATCTGTACATAGTAATTCTATGCCAGATTACTATGCCTGTTAGCCCTGGAGAACAAAAGCTGAAGCATCAATGAGCAAAGGCACTTCATAAAACAAAAGGACAGCACTATCCAGCAGCAAAGTCTTTCTCCCTGTATCACAGGGTGTCAGCACTATCCTGAGTGTATTCTGTGTGAGAACACTGCAGTGTTCAATGATGAAAAAGCTGAGGGATGTAACAGTGAAGAATTACCATATTAAAATCCTTACCTTTTTTTCTTTTATTTTTTCTCCTTTATCAAACAGCTGTGAGGACAGATGTCCATCCCAACCCAGAACATGCCCAACTGCAAAGCCAACATGTCCCAGACATTGTCGGTGTCCAAAGGAGAAGAGAAATTCTCATGGGTCTCAAAGCAGAGAAAATCCTTGACCCAGCTTCTCCAGCTCTCCAGAAATCCACTGCTTTGCAAAGTAGCTGTCACTGACTTTCAAACAGTAGTAAAAACAAACATCTTCCACATTAAGAGCAGAAGAATGAATCCAGTTTGCATTTATTTATTAGAGTAATCGTTAACTGCAGGTCAGTCCTCTGGGGCATTGATAATTGTTCTCTAAGAGATAAAAACAACTGATGAAATTCTGTCTGTGTGGAAGAAAGAGCAGAAAGAGCCAGTTCAGTGCCATGCTCTGGAAGATGAAGCTGGTGTATTGGTAACAGTCACAGTCAACAGCCAGCCTCTCAGAAATTGAGACTAGATAATCTTAGCCTCTGAATCCTTAGCTAAATGCAACTCTAGGGTAAAACTTTCTTCAGAAATTCAGTGTGCAGGATTTGGCTTCTAATAGGGTCAGCACTGAGTTATTTGATCTACTGTCCAGCTTTAATTATCATTTTGATTCTATTGTACAACTACTGTCAGATGTGCCATATTTAATTGTATATAAGAAAATAAATACATCAGTTATTCGAGTGCTTTTTTATCTTTTTTCTTTTTCTTTTTTCTTTTTTTCCTCTCTTTGTTATTTTAAAACTCTGCCAAACAAAAAGAAATTAAACAAAAACCAAAAGCCACCTCAAGTACAGCCTTTGTATGTTTGTCCCTCTGGGACTGGCTCCTGCCCAAATGCTGGTAGACACAAGGTCACTAAGTCCAATAACTTCAGTAAAGAAGAATCATTTTTCCCACGTCTGCCTGACAGGCATGTGTGATTTATTTATTTGTTCCTGTTGTAGCGTGTTAATCTCCCTAAGGGGACAGCAGCCACACTGGTACTAACTGTTCAGCAATCTTCTGAAGGAAAAGATGTGGGTTTTTTTTCCTCTTAGCTCACCATGGTATGAAAATATGTCCTTCGCACTGAAATTCTTTTTACCAGCGTGAGGCCTGAATAGCAGTGTTTTAACTAAATCAAGTATAAGGACAGTACTATTTTCTGGACCACTGAAATCTGGTTTGAGACGAAATATTGTAAGCAGCAATCCTGAACTGCAAGTGCTGGTCTTGATGACAGAATCATTTTTTTCCCCTTTGCTGAATTCTCCAATTCTTTAGTGCAGTTTGAACAGAGGGAAGACAGGAAATGAAACAACTGCAACAGGGACTGAAATGTTGACACGGCATGACATGGCTTTTGATGTCTTAATTTATAGGGAAAAATAGATTTATTTAAAATAAAATTAGAGCTCAGCCATGTAAGGAGTACTGAACTGTTTGAGAAAGCACTACAATGTAATATACCTTCTCTCTGAGTAAGGCGGTTAAAGTCACTGGGTGACTGCTTCAAGCGCCCTTCAATTCATCTTGTGATCTAGGTCTGTATAAATACACTGGCAGCCTGGTTTTGTCAACCGTGCTGGGAAGCGGCTTGGGATCCTCTCACCAAACAATGTGGTCTGATGTGCGACTGCATGAGGTGAAGCCCTGCAGCAGGGTCACCTCCTTGTCTGCAGTAGAGAGCAGATTCCTCCACAGTTTAGGCCATGTGCGATTGATCCACACTGTGCATAAACAAGGAGAATGGGAGCCCAGTAAAAATCAAGGTGAGCCAGCTGGGCTGTAGAAGCTCAACCTTACATTTCCCTTTCTCTTCTAAGCGAAGCCTCCAAGCTTTGCAAAGGTATTTAGAAGGAGCAAACCACCCCATCACTTTTCATCTCACTCATAGTTGAGGTTACTGACCCTGTGGTTGGTTGCAGTGTTAGCACATTCCTGGAAAAGACAAAGAGTGACAGAGGCATGACGCTTTGCAAGCCCAAGCACCTCATGCTCAGCCAGACACAGACATTTAACTGATTGCACCAGTGGCACATGGAGCAACAATGATCCTTTGTCCAAAACTATATATCAAGCTGAATTCTTAAGCTTCAATAAAGCTAACACATATTCCTCTACTACAGCCCCATTGCCCATGGGCAGTAGTTTATAGTGTCATTTAACAACACAGCAATTGGAAAATGAATGCATTTCCACAGGCTAAATCTAAGTGGAAACCTGCTAGACTTACAAATGAATAATTCCTGAATTCGGTAGAGCTGTACTGACATAAAAAGACAGGATGAGAAGATGCCCTCTGGGTATGCGGGGCTCTGACTTTAAGTGACATCTGGAAAGAGTGAGAGAAATGTAGCAGAAACCTGTATTAATTATGCCTGAATCTTTGTCAGTGCTGATCTGTAGAGCTTCCTCAGCTCTGATCTGCCCAGTGAATACTTTTTCCTTTCTTTCCCCCTCACCCCACCCCACAAAACAGAGCCTCTTCAACCTGAGAGACAAATAAGTCCACTCTGATTCCAGAAGGCTCTTAAAGCAAAGAGAGCTTGAAATGATGTTCAAAAGCCCTGCAGCCTTCCCTTGAAAATAGATGCAGGATGGATGCAACCCCTCATTTCACATAACATATGGCACCATGCTGGGTGGCAAAGCAGGGGCATCCAAGTGCTCTGAATTAGCCAGCTTCACACTCAGGATATGAGAATACCTTTCTCTAATCATACAAGTTAATGCCTTGGAATATGAGCACTAGCCACCCTTCCCCTCCTACGGGCTTCTGCAGAAGGAAGGGCTTAGAAAGGCCCTTCAATCTTCCAAAGGCTTGACTTAGCTACTTCTTAGATGGCACAGTACACTACTGTTCTAGCAGCACAGGGATTCTACAGCTTATCTTTTACAATTAATTTTGATCCTGGCAGATCACCTGCTTGTAAGGCCTCGTGCCAGGCTGTTCTTTGTTGGATACCACATTTATCCATCTTGCTCTCCTGTATGATGAGAAAACGATCACAGCTCAAGCATGTAATGGCTATTAATAACTTCCACACAAATATTATGAGGAAAAGCTCCAAAGATTAAGCATAATGCTGTGAATGCCTATGTTGTGTCATGGTCATCACTATCACAGACCAAAGAATATCTGTGTTGCTAATAGAGTGGCACATTCAAAGGATGTCAATCTTTACACGGAAAGTGATGACTGAAAGGAGGCTCTGATTGAAGATGGAAACACAAGGAGATAATTAGAATTTAATAAGGATTTAGAAAAACTCGTGGTGTTATTTGATTTGAGAATTTCTGGAGTCAATCCATTTCAAAATATTCAATAAACTTGAAAATAGAAATGCTATATGTTGTCTCTCATATCAATACATCAGAATTTAATTGCAGAGATTTAATATAAATATTCAGAAGGCCTAAATGGGATATGTAAAATTCATGGCAGATCTGGTTTTTGACTGATGTCATTAGCTTTTAACTTATGACTAAATGACCTTCTCAGAGGGAAGGTTATTGAACAGAAACATTCTGTTTGAAGTTTGAAAAGCCTTTTATTACTGTGTTCAGCATGACTTGCTTTTTAAACATATGGACATGATTTACAGGTTACATAGCCACAATAATAAAGCTAAAATTTCCTGTTATGGTGTGTCTTAATTTTTATATAATGAGGGATGTCTTTAATGCGACACTTGGATTATGGCCTCTGCATATCCATTTGTATAATAGGAATAGGAATACTTAAATAATGATGGTTAATTCTGAATCAAATGCATATGAGGTTTCTAAACCTGTAAGTTTTTATGAGTGGTTGGCATACGCTTTTTGTTGGGAGTGGACAAGGGAAAAGAATGAATGAGTAAAATATTGTGTTTGAAAGAATCAGTAGAACTTCATCTACCTGTAAAAACTCTACTCGACCTCTACATTACAGAGATACATATGGTCACAGAAAAATGCTGGCGATACTGAAGAATATCAAGAAAATCTGAAAGTACTACCCCCATTTACTTTGGAATTTGTAGTATGTCACGTACTGCAACACTGCTTATAACCAGCATTATTCATAGGAAGTTTGACAGGGCATATATAAATCCCATCACACTCTTAGACACTGCAAACAGTTCCATTTGTAAGTATCCTTGGGGCAGCTGACTCTTAAAATCCTCCTCTGTTTTCCAGCCATTCTTCCCACAAGAGCCTTTACTCATCATGCAGTGCTTCCCTCGTCTGCACATTTTGTTTTCATGTACAACTTCAAACCAAGACTTAAGCCATTTAAATCAATAGCTACTTTGATTTATAGTAGTGTAAAATAAAGAAAAAGGAAACCCAAAATGCAAAACGAAGCAACAACAACAAAAATGTTTGAGGAAGCTCCTTTAGCTGCCAGTTCCATTTATATTTTCTAAATAACTGATAAATGCTTTTCAACTTCAAAATAAGACAAACACTGTCACCTTCTAATTATGGACTCGCTGAATGAATCAGCCTCTGGGGAAGTATGAGGTGGTTACCAGAACAAGTGGATCTGTGTTCTCCTTTGTTACACTATTCATTAAAACAGAAACAAGTCAGGGGTTATAAATGATGTACTGCCATTCATTTTATTTCTGTCAGACTCCAACATCAGCATTTACTCAAAACTTCAATAAAACCTTTTCACTCCAGGGGGGACAAAGTCTGTTTTAAATTAACCTAAAAGGAAATGGCTGTTCTAGCCTATAAAGCAAAATAAGTACATAAAAAGAATGCTGTTGTGGCTTGGTCTAGATGTTGACTTCCATTCCATTAGCAGTCTTTTTTATTTTCAATTTTATCATAATTTACAATACAGTTCAAAGTGAAAGGTTCTCCCAGGTTGAGATCATTGACAATCCACGACTTAGGGCAAACTGTTTCATATCCTAAACATCAAAGGCTACCTTTACCATATTTATGGATGAAGAATTGTATTATAGTCATTCTAGTCCCTATTATTCTAGTCCCCATTGGCATGCGCTATGTATTTAAAAATATATGAATAATAATAAAATATTAGATTAAGTGTGATTACAAATTAAATAACAAAACAGAAGCAAAGTAGGAAACACATCACCTAGTCTTCTGCCTCCACTTGTTTTGCAAAACTGTATTTTTAATTGTCAAGGACTGTATTTCTTGTGCATGGCTTAATTTTACCAGTTCAGCTGAAACTGATGCAGAATAACCAGACCAACCCATCACACTCTGCTAAGTGACTCAAAGATAAAGTATTTATCCAGAACTTCCCCTTGATCCCTGATCTGGTTTGTCTGAGCAGACTCACGTGCCTCCTTTGTTCTTCTTTCTTGGGAAAGCTTTTCTTACTCTCAATGAATGAGCTAGCTGTTCAGGTTCATGCTTCAATGCTGAAATGTGGTTGCATTGCTCTAATTTAGCTTCTCTTTTCAGAATAAAGCAACACAAGTCATGAAACACTATAAAAAGCTCAACATATTCACAAGAACTATGCAAAACTTCTTATCACTGCCGACCCCATCATAAACCACAATATTTCCCTGTAACTCAATTACAAAGGAATATCAAGAAAATCTCTTTAAAGTCATCTTGTTTATCTCCCTCCTGGCATTTTGCTGTGCACACCACTTGAAAACCACCCAAAGCTCACTCCTAAAGCTTTCACAGCTAAAAATTGATTATCCTCCCTACCTGTCCCCTGGAGGCCAATCACCTTATTACCTTGCTCTGCTCCACGTTAATTAAATTACACTCACAGCAGTTGTTTCCAACCTGCATAAAGCTTGAAGCCTGTGGCTTTCTTTGCAAACCTCACAAAGCGTTTGTGTGCCTGAAAACTGCTCCAAATTTTGCTACCTCTAATGGTCAAATAAAAATCATTGCTTCCTCCAGAGAGTTTGCCTTGCAAGGCTACACTAAAGCTACCAAGTGAAAGAAAATTTGTTTAGTTTGGTAGATTTTACAGCATATGCACAACAATTACACTTAGTTTAAATCCAGATATCAAGTATAAAAATATTGTGTTGTTGGAGTGCTTTTTTAAGGAAGAAAGACAGTTTTATTTCAAACGATGTACAAGCAGGCAGGTACTACAGTAATAGGCACCATAAACAGAAATAACAGTGCTGATGACGTTCTGGAGCATGTATATAAGAGGAGCATTATTAGCAGGAAATAAAGCATACTGTGTGCACAGTGTTCAACTTTGCACAGAGGATATTTTCCATCTCTGCCAGCACCAATGTTTTAAGCTTCCAATAGCTCCACCTGCTGTTGTTACTACATTATTTTTCCTCCTTTAAGTCCTTAGATTTACTTACCTTTCAATTAAAACCATCTTGTTAACATTTTAATACTGGAACCATGTAAGAGCTCTGGCACTTCAGTTTTTTGTTTGTTTGTTTGCTTGTTTGTTTGTTTGTTTGTTTGTTTTTTGACTATTTGATGATTCCTGGGATTTTTTTCTTTTAAATTAGGTTGTGTCTTAAAGGTACAAAAAGAAGGCAGGCCTTCTTAAACACCTGATGTACAGATGTTAAAGCACTTGGCCTTAAAGCTGCAGGAAGGGTAATTCAGATCTGCAATTATATAGACTGTAAAGTTTAGCAAAAGTCATTAAAAAACAAACAAACTAAAAAAAATCCAACCACACAAGTCTAGTCTAGTCAACAGGTTGCAGCTTCATAACAATCAATATCAGATACTGTACCATATTTGATCCAGATCAGACACTGTCACATGGCTGCATTTCTGCTGCATTTGTCAGATTACTTGACAAGAGAGCTGATGCTGGTTGTATGCTGGCTGCAGGTGATATCTATAAGGTATGCTGGTACAAAGGTAGCCCATATTTCTGACTGATTTGAACTGTCACAGAGAGGCCGGACACCACTTTCATTGTTTGTCCAGGAATTTTTCTCTCCCATACAGGGAGCCTTTAAGCTGGCTGCTGGCTCAGCTGAAAAGGCAGAAAGCAGCCAGCAACCTGGCTCTGTTTCCAATGATTCAGGTACTGAAATGGTCCCTAAATTGAAGGGGTGAAGAATTTTGGTTGGGCAAAAGAGGATTGTCCACAGCAAGTGTTACCACTACGAGCAATGGTCCTGTGCTGGTAAGGAGATGTGACCTGTGTGTAACCTTGGGGGACTGAAAGCTACTCCTGTGCAAATACACCCCAACTACTTCCAAATCCTCCTACCCTTCCCCATCTGCATTGTCTTGATCTGAGTGGGAATTGGACCTGGGCTCTTGGATGGGAGAGAATTGACACACACAGAAAGCTAATGAGAAATCAAGACTTTAGGATGTGCCTTAAGAGCACAGATGTGAGACCTAACAGACACAGAGCTGCTGATTGACTTCTCATTACAATACTTGCTAATAAAAAGTTCTCCTTTGTGTGTTTTCAAGAACACTGAAGTGATCTCCTTGAGGCACAATGACATCTGCTGCCAGAACAATACTACAGGAGTCTCCTAAAGTTTCCTCCATCTTCTCTCTTCATTAACCCAACTTAGGAAGGTACTTCAGGGAGTATACAGGGACTGGGTTTGTAAGCAGTAATTACTCTGTGGTCACTGTTTTTTACCATCTGCTGTCACTGCCTTTACGCTCCATATATTCCACAGTCTTACTCTGACCTTGTATGTACTTTATATGAGAACATGCATACATAAAGTTCAGGCATTTAGAAGAGAAAGAAATGTGATTCTCTCTAGCTGCTGGTCCCTCCACCTCAGAACAGAGTAGGTTGGACTCTGGATGTGCTCATAATCAACACAGCAACGCTGCCACTGAAAAGTATCAGCAGTATTTTTATCAGTGGTGGTTTTTTCTTACAATTCTGGGTGATTTTTGTTTGTTTTGGTTTGTTTTTTTCTTCCCAGGCTTGCTGGTAGACAGTTTTTTTTTCAGGGTTGTTTGAACATGACAGTTGAAGGACCTTACTGGTACAGGGTGACAGAACTGAACTGAGGATGTGACACTAAACATAACTGGATGTTTAACACAGAATGTAGATGTCAGAACAACAGACATAACATGCAAGGTTAAAACACCCTCCTACAGTGTGAAATGGTCATTGCCACAGAGACCAGCTTCAGGGCAGGTAAGACTGCACAGGGTAAGGGACCTAAAGCAAAAAGGCAGACTAAAAAGCTCTTTTTAAGGCTTTTTTTGAAGCCAGCAAGAGCATTGTGCTAGTGCTGTGGGGGCTGGCAGCTTGTGGGCAGGCTGCTGAGCCAGCAGGGGTAGAGCTGGCACTGCTCACTCTTATCTCTTGAGCTTGACCTTGACCCTTTTCTGCTAGGCTAAAAGCAGCCCTTGGGAGGGTGGAAGTTAACTTCTGCCTATGTAATCTGCTAGGTGAGATAAAGGTGAGAAAAGGGTGTTACTGTCCACTGATAACAGGGAGGGAAGACTGAGTTTGAGCACAGCCTATGCTACTGTCACGGTTTGAACTAAAAGTCCACCTGCGTCCGTGACAGGGGGCCGTAGGCCCCAGAGGGGCCCTAGGCCGAAAGGAAAAGTTAATTAGGAAAAGAAAAACAGCGGCAACGATCTAAGGAGGCACACTTATTTACTAAATACTATATCGAAATACAGGATAACACAATATAATACAATATAATTGAAATTGAGCTAACGAATCAAGCAAAATAGGAGAGAGAATGAGTCCCGTAACCGAGAGGCCTACTGTGAATCTAGGCGAACGGCTGAAGGCTCCCACACACTCCCCTGAACGCCAGAACTCGAAAGACGTCAGTCTGTTCTGCGACAGAGTTAATATAGAGTCCAGGTCCCGTGACCCATCGTGTTGTTCCCTGGGAGATGTAGTCTTCTTCTGATAAGTTGCAGATTCAGTAAAATTATTCATGCTTTATATGATGTTATGATGTGGAATACTGATAGCAAAAATTACAAAATTATTAAACCATGACATTCCACCCCTTATTCTACATCATTACATTATATTTATACATACATACACACTCATATGTATAATTGTGAATAATCAGCAACCTTATTTTTTCTCAACAATCTATATTTATTCCATACAAATCCCTAAGTTGAGAACAAAACTCTATAACCTAATTTACTATTTATTAATTTTGAGAAAATGGCAAAACTGCCAGAAAAAGGAAAACATGTCAGCGGTAGAGGGGAAAGGCAGCGCTAGTAGGGCGTCCCCCACATCAAGGTGCACTCATCCTTTCCCAGCCACCACAGCAGATTTCCTTTTGACTTATACTTCTTTCCATGTGTGCTCTACACATGCATGGCCAGTGCAGGATATAGAGTCCAGATGGAAAACTTGCTTACAGAATGCCTAATTAAGGTATATAGAGAAAAGTGTTTCCTTAACATTGATCCACTCTATCTTAAGTCCTATACCTAATTGAACTATTCTGTAACCAATTGAAATATTTTCTGAGACTCTACCTATATATCTACAGGAAAATCATTGGCTGCACTCCCCCAACATCAAATTCCCTTGTGGTACACATTGAACATTCCCATTTTTGTCCATCACCCACCATGTGCACCCAGGTCCCTGGGCAAAGACAGTACCCCGGAGAGGTTTGCCCTTTCCAGACGCTGGAAGGACCCAAACTGTTTTTCCCAACACACTCTTTATGTGTACTACAGGAACCTTATCTCCCTCCACGGTACGTAGGGAGCTGGATTGGTTAGGACCATTACGATTACTAGATCCTCGAGTGTTGACCAACCAGGTGGCTTCTGCTAAATGGTTCTCCCAATTTTTATACGTTCCGCCACCCATTGCTTTCAACATAGTTTTCAATAACCCATTGAATCGTTCAATCTTACCAGAAGCTGGTGCATGATAGGGAATATGGTAAATCCACTCAATGCCATGATTTTTGGCCCAAGTGGTTACAAGGGAATTTTTAAAATGGGTCCCATTATCTGATTCAATTCTTTCTGGAGTGCCATGCCGCCACAAGATTTGCTTTTCCAACCCTAATATGGTGTTTCGGGCGGTAGCATGGGGTACTGCGTATGTTTCGAGCCACCCAGTGGTTGCCTCCACCATGGTGAGTACATAACGCTTACCATTGCGAGATCGTGGCAAGGTGATATAATCAACCTGCCATGCCTCTCCATATTTATACTTTTGCCATCGCCCTTCCCCCCAAATAGGTTTCATCCTCTTGGCTTGTTTAATTATGGCGCATGTTTCACAATCATGAATAACTTGAGCAATAGCGTCCATAGTTAAGTCCACCCCTCGGTCTCTGGCCCACTTATATGTTGCATCCCTTCCTTGATGACCTGAAGTCTCATGGGCCCACCGAGCTAGGAATAATTCACCCTTGTTCTGCCAGTCCAAGTCTATTTGAGCCACCTCAATTTTGGCAGCTCGATCAACCTGATGGTTATTTTTATGTTCTTCAGTAGCCTTACTTTTAGGCACATGAGCATCTACATGGCGCACCTTTACAACAATGTTCCTTATTCGGGCAGCAATGTCTTTCCACAGTTCAGCAGCCCAAACAGGTTTACCCTTTCGTTGCCAATTATCATCCTCCCACTGTTGCAACCACCCCCATAAGGCATTTGCCACCATCCATGAATCAGTATAAAGATGAAGCATTGGCCACCTCTCCCGTTCAGCCACATCTAAAGCCAGCTGAACAGCCTTTACCTCTGCGAATTGACTTGATTCTCCTTTACCTTCGGTGGCTTCTGCAACTTGTCGTGTGGGGCTCCATACAGCAGCTTTCCATCTGCGATGCTTCCCTACAATACGACATGATCCGTCTGTGAACAGGGCAAATTTCTTTTCGTTTTCTGGTAGCTCATTGTATGGTGGTGCCTCTTTAGCACGTGATACCTCTTCTGTAGGTGGTGTTTCAATTTTTTTACTCTCAGGCCAGTCCATGATCACTTCTAGAATTCCAGGACGGCTGAGTTTTCCCATTCGAGCTCGTTGAGTAATTAATGAAATCCACTTACTCCAAGTGGCATCAGTAGCATGATGGGTGGAGGGAACCTGTCCTTTAAACATCCAGTTTATTACTGGCAAGCGAGGTGCTAGAAGAAGCTGAACCTCTGTCCCAACTACTTCAGAAGCAGCCCGAACCCCCTCATACACGGCTAAGATCTCCTTCTCAGTTGGAGTGTAGCGCTCCTCAGACCCTTTATATGCTCGACTCCAAAATCCTAGGGGTCGGCCTCGGGTCTCTCCTGAGGCTCTTTGCCACAAACTCCAGGTGGGACCTTTCTCTCCAGCAGCAGTGTAGAGGATGTTCTTCACATCCTGTCCCGTCCGTACTGGCCCCAAGGCCACGGCACGGGCTATTTCTTGTTTTATCTGCTCAAAAGCCTGCTGCTGCTCAGGACCCCATGAGAAATTATTCTTCTTCCGTGTTACCTGATAGAGAGGGCTCACTATGTGGCTGTAGTTTGGGACATGCATTCTCCAAAAGCCCACTACTCCCAGAAAAGATTGGGTCTCTGTTTTATTTGTGGGCGGAGACATAGCAGTGATTTTGTCAATCACATCTGCTGGGATGTGACGACGTCCATCTTGCCATTTTATGCCTAAGAACTGGATTTCCTGGGCAGGCCCCTTCACCTTGCTGCTCTTAATGGCAAAACCAGCTTTCAAAAGAATTTGGATTATCTGTTTCCCTTTCTTGAAAACCTCTGCTGCTGTATGGCCCCACACCACAATGTCATCAATATACTGCAAGTGCTCAGGAGCATTACCCTGTTCCAAAACAGCTTGGATCAATCCATGGCAAATTGTTGGGCTGTGCTTCCACCCCTGGGGTAAACGGTTCCAGGTATACTGAATACCTCTCCAGGTAAAAGCAAACTGTGGCCTACATTTTGCAGCCAATGGGATGGAAAAGAAGGCATTAGCAATATCAATGGTGGCATACCACCTAGCTTCTTTTGACTCCAATTCATACTGGAGTTCTAGCATGTCTGGTACAGCAGCACTTAATGGAGGTGTAACTTCATTCAGGCCACGGTAATCTACCGTCAGCCTCCATTCCCCACTGGTTTTACGCACTGGCCATATGGGGCTGTTAAAAGGCGAGTGCGTTTTGCTAATCACTCCCTGATTTTCTAATTGGCGAATTAGCTTTTGAATGGGGAGCAATGAGTCCCTATTGGTGCGGTACTGCCGTCTGTGAACCACTTTGGTGGCAATTGGTACCTCTTGGTCTTTTACCTGGAGCAACCCCACAGCAGAAGGATCATCTGACAGACCAGGTAAAGTTGACAGCTGCTTAACACCATTTGTGTTTACAGCAGCTATCCCAAAGGCCCATCGATACCCCTTGGGATCCTTGAAATATCCCATCCTAAGGTAATCGATTCCCAGTATACATGGAGCCTCTGGACCAGTCACAATAGGGTGCATTCGCCAGTTTTTACCAGTGAGGCTTATTTCGGCCTCCAACATAGTCAATTCTTGGGAACCCCCAGTCACTCCATGGATATAAATTGGTTGTGTCCCTTGGTGACTTGAGGGCATTAGGGTGCATTGTGCACCAGTGTCCACCAAGGCTTTATATTTCTGTGGTTGAGATGTGCCAGGCCACTTAATCCACACAGTCCAGTATACTCTGTTGTCCCTTTCCCCCCCCTGGCTGGGGGCAGGGCCCCTCTATTGTTTACCTCGGCGGCTTGCAGCAACTGGAACTTTCCCCCGTTTGGAAGAGTTCACCTTGGTGGTTGTTTTGGATTGTAATTCTTTCACTCGTGCCTGAAGTGCAGAAGTGGAAGAGTTATACCACTTCTTTATATCCTCCCCATGATTACTCAAGAAATACAACAAAGCAAAACGTATGGTCTTATCATTGTCGTTTGCTTGAATACGAGGTGTCTTATCGTTGTCATTTGCTTGAATACGAGGACGTCTCTTTTTTATGGTTGAGATTTTCGATGATACAGGTCGAGAGGAACTCATGTTGTTTAGCTCTCTCAATAGGCGATCGTGGAAATCCTGGTTTCCATCATCTGGTACCACCGTGGATTCATCTACATCAGGCACATTAGCCAATTTGTCAATAATATCACTTTGTGTTTCCTCCACTTTGTCTAACCTTTCCACTATTTTTTTTCCCATTTGGACAATGGCTGAAGTATAAAGCTTAACTTCTGTAGCGCTTATAAATAATTCAAGCTCCTGAAGTCTGCTAATTAGCTCATTTACAAGGGGCTTTCTTTCCCCTTTGCCATATACCAATGCAAGTGCACTGGCATGCTTTTCTGGAGCTGCCTTTGTAAAGTCACGCCACATTTGTCGTGGAACGTGGACTGCTTCAGGATCATGTAATTGGTTTGGATTGTTACGATTGAACTGGGGGCTGTAGAGCATTTCCACCAGAGCCCTTTCTCTCAAAAATTGGATACCTTTCTCCATATCAGTCCATTTCTTTTTCTCAGGCTCCAAGTCCCGTTTAAAGGGGAATCTATCTCTTACCGCTATCAACATCCGCTTCCAGAGGGTGTAGGACCGATTTTGGCATGTGCCTATACCTCTGTCCACACGTGAGTCCCTGGAAATGCTACCCAGTTGGCGAGCTTCACTGCCATCGAGCCACGCACTGTTGGCACCATTGTCCCAGCAGCGAAGTAACCAAGTGACCATATTTTCTTTTGGCTGACGTGTGAAATCCTTTCTCAGATCTCGAATTTCACTCAGTTTAAAAGATCGATCAATAATGGTCGTAATACTTTGCTCACCTTTTGCTCTATCAAGAGTCTCAGGTGTTAATGTTGGCAGCTGTGTTGATGAGGCTGCCCCATCTATAAGTTTGGACTCGAGAAATTCTCGTAAAGAAAATTTAGCTTTTGGCTCCTCGTCTGACTCTGACCCTGACTCTGACGCTTGTGTTATTTCCTCCAGGCGACCTTCCTCCTTCTTCCTCTCTCCTAACTTTCTCTCTCCTAACTTTCTCTGCTCCT
The DNA here is from genome assembly GCF_054131305.1 of Coturnix japonica. NCBI lineage: Eukaryota > Metazoa > Chordata > Aves > Galliformes > Phasianidae > Coturnix > Coturnix japonica. The sequence goes on from NC_140663.1 coordinate 111,940,308, forward strand.
CTGACTTCTTCTCCTCCTCTAACATCTTCTTATACTGCTCTAACAACCTCTGCTCCGCCGACTTCCTCTGGTCTTCTGACTCCTCCTGCTCTCCTGAGTCCCCCTGACCTCTTGAGTCCCCCTGCTCTCCTGAGTCCCCCTGCTCTCCTGAGTCCTGCTCTCCTAACTCCCTCCGCTCTTCTAACTCCTTCTGCATTTTCTCTATCTGAGTTGAAACTCGTTTTGTTTTTCGCCCTCTTACAGGGGCAACCAACATTGTATCTGGTGCCCCCGGTGGTTGGTTAAGTTGGAGTACATACGGTTCAGACTTGAGGGTGTCGCATTCCGCCCTGAGGACGTTATAACTAGACTGGAGGGCGTCGTGCTCAGACTGGAGAGCGTCGTAGTCAGACAGGAGCTCGTCGTACACAGACCGGAGGGTGCTGCGACTGGCTTTGAGGGCGTTGTAGTCGGCCTTGAGGTCAGTGTACAACGAGTCAATAGAGTCATGTTTGACCTGGAGATCGACGCACTTACACAGGAGGGCGCTGTGCTCGGACTGGAGAGTGTCGTGCTCGGACCGGAGGGCATCGCGCTCAGTCTGGAGAGTGTCATGCTCGGACCGGAGGGCGCCGTGCTCGGACTGGAGAGCGTCGTGCTCGGACCGGAGGGCATTATGCTCGGACTGAAGAGTGTTGTGCTCGGTCTGGAGGGCATTGTGCTCAGTCTGAAGAGCGTTATGCTCGGACTGGAGGGCATTATGCACAGACTGAAGAGTGTTGTGCTCGGACTGGAGGGTATCGCGCTCAGTCTGGAGAGTGTCATGCTCGGACCGGAGGGCGCTGTGCTCGGACTGGAGAGTGTCGTGCTCGGACCGGAGGGCATCGCGCTCAGTCTGGAGAGTGTCATGCTCGGACCGGAGGGCGCTGTACTCGGACTGGAGAGTGTCGTGCTCGGACCGGAGGGCGCCGTGCTCGGACTGGAGAGCGTCGTGCTCGGACCGGAGGGCGCCGTGCTCGGACTGGAGAGCGTCGTGCTCGGACCGGAGGGCACTGTGCTCAGACTGGAGAGTGTTGAGTTGGGATTGCAGGGAGCTTTTCTCATCCCAAAGTTTTTCTGCGTCAGCTCTAAGACTCTCTTTCTCGTACCAGATTGAGTCTCGTTGGTACAGGAGATCTTTTCTCTCAGCTTCAAAAGCTTTTTCTCTCTCTACCTTCTCATCCCAAAGTTTTGCTGCGTCAGCTCTAAGACTCTCTTTCTCGTACCAGATTGAGTCTCGTTGGTACAGGAGATCTTTTCTCTCAGCTTCAAAAGCTTTTTCTCTCTCTACCTTCTCAGTCCAAAGTTTTGCTGCGTCAGCTCTAAGACTCTCTTTCTCGTACCAGATTGAGTCTCGTTGGTACAGGAGATCTTTTCTCTCAGCTTCAAAAGCTTTTTCTCTCTCTACCTTCTCAGTCCAAAGTTTTTCTGCCTCAGCTCTAAGACTCTCTCTCTCAGGAATGGTATTGACTAAGGCCCAATAAGCATTAGCTAGGCCCAAAATCATTTGTGCCTCCTGAGATCTGCCTGAGCCACAACATTCCTGCCTCAAATATGCAATCAAACTCTCAGGATTCTTCAAGTGTTCAGGAGTGAAGCTCCATAACACTGAAGATGTCTGTCCTTTGAGAATCTCTTCAATTCCCTGCCACTCAGTATTCTCTGGTTCTAGGGAAGACTTCCTCCGGATGTTATAAATCCAGATACTGAGTGAGATTATTACAATAATCAACAATAAGATCAGGGAGATTAAGAGTGTGACCCACTGATCATTCAAAAACTGCATAAAGGATTCATAGAAAGAAAGAGGAGCACGCTTAAAAATCACCATTTCTGTATAATTAGTTGCATTAGTTGCTCCCTCTGGAGCTGTATACAGATACGAAGTGAGCATTGCTAACCATGCTTTCAAATCATTATACATGTTTACAATTCCATAAGAAAAAGTGGCTAGCTTAAACATGGCCCAATATGTTCGGAGCGTCTCAAAAAAGGAACCAATGGCACACAGTCCCTGGTAAAACAAATTTAGTAGAGAAAACATCTTTTTTCCTCCAATAGAGAGAAAAAAGTAAAAGAAAACAAAGCTCAGCAGTGTTTATAAAATATACTGGAGTATTGGCAGTCCGCCTGGACTTTCAAGGTCAAGCTCGCAGGTGCAGAATCGCAAACACGAGATAGCTCCTTAACAGGGAAAAAAAAACTCGTAGCTCTGTTAAAAGCTAAAAGAGCAACAGAAGAAAACACAGAAAAACAGCAACTCAAATTGCCCGCATTCTCCACCAAAATCTGTCACGGTTTGAACTAAAAGTCCACCTGCGTCCGTGACAGGGGGCCGTAGGCCCCAGAGGGGCCCTAGGCCGAAAGGAAAAGTTAATTAGGAAAAGAAAAACAGCGGCAACGATCTAAGGAGGCACACTTATTTACTAAATACTATATCGAAATACAGGATAACACAATATAATACAATATAATTGAAATTGAGCTAACGAATCAAGCAAAATAGGAGAGAGAATGAGTCCCGTAACCGAGAGGCCTACTGTGAATCTAGGCGAACGGCTGAAGGCTCCCACACACTCCCCTGAACGCCAGAACTCGAAAGACGTCAGTCTGTTCTGCGACAGAGTTAATATAGAGTCCAGGTCCCGTGACCCATCGTGTTGTTCCCTGGGAGATGTAGTCTTCTTCTGATAAGTTGCAGATTCAGTAAAATTATTCATGCTTTATATGATGTTATGATGTGGAATACTGATAGCAAAAATTACAAAATTATTAAACCATGACAGCTACCCATACATTACTGTAGCAGCAAGTATGGGAGCTGGGTCTTGTGGCAGGAAATGTCAGTGTTTTTGTCTTTACTCAAGAGACCAGCTCTCCTACTGATAGACCCTGAGGCTACAGCTTCAAATATGGTATCTACCTCAAGAAGACTGTAGCAACTCAGATGGAGGGCCTGCCCAGAAGTGTGATGGTTCAGGTCTCTGGACTCTGGACTTGATGATCTCTAGAGGTCCCTTCCAACCCCTACAATTCTGTGTTTCTGTGACTCTGGCTGCAGGGAGTTCCAAAGCCTGCTGCTGCCAGGGGAGGATAGCAAGGATGCCACCTGCGTGAGGTGTGAGCAGGTGGATGAGTTGCTCAGCCTGGTGGTAAAGCTTAGGGAGGAGGTAGAGAGATTAAGAACCATCAGAGAATGTGAGCAAGAAATCAACTGATGGTGTGACTCTCTGTGAGAAAGACGCAGAGATTGCACCCCCAAACTGTGGTGGACCCTCTCCCTTGCCATAGTCAAACTGAGAGAGCCAACATGAGAGAAGGAATAGCAGCAGGTCCCAGCTTAGTGTTGTGGGCAACCCCTGTTCCAACCTACCTTGGTTTCCCTAGGTGCCTCTATGTAATAGCTTTGAAGCCCTGAAAGTGAAGGGTGAGGTGGCTGAGGCTGAGGTGTGAGGACTGCTTCCTTCTCTCTTTTTAAGGAGAGGTGGTCAGCTCCATGCTTAAAGACTGCCTCCTCCAGTAAAGAAAGGAGGGTGATAGTCATAGGTGACTCCCTCCTAAGAGGAACTGAGGGCCCAATATGATGGCCTGCCCCTACCTGTAGGGAGGTGTGCTGCCGCCAGGGAGGTTAGTTGATGGAGCAGGCATACAAGCAGTATTTGCCTGTATTCCTACAGAGGCAGGGAAGGAGGCACTGAGCAGGAAAATCCACTTTATAAACTCATAGCTGAGAGGCTGGTGCAAATGCAAGAACTTTGGGTTCTTTGATCACGGGGCAGTTTACCTGGCACCCGGCCTGAAGTCTGCCAATGGGTATCACCTGTCTCAAAGGGAGAAATGGATCCTTGCCCAGGAGCTGGCAGGACTTGTGGAGAGGGTTTTTAAACTAGATATGAAGGGGGAAGGTGATAAAGCCAGGCCCACTAGAGATGAGTCTAGTGGGTAATGATGGGTAATGGGATTAGGGGAGAGGTGAGGGGCTCAGCTAAAGTGCACCTACACCAGTGCACACAGCATGGGCAACAAGAAGAGTTGGAAGCCACTGTGCATGCAGCACACTATGACCATGTTGTCATTATGGAAACATGGTGGGACTGCTCCCATGACTGGAGTGCTGCAATGGATAGCTAAAAATTCTTCAGGAAGGATAGGCAAGGTAGGAGGGCTGGTGGTGTGTCTATATTAGAGAGTGCTTTGATGTTACTGAGCTTGTGGCCGGGGATGATAAGACTGAATCCCTATGGGTAAGGATGAGGGGAAGGGCTGACAAGTTAGACATCCTTGTGGGCATCTGCTATAGACCACCAAACCAGGATGAAGAGACAGATGATGTGTTCTATGAGCAGCTGGTGGAAGCTGTGCCATCACCAGCCCTTGTCCTCTTTCCTTGTCCTCTTTGGGGACTTCAACTTCCCCAGCATATGCTGGGAATACAACACAGCACAGAAGAAGCAGCCTAGGAGGTTTCTGGAGTGTATGGAGGATAACTTTCTAATGCAGCTGGCAAGAGAGCCTATGAGAGGAGCTGCCCCGCTAGACCTGCTGTTCACAAACAGATGGTCTGGTGGGAGATGTGGAGATCAGGGGCTGTCTTGGACAGAGTGACCATGAAATGGTAGAGTTCTCAATTCTTGGTGGAGCCAGGAGGGGGAGCAGCAAAACTGCTACCTGCAACTGATCACAAGTGGTGTTCCGCAGGGGTTGGTGCTGGAGCCTGTCCTCTTCAGTATCTTTATTGATGACCTGGTTGAGGGCACTGAGTGCACCCTCATTAAGTTTGCAGATGACACCAAATTGGCTGGAAGTGTTGATCTGCCTTGGGGTAGCAAGGCCCTTCAGAAGGATCTGGGCAGGCTGGATAGTTGGGCTGAAGCCAATGGGATGAGTTTCAAAAAGACCAAATTTGGCCTGCACTTTGGCCACAACAACCCCAGGCAGTGCTACAGGCTTGGGGCAGAGTGGCTGGAAGACTGTGTAAAGGAAGTGGACCTGGGGGTATTGATTGATGCTCGGCTGAACATGAGCCAGTAGTGTGCCCAGGCGGCCAAGAAGGCCAATGGCATCCTGGCTTGCATAAGAAACAGTGTTGCCAGCAGGAACAGGGAAATGATTGTCCCCTATATTCAGCTCTGTACCTCCAGTACTGTGTCCAGTTTTGGGTCCCTTGCTGCAAGAAAGACATTGAGACCCTGGAGCGTGTTCAAAGAAGGGCAACAAAGCTGGTGAGGGGTCTGGAGCACAGGCCATATGAGGAGCAGCTGAAGAAGCTGGGATTATTCATTCTGGAGAAGGCTCAGGGGAGACTTTATTGCTCTCTGTAACTACTTGAAGGGAAGTTGTAATGAGCTGGGCATTGGCTTCTTCTCTCCTGTAATTGGTGATAGGACTAGAGGAAATGGTTTCAAGCTGTGCCAGGGGAGATTCAGGCTGGATGTTAGGAAATATTACTTCTCTAAAAGAGTGGTCACGCAGTGGATCAGGGTGGTGGTGGAGTCACCAACCCTGGAGATGTTCAAGGAACATTTCAACATTGTGTTTCAGCCTGACCCCAAAGCAGGTTACTACCATAACTTGCCAGGGATCACATTACAGGGTGCTGCACATGAGAACCTCAAAGCGCTTTCTTCCTTGTTCTATACAACTTTGTTGTTTTGGTGTTTTTGTTTTTTTTTCTTGGATTTTATTTAAGGCAAACTTCTTATATCCAGACTCCAGTTTCTGCTGAGAATTAGGATCCCTATGGCCTCCAGCTCCCCTGGCTCTTTTCACAGCTCGATGATATCTTGAAATTCAGGTTCCCACCAGGTGTTTCACCCAGGAGGAGCATTACATGATGATGTCAGATGTACCAATACCGGCCTCACCTTGCTCAACACTGGAAAAGACTCAAACAATGAGCAATGGCTCATTCAACACACCAACACGTCAGCTGATTTTTTTTTCCCTTATTCTTTCTTGCAGTCAGCACCTCCAAACAATGGCTGTCCAAGCTTTAACCCAACCAGCACTGTGGCCTAGGTCAGCTCATGCTCTAGATATTCACATAGGAGAGATGATAGAATTGAACCTGACAAAATTCATACCAGAAATCTTTGCAAGGAGAAGCAGCTGCCAAAGAAAACATTGGGAACATACAACGAAGTCATGAACAGCTCTAGCTTGCTGTGATAACATCCAGTCTTGGCAGCCAGCAATGGACAAGCTTGAACTGGTGTCTGCTGATTCCAAAGCTCACTGGGGTAAGATCAGAAAGGCTCAGCCAAGTGATGCCAGCATCCTGCTGCCCATCTATCACAGAATCACAGAATGACCCGGGTTGGAAGGGACCTCAAGGATCACATTGTTCCAACCCCCCTGCCTGGCAGGGCCACCAAACATACACATTTACTAGATCAGGTTGCCCAGGGCCCCATCCAACCTGGTCTTGAACACCTCCAAGGACGGGGCATCCACAGCCTCCCTGGGCAGCCTGTTCCAGGGCCTAACCACTCTCCTAGTGAAGAACTTCCCCCTAACATCCAACCTAAATCTTCCCGCTTTCAACTTAAAACCATTTCCCCTAGTCCTGCTACTGTCAGCCCTTTCGAAGAGTTTACTCCCCTCCTGGGTGTAAGTTCCCTTCAGGTACTGAAAGGCTGCAATGAGGTCAGTGTACCCTAAGAATGGCTGCGGTGAGGCCTGCAGCTCAAGATCCTCCCCATCTCAATGGCTAACCTATCTGCTCCGAGACACCTCGGTGCCCTGCCTGGATAACGACTGCGTAAGCGGTTCCAGAGCGGAGTCACTGCGGGGCGGCGACTCCTCACACACAAGGTGAACAACGGAAGAAACGAAACCGCCACCTCCTCTCCCTCAGCCCTTCCCACCGACTTCGATTGGTCGTGACTCGACAGCGGGCGGCGATTGGCCGAGGCTGGGCGGCGGGGGCCGGGCGAGGCAGCCTCGCTGTTACCGCGGTGACGCGGCCGTGCCCGGATATGGGAAGGCGGCGGGCAGCGCCCAGCGAGCGGCGGCGGGCGGCAGGTACGTGCGCGGCCCCCCCTGCCAGGCGGGTGGCGGCTGCTGGAGGTGAGCGCTCTCCTGAAGGGCCCGCGGCGGCTGCGTGCCCCTCCGGCAGTGCGGCCTGTGCTTGGGACATGGCCGGGCCCAGCCACGGCGAGGGGCCCGCTGGGGTCCGGAGGGCGGCCGGGAGAGAGTGATGGCACCTCGTCGTTGCCCCTGTGGGAGGATGGGGGCAGGGAGAGCGCAGAGCGTCTGCATGGTGTCGGACTTCTTCTACCCCAATATGGGCGGCGTGGAGAGCCACATCTATCAGCTGTCGCAGTGCCTCATCGAGCGTGGCCACAAGGTACTGGTGGTCACCCACGCCTACGGCAGCCGTAAGGGCGTCCGCTACCTGACCAACGGGCTGAAGGTGTATTACCTGCCCCTCAGGGTGATGTACAACCAGTCCACAGCCACCACGCTGTTCCACAGCTTGCCTCTGCTCAGGTACATCTTTGTGCGGGAGCGTGTCACCATCGTCCATGCCCACAGCTCCTTCTCAGCCATGGCGCACGACGCGCTCTTCCATGCCAAGACCATGGGGCTGCGCACCGTGTTCACTGACCACTCGCTCTTTGGCTTTGCGGACGTCAGCTCGGTGCTCACCAACAAACTTCTGACCGTGTCCCTGTGCGATACCAACCACATCATCTGCGTCTCCTACACCAGTAAGGAGAACACGGTGCTGCGAGCGGCGTTGGACCCCCGCATCGTCTCCGTCATCCCTAATGCTGTGGATCCCACTGATTTCACCCCAGACCCATCCAGGAGGGATGACAGCACCGTAACGATTGTGGTGGTCAGCAGGCTTGTTTACAGAAAAGGTAGCAAAAAATGTCCATTGTATATATCACTCCCATTTGCGCATGTTGGATTTAGAGGTGTATTTTTTTTGTGATACTGAGATTTGTAAACTGAAATTCATAAAGTGCAAAGCTTGGCTTCTATTACTTTACTACCTTACCGCATCTGGGTATGGGGCCTGCAGCACAAGAAAGGTGTGGAGCTTTTGGATTAGGGCCGGGGAGACCATGAGGATGCTTAAAGGGCTGGAGCACCTCTCCTATGAAGAAAGGCTGAGGGAGCTGGGCTTGTTCAACCTAGAGAAGAGAAGGCTTCTGGGGCAACCTCATTGTGGCCTCTCAACGTGAGGGGAGCTTATAAACAGGAGGGAGAGCATCTTTGTACATGGGCAAATAATGATAAGACAGTGGGGAATATAGCAGCAGGCTACGTCATGATGAGTGCTGATACCAAATACAGTAATGGCTTGTTCTACATTTTGTTGCTCCTAAGTCTAGATTTTCTTGGTGGTATAACTTCTAATATCCAATACAATAACATCTTGCCTTATATTTTATGTTCTTAGGTATAGATTTGCTTAGTGGTATAATTCCTGAGCTCTGTCAGAAGTATCCAGAGTTACATTTCCTAGTCGGAGGAGAAGGACCAAAACGAATTGTACTCGAAGAAGTGCGGGAAAGATACCAGCTACATGACAGGTTTGTTCTGAGCATGTTTATAATCACTGTACTTAAGAGGTGGGAAAGACAGCAGCTCCCTGCCCCCTTCCCTCAAAAACTAGAGAAGATGAGAACTACCAAAGGCAAGGTAGAAAGACCAAGTGCTGAGAACTTCCAGAGTTGGACTGTGATCTTGCAAGTTCACCTGATGTGAACCTTGTCTTGTGTCAGAGAAAATCTGAATTTATCACACTCTTAATGTACTTGTAGTATCACTACGTGGCAAGAACTGTTAGATGGCTACTTCATGTTGATGGTATCTGTGAGAATCATTGCTAGTAATTCTGGAAGCTTCCTCTTTACCGTTGCTTTACTTTATTTTGTTTAAATAACCGTTTATAAATAATAAATAAATAAATAATAAACCGTTGCTTTACTTTATTTTTAACTTTTCTAATTTCAGTCTGAAACTCTTCAGGCCAGGACTTATTTACTATGTCTTCCTGTGGTGCTGCAGACATGTTCCTTGGATTAAATGTTACCAAATGTTTCTGTCATGTCTGTGAATATTTCTTTGTTGTTGTATATAGTTTTTTTTATACAGCAAATACCAGGTTCTTGATTTTCCAGTACCTCAGTCAGTAATTATTTCATCTGCTCCTCTCTGCTATGTAAGATACTTGTTTGTTAGTTGTGTTTTTCTTTCTTCTGGTTTCACAGTGTCTCTTCAAACTGATGGTCTTTGATCTTTGCTATTCTAAGTATATACACTTCTTTTTTTTACCTTAGACTTTGACATTGGTCACGCCTCGCACTGAAAATTCAGATAATGTATCTAAACAGAGAAAGGGAAATGAATCTTTGTTATTAATTCTGTGAAGCTGTGTTCTTGTGAAGTGCTAGAAGGATCAGACAGTAGTATTATGAAGGTGGTTGCTCATGAAACAAAAAGAGGCAACTCCTTCTCCACCAACTTTCTTTGGAATAAAAGCAAGAGGGTCTTGTATTTCTTTATTGTTGATCAAGTTTTAGAGAAAATGGAACTAAGGTGTCTGTGTTGCTTCTCTCTCTATGTGTACGCACCATTGGAACTCATTTTCCAGTATATATGTATCTTAGTTTCACCTGGGACGGAATTGCTTTCTTCAGAGTGTCTGGTATGATGTTATGTTTTGTTTCTAGGAGAAAAACAATGCTGATAAGACACCTATGTTTATAGGTGCTTCTGAGCACCTATTGCACAGAACAGTGTTGCACAGAGCCAAGGCCATTCTCAGCAAAGGGCCCAAGTAGTAAGGAAGGAAGAGAATTAGGACAGCTGACTTAAACTCACCAAAGGGATTTCCATACCATATGACATCATATAGATGGAGTCTTGAAAGAGGTGGGAGGTCATCTCGCTCTCTTCCACTGCTTGGGGACTAGCTGGGCATTGGTTGGGGGGTGGTAAGCACTTGCTTGTGTAATACTTGCTGTATACATTTGTACATATTTATGCACATATATATAGTTATAACTATTATCCTTTTTCTTTTCTCTTTCTTAGTAAATTGTTGAGATAAAACTTATGAGTTCTGCTTTTGTATTTTTTTTTTTATTCTATTCTCTCCCTCATTGGAGCGTGAGCAAGTGACTGTGAGGTACCCAGCCACCAGCCAGGTTAAACCACCACAGTGTTTAACGTTATACAGAATTATTACAGTACAAATCTAGTGTTTATTTTGTATTTTTTATTATATACAGGGTACGTCTCCTAGGAGCCTTGGAACACCAGGATGTTAGAGATGTTCTAGTCCAGGGTCACATTTTTCTCAACACTTCCCTCACTGAAGCCTTTTGTATGGCAATTGTGGAAGCAGCAAGCTGTGGTTTACAGGTAAAACAAACAAGCAAACAAAAACCTCAACTATCTAGAATGCATGTATCCATTTCAATCAAAGTTCATGAAACTTGTACAGAGTTAGAAAGACAGACACACCTGCTAACTTTCAGTTTGAATTAACCAGACTATCTCTTCACAATGTTACTGTGTATGTACTGCTTTACAGATTGAAGGGTAGTTTATGTTTATGAAGACTTACTTTGACTTTGCTTAATGAGGAGCTCCTGAAAAATGTCTTACTGGTCAGTTGGACTTATTAAGTTATCAAACTAAACCATTGTTTGATGACTCTTTTTCCTCTGAATCAAGGTCTGACATATAGTGTCATGCTTCAGCTGAATGCAGGGATTCAAGATAAGATGAGAAAGGAGACACTAGAGCAATCACATTAGAAGCTAATTCTGGCTAATAGATAGCTCAGTTTACAGATTGACAGCCAAAAGAAAAAGTTAACAGCTATAAAGAGCTGGGGTCCTCACATTAAAACCTGAAGAAACTTTTTTAACGGTGGACTGGTGAGGTATCTAATGGTTTAACCCAACAGGTAGCTAAGCCCTAGTGGGATGGGGGAAAAAGGTAAAAGTTCTGAGTGAAGGTAAAGATTGTTGAATGGGAAAAAAAAAAAAGGGAAAAAAAATAAAATAAATACAAAGTGATATATGTTGCCAGTCTTGCAGCAATGGTTGCCCCCTCTACCAACTCCCCTATATTTTATTGCTCAGGATGATGTCATATGTTATGGAATATCAAATATATTGGCCATTTTGGGTCAGCTGTCTTGATTTTTGTCCTCCTACCTTCTTATGTACACCCCTCTTCTTGCTTGTAGGGCAGAATGAGAAGCTGAAGAGTCCTTGGCTTAGTGTAAACACTGCTCAGAAACAATGTTGTGTTATCAGTGTTATTTTTCCTCTTAAATCTAAGTATGGCGCCATACCAGTGACTAGTAGAAAAATTAACTCTATCCTAACTGAAACCAAGACATTAGTATACAAGAAGTGCAGAAAATAGAAGGGACTTCCCCCTTCTTGCACTCCAACATTTTTTCATAGTAATAGTACTAATCTGTGGCATTCATTCCCCAGTCATCTGTTTTCCACTCTGGTGGCTGGGAAGTTCTGTGGTTTTCTTACAGTTGCCTGCTAGAAGTGGTTAGAGAACACAAGTCATAGTAATTCCTGATTTCTCATTAAAAATAATTCAGATTACTGAGCTTTTAAAGAAATTCTTGTAAAGGTTCACCCTAGAAACCATAAACGGAAGGAAGATGTGGTAAAACTACTATTTACAAGCAGAGACAACCCGTTTTGTGAGGGTCTATGGAGAAAAGGTCCAAAATCTAATTGAACAGACCTAGTTTTGTAGTGTGAGAAACACCTTTTGGAAAAATGCATCCTTAATCCATCTTCTGTCTTGGCATGTTATCAAATAATTCTAAAGATCATTAAAAGTAATTTATTGTACTAGGTCTTTTCTAGGGCCTATACCTTCAGTTCTCATGGAGGTAAAACTCCCAGAATAAAGCATCAGTCTTGGTGCCTTCATGGCAACCAGTCATTGTATTGTGGGTTTTTTTGGTTATTTCTTTGTCTTTGTGATATTGTTGTATCTAAACAGGGAAACATGACTATCATCACTGTATTTTACTGTTATGCAGCATACGTAGTAATTCTTTTGTTTCTTTCTAAGGTGGTGAGTACAAGAGTTGGTGGGATTCCTGAGGTGCTTCCAGAAAATCTAATTATTTTATGTGAACCTTCTGTAAAGTCTTTGTGTGATGGACTTGAGAAGGCAATTGCCCAGCTCAGATCAGGAAAACTACCGTCTCCAGAAAGCATTCATAATAAAGTGAAGACATTTTACTCATGGAGGAATGTAGCAGAGAGAACTGAAAAAGTATGTATAACTACTTCTTTAATTCTCTTAAAGTATTTTTTTTTCTATGACATAACAGTAATAACTACTCTGAAGAATAGCCTAGATCTTTAGTTACATTTCTACTCGTATATCTTTTTTCCAGTGTCTGCATAGTAAGTAACTCTTGTGGCATAACTGGCAAACATGCTGCATAAGATTTATGAAAAGAGCTCATGACACAGTTTTGTCTGTGATATGCTAATGAGTGTTTTAAAATGAGGAGACAGGAGGTAGCTTAATGTCAGCAGACATATCTGAATATACATGAGCTATGGATGTAATGAAAATAAATTACCATGCTTTTGAAGTCATATTTCAGAATTAGAATTGTGCTTCAGTGGGAAAACTCAGTCATTAATGAAGAGTGTTAACTGCAATAATTTATTCACTCCTGTGAAGATCTGTCACTCCTGGCTTCAGCCCCTATGTTTTGGACAAGAGTAGCTGGAACACATATGTCTTAATTATTTTGTACTGTTACTTAGATAAGTGTCTCTCTTATAAACCTCCTTGAAGAAGTTTCCAATACAATGTCTTTATCTGATCTTTACCAAATACAGTCAGTGGAACTTGTCTTATTATTTTTTAACTGCAAACAATGTTTCAGTTGCAAAGTTTTTATATAAGCCAGCCTAGGTTTCAGCTACTTTTGTAACCCTTCCTTAAGACATGAAGCCAAACTCTGTGAATGGAAATGTTATAACTGGGAGAAGAACATATAGAGCTTAAGTTGCACAAAGGATGGTTGTTTGTTAGCTCATTGCTAATGTATTTGTAGGATGAAATCTGCAGTGTTCTCAACAACAAAGATCTTTTGTGTAATTTGAGACTCAAGTTGTTTATAGTAGGTCCCTGAAAAAAATTTTCTGGCTTACAAAACTATATTGGGAGTAAAATAAATAAATAAATATATTATGATAAGAGTAGTAAAGCACTGGAACTGGTTGCCCAGAGAGGTAGTGGATATCTAGTCCCTGGAGACATTCAGGGCTGGGTTGACAGGGCTCTGAGCACCCTGATGTAGCTGTAGGTGTCCCTGTTCATTGCAGCGGAGGTAGACTAGGTGTCCTTTAAGGGTCCCTTTCAATTCAAGCCATTCTGTGATTCTATGAAACACAGGACTAACCATACAATGTATGACTTAATATGTATATAGTCATTAATAGCATGTATTTTGACGTTCATTAAATTTTATCATAGTACTGTTTCTTTAATTAAAAATCAGTTGTCTGTTCTGGTTTATTTACAGGAACTCTCTATCTTTTCTCCTCTTAGGTGTATGAGAGGGTTGCAGATGAAGTGGTTTTACCAATGGATGAGAGACTTGACAGACTAATATCTCACTGTGGCCCAGTGACTGGGTATATTTTTGCTCTTTTTGCTGTTCTGAACTTCCTTTTCTTGTTGTTTCTGAGGTGGATGACTCCAGATTCCATTATTGATGTTGCAATAGATGCCACAGGTCCAAATGGTGCATGGACTAAACAGTATTTTGGGGGGAAAAGAGGAAGAGTTAAAGAAGAACCTCCAAGCTCCAAAAATGCTCAAGTGGAAAGAAAGAACACAGCAGTCCCTAGAGGTTTTAAGGCTTGCTGATAGATGTTGCTACTTAAATTCTTAAGTTTCTTTCTGGAGTTCTTTGAAAGAAACTTAATTAAAATGTACTACCTCAATTTAGGACTAGTTTTGAGTTCTTGAAAGTATATGAACATCACTTTGCACTTAAAGCTGAGGGAGAACATGGATTTTTATGTGTCAAGAGCCTTTGAGACAAAAAATATTTTTTTTTTCTCTGTAAATTGAATATTACAGACAGTGATGTCTGTACAGTGATATCACTGTACAGACAGTGATAAGCTTTTGTGGTAATTTAAAGAGCAAAACAGAAAAATTATTATTTATTGTAATTTCCATCAATTCCTCATAATTACTGTGATTTTTGAGACCTGTCTAAACAAAATGTACCTTTTCTTTCCTGAGATGAAAATGGCAGTTGAAAACCCTCATAAATTCGTTATTGCTCTGGAATTCCTTATCACTCTGAATTCATTGTTGCCACAGAAATTGTAGAGATGTAATTCTAGCAGTTGTGTCCCAGTGACAGTGGTTTCCCTGCACAGCCTTCTACTTTTGAAGTCCTTTCATGAAACGAGAAAATTGGATTATCCTGTTGTGAAAACTCCATAATGAGTTTTTGATATTTTCTGAATGGCTGAATTTGTCCTCCTAACCTACACATAAGAAAGTGAGGCAAAACTTATGCCTTTTTTTTAAATTATTTTTTCCTTAAAATACTTAGGTAGCTTTTCTAAAATGTACAAAGGTGAAGGAATGATATTGTTTAGTGACAAGCATAATATAGTGTAGCCTTCAGAACCAGCTCAGGCCTGAAAACACCTCCAGCAGACTATGCCAAAGCATAAATTAATGTCTGTATGCGTGTGTGTGTAAGTGCGTGAATGAAAGAGAGAAATATGTGAGAGCTTAACAAGCCTTAACAAGAACCATCCTACTCTTATTTATTATTATTATTTTTTCCACTTTCCATTCTTCTGCTTTTTACGTAAGTGGCATTGCAGTCTCTGGGAGGGACAGTGTTAGTGTGTGTGATTTCACTGAGGCCACACCAGAAGCACTGTCAGACAGGTTCTGCAACTTAAATCTAGAGAGAAGGCATCCCTTCAGTGGGAGTAACCAGTAGATAGGCTTTTCTTGAGGGTGGGTTGTGGAGGAAGTTCCTTGTACCTGTTAGCTGTAAGTGATTTTTAATTGGAACAGCAGAACATGCAGATGTGAGAGGAGGCAAACCTCACTGAAGTCAGACAGCCATCGAACTACCACTGCCTAATGCACGGGCCTGATTTCTTTTTCAACTGAAAAACTGATGATTTTTTTTTTTTTGACTCTAAGTATTATGTAGTGTTGGACATGGTATTAGTGTTAAAATAGTGCAATATGAAAATATTGTTTTCGAACCCTTGAAAGGTAGTATTTGAAACACAGCTTTTGTCAACGTCATCTTTCTTCCCTAGCGAGAATGTACCCTAACTGACATTTGATAATTTCAGTGACCATATATTCACAAAACATGGAAATATTATATGAAATACATGTTACTTACAATGTTCTTTTAATAGAATTTTTTAGCTTTTGATACATAATGTAAAATATGCATCGTCTTTCAACTTGAATCTTTCAAACTCTATGTTAAGGGTGGAGTTCAGTTCACCCTAATGGTGCCACATGTTATGGTAAATGGGTGGAGATAAGGTAATGTTTTACTTACAAAAGTTAGTTACTTTTTTTTTAACAACAACATTCTAGTTTATAGCAACTCTTTAAAAATACTGACTATCATTCCAGGAAGATGTTATGCTATTTTTTTAATAAGATTTTATTGATTCTGGTTTGTTTCTTTTTGTTCCCACAGCAGATACAAAAGCAGATGTAATTTTTCAATGGGATTGTGAGAATCTATTCAAAATAATTCTATTTTTTCTTTTGAGGAACACTGTGTATTTATAACATAATAAAGCAGTTCATCCAAATGTCTGTTTCTTTTTCTATAAAGAATTGGTATTTTTCATTAATATGTGGAAACATAGAATTAGGAAGTACAGAAATATGACGCATACTGCCGCTTGTGGATGGATTTATAATGATGACTAAAATGTTTTGCGCAAGCAAAACTATTTAAGCCACAACTGGTTTTACTACGCATATACTGTTTCCCAATTGCATGTAACTCTTTGGAGGGCTGATTTATTTACCTATCTTGTGCAGTAGAGCAAGGGATGATGTCACCATCACTCAACCGTATACAGCGTTGAAAAGCAGCGAATTAAACAGAAAACTTTATTTAAAGTAATCACAATAACAAGAGATCGAGCAGAGAGAGTTATTTTATTCATTTCTAAACACATATTCCTAAAATGCAATTTAATAAAACTAAAATGTTTCAATTATGGTTGTGGGTAGCGTTGGAGCACTGTGAAATACTAAGAAAGTGTTACCAAATAGGGAGTGATACTCAGTAACATGTTGCATAGAGCAAAGCCTCCTGCCTGGAGGAGGAGGGAAGACCGCAAGCCCTTCTATATAGAAGCTTAATTGCCCCCTTTCGTAGAAGGGACTACATAGTTTACCCAGAAGTGTTTTGAACTACTTTATTTTAGTGATGAAAATTTTGCATTGATCCGTATTAAAATTCTATCCCACAGACACAAGGAGAAGTTGTGTTTCCAATACATTATTTGCAGACACTGTGAAGTAAAGACTGCATGTTGGTAGTTGAAAATTGTGTGCTAAACCAGAGCAAGTATCAAGTGAAGTGTGAATGTAGGATTTGCCTTTTAGATTGTGTTTTAGAGGATATGGATAGATCTGTAAGAGGATAGCTGCACTGTAATGAACTTTTTTTTTTTTTTTTTTTTTATCAAGCTTTTCTTCATCTTTAACAAATAAACTTATTTTTCCTCCTTTTGATATTTATGTTGTTTTGCTAGTCTTTTTATTCATATGCACTTAGGCTCATTAATTGTAAAACTGCATCTTTTTATGATGCTTCAGTTACACACAAACTCACTGTAAACAAAGGTAAGAATGACCCATCCTAAAAGTATTTCACAAATGTTTTTTTAAATATCAATTTTAAATGCTTTAATACATTGCTTGACTTGCTATCGTTAAACTACTCCTGTCATATTTGCTCTGGATCTTTCATGACACCCAGAAGTATGTTGACTTCTATAGTTTTTCTAGTTGTTCTTGCATTGACACAGTCACTTGGATGAATCATAGAATCATGGAATCACTCAAGTTGGAGAAGACCTTAAAGATCATCGAGTCCAACCACAACCTAACCATACTACCCTAACTAACAACCCTCCGCTAAATCATGTCCCTGAGCACCATATACAAATTGTTTCTATACATATCCAGGGATGGTGACTCAACCACCTCCCTGGGGAGCCTATTCCAATGTTTAACTTCCCTTTCTGTAAAGAAATTTTTCCTGATATCCAATCTAAATCTCCCCTGGTGCAACTTAAGGCCATTTCCTTTTGTCCTGTCACCAGTGAGAAAAGACCAACCCCACTCTCACTGTAAGCACCTTTCAGATACTGGAAGAGAGCAATAAAGTCTCCCCTCAACCTCCTCTTCCCTAGACTAAACAGCCCCAGTTCCTTCAGTCTCTCCTCACAGTGTAAGTTCTCCAAGCCCTTCACAAGCCTTGTTATCCTTCTTTGGATCTGCTCCGGCACCTCCATGTCCTTTCAGTACTGAGGTGCCCAAAACTGAACACAGTACTTGAGGTGAGGCCTCACCGATGCCGAGTACAGGGGCAGGATGACTTCCCTAGTTCTGCTCACCACACCATTTCTGATACAAGCCAGGATGCCATTGGCCTTCTTGGCCACCTGGGCACACTGAAAAGGGATATATTTTTTGTTCAAGAACAAAGATCAAAGTTCAAGATGCTGTTTTACACCTAAATCTACAGTTCTTGTGAACCTAACAGGATTATTTTCGCATTCTGACTTGTATCAGCACTGACTTACCTCCAATGGTGATGTGTGAGATTTATTGAACGTTACCATGTATAAACTGGTTGTGCAGTATATACTGGTTATTTAAGCTCGTTTAATCAGGAGTGACTGGTGGAATCCATCTAGATGGTGAGTCATCCTGTGCTAGCATAGGTGCTGGAGACAGATAGAAGGATATTAATTACCATCTGGAATTCCTCTCCATCCTGCCTGGACAGTAGAGGTTTAGATAACCAGAATATATGTGGTGCAATGGGCTATGGGTAGGTGAGATTAATCCTACATCTCCTTGATGAGAACAGTGAGTCAGTACATACAACCCTTTCTAAAAGCTGGAGTGTTGTAACTGTGCTGTCTAAGGATGCAAATAAGATAATGGTTGCATGGGAAGTGATATCATTTATTAGATCTCTAGTATGTATTCTTGTGCAGGTCTATTCATTTAGATATAATGTATTTGTGGGTTTTTTTTTCTTTTCGTTTTTTTTTTTTTTTTCCCAATTATCTTATTAATTGTTAATGTTACTCAAACTATCAATTAGATGTATTAGAAAGACTATCAAGCAAAATAATAGACTTCTCTTTTAAGTTTTTTGAGAGGAGGCTCATTCCTCTCTAATCTTTATTTCCTTGCCAACCTCCTCAGGTCATATCTGACGTATTTCTTACAGCTAAAGTTAAGGTGACCCATAATGAAAATGAGTTCTAAGTCAGACTGTTTTTTCTTCTGTTTCCTTTTCCTTGCAGGCTTTTACATTAAAGATAGATCTATAAAAATTAACTTTCGAATTCTTCAAGCTAAACTATTCACTCACCACATCATGACAGTCATACTGAAGGATTAACTTACCTGCTGGATATTCTGATTTGCTAATTTGGCAATCACTCTTACAGAAGACTGTTGTGGGTTAGGCATCGTGTTGAAGTTCCCAATGAGGGATGCTTTTCCTACCAAGTGCTGACTTGTTCAGTTCAGTCCTGCAGCCTATCGGTAAGTTGCCCAATCCATCCCATTCAAAACACAACACAGTGATACGACCCAAAGGGAGGAACATTTCCTATTTCTGTACTGTGGTTGCTTTTCCTTTGTGTAACATCTCTTGCAGTTCCTATCTTTTGTTGCTCACCTTCCTCCTTCCTTTAGTTCTGTAAATGCCAGATGTTTCTGAGTGATCATGCCAGACCTTGCTATTGCTTATCTGACTACCACCTTCGTCTGCATCAGTGCTTCCTACTGCGCTGTTTAGCTGCCTTCTTACTGATGACTTTTTGAGTTCAATCCAAAAGTGTTCTTATATGCAAGAGATTACATGAGTTTTTCTCAAATGACTTCATCATTTAACTCAAGTCTTTCAGTTGTGCTATTCTGAAACTAGAAGAGTGAATTTTCTGCTATAGAAATGAAGCTTGTCCTTCTGGGATAGTCATTTTTATTGTGTTATTGTTGGTATAGACAACCTAGAGAGCTTATCATTGTTACTAGGATTTCACACTCCTTCAGGGTAAGGAGAATTTCAGCAGAAATTATCTGATCTCCAGTTTCTTGTGTTTTTCTGTAGGCTACAAACTCATACAAGCTTACCTCTTACCCAGCCAGCTAACAGACCTCCTTTGCAACCAGATGTCAGTTTTGTGGTCATCCTTTTTAAGACGTACTATTCCTTTCTGCTCACATTCTCTTGAAAGGAGTTTTGTGGATCTCATAAGAAAGATTTCTTTATTATTTAGGCTGAACATTTTTTGTATTTCTGTTATTTTTTACTACTTTTTTTCTTTATCACCCCATCTTGTGTTTTTTGTTTTGGTTTGTTTTGTTTTCTTCTTTCTCTGTACATCCTATTATTCCATTCCATTCCATTCCATTCCATTCCATTCCTTTTCTCTTCTCCTCTTCTCTTCTCTTCTCTTCTCTTCTCTTCTCTTCTCTTCTCTTCTCTTCTCTTCTCTTCTCTTCTCTTCTCTTCTCTTCTCTTCTCTTCTCTTCTCTTCTCTTCTCTTCTCTTCTCTTCTCTTCTCTTCTCTTCTCTTCTTCTCTTCTCTTTCCTCTCCCTCTCCCTCTCCCTCTCCCTTCCTCTTCCTCTTCCTCTTCCTCTTCCTCTTCCTCTTCCTCTTCCTCTTCCTCTTCCTCTTCCTCTTCCTCTTCCTCTTCCTCTTCCTCTTCCTCTTCCTCTTCCTCTTCTCTTTCCTCTTCCTCTTCCTCTTCCTCTTCCTCTTCCTCTTCCTCTTCCTCTTCCTCTTCCTCTTCCTCTTCTCTTTCCTCTTCCTCTCCCTTTCTCTTCTTCTCCTCTTTCATCTTTCCTTTTTTTTTTTTTTTTTGCTTCTGAGTAAACTTAACTGTGTTTCTCTTTAGTTGCCCAGCTGAACTTGTCCCATGTAATCATTCTGTTTAGCTATCTTGTCACATGGCAAACAGGATTTAAAAAACTGGTGATTTTTCGTGCTTGGATTCATACATGCTATTGTTTCTACCTACACATTATGTTACTGTAAATAGAAAGTTTTGCTTGATATTTATGTAAAGTGTTAAGATACTGGCAAGAATGTAATATTGTAGTTTAAGCTGGCATCTTAGAAAAGTAGTTTCACTTGGAGAAAATGAAAAACAAGCAAAATAACGACACTTCGCTGTGTTTTTTTCCTATCAGTCTGTCCATATTTACACTAAGTTCTGGTGCACCTGAAGGGCAGGGTGCTGCAGTACTAAGTCAGCAATTTTTCTATAAAACAATTTGAATCTCAGGTGTCCAGGGAAATAATAATTTGATGTAAAATTTCACTCTGCATATCCACCAGATCTTTGGGATGTTTCACTCTTTCCCTTAACAGGTGTGTGAGTTTAAGGGTGGAGGAACCTAAGAAAAGAAAGGATACAAACAAACAAACAAACAAAAAAATCTCCCTCTAACTGTACCTATAGGAAAACAGTGATAAAGAAATACTAAAATGAAAAGGAAATGGGCTATCCTACACAGATTCAGTTAATTGCATGCTGTGGAAGCCATTTGTTTTCAGGAATAAAAAAAGTAAGTCAAAAGGGCTCATCCTAAGTTTCAAATAATATACCTTGGAATCAATGACAAATAATGTAGAAATATTCCTGTTCTTTTGAAAGACTAAGAAGCTGGTTGCGAGGGATAGTGATGAACACCGTTCTTTATCCGAAGGATGGAATATACCAGTCTGTTATTGTGTGTTTCTGATTTCACATTTAATATCTTTTTTCACTTGTAAAATAACTTTGACTTCTCAGTCCTGGCTTTGAAAATACGTGGTTTTATTTCAGATTCTTTCACGGTAATGCTTTTCTTTGATATGTTTGCCTTTGTTCCATATGTGAGTACCAGCAAGGCCTATTATCAAAATGAGAAAGACAGAAGAGTAGTCTTCTTGCAGTATGTATGTACTACTTCTGCAAATTTGCCTATGAAACCTTTGTTAGTCCAACTCTTAAGTCAAAGAATAAATACAGTGTGGATGTGTAGGCTTTCAGTGCTATGGAGAGCTTCTACCTGAAAATGCCTTCTAATATCTGAGGGGTTTGGAAAACATTTTTCCATTTGTTTTCTATATGTTGTGGGATTTTCAGACTATTTCATATTTGGTATTGTTATCTAGTATCAAATAGCAGCACCAAATGAAAACCAGTGTATTTTTGGCAACTGAGGAACAGCAAGTTCTGGGGGGTTTAAAATAGATGACATATGATACCAATAATAGCCCGGTGCAGCTTAGCAGACCTGAGAAACTATTCAAAGCAAAATGGAGGGCAGTTCTATACTCCAGGCTTTCACTAACATTTATTTTGCTATTTTTGCTTTGTTTTGTTTCAAACTTTTAATTAAGATTTCCTTGGCTCTGCTGACTCATTTCTATATTGTTAAAGGCAACAGAAAAGAGGCTGCCAGGATAGCAGAAGAGATCTATGGAATAGTCCCAGGTAAAGTAAAAATATAGACACTCTTAAAAGTGAGATGTCTATTTGCTACATATTTATAACTTCGGGATTTAAATCATTAGAGTTTCCATAAAACAAAGAGTTTCTTGCTAAGTGCATAGGGTGAATGTTTTAACCTGACGCTCCTTCCACTCCTGATGTCTTTGCGGTGTTGGTATGTGTTGGCATGCGATAGGTGTGCAAAATTTGAGACTGCAACAGCTACCCAGCTCAAATGAGGACGACATTTGCTCAAGGCACTACAGTAGATAAAAAGGTTGTTCTAGGAAGCATGGCATTCTTTGGTTGGGGATACAGGTGGTTTTGCTAGCTTTACCAACAGAGAATACTTTGGGAAAAGCTTTATTGTGTTGATTTCCTGAAAGTACTAGGAGGTTATAATTAATTACTTTGTGAATCTATGTCAACAAGTCAGGCCATAAAAATGAATAAATCTGAAGTTGTTCTGAAAATTATATAGTGCAGGAATATATAATATATAGTTATATTTACTATGCCACTTAGTCAGTCATTTTACTTTTTTTGATTTCTTTTTTTCCCAAGTAGTTTTACCTCCACTGCATCACTGCTTGTGCATGCGTCTGTATAAAATAATGTATAGATAGTGGAATTACTGGAAGTGCAAACACCTTATTAAAATGACACAGTATTTTAAATTTACTATTAATGAAAGTGTGTTATCCAGCCTGAAGATTTCTTTTAGCATTGTGACATTTCAGGCCTTTATGTGACTCAGTTTTGGACACACACTTCCTGATGAACTGAACTGTCATGAACAGCTACGGGAAAGTGAGTGGGACTGTCTGTGGTGCAAGATGGTCACCCAAAGCATCTCTGCCCAAGAGAAATACAGCTGCAAAACATTCCTTACAGAGCATTTATACACAGGAATGTCTGTCTCTGGGTTATTAACTTGTATGTTGTTCTCTAGAGTGTAAGTTCAATCATTTTTTGCTGCCACTTTTTTCCTGGTGCATTCATACAATTGTAGGCATGTGACAAACACCAGGTTTTCCTTTGTACAGGTTCTCAGCAAAGTGTCTTGAAAATGAGCGGACTACAACATATTTTTATCTGCAAGTTGCCATTTGCAAAAGCCATTAAGGATAATCTTTCAAAATATAGGACCACGTGACACTGGATTGTGTTACAGGCAGAGTTTCACAGCGTCTTCTCTTTGCAGTGTAGTGCAACAGGAGTGCTCCTTAACTTATCTTTAAGTTCAGTTATCCTTGACTTAGAAAAAACAGTGCTTTCCGACATGTCACTCCCACCTATGGAGGGAAGAAGTGCCCTGTATGGGAACTATATTTGCCATACATTTCAGGGAGGTAGGTCTCTGTGGCTAGCATGGAAGTATGCAACAGCGTGTGTTTTCATGAAGCATGTGTATGCATACACATGCCTTTACAATGCATGTGAAAAGTGCTTACACATACTCTACAATATGCATTGGAGTTTTAATAAGGCACTGAAGCTGTTACCTCTGAACTCGCGTGGTGGATGAGGCCCCTACATTTGTCTCTTGCAGTGTCATCAGCCTTCTAACTTTCTGAACTCAGCTTGTGTATTTTAGTCACCAGCATGAGGAGGGAGCTGAGATTTTTTTGATGTTTTCATGCTAATCTTTCTCCATCCCCATCTGCTTCCATCATTTTGCTTGTCGACTCCTACTTGGCCCTCAGGAGTCTGACTGCACATTGTGCTGGCTATCCTTCTAAACCATCTTCCCGCCATTGGAGCCCAGGGGCAGCTCATTAAGTAAATTGAGAGAAAAGTGAAAGCACTATTTAAAACTGTAACACCATGACAAAGTGAAGTGCTAAGGTGATGAAAACACACTGCAAGAATGCTAAGGGCTGTTGGAAAACCCTTAAAGCAATGCTGGCTTTAAACCAGAGGGTGATATGGGCATTTTAGGTCCACCTGTGGGCAGTCACTGGTGTATAATCATAATGGCATACTGAGTGCCCTTGGGATGGCTGGGCTTTACGGACATTGTTGGGAAGGCTCATTGTGAGAGCTTGCTTGGCCAAAGCAGAAACCTCTGCTGTGTCCTTGGCCTGAAATCCCCAGGGATGTTCACATACTTCTCATTGAGATTTATTTGCCTCAGGTATCACCTGAAATGGAGATATAACACTTTTTCCTCTTTCTCTGTTGTGCAGTGTAGTGAAAATGCTGAATGGAATGTGGATTTCAAGCACTATACTTGTGGGGCTATTGTACAACAGAGCACAAATGCAAACACTGGTATTGCTTCCATCCTCTGGCAGGGTAAATGCACTCCACCTGAGCTGGCTATAAGTGTAGGTTGTAGCTGGGCTAAGGACTTATTTCATGGCACATAAATAGATTAGAGTAAGGAAAAGAACAAACCCGCAAGAAGTCTACACAGTTCAACAGCTTAAAATGATTAAGGAAAGAAAATGAAACCTCAGACAGGATCTGATTTTCATGTCTGTTCTGAAAACTTCCAGTGAGAAGAAGGATGAAACTTGTTACCTGCCTGTCTGAGCTGGAGAAGTCATTTGTGAAATTGTCAATTTGAGAAATAAAGCAGACAGAGTCATGCTAGAATTCATCTGATGGACAAAGCGTCCCAGCATCTCTCTGCTATGAGACTCTTAATAAAGTGAAGGGCAGCTGGAATATGACTTGTGACAAAAGCTCCCTAGAACAGACAGAAGCTGATATCTTTCACAATATGAGTGCTGTAGGGCTCTGAAGTCTCTGGATGAGTCCCCAGCAGCATTCAACTTGTGATCTTTGCTGAAGTGTGTCCTTAGGTATTTTTCAAAGCTGGTGTTGAGGCACCTTACCGAGTAGCCAGCCTTCTCCGGAGTGCTGAGCCTTCAGCTGCTCTGCTGAAATCAATTTATTTGCAGTTTCAATGCTGACACTACATTGATTTGAAGCACATTCTGCATTTCTGTGCAACTGCACTTCCTCCCATCCTCCTAGGGGAAATACCTGTTGCACACCTGAATTAACTTTTATGAATGTGCTGTTTCAGGTAGCTGGGCGGACAGATCTCCTCTGCACGATGCTGCCTTCCAAGGACGCCTCCTGTCTTTGAAAACCTTGATCGCACAGGTAAAAGCCTGAATGTAAAGTAAGACAGGGTTAGGAAGCAGCGTAGTTTCTCTTGAATTGTATCTGAGTCAGTGAGCTGGTAACAGGCTGCAGCAGGCATAAGAAATACAGTCATATAAATAATATATACCCATGCATGCCCTTGGACATGGATTGGCTGCTTAGTTAAGATGCTGAGGACAAGTCCAGGACAAAGAATGCTATTGCTTGTAGCTTGCTGTATGATGAACAATGATCCTTGTGCTCTTTTTTCAATGATAAATTGTGCAGACTGGGCTTGGGGAGAACAAGAATAATATATACATCAGCTGTTTGAGGAAAAAAAAAACAAAACCACATACACAAAGAAAAAACAAACACCAACAAACCAACGATAGAAATCTGTAAATTCTGCATTGCTTTATAAAACAACAAGCATATTCATAACATATCTAACAGGAGATGTGTTGGCCTCAAACTCGGTTCCAACAGCAACCACGAGTTCAGACAAAAAGGAAGAGAGGAGGAAAAAACTTACGAGAAAGGATAAGAAATTGGGTAATGAAGATAAACAGCTGTAAAAAGGTCACAATTGTGCTTTGCCATTCATTCTCCTTATCACCTTCCTTCAAACCCAGCTCCCCATTCTGGCAAAAGTGAGTGATTTCCCCCCCAGCTGTTGATGATTTCCCAATGCTCTCACTCATCTAGTTCCCTCTGAGAAGCCACTTTATAGGAAGTGGTGGATTCCCTCTATCTTCATCTGTGCTGTCTTTACACCATCCTGTTCATGGCAGGCACCTGGTGTTGTGATTTAACAGTGGAGGCCTCAGTTCTTCACCAGTTGTGGTTATATACAGGAGAAACACTGGGTGTTGTGGCTATACATTTTTTACTTAATCTACTCTTTCTCCTTTTCCCAAAGACATTAATTTCAGGAGTGAAGAATGAGGGTCCTTGCTGATGGAAAGAGACTGAGGCAGTAATGTCTGCAGAGAATGAGATGGTGATGAGTCACAGTAGTTTAATAAATGAGGGGTAAAGCTCTTCATGGAGTACCATAGATGTTGCTCATTGCTTCTATAGCTGTACTATTAGCCTAAAATGAAATGCAGAGCTATGCTTTAGCATGTGTATGGGACACTCAAAAGTCTGTGCCTTCGGGTTACAGCTCTTCCGATAGTCAGAAAGGCTTCTGCTCTCCAGGGGATTAACATTAGGAGCTGCTTGTGACTGTGAGGAGGTGGAGTGCTGAAGTTTTAAGAAAGCTCAAGGACTCAGTGAGGCCTGGTCCAGCACTGAAAGTAGCATCTTGTTTTTGAGATATACTAATTAGAATGTATGATCATATGAGAGCAAGGCTTAATGCCCATGTTATTTTGCAGACCACTATAGTAAGATCTATAACTTGGTCTCCATTTAGTAATGGAGAGGACTGCCATTATATCCATTTTATCAGTACTGATTCATTCATTGGCAAGGAATTACTTTAAGCTGTTAAATTTATACCTGAATAATGAATAAGAATAGCTCTCTTCTTATCAGAAGCCTCTAGAAGACATTCCTCTTGAAGATGTGTACTCATCAGTAAATATGAAACTTCTATATCACTATAAAATGGAATGGTCTTAACATTTTAAAAAGATTTTATCTGCCCTCATGCAGGAAAATTTCAACTACAGCCTTCGCCTGAATAATGCTTTCACATTTCTGAAAAATGATTGTATTCCTATCACTGATTTTCTATCTTAAAGTAATTATAGTGGCTGTTTTTTAATGCTTATTGCAGCAGGACAACTTTTACAATGTTATGTTGCTCAATGATATTAATGTCCACTGAAAGCTTTTGCAGTTGCATACTAAACAGTGCACTGCTGCCATCTCGTGAGCTGCCTAGTCTATAGCACATTGAACAGAGGGGAAATAGTGTTATGGAAGACACTCAGGCCTACTTCAAGGCCTGCTTTCACATATGGCTGTGAAATCTCATTTACAAGAAGATTCAGCTGCATTTTGGGGACAGCACACATGGCAGTTTCTTTGTTGCTTGTGAATAAATCCGGTGTCTGTTTCTGTGGGAAAAGATATAAGAACTGTCATTTAGGAAAATGCTGATATTGAAGGATTGTGACCCTAAGTCATTTCTTCCAGTGTAAAAACCCTTCCAATCCAACCAATCTATGATTCTACCATTCTACAGTTCTATGATTCTGTGAACTATGCTGGGCACTCCATATAGTTAGTGGGTGTATTTTTAGGATGGAACACATCTAACCTAAGGCTACTTTGAGATAAGCGAAATCAGATCCTAAGGGTGCCTGTATCCCCCCACTGATGGAGCCCAAGGGACCAACCAAACTCTGAACCATAACCATTACTGGCTATCATGCCTGGGGACAAGCAGCAGACATCAGTAACAGGACTCACATGCATTCCTACCCCCTACTTAGCTCTCTGTCCAGGGCCCAACCACTGCTAATGCCCCAGAATTGCCCCTGAGCTGGACCAGGCCCTCTTCTCATGCCCTGCACTCTACCTTGCAGGGTTTCAATGTGAACCTGGTGACAACAGACCGAGTCTCAGCTCTTCATGAAGCCTGTCTGGGCGGCCATGTGGCCTGTGCAAAGCTGCTGTTGGAGAATGGCGCACACGTGAGTCCTGGGCTGGTGGTGATCACCCCAAGGAAAATTATAAATGTCTTTGTTTGTTTGTTTGTTTGTTTGTTTGTTTTCCTCCACAGTCATCATTAGAATTGCCTCTGGTTTCCTGAGGAATATTTTGGGAATGTCATGTAAGTAAAAACAGATGTGCTTAAATAAATGAGGCTTATCTGTTATTAAAATAACTTCCCCAGCTGGACCTCAGGTAGGATGCACTTTAAAAATGGAGAGACCCAAATAGGATGATATATATGAGAACATGTTTCATTCAGCTGTGTTACACACTTTCCAAGGACTGTTTACATGGCAAGAAACTGAGCAACTGAGATTCCTTTGCAGAAGAAAATACATTAATTACTTTCCTATACTGTACACCAAATTTCAGTCTCATTGAATAATGAAGAAGAAACCCTTTCTGCACAGTTTTACTTGATTTTGGGATACAAGTGACATTACCTTTTTATAACTAGAAGAAACATCTCTGAACTACCTATGAAAGCAACCTGTTCCTTGTACATAAAGCCTCTTGATTTTATCCTTCTTTTTATCTTTTCTTCTCTTTGTGTTCATAAATAAAGCCAACAAAATGTTTGCTAACTTCTGTGCTACGTACAGGCTTGGGGCAGAGCTAACTCTAGCCCTTGGTCTCCCATCTCTTTCCTCTTCTTGATTTGGAAATCATATGTATGCTGCAGAACCCATTGTTCTTTTCCATCTTGCAAAAATAACAATAATAATAAAGATAATAATAATTATTATTATTAAGGCATGTGGATTTGCTGCATAAATTGCCTCTGAGGGCTTGCTAGGCAGTCAGACTTTGCAGCTGCTGCAGCACAGCACAGCACAGGTCTATGCTCTCCCAGTGGAGAACGACAGATGATGGCTCTTGCCAGGTATCTGTGTCAGAGATCAAGGAAGGAAATTCTTTCAGTCTTACACACACATCTGTGCATAAACACAAATCCTTTTGACCTCCTTTTCTGTTTGGGATTATGACAGTGTTTCTGCAAATACATCTTTTGCTGGAAATGTATTTTCAGATGAATGTATTAAACGTGAGCTATATTTTCATTTAAAAATCAGAGTTGTCTGAGCATGCAATGGATTTGGGCTGGTGCAAAATAGGTATGGCAATACTCAGGCTCTCTGTGTTAAAGAGAAATAATCTGAATTATCTGAGCAGCCCTAGGAGTATCTCTCATAACAAGTGATGATGCTGCCTTATGGCACTAAGTGTCTGGGAAAAAGAGCACAGCTCAAAGAAGAATGTTATATATGTTGTCTCTCACTTTTAAAGTTGCAAATCAAATCAACTCTGACATTAAACGACAAGCATTCTAATGCACTTTAGTTGAGCACATGATGCATGCTGCAAGGGCGTTCCTCTTACACTGGATTGTTCTGAGCATGTCCTGCTGTTTCAGGTCAACGCAGCCACAATTGATGGGATCACTCCTCTCTTTAATGCCTGCTGCAGTGGCTCTGTGGCTTGTGTAAACATGCTGCTTGAATTTGGAGCCAACCCACGGGTCGAGAACCACCTTGTTTCACCCATTCATGAGGCAGTCAAGAGAGGTAACATTCAGTCTGTGAGTGAAGCTAACAGCAACTAAGTGGGCAATGCATCTCTTATTTACTTCAAAGCACTTACTCACTCCCCCCCCCCCCAAAAAAAAAAAAAAAAAAAAACAAACCAAAAAAAACCACCAAAACCACACCCTTATACAACACAGATAAATGTACTTGGCTTGTTCCCAGATCTTATGCCTCATTCATTGTACCTGAGTGTATTCTGCTCTGTGTCACTACATTTAAGTGATAGTTCTCTTTTGCTGCATAGGACACCGAGAGTGCATGGAGGTTCTTCTGGCTCATGGGGTTGACATTGACCAAGAAGACCTGCAGTATGGAACCCTGCTTTATGTTGCTTGCATGTACCAAAGGACAGATTGTGTCAAGAAGCTGCTGGAGCTTGGTACGTCCAGAGAAGGAGCTGGGGGAGAGCTGGGGTGGTGTAAGCCACCACAGTGTCGTCCAAATTACTCCTCTGCCATAAACATTTTGAAGTACTTCTGCAAGAAATATTTGGACAGCCTGAATCTGTGAGATAAATTTCACTTGTATTTGTAAAGAATACATGCCAGTGGAGGTGGTGGAGTCACCATCCCTGGAGATGTGAAGAACTGTGTAGATGTGGTGATGAGGGACATGGTTAATGGGCATGGTAGGGGTGGGCTGACAGTTGGATTTGATGATTTTAGTGGGTTTCTCTAATCTCTGTGATTCTATGAAATTAGAATCTCCCTACTGGAAAGTTCTAATTATAGAGATCTATCTGAGGCCATTTGAATATGGAAGTGTTAGTTTTCTAAAACAATGTCAGGAAACAGAAAATATCAGTTCATATTGATGACCAAAATCAAGTCTTTTGATTATGAAAGATTAAACTGCAATACTAAGCATTTACCTAATTTTCT
Source organism: Coturnix japonica (assembly GCF_054131305.1). Lineage (NCBI taxonomy): Eukaryota > Metazoa > Chordata > Aves > Galliformes > Phasianidae > Coturnix > Coturnix japonica. The sequence goes on from NC_140663.1 coordinate 111,970,351, forward strand.
TCTCAGCTAATGATGGAAACAGCAGTAAATATGCTTGAAAGAATAATCTCTATAAGCCCAGCCACAACTAATAAGCTAGTGTAAATTTCTGCTGATTGCACTTGCTTGAAGTATGGCCCTGTTGTGCATGGCAAGCTCAGGGCAAGCATTTTGCTAGCTGTGCTCCAAAGCTATTATAGATACCTATTTTCCTCTCTCTAATTAAAATAACATAATCTAAGATAGATTGTACAACACTAACAAATTTGTGATAGGTTTTGATCATCTACTGGGGTGAGAGTCTAAGAATTTCAATGGTTGATCATCTTTGCCTGTTGTAGACAGGATTCAGTGGCTCGGAAGATGCTTAAACAGAGAATATTTGATCTGAGATTTGCACTGATGTCACACAGTGGTGACAGAGGCCTGGATGCCATCCATCACCTTCATTGAGGCTACCATTGGATACCCAACTTGTATAGTGCAATGTCAGATACTTCTTGCTTTTTCCTTGTGCCAATCCTTCATTCTTCTTCTCTCAAGGAGCCAATGTTAATGCGGGGAAGCGACTAGACACTCCGCTCCATGCTGCAGCAAGGAAATCGAGTGCAGAGATAGTCATCTTGCTGGCAGACTATGGTGCTAACCTGAAATGCAGAAATGCTGAATTCAAATGTGCCCTGGACCTTGCCATACCCAACAGCAAAGTGGAACAGGCACTTCTACTTCGGGAAGGTAAAGGTTTCTTTTGCCTTTTCCCCTTTGCCTTTTCCCCCTTGTCATTTTGAAGTAGAGCAGTATTTATTTTCCCTAAAACCCTTTTCTTAATTGATTTAGTCTTCTCTGTAAGTTCTCTATTGATTTTGAGCCTGTATCACACTACAAAGGAATGAGCAAGCAATCTCTGATTTCTTGCCAGATCTGCTGCCAAGTTAGAGTTTTGGTGAGCAAATTGGCTAGTTATTCTGTGCCTTTGTTTTCCATTTATTGAAGAAGGTAAATGATCCTTATTTATGAATCAAGGCTCTAAGGGCTGAGGATTGAAAACATGCAGGCTCTCTGATATTTCTAGTTATCTTTCCAATCTACTTGAATAAACTTCTAAGCAGAAAGAAATCTAACACTTGTGCCATTTTCATCTCTGCCACATATAGCCAAAACTTTGTGCATCTCCATCCCTGGAGAAGGGACATGCTTTGTTAATTCCCCCTGTCCTCTGAACTCCATGTTTCCTAGCTCACTTGTGCCCTGTTAGCTAATCTTTGCCCCCCAAGGCTCTGCCTTCCTGGCCACAGCTCCTCACACTCCCTGTCAGTGGGGAGCAATGCAGTGTGCTTAGAAAGTCCAAGAGCTCATGGATGGTAATTAATGTCAGTGGGGTGCTTTGTGTTGACCGCTGCATGCAGGTTAATTTTATGGAGGAAGTCAAATACTGGTTCAGTATTCTTCTGTCCCACTCTCTTTCTCCATGACATTTCATGTGGTGCTTTAATTTGTCACAGAACGTCATAGAAAGGTTGTCAAATCACATGAGTTGGACGAGACCCAAAAAGATTATCAACTCCAGCTCCCATTTCCACACAGGACTACCCAAAATTCAAACCTTCTTTGTGAGAGCACTTTCCGAACACTCCATGACCTCTGACACTTGGGGCCATGCTCACTGCCCTGAACAGACTGTTCTCTAGTCTCCATTGCCCTCTAGTGAAGAACCTTTCCCTAACCCCCAACCTGACCCTCCCCTGACACATCTTCATGACATTCCCTCAGGTTCTATCATTGTCATGTTTAAAAACTTCCTGGAGGACATTTGCTTGAATGCTTCTCACTTCTTGTGACTTTTGTCCCTGTGTCTGAGGTGTTCAGGCCTGAGCAGAAGCAGGTGTCTCATTTCAATTGCCTTGTGTGATTGAGAGCTTCTGTAGATAAATAAATATGCCAATTAAAAATCCCATCTGTTCCTAAACCACTGCTTGATTTTCACTCTCAAGTTGTACCCCCATTCTCCCTCACAGTCAGGTGGGCCAAAAGGTTCTTCAGTTACTGCTAGTTCTTCCCTTCTTAGAAATGAGATGTTTTTCAGTGCCTGATATAATATACATTCCTTCAGTCTTACTTGCAGACACTTTCTGTATCCAACATTTACAACTCCCCCACCTTGTTTGTGTTTTCTGAGGTCCTTCTGTTTGAAAGAAGCACCCCAGGGAATTCTCTTGAAGAGTTTTCTTTATTCCCCTGACTTTTCTTCCATGCTTATTATTTACATGTCTCCTTTTAGATGTTCCTCATCCTAGCTATTATTTGATGTGAATTATAAAATGTTTCCATTTTCCTAACTGCTCTGGGAGGTGATAGCTTCTTTTCTCACTTCTGTGATGGTAGCGCAAGTTCCCTTTTCTACAAATCCTACAGATTTCTATACATTTATTGTCAGAGGGGAATTAGCAACTGATTTAGGTGCCTCCATTTTCCTGTAGTAAAAGCAGACTTTGGTAAATCTGCTCTGGGGCTGGGAGCTCCATCCTGTTCGCCCCACTGGGAACAGCACCATGGTCTGCAGTAACATGCAAGTACTAAATGAGTCTCAACTCATTCCGGTCAGTGGGCCCTCCAGATTCTAATAAGATATTGTCACAGGATGCAACATTTCCCTCAGGGCTCAGAAAGGGCCAAACCCTGCACAAGAGCTGTGCATCCTAGTATGCTGTCTCCAGTGCAGACTCCTGTAGAGCATTTTCAGTATTTGCTCAAGAAAAGATTCAGAAAAGCTTTGCTGTGCATGCATAAAAATCTTTTTAGTGTTCATAGGTTTCAAGCCTCTGAATCAATGTTGACAAAATAAGTCAGCAATGTATGTTGTTCTCCTTAACTTCAGAAAGTCATTGTGTGGTACTCAATTTGATTTTCAGACCTTGCTGCTGTTTTTGACTTTCTGACTTATACTGGGGATGAGGGGGCTTGCTCTTGCTTTTCTTTCTTTCCTTCCAGGCCCTGCCAGCCTTGCCCAGCTGTGCCGATTGTGTATCAGAAAGCATCTGGGTCGATCATGCCTATATACGGTCCATAAGCTGCGCCTGCCTGAGCCGCTTGAGAACTTTCTCCTACACCGATAAGCCCATGACTATCTTTACACTGGAAAAGAAAGAGAAACAAATGGTTGTGTACTCCAAAATTATAATATCAAAGAAAAAAAAATTAATCAAAGACATCATTTACTGTCTACTCTGGGTACCAAACTTGCTGCTGATTGTGCACATTGAAGCCAATGGAAAACACCTTTTCACAGACAATGAATGTTGTGGATACAGCTCCCCCAGTTTATTGCAATATCTATTTTTACTAAACTGAGAAGTTGTAATACATGAACAGCTCAATCAACATGCGTTTGTAGATAGACATGCAGACGTCTACCCACAGACACACACACAGGATTTCCCCTGCATTTAGTGTTGTCTAGTGATTGTAGGTACTTTTTATTTTTTCCATTTAATATCTGTGCAGCTTCTTCCATTTAATTCTAAAAAGCTCACCGTCAAAATTAAAGCTGTTATTCTTCCACTAGTGTGGGAATGAAAACATTCAGTAGTTAATGTTAGGCATATTTATGTACTGCACATCTTTAGTCCTCCTTGACTTTTCTTCCTGACGGCTCTTTCCCATTCTCTAGTAGAATCATCACAGCGACTTCCAGCAGGCTCTGGCTGTCCAGATGTCCCATCATCTGAACCCAGCTGCCCCCTACACTAATCCATGTTCTCCTCCAAGATGAGAATGATGTTACCAAATCAGGTCTGGAGGCTTGGAGTAAGTCCATGAAATAATTTGTAAGTCTTAAAAAAATACATTTGTCTCTTCTAAAAGAAAAAAAACTATATATATATATTTATGAAAGTCTGTTTTACCTGAGATCTGGCTCTGTTTGCTATATGAATAATTTTTGTTAGCTTAATTTGAGGAGAGAACAGCAAATGTTTTCATAGGCATATAGTAGGCCAGTCTGTCCTTTGCAAAGCTTAATGACAACCAGAAACATGAGTTGCTTCTCCTCCTTATTATCTTTGAACACTTTGATGTTTCCCAAGAGAAGTCCTTGGACTGTAGAGCAAGAGAGGGTCAGGGTCCCTAAGGATGGTTGTGCATCACCCAAATCTTCTTGTTGGTTATTACCCACTAGGAGAATAAGTTGGCAGGGCATCTGCTTCCGCATCACCTGCTCTAGAGTCTTTCATCACCTTCCTGGGAGAAGGGAATTTTAAAGGAGATTCTGGCCACTGTGATAGTAGTTCAAATCTTATCAGGTTTTGTAGCTTGGACATAGCAGTTAAAGCTGTAGACCTCTCTGAGCTGAGCAACTCAGTATCCAGTGACAGGTGCCAGCATGGCTGTGCAAATATATGTTTATTTTTCTTATGGAGGCTTCTGAGGGCAGAAACATTTCTACAGACCTGAAAGATGATGAAGTTCAACCACAAAATGAGCAATAGTGTATCATTAGTACTGTAAGACATAGAGGTTAAAGGACAGTCTGCCTACACATAGCCCAGCTTTGCAGGCCCAAGAGTCCAGTTCATTTTCCAGCTAAGAGCTGTAGAGATTTTTTTTTATGAGCTATGCATGCTGGTACCAGTTTTCCCTGCCCCTATGTTCAAAGTCAGGGGAAATGAGCCTTGCGAGCTATAAGGCACTGAACACTTTTCCAGCAGCCATTGAGTGGTTGTCATCACTCTAGCAGAATCAGCCTGTGGTCCAATGCTAACTCCTTAATTTCATCACATTACTTTCCTTCTCTGAGACAAAGGACTCACCTTTCCTGTACTTTCCTATGAATCATTCAGCACAAGTAAGATAAACTGTGCTCCCAGCAGTTTGTGATACTAGGCCTGCAGCATTACAGCCACTAACAAATGTAGTTTTCAGCCTGTGAAGTACCCTGTTTCTGCACATATTGAATGCCGCCTGACAGCGAGAACTATTGCCCATAAAGTTTTCTGTGACATGAATGACCTTGTATAGTACAGTATATCATGGATTTCAGAGATCTGAACACTAAATTCTCAAGAGCTTCTGAAAATCAGATACTGTGAAGAAAGAAATGTCTGTATTTATCTGATGTCAGTAGATCTCTCTCAGGCTTGTCCTTACTTCCAGCTTGCCTACTCTGTTTATAAGCTGGCAGTCAGAATACCATCTGCTGTCCAAATAGAGAGGCAGAGCCTCAGCTGTGTGGGTTGTCAGGCTTTTATTGCAATCAAGGAGTGAAGACAATTTATGGGATCTATTTCAGAACATGTAATGCTGAATTGATTTCCTTCTGCGATCATTGGTGAAAGCAGTATTTCACTTGCATGGGATTTTAAATTGAAAAAATGTATCTTCATTAAGGAGGTGCAAAGCCTACTCAGCCTCTCAAGAAGGTTTATGTTATGAAACAACAGAAGCTGCCCTATTTTATTGCTGATATTAGGTTCCCATCAAAAAATCACCTCACCTTTGCATCCTCCCAGAGATATCATTCTTCTTGAAATTCCATATATCAGAGATTCAAGTGGATCCGAGCTATAATAAATCAAGAGAGAAGTTCAGAAGTCCTGATATTAAGCAATCTCATTAAAAACTTCACCTAGATTTTTTTGTTCTTATCACAAGCGTGGTTCAGACTAAACATCACCCATTTAATTTTCATTGGCTGTGCTTTGTGTTACAAATCATCATTTGTATCATTTCATGGTATCCTGTTCAGTGGGAAAGTGTTGGGCCATTTATTTATTTCCACCCACAAACATCCATTCTAAGTACAAACTCTTTCAGCTTTAAGGCAGAATCTTCAGCTATCGACGCTCACCAACCATAAACATTTGTCCCAAATGTATTTTGCAGAAATATCTTGAAAAATGTTACCAATACGCAATGTAAACTCAAGAGATTTCCTTTTATTGTTCCCAATCTGCTGGTCCACTTTTCAGTTTTATTATCTATGTTATGAAAGCCAGAAATGTGGACTCAGAAATGTTGGTGAAATGGACCTCACAGAATCACAGAATACCCTGAGGTGGAAAGGACCCATGAAGATCACTGAGTCCAACAGACATCAAACTAATTAGAAGTTGACTTCAATCTATCATTCGTTACTTAGTATGCTTGTTATTGTTATCCAAAGCAAAACAAAGTTAATACAGTTGAGTACAGTCCTATCTTTATCTGTACTCCAAAATAAGCAGTCTTTGTATCTATGTTCTGCCTAGTAAAGGGTGCATTTCCATGACTCCAAGCATTTTTACAGCTCTTTTTGTCTTTACTGCATCTTCTCTCATACCACTCAGCTCTTGTTCATAAGCTACACACTTTCAATCCCAGTTCTGGCCACTGTCTCCTACAGCACAACTTTGCTGTTGGCACTTATCAGCCCTCTGGTCTTTATTGGGTGAAAACCACTGGTGGTGCCCCAGCAGGTCATTAGGGCAAGACTGGCTAGTTGGACTGATACTAATGAAATGAAACATATTTGTGGCTGTTCTGTATTCTGGGCTGACAGTTTATGATGTTGTCGTATATTTTTTTTCCCCAAGAAATTAATGATTTGTACAAGCCATTTGCTCCTCTTTGTTTTTTTGTTGTTTTTTTTTTTTTTTTTGGGGGGGGGGTTCTTTGTTTTTTTAATGTTCTTTAAGAGGTGTATACTTTGTTATTGTCAAATACAGATTATTAGACAAAGAACTTCTGCCCAATTTGATTTCTATTTCTTGAAAATTCCTGCAACTTTAGATTTCATGACATTTGCAGAAACTCTTGATGCACATTGCAAATGAAAGGAGAAGTGTATCAGTTTTAAAATTGAAAAATGTTCAATAAAAGGTATCAGGAACTGAGGAAGAAAACTTAATTTACATATTCAGCTGAGAATAACATCTGGGGGATGGGAAAGGGATGAATTGGCAGGGCATGTCGTTCTAGAACTTTAACAAGTAACACATCAGTCAGCAAAACATTGCAAGTAATGGCTGCATTCTTACCAGCAATGGATAAAGTCTCACATGTGTGGGGGATTCCCTTTTCATCTTACTTTGAAATGAATTAGACTTAAGTATGAAGAGCTTCTCTTCATTGCAGTTTGAGCAAAACTATTGTAAATGCCAAACCTCAGCACGCAGTCAGTCTAGCAATTTTTATTGTTACATGCCTTGTCTGTGATATTCTGCAAATATGGATTCCCAGAATCAGAAACACTAACTTGGCTTACTCTGATTTAAGCACTGAATCAAGGTCTGAGAAACAAAACTATGTTCCAGCCATGTAAAAACGAAGAAAACAATTAAAATGAATTTGGTATTTATAGTAACAAAAGATTTAATGTTTTTAACTGTAAGATGTGCGAGACTCTGTGGTGACAAGGAATAGGATAAAAATGAGACTCCCTAGCCAGTCCTTGAGGGCAAGACAGGGTTTGGACTGGTATTAAACCCATGTTTTACTGAAACAATTCAATGGACTAATATACAGGGTTCTGTAGTTTCATCCTTTCTCTCACATGCAGAGGTTCAGCGGAAAAGATCTGAAGACAGAGAGAAGTGCTCTATCCTTTAATATCTTTTCAGGCCCAGGGGCCATGACAATTTCATCTGAACTCCTCCACAATGCAAGCCACAGAACCTCACCCAGCAATTGTGTTAACCCAGACTGTGCCCTGGGCTACGGCGTGCTTTACAAAACCTAGCAGCAGAGAGAGCTTCCCACTTCATCCCTCCAATGCAGCTGCCACCCCAGGCCAGGAGATCATGAGGATGGGAGGCTACCTTCTCCATTACATGCACTCATTCTTGTCCATAGCCTGGAGCTGCCAGTTAGTCTGTCTGAGGCGGTGCTGGAGGTACTTCATGGCCAAGGCTAGTGATGTTCATGTCTCAGTTTGTGGTAATCCAAACTTTTAAAAAATAAGAGAATTCATTAGATGAGTAATGAGAAAAATTTCTACACCAAGTTCTGTTTTTTTCTGGCATGTAGGAGGTGAATTTTGCTGCATCCTACAGATATTCAGGCATGTATTACCTGTGGTTTGCTAAGAGTGCATTGTTGTGGTAGGTGATTCATTCTTCTGCTAGGTCTACCTGTTAGCTATAGAGGTTAACATGCTGTAACAACATAGAAATTAGACAGGATGGGAAGGGAGGGTGACTTAGAGAATTCCAGAGAAAATGTGTTATAACTTCTTCTCTTTGGCCTAGGAGTCTTTTTAAGTTATACACATTGTGGTTATTATTTTTTTTTTTTTTTTTCTCTTAGGAAGAAGGCCTTATGACTTACTAATTTTATGATGCCCGTATCATTCTTTACCAGCTTCACTAACATTAATTCCAACTTTTTTGTTTTCCCTCGGGTGGTGAGGAACTTGCATTACACTTTGTATTTGGAAAGGGATAATGTATGAACTTCCTAAGTCCCAGAGTAAGCTATTTGAGAGCTAAGACGCTAAAAATATTTGCTTTTTACACTTTGCTTACAACTGATGCTTTACTCCAATAAGAATGAGCAAATGGTTATTAATGATTATAAGCTTGAGATATGCATAAAGACTCTGGCTTTATCCCCTGAGCTTTGTGCCTTTTATCACTGAATCCATGTCAAGGATCAGTCAACCCCAAATATCCAAGTGAGCTAAAATTAACAAGTAAGATAATTTAAATTTGCTACCAGTGCTTTCAGTGTCATTACAAATCTACATCAAGGCACATATCTGTGGAACAGGGCCCTGGATAACTACAGTTACTAAGAAACAGATTTTTGGGTCAAAGTTTGCAAAGGCTTCAGTGAAAAGTTTCCACAGAAACAATGCCAAGTAACACCAGTTTGCTTCCAAAAGCAGTTTCTCATAGGCTGTTAGTTTAGATAGAAGAAAATCCATTATGAACTTGGTGGTGTTTTTTTTGGCTAGGAGTTGAAGCTTTCCAGTTCTACCCCTGTAGCGCTTCCCATCCACCCACTAAGTACAGGCTTGGTAGCAAGGTAAACAGCTGCTCTATAGAGGGTCCACAGACAGCAGCTTGTCTGACATTTATTAAAGCCTTTGAGCTGATGTGACTCACTCTCTGCAGAACATTTCCCTGTCTGTTCCTCAGTCATTGTTCATGGAAGATAAGTACCTAGGCTTTTCATGCTTGTAGCAGATTGGGAACAAATATGTTTTTACCATTGCTCATGAAATCTCATTGGGGATTATAATTATTATTATTTTTGGATGTGGCTCCAGTATAACAGATAAAAAGGTTTATGCTAACCTTGAGATATTTTAACAGATAATACTATTTTGCCAGTGCAAATCTCTTGCAAAATTCATCATTGCAAGAAACAGTAAGGTGAATGAGGAAGTGACGGCAAGGTTACTCCAGATTTTCAGATGTTTGCCCCAATGGAGACGGGATGAGAAAATAGAATCTGGTTGCAACGTTCTCAATGTTTCATAATAGGAAAGGATTCAGACAACTCTCATTTTTTCATCTGCTGAAGAAGATAACTTCCGGGTCTTCATTGAAGAGGTGGGGGGCGTGGAGATCTGGTTCATACAAGTGGAAGGGATACTCTCATTTATATAATATATCAGCTTTGTGAATCAACTTTCACCAATAACCTTTTCCAAAAGGTAATGTCATCACCTGCTATGCAAGTGGTATGCTGAAAGGAACAGAATCACATTATAGATCTGTGGACATTTTACCTCTTTGACTTCATTGTCCAAGCAGTTGATCTGGTAATGTAGATTTCTACAGGCCATATTTGGAAGCCCACAGAAGGCTCAATTCAGGACAAGAATTAAAAAATCACAGCCTGCTTTACTGTGAAAGTCCTTTAATTACATTTTTTCAGTAGTGACAAGGTGCTGCAACTTTGGGGAGCCATTGAAAAGCCCTGGGAGGCTGTGTGAGAATAGCTGAAGAGTGCTGGCCATTCCCATTAGAGGCAGAAGTTTGGGTAGATCTGTCACATTAGTGAAATTTCTAGAGGCAACCTCCAACAAGGTCTGAAAAGCAGCAGCCTTTCTGTGACTGTGGGTAGAAGAGCTTACTACAGTGTAATGTTTTAATGAGCAATGGGCATCTAACCCCAGCAAGACTGGAGAAGATAAGCAGTAGAGCAGAGGAGCATCTGAATTGGATACTCCAACCTATGAGCTCTTGTTGCCTTCCCATCTGCATTGCTGACACTCTTCAGCTTTTACTGCTGTTGTGTCCTGGTGTTTCATAGGTAGTGGAAAGAGAGAGAAACTGGAGGGAGGCGTAGAAATTGGCTTGGCTTGGTAGGAACCACTGTGGGTCTTGAGATGAGATATTGGTTGGCAGTCTTTATATTGGGAAATATTCTTGGGTGGATCTGAACGGGTCCTGACACCACAAGCATCACATAACAGGACCAACTCAGCTGACTTCTGTGGTGCTAAACTTGCTTTTATTATATTTGGGTTTTCTGCAACATGATCATCTGTTAATCTTATTGTGGAAGTAGTGGAAAACTGTGGTGTCATCATTAATATTTTTAAAATGGAAATCACTGTTCTTAGAAAATGAATGTATTTGGGAATAATTTTGCTTTCTTCAGGAATGGTTATTTTTCACTAGAAAGTCTGTGAACCTAAAAGGTTTGATGGCAAGTGACAGAACTGCCACTGTATTTCAAAATTAAATATGAGAAGCTAGAAAAGAGGGGGAGAAAGAAACATAATTCTTCTTTATGCCTGGATTTGGATTGCTCTTAAATTTAGTATTGGACAAGACCACTGTGCAGTTGGTGAAATTCTACTAGGCTGTGTTAGAAACACCAGCACAGCTCTCAAGCACTGTGTTGAGGTTTTTGTTGTAATTATACCTACTGTCTGCTTAGTGGTGTGTACTTGCCACTTGAGAGCATTTCATCACATTAATAACCTGGCATGAGTGATAACCTATAGTTATAACCCACAAGACAAGAAAACAAAGTCCTGGCTTGGAGTGGTTTGGGATCACTATTATTTGGGAGGGGAAAAAAAGAAGCTTTCAGGTTTGGATTCTTTTTGCGTGGTCTGTAGTGTGCTCATTTTAAAGCCAGTTCAGAAAGCAGTGCCAACATTTATTTTGCAGCATACAAAAACTTACGTAGGTGTTCACTGAGAGATGTTTGGCACCAGATGGTGGAAAATGGAGTGTTACTGCTTGTTCCTCTGCGGGGAAGATGCTCTAATCCCCTCCTTGCCACAAAGAAGATACAACAAACTCATGCTAAGTTTGTACTGCTCTCTGTGATACTGTGGTGCTTCCGAACATCTGTGATGAATTAAAACACAAATCCAGGTGCTCTTGATACCAAGACATATTTGCCGATTCTTTCAGGGTTTGTTGGCTTAGATTTAGATGGTAATTTATGAGACTTTCTTGTTAAGTAAAACTACCAGCTTGCATAATATAAAAGCTTCATGCAGAAGTCAGTGTGGTCCCCAACTGGGATGATGGGATGTTTGCCAAGGAAAGTTTCTGTGAGGGTGTGAGGAAGGAAACATGAAAACTTGACATGCTCAAAAAAAATGTGAAGAAAAAGAACAGCCCCTGCAAGCGGAAAGAAAAGAAGGGAGACGAGAACTGGATGATGCTATGGATTTCATCAAGGGGGGACCTCTTTACCTGTGCCCACTTGGAGATTTAGTGGCAGCTCTGCAAAGGAAACTTGGGTGCCCCTGGAAATGGTACTGGTGATTTAGTACCCCTGAGGATACACTTAACTGCTGTGATTTAAAACATGTCTGTCTCAGATGTTTGCCTTGCTCATTGGCTGGAAATTAGTGCCTTGAAGGAGAGGCAGCAGAATGCGACATATGCTATTGTTTCCGTACTCAAGTTTATAGACTGGAGTAGAAAACTGCTTTTACTGGGTTTTGAGCTAATATAATGGACCATATACAGAACAACTGAGGCCTCAGTTTGTGGCCAGGGCTTCCAACACTTCTAAGGGTGTGGGTAACCTATGCTGAATGTGGGGAATGAGGCAGGCAGGAACAGACTCCTGTGAAGCATAGGTACCCCTGAGGCAAGATTTGGTGGCTCAGGTGTTGCTCAACGCAGAGCTGTCATTGGCTATGAGTTCAACCATGCTCCTAAGGTGGGTTTTGGCTAATCACGTGAACACACATCAGCTTCTTGTTCAGAGCTGGCAAAGGCTGATTCTCAAGACTCAGTTCATGTCCCTTCAAAGCAGAGATCTAAAATAGGTCAGATGAATCATGATCTTAAAATGCATACTTATCTCCATTAGCTCTAAAGCAAAGCTAGAATATCTGGCTTGGACTCTGAATCAAAACTCAACAAATACCTCACTTTGTGCTCAATTTTCCAGATATTTTCTGTATTTCTATGGTTTGTATCCTCAGAAACCAACACTGAATTTGCACGCCAAGACAGATCTACCAGCAATGCATTTGCACTGATATAGCAAATATTAGCTTTTATGATACAAAAAAACTCACTGTACATGCCCAGAATAGTAAACAAGAATAAAGTCTTTTCTGTGATGATTGATGTGGAAAATTTATAAAGCTATTAACAAATGGGAGAAGAAATAAGGGCAGTGGAACACTTGAATGACTTGCTGTCAGCATCTTGCATCACTGAAAGATAAAGAAGAAAAGATTCAGTTTACAAGGTACTCTGTAAACATAAAAAGTAGAGTTGAGTGTCGTATGCACAGCTTCACAGTGCACTTTTATCCATGCAGGAATGTTGCATTTGAATTATGATAGAGGGATTTCTGTAGCTTGCTTTTTGTGTGGAACTTGGAGCTGTGGAGCTATTTAAATGGCAAATAGCATTGTAATGACTAAAAGCTCTGTGTTGTGTAAGCCGTTTCAGGTCTGTATTTGAAAGTTGTGTGCTGTTTATCTGGAGATTCAGGTTGACATTAAAACGTGTTTCTTTGTCATTGGAGAATTTTATGTTTACATCTAAAAACGATTTGAAACTGAGGTAGTTAAATGAGTCAAAGCTTTCTTACATTGTCTTGGTGCCAAGCAAGGCCCTGTAGACCCTATAGAAATCCCCTAATTTGGAGATATTTTATGTAGCTTGCTCCAAAAGTAATGCCTCCTATTTATTTCCATGGACCTCACATGCTGATTTTCTGTCTGACCATACAGCAGGGGGAAACACTACAACAAGGCCAAAACAATGCAGTTTTGCAATTGTAAAGAGAGGCACAGAATCTTTGTCTTTCACTCTGTTCTCTATGTTGGTAATTTGGCCTTTTAGTCATTCTGCCTCTACTACAAACTCAAGTGGCAGAATTTAAAGCTAGGCTCTTCCTAACTGCAAAAAGTACGAAACTTGTCAATGTAGGTGATACAGAAAATCTCCACAGGTGAGATCTTGCCACCCACAAATTATTTGGGATGTGCATGCACTGGAGAAAGCCTGTGGTGAGATACTACGCAGAACAAGGAGGGAAGAGTCACGAATCTGCATTTTTATGAATAAAAAGAATACTTGACTTTTGCTGGACTCTCCTTGCACTGCCTTAACCCCACTAAGACTGCTGCACAGAACAGTGATTATGGAAGGGAGAGGCAGGTCTCAGGGGACATCCAACTCTGTAGCAAGAAGTACTTTGTAATGTAGGATATTTCCAGTCTGGAACAAAGACAGGGAAATTCAGCACAGGAACTTAAGTTAGTTAATTCTAACTTAAGTTAGAATTCGGTTTATTGAAGTATCACAGAATTTTTGGATTGCAAGGAAGGGATCTCAAAGCCCACCCAGCCCCAACCCCTGTTGTAGGCAGGGCTGCCCCCCACCAGCTCAGCTGCCCAAGGCCCCATCCAACTTCGCCTTGAGCCCCTCCAGGGATGGGGCACCACAGCTTCTCTGGGCAGCTGTGCCACCGCCTCACCAACTTCTGAGTAAAGGATTTCCTCCTAACATCAAACCTAAACCTCCCTCTTTAAAGTTTAAAGCTATTCCCCTTTATCCTACCCCTGGTAATTTGGATCTTTAGATACACACATGCAATTTCTGCTCTCCTAGACCAATTTTTATCAACACGAGTGAGATTTCCATGTGGCAGTTCTGCCTACTTTCACCTGTGCACAAATGAACATATACTCAGGTCCTCTGGAAAATCAATTGCCATTTGTTGATGAAATTGTGATTCTTGTTTTAGACCAAGACATTGATTTAAAATAAAAGGACAGCGGTCAGATATGAAACGCTTCGTGTGACTGTTCCAGGGAAACCGTTTGAAGTGAGGAGGAAGAAATCAGCCCGCTCAAGAGCTGCGCTTCCCCAGCCACAGAGACAACAAGGAGCTTCCAGTGGAGAGCACGGCTCGGCGAGCACCATTTGGTTCCAATATCCGCACGGCACGGAGTGACCACCGCCGTGCGGCAGGAATTCGGCACTCAATCCTTGCTGGGGTCCCGGCTGCTGAGATGGGGCGGTGGGCTCACACGGGGCAGTGCTAGGAGGAGAAAGCGCAGCCTGCAAACCGCTCACCTCGGAATGGTGAGAATCGCACCGGTGTCTCTCTGGGTTTTCTTTGCAAATCCCCCGCAGGCAGAGTTTGCTCAACTAGTTGAACTGGCTCTTTCTCCCTTGTTGTTTTTTGTTTTTTGTTTTTTGTTTTTCTTTTCTTTTTCTTTTTCTTTTTCTTTTTCTTTTTCTTTTTCTTTTTCTTTTTTGGCAAACCAAGAATTTCCTTCCTGATAAAAGCAGCCGGGGCCGGCTCCCCGATTGGGTGAGGGGTTGGGGAGGATATGACATCAGGCACATCTCTCTCTTCGTGCGGTGTGGTCTGCCTGATCGCTGGCTGCTTACCAGCACGGCCAGGGAGGTGTTTCCCTAACTCCCAGCCCAGGTACTTAAGTTTCTGCACAAAGCGGTGTAGTACCGAGTCTCAGCCTGCGGTCGGCTCCTTTGCGCTCAGCTGCTGGGCAGATCGCTCCTGCACGAGGGGGCTCGCCGTGAACGATGGAATATAAACTCCTTAGAGTTACCGTGAAGTGAGAAAACAGACACTGGACAGACGGGGCTGAGATGGATGAGGAGGGAATGAATCAAAACGGCAGCAAGTCGCAAGGAGCAGGAGGCCAGGTGCCTGAAACGACTCCATCAGAGGTGCTGATGAGGGGTGAGTAAGGCTCCTGCCTCTGTCCTCACGTCTGCTGGCAACAGAAGCGGGCAGAGTCAGGCTGCAAAGGCGAGCTTCTATCGAAGTTACACTTCAGTGCAGATCCGCAGCCACGTCCCCGTGCATTTGCACTCCCAGAGGGATGTTAATAAGCTCGATGCTGGTTTCTCTTGTGGTGTTTTTTTTCTTTCTTTCTTCTTTATCTTTTATTTTTTTTCCTGGTGCATCACAGAAAAGCTGTCACATTCTGTAGTGCAGTTCATGCAAGCAGAAACAAATGCAGTAACTGAACTACAGCAAACTGGAAAAGAGATTGCAGTGTGACAGTGTGTTGAACTTCGATTGGTGCCAGCTCAGCGCTGGCTCAGTTCCTCTTTTCTTTTTCTTTACTTCCTCTGTATTTTTATCTGCTTTTTATTTCTTTCTCTTTTTTATTCCTTGTACCCGCTTCTACTTTGTTGTTTTTTTTTCTTCTTTTTTTCTTTTTAACTTTCTTATTCTTTCTGGTCAGCAGGACCAACCGCCCTTGCCCAGACACAGCCACTTGCCCATACAGGTTCTTCCACAATATCTATGGCCTGGTGATCAGCTGTGACCAACACTGTTGTAGTCAGTGGTGAAGTTATTTAAATAAATGCCCTCACTCTGACTGTTGCTCTGTTGGCTGGCCCAGAGCCATTGAAAATACAACACAGTGACCAACCAAGGAGAAAGAATTTATCTCTACACAGCAGCTTAGCTAATGATGTTCCCTGCACCCCCATTTTCTGAGACACCATTCCTTCAGTTCATGGTCAGTGAAGTGGGATTATGGAGGGAAATTAAGATAATATGACTTCATAGTGTCCTTCTTTCCAGGGCTATTGAGAACACTTCTATCCTTAACACATAGAACAAAGAGACACTGAAAACTAAACAGAGGCAAACTACAGCTTAAATATGAGCAGTGTGTTGGCTGTGTTGCCTGCTGCTCCTCGTGTGTGTGCATGTGTATGCATGCACTGAGGCTAGGGTGGGAGTGAAGGGAAAGCGACGTCATTACAACAGTGTGAACCAAACCCAATTCACATGGGCCATGAGCTCTGCCAAAATGGAGCCTGGGAGGGAGAAAGCCTACAGGCAACATGGGTGGCTTGGTCTGTTGGGCGCTGGAGCTCAGTATGTTCCTCTTGCTCCTGCCTGGCTCTTAGCAGAGCCAATAAGCTCTGCTGGTGGCTTGCAGTGGGAATGTATTTGGCTACATATATCACGGGTGTTAGGTGAAAGCCTTTAAATATGAAAAATACCACTCATAGTATTGTTATACATAATGCCATAGGCTTATGTAAATGTAAATGTGTATGCAAGAGCATGCTTCAGCTGAAAGGATTTCAGAGCCCCTTGTGAGCTACACTGTGTAAGGCTACCACGAAAGGAAAGCAGCCTAGGGAGTCACTGAGCGTGTGGCACCCTCTCCATGATCAGAGACTGGAAAAATGTTTTCAGCCTCTACCACAGAATGAATGCTCCTCTAGAAATGTGCTGTAAGGATATCCACAGGCAGCAGTCAAAGCTTGGTTGTTCATGCAGTTACTGGTATAAGGCTCCCTCTATACCTGCCCTGCCAGGTGGATGCAGTGTCAAGTAGGACCAGAGGTTTCATGTAACCTCTGGGCTGGCTGCAGTTTTCAGCAGTGAAAGGGGAGCTGGATGGCCCCAAGCCACAAAAAGTCAGTGGGTTTTGGATGCTGAAAGCCATGAGGCCTGACAGAGCATAATTGTGGATCAAGGTGCAGGCAAATTTCAAATATGGATTAACAGTCTCATTTTTCCATGAGAGAGCAATTGTACATATTCTGGGAGACAGAAATCTGCTCTGCTGTGGCCATATGTGCAGTGAATGCAACTGTGCCAACTGTGTACACTGGCCTTTCTTCTCCATGGACTGCTCTGACAGCAAAGTATTTGAAGAGCTTTCTCAAATGTCACTGTTAGAGAATTTAAGAAGTCTAGGGCTAGTTAGCAATGGCAGTTATTTAGGCTTTAATCAGGTGCCTGTATATGGTAATAATAGGGATCATTTATATTACTGATACTGTATCTACTGTGCCATGCAGTCAACAGGACCTTTCACCCTTTATTCACAATTTACCTAAGATGATCTTAAATCTGTCTTAGGCCTCCACTTCTATTTAAGATAAAGGACCCAGTCCTGCCTAGTACAGGATGCCCAACCAGGTTAGGACATCCTTGCATATACCCCTTTTATTTTCCACTGACACTGATCACTCTTCTAATTCACTGTTAAGAATTTATGAAATTAGAAGTTAGTGGTCATTCCACAGATCTCTATGATCTGGTTTGGAGTCTTAATGGAAACTTGTTTTTTCCTGAAGAAAACACTGAGTTGGATGGATAAGGGCTGCATGTGTAAAGTGTAAAGTATTTCCTCAGACCTTTATATTAAGCTGCAAATTGAGGAAAGGTATGTCCTGTTAAATGCATCACATAATGTTTTTGCCTGTCAAATAAATCTTTCATAAAAGCTCTTGACATGACTTAACAGGTTTGTTACCAAATTTAATCATAAAGGCTCCCTCCCATACCTCCTTCATTCAACCAGAACTACGCTGACTCATTTCCAGAAATTATTTTTGGCATGTGGTATTTTTATGAACATTGGTTCTGAAATATCAAGTTTACTTCAAAGTAGGAGTTAGAATTCTGGTTCTGATGCAAAACTTTTTCTTTTTGCTTCCTGAACCATCTGCCAAAGTGCCCTTATGTCATCTTTTGCATAAGTCCCAATGAGAGAAAATGTGATTCTTTTTTGTGTATGTTTGTTTTATACAGGCACTTAGGATATTAGTGTTTTTAACACAGTTATAGGAATACTTTCTTTATGACATACCTAAGTAAAATTACTTCCTTCATGACCTGGGCCTGTGTTCTTACTACCATTCACTGGGTATCCCACCTCCTGCACTGTCCCTTGGAGAAATGGAGGGATCATGTGCTGAAACACAAGTAGGTCTCGGGGTTGTGGTAGGTGTTCCCATACTGCTGAGGAGTCTCATTTTCTTCAGCATCAGAGAGAAGATCATTTGCAAGTCCTCTTGCTCTTACTCTTTTGCCGTGGCCCAGAGAGGCAGAGCAGCAAGAGATCATGCAGTCCATAAGTCCTTAGGGTGAAATCACATCTCTTTCTTAAAAAACAAACAAACCACCTTACTGTAAATACAGTGTTTTTTCACCAAATCTACTTCACCTAAAACTGTGTGCCTTCTTTTCTTCACTAAATGTTCAAGCATGAAAACTAAATTCTAATGCAGGCCCTTCCCTTGAGCTTCCATCTGTATTTGCTTTTTATGGCTTCCACAGCACTGAGAATAAGCTATTATTTAAAATGCACCACTGCAGAGGCTGACACTAGACTGAAAACTGAGACACAAAATCAACAGGTAGTACAATTTGTCTCCTTGTACTTTGGTACTGTCTCTAGTTACACATTGTTGAACTGAGCCCACCTCTGAGCAGGGGTGAATGATTGAGCAGCTGTACCCTTTCCAAAACATGCTCCTTTTGAGCTAATTGTTCAAGCCTAATGAGCTTGTGAAAACAAAGGCACTGGAAATAATTCAAACTGAGAGACAAGCTCAGTCAGAACAAGGTGGTGTTCTGTAAATCATTCTCTTGTCCTCTGAATGGGAACACAGCTGCTCAGCACTAACAGGGGATGAATTCAAAACACACCCAGAGTGAACCCATCCTGTTTTTTTCTCTCCACCCTGCAGCCTCTCCAAGAAAAGCTTGGTGGTTCAAGTAATAAATTAGAGGAGAGGATTACTGGGTTACACAGTTGAAGTAAAGTACACTGATGAAACAGTCCATGGAACTGTTAGACATTCTCCTGTCTTTCTCTTTATGCAGACTTCGTTTCAGACTGGTCTCCTTTACATGATGCATCTATCCACGGGCGTCTGCTTGCTCTGAAGAAGCTCATCAACCAGGTATCCCTCTACCAAGTCAGAATGATCTCTACTGGGTTAATTCGGTTGCTGAATGCAGTCTGTGTCTTACTCTGAAATATCCAGGGTAGGAGATCATGTAGACCAAAATGCAGTGAAGTCTTTGTGTAACGTATTTTTTTCTACACTTCTTTCCTCACAAACTCTGCATGTTAAGCTGAAGACCTTCATCTTGGGTTGCAGGTAACAAGACTTTAACTGTTACCCCTGTGGTCAGCTGCAGGGCTCTTTCTGCAGCTCCTGTGCCCATGACCAGCACTTGGTGCCTTTGGTGGGGGCAGCTCCAGATGCAGACAAGACTCCAGTTGAGGCTCCAGTTCAGGCACCCAGACATCTGTTTCTTGTGCTCTTTGAAGTGCTTGAAGGCCCTGCTCCTCCCAAAGAAGGTCACAGCTGTGGAGAAGAAATTTTTGAACTTCACTGAATCATTCCCTCAAAATTATTAGATTTAGCCAGTGGAGGATAGAGAAGTGTTATTGGAAACTCTTCCATCTTAAGCTTCTAGATCATGAAGACTGATACAAGATATCCTGTGGTAGAGTCAATTCAGTGGTTTCTAATGAGGGGGCCAGTTTTTGTTCAAAAAGTGCCATAATCTAAAGAAAGTATATCAAATGTATATATCAAGAGTACTTCTAAGTTTGTTCCATTCAAACAGTCGCAGACTGGAGGTCAGAAGACACGAGCAGACACGTAAACAAGAGAGAAATCATGACCCTGTCGAGAACTATTAAAATATTTTTAAATCCTTTTATTTCAGAGTTTGTTAGCTGTGGTGTAGTAGAGGTAAAATAAAGCAAAATGCTTAGAAGGATGACTGCATTGTTCTGTTGGACACTTTGCTGACCACAGCTTTCTGTATAGATTAGTGATGTGGAAAAGGCATGACCTCTGGCACGATGTGCCAGTATCTGTTCCAGCTGAAGCACCACAGACTCTTTCATTGCTTACCTAGCAGTTGAGAAAACTGATTAAATAAAACTGTAAGAATCATTATAGATGAGTGGTGGGTTGTTGCTACTGTTGTTTGTTTTGTAGTTGGCTGTAATGATATTTTCTTTCATCAGGGGAGTGACGTTAATCTTGTTACTGCAGACCATGTGTCTCCTCTCCATGAGGCTTGCTTAGGCGGTCATGCTGCTTGTGCCAGTTTCCTATTAAAGCACGGTGCTAAGGTAAGTGCATCATGGACAAGATATTGTCTCCAGTGTTAATAGGTTTTATTATGACGATTTAATGCTATATCATAGAATCACAGAATGGTTTGGGTTGGAAGATACCTTAAAGATCATTTAGTTCCAACCCCCCTGCTGTGGGCTGGGACACTTCCTATCAGACCAAGTTGCCAAAAGTCTCATCCAACATGGCCTTGAACACCTCCAGTGATGGGACATCCACAGCTTCTCTGGGCAACCTGTTCCAGTGTTGTTTTTATTCTTCCCCCAGGTGAATGGGGTTACTGTTGACTGGCACACTCCTTTGTTCAGTGCTTGTGTCAGTGGCAGTGTGGCCTGTTTGAATTTACTGCTGCAACATGGGGCCAACCTGCACCCGCCCTGTGACTTGGCATCTCCCATCCATGAAGCTGCTAAGAGAGGTAACCTCATGGGTGTCAGCGTTGTTTTTTATCTTGCTAGAAGTCTGGGGAAGTGGAGAAAAGAGGTAAAGGAGATCTTCATGATGTAGGCCAGGAATTGTTCCTTCCTACTAACCCTCATTACAACTGTTGCAGTTGCTCCCAACACTGATGCTCACCAAGGGCCACTTATTGCTGCTCTCGGGGCCTCTGGGTTCATGTGGTGACACTTGGAAAGGGATACATTGTCCAAATCAGCTGCCTTTTACACAGAGATCCAAGAGAGTTGTCTTGCCATCTTCAAAAGCAGAAGAGAAATTCAGCATGTTTCATCTCATCTCCAATAGAGATCTGTAACAAGTCAGATATAATGCAGGGGCTTTAGCGTATTTTCAGATTGGATTTGCAGTTTCTTGTTTTTCTGATTGAAAACACTGGAGTAAGGAGAATGGATCAAAGTATTACACTATCACCTCTTGGCAAAACAGTGAATCTTTGCCAAATTACACTTTTGCATCAGAGAATTTGGACTGTTGCAAAATGCCTTATCTCTGCACGTTGACTCTGCCTTTATCCCTTTTAAGGTCATGCGCAATGTGTTGAGCTCCTTATATCCCATGGGGTGAATATAGATCACAACGTCAAACATCTGGGTACTCCGCTTTATGTAGCTTGTGAGAACCAGCAAGTGGACTGTTCCAGGAAGCTACTTGAGTCAGGTAAAAGGAAAAATAAAGAATAATGTATTTTCATTCCCTTTAATGTCTGTCTTTGGATTCTCTTTGCAGCAATGATTTAGAGGAATTCTTACTCTGAAACCTGGATAAGTTTTCTTTTCTCAATGTCAGTCCTGTGTTAGTGAGGGGAGCAGGGTAAACAGGGCCTTCTTGACCAAGAAATGAGCTTTACAGCTCCCAGCAAAGTGGTGGATCATCCTGGATTTCATGCTGCCAGTGATGCCTACAACAATGCCATCTTCTCCAACGTCCATGTATTTGTGCTGCTGTAGCTATATGAAGATAGTAGCAAGAAGCTTCCTTTTTTCTTTAACCCTCTTTACTCAATAGAAATGACTGTACAATTTTTGCATACTTCTTTTGCGAATGTTTTAATTCTTGTAAAGTTCATCAAATGTCTGAAACATTTCCAACATGAAGAAAAAACATTCAGCACTGTATGCTTTTTCTCAGATAAACCCAGCTACAAATCTAACCACTTGGATAATTACACAAGGCCATTTCTTACCTATGGCAGTTCATCCCTTCTAACAAAAGGGGCTGCATAGCAAAATGTAGCCACATAGCTCATAGAAAAATGATGGACCAACCAAACTCCCTTGAAAAAAAGACACATATAGATGGCATTATTCATGATTTAATCTTTTCTAAGTAAATCAAATACAGATTAAGAATTCACTTTTGCCTATTATTTTCTGTTTTTTTTCCTTTTGTCTTTTCTGACTTCTGTGTATAGGAATATGTGCTTTAAAAATGTCATAAATGGTCTCAGATTGGTTCTGCAGTTCACATGTTTTGTGAGATGTTAGATCAGGATAACAGGCTGAGGAGCACTTGGGGATTAGAGAGTGCTTACATCCTCCACAATTAAGGGCCTCAAAACTTTTCCATCCTCATGTTTTTTCCTGAGCAGACTTGGTAACTAAGCACCTGGAAATCAGCTTAAGCCTCCGGTATGGAGCAGGTTGAAATCTTGCATGCACTTTAAAGGAATGGTGAGTTGGGATAGGGAGCAAATGAGATCCATAGAGGGAACTACTCTTTTGTCAGACTTCAAGAAGTCTGTGGGCTGGACTGTGGGTAAAAGACTTCCTTGTGCACTGTTCCTTTGGGATCATTTTCACAACTCCACTGCTTCACAGCAAGTACAAATTATGGGACCAAGACCTAAACGACAGGAATTCACCTCTAGGTGAATGCTACAGTGTTTAAGGATTGCTCAGAGAAATTGCAGCTAGAGAAGGAAATGGAAATAAACTCTAGTGTAGTCATTTCTCCTTGTCATCTCTTTGTATTCAGGTGCAAACGTGAACAGCGGCAAGGGCCTGGAGTCCCCACTGCATGTGGCCACCAGGAGTTGCAGTGTAGAGCTGGTGATGCTCCTGATTGATTTTGGAGCAGACATTTGGGCAAAGAATGCTGAAGGCAAAAGGCCAATGGAGCTGGTTCCACCTGGCAGCCCTTTGGGTCAACTCTTCCTGCAGAAAGAAGGTGTCTCTTAGCACTTGTTTTTTTTTCTTCACTTGGGATGCTACCGGGAAAAATCATACAAAGCACCTCACAAGCCTGTAGTATTTTGTACTCTTAGTTCTACAATACAGAGAATAACTAAGGCTACCTCAATCTGCTGATATTTGGACACTGTCTCCTTCTGTGTCAGAGTATAGTGGTGCTAACAGTGATGACTACCTATCTTTTGACCTACAGGTCTGTGAATATTGCATTAGGGAGAATCCATATTGAGCTTTCAGTGTGATGCAACAGAGAGCTTAGGGTAAAAAAAAGTCCCTTGAGTCTGGGATGGGAATAAAGCCAGAAATATTGTATGGAACATGCCAACAAATGTGAACAGAAAATCATCTCTGATGAGAGCTGTGTTTATCTGGTCTATACTGGGACTAGGATCCTCAGTTTTTATAGCATGCCAACTTTTAGACACATGCAAAACACCCCATATGTTAAAAATTACAACACTGATCTCCTGGTTGATTGTTGTTTACTTTTATTCTGGGGACAAAACCTGGCATAGGTGCAAAAGTGTCCTTAAAATGATACTATATTCATTGTTCTGTGGGAATTAAGAAAAACTACACAGGAATGATATAATGAACACGTATATATACACTAGATTTTCTTGGAAGGCCAATTACGTACTGTATAATCCAAAAGTATCAAGCTGTAGGGCTAACCCTTAGGAAGTGCTTATTTAGAACATGTGAATGAAATCATGCCGGTCTATGTTGTTTGATTGGTTACAAACACTTCGATGAATGAGGCAGATGCATTTCACTTACTGTTCTTGAGGGAAATTAGAATAAATTCTTTAGTGTCAGAGTCTTGTGTTCTTCTTTAGATGCTCTCATTTAGTCAGTAAACTACACAAACTAATAAACAATCTGGGTTTTCATTATTTTAAACAAATTACTGACCCACAATCCTACTAAGTGTAGATATGGTTATTGTCATAAACAGATTTACACCAAGGTAAAGGTGGAATAATAAAGTGATGAATCAGGCCCTTTGTGGAACATGAAAATAACAACATGGAAACAACTGTGCTGTTCGTATTATGTATGTGCAGCGGACATTTGGTTTCCAGCCTAATCTCTGGTGCACAGAGTGGTGATCTTTTCAGTCTCAAATCCCTGCTGCATGAGCCTCGTGACTCCTGAGGCACCACATGTGTCCTGTTTATTTGAGATAAAAAAACATCCCAGGCACACCCTGTGGAGCTGTCATGAAAACTGCTGTGGCTGAGCTAAGGGTTTGGGCAAAAAGGATCTTTGCTAAGCAAAATTCAGCAATTGAAGTTAGAAATGATGAATGCCTGAAGGGTATTTTGCAGCTGAGTGGTGTTTTTCTGATGTTCTCCAACATGTCTTTTCCTGAGTAGGGTGATATCTAATGGTCAGCTGATGTCTGACTCCTGTGGCTGTTGAATTTTTGCTACCTAGGAAAGGGGTGTGCACATTGCATTCTCTTGTTTAAATGGGGATCAGAATCTCCTAATGGGCCCCATAGCTCCTCACAGGCCTCATAGTTCCTTATGAGTCTCATAGGTCCAACACACAAATCTTGTTCCCCTCTCCCTGAGCACACCATCACATGCCACACTGGCATTGCAACAGGGTCAAATGTGCAGCATAGGGCTATCTAACAACCCAAGTATGGTTTCTGAGTGGTTTTAAAGAGCTTACTTGTATCTGCTTTTTTTGTGCTGCAGTCTGCATTCTCTCCTCACCACACTTCGTTTCTCCTCCTCAGCATCTCTGCTTACCACTATCTTATCCACTCACTCATGGTTGCTGGTACTGACACTGGCCATCTCCCTCTTGCCTTCTACACTTTCTTCTTATCATCTCCTCCACAGCCCTGGCATCCAAACTTTCATTTGTGCTCACTGCTTGCTTGCATTTACAAGCCTGCCTATGGCAGGGGGACTGAAGCTCATTGCTCTTTAAGTTTCCTTCCAACCAAAGCCATTCTATGATTCTGTGATCTGCCCTTCTCATCTCCCTTTCCCCTGGAAGACCATCATTGCTCTCAGTGCTGGTCAACTGCATGTGCAGCACCAGGCTGTGAAAGTGGTATGTTGGGGTCTGAACAGTGGCAGGCTCTGCCATCAAAAGCACTGCACAGCATCTACCCTTTCATGAAAAGGATAAGCCCCCCAAATAAGCCCTTAATGTCATTATACTTAAATAAAGGAGTTGAAAATAGCACTAGTTTCTTCAGCATGGCTTGTATTTATCAGCATGGGACCGGTTAATCAGAAAGGCTTAAATAAAGGATTATGTAGCATTTCTTTTGCTATGTGTTTGTCACTGTTATGAAATAAGTTTCAAGCAGTGGACTGCAATTCTGGATCTCAATGAAGGTCTGTGGGGTGAATACTTTGAAGGAAGCATCAATCATCTCTTCACAAACAACACAAGCGCTTTAACACTCATGCAAGTTAAAAGGGAAGGAATGATTCTGTTAATGGTTATTATGGGTGTGTAATGACAGAGAGTGATGAGGCTTGAGCCAAATGGTGGGTTGACATCTTTTGGTGGATGTAGGCCTGGATTTCCACTACCAAGTGTGCTGGGGGCTGCATGTGTATGGTGGGCCTTGGGGAGATAAAGCCATATGCATAACATGTCTCCTGTCTCTCTCTAGGGCCGTTGTCCTTGATGCAGCTCTGTCGCTTGTGCATCAGGAGGTGCTTTGGGCACAAGCAGCATCAGAAAATAACTGGCCTTCTTCTCCCTGAAGAGCTGAAACATTTTCTTCTTCATGTTTAAGCCCTTCAAGTACAAAATGGTGCCTTAATAGCACAGCAAGGTTTGTTGAAGAAAAATTTCTCAACAGTAGTGTTGCCAACACCTGCAGTGTGATAATATGTGACAGCTACTGGTCCCTGGTAAAGCCCTGGGTTTGAGAAACATGGGAACAACCAACTTGCTGAGTCCTCAGCATCACCCCCAGCCAAACAGTGACTTGAAAAGGAGTTATTCTGCATGGATGTACTGTAGAGCATAAAAATGTGTCTCAGGATCCTCCTAGAAAGGGCAGGAAATGAGTACCACCTTTTGAGACAGACCTCTTGTTCTCTGGGTCCTGGCACAGTTTCAGAGAGCTCATGGCTGACAAAAAGTTTAAAAGAAAGCACATATCCCAGCGCAGCATGAACAGCACTTTGTGTATGTTTAAGGATAGCTGCGCTTTTTCAGCAAACAGATTTAGTGCCGACATCTGTGAGGTCTGTATCCACACCACCATAATAAGGATAAGGAACTCAACTGAACCTACTTGCAAAATTGGACAACACAAGTGATGGATACAGGTGTCTGGTATGAGAGGTTAATTTTTGTGCTGATCAGACACAGGAAGCAGTTCTGTTGGTCTGTGGGACACTAAATTGTACCCTAATGGGACAAAATGATAAACACAAATAGGTCCTTAAATTCCCTTGTTATGGGATACAGACCCTTAGAAATCTTCACTGTTCATCACACATTATCTGAGCTATATAAACATTCACCATCTGCTTTAAGATGTCAATCTCTACTCTCTCCCTCCTGATGAAAGAGGAAAATAGACGTTTGTCTTTATATTCTGAAAAAAGATGAAAAAGAAAAAAAAAAAAAAAAAAAAGAAGAGTTTATTATGGATGGATCCTTCTAAAATCAGTATCTTGCATACGCTGAATCTCCATTGAACAGGCAGGGAACAGACAGCTAACCTAGTGCTTAACTTTTTGAAGATTAATGTTAAGCGTGAAGAATCCCTGCTTTGGTGACACATCCGAAAGCTGGAAATCCATCTTACTACATTTTAGATCAAGAACTATTTATTTATTTTTTACCTACTAGTTTAATCAGTTACCTTTAAGCATCTTATTTTGTTACATTATCAGAGTAGTGTTAATATCAGGATAAAGAGAAGGTGGTGAGAACATTGTTTCTAGATCGCTTTTCATCTGGAAATTTCATACCTTAACTTTGCTTCCTTGAATCCCTCAGATCATGCATAATTGGGATGAATTCTGTTTGCTCAGTTTGTATCATCTCAGTATATTTGCTTATTTATTTTAATATAAATTGTGATCAACACTGGCGAATTACATCCTTATGCATCAACACTTATCCAGTTATGAACTGTACAAGCTATACAAGATGCAAACCAAGTAAGCTAAATACAGGTGAGGTTTGGGTGTTTGTGTTTTTTTGTATTTGGAATCAAATGTAATGCAAGATTTGAAAGACTGTTGTGAATATATTTTATCAGATTTTTTGCTATTATTTTGCTGACAGTTAAATGGCTATCAACACACAGTTGTACAGGACATTAGTTAAAAAATAAATGGTTTATATTCTGTTTTGATTTTCATTCATTTTTTAAATATGATAAAATGAATACTGCCTGATGCTATGGATTTTTGGACTGAACTCTGTAATGCTGTCTACAGGGTAGTAACATAGAGAGTGTTTTTACTAAATAGACATAGTGAAGTTGAGACTAAGATGCAGACACTTCTCAAATCTTGCCCTTTGCTGACATTTGAAGGTGGAATTTGACACTTGCAGTTATTTTTCTACTCAATTGAGGGTTAATGAACAGCAGTATGAGATTTCATAGAGCAGGAAAAGATGTAACTTAAGGTGGTCACTGTCTTCAGTTCACATTTTCTTAGTGACTTACATCAGATTGGTTCTTATGTCTCATAGGCAAGAGGCACATGTAATGATAAGGTTGCCCTTTTGTGTGCCTATGCAACTGAAGAATTATTTGCTGTAAGTTAGCATGTGGTAATCCATTTACAACGTGAAATCCAAGAGACGTCTGCCAGAACTGAGCGTGTACACTATGGGTCTGGAGAGGGGTGGGAGGGCAGCAATTCCCTCTTTCAGTGTGTCTCCAGGTATGCCCACAGAGACCAGCTTAAAGAGAGATGACAATACCAGCAATTTGCTTTACAGGATGCTGTTTCAGCTTGTTATGAAAACTGTTGAAGTAAATAAACACTTTCATAAAATGAGACAACTAATTCTTAACTGGAAACCAGAGACATCTTAATCGTGTAAATGTAATATAAAACTTTGGAGTGTATGCAGAGAATGTCATAGGGAAAAGCCCTAGAGGGATGAGGGGCCTAAGAAAGCCTGTCAGTATTCAAGGATTACTTCCTTCTAGCTCAGAAATGATGCATCCCAACAGAAAAAGAAGTCAGGCATAAATGCCAGAAGGCCCACACAGATAATAAAGAACTTCTGGCAAAACTCAGGCACAAGACTGTACACAAGAAGGAAGTAGAAGTGGAAGCAAGGACAAGTAACATAGGAAAAATAAAGAGATATTGTCCAAGTAGCCAGGGATCAAGTTATCAAGCTAGAGCCCAAATAGAATTTAGTATGTTCAGGGATATAATGGGCATCAGAATGGCTTCTACAAGCACCTCATTTGCAGAATGAAGACTACAAAAAATATGGGCCCTCTCCTGAAGAGAAGAGAGACTTAGTTATCCAAGGAAGTAGAAAGGTCTAGAAAGTGAATGCCTCCTTTGCCCCAGACTTTACCAGTAAGACTGGCCTTTGGGAATCCCAGAACCCAGGCTGAATGGCTAGAGCAGGGAGGATATGCCTTTGGAAGAAAAGATCAGGGAATATATGAGCAAACTGGACATTCACAATTCCATGGGCTGTGATGGGATGAACCTGTGAGTCCTGAGGAAGAAGGCAGATGTGACTGTGAGGTCTCTCTATATTTTTTACCTGAAGACAGGAGAAAAGCAAAATCACTGCTATCTTGAAAAATGACAAGAGGGAGGATCCGGGGTACTACAAGTCAGAAAGCCTCGTCTTGATCCCTGAGAAGGTGATGGAACAGTTCATCATGGAAACCATTTCTAGGCACATGGAAGAAAAGAAAATCATCCAGATTAGCCAGCATCCATTCACCAAGGGGAGGTCATGTCTGCCTGCCTTGGTAAGCTTCTGTAATGAAATCACCAGCCTGATGGGTAGGTGAAGAGCAGTAGGTATTGTCTTCCTGGACTGCAGTAAGGCCTTTGACACTATTGCCCAAAACATCCTCCTAGAAAATCTGTTGAAGTATGTGCTACGTGAGCAGACAGTGAAGTGGATTGAGAACTGGCTGAATTGCTGGA
This sequence comes from Coturnix japonica, assembly GCF_054131305.1. NCBI lineage: Eukaryota > Metazoa > Chordata > Aves > Galliformes > Phasianidae > Coturnix > Coturnix japonica. Next base: position 111,999,430 of record NC_140663.1, read on the forward strand.
CCCAGAGTTCAGTGATACAAAGTCTAGCTGGAGGCCAGTATTGGGTCTACTCCTATTTATCATCTTTAGTAGGGCTATTGCATTAGATGACCTCCAGAGTTCCCTTCCAATCTCTATGATTCTGTGATTCTGTGTAGGCCGCATTACAGCTTTTATGTATTTAAAGACTTATAAAAAAGAATGAGCATAACTTTTTACACAGTCTGATAGAGACAGGACCAGGGGGAATGGCTTTAAACTAAAAGAGGTTAGATTTAGATCAGACAGTAGGAAGAACTTATTTTTAGTTTAAAACCATTCCCCCTGGTCCTGTCACTTAACCATTCTGTGGTTCTGTGATTCTGTCCTTTCAAGTCTCCACTGACATTAAGTCTTTTCAAGATGACATTTTAATTTACTAGTTCAGCAAAATAGGACTGACTCACTGCAAAACAGCAGATTAGCGGTGCTAGAATAGAGACAACAGAAAAAGCTTTTATCCTTAAACATGGGATGTACTGAATTCCCCTCAGCACTCGTGTCCCTGAGCACCCCAAATCCAGGACTAGATGCTGCTGAAGCCATTTTTTCTTGATTAATTCATGCAATGTCTCTGTCAAAACAGAGACTGCCTTGCCCTGCGGTCACAGCCAATACCCTGCTGGCTTTGAATAAATGTTCCTGGGAGCTATTTCTCTGCATATTGTGTGATTATTTGTCATTCTTTGATATATTGCTCATCTCACTGCTCCGAGGAATGGAGCACTTTTACACACGCAGGCAACATTTGATGCAAAAAGATGCTTTGGGGAGTCCACTTTTCTTTAAAATGACAGCAGTGAGCTATTGCTGCAAAGACAAATGTTCCACGTATCCTCACTTGGCAGGGTAACCCTTATTATAACTCTCAGTGAGTGTTTGTATAGCACAGCCAGACCACGCCTGGGCTATGTAACCGAGCAGCAGGATTTTGTTTCTCTTCTAGGTCAGATGAAGCCTTTACTTTCTGATCTGTTCGTATTTTTAAGGTGCTTGAAAATCATTAATCATCACCAATGAAAAAAACAAGCTTAGACTCGTGGCTTTCTCATTTGTGAAGTAAAACTGGGTTTGTGTTCGGTCAGCTGTCTCACTTCACAAATTCAGCTCTGGAATCTCTGCTGGCTCTGGGGTTTTTGAAATCCCTAGAGCTTTCCTTTCTAAGGCCTGAAAAACGCAGCAGTCACAGAGTAGCTCTTTGTCTCATGAAAGCGTGTTGACTGAATCCTGAGGGTTCATAAAGATCCCATAAAATATTATAAACATGATAAATATAAGATTGCAGTGCACATTTTATTAACTTATTTTGGGGAATGGGAGTTGTGTTGTTTTGTCTCTGATGATCTGATTGTCCCCACACAAACACTGTCTGTGCTGCGAGGTTGTGCTTGTATTAAGTTCTCCAGTACCCATTTGCTGCCCCTGAAGCTGCTGTGATAAGTCGACCCTGTGCGTGACCCTATAGGTGCCACTCCAGTGAGTGCCAGGTCTGAGGCTGACAAACCTTTTATTTCTCCCAGCTGCTAATACATACTTTTTCTATAAGCTAGTGAGTGGCACATCTGGCTTCTTATGTCTCTTCAATGAGAACTACAGGTTTCCCATTCAGTAATTATTACTTTCACTTTCATGGTTTTGGAACGGGCAACAAATCACTGCTGCTCCTAAGCTGATCAGTCGCAGTGAGTGCAAGGTGCAAGCATATCCCAGCTTCCTTGGATTTAAGACTATTAGTTCATCCCATAGAGAAGGCAAAGCATTTCTGGGAGCATCCTGCTCTTTGCTCACTGACCACTGGAGGGGGAGAGCAGGAGATAGTGCTCTGAGCTCCCAGACATTATTTAGTCAGCCAGACATTCTACCTTAAACCTCTTCCTGGAAAAGCAAAGATGAGAAAACATATTTTCTCTATTCTAAGCTACAATTAATTGTACTAATTCTGAAACTAGACAGTAAATGAGAACAACCCCGAACTGTTCAATTCATGTGAAGATAATAACTTTTTTTTCTTGCAGAAACAGTGCAAAACACGCAAAATAGTATACTCCAATTGGACTGTTCTTGGGACATATTCTGGGGAAAGTATTAGGATGCAGCTATTCTTGGATATTGTTACTAGAATTTTTTTAGAGTTGATAGAGACAAATGCAAATTCCCTCATAGGAAATAACAAATTCAATTTGCTCACTCAGATGAAATAGATCTTTCTCATTTTTTATGACTCCAAACCTCTCTCTCTTGCCCAGTGTATCCAGCAAGACTGGCTTGAGTTCCCTGATGCATGTTTTAATGCAGTGTTTTAAGTATTTCTTTGCAGTGGAGACAGACTAGTGGCCTTTGCTTGCTGCTACCAAAAGTTCAGCTTGAGCCAGTAGGTGGCAATGCTGGCACATGGCATTTTTTTTAACCTATCTATATCTATCTATCTATCTATCTATCTATCTATCTATCTATCTATCTATCTATCTATCTACCTATCTATCTATCATCTATCTATCTATCTATTTATCTATAAGTCTGTCTGTCTATCAATCTACCTACCTATCTTTTACTTTTCTATAATTTCCCAGCTTTTCTACACCAATTGAAGTGTGATTCAGCATCATGCATACAACTCCTGATCTGATAAATAAATGCTGCTTCATATTTACAGTATGGTGATGACATCTACTATTTACAGATGCTGAGAGGAAAATCAGGCTGCTCTGGTAAAAATGCAGGCCGATGCTCTGGTGTGGTCAAGTATCTGGCAATCTGAGGCAGACTGCAGAATTCCCAATCCTTGAAAGGTCCACTCAATTATTTCATTTTTAATGTAGCATTTTGCTAAAGATATTTTACCACCAAGATCTATTAACACCTGACAAAAAAAAGTGTGAAAGCCAGAGAAGTCTTCAATGGAACATCCTTTCCTACTGAAATGACATATAACTAACCAATTAGAAGCTCAAATCTGTCTCAGATTCAACATAAGTACCTATAGAAGTACAACATCCTTCAGAGCCCAAGGAAACAGTTCCAGTTGTTAGTTTCCTAATTTCATAGCCTGCCTGTTAATGATTCCTAGGCAGAAGCTCTAGGCAAGAGTCCTTCTCATTTATTTTCTGCAAGAGTGTTCCTTGCAGTCTGCTCCTAAGACACACACAGTCCAGGGCCATTTGTTGTCACAAGCAGGACTCATTGCATCCATGCTCCATGCCATGCAGTGTCTGATTTCAGGGGAATGTCTTCTTCCCACATTTTCTTTACAGTGTTTAAATTGCACTGCTTTCCACAGTTTACTGCCCAGGAGGTGCGTACATTGCAGAGGATCTACTTTAGATTTACATCTTAAAAATAAATGCCTTCATATAACGACTACATGTAGGCAAGGCTTTTTAAATGTAATATGTGTTGTAAGTTACCATGGCAGATCTTCACTCATCCTTCCAGATAAAGCAATTTAGCAGGAAATACAAGTGACTGCCTAAAGTATTAATTTACCTTGTGCAAACTGAGACAATTAAATAGTGCACACATTTCCTTGAAGCACATACAGGAACTCCCTAGAATATTTTAAATATTGGTGAAAAAAGATATAGGAGGCAGAAGGGGCATCACCAACGTGTGTTTGTGTGGACTGCAGCTGGCTGGAGTATATAAGAAGTACAGCTCTGCCAGCAGCTTATTTTGTCTCCACAAGAGCCAAAAAGGAAAAGAGGCAGGAGCTCTGTTCTGCTCTCTCTCACCTGCATTCCTCTGAGTTTGCTTTATTAGATGTCACCCTTGCAGCCTGAGCCCAGGAGAGGTGGAGAGTTGTAACCAGCTGGGCGGAAACTGCATGGCACAGGTGCAAGCAGAGTGGTGGTTTTGGTTCTTTTAGTACAGGCTTCATCTGAAGTGATGCATATTTTAACACTAAGCTCCAGCTATGGACATCCTGGGGCTGCTGTTCCCTCAGCAGCACTGATCTTTACATGCTGGTTGATAATGCAGTATATGCAGGTGAACAATCTCATTTCATAGGAGACATCAGCCTTTGCAGCTCCTCTATCTGACAGTAAGAGCATAGCATTTCAACTACCATTTTTGGCCCCTACAGAAGTGCAGATATTCCAATATAGACAGGGAGAAAAAGATGCCTCGGTCTAATTTTTTGAAAATTATTTCTGTTCTCTTTTCTGATTCATCACTGTAAACAATTTTCTCTCTATGATCCCATTTTTCCTTTCACTAATGCACTTATTGACTCATATCTATGGGAGCACCTTGCCTCCTGGCTCCTTTTGCTCGCACATTACATGTATTTATTGCTGCATTTCTCTGTAGCGATTTCATTAACTTCTGTCTTATGATTATCCCAGAAATGTACTGTTAGTATGCAGTGCCCTTTCACACTATAGCAGAAGCAAGATCATTCAGTCTCTTAAGTTTTATTAATCTCTTTTTATCATTTAAAAATGAAAACCAGTGAAGTTACTGCAGGATTTTACCTCTTTCCATTAACAGCAAAATAAAACTAATTTCCTCCAGCTTTCTGCTTTATAGCTCAAACCTTTTTTGAGAGCTATTATGATTGCCCACAGGCAAAACAAGTTCAGTAGAATATCAGCTGTTGAATCTCTGAAGAAATATTCATTTGAGGGAGAACTTTGTTTGCATCATTTTGTAGTTACTTAAGAGACAATTCTTTTCCTTTAGACTCATGAAAGGTGACCATTAACATTAGTATTTTTGACATGCTACAAGTATGAACCGTGAATGTGAAGACTTCTGAGGATTTGGGAAGTATTTCTGAGAGTCCAAAAGGCAGATTAAAAGAGAAACATTTAGAATATTACATTGGCCCAAAGCCATATTTGCATCCAAATCCAATCAAGGTTAAAAATAGAAAATAGACTTGCGTAGTTTCTGTAATTTTTACACTTCAAACAACAGTCACACAACTTCCCTTGACATTCAGATCCTCAAAGCTATTTAGATGCCATGGTAAGCAAATTTTACTCAAACCGTTCTGATTTCTCCTCTACCTATTACCAACAGACTGGAGTCCTTTTGCTTTACTCAGAGCACTGTGACTGGATGCCCCTCTCATGAAGAGGAAGGAGAGAGCAAAGCAGAAGCAGGGTTTATTTGAATTTCACCCACCACAGAGCAAAGTCATGTTTCATGTGTATCCAGACCTAAGAAGTACCAGTTCATTTGGATGACAGATACTGGTTTTTCTCAGCACAGCTGAGAATCTCAGGCTGTTGCTAAAAGGCCTTACTTCAGTAAAGAGTCCTTATGTACATAAAGAGTCCAAAGTTTTTAGTCTTTTTTTACCCTATAGGTGGACAAGGGAAAAGGGTCAACTTGCTACAGGAATCCAAGAAATTTGGCTGGCTTGTTTCATGAACAAGGGTTGCAGCATAGAATTACTGGATGCTATGCTTTTCCCAGAGAAAAGACAGGAAAAACTTGACAAAAATGTTGCTGGAGAAAAGAAAAAGAAGATAAAACCAAAACAAACTAAAACCGTTTTCTATAGCTTTTTTTGAGAAGGAATATAATTAACAGGACAATAATCTTGACACAATGCATCCTCCCACCCATCATCTGTGTTTGTAAAGGAAGGCACTGGTGGCTTGGCTGGTTATCTGTGCTCTGCACAAAAGCTTCAGCTGTTTCTTCAAAGTGCTTGTATTTAACCAACATATCACTAACTACAAGGTGATTGGATTAATGAACTGCATAGCACAGCCTGCTGTGTTTGAAGAGTTCTCAGGCAACAGCTGCCCCAAAATACAGTTCTCTCTTTAGAATAAAATAAGACACTGGTAGAACACAACAGTGTTACATTCGGGACAGGTTTGGCTTCATATCATCTCTATCTTCAGTTCAGGACACTGACTGATATTTCAGTCCTTAGGTGCTGAGGCCCCAGCTGCAAAGCGTATCTGTTCCCACTAGCGTTAGTTGTTCTGGGTCACTAAGAACTCTGTGAAACACAGTCCTGCAGAGCTGATACGACATGGCTTTGTGGCACAGACATGTTGCTGGGAGTAATCCACAATAATTCAGTAAAAGGAGACTGATTTGAGGCTGCTCTTCTTTATATGTGGTGAACCACATTGTTAATGGGGAATAACATGAATCCTTAGTATAAACTCTCTCCTTTTTAGGCACCTGAGGCTTTAAAGCACAACAGTCCATAACACAAGGGTCTAACAATGCAGCAGCCCCAGCTGAATTTTCTACTCACCCTTCTAGAGAATACATGCTGACCCCTCTGAGGTGGATTCTGTGGTGTCTAACATTGGCTAGGAAGCAACTCGATTCTCTGAGCAATTTGAACTGGTCCCTCCTGGTCTATCTGGTCTATGCTAGCTCCCAAACCTACCCTTTTGGAGAAGGCTGCTTTTCTAACAGCTTATCTATGTAGGAGGAAATTTTGAGACTGGATTTCTGGGAAGTTCTCTCTATAATACACATGTATTATACAGTAGCCTTAGAGTTTCTTTCCTTTTCCTCTCTGTGCATTAATAATTATAAAGCAAAAAAGCCTCCAAAATTCTTTACTCACCATTTTTCTTTTCCGCACTTGACAAAATAGCTGCAGCTCTTGGAAGACAACTATGGTAAGGCCTCTGCTTTAGAAACAAACAAACAACAAAAAACAGCACAAAAGTTTTTTCTACATCCTGAGCATCTCCTGGCCTCTACATGACTGGCTCTAAAATCATCAGCATCTCATAATGCACCTTTACTCACCCATATGAAGTCATAATCAATAGAATTAAGGCTTCAGAATGAATCCCCGACAAGCTGAGTAGTGCTGGAAGTAATGTTGCTCCTCTGATCCCAGATCCATAGACTGGTGAATCCTGCTGTAGTCTTCAAGAATGTTATAGCTCTTCTTCATCGAGAAACTGTGTCCTCACTGCAGACATGGGTGCTGTAATTTGTTTCTTTCTCATTGTGTTCGCTCCTAGCCTCATTCACTGTAGGCTACTTCAGCCATGTCTTGATGTAGGTTAATTACCTCCAGCTCTCTTCCCTGAGGCTGATCACTGATGCAACCTCCTTTCTGACAAGAACTGTCATGGTTTTATGCTTTTTGTTATTGGTATTCCACATCATAACATCATATAAGCATTGGGAGTTAAAGAGTTAATACCCCACTTGTGTGGACTGCTGATTTTTCTGAATACATGGCTCCCAGAAGAGAACTACTGTGTACCCCAGAAGGTATGTAGAACTTATTATATATTGTATTATATTGTGCTATCTATCTTGCATTCCAATATCATACTTAGTAAATTAACCTTCCTCAGACTGTTGCTGCTGTTCTGTTTTTAGGTCCAGCTCCCACCTCCCTACCCTTCCCCCTTTCCCAAGGTGTGGGTTCCCTGCCCTATTAGTTACAAAAGCGGGCCAAACTGGCCCATAAACCATCGACACCCTCCCCCACCCCTTCCCTTTTTGGTCCAGTGGTCCTGGGGGCCTGCTGTCCCCATCATGAACGCAGATAAATCTCAATAACCCTGTTAATGTACTTTTGCAGCACCCCAGAAAGGTGTCCCTGTTCTGCGAACAAGGAATGGAGTCACAGTGGAATCCTTGTTAAAACAATCCCCAAAATTCTAGACGTCCTGTTGAGATTTCTAGCACTACTCTTTCCCCAGCTGTTTAGTATTAAACACTGTAAATACTAAACACACAGCTGTTGTTGATTTAAGTTGTAGCTGTGAGAAAGTTATTGGTAATCAAGATAGATTCAGAGAAACTGTATGCAGCTTGGCTACTTCTGTTTAAATACCATGTTCATGTATCCTGTGTGGTTCTATATATGGACCAGTCTGTAAAGGCAAAGTAAAAGCCACATCTCCATGAAAGAATACCACATTCTTCACCAGAACCTTATGTTTCCCTCCATCTCCTCTGAGAAATAAGTCTAACAGGACCAGCAGCTCCAATGCTCTTCAGAGAACCAGAGGGACAAGCAGTGAATGCTGGAGATGGTGCTGCTGCTTCTGATGCTGGATGAGGCTGAGCTCTGCTCCTCATCCTGGTGGGGTTGTTCTCCTACATGGCTACTGGGGTCTTAATAAGTAGGCATCAGTATCTCTTCCTCATTCTCATCCTTCCCCACCTCCACTTCTATGTATCCTCCAAGAAAGCCAATGGCATCCTGGCTTATATATAGAAATAGTAATATGAGCAGGAGTAGGGAAGTGATCATCCCTCCGTACTCAGCCCTAATGAGACAGAACCTCAAATACAGTGTTTGGTTTTGATTCCCTCACTACAAGAAAGGCACTGAAGTCCTGTAGCATGTCCAGAGAAGGGCAATGAAGCTGTGAGGGGTCTGGAGCACAAGTTCAACAGGGAGTAACTGAGATGTGATTATTCCTCTCTGCTTTTCTTTTCCCTCTGCAATTAACAACGACCAGAGAAATTCAAACCAATTTCAAAATGCAAACAGTGATCCCAGCAGGCTTCCGTTTTGGGCTGTGCCACATTTTCACTGTTGAAGTATCTCAGGGGCTTCTCCCTAATGGCCCAGTGTGCTTCTGGAGCCTTCCTTTCTTTGAGCCCATCACCAAACTCAACCCTGTCTTTTTCTTCTCTCAGTAATTTTCTTTGTCTACCCACAGATTTCCTGTTTTCAGCCTCCATCATTGTACAGACTTGGTCTTTCTCTCCTAGTTTTTTTTTCAGTCCCCTATGATCCCTTCATGCTCCCAGTTCCAGCCCTAATTTGACTCCAAGAATCATCTTTGATTTCTTACAACATCTGATCCCTTTTCACTGACATTCCCACTCCCGTACCTCACAAGTCTTGTCCTCATTTAAACAAGGTGGCTTTCTGCTGTACCAACCTCAGGAACCAGCAGAGTGGACAAAAGGAATAGTGCTTTCTGCTCCTTGTTCTGGTGGCCAGCACGCCATGGACTGAAATATTTAGGAAAAAACCCTGAAAATAACTTCCTCATCATCCAAAACTGAAATTGAAGTTAATGAAAGCCTTAATTTTAGCCTGTATTTTCCAGATGTTAGCAACATCTAGGACACGAAGATGTCTGAGAGTAGTCAGCTGGATTTATGATATGATCTGTTTTATTAGGCAAGTGACATAAATAGGTGTTTCAAAAGAGGAAAAGGTTTCTTTTCTGTTTTTTCTTCTGGGCATACAGTAGGTAATGGCTAATAAGGCAGAGGCAGATGGGGATTTTTCTCCCAAACTTGGCATGTACTAATAACAATCCCAAAAGGATTGGTTAGAAAGTTGTCAGGAAATAATCTAAACACTGTGAGGCTTATAAGTGTCTTGTGGTATATGCCCCTCTGGACAGCCTGCACATAATCTTTTTTGGGTTTCTTGTTTTTGTTTGTTTGGTTGTTTGGATTTAATACCTCTGGGAAAATCAGACCATTATACATTTATCAGTTGATCAGAGCTTGTTCACTGAGACCTTAAAGCTCTAGCTTTTCACTGGAAGATAGGAAACAAAAGATTGCAGATTAAACAAACAATACTCATAATTGATTCTTAACAACATATTCATCTCAGTGTTCATTTTCTTCTAGCTCAAAATTCCAAAGAACTACATATTTAGTACTGATGACTAGATCCCCTCTTCTGAATGTTTTCCTCAGTTCTTATTTTAGGGTTTCCCACAAGGCAACCATCTCAACATGTTTCTCCCTCCCTGTTTTGTTAATCATATTTGGAGTATGTATGCAAACATGGCTCTGTAAGGGAGCTTGTATTTTATGTTCTCTCAAACGTTCTATCACACTGGTGTTCTTCCTTGAAAGAGCAGGGGATATAAGGAGCTTGAAAATAATGTAAAGGCTCTTGCTAGAGGTCTCTATAGGATGTTATACCACCTCCTTTTGTCTGGCTGCCGCTTCTTGACTCTGAATTACCCTTTTTGTGTGGTCTGCTGATGCACTCACATCAAATGTCATACAGGCTATTGGTTATAATTGTCTTCAAGTAAGCTTGCAATTGTCTTGCATTATTCTACTAGTCTTCTACTCTCAATGCAATTGGGCATAGATGACAGGTTATTAGTTACTCTGCCTGAGCATGTCTGTAGGAGAGCAAGAATCCTCAGTTTTCTACAGCATAAGTTTTTTTGGAATCTTGTCTCATGTCAAGTTTTGTACTTTAATTTCTTGTCTCCATAATCCAGTTTCTTACCTAAAACAAGATAAAGCCTTCTGAATTTGTGCAAGTGTCTGCAGCCAAACAGCTTCATGGAAAACGCTGTTACCTTGGGACATGTAGCATATATGGAAATGCTAATGTGAGCAGTGTTTGCCATTTCTGATCTTTTGTCCTGCCCTTTCAGTCCCCGGCTCTACACATTCTACAATGGTCACGTTGATGCTCTTAGAGGAAGCACCTACATACTACAGCTGTGGAGGTGTTTATCCTTACAGCCTGAATCTTGGCTATTTCTTTATTGCTGCCTGTCAAACTCATCCCTATGGGATAACCACAAAGTCTTTAAGGCACTTTTCTAAAAACATAGATGAAAATGCTCTGCCTCTACAACAGGCTTTTCTGCTGGGTCATTAGAGAAGCTGTGGCAAGCTGAAACTGCAACATCTGAAATACAAATCTTAAAGGCAGAATAAAACTTCAAAGAAGCAGTTTCCTTTTCTTATTGATGTCAGTGCCCCCATTGTATAAACGCTTTGGCCTGAGCCTGGTTCAGTGGCAAAGTGATGTTACGCAAAGGCTTGAGAATTCCAAAATTTTCACAGAGGGGAAAAAAAAACACAACAAAAACAACCCATTCAAAATAGAAGAAAGAGAAGAGAGGAAGAAACATTCCCCAGACTTCTCATTGTCTGGAAGAGCCAGGGAAAATCTCATCAGTGTATATTCATACCTGAATGGAAAATGCAAGGGAACACAGAAGATTCCCTTTGAACACCAGGCAGGACTTCTGTGCTGTGTAGATGATGAAGCACAGGCACAGGCTGCACAGAGGCTATGGAATATCCTCCTTGAAGATCTTCACAGCCATCTGCATGTTGGCCTGTCACCCTGCTCTGGCTGTTCCTGCTAGGGCGGAATCTGGAGCAGGTGGACCCAGAGGGCCCTGCAGCCTTAGCCATGATGTGATTCTATGATTCAAGTCCTCTCTGCTTGATGGAGGCAAGTAATCAGGCTCTAGTTACCCCAGCCTCATGTCCAGATTGTCTAGTTTCTTCTCTGCTCCTAGCCTTGTTTAATTCTGTGATAGCATCTAGTATTTGTGGAAGGTGTGATCAGATTCTTTCACAGCATGGACAAGCAATCTAATAATGAAATCTTTGACCATTATGAGGTTGATATTACATTTTCTCCACCCTTTTTTGAATAGAAAAGTAGAAATATAGCTGCTGCACTTCTGTGAAAAATTCTGTCTCAAAGTGTTTCACATTTTTACTTTCACCAGAAAAAAAATTCTGAGCAAGATCTATTCCTGTTTTTTTTTCTTTTCTATTTTTATTTATTAATTCTATTTATTTATTTATTTATTTATTTAAAATGTATCATTTATCTGAGCTTTTTTCCTGTTCTTCAGAGACTATCACTGAGTCTGTAGACTTCACTATTAGGAAACCTTTTTTATCATATCTGTTTCTCTTTTTAGGAAGTCCCAGATGTGTTTCTCTGTTTCTTCCTGGCTCTCTCACTTTGTATGTGAATTTTCATCTGTGAAGTCAAAGCAGAAAGTATAACCTCCAGCAAAATGGGTTCCAGAAAAGCTGTGAGACAATGTTGGCTCACAAAAAGAAATGAAGTTGGGCTAAGAGAAAGGAGGCTACTGTATGGCAAAATAATTTCTAGGAGAAAAAGAAACATCTGAAGTTTGGCAATATATTGAATGATAATACTAATAACCATTATAGACACTGAATACCAAATAAAGTAACATTTTTCTGGAAGGGCATACTCTGAGGAGCTGAAAAGAAAAATATATATATATTAACAGTACAGGAGGCTGTGAGAAGTGTTACAATGAGCATCTATAAGCTATATCACCAAGAACTGAATTTGAGTTTTCCAGTACCAAATGGAGATGTGACCAGTTAGGATGAATTGCTCTTCAGGATACCTTAGGTAAAGCTGTACAAGCTTGGTTTATTAACTAATGTCGTAATAAGAGTCAGGAAGAAATACAGAAAGAACATGCAGATGTTTGTGAAGCATTTTTACAGTGCATGTGCAACAAGCTACAGGGCCATCCTGAATATTAATAGGTCACAGACAGACAAAGCACTAAAGGATTTTTGCAAAGATAATTGCATTGTCAATGTTATTTCAGGCATCTATGCAAGAATTATCACCATGGTTCCTTTAATGCTACATTATAACTTGCTTTGAGGATCTTTTTTAAGCATTGTTGAAGACATTCATGGATGATAACTGATAGTTAACAAGTAATGAAGCAAAAAGTCATTTTACAGCTAGGTTCATCTATCACTACAGCAAGTAGCACATACTGGGAGAGTATGTATCTTCTTTGGCACCTACATTTTTTCAGTTATGTACACAGTGACAATAATTATTTACTTAAATAATTGCTAAGGATCAGCATAGTCTTCATCTGGTGAAAGTCAGTAACATTGCATCTCCTCACCATGTTTGCTTTTATTCTCTCTATTCCATTTGCAAAGTTCAAACAGAAAAGTCTTCTGAAAAGGAGAAGAAAAATGGCTTATTTGCAGAGGGACTCTTTTTGGGTGTAGTTTCATCTAAATTATTGTTACATTAAGGGAGAGGCCTTTTACATATAGAATATGGTAAAGCACAGATAAAGGCTCTTCTATTTTGTCCAGTACAACATGCTCTTACAGCCATCTGTGAGGATGAGGTTGACCTGGGTTCTCTCTCCCATCTCAGTGGATGCAAATCCTCCAACTTTATTTCCTTGGATGTATTAGCTATCCATGACAGAAAATGAGGAGTGAAGGGTGGATGGAGAACATGACTTGCTTCATTTGCCCATTGTCTTTAGCTGTGTGAGCTAAAGCAGGATTTGAAAATATGACAGTTGAATTTTTTGGACAATTATTAGTGAGCTTGCCCTTAACAGAAGAAATTAATGTTTTTCTGTCAGGCAACTCACAAAGAGTCATCCAAAGGTTCATCTTTCAGCTCTAGTTAGAGGGAGAAAAGCACATATTTGAGAAAACAAAGGTTCTTGGAGATTATAGTTTATTTTTGAAGTTATTCCATATTATTTTGGCCACTCCTTTGGAAAGGAAAATGTGACTCACAGCTGGTGAAAACAAGGTACCACACATTAATATTCTGAGTTCTGGAGAATAGGAACTACAGTGCTATGTCTTCTCATAAAAATGTGATCAAATTGCTTTAGGGAAAAGCAGCAGTGCTTCTTCCAAGGGAAAGAGCAATTAATGGAGAAAGTAACTAAAGAACTGGCCTCACAGCCACACCAAGACAGTCAGCTTCTTCTGAAGTGGCATGCAAAGCACTGCATTCACAGATGGAACCACAGTGTTCAAAGGGTTTATTCAAAGTGCTGCAAGTTAATTAGCAGAACATTGAAGGGCTGTCAGATAACACTAAGCTTCATTAAATAATGGTTATGTGGACAAACCTAGGAGAGAGACACGATACATTTGTTTTAATTGCTTTATGCTTTTACTGCATCTTGGCCCCCCTGACTACCAACCACCCACACAACTATAAATAACCAGGTACAATGCAGAGGACTGTGGGGGAGTCTCATGTTCCTGGCAGGGTCTACACTAAGCCAAAAAAGTCATTGTTGAGTGTATTTTTGTTTGCATCAGTCAAGGTAACAATGAAGAGTCCACTAGGCCTTTCAGAGAGCTAGGGAATGAGACATACGAAATGCGACAAGCAGACTTAACAGCATGCTTTTTTCCTCCACCTTGGATAAAATGAACTGATCTTCATTTCTTTTGACTAGTTTGAACACATTATTTTATTCTCTCTGTACAAACCATTCTGTGTGATGTGAGTAATGCTTTGGGACTTCAGAGAAACCAACAGGATTTAGATGAAATTTGTAGTAGGTAGGTGGATGTGTGCTGAAGACTAAAGAGGGTGGCAAAAGGATAAAAGTGCACGAACTCAGAACAGCCATGGGATCAGAAAAAAACCATTCAGCGCAGTGGTTTTTAGGACTCTCAGATCCATAAATACATTCCCAGGTCTATTTCCATAGCACACTGAAATGTCAATTAAGAACACAAAACCATTTCTCAGAAAGCATAGGTACACTAGATAGAGGCTTACTCAGAAGTATTTAGGGGTCAGCAGATCAATAAAGGCTGAAAACCACATTTAGCACAGGCTAACAAGTGAACCAAGAGTGCACAAGTGCCTAGAAGTCTTTACACATCCATGGTAGCAATTTTGAACTGACTGAATGCATACGTATTGTACTCAGTACTGGTGGAAAAATATCCCCTTACTAACATGCCTCCCTGATTTGAAAAGAGAATTTTAGGAGGCATGTCACGCTCTGTTTTCAATGCAGAATTGTTTTTAAGTTAATAAATGAAATTCTAAGGTAATTTGTCTTTACAAATCATATCAAACATTTGCTCAAAAATTCCTGGAAGGAAAAATATCTCAAACATCAGAGAATTTGCCACATCTCTAGCTGAGTTGTTACAGTGCCTCACTGATGATTAATTACACGTCAGTTTCAAGTTGAATTTGCCTAGTTTCTGCTTTCAGAACAATGTTTTCCTTCAGCAATCCACCCTTTTCTAGGAACTACCAATTACTTATTTCAGTAACTAATGCAAAACACTCATTTAATATGCTGACAATGGTGAGGGTAAGGGGCAATTGACAGTGTGTGCTTGGAAGGGAAGCAGCCTCTGAACTCAGAGCTGGCACACCTAACTACAGCCTCAGCTCCAAGACCTTCTCAGGACAACTATACTAGAACCATTGCAGCTTTGAATTTTTGCTGCTCTACCCATCCTTGCCTTTACAGGTGAGCATCACTAAGGCACCTGCTCCAACAGCTCCACATCAAGTTGTGCTGGTGGTCCCAGGCCTGGATGCAGTACTCCAGGTGGGGCCTCACAAGAGCAGAGTAGATGGGGACAATCACACCCTGCTGGCCGCCAGTCTTCTGACGCAGCCCAGGGCAATGCTGGCGTTCCAGGCTGCAAGAGCACCTGCAAGAGCTGGCTCTTGTCTAGCTTTTCATCCATCAGGACCCCCTTCTCCTCAGGGCTGCTCTCAAGGAGTTCTTTTTCCAGTCTGTATTCATATCTGAGATTGCCCCAGACAGTGTTGTAAGGCCTTCATGCCCCACAGCAGTGTGGGTGCTCCAGATGTGTGTTGTCTGGACCAGGCTATCTGCGGGCAGCTTCTTGTGTCAGCCCTAACAATTTTGCTCTGAAGGCCAAATCTGAGCTGCAAACTGCAGCACAGCTCCCAGCAGGGGTGTCTGTATTTCAGACACATCAAGGGCTGACCTGCAGTCAGACTAGAAAAAAAAAAAAACCCAACAACTCTTTTCTTTTGATCTGGGAATGGGATTTTCAGTCTGAATCACTGTGAGCCTCTCACTCACCTCATTACACTGTCTTCATTATCAATGACAATCTGCCCTTCAATAATCCCCAGTGTAAGAGCATGGAGAGCTGCTTGCTTATTAAGAGGATGAATCCATGTGTGAATTAATTCAGCTGTATATCAGTTGGAAGAGCTTGGCAAAAGATGCTGCACTCAGAGCTGACTGAACCTCTTCCTTTTTATTTTGACTGACTGTGATGATTTTCTTCTCACTACCAAAGAGCATTATGTGGAAACAGACAGTGTTGAACAATTGCTGCTCACAGAGCACAACATGGTTTTCCAGTCTCCAAGGCAATAAGTGCCTTGTGACAGCAGCCATGCCACATCATGTAAAGCATGTGCCTTGCCCTCACTGAGCACACACTGTCCTGAGGGAGGACACATGAAACCCCAATTTCCAGTTTAGAGAGCTGTCCATGGTATTTGACTGCGTGCTATCAGCATGTGCGCTATCAGCACCTGGCAGATGCTCAGGAGGGATTTAGCAAAGGTTTTCTGCAGGTAAGAGCTTCCCTACATAAGTAGTTACTCCTGGGCTTTTTGTTTAAAAGATTCAGAGGTCTCTGAGCAGACAGCAGGTAATTTACCTGTGGATAATTCAGCAGATGCCACCAGATAGTGCCATCTCCTTTCTCTCTCCTCCCATTCCATCTGTTTTGTATTCTACCTCATCAATTCCTTTGGCTATGAGTACACAAAGCCATAAAAGATCTTCAGAAATACCTGTGAATGAGCACTGAATTTGAAAGGATTCTATTTTTAAATAGTAATCTTAATGATTAGCTGTATTTTCTCTCTTTCTATCTCTCTATTTTTTATTTTTTTTATTTTTTGTTAATTAATTTGGAACCACCATAAAGAATAACCTTTCTGTTTGTTACTCGTATGTTTCCTTAATTTTGTTTAGATTCAGAAATGTCCATTCTTATCTCTCCTTCATTCATTTGAACAATTGCAGTATGATGATGCTTTCTAAGTCTGTGTTCATTAGAGATTATGTTTTATTAGATAACCTTCACATTGTCTCCAAGGTCATGGGTGAATGCAGCTTATGTCTCCATCTCAGTTCTCTTCTTGTGAAAATGCCAAAAATGAAAATCATGAAAAAATGAGGATTCTATAGAACAGCATGTCCTGGTATCTTTTAGATAAAAAAATGGGTTCTACTTCTATATAAAGCAGAGCTGATAAATAAAGGGTCTCAGAAAGGGATATTCAGGAACTAGCATGCTGAACAATGAGATGTTTAATGTCATCACTTGGAAGTAAAGAGAACAGAAACAGGTCTTAGGCCCTAACCCTTTGTGAGTGTAGGCACTTTGGCAACAAGCTCCTGGTTGGCACAATAAACCTAATCCTCCATTCCTCTCCCCAAATACATGCTTAGCCAAGATTTGCCATAAGAGCTCACTTAGGAATATGCGGACAATTCTTTTTTTTTTTTTTTTTTTTTTTTTTCCTACCAGAATGTCCTAATCACAAAAGTATGGTCTGTTGTGCAAATTGAGCTGTGCTTTGTATGCAAGAGGATACATGCCCATTGAAACTGTTCCATGTGCAGCCTGAGCAGCCATACTACCTGATGGTGGAGTACTGTTTTTGGAGGGGAAGGACTAGGCTAGGCTACAGATGAACACAGGTTTTGCGTGTAGGCTCTGTCATCTGTGGTCACTGTTTGACTGTGACTGCATTGTGTGGCCATCTTGTGTGACATGAATATGAGTATATGAAGGAGTAGACATTTCTACTAGCACAGATAAATATATAGAATAGGAGCTACAGGAGAATGTGATTGTGGGCCAAGAGAGGGGTGATGTGTGTATTGAAGCCTTGGAAACACGATTTCTATCTGGAGCACTTGAGTGTAACTCAGATTCAGTCAGTCAATGCACTGAACATGTGTAAGCACTTCCAGGCTCTAAGTATCAGATGAGACAGGGTTTAAAGGATCACAACTTCATAAGTTCAGGCTTTAGGCAAAGATTTAAGTACTAAAAGCCATTTGTGGCTCTATTTCTAAGTAATTTGAAAAAATTAGCTGCCTATTCTCCAGCTGAATGAAGATCAGAAGGGAATATATATAGAAGGTCAACACAGTTTCCTATTAATCATTCTCAGTACAGTTTATAGATGTACGAAGAACTAAGCACCATCCTCAGTCTTCATTTCCTTGAATGCTAACATTGTCTACAGTGTGTCTTTGTCTCTACTGCACTTTAAGCATTTTGCTGGGACCACATCTGAGGGGAAGTCCCCTGCATTTTGAAATGTATATGTTATTGACAGATGATTATGGTATATCCATTGTTTACTCTAGATGCATAAGATGTCGTGCAGCATAATTACATCGATCTTTGTACACAAATCATCTGGATAACTGAATTTTAATGCAAAAATTCCTGTGCAAGTAAGACTGCTATTTTTTTTCAAGAGTGTAAAATAAATGTAACAAAATATCACAGTATCACAGTATCACAGTATCACAGTATCACAGTATCACAGTCTCGTGCAGGTTGGAAGGGACCTTAGAGATCATCGAGTCCAACCCCGGGGCTTTGATCCTCCTGTGTAGCAGAGCGGCACTTCTACCACTTGCGCCACAGGGGGGATTCGAAACCAGGCCTCCTGTGTTGCAAAGCGGCATTCCTACCAAAGACCACTCTTCAACGAGCTCAAGTAAATAAACTCTTCTAGATTGCGAATGCATGGGAGTGAGGGATGGGGAGGGCACAGGAAGAAAAAAGACTCCTGAAAATAGTATAAGTAGATAGGTGGTTTGTGTTGTTTCAGGTTGTTTTATGGGACTACTCTGTATTAAAAACAATGCAAAGCATATCAAATAGATAAATTATGCAGCTTCAATTGATTAAAAAGTGTTATGATGCAGTAAAAATTCATTGCATGCTGAAGAGCATACAGTTTTTATAGGCTTCTAGATTAAGATGGAAGAAAATACCAGTCATTGAATCTGTTATTTAAATGATTTTAGTATAATACTCATCTCATTCTGATTTACAGTGTGATATTCCTTCAGGTGTGATAATTCTTGCAGATCTATAAACACCATCACTTTCAAATAGCTACCTCAAAATGCCTTTAATTACATTATGATTTTACCTCAGTTAAAGGGACTTTTTAGAAAGGCTTTCTAAGTTTCATGAAAGCTAAAATACCTCCAGAGCTAACAAGAGTTTTCCTGGAAACAGACGCATTTACAACTGAAAAACTCACTGTAAATGACACTAGTTCTATCTCCTACGCACCTGAAGTTATTTTTTTGTGGGAGATCAACAGGAGACACTGTGAAGCTCTGGACTCAAACAAACTTCATTGCAGTGTCTACACAGATGTCTTTGCCTAGGTCAGCAAGAATGAGAAACACATCGCCATTAAATAAATATTTATGATGAATATTTCAAAGCGGTTCAAGTTCAAGATAATATTTTTGCTATGGTGAATTTGTAAGAACTTTTGAAGGATAAACCATTTAAAAACAAAACCAAGTTCTTTCTTCTGAAAGCTTTGATTATCCTTTTCATCATTTCCTTGTGAAATACTCAGTAAAATGTGACATTTCTCCTGGTTTCCATAAGTCATAGAGGACGATTTGAACAATTTTTCTTTGAAATATCAGCCTTTACTTTCTAACATGATGCTCATGTCAGTTCGTAGATGTAACCAGATCTGTAAGATGTCCACTCAAAAACTGGTGCCACTGAAGAGCAAAGAGAGACTTGTCTCCCATTACCTGACTTCTTCTTGATCACTTCAGTGTGCTGAAACAGGCACATAATGAAAATGTCTGCAGCTTTCTGGAAATAGATACTTCCTTCCCCAAGAACAAATGAACCTAAGGTCATCTAAATAACTTTAAGACCCCTGTTCTTAACTTCAACATGACATTTGCCACAAGGCCTACTTACTCCAGCAAAGTAAGTGGGTAAGTACTTGGTTAAGGCTGCATGTTATTTACTTCACTGCACTTGTGAAAAACAAAACAAAACAAAAGCAAAACATAACAAAACACAAAGATATGTGGGTAACTCCAAAATTAATGTCTCTTATTAATTTCCATGGAGACTACAACAGATACAAAGAGCACAATAACACTAGTTCGTAAATTCTCAGCTACAAAACACTATTTTTCTACCTGGTCACCATCATTAGCCAATTCATGAAGATGAGCTGCTCACGTTGCTCTTCATTTCACAGTGTGACAGCCCTACATGGCCCTCCAGAATGTGGCTTATCTTTCACATCACTGTCACCACTGCTGAAATGCTCCAGCCACCACCTCACCGTGCCCACATCCACTCTTTGGTCTCCATAAACATTCAGTGTGTGTTGACACATGTCAATGGATGACATTTTTTCCACGTGGAGGATTTTAATAACAAACCTTTGCTTCATCCACACTTGCATGACAGCCACTGCTTTGTCAGACTGCTACTCTGCTGCCATCTCTTGCATGTCAACAAAATGTAATAGAATACTGATGGGAAGGTTCAACCTCTACTACTGTACCACCAACATCTGCCTCTAACATCGTGATCCAACAGAATAAAATAGGAGCCATTACTTTTGGAGAGGCTATCACATAAACAAACTCACTGTTTCTGATACTTGGGATTCTCTTATTTATCATATTAAATCTTTTGAGGGTCCAGGCTCCCCTTTAACTTTCATCCTTTCTAGCTAATGAATGTGCTGAGACAATGGCTACCAGTGGTAGAAAGCTGCCCAGAAGAAGACAAGTCCACCCAATGCTGATTATTTTCAAGAAGTGCTGGGTCACTGGTATGTCTATGTTTTGCCTCCTTAGTAATGCTGCTTAATATCTGGTGTTTTAACAATCTGATGCAACAGGCAGACTGTGACCCAGTCTCTCAAGCATTCTTCATTCTTAATTAAAAGCCAAGGCTGCTGTAAATAATTGCCATAGTGATAAGTGTGTACCTGAGTTCATGAGTATGTGTGTGTGTTTGCATCAGTGACATACCCTTCTCATCTTAGCTAAAGCCCATTTTGCAGCTGTCATGAATGTTAACTTACAAGAGTGCTAGTGAAAAGTAAGGAAGATTTGAGCTTTTGTGAGTTCAAGTGGTGTGATATTTTAATGATCTGAGATTCACATAAAGTTATGTACTGCTGATAACATAGTTTA
Source organism: Coturnix japonica (assembly GCF_054131305.1). NCBI lineage: Eukaryota > Metazoa > Chordata > Aves > Galliformes > Phasianidae > Coturnix > Coturnix japonica. The sequence continues at coordinate 112,020,174 of NC_140663.1, forward strand.
TTGGAAAAATATTCATGCTCATATTTTATAATCCTTGCATTCTTGTTATGGAATAAATGAGTTTTCTACCCCTCAAGCTGCCTGTCTGCCTTCCACCATATAATCTGTCTTGTTTTCAGTATACTTATTTCCCCTCATCACTGCAAACTAAAGCCTCTGGCTTTTCCTGGATTGCTTTCCTAATGGATTTTTTTTTCTTTCCAAAAATTAGTTTATACCTTCTGTTCTAATTTTTCTTCACTCCTCTGGTGTGTGTTTCTGTTCATTTAGCTCTGAATAGTTCAAGTGATCATGCTCATGTGTTAAAGTAGAAAGTATAGTCTCAGAAAATATTTTTTCAAACTCTTTAGTTTTATTCTCAGTGCAGGTAGGAAATAAATCTTCAGTAATAACATAATTGTTCCAAATAGTGATTGAGATTCATTGGGAAGTAGTAATAAATAAATAAATATATTTATAGCCAGAGCAACTTCACACATGAAATGTCTTTCTGACCCATGACTCCGTGGCAGAATTACAGATTTGTTTTCTGTATTCATAGAATCATAAAACAATTTGGGTTGGAAGGAACATTTAAGATCATCTAGTTACAACACACTGTGAAAGGCAGGGACATTGCCCTCTAGACCAAGTTGATCAAAGCCCTATCCCGACTGGCCTTGAACACATCCAGGGGTCATCCACAACCTCACTGGGCAGCCTGTTCCAGTGTCTCACCGCCCTCACAATAAAGAATTTCTTCTAATTCTAGCCTAATGTACCCTATTCCATTTTTAAACCATTTCCTCTCATTCTGTTGCTACATACCCTTATAAAATACCCCACCTTTACTATAGGACCCCTTCAGGTACTGCATGTGTGTCACACTACAAAACGAAGAACATCTGCACCAGATCATCTGCATGAATTGGCTAATGGTGGTGACTAGTTTGAAAAACAGTTTTTTGTAGCTAAGAATTTGCTCTATGAAATAGTGTTATTGTGCTCTTTGTATCTGTTGTAGTCTCCATGGAAATAAGTAGGAGGCATTAATTTTGGAGTAACCTACATAACTTCAGAGAGTAAGTTTCAAGGTGGGTGCTGGTATTTGTAGATGAGAACCTCTGCATGAAAATAGGTTCAAGTTCTTGGAAATTTGGTTATGATTTTCTCTTTAATTATTTCAGTCAAAGTTCTTGTAAGACAGTGGGATATGATCAAGATAATTTTCTTTATCTGAAAAGGTAAAAATCATTCTTGTTGCCTATATGTCATTCAGAATATTCCTTGTAATCTATTGCCCATCAGAACTGCGGCTTAATCATTGTGTTTCTTCTCCATGATATAGTTACCTTGTAACCATCTGTGGTATAGTAAATCTAGGTGGATACTTTCCTTTAGTAGGTAAAAGTACATTGTTAATTCGCTCATACAACTATAGAGTAATATTTTTTATATATAATTTCCTTCATTATCTCATGTTAAATACTGTCACTTGGTCTGCTGAGGGAGAAAGGTTACATCCGATTCCTCCGAGCTTACAGAGAATGAATCAAAAGAAATAAACTGGGGTTTTCACCATAAAGACTTCAGTCTAAACTTTCTTATCTCAGCAACATACTTTCCACTGGCTATAGACTCTAGCACAGAGAAAACAAGCCTATATATGTTTATCTATGAGATGTTTCTCCACAGTGATCAGGGGGAAAGAAAGGCTGGGAAGTCAGCAAAAGGGCAGAGTAGTGAATTATATATATATATATCATAGAATCATAGAATGGCCTTGGCTAGAAGGGACCTTATATATAGTTCTTCTATCCCCCTGTCATGGGCTGGATGCCACCCACCATAAAAGGCTGCCCAAGGCCTCATCCCACCTAGCCTTGAGTGCCTCCAGGGATGAAGAATGCACAGCGTCTCTGCATGCTTTTTTTTTTTTTTTTTTTTTTTTTTTTTTAGTTCAACAAAAACCGGCAAGGAGAAATTTTGCACATACCTAAAAGCTCACCTTTCAAGAACTGCATTCAGAAAGTAGCAACTAGTTCATATGATTAGACAGGAGGGATCTTTCTGCTGGAGGATAAGCATTTGAGAGGTTATTCCAGCTTCCATTTCCAATCTGAATCTCTAACTTCATACCTTGTGGTGTAGGAAGCACAAGGAGTGTGTTCCCAGATGCCTGATCTAATACTTGTTTTGTCTGGTCAGGGGAACTGCCAAAGCTGGCAACACTTTGTTATGGCCAGGGCACACTGTCAGAACAAATGCAAAATGTTTTATCGGGTTATGAAAACGTTGGTTGTCAGTGGGAGATATGATTATGGTGCACAGCACAACACAATATGTACAGGCAGAGTTTTTCATGGATGAGGGAGCTCATTTATATTGCAACCTTTGGCTGAATGATTCAGGAGATGGAATTCAGTGATGGGTGAATAAGGCATGTTTATAAAGGAAGGGACTGCCATGCCCTACATATCACTCTTGATGGTGCTGTTCAATAAGTACACACATGATGGTCAAGTTTTGAAAGGAAAGAAGAGGATTGTGCAGTAGTCTTGAAATAGCCAAGAGCTCGCCTTGCTGCAGTAAAATGAGAGGAGCAAACCCCCCAAAAGGGGGATAGAAACCTTTGAATCTGGAGGGAACAGGTTTCTACTTCTTCAACTAGCGTGATCCAAAATGGGAATAAGTGTTTCAATTACTTCTTAGGCTATGTTAAGGTACTGAACTGTTACAATTAAGAAAACCAACACAAAAAGAAACAAACAAAACCAACAAGAAAACAACAACAACAACAAAACCTACCACACAATTGCTTGTGATTCGATTTCAATCTAGTGTCTGTGAGATTCCTTACATCTGTGCCTTAGGCAATGTGATAACTGTTCAGACCAAAAACAAGCCATCAACAAACAATAGAGGATTTCTACCCAAAAGAGAGTCAGAGGAAGGGGCTCTCCCTTATGGTACAGAAGAATGGAAGGGCAAACAGCATAATAAGGTATCATCACATAGGTCTCCTTTCTGATCAGGAAACTGCTGAGTGGGAATCTCTCCTCTTGCAGGCTGAATTCCAACTATTTTCTCAATGAAAGTTAATTTAGCTTCTTCATTATATTGTTGACTTTTTAGTGAAATCCAAATGTTCCCCGATGATAAGACATTCTAACAAAGTACTTCACCAAGTTTGCATACTACACACTTCCTGTTTGAAATATAGCTCCTTTTTGGAGTCAAATCCTTTAACAGAAGCAAACCAGCTTCCTCTTTTTGATGTAAATCAAACAGAATAGAAACTGAAAAGGAATCAGTCATAAGTATTTACATCTCCTAGCTTCATCTTTCTCCATATTAAGCATTTTATTCCCCTCCCTTCATTTTATGTTCATACTAATTTCACCACCTGATACTGTATCTTTATTGAATTTCACAGTACTCTTCCATAAACCACTGGTTATTTTTGTACTATTTGGATCTCTGTTCAAGCTCTGCTCAGACAATGGATGTGGTTGAGCTTGAGGGTATGTAAATTACCTCTAGGTATCCCACTGGTGTGTCCAGAGAGGCAGAGAGAGGAAAAGCAGAAAATGATGCAAGGTGTGTTTTCACTTTGCAGCTGAAGTTAGTTGTAAATTGTATTGAGAACTTTTATGGAGAACTCAATCTAGTCAGAACATTTTTATCACCAAAATTCCAAACAATTTGTTCCGTTGGTGACAGTAAAAGGGCAAAAGGGATTATAACCGGTATCATTTCAGGGGTTATTGGAGCACTGCATTTTTCCTGTTATCTGCTTCTTGCAGGAGAAGTGTAAGTTTGTGATATCTGGAGGGAACTTTTTTTTCCCACAGGTCAATACTCAGCATCACTAACTCTCCACCCCAGTCCTTTGTAGACCGGTAGAAAATGGCCTCTAGTTTCTACCAGGAGAGCATCTTTATTTTTATTCACTGCTCACACAATAAGTTCCACCTTTATTAGTTTCATGCTGATCCTTTTTGCCTCCTCTCTTGCTCTCCCCTCAACACAGGATGTCTTAAAAGTAAAGAAAAATTGAGGATCCATTTGCCAAAAATAAAAATCAAACTTTGTTAGAGAAAATATATTGTTTACAGAACTGCATCTGTGCAAGCCTGAAATACTTGCCTACGTGCCCAGTTTCTTTTCCCCCCAAGTTTCTTCCCTAAGCACTAGCAGCAAAACTGTGTTTGTAAAATGGCTCCAACTCTCCATGCGGCAGTTTGAGCCCCAGGTGTCTTCCCTTCCTTTTCCCCCACCACACAGCCCTTTGTGTTTGTTTCAAATCCCTGTATGAATCTTGAAGCCTGGGATAGTTAATTAAATGAAGGAGGAGGACTAGGAGGAACACATCCAGCACTCTGTGGGAACCAACAGCTGCTCTCTTGGTGATGTCTATAAATTCCTGACTTTTGCCTTCCTCAGTCCTAAACATCTACTGTGTCCTTTGTTCCCAGTGGCAAAAGAAAGCAATATATACAATGTGCAAGGTGAACAGCAGAAGGTACATTCTTGTCAAAGGCATGAACTGCTAAACCAGAGAGACCTGAACATTTTGCTCTTTCATTGCACCAGATTTGTTTTCATCTTAGAAAGTCTCAATTTCTATTTCTCTGGCTGTGGAGTGACTTGGGAGTTAGAAGCAAGCAGGTAGGCAGAGGCTGCACATTTTACATCATATTTTTCCATCTTTCTTCATTCCAAAGAAAAGGAGATGTATTATTCTGTAGCAGATTTCACCTAAGACTTTTTTTTTTTTTTTTTTTTTTTTTTTTTTTTTTTCTCCAGAAGTTCAGGGAAGTTCAGTTCAGTTTCAGTAAATCTCTATGCAAATATTATTCTTTCATGATGAAAGTGGTCACAATGGACTTAGTTAAGTCACTTTCAAAATGTATTCTACTAAACTAAATTAATTCTATTTCACGTCTGCCAGCACCATAGGCAACACAGGGTATCCAAGCTAGCTTGAGTGCTGGAGGATGTGCAATCATATCATATGGTGTTCTGCCCCAGAGGCAGCTTCACTGTGAAACAGTGTCCCTTAACACAGACAAAAAGCTGTACGAGTATAGCAATATAACTTCTGATTTATAAGCCCAGCTGAAGCACTCTGTGTGGCATTACTTTGAGCAGAGAGAGATGAATACTCTTTATTTTAAGGAAGAGCCTCTACTGGTATTTAATGAAGTTTATCTCTGCAGTCCTCAAGCTCTGAATATTTGCTTCTCTGCAGTAATTGCTTCATTTCCATAGTGGGGAATGAGGGCATCACCCCAGTAAGAGACTGGCTGATTACACTCATCCAACTTAAATTTCAATTTAATTTTACAATCACTACTAATTTGAATCAACTTTCCTAAGTGTTCCACGATCCCACTATAAAAAAAAATAATAAAATTAATTTTGTGTTCAAATGAAACAACTTTGTTTTAGACAAAGTAGCCAATACTGACAACATATTGATCTTTGTACAGAGTGTGAATGAATCACAAAGTGGAATGAATAGGACAATTCTGTGGGGACAGAGCACAAGGATGCAATAGAAAGTTACTACCTTGATGAAAAATTAATGAGAACTAACCCCTTGTTCCCACTTACATCAACAGTAATGTAACAGTAATGCCATGATATGGCAATAACAAAACCGTTCTGTCAGGCGCTGCTAACATTTGAACATGGTTAGGCTGCTTGACATCTCTAGCTGGAGATAGTTAAAAGGCAGACCTTTTGTTGACACTTTGTTCTGAACTGGAAAACATTTCTCTTTTTAGAAATGTGACGTTAGAAGGATACAGAAATTAATTCTGAGAAAGTGTTTATGTTTGAAACAAACTTGTCATAGAGGGGCAAAGCTGAAGACCTCAGGTGGCTACATGGCAAGGAAACTAGAAGGCTGATGGCTTCCAGAAATCTCAGTACTTCTCAACTGCCTACTCGTTTCCAAGACCTCTTATAAAAACTTTTTCTTCTACTGCTTAAACACAAAACTTTTCACTTTCATTGCAGTCTTAGTGTATTTGTTACAAACCTCTTAGAAGACAGTAATAAAGATGACTCATATATCTACAGAGCAGTATATTTTAGAGATAAATTAAGAGAGAGATAGTTCATTATAAAACACCATACATCAAGTCTTCATAGGTTTTTAGGAATGTGTTTCATCAGGATTAGATAATTCCCTATATTATTTCATACAGCCATTTATGTAATTTATGTCTTATACCTGGACTTGTGCAAGGTATTTGACATAGTTCTGCAACACAACCTTGTATCTAAGTTGGAGGGATATGGATTTGAAGGCTGGACTGTTTGGTAGATAAATAATTGGTTGGACAGTCAGTCAGAGGGTTGTTATCAATGGATATATGACCAGGTTGAGGTTGGTCATAAGTGGTGCTCCCCAGGAGTCCACCTTGGGATCAGTACTCTTTAACATTCTCATTAGTGACACAGATGATGTGATTGAGTGCACCCTCAGCAAGTCTGCTGATGCACCCAGACTGAGTGGTGCAGTTGACACCACTGAAGGAAGGGATGCTATCCAAAAGGACCTGAGCAGGCTTAAAAACTGGGCCCACATGAACCTAATGATGTTTAGCAAGGTCGAATGCTGGATGTTGCACTTGGGTTGAGGCAGTCCCAGATACAAATAAAGGCTGGGAGAAGAACTCCTTGAGAGGAGAAAGACTTGGGGGCCCTGGTGGACTAAAAGTTGGATGTGTGAGAAGCGTGCACTGGAAGCCCAGAAAACCAAAGTAACCCATATGAGCTGAGTGATAAGTGTAGTAAGAAATGATCTCTAATTGAGAGACAGGATAACTTTAGAAAGATGGAAGAAACATGCTGTCAAACTTATCACATACACAGCTCTATCAGATTATTTTCTACTTCATCCATCTTAAAGCATAGGAAAGGCCTGAGAAAAGGAACAAACAGAAGCAGAAAAGAAAACAAGGACAAATAAATACAGATCTTTCACCGTTTGTAGGGGGTATGTCTTGGAAAATTCAAAGGCAGAAGAAAGCAAAACTGAAATCTCCTGCATACTTTCTCAACTGCAAGGGTAGATAAAGAAGAGAAAAGAGAAAATTGAATCTAAATCGAGGAAATAAAAAACAAAACATCTTTTCCAACTGTGATGGAAATGGATTTTGAAGCATAAAGCATAGGTAACTGAGCCTAACTGGACATCTGCATCAGGTGATGGTAGTTTGTCATAATGACTTAACTAATTCCAATGAGGGGAAGCTCACTATCATTTAAGAATGATGGGGAACAGGAAACAACTTACTCTCATCAAGCTAAAGTGGATGAGCTACAGTCAAGGCAAAATATTGCTTATCTTTCCTGGATATTGGAACTAGAACTGTGACTCAGTAAATATATTCTAGTTGCTTTTATTTTCCTTCTAGGCTGGGGTAACAATATCAGCTGTTTTATGCTTGTACAGAAATGTGGGCAAATCCACAGGGCAGCAGATCCACTAACTGGAGTCACCAACTAATAGAAATGAAAGGAGTATTGCTCAAAAAAAAAACCAAAAAAACCCTCAATCCAAAAGCCCAAAAGGAAGCTGGAGGCATTTGGCTTCTCTGTGCTCGTGCTGAGAGAATTTCACAGTGTTGGTGTGTTGCTGGATTATGTGAAAACCACCCCTCACACCTGCAGTTCAACATCGCTCCCTGGTGCAGCAGCTGCGAGAGCATCATAGCTGATGCAATTCTTCAGGCTTATGCAGTATTAACACACTGTTTCATATTTTTAAATTAAACAGTCTTAGAGCTTATCTGCCCAGCTAACATGCTACTAAATGGTGGCATTAACAAATTTCTCTGCTTCCACTCCTGGAATAGGCATTATCCACTAATTGCACAATAGCTTTAGCACAGCTGCTCTGGGTGTATGCGTGCCAAGGTACTCAGAGATGTCCCTGAGCAGAGCGGGGCCCAGGAGATGGCACTCTTTCATAGCTCTTGTGCGCACCTGGTACCTGCTGTTGCTTCTAATACAGCAGTCAGAGTAAATAACTTTCCTTCAGAAGTGATAATTTTCTGGTAAAATGATCAGCAATTGGAATTCTGAGTTAAGAAGTGTTAGTGGAAAAATACTAGAGCAGGCTGAAGCTTTACCTTCTGATGCCAGTGTGTGAAAACTTTTTCCAGTCTAGCTGAATCAATTCCTTTGCTAACAAGTGGTGTAGAAATAGCTTTTTTTCTCTCTATTGGCAAATAATTTCCTCAGCTGCTAGCTTCAGTTCAATGCCCAGGGTTGGCTGTTGCAAAAATATTCTTGCAGATAAAAGCAAAATGTAATCCTTGGACTGCCACATAAGACACACATAGAGAGATAACAGTTAAGTAAAAGTTTATGTTGTCTGATTCCCCTGTGCACCATTACCCAGGGCTTAGTGGGATTTAACCAGCTAATCCCCATGTTGGTTGTGTTATCGAGCCATTACAGGGAGTGCATTCAGGTAGGGCTGTCAGAGCAGAAGATAAGGCACTTGGAGAGCGCAAGAGCCAAGCTCCTGCCCACAGGTAAATACAGCATCTGGGGACCTGGGGAAAAGCACTTTCAGCAGTGGGTAGTGAATAAGGTAGCAAAGAAAGAACAATACCATGGCTGCGCTAGCCTTGAGCATCCTCACCAGCACACCCAGAGGACCATGAAAACATTTGTAGAGTCCCCAGGGCATCACACACACGCCTGCAGTTTTCTGCCCTTCCTCTGGGGGCTGAGCACTGCAAATCTTCATTGAAAGCCTAGCTGTTGTCACTCTCGTCCCACTGGCTGGGGCAGGCTATTGCCAAGGCTTAGGAGGGTAGGTGGAGGTGGGCCTCCAATACAGCCCTGCCAGGCATTTTCCTCACAAACAACAAGCGTATACCAAGGGCAACAGCGTATACCAAGGGCATTCAGAACCACCCAGGAAGCTCCGTATGAGTTCATCACCCAGGAATCTGTCTTTCCCTCAAAGACATCTTGTTCAGCTTCAGAAAAGTCTTCTCAGGCAGGCAAGAACAGAAGGCAGGCATTACAGAAGAAAACATGAGAGAAGAACAACAAAACATCAAAACAAACAAAATCCGATTTCTTTCCATTTGGAAAAGAACACAAATTCTCCTTTGCTAATTGCAGATCCTGAGTTCATCCTGTACCTGTTACTTCATTAGACCACTTTTTTTTTTTTTTTTTTTTTAATTTCAAACAGAAGGAAAATAGTCCATTGGGATACAAGTCTTCCCTTTGGGTCAGTTTCCTGTTTTGTATCCTGTTAAGTGATATAAAGGTGTTAATTATTCTCCCTTTAGCCTCTGAAGCTATTAAAAATATCCTTTAAAGATGGAAGCTGGACCTATTCTTTGCCCACTACCTGCTCTTAACCTACGTGCTCATATGCTATGTCAGCTGATGCTCCATCATGTAACAGAGAATGGTGATAATATACATCCAAAAAGCTGAGTGATATAACACTGACAAAAATGCTTTCTTGGGCTTTGCCAATAGTTTTCTAAAACCACGGTGTATAATTGCTCCTGAATTTGTGAGTCTTAATAAAGAAAAGTTCATTGCCTTTTTCTGTTATTTCCCAGGATTTGCCATTGGGCTGACATGGTTGTCAGGCTTGTTGACTGCACATTTAGGAATCAGATATTCAAACACTGACAGAGACAGGCAGGGACAGGCATTTTCTTCCATCCCATTACTGTCCATCTCTATTTGGTCTTTCTAACTCTTTCCCATCAGGGTGCAGTGAGGTGTCTCCTGAGCCATTACTTCTTGAGGCTGTGCAGACCCAGCCTTCTCAGCTTCTCTTTCTGAGTCCATAAACCACATAAGCCTTGTGAAAAACTCAATTAACAGTTCCTTGCCTCTGTGTCCACTGACTTTCTTATCTCTGTTCCTGATTTACTCCCCAGTATTTCTTCTGGAGCACCTTGCCTTGATAATCACAGGCTGCAAAATATGCCCTTTAAAAGGTAACTGCAATTTGAGCAAGAGCAAATGCATCTTGGGAATGGTAATATGATGGCAGGTAATGCCACCAGGGAATCTAACTTTCTGTGGTTAAATTCTTAAAAGTTTCATAGAAACCACTGCAGTTTTGGTATTATTCCTGCTAAAAGAGCATCTCACCTACAAACAAACCAGCAAGAACAAAAACACCAATCTACTGAACATGTGTAATCACTAATTTGAGTCCCTTAGTTAATTTCTACTAAAATTAGAAATTCATTTGCATAAAGGATCTTTTAATGAACCTCCACAAACTAGAATATCTCTCTGATTAACTCAGTGCCTATAAAAATAACAAGGCAAGTTTTGGAGTTATTTGCTCACATCCATACATCAATTATGCTTGCAAATCTGAGACTACATAACATTGCTCATATGTGCCAGAAAATTCAGAAAAGTTAGATATTAATAGGCAAATGGTATTAAAGCTCACCTTGATTTTGTACTTTACTGTTGTTTCAGAAATAATATGTGAAAATAATACTGGGGAACAAAGTTTGAAAATAAAAATTCACACTTTGCCCAAAGAGCTTCCAGGTAGGAAGGCATGAAGGGGCTGGAAACTGTGCAGGGAAGCATGGTAGGTTTTGGCCATCAAAAGGCATGAGGTGGTGAAAAGTGTTCCCTTTCTCTGAAGAACACCTGGGCATATTCATTTCCCTCTGCAGTCTTTCTTTGGGACTCAAACAGATGGGTAACAGAGGAGCAGATTTCAGAAAACTTTCCATAGGTAGACTGATGCTGAATTCCCAGTGTAGAGGGGTTTTGGCTGTGTACAAAGACCTGGAGTCAGAGAAGTAGCCTCACACAAGCACTACACTCCATCGCATATTTGATCTTTTCTCAAGCTTCTCACAGCTTTTCCTTCTGCAGCAGGGGTGGGTTGGGCATCTTTCTAGCTGACCTGGAGCTAAAGCTGCTGTGTAGATTTGTGTAGAAGTCTGCAGCCTCCGGGTGCTTCACAAGTTTGAGTGGAAGACAAATCTGCTTGTAGCACTAGTCTTGGGACACATGTTGGAGACCTCCAGCCTTAAGACAGACTTAAGACATGGTCCACACCCTTTCTAGATCAAAGCTGGACCTCTACTGCTGTCAAGTTATGCTTCTAGAATAATACTGACCCACCACTAAGATGCTTCTGATGTTCTTCACGTTTCGAGGTTTATTTATTTGAAGAAGGCAGCACTCAGACAAGTGAAGCAACATAGCACAAAGATATAGTTCCTCACCTTCACTGATTTAAGCTGCATGGTAAGAGCTTTCTATGAGTGTGGGGTCTGGAACACAGGCCATATGAGAAGAGGCTGAAGGAGCTGGGAATGTTCAGCCTGGAGAAGAGGAGGCTCAGGGGAGACCTTATTGCTCTCTATAACTTCCTGAAGGGAGGTTGTAGTGAGCTGGGGGTCAGACTCACTCTCTTCTCTTGTGTCATTAGTGATAGGACCAGAGGGAATGGTTTCAAGCTGCAGCAGGGGAGATTAAGGCTGGACATTAGGAAGTATTACTTCTCAGAAAGGGTGGTCAGGCACTGGCATGGGCTGCCCAGGGAGGTGGTGGAGTTGCCAACCCTGGGGGTGTTCAAGAAACAATTGGATGATGTGTTGAGGAGCATGGTTTAGTGGGAGCTATTGGTAATAGGTGAACGGCTGGACTGAATGGTCTTTTAGGTCTTTTCCAACCTTGGTGATTCTATGATTCTATGATTAAAAGAAATGGCTGTTAGCATTGTTAGTGTTACTCAGCATCTCGTTCCCTGGCAAGGCATTACCATTTTCAGCTGAACAACTCTATGCTGTGATCTTGGAATTACAAAATCTTAACGCCCTCAAAGACACTCATCAAAATATTGTTGATTATTGGAGCCCTAGTTTAAACATAATTAATAATCCCTTGAAATGACATCTTTCCTTTGATATCCCCTCTTTCAAAATGTTTAACTGATGCTATGTCAGCCATGGGTCTTCTAATTACAAAAGCTGGCAAAGATTAACACACTCTTCCCCTACTATCTCACACAGCTGGGCCCCTTAACAGCAGCAAGAAGCCAGGAATGAAGACACACTAATAAAAATTCCTACCTGCACTTCTTGAATATTTCATGCATTACAGCTAGATGAAGTCTATTTCCATACAATCACTGGGTCCTTTTCAAGCTTCTTTTCAAAATCACTGCAACCAATTCTTTTGCAAATCAAGGCCTGCCTATGGAAAGTCTTCCTGAAACTGCTCATCCATTACCCAAACAATTTTAGAGGCCTACATTTGTAATAATCCCCCAAATTCACAGCTGCATTTATCTCAGAGCTTTTATCACTGCTTAGAGAATAAAATCTTAAAGTGTATGGGACCTTACATTTGAAGGTCACTTTCTAAAAGCCTATGAAGTATACATGTGAAAGATGGCTCTTAAAAATTTCCTCTCTTATGCCAGAATGGCTTCAGCTACATTAGATAATTAAACATTGTGCAATGAATACAACACATACTTCACAGATAAAATTTATCTGTAAACAAAATATAGGACCATCTGACTAGTATGTAATGAGAAGAAGAAATCGAAAATATCCACGCAGTTTAAGAATCATGCTTGACAACAGAGAAAAGTGATCTATTACCAATTCACATACATTGCACACTAGTCTACCCACTCCCTACCTCCCCCTTCCCACCCGGTTTAGCAACTTTTGCTTTTTCACAGAAAAGCAAATAAAAACAATAGTGGGAAAACAACAACAACACAGAAACATAGAAATAAATAAGAAGCTAATACTGATAAAACAGTCCTGATGACTCTTCCTGCTGCAGTGCTACAGACAGACAATATATGCTTGGAAACTGAGAGCATCCTCACTCACCAGAGTCTAGCTGCCTGAGTTTGGGTCACTGACAGCTGGACTCTCCAAATAGTCAGGGTGTTTCAAATCAAACATAACTTTGTTATAGAATCATAGCATCATTAAGGTTGGAAAAGACCTCTGAAATCATCTAGTCCAACCACTAACCTATCACACCAAACCCCCTAATCATGTTCCTCAGTGCCACATCTACACAGTTCTTGAACACCTCCAGGGATGGTTACTCCACCACCTCCCTGGGCAGCCTGTGCCACTGCATCACCACTCCTTCTGAGAATAAGTCTTTTTGTAATATCCCAGCTTAAACCTCCTTTGTTGCAACTTAAAGATACTCCCTCCTGCTTTACCACTGTTGCCTGGGAGAAGAGGCTGACCCCCACCTCACCATACCCTCCCTTGAGGCAGTTGTAGAGAGTGATTAAGTCTCCCCTGAGCCTCCGCTTCTCCAGACTGAACAACCCCAGCTCCCTCAGCTGCACCTCATAAGAGTTGTGCTCCAGATCCCTCACCGGTTTAGTTGCTCTTTTTTGGACACGTTCCAGGGCCTCAATGTATTTCTTGTAGTGAGGAGCCCAAAACTGAACCCAGTACTCGAGGTGCGGCCTCACCAGAGCTGAGTACAGAGGTACAACGACCTCCCTGCTCCTGCTGGCTGTCCTATTTCTGATACAAGCCTGGATGCTTTTGGCCACTTGGGCACATGGCTGGCTCATGTTCAGACTGCAGTCAACTAACCCTCAGAGACTTAAAACATACCTCAGAAAACAGCTGGTAAGACACACTACCCAGGGAGCACAACTGAACTACTATTGCTCAACAGGAGCTAAAGCAGTCTGAAGAAGCAAACAAAGTCCCCACAGCTTGATAATGGAGACCTTTGCAGGAAGTGCTTTAGACATTTGCAGTGACAAAGTCATTGATGAACCATGGAATGGAGTATTGACTAGGAATGGGGTAACTTACCTGCCGTATATGATATACAGTAAGTATATTTTCATATAATAATGCATTTCATGAATAGCCTATTTTTATGAGAACCATTCCTTGGCAAAGCTGAAAAAATGGTTCCTGAGCTTACTTTTAACAAACCACGATTGATGGGGAAAAAAAATGCAATTGCTTATCCCATTTTCACTGAATATCTTTTTGTTTTGTTTTGTTTTGTTTTTCTTCAGAAAAAAAAAAGGGAAGGTGCCCATATGTGTTCAGTAAAAGCTAAACTGCAACTATTCCAAGGGAGTTTAAAATCTTTCCTTAGGAACCATCTGGGGCAGCAAGCGCTTTCTACACCACATCCATCGTCATGCCTCTTTCACCACTGTACCTTATCGCAGTTCAGCTGTGGGGCAGTCAGTTGTTAGGAGGCAGCAGTGGGGTGTGTGCTCCCAAAACACAGTACACACGCAGGCCACCAAAGGAATGAAGTGCTTTCCAAAACTCTCTCTTGTGTCACAATTAGGGGACAACTCAATAGAAAGAAACAAAGGAAAATAGTGTTTTCTGCGTGACAACAACATTTCTAGGAGATTCTGGTCTTTTTCATTCTCAATAAAAAGTGTAAAAGCAAGGAGATAGCTTTGTTGAACTGTTTCCATCTTTTATAGTTAAACTCCAGTTTCTGCTGTATGACACAAAATATTACTTCTTTGCAAATAACTGCACTTCAAAAATATTAGAACTATCTGCAGATAAAATAATTTGAAAGCAATGGAACAATTTCACATCTGTTGAGCAGGCTTGGCATTTACTTAGCTTTCATGCAAGATCTTTCAGCTGTCTCTCTGACACATGGTCTTTAGCTTAAACAACTTATAAACCACTCATAATAAAAGTGATGTTTTTCTGCTAAGTGTACTGCAAGCAAATGGAACATATTTTTCCTGTGCTCTGTCTGGGCAGAGAAAAGAGGTGAAGATGCTTGTGCCTCATTGTGCAGTTTAACTAGCTCAGAGCATTATTGGGTTTTATTCATTTTTTATTATGTTTTCTGAAAAATCATCTCTGAAGATTGATGTTTTGTACCCACCTCGCTGAAAAGCATGCAAATAGCACTGATTATCTGGGCTAAGTCAAAACACTGAGATTCAAGAGAGCTCTTATTCACTCTAATAAAGCCATGTTCTGAGGCTATATTTAATTACCGAGTCTTTAAACCCTCAGCAATCATCATTGATTCTCTTTGTGTTTCAGCTGTTGTGGCAAAGAGGTATTTGGCATTTCCACTTCTAAAGCCTATTACCTGAGAAACATCTTTTAAGGCGGCAATGACATGTTCATTCTTCTTGAAGCATTTTCCATTGCTTTCTCTGAGAAGATGACCTCATCTCCAGCTATGAAGTTTTTCAGAATTTTTCAGTGGAGTCACTGGTAGTCCTATTGTCATCACTGTGCTTTGCAAATAGTGAAATACTTGTTATCAGATCATTTAATACTTGATTTTAAAGAGGTTATTATGGTCCCAGTGGAAGCATTCACAACATGAACATGAGATCTGAAGTGAATTCAGCTTCCAGCAGCTCCCACCCATGTCACCTTCAGTGGCAGCCCACAGGCAACTCACAACAAGGCAGAACCAAACATACGCAGAAGTGAATTACATGATAGTGCCCAAAACAACAAAACCCTATACAGCCCCTTATATTACAGAAAAGAAAGCTCTCAACTCATAAAGATTTTCAGTTCCCCCTTTACTCTCAGCTGCTTGAGTTATTGGGTAGCCCCATTAGCCTCATTTCTGCATATTATGATTAGGCCCAATTAATATTTTTGTAGATGAATCACATGTGTCCAGATTGGATGATCCTTTCCTGCGCCTGCACTGGCAACATCAGTATTTTCTTCTAAGCCTTCAACAAAGGCAGTGAATCTAAGTGTCAAACATGAATTTTAAAGCTGAATGTTTAGAGCATCGTGGGACAGCTGCCATCAGGAAGCCCACCAAGGTCAACTAAAAGTATTCCTTCATCTGTATTCATAGTACTCACATAGTCTAATGTTCTCACTTCTCGTGTGTGTGCAGTCAGGCTGTGTCCTTTCTGCAGCATTTGAGCCTGAGTAACTAAACTCCTGCCAGTTTTTACAGAGAGAAAACAGAAGCCAAGACTCTCTTGAATCCCCTTATTCTAGTATGGATGAAGAGACAGCGGGAGCAGCACATGGCAGAAGACTGTCTGAGATAAAAATCCTCTAGTTACTTGCAAAGCACTGTGGCATCACATGAGCTAAGCACATGCAGGGTTTGCTGCAGTGCTTCTGCTGTATCTACACTAACAGGTAAGTTCAATTTTACAGGGTCACTGACCAAGCTCCAAGAGTGTAAGACTAAGCACTCTTAGACTAAGAGTTTTTGTTTAGGCTTTATCTGTTCATCCATCATGCAGTTTCTTCTTCAGCAAGAATTTTTGGAGATGTAGGCAGAAAGAGGCAGAGCTTTTTCCTTGCCTCAGACTACGAGATGTAAAAAGATATATACAGATTTATATATTTTCTTTTACATTACAACTAAAGAGCCAGTGTATATCTATGTGGGTTTTTTTTTTCTTTTTTTTTTTTTTTTTCCACTCCTGTTAGTGTCAATTTTATAGAATCATAGAATGGTTTGAGTTGGAAGAGACTTTCAAGGCCATTTACTCCAACTTCTCTGCAATGAACAGGGACACCTACAGTCACATTAGGTTGCTCAGAGCCCAGTCCAGCCTGATCTTGAGTGCCTGCAGGGGTGGGGCATCCGCCACCTCTATGGGCAACATGTGACAGTGCCCCATCACACTCTCTTTAAAAAACTTCTTCCTTATGTCCAGCCTAAATCTCCCATTTTTTAGTTTGAAACCAATTCCCCTTGTCCTATCACAGCAGACCCTTCTAAACAGTCTGTCCCATTCCTTCTTATAGCCATCAATAGATACTGAAGGGCCACTATCAGGTCTTCTGGAAGCCTTCTCCTCTCCAGGCTTAACAGCTGCAGCTCTCTCAGCCTGTCCTTGTTGGGAAATTTTTCCATAATGCAATATGTGAAGAAGCATCAATTGTTTTAATTCTAGTTCAAACAGCAACTCCGTGTCTAAAGTTTCCATATGAACTGAACCTTTCAGTGAGAAAGCAGAAGACAAAAGGAACTAGGTGCAAGCACTAATAAATCAATCCACCAAGATCAAGTACAAAATAAGAGGAAACAGCAAGCAACAGCAACTAATTAGAAAGAGATGTGAACAACCAATAAGAGGATACTCTTTTGTGTCATGCACTTTTTGCGAGGTCTTTCATAAATTACATTATTAGCACAATGCAGTGAACACTCCCAGTACTTCCCATGTTCAGGTCCTGCTGTGATTTTCTCCTCATTCTGAAGCTTCAGGCTGCATGAGCTGCAAGAGGTTACTGCACTCCTGCACACAGACCTGCAGAGTCCTTTGCCTGAAGAGCTCAGAGTCTTTTTTTCTTACAGCAAAGAAGATCAAGGATAGGTATTTGTGGAAATGGTTTACAGTCTCAGCTTATGTGACTGGAAATTTGGAAAACATTTTACATTGCCTACTTGTTCAGTTTTCCAAGCGTGTATCCTGCTCTGGTTTATAAACAATGCAAAATGTAAGTGCAATAAAAATATAAGAAATTTCTTGATAAACTGTGAAGGACAATTGTTTTGCTATTATTTAGCCTTTTAAGATCCCTCAGATTTTCAATCCAGCACATAAATAGTGGCACAAGGAGTCTGATATCTTTATTTTTGGTCTGATTTTCCCTATTACAAATGTAAATGAGATAGGACTATAGAAGAATTAGTAAAGATAGCAAGATACAAAACTAAGAAACATTCAGGCAAATTCATTATTGATTTAACTGTGAATGGAAGAATCCTATAATCAGATTGCCATTCTCTTCACTGAAATACAGTCTGAACAGAGACTTTAAGATTTAATGTAAAAGGCTAGCACCAGATGATAACTTTTCATCACAAGAAAGCTGTTTCATTTGCTTATGATAGCTGCAACGTAGGTTTGTTAATTTTATTCAGTTCAGAGAAAAAAATAGTGCATTATTTCAGAAAATGCTGGAAAGCACAGTCCAGCCTTCTCGTTTTGCCTACTGAGCTTTTGGTAAGGGACATGAAAGTGGGAAGTTACCCCCCCCTCCAAAAGTAGGAAGGGACTGGGGCTGCCGCATCATACAGAATGATGTCTGAATCTCTGCAGTCTGTGTGGGTTAAGGACTTGGTATTGTCTGGTTCTGAAGTGATGAAGCACTGTGTGGGGAAAAAGGTTTGAAAGGTCCCTGAGGTGATGGTGGACCTGTGAGCTGGGGAGATGGACCAGTGCATCACATCAGTGGTATGAAGTCTGGCTGGCATTTTAGAAATGCTTGGGAGCACTGTAGTTATCTCCAAGATATAAACCAATACAATTTTCAGTCTGATTTATGTACTCATTCTGAACCTTAATTACGAGAAGCATAGCAATAAGTCACTTTGTTCTGACCAGGCCTTTCTCCTTAAGCACACCAAAGCAGCATGCATTTCATGATCAATCAAAGTGTGTACTTACAGCACACAATGGGAGGTGGTCTCCTTTTGCTGTGACAGAGCAGAGGCTGAAAAATTGTACTTTTCAGTCGATAAGTACCAACTTGTCTTTGTGTTCAAAAATCAGAGTCTCAGCTGGGCTCTTTGGATGGTTTGGGGCCTTAGGGTTTCTCTTGGGCCATTTTTCAAACTTTCATCCTCAGTCACAGGAAAGAAAAATCTTACTGTTCTCAAATAAACACAGATCCTCCCCCAGAGTTTCTGTCTTACTTAGGAAGTAGACTTTATGAAACAAAACAGATGACAGAATATTGTGAGAGATGTGACATTAGAGCTACACTACCCGTAGGAAAGAAGCTTGCAGGAGTGGGATAAGAACTGACTAACAGTGAAAGCTGGAAATGGTGAGCACCTGCTTGTCTTAAACACCATGTTGACTGAACACAGTCTTGTACTATACAGAGATAGCTGGCCCAGCAGTGAAGGAGCAGGATAGCAGTGCAATAACCGTAGCAGATGTGTGGCCTGAAAATCAGCAATTTAATCCAAGAAGGACATGCCATCACAAAGGCTTTTTCCAGGCTTTTGGCTACCTCCAGTCTGACTGGGTATCAGTATGCAGTAATGTACAGCCCAGCCTGCCCCTTTCTCCCAGAGACCCAAAAACACACATTTAATGAGAACAACAAGTACTCACTCTCTGTGTGGAGGTGAAAAAGATCTGGTAGTGTGACACACTGAGGTGTTTGATCCTGCTGCCCAGATGAGTCTCCTTTCAGGTGTAATGCATTATCAACCCATGATAATAGATAAGTACATCATTTTCAAGGGCTGAGGTCACTTTCTTTCATGTTTCCCACTTCATGGGAACAAGGGACCATTCCAGCTACAGGACTGGTTTTAATGGCAACTTTAGTTCCTACTTATCAACGTCTTGACAGTTGTCAAAACTGCATTGGCGCAGTTCTTCACTGAAAAAACTTGAACTGTAATTCAGCAACATCTTGAAAACTGATATGTGTATCAAAATTTGTTTGATTCACTTAAGATCATTTTTGCAAATTCTAGAGAATGTATCAATAAAGCTTGAAGTCATTAAGTTAAAAAAGAAACACAGAAACTTCTCGGCCATTATCATCAGCTAATTACTGAGGGTTCATCACTTACCAGAGCTGTGCTTCCTGTAATACAAATCTGAGCAACAGTGAATGTTTTGAGCTGGCTCTGGATGACCCTGCATTATCTGTGGAAGGGGAGAAAAGGGAGCAAGGACACAAGTCTGGCTTTTATGGTCTGCTTGCCCTGCTGATAAGTATTTTGACGATTAAGTCCCTTCAGCACATCCTTTGGGGTCACTGAAAAACTTAGGACACAACTGCCATGATGAATATGATTAAAATATATTTACAATACATTTGGAAAGCAAATCTCTTTATTAATCCACATTTTTTATTTCTTCAAAATCCTTCAAAAAATTATTTTCTTCTGGGAAATTGTCTTATGTGTATTATACAGAATGTAAATTACTTCAGTATCTTTTTAAACTCTGGCAAAGGATTGAAGTAGGAAAAAGTGATGTGAAAGCATCTTTGTATTTGTTTGATCTTACAGATGCTAATTTACTTGCTTATCTTGTCCCCAGGTGTTGCCCTTCCAGTCTGATATCTTACCCCTAACATTCTGGCTCACCTTCTCCATACTCTCCAGTTCCTTCTCAGCAGTACAAAGGGGCAACACATTTTAAACAAAACTCTTTTGACTTCAGTGGAACTGTATAGGCTGATGTTCTAAATATTTGAATAAGTTGTTTCAATTAACTCAGCTTTTCCCCCTGCAAATAAAACCCCCTAATCAAGGATTACAGATACCAATCCACTCAATTTCAACATTTTCAAAATGAAAGAAACTTATCTTACAGTCTAAAATGAAGGTGTTTTTTTTGTTGTTGTTGTTGTTTGCTTGTTTTCCTAGAAGATTTTAGTCAAGAAAATTCCTGAAGTTAAAATAGCTCAAAGCAAATGAAATTATGTTAGGAATAAACATTGTTAAGCAACAAATACAAATCTCTTAACTCTTCTTTCAGTTTGGATTACTGAAATCATTTGCTGACCAAAAGGTTGATTTTTTGCAAGCAGGAAATGAAAAACAAAACAAACAAAAAAACCAACTTTTTTGTATAGTTGAGTTGAAGCACACAACAATTCGATAGGTGGACTGCATATGTCTATGGCAAGAACTGAGGCTAAGAGTGACGATCCCTTACAAGCTCAATATATCAGAGAAGTACAGAGGTGATTTTTTTTCATGCAGAAAAAATGTTTATGCAATACATAGGAGACCGCTATCTCATTTTCCAATGCTTTGGATGCTATTTTTTCTATGCAATCTAGAGTTTAAAAGCAAAGCGTTTACCTTAGTAAAGTTAATATTGTTAGTCCAACAAATGGCTTACTTTTGCACTAGATAATACGACTGTTAGCACTCTCCAATGATCTCCTCTAAATCCTTCGTGTTCACAAGCTTTGCAATGCTCTCTCCTTGCCAAACTGGGTGTTTGTGTGAGAGATTCAGAGCTGGACAATACCTGCCAGCAGTTGAGCTCTGGCTACAGCAACCTCTTCAGCTGTGGCAAGGATGCCAGGCCAGACTGTGAATGCTTCTACCTAAACAGAGGAAATCTCAATATGTAAAAATAGGAAAAGTTTGGAAACTGAAGGGGATTTCAATCTTTTCATGGCTTATATGACGGCCATGCCACACCTACAGAAGAGGTCATAGATAGTGTCCCTGCTTAAATGCCAATGAAGAGAAAATACATTCTGTTTTAAAAGGTTAAGTGGAAATGTCAGTCTGATTGACCAATGTTTTTCAAACAGAGACTCAGTACCTGGTAGAAGAACCAAAACTGGCTTTTACACTTTGTTAATTTCTGTGTTTTGGACAGCAGCATGCCTGTATGGGCAAAGAGCTTTTCCCCCACCCCTACTAAGTGCAGTGGTGACAGCTGTCTCTGAGGGACTGACACCTTATCTTTAGTGCTCCAGGGGAATATTAGCCACAGCACTGGCCATGTTAACTTACAGCATGAATCTGACTAATAGTTTCCATGTGAAGAATTATCAGAAGGCCTGCTGGCCCCATGTGCTTTACAGTCACATATTTTAGAAAAACCTTTGATATCATCTCTCTAGGCATCCTTCTGGATATATTCTCCAACAGTGGGTCGAACGGGTTCATGGAGTTTCTGTGCTGGGAGAAGAGCTTGATTGATGGAAGAGTTCTAAGTGTTGTAGAGCTACATGTGGCTAATAACTGGTTTGACTGTGGTTAAACACTGAAATGGGTTTCCTACTGAGGTGGTTGATGCCTCATGCCTGTCAGTTCTCAAGAGCCACCTGGACAATGCTCTCGATAATATACTTTAAATTTTGCATAGCCTTGACATGACCAAACTTAAGATCATTGCCGGTCCTTTACAAAGGAATTGTTTCAACGATTCTAATTCTAGTTTGATACATCCAGTGAACTGTACTTGGGTCATGGTGAATTGTGACCAAGAGACCAACAGGTTGCCTTTGACTTAATACTGCAAAAGATCTCCCTATGAGATAGTCTCATCTTCTTTCCATTCTGTACAAAGCTTGTGTGTAGAACAGAAATTTATTTGAAAAAAATGGTTGATATACTTTTTAATTTTTTACCTCACTATTATTGAAAATACATTTAATAATCCATTACAGAATGAAAGTTTTTTCTTTTCTGCAGAGTATCTACATAATGCACATTTGTTATCAAACAAAATGTAGGAATCAGGAGTAATTCTTTCTTAATTAATTACATGTCTTTGGCAGCTTTTTTTCACACTCTAGTCAACTCCCAAATTGTTAAGACAAATTATTCTATGCTCAATTACGGTACACACCCCAAGAAATAAATTTCATTAGCAGGTATGCATTCTAGTCTTGTGTGAGAGGACTTGAATGGAAGCAAAAAGAGGAGATGAGATTTTTCTGGTAAAGAACACAACTCATGTTTTTGTCAAATGTTTTATCTTTCCTATAGACGTAAAACTTCTATCTCTCAATTTATTTTATTTTATTTTTTTATTCTAAAATTAGGTTCATATTGTTGATCTAAGATTTCCAAATAGACAGAGTATACTGCTATTAGGCCAGATATTTCAACACTAAAGATAACTATATATCAAAAAAAAAACCCTGCATTATTTGATTTCTGAGGTCATTTTCTTGGTTTGTGCCAAGCTTTCATATTTTCACCTAGCTGCTTGGCTTAGCAGAAAACATCACTGATCACAAGAAAAGGTCAAAGTAAGGCTGATGTCTTCAGTCTAGTTGAAAGTACCAATATTTCCCTTGCAAAAAATATATATTTTATGTTGTGTCCTCCTAATCTTTACTGTCACTGAAAATACACATACATATTTTTCCTTTAGCATGGAAGCATACTGTAAATAAACACGTTCTTGTATGGTCAGCTGCATGAATTGCATTTATTTGTTATTTCAAATATTCTGCTTGCATTCGAATATTTACTGGTTGGAGCTAGCTGTGGTTGCTGAATTTTTTAAATTTAATAGAAGCAGCTGAATACAACAAAGCCTCTCTGGGAAGTGATACCTTTACATGCACTGCCGCAGAGCAGCCAGCATTGCAGCACCATCGTTACCATCCCATAACAAATGCTTCCCACGTCTCATGATACTTCTGATGAGACCAGTTCTGAAGAAGGAAGTTCCCATTATCTGACACGCAGAATTAATGCTCTCCATTTACAGGCTGACCCCATATGTTGAGGAGCATTGTATAATGCATGATACTGCATAATTGAAGCAGTAACGCTGGAGCAAAAAGTATGGACAAAAATAAGCCACTTTTAAAGGGAAAAAGCTCTTTCAATTTTGTTTCTGTCTCTTTTCTTATAAATATGAACTAAATTTCAAAAGCCTCCCACACTTGCTCAGTTTATTATACCAATTACGGAAGACTACATCTAGCTATGTACTAGGTTATGGATTTGCCAGAAAACTGTGTGGACCTGTTAGGATATAGATGTTCAATCTCTTGGCTTGCTTGGGTCCTGCTTGTCCTGGGCCCTGTATACATAGGTCATTTGGAAAGCCATTCCTCTTACTTCCACTGAAACTACAACAGATACAAAGAACAAATTCTCAGCTACAAAAACTAAACTCCTGAATACTCTCTATTTTTCATAGACTATGTTACAAGACATGAACCAAACACTGGAGAGAAATCCTAGAACAAATTGAGATGGCAAGCATCCTGTAATTAAAGTTTTGTACCCAATACCAGAAGCTTTTTCAGTTCTTAGTGCTCATTGAAGGTCACTCCACTAACACAGCATACTTTCACTCTTCTCACACATAGCCATCTTGTTAGGGTTAAATTTCACTTCTCTACTGAGAGGAGGGAAATGTATACAAAATTTTATGTTCGGTTTATGCAGTCCAAAGTTGTTGGTTCAACCCACAGTTGTAGTAAAAATGCATAATTTATAAATATATGGTGAGGCAATGCTAAAATAAGTATATATTATATTTTGGCTCCTCATAACTTTGTGTAAATATATATTCTACTGTAGGCAATAGCATTGCATTTTATGCATTTAAGGAATCTGCCTATAGCACATCCAAATGCCACATGCTGCACAATTTTAACACTGAAAAATTAAATGAATATGCTAATGAACATTTTATGAATTGCACTGTGATTTTCAAATCTTTGTTTAAATGTAGGCCACGGAATCTTCATTTTATTGAAGTTGTACAGTACACAGTGTAAGAAAAACTGCAGAAACAGGACTTGCAAAACAATCTCTTCAACACCCTCAACATTCTTCTGTTCCTTTCACAGCTCTGTAAGTTCTATAACTTACCACAGCAGTTTCTTTTAGTCATATGAAGTCAGGCAAAGCTAGCTTTTCATCTGTTATAACATGAACAGTTAATTTTCTATCATGAGTATGCATTGGAACTCTTCATTTTTAACTATATGGAAATTCCTTACTCTTTACATTGATATAGCAGATGTTTTGATTATTTTTATTTTTAATTTATAAGTGTTGAAATGTTTTATATCTTTTAATTTTTAAAGAATAAGGTTAAATAATTGTAGACTTCAGAACTACATTCATAAGTTCAAAAAGTAAAGATATTTTTCTCTAAAGTTATTGATGATTGTAACATCAGGGTAGTCTAAACATTGCCTAGCATTATCACTATAGCCTCCAGCGTTGTTTGAAAAATATGCAGGGAACTGAAATATTTGTCTTGGGCATATACACAACTTATAAAGTAAATATTCATGTTAGTTCTGTTTTTCTATACACATGTAAACTGCTTATTCTGCTTATAAAAATTATTGAGTTTTTTTGCTTTGTGTTATGGTCACATACCTGCATAATGCTTTGAGTATATGGAGAAAAATTAAAGTGATCTCATTCATGGCCTTAGATTATTTTATTAAGCAGAAAAGTTTTGCAAGTAGAAGAACCAAATAAAAGTTTATGATAGGATTTTAGAATATGGAATTTCAGAAACATGATAAAAGCTCTTTGCTTATTCAAAACAGCACACATCAGGACCTCTTTAGGCTTTTCAGATAAGGCTAATACAGATCTAGTGCAATAATAAAGATTTTATTTGCTCGGGCAGATCTTACACATTGGCTGGAGGATGATCCACTTGATTGCTGGGATGATAAGGTCTTGTATAATACCTCAGAGATATTTTTACAGATGAAATAAATTAAAACAGTTTCTATTTTGTAGTATGAAAATAACATAAAGATAATTGGAATAAACCAGCATTGATGTACCTGTGCATAGGAAATGATCTACCTATACGAAGTGATCCAAGAGAAGATCACTGTGCAACGTTTAGGTAGCAAAAAAGAGAAAGGAGGAGGAAAGTGTAGAAAAAAAAGAAAAGCCATTATTTAAAGAATACTGTTAGATCATGTAATAGGAAAGTTATTCAGCTATAACAAGATTAAATAATGTTTAGAGGGATAGGACAGAAAGTAATAGAGGGACAGATTTATTGCACTGTAAATTCAAAAGAAAGGAAGCTACGGGACATAGCGCTATGCAACATGGCTTCATAGCCCTTATTAGCATAGGACCAGAAGAAGTATAGTTTTGCAGCAGCAAACTGAGATAACACATCAATTCTTACTGCATTTATGAAATTCCTAATGAAACTCATAATAGTTTGCTCTAGTCAGGTATTATTTTCATCGTTTCTGTTTTTGGACATCACTACAACATTGTTTCTCCATGATTATTGCATCAGCAAACATTAGTTTTCTATTCTAGTTTAGAATGAGAAAATAAAACCAACCAGACAAACAAAGGAATTCCAGTATTTGCCTACAAAATGAAACTGGAGGCAGTGAAAAGGTATAAGAATGATCTGGAGCACAGAGAGCTTATAAAAAGCAGAGTCAAAGAGCAAAATGAATTCAGTTACTGAATCACACCTTCACACACTGCACATCTTTCAACTCTTAGTGACTTAAAAATGTCACACAATCTATACATGGCCAGAAAAACCCTATGAACATTTGCATGCTACCATAGTTCACAAAATAACATTATCTTCACAATGTGTTGCTAAGAAAAAATACCAAGGTTGTTTGCTTACATATTTGCATCAATCCATAGCTAAGAATGAATCCTGGTGAGAACAGCTACAGGAAGACACCAGCAGCCACAACAAATTACAGCACCACTCAGTGCTTGCTCTTCCATTGCCAATTTGACATATATTCTGAAAGCCTATTCTCCTTCTCTTTATGGAAAGCATTATAAAGAAACATCAGAATATAGTTAAATAGACAGGTGTGCCACAACAAACCAGTTCCACATTCCAATTCAACTCCACTTACTAAATCTTACGTGCAACACCACTGTTCAAAAATAACTAAATAAACATATAAAATAAAATCCTCTAATTAAGACTAATTAACAGTCACAAAATTGGCTCAAACAGAATGCTGAAAAAACTGATTGAAGATACCTGGTTCAATAGTTGATGCTGACCACTTATCTCATAACTTGTGATCTGGAAAAGTCTCCTTCCTGTATTTGTTAATGTCTTTTCAACAGTTATGGTCTGTCGGGGAGAGGGAATGAGACTGTAGTCTTAGAAACCTCCCAGATTCATATAATTAGTGAAATTACTGAATATATGATTTTTCTTTTCACCTGTGTCATTAATGAAGATATTGAGTAGGACCAGGCACAGTATCAGTCCCCTGGGGGATATCATCTAACTTTGGGCATCCAATGAGATTCTACATTGCTGATCATAACCTTCTGAGCTCTACTAATCAGTCATCTTGCTCCATTTTGCCAGCTGATTGCTTTAGCAGTATAAATAGCAAAGGATTTTCTTCTTCCTAAAGTAACAAATCATTTCAGTAAACAACTATGTAATTGCTTGGACACACTAGAATGTACAGCTTGCATGCTACTGAGGGAAGGTGCCCTTCTAGTTCTGTTGCTTGTGAACAGAGAAGGTCTTGTAGGTTAAGTAGCCAGCCTTGGAACTATGGGGGATTTTTTTGCTTTGCCTGGATGCATTTAGGTCCAGGTGAACCAATGAAATTCATCCAGGGTGATAAGAGCTGTCTGATGTCATCATGAGACCTGTCTGAATTATTTTTCAACAGTCTTGGGAATCTGAAGAGGTCCTAGCTGACTGGAAGCTGGCAAATACTGTTCCAGTAAGGAATGAAAGAAGATCCTAATAATTACAGGCCTCACAGTTTTACTTCAGTGCCTGGTTAAAATTATGGAGGAAATTATGCTGGGAGTTGTACCTGAAAGACAGTATAGTCACTGGTCACAGTAACACATGAGGGGAAGGTCCTGTTTAATGAACAGGGTTGAAAAAAACCTTAATGATTATCTACTTTTGGCTTGCCTACCACCAGTCCAGGATGCCCCATTTATTTGCCAGAACTTGAGTTAGCACCACATTGCCCTAACCTTGGTTTCAGCCCAGACAGTGACCACTGCACACTGGAATAGTGACCATCCCTGATCCCACTACAGTCATTGAAGAGAAATAAGGAGTGTAAAAACTGATTGATGTCAAGTGTGGGGATTTGTCATGTCTGACAGTCTGATTGGCTCCCACTTCCTCAAAGATTGCATTCAGATCTTGTTACTAACCAGTTTTGAGGTGAAAACACAGCTTTGTGTTACTGCGATCATTATGCCTTTGCTTTGCCGGTCCTAATAACCTCTTTAACAAGCATTCCACTTGAGTACATGCTTTCCTTTCAAGTTAAGTCTTTCTTACTCTACAAGGGCATATCCACTAATAGCACATGCATTTGGTAAATCTAATAATGAATAAATTAAAAATAATAATTAAAAATCAGCAACAGAAATCATTTATTTATAAGCAAGATAGCTTTAACTGTGTAAGTATCTGTTGGGTGATTATGTCAGAAAACATTTCCTACTGTTTTTTTAAGCACTAACTGAGAATGGGTTTGACTAATTGGATTTGATCATCTAACTAAAAATAACTGTGTATAAAATGACCTCTTTTCCCTGTGTTTTTCTTCACTGACATCAAAGTACTTGATGGTGACAGAAGTCTTTGCTCCAGCTGACTATACACAGATACCAGCTTAGATAAAGAAAATGCCAGAAAATAGGAGTAATGACTGTCTTGGTCTAACCAGAGAAGAACTTACTATTTTATTATCAAAATGTATCAATAATGGTGTTAATACAGACAGTGAAATTCTAGTATTTATTCTATGATTATTATTCCTATGGTTATTCTATGATTATTTTTCAACGATTCTACAATTTTAGGGACCAGAAGTAAAAGAGAACCTTCACAGGATTGCCTCACCTGTTTGTCTCCTTAACCTATTCTATTCATGAATTCTCACTAAACATGTCAATTTCTGCTTCTATTATGCCTGTCCAAAATAATATTCAAGTAATAAATTGATTTTTCAGTTATTATCTCTTCTTAACACTCTGGGCAGTAGGTAAAAGCAAAGTGTGAGTTCCAGTGAAATGGGAGTTAGCATAAGTTCTGGCTGTGGCCCCGTTGCCATATAGTTTTGTTTTGTTTATTTTTCCACTGTGGATTTTAATATTACAAGGAATTAGAAGAACTGATCTGAAAGTGAATGTCTCAGATCCTTCCAATGAAGAAAACACCACGCCTTTCCAGAAGATGTACTCCAGGTCTTCTTTGAGTTTCCTTTCTATAATTTAGGGAAAATCTCTCATTGATCACCCTGGATGAATCTCATTGTGACTTCTCAATCTAACAATGTATTTGGGTTATGGAAGCAAGTTCATTGCATTTTTATTTGCAGCACCATTTTTCTTTTTCATAAAGAAAGGCTTGCTTGGCATCTCCCTTCAGTCTACTTTCCACTTACGTCTTCAGTTTCTTCTTTCTGTCCTCACACATCCTAAGTTGTAGACCTGAGCTAAGGTTTTTTTTTTTTCTCTCTGGAAACTGAAAGCCAAGCATGTTTTGACTGATGCAAAACCAGGGCTGACCAGAGCTGCAGGATTATTTTTATGTGTCCTGCCTGAAGTGCATTCTGACACATGCTCTGTGAGAAAGCTTGATTTTCTAGAATATACATAGCATGGTCAGCTCATGTTCATCTTCCAGTTCACTTGGAGTTGTGGCTCTCTTTCTGCAGG
This sequence comes from Coturnix japonica, assembly GCF_054131305.1. Classification (NCBI taxonomy): domain Eukaryota; kingdom Metazoa; phylum Chordata; class Aves; order Galliformes; family Phasianidae; genus Coturnix; species Coturnix japonica. Next base: position 112,049,295 of record NC_140663.1, read on the forward strand.
ATGCCTTTATCCTAGCTGTGGTTTGTTCAGATAATTATTCTGGCCTAAGCCAGAGTTTGATTTCTCGTAGTATTTTGGGGCTATAATTCCAAATAGTCAATATTACTTAGGGTTCTAATCATTTCCTTCAAAATAAGGTTAGTAGGTCCTCTTAAAGTTTAAGAAAAAGGTTTTCTATTTCACCCTCAGTGTTTTCTTTCCATCTGTATTATCAATGGAACAGTGAGTATTTCAAATGAAACTTGTAGAACCCTGCTGGATACACTATTTATTGTCATGGTGACCCGTCAACACCTATTCCCTAAGGATATATTCCCTAAACAGTTGTGAATCCTCTTAGATTCATCTAGATTAGATTTCTTAATTAGCTTACAAGTAAGTTAGGCAAAACTGTTCATAGTGATGGAGTCTGTAGTCATATTTTCTAGTAAGGAGTGGAGGAAAGTAAGGCACTAGAACATTTCTACCCCTTTCCTGCAATCCATCAGTGGCTTTTGGTTGCTGAAGAGAGCCATTCCCCTGCAAGGAAGCTGAAGAGAAAAGGACAAGGATCTGTACTGGATATTTTCCAGAGTCTTTCTACTCACTCTAATAGATTGGTTCATCCACACATAAGTGGGACTGAGACCTTAACAAGTATAGAAGACAATGACGTGGATTCTGTAGGAAGTTTATGTCTAAATTGTATCTACATACACATATCTTTCTGCTTCCCTTTTCTATTTCACTTTCCGAACTAGATATAAAAGAGGAATCTTTTGTTGTTGTTTTTTTCCTCTCTGGATTTGGGAAAAAACAAACAAACAAAAAACAACAGAAGGAGCCTGGAAACATTTTATTTTATGACTTTATACTTCCCATGTCAGACACTGTGTGAAATGAAGGGAAGAGAGAAGATGAACATTTTCTTTCAGTGGTAACAAAGCATGTAACTTCAATTTAAAAGAGAAGAGAGCTAAGTTTGAATTAGTGCATAAAAATGATATATTGTAACTAATTTCAGTCCATTGCCCATGACAGTGAGAAGAAAGCTTGAAAATTAGCTGATGCCAGTGAGAAAACTTCCAAAAAAGGGAGCAATGATAATCAGTAACTGGAATGTCATTCCCGTTCAAATGGGTTGCTTATTCATCTTTTCAGATGAGTAGTAGTATAACTGTGTCATGTAATAACAGAAAAAACTTTATTGGCAACACACCCTAGTTCATTTTTTCATGTCTATTTATATTATATAAACTGGCGTAAAAGCATCCTAATATATCGTGGGCAGACTGAGGAAGTAGTAGCAAGCATTCCATTAACAAGAGAATTACAGAAAAAGAGAAAGATAATTCTTCCTTGGCCCTTAAAGGTTAATTATAGAAATCTCTGGATCCTCAGAACTTGGTAATGCTGCTAAAATGCATGCAGGGAAAATTTAGGGTGGAAATATTTGCCTAGTATCAGTGCAAGAATTATGAGTATGAGATGGATGCAGTAACAGGCTGTTTACTCAGAAGCAGATATAGTGAGGTTATCCATTATAAAACTAGAGGTGTAATAATCTATTAAAATAAAAATACTGCTTTCTCATTAATAATAAAGGGCATCATTATGTTGTAATAACTACACAAACATGATGATAAAATACTTGGAGTAGAACTAGTTTTGATGTAGATGTAAATTCATAATGTAAACAGCCAGTAAGCAGACAACCTGGTGAACTTGAGACATGCAAGTTGGGAAATACTTGGAAAATGAGTAAAATACATAAAATAAGAGATGAAAGCATGCTGAGGGAAGATGCTTACAAAGAACTGCTCATGGGGTATTAATAGTTATGACTTACCTTTATTTTGAAAACCTTGCATGAGTGAGGAGCCTTCCCCCATAACTCTTTTTCTGCTGAGTTAAACCTATGGTCTCCAGTTCTAACTGTGGTCAAATCTAGCAAAAATAGCAAGTACCTAAATAGTCCTCCTTAATCTGAGGCATGGGGGTGTAAACTGGTGGAAAGAACACTGTTCTGCAGCCCAAAGATTGGCGCTCTTTGAGCACTGGTGCTCACTGGGCACCTGCTGGTGTCCCATTGTTCTGAAGGAGACAACTTCTTTTATGGCAAGGGTTATACTACAAGCCTCCTGACACCTCACAGAGTACAGCTGTAAGGAAAAAAACACTTTGTGAATTGAGAGTTTAAACAAGTGTGGCAATTAATGTTGAGCTGGAGTTTGTGTGTAGTTAACATGTCCACTGGGAAATAAACTGTTTGAGAAATTATTAATTTCACAGAGACCATTGAAAACTCACCACTGAGCCTCTTTTTCTGTCTGCTGTGGAAAAAATGATGTATTTTAATGCAGTACATTCTTCAAGAAATTTGCAAGGAGTATCTCTTCCAAGCCACATGTTACACCAATGATCACGCTGAATCAAGGAATCCACTAATTTTTATAAGCTTAATATTAAAAAAATAAAGGATAAAATACATTGTTTGTGAGATGCAGTGAGGGGAAAAGAAAATATCTTACAAAGATGCCTGTACTGAACTGGCAGGGAGATCAGTGTCTTATCTAGCACTGGAAAGGAAGTATGTTTGTTTCCTACAGTGCTGCAATTGTAAAAACGAGTCAGAGAATTAAACTATCCATACCTCTATGAATATTTATTATCTTGCCATATGGATCCCGCTTCTATTTATAAGTTCTTTTAAATATTCAGTACTCTCTAAAGATGTCCACAGAAATATAGAGGCAAGCTCTTTTTACATACCTCATTGTATTGTATGAAATCATTTTTCACAATAAAGTGAAAAGAAATTTTGAATTCTTTTTTTTTAATTGAAACTGACTATAAAGCAAAAGAAATTAATGAAGGAAGAACTGGTGCACTAAAAAATCCCTTTTTATTCTAGTTATCTCTAGGCTTCTGCAAATGACATATTTAAATGCAAAAGGATTGTACTTTTATAGGCTGTGCTTTTGACAATTTTTTCATTAAACCCTGAGATTCAGCCATGAAAATATGGTTCTTGGTTCAAAAGTTCATTTACTCTTCGATTGAAAACAAGGCCATTTGGTTGCTTGTGTGTCCTACTTTCTTTATGAAAGCTCTCATAAGAATTACAGATGGTGTCTAGAACTCAAGCTGTAACAGAGTATGTCTGACTGCTCACCATAATGCTGGTAGGAGTGATGTTGAGCCTGGAGGAATCCACACCCCATAGATCAGCCTTGTTATCAAATCACTTTTTCCAAGACTTCTGGAGGCTTGTGGTCACTTTGAATTCTGTCAAGCTTCACAGCAGAGGGGAATAGCTGGGCTGTGTGTGGTCTAATGTGGAATGGGTAGTCCATGGTCTGTCCATACAGGCCTCTTATGCTCAAGTATATGCAGCTGAAGGGGGCATCATTCTCCACACCTTTGCCCAAGGGTGAGGCATTCAGTGACTGCACAGTGTTTCTTCAGCTAGGTGTATTTCAACAGTGTGTAAAGGATGTCTTACTCATCCCAGACAGCATGAATGAACTTCTTTGAGAAGAGACAGCGTTCCTGTAAAGTCATATCATAATTGGTGTCATCCTAATGAATTAATAAGCATAAACTGTGAGGTATCAAAGGATTCAGATAATCTAAAAGCTTCTTCACAGTAGTATTTATAGACGTGATTCTGAGTTAGATCTGGAAGTGGTGATATTCAGTGACTTTATGCTGGTTTGTATCAGCTTTAGGGACCTAGTCCTTTAGATGAATTTCACTGTGTGTCAAAGAGGAAGGTACTCATTTCCTCAGGACTTTGCCCAACTGAAAGCTGTACATTAAGCCATGTACGCTCTTAAAAGCAGCTCTCTTCCTGCAGTTTTGATTCAAAAGTTAGCAGGGAGATTTTTTTCTTCTATACTCTCTAGTCCCTTGCTTAAAACCCCCATAATTCATCCTAATTAGAGAACACTTTAAACTTGAATAAAATCTTTTAGGAATTGCACTTTAAATTACTGCAAGTCTTTAAAGCAGCTACCCGTTACTTTCCCAGCTATGCTAAGAAATACAATTTAAAGAACATTAAAGAGCATGTACTGCAGATCCACTTTTTTTCCTCTCACTTATACTATTTTATACCAACACAACGGTTTTACCAAAGCTGCCTGTCACTTACTCTGCTTAGAGAATAGGGATAGTCAGAACTCATTTGCAAATACAAAAGCAGGAAGGGACAGTTGAAATGTTTGACTTGGGCCAAATGAAGAGCTGGAACAAAAGGAATCTATTTTGCTGAAATATAAAACTCTAACCAAATGACCTGCTTTCTCAGCTGCCTCCTTTTTCGCTCTCTTCTGACTATCTCCTTTAGACTTAATGCCATGAGCAGTGTCCTTGACTTTTGTCCATGGAAATGTCAGTGCTCTTTAACATCTTTATCAGTAACACTGACAGCTAGATTGAGGACACCCTCATCACATTTATGGATGACACCAAGCTGTGTGGTGCAGTTGAAACATCTGGAGGGTGGGATGTAGTCCCGAGAGACTTAGATAGGCTCGAGCAGTGAGCCCTGGTTCTCCCATGCCCACTGCTCAAGCCTGTCTAGATCCCTCTGGATGGCATTTGGTCCCTTGAGCAGTTCAACCACACCACAAAGCATGGGGTTTAAAGGTTCCAAAAAAGCAATCAGTTTATATTCATGAGACCATTTTCAGTTGATATAAATACATGACCTGCACATTTTCAAATTGAATGTGTAGAGTTGCAATAAAATATTCAACTCAAAAATCTGATTATGTCTTTTTATAGGTCCTTTTTATTGTATTGGCCCATAGTATCAGAGACAGATATTGGTGTTATGGCAGTATTTGAACCTTCCCACCAATATTTCATTACATGTTATTGCCATGTGTCAGATGGATTCAGAGGTACAGTCTAACACAATGACGTCTGACACAGAAATGCCTGTGAAGCAAAGTTGTGTCATTGAATTCCTCCATGTGGAAGAAGTTGCACCAAATGACATTCACCAGTGCTTTCTTAATTGTTATTGAGATGAAACAGAGAATGTGAGCCTAGTGAGGCAGAGGGTGGTGTGTTTCAGGTGGCTTGGGCTAGAAGAGACATCAAAGAACATCTGGTTCCAAATCCCTGACACTGTCAGGGTTGCCAACTACTAAATCAGGCACTAAATGCACCTTGGATGACAGTGATCAATGATCTCTCATGTATAGTATTCAAACAATGGAAATATACAAGAACACATCCAGGAGTGACATCCTTCTGCACTGAGAATGGTGTAAACACAGAGTTTGATCTTCAGCTTTGCTTTAGTGTCTTTAACTAGCAGAAGAAGTTCAGATCTGAAATCACTAGCATTCACATGGTCTTCAGGTCTAGTAACTAGAGAAAAAATACAGTACTTCCTCTCTTGAACTTCTCAGCAAACAATGTCAAGGGAGAATGGAGGACAGGAATGTACCTGGGACTCTTCTCTGGTGTCCCTTCACAGTGGGAATGGGGAAGAAATCTGAATTCAAACATTTCTCGCTGCCTTCATCAAGATCCCTTTGCATATTTACAGGTTTTTTTTTGGCTCTTGGTAAAGCCTGAGAATATCAAAATCAGCAATTACAAAAATCTCAATATCCAAAACCTATCAGAAATAGAAAGCAAAAAATACCTGTCCTTTTCACAGGGCAAAGCTCCCTAAGAACTGTTGCTTGGTGTTCTCCTAGCTCACTGCTCACCTTAGCTTCTCTGCCTCCTTGACACATCCCATCTTCCCCAAAATGTTTGCACTGAATCTGGGAGAGACCAAATGAGACACAGTCTCTGTTCACATGCTGTTAACAACTAAGCGCCTGAGCTGGGACACCTCTGCTCTCTGTAGAAAATCCCATCTCTGCCCCTGAGAAACATATTTCTCTGAGACAGAGAAATAGGGGAGATCCATATTTTTTTTTTTTTCTAGTCTCTTCTATGCAGCTGCTTCTCAGTATCCTGCCCTTCCCACTGCCTTGCAATGCAGTTACCACTTTGTGGAGCTCCCTTGTGCTTGAGACTCTCCCCCTCATGCAAAGGCACTGGCTCCCCCCATCCATCCCATGCTCATTGTCTTGTGAAGCCCTGCCAGGATGATTACTTTCCATGGGGACACATAGGCATAGTGTCACAGCCAAGGGCTTCTCAGGGCAGAAATTCATGAATCAGTAAATGCTGTTGCTCCTAAGGGAACCAATCAGTAAGGTTAATAAAGATGTGTATTTGTGCTGCAAAAAAGCACAGAGCCCCAATCAATTTGGTTTGTGCTTGGAATATATAAAAATACCCAGACCTTTCTGTCAGCATCAGAGTGTGGATGAGATACCATGGCACTGAAAGGAGGGTGGGAGGAGAAGCACTGCAAAGGCCTCTTGGTTAGGTTTCTGAAAAGCAGTGTAGCTCAGTGGGGACAGGTATGTGTGTATTTGTTTTCAGGACAACATATTCCTTTTATGCATCCAGGATGTCAGTGTGGCAGGCTCTGCCACTAAGCACAGTATTTGTATCTGACCACACTGACTGCTTACTTGATGGCTTTTGTCCCACATGAAGTCCTTACAGCTTTGGGATAAAGCAGGTAGTTGAGAGTAGATTGAACGTATCCTGAGAGAAGGCAGTGCATCTGATATTAGTTGCCACCTTTTTTTTTTTCTTTTCTTTCCCCCCCCCCCAATAATTTTATAGCAATAATGTAAATGAAAGGATGGCTTAGTATTAGGAAGAGCAGGTTTCCGATACTGCAATTTTTCTCTGGCTTAGCACACTGCAGTTTCCCTCATTCAGTATGCTATTCAGACAAGGGACTGCTTTTATTGTCAAAATTTGAAGTATTGATTAAAGCTGGTGAAAAAAGAGTTCCTTTTGTGGAACAGCTTTGTAAGACAGCATAATATGAATTCCAGACATGTACATGCCCTTTCCCAGGCTGCTATAGGCTTACTGATAGCAGCATCCCCTAAATGTTCATTAGCATTGATCACCTGTTAGACGAGCACATATGACACTTGTCATTGAGATAAAAGACATCTTCTTCCAATTCTTTTTGTTTCATTTGGTAATTAAGAAAAATGCCATTCAGCATTCACAGATCAAATAGACATGTGTAATGTGCCAAAGAGCAAGAACTGTGTTTTTTCTTTGTATTCATTTAAAGGAGGTAATGAATGGTAAATATGAACACCTTTCTCTGGTACATCTTCTACTTAACTTCAATTCCCAGATGCAGAAGCTTAAGGGAGTTTTGCAGGCAGTGCTATCTCAAATTCCCATCTGTGATAAAATCATAGAATCACTAAGTTGTAAAATACCTCTAATATCATAAGCTTAATTATATGGTAAGGCTGTGAATGGCTAGAGATGTTATTCACATTTAGGATCTGGTTTTAATGCTTTTATTTAGTGCCAAAAATAACTCACAGTAACTGTCTGAGTGAAAGACATAGCACTTCTGTAAGGAGAAATCTTTTTAGCAGGATGAGAAAAGGTTGATATCATGATCTTAAACTTACTGTCCATAACTCCACTTGTAAAGAACTGGGGTTATCTGCAATATGTTTGTGTTTTCTACACAAAACACCTGGGAGCTAAAACCATTCAGCTGGGCTCCAGGGGAAAGCTAGAATCTCCTTCAGTTACACTCCTCCTGGAAACACTGAGATGCAGCAAGACTGGGTTCTATCAGAAACTTAGCTCACCACCTCTGCAATTAACATGAATTTGTTAGTGCTTCAAGACACAGAGTAGGCTTCAGTGGATAATGAAAGAAAGCTGAGGTTATATCTTAAGACTACTTAAATTTTTAATGAATGTTCCTTTTAATGATCCATATAACGAAAGACAGAATGCATCAATCCTTAAATTGCTTAAGTAAGGAAGAAGACATTTGTGCTGAACTCAGAACCTGGCAACTTGATCTTTACATGTGAAGAAACGTTATGCATTTAATACTCTCAGTGAGTACCTAAGATTCAAAAGCAGTGCCCTTTTAGTCAGTCACAATCCTGAATTTATGGCTTTCACTGCAGAGGATGAATCTAACCAGAAACAACAGGATGAGCATTAAGAGATTAGTCTTGTGTTGTTCATCTGCATTCCTTCATTCATTCTCAGTTCATTCACTCATCCTCTTGACATTCCTCTCAGTTCAGCTCAGAAAACATCTTTACTTCTTTTGCCAAAGTAGGCTTTAAGTCCATTTTAGCCGTACTTTTAAATATATTGCTTTTCTTTTGGACTCTTTTGATTCTGGCTTATGTTCCTGAAGTGAAGCTCATACAATTAATCGGATGTGTTGTGAAGTCAGAATATCTCATTATCTTGATGTATTTATAGTTCTCTCATCCTAATAGAGCACTTTGCCATTGTAGAGATGGTTAGGTTGCTTCAGAAATACATCTACTCTTGACACAGAATGGTACCACTCCATTACCAATTTAAATATCATTTAAAAATAGAGGTGAATCTCCAGTGAGAGCACATTGCCAAATGAGATGCTTGCCAGTGCATGGCTTGTCAGATAGGAGCAGTTGAGAATGGGAGTAGTGGAAGCCAGATGCCCCCAGAGAGGCAAAAACAGAAGGTAGCCCTAACAGAATGATTGGTTCTTTTTTCTGTCAGACACAAACCCATGAGGTTTTCACTCTGTGATAAAACAAAACATATTGTGCTGTAGCAGTTCCAGACAGAGATGCTACAAGCCTATTGTTTTGTATGCAAACACTCCAGGAAGACTCACTAATAGACTGCATGGTAAGATAATGAGGTAATGGATAGGTTGATAAATTAAGAAGAGTTATCTTAAGATTGTTACATATCAGAGCTGTTACTTCGGTTTCTGCAGCATTGTAATTTCCAAATAAGCCTAGTTAACTGTTCTGTGTCCTTTCTGTCCTTGTTAACAGGCTGAAGTTTAGTAGGGAGTTCCTCCCATGAGAAAGACAGACTGGTGGTAGACCCAGGCATTGTGGACGTAATCAAAGATCTTTAGCTGCAAAGACAGTGCTAAGGCCTGTTTACTCAGGCCACAGCAGCAATCAGACAAGTTCTTTGCTCTGAGTCTCCCACAGAAATTATCCTTTCATTCATCCTCAGACCCCTACTGCTAGCACTTCTGTTAATGTACCTTGTACTTTTTGCCACCATTTTCCTCATTGTCAAGCTCTTCCCTCTTTCAGTCACAGATCACAGGTAATCACAGCTCCAGCAATCAATTCTTACATGCCTGCATTGTTCCATCCAAATCATTCAGCCTTTGTGGTGTGCAAGTCACTGCCTGTGACAGTTTTTTTCTGCAATTTTTGCAACCTGCTTGCACAGAGCAGCTGAAGTGTCCTCTTTACAATGATCTTGATAGAGAGGAGGGAGTTGTTATAATACGCAACTTCAGCCACATTTGGCTCAGTGCGTAAGATTCCTTATTTCACAGTTAAAGGTTACTGAGGCAGTCCCTAACGTCTCTGCCACTTCAGTGAGCTGCTAGATGCCTTTGCTTTTGATGGGGACAGAATTAAATATTAATAAAAGAAAGTTCTTCTCTGTAGTGAGCTCAGCTATTCTAAAGTAACTTTTAAATCTGCCTACTTAATCAAGGAATATTCTTGAATTTTTGTTACTGCCATTTTCCACTGTCAAATTCTGAACCCACTGCATAAGTCTGTTGTTAGACCACTTCATCAAATACAGAAACCCAGAAAACACCAAATAAATTTAGCCTGGAGAAGAGGAGGCTCAGGAGAGACCTCATTGCACTTTACAACTTCCTGAAGGGAAGTTGTGAAGAGGAGGAGCTTGGCCTCTTCTGCCAGGCAGCAAACAGGACCTGAGGAAATGGCCACAAGTTGTACCAGAAGAGGTTTAGACTGGACATAAGAAGGAACTTTTTTTCCCAGACAGTGGTCAGGCACTGGAATAGCCTGCCCAGGGAGGTGGTGGAGTTGCCATCACTGGCAGTGTTCAAGAAGCGTCTGGATAGGGAGCTAGGAGATATGGTTTAGGGGTTTTCTGTAGGTATGGTAAAGGGAGGACGGTTGGACTAGATGATCTCGTAGGTCCTTTCCATCTTTGTGATTCTATGATTCTGTGTTTCTATGAAATGCTCACATTGAGCTGCAAGGGGATAAGCATTATTATAATTGTTGCAGTAATATTATGTTACATATTTTACAATAGTATCATCTTATTGGACAAGTGTCTGCTGAGGATTTTGACCAAAAATTGTGTCTCAAACAGGATTGCCCTTTTCAGTAACACAGAGGAATGTTTTTGATACATAGTAAAATCTTTAGTGACTTTTTAAATTTGCATCAGCTTTCTATTTTGTACTACCCTGTTGCCTATTCAGTTCTAGTCACACCAGAAGTAACAAGCTAATTTAAACTGGCAGTGGCAGAAGAATCCATTTTTCATTTGTTTTATTTTCATCTCTATTATACATCTCCGGATGTGTAAAGAAACTGTACTCCTAAATTATATCTTGCATACAACTAAGAGTTCTTATAAAGCAGATGAATGTTAAGGAGAAGATGAGTACAAGAGCACATGCAGGCTGGTGTGTGGAGTTTGTTTATCATAAAGAAAAGACTAGATTTATGAACTAATTTTACATGGATGAAATTGCCAGCACTGAAATTAGTTTTTAATAAAAGGGAAGATCAAGTCTCTATTCAGAAGAGGTAGTTTCATAAGTAGATGTACTTATAACCTTACACAAAGCTAATCTATTGTCTTGCTTTTCAGCATCAAAAGTACTGTTGCTAGTGACATTTGCATCACTATGAAAGAGCACCCCATTTGGCAAAATGATAGGAGGCAATTGAATACAGGCTTGTTTATAACCAACAAATACAGATTTGTTTATATTGCCAAAAGAACTCTATTTTTTCCTCCCATTAAATCTTGCTGAACACCCCGTATTATTGAGCTCTAAGCATACAGCTTATTTTTTTTTAGGTGAACCAAAGCACTTTAGCTGGTCTGTGGTAACTAGCTTATGTGACCCAGTCTGTTGTCTTCCACTGCTGCTAAATGCTCAGTGAAACAAAATAAGCTGTTTTGGACTTAGTTCTGTTTACAGGCAGTGAATGCAGAATACCAGATGCTATAAGACAAATCCAGTCCTCCCCTCACTTTATTGTTTGGGCTGCTGTGCTCTAAAACTGGATGTTGTGGTTGGAAAAATAACTGCCTCTTTTGCCTTATTTATTTATTTATTTATTTATTTATTTTCTTTTACTTTTGTACCACAACCAGGACACTGACTGACCATTAACACAGATGCAAAGTGATGGAGTATTCACACATTTCTTCCCAATTTAGTACCCTAACACCACATTCTTCCTTTAAGCAGAGTATCTGCCTCTATGCAAGGAAATTTTTCAAGCTCATGCACATGCAAAATATGAATCTTCACACACCAGCAAAGTTCTGATAAAGGATTCTTCTTTATGTTTCCTGTGGTTCAAGTTTCTCTTCCTTCCTTCCTTCCTTCCTTCCTTCCTTCCTTCCTTCCTTCCTTCCTTCCTTTCTTCCTTCCTTCCTTCCTTCCTTCCTTCCTTCCTTCCTTCCTTCCTTCCTTCCTTCCTTCCTTCCTTCCTTCCTTCCTTCCTTCCTTCCTTCCTTCCTTCCTTCCTTCCTTCCTTCCTTCCTTCCTTCCTTCCTTCCTTCCTTCCTTCCTTCCTTCCTTCCTTCCTTCCTTCCTTCCTTCCTTCCTTCCTTCCTTCCTTCCTTCCTTCCTTCCTTCCTTCCTTCCTTCCTTCCTTCCTTCCTTCCTTCCTTCCTTCCTTCCTTCCTTCCTTCCTTCCTTCCTTCCTTCCTTCCTTCCTTCCTTCCTTCCTTCCTTCCTTCCTTCCTTCCTTCCTTCCTTCCTTCCTTCCTTCCTTCCTTCCTTCCTTCCTTCCTTCCTTCCTTCCTTCCTTCCTTCCTTCCTTCCTTCCTTCCTTCCTTCCTTCCTTCCTTCCTTCCTTCCTTCCTTCCTTCCTTCCTTCCTTCCTTCCTTCCTTCCTTCCTTCCTTCCTTCCTTCCTTCCTTCCTTCCTTCCTTCCTTCCTTCCTTCCTTCCTTCCTTCCTTCCTTCCTTCCTTCCTTCCTTCCTTCCTTCCTTCCTTCCTTCCTTCCTTCCTTCCTTCCTTCCTTCCTTCCTTCCTTCCTTCCTTCCTTCCTTCCTTCCTTCCTTCCTTCCTTCCTTCTCTCTCTTTCGCTCTCTTTCTCTCTTTTTATTCACATTTAAACTGATGGCAGCTGCTGTCCACTTGTAAAAGTTATTGCCAATATACCTGCTGCAGCGTGTTCCCTGGCAGTGATAGGTGATGAAGTCATTCTCCCCAGTGGCAGCCCTGTCAAGGCCAGTCTCTCTCTGCAGCGCCGCTTGCACTGCTGTTACAGAGGCTAAATGTTTGCAGCCTTTCTAACAGTGAGACAGGTTGACAAATAGCCCCCTGGCATTCTCATTGAAGCATTAATGCTCAGGTCACCAATTCCCACCAGTACGCCTCCCAGATGCTTCTGCTACAGGTGCTAGTACGGGAGTTACATATATTTATTTTGCAGTGACGCTTATCTTCCAGTAAAGAAGGGAATGGTGTTTGTTTCCTCTGCTTACTTTACTTCTGAACCACTTGCCATGAGGTCAAATAAAATAGAATGAAAATAGGAATTCTATTTCTAGATTTCAGTGTTTCAGTGGCTGTTTGAGGAGGAGACCAAAGTCTGATTCATAGAATCATAAAATCATATAACAAAGAGGCATAGAATCATAGAATGACTTGCTATGGAAAGGACTTTAAAGATGATCTGGTTCCAACCTCCCTGCTGTGGACAGGGTTGCCAGCCACTAAATGAAGCACTAGATCAGACTGACCAGGGCCCTATCCAATCCAAACTTGAATGCCTCTGGGGATGGGGCATCCACAGCTTCTCTGGGCAGCCTGTGCAAGTGTCTTGCCACCCTCTTCTCCCATTCTGTACACATATGTGTGATTGCCACGACCCAATTGCAACACCTTTCACGTGTCCATGTTGAACCTCATTAAGTTCACATGGGCCCACTTTCAAGCTTTTCCAAGTCCCCCTGGATGGCATCCCTTCCTTCTGTTGTATCAACTGCATCACTCAGCTTGATGTTCTGCAAACTTGCTGAGGGTGCACTCAATCCCACTGTCTATGTATCTGATAAAGATGTTGAAGAGCACCAGTCCCAAGACAGAATCCCATAGGACACCACTCATTACTCGTCTCAATCTGGATGTAGAATCATTGACCACAACCCTCTTTCTGTGACCATCTAACCAAAACTTTATCCATTGAATAGTTCACACCTGGAATACCCATCATGCCATTTTAGAGATAAGAATGTGATGTGGGACCATTTCAAAGGCCTTGCTCAACTCCAGACAGACATACATTGTTCTTCCTTTGTTCACCAATACCATCACTCCATCACAGAAGGCCACCAGCCTGGTCAAGTACCACCCTAGGTGAAGCTATTCTGACTGTAATGCATTACCTCCTCACCTTGCATGTGCTTTAATATGACTTCTAGAAGCATCTGCTCCAACATCTTCCCAGGTACAAATGGGAGGTTCACCACTCTATACTTCCTTTCTCCCTTTCTTGAAAATAGGAGTGATTTTTCCCATTCTCCAGTAACTGGGAACTTCACCTGCTAACCGTGACTTTTCAAATATGATGGAGAATGGCATAGCAGCCACATTAAACAGTTCCATTAAAACTCTGAGGTACATATTATCAGGCCTCTTAAACTCGTACACAATCAGTCTCATTTTCACTTCCACAATAGAATGAGGAACTCCACTTCTCTGACCCCTGCCCAGAGGCTCAGGGATATGAGAGACATAGAAAGCCTGTTTGACAGTGAATACTGAAGCAAAGAACTCACTGAGTACCTCAGTCATATCTTTTGTAGCCAGTTCTCCTTTCCCATTTGTCAGAGGGAGTACGGACTCCTTGGTCTGTGTCTTCCGAGTAAGGTACCTCTAGAATCCCTTCTTGTTATTTTTTACATCCCTCATCAAGTTATACTGTTTTAGATTTTTGTGGTTTTGCCAGAGACCAGAACAAAATAAGTTGATTTTAAATCCTGCAATTCACTGCAAATGTTTCCTTTTCCATCCTGGTGAGTCAATTGACTTGGAACCAGCTCTTATCATTTAATATATTTAGCCAGCCCAGAAACAAACAAGGAGCTTTTGCCTTAAAATGTATACATTCCACCCATCATACTGCCATTCATAGATGTCCAAAAGGTGAAAAAGTCACACTAACTCAAATAGCTGTCAGTTCTTAATTTATTTGAGACACATTCTGCCTGAGGTATGTGCAGCTTTGTTGCATCTGTATCTCTTCAGGCATATGAGTGATGGACTGACTTTGTCTACAACTGCTGTGACCATCACAACATATAGCCATGGCCTCTGAAAACTTCTAATCAACTTGATCTGTAGTTTTACTGAGAGACTGATTTTTCAACAGTTACAAATTAAATTAACTGATTCTTGAATAAGCTTTATGTGAGACTTGTGGCAAAGCTACATTTCAATATATCAAGCAAGACACCTCTGGATACTTTCATCCTGTGCCACACATTTTTTAAAAACTCATTCTGTACATTTATATTCAGATCTGTTAGATTTTAAATATAAAATGCACCACATAAAGAAGAAAAATTAGAATTATGATCCTGATGCTGAAAAATGTTCATATGTATGTAATATTACTTATTTTACTTGTTTCATTGCTTCAATAATAGCAGGATATAACCCTGCATTTTTATCAAGAAGACACAGCAATAATTCTTCAGAATTTGACACAGAAAGTGAATACAAAAAATGTCCTATTGTGCAGGAAGCATTTAAAGTTACAGAAGAAAATCTAGCTAATAGCAAGACAATAGTTACTTGGGAAGCCCTAGAGACCCATGGAATAAAAAAGAGCACTGTGTTAGTGAGCATATCATGCCACATCATTCTCTACTAGGATGTGTGCGTCTGATTGATACATAGGAGATACAAGCTTCACAGGAGCCTGTAATCTCTCTGGAGTTTCTTGTCTTGGGTTACTTATTTCCTGCTTGAGAGGTTTAAGGTCTCAGTCTGCACAGGGAAGCTCCGTTAAGTGTTGCTTCAGTAGTGCAGTTGTTAGGAGTACAATGCATGGCGATCTGATTAACTAGGCACATAGTTTACATGCAGAAGACCCACTGCAGCATGGCTAAGAACTGCTTCCCTTAGCCTGTTCATTACTATAAAGAGTTAGTTTGAAACTCATAGAAGGAAAACTGTGGTGAGAATACTCTGTTGTATTCAGTTATTTATTCTTGTTCTGTAATTGTAGGAGAGAGAGTGAAGACCAGTTTATTCACAAGTCAAGGACAGTATTGTCAAGATTCTCCTGTGTTTATTGACAACCTCAAGTTATATTTATTTTTGTCTTAATGTCCTTAATACTTGATGCCATAATGTCTCATGAACCTGCTAAGTAGTAGCTACTCAGTTGCATTTATATTCTACCAGCTTGGCTCAGACTTCAGCATTATTTTAAGCACAATTGTACCTGGGGCTAAATCCCATACTGCTCAAGCGCAAAGTATTGCACATACAGTAGTAAAGTTAGAAAACCTGATCAGCAGAAGGGTTTACAGCAAACTCAGTACCTCATTAATAGAAACCTGCTGCTGTCTTTCCTCACCTAAAAGCATAATCAAGCCCTAAGTGAAGTATACACGGCTTACTTGTCATGTTAGAGTGACTGAGGAGGCATGGGAGTTGATTGTTCAAAAAGGCTGACTTCAGCCACGTCTGATTTCCCTAGTTTCCCCCAATAGCTGCTTGATGTTGGTATCTGAGAAGAGAATAAATCTAACTGTAGGAATGTCCAACCTCCATTTAGCTCATCAAGTCATTCTCCTTAAGTAAGTTACAGTGATATTGACAGTGGGATTGAGTGCACTCTCAGCAAGTTTGCAGATGACACCAAGCTGTGCGATGCAGTCAACATACCTGAGGGATGAGATATCATCCAGAGTCCAGGGCAGGCTAGAGCAGTGGGCTCCAATGAATCTCATGAGGTTCAACAAAGCCTGCAAAAACAGGCTGAGAGAGTTGGGGCTGTTCATCCTGGAGAAAACTGTTTGAGGTTTTCAGTATATGAAAGGGGGTTATATTTCTTAGAGGAAGTGGAAAGAATTTTTAGCAGGGTCCCTTGTGATGAGACAAGGGGAAATGGTTTAAAAACAAAAGGGGGGAGATTAAAATATGGTAAAAAGAAAAAAATATATATATGATAAAGGTGGTGAGGTGCTGGAACAGGTTGCTCAGAGAGATGATGGATGCCCTGATCCTTCAGACATTCAAGGTCAGGCTGGACCAGGATCTAAGCAACCTGATATAGCTGTAGGTGTCCCTGTTCATTGCAGGGGAGTTGGTCTAGATGGCCTTTAAAGGTCTCTTTCAATTCAAATAATTCTATGATTCTATGATCCTGTGATTCTATGATGTTACTAGGCAAAATGGAAGGCCTTCCTACATCATGTCCTGCATTGCATATCAGAGTGGATGATATAGATAAGATTCTGCATTCTCACATACTTGCACAGTAATTCAGCATCTGGCTGAATTATCAATCATAATGGCAAAACTAGGTTCCCTGTACCTCTTATTCCCTCATATTGTCATGTAGTCATAGCCATGACCACTTTTCTCTAGTGACACTTGGGAAATGAATATGGCCTTGATACTTTTACAGAAAAACTGGGTGGTTTTTTGTTTTTTTTTTGTTTGTTTGTTTGTTTGTTTGTTTTTGTTGTTGTTGTTTTTTTACAGCAGTTTCATCTTTGGTACTAAGTGAGGAGCCATCTTAAGCAATTCAGAGTCTGATATGGTGTATAAGCAACCAGAAGATAGGTAAGTCACATCACATTTTACAATGCTGTCCTTGGCATCTGGATTGGCCCAGGGCTGATGACAAGATGGTAGTAACCTGTGTAATCTCTAACCTCAAAGGGCTATGACATGGTCTTTCACCTAACCCTTCAAGCCTGTATTGCAATTCTAAGTAAATGACAAAGTCAGTACTCTTCCTTGACTCATTTAGTATATATATGCATGCATGTGTGTGTATATATATATGTGTATGTGTACATAAATGTTCTTAATAAGTAACCAAATCTAATTTTACATATTTGTCCAGACAGCAGGACTTGTTTCTAACTCCACATTTGTCTCTTGAGCCGTACTTGACAGCTACATTCTCTTGAGTTCATGTCAGGCAGTGCCTAGCCCTAGAGAAAAAAAACCTTCTGAGGATCTGTAGAGTGGATCTTTTTT
The DNA here is from genome assembly GCF_054131305.1 of Coturnix japonica. NCBI lineage: Eukaryota > Metazoa > Chordata > Aves > Galliformes > Phasianidae > Coturnix > Coturnix japonica. The sequence goes on from NC_140663.1 coordinate 112,066,636, forward strand.
CAGAGAATAATGTTGGTAATACTTAGGTGAAAATCACCAAAGCCTGGTTAAGACCATAGAAGATAATCACCAGTGAAATAAATATGCCACCGATAACATCCAAATAGTTCTGTATTAAAATCACCCTCCGTAATCCAGTAAGATTGTCATTAAGAAAGGTATACAGCAGAGTGGTCAACGTTTGGGCTTTGCCAGAGAAGTCTGCTATGTGCTCAGGGCTATTCAGCTATTCTAAACAAGAAATGCATATTGACTATAATATTGCTTGTAGTAATTTGTCCCTGGGTCCTCAGCAATGAACTATAGTCCCATTGTGCTATTTGCTGGAGGAACACAAAACAAAAACAGCCTCTGCCCCAGAATGCTCATAGTGCTAGCACTGGGTAAGATTGCACCATCAGGCAGATGGGATGCGCAAAGAAATCAGACAACGCTCATCTGCAAAGTGGCCAACAGATTCCATGGGGCAGCAGCTTCACTTTTACCAGAATATTCCTGGGCTCCACAGGAATGATCTGTGAAGGAAAAGGGTCAGTCCTATGGGTGTTCATAGCAAATACAGCTCAACTTTGAAGATTACATTTGACAGGTTATTATTTTCTATTATGACTCTGTTTTTAACTCTGCAAAAAGTAGGTAAAGTTAGAGCCCTTTTTCAAAGGCTGTTGTGGAGCCTCATTTCTTAGTGTTTGGATAATCATGGAGTAGGAAACTACAGAAGTTCTGAACCAACTACACATCTTGTTTTTCAGAAGCAGATAGCTAAGTATAACTTACTTAGAGCTGGCTGTGCAAGCAGAAGGAGCATAGCTGAGCAATAACCATCCACTCCTCATGTAAGTTTTGAGGGCACACTGAATTATTGCAGCAAATAGATGCAGTCAGAAATGTGAGAAATTATGGAATGTAATCTCCCATACTAAATTATTTGAAAATTTCACCTGTCTTGGAAATGCATGAGATTTAGTGAACTCTGGCTATAGCAGATGAATGTAATTTCATCAGAAATCCAAAATTTTTCAGCTTCTTGGGCTTTTCCAACAGAGAAAACATTCTAGATGGCTAAAAGCCGCTTTAACTAAAGCTGAACATGTCTGAGATGCTGTACTATAATACAGACAATATTAGGTGCCTATCTAGATGCACCCAAACTGAGCCTTAACTGAAGTGTCCAACACATTCCTACTTACCAGAATCATAATCTGTTATATTGGATTGCCTATTTTCTCTCGCACTGTAAACAAATTGAATCATGCTCACAGTATGACCTATCTACTTACTTACATTGCCCACACAAGTGAAAATGAAACTTGTTGATACTTCACCTTGGTTCCATAAATAGTTCTTATTTTCTCTCTTCCCTATGAAACCTTCTGGAAGATATTTTGTTCTGATTTTAATAAATGTTAATTGAAAGACCACGAACACAAGTATTTAAGACTTTCCAGACAGCTGGCGTTATTTTCTCTGCAAATCTATCTTTGTTATAACACACATGACTGCATTATTTAGTTTTAAATCATTGTACAGGGATGGAGGCAGCTGTGGTGCAGAGAAGTACATAATGTAATAGCCAGTCCACAAATAACGCAGCTTGCCAAATACTGATGAGAAAGTTTAGAGTTTGGAAATGTGTTAGACAACAGCATATAGAATCACTTTTTCTTTGCAGGTTATCTAAGTACTCCTGAAGTTCTGCTCGGGAAATCGTGACACTGAAGTTCCTTTCCAGATGGCTGTTGCTTCTCAATATCAGCTGTGGAGAAAAGGCAGAAACAGTGATATCTTAAAACTTCTGGATAAAGCCAAAGCACAGTAAAAAGTTAAATGCAGTAACAAAGCTCAGTATTTTTATTTATTTATTTATTCTGATTGAATGTCAGGCAGACTTTATTTGAAATGGGGAATACCCAGGTCTGGGACAATCCTGGTCCTCCTGGACAATGCCCAGCACAAAGGCACTGATCCATGTTTAGGACACAAAATAAGACCAAGAACTCATTGCCAAAGTCATTTTATTATATGCAAACACAATACTAAGTAGGTTATTGACAGATAAACACAGAAGAAAGTATAGTAGCACTTACCTCAGTGGTTTTTAACTTCCTTTCCCTTAATATCTGTAAAATGTCACACAGATTATAGAAGCCACTAAATTCTCCTTTCACTAAGCTGATCTTGTTTCCATAGCAGTTAAATTTCCCTGCTGTATGGAAGGAAGTTGTTAATATTCTCTGCTTCCTTACTCTTGCCTTGAGATCTTGAGAACTTACAAGGATGTTGACGTGAGGCACATTCAGAATGGAATCAAGTTTTACCATCTCTGAATGGGGTCCGGCTGTCACACCAGCTATTGCTCATGAGATGATATTTCTTTCCTTAAAATTAGGTGACATATTTGAAGCTTAAATTATATCCAGGCACCTAATCTCCATCACTTTCAGACAAAGTTAATGACATCAGCAGAATTGTAAAACAGCTCTGAGAACTTACTTCCTCTTTTAAAAGCTGACGTAAAGTTCTGCACGCCCTGTGGAGTGCTGAGGGCTTGGTTTTTCTTGAGTCTGTTTAAAAAAGCACTTTTAACTTCAAACACAGAATAACAGTTTGTATCCTTGAGTTGTAAAAGTCCCTCTGCAATATGAAAATTGGTTAAAGCATATCTAAACAGCCCATTTGCCCAAATTTTTCTAAAGTAGCAAAGGAAAAATGAATCCAAGAGGACTAGTGAGAAGTCATCTTCATCCATAATCATTCATCTTGTCAGCAGCAACTCCAGTTTTAGAGAATGACGCTTACAGAGCCAAGAGCCAGAAACTTTCATTTCGAAGATCTCCCTCATATTTAAAATATTAGCATATTAACGAAAGAATTCAACACAATTGGGTAGCCTGTTCAAAGTTTCTTAGCTTGTTTGCATTTACATTAAAATCTAACATGGTCTTAGTATGGTAATCAGATGGCACAAGAGAAGGGAAAGAATTCCAGAACTGACAGATTATTTGGTGTCCAGCTTCCTCACCAACCAGAGGAGCAAGCGGCATAACACTTCCGTTCTTCCTTATCCCTCAGAAAGCTTAAAACTAGGAGATATGAGAAGATCAATCTATTGATTTCAACATTTCAAACTCGGAAAGATCCTGTTAGTTTTTAACTTTTGGCTATGAGCCTAGCATTACCTTTAGGGCAATTAGGTTATTTTCCACTCTCCAGCACAGTAGCTGCAACAGAGCTTGGATGTTAAACTGCATGGCATTTGCTGTGCTTCAGAAACAGTGAGAGGAGCTCTCAAAGCACATCTGTCATGAACAAACATGGTTCTGCTTCCCCATCCCAAAGTCCCCATCCATACAAGTTCTGCCAAAGGCTTTGCTTTTAGCCCTTATAGAAAGCTTTGATAAAACAAAATGCATTTCCTTTACCCCACACAGGGCTTTTCTTTACTAGTGCAAACTAACCAAGACAGAATGAGAGCTAATAATGCAACTCATTGGACTGTGCAAAACAACAACTGAGTCAGCGCAGGAGTAGCTGGTAAATATGGGCTTTTCTATTAAAATTGGGACTCACTCCATTCAGTCTGGAATTAGTGAATAGGTTGCTCAGGGCTCTCTCAAGTCTGGCTGACATGAAGATTCACTGTTGGATCAACATGCACTGAAGATTTAAATGATAAATGGCAAACTTGTCACTTGAATTTTGATTTTCTTAGGAAACATTCTTCATGTGTCATGTTTTTAATTAGTGAATTTGCACCCAGTATGATAATGGTGAAAAATCATAAATTGTTCCTTGTTTTAAACCTCAGAATGTACTTTGAGAATTTTTTTCAAGGAAAAAAAAGAAGAACTGAGACAGTTCATTTTGGAGCACAGAAAATGATTCTGTGATACAAGTGAAATTCTCAAAAATGTCTAGGAAAGCTAGAAGCATGAAATAGGAAGTCATGGGAAAATGTCATGTCACTTTGCCTTCATTGGAAGAAACTATTCTGTTGGCACAAGGACGTGCCAAGGGAAAACATCAAGTACTGAGAACACAGAGTTTAGTAAAAGTGTTAAATGTATGCATTTGTCTTTTCATTTCATTTCAACATTGTCATTGTGTAGCTAACAGGTGAAAATATTTCTTCAAATGATTATTTCGTCAGCTCCGTTCAAATGGTAATTTTTGCATACATTGTTGAGTATTTTATTTTTATATTTGCACTTTCTGTTATCTGTGTCTGTGCTACTTTAGTGGTTGTATCAGGAAACGTTCCACAGTTTCCCCAACAACTGGTAGACCATGACTTAGCCTTAGATACTACCATAAGTAGGGCCCTACCTTAACATCTACTTTATTCTCTTATCTATCTGCATGCAATTTGCCATCCTTGCCTGGCTTACTTGGATTTTCTCTGTGGGCAACCAAGGGCCAACAAAGAAGTGCCCACTGATATTCTCATTAGAATAGTTAATCTTAGTATCCTAATGTGACCTATTTATTTTCATTATGATGATTTGGACCTTGGTTCTGAAGAAGGTAGTTTGGATTATAAATGATGAACAAACATCAAATCTTAAAAGTGCAATGCCTTGTATTTGATTAGTTGTGTGGTTTTACCTAGAAAACTCAGTCTTTTTAAAATAGAAGGTATTCTGAGACACTGCAGAAGAAAGAAGTAAGGAGACAAATCGGAAAAGTTACCCGGAAATCTATTCGGTGCCTTAATGCTAAAACTGACAGAGATTTTAGTGTCCAGCCCCTAAATTTGGTTCATTGGTATCTCTAAAGACTTGGCTTTATCCAGATATTTATGTAGCTTTTTCTTTTTGTAATTATGCTAGTTTGCATTTGGTGGATATTCTATCTTTCTACGAATGACGTGAAAGAAACAGAAGTTTAGTGGGACCTACAATAAGGATTTTAGATGATGCCATAAATTAAGCACATTCACATTACGCTTAAGTAACACAGAAACCTAGCCAGTTCCCAATATGGATATATGATGATATTTTCTTGCTCTTCCAAACAGTTTCACTGATACATCTTGCACTCCTGATTTTTACTCTGCAAAACTGTAGAAATGTTATCTGCAGATCCGAAAAGCCTATTGTCAAGGAAAATTTCACTTTAGAAGAGCCAATTCCCTCATACAAGAGACTCTGGATTATACTGAAGATATTGGATCAGAGACTATGAGGCAACTATCCTTTAAAGTGCAAATATTTGTAAACATGAATGTGAATTGTCTGGGTGCAGCCTGCCCACTTGGACAACACCAAGGGTCACCCAGTTGCATGGGCTAGAGCCTGCATAGCCTTGGCAGATAGCTTAATATATTCTGTGGAATAAACCATGGGTAAAATTGGTATAATCGTATCCTGGCACTGTATAGTTATTTATCATTAAACAAATGTATTAAAAGAGTTTCCACGACATTTCATCTGGAGTAAACATAAGGGTACAAGTCTTTGTACCTTGGTTGAAATAAACATTTCATATAAAGTGAAAAATGATATTAAGAAAGGACTGTGTTTCAACAGAATTAATGCTAAAACAAATTTTCCTCCCTTAACTGAATTCTCATGGGAAAGAAAGTGTTAAAGAAGGTGTCAGAGTCCATCCTCTCATGTCATCATTCTAGAGGGAAGCCCAATGCTCTCCTGGGCACTGGATCCTCCTCTGGGCTTCAAAGTCAGCAGGAAATTATAGACTACTGTGCATCAGTCAGTTAGTGCTGCTTAGAGAAAATTCATCTGGCTTTTTTCTCTTTTGGTTATCACTTGAAAGTGCAAAGAGAACATGCAGGCTAAGTGAAAGCTGCCTACAGCTTTGTGCCCTAGTCTTTCCTCAGTCACTTCACAGGCAGTTCGGTAGAAGAGATGTGCAGTGGATTCAAGATTACAGTTACCCTGTAGATCTTGGTGCCTGCAGGTGTCCCTGCACACTCAGAATAAGCTGCACCACACCTGAACACCGAGTAGTGTCACCTAAAACATACAGAACAGATTGTCATTGTGTTTCTGAAACGAAGTTGGAAAAGGCTTTGGTTTCACTGAACAGCACTAACAGTACTTACAGGGAGACAATTGGATCCCACAGATATTTCTCTACAGTTTCAGAAGAACAAAATAAGAGAAGTCCTCTAAATTCAGCTTTTTGTTTTCTACACAACTGTCTGATGTACAGTGCTGAGGACAAAATGAGTTCCATACCTGCTGCAGGGTGCACTGTTGGCTCAGTCTTTGTGCAGTGCTCACATGCCAGAGCACAGGAACAGCTGCCACTTTATGATGAGGGTAACATGAGCATATGGGACATGGTGTGACTGTGTTCATTGATTCAGAGCATCACTTTTGAGAGAAAAAAATGCTGATGGTAGCCAAAGGAGAGCTGATATGCCTGTCACCTACTGAGAATTGTAAGTTTTCTAATAAATTAAGGAGATAAAATTGTATCTTCTTTCTCCCTACTGCTCCCTCCAGCATCATATCTGAGTTGTTCACAGGCATAGCATGCTGCTCCAGCTGGTCTTTTCCACTGTCTCCATCTCCACATCTTCCACTGTCAAGCAAAAACTTCCACCCAGGCACATCAGCCAAACTCACTGGAGTGCCTCCCATTTCCAGGCCCTTGAGCAGATGCAGCTGGCACAAAGACACTCACAGACAGCAGGCAGATGATTCCTGATAGCTGTAGATGATTAAGTTTTGATCACATCACCTCCTCGTGTATTTCCTGCTGTTCCTCTGCATGAGATTAATGCCACAGAAACAGAGCTGCTTCACTCTGTGTAGCTCAGTGGGAGAGTTTACACCTGGAGTATATTGCTGCAGTGAAGACAACACAGCCTGTAATCTCTCACCTGAGAAACTGTTATGTCTTCTGGGCTTCTGCTAGAGGAGGTGGGATTGGAAACTCCAGTAAGCCTTCAAGATTACATCATTTTCTTTGAGACCCTGAGGGCATTTAAAGATGGGGTTTTCTGTTTGTTAGTTTCCTCTAGAAATGAATAATTATCCAATATGCAATTATAGTGCAGGTTCACTGCTATCATAGCTTTGGCAGGTTTGCCTCTGCAGCTGCAGCATTAACTCAGGAAACACTCTGTAACCAAGACTCCCACCATGCAACTGATCTCCTAAGGTTTATCCGATGAGAAGTAGCAGTGCCACTTATCAGTGGGTGCCAGAGTCTTCAGAATTTTTCATACATTTACAAGGAAAATGTAGCCTGTTCAGGCAGAGGGAAGATTGTAGAACTGTGTATTTCTTGAACTCTTCATTTATACTGGCCATCTGATTTCCCTAACATCCCACAACAAGATTTGGAGTCTTGATCCAAGTTTTGCTGCTATCGCTGCTTTCCTATGCCTGTGGGTTTCTCATTAATATTCAGGAGGAAAAGGTAGTTGGGAAGGGAAAGAGATAATACAGTGTGAGAGAAGATTTCAGCCTGTTTCCACTTTCAAACCTGCATACCTAATTTGTTCTGTTAATTGCATATTAGAAGTGTTGGCACACTGAAACAGCTTTTTCCACGTGATCACCTTGCATATGCAGCTCCTACAATCTCAATGACACTTGAAATCGCATGCCCTTAGCTTTAGATATTAATCGTCAAGGCGCTGCACAGACTGGGAAAGCCTCTAATTATAGCTGCTTCTTTGATGTCAACATTTCTCCCTAGCATACTGAGAGCTCAGCAACCCACTGGCAATATGGAGCTGATCAGGTGTGCAAGCCGAGGCAGCCAGAGCCCTCTCAGACTCAGAAATGAGGAGGACTGGTATCTGAAAAGGCCACTTCTGTGCTTTCTTCTGGGCAGCCTCTCTGCAGCAAGGTGTCATATGTTTCAGGACCCTCAGAAAAGAGAGTTGTGAGGAGGGGGAAGGTAGAGACACAGCCTGCGGACCTTGGCATGGTGGCTGTTTCTGTGGTGACTGGGCAAGTCACCACAGCCTACTAGGGTAAAAAAGAGTGACCTCTCTGCCTTCAGACACGTTTTAGATCAAATTATCATTGTGAGTGGAGAAAAAAAGAATGGGGGGTGCTTCTGAGTGGTGCTGTGTTGGGTAAAAATAATATTCTGGGGGTTACTGTGTTGGAGAGGGCCTGGCCTGGTTGTGCAGCTTGCAGTCCCCAGGTGGCACAGTGCTGCCTTTTTACCATCCCGGGGAGACAAAATAAAAAGAAGTGAGACTGTCATAGCTTGTGGGAAAACAACCAATTTCTCCCTATTTATTCTCATCCTACAATGGCAGCACAAGTCAAAGGATCCACATTAGTGCTTCTTACTGGTCATGCTGACAAAAAGCAGCTACATGAGCCTCTTGAAGGTGCTGTGCCACAGGGTGTTGCACCTCTCACCATGCAGCTGTAGGAAGAGCAATTTAATAACATTTAAACACTGTGGGGTTGGCTGCCACAGCTCCCATACCATCCAACCACAGCCTCCCTGATCTATCTGGATGAGAGCATGCCAGGTGTACACATTCCCCAGCAGCATGTTAGTTAAGTATCAAGGGCAGCAATGGTTGATCACTAAATGGAGAACACTGGAAGTCAAGACACAAATCCAAAGCACCGCTTTAAATAAGTGTTGCCTGAGTAAAAAGCTAAGGATGTGATTCTTCAGAGTCGGTGTTTCATCTCTCCTCAGAAACCATGTCAGGCCAGCTGGGAATACAGAAAAGAAACAGCTAGCTCCATAGGAGACTGCATATTTGTGAGAGAGGTGAGGATACATCTGGGATAATGTGCCCTGTTTTGTGCTCCCCGGTTTAAGAAAGAGAGGGATCTAGAGAGTGTCTAGGGGTGGGCCACAAATAGGATTAGAGGCCCAGCGCATCACTCCTATGAGAAAGGCTGACAGCTGCGACTGTTCAGCCTGGAGAAGAGAAGGCTGAGGGGGGGGATCATATCAATGTTTATAAATACCTAAAGAGAGAAATGGATATCAAGAGGATGAGGCCAGGCTCTTTTCAGTAGTGTCCAAGTGTCAGGACAAGAGGCAATGAGAAATGAGCAATGGGCACAAAGTAGGACACAGGAAGTTCCAGATGAACATGAAGAAAAGCTTTACTTCCAGGGTGACAGAGCACTGGAACAGGCTTCCCAGGGGTGCTGTCTCCTCCTTAGAGGATGCTCCATTGCCTCCTGAATGCTTTCCTGTGTGGGAAGCTGCTTTAGCAGGGGGTTGGACTAGATGATTTCTGAAGGTCTCTTCCAATCTGCTTCTGAGCAGATGCAATATCCTTAGATATCATGGGAACATCAAAATTGATTAAAAAGTCATTATCATTGACAATTTTCCCTGCAGAACTCACACAAGGTTCAGAATTCATTAAATTTGTGTAAACTGGGTGAAACTATAACTTCTGAGAAAAGAGGCATCCCTGCTCCTCATTTGGGTACTTCAGGTGTCATCCTAGCCTTGTGGTCAGGCAAGCCAAGAATGACTCCAGTCCTTGGCATATTTACCTCAGTAATGCACTTCGTATAATTACTTGAGCTAATGCTTTCCAGACAGAAAAAGTCAGAGGAAGCATTAGGAAAATGAGGAACTGATTCCAAATGATACAGAATAAAATACTCACTTCAGGAGAGGTTTTTTGTTTGTTTGTTTGTTGAGTGACAAATACGAAAGTTCAATTATTGATTTATTTATTTATTTTTCAAACACAAAAACTAAATGTGAGCACATACAGATTTTGGCTGACATAGCTCTTTGCCTCTGCTATCCTTGCAGTTCTTTCCCAGATCATAGAATCGTAGAATCATAGAATAGCCCAGGTTGAAAAAGACCTCAAAGACCATGTAGTTTCAACCCCTCTGCTATGTGAAGGGTCATCAACCACCAGACCAGGCTGCCCAGAGCCACATCCAGCCTGGCCTTGAATGCATCCAGGGATGGGGCATCCACAACCTCCTTGGGCAACCTGTTCTAGTGTGTCACCACCCTCTGAGTGAAAAACTTCCTCCTCATATCTAACCTAAACCTCCCTGTCTCAGTTTAAAATCATTCCCCCATGTCCTATCACTGTCCACCCTCATAAACAGCCATTCCCCTTCCTGTTTACATGCTCCCTTCAAGTACTGGAAGGCTGCAATGAGGTCTCCCCAGAGACTTCTCTTTTCCAAGCTAAACAAGTCCAGTTCCCTCAACCTTTCCTCATAGGAGAGGTGCTCCAACCCTCTGATCATCTTAGTGGCCCTCCTCTAGACCTGCTCCAAGAGCTACATGTCCTTCCTGCACTGGGGGCCTCAGGCCTGGGTTTAGTGCTCTATATGTGGCCTCACAAGAGCTGAGTAGAGGGGGACAATCACCTCCCTCTCCCTTCTGGCCACCCTTTTTTAATGCATCCCAGAACACAGTTGGTCTTCTGGGCTGCAAGCGCACACTGCTGACTCATGATCCAGCTTTTTGTCCTTTTCTTTGTGGCAGTGTGACATGATGGGTGGAGTTAGTCTCATGTATGTGGTGCTGATAGGCACAGCTAATCATGCTTTTCTCCTTTTACGGTCAATAGGAAGCAAACAGTTCCTATTTTAATCTGTTGAATCTTAAAGCAGCCTTATGTAGCAGTTTCAGAGGCAAGCATCTATGCTTGCTAATATCAAAAGCTAAAATGTACTAACAGTGCAATTACAGTGAAGTCACATGCAATGACATTTGAGAGTCAGCAGTGACTATGTGCTTTAAAAGTTTCTAGAATTCTGTTTGGAAAGATTTTGAGATAGTAATCAACACTGTTGTTTTGCAATATTGAACATGCCACCAGGAAACTGTGAAACAGAAAATGGCTTCCAGGGACAGTGGCCTGAAACCCATTTCTGAGCATGTGTTTTCATATATATTACATGGGTACCCAGAACAACACAGAATATTGGATCTTACAATAATGGGTGATGCACCGAAGAATAATAGAGATTAGTTTCATGGAAAATGTCACAAAGCCCTGTCTTCAGAGGAAGCCTTAATATATTTTGTCTGTTTGCATTCAATTCCCTGGAAAGGTATTACTCTGTTTCAAGCTCTGTTTCTTAGCAGTGAGGATAGAATGTAATACTGCAGTGCAACACCAGACAATTCTGAACTAACAGAAGAAGACAGATATTTATCTGTGTTATCTATAATTTCATGCTTCTTGGTCAGAGGTAGATTAGAAAAAGATCCCAAACACGTCTAGTCTTGTTTTGAGATACTAATGTCAGTAATTTGGTTCAGGCATGTAGTGAGGTTCAGCTATCCCCCATTTTCCCTCTGTCCTCAGTGTTACGTTACCATTTGAGCTGTAGACAAAGTAAATGCTGTTTATCCTGATGTAGGCTTCAATGTCTAAGGGAACTGAAGAGACCCTGTCATATTTATCCAAAGGAGCAGCTACTAATGTGAGTCCACTAGAAATCTGGAAGCATAAGTCACCCATGAGCTTGTAAACACTTCATTTCTCCCAGCACAGTGTCAGAGCGCTCTACCTTTAACCCTTGTCTCTTAAAGCAGGGTGTCACACTAGCTCAGCTAAATGCACGATAAGTTAATTCCCTGTTCTTTCTCTGTCACCAGCTAATGTTGATTCCATTCTGTGCGTTTTTTCACAGGAGGAACATCTCTCAGACATCAATAAAATATTGATCATGCTAACTGTGAGTGTGAGGAAGGTGTATTGTCCTGAGCCTTAAAGTGACACAACTGAGACACAAAGTAAATGGGCGCTAGACATAAGTTCACTGTTAGAGATTAGAAAAGAGCCTAAATCTCTGGACTCTTATTTCTGTAACTCTGTACATCTATTTTTACTCACATTACCTAACTGCAAGGTATTGTCTAAAAGATGAGAATCTAAAGGGTCAATAATCTTTCAGTTCATAAGTGCTGAGTGCCTTGTGTTTGCTGTATCACACAAAGGACAAGGAGGTGGCCAGCTCATCTGCTCCTCCCTTCAGTGCTATTTCTGCACACACAAAACATCTGCAGAGCTCCTGGGCTTCTAAGTGCTTGCAGAGTCAAAAGTTTACACTGCTTATAAGTAATGTGCTGTTTACATACTAAGTTCTGTGAGAAGGAATAAATTGAGAGGGATGGTATTTGTGTGTTGTGCAGCTGAGAGGCTGAAAATTACGGACACGTTCATCAGAAAGACAGAGTCGTGTCTGCAACTGAAGAGGCAATTCTCTTCTGTGGTTGTCATGACAACACTATGTCTCCTATATAAGGAGACGTATCAGAAGAAAGTCCATTTGCACTGTGCTCTATATTTCAGAGTAGCAATATATCCTCTCTACAACAAAACTGTTTTTCTATAGACAAAGCTTACGTTTCTGAAGCAATAAGTAAAGCTCTTGAAAGCTGATTGCAAGAATGAAACCGTTTATGGTGCAAAAAAAGCTGCAAAACAAATGAAACACCTCATTTGAAGACTACTTCAATAATTTGTGAATCGCTGGGACAAAGTTCTAGTGAATGTCAAGATGATTTAAAATGTTCAAATAAATTCTGATTGCAAATGTATCATCTGGTTTTGTGAATAAAGACAAACTCCAGCTCAATAACATCACATGATGTAATGAAGTACAAATAAATTGCTAGTCTCAAAATAACTAAAAAAAAACTACATCATCTTAAAAATGTCAGCACATCGGTGTACATGGCTTAAAGACAAAAACACAGACTGTATCTACAACTGAGCTAAAACCTTAAAGATAATCAGTCTGTGACCCTGCTACCTATTTACCTGAACAAAAGCTAAAATTGGCAAAAGTTTCATGGTTGTATCTGATCTTGTTTTAGCTCTAAGATATTTTTAAAGGAAAGAGACCTGGGAGAGGGGAGGGGGGAAAAACAGTAAGCAACCGTACTAAACCAATAAATCCCTTTCCTTCCAAGAATGATAATCTTCATTAATGAAGCAACCTTTCACTGCAACCAAATAGTACTGCAGTATGAGGAATCACAAATATGTTAAGCTCCATATGATTCAGCAAGAGCATGAATGAACTGAAAGAAGTTCATGTCCACCCAGAAAGCTGGATGACAATACATCTTGGAAAAAGTTTTTTCAGATGTGCTCTGTTCTTCTGAAATTCACCTAACCAATTTCTGTAGCAAAGAACATTTCATGAAATTTTCTGATGGTAAAAAAAGTGTCTTTAATAAGTGAACTTGTACAATTTCTCTGCTCTTAAAAATCAGAGGGAGGGTATCTGGGACTCCAGTGTATGCTTGATTAAACATTTATGTCTACTATCTACTACTGTTAGTTGGAGTAATTTCATCCATCGACAGAAATAGAGTTTCTGGACTGTGTCAAGGCCTGGATCCACCAACACAAGAAAGACACAAAGCTGTTAGAGTGGATTCACAACCATTGGAGAAGGACCACAAAGATAATCAGACAGTTGGAGCACCTCTCTTATGAAGAAAGGCTGAATGAGATGGGCTTATTCCAGTCTAAAGAAGAGAAGGCTCCAGGGAGACCCTACTGTGGCCTTCCAGTACTTGAGGGAAGATTATAAACAAGAGAGAGACTGGTAGATAATGATAGGACAAAGGGAATGACTTTAAACTGAAAGAAGAAACATTTAGGTTAGAAGTTAAGAAGAAATCCTTTGCTCAGAGGGCAGCGAGGCATTGGCACAGCTACCCAGGGCCAGGTTGGATGGGACCCTGGGCAGCCTGAGCGTGTGGGGGGGGCAGCCCTGTCCATAGTTGGGGTTGGGGCTGGGTGGGCTTTGAGGTCCCTTCCAACCTAAGTAAGTCGTTCTATGTATGTTGCTCCAAAAGTAATTGCCCTGTTTGGTTACATGGAAAATACAACAGATAGAAAGAGCACAATAACACAAGAATTCTGAGCTACAACACGGTATTTTTCAACATAGTCACCACAATTATGTGTGTATGTTTTCCAGTAACATACTAAAGCCTGCATGTTGCACTTGCAAAAATCTGGCTTTCACGTTGTCGTCACTGCTGACATTCACTCCCACTGTTAGGTCTCCATCAAGGTTCAGCAAGTGCCAGTGTCAGTGGGTGCATTTTTTTTCCACATGGAGGAATTTGCTGACACACACACTTCATCTGCACTTCCATGCCAGACACCATTTTGTTGGACTGCCAGGCTGCTGCCATCTATCACATGGCAACAATATGCGAAGGAGTACTGGTGCTCAGGTTCAGCCTCTAACGCCATACCTCCAACATTCACCTCTGATGTCATGGATCAACATAATAAAATAAGAGGCATTACTATGATACGATTCTATGATATAATGATTCTCCTTCAAACCCTGTTTTTCATGTAACAACTGAGCTTTTGTACTCAGGATCTTTGGCCATATGAACAACACCAGCATCCTACTCCACGATGTTACTATTCACTCCCTTGGACATGCCTATTGCCCCACAACTTTATCTCAGACCTTTTCAGACCACACACATTTAATCCCTTCTCCTGCCTCTCCCTGTGGATACCTCTTGGTACGCTCCTTTCTTCACTTTTATTTCTGAAAAGCTCGCAGAACAGAATGCAGAGCAAAGTTTGATTCCCTGTGAAATGCCAAAATAGGAGTTCACTTAGTCTTAGCTCACAGAAAGAAAATGGTGGAGTAATAACTGTGTTTGGAACAGAATTACATGATTGCTTTTAACTTGAGTGATTCAATTAACACTTAAAATGAGAATTACCCAGCCAATTGCAGAAGGAAAATTATTCAAAACTTTGTAGAGCAAGTTGTGTGTTTGAAGAGTGAAATTCATGGACTCAGATCTCTGTCACGTATACTGTGCTCAGCAAACAAAGGGATATTTTACTTCTAAAGCTTTAATGTACACAACAATAAGATCTCTGAGACATATTTAGCAGTTGATGGACCAAAGCGCCTCCAGTGTTCTCTCCTTATTGTTACCTGTAATAACTCCCCTTGTCTTATATAAGCACTTCATAGAAATGCAAGGCATTAACTGCATAGCATTCCTGTAAAAGCAGGCAGGATTTTCTGCTGCCAGTTTTATAAAAATGGGAAATGAAGCACCATCAAAAGGACTCTTTGAAAGGTATGTCCTCACAACAAATGAGAAATTAGGAAACCAAATAGAGTTCAGATTTAAGAGACTCTTCCAGTGTCAAAAGGGAAGCCCTCAGCCATCCCAGGATCCAATTCTGGAAATCTAAAGGTTAGACAGAGTTTTTTAACCAAAAGTCTTCCTTCCCTAATGAAAATCACATCTTCGAGGATTTCTTAGTTATTTCTCTTTTCCTTTTACTGTTTCTAACTCTTATTATATGCTCTTTTCTGCCAACATTTCCCCCTTTTTATTCTGGAGGCATGGAAACGGAGATAAGATAGCCACGTTTCTGCTGTGAGGAGGGAGAAGGTTGTTGGAAGATTTCCTGCCTGTCACCTCTGTGAAGCATCTTCTCTCTGTATTAATGACCATGGGCTAAAACTTAAAAAAGTCAAAAAATCTTTAACCAAAATGTGAGGCTTGCCAGAAGCATTTCACACAGCTTTCACTGCAAGGATTTTAACCGTTCATCAGAGAGAAATCCCAGACAAGTCTGTGGAGAGTTGTCTCTATCTAGCTTTCCCTCTCATTTGCCTTCAGTATGACTCACTGTATTATCATAAATCATGCCCTCAAGATGTGGGAAAAAGCATGTCTTATTCTAACAAGAAATATGGAGTTTAACAGCTTCATTCACCTACATATCTCTGCCATTAGAATTAGTTTAAATGAGAAAGGAAGAATGAAATTCAAAAACTGGTCTATGCTGAGGTTAGTAAAATTTGTCTCTCTTGTACAAGAATAAGATATAGGCATAATGTAGTTGAAAAATACTATAGCCGTAAATGTGAATTTATTTTCAAGTCAGGCAAATTTAGATATGGAAAATAAAAAAAAAGATAGAAGCTGTTATCGAATGTCCTGGGGACATAAAAAGTACCTCAGCCTCTCCAGAAAGAAAATACCTCCAGGATTCAAATGTGCTTTGTTCTCGTTACCTTGAACCTTTCATCTTCCATTAGACTTCTGCAAAGTGAAAGAAGAGTTTGAATGAACCTTTTAAATCAAAGTGGTAACCTTTTACATCCACTTGAAATAGCTGTGAACACCTGCTAAATTACTGCAGACACTGCTTTATTATTGCCACTAAGAAAATCACAGCAGTTTGCTGCATACGCAAATCAATTCAGCAATTATATTAGGAAATGAAATCTTGTTGTTTTCATAAATTTCCACACTGTTTTAAAGCATCGATTTCATTGCTTTCTAGACATTTCCAGAAGACATAAAAGTAAGAAACAACTCAGGCAATTAGATCTTTTTCCATCATTCTTAGAGTGAGTTATTGCACACTTTACTGAGTTTAACAACAAAATGAATTCAGAAGTGCTGAAATGCTGTGGAAGCCCTTGCAGGTCATATCTGAGTTTGGAGACTTCATGTGTGCACCACAGTTTGTGATTTACTTGCACACTGTACATTGCAAAACATCTTTCAGATGACCAAGCCTTTGCGAAATGGTCTTATATACATACATATATGCTGTCTCTAAGCACCCTACTTTGCAAATCCTCATGACTTTCCAAGATATAAGGGACAATAGGAGCCCCTTCACCATGACCAACCATGACCATGTTAGTACCCAGCCAATTGTCAGTTGTACTGTGTACAGCCTCTGCTGCTGTCAGTGAGTGGATGAAACCTGTCTCAGGCTCTCTGCACTTTTATGATACAAGCACTGCATGATGAAGCAATGTGGTGACTCCTGAGCTACATAGAAAATGGCAGTCTTGCCCTTCCTTTCACTTACAGTCCCTAACAGGTTGGTACCATCTGTAGGTTAAATGAGTATATTGTGTTTCATCATCTGGGTCAGCAATAAAAATACTAAGTAGTACCAGATTTGAGACAGACTAAGATTAACCACTGCAGAACCTCTAAGCTATGGCTTCTCAGAGTCCCTCTTAGAAAGCATATGACACTTGTGACCACAGGGGCTGCAGTGGTCTTCATATTTCATGTCTGGCAGATGGGATTTACTCATCTTCTGTTACTGTAACAGTATCTGTGTCCCACCAGAGTCCCATCTCTGCATGCCATTTACAAGCACTGCCAAAGTGCCAGCCTGACCTAATGTCACTCACACAGAGAAGCGTCCCCTGGAATTCAAGAGTAGCTTTTTTAATATCTCTGATATTTTCCTTACTTAATGGCCATTTAAGTCACAGCACTGGAAAGTCACACTTCTCTAACTCCATATTCTGTGGATATCTGCATTGCAATACCAGCTGTGCACACATTAGGATTAACCACTGGTGCCAAAGCTTGTATAGGGTTTATCCAGATCCTATACCATGTGCTCATCCATTTTTCTTCTCCACACTTACCTCCTTGGACCTACATTTTCTAGGGAAAAGAAATCCTGGCACACAGATGAAGAATGATAAGATGAGCTCCACCTGTCCCCTGATTTGGAAAATTGGAGGACTAAGAGAACATGAAAGGAATCAAACACCATGTGCCAGTTACATACAAAACACAGAGTAAAAGAGCAGCCTGCTCCCCTCATTTGTCTAAAGAGTCTTCCATTAGTGCATTCTGTAACACAGTAGTAGGAGAGAAGGCTCTGTGTTGATAGTATTCTTTTCTTGTTTTAATTAATTCACAGGTTTCACAGCCTATAATTTTGTAATGTTCTCCTGCTGTTGGAAATTTTTTCAACTCAGGGCTTCTAACTTGAGGCTTAGTGCCAAATATCTTTTGCTTTCTAAAAGCATGTCATCTGTAAGACAGCAGCTGGCAGATATCCCTCAGGATAAAAAATGCCACGAATGGTCTCATCTGTTCCAAACATTTTCCTGCAAGTCATTTATTTCAGACAATTCACTTTTCATCTCCTATAAAGCAAAGGCAGTCTCTGCATTTAAGGGTCAGTCAAAATAATGTTAAATTGGGTTTTTCAGCATTTATTGCTGTGTAATGTAGCAGAGAAATGTCTCTGCGGGTCTCTGTTGGAAGTTAAAGCCCTGGAGGCACTTATGCAGATGAATGTAAAGACACTTGAGACAAATCATGAGTGAACCTGAATTGACAACATGGGCCAATGGTGGGTAGGAGGGCAATGAATAGATAAAAATGAATATGGGAAAAGAATTAAACCTCAGCTTGAACAAGTATCTGAACTAATCAGAACAGATACAGAGCTAAGTGGCAAAGAACTATAGAGAATTTTTTTCTTAGCTTATTTGTTCATTTCATTGTGTTTGTGGTGATTTTTTGCTGTTGTTTCTGTATGCTTTTGTTGTATTTAGTGCTGTTAGTTTTTCCAGTGTGTTTTCATTTGTTTGTTTGTTTCCTGGTTTGTTCAGTTTGTTTTTCCTAGAAGATCTGAGAACTGAAACTTCTTGTGCTACATGGTAGGAGTTTGTATACAGCTTACAGTAGGAAGGCTCCAGAGTTACAGAATCACAGAATCACAGAATTGTAGGGGTTGGAAGGGACCTCTAGAGATCATCGAGTCCAACCCCCATTGTCCCCCAGGGCTGGGCACACTGACTCTACCAGAAGAAACCACAAAAACAGCATTGAACCATCCAGATAGGTGACCAGAAGTAGTATGACTCCACTGGGCAGGGGCTACAGCAGTCTTCTTGCTGCACTGTTCCGGTCTTATCCCCAGAGAGGGAGGTTAAATAGAACTTTGTAAACTCAGGATTCAGCACCTTTTAAGATTTCTCTCTATTCCTTATATTCTAATTGTTAGAGATAATTTTGTGTACTCTGATCCAACAGAGACTGACCACAGCCTGAAGTTCAGGATGCTTATAAGAGAACCAAGACTTTCCCCAAACCCAAGTCCTACTTGATGTTACTGTTATGGTTCTACATTCTCATTTCTCACTAAAAATAAACATATTTGTTTTGCTCTGAGAAAGCAGATGACATACTGAGAAGTAATTAGCAGTTCTATACTTCGTAGTCAAATTGCTTTCATTTTATATGTATTGGATAAAAAGGCAATCAAAATCAGCTTCTTGAAAATCTGTTTGTCTCTCATCTGTCATATGATTCCAAACTGAAATTATGCCCCCAGGCAAAGTACCTAATGGCAGAAAACTGTTAGAAAATCTAAGCTGTTAACAGGTATGTATGAATCTTGCAATAATCATTCTAAATACAAGGAAAAACTCCAGTAGAGCTAAGTTCCAGTCATGTTAATCTGCTACTTGAGACAAAATTTGTTCAGT
The DNA here is from genome assembly GCF_054131305.1 of Coturnix japonica. Lineage (NCBI taxonomy): Eukaryota > Metazoa > Chordata > Aves > Galliformes > Phasianidae > Coturnix > Coturnix japonica. The sequence goes on from NC_140663.1 coordinate 112,085,874, forward strand.
TGCTATAGCTTTCATATTTCTGTATAATTATTTGGATAACTGTCCAAGGGAAGTTTATTCAAATAGTTCCCTGAAACTTGCTCTGTTAGTAGAGAAGTCATGAATGAGAACACTAGCTAAACCTCTTTGAAAGATAAAGCAAAAAAGTATTTTTTCTGTTTTTCCCTGTACCTGCAGAGCTGGAGATGCATGTACAACTCAGTAAAATTAGTGAAAACCTACAAACATGTACTGCAGGCTCAGTCTCAAGAACAATTTTTATGTTGATGTCTACAAATGGACATAAGCTTGTTTGCATTCCTGTGACAGACAACTACTGTAGTAAGTTAAGTAACAAGTTACCATAATGACCCATTACGCACAGGGAAAATATTTTTTTTTTTATTTTCAGTTAAGTTCAGACTTTTCTTCAGGGTGATAATGTTAAGAAAACAAAAGTCTTAAAACTGGCGTATGCTTCTAATTTTTCCATTGTGCAATGGACGAAGAGTAGCTTGTTTAGCATCTACCAAAATAACTCCTCACACGGAAGCAATTGTATTTTTGATATTTAACTACATTATTAGTAGGAAGTAAGCTGGTCTCTCTTTGCTTTTTCTCACTTTCAGTAAAACCATTGTATCTCACTTTTTTTTCCCAAACACTTTCTTCTATTTCATCTTTCAGTATTCTTTGTAACAATAAAGAGGACTTCAGTCTCCCACTTCTCTTTTTTGGGATCAGTATTACAGTCCACAGTGAGTTAAACATCCGTGTAGCTTTTCTTCTCAGTAACAATTTTGTTCCCTTCATTCAATGGGAATTTTATCTCTTACCTCTGCATTTACACCCAGACCTAGCTGTGGCAAGAAGCAATTAATTTTAGACAATAGGAAAGATAGGAAAGTGAGAATGAGGGGTGCTTCTGGGTCTCTTGGCACTCGATGTGCATCTGTGCCAAGGTGATTCTCATTTGCCTGCACCAGCAGAGCAGACACCTGTACCATCTTCTTCTTTTTTCCCCTTTAAGTCTTTTTCTCCTCTCCAAGAAGAGTGGCCAAATCCAAGCTTTTTTATATCTCCTCCCTATCTGGTTACCACTTGTATACTATCTACCTGACATAACCACAGTGCCATTCTCATACTTCAGAAACACAAAAGAAATCAGGAGTTAGTGAGCCCCTGCCCATACCTCTTCCCATCCAGTTCTCAGAGGGCTAACATAACCTGCAAATAATGGTGAAGAACTTAGACTCAAACTTAGAATGATTGGGTGATTAGAAGATATTTCTATTTAAAGTTGTGACATTTCAGAAGCACACAAATCACATACCAAATACATAGAAGTATCCAAAGACTAAAACATCTTAGAGTTTTCGCGCAGCAGAACTGAAGATACAGCAATGGCATATTTTGTATACACACAAAAAGATGGAGATTAAAGTAGCCATAGGGCAGCAGTTGTGCTCTTTGAAACATATCTAACTGATCAGATGAAATTCTTATCTGTAGCAAACGCTGGTGCCAGTCTCAGTGTCTTGCTGCAACAATATGTGATAACAGTATCACAATAATGAAGGTCAGTTAACTAAGACACACCAAGTGAGTTGCTGGTATATGACTCATTATGCTGTGACTAGAGAAGCCTGTGAACATCTTGTATTAATTTCAGCAAATTAGAATAAAAATAAAAAAGGAAATTCTGAGTACAATTATAGGCTAATGACCCTTTCACTAATTTTTGGATTTACTTGAAAGCCTTGTTCAGCTCCTCTGTATTTCAAAGGCTACACGTGTTTAATTGAATGTGAAGCTGATTTCTTCAGAAGAAATCATTGCTTTGATGTGTAAGTGAAATAAAATGAAGCTCAATGAAATTATTTCTTTTACATGTGCTTTAATGTGTTCAGAATTAGTCCCATTGTCCTCAAAAATTAAAATGAGAACGTCAAAAAGAGTCAAGCACTGGAAAAAAAACAAAACAAAACAAAACAAAACAACAAAACAAACAAAACAAACCAAAAATTAATTGGAAACAAAAAGGCTGTACCTGAAGTTCAGCCTTCCATCAATAACAGGTCTCTGATTTTGCATCTCAGTGTGCTTGCCTAGATAGATGTTGTGTATATAAGCAGGCATCATTTATCCTTAAATAAATGCAGCAGGCTAAAATTATTAGGCATCAATAAGGAATAATCAGTCTTAACTACTGTCTTGGGGATTGTTTTATGTCCAGTTCAACATCAGAAGACTGCACAACGCCTATCCTTAAGCTTGTATAATCTGTTACTAAATTAAAGTACCATCTGCAAGTTAAATTTTTGTAACTGAATGTCACCAGTTCTGATGCCAGGGTCTGGTACAAGGCTATTTCCTTCCTCATCCCATCAAGGAACTTGCCTCCACTTGTATGTATAACATGGACATTTTGCTTTATCAAATAACTGTTATTAAATAACTGCAACAGCTCCAACTTGAAAGAGCAAGAGGATATTCTGTCTCAATAAAGGCACCAGTTCCATTTGATATGTCCAGTGCCATGTGAGACATCCACTTGGGACCAAATTTGACGAAGGATCTCTGGGAGACCTGGAGCTATCTGCTCTGCTACATGAGATGTAACATTTGATATAGTATCAGAAACTTAAATTGAGGAAACTGAATTGCATTCACAGAATAATAATGCAATCATATTCTTATTTCATTATGCAGTGGATAATGCATCCAGTATGTCTGACAAACCTGAGGAGAATTCCTCTTCTATGAGAGAGGATTTAAACTCATTTTTCAGATTCTATTAGTTTAAGCACTTGGATACATCATAGTCTGATCAAGATTAATCTTGAATTTCCTCCAACAGAAGTTTTTGCATCTTACTTTGTTGGGCCAATGAGAGACTGTAAGAGTACATGATAGTACCTCCAGTGCAATATGTCTCAGTGGCACACAGCTTGTTGCTATCAAGTCTTTATCTTGTACTCTGCCTTTCTGCTAAGGGATGTTCTTGGTGATCTGTTCCTTAAAATACCATTTTGGTTTCTGGTGTGGAATTAGCATATTAGACACCTGATGAAGAAAAGAGATGTTAAAGTAATTAATTTTCTCTGTTCCACTAGCAATTTAATTATTAAATAAAAGAGATCTCCTGGAAGAGACTGATGTAATGATCCTAAAAACCTCCCTTCTGTGTTAGCAAATTCAGAGAGGTAGATGACAGGGTATGCTCAAGCTTCTGAAGCAAATGCTGGACAAGAACTCTTCTATGTTACCGCAAAAGTGAATGGTCTCACTCCATGGATGAAAAATATCTTTTATGTAATCTCACCTTTCTAACCTTCTTCTAAGAGTAATTGGGAGAGCAAACAGACCTAAACAAACATTGAAAGGTGAATTAGGAAGTTATTGTCTTGAAGCCAAAATGGCAACTGTGGTGAGTGATATAAGCATTGCTATCATGTCATATGTGATATGCTGCCAAGCATCCCATTACTGCAATGAGCAGTGTATTTTCCTCATGAATGTGAAGATAAATCTAACTCACCAGCTCATCTTCTGCTAGCAGAAGTGCTTGTATAGATCAGTGTACTAAAAGCAAGTTCAAACTTCCAATGGAAGATACCTTTCTGTTCTGAGAAATCAGAATGAAAGGAAATGTATTGCTCATTTAGACACTTTGTATCAGAGAAATCACAAATCAGTTGTGATTTAGACATGTGTGCAATATATATGTGGCTGTGGATATAAAGGCGTGTAATGAAAGGCTAGGAAGGTCATCTTCAGTGTTGGTAGTGTAAAACAGATTAATGTTGTTTGTAGATACTGTGCTGTATGTACTCCCACAGTTTTTTACCTCATAACCTAAGTATGATATGTTTATGTAACGATTTGTGTGCACTGTTTTTTATCTGTGCTTCCGTAGCACTTATAAACATCCGTCCAGGCTTGCACAAGACTTCAGTAGGTTGTTAGGTAGTGCTTAAACACAACAGACTGACCTCTTTCTCAAAACTATTTATTTAATCTTGTCTGTGGCCTAGTTTCATTCAATTTAACCTTAGGCACAAAGACAAATCTCCTTCAGCTTCCTCCATCCAGTTGGAAGACTAATATACAACAAAGAAGTAAGTGCACTCACATACAAATACCCAAACTCAGCCCTACCTGTTTCCAGCACTCCAACAATTCTGTTTCTATAGCATGAGCAATCAATGCAATCAAGCAGGTGGAATCTTCCAGTGAAGATGCCTATGCTGATAAGGGCTAATGCCCCAACACACCACCTTCAGGTTCTTGCCCTGCACGTTTTTTATTCATTCAAATGTGGAATGAAATGAATGATGAAATTTCATTCTCTTCCATTAGTGTAAGTTTCTCATTTTAATGCAGGTCTAAGGGAATGCAGGAAATGGCTGACTTGAAAATCTAGTGCCCTTGAAAAAAAGAGATGAATAGGCATTTTACCGGTTTGGACAGAGAGGGAAGGAATGAATTTCAGGGTCTGGAAAGGAGGAGGGAGATGACAAATGACAGGGAAGTAAAAAACCTCCTCAGCAATTTTTATGCCAACGAAGAACAAAAGTAGCCAGTAGGGTTTTGTGCAGCACAAATCTGCAAGCAGTAAGGTCAGCAGTAAGACCGAGTGGCTCCTGAGGCTAAATATCAATACCTTTTTTTCCCTCAGCTCTACCATTACTTGAGCAGAGAAAAAATCCTTTTCTTTGAGTTGTAAATGAGTTCTTGCTGTTGTTTTTCTCCTCGGGATCTGGGTGCAGCTTATATGAAGGTCTGAAACAATAGAAACCATGAGGTGAATTGCAAAAACAAAGAAACAAGCAAAATCTTACTCTTCTCATGCCAAACAGCAAGACTTGTGATTGTAAGCAGTCTCCCAAGCAGTAAATGCACATCTCCTGACGTGTGTAGAGTCTGAAAGTTGTAGGTAACTCTTGCATGGGCGCAAAGCTTGTCATCCATCCATGGAACAGGTACATAAAACCCTAAAGTATTTTCTGGAAACTGAGCTGTTGACGTGGAGAGGCTATAACAACATCCAGAGTAAATTATAGCTGTGGTACTAAAACTGGTCTTCAAACATCTTCCACTTTGAAATGTCAATGTAGGATGAATCTAAATTGAATGTAAAAATTTAGTTTAAAAAAGAACACAATAAAAATAAAAGTATTTAATGATGTTTTACTTTTGGCAATGAAAACAGTTTCACAGTGAAAGTGGTGTCAAAGCTCAAAGTTAAATTACAACAATATGATAGTTTTGACCAAACTTTAGTTTCTTTTTCTTTAAAAAAGCAATATAAATATTTTAAATGCCATTTATGTGGATTAAAAAGTACCTGTTTTCATTATTAAGATGGGACAGGAGAGCCTGAAAGTGAAAATGAGAGCTATCAAACTGTATGTTACAGATGAAATGGAGACAGCCTGAATAAAAAGCATGAGGCCACTGATTTCTGCATGCATGGTTTGGGTTCCAAGATGTTTGTTTCCTGTATTTTCTGACATTTCTACAGAGCAACTCCTGTCTGGCAAGTGTCTCTTTCTAATATTTTCTGCTGACAAAAATAAATGAAAAAGTACAAGTCTCCAACATAATGATGAGCATGATTTGATTGGTGTGGCACAGGAGCTTGCGGGGGTGCTCTGTGGTGCTCAGAGCAATGCTCTGCATTCATGCTTCCTTTTGCAGTGCTTGCGGATGTCAAAAACTCATTTTTACTTTGTTTTTTGTAATTCTTTTTTCTTCTTAGTCCCAGTTTCCATTTGATTTACTGCCAGCACTGTTGCACTCATTATTCATGTATTCAGCCATAAGGTATTGGTGAGCAAATACCGGGTCTTTCTGCAGTTCCAGACTGAATATTTCTTCATCTGGCAACTTATACCATCAATATACAACTTCGCTCTGCTTTCTGCTCCCTCTTCTGCTTCCTGGAAGATCTCCAGTCAGCTGGTGGGGAAAAGAAAAAAATTCCTGTAGCAAAATGACATGAGAGAAGAGACAAAATAAAGATTTTGCAGACTTCCTGAAGGATGATACTTGTTCATGTAAATATTACCTGCAGAGACACCTCTAGCAGAAAAAAGATTACAGTAGAGAAAAAGGAAGATAATTCCCATTGTGCTACTAAGTGTGTGCTGGTTGATAACATTTCCTCTCTGAAAGCAATACTGGGAGTACAATCCAATTGTCCACACATGCCATGCTGTTTGAGATGCCCTGGAGTCTACCACGTCTGCTAACGCTCTCCTCCTAGGGAATCATGGATTTTCCATATATCCTGTGACAAATCTGCCAGCTTATACATGTTTCTCAGACATCCAAGGGCATCTTAGTTGGCACCATATCCTGCTTGGAAGCAGCTGGTTTACTACTCTGGCCCTACTAAGAACTGACTTGGCTGAATGTCTCACTCTACTCCTGCTGTGCTCTGTGCCCAGGAAATTATACAGCAACAAACTGTAGACATCCAATGTCCCTAGAGACACTCTAAGCTATCACTGGCAGGTAGGTATGACAGCAGGGGAGACTTATGCCATTATGGATGCGCAGGCAGTATTAGCCTACTGACCAACTAGCTCTGGAGAATTACATTCAGATTATCCACCAGTGGAAGCTTAGACATAAAACTCATGACTTATGTGTATGTACATAGTTAATTTCTTTAAGTACAAGCCAAATCCCACTCATGGTGTCTTACAGCTCCGAGTTCTCTTTATCACCCTTCCTCCCATTTGACCAGAAGAGTATGAGTTACACAGACAGGACTTTTCCTCATCTGTTCCTCAGTCTGACCTCTTGCTTTGCTCTACTACAAGAACACTGAGTCTATGACACACAGCCTACAAGACAACTGATTTAGATACCAGTATCTGTTTATAGTTCCTGACCTTAATTTAGGGAAACAAAGGACAGTGGGTAGGCAAAGTGTCCTGGTGGCAGCTAAGATGTTCCTGGTTTACCCTTCCTGCAGCAACCACTGTAAATGAGTAACACAGCTGTCCTGCAGTATTCACAGAAACAAAGCAGGTCACAGCTGGACCCCCAGGACTGTGCACCTGCACTGTGAGCATTTATTCAACTTAAGACTGCTTTGGTGCAAATGTGAAGTAGAAGTGTAGCTGCTTGCACTCATTTATATTACCAGAACTTGAAGCTACTTATCAAGGTCTCTGGAGGAGTATTCCTACCTTTGTTCTGCAAGAGAGATCTCAGTATCAGATGCCAGTTTGTAATTTGCCACAGGAAAGTGTGTATAAGAGAACAAACAGAAAACTGGGAAATGAAAAAAAATAAAAATAAAAAATTAAGATGTAGCCTTGACACGTTTTTCACTGTCTAATATAAAAACAGATGCTCTGGAATGAACTCAGGCTTTTCCCATATGCACAAAAGTACACATGAATTTAGTGCAAAGAAGACATATTAGTGGTAAAGAGTTTCACTTTCTCCCTGGTGAAAGTCTTTCATGAACATACTGATTCTTCATGATCAACTTGATCTCCACAAGGTTCCCTAGAGCCTTTTTCTGCTAAGCTGCATTGTAGCTGATAAGCTTTAGCATGTGCCTGGGATATTTCTCCCTGGGTGCAGGACTTGCCATTTCCCTTTGCTGAACTTCACAAGATTCCACTCTGTTCAGCCCTTCAGCCTGTCAAGGGCCATTTGAATGGTAACACTCCCAACTGGTGAATTGAATACTCCTCACAATTTTGCATTGTCTGCAAACTTGCTGAGGGTCCACTGTGTTCCAGGTCTGTCCCAGGTTAACTGTCTTTGTTAATCTAGGTCATTAATGAAGATACTAAATAGTGTAGGCTCCAGTATGAACTCCTGGGAGGTACCAGCAGTTACTGGACTGTGTTTGGACATTGTGTCTCTGATCACAAACCTCAGAGCTCTGTAGATTGGCCAGTTTTCAGTCTGCCTCACTGCCCATTTATCTAGTCTGTAATTCACTGCTTTGCCTATGAATATGTTACAGGAAACAGTGCCAAAAGCCTTGCTAGATCAATATAAACAGTGTCCTCTGTACTCCATCCACAAAACTATAGGCATTTTGTCATACTAGGTAATGGTCATATAAGGCATAATTTTTCTTTCATAAATCCATGCTAACTACTCCCAGTTATCTTCTTGACCTTCAGTTTTGGAAGTAGTTTCAAAATGTATCTACAGTTGCAGAAATAAATGGTTCCACATCCAGTAATACCTGCCTGGAGGAGTGGGATTAAAGAAACAGAATTACAAACCTGATTTTGCCAAGTGCACTACAACTGCCATGGAGATATGGGTGTTCATTGAACCATAGAATCATAGAATCACAGATTCATAGAGTCACAGAATGGCCTGCCATGGGCAGGGTTGCCAACCACTAGACCAGGCTGCCCAGAGACACGTCCGGCCTGGTCTTGAATGCCTCCAGGATGTGCCATTCACAGTTTTTGGCTCGCTATAAATCAGTCCTCATACAACACTTGTAACATTTCATATTTTCTGTTGCAAAACTATCAAGTAGATTTTGAAAACTAGCTAGAAAATCTTGCAGATGCAGACACTTCCCAACTTCCTTCAGCAACACGAAACAGAACTGAAGAATATTTATTGGCTTGTTAAGGCCAACCCAAGACTTGAGGTGGCAGTTAGTGCTTCAGCAACCCAGCTAACACAGAAAGCCAATGCAAGAAATGCAGTAGCACTTGCTAGGCAGGCTTCTTGATATGTATGGCATTAGCAAAAGTATACCTGCCTCCCACAGCCTCCCAAGTGATTTTATCTTCTGTAGCTGACTCTGAATAACTTTTAATTACAGTGGATACTTAGTTTCCTCATATAAAGTGTGGTGCAGACAGTAGGCAGGCAGACGTGCTTTCAGTGTAAGAGGGTACAATTTGCTGTGTTTAAATGGGCATAGAGTAAACAGCTAGGCCTTGAGTGATAGCAGAGAAACAAGAATGCACAGACTTTCTTGCTATTGAGTTTATTTTTGATCAGAGAAACAGCAATGATGATCTAATCTATCCTGTCAAAAGTCTTTAGTGTCAATACAGAAAGAATAGTAATTTAAACCTGTCACTGACAACTGCCCATTTTCAGCTCTAGCCAACATTGTAACTCAGGAAAGAAGAAATGCAGGTTTATATTGACATGAAAGGAGATGGCTTTTGTAAATTCATGGTAACCACCTGTCCCACACTATAATTGACCGGCATTAGTGTTCAAACACAAATGTTCACATCTCCAGTGACTAATGCAGATTTCATCACTTTCCTTACAGCAAGTGGTTTTATTGTCCTTGCAGGGCCAACACTAATGAGTTCATTTAATGACAGGAAGGACAAAATGGAATAACTTCACATAGTTTCTAGGTCAAACTGGCTTCAATTTGCTGGCAGAAGAATTGGTAGGAAACTACTGCTTCCACAGGACAAATATTAAACTTATGTTGGCTAGGGTGTGCTTGTTCAGCAGTCAGCTCTGTGACTATGTGGGCTTGAAGACAGTATAAAAAATGCACAAGCTGGATGTGCATGTTACTGACTATGGGAAGCGCATCAGTTCCTCTAGATCCAACATGTGCTTCATTTTCTACTCACGTGATACGATCTGCTGCTGCAGTGCTAAGGATGTTGTAAGCTGCACAGACAATGTCAATACACAAGGCCAAGTGAGCTCTTACACACAAGGTGGTGCTGCTGGGCCGCACAGTGTCTCTCCTGCTACTTCACTGCAGGAGAGAAAATCTCACCTATGGAAAGCTTTCTTTTTTGATTTTCCACTTTCCAAATACTTCACCCTCCCTGTTTGAGTCTGCTAGAAATTAACAGTCCTGTTTGTCAGAGATGGGGTAAGTCCGACTTTTGTCTTCGTTGGACTCTTTGGGACTTTTTGACACTGTTTTCAATTCTGTCCTATGCACATTTTCCACTAGACTTCAAATACCCCACAGGTCTGTAAGCAAAATAACATGAGGTAAAGTTTTCAAAGTGGCTACATGGAATGTCACAGTACACATCCCAAAGGTCCAAATCGTTTTCTTTTTTTCTTTTTCTTTTTTTAGGTGTGTGAGATGTTAATTTGTGAGCCATACAGACAACTTTCTACACTTGTTTCAGAGTCACTAATTCAACTACACGGAATCAAAACAAGAGACACTTTACAACACTTCTGCTATCAAGAGCGACATTCATGCTTCTGTTTTAACGAGCACTGCCATAACACACAATGAGATTTAGGCACAATAAATGATTGAAGAAGTACATTTATCTGATGCATAATATAAATACTTGCAAATAAGGAAATGTAAGGTCTGAAAATCCAAGTATTTATGAAGATAATATGTGCACACACTCCTGAATTGGTTCTATCAAGTAATACCAGGTGGTGGCAGCTGAATTAATTGCCATAAATTTTCAGGCAATAAGTGTTGAAGTCTATACATTTACACTGATGAGAGCTGGAATAATTCTGGAAATCACCGAGGATCACACCAGCAATACAAAGAAAATGGACCAAATTATTTTGTTAGCCATTAAAAATGAAAAAAATATTGAGAATTAGGATAGCAGAATTGTCTCACTAGTGTGCTCTAGTGTGCTGAATGCCTCACTATCCCCAAGAGAGTTCTTAGCAAAATCCTTAGTACAGAGTGAATCGCAAAACATTCCTTATTTCCTCTAAAGCATAGATAAAACATAGGTTTTCCTGTATTGAGATGTGCTCTAGCTGACTATGCTATTGCTGAATCTGGACAGAGAAACTCTTAAGGATCTGAGGATAATGAGTTTTTAGATAATAAGAAAGAAGAAAAAGTTTGCCATGTTTTGCCTAATGATCAGTGTAGTTATTTGTTACACTTTGAAAAGAAGGAAGTCACTTACAGACTGATTGCGTAGACAGGTAAAATCAAATATACATTCCTTTGCTAGAGTACAAGCTCTGCATTGTCTATGACAACCTGAAACAATTTGTCTGAAAACTTTATCACAAGGACTCTCTTCCTTAATGGGTACCATATGGCTGGGAAGGATGCTCACTGCAGTTATGAAGAGAAGCAGGACTTAGGACTTTCTTGCTTCTAAGGGCAGAATTTAAAATGAATGGTCTATTTGTGATCTTATTAGTGTTGGCATAGAAATCTACAATAGCTCTTCAGCATCATCAGGGTTTATTATTTAAACCACTGTTGTCATTTCCATGTCACACTGTTGATGATGAGATCAAAATCTGGTTCCTAGTAATTGTATCCTGAATTCTGGTCGTAAATATAACACTTTCCTTCCTGTGTTTTTCTCCTGAAGCAGATCTATCTCTGTTTTCATTTGAGCTAGCATGGTGTCTTTCACCAGACAGTCATGTCTGGTCTGATTCTACAAGCTCCCCACACGAATGAACTCCCACACACAGACAATGTGTAATAAAAGCAAAATAGTATAGCACCTGGTGAAGCAGCGTGCAGTATAAAGAAGATAAAAATTCCTGCTGCTTTTTTTAAGGAGCAGTCACTTTTGCTTTATGGACTACATTTCTACTTTACAGAGATACTCCACAGTAACTTACTTGCTTCTCTGGAAAGTGCCTGCCCTTTTATTTGTTTTGCTTTAATACCTCTTGTTTTCTTTACAGTGTGCTGACTGCTAAATTGTCTGATGATCCTCATTTTAAAATAATGGCGCCTCCATTTTATTCCTGAAGGAAAGAAATAAAAATGACAATAAAACCTATTTTATTCTCCCTACCCATGCATTTTTCTTCTGACAGTGGGCCTTTTTCTGCAATTCCTACTGTAAATTTCCATTGTAAATCCAACCATATACTGTAGGTGGAGCTTTAAGTTTTTCCAGGAAGAAGTCCACTCTCATAAGCCATAGAAATGACCCAGTAACAAAAGTAGGGAGGGTGTCACATGAAAGGCAGGACAGGGAGGGAGATGATGCCACATGTGTTTGTGGTTTGGATTTGTTCCTTTGCATTTGTGTCTTAATGATTAGCATGCAGAAAAAAATCAGACCCAAGAAAATCTGGTATCCAACCCCTCTGGAATCCTCCAAAAATAACAGGAAGCCCTTGAGCAGGACCCCAAGTGTATCTCACAAAGATTAGAGGCAACTTTTCAACTGCTTTATTGAAGAAAACAGTGCAGCAATCACTAAGCAGAAGAATTACTATGAAATAAGTGAAAAAGATTCCAGCAAGCAGCAGTCTACATAAAAAAATGAAAGGTCAATGGCAAATTCTAATTAGCATAACATTTTTAATGGGATTAATCTTACCCATGTGTATCAGGAGCAGATGCAGGCTTACAAAAAAAAAAACTCTAAGTGGGCAAGAGGTTAATTATGTAGGTAGGCATTACAGGAGCACTTATAACAAGATTCAGAAAAATGCTTTTGTGAAAAAGCGAAATTGACTTATCCATTTAAAAGTATACTTTTCCAGTTACTCTTTCCCTCAGTTAAAAAGAGCATTTCTAAACATGCTTTCCTAAGCTTTGCTGGAAAGTTGGAGAATCAGGGATTGCTTTTCATTCAGGGAGCCATAATGCTGATCCAGGCAGACACAGCCTGCTTTTCTCTGTCTGTATTGCACTGCTCTCTCCCCACCATGTACGTACATGTCCATCTCTGTCCATCTCCACTTGCCCTGTAACTCGCAAACCTTCACTATAATATGTGAATATCTGATGTGGTAGTCAAGGGGCTGAACCAGATGTCTTTCACTAGCACCTTCCAACCTCAGCCACACTGTGTCTGTATATGCACCTTGGCATGGAGGTGGGCAGAGGAGAGTTTTAGGGTGCTTCTCCATAAAATGTAGCTGAAAACATTTAGGAATACCAGTCTCCTCTAGCTAGGGTGCCCAGATGAAGATAGTAAGCTCTGAATTAAAATGTTTGCCAAAGCCTTGCATACACCAGGAAAACTGGTTTAAGTTTTGTATTCACCCTCAGGCAGTGCACATCCCTCTCTCCCATCTGCAGAGGTGGAACAAGCTGGAGATTATCTGGGGGGTGAGTGCATACTTCTTCTCTCCTACTAAGCCAAGTGAGAAGCATGCCCTGTGCAGTGCCTGGGTCACAGAGGGGAAGAACAGGTCTTTGCACTAATGGTGAAGGGATTGACTGAATTCCCCCCTGTCACAACTCCATGAATTGCCCATGATATTTTTCTTTGCAAAAACACTGTGTCGGTGTTTTGTTATCACATGAAGTTAGTGCTTCTCTTCAGCCTCACTGCAGAGGTGGGCTATGAAAGACCCTTGTGTGCCTATAGCTGAGCTTTACAGCCTGATGATTCCAATAACACACCTGCTCTCATCATCCACTTTTACAGCAGCAGTCCTGGCACCTTGGTCAGAGAATGTGACTTTTACACCCAGCTTATGCTGAGATGATCCAAAAATATACCCCAATCTCTGTAGGGAATGCTGTAGTCACCTGGAGTATATAAATTTAGCTTACATCTATCTCTATTATTAATAGACATTTTAATAAATTGCTGTAGCCAGCTGCAGTAAGTCCACCAGGTGAACAAGCTGTCTGAAACAATAGCTCATCCCCACCCACTGCCTTCTGGTGGGGTGCTTGTATATACCTATTTATGTCTGTAACATGCCAGTACAATTAATTAACCCTCCATAAACTATTTATAGGTGTTTCTTTTAAGTAAAATTGTCATCTGAAATGCAAACACATGTTTATCACCCTCCACTGCACTCCCAGATTGCAACAACTCGTGCCTCAAAGTTTGTATTGACAGATGGCCTCCTTCAAAGCATACCATGACATAGACCCTCCTTTCCTTTTAAGATCATTCAGGCCACACAGAGACAAGCTTTCAAGCCAGTTCCATGAGGCTCAGCATCAAAGTGATGGTCTGTGTATGCAATAGCAACACTCATTAAGCACAGCATCGTGTAATGAAGTTAGGATAGTGGGAGCCCTGCATTAGGAAAAGGATCTATATAATTACAACCAGTATGTAGTTCTTAATGCACTTTCACCTGGAAAACCACTACTCTCTGATTGTGTAATGTCATTACTGCTGACCATTTCATTTTAAATTTCAATTATCACTATTTTTTTATTCCAAATCTTCACAAATATTTAAAAAAATTCCTCAGGTTAGAAGCAGTGTGATTTCTGCCATTGAAATCAAGTCTGTCTTTCTGTTACATGTAGAAACTATGATGAAAAGGAATCTTTTCCCCATAGCCCAAACAAAACATAGTATCAATTCATTTGTTATCTATTAAAAGTGTATGTAGTGTAGTAACTTACCAATGATCCACTTTCAAATAGCCTCATCTTCTAAAATCCTCTTTATTCTGATTATTAGACAAGCACAACAGAAAATAGAAGAAAGTCATTCTGAAATCCTTCTTTGTTCTATTTACAAAACCAATTTGCAACACGGTAACTCCAAATTGATTTCAGGATTTAATCATCACATAGACAAACAACATCAATCAATATTATGCATTACAGAAACTCCCAAATCTAATGGCTAAAAAGATTAAGAATCCAGAAACATTCTCATTTATTTACTATTTGACGTTATGGATCATAAATTATAATTATCAACTATAAATCCTAATTTACCATTGTAAAAAGGAGACTATTTCATTACAAGGTTCTTAAGACAGAGTTGAGTATACCAGGAAATGTTCGGTTTTCTTTTCTAAAAATGACTCATTTGGTTCACTTATGTTTCTCTTCTCCTGTACTGTTACTTAAAGTCAGCCTCTCCTCTTGATGACACACAGTCAGTCTGCTTTATGGCATTATGTGTCCAAAACTTGTAAATGCAATGACACCAGCTACCATCAGATCATTCTGTACAGATTTTGAGAGTGCTTGACATATGTTTAGATTATTTTATGAGCAGGTTTTGTGACTCTATGGTGTTTAAATATACCAGTAGCATCTCACATAATGAAGAGTTATCTTAACATTTTAATTATAGAATATGCATCAGAGCAATGCAACATTATGTCGAGATAATAAGATGTCGAAGACTCCATTCAGTCACCTCAGCATTGTACCAGTGAACTTCCAGCTTTAAACATCAGTCAAGATTTCAATGTTTATCTGTGAGACTACTTCCTTGGCTCAGTTTTTGAAAACGTTTTTCTCTTCTGCCTGTTGACTGTTTTCTTCTCTGCTGAGCTAGTAGGCCAGAACTGTTCTGTCTGAACTGCAGTGAATCTGTCTGGTCTACAAAAATGACAAAGTTCTTCAATGTCATGACTACGCAGAATAATTTATAGCAGCCTGTACTGTATTATGCAGTAGGTGAAGTAGAAAGAAACATTTGCATTGTACACCAAGCACAGACTAGACTATTCCACAGCATGTGGAATATTCATGTGTTTCAATATTCATGTGTTTCTTACCAAGGAAAACAAGAAGAAGTTCCATGTTTCATGCTTCTGTGTTGATACAGTGTGTTCACAGTAATACCTTATGCCTGGGATTCTGGAGCACATACACAAGAACATTCTCATCATGGAACCACCCAACACTGCCTGTCTCCATACTTCCAGGAGCTTTCAGCCTGGGTGTCCAGATTTCACAGACAAAGCATGGGTGTGTCTCATATGATCAGTCTTACCTTGCAGTAAACAAAACTGACTGAAATAGGAAATGTCGCAGGGAGGGATATATCTCCCAGGGCTTCGAGTCCAGCTAGGGGAACTCATGTCCTTGTAACTCAACAGGAATCTGCACACTATGCAGATCCTATTCACAACACACTGCTGAAGGAAAAGAATATGTCATGACTTGAAGTCAAGGCATGAGGGATTGAGAGAGACGTCTGAAAGCAGCAGGATCAGAACCTATTCCTTATCTATAAGAAAATGCAGGGGTGACTTAACCCTTGAAAACATGCCCAACATGGCATGGCACAACTCCTGATGTCATAGCCACACTCTCTAATAATTCCAAAGATGAGATACCACTTCCAAGCTGACCATGGAAGGTGACTTTGAAGGGTGTTAACACCTAAACTGTTCCAAGGTATTATTACTGAGGTCTGTGCTGGTTAACCGTGGCCAAAACCAGGAGTATGCTGACCCATATGCAGTGAGCCCACTCACTGACTGTGTTTATGTTGTCAGTATAGCTACATTCCAAGAGGCCAGGCATCCCAGGTGGGCTAGTCCAAAACTTTCAATGGTAATGAGAAATCAGTGCTATGAAAATAGTTAACTGTTCTATAGAGAAGGAAAGTGCAGGCCCTGAAGCCTGGATGCTTACAGACTTACATGAGAAACCTGTTTTAAAGTCCCTCTATCCTTTAAAGCTATACTATTAAGATATTATTAATAAATATGACCCTTTCTTATTAAATATTTAGTTTAGGCAGGTTTGGACCTGAGATCTCACCTTTCCTAGATGGGTACTTCTACTATCATTACTTTACGCCTTGATAATAAAAGAGGAGAGATTGGACATGTGCAGTTTCATGCATTAAACATGTAAACTCTGTAGGGCTGCTTAATATATATGTACCTTTGAGGCACCTGTGAGTCTGGTGGATGAATGAAAGTTTAAATCACATAAATCTAGGAAGTAGATAGGCATTAATAGAATTTATCACCACTGCCATTTCTGTAATAATAGAGTGGTTAATGAACAGCCTTGCACCTCACATAAGGTGAATATATTGGCATGACCTCTAAAATAGCCTCAGTCTTCCAAGGGATTACCTTATACTGATTCCAAGTTCCTTCTCTGTGCCATGTTCCCTCTAAACCTGTACCACTGATAAGATGTAAGCACTCACTCTCCAGTAAGAGTGTTCCTTCTTTCCAGTGTATTTTTTCATTCTCCAAAAAGTTTTGTCTATGCCCAAGAAACCTACACCTGATGAAGGAAAAGCAACAAAACACCAAAGAGTCAAGTCTCCACTAGAAAGCAGCATTTGTTACCTGCATAATCTACATTAACTCAGCCAAATGAGGAAATTATGGCTCTCTGGCTTCAGACCCAGGAAATGCAAAGCTACAGAATGCAGAAAACCTATTGTTTCTTAGTGCATATACATATGGCACACCTGCCAATAACTAATTTTTACTGCAACCATCTACGGAAAAACAAGTAACTGTATGTCTTCTTTATAGCTTCCAGTCATTTGTGCAGATCTCTACTAGAACACCTTTTCCTGAAGGCAGCTTACAAGCAGGAGGCACAGAGATGAGATAATCACTCGTGGCTATCTGCTTCGGATAACATATGCAGTACAATGTCAAAGTTTATGGTGGGATTTGATTTGTAAGGTATGCCTCACAGATGACTGGTAAGACCTCTTCTTCTACACCATAAGTACATCATGGGGCTCAGAAAGGATTTGCAAATAAAACCTCTCACCTCACTGCTCACTGTGAAGGAGAGTCCCTACCACTTTTCTGAAAGGAAGAAAATGTCTTGTCCTGTGTTTTTCTGGTGAAAGATTGGTGTGTTGTTGGAAGCTTCATTTCCTTGCCTTTAAATACAAAGTGTGGGTTGCAGTTAATGAAACAAGAATCCTTCATTGCAGCAACATAAAAAACATCAGCATGGCATGACACACCACTTCTGCCATAACCATCTGCATGGTGGCCATTGTCTGGTTGATAATACTAATGGGGCCATCCTCGTTTTAACAAGGCAGTACCCCTTAACAATGACATATTTCTGTATTCTTACTCTAAGTACAATTTGGGATACTGGTCTTGTATTTGACTTTTATAAAGCAAGTGCTTTGGAAATTTTCAAGCAAGCACTTCAGTTATTTCACCCTATGTTTTAGAGGCACGCTCATCTGTTAAACTACAAATTATTATTACATCACAGTCACTCATTCCTTAATGTCCATTTACATACCCTCTAATGCTGCCTTTACCTTAAAAAAAAAAAAAAATAAATAAAAATTCAATAATGATCTCCACCAGTTCTTACTGTGTGATGAGCTTCAATGAAAGAGTTACTCCTACCTGTGGCGGCATTTTATTTCATGACATGCATCTAATCTTTGTTTCTCAACAGAAAACTTTGTGCAAGACAGAAGTCTATAAGATTTATATTCTTATGATCAACTCATTCAGCTCATTGGATATTCTACCAGGCTTCAAATAGGAGCTCTAGGAAATAATGGAACAATAATACACTGGTTTGCATTTAGTAGGTATCATACAAGGTCTGTAATTGCTTCTGGTTTAGCCTCTGTAAAATTGCAGATATTAACACTCCTTATAAGCTCTCTATTGCAACTTAAAGTGATGAAAGTGGGTAAGATAATTTTTCTTATTGAATCTAGTAAATGTAGTTCTGCCTACTTAGTTACCAAGGGAATTAACTAGAAGGAATAAGGTTCTTCTTTTCTAATGTGCTTTTTAACACATCAATACATCTGAGAAGATCCAGACAAGATTCTTGGAAGATATTTATGTCCTAAATTCTATTTCTTTAACCAAAGAGCAGAGAATGAAATCGGAGTCCACTACTTCTCTATTTTTATGAGTCTGAATTCTAGGCCTGGGTATTTGAGGAGAACTAGAGGCAAAGGAGAAATCCATGTTCTACAATGACCAGAGCTAGAGATGAAAGATACAGTTAACATGGTGAGGCTTTATTTCGAATTTCTCTAACATCGAAGTCCAAAGCCATTCTCTTCTCAGACAGCTCTACAAGCCCTGTTCCTACAGGCGCTGTTATTTCTTGCCAGGTAAAGGGCAGTGTTGGTAATCTAAGACACTAGGAGGACTGCCACATAGAAGTAATTGCTATTAACTTATTATAGGCTTGCCAATCACCAGTGTCTCTTAACAGTTCTTAGAACCAGTGAATTTGAGGTTGGTCTTAGAAATTGCACTTTGGATAGACTTTGCCTTGTAAAACATACCTTCAAAACTTGATTAGCTGCTGCCATGCAATAGACAATTTCAGATTCCTGTTCCTCAGGCACAGTGGATACTGGGACATTGATGCCATGACAAAATGCAAATTCTAATCACAGAGAAGGTTTCAGATGACAGTTGAGCATGACATTCCTCTACTGTTGCGTCTGTAAGAAATCAGCTAGATTTATACTATGCTCCTGAAACTCTCCATGAATCACTGTGCTTTTCCAGCCTGGATAATTAGAAACATCAACTTCTGTCCAGTCTATCCCAGCTGAACTCAAAATAGCTCTTAAAAACACATTTCCTTAATTAGAATGTCTCCTAATTAAACCTTAAATATTTGCAGGTCTTATCAGACTCTACTATAAATATTAATGAGGTGTAGCTTGTGAATGCACAGAATTTTAGAGAGCAGTTGTGACTTTCAAATTACCCAGTGCACTATCTGGTACACAGTATTGATGTACTACTCATCTGCAGACATCCCTCCTGGGTTTGCAAAGTTATTTCTGCCACTATTAAACCTTTAGAGGCTTGGTCTGTATGAGCTCTGCAGCTTATGTTATATAAATCTTCCACTTTCTTGCTCAGCCTCACCTTGAGCCCATTACTACAATGAAAGGTTACTGTTCTATCTCAAAACTACTATCCATGATTTATCAAAGTAAAATGCAAAATCTTGAAGCTAAAGATTTCCTAATTATGTGCAGGTGAACCTAGCAGCACTTAATTTAAAATTAAAAACACCCAAATATATAAAATCCTATTCTCTGCATTCATTAACTTGCCAGGTTCCTAGGGCACCTTATACCAACCATAATTTTTCCTACTATTATAAACATGATAAAGGGAAATGAAATTGAATAAAAGTCAGGTCCATGAGAAAGACTTTCCATTTGAATGTACTGTTTATTTTACCCCCTTTTCCAGGATCAGTATTGGGTAAGTCCAACATAAATATGCACATTTAGCCATGTTCACCGTGCACAAATGGAGTTGCAGTTATGACATTTGGCACCCAATGGCAGGCACTTCACCCAGCTCTACCCTTCAAGCACTTCTTTCTGGGGTCTTCTCCATATTACACTGCCTTAACCTTGCATCCTCTCCTGCACAGCCTCCCTGCTCTCTCAGACAAGCACCTAGGACTGCTCCAGCTTGCCCAATTGATCTCTGCTATCCTTATGCATAGGTAAGGGAAGGCAAAATCATCAGAAATGAAGGATCAACGTCCAGACTCCTTCACCCTAAGTTTGTCACCTTGGTTAGTAAGGTCTCTGTAACCATTGGAGAGAAAAAGGCAGCTCTAGGGGTTAAATTAATCAACCTGATAAAGAGGAAGCCTGAATTTAAACAGAGATGAACCATCTGCTCTGTGCAGGAATTTGTCTTTAGACATATGCTATAGGAATGATTAAATACATTTCTTAAAAGATCAATTCCTTTTTATCCTTAGCCTGAAAAGATTAAAAATTATATAGCTAAATAACCTAGCAGTCCATTCATGTGGGATTTCTCAGGGTAACGCAGTACAGTACCTAGAGACTAATCTTGGGATGTTTTTAAAAATAGATAAATAAATGGAGAGAAGTGAATGGAAATTGCTGACATGAATGCTGGAAATAAGTACAAAAATATCCAATACTCTGCTTTATTTCACATTGTTTAACTCCCAGCCAATAAATGATTTATATATACTTTATAGAACAGGAATGATCCTGTTATCCTGTACAGAACATAATGCCTACAGTCAACTGTTCAGCATTGTAGAGTGAAAATGTCTCTTCAAGCAAGTTAGTCAGCAGTGCCTACAACAATAGTAGTATGACAACCGTATGGAGATTATATGAAAGATAAAACCACATACAAATCTGCCACAGATTTCTAGGACCCTTACATTAGAAATACCCATTCAAAATTATTAAAAAATAAAAATAAAAACCCAATATAGAAGAAACTTGTTTTAAAATAACCTTTGCAAAGACACCAGCTCATCTCAAAAGGATGTAATGAAAATTAGACTCAAACCCATGAACTTCATACTTGTCCCACGAACCACTACAGCTGTGGGGACTCTTCCTCGTGCTTCATGTCCAGATCCAAAGCACGGTTACTTGATTTCATTTAACCTCCTTTGAAAGGTTTTTCCTCCAATTGCTGGACATTTTCTCAAAGCTCACAATATACACACAGAAATAAGCAGTGGTTAAATGCATGCACAGCAACTTTGTATGCGGAAGTTAGAAAATACATAGATCTTTTCATGGCAATTTTGTATCCCTGGTGAAGATTTTACAGCTCCCAGTAGGAGCTAAATTCATAGAATCATGGAATACTCTGTGTTCAAAGGAAACTTCAAAGGTAACCTAGTTTCTCTACCAGGGGCAAGGACACAGTCCACTAGATCATGTTTCCCAGGGCCTCATCCAACCTGTCCTTAAACACTTCCAAGAGGTGTTCAAGAGGTTCTCTCAACTTCTTTGATAATCACAGATTCCCACTGGTCTAAAACTGCTCAGAAATAGCTCATTGGCACTTCCCGCAGCAGCTGTGATTTTTGTTTAGCATCATCTTCCTTCAAGCAAGATGTCATTTCTGTGAATTGGATGTTTCTCCAGAGAAAGGAAATTCAGCTGAGCCAAGAACAAACAACAAACAAGTTAATAAGCAGATACAAATAAGATATATCCAGATGTCATTGGACATGATTCAGTTTCTGCTGGGGTATCTATCTGGTCAGTGCTTCAGGCCCAAGACTACCAGAGCTCACTGATGAGCATGTTTGTAGTGAAGAGGGGGTAGAAGCAGGGGTTTGTTTGAATAAATGTTATGCCTTCCATACCAGGTGCATCTGTAGCCCAGCTGTGAATGTTTAGAAGTGTATCTGCTGCTGTGCAAGGAGAAGGTGATAAATTAGAGCAGCAGCAAATGCAAGGATACCTTTGGCTTTCCAGTTCAAAGCCATGCACACATTCATCACTTTGTCTGCCATATTTTCTTCCCCAGGCACAGCAAGGGTGAGGAGCTGAGGCAGTCAGAAATACTGTAATGATTTCCTGGCACCTGTGGACAAACACAATGGCTGATCTGTGCCTCAGCTCTGCCTGGAATCTGAGGCTGCTGGAGAAGAAAAATGAGGGATTAGGGCAGCGGCCAGTTAAAAAAAGCTCGCCTTGGAAAGCCCAGGGCTTTTCCTTCTTATAAAGGCAGGAGAAAGAGCCTGCAGCAGGTATTTGATGTTCAGTAGCAAGAAACAAGTATTTTAATAAAGATAGTGTAAAAAGCCTTTTAATACTAATAGCCAGGAAAGTTAACTCAGTGTTACAAGCTCTCAAGTGATGTTCAGAGCAGACCTCATGAAAACCCCTGTCCTACCAAATACCTATCCACACCTGGCAGCAGCTCACCTCTCCCAGGTGTCATCTCTACCCTAGCAGTGCTAATGACCCTTGCCCCATGGCCAGAACACACAGGGCCTGATGGCGCCAGGGAGCTTGACCTGCCTGGGAACCCAGGGCAGCCATTGGCAAGGAGATTTACATTTCACCAGGGATTTCCCCAGTTGCTTACTTTTGGAGATCTGTCTACATGGCCCTAATCTAAAACAAGCGGGATCATTTCAGGCTTTTCTCAATTTCTAGCTAGCCTTTATTCACGGATGAATTCCTACCAAGGAAATGTGAGTGAGATGATGTGTTTCACTTACATTTTCATGAACCAGCAAGAGTGTATCTGAAGACTTTAAATATTAATAATCCTCCAGATCTTCAAACCTGACTTTCCCCTAAAACCCACATCAGCTCCTTAATCAAACCTATGTAACCTATTAGTGTCTTATTTTAAACCAAATGCTATAATAAATACTGTGTATGAAGACTATAGAATGATTGGGAAGGCCCAAGACAGTAATTCCAGAATATAGTAGAGTATGTAATTACCTTTAAAGATCTCTTATTATTGCACTGCTCTGCTACAGCATGCATCTGGATTTTACACCACAAGGAATTTTAAAGTGAAGTGACTAAATTAACATCAAGGTAGAATTATCAGTGAAGTAATACTGTGGGTTAATGCAGCCAACAATGGACTTGTGTACCAGGAATATCAACATTGGACTTCCAGACTAACTTTCCCCACAGAAAACTCATGCAGACCTGGTCAGCGCAGATGGTGAACTGAAGATCTGGCAGTTCTCAGGTATATCTTTCTGTGACCAGACCTCAGAATAGCAATGAAAAATAATCCTCACAGTAATCCTCTGTAACATTGTCTCCCCAGTCACATTTTTAGGTCATAAAGAAACAAGGAGAATTTTACCAAAGTGCCTTAAGTTTGGTGTCCATTGGGGATTGTCTAGCAAAGGGTTACGTTTTTAAGTAGGAATCAGACAATGTTTTCCAATTTGCCCATGCTTCTCACTCCCCAAGATGGCTAAATAAGGAATCCAAGTACTTGAGATTTTGCAAAATGGAACTTTGATTGAACACAGATACTTTTAAATCCATTTTGCCCCATTACTCCGCCCCAGTCTCTAGCTTCCAAATGGCACCAAAGCACTCCTTGGCACAAGACATTTGGAAATGTAGCTTTTCTAATTAAGTTCCAGAAGGGCAGCTGATATAATCTTCTTTTTGGTGACACCTTTGTTAAATTCATCCTTTCTTATCTGTATTTTTTCATGGTGTTTTTGGTTTGAATCTCTGTAAGTGAAATCTCATCTTCAGTGCACTCAATTATGACATTTTCAGTGACTTGCAGACATTAGAATTCCTTTCAGTATATTTACTTGACACTTGACTCAGTCTCAGCTCTTCTTCCCGAGTGCTATCAATGTTTTTGGCTACTGCGCTATGATTATCAGACTGAAAGAAAAGTAGAAGTAAGAGGTACATAAAACTGCACAGTTGTGTCATTTTGAGGAATCACAGACATATAATCCACATCTGAACATTACCTGTTTGAAATGGGAAAGATGACAGATCCCTGAGGATGACTTGCCTGCATTTCAAGCTTTCATTTGAAGAACTGTTTTGCTAGAATTTGCAGCAAAGCATTATTTATTTATATACCCTAGATGTTTAAGATCACTTATCACAGAAGAAGCCTCTACAGTGATAAATGCTATACAAAAAAAAAGATAGAAAAATACTGAGATCCAGCCCAATCACTTGGTAATGCAGGACAAGTGATAATACAGAAATGCTGATAATCTGGAGAATACTAAGATAAAATAAATCAATATCAGTCAGCATATCATGCAGTAATGCTGGCATGTTGGTAACCCAAAATCCATCAAACACTTCTGTATTCATCAAGTTCAAGAGGCAATTAAGGAGGAATTTTAAGGAGACTATGGTGCAACTTGGTGCAGAGAGAGCATCCCAAGTATGGAATGTCATGTAAGTAAGAAGTATCATTTGAAAGCATAATAACTGAAATAAAGAAGTTTCTGAACTCTCATTGAAAAGTGAGGTAGACCAAAAATAACCTTGAAACTGTGGTTTAAAATGCCACTCTGTACCTTTGGGTATGGCCCTTTTTCAGGAGCTGCATTTCAGCTCCAGACAATTCTCAAACTTTGTAGGCAGCAGCATGATGCCCCAGCCTCACCCTCGGGCTCTGCAACCTGGAAAGCACAATTGGTGGGCAACAGCACCAAGCATGGGAAAAATTATTTCTTGCAACAGCATTTCCATGTGTATACAGTCACAGCAAGACTGGTAGTGCAAGAGCAAAAGGAACATTACTGTAGGTGCTGAGAAAGAAGAGCTGGAGACAGATCAAGAGAGATTCTGCAAGCAGAGCCTATGTTTTTGAAATAAAACTGGGAGTGAGAGCCTCAAGTGAGAAAGTGGCTTGGAGAAGTTAGCAAGTAATAGAACTATCATCCATCCATATGCTACCTGAGAAAAGGAGTTATGGAGGAGGAAGACAGAGACTGATCTTAAACATGTTGAACAAAAGATCATAATAGAACATCCAAAGGGCTGATGAGAGACAAACACTGCAGGTGTTAGTTAGGCTTGTATGTCTGGAGATGAGGGCTGGTGAGAAGACTACAGGACAGCTACAAAACAATTGTTATCTAGGAATGATTCTTGAAAAATTAGTAATGTCTCTGCATTAGAAATTCAGTAATTCCTTTATTCCCTGGAAGTAAATTAGCTTATTGGAATTAGTTTTCTGTATTACTGTTTTTTTGTTTCTAACAATAGAAATGCACATATTTAAGCAGTTCTTATTCTGATGAAAATGAGGTCCTAAACATAAGTGTTGCCAATTCCTGCTTCAACACTTCCTCATCCGATCCTCATTTCTTTATTTTACTAAATTCAATGAGCAATCAGAGAGGATCAAACATCTTGTGTTTGATCAGTAGAACTCTGCATGACAGAAGAAAGTCAGATTATGCTTTGTTTATCAGACTTTGCTTCAAAATGAAGAGCCTTTTTGTACCTTTAGCCTTAATAGATACACTGCTGTGGACTTAATTTCCTTTGAGTTAGTATCTAGATTTTTTTAAGGAGGGGAAAAAAAGAAAACTCTTACTGTGGGTCCCACAAGTGGCTGGGCCACCACTCCCACTGCTGCCACAAGGGTGTATGAGACAGCCACTGTGACGTCTCACCATAGAGTGTCACCTCACAGAGAATGACGTGCTCTGGGTTGGGGACCATAGTATTCATGGCAACCTGCATGTTTTTGTTCAACACAGCATGTTTTTGTAAGGCACCAGTGGCTGCATCACAGAAGGAAGGAGTAGAATATAGGAGGTAAATTACTGGCTGAAGGGATGGTGTCAGGATTGGGATTCTGTGTACCTTGATTTTGGGCACACCTTTGAGAGAACAGATGTTTCGGCATGAGACAGAATGTGACCAAGCAGTTGGGGCCAAAGTGTTCTGGGGAGCAAGTTGGCTGGATTGCTTACCAGAGCGTTAAACCAGATTTGATGGTGTCTGAACCCCTCTTTGTTTTTGGCTCAAAACTTGCTTTCCAAGGCACTTCTTGTGATAAGACTCTGAAGTATACTTAACAGTTTTATCCAGGGGAAAAAAAATAAATAAATTAAAAAAAAATGGAAAATCACTGTATGACTCCCAAGACTACTTCACTTCATGTTCTCAAGTGGGAGAACACACATTTGAGTTGTGTTGTTATTCCTACTGGGCAAGCCTTTTACTGGATCCATGCAGTTGCCTCTGTGCCTCTGAAGTATCCACAGGCATTTTCTCTATTTCATGAACAGACCTGACTCTAGATTTTTAATTGTTAGCATCTGCTAGCAGACAATCACCTTGAAATTTCATTGTTAACACACACAAAGCAAGTGTTGAATTGTCACCTGAGCCTGCTCTCTCTCTCAAAACAATAAGTAGATAAATAGTTTCTAGGTAACCATTCACAAGCAATGTGATACCAAAATCTATCTTAGCTAGCAAACGAGACCGAAGGGTCAGTCTTCCCTAAGTATTTTACCACTTGAGCACTGTGGTCAACAGTGTTCCACTGAAGGTAAATGCCAAATCTCACGATGCCTGCTCCTTTCCAATCCTTTACAGACTAGCTGATTGAGCCCTTTTCAGCGACACTTTTGTGATTTGCATCTGTGCATGCTGATGACCAAGTTGTTATGAGATGAGTAACAGAGAGGCTGTCTGCTGTCACTGCTCAACTGAGCTGATTAATATGGAACAGAGCTGGATACTGCTGATGCCAATAGGTTATGACAAACAAGAAGCTGAGTCAAGTCAGCTCTGCAGATGGCCATATCTTTTTTTGCAACTTAACAGAAATAGCAGAGATTGATTTCAAACTGGTATAGCTCTAGGAGTAGCCAAAATGACAAGGAGGATATGGGTGGTTATATAGGTAGGCAGGCATTTAAGACCTCATTATGCAGTAAATCATCAAACTCTCTGTGAAATCATTCAGAATATGTACAACAGTTTAAATGAATATAAGTCTGGGTGTGAATAAATAAACAATTAAATTACAGAAAGATTAATCTTGGAAGGAATCTCTCAAGCTGAACGAGTCCAACTGCCTACTTTATGCAGGGCCAGCTTCAAAGATATACTGGGCTGCTTAGTCCAGGAATAGAGATTACACATCCTCCTTTGTAGGTTGTTGCAGTGCTAAGCCACTGTAAAGCCTTCTCTTATACCTGAGCAGGGCTTTCTCTCGATATAACTCTCCAATAGTTTCCTTTTGACTGGGCAGAGCCATCATTGCCCTTCCAGTGGCAGAAAACTGCAACTAGTTCTCCTCCCAGACCATTCTTCTTCAGGCTACTCAAACCTATTTCTCTCAGCCTCTTCTCACACCCATCATGTCTCCAGTCCTTGACTAGCTTGATGCTGGACTCCATTCAGTTGTCAACATGCAGATGTACAGAAAGTCACTCGGGAGCTGCATTCCTGCTTCTGTGTTAAAAATCTCTTGTTATTTGCTGCCAGTGATACACTTGTGTTAATGCCTTCTTCTTCATCTAACTGCCTGAATAAAGGGGACTAGTGTAGTAACTTTGGTGTTATTTATGGCTAGAAGTGTGGAAGTTCTGCAGCAGTAAGATGGCATGAGGCACAGCATTTTTGTCTGCTTTACCACCATCACTGATACACTGTGGAAAGTATGTCCCTCATCCCTGAATGTTGTCCTAATCACAGCATCCCGGCTACTATGGATTGCACCGTCTGTCATTTACTGACCACAACAGGTGGCTGATCTGAGACAGCCTATCTGATGAGACATAACATCCTGTGTCAGCTAAAACTAAATCTAATGCTGTTAATACCAAACAGATTAATTCAGTTTAATGATATTCTGAATTTTTTACCTTCTCAAGGGAATGTAAAGTGAATCTAATTATGTTTCCTATGCAGGCCAGCTGTAATGACAGAATGACTCCGAGTCCAGACATCTATCTAGGATTTGTAATTTTTTGAAGAGGGGAGGAGAGGGAAAACTATTAACTGTTGACAGAAGAATATATAGAGATCCATCATATTATTAAAACATTCCAGGTCTTCGAACAAACCAGAAAGGGATTTTTTTTTTCCTCTGCTAAGCTGAACATAATGAATTAAAGCAGACTGATGATAATATGCATCCATCTGCCAGACCTGAGCTCTAAATAAACTCCCTCCTCAAAAATTTAACATGGGAATTAACCTACAGTGAAATCAAGCTCTGGCCATAGTATATCAAGGGTTCAGAAAAACCTAAAACCTCCCTGACATGTCTTCTTTGGCCATTTATTTGGGCTTGCCATGCTTACTTGTAATTCCCCAAAAATGTGCCCCAGTTCTGTAACTTGTGATAACTGCTCTTCAACTGGAAAAGCTGATCCTTTATGGACCCGTCCAGCCTTTGTACATGGTACCCACCTCATAGGTGCTGCCCAACCTATCCTGTGCTCAGGTTGGATGTTCAGCAAGTCTGGAAGCTACCTCAGCAGCCATAGGCCAGGCAGGATGTCCTGAATCATTTCATCTAGAATTAGGCACTTTGATAGAGGCAGCTGGATCTCACTTTGGGTGACATACAACTCCTGGACTGCAGCACTTATATGTGGGTATCTACACACAGGTGCCACATGCAAGTGGGTGAAACGTGAACATCCAACAGTGGCTCAAGTGTGACCAAACTGAGCCAAGGATGTCCTACATGTAGGCAACTGAAGTCAAGTAAGAGAAATCTCATGCTGTGTTAATAGTGTCCATACCAGAGAGCTGTCAGGACTGACACAGCATCTCACTGGATTCCATTTCCTTCCAGGAGGGAAGCAGTCACTATCTCTTGCACCAGGGCCTGAAAGATGCATTACTGTCTGTATCTCTGTGCCAATGGACACTTGTCAGTGATGCCGAGTAATCTTTAACTTGTTTAGAATGAATCTCAGCTAAAAGCCAGAGAGAAGAAAAAGTCTTTGCCACTGATGTGAATTTTCCGTGACTCCTGATCTTCACAGACAGCTTCAAAACCTGACATCGCCTGAACACATCTGCTCTGTTGCCAGTATTAAATTGACAGTTCTTGACCTTCTTTAATCCTTTAGGTTTAACTTTATTTACACCTCATTTAAATCTAATGGCTTGAGGCAACCATGGGCAGTCATGCCTTACTCTTTACAGTTTTTGTTTTGTGCAAGGATTCTCCTCCCATTGTTACCATCCTCCCAGTCCCGAAGGCTGCTCAGAAAGATCACGGGTTCTGATCTCAGTCAGAGCTACTCATTTTAACCACAGACTGGAAAACCACAAAGCAGTGCCAACCAATTGAGCCCGCATGGATCTGCATTTGTTTTTTTTTTTAATGGACTCTCAGGCTTGACTAGTCATCCTTCTCACTGACTACACATAAATAATGCATCTTGCTTGAACTAGGTAAGATGAATTCCCAGCTGCATTCAGTCATCATCTACCTGCTTAATGCCTCTGGAATACAAAAGATGCCCATCTATTTTTAACTATTCAAGACCAGGAATGATAAATATATTCATGTGGAGACTCATGACTCATTTGCTGCAATTGCTTATACTAAAGGAAGGGGAACTGCAACTACCAAATAAAGTGATGTTGGGTGAGAAGAAAGTCAAGAAAACATCATGTGCTGATAGCAAACAAAGATTTCACACTAAGCTTTTGATCTGTCAGCAAGTAGGAGCCTGTTGGCAGAGTTACTGCTCTGAGCCATCCTGGGATGGAAGATTATTCAGCAGCACCAGAGCCCAGGGCCTGGGAAGAAATCACTTGTGCCCTTCCTCAGGCATATCTGATTTTGAGTATTGTCTGCATACCACGTTGAACACCACTTGCTACCTATATGTGTGCATGTATATAGAGGTATAATCATCCAGTGTAATGGATCCACAGGCTATTGAAGGGAATACAAGAGCAATATTAAAAAACAGTTCCCTCTGACAGACAGAAAAAGGACCTACAGTGCATCTGTCTTTCTGGAGAGGGGTAATGGAAATTCAGAGATCACTTATCCCTTCAGCTTCTCTACGGCTTTCTGTTTCTCTCTTTGTTGCGTAAAAAACAAGGGTGTTTTCAGGACAAGAAGGATTTTTCCTTTTTAGGCCTTCTGCATTTTCCATTACTTTTCTGGGTAGCTAGCATTAGGTTCACACTATATTTGATCTGACAGGAAATGGACTGGAGACTGTAAAAATATTGTAAAATCTTTGGTTTATCCCAGGGTAAACTCTTCCAGTGTAGCAACTGCAAAAATGCCTTCACAAGTCATTCTTGCAGACCACGCAGTGGGGTTAGGGCCTCCATCAGGTTAGAAGAAAGGAGTAATAGATTACAGGATCCTGGAGGTTACCAAAGCAATGCCAAGAGAAAACCTACAGTTGTCGAAGAGTGGGTAACAAATCTGGCTCCAGCTTTGTCTTTCTTTTTTCTTCCTTTTCTCTTTTTCTTTTTTTTTTTCACCTATTCAAGAACAGCAAGTTCTGTGCTGGGCACATCAGAGGAAAACAGAAAGTTCATAAATAAAGGATTATGATGACAGAGGAGAAGTAAACAAAAGGAATGGATGAATTTTCAGAACAATATTTCCAATTGCGCTACAATAAAAGGCTGCTGTGGACACAAACATCTCTGTGACAAACAGTTCTCCCAAGTCTGGAGAGGATTTCCTATGGTAATAACAGTGAAAGAGAGGAAAATCAAGATAGTTTCATTAGAAGTATGAAGATTTGCATTTTCATTGTAAGCAGTTTCCAGTGCACCACACCGTTTCCATGGCACAGCTTTGTTAAGAGCTTCAGGAGTCCCACAGTGAGTGGAATGTAGCCACCACACATCAGTTTCCGGGTGGGAACACAGCAATCAGTCTGTCTTGCCATTCACCCTGGTCTGCATTTGTCCTTTCTAGCCAACAGTGTCAAAGATGAACCCAACAGTGTCAAAGATGAACTGCTGACAGTTCACTGGGAGGTGAGATGGAGAGGGACATGTCAGCCAATTATTTGACATAGACCTCAGAATACTAGGCCCAGTCCCGTACCCTTCAGTTCTGTTCTCAGTGCAGCAATGTATTCCCAGAAGGTGATCCCTCACATCTCTGAGCACTCTGTACCCTCAGCATGCTGCACAGCAGGTCTCTTCTGGAATCATACATCTGGCCCTGCCTATGCTAATTTCTGCCAACATCCTACGATGTGCTCCATTTAGGGAGCTGTAGCTGCCACGAGGCCTCTCCTCAGATCCTCAGCTGCATGCTAAGCAAACCCAGGGGCCTCAGCCACTCCTCATACAACTTGTTTGCTACAGTCTTCACCATCTCCTTTGGATGCTCTTATTGGCAGACCAATCACTTGCAGGAGAATTAGGAGGCAAATTCTGGAACCTCAGTTCCCTCTGAGATGCCACTTGAGTTTCCTGCTCCCTCCTCAGCCTGTCTCTCACTGACTCTGACATGCCCACCAACCCAAGTGTTTGCAGAGAGGTCCTTTCTGTCTACCCTTTGTGCTAACTTTTCTCCATCTTCTCAAAAGACAATTCAAGTTGGAAATCACAGAAGTTGTTGGAGGCTTTTGCTTGAACTCTACAGACGGTATAGTTAATCACTCACTTCAAACCTGGAGTCTTTTTTGTATCTGGATGCAAGTGATCATTATTTTTATAGACTATAACTATTATCTAGCACCAGAGAGCTCTTTCATCTTTGAAGATCACATTTTGTTGTATGATCAGAGGTATTTCAACTTCAAATTAAGAACATTCATTATGAACACTCTCTAACTCAAGTCACATAGGTCCAGAAGAGCTTTTTGCAGGGACAAAGGGTTTATGTATTTTATTGCTGCACAAGAGGTTTCACCCAATGTCACTATGCTTCTAAAGCCTCTGAGTTTGACTTATCTAATCTATCTGGATCTAGTTTTACACAGAAAAAAATGTTGTTTTGAGTTATGCTTGCAGCAGTTTCTATAGTATTGTTGGGGGCATAATGAGGTTGGTGCTGGGAAGTTCTGGCTCTACGAGTGTCTAAATTTCAGCATAAATTAATGTGATTTCCACAATAACAGCTAATGAGATCTGACAAAGCAGAACCAAAATGAACTGTGAAAGACAGATGACAGGAAAAAAGTATTTCTGAAGTAAACTTCAGTGCAGCCTTCAACTGCTCACTCACTAATTTGTGCTGCACTGTTTGTTCCAGTGGCTAAGCTGCTGTACTGGGCATAGTTGACTTTTAACTAGGGTCAGTAGCATTCAAAAGAGATGGATTCACAAAAGAAATTCAGTTAGATAAAATGAAATTAAGCATATTCAGAGTTCTACTGGAAATATATATATATATATTTATAGGAGAACTTTATTAAAAAAATAAAAATCCACAACAAAACAAAAACAGAACCCCACAAAGAGCATTTGCATTTCCCTTGAATGGTGTGTAATGAACTGGTTTCTTTACTCTGGTGTGTGAGTGGACACACATTAGTAAATGTTGGCCAAGAAGAATACATGACTTCTCTCCTTTTTTGAGAGAACATATGAGTGAGAAAAGGCACTTTTGGTTATTGCAAGATTTTATTAGATCTAAAGGTAAAAAATGAAAAAAAGAAAAAAAAAAGGAAAAAAAAACAAAAATAGGAAAAAAAGAAAAATAAAAGATGTAAAACCAGCACTTTCTGAGTAGTAAATTTCGGTTTGTAACTCTGTCACGAGATCAGAATAGTAAAAGGTCTTTCTTTTTTGCTTAAAAATCAGCAGACAATTATTTTGGCAGCCTAATACCTGTTATAATGCAAGCAGTGAATATTCCTAATGCTATCAAGCGTTTTAGAGGAAGATTAGGCAAACTGCTTGTTTCTGTCTGCTTTGTGCTGAAGTGACCTCTGTATAGAAGTCTCATGAGTAAGGATGAGTGTTTGCCCCAGAGAACAGGGATAGTAATGCAGATCATTTGAGTCCTAGTTCAGGCTGTGCCACAAGGTCTCTCCTTTCCCCTGTCCTAACCTTTACCTTCTTGCAATCTGTCTTCAGTTCACCTCCAGCAGGGATTTCTTGTGGGTAGAAACTGACTCTGACATGTCAGTTCAGTGTTTAGCAAAAAGAACCTTCCAGCCCCAGGGACCTAGATCAGTTCAAGTATTACAGAAGCACAACATCATATCTGACTACTTAGGCACACCTCCATACCTGCTGCCACGTGCCCTGACAGCCTCAGGATCAGGGCTCTCAGCTCCCTTCTTCATTCTCCTGACAGACACAAGCTTGTGCTGACAGATCTGTTTCCTTTTTCCATTTTGCATAGGAACCAATAAGTCTCTATGCCAAGGAAACTACTATCATAGCAGAGTTTAGGATCTATTCCTTGGTGCTGAAGGCCTGGGGAGCTTTTGCTTCCATGCAAATTATTGCTCTCTGATTTGGACATAGCAGAAATGCAGACATAGTTTCCACCAGCTCAGAAACTCTACAGGCGGACAGAAGCGTCTGTACTTGGGAGTCTTTTAACCCAGATGTGCTAGAAGCCTCAGCTAAGCAGTCTTCATAATTACCCACCAGTGGTAGGAATGTGGAGCATCCGGATACTCCATTTAATTGAAGTTATCCAGGGAAGAAGTGCAAATCTATGGGTACTTCTTTCTCCTTAAATAGTCAAGGAGCCACACACTTTTTATGGATACCTCAGCATTTTTTATAGGGATGGTTTGCGAGTAGTCAGCCTAATTTATTACGTTTCCACAGCTGCCTTATTAGGAGGCTGGGAATCCATATCTTGCATTCAACTTGAAGATGCCTTTATCTCTGTCCCTCATTAGCCTCAGGGGTAATGCCACAGAAGTCAACTGAGTTGCATTTGTGTAAAGCCAGCATAAGCAAAATCAGACTCAAAATGCAAAACAGCCTGACTCACCAACTAAGGGAGCAGGCAGATGAGCTGGGTGTAAAAACTAGCGAGGAACTCAGTGCAACACAGAAAAACCCAGGCAGGCCGGGATGGTGGGAGCAGCTCCTCCTAGCAGAGCAGATTGGCCAGAAGGGACCTTGCTTAGAGCCAGCTGTGTGGTCTCCTAACCTGGCACTGTCACAGCACCAGTGTCTGGTGGAAAGGGAGTTTCATTCTGAGCTGGGAATCAAGGCTTGATTATTATTTTTTTCTTCCTTTTTTTATATATGAATATGGAGTGAATGATAATTTAGAGCACATTAGTCTTTAGGGCACGTGTTTTAAAGCATCTGCCAGAGTTTCTTCTGACCTAGAAAGTAAAAAAGAAAAAAAAAAAGGATAAAATAGGACTAATAATCCCCACAACACAGGGCTGAACATTTCTATGTTCTCGGGCATTCAGATGAAGATAATAATATGTGAAATAAGAGAAACAGGGAACGCACCTTTTCACATCTCTCACTATATGAAGTTCTGACATCTTCTTCTACTCTTTGAATTATCTGTTTTTGAAGTATTTATGCTTGCCTTTAATGCCATGCCTGGATTTTGGAATAGCTCATTTTCAAATGAAGTTGAAATTGCCTCACAAAATAAATAAATGAATAAAGTTGTATAATTGTTGTATAATTCAAACTCTGCATCTCACTGATTATTTTCCTTTTTTATATATATATAATTTGTATTATTTCAGCAAAATGCACATTTTCTTACAAAATGCAAAAGTGCTTTGCTTCTGGAAGGCAGAAATCCTCTCTGCTTATTCAGGAACTATGTAGAAACACTTTGACAGTGCATGTGTCCTAGTGATGGATTATGCAGCAACACCAGGGCGTTATCAGACCTGTGGCATTCTGATAATGGATTAGTACTGCAAGTCACTGGTGCTTAAGAGCAGATTTTTCATTATGAAAATGAAGGTGTGATACATTACTCGAAACTACAGTACCAGGATGTGAAAGTCGCAAGTGAAAGTACAAGAGGAAGAAAGACACTCACTCGCTGATATCTTCTGATATATATTTAAAGCAGGCTTCCATTTTTAGTAAGTCTCCAGAAGCTGCCAGCTTCCCTGAAGGTACAGTTTTTGTACACCAAAGCCAAGTCAGGGAAGAAACGTGTTATTGCCCTCAGCTGGCACTGTGCTCATTTTTTCTTTTATAGCAAAGTAAGGAGCTAAGACATAGAGCTGCTGCCTGCACACACATATTAAAATAAATCCATTGATTTCCTTACAATCAGCTCATCACGATCAATTTTGCTGATTTTAAACTCTGTGTCCTCAAATAAAACCCCATTTGCAGGATAGGAAACTCCAGGAATAGATGGTGTCTGAGCCCGGTAAATGGCAAAGCAGCCCAAGCTACAGCAATAACTCCTTAGCATGCCATGGGCTTCCTGACCAGCCCAATGAACCTTCCTGCTATATTGTTTACCATTACTATTAGAGACGTTTAGTTTCAGAGCCTTTAATCTCTAGGAAGAATTCCTAGAGTGTTTTCTGGGTTTATTTGCATCAAATGCCCAAATCCACCTGTTCTACAGTGAGAAGGTAAGCAGGACAGTATCTCTAACTTTGCTGAACTAGATGTATTCATAGGAGGACTCTTCATGAAGAGTTAACACAGAAAAATCATAAAGGAGACTGCTCAGCTGCCCAGAGAGTTGTGTTAGTGGCTGGTTAAGATGCAGTGAGTTGCTGGGAAGTTGTTATCTCATCTGTACACAGCCTGCACTGGACTACATGCTGATCTCATGCTGCTGAGGACTAACCTGAGGAACAGCACAGAGTAGGTTCAGACCTACTTTCTCAAAAAGAAAATGAGATGCCTCTGCAAGGCTCAAGCCTGGCCCTCTTCCTTCATGTTGGAGGTAATTTTCAAGGCCCATGTTCTCTGAGGCTTGAGACATGGCAAGTGCCTTTTTGTTAGGAGGAAGCAACAAAAAAGATTCTAGCATTGCTCATATGTGTACAGCAGTTGGCTGGCCAATGGCTGGTATGTGATTTTTTTTTACCAGGGGGAGGAAAGGAGAATAATTCCATCACTCGCCCCATTTAGCAGCTTATTCTGCATCTTCTTGTATTGCAAGAGTTTTTGCTCTTGGAAAGGCAATAGACCTTCTCCAGGACTCCAAATCATAACTGATCAGTGGTATGTTGAAAGAATACAAAACAGCTGTGGATTCAGAGTCCATTCAGAGTCCACTCTTCCAAGCACTAGCTGCAAAAGCTGGTTTAGACCTGGAGAGCAAGGAAACCATTTCTGCACCATTCTGTTACATTCAAGGGAAAAATTAGTTTTTGCTAACTAACATCCTTCCTTAAAGAAACACCAGACCACGTTACTTTCCTAAGAGAATCCCCTATGACATATATACTGAATAACCAAAAAAGTTAAAAAGCAACAGCATCATAGCAATTGTTAAGTTTTGTGAATGTCGACAGCTCTTACAATGCCAGCTTCTGCTTTTCCTAGGCTTGTCTTTGACTCCACAGCTTCTGAAATCACCAAAGCACCAGCTGCCATGATTACAGACATGCTTAGACCTTTATGCAACTTGACAAAGAGCCACGGTGTCAGGTTTTAGTTTGTATAAATCGACTTCTCTCTATTAAAATTAATGGAGCTGCACCACTTTGCAGCAGCTGAAGATGTAGCCCATTAATTTCAGTTTCTAAACAAAGGGAGCAATGCTGTGATATAAAAACTGTCAGATATGGGCTTTTTACTTATTGATTTTTAGTATTTTAGGAGAATATAATCAGAAAAAAAAAAAAAAGTGTTCTATAGAATAGCCAGCATTATTTCTGTACTCTAGTACAGAACAATGAGATAGTACTGAACAATCTATTTTTTTTTCCTTGCAGTAGTCAAAATAGCTATCTAAAATTTAAGGAAATTTAAAGAACAGGGTAAAGAAGATATGCAAATCCAATTCTACAATGAAGTCTTCCTTTCTTTTTTTTTCTTTTATAGATATATTTATAAATTAATTACAGAGATTCTTTTTAGCAGCGCAAGGAGCGAGTGACAGAGAACTCTGTGAACTCATTGGACAGTTAGTTACATTTTCAGAACTGTTATTTCTTCAAGCTCTACTAGCATCTTCCTGAAGATACCGGTTTTGCAGAGGGAATTCACTTTGGTGTTGGACCAAAGATAAATGCAGTATACCACAATACTTGTCTGCACTTAATTGACTGCATCCAAAATCTTCTTTAAAACTGGCTGAGTTCCACATACTTTTATTCCCCTTATATTGAGAATGAAGAAATTGGGCTCCAAGAGAGGAAGAAAGGTATGCAAACCCTGAGTAGTTGTAACGGGCCTTATGAATGGGGTCTGAAATGATGCAAATATGGTGCGCATTTTGTATTTGGTGGATTTGTGTGTGGTAATTTTAGCTGACAAAGAAGCTGAAGAAATAGATACTTCACAAAATAAAATAAAATAAAATAAAATAAAATAAAATAAAATAAAATAAAATAAAATAAAATAAAATGGATATAGCTGCATGTATTTCATGGATTTTTTTTCCATAATAGTTCAAGATTGTATTTCTGTACAGATTTTGGGATGTTGTATTAAACAGTTGCTGTCTCCTTGCCACCTTCCTACCCTGTTTGAATGTCATCTGATACAATGCTGTAGAAAAACACCTGATTACACTCATATTTCACAAGAGGTGACCTGGCAGGGTGGTATAAATTAGACTGGTGACCCGTTTAGAATGCCCATGCACTGCTCTTTTTTATCCAGATCAGTGGAAGAGTCTAATTAATTTGGCAGTATTCTTGGGTTCTCTATTACAACATCTGTTCTGCTGTGGAGTGATCCAGCAGAACCATCTGTCTTTCACCGTGCAAAGCAAGTGGCTGAGGGAAGATTTAATATTTTTCGACAGCAAAGGATAGAAATGAACACAATATCAAATTTAAAGCCATGTTCTTCAGACCGTCAAGGTTAACTACTGGAGTTATGCATAGAGCAGAATACTGGATTAGAGAGACGTGGTTTCTGCCAGGACATTATTAGAAGAGGATGACCAGAAAATGTGCTCTGTTGGAGTACACAAGGTTCATTACAATTTTTTTCTCGACCAGCTAATCAGCATAAATCCCAATATTATGCCTGAAGCATTAATTTTTGTGGCTCTCTCAAGCAAAATACAATCTTGCTGTCCTAAATGAAGTCATTGCTGTGAAATTTGCCAACAGCTCAATATCAATGAAAACAGTGAAAAAGAACCATATTCCTTCTCCTCATCATGACAGCCGTGCTGGCAACCATCCTGGTATACATCTAATTATGCCGCCAGAAGAGTACTTCTGTCAGCTGGAATAACTCTATTCTAAGAGACAGCTTTGCCCAGGTGCCAGTTTTGGAGTCTATCTCATGTCTGCTGAGACTGCACTAACCAGTGGATCAGCATGTCCACTGGCAAGGACGTGGCAAGGAGACACGGCTGCAGACCTTTGGAATGGGCTCGTCAGCTCGTCAGCTCCTCTGTCTTCAGGCCCAAACTATCAGCTCTTTTGATGTCAGCACACATGGCTTAGTAGCTTGTGTTTGAATGACAGAGGCCCAAATCCTGGTTTCTAGCAGACATAAAGATCTAAGATTTCCAGTAGTAAGGAGTTATTTGTTCTCTAGCTAGAAAAATGCAAAATGACTGGAGCAAAATCTTTCAGTAATTGAGGTGAAAATGTTTGCAATATGTTGGGCTAACTTTTGGACCATTAGAGCCATTCATGTCACTGGTAAAATACTTTGACTATTCAAAGGATGTCAGCATCACAAACAGGCCTTCTACATTCAACTCATTACTTACAGCCCCAGTCTGGCACTTACTATTTTATGTAAAGTTCATCAGTCTTCTGGAAACTGCATCTCTTTCCCCTTGTACGTTAAAAGTGAACACTGGCTTTAGTATTAGTGCTTAAGACTAATAACTGTGCCTTCTTATTGTGTAAGAGTGGTGATAGCCATTTAAGGCATGCCATGATGCTGAGACAAGATTTGCATTTGGGTTTAAAGTAAGGCAAAACAGTCTTACATTGCTCACTTGTGCAACAGTTCCAAGTAAAAGATAACTGAAAGGGAGAGTGGCCTGTGATCTGTTTTGTCCATAGATTTAGTATTACAATTACTTCCATAGGACTACATGTCCTATATCCTCCTTACATCTTTCCGCTTTCAGGTTTAACTTGCACAAGCTGAAATTTCAGTCTATATGTTTGACTCACCTTTTTTTTCACACATCACATTTCTTGTCCTCTATCTGTTTCACAAATGTATCTGTCTGTATTTTAGTATCTTATGCTGCAAGATTCCTTTGGTTTTGTTGTGGCTGGAGGTTTTCTTTACTTGCTTGTCCTTTTAAGAGTACTAGCATCTTTTTCTCTGTGGCTGCAGGGGAAACAACCTGAGAAGATGACAGCAGAAGCCTAGCACACTGTTCATTGAAAGCCATTGTCTTTTTTCCTATTCAGATGTCCATTTTCCTGCATGTTGGCCACAAAACTGCAGTTCTAGCAACCAGCAGCTGTTGCAAAGACTAAGTGGGGAGACGTTGATTGGCATATACTAGTCATGTTATAGACATCATCCAAAGCCCATTGAAGTCACATCCTGCTAACCTCACTGAGCATTTCAGGCACACAAGGTTTTCACACTTGATAGAAAGAGATGGTGTATGCACACCCCCTACATACTTAGCTTTGCTTTTCTGCTTTCCTTTCCAAAATGAGTAAGGAGACCTGGCAGGCCTTGCTGCTTGTTGTAGTGCTGGGTTAATGTTCTGCAGTAATTTGGTTGGTCCAAAAGGCAGTTACAGGAAATGTGTTAGTGGGAACAGGCCCCTTTTATTCCCTCTCTCCCTAATGCCTTGGTAAAGCTGTGGTTTGCTCAGACTTTAATTAGAGAAGAGGAATTTTGCTTGTTTTCCAGCTGGGATTTCTTGGATTTAATTGTCATTTTAGCTTTTATTTTTATTGATTTTGTAGCAAAACAAATTGGTATAATCCTCCAAGCCAAAATAGATATAATCCTCCAAGCCAGCAGGGAATGTACTAATGGAAAGAGAGTTATGATAAAAATAACCCACTTCACCCCAGCAAATATCTCCATCATTCAATAGTAGCTACCTGCTGTCATCAAGACCAAAATCCCTTTTCTCCGCAGCACTATTTTGTTTTCATGAGTTTCAGAGTTTTCTAAAACTGATTGAATGGCTCTTTTTTTTTTTTTCTTTTTTTTTTTCCCCTTCAAAAAAGGTAATAGCACTTGTTCCAATCCAGACTCCAGGGTCATTGCTGACTGCCACAGGCATCAGCAAGAGCTGAGCTTAGCTGCTTTATTTATTCTCAGATATTAAAAATCCCCCTTCTCCCAGATGATCACTGGCCTTGAACATCTGTAGAGGAGGCTGTTGTCTGACTCAGTGGCCCATTTGGCAAGAATGAATGGTCTTCATTAAGGAGCATTGTCTGACAGGTGACATATCAAAACCATGACACAGAAATTACTTGAGTCTGATGACAACTCAAATATATATCCTCCTCAGGATGGGGGTGATGCACGTTGACACTTGGCATACGGCAACAAAGCTTCTGCAGTCCCAATGAAGAAAAGGTGAAAATGCATGTGTCAGCTATGGCAAAGGTGTCTCAGGACTTTTGGGAGAAGGTATTGCAACACTGATAAAAAGGAGATAGATAAAACTGTTTATCTAGTGTGGGTGAGAGATATCACTTCAGACTCAGAATGTAATTTCCCCTTACAGTGAGCTTTAAGGAGAATTGAGGCACCTGGGCCCCAGGTAGCTTTCCAAAGGGCCCCAGATGCATTCCTTTATCTATCATTTCTGTGTCATAAGCACACACACACACACACACACACACAGACACACACACACTCACACACAAAACCATCCATCATCATTCTGGCCTCACTATCCTTTCAGACCATTCTGCCTGATGGCTGTCTGTGAGGAGTGTCTGCTGTCACAGCATCCCAAAGCCTAGAGGATGATATCTTGGATATGGGATCTAAGTCTGCTTTGATTAAGCATAACTTTGATCATAACATTTAATACCTGGACAAGTCATAAATTCACAAGGATATATTCAAAAGATCACTGCTAACACAGATTTTGCATCTTATCACTTATTCTCTTTTTACCAGTTCAGGTTTCTGGGGACCGGACTGTCACAGGTGACGACCCAAACATACATACTTGCCCTGGCAAGAATGGCTTTGGCATCACTGTAGGAAGATTTCTCCCAACTGATGGTCGTCGTCTGGATCACTGGTTATATCTGAAATTCTTGATATTGAACTACTTGTTGCTGCTACCACATTAAGAACTGAAAAGACCTGACTTTGCTTTTGGAAGGGACAGCGCTTTCCTCCAAAATCACATGTTATTAGCACAAGCATTGCTTCAGGCTCAGACGTCACAGGTGAGTTCAGGAAATTGTTAGTGCTTAAAAGACATAATTTGGAAATGGTGACTGGCTTCCAGCCTGTGACCAAGTCTAATTCTTTACCAGTGTTATGCCCAAAGTGAAGGCTGGGCATCAGATAGGGATGACAGACAGTGGAAGATAAAAATCTAGTCTTGATGCTGGACCCTGTACAGCCTGCAGACCTAGGAGAACTGCTTTGGGCAGCTTGAATGGTGAGTTCAAGCTCATGAAGGGACTGGAAGTAAGACAGTGACAGGTGTCAGAATTAGGGTGCAGCCTACCATGAAATGACAACATCATAGTTTTATTGACCAGTCAACAGAAGCTCAGTATGTTTGAAAGGGATTTTTTTTTCCAGGGACATTAAATGACATGCTTAGGTATCTGGTCATGCGTATTATAGGAGTAATGCTGAAGTCAGATGAAGTTTGAATTAGGATTCAGATTAATTTAGAGTTAGGGGTGACAAGACCGGAAAATTTTATGAAAGATTATGCAAGGCATATGGGGTTAGGGTGAAGACAGACAGTGGCAATTACAAATGACATTTGGTTTGTTTCAAGGTGTATAAAACAGGATCCGGGGTTACTTCTACATAAATTTTTGGCAGCAGAAGTCTGAAGAAAGTTTTAATAGCAGGCTGGGCCAATGTGATTGAATTACTCAGATTTTTGGACCACTAATACTGAAGGTAGATTTTTGTTCAGAACTGCGTTCATCTCTGGGCTACAGAAGCCTATAAGTCAGGCATACTGCTGGATTAGCACAGCTAATGCAAGGTTAGAAAAGCTAGGATGAGGTCTAGTGCAAGAAAATGAAGTGGTTTTAATAGGAGTCAAGGTCAGAGAATGCTTTTAGTAGCACATGTAGTGATAATAAGCTTGAAGAGCTAGAACAGTCACTGGGTCTTCTAGTGACAGATGATGTTGGCAAGGAAGTTTCTGTTAGGTTAGTTTAATGAAAGGTCAGGATCATATCCCTACATTTAAAGTTGAGTCTAAAGGGAGAATTTTTAATGGCAAGGGCAACAGATGAAGGGTTGTTTCTGGACTCTACATTTTCCAACAGAATGTCTGGTTGTGATAAAATGTTATGATATAAAGTTACTTTCATTTTTTTACAAGGACATAAGAGGGAAGGTTTGATTTGGCTTTAAAAACAAAGGTTTGGGACAGCAGAAATTGAAGAATACAATTTACAACTTTATCCCAGGAGAACCACTGAAGTGCAGTGAGAATCTTTCAAGGTGAATACATATTAAGATAAGTCATTTTAAGGTGGTGGAAGAGGCGTGTGATCTGGGGAGAGCAAGAGTTGAGAAGCAAGAATTACTATTGTTGCCTAGAACAGCAGACAGTGGAAGGGAAAATGGCATCCATTTAGCACTGATAGTCACCAGAGTACAGCGCTATAAGTTTGGTTTAGGGTGAAGATTCATCAGAAGAATGGCTGCTGTAGTCAGGTGAGTCATCAAATTCTCCCAGTCTCACATGGCCAGAGTGAGGGCTGGGGTGAGAAAGGAGCAAAGTCTGGGCAGAACAAAGATGCTGCACCATGTTACTAAGGTATGAGTGAAATCAGGACTTAGGGTGTCAGAAAGCAGAATGTGAAGATTGCGATCTGTACCAGTAAAAGACGCCCTTAAAATGGAGAATGGCATGTGTTTTGATTTTCACTTTATCAAAGGAGCTAATATTGGCTAGATATACTCAGGCTAAGAAGATATTATTGATGAGTTTTATTGCTACATTTGACACATTGCACGTCTAGGAGGAAGAA
The DNA here is from genome assembly GCF_054131305.1 of Coturnix japonica. NCBI lineage: Eukaryota > Metazoa > Chordata > Aves > Galliformes > Phasianidae > Coturnix > Coturnix japonica. The sequence goes on from NC_140663.1 coordinate 112,128,919, forward strand.
AATTCAGAAATTGAGATTTATGGTTAATTTTCTGGTTACTAATGATAACATGTTTATGATCTTAGCCTGGAATCCTTCTGTGGGACTGAATTTTCTGAAAAGGCAAACTCATTACCTGACCCCGCAGGGCTGGGTACAGCAAAATGGCTTGTGATCATTGGGGAGATCTTTGTTGTCTTTGACTATACTATGCACAAGCTAAGAGTTAGGAGCACAGTCAAAAATACAGCTAGGCTCAGAGTTAGCAGAAAGAGCTGCAAAGTAATATTTCTACCCACAATGCAGCAAAAACTATGTGGCAAAACTGGCTATATGTTGATGACAGTGAGATGACTCAGCATCTAGAGTCTGAATGAGGCCACTGAATTGTGATATGAAGGATACTGGGATAAAAACAATGACTAATTCCAGCAGGACCAACAAGTGTAGGAATAATTATGCCACTGTAGGAGTCACTAAACTGTAGTTTTAGTATTAATTCTAAAATTCAGAAAAAATATTAAATTCAGTTTTATTGTTGGTAGGGGACCCTTATTCATTGGAGTTAGGAGTTGGCTCATGACAACTGAGGTTGAAAAAAGATGTGTTTTAGTGTGTGCTGCATCCCTCAGACCACCTGCAGGCTATAATCCCAAATAACACCTCCTGTCTGTCTAAGTCTGGGATGCTGCTAACCAAAGTATGCAACCCTTTCCACCCCTTAACTTATCTCACAGTCTGCAGTCTGAAATCACACCAGATCTTTTCTCAGGGTTCACAGATTTACCATAAGCCTTAAAGTATTGAGGCTTTTGAAAACATCTTAGTCTGAGAGACTTTGTTTTGTTTTTAATTTTTGGCTGAATTCGGAAGGTTCGTTGAGCTATTGTGGTGGCTTATGTTTTCAATAGTGTTTCAGAGATAGGGGGCAATAAGCTTTCTGTGATTTATGGGTACATTTCTCATTTCATCTCACTGAGATTCTAGCACTGCTTTTTTATGAGATCATTTGAAACAAATGCTGCTGCCAGAAGGCATGGGAAGTATGTCTTGATTTTTGTTAGATTTTGGTCAGTATTCCAGATAAAAGCATTCAAAGAAAAGTTTCCTTGGTGACTTCCCATAAATTCTCGCTATATAACAAGTGGAAGAGTGTTAGGCTGTAGTTTGTTAGGTAAAACTGAACAGTAATGCTGCAAGACTAGAAACTGGGTGAGCACGGTTAAGTAACGTGGTACTTTGGTACATTTGCATCCTCAGCCTGTGTCTGAAGGCTATTGTGGAAGACATATGTGGAGAAAGTGAGCATAGAAAAGTAATTCTGATTGTTCAAAATTGATCAGCCCAGCTAGTTGGTTAGTTTCCTATCATTCGTAACAAAAGCACTGTTTTAGGATAAAGCTGGATTAAGTTATGTAAGATGCATCAGTATTTTTGAAGCACTACCCAGTCCCCTAAGTTAAAATTAAAAGATAGAGGTGGCAAAGATTAACATTATTTTGATAGCCTAGTGCTGACTGAAATCCACAGTTTTGCAGTTAGGTTTTTACCTGGGGCTTAGGCTCAAGATATAGTACTCATCTTTTCATAGCAATATGTCACATAGTGTGCTGATAAGGTCTGGAACGCTATCCCGACCCCTGACATTAACCACTGTCCAGAGAAAATGCCAGTTAAAGTATTAAACTATTAAAGCAATAAAATTTACTCTTCAAATACTAGTTCCCTTACAGCTTACTCCCTTCCCTCTTGTAAAGAAATCAGTCTGGCTCTTATACTTCCTAATCCTAATCTTAGACCTTCTCCCCAATCATTGTTTAGTCACAAGATCCCTACAGATCCCTGTCTGATAAGTTATCCTTTCCTTCCTTCTAGCAGCTGACCATGCTCTGACTTCCTAAACACATTGATTGTCTGGTACTCTTAAGCTCAACACTAATGAGAACTCAGAACCTAAATCCACCACACACGTACTATAGGTCCATGTGTGCTGTGCTGGACACATCAGGATTTCATAACAAATCTAGATTTTCACATGGATTCTTTGTTCCTCCTTTTTTTCCTTCATCATATGGAATAGACAGCCTGAAACAGATAGTAGCCAAGATGAAGAGAGATCCAGGATGTCCAGGTCAGTAACAAAAACAACTTCAGAAATAGACTCAGAGCCTTCTATATGAATTAGAAGTCAGGAAAACTCCTGGCCCCAGTTAAAGCTTCAGTGCCTTTTTGTGCTGAAATTCTTGGAAACACTGACAATACTTTACTTCTGCTATAGAAAAAAAACCTGAGTGCTAGGTCAGACACAGAGACCAGTCCATCAGGGATCATTCAGTAGCCATATGGATGCATACATGAGATACCAGATAGAAATCCCAAAACATGGCATTTGACCAGGGTAATATGGTGAAGGGCAGGATGGGGAGAAAAAGAAACCTTCTGAATTCCATTGGCACGTTGACATATGTAAGTTTGAGTTCAGTTTTGTGTTGTGCTTATATCCAAAACATGATATACTGCTAGTGTGCATTTCCAGGGTGCAAAAACTGGAAGAGTGCTGGTCACATTGCTATGGAAACAGCAACCTTTCTTCTGTGATAGAAAATAGAGGGAAGCTTTGAAAGAGAAGCTGAATAAACCTTGCTACGCATTCTGCTCAGATGCAGTAATCCGACCAACGTTAGACGGATGCAGCTGACAACATGGTCGCTGGGTTAATTCATATTCATGAAGTGGAGAGGATGAAAAGAGAAAAAAAATAATGCAAAATCAATTTAAAGATGAAAAAGTTTCATATGAGGATTGGTGCAAAGCCTAGAATGGGTTCCCTGAAACAAACATCCTATCTAAAGACTACATGATTTTTTTTCTGTATCCCCTTTCAGTAACAGCTGAATCTTGAATCCTACTAAAGATCTGCTGGCTTCTTTTCACTACATCACTTTGAAAACCTTTATTTCTCTACATTACTCTGCATGTATAACCAACACCAAAATGTTCGTTTCTGTATTCCTTCCCCAATGCACAACTTACACTACAGAGAAATATCTACAGTCTGTCCCCTAGGACCAAAGCACGAATGGATTTGGGGACCCTGCTGTAAGCTTAGAGAGCCCTTCGACTCTCAGCTGATGGGGACTAAGTTCAAGGATTTAAATAAAGTTGGAATAGGTTTGTCCTGCTTCAGTTATCTAGACCAGATGCTTGTTTCCCAGGTGAATAAGAAGTTGAATCATTGTTAACCTGGCCTAAGGACAGGTGGGAAAATTCATAGGGCCCCAAACATATTTTGTAACAAAGAGCTGGTTCCTCTAACTCTGTGTGAAGAGAGAGTGAAAGAGGCCAAAAATGGCAAGGTATCTCAATGAACCACGTGGACATTGCTTCCAACAGCAGTGAACCAAGCTCCAGAAGGAAAAATGCCCTGCACAGGGTACTTCATTGATGAATATTTCATAAATATGACAAATCAGGAAACATATGATTTAGCAAAAGAAAATTCTAATTTTCATCATTCTTCATTTGGGACTGCTGCACAGCTTATGTGGAAAATACACAAGGAAAAGCTGTTTACATGCTTTCACTTTGGACTTAAATACAACCTTTGAAGGTGCAGATATGGTGGATGGCAACAGCTAGGATGCACTGTACCTTAAAATACCAAAATAATATGCATGGTACCAAAAGGAAACTGCTTGGTAGTGTACTGCCTCTTTCAAATGACAACTATCACTGCAGGCTGCAAACAAAATACAAAGCAGATATCAACTCACATTCCCATTCATATGCAGAAGGGTTCCAGGAGAATGTCTTTTCCTTGCCCAAAGATGCTTAGCACTTTCTTCTCGTTTTCTAATATTCTGATTCCAAAACAAAAGCTGCAAATTGTTCTTTGCATTTAACATAGGAGACAATCCTGTTTGCTAAAAAGAGAGCTAGAGGAAATGTCTTTGGAGGACAAGACTTGCTCTTACCCTGTCATGGTGCAGTGAGTGTTCACTCCATAGTGGACTCCACATGCTGATGCATGATGGTAGTAAGAGTGTTGCTTGTTGGCAGAAGCCAAGTCCTCACAGATAAAAATCTTGGCTATGTAAGACAGAAGAACTTCACAGCCAGATTTCAGTTCCTTTTTCTGCTGGTAGTTTGAAGCTATTGCACACCACCTCAACTACTGTATGGTGGGAAGCCAAATAAATCATTATACAATTAACATGTCTGACACAGGGGAGCAACCATGTAATTAATTGTGACTAATGCAACTGTTAGACTACAGAAGAAAAATTAGAGATTTTTTTGCTTCTTATTGTAAAGAATTACCAGAAGGCAGCTTATTACCATATTAACTACTGTCATTTAGTCATCAAGTCACAAACTGTCTGCATTCTGGTTTAGACATTTTCCACATTAATGCATCATTTTCACCGCATAGAGGCCAAATATTGCATTGAAATGATTTAGATGAAATTTCCCAAAACTTCACAGATGATGTTAAAATTGAGGACTCGACTCAATGTGGTCCTTTTAAGATGATAAAATATTTTAATGACTTCTTCCATGACTAAGAGAACTGACTGGAGTTCTTAACCATTTTACAGTTGATACACATTCAGAAATGAGTACATCTTCTGTGTGTGAGCAAGCATTACCCAGCTCAGCTCACTGCCAGATCTCCAAAACAGATGAAGAGAAAGAAAAATGAGAAAGGAAAATGAAGATTTCTGTACATTGCAATATGCACAGCTGGATGTGAGATCTCAGTAGCATTGTTTTGTGTCCCTCTGTGCTCCTCTGGGGACAGCATGGTCTGCTCAGGATGGTAAAGATGCTTCTCTTGGTTTATAACAATTATTTATTGCTGTCATAGCTATTCTTCTTCTCCCATTGAAGGGTCTAAGAATACTGAAGCATTTTCTGATACAGAGAATATTAGAGAATACAGAAGCCTGTAAATGAATGAAGCCTGAAAATGAATGAAGCATTACAAGGCTAGAACAGCAGGGCATGGTCTAGATGTTTCCACTTACTTAATTCCCATGTTATCTTATTGTACCTTGTTATTACAGAGTGACATGGAGAAATCCCGTTATGCAAGGATAAGTATGATATTCCAGTTTTAAAAGACCCTAATTGTGACCCATTTTCTTAAAAGCAATTACAATACAGTTGCGTAGTTACTTTAAAAATTTTCCAAAAATCTTTTTCAAAACCTTAAATATATCTTCACCACTTGCTGTAATTTTATTACTGGCTGACTTTCCTGTTGTATCAGGATGACCATTTTATCATACACATTCATTCCCTTTTGCACTGTCTCCCTTTCTTACAAAAATGTCATACCTTCATGTGGTTGATGCAGATTCTCAATTAAGAAAACTTTATTGTGCTTGATTTTAAGCATCGGGTATCACTTCCATGAGACACAGAATATGTGCTACATGTTAACAGTGAACTATGATCTGTCAGATCCCTCAGGGTCAAAATACTCGTAATACTTTTTGTAGTTTGCTTAACACCAAATTTACCTTTCAGGAATTTTGAGAGAGGAATAAGTGAAACACTTCTCTTTCCATCTTCAAATTAAGTTCATGTAATGACTCACTGGATTTTTTTAAGAGGTCGATATTTAAACAGTTCATCATGTTTAGCACTGAGATGCACAGTGATGTGATGAGCAGTGCATATGTTTGCCAATATTTGACACTATAAATGAATTTAATGTAAGTTTTTTGGTATTGCATATGAGTCACTGACAAGTGAATTAATATAACTCAAGTTTTCACAAAGTTTGTTCTTCTCTGCCTCCTGTCCTTTGTCTTCAACACTGGGCAAAGTTACTTGAAGGTGTTTTCCCTGATGTGGTTCTGGGCAGCCTGCTCTGATGGCTGGCAACCCCACCCATGGCAATGGGGTTGAAATTAGACAGTCTTCAAAGTCCTTTTCAACCCAGGCCATTCTATGATTCTATGATGTCATTAAAGCTTTTTGCAGACATAGTTTTACAGTGACAAAGACCAGCACACAAGAAATATTGGCGTTACAGCATGCAGCCATTGTTATTTAGCATCTTTGTTGTAGGCCAGGTGAAAACAGTTTCTAAAAATGATAGCAGTTGTTGTTACAAAAGTCAGTGACATATCCCCGAGGGAACTGCCTAGGAAACTCTCTCTGATCCTGTTAATATAAATCAACTTGACAATCAATGTCAAGGATGTCTGTCAGCTGTGCACTCCCATCTTAGATGAAGAAAGGATTCTTAGGGAAGAAAAAAGAAGTTGAGATGGCAAATTTAACTAATCTTGATATTACACCTGAGGACAGTTATTGACAGTTCTAAGGTCAGGCATCTCAAGTGGATATTATTGTGAAATGCAGCTTTTATTGCTAGTGTCAAATGCTGTTTCCCCTTCAGGCAATGAACAGGCAATGATCTTCATGGATAAGAGTTAAAACTGCGTGACAGCTGAAAGGTGGGATGTAGCAACGTTTTTGTTTATATTACCATGGGTTATTTAGTGTTCTTATTTCTAGTTGTATAATAAAACAATGGTATTATATCAATTTATTTATGTTCAGTTGTCAAGGAGAGAGAATGATACTCTCCAAAATAGCCAGCGTGCCTCCCAGCCTTTGTGATTAAAAAAAAAGACTAATTACCTTGTTCAAGACTTGTGCAAACACCTCACCACCTGCATTAAGAAATTTCACCCTGTAGAAAATTCCATTATGAAACAACTGTCATCAGGAAATACATTCCCTCCTCTGAAAAGATTGCATGGCTGTAATGAGCACAGGTTGTAATTTTTGTTCTGTACATCATGCACTGTTTCTGCTCCAGAAGGTTTTCACTTTCAGTTGTGATGCTGTTTATGGTTTGTGAGCTAGATAACACCACAGAAGCACAGATTAGCTCGTTCCTTTGTTATCTCTCTATGCTATAAAAATTAATACCCTCTGATAATAACAAATGCACTTATTTGGTTTGCAGTACTGTCAGAGAAAGTCATTGTGTCATCAGTAAACAGTGATTCATGTAGGACAGCAGATATCTTCCAAGAAGAAGTCACAAAGCGTAAAAAATACAGAGAAAAATGTCTTTTTCACAATGTAGGTAGTAAACAGAAGGTAAGAGTTTGAATTTTAAATCTTGCGTTTCTATGCATTAACTGAGATGAAAGAGGCGATGCTGGATATTTGCCCGTGTTTTCAGTTTGTAAGTCTACTTTTTGTGCTCTTATTATAGAAGACACCAAACAAATGAGTTATCTGTGTAAACCATGAAAGGCAATGATTGCCTGGTATTCTACACAATTCAGTGAAAGGGAACCTGAAGCCAAGGTATCTGTGGAGTAGCTGGTCAGAGGCAGATCATACTGAGCTGTTGCCATAGTTCATAATTTTCAGTGTTCCTACATGTTGAAGTTTTGAAGTTATTTTAATCCCAAAGATTTTAGAATATCTCATTGATATCTTGCACAATTATTGTATTCACTCCTTCCTCACACCTTCATACCAATGGGAGAGTGAACAAGACTATCAGAACAGGTTGGGAGAATCACCTTCAGTTATTCAGTGAAAACGGAGTTCAGCTTCAATTTACTCTCCTATGTCAAGTTTGCAAATCTAAAAGTCATCAGTGGCTGTGAAAAGTGGCTGAGCAGTTGGTAGAGTCCAAAACCCAGTCCTTCTTCCTACAGAAGTCAGATGAAAAGCCTAACTCGGTGCTTAAAGGATAAAGATGCTGGCACGGCCTTTGGAGATTTTTGCCCTCTATTTTTGGACTAGAGCTAGAGAAAGATTCTTCTAGGGCAATTTTCTGTTTCTGGTATCCAGTGAATTTGGGGCTCACTTTTGTAAATCTCAGCAATCTGAAATAACCCTTCTTTGGACTATCTTGATAGAATGCTTGCACTTTCTTGTGATGTGAAGATCTGACTACACCATCCTCACAGCTATATTTCCTGAAAGACAACAGTTCTTATCTGCTGAAGTTTCAATCGATTCAAGTTTTGCACTTTCCACAAGATGTCAAATAAGTCTTGTGACAGAGATGATCTGGGAAAGGTGGGAGCTGGAACACAGAGAGGAAATAACCTCAGCAGGTCTCACAAGGACACACATTAACAGATTCAGAGGCTCTTATGTGCAGCCCTTTAGTCTGATCTCTTGATGACATTGCCTTCTTCTTTCTTGACCTGATGTCATCTTAAAAGTGCCCTGTGAGTTCCTTCTCTTCCGAAACTGAAAACTATCATATCCAACACAAATCAATTGAAATTAAGACAGGAACACAAGACAAAGCCTTTCTGATATCTTTGCTTTACAGGAAGGATTTTACCCCATAATCAAAGAGTTTTTTCTTATTTTTTCCACCAATATATTTTTAAATGATGTTTGGAACTATCTTAACTATTTATATGAGTAGTGTTGCCCCAACTTATAATGGTATCTGTTCTAGCAATGCCAATGCAAATGTGAGCCTTGTAAACTATTGGTTTCCAAATCCTTCTCTAATTCCGCGCATAATTATTCACTCATAAACTGTTTTGTCATTTTATCAAATTTCCACACATGTGGAAATATAGAGAACCTGCACTTTCCCCCTACTTTTCATGACCAGAGAGGATTGTACACATGTCCATGTGACAATAAGTTCTTTTTGGAGCCCCTTTTATCCTTTTGATTTCTTCTTTCATATCTTTTTTTCATTCTGTTATTCTCTTATTTTGTATTTATTACCTGACAGCTTACTTCAAAATCAGTACTTTGAAAAGGCTTTGAGATGTCTGAAGTATGAGTTGTATGCATAAGTATATGGTATTCTCCAGAATTTCACTCAAAGCCATTAAAAAATTGTAAATGTATAATAAGGTTTAAATCACTTTACTTATTTTTGAGGCAATGTTTTAAGATCATCCTAACTCCTTTAGCTACTAGCTTTTTAATAGCTCCTGGTATCTGTTATTTCTTCCTGAGCAAGTTATAGACACTATAAAAAGACAATACAATACCAGATTAAATCAATTGTGTAAATACAAGTCACAGGCTGGCAGTCAGCTCATATAAATACTGAACGATCATTAAAAGCTTCATTACAGATAAGGTCAGTTATACACCGCTACTATGCCTTTATTTTAAAGTTTTTTTCAGTATACTCTTCTTATCTAATAGATATTTTCCTCATCTTGTTTATGAATTTAATTTGTGTGTCAGTGACAAAGATGCCTGAATAAAAATCAAATATTTGCTCATCAGCTTATCAACAACAAATTCTACCAATGTTATGAATATCAGCAAGGAAGAGACTTTCTTTGTCCCCACTGCATTTGACAGTTGCCATTCGGTAGTGCTTCCCCACACACACACCTTTTGTATTTCTTTTCCGTTCTTTCCCTATCAACAAGCTGCTGGTTTTAGCAGTGCTTTTAAGGGCTCCTTTGAAGACTCACACTTCTGTTATGACAGATAGATTGGGAGCCATTTAAAACCCCTATTTCATTCTCACTATTAAAAATAAATAAATACATTAGGCATTAAATGCAGACAAGGTAGCTGGGAAGCCATGGTAAATATAGCACCCAGACTCACAGGGAGCTGATTCATGGACGGCTGCTCTACAAGGTGCCCATCTCACTCCCATGCAGTGAGTAATGAAGGTACACTCTGGCCATCCCCATCAACTTTCTGCAGCTTCAGCTGCCCTAGATGCTAGATTATGTTTCATTTTCATCAGTAGTTAAAATATTATTTAACCAAGCTTGTTTAATCCCAAATGACCCTGCAGATTTCTTGTGATTCCTTCCTTTTCTCATATTGCTTCCCAGTAGTAATGGGGAATGCAGTGTAATGCACTCCCCAGGCAGCTGGGCCTGTATCTCAGTCTGACACTGGATATAAACCTGACAAGGAACTTCAGCAGTTTTCTAACTTAAAAAAAAAATACCTGTCCCTTTGACTGACAGGTGTTCTGTGCTCATTTCAAATATTTAATGCACTCAGTTTCCCTGTAAATCCCCACTTTAGGAGGAACCTGATGACTACAGTGTTAGAATGCATATGGCTGGATTTGATGATCTTACTGGTCTTTTCCAACCTTAATGTTTCTATGATTCTATAATCAGCAGCTACCTCATCCAGAGCATGGTGATGGGACTGTAGACAGAAGCCACACACAAAAATGTACTGTGGTCATTAATTTCATCAAAAAGTGCAATGAGTCAGAACTTTTATTATTACAGTGTATAAAAAGGGGGAAAAAAAACCTCATTGAAAAGCTATAAAGATTTTTAAAACAAGAGTAAGTAGATGGATCTTCCTCAGTAGGAGCAAGATCCTGTGAACTCAAGCTCAAAAGAAAGAGCCTGTCTAGAGATTAAACACTGCCTGGTGGCGGCAAAGAGCTGACAATAACTCCTAAAGGACAAGTAATTCCTAAAGAAAATAAACTTAATGTTCCTGAATTTCCAAGTGATAAAAAAACCACTAGAACATCAAAGCCTAATAATTCCCAGGTATCAGCATAAAGGATTCTACTGTAATTCTCCCATCCTGTGCCAGGTTTAGATGGGATCATTGTGCTGTTATTAACTCGTCTACTCAATAAACAATCTTGAACACATATACTCAAGGAGAAAATGTGCAAGGATGTGGAGGAAACCAGAGTTTGTATTCAGGCTGTCTGTATAATACTCTTCTCAAAGGATCATGCTTGCCTTCCAGGTGCAGTACAACAAGAGTGAGAAAAGACCTGAGCCTATTTAAGCTACAGAGGCAAGACACAGCCTCTCATGCCACACTTTTCTAGATAATATTTGAATAAAATTTCACTGTCTGCTGTTGAAAAATATGCTTAAAAAGAAAAAAAAAAAAAAAAGAAAAGTTGCTAAAGCAACTTGGTCTATCAAGTTCCTGCCTGGAAAAAGCCATGGATTTTATAATGTAAAAAACATCATAAAAGTGCAACTAAATGAAGCATACATGATATAAATACGTATATCTATTGCATATGGAGCATACAGAACCTTTGGAAAAATAAACCTCAATTTCTGTTGGCAGAATAAAAATAAGCAGGTATACAAGGCCTGGGTTCCTGCTTCATTTAAAAGGAAGAACTATTGTTGCCCGTTCTTTGATTTGCTACAGATATCAGAGTGACTTTTATGAGATTTGGCTTTTCCGGCTGTTAGACCTCCACTGACTCTTGTCAAGGTCATTCCTTTGCTATGGAGACATCACATATCATCCATCCTCCCTTGACAGATGTGGGTCTACGAGGCAGCACTTGAAAGCTTTCCAAAAGATGTCTTGAGCCTTCTTTCCTTTCTAATGTGATGGAGGAAACTCACATAATATTTGTTTCTGCATAGATCTGCTCTGTTTGTATTTCCTCAGTAGTTTCTGCTGACTGCAGAGCTAGGATTTTAATCTGGGAAGAGGAATCTGTGGTATAATGGTAATGTAACCAGTGCTAACTGGAAGTAGCCAATTATAGTATGTGATTTTGGTGTTCTGGATTATAAATCTTGCAGAGAGGTTTGGAAGAGGCCATGCACACCCTCCTAGTACATTCCCAACATGCAAAGTCTTCTTACTTCTGCGCTGTCTAAGGAGAGGGGAAAAGTCTTCTTCTGCACTGACAAAGGAGAGGGAAGGAGTAGGACAAAGGTATAAAAAAGCAAGCTTGACACTTGATGAGTTCACCACTCATCCCTTCTGGAGCAGGAAAGCAGAGTACTTTTCCCCAGCATTGCCTCTACTTATCTGTGAAGGCTTTGGCTGTATGTATCCCAGTGCTTCACACTGTGCAGGGAAGGCCTCTTGTCTCGAGTTAATCAAGAAAGAACAATTTGCACTCTTGTTGGACAGCTGCTTGTGCCACCGTAAACAGCAAGATGAAGACCAAGTTTCTCAAATCTTGCAGGCTTGCCAGGACTCTGGGATCTAATTGTTCTTCAAGCATACAACAAAGGCACCACTGAAATCATGGTAATGAAGAACTTTCATGTTCCTTTAGTAGTATTACTGGAGACTTATCTACTTCATGCAACATCTTAAACATCTTTAATGCTCAAGCTTGAGCAATGGTTTTCCTCTGCTGATTATTTTCAGAAGTACTGCACTGACTTTTAAAGAAACAGGCAAGAGTATTTTCACGGAAAAATGAATGCTTTATGAAAGGTATAAACTGTAGAATATAATCTTAGGACTGGAAACATCATCAGAGAAATTGTCAGAGTATGCTGCTGCGGCAGGGGAAAGAGGAAGGGAAGCTTCTCTTATCATGTGATACACTTCTCTTTTCTTATCATATGAATGCATGCAGGGGGAGGCAAAAAGAAGGCAGAGCAATGCTTCAGAAGATGTGCTATGGAAAAATAAACAACAGGAAACTGCATGAATGTTGGTCCCAGAGACAAGAGCAGGTGCTGCATCATGGCCATGCTCAGAGTCCTTTCATTGGATGCTCATGGATTTACTTGTGGAGGATGACTCAACCTCTCTCTGGCAGCAGGACACTGGAAAAAGCAATTCAATGCCCAGAGATCCTCTGTAGAAGACCAGGGTTCCTCAAACCCTGTGGACTTCTGGCCACTTTCATACAGCTTTTCAGCTCCTCTCATGCTTTGATGTCCATTGGCCGACCTCTATATGCATTTCTACATTTATATTTGGATTCAAAGATCAAAATAAAATAAGAAATCCACTGTTTTACATTTATACAGGCAATGTATGCCTGTATCTAAATTCAAGATCTAAAACAAATAAATCCATTGTTTTATGTTTTGGTAACCGGTGCTGCAGTTAAGCTCTGGATGGACTTCCCTTTTGTTTCTCAGACAATCCACTCGGAGTTGCCTGGCTTCCTAAAACTTCAGAAGGAGAGAACATACAAGCAGACTGCATATCTGGTTATTTCTAGAAGACACAAACCAAGTAACTACCTTCAGAAACTGACTTTGTGGTGACCTATGTGGGAGAACTTCTGGAATTCTGTCATGCGTCTCCCACATTACAAAAAAACACTATGGAAAAAGCAGCAGGCTTCTGTAAACAGTGGGCACTGCTTTTGTCCTGACCTTCTTATTTTGGCTTTCTCATAAAAATAAATAAATGAAAGAACAATTAGATAGATAGATAGATAGATAGATAGATAGATAGATAGAGAGATAAATAATGAGATAAGGCTAAGACCATCCAGAAAAAGAGATTAAAAAAGGCAAAATGAAGCCAAGATATTAATGTGCTATTTATATGTTCATATAGATGTATGCTTTTTTGTTTTGTTTTGTTTTGTTCTTGTTGTTTTTTGTTTTTTGTTTTAATAAAATGCTCTATTACTCATGAGGTGCAGATTATGGGAAAACCAGGCTGTTTTTTTTTGCTTGGTTGACTGTTTTTACATCTGTTTGCAGTTACTGCTTGGAGCCACATATGCCTGACTAGAACTGTCAAGTAACCATGGCATCCAAATACATTCAGATAATAGGATGTGCACAGCTTTGCAAATAATGATGTCAAGTTGTCAGAGAGGAGAACATAACCCCTAGAACCACAGTATTGCCCTTTCTCAATGCTTTGATATTTATTTTGCCTCCATGTTGTTATTAAATTCATATGAACTTGGATGATATTTCAATTTGATGAAAACTTAAATTATAAATGAATCCATGCAGCTGGAAAGAAATCAGCTCATATAAGTGTCATGTTTGAGGTACTGAAATAAGGGAATTTGAAGCACCTCTCAATGAGACAAAATAATTGAGAGATGTTTGGTAGTATTTGTAATACATACTAATATGGAGAGGCTCTCTATGACTCAAGTCTTTCTTCATGCGGTATTTGAACATGATGCTTTCTCCTCAGATTCCATGTAAAAGTTTTTAACTCCTTCTGTGGAAAGTAAAGCCTGTATATGCTCTTAACCCTGTGTACCAGAGTGATTTATTAACCATAAGGTTTTTTCCTTCTGATCTCTAATCCCTCCATCAATCTGATCTACCGAGGATCCACTGTCTGGCTGAATTGCCACTGCCCCACTCTGCATGGCCAAGGCAGACTTCTCGGTTTCTGTGGCAGAAGGGAAAATATCACAATAGTGGACTCATGGTCATGTCCCAGAGCACAGCATTTGTGGCCACTTTCCCTGTTTGGACCTGGGAGGGCCATTGAAGAGGCTGCCCAGGGGAATTGTGGAGTCTCCTTCTCTGGAGATATTCAAGACCCGCCCGGGACACCTACCTGTGCGACGTGGTGTAGGGAACCTGCTTTGGCAGGGGGGCTGGACTCGATGATCTCTGGAGGTCCCTTCCAACCCCTACAGTTCTGTGATTCTGTGATTCTGTGATGCCATCACAGACACCTTCTGCCTTAGGCCATAGTGACACAGGGTCAGCTGAATCTCTTCCCCAACACCTGAGGCCCTCTCACTCATTGAGATACTGTGGTCTTCAAGAGACAGGAAGGTGACAGTGACCTGTCCTGACAAAGTGACAAAGCTCTACAGGGCTGCTCTCTTACTTCAGCAGAGTGACAGGGGGCTGGGTACAGCAACAAGTGGGAGAATAGGGATCATTACTGGAGTGGAAGGAGGTGGAAGAAACTGGGAAAGATGGATAGGTGGATGGATGGATGGATGGATGGATGGATGGATGGATGGATGGATGGATGGGCAAGTTTTCACGTTATGTCAGTCTGACAGCGTTTACGTTTGTTATCCTTCTGGTTCTCAGTTTTTCTCCAACATCTTTCTTATTTTACAAAAAGGAGGGGAAAAAAAAAAAAAAAGAAATAATTTGAAAACCTTACAGGAGAAGGTCTGACTTTCTATTTTTAAAGTGAGTTAATCCTACCACTCATGCCTTTGTCTGATATTGTCTCACACCTGCCAGTTTACAGTATCCTGCCCACAAACATTAGGAAGTGGGCTGAATTTTCCATCCTTTGTTTTGCTATGGGTGGGATAGAAAAGAAACCACCTTTCTTACAGAAGGAGTCCACATACACAAAATAGCACTAATCTGTTAATGAAAGTGAATTATACTATTCCCACCCTGTTAAAATGTCAAAATTAACTGATTGCCAGGCTGTCTTCCACAGGCTACACCTAGCCTTTAGATTTTCCTCTTTGACTCTTTAAGGCCTCTTCTCTTTACCATCTCCATTGGGGGTGCATCACTGCCAGCCTGGTGAGGGATTGTTCTGCTCTGCTCTGTGATGTGTTGTCTCATCTCTGCTCTGTGTGACAGGGACAGGGCCCGAGGGAACGGCATGGAGCTGTGCCAGGGGAGGGGCAGCTGGGGGTCAGGGAAAGGGGCTGCACCACAGGGCGGTGGGCATGGAACGGGATGCACAGGGCTGTGGGCACGGCCCCCAGTGCTGGAGTTCAAGGAGCATCTGGACAGTGCTCTCAGACATAGGGTTTGGTTTTGGGTGTTCCTGTGTGGAGCCAGGGGTTGGAATCTGTGATCCTTGTGGGTCCCTTCCAACGTGGGATATTTTATGACTCTGTGTTTTCTAAAATGAGGTCCCAAGTCTCAAATATTTCACCTGAGCAATGAAACACCGGAAGGACAAGTTTAGAGAGTTACAGACCTACAGATAACAATGATATTGCTTTCAAGGATCTCTTTTTATGGGTGTCAGGTAGAAAACTTACATGAATGTGTACACCGTGAAAGGGGAGGACAAGAAGATGGGCCATTAGTGAAAAGAAATAATTTAAAACAGACTTCTCTCAAGCAGTAATAAGCAGCTTGTGGGTAAGAGGATGCTGTGTTCCCAAAAGCTGAAATTGAACAAAAAAAGGCCCAAGAATCTTCTGGGCCCAAACACCCAGAAGATGCTTTCCAGGAGCAGGTTTGGTGCCAGAGGGAGAAGCACAAGGCCACAGAGCGAAAGTCCCTACAGCCTCTGTGCCTCTGCTGGGTTGAAGGTGGGAGGACACCTCCTGCCCCCAGACCCTATGCCCTTCATGTTCCCATGTCTCACACATGAGAAGCTTATGCCCCCATCTCACCACATGAAACATTTCTTTCAGGAGAGCAGAAACAAAAGGAGGCTTTCCCCTGGAGTCTCCTGCTGAGCTCAGAAGAACATAAACAAATAACTGCTAGGAAAGCCAGACTGCATGTCCTCTCCTCATCACCAAGCAGCTTGCAGCCCTCAGCTCACCTTCAGAAACTCCAGCACTGGATTTCTGAACTTTCTAATGTTTATTTTTCTTTGACAGCCAAACAAAAATTGCAGCAGAGCACTCTTTTTCCACTCCTGTCACTTTTACTGTCTAAATTACAAATGTCTCTGCAATGAGATGCCTTCACACAGACTCTGTTGTGAGCTGTGATCATTACTTAAAACACTGGTGAAGCTTTCTCACTTGGCACAAGGAGTCTCTTGATGCATGTTGCAAGAGCTCTGTTCATTTGGGGTTTTTAAACACTTCCAGCAAACCAACTCGGTCATTTTTGCCAATGATGCAGGGTACCCCATCTGTGCCAATCTCATTTGTCTAATTTAGATCAATCCAGTTAAATAGTATTACTCACTGTCACACCTGCAAGAGACTTCCCTGGTTCTTCAGCCACGTCAGAGCATTGTGCAGGAGGCCACCCTGTGGCACACCAGGGTTTTCAGCATCACACCGAGAAATAAGCAGGTCTGCATTCATCAGCATCATGGTCATTATTAATTATTAATGGTACTAATTTACAGCCAAGAAACCCCTGATTTGTGCTGGCAGGCCACTCAGTGCTCAGCACTGTAATATTGTGACCCTACATGTAAGCACAGTGCCCATCACTCTCCAGGCTGAAGGGAAGCTGAGAAGCGCTAACACAGGGCTGTCTAACCTCACAGCTTGGCAACTTCACCACTCCTAAAGTCTTCTCTTTTGTGGCAATAAAATGGCTGTAGGCATTAAATACATATAAAGTTTATATATATAACATATACATTACCGATAGAGCATAATCACATCATTTTAATTTCATTTATTAAATCTTTATGCTTTTTTAAATTATTCTTTCCCTGTACAATCAGGTTACAAAGCAGATCTGTTAGGACAGTTCAGAAGGATTTTCATCATGGAGTTGGACAAATGGCTGCATTTCACTACAGCTGCAATTTAGTTGCCAGAAGCAACGAACCTCTCTCTGCTCCGAACACACACCTGCCTACCGTGAGAGGTTAAATCACTTCCTTCTAATGGCAGCTTTGTATTTTTAGCCTTTGATCACCTTCAGCATTTGAAGACTGTCATAACTAGCAATTACAGTGAAATTTGTGTAAGTCTGAAGCAAGCCTATTTAAAAAAAAAGACTACAGGCAAAACTCTGTCAGGTTTCTGCTGAGCTTCGTGCTCCATACTACCTTCCACCTCTCAAGACGTAGATGTGGCCAGCAGACATGACACCAGTACCATTCACTCCTGCCCTCCTCAGCAGCTTGCAGCGTGCATGCCAGCCCTGGTGACACCTCTTCAGCATCACCCTGGCTGAGAGTCAGGTGAGAAAGGTGTTTATTATTTTTTATTCACGTTTTAGATAGCATTAAATCCTTTGTATTCAGTAAACAGAACTATTTTGAACATGTTTTCTACTTCTTGAAAACTACTGTGATACCACCCTTATCCAGCTTTCTACAGGCCTAAATTCTGGCTAAATACTCACTTATACCAATCAAATATTTTCTCCAATTCAATAACATTTTGATTTCATTGTCCTGCAGCGCTCTATCACAAACTATACTGGGAATTATTAATCAGTTTCTCCCACAGCATCTGGCATTTTGCTGTGTGATATCAGACAAGGCCTGGGTGGAAATCTTATCATAACTAACACCAGAACATATTGGTAGCTCTGAAGAAAATATGTGGCACAGATTTATGTCTCTAGATAGAGTCTTTTCAACCCATTTTCATGTACCAGAACTTACATTTCCTAAAGGAAAAATAAACCCATTGGAAATTTTACCCAGCAAATTTTAACCAAACTTTGATTTATCTTAATATGTTATTATGTAATAAAACAAGCTGAATCATCACATGGTTTTGGTCATCAGTTGATTGAGATTACTTTTTGGTAACAGATGTGTATAGAACAGCATCATTTTGATCTGAATGCCCTGATGTCCCCCTCCCACATCTTTCAGAGCACACTGAGAACAGCAAGGACAGGAAGGTTTCATTCCTCCAGGCAACTCGGTGCAGTCCATCTTCAAGAGAGAGCATGCACTGCAGGCATATTTCAAGCACCTGTCCTAAAGAGTGTCATGCTATGACTTGAGTAAGCTTTTTGTTTTCTTCTGAGCCCAATCTTCACATCTTTCCCATTCTTGCTTATTCATAAAGCAGTAACCTATGCAAAAGACCAGAGTGCTTTATTAGAAGTCTGACATCCTGTTTTGCAAAAGCATGACTCACACGTAAAAAACTCTATCAAAGAAACAAATCATTTGGTAAACAGATAAGTGGTTCCCTCAGTTTCAGTGATGGGAACACTTCAAAAAAAACCTTCAAAACCTGATTGCCTTCTAGGAGACTGTAACCTGGTCATGAGATTTCTATCTGACAGATAGCATCTAATCCAAATGGAAGATGACTGCATTCTTCCTTTGTTCTTTGCAAGTTCAGATGTGTTCAAAACAGGAGGACCTAAATTACAATGTTGGGCAACTTCTCGTGTGGAAAAGAAAGGTGGCTGACATCCAAACAGCAGAGATGAAATTAGGGATACTGTGCCACAACCACTTGTAAGATGATTTAGCCTGATATGCATAAGTCATTAATTTATCTTCGTCTTGATCTGTAACTGCTTGCAAAAACCAGCTTGACGTCAACCAGCATTATTTCCTAGAGCGACAAGGAGCAAGGGGCTGAGGAGTGAGAATACATTTGCTGAGGAATGGTACGTGATCAGCTAGCAACAGCAAAACGAGATGGCTGCACTTCAGCCTGTTCTTTTGAAACTCACAGCTCTGACAACCCAGAAGATCACACATCACACCACTAACAAGACAGCCTTGCTATAGATCTTGTGTGTTTCTCATGTGATGATGGGTTGGTGTATGAACAGATACAACCTGGATGCTGAGATTTGGAAATTAGGCTTGGAAAATAGAAAAACTTGAATGGGTGAAAATGATCATTCATGTTCTTCATTCCATCTGGCTCAGTGATGTCTTGGGAAGATTTTTGATTACACAGTTTTCCAATTCCACATTTCCACTGTTAAATTATATGCAGAAAAATAGATGTGGCAAGGTCCTCCCTACTGCAGCAGTATGAGCTGTAAGGCAAGCTTCCTTAAGATCTTGCATGCTATCAGAGACACTGACGCACTGCTATGTCAAAGCAATGAGAGTACGTGAAGATGATGTAAATTGCTTCACATTCATGCACTACAGTTAAGAGCTACAGCAGCAGACCATAGAAGAATCCTCTCCCCCTTGCCCTTCTTTCAGAGAAGACCTTATGAAATCCTGAGAATTCTGCTGCTTAAAGGGCCCTCGTCACTGGAATCACTGCTTTGTCTGCGTTATTTCACCCTATCATTTTTTTCTTCATCCACTTATTGTGCAAAATAGATGCTGGAAAATAGTGTATTTATCTGGTGAGGTTGGTAATACATGTATTGATGTCTTAAAACCTCTCCTTATGCAGCTGTAAGAGTTCTTAAGATACAAATGCCTTAATTAGCTGGTTTTATTAGTCCTCTACAATAGCAGAGGTATTGGAGGTGTAGGAGGAATTCCTTTACAAAGTTTTATGGAACTAAGGTTCCTTTGCAACATTAATGAAGAACTCTTAGACTGTTCCTGAAGATCTGATCTATATTTCTTAAAACATTATTGGAAATACTACATAAGATACAAATGAAATGTTTTACTATTTATTTCATATATAGAGCATGGCAAGCTATGAAAAAACACACAAATGGCACCTGAAATTCAGCCCATGGCATGCCATGTACTGTGGTTTCTCAGCTCTACACACCAGTAACTCACCTTGGCAGAACTGAGAAGCACATGAAAAGACATCACACTACATCACACGTTCTCCAGCACCGGCTCGTTATCCTCTCTGACTCATACAAAGTGACACTTCAGGAGATAAAGTGCTTCTGAGCCGTGAATGTTCTTGTTTTGTCAAAAGAGCAAAGCTCACTTCTCTACTAATTTGTCCCAGCTTTATATTTTGATCTGCAAGTACATTAAAATAAACTAATTAAATGTGCATGGCCCAAAAGTTGGCAAAACTTTGACATTTAAGACACTTCTTTGTTGTTTGTGTTAAGCAGATTCCAGTCATTACAGCTGGAAAGACTAATTTGATCTTCTTGGACTTCAGTTCTCCCCATGTTTAATGGCAATAGGACCAATGTGTATTTCAAGATTTCTGTTATGATAGATACACAATAAGACAGTGAAGTGCTCAAACAGTAGAAGCACAGCAACAAAGACAAGTGGAACAAACTGAAGAAACAATACAGAATGAGCATGTTTCCTCTTGTCTGCAATTCTCCTGCAAACACGGTTTTCTTGAGTCATCTAAGAACTAACATGCCATTTCCAATTACTGACTGCTCTAAGGCAGCATTTATGTGACTAATGAACTTCAGGTACATATCCAAGCTGAGATGGCTAATGGAAGGTAAATCTCACTGGAAATGGATGGAGTGCAAATGTACCCAGCTGCCACAGAATCACAGTGTCACAGAATCACAGAATTATCAAGGTTGGAAAAGACCTAGAATATCATCCAGTCCAACCATCACCAATACTTCCCAGCTAAATCATATCCCTCAATACAACATCCAAACGTTTCTTGAACACTCCCATGGTCGGTGGGAGTCTGCTCTTTTCCAAAGAGCAGACAAAATCAAGACACAGCTTTTTCCTTGACTACTTCACCTTTTTCTTTTTTGTGTAACACTTCTCAAGGTTTCTAAAAGGTGTACCTACCTAATGTAATGGAGAGAATTACATACGCCTCCAGAGATGCTGTTGCAATTTCTCCTTGATTTGGGAGATGGGTAGTGGGTGCCCTGAAGGCTCTCAGACTGCACCAGATCCTCAAGTTCCCCATCCATACACCAGTACATGACAGCAGCACAGGTTGGAAGAAAATTACTTAGCACCTACTCCACACTCAGCCAGGCATTCAGTGTGAAGGACTGTGACAATCACAGTGACTGCCAGAACAGCAGCATCTGGGATTACATACAGACTAGCACAAATGAACATTGCTTTTCTATGGTTTCCCACTGCTTTCCAGGCTAGACTGAGAACCCATGTTTTTACATCATGGCAGCATGTTAAGCATCAATCTGTAAGTGTCAGTTGTAAAAGATTAATGAAGCACCTGTGGTGGCTGCCCAGACCTGCTTTTCCTTGCAGGAGTTTCTCAAATATAGCATACTAGAAAACAAAAGTGTAACAAATTCTGTTGATGCTTCCTTTCCACACCATTGTTGTCATCTGTATTTATTTAAACAATGCTTCTTGTTTCTGACAGTTTCCTTGGGGTTTGAATAACAGGTGTTCAGATACAGCTCCAAGCTGTCAAAAATGATACTGGCAATGATTTTAACAGATACAGGGCAGCGGAAATATAAGAAGTTTGCAGTTTTGAAACATTCAGCACCACACAGGGTTTGCTAAACTGCATCACCGTTACCCAAACGGATAATCTTAATTCAGATCTCATCATAATCACAAAATGAGATGGTGGTCGTGATGAGACTGATAGTGGAGACCTGGTTTTCTTGTGTCTGAAGCATCTATTTGCAAATTAAACTAAACTACATTGGATCTGAAACAAAATATATCAAAATTGCTTTTGTTCCCTCCTGGGCCCTAGAGTAAGGCAATACTTGCTCTAGGGAGGCTACTTCCATGGCCATGGAATATACCATGTGCCAGTGCTCCACTTTGCATTCACAGTCACAGTCTCACAGTCTCGTGCGGGTTGGAAGGGACCTTAGAGATCATTGAGTCCAACCCCCGGGATTCGAGCCTCTGTGTAGCAGAGCGGCACTTCTACCACTCGCGCCACAAGGGATTCGAACCCGGGCCTCCGGTGTTGCAAAGTAGCGTTCCTACCACTGCGCCACCAGAGGCGCCAAATTCCTGGCAGTCGAAATGAAATTGATAAGATGGGCAGAACCTTTACCATTTTTCTCCTAATGCAGGAATGCTAGTTTACTGTTTTGGCTATTTCATAGCATACAGGAATATACAGGAACATACATAAGTACTGGAATAACAGGAGTAGGTGTAACAAGTTTTTTTTTACTTAGCTATATAGCAGAAAGTACCCACGACACTATCAGTTGCTTCTGGTAAGATCTAACAAAGTCTTTTGCTCCACAATAAAATAAGCTTGCACAGACACGTAATTATTTCAGGAGGAAGGTCTGAACAAGACGAAAGAAAAGATGTACAGCGACATAATGCTTTTGAAAAACATTTCAAGGAACTCACTGCTTTCCTGCTGGTTGAATCAAGTGCTGGCATATCTCACGGACTCATCAAGATGAAGAAAATGCATAATTTACCATCCATCTAAGAAGGTATTTTTAGCAAGAGGCAAAATCTACAAAAATGTTTTGTGAAGAAAAACCCAAGTGGTGGTAAAATAATGAATACATTCTACTGTGGACCTAAGGAAATAAAAGATAAATAAAGAGAAGATAAAGGCTTTTTTTTTTTCATATTCAAGTTTTCCTAAATTTCCACCAACGCTAGTACAGGGCTAATACACCAGATAGGATGAGAAAACAGGAAAGAGGAAGTATTACTAACAAATCAGAAGACACTGAATTGGCACAAGGAAGAATTACTACTACTGCTACTGCTATTCTTTGGACTGTGCTACGACTGGAGTTTGTTCTTGGATGTATGAGGTCATAGAATCACAGAAGGGCCTGAGTTGAAAGGAACCACAATGATTATCTGGTTTCAACCCTCCTGCTATGTGCAGGGTCATCAACCACCAGACCAGGCTGTCCAGAGCCACATCCAGCCTGGCCTTGAATGCCTCCAGGGATGGGGCATCCACAACCTCCTTGGGCAACCTGTTCCAGTGCATCACCACTTTGAGTGAAAAACTTCCTCCTCATATCTAACCTAAACCTCCTCTGTCTCAGTTTAAAACTATTCTCACTTGTCCTATAACTATCCACCCTTGTAAACAGCCTTTCCCCCTCCTGTTCATATGCTCTGTTCACGTACTAGAATGCCGCAGTGAGGTCTCCCAGGCCTTTCTTCAAGCAAAACAAGCCCAGTTCCCTCAACTTTCCTCACAGGAGAGGTGCTCCAGCCCTCTGATCATCTTAGTGGCCCTCCTCTGCACATTGCCAGTCTCACTAGAAAGGAAGTTCAATAATACTTCCTCTCAGTTCTGAGTAAAATGTCAATTCACGTGACTGCTGAACACTCTATAACTTCAGTATTGTCAGTAGTTCTATCACACTGGAGGCGATGGGCCATTACCATACTGACCTCTCATTCATGTTAAGCACCCGTAGACTAAAAAGAGAATCAAAACCTAAGAAGATGTAGCTATTTTTAAAAGACTAAACATTAAAGACTGTGTATTTCCTCAAATTTATTTTGTAATTGTATTTTTCTGGAACATATTAAAATAGAAAAAAATGCTCATCTGATTCATCGTACAAAGAAAATACCAACATAGTAATAAAATACAGAAAATATTTATGAAAGCACCGAAACATTAAAATATTCATATTGGCAAAGGCTGTAAGAATATATTTCTCACAATTTTACAGTAAAGTGCTATTCAATCCACTCAAATCAAGGAATCAGCATTTTAATAGCATGGTTAGTAGTTATTATCTGAAAGTTATCAATCACTTTGTTACTCTTCTCAACAACACAACAATTCATTCTGCTGGAAGCAAAGCATCTGAATTTTGTGCTGTGAAAATAACTTAAAACATTCAGTGGTTAGCAGTGAACAATGTAACCTGTGAATTCATTCAGAAAAAAAGGAAGTCGAGAAGGAAAATGTACAGAAATCGGATAAATGAAAAATGAAGAAACGCAGACCATGGTAAAATAAGGTATAAATTAAGAAAGGACAGAAGACCAGGCACCAAGCAATTATGACAATTTGCCTTTTACACAGTAGTTTTTAGCAATCGCTTTGAGCCATTCCTGCTTCTTTAGTTGATCACTTTATTAATGCATTTTCTAACCTGCCCTTTTCTATTCCCTACAAATGATACTATAACTACAACACATCAGAGAGATACCATCACCAAAGAGACAGAAGCAGATTATGACCTTTGCTTTTCCCCAGTAATCTCTTATTATCTACTGAAGCCAATGAACCAAAGCTAAATCTATTTATTACAAAGCTAACTTGTAGCAAAAATTAATTCCAGTAAACAAATTAGACATCATCTACAGTTATAAAATTAATTTTTTGAAAGATACCATCAGTCTCCTTTAAGGTGTTTAGCATTTTAATGTACATATTTACAGCCATGAATACAAAGAATTCTTGTTAGAATAAAGTAATGCTAGCTTCATACACCATTCTTACAATACTTTAAGAGAAATGGTAGAAATAACACTTCCATATTGCCTTCGGCAATACCTAATCTTCCTGGCTTGACTTTTTTTTCATAAATTCATTTGTGATTTAAGCATATTGCACATCTCAGAGTAAGTCCTTACACTATTCGTTAGTCCTTTTAGGAACCATAACTTGGTCAACAAAAGCCAACTATCACACTCCTGCAATTTCACTAAGAGCTGTTTCCAAAAATTAGCCATGAAAATAATACATAGGGAGGGAATGGGAACTGTATGTCAGCATGGCTATTATTTCATTACTATTTTTGGAATCGAGCCATAATTATTTTGCTGGTCAATATGGCTATGTGCACAGTATTTGGAAGAAAACTTTTATAGTATGTTTGCCTTCAGGAAAAGGAAAGAAAATAGAATTTAATTAAAGAAAGTAATAGCCCTGAAGTACCAAAATAATTGATAACAAATATCTTCCTTTATACCAGACTGTACATAGATTATACAAGAAGTCTGCTTGCAGTACATAATTTCTGTAAATTTTCCTGAAAGAACATGTGAAACTTTACAATACATCAAGCAGACTGCTTACACCTTCTGTGAGAGTAATTTTGAATGCAGGAATGAATGTGATGGAAATAAATGAAATACTGTATGTAAAGTATTTGAGTAGAGGAAAAAAGCAACTGAAGTTTTAAATTATGTTGTTGTATTTGGTTTTCTTCTTCCAGTTCAGTTGTATTTATTAAGTTGTAGAGTGGAAATAACTCCCAGCTCTATCATCTCCTTCACGCGCTGTTCCAAGCGTCAACCTTCAGTAACTTCCTTTGCTGGCCATTCACTTCACTGTTCAGCAAACTCATCCACAATTGTGGATCCACAAACCTCATATTGGCAGTTCCAGAATCTGAGCGTAGTACAGCAATCATTTCCACTCCAGACAACCATGATAGGCAGCATCTTTAGCGCAAAATGGTTCTTTTTAGCTTCTCTGGCTGTATGCCAGGTAGAAGCAGAAGGCAACAATAGTAACTGATAACGATGATAAAACAACTGACAACTGCTGGAACCAAAGGCAGCGATCAATCTGCTCTTGAAGTCTTTTATTAATTTGCAGTAAATGAGTTAGCTGAAAATAGAAAACATTTCAATAATTTTAAATTACCACCTATGAAAGCACTTGCTAATGTAGAGCTATTTAGCCACAAAACTTTAAGTACATTAAAAGCACAGCTTCTCTTAGTGATACTTTTTCTATCACTACATACTTCAAGAGTCTGTTCCACTAAAGAAGCTTAGAACTTTGCAGGTTATGGATAATTTATATTGCCTGTACTAAGCAGGCGACATCTCCAGAGCAAAAAGCAATAGACTCTGCTGAGTCTTGTTCACATTTGAGATGCATCATAAAACAAGACCAATGAATAAAGTGCACTGGAAGCACATCTTATTGAACTGTTAGCACTCAATAAAGTAAAATAATTCAATTACAGTCAATGATTGAGTTACTTTTGAGCTCTAAGCTTTTCAAGCAGTCTAATTTATGAAGTATCAAGGACATTTAGTACAAAACAAATCTTTTTATCATACTTTATATGCTTGCTCATGATTTAGCACAAAGAAATACACTATTACCTGCATATGTAAATCTTCATTGGTTTTTGCTGGAATATTGAGTGCATTTTCTTTTAATGTCAGAGTAGAAGGCTTACTGCTTTCTAGGACATGACACCTGAGCCTGTTTGAATGATTAAAAAAAAAAACATGCACAGCAAAAATCAACAATTAAAATTGAACAGGGAAAGAAAACTGCCCAAATAACTGTTATTTAGATATGCTTTGTCATTTATTAATTTTATAAATTACTATTGTAGTGATAGTCTGAAAAAGTTTCATCAATTATATCTTGACAGCTTTTGATATAAAGACAGATCAAAATGATCTGTAAGCAGAGATAAAATATACCTTCATCATTTGAAATCTGTAATACAGGATTTACTCAACCAAATCCTTAGTACCTGAAATGCAGTGAAGTGCTAACAGCAAACAAAATCTAAAGGTTTAAACCTTTAGTAACCTTATTTTTCAAGTCCTCCACCTTTATCACAGTTGAATATGTGCAGGAACAGAGTTTCAAGCCACTATTAGAGGTAGTGGAATTCTACACAATTTGTAAGATACAACAGAATATCCTCTGGTAAAATAAATACTTTTCCTAGAGATGTACTACTAGATAATACTAGATGCGAACAAACATAACAAAGTAAAAACAGGTATATCTGAAATAGTGTGTTGGGGTATGTGTCTTTGTAGGGCTATTTTCCCATCATTATATAAGGAAAACACATGGATTCACATGGAATGAGTTTTACAGAGCTTCTGTACAATTATTTTTTTTCTAGCAAGTAGAGAGTACTTTCTAATAATTCCTAGTATACACTTTTTGCATTGGTAATTCTCTCCTTGCTAGTGTAAAACGAGGGTGTCATTAAAAAAAAGGGATAAATAAACTTCATTTAAATCTTTGAGTATACACATGTATATACAAGTATATACGAGGGTGGGCAGTGATAGGACAAGGTTTTAAACTAGGTCAAAGGAGGTATAGGTTAGATATGAGGAGGACATTTTTCACACAGAGGGTGGTGACACACTGGAACAGGTTGCCCAAGGTGGCTGTGGATGCCCCATCCCCGGAGGCACTCAAGGCCAGGCTGGATGTGGCTCTGGGCAGCCCGATCTGGTGGTTAGTGACCCTGCACATCGCAGTGAGGTTGAAACTAAGTGATCTTTGAGGTCCTTTTCAACCCAGGCCATTCTGTGATTCTATTATATATATACATATATATATATATATATATGTATGTACCTATACATGTATACACACACACACGCACATAAATACACTGCACAGGTGCATTTTCACATCTATTTATATTTTTTCTGTTTAACCCTTAAGCTGTACAATAAAGCTACAATAAAAAGAAAAGCACGCACAGACTACCATGCATGGTGTTTACATAAAATATTAAAAATCTCATCATTTAAAACAGAGAGAAAGCCAATGGTAACATACTTCAGTCAGCAAGCACACAACTGAGTTTGGAGAATCCTTTACTGACTATGATAATGCAAGTGCTATAAATCAGATAAATTACAATGGCTAAAAAAAATATCAGCAGAAAGCCCTATACTTACCTATGTTCCATCACCTTGGTTCTAGGGACTTCTTTCCAAAACTGAGCCAGTTCTGGGACACCAGATCCAGAAGACTGGTCCATTTCTGCTGCCATTATAAGGAAACGATCCTGCAGAGAAGCTGAAAAACCTGCCCTCAAAGAAAAAAAGTCAAAAGAAAAAGAAAAAATAAAAGGGAAGTGCTTGGGTAAAATATTAGTATTACAAAGCACATGGAGCACTTTTGAGCATAGTGTTATAAAATGAGAACTTGCGCAGAACACTAAAGACTGACTTATCGAAACTAAAAATGATACAATCATTCCCTTATGCTCAACAGTTTTAATTACCATTTTTTCCAAATTTCTTCAGTTTCTTTTCAACAGAATTAGTTTCATCTGAGCAATTCAATGGTAACCCACAACTCTTTAAGGAATGTATTTTTTTACTATAAGAAATAGACTCAGTTGCAGACAACACCTGCTTATGCCTATGTGGAGTAGTAAATCAATACGTGCAGCTACTCAAATGCTGCATGACAAACATGTTCACTTACAAATGGTAATACTGTCATACAGCAGTTAAGTAGACAACAGTTTCACTCAGCCTTTCTACCTGCGAATGTTTGTAACCAGTCAGCCTTGATGTTATCATCCAGGTTTTCTAAAAAATTTTGCATAAGATTTTACTTACCACCATGAAGAGAGACTATTATGTCTAACGACGTGCCAGGTTCACAGCTGCTGTTACTGGGTTTAACTCTGTATTTTTCAGGAGCAGTTGTCCTTACCTAAATTAAAGAAAAAAAAAATAAGCAGGTATACAGTACATACATAGATGATGACCATTCATAATCTAACTCTGCAATGACTAATAATACAGAAATCCTTGAATACTGATTAAGACAGAGTGATGCATATCTTTAAAATACCTTACCCTACAGGAATAATCACAATCACACAATTCACAGGAATAATCACAGTCACACATCCTACAGGAATAATCACACTATTTCATTTTTTTTCCTCTCAACCACTTTCAAATGGAACACCTGACAAAATTCTTGAGAGTATGGAAACTTTAGTTACTCGTGTATGAAGAGCACATAAAACACATGTTGGAAAACCAAACCAGGATGCAAGTCAAATCAGTATTTTTGAAGCAAACATAACTCCATTCATTCCTTTGATAGTGACATTTGCAGATTGAGCTGCATCATTATGGAGAGTTACTAACTTATTCCCAGCCAAGATTTTAAAAGGCAAAAAGTTCTAAGGACATTCATCTCCAAAGCTCAGTACTTTCTTGTAGGTTATAATTAAGCACTATACTGTCACCAAAGAACTAACCATCCCTAAAGCTCTTTTTCAGCCAACGCCCCAAAGATTTGTATTACTGATTGTCTTATGGGGCACCACACCACAGGGACAAATTCAGACAAAATATCTGCTTCAAACACCCCAACAGTGTTAAGAAAAATAAAACCCTTGAAAAGAAACGTAACAGCATTTCTTCCTCCTTATCAAAACTATGTAGAAGAAGTTAAACATTTAATAAAGTAAACCAGATTGTGCTTAATATATTTACCTTAAAAGCTACTACATTTTTAGTGACGTTTGTCAGAACTATCAAACACTTTTTCTCTCCAGTTTCTTTGGATCCAAAATATAGTTCTTCCGCAGGACTGGTAAGAAAATATGGAAGGGTTGGTTTATTCAAATTATCTTTATTACGCATGATATAAAAAAACACCTCATCACTTCCACAGGTAAATAAAATACATTCAACCTTTCAGCTAGTTGCTATAAACAACTTTGCATTAAAAAAATGTGAAAAAAGAATTTTGTACTGAAGCTTACAGTTGACTCATGACCACAAATGGACCCAGCTACATCAGTTAAATTTGAGTACTACCCTTGGATTCTTCTACCTGAATGAGCATGACCACTGGCAGAAGCATGGAGAGACAGAAGATATGTACAGTCCCTTCAGCCACCGCATTTTATAATGGTATGTTAAGGGGAAACTTAATCAGTTTCAGTTCTATTATGAAAGGCCATAAGCTGTTACAGAGAGGGAGCAAGTTCCACCTCATAGGTAAGTCTGCCCTTGTTAATGGCTGTGGTGCACACACAAGAGGAGTAGGCATTTATCTGTAAGTGGCAAACATTAAAATTGCTACTGCTAAATTCATTTGTGCTTATGAGTCAGTCTTTACATACTTCTGGAGATGTGTAAATAAACCTAAGGTTTTGCTTATTTGAATATCTTGTGCAATTAAGAGTCATGCATAAAAACTTTTAAAACCACATCTAACTACTTCAATTCATTTTGGATTATGTATTCAAATGAAAACTGCGAGGCTTAAAGTAGGGCATGCTCATTTACAAGTTGAGAGGAAATTCAAGTAACGTAACAATGAAAAACTGCTTCCTCCAAATATGCAGCGTAAGGACTATGCAATGAACTCCTGCGGCCTGTAATAACATGGAACTGGGTATTCTTTTTCAAAAATGACTTACGTCTGCTTCCTTCTGCCCTTTGTCTCTTTCTAGAATACTAGTTTCACGTTTGACCTCTTCCTCAAACAATCTCATTTAATAATACCATGACTTTATTCTCTCTCATTTAAACACATCAGCACATCAACCAAGAGAAAAAAATTCTTGGTGGATGGGAAGCCTGAGCTCCTATGCTAGAAAAAGAATCCAATGGTGATTGCGTGGGAGGAAGGTGCCTATGTTTTGGAATGCACTAGATAGTCCACATGAAAGCATTCTTGATAGGGAGGAAGTAAATGTGCTAAGCAAGGCAGAAACTGATGGGTGTGAAAAAGACTATTAATGTAACCAAATATACCTCCTTTTCCTCTGAGATCTTTTATTTCCTTTCACAAATCCTCAAATAATCAACAAGAATAAAGAAAAGGACTGTAGTTACAAGGCATTTCAGTTACATTAAGCTACCGTAGATGTGAATGTTAGAGAAACTGCAAGATATATCATAAATGGGACTAGAAAGCATAAACTAGTGTCAAACAGGCAAAAAGCGTTGGAGGAAAGGAATACTGTGCCACAGCCTCATGCTTCTTGCTGTATCACCAGCAGTGACAAGTGACCAAAAAAGAAGCCCACAGCAGAACACTTGAGAGCCAGCTCTGAAGGCTTACTGCCTGTCAAGTCAAGCAGTTACGTAGTATGGGATGGAAGTGATATTTACAAGCACTCAGGCCTTCTCACACTACTTTCTTTTACTGTCTGAGGTGTGAGGGGGAATAAACAGTTCATAGCGTATTGCAAAGTCTGGTCTATAAACATACTATGAGATACTCTTTTGCTAAAAAATGTGAATAAAAAGATGCAGTTGTTGGTTTTTTTTTTGGTTTTTTTTGGTCTTTTTTTTTTATTTTTTTTAAACATTATCAAATACAATATCTTATGTGTCAGTAAGGCCAACAAACATTAGCCATTCCTAGGCAGGCGTGCAAGGCAAATGCAACAGTGATACTAATGAGGTAGAAAGAAAAGTTACTTGCAAGCATTACCATATGTGAGAGAAGAAAAGAGCATGTTTGCCAGTTCTGCTTTGTTATTCAGCTTTGGTCTTATACCAGGGCAAACAACAGGGTAGGCAGTGATAGGTGAAGAATATCAATGCAGGAGGGTCCTCTGCAGAAGCAGATAGGGACAAAAAGGCAACTGAGCCTTAGTGACTTTATAATACCAGCACTGCTGTAACTCAGCTTCTGCTTCAGTCTTTACACTGTCCCTCTGCCAAGACAACAATGCTGGTATAACAAAGGCTAACTCTACAGTTTATTCATGCCTCATGTGTGATACAGATACTTGTCAGCAGAAAACTGCTGGCTATTTGTTTGTAAATTGCAATATGTAAAAACAGTTCCGTGCTCTAAGAAGCCAGGGAAACCCTAAGCAGGTCTAATATCTACAAAGTGACAGTATAAGCGAAGAGCAACAGAAGAGTGTTTTAAGAGTTTACTTGAGGAAAAAACAGCAGGACCAATGGGGATACCAGTATTTTTATTTTCCATCACAGCAAGGCAGTCAACTATAGAGGTGCTAATATTCATAACATTTATTCTTCTTGATATTCACATAATCTGCAAGACGTCTGTCTATTCCAATAGCAGGGGAAAAAAAAATGGCTTTTTCTCTTAAACTTTCTTTTACATTTTATTGTTTTCTTTAAGTAGGTGGATGGATCTACTTCTTTTGTCAGAAGGAACGAAAACAAAGTATTTCCTCCAAGTTCTCTTCATGCAAAATCTTAAGTAGATGTCCATGGATTTTATAAATCCCTTTAAGATAACAATTCCTCAGTCTATGCCTTTATACTGCCAACCAAGAAAGTAGGACTTCACACAGTTATTTATATGCAAAAAGCTAATTTTCATTTCAAACATAGGAAAATTTGACATACAAACGTTTAGATGCTAATGAATATATCATTATTCAAATCCATTCCAAATCTAATTCAGTACAGCAGTTACAAAATTAGCTAAGGAATCATCTCTAAATTACGTATTTTCTTAATTCATCTAATTACAAACTGTAAACGAAAATAGAGATCTACATCATTTTCTAACCAAGCATCTGAACCTGAAAAGCAGTGAGAAAGGAGATTGTCTAACTGATTCTTCTTGGACTTTCATGATTAAAAACAGATTAACTGTCAACAAAAAAAATATTATAATCTGAGATCATAAGCAGATACAGCACTTCCCGCACAAAGAATTGTGCCCATTCAAATTGGTTCAAGTTACTAGCACAGTATATGCCATCTTTAATTTTGCTTCAATGGTTCTTAACAGTGGAAGTTGTTTTCCCAAAAATTGTTGATTTCATTCATGTAAGAAATAGTGCCAAATTACTAACTGTTCTTATTACAGATACACGCTGATGACAGTATTCCAATATATCTATTTATATGTATACACATACATTTAAGTAGAAAAAAGCATGCCAGTGGATACACAAAGATTCACTGAAAATGCATATAGGCAGAAGAACCATATAAATAGTTTATACTTGTTAATACCTGTTTTTTAATAGTCTGAAAATTAAAAAAAAAAAAAACAAAAAAAAAACCCCGTTTTATTTTAAAAACTAATTAATCAATGTCCAAGGCACATTGTTGAAAAGAAAATTATTATTATTACCTGATATGTAACAAAGGTCCTTTAAAAGTGGTTAGTGCTTTCTTTGCATTCTTTGGTTTGAACTCTGTTTTGTCATTTTCCTCTGACTTGGAAATTTGTTCTACAGAATTCATCTGAGTAAAAATGATGGTTATAGTGATTAACTAGCAGTCTGGGTTACACAAGCTACAGATTCATGCAGGTATTTCAAAGAACACGAGGAGGCTTATTTCAACAGTTTACATTTTAGAGACAAAATTTAACATGTATTCATTCCTTGAGGATTCTGGAAGACCATCACATTAAAAAAAAATGTAAGTTATGTTATATATTAAAAATACATGATACTACACTTTTTTTTGTTGTTGTTGTTTGGTTTTTTTGTCTTCCCCCCCCCCCCCCGGTATATTTTCCTGATGCCCAAGTTGGTTGTTTTTGTAGACACCAGATGAGCAAGGTGTGGTACTTCTAATACCAGTTTAGAAAGTACTGATGTTATACTTTTGCTGCAAAAGTTTCCAAGTGACACCCCAGTATAATCACTGTAGCACTGAACAGAAAACACAGCAACAGCTCCACATTTCATTGCACTGAATACTTGCTGAATGCATTTTTATTTCTTCTAAACTGATCTCTGAAGTACCGGGGAGCTCAATTAACAGAACTTAAGTTCTGAGGTTCTTCCTCTGTTACATTAAGAAACTACATACAAGACAACAAGCCTGCTGGACGCCCACCTCATAATTCTATAGAGTTCTTTATTTTCAATAAAATGCAAAATGGGGGTGAAAAAAAATACAGAGAATTGGAAAAATAAGTGGCATGTTGACTTGAGAAAATCAGCTAGCTAAACAGTTTGCTTAGGTTTGTGTTTATTTCACTTGAAACAGTGACAGAATATAGGAAGAGTATTTTAGTTTATGTAAATTATCTATGGTATGGGAATTGAAGAAATACAGTATCATAAAAGATAGACTTTTGTTAAAAAAAACAAAAAAAAACCCACCTCAAACATAGTAATTTCATTTTTTGTAACTGTAGTTATTTTAGAAGATCCCTGTATAAATACATTGCATAGTCAATGTGTTTGGATTTATTCTACATAATTTCAATTTAAACTACTAGGAAAGGAAAAATTACAATAGTACCCACTGAAGGTGGAGTCTCATGTGCCAAATACAGGTGTTTACAGAGAAGGCACTTACAATTAAGTTTATTGCTCATGGTTCCCTCTATTCTGTGGAATGAAAGAGGCACTTCTACAGGATGAGAAGAGGCATGCATAAAAATAAATCAGATGAATTCTTAGTAATTACAGAAATCTGCAGATAATGCAAATAAATACTAGTAACATAGTAAATAATAATGAAATCTGACAGGCCACTTTAAACCTGTCATTTCAGAAGCTGACCTCTTTCAGAAATATTCATTAAGTTATATTTATGAATAGTCAAGTACAAAATAATCTCTTTTAAAATGCCAACCATTCATAGAATAAGGAACAGTTTCTGAAAACTGTTTAGGAAGAAGCTCAGCAGAGAAGGGGCAAACACTGACATACTGTGTTAGAAATAGCAAGTGTTATTTTTATGTGAACAGAAAGCATACTGAAGTAAGACAACTGGCTGTTTTTTTTCCTATAGCAGGAACAGTGCAAACAATGGGATGCGGCCTGAATTTTAAAAGCAAGTTAAAAGTTGGGTAATAAATATGTCTTTAAATTAATGATGCATGAGTATAATTGATCAGCTTAATTCAAAAGATTGAGTAGAAAGCTTGATTATGCTGTAGGAAATAGAAAATACCATAAACCATTATTTTTAAATACTGAAAAGGTACAGTAAGTAGAAATCTGAAGTCAAACAAGTAATTAAATTAAATACTGAGGCAGTTAGCACCAAAACTAACATTCATACTAAACAGTGATTATCTTTCTGTACCCGAGAATCAAATCTTATCAGATGTGCCACAACCAAAACAAGCTAGTCTACCTGTTGTGAAGTTAGAATAGCTACGTAAGGTCTCCTCCTGACCTTAAGCTCAGTGATATATATATGTTTACATAAATAGATGGGCAATTTATAAACGAGCACTGGAAAGTCAGCCATATGTCAAATTACTCTGAAGAAAATTTAAAACTGTAAATGAAAGCAAAAATGTTAAAGAGTTTCACTGCTTTAAATAAAAGTTTTGCAATCCATATTCCAAAATGAAGTGTGGCACTTTTAATTTCACATATATTTTTTCTCTTTCCCTCCCCTGTCCTTTTTAATAACAATACCCCCACTGACTGTGATTGCATATTCTGAGGTATAACTTCACAGAATTCTACATAAAGCAATACCTTTATATTTGTGGACAAACATTACTGCAGGAAAATTACATTTTCAATACAAGATGATGCATTAGGGCTGTAGTTTCTTCTGAGATAAATGATTACTTTTATGATTTTCAGAAGTTGGCATGTAGTAAAATTTTACTATTTATCTGATATTTTCTCAAGTATTAAATTTAAGCATCTGAGAAAAACAGATGCTTTAAGTTGTTTGCCACAAAATATCCTAAGATTAAAAATTCCCTAGTTAGAAAAGTTTTGAACATAGTAAATCTTTAAATTTTACCACATAATTCACTATAATCAAGAGATACTAAGTACTAAGTACACAATTTACTGATTTAGAAGCTAGTCTTAACAGTCAAATCTTTTCAAACTAAGACTCAAGGCAGAAACTATAATTTTGATTATCCATTTCACTGTGTACATATTTCAAATTGAGGAAATATGAAGTAAAAGCCTGACAAGAAACAAATATCGCATGCCTCTTATCCTGCTTTGTAGCCATACGATTAGTTGTCTCAGCTTTCAGAGTTAGATACCTTTTTCTGATTAAGATTTTGTTCTTCATTCACATCTCCAGGCTCCTTGGTGTCGGTATCTATCTCTTCTTTACTTTCAGGCTCATCTTCACTAGTGATAGGCCCATTTTCACATAAAGGTGTTTGAAAATCATCATCTACCAGTGGAGGATAACTGTACTTGAAAGAATCCTAATAAGAAAAAGGAGATTTATAAAGGACCTCTTAGGATAATGCAAAGAGCCTTTTCTACTGTTTTTAAGTGGAAATACCATCAATTCATTATATTGTTACAAACGACTTGTAGGTTTCAATTATCCATTTTACATTGCATCACTGTACAGAAAGCTTATGCTACCAATAGTTCAATTTCACCATTGATTGTATCATTGCCAGCAGCACTTAATGGCCACTCAGAAGGCAACAGTATCCTGCACTGCATCAAAAAGGAGTGGTGGCCAGCAGGGAAGGGGAGGGGAACATCCCTGACTACTCTGGCCTCCTGAGGCTGTCTGGAGTACTGTATGTGTTGAGACCTGGTGCCTCCCAGCTCAGCAAAGACATAGAGCTTTTGCTGAGGGGCCAGAGGAAAGTCACTAAGATGATCAGAGAGAGCTGGAGCACCTCTCCTATGAAGACAAGCTGAAGGAGTTGGGCTTGTTCAGCCAGGAGAAGATTCCTGGGAAACTTTATTGCAGGCTTTAATATTTAAAGACAGATTATAAAAAGGAGGGAAATCAACTTTTTACACAGTAGTTACTGATAGAACAAGGGAGAATAGTTCTAAATTAAAGAACGTGAGATTTGCATTACATGTTGGGAAGGTTTTCACTGAAAGGGTGATGAAGTGATGGAACAGGCTTCCAAGAGAGGCTATGGATTCCCCATCCTTGGAGTGCTCAAGGCCACAATGGATGGGGTCAGACAGATGCTTGGACTTCATGATCTTGAAGGTCTTTTCCAACAGAGATGATTTTATGTTTTCAAAGAACACTCCAAGTGACAGAAAAAGTTATTTTTTTAATTTTTAAGCACGTAGTAGTTGCAATTGAAAAGTAATATTTAAATCCTCTAATTTTAATTGACTGTGTGGATTTAATGAATTCTGCAGCTCATACTTTTGCATGCCAAATCAATTCAAAGATCTCCTTCAGGACAAGTGAGTAAGAAGCAGCAGCATACTAAGCTTCTCAGTACTTCCATAACAAAGAGAACCAGTAGAAATTAGATTTTGTTAACTAGAAATGCTCTTTATCTTCCCAAATTAGTTTTCAAATGTTAGTTTTCAATGTAAGAAACCAGGTTTAAATAGGGCCCTTTGTTCTTACTGTAATTTCAAACAGCCTTAAACCCTCAAGTAAACTAAACTGGTCAATATTACAGCTTTGAATTCTGTGAGACAGACTGGAGCCATACCCCCAGGTCCCAAACTATTCTACCAGCAGAGATGAAATAAGCAGGTTTATTTTGCTTGTGCAACAGAAATAAATTATGTGATCCCATGAAAGAAATTTAGACAGTCACCCAAAGAAACCTCAAATAATACCACATACTTCCTTCTTTATCTTTAATCAAGGTATAAAGATTTCCTATCCTTCAGGCTGAAGTAACTCTTGTAGACCTCCAGCTGAAAGATGAAAGGAAAGATTCACCAGCTCAAGCAGTTTTCTGTTAAAGGGCCTGGTGAATAAGTTTAAGTATTGCTAACAGACTAATTAACTGTTAAAATATTCCAGACAGAGAGAAATATTGTGGAAAACTTGCAGAATGTTCCCCTTCACTCAAGCAATACAGAGCCTTTTCACTCCCTTCCAGCGTACAACAGAGGACATATGGCAAAGCGGCCTTAATAAAGAGATGCTAAATTTGCTGTACACCTCACCTGGCCACATTAACCCACAATGCTGAGTAATGGCAGCAGCTGAAAAGCACCTCATCATTGTGACATCTCAAAGTTCCACACTTCCCAGTCACAATCCATCAGTTTCAGTGACACTGGGTTATCTACTAACAGGGTTGAAGTCTTAGACAGATAAAGAAGACAGATTTATTTGATGCTCAATGCATCCATTCCAGAAAAATGATAATTTGCTATTATGGGAGATGCAGCATGTTGGCCATACAAGTTTTAATCATGGTAGCGATATTTTCTAAGACCAGGTGTACACAGTGGCCATGAAATCACATGCAAAAGGCATAAATTGACATACATTAAATACTGACCCAAAAACAGTGCTTCAAGTAAACAAGCTATGAGAACCAGGTGAAGAGCACAGTATTCTAGTTAAAAACACAGCTCAATTCTAGCACTAGCACAGAGAGCCTTGTCAATTCAAGGCTGAACTGCTCACTTCGACAATATGGGCAAATACATGATAATCCTTGAGCAAAATGAAGCTCATTCAGAGTTCTGAAAAATCTTCATTTATGTTTACCTTAATCAGTATTAATGTTCTAAACACTCTGCAGTCACAGTCCATTATTTGTCAATAAACATATAAGTCATCCTCCTCCTTTACTAGCTGGGTTATAATTGATTGAAGGATTTTAATGCTAAAGACAGACTTACTTGCCAACGACCCTTGACAGTACAAAAACAAAGTATATTTGAAGACAAGATCAAAACGGAAACAGAATAGTTCCCTTGACAGAGAGAAGGAATTAGTAACTTCAAGACTATATAACACTTTGGCAATAGAATTTGCTTTTTTTTTATTATTATGATTATTTTTTAATCCCCAAAGCAGTCTCAAAAATTTCTTTTGGATACCTGGATTCCATAGCATGTATTTTCTCTGCATTTCCCCAAAGTAAACAGTATCACCTGTCACTCCTAGGACAGATGTCATTAGGGAGTAAAGCAGAAAGGAGGGTCTACTTTGCTCATTCAATACTACAGCCAAAAGATAAATAGATACGCCGTGCTCTTCTTCAACTTTATCATGCTGGCTGCAAAACTGACTGTCTATTCCTAAATCGGTAGAAATCAGAGGATGAAAAGAAAGGAGAAGGGAAAAGGTGTTTCAGAGGAAAGTACAAGGAATTAGGTTTTACAAATCTGATAGTATCTTAAAATAAACAGAAAACCCCATCATCCTGTCAACAGTAATAGCAGTAGGTGCACTCCCTCATCAGATTTCAAGTTGACCCAGAAGGAGACAAGGTCAATCACTCCATGAAAATCTGCCTTCTCAGAAAAGATACTGGAGCCTAACTTAATATTTGTTAACAACACTTCCGAACAGTGACAGTTCTGAGGTTTAAAGTTCAGAACACCCATCTAAGCAGGTTAAATATCAAAAATGCTCAATATTTAGACAAAACATTTGCCGGCTCAAAATACATGGCTTTTAAAAAGCATGCATACGCTTTTTCTGCCATTATAAACACACTTGGAGTCCTTGTCAAACAAATACACTCCTATGCTACTAATCTATCACTGCCAATGCAACTTATTACCACAGATCAGTAAGTTTAGGTAAACTGCCTCCAAGATTCTGGAACTCAGTGACATTCCTAGAAGTTGGGCAACATAGAGCCAGCATATCACTAGCTAAGCACTGAAACATTTCAGGATTGAAGCAGGATAAAGGACAACCAAGTCTGCACGCTCCATACAGACGCTTAAGGAAAATACTTAGCAAAGCCACAAGCTTCTTTCTTCAAAGAGGGAAGTAGCTATGAGGTATGATAGTAGAGAATACAGAACCGTGGCTTTGGTGAAAGATGAAAAACTTCAGGGGGCCAAAAAATCTATTTTCTGCTTGCACAACTTGTCATAAACCAACACACAATCTCTCTAATTCATCAGATGGGGGAAAACAAGATAAGTGAGAAAAGGAAAGGCACTTGAAAAGGACAGGTGCTTTTTTGTTGAAGATCTGAAAACAAGGCCCCCTATGACTTGAAAGTGAATAATTAAAATCATTCACAGAATTGATTTTCATACTTAAGACTGCAAGATAGCAAATTCTCATAAAATTAATCCTTTTTTAACTGATGTGATTTGCAAACTATCACTCTGACAGAATCAAGAAATCTCACAGCCATGAAGTGCCAAACTGTAACACCACATATGTTATTTAAATAAACATGCCTCAACTTAACACATTAGGATGATGGAATGTTAATATACTTACAGTTCCACCCATGTGAGGTGGCAGATATTCTCCACTGATGTATTCCTGTACATCACTCTTGTTTGTGAATTTTAGCATGCTTATTGCTTCAGGGCCAAGCCAACCCTTCACAATTTTAAAAGCAGCTTTAAAGGGGAAAAAAAAGATATGCATAAGTTGTCACGATTTTTTTTTTCTTCAGGGTATTGGTAGATCTTACAGAAGTTGTACACTGTACCCCATAAAATATGGCAACACCTGTTCTGAAAATATTAGAATATGGGGACAGTGAAAAGAAAAAAAAAATATATTACTGGTAAGAAAAATATTTTACCAAAATAAATAAATAAATAAAACCAATAGCAACATCCTTCTCTATACTGGAATGCAGACTGACCATAGACTTTCAAAGGAAAGAGGATCTTTGATTTAGTCAGTAACTATTTCCTTCTCTTGGAATTTAGTTCAGGAAGAAGAGAGTGGCACAGGGGAGAGGTGTAAAACAATTATGTTTCAAGTCTAATTGAGGGATATAGGAGAAGTTAATTTTCTTCACAGTTGAAATATTTTGCTGCTTTAAATGGCAGTTGTTTACATTTGAAGTGGTTTCGAACACATCAGTTATTTCATTGGTGGTAAGATATGAATACTCAGGAAAAAAAGTATGGAACTAACAAAAATGTATCTGCATAGCATAGATAAAAGAATAAGCTACTTATCATATGCATATACGCATTATGGTTAAGAATATCAATTGAAACTCAATGTACACAACCAATTGCAGTTCCGAGGGTCATGTGTCTAGCTGAAAGTGTGCAGCCTACTTATTTATTTTTTGACTGGTAAGAAGTGTTTGTCAATTATTATAGTGTTCCTAAATAATGAGCTTAACTTTGAAAGGATTACAGCTGGAAGCATCCAACAAATGTTTATCAAAGTCTCCCAACTTTTAAAGGTAACATGTGAATATGAGCTCCATTTAAAGAATAAACCAAGATAAAATGCTAGACAGAAAGAGGGTGTGTTAACTATGTAATAGGTTTACAAATTCACCACTTAGCTAAAACAGAAAGCAGGGAAAAGCTTCTTGTTTATGCTAGGTTTAAGTTGCCATCTTGGGGGGAAAAAAACAACAAAAACAACAACTGACTTACCATTCATTATCCATGGCATTTCAAAGATCACTATCTTTGCTGAAAAAGAAAAGGAAATAATCTGAATACCAAATGTATGTATTTCTCTGTTTAACATGAAGTGCAGCCATAATAGTCAGACAGAAAGAGAAATACTCTTTTTTTTTTTTTTTTTAAAGTGTTAATTTTACTTCCTTGCGGAAGCAATTTGTTTATTGTTTTTTACATGCTGTATCTATCACTATAGAAAGACAGTAGGTATTTTACATGAAAGAGAAGAAAAACGGTAGAATTCCATGATTTACAGACTTATCTGACTTAATACTTTTCTGACATATTGTTACTAGTAAGTAATTGTAACAAATAAGGCAGGGAAAGGTACGAATTTACCCTGATATAGAAAAATAACTACTTAATGGAAAAGAAAACTAAGATTAACAGGTATATTCAGCATCTCCTCTTCCCAAAAAATTAGCAAGAACCTTTGCTAGTTTAGGCTTGTTCTCAGACTTCAAGTTAGGAGAGGAGCTTGAAAAACTTAACATTTTGACTCAAAAACACCCCCAAGTATTTTTCTAAAATGTCAAAAATAACATAAAAATATTATGTCAAATTTCAGTCAATGATCAAACTTCTGGCAGCAAATGGAAACCTAATTTTCAGTGTTTAAGCAGTAACTGTTACAGAGCTTCAAAATTCACAGATATCTTTGCATAACATTTAAAATTCACTATGAGCTTGCAAAAATGATTTAGTTTCCATCTATTCATAAGAAATAAGCAGGCACATATGGGGGTTTTTTCTAAATGCAAATGTGCCATAACCCCATTCTGAAAAAGCACACTGTGGCTACTGAGGATTTTTTAAAGTCAGTCTTTTGTTCCCTGAAGACTCTTTAAGGACACCAGTTGTTAGACATGTTTCCAAAACTATCCACTTAACAAGGAATTAAGGGATAAAAAGGTTCATTCAATTCTATGTGCATAAGTACAAAACAAATTGTTTGTATATCACAAAAAGCTAGCTGATTTTAGATGTATTGAAAATAAACTTCAGATTTTAAAGTTGTGCTGATTCTTACAAGCACAAATATATTCTGAATCTATAGTGTTAAAACATTCCATGCAATTCAGCTTTATCTAAAAATCTCATCTTCTGTTATGATCGAAACACTAAATTCCAAGGACAAATCTTTCATTTCTGAAAACAAGATAAAGTGCGTGCAAGAATACAAAAAAACCCAAAACTCTCCCCCACCACTAATGATATTCTTAACTCCTCTTGTTATACAAGTCTAACGTATCTCACATACAATACTTACTAAGGAAGTTCGGATAATAGTCTGTAAAACAGTTGACAATAAAACGAACAAAGTCCAAGTCCTAAAATAAAAACAGAGCAAGTAACCTAAATCAAAATATTAGAATACAAACTTGGTTAAGATAAAGCACTTGAGTAATACAAGATAAATATATTTTAGTCATCTGTACTCCAGTTTTATATGTATTACAAACATTATCCAAATTCTCTGTGCAATGCTTTGCACCTTGTTGAATTTTTGCAGGATTATGGACAAACAAGCTTAGCTTTATGATGCAAGGAAGAAGCTAGCAGGCTTGTTATCAACACAACAATTTGTTGTCTAAACTACCACGGAGTATGGATGGAATTTAAAGTATACAGGAAACAGCAGAAAAATAAACCTTTAGCACTAGAGCAGCTTGATAGATTGCTTTCAAAGCCTTAAGAATCAGAGCTAAACACAATGAAATTTCTATTGAATAACTTAACTTACACATTGTTCAATCTATAAGTGCAGTCAGAATCTACAAGAGAAAGTCAGTCAGAGGCAGCAGGCAACAAAGCTGCTTACATATCACCCATTTTAAGGATGCTCCCATCCAACGGGGAACAGGGCAGAAACGATGCAACTGAGTCACTGATATTACAGCCAGATTTTGTAATGGTAACACAGCAAAGGGTAAAAAAGAGAGATATATATGATACTGTGAGGCATACCTTATCACAATACTTGGGTGAGGTGGAAAACCATAAGTGCTTCTGTTTTCCCTAGTAATTCTAACAGAAATAACCAGAACAAAGGAGACTTCCAAAGGCAAAGTAAAATGCAGTATTGATACAATACCTAAGATCCTCTCATTAGAACAACAAAATACCATGGAGAATGGACTTCCAAAGTGATATAAACACACTACTACAACATTTACAGATAAAGCAACAAAAAATAAATAAATAACTACTGTAAAGAAGACTGTCAACAAACTGAAAGCCTGATTAGTAGCTTCAGTAATTACAAAGCAACAGAAAGCTCAGATATCTCTGGAGGCAAAAGATAGCATTTTGCAGAAGTATTTATCTCAACTGGTAGTTGCCGGTACCAAAACAATATCTATCACTTAACAGCATAAACACAGTGATAGATTGTCAAGTAATGATTAGAGTCTCCTGTGCATTAACAAGCACACTGCTCTCACTTCTGCTGTGTACCCAAAAGCAATACTATCAGCTATAAGGAGGTTGAATCCATTATTTTGATGAAAGTTCACACATAAGAATTTAGATGTGAGCAGAGAATTTAATAACCACATCAACTCTAGTTACCCGAAATGCTGCAACAAGGCATGAACCATCAGAATTACTTGACTGCATACCAATGAGAGTAGCTGACATATGAGATGAGGCTATAGCAACAATCGGACAAGCAAATGAAAAACCTGCTGGAAAACAGATTAAAACCTCAAGCTCTTTTAGGATAAAATTTATCAAATACTCTATGGGGCTACCAACTGACATTAAAAACAATCCCTAGCAAAGTGAGATTGTGCCATGGAAGACTTATGAACTGCACTTGCTGTTCTCAAGTCACAGGTAAAAACCTCCAACTCTAAATTGCAAAACTAAATTATCCCACACTTATATAAATAACTGTCTTCTTAAAAAAGTGTCTTCTAGAATATTAATTGCTCTGATGAATTAAGCTGAATAGAACACCACAGGACTCCACAGGCAGTTACTCAAAATGTTATTTTCAGAACAGATCCTCATTCTCAAAGATCTCAGCTACTGCATCCACGGGTCTGAGTACTTCACCATTACCACATTTTTCCATCCCTCACTATTGACAGATTTTGCTTCGCTGAGAAAAGAAAACAATGAAGCCTGAACTACTGAAGGTAAAGCTACAACTACATTCACAACAAAAGAGAGCTCAGACTACTGCCTTTTGGGTGCTTAAAAATTATGTTCTGCTACTGTCATCCAAAACAACTGACCAACCAATCTGATAAGTAACTATTGCACAGGAATCATTTTGACTCAGTCATTTATCAAATTAAAAGTTTTCAGTGTAGCGCACTGAATATAATATTATATACAGGAGCACATAATATTAAAACAGATTTTAATATGTAATAAAGAATTTCAGAAATTGCTTATGTTACGGGAACAAGCCTTACGCATTGCTGCTGTGAGCAACTGCCATTTTACTTAGGTTTAAAGGACACCACAGAGAATCTTCTGCTATGGAGAAACAGAATCACAGAACTGCAGTGGTTGGAAGGTGCCTCCAGAGATCATCAAGCCCAACTCCCCTGTTAAAGCAGGTACTCTGCAGTAGTTCATTCAAATAATTCAAAAAGCAAGCAGAACAAAAACC
The DNA here is from genome assembly GCF_054131305.1 of Coturnix japonica. NCBI lineage: Eukaryota > Metazoa > Chordata > Aves > Galliformes > Phasianidae > Coturnix > Coturnix japonica. The sequence continues at coordinate 112,173,568 of NC_140663.1, forward strand.
CAATGAGCATACTTACTATGTGACTGATTCCAGTTTCAGCCATGTCAAATACCACTGTTAAGGGCTTTCCATGATCTCTCTTGGCATAATGTTCTAGCCAGAAAGCTACAAGTTTCTTTTTATCAAGTTGCTGTTTTTGGTCCCTTACATGAAGTTTCACTTTGAACCAAACTGGTGAGGAGAAAGGAAAAAGAAGCACACAAAAAGTGAAACAAGGAAGCAAAATTAACAGAAACCATTATTTGTATAACTACATGGATGCACTGTGAAATTTACCAATGCTTCAGTGACTGTACTTTACACTTCTAAAGATTCTATGGTGACACCAAACAGTCATAGGAATAACTACATATTTATTTTCTCCCCTATTTTCTCGCATCGTCTGTATTAAAAGGACAAAAACCAAGCATTACAGAAAACAAGGAAGAGTAGAGAAGAAAAACACTCTTCATGTACTTTTTAAAGGCTTCTACTGCTTATCAAAGAAATTAATTCATTATTTAAAATTAAATTCATGTACTCCTCAGCTATCATGACCTGTATGTATTCCAAGTATTGCTGTGGTTGACATTTCGCTTCGATTTCTGCTTAAATTTTCTATGCTGTTGAAGTTGGCATGTTCTGAACAAAACTATATACACATTATTGTAAACTACATAAAAAGACAAGAAATCCAGAAGATGAGTAACGTCACTTAAATAAAAGCCTGATGCTTATTCTTCTGGAATAATAAATGACTCACACAGAGACAAGTTTCTCTTGTAAGAAGCTGATTTCCAAGTAACAGATTTCATAAGAATGCCTGAAACCAAACGACTGGTTATATAATGAAGTGATAGAAGTATTCAAGAGGTCCAACATGAAAAACACTCATTTTCAGTACCTCTTCAACAGAAAAATAGACAAGTCCTAGAAACAACTGTGGATGCACTAATATTTTTCTCCCTGAAGCCTAGAAAAGTTTTACTTAACGTACTATTATTTTGCTTATTAATGTCTTTTACTTCCTTATCTTAAGTTCATTCTGTGAATTGCATGGAAGAAAGTTTTCCACTTTCTATACATACAAAAATAAAATAAAAAGACTTAAGTGTAACATATTGATGGGATTCTCAAACTTCAGAAAGATCCTCTGTTCAAAGCAGAACTCTCATGAAAGTAACACTTCTCAAAGAATTTCTATATAGTTAAAAAACACCTACTTCTGATAATAATGAAAATTGAGTGATGTTTCTTGTGCCATATGCTCAAGTGCTACTTAACCGGTAACTCTTAGCTGCTATGCAACCTGAATTTGCATGCTGAGATATTCTCAACAATTAACATTCCTGGCAAAAAACAACTGGGTGTGGGAAATTGAGAGATTAATTATCAGTGACCATAAAATAAAGGTGTTATTCAATGATCTGATTTGCATATGCTTGTCATGAGACAGTTCTGCAGTTTCCTCAGTCCAACCACCAAAATATGTTACATCTTATTACTTCAATTCCCAACGTCACCAAATTGAACCAACCAGTATAATCATGTTCAGCTTCTTAAGTACATACTATAAAAATGCATCATCACTACTTATCCTTGATTAGTTATCTTGAGAGGCTATACAAAAATCATGAAGCATAACAACATAGCAATTGTTCATAAAGCACTCATGACTTACATGGATAAGATAAAAGTTCTTGACAAAACAGATCCCTGAAATAGAAACTATTCAACTCCTAATCTCTTTTAGTAAAGACAGTTCTCCATACCTTCCTCCTCGTACTTTCAAATCATTTATTTTCCAAAACAGATGCTGCTAAAATGCTTAGGAAAAAAAAAAAAGTAATAAAGGATGACTGATTATGTTTTGTGTTACTTACATAATTTATAGCCTTCTTTATCATATCCATGCAGAAAGAGAGCACCACTTTCAAACAACCATTTTGGAAGGACGGATTCAGACAAGTCTGCAAAGCCAAATGAAAGATTATTTCAGCAATCAGATTAATAATCACAATTCTGCTAAAAGTGCAAAAATCCATCAACAAAATACAAAGGTCTTTGTAAGCATCCTTCCAAGGCACTTGCAAACTTAATAAAGAAAAATTGGGCTAATTTGAGAATTTTACTACCTTCTCCTGCTCAAGCTTCACAGTATGATTTAGGTAGAAACATGAATAAGACTTAGAAGAATAAATAGTACTGCAAATGTTTAGTTTTAGGCCCATATCTACAGCCTTACTTTATCCTTTCTTAAATCAGACTGTACATTCTTGTGAAGTTCATCTACAAAACACTCCCACAAAACAAAAATCACACCTGTTCTACCTAGAGTATCAAGCCATTGCTTGACCTGACTATTATTTTGAGGTCCATTTTAGTCGTGGGGGATGTAGAGGTCGAGCCTCTGCAACTACACAAAGAAAACAAGATAGCTACTTTCCTTATTCCCATTGCAACAGACATATGGAAGTACAGCTTGATGGTAAAAGCAGCAAACCTTCGTTGTTTTTTTCCATTTATTTTTCTAAACTGGGTTAAAAAAAATAAGTCACTGCTTAGCACTCCATGGTATTTACACAATCTTCAAGAGTAAGAGCATTAAAGAAACTAGATACAGAGGTTAAATGTAGTTCAAAATGAAAGCAACATATGCCGTCACAGGAATTATTCAACACAGCTTACCATTAACAGTATATTCTTTCCTCCATTGAAAGCTTTCGTCGATCATCTTTAACGTATCATCCACAACATCATGACGCCAAATCAGGTAGTTTTCAACCCATTTATCGTCTTGCTGAAGTCTTTCCACATCTCTAGAATCGTACTTATCTGATTTATCTAGCAAATAAAATAATGATTGTAAGAATTATAGCATCTGCAATGAATACACAAAAAGGAGATTTGTAATGTTTCAATCCCACTAAATATAAAGGATTTCTTTCAGTCTCATAATTTAACAGGTAAAAGCTTTCTATTAACTTCTCATGCTATCTACTCAGAAGATATTTAGAAACACTACCAGATTACCCTCACAAAAACAATCTGTGATCCTTACTCAAACCAAAAAAACATCAGACAACAAGAAGATAGGGGAGACAAGTACAGTTTTCCAAGTCAAAACCAAGCTTCTATACTTAACACATAAGCAGGCACACAGTCTTTGTACCGGTGGGTACCAGCTGTCTGGCATCGGGATGAGAGACCAAGACGTGTCAGAACAGATATAAAAATGACTCTTTTTGACTGTACATTATATATCATCACATTTCTTTAAAAAGATTACATCTTATACTTGGCATAGATTGTTACTTTAGTGAAAGCAAAGTACATGCAACTCTAGAGCAGTTCAAAATCCTCAAGCCTCATAGTCATATCACATTAACAACAGGTTAACATGTTTTATAAAGCACTTAGGATGAAACAGAAGCTTCTTCTACTCTTTATTACCACTATTTATTCACAGCTTGGTTTTTGTTGTTGCTGTTTTATTTTTTAACAGATAAGTTTGTTACAAAAATGCAAAAGCAAATCTCCTTTTATTGTAGGTATGCTTAAAGAACACCACCTCCATTTTTAATTCAGTGTTCCTCTTTCACAATACAATCTGCATTATTGGAACGTAAATGAAACAAGAAAATTGAAACAGGCTTCTGAAGGCAACAAACACTGATAAGCATCTCTTTGCTGATCACCAAAACTCATAAGCTCTTTTAATTGTTGACTTGAACTGGTCAGTGATTTATCCCATTTATTTTTGGGGTGAGAAATTTTAACAATGGCTCTTAATTAGATGTTACTGTTGCACATAGTTGAAAACTGCTCTTCAGCAGCAATAAGTACTTTTAGGCAGAGCCACCACAATTGAATTAAGTATTTATAACTGCAAGTGATACCTACTTCAATCAGAAACCTTAACTCAGAGGAGAACATGCTAAGAAAAGAATATTACATTCTGCTAATATTTTTAATTCCATTGAGATAATTGTAAAGATATAACTTACTTGACTGATATTTTAATTCATATTCTTAGTTTACTGCTACGCAATCAACTTAAAATATAAGAATATGTAAGCATTTTAAATGCATACATCCACTCAGATTGCAGCTGCATCCCCCCCCCCCCCCCCCCACTTTACATCTAACTGCTTTTCACATACATTACTTGCTCAGTTTCCTCTTCATTATGTTTCAAGTGTTTGCTTCCTTGGACCCCATCCCACCACCTTACCTTGTTCCTTAGCCAAGCTTAGAGTCAAATCCCTCTTCTTTAGTTCCCTTCCTGCTCCTTTCCACCCTTCAGCCTCTCACCTACTAAAAGCTCTTTCAGTTCCTCCTCTGATCATTTCCATAATCGCATCAGACAACTTACTCCCTGTATTCTGACAAAATACAGGTCTGAGTACCCAACACATGAAAGACTGAAATGCTGTTCAACTTCTCTGTGGATCTAGATCACCCACAGGCAGAAATAGTTGCAAAGATTTTGCATATTTAGTTCTGCAAAGTCTAAACCGCTCATTTGAAACTTTATTATTCCTGAAGTGATTTATGGTTTGGTCAGTTTTGCCTGAGAAAGACTAACAGTATCTAGTTTCAAGTTACAGAAAGAAGAAAGGTGACCTGCAGAAACCAGCTCCAGCTCACACCATAGCAATTCAAACAGGCAACTAAATCAAGTTTTGAAAAGTGAAAAAGGTAGAAAGATTCCACATCATCGTCTGGTATTCAGTCCGAATCCCCTTCAAAGATACTACGATATACAGTAACTAAACTGACAGATCCACCCTGAGCTACAGTAAGAGTAGTACTGGCTTCTCTTAGCCTTGGAGTATTAGCTGGCCCTCTGCCATGGACTTACTGAATATGCCATGCTGGCTATCTGTACCATTTATGACTACTCATAGCCACAGCAAACCAGGGCTCTGAAATACTAAACACTTAGTTCACATCAGTGTTACATGTCTAGTGCAATAGCTTACAACTAAGTACAACCGCTATGAATAAGCACAATGCTTGTCCAAGACCCATTCCATATACATCCTATTCGTAAAGGGGATTTAAGTATTGTGTAAATGAAGAACAAAGTACATGCACCACAAAGCAGAAGCTAGAAGGATTCACACTGTTTTCTAAGGCTCCTTCTGCACTCATTATATATTTGGGAGCACAACTGTCAAAAGAACGACTAAACAGTGCATACTGTATCAAATAATAAATATGTCTGCATATTATGTGGAAGGTGCCTCAGAACACTCATTTCTGGGCCACTTACAGATTTTTCCCAAACTTTGGACTGAAATAATATTGAAAAAATAGAAATTCAACTTTAATTCATACTTTTCAAAAACAAAAGTGGAAGACGCACATAGAAAACACCACAAACTTTCAAAAGCAAAAGGTAAAGAAAGCAGGATTGATGGGCAAGGAAAGCAGAAAAGTGAGTTTCCTCCCACCCTCTTCAGCCACTAAACTCAACAAGGTGGCACACAGTGTGAATTTAACTCCAAATCAGGAGCAACCAGTAAGATTTGGCCTCAGCATGCACTTGTAGAACGCCTTTATTTCAGTCAGGGAAACACAGCAAGACTTGATAGAGCCATATGAGTACTGACTGCTGTTTTAACCTTACCTGATTTATCCAACTCTTGCTAGAAAATAAATATAATTTAGAATGAGTTTGTGAATCCAAAATAAAAATGTAATATATTACGCATAGAACAGTGACGTGAAGTCATTCCAGTAATCCAGTCATTGGAAGTACATCAATTTAAGGGAGGAATTGCTCTTTAAATCTGTATCTTGCCCCTAACTCTATTTGGAAACTTTCTATCAAACAATGCTGTCAAAGAATCAGGACGCTTATAAACTCAAGTTAATCACGCAACATTTAAATGCAGTTACTGAATTATTAGAAATTGCTGGATTCAAAGCAGAATATATTGAAAGAAAGTAGATCTTTCTCGTTTTCAACATACAGTTTACATACGATCTGCACTGCAACAGTTAATAAGACAAAATGAAACAGAAGTGGAGGGGCACTGAAATGGAAACTCAAATGGAACTATAAATTGAAGTATCTTACTTCGGACACAGTCTCCAAGACCAACCACATAACACACCTGTCAACACCTATTTATGGTATTTATGGTTTAATTTCATTTTTTTTGCCCCTACTAGCAAGTTAAACACTTCACTTCTTATACCTGCAGAGCTACCACCACTGAGTTTAGTCATCTTCTACTCAGGAAGAAGGGCATCTCTACAATTTAGTCCATAATCAACGTTTTCTAAGGTATTTCTGTTTAACCTCAAGGAAAGTGAGGAGTGTTCCAAGCAACAGCGTTCGCAGTTCCTTCAGTTAACAAAAGCTGCAAATTCAGCAACAGTACCAAGCTCTTGTCGAACATTTCATAGTTAATAAAACAGTCTATAAGCATGGAATCCTGGTTTCTCCTTCAGCTTAATAGGGTCACCCCCACTATCTTGCAGAGGAGCCCCACAACCAGTGGAAAAGGCAAAGCAGGAACATGGCAAGAATCTTTTCCTGAGTTGTTTAGTGACTAACCAAGCTCAGATCCAGAAAAGCAAGAGAAAGCATGTACTGCTTAGCAAATTGGATTTTTACCAGAGAGCACTAGATATCTAAAGTATGGTTTAAAACAGTGAAAAAAGCAAGGAGAGGAAATCAAAACTAGCTCTGTTCATTTTCACAACTAACAAGCCTCCAGGAAACCGAAAGAGGAAAAAAAGACAGATCAAATCCCACAAACAACTTCTAAGGTTTCAAGCTTCATGATCTTACTTAACCCTTTAAAAAAGGCAATGACTTGAAAACACTTTTATTTTCTCATTGAACATCTGAGGTAACAGGAGAGAAGAAAAACTCATTTTGACAAGCCATATCTTCCCATTACTCAGCTTCCTTTTTTCTTGTCTAAGTGCAGCCTTCTGATTTACATTATTTGTTAGGGATGCATCCCTCCCTACTAATAGGTGCTGTCTTCAAGTTGAGAAAACTAAGGTGAAACTATTATTTAATTATCATCTTCCAAGACAGAAGATTCTGTACTACCACTACTACTACAATAACGCAAAACCACTACAACTCCAAAAATCATGTAAAGCCAAAGAAACAAGTTCCTCCACAACATTCACTTTTTATTTTATGTGTGAGTTTCATCTATCTTACCAGGAGATAAAACTGCATCATGTTTTTTCTTGGGGTATTTTTAGGAGAAGTGAACGAAATTTCACAAGATTCAACAAGAACTGAAAAAATACAAGACTCGAAAATATGAGACAGAAAAAGATGCAGTACAGTTAAGTTCCACACTAAGATATCCTAGAGAAGTTAATAAATTACAGTCTCTAATAATGAGTCTTCCCTCTGGGAACAGCTCTATTCTGTAACATCTTTTCCAGATAGAAGTCATATACAAGGCCAAGAATTAGGGACGGCAACTACGTACCTACAAGAAAAAGGAAAAACCACAACAAAAAATACTTCGTTACGATAAAGAATTAGAATAAGCAGTAAACAAGCCTTTCAGTTTAACTAACAGTGTTCTAAATGATATTTCAGTCAAGAAGTCTTGTATCTGAAACCGTCATAATGATTCCCCTGGCTATGGTCAGGAAGAGGAAACCCACTGTAATTGACTTTTGATTTCTAACACTTTAAGTACTTTAACCACACAGATCTCTGCCTTCAATTGTTAAGTGAGGAAATCAGCAAGGCTGAAAGCAGTTTAGGAATGTCTGCAGCCACACAAGGACTGGGATGAGGAAAACGAAATCACTTCCACCCAAAAAGGAGCTGTTCCAATTCAACAAAATAAAACTACAAGATATAAATAAAATATCTGCCTCCAAAAGAGATAAGTTTAAACTTCCAGCAATCTCAGTGATCATAAAATTTACTTTCAATAGGAAGGTTAAGCATCAATATCACAACATTCTATACAAGTCTCTTTGCTAACTTGTCCTTACAATTTTCCTGTCTCACCCTTCCAAGACTCCTCAGTCTTAAAGCCAAGAATCTGTGAAAATGAATTTTTCAGAGCATAAAGAAAGGAAGGTATTCAAAACATTATCCTAACAGTTTTCAACAAGTCGCATCACCACAATTGGCATATGCATCCTAAAAACTCTATTTGCATTTGACCAATTTGATTTTACAGAATACACTTTGCCATTGGCTTGAAGTTGCAAATAATTTCTGTTGAAGATTAAAATGGAAATTAATATTCCAGGAACAAAATGTAGTTTCAGAGATCCTTTAACAAGTGAAATCCGCTGAAGAATGAGGGAAAACTGTTTGCTAGAAAACACTGCCAGTACCAGTCAGTACAGGACAATAATCTTCTTTTTTCATTGTTCCTGTCACCACCCAGATCATTTACATTTATCAGCTCTCACAAAGAATCCAAACAGACAGAATAGAAATTGGGCCCCAGACTGCCAGAATAAGACACTGCCTACCACAGACAGCACTAAGAAGCACTTTCACATGCTGAAATTCAAGGGCTTTAATTGCTACTAGGAAAAACATTCTTCACATGCTCTGAAGTTTTGTCTTCCAAATACAGACAAAATTCACCACGGACAACGGGGAAAAAAAAAGCAAACAATCATGTAACTCAAGACCTCAGTTAACATAAAATACTGTTCTGAAGGAGGATTCACAGTGGCCAAGTTTTCCTCCTAGGAAGTATTACTTCTCGGAAAGGGTAGTCAGGCATTGGAATGCACTGCCCAGGGAGGTGGTGGAGTCACCGACCATGGGAGTGTTCAAGAACGTTTGGATGTTGTGTTGATGAATATGATTTAGCCGGGAAGTATTGGTAATGGTTGGACTAGATGATCTTCTAGGTCTTTTCCAACCTTGATAATTCTGTGATTCTGTGATTCAAAGGCCATAAGTTCAGCAATGTCAACAAGAAGCTCCCCACGCAAACTTTGTGGAGGTGAGCCATTGAGGTTCTCATACACTTCCAAACTGTATCTGACCATTAGAAGGATTCTTTGACTTAGTCACATAAATGCGACAGCTGCTCAGCTGTTTAATCCAAGAAATGGATTTCTAGAGCTTTTATTTGAAAATAGCAATTTTCAAGGCAGAATGGGAAAAGTCGAGATTGTAGTGTTTAAGGTGGATGTAACTTTTATGTGAGATATTCCTCCATGTATTAGTTGTGGCAGTTAATAAAAGACTTTTCTGTATCAGCTATAAACTTCAACATAGTCTGCTTTAATCTAAAACACTGTACTCTGCCAATGAATGATTTCAATCAAACTAAGGACTTTCAAAGGCCCTATACCTTTTCATTTCACAATACACATTACTACAAACCACCACGGCATATGCATAACATAGAAAACCTGCCTGTGTGAGGGGAATCCAGCAACTACGAGTTTCAAGAAGTGACTCTTTCCTACTATCACACAATCACAGTCTTAAAATAATCAGGACCACCGCTTTCCTCAGAAGGAGAATGAAACAGATGAAGCTGTAACTTCCTAGAATCAGAATCACAGAATTATCAAGGTTGGAAAAGACCTAGGAGATCATCTAGTCCAACCATTACCAATACTTCCCGGCTAAATCATATTCATCAACACCACATCCAAACGTTTCTTGAACACTCCCATGGTCGGTGACTCCACCACTTCCCTGGGCAGTGTATTCCAATGCCTGTGTTATGAAAACTTTTCTCAAGTTTCATCACTTGCAGCTTACCTGAAAAAGGAATTTGATTCACTCTATAGACGCTCACTATTCTACTGCCACACTGAACTTTCTGTGAATGAATCAGTTTCTCAGGGTACCTTGACAGCACCTTCACTTTTTTCATGGAGATCACAATTGCTGAATATCCAGCAATCAACTGCACCTTTATAACACAGAAAGTTGCGTGTATCCAAGCCCCTTCACAGTTCTTTTCAACTAAGAGGAAAGATTAATATATATATATGTATTTTAGAACATACACGATAAAGACAGGAGGACCATAAACACACTGAAGTCTTGTGGTTTCCATACTTCAAATGGGTGTGACATCATTAATTTGCTTGTAGCATTCCTAAATGTTAGATACGGATTAAAGAAAATAATAAAAAAATATAATCTCATTTTCTTGAAAGGGATAAGAGCCCTAAATCACAATGCAAAAAAGGACTTACTAAGGAAGTGTGTGTTCAAAACATCACAGAGAGGATTATAGTCTCCCATGCAACAGTAACATGTTATTTTAACGATTCTTAACAACCAGCCCAACAGAGGCTTCATTAGAGCAACAGCTAAGTAGCGTGGAGGTACACGGAGTTAGTTACAGGTTTCTAAGGGGTAGCTCAAGCTAAGACGCAACACTCCCTTTCAGCAGGAACTGTCTCAAAGCGCTTCAAGGCAAGGCAGCTTCCTCTAAAGACAGGTCCTGAACACTTCTATGCAGACAGGCTAAGGGAGTTGTGCTTGTTCAGCTTGAAGATGAGAAGGCTCCAGGGAGATCTCACTGCAGTCTTTTGGGTACTTGAAGGAAGGGAGCTTATCAATAGGAGGGAGGCAGATTTTTCACATGGGCATACAGTGATAGAACAAGGGGGAACGGCTTCAAACTAAAAGAGCACAAATTTAGGTTAATTGTTAGGAAGAGGTTCTTTACTCAGAGGTTGGTGAGGCACTGGCACAGCTACCCAGAGAAGCTGTGGTGCCCCATCCCTGAAGGGGCTCAAGGCCAGGTTGGACGGGGCACAGGAAGCCCCAGCTTGGGGCTGGGTGGGCTGTGATGTCCCTTCTAACTCAAATCATTCCGTGATTAAGGAAAAATTAAACAAACAAAGTAAACAGCAAGTGTAACTCTAGAATAATAGATACATCTACCACAAAACACACACACAGAATGAATTGAAATAACCAATAGCAAAAAGAATTTATAGCTTAAGATTCTTCTTCATTCTCTTGCTTTATGACTGCCAAAGACAGCTTTAACCACACAGAACAATGAAAAGGTAAAATAAACTCACTGTCCTTCAAGGTGCTATTCTAATAATGCTATCATGTAATGACTAAACAAAGGCCAGTCATTTCTTTGTTTTGTATGTTTGCCCTGCAAATAATCATAAAGTCACGCTGCATTTAAGACCCTTCAAAAGTTATAAAGATAAGCGCTACAGCCAACCACAGAAAACGCATACGTGTGTATGAGTTTCTTTCATATGTTTCTTCACTAGGAGAGTGGTTAGGTCCTGGAACAGGCTGCCCAGGGAGGTTGTGGATGCCCTGTCCTTGGAGGTGTTCAAGACCAGGTTGGACGGGGCCCTGGGCAACCTGATCTAGTAAATGTGTATGTTTGGTGGCCCTGCCAGGCAGGGGGGTTGGAACTACATGATCCTTGAGGTCCCTTCCAACCCGGGTCATTCTGTGATTCTGTGATCTGTGTGCACAAACCTTATATAAAAGAAGTAAGTAACTCTTAATATCTACGATCAGGCACATCAGTGCAAAGCAGGTGTTTGCAGAATTGAGGCTTATGTTACAGGAGATACACACAACCCCTGAACTACTGGGTTATAAGGGTATTTGCATTAGGAATTAGTAAGGGTACGTTTTTAATAGAAAACATTTATACAGTCATAACAAAGCGTTCTGCTTGCTCCAGCTCTTAGTGCACTGTACTACTATATAGCTTTCGATCATAAGAAATGCAAATCAAGCTGGAATTGAAGTGAAAGCCCTTCAGGCTCTGTGTCATTCCCATCTCACGAGGATCCCTAGCGCCTTTCATTTACAAACCTAAAAGCTTCCCTAGATTCAAAACAGGGTCAGACAAACAGCAGCCTTAATTACAGACAACATAAAGCGCAAGCAGCTCCAGATAAACAACTTCTGCGGACAAACCCGACCAGAACAGCACGTTAAGCACACCATCACCATGCCCCAACACCCTTTATAGCACCACAGAGACCCAAAAGGCGGCACCAAGAGCTGGACAGGGACCGAGAACAGAGGTGCAGCCCTCCAAAGTGCGCTCACCTGACAGGTATTCCGCCTCGAAACGCCGCCTCGTCTCGGCGATCAGCGCGGCCTTATCCTGCTGCTGCGAACGAGAAACCAGCGGGACGTGAAAGGGCCCAGCACAGCACAACACAACACAACTGCTCACCTCAACCTGCGCGGCTAAGCCAGCCGACCACCTCACCGCTTAACCGCCAACCAACCGCCAACCAACCGCCACTTCACCCCCCCCCTTCGCACCAACCCCACCCGCTTTAGGGACGGCGAGAAGCCCACTCACGTCAGCCATAGTGCGGCGGGGCCGCCCGCAGTGAGCGCAGGGGGACAGGAAGGAGCGGCGATGGAGGCGCCGCGTGACCCGGGGGGCGTGGCCAACGCGGGTGGGCGTGGCCATGCGTCCACGGCGGGAGCGGGAGCCGGGCGCACAGTGGCCCCTCCTCCTACAGCGCCATGGCCCCGCCTCCTCCGCCCGCTTCCTTTCCCTTAATGCACCGCGTGGCGCGAGTTTTGGCGTTGCTGAGTGGGAAGGTGGGTGAGGCCGCGTCTGTGTGGGGGGATTAGGCCTTACGAGCTGAGGGAGCTGGGATTGTTCAGCCTGGAGAAGAGGAGGCTCAGAGAGACCTTATTGCTCTCTGTAACTTCCTGAAGGGAGGTTGTAGTGAGCTGGGGGTTGGCCTCTTCTCTTGTGTAATCGGTGATAGATCTAGAGGGAATGGTTTTAAGCTGTGCCAGGCTTAACATTAGGAAGTATTACTTCTCAGAAAGGTTGGTCAGGCATTGGAATGCACTGCCCAGGGAGGTGGTGGAGTCACCGACCATGGGAGTGTTCAAGAAATGTTTAAATATTGTGTTGATGAATATGATTTAGCCGGGAAGTATTGGTAATGGTTGGACTAGATGATCTCCTAGGTCTTTTCCAACCTCGATAATTCTGTGATTCTTTTTGTTCTGCTTTCATTTTGCAGGGGGAGAGCTTATAGCTGAGCTAAACATGATGTAAATGGAGTGATATACAGAGTTATATAGTTTTCCTGTAGGAGAATGCACGTACAGGGAATTAAAGATGCTTCTGAGTGAACAACAGCACGTCTTAGCCTACAATGGAGAGCTCCTCATCTTTCAGCTGTCAAAAGCAAAGCGTAAGGAGGGAGCAGCTGACAAAACAGTGAAGCTGTGTGTCAGGAGGATGGCATATGACAGAGACACCCAGCTGTTTGTTCAGAAGTCTTCTGGAGCATTTAATGTGCCTGCAAAACACTCAGAAACTGAAATCGTTTGCTGTGACTGCACCACGCATTCCAAAACAGGGATTGTTCTTCCTTGTGTTTTGATGAAAGTGAAAAGACGTAACAGTGTTGTCGAGCATCTTTTACTGTTGCTCCACAGCTCCAATTGGTTTGAGCAGTGCTGTTGTTTTAAATTGGATTATGAGCTGAAAGAGGACATCAGGTTGTTCGCTGGCCCCTCGGTGCTGTGGAGACATGCTAACAAGCTGTTCTACATCTCTTCTGATACCTGCACGGTTCTGAGTGCTCCTGTCCAACTTTCTTCCATTGTGTGGGCAGGTGAAATTGAGGGCGAAGGAACTGTTGTGTTAGGGATCAGAGCTGCTTGCCTGCCAGAGAGTGAAGATGGGGATGAGTTTGCCACTTCAGACAGAGCCATCTGGGGCAGTGAGTTCTTTGGATATGCAATTGAAAGGCAAAAAATGCTGACTGACACATGCTTTATGCCTCATGCTTACAGCAGAGTGGTATCTTCTGTCTGTGTCTTCAAGAATGAGAGACTGAAAAAGCAGCTCAGAGTATCAGCTGTTGCCATCACACATAAGAATCAACTGATCTGGTTCCAAGATGGTGTCCCTAAAGGTGTTTGTGAACTTCCTTATGAAAAACCATGTTTGATAAAAACTGCTGTAACCAGTGGCAATGATTTGCTATTTATTGTATCTTTTTCCTCTGGGAATATATGTGTTGTACGGAGAGAGAACTTGCAGGTATTTGTGCCTTAAGTAAAAAAAAGCTACTAGTTTAAGATTTATTGTTTTTTGTCTTTCCTGTCAACTTCTGTTTAAATAACCGGATTTAACTATAAGTTTTTAGGTTTTCACCCAGAGGGAGGTGTCACCCTGGAACAGGTTGCCCAAGGAGGCTGTGGGTGCCCCATCCCTGGAGGCATTCAAGGCCGGGCTGGATGTGGCTCTGGGCAGCCTGGGCTGGGCTGGGGAGTTGAAACTAGGTGATCAGTGTGGTTTTTTTCAGCCCAGGCCATTATATGATATGATTAAGTGTATGGTTGGTTGGTTGTTGCTTTTTTGGGTTTTGTTTTTTCTTTCATTGCTTTCTTAATATATTTGAAAATAAATCATGGTTTCTAATATTTAATGCTACACTTTGAGTCTGATGTGTAGCCTCTACTGAAAACAAAATTAATAATATGTGAATTTAAAGACAGCTATGAATGTGCTTGTGAAATTTAGGTTAAAATCATAGTTAACTGTTATTATTTTAAAGCATGAACTTCTTGGAATTGATAAGCTTTTTGAGTTTTCCTTCTCAGTGTCATAAAACATTATTTCCCAGAAATGACAAGGAGGTCCTCACTTCATTTTTCCTTAAGTCTGTAGAGACAGAATTAACTACTAGGTTTTTGTAATACTTGTCTTTCAGATAAGATACTTATCTTTCAGATAAGCCTTATCTTAACAAAATCATATAGAAGAATATGTGTTTTAAAACCTCTTCTACTTCAGGTTGTGTCCAAATGGGAGACGGTCAAGTCTGTTCTGGTAGATGATTTCATTGGTTCTGGAACTGAGCAACTGCTACTGCTTTTTAATGATGACTCCAATACAGATGTGTTAAATACGTTTAAAATAACCGACTTTGGAAAGATAAACTATGAGGTAAGTTCTGTTTGCCTTTTCTCAGTTGCTTTAAAAAAAAACTTGAGAAATGATTAAAGCAGTGGTGCTGAGTGAAATCGTACGTTTGTTGTGAAATGCCCTGAAGTTTGAATATAATGGAGTATAATACTCTCTGAATAATAATGTAGTTTATCTGGGGAGATTATTGTACTTCCTGGATAGTATCAGCATCCTTCTGGGAACATGGTTGAAGATGTTTCAGATACGTAACAGGCCTTTTACAATGCTTTGCTTTCAGTTAAGAAAATTAAGGTTGTAGTGCATGTTAATTACTGTCTCATAATCGTGTCTTTCTTTTATGTATTATCAATCCTTAATTGCTTCCAGAAGATAAGATTGTTCTTTTAAAATGAACATGGCTATTCTTCTGGTTTTTCTCACCCTTTTTCTTTTCTGTTATAATAGTGATGTGTAGTAGCCTGGACCTTACATTCAGCTTTTAAATATTTTTAAAATATTATTTTATTTTAGAGTGGTATTCATTATAAAGACGATGTTCCTGCTGCAGAAGGATTACAGGAGAATGGTTTGTTTACCATCCAAGCTCTTGAAACAAGATTACAGGTTTGTGCTAAATAGATCTGCCTTCATATTTTCTCCAAATTAATTTTCTGTTTCATTAGCCTAAAGGGTGAGGTTAATAATACTGTTTTTATTGGAGAAGTGGTTCGGGGAGAAATTAGTGTTATTAACTATCCATTCTTGAATTGGTGGTAGTCTGTTTCAGCTCCTTCAGTTGTTACAAATGCATTTAGGTAATTAGAAGGATCTAATTTAATTTTAATTAAATTTTTCTGATAATGTTGAAGCCATCTTACAAAAAGCTTTGTAACAGTTATTTTACTCATGGGTGTTTAAATGCTAGTTTTGTAATATTTTGTAATGCTAGTTTTGTAAAAGATTGACTTCTTTTGCTCAGCATTACAGACTTTGAGATGCCAGGTTTCCAAATTGTACTGGGGAGTAGCAGCTCTTCCTGAAAGAATTAACTGTTTCTTTGTCTAGAGACTTCAGTCACCTTAGTTTAAACTTCTGTCCAAGTTAGTGACCAGTGCAATTTCAACACCTGCTGATGCTTTTCTTCCTGATATTATTGATATAATATTGCGATGTGGAGTGAATGAAGTTAAAGCCCATATTAATTAATGGGGTTAAAACCCCTTTTTAATTAGCTTTATATTAGTGTGCTAATATACATGCTGGAGCATAGGTAATCAGTGGGAATATATCATCTGCTGGTGAAACTTGAAGATATAGCTTTCTAGGTTAGGTTCTGTTAGCAAACATCCAGCACACTCCTAGATGTTCTTTAGCACTATTGTGTTTGGTTACCTTGGTCAAAGTAAGCAGTGATTGACCAAATAAGAAAATTATTGAGAATAGACAAAACACTAACAACTTCTGAAGACAGCCTAAATCATGGATTAAGTCAATGTAAGAATGTTGTTAGTAATACTAACAACTTCTGAAGACAGCCTAAATCATGGATTAAGTCAATGTAAGAATGTTGTTAGTTTATTTAAAATGCTTTAAGTATAAAATAGGAGGTAATTATTCTATTCACTTGTGAGTTAGTGAAAACTTTAGCGTATGGTGGTAGTTTGATCTGTAGCTTGTAAGAGGAAGGAATTTGGACAGTTTATTACTGAAAGAAAAAGAGGACTCTGGGTCCATTAGCTAAACTGTCTGAAAGACAGAAGCTGCTATTTAGAGAACTGAGAACAATAGATTTACCTTTCCTGCAAGTGAGAAGGGAGCAGTTGGATTAATTTTGAGACCCACTAGGACCCTTGTAGCACTGTATTTATTTATTTATTATTATTTTTATAGCTCTTCACTTTGATTACTACATAGAGGCCTATTGGTTTTTACATACAGAGGTGCAAGTTTCCTTCACAACTCATTACTTTCTACCCATGGCTTGGGTAGTGATATACTTTAAACATGTTATTTTTGCTTCTGTATTCTTCTTGTTACGTTACTTTGTCCTTTAACCAAGCAGACATTAGTTTCTATCTCTTGTTTTTTGCTCCTTCTGCTTTTGTTGTGAAGATTGTCTGCCCTGCCACTGTTAAATGTTTTATGTAACTTGTCTTTTGATATTTCTCTTTTTATACACTGGCTGGCTTTCTGTTTTTACAGCTTTGTGAATCTGCGTTACAATCAAATGAATACTCTGTATTGCATATTGGTTTTGATAGAAGCAAGCCACTGACTGGAAATCTTATGTGTCATCTCCTGATAAAGCCCTTCTGACGGAGACACAGAATCCTTCATAAGGCTTTTTTTTCCCCCCAGATTTCTTTTAGACATAGTAGATCTTTAGTTTTCCAAGTCACATTCTAACACAGGCACTGTAAGGAAATTGAAAATCCTCTTATTTTTTAATGCTGAAAATCTTTCATATTGCCATGGCAATGAATTTGGAAGTAGGAGGAGGTATGATTTTAGCCTTAATGCTGCAAAGTTGCTTCCTTGCTGAGGTCTCTGTTGGTCTGTATGCTTCTTTGAATAGTAAAGTCTGTTGCCTTTTTGTTATCTGATGTCACTGAATTTCAGGAATGTTTCTTTTGATGCAGTAGTGCTTAGTTTGGAAATTTCCAAAAGTTATTAGTTATTTTGTTACCAAAATTCAAGTTGTCACGTGTTAACAGTCTCTGTGGTATCTCCTATTTTAGGGCAAAAAGAAATAGCAAATGCATGGGGTTTTTTTGATACCTCTGTTGCTACCCCATAATAAACATTTTATGCTTGCATAGTTGTTTTCTAGCCATGTGAGATCTCTGGTAGGTGTTACACTCCACAATGTTGAAATATGCTGCATTTAAGTCATGTGCAGTGATATGTGTAAGTTGCATGTTGCAGACAGTGAAACTGAAAAATGTCAGTCTGTGTATTTTTAGAACTGCTCTGTGTTTATAATGTATCCGGTCTTAAAGGCCTTCACACAGCCTTTATGCCTCTAGATTCTTAACATTCATTAAGCTATTTTTGGAGGAGGACTTCCTTTGGCAAAGTAGTGCAGCTATACTATATCTGTGGTTACAGTGTTTCTCATGGTTTTACTTTCTGTTCTGACATGAATACAGGACTATTCAACACCAACTACTGAGAGTTTTGTGAGGATTGTGGTGCCAGGCTCTTGATTAATTTTCTTTCCTTTCACTTGGCTTGCCTGTTTTTTGTTTATTTTTGGGGTTGATTGGTTTGTGTGTTCTTTTTTTCCACTCCCATTCATTGACTTGAGAATTTATTTGTTCCCATTCCATTGTGTTGTTTTGGTAGTGGGTGGGAAGTTATTCAAGAAATGCTCTGTACATTTTATTTTTAAAACTTAGATTAGAAATTATAACAAGTAGCTGTTTTCTGTACAACCTTTGCTGTGCATTGAGGTTTTTTTGATACTTCTTCATAAAATATTTCAGTTGCTTGGAAACCACAGAGACTCTTATTAAATAAAAGAGCAGCTTCACACTCTAGATATCTGAACATGCAGTTATTGGGGGTGTGCAAGGAACAATTGGATGTTGTGCTGAGGGACATGGTTTACTGGGAGCTATTGGTAATAGGTGAACGGTTGGACTGGATGATCTTTTAGGTCTTTCCCAACCTTGGCGATTCTATGATTCTATGAATTATGTTTCCCTCTAGCATTTTTGTCTACTTTCACTGTTTCACCTTTGCTTTTCACTGTAGTTCTAGTTCTGCCCATTGTGAATCTTCCTTTCCATTTTCTGCCCTTTGCAGAAAGTTCTTGGCTTAGTATTTTTAGCTTTGTATGTACGAGTATTGTTTTATTTATGAATATTGTAAGTTTAATTGCAATGTGTCAAAGCACTATCCTACTTACTACTAAGACTCTGCTTTAATTTGCTTTGCTTTCTGACAATGATTCATCTGTTGTACTGTTTGTGCTGAATTTTCTCTCAGCTTTGTTTGTTCATCTCTATACTACAATGTTTTAAAGTGGATGTTTATTTTCAGTTTTTGAAATGATTCACTTTTATTTTCCATTTCATGGTGTAGAGGCTATGACTTCTACTGGTCCTTGTTATTCTGTACATCTGGGGTATGGGCCTAAGGATGTAAGTTTTCCATGTTCCAGGAACAGTGGTAGAGAGTTACTCTAGTTTTTGCTGTGTGACAAATTTCAAGTTCTCATTCTTGTGTTGCTTGCAAAAGTCACACTGGAGAACAATTGGATCAGTAGATCATTGGCTACATTGTTTCTCACTATGTACTTCCTTGTTTTTTTTTTTTTCATCTATATCTGAATTTCTTGCTTGGGAGTTATAAATAGGAGTAATAGTAGCTTGATATTCTGCTGACTACAGTTAGGAAGAGTCTGTAGAAACAAAATAATAGAATCATAGAATAGTTGGAATTTGGAGGGACCTTTAAGGTCGTGTAGTTCCAACCCCCCTTGCTATAGACAGGGATGCCTCCCTCTAGACCAGGATGCTCAGAGCCCTATCCAGCCTGCCTCAAATGCTTCCAGGGAGGGGGCATTCACCAGCTCACTGGACAACCTGTACCAGTGTCTCACTGTCCTTACAGTAATTCTTTTTTTTTTTTCTAAAATCTGATCTAAATCTCTTCTCTCCCAGCTTCAAACAATTTCCCTTTGTCCTTTCTCTACATGCGGTCATAAAAAGTCACTCCACTCTTTACTCTTAAGTTTTTCTTCAGTCTGGCACTGGAGTATTTCATGGAAACTGGTATTTGTGATGTTTGCTTTGATAGGTGGCAAGTCATTTTTTTTTTAGAGAATGTATCATGATCAGTTCTGTTTTCTCTAAATGCCCTTTTTCTTTCCTCATGAGCAAATGGCATTGCTCCTTTTACTTGGTGTGCTTTTCATTCTGCTTGTCATTTGGTGATTACTGAATCTGATGTCTTTTTTAGTTTATTAGTTCTAAGGCTGTTTTTCCTTTCCAGTGATAGGCTTTGTTCTCCTCTCTCTTGTTATTGACAGTAACAGACTTCTCAGGAGCTTACTTTCCAGAGAACACTTTTTGAAGAATGTTTTAAAATATAATAATCTATTTATAACTTGTCTACGTATTTGTCTGTTTGTAAGGCAGATAATCTTCAGTGTAAGTCTTGACGAAAAATCAAAAATGATGTTAATAAAAAAAAAGGGGGGGGGGGAGAAACAATAATGAAAGAGTTGAATGTCTATGTAAGCATCTAATGTAAATATTCTCAAGATAAGCTCAGAATGTAATCCTAAGAGAACAAGATTCTTAGATTCATATCTTGGCAGCCAAGTAACCTGACTAGAACAATTTTTAGAAGCATTACTTAAGGAACATCAGAAACTTGGATTGTGATCCTCGCATAATATGGAAAGCTCAGAGTTATTTTGGTAGCTTCGATACCAATCCTTATTTGCAGTAGACTAGAGACTGTGTCCAATGGCTACTTTTCTATTTTACAGGCTGGTCTCACCTCTGTTCGAGAGCTACAGCAGCATTTAGGTCTCAAGAAGAGGGTTATTCTTGGATCATGCAAAGCACTAGTAGATCTTGTTGAAGGAAGAAGCCATATTTTACCAAGTGCAAAAAAGGTAAAATACAGGAAAAAAGCACAGATAGCTTCTGCTTTTTGCTGAGCTATTTGTAGAAGGTTCTTTCCTCAAACACTTGCTACTTTTACCAGTCAAAACCGCCACTATCAAAACTCTTTAATTTCCTTTAAGTAAAGTCTGATTCATTATCTTAACCTGACAATTTATGTAGTTAAGTTTATTTTTTTCCTTGAAATTGAGCTGCACAATATCTCCTGGTGACTGGTTTGTACAGGGGAATAACTTTTAACAGTGAGTTAATGACAAACAGTAGGAGGACTGTATTTTCTTAATTGGCACAGTTACCTGGATATTGAATGCCTGTCTGTTATCTAATATGATGGGAAGAATGAGCAGTGATTTCTGTAGGCAAAATTTATTTTACAGTGGGACAGAGTGAACTGTGAGCTGAAAAGATGACAGGGTTTGGGCAAATGTTATATCTGTATGCTTCTTAAACTAAGGCTTGTAATTAATTGAAAGACCATGTAGATTTCAAGTAATATTTTATTCTCCTTCAGATCAACCAAGTTTAGACAGCAAAATTTTAAGCAATTAATAAAGTAACATCTAGTGCCCTCTTTGGAAGAAAATATGTACAAGGAAAGGAGGAGTTGTTTGTCATGATAGCTTTTGTTCTAAGGAAGTGGTTTTATATCTTGTAAATCTAGTCTAGAAAATAAACTAGTTTGTATAGATTACATTTTATGTAGTAGATTTTATAGTAGAACATGAATTAACGCAATATAAAAAGAACTAATATCTGCACTAATTTATCTAAACAATCATTTTTCTGTAAGGAAGGCCTTGTCAGTCTCTGGGATGATGCAGAAAAACCTTATTCTGTTAGTAAAGAGCCATCATTGACACCTAAACTTCAAGATCACTTCGTAGAGAAATTATGGCAACGTGTTGTGGGTGACAGCTTGGTAGTTGGAGTAAAACTAACCAAATCATTTTGTTTGTAAGTATATAAATAAAATAATTTTATTTAGTGCTTTAATAGAAATTGAGACTGCAAGTAAAGCCCTGCAGCAGAAAGAGGATTTTTGAAATTTGACTTCTCTCATTTCAACTTCTGTGTATGAAGTATTTTGAGTGCATTTTGCCATTATTGTTGCTGTGGCATGTCTCTCTAGTTCTGTGCCAAAAATATATCATCTAGCCAAAAATCAGCTGCGTAAGTATAACTACGTCATTACTGGAGGCATTTATAACAGAGCTTTCTTTGACAGAAATTATGGTTCTTTTATAGTTCATATTAGCATAGGTATACTGACGTCAGTGAGAGGTATAGATTTAGCTCTATTTTAACTATACTGTTGCTGCTGCCTAAGCGTTAATATTTCACCATTCATAGATAGTGATCTCCTTTAAAAAGCAGAAGAAAATATTTTTAATTCCCTGATCGACTTAATAAATATTCAGCTATGCTGTGGTCAGATATCAAATCAAATAAGTATTTTCTGAGCCTATGCATTATATAAATTACATAGAACAAGCAGGCTTAAAAGCTTCAAAAAGATTTGTTCTTATTATTATCTTTATAGTGATTTGTTTATTCTGTTCATTTTAGTTGCTTAGCTTTAGTCATGATTACGGCTGATGTTATTCTCCCATTGACGAAGGAGCTTATTTGGAATGCACTTTGAAAGAACAGGATTATCTGAAACAAACTTATGATAGACAGTGCGTAATGTAAACTTTGGCAGTTAGAAGTTACTTTTAGACCTGTACTCTCATGGGCATTGTAGCTGACACTGTATTAAGGCAAGTTTAAGGAGTATTGATGCCTCTGAAAATCATTCAAGTGACTGTGGGGGAACTGACCTATCATGTCCTTTGGTTGTCCTGCTGGAGCTGCAGGTATATTATTTCTCAACTGCAGCTTGCTATAACTTTTCAAGGAAGTTGACCTTGTCTTCTTGACGGCTTCTGTTAAGAGCACCAAGGCAAAAGATTGTTTTTGCCTTTCCACTGTTTATTGTTTTAGCTTTGATGACAGTGACTTTGGATTTGAAAATGAAATACCTAATTCCAATATAGGTTCAGAAGTCCTGAAAAATTTGGAACTACTTTTTTAAAACCAGCAGCAACCTTGCCCTCATTTTTACAAGCTGAGAACCAATCTGTGAAGGTTAAGTCATTTGTGAAAGGTTACTTGGTAGGCGCTAGCAACAGAAGGTTGTAGTAGGTGTAGTAGGTCTACTGGGCTCCAGGATCCCAGGTTCATGGGCCTGTGGTTTTGCAGAAAAGGGTCTGCTTTCTTTTCAGCTCCAGTGTACAAGTTTTCACTGATTATTTTTGGGCTTTCTACTAATGCAAGATTATATTGATGTTTTAGATTACACTGTGAGGTGATGATACTTCCCATAAAGGAATCTCAATGTTTGTATGACTTCAGGTGTTGGTGACATCTTGAGATTAGGTTGAAAAATCTTCACTGAAAGAAGATCTGAAAAACTGCAACTAGGATTTCACAAAATAATCTTGTGTTGAATGAACACACATTTCAGAAAATTACTACATGTTTAAGGAAACAGAATTTTAAACCCTCTATTTTACTGTCTACATGCACTTCTGTTTGAATACTTGAGAAAACAGTGTAAATATTAACAGAGCTTTTAGTTCTCAAAGAGGCAGAATTTTTTATTTCTGTAGTCTTTTTTTATTATTATTAAAAAAAAATTAAGTCTTTAAAAAGTGTGAATATCATAAAGTATCTGCAAGGGCTGTGTTGAATATTCAACATTTTCTGAGTGAATTAAATGTCAAAATTATTTCAGCTTACGTGAGGGATTTAACTCCTAGGAGTTCTTAATACAAATGACTATTTCCTCTAAGATTATAAGTACTTTACACACTGCGCAGTCTCTGAATTAACTTGGAATGTTATTGGAGTTTGTAGTAGTCCTAAGCATTGTAAAGTATTGCTTTTTGTTATTTATCAAAAAAGCAAAATACAAACTGGCTGTGCAGTCATCTTATGTGGATTTTTACAGGTCAGTGGGTGATATCAGTTTATCATTAGTGATGGATCAAGACTTCTCTTTGATTTCTCCAATTATTGAGTGTCGGAATAAAATCATTAAGATGAACGAAGTCTCCTCAGCATTATTTGCCTTCTCATGTCAAATTGAGCCTCCTCAAAAAAAGATGAAATTGGACTTGCACAGCAAGAAAGATCTGAAAGAAGAATTTCGTAACAGATGTTCTAGGACTCAGGTGGATAAAACAAATACAGTCACTGCTGTTACAAGCCTTTCACCACTACTGGCATTTCATCGTGTTTGTTGTGCAGTTCTGCTACATGCAAAGAAACAAAGACATCGGAATGGTGATTTACTGAAGAGCAAAAGGATTACTTTTCTCTGTGGGAAAATTTTGCTAAGTCTGGAAGATATTTCAAATAGGAAATATTCAGTAAATATGCTCAAGGATAATAGTTATTGTGCAGGTAATTGGATTGATAGAGTTTGGATTCATAAAGATGTGGCTTTCTAGATGAGATTAAGCTAAATTTTCAGGGTGTAATTATGTTTCTTTCTTTGAACTCAACACATACAGACTTCAGAATTAAAAGCTGGGTGAAATAGTAGAAGACCCATCTTTTTTTTTTTTAATTTGTTTTAAAAAAATTGGAACCATTACTATAAGGTTTTACGGCATTGGTGCTGAAGTGCATCGAGAAAGTTTAATTTTGAAGATAAATCTGAATACCAAGTATAGGTTGCTTATTTTTTCACTACAAATAAGATATTTACTGTTGATTAGATGCATTTATTTTTCCTGATTTAGTGTTACTATTTAAGTAATACCAAAGTAACTGGAGCTTTTCCTCATCTGCACAGCTATTGAGATCCTCTATATTTTATTTTTTTTTAAGTTCCGAATTGAACTGATTTTGAACTGGGCTTTTGCTAATGTAGTGAAATGTCCTTTTGATCATTTGCTATGAATTTTAATTTCTTCCTTTAATGCCATGTCATCAGCTAACACCAAAGTGCCATCTTAATGTCACAGGAGGCTATTAATAGTGTTCTCTTGGCAAGGTGACATTTATCTTTAGAGCTCTCTTATTATATAGTTGCAGCTTTGTTAATCAGGTAACCATTTTGCTCAACAAAGATAAGTGTAAGAATATAGGCGAGTAGAAAATTTCCAAAGAAAACATTGAATTCAGGTGTAGACTGTAAGTAAAACCGGGAGTTTGAATCAAAAATGTGTGCTCATCTTCTACATGATGCCTGATCAAAGTATTTAGGTTAAGTATCTTTCTTTGTATTTTCTTGCAGCTTCCATGGAAGACATAGTTGCTATCCTTGCCGTATCTATCAGATTTACTTTTCAGATTGTGTCTTCTGATTGCACGCTGACTAGAGTAAATTCATGGCTACTTGGAGAAATGGACTGCTTACCATTTAAGGAATGCCATGACATGGTATTCTCTCATAAAGCAGGAAATATCTATGGTACAGTCTTTAGCTGGACACTGAAAAGCCCATTTGAAGGAGTTCTAACGCTGTTTTGCAGGTAAAATTGGTCAGAAGTTTTACAGTATATTCATCTTATGCTCATGCCTTTATCTTCACGTTGTCTCTTACCAGCATCATAGCCAACAGCCATAGTTCTGATATGAGAATGTCAGAGCCTGAATTGTATCATTTAATTTTGTGGTAGTACACTGAATTCCAAATAATTGTAGTCCCTTTTAATAGACGCTTGGTACCGTTTCTTTTGCTCATTTCAGTGCATAGTAATTTTATATTTGTTTTCAATATGTTTTTTCAACATATGCTGGTGTTTTTTAAAATCATAAGGGAATGTTTGTTTTTAACAAAAACAAGCTAGATTATTTAAATTACGTTCTATTTACGTCATTTTTAGTTTAGTAGTGCAACATGCATCTAGTCTAACTTGTACATTTTTTTCTGATATATTTTATTTTCTATCTGCTATTATATTGAAGAGGAAATAATCTGAAGAATTCAGTTATGTAGATTTTCAAACTATTTGGGATAAAATGATGTATATCAGGTAAACAAGTTAGTAACACTTCCATTTTTTATGATTTAGCTGGATAAGGCTCACACTGTGAACAGTAATTTTCAAGTACTGACAAACTCTTCTTTTTCTGAAGAGTTCAAGCTTAAAAACAGACAAAGAAAAACCGTAAAAGAAGGTAAGGGTACATCTCTTAGGAACCTGTAACTAGTGGTAAAAGGTAAAACTTCATTCAATTAGCAGTTGAGTGCCTTTCATGTGAGAACAAGAGTAATGTTTTTAAAAATGAAGACTTTCAATTTTAATTCCAATTTAATATCAGTACTTAATGAGCTATATAATGAGCTTATACTTGTATGTTTATACTTGTGTTTTCAGTATTGTTTTTTTCCCCCTTCATTGGATCAATCTCTTTCTAGTACAATATTTCTCTGACAGATTGAAGGTTTACTGACAATTTTTCTTTTCCACAGCCATTCAGAAACGAGATAAGCTGAATCTGTTATAAGTAGTGGAAAATTAAGATAAGTGAATTGCAATGGAACAGCTTTACTGATTACTGCAAGAAAACTAGCTACTTGAGGATGTGTTGTGGTTTGAAGAGTTAATCATCTCAAAAGAAAGCAGGGAAGGAAGAGGAAGAAACCCAGTGGAGATAGGGGAAACTAATATATTAAGAGGAATGTGAGATATACAGAATAATAAAGAATAATAAATGAATCAAAAATAAACTGGAGGAAAGAGTCAGACTAAGTGCTGGTTGTCATGCCCTCACCAACTGGTGTCCTAGAAAAGAGAACTTCCTTCTCACTCAAAATCAGGAGATCACATCTCCCAGGGCTGGAGCTTGTATAAAGTAGCTGAGTCTGCTAGAAGCAAAGCACACGGGAATTGCACCCACCACTGATCTTAAGCATCAGGCAGCCTGCCATATCATACCATGATATGGAATACTGACAAAACCAGGACAGGATGGTTTTTTTGTTTTGTTTTTTATATATATTCTTCTCTTTTTTTCCTGACATAATTTTTTAAATGTTTCCTTCAAAAGACATCTTCTGAGAAACTCATCTGGCCAAACACAGGAAATAAGACTTTGGACAAACTGCATTTCTCTTGAAATAAGTGTCAGTCTATTGCTGCATCATGCTGGTGTCTGGAGAAATAGGTTCCCATTGATTAATACCAGCACTATTTTATTCTGGGTCCTTAGTTTGGACATCTAATTGTTGTTAAGCATGACACTTCCTCACCAGTGGCTGTTCAAAAAAGAGCAGCAGTAAGCCACCTGATAGCTCTGCAGTGCATATCTATTGATGGTGACAATATATGAATCCATCTTTCTTCTGCCCCTAAATGTATACTAGATAACTTTGTGTTGTCACATGTGGTTGTTACATACGATCAATTGTTTCTTAAAGAAAGAAGTGATGCTTGTATGACTGGATATGTATTTTGATGTTGAATATTTGTTACTGAAGCAACAGATCTTTTGATGTACAGCAGCTATTCCTCATTCCATTAGAAAGTCTTTGCTGGCAGTTATGTTTACTGTATGCGTAATACTTAAAATCGTAAACAACCTAAGTTTTTGTCTGTTTAATTTAAAGTAGTTGTATTATATTTACCACTATAGAATTTTGAACACACGAGCTATCTTTAATAATAGTACTCTTACTTTGCAGAAGCCTGACTGTCTTGTTCCAGTGTCTTCATAGCCTTATTAGAGTTCTCCCACCAAGCTGTGATGTAAAACTCCTGAAATCTGGAAGTAAAGCTGCACTTACTGAGCAGTTAGTACTGGCTTTGGAAAAAGAAATGTTCACCTCAAGGAGTTTCCTCTCCTCAAAAGAAGGTAAAGCTGAAAACAACATGACAAGGTGGAATGTACCTGGCAAGAAAATCAGTGATCCTCCCATGGCTTCTTTACTGGACACTGAGGCTGGTGTTCAGCAATTCAGAGAGAGGCTTCAAAATGAAAAGGAACAGTTTGTACTAAGTATGAATGAAACAATGGATGGTACCCTTTACAAGGAAGTGGCTTTGAAAGTAGCAGAAGCTCAACTCAGTTCTGATATGATTGTGTGGAGACTGGGCAATTCCTAGAAATGTACCTAAATTTATTTTGAATACAATTTTAATAAAATTGTAATATAAAATATTTATATTCTCATATATATTTATGTCATTTACTTTATAGCTCAGGTGTTTGTAGAGATAACAGTATTTTGGTTGATGACTTCAATCTGATTCAGGAACATATTAAAAGTAAAAGTCATTATTTGGTTACAGTTTTCTGAAACATGTTTTAAGGTACTTTTCTAATAAATATTATTTGAAAGTTATAATTCTTGATCTTTAAATGAAATAGGAAGAAGTAAGTATGGATTGTTTAAAATAGTCCTATTAAATTTCTACTGGAACTATTAAACCAGACTATGCTAAGTTTGTTTATTTTAAGTCTTAAGACTAAGCTACAGGAAGCTAAGCAATTTTAATTCATAATTTGATTATGAGGTTTGATAATTTCAAAGCAGCAGCCTATTTTCATGATATATAATGCCTTTTAAATATCTTTTTCCATATCTACACACCATTTGTCAAATCTGAGGGAGAAAGCTCTGGCTGTACTTTGCAGCCCATTTTTGAAGAGGCCACCCTTGGATTTGAGATATTTTGGAGTATGCACTGGGGCTGGGGAAACTAGATTAAGCCTTTTACAAAATCCATGAACTCTTGAACATTCATCCTTGTGATCATGGATGTTATTGGGCTTTTAAATTGTTGAGGTCCATCCTTGCTGACAAGACCATGGAAAGGCTAATTTGCTTAGTAAATCTTGGACAAAGCTCTCTTTCCTTGGAATTTAACCCAGCTTCTCTGAGTTCCCAGTTCCCTGAGTTATAAATGTTTGTCTGTTGATATGAGCTGCTCAGTACTTTAGACCTATTCTCCACTACTGTAAGTAATGAGAAACTCCTTGCCTGTAACGCTTTACTTCTGCCTAGAAGAAAATAGTATGTGTGTATCCCAGAAGAGAGCTGCTTGTGATCTTGCATGTACTTCTTGTTATGATAGTTGCTTTTTTATCTTTTTCTTTTTCCCTATCATAGGTATATATATATTTTTTTCTTAGCTTTGCAAGTGACAGAAGGCTTGGAAAATCACAAATCATAACACTTTGTTTCCTTTTATCTCTGCTTTATGCAAGCAAAATTGTAGTGTTTGTCACCTTTTGTTCAAAAGTTGTCAGTTTGCTGCAAACAAGGTTTTAATAGTTAACAGCTTCAGCATGTACTCTGGCAGTGCGTGTTTGGCTTGAAGAATGAAAGCTCTATTGATTCAGAAGAACAATCCTTGGTTTTTTGGTTTTTGTTTTCGTTTTATTTATTTATTTTGTCAATAGTTCCCATCGTGGTTTAACCCAGAAGGCAGCTAAGCACAACAGAGCACTTCATTTACTCCCACCCAGTGGGGGTATTGGGTGCACATAATTTTTTTAAGTGTAACAAGTGGATTGAGATAATGACAGTAAGACAGAAAATAAAGGGAAAATATTAGTAATGGTAACAAGACGGGTAGATATGCAAAACAAGTGATGCACTCATCTCCTGATGACTTATGCCCAACCAGTTCCCAGGCAGTGGCAGTCCCTGCAGGCAACCCCTCCTCTTATTGTTCTGCTTGATGTCAAACGATATGAGATGTCCCTCTGGCCAATTTTGGGTCACGTCTTCTGGTTTTGTTCCCTCCCTACTTTTGCTCACCTTCACCCCACTCACTTGCAGTGCAATGCAAGAAGCTGAAATGTGCCTGAATTAGCATAAGTTATAAGCAGTTATGGGAAGAAATCTTGAAACCTTATCTTGCAGTTAAAGGAAATACATTGGTAAACCAGCTGAGAAGAGACTTTCAGAGCAATAAAATTATTATTCATCTCAAGGTACTTAAAGGAGTTTTTGCAAAGTTGTGGAAACAGTTTGGCCATTGATTATTTTAGGAGGAAGCAAGTTGTCTATAGTAGCATTGGTGTGCATGTCTCTCTAAAGGGAAATTCTCATTTGTATTTCCATGCATTACTTGGCAGAACTAGCAGAGTTGACAAAATGAAGAGAAGCTGCTACATACAGAAGTTGCCAGTTTGTAATTCCATGGGCTTGGTAGCTATTGTTATTTAAAAGCAGCACGTAGTTAAATCACATAATTACATGATTCTTCCTTTGCCAGATAATAACCTATACAACAACATGTTTCTGCTAATGAGTGCTTCCAGAGGCGTGAATGCTGATTTTGGATCATGAGATGAAGTCATCGTAAGCTTTCCTAAGAGAGCCCTAAGATTCCTGGGAGTAGTTTCCCAACTCTCTAGTAATAACACTGCACAACTTCCTTTGGAAGTGTTGTAATGGATAAATGTAATGTATATACATGAGAGATACCTCAACATCCCAAAATCTAAATATCTGCTAGAAATGCCTGGAAGGTTTCTGCTGGTTAACTTTTGGGTCAGGAACCATGCAAAGAAGTACAGCTTTTCTGAGCAAAATTGTGCCAAGTTCTCTAGCATCTTCTCATGAAGTGGCAGCAATGGGAACATTTTTTTTTAGAAATATTTGATTTCCTAAACTAGAGGTGTTGGAATTCTGTTTCTCTAGTGTGATGATTAATATCTGGACATGTTCTGCTGAAACGTAAAATCCAAATTGCGCTAAGAGAATCACTTAGGTTGGCTCCCTATGTTTCTAGCTCATTTTCTGGATTTCTGTATTATGATAACTATTCACACAATGCTTGTGCTTCCACAGAATTACTCAGCAGAAGCAACTACTGGGAGGATAGTCTATAAGACCCTTAGAGCTCAGGCTTTGTGATAGGTAGTTCAGGAAGTCTCTCAAAGGACCCTTTGCTACCAGGTGCACATATCTATCCCTGCAGTGTTTTTGTCTTTGTGTTTTTTACTCTTCGTTAGCAACCACTAACTTCTTGTGCAACGTCCAAGTTATGCAACGTGTTGTTGATACAAGTCTGGGTAGTAACTGTGTGCACCAACAGACTTCTGATTTTGTTAGTTTATTTTATTTTTTTCCACATATAAACTTTTGGCAAGATCACCAAATTGTGCTCAGATACAACTTGTCTTGACCCCCCGAAAGTCTAGTAAAAGTAGTTTTTATTTTCTGGAAACCATCAAGCATCAGTGTTTTCTACCAGGTATCTGTAGTTCTCTTTCTTATCAGGGCTGTGGTCAACATGAAATGCTCACTAATAACTATTTGAAGAGGCTTGATGTGAAAGGGAATCTTTGTACAGAAAATATGAGCTTTCACGCCTGATAGAACACTTAGGTCTGTCTTATCACTAAAGTCGGCATGACTTAAGGCTGTAAGACAAGGCGTTGTGTGTCAAGGGACTGTTTTCCTAGCCAAGCTGGCATAATAAATAAAATTAATTGTTATAGCAATTTTCTCCGTTGTTCGCAGACCTCTCAGCCAGGGGAAATGTGTCTGCTCTAGAGTAATCTCTGTTGGATAGTAATATTTCCTTTTTAAGTGGGTGTGTGTATACATACGCATTTTATGTCAACCAAAAGGCTGCTGGATTTGTTTTTGTGGTAATGAGAGCTAAGCCTTCTCTCTCAGCTAAGAACTAATTGTTTTCCCACAGCTTTTGAAAATTTGGAAACTGTGACAGTCTTATGACTGTTCTGAATCATGCTGACTGTGCTAAGACGGCAAAATAATAATGCTAGCCTGCTTATCCATGACTGAGTTAGTCATTAAAGGCTATTAACAAAGATGATGGGGTCAGCACAAGCAGTATCCAAATAATGGTAGTTTTCTTCTCCGCTCTTCCCTACTTTGCTGGGAGAACTGAAGTTTGAGAGTAGAAGGTAAGTGTCAGTCAATGCAAGGATAAAGGCATGAGTGTTTGGTCGTTGTTTTGGTGTGTATATGTATATATGTGTGTGTATGCATCTGGAGTTTTTTTGTTTATTTTTACAATACTCTCTATGTCTGTGTATTTTAGGCATGCCCTTAGGTGGGAACAAGGTGATCATATTGGATCAGTAGATGTTTCTACCTAAGACAAAGGCTGTATCAAATACTCCCAGGGGAAAGGCAAATGAGTAGGTGGTTTAATACCGCCCTTTAATTATTGCTTCAAGAAGGTGATGCTACTTTGGTATTTTTTGTGACCTTAGGTTTCTAGTACGTGACAACCCTTTGGTGCATTGAGAAATTCATGATTCACAGGTGCATGATGGCAACTGATACTTATAACTAGGTTAGGCTAAAGGGTTAGGTCTGCATTAGTGCAGCTGTGGCTTGAAATCCCACATTCACAAACCCCTGTTGCTTAACTGTGGTATTTAGGTCAGGTCTTCAGCTTAGTAAAGATGTCTCAGGTTAACTAATTCTTCTCCTCGTTGTCTAAGTGAGGTGGTGAATCATCCACCCAGCTGCAATCCTTACCTATGCAGAGAGGTATAAAGAAAAGTGCTTTGTAATGAGTCCTTCAGAACTGTGTGTGCTGCCTCTGTACCTGCCCCCTTCTCTATACCCAGAGCCCCAGTTACAATTTTGAGCTGAATGTATGATGTCTTTTATAATCCAGCCTTTGAAACATTCTCAAGTACAAGGAGAAAAACAGAAGCTGCAGTATCTCCCAAAATGTCTGGATGGTGAGACTCTGCTGTTTCTGCACAGTCTGTACTGTTCTTTCCCTACAGGCTCTACCGACAGGTTACTGTGACAGCCTTCCTTCTTCCCTTTCCCTTTTACTCCAATGGTTAAATGCCGAGGACTGAAAAAATGGCAGTCACTTTTGAAATGCTAAAATCAACTTTGCATAGCTTTGCTATGTCAGGAGCAAGTATATTCTCTTTCCCAAAGGATGTGACTTGCTATGTCAGATAACCTACAGATAAAGGTCATGTCCCCTGTGCAAAGCGCACCTTGATAAAGCTTTCAGGTGCCTGGTACGCTAAAGCAAGAAATACTATAACACATAATAAACCACATCTCTGACACCCCCAGCAGAATGCTTGAGGACAGACTGTAAGTTGTTGTGGTTTTTTTTAATAAGCTTTCTTTAATTAATGTTCATTTTTAATTCAAGATCTACTTACTGGCTGTGGATTTCAATACTATCAATAATCATTTAAAGACTTCACTTTAATTTTACTTTTTAATCTCATTTAAGAAAATTCAGCAGTCATTAGATATG
Organism: Coturnix japonica; assembly: GCF_054131305.1. NCBI lineage: Eukaryota > Metazoa > Chordata > Aves > Galliformes > Phasianidae > Coturnix > Coturnix japonica. Next base: position 112,206,292 of record NC_140663.1, read on the forward strand.
CTGCTGTACTACAGCTTTTTAAACTTGAGTTCTAATGCAAATTTCTAATATATATGTTTTGTAGAAATCCAAGGAGGAATGAATTTTAGGGAGTTTTTGTTTGTTTTGTTTTGTTCCTTAGCAGAATCGTTTAGGTGTGACCTAATGCAGAAAAGGTACACAGGCTTCTTTAACCATCCTAAACCAGATGAGTAAGAGGAAATTGCAACAGAGAAATCAGAGGAAGTCATGTGACATTGTAGGTATGGATTTGTTTTTTCAGTGCAGTGGGAAGAGAGAATAACAGAGATAGTCAAACCAGTCCAGTACTTTTCACTGCTGGTCAGCTTTTTCAAACACATAGTTTCGTCACCATGAACAGCTGTTGGATTTGAAGAGACCTCGAACTTTCATGCTAAAACAGTCTAAGAGTAAGAATAGATACATATTTCATAGAACCACCTGTGCTGTAAGAGACCACCTTCAAGATGACCAAGTCTAACCATGAACCTGATTTGTGATCACATTCATTAGATTATGTTCTTCCCCATACTTGTCAGTGTAATGCCCACGTTGTATGAAAGTGTTGTCTTTCACCATCTCATCAAAAGACTGTCTCTGTATTAATGACATGATGATGAACACAAAAGTCATCCTCTGAATATCAGTGATTGCCACCCCTGCAGGGGACTTGTAGAAAGCCCAAATCACAGTTTCCAGGGGAGGAAAATCATCTGTTTTTTAACACTGTTGATTATTATGGGATTATTCTGGAATATTTTTCCCTAGTGACATCCTTAAATTTCTTAAAGTACAAGACCCATATTTAGCTACTTAAATACATCATTTCAATCGTGTTTCATTAACTAAAACACAGATTTAAAACTTGTTTACTCCATGTGTTTTTGACTTGCGCACTGTGACATAATTTACCTGCCTCTTATCCTAGGGAGTGCTTGTGTAGATTAATAAAGAACCATTAATATTCCTGAGGTCATATCTTTGTCATTCCATCTCTCTGATGAACTAACCAAATTATTTCAGTGCAAAGTACCTCACTACTATGCAATACTTTCTTGGTAAGCTTGTGGTATTTTTACACTTTATTGCTGAGGTGGTTTATCTGTGAAAGAAATTGCTGATTTAAGGTTTCTCCCCTTTTGGGGGGTTGAACAATGAAATAGAATTGGCAGAAATAATCAGAAAAGATGAATCAATGATCCCTGTATATTGTATTTCCCCCAAATTTGAATATATTCTCTTCTGAAGTTATAACTAAACGATCCACTGAAATACCATAAACAGTATGAGGAGAGGAGAAGGAGAGGAGAAGGAGAGGAGAAGGAGAGGAGAAGGAGAGGAGAAGGAGAGGAGAAGGAGAGGAGAAGGAGAGGAGAAGGAGAGGAGAAGGAGAGGAGAAGGAGAGGAGAAGGAGAGGAGAAGGAGAGGAGAAGGAGAGGAGAAAGAAGGAGAGGAGAAGGAGAGGAGAAAGAAGGAGAGGAGAAAGAAGGAGAGGAGAAGGAGAGGAGAAAGAAGGAGAGGAGAAAGAAGGAGAGGAGAAGGAGAGGAGAAGGAGAGGAGAAGGAGAGGAGAAGGAGAGGAGAAGGAGAGGAGAAGGAGAGGAGAAGGAGAGGAGAAGGAGAGGAGAAGGAGAGGAGAAGGAGAGGAGAAGGAGAGGAGAAGGAGAGGAGAAGGAGAGGAGAAGGAGAGGAGAAGGAGAGGAGAAGGAGAGGAGAGGAGAGGAGAGGAGAGGAGAGGAGAGGAGAGGAGAGGAGAGGAGAGGAGAGGAGAAGGAGGCTTGCAGGAGGAATAAATCCTTACTCCATTTTCCTAACAAAGAGAGATGAATTTTCCTAAATGAGTGTATTTTCTGGATAAATTGATTTAAATCCTGGCCTCATTCAAGAAATCTTTCTGAAGGCTTCTAGGCTCTGGACACCAACAAACTGATTTAGTGTTTGCTTTTGGTTTCGTCTCAGTGCTGGAGCCCAGATCCTGAAATATTCTATCCCTGCACTTAGTCTTTTTTTAGCTGTTAGCATAATTTTTTAACAGATACATCTAGGTTTAACTTCACAGACTGAAGGCAGAGAATAATAAATTGGCAATATATTCAGGCCTGTATTTATTTTGCAGTTAACTATTGTTTGTTTCTGAGTCTCTGTTCTTACTCTTTTATTTACACAGGCAACAGACATGATGCTTCAATTTTATTTGAAATTGTTTGTACTAAAGCTGGCCAATAATTTGCCCATTGTGAACAATGAAACAGCACATCTTATTGAAGTAATTGCTAACAATATTTTTGACTGTAAATCTTCATGTCAAAGCGCACACTTTGAGGGATGAATGAACAAACACTGGAATACACGTGCTCTGAGTATCAAGTTTAAGAAAGCCAGGCTTCAGCGATGAGCTATGAGAAATCATTAAGGATAACATCATTCTTTTTTCAAGGTGTAGTAGAAATCATATTTCCTTTTAAGTTCTAGTTCTTTTTACATCATAACAAAGGAATAAAGATAGTCTCAGAAGTTCATATTTCTAGCTTTTAACATGTTTGAGAGACATAAAGAACAACTTAAATCAAAAGCTAAATTGACCTTACTGATACTTGACTAAATGTTTCCAAAAATAACTATTCAGTTGTTTTGAGTGGGCCATCAAAACATAAGAAGCTTTACAGCTATCACCCTCCTACTCAAAGACTCTCCAACCTCACTGTGACAGGTGCTATTATATGGAAAAGTGATATCAGTACAACTAAATTAGTTAAGCTGTTTCTCTTACGAGTTTGAAAGCTATACAGGGCAGGAGGACTAGATTGCCAGTGAGACAGATACAGCCGCTCTGAGATGGTGGAGTTCTCTGGGCTGATTCTGGTGAGTTGTGAGAATACACTGTAGGAAGTGCTTGCTTTCTTTGACATGCTCTTTTGTATGTCCCTGTGGTCTCTTGAGGTTAGTAATGTTAGCAAAAAGATAATTCATTTATCTTAAGAAGTTTCTACAAGATAACCTATCCTGATACAATGCTTCAAAGGTATGTGCTAAACAACATTTTTATCTTATCGCTTCCTGAGGGGAAAAAAAATAAGAAAAAAAAAGTGTCTGCTGTTCTTATGCATCTAAATAGGCTTTATCTTTTCCCCTGTCAGTTTACAAGTCTTATCCTTATTGCCTTATTGCAGGTGGCGTGCATTGATTTACATCACCTTTGTGCTGAAATCCCTTATCAATCTGTTCTGAATCTGAGCAAATCTTATCTTGTAAACTGTACTGAGCTTCTGTTTGAACCATACTGCAATTACAAAACCATTTACAAATTTGTATTTGCCAGAGGAAGGGAAAAAATAAAGGCAGGTTTGACTTTACTCTGCTTGTATTAAAACTGCATGGAGAGTTTTGAAGATGAGAGTATTTATCAGTGGTGTAGATAAAGGTGATTTGATCTCACAAAAATGAAGCTAAAAGTACAAATTCCAGAAGAGTCAATGTGAAGCTATGACCTCAGACAGAGGGGTGGAGAGGCTGGCTGGACTGGGACTTCATTAGCCCACACCTATTTGAACCCCATGCCCTGGAAGACCCTCCTGATGATGCAGGACTCAGCTGTGCTTTGTAGGCCCCAGGCTGCACAGGCCTCAGGTCCTTCCATGTCCCAGCCTGGAAAGAACTGGCCACCAGCAGCTACGTGTAGTACTGAAATGAGAGCACAGTTGTGTTTTTTCCAGCATGAAGTGACAGTCAATCCCAACAGTGCTGCTGGTGAGTGGATGTGGTTGGCCAACCGAAGAGTAAACATAGATGGAGGGGACAATTTCTATCCCTTCGGCTGGAGCTTGGCAGTGTATATGACAATGAAGGTGCAGGTGAGGAGTTATTTGCAGTGAATGGATTAATGCCTTATTCTTGAGAAGCTGTCTCACCTTTAGAGGTATCGGTTCCTGTTTTTTTCTAGTGGTCTCTCTGAAGAAAGCCAGTGTGAAGGACACAAAGCAGAATGCAGCAAGCTACTGCAACTCTACCCCTACATCAGCAGTTCATGTTTCTGGTCCTTGTGAGCCTTCACAAGTTGGAATGTCAAATGAGGCAGAGGAAATAAATTCCTCAGTGAAAATTAGTAACTTGACCTGGACTTCTTCTGAGAAACTGCCTCCTCATCAGATATAAATTGTGCTCTTTTATAATGCATGCATTGTGGAGATGAGACTTCTGATGGAATCCACCTGGAGTTATCTCTCTAAGCACACAAATGAAGTTGAGTACTTGTTCAGGTGAATAAATACCTTATGAATTATTTTACTTCACACATTAGTTCATCTATTTGTTTCAGATACTTTTGCAATTGGTAGGAAAGGGAGGATCTCTACAGCCACATGTCAACGAATGACTGTATGGAGAAACAACTGGTGGGAGCTCGGCACTTTGATGTCTCTGCTGGTACTTTTCTGCTTAGCAATATTCAAGAGCCTCCCATATTAGAGATGGAGGATGGGCTCAGCGTGTTTGTGTGTTCATTTATTTCCCTCACAGCATTTTATTTACCTAGTCCTTTTCCTCTTCTGTTTCAAAATATCATTATAAAGCATGCTTTTGTGTGTGCGTTATGAACTGTAAACTTTGCTAATCTTGCATTTAAACCAAAAATCTCATAGCCCAGATTTTTTTTTTTTTTTTTTTTTTTTTTTTTGCAGAGATTTATATAAAAGAAGAGAGGAGAGGGACTTGCTACCCTGCTGATACCTAGCTAATATAGCCTATCTTCTCTGATCTTGCTGGATTTTGTAACATTTCTGCAAGACTGATAATTACTATTCTCTCAATAATAAGCTCAATCAGAGATCAGTCCTGAGACTTTGTATTATCATGTACCATGCAGAAATCTTTAAGGTATTTTAATGACATATTTTGTAGAATAGAACTTTTTAGAACCTATACTGAGCGTCCACCCACATCCTCATTTCTGCCACCGAATTCGTGCTTACATCTCATTACGCTGTATAAAATGCAATACTACATTTCGTTTCATGTCCAAAATTGTACTCTTCCACCATGGCCAAATGCCACCTAGTGGTTAAAGTAGGGATTGCAAGTAATCACAATTTTGTGGAACATGCAAGAAAACACCTGTTAGAACAATTCTTAAAGAGATCAAATTCATCATTGTGATTTGAGAAGTCTGTTATAAAAGTCTTATCTATACTAACTATAAGTTAATCAATCTTTAATTCCCTAATTGTAGCACTATGCAGTTACAAAGAATCAGTTAATAGTGATAAGATGCATTTTCCTAAAGACAACATTTCTCATTCAGTGTTGACAACTGCTTATATAGTGAGCATTTTTCAGGCTATCCAACTGGCTAGCATGTTATGTCTGTTTTGCTCCTTCCACAAGTCACATTTTGCCGCTCCTGAATAGCCACACCAAATACTTTCATGAGAGATCATGACATTTCTGTTTCTGTATTTCTTGTTTATTTTTTGTGTTTTAAAAATACTCGCTTTTTCCTAATGTTGGGCAATCTTTTTGCAGAAGAATGCAGAACCTGTTTTACAGAGATGAATTTCTTTACTTTCTCTGGTATGATTTCATACCAACATCTCTCCTTTCACAGGCTACCGCACCATTAAGCTCTGCACATTCATAGCTGGTTATCTACTACCTGATGATACTCAGAGTCTAGGATTATCTCCCACAGGGCTTACCCCATGGTTGTGGCATCTGCCTTCACAGAGAGCAGTATGAGAGCCTACCAGGCCTGCAAGATGCTGGATCACGTTAGGGAGCAGTGCCTATCAGCATGCCATGTTGAGGAGGTAGATAATGTAACTTTTCCTCCCATACATATCATCCTATGACACTTTCCTGGTCACAACTTAATGCTTGCCTTGACCTAGCCTGAAATGCAAATTTAATGTGCTCTGCATGACTGATGCAACACTAGAAAATCCAGTGCCTCACCAGGCATAAAATATCATCCTTAACCTTGGCTTTGCATGAGATTCATTTATGTGAACTGTACCTAGTTAAACTTGCATCTTTGCTTGCTTGGTCGCTCTCAATGCATCACAGTTCCTGATGTAATTTCCTGTCACTCTGCACTCATTTCTCTTGTGCTGACCCACAGAAATTTGTCAAGAAAGCGAATTGTTCATCCACCTTTTTATGAAATCGAGCTCTGAATGGTAAAAATCATAAACAAAAATAATGGCTTCTGAAAATAATCCAATACTCAGAATGCAACAGATGGTCTCCAGACACAAAAGAAAAGAGTGCCTGACCTGAAAGTCATAAGCTCCTCAGTAGAAGAAAACATGGCTTTCAAGAGAGAAATACATGATTGTTCAAGAAAATTTTTTACATTTACACAATTATATTCACATGGAAAAACAACAACAACAGCAGCAAAAAACAAGCTGTTGTGACTAAATGCTTTTATACAATATTCTCTGTTACCAGTGGAATTTCAGGAGGAAATGTTTTAGCCTTTCATTTTAGTGATGTCAATGCACTGGAGCAGAAACAGAAAATTTGTTAAAGCTGATCAGTATAGTGTATGTGTATTTACCTGTTCTTTCTGTTTTTTGCCAACATTTTGTTATTTTATTTTATTTTTTTATTATTATTTTTACTTTGAGGACATCTGTGCAGAAGACTGAAATGCCGTATTTTGATTTAAACTGCTGGAATGCAGGTATACCCTTAAACAATTCAGTAAAAAGTTTAAGAAGGAAAAACAATCCTTTTGAAAAGACTCATTCGTAATTTATAATGGAGCCCATCTCACCCAATAGATTTGTAAGCTGATAATTAGCCAGAAAAAGGAAGGTCCATCATTCGGTAATTTGATGAGTAAAGGCTGCCAACCAAAATCTCTTGGCACGGCATGTCAACCTGCAGAGCTTACTACAGATGGCATGACAGTGCCTGACCATCTGATTAAGTCAGGAGGTGCTGATGAAAAAGCAGTATGAGCTCCAGACAATATTTTCTAATTCTTCAAAAGCTTCAGAAATGAACAGTAGAATCTCCACATCCTTCACCATGAATTTCAGGAGAGGGAGAGAAACTCAGTCCCAGGTCAGTGTTAGAAGTATAACACAGCATAAAACAACAAAATTACATATGTATTATTTAACGCCATTACTGGAGAGGATGAAGTGGTGAGGAAAAAAGCTACTATAAGAGGATGAAGTGTAATCCCAGAGCATTTATAATATCCATCTTCCCTGTGGCACAAACTGGCACACATACAGCTAGCTGTTATTTCTTGCAATTTGTACAATTCAAAGCTGTTTTTCACCCCTTCTTAAAAGGCCTACCCAGCGGTCTTTACTCAAAGGAAAACTGTAAATGATAGCTACTGCATGTTGGATCTCCATTCACCCAATAAAACACAGCTGAGCTGTGTGATGAAAATCGCAGTTTTCCAAGTCTGTTTAGCAGTGCTGTGGGCATTGCAGATGCTACAGCTTTATGGAGTTACAGGGTACCACATGTGTGCATAAACACCGATTGGATAGAAATAAATAGTGATAAAGAAGTGCATTTTTTCTCTTTCCAAACAAAGCCACACCAAACCGTGCTCTGGGCTTCATTCAGCCATTTACCTCAGGGTGAATACTTGCTCTTAAACCAAGACGAACTGCTGTGAGCTTACTCCAGGCAAGACAGTAAAATCATCAAAATCAGCCACCCTGGCCATAGACAAACACAGTTGGTGAGCTGCTGGCTGCATCAGTCTGGAAAAGCAAAGCTGTTTGGCTTCCAGGGCCAGCTTCTCCTTCTGGGAAGGAGGCAGTGAGGGGATTTGTCTGTTATTAACCTCATCCAACAGTAAAATGGAGGTGTGGGTTGATATACCAAACCCAGACACCTCGTACTGCGAAAAGCCTCAACCTAGTCAACTCCCCAGCACAACTTGCAACAAGAGGATGGTGACCTATCACATTTAACACACCATACATGCCTTTTCCAGACAGACCGCAAGGAAGATAGATGTCAGATATCTTGAGTTAGAAAGGATGTACAAGGAACATCAGGTCCAACTCCAGTATTTTCCAAACCAGGAAAAATAAGTAATAGTCAGCAACCTAACCGAAGAATTAGAGACCTGAAGTCAGTACGATATTCAAACTATGGGCTGTGTTGCCACAGGAGCTGATAGCTGCCAAAGGACATGAGAGGTATGTCAAAAATGCTTTTTCTGCAGTTCTCAGGATGAACCCCAGTGAAAAATGGAGGACTTGGCAGCTGACAACTCTTGTGGATGTTGTTGTTGTTGAAAGGTACGAATTATGTCTGTTGTTTGTGTTCCATGGAGTTTCCTACAAGGGGGCTATCAGCAAAATGTTCACCTGCTGAATGCCATAATGATCTGTAAATATGATTATCTTATGAGTTTCCGTTTTCTTTCATTTGGAAAAGAGTATATCAAGAAGAGACTTTTTTTTTTAATTATTATTTATTTATTTAAGATTTATTTCAAGGTAATTGAGACTAATGTTTCAGTGAATAGAAAAAATATTTCTTGTTTTCCTGCTGCCAGCACATATGGGACACACATGACTGCTGCAGTGACACCATCTGTTCTGAATTAAATTTAATGCGTGTTTCATACATGCAGAAGGAAATGATGCACTGACTATATTATTTGGCAGAGCTCATGAACCATCACTTTAGCTATGCTTTAAGATATTTTTGGGCTTTAGAGATAGCTTAATTATAAAGGTTAGGAGTAGTTCCACAGGCAGGATTAAAATGAATTCAAACTTAAATCTAAGGTTCTATTTCTTAGTATGTACCTTTCCCAGATGACACCAATTGCATTTTCTAAGGCTTTACAAATTAAACACACTGATTAGAAATTAAAATTAATTCATATTAGTATGCCAGAGCACATAACATCCAATGTAAAAATTCTTTTTGCTGCCCTTTATCTCCCTGGTGGAAACACGTGGAGCTGTATCTTTTGCTTTCTACAAAGCAGCAACATTATGAAAGTGCTCCTTCTTCTTCCACTTCCCTGACAATACCATTTTAATCAGAAAACAGGAAGGCTGTGAGCTATACAAGCACTGCCACATTACCTGATCTCTTATGTATGGAATCAGTGCCCTTGTTGGAGGGACTGTAAAGAATGGTGCTATTTGTGAGCACAGTGCAAAGGCTCTAGGAAGTTTAGAAGGAACTTTAAGAAGAAGTTTTTCACTCAGAGGGTGATGATGCACTGGAACAGGTTGTCCAAGGAGGTTATGGATGCCCCATCCTTAGAGGCATTCAAGGCCAGGTTGGATATGGTTCTAGGCAGCCTGGTCTGCTGGTTGGCGACCCTGCCCATGGCAGAGGGGTTGACACTAGATGACCCTTGTGGTCCTTTCCAACCCAGGCCATTCTATGATACTATGATTCCAATACACATCAAATCTGCAGAAGCTTTCTGGAGGAGGTATTTTCCTGTGTTGCATGTCCTTTGGAAGGAGCAATAACCACTTGCAGTAATAGAAATGGTGGTTAACTGTTTTCCTCAAATATCTGTTTCTTCTCTCAGCAGAGATGAGGCCATAGAGCTCCAAATGTTGGCCATCTCCAGGAGCACATGTCTGCTGCCATTTCTGACTCATGAGTATAGAAAACCTCTGTAAGAGCTTGGATGTACCACCAGCACTTGGCATGCAGCAGATAAACTTGTGAAAGAAAAACCTGCTAATGTCAATAGTGATGACAGCAAATCAGTCCTCTGTGTCTGCATAGGGCTGAAATCAAAGATAAATCTACAAGAAGAGACTTCTATGGTGATGCCACTTCTGCATCACCTTGTGGCCTTTTGTTGGTTGCCAGGAGCCTCGACAATTATTCCAAACACAAGAAATTAAAGGTTCACTCTTCTAAAAAAAAAGCAGATTTTTGTTGGAAGGTAATTTTCAAATGTAGAAATATTAAGGATAAAAATGGATGTTGATCAGAAACATTATTTTGAAAATCTTAAGATATTTGCTGTGTGTCCTTCAGGGGGAAAGAAAAAGAGGTAGGAAAATGTGACTACAGATGTATGTGTTGTGTTCAGGAGAAGTAAGGCTTAGCAGAAGCTGCTTGTCAGGAATAGTGCTATAAAACCCATGTTGATCATGAGTTGCTCCAGGAAAACAGGCAGCTGTCTATCCAGGTAGTTTTGTGGCTCCTGCTCCTTTAGCACTGATTTGAAATGCATATAATGGTTATTTATTTTTAATGTTTTCCCCTCAAGGTGTCACTGCAGGGTAGACTTTAGGCTATTTACAAACCTCAGCTGTATGTTTTCATTCCTAAAAGCATTTGGCTCTCTTTGAAATACAACCTTAGCTACAAACACTTTGAGTAAACACCGCGTGGATTGGAGGTAATGCAGCATCTCCGAAATGGCAGTCTAACTTAAATTACTCTTTGGTTTTCCTTTTCTTCATCTTTGCATAACTCACCTGGGAAGAGGCATGAATGGCTAAGGCATCAGGTTTAAGCCCATTCAGAAGCAGCTGTCTTGCTGGTACCAGAAAAATACAGATTTGGGATACCATTCCCACCTCTGCAGTAATGCTTCTACCTGCACTAGCCTCCTATTGAAATACCTTTCTGGGAATCGTATAGTTTTCTGTGCAACACTGGAATCCAAGAGACTGTTAACACTTCATGACACTTTACCTGGCATCTTAGGTGTTGAAAGGCATACAGAACAATTCAGGCCTACTTAAAGTGCTTGCTACCTTTTTAAATAGGAATGGGGAAGGATTCTTTTTATTATTTGCTCTAAAATGGTGCAATTGTAATATCTGAAATTTGTTTATCCACTGGGGAGATAAAAAAGGTTTTTTTGATCTGTTTTCTGTTGTTTAAAAATAATAATTCCTGAAATCTTGAATTTTATATATCTTAGGGTATTTTGAACATGTACCTTACTATAACATTAGGTTGCAGTTAGCCAATGAGTTCAAGCTTCATAAGCACCACTTTTTAGTCAATCAAGCTTAAAAAATAACCACTAGATGGGCTACGGTAATTTCTCTTACTGTGACTCAGATTCAGCAGTATCACTCATCTATTTATGTATTAGTTGCAGAGATGAGTGAGTTGATGTAAGCATACAGTATAATCATAGAATCATAGAATTGAACCATTCTATTCCATTCATGGAATCATTGAATTCAACCCCCCTGCTATGCGCAGGGTCATCAACCACCAGACCAGGCTGCCCAGAGCCACATCTAGGCTGGCCTTGAATGCCTCCAGGGATGGAGCATCCACAGCCTCCTTGGGCAACATGTTCCAGTGCATCACCACCCACTGAGTGAAAAACTTCCTTCTCATATCTAAACTAAAACCTCCTCTTTCTCAGTTTAAAGACATTCCTCCTTCTCCTGTCACTATCCACCCTTGTAAACAGCCATTCCCCCTCCTGCTTGTATACTCCAAGTACTGGAAGGCTGCAATGAGGTCTCCCTGAAGCTTTCTGATCTCCAAGCCCAGTTCTCTTAAACTTTCCTCAATGGAGAGGTGCTCCGGCCCTCTGATCATCTTAGTGGCCCTCCTCTGGACCCTCTCTTAGAGCTCCATGTCCTTCCTGTGCTGGGAGCCCCAGGCCTGGACACAGTGCTCCATATGGAGCCTCACAAGAGCTAAGTATAGGGGGACAATCATCTCAATCTCCCTGCTGGCCACCCCTTTTTTAATGCAGCCCAGAACACAGTTGGCCTTCCAGGCTGCAAGCACACACTGCCAGCTCATGTCCAGCTTCTTGTCCACCAGGACTCCCAAATCCTTCTCCACAGGGCTTCTTTTAAGGAGGTCTTCCCCCAGTTTGTATAAATACCTGGGGTTGCCCCAACCCAAGTGCAGCACCCTGCACTTGGCCTTATTGATCCTCATTAGGTTTTCATGGGCCCACTTCTCCAGCCTGTCCAGGTCCCTCTGGATGGCTTCCCTTCCTTCCAGTGTATTGACTGTATTGCTTAGCTTGGTGTCATCCACACACTTGCTGAGGGTGCACGCGATGCCATCGTCTATGTCACTGATGAAGATGTTGAAAGCACCGGTCTGACCCCTGGGGGACACCGCTTATGGCCAGCCTCCACCCTGACACAGAACCATTAATCACAATCCTTTGGCTGCATCCAGCCAGCCAATTCCTAACCTATCAAACAGTTCATCCTTCAAATCCACACCTCTCCAATTTAGAGAGAAGGATGTGGTGAGGGACCATGTGAAAGGGTTTGGAGAAGTCCAAGTAGATGACATCCATCACACTTCTGCCATCCACCGAAGGAGTTAATACTTTGAATAGACATGAAAGAAGATGGATAGATCCTAATAACATTTGGGTTGATATCTTCTTGTGATGCATCCAGCCACTAGTGGTGAGTGTCTTCTTCGCAATGAGTGTCTTTTGTAAATAATGCAAAAATTGCAAGTAATTTACACTTGAAAATAATGTTCACTTCAGTCTTAGCGAATGCAAGATTACGAGCCATGGAGACATACGAATACAGGCTGATGAACCATGGACACTGGCTCATCTTAGCCTGGAGTGTTCTGTACATGTCAAGTGTAAGTATGTCTTGTAGGGATTCTGGGAGAAGATAGCTCTCCCTGATGGTCTTCATTCCACTTCTGTCTTGTAGAAGTTTTACTCCAGACTTCCTTGACTGTTCTTTTTTGTTTTGTTTTGTTTTGTTTTGTCTGTCTATTTTTTTTGCTGTCCCATCCACTTAGCCAAGTATTTAATCAAACATCCTTAAGAAGGAAAACAAGAAGCAAGGGTCAGCAAGGAGCTTCTACATTTCCTCTTCCTCCACCTTCATTTTGTCTTTTGCACTCCATCTCTTTCTTGTGACATTTTCCTGTTGCTAGCAACAACAGCGTATCAACATTGCCATTTTTACTGTCTGCAGCAGAACATCAGAGCTATCTCTCAGAAAACAGATTGGGACAACGGTGGATATTATGAAGAGATTCTGAATTGAAGCATGCCTGGCTGAAATATATAGAGAAAAGCAATTAGGGGCCATTAAGCTGAGCATCTCTACTTGTGATGCAGTTGTGATGATATTTTAAGTCAGCCTCTGCAGTATAATTAAATTCACTAACTAGATCAAGAGGATGTTATAAGGGTGATAATGCAGTCACTCAGAAGTTAGAAAATACAAGCATTTATGTTTTATCTGTGATCCAAAGCATGTGTTATGCAAGTCTCCTACTACTTTCTTTCAAATATATTTTAAGATCCCCTTCATAAAACAAAGTCTAGATCCAAAAACAGGGCTTGGAGGCTAGATGTGGGGTTGAAATCCTCTTTGTAACTATTCTAGCTTATAAGGATATGTATGATTAGTGAGAAGTTGCTCAAACCTGTGAGTTCACAGTGCTGGAAACACTGTGATACCTGAAAGGAAAGCCAATTCTCTGCTGCTGCACTCTTAAAATAACTTTATTTATTTATTTATTTTTTCCCCTGTAGGACTGGTCTATCTTGTTAAAGAAATCAGCTCCTGCCGTGTGATTTCTTTATTAATGGACCCTCATTGGGAATTTTCCCTCTGCCTTTGTCATGGATTTATCTAGATCAATCTGTGTCTATGGTAGGGGGCAGCCAGCCTATAGGCCACCCTGGCCCAAAAATGGGAAGGGAAAAGGGGAAGAGTAGGGAGATGGGAGCTGGACCCAAAAACAGAACAGAGGCAATGATCTAAGGAGGAAAGTTAATTTTACTAAATATGATATAAGAATTCAGGATAACAGAATATAATACAATATAATTGAAATTGAGGCTAATAAATCAAATAAAATGAGAAAGAGAGTGTCCGAAACCACAAGCCTTACCATGAATTGAAGGTGCATGGTTGGGGAGCACACCCATACACTGCCAGGCGGTGAGAGAGAGAGGGATCCTGTGACTTCCTTCCATGGCTTGTCTTCCTCTCTGAATGTGAAGTCTTCTGGGACATGTAATCCTTTTTTCTCTTCTGAGAAGTATCTGGAAAGTTGTCAGCCCATGGAATTGTAGTATTAACTCTTTAACTCCCTGTGCTTTACATGATGTTATGATGTGGTATAACGAAAACAAAATTATAAAACCATGAAGGCCTTTATGCATGCTGGCACCCTCCATTGCAAGTGGACTTTACAGTCATCATTTACCACTGGGATTTTGATAAATTTTGTTGCTGCCTAACAAAAGGATAGAGATGAGGAGAGAACACTTCATGGTGTGCAGAGCCTGGGGCCTGGGCTTGCCCAGTGTGTAAGTGTAGAAAGGCATCCACCATGACATCAAGGCAGTGGCTTTGTGCATGGTGTTCAGAAGAAAATAATTGCAGATTACTACTGCTGAATCCACAAAGGTTATTGTCTATACAGCAGCCAGAGATGTAATTGTTGCGTATGTTGGCATAGCAGGCTTAACCTCACTAATTCAATTATAGTAGCAAGCTCAAGCAATTCAATGACACCACAGAGCTCAATCACAGAAGCGATGACAGTGAAATTATAACCAAGGAGCCTTCATCTCCATGAAGTTACCTGGGTAGCCAAGGTCTCAGATGACTCAGACACCTTGAAGATGTCATGTGCATTATCATCATACCTGCCATCAAAAGTGTAGCTAGCTCATTTGTGTGCTAAAGTCCATTCCTTGAATTTTGTTACAGAAATAAGTAGTAGCATGCTTTAAGAGTATAGTATATCTATTTGTCTGTCCCTGGCCACATCATAGTCACAAATTAAATGTGAGCATTGATAATCAATTAGACAAATTGTGATTTAATTTCCTCAGGCACAGCTGTGCCCTATCTTAGTAAGATACAACTATGTGAAAAACATGAGGATTCCATATTATTACTTTATCAATATCACTAGAGCTAACCAGAATAAAGTCATTCCCTCTGAATTAAAACAAAAATAAGTTAAAAATATCCACTTACAAGTAGAAAAAGTCCGAACCCATGAAAACTCAATATTGCTCTGGAGAGAAAATGTGCTGTAGTTTTTTAAATAAAATTCATCTGAGTATCCTGCTCCTAGACAGCAGGGGTACAAAGTAAGGGTGTTTTTTCATTTCAGAAAATAGAGGCAGACCACTGAATTACTCAGACTCATTCAGCTCTTCAGCATTCATTAAGTTACAAATGTTGAGGTTCAGAGAACTCAGCAGTCACCTTGTAGTCTAGGATGTATAATTGCTCTATCCAATTTTATTTGCCCTGCTTAATGCAGTATGTCAATTCATGACATATTGATTCAACTTATGGAAGTAATTTTTTTTCCAGTTCATTTAAATTATAGTTTAGACTGAACATGCTTGAAGATGTCTATAAATTATGTCGGCTTTCAGTGAGACTACGTTCAAAAATACAATTCAAATAAAAAGTGCTAACCAATTTTGTTTAATTATTGATTTAAGCCTACCTTGTTTCTGGAAAATGTAATTACCAAAGTTGAATTTGGCCAGATCCGCAGACGATTATATGGATTCAAGTATTAATAGAAGGAACTGTCTCTCCTAGATCAATGATGGAAATGTATTCTTCACTAGTGGCTGTAAAGAAGTCCAGTAGTGATTCAGAGTATTTGTCCTTCTAACCATCCCCCAAAGGACAGAAAGCATTACTTACTTTCTGGACCCTTTCCAACATGGTATCTCATTGAAACATTGACTGGAGTGATGCTCTTTGAGTGAAGAAGGATCAGTTTGGATTTTAAACTGAAATGAATGTCTGCATAAGCTTGTGCTTATAAATACATTTTATACCTTCTCAACTTCACTCTTGTTGTCTTTTCCTGTTCAGGCCAACAAGAAATGAAATAGGAAAGGAGGGGTCTTCTAAGGAGGCTTTCACAATACGGTCACTCCTGGAAGCTTCTCCACCAGCCTCAAACTTGTGAAGCAGAGGATGAAGTCCCAGACACTGGCAACAGAAAGTGAGATTAACAGTTTAAACTGTGATTATTTAAATTATTATTGCTTGTTGCCCTAGAAGGGTGTGACTTCTGAGAACACCTGAGGATTCAGGTGTTTGACAAAATTTCTCCTGTTGAGTTTCCTATCAGATGACTTTGCCACACCATCAGGCTAAAAAGTTGTAAACCAAAAGTTTCTATTGCGACATTTTTGTGTTACTAAAACACAAATTCATTTGTCTTTAATGAAAACTGCAGCTCTCCTGAAGGTTAAATTTATTACTTCTAAAAAATTTAATCACTGATCAAATAAAAATCTTTTGCTGATACATTCATGAAGGACAGCATTAAATTTGTAGGAAGATTTGAAAAATTATGTTCAGCATTCTGAAATGGTTTCAGGATAACTTCGAACTCATGTTTTTGAATTATTGTAGAAATCACTGTGGTAGTCTTTGCTTTCATTACAAATCTTCAGCCTTCTTTCAATCTAACACGAACGCTGGGGGCTCTGAAAGACTTTCTTTCCTGAGTAACTTAGGTATGTTAGAAACACCCCCTCCAATAGAAGCTCTTTGTTCATTTTTTCACTGATCTGCATTGATGTGCTATTAGTGGGTTCAGAAGTGACTCAGGACAGGTGAAGAACCCGACTGTTCTCTTTGTGTTTGTCTTGCCCAGCCTTTACTAGACCCAGCACTGGGCACATCAGGAGTCTTTGGACAAGGATTTGAAGGTTGGGAAGGAGAATTAGAATGGCAGCAGATGCCAGGGCATGGGGAGTATTTGCTGATAAAAGAAGACCCGTATTGATTCATAACTGTTCAACAAAAGCAGCACTCCTTACAAAACCAAGAGGCTGAGATCTGCATGTTTGCAGGGCTTCATATTTGAGATCTTTCACTTTGAAAATCGTAACACTGAAAAACAGATTTTTATGAAGAGCTGAGATAAAGCGGATGTGATTTCTGTGGGGATTTCCCCGCAATGAAAGGAAACCCATGATACTATGCTGCTTGGTCCCAGATCAGGGAAGAGGTCTCAGCTGGTCAAGAACTCGGGTTATGTCCCGCTGTGCCCTCAGCCAAGAGGAAACAGCTTGCAGCCCATGTGGCACTCTGGGGTGAGCAGTACACACAGCATTAACATTCATCAGGACCCAATGACCTGTCAGTCCGGATTGGCAGCACCGCCTGAAACACCCCAGCATCTGCTGGGAGCATGTAGGGACAGCTTGTCACTACACTTTCTCTTTTTCTGTTGTTTTCCTGTTAAGGTGAGTTCTAAAGTCCCTTAAAAGTTGCCCACTGCAGAGTCACAAGTTGCAACCCACTGTGTACTTAGGGGCTTCACACCATTGGGAAAAGGCCAGGAATTGCTATCTGGGAGAAAAGAGATTTGGAATTACAAAACAATGACTGGGAAAAATTCCAGGTGAAAGAGTTGATCTGACTATAATACGTAAGGCTGAGATTTAGAAAAGCACTTAATAATTTGAGTGCCTCACTTCTTGTGAGAAATCTTTGAGGCCTTATGTTCAGAGAATAAGTGCTTGGCGTTTCCTGAAAATTATGTCTCCGTTAACATATTTCAAGTGGTGCATGAAGAAGGAGAGCTATTGAAAATCACTAGGCCAAGATGTTCTTCACCAACTTAAAATGGTCAGACAAAACATATTGTCACGCTGAGACACAGCTCTTCTTCAAGGATTTTGAACATTTTTTCTCTTTCTCTAAAGGAGTGATTAAATAACGATGTATCTGAAATCTTACACTGCACTTCAGTTGTGTCATGAAAGATGGAATTCCTATTTGATATTAATGGAGCAGGTGAAACGTGAAATGATATTTCTTTAATCTTTAATGAAATTTCTGGTTTTAGCATTTAGCTCGTCTGTTCAGTGACACAGAAGAGCTAATAATATCACTGTTTTTGAAGGATTTATTCACTACAGGCAGCCTGATTTTCTGAATCTGTAGGAGGCTGCTTAGGTGCTCCAATGATGCATGAAAATAATAATAAAAAAAAATCCTGTGTCCTTGAAGCCTAGTGAGTAGAATTGGAAAGGTATAATTAAGAAAGAAAAAATCTTGCAGTAAGCCACCACCCTGTAACAGCAACGCAGTAGTTCAGGAAATAACAGTTCTCCAGGAATTAACAGGAGCAATGGCTTCTCAAAGAGCTCTATAACTTGGATAAACACCTATACATTCAACAATAAAATGGTGAAGGGTGCTCTCTGTAGCATACTGTTTCTTTGCTAAACTACATCACTGATTTGAAATTGAACAGTTGTTTTTGTAAAGCACCACAAAATGAGAAATGTTACTAATAAAGCTGCAAAATATGGGAGGAGGAACTAAACTTATCTCGTGAGAGGCAGGACAGATAGGTGAGAAAATACTGCGCACCACCAAAAGCTTTCTTTCAATTTGTTAGTTGATGCCTGCCTCTTTATTGCATCTCCAGGTCCTGGTTGTTCTTCCATTAAGAAAAGCCATTTGGCTGAAGAGCAAGATGGTGAAGTAGAAGCAAGAGAATATCCTCTGGTAATACAGGAAGCTCTCATGGCTATACAGACTGAATCCTCACCATGAACAGCTTTGAGGAGTGAGAGAGCAATTGAGGCAGAGAAATATGGACACAGTCTCCCATGAGTTCAGGGAGTCTCCATAGACTCTTTTAAAGCTCCATATTCTCTGATATACACCCAGTGTACCTTCTCCAGTACAGCCTCTTCGGGATCAAGTAGGCTGTATGACCTCTTGAACTTATCCTCCCCCACTTTGATTTTCCATGATCATAATCCAAATATCCAAATTTTTCCCTTTTCTTTGTGGAGGGAAGGGAAAAGCAGACTGACCTTCTTAAAACAGAGGAATGTTGCAGAGTTATCCAACACATGAAATTATACTTCCAAAAGTCAGAGATGTTCTCCCGTACTCGTTAAAGCTAGCCAGAAATGGAGCTAATATAAACCTTGGCCATTCTCCCAGATGAGTGTCCTAATAATAGAAATGCCCCTCTGACTGAGTAGCTGATACTGGGGTTCTGCCAAGTGATTTCCATTAAAAAGAGCCATTGGTGACAGATGTCCAGTACAATATCATTGGTGGAATCCTGCTTGTCATTCTTAGTGCACCGCTGGCATGAGCAAGAGTAGGTCCATTTTCCATGTCCTGTTTTCAGTTCTCTTTCTGTAATTAGCACTTTCCTGGTGTCTCTGCTCTTCATGAGGTCTCTCCAAAGCCTGCTTCTCTTTACTTTCCGGTTATACTATGTATGTGCACAAACAATAAAAACAAATTTGCCCTCTTACCCTTGCAGCAGCTCATAGGAAGCCTTCCAAGCCTATGTGACTGAGCTGGGGAGTAGTGCTATGTTCAGCCCGATGTTAGTGGGTAAGTTTTTTCTGTCTCTATTATTTTGTATGGTTTCTTCTTCAATCTAAGCTGGAGGAAGAATTGTCAGTGAAACTGAGGGCATCTAGTAAACCTATCAGGTTGCAGTGGCTAGAGATGAGAGATATGCACAAAGAGCTCACAAAAGCCACTGTTACTTGGCCATATGGCCATTTAGCTATTGTTAGAAAACACCACTGTAAACACAAAAGAGCCAAAAATTTCTAAAAAGTGATTTGCACAAGCTATGATAACAGTATTCAAACAGCTGTAATCTATCTCATCCTGAACTACTCCAAGGACCAACACTGTTCACAGCTTAATCTAGATACTCTTGGATCTGTGCATTTCTGCAAGGCAAGACTTCTTGTTTTTCATAGGTAACCTGGGAAGTTGGGTGGCTTTTCCAGGCATTGGTGCCATAGGGAAACTCCTTGGCCATGTCTGGGGTTTTTTGGAACCTGTCTGTGCCATTGTTTGCTCCTTTGCCAGCAAAAGGTGAAGGGAAAGGCCGAAGAACTCGCCATTAATTTTTTCCCTTCTGTTATATAAATATCAGCTCAGATTTTAATTTGCAGAAAAGGTGTACCTCAATAGTACTCCCAGCCACATTTTATGCCAGACTCTTCTGATGTGACCCAAAAACCTTATCAGAGAGCTTTGGGCAGAATGTCTGCTTAGCACAACTCACCACAGATACATCTGAGTGCTGCATTTGCAGGATATCAGATCCACGCTTCAGCTATTTTGGATGGCATATGTATTTAATCCATGGCAGTATATTAGCAGATCAGATTTAGATTAATCAGGCTGAAGGTAACTTTTGGATCTTTTCCACAATTAGGTCAGAGATAAATATGGTAGATTGTTATGTGCCACAACACAGGCAAGCACTGGGCAGCAGGTGAAATTTTCAGGGACATCAGCCAAAGAGATGATACTGTGATGAGATTAAGGGAAGCAAAGTCAGTAGTGTCTGTGGGTATCTGCATGTGTGCACTAATGTGATTTGAGATTTCAATTTAAACAAACCATTAATTAACACTGATTTATTTTTTCTCTGCTGTTAAAGCAGTGGATATGCAAATGTGCTATATACTAAAATATCCTTTTCTATTTCCTTAGTGTTGTAAAATAGGTCCTGCCCACTGATACTGATAGAGAAAGCTGGAGCTAGAATAGCAACACAGCTGTTCAAAACCAAGGGGAAGTCCTTAGTTTTGAGGCTCTTTAATGCTTGAAATATAGTCAGCAAGCATAAGTACCTTTAAAAGTACCTTTAAAATACATTTAGTATGTTCAGTGTAAAATGTGACAGTGGATATTTGTGGGACAATTTTCTGCAAATTAAAAATTGAGCTAAGATTAATAAATCAAAGGAAATATTTAAAAGCTCTCTAGCCTCTACCAGTGCCCCTTGGAAAAGGCTTCTAAAGTACTATTCTACACACAGATTCTGATGAGAGAAAAGTTTGATTAAAATATTAAAATGTATTTAGGAAATTTTTCATTTTTGTGCTCAATTACTGCCCTTACAACACCAGGAGGGCAAGTGGTAAAACCTCCATTACAGCAATTCAAAGAAAAAAATTCACTGGACTCCAAAGTGAAAAGCAAGTGTGCTGTAACAGCGGAAAGATGAGATTCTGCTGAGATATTGCCCACAGTGAAGTTTTCTAAAGGACTCTTCACCTTCAAACTGCAATGGTTAGGATTCCATCAATACAAAAGTCAGTACAGTACAAAAGTTTTTACTTGAGTTGCAATAAGAAATGAACAAACAAACAAAACAAGAAAGAAATGTACATATATACTTACACATACATATGTTTTTCTCTTTGCTTCTTTCACAGGTTAGTAAAAAATTCTGATATTCTTCCAAGCAGGGAACGTGCTTTCAGGGTCCTGTAGCATTTCAAGTGATACATATGAAAGGGGAACTCAAATTTCCTGTGACAGGTAGCTCTTCTAGATAATAGCTTTCTTAAGCTAATGCCTTGATAATAGCCCTTCTCCTCAACCACCAATGAGCATCATTGGCAAGTACACTTAGGTCCCACACTTCTTTCAGAAGATGGATCCCACTAGCTTATTACAGGAAAAATATACTCATCCTCCTTGTTCAAAGGTTAACTAGCTCATCACAGATATCTATCAATTCTCCCCCCAAAACAAAACAAAACAAAACAACAAAACAAAACAAAATAAAACAAAACCAGCAGTCCATGTCTGTCCTTCATATTTCAAGCAGTGGACTAGAGAACAACATTCTCCACACAGTGGCAGTCTTCTTACACACTCTCAAGCTTCTTCATACCATTTCTGGCTGCCAATGCAGAGAGAGGAGGTAGTGGTGTCTCCAGTGTGAAATAGATATCTAGCGCTCTCATTTTCTCAGTGGAAAATGCTTGCTAAAGGCTCTCTCTGTCTCTGCATGCAACATTCTTATTTGGAGCTTGTGTCCTATCAGGCATTTTGCAGTAGGATCTTCATTTTTATTAGCAGGACTATACCCAGAAGACAAGAGTGAAAATATTCTGTAAAGAATCTTCTTTGATGAGTTTTCCTCCTTGGTCTTACCTGGAGGGGGTTCTGCTCCTGGCCCCACCATTGTTTTGCTTTTGCCCATCCTTTGTCCCATTCCCCTTGACAGGTCTTGCTCACGGATGCTATGCTGAGTTGACGTGTGCACTGACTGGCTCTTTCCCCAGCCCGCTCATTGACAGCACTCTGGAGCTCCCCACAGAACATCTGGGGGTGGGATAGGATGAGTGTGCTGGTAAAGTTATCACTGAACAGTCACTCACAGCACGCTTAAATTCAGAATATGCTGCAAGCCACAGAGGCCTTCTGAGTGGCATGTTCTAAGTTTGGTCATCAGGAGCACCAGGAAAATCACCCTTGTACGTGTGGCCCTCCTTTCACACCAAACATTGGTGATGCATTCTCCCTTCTCTGCTCTCAGTGCCCCACTCTGGAGCCATGTTGTTCTGTGTAATGACCACTGAAGTTGTTTTTCAAGGGTATATCTAGATTGCTTTGGATTGCTCTGTCTCAGGGGCCATGTAAGGCAGACAAAGGGCACTTGAAGCTCAAAGAAGGGAATTTACCTGGACCAAAAGTGCAAAGATGGCATTGATTCTGCTACAGTGCTGTCAAGATTAGCATTCTGAGTCACCTGAGGGAAAATGAATTCATTTTCCCTGAATCCATTTTAATTCATTTGCTAAAGAAAAGACAAAGCAGAAAGTTGTGGAACTTTCACCCTTCTGTCAATGCACTGTCGCTAAGAGGTACTAAGGAATATATTCCCCCTCTGGGCCCTAAGAGGCTTTTCACAGACAGCTGAAAGAGGAGCTATGGCTCCAGCTGCCACCATACTAGCACTTTGCTAAAAGTCAGATTCAGATCTTTTAGTTAGCTGAAAAAGCTGTGGTTTTGAATCAGTTATATAGCTGTTCAGATGATGAGAGAGCATTTTATATCATTTGTATCAGTAAAAACATGGTGTTTAGCACAAGTAAAACGTTGTTGGGATCCCCAGAATTCACTTCATTAATACTGCCTCACAGGCTTTCTCCATAGCAAGAATATTAATTGAGCTCTTTTGTTTCAGTGGGAACTCACGGAACTGAATGTATGCTTTTCACGAAGTCAGTTTTCTTAATTATTATCTGAGATGCTTGTTTTGACTCAAATTTCTGTTCTTCCTTAGAGGATACTGAAGAGAGCTAATCCGCTCTGAATATTTTCCCTCCCAGATTATTTCTGCTGCCTAGCATTGGAAACTTATCCTTCACTGGGGACTGATCTGGAAGCTGGTGAAGTCAATGAAGCACTTTCTTAAATTTTTTTTGTTCCTTCAGATTTCAGGGAGCACTGCACTGGAATTAGAAGCAAATTGGCTATATAAATTTGTCTGGAACTGGTGAAACTGCTCTTGTTTTGCAGCTTAGCCCTAAATGTGATGACATTTCACATTTTCCATGCAAAAGTAGGAGAAGTATCTTCAAATTGCATAAATATCTTCCTTTTCCTGTCAAGCCAGAGGAGATTAATTTTTAAAGTAAAATCTGTAGGGGGCATTTATGGGGAAAGCGTGACTGCGCAGATTACTCTTCTAGGCAGGAGTTCCTTCAGGCAGCCTTGGTTTTGGCTTTCCAGTTCTCAAAAAACTTGAAGGCGTGAACTTCCACATCGAAAAGCATTAGAGTAAATTACTTTGAAGGCCTGGAAGAAACTGTTATTTTTTAAGATATCAGTTTATAGATAATGAAAATGAGTAGATTCATTAAAATATTTCCATGCTACTTTGGGTAATGCTGATCTCTTCCCATATCTTTTGTTTCTTTGTACCTTTCTAATTTTAAAGAATAAAGATTGGAAAGCTTTGCATATTCTCTTTTTGTCCACACATTAAATTTATTTCTCTCTTTATTTAGAATTGTATTTCTAAACTTAGAAATGTAAATATTGTGCTGAGTCAGATCTTTTGAATATATTCATGAATCATAGAATCATAGAATCATTTCAGTTGGAAGGATCTCTTTAAGGTCACCTAGTTCAACACTGTGCAATTAACAGGCATACCTACACCTACATATAGGTGCTCAGAGCCCAACCAGCTTGACCGCGAGTGTCTCCTTGGATGGGGCATCTACCACCTCTCTGGGCAACCTGTGCCAGTGCTTTACTAATCTTATCATAAAAAACTTCTTCCTTACATTCAAAATAAACCTTCCCTATTTTAGTTTGAAACCATTTCCCCTTGTTTTAACACTACAGATTCTGCTAAAGAGTCTGTCCCCTTCTTTCTTATAGCCTCTGTTTAGATACTAAAAGGTAATGTGACTTCAAGTGATGCAGAACCCTGTTGTTGATATTAGGATACCACTTCAGCACAGTGAGAGTCCTTTGCAGGAAATGCCAGTGCCTGCAATCTCACAGATTACTTCCACATTCCTCCAGAATGTTTTCAGTAACATCACTTATTTAAGGCTATAAGTTTTGGCTTCTGCCTCACCTTTGCTCAGCAGCTCCTGGGCCACTAACATCAATAATAGGTTTGAACAAAGCTGAAGGGTTCTAGCAGTTTAGCCTGCAGTAGCTAAATATAATTTTCCCATCAGTTCTTTCCTATTGCCTATTTCCTACTACATCTCATGCTGGGGAAGAAGTGACGCAGGGCGATAAAGTTGCAGTACCTGTGGAGGAGTGGGGTTGGCCTTTACTGTTCACTTCTGCAGCAGGATTAAAAAATCTGTCTCCAGAGGCATCATGTATCCCAGGATTTCCCCCCCCCCCCCAACAGTTAAAAATTGTCAGTAACTCATGTGACACTCTAAAAGCTTCTATTGCTATAGCACTTCTGACCTATGATTCAGAGAATCATAAGTGGTGGCTCTGTATCCTGAAAAAATATGGAGAAAAAGTACAGAGAAGCAAAAAGAGATCTCTCATATTGCACATTTTTGACACTTTGACTCCTATGGCAATGAGATTTTTCTTAAAGATTCTTTTTATTGATTTGGCTTTATCATAGTGCATGACAGCATCTATCCAGTGAGAGGTGACTTAACCTTTCTCCTCGAGTACTGAACCAGTCAGGTCCTACCAGTCGCAGCAGGATCCCAAAGACCTGACCTGATGCTACACTCTTGGGGACCTGCTTTAAAGACATGTTTTCTTGATAAATTAGAAGTCATTCTAATAATTTTACAGCTAAATGTGAGTAGTTTAAATGCCTCAGGGCTTCATTTCATCTTACTAGCTAGAATTTTGTCCTGCAGCTTTGTCAATTCATCTGCACACTCTTCAGAATTAATCCTGGATCTCCTTCCTTCCATCCTACTCTATTTCCTACTTCACAGAGACTGTTTGGGACTTATTTTCTAAGCCATTCTTTTTCCTCTTACATTAGTGTCTTGAAATGGAACTACTCCATTATTTTAATCTACTACTTCTCTGAGTGTGAGATGACTGCTTTCTTTAGTCCTTACTTCTCTGGTAAATCTACTGAGCATTCATTTAGGAAAGCTGTGTCCTTCTGCAAGGCAACCTAACACTGTTAGCTGACTTTTTATCTGAAGGCAGTTTCTCAGCCAGTTTACATCTTCCTGGTGCCAGTCACGCTCTTTGAATAAAGGTTCTCTGATACCAGGTTGATACTAAATCCCCTCTGGGTGAGATGGTTCACAGAACCATTGCACAGCATGCCAAGAAATCTTCTGTATCATGATGTTATCAGTGGTATCAGCACACCTCAAACTTGATCAGCAGAATGTATTTTAACAAACTATTTTGATTCTTATAACCATGTGCTGCAAAGTACGCATCGGGATCCACAGTCTCAAAGATATGAAGTAGGCTATTGCAATTCAGTCACAAATATAAGTGACAGGAGTGTTCACAGACATGAGGAAGATAAAGGTAACATATAGAACTTTGGCTTTCTGCCATAAATTTACATAACTGCTTGGGAATTAGCCTGACAAAACCTCTAGATTCCCTCCTTGGTCATGGTACAGTTGATGGAAGCTAATCAGATTGGGCTCAGCCTTGCATAACTTGTGGAATATGTCACGTTCTAGCTGCACTTTTGAGACATTCATCGACATAATCCCTGGGACGACAACATCTCTTTTACTGCAGGACTGATACAAAATTAGGCAGAATTAGAATTAGATTAGAAGGTTGCTTTTGACCATCTTATTCTTGACAGAGCAGTGGAATAGTGGAAGAGCTGGATCCTGGTGGGAACAGCTCTACTGCAAATGAAGAAAAGAGCATAGGAAATGATAGTAGCACATTTAGCTTTATTGGAATTGAACAAATACCTTTTTTTCTTCTTTTTTTTTTTAATAAACCCATTTACAGCAAGTGTAAAATTGTAATGTTTGATTCATTTTATGTTACAGGTTGTCTTCTTCTGTGTAAGCAAAAATACCATCTTTTTTTTTTTTTTTTTTTTTTTAGTTTTATTTTCTACTTTAAAACATGTAGCAAGGATTTGAATAATGCAGATCCGGCACCAAAAGGTAACAGGTTCTGAAAATCACAGTACAGTTTTAAAATTCTTAGGTTAGTCATGATATTTAAAATGATAGCCACTTTGAGTAAAGATATAAATAAGAAGTCTGTAAACAAGTTGTGTTTACCTATAGAGCTATTGATCGCAGCTACAATGAGAGCAGTAATAGAAACTCAATGCTAAACTGAGCTACACCTTTGAGGAACCAAGTTCTTACTACGTAGTGTGGTACAGGGTAGCACAATAGGTAAAATACAATTTGGCACCTCAAGTTGCATGTAAAATCAGCAGAAATAAAATGAAGTAAGTGCACTGTCTTCCAACAAAAATAAACTGGGCAGTTTCACTGGTTTTGGAGTGTCAGCTATCAAATGAATCACACAACACACAAGTTCAACCCCAAAATTACAATTCTAGTAAAGCAAGATAATATTAAAATGCACACCCACAAGGATAGTAAAGTATAAATCTGTTTTTGTTTTTCCTCTCCTTTGTCCGTAGAAATAATTTACAACCCACAAAAGGACTCCTTGGTGAAACCACTAACTACAGACATGGTCATGGAATGTAGCTCAGTAGACTTGTTTCAAATAGAAAGGCAACATTATCCTGAAAAAGTTTGGTCCTCTTATAACTCACTGTACTGTAGCCACCACAGTCTCTTGGTAGATGTTTTAGGAGCACTGTTTGTTTTCTGATTCTCTTTTGTTTCAAACAATAATATCTTGGTGATAAAGTTGAGTAAAATTTGGCCCCTTTTACAGATGTCTGGTCAATGCTGAATCTGGAAGAACACTGAGAGTACATCAGGGGAACCCTTATTGACTGGTCTCAGGCATATTGTCTCATGCAATCACTTTTCCTTCTGTAATTTTTTCCTTTTTAATTTTCTCTTCAGAGTCCTGAGGGGAAAAAGAAACCCTTTATACAAATAACAGAGAGACATTTCACTGTTTATTTACATGTGGATCACTTTGGCTGACAAGTCCTGGCAAACCAGTTTCCTACTTCTTATGAATGTCCTCATGCCGTATAATTTTGTATGTAATCCAGTAAAAGATGTTGAAAATGAGGAAGGCGAGTGGGAATGCAGCACGGGATATTGTATCAATCCTTTTTGCGCGGTCAACAAACTTCTTTTTGATGGAGTCTGAATCCTTTGGTGGTGCTGGAGGTGGGTTTGGGGGAGTAGCCTTTACTGCTGTGCCGTCTTTGACTTGGAGACAGTGACCCATGCCGTAGCCACTAAAATTGAATCGACTGTCACGAGCGACCTCATCTTCCTGCGAGAGAAAGAAGATAAATGAGAGACACAGTCACCTATGTACTGAGCATGTTGTACACTTGAATAGTTGATATGCACCCCTCCAAAGCACCTAAGTAAACCAGCTAATTAAGTTATAGTACAAAATCCAGATTTAAAAGACAAGTAATTAAAACTCAAGCAATAAGACAAGGAAATAAGGTGACTGCCAATGTTTGTGAACCTGAGCTTTTCTCTACGGCCAAGGCAACCAAACCAAATGAATAGCAGGTTGCATCCCAGCCCTCTAAGTAAGAGATCTGATGGCACAGATTTCTCATTTCCTTGGACTTGCTGCAGCAAGCAGACCTAGTTATGTTGGCAGAAGGTTATCTGCTCTGGTAGGGTTGACTTGAGTAGCCTGGGCATCCAGGAGCCAAAGCTCATGGAAGAGAATGTCCTTGGCCTAGTCTAACTGCAGCCCTGCACCTCCATCCCAGACATATAAAACAAGGATTGATCATATCATCCCCCATGCTCATAGGAATGCTCTGAGAATCAGTACGGCAAAGGACACTGAATGCTTGGATTTAGTAGTAACAGAAAGTTAGGTGCAATATTGCAAACTAACATAGCACCATCTTGCAGAATTTTTTTCTCTTGTCTAAGTAGGTAATAATTGGTTTAAGAAAGATGAGTATCTACCACTTAACTTCATCATGGTTCTGTGATGAAAAGTCTCAGGCTGCTTATGCTGGTAAAATCTCACAGCCACTTCTCCTGTCTGATAACACAGTAATATAAGCATTAACAGTCACTGGAAACTCTTCATAAAGGAAACAAACCAGTTTTATTCCTTTTATTTAGGCAGTGATGAAATGTAGATCCAGCAACATGCCCTAAACGCTTTCCCCTTGACTGAAAAATACTTCATTGTTGAATTTAAATGACCTCTTCTTGGGATCACAAGCAACTCACTCACTCAGGGAATACTCCCTAATATTTCTCTCTAACTCACAGCCTTCTGATCTTAACAGAGAATAAAGACTGCAAGAAAAAACATCAGAGCTGTAAGATACTGAATAAAGAGCACGTTTGCTGAATTTGGGATAAGGATTGACAATTATTTACTCCAAATCATGATGTAAATAATTGCTCCTTCATAGCTGCACTGCTTTCAATAATTTCATTTTTCTCTCTCCTTGTCTATCACACTGGATTTAGCTATATCATCAGGTTTGCTCTCCTTACCTTGGAGCTAACATGCAAATGAGAATAACCAGAGGTGAGATCCAAAAATATCAAATGAGGAATAGTCACTTGGAGGTGAATTGAGTGCTTGGAAGGAGAATAAGCAATAAACAGTGCTTTTGAGACCTTGTCACTTCAGGTTGAAGACTATTTTACAATTTTCCCGTGAACAGGTGCATTACTGTAAGGCTGTTTGAGCACCTATCCAGGATTTATATCCCTTTTATACCTCCAAATATCACCATCATTAAAAGTTTAGACTTCTCTGTTTCAATATTATCTATATACAGCTTGCAGTTTCTCAGTGAAAACCCCCACATTCTGCTTTTCTAGATGCTAATAAATATATAGACTGTTCTAAAGATAAAGCCATTGATACCTAAGTTCTGGATAGTCTTATGCAAGACTTCTCATGCACGACTCAACAACACCACGATGTCCTCCAATAATAAAGGGAGCTGCTTCCATTGCACTTTCCCCTTTTTACTAAATTGGAAAGAAAAAATGAATGCCCAGGAGATGTAAGGTGATTAAAAAGATAACAGATTTTGAGCAGCTGTGTTACCATATGTACTTCATCCACTTTTTAAAAAGTTTTACTTCTGTTACTAGTGAGGGATCCATGGGGGGAAGTAAAATGTACTGAACCTCACACAGGACTTGGAAAGCCCAGACTTCCACACTTTACTGGACCACAGCTACGTTTTGAGGGGCTGAGCAATTCATCTTCAATATTACAGCCCTGTTTTTGAGCTTACATTATTGTAACCCAACTGAGAAGCCATCTAAGATTGGGGAAAATTACCTTTAAATTGTATGCTACCAGTTCTTCAGCAAAAAACCTTTAGTAGTAAAGAGCCATCTGTTTCCCAGCAGTATTCAGAGCCTTACATTTCCCCCCATCAGACAGTTGGCTGTACCAGTTCTTTCTCTTATAACCCAGAGGAAAGTTTCCCCATGCTACCTTTCTATTTAGGACTTTCAGAGATGCCAATTTACATTGGATTCAAGAGGTACAGTATTCTTCTGGGATACGAGGAGTATGTGCTCAGCTGCTTTCTCTGCTTGAGCAGATTTCAATTTCCTTCTCCCTGATGAAAGTTTGAATTGGCTTGTTACCTGCTCTCCCAATGTGGTGGTGTTTGCTGGTTGCAAAAAAGCGTGCATATCAGTAGCTTTTATGTTTACCAGAAAAACTCATTACAAAGCCTAAATAACTAATGAAGAGAATAGCACCGAGTTTCTACTCAGCCACTTTTTTCCAACAGAAAATTGGTACTAGTAACACATAAGACTCCTCTTGAGCAGGGGGTTGGATGATATGACCTCTAGATGTTCCTTCCAACCTCGAACATGTGGTGATTCTGTGGTCTTTGTCTTTCTGTAAGAAAGTAAAACCACTGCCTTACAAAACAACTGGTGGCTCGCAGCTCCATCCCCATCTCATGATTTTCAACAGTAAGGCCCTCCAGGAGTTGAAGTGGCTTTGCAGTCCGGCACTCGCTAGCCCTCTAAGCACTGCCATCATCTGCAGTCTCACTGACAGTTCCTGACACCATCAGGGCTCTCTCATCTGATCAGGTATCACCTGAAAGACCTCAACATAGCTGCCTTCTTTCATAAAATAAGTCAGTCAGGAAAACTGAATCTCCTGTGGACATCAAGACCCACACATCTCGGAGGAGTTGTGGGAGGATATGTTTCATGTATTACTGCAGTCAGATGTATGTCCTGTTGGTCCCCTAAGCCCTTGAACCTTCTCCACCCAAAATAAAGCAGGAAGGAATGAAAGGCTTCCTCTCCACTGCTGAAAGGGAGAGAGTTGGGGTAAACTAAAACTGGAACCTCAGGGTCCATGGTGCTTACATGTTTTCTCACTCTGATGTGGACCAGATGGACATTTTTCTCCAAAACATAACTTCTTCACTGAAGCCTAGGACTACACACTGTGGTCATTAGCCATGTGGGGATTTTATTTTAGCAATACAAACATGTTTTTTTTTTTTAAGGCACTTTTGTATTACTGCAAAGGTATAATGTGACATTTCAGAGTATCTTCCAGTATTTTGTCATATATAGAAGATTTTGGGGAGGATTTATGGAAATAGGTTACCAAGTTTAGTTTCTTTGACAAAGAGAGCCCTTTCATTCATGCTTTAGTTTGTGAGATGAAGAATTTACCTCAGGTATTTTCCCGTAACAGCCTCCTTTCACCTGGAGGCATGGTGACCTACTGGGCATACTACCACAGGTACTTTCTAACATGGCTACAGAATCACTCTTCATTCCCCAGGTCATATTCAGTTTCCACAATCTCACATACCCTACAGTTTCACCTGAAGGCAGTCTTCTGTTTGTATTTTTCACTGGCTTAGTCACTGGTAAAAGTAAAAAAACACATTGCAGATATTTCCATCTTTGTTGTCATTGGTTCAAACATACAACTTGCATTCATTTTAAACAAAATAGGATCTTGCTTGCTTCACTTTCAGGCTATTTGTGTTTTTACAGACTTTGAAACTAAAATCGAAGAGTAGTTAGAAGCCACTGGAATCAGAGTGGTAGAATCCCCTGCCATTACATTGACTTACTTAAACCTTCTAAAGGGATGTGAAGTAGTCTTGCATAATACATACCCACAACTCAATCTGCCCTTGATTAAGACCCGGGGAAAAGAGTCACAAGCTTGGATGAAAAGCAGAACATAAATAAATAGTAAAATGAAAAGGTTCTTTTACTGTTTTTCTCTCCGATGTTCACATTCCTGAGTATTTTATAATTATCCTCTGAAAAGTTAAGAACATTTCCTGGGAACAGGCCAAATGCTTTCTACAAACACATTTTCAATACCACCTACTTTCCTAAATAGGGTTATGTGTATTTTCTCATGGTGTCATACTGAACATATTTAGATGTTGTCCTTAAACAATTTTCATCAAGCGAGAATTTTGTTTTCCCCATTTTTTTAATTTCATTTTATAAATTTAATCATTTTATTTGATCTGATTTGAGCATTAGATTATCTTGTCTTAGCTTTACAATAGACAACATCTAAATCAGAGGGTTTTATATGGTTTTCTTATTCATCTTTGATCTTTATAAATCTTTAATTTCTACTCCATCATGTCCAGAGTGTAATTCATACCAAGAAATTCAGGCCAAAACAATCAAGAAAGGGAAAAATAGTTTAGACAACCAGCCAATTCTCTGCCTTGCATGCACCAATTTCTCTATAGTGTTCTTTGTCCAGACCACTTTTAAATACTTATTGTTAGCACTGACTCATTTTAACAATGAGGAAAATGAGAGAGAGGCTGGTTTCAAACAGTGTATTTAATTTACTCTCTGATGTGATTTATTCTTTTAATTTTGCTACTCTTTTTCCAACATATGGTGGGCAAACAATTTAAATGACTATCTAGTTTAATTAAATTTCAAGGGCATAGGAGATTAATTTTGGGTGTAGGGTAGAAAATATTAGGAAAATTTCCTTTTGGCATTCATAAGCACAAAGTCAGAAAACCACAATAAATTCAGACTTGAACGCAAAATGGAATCAAGAGAAATTAGTCAGCAACATAACTTTGGAGACTTTGTTCCTAAATCATCTTTATGATTTTCTAACGCTTCTCATCTCTCAGCACCTTATAAAAAGAGAACAGTTTTGCAAAGACCGTCTTGCTGACACGAATTCAGTTCTTAGGAGTCAGTGAGCATGTGGAGGAAGGTAGTCCAACTGAGAAGCATGGCTGGGTTTTCAAATCCTTTCTGGTTCCCACAGAAGGCTCTAAACAAACTAAGTTGTCAGGAGACAAGGGAAATTTCTTTCATGGATTAACCATTTAAAAAGCAATAATTGAGTTTAGGAATAAAAGATCAGTTTTATAAGGAGGAATTTTCTGGAGAGGTTCTCCTAAGCATCTGCACTAGAGCTAGGAACATGGAAGAGATGTTTAAATTATCTGAGGAAAAGGTTCCTAGTGAAGGCAGGCTGGAGAAAAAGGCTATTAGGAATGGACAAATCTGAACCAAACAGAAAGATATCTAATACTAAATGACTACGTAACAAAATTGTAGTAGATAAAGTGACAGCTAAAGTGCATTGCAAAAGAACCTATTTAGACATAGTAATATGCTCAGAATTTGTTCCTTCTTGGGTGATCACTGTGTGAATTACCACAGAGGCGACTGAAAACATTGGTTCCGTACTAAGTGGAAGCTGGACAATGAATGAACAAATTAGAAAATCTTTGCCACTTTATCCATTCATGTTGTGACCAGTTTTTAAACATGAGAAATATTTCTGGTCATCCGAAAACAGGAAAGACACAATAGAATTAGACAAAGTGCCAGAAGCAGCAGCAATAATGATAAAAGACTTTTTATGCATGAGGAGATACAAAGTAGCTGAAATCTCTTCAGCACAGAAAAACTGTGTTTTAGAGATGGAGGATAATCACAAAAGTCATAAAATCATTGTGAAAATTAATAAATTGAGAGAAAATGAATAGTTTAAGGTAATTCTTTTATTTTCTTCCTTTCTCTTCTGTGCGAGAAATAGGAACACAATGACACAATGAAGGAGAAAGGGAGAATTTATTTCTCAGAAGGAAGCTACCTTTCATTTACCTGTGTAAATCATCTTGTGATATGTTTCAGGGGATGAAAACTGGACAATAGCACAGATTCATTAAATATATGTTAATGTGTGGATATCAAATATGTAAACTTAGTTCATGAAAAAGTACATCCTCAATTGCTTATTTTCAGAAAATAGAAAAGACCTACTTGATTATTTAATGGAGTTTTTAAATACAACTTTTCTAAACATCCATGCCTGGCCACTTCTGCAGAAAGGATCCTGGAACAGAAACCATTCGTTTTCACCCTGTATAACACGGCTTAGAATTCAGATCTTCCATTTCTTGGTCACATACTAGGAGCCAGAACTAGTGTTGAAATTTCCACTATCTTGTACTACTTTGAGTGTCATTTTTCTTCTCTTCACACAGTTGTGCCTTGAGGCTAACTCTTGGTGGTGCAGAAAGAGATGACACCTCTGTAGCAAACCTACGTGCTACAGTTCTTTAGAGGGTATCGGGGATAAAAACTGTCAATTTCACCTCAATCCTGCCCAAAAGTACAGATTAAACAGGGCCCAAAATTTGCCCTAAAATTTTTTTTTCCTAAATAGTCATCTATGTGTTTCATCAAGAACATGAATGGCCCCTGGCTGATCCTGTGGAGTGATTTTGCCCCATCACCATTCTATGTGCCATAATGGTGGCTATCTCAGTGGCTACCCTTTTACTATCTCTCTTAATACCTATTTTTCCTGCTCAGTGAGGTTTGTTTTTTTCCCTCATTTAGATATGCCTTATAAAATCTAAGTAAAATAGGCATTTTATAATAACTAGCATCATTTTAATTAATGGAAGAGAAAATGGTCATTGTCTTCAGAAAGGTTTCCAATTGACAAATTTAGGTTTGTTTTAGAAAATTGTGCCTAATCATACCTCCTATCTCCAATAAACAGCAGAAGAATCTATGAAGCATGACTGATTTACTTACTCTTTCTGTAAGAAGAGCAAGTGACCTGTTGTTAATAGAATAATGAAATGGTAGTTAATGTGGCTTCGCCCCGAACATTATCCAGCTGAAAGAGTAACATAACTTAAACATGTTGTGGAGCAAAAATATTTTCCTGCCTTGGAATATCTGTAAGTTGAATTTAAGTTTTTCAAGAAATTCTTTAATAATAGAGATTCTACAGTCAGTAAGGGTAATAAGTTCATTATTAAAAAATATATATATATATATTTCCTTCTTCTTTGGTAAAGAAAGGCTTGTTTCTCTCAATTGTGTAAATGAAGTTAATATAAATTTCTTATTCAACTTCATGTTTTATATATAATATGATTAATATTTTAATTTTGAGGAAGGGAGGGAGATTTAGAGGAACTGCTGTTTCCACAAAGCATTATAGATGTTGCAATAGAGAGTTACAGTTCCTAAATAAGAGCAGAGCTATTCCTAACACAGAAAATCTGTGCCTTGGTTTCCCTGTCTTTTAAATGGCAGTGTACAGACTCAGTGCTTTGTGTTGTACAGCCTGCATATTAAATCCTCTGAGGACAGTGGCATTTGAAGGCTGCTCTAAGTTAGCTCTCCTGCCAGTTCTCTTCTAATGACAGCAAAGGCTGACTGGTTCAGCAGTGGGAATGTCACATCAGTCTGTTTTACATCAGACAAACGCATAGTAATGACCTAGATTTTAGGATAATCTGCTTTGACCAGAAAGCTTGTGGATACAGGGCAACCAGTTTGTCACCCTGTCAATGAACAAGGCTGAGTAAACTGCAAAGCCAGTGTTCAAATGTAAGGCTGCTCTGAAATTTTACCCAGCTCTGAGATGGCCCCATCAAAGCACAGGAGGGAGGGCAACAGGGCGCTGTGGTTCAGAGATAGTGTGAGGACTATTGGATGGAAAGGGGAAAGAAAAGAAGCACCGTGCAGCCATTGCTTTTCCTACCACAGCACACAGGAGAGCTGAGTTCACAGCCCCAAGTTGTGGGCTGGGGATACCTGAGTGCACACCTTCCCCGAAGGTTTCCTGGTGCTTTTCTCCAAGCAGATTTAAATTTTCTGTGGGGGAGATGATGGTTTCTATTGCACTTCTGGGAAATTTCTCATTGCTGTCCGCCTCAGTTGAAATACTTCTTAAATTACCTTTTTGGAGCACCTCTGTGCTCTGACCTTAACATCTCAGTGTGTTATTTACTGAACAGCTGAAATTAAGAAAAAAAGCAAAATAAACAACAACAACAACAAAACATAAGTCCTCGAAATGACTCTTAAGTGATTTACTTAAGATTAACCTGATGTATGCAGGTTTTAAGATGTTTTAAGATTTACCTGATTTATGCAGGTTACCCTCCAGAACAAATTCCCACTAGCAACTTCTTCAGACTTTGTTTCTATTCCTCCAGTTCCCAATACTTGCAAATAGGGTCAGCCCACAACCTAGCTTGCTGCAGGGACTCGGTGCTCCGCCCTTCCTGCCTGGGTTGCTGTCAGGGACAAAGTGCTGCCACCTGCGCCCATGACTGAGGGTCAGCAGCAGCATCCCACCTGGTGCATGCTGAGAGTGGGAAGCATCTACAGAAATGAGTGGGAGGAAAGGAAGGAAAAGCTCATTCTGCAGCCCTGAATGAGGTGGATAAGGGTAATGGGAAGGAAAAAAGTAAAATGTAAGGGAAACAGAAAGAGAAAGGGAAAAAGAGAAAGACATGGAAAGTCAAGGAAAGAGGCCTTTTTTCTTTCTGTTTGGATACATTCTTTCCTTTGAGCCCTCTGCTACCATCACAAACACCAGCAAACATTTGGAGGGATTGCCAGTGCTTTCTCAGACAGATTTTGTGCATTTAATTTATGCAAATACCACACAAAACAAATTAAATATTGCAAATTGTATTAATAATTTAAATTCTGTAGCTAAAATTAGTTAGGAATATCTGCATCATCTTGAAATGCTCACATGCAAATTTTATAAGTTTTGTTATTTTATTTTATTTTTTTTTTCACTGAGAAGACAAACCAACTGATAAATAAATGCCTTCCTTTCCCAGTTATCAGTTCTTAGCATGGGCTCCTAATAATAAATGTTTTGAGGGTTGGTTTTCTTTTCTTATCTTCCATTACACAAATTATCCATCCTGGATTTGCATATAATTTTGTTCTTGTTAGCCAAGATCTCAATCTGCCTTTCTCTAGCTGTTTTCACATAGCTCAGAAGCGTGACTGGGTTAAACAAAGCACTTGCCAGCTACCTGCACTCCAGACTTTGTTACTGAAATTAAATTGTTGCATCTTAAAAACATCTTGACTGCATGAATATATTAAAAATTTGCTTCACAAATCCCCTTTCATAGTTTCATCTTGATTTTCCCCTTTGAAAGTTATTCTACAAAGGTCTGATATTATTTATATATTCACAGCAAAAAAAGCACTCATCATGAAGTAAAAATCAATGGCATTCAATACTATAGCAATTCGATAGTCTAGTCTTTACACAGATGGTTTAGTTTTTCCTCATCTGGTTAGTAATAAATCCCAAAATCCTACAAGGTCATTGGAAAAACTTATTCAACAGTAAGGAAATAATATTTCATTTAAAATGAGGTAGGTAGTTTTTCTTCTGCTATATCAAGCACAGAATTACACATACATATGCACGCAACCTGTTGGTATGTGCACGTATAAATGCATATGTGCATCCTACTTAATTTAGTACTCTAATGCCTTTTGCATTGGCTAAAAGAATCTATAAGTGAGAAACACACATAACTAAGGTTGATATTTTCCAACTTAAAGTTAGGAGCTCTCACCAGAGCATTTCTTAAGCTGCAACCTCTATTTTGCAAACCTTTCTACTAGCTTCTTCCCCTTCCAATGCATTTTGAGAATATATGACAGACTGAAAGTTGATCAGACTTCTATCTGGAGCCTGGACACCAGGACAATAGAAGAACAATGTATTTTAGCTCTATTACAAATAATATATTAAAATGAACCTCTCCTGTGGAGAGGAAATTGTGTAATTCAAGAAAGTACCTTCTCTTCAGCTGTCATTCAATTAGGTTTTATAGAAAATACCACTTTCTCTTACAACATCATAAACGTATCTACAATACATGTTCTCCCCATAATTTGGGAAGAAACAAAAATACTAGAACAAGACCAGGGAGTCTGCACCAACACTGGAAACATCCTGCTCCTCAAACTTGGCTACTGTAACACTAAAGCATGGGTAGACAGAAGGCTGGGCTATGCACACTCTGTTCAATGGCCATCTGGGGTTTCTGCAAGTCTCCATCACACTGTGGTAGGATGGTTTACTGAAGATCCAGGAGCTTGCTCATATGTAATGTCTCTGTGTGACACTGTGCTGAATGATATCTCATCACCACATGAAGGGCTGAGTTACCCCTCTCTGGATCTGAGGGAAGAAAATATTTCAGAGAATGAGACCACTGAAGCACCTGAGGGGAAATCTGTCTAGTGGATATTTTAAATGTCTTTGCTGCATTTAAATAGATGGTTTCAGCTTGCCAGTCTTGGAACGGCTCCTAAAATAAACATCGGTATAAAAAATAAGGCTATTTGTTTTGGATGATTAAGAGAATCTGGCTCATATATCAGAGGTGTGACAATTCCAATCACAACTTCATTTTAATTTAAAGGCGAAGAAATAAACAATGCTTTATTACTGTTCATGCTGCTGATACAATGTACTTGGCATAATAATCTATGGGATTAGTAAATTGACTCACTGGACTGCCCTTGATCATATGTTCCATTTTCTGCTCAGTGGGGCCCTCTCTAACATCTATATATAACCAGGAATAAAAAAAAAAGAGAGACAGCTTTCTCTTAGATCATTACAAGATGATGTTGCGTTCAGTTTTCCTCTTGCTTCAGAGGTTGCAAATGATGTGATCTTTCCACCATCACAGATAATATATAGCTGCTGTTTGTCGGCCTTGTCACTTCCTCATGCAGAAATCCAATACTCCCCTCTTGTCACATATTCATCTTAGATGTGTATTCTCTTGCAGGGCCCCAAATGAAACACTTGCCGTATTCCTACCTGCCATTTTCGAGTCTTGGCTTGTCCAGTCCTTCCCTGTCAAAACCTGTTAGCGATCCACATGTGTACTTGCAGTAAATATATAATCTCCTGATTGTAATTAAAATTCTGCATGCTTTTCTATTCAATAAAGGAAAACGCTGTGCATCTTAATCCAGAGCTCTGCTTTTCTATCACAGTTTTTAAATGTCTGATCACTGAACTAATTGCGCAGGCAGGTTGTTTTTAGACTGTATCACACATCTATTAGTTTTATATATCTCAAAATAAGTACTGGGCTAATTTTGGCTCTTCATGAGTGTGTTGAAAAAATGTTTTTTCAGTCCAGGCAGATCTTATAATTAGGACTGACCTCTAAAATGCCTGTAGGATGAAGGGCAGTTTTCTGGAATAGGAAAGGATGAGAGCAGAGGCTCAGAGAAAAGGCAGCTCAGCAGGAGATCAGCACACGTTACAACGTATGAACTTGTGTAGCCGTATTTCAGCAGCATATCTGCAGCTGTGCTGCTGATGAGGGAAGGGGAACCGCAGAGCCTTGGGGACAGAAAGAACCTATTGTTATTCCTGTCCAGAAGGGTAAATAATTGTTCAGAGTCTTTTTTACTGACCTTTGTTCCAGGAGAGCTTGTGAGTCAAAGAGAATTACAGGGTGTAAATCAGAAATACTCAGTTACAGGTCAGCACATTCACCAAGAGATATAATTCAGCTCACAGTCTCCCTGAGGAACAATCCCTCACAAATCTCTTTTAAACTCCTGCCTGATGTATTGGGCACATTACAGAAGGAACTATTTAAAAGCACTGATTAATATTTTCAGCCACTGTAAATCTCCCAGCATCCTGCCTGGTGGTGGCTGTGCCAGCTGACCCTCAAAGACCCCTCTTGCTCGGGTTCTCTGCCATCCTCCAATTTTGTGTATGTAGTTAAACAACGGAAGAGGAATCAATAACTGGCAAGCCCACATAGCTATCTCTACATTGTAGTGCTTTGAACATGCAAAGATGCTTAAGTCTAAGCCTCTTTACTTCAAATGCTACTGGCAGAAAAGATCCCTGTGTTCATATAAATCTGGTACCAGTTCCTAAGACATCTTGACTTCCACGTGGAAGACAAGAAGGGAGGACTTGTGGGGAGGGAAAGGCCAACGTTCACGCTGCACCATGTCCTGCTAGTAAATCTGGAGTGACCCACCTTGAGATTACAGGCATCTATCTCTGGCAAAGGCAACCCAGATCTTGCACAAGAGGCAAGGAATGCTATACCCCAAAAACTTTCTTTCTACTTTCACTCAGATGGATAGTACCTCTCCACAGGTGAGCTAGTTCATGTTTCATAGCTGAAGGAGATATTTGACAGACTCATGAGAGCTGGGTTAGGCAGCAAAGAATGCACCGCTGTGCCGGTGGAAAAGTGAGACTGAGAGCACTGGCTGAGATGCCATGTGCAATGAAGTCATCTGTTAGTATCACACGGTGTGGGAAAAATATTTGGGAAATAACAACTGTTAACATTAAATCCAGAAATGAAAATATCATGTCATGCTACAAGTCAGATATTCAACTGCAGCTATACAAATACCCATAGGATAGCTCACCATAAAAAAGGAGGAAGAAGTAACTGAAGAAAGGAGGGTAACAAATCATTGGTCCACATTTGTCAGTAAAAAAAATTCTAACAGGTTATTTCTACAACAAGGTAACACAGTATAAGCCACAAGGGAAAATGAACAAAGGTCAAAGAGCAAATAAGAGACAGACAACAAAAGCAATCCCAAACTCCAGTATATAGAAGTAATAAAAGAACCAGAGCACCTTAAATGAGCTCTCGTTTATTTTGGGAAATACATCCTTTGTGCAAAGTCATAGAAAAAAAGAGTCTTTATTTACAGTTAGAGAGCAAGACATCATTTTCTATGCCTGCAAAAACTGCCCTCCTTGGAATTTTTATTATTCTCTGTAACATTCCTATGTGGTTCCTATGAAAAAGTACATTAATATCTCCACAATGTGAGTATCCAGCACAGGTAACAGTAAGGGCAGAATAATAAAAGACCAGCCCATTAGTGGCAAATACAGAACTAACTCCACTGTAGGTCATGATAGATAAATCTAGGACATCCCTAAAATAAGGAACAAAATGACAGTGCTGAAAAATATAAAAGAAAAGCGAAAAAAGAAAAAAGAAAAAAGAAAAGAACTACAACTAGCTAATTGATTTGCTTTTCTGTAGGCTCTGAAGCCAATGGAAAAGATAAAGGCATGGTACAGCAGAGGTGACTTAGTGTTTCATGATATATATTTTTTAATATCGGGAGCACTTAACTCTGTTTTTCCCCATTGTATTTTCTTCCATGCTTGGAAGGACTAAGGGCCACTGATAGCTCACCAACCGCCATCTAAGGAAAGTGGAATGGCGAGATGAACCAGGGCTTATGCTGAATTCCTCAAGTACGCTAAAATTGTTCTTGCTCTTGTTTGTATTGTTTTACGAACAAGAGTTCATCAGAGCAGGAAAGAAAATGCAAACACAGAATATGAGTCACATAACTAGCACTCCTTTTTCTTTCAGCTCCACTCTCCTTACAGTCACAGTCACCAAACTCTGTATTACTTTGTTCATTACAAATACCAACTGTATCCTGTGAATATGCATTGCAATTTGCAAAACCATTAGTCATCCTATTTCCTTTTATCCATTATGTTGCTTTGGTTATTTCTATTTCTTCATTAACCTCAAAAAATATATTTCTCCAGTGACAGGACCCTTTCATTACACACAATCCTGGCTGTTCCAATGGCCACATGTACTCCTGGTTGCACAAATGCTGAGGAGCTAACACTAACAACTCATAGCAAGTTTACAGGAGCTTTTTAAATAATTCATAAATCATCACAATTGAACTGACTGCTCTATTTATAAATAGTAAAGGCTACTCATCACAAAAATATCTCCTCTGGCTTAGAAGAACCTTGAGTTGCAAAGTCCTAGGGCCCAGGAAGATATACTGAGGACATGACTTCCTTCCGCGTTGACCTCGGGACCTCCTCCTTCAGCACCAACCACAGAACAAGCCCTGCATTAGACAGAGACATGTTCTAACACAAGGTGCCTTTATGTGGTTATATCATCTCTGGATGGATCTTGCCACAGTGAAAAGAAGAAGCTGTTTGCTAAAGAGCTCCCTCCTGTAATAAAGATCTATTATTTCTACCCTTTCCTCACTCAAAACAGATTTTTATGGCATGGTGAGAGGTTTGACTATTGCCAAATTAGAAGGGTAAGCTGAAAACAAGTGCTACAATGAAGTACACATTGACTGGGCTGAAAAGCCAAAAAGCAGATTTGAAAACTGGGTCAGGTGAGCAACTAAGCTAACTTTGGTAGGCCAGGGTTGAGAAGTAATTCAAAAAACAACACAAACAAACATAGCTGTATGCTATGATAATTTTGAAGAAAAAGGAAGTAGCAAAGGAAAAAAAATAAGAAACAACAAAATCACATTGGTTTTGTTTGGGAAATCATTAATAGTACTGCTGGTGAGACTTCCTGGCTAGAGTGAGAAGCATGATAAGAGGCACAGAGAGAGAACTAGAATGAATAAATTCAGGCAACCTGAAGCCTAGGCATGGCAGGACATACCAGAGCCTGGGGAAAACTGGCTATTATCAGGTAGACAGGCACAAATGAGATCCAGTGACCTGTGCAGGAATAACAGTGAAAGGGAGAATAATATCTAAAGTATGTTATGCCACCTCTGCTTTTTCCCTTTAGACACAAGCACTTACATACACAATGCCTGTGGAAGGACCTGTTTGCTAGAGTATTATTGGACTTTATGGTCTAATAAAAAACAGCAGTTGAATAGCTGCCTAATTTGCCATTGTTGCTCTGTAAAAGTACAAGCACCTGCAAAACTTGAAGGAAGGCAATTTTATTCTGTGAAAACCTCAGGAATGCTACAGAAAATACTGATACAGCTTATTGATGGAGCTGAAAATTTTATAAGCCAGTGTAGAAAGTCATTCTCTGAAGACTTGAGTACCCACTCTTTGGTATAAATATCTGTAAACACAAGAATGCTGCCTGAGTGTCACATGGGATGCCTTATGACAGTGGTACGGTCATCAACATGGAACACTTATGCTTGTTAGCACTGTCATTGCATATGCAATTACACATGGTAGCATAAATATACAACTTAATTAATGCAATTAGGTGCATAACGGTTAAAACAATAGTATTAGACCTCAATAGTATTGGACCTCAACACCATGAATGTGGTCAAACTTTAGTTTTTTCAGTGATATCTATTGTACAGCTTTTATCTGTGATAAAGAAAGCAAGAGTAAGTTAACAGAAAGTAGACAGATGGATGTCTTGGAGTGTTTGTGCTAGAGAACATCAGGGCTACCTCAGTGCAGCTAGCACTGTGAGGCTGAGGAGGAAACACAAAACTTGCTTTCCTGAATGAAGTTTAAGAGCTCACAGTTGTGGAACTCAGATAATCCCTAATGAACACAGTTTGTGGTCTCCACTCTTAATTAGCTATTCGTTTGACAGATGAAGATTACAGAGCACCTGAAGGCAAGTCTCCATCACCAGCCTGCATGGGAGGGCTGAACAGAAAACAAACAAGTCAGATACAGGCAGGGCACTTCCACGTCACTAGCAGAAAAAAAACACTTCAGAAAATTTTGCAGACAGCAAAGCAAAGAGAGTGAGGTGAAAATAAAGACTTTCTGACTCCTTTGGATTTGTATCATGATATCACAGTGAAATTAAAACACAGTGTCAGAACAGCTGCACTTAAGCAAGTGGATTATATGCGTGTATGTACAAATGAACACACGGTGTTTCTGTGTTTTCAAAATTACACACACAGGATACAAGTTTAATGACTCAGAGAGCTATGCAACTCCTCAAATAGAAGTTCCAGGCTTGAGGCAGAAATTCAAAGATATAATTCTGGAATTCTGTTGGTCCACACTTTTAGGTAATCACAGCAGCCTTTTCTGACCTTTCCAATCTGTTAATGTAAGAGCAAAAACACTCTGGCATTCAGAATGCCAGACAAACAAAGCCAAACACAGGAAAACCGAGCTTACCAATGAGAACACCAGGAACACCTACTTGTCACTAATCTTGAAAATAAAGAAGTGTTGGGTGGGCAGAACAAGGGCTTTGCCAGCTCTGAAATGCCATGAGAACATCCCAATTGCAGAGAATGGAAATGGATAAATTCTTAGTGACCTGTGGCAAGACTTGGCAAAGACTTTTCAAATGCTTCTGGTTTGAAATAAATGAGGATTTGGTGAAGAGAGCGAGCACTCAGACTACTTGGACCTTCCACTGTATCTCTTCCTAGACCCTTCCTTGTGCAGTAGCAAAAGAAAATTTCATTTCCTACCACCCACTCCTAGTTGGACAATTGCTTCTTTTCTGCAAGATGAGAGATTAGTGTTACTGGAAAGACAATATTAAACAAACAACAACTAAAAGCCCTTTTTGAGGATTACCCAAATACAGATAACCATGTTTACACTGAACAGCATTTTTCTCTAGCAGTGGGTCAAGTGAAATTAATATGTCTGATCATTACATCAAACTAAAAATGTCAGTAGCTGTTTCTGACCAATCAGTTTCCTATAAGCAACAATTACTGCCTTTAAAAAGGAATTACACTCTAGTTAAAAAAGGAAAAAATAAGAGTGAGTGTGAGAGAGAGAGATACAGTATACTTCAACACCTCTTTTTTAGAAGTACTGTGAAAACTGGGTTTTACTGGAACCCATTAAGATTTTCAGACCTTGAAACAGCATGAGGTTTCAACAGTCTATTTAATACAATTTGGTTTTGCACAATGTCATTTGGACAACATCATTACAGAAAGCTTCACAATTAATTACATTCAAATAGCAGCTTCTATCCCCAGTGGAGAATAGGATTAATTGGGTCAGATGTAAATATGCGTTTCATGGATCCCACTGAACACTTGCCCATCTCACCAATTTACCCTGTAATTTGATGCAACTGGTGTGTTATGCTCTGGAGATGCACAGAGCAAGTACGGTAGCAAGTCAGGTTGGAAATACAACAACGTCAATATTCTTAGCCAGTATTACATTTGGCTCTAAAAGTATGACCCTTTCATTCTGTTGCAGAAGCACTAATTTGTATTTATTCATGTTGAAATTCTCTTCTGTTGAATATAAAACTTAGGATGGAATTCTAAAGGATATAAAGCACTGTGATCAGCATGGGATCAGAAGTTGTTCCCCTCCCTGATATCTTTACCTTCCCCTTAGAACTAACCAAACCTTCATTGAGAAACCCCGAGATTAGACTCTTGTTTGTTCCAGATTCTGGGCAGTAAAAGACTAAATATAAGTTACGTATGTGGGTTTAACAAAGTAGCCAACATGGGAAAAACCTTGACCCTCTGTTGGCAAACCTCTTT
The DNA here is from genome assembly GCF_054131305.1 of Coturnix japonica. NCBI lineage: Eukaryota > Metazoa > Chordata > Aves > Galliformes > Phasianidae > Coturnix > Coturnix japonica. The sequence goes on from NC_140663.1 coordinate 112,251,232, forward strand.
TTATGACCAAAATCTTGAGACCTCGATGTATTTTATTGCTTTCTGGAGTCTCAGGAAGGGACATTTCAAGTTAAGTGTACTCCTTCAGTCTTCTTCAGTTTTGATCATCAAATGATTTTTCAACTTTTTTTTTTTTTTTCATTGAATTTTTCATGAAATAAGGTAGACCAGAACAGATTCAATGAAAGAATCACTGTATCTATAATAATCCAGAAAACACAAGTTTGTGCCTATGTCAGGTGGTTCTTAAAAACAAAAACAAAACACTTCTTGTTGCTTTAAAGCATCAAAAATAAGAACACTGATTCCTGGCTCTTTTTAGTTTCCTCTGCCCTATTTTTGGTTTGCACTCTCCCCTAGGTATAATAAAAAATGAGACATTTGCACCCAGCTGGGGAGTACCTTTCATGAGCTGGAAAACTGCAGAGTTCATTTCTGGCGTATTTCCTGCTGTTCTTGAGTAACTACTAGGACAAACTCACTCCAGTGAATTGCAAACTTCAGTCCCCAAGGCTTGTCAGTTCCAACCTGATCTTTTCAGCCACTTCATACTGGGTAGGTACAAGAGAGGACTTGGAGCTTCTAAAGCAAGAGTAACACTACTGAGCAAACAATAAAACTCTATCAGGTACACCTACAAGCTTCTCCAGTCTAATCTGTCCCAGGTGGCACAGCATACAGCTATTTCATAGTTCCAGATCTGAAATCTTGTGACTTTATTATTCTGCAGCCTCTTTAAACTTAGTTCTCTGACCCTTACGTCCTATTTATATCTTAATAATAAGGAATCATGTACTTTCAGGCTGGTCAGTGTAAGTCTTTATAGTGCGCGATGTCCTGGCTGCTGTTTTGGAGTAGCATCTGGTCCCTCCAGAGTAATTATCTTTCCCCTTCTCCCAGAGGATACTCTGTGTTGCCCCACTCTGATCATTTCAGTGGATACTAAGGTTCACCATTTTGCAGTCTTATTAACTCCCCATCATCTGTTCTTCACTGATCTGGTGTCCACTAGCTATAGCCTGCCTTTAATTATAGAATGCTTAATGCACCCTATATCTGAGATCCAATAGGGTCTCAGAGTTCTCTCCTTGAAAATATGACCATCCTTTTTTCCCTCTATGTCTTAGTTTCAAGTGAAAAAAAAAAAACAAAAAACACACAACAACACAACACAGTTCAACATCATGAATCATCTGAAGCTACATTACCCATTACTCACAAAAACTTCTTTAACGTGAGTTTTCCCAGCTTTCTTCCTCCTACACTACTGTAAGGAAAACTTGAATTCCATTTTTCACAACACTTATGAACATTCCCTTACAAACAAACAAACAGGTTCTCCGTTCCACTTTGCCTCTTTGTCTATGTTTGTTTTTTTACTGGAAAATCTGCATTTCCAGTAAGCTTAGTCTGTTATGCTGATTACACAGCAGATTCCACCCCCATGGCTGAACACCTTCTTTCCCTACAGACTGCTTTTCATTTTAGGACTCACTGTTATGTGAGTCTTTTGGCTCATGCCTAGAGCTAGCCTAAGGATTTCTATTAAGGTGTTCTTCTAGTTCAAAACGATGCTTTTGTTTAAATGTTTGAACTCTCTACAGCAATTCCATTCAATAAATAATAAAGATACTTAGACTGATGTTAACTAGGGCCATTGCTAGCCTATTCACGCTCACAGTAAAAAGGCAAACAAGGACATTCAGATGAATCTGCAAGGTGACACAGCAACATGTAGAAATGTACTGTGCCTATTATTTAACTGGTTCTGTGCAATTGTACAGATTATTTCATCAAGATAAATTATCATTTTGGTTTCTTTACCTTCTGCTGGATTTTTTTTTTTTTCCCTGTGCATTTACATGAAAGTGCTAATGCAATTGCCCCAGAGAAAGAAAAGTAACTTGAATATCTTGAGGGTGTTTATCTACAGCAGAAGCTACCCACTCTTTTATCCGCTAAGTAAGCAAGATGTCAGACAGAGAAAAAGCCATTCAGGCTCGGAATCCTATTTTTCACAATGAAGCTCATGTGTTAGAGCTCACTCTGTGTGCACCAAAAATAGCTCAGCAAGGAGGGCTTTCCTTGAGCACTTCCATTATTCACATGATGCGGCATCTTACATAACACACGCCCTGCACGTTATCCCACCGAGTGCTGTACACACAGATGCTAGCAGACAAAAATTTCCATTGGGGACAGTAGTACTGAGTGTTTTAAAAGCAAAGGCAGGTTGTGATTTTTTTAGCTGACAGGTCTAGGAAATAGAAAATCATCTGAGTTTCTGACAGAGGGATTTTGGTGCGATTAAAACAGCAGACAGCTTTTAAAAATAGCAATTGTTCAATATGCATTTCTTCTCCCTTTTGGAGATGGAAATATTTGATCACCTTGACGTGGTAGCATTTTTTATTGGTGGGTACCTGTGTGCAGCTCTATCTAGAGATCGGCAGTTCTCTTGACTGTTTGGCCAGGTGCTGCCTCCTTCACTTAGTAGAGCTATCGTTTGCTGCTGTAATCACTAAGTCTCAGTCCCAGCTCTGTCATTTGAAAACACCATTTGTGCCTCCCTCTGCTAATCTGCATGCATCTGAGCCCCCCTGGTTGCAGCACAGTTATTTGTATTGCTTCATGTTCCCTACACATGAGATTAAATTCTCTCACAGCCTCCAGCTGCACAATTTTTGTTCAAGCTGCCAAGTATTGCTTTTAACACTAACACTCCCAAACTTCACCCCTACTCTTGGTCACGGTGTAATTTATGAAGTCATCTTTGAGACACTGGTATGAATACTAGTGTACTGTGACTCATTTTGACTACTGATCATATAACATAATAATTACTGTTTTCCAAAAGAGATGATTGAGCCTACATAAACAGAGCTCTGCTTCACTAGAAACTCATCATTTTGAAGAATAACCAAATCTTCTGTGATTATTACAAATAATATTTTAAAAAGAAGTTGTTTTCCTTCAGGTGATCTGGCACTAAGCAAAATTAGACTTCAATATAATGCAACTGTATTACATCCTCCATGTCACTAGACTCATAGCTTTTGCAGCTTGTACTCTCCCTATACAAAAAGTAATATCATATTGTACAGCAAATAAACAACCACTTCTCTCAGCAGTGAGGTAAGGCTACTGTTGACTGCATTTCATTGTGAGCAGGAAGACTACACAGATCTTTAGGACGAGCATTGAGTATTTCTTCCAACAGAAAAGAAACCGTGTGGAAAATGCAGACTGGTTGAAGAGTTTAATTCCTTATGTAAGGTGTCAACAGTTGTTTCTAACACTTGGATGGGTCAATTGTTCAGCTGTAATTACAAGTTTTGGACAGTCAGTAGTACAACCTAAACTCTCCCAGAGAAGAATTAACCTTCCTGACTTCTGACAGTCTCAGATTTCTTCTGCTTTCATACAGTGCTCAGGAGGTCACAACACTATGAGGAACACAACACAGAAGTAACAATAATGAAAGAAGGGATGTAGGCTTACAGAACTACGAACAGTTTTGAGGATCAATCTACTTAATCCAGGAATCTTGACCTGGCATGGCTTCTTCAAACTAGCTCTGAATAATGCAGTGTAAGTACTAAACCACCCCCCTTCTCTTCTGCCTCTTCTTGACTATGCCACAGTCATTCGCCTGTGACTTTTAGGTTTGAATTCTCCATAAGCCCTTAGCTCAGTGAGCAATAACTCCGGGAGCCACACACCCTGCTTTTGAGGTTTCTCATGTGACCACAGGCTATATTCCCTTCTGCAGATAAATGTGTCCTTCTCTTGAGAAGAAAAGTACTAAGCTTCAGCTATAACAGCACTGCTTCAGAAACCTTCACCTCACTAGAGCAAATCGCTTTCATGGTGGGAGTTCTCTAGGGGAAATCAACTACAGCACATCTTCTGCTCTCAGGATTTTGCAGAAAAAATACTACAGAGATTTGGTCCCTCTTTGTGTAGTTCTGGATGTGTGCGCAATACACAATATGAAGAAGCAGAAGAGATATTTCTACCAGTTTTCCACAGGCAGAGAGTAACTGGGTTTTCAATGAACCTAGATGGACTGCTAACACTATGTGACTAATCAGTGAGTCTTTGTTTGGTCTGTTTTTGTAGAGTTATGACACCAGCTTTCCAGTGGCAGCATAGTAATATTGGTTATATCCCTAAAACTTTTGTGCTTATGTTCATTTCTGTATACGGGTAAATGTGATTCTTCCTACAGTAGAAAGAATGCAGAAATAAATGAAGACTCTCTTCTACTGTTTGCTATTGTTGCTCTTTAAGTGAATGATTTATTGTGTTGCAAGCCCTCTAACATAATTTTGCAGTGTAACAGGATCTGTGTTATTTCCTTTGATTTTGAAAGCCAGTAATTCCCCTAGCAGTGAACAAAATCCACTATAATCATCTACATCTTATAATCACATAACTTTACAGACCTTAATCAAAGTAAGAGGCCTAATACATCTCAAAAGCTATTTGGGCAATGATGTTTTTGTTTTGGAAAACCAGGTACTGAAAAATTTAAATTCTAGTCCTCTTCTATTTGAACAAATGGATTTCATTTCTCAGCCACCAGCAGCAAGCAATGAGCTGAACACTAAGCTTGTTTCTCTCTCCATCACTGATTTTATTACTTCCACAACTCACTTGTAATCTGGATCTATCAGCTGCTATCATATTGCTTCAGATCTACACATCATCCTGTGTACAGAATTTCAGCCTCATGTCTCTTCTCAAAACAAGTAGAAAGAAACCAGTAAAATACATATTATTTTTTTTCTCTTCACAAAGTTTAGAACATGACAAGAAGGAACACCGCAGGTTGGCAGTTCAGGAATAAATACCATGCATTTCATTACATGTGCCTAGTTTGGTTGGGATGCAGTCATCTGAAAGATGACACAGTGTGGGATTTTCTATACCAAAGCACTTCCTATGCTCCTGCACCACGCTCGATCCCCTTACTCCCATCCCCCCATATATATGTACAGGGCCAGGGTACAGAATACACATACACTTTGCTTAGGTTTGGAGAAGGAACAGCACATTCCAGCCATGGAAAATAGCAATCATAAGGAAGGGCCACAAGAACGTGCAACATGAAACTGCTGTTCGTGCTGGGGACAGTACTCCATATTTTGTGGGGACATTTTGCAAAGAGAGTGCAAGAGGCTACTAGTGATGTCATGAAAATCATACATTCTGCTGATTTATGACATCATTGCACATACTAAAGCTCTCTCTTGCTTTCTCTTTCTCACTACAGTTTTACCCTCAAACTTGAATTGCCGATCTGATTCACTGTCCCGTAAGCTGATGACTCTTTTCTCTGCAAGCCATTCATGCGCCTCACGGAATCGACGCTTTCATTCCCAACAGTCATAGTCTGTGCCTGTCCCCAGAGTGTCAGCATACATAGCAGCAGCAAGAATAAGAACAGCAAAATGGCAACACAACAACACATACATAACACGCAAAGAGAAGAATGGCTCAGTTAGAGAAGACCATCATGCAAAAACAAAGTGAACCACTTTCAAGGCAAAACAGAGAAAATCAGAAACAGAGAAATACAAACTCAATACAAACTCAATTAAAGAGATGCAGAAAATGCTTCAAAAAGAGATGGCCTCAGCATCATCATTCCCTGTTCTGAAATTTGTGCAACCAGATTCATAGGAAAAATAATAGAAACCCTGTGCAAATAGGTAAGTGTATCGTACATCAAAAGTGTGTTATGCAGTGTTTAATTAGGGAATTGTCCATTTTGTCCATTTTGTGTATAATCAACTGACTGACTTGAGTGGTTTCTTCAGAGAATTGTGTTTAAAGTATCTTTCCCTTGATAGTCACCATAATAACCATTCTGACAGCAGGAAGAATTATGTGATTCTTCCATAATCAGAATCACATAATTTTCAAGTGACATCACTGCCATGCTATTACTTACCAGTAGAAGCTTCTTGGCAACTAGTTCACCTTTGAAGAAGTCATTATACCCCAAACTGAAATTATAGACTCCATACAGCATCTTCTGCTGTTGCAACTGGAAACAAAGGTTTCTGGTGGCAGTGTATGTGTGCCTACACACAAGAAAGCACTTCTATTCCCTCTCAGAATCTGAATGAGAATCTCAATTCATCTGACAACAGAATTAAACTACAGGACAGTACTGGATTGTTTCCCAGAGCATCCATCAAATATTCCATCAGCTACAGAATAATTATTAGACGGACCTGTCAAAACACAAATGCCCTATGCCATTCTTGCTATTCCTCAAGTAAGGAAACCATTATTAGCTACTTGAAACTCATGCGTAGCTCAAGTGAATATTTACTTTGCCTAGCAATTGTTTCTGTGGAGAAGCAAACCAAAATGTTTCTGCTGATACTGAGTTCCTGTGGAACAAATACAGGAAGGATGTAAATGCTACAGTTGTAGGAATTGATAATAAATTGACTAAAATTCAGTTTCATATCTATTCTTGACTTTTCATTTAACAAATAAGAAATCAGGAAAGATTGACAGACTTCCTAAAAATACTTCCAGACTGACATCTACACTTAAAAAAAAGCCTTTCTTCTACATTTCAATTACTGGTATAAAATTTTATAATCATAATACAAAACATTCTCTTGCTAAAAAAAACTGAAGCTAGTATCAGTAATGACATGCAAAATTGCCTTAATCCTTTTCTTTTTCCCAATGGTAATGTTTACTGGTTTTAGCAGGGAAATTCACTGCTGGTTTAGAAGTGAGGGCAGAACTGCTGACCACTCCTACAGGGAACTATGTTAAAGAATCTCCAATTTTAGCAAGAAAAGACACTAGAAAAGACAGGTCTTAAGCATATGCTTGTGTTAGCATTTCTGGATGAATTCAGAGAAATAATAATGTTAGAATGCTGTCTATATCACTGTGTCTAGCTGTTCCTTATCTGTTAGTTGGTGCCATGTAATTAGCAATATTTGGGGATTAGAAGAAAATTTGAGGTCAGTCTAGCCTAAATAGCTAATAAATGTATGGATAAAGGTGCAGCTACTTCAGCAATTTTAAGAAGAGAATAAAATTCTTGGAATAAATGAACAGTCTATTGACATTTATTGATATCTTTTTGAACTGTAAATAAAGCTGTCAGATAATTTTCAACTCCTTCTCAAAGAGTAAATCACACACACACACAAAAAAAAGGCAACGTTATAACGACACTATTCATCAAGGACAAGAACTGAGGTGAGAAATCAACCTGTACATCAAATATGTGGTCAGCGTAAAGTTGGGCATCTTGAGTAAAGGGCAACTATACCTTGTTTTGTCTTCTTTGCCTTCTTCGAAGTCTCAGAAACTCCTTGTGCTGCCGTGAAACGAAGTTGACTGCTGCATATTCCAGTAATGCAGCAAAGACAAACAGAAGGCACACGGCCATCCAGATGTCAATAGCTTTTACGTAGGAGACCTAGAAAGGAGAAGGACATGGCATATTATTTTCCAAACTTCTTCAAAAACTAATGTGAAAAAATAAGCACATTTCTGCGCAGGATGAGATTCAATTGTTTAACAATTCCGTTTTTGGTTGGTTTTTTTTTTCTTTTTGTTTCTTTTGGTTTTTTGCCTCATTGGCTTTCAACAAATAAAATTATCTAACTACTCATGGAAGTGTGTGGTTGCATGTACAAAGAATACACAAATATTATTAGCAACTGCCTTGCACAAGAGAATCAGGGTTTGTCTGAAAAACACAGTTCCTCTCATATACCCCAAAGCCCAGTTTATCAGAAAGAATACGCATATAAAATCTACTCAAAATCCACCCCAGAAGAGTTATATTTATCACCTTTTTTTCCCTTTCATGGAACAAGTATTATATTCATTAACTAGCTTCATTTTCTATCAATAACCTGAAAATAAACTCTGGGTACTGTATGCTGATTGATCTAAGTTCATTCATATATATGTGTTATTCAGTCACAGTCACTTGATCTTTATCTAACAACTCTATAAGTAAAAATAAATCTTCACAGATGTTATCTAGCAGAAATATCCAAATACAAGATGTCTTTGTTCTACTACAAGCCTATTCTGATTCAAGTGGTCCACAATAAAATCAGCTGTATTAAGCACTGCAATGCCACAAGATTTTTATCACATTACTCACACAGCAGGCCAAATATCAGCCAATTAATGAGCTGCACACTATCCATATCAAAGGTACATCAGCCTCCACAGCTACGTTTGGTCTCTGACTTTCTTTGCAGTTTTTAAGCAAAGATCTTATGATTAGGAAACAGCAGGATATCTCTTCTGTTTATCAGGTATTCTATCCAGGGTGGAATTATAATTATCTAACTTTTGTGACTGTGAAGTACATGTGAGCTAGATGCCTAAACTCCTTCGATATAAATAAATCAAGGAATGAAAAGTAATAGGCATTTCTAGGATGCAGTACATCTGAGCTGTTTTAGATGTATACTTTAGGATGAGATGACTAACACCTACTAGCACTTTTTTGTTCTCAGGTCTGTATATAGGAGCTTAGAAAGTCGTGATCTCAGCATAGATGTGTGGGACTTCATGCAGCTGTCTAAATAAAAGCATCACATACTTCCATCAGGAACTTAGCTATCACTTCCTAATCCAGCAGAGCACGAATCTCTGCTATCAAACAAGCTGGTCCTTTGGAGATGGTTCACATACCCAACAGCATTTCAAATGGTATCATCATACTACTGAAATAAGAAAGATGCACTGCACCCATACTCTGAAAAATCATAATCAGCAGGTATATGATTTCAGAATACTACCCTGAGCAGAAACACAGGACTCAGAAATGACAAGAGAACAATGTGTTCTCAGTCTTCCAGTCCAATATTTAGTAGACACATTCTCCAGCAGAGGAGACACTCCTCTAAACCTAGGATGTTTTGCATACTCTGTTAAAAATGATCTTGCTTTCATGCTCATGGCTGCCATTTAATAATGAAGAGAAGTACAACTATCTCAGTAGATTTTTGCTCATGATCATCATGGGCTTGAATGGCACTGTATTTTTAAAACACATAGAACATTTTTTGTTAACATGTAATGAAATACACTGCACTATGTGCTCCAACAAGCAATATGAGAGGAGAAACCAGCATTTAAAACCTTGCAGGAAAGATACAGAGCTCCATTTTGCAGATCCTGATCACTGAACAGGATATTTCAGAGGAGTCAGCATTGCTATTCAGCCTGCATTAGGGAAGCCCATGCTGCTGCCAAGACTATAGTCCACCTCCGCACTGTGGATGGTGCCCACTGCAAGGTTCACAGGACCACATGCCCAGGCTGAGATAAAGAGGAGCATTTAGCAGGCAAAGGTGATACTATGGATCTGTGCCTTTCAATTAGATTCACCGCAGGCATGCAGTTCTCTCACAAGCATAGAAAAATCTTACAAGTTCCTTCTTAAATGAGCAGCTGTGAAATGCAGTGAAAACTCTGCAATATCCAAGACATTCTGTGCCACAGGCTGAAGCTCAGTAGGAATCAACTCACTGTAATTTCTGTAAAATGCAGCTGAGTTTAGGCTGTTTGTTACCTTCCTTGAAGGGGCAGCTTGTTTTCCTTTATGAATGCCTTGAGGAGACATAATAGACATACATAAACAGCTGGACTGTGCTGCCAGAGACAGCACAATGCAGGGAGCTGAAACCACAAGAATCAGCATTTGTGACTGTGCAAATCCTACCCTAGTGGTCTTGTAGCAGTGATGGCAAAATAATAAAGGAAACCCCGAGTTAGACTTCCAGCCACTGACACAGCACTGCCATAAATGGCATACACATTGCTGAGCTAGATGGATTATTTTAACTCCAGGATGCTGGGCTCGGATCATGATATACTTCACAGGTATGTAGCTTGTTTTATTGTTCAGTCATTGCTACACCACAGAACAGCTTTAAGCAAGCAAACAACAAAATTATTTTCAACACTATAAAAATAAAAATACACAAAATTCTATAACAAGCAAAATCAAAATCCTTCAATTCAAATTCTTTTTTATAATTTTATGTGTACATCCTTGGTATGTCTAAAATTCTAAAAGCTAAAAGCTTTCTGCTAAAAGCCTAGAAAGTCTATACTGCATTCTGAAGTAAGATTATTACTAGCCATTCCTGAGCCTGGAAAACAACTGTGTAGATCTTTCACATCAAGGATGTCCTCCTCTGGTGCACATTTCCAGGGAAGCATTAAAGTAGGTGACCAGATTTAGAATGAGCACTTTGATATCTAAAACATACACAAAGTAAAAAAGCTGTAGGCTTAAGGGTCTCTCTCTGCTCTAGCTGAATGTCACCTGTCTTCCTCCCATCCAGAAAGGTCCACAGCCACCAGACCACAGATTGCTCTGAAGCAAACTTCTCCCAGCCACCCCTGCTGAAGCTGCTACACTTTGTATGAAAACACATGGAAATACATCTGTTTAAGGACTGGAAACAGAGCTTTCTCTTCCCAGATATAAATCTTAACCTCTGGAACAATAATTCATTCTCTATCTCTGTGTCCCAGACACACACAGGGACTAAGATGGCCCTATCACAGAGAATTTCATGGTGGCTGCACAATTTCCTCAGGGATATGAGCACCGAAAGGTTGTGAATTTGATCTGTGCACTCCAGGTGAATGCTATAACCACTTGCCTGCCAGATGCTGCAGCTTCTCGCTGCGGCTTCTCACATATGAATGAAATGCCCTTTTCTGGGAGCTCTTCAGCATTTCCCACTTATCTCCACAGGAAACTCCACTCAGCAGGCTCTACACTGTATCTCACTCCTAGATGCTTATTTCTCCTTTGCACTGTGGAAGGAACTTTTCACATCTAATTTTCAGTTAAAAATACTGCTGAGTTACAGTCGTAGGAGCTGGGCTCTGCATTGTCAAATGCTTTGTGATATCAGAGGTACTTTCATTGCTTTGGCAGGTTCTTCCAGCAAGTCCCAAGAGAGTTAGCACACTGTTAGCAGCTATAATTTTTCCCAGATTACAGTCTAGCTTGAAAACTTGCCCAACCAAAAGGCTAACATCTCGTGCTTCAGTAAGGATCTCATCAAACAATACTGTACCTCCAGCTTCCTTAACTATCTGCTTCTTACAGAACTACAATGGTAGTTCTGTAAATTCAAAAACCTTGAATCACTTCTGTCAGGTAGTATCTTGATGTAACCCTGATAGTACATTGTCTTCACTTACTTTGCAATAATTTGAAAAGCAATTGTTAGGAAAATTGGTGTCATCCAGCACTGCCATGTTCATAAAGCACAAGAAGATTTCCTTGCCCTTTTCTTTCTTTAAGTAGCTTATCTGTTTATTTTTATTCATTTATTTATTTATTTTGAGGAAGATGTGGTCAGTTAGGGATCTAATTACTCTGACTAATAAAAACATAAATTATCCCAATTACTGAGTTGCTCCAAATAATTTAGGGTCAGATGTTGAGGGTATATTTCAGAGTAAATTTGTCTGCATCGTTTGCCAAGCTTGATAAAACTGAGCACAACAAATGTGACAAAGAGACTCCTTTCCCTTAATGTTTTTCCCCATTTCTTTTTCTTTCATGTCCACTGTGTAAATAAAAGAACATTTGGTGCTCTGTACAGCATTGCTGCATTACCAATGACCTCACTAAAGTTCCTGGAAACAAAAGCCTAAGGAGGATTACATTGTTCATGAAGGTCTTGTAAAGATTAAATCTTCCACTCTTCCAGGACCTTTAATCGTAACACTGTGAATCTCTCATGTCTTCTCTGTATCTTTCTGAATATAGCCATGCATCAAAACCAGAATGAAGCACTCTATTGTGGAGAGAAGCTGAGGGAAAATGTGGTCATGGGTCCTGCAATTCAGCAGCTGTCATTTGTTGACATTTGTGAGTCAACCCAAATGTGAGCTCTATTTCTGCTACAGCAGAAGCCTCTAGAGACAACTGCTTTATCACTATGATCCAGTCTAACAGGTGCAAAACAGGAATAAAGACACTTCGCTCCCCATGTTCAACTCTGAGAAAATAAATTCAAAAATCAGTGTAAAGTTCTTGTGAAAAGAATCATATATTCACTTATTTTGTTTGATAAGATCTCATGAAAAGAATCTTTGAGATGTGATATGAAGACTAAGCCCTCTATTTTGTACAAGGAAACAACATCACAGAATCACAGAATCACAGAATTATCTAGGTTGGAATAGACCTAGAAGATCATCTAGTCCAACCTTTACCAATACTTCCCAGCTAAATCATATTAATCAACACAACATCCAGACGTTTCTTGAACACTCCCATGGTCGGTGACTCCACCACCTCCCTGGGCAGTGCATTCCAATGCCTGACTACCCTTTCTGAGAAGTAATATTTCCTAATGTTCAGCCTGAATCTCCCCTGGTGCAGCTTAAAACCATTTCCTCTAGTTCTATCATTGATTACACGAGAGAAGAGGCCAACCCCCAGCTCATCACAACCTCCCTTCAGGAAGTCATAGAGAGCAATAAGGTCTCCCCTGAGCCTCTTCTTCTCCAGGCTGAACAATCCCAGCTCCCTCAGCCTCTCCTCATAAGGCCTGTGCTCCAGACCCCTCACCAGCTTTGTAGCCCTCCTCTGAACACATTCCAGGGCCTCAATGTCTTTCTTGCAGTGAGGGGCCCAAAACTAAACACAGTACATCCCTCAACAGTGGAATCAAGTGCACCCTCAGCAGGACTGTGGGTAACACCAAGCTGTGGGGTGTGGCTGACACATCATAGGGACAGGATGCTACTCAAAGGGACCTAGGAAGGCTTGAGCAGTGGGACCAGGTCAAACTCATGAGGTTCAACAAAGACAAGTGTAATATCTTGCATGTGGGTCAGGGCAACCAATACAAACTGGGAGATGAAACAATTGAGTGCAGCACTGCCAAAAGTGCTGACATAAGCCAGTAGTGTGCCCTCACAGATGAGAAAGCCACCTGCATCCTGGGCTGCATCAAAAGATGTATGGCTAGCAGGGATATGGATATGATCCTGCCCCTCTACTCTGCACTGGTGAGACTTCATCTGGAGTACTGCATCCCAGTTTGGTGTCCTCAGTACAGGAGAGACATGGACCTGTTGAAGCACATCCAAGAGGGTGCCACAAAAATCATCCGAGGGATGAAACACCTCTTCTACGAGGACAGGTTGAGGGAGCTGGGGCCATTCAGCCTGGAGAAGAGAAGCCTCCAAGGAGACCTGATAGGCTTCTTTTTTAGTATCTAAAGAGGGGCTGTAAGAAAGAAGGGGACAGGCTCTTTAGTAGGATCTGTTGTGACAGGACAGGGAAAAATGGTTTCAAAATAAAAGAGGAGGGATTCAGATTGTATACAATATGGGTGGTGAAGCATTGGCACAGATTACCTGGAGAGGTGGTGGATGTCCTGTCCCTGGAGACATCCAAGGTTAGTCTGGATGGGGCTCTGAGTACCCTGATGTAGCTGTAGGTGACTCTGCTCATTGCAGGGGGTTGGACTAGGTGGCCTTTTAATGTCCCTTTCAATCAAATGATTCTATGATTCTGTGATTTTTCAAATGAGAATTTTTTGTTCCTACTGGGAATTTTATGATTTCTCCCATGCATTAGAAGAATTTATTGGGAAAAGAGTCAGAGATGTTTTCAGATTAAAAATGTAGAAAGAGAAGAAAGTAACATTTTAAAGAAAAGTTGAAACAAGGGTTAAGTAAAAATTCCTTCCAGTACTAGAAACTGATGTTGTATTAAATTTCATTTTAGTTTTTCAAACCAAAGCTCTTTTATGAAATTATGTTATCATAAAACTTGAACTGATAAAGAAATGGATAGCTCTTTCCAGTATGTCAGCTTAAAATAGCTGAAGCTAGAAGCACCAGCCCTGTTTTTGCCACATTTTACAGGTAGAAAAGTTTCTAAATGAAGAACATGTTGTCTGTATCTTCTTTTTCTTTTACTGTTTTTATGGATCTTCACACATATGTTTCAGTACCATGAAATATCACCATACAAAACAAATTTATTTCAGAAAATGCAAATCACTATCCCAGATCTAAACATTCAGGAATTTTGTACTATTCTGTTGTTGCCATGCTTTCCAGTTAATTATCCTTCACACTCTTCAAATGTAAAGGGTCACAGTTGCCATGAAATACCTAGTCTGATCAGATCAGCAAGACTTCCTACTTTAGTGAATATCATGGGATAAAAGAGTTCTATCAGCTTTGAAATCAAAGGGATAGATCCCCCTGTAAGAAAGCCTTCATAAAACATTCAAGCAAGACAAATGAGGCAACTACCCACCGTGGCTGCCTTTCAGACCTGTACTCAAAGACATAGGTTTCCGGAGAACAGTAAGAAGACAGAACATCAGGACTGGTTTTGCTGCTGGGATCTCCCTCTTCTACATTCAGTGATGTACAAGCTCCCTGGAAATCCAGGAAAAGTCCTCTAGGCCAAAATAATATGCTTTCCTTTATTTACCTTCTCTGTGGAAAAACTATGTGTTCAGAGAGTGATAGAAACTAGGCCAATTTTTCTTGGCTTAGCTTGCTCAATCTTTGGCTCTAACCCAGAGAGTACCTTCAATTAGGAACTGGAGCTCTGCCTGGGCTCAGGAGCAAGTACATGAGCTGCAGAAGCTTCTTGACCCCTTCTACTTCATCAAAAATATGGCAGAAGGTAAGAACAGCAGGAAGAGGATGAGGTCATCTTTGTGTTGCTTATACACACTTGCGGTGCTTACACCCACTATGACACTATGACCAATTAAGAACCAAATTAGCAACAGGTTTTACTGCAGAAAGGAATATTGCAGAGAACCCAGAAGATCACTGTGGGGAATGGAGGAGGAGAGAATGTTGCTAAAGCTGTCATCTATCAAACTGAGACTGTAGTAACTGCTTTCGTCTCCAAGACATCAGCATTCACATTCTTTCACTTATGTACTTTGTAATGAGAAAGTTTCAACCATCAGAACTGTTACTGTGTTAATGAAAAATAAGCACTCATACTCTGGGCCAGGTTTTAACAGGTTCACTGATGAACGAACCCTGTGGAAGGTGTAGGTGTCTGTACTGGTTCTGGCTGGGATAGAGTTAATTTTCTTCACAGTAGCTCATATGGCATTATATTTCAGATCTGTGAAGAAAAAATATTCATAAAACACTGATGTTTTCATTATTACTGAGCAATGCTCACACTGAGTCAAGGACTTTAAGCCTCTCTTCACTGCCCTACCAGTGAGGCTGATGGTACACAAGAGTTAGGAAGAGAAAGAACAAGAACAGCTGAACTAAGCTGGTCAAAGGACCATTCTGTACTGCACAATAGTACATTCAGAAATAAATGCTGAGAGAGGAGCTCTCATTGATCAGGGGCTGGCTGAGTGTCAGTAAGAGGGTGGTCAGCAATTGGGCTTTGCATCACTTGTTTTTTCTATTGTGTTCTCTTTTTCTTTTTACTTATGCGGAATGGGATTAAAATCAAGTCCCATATGACCCGCTCAGGAAGCCAGCTACTGCTCACAGAGTAAAATGCCTGGTCAGAGATGCTCACAGAAGTAGTTTGGTTGGCTTGTAGGATGAATGAAAAAAAAAAAAAATGGCAATAATTAGCGAATGTGAAAGACTCCTCTCCCAGTTATTTTAACAGAACTGCTCCTTTTATAATTGAATATGATATTTTGTTCAATTGTTGTTTTTGTTTTTGTTTTTCCCAGAAACATCTGCCTCACCTTCCATTTTGAAATTTCCATTTTGAAATGGAAGGTGGAAAACTTTGAAAACAGAATCATAAACAAGCAATAAATACTTAATTTAAAAATCATGAAACTAACTTTACACTCTCCCTCCATTATTCAAATCCACCAAATTCACTGGGAATTCTTAAATCATTCCAGTCACCCAAAGTTGCCTTTCTTCAGTGAATAAACTATTCATCCTATTTATTTATTTATTTATTTTCTATTTCTGTCAGAGGTTCTTCCAAGTCAGGAGATGCTAAATCTCCCACCTACTACTGATGCAGGACTAAATGTTGACTGTATCCAAGCCACAGAAATATGGAAACTTCTCCTGATTTGTTTCTTTAAAGATGGCAAGGGAGTTAAGGCATTTACTAAGGTGCTGGGGAGGGGCCAGAGGAGGTGATCACAGATTAACCACAAAAAAATCAGTAGTATGGCCAATAGCTATTTTAGTGCTGCTCACCATCCCAAAGAACCACAGACACAGTATTTATTTGTGAGTAGTAACTGACACCACTATACCAGTTCAATTCTACTCCCCCACAAAAGATCAAGCAAGATACTTTTCACCTTCTGTAAGAGTGGGACTGGCTGCTGAGACACCACAGGTATTTGACACATTCAGAACCTCTGCAGCATACCGCTGACACTTGATTCAGATGACATGAGATTGTATTATAGCACAGTGTATCAGCTGGAAGTGATAATGGGAGTACAGAACAGCAACTGCATGCTGGAGACCCTTATTTCTTTAAACTGTGTAGCTATATTTTACATGACATATTACAAAAAAGTAAACTGGTGTTCCAGGTAAAGACAAGCTATTCTAGAGAGGAAATAAAATATTTCATTTTATCATGAGTTGTGTCTATACATACTGTATGATCTTTCTTTTCAAACAGCGTATTTCCACATTTGAAAAATGTAATTCCATAAATATAGAATCAGTTATCAGCTCAGTGAAGCAAGATTGTTTGTTTTCTCTTCCCCAGGGGCATATGAAGTATTGGCATATTCATCATGTGTTATTTTCTGCAATCTTATGGCGTAGTTCCCTCTATTTCCCTTTCCTGACAATTCATTCTTTCTGTACAGGAATTTTAGACAAGCTGCACCATTTCCACTTCAAAGACTCTTTACTTCCTAGAAAATAGTATGACTATTTTTTTTTTCAGACAGAAAGAAAAATATACAAAATTATACCAAAACAAAACAAGACAAAAACAAAAGAGAAACCCTGAGCAACAGCTTCAGATATGTTTTTGAACTCGAAAGTTTGCAGCTGAGAAAACAGGCTTGTGGTATGCACAGATAACGGTGTTGGCAGTCAGTTTGGGAGTAAACTGGTGATTTTATTATGCAGTGATGATACAAGTACTGGCTGGCCTTTCCTACTGGGAATGAAGCAACACTTGTATTGGAATTTTGACTGTGGTCAAAAGCCCAGTCTTGCAAAAAAAGTGGCCAACTTTGTGTTGTGCCATTTTTCACTAAGATTATAGTAAGTTGGAAAAGTCAGTTACGTTAAGGCCAACTCAAGCTGCTAAATAAACAGTTAACTGAAAAGTTAATATGGGGGAAAAAAAAATTAGACATTTGGAAACAAGAGGTTCTGTTGACCCTGCTGTGCTGACTTTATGCCTCCTTAACAAGGCGGAGTGGAACTGGGAGTGAGCAAATCCACATAATTGTTTGCGGAGTACAGACACGTGGATGGACTAGGACTGGTTACTTCTGTCCGATCCTCTCTTTTCAGACCCTTGGAAAAAGAAGATTAGAATGCAATCCATGAGAGAGACAAAACCAGAAAATCTTCTTTTCTTCAATAATTAGGACTTCAGTTTCCACCAGGGTGTTCATGAGTCTTCTCATTGCCCAGTTCTGAAAATCACGCTGAGCAAAAACAAGTGAGGGGGTCCTCTCTCTCCCACCAGTCAGACTCTGTGTTCAGTCACACCCTGAACAGTACATGGAAAGAGAAAACTCTGGTTCTTGTCACTCTTCAGCCTGGTTGTCTCACTCTACACTCTTGGTAAAAAAGCTTCTGGTTTAACAGGCCAAAAATAATGTGCTTTGGTAGTAGGGGTGTAGAACAAAGGCAGCCAACTCTCACCCTGATGTCACATCTAGAGGTGATACAGTTTTATCAGATCTCAGACAAGCCGGTAAAATCCACAGTCTGTGCCTGAGCTGCCTCACAAACAGACCTGCAATATCAGGCAGAAGCTCTATCCACTGATATCCCCCATAATCTTTGCTCTTTTCCTCAGTCTTACTCTGTGCGTTTTTTATTTGTTAGTTTGTTTTTCTATTATCTGGAAGATGATATCGAATAAGAACTCACAGCTATTTGACTAAGTCTTTTTCCTTCCAAAGCAATCAGTTTTACAATAAAGCGTTCTTTAAACAAAAGGCAAACCTAAATGCCCCCACCAAAATGTCTGGGGCTCTCTGCTTCCATGGACTCCCCACAGATTGCTACAGCATCTAAGTGCCCCAACAGTTAAACCTTTGTGCTTGGCTTATGAATAAAGAAAGGCCAAAAATCAAGTTTATGTTGACAGAAATAATGTAAATAATACCAATATTTGCAACATTTCTTGTGTACGGGCAAAAAACTAATCAACAGATCAGTGGAGCAGCGATGATCAGTTTATGAAGGTGACAAATAAGGATTGATATCTCTGCTTCAAGGAAGCAGCTTCTTATTTGTAAGTAATTGAAGGAAATTTATCACACAAACACCCCAGTATCCAGCTGGATCGGTGCAAATTGAGAACTATATGTGGCCGGACTGAGACATGGGCAAATACACATAAGGGCAACTTTTGTAGATACATGACAATGCTGGTCTCAGGTCACATTTTCAGTAAAAACTGCTGGCTCTTCCTTTCTGGTTAAATCAGTACAAAATATTTCTTTAATGTCATTAAATGCTCACTTGCCTACTTGGAGTCCAAGTGGTAAATTCTCTATGAATGCCACCATGGACAAAAACAATCACTCAAGGGAAAAATTAAGGAAGATAAAAGTGGAGACATTAAACCATGATTGTATCATAGCTGGCAAGAGCTGCTTGTGGGATTTTGAAACAAAGTCATTAAATTCATTAACAGAACACAATGCTGATACTTACTAGAGGAACATTTATGTTTAAGATTCATTTGAAATAAGAGGATGATGTGGTATGTATCTGAATACAGCCAGAGCATCTCCTTCTGACGTCAGGTTCTCTGTTATAATTACAGTTTTCTGAAAGGTTTTTGGTTTGTTTGTTTTTCAAATAGATTTCCCAAATAGAGTATTAAGTGAGGTTCAGAAAATCCTTTCTGTTTCCTCTGTAGATCTCAAACTGCCTCAGTCACCTCAGGTGAAAAATAATTGTCATTCAGCTCAGCCACAGCCATTTCAGATGCAGTCAGTACATCTGACACCCGATTATGAAGAATTGCACCAAACTCCATTATTCTTTGACCTTTGAAGAGTTAACCAACTCAGTACACGACTGTTATCAAATAATATTCATAATGTTATTTTTGTAGCAAGAGGAAGTAATCCCTTCCTTTCACATAAATCAGACAAGAACTACGCAGATGGTTGGTGCCACTGTGGCTACCATGATTGCTACAAAGAACATTGGCACCTGTGCATACATAGCTATAATTTTTTAATTGGACACCTCAAATATTATTCGAATGTTCAAGCAAGTGCAGAACATTGTACAACATCTTATCCCCACTGTATTTTCTACCATAGTCACAACTAATTGAAACATTAGATGTTATCCTTTTCACTGAACCAAGAAATGTATATATATATATAGAAAAGGGATGCATAGAGCAATAGAGTTTTTTTATAGAGAGATATATACATTATATCTTACTCTCTGCTATTCGTGAATGGAGATGATTTTTATAGTTCTTCCCTAAGATTCTATTTCTAAATCCTGGATTTTTTAGGAATACAAGCAGTGTAATCTGGCAGAAAAAGGCATGTTTATTTTTGTGACTGTCAGTCTCTCTAGATTAGAAGTGGGTAAATTAAATAAATCCTTTAGTTAGAAAATTACTTTACCAATGCATCAGTCTAAAACAACTGAGAATGGCATAGTTTATTACATTACTCAGTATCTACATCTACTTCTTTCTTGACTATTTCTTCACCAGTTACTTAGTCTCCCTGAGCCACATATTGTTCTTAATGAATCTTCAGAGTCTGTATTCACATTTCTATTTTCATCTGATTAAACTGAAATGGAGATCAGATACTTTTAGTGCTTGTGAATAATTTAAGCAATAAGTAACTAATAATGGTGCAACAGATTTATATATGTATATATATATATATATATATAGTCCACCAAACTATTCACTTTCTGTTGCCTCTCCTCCATTCACCTTTTTTTTCTTTTTTTCTCTTTTTTTTAAAGAAAGGGGGATTTTGAATTAAAAATAAGTCTCCTTAAAAATAGATCCCAAAAACAACATCTAAGAAAACATGGGCTCAAGAAAGATAACATAGCCCAATTCCAATCATAAGTGGAAGTGAGTCATATTTCACATATAGTAAACCACTTAAGTAAGAGTAGAATTGAAAGAGGATGCACAATGGGAATAACAGAATATGGCAAAGGTGAAAATGTGTGCAGAAATAAATGGATGGTCTTAATAAGTAGGAAGAAAGAAAATGGGATAAAGAAGTAAGGTTAAAGGAAACGAAGAGGAGTTCAAATGAAAGAGGAAGAATATTAGCATTTAGCAAGTTTCAAACAACTGATTTTTTTTTCTTTCTAAACTTTAGCTGTACTTTTTCCCATGGAATTCTCCACGGCAGGGCCTGCTTGATTTATCCTGCCAGCTCCAGACAGGTGATAGGGATCCTCCAAGCAATCTACCGTATGTCTTCAGAAGTAAAAATCTGGGGCTTCCATTATACATGGTTTTGTGATAGAAGCAGCCCAGCCCACACAGCAGGTTTGAAGCTACTGACAAATACCTTATTCCCTGTTTTTCTGTGTTCTCATTCTTCAGAATTTAGTGGTCCTTTTGTTCGCTTTCCTAATCAACATTTATCAGTCCCTTCCATTCTGAGATGTCTGACCAATCATATTTTATTAACCAAATTACCCTGAGCCTCCTTTTCTCCAGGCTGAACAATCCCAGCTCTCAGTCTCTCCTCATGGGAGCTTGTATTCCATACCTTTGATCATACTGGTGGTTCTCCATTGGACTGTCAAGTACATCCATGTCTCTTTTGTACTGTGCTGCCCAAAACTCAACATAGCGCTCCAGCTGTAGCCTTCACTCAGTACTGAGTAAAGGGAAAGGATCACATCTCTGGATCTGTCAGTGATACTTTTTTAATGTGGCCTTTGCAGTGGCAAGGGCATATTGCTTCTCATGTTTATCTTGGTGTCCTTCTGTTCCTTCTGGGTGGCTCCCAGCATGTCCTGGTGCCTGGAGTATTTCCTTTCAAGCTGCAGGACACTGCCCTTCACCTTGTTGAACTTTATGTGGTTTTTGTTTATCCACTTCTCCAGCCCATCAAGCTTCAGAAGAGACCTTGCCATCCTACATGGTTGCTTTCTGCTGCTTATTATTTGTAATAGCTTACTGATGATCTGCTGACAACATGGTAACTAGGAATAAAATTGCCTCCTCAGCAATTCAAGAGACAAAATATTTTGGTGATTACAATGACAACCAGGCCTCCAAATTCTCAGACTTTGCTTCCAAGCGTAGTCATGTTTTGTTTGCAGCTATTGTGTTTTTCATAGAATTTCATTTTCACCTGAGCTGTAAATCCACGTACTTTTTGAATCATACTGTAACTTTAGATTGTCTCTAGGACTGTAATATGAAGAGCTTTGTTCAGAAACTTGCCATCACACAGCGAGGCTGAGTGAAGTAATTTTCAGCCACAACATATATCACACAGTTAGAAATCTAGTGCAAATATATGTTTTAAAAAAAGCAACAGCAAGACACATCATTGCTTCTCACTGAAAGATATTAGTACAGAAGCCTTCTAGCCAGGCATTCTTGTGTTTGGGGCACATTTATTTTCACTTCTTGGCTTAGGTCTGAAGCAAAGTACTGGAATTTCATAACAGATGACTCCTTTTTCTGAAGGTTATTTGATTGCTTATCCTAAAATCCAGTGTTTACTCTTCCAAAACCCTCTTTGTTCCTCATCCATTTTCTAATGCCAGAGTAGGAGCACTTGTTCTGCAATCTGCAGCTACTGTTAAAGCATTTAGAAACTCTCTGAGGAACAGAAAATCAGAGCCGCACATGGCTGAACACCAGAAGAACCAGAGCACTCAGCACTAGTGGCTGAGGCAATCTAGAGTATGGGTGGAGAGCGACAAGCAGGATGATGCATACACATCTCAGAAGGACCACCTGGAGATGCAAAGCACTGCAGAACAAGTAAGGAGAATGGTTTTCATTTCACTCTGATGCCACATGCTCAAGAGTTATTGGAGTCCACCATCCCATAGAAAGGAAAATCTTGCTGTCTGTAGAGTGACTTCATGGTACTGACAGATGAACGCTCACCTGTCTGGAGAAACTGCACTCCCCAAGGGTTGAGATAACAATAAATGTTCCCAGAATGTGTTAAAATAAAATTGATGTTAGTGTTACAGTAATTAACAGCTGATGGTCAAAATGTTATTTTCTTCTGTTTTCAAAGATTTTTCAGAGGGATCTGCTCCAAGGCTGGATAGTTCTGTGTGTCATGGGATGTGGGATGATATGGGCAGGTATCTAGAACAGTGCACACCTTCAGTGTTTTGCAACTTCACCCCCATAGAACTGCAGAATACTTAAAAACTTGTAGAATATGTGGAAGAGATGTTCAGTCACCTTGGCAATTACAGAGGCACAAATTACCAGTGTGCTGGGGCTTAACCCACACCTACCAAGCTCTGCTCAGTGCTATTCAGCACTCTGGAGAAATCTCTAGATTTGATGACAGTGCAAAAGTCCCTGGAGCTCTTACAGTCCTTGCACTGGGCCTTGCAGTTCAACCAGAGAACCAAACAGTGCCAGTATCAGACCCCTACACATAAGACAAAAAGCAACAACAACAACAACAAAAAAAATAGTCTGCAAAAGTAATTTCTTTTAGTTAGGACAGAAATTCCTCTAAAACAAGGATGGAAGAAGGAGATAAAGGTGAAACAGGGTCATCACAAGGACAGAGGAAGGAGAGTCAGAATTAGTAATAATCCAAAACAACTCTGAATGAGCTACAAGATATGCCAAAAGACTTCAGACATCATCCAGGTGAGCATATTGCTACCTTGCTGCCCTGATGCAGGAATAATAGGACCAATGTGCTGAACTTAATGAGAGTTAGGTCCCCTTTCTAGGAGAAAGCAATTGGAAAAGGACAAAAGCCTTTATTCTGTGGAGGTGACTCTTGTGAGCCACGAAGGAAAGATATCCCTTCAAGGAAGATCTGGCATGATTCCTAGGCAAGTGGACTACCATGGAGAAAGGTTCTGTTGTTTTGCCTGCATGACCATAGAGAGAATATAAGCAAGTAGAATGGAAAATCCATTTCTTCAACCCTAGAGGCACAGGTATGAATAAGATTTACAAGGAAGAACAATTGAAATTGAAAGCTTCCAGGAAAACAGCTATTTGGTTTCCATTGGGCAGTCTCTAAATCAAAGAAGATGGTCTGATAATATTTCTGAGGTTGATAATGAACCTTTTGATTTGCATTCATGAGGAGTGACAAATACAATAACCTTCTGCCAAATGGAGGAAAGGAACAGTCACGTTTATTGGATTATGTGCACTCAAGTTATGCTCAGTCTTTTGTAGTTGTTTTTAGTTTTTTGTATTAAATAAATAAATAAGTAAATAAATAAGAAAATAGTTTATTGTTGAAAGATGATTAATGAAGCATGAGGAATTCTGAAGTTTAGAAAATCTTTTAATCTATTGGGACACATTGCTACAAGCGAAAGATACAGGTATATTCACTCCAGAGCTTGGGCTGATTCAGTGTCTTGACACAGGCACTATTCATGAGACAAAGATGTACAGTGCCTTTCAGCAGACTGCCCAGCCTTTCATGTGTCAGGCACTGAGTTAGAGGGCGTTTCCTCTGGTACTCCTCTCTGCACTCCCTTCAGAGCAAGAAGCAAAAGCCAGCTTGTTCACTAAGAGCATAATTTGCTGCTGCCCTGCAATTCCCCCATAAAGGAATTGCCAGCAGCTCAGGGGGCTCTCACAGGAATTGTTCCTTTTGTGGAAGTCACAAATCTGGATGCTGCAGAGTACATTTTCTGTTCCCCTTCAGACAACGGGGCTATCTAACATGGGCACTGCACAAGCCAAAGTTTTCCGGGTCAAGCAGGGCATGTGTCAAAGGCAGGAGAGAGAAAAAGCAGCTTTTCTAATTTGGGGGCAATTCTGACCTGCTCAGATGAGTCATGTGGTATAGTATAACTTAAAAGTAGCTGCAGAACTCAGCCAGCCCACGCAAGGGAAGACAACAACCTATATAGAAATAACAACCTATTTAACTTTTCCCCTGTCAGTTCTATAACCACATAGAGATGAACAAAGCTTTGAAGTGAGTCATGTTAACTCAATTTCTCTCTGTCTCTTTGTCTCTGTCTCTTTTTCTTTCTGAATGCTATAAGGAAGTTTAGAAAACATATCAGTTGTAATTTTAAGTCTTGAAGACAGGGGTCAAATTATTACTCTTTTAGGGGATTTTAATAAACTGATAGCTGTGTAAGTAGTTAATTCCAACTGCACAATTGGGAATGAACAAATATTTTCTTTAAGTGTGTGTGGGGCTCTTGGACAGCCTGATCTAGTGAGAGGCAACCCTGACCACTGTGGGGCGTTGGAACTGGGTGGGCTTTAGAGTCCTCTGCAGAACGTGCCATTCTATAATTCTATGACTCTTTAAATTATTTTGCAGGCATTTGCCTTTCTAAGTCTAAAATAGACAGTTTCTTTCCAGTGCTGTAAGGCTACAGTTTATTATATCATGAGTGTTTTCCTGCTACTAGCTTAAATGACTATACAAGGAGCACACACCCACATCCTTTATACCCATTTGGTTATTAGAAGCTCAATTTCCATTATTCTATTCTATGACTCAGCAGAATTAACACATAATAAAAAGTTTCGATGCCTATTAAGTCAAAAGAATAGTGTGACAGTCCTGTATAGAAGCCCCGATTGCTCTGCTCTGTTGTTACACAACATTTGCATTCAATGTTAATAACTGTCGCTTTTGAAAACTCTCTCTTAAATACTGACCCTGCTAGCAAGATGCTGAGAAGAGCGACACATGGCTAGAAATGCAAGGAGACACACTTCATTTTATATTTAAGAGCTTTCTTTATATCTGATAAGCTATTAGTAGATGCCAGAAATTTCAGTAACACTTCCCCTATCATTGCTAATTAGAATTTTGGAGACATACTTGTCTGGCTATTGAACCCTGGTAACTATTTCTCACATGAACTGACCTTTACACACTCATCATTAAGTTTGAAATGAAAAAGAAAACAAACAAACAGAGAAATCAGGCAAGTGTTCTTCATGGAGTAGTACATGTTTGGAGACAGTAGGTTGTACCTAACGTGACTCAAAGACTGCAAGAAGAAAAAAGAAAGAAAAAAAGTAGAAAAAAAGGAGAAGAATAAAACCATGCTCTTAATGAAGATCTCAATGAAGAGTCTTAAACATAATCCACCTGTTTCCCTAAGAGTACATACAAGGCAAGGAAATACTTCCTTCTCCATTTTGCAGATTCAAAAATTGAGGTGTGCCTGCAGAGCCACATTGCCACAGTAGGAGCCAGTGGTAGAACTGTGAGCAAATATAAATCTTTTGGCTTAGAGTCCATGCCTTAGAGTCCAGATCACCCTTCCCACTTGTCTTTTTTCCACTCACTAGCCACTCCACAGAACTGCCTAAATCTACAGGAACATTTCAGGGATGACTTGACATCACCATCACTCTGCAAATTGGACTTTGCCAAAGATGTTTATTTGAGTCACTGCTGAGCATGTGAGGAAAAGAATGAGAGAATGATAGAGAAAAATTTTAGATTAATAACATTCACTCCTTGACTGTTGAAGGCAGAATGTTTTGGACATAAGAAGCAGTGAAGAGAAATTTAAGAAGTATTGTTTCTTTTTTAGTGTAGGTTAAACTCAGAGTTAAAGTGTCTTTCTTTTCCCAGTATATGCAGCTGCAGGAGAGATATTTCTAATACAATGTTTATTTAGTAAACATATTTGCCAAGTTTGCAACACTTTTGCTGCCCAAAGGGTACCTTGAACCTTATGTTATTCCAGCAGCTATGACTTTGATTGCACATCAGGAAATTTAAGAGCAGAAAACTCTCACACAAAATCACTTTGAGGTACGGAAATTAAAATATAAAGGATGCTTCTTTAACATGCTTCTTGCAAACCAGTGTAGCCAAAGCCTCAGTCTGAAACGTGGGGGCAGAAGGGGTGAAGGGAAGTACATATTTTTATCCATAACCCCACATGTCATAGATGCAAATGTTGGAATAAATGGTGTTAATGTGGGAGATGAGCTAACAAAAAGAATGAGCGTCCAAAGCCTCCTATTTCTGACAAATCTGCATATGCTTTAACACCCATAGCTGCTAACAAGCTACTGAAGAGCTTGGAAAAAGACACAGATTCTCCAACAATCATATTCTCAATATCCCTTTCATGCACATCCCACCAAATATTCCCATCCAGATTATATTAACGTGCATTTACCACTGGCAGATGTGTGTACAGCATCCTTAGGCAAAGGCTTCTTATTCGTGAAGCGTATATTCAGATCTCCCTCTCTTGTTTGCCAGCAGCTTCTTCTGCACAGAATGGTCCCTATAGGAGATCTTCTGAGCTCTTGGAGAGCCCTTTGCATTTTTTTCCAAGGGCTGTTAATTTAATCCTCAGTGTCTCTTTAGAAAGGCTTCAGGCCACTGTTCCTGTTGGCACTGATATTGCAGTGCAGCAGGTTCACTAACACTGATTTTCCATTGCTACAATAAATGCTCACAATCTTATTCCTGTGGAAAATGCCTCCTTTTTCACAGGGCAGGTGAGTTTTCATGACTGCATTGTCTGATCGCCTGTGATGCTGCATTCTATCTCCTCCAATGTTTTTTCTTCCAACTGATGCAATGTTCACCTCTCCACCGTTCTTAACAACCCAGTTCCACTCAGTTTTGACTCTTTTCTGATGACAGTACAAAGGAATAAAAATTATCAAAACAGTGAGCATTCATCTTTCCACTCTGTCCAATATTCCTTTTATCATAAACAATTAAAAGATCTGGGTGCTTACACCCAATAACAAGTTCAAATACTTTTCTTCTGCTCAGCTGCTGTTTCACTTTGGAGATAATCTAATTTCAGTGGGTCCTTCTTTACTTGACTTCAAAATCCTCAGAGCAGCTGAGTTCTGCTCATGCCCAGCCCAGATAACTCCTGCTAGGCACGAGGAGGTATCTAACTCCAGCCAGTTAGATAGGGGTCCAAATATGATTTTGGAACTGTAGTGAGAACATATTGGAAGAGTGCACTTGGCACTTATCTGGCATCCACCTAACACATGCTGACAATTTCAGATGTTTTACAAAAGACCTTGATATCTTTCATAGCTTCCCAAGCTGAGAGGATACTGATGCACCTCTTTTACCTCCTATCGTACTTATATCAGGCTATGGGCTGGGTTGGGAAGGCAAAGGGCTGTAAAGTTCAAATTGGAGTATTCTACTATACAGAAAGGAATGCAAGATTCACAGATTTTGTAGTGAGGAAAAGGACTCAACAGTTAGATATAGTATGCTGCCATTTTATGACCACAAAGAAGTGACTTATCTGGGTAGTAAATTACTCCCTCTATCCATTTTGAAATTATGATCCTCTTATTAATGGTCTGAAGAACAGTCCTCATCAATGTGAATGATGGAGGTAGGATTCTGCTCACCATTAGAACAGACAAGTATACCCTGTGTAGACTTCAGTCCATCTACATTAACTGTTTATTGGTTGTAGGAATTAATTTTCTCTCTAGAGGTATCAATTTCCATCCACTGAATAGGGAACAAAGATAAGAAATAACCACTGGCCAAATTAATCTGAAAAGCCACATTCAGGATTCTGAGGTGTCGTTGGGAGGTTAGGAATGTAGTGCAGAAGAATAAAATTAAGTTAATTTGGAGTTTAATCTAGAAACTGCAAAACCATAAATTACCCTGATTCTATCCTCTTTCTTGACGCAATCTACTAATTGGAGGAATCATTCGCTTGTTTTAAACTAGTTAGAATACTAAATTTCAAGGCTTGACAGGGACAAATGTGGTCAAAACATAGTTTAGAAAAAACCTTCAACACTGTAATTTATTTTAAATATTACTGTTCAATCACTGAATTCCCTGTGGTAATTATACTATGTTTAGGCCTGGGGATTTTTTAATCAGTGTTTTCTTGTATCTTGGGTGTGATTCCTGCAGAAGCCTTGTAATAACCAAATAACTAGGACAGCCTAATCTAATAATTTGTGCACGAATAGGATGTTCAGAGGGATTATTAAAGTTATTTTCTCACTAAAATGTTATCAGCTTAGAAAGCCAAGCTGTTTCAGGCCTATGACTTCCCATTGCAAGAATGTTTAATATAGTTGTATGATCCAGACTGCAGCTGCATATGTTAATGCCATTTATTCCATTGATTTTCCCTTTTGAAAGCAGCCCTACTACTCTAATTTTCACTTAAATAAAACTTAACAACCAAAATAATGTTGCTGCTGAAACTAAAAGCTGGAACATTTTTTTCTGGAGTAAAAACTATTATCAAAGCTTAAATATGCTTTAATTTGACAGGATTTGTTACTAACTTTGGACATGAGGCCTACACAATTTCCTCCTGTTTTAATAGCACTGTATTCCACCCCTCTTTGACCAATTAATTTAAATGATTCCACAGGTAGAACCTTATCAATTTTGCACACCAAATTGGAATTCCGCCCCTTCATACTAATTTTTTCTGCAATATAAAAACAACAATAAGAAAGGCAAAAAAATAGAATGAACTAGCATGAATGTAAGTAGCATTATTCAGACGTTTTGTTCTACCAGAGCAATCTTAATTTCAAAGCCACCTCCTACACATACACTGAAATGCAACATTTTGAAATACAATACTTCCTCAGATATTGCATTCATTGTCACACAGTTTATAGCTATCTATGGAGTACTTTGATACAGAAAGCAAAACTACATTGGTACTTTTCTGTTCTAATGATTCATCCTGGACACTGAAAGAAACACCTAATTTACAACAAATCTGACCAAAAGCACAAAAAAGTGGAAGAGGTAAAGATACAGGAAGACAAATGTCAAATATTACTCAGTGGCTTAGGCCATGATATGCACAGTATGCCATGACTCCACAGTCATACATGACTCATATTTCTCATTTGAATGATAATTCTTTTGAGTTTAATTGTAACATTGTATCCATGATCTTTTCAGTGAATTACCTCAGATTTTGTTTCAGTATCAGAGCTCACTTTCTTTAATCAACTAGTGAGATCATAGAATTAAATTGTGACAAACCTTAGTGACACTGAAGAAAAAGTTTAGGCTGCTGTTTGTTTATTCTTGTTTCTTAGCCATTATTATTCCAGAAATAACATTTCATGAAGAAAAATTCAAATAAAGATCTTCATTCTAAGGGTCGGTTATATCTGAATGCTGGGTCATTATTTCCAGTGCTATGCAAAGCTTCTTTTTTAAGAGGGACGCTATCGAATATGGCAAGGAAACCAAAGACATTGTTAAGACTATGGGACCTCCAGCAAGTCTTGGTAGCCCTGACCTCATTTGGGTGCTCAGACAGGCTTCCTCTACGCTTGAGCCCACATCTACTGTGTGAGATAAGTCTGTGCCTTCGTTTAGGCTGTGTTACAGGTAGACTGTGCACAGCTAAGTCTTCTGCATAGACCCTGGGCTTGTGCTGTAGTTAGCACTACAGCCAGCTCTGCTTTCAATTGTCTGGACTGGTCATCTGGCCTTCTTGGGCAGACCTTGGAATAATCTGACATCTCTTCCCTGCTTCCAGTTCTCTCTCTCCTCCCAGGTGAATCCCAGCCCTTGCTCATTACCTCACCTCAACTGGGACTGTCATTGCTGCACGTTATTCATGGCCCAGCCTGTGCTGTAGGTGCCCTTTATCCCTGGCTTCTTCTCCCTAATGCAGCATCCCAAATTAAGCCGCATTCTAGCAGATATCATTGTGCTGTTACAACTACTAACACGGTCATTTATGATTTATTTCACTTTTTGTGCATCTTTCACACTGCTATGGATTTGGATTTGCCTCTGAAGACAATTAGTGTGTAGCAGTATTTTGCTAGCAGCAGTATGAAAGCTACAGAGCTTTCAGATAGTGATCTGGGGAACCTCAAGTCCACTGAAATCTTTATTTTGGATGTTAATTTATACATGAAGTTGTTTTAACTTATCAAACCTGATGAGAAAAGACACAAAGGTAATAAATACATAATAATTCAAGAAAGGGTGGATAAAAGCTGCTGATACAACATTATGAAGCTTCAAGACATTCTTCCCATTGTAGATCTACCCAGAAATATCAAACTTCACAGACTTCTCCAAACTTTCGTGTAGCTAAGGCTTTGGATAATGGATCTATTTTACATGAGGCTCTCTGGCCTTTCTGAACAGGTAGGAATGAGAGGATGGAAGGCTCCCTTGGGGAAATTTCTCATTTTCTATTCTATCTCTGCTTCCATCATTCTACAAATGTATCCCGGATTTCTGTAGTCACAAACAATGAGTGAACGACTCCCTGCTAAATGGAAGAATAGTCTTCTGTGCTTCTAATACTGTTGTTATTGTTGAGGTGGTTGTAATGGAATATTACAACAAGAATCAGTAATCCATTACAAACAGCTGAAAAGTTGAAAATGGCTTCACAGTTCTGGGAATTTTATTTTAGTACTCCATGCCACTTTAGCAATTCTGGTCTTTAAATTATTACTCCTAAGTATCGGATTCCTGTATTATGCTGCTCAAAACAAGAGCATCCAAACCCTTATATGCCATAATTAATAAGGGTGGCTTTTGAAATGAACAATATTGAAATCAGGATGAAATTCAAGGAAAGGGAAAAAAGTGATGAATTAATAATGAGTTCCCCTAAAATGAAGCATACAAGGAGTAGGAATGATCATTTATATCATACATAATCTTCAGTTTTACTGAACAGTTGAACAACAGCACAAAAGTGGAACATTACCGGTATGTTAGGAATATGATCATTGTCTTATTAAATGTACATTTTCTGTCATGAATTTGAGTAAAATATAGGTAGGACCCCCAAAAGCATTTTTTGAATCCTTGTTTATATTTTCTAGTGACCTTATTCTGACAGAAACTTCTACTGTCAGGTACAAACTCTTTGTTTTACTTTTCCACTGAACTCTTTCACCTGCACAGCACAGATTTTTCTCTTTGGTTTCACGAGCCTGACACAAAATACATGTGTGGAAAAATGCCTTAACTGCAACTTTTAAGAATCTGCCATGGTTTTTTTACATGACCTCACATTATCTGTTGATATTCAACACATAATTTTCACTTTCGATCAATATCACTGCCATTTCTAGGCTCACCTTCATTCATGACTAATGTCAGAATCTCCTCAATCCATTTCTACCCTTAGGTAATGGTGCAACACCCATGATTTGTGGGTAGTGAATGTTTCATACCAGACCACAATTGCCTACACTGACAAATACAACATAACATACACATCAATTCTTTGGTCCTGCCAAGACAAGTGAAACAACATAATGCTACCTTGGCATCTGAGAAAGACTGATGCTATGGTAACATGCCACATGAAGCATGCTTAGGAAATGCCTTTATCTGCAGCGTATGGGAACAAACTAAAGTCTCCAGCAATATGCAGTCTCCACATAAACAATCATTGAAACCTTGAGTCAGTATCCAGTTGCACTGTAGGACTCTAGCCCCACCATTCATGTACTTCAAAGAAACACGGTGTTAAATCAGGACAAAGAATGAGTACTAAAGACCTGATGAGAGAAATTCTCAACAGAGAGAGCAACGTGACTTCTAACAAGTGGACATAATTGCAGTTTTCCTTGCAATGTTATTTTATGTTTTCAATAAGACATTCTGAGAATTTTAATTCACAGTTGTATATATGTACAAGTATTTCAAACCATTATATTTTCTATGCATAACATCTAATTACTCTGTCAAAATTATTTATGGAGAGCTTGAATCCCTCTTGATCTATATTTGGCCAGCAGGAGTACATGCTAAACCATAAATCACATCTTGTGTTTCACCTGAACCGCAGATTCTAAGAACCTATATGCTACATATATGGATTATGACTACATGAGCTATAGAGTAGTTTTGATCCACTTTATACCCTCACATCGAGACCCATTGGGATGGGTCTTGAAGACCTGGGGACTGTTCAGATGTGTTTGGCCATTCCCAAACGTGCTTGACCAAGTAAAGCAGAATTATTGTGCCCAATATTGAAAGTCTTCTTTCACTCAAAAAATGAAATCCAGAGCATAGATGTGGTGCACTGGAAGCACAGGTCAGCAATCCAGACTAAAGTACTGAACACAGGTTGTTCCATCTGGATAGAAAGAGCCACCATGAAACACAATCTGAGAAGGTTCACATCCATTCTCCTCCATGCAAATCAAACAGGGGAGCAAGATGCATGCTCTGCTCACACATTGCTACTGCCTGTGAACACTGTTCACCCTTTTCTCTGTCAAAAGGCCCAAAAGTGTGGCAGTAAATTAAGGTTCCTCTAAATTGCGATCCTCTAAACTCTTCAGCATCTGGAGGTGTATAAGGCAAAGACAGTGTGTTAAGCTGCCTAAATTCCCTTCCAGCCTAGGTCTGCACAAGCCCCTACACAATATCACAATTTCACAGTGGCATGTTTCAGGAACGTGCATTTTCCCTTCCAGCTAGTGATTTGAAAATAGCTGAAATGCATTTGTATTGTATTTAGCCTCCTCATTTTCACATCAGGGAAGCATGTCATCAGTCTACTGTGGTTACAGCTAGAGGTGATAGGAGGAGTGCAAGGGAAATACTAGAAAATCACCTGTCATCTTCATCAGCACGTTGTGCAATAACACATGAAGACAAGCACAGCTCTGTGGTGCTTTCTCTCATCACAATACAGAGATTTTGTTTGAGCACAAAAGGATACGGGTGTATGGGCATAGCTGCGGATGTCCCACCACAGCCTTCTACCTTTCTCTTTCAGGCAGTGTCAAACTGGTCAGGCAAGTGGGAGAGCAATGGTGTCCCTCAAGAATGGGCAAACCGGCTGCTCTGTGTCGCAAAGAGTGTTTTTTTGAGGATTTATTCTTCGCAGTTGGAGATGTTTGAGAAAAAAAAAATCCATAATTCTTGTTGGAATAGTGATAGAATAGTGATCTAGAAAGTTCTGTCCCTTGCATTATTCTGTGGTGCAAGACAAACTTGAACATCAGTGATATCAATCACTTTATCTTCTAAAGTACAGCAGACAGCTCCTCATTTAAATTTTTTTTCTGTCTGTATTATTAAAGTCACATTTTAGAAGGATTTTTCCAAAGAAACAAGCTTCATTTTATTATGAGGACAACAGAATGAAAAGTGCCCTTGCAGAAGTGGTTGTTTTTTTAAAAGCCTGGTAAATTTATAGCATTCACATTAAGGTACTTTTGAAATACCAAGGTTCACAGGCAAAATAAAAGCATTCTTTCAGTTTCTTCAACAAAAGGGTAATCACATTAAGATTCACAGCAGGCCTTCTAAATCTTTACTTTTTCCAGAACTGCATGCTGAAACATAAGATCAATCGTGATGGTATCACTGCATAATTTGCATATGGCTTTTTTAGATGTTCACTGCATTTAGTGCAAGAATTTTAACATGACCCACGTTTTCAGTGTGGCTGAGTTGAGAAAAGAGAACGAGTATGTCAGCTCCATTATTTCCATGCAAAAATAAGAGTAACAGGACAATATTAATTACTTGTATCTTGAAAAAGGCAGCTTATTTACTCTTTACATGCCTGATTTGGTGCTTTTTATTCCATGAAAAATGTCTATCTATCTGGAATTCTTATTTAAATTATGATATTTTTACCCTGATGCTGAAGTTAGAACAAAACAACACCAACACACACACATGATAATCTGCTGTAATTTTGTATTTGTAATTTGATTTTGTATTTCTATAGTCAAAGGAAAACTTGTGTCTAATGAAGACAATGCCTAAAGAAGTCTTTCTCCCATCTGCCCTTTACATGTTAAGAACTTTCAGACTGTCTAAAATACTTTCAAGGCCAGTCTAATCAGCACACTACAGAATATATAGTAAAAATGTGCAACATGTCTGAATAGGAATTACGACAAAGAAGAATGTTATATACACTGCAACAATTAAGAGTCCCAATTTCTGCAGTAAAAACAACTGTAAAAAACTATTCTAGATTTCTGTATATATGTGTGTGTGTGTGTGTGTGTGTGTGTATTGAAGTTTCATATATATATATTTCAGCATGGTTAATAAGGGAAAGATTCCTGCACTGCTGTACATGTCCATCCTGCTGCTCTACGTACATATCTCTTTGCAAGTTTTCATCAAAGAACCTCAAAGAAATCAAGCAATTTGACAACAGGAGAAAAAATCAAAACCCCAAAGCCATTCAATCAGAAAAGAGACCTAGGTTTATTTGCCCACCAAAGGACATTTTTAAGGAAGCATAGCCAAGTCCTTGGCTCCCTGGCTTACCAACCAGAACATGTATGGCTCAGACAGAACATAGATATAGCTGGACTGGACAGGATAATCCAAACTGAGTAAATCCAACACTGCAGGTATGAGAAAGAGCTAGAACGGTAATTTGAAACAGAGTTGCTTATAGGAGACACTCTCAAAAATAATATATATTTTTTTAAAATCCAGAAAAAAATACCTAAGACTATTAAAACCTCAATTAACATATAAAAAATAGTAAAGATACAAACATACTTATAGCTAATCATTCAAAGCCACATAAGGAGTGATTCAGATCTCTAAAATAAAACAAACTGAACACTACTGAATGGACAGCTTTCATTCTATAGTTCACATAATAACAAGAAGAGTGCTTCGTTCAAAGAATCCTTCCAATCTGTCCCTCACCACGGAAGAATAAAAGAGAAGGATTTTTCTAGACTTCCGTCACTGCCCCACTAAAAATTACAGGTTTGTTTCTAAAACCTTTCCAACTGCAAGGAAAAGTTCCTTAAAAAATCCCTCAAAAATTTTCTAGTATTTCCATCTCCCTCCCTTCACCTCTAGCTGTAACCACAGTAGAATGATGACATGCTTCCCTAATGTGAAAATGAGGAGGATAAACACAATACAAATGCATTTCAACTATTTTCAAATCACTAGCTGGAAGGGAAAATGCATGTTCCTGAAACATGCCAGTGTGAAATTGTGATATTGTGTAGGTGCTTGTACTCGCTATGCTGTGCAGACCTAGGCTGGGAGGGGATTACATAGGATTTTAATGCACTGCCTTTGCTGCTACACCTCCAGATGTTGAAGGAATCTCACAGCCCTTCTGTCTCTATAGTTACTTTTCTTTCATTTTTGAGGTATGACTATTATATGTATGTATTTCTTTTAATTCTCGAGGCTAAAGAACAACATTCTGTGTATAGAATAAATCATAAGCTGGTGAAAGGGGGGTTCCAAGAAAAGTTTCCAAATATTTGTGTTTTAATTTGTGTGCAAAATGTGATTTAATGAACTCTGATTTCTGGAGTAGCCAGAATAGTGTACCCAAATTTTTGTTTTTTAGTCTTACTGTGTCTTCAGTATTTGAATACACAAAAGATAAACATGAAACAAAGACAATCTTTTCATCATATCTATCAAATTTCATAACTTTGTAATGGAAAATGCTCCTAAATATAAGATAAGCCTATCTCTGCCATGATAGGCCATGGCTCCATGGGACTGCATGCTTTGGGTTCTACAGTGTAAAAATATGTGGAGAAGAAAAAATGAAGAAGCCTCATGTTTGAAGTGAGTTGTGACTGACCTCTTCATATCTAGTTTGTAGTTTGGAAAATCAAAGAGTATGGTCCCAGTGACTTAAGAAGAATCATTTTGCTTGCAACACACAGAGCTGGTCTCAGACATACAGATGACTTTTCCACAGACACAGCAGATTTTATATGACAGGTGCAGCAAATCCATTGTCAGGAGATGCCCTCATCCAGCTGTGTGCCACATGTTTATTAGGTCTGACATTGTCTCTGTTGCCTATTGTAGTCCGTCTTGTTCTGGACTTCAGCCATGCTTTACAACCTCACAGAAGCTGGAGGTAGACCCTGAATCTGAAAACATTTAGTTCAAGGAATTCTGATACTGTTCACACATGGAAGCATATGTACCTACTTTTGTTTTGTACCTCACACTGAAGAGTTGCCCTTAATTAGCAATAACAATATGTTACTTCTTGAACAAGAAACATCAGAAAAAGAGTCAATTTTGACAGGGATTTACTGTGAACACCCTTCAAGCTCCAGCTTGCAGACTGCTGGGTTTGGGGTTATTTCTGAAGAAGCATTTGTTCCCCAGTGCCCGATCTATGCTGAAGCACTTCTATTGAGCCTTTCTTCTCTCCTTTTAAACTGATTAATATCTGCAGTGGGGAGTAAGCTGAATCAGCCTGGGATCCATCCTGCCTCCCACTGTCCTATCCCTGCTCATGTAACTACCTCTGTGGACTTTTTCTCTGCTCCTTACAGACAGGCCCTTCTGTTAGTCTCCTGATTCCTTGCTGTGCTCAGTCTCTGTTCAGATGCTGAACAGTCCCGAAAAAGGCTCCTGACTTTCCAAGGAGCAATGCAGAGTGAGCAGGAATTCCTCCAAATGGCATTACATGCTGCCTCGTCCAGCCCCTGCAGCTGAGAGTACACACTTGCCATTCTCATTTGGCTTCTCCTTCCATAGTAACATGCAGCAGATGTTTGATGTTTCACTCAGCACTAACTAGAGATGCATATTGTTTAAATTTCCATTAGCGAATTCCCAACACTTTCAAAGTGTTTTTCATGTATTTTAATACTTCACTGTTATTCAACACAGAACAATTAAAAACTCTGTCTCACGGAGGTAGTTCAAAAAGTCTACAACATATGTACTGAAATGTGACTTTTCTCTTCTGAGACTAAGTGATTCAACTGACTGTACAGCCTACTGATGGACTGCCTTGGTTGCACAGTTCTTTAATACAAAACCTGCTGTCATGGCCAAGGTTTGGTCAGGGCTGCTCCAGGATATGATTCTAGTGTCACCCAGCAGGAGTTCAGTCAGTGCT
The DNA here is from genome assembly GCF_054131305.1 of Coturnix japonica. Taxonomy (NCBI): domain Eukaryota; kingdom Metazoa; phylum Chordata; class Aves; order Galliformes; family Phasianidae; genus Coturnix; species Coturnix japonica. The sequence goes on from NC_140663.1 coordinate 112,288,474, forward strand.
GAGGACAGCCACACAACCAAGATTTCTAGCACTGTTTTTAGCAGCCAAGACCTAAGATCTGCTGCAACTCAGCAAAACGCAAATGAATAACAGCACAGGTGTTGCTGCAGTCATGTTGGGCTACAGTCTTAAACGAACATGGTTTAAGAAGGCAAGTTCATAGAATCATAGAATCATAGAATCACCAAGGTTGGAAAAGACCTAAAAGATCATCCAGTCCAACCGTTCACCTATTATCAATAGCTCCCAAGTTCTGTCTTTTTAGATCAGTTGATGTTTCTAATAATAATTCATCTGGGGGATATGAAACCATTTATGAGCACAGTTTGGATAGAAAACATCACAAACCGTATAACAAGCTAAAGCACAATAATGGAGCCTCTTAAGCCTTTCTCCCTTGTTTGAGGTGTCTCTCTACTCTTTCGTCTCTACCCCATAGGTCTGACCCATAACAGGCTCTAGTACCTGTCTCAGAGTCTGTCGCTCCAGCTCAGCTCTCAGCTGATTCTTTGGGCTCATGAAGGGGAAGACAAGGAAGAAGTCACAAGGATGAAAGTCACAGTGAGGTACTGGAGCATGTGCTTCTCCTGAGTCTTTGTCTCTTGCACTGCCACTCTACCCTTCTGATGGCAGCAGTCAGCAATTCGGTGTCTTCCCGGAATAGTTTTAACTTTCAACTAGAAAGAGTTTCAGCTCAGTTTACACTTCAGAGTGGTGAGGCATTGGAACAGGCTGCTTTGGGAAGTGCTGGAGTCCAGTCCCTGGAGATATTCAAGAAATGTGTAAATGTGGCACTGAGGGACATGGTTAGAGGTGAAATTGTTAGTATTAGGTGATGGCTGGAAATGATGTTCTCATGGGTCTTTTTCTACCTCAGTGATTCTGTGATTCTGCTATGGCTCAGTACTCCCTTCTCAATCTGAAAGGCTGTCACTCCCACTGTGTACCCAACTTCTGCGCTGACACATGTAGCATTCAAACTCTTTCTTCCAGAAAGATGTCTGAGTTCTAGCAACCAAAATATAAACTCCATGCTAAATATTTATTTTCATTCGAACTGTGTAAGAAAAGGTATGAAGTATTGCTAAGGTCATTATTCTGTAGTCAGAAAAAAAAATAGTCAGATGTCCTTATATGTCTTTTCTATTTTTAATTCATTAACAGAGAGCCAAGTCAACAGCAGATATTCACTTTGATTTTGTCATTTTCTTGAGAGGGGGCAAAGTGTAACTTTTAATTTTCAGTTTTCATTAGGACTTGTGCGCTTATACAAATTCACATACACTATTGTCCTAATGAATCTGAGAAGGCACAAACCTGTCTGACAAGCAGAAAAATGTGACTGATGCTGCTCCTAATGCTTACATAAGATTTTGCCTCTCTTATGGTGTTTTCTTCCTCAGTCCTTGCAATTAGCTTCCACCATTCCTCAGACTTGGGGATGCATCAGCTAAATGGGCTTTTTTTTCACACCTTCACAAAAGTCACAATCAAAAGCAGAAGGATTTCTGCCCTATAGACAGGAAGGAAGACAGGCGTGTAATAAAATACTTGCTCCTTTTCTCTAACAGACGATGTCACCAGTTATTCTTGTCCCTTCACACAAAGCCTCATTTTCTCAGTAAATTTTAATTACTATAATCTAAACCTTGGTTTTTGTTGTCATCTTAGCTACCTGCAGTAGATAAGTTGTCTCCTCAGGTATTTCATGAGAGTGGGCAGGACTGACTTCTTAGGCAGGCTAAAAATATTTGCTCTCATAATGCCACGGAAGGTTCTATCTGTAAGAGGATTAATTAAACCATGGCTGTGAATATACAGATATCACCTTTTCTAACTGCAGAGTGCACCTGCACACTCACACAAACAGCACAGTGAAATGATTCAGTGCCTCCAGAAAACCCTGTCACTTGATCTAAGAGCAAGCTTCTCCATCTGGGTCCCATTTAGCCAGCTCTGAAATGGATGTGTAATCCAAGGGAGCAAGAGACCTCATCACAGCTTTGCATCCTTCAGGCAGGACTGAGTCCTAGCATGCAGGAGGTAGTAGGGAGTGCTTCAGGCCCATCTACAGACCCAGTAGGTGCTGAGAGATGTCTGTCAGGGACTTCCCAAACACGGCCTACAGGAGGTTGCTTTTCACAGGACAGGATTAACCCATACTTCCCTGAGGAGGACTGCAGATAGCTTAGCAAACTGGGGATACAACCACATGGATATCATCCAAGGAACAGGTGTCTTTGTAACTATCACAACATGATAATAGAAACAACATGTTTTTTTTCATGATGATCTTGCAACAGCAGGATGGCCAAAGCATAGTACAGCAGAGAGCTGAGCAGGGAGTTGTTGGTTCACTGCCATCATGGTCAGCATGTGACCATGTTACTTCACTTGTATGGAGTTCTGAAGTTACCTTCTGTGACGAATAACCTGAAATAGCTCCAGAAATCCATCAGCCATTTTCCTTTTGAAGTTCAGGGCTCCTGCAGAACTGGGCAAGGCCATGAGAAACAAACAATAGCAATGGTAACTAATACAGTGTTGGAAGTTTTCTACTCTAATCTACAAATCACTTGCCTGTATTCCTAGGTCTGTGTGTCTGCACCACTGATTGTATGATCCCAGTATCCAAACAGAACAGGTATGTGGTAAAATAGTCTTTCCATTCTCATTCACAATTGACACACCCATGAGTAGAGTCAGTCCCTTTGCACAGCATCTATCTGTAGTACACGCATGATTGTTAGTTCACTATAACTTCTTTGGGTGCTGCAGCTCTTCAAAACATATTTCCTTAAGCGCAAACCATATCGATGTGATAGTATAAAACTAAAAATGCTATCTTGAAAATATCTGGAGTTTGAAATTTTTGCTATTATTCTACTATTTTAAAACACAATGGTGATCTGTCCACATTTTGATAAGGCACTGTAGAGGAAGAAGGTCATAAACTAAAATAGCCAGCAAAATTGTGGTTAGTGTACTAGCTGCAGATATGTATGATGATAGGGGGTAATTTCATATAACTGCAGCATCTTTTCAGCTATACATTTGGCCTGTTATTTCTGCAATAAGTAGAGAGAATCAGACATCTGTGGGGTGTAATTCAGCTCATCTATTTGATTCTTTTATATTCAGTTGGTTTAGCTTACCCCCACTTAGAGTTAAAATCAGACCCAGTGATCCCAATTTCCCAAGTTTTTGCTTCAGACTGCTAGTTACCCTGTAATCATAAAATGCCATCCTGACACTAGAAAACTTCCCTGAATTGGATGAATTGGTATTTTCAAGTAAAAATTAAGGCTGTGCTAAAAATTCCTCAATAACTATTTCTTCAACAGAGAGCTTAGGCACATGGCTACCCTGGATGAGTCCAGAACATCTCTTGGACCTTTGTGCACTGGTGGAGAGTACAGAGTACATCATGCCATCACTTTCCTGCTGCTTCTCCAAGAACCATAAATGTCAGGTAAGTTTAGCAAGTTTAGCTGCAGCAAACACATTGGAAGGTGAAGATAGCAAGAGGCACAGGTGTATTCCTGTGTATCTCTCAGAGAGAACTAAAGGAATTGCATCCCTTATGTTGCCTCTTATGTGTTTAAATTCTGCTTATTTGCCTAGCCTGTCAAGGAGACATGAACATCCCATAAAGAGAAGCCTTTTTCAAAGCAATCACACCACAAGATCTGGTCACATAAGGAAGCCCTCTGAGAATGTTTTTCACAGCATCCTGGCAACACCAGATGAAGAGTGCCTACATGTGTGGGAAGAGAGGTAGAAGGGTTAAGGATTTGTGACTGTTTGAAATGATTTGTATAAATATGTTCATTTCAAGTTCTTTCCTATGAGTGTCATAAACAGTACAAGGCTGGATTTATTTGTATGGGTGTTTTTTCAGTGAGGCTTTTTTTGTGTGTGTGTGAATCCACTAATATACTGATTACAAATTAACAGCATCAGAAATAACAGTTAAAGGAAGAAGTTTGCAAGACACTTTCCTCAGATTCCATTCGAACACTCATAGAACCATGGAGCTGCAGAATGGTTTGAGTTGGAAGGAACTCTTAAAGGCCACCTAGTCCAACTCCCCTGCAATGAACAGGCACACCTACAGCTCAATCAGGGTACTCAGAGCCCTGTCCAGCCTGATCTTCAGTGTCTCCAAGGATGGGTAATCCACTATTCAAGTCCTGGTGGCTATTTCACCATTGCTACTGGTAGTCAATAATAAGTGTCAGATACAACAGAAGATACAAGTGGTACCACATGATGGGTATATCAGAAACTAGTCAGAGTTTCATAGAATCATTTTCCTTAGCCAGCAGAACTTCCTGGTGATTTAGAATCCCATTATGTTCAGAGTCTAGAAAGGACCAAGACAGAACATTGTAGGGACACAGTAAATCACATAAGGAGGAGTTAAGGTGAATGATGCTGAAATGTTGCAGCAACTTCTCTTTAGTGTTCACATAGCATTGGAAATGGTAACAACGCACACAAAAGTACTTGTGCCAGCTTTTCAGTTTGGAATAAAACAAAATCATTCAGTGAAGAAGCACTGCTGTGTATTTGCTGGAGTCTGGTTTATTTCCTTGTTCTCCTGCAATTTCCATGGGTCTTTCTCTCAGCTTAGACTACATTTCATGAGATGCAATCTCTTGGAATGAGGATGTAGTGCATTATAGGAGAAAATATAGCATCTGAAATGTCAGGAAAGGACACATAAGAAAGAGGAGTATGATGCAAGTGATTCCCAGTTTTCCAGAAGAAATTGCAATAAAGGAAATAAAGGAAATATTATGTAATCAAAATAAATGTAAATTAGCCAGAGGATTTTTGTCAGTTTAGATGAATAGATTTAGCCTTCTTTTATGGAACAGATCTCAGATGCATTGTGTGTGCTTGCATCACGCACATGAGAGACCCATGAATCTGATAACATTAAAGAATTTCTCTAAGATAGTTCAGCCTTTTGTTTACTGTAAGAATCTGGAATCTCTCTAAGCAGACTGTTGGATGCACTAAAGCAAAAGACTCAATTAAATACTTTATATTAGATTCTGAAACACACTTGTAACCTTGTTCATGCGCTGAACTCTAAATGCGTTTACACAAAAATAGCAAGTACATTCTGATCCCAGTGGGAAAGTAGCTCTGGCAGTACAGACTAGACTCGAGCACTGGTCTCTGCACTGAGGGAGATCCAGTTTCCTGAGCTGGAGACTGACATGTGCCAAGCATTTACCTCTCCTTCCTTCAAAGACATGAAATAACAATGAAATCCACAAAGGCCTGAATACCCAAAACATGAATAAATGTAACTCAGAATGCTCATAGAGTAAGAAACATTATATAAATTGCCTGTGCCTGGCAGATCTGTGCACAAATGGAATAGTGCCACTAATGTATCACTCAAATGATATAAAAAATCAGTATCAGCTCCAGTAAGCATGCAGTGACACCAACTTATATACAGATGAATTTGGAAGGATTAGATGTTGACAATACATTCTTGTCATGCTTAATCATTGTTATCTAGAAATACTTGCACTGAAGAAACGTCAATATAAGCCCTTTCCTTGAATTTCCTCTTAGAAGACACAAAACTGTGCACAAATTTATGCCGATAATTGACTTTTTAAAAATTCACTATGAAATTACACATCTACTCTTTCATTTGCTTTACTTTGTATCTCTTCAATTTTCTATCCAAATTTATGGCTTCAAGAGTAAAACAGAGTCCTTGTGACTGTGCGTTTCTTTGCCTATAAAACAGTACTACAGACTGAATCATGCCCTGTGGGCAGCCCCACTAGTTCTATGAAGGGCCTTAGAATCATCACCTGTATCTATTTGTCTTAAAGATTAACAAATACGTAATGCTTTGCAAGGAAATAATTTGGTTATCACTTCACCCACAGTTCATTCATCCTAATCTGTGTCCACACTGTATGTGAAAAAGAATGAGGAACATTTTTCCTAAATGAAACAGGTTTGACTTGAATCATATCAAAATAGAAAATATAGGTAAAAATACTTTTGTATAGCCACTTGTCTAGGTTAAAAAAAAAATAATAATAATAATAACAATTTTTAAAAAGCTTAACGCATTAAATATTTTTGTATGATATTACATATTTTACAGTTTTTCACTGTGTGTCTGGTATGGGATTTCCCTTAAACAACTTTAGACATCTGACTTTCATGCTAGTCACCTTGGCTCCCCTTGTCAACTTGCAGAAAGAGGAACTTGAAATAAGCAATTCATCTGACCTATCCTGTATACCTGCCTGGGTTCCAGAAGACTCTTGCTGTGGAGTTGTACCTTTCTCTCTGTTGACCAGAAAGGCAGCCTAAAATAACTTTCACCTGCCAAAGTATGGACCCATGTATCTCACTTTGGAAATTTACAAGTACAGTATTTTTGTTCTGAGTCAAAAAAAACCTGCTAGTGAAATAAAGAGGTGCATAATAAAGTAGTTATGGTTACTGTAAGTGGAAAAAATTGTTCTGTTTTTCTTTGGAAAAGCTTAGATATGCAAATGCAACCAGTACATAATTTCCTTCCATAATGCTTTGTTTTATTCTTTCTTCAATCTGCTATTATAAAACAGAGCTGAAAATACTCCTTTACTCATATTCTTTGCACACAACTACATATGGATAATTTCAGTATATATGTACCGCTAGTAGATTTCAAGTAATAGCTGTTAGAGTGTTTTGATCTATTTTCTCCTCTGTTTCTCCTGTCTCCATATGATAAGCTTTTTATTTTTTTTATTTTTTTTTTCATTTCCTGTACTTATTTTATCTTATATAGTGGGAAAATAAACACTTTATATTATTACAGTTTCTCAAATACAAAATCAAAAATATAAAAGTCTTTTTATATTTACTATTTTAAAAGTTATTTACTTTAATTAGTGCCATAAATTATTGCCTTCCTGGCTTTGCTTATGAAGAACATTTCCTTCTCTCAAGCTAATGTTGCCACTGGCACTATGAGGTCTCATAATTAGATTCATAAACATCCTTTTTACATGTTCCATCTTAGTCCATATTCTTCATTTTTGGTGCTAGAGATAGGACTTCTTATGAATTATTATTTCATTTAACCGGTTTCGCCTAAACCATAGCAGTTTGCTTGGTTGAGGTTCTAAAACACTTGAACAATCATGCTACTCTGAGCTTCCCTATACTCTATCAGTATTTAACTGTCCAAGTGGACAGACCATTTTTCACCATGTATTCTTATAGTACCTGTAAGTTACCACTCAATTTCATCTCACATTTCCATTTGGATTTCAATTTAGTTCTCAGAATACCTCATTATTCCACAGTCATGGAAGCTTTCAGTGTCTTCTCTATTTTTGTCCATATTTGCACTCTTATATTTCTTTGCAAGTTCTCTGTAAGTGTCCTCCCACTGAGTATTAACCACTTAGAATCAGTTGGGTTTCCAGAAAGTAACTTGGTCTACTTCATATGAAATAAACATGGACTATAGCAAATGTTTTCTTTTTTACTAGTACTAAGTATGTTACAATCACGTAGAAGCTAAAAAAAAATTATAGTTGCAATGCCTCAATTATCAAACGAGATAAATTTGGTTTATAAATACCCTTTATGGAATTAAAGAAGGAATAGAAAAAAAAATCTTTACAAACGAAAAAAGCTTGTATGTGTATGTGTATCTATATATATACATAGAAGACAGATAACCTGAAGGATAACGAGCGCTAATCAATAGAAATGAGAGATCCCGGAAACACAAAGAAAAGTGTCAGATGGAAGAAACAGTGGTAGAACTATAAACAGTGTCAGCAACAGTATAAATAGGACCAGTGGGCAATTTCAAATCACATGCTTTTGAAGAAAGCCCAGAATCAGGCCACATGCCTGTAAGAGGAGTTACTGTGCCTCTCTCCAAAAGTGGTTCTGAAAAGGGGAATGACAACAGAGCATCAGTTAAGGGAAACTGTGAGTAAAAGGTGAATATGACTGCTCAGTCTATACACAGAACAGAGAGGAGGAGGAAAGCTATATTAAGAGCTTCCACAGTAGTGTAGCTATGGTTGCTATATTTAATATTATATGTTGTCACAATGAAGAGGAAACAAGGTTGAAAGCTGAAGAAAACATTTTACAAGTGAGAGACATAAGAAACTCAATCTGTTTAATATGCCAAACAAAAAAAGGGATCACAAGATTGCTCAGTTTCATCATTGGATTTCTTGAATAAGAACAGACATTGGATCTAAGAAGACTTTGTAGTCCAAAAGAGAAATGCACAGCAAGAAACAGTCTCTGGAAGTTTACCTGACAGAGCATCCACAGTCTCTCAATACTGTCTAAACAGTAGAAGTATATGTGTAGCTGAAATAAACATCCAAACATAATTTTCAAAAAAGGCCAGATTCATTTCTTTAAAATATCATTGATTCAAATATACAGCATCTACAGAACCCAGCAATTAGATTTCAAAAAAATACATACACCTAATTGCTTATCTTAAATGGTCATTTAGACACTTTTTACCCTCTGGACTTGGAAATGAGAAAAAACATTTGTGATTTCTAGAAGTCCATGAACCATATCAAAATAGGAACAACTGGTAATTGTAGCTTCACATACTGGCTACAGTGAGCATATCTGAAGCTTACTAGCAGGCAGAGTGGTATTGCTCTCTTCTGCTCAAAACATTACAGTGCCTGAGGCTCCTCCTGTGGCTGAAGTAGGGTTTTAATTAGAGCAGTTTTCCACAGAAGCCTTAATATTACTTAGTATTACTAAATAAACATGAAAAGTGCCTACCGGTACCTCACTAAATGATAGATCTAAATGAATGCAGTTCTTCCCTTCCTTGGGATTTTTAACATTTTGGAAATGTCTTCTGAATGAGAATAATAACAAAAATGTAAAAAAAAAAAAAAAAAAAAAAAAAAAAAAGTCACAGATTGCAGATTTTATTTTATTTTTATTCGCACACGTCAAACTTTTCTGATATTTCTGATTGGAGATTTTTCCACTTCCAAGTAACAAGGCAGTTTTAATATGAAAAAAAAAAAAATAAAAAAAATGTGTTGTGGAGAAATCCAGCAGTGGTCATTGGAAGTCAACAGCAATCAGTTGGGAAATGTTTTGAATATATGAGTACATTATTTTTAAGCACCTTTTGCATAGCTTGAAATAATTCATTTATTTTTTTAAGCAGAAGTCAGTTCCTCAAAGAAAGTGCCTGACCCCATCTAAAGTGTATATCACTGTTGGAGCACAGACCTAATACAATGTGTACAACATAGACAAAGAGGAACTGGGGAGATAGATATTATTTCTTGAAGCTGAAAATAGCCGAATTTGGTTCAAGCTGAAAACGTTATCACTGTAAATTCATTTTCATTCTGTCTTCAGGGTGACTTTCAGTTGTCTTTCAGAATGACTTCTCAAAGGATTATGAATTACAGAAAAATCATGAGGCCAATGGCTATCAGTGGCAAACACAAATTTTAAAAGTCTTTTTCAGAGATGACAGACAAAGGAGATGGATAGAGATGTTTGCACTCTGTGATCCAGAGCTGCTTTTCAGTCTGACTTTTCTTAACAAAGAGGGAAGCACATCTGGAAGAAGTCAAACATCATTGTGGAAATCATGAATGAAACTAGCCAAATGGCTTTCCACGAAGAGCACTACCCACATTCAGGCAATCCCCATTCTTTCAATTAGATATGTCTTTCATTTTGGGAAAGGCTTTTACTCATAAATGTAAGAAGCAAGTCAACTCTTACAGCTGTGCTTGCTGAGACCTCTTTACCGCTAAACAATTCACCATTAAACCCTTCGCCAAGATATAATCTTGCCTGGAATCATGTGTTAGCAAACACTTTTTGACTAGTTGCAAAAAGTCTGTCTCCTGTTCCAGCCAATGTAGGAAGAGATAAGAGGTCACCTCTAAACTTGGTAGTTGGCACATAACACTTCCAGTTTGAACAGTGTCATGCTTATTGCCTTTCTAACAGATCATCAGAATACTGTAAAAAGTAAAAAAATTGTCACTTCTATTTGTCAAAAAGACAATGCTACCCACTTGTAAAATCAACACTGTGCCACTGCTAATGAATGACGAATATATCAACTTTAGAGAGAATAATTAACCAATTGAGAAAATAATCACGCATTATTCTTCCCACTCACTAGATGGGATAGATAAAGAAAACAAGATGGAAAAAAGACCACATTGCTATTCTGTGAAACATAAAAGCAAGGTTATCTTTGTTTTCATATCCATGGATAGATATATGCATAACTAATTTGTTCTGAGCTGTTTTCTTTGAGGCATAATCCTGTCATCTTTGACTTTGGGGAGCCCTGGAAAGAAATAGCAGCGGTCATACCTGAGTTTCTAAATGTTTCAATTCAAGTCATTCTCAATTACAGCATTTCTTTTTCATTCAGAGAGGATTCTGATTCAGCTAGGAGGTTCAGGAGACAGAGAAACAGCCTACATCTCATAAAATAAATGCTGTCAGACATCTACAGCTTCTTTTAAAAAGCAAGCAAACAATTTTATTGTTTGGGAAAGGAGCAGAATGCACTGTCCAACCCTATGAGTTTTTATCATAATCCTGACAGTTAAGTTCCTTAACATTTTTTTGCTTTCCAGTCTTAAACTGCTTTTCATCCACTTTTTGATGCAAAGAACACACTCAATCAATGCAAATTAGAAATGTGTTACTTCTCATTGCTGCCTGTGAACACTGATATGGAAAGTTAAGAGATGTTTTTAAGTTGTTCATGCCCTGTAAATGGACAGGCATCAGTTTAAATGTAGCACTGTTCATCATATTAAGGTACAAAAATCCATGAAGTGTTTCGATTGCCATTAAACACAAGAAGGATTATGCTCTTCTGCAGAACAGAGATTAAAAATACGAAATCATTTACATCAGTTAAATATTTAAAATGATTTTTTAATGTCTCAGCAGACCATTTTCAATAGAAACATTTTCTCTTGCATATGACAGATACTGATATGTTCTCATAATAATAGTGTAATTACGGATAATTATTTAGAACGTAACCTGTGCTATTATTTCTATGAAAACATGTATAAGCGAACATTCGTTATATGTTGTCTTTTTTTCATAACTTACAATTTCTGCTATGATTTAGTCACTAAATTTTCTCTCCAGACTTATTGGATTCACTTCTCCAGAGCCTTAACCTTTGGTAGAATAGGGAAAACAGCGCACTATATACTTCTCACAAACAGGTATGTCTAACAGAGGTTAAAGCTACTGTGGATCAAAGCTCTGCTCTCACACTCTCTTCTCTTTGAGATAAGACATTCCAATTAACCCTTCAAGGCCTCTAGTAAGAAAAAATAAGGAGAACAGGCTTCTTCATCAAGCTTTTTAATTCTACTACTAAGAATCTGTGAATAATGATGCATTCTAATATACAATGACTGCATTTCTTTGCCTTAAGAACAAATTATACACTTTTATTGCCAATGGCTAGTTTAAAATTGTTTCATTTCGAAAGGTGGTACTACCATGACAGAGAGTAGTGTACCTCACTACTTGCAAATTAAAGTCATAGTTATGTAATAGCTCAGGTATAAAAAGAAGATACTAAGTCATGTAATTCCTTCTGCAGAGGTTTGTTGCATCCATGAGGAAAACTAGAATCACAGAACTGGTGAGGTTGGAAAAGACCTCTAAGGTCATCTAGTCCAATCATGAGCCCATCCCCCACAACGTTCACTAATGATGTCCCTCAGTGCCACATCCACACATTCTTTGAACTCCAGGGACAGTGACTCCACAACCTCCTTGGGCAGCCTGAGCCACTGCATCACCACTCTTTCTGAGAAATCTTTCCTCATGTCCAACCTGATGTAAATAGCTTCTCTCTATTTATTTATTTTTTTTTTCTTTTTTCTTTCCTGAAGAGGGGGAGAGTTAATAATTCTAGGCATCAACATATATATATATAGAGAGAGAGAGAATTCCAGATAGAAACATTTCACACATGAAATAAACATTTTTCTTTCAAGCTTTTACAGCTACATTACAATCTAAACAAAAGTTTGGGAGACTAAGACGTCAATGTCCCAGCCACCTTACAGCAGCATGCAGTTTGCAATAATGTTCAGACTGGAAGGTACACAGTCCAGGAGGCCCCAAGAAGAACACTATTTCAAATTGAATTATAACAGAAGATTTTCATAAGCAGTAATTCTAAATGATCTAATAAAGTCAAGGCTTGAGATGACTTGAAATGATTGAGCCAGAGTAGTGAGTGTTGCTGCCTCAGAGCAGGCTTGCAGTGCTTATGTGTGCAAAAGAGCAGCACTGCACGCTCCTCAGAGAGCTGCTAAAAGCTGCTAGAAGGTCCTGAAGGGTACAGGAACAAAGCTGGTGAGTCCCTTCTCCATACCAAGATTATGAAACAACAGGCAGAGTGATGCACACAGCAACTCCAGCTCTTTTCTGACGCATGAAACTGGCTCTACTCAGCGCCAGCTCTCCCAGATGACTGCATTATAAAACATTCCCAGAAAGTGCCAGGAGTACTCAAACTAAATCCCAGAGGTATTCTAAAACATCAAATATTTTTTTCTGTCACGCACGTTGGCAAGAACTCTTTTTGTAGTACAGTGAATATCACTATCTTCACTATACAGGAAAGTAAATTATGAAGTTTACATTTGCACAAAGGAAAAAGTGACTGATTACTCAGTCTTTTATCTTTGACCTTCACTGAGTAAAATCTGTTACAGAACTTTATGCATTAACATTTATCCTGTCAGTAGCTCCTCAGATGGCTTTGCACAGAACCAAAGGCCGCATGAGCTTAACTAGAAATGATATCTAAACACTTTGAGACCAAATGATTTACCAGCACATCTTTTCTCTGTGGCTAAGAGAAAGAAAGTTACGTGGTCTTTCCTAGGTGCTGTGGATAGTATCTAGATCCTTTTTCCTCCTGCTTTCTTCCTATTCTCACAAGAAACACAGGTGGTCCTGTTTTTCTCTTCTTAGCCTTGCAGCAGTTCCCAGTCTTTGGTTTCACAGAACTGGAAGTCATTGTGGAATGGAAGAAAAATTTTCTTCCCATAAAGAATGCATGATAACAGCACACTTATCTGTGCCAAAGCATATCCACCTATAGTTTTAACTGAGATACTGCCCCCAGTGAAGTTGTAACTGCACAGACCAGCCATATAAGTATCTACCTAGATCTCAAAGGAGGAAGCCTTGAAGAAAGGAAAAATGTCTTTTACAAACTGATGTGGATGGAAGAAGCAGAGAAGTTTCATCAGGCCCAAGAATTTATTATCAAGCTGATACTAGCATGGCCACAGTGCTACTGATATTCTATCTGGTACATCACCTTCTATCACCTCCTTGTATCACCTCTTCCTCTGCAGTTCACACGCTCTCTTGCACTCAAGCACATATGTATCGAGAAAAAATGACTGATATGAAAATACAAGTGAAAAGAAGAAAAAAAACCAAACTAAAACAAAACAAAAAAAACTATGAAAAAATGTAGAAGAGTACCAGAAAATACTTACTTTGAGCCATGAGGTGCGAGTAGGTCTTTTAAAACAATTTGATAGGAATTTATAGTATTCTGTAGGGTTCATTTTCTTTTGCATACAAAAATGTATTGAGGGACTATCAGTAGTTTAAAATGAAGAAATGTCTTCAATAAGTCAGCGAGCAAGCACATACTAATGTATGACTCTTGTTTTACTTTGGAACATTTGTTTTGTTGAAAAAGAGCTTCAGTCTATGCAAGTTCCTTTGTTAAACAGCATAGAATAAATCTATGTATCCAAATTCAAATACTGTGTGGAATCTAACAAAGGATATTGAAAATACAGTCTGAATACCAGATTTAGTTTTATCCAGTTTTGCCAAGCTCAGAAAAAAAGAATTATTTAAAGAAAAAAAGAAGAATAGTTAAAGCAGCTTTTTCATAATATAGATAAAAGAAGGAAGAATATACATTATACATTATGAATATAATAGGGAGGGAACAGAAAGTTGTGCAACAACAATGCGAATGACCAAACCAAATGACCATGTAGATTTCCATGTAGGCATATGACTGAAGATCTGATCCTCATGATTACCTGACTATCGAGCATGACTCCTAAGAATTTAGATAACATGGCACATTTACAGGGAAGAAAACTGACAGCCATTAGGTTGTTAGACTAGATATTAGGAAGAAATTCCTTACTGTGAGGTGAGGTGCTGGAACAGGTTGCCCAATGAGGCTGTGAATGGTCCCTCCCTAGAAGCATTCAAGGCCAAGCTGGATGGGGCTGAGAGCAACTTGATTTAGTGAGTGAGAGGTGTCCCTGCCTATCACAGAGAGATTGGATCATTTAGTTGGAACTAGATGATCCTGAAGGTCCCTTCCAACCCAAACCATTCTATGTTTCTATGTTCTCCAAAAACTTTTTTTCTAAATCCACTCAAGATCCCCAAACAGATATTTAAAAAGTGGAGATTTGCATTTTCCCCACTGAACCAATAAATATGTTTCATGAAGCAGGCATATTAAATACTATGGCACTGTTTTAGGACCATCAAGCATCCAACAGGATTTTGCAAATAGCTAATAAGGCTGGCCTAATTCTTTAAGCAATAAGTCAAGCACTCAGATACCCTTAGGATCCAAGGACCTGTTAATATATCTCATGATCATTGAATTACTCCTGGATTTCCTCCTCAGACCCTGAAACTAAAGAAGAATGACCTATTAAAAGTTCCTTTCATTCTGTTCAGCTGCGCCAAAACATGTCATGTGTTGTATGGTTTTTTTTACATGAAAATGCAAGCTATCACCATAGGCACTCCACCTCTGATAGCAAAAGAACACAGGATAATAGAATCTCTAAAAAGAGTAAGAAGAGCATCTGTTCCTTTTTTTTTTTTTAATTGTTATTTCTCCTTATTTATTCCCTTTTTTGTTTGTTTGTTTCATTTTCTCTTTCTTCTCTTTTTTTCCTATTAAGACATAATTTTAACTTTACTTCAAAATATAGAAGAATTGATGTACTCTCGAAATTTCTTTACTTGATAACTTTCAGCAGTCAATAAAGGAAAGGTTACATTCTGAGACTTGTCTGCCAGAAGCCAAAGAATCACAAAAAGACTCCAAAGACTCCAAAAATGCCAGGGAGAGTGAACAACACATAAAGCAATAATTTACTGCCAAAGGGGATGGAGTGTTGCCTTTGGTTTTGCAAGTCTCTGCATCTATTAGAATACAGTACTTTTATTACAATTGGTAATGCACTCAGTGATCCGAAGCAAAACGAAGTGAATGGAAGGCCTCCCAGTGGTTTCAGCTAGTTTTGAATGGGATTTTTTTCTACACCGATTGCTGCCTAGGTAAGGAACATGCATTCATAAAGTACTACATGTTAAATAACACAATATGAATGTGAGACAACTTCATAAAATAAGGCTGCTTTCATTTGCTTGACTTAAAGTATCCTCACATGTTTTGCTTTATGGTATAAAAAGTAATTCACTTTCCTGTACTGTAGCTGCTACTGTTTGGTTTACGCATGTGTTTTAAGAAAAAAGCAATTTGAAAAATACCCAATTACTGGCATAGCGGAAAACTTATTCTTTTTTTAAAAGAAATTCTTTAAAACTCTTGATTCTCTTGACTTGACAAAAGAGAAACTGTTTAAAAATAAATTGAATAGGAAGAGAACAGTTACCCAGTGCTCTGAAAAAACAAAAACAAAAACAAACAAAAAAACTTTATCATATTTCTCACCAATTTTATGCTTAATTTACAAATATGCTCTTTTCTCTGAGAGTTTATATGCTACTGATTTATTTAAAAAAATAAATAATGCAAGGGCATATTATGAATCTCTGTTGTGATTCCCAGAAGTTCTCCAGATCATGCTTCGAAAAATACAAGCTGCCATGTTTCTACAGTGGGTCAAATACTCCCAGAAAACATAGTATTTGATCAATCAGCAAAGGCCAAATTTCTGTGTGGAAAATGATGGCATGAACAGAGGAATACAAACACAGACTATCAGATGTGGTTAAGGCTTATAAATGTGAATCTGGAGGATGGAGAATTGGCCAGAGGAACCATGCCACTTTGGATCAATGTTCCTGGTTGTCTGAGCACTGGACTGACCAATTGGAGGAAAGGTGCCACCCCAGCTTTCTAAATGAGTTTCTTATCACTCCTTAATATGATGTTACTGATGGTAACTGGCCATGCGAACACTCACTAGTTTTCTGTAATAAACACACAATAACTTAGTTGCTATAAAAGAGGTTGAGACCATGGTGAATAATTCTTTGCAGCTATTCTTTGTACAGAAGATCAATATTTTATCCCCATGAAGAAAGCAGAATTTGATATTGTTCACTTTATGATAAAGAGTAGAAAAGAACATTTATGTTTTCTGGAACATGCACTGCAGCTCTTTCCTCATACATTAGTAGTTTGTCAGGGCTCTAAACACTTGCATGATTTATTTCTGTCTTTTGTAAGAAAGAAATCAACTTTGTAGAAAAATACATGAAAATAAATAAATAAATAAACAAATAAATAAATAAATAAATCCCAGCATATTGATTTCTTTGCTAGTGTTTTGTTGTTATCAAAATTTGACCCTGTATTTGTAGGCAGAATTACAAATACTATGAAGATAATAACTCCACAGAAGGACTATGAAAATTTATCAGAGAAGTATAATCACATTTCATTTGAAAGAAGCTATCTAGATTTTTCTCTGAAGTGCAGCAAACACAAACACCAGCTGGAGTTACGCGAGTTTCTCTGATAGCAATGCCTCCTATTTATTTCCATGAAAAGTACAACAGCTAAAAAGAGCACCATAACACAATTTGATAGAGAAAATGTTCAGATACAAAACGCTATTTTTTAACGCAGTCACCATCATGAGCTATGTGTTTTCACCAGTGAAGAACAAGAGCCAGCGTGCCACACTTGTAACAATCTGCACCATTGGAGGTGACCCACTGTCATGGTCACCACTGCTGAAAGGCACCACCCACTCCTCAGTGTTCTCACATTCAGCAATTGGTCTCCAGGAATGTTCAGCAAGTTTCAGTGAATGTCAGCGGGTACCATTTTTTCATGAATTCAGTGACACACTTTTGCTTCCATGTCAGGTGCCATTTCTTAAGATTGCTGCCATCTGTCATGTGCCAATTACATGTAATGGGATATTGTTGGGAAAGCTCAGCCTCTGCTGTCATACCAACAGTATCTCCCTGTGACATCAGGGGTCAACATAGTAAAGCAGGAGGCGTTACTTTTGGAGCCACTCTTGTATTTTTATTCTCTCCATTTCTTTTAGTTTCTTTCCTTTTCTTTTCAGAAGTCTTAAACTTATGTTTAATTTTCAATATCTGGAAGCCTATTGCCTGTGCTGCTGTGACCTAACACTATGATCAGCTGTGTATCAAAATGAATATTGGTTTTTAATATGGAAAAGAATGATTTCAAGCAAATAGAACTTTATCATGTCATGTCATGTTGAGGTTGAGAACAGTATGTAATTACTTCTAAAATGTACCACTTGCATAATTTAGATAGTAACACGGAAACTGACAAAAAAAAAAACCCAACTAGGATTCTTCTCAGATCAATTCTTCATTGCTTTTTTTTTTTTTTTTTTTTTTTAATATAAAGGAATTACTCATAAAATTAGTAGATGTTGATGCTTTGCTTTTGTTTTACTTATTTGCTTATTTAATTTTGGTAAAGTTCTAATAAAATAGTTAAGAAGAAAGAAGAAAGAATATCCTTAATTTTCCCGCTTGGCATGAGCAAGTGAGTAAATTAAAGGTAAATTTAAGTTCTATAAATACGTGTTAATTGTGTGTTAATAAGAATAGGACACAAAGTAGGATAGGGAAGAACACAACTCTTGTACTCAAATATAGGCTGTTCTCACAAAGCACAGTTGCATCTTTTTTTTCTCAGTGCTCTTTCAAACAATAACCATCCTGTCATGTCTGATTCTCTTATATATTCACGCTTTGAGCAATTTTAAAATGAATGTTTTATTGACAGCCTAACTTCCTGTGTCTTGGCAATATGTAGACAGGACTTAGATAAACACTGCTTTTAAAGAGCCATTTGGGTACTTCAGATTCAACACTGATTTGAAGCAATTATTTTCATATTTTTATTTCTAAATGCATTTTAGCTGTACAGATTTTACTAAGAAATACTATTTTTATACTAAGCTACAGATAGGGTTTTAAAATTTCTGTGTTCTTGCAACAGCAACAGCAAGAAAAACTTTCTCCTTCTTTTTTGTAAGGAATCAGATACTGCTGACAGAGACCTGTATGCAAACATGGGTGTACTGTTTTGAAGCATACTGGTTCATGTCAGTCCCAAGATTCTTCAGACACAGCTTGGCTGAATTCACAGAATGGAAATGCAACAATGACGTGCAGCCTCACTGAAATAAATGTGCTGGCCACTCTAGTGGGGTTCATGTCTTCTGACAAAGGGACAGCAGAGAAAACTAGGAGAGGATAGGAAGGATGGGATAGGGTCAGAACGTCACCTTTGACAGATGAGATAAAACCAATTTTGAAGCTAGAGGTGAACCTCTCCAATAATCAAACTGCTACAGTCTACATATTTTGGATCTTCACATTTCTTCTACTCAACAGAAGCCCAGAAACTTAACCAGCAAATGCTTCTCAACTCAAACAAGACAGAATTCAGACAGGAGAAATATTTCATCTGGGTCAAAGGCATACTAAAGTCTTACTAAAGCATTATCTTTATGGATGCGCTATCACTGAAGAGCTTCTTGGTAGGGTATGTTTGCTCTGCTAGAAATGTGGGTGGAAAGCTCCACCACAGCAACTGTACCACCACTAATTCTCAAATCAGTTAATTTGGAAGAAAGCTGGAATATATCAGCATGGAATCAAGTCGCACCATCTAGACAAAGTTTTCAGTGACTGTGAGCTTGCTGTCTACAGATCCTGCATGGTTCTTGCCAAGATTATCTCTGTGTTGACTTTCTTCCCAGAGTGTTCATTTGGTAATATTGACTGAACAAATGTTAAGAAAGCATCAATTTGAAATTCTGTGTTAATATATAAAATATTTTTAGTTTTCATGGAAAATTATACATAGCTCCAAGTGAACAAGTAAAGCTGAACCAACTGTTGTAGTCACCAGATTTTTAAGTGATACTTTCTCAATACCAACAGAAGAGTAACACAATCTGTGCGGTTTTGAAAGTTGGTCTATATGTGCTCAATTTTAACAAATTACAGTACTTGGAATGAGATTGAATATGATACTGAGGGTAAAGCAGAACAAAACACAGCATGCCTTTTGGAATGGATCATATGCTATACAAACATTCAACATTTGTGTTTTCATTACTGTTAGCATACATTCATGATCCCAGTCCTTATGATTCTGGGCAGCTGAAAAGAGGATTCTACTGGGATCATATCTCATGACTTCACAGACCATTGTTCACTGATCTACCTCTGAGTTCTCTTCCAGAAAACTGCACAAAACCTGAGTATGCAATACAAATACTACTGGAAATGCTATTAACAAAAGTATTAAAGTTGCCCCCATGCTGAAAAGTGTTGCTATGTTGTCTAATCAAATAATATATTCTGTAATCTGTATTCTCATCTGCAGCAGCTGCTCTGGATTAAGAAGACCACAAAATTCAAGTGAGAGGATATTTTTGTGTGTAGGTTGGATGAAGGACATACAGGCATCACTTGAATAAGAACATGGATTGATCCTATGATGAAGCAGAGAAAGACATCAGGACTTCTCTGAAAATATTCTCCAGAGATATCTTGATATCTTTTGGGTGTAAATATGTCACATATATGTATTTATATATATGTGTGTGTGTGTATATATGTATTTATATATATATATATGTACGTTTATATATCCATCATATATCCATCAGCGTCATAACTAGCTATGTCATCATATCTGGGAGTCTAACAATCCAGGAATGACTAGACAGAGTTCATAAAGTCCCAAGCCAGATAAAATATGTCCAGTTTTCAGGAAACTGGCTTCAGAAATCCAGACAAGTACCTAGATAATTCAGAAAGTCCATTCTGCATGCTGATGCCTAAGTGACAAAGCTAGCTGTAGCTCACTAAAAAATCTATAGCTTTGAGCCCTCTGGCAATCCCATAAACCAGCAGAAAACTCTGATCCAAATGCAATGGTACTGCAAGAGTTTGGCATCACATTGATATCACTTTCTCAGTTATTAGAGACATTCTTACAAAGATCATCAAGAAACTTCAAAAATACTATAATTTTTCTTGGTAATAGTAATCCAGTGATACAAAATAATTTCCTTACTTTTGGAAGGGAAGCTCTTGATCCTGAACTTTGAGTGGTCATTGTCAAAACTGTAGTGATACCCAGTGCAACTCTTGCTGGAGCAGCATCCATGTTGATCCAGAAAGAAACCCAGGACAAAATGACAATCAGCAGGCTAGGAATGTACATCTGGATTAAATAGTATCCCATCTGACGCTCCAAATGAAACTTCACTTCAATGCATGTAAACTTTCCTAGAACATGAAATTACTTTCATAAATGTTTTTTGCACAGTTTTATCTTGCTTTCTGAACATAAACTACATGTGAAGCCTGTTTCATAGCCTAAAGCCACTGAGTCAGCCACTTGTTGAACTCAAGAGTGGGAGGAACATGGAGTCTATGAAACAGACTGTACTCAACTCTTTACATTAACTGAGAAAACAAATAATTGTACAGTTGTTTCACCTCTAGAAAATATAGTATTGTGGGCTTTTTTGTTCTTAAAATTTAATAAGATTTTGTTATACAAAGTTTAATGTTAAAATACAACAGTATTTTGCTCTTTTAATTGCATTAGACAAAATAAACATAATTTGATGAATTGTAAAAAATTATTCTTAATGTCTTACAATAGATTTAACTCCTTTTCATTCTGATAACATCCTTTACTTGTGTCCTGATTTCCATTTATTTTGGACTATAGAATTTAATAAAATCCTTCCTTGGCACTTTGGGCCTCAAAATGAGAAGTTGCATTTATCAAAACTAAAGACAGTAATTTTCTTTTCATAAGAAAGGAATGTAACTTTATTTTTGACAGGGAAAGAACATCTCATGTTGTTTTATTTCACGGAGTGAAACAAATGTCTTTGATACAAGCAGATTGTCCCTTATGCTGAAGTAATGAAGAAAAACAAAACAAAACAAAACAAAAAACACCTATTTTAGATGACAGGGATTATATCTAATCCCAGGAAGCATCCAGCAAACTGTTCTTTGAAGTCTGTTCTTATTAATTAGACTCCAAGCAGATAAATCCAAATTTTAACAGACCTCTCCCTGCTTGTATAGCTAAAGACAGAAAACACATTTGAAACTTTTAAAAAGGTAAACTAGGAAAAGGACAAGATTACTAAACAGTTTTCCAGCATTTTATGTTTGCATTCTATTCAGATCAGCAGTGACAGCATTGCCATTTCAATTACTACATCTCTTAAATTAGACTTCATACAAAAGTTGGTGAGAAGTTGATATTTTTTGTCACTGATATTTTGATGTAATGAAGAAATAAATCAAGCTTAAAAATCAGTACTTTAAAACTGATTTATCAGTATTAAAGAAAACATTCAGTTTGTTATAAAAGCTTCATTTTGAGGAAATTAGTTTGAAGAGATTTTTACATTTGTTAAGATTTTAAAACTGTAATGATTTCAAAGAGTTTAGAATATTAGGGCATGTTTATTAGAGTATCCCTAATAATGTTTAAGGAAATTTGGGGGAAAAAAACCAAAAATGATTCAAGCAAACAAAAATAAAAATGATACATTTTTCAGATTTAAAATGTTTGTGGCTGAATCCAATTTTAATTTAAAAATAGTTATTCTTTTTTGTTGTTGCTTAATTTTACCCATCTTTTCCCATTTCACATGAAAAAGAAAACAAACCAAACCAAAGCAACAGAGTAATGCTCACCAGTGTTGTAATGTTTTGTGCAATAACCAAGTTCTTTATCTTCTTTCAAAATAAACTGTGGCAAGGTCAAGCCTTCTGCAACTTGCACAGGTCCATCACTCAGCCACTCGAATATCAGATCATTCATAGTGTAGCCAACTACAACAAAGAAATCAGAGTTCATTACATAGTAACTAACTGAAAAACTTGAAAGCAAGTATTACTATGGCTTAGAAATACATCAATTATTTCAGTAAATGTAAGCTATAATTTTAAGCCATCTAATTAATTACAGCACAATTGCAATTAGTTGCTTGTTATTAATATTACATTTCTTCTATGTTAAGAGCAAAAAATAAGTAACATAATTACTTCTGAAATACTGTCTTGCTTTGCCACTAAGAGTAATTTTTATGGCCCATGAAAGATACTACTTACAAATGAGTTGGCATTTTTCTATGTCTATGTATCCGCCAGGATTTTGCTTACTTTTCATTCTCTGATTATGTAGTTGTTGGGCAGAACAAAACCAGGATTTCTAGAATATATGATAGTGGGTCTGCAGCTTTTGTAAACTTGTGACATACCAGAGAGGTGTTCATAGGCCTGGGCTCTCTAAAGTCTCTTTTCAACTTCAGTGGCCACACAGCTATCAGGAAACTAAATAAACTGTGTCCAATCTCCAGCCTCAAAGACAAGTAGTAACCAGCAGCTCATACTTGTATAGATAAACCCACTATTTCTTCCCCACAAAACAAAGCAAAACCAAAATAAAATTTAAAAAAAAAAACCAAAACAAAAAAAAACAAGGTGGCTTAACACATATTGGCTCATACTAAGTCCATTCAAAGGACAGGAAGCAGTGCATATATGCTGGGATGCATGAGGTTCCCTCTGAACACCAGGCAGCACTTCTGTGTTGCGCAGATGATGGTGGACTGACACAGGCTTCCCAGAGAGTCTGTGGAGTCTCCTCCTTGGAGAATTCCAAAAGCCATCGGGACATGGGCCTGGCACTGTGCTCTGGGATGCACAAGATGAACTCAGAGATCCCTTCCAATCATTCCACGACTCCATAAAATCACAGATCTCTGCTTCATGAAGTACATGGCTCACATTGTTCAAAAGATTGTGACTCGATTTGATAAGACATAACTCATCCCAGGCTGTGACCTACTTGTTCTTATTTTCTTGAGATTTGTTTTCTCAGGTATGGCATTACTGTGGTTATTCCTGGAAGTGACACAGCCCTGATGGGATAGGTGGGAGAATAAAGAAAGGAGCTGGAACAGCATATAGTAGGGAACAACGCTTTAGTTAAAGCACTTTTCCTCCAGGACATTCCTTACAAAAGAGGAATATTGATTCTGACCACACAAATATAGCAACATAAATACAATCAAACCACCAAAATTATGATAAAACTTATTTGTTTGTTTGTTTTTACTAGGCAAAGCAATTGGACACTCACAGCTCTCTAGTTGCATTGTGCATGTCTGTACATCCATAGGAAAATTCTTCAAGTCCATGGGACATGATAAGGTTAAAGTAAGCCTAAAATTGGAGGGGGAAGAAGGAGGAGGGGGGGACGGGAGGGGGAAAGGGAAAAAAAGCACTTGTTAGAAATATACAGATTTTAATCAAAACCTCATATTTATACTTTGAAGGATCAAGGCCAAATCTTATAGCCTCAGAAGGTGGACACCTCATCCCCTCTTAGATTTTACGGACATAAAAGCCTGCGAAGGTAGAACGTGTAAAGCAAAGTAGGCTCTCACTGGCTTCACAGGCTGGACAGAACAGAGGCAGAGGCAAGAACAGTAAGATAAAGAAGAGATGCTCCCCATTAATGTACCAGTGAATGTTATACATATAACAGGGAAGCTAAATAATGCAAAACCTAAAATGACTGATTATGAGACATGCATTTTTGGGTTTTATTTTGGAACAGCAAAGGAAAAAATAAAAAACATAAAAATCAAGGGGTTTCTTCAACAGGGAGTGCCTTTTTGTATAGGAGAGCCATTTCCAACCCTTCATTCTTATCCATTAAAAGGAAACAACAACAACAACAATACAGAAAAAGCCAGAATCACATTGCATTAAGAAATAAAGAGTGCGGAAACAAGAAAGCAAGCCTAAAGGAACAAACTAAATTTCTCTTAATTTCTCAGCTGTTTTGTCCCAGATATGGCATAATTTCACTTAGACATGAATATGCTTGTTGTTTCTTTTTTTTTTCTTTTTTCCCCTCTCAATATTTTTGATTTAGTTTCTTTTTCTACGTTTGACTGAAATCTGTGTTTCAAGGCTCCTTTTCCACTGTTTTTTTCTTGTTACCATGGGGAGAAGAAAATGTTTTTAATAAACAAGATATTGGGCCAACAGAATTACAAATAACTATCTTCTTTGTAAAAAGCACAGAAAAAAGAAAGAGTTTGGTTTAAGTTATATAAAAAGAATACATATATTATTTCAGATTACCTTCAACACTTCAACACAAAGAAAACAAATTAAGGAAAACCTCAGTGTCCACTTGTCATCAAGTACAAGGACTAAACTCTCACTTGAAGGTACACTGAAGCATTAATATGGAACAATGGGAATACATTTTTAATTATGCCAGTGAACCAATGGGCCAGCTGCTAACCTGCAAATTGTGTTGTCACAAAGTCAAATGTAATTTATACAGAGACATATCTCACTCAACTTTGTCCCCTGTAGTTATTTTGTGTTCCTCAAGTCATTTGTGTTTCTCAGCACACACAGCTTACTCAATTTTTTTTTTTACCATGTGAATTTTTTGGGAAGGCCTGACTGTACGTATTAGTCCTACCATCCTGCAATCAAACCACTATGATAAGAAGATGTTATTTAGGTAATTATAATCAAAATGTAATAATTTTGATCAAAAATCCTATTCATCACCTCTGTGTTTTTGCTTACCCATAAGCTACATACAGAATGTACCATTCTTGTCCTTTTGACACAAGTTTCAGTGTGCAGGATGTCAATATCAGGAAATCAGAAATTGGTTGTCAACGGCACTAAAGTGCATTGAAATGAAGAAAGTCACCCAGTAGTCCTCTCTACACCACCACAGTAAATAAACTGTTACTTAACCTTTGAGAGCATGTAGCATAAGCATTAAAAATATAAGCCATAGGGCTTATAAGCCGTAGGGAAGTAAAGAATGCATTTAGTAGCAACATGAATGCCTCTGAAAGCATGCCCCTACTACTTTAAATATTTTAAGTGTCCTGCAAATGTTAATTGGCCTCATTTTACTAGTTTCCTGGATTAAAGATTGAACTATTTAAATTGCTAATCCCCAGTACTGACTACAGACTGCTTCTGCGTTATTTTTTTTTTCCCCTGAAATATTGACATACCAAATTTTCTTCCTTATTTTCGTTCTTATTCTGAAAATGAGTTTGATTTTTTGAAGTTCATTTCAAGCGTGTCTTTATGCAAATGTTTTTCTAAAAGGCTGCAAAATATATCATCATCTTCTGAAGAAGATACAACCTATACACCACTTAGATTTTACCAACCATCAGTTCTGGACTGTACACTCACTCTGTTTCCTCTCCCCTTCATTCCTTTCTCCTCCCCAGAACCCTCAAGAAATCTGAGGGTTTGACTATATACATGGGCAGGAGTATCTAATTTGTTAGCTTAGTATGAAACTCACGAGTTATCAAGTGCTTCCACACCTCTTGGGGATGAAGTGATCTATTTCCCCTACTGGCTAGATGGATATGTCAATTATTCATCTGGAGGTGAGCTGAGGAAATGAACATTAAGCTGTTTCACACAACGGCTGACAACTTTTTCTCCCTAAGCAACAATGCCTTTCAGAAAGCATAAATGATTCTCACAATTGGAAAATAACTTCTAATTCGATGACTGTTGAGGTTAGTGCAAGCGATCATGCTCTTTTAACTTGTTCTTCAACTCAGCAGAGTAGTCACTCATAGCATCTTTGCTTCTGTAATCCCTTTTACCAGGATTAAAACAAGTATTGAACTCAGCACTTTTTGCCTGGCATTGTTTGTAAACCTACTGATTTTCAACAAGATTACTACTAGCTAAATGTTCAGCTACTGGAGTCTGCAGTAGCTCAAACGAAGCCCATGGTGGTGGGTCAGTTTGTAGCAATTGACCCTTATATAGCAAAAACATGAATCAGCAAGTTTTTTCTACCAGATCCATTGCCATGTCACTACTTGTACATTTACTATAATAGGGAAATAGGATCAGAAATGGTTAGGCAGATACAGCTACCCACTCTGCCTATAACAACATCAATGACAGAAAATATTAAAAAAATGAAATAAAATGAAATAAAATAAAATATAAATGTCTCACACTTACTTGGTAAATTCAAGAGGAGCCCCTGGAGATTTGGTACAAAGTGCAATTTTAACTGGCAATTACATTGATGAATACTGTAATCATTAATACATCAGAAGAAACTGTTATACAACAATTATTTTTCAGCACCCCACTATCAAGGCAGTTGAGATGTACAAACAACATGTTTTGTAACTATCCCCTGCTACTCAGGCTTGGGTTACACAGGCAGCTCAGGGGGAGAGTTCTGGGGCTTAACGTTAGACGTGAACCAGAAGAAGGGTGCACAGCTCAGGATCCCTCTGTGCACAACAGGCACAGCGCTAGGGACAGCAGGACACCCTGCAGGCAAAGCCAAGAGCCTCCCTGCCTTCCCTCATCCATCTCACTGTCAAGGAAGAATTGAGCCCTGGAATTTGAGCAGAACAAAGACCAAAAGCAGAGCCAGAAAGCAGAAAGTGAAAAATTAGTCAACATTGTGACAAAATAATAATAAAAAAGAAACTGTTATGGAATGATACTGTAGCAGAGGCAGGGCTGTAACTCAAATACTCTAAGGACCTACTTCCTGAGGTTTATTTCCTACGCTAGGTCTGTTGTTCTGAGCAGCATCTCTTGATTCCTACAATGCCTTCAAGGTACAAAGGGCACTACTGGTATTACTTCACCCAGCATTTTACTCAAGGTCCCCCCTTCTCTGCATTTCACCAGAATAACCTGAGAAATTGTTCAGACCTGGACTGTGGGCCTCTCTCTTCCCACCCCAGATCAGTATTTTTCAATTCCAGCCACCTCAGAAAGATACCTTATCAGCATTGTTCAAAGATCTGTGTTTCCTACTTATACAAGCAGAGGAACAGTAGTTCTGAAACCTGTGGTTTATGTTACTGTAGAAGACAGAACAGCGCATCCTGTGGGAAAAGTTAAATAGCCTGACAGCACGTTATTCATTAGAAATGTCCATGTTGATGATCTTTAACACCTGAATGCTTTGTTTTGCAGTGTCAATATTTTCTACAGAAAGAAACAGGCTGGTCCTCACATGGGCCAACAGCAGAGCTCAGCATATACACACTACAGATGCACCAAGAGTAACTGTAGCCAGTCATCATCAACTGAGGAAAAGCCAGAGAGGGTGACACACATACACACAACCAAGGGTGTATAGAGGTATTCACATGAACTGCAACAAAGTTCAGCAGCACTCTGTGCTCACTTCATTCCTATTCATCCTTCTCCCTCATCCTATCTTTTCTCTGATTCTCAACATAATCTCCAAGCTCTTTCTTCATCTAACAGTTTTTGAATACTAATGCTTATCACCATAATATTGAATATCTGTAGCTTCAGCCACAGGTATTCCTTCTTTATAACCCCCAAATGCTAGAAAAAAACAACCACACTTCAGAATGTTATGTATATAAACATCTTGTGAATGGTCAGAAACACAAAACTGAAGTAAAGAACTGCCAGTACTGGGTTAGGTCCTTGGGGAACTGGGTTTACATGTTACATAATTCAATATTTACTTATATTTTTTTTAAAAAATGTAAGAAAATATCTCACTTGAGCTACAATTGCCTGATCCACAGCAGACATTAAGCTGTACTCCAACGCACTTCATGCTTACAAGCAGCTAACAGCTGGTGTGCTGTGACTCCCCCAGAACCTCGCTTGATCTAAGTGACAGCTCTCCCCCAGCAAGAAGGCCTTGATCCCGCAAGAGAATCTGGATCTCCCAGCACCAGGTGTCTGACAAGAAGGAAAATGACATTTTCATGAACAAACCTGCAAGTGTGGCATTTTGTGAGCAGGCTATAGGACACCAGTGGCCTCATAACATTTTTCCTAATGAGAAAATACTGGGGTCAGACTCCAGAATTACAGAGGTACTGATGGAAATTTAAATAGTGATGGAGATCAGGACACAAGTCTTTCCTGTCTCCTAAAAAAAGCACAACTGGCTCCTCACAAACATGAAAAGCAGCAAAAGCCTCGCCATGAGTGGGCAAGATATTGAAATAACTCTGCTTCTATTCTCATCCCTTCATTCTTTCAAGTGATACCCATCCACAGCTTAGTTAGTGGGACAGGAGATGTAACAAACAACATCTTTGCTTCTTTTTTTTTTTTTTCAGATTAGATTTTTGATTCTTACAACTGTTGAAATAACATAAAAATATTGCCTAAGCACAAGCAGGCAAAGTTCCCCATTAACTGGCAGGGGAGATGGAGTTGCACAGCAACCATGACAGCATTGCATGACACAGGAGCAAATGCCATTCAGACTACTGGCACTGAAATAAGCAGGAGAATGTAAAATCTCTTTATATCCTTCCCATCCCCCTCTCCTGGGGATCTTGATCTGTGCCTGAAAGGAGAGCACACACACTGTTCATACATCAGAAAGCCAAAAAAATAAATCCCAGTGAAATTCCTCTTTTAAAGGGCTTTTCATTTTGTAGTCCATCTCATTATTTTTTCAGAGACCTGACTCATCATTTTGAATGTCAATTCTGGTAATTTTCATAGTCTACAGGCTTTGTCCTGTTAAACGGAACAGTCAAACTGTCTGCTTTTTCCCTTATTTTTGAGGAGCCCTGGAATCCCTCTCTAATGTTTGTCATGTTCTGCAGCTTCATTTCTGTCAGATGGGAACGGGCTGAAGTTGAGCTAGGAGGAGATGTGGAGCCTTGGCTGCTCCTGTAAAACTAGATGCAGTCTGGAGTAACACGTACTGCTGTTTAGGATCATGTAGTCTCTCCCTCCAGTGCTTTGCTTTGCTTTGTGCACTGCTTAAAATGGGAGCTGGCACAAAACAGAGTGGTGGATTTTCATTACAGACATCCCACTTCTCATTGTAATGCCAGCATTGTCTGTAGGTACGCAATGCCAGCACATGAGTTGCCAGCAAATGATTTCCCAACTTTCGTTCAAGCAAATCTGAGGAATTAAATTCAAGTATGGTTTTGTGTAACAGCTAAATTCTGAAATCCATTAAAAATACAGTTTAATCTCCCCTTTCCCTCTGCTATTTTCTATATTAATTTTCCTGCAGTGTGTGTTTAATACAACATCCCTTTCCCCTGAGCATGTTGACATCCCTGTTCAAGTCATATATTGTAATGCAATTGGCAAAAGACCTCCATTTCTGTGAGCATATTCCAGGAAAATAGGCTTTTTTATGCCGTTCAATTTGAAATGGCTCCTGAACCTACATTTTTTCTGTCAAACATTTAACTGCTCTAATGTACATTCAATAGGTAAATGGTCACCAGCAGTCAAAGACATCATCATTACCCATGAGAAGAGCAGGTACGCAGATGCGTGGTTTGCTATCTAATCCCATTGGACCCAGAAGCAATCCATGCCAATTATTTTTTTTTAATCCTCTCAGCCAAGAACAACTTTATGCGTACAAATTACCCTCCAACAGCATTTCCCAATTTTTTTAGCTTAGAAAAAAAAGCCTTTTCTTTGTGTATTTGGGCCCTATGCATTTGAGATGCAAGAACATAGGGCTGTAGAAAGAACATCTTGGGCCATCAAATCTGATCATCTGTTAACACGTAGTCATTTCATCTAATCCCTTTCAAAACTGGTCAAGGCAAGATATGTGAAGAGCAGCTGAGGAACAGGATAGAGCTGTGTCAGGGAAGGGGCAGCTGGGGGTCAGGGAAAGTGTCTGCACAAGAGGATAGTGGGCATGGAACGGTCTGCACAGGGCTGTGGGCAGAGCCCCAACCTGTTGCAGCCCAAGGAGCATTTGAACTTAAGTGTTTCCATGTGGATCAAGGGGTTGGACTCAATGACCTGTGTGGGTCCCTTCCAACTTGGGATATTGTGTTCTATGATTCTGTTTAATGATATCTTGTTCCCCTCTATGCCCACTACTATTTCTGTTGGAATATTTTTTGGAATTCAAAGTACTGATGACTGGAAATACTATAACTTCCAATTTAAATTTCCCTAGGACCAGTGTAGAGTTATTTGTTGATTTCAGTTGTCCTGGCAGCATTTCCTTTAGTTTAAGCAGCTATTCTGTTGTGTTTGTATTTACTTCACACCCAGTGTTTTCGTATGTCATCTAGGGACATGCACAGTATTAGAGGAATTAGTGAGGCAGTGCATGTTCAAGTATAATGTTCATATCCCTACATTGCTTTAAATGTCTGATGAAGTGAAAATGCAACTAATTTTGTGTCATTAAAATGTAAATTATTCTTTCCTTAAGCAAGATGATCAATAGGGTTTTGACAATAGCTACGATAGTTGCATAACAATATACCTGCATTAGGCTTTATTATTTATTTAGGAGGTTTTATTACTTGTTATGCAAAACAAGTACTTTAGGCAAAACAGAAAAATAAATGTATTGGAAAAAAAGAGCTAGATCCTCAGTATGGATTTGTATGTAGGCTGTGAGAAAATGAGAGACAAGAATGGGTGAGGAAAGGGCATAGTCAAGAAGCTGTTGGGAAACCATCCCAAAGGATGAGAAGCGCATTAAGTTAAAAGACCACAAACTGAAGGGATGCCGTGGTGGAACAGATGCAGGAGAAAGGGCAAGAAGAGAAAGGATGGGTGAATAGTAGGCGGATAATAATAATTCAAGGACATAGAATTCAACAGTAATAAGAACAGCTGCTTTTCCCATAAAAGGTTGCATTATTTTAGCCTCTGAAACCGTTGTTATTATTGTAATCATGCCCATGGGAAGACAAATTTGTCAAACTCACTGTATTCACATAGCATGCAATTACAATTTGGGAAGTCACTATGTCCCAGTGTGCAGTTTAGTAAAGTCTAGTGATACACTAGCGCTATTTATACAAAGTCTGTAAGGCCTCTGCCTGTAATACATTATAGCAGCCAAATCCAAAATGTCTTTATTTTTGTGCTCTATGCCAGTTAGTAGTTCAGCACTGCTTATTATTAAAATCATTTTTATATACATAGGTAACTCCAAAAGTAATGCCTCCTATTTATTTCCATGGAAATTACAACAGCTGAAAAGAGTACAGTAAGACTATTTGATAGAGCAAATTCTCAGATAGAAAACGCCATTTTTCAACATAGTCACCACCATGAGCATTGTCACTAGTGATAAACAGGAGCCTGAATGGTGTGCTTGTAACAGTCTGTACCAGAGGAGGTGACTCACTGTTGCTGTCATCACAGCAGAAACGCACCACACACTTCTCACTGTGCTCACATCCACTGGTTAGTCTCAATAAACATTCAGAAAGTGCTAAGGAATGTCAGTGGGTGCCATTTTTACTTCATGGAGGAGTCTGATTGCCCCTCTGTTGCCACCTGTCATATGACAACAAAATGTGTCAGGATGTTGGTGGGAAGATTCAGCCTTTACAGCCATACCACCAACTTCTGCCTCCAAAATTGTGAGTCAACTAATGAATCGGAAGGCATTAGTTTTGGAGCAGCCCTTGTATTTTCTTGAGTGTGGAAAAGTTATTTTAACGCATATGAAGATTCTTTTTTTTTGCTTTTAGAAGATTAGGGAAATGAGCATGGACTTGTTTTGCCATTGGTATGGTAAATAATGTTCTATGAAAACGTTTCTGTGCTGATTAAGATTCAATTCCAAGGGAAAATCCCCGCTTTTGTCAGTGCTATCTTTGTAGGAGTTGAAGAAATAAAATGAATGCGAGCTAGGAGAGGGGCTCTTACCTACCAAACAGGCATATCAATCATGGTAACAGTCTCTCTTCTCCTTCTCTGCTAATCTGTCACGTGGGAAGACAATGCTGATAGTAAAGTCCAAATCCTCTTAAATCCCAACACTAGATTGCAAATAAAACTGAAGTCATCAAAGTTAAGCACAGGGTGTGTGCAGAAATGTGGAACATAACATTTTATACCACTCTATTATACTAGGCTGTGTCATCCTGTTGTTGATTTGCACACAATGTCATTAGGTTTAAATGCAGATGCCTTATTGGATAGCTGATATAGGTTGCAATGATGAAAATTATCGTAGATGACCCTTGCCTGAATTTACTGTAACAAGGCAAAAAAATGTTTAGTGTCACTAAAAATTGAAGATATGATCATGTATATATATATATATTTTTTTTTCAGGAATATTATGGAATTTCTTTCCCACAAATAGTCTATGGTGAAGAGAAAACATGTGTTATGTTTCTTTCAAATTTGCTTTTGCATTTCATAGAATCATAGAACCATCAAGATTGGAAAAGACCTCCTAGATCATCTAGTCCAGCTGTCCACCTACCACCAATATTACCTGACTAAATTATGTACCCAAGTACAACATCTAAACATTTCTTGAACATCTCCAGAGACAGTGACTCCATCACCTCCCTGGGCAGCCTGTTCCAGTGCTTCACCACTCATTCCATGAAGTTTTTCCTAATATCCAACTTGAACATTCCAAAGGAGAAGGGATCTTCCATCCCATAGGGCTAAGAGCGCGGCTTGACAAAGAAGACTAGAAAGCACAGGACTTTTGCTCGGAAAAGCTGAACTATACAAGTGCAATATATTATTTCTCATTACATGAGGAGAATGGAGACCATAACTTTTAATATAACCTAAGATGGTGAGTGGATTAATGAGCATCCACAGAGATTAGACACAGTATTCTGTCAGTTGGGTCTATTGCCATAGAACAAAGATTCAATTTTGGTAACTGGAGTAACGTGGCACAAGAGATGGTATTGCAAGTAAATCTGCTGTTTTCAGGCAGGAGAGGGCTATTGGATGTGCCAGGTTATCCCTCATCTACTTGTTGCCATTTGGAAGTCCAATGACCACCCTTAGTACAGCTGCAGAAAGAGACCAGTGCAACAGCTTATATTTCCTGTTCCATGATGTCCAATCAAAGAGTGCTGCTCTCTAGTAGATACTGCTTTCATCCATAATAACATTTAACTACTAAATCTGTGTCAAGAGTTGAAACCATAGAGAAGCAATTTTCCAAATTACTGCAAAATTGAATGTGCTGTGAAGATATATGTAAACTAAGGGAAAAAAAAAATAGATACTGAAAGATCTGAGGAATTTCTTCTTATGTATTTAATTGCTCTTGGAATATAAGGAAGAAAAATAATTTGTGAATTTTTTCAAATTTCCTCCCTAAAATTCCACAAGATTCTCTTGTCAAACTGTGCAACGCTTTCTAAATTCTTTATGTGTTTTAAAAAGGTGAAGTAACCTGCTTTGTAACTCTCTGGCTAAATGCAGTGGTCCTACATTTCAGAGGACAGACTTTCCTTTACATGACTACTGGGAATACAAGGTGCTTACTGGAGCATCTAATAGAAAAAAAAACGTTCCAGTCTCTTTACCTTCCTGGCCAGTATATTCCAGGTGAAATGCCATGGACCAGTGCTACAGTATAATTAAACTGCCTTCTGCATCGAGATCATATGACTAAGATGCACTGAAAATATTAAAAGGAGAGGGAGGCAATTAATGTATAACAGAAAAAAAAAAAAAAAAGAAAAAAGAAAAAAAAAGAAAAAAAAAAACAAACACCTTCCACTTTCCATCACTTTGCTAAAATAAGCTTTTCAGCAGATGCTAATGTTCTGGCAGCCTGAAGTGAGTTTGTGGGAATCAGGTACACAAATGTGTGGCTCAAAGAGAAGGCAAAGCCTCCTGTGAGGTTCTTTATCATTTTGCTGGTGTCCCAGCTGCCTACAGTGGGACAGGGAAGATTTAATCCTTGCCCCTGAAACATAAAATCAGTTCAACAGCATACACAATACAAAACCCAGGTGTCACACAGTATATGAGTGTCAGGAATAGGACTGTCAGTATCACCACACAGCACTGCCATTCTTTCCAAGGTTGTTGTCCTTCTACAAAATCCAGCCCATGCAGAGATCATTCAAGGGTTGTGAGCTCAGAGGGATGAGTCACAGGCATCTGGAGGGTGACACTGTGTGGGCTGAGATTTAGTCTCGTTGTTTTTCAGCATACAATATATACACAACATAAGCCAATTATATTGAACACTGCTATAATGAACCCCTCTTGTTGAGTGCTCTCTGCAGAGAGCTTTAAAACAAAAACTGTAGTTATTTAACAGAGCTGTGCAACTCAAAGAGTGCCACTGAGACTGATCTTGACTGAAGTACAGTTGTTTGCTGAATGTAACTTTACTGTAACTGCTGACTTCTAAAATACATGCACCTCTAAGAGCTGTTGTCACCTCACTAGGGACAAAAGTGTACATCTGTGATATTGAGCAATGCTGAGTTCCCTCCCAAAGGTTTTTGGCTGCTCTGCAGTACACCAGGACTTAGAATAGTTTTCTCTAAAGACATGGGCTGGGTGCCATTTAGCTTCCAGGACTACAGCAAAATGTCATTCTCCGCCTTAAAATTTCAAATGTCCTTCAATATAATGAAGATTTTATTGTGATTTTTGTGATATTTGTGATTTTTTATTGGACCTATATCACTATAGCTCCATAACCTTTCATGTTCCTTATATTCCTCATTTCCAAGTATTGTAAGCACAGAAGCTCTTTCTCCATACCAATCTTTCTTCAGGCTTTATATAGCATATATACCATAATATCTGAAATTAAAACAAATACCAAAGTAGTCATCTGAGCATGCATAAAATACCTAAAAATAGGCTTAGAATACTAAACTTACTTACATGATTCATAGGTGAGTACATCAGCCACTCTGGCATTATTTCCCATAACAACTCCCAGAGAACAGATTTAGTAGACTGCAAGCATGAGCATGATAGCTATCTACGGTATGGAAAAAAAGTGACAGAAATCTATGGCACCTCTACCATCACCAATGAATTCAAGATGGATAATTCCTTACTAAAAGAAGGGCAAACAGACTCTTGCTTATAATGGAGAGACATGAATGACATGCACTAGTGGTCATGGAGGTGATGGGTTGAAAGTTGGGCTAGATGATCTTAGTGGTCTTTTCCAACCTCAATGATTCTGTGACTCTACAAAACAATTCCAAGAGCAATGTGTTGTGGGGGTAACACGAGCCTAGACTGTCTGTGATCCTGTAGTACACATGAACACACAAGCACACATATCCTACACCGAATGTCCCTTTTTAGTAAAATAAGGTTAATGTTCAGTCCAAATTCTTTTCAGAAAGGGCAGGATTTGCTTCTCGTGGAATTTAGCAGCATAAGCCACACTTGCTTCTAACAGCATATTTCCATATGCCGCTGAT
The DNA here is from genome assembly GCF_054131305.1 of Coturnix japonica. Lineage (NCBI taxonomy): Eukaryota > Metazoa > Chordata > Aves > Galliformes > Phasianidae > Coturnix > Coturnix japonica. The sequence goes on from NC_140663.1 coordinate 112,324,089, forward strand.
GTATTTGTCCTTGCTTTTATTAAATTTGACTATATGACAAAACAGACCACAGTACTACTTCCCAGATGTGTTTTACAAGCATTTTAAACATTCAGAGCATGCTAAATGCTAAAAGTTAAATACCATTATGTCAGGGTAGGTCTGGTTGGTGTGTGAGTGAAAATGGCAACACTTTGCCATCCGCAATGCACTGAAACAAATCACTAAAATATTATGTTTCAGCATAGCACAACTAAAAGAAATTGACAAACAGTACATACAGAAGTTGTTTTTCTAATTACTTCTAAGTTCAGTTTTCTTCACTGTAAAACATGATTCAAAATTATATGCCATGTTAGAGGCATCAGGTAAGACTGCTTTTCTTAGTCTTTCACTGGAATACTGCTTACTCTACTTCATATAAATTTGTATTTAAGAGTGGGAATTTTACAAATGTGGTATGACAGCTTGAAATATTACTTTTCCTGCATGAACAAATGTCAGGGAAATTATTCATCTGCATTCAGAGCAGCACTCAACTGCACTGTTGCCTCCAATAAGATGGTGTCTGATGTCATTCAAACAAACAGTTGCATTCATTTCTTTCTCAGAGTGAAACAAGAAATATTTGTAAGTGACAGCATATTTATCACTCTGCTAGTGCTAGCCTCACTCTTCTACCATTTTTCTCAGACTGTTCAGGTATGTTAATTTGAAACTTTGCTCAATAAGCACTTATGTTCCATGCTGGTTAATCCATCCAAACATAGTTAAGCTCTTATCAAAGAATTTCCAAAGGAATCAAGTAAATGGGGGAAATGTTATGTTACTGTTTATTAACTTAGCATCCTACAGAACTCAGTTGTCCTTAACCTGGATCAATAATAATTCCTCAGAGAAAAATTCGGGTCAGAAGCAGAATGACTGGTCAGAAATTACAGTCTTCTGAGATGATTTCCTTTACTAGTGAGTAAATTCAGTAAACAGGTCCATTAAATAGATACTACCATGTTTACTTTTCATCTTTCAGGTAACTGACTGTGGATCATCCTAGGAAAACTCAGAGCACAATATTCTCTTTCTAAACTATTGCAATAATGCAATGTTTTTCACCTCAGCTTTTTATACTAAATTAACAGCACACAGTAAGCTGAATATTAAATACTACAAATTTGCTATTCTTGATGCCTTTGCAATGCAATTGATTCTCCACATATGTCCCATTTTATCAGATATAATCCAATCGTATTTTGACAAACTGTGTTTATCCATTCAGCCTAAATCCAGTCACATGACACACACTTCAGTGCACTTAGTATTCTAAAAGAAGCTTTCCATAATTCCAATTATTTTTATCTGTGAATAGATACATCCAATTACCTTGAGACTCATGTGTCAAATTTGTTGTGTTTCAAGCCTATTTTTACTTGAGGTTTTCAGTAGCCACTTCTAATAACTTTCCCCTTTATTTTTGAATTGCCATTTTCAAACTATGGAAGAGTTGATTTATTTTTCTTCGCAAGAGGGGTGACTTGAGCTAATAATGCTGATGGGAATTCCTGAGGCATATCAGTAAAGTATTAGACAACCTTAAGTTTCCAGCAAGGCTAGAAAGTACTGCTGTGCCACTTACTGTCTTGTGAGAACTAAAAGCTTAGCAAAGCCATGTAGGGAAATTTTCTTTCTATCCTGCTGTGATTAAATCTCATTTCAGTTGTACACACGGGGCAATAAAAAATTAAATATGTAAATTATGTTCTCCAAGACTAGCTACATCCCCAAAAAAACAGGGAGTAAGAGGAGGCAATGGGATGGAGAGCAGAAAAATAAAGTTAACTGCTTTACCTGATACTGTACAACACTTTTCCGGTCTTAGAAATCCGTAGCAGCTTATTGTCTGTTGTGACATCATGGAAGTTTGCTCCCTTTTCATTGGCAAAGAATAGATCTGGTTTCCAAATAGAGTCCAGCATGGAGGGATCCAAATCCAGAGAATCATCAGGATATTCGCTGTAAGCCAGGCGTGAATCGTTCCACTGCTGTCTCAAAAAAATGTTCACTCTGTAGTCCTACAGAAATGCCATGTAAAAAGGTTATTAAGCCACTTAGAAAAACTGGAAACTCACTTTACTTTTCTTTATGCTCTTAGACTTATTTCAGCATTATGGAAAAGGTTTATGCTAACCTTTGGATGCAAGAGTTGTCATTTGAAAATAAAGCAGTCTGGACATCGTACTGAACCAAACAAACATGGCTGGTACATTTTCCAAATTAAAATTACTTCAGTTATGAAGAAAATATCAACTGCAACCTCCAGTGTTAAATATAACCCCCTTTCAAATACTATGGATTATCCCAGTGGTATTTAGAAAGTTAAAAAGCACTGTGGTTAGCTACATACAATTTCAACAAATTTGTTATAAAACTGCTAATTTAAATAAATTATTTCCAATACGCAAATCAATTATTCCTAATGTACTCATGAATAGTTGCTAATTTCAGTGAAGCCAGATTTGTACAGAAGAAATTAAATCAGCACTTCCTATTTACTGTCTGCATCCTTTTTCCATCTACCATATGCTTTTCTCTGTATGCTTTTTCATTCACTCCTCCCTCCCTGAGTCCCCTTAAAAGTGTTCTAATTACATTCTTCTGTTCAGTGGTCTGTTAGTCACTACTGGGAAGACAGCAATTATATAAAGGTTCATTTAGAACCAGAATTTACACCATGTCGAGAACTAGCTATTAAAAGGGTGTGTGAAAAGAGCTTTTAGGGTCTAATCCAGAATCCAGTGGAGGGAATGGAAAACTGACAGTGCCCATTTTCCTCATCCTTTCTGCAAGTAAGAGCATAATCTCTCCTATCTTTCTTTGCAGTTGTAGCATATGTTTAACTTAAATTACCAGTTAGATATCCTATGAATACTCTCTTAAAAATGCATCTACTCTAAAGAGAAAATATTTAATAATATTTATATAGATCATATTACCTGAAAAAATACATTAGTGAATACTTCTGCCAACTGTACAAAGCTTAGGATTTGTTTTAGGGTAGCTGCAGTACATTTAAATGGCAAAATTGTGCTTTTGACTTGGAAAACATATGAGACCTCATGGGTTTAGATAGGCCACTGAACTTTATAGTCTAAAGAATTTATCACCCTTGAAATGTAAACAAATATTCTCACTCTGATTAGAGTTGTGGAATGAGCCCCACCAGCCTTTAGCATTCCCACCATTCTGTTGGTAGATTCATGATGAAGTGTGCTGCTGCCTGGGCAGAATATTTCTAACATATAAACTAACACAGTTTTTGAGACCTATGGGATGGTGTTTCCCAGTTTCACTAGTAGCATGTATCTCTTGCTTTCTTTATTATTTCTGTTTTGCTGTTGGGTAGACGTGAATCAAAACATCTAATCAGAACAAGACAGAACAGATAGCAGCCTAAGAATGGCACACTTTTTAAAGATCTTCCAAAAGATTATAACTATTTGTCACAAGCCATTGCGCTCTTTATGATAGTGTTGTTTCATAACAGTTATCAATCAAGTTATTACTTGCCGTACTGAGCTTACAAAATATCATCAGATCTTGAAAGAACGCACCAACCCTGAGCATATTTTCCTTTGTTTTCTGATCTTAGAAACTGTCTTACAAGTCTGTATAAGACAGTCTTAGTTATGAAGACAGAAGAAATTTTGATTGTCTCTCTACTTAAAAGAAGGCAAGGGGTGTTATCAGTGAATGAAATAGCACTATATAATCACTAGAACTAGGTGTGTAACATTCTGGTGTTTTGTTTTGTTTTGTTTTGTTTTTTAATATGGAACAAGATATGTAACAAAATCCATGGAAAGCAGAGGTGTTTCTTCACCTGTGACACAGAAATCAAAAATCAATCATGTCAGCAAACTGCTAAGAAATATCTAAAAATAAAGATTCCTTTACGAACTCCTGCAGCTGGTGATTTCACAAACAAAAGCGAATCTGGAAAATCCTTATTCATAGAAGGGCTTACATATGATGATATATATTATACCAAAAGCATAAATAATGCCAATAGGATTATATAAGCTTCTCCAGTATATACCTTCATAAATATATTAGAGCCATCACATTGATACACTTTTTAAAGTTTTTCACTACAGACTGTGCTGTTAGAAACAAAGCAGCACCGCAACCTTTGTTTCTCTCTGACTGGCTTCACTATCTATAAATACATGTTTATTTATGTTTATATAAAAACACATTAATAAGGAATAAAAATGGAAGTATAATATAACTTTCATATCATAATGCCATAATTATATTTTTACTCTTCTGCTTGTGGAATAAGCAGCCAGGAGGGACGTGCATTTACACAGTCAGATGTAATCGTGTGTAGAATTTTGAATTTACTTTTCCTTTGCTAACATTGTTAACTATCTCCCAGAGAAAAACTCTCCTGAGGATGATATCTCAACATGGAGCTCAGGCAGCCTACGGTGTGTGTTTTGTGAGTTCCTGAGGGTAGGTGTGGGAGGACTGTAGTAATGCACTCCTACACTACCACAAGTACACCTGCTCCACAAATTCTTTCTGACAGCACTGCTGCTCTGAATGAGAAGCATGGACCTGAATTTTCAATCTCAGTTGCAGTACTGATGCCAGTGATAGCTCAAGGCAACTCAGATAAAGAGTTTTCCTCTGTTCTCAAGCCATAAGACCAGCGCGATGCTAATACACTAAAGGAATATTCTTCTGAGTAGTTTTATTAGATTTATACGAAGATTTAGGGACTCAATCCACAGATACTAAGTTTCTGTTACAGAAATCTAGAGAGAAACAGTTTTTCTGTTTTCCTCAGGCTGGGCAAAGTTAGGGATATTTTCTCCACAGCCCCCAGGTTCTCACTCCAGGCCTTCAGCAAAGCTCTGCTGCCCTTTGGCCTCAGGCAGTACTGTGACAGAGTGTGCTGGGGAATCCCACTTCCTTTTCAGTGCCATTTTTCTGACGCTGGACATGCTTTGTACTTAACTCTGGTGTTATCTTTATTACCATCCTCCCCTACAATCACATTGGTACCCCAAGTGTTAAGTCAGATGTCTGATGCTACCAGCAGACTTAGCTGGTCTTGCAGACGTAGGGGTGGCTGACCAGAGAGATTGTTCTCTCTCCCAGTGCAAAACACGAACGCTAACTGAAAAATAGTGTTCTAATAATCTATTTCAAGGCCATAACAGAAAAGGGCTTGTTTAACTAGACACCTAAGTATGTAAGGTGTCCCCAGTGACTTCAATGGGAGTCCTTTGTGCAGTTTAAACTGTGTATGTAAATTGCTCATTTGCTCAAATTGGAATCTAACAAATTGATTTGCAGTGTATGTTTTCTAGTGGGACTGTCATCCACACAGCCACAGCCAAGATCTGTTCTCCCTAAAATACTTAAAAGAATGACAATTTTTTTTCTCCTATCACAAGTACTCAAAACATGACTGGATTTTGATGCATTTATCTCAACAGAGAACCTGTTGTGTAGTCAGTCATTGATTACAGGGTGTAACCACAATAATAATATCCCCATAGTTAGTCATTTCTGTAATTAACAATTAGCCCATCAATGTACGAACTGCTCTTAGCTTCTCCTACGGCTGATAGCTAAAATATCCTGGTCATTAGTGAAACTGAACATCTGAATGTTCTGGGACTTTGCCCAGCCTGATGTAGATTACTCATCTGTGATATTCAACAGCAGTGAATTTTCTGCTGAATTCCGCACTTATGAATGCTTCTAAATATAGATATAAAGCTTACTGGCATAAGGCATGATCACAATATTCTATGAAGTTACCCAGGAATGTTTTTTTTTTTTTATTACTATTATTATTTTTTCCCCCTTTCTTTGCAAATTAGTTTAAATGATGGCAAGTAGTTCAACAAAGAAAATTTCCAACAATTCCATCTTGAATCTGGTCTGGCCTTTTTAATATTTTGGTTTGGTATAATATAAACCATTTTAATGTGGAAGAAACTTGCTTTTTGGAACAAATCAAAATAAATCATGATACTGATACACATGTCCCATGTGTACATAATAGTGCAGTGTGTCTCACACATTGGCATTTTGTTTCTGTAAATCTTTGGGAGCCAATCTCGTGAAGACAGTGAAGACCCTTTTGAAGAGAGCCGGCAGACAACTCTGTATCTTTTCTCAGTTAATAGGTTTTAGCTTTTAGAAGAAAATGCGTGAGTTGTGCTAGCTGTTCACACAGGGATAAATGTACTCCTGGTGTCTATCCTAACTAAAAAGCAGAAGATTCTCCTGCTAACATTATTGACAACTGATTGAATTTAGTAGAACTGGGACTGTAATCCTGTTTGCCATGTTCCTCCTGCTGAAAGCCTCTCTAAACAAGTTTTCATTTCCCAAGGTTTCAAGTGAGCTATTGCAGCTCTTCAAAGTTATATCTTGACATCGTCCCTTCAAAATATATATACGTAGTTTCATTAAGAGTCCCTGTTCCCTGAGGCCGGAATATCTCTTTTTGACTTGCAATCCAGAATTTTAAGCTATTTTTTTATTTATTGGTCTAAATGATCAAGTGCATTTTATAGGGAAAACAAATGCTAGGAGTCAAACAAAACCCATTATTTATCACAAGGGATGCCAACATTTTTTACCACGACTGTATTTATTTCAGAAAAACAAAGCAGATGGAACAGCAATTGATGTCTGCCTCTCAGAGCAGTTTTTAAATATCATTAAACTGGTCATACTAGTCACTAAAGAAGTTACAGCATTAAGAAAGGCAATATCAAACCACTGAACTGCATCTAGGAGAACTTTTTCCACACTTTCCGGCATTATGAACAAAGCAAAATAAGAAAGCCAACAGCCTTTGTTTTTATCAACTTGAATGTTTAGCTGTTTTCAGCAGAATGTGTTAATGAACATTGAAAAGGTGCACATTAACATATTTGATAGACGGTAAAATGCAATGAGGGGATTTAATCAAAGCAATGAAGGAGTCTAATTAATGCAATCAGCATTAGGTCGTGCAAATATTTTCATTGAATGCCATCTTGTAAAGCCAGTGACGTGCAGGATTTTTTGCTACTTAAAGCTATGCTAATGTCTCTACATCTTAAGATCAACAGACACAGCTGGATAAAGAAGTCTACATTCATATCTTTCTTTTCAAACTCTTTAAACATACGACAGCAAAGTTTTCAAAACGTTGCCTGTTGATTATTATTTTAAATAAAGATTAAGGGAGTTTTCATATAAAATTTTACTTGGTTTTAGTTCTATTCTTCTAAGTTGTTTACAAAATATTACAGATATGTATTCTAAAATCTTGTTCTCTGTTAACTTTTTACTATGTATTTTATAGCTGTGTCATCTATAGAAGAATCTTTCCTACACTATATAAGAAAGCAACCTGTTTTAGTAACTACTTGCCTTTTGCCTCTGGAAAATGTTATTTAACATTTGTTATAGATTTTTTTTCAAGCAATTACATGCGAATAAAGTATTTTAATGTTAAATAAAATGCCTAAGTTAGAGAAAACATATTATTATCTTCCTTGAGAAGCCAATAATTTCAAGCCAATTTTTATCTTATTTTATAGTAGAAAGCAGCTCTTTGCTGTAACTTAAGTCAGTTTGTAAGTAGAAGTTTATTTTTCTTTAAAACTACTCAGTCCTGAAGTCCTACCTTTATTGACTCTCACTTTTAAAGGAAAAAAAAAAAAAATAGAAAGAAAAGAAAAAAAAAAAAAAAGAAAAGAAAAAAAAGAAAAAAAAAAAAAAAAAGAAGAGGAAGACGTGGGTACTGTGTAGGAATAGTCACAGAGCAGGGTAGAGAAAAAACATTTCAATTGTTTCAGAAGTGTCCATAGCTGAAAATTGTGCCCTGAGGCAATGTGCATAACTCCTGCAAAATTTCCGTGAAGGTGAGAACTCACTTTTCAGATTTCTTTATGGAAGAGGAAACTTAGAGGATATAAAGTAAAACTGGGAATCTGTCACAAAATTGTTTAGAGAATGGGTTTAACATATATACACACACACCTGATAATTACGATATCTTTATCACATGATGTGAAAACCATAAAAAAAATGTTCTTAACATTAACCTCATGAGTCAGGTGCATGTATGCTTGAAGAAGTAACCACTCTTTTTCATTCATTGTTTGCAAAATGAGTTTAAAAACCTAAAAATGCACTCAGATTTGCTTTTCCTCAGCAAGTATTAAAGAAAATGAAAGTTTAACGTTTTAGCTTTCAGACTAAAAATGAAGAAAATTAGACAACAATTGTCAGCACCATTGTTTTTCTTATTATTTCTTTAATACTAAACTTCAGGTCTTATTAAAACCCTTATCTCATATTGAAATGATAATTTGAACTATTTAAATTTTTAAATATTAACATGAATTTTTGACTTTCATACTTATTTTATGGCTGACAGTGTTCTTTGAATTCAGTCAAAAGAAAAATTTCAGTCATCTGCTATCCCAACACTTTCTAGTATGATTTTGGCTTTGAAAATAATCAAGTCTACTCATAGCTATACTGTGCATTTACTTGAGTTACCAAAGTGATTTCTAAATTCAGAGATATAGATGAGTTAAATTGAGACAATTCTGGTACTTCTGTCAGCCCAGTCTGCAGCAGCAGGTAATTCAGCAAGGATTTTAAGACCCAGTCAAACACTGAGCCCTTGGCGAGCACCCCCACAGCTGAGTTCAAGCAACTTTTCTGCCTTTGCAGTGCTAACAACAACTGGGCAGACTGGCTTGGGCTTGCCTGTAGTTACTGCCATCACAGTCAATACAGACTATGGCATGGCAACTACAGACATATATTAAGACATGAGTTCAATAGATTTATATAATGAAGTTATTTAATAAATTTTATATTTTAATGTAGGTGAAATTAGTAAATTTAAGAACCCACATCTAGAATATCTCTATTCTACATCACATCCCACTCCTTCACAAGATGGCTTCAATGACCAGTCCCACTCACCATTGTAGTTTCTGCTATTGAACCAAAGCTGTTGATAAATATGTTGCAGGTAACATTTACAGGAGGACCTGCAAGTTGAACAATAAATAGAAAAATTGACAGGTTGTGTTCATGACATATATTAAGTATTGTTGTTCTCTTGCCAATGGCATCATAGCACTTACCATTGTGGTTTCTGTGACTGATCCAAAACTGTTGATAAAAATATTGCAAGTAACGTTTACTGGAGGACCTGTGGAATGCAATAAAAATGTTGCAATATACATTGAAACAAAAGTACAGATCCCTCAGCCTCCGTACAATCTGGTACAGATGTGGCTGAAAATAAGCAGAAAGTGAGTTTTCCCAAACAGATCACGTAAACATCTATCAAAAGAAAAACATTATCAACACTGAATTAGCTGTACTGGTTTCACTGGAAGTTGTTAAATAAGTACTGAGGACTGCATCCTTCTAGGGTTTAGGAGAAGTGTTGTGTGAGGGCATGGATGTAGCATCTCTCTCTTGCTCTACAGCATCAGTGCAGGACACACTCCCTGTAGCAATGCAAGCACTATCTCCTTTTTTTTCTCAGATTGGAGAGATTACCTTTCCATGCCTATCCCACTTTCTTCATCTCTTCAGTGTTAAACTGAAAAAGTAAAATATCACTATACCAATCTTTTTTTTCTGATCATTTATATATATGTATATGTATATTAAATTCCAAAGGTGTATAGGGGAGTTATAAACATATGAAAACAGAAGGTACTAGCAAATGATCTTAAAACCCAATGCTTCATGTAACATACTGATTCTGAGTAAAGAATCCAATTTTATCTTAGTCTGCTAATGATGAGGATAGTAAAATGTATACAGGAAATGTGGGCCAGTTGTAGTAGAAAATGAAAAGTAACCAACTGAGCATCAAAGTTGGCAACTATTTTTATTTATTTATTTATGTTCCTGTTGATTTTTTTTCCTAGGGAAGTTGATGTTATTATTCCAGGGAAGGAATTGTGTAGGTATTAAACATTGTAAAGAAGTATTGTATAAAAAGAACACACCCCATTGCTTTTTCCAGTGCATGATTTCACATACTCACATTTCATCCTACTGTGTATTTCTAATCTAATTGTTCATTTAAAATAAAAGAAGTAAATTTCTGTGAAGTATACCCAAGTTTTCTGAAGAAATCTAAAACTCTTCAAAGGTAAAGAATGCATTTAATTTGATTTTACTGCCTAAAATCTAATAATAATAATAATAATAATAATAAGTTAAAAATATAAAATAAAAAAAAAATAATAAAAAAAGTATTATCTTTAAAAATTTGGGAAAGAATTAGTCGCAATCAAATAGTGTTTTTTCACCTAGAATGAAGAAGCAGGACGTCCAGGTGCTCTTCAAGCACATCTGAGACTGCCAGTCATTTTTAGGTCATAACGAAAATGCCTGTTTCTTGAGAATACTCAGGCCAAAAATATAAAGATAATAATAATAATTTTTAAAAAGGAAATAAAAATACAAGTAGCTAATGCCCAAATACATAAAAAGTAGACATTTGATATTCTGACAAGCAATCAATATACCATTTACATTCCCTGCATCTCACTTCCCCCTGGTTCTTCATAGAGTCTGTTGCTGTGGCAGCCAATGGGGCACTCCAATAAACTGTCTTCTTAAACAAGCCTGATGTTATAATGCGTCAGACATCTCCTGTGACTCTGAGGCACTTAACACTCACAGGAACTTCTCAATGCCCATTTGCAAAGAGCCATGAGTATACTGAATACTCCTTTATGTTTGCTGTGGCATGTTGCCTCATAGCTCCTGCACCAAAGGTGCACAGATGCTACTGCCTGGCTGGAGAGTTGTTACAGTTTAACCCAACAGATGGCCCAGCACCAGACAGTCATTCTCTCACTCTCCCTCTTCCCCCACTCACCAGTGGGACCAAGAAGAGAACTGAGAAGATAAAAAAAAAAAAAAAAAAAAAAAAAAGTAGAACTCATTGGTTGTGATAAAACTATTTACTAAGATGGAGAAAAGGAAAATAATTATAACATTACATATATGTAACAGTATATATGAATGTATATAAATAAGTGGTGTACAAGCAATTGCTTGCCACCCCCCAGCCGATGCCCAGCTAGCTTCCCATCAGCAGAAGAGAGATGAACTCCCACCCTCATCAAAACTCTATCCGCATGATGTCGTATGATATAGGATATCCCCTTGGTTAGTTTAACTCAGCTGTCTTAATTCAGCTCCTTGGGCCCTTTGCTGCAAATGGCATTGGCTCTGTACCACTCTGCTTAGCAGCAACTATGAGCATTGGTGCACTATCAGCATAGTTTTTCTTCTAGAACCAAAACAAAGTGTCTTATCAGACACTCTAATAAAACCATTCCATCCCATCTAAACTAAGGTGAGCGAATCCTTTCCTTGTCAGTCTCCAGAGGGGGTGAATCCATCTCAGCATCTGTGGGAGTCCCCATGCTGAGTGGTAAATGCTGAAAGATGAATGATGAACCAAACCCAGCTGTTAACTGCAGTTCTTGATAGTAATCTCCAGCTTTGATAACATGTGGCCCCAAAGCTTCCTTCATTTGGCAAGCTCATGAAAAGATTCATTTGTAGTCTTGCACTGGAAATCATTCCAACTGCAATTAATCATTTCTGCATTATCTTATCTATCCCAGCTCTGTGGTTTTGGTGCATTGTGCCCAGACTGCACCTGGCAGCCTTCTTCTCTTCACATTAATTTCAACCACGTAGCTAAAACGTCTATAGCAGTATTATTAAAAAAATTATTGCATTTGGAAAAATGCATTTGGGGAAGCACCAAACACAGCATATCCAACCAGTCAAAAGAGGTTCCTTAGGGTTGGTGCAGACTTGCACAGACTTGTGTTCAGTTCTGTTCCCTACAACATGAAAAGGATGTTAAGGTCCTTGGAAGCATTCAGAGGATGGCAACAGGGCTGGTAACGGCTGAAGTCAGGTCTTGTGAGGAGGGGTTGAGGGTGCACTGGGCTGTCCAGTCTGGAGAAGAGGAGGCCAAGAGGTACCTCACCCCTCCCTGCAGCACTCTGAGAAGGGAAAGCATAGGAAGGTGTTGGGTTCTTCTCCTGGGAATCTGGCAAACTGGGAATGGCATAAAGGTGAGATCCAGGAGCAGGACCAAAAGACAAAGTGAGAGGACAGCAATCCCATTAAAAACTGGGCATCCCCTTATCTGTGGAGTGGGGATTTTTCATCTAGGCTTAAATGAGGGATGGCAGTGAAATGTGGGTGAATGCAGGACCAAGATTTGCATGCTGACCTGAGAGCTGATATCACAGATCCCAGAACAGCAGCATAAGGCAGAATTTGGTGAAGACAGTATTCTAAGTTTCAAGTTCTGGATGTAAATGAAGTATTAGAATCCATTTATTTTCCAACAACTCAGAAAGCTTCCAGTATCCAACACAGTTCTTATGAGACCTGACACAGATGTCTCCCATGGAGGACTCTGTTTTTTGCAGCTGCAGTGCTATATCTACCCAAATTATCACTTCAAGAGTTTGCCAGTGCATCTCTTCATGGCCCTGCAGGCACATCCCTGAAGTACTGCTGGGTCACCATAGCTGCCATGGTCATTAAGCAGAAGTAAGCTACTTATTCTTCTAGTTTCCTCCCTCCTTTGACTGAGGCAAGCAGGACAAGGGCTGGAGAGGTGCTATCAAATGCTATCTGAGCCAGTCCTGTGGAGATGGACCATGTAAAAATGGGGGGCTTTGATGCTCTGGAAAACTTCCTCTGAGGCACAGGGGTCCATAAAACAGGATCCACAGCACAGGTAGTCCTTATTACATGTGTCTACATAAGCCTTCTCCTCCCTTTACCCTTCTTTCTGCCTTTAGGAAAATAGACTTCTTTTCTCCATTTTTCCTTTATCATCATCTCATGTGTGTCTCAACAACAAAGGAAATTGCCAGTCACAGGAAGCAAAATAAATGACTCTGGGACAATGCAATCACATTAAGACCTGAATATCACAGAATCACCAGATGACACTTCCTGCTGGGGAGTGATACCTTCCATTCAGGGCACTGATTTTCAATGGGATTTCTGAGGATTACATCATTCCAACTCCCTAAGTGTGACTATGCTCAGTGAACTGAAAATTTGTTGTGCTTTAGAAGTATTCTCCACAATCCAGCATAGCGATGTTTCCATCGCTTTTATTCTCTATTAATGGCAATTGTACCTATTAAAGGAAATAAATGATAAAAAGGGAATATCGCAAAGGCAAAGATCTCCAGAACCTCTGAAAAACAGTAGTTGTATGGTATTTTGCACTGATGCAACTTAACTGGGGAAAAGAAGCCAAATAAAGCTGAAATTATTGTTCTGCTTCATCAAGCTAAAACCAACATACTTGGAAAGTTCATCTGTCATATACAATAACTTAGCTTTCTGAGAATGCCGTATCTTCTGGTGGGAACATAGCAACAGTTTTGGGTGCTCACTGTTGCGTCTGAGACTCAGAATCATTTTCTGTGATGTCAATATATATTTATGAAGAAAAGAACAAGACTAAGAGCCACAAAGGCACTCACAGATCCAGAGCCAAATCTGCAGTGATTTTAGCTGTCTAAATCCTACTTAGGTATCTCATTCCTATGAATATCATTGAGCCCAAATACTATCAAATAGCTAAGGAATCTACTTGAGTATTCTATTTATTGCAGTGATATCTGTGGAGTGCTCTGCGCAAAGTAGGTGACACTGAACACAGCCAGCAGGAAAGCATTACAGTTAGCTTTCCCCCTAGTTTTCTTAGTTATGCTCATTTCCAGAAGTGCATTTATAGGCACACATACAAATACAAATAAGCAAAATGACATTAGGTATTTTTTTTTCTTTTACAGCAAGATTTAAGCTACTTTCTTCGTTTGCTTAACTTTAGAAAGCAAAAATGCAATCTTACAACATAACCTGAATATAAAAAGGTCACATTACATTCCGAAATTGAAAGCCTTTCTTCTGCAATGTACTACTGGAGACTTACAAGCCAAGTATTCCAATGATTGTCAGATCCAGGTGACTACAGAATGAGTCAGAGAAGGAGACAGTCTCTGGGGAAGTACAGCTAAAGCCACCTATATATACACTGACACAGTCTGAGGTCAAACAATGAGTAATCAACTTCTGAAGTGGTTTGTGAGTTTTCAGCTGTGGGACTATTGCTGAAAGTAACAGGAGTCATGCTGCTGAAATCCTATCAGAGCTTCATGGAAGGAGAATTCCTGCTAAGATGCATTTTGTGTGCCTGAAAGTGCCTGTGAAAATTGTTGGATTGGTGTGCCTCACAGTCAGTGAATGCCTCTATCCTCAGACTGAGTGCTGGAGGAGGAAGGTGAGCCTCACACTACAAAACCTCTTCAGCCCTGCATTTAGTGTTACAGTATAGTCCATACAATGTGTTCATTCATTCCTGCCTCTTTCTGCTCAGGATGATAACAGAAACTTATACTGCTGTCAGCTCTGGGGTTCAGTAAGTTATTTCCACACAGGTTTATCTAACAGAGAATGTACAAGAACAGTTTTGAGGCACTATTTCATTTCAAACCCCAAACCGGGAGCTTAGAAATGAAAAGTCCTTTAAACAGTTGATATGGTGCTGATTTACCCAGCTAACATGAGTTAATCTACAAAGAGCATGTAACTAATGACTGTATAAAGGCACTGGGTCTGGCTCTCACATAGGTGGTTTGAGGGCTGCTGCCAGCGTAGTCATGGCAGGTTGGAATCGACTGGTGTTACAGCTCCTGCTGAGCTCTATATCATCCCTGTGCTGCACAAAGAATCTCCAAGCAAATTACTTGAAATCTAGCTGAGATGCTTCTGCCCAAACCTCAGCCATAGCTCGTGGAAGAGTGCAGCCAGCCCCAAAACTAAAGCCTTACACAAGCAAATGAGCTTGTGGAAATAAATTAAAAACAAACAAACAAAACAAAACAAGCAAAAAAAAAAAATTGAATCAGAATTCTTTAATACAAAAGATTTCCAGTTGTAACTAGAAGCTACAGTATAAAGTTACTTAGCAGCTATGTCAACTGTGAAAGTATTCAAATGAATAATTTTTCACATGTTCATCAAACTGTTATACTTCTTTTCAGAGCTCTCCTCTCTTCTTTCATATTTTTCCATTTCAAGCAGTGAAGAGAACCTCACTATGAGGCATTTATATCTTAAATCTTTCTTCCTCCAATGCCAGAGGGCAATCAGTGCTATTTGGTGGAATTGAATTGTTAGCTTTTCTTATGACATGAAAAGAGCCAGGCCCTACTTGTTTTGTACTTTTTTTTTTAATCACTATGTTATCTTCAACAAAGTGAGCAAATGGAAAAGCTCTCAGGCTCACTGGGATCAGGTAGCAGAGATGCTCATTGCATACTATTCTGCGAAGCAGGTTGTTTTGCATTAATGAAGGCCGAGCTCCTCGTTGATGATCAGCATGTGAACTGCATAACATGTGCAGAGGTCTGGGACACATTTTAATGTGGTTAAATAAAATATGGTATTACATTTCTAGTCATGAAGCCTGAACTCCAGCATAGGGCCAGCCAAACTCCTCCTGGGTAATCTTATTTTTAATAATATTTTATAAATTCAATGTAGCCAGCTCATCTAAGAGACCACATGGAACCACAAGATTAAAAACGTTCACCAAAAGGAGAAGTCAGGGGGAAAATCTACTTAATGAAAAAAATAGAATTAATAATAATACTGAAATTCTGTTGGCTCAGTCTAGGCTTTCATTTTCAGTCAGAATGAATTGCTTTGTTCTGTGCTGCACACTCATCTCGAAACACTTATTTAAAAAACAAAACAAAACAAAAAGAAAAAAAAGAAACAGAATTGATGCTCTATTCCTTTCTTTTAAAACATTCTTACTTTGTTCCCTTTCTGTGATTCTGATCCTGTACAACAGAAACTGATGGAAGCTGAGTGTCAATAGATATTGTCTCAAAAATGAAGCTCGGTCAATACTTCTCTCTGTGGCCACAGAGAGGCCTCAGAAAATTTAACTCTCTTTTTATTCCTTTGAGCTTTGTACATCACTTTATTTCCAATTCTGTCATCTTTTCCCTTAATGTCTTCATAATGTTCTTGCTTTACTGTCCTTTAAGGTATATGTGAAAGTTTAAGAAAAAGAGCAGTTTACACAGATGATGTATAGAACATACATGAACAATGGGATTTAGAGAAGTGGGATGGCTTAGCAATAGGGACAAGAAACAACAGAAAAGGTCAGGAGCTGATATAGATGGCAATCTGCAAATGATCGAGGACACAAACATATATTCACCACATCTAGCACTAACGGTTTTCTTTCTATTTTTACCCATCTCAGCTGGTGGGAACTACCCATTTTGGACCTCCTTATAGTTCAGCTCATTTCTTTACAATCTATGCATAATATTACTCTGAAATTAACTCCTTCCTTCTGATCCATCAGCTGTTCTGTTGTACATTTAGCTCAGTCTTCCATCCTCTCCATTTAAAAATCCCTCGTCCCTCTGCTATATGGTTTCCCATATCCTGAATACCAAAAAGAATACATCTTTCACCTGAAATATATCCTTAAGACACTTCTTGGATGTCTTTCACAACCAATTTTTCCATCAAGTCACTCCGTATATAAAATGGCTGGAAGAATGACAGGGGAAATGAGAACTCCTAAAAAGTAGCATCTTATAAACTAACTGGCTTACCTTCTCGTGAGTATTAAGTCACCTGCTGTAAGGAAATTATGAGGCCCTTGATGCAAGATGTTCAGTGCATTGCTGAGAGGAGCATCACAAGGATTTCATGTAGGCTCCGAGCTCAATCAAAACTCTTCAGGTTCAGGGCATACAGTCTTTTTCTGCCATCAATAGTCATGCTGAGTAGGAGTTTACTACAAAATTTTCCATATGGGACTTAACCTCAGTGATGAGCTCATTGGCCTGAATTAAATCTGTCCCTAATTATTCATAATTCTGATAAAACTACTGAACTTATCTTCAACAGAAACAGGAAAAAAGAAAAAGGAAAAAAGAAAAAAATAATAATACTATTTTGAACAAATAGTGCATTCCTTATCCCCTGCAAAACTCACCTCAGAAATATGAGAAAAAGAAAAATAATTCTCAAGAGTATGGAGCCAAAGAACTATGAAATTATTCTCAGGAGAACGGAGCCAAATAGCTGCAAAATTCTCACAGGTGCTTGTTTTTAGGATGGTCCCTATAACTAGAATGACCGACTTCAGACTACTGTATTTGATAGGATAGCACTGCCTTCAAAGAAAAAATGCTGCAGTCTGAAGTTATTATGTGAAGTGGCCACATCTGCCTTCGTTTTCTTTCTAGTACATGGGAGAGTTTGCACATGCATTTATGCAAAAGCAATGGGCTTAATTCACAACCAGCATAAAAAGTAGCTTTGATATAAGTTACTGGTTTAGACCCATGCATGCCATTTACATGTGTCTCTTTAAAAGAGTGAAATACTGCTTTAGACTGTAGTGTGAGATGTTACAGCTTCATTCCTGCCAAACAGTTACTATTATTGTACTTATTATTTAGGATTTATTCTTTATTAAACACACTGGACAACAAAAGAAGAAAGAACAGCCTTTCTAAGACAGTTTTATTACCTGGGATGGAGGCATGAAGACAGCATGCTTTGGGAGTACAGTCATCAGAGGCAGCCTAACATAATGAGCATCCATCCAGTAAATTTTAATCCTATGTTTTCCCTAAATATGCTTGTCTAAGGAAAGCATATAACCTTTTCCCAGCTGTATTTCCTCAAGTACAAAGGAAGTAACATATAAACATGTTCCTCAGGCAGAAAATTTGTATCAATTGAATATCACTTACTTCTCTTCAAGGGAAAGTGCCAACAACTTAGCTACCCTCAGATATTCTCAATACCTTACATACATCCCGGGGTTTTGGAGAGGCAGAAATACCCAGGAAGAGATATTAGGTTTCAGAAAAAAGCATCATAGCACTGCTGTGCTTCCCTGGACCAACAACTGTTTTCTATAGGCTGAAAAATCTTTGTCCTTTGACAGGTAGAAGCAGCTGCAATATGTGCATTAAGGGACCATCTGCCCCTCTCTTTCTCAGTAAAGTTTAGCTACCTCACTTAGTATACACAGTTCTGAGCACTACCCTGAAATACATCAAATGCTAGAAAGAGCAAACAAAAATTTTAGTCTTTCCTCTAAAACAAAACCATTGGGCATAAGGTAGTTTCTAGCCAAAGCACATCTAGGCACATTAAGGAGCCTTTTTGCTTCCACTCTTTCATGCTACTGACACGTAGTTGAGGCAAAAGGAGTAATCAGTGTGTCTTCATGCCCTTGTAATACCTGAGGATTGCTAGTAGCTGGCATGGTAACTGAATACTTGATGATCTTCATGCTTTCAAGAATCTTAGCCTTTGTATTTCCGCATATTTCCCATTTTATAACATGGACTTGTTCTTAAGAAGACTGGCAGATCACTATTTATGCCAGACGTTGTGCACCTCAAATTTGAGAGATGTTATAGCCTGTGCCAACCTGTCTGCATAATTTAGGGGGCACTTAAAATAACTAATTTCTGTGATAGACTGTGAATTGCATATTTGGAAGTTGAAGCATCAAACATACATTTTCTGATGACTTAATCAGAGATTTATATTCATATTTCCAGAGGGAAGAAAAAAAGATAATGAATCTGTCTAATAAAACAGCACATTCTGCTTTATGTATACATACTCCTTCGTGCTCTATAACCACATGTAATAGGTTTTCAGTTGATAAATGTTATGCTTATAGTAAAGTAAGTGTACATGTTTTCATACATTCTTTATATAAATTGCATGTTTCCTAAGATAGGGAAAGCATAACAAGACACTTAATGAGTGACCCCAGGGCACTGGCTTCAACTGTATAAAATATTTAAATCTAAACATGACACTGAATATAATGGAAATAACACAATTAAATTTGAACATGGTCAGAACAATAGAGTCTCCTGCTTTGATATCAAAAGACTTTGGATCTGCTTTGGCATTTTTTCTTCCTAAATTCCCTTGGCATTTCATGCAGCAGCAGACCAATATTCCATGACAAGAGCCAAATGCATTGATATATCTTAATTAAATCACTGGTTCTGAATAAAAGCTACACACCAAAATGACATGAATCATTGTGGTTAACTTTATAATTATAAAAGAAGACCATGGACAGATGAAGCCAAACAGCAATTGTGTTTACACTTCTGCAAGCTCAAAGCCTTTCTGAGGAAGCTCAGAGATCCCTGGAATGAAAAAAACGATAAGCAGCATAGGTAGTCAGGGAGTTCACCTGAGCTAGCTGCCTGGCCCCACCTGTCTAGAAGTCTAGACATAAAGTAACTGGGCGTGAAGTTTCCCTGGCCTGTTGATGTTCCGCGTAAGAAACTAAAATTTAAGAGGGATGGTGAGAAGGACATGTTCCATAGCCCATCAATTTTAAAACACAGTGTAAAGGTTCCTTGCATAGTTGCAGTGAGATTGCCTGAGAACATATACTCAGGCATGTACCAAGGCAAGGCAGGAGCAGAACATCAGTTTCTTAGCTAAATAGTTAAAGAAATTAAAACAAACCAACTAACAAAACCCAAAACAAAACGCAACAACAAAAGCAAACAAACAACAGCAATAACAAACCCAGACAATATAATGTGTATAAAGAATCTTCATGTAGCATATACCTTATACCTTTGCAGTAAGATGCCTATTTCAAGGATAAAAGTAGTTCAAAGGAATACCTCCCTAATAATGGATATGTGCACATTTCAAGAAATCTACGTTTAGCAAGTATGATAGCCTAGCCACTTCCAAAAACAGTGGCCATGTAGCTTCTTTCCTCCAATAATGAACCTTCTGTGCATACTCTACCTACAATGTGTACCAGTTTCTTACTATATGCTGTCTTGCTTGCATGGGATCTCAGTGCCTACTGGAGCTTTTGAGCTTCAAACTCCATGAAAAACAGCCCAATGTAGAATACTGACTGCATCTAACATCATGGGCAGTGGTTGGTACTGACTGAAGTCTAACTTTGGGAAAGTTGTTAACCACTGGAGAATGAACCACATCAACTCCATGTCTATGTCACATATACTATTCATCTTTTGAATGCATTTATCAGCTATTTTTTCAACAGGTATTTATTTTAAAGTGTCAAGTCTAGATTAAAGTATACATCTGCAGACAGTGCGTCTTAGCTAGCACATAGAATTTGCTCTTATGTACTAAGTCTGATGCCTTTCATTTCATCTCTATGTGTCATTCAGTAGTTTCTAATCATGCCAATTTAGCAGTTCATTACTGGTCTACTCAGGGGCCAAATATGTAAGCAGTGGGCCTGAATACATGGGAAAAACTGACCCTTGGTGCCAACAAGTTATAGTATTAAAGTGCATTAGCCATTTCCTGTAACAGTTGTCAGTCTAATTTTCAGTAAATGACTTAGTCCATGTGTTTACTATTCAGATGTAAACCCACTGAATCAGCATGAAAATGACATTACAACACTGTAATCACAAACTAATCTTT
Source organism: Coturnix japonica (assembly GCF_054131305.1). Classification (NCBI taxonomy): domain Eukaryota; kingdom Metazoa; phylum Chordata; class Aves; order Galliformes; family Phasianidae; genus Coturnix; species Coturnix japonica. The sequence continues at coordinate 112,344,696 of NC_140663.1, forward strand.
TACAATGACAGCCACTGCATGCCCAAACTGCATCCCTCTAACATAACTTCTCCAAGTTTAGAAGCAGCATCTTGTGAGCAAGTTAATTCACACTGTGTTACATCATCCACTGTTAAGGGTAACACTAATGGGCACTGTTGCTGAAAATTTCCATGCAACTCCACAAAATTCAGAGTGCTACTTAGAAAAAGGTGGCTCAGTGGGAAAGAATGCTCTGAAATCATAGAGCTAAATTCAGTACAAAATAAAATCCCTCTTATCTTGATTGTTAACATTTTCTATACCTAAATATATCACACTCCTGGAGGACTTGGGGACAAATTCCCCTTTTCTCCATTCAGTGCATGTTAACCATGTACTTCTTAAAGCATAAATAATATAGTCATGCCTATTGATAAACAGTTTTCTATATGATCAGTTCCAGTTATTTTAGATTGTGAGTGGTTTTAGAAGATGAAGATCCTAAAATGTAAAGGTAATTTAGTAATTTCTGAAGGCAAAAATTTGCCAAGAAATCTGAAATTCAAGCTGACTTTCCATCAGCCTCATATCCCATGTTCTGAATAAACTGTATGTTGATCTTGCGTACCATGCCATTGCTTATTGTGTTCTTCAGGAATCCTGAGGTGAGTACAAAGTAATCTATGATAACCACTTCATCATCTTTGGCTTCCACTAGCACAAATATTTGGCTAGTGTTATAACATAGGTACCCTGCACTACTTCTGGCTTTTCTGAGAAATCAAGGTGAATGATGGAGAAAGCACAAGTCTTCACTCCTATTTTTTATTTTTTTTTGTTATTCTCGTAGCTTATCATTATTGAAAATGTATATTATTAATCACAGAAAAAGAATATCATACAGGTTTACATTTCATTATTTTACAGAGCCATGCTTAACTTACACTATAACTGAAAAAGAAAGAGCAAATCAAGTCATAGGATCCCAAAAGTATGTTTGCTGTCAACAGTAGGACTCTCAGGGACTTCAATTAGTATTAGATTGTAGTCTTCATATTTACATTTAAAAGTATTCACCTCCATGTTCTTACATAAATTATTAGGCTATTCAAATTCAATAGAAGATAAGTGTGAGATGGAAAAGTGTGCACTAACTATCTGACAAAGTGATTAAAGAAAGTCAATTCTGAGAGCTGTCACTCTGGCTGATAGTCAGGGGGACTGTCTCTCTAAGTACCTGGTCAATTTGTGTCTTGTGTCAGTAAGAACCAGAAATCTTCCCTTCTGTATTCCAGTGATTGTATAAGAGAGAAAGATAAGAAAATAATCTTTCAGTATACTGCAAAAAAACAAACAAGCGAACAAACAAAAAAACCTAGGAATTGATGTCTGAGCGCTTATGTATTCACCTGTTGCTCTCCCAGTGTCTTCCTGAATGTTCTACTTTGCAAGAATCGAGTAGGGAAAAGCCTATAACTAATGATGAAATTCTTTATCTGGATAAAACACCTTGTCCCAAGAAGCAGCATTTTCCTCTCTTTTTAGATTTTATTCCACAAATTAAACAAATAGCTGCTGCTTTCCAGTAATTCAGACTAGTCACATAAACACATTTAATTATTGTATAATTATCTGTATAAGATAAAGGGGTTCTACTCAGCTTCCTTGCCAAGAATATCCAAATTTTCTATCATTTTAAAATGCTTATCAAACTAGCAGAAAGTTAAGTAACTGACCCAAAGGAGAAAAAAAAAAATCACCACAGAAATACATGAGTAGTGGTCCAAATATCTTCATCCACACTGTATTTTTTGAAGCACAGGAAACTAACATTTACAGTAAAACCTGGTAGCCGATCTCTAGCTTATGCAGTTCTTCCTACGGGCATCTTTTGTACTTAAAATTTCTTGTCTTAAAGTATAAAATTAAATTAAGAATTTAACATTTCATATGTCAGTACAGTTATATGACTTAAAATGCCAGTGCTATATCCTCAAAAAATCTCACCAATTAATAAATATTGGAAATGGAAGCAACTTGTATTGAGATCAAAATAAAGATTCAGTTAAAAAATAATAATTATATATATATATATATATATATATATATATATATATAAAAATATATATATATATATATTTTAATAAGAATTAATTCCAAGCAAAGTAGATTCACGATGACCTTCTTGCAGCTGTACTCTAATTCTTTATAAGGAAAATACATGCTATATAGAAAAAATAACATCTTTCCATTCTTTGAAAATTTTAACAAGATTTGAGAACTGAAGCATGGTTGTGCATCATAATAACAATAACAAAAATGGTATTCTGCAGAAAAGGTTTTCACAGGTGCAGTGAATTCAAAGCCACATGACTTAATTATCTAGTCCAGAAGAAAGCCTCCAAGAGGTCAGATATATGAACTTACGAAAAAAAGAAAAAAAAAAAAAAAAAAAACCACCAGAAGATCTGCTGTAAATTCATACTGCTGCTCTGGAAAAAGATTCTTTGCTATTAGGAGCTCACGTGTGCCAACAGGCAGCAGCTTCACATTGAGAAGAAGCAACTTTAAAATGAGAAGAAGCAGCTTCACATTGAGAAGAAACCATGAGGCTCTGAGGGAAGCAGTGTCTTTCAGACAGCTCAACATGTACCTTAAGTTGTACACACCATACCTGCTCTAATCATGAAACTATGAATCTGTCTCATGCCCTTATCACCAAATGCTTTTAGTCATATACTGAGAAGAGTTGTCTTTGTGTTGTTATATGAACAGGGACTGCTATACTTAACTGATTTTACCTGAGCTACAAGAGATGAAGCAGAAGTCTTTCTTTACTTTCCCTCCAACATAAAGGATGCAAAGAAGTTCTTAACAGTAGCTACCCTCACTCAATTCAGGCAATTTCTGGCTTTATTTGCATTCTCTGAAACTTCTCTGATACTCACGCACACACATCAAATGAATGCAAAAGCCTAACTCAATATCACTACAAGATAACGTGGGCTCCTGTTCAGGAAATTAATAAGCATTTTGTAAACTCTTCTTAAATTAAAACTCTGACTAGAGTTTTATTAACTTTAAGACCTTTGGATCTGAAAATCAAATTAGATTTCTCCTCACTTAGGCATGGTAAGCAGTCAAAAAAAAAACCAACCACATCATTCCATATCTTGTAATTTGTATTTGTGGAACAGAGAGAAGAAAATGATCTTTGATCTAATTTAATTAAACACTTTTCTCATTGATGTGTAAGTGACTTTTTTCCCAACAGTTCATTTGCTGGCTAAGAAATGATTGTTTGTTCTACTCGTTATCTACTTTCGCAGCACTGCTAACAAGAAGCAGTATAGAAAATGTTGGTCAACAGAGCCAAGAGATATGAGTGTGAATGTACATTAGCATTAGAGTTGTTTACGAAGGAAGAGTTTTATTAATTTTTAAAGTATAACTGCATTTCAAGCTTTGAACTGGATTGAAGGGCCAGTTTTGGAGGAATTAGAGAACTCTTCAAAAGAGCTAAATATATATTTAAAATGAAAACTTTCCTCAGAGCTCTCTTCATTTGAAGCTGAAAGACATTTGTGTTCAGAATTTAAAGGTCTATAGCAAGGAAAACTTTCTCTGACAGTAATGACTGCAAAAGTTCACAGCCTTCTTTGTGCTGGAATGGTGGTGATGATTCTCCACAACCTGGTTCAAATTTTGGAAGAAAAGGAGAAAATCATAGAAATGTCAAACAGAACATGTTTTTGTGTTTTTTGTTAGAATCATGGGAAACTTGTTTTGATCATTCAGTCAACATTAGCAGGATAAAATCTGCTCTGTGCATACCGTGAGTCCTATCTTTCTTCTTCAGATGCCACTATAAGGAAAACCACCATTCAGCATGGAAGTGTTAAAAGTTTTCATGGCTTAAAAATTTCAGGAACAAGTCATCTCAGTTACTTTTAGAAGGAAATCCTGTTTATTTTTTGGAACTAAAAATGTCTTCAGAGACAATATCTGATAGCTAAATGTTTTTGACCTACATAAGTAAATTTGAAAAGAGAGTTTTCTGTAGAGGAGTAACAGAGCTCTGTGCACTTAGTACCTACACTGTCCCTTTAGTCCTCCCCTTGGAACAGCTTATCTGCATGACAATAATACCCTGAAATTATTGTAAAAAGAGTAAGAACTCAGATGTAACATCCTTAAACAAAACAAACAAAATAATTAATTTATCAACAGTCTTAAAAAACTTACCTTTAAAATTTGGTCTGATTCTAGCATCATACCCCGATGTCCTTCCCATCAATTTGTCCAAAAAATCTGAAGGAGACAGGGTCTGTGAGGGGGATTTTCCAGATCTTGAATCATGTTCTTTACAGAAAGTCGTCCTAAATAAATTATTAGCCACCATTAGCTACTATTTAGCTAGTATATCATTCAAGTCAGGAAAAAACTATAACAATAAATAAAATCATCTCAATTCACTGAATGCAGCAGTTAAGATTTTTAAAGAATGATGTGATATATTTTTTATCAGTAAACTTTATGCTAGAAATAAAAATGAATTTTGGATAGTGTGCATGGACACGTTTTGCTTTTCAAAACAAACCCCTTCTCTTCAAAAATAAATTTATTTGAGCTCTAAAAATTTAGAAGATTCAGTCTATTTATTTATTTATTTATTTAATGTGTAAAAAAATCTTACATGAACTTTGATATCTAATTCATATCGCTGATTTAATCAGAAGTATAGTGCTAAAATTTATGCCTTTTAGCACTGATTCAAGGTGGTTGTAAACTTCTGAACAATAGCAGTCATCACTCATCAAGCAGCTCTGGTACATGTTGGTTTTGTTAATATCAGAAGGGAAATAGATGCAAAAAAAAAAAAAAGTTCTTTATAGATGCCTCACAAAGACTGAAATCATGCTAGTGAATATCTGGCTTCTTTACCAGGAAGGAAAAAAAGGTTTCAGTCATATCTGATCTTTGTGATTTGTTTTAGTCTTTTTTTTTTACCAATTAACATCAAATAATAATTGATCAGTATGATCACCAGCTGATATTTATATTCAAGCTCCTGAACATGTCTGTTCTCAGGTGCTAAGAGTAAACTTCTGGTATCAGACCATGCATATGAAACTTGATATAGATTAAAAATTACATTTTTCAAGTACATTAAGTATTTCTGAAAATAAATAAATAAATAAATAAATAAATAAAAATTATGAGTTCCCCCAGATCATTCTGTAAGAAAAATAAACTAGTAATGAAATAGTCATATTTGGTGCTCAAAGACACAGATATCATCCTAAGGAGCACTATCTTGGTTTCTAAATAACTAATATGATATCTGTGCTTCATATATTTATTGAGCTACACAAAAAAGTAATAAAAACACTGTTTTCTTAACTACTCTCTATTTAAATATTTGCCCAAAGGGAACCACTCTGTTTCAGGAGTCTTTCTTGTTCTTTTTTTGTGCATTTACATCTGAGTACAAACAAATAGATGTACGTGTGATCATCTGAAATCAGAAGCAAATATTACATTATTTATCTTTTCATAAAACCACCAAAACTGCTAAAAGTGAATAGTATAGTAAATCTTGTGATGTCATTACCCACATTTCCAGTTGCCATATACAGGATGGGATGTTGCTTTCTTTTTGCTTTTGTTGTTGACGTGACACTTTCACATCCCTAATTTTTAATATAAAATAGATGATATTTCTCACTTAAATAGTAGAAATATTCAGTGAAGATAATAAAAACTTGAAAACTAATCCATTCTAATTATTTTGGATGATTTTTACAGACTGCTTCTGTCTTCTTTCAGTGTCCACTAGTGATAAGTTGTGCTATCATCTCATGTGTACAAACTTGTGAATGCAAGCATTTTTTTTCACTTTGACACTATACATATACATTATTATATATACAAAAGCATTTTGTATTTTACATGTAAATACACAGCTTTGTACATGAAAATAAGGAATCTCAGCTGAGGTGTTTTGGTTAACAGCAATGACTTGTTTGCCTTGTATCACAAGAAGTCAGTAGCTGAAGCAAAAGCTCATCAAGCGTTAGAAATAAAATAAAAAGAGAAAATAGAAATTAGAAGCAATAATCTGATGTACTGATACTGCAAATGAGCATAGTAATGGTTTAATTCAGCATTTTTCCAAAATCAGAAGACTGGATCTCTAATTTCAAATAACCACGTCCCTGACAAACCTGGTTGATCATTTTCAGAGCCTGAAGAGGAGGGAACCAAAGCAACTTCCTACATAAGCTCTGGAGGGAGTATAAGGATTAAATAGCATTTGGAAGAAAAACTGAAGAAACTGCTTTCAGCTATATTGTTAATCAGTAACAAAGCATGTATTTGAATCAGAGAAATGGAAAATAAAAAATAGATCACCCAAACTTGAATATTTTTTGGTGTTTGTTACCAAGCAACGAGTCTCTGAGTGTAAAAAAGAAAGTCTATATAGAATGAACACAAAACACTCTCAAATATAGCAAACAAACTAGGTTAATGTGACGTAGTTTCTTTATAGTTACAGTTTCTACAGTCTTTAAAAAATATCAATACAAAGAGCCATGTTACCTACCTGAAGTGGTTTGTCTCTAAGAAAAATGCAAATAAGGTTGTCAAAATTTTCACTAGCTGACGGTTCATTCCTTCTGCTTTCTGTGCTGATTTGGAAAATATCCCAGAAACGATTCCAGAGAGATGCAGGAAGAAAGTATGCTGGTGCTGCCTAGATTCCCAAATTCAGCAATAATTTATTTTTCTTGACAATCAGGAAAAGAAGGTTTGGATCTCTACAAACTGGGGATAAAAAAGAAATGCCAGTCCTTGGAATCATGGTCAGGTCAAGCCTAGGCTCATCTCCAGCAGCCAACGCAAAAGAGACAAAGCATCAGACCTGGTTATTCCCCACCTTGCTTTTATTGGGTGAAGGGAAAAAAAAAAAAAAGAAATAAAAAAGAATATAGAAAAAAAATTAAAAAGAGATTAAAAAAAAAAAAAAAAAAAAAAGAAAGGGAAGAGATAGAAGGGAAAACCCTACTACCCAAAGAGTGTCACCCAAAGGGGAGTAGCGTTGAGAGCAAGCAGTCTGTTGCCGATGTGTTTTATTCCCCTTTTGCTTTGAAAAGTAGTATTTAGGAAGGGTGGTGGGGCTACTGGCTCGCTTCGTTCCACTCCCCTGTGGTCAGGGAGGTGTCGGTGCTGCCGTGCGGGAGCGAGCGGGCGGCGGGGGCTGCGGGGAACCCCAGCGCCTGTGCTGGAATGAGGCGGGTAGGAGCGCACAGCGCTATAAATTCAGCACTCGGACAGCTCCGCGCCCGCCGCTGCGCATGCGCCTGGTGTCCGATGGCTGGGAGGGGAGAGGCGCGCGTGTGGGTAGATGTGTGCGCGCCCTGAGTGTGCGTGGGAAGGGTGGGGGCACGGGGTGTGTGTGCGGGGAGGAACTGAAGCATTGGCGGCTGAAACAAAGGCCATGGTTACCTGAGGTTCCACAGACCCTCAGGTCCCCTCCTGCTCCCCAGTGTCCCCATCCTTTGCCCTTCACACAGCGCTACCCACAGCCTTCATTGCTCACTGAGGGCTCCTCATGTTAAACCCAGACTGATGGTGGGTTATCACGTTGTTTGAATGAAGACAGTGTGGCTTGCCACCTCTGAAACACATATATTAATGAGTGGAAACTCTGCTCAGCCCTTAAAGCGTTTTGTTAACATGGTTTTAAATGGGGAATCTCATCTCGTGAATGTAAGTGGACAAAGTGCTTCCCTGTGCCATGCTCGTGGTTTCTCCTCCATCCACCACCTGGTCACTCTGACTAGAGGCTGGATGCTTCCATATTGGTTTAGTTGGCCTGTTGGAAAATCCTAAAGTTTGTGAAAATAAGAATCAAGTCTGTTTCAATATTCTAAAATCCAATTCAGACCAAAGCCAACCAACCAAACAAAATTTCTCCCCTCCCTAATGCACACAGACATTCTCTTATCTCCCTGGAAAAAAATCTGCCACTTAATGACAGAGATTCTTACCACATTTATAGTAATGTTCAAAAATTTCTTCTGAACTGTATTTGTTGTTTTCCCACATTGCCAAGAGATCAAAGCTACTTACTGTTCATTAAATGAAACTCTATTAAAACGTTTTGTTTGTTTTTGCTTAACACGATAGGATATGTCTGATTAAAAACACACCTCACTAGGTATTCGTAGGTGCATATGGTAGATATCACATCTTAGGCACACCTAAACAAAGGAAGAAGAAATTACTAGAAAAGTACAGACATGCAAACCTACATGAAATCTTTATTGCCTTGCCTGCTGAGCCTATGTCAGTAGAACAGCAAAAGATCCAACAGAAGAAGGGACACAGACTCTGTATTTATTGAAACTATGAAAATGTTGTGGGAACCGGTGCTGACTTACAGTGCTACAACATCCTCCAGCCTCATTGGAAGATAGTTCTTCATGCTAGCACGGCATTAAAGAAGAGTTATGTATCTTACTGCAGTCTCTCATTCCGAGAAATAAAACTCACAAAGCTACATCTGGAAACAATAAAAGAGTTTTGAGTCATCGAAGACATACTTTTCAAATTTTTCTATCCTTATCTAGATAGGAACCTAATAAAAGTACAATATATTCTTACCTTTCATTAAGATAAATGGAGAGATTGGAGAGCAACAATTTCTATCTGCTGCAGGAAAAACGATGTCTTTTTAACCGACACTGCCACCTGCTTAAAAGTGTGGGGAATCTCAGGAATGCTTGCACAGTTCCCAGTGCAGAAATCTCATGGATTTTGTGATATTACATGCTTTTAAAGGTCTATAAATGTTCATTACCTTTCTTGTCGGGAAAAAAAAAAAAAAAAGTAACTAAACATTTTAGAAGTTTTCTAACTAGAGAAAATTTTCTTGAAAGTCTTTCTTCCAAAATGTAGCTGCTAGCAGCCATTTCCTGCACTTTCACAGCTGTTTGAAATGCTAAATAACTACAATTCTGAGCTTAAAAAGAAAGGAGGAAAAAAAAAAAAAAGAGGTTGCAGGAAGTACTTTAAAATATCCTGCCTATAATTGCCATGGGGGTTGTAAAAACATGATAGGAGATGTAATAAGAAGAATTTGGGTATCTGCTCCATCATCCCTAATTACCCTCAGAGCCCAGAGACTTCAGTGACATGTTAATCAGCACAACAGTTACATGGAATTGCCAAACAAAACTTAATAAGGTCATGAAAACAGTGATTTATTGACATGGACTTCAGGTACAGTCTGCTCAGCCTGGAGAAAAGGAGACTGACGAAAATCCTTCCGATGTCAGTAAATACCTGAATGAAGGGTGCAGGGAGGGTGGAGCCAGGCTCTTTTCAGTGGCTCCCATTGGCAGGGCAAGTGGCAATGGACGCAAACTGTAATACAGCAAGTTTCTCCTGAACATCAGGAAGCGCTGGCACATGCTCTGCAGTCTCCTCTTTGGGGATCTCCAGGAGATGCCTTGGCTGCAGGCTTGGCACCCTGCTCTGGGTGTCCTGCTGGAGCAGGGGCTGGGCCTGATGGACACAGAGATACCCCCTGACCCTGACCAATCTGTGATTCTATGAACTGCAACTTCCATTCGAATAACTCTCTTAAAATATTCAGAGCTCAGACAAGCTACTTTTTTCTAACCAGAGGGCTCCAGGTTTCATGCCCATTTCTATATTGGCAGAATTATTCCTTTGCTTTCTATACCCATTTTGATGAATTGGAAAGCATGAAGAAGTTCTTTTAGTTGTTCTTTCAAAAGTCTCTCCTCACCATATGCCCATTTATTTAGATTTTTTTTCCATAATTGTTCCTCCTGTTGGAAGCCTCTGAAATCTCTCTGTTGTAAAGCATCCACAATCAAATGCTGTCTTTAAAATGTGTGGCCAGTTGTGAGGAACGAGCTACAGCTCTGCAGTTCAGGGGAAATCATTTGGAGGTAATATACCTGGGTGTCCACAGCTCTCTCCCCTGTCCCCTTCGTGTTCAGGAATGGGAGATGTAAATAACACAGACATCAAAATGCAGCAGTTTGTGTATGAGCTGTGTAGGTCCTGTTGCACAGATGCAATTCTTTCCAGTCTCACTCATCTGTTATCTCTCACAACATATTTTTGACAGTGAAAGTGTGACAAATGGGTGGGAATCATGGGCTCTGGTATAGGATGAGGTGGGGGGGCTTGTAGTAAAGTGGTGTGGGGATGTGGAGGAAGATGAGAGAGAAATTCTCTTCTTCCAGTGAAGAGACTAAATAATGTATCTTTACAGTTCCCCAGGCAGATACCTAAGATTAATAAGGGTACTAAATATGATATATTATGTCAAACATGAACTGATTCAGTCATCTCTCGATTCTACCTGATTTTCTTAAGCACTAACTGATGATCAGAAAATAGGACAGAATCGCCCTGTTTCCATGTAAATAGTTTTATAACAGTTAGTTGATGGCGCATGATTTATATTTGCCTTGTGTATGCATTTTTTGAAATTCAGAGAAATAAAATCACACTACTTCCCCAAATTATGATAAATAATTTATCAAGGAGCACACCACTGAAGAAACAAAATCCATCACTTCAAATATGCAATTAGTGTCCATAAGAAGAGAAAATTCAATACAACTCTTGGCATGTCAGATTATGATAATTGTCAGATGCTTGTTAACAAGGTCAAGTGTATTTCAAAATACTCCCAAACAAACATAAAAAAAATAGATGGAGTACAGAAAATGTAACAGGCCCAATTATATTGGAGGTAAAACAAACAAACAAAAAAGCCCTGAAGGTAATACAACATGACCACATGATGAACTAGGGAGAAAAAAACAACTGGACTGTGATTTTTGAACTGTGCTACAATACATTATGTAAAGGATCAAAAAATATTGTGTTAGTAAGAAGTCTCTTGTCAGTAAATGCAGCAATGCCATTAGCTATGTTAGGACAATACAATAGCTGGGTCTTCAGCTGTACAATACAAAATAAAGTTATGTACTTCAAATATTTTTATATCTGACATTAACAGATGTAACAAAGCATTTGTCAGTACAGTTTGTTTTTGCATGTACTTGAAGTATTTTCTTTGACTTTTTTCTTACTACTTACCTGAGTGTAATACAAAAACAACAACAACAACAACAACAAAAAACCACAAAAAAAAAACCCCAAAAAACAAAAAAAAAACCACCAAAGTTCTGATTGTTCTCTACTACATTTTCTTTATTTTTCCTTTTATTTTTCCTTTTAAATAATAATAAAGATTGCTGGAAAGAGATTATAGTAACCTTATCTTAAATTGAATTCTGTATAATACATACAATTTTGTACTGAGTACATTTCCTATACATGAATTTTTGCTTTCTGAAAGTTTGTGTATACATATATATATACAAGGGTATGTATGCACGATACATAACAGTTAAACATATTTCTACACAAATTTTATACCTTTTCACAACAAGATCACCTGCTGGAAGAAGGGAAGGTAGTGAATATAATTTTTCTGGATTTAATCAGAAGTCACCTGGACCAGCTGTCCAACTGTGAGATGAACAGGTTCACACTCCGTTAAGGAAAGTACAGGATGAATGGCAGAGCTCAAAGTATGATGGTGAATGGGGCTACAACTGGCTGGTGACCAGTCACTAGCAGTGTTCTCCAGGTCTCACTCTTCAGGCCAGTTTTGTTCAATATTTTTATCAATGGTATGATTATAGGAGTGGAATGCATCTTTAGTAAAATGTCCTGACATTTTACATAATGGGCCTTACATAAGGATCTAGATGCTCTGGAGCTTTGAGCCATCAGCAGTGGCATGAACTTCAGCAAGAACACACTGAGCATTGGTGGAGGCTTACCTGGAATATTGTGTGGAGTTCTGTTCCCCATAATACCAAAAGAATGTTAAGGTCCTTGGAAACATGCAGAGGATGGCAGTAGAGCTGGTAATGGGGCTAAAGGCATGACCTCCGAGGAGAGGTTGTGGACATTGGGTTCTGGCAAGGTGACATCACTGCTCCCTTCAGAGCCTTGGTGAAGGGAAGAGGGAGGTGCCAGACTCTGCTCCTGGGAACTGATGGCAGGGTGGAAAGAGCAAAGAGCTATTGAGGCAGGATCAGACTGAGCATTAAAAGATATTTCAGCTTGAGAGCAATTAGACACTGGAACAGGCTTCCTAGAGGTGTGGCTGATGCCCCACACCTGCCAGTGTTCAGGGGGCATTGAGATGCGTTTTACCTGTGAGACATCCCAAAAGCAGTCAGACCTATCCTATCCTATCCTATCCTATCCTATCCTATCCTATCCTATCCTATCCTATCCTATCCTATCCTATCCTATCCTATCCATCTTAACCTATCCATATCAGTTCCTGGTGTAATTTTTCTTGTACTGCAAAGGTAGTGAATTTGAATACACCAGGTCTCATTCAAAAACTTGTTCTCTCCTATGTTTAAGGTGTGACAGTTCAACAGTGTAATTAGATGAGGATTTACGTTTATCAGTCAGCTAAAACAGATTCAGCACTTTTTTCTTCCTTTTTTTCTTTTTCCTGTCTTTTTTTTACTCCTTTTTTTCTTTTTCCTGATTTTTTTTTTGTTGTTTGTTTTTGTTGTTGCTTTGGTTTTTTGGTTTTTTTGGGGGGGGGCATTATCATCAGATTCCTGCTTTTCCCAAGGACTTTCTATGCTACAAAGCCTGTTTAAGTGGTTGATGATACTTTGCTTCTAGCATTGTACCAGTGAAGCCTTAAAAATATACAAGAGCATTTGATACAAACAAAATGACAACATTGTATTTGGAGTAGAATAACATTGGAAAAAAGAACGGATATAAATATATTTATACATACATTGACCAATCCAGGTCTTATTACCTTAGAGAGTAGGAGGACGAAGTAAGGTTAACATGAGCTACTCATTCAGTCTTTGACCTTCTCTTGTAGTTCATGCTGGGGTTCACCGGCAGATGTCCAAACAGAAATAAAAACTACTACTCAGAAACATCACAACATTGATCTTTCTCTACATTTCATACTTCCTTCTGGAAACTTAGCTATGACTCTGAATCACTGATAGCTCTTAGATGTCGTTTGTAGCTTAAATTACATATATATATTATATACCACAAACTTCAAGAAATCATTCAAGGCATCCCACCACAGCAGTCAGACTCTACTAATGACTGAATATCAGTCTTAAACTTCATACTGGTGCCTTGGATTTTAAATCTTTGCTTGTGAAGTTAGAATCTCTTTACTTGGAAATACCTGATGGCTTAGTAGGAGGCAGGCACTTCAGCAGCCAGAGGCTTTTCCATCTCATTCCAGCAGTAAATTTCTCCCTCTGCACTGTGCCAGGCTGTAGAGAAAGTCACCAGAATTGCTATCCATCATCTGCCTTTTTACAGAATTCAGCAAATAACATAGTTAATATGCTAACACCCAAAGTATAGTTAAATGAGTTCATGGGGCTCATTTTTTCCATTGTCTTTCTTTTTGTTCCTTTGTATGTGTCTGGGCTTTGAGCTGCCACCGCTAAGACATCCCTTCTGTAGGAAATCAGCTAAAAACACTTCCCATGCATTTTTGTTTTAATCTCACCTGAATGAATACATCCTCAGTCAATTTTTCTACAATATGCAAAGTGAGATTACTAAGTCACTAAAATGAAAGATCAGTAAACTAAATTATTTTTACATTTGGTATCTATTAATTTATACACACAAGTTTACTGTAAATACAGTAAATCCCACCAACATCCTTTGTCTACTGTGTCTGAATTAACTGCAGTTATGAGAGATAAGTATTTGTAGGAAATCAACAGACCACTCATTTCTTAGAACTGTGTGGCTGAACTCATTGCCTGGTGAACATCCATTCAGACTTTATATTTCCATTTTTTGTGGCAAGAAAGTATTGTCCCAGTATGTCTGGTAGCATGACTAGCAAAGAGCACTGTTTAACCATGCTATTAAGATGATTTATCTAGCGAATACTTGCTTCCAATATATAGATACATAAAAGTTCTGTCACAGTTCTTGATTTTATTTGCAGCAATAATTTTGTTCCAGATGTACATGTTAGCCTGATGAGCAAAATATGTTACTCCTACTGTAAAACAGAGAGTTCAGCAGGCAGCAGAATTGTATAGTAGCAATGAGTAATGCTGCACAACGTAATCAGTTTAATCATATCTTCTCTTAATGCTTGTAGGCTGAATTTGCTTCTGTTCTGATGGCATTATTTTGTAAATTTTGGTCTTTGATATTTAATCAAGTATGCATTCTTCCTGGCTCGCAACAAAACAATTTTTTACCCCATTTAATGCTTATCAAGCTCATTCAAAATAACATTTTTAAATAGACTATACAATATGGCATCTGATCGAAGCATAAGGATGCTAAGATCCGGAACGGTATAATCATACGGGCTGAATGAAGAAAGCTGTAAAGCTTAATTTATTTATAAATGGATTGCAAGAGTTACTCTAAACTGATCTTTTAATTTTATAAGCCTGGTGAAGAGCATGATAAAAGCAATCACAGTACAAAATATGAATGGTTTAGATAATCACTATGTCCTGTTTGTGCTGATTAGCCATCCCCTCGCACATCTAAAATGCAGACATGTAGCCATTTTCAGTACTGTTAAGGAAAACAGAAGTATTTGAAATAATGCACAAATAAAAGAAAATAAACAAAATAATAAAAACAGAAACATAAAACCACTTTGTCACAGGTGATATTTGGACACCTACCTTTGGCATTTGCAATGCAAAGTTCTCAAGTAACAAAGAAATGTGCTGTGACAAAAGCAGGCAGCATGCAGTAGGGTAGCAATGTGATGAAACAGATATTTCTGTGTGCTCTGGGAAGTCCCTTTTATCATTTTCACACTACAGGCGTCTCTTACTTCTATTTTTCTTCTAAATTTCACTAGAGAGGTGTATCAAGAGCAAGTATGTGAAAGTGTGGGTGTATAAATGCCTTTCCTCTGTATTCTCCATGGTTCTAGACACTGGGAAAGAAAACATTTTTACCTTCTCTTACAACCTGTTTGGTTCCTCAGTACAACACAGAGAGGGAGGGATGTCAGCTTCTGCATCCCAGTGACTTGCTGTTAACTCTGCTGGCAGCATACAAGCATTCCTGTGAGATGGAGTTTGTTTAACTTGAAAAGCAGGGGAAAGGCCCTAGAAGACATGTTGCCTTCAGACTCATAGGCTGTTATTGGTATGCACCTTCATAATTTGTTTTCTTTATGGCTAGTGGTGATCTGCAATGTATTTTCTAAGCCATCAGCAATATTAGAGCTATGATTAGTTCTTAATTTTAAAGCATCTCTTTGTTTATGAAAGGAATATATCCTGCGCTGAGGTCAGAAGCCTTGACCTGGAGGAATCAAACTGCTGTTGAGCTCTGCCTCAATTACCTTTCTTTAGGATCAACTCTTCTGTAAGGCTCTGAGATCTAAAGACTATTGGTGTTCCAGAAAATGTGATTTATTTATAAATTTCTTGAATAACATCAGCATGCTATGTGAATTTATATTAAAGACTTTCATGAATTCTTCCTAGCATACACTGAATAATACATAGTACGAGAAAATTGCATAAACCAGTATTTAAACTTGTTGGAATAAAAATTATTTGAGAAGTGGTATACAAAGACATAATTAAAGGAGGTAACATAATGTATTATACATCGTGTTGTAAAATGAAGATTACCCATACATTTCCTGACTGGAATGCTTAACCATAAATATTTGTATTCTTTCACATTACTCTTTGTATGAAAAACAATACATATTCAGATTTCAAATGATTAAAAATTGACTGCCTTTCTCACCTCCAGTAGTATTAACTGCCAAAACAATGTAGAATATTAAAGAGAAAACAGAACGAAAAACTATCACAAAACATGTATTTTATCTAAGTTCTTTTCTCTTTAGAAAGTAACTAAGCAACAAATTCATATTAAACATTTTACCCATATTACTGCTACATCTCCAAAAGGAATTTAACTAATGCTTATTAACTCACTGTATTGAACAGTGGCCTATGGAGCAATGGTAATAAGATTTTATGAAAGGCCCGAGTTTAAAACTTTTGTTCCCTCTCAGTACATGTGCATAATTACTATTGACGCCAGTATGAGTTATACATTCATTACACAGTATGTACCAAGAGGAGAAAATGCTCCAACAGAGAACGTGGATCTGTTCATATCTATCTCTCAATTGTTTACACTCTAGGGAATAAGCAAAGGTCATTTCTCCCAGGCTTTTCTCCTTTCCTGCCAAAGTATGAGCCAAATTAAAGTCAATTGGAGCTTCATTGGAGCTTTCAGACGTTGTAAGTATTCGGCTTGTTAACTAGGTTTGTTTCAAAGCACTTGTAAATTAAGAAACAAACAAACAAACAAACAAAAAACAACACTGCTTTTTCAAGTGCTTTCCATAGTGCCTGCTTATGCCAAGGCTTCAGTCCTTTCCACCGTTACATTTTATAGCCTGGTAGTTAATGCCTCCTTTACAGTCATCTGTCTGGTTGTGGTTGTGTATCCTAACAACATTCCAGAATCTGCATATTTATAAAGGAATACACTTTGGAAAAATTGGAGTGTTCAGCTTTTACTGCTTTAAAAACTGAAAAAAATTGTATGGCAGCTGTTAATATGTATATGAAACAAAGACAGGAGCAGGAATTATTTTTTAAAAGATATTAGCCACTCACTAGTTAATGTTGCACTATCTCAGAATTAACCCTGCCAACCTAAAATTAGGAGCAGACTCAAGAAAAAGACATTTTTGTACTCTAAATGCTGATGAAATATCATCTGCACAGCAAATCTGTAGATCTTACATAGCATTTTCTTGAGAAGTTGAAAGTGATGCCTATGAATGTGTCAATTTTCACAGTATTTATGGTCAGAATTTCAATTTATTTACATGTGAACTCTCCAGGTACCTGAAGACAATCTTCCAAATAACCTTAAGATGACTAAAGATCTATTTGTCTCACCTACTAACAGGTAATCCATTGCAAACAGTGAACTCCAACTATCTGATGTGAATTATTGTGCAATCCAAAATGTAGAAAATCCAACCAAATCTATATGTCCTCAACAGACATCCACTATCGTAGAGTTATGGAACTGGAAATACACATTATTTACTGAGAAAGCAATCGTTTCTTTGAACAAAACCAAATGCTCATATATTTCAGTTAACTCCTTGATTCTTCTCTTCTTGAAAAATCATAGAATCATAGAATATCTCAGGCTCGAAAAGACCTTATAGAACATCAAGTCCAACCACAACCTAACCATGCTACACTAACTAACAACCCTCCGCTAAATCCTGTCCCCGAGCACCACATACAAACAGTTTTTAAATACATCAAGGGATGGTGACTCAACCACCTCACTGGGGAGCCTATTCCAGTGTTTAATGACCATTTCTGTAAAGGAGCTTTTCCTGATATCCAACATAAATCTCTTCTGGTACAACTTGAGTCCATTTCCCCTCATCCTTTCACCAGTGAGAAGAGACCAACCCCAAAGAAAAATATTGTGAACATGATGATGTCTTCCTGTATGATTATTTAGAACCATTAATGTGGAAGCCTCCTCCAGTATCATTAGTAGGGATAATGTAAACTATTTGGGAAAAAAAAAAAAAAAAAAAAAAAGAAGAAGAAGAAGAAGAAGAAGAGTCAGCAAGTCAAGACAAATGATAAACATAGCATAATTAACGAATCATCTTTTCTACTTTTAATTGACCACATTCACTGGTATATTCAACTCAATATTCATTGTTGGTCCATATCAACGTTACTTTAAAAGAAGGAAAACAAAAAAAAAAAAAAGTTATGAGGAATATATTTTAAATTTTCTATTTACTCAATTTTAAATCCAAATTCTCTTCCCTGATTTGCATGACTGATTTCTACATGTCCTCATGCAGAACTCACATGGATATAACCAGGAATTATGACCACGACCACTTAAGATTTGATTTACCTCCTACTAAAACCAAACAAGTGTGCTTTCTGACTTCATTTAGAACTCATGTTCATTGGGAAAGGCTGAAAAACTATGCAGATAATGGAAAGGAAGAGTTCAGTCTTTTGCTTCCTTTATTATCATAATTGTTTTTGATGGAATAATTTAGAAATATAAAAGTGGCATTTCTCTGAATATAAATGCTAGTCTTTTCGATTTAGCAAACATTGTTTCATTCTGCATTTTTTTAAAGCACATTCTTCCCTCAATTAATTTCCTCTCTTGTGACGAAACATTTTTCATGATATTATCCATCCTTTGCTAAAAATTCACAGAGCAGTCAAATCCCTTCCATGTTACTTATGTGCTTTCACTTGTTAACTAACATCCTCGAACTTCTCACTTTTTCACATATTAGACTTTATTTCAGTCCCACAAAAAGCACTGTTCCCTGAAATAAAATAACAGGAAAGAGAACCCAATTACTGCATCTAAGTTTTCTGCCCCATTAAAAAAAAATTAAGATATTACTGAAGCACTGCCTGAGTTCCCATGTGAATATCTGTAATAAGATGTCTTTTCCCCAATGCACAACTACAAGATATGTTTTAGGATGACTCTTCATGAAGACAAACCCAGACTTAGCCCACGAGAAAAAAAAACAAACAAACAAAAAAAACAAACAAACAAAAAAACCTAAAATAAAGATGATACTTAGTGTAGAAAGTATTTCTATTCATATAGTATTTTAGTAATATTTTTATTCAGAATGTCATGTAGGCATAAGTAAATATGAACATAAGTTCCTAAAGAAGTACAGAAATGAGAAATCAATATGTAGAGGCTTCACAAAGGCATTTAAATAAACTGAGACTGTGCAGTAAAGATCTGCAAGTATTATCCACGTGATGTCATTGCTAATTTTGAGCAAAAGCTCAACTAAGTAGCAATGCTCCAGGGTTATTTGTCTCTAATATAAATCTTGTTTCAGGGCAGCTGCTTGGGAATACCAAGAAATCCAAACATGCTGTGTCCATAATGCTTGAGTGTCACTGAGGTCCGTTCAGTTACTACAGAGCTGACTCTGAACTCTGAAAGTTCACCTAAAGTTATTAAATATATATATATATAATATATATGTGTTTAAATATATATATATATATAATATATATGTTATATGTGTGTGCGTGTGTGTGTGTTATCTTCCAATTAACCATTCCTTCCAGAGGGAAACAAACAAACAAACAAAAACAAGAAACCTCTGATAAAAGTAATGTTCAAACCAGTAAAGCAGCATTTCACCTTTTCTTGTACATCAAAAGAAATACATTTTGAACAGGGAATTAGGTGCTATTTCTTCCCTTCTTTCATGCATTCCTGCCTTGTACCAAACACACATGGAGGTAGAGGGCATTACCAGGAATCCTCATTACAGTAGTGCAACTGAACAGCTTGCAAACAGCACATCCATCATCCTTGTTAAACAGCCTGAAGAGCAGGAGGAACTGGGGAACACCTCACTCTTAAATGGCCAGATTCAGAATGTCCCTAGATATTATTCAGTAGAACAAGGTCATCAAGACTTGACAGAGAATTCCTATAATAATTCTTTTGGATCTTCACTATTGATCCACATTTTGAGAATCTGTTGTCTAAAGCTGCTTTGCAAAGTTATGTATCGTCTCATATCACATATGCTGAAAACAAAATTAGGCATAAAATGAATAATGCCTTTAGTATCATTCCAGAGAATCAAGAGCATCAAGAATCCAGGCATTTGTATCATATATTTGCATCACACAAAGCTTTCTTATGTGACCTAAAAACTATAATATCATAGCCATGATCACCACAATGTGACATTCCCAGTATCTGTTCTGATTACACAGGAAAAACCAAGGCACTCAGTTATCAGGAAGTCAGAGCCCACACCAGCCTGGCACCAGAAGACTGTCCAGAGCTTTTGTAGCCCATTAATATCCCCAGCTGTGAGCCTCACTTGTTTCTCTGGGAGTTATTCTTAAAAATCAGCCTCTAGAACTAAAGAGAAAACAAAGTAAATTTTTTCCAATTTAGAGGTGCCTGGTTTTATTTCAGTTTTCAGACATCTTCTGGATTTTCATTCTCCCACATGTCATTTTAAACTTAGCTACAACTGTAATATCCTGTGGATATTCACCTGGTGGAACTGATGAAATACCTCTCCTTTATCACTATATTAATAGATTACGTGTTGTGTTGACTAACTGACAGTCCATCTACAGAAATTTCTATTTCAATTCCAGTCTCTCACCTACGTGAGGAATACACTCAAGTCACTGGAGACACATGAAGAAAGAGAAATAGAAAAGTTTAGAGAAAAAGGTCTTTAAAGATCACCACATACAACTACCTGACCACATCAGGGCTAACCAGAAGTTATCAGAACATGGTATAGAGGGCACTGACCAGATGATCACTGAACACTGACAGGCATGGGGCATCAACCACCTCTCTAGGAAGCCTGTTTCAGGGTCTGACCATCCTCATGCTAAATGAACATCTAATGCCTAGTCTGACCCTCCCCTGGCAGCTCTGTGCCATTCCCACTCTGCTATTTGTTCCTAGGAGCAGAACACAGAACCTCTGTTTGCTTCTGGCATCTGGATGAGGAGCTATGAGATACTATTTAGTGGCTTGTGGTAGCAAGGGTAATGGGAAGACGGTTGGACTAAATGACCTTGTAGGTCCTTTCCAACCTTGTGATTCTATGATTCTATGAATCCATGATTGTTCCCCTCCTCCAGGTACTCCAGAGAGCAGTGAGGTACCTCTCAGCCTCCCCTCTTCCAAATTGGACAGCACAATGTCCTCAGCCTCTGCTCATGGGACATGTCTTCAGCCCTATTACCAGGTTTTTTGCTCTCCAAATACTTTCAAGGACCTTAATGTCTTGTTATATTTTAGACCCCAGAACTGCACACAGTGTTCAAGGTGAGCCTGCACCATCACTAAATATAGCAGGAACATCACCTCCTTTGACTAGTTGGCTGTGCTATGTTTAATGCACTCCAAAATGTGGTTTGCCACTTGCCTGTCAGGACACACTGCTGGCTGCTAATGAGCTTTCAGTCACCATCAAATCCAGGCCCGTTTCAGTCCAGCCACTTTTCCCCCAGTCTATGACTGTGCCCAGATTTGCTCCATCTGCTGTGCAGCACCCAGCAGTCGCCTCTGTTGAAAGTTATGCTGCTGGTGACTGCCCAATTCTCCAATCTATCTAGGTGTTTCTTCAAAGCCTCTTGTCCCTTCAGGAAGCCAACAGCAATTTAGCGTCATCAGCAAACGTGTGAAATGTGTGCTCCATTCCTTCATCTAGATCACTGATAAAGTCACTGAACAGAACAAGCCCAAGGACTGAAACCTGGGGAATACTGCCTGTGTCTGGTCATCAGCCAAGTATAGCCCCATTCAATGCCATATTTGAGCTCCACTATTCATCCTGTTCATCTCCCAGAACACCATGTCTGTTCAACTTGCAGCTGAATAATTTGTCCAGAAGGATATTTTGAGAAACAATGTCAAAGGCTTTTCTAAAGTCCAGAAATGATTACATCCACCACCTTCCCGTCATGCACTGAGCAGCTGACCTTGTCGCAGGATTTTCCTTTCATGAACCATGTTGACTATTCCTGATAATAGGTTTTTTGTTGTTGTTGTGTTGTTTTTGTTGCTTTTTTCTTTAAATGCCATTAAATAGCACCCAGAATAATCTTCTCTCAGACTTTTCTAGGGACTGAAGTTAGTCTAACATGTCTTCCTGAGTCTTCTCTCCAGCCTTTGTAGATTATCAGCTATGATTTCCTGAGTAAACTACCTAACTTAGTCACCCTGACTAACAGTGAAATGCAGGTCTAAGTTTCCATGGAAATGATATAATGAGATGAAAAAAGATACATAACATCAGGTAGATTCCAGATTTGTTGAATTTTCCATAGAGTTATAAAAATAAAACATTCTTTCAAAGTTTAATCAAGTTTTTATTCATAGTTTCTTTGTTTTTTTACAGAAGCTGACATTTACTGCAAATATTTTGGAGGTATTTGCCAGTTCTACTTTGTTCAGTTTCACATCATTTAATAGAATGCCACTTAGAATTGAAGAGGGGGCATTTAACACTGGAGCAGGAGGTGGCAAGATTCCATGTGAACATTGTAGCTAATTAAAGAGAATTTAGATCGCTGATTGTTAAAGAGAACATTATTTTTCCTGCCTGATAGATAACTCATTTTCATTTTTAAAGATTAGCACTCATATGAAACAAAATGGGAAGAAAGCTGCAAAATTTCTTGCGTAGTCTATCCAGATTCTGCAAGACATCTCGGTGATACCTGCAATACTTTCAAAAAGGGGAGGGCTGTATAATCACTAGTATTACAACTTATCAAGAACTGTTTCATCCATCAAATGAATTTTTTGACTCCTCGCAATGCCTCTACAGCAGTGAAGTGAACCTCAATCATTTCAGGGTATCATAGGACTCACACCTGTTTTTCATTAGAATATAAAAGGAATTGTAGATGCAGTGAGGAAGAAAATGAACAATGAGCATCTGACTTCATATAGGAAAGATATATTAGGCAGTTTTGTAGCTGCATACTTTATTTGATGAAAGGTGTTCATGGCATTTTCACATTCAGCAGAGGTAAAAATTTTAAACCGATGGATACTATATATGTGTGTGTATGTGTGTTTAAAAAGTAGTGTAGCAGAGTTTATACATTAAAGTTTTCTGTTTCTCAGAGAATAATGTTCATTTTTCAAAATCAGAATACAAGGTATAGCAGTATTTCATTTCTGGGTGGGTTTTGTGCTCTTTTCTTTTGCTTTTCCATGACCACTGTTAGATCAATCTGCAGATGTATTCAGCTAATGACATTGCCAAATCCACATTCTCAAAATACTAACTTAAAGAGTGAATTCCATTGTCTGTCAATAAGCAGCATCAAGGAATGAAATCCCTGGGGAGAAAATGGCTGTCCCGCTGAGGTGTTTCAGACCATTCCCTGCCTGCAGAACACTTTGCTGTGATGTTCTCTCTGAAGCCTTATTTGTGTGAGGCAAGCAGCTTCACTTCCTGGCTCCTGGGCTCTCTGCTTCCCTGTCTTTCCTCTCTTGCCAATCCAATTGCATCTCACAGTACTCTCCTCAGTAGTAATTTTTGGCTCACTCTGCCCATGAGCATAGCTCAGAATAAGATATCTTCTTATATCAGGATTCTGGCTCTTCTTTTACCTGGACCCTGAAATGATCTCTAGTGGCTGAGTGCTTAACACTTCAGGAAGAGTAAATTACTGCAGCTGATCATGGGAATCAATCAACAATTGGGAGGTAAAAATAAAAATTAAGAAAAAAAAGTGTGCACTAGATTTTGTATTTAACAGCTTGAAATGATCAGTAAATTTATTTCTGCTTACAAAGAAAATAAACCTAAATAACATAAACCAATCTACAATTATAACCTCCACTTTACTTAGTCGTAAATCCTGGAAGTTATCTAATCCAAACTGCTCATAAAGTTATTGGAAAATTCCAACACTGTGACACTTGTTCAGATGAAATTTTAGTTTGCCTTTTATGCCTATAAGAGACAGCAAGATCTTTGTGATCTAAGTCTCTTTTTGTGAATGACTCCACAATTGTAATCCACAGCCCAGTGCTGTCCGTCAAACAGACCAAAAAAGAGTGTTCTCATTTAAAAGTTTGAGACTAAGAATGCCCAGCAGTCCATGAAAGTGAGAGTTGGCAGTAATATAATCGAGGACTCTGAGGACCATCATAAGATAGAATCTGTGCTTCTGCCTCATGTTTCAGAAGGATGTGCACAAGATCTGCATTCAGGACAGTTGATGACTTTCCCATTCTCTTTCACACAGTTTTCTGTACACCTCAGTAACGCCATGTGCTTAAACATAATATTGTGTGGCATGTCTGTTATCTTTAGAATCACTTTCTGTCCTTCATTTTAGCTGAACAGTAGCTGTACTCCTTTCAGACCAGAATTCATTAGATGTGCCCAGTTCTGACATAGATTTCCTGCAAGCTGGCTTCACAATTCCCCCTGGTCTCAGTTTTACGCATGGAGGAAAGCATCCAATGACTACTAATGAATTTGAAAGCCAATATTTTACTGTTTTTAACACAGTCTGAGGTAGAAAGAGCTCAAGAAGTTTTATATGAGGCATCATTACTTTAACTAATCTGAAGTGATACATCCTGTGTATAGTATACTTGAGGCATTCCTAGAAGCATTAATTTAAGTGATAGTGTTTTCTTAGGAGCAAAGGGAATATTTCAAGACTTCCTCATTAGATGTCCCTTAGAATATTACTATTAATTATTTTATTTTGTTCCATGAAACATAGCTTAAAACGCTGAAATGATCATTCCATTCTGTTCAGCACTGGCAAGAGCTCATTTGAAAGGCTGGGCCCATGCTGGAGCATTGTTTTTCTGAGGTCTGCTAACTAATTAGAGAAGGTCCAAAGGAAGCAACCTGGGCAATCCTGTATCTGCACAGACTGTGGAATGAATGGATAGAGAGCAGCTACATGGAGAAGGACTTAGGGATACTGATGGATGAAAATTGGACATGAGCCATCAGCATGTACTTGCACCTGAGAAAGGTAATCATATCCTGGACTGCATAAGAAGCATGGCTGCATAAGAAGCAGGCTGACAGTGATGATTTCTCCCCATCTCTTCTGCCCTTCTGAGGCAGTATGGAGTACTGCATTTATCTCTGGGTCCCTTGTTGTAAGAAAGATGTGGTGCTACCGATAATCAGAGTGCTGTTTACCTCTCCTATGAAGATAGACTGAAAAAAGTGGGGTTGTTCAGGATGAGTAAAAATGTTACAGGGAAACCTTTTAGTGACCTTCTAATATTTAAAGGGGACTCACAGTAAAGATGAGGATAGACACTTTATTAAGGAGTATAGTAACAGGACAATAGGTAATGGATTTAAACTGATTTAGATTGGATGCAAGGAATAATTTCTTCACTTTGATAATGGTGAGGCACTGGAACAACTTGCCCAGAGAAGTTGTGGATGTCTTATCCCTGGAGGTGTTCAGCATCGTGCTAGGTGTGGCTTTGGGCAACCTGATGTAGTAACTGTGTACCCGCGTACAGCAGGGAGGTTGAACTAGCTGATCTTTAAATGTCCAGCCAAAACCATTCTATTCTGTGATTCTATGCTTCTGCAGTTCTATGAAGAACGATAAAATATCTTGACATGCCTTAATCTCAGAAAAAGGAGATCAAAATTATATACAACTGTTTTCATCTATATAAAAGATAGCTCCAGAAACAAATTGCCCCTTCATTGTAAGCCTTGGAGTCAGAATAAAAATGTAATGGGCTTAAATTACATCAAAGAAGACTTGGATTTGAAGAAAAAGTTGCAACCAGTAAGTGTATTTGGATGCTGAAACAGTTTTCCTCACATTGCTGAAGTCCCTCAGGACACTAATTATTTAGTCTTTCTGGAAGAGGGAACTATTTATCATGATTTGTATTGTCTTTTCTATGATCATTATTCTAACTCCTCCTGTTTTCATCCTGAATTTCTAATAACACAAAACCTACTGCCTCTCCCACCAAAAGGACTGACATCTTTCATAGTCCTTATATGTGGATACAAAGATGCATTTTCAGATTCACATCTGCAGGAACAGCAACAGACAGTGATGCACACACAGGGAATTTATCAAGAAGCTATTGTGAGATTACTAGCAATCAAATGATCTGTGGAAACAGTGTTTGAAATCAGTGCAGATATGGATTATTGTTTTTCTGAATAAATCTCACAATGTCTGTATCTTTAAACCAAGGACAGCAACCCCAACAAGTAGCCTCAGTGACTCGTGGATTGATTTTCCCAGATGTGTTGCAGCGTTTTAGTAACAAGTTTACAGATGCATTTTGTCTGTCCCCTGTCTCCTGCAGCCCCATTCCCAATAAATATTTATAAGCAATTTCTTTTATGGAACAGCTGAACTCCTAGTTTCCAGACAGTTTACTTGATGAGAACAAGAATGGCTGAAGGAGAGATATCCAGTGCTGCTGAGTTTCAAACACTGCTCAGACCTACAGGCACTGGATAGAAAGCAACCCAGGAACACTCTCCTAGTTCACCCTGTTCAAAGCACTAAATTACAGAAAAAAGAGATAATACAGGTTTTGTCTTAGCTGTGTAACTTTCCTCCACACCAGCAAATAATGTGACTGATAATTTCTCTGAGTTTAATGGTCAACTAGATTGTAGCTTGTAACTCAACAATAGTACACACAACCACCGTAGAGCACCCAGAAAGATTTCCTTACCGTCTTTCAGTTCCTTTCAATAATCTATGTAGTATAAATACTAAGAACACTATGAAAAGTAAATTTTCAACCATGGGGTTTTTCAACCTTGTAGTGAGAACATTATGTGTATCAGAATTATTTCTAGTTGGATATTATCTTTGTGCTTTAAAGACTACTTGGACTAGGAATTAAAGCTTTTCATTTTACTTCTCACCCTAAGAAGTGTAATGGCTTGGATTTGGGTGTAAGCAAGATAAATGTCAGTTAAGAATGACAATGGTGAGAATGTTTTCCTCAGTCTTTGAGAAAGGGATCAAGCTTTCTGCCTTTCAAGTCTTTGATGATATCCTTAATACATTCAGATTAGTTTTAAATGGCATTGTTTCCTTCACTTTATTGAAATAATTACCATTAAAGTTATTCTGGAATTTTCTGCTCCCAAATATGATGTGTACCAGAGTAGCTCTTTAAAGTAGACCTATCATTACTATTGCATCCTCTGTAGATTCAATTTGTATGTTTTTATTCTTAATTTTCAGACTACTGAATTTATGAAGAACAGTTTTGATATTCTTAAGGAACTGGATATATGCCAACAGTAATGCTAGTAAGATTTATTTATTTTTTCTTTTTGCTAATTAGTATGTTGAACATAGCTAATTTCATATCAGTCATGAGATTTTACAATAGAGGGTAATATACTGTGAGCCTAAACGTCCACTTTATCTAAAAATCAGTAGTGATAACTGCATTGTAGCATCCTACAATAATGACCCAATTAACCTACCATACTCTGCTCTAATAGATCCCAGTCTGATGCAGTATCTATGTCTAGTTTCAAAAAAAGTAGATTGGGTACACTCTAAGCATTAAAGAAATGGATATTTCTCCGTTTTCCATGCCAGACAGAGCATGCAGTTCTAAAGGAAATTATGTGTTTTTTCCTACATTCTGGGCTGTCCAAGGAAGAGTATATCCAGGGTATTCTGGAAAAATAAAAAAGGGCTGTCTGGGATGAGCATGAAATAACTGAACTGAGAAGGCTAGTCAGCAGCCTTCCTCATATTAGTCTAAGGTTCATACCAAAGACAAAAAAAGTTTCGATAATACTTGTTTTTCAGTCCCACTTCCTCCTCCTGAAACCTGATTTCTGTAGACCCATTTCTTGCCATTTCCCTCCTTTATAACAATGCGCTTCCCTGATGGATTTTTATATATATATATATATATAAATATAAATATATAAATATAAATATTTATATATAATATATATATATAAATATATATATATATTATATATATATATATATATATATATATATAAATATAAATATAAATATTTATATAATGTATGCTTTTATATATATATATATATATATATATATATAAGTACATACATACATACATTTTAACAGAGCTTTCACCAATATGAGGTTGTCACAAGCTGACAGTCCTTAGTGAACCATGGGCAATGTCACTCCCTTCTGGGTGTCCTTTGAAAGTGCTCCTACACTCCAAGGTAAATGAGACTTCATGGAACACCTCACTCACATAAAATTACTTTAAATTTTCACCTAGGAACCTGGTCCTACAGCCATGTTGAGGCTTACATAGGTAAACAAAAGAGGAATGACGGAGGGGTGATCTCAGCATCCCTCCCATGATTTTCATTTCTTAGCTTAATTCAAGGTTAAACTTAAAGCTATCCTGCCTGACACCCCTGACGAAGAAAATGAAGGAGAAGCTCTTGTTTAACCAGTATGACACTTTCCCTTGAGAGACCCACAATGGGGGGCATCTACTATTACAACTATTATAGCTGTTTTAATCATAACCCACCCTTCTATCCATGCATGGTAAGGGTTTAAGGAAAGGCTTCTAAAGCGCTTCCTGTTTCTCTCACAGGAAGCTGAAGGAAGGGATGCTGGGAGGCTGTGAGTGAATTTTATGGAATTGGCTTTTTAATTGATTCTTCATATAAATGGGAATCTTTTGGAGTTATTCAAGGGTGAATTTTCTGTTTCCAAACGTAGAGGAATGTAGGAAGGCCACAGAAATAATTGCCACAAAATGGATGAGAAATCATTAGGGAAAGATAAGAGTTTTTACAGGGTCTGAATACTGGAAAATAAAAGTGGCATACACTGGAAGCATTTTAGAGAAGAGTTACCCAGATAAAATAGAAATTAACAGGAAAATAATTAAAAATTAAGGATACCTGAAAAGGCAAAAATGAGTGCTGTGGTAAAATAAGAGAATTAAAGAAATATTATAATGTTTAAGACTTGGCAGTAAGTACTGACTTGAAATGTAGAAAAACATTTTCTACAAAATAGAGATGATTAATTTGTTTTTCTTTTCTTTCTTTCTCACCAACCAATATCTAGAGTAATGTTTGCAGAGTATAATTGGCAGATTTCCATTTATGTCAGTTTCTTGTTTCCTTCACATTTCTGTTTCTGGTATCAGCAAAAAGAAGTGTTAATTAACCTTTGCTGCAAAGCAATGTAAGACCATGTTCAGAATTCAAAACATCTGACAGGAGACTGCAATCTGCAGTAAATTGTAAGTATTGCTGGCCTGTCAATTAAACAGGACAATACAGGGGAAAAAGGACAGAAGATCATATTATATTCTTGAACTGAAAAGAGCAACAAATTGGTCAGTCAGAAATAATTGTCTGCATCACTGACTGCAATTACTTTTAATGGGACTGTGGTAGTATCAGCATGCTGTTCTTAGACACTACTCGTGAGCCAGAGAGATGAAACTGTTCAGGTTTTTTGAAAACATGACTGAAGGACAGATGTTTCACTGCAAAACTGGAGCTGATTCAGAAAGAAATGCATAGGGTAATAATGTGCTGTAAATTGTCTGAAAATAAATACAACAAACTTCTGAAATGAGACAAAATGACTCAGAGTATTACACCAGACTTGGATAACAGCAGTAACACTGCATAAGATGGCCAAATAAAACTAACTTAATTGAAGGCATTTCAGTATAGCATTGTGTGTTTTTTTAATTATTTTCGTAGCTCTAAACTTTCTGGTTTTCTTGAAACAGTCAAGCCTTCCTAAATGCAAGGAAAAAAGGACCATGCAGAAGAAACTGTGGTTACGTGGAAAGGGCAGCTCAAGATTTCTATCTCACAAGCTTCTGAAGGTGCAAAAGAGCACCAAAAACAGGCTCCAAAAGTAGCTGCCAGATGAAGAACAGAGGACACAGCTAAGAACCTATGTAGAGGAAGAAGAAAGATGTTGATGCTCAAAGCATAACTGGCCTTGTTTTTCCAGGCTCTCAATTCCTGTGGAAATCTTTTGATAGGGTAGATACAAAGGTTAGTCTTTGATACGGTGGATGAAAGTATGTTTCTCACCTGTTGTTTACTTAGTTAAAAATATTTTGTGCTTTTTTTCTATTTTTAAGGAAATCAGATTTTCCTTGATTCCCTTTCAGTTTAATTTTTTTTTTCTTGATATCTCATTAGATTTTTATGTTTTACATAAGTATTCAGTCTTTGCTGGTCATTTGCTCTTGCAAACTTTATACCAAGCAGAAAGTGAAAAAAATAATATTTCTAGAAATACAGTTCTGGAATTCAAATGATATCTTCAATATGTGAGATCAAGAATGACTGGGGGATGTAAATTTAGTTTGTTTAGAGTACGTAAGTGTTTAATTTATCAAATTAAGAAGACAATAATTAAATTGAACAACAATCTAGAAAAGATGGTTAACAACACAGGCCTCCTTAGTTTTCTAATTATGAAAGTTTCACACAGACAGGAAAAAATGTATTAAAAAAAAACACATGCGGAAAAGAGTACAATTATGGATGTCATGATTATCAGTGAATCTTAAAAAATGCCATAATGAATTTCAGTTTCATTGGATCTATATTTTTTATTTGCAGTATTTTCTAATTTTTATCCACTGAGGTCTTGTTCGATGAAGAGTCTACTGCTTCTTGTCCAAACCACATCATGACTGCTAATTAATAATGAAAACTTTTCCTTGTGTCACTAATAGAGAAAATGTTGTTCTGTTGCTGAAAATTATTAGATTGAGTTCTGCAGAGGCAACTTACTTCAAGAAATTTTTTAAAATGCCAATTTTCTGACTTCCGGTCTCTTGTCTCAAGGGTTTTCTCTACTTAACCTCAGAGTCCATTTCTTCTGCCTTGTACTATGAGGAACACATTTAGTTCTTGTAGTAAGGATGTCCAGTGTAAGCACAGTCTACATAACTCATTGAATTTAAGATTGAACTGATTTTAAGATTTCTACTGAGAAAAAAACCCAAGACTCCTTGTACAGTTTGCCTACTGACAAAAGCAAATTCTCCTTTCCACTGTCAATACTTTACATCTGAGTTCATATTAGAGGTACAAAGGGAAATGTTGTGCCATACATTAACTACAAATAAATGCCTTCTGGCATTCACATGACCACCTCAATATCTTACCTTTCAGTAACAATTTGCTTACACGTTTTGCAGGAGCAAGGAAGCATGAAATGACTTGTCCCCCGTGTTATAGCAATGTCAAGAGAGTTCCCAGCCTGTGCTGGATCTATCATTTGTATTTCTAATTTAAGCAGCTGAATTCCAACAGCGTCAACTCTTCCCCTGAAATAATTTACATTTGTCTGCAAACACTTGTGGTTTATTTCTCACTCTTAGTATAAAACTGGACAGTCAAGTTAACATGATTTCCAGGTTTCAAGTATTGCTCTGTTTCTCCAGTAGTTAGGATGCTATGTGAACAATACTGTGCAGCACCTGCCATACAATTGTTTGGAAAATAATAATAATGTTAATAATAATAATAAATTGTTGCACTCTTGCATCCCAAGATGACAAGTTATCCTGGGTTAATCCTTTTAATTACTGATGGCAGGCAGGGTGACCTGCCAGCACCACCTCCTGGTAAGTAGGTACCTGAGCTCGGTAAGCGCCTTTCCTCCTGCAATGCACTGAGTGAAGAAGGCATTCATCCGTGCCTGAGGAAAGATTAATTGCTACTTTATAATCCTCATAAACTGGTACACTGCCATCTGTTTTCACTACAGTGAACATACAACGGGAATGATAGTTCCTTCATTTTCAACTTCCCTGCACTGCTGTTTTACAGAGGTTCTTGGAAGTTTTTGGTAGGACTTTTGTATGAAGATGGGGTACTGTTCTGCCTTTTAACTTGACTTCTGGACTCACTGCTGCTAGCAGAACTGATGTGAGTGTGGAATTTTGCTCCAAGAGCAATTCCCTCCTGACTGAGCACCCTGCCAAAAGCCCTCTGGATCCCCTCTGTCTGTGATCTACTACCTGTTTCCCTGCAATCACAGAATCATATACTAAACTGAGCTGGAAGGGACCTGCAAGGATTACCAAGTCCAAACCCTGATTCCACCAAAATTAAACCCACTCAAAATTAAACCCTATATCTGACAGCGTTCTCCGAATATTCCTCAAAATCAGACACTTGGGGCTGTCCCCACTGCCCTGGGTAGCCTATTCCATGCCCATCACCCTCTGGGGAAGAACTTTTTCCTAACCCCCAACCTGACCCTCCCCAGCACAGTTCTATGCTATTCCCTCAGGTTCTGTCACTATCACTGGAAAGCAGAGCTCAGCGCTGCCCCTCTGCTCCCCTTGTGAGGAGCTTAGCCTCCTATTCTCTGCACTGAACAAATTAATCATCTGGTGAGGTGAGGCACTGGAATAGGTTTCCCAGGGAGGTGGTAGATGCCCTGTTCCTGAAGGCATTCAAGGCCAGGCTGGATGGGGCTCCGAGTACCAAGATCTATCCGTAGGTGTTCCTGTTCATTGCAGGGGAGTTGGACTAGATTACCTTTAAAGGTCCCTTCCAACTCAAATGATTCTATGATGTGTGCCCCGGTGGCGCAGTGGTAGGAATGCCACTTTGCAAACACTGGGGCCTGGGTTCGAATCCCCCCTGTGGCGCAAGTGGTAGAAGTGCCGCTCTGCTACACAGAGGCTCGAATCCCGGGGGTTGGACTTGATGATCTCTAAGGTCCCTTCCAACCCGCATGAGTCTACTATCTATTATTATCTATCATTATTATAATGATTTTATGAAACCAAAGGACTTCAGCGGCTCCTCCTATATCTTGCCCTCTAGACCCTTCACCATCTTTGTAGCCTTCCTTTGGACACTCTCTGATAGTTTTATGGGGCTTTTTGCACTGTGGTGCTCAAAACTGACCACAGCAAGCTTCAACAAGCAGGCCTGGAGACTTGGTTTAGCATTCAGAGCTCAAGGAATAAAAAGGTATTATTCTTCCCACGACTTCCTCCAATATGAAGAATACCTTTGGACTCTCACTCCATCTCTCTCTCTTTACTAAATTTTCTAGGTTGTCGGGATAGAGCTTCTTTCACAGGTGTGTAAACACAGGGAATTGCAAAGAGATACTGCTGTTGGTGGAAAGTTTAGGCAATAATGAAAGTCATTGTAACTTGAATCTAGTCTTGTGAATGGCAGAGAGCAGTGCTTCTGTATCTACTGTCACTGCCCAGTAGCAGACTGCCTGGTGGTACAGGAGGGTATCCAAAGGCCTCAGTCTCACAGAGCTGTGTATGAGCACCATCACATAGGTGTGCAGCTCAGCTAAACCTCTCAGGACCATAATGGCTGTGGTAGTGGCACTGTTCTGCACTGAAAGTGCATACTTCTATCCAGCACCTTTAGGCATTAAAATCATACATGTTACTGCTTTTTCTGTCCTACTTTACTGCTATTTGGTGAAGCAGAATGATCAATTTTTGAAATAAAAAACACAATTAACACTTTTTTTCTTTTCTTTCCTTTTCTTTTCTTTTCTTTTCTTTTCTTTTCTTTTCTTTTCTTTTCTTTTCTTTTCTTTTCTTTTCTTTTCTTTTCTTTTCTTTTCTTTTCTTTTCTTTTCTTTTCTTTTCTTTTCTTTTCTTTTTCTTTTCTTTTCTTTTCTTTTCTTTTCTTTTCTTTTCTTTTCTTTTCTTTTCTTTTCTTTTCTTTTCTTTTCTTTTCTTTTCTTTTCTTTTCTTTTCTTTTCTTTTCTTTTCTTTTCCTTTTTCTTTTCTTTTCTTTTCTTTTCTTTTCTTTTCTTTTCTTTTCTTTTCTTTTCTTTTCTTTTCTTTTCTTTTCTTTTCTTTTCTTCTCTTTTCCTTTCTTTTCTTTTCTTTTCTTTTCTTTTCTTTTCTTTTCTTTTCTTTTCTTTTCTTTTCTTTTCTTTTCTTTTCTTTTCTTTTCTTTTCTTTTCTTTTCTTTTCTTTTCTTTTCTTTTCTTTTCTTTTCTTTTCTTTTCTTTTCTTTTCTTTTCTTTTCTTTTCTTCTCTTTTCTTTTCTTTTCTTTTCTTCTCTTTTCTTTTCTTTTCTTTTTTTTTTGTTTTTTAAGACCTGAAAAGCAGCAGTTTCATCAAAGCACGGAGTATGGCAAATACTGAGACTTTCTTAAACTAAAAAAACACAGATGATCTGGCAAACTGCTTGGCAGCTATGCCTTTTCTCTGGCTAACCAAGAAACTGATCAAATGGCTTGTGCTTTAATTACATCCCTATTTTCAAACCACAGTTCTAATGCTTTTCAAGGTTGTAACAGGCTGTGCTATTATCTTTTTTTCCGCAAGTGAGCAGGGAGTTGTTTGTTTTCCTGTACTCAGTTTTTTCATGATCTCTACTAAAAAGCATCTGTAGTGTTGAAATCAAGGCAGAAAGTATTCAGAGTGGATCATGTGCAAGCAGAAACATAGAATCACAGAACATCCTGATTTGTAGGGTACCCACAAGGATCATCAACTCTGACACCTGGCTCCACACTGGACCATCCAAAAATCAGACCGTATCTCTGAGAGCACTGTTTAGATGGTCCTTGAACTCCAGCATTCAGTGCTGTGCAGCCCATTCCATACCCACCACCCTCTGGTGAGAACCTTTCCTTAACACCCCACAGACACTTCTCTGCTAGACAGAGCAAAAGGTTAACAAGTTGTGTGTGCCTTAAGTAAGGAGAAGACATGGGAATTTCATGTAGTTGCTCACCACAAAATATCATACAAACAAAAGAACAAGCATTGTTACTTAATACAAAATAAATATAATTTAAAATTAGGAGTGTTAACTTGGAAAAAGGCTTGTGAGAGTCTCAACAAATCATTTTCAAAACACTCAGTTACTAATAATACATTTATTTGGTGGTTGTAGATGCAAGAAGCAGTGCTTAGAAATGATTCAGTGAGGCCCAACTCTTAGAGGTGCTTCAGGTTAGAGGAAAGAAGGATCTATTAACACAAACTGTCCTATATTCTGACCTTTGTTATCTCTCTTTGATTCTTTCCATGTTGCTCCCCCTCTCAGCTATTATGAAGGATGATAGAAGGACCCCACAGTAAGGGAGAGAAAGGGACTTCACAGAAACTGGAATAGGAGTTGTGAAAAGACATTTTATGTAGAAGCTGTTAGAAGAATGGGGATTGCAGACACTGCGTCTGGAATAACAAGGGGGATGCGGCCTTAAAGATAAGGGTGGAACAGTCCAAGAACAGTGAGGTGATTAGATGTCCACATGGCAAACTGGAACCAGATTGGGGGGTGCCCCTCCCACAGGGTCAAAAGTTTAAAGCATGGAAGATGATGAGCCTTCCCCCACGAGTCACTACACATGCTCAAGGAAAGGGGGGACCGCATGTTACATGCTTTCTCCTAACAGTGTGCAGGTAAGGTGGAGCTATCCCCCTCGCACCAGGGTGTATGTGCAACATACCTGCTTTATAACTACTCTGTGGTTATGAATTTTGATTCTGCAAGTCAATTAATTTTGCAACAATTCTTCCCTAAGGGGATTTTTACAAGCATCCCTAATCTTTTAAGTTTGAATATAGGTGAAAATTGTTCTGCACCCTGCACTTAACTCCAGATATCTCTATTACAGTAACACCCAGTGGCAGCTTCAGGATCTTTCCATTCACCATCAACTAGTTCATACATCAAGGCATCAATATGGACCACCTCTTTACGACCTCATCTTGTGCTCTCTCCCCTTATCTTCCTGATAAACCCAGGGTGGTCTTCATGAGTTATATGCCTTTTCTTTTCTGTGATGACTGCTCATGTGAAAGACAGGAAGAGAGACAACCTACACAGTCTAACAGCATCATTCCTTTCCTATTCTCAGGACAAGAAAAATTTCTCAGGGGAAAAAAGCAGATGTTTAAGAAAGTCAGGCCTGAAATACAGGTTGTCAGGCCCGAGCAGAAGTCTAAAGCTAGGGAACTACTAAAAGTATTTGTGCAGGGAAAAGCTGTTAAGATTAAACATGCTTACAATAAATCCTTGGTTGCAAGAGTCAATTTCACCATTTTCTCTCCAATGATGTAGAATTCCACTTCTGCTGCACACAGGAGAAAATAGCTAACTATCTGTACAATTTACTTCTAACCTACAAATTCCTATAAAATAACACTGTACCCATACTGCATAGGTAAGTATTCTGGCCTACACTTCTCTGAGCAAGATGCTTGTCTGTTAAGTAGCACTAACAGTGCACATCTACTCCAGCAAAAAAAATGGACCACAATCCATCCTTAGCTGTGTTACAGAACAGTTTGCATCTCTGTAGCTAAGCCTTCTGCCCCACAGCAACAGAACAGCCTTATCTATATCATATATTAAGAATGATCCATAGCTCATACTATTCCCTAAGCAACTTTGGTCTTAAATAAAGACTGATTGTTGACCACAAAAAAATGCCCCAGAGAAAGTGGGATCCTCAGTTCTGGTTGACTTCTGATGACTCATTAGGACAGGAATCCACTTAATCTACCCCCTAACTTAATGAATACTACTATGGCCATATGCCCAATATCACAATGTCCATGTGCTTCCAGAATATAGCAACTGCATTTTATAGGGATTTTATTAAACCTGACACCATTTTTAAAAAGAGTGTGAGCTTTTCTCCCTCTGTTGCTGAAATGAGCAGAGCCCTGGAGTAGAAAATCTGTCTCCTCAAAGCATCCCACAAGGCATGCAAGATCCACAGACATTTATGACCAGATACCTCTTTAAAGTGGAAAACTCAAACCCTAACATTTGAAAACGAGTCAACATCCATCTCATGGAAGAAAGGCATGTCCTTTCTTCTAGTCCTGTTTTCCTAACCAGTAACATTTCATGGCTTCTCTGGCATCCAAATCTCTTTCTTCCACAATCTTTGAGGCCTGTCCAAGAGTCTGTTCCCTACAGAAAGCACCTGAAGTGATTCTTTCTTATAACTTGCACCTGTGCTACAGGTTTACTGTCAACTCTTCCTTCCCCAACCCTGCCTCCCACATCTTGGCTCTGAAAGCCTCTCCCAGCTGAATCAGCCCAGCAGCTTTTGGTGGAGGTGATTTCTCCTCTCCAAAAACTTCAAACTTCAACCAGGCTTTGCCAGACAGCATGGGTTAATTAAGCAGCTTCACACTCTTCTGCCTGTCCACATGCTCTTCAAGAAAATTATCAGTATAAGTACCAACATGGTAAATGTCCATAACCTCTGTTTTGAACCTCACCTGCAATGCTACTCCAGATCCTCGCCACTTTCCCAGTTAATTGATTTCTTCTTCTTAATCAGCCGAAGACTCATTTCTGGGCAATTCATATCCTATTGGTTTTTTTGGGGGATTATGTGCCAAGTGGTGCAGAAGGGACAGGTACTGGACAAAACTCATCTCCCGAAATCCCGCATTGCCTAGAAAATATCTGGATGCTATGGAAACATTGTGACAACATTTTACAGGCTGGTTCAGCCTAGTTCTGTGCCCAGTGGGGTGGAGGGATTTCACAAAATCCACACCTCTGGAAAAGCGAAAAAGGGGATCCCCAAATAATTAAAAACAGCAGCAACGATCTGAGGAGAAACAAACTAATTTACTAAATATGGTATCAGAATGCAAGATAACATACTATAATACAATATAATTAGAACTGAAGCTAATAAATCAAATATGATGAAAGAGTATCTGAAAGCTGTAGGCCTTACAGTAATATTGAAGTGACGTGCGCAGTTGGGATGGGAAGCAGTGAGGAGAGGCAAAGGAGAAGAGCAACCAAGAGAATAGTCTGATAAAGTGACCTTGCCAGGAGTTCTGTCTCCTCTCTGACCGCAAAGCCCCCTGGGGAATGTAGTTCTTCTCTTCTGGGCAGGTACCCAGAACTGGAGCATTAACACTTTAACTCCCAGGGCACTACATGATGTTATGATGCGGAATACCAGTAACCAAAAATCATAAAACCATGACACACTGTATACTTGTTTCAGTGATTCCTCAAAATTTTCCCACTAATTTAAAAGAAACTCCTCCTTTTTCTTTTTCTTTTCCTTTTTCTTTTTCTTTTTCTTTTTCTTTTTCTTTTTCTTTTTCTTTTTCTTTTTCTTTTTCTTTTTCTTTTTCTTTTTCTTTTTCTTTTTCTTTTTCTTTTTCTTTCTTTTTTCTTTTTTTTAATATAATAAGTAAAATCTTTTTGTGTGCATGTGTGTCAGGTCCTTGAGATTTCTCACTGACAAAGCAACCTCTGAGCTCAAAAGCAGTAGCCAACTGCTAGGTATCGCCTTGTAAGCTATGGCGGGCTCCATACAGAGAGTCATCTGACAAGGGATGGTGAATCCCATAGTGTAGGTTCACACAGATTTACTACCTTGGATTTAGAAACAGTATACATGCTTTTGCATCAATCAGTCAGTGAAGGCTACTATGCACTAAATGTCTGTAAGCAGCGACAAAGTCCACCCTGTCTCTTTTCCAAGACCAAGCAAGAACAGGCAACCAGACCAAACAATTCATTCTTTCATCTCTTCAGAGAATTTCAGTGTTGAATAGGAAACAGTCTGTCTATAATGATCTCCTGAAAATAAAATACAATTGAAACCCCTTATTCAGAGTAAGCTTTTAAATGATTTTAAGCATTATTGCAAATTGCCCTAAAGACATCTTAGTATGACATGGCATACATTTGTTGCCCGTGACATTTATTTTAATTCCTGCTGCATGACAGCTTGCCTTAGTATCTGCAGTGTGATTTGAGAATGGAACAAAGCGCAAACAAATGTTAATGTGCCATATGCAAACAACATTTAGATTTGCTGTTGGCAGCGGAATTCAGAGCGTTATTCAGGAAAATTCCAGCCATGACCCTTATCAAAAATGTCAGTCTGCAGTGAAGTACTTGCATCTATATAAAAATAAATAAATCTGCATGCTTTTTAAAATTAGCTTTGATTGGGATATTGGTTTTGTTCCTGTTTTTGTTCTGTTTAAGTTTTGCTTTACTTACAGCTACTTACATGATCTTGAAATATATCAGATATACTAACAAAGTACTGAATTGTATGTTTTATACTGCTTTCAAGATGGATTTCATCCACTGTAATGATTACAGAGCAAGAAATTAAATTCACTTTTAATTGCAGAATTTTACATAGCATATGAAACAAGTTCTCTCAGAGACCAGTGCTGGTAGGAAAGAATCTTTGCTTATACAAATAGACTTCTAAGTAGAAATGAATCAATTCATCAGTTTTTTAAAAGTGAGACTTTTCAGAACGAGTGTTGAGTTAAATGCAATATGTCTGTGTATTTGAGTGAGAAGGGATCAGGGAATAGGAGGGGCAGAGTGCACCAAGAGGGGTAAGCTTAGCCACAGTCCGTGTAATCATCCTGTGCAGGAATTATTCTACAAGAAAAATCAGATGAATTAACACTCTGATTGGTAAGTCTGATTTCTGATGAAAGTTTATTTCCAGGAGAAAATCTGTTGGAACTGCAAAATAAGTCTTGAAATAGAAGATCTAATATTATAATATAGCCAGCAAAATATACAGTCCCTAATGTTTTCTAATAAGACTGAAGCAATTTGTTCTGATAACCTCAAGTAACAATATAGATCACGGTCCACAGTATTTAATATAATGAATGCTGAACTTAGACAGCAAACTCCTGGGGAAACTGTGGATGAGGATAAGCAGATGTAGCACTCCTTTCTCATCAGGAAGCAATGGGGAGGTCCCCAAAGAGCTCAGCCCTGACTCTTCTCTGGTAGTGAGGAGGATACCAGCACATTCGTAATGTGTAGTCTACTGGGTGTAACTATTATACCAAAATGGTCAAACACTAATCTGATGTCATCAAAACAAAAGTTTTCAGTCTTGCTGAAACAGAATGTAAACGTTAACATTAGGATCCAAGGGATCAGCATAAAGCTGCATCAGAAGAAGTTCGGACTAGATTTTAGGAAAAGGTTCTTTGCTGAGAAAGTGGTCAGGTTCCCTAGGGCACTAGTCATGGCACCAAGCCTGCTGGTGCTTGGACAATGCTCAGACATATGGTTGAATTTTTAGGTAGTACTGTGTGGAAACAAGAGTTGGACTCTATGATTCCTGTGGGTCCCTTCCAACCCTAGACTGGTTCTAGGATTCTGTGGTTTTTCCCAGTGGCTTTTTATGATGCTATGTCATATATAGCTTTTCGATCATTCAATATTGTCAGCACTATATACATGAGTGTATGTGCCCTGTGAGTGTGCCTGTGTGGCCAGAAAACTCTTTCTTCAAGGGTTTTTCAGTTAGCAATAACAGCATATAATTACCTCTCCTTGGTCACATACTTCTAATGTTTTTTTCAATACAAAATAAAATGCAGACGGCACATTTAGTTCCATAAATATTCATCATCAGTATCTGTATAATGTTTATTTCTAACTGGCTGTTCTGGGAAGAGGGATATTTATTTATGTGTTCTGTATTCATCAGTGCTGTGGCACTATAAATTAGTCTTTAAAAACTGGAAAGTTTTGTACAGTTCAGGTGGACTTCGGTCATATTGTGGTGGAAGTCTAATCACATTTTAAGTTGTTTTGCTGCATTGGTTTTACTAAAGTGATTTTTCTGTTAGGACAAAGATGGTGAATTGGTGTTCAGTATTATCGTTCCACATAAATCCACAACATCCTAACAGATACAGTTTTTGATCTTTAAGTCTGTGGCTGATGAATTCATTTTCATGAAGCAGATCAGCACAGCTGAACACAAGATGACCTGAGTTTGCTGATCAGAGGATCTCAGACAAAAGAGAACCTCACAGCTGGCAGAATTTGAAATCCTAATATTACCACCAAATAATCTTAACTTTGCCTTTTTATCCCAGAAATAGGGCAGTTCTAAGCACTGTTAAGAAATACATAAGAGAACAGCAGCAGGGTTCAGACACTAGTTCCAATACTTGGAACTGATATTGCTGCCTTCCCACTGACAACATGCCAATGACAGCACTTGCTAGGCTTGTACAAGTTTCAAAAAAAGAAATCCTCTGGTCACTGCAAGAGAAATACTTTCAGCCTCTAGATACTGAGGCTGACATAAATAGAAGTGCCTAAATAAAGAGATAGAAAGTTCATTTATAGCTATGTTATTACCATATTTGGTCTGAATATATACAAAGCAAATCCAGTTTAATTAAAGGTAATAAAAGAGCATTAGAAAAGTTTTACTTCCTGCAGAAAGAAGCTCATAACAGTGGTTAGAGCTGTAGTCAAATGTGCAGTCTACCCAAACAGTTAAACAGAAATTTTATATCTCATCCACAAATACTTTAAAATTGGTAAGAATT
Source organism: Coturnix japonica (assembly GCF_054131305.1). Lineage (NCBI taxonomy): Eukaryota > Metazoa > Chordata > Aves > Galliformes > Phasianidae > Coturnix > Coturnix japonica. Next base: position 112,385,697 of record NC_140663.1, read on the forward strand.
ACTTCATGTGAGAGCTGATCTCTGGTTTACTCCTTTTCCTGTTCACAGCAGCGTCACTATGCACTGCTCAGAGTTCCCTTGCTTGAAACTTACATTGACTCTTGAGAGTACTTTGCTATTAATTTCTCATGGATTTCACTCTCTCATTTATTTGCAACCATTGCAATCCCTCTTTGCTCATCTTATCGGGCAACTATATTTGATCTGTATGTAGGACCCACCCACCATACAGTCACTGTGACAGCAGAATGCTGCCTGACCTCTTCTGAGAAGAGCTACACAACACTCAGCTTTCAGGTCACTTAACAAGGGCCTGGACAAGCTTTATACTTTGAAGCCTTGTGCAGGAATTGGAGGGAGTGTCAGTGAAAAGAATGAAGTGTGAACCTCCAGTTTCTTTCACACTGTGAAAAGGCCAAGGCCTGTTTTAGCTGTAAAGCATATTAAATTATTTAGTTCAATTGTTGCTTATAATGATCTCAAAGAGTTTTATATGCATAGTTCTTTCCAAAACAATGCATGTGTTGCAGCATAATCTGTACTTTTGAAATTTATTTCAAAACTCTGCAGTGTTTCACATCTTTACTGCTCCAGCCAGATAGAAACAAATAGCCAAAGTAAATAGCCAAAGTTAATAGCCAAAGTTTGCTGGAGTTCTCTATTATCCTCTACCCAATCAGAATGCATCAGATGTCATCACTTACAATCTAGTAAAAAACAGTCATATAGCACAACTCTCTTGTATGACTGTAAATCCCAAGTTTATTAAAATAGGTGAAGAATGAAAAGCAATTATTGAAATCACAACTCAGATATTTGGCTGCAATAGATTCCACATCTCATGATATCTCATGACATCATTGTTTTTACTAAGTGATTTGAGACTCCTGAAAGTAAAAAAAATGCTTGCTCTGTCATGCCTCAGTCTTTAGGAAGCCTGCTCAAGCAGTCCTTTGGAAAGCATGTAAGAAAAGCAATGTGTCTGGAGAGTTATCCTCCATTATGAAAAGAAAGAAACTGTCTCTTGTTCAGAGAGTAACATTCATTCATCTCTCACAGAGCTCACCTTTAACCACGTGGGAGCTGAAGGCACAGAAAGCTGTTCTTCTCACCTCAACTAGGTGAGCAGGGATGTACCTTAACAATGACCTTTGGCTCATCAGACCTGGTATGCACAGAATGGGAGATGGGTGACTTGCATCCTGTTCTCACAGGATGTATGTGTCTTTTGTTCAGAACTTGTGCTTCTAGTAAGTGCTTTTGTTTGCTTTTTTATAACACAGCCATTGATTTTTCATATTCCACTGAACTTCACACTGAACTCTATCTTCAGTTTCTTCCTACAGGACGTATCAATTGGTGGCTTGATTGGGGAGCAATCTGGTACCTGATATTTGTGAATAAGGATGGAAGAAGATCCCTGAAAAGCTTAATTTTGAGACAAAAATAAACAGGAAGACAACCTCATAGTTAATGGAGGTGGGGAAATGATGAATAAAACTAGTGAAAGCAGTGGGAAACTATTTCCATGGACAGCTGCTTATTTGCACCACTTCTCATGAGACACTTTTAGACACATTTTTGTGAGAACGAAGAAAAAAGTAGTGGTTCAAGGATTTCTTCTCAGATTGGAGGATTTGTTGTAGAAATGGAATAAGACTCCCTGCTTCTCACTTGATTAGCTGAGAAAAACATATTTGAAAAGTCTATTTTTGGATGTGACCAAGGCCTCCCTAAAGCTATTAATCAGTCAGAATCAATCTTTTCTCTTGGATTGCAATTACTACTTTCTATATTTAAAGGAAACATATTTAGATTTACTTCACCATCTCGGGGAAAAATAAAATAAATATCTTAGATTTTGGGGGATCACAAAATTGTACGAATCAGGGTCTTCTGGAGATCATCTAGTCCAAACTCATCAGGACCTTAATCATGTTTCTGACCCTCTGCTGGACTCTTTCTGGGAGATTCCTGTCTTTTTTGAACTGAGGAGCCCAGAACTGGACACAGTGCTCCAGATGAAGCATTACCAGGGCGGAGCAGAGAAGAAGGATCACTTTCCTCAACCTACTGGCCACACTATTTCTTATGTACCCCAGGATATCATTGTCCTTGTTTCTCACAAGAACACGCTGCAGGCTCACGGTCATCCTGTTGTCTATCAGGACACCTAGGTCTTTCTTTGCAGAGCTTCTCTCCAGCAGGTCAGGACCTCCACACTTGTTATTGTTGAACCTCATCAGGCTCCATTCTGCCCAGCTTTCTCATCTGTTCAGGGCTTGTTGGATGAAAGCACAAACATGAATCAAACATGTAAAAGGAAATTGTGACTCTGTGTATGTCAGTGGGAGTTCTGAAGTACATAAGCTATCAAAAACAGAATAAATGAAGTTCATTTGAAACTCATCAGAGAGATCCAGAGGAACCTTCTCCTAGGCCTGGAACTACAAACAGAAGATTTAACCCACTTAGTTTAGTGACCCAAAGTCACTGCTAATATATACTACAGTAAAAACTCCCTCATTCTATTTCTACATCTCATTATTGCTCCTGTTTATCTCTGTTCCCTTCTGAGGAATGTGATATCTTTTATTGCCATTAAATCTAAACAATGACTTAACCTGCAATGACAACATAAAGCTAGAAAATAATGTCCTAAGCCTGTTCTCAATAACATTTGCAAAGGAAAGGTCTCCAGTAGCTGTAAGTGGATAAGAATGTGGAGAAGCTGATTCAGCTAGAAGAGGACCAGTCTGTCATTGTTTCCAAGCCAATTTATATTCAATTACAAGATGCTTTCTATAAGAGAAATTCTACCAAATTTAATAAATATAAACTCCAACATGGAGCTAAAAATGGTCTGCTTATGGAATTTCTTCAATTTCCTTTCCAGCATGCCCTGTTCTTTTCCTTCATTACGTAATTTTGTCAGGCTGCATGTTTTCATTTTCATTCTTCAAATGAGAAAGATTGTCATCCTTGTCATTCAGAAGATCACTGGACCTGTTGTGTCCTGCCTCATTAAAATACACCCAGTCAATTATAACCTGTCCAGAACCATTATCTTCACTGTTTTCTCAATTTCCCATGAGCATTTTTAAACATCTCAAATTATCTTATATTTGATAATATGACTAAGAAATTTCCCTTTTGGAGATAATCCAACGACAGGATCCTAAATCTAATTTGGGCTTCTTGCCCCATCCATAAATCTTGTAAACAATCAGTTTCTTCTCATGGGAAATCAGCTTCAAAGGAGATACTGCAGAGAAGTTCCTTTAGGATACATAGGAAGGTGCTCTACAGAAAGAAAACAGTAACCATACTTTTCTCTTAGCTGGAAGGTACTGAAGCTTGCAAAGTGTGAATTAAGTGCTTGTGAAGGCTCAGCCAACCAAACTCGTATTCTCGATGCCTCTCTCCTTTGCAGTTACGACTGTATCTGAAGGAAACCAGGTCAGCTCCCTCAGTTCCTCTGGCAGGTGAACAACTTGTTTCATCCTTTTTCTGTTGTGTGCTTGGAAATCAAAAGAAATGATTTTCTGTAAGGGAGCTTGTTGTGTATGCATTAATCATAGCAGTTTGTGGGGGAATCTCCTCTGAGGCCATTCAAGGAAAGAGAAAGAAAGCATCTATTTCAGGATGTAAGCCCTTACGGACAAAATGCAAACACAAGTCAAGACAAACATTTGCCTTGCTGGTGAGTGTGGGCTGAGGAAGACCCTGCTGTAAAACACCCCAACAGTGGGACATGGAGGAAGTTGTGCAAGGCAAAATTATTTAGAATATTTCAGCACATAAAGATACAGCCAGTGGGATTATAAAAAACAATGAAACAACTCGGGTGCTTCATATCTGCTTACTGAAACTCCATATTGGGTTCTTCTACTGCTTCAGTGCTTGCAAATTGGGCTGATCATCTCAGCATTAGATAGCCAGAAATGGCCAGAGTGAAGGGCAAAATAACTGGTCTTGGAAACTTTTCTTTTGTGCGGGGAAAACTGAAGCAGCTGCTGCAAGGCAGCCCTCTCCATCAGGTGTTTCTTCTGAGCCCGTTTCCACAAACTTTGTTGTGGCATGAGGAGATGGGCTGAGAAGATTTCAAGTATTATTAGTCATTGCAAGGAGTGAGTGAAGGCACAGCAGCAGAAGAAATGTGGTCCTAGTGCAGATATCAGTGACTTGTAGGTTAAATGCTGAAACTAAATTAAAATCTCAGCCTCTCTATGCTCAAGAGATCTTGGTTTCCCACTTCACTTCACATGAACTGAGAACAGTGTATCTAAATGATGATGGCCTCTTGCTTTATCATCTGTCCATAATTTTTATATTCCCTTCTTCATATTGCTATTACATCATCATTGTTCACCTTTATTTTAACCTTTGGCTTCCAATCATGGTATTTAGATAGTACTATGAAACAACCAGAAGACTCTAAGCCCAGAGTGATGAAGTAAATAGTAACAATAGGAGCTGGTAAAATAATGCTTTGTGATATGCTCTCTGAGAGCAGAAAGAGATAAATCATCTCCCATCATCAAAATTGACAACTACTCTCACCACAAAACTCTTGACTACTGAGAGAGATGTCACTGCACTCTGCCCTTTGGAGTCTCCATCCCACCCCTCCACAATCCTGCAGCCACAGAAACCAGGAATTTACTAGGATTTTAAAATAACTTAAATTCATCACAGCTGTGGCTTGGAGCTCAAAGCAAATCAGAAGATGTTCAAGGAATTCATTTTTAAAATAATCTCATGTCACTCTTTTTATTTTTTCTAAGAGATTAGTTTGAAGGTGCCCTTGGAATTGTACATGGTCACATATAACCACTGTTTCAAGATTGCTGTGATTTTATATTACCATTAATCAATAAAACACATATTAAGTGCTTCACTGTGCCCTTGCATGATTTATTAGGCCTTCCTTCATTAAAGTTTTTGATCAGAAAAGTAATTAAAGAGTGAACTGTGGCAGCAACACATACATTGCATCAAATATTAAAAGCATGTATCTTAGAACAAAAACAGTAATTAATGCTTGAGCTACCGTGGGTTACACTTGATGTCAAACAATCTGAACTGTTAGAAGCAATAATCCTTGGCTTTCCCACAGATGAACAAAGTGGATATGAAAGTAATGAAGACAAGCATAGTAAGTTTGTTTCCAGCACTACTACTTCAAATAACAGCAAATAACAAGTGAGTTCTGAAATTTGAAGTACTACAAATGTATGTTCTATACATTAGTATATGATTTTAAAGAAAATGTCAGACCTTTCATTAGATTCATTATCAATCATTGAGAATACTCATAACACATCTGGAATTTGGTGTGTTGAACATGGAAAATGATAGTAATGTCTCCATAGATAAAGAAGATTTAGATTCCCTTTGTAGAAGGGAATGAAAGTGCAGATGAGGCAAAGGGGTGTCATTATATTCCTCCATGAGGAAAAAATGGCATCCTGTGATGTTCACTTATGCTTGCTGGAGATTGGTGGAGTCCAAACAGTGGATGTGTGTGCGGCAGTGGGTGGTGCATTTCAGTGGTGTCGGCAGTGACAGTGTTTCACCTCCTCTGCTGCAGTTTTCTATAAGCAGGTCATGCAGGCTCTTGTTCAGCACTGGTGAAAATGCATAGCTCATGGTGGTGGCAATGTTAAAAGATCACGTTTTGTAGCTGAGAATTTGCTCTATCAAACAGTGTGATTGTGCTCTTTGAATCTGTTGTAATTTCCATGGAAATAAATAGAAGATGTTGCTTCCAGAGCAACCTATATACATTCATTGCATATTTGCTTTCCTCTTGGTTATTTCTGAGGAATAAAAAGTCTCATATGTTTGTCATTTTAAGTAGAAGACCAAAAAAGAATAAACAACACATGTCTGTTAAGAGGGAAACACCTAGTTCTTCTTTTAATCTGATATCGTATTGCTAGTTAAAACTTCCTCTTTCCATCATAATCTCTATCATAAACTGGGATTGAGATAGTAAATCATCAAACACTTTATTTCATAAGCTTCATAGACTCCTCAAACCTTGGACCCTGACTGTTTTGAGAAATACCACATTCCTAAACATCGCATTCACACTTGTATTTATCTTATTAAAATGCACAATTTTGAGAAGTAGTCTCCTCTTCATTCCCTGTTAATTACACTCTATCTGCAGCCTTCTGCACCACCATAAAATACTTGGAATGAATTTTCTCAGTGACAGTTTCATATATTGCTCAGATCATCACCCAGATGTGGCCGGCCATGAGCTGATTAGCTTCTTGACCAACAGGACATTTGGAGGAATACATTTCTATAATGGGTTTCATTTTGTGCCAGAGGGAAGGAACGTTTCTATGAGTGGGTGTTTACCATTTTTCATAAAACTGGCTTACAGCACACCATTGCCATCTGACTTACAAAAGACATGTTTGCTTCCATCTGGATGAGTTACTAAGTTGTCTGCCTGCACCTATCATTCACTTCTATCTTTCAACTACACATTATACAACGACTGAGGGAAATCAAAGATGAGCAGGAAGAAATCAAGGGTTCTCATGATCAGTGTATGTTTCTTAGTACCCCTCTGTTCCCAAACAGACCCAGTGAGGTCAGCTGAGCATAGCAACGATCCTCCTCTAAATAAATACTCACTGTAATAGCCTTGCTCTTATCAGCTCATACTTTCCTTTCTTAAATTGGATTCTAACTAGGAAAAAGACTCTTCTTTGTGTCTTATGCAGAAGCCAGAGCACACATATCCTACACATGCCAGAATGACACAACAGGCCTCTCCCACTCTGGGTGTACTAAAAAGAAATAAGGTGTCATTTTGAATAAAGGAAGGATTTCTGTTTAAAATTATTCTGAAATCCACAGATTCATGTCAGTGATATTCCCACAACTGTTAAGATTTTTCCCACTGTGAATTTACAAATATGTATATTCCACATGTACTTGCAGTATCACATGAAAATTTCAACAGGCTGCAAACAGTACCACAGCCCAGTCCAATTCTCATTACAATACAAACAGGCTTTCCTGCAGAATTCTCTAGCAGATTTCTTTGCATTACACTATAGAGTGACAATACTGGGATCTTTTATAATGTTTTGATACTACAGTACAACATGTTTAACTTTTATCATAGAATCATAGAACCATTAAGGCTGGAGAAGACCACTAAAATCAACCAGTCAAAAAATCACTAAAAACAACCATCAACCCATCAGCACTATGTCTACTCAATCATGTCCCATTAAGTTATATGATAGAAGATACACACACAGTTTCAGACAGAAAGATTCACTTTAATCAGCTTAACTCAAATAATCTTCAACCTGAAGCACAGTAGATGCACTATATGTGCTTTTCAGGCTAACCAGAGTTTGATATAGGCTCAGGGCTCCCTGATTTTGCATATTCTAGGAGTTGCTATAAAGCATGACTTGGATAAAAAGACATTATCTGTAGGGAAAAAAAAGAGAGAGATAGAGAAAAAAGCTTTCTGCCTACAAAACAGACCATCCTTTCACACAAGAAAAGATAATTTAAGGACAGCTCAAGCTTTTATCTGCAATAAAGACTGAAACAGCAAGCTGCTATGAGAAATTAACTCTGATAAGTAGGCAGACACACTTCTACCTGACCCACAGCACTTTCACTTGTTTCACCTTCCCTATTACTTGCTGAGACACTAACCTCCTTGTTCTGCGTTATCAGCTCCCAACCTTGGGCTGAGCTTTCAGGCTCTCATGCTGTTTGAACACCATTGGCGTCATACTTCAAAAAGTTGCCTCCTGTTATCTCAGACGCTTTGTGAAAGTCTAATTGCAGATGCTTTTCCCAAGTGGGCACTGGCAAGTGAATGCTTCGTTTTATCATGTGCCAGCTTAGCAATAGCAAGCACTCACTACACAGCTCACAGACCTGCTTGCTATATCTCACAGCACGTTTCCAGAGTGCCTTAGCTTAGAAGCTAAGCTGGAGTCTGCTTTAGGTTAAATTCAAGCATTTGTGGCTTTATTGCAATGTCTGTTTCGCCTTTACTGCAGTTCAAGGCATGGGCATTCATAGCAAAAGCATTTTCCACTTGAAAGAAATTCCTAATGCTGAAAATTTAATGCTGTTTTCAGGATTTGGCAACAAAATCTCAAGCTTCAGATGGGAAGAAGAATTACATTATATGGAAAAATGTTGTCACCTAAAGAGAAAATCCCACTCTTTTCAGATTGTAGGAGATAGTGCCATGATAGTCTCCCCAGAAGAACTTCTCCCCAGAAGCTTATCTCCATGGGAGCATTTTCCTCACAAAGTTGTTTTAACTGAGTGGTGTTTTGACCTAGATTTTTTTAATCTTTGTTGGTACCTAAGCTGACCATACAAGGGTTGGGCACTCAAAAACACTAGGTGACTTCTTCTGTTGTCTCAAATAAAAGTATCCAACTTGCTAATAGAAAAACACAAGTGGAATGTGGCTTGCATTTCTAATTACATTTTTCTAATTACTGCAGCTGAAGCTGTTTGGCTGGTGAAATAAACAGGAATTTTAAGAGCCATTTATTATTAAGAGTAGTTGGAGAGAGAGCTCTTAAAAAGAAAGAAGCTGTTGATTGATAGCCATTGCCTTCAGATAACTGCATGTAAGTTCATTTTTTTCCACATAGAATTTGCTGGAGAGGTTTTAAACTACTGTACACTGACAATGATAACTCCAAATCTATAAATCTATGGGAGTGCCTACTTGCACTCTCTCTAAAACACATCCTATCTCCAGGATGCCCAATTAACTGTGCAGCTGAAGATCTATGGATCTCAAGGATCTCCCATACCCTTCCCTCAGCAAGAAGTGAAGAGCTGTCATTGTACTGTAAATGCATATCTATCAGGCTAATTCTTTGTCTTTGAAGGCAGGCAGCTCAGAACTATAGTAGCCTCCCTGCTTTTCATAGTTATTTATGTAGCAGTCTGGCCCTCAGATTGCATCAGGATGGCAGAGCAAATGTCTGTACTCTTCTTTACCTCTGCTACAAAATATTGTTTGTTCACCAAGACTTCAGTCAGCCTTCAGTCACCAACAGAAGACTCAAAGGTTCATTTAAAAACAACAAAAAAGTCTGATTTTTTACGGTGTGGTTATTGGCAGGAGAAAGAAGATACTATAGATTTAACCCACATACTAAACATTGATATTTCAGACTTCAAAGAGTTCTTCCTTCTATACTGGGCAATTTTTGTGCTGAGAAGCCTTAGATGGATTACTTATGTCTTTCCTTTAGCTCCCACATCCTAGTATACTACAGAAAGAAAAAAAATGCGCCATTTTTCTTTGCTGTTGTTGTATGGTTTGTTTTTGTTTTGTTTTTTTTGAAAGGACAGATAAAATAATCTCCAAGAGTAGCATTTTCTCACATGCTGAATCATCCTTAAGCATTTGTACTGCAAACATGACAAAAAACAGATGTCCTACTTTTCAGATCATTGTTCCTCCCTCCTCTCCTCATGAATCAATGAAGGCAAAAGGCAAATGTTTCTGAGTAGTGCCTGTATACTTGAACCTGTATTGAACCCATTCACTTTACCATGATGGAATGAAGATTGATGTACACTTTTGTTTCTCAAATGTAAGTGCCAGCATTCATCCTGATGAATGTTGCCAAGACTCAAGCAAGTTTGTTTCTAGCAAACCATTTTATTATCCATTTCTCATAACAAGAATACAAAGCATGAAAACAAAGCCTAGCAGACAAAAGTGAGCATAATAGGAAGACCCATTAGACTAGAATTAAACCCAGAAACCCGGAATAGCTTCCAAAGCCAAACATAACTTATTTGACCCTAGACCAAGCAGTAACACTGTTTGATAGAGCAAATTCTCAGCTACAAAACATTTTTAACATTTTTAACATTGTCACCACCATGAGCTATGCATTTTTGCCAGTGTTGAACAAGAGCCTGTATGGTCTGCTTATAAAAATCTACAGCAGAGATTTCAGCAGTGCTGAAATGCACCACCCACTGCCTCACAGTGTTCACATTCTCTGCTTGGACTCCACCAAGCAAGCATCAATGAATGTCACTGGATGCCATTTTTTCCTCATGGAGGAATATAATGACACTCCTTTTCCTCATCTGCATTTCCATATCAGACACCATTGTGTCAGACTGCCACTCTGCTCCCATCTGTCACATGACAACAAAATGTAATGAGATATTGGTGGGAGGGTTAAACCTCTAGTGTCATATCACCAACATCCACCTCTGACATTGTGAGCCAGCATCATGCACTTTCAGAGCAGCTCTCTTATACATAATTGTACATAATGCTATCACACATTTTTCACAATTATTTGGAGGACAAAGCATGAATGAAAGGCGTCACTAAAGAGGACATGTTCTCAGCTGCAGGAATAGAAGCGTGGTCAATTTTATAGATATATCTCCACCACAGCAAGAGATTTGGCCTGTAAGAACTGCCCTTTCTCTTCTCTGTTAATTTCTGAGGCTGATAACACCAAAAAGACACTTGTGTATTTTGCAGACCCAGTAGTTTGACCAGAATACTTTCTCTTCTTTCTGGTTCTCTGGTCATGAGCAGAGTATGGTGATCACATTTCTTTTCAGATTTACTGACTTCTTTCTTATGGAGAAAAAACAGTAGAGTAAGAGGGCTATAAGGAAGACTAAGACCTTTTGCCACAAGGCATTTTAAATCTGCATAAGATGAGCACACGAATACAGAGTTCTGATGCCTGAAAGCAATTTAGCAGTGTGACAGCCACATGGAATAACAAGCAAGGACACTCCTCCTCCTTCTCAGCCTACCCTACACTTCTGCAGCCCTGCATACACCCATCTCACACCAGCTGCTCCTCAGGGGACTGCAATCCCAAATTAAAAAATGGAAAAAAACAATTGTCTTTCATGTTATCATCACAATTTGGTCTATTGTATAACAGCAGAAAGGAAGGACAAGTCTGGTGAAATTGAGAACTGATCCCAAGCTTGCTCCTCATAATATTTTTATTGTATGCTTCCTTTTAAATTCCTTCCATTCAGTTTGGAAGAATTTGTGCCACATAAAATAATGCTTTGTTTCTAAGTGTAGTTATTGTTTCAATTATTGTTTCATAGTTGTACAGGAGGATATAGCCTTCTTCCTACTACTGCCTTTGACTGAGTTTGTATTACTACAAAATTCCAATGTAAATGTAAAGTATCAAAGTAATTGGCCAGCTGTTCTTTCTGCTCATTTTTACTCAAACCTTAGGGACAAATACTGCATATCTAAAGCTCATCCAAATAATTAACTTCAGTTCCTTTTGCTGGGTAATTGTAATAGGTATTTCAAATTTTCTTTAAAATCCCAGACTCAGACAACTATTTTCAAAGATTGTAACATCTCTTCACATTCAGTGTTCAGGAAATCTGTATTTTCTCTGAGTGTTTTACTGAAGATATATGCCATAAAGGAGGAAAGGAATCCTTACAGGTCTATCTGTTAGGTGCTTATGGTGTTAAGTGCTAAAGTAGCAGGAAAATGGGAAAAATAAATATTTTCCTTGCTTTTTTTCTTTGTTTTTACCTCTACAGTTTTTACAGTTCCTCATAAATTAATTTCTTTGGCTTTGCCCATTCACCTTTTTTATAAATGCACTATAGCTACTATAACTAGAGCTACTTTTACAACTCACCAAAGAGCAATGCAAACACAGATTAAGAATAAAAGTTCCCAATGAAGTGGAGCATCAAGAGTTTCTCATGCAAGCTACTGCCAAAAGTAATTCTGAGGCTCTTTTGTCAGCAAATGCTTCACAGCGTGATAAAATGAAATCATTTAAGGCAGGCAGTCACAGACTGTAAAGGATATCACATATAACACAATGACATTTAAAGAGGCTTCAGAAGTTCTGTAAGTGCAACCTGTATCTGAGTCAAAGCATTATGTCTCAAACTTACAGCTGTACGTTTTAAAATTTTGCTTCAGTGTGACATTAACTCCCTTTGGCATCTTTTGAAATCATAAATCCACAAAAATCAAAAGTTTAAATATTGCCAAGATAAATACAAATGTAGAGATGTGCCTGGAGTGACTCTTAAGGTCCCATTTCCTTTTAGAAACTCCAACATCAAGTTGAAGAGAGGCTGGAATGATTTTTCTGGAGAGATAACTCAATGTTGAATACTGCCAGAAATAAAACAGTAGAAATCAGAAATACAGGTCACTATTTATTACTTTGCTTAGCTCATTGTAGGTAATTCTCAGACCCCATTCATCTCAGCTACATCATATTAATTGGATGCAGGTGGTCTGCACAAAACAACAGAGAAAAGAATGAAAAGCCTAAGGAGGGTTTCTTCATATTGTGTTCTAGGTTCTGAACTACAGCAGCTTCTCCACTGAAATGCCAGGCTCTCTTTTTGTTTGTTTTTTATGGTTTTGTTTGTTTGTTTGTTTGTGTGTGTATGTGTGTGTGTTATTTTCCTTCAAAAGAAAGGTTTTTTCTTCAAAAGAAATTGAGACTTCTATAGAAAATATCTTAATAAAAAGAAGGAACTCAAAAGGCTCAAAGGCTCTTTCTGGATTTCCTGTAGAAAAAAAATTACCTTCTTATTAGTCTGTAAAATACCTCATAAACTTTTCATGCTATATTGACAACTAATAACAGTAATAACAATACACTGATAAGGCTGATTTTAACATACCTTAAACAGTTTACAGCTTCATCTATGTGCCAGCATAATCAAGACACACCTAACAGATTTGTATCATGTCATTAAAAATTATTGATGTTAAATGTAGAACAAACAGAACTGAGCCTAACTGTAAGTTGAAAGGTCTAAGCTCTAGAAGGAGATACAGAGTTTTCTCTTTTATGGATCCAATCTCCACAGTATTAAAAAGGATGGGAAAGAGCACAGAAGAACATATCTGCACATCCATATATAAATGCATGTATACTTTCTGCTGAACATGAGAACTGAATTAAGAGCAAAAGAACTGTGAGTGAGAGTGAGAGTGAGTGAGAGTATCTTAACTTGGAGATCACCAGAAGCCACCTGGACATGGGCCTGATTTTCTGCTCTGAGTGTTGCTGCTGGGGCAAGGGTTGGACCTGATGGACCCAGAAGTCCTTTCCCATCTCGGTCATGATGTGAATTCTAGACCTAGAAACAAGAAGTCAACAACCAAATGAAAGCGTAATTTAAATAAATAAATTGGTATTACAGTGGTATTACTGATTCAGGAGAATTAAGAAAAGGAGAAGGATATGGAGAAGTGGAAAGGGAAAGGAGGACAGGGGAGGAGAAGGGGAAGAGGAAGGGAGAAGGGAAAAGGAAATGAAAATGAAAATGAAAATGAAAATGAAAATGAAAATAATAAAAATGGAAATGGAAATTTCAGGCCTTAGGTCTTAATCATCAAAACCAAGGAATAAAAAGCTATTCTAGATGAGCAAATCTGTTTCTTTTCTACTTTAAGTAACAACCTCTTGTAATGACTTTCCGAACTGAAAAATTAGGTGTTATGAATTGTAAAAGTTTACCTCAGTAGTCTAAGTGGATCTGTCTTTCATGAAACTACCAAGCATCCACACATCTCTTTTTCAGCCTTAAATTCCTCATGTCTCTAACATTTATTGACAAAATGTGTAATGAGATAGTACGCTGGCAGTTAATATTTGATGGCAGGCTTTAATTTTAACAGTCTTTCAACCCAGTAGCTGTGTAGCTCTGCTCTAGATTTAGGCACTTAAATTTAGATAATCAAATGTAATTGCGGTAGATGCTTTCAATTTGAAGGCTGCTCAGCTGTGGAGTCAAACATTAGTACCACTGAGAGAATCTGGACCATGTTTAAGCTGTGGGTGGCTGCTCACTGAGTGGCTGACACTTATTCAAAATTCAGCAATATCTGTGTTGGCAAATCTTGGTTAAAGAGATATTTATCTCCTAGTACAAGCTCTACTTATCTTAGCAACAAATCTGGAAACATTTAGAAGTTTACAAATTGGAAATGAAAGCTAATTTATAACTCCTGTGCTTGATACAGGTTATTTTATATAAAACATTCGACAGCTTTAAAGACTAATTTATTTTTCACTGAACTTTTCTCTCCAAGTCTTGAAAATAATTAGTGGGACCTGAAATGCTTATTTTTAAATTTCTAATTTATTCAAAAACAATCATTTGAGAATCTTACAAATACTGAGAGAACTCGATTACAATCAGTTTCTTTTAGATCTCTGTGCTGATTGATTTGAAACCACAGAATCATAGAATCACAAGGTTGGAAAGGACCTACAAGACCACCTAGTCCAACTGTCCTCCCATTACCATTGCTACCACAAGGTACTAAACCATATCTCAAAAGCAGTATTTCAGTTCTCTCCTGTCCAAATACTCCATCACTGGCCAGCCTCACTGATTCAACTTCATCTTAGAGCTGCCAACATCCGTGATGAACTTTTCTCCCAGAGAACTGACTCTTGGTTCTGGATATATAGCTCATAAAAGTAATCTACAGAGGAACGAAAGTTTAAGGCAATCAAACTGCAGCCTCTGTGAGACATCATGGAATTACTTTTGATTTGAGGAGTCTAAATCTCTTATTTATTTATTTATTTATTTATTGTTTGTTTGTTTGTTTGTTTGTTCGTTTGTAAAAATGTGAATTTTTTCTTGAAAAAATGTCAGTGCTTCTAAATTTGCATTATTTTGGCAGCACCATGAAATATATGTCAACAGTAATAGAAGCAATATGTGTAGTCCAAGAGTAAATGACAACAGTAGCTAATTAGCTTTCCAAGTCAGTGCAACTTTTTTACACTGGCAATGGAAAAATAACCAAGGACACAGCTACAGCTATCGCAGCTATAAGTTGTAATATAGCTACATGTTGTACTGAGACTTTAAGTAGCATCACAGTAAACAAAAATGCACAAACATGTCCAACATTCACACTTGGTTGCTTACTCCTTGGCCTATACTCATTCTAGCTCTGGAAGTTGCCAGGAGCACACGTACATGCAGAACATCAGACAGATTTAGACAGAGAGTGAAAGAGACCACTCTCATCAGCAGCATATGGGCTACACAGCTAGGTGTGGAATTAGGCAGCAAGCTCACACATCTCTCACAGCTACAGTGTGCTTCAGTCTTTAGTCAGATTTAGTGGGTTTACTGACCTCCAGATGCACAAAGCCTCTGTTGGCCACACTTAATTAGACAGGCTTGTAGATATTTGGCCTCAGTAGAATGTCATGAAGACACAGAATAAATTCCAAAGATAGACCCAACAATAGCCTTTCTCACACCGGAGCTAAGGAGGTTGTGGATGCCCCATTCCTGGAGGTACTCAAGGCAAGGCTGGATGTGGCTCTGGGCAGCCTGGTCTGGTGGTTGGCAACCCTGCACATAGCAGGGGGGTTGAAACTACATGATCATTACGGTCCCTTTCAACCCAGGCCATTCTATGATTCTATGACTCAATGATTCTGTGATTCATTTTATTCACATACAAAGGTCACATGTCTCGCTGCACATTGCATAAAAGCATCATGAAGAAAAAGCACAGGTCCAACTGGTGGCCCAGGAGCAGCACTTAGTTATTATGGTAACCCCTTGAGATGTACCTGGAAGTTCTGGCACATTTTTAACTGTTTCTTAAGCACAGATCAAGAGCCTACAACAAGGACAATGCTACAGCTCTCTGCAGAGGCTCTTCCACTGATGTGCATTGCATACAAAATTGAGGAGAGGGAGTGGTACGAATCTTTGTCCCTAAGGCCCTGCCCAAAACTGACACAGAAGTTGTTTAAAGGCACAAACTCTGAAGACTCGGGAGCTTACGTCAATGAGAAGGACATGGATAACAAAATTCACATAGATGTCATGGCTATAATATCTGCCTGTTCCTCTGGAAGCTGGGTAATTTTCTCAGCACAGAAATACCAAGCTTTCAGCCTCCATTCACTGCAACTTTATGATCTGTTGATTCATAAACCTGCCACTACAGCTTACTTCCATAAACTCAGGCTGAAATTGCTTTAGTGCAATCATGTCTGGTCTATTAACTCACAAATTGTCTTGATCTTTTGAAGATGGCAGCAGCTGCATGTCCTCAACACAGAACAGCAAAATATAAAAACAATCCTTTCTGTTCTTGCACACAGTATCTGTTAACTTGCTGCATCAAATACAAACTCTGCAGCAGAAAGAAGGAAAACTGTGTTCAGTCTGTTTGGTAAATAAACCCAGAGCTCGGAGAACGGCTATGCCACAGGGGCAGGTTTATGAGTCAACAGATCATAATGTTTCAGTGAACAGAGATGCCAAGCTTGATGATTATCTGATGA
Organism: Coturnix japonica; assembly: GCF_054131305.1. Taxonomy (NCBI): domain Eukaryota; kingdom Metazoa; phylum Chordata; class Aves; order Galliformes; family Phasianidae; genus Coturnix; species Coturnix japonica. The sequence goes on from NC_140663.1 coordinate 112,402,058, forward strand.
GAAAATTGCTTATGGAGAGAGAATTTAAATCTGCTTTAAGTGAATGTTTAAGCAAGGAAGTTTTAATTTCATTTTCCGTAAATGCCCATGACAGAGAAATAAATCAAAAAATAAGTAAGTGTATCTACAGGAAAGGAAAACAAAAAAGATTACAAGACTTTTTTGTTTGTTTGTTTCCCTGGAATTACAAATTAAGAACCAGAAGATCTCTCGGTACATACTTTTATCAGTTTATTTCCTTCAGTACCTACCCATGACCTACTTGAAGGCACGCAGTAGGAAAATATTAAAAAAAAAAAAAAAAAAAAAGGAGTTTACATACACCTACACAGTCTATTCAGATACCGTAACAGAAGAAATCAAACTATAATTTTCTTTCTGTATTTTCTAAATGCAACTTTGCTATTCACAATAGGAAACGAAGAGCGAGAGAGAATACTGACGATCACAAGGTGGAAAATGAGATGCAAAGATTCACCACTGATAATACATGAATACTGGGAAAAATTTTAAATGTTTTTCTCTGTTGCAATTCACAGAAGAAAAACAAAAGTGGCCCAGCGTCTCTCCTGGAGACTGCCTGTTGTCAGGTGCTCTGTTACTTACTCATGTAACTTGTTTCCTTTGTATGTCATGTGTAAAGAGAAATAAATCATTCTTCTTGCTCCACAGGCTTGCAAATATTTTTGCCATCAGATCAGCACCGGGGAGACATACAAGGTTTTCTCTTGTGACCATATTCACTTTTCATCCTTCTTTCTGCCGCAAGGCAGCTAGTTGAAGCCAGGTTGCTCTTCTCTCCCAGAAGGCAGCACACCAAAACCTCATGATTTCATGTCCAATCCTCAAGCACTAAGGTGGCTCGGAGTCTGCAGCACTGCCATCCAGTAGACCAGACAGGAACCTTACTGAATTGAGAAATTCACAGAATTACTGAGGTTGCAGACGACCACAAGGATCATCTAGTCCAGCCATTAACCCATCACACCGTGCCCACTAACCATGTCCCTCACTGACACATCTACATGGCTCCTGAACACATGCAGAAATGGTGACTCCCCTGTCTCCCAGGGCAATCAGTTCCAATGTCTCATCACACTTCTGGAGAAGAAATGTTTCCTAGTATCTAACCTGAACCTTCCCAGGAGCAATTTGAGGCCATTCTTTCTCATCCTATCACTGTTACCTGGAAGAAGAGGATGACACCCACCTGACCACAGCCTCCTTTCAGGCAATGGTAGAGAGCGATAAGGTCTCCCCTGAGCCTCCCTTTCTCTAGACTGAACAATCCCAGTTCCTTTAGCCATCCCCCTCCCCTCTGGGCTTATGCTGCAGACCCCTCACCTGTTTTGTTGACCTTCTCTGGATGTGCTCCAAGGCCTTAATATCTTTAGTGTTCTTAGGGGCTGAAAACTGAAAACATTATTCTAAGTGCGGCCTCATCAGAGCTGAGAGCAGAGGGATGATTGCCTCCCTGCCTCTGCTTTCAGCAGTATTTTTGGGCACACTGCTAGTTTGTGTTCAGCCAGCTGCTATCAACTAACACATCAGGCTCAGCTTTCCGGGCACTGTGAAGACACACAAGAGTCTGCAGACACGAGCAGAAGGACAAAGCTCAAAACATAAATACAGAACAAAACTCACCAAGTCATCTTTGTCCAGCAAGCAGGCTAGGAATTTCAGACTGTAAGAAATGACAAAACTGTTTTCTTGTAAACAGACTTTACAAAGCTCCAGATTGGCATTAAAAGGTTAAGGCACATCATTTCATGGACCTTCCTGTATGACTTTTAAGAATTACGTGACCCACTTGCACCTTTTCAAAAATGGGAACTCTGACCTGTCACAAGTTTACTCTTTCATTTCTCCATGGTCACTGTTCTGTTTTTTTCTCAACTGAGAATCTGATAGAGGGGTCTAGCATCAACAAGGCAGAAGAGAGAAACAGTGAAACAGCCAACATAAGGAATCTCTTGTCATTACAAAAATAATAATAATAATAATAATAATAATAATAATAATAATAATAATAATAATAATAATAATAATAATAAAAGCTTTATTTTTTTCTTCTTTACTCAGACTTTCTTCTCCCTCAATTCTTTTGCTAAAGATGAAGCCTGTGATAATGAATATCCAGAGTGATTCTTCTCAGCGCTCTCTAAGGCTTCCACAGCATCCCCCAGATGCTGATTTCTGACTGTATTTATTAACTGCCTTCAAAGAATCTCCACAAACCTCCCTTCTCAGCAGGATCTAAGGACTTTTATACAGCTTCTACAGTGAACCAATGAAATCTATTCAGGACTATCTTCAATAGTTTGTGCAGGCGGTTTGGTTCACAAATTTCTTCAACAGTTTTGAAACTTAAGCAGTAACTTTGGTTTTATTCAGCATGAACTCATAATTAGTTCTCTCCTGGTTTTTTGCCTCTCATTTTCAGGCAGAAAAAAAAAAGTCACTCTTTATTCTAATTTAAGAGCCAGATTCTTCCAGATCACCCGGAAGAGTCACACTGAATCTGGATGAGTCTGCCTTGGCTCAAAAGAATTCCCAGTTTTTCTTTCATCACCTTCTAAACTTTGCGCTGTACTCTTGATTGCTTAAATCTGAATATCAACTGATTAACATCATTGTGTCAAGGGTCAGTTCCCAGTTAATCAACCATATCCTAAGCTTCCACATGGCACCCTCAAACTTTTCCAGCTAGTCAGAGTTGCGGGACATAACTCAGACATTCATCCCTACAAAGGAGAGCATCTTTTTGTTCCAATAAATCTGCTTACCCAAGTGTGGAAACCAAACATTACATTTATCTCAGGTAACATTTGTTCATGTGAATATTAGATGGGTATTAGACCAAAGTGCCTGGCTACAGAAACAGGGCTGCCATTTGACTTGCGATGGGAAAGAACAATGCTAGGAAATTTACATGATGGCCATGTATATAGTGCAGCAAAGCTCTTGGAATAAAAGATTTTGAAGAATCAGTCATCCTTGTTTCAAGACACATTGATGGAAAAGGATTTTACTTAAAGATGCTCATGTTTGATATTGTTTTTATGGTTCTCATGGGAAGCAGCATTTTGCCTCATGCAAGGAACTTAAAGAGACAACCAAGACCAGAGTGCTTCAGGCTGAATTCCCCTCATTCCTCCCACCTCCTCTGAATAAATGAACTTCCCTACAGTCTGACAGAGTGGAGAGATTAATTCAGAATATGTGTGCACAGTACACCTGGCAGACCCGATAAAGCTTGGCTCAAAGAACTAAGATGAAACAAAGGCATAAATAAAACAGGAGAAGGATTTACAAAAGGACAAAATATGGGCAGCCATTTAGAGGTGACAGTAATTATTTAAGTAAATGTCAAAACTCTTCAAAGAAGCCGGGGGAAATATATTCATGAATATTTAAGGCTGGAACGTGAGCACATTGATTTGCCATTTGCGAGGTTATGTTTCCTTCTTATCTCCTCTCTGATAGCTACAGTAATGGGCATTAAAATCTGTTCCTGAACAAATGCAAAGAAACAACACAATGTTTGAAGACCTGTTGATTCCTAGATGTATTGAAATCAGTGGTCCTTAAATTCACTTAGAGCCCATTTCCTGAGCCTACACATGTTGATGAAAACAAGCAAACAGCAGAATCAGATCACTGTAAGCAGATCACTGTAAACATGCAGAGACACTTTTCCTGCAATAGCCAGTATTTCCTGAGCACAGTGAGACAACAGAAGTTCACCAGATCTTTCAGCTTCAACCCAGCTTTCACCATCACAGGCAAAGGAAATGACAGATTATCATAAGAAAAGTGACAGCACCCAGCCAAGCATGAGAGAAAATTTGGCACTGCTCTGCCACATACTTTCATCCACTGTGAAATGCCAACTGGGCACCTACTACCCAGCTACCACTGTTTGACCCCAAACATGGGCATGCATTAACACACAATAAGCAGCTGCAACAAAAACTTTGCAGACTGATCAGTGTCACCAAAGATCTGCGTTAACTATCAAGACTGACAGAAGAAACTTATACAATTAAGTGACAGCAGATAAAATGGTAAGTGAAATTCAGTATATTGAATTCTGTATTCAAGAGATGCATGTGGGGAAGGGAGGAAGGCAGGGTGGAAGGATGCAATTATGGAAGGATGGAAGGGATGAATGGAGGAAGGGAGGAAGGGAGGAGGGTCACATTAGGATGCCTGTTTGTATGTACATGGTTTCCTTGGTGCACAGTCCTGGTCCTCCATCACCTAAAAAAACATCACCTAAAGGGATGGGGTTTTTATGAGAAGACTGTTCAAAAATAAGCAATAGTTTCGACATGAAGAAAGATATTGTAAGTTAAATTTCTTCAGCATAGTAATGGGGTGGCTGAGTGGAATATGCACAGTCATGACATGAAAAGAGTAAATGATTAATCTTCACACAAATGGTAGCTCAGATGAGGAGGCTTTCATTATAAAAACTGAGAAGTCTAAAATTTTAAAGAGACTCAAGGGGATAGGAAAGAACAAGATGAATCCGTACTGGAAGAGATCCTTTGAGGTAAATAAAACATAAATCACATTATGTACAGAGATTTCCTGAGCAAGGAAAGGTCCAAAGTCAGAAGAATAAGGTGCAAAGTATTGCATGAACTGATTTTCTTACATCTGAATAAATTCAGTGACTTTTTGCTCAGTATTTTACACAAAATGCAGCAACTACCAAAGTTACAGAGTTTAACACTGCACAGTAGAATTATCTTGTATTTGTTTTTTCTACCCATTAGTTTAGTTTGTATTTAATTAAAAAACAAGACCGCTCTTCCTGGATCTGGACAATCTCAAGAAGAAAAAGGGTAAAGTATCTTATATCACAGCCAAAATAATCACTGAGGCCATCTTTGATTCTCAATGATTCTCAATATTCTCTTATCTTTATTGAGGGCCAGCAGTGTCATGGGTCCATGGTTAGAAGAGAATTTTGCCTCACTCTTTCTTGTCAAATTCTGCCAAGCACATACCTATCTTCAATCAAGAGATAATCTTTAAACCCAGTTTTAGACTGATCTATACTGCAGACATCTTCTAAAATATGATGTAGACCATGCTGACCACAGAAGTATCCAGCTAGTTTCATTTAGTACAGTGATTTGTGTCAATTGCCACTTGTATCTAGGTAAAAATTAGGCATTGAACTAGCACTCACTTGACATAGCTTTTATGTTCCTGGTAAATGCTAAACAGCAGGACATAGCTTCTTGCAGTTATCTGGAAGGTCTCTTTGTTTTCACATCTGACTAATCTGGGTTTGATACCAAGGGAAATCATTTAAGTTGTTCTATGTTGGAAGAAGAGAGTGACTTTTAAATAAATATAAATGGTATAATTTAGCATAACGACAATTCATTATCATTCAATCTTAAAACCTACAACACAGGAGACTCTGAAGAATATTTCACTCTGAAAAACAGTAAGATGTGTTTGTTCTAAACCATCACCAGAACTGAAGGAAAACGTGGTTAAATAGCACCTGTAAATGTGATGTTAGCTTAGGATGTTACTAACTCTGATCACATCAAATAAAAAATTTCACATTTATATAATTTGATACAGGAATTCTGCTATGGAGGGAGAAAGAATAGTACAAGGCATCACAGGTAATGGACATTAAAATATTTGTTTATATAATTTATTTGCTCTTTTGTCATGAGCTACATCCCAGTGGCACAAAAGGAACTAAGCACAAGAAGGACAGTTCTGTAAGTGTCAGCAACCATTAAGTACAAAAGGGATCACTGAACATCTGCTACACTAATTTTTTATTGATAAAACACTCTACCAGCTCATGTTAATCTATAAAATTTCATACTTCTTAGCTTCTAAAATTTGTCATTATGAGGAGGAAGCGTTATATCACGGTAACAGACTAGTTAAAAACAGAAGAATAGGAACAGTCTGATTACAGAAGAAAGAAGCCAGTAATTTTGAGAAGAAAATATTTTGGTTTTCAAAAAGTCCAGGTTTACAACTGAGATGGTAAATGCTTTTGGGAATGAGAAGCAAGTCTAGCTCCCATCCATTACAGAAGGACCAGAAGTCCAACTGCCAGCTCTGTGCATGACAACATCTGCTGCTTCCACCTCCAGGATAATTCAGAATGCTTTGTGGCATTCTGGGAAGATCAAGCAGAAGGTGGATTATTCCAATGATGTTGGCTAAATGGTGGCTTTGATCTCAAATATCTATAGTCCTCGGTTTTTCCAACTACTGGTCTTTTAAATTTCCAGAAAAGAGAAATCCATTAAGTTCATTGCCAGATGACTTACTTTAGTATGTATGGAAATTCTGCCTAATCTCTTTGAGACAAGAACACTATTTATGTTTTTAAGCTACTGTGAAGTCTATTCCCTTACTTTATCGTATGAAATTGTTATCTCAGGGCCAGTTGTACCTCTGCCTATTTCACATTCTACTGTTCAATCTGCAAATTTCCAAGTATAATCTTCAGTTACCATGGGGAAAATATAAGAAAATTTGTGCTAGTCCCCTCACCTCCTAGTCCAGCATAAAGGGCTCCATGTCAGTATGACATCATTATCTGGAATCACAGAAAATCACTGAATTCCTGCCTTGTGCATCTGGGCTCTTCTACAATTAGAAGATAAACTTTATTCTTAAAAGTAGGAAAGGACTTTATTCACAAACTTGAAATGAAGTGTGCACATGCTAAGAACAATCCCCAGAGAAACTGGAGCTCCCAGGATACAAGTTTCCACGAAGGCACCATGACCATTAGAGGCTTCCTTAGTCTTAGAGGTTCTTCTGTGTTTCTGATTCTCTACCAGCAAAGTTTTGATCCACAACTGCAGGAAATTTTCTGCACATTTAGAGCCAAACTGAGCTGAAGCAGTGTCCATGTTCCCATCCAAGGTCTCTCATGCCTCATATTAACAGCTGTTATTGTATGTCTATCTAAGTGCATTTGTGTTTTATACTTAGAACTCGCCCTTTTTGATCCAGGAAACAAATTGCTGCTACCTTGTCTTCCTAGCTATGCAGTGCAGCCTCAGGCACATTCTTCATATATGTGTATTGATGTGGATATTTTTTCCATGTTATTTATACTCATTAAAAGTTCAGATGCGTTACTAATATTCTGCATGTATGGTAAAAGATCCTTTCTCCACAGTACACATAAGGATCAGAAATTCAAAATTATTTCTATATGCCATTGTAAACGTTCAAGCAAATGTAGTCGTTTAACAGCCTATTGGATGGGCTTACTAAAATTAGAGCATTAACTATGCCATAATACTTCCTTTTACATTCTTAATGCAGTGCAGGATTAGGATTCTCCATGATGAAAAGTGGCAATTCCTCCTATCAATGTTTAGAGTAATAGCACTGTCATCAAGTTTGAAAGGAATTTAATTCTTTGGATGTGTGAGATTACCATTTCTTTCACTCAGCTGTCTCATGCTGTATAGTCACCTCTGAAGAACACATCCAGCTTCATTTGATCAGAACCTGTGACTTTTCCTCTGTGTATAGAGCAATGCTCCAAGTCATCCAGTGCAATTGTCCCCAGCAGCAATTGGTCCAAGGAAACACTAACACCAGCTACCATCGTTCTTAGTGCTAACTAGGATTCTAGTGCTCCCTTTTACGCTTCAACTATCTCTTCCAAATGGCAAATTTTTGATAACTTCCTTGTTCCACAGAATGCATTACTGCCTTTTAAAAGAACCATTTTACATCAATATGCATGTACATATTTATTTTGCTTCTCTCTCAAAAACTGAAACTTGGTACTCTATTAAGATTCAAAATATCTGTGTTTAAAATCATGTTCACTCATTACCATTTAGTGAGCTTTTCTACACTCCAATCTATGTATTGATTCCATCAGTTCCTAGATCATTTCTCACTTCCACAATTTGTCTCTTGTTTTTCATAATAGCAATTAGAAGTGTATAAATCAGGCTCTCTCTAAAACAGGAATACACTAAATCTTCTTTTTTCTTTATCATATCAGAAGAAAGTCCCTTCTACACTGCAACTGCCATAGCAAGATGTCTTATGATGGCAGAGTGACATCATGAGTGGTACAAGCATATCAAAATATGGTGCATTTTAATAAAGTAATGACATGGGTACAGATAGGCTGACCCCATACACTGTGCAAGAAGCAAGGGCAACAGGCAGGTGATGATCATTTATATTACATTAAGTTTAAGGTTATTTAACATAGAAACAGATTTACAAAAATGCAAGTACAGCTTAACAAATGGTTACACAGTTGTTCAGAAAAAGGCAATACTATTTTTTCTGAGAACAGTATAACATAGAAGGATGTGTGGTTGTTGGCAACTGTGGCTCTTGTTATGGGACTAACTTGTCTTTCAGTAGCAAAAATAGTTGCAAGGGAAAGATGTTAAATTGTAGAAACAGATGCTGTACTCAATAATGGAATTAAAAGAGATTACAAGTGTGTGTTTAATTCAAATCTGGAGTAACAGTCAGAATACTGTTATCTGTCCCCAGTGCTCATCTTGCTATCTGAGATGTGTGAAGTCACAAGCAGAACTGAGGAAGCAAGAAATGTTTTCACTATAGTTTAGGTTTGTACATTCTGCACTGTGTCTTCTGAGCACCATCCAAGGTCTTAGTAGGGGATGAATGAGGATACATCCTCAGAAGCTCTACATTTGGCAAACTGCTTGGAAAGCTAAGTTTACACAATCGAAGCAGCCTGAAGCATAGTAGCAGATGGCATTACAGACAGATGCTAAGAAAAAAAAAGTGTTATTTTCTGCAAACATACACAAGCACTGAATGCTGCTTAGATGAAAAGGTTACTACATCATGCACTAGTTGCTTGTTGCTTTTTCAAGAACAAGAAGCACAAGTTTAAACTTTTTTCCTTGACAAATGGCTAAGATAAAATAAAGCTATGTTTTAATTTATGCACTAAAAGAAACAGTAGGACAACAAAAATGAACAACTTGGTTTTGATTTGTCTCTTTTCTCTCTCCCTCTCCTTTTTAAGCTTAGAATATTGTACTGGGGAGAACCACTGGCACCCTGAATTTAACAGTACTAGTTAATGTCATTTTAAGGCTGCCAAATATGTGAACAGAAACAGGCTAGACTTCTAATGTTGTAGAATATTTCCCTATTTAGGTAATAACTCCATCTGCCACATAACTTCATCTACCTGTCAAACAGTTTGTTGTTTTTCTTCTGAAAGAGATTTTACAATTAAAATCGTACTGAAATGAGAGACATAGTTTTCCACAGAAAGAAGACTCAGAATGCCCTCAGTGAAAAATGATCTATTTAAAAAAAAAAAAAAAAAGTTGATTCATTTGTAGAATGGCTTATTATACAAGTATGTTATTTTTCTGTGTGTTTCAACTTTACCATTAATATGAGCGAGAAAAATGCACACATTTTTTATTCAAAATGAAGTTGAAACAAATTTACTTTCCAAGCTTTCTTAACAAAATCCTTCTGAAAAATTCTGTATTTAAGAATCTCTGTTTTCTGATTGAAGATGGTTCCATAGTGCTGCTTACTGGACAAGATGAATACTTCATTGCAATAACTTGGTGGTTATTATTCACAGCCTGATGTTAAGACAGCTAGTCCTGTCCTACTGCCTCTTACTCCCTGAAAAGCATACTAAATAAATAAACAAATAAATGAAAGTGAATGTACAGGCAGAAACTTAATTTACACCATTAACTTCATCAGCTATCCAAGCTCCATTTGAGCAACAGATGATTTTAAAAGTAGCTCCTACCATGAACTAAAACTTCAACTCTCAAAAGAAATCATTTCTGTTTTCAACAGCCATATATGTATGTGCAACCCTTACCAGAGAGTTTTGATGCAAACTTAGGAAAACTTGCCTCCCTTATTTTCTCGACCTCAAATCCTTCTATTCTTCATAACTTTGAGTCTGTGTAAGCATTCAGTTTTTGGCTAATGCCTATTCAGTGACAGAAAGTCAGCGTGCATGTTTTAGTTTGCTTTCCAATTCTGCCATTCTACAACAGAATGATGAAAACACACCAAGTTTCTTCAGCAGTTTGCTGATTTTAACAGAAGGTGAAGTAGTATAACTGGGTTTCCCATGAAGTAACTTGGCAATTTAATTATCAAATGCATTAGTTGTGTTTCCTAGTTTCAGTTAGTAGGTGAGAGAAAGCTAAAACTTCAAGTAAGCTTAATATGCTGTTAAGAAAGATACTGGATAATGGTACTTCTCATTAGTAAAAGGTATCACCACCTAGGGAGTTAAGCTTTTTGAACAGAGAAAGCCACCAGCAGAAAAGTAGTCAGTCTGCCCTTCAAATTCACTTCTTTTATTGGTGTATTTCAGCATTTTTTCTTGTAAATACCACTGCCAAAAGAACATTTAAGGCAGTTTCAGCATATGTTGGGAGATTTAAGTCATAGTTCCATCAATCAATGTCTCTTATTCTGCTAGCATTTGACAGGTGATAAACTGGTCTTAAGTTTTTCTAGAGTAAACATCTCTAAGCAATGATAAAAAGGAATCAATCCTAGTACAATTAAGCAGAGAAATGTATGAGATCTGCACACTCTGGGAGTGAAGCAAATCTTGTGGTCAGTAGACAAAAAAGGTGATTCAGAAATACAGAAGATACATTTTTAAAGCAAGTAAATTCTGTATAGCAGAAGTACAGTTAACAAGAAGAGATATGAGTTAAGTGACAGATAACCATAATTTCAGTGTTAAAATATCAGTTTGGATTGTTGTTAATTTGTCTTAATGTACTTAGCAGTATATTAGCAGAAGATATTTTAAGGTACATATTTTAGTGTCTCTGTGGCAGATGTTTGGTTTTCATAAACCATGCATATATTTTACATTTAAAATGAAAGCAGGTGTGCCTCATCCGGAGAATAATTACACTGCAAAGCAAAACCAGCATGTTACTCTACACTGAATTACCAAAGCCATCCTCCTTGAACTAGATCTGGCTACTTAATAGCATTCATTAGCTGGGAACAGTTCCCAAAGCACTATGTTAAAGGCATTTCCAAACCGTGTTGTCCTAGATCAGGAAGAAAAATCAGCACATGTCCAAACAAAAGCTGCAACTTTTTTTTGTTCCCAAAAGAGAATTGAAATGGACAGACTTTCTTATACCTGACATGAGAATACAATACAGCTGTAAGAGAACAGATAATCAAAGCTTCATGGACCGTAAACCATTCTGTAATGAATAATTCCTTTATTTTTTATTTGTTTTGTTCTATCAGATGCAAACCACAGAATAACCATTGTCCCACTGACTCTGTGTCAGTGTGAGGATTAGACGGAAGAGTAGAGAAAAATATGTTTAACTGTATTTGTATAAATAAATAATATGAAAACATTTCAACAGTATTTGTAACACAGTTTGCTTTCTTTCAGGTAACATAAGCAATCTCCATTTTAAGCAATACCTCTTGAACCACAGAAAGAACATCCAGCAGTTCTGAAGGCTAACATATACTATATTAGTGCTCACACACAAGGTATTGACACCATGATGGGCTCAGTCTTCTCCTCCATGATACCAGTCATGTAGGGCAAGAGGCAAGCTTTAAGAGCAAATATTGTAAGAATAATTCATGTTCTGAAAGACACACTCACATAATGCTATATAATGCAAAACAGTCTTCTTATTAGCAGTGACAGTGAAGATAAAAGCCAACCTACCTACAGTCTACAGAACATGTTCTGCCAATACATACATGTGAACCCCCCTTCTCTACTCTTTGCTCTTTCGGACACAGAACACTCACCTAAGAAGCAATGCAGACAGGAACCGTTCAAATAAATATCAGACATCTAACACCAATTAAGCTTCCCTAGCTTTCCTCTTGGCCTACAACTTTCACTCCAAAAGGGTACAGTACAGATCTTCTGTAGGATCCATGGTTTGTTTGCAGGCTTTTGAATCTTTCAGTTGCCCCAAGGCATCTAAAATAGTACCAGGTATTCATGCACCTGAATTCTACTCAGTGATCTGCAAGGTGAAAATCTCAAAAGCAACATGAGCATACTTTGTTTGCAATAACAAGGTTTTTGTACTTTTTATTACTGTTTCCTACTTTCACATTACCAGGAAAAAGCAAAGCAACAGAAAAAGTGAATGGTAATACACATCCTTCATTTGTAAGTCCTTTGCAAGATGAATTTCCCACACTGTCTAGAGATACTTCCACATAATTCTTTCCAAATCACACCCAGCTTCACTGTGCCAGAGGGCTGCCATCCTGTAGCCAAATGGTGTCAGAATATGGAAGCAGCCTACACATACTTTCTTTCAATTAAGCCAAAAATATTATGCCTTCCAAATCATGATGCTGGTGGAGACCAGAGATAGTGCTAACAGCTTAACAGAGAAGCAAAGCCATATAACAACTTCAATTAAGGAATAAAAATTACAAGAAATAGGAAGTGCAGCTGATGTTTTTCTGATACTGTAAATGGATCTCTAAAAATGGGAACAAAACACTGCTTTTAGTAGTATTGGATGTTGCACAAGGAAAACTATTAAAATATATTCCTGAATTTACACTACAAATATTGTTCCTTACAAAATTTGCAGATGTCTTGTGCTGGACATTTTTCCTGCAGAGGAAGCTGCTAAAAAGAGAATTAATACATGTAGGGATTGCAATCAGTGGTACATAAAAACGTGAATAAATGGTAGCCTAGAATCCAGAAAGAGGGATAGTATCTTTTCAATACTGGAAAAAACAAACAAACAAACAAACAAAAAACTAGTAAAACATTTTTTTTGAGCTTAAACAAACATCTTAAATAAAATATGTGCTCCAGTGATAATTGGAACATTGGAACATGCAGTCTTACCTGTATCCTTCAACAAGCCAAAATACAAGAAAAGTAACGGAATATGTTTCTTGAGGACTAATATTCTAGGTCTCATTTGCACTATGTTCATCCTAATAATACTGAATTATGAAAACATTTAGCTTTGTACTTTGAAATTCATTTGCTCAAGCTATGTACTGCTATGAATGCAGGTAATATTAATCAAGTATCCATTGAAGCAGCAGCTTGTCAAGAAAGAGTTCATCGTCATATTTTTTGATGAATGTGCAAGCATGCTCCTGTGATTTCATCACAGTTTTCAAATGAACTTAGCCTTGAAATTTGGAGTATTTCCTGGTGTTGAGTCATCAGTGTCAAAGCTCTCTTTTTTTTCTGTTTCATGCTGCTTTGTCAATTCTATTGTATCACTCTTTCTGAATTTGTCGTTTGCCATCTGTAGGAAGAGAATGTCCTGTCTTTGTTCAGCCCCTTCTTAAATGGTTAATTCAAATGAGAAACAGAACATGCTTCTTGTATGTTATCTAGAATGGTTAGCTTAGCAGTTTAGACTAGTGTTCTCTAAGAATATGGTAAATATAACACCGGTAATAATAACCAGAGACTTTGATGAGCAGTAGTAAAATAATCTTGTAATTTGGAATTAAGTCCTAGCCCCAACTTTTATATATCCATATTGAGGGCAGGTGGATCAAATTAGACAGTCTGAAGATTCCTGCTTAAAAGCATGACTGAAAGGTCATTTCTCAAAATGCTTCTAGGCAGTTAGTGAGGCTACTGACATAGCCTGACCTTTCACACAGGCACTTTACAAACTGTGCATGTGACATGGCATAACAAACTCACCACAGCAACAATATGTCACGAACTTAAAGTATTAAAATTAATGGGAATTTGTAGAGGGTGTGTGTTCTCAAAGATCTAGCAGAAGGAATATTTTAGTTGTATGTTTCGAATGTTCAGCCCAGAGAAGGCAACAAGATCCACTCTAGGAGACATAAAAACTGAATAAAAAACAACCTAAACCAAACAAAGTAGAAGATGGAAAAAGCAACTGTTTGTAAGATATTTCTTAGGGATCATCCTCTACACCTATTCACATATTATATTAGAATAAGTATTTTCCCATTCATACATAAACATAGTCCATATTTCTGTCTACAGACTATTCCTGTGTTTTTTGTGTTCCTTTGAATTTCTTTCTTTCTTGAAACTTGGCCTTTTTGTCAACATATTCATAAGTGTAAACACAGTTTCGCTGTGAAATATAGTTTTATTTTCTGTTGTTCTGAAAGATTATTCATCTCTAAGGTTCATGCTTGGGCAAGAAACAGCTTGGATGTAGAAAGTAGAAAACAAACAATAGCTGAAAATAATATATATTTTTTAAAGGATGAAAGAGTCCTCTGCTACACAGCATGGGAAGATGGGCCAGGGGCACCTTGTGAGACAAGAGTGTTGGGGGCTCCCCATGGGGAAGTCAGGGCAGGCCCTGGCAGTTTGATCCCATCCTATGATCCCAGCCATGGGAAGGCAGTCAGGGACAGTGGTGCAGACCTTGGACGTAGAGTCTTTTTGGGGATATGGACAGGCTGAAGTTGGGATGGGTTTGAGCTGTGGAGAGCTGGAGCCCAACCTGCTGTTATCTTGCTGGGGAAGGGACTAGCAGCCTCAGGATGGTGTGGGGGTCTGGGCTTGGGTGGGTCAGGAAAGGCCCAGGGATGGGCATGGACAGACAGAGCTCACTGGACATTTGTTGTACATTTTACAGATGTTATACAAGGAACAGGTAGATTACTGAAGGTGAGGTTGAGAGGTATGGCTGACAAGGAAGCATTAGATAGTGGGGCATTACTGACCATGATGTAAATGACATGGAATAAGGGATAGAGATTGCACTGAGTCTGGCTAGGGTGGAGTTCATAATAGCTCCTATGGGGCTCTGCTTTAGATTGGTGGCCAAGAGAAGGGTGATAACAAACTAGTGTTTTAGCTGTTGCTGAGCAGCACTTGCACAGTATATAGGTCTTGCCTTTTTTCCCTTTCTGGCCCCAGAGAAAGTAGGCTGGAGAGATGGTAAGGGGTTGGGAGGTGTCCAGATTTTAGCTAGCACAGAGTTAATATTCTTCATAGCAGTTGGGGTGGTTCTGTGTTTTGAATTTGAAATGAAAATAATGTTGATAGCACACCAATTTTTTTCACTGCTACTTGCTTACACCAAGTCATACACTTTTGATTTCCCATACTGCCCTAACAGTGAGGATGCTGTGGCTGCACAGGAAGCAGGGAGGGGACAGCTGACCCCAATTGATTGAAAGGATATTCCATGTCATATGATGTCATGCTCAACCATAAAAGCTGGGGATACATACACCATCTTAGTCTTGAACCACAATTTTTTCTTCCTCTTCCAAATTTTTCTCCTACGTTATGCAGGTAGGGAGTGAGAGAAACTGAGTGGGGACTTAGCTGTCACCTGGAGTCAACCTAACATAGTTATACATTTAAATAATTGTTATGAATTTAAAGGGTGGAGCTATAAGGTTCTAGTTTGCCTGTGTGATGTTAAAGATGCATCCCACTGAAGAAATATTTCAACACTCTGCCTGTGTTGAAAAGAAATTGTATTGGACAACAAAAGCCAAATTCAGTAACACCATATGTGAACGTTCAAAACCCATTTGAGTCAGTCACAACGCCATCAGGTCACAAGTTACACATGATTTCCTCTGGATAGACCACTGTTTGAGTAACCTTGTAAAGCTGTTCTTTGTAATTGAGGACAAAAGCTAACCACCCTGAAGAATGCAATCTGCTCTAACATCCCCAGGAAAGCACGGAAGGACAGCTCTTCCCATCTGCAGGGACTGTTGCCCTTCAGAGGTGACGCACAGGACATGTCAGAAAGCACAAAGGGATGTCTGGGGAGAGGTCCTCTGCCTCCCATTCAGCAAAGAGAGTGCAGAAAGAGAAGTGCATGAAGCCTTACTCTGATAGTTCCAGCACAAAAATCTTTGGTGGGTGCTCCCCTACTCCCTGCTCCAGTCTTTTTGCTTTCTCTAGCTGAGGCTAGATTCTCCCTTTTGTACTCTCTGCAAAGTATTACTGCTTCCCCAAATATGGCAATTGTTTCCTGACAGAGGTTTCAGTAAGAGCATTTACATCCAAAAATAAAAGTTCCAGCAGTTAAAAAATAATGGAAGAAGAATTCACTGTCAGATCTGTTTCCCATCTTTACAGGGAATGCATTCAGAAAACAGCTGCTGCATTGGCAACAGCCCTTCACACCTGGCCTCACTGTGGCAGCATATCTTCACTGACACAACTCAAAAGCAGCAGAAGAGTGGCAGCAGAGCAGCACTGAGAGCAAACCCATTTCATTATTCTGCCCTTTCCATGGGTCAAAATGTGGCATGGGAAAAAAAAAAAAACTGTAAAAAATCTGTTTTCAGTTGAATTTAGTCATCCTTTCCTTGAAACATGATAATCAGAACACTGAACATTAACACAGAAATAGATGTTTTGCTGAAGACCAAGGTTCGGGCCATGTACAACAGAAAACGCAGTGGTCCTTTGGATTAGAGCAGGGAGAAAGCTTGGTAGAGTAAGTGTAAGGAATGGGAGTAAGGTATTGCTAGCAAGTTAAGAAAAATGTCAGATGTAGTACAAGAGAAGACCTGAGCTACATCTCTTCATCAGAATGTATTATTTAACCTTTTGTTCAAAAAGTGTTGCAGAAAGCAAGTACAAACTAGCAAAATGTTGACTAAGGATCTCCTAAAATATTAATATCCAAAAAAATTTAACTGGTGGTAGGTGAATGGCTGGACCAGCTGATCTTAGTGGTCTTTTCCAACCTTTTAATGGCTATATGTTTCCGTGATTCAGGCATAGCTCTTATCTTGCATAATTGCTTTTATATGCATTGAAGTGAATGCAGTGGGAAAATCAGACAATAAGTCTGGAGGTGATCCTTCATTTAACCTGAAAAGAGTTGTAATGCAGTTAGCACTCAAATCCCACTGCAGTCCCCACACTTTTCTAGAATGAAAGGATTTACTGCTGGCACATATTCTTCTTGTTTATTCCTGTATAATATTGATTTTATACCACGCTGTCACACAGCTTTTTGCTTCAGTGTAAGTGAGCACAGGACTCTGTATGTTTTTGTGACCTTGCTCCTTACAATGAAATTTTGCCTCTTACAGATTGTTTTAGCAAATCAGATGTTGTTATCTGATTTTATCACTTCAGTCCAGCAATTCCTTTTTTCTTTCACTGACTTTGATTAACATGGTTGTGCTAGACTTAATAAACCAGTACTGCCAGTTTCATTTCTTGTCAGTCTGGACCACTGCCTTGCCTGCATTCTCTCTGCTCCTGAAACAGGATTTGTAGTTGAGATTGCTATTTAGAGTATTTATCCTCAACTTGACTCTGTTCTCATTTCTCAGGAATCATTTTCTTCCCACTGTGTTTATAAGCTTGAAATGCAGTTGAGGACTTTTAGGTCACCAAGCAAATTTAAATTTAATTGTTTCATGAAATAGAGCTGCTCTCTTGAGAAAACCTGGCTGAAACCCTGCCTATGATATTAAACAAGGATTTGGATGAAAGATTCAGAAACATGACTGCAATATCATCTCGGTATTAATATAAATAATTGTTAGGCAAAGGAGAAAAATTTACACTACCCCCAAAGCCCAGCTATTAAGCATGAAACCTTCTTCCATCAGTTGTCTGGAATTATCCATTTCTGATTTGATAATTCTTGCTGAAATTCCCAACTAATTCACCTCAAAATTTTTGCAGCTACCATTTCAAGCTATACCACAGGCCAAACTCGATATCAGTTACAAGCAGTACTGCATGTGTTTTGTAAGACTTCTCACCCTCACTTTCCCTGTTCTGATGCTGTCCTTGGCACCACATCTGTTTTTGAATGTTTCCCACTGAGGAAGGAAATGTGATCTTGCCAGCTGTGAAGCATGCTGCACACTTTCCTGTGCAGCAAAATCAAACTGTGTTTCGCGTAGTTTGAGAGGTCTCCCCATATTTACCTAGATTATTTCCTGAAGAGGAAAGGGGTCCAGAAGAACTGGTTCATATTCAAGAAGGAAGTCTTAAAGGTGCAGGAGCAGGATATCTACCTGAGCTGCAAGATGAGCCTGTGGAAGAAGAGACGGGATATTCAGGGAGAGTAGAAAGAAGTTGTTAAGATACGCAGGGAGAATATTAGAAGGGTAAAAGACCAGCTTGAACTCAACTTGACTATTGGGGTAAAAGAGAACAAAAAACTTTTCTACAAATATAGTAACAGTAAGAGGAAGATCAATAAGAATCTCTGACCTTTAGTGGATGTGGCTGGGAACATGACCACAGAGGTCACGATACTTCTGTTCCAGCTGAACTGCCACAGGTCCATGGGGCCAGATGAGATCCATACAAGAGTGCAATCTATCAGCATTTCTGGTCAACTTGGAGAAGTTCCAGATGACTGGAGACTTGCCAGCATGACTCCCATCTACAAGTGTCATAAGGAGGATCTGGGGAACTACAGGTCTGTCAGCTTGACCTCGGTGCCAGGGAATGTCTTGAGGGAGATCACACAGCAAGTGTAGGACAACCTTGGGTACAGACCTAGCCAGCATGGGTTTGTGAAGGGTAGATCCTGACTGACCAGCCTGATCTCCTTCTATGATCTATTGACCTGCCTGGTGGATGAGGGAAAGGCTGTAGACATAGTCTACCAGTCTTCAGCAAAGCCTTTGACATTCTGGATAAGCAGACAGCCCGTGGCTAGGACAGGAACACCCTTTGCTGAGCAAAGAACTGTCTGGATGGCCAGGCCCAGAGAGTGGGGGTGAATGGAATCAAATCCAGCTGGTGACCTGTCACGAGTGGTGTTCCCAGGGGTTGGTACTGGGGCCTGTCCTGTTCAATATCTTTATTGATGACCTGAATGAGGGCATTGAGTGCATCCTTAGTAATTTTGCAGATAACATCAAGTTGGTAGGAAGTGTCTATCTGCCTGGGGATAAGAAGGCCGTACAGATAGGACAGACTAGATAGCTGGGCTGAGACTAATGGGATGAAATTCAACAAGACCAAGTGTCAGGTCCCACACTTTGTACACAACCCCAGGGAATGCTACAGGCCTGGGGCAAAGTGGCTGGAAGACTTTGTGGAAGAAATAGACCTAGGGGTTTTGGTCAATGCTTAGCAGAACATGAGCCTGCAGTGTGCCCAGGAGGTCAAGAAGGCTGGTGACATCCAGGCTTGCATCAGAAATAGTGTTGCTAGCAGGAGCAAGGAAGTGATCGTCCGTCTGTACTCAGCACTGGTGAGGCCACACCTCAAGTACTGTGCTCAGTTTTGTTCCCTCACTACAAGAAAGACCTGGAGGCCCTGACGTGTGTAAAGAAAAAGGCAATGAAGTGAAGGGTCTGGAACACAAGTCTTATAAGGAGTGGATGAGGGAACTGGGATTATTTAGTCTGGAGGAATCCTTATTGCTCTGTACAGCTGCCTGAAAGGAAATTGTGGTGAAGTGGGGGTAAGCCTCTTCTCTCATGTAATTAGCTTTAGGACTAGAAGGAATGGCCTCAAGTTGTGTGAGGGGAGATTCAGATTGGATGTTAGGAATACTTCTCAGAATGAGTGATTAGGTGCTGGAATGGGTTGCCCAGGGAGGTGGTGGAGTCACTGACCCTGGATGTGTTCAAGGAACCTTTAGCAGTTTAGTGGGAAATACTCTCAATATGTGGATGATTGAACTGGATGATCTTGTAGGTCATTTCCAACATTGGTAATTCCATGATTCGAAGATTCTTTGTGTTTACATCATTCCAAGTGCTACATTTAGTAGTATATTGCTTTAGAATAATATTGCTACAGAAGTATACACAGACAGAAGAAATTCCTCCCTAGCAAAAGAGTAAAAGGGCTGTTGCCATTGCTAATTTCAAAGACCTTCAGCGCCTGAGTCAGAGCACAACTCCCTGAATACACAGCTACTCCAAGTTTCTGATTTAACCCCATTCTGTGACTTCTCTACTGGGGCGTTGACATGACTCAAACAGGAGTGAGAGAACACTTTATGTCAAAAGAATTCAGCTTTACACATCTTACTCTGAAGTTCCTCCATGTAAGGAAACGCTTTCTAATCAAAGAGAGAATGGATCTTGGTAACCAGCCCTGCTGGAAGCACAGATGTGAAGATGCTTCTCAGTCTCTCATCATTTCTAGTCCTGCAGCAAAGAACAGATGTCTATAGCTCTCCACAAGATGTCCATTTACACAAGTATGGTTATCACAGAACTGGCACTAGCAAAGGTTTGCAGAGCACTTTGCATTACCCCATGAAGAGAGGGGACACAAAATATCTCCTTCATCCTTTGGTCCAATGCTAACAAGCCTATCATCTCCTCCTTAGATCACAGATCACATCTGCCATGAAGACAGGTATTTTCCCTCTGTAAAATGAGAAATCAAAGCACAGAGCTCTTATTACAGACATAATCATAATGACAGAAAAAGCAATCCTGATTCTCCTCATAAAACTAAGCTTTGTTTATTTTTGCCTTTTCACTAGTGTTTTTAAGTTGTTACTGCACAAGGGAGAAGTCGATGTTTCCTGAGTTTTCATAAAAGTTGCCTGCTTAACTCAGGGCTTCTGAGGGCTTTTCTAACCATCACTGTTTATATATGTTTTCAAGTCTCAGCATCTCCTTAATCTACATATTCTCCTTTTAACAGCAGTCTCTGCTACACGTTATAACAGCTCAGTTAGGTGTAGCTGAATAAAAGGCATAACTAATTATTTAGCACAGCAAGTATTGTGATATCTGAGGGTAAGTAATGCAAAAAGCCAATTGTATGTCAGCAGTCTGTAATGTGAGCATCTAGTTTTTCGCATAAGAAGTTAATCATGTACATCCAGTACATCCTTGGATAGCCAACAATTTGCTAGACTAATCTCTGAAAGAGATGCTAGAAACTGCATGAAAATAGAACTTGATTTCTACATGGGGGACAGAGCTGTGACAGAATGTGAACTGGAAGTAAACCAGATATGAATGCAGAGTTTAGATCAAAGATATCTATGTAAAACATCCCATGAAGCTGACCGTGAGGCTCTCAGTAAAGGAAAAATAAAAACACAAGATACATGCTTAATCTTTCCATTTCCTTTCCCTTTTCTTTTTGTTTCTTCCTGTCTGGAAATTAGCAGCAGTTCACTGTATTCATGATTCATGTGAGGCCAAATTGTGGCTCATAGTAGCTGTATCTCCACCCTCACACCATTTATTCTGACTTTCAAAATATATTCCGGGGACCATGGGGATAAGCAAAGGTTGTTGTGATGCAGATTGCAGATGCAACTCCTGTTTCTTAGTTTTGCCAGAGAATAATCTTATCTGTTTAAAATCCTAATATCCAAATGTAATGGAGAGTGAGAAATTGAATAAATATTTAAATCTGAAAATGTTTCATCGAATAATAGCATAGGTTGAAAAGAAAATTAATGACAATCTAGATACAATCCCCACTGCAATGAGTAGGAACTAGACCTGGTTGCCAAAAGCCCCATCCATATTGGCATTGAATGCTTCCAGGGATGAGGCATACACAACTTCTCTGAGCAAGTTATTCTAGTGTCTCATCTTCTGTGAGTAAAAAACTCACCTCACACCTACTCCAACATACTGGATATGTCCCAGACTTCTTTCAGTCTGTACCATTTGGCAAAAAGTATACTCTATTTGAAAACAACCTGCCAGCTCTGGGAAGTGGAGAGCAGACTCATTATCCTCAAAATTGGGTTTGCATACTATCTTTTGCCCTCTTGCATCAATATCAAGAAAATTTCCTTGATTTGGCTCAGGAATTGGCTATCCAAAGACAGGCCAGGCCCTTTCAGAACAGGAGAAAGGTCACTTTAATACTTATTTAGAAGAGAGAGAACAGCTATTTAAGCATGATGAGTAGAACACTGATCAGAAATTACACTTTAAACCCATGGGGTTTAAAAAAAAAAAAAATGTTGCCTTATCCAGTGTTTTTCTTCTTTTCTTTTTACTGTCTTCTTAGATTACTATGAAAGCAGCTTGTGGAGTTTTTTGGAGTTTTCTCATGCCTTGTCTGGAAGGTGCTTAATTAAGAGTGAAGAAAAACAGATGAGAGAAAGAATTATATGCAATTTACCTAAAAGCCTTGTTCTCTTTATTTCTCACTTTTCATTGCTTTTGTATTTCCAATTATATACACTTGTTATTACACTTATTTCTTTAGTCATCTGTAAAATTCTCTGGGAAAAGGAGTAGACAGTGTCTATATTTCTAGTGGGAAATGAAAGTGGAACAGAAAGAAGGGAAGAAAGGAACAAAGGTAGAAAGGAACAAAGGTACAAAGGAGCAAAGGAGCAAAGGAAGAAAGAAAGGATGTTGTCTGACTGCAAAGCATTACTTCTGCACCCAAAACTTCATTGTTTGCATACTCAAAATCTTACGTGAATGTCCTCCCAGCTTAATGTTATGTGGAAGGGCCATGCACCATTCAGCTCTCAACCCTTTTATATCATAGAATCATAAAATCATGAAGTTTGTAAAAGACCACTGGGGCCATCTTGTCCAACTAGCAACCCATCACAACATGCCTAATAACCATGTCCCTCAGTGCTACATCTTCACGGTTCCTAAACATCTATCTCCAGGGACAGTGACTCCACCACCTCTCTGGGCATTCCAGTGCCTCACCAGTCTTTCTGAGACTTGTTTCTTATATCCAATTTGAACCACCCCTGGTTCATTCTGAGGCCATTTCGTTTTGCTGTTTCCTGGGAGAATAGCTTGATCCTGACCTAGCCAGAACCTCCTTGAATGCAGTTGTAGAAAACAGAATCATTCCTTTCTCCTCTTGAAATAAGTAATATGGCAGGAAGGGTTACTTACAGAGAGCTCAAAAATTGTTTTTGACAATATGTGTTATGGCTGACTACATATACAAGGCCTCCAGCAGAAAAACTTCCAGAAAAATTACAAGGAGCAAAACTATAAGGAACAACTTTTACTTTGACTAATGAAGTAAGCACCCTGACAGGAGTGCTGTATGCTATATTTATTCCAGCAGTACCGAGTTATCTTCTTTAATACATGAGGCACTGGGAAAGAAGATAGCAGATAATGCTGGAAATGGTAATAGGATGCAGAGTCAAATGACAGCTGAGCTCATGGTGAGTGTTTCTCCCAGATCAGTTCAGATCAGGGGTCTGTCTGACAGGGACATGGGCAGAGATAGTTATCAGTCCCCCTCAAACTGTAGCAACAATTTAAGAAGAGATAGATACACAGTCATAGCCAGCTTAAGTCTTTCAAAAAGGTAATGAGGTTCTGCTTCTCCACAACAGTGCAAATTATCTGATGTCTTGAGTAAGTGTGTGCACTGCCAACTCAGTGACGTACCTGTTGTTTTGTATTCTCTCAGTACTAAGACACCAAGGTAGTGGAGGCTGTGGCACAGGACCCTTAGCAGGGTTCCACTGCCCGCCATGTCTGCCATTTAAATCAGTAGTAGAACATACAATGTAAATGAATTATTCTGGGAAAAGTGTACCTGAAAGGTAGCAGAAGTAGAAGGTAAATGGTTTTCCTGGTGTTCAAATCACAGAGCATCAAGTGATGATGGTGGCTCCTGAGGGTTGAAAAAAGCTGGGATACAGATCAAGGAAGTCTTGATGTCTTCTTCATAATGAACTAATCCATAGCCAAATGTGAACCAGGGGCCACACACAAATAGAAAATGATTCCTATTGAATGTCTTAGGTTTTTGAACAATTCCATACTTCTCTCCAAAAATCAAGTGAATTGATGACCCTCAACAACTGGTTGCCAGAGAGTAGGTATGAGCCATACCATAACATCTTGACATTTTTCCAGGCATCTTCTTCATCTTCACATATTGCACTGGGAACTGTAAATGTTCTTGTTAGTTTCAAGGTCAGCTTTTATTTCACATCACTGCTTCTGAGAGACATTTCTTCAACAAATAGCATCCTCCTTTCCAAAGAAAAGACTTTTATCACAAGGAAGTGTACACTATCCTACAGAGAAGGTGGATTTATTTATCACTCAAGAGATACACATTAAACCTCCTCACATTACTTATAGACAGAAAGACAGATTATTGTGGCTGCAAGAGAATAGTAGCTCTAATGAAAGAAAATGAATCTCCAGCTGATTTGTTCTAGGCTACTAACAAAGGCAAGAAAGAGATCCTTATTTTATTATAAGAAAAAACTCTCCCACACATTTGCAATATAATTCTTCAATTTTACATGCTTTCAGAAGGTTTTTGGTTTTTGTTTTTGTTTTTTTTCTCAGAAATCCCATGGACAGCATTGCAAGAAGAGATTTTGTGTGATTTTCCTATTGACTTAATTTTCTGAGAGCACCAGCATTTTTCTGAGTGCACTTATAATTCAGTATTTCTTTCCTCATATTTCTTGTCTCATTCTGCAGCTAAAAGAGGCTGGTCCCATTCAGGGGCCGCAGCTCTGTTCTGTATTTGATTTGTGAGGTGTTCATAAACAATTTTAATGGAAGAAATGGGCAACACTCTTCTGCCTCTCAAATGGCTATATGTAGAGCTGACAGAGATTATCTGATATACACTTCTTCCAGACCTTACTTTTGCCTGAATACATTTGCCCATCCTTGGTGTGAATAAAAACATACAACAGCTATCTAAGGTGTCTGAGTTAGGGAAATAAGTTGTTTATGAAAGTTCTCCATGTGGTGATTGGAAATGGAAATAGTTGAAATGCTCACAGTGTGCAACACTTATTAGAAGCCTCACAGCATAATGTAGCTCTCTTTTCCAAACACAGGCTCCACTGTTGCAATTACTCAGACAGAATGTCTGCACAACTGTACAGAGAGTGAAAAATAAATCCTAAAAGAATACTGAGCTATGAATTATGGAGATCTATATTTGCATTTGAGAAGAATGCATATGATAAAACCTGTCTGCAGTCATCTTTCCAAAGAAGTTGGATTGCATGTGACTGCACCCCCTGCTGTGATACACCATGAGTTATACAAGAGTACTGCTGTTACTTTACTCATTTCTGAGGTTTCTGGGATCTTTGCAATTTCCTTTATGGATTTCTAAATCTATAAAATGATTTGTACATGGAACTGCATGAATTTGTTGTCTTAAGTCTGAAGTGACAACGAGAAACAGGAAAAAGAACATGGCAGGGAAGATAACTCTGAGGAGTGTTAAACACTCCCAACCTGTTGTAGGGTTTAGTTTTCTTTTAAGATGTTTTAAAGAGAGTGCAAAAGCAGTCTGCCTTCATTCTAAAGACCTGCTCACAACCAAGAGCATTATCATAAAGGAGAGACTTTAAAAAGTGTGGAAATACTTATTAGCCATTTGTCTAATCAGTCCCATAGAATATGTACCATTTTGGATGATCCCGCAGGACTAGGGCAGATTTTCTCAGTGTACTGCACACCACTTGGATCTCTGTGCTTTTTTTCAGCAATGCAGCATCCGAGGAGGTTAAGATTGTTTGAGCTTTACATGAGATCATGGAGTATAACAGCCTTCAAGAAATACAGAAAGCATGAAAACAGGACAGATCCCATCAGTGTTTAAGATTTGCTTATTTAAGCCAGACAGAATACAGAATTTACTCCTTTCAAACGGCGTTCTAACATGATTGACAACTCCTGTCATCTGACAGAGAACCTGATTCATAAGATATTGTTCTTGTTTCCATATTTTAAGCTAAAGAATGATGAGGATCAAATAGCAAATCTGTTGTCTGTGGACAAATAGGCAGTTTCACATTAAATCTGTATGAAATGTTTCTCAAATGATACACAAATAAGACCGTATTCTGTGCTTGTTTGCAAACAGAAAGTTGCATAACATGATCGAGCCTGGCAGCTATCTGGTATTTAAAGGAAGTTGTTACAAACTATATTTTAGAGTTAAAAATGCAGTTATATGTGCCAGAAGTTGGAAACAAACCATAGTCTGTGGCTTCATCAGCCTTAGTTCTGAAAAAAAATATGTGCTAACATATGCTTAGCTTAAGGCCTACTGGTGTCTGGGCCATAGACTTCTGTAAAAATCTGAACTTGTCACTGTTCCTTTTTCATCTCTCCTAAATAAATCAGGCTTAGGAATGATATCGATAAGTTCCAACATTCAACAGAGAGCAGAGAGAGCAGAGGTAGTCTAGACACCAGCTGCTACTCAAAGAGGTTTCCTACAGACAAGATTTCTGTACAGCTTTTGATAAAAATGGTGTCTGTGTTTTGTGTGATCCTAACTCCTTATATATTTCTCACAATAAGACAATAGTTACTAAATTTCTTGGTTTTGATCTTTACTTAAAGTATAAATGTTCTAATATATCATTTCAAAACATTTTGAAAAGTAAATTGGTTTCATTTTATGCAGCCTTTTTCACTTTGAAAACAGTCTTGGATTTCACTTTGTAGCACAATTGCTGTTGTACCACATACAGGTATCACATGTATCACGTACATGCTCAGGGGACATAATCTCCCTTTTTTCAGTCTTCTAATCCACCACTGAATCACTGCTGAACTCCTTAAAGAATAAAGTAAGAATTTCCTGTTTCATGGCTTTAAATTATTGTGTGGAATAAAAACAAACAACAAAAAAGTGTAAAGGTAGAAATTCTTCATTGTACAACATTGTGTAGAGAAATTATACATTTATAGTTTTACACAGAATTTGATAGAATTATTAGAGAATCATCCAGCATAAACAAAACAGATTTATAGATGGAGACATCTTAATGGCAAATGACTCATGATGGTCAATTGCCTAAGAGGAAGAATGTAGTCATTGGTACATAGAATTTATACCTAAAATAATCTTCAACAAATCATTATTGATGCCTATCTACGTATAAGAATGATCAGGCATGTTCCATGCTCTTTTTAAATGCCAGGTTTTCCCAAGATGTTCAGAAACTTTGAATTTGACTTACATCCTGTTCTGTGTTGCATGGTCAACGTGGATTGCTCAGAGGTTTCCCATGGGAAACACAGGATTGTTTTCCATCCTTTAGACTTGGAGAAAAATGAGAAGTTCTGCTGCCTGAACTAGCATGGGGAGAACACTGACATCTATGAATATCATCAGCTTGGATGCCTGAAATCTTCCTGCAGTTTTCTTCACAGGTAACAGCAGCCAGAACAGTCTGCAGCCCAGTAACAACTTCCTTCATTATCTGCCATGCTCTTAGGCCAAAGTCAGCACAGAGATCAACAGAGAGCATAATAGAGTGAGTGTATTACCTGTGAGAGTTATTTTTCATACTGAAAGAACAAAAAAGCAGCAAGAATGGCTGAATTCTGTGGCAAATGTTTACTTAAATACGTTCCTTCATCATCATTGCTTTGTATTCCCATTTGTGAATATCAAAGACCTCTCTCAGCAGCTGACTGTTTCTTCTGACTGGAGTTGCACAATTAGTGAAATGTTTTTGTGGTTGCTCAGATTTAAAATAGAAAAATCTTCTTATTTAGAGCTTGGACATAGAGAACTGAGATGATCTGAATTGAGCTGAGAGTAGAGTTTGACTCTAAATGATTCTTAGATCAATACATCTTGATCTGTCAAAGAGAGCTTTCACATCTGAGACAGTAGTGATGTATGGATATTTTACATACCGTTATTGTGTGGAGTCAGTGAAAGCATAGAAGCATCTATGAAGAACAAACTTTTCCATTTTCTAGTGCCACTAGAAAATATTCTGCAGGGACTACATCACACTCTGCAGAAACTTCTGTCACTAGTGGCTGAATATGTGCCTCAAGCCTCATTATGCTCGTGCAAGGAGATAGATGACAGATGAACAGCAAAATTTTGTTTCTTTGTAGTTCTGCAAAAATCAGGGATAGATGCTCAGTGACTACAGAGCTTTGAAGAACCATAGTTGCAGGTACACTTGAGCATATGTTCTGTTAGTGATATTCACAGAAATGAGATTTTCCATGATTTCTTCTGAACACTGCTGTATTTCTCTCTGAACTTATCCACTTTTCTAGTACCTAATTCCAGTGCATAACATTCTGGAAAGATTAGTGCCTTGCTAATCATATCATTGCTTTGCAAGTTTCTGCTTTGATATATTTTTTGTAACCAGAAGAAAACGACCTCTGAATTCTATTTCATTGAGCCATGTCATCTCACTTGAGATCTGCACCAGTTACACTATTATATGTTTTTCAGTCCATTCTGATATTGTTTGGGATGAGATAACTTGACCTTTAGGAAATACATCTACAGCTGAATGTGCAAGAAATGACAGCCTGAAACAGTATGTTCTTGTCAGGGTAATAAAGCCAAGCTCCAAAAAACATCTTATCTATGCACACTCCTTTTCTTTCAGTAGTGACTGCAATTTCAAGGGGAAGGTAAGCAGGTGATTGATTTGTTTATAGGGAGTCATGAGAGCACATTGGAAGTGAATTTCAAGTGCGCTCTTGAACTCTGTGTTAGCTGTGGAATAATGCATGGATTAAAGGTTCAGTCACAGTGCCTGCACTGAGTATAGTCCTGGCTACCTTTTGGGTATTAGAAAGATGGTTCAGGGTTAAAAGACTTAATGAGCATTCTGGGAAACATCTGGGGAAAAAAAAAAGAACCCATGAGACCTGGGAAAAATGGGGAGTTAAAATTTAATTATCCTTTGGAAAATTTTCAATACAGGTGATTAAAAAAAGATGAGATGCAACTGCGCCGTCCAAGTTTGCCAATAAAATATATAAAGCTACATGAAAGGTGAGGAACTCTTCACTGTGATAAGTACTCTGAGATTTTACAGTGAATGCCAGGGACTCTATATGTTATATGGCTATATTTGTTGGTAGTTTCTTCTATTTGAAGAATTTGTTCTTCCGCAGAGATTTTCCCCATCTGCAGTGCAATCATCTTGCACTTTGATGTATTCTTGTTCTCCCATCAATTGTAATGGCTTTCAGCTTCTGTGTGTCCATGGCACTGAGAGACAGTGTGTGAGTGTATTGAGAGCTGCCTTGGAAGTGGAGTAGCCAATGCATTTAGGTCAGCCAACACTGCCTTGGTCAGCTCAAAAGTAGTTTTTCCTTTTTGATTCTAGCAATTATTCTGGGAATTGGGTAATTCATATAGAGATACTCGACTCTGTTCCACTAAAAACAAACAAACAAACAAAACAAAACAAAACAAAAACAAAAAAAAACCACCACCAAAACCACAAAAAAAACATGACTCAGGGCTTAGGCTCCCTCCAGAGGAGAAATTCACACATATCTTTTAATCATAGATAACAAAATTTTCACAGAGGATTGCCATGAAGCATGGAGCATTCATGTTTGATCACAGACCACCTGAACAGCAGTTGCTGACATGCAGAAAATGAAGGAGATGAGAAGGATTTTCTAGATTTCTCTGATACATAACAAGGTGAAGATGGCATAGTGATACATCCATTTTTGAAAACCATACTTATACGATATGCTGAATGTCATGTGCTTGGGTTGTATGGGACCTTAAATATAATCTATTAATAATTCTGTGGATTCTGCCCAAATAATCCTTCCAGGCAAATAAAGAAATAAATTGAAGAAAGGCAGTGATGCAAGCACAGAAACTGGAAGGGAGTATTTATGGATATTCATGACCCTGTGATGGACTCCTTCCACAGTACGGGCGTCCTCTTTGTTTGTGTCTCTGCTGATAACAGTCTGTAAAGTGTTTCTCTAAAACGATGAGTAAATTATTCATTTAAAAGGCAAATCTGCTTGTAAATTTCTAGAGAGATGACTTATCCCAAATATCAAATAAAGTACAGATCTTTTGTCTAATTGTCATCTCAAAATGACAGTGAACTAAGCCATTGGTAATGGACTCATTTATCCAGACTCATTAAATGCTAGTTTATCTTTTTAATTTACACCACAACATCACAAAAGGAGTAGATCTTAGGGTTCAGCATGTTGCTGCGAATAATTGAATGTGAAGTTGCCAAATCTTTTTGCATCTGATTCATACTACATTCTTGGCATAATTCTACATTCATTATTGCCAGAAACAACGGGATATAGAAATTAATTGGATTAATTGAAATCAATTTGCATAAATGAAAGTTGACCTTTGTTCGCTTTCATAGTCTTGGTAATTTTTTTTCATATTTCTGACAAACAAACAGAAATTCTTATACAGGAGTCCACATTTGCTACATACTCACACTCCCAGAATCCTACAATACCAATAGATTTCTCAGATTATTTGCCAAGAAAGACATAGTATAGTGCCTGGAGCTGATGTTCTCTACAGGTTGTATTCCTAAAAATAGCTTATACAGAGAATCATGCATATATTCAATCAGGTACTTGGTTAGGGAAGGTCTACCTGTTCTCCCCTCCCAAATCCTCCAACTTCCATTTGTGATCATACATTTCTCAAGCACCTATTCCTTGAAATGCAAGAAAGAAGATAATCTTCACAGAAATTCAGCATTTCAGCATTTATTTTGATTGCCCTTATGCTTTTCAGCTCAATTTATGAGTGCTGGCAATAGGATATGGCAGATGCTTTCTTAGTAATATAGTTTCTGCTACAGTCTCAGTGTAGTTAACAGCTTTCTGACTGCAGAGTAGTTTCTTGTGTTGGCAAGAGAACACATTCAGTGTCATAGTCTCTAAGCCTCAATCAAGGAGGAGTTCTGCAAAAGCACGTAAAGTCTAGGTTTGAAATTCTAATCCCAATGTGATGGCTGAAAATCGAATCTTTTCAAAATAAAAACTCAGTCTGCCTGTTTTCTCAAGTTGTACAACACATCATTTCAAATGAAACACATTGTTTATGAGATACATCTAAGAAGACTTCGTCATTCAGGAAACAGTGTTTGACTGACATATATAGAATGTGCTCTTCTGCGCTTATTCTTATAAAAAGTAGAAATAATGTCCCGTGTCAAATTTCAGCACATCAGAGTTTGGCTTGCTTGTGGTATATCTGCTTTGGAATATATTTCTTTCTCTGGAGTCTGTCCATGCTACAACTGACAAGGTGAGGAACAAGTTCAACCACAAGCTGCATTACATGTATCTCAAGCAGATGATTTACATGTACAATATTTTGAGAGCTGAAAGATAAACTGAGATCTATGAGGCTCCTCTGGATTATGAAATATTTCATATTTGATGCTTCTTCCTTGAGAAAATGATTTTTTCATCATAGTAGCCTCCTGTTTTTCCACACACTGTGTCATGAATGCATCTTCTTTCTCCAAATTAAATAAAGGCCAGCAAGAACAATTAACTCTAAGTTGTATTTTCTGTCCGCTGTAGGCATGAATGCATTCGCAAGCATACCTGTATGCCCAGGAATGTAAAGCATAAAGACATATAGGCCCCTCTATTTCAGGCAGATTGGAGAGCTAAAAAGAAATTCAGCTTCCAGCCCCTTGCACACACATGCAGCTTCTTGGTTTAAATGAGCTGAAGAATCTCATAGCAAGTGAACAATACTGAACCTGTTCCTTGTCAAAGACTCAGCATCCTTGGGAACAGACAGAGCCAACATCATGTTTGTGATTGGGAGCTGGCTTTTCTCCTCAGAGGAGAAGGGCCATCTGCAGAGCTCCCCGGGGCAGTGCCAGCCTGCAAGTACACTGGGATCTCAACAAGATGATTTTCCTTCCACTCCAAACATTGTGGTAGCACAGAGTAGGTTTGCATCCTTCAGTACACAAAACATCTCTAAATATATATTTAAATAAACAGAGCACGGGTGTTTGTACATATGCCAGGCCTGCTGTCTAACTTTTCCAGCTTGAGTGCCAGGGAAAGCATCTGTGCTTAACTATAGTAGAGATACCATGCCCTGAGGGCCAGAGGACTTAGTCCTGCTGAATTCTTATGCTGCTCCTTTGCAAAACAATTCATCAGCTCTTCTAGTCTGTAGCAAATTAATAGACCCTATTTTTCTCCACCTTTCATCTTTACTGGTCCTCTTTCCATTTTCTGAAATAAGCCAGACAAATCAAATCTCTCACAGATCATGAAGGTCAGTGTTTGGAAACCTAGCTCTTCAAAGAACTGGGTTTTTGTGTCTCCCCTTAGCCCTATGCTGTGGCAAAGGTGTCTTTCTGGGTGCCTTCTTTCCTTCAATACCTTCTCTCCTATCACGCTTTAACTTTTCACTGAATGGCAAAACTCATGTTGATCTCCAGTTTGAAACCTGAAACACTGCTTACATCTCCCTTTCAGTCTTTCTCCAAACCCACTTCTTGAATTCAGCTTTCCACTTCCAGGCCTTCTTTTCTCCTTGCAAACATCCACAGATGTCTATGCCTATTTAATTTAGGGCCACGTGCTCAATCCCTCATTCAGAAATCATAAGTGAATGACTTCCATGATGCCTGGTGGTGTTCAGTCTACCAAAAAGCATCCAAGAATGGCAGCTTCTCCCTCAAGGTGATCAATTCATCTGGAAGTTGAAATGCAACATAGAATAGTGTTGGATACAGCATTATCAGTAAATAGAATAATGTTTTATTTCTTTGGGGCAAGTTTTAGAAAAAGAAGCAGAAGTCCACCTTCCTGGAGATAGACTGAATTGGTCATACTTAACAGTTCTGAAACTGGGGAATATCTGCCACTCCTTTCTCCTTGATCACATGTTGAAGAGGCTAGAATAACACTGAACTAACAGTTGTCAATTTCTCATAGGGACAGGTATCAGAAAAAGAGTTTGAGACCTGCTGCAACGTATAGCACTATGGACAATGAAGTCTTTACTGTTCTGTCTTACAGCTCTGAATGACTTCTGGCCACATTTTGTGAAATTATGGCAATAAAAGTGTGTACTGAGGGTCTGAAATGAAAAGTAGAACAACAGGAAAACTATGTCCATAAAGCATGAGAAAAGGAAGAGTGTTGATAGAGGCGGAGGGACACATAGTAAATTGAAACACCTGTATGAAAATGAGCTACAACCTCAGCAGAAGCTGTGGCTTCAAAGAAAAGGGATTCAGGTGTCCTCACAGAAACAAGTTTACAATTTCACTGTCACCGAATGGGGATGATTTGAAACTTTCTTAAATTAGCTTTTGTGTGAATCAGTAGAATTAGCCCTTTGTTTTTCAGCTTGCATTCTGTATAGCTCACTTCTGCATAGTGACAGCATGGCATTCGGTGAGTTTCAGAATGTCCGTCTGGCTTGATCGCTCTGCATTTATTTGTGAATATCAGCAATAAAGCACTCAGGAAACTGACTGTTATGCGTGTCAGGGAACAGCTAGGTTCTTCTATTCCTGTTGGCAGGACAAGCCAGTCCAAAGGAAGAACAAGGAAAGCAAATGCTGTCTATGAAGTTGGTACTATTTCAAGATGTTTCCTTACTCAGAACTAGCAGAGCTGTGAATGCAAGCTGCTGCAAAAGACAGAACAGGCAGGAAAGCTCATTGTCTTAGTTCCCAGAACTTTTAAGGTCAGGCATATACTGAAATGGTGAATCTTTAGATTTCATGTTGAATGCACACATGCATTTGACTGGACCAAATGGTGTCCACTTTGGTTATGCAACTAGTGAAATTCCACTGGGATACTGCCCAAACTATCAAGATGGGCCAGAACATGCCTTCTGTTACTAAAGGAAAAACAAAAACAACAGAGGCATAAATGACAAACAAAGTCAGCCCCAGTATTTGCTTACTAGCACAGCTCATCCCATGCATTATGTTCTTGATCAGAGCTATACAGTGAGTTGTAGATAGATGAGCTAAAAAATAAAAAATTAGTAATTATTAAGTTAGGAAAATCAGATTCTGGGGGTTACAGAGCCACTAATTACATCTGCCTGCAGGGAAAACAAATAACACTTAGAAAGCATTGAATTAAGTGTGCTCTTGAGGCTGCAGTTGTAAGCCCTTGTTCTTACAGAATGACTTAATTAGTTACATAAAAGCTTATCAGCTTCTGTACGATTTTATTTTAAACTAGAATTCATTTTAGTTTAAAATTTAAAACATCGAACACTAGGGCTGCTATATTTACCAGTGCTAATTTTGACTGTTACGTTAATAAAGTCCATGGTATCTGCTAGGGCCAGCAGTTAATTTCTTACTCATACCAATCTCTCAGATTTCTCATGCCAAAGCCCCACGTCAGCCTGGCACCAAGGCCTGCCATTCAGCTGATAGCAGTGCCTCCACAATCTGTTCACTCTCTGTTTAGTTCAAAGGGCTGGCAGCAACCACAGCCAAATCTACAGCATTAATGTTTGCTCCAGGACCTCAGGCCCATGCCCTCTGCAGAAATCAACAAAGAAGATCAGGCTATCAAAGGCAGCTCTGATGACAGCAGTACCTTCCTTAAGTGGCTGTGGATGGCATAAGTCCTGGTCCAAAGTTCTCACTAACAGAATTAAGATTTGGATTCATACTGATCAGTGAGCTCAGAGCAGTTCCAGCAAGTATCCCCAAGCTGGGCAATGATAATGTAGGCAGGCACTACAAAGAGTCTTGGTACCAAGAATTACCAGGACAGACACAAGGGCAGAGAGGTCTCTTTCTGATGCTATTGGGCAAGATTTAGGGCAGTGGCTAGAAGCATTGTTTGGATGAGTGATAAAATTCCCAGCCCAGAATTAAGGTCATTCCTCTCATCCTTATGAGAGGAAACAAATAGGTAATGATATCAACCTCAATGTCACCCCATGAAAGCTCACTACAGCAGAATCTGCAGGAATTTTCCCATTGACTTCAACAACAAATGGGACAGTCTGCACTCCTTGTCAAAACTGAACCATCGCTCTGGTACGATGGGCCATTCTGTGTCTCAGAACTCTCAATATGCTAATGTTTCCATTGACTCCTTGATAAATCAATAAAGTCAGAAATCCTCAGTAACCCTTCCCTTTTAATTATCAGACAGTGACATAATGTATTAAGTCTATTGACTCACAGTAGTGTGTTGCATAATGGAAATGCCCTTGGAAATGCATGCTTTTGTACCCTTCATGTTTCCTCATTGTAACTGCACAGGTTTATATACTGTCAATGTGCTATTTTGGGCTAATGCATTGCAAGGGCATTGGGGTGTCAACAGTTTATCAATGACATTTTGTCCTCTTTTGTGTCATTAGTGCTATTTAAGAAGGCAAGCTATTTATGTCAGGACCTCCCCCTAAACATAGTGAATTTTACAACATAGCCATATTAATGCACTGTTACGGCTACCCCTTCCTTGTATTAATTATGATCATATTTGCATTTAGGATGCAATCTTATCTGAATCCACTGCAAACTACTGTCTTTGAAAGAGAAGGTCTCTAGCATAGAAGTTGCTAG
Source organism: Coturnix japonica (assembly GCF_054131305.1). NCBI lineage: Eukaryota > Metazoa > Chordata > Aves > Galliformes > Phasianidae > Coturnix > Coturnix japonica. The sequence continues at coordinate 112,437,322 of NC_140663.1, forward strand.
ACCTCTCCCTGGATGTCATGTGCATATGTTACCCAGGGGCCAGAGCAGTACCTTTTTTAATCCATAAAAATATACTTCAAAAAAATATCTGGAAATGTAAAAAATATTTTTGGGCATTTGTCTAACTTTCACTTTTTTGTTGTGGGTATTTTGTTGTTGTTTGTTTGTTTTTTAACCTGTACATTACTACCTTAGCATTCAATCAATGTTGTATGAAATCATAACCAGGTTCACATCAACAACCCTTTTTCTAATCAGTAAACAATCCATTTTTCATACATCCTACTTTCAGTAGAGAGATTTAATTGTTCCCTAAAACAGCCAGGTGTTTTTCATCCACCTACCTCCAAAGTGACAGATTAATAAGACTTTGCCTTTTCCTGGGGCTCTACGTCAGTAACATTAATTCTTAATGGCTCTTGTTCTGGGATGATCTGGAAATACACATAGGTACTTTCTTAAAGCCCACTTATTCAATGAGATTAAAAATATTATTTCTCTTATTAAAGAAAGCATTAACTCTAAGTCTAGATAAATGTTCGTGCTTGTATATAGTGTCAATTAAGAAAATTTTTCTGCTGTTTAAAACTTGTCTAAACACTGCTACATTTCGACCTGGGTCATATGTGTGCCAGAAGAGCAGATATTGCCTGAAACTGTGACTCCATGATGTTAACTGCTGAAATAAGCATATTGAAAGACCTCTATCTTCAAATGTCTATATATATATATTTTTTCTATTTCACAAAAGGAGAAATTATTTTTGAGAAACTTCAAAACATTCAGTCTTTCTCTGATATTTGCCCTCACAAATGAAAAGTCAAAAGAAAATCTGAAAAGTACACAAAAAGTAGAGAGTTGCCTTCTCCAGAAGAGATTTATTCTATTCTTTATAGGGATATTGTTTTTGGGGAAAAGGGGTGGAAAAAAGAGGTATTTTAAGGGATTTAAGCATTTTCCTTCTTGATACTCAGTGCCGAGTGGAAATTCTTCTGAATGATAACTTACAGATGATAAGTATCACAGAATTAACAAGGTTGGAAAAGACCTAGAAGATCATCCAGTCCAACCATCACCAATACTTCCCAGTTAAATCATATTCGTCAACACAACATTCAAATGTTTCTTGAACACTCCCATGGTCGGTGACTCCACCACCTCCCTGGGCAGTGCATTCCAATGCCTGACTACCCTTTCTGAGAAGTAATACTTCCTAATGTCCAGCCTGAATCTGCCCTGGCACAACTTGGAACCATTCCCTCTAGTTCTATCACTGTCTACATGAGAGAAAAGGCAGACCCCTAGCTCAATACAGCCTCCCTTCAGGAAGTTATAGAGAGCAATAAGGTCTCCCCTGAGCCTCCTCAGAAGTCACTAAGTAGCAGTCACTAAGATCCTTAAAATATAAAGTTGCCAGCTCTCCTGGGAACATGACAACGTGTCCTATTAGCTCAACAGCCCAAGGAACTGTGTACCACCAGAAGACTTAAAGGAAATGTGGTCGTGCTGCAGCATAGGTTGGGCCTTCTTCATTCCACACAGGTAAGAAAACAGAGAAAGGAAAAAGTGTAGAAACTTCACTGAAAATATATTTATGGTTCTGTTCACAGTTTTAGAATGTATAAATTCTAAGAGGATTTATTAGAAATATGTCCAATGATACTGATTTCTGTTAGTCATTGATCGTCCTGTTACAACTCTCCAAAAGCTGATAAAAGACGGTACTGCAAGTGTCAGGGCCCTGCAGACACAAGCAGGGCCTTAGCACCTGCTCTCCATCACAGCCATCACCCCCACAGGCTCCCTTTTCACCCCAGTCCAGGGCTGTCTATCCCTGTTCCCATGATGTCACTGCAGTGCCAGCTTTCATCTTTGTCTCTGATCCAACCTCCTTTTGCTAATGGCTGGATCCTGGCCCTGGCTCATTACTAGTTGTGCATGGGATTTTCAATGACCCTATTATCAGCACCTGTCTCTACCCAACCTTTTGTAGATCTTGTAGGGCTGTCCACTACTAGTGGGAGCATTTTCCTCTTCAGCTCCCCATTCCTCAGAAGTAAGACAGACAATCCTCTGAGTTAGCAAGAAATAGATGCCTCAAATGTATGTGTAATTACTGCATGCTGGACATCCATCCTTCAAAAGTGTTTTCAGTGAAATGGCACCTCTCTTTCACCAGTCCTCTGTCTGAACCATCAGAAAATGCTCAGTTGGGAAGGATCTTGTGATGCTCTGATGCATCTTAGCAAGCTGTGCAGGGTGGGAAGTACAGCTGAGTGACAGACCCTGAGGACATTGATACAAATGGTTTCACAGTACCACTTGAGTTTTCCAGCTGCTTTTTAACCATGTTTTCTTTGAATAACCATTCATAAATGCATCTCTTATTGTAAGCACAGCCAAATGGAGAAAAAAATGTTTCAGAAAGTATAAAGCATATATATTTATATATGGATTTATATATACACACTAATCAATAATTGCTGTTTACAAATGTCTTGAAGAAAAAAAAAAAACGTTTTCTCATTTGGAGAAAGAGAGTGAGCTAGAGAGAATTACACACACATGCAAGTGTATAAGCATAGCCAAGTGCACTCACACTTTCTTTTTCAAATAACAAACAAGGCTGCTTGAGGCTTTCCAAATTCGGTTTGATGCCCTTTGCATTGCACAGCTTCCCAGACCCATCTGTACAAGCTTCTGTCACACAGCCATCCTCAAAGTGCATATATTAAAATTTAAGCTAGGTTGTTTACAAAATAGTTCCAAGACTGTCCCTTTGTGGAAATACTGGTTTGCAGAACATCTGTTGCTTTCAATAGTCCATACAGAGCCATTTGTTTCATCTGAAAGCAATGGCATTTCCCTGTGCTATTGCCATGCTCCCATGAATCAAAGGAAATATGTTAAGAGCATTCAACCATTATTAATTTTTTATCTGGGGACTCTGTCTTTCTCTGATCACACATTTATCAGCATTAATTTTTACTTGATTTTTAATAGCATGTTCTCTGTGATGATTTTTATTAAATAGGAAAACACTTGGAATCTGAATTGGGTAAAATGGCTCAGTGCAGGTTTGTTAGTGGTTTTGGCTTCATTTCTGTATGTGCAGGTTGGTCCATTTTGTAGAAAAAGCAAATAACCAGCAACTGTGTCAGCTTCCCTCTGGCTAGCATTAATTTCTCTGAAAAGGAGATTCAGCATGTAATACCCGCTCAGCCCATTCCTGCTATTTTTCTGTAGATTTGCTCTTTTCTCTTTCAAAGGTTGGTTGGATTTTTATTTTTATTTTATTTTTTTAATTTTACTCAGAATTCACCATAAGTCAGGATGAGATTTTTCTGTTGACATCAAAAGAAATATAATGCAGTCTGAAAGTAGAAGTCTGCAGAAAGTAATAAAACACTGATAAAACAACATAAACATTTCCAGCGCATGTGATATACTCTAATTCTGTGTATCATAAAGATCAGCAGAGAAACTCTTAATCATCACTTTCACAAATGTTTTCAATTAGAGGCTTGCAAATTATTTAGGGTGAATGAGTAAATATTATATGGTAGCTAATTCCTTCTAACTTCCAAGAGGCAATAGTATATTCTGCTTTTTCTCATTCCAGAAAATGTTTTACATTCAGGGAACAATGAATCAGTAAAATAATCATTTTTTTAGAAGCATGTAAGAGTCTGGGGAATTACTCCCGACAGGTTCTACAAGCTACCCCACTTCTTAGGAGGAGTGGATACAGCATCTTAAATGACAGAAGGTAATGTGAACTAGTCTGCTAACTTTGGTCACTTAGAAGACAAGTCATTGGAACAAGTTTACAGTAGAAATGCCTGCAATTAAATGCCATGAGGGAAATGTGTTTGGAGGAGAGGGACCTGACTTTGCACATCTGCAGTTACAAATTTTCCAAATTAAAAATTGAATTGTCCTTCTTACTAGGAGCTCTGAAAAGTTCCTTTTCAAAGTTAAAGCTATGTAACACTGAGAATACTTTAAAATATTTCCCTTCTTTTTTTTTTATTGTCCCCTTTAAGAATGGTACAAAAGCCTTCATTTTATACTCAAAACTGGCATGTATCTAGACCTTACTGAGTCATAGACACAAAGACAAGTTGATTTGAAATACTTTATCAAAATATTTTTTAAAATATTAAATAATTAAAGAAATAGACAGTATATGTCTGCTTAAAAATTGTCAGTCTGGAAGGCTTTACTGAAGAAACATATGCTCATTCAACCAATGCTTGTAGAAGGATGTGGCATCTGCATGTGTGCTCTAGCAGGCTCATTTCATCATCTCTTCTTCTTTCCACAAAAATCACAGCTGACTGTTCTTCCACTTGACTACAGTTACTTCAGGCCTCCAGTGATGTTACACTGCATGGAAACACGATGCTGCTTCTGCAGAAACGTGGTCCTGAATTAGATATTTAAGACACACTACAAGATTTTTTGTAGGTACCTTTTAGCATTTCACAGCCTTAGACCATTAAATCCACAAAAATGTTATTACTGCTATGGTTGCATAATTAGAAAATAAAAGAGGCACCTTTAAAAGCTATGGTTCCAGCACTTAGGTTAGCTTGAAGGATTCTCTCTACTGTAGTATTTTCTGCTCACTTGACTTCACAGTGAAAATCCTAGTAATCATCATTCATTTCAGCCATCCCAGTAATTTTACCTGAAGCACAGAAAATGTTCTGCTTGTTCTCTCATGCACATATCAGTCTGCAGAGGCTGGATGTGAGACATGTGTTATTCTACCAGTAAAGGAGAAGAAATAGGATATCTGAAAAGAAACGTGAGTCACTTCTTGACTGTAAATAAGAAAAGGTCAGAAGATGTAATTTCTATGAGCCAATAATTTGGGCAGAAAAAATCCCACTGAATTGTGAAGACATTCAGGTTCTGTTTTTAACGTTTATCCATAAGCTGCTGCTATTGCAAAAGGAATAAGGTATTTTTTCACCTTGAAATAGGATAGCATAAGCACTGCTATTTCTTGTATACGTTTTCTGAAACAAAGTGAAAACTTATCAGAACCAGCTCACCCTTGTGGCCAATATTGTTCTTGAAATATCATCAAGAAAACTGGTGAAAACAGTTCTACTGGAAAATTTGTGATTTTATTTGGATAAAAAGCACTACCTGGACTCTCTTTTTGATAGTCTCCATTTCTATTTCTCTAGAATCAGCAAATAATCATTAGTAAATACCACTTTCCAGAAGGAAAGGATTTATCCAAGGGACCCAGCGTGAAAAGCAGACTGCCACACTGTGAATCATGGACAGTGGCTGGCTACACATTCAGTCTCCATATTCTCATACAGAGGATATCTTGCACAAATGTGACAAGGACTCAGGACACAACCTGATGAATATTGGAGCATTCATTCTTTCTGAGCAGCAGCCATTTTCTGACTGCCCGTGAAAGGATTTAGCTCCTACACTACTCACTTTTGCAGACCAGGCATCACAGGCATCCTACAACATTTACCAGTGTCAGTGTAGTAGGGGTATGCTGGTGTAACTGAATAGCAGAACACAGCTGGGGAAACTGCTGAGGTCCAGGCTGTGGTTCATGGCACGTTCAAATATTTAATTAGCGAAGCTGATTGTTGTAAATCTTCAGTATTTCAGAATTCTGACTTACTAAAAAAAAAAAAAGCAAATGGAAAAAAAGCTCATTCACTGATGTTTTCTCATGAAAATAAATAAATAAATAAAAATGACTTTTTATTGCCAACATAGGAAGGGCCAAGATCTCTACGATTTTCACCACCAAGCTTTTTTATGTGAAACCCAGGGGAATAGGTGTCAACTAAATAAAAGGCTAGTAGGAGGGATGAGCAGTTTTTGTGTTATAGCCACTTGCTTTTGTAGCTACAAAAGCTTTTCCAAGAGAATAAAAGATAACTTGATTTATGATTCATCATATTATGATAGAACTGGGGAAAGAAAGTGGTAGCTTGCTTAGCTTTCAGAATTCCATTGGCAATTTCATTTTATTGTAAATAGATTTCCTTCCTACATCTGGCTTAGAAACTTGTTAAGTATTGAGAATTGTTGTAGGGTAGTGAAACCTGCAGATTATGAAGAGGAAGTCATTGTAGGTTTCAGTTTCTGCCAGGAATAATAAAGCTAGAAAAATATATCTGTTACGTGAGAGTTGGTACTGAGAAAGTATTATCTTCTGGGTGTGAATAAGAAGTTTCTTACTCTTAAAAATCATAATATACGTGGATCTCTGTGAAATTCTAACAGAAGTTCATAAGTAATCTTTGGGAAAGTAATCTACAACTCTACTCTGCAGGTTGCAGTATCAGTACCATTACTGAGCCTCCATCTGGATAAACAAGTTCACACAGAAAGATTTATAGAAACTGAAGAACATAAGCACCTTCAGTAGCCTATAGCAACCTTTAAATCCAAAACCTGTTTTTACATGTGTGGGGGCTTTTTTTTTTCCTCCCTCAGTATTCATCCTTCACCTTAAAGGCCATTGTCAAGTGCTTTGAAATTTTTGCTGTCTTTAGGTATTGTTATAGATGACTTCAGGGTTACTGCTTTGAAAGTTTCTTGCTGGAAAATCTCTCACTTCCTCGTCTCTTGACATTTCCCCTATTGTATCCACTGATGAAGTGAATGCTGATCCTTAATTAACAGAAGTAACTTTATTGAACTGAGCGACATGGTTTCTTGACAGCAAAAGATTTCATCATCAGTTGGGTTTTCCACAGAACATTATTTAAAGCTGGATTTACTCATTTATTTATTTATTTATTATGCAATAATGGAAGTATCTTAGAAGTTTTACCTCACGGAGAAAATGATACAATGATCACCAAGCGTTGGATTGTTCACCCACTAATAGGGAACGTGAGCTGGGATTAGACCGTCGTGAGACAGGTTAGTTTTATCCTACTGATGATGTGTCGTTGCGCTAGTAATCCTATATATGAAAGATGCATATAAAATATAAGGCAGTAACTGAGAAGATTAGCTAGCTAAGTTAAAAATAATAATAATAATAAAATTACAAATCTGCTAAAGTGCAGTTAGTCTCATTCAGAAGAAAGAAATCAGACCCAAGAGAAGTCAACAGGAAAATGGAAAATCTTCAATGACGGTGTGCAGAAAAGAAGATAGAAGAGCGAAGTGGGAATCTGGAGAATAACTGCAAGAGATTCAACAAACCCGGGTATTACAGAAGCAGGAAGTCAGAAGAGAATTAGTTATCCCCAGGCCAGAGATGACCACAAACTAAAAGACAGTAAAAATGTGAATAGACTTACAGATTTCTGTCAGTAATCACTTCTTACCGTGTCACAACTGAAGTATACATTCAACAATCCACGATCAGTAACTTCAAGTAATGAAGATAGGCCTTGAATAGAGACTTAAGATGAAAAGTACAGGAAAAGAGGCTGGAACAAACTGGCAAACAGCAACTCACTAGAACTAGCTGGTACCTATCCAAAGCTCTGCAGGTGCTGAAGACAGAAGGGATTTAACAGCTATCAAAATATGCAATCTCTGGTTGAAATCAGCAGCTACACTGGAGACCTGCAGGGTAACAACTGTTCCAGCTATTAAAAAAAAGAAAGAAAAAAGAAAAGGTAGGGAGCTGGAGAATTGCAGATCACAGAGTTTTATTTCAATATCAGTTAATCTCGTAAAAATTAAATAAAAATAGTCTTTTAAAACATCTCAGGGAACATGATAGGATCAATGTCTGATAGAGCCCCGTGTCTTTTGTATGAGTATAATCACTGAGAAAAAGAATGTGAACAGTGAGTCAGTCAATTAATTTTGCAGATGGTTGAAAATTATTTCATTTGGCAAGATGAGAGAAGATATGCAAGGTATTCTGAAGGGACCTAATAAAGATGTGTCAGTAAGAAGAAGAACATCTAAAAATTGGTACTGGCTGATATTCAGGAACAACAATTGAAAGGAACAGTTTCAACCCCATGAATTCGCTAACCCAATTTACTTTTAGAGACAAGAAATCTGCAGCATTTTTTATTTAATGGAAGTCTAGATATAATATTTATGAGGTTTGTAAGTTCTGATGTATAAGGAATAAAATAATTATTAACCACTGGAGCCTACAGGGCAGTAACATTTGTGGCAGGTCTTTATCCATCTTCGGGAATCACAGGCGTAAGGATCCAGGCCATTTAAAGGCCAGTCAGCCTCAGTTCAATGTCCCTGGGAAGATAATAGAGCAAAATGTTGTGATTGGTGGTACAAAGTCCAACTGGCAGCCATAAACTACAGCATCCCTCAGGGGCTGACACTGAAGTTCATACTGTTTACTGTCCTCAATATAATATGTCCTCAATATAATAATGTCCCCAATGGCAGAGCAATATGTCTCAGCAAGTCTGCAGACAACACTAGATTAGTAGGAACAACCAAGTTGGTACCTGAACATTCAGAGCAGGTGGAGACAGGCTGAGCAAAATTCTTAACAGATGTGCAAAACAGTAGGGGGAAAAAAGTCTGTGGGCACAATTTGAAGCACAGGAAATTCCAGTCAGATATAAGGAAAGTATTTTCATTATAAGTGTAGTCAAACACTGATGTGTTCATACAGTTTTGGGGATCTCCAGCCTTGGAGCTGTTGAATACTTGATTAGAAACCTTCACAAGCAAACTGATATAATTAGACCCTCTTTGAGCAACAGATTGGATTAGATGACATCCAAAGATCTCCTTCAACCTAAATGATTCAACAATTCTGTGATTTTAAGTGAATTCAAAACTCTTCACCGTTAGAAGTCAGGAACCTTCCTTTGAAGCATCTAACACCCAACTGTGTAAGAGATGGGACACCAACTGTTTTAAACATCTTTAGATCCCAAAGCCTGTCCTAAATCAGTGAGTAGTACAGGACCCAGAGGCATGCTAGCAGATTGCCTGCATGTCCCAGAAAGGCTGATGTGTAAGGTGCCTGTGGTTGAACATGAATGAGTCCATGTGGAATAGCACACTGGTACAAGGTAGCTTTAAAGCTTACCTCAAAAGACAATAAAGACATAGCCCTGAGGCATCTTCTGTCCAATCCAGTATGGCTGTTTCTGTCTGTTTACCAGAAAAACTCATTTAGAGGGATTTTTAAACAAACATCAAGGTGTCTTAAAAAAAAGGGAAAAGGAACCATGCACCAAGAGATGCAGTCATTCATCATTTTGTCTGGATATCATTTGATGGTCCTTCTTTGGTGAATCGACTTTTTTTACATTCTCTTAATTTGAAAAAGTGTCCATCATAGTACAGAAAATCACATATGCTTTCTCAAAAGTATTCAGAGCAAAGATAGGCTGATCTTATGAACTTAATTTTATATATACATGTATTATGTTCTTTGATGTCTACATATGCTGTCCTGACATTTTACGTGGGATATAGCTGCATCAACCTGGAGAGGAAATGTAATGCTTCAACATTAATTCCAAACTTCTTGGTAATATTTCTTTATACTTTTATGAGCTCATTTCTACTGATATGCTATTCACAATCTATATTGGTTCCTGTAGGATACAGCTTGAAAGTTTTCTCACTCTAAGAATACAGGTTAATAGTTTATTTGAAGAGTGAAATGTATTGCAGTTTGTTTTGCATGGAATGGCAGGTTAGAGCAATAATGAACTCAGTGAAAGGCTATAAGCAGAGAGGAGCAATATTGGCAGGATGTCATTATAGACCAGCACAATGCAGAGGGATATTCTTGTTGAGTACAAGAAAAACTGCCCAACTGACAACTTCCATAACTTGGTGAAAGACTCAATAGCATGCTGCAAGTTCTATTCTAATAGAAAAGATTGTAGTCACTCATGAAATAGAGGAAAAAGAAATCTAGAAGATTGAGAAATGAAAAAAAAAAAAAAAATTAAAAGAAAGAAAGAAAGAAAGAAAGAAAGAAAGAAAGAAAGAAAGAAAGAAAGAAAGAAAGAAAGAAAGAAAGAAAGAAAGAAAGAAAGAAAGAAAGAAAGAAAAAGAAAGAAAGAAAGAAAGAAAGAAAAATTTTTAAAAAAATAGGTTCAATTTTAAATCTGTAGACTGATGTCTGCAGGGAGAATAATTCAAAACATAAATATTCACTTGTTCAGAATATTTTAAAATACACAGGGTAAAAATATTCTAATTTGTGTCTGGAGATCAAAATAGCTACCTGCTTGCAGTGCAATATTGATACACCAGACACTGTGATTGTGGGAACTGATAGCCCCATCACATATTAAGGAGTTCACATCTTCTGTATATCATGAGGTCAAAAATCAGCTACCAAGTTGCATACATATCCAAATGTTTCTGCAGAAGAAAGATGTCTATGAAGGATTTTTGAGAAGACAAAATAAGAGAAGATGATTTGATGGTTCTGTTAGGTGAAAAGCTGTTGAGAGCAGAATACTATTAACATGATTTATTAATTCTCCCTTGTCTTTGTACCTGGAAGATATGAACACACACTAGGAAACATGAAAATCTGTATTCCATTTGGGCTGCACTGTGGCTAAAGAGCCTTTCTCTTTTCTACAGACTTTTAACAAATGAAAAACATGCACTCAACACATATTGACATTTTTAGTGTCAAGGATATTTGTTAATATATGTTAAGGATATCTCTGGTCTAATATTGGACAGCCCATCAATGACCTTTCTCCCTTCCACCACACATTTCCAAAATCTGTTTCTTTTATTTTTATGTCATTGTCTACAGAAACATCTAGGAGATGGCAGAACTGTGTTTACTGTTGGAATGAGTGACTAAAAAGGTGGAGTTTGACTGGTTAAGGCCTTAGGCAACCAGATCTAGCCTGTTCCTGATTTTCAACAGGACATTAGATAAAATGAGCTCCAGAAGTCCCTTACATCCTATGTAATTCTGTGGTTCTAGTACACACCTGGAGGAGAAACCTACACATCTGATAGCCTTCGTAAACCAACAGCACCCACAAGATGAAAATAGGAGACATATCTGGAGCCTAGTTCTGCAGGTATTTATATTAATCACTGCACGTAGTCACCAGACTCTATTTTTACCATAGCTTTCTCATGTCTTACAGTATGTGAAAATGATAATCAAAAGCTAAACTATCTTCACTGGGAAAGAAGTGTACTCTCCTTGCTGATTGTCTTCAAGTATATTTTGTTTATTTTATTTTTAATAAAGGCTTTTGAGCACAGAGAAAAAAAATCTAGTTATTTGTCAAATGTATGGTCAGTTTTCTTAGTGAGAAAAAATCCTATAATCTCATAGAACTTTCTTAAGAATATCCCTTTCTGATATTTCCTTTTATCTCCTACTGATAACCTTCTGATCTGCAAGGGTTCAGATGCAAGAAGGTCTTATTAATAAGACTTCACAATGAACATCTATAGTACTTTTGCTCAGTTGAAGCAGTGCACTAGCAATAGCGAATTAGGAAATTTTACTCAGGTGTCATAAACCTACCATACACTCATAATATTGGTGCCTTCTGCCTAGGGCTCTCACTGCTATCAGACTGAATTCAGCACAATGCTAAAGAAGAATCTGCAGCCAAATAAAAGTATTAAAATAGCAGCAAGTGTACCACAAAAAAATACATTTAACAAAGAGAGAGAAAAATCACAGAGCTCCTTCAGTCAAGGACAAGTTATTATACTCACATACATAAATACAAACCCCTATATTAAAATAAGGGTAAGGTTGATTCACAGGCCCACAGTGTTTTACACTGGAGTGGGATAGTACAGTCATAGAGCAGTTAAAAAAAAAAAAAAAAAAAAAGTGATCTCTGTGACATTTATCTGGCACAGAAATAGCTTTGGTTTTGTTTTGTTTTATCTTATGCAGCTATAACAACTACATCCCTTGTTTCCATCACTGCTGGTATACCGACAGGAATTTTGCTGCAGTGCCCTTCCAAATCCAAACTCCCAGTCCCATGGTGGCAGGAGAGGAGCCTGGAAACCCTGGGCACATGTGGCAAGAGTTATAACTATAGAAAAGTAAGAGGAAGTTCTGCTGTCACTCTTTCACTACTGGAAATCCCTGAATAGTAGAGATGTTGGAAACTAGGAGCTGGAATCATGGAATCACAGAATAGTTTGGGTTGGAGGAGACCTCAAAGCCCACCCAACCCCAACCCCTGCCGTGGGCAGGGCCTCCCTCCACCAGCTCCAGCTGCCCAGGGTCCCATCTAACCTGGCCTTGAGCACCTCCAGGGATGGGGCACAATGGCTTCTCTGGGATCAAACACTTCATGCTATACCTTCTGACACAACTCTGTTTACCCTTATGTCCCTGGATAACCACCTTAACAGCCTCAGGTACCACTTGTAATAGCACAGTTCCAGCCAAGCACAGGGGGCAGAAACAGCCTCAAGGCATGCCTTTTTCTCTACATGGCAACACCTCAGCACAAGCTGCAGAAGCAGAAAAGGCAATCGGGAGCTGAGGAAGAAGGAGGATGCAAAGTGAACAAAACCAGAAGGGTAACCAGCTTGGGCAGATGAACAGCATGGTGAGATGAGTATCTGATAGCCAGAAGAGGAAGGCTGCTGCACTGTAGAAAGGCGCAGGGCCAGAAAGGCTGTAAGATGGACAGAGAGATCAAGACTGAAGTGTCCATCATGAGGAAAAAGCATGTTTTGATGCCAGTTTTTGGTGATGGCTCAGTGAATCATATCTCAAGCATTTTTATTTCAGCAAATGCTGACCAGTCTGAGAAGTTCAGAATGGAAAACTGAAGCAACACTGAAGTGAGACACAGAAATAGGAGAGAAAAATTCCAGATTTGATAGAGTAACGTGATATATTCATTACCTCTCATAACTGTTCACAACCAGTATAATAATAATAATAATAATATCTCAAATATCCATGTTTAAACAGAGAAAGAATAAAATAAAATCTTGAAAAAAGATTGTGGTTAAAGGCTTAATTTCCTGGATTTATAAATCTGCTGATATTCTTCTACCTCTTGTACATATAATTGATGCAAAATAGTCTCAGAGCATCCAGAGAACTTTAATGCAATTTTCTGCCTAGAAAAATACAACACTGGCAGGAGCTTGTGAGAAGATGACTTATCTTGTTCCATATGCCTGAAGTACCGGTGAAAATTCCAGGGAATTCTATAGGCAATACATAGATGAAAGAAAGGGGAGCTGAGATAGATATGCTTCTGCTACTCATGTAAATTTTGCAAGATTATTTCTTCCTATGTTATAAAATAGAGTTCTCAGTAGGCCACTCTGCCAGATTAATTAGCCTAAAAGCCATGAATCATGGAGGAACAACCAATTTCTTAGCCTTATATTTTCCCTAGACCGCTTCACACACTTTGCTGCATCTGCATAGAGCTGATGGGAAAGGGAACCTCCTAGAAAAGAAAACAAGGGATCTGTTCTGTTCCTATATAAATCACTAAGAGTAATGACACTGACTCCAGTGGGCCCTTAATTATCAGGAAAGGGGATTTTTAAGGAGATGATTACTGCTAGAGGTCTCAGGGTGTAATTAAATTACTCTTAATGGTAATCACACTTACTACACCATTTCATTCCTCTATTCTAAAGAATATATCAAACACTTCACAGAACTGTGAGCACAAGAACAAAACACAAAACAAGTGTAAGGAGTTCTAATTAGTGAGCTGATGTCTCAATCACTCACCAGGCTGATAATTATCAGCCTTGTAATTTCCCTGGGTCTGTTGCACTTCTCAAAAGGAGAGAGAAAAGGGAAAAAAAGGGACACAGTGTCCATAAAACATTTCAGGGACAGATTCTGCCACACTTGCTCCTACTGAATAATACCATGCCCAAGAAGATCTTCATCCAAGTCAACTAAGAAAAGAATTTGGGGTTTTTTACAACTTACAGGGACTTCACTAGGATATGTCTCCCAAAGTGGGAATGGGAATAGAACAAATCCAACCTAAACCTAAATCATCTTTGATGCTCTCATTCTGTGTGACAGCTGAGATCCCACCTGACACCTGGACATGTGACATGAAAATACAGAGGTATCAGTGTGTGAACACCAAGTTTTAATTGTGACCTATTGTAATGCTTGACAGACACAAAAGTATTGGTTTTGCCTCTTTGCGATTGGTACCATTCATAAGATCATTTCAACTATTGCATATCTAGTTTCACTTTAAGTGAAACAATGTCTTCTTTCACGCCATATAAATCCCATTTAAGGCAAAAGAACTTTTTTCTCGCTCTGAGTAGTTTTAAGTCTGGAGAAAACTGGGCCCTCAAAGTATGGTGATTCTCCTTCTTAACTAGTTCTTTAATCCAGCCTTATTCACTAGTTCAGAAGAATCCCGAATATCCTGTTTTCATAATCATAGAGTCAAAGAATCACAGAATGGCTTGGGTTGGGAGGGACCTCAGAGATCATATAGTTCCAACCCCCATGCCACCATCAGTGTTTCAAATAGCTGTATCAGGCACTAAATCAAGTTAATGAAGATCATTTCCTCAGCATTGCAAATATGGCAATCTGCACAGATCATAGAATCCTAGAATTACCCAGGTTGGAAAAGACCTCAAAGATCATCAAGTCCAACCACAGTCTAACCATAGTACCCTAACTCTAACAACCCTCTGCTAAATTATATCTCTGAGCACCACATCCAAATGGCTCTTAATAACTGCATATGTTTGAGGCAACTACTTTCAAATATTTCTCCCCAGGTATTCCCTCAGCTGGGAACATTAATCTCAAAACTCCTCTACTTTTATTTTTAGTATCTTCACTAGGTGGTTTGGGGAGTTTTTCATTGCTATCGTTTCATTTTTGTTTAGTTGTTATTTTGGGTTTTTTTTGTTTTTGTTTTTTTGTTGTTTTGTTTTGTTTTTTTGGTGTTTGTTTGGTTGGTTTTTTGTTTTTTTTGTTCCTATTTATTTTGGGATTTTTTAGTGGAAGCTTCAGAAATAATGCCACAGTCTTACAAATTGTTTCCTCAAAGAGCCTCATCTTAGAGTTCTTGCTGTTGCTCAGTTTCATCTTAAAAACATCCTGAGTTTAATCTCCAGTTAGGCCTTGTTTCTAAGGTGATGTTTCAAGTTGTATCACTACTCTTTTCAATAGGTTAGAATCAGAGGTAGGAAAATGTAGGCATGGAGACTTTCTGTTATTTGTTGATATTCTGACAGCTGATAAATTGAGATTGCTCCCTTTCCCTCCACAGATTATTGAAATATTTAGAAATTCTTCCTGTATTCTTACATGTATTAAAAGCTAGACTATGCATAAAAGGCAAACATTTCCTATTATTTCCCCTTTGGAATCAAGCTAATTCCATTTAGGTTCATGCAGAGCTCATTCCCAGAAAAAAATACAAAATGATACAAAATGGTTAAAGATACCCTTATTACTCCTACTATGTCCAAACATCTGCTATTAAGTGACAAATTCAGAAGCCACTCTATGGATCTGGGTTGGGTCACTTTATGGTGACTTGAGTTTAGTCTGGTGGTGCATGGCTAAGTAATGTTTCTACATCTCCAAACCCTCATAGTACTGGGGTATAAGAAGCAAGGATAAAATTACAAATGAGGCAGGGATCCTAGTCACTGATCAGGAAAGACTCTACAGACAACATTTCTGAAAGGCATTAAGTCAGCAATGTCAGACTGTATTCTGTTCCCTTTACTAATTGTTCTGTCTGTCACAGAGCATTCATCCATGGACTGAAATGTGTATATACAAATCAAGAAGGTATTGCCCTGGCTCCCTGCAGCTCAAAGTTTAGGACAACCCAGAGATAAAGAGTGGTTCCTTCCCAATAGTATCAAAAGAGAAAATAAATAAGAAGTTTGCACAATTGGTAACACAAATAGTTGAAATGTAATTTTAGTGTTTTTGAAAGCTTAATATCACACAAAGTTTGGCTTCCTGGAATAAAGATGTAGTAAATAATACCTGTTAATTAAATAAATTGGCAGAACTTTTTTTTCATCTGTGGGGTCGTAATATTGCAAACCTGGCTCTCCGGAGTCCTCACGCCCTTTATAAGACAGCAGTGTCAGTACGATTCAACAAAGTTTTGGATATAAATAGAGTAGGTACAATTAGACAGAGACAAAGCAATAGAACAAACTTTTCACTTTCCTTTATCAGCTTCTTGGGGACTGGCAATTTTTGTCCTTGGCAAATTACACATGTAAAGTTGTTTTGAGAACTCTGGTGCAGCCTTCCACTTTGCAGAACAGGCATAGATTCATTCTGAGGGCAGAACATAGCGAGGCCATGAGGTTTTTTTGGACAAGAATAGGTGCTGAATACCTGAACACCCTACATCTCCTGCTGCTAAAAAGCTTTTGAAAACAACCAGTCTCTTCACTGACAGAAGTCTCCCTTTGTGTAGGAAAAGTAATCTGTGACTGTGTTACTAGTTATTAGACTTACAAAAGAAATAGTTTACTGTATGTTATTTTGATTGAAAGACTCTTATAAGTGACATATAGTTTAATAATATTATGCCATAACATTATTAAAAATTATTAAACTTACCTAATGAAACTTACTGCTGATGTGAATAACCTAAACCAATTTTGTTGCTGCTAGAGGAAAAGACTTGGGAATGCTTGGGCATTATGAAAAAGAACCGTACCTGATTTTTTTAATTCTCTGTGAACATCAAGTCTACATATTTTTCATGTGTTGTTCTCAGCTAGCAATGAAAGCCATTTTCAGGTTATCAGTGATGTCAAAGGTTTTGTAAGAGTGAAGTTTTTTTCCTATTTGTATCAGTACATGCCTCCAGGCAGATGCCTTCTTGCTTTATCAAAGATGCTAACATTTATGCTCAGCAAAGTAGAATGTATACTAACCCAAGTAGACCAGATGATACTCCAGCCCACAGGTATCACACTTCAGGGCCAGTGAGTTTTGACAAGGGCAAGAAAATTCTCCCCAGCTTGCTACAAGAAGGGAAAAATTCGCAGAGAAGAGCTCATGAACTGATGCTTTCAGGGGAAAAAAAAAAAAAGAAAGAACTCAAATAAAAATCAAACATAGATCCAGCTAACAACCATCTAATTTGTGAACAGATATCCCAAGAGTATATATATGAATATATGTATATATGCATATATATATGTATGTATATATATATATGTATGTATGTATTAGCAAAACAAATTGAGTGGTCTTTTAGTTGTAGATACTGGAAAGAAAGAAAATATTATATTCTTGGTTGATTTCCACACTGCTACATTGAGTAAAAGTGCTAACATGAGACAGGTAGGGAACACAGAAAGACTGGTAACGTTCACTCTGATTTATCTTTCTTTTTATGTCAAGATAAATTAACTAGGTGAATAATTAGTGTGATGAAACAGATAACAGGACTAACTGCCATTATCTAAATGGGGACTACAAGAAAGAAGTGGACAGACTCTTTTGCGGCATCTGTTGTGATAGGACAAGGGGAGTTTAAAACTTAAATAAGAGATTAAGAATGCATATAAGGAAAAAGTTTTTTACAATAAAGGTAGTGAGTCATTGGAACATGTTGCCCAGAGAGGTGATGGCTGCCCCATTCCTGTAGAAGTTTAAAGTCAGGCTGGATGGGGCACTGAGCACCAGATCATTGCAGGGGTGTTGGACAAGATGACCTTTAAACATTCCTTCCAACTCAAACAATTCTATGATTCCATAATTAAATCATGAGCTGTTTTTTGCCTGCAGGACAATGTGCTCTAAGGAGTAGAGGTAATGATTTTTGAATACATAACAAGTACATCATAGTAATGTAACTTTTCTGAATAAAAAGTGGACTAGGGAAGTTACAAATATCTGACATTATTCATCTGTTTTCTTTTTTGCCTCAGTCTTCTGAAAAGGTCTTCTCAGCATGTGGGGAAGGCTTTCATATCCCTGCTGGGAAATCAGCACATCTCAGTGACTCGCTGAAGTGCTCTACACAAATGCCCATGTCATGGGAACAAAAAGGTGAAATGGAGGTCTGTATGCAGTAGAAAGGCTATGAATTCATCAGAATGCAGTGGGATTGCTTACATAATTAGAAACTATTAGATAACTGGAAGAAGCTCCGTGTTTGTACACCCTGATATCTGCAAAAGAAACAATGCAGTCCAGCACAAACAATCCTGATTTCTAGAGTGCATCAACAATCCTGATACAGGTGATCAAAAGACCAAGTGTAGACATCCTGACTAAACTAAAATATAAACAGCAACAGATGACCCAGGACAAACACAGAGTCATTATCCAAACCAAAGCCCATCTGGAGGTGAATCTGGTGAGGGACATAAAAGGCAACAGGAAAGACTTCTGCAGTATACAGGCAGGAAAATGAAAACTAGGGAAAATATTGGCTCAGCGCTGAATAAGGAAGGAACCCTTTGAAGAACACTGAAAAGACTGATGTATTCAATGCCTTTCTTACCTCAGTCGTTCTTGGTAAGACTGGTCTTTAGGAATTCCTGACCTCTGAGACCAGATGGAAGGTATGAAGCCAAAAAAAAAAAAAGACCTATCCTTAGTAGAGGACAAGCAGGTAAGAATGCATTTGAATAAAACAGGATGTGAGCCCAAGGAACTTGATGGGATACACCTAACCAAGGGAGCTGCTCAAAGTAAGACCTCTTAATTATCCTGGAAAGGTGGAGCAGGTTGCCCTGACGTGTTGGCATCACTATCCAACTGTGATGGCTTTAGACACTCAAATGAAAAAGGCCTTGAGCAACTTGGTCTGACCCCAGAGCTGGTCCTACCATGGGACAGAGAACCTCCTTCCAATCAGAGTACTGTGTGGTAGTAGCATTTCTGGTTATTGGCTCTCCACAGTCATTGGCATCACTTGGATAAAGAGGCAGGCAGTCACACGTCTTTCATGCTCTGCTTACCTATTTAGGCATGGAATTTCTACCTATAGGCATCTTATATCAGTTATAATATCTGACATTTTCTGTTCCATGAGCCTCTGTTCTGTCATTCCTATGTCATTTGTGCACTGTTAGTAGAGTCCTGAAAATTTCCCTTCCATGTACTTTCTAAGCTGTCCAACAGCAAACATGGATGTTTCTAAGCCATGTTTATTCTCTAAAAAGTGATCTGTATATTTCACAAGTGTCAAAATAGCTCACTGATTTCCATGTGAGCAGCTGACTGTGCTATTGGAAACAAACTCTTCAGACACTTTGCTAGGGCTTTAGGCATTCATATTAGGCACAACAAAGAAAATCAAACAAAAAGAAAAAGAAAAAGAAACAAAAAGAGCTTTTGTGCACATTGCTTTGCAGAGAATCCCAGTCTGGAAGCCAAGCTATAAACTTGGCACAGAAACAGCATTAAGAAGATGAGCTTTAAAAACCATATTCCTCAAAACTAAATACTGCAAGCATGGATTCTAAGACTTGTAAGACTTTATGAAGTGTTGTATAGTTTCCAGATTTAATAAGGACACTGGCAACATCACCTTTCAAAAATAGTTTTGCTCGCCTAGAAATAAGATGATTTGTAAGTAGTCGATAAATAGATAGTATTTAAATATTTCTATAAATGAAAAGGGTCAATTTTATCACTTTGAAAACAGGTGTATAATTATACACTTTGTTTTAAATTGTAAATATAGTATGTATATATATATATATTTAATATATTATACTTACAACAGTGTTTGTATAAAACTGGACTTTGCTAGTAGGAACATAATTCTAAAAGAAAATTACAAAAATATAGATAATATTTCAGTAGAAACTAGTGGCAATGCAGAATGGCTGTGGGTAACGTTTGAGTGCTGAATTCCATGAAAATGTGATGATCAATATATTACTCACATAACAAGCTGAACCAAATACTTCTTTCTATGTCTGACTAAAAGCCCTTACCAAGGCATTTTTTGTTTGGTTTGTTTTGTTGTGTGATTTCCTTTTATCATATTGCTGTGTTGCCTGACATGTACTTAGTGTAGGAATTCCAGCCCGCTGTGATTTTTGGTTTTACTTTTGTCTTTGCTTATTTGTTCTCACACACCGAGTGGAAGAATGTAGACTCACAGGAACTAATGAGATAATTTGTAAACCTGTCAGTAAAAGACATCAGAATTAATCTAGTGGTGGTCTCGTAAAAGAGGGTAAGTCTCACCCCCCGCCGCCTCCAAATCTAACATGAAACTTCCACATTTGCTCTATGTATTTCCTCCTTTGTGCCTCTTTTCTTGTAGTGCTGTGCAGTGTGTAAACTCTGAAGCACATGTGATTCCTTCTCCAGTACTCCTATTCTTTGCATGAATATCTGCTTGGGATGCTCCTGGAGGAGACTTCTTAAGGATACAGATGTTCCGAAACCCATGGGGGCCATACAATTCTTAGCAACAATAGCATGTTTAAGAGAAAGCATTCAGTGGCAAAGTGGGACCCTATCACTAATGCTTCGTATATTTTGGTTTTTTAAGAAGAACTGAAGAAAGCATCCCTTCATTCAACTTCAAATCTACTACTTTTATTCTTCAGGGACAAGTAAGAGGGATTCTCTACATCTGTTGTTATTTGTTTTTCACAGGGAAGCAAAAAGTCTTGTTGGCCTTATCGTTGCTGTACTTTTCATACTGACATTCTCAGAAGCATGTGGGAAAAAGGCTATAAAAATGAGTGGAAGCAGAGGGAGTATGAAAAACAACAACAGCAACAAAAAAAGTGATTTTATAATAATCCATGAGGACAGTTTCCCAATAGGAAGAAAATCTTTGAAGGGAAATTACTATATGAAACTTAGGTCATTGGGATGCTTGGATAGCTACTGTCTTATTTGTATTACGAGTTTCCAGGAAATTAATGAGTTATTACGATAAAGAACAATCTACCTCATTATTCTGTTAATCAGCACACCTTATCAATATCTGCAGGGTTCCACACTGGGTATTAGATGATTCATCAGTGGTGTGCCCAAAAAAGGGCCTATGGGATGGTAATACTTTTTTGCCTTGCGCTGTTTGCAGGGCCCAGAGATGAGTGATCTTTGTTTCATCTTTGCTTGACATGGGTGCTCAGGTCCTTTGTGTCTCATGGTACAGCCATCATCTCTTCTAAGACAAAAAAATAAAAAGAGAGACAGATGAATATTTTGGAATTCTTGAGTTGAGTGGATAAGTGACAGCTGTTTGAAGAAAGTGTAAGCCACTAGTTCTATGCTATGTTGTACTTTTTTCAGTTCCCTGAAGACTGACAAAAAAATAAGGATGAAAAAGAAAAATATTAATCATTAGGATTTAAAGAGAATCTTCACAACTGGTTTATACAATAGAGAGGAGAAAGCCTTGTAGGGAATAGGGCAGGAGAAGCCCATGGCATCATACATATATATAAATAGTACATGAATCCATTGACAATAAGACAAAAAACATGGCTTCAACTAAAGCACAGAAGAATCTGGGCAGACAGGAAAAATAAAGCAGAGCTAATTAAATGTTGTTATTTTGCTTTATTTTAACCAAAATTTTGGTTTTCAAGGGTCTGGTTCATTCGAAGTGAGGACTCATTTCATCCAACCCTAACCCTTACTTCTCAGAGAGTAGTTAAGCTTTCAGAAAACTCTCGGTGTAAAATTCTGACAGCAAAAAGAGCAACACAGTGTAGGAATCTGAGTTAACATTTATATCTGAGATGTCACTAATAAGAAAGGCTTAGAAACCTTGGAAGTCACATTTTTTGCCCCAAAGATTTCAGCAAGGCCAGTGGGATTAGAGGTTATTACCATATCATCCAGATAAATAAATGCCACTGTGTTTTAATGACAAGGAGTTGTTCTGCTGTTTTATCTATTCTGTACATTATCTTTCTCCTTAGCCTGTGAAGCAATAGGATAACAATTTCATTTGTATGATGGTGATAACTGTGCAGCAGAATCAGGCCTGAGACCATCATTTCCCAAAA
The DNA here is from genome assembly GCF_054131305.1 of Coturnix japonica. Classification (NCBI taxonomy): domain Eukaryota; kingdom Metazoa; phylum Chordata; class Aves; order Galliformes; family Phasianidae; genus Coturnix; species Coturnix japonica. The sequence continues at coordinate 112,459,246 of NC_140663.1, forward strand.
GCCATCCATTACTTAATCACAGCAAGTTCAACACTGGGATTCAGCTGAGTCACATACATCAACCAAGTTGTGCTTTCCTAACTGGAGTCTTTAGAAGACATTGTTTATATTAATTGTCTGTAAACTTCTGTTAAATGAGATTCTGATTCCTTCTCCTTTATGATATTTACATAAATGCTTTAAACATGGGCAAATATTGCACAATGAATTCTGCATATTTGTAAGTTCTCCCTCAATAAATTGTTCATGTTCTTTTCATGTAAATTTGAAAGCACACTCTACAGCAGTTTGTAAGCAGAAAAAAATAAAAAATTAAAAATTAAATTAAATTAAATTAAATTAAATTAAACTAAAGTTAGGGCTACTTCCATTCTCTGAACATAAATTTGTGATAAAAAAGTTACATAAGCGTATTCACATTTGTCTTGAAAACCATTTCTGGGATTAATGAATCTTTGAACCAAGGAAAAGATATCGCACAGTTGATTTGGATTATTAAACATTACACATTAATAATAAAACTGATAGTCATTAATTCAAAAGCAACTCAGAGATTGAACATACAGTGTGGCAAAGCCCACTTCCAGATGATTCATAAATAGAAGATAGCAAACTGATCAATCATTGTCATCTGAAAAAGTTTTCCAAACTCTCTTATTGTACTTCTTTTCAGCTCCATCATTCTCTTGCATCTCTGTTCCCCTTTTTTTCACAGCAAGGACCTCCATTATCTACAGTGCATGGACCAGCAAGGAGGTACTGTTGGCTGTAGTTTAAATGCAGCTCATCTATGATAGATGAGAAAGAGTAAAGCTAAAAAAAAACCTAAAGCTTGTGGTTATATTAACTTTTATGACAACAGAGTATGGATGAATGGTTGTGTAAAGGTCAGCAATTTCTACAAAAGGAAAAGACAAAAAACATGAAAGACAGTACACCAGTATTGAGAAATCAGTCATAGAAAGTGATCAAAAGGAATGAGAGGAAATTGAGCATGAGACATATGTATGACTCATTGCAATATAACCAATAGAATGTATTACAATTTAAAAAGTCATTAATTTGAATCAAGTATAGAAATTGACAATCATACAGTAAGAGAAGCATAAAAGGTATCAAAAAAACATGATATGCAAAGTAGTTTATGTAAAAATTTTAAAAGATGTGGAAGTAAATAATGCTATAGTAAAATATCTGTTTGTCTTTTAAAGAAAGTACAATAGTCACATTAAAATCTTCTGAAGTGAAAAAGATGACATTGCTGAAGATTGCATCCTTCAAATATGTATTCTGGTGAACAATGCCACTAACACATGGAAACACATATGTAAGTAAAATGCCTTCTCAGCAAATGTTTTAGGAGAACTTACTCTGTGTCTTCTAACTTCTCACTTTTTTCTTATATCCATTCGCTTATCTCCATCAGTATTAGCAGCAGTACTAATATTGGTTGATGTGCTGTAGTATCATTTGCTCACAATTTTCATGTACTTCCATGGGTAGCAGAGGAGTTACTGAACTCGGGTAGTTCCTAGTGTGAATGCCCAGATCTTCCAGGAAGGGCCTGGTTCATCCCTGGAGGTGTTCACGGCCAGCTTGGATGCAACCCTGGGCAGCCTGGTCTAGGACTAAATTTGGAGGTTGGTGGCCCAACCAAAGGGGGTTGGAGCTTCATGATCCTTGAGATCCCTTCCAACCTGGGCCATTCTGTGATTCTAAGATTCTGTTATTCAGTACCATAGTAGCATAAGCTTCTTTTCAGGGACAATTAGAAGGCCAGATTCTCTAAAGGCCAGCTGCCTCTCATTCCATCATTCTTCCCACGAAAATTGCATACCCAAACTGACTGCTAGCAGACATCACATATTCACTGTTTTTTTCTCCACTGAAATAGAGGTTCAGTGTAATCCCTGCCAAGCTCCCTTTCACCTTTTCCTAGAAGAATCTTTCAGTACTTTTGCTCCAGTTTTTTCCTTGTTGAGGATTCTTACCCCACTAGCCTTGACAGAGAGTGGAAAAAAATGTCATGAAGAGAGCAGACATACTGCGTTTGGTAAAAATTTATGGTGCTTCCTCTCACTTCTGCCATTAGTCTGTGTGGGTAAAATCAATGATACTTTTTCACTTGGCATAAGCATCTCACATGCGATATACAGAAATTATTGGTGCAGTGTATGTGATCTGAACAATAAATTCTTCATTTCTTTCCCCTTTTTTCCACTGCATTACATTTAATTTTTCCTTAACTGGGCAACACTGTTGCAGATCTGAACAATAAATTCTTCATTTCTTTCCCCTTTTTTCCACTGCATTACATTTAATTTTTCCTTAACTGGGCAACACTGTGCAGTTGCAGTCATTACAACTGTTCTGTCTGTATTCACCTTTGAAGGTCAATATTAATTATTCTGCCATATATCCGCCACTTCAGAACTGCAAGCAGCTTTCATGTCTACTCTATGTTTTTTTCAGTTAGTCCAGAAAAAGGTATTAATTCATCCTACAGATCTTGCCATGAGGCTGTTCTGTCATTCATACAAAGAAAATGGAGTCTTTTCTCTGCAGAGAACAATGAATTTTTCATCTTCTCACCTAACAGTTATATCTTTCAAAGAATAAAAGTAAATATAAAATTAGCTAGGATTTGGTAACAGTAGGTCAGCTATAAATGCTTGTAAATGGGAAACATACAGTGAACATCTTTGGAATCATGACATTACAGCATTCTGATTTTAGGAAAGTTACAATTAGGCTCCATTTCAATACAACCACAACTATATTACAAACTCAATGAAAACATATGGTGGAGAAGAAGTCTTACTCAGTGTACTTAGACACTTTTACATACTTATTTAGATAAAGCGTTGTTATGTCTGGCCTGGTTCGGCCTGGTTCCATGACTAAATGGCACAGGGAACCCATGGACCCACACCCTGAAGTGGGCACAAAAACAAAACAGAGACATTGAGCTAAGGGAGAAAACTAACTTACTAAATATTATCAAATCATTAGGAATCACACAATTTCTTTCCTTATGGGGAAAAGGATATAGGGATATAAGGTTATAGGATACAAGAATCTAACACCAAGATAGCTTTATTTTTCAAGACTGCCAGGTTATAAGCAACTATGCATCTTCGTTTTTTATATGAAGCTATCTTCATTCAATTTGGAGTTTACTTTAAGTAGTTTAGACCACACTTCAGAACTTAATCACAATATTGTTTCCACCCTCACTCTAAAGGTAATGCAGCTTTTCCTGAATGCTGTCTAACCTGGTCCTGAGAGCTCACAAGTTACACCTGCTCACTAACTGAAGATACAGCAGCAGAAATTATTTCCTGATATTATTTCCTTGAGCATCAACTCAAGACATTTCCAGATCATGCTCTCCAGGTAAGCTGAAAGGCTACAGTTTAACCCCTCAGATTCCTGACTGCTGAGTCCCACCATGCCAAAATGTACAGTATGTCAAAACATCTGTGTGGTGCTCAAAAGTGAGATGGGGAGAAACTAGGTTGGCATGATGAAATATTCTGCACATCTCTTACTAAGCTGATGCTCAGATAAATTCCTGCTGTCTAGTGTGTAAACTCTACCTTTTACCTCCGGTTACCTCATGTAATAGTCCTGTAGCAAGATGAGGTATATCCACTGTGCCCTATTCCCCATTCTGCAGGTGTCCTCTGTGATCTGTCCGAAGTCAACTCAGTCTCTGCAGGTGGCAGTAAGTCCTACCTGTTGATAAGTCTACATGTTCTCCTTTCACTACCATGACATTGCTACCCAAAGCTTGCACAGTTCTTAAAAGAAAAACAAAAGAGCAAAAACGTTCTCCAGAAAATAATACCACTTCTGTTAGCTTGGGCTCAGCCACTGAAGGGAGTTGTCATAGTTTAGCCAGGTTTAGTGATAGGGAGCAAAGGTACTTACGGATTGAGAAGGGAAAAGGGTGAGGGAGATAGATAGGCATAGGCAAGATAACCAGCAGCAGTGAACTAAGAGAAAAACTTAATTTACAAAATATAATAGCAGAATGTAGGATAACAGAATATGATGGTATGTGAAGCTAATAAATAAAATGGGAAAGAGTTTCCAAAACTGCATTCCTTACTCTAATGCTTTAGGTGAGCCAGCCAGGAGCACAGAGAGCAAAGAGAGGCAAGCAGTCTTTGGACTCCCAGTCAGTTTTATCTTTTTTTTCAAATGGAAATGGAACAATGAAGTCTTCTGGGAGTTGTAGTTCACTCTTTCCTTCTGAGACCAGGAAACCAGAAGTAATGACAAGACACAGAACTGTATTATTAACCCTTTAACTCTCAGTACACTGAATGCTGTTATGATTTGGAATGCTGATCAAAAATCGTGAAACTGCAACAAGAGAGCATCTCTTTGACCTAGGCTGCTTCCTGTGAAGGAGTGCTGCGTAGCCATAGAACCCCTTCACCAGCTGGGTGGGTGCAACTTTTCTTTCTGTATGTGACTACTGGTCTGACCAGTGAATACTTTGCCTGTTATCTCCAAGAACCTGCCAGAAGTAATTTTGCTTCTTTGTGAGCAGGGCACCTACATTAACTTTATGTTGCATGTTCAAACTTGGTCTACAGTACTAGTTTGCAGCCATATACAATGCCTTCCAAAGTCATTAGGGAAAAACTTGTGCCAAGAGATCTGAAGACACTTCTCCAGAAAATACAGATGGACAAAATTATGTGCCCCTATTTCTGCCTTTGATCTCTTTCTCTTACTCTGATTTCCTGAGAAGGGAAGGTAAGTGCAGAGGCTGGAAGGGAACCACAGGGCACTTTGGCAGTTCACCAGTATGGATGCATGAGGGACTGTGGCTATGCAACATGCCCATAAAGCCGCTTGTCTTGATTTCTGAAAACTATCTGTAAGTCTTTGACTTCAGTGACTCTGAATGGAGTGCTCACTCTTAACTACTGATACACTAAAAAACATTTCAGATAGTTACATTTGGTACAGTTGGAGCAAAGGTCTACTCAAGCTTGAACACATGAAAAACTTTGTTTATAAGTCCTCCTAAGGTAGACATAATGGCTGCAATAAAATAAATCAGTGATCTATATTTGCTGCTGTTTTCCACCCCAAAAATTTCACCGTAGGAGGATAATCAGCTAAGACTACAGATAAGCCTTTAAGAAATTAGCTTAGGAGTTACTGTGCTCTGATCAACTTACAAAACAACACAAGGCTCTAATACTTGGATTCAAAGTGCATGAAATTGCTATTTGATATGAAGAATGATCATTTAATATGCCAAACTACTTGCCTTTCATCTATCTTTCCCACTTCCATCACAAGGCTTACAGAAATGTCATTAGAAATTGACAGATCTCTCAGTTCATACACAACCTCCGTTTGTATGATAACAAATGCTTAATTGCCACCTCTAAGTTAAGGTATACTGGGGTAGGAAGGAAAATGCTTGGGTATTTCTAATAGAACTTCAAAAATCTGGGATTTCATTCACCTTTATAATTTGAAAACTTTTAGCAGAAACATGAATAATTTTTTCGTGCATTTTTCCTAACTAGGTTTTATTGGTACCATTTTCTTGAAACCAAATTTCAAGTTAAATGACTAAAAATTAATATCTTTAAAGTTGAAGAAAACAGAGAAAACTTCAGAATTTACCATTGAGTCTTCTGTGAGGATAATGTAAATATACTACACTATGGTTTATGAGCAAGCCTTTCAATGAGGTGAATATTGAGAGGAGAACTATACCTCTCATAGAAAGGTATTACATCAAATTCCAATATCTTCATTTTTCAAGGTAAGGGAGATTAAGAACTGACATTTCAAGACCATGTCAGAGAACCTACTGATTAAACACTGATATGAACTGTCCCTTCTCTGCTATCATCAAGAAGGTGGGAGAGCTATATTAAAAGGAGAGCATAATTCTGCTGATCGATTTGTTGAGTCCTTATATGTTTCTCAAGGTTCTGACATTGCAGTTAGCAGTGAAATACTGAACTCTATTTTATGTTTGTCCAATATGAGAACAGGAAATACTAGATACAACATTTTAGTGATACTTAGCTTTATACATGTGAAATCTTAATATATTCTTTGTATTCTTAAAGATTTCTGTGTTCGTATATATATCTCATTCACAGATCTATTCAAAGAAACCTTGAAGAGCATTTGTTTTGCCACTGATATTCTGATTAAACTAGCCAGCTTAATATATCTTCTTTTCTTATAGAAAGGATACAATCCATCTCTGACAGAAGAGTAGCTTCCGGCTGATTAACTGATACACCTGGTTGCCTCATCGGTAGTAGTACGAATCTGTAATTATTATGGTTGGCATTCTTGTAACATTAGTCTAGAGACTAATTATGCAAATAGTAAATTTGGAGAATTGGATGTCATGGGGCTCTCTGACTTCACATTCATGATAAATACGTTTTAAACATTTCTGAAGTGCTTTCTTTTATAAGCATTTGTCTGTACTAGTCTCATAGGTGAGAAATCCAGATTTATTGTCAAATAGGTTCTACTGCAGTGCACAGCTGTTCCTTACACTGCATTTTTATCAGGATCTTGCATTCTTTGGGACTTGGAACAAATTAATTTGTGTAAAACTAAGCAGATAGGAGAATATTGCCAGCTCAAGATATTTTAAACAGTCTTTAGCAAAAAGACTTTTAGAGTATTATTCCACTGCAGAAAGCACTTACATTTGATTTCATTCAAATAATTTCATTTGTGTTCTATCAAAAAAAAAAAAAAAAAAGACTTTTTTTTCGCCAATCTCACTTACAACCAGGAAATACAACAATGTTAAGGAATATTTGAAATATTATTCCTGAAGACAATGTTTATGATTCTCATTCTTACTGCAAAATGTACAGATAGATAGAGTAGTTCCCAGGGAGTAGAGATGTACTTAAGTTTCCTGCATAGCCTTATGGAGTTTGCATTCAGGTCACCTATGTTCCTATAGAGCATGCTAAGCACAGAGCATTGAGAATGGGAAGAAAGCAATGTGAAAGTATATACACACACTCAATTCACACCCTTCTACTGTTGGTTTTTTTTTTTTCCTTATGTGAGCAAATGAAGAACCCATCCAGAGATCAAGGGGAAAAAGAAAAAAAAAAAAAAAAAAAGAAAAAAAAAACCATGCACACAAATGGAAGGCATTCCTGGAGCCCGTATGGATTGTAAGCCTCTTTAGCTACTTCTACTATAAAGAACAATTGAATAAATTGTTGATATGGTTTTCAGACCAAGAATTAGAGCCACGCTTAACTCCTTTTCAGCCAAAGTCTAAACAACTAAAAACAACTAAACATATAATTTTCAGTAATACAAATTTTAATTTCATTTGTAGGGAGTCACAATCTTCATGGAAATCAGAAACTAGGAGGATTCACCTCTTAAATAGATTTTACTAAAGTGTTTTAGCATCAAGTTCTGCTCTGTGATCTCAGTTTTCCTGTAAAGCTGCAAATAAATATGACCCTCCAGCAAGTCTGTTACCTTGAACCCATCCCATATCACAGTGCATTTGGGAAGAGTGACAACTGCTAACTCTTCTTATATACTTGTGTGTGCATTTACCCTAGAGGTCTCCCTTTAAGCAGAAAGCAAATGCAGTCATGGCTTCAGTTGTGTGATAGTATGAGATCAGTGTCTGAAGCAGCCTTTCTGACAGTGAATCTCTGCTTTGAGGAAGAAGGTTAGATATTATGTGGACTTCTTTATTATCCACATCTGTCACTTTTATCTCAGCCTGTGAGTAATTGTCTTATTTTGTGTAGTTTTTTTCACAGCTTCAAAGTTCAAGTCTTTTGCTTCTGCCTTGCTACACATTCCACTGGAGTTGCAGATAAGGCACAAGATGGGCACCTCACCTTATCAGATGTTCCCCCCAGACAACAGACAAGATGCAGCCAGCACAACTGCTTCTTACACGTGGTATTTCTTATCTCCCTTACGTTTCAAAAAAAAAACAAAAAAAAAAAACAAAACAGGAACAAATTCAACTGTCAGTGAAGTGCTTTCTGAAAAGGCACGCTGTTTTGGAAAGGGCAAAGCCATACTGCCACATTATGTAGTACAGGAGATGAACCAAAGATATGCATGCTCTACAATTCACACTGAGATGTACATACATATTAAATAGAGACAAAGAGAGTTTTTTAGAATGTTTTCATAAAGTGACTTTCAGCTTGAGGCAAGGCAAACACAAGAGATACATAAAATGAAGGCATAATATGCAGTTCAATTTAAAAAAAGAAAAAAGAAAAAAAAAGAACAGGGCTTAGATAAGGTCGATTTGCAATAGCTTAATAGCTTTTGGAACAGTATTCCGTGATGATGATGAAAGACAGATAGAATTTGTAACTGTGATAAATCTTTAATATTTAGAGATGAGCAAGGACTATATGAAAATCTTTCAAAATGGAAAGACTCATTGGTATGCCCTTACCTCCCTCAGCTGCTCACTTCTTAACTGTATATTGATGTTCTTGAAGACAATTGTCACAGTCTATTTCAGGCTATGAATAAATACATGGAGAATATTCAGGAACGTGTTCTATCTTCTTTTCCCTTCATGTAAAGTCCCTTCTTAGCCAAGATGCCTGATTCAACAGAAGGGGAATGCAAGCTCATCAAATATGCCTGTAGTATATACGGGTACAGAACTCTCCTGAGTTCTGAAAAATCACATCTTTTTCTGCTAGAGGTGGATTTGGCATGCAGGTTTGTCCAGAGAATATCAGCTTCTATATTTTCCTTCATAATTCTATTCCATTTAATCAGAGTTGTAGCCTGAGTGATAAGGGAAAAGCATCAAGCAATTCTCCACGTGGCAAAGAACAAGGTAGCAAGGGTACAAAAAGCTGTCCCATTTTCTCTTGTCCTTCACCAGCTGTAGTTGCCATCCTTCCTCCCAAACAGAGGATGCCATGACCATTGCTACAAACACCTCAAATGAACCATAAAATTTAGAAAGAAGATCTGAACTTTGAGATTAATGATGACAGCCCTACCAGTACTGCCTGAGTTTGTAGCCCCATTATCTGGAAACAGTTGTGAAGTGAAAACACACATGCACACACAGTCCCAGAAATAATATTTCCTGTGCCATAAATTGACCATTTTCGATGATCATTGTTTTCTAATAACTTGTAACTTTCCATCCTGCAACAAAACAACATCCTTCAACCCAGAAGAGATCTGTATTGTTTCCTTTATTTTTTGAAAGTTACAGTTCTTATGAGATAAAGGGAAGCCAAGGGGAGAAATTGGGCATACTGCTCATTTTCTACTAAGCCATACCTGTAGCATACTCTGTGGGATCCTGTTACTTTCCACAGCATGTCATTTTTAATTGCCATATCATAAAATAGTTTTTAAAGCATTGAACATTAAGGGATTTAAATCTCTTTAATGCTCCTGGATGGCAATCTCTCAAGGTTCATACTGAGGCCAGTTCCATATAATAAATAGAATGTGGGCAAAAAAGCAGTAACATAAATTCATGACAAGTATTGTAGAGAATATTTGAAACATTTGAAATAATATCTCTAAGAGTTTTGCATTTCCAAATATGCCAAAGCAGTAAGTGAGGGAGGAAGGAAGGAAGGAAGGAAGGAATATTTCTGCTATTTCCGAGGTAAAGTCATTTATTACTCTCCAAGAAGGTTTTATACAATTTAATACAGGTAGATATAGATGTGTGAAATCAAAGCTTTACAAGGAAGGACCTATAATAGCAATCAGATTTGCATAGATTAAGATAAAGCAATATGAAAGCCATGGTATCACTGTATTCAATAGAAGGTTAACCTTCAAGATATGAAAGTGCTACCAGCAGAGGTATACGCAGTGTTTCAAAAACATTTAAGCATTCAATGAAACATGAGCCAGTTTGGGGAATGTAATAGCTGTCTCATCTTGAATAACTGTGCAATTTACAGAAATCTGTGATTATCTAAGAAACGTGGATAGCAACACCTACGGTAGTAGAGGGGAAGGGGATCATTTTAGCTAACTTGAGCACTTTCCTATCAAATTATCTCTAAAGAATGAAGAAAATTCAAATTTATATAATTGAGTTTGTTCAGTATACAGGTATCTCAAATCAATGAAAGTTATTTAGACCCTTTGTATCATTAATGAGTGGTTTCAGATAAGGAAAATCTGTCTCAAAGCACCACTAACAAGCTTAGCAACACTTCTGAAATGAGCTGCAGCTTGGACTTCAGTGCTTCAGGTCATACAGGAGAAAATTCCTTTTCATTTCACATTTTGACTGTTCTTACAAAATCAGTTGGATAGACTCTAATCTGTTTTTTTCCAAAGGTGTTTTTACTATACAAGACAAAGGCTTGTTATAAAAGCCTATTAGAATCCTAACACTTGACAACTGTGGGGTTATTTTATTTTATTGAGGTGTATTTAATAGCTTTTTGCTAGGTTTCAGTGTCTAACTAAAAGATCTTCATTAGTTTCAAATATTATTCTCATGTCTTGTACCTAAGTCTGTGTATTTGCAAGTACCCCAGTAGATTTCTATGGTACATGAGTACCAAGAATTTTCCATAATGAATGATAGTACTTGGAATAGAGAATTCATTTTTGCTTACATAAAGCATTTTTTTCTCACTCAGTTTGAAATATTCTAAATAATAAAGAATTTTTTTATGCTTGTTATGTGTGTAAAGAAGTACATCAACTGTAATCACTATGCTACTTTGCGATAACATCATCTCTGTAGTTTTGGAAACTTCAGATTCAAAAAGAAAATTCATCTTAATTCATGTTACTTACATACCAACTGTAATTGCTAAGTTGTTCTGAGTATCCCAAAGCCAAAGAAAACACAAATTTTATATATATGTCCTTTTCACACAGTCTTCCTCAATTTTGAAAGGTGTTTTCGATAGAATAACAAAGACTTCTGTGTTTATGCAAGTCCATCTGTTAAAAATTAGATAATTTAACAGATTCATCTTCTCAGGCTAAGTTTATATTCAGCAGCTTTCCAGGAGTAATGCCTAAGTGATCACAAGGACCAAGTTCAAGGCTGGGCAAGCTATAGTCAAGGTCTCTATCTACAGCAGTTTAACAGTCACATCAAGGTTGAATCAGTGCTTCATACAGTGAATCAATACATTAAAGCTAGACTCAAACTACAGCAAATCCCAAATGCACAAATGCAGACTTCTGCTCTGACCTGTACAACATCTGAAAGATTGATATAGGGTAAGAGGGTTAGATAAAAGTCCTACAAAACGCCAAAAATAAAATAAAAAAGTCACAAATCACAGCAAATGAAGGTGATTTTAAAGGCTTAGCCTTCTTACCATTTGTTGTAGTATGTTTAGTTAGCAATCTGAGCATGTATTCAGTTTACAGCTGAAAAATACTATTTCTTATTCATAATGAATAGGCATAAAAGAATTCTGAGAGCCTTGATCTTGCAAAAGTAAACCCAAGAGACTGGAAACACTTGAAAAGCATACTAGGAAAAGTTTTTAAAATTACATAAACAAACAACAAGAAAATTCTTGACTGCCTGATCAGATTGAATCAGGGTGGCAAGAAATCTCATCAGCTCAGTATGAAGAAGAGGTAATACTGTCTGGACACCAAAGGCATACAAGGACTACATGGAAAAGTCTGCAATTTAGTAACAATAAAATTATGAGTGCATAGGTGATTCTGGGGAGATAAGTTAGCTATGACACCAAACACGAAGATACCACTCTCGATTTACTGCTGCATCACCCTGCTTATAAACCAGTACTGGCTTCCATGCAGGCTCGTCCCATACACCCAATAATGCAACCCCAAGTGCACATGCCCCTTCTCACTCCCAGAGTCCGCCCTTGCATAAATCATATCATCTTGGGGCACTCAGCACGGTTCTTTATCACATCCCTGTTCTGTTGGTTCCACAACTGCTTTGGCTGTTGTTATCTAGCAGTTCTTATGCAATTGCTCAGGCCCGACTCCCAGTTGACCTTGTTCCTCAACAAGTTCATAGTCCAGAATAATGTTTCAAGCCAAAACGGTTTACCAAGTTAAAATCAAGAATCTGTAACCAAGGTTAGGAATATCAGATGAAAAGATAGAAATGTAGTCTAAATGCAGGAATTTGAGATACAGGGCATAGATTTCACATGCAGAACTAGTAAATAGACACTGCACATGCTACTGCGACTAAAGAGCATGGGCAGTCTCTTCAGCTCCTCAGCCCTCTGATTACTATTAAATCTTGATAGAGGAGATCCTAGCAGAAGAGAAATAAGCTTCAAGGTAATAACAAATGAAAATCCTTTCATTCAGCTGTGTTTGCCATGCTGTATGCTGATTTCTCTTCCAAGTAATAACAAAGAAATAAAAAGTATGATTTTAAGCCTTATTTTCTTTTCTACTAAAAGCTTCTAACAGGAGATGGGAAATTCTGATGTTTCTGTTTACATTAAATTTGTTTGCAAGCCCCATAATATGACTTAATTGCATATTAGGGCACAAATTTCCATTGCTCTGTCCCCAAACCATCAGTTTGAATAGTGTGTTAAATGCAGTACATTTGAGATCAAAAGCCAAATGCCTTGACTATGCAACCGCTGCTGTGAGTCTTTTACAGAACTCCATGAATTCATGTATGACTGTAATGTACTCTGAGCCTTCTGAGTTCATAGGATGACACTGTTTATGTTTCTCATACTGCTGCTGAGACCTTCAGCTCCAATTCTATCTATCCGACCCATCCTGAATCTTCTTCACTAATTTGTCAGTCCATCACTAAGAAGAAGCCCAGTCCCTCTGTAAACAGATGCAATAAGGGAACTGCAGATTATGAAGGCAATATTTACATTCAGATGGTTATTTTCACTTTTACTAAGGGACAGCCTGACTTCCTTGATAGCATCCTAGATGTCACACTGCTAAGGCCTGTCCCCTCTTCTGGAAAGCACAAATGCAGCAACACTTCTTCCTTGACAGGGGGATAGGTAACAGGATTAGGCCCCTGGCCTTGCCCCATTGTCAGTCACATAAGACCCCTTCAGAGGTGCTGGGGTAGCTTTCTTATCGACTCTGGTGGTTGGAAACAGATCCACAGAGCTCTGTCTACAGTTAGAAATGTCTCAGGCCCTCAGGATTATTTCCTTCAAATTGCTCTCCCAAAAAAAAAAAAACAAAAAAAAACCCCACTTCTAGACAATAAGCCTCAGTAACAGAAGAGGCCTGTCTTTTCAATAGAATTTCTGCTTCCTAGCTAAATGCCACAGCAGTACTCTTCAGAGTAGGAAATCTGCCATAATGATTGTCCCGAAGCCACAAATACGATCATGTAGAATAATGCAGTCTGATCTTTCACTTGACACAAAACTATTTACTTGTTGAAGTAGACAGGTAGGAAAGTAGAATTTCAAAAGACCCAAAGCCATTCATTCACAACCTATAAATGTGCATGTGTGTAATCTGGAGAGTGTGAGCCACAAAAGCATCTTAAATGGAACCTGCCTTCCAGGAAGAGATGTCAGTTTGACTCAATACGTCATGCTCAGACTCTCAGAAAAACAGCATGCACAGCTCAGTGCTGAACTCCTTTCCTGACGTTAAAGGTTACAAGTAAACATAACTTTCCTATGCTAGGCTGGAACTGTTGTGGATCTCTGGTCTGCATCACTCTCACCTGCTGATTCAGTACTGCATTGTTTTAAGTTTCCTTCACAAAAATTCCATGTGTGGGGCTTCTGTAATGCCTCAGTTTAGCATGCACTAACTTGTTGAAGAAAAGCAGCTGTTAAGCAATGAGCCTAGAACATACAGCAGAGGAATGAGAAGCTTGAACAGAAGCGCTCTTGAATAATGCATGTTTGCAGCTAATGAACTTTGTAAAGCTTCCACAAAACTCAGATGGGAGACCTTGTTCAAAGGAAATGCTCTGAAGATGCAGTCATAATCCCGACTGAAAGGTCATTATGCATGAGCAGTTAGTGGCCTACTCAACAGTTAACCCGCATAGGACATTCCTGCACTGTATATCCCACCTGGCCTTCAGTGTCTGTTGTTCTGCACAAATCCTTGACCATAGGATGAACTCAGCTGCCTCATTGTACCAGAGGAGCCTGACGGCAGCTCCCATTCAGTACCAGTGATTATGCCACTTCGGTCACTTGCTGTTATAGGAGTAGAGCTAAAAGTTGGTATGTTGGGAAATTATCAAAATGAAAGTACCTCTTCAAATATGGGGGTCTGCACAGTTTTGTGCATCGAGCAGATGCTTCTTCGCTGCTGCATAACCTGGGGTTCTTAGCATCTAAAGGGACGTTAATTATTTATTATTCTGTCCTTATAGCATTAGATCTAATAAACAGCATTTCAAATGATATCGTATAGACACTGAGTGACTTTCACACTGGGATCCTAATGGACCAGTACTCACTCAGCACCAGATACACCAAGAGTACAGGACAGAGCAGTTAAATTGTTATCTTCCTCAAAATTCATCAGATAGCTACATCCCAGGCCTACAAGAACTACATTCTGTTAATTACAAGCTATCTCTGAGAACAATACTGTATGGAAGGACTTGTGTACCTCCTGAAAATAGAATTTCTGTTCTCTAGAATAAGGCATCTAAAACTTAGACATATCATTTTAAATCAATATTTGGATTCCCTATATATTCAGCAAAGAGAAATGAGTGATTAAGGAAAACAATCCATCCCTTTTTAAGATAGCTATCTGGGATGGGAAAGATACAGCTTCCTCTGTAGATGCACTTAGAGTGCCCATAGCAGCCAGAAGTGATCTTCAGCCAGCTTAAACTTCATACCGAACTGTTATGGGTTTAAAGTTAAGTGAGGTGATTTGTACTCCCAGTTGGTACTGACAAGGAAGTCAGAACAGGTTGGAATCAAAGTATTTGAAGTGTAGTAAGGACAAGGTAAGTACAGCCATCTATATTATTTTATAAAAAGATGGGAATTTAAGAAACACATACATCCAGCTGGTACTAATGTATTCATTTACTTTGCTGTGCCCTCAGTTTGCTCCACACAGTTTCGCAGGATTTTCTTCAGCTTGTAATGAATGATCCAACTGTTGACACCAGACCAGAGAAATGCATTGCTCTGTCTGTGGCCATTAAAAACCACTTCTTTTAATGTCCACTTGTGCTCTCCTTATGCTTGCAGGCAGTTGCTGTGGTCCCAAGAACTAATTATGAATAGGAGGCAGGCAATTGATCTATCTTCTGAGAACAGCCTTAATTTCATCAGTACAATCAGTACACTAGGGTATTTTGCAAGAAGCCAGCTGAATGGCAAATAGATGTTACAAAGCCATTGCAGACAGGATTGAAGCAAAAATAGACAAGAATGAAAGACTAACAGTTCTGAAAAGACAGCAGGAATGTATTTGCACAGACTGTATTTGCTATACCTACTATGTTGTATTAGCTTGCGTCTTAAATCAGTATTCCAGCCTACATGTTTTTTTAGATGACCACCAAGTCCATGACTGTACACTCTTGTTGTGAGTGTGGAGTGGTGCTGCACACAAGAGGAAGAGCAGGCAGTGACGTGCCAGGGAGGGAAGGAAGCACTTGTCTAAACTTTTGGAAGCCTTATGGACATAGAGTCCTTGATCCTGAACTGAGACAAAAGTATCTGCAACTATCTCTATATTTACATACATATACACATAGATGCATATATAGAAATGAATACTTGATAGGACTGGGAACAAAAAAATCTACCATTTTTGATAGCAACTATTTCTATAATATTATAGGGATGTTTTAAATTCTTTCTTGCTGTAATAGAGTGATTGGTTTACTGGCCCACCATTTTCTACTATCTGAGCATTTCCAAATATACTGCCATGAACACGCAAGCATAAACACAGAGATTATGTCAATCTCTTATTTAAATAAACGTGAATATAAGAACTTAAGAAAAATAGATTAGGATTTCACATTCCTCTCAACATAAGTGTTTATAGACTCCTTCTCTAGCTTACTTTTAGAGCAGAAATTCTTAGTGATATTTTCAATGACTTTCATTCTTACTTCTTGTCGTTACTTCTTCCTTCTTGTTTTCAAGAAAACAAATGATAGAAAAGTATAATTAAGTAATTAGTTCTTTGCTTAGATGCTTCTGCTTTCAAGTTGTTCTTCTGCAGGATTTCTCTTTATTCTACAGTGCTACAGTTTGCAGGCCTTTGTGTTTGCCCCAGATAATTCCCAACTGCAGCGAACTTGTGCTGGAAAATCTTAGTTCTGTGTATCATAAAAACCAAACTACAGCTTCAGAAATACATGTAAGCACACTGCTTTCATGGCCTGGGCACTTCTCAGCCAGGATGCTATGTTTTATCCAACCTGAACTTGGGTTACTGCATCACTGCAACCCTAACAGCCTGGAGAATGTCTGCTGGGGACCCAAACTGCTGCATGTTCAACCCTCACAAGTCCCATCTACACACAAAATATAAAAACAAATTTGGTGGGACACTCAACATCTTACACTTGAGAACATATTTCCCTATACACATTGTTACTTGGGGGTAAGAATGGACTTGGATTTGATCTTTATCCCAAGATAAAATAAAATAAAATAAAATAAAATAAAATAAAATAAAATAAAATAAAATAAAATAAAATAAAATAAAATAAAATAAAATAAAATAAAATAAAATAAAATATGGATGGGCATGAAAGCAGTGGATCAAACAGGTTTTTATTAAGCATCTTTTGATTGCAGCACTACCTTTACCACATGCTATTTCTCTGGAAACAAAGTGGACTCAGTGGCCCAGCACTTAAAACCTCCTCTGTGCTTCCAGAACAATTTTCATTGGTGATCTAGAATCAGAAAGAAGGAGTTAATCCAACTTTATAAAGAAAATGAAAAATATGGTGGAAATACAGGATTTTAGTTAGGAGATTAGAAAATATATACGTATTAGCCAGGAAAAGGGAAAGAAGCCTAACTAGACTTCTTCTAGACCTGAAATACTCCCATTCAAGTAGAAAAAAGCAATCACAGAAATTTGCAGACCAGAAAACCTCAAGATCACAATCACTCAAGAATCTAGGGCTTACTGATCACATTCATAGCATATCTAAATATGGAACAAAAAGAAAGACAATATATACTGTACCCAGTTCCTCCAGTAGCAGCCAACCAGTGAGTGCAAGGAGCACTGTGTGCATTCATGGACTGAACTCATCTGTATAACCTTTGAGACTCAACTGCAGTGTTGTTAGTGGAAGAGCAAGCTCTCTTCAGGATGCCCTCTGCACCCTATTTGGGCTCACGGCTCAAACACAACCACAGCAAAGATTGCAGTAACACAAAACTGAGGCTCACAATACTGTCTACAATGTCATTTGCAGGAGCAGTTATTTATTTCTATTATTAGAGTTGCTTTATTTCATACTCACATCTGGAAGATAAAAATATTTCCATATTCATACTCAAAAGTGGCTCAAACAAAAACAGTCTGTCCTTCCATATAGCAGTCCCAAAAGGCACACAATTCATTTTGCCGCTGTCTGCAATGTGCCATTTTGTCAGTTCTACAGACAGCTGAACCTTTTGCAGCCTTTAAAACAACTTTGGTTGCCATGGCTACGAGCTCTTCAAAATATCTCTACCAGATTAAAAACGAGAGGAAAAAAAGAAAAGAAAAAAGAAAACCAACACATCAGGTCTGCTGATACTACCTGATTCTACCTGTTTCTTGGATGATTTAAATATATATATATATATATACATTCTAGATTTAGAACGGCGGGAGCTAACAGGTGGTATAAGTCAACAGAAAAACAATACAAGAACGTTTCCTCTGTGCTTTGCAGCTTTGTGTTGTTATATTATTCCCTCTAAAAAACTGACTGGAACACAAAAACATTGATGCTCAAAATTACTGTTTGTAGCAGATTTGTTTTTGTTGGGTTTTTTGTTTGTTTGTTTTACATATCTTTAATATTATTCACCTCTTCAGATAGTACACAGTTCTTTATCATTAGTGAGAACAATGCGAGCAACATCATCTAAAGATCAAATCGCGTCTCCCAGGGGTCCATACTGGGATTAGTGCTCTTCAACATCTTAATCAATGACATAGGCGGTGGGATCAAGTACCCTCAGTAGGTTTTCTCATGACACCAAGCTGAGTGGTGTAGTTGGTACTGTAGAAGAGAAGGAAGCTGTCCAGAGGGACTTGGATATGCCCAAAAAGCAGACCCATGAGAATCTAATGAGGTACAACAAGGAATGCCATGCATGTGGGTCAAGGCAATCTCAGATACAACTAAAAACTGGGTGAAGAACTCAGAGAGCAGTCCTTCAAAGAAAGACTTGGGGGTCTCGATTGACTAAAAGCTGGACATGACCCAGCAGCCTGCACTTGCAGCCCAGATGGCCAACTGCATTCTGGGCTGCATCAAAAGAGGGGTGTCCAGGAAGAAGAGGGAGGGTATTGCTCCCCTTTACACTGCCCTCATGAGACCTTATCTGAAGTACTGCATCCAGGCCTTGGGCTCCCAGTATAATAAGGATGTGGAGCTGCTGAAGCAGATCCAGAGGTGGCCATGGAGATGATCAGAGGGTTGTAGCACATTTCCTGTGAAGAAAGGCTGAGGGAGCTGGACTTGTTTAGCTTGGAGAAGAGCCTTCCAATACCTGAAGGGAGTTTTTACACAGACTGTTAGTAACAGGACAGGAGAAGATGATTTAAAAAAAAAATAATAAAAAAAAAAATTTAAAAAATTAAAAAGTAAAAAAGAGAAAATTTAGGTTAGATGTTAGGAGGAAAGATGACCAAAGGTCACCAAAAGTTGGTGAGGCATTGTCACAGCTGCCCAGAGAAGCTATGGTGCCCTATGCCTGGAGGTGCTCGAGGGCAGGTTGGATGGGGCCCTGGGCAGCTGAGCTGGTGGGGGGAACAGCCCTGCCCATAGCAGGGGTTGGGGCTGGGTGGGCTTTGAGGTGCCTTCCAATCTAAGCCATTCTACGATCTTCCAAAGGTTGACAAATTTTTCATTTTAATCATTATAAATTAAACTATTTTACAGTGTTAGACTGAAAATTATACTTAATATGGAGATTAAACTCTACTGCAAGATGTGCAGATATGAGATCAGCCAAGTGCTTTTATCCCTCACCAGCTCTTTTTTAAGGTGATGCCAGGAAACCCACAGAAAGCAATGACTTCATAAGATGACAGCTTAAAGCTAGACCCTCAAATAGTAAGTATCTGCATAATTCCTTCAAAACACATAACAGTCTAGCTGAAGTTCTGGCCCTGAAAGCATTGCCCAAGCAATCTTTATTTTAAGATCTGCAGCAGTGAATTATGGCATCAAGTTAATTAAAGGCGATAGAATTTAATGTGTTATCATATACAAATAAAAAATCTCAGTTGTTACATTCTTCCAGATAAAGATTTTTCAAGTGCTTTGAACCAGAAAAACAAGGACATCCAGTGGTTCTAAGGATAATAACATACATTTTTGAAGGATATTTAAAAAGATGTGTGTTATTAAAACTTGTTTAAAACATGCAATTAAACATTAGTGCTATTTTTTTTTTACTCAGATCTTAATTCTCAGGTGAAGAAATAATTACCAAATAGGATTATTACACTTTTAATATTTATAATGAATAAACAACTTTATTTCAAACAACCAACACAGTGTTATTATACTGAGTTACATTATCCAGTTAAAAACATCCCATACAGAAGGGAATCTCTTCCTTTGAACACAGAAAATAGGCAGTTACAGAAATTCAAACAACAAAGTGTTCCCTCACATTACATAAGAAGACCTGAAAAACTAACAGACCATATACCAAAAAAAAAAAAAAAAAAAAGTGTAATTCATTAGATATAAATTCGTGGTGGCTTTTTTTCTTAGCATAAAACCAGCCAGCATTCCTTCACTCATCAACTGTTTCAAACATACACTGGAAATCAAGGGTTGGCAGTGAAGATAAACATGTCATTTTTTCTACCGGGGAGACATTACAAAGAAGCTGTTCTTACATGGTAAATAATAGAAACCCACAGAAAAGTAGGATGAAATAATGCAATTCTTCTTCCAGTACTTTGCTGCATGGCTGAATACAGACATAAATCTGCCAATCTTATTTCTAACTTCTGAAGAAAACACAGTGGCTCAGCTGTGAAAAATTTCCTGAAAAATTTCCAATTTCAAGTAATTGGGAGGAAAGAAAAACAATGAAGACTGATAATGCTATGTTTTACCTAACGTGGTAACTGCAACCTCATATGCTGTTTCCTCCCTTCACAATTACTTGACCCTGTGCAAATGTTTTCAGTGTATTGATATTACAATGAAAAACAAGTAGATAGAAGAGTGATTTTACCAACACACCTCCTTTACAAGCCCTATTTATTTGTATGCCATTTTCAAATTTAGTGTTAACATACATTAAGATAGGAAGAGAGTCATTATCATGTTAATATCTATTAATTGTTTTAATTATGGAAAAACAATTAGATACGTGTTGCATCACCTTGATTGAATATCCCTGTGATGCATCTCTAGTTTACATCTACAGGTTTTCTGATTCTCCAGGAGATTAGCAAAAATTAACCAAATAAAACTTGTCATCTGTGGTTTGGCTTCCGAACTAAATCCAACACCTATCATGTACATCTTCTGTTTCTGCTGGCCTATATTTGTGCCTTTTATTTTCATGTCACGTCACCAAAAGCTTTTTTCCTTAAGCTTGTTTTTTAAAGTGTTAAAGATGATGTCTCAGCTAGATGGAGAGCCAGCTCCAGGCAAAAAAAGGCGCAACAGCAGAACCAAGAGTTACTAAGGTAGCAAAGAACAGGATCCAGACTTATTTTATGCCCAAAAACAGAAACTTCTGTAGAGCACTGAATTCAGGCCATGCAGCATGCAAATGCTGAACAATTGAGTCAAACAGTTTTTAATGACAATAAAACTTCATGCAAGTGTTCAAGGTAATGTGACGTTCATTTCAAAACTGACTTGTTTCCATCTAATTCAACTCTATAGCTATCAGTTATTCTAGTTGTCACACTGCTGCAGCACTCTAGTCGCAGGCCATAACCTCAGTGACTAAGGACTGAACAAACAGAACATAAAGCTGCCAGGTGGCCAAGAGTAAATGAGTTTACCTTTAGTCACAGCTAAGTAGAATGGGTTGCTGAATATTTGGAAGTGAGTGCCAAAGAGAGAAAAACAAGTTTTAATCTGCTTCTCTGTCTATGTCTTAGAATCTAGATCTGACCTCATTTTCTGACAAAATTATCCAAAGACAATGCATACGGACAGAGACATAAAACATTTATCCAAAACCCATAGGAAGTTAAAGTCTTGCTCCTTCCTACCCCACTCTTCCCCTCCCCAATAAAAGTGGGAAAAAAAAACAAACAAAAAAACAAACCTGTTAGAGAATAATGAGAGAAGCTCAGAGAGGATAAATTCCCTAAGGAAGGGCAAGAATTCAGTAAGAAACGCCTGGTTAAATGTGCAGCAGGTGTCTGATAATTTGAAAAAGATAAGCCTACTGATGTGGATCTGAGATTCAGCTGCAGTCATCAAAGGCTTTAGTGAGAGAAATTTTAGAGATATGTCAGGGATGGATTGTAGCTATGATGAAATCAGAGGAGAGTTTAGAATACCAATAAGTTTAGGAATGGTGAGAAAGGAATGCCTGGAGAGAAGTGTGGGGCGAGGGAGGGGTCATGGGTGGGCTTCCAATGTGTAGGAAACAGACACTGAGTGCAAGAAAGGTATCCAAAGGCACCAGAAGATTACATGGAAACAAAATAGAGAAAAGCAACTGAGTTGTTAATATTAGTGACAGAAGGAAAGGAAGGATTAGTGGTAAGAGACAGAAATCAAAGCCACGACAGTGACTATAGCGTCTTTTATCATAGAAACATAGAATCTTTAGAGTTGGAACAGACCTTTAAAAGTCATCTAGTCCAACTCCCCTGCAATGAACAGGGACATCTACATCTACATCATGTTCCCCAGGGCTTGGTGTGTTGACCAAACCCCACAGCTTGGTGTTATCCACAAACTTGTTGAGGGTGTACTCAACTCCACTGTCAATGTCACTGATGAAGATATTAAAGAATCTTGGCCCCAGCAATGGCACAGTGATACCACTTGTCACTGATCTCTATCCAGACACTGAGCCATCTGGACTCAGTCCTGCAGCCAGTTCTTCATCCAGACTTCTCTTCAAAAAGACCACTAAAAACCTGTGTGGAGAGGGACATGGAAGCAGGAGAACCAATATGGAAGCACAACAGTCACACTAAAGAGATGAATCTATCCACAAAAGAAACACACTTGACTAAGTGAAGCAGAAATTAGCTTCACATTAAGTGTTACCATTTCTTACAATGGCCACTGAGCAAGGCAACTACTGAACAGCAAATTATGCGTGTGTGTGACAACTACAGGCACTTTCACTGATACAATCCCAAATTAATTGTTCATGTCTATAACCTGCCTATGTTTAAAAACGAGTTTCTGAGTAAACTGGCCAGTATGTCAGCGCCTAGGGCTTGAATACTGCATAATAAACCTTTCAGATTTGTTACTGCTCTGTTCAAAGATTCTTCATACATTCTGAAAAATATTTATGTGATACTCTGATCATTGGTATGTCCTCTGCACTGTAAAGTTCTCTGTCATGTTCTTAGTATTTCTAGGAGATCACTGAAATGATCTCTGAATTAACAGTAATGACATATGATTTGGGAGCTTCTCCTTCTGTTCATGATTTATTTTTAAAAAATAAATTAATAATAGAGAGACTCTGCAACTGCACACAAATATTTTACTTCACAGAAGGGCAAATTATATGTTTTCTTTCAGCTCCAAAGGCAGGTAAAAGTTTCTAATAGTTCTCATACTAAAAAATACATAATTAAGTCTTTCATCGTCAGCAACAGTGCAGGAATTTTCTATCCATTTCCTTTCTTGAAGCTCAAACAGACACTAAATTTCACTGGGGAAAGAAATGTTTCAGAACTTTGACTCTAGTTTCCCAACATTGTCTTTCTAGGTGCAAAACACTTCAGGACTATTCCAAACAGGAAATTATTATTTTTTTTTTCTATCATTATTATCAAGCACCCTCAAAATATTCTTTTTTTTTTTTTCCTTCATTGCCTATGAAAAATCTTTTTATAATTTCTAAGATGCAGCATTCAGTTCATTTACTGCTCTGACATTTAGATCTACAAACGTGTGTCTATAAACTAATGATCGTTTGCACTTCTCTATGATTTCTTAAGGATGTATAGCTGCCTAATGCATCTAAAAGGACATGTAATTTATATTTAAATATATAATTAGCCCAATTGTCTTGTATGTATATTCAGAAACAAAAACATTAAGCTAAGCTTTTCTCCACTCATCCATTTTGGACACTGGCTGTAAAATGACAAGTTCAGATGTTGAGTTAGTGGTAAACTGTAATCATGCCAATCACCCATAAAGGTCAGCATGGACAGCAAGATGGGATTTGACTGAGCAGATCACCCTAAATGTCTGAATCTAAGTAAGTGATTCACCAAAAGAGAAATCTAAAATAAGTCATATGAGTCATGCCCCATTCTCACCATAGAGTTTGATGGGAGATGTCGGGGAGATACCTTTGATTTAGTTAACTATATTTCTGAAGTATAGTTAGGTGAGCTGAATCTTGTCAGATGTGCCGAGAGGAAGTTTTTATCACAGAAGGCAGTGACACACTGCAACAGGTTGCCCAAGGAAGTTGTGGATGCCCCATCCCTGGAGGCATTTGAGGCCAGGCTGGATGTGGCTCTGGGCAGCCTGGTCCAAAGGTTGGCAACCCTGCATGTAGCAGGGGGGTTGAAACTACATGATCATTGTGGACCTTTTCAACTCAGGCCATTCTATGATTCTATATACTTTTAAATAAAAAATGAGATCAAATGAGGCAATACGAACATTCTTAATACATTCTTTAAAGGTGTATGGCTTGCCTTCAGTGACTGGTTATCAAAATGAAGCATTTACTTTCGGGTCAAAAGTGTTGCAGAAGTGATCTATCCTACTTACAGCTAAGAGCTATTAAGTAGAACTTGAACAAAGTTTGAACAGTAACTAACTTTTTTATTTTAAAAGCCCTTTGGCTACATAATAGGTGTACGCAATGAAAGGAGAATAGACCAAAGCAGGGTGCTGCTGACAGATTACTGGATGCAATCAAAGGAAAATTGCTGAGCAAAACACTGAACAATAAAGAAGGTCAGGGTAAGACACAAGCACTTTCTCCCAGATAGGGATGGGCTACAAAAATGCACTGTGAAACAAGAAGGACCAGAGTAATAAGAAAATTAAGTTAAAGCAAAGGAAAGCAGTGAATTTGAGCAGTAATTGGAAAGGCTTTCTTTTCACAGTTACAGGCTGCTGGAAAGTATATCATTCATTATCAGTGCAATGGTTCTCACAGCTTCCCTCACAGTAAGAAGGCAAAAATAAAGGCTGTCATACCATTGCTACAGATCAGTAGTGATCATGGGCACTTGTTTATATGTCATTCATAAGAACTGTACCATAGCTCAACGAAGAAAACAGCCAGCAGAAATAGGTGAGTTAAAGAAAAATCTGCTCTCTATTTAAAATGCCTATGGAAATGTTCTTACCACTTCTTATTTCTTTTCAGTGTACTTTTAGGGATGAATGCATCTCTTTATAAAAGCTGCTAGGTTTTTGACTGAAGTGAGTACAAAGTTCATAATTTGATTACTGGCATGTTATTTATGAAAACCTTCACTGTTTTTCTTCTTTAAAACTGGCAATGTTAGAGGAAGTACAAAATAGCAATTGTGATCCATATTTATTCTATATGACAGTAAAAGTGCCAGAGCATAAATTGATACTGAATCATCATATCTGCAAAATATTGCACTATTTCTGTTTCTGGTATGAAATTCATCTGGTGTGCTGGTAGGTTTTTGTTTGTTTTGTTTTGTTTTTCTACAGAAACACTGAGAATGGTGTTCATATCATTTTACAGTCAGATCAAATGATTCCCATCTCATCTGACCTTTCTGACTGTCCCTCAGATCCTGCTGTTCTTCTCTAGCAACACTCATAGCAACAACCCTTGGACTGCTTTCCATGTGTCATAGCAGTATCCTCACTTGTGTGAGAGGGGTGAAAGTGTGGGATGTATTTATGGATAACTGCCTGGAACTGAGCTATAATTGAACTTTTTGTTGGGGATGCAGTCATCATAGGGTATGAGCACCCTGGCAGAAATTTATGTACACCTTTGCTCCACTGATATCAATAATGTGGTTGGAAATGGATGCTCATGAATTTCTGGAGAAAAATGTCCAGCTTCCAAAATGTACAGACATGGTAGTCCATTTTCTGTGTGCATAAATTCTATTGTGAATGCTAATGCCCCAAATGCAGACACAAAGGTACTCTTTATGATTACAATAGTCTTGGCTTCTTTCAGAGAACACTGGATGGAGTTTTTGATGATGATATGATGTTGGGCGTGTCACATTTCTAGAAAATAGAATACGTCTACGGTCACATTGGTGGTGTCAGTTCAGGTCTAACAGTATGTAGGAATTTGCATAACTCATCACAGCAATTATCATAGCAGGCTTTTTAGTACCAAACGGCTCTGCCGTAGCTGGACAGAGAAACAGTGGGGCCAGCTTCCATACAGAGATGACCAAATGCTTGTTGGCTATGATGGGATGACTTGGTACCTTACATTAATCTCACTAGATATACTTCTTCCTTTTCTTGAAACTCTATGGACCACTGAGTGATGAGATGTTTCTGACTTCTCTGTGAGGGCACTGGCTTCACAGAAGTAGACCTAATTTGGAAGGTCTGGCTTCAGATCTATCATGTGACACTGTAGATGTGACCTCTGCCATTTGCTGCTGGCTTGCCATTTGCTTCTGGCTTCAGTATCAACAAAAAATAATTTTATAGCTACTCTAGGATTTACTGGCACATTTTTAGTTACAGTTGAGAGATTTCTTTCTGCCTCAGTGAACAATGCAGTTCCCCATCAACGTAGTATATATACTTCCTTAAACATGTGCAAGAAGACAGATAGAAATGTCAACTGTGAATCAGCTATTACAACTAGAGTTATTTCTTCACTTTCTTAGCAACAAAAGCAACTACATACCCAACCTCTGTAGAAGCTGTGCAGAGTAGTGCTGAAACCTGTCACTACTCCCAGTATTACATATCAAGAAATTCAGTTACATACTTGTATCATCTTCCTTACTTCTTGATATACAGTAGGACTGTTATCCTCTTAATCTTTAGGTGTGATCTAGTTTTACTATCACTTGTGCTTATTTTTTGTATCTGCATTATTTTACCATACCCCTGGACAGGATCTCACTAAGACACAGACATCAGATTATATCATCCACTTCACTTGCAGAAAAAGCTAAAATGCTAGTTCCACTGAAATAGATGGCATTTGGAGGCCAAGGGTTTACTCCAGATGTCTCTACCTTTGCCCCCAGTTCTTCACAGCCAAAATTCATCTGCTAAGGACCAGCAAAGTGCATCAGATAATTGTAATTCAGCCTTACTCTGTTGCTCCAGTAACAAGTATTCCTAGTGCACTGGTGGCTCAGAAAACCTTGGATCATTGCCTGTAAAACCACACAGACTAGTAGTTCTCAAGATATACAAACAAGCTATTTCCTAATTTGAATATTTTTTTTCTACTTCTAATCCATCTCAATTCAGAATGTTACTCAGTTAGATGAGTATTGCCATGGTATTTAAGATGTCCAAAGCCACCTTGGACACTTATCTTGCAGGCTGGCAGACCAGTACCTTCTGCTGAAAACCAAGAAAGATAATATCTTTTGGAGTCAATCCCCCATATCAGTGCACAGCTATGTTTATGTAACTTAATCATATACTCAAGGCCCAGCAGAGGGATCTGGATGGACTGGGTCAATGGGCTGGGGTCAATGAGATGAATTTTGGTGGGACAGAGTGCAGGGTTCTGCACAGGGAAACTTTATTGCTCTCTATAGTTCCCTGAAAGGAAGTTGTGACAAGGTGGGCGTCTGCCTCTTCTCCGAAGTAACAGCTATAGGACATGAATGAAAGGTTTCAGGTTGCACTGGGGGGAGGTCAGACTGGATACTAGGAGGAATTTCTAGGAAGGAGTGGCTAGGCACTGGAACAGGCTGCTCAGGGAGGTGGTGGAGTCACCGTCTTTGTAGGTGTTCAAGGAAAGGGTGAATGTGATGCCTGGGGACATGGTTTGGTGGGCATTGTTGGTGGTGGGAGGACAGTTGGACTGGATGATCATGGAGGTCTTTTTCATCCTAGTGGTTCCGTGCTCCTGTGTTCTGCATAAATAATACATGTTCTGTGTTTTCTGTCACACCATGTGGGTGAGTCTAATGCATTAAAGATTGCTAGATACTGAACAGAATAACACTGTATCTACTCAAAAGAAAATTGTGTATCTAAGTTTTCAATATAGTCATGCAGATCTAGTCAGTGGAGCCTGAAGAAGAATTTAACCCATTCTGAAGTAAACAGTTTCAGATTTGCCCTCCTTTGATTTTAGCAGCTAAGTTTTCACTGACTATAAAAGAATCTAGACACCTAGATCATCTGTGGACTTCCTCCCTAATTTTAGCTTTGTATGGAAATAAAGACGGACCCTCTGATACTGAGTAAAGCTCCAAATCTCAAAAATAATTATAAAAGACGTGTCTCTGTACTGGTAGTAGTTAGTAGGTAGCAGAGCCACACATTTAAACAGATCAAATCATTTTACCTGAATCTATCTTTACTTCTTTTAACGTCTTATTCATGCTGAGGCTTAAAATATAGTCTAAGTGACATTTCTCTTTCACCTAAGATAGATATTAGCATCCCAGGGTCATTAATACAATAACATTCAACAAGTAGGATACTATTTTTTATGTCAAAAGTAGATTCTGCCCACAAAGACTGAGGAATATCAGGGAGTCATTTGGCCTAAGAAATGGAAGAAAAAAAATTGCAAAGTACAGGAGATAAATCTCTGCAAATGCTGCTAATATCTGAATTGACTAAGAGAAGTTAAATAACAGGAAGGTATTATAAATCTTACCCTGCTTCAGCTAAACTAATCATCTGTACACATTAAGACGGCATTTAATATATGGTGCTCCAGAAAAAGTGAGAAATCTACTAGGTGTATGCTCTGCCAACATCAGAGTGAAGCCAATATTATAGTGGCCTTTTAGCACAGTTAACAAAAAAAAAAAAAAAAATCAATCGCTTTTTATTTTTATTAAATTACTATCATTGCAGAGAATGAGTGAAGTATGTTTCCATTTATGCCATAGAATCATATCTGCAAGGAGGTTGCAAATAATTGGATACAGAACCCTTCTGACAGAGTGGCTCAGATATCTTTATTGTTAGAGGGGATGCTTTATACACTACCTTCCAGTGGTCCTTTGACAAAGAGGAAAGATGTCTGAAGGCTCAATAATTGATTGCTGCTTCAAAGAATTAATAAAAAGCACTGCACTCAGAGCAGTTATAGCTATGAATGAACTGTGCTCTCAGTGGCTTTGCTCTCCTAGAAAACTTATCAAAATTTCTATTATTAAACAAAGTGCATACAGCCTCAAAGGGGAAGCAGAGAGGGGAGGACAGATGTCATGACAATGAATATAAAACATATTTTATTCCAAATTCTACTCTCTTGAATTTTGAATAACCAGATGCCATTAAACATAATCTGAATCAACAAGATGTATGTTTCACATTTTAACAAAGATCTCTGCTTCTGCTGTTTCTTTAATGTATAATAATTTTCTTCATTTTTTTCTGGTCCTTTTCACATTTCCCTGCACAGAAGTTCTCAGAGGCTATTAAAGGACCAAGAACTGCTGTAAAAGAGACCTAGAAGTGCATCTGCCTGGGAGGGCTTTGGGAAACTCTTCCAACTACTGTCTGACCATTTCAGTGATTTCCAGCTTGTCTGGAAACCGTGTAGCCCTGTTTTTCTGGAAGGGGTATTACTGTGTGCTATGAATTTACACTCACCTCCAGGGACCCACAGATCACAGGTGGAAAAATCACTGCCTTTTACACAGCTCATAGGAGGCCTATTTCTACCCTATGTGTATTAGGGGTCACTGAAACAGGAAGGCTTCCCATCCATCACGCATACTAACTATCTAGAACCTATACAACAGCCATGGCAGCACTGCTCAGCCTCTGAATCATCTTGCACTGAACATACAGTCTACTGTAACAGCATGCACAATTCAGTGCTAGGCAGCTAGGATGACGCTCGAAGACTCAAGGTTTTCACAGTGGAGTAGGATGGAATAAAGAGGGGTGCGCTCTGTGCACATTATTAAAGGACTTTTATATACCTCAAGAATTCTGAATAAAGGGGAGCTGGAAGGAAAGCTGTGTAAAAACAACAAGGAGAAAGGCAATTATGGAAAAAGAATATCAGGACAGCTTTTCCCTGACAGTAACGCTGCCCAGATTATAAAGCTCCTTCGTCATAGAGAGAGCATTTCAAAAATTAATTCCATGTTTCATAAAAGTATAAGTAGCAGAGGCAAAAGACAAAATTTAGACAGGGCAAAGAAAACATAATTTTCAATTATGTTCAGAAATCAATAGAACTCTGTATTTAATGATCTTGAGATACTGTTTCCAAAGTAGCCCTGCCATTCATAGTGCTGTACAAGGACACTAGAGAAAATAAGGAATGAACAATTCATAAGATATGCAACTGAGAAGATAAGAATGAGTATACTCAAGATTTATCTGACTCTAAATACTGCCTTTTACAGTAGGTGTAACAAATGGCTGTGGGAGAATAAGAACAGGTCAAGTACATTCCTCCAAATCTATCAGTCACCAAATATGTTCATCCCTGGCATATCCTGATCTATGTCTGAGAGCTATTCATTTATTTATCGTCAATTTCCTTTGCAAACTGTTCAAATTGTAGAATGCCTAAGCAAGGAGTTATCCAAGTCTATCTGTTGCCCAAAGAGACTCCTTACCTGATTTATTTTGGACAGTGTTTCTCCTATCTTGACTTGAGACCTTCTATGTTTTGAGATTAAAAACATAGAGCATTAACCTAATTTGCATGCTGGAAAGCCCTAGAATATTAAGACAATATTTATGAGGAAGACATACCATAATTTTGATCAGATCTCTGTTTCTTCTCTAAATATTTGCCAGTTGAATTATATCCTTTTGAAAGAGCCTTGTTATCTATTCAGGAATATTTATAGCTGTCGATTCTGAAAAGACTATGAAAGCTATGAAAAGATTTAGTGACCTAAATGAATTAATACTCTACAGAACATTCTTAAGATGTGTACTATATTCATCAGTTGCCTTTTTATTGAAACCTGTCTCATTTTGTCTGTAATAAGGGAACATGATGACAATAAGAAAATTATAACTTGTGCATCAAAATGATTGGTCATAATTGTCCCAAATTTCCATAAAATTTTGAGGATTTTAAATTTTAAGCAGTGTTATGAGAAAGAACTCATATTTTTGTTCTGTGATTATAACTTCTTTGAATATCTCAAAATATTATTTAAAGGTTTTTATTTTCCCACCTCGAACTTCATTCCCCTTAGGAAATAACACATTATTTACCATATATATATACAAAAGGACTGAAATACAACAAGTTAGAGAATACGCAGTATAAATGATTATCAATTTGTGGAAAACAAAGCAATCCCTAGTCACATATTAATATTTTATTTAATCTGAATAATGAAGGCTAACCCAATGAGGTATCGTAATCTCCAGTATGATTTAATTTTGTAACATAAAGTTTTACCAAGCAGCCTAAGAATGAAACCAAACAAAACAAAAATCAGGCAATGAAGCTACTCTTAGACTTTCTCTGTAGATGGAAAAACATTTAAATCATTTCTACAGAGATATTTTAAACCACATTAACATGAAATCACTGCTTGTATTGAAAAAAAACTTAGGGAGTGAGAACATGATGCATCCCAAAGAAAGTAAAGGCAAGCAGCTCTTTCACAAATGCACATTTATTTGTGTGTGTGTCAGTTGTTCTTTCTTTTTTGTTTCTGTGGATACTGCTGCTTCTTTGGAGGGAACTTGGCACTACGTGCACATGTGAAGAGACCTAGGGCAGAGGATGGAGAGCACCAGAGAAGGCAGCATATAGACAACAGCACTCCAAGGCCACATCAGGCCCAACAGCACTGTGTAATCTGCCCAGGGCAAAAAGTCTGTGTGGACAGCCAGTTCAGGATTCCTCTGCCACCATCAAGAAATGTGTTCTGGCACTTTTTGAGCCTGGGCCCTGCCCAAGATCAGAGTCATGACCAGAGCCAGGCCCAACTCCTGGCACCACTTCAACATGGCCTCTTCCCTGACACTCACGGGGCCTTCGCGGAGCTTCAGATTCAGGGATGGATGATAAGTATGAAGGAATAAGGAACTGAAATAATAAGGCTGGACTGAGATCTCCTTTGTTAGTCTTTTTTTCCAGTGAAATTAAATGAGGAAGTGATTAAAGTCTTTTGTCTGTTTTCTAGAAACAATGCAATCCAGCTTATTGCATATTTCATGTTTACGAAATTCTTTCCTCCGTAAGAAATAACTGAAGCCAAGTTGACATTTACTAAGGAAGTAATGACTTGAAATGACATGTTTTCACAGAAGGTAATGGAAGAAACCCTCTTCTGTGGTGTGCATCTCATGATTAGGTAACAGGATGACATTAAAGCATACATGATTAAAAATGAGAATTAAAAAACAAAGAATTTAAGGCTTGCTGGAATAACCTGCCACAACTTGTCAGCTAAATGCAAAATGGTAGCTCTCAAGGCTGCTCTCCTTAATGTGGCTGTAGTTTCAGGTTATTTCTTTCCCAGACCTTAGCATATGTCTCTCCCCATGCCAGAGAAGCCATGAAAAAATGCCAAAGGTATGCAAAGCAACTGGCTGCAAGCTAAAGAGGAAGAAATAAAAAAGATACAGGAAGGAAGCAGAAGGGCTTGGGAGAGTCCCCAGATTTTTGTTCTTTTCATCTGGGAAGACAGCCCACACCTGCACACATTGTCAATTAACATTTTGTATGTAACTACCTTTTGCAGCCAACTGAACACCTTCATCAGCTTGAACAAGAATTTTTGCACACCAGTTAGTCCCAGGGCTGGCGGAGAGTCCTGGGCATATTTGTTTAGTGCTAATAGAGCAATTCCAGTATGAGGATTACATACGTATTTCTAGAGTTCATTCCCAAAAATTAAAGTGGTGCAGTCTTTAGCTATCATACATAGATTTTTGACCTTATCACAGATATATTGCATGAAATAAGAAAAGAAGTCTTTGCCTACTACTTTCTGGTATTGCTTCAACTGTTCTTTTGGCCCTTTTTATAGTTCTGTATTAGACTACAGAATTATAGACCCTGTGGTTTGATCAAGTAATTAAAAATATGCAAAGGGACATCAAAATTCCTGTGAAGTTCTTCATACTTCCAGTCAGCTATTAACTCAAAGGAAATATTTTCATTTTCGGTTATGCCTTAGGTAACCTGTGGATGACCTCTACAGCTCACATCACTTCATTTTTTTCTTCTATTTCTCATACAGCCTCAGGTTTATCCATCTGCATTACAAAACTGACAGACAGTTTTACTTACCGAGTCCTTAAAGGCTATTACTCTACAGCACATAAATGTAATGCAAATTTAGCATTACAAAAGTCTAGATAAAGAAGAAGCTCCTTTTAACTGTATTTTTTAAAGAGCAGTTTTCAGAGGAAATAAATTCAATGAGAAGCAGGACATGCAACTGTATAGCATGATTATAGGACAC
This sequence comes from Coturnix japonica, assembly GCF_054131305.1. Classification (NCBI taxonomy): domain Eukaryota; kingdom Metazoa; phylum Chordata; class Aves; order Galliformes; family Phasianidae; genus Coturnix; species Coturnix japonica. Next base: position 112,492,174 of record NC_140663.1, read on the forward strand.
TATACTGCAAGTCAAGATATTCACCAGCTTAGCCAATAATACCCAGTAATTAAAAATAACATTCACTTCTGTATTTTCTTCTTTCCAGAGACAGGTTGAAACTTCAGATACCTATATTCCTACAGGTATAAATCACAAATACCCATGGTAATTAGCTCCTGTTTGAGTTTCCATGGAAACAGCATTTACAGTATTGCAGGGTTGTCAGGGAAAAAAAAAAAATAAATAAGACAGTTATAAATAATAAAGAGGCTAATGCGTCTCTTGGTCTTGCTGAGCAGCTTCAGGCACTAAGACAGAAGAATTGGATAGAAATGAAAGACCATAGCTGTAAACCGATGCTTATTATCGGCTGTCCTTTATTACTGGAAAGCCCACATTACTGTTAAAGCTTCACAATGTGGTGGTGCCAAATTACCTTTTATTAACTATTATAACTACTGAAGATCTAGCTTCTTCAGAAATAATTGTCTGTGCTATTTTAACCCTAGTAATGTGAAGGATTCTAACTTGTCTGTTTAAAATTCAACCTTGGTTTGCATTTGGCTCATCTAATTGCATTTATATTTCAACAATGAATAGATTTTTTTGTTTGTTTGTTTATACCTCTTATTCTGGATTCCCACAGGCTTTACAGAATACCACTCATAACTATTCTACTTCTGTTGATATGCAAAATGCTACATAAATGTATATTAATTAATCCGAAGCTGGGCAACTTGTCCTTGTAAAATAAACGAGTCACTTTGTAGAAGCAGTGCTTTTTATCCAGTTCTTCTATTTTAAATTTAGTGAAAACAAGTGGGCTAAATCTATTGCACAAATGCTCGTATATGATTGACCCAGCTATCAGAACTTGGTGGTGCTCTGTTACCGCTTTCTGCACTCTGTAGCTTTGAGAACTGATGCAATAGGAACAGCTCCTGTGAGATGTTCAGTACTGTCAAGTCCTACTGAAGTTATAGGTAATTGAAAACATTCCACAACTCACAGAAGCCTTCAGGACTATGTCCACATGGAAGATTTAATCTCTTCAAAAAAGAACTAAGCAGCTATGTCATAAATAAACTGGGTTACTTTGTAGAGGAAATCTATAACAAGAAGTTTCAGCATTGTAGGACCCAGTCCAGTAAAAAACAAGTGAGAAGCATCTCTCCTTCCCTGATATTTTAATATCCAATTACATCCTTATAATTCTCATCATACTGTCAACCCTTTGACTATCAGTATGAGGCCCAGGTTAAAGGCCCTTCCAGAGCAGAGATTTCAAGATTAATCTCAGATTACTTATAAAGGTTTATAAATGCTGTTTTTAATTGCTGTTATGAAGAAGTTTTCTCTTGACAACTGGCAAAGTTAACTTAACTCTCCCTGTAAAAGTCTTCAAGATTCTTTGGATCCAAGAGACAATGACAATTTCATTTGCTTATTAGAACGTTCACCTCTGCTACTAGGGTAAATGCAATTAGTGTCTAATGAAGACCACATAAACAGCCACGTTCTCAAAGTTTTGATCCCATTTTGAATTTTGCAATTCAGTCTCATTATTGTTTTCTATAGTAACATTCTCTATGAAATTAATATTTTAGTATTTTCTTTTTGTATTTGCCAGGAGCAATATCTTCAGAGAAACTCCATAGTGAACAGTAATTAAAAATAAAAAATAAAAATAAAAAAGCACAGAATAATAGAATCTTAGAATCGTAGAATGGCCTGGGTTGAAAAGGTCCGTAATGATCATCTAGTTTCAACTCTCCTGCTATGTGCAGGGTTGCCAACCCTGGCTGCCCAGAGCCACATCCAGCCTGGCCTTGAATTCCTCCAGGGATCTACATCCACAACTTCCTCGGGCAACCTGTTCCACTGCATCACCAACCTCAAAAACACAAAAGAAACCACTGTCTAAGCCTATGCTGATAACTGTTGTTTCATGTTCATATGTTCATGTTCTCTTTTAGAAATCTTATTCTGAAGCTGTGTGGACAGCATTATTTTTCATCTGTCTTCTGTATAGACTTTCAAACACTTGACCCAAACAATACTTTTGTCCAAAAACTCCATCAGCTAATTCTAAGTTATTGAAGGAACATATTGGTTTTGATTCAATTTGTATTTCTTAAAATATACTATGATGGACTTAAAGATTGGTTTTTGTCCATAGCAAATGATGTGTGTAGAGTCCTCCGGTGGTTAAAGTTACTTTCACGTAACAGCACTTCAGGTCCAAGGTGGCAAAATATTAGCTCAAGAAGAGAGCAGGAAAAGCACTGTTGTACCAGCCTTGCTACAACAGCTCACACAGCTGCAAGTGAAAGGCAGCCATCAGTAGTACAGAAGAAGGGCTGCAGAGTTCCAAAACGAAGCCCCTGAGCACTGCAAAGGTTCAGGTGCTGAGGAAATCCACAGCAGTTTCAGTCGTTCAGTAAAAGGAAAATGGATTAATGCCTGGAAAAGGACACATCTTTTAGAAGTTTACAGCAGTATCCAGGGAACCTTACAGGTACATTTGTTGGAAGTGAGTATGTTTTATTCACATCATTACTTGATGTGACTGATGTGTGACTTTTGAACTACTCACCTGCTTTTCATATGGCTGACTGAAGTTGTAAGCCAAGTTACAGTGTTTCACTTGGATGACAGCAGCATACAGGGGCTTCTTAGCAGGATCAGAACTCCTTATCATATGTATCGAACAAGACTAAAATATACAAGTTTATCAAGCACAGCAGAACAGCCATACATTTAATTCCATAGCTGTTATTGAAAATTCAGCTTCTGAGCTGTAAGCTATTACTATATGTGGTCTTTCTTTCACACATGTACAAATAAAATACAGTGTTCCTAAATTGCATTTGCAAATATTTACATGCACATGTACGAGTTCCTGAATTAGTTAACTTCATGATTTTTTCAGAGCAAGGATGGAGGCTTATATTTAAAGTGTTGATGCAGGGAAGGTGAGAAAATGTATGAACTGTCTGGCATTAATTTACCTGACTACAGCATTCACAAGTTTTTCTAACAGCTCCCTGAAATCAATGGATTGCTACAATTCTTCTTTTGCTTTCAGCAGTACACCAGCTATAGAAGAGAGGTTTCTGACTTTGCAGCGTGGTGATTCCATTTCATTGCTCACAGCAAATTAGAAATATTTTTATGAATGTTACTTAAAGGAGAAAATCAATGGTGACTTAGACTCTTGGCCTCTTCAGCAAACTGTCAGGATTATTTTGGTGTTTTATTACTTTGGCAGGAGTGTTTAGCAAATCTAGCAAAAATATGCACAAAGCTTTCACACCACAATTTTTTTCCTGATGCATAACATTGTTAGTGAAAGGACTGCATATCCTGCATCCACTGTGAAATAAAAAGAGAGGTACTAAGTATTTGGAGGTTTCATTTTTTGTTCAATTTTTATTTTAAGTCAAGGTAGCCTACTATCAGGAATATGGATTTAGGAGCTAAAAAGATTAGCAGAAGAAGGCAGACTTGTTTCATTAACATGCACATCCTTCTGCCATTTAAAACTGCAGAGTTCCAGTCCCCCTTTCAGCACCTCATGAACCTGGACAGGTCCTTCACTGTGTGACTCCTAAGAAGCTCTACATCCATTTCTGTAAGAAATAAGTGACAGATAATAGGCATTTCCACGTGACACAGGAGGAGACTTGCAGTTCCCTTGCCATCTCTATTGTACTAATGTTTTATTAGACTTACTGCCAAACCTGCGATATAGGGCTTATGGAAGAAACTGGGAATCAGATAGCCTATAATGTCATCAGATTAAATGTGCTAGACTCTTTTTGATAGATGACAGAAATCTTTTCTGCAGTCAGTAGTACATAGTTTTGTGTGGCTCTTTTACGTACAAAGGTCATAAAAGTTTAAAAGATAGGACTAAAATTTCTGAAATTTTCTGAAAAAAAAATATTTTAAATTACTTGCATTCATATAAAACAGATAAATACTCTAGAAAGGAAAGAAAAATGAATTTATATCTTCAAGGTCAATATATTTTCTTTCAACAACATGAAAAAGCAGCTTAGGTCCATGGCGGTAGTAATTACATAAATAATTCATATATTTTATAGTATTTGAGACCCCTTATCTGACTGAATGAGGAAAAGCTCAGAATTCATCTTCTTTCTCCAACACTAGAGCTGACATATTCTTATCTAGGCTATTAGTGGTATCTTGGAGCCCTCTAGCTTACAGCTCCTTTGTGATATTTTGTGATCTATTACAGTACTGCTAATTGTGTTTTGAAACATTGATTTTAGGAAAGAGATGGAATGTACTGCATTAGAAAGCATTTCAGCCTTGGCAAAAATATACTCCATGTGCTGGAAAGGCAGTCAAGATTGACTTGTACTTGTACCCCATGGGGAAAACATAAACACTTGTTAATTATAGAGGAAGCTAACCACCAAGGTGGCTGGGGATACGAATTCATATTTCCAAACAAAGAAAATTAAACATTTGCTCACACAACTCTGCTAGAGAAATGGCTCTGCTGATCTCTCTGCATTAAATGAGCCATCTCCCCAGAGTAAACAAACGAGGCCCACAACCCAGTGCCACTCAGAGCAGCGGGAAAGAAAAAGACTGATTAAATGGGCAAAGTGTAACCTGTCTTCTCATAGCCAGCTACTTCATTACCCTTTTCACCCTCACTGTGAGGCCGCATTGCCACATCCTGGCTTGGCCAGTGCATGCATGAATTGTTGAGGTTTTCTGCAATGCTTGTATTTCTTATTGTTCTCTCCAGTAAGAGAATATTCAGAATTAATTGAGTTGGACAAGAAAGGCTTTTCAATCATCATCGACATGTATTCAAGAGAGGACTACAGTAATTAATTTAGTGCTGCTTATCCAGCGCGTACAGTGCAAAGGCCACTGCCCCCATGATTGCCAGGCTACTCTTGGAGCAGCTTGTGCTCCTCGTCCTTCCTCCCTTGCCAATATCCACAAAACGTCTGAGGGTCACTGCAAGTGCAAAAGGACCATACCCATAGAAGGACCTTGAAAATGCATCTCATTTAGTTATCAGCACAGTCATGCACTGACAAAGAATTGGCCTGCATCAGCTAGCTCCCACCAAGATAAAGTAACCAAGCACTTTTCACAGGAAAGCAAGGACATAAAAGAGCTCATATTCACACTGTAGGTAGCAGATCATATGGGTGAAGGCACTGTATTTTGGCACAAGCCCTGCCATTGGCCCCAGAGACAAAGAGAGGCCAAGTCCCCTTACATTTATTATTATAGATACAAGAGCCATCATTGTTTATAGAATCTGAGTCCTGCATCAGATAGAGAAGCAACAGAAACATCTTGACCTCCATGCTCACTCACTACTTCATGGCTGCAGAAAACAAACAAAAGTTAAACCTGAACCCAATTTATTTTCAAGCAGAACAATAAACAATAAAATCATCTTGTCTGCTGCTGTCCTCTGCATATGTAATTCTATTTCCACATAATTTTTACTTGTAAAACAAACTCATAAGAATGTGAAGCAATTTGTCTGATAACTGCTGAAATACTGTTTTTAGTGACAATCTGTACAGCTGTGTTAGAAGCAACACTGGAGGAGACTCTGCTGTGCCTCTTTGATCATAATTGGAATATAAATAAATGTTATTTCTAGTCAGAGGCTTGCACTCTAATAGCAAAAAATTCTAGCCTGCCACTTCTAGAACAGAAAAAGAAGGGATTGAAATCAACCCTTCTGACAAATTGTTGTGTTGTTGAGTATGCTAAGTGAAAATATGGAGGACAGGAGAAAGCTCCCAAGCTCAATGTACAGATGTCACTGTATAGTTATTTTACTTCTTATTTATATTATTCAGAAAGAATTGTAAAGCGTAATATTAGTGTAGCTAGGCAACGGAAAGCCTTGCTGCATTAACACATGGCTTAGCATGCTACCTGAATTGAGCAGAAGTGACTCTGACAAGCCAGGCAGCAAAAACACATTGCACTAGCTTATAGCAAGGCTAGTATGATGGAAAGAACAAATGCAATTGTTCTCTTGAGAAGAGAATGGGAAAGCTTGATCACTGAAACTCATCCATGAACTCATCAGTTTTAGTACATGTGTTTGAGTTTATATGTTCAGAATGAGCCACACAGAGCAGCTGAGTTTAGGTGCCTGAAGTGAATTCCTCAAGCCCCAGTTTTTATTAAAAATAAATAAATAGATAGATAGATAGATAGATAGATAGATAGATAGATAGATAGATAGATAGATAGATAGATAAAAGTATTCCTATTGATTAAAAATTGAGGTAGGACAGAAGGGACAGGAGAAAAAAAACTGAGAAGGGAATGAAGGAAATAAACAAAGGTCATAGACTAAATTAAAAAATCTTTCAGAGGCTTGCACACATGGACAGGATGCAAAGAAGGCTTATCCTCAGACCAACTAGCAAATTACATCTTGAGAACACCTGACTGAAGTATGAGTCAAAATACAAGAGCACTGTTAATAATTCTTTTTATTGTCCTGTGTTTTGTTTTCAGAATTGCAAAACCTTTTCATTTCAACAGAGTAAAGCCAAGAGATTCATTGCTTTCCTTACATGTCATCTGTTAAAAAAGCCCACTCTGAATGATATGACAGGCAAAAAGTTCCTCCATTTTTGTAAGCAGTGAGCTGAACAGAGTGAACAGGCAAATTCACAGAGGGCCTTCCATTCATCAAGCACTGGGAAAGCCTAGAAAATTGAGGCATACTTTTCATATACCTTTACAAAGCTTTGTTTGGAGCTAGGAATGCTCATAGTCGTGCTGTCAGGAGAGAACCCTTTTGGCAGATAATAGATAACACAGACTTGGAGAGCACCATAACATTTAAGAATCTCCAGAATTAAACACTCTCGATAACCATCAGAACCCGAATACATTTTTCTGAGCTACATCCAGATGCAACTGAGGAAGGCTAGAATCTGCTGGGGAAAAAAAAAATCATCACAGGCTACCAACACAAATGTGCTTACATTTATCACCGTTATTAGCTGTAGGTATCTCTTAGAAGGAGGCATATTCCAGCTCCCCACTGTTCTTACTGATGTGATTGTAATTGAGCATGGATTAAGTTATGATACAAAACACAAAATTAGCCACATGTTCTACTAACATTAAGGAAAAGTTTGTACTGACAGCATCATGTTTTCAGTATAGCATATCCAATAAGATTTTCAGACCCCTTGTATGACATTTTATGTATTGTCTTGGGCTTATATTTCAAGGTTTTCGTAGCAGCAAGAGTCTGTGTGGGTAGCCTCTGTGAGAAGAAACAGGGCTACCCTCATGTTGGACAGAGCCAGCATAGACAAAGCATTATGAACTGTCCCCAACCATCATTCCCCATTCCTCAAGCCACACAGAGGGAAAGCGATGGAAAAGTTAGAACTGCAGGAACTAAGCTGATCCTGGGAAGAAGGTGGTGAAGGGGTTGCAAGAGGATATTTTTAGTTTTGTCTTTGTTTCTCACCATCCTACTCTTTTTTTTTTTTTTTTTTTTTTTTTTTGTCTTTCTTTTTTAATCAGCAGTAAATTCAATTGATCTTCCCCAATTTAAGGCTGTTTTGCCCTTTGTGGTAACTGGTGAGCAATCTCCTCATCCTTACCTCGACCCACAGTCTTTTTTTCTCCCTATTCTTTTGAGAGAGGCAGCGAGAGAGCAACTATGTGAGTGGCTGGCAATAAGCTAAGGACAAAATCAGCACACATTTATAAGAATACAGAAGAAAAAGATTGTAAATTATTGGCTGAGCACTAATTATGCCCATGTTCATCCTTCATCTTTTCCTACATGTTTCAAAACCTAGTAAAAAGCAATAAAGCAAATTACAAGATGTCATGGTTTAATAATTTTGTAATTTTTGCTATCAGTATTCCACATCATAACATCATATTAAGCATGAATAATTTTACTGAATCTGCAACTTACAGAAGAAGACTACATCTCCCAGGGAACAATACGATAGGTCACGGGACCTGGACTCTATATTAACTCTGTCGCAGAACAGACTGAGGTCTTTCGAGTTCTGGCGTTCAGGGGAGTGTGTGGGAGCCTTCAGCCGTTCGCCTAGATTCACAGTAGGCCTCTCGGTTACGGGACTCATTCTCTCTCCTATTTTGCTTGATTCGTTAGCTCAATTTTCAATTATATTGTATTATATTGTGTTATCCTGTATTTCGATATAGTATTTAGTAAATAAGTGTGCCTCCTTAGATCGTTGCCGCTGTTTTCTTTTCCTAATTAACTTTTTCCTTTCGGCCTAGGGCCCCTCCGGGGCCTACGGCCCCCTGTCACGGACGCAGGTGGATTTTTAGTTCAAACCGTGACAGATTTTTGGTGGAGAATGCGGGCAAATTGAGTTGCTGTTTTTCTGTGTTTTCTTCTGTTGCTCTTTTAGCTTTTAACAGAGCTACGAGTTTTTTTTCCCTGTTAAGGAGCTATCTCGTGTTTGCGATTCTGCACCTGCGAGCTTGACCTTGAAAGTCCAGGCGGACTGCCAATACTCCGGTATATTTTATAAACACTGCTGAGCTTTGTTTTCTTTTACTTTTTTCTCTCTATTGGAGGAAAAAAGATGTTTTCTCTACTAAATTTGTTTTACCAGGGACTGTGTGCCATTGGTTCCTTTTTTGAGACGCTCCGAACATATTGGGCCATGTTTAAGCTAGCCACTTTTTCTTATGGAGCTATACAATTGTATAATGGATTGAAAGCATGGTTAGCAATGCTCACTTCGTATCTGTATACAGCTCCAGAGGGAGCAACTAATGCAACTAATTATACAGAAATGGTGATTTTTAAGCGTGCTCCTCTTTCTTTCTATGAATCCTTTATGCAGTTCTTGAATGATCAGTGGGCCACACTCTTAATCTCCCTGATCTTACTGTTGATTATTGTAATAATCTCACTCAGTATCTGGATTTATAACATCCGGAGGAAGTCTTCCCTAGAACCAGAGAATACTGAGTGGCAGGGAATTGAAGAGATTCTCAAAGGACAGACATCTTCAGTGTTATGGAGCTTCACTCCTGAACACTTGAAGAATCCTGAGAGTTTGATTGCATATTTGAGGCAGGAATGTTGTGGCTCAGGCAGATCTCAGGAGGCACAAATGATTTTGGGCCTAGCTAATGCTTATTGGGCCTTAGTCAATACCATTCCTGAGAAAGAGAGTCTTAGAGCTGACGCAGCAAAACTTTGGGATGAGAAGGTAGAGAGAGAAAAAGCTTTTGAAGCTGAGAGAAAAGATCTCCTGTACCAACGAGACTCAATCTGGTACGAGAAAGAGAGTCTTAGAGCTGACGCAGCAAAACTTTGGGATGAGAAGGTAGAGAGAGAAAAAGCTTTTGAAGCTGAGAGAAAAGATCTCCTGTACCAACGAGACTCAATCTGGTACGAGAAAGAGAGTCTTAGAGCTGACGCAGAAAAACTTTGGGATGAGAAAAGCTCCCTGCAATCCCAACTCAACACTCTCCAGTCTGAGCACAGTGCCCTCCGGTCCGAGCACGACATTCTCCAGTCCGAGCATGGCGCCCTCCGGTCCGAGCACGACGCTCTCCAGTCCGAGCACGGCGCCCTCCGGTCCGAGCACGACACTCTCCAGTCCGAGTACAGCGCCCTCCGGTCCGAGCATGACACTCTCCAGACTGAGCGCGATGCCCTCCGGTCCGAGCACGACGCTCTCCAGTCCGAGTACAGCGCCCTCCGGTCCGAGCATGACACTCTCCAGACTGAGCGCGATGCCCTCCGGTCCGAGCACGACGCTCTCCAGTCCGAGCACGGCGCCCTCCGGTCCGAGCACGACGCTCTCCAGTCCGAGCACGGCGCCCTCCGGTCCGAGCATGACACTCTCCAGACTGAGCGCGATGCCCTCCGGTCCGAGCACGACACTCTCCAGTCCGAGCACAGCGCCCTCCGGTCCGAGCATGACACTCTCCAGACTGAGCGCGATGCCCTCCGGTCCGAGCACGACACTCTCCAGTCCGAGCACAGCGCCCTCCGGTCCAAGTATGACACTCTCCAGTCCAAACACAAAGACCTCCAGTCCGGGTACGACAATCTCCGGGCAGCGCGCAGCGCCCTCCTGTGTAAGCACAACGCTCTCCAGTCTGAGCACGACGCCCTCCAGTCTAGTTATAACGTCCTCAGGGCAGAATGCGACACCCTCAAGTCTGAACCGTATGTACTCCAACTTAACCAACCACCGGGGGCACCAGATACAATGTTGGTTGCCCCTGTAAGAGGGCGAAAAACAAAACGAGTTTCAACTCAGATAGAGAAAATGCAGAAGGAGTTAGAAGAGCGGAGGGAGTTAGGAGAGCAGGACTCAGGAGAGCAGGGGGACTCAGGAGAGCAGGGGGACTCAGGAGGTCAGGGGGACTCAGGAGAGCAGGAGGAGTCAGAAGACCAGAGGAAGTCGGCGGAGCAGAGGTTGTTAGAGCAGTATAAGAAGATGTTAGAGGAGGAGAAGAAGTCAGAGGAGCAGAGAAAGTTAGGAGAGAGAAAGTTAGGAGAGAGGAAGAAGGAGGAAGGTCGCCTGGAGGAAATAACACAAGCGTCAGAGTCAGGGTCAGAGTCAGACGAGGAGCCAAAAGCTAAATTTTCTTTACGAGAATTTCTCGAGTCCAAACTTATAGATGGGGCAGCCTCATCAACACAGCTGCCAACATTAACACCTGGGACTCCTGATAGAGCAAAAGGTGAGCAAAGTATTACGACCATTATTGATCGATCTTTTAAACTGAGTGAAATTCGAGATCTGAGAAAGGATTTCACACGTCAGCCAAAAGAAAATATGGTCACTTGGTTACTTCGCTGCTGGGACAATGGTGCCAATAGTGCGTGGCTCGATGGCAGTGAAGCTCGCCAACTGGGTAGCATTTCCAGGGACTCACGTGTGGACAGAGGTATAGGCACATGCCAAAATCGGTCCTACACCCTCTGGAAGCGGATGTTGATAGCGGTAAGAGATAGATTCCCCTTTAAACGGGACTTGGAGCCTGAGAAAAAGAAATGGACTGATATGGAGAAAGGTATCCAATTTTTGAGAGAAAGGGCTCTGGTGGAAATGCTCTACAGCCCCCAGTTCAATCGTAACAATCCAAACCAATTACATGATCCTGAAGCAGTCCACGTTCCACGACAAATGTGGCGTGACTTTACAAAGGCAGCTCCAGAAAAGCATGCCAGTGCACTTGCATTGGTATATGGCAAAGGGGAAAGAAAGCCCCCTGTAAATGAGCTAATTAGCAGACTTCAGGAGCTTGAATTATTTATAAGCGCTACAGAAGTTAAGCTTTATACTTCAGCCATTGTCCAAATGGGAAAAAAAATAGTGGAAAGGTTAGACAAAGTGGAGGAAACACAAAGTGATATTATTGACAAATTGGCTAATGTGCCTGATGTAGATGAATCCACGGTGGTACCAGATGATGGAAACCAGGATTTCCACGATCGCCTATTGAGAGAGCTAAACAACATGAGTTCCTCTCGACCTGTATCATCGAAAATCTCAACCATAAAAAAGAGACGTCCTCGTATTCAAGCAAATGACAACGATAAGACACCTCGTATTCAAGCAAACGACAATGATAAGACCATACGTTTTGCTTTGTTGTATTTCTTGAGTAATCATGGGGAGGATATAAAGAAGTGGTATAACTCATCCACTTCTGCACTTCAGGCACGAGTGAAAGAATTACAATCCAAAACAACCACCAAGGTGAACTCTTCCAAACGGGGGAGAGTTCCAGTTGCTGCAAGTCAACGAGGTAAACAATAGAGGGGCCCTGCCCCCAGCCAGGGGGGGGAAAGGGACAACAGAGTATACTGGACTGTGTGGATTAAGTGGCCTGGCACATCTCAACCACAGAAATATAAAGCCTTGGTGGACACTGGTGCACAATGCACCCTAATGCCCTCAAGTCACCAAGGGACACAACCAATTTATATCCATGGAGTGACTGGGGGTTCCCAAGAATTGACTATGTTGGAGGCCGAAATAAGCCTCACTGGTAAAAACTGGCGAATGCACCCTATTGTGACTGGTCCAGAGGCTCCATGTATACTGGGAATCGATTACCTTAGGATGGGATATTTCAAGGATCCCAAGGGGTATCGATGGGCCTTTGGGATAGCTGCTGTAAACACAAATGGTGTTAAGCAGCTGTCAACTTTACCTGGTCTGTCAGATGATCCTTCTGTTGTGGGGTTGCTCCAGGTAAAAGACCAAGAGGTACCAATTGCCACCAAAGTGGTTCACAGACGGCAGTACCGCACCAATAGGGACTCATTGCTCCCCATTCACAAGCTAATTCGCCAATTAGAAAATCAGGGAGTGATTAGCAAAACGCACTCGCCTTTTAACAGCCCCATATGGCCAGTGCGTAAAACCAGTGGGGAATGGAGGCTGACGGTAGATTACCGTGGCCTGAATGAAGTTACACCTCCATTAAGTGCTGCTGTACCAGACATGCTAGAACTCCAGTATGAACTGGAGTCAAAAGAAGCTAGGTGGTATGCCACCATTGATATTGCTAATGCCTTCTTTTCCATCCCATTGGCTGCAAAATGTAGGCCACAGTTTGCTTTTACCTGGAGAGGTATTCAGTATACCTGGAACCGTTTACCCCAGGGGTGGAAGCACAGCCCAACAATTTGCCATGGATTGATCCAAGCTGTTTTGGAACAGGGTAATGCTCCTGAGCACTTGCAGTATATTGATGACATTGTGGTGTGGGGCCATACAGCAGCAGAGGTTTCCAAGAAAGGGAAACAGATAATCCAAATTCTTTTGAAAGCTGGTTTTGCCATTAAGCGCAGCAAGGTGAAGGGGCCTGCCCAGGAAATCCAGTTCTTAGGCATAAAATGGCAAGATGGACGTCGTCACATCCCAGCAGATGTGATTGACAAAATCACTGCTATGTCTCCGCCCACAAATAAAACAGAGACCCAATCTTTTCTGGGAGTAGTGGGCTTTTGGAGAATGCATGTCCCAAACTACAGCCACATAGTGAGCCCTCTCTATCAGGTAACACGGAAGAAGAATAATTTCTCATGGGGTCCTGAGCAGCAGCAGGCTTTTGAGCAGATAAAACAAGAAATAGCCCGTGCCGTGGCCTTGGGGCCAGTACGGACGGGACAGGATGTGAAGAACATCCTCTACACTGCTGCTGGAGAGAAAGGTCCCACCTGGAGTTTGTGGCAAAGAGCCTCAGGAGAGACCCGAGGCCGACCCCTAGGATTTTGGAGTCGAGCATATAAAGGGTCTGAGGAGCGCTACACTCCAACTGAGAAGGAGATCTTAGCCGTGTATGAGGGGGTTCGGGCTGCTTCTGAAGTAGTTGGGACAGAGGTTCAGCTTCTTCTAGCACCTCGCTTGCCAGTAATAAACTGGATGTTTAAAGGACAGGTTCCCTCCACCCATCATGCTACTGATGCCACTTGGAGTAAGTGGATTTCATTAATTACTCAACGAGCTCGAATGGGAAAACTCAGCCGTCCTGGAATTCTAGAAGTGATCATGGACTGGCCTGAGAGTAAAAAAATTGGAATACCACCTACAGAAGAGGTATCACGTGCTAAAGAGGCACCACCATACAATGAGCTACCAGAAAACGAAAAGAAATTTGCCCTATTCACAGATGGATCATGTCGTATTGTAGGGAAGCATCGCAGATGGAAAGCTGCTGTATGGAGCCCCACACGACAAGTTGCAGAGGCCACCGAAGGTAAAGGAGAATCAAGTCAATTTGCAGAGGTAAAGGCTGTTCAGCTGGCTTTAGATGTGGCTGAACGGGAGAGGTGGCCAATGCTTCATCTTTATACTGATTCATGGATGGTGGCAAATGCCTTATGGGGGTGGTTGCAACAGTGGGAAAATGATAATTGGCAACGAAAGGGTAAACCTGTTTGGGCTGCTGAACTGTGGAAAGACATTGCTGCCCGAATAAGGAACATTGTTGTAAAGGTGCGCCATGTAGATGCTCATGTGCCTAAAAGTAAGGCTACTGAAGAACATAAAAATAACCATCAGGTTGATCGAGCTGCCAAAATTGAGGTGGCTCAAATAGACTTGGACTGGCAGAACAAGGGTGAATTATTCCTAGCTCGGTGGGCCCATGAGACTTCAGGTCATCAAGGAAGGGATGCAACATATAAGTGGGCCAGAGACCGAGGGGTGGACTTAACTATGGACGCTATTGCTCAAGTTATTCATGATTGTGAAACATGCGCCATAATTAAACAAGCCAAGAGGATGAAACCTATTTGGGGGGAAGGGCGATGGCAAAAGTATAAATATGGAGAGGCATGGCAGGTTGATTATATCACCTTGCCACGATCTCGCAATGGTAAGCGTTATGTACTCACCATGGTGGAGGCAACCACTGGGTGGCTCGAAACATACGCAGTACCCCATGCTACCGCCCGAAACACCATATTAGGGTTGGAAAAGCAAATCCTGTGGCGGCATGGCACTCCGGAAAGAATTGAATCAGATAATGGGACCCATTTTAAAAATTCCCTTGTAACCACTTGGGCCAAAAATCATGGCATTGAGTGGATTTACCATATTCCCTATCATGCACCAGCTTCTGGTAAGATTGAACGATTCAATGGGTTGTTGAAAACTATGTTGAAAGCAATGGGTGGTGGAACGTATAAAAACTGGGAGAACCATTTAGCAGAAGCCACCTGGTTGGTCAACACTCGAGGATCTAGTAATCGTAATGGTCCTAACCAATCCAGCTCCCTACGTACTGTGGAGGGAGATAAGGTTCCTGTAGTACACATAAAGAGTGTGTTGGGAAAAACAGTTTGGGTCCTTCCAGCATCTGGAAAGGGCAAACCTCTCCGGGGTACTGTCTTTGCCCAGGGACCTGGGTGCACATGGTGGGTGATGGACAAAAATGGGAATGTTCAATGTGTACCACAAGGGAATTTGATGTTGGGGGAGTGCAGCCAATGATTTTCCTGTAAATATATAGGTAGAGTCTCAGAAAATATTTCAATTAGGTACAGAATAGTTCAATTAGGTATAGGACTTAAGATAGAGTGGATTAATGTTAAGGAAACACTTTTTCTCTATATACCTTAATTAGGCATTCTGTAAGCAAGTTTTCCATCTGGACTCTATATCCTGCACTGGCCATGCATGTGTAGAGCACACATGGAAAGAAGTATAAGTCAAAAGGAAATCTGCTGTGGTGGCTGGGAAAGGATGAGTGCACCTTGATGTGGGGGACGCCCTACTAGCGCTGCCTTTCCCCTCTACCGCTGACATGTTTTCCTTTTTCTGGCAGTTTTGCCATTTTCTCAAAATTAATAAATAGTAGGTTAAGTTATAGAGTTTTGTTCTCAACTTAGGGATTTGTATGGAATAAATATAAATTGTTGAGAAAAATAAGGTTGCTGATTATTCACAATTATACATATGAGTGTGTATGTATGTATAAACATAATGTAATGATGTAGAATAAGGGGTGGAATGTCATGGTTTAATAATTTTGTAATTTTTGCTATCAGTATTCCACATCATAACATCATATTAAGCATGAATAATTTTACTGAATCTGCAACTTACAGAAGAAGACTACATCTCCCAGGGAACAATACGATAGGTCACGGGACCTGGACTCTATATTAACTCTGTCGCAGAACAGACTGAGGTCTTTCGAGTTCTGGCGTTCAGGGGAGTGTGTGGGAGCCTTCAGCCGTTCGCCTAGATTCACAGTAGGCCTCTCGGTTACGGGACTCATTCTCTCTCCTATTTTGCTTGATTCGTTAGCTCAATTTTCAATTATATTGTATTATATTGTGTTATCCTGTATTTCGATATAGTATTTAGTAAATAAGTGTGCCTCCTTAGATCGTTGCCGCTGTTTTCTTTTCCTAATTAACTTTTTCCTTTCGGCCTAGGGCCCCTCCGGGGCCTACGGCCCCCTGTCACGGACGCAGGTGGATTTTTAGTTCAAACCGTGACACAAGATTATGTGCTTTAAGTTTCACACCAGTGCTTTGCAATCAAAACTGGTCACAGTTTCTATTACCAACATATGGAGTCATTTAAAACAGTACCAACAGGAAAGCTGAACTTGTACTGAAGCCCAACAGCAAGTTGGTCCTCCAAGATGATTTTGAGTATGGCCTTTCAACAGTCCAGTAGTAATTCATTCTTTGGTATATCAGCCAGGGAAATGAGTCTCGGATTAGATTAGACAGACCACTATTGCACAGTAAAACTGGAAGAGTGTTGTTTCCATAAATGGCAGCTGTGGGATGGTTATTTCTCCTCTCCATTAAAGCAAGCGTGAGAGTTCTATGAAAGCTGGGAGTATTACCCAGAAGAAGGATTTTGCTTTCAAATGAACTTCATAGGTTCAGGGAATTTGAACTGAGGATAGCATTTGATGCATTAATTGGAGCACTTGTCAAATGTAACATTTCTAGAGCATGATGATGTCTTCATTAATCATGATGAAACTATGTGATTGATAACCAGAATGGGAAAAAAAGCTGAAGAGAACAGATTAAAATTACTTCAGACCCCCCTGTGGGAGGGAAGATCTTGAAAACTTTGGCTTCATGTTTTCCAGTTTATAGAATGCTAAAAAACACAAGGCCATGTGCTAATTTTAAATGGGATTTTTGAGTTCCTGCTGCTATTGCTATTTGGTAAGGATGCTTCCAAACCTAAATTGTACAGCTCTGTCTACTCATTCATATTCGGTAACATTTTGGTAGGCAGTCAAGGTAAAATTAGTTTGAGTTTTTACACGTAAGAGGCTGAATCTTTTGTTCCTCCAGCAAAACATGAGTAAGTTTTTCAATTTCCCTTTGTCCTACTAACAAGAGATATCCATAAATTGCAGCAGCATAAAGACCTTACCTTTTAACATTCTGATAAAGCATCCATTTGAAGAATGTCCTTCATTTCTTCAGCCCATCGAAGAGATGCTCTTCTTTTCCCAGTGGGTCCTTTGACCCTTCAAATTCACTCTTTCTGTTTAGTTTCTTTCCTAATATGATATTGATGTTTTCATTTAGCTCGTTTGTGCTAAGTGAAAGGTCTTGTCAGTAGGGATTTGATACTTCTTAAAGTTTCAGTAAGACTTCTTTACCTTTTTAATGAAATAATTTCCTAATACTCAGCCTTTTTACAGTGTCCCATTGAGCTGACGAGGAATTGTTTCTTTTAAAGGTTTCAGAGATTTTTCCCAAGGTAGCCACAACTCGGTCTACACAGAAAATAGTTTTGCAAAATGTTTCTGCAATTTTAAAGGGCTGTAGGTCTCAATAGTTCCTCGCTATGATGTTAAGAAGTGACTCAAAATCTGTAGCTGGAATGTGCCTGGCTTACATAATTATGAAAGAACACAGGTCAGTACAATGTTGTTAAAGGTTAGCTTGTCCAATATGCTTTTTACAAAGCAGCACAACTGAAACATAAAATATCTTCAAAAGGCTCAAGAAGGAAGTTGCCTGATAGAGTGAGTAGGAGCCATGTTCTTACAGGGAAACAGATGCAGTTGCAGAGACAGGGAGTCTTGAGGGGGTGATTAGCCTGTGTGCTCAGAATTATCACAGAAAAGGCTGTTGGCTGGTGCCATTTCACAGTCCCATGAGATAGTCTAAACGTCAGTGTGGCAGTTACTGGTGACCCTCCTGGGAGCACTGGAATCCTGCTGCACACTCCATTGTTATGAGGGGGATGGTGATTATACAGATGATTGCAGGAGGTACTTGGGGGGGGGGGGGTGCTATCCACAAGCCCTGTGGTGGCCTTGGGCACAGCTGCAGAGAGCCATTACTGTTAGGGGAAAGAGCCATCTTATCTACCTCTACATCAGCCAGTTGGACTCACTGAAGGCAAAGACCAGAGGGAAGCAAAGGGACAGGGAGAAGATGATACTCTGTCTGGTGCACCATGTCATGGGTAGCTGTCTCATGTGCCTCAGACATGTGCCTTTTCACATTGCGCATTATGAACTAAAAGACATTTTAACTGAACAGTTTCAATGTAGCCAAAAGGATTTACTAAAGGATTTGATGCTTTGTTGATGATCTTTTCCTTGCAGAAAACGTTTGTGCTTTACCATTCTCCAAAATACTTTGTAGCATTTCATTGAATAATAAGGCGTGAAATTGTTCTTGCTTCAGCTTGAAATGCATCT
Organism: Coturnix japonica; assembly: GCF_054131305.1. Classification (NCBI taxonomy): domain Eukaryota; kingdom Metazoa; phylum Chordata; class Aves; order Galliformes; family Phasianidae; genus Coturnix; species Coturnix japonica. Next base: position 112,510,375 of record NC_140663.1, read on the forward strand.
GATTGAGACACAGAAAGACCCCATGATCCTAAATACTGTATAGTATCTTACCTATTTCGTGTGCCAGTGCCCTTATGCATGCCTCATTCCTCCAGCTGCTCTGGAGACATTTCTCTGCATATGAGCAGAGGCAGCTATGCCTTTGTTCTGTAGCAATCTAGTTCTGGAAGTAGCCATGGAAAAGGTCTTGAAGGCTAGGCAATAAAATGTTTTTGTTAAGATTATGATCCTAACAAGATACTGCAACATACAGTTCTATTATTTCCAGAGTGTGAGCCTAGTGATGAATTTAACAAATTGTATCAGTCTGCTCTAATTTAGAACTCCTCAACTGCCAGGGAAAACCCTTAGGAAGAAAAATTTTCAGCTTCTTATGGCATAGATGATCTTTTTCCAAAAGGCTAAAGGGAGAAAAAGAATATATCTTGACAGATATAGTAAATATATATTTGGTAAAAAATAATTAAATTAAACTTTATGCGATTCATGTGGGCATGTAATCTTGGATCTGAATAACGGGGGTGTAAAAAATGCAGAAATTAATTCAGTTATGGCTCTGAAATTTCAGTGTTATATATCATAATTTGATCGCCCACCACACCCCAAGGAGTGCCAGAAGCTACCAGGAAGGCTGGTCCCACTGCATACATCAGATCCTAGCTCTCATCACACAAAGGAAAGGAGAGCTCAGAAGCTGTTACTCAAAAAAGAGACTGTTTAGGACACCTACTTGTTCTGGAGGATGATAATGAAGCTACAAAGTGTTCTTTGAGTTCCATAATTTCTGGAGAAACAGATGGAAATGGTTATGCTTTAGGACAGAGTCCCCAAACCAAGGTCTGGCACCAGGGAAGGGAGAGTTAGACAGAAATGATAAGCCATTATTTGGCTTAGACATGGTGATAAGCCAAACGATAAGCTATTTTTTTCTCTCCATTTTGTTTAAGATGAAAGAAAAACTGTAATGAGATCTCTGTTGTGATATAAACACATGCCTCATCGCTGCTCTGACAGATGGTACTGCTGGAGCATAGACAGCAGTAAAACTGGATGTGATTACGCGAAAAGTCAGACACAGCAAATGGTCGTTTGCATTCTTCCAGCACACACAGACTGTTTCTTCTTTGATAAACTGATATGTTAAAATAAAATGTATGTCAATTTGCTCTGTGGATTTTCCATCCAATCAAATTTGGAAATAATGGCAAGTACTTTTCCACTCAAGATAGCTGAAATACCTTCATTCATTCATTGCAGCAACTCACAGAAGCAGACAATATTATTTTTGAGAGATTCTGGTTCATATTCTGAGGATATCGCGTGGTAAGATGTATAGCAAATTGGGATAGTCTGTATATTTTAGCCACTGAGTCAAAGAGAAGAACAGACATGATCTGTTTCACTGTGTTCTCATTAGGAGCAAGATACTTCCCAGAAACATACATAGACAGTATGAAACCAGTGGGGGTTGCTTGCATCCAGGGACAGAGGTTTCTCCATTTTAGCAATGGGGAACTGAGGGAGGGGGAGCCATATTTTGGTTTGTTATGCCTCGTGTGGGAAGAGAAGTAACACTTGAGCAATGTTAATTCAGAGGCATAGGATTAGACAGTTGCCTGACTTGTTCTGCTTTTATTTGAATATTGAGAATGTCTTAAAGCTACTTATGTACTTGTCTGCTTTCTGTCCCCAGGATGACCAGCTACTTTTAATGTAAGAAAAGAATCACTAATCCAATCAAAGGGAGAGAAGAAAAAAATATCAAAAGTTACATCCCTTCTGTTTGTGTGTAGAAAAGGGAATGTTCCTACTTTCCACCTGTTTTACTACTCATGTCCCACTAAAAAGCCAAACAGAATCCTTGAGGACTGTATGAGTGGCAACTGAGCCTGTTCAGAAGCAGTAAAATTTTTTCACTCTTATTTTAACAATTTTATACAGTCTCCCAAGATTTCCTTCCTTCCTTATAATGCAGCAGATGTAGGATTTTATCACAACAATCCATTAACTAATTTGCAGTTCATGGAGGGGTTATTTCCCTTGTACTTCTCTGCTGGTTTCCCCTGACTTGACTGCTTTCAAGCAAGAGCAGACTCCTACCCCCCTTGGTTACCTGTCCTTTCTCTAAGGTCAGAGCTTTCTGAGGTCACTTGCATCTATGGCTACATATAATTTTGCCCATTATTTCCCGTAGTACAAAGAATCTTTTTCAGTTGAGACCAATGAACAACACAACAATTTCCAGAAGTGAAAGGATAATGACCATTTTTAAAATATGACATTTTCCTCCTTTTTATTAAATTCAAAGAGTTTCAAAATCTCTGAGTGGAAAAGGTGGCAGATATCTTAGAGAAAGTGGTTCTCATAAGGTACCAATGATTTGCCTTCAGCCTATGCTGAACAAATAAATTTTTTTATGATTAATTTACCTGAGAGCAAATAACACCCATTTAGAAATACCAAATATATATATATATTTTAAACATAACAAAAAGAAAAAGGGGAAATGACTAGAGAAGGAGAGCATATTTATGCTGCTCGTGTAGTAACCAAGAGTTGCAGCAAAATCCTGCACCCTCCTCCAGCTGGTTTCCTCCAGGATGAGCTGCAGAAAGGCATCCTAAAGCCTTAAAAAAAGACTGAGGATTAATCTACCTATTTCCAACAAGCCCACTGGAAAAAAAAAAAAAAAAAAAAAAAAAAAAAAAAAAAAGAAAAAGAAAAAAAAAAGAAAAAAAAAGAAAAGAAAAAAAAAGTAAGAAAAAAAATGCTTTTTTAGGCAACAGAAGCAGTAGTTTAGATTAGTCTGTCTGGTTTCTAACTGATTTGCACCTCACAATGAGGCCACTCTGTTATTCTCTACTGCCTAATGAAAGATTAGTGGACCTATCTCTGCAATAATACTGAGTGGATCTGTACCCTTCTACACATTACAGAATTTTATGGCATTTGTAGTAATTCAGTACGTTGCTTTTTCCAGTTTGTTTGTTTGTTTTTTCCAGTCTGGTTGAAGCTGGTAAAATATTGTTTAAAAGCTAATAGAGGTACGAACAGGCATGTAAATATATGTACATGGCATGTAACCATACAGACTTTATTTCCTTCAGAAGTCAAGCTTAAAGTCAGATGTATTTCAGAATTAGACTAACCTAATCTGAAAATAGATGGATAATCATAGTCATCCTGTGAATCTTTTGTTCTATAAGCTGCTGGTTTGTGAACTGTGTTCAAGATGGAAGTTCCAGTTGGGTTTTGCTCTATGAGAGAAAACAGAAGGGTAAGAAAAGACAAAAGGAACAAATCAAGCCATGTGGAGAAGGTAGATTCAGATCATCCAGGTAACAGAAATCAGACGTGCAGGTAGATACGGTCTTTTGAATATTCATATGGCAAAACTTGATACAGGCTGCAAGGCATCACATTCTCACTTTCAAAGAATCATGTGATTTATATTATCCATTAGGTCAGCTCACAGCCTAAGGAATGATCACTGGAGAAATTAGAGGCACAACAAAGGAATTAAAAACTCCCACTGGAAAGTCACGTTAGCATTGCAGGTGTCACAAGTGATCTTTTTTTTTTTTTTTCTTTTTTTTTTTTTTTTCTGTATGATTAATCCAAACACTGTATCACAGTGGAAAGAGTTCTAAACACCTCTGCTTTCTTTCAAGATAACTTAGAATAGAATCCTATGCTTTCTATAGTTTGATTTGTTACACTAACAGTAAGTGTTTGAGTGTTAATCATTCTGTAGTGTTTCTCTTCTTTCAGAACTTTATAACAGATACATTTGATTTTGCCTAACATTTCCTGCAAAAATGCTAAAAATCCTTCTTCTATGCAATAGCATAGGATTAGTTGTGAAGAAATACACAATCAGCTGAAAAAAATATGCTTTATTAACCCCATTATTTATATGATGTCTGGAGAAAGGCTTTGAAGCAGAACTCCAGGTAGCTGAAATCTTGGACTGTACTACTTGGTATGGTATCTATTTAAAGCCCTTTCAAACATGGCAGGAATATAAACATTAACATGATAACAGGAAGGTACTGCACATAAACAAGGAATTTAAGGGAAACCGCTGCTCCAGGACATCCTGATGCTTTTGTAATTATACTAAGAGAAATTTGTTTTCTGAACCTGAATATACCAACAGTCCTATTTTAAAACCTCGAGGCCTTTTGAAAATGTGAAATCTGCTATCCATCAGATACAGTTTTCAGTGGACCATGCCAAATGAAATCCAACATGCTATTTCCTAAAAGAGTGTAAAATAATGCAATCTATTTCAGTGTAATATAAAGCAATACATGGGAAAAATACTAAGAAGCTGTGAGATGGTGTCCTTCACTGCCCGCTCTAGAAAAAAATCTCATGTACTATGCAAGATGAAAAACCTATTTCTGGTAGCTTATCTTCTTTATTAAATGCATTCCCATCTTGTCTCCCAACTTTCCTCCCAAAGGCCTGGCACTGCAACTCTTAATTATGTGTATAGGGTAGCAAAGTCCCTGGATAAATATAATACATGCAGCCCTTTTCCAGCAGTCACTAACCAGGATATTTCAGTCGAAGCATATCACCATGTTACAATCAAATGTCACTTCTCCCTGTAAAAGAGAGAAGAGAACAGAGTAGAACCTGTATTTAATGTGAATATTCCAGCACCATCACTGCTTTACATTACTGAAAAGTATCTGGGGTTAGTTGGTTATCAACTGGATGATTTCTTTTATCTGTGGCTGTATATGTGAGGAATAGCAATGATGAATCTCTTCTGCTTGTAAAGTAGTTCTTAGAGTCACCAGACATCTCACTGAATGGTATAAAACTAGGTGCTCTGCCACAACATTAAAAGTCTTAAGTGTTAATGCTGCCGTGGATGGTAGCAACTTCCTTCGACTTTGTTTACCTGGACATGAAACTCAAGGTGAGAGCGTGCTGAACACATAAATATACAGAGATAATTTACCATAGCAGACAGAGAGAGATAGGAATAGGAGATGTGGCTGTAACAGGCAGCTCTGAGAAGCTGCAGCTTTGCAGACGCTGGGACATCTGACCTTTTACCTTCATACTGGTCAGGTCTGCATCCTTGAAAGAAACCAAAAAGGATCTTCTGAGACAGAAAAAAATACTCCTTGAAGAGGCTTTTATCAGTTTAAAAGACTCAGAGACTGATTAAACAGTTGTTGCTTAATTAAAATGTTGTCACAATTTTGATAAGAAATCTATTAAAATTTGTTTAGAAGAGTCCTCGATCAAGAACAACACTGGTACTTAAAGTAAGATATACTTCCAATAACTCTCTTTTCTGCTTAATTTTGCAGCTGAGTGCTAATTGTACTGGAATTAAGTATACCTCAACTCACCCTCCTTCCTCTTCTAAATGTTTTAAAATTTACATGAATGTGTGACTAGGATCAATGTTTCAGATCTGGGTGTATCTGAACACCATAAACTTCACAAACACCACTGCTGGAAAAAGAAAAATAACAAATTTGAGGAAAACCAAAATGCTTTTCTTTAAACTGGCAAGTTTTACCCATTTGTTTTGCTTGCATCTGAGATTAACCCAGGGGTCACATTGTCTCCAAAGCAATTTTAACTTTTTTTGTTGTTGTTGTTAGAATTGTGTGGCTTTTTAGTCAGTAACACCCAGAGGGAAAAGAGAAAACAGTTCTCATCACTGCTCACTAATGGAAGGGATCACGCTTCACACGCATACTGTGAAGACGAAAGGTCATTCAAACATTTGACTTTGAGGTCTTTAATAGGAACTGTGTTGAATATGACTCAGTACAGCATTCAGTGCAACTATCTCTTATCCTGATATCAATTCACACCCAGCCTTTGAAAGCTGAAGGAAGAAAGACAAATGTTTTGATGCAATCTTCTCTAGCGAGGGGAGGAAAGGCTTTTAAAAAAATAGATGCATTGCTGAAAATTCAGATGGAACTCAAATTCTTCTATAGAAGAAAATGAGTAATACCTGTGAATGTGTACTGGATGTTCAAGACATTGCTAGCAGTGGGAAAGGGAAAGGACATAACAAGGGAGAATCGTGGTCTGGAAAATCAACAGGAGGGCATGAGGGTATTAGGAGCCATTTGTCCCTGTCACTCCTGAATATTCTTCCAGTCTTTCCATGTGTGGTCTCCAAGATTTTTTCAACATGTTCCACACCTTACAGTACACAGCTTATGCCATATTCTAAATCATGCCAGACACATCCTCAGTTTCATGCTGAAAAATTACAGTTCTATCCAACTGCAGCACAGACTTCAGGCTATTTCAGACATTTTGAATTGAAACCCACCTCTCCAGATACAGAATATTAATTATATCTCATATGCATTTACTGTCTCCCAAAGGAATCCTTGGGTATGCATGTTCATAGCCACTTCATTCATGATGGACAAACTCTAAGCCATGTGAATGAGACTCGTTTTAAGATATCATGATTGGTCTCTGTTTCCTTTATTTATCAGCATAAACAGATCCACTGAACTTCTCCCTGTCCTCAGTGCACATTATCATCTGGAGTGGTCCTGCTGTTCATATGTTAGATCCAGAGTAGATATAGAAACATTTCCCACATACAAAGTAGGGTTGAAGCAGCAGCAATGTAAACATCCAACCAAATTACCAGGACTGACTCAAAGGGATTAACTTGGAAAGTAGAAAACAGGTAGCCTCCATAATCTCCTTAGCTGGAGTCACAGATGAGCTGGAAGTAATCCTAACCCCCTCCAGAAAACTATTAGATACATTCCTGGTTTCCAAGGTTTCATCCTTTGTTAGAGACACCCCTCACCCTCTGCAAGCACTGTTTTGCACTCATTATTTGCATTATCAGACATCTCTGCTCTACAAGTGCAAGGAGTACATGCACATAACTGAATTTCATTCATTACCAATGTTGAACAGAGACATGCAACAGTCAGATAATGACTTTTGCCTTAAGACTTGCCATCCACATGCATCTACTACTATGTATTCCCCAGACAAGAACTACACGCTACAGTTTTCTTGTTATCTCATGGATCTGTCAAGCAATAGCTTGGAAATAGGCCTGGGCCCTCACATAAATAATGCTATAAGTCCACCATGCACATCTACACTTCTGAACATATATAAAAATACTCATACATAAAGCCACCAGCATTGCCAGTGGCAATTTCTTGTGTGATTCTATCCACTAGGAAAATAAAATCTTCATTATTTTGATCATTAAGACCTAATTTTCTTCCTCTTCCTATTGTCTACACAAATACAATTAAAAACTAAAATAAAAAATAAAAAAAATAAATTAAAAAGAGGCAAAAACCAAAGTATAAATCAAGATTTAATTTGGCTGTGTATAGGGTTAGATAATGAAGATGTCGAGCACTATAATTAACACTTCACACTGCAAGAACTCCCAAATTATTTATCCGAAAAGCAGCACATATACTTCTTTTTTATACTTTTTTGTAATTATCTTCTATCCTGAAAAAGTCAGCATCACGTTGAGGGGGAAAAAAGTCAGTATACCTTTAAAGACAAAAATGGCCAAATGTTGTTTATCTGCTAAAAATCAAATCACCTAAAGAAGTTGATAAACATGATATACTTGAGAAGCTTGGAGAACGCATTCCATCTTTGTAAGTCAAATAAAAATTATGGTCAGTTTCTGCAGTGAGTGAAGAGTTTGAGAATCCATAATTTATAAATTAGAAATTCTGATTGTACTGCAGCAAGTCCAGTCTATGAGCTACTATGATCATGGAGAAACCGTCTATTTTCTATCCTCATTTTTCAGGAAATCTGTCATGTTCTGTAGTGGTCAAAAAGATTAGCAATACTCTTCACTGAAGTAGGTTTCATAACAGGCATTTTAGGTGCTTCACCATCCTGTTTTACAATCTGGTCACAAGCAACTAACTTCCATGTGCACAGAACTGCTCAAGAAAAAGAATGGATTGTCATAAAATGGATATTCCAGAAACAGCTGAACCTGAAAAAGTGCCATCCCTTTTTACATCCCAGATTTTGTCCCAGGAAAGGACTGATTCAAACCTGACTCTTGCCAAACTCTCAGGCTTTAAATGTAGAAATTAAAATGTATAGAGATCTTATATTTTGTTGTTGAAAGACAGCATCTGATGGTGTACTTTCTCCTCCAGCTGAGAATAAAATCACATTACTTCAGTTAGACAGTAAAAACTAAAACTGATGTGACTTCAGGGCTCCAGCAGATTGTCAACTACCATCAGTAATAGAAATTACACTTCTGTCTACTGTTGTTTGTGGAAAGGTAAAATGAGGTTTTGATACAATGAATGCTAATACTAGCAGGTAATGGAGAAGTCAAGCTCATAAAGATGCCAGGAAGGTGGTGAAAATTTTGGAAACTCCAATGATGGTTGAATGGCATGACTTGACAAGGATGGGTCAGGCCACTAGCACTCATTAAGCTGCAAGTATCACACCATAAGATCATAAGTTGAAATAATTTATAGACAATTTTATTAATCTCTTCTCCCATTGATCTACGCTATGTACCTAGGAAAAACAAATAGTGTTTGAACACTTTTGTCAACATTCTTACAATAATTTAGCAGATGTCTGGTAGCATTGTTTGAAGAAAGAGAACTATCTTATTGTTTATAAATCAGTTATGGACCTGAGTTCTAGTCAAATCACACTACTTGCAGTAAAGATAAGTGAGGAACAAAAGGACACTAAAACCATAGGAGCTGGATACCGCTTTTCCTGTAGATGAAAAATGACCAGTGCAACCTACTGGGGGAAGCCAAGGGACCTTTGCCAGTCTTAAATGAACCATGTTATTTCTACGGATCTAGGACTCTGCACTGTGGTTCTTAGTTTTGGGAAGGTGAGAACCAAACCCAGCAAAAGATCTGTGCTTTATTTTTATCCCATTCTGTGTCCAACTGTTTTGATACCAGATTTGTTCTCCACAGTGCTCATTTACAGTGTACACTGCACATTTCTTAAAACTAAGTACAGAATAAGACTGAGGTGTCTCTCTGGTGACCTCTTTTATGGTAGCACTAGTTCTTTGCCCACATGGGCAGCATTAACTCATACAGTCACCTTGAGTTTGTGGCTTTCTGCCATTTGAAATCAGACATGGCCATAGAAGGTTAACCATTCCAAACCTGACAAGCAGGATGCATCAGCTGGTGGTCATTTGGGCCTACAGTCTGAAATGAGGTAAATAAGTTAGGTTAAAAATGCCTTCATGAGGTGCTGAATCAGCAGCTACATATCTGGCCTTGCTAAGCCAGGTTTTCCGTGCTTAATAACAGATGCTTTTCTATAGACTTAGAGAGTACAACAGCAAATCTCCTGTTTCTCCAAATAACATTGTTAGCTATCGTATCTCTGGAATGCAAGTCAGCAGGCTAGGACAGTCAACCACAAATTAATGAAGAAGCAGCAGATTAGTGGATAGAGTTGACATTGATAAGAGGACAGGTCAGAACCAGTCAAGTGTCCTCCAACTTGACCCAGGTCAAAGAGTACGTGTCAAGGAAGACGATGGCCTTCATCAGAAAGAGCACCAGATGATCAGCGAGAGATACCATGCATGCCTAAAGGAACTGAGACCTGGGGCGAGGAAAAATGTCAATTACCTGGAGACTCATTGCAATAAAACAACCTTTTCTTGGGCATCTAATGCACGTGTAAGCAGCTTACTCTTTAAATATGTGCCTTTATTGACCTGCTTTATGATTATTCTATGTTTATAGAGTTTGATTCCTTACATCAAGTCATTGGGGGCATGGTAAGAAAATACATTTGGGGTTTAAGATGAGAAGGCTAGGGATAAAAAAAGATGCAAAAAGGAAATGAACATCTTAACCAATCTGTTTTGGACTTCATGAGTAAACTCTGACGATACAGGAATATGCTTGCTATCAGAACACTATAAACCTAGCTAGTCTGATTTTTCCTAGGCTACTTTGGCTCAGGGCTGACCAAGTTAGTATCCCCAGTAGCTCCTGCTGGGAAGCTAGGCCAGTGTCCCATGCCCATGCAGCTTCCCATCACCCTGCTCTCCCCTACTTGGTATCAGATCTCTTACTGGTGCTGCTCCTTGGCTATACCCTGCACACAAACCACCTTACCTGCCTTTTCCTACAAGGATATAAGATCTATTTTCCCATGTAAGCTTGTGAACTCCTCACACTGTTTTATAGGGAGGGCAGTAGAACAGTGCTACGGATGGGCTGTTTTATAGTGTTAAAAGGTTATGAGTTGTTTTTCTATTGTATTTTCTGGGTGAAAGAGTTGAAGGAAGGGCTGAATAAGTTGCTTCAGAGTTCTGTGATAGATAGCTGAAAAGTGATTCATATACAACTGAAAGCCGAACACTCGACTGAGCACAGCATCCCCTGGAGCATTTCACATTTCTCGTGTTGTTCAGGGAACAAAAGGAGAGAAATCTCTTTCCTGATACAGTTCATGCCAAAACACTGTATGTTCCAAGGCAAGCACATGCTATAGCAATAGATTTTTGTGGACATGTCAAACTGCTTTCTATGTGCTTTCTACAGTAAGGACAAGAACAGTAGCTGCATGACAGGAGCAACATGTGAAGTAATTTTAGTACCTTATTACACAAAGGCATTAAAAATGTTGAGGTCTTTCTCTGTTATCTTTTCTCTTTTTTCTTTATTTGTTTATTTTACACTTGATTTGCATTGTCTCTGTGCATGAGGAGAGCAACTAATTTATCTCTTTGGGTTCCAGAATGTGGCCTTATAGCTTCACATACAGGGCATCAAGAAGCTATTTAACATTAAGAAAGGAATGTTCAGAGTCTTCTTAAGAGAATGTGATAACTACTTTGTCTCTAATTCAATCTGTTGTGTATTTGTGTACATGTTTAAGACCCCTCTGAAGTTCTAAGAGGGGTTATTATTTGAGTCACAGCAAAATAACAGTATATGGACACATTGTGAACTTTAATTGCAGTATTCATTTTATGAAGGTGTAATAAAGACATTTTGTTGGGTTTATAAATAGGTCCTGAACTATTAAAAATACTTCACAAGAGGTTAATTTTAAGATTTAAGTCCCAGAAGTAGATTAAAATGTGAACATTAGATGTAAAATTAAATACCCTTTCAGAATAAGGCTACTTCTTTGAGTTAGTTCATTGTCACACACACTGGCAGACTGGCACAGGCTGGTGGCAAACAGTAAGCAGGAGAACGGTACAATGAACAACAGCAAGTCAAAAAAGTCAAAATGCCTGCAGTCCTTTTAAGGATGAAAATAGTGTATTTTGTACTTCATAAAAAATGAAGGAGGAAACAGCCCTCAGTTACAAAAGACCTGATACGGACAACTACACCAGAAGTTTAGCAACATCAGAGCGTAGCAATAGCACCATCCTAATGGATACCATGGTTACTGTAGAAATTTTCTGTCTTACTGTAGAAATGAAAGTGTATGTGTTTTGAATGCTAGGCTTCGTTTCGTGAAGTTGTTTTTCTCATTTATTAAATAGAAACTCAAGGCATCCAACAAACAGTACTAACCGCCTGACTTTAAAATGCACTAATTTCCCAGAAGACTACCAGCACAGTAACCTAACTAGATCTCACATCTCAGAAAAATGAAGAGCTGGGTAACTGCCTGGCCTATTTTGTAACTGCTGTTGCAGACGTTCACATAAGTTCTTGGAGCTTACAGCAACAACAGTAATAACAAGAGGCTTCAGAAGGTTATGGTTTGTCATTACTGGTGTAAAAACTGTGAGAAAAAAAAGTAAGTTCTCTCTTGTTCACTGACACAACAATTTTACTTTGTTTCTGTAAAGGTGAACTTATCAAACTGATCCAACAAAGTATAGTCTTAAAAACTCAGCTTTATAACTGCCACGTTGTTGGTCTAACTGGCTGTAGCAATGTAACAAAAAATGTGAAGTTCTGCAGTCAAAGCAGTGGCTGAACAGGTTTCTGAGTAAGTTACAAGAAAAACTATTGCATTAAGAGTTTGCTTGAGATTTTTGCAGCTGATCTGAAATGAATGTAAGAAAGACTTAATAAAAGGTGTAAAACCAATAGGGACCTACAAAGCCACATGTAAGAGCTGAAGTGGAAAGCCTGACAAAAGAAGGTACTTTACACACATACAAATAAATGGTGGAAAACTTAGTAGCATTCATCATCAGAAACAGATTAGATTTCTCCTGCAATGCAGGCATTCAAAGCATGATTGTTTGGCTGCCTAAATAAAATTACTTGAGTCATTATAGACAGCTTGTCTTGCAGGCAGGAATTACAAAAAATAGAACCTGTCTGTACACTTCATAAGGGAATACAGTATTTGCCTTTCAGAGCCCTTCAATGCAGTACAATACAAGCTTCCTGCTTAAGGCTAATGATACGATTCTAGAGGATTTTTACACAAAGCTTAAGGTAAAAATAGAAAAACAATGCACTTAAAGGCTAGAAAATTACCATCATAGAGTAATATGCATTCCTCTATTACATTATTATACTAAGCTCACTGAGGCAAGCAGCCTTTAGGCCAATGGAACTAGAAACATCAGAAAGTTTCCCAGCAATGATTGAGCTGATCTCCATACACAGACTATAAGTTTAGCCCTAGAGCTCCTTATTCAAAAAAGTCATTGTTGCCCTTCACTGACACTGCTACGACAGTGAAGAAAGAACATGCTACTGGTGTGAAAATTATTTTCCTCTGTTAGTAAGCTTGGGCTCCAACTAAGCAAACTGACCAGGTCCCTACTGCCAAGCAGAAAGGTTGAGGAGCAATTGCAGCCACCAATACCAAATAGCACTGGAGAGCTCACAGACACACTGCAAGTGCCTACAGAATTCTGGTCTTGGAAAGCCATTTTGGAATGGTCCAAAGCAGGTAGGAATCCAGTACTCAGAGTCACTCTCAACTGCCTCTATTTAACTGCATCAGTGTAGCTGTCACTATAACAATCCATAATGCAATACCTGTCAGAGTAATGTGTCAGTTGCTTAACAGACCTTCAGAATGACCTTTAGACAAGCAGTTCAGAAGTTGTGATGCTCATCACACAACATCATCAGAAAGGATTTAGTGGTTTACCTCTCTTCAAAGAGAAGAGAATTCGCTTATTACTAAGTCTGATCTGAAAGATATTTGTCTTCTGATCCCTGATATTTCCATTCAGTCTGCGGTTGGATATTTCTTGTGAAGTGATTACATAAATTAATAATACTGCTCTTGGCCATAGTTTGACTCCTACTACATCTTCTCCTATTACACAGATAAAGACATTTTGTTAATTATCATTTGCCAAGTTCATCTGCTTCTACAATTTGGATTAGGAGTGGTCTAAATAGAACATCACTTCCCTAATGATCTAATATGTTTCTACAGTAAACATAAGAGGGAGAAAGCAGGTCACTCAAGGTTTTGTTGATTTTTAATGACAAAACATGAAATATCCTCTAACCTAATATATCCTTTCTTTTTCAGATCAATATGAAATCAGTAATAGCTATACTTACGGCAAACAGACATTGTTTTCACTAAAATATTTTGCTGCTCCAACCTTGATCTTACCAAGTACATTAAGAAGTAGGTCACCTGACAGGTCTTTTTCTTTTAATTGAAATCAATGATGCTGACCCTGGCAAATAAAACTAATTAGATCATTTAAGAAGAAGCAGTATTTTTAATAATGAGGTATCTTCTTTTCAACTTGAAGTTCTTTCTAAAGAAACTGAGTTTGAATCCAGTGTACAGGAGAAGTTGTTCCTGAATGACCTATGAACTTGGAGGAAAATGTCACAGTGCTTGAAATTCAGCCTTTTGTTATCATCAGCATTTCCAGAAAGCTGACTACTGACTCCAGCACATCTTCTACATTAAATGTAAGTGGAGGCAAATCTACAACAGACATTGTTCCTCATTGTTTGGGAACTAATCTTGTCACTGAAGTTTAGCAGTCTCACAGTACAGAACAGTCAGTCTGTCAGCGGTGCTATTCTTTAAAATGCCATCAAGGTCCCATGGAAAAACTGACTTAGGTTGCATTTTAGAAAGACTGATCAACAGGTAATGAACAAAGCTGATCATAACAGTGACAGTGGCTGCTTTCATACATGAAAGGTAATCCAGCAAATACAGATCAGGAAAACTTGCATCATCCACCTAAATCATCGTACAGATATAAAGAAGATAGCCATGGGCATGAAAATCATAACAAGGAGATACATAACTAATTCTCACATCTTGAGGGAATACAAACCAAATCATGAGAGACTAGATAACATTCTGCCATGATAGAAATTTCCCTCCATGTCCTTCAGAAAAGTTCCTGAGAAATAATTGACACTATCCTTACCCACAAAACTTCCAATCAGGTCTGCACCAAGGCTAAAAGAAACTATAATCTTGCCTTATACTACTGGATGATTACAATTATCTTCTGTCCGTTCTGCTGCCCTGCAATAATAAATGTTCATAGCTCAATTACATTTTATGCATAAAATGTAAGCAATCAACATAGTTTAATATCTTTACTAAGAGTGAAGGGATTTTCACTATTTTTGAAAAGAATCCATAATTACACACTCATTTATGCAAAATTAGCTCATCTTGTAGGAGAGTGGTTATTACTGGAATCAAATGCAGCATGCTAAGTAAACAGCCATAATAAGATTGGCACAAAACCCAAACACATTCCAAAGATAAATGGCTATAAAAAAATAAAACAAAATGAACATATCTTATGGCTGGTTATAGAAATGTGCTTCTGTTATTAGTTACAAAACAAATAACCACAACATACACAAAGTGAAGGAAAACACCAAACAAATAAGGCAGAAACTGGCTTGAAGTGAAGGTATTATTACGTGATGAAGGAGAAAAACTATGAAAAATCAGATATGCTTTAGCAGGAAGACATTTATTACAAAAATGCTGCCAAATATAAGGTACATATTTATTCTGTGTTGAGTAATTGTAGAGCACCATCTACTTCAAGGAGATATGCTGCCAGAGCTGCATAATCAGCACAGAGTGTGAAAGTGGAATTCATGTATCTGAATGCAGGTATCTAATGCCATAAAACCAAGCCCGAGGGATACAGAACAGGACCTCTAAAAGTATTTCACCCTTCTGGAATGGCTGATGTTCCTATACAACCTGATATGGGTATTTCAAACTGCACATCTTGCCTGATATCTGTGTGTGAGCACCCAAGCCAGTTCTGAAAGATAACACTGAACATTTTGAGTGGGGTTTATGCTTTCTAAATGTGAGCTAAGCTCCCATTATGGTCTGTGTAGACCTAATCAAGACAATTGGAGCCTGAAGAGTAGTTCAGCTCATCCTGTATCTGGGTAGCTAAATATCTCACAGACTCCATAGACTGCACTGCTTGTATAGGCAAATGGATACAGCGAAATGAAAGAGACTGCTTAACAAAATTTGAAACTCTACTGCACTGCCTTTTGTGACTTGTTATTGTCATTATGTTTGTTTGGTAAAGGAGAACTGTATCTTTAGGAAGCCCTGACCTAGACCAGTTGGAAATGTGCAGTATCCAGGGACTCACTGGATCTCATCAGAACAACATATAATGCTACAAAATGATATAAATGTCCAGCTGAATCAAGCCCAAAAGCTTTCTC
Source organism: Coturnix japonica (assembly GCF_054131305.1). Taxonomy (NCBI): domain Eukaryota; kingdom Metazoa; phylum Chordata; class Aves; order Galliformes; family Phasianidae; genus Coturnix; species Coturnix japonica. The sequence goes on from NC_140663.1 coordinate 112,526,040, forward strand.
TGGAGAAATGCGATTGATGCTAGTGTGGAACTAAGATGGCTAACTCAAAACCCATGAAAATACATCTTGTTAATACTCCAAAAGAGATGAAAGATAAATAAATCTCTAAGTACTATACTTAAAATACCAGCAGAAGTTATGGCTCTTCATAAATATTTTCAAAAAGACATCAATAATAAATGCCGCTTTATTTCTTCCCACATCTGAATTAAGGTTTTGTTTTGGAAAATTAAATCAACCTACTCCACAAAGGCAGATTTTTCCCTAGATACCACTGAATGAACTTAGTATAAAGTTATCACTGGGGAATGACAAAGCTGGGAACGCTCTCTGATGTGTGGATCCTCTTGCTCTTACAGGACAGAAGAGTCTAAAATGTTGGAAGGCATATTAAACAGTAATTTTAAATCTTTGCTGGGGAACAAGAATGAAATTCCCACCAAAGTCAGAGTTGTGTGTTCAGTCTAACCAGGGGCTGGATTGGCCCAGTGCTCTTCAGAAGTTACAAGTATAACTAATGTTTGTAAAAGATTTTATGATACGAAGTATAAAAAACCAACTTGACTTGTCTAACCTAAAGACAGTTGCTATGCATTTAACCTGAAGGCTGGTTCTCAGAATTACAACCATTTGCTTCCATTCAGCATTTTCCCTCTGACTGCCGCTTTTCAAACCCTGCTTCACTTGCCTACCACTTTTGTTGTTATCTTGGACGTGCAGATGTCTCAGGATCTCTCTCAGGCCCCAAAGTTCAGGTTCAGGCAATTCCAGAGTTTAAATTCTGAATACATGCAGCTAATCTGACGCTCTCTGTTTGGAAACGTTTACTAGTTTCAGAATGGTTCAGTGTGCATCAAGTGGTCACATTTCAGAGTCTTCTTTTTAAATTCAAGTAAGCGTTTTGACTACATTGTTGCCCAAATTAACAAGCTGTATTTATTTATGAAGCCGTGGAAGACAAACCAAGGCAAAAAGCCTTCTTTCCAAAACAAAGAATTTCTCTTCTATTTTTCAGACTAGATTTTGTTTTACTATTTGTCCCAATATACGCCAGCAAGATATTATCACACTGTACATTACAACCCTCAGCTTGTTTCTTGTTTATGCTAGTTATAAGCAGTGTGAGAAGTCTGTAAATACCCTGACAATTTTAGAAATTATAATGAGAGCTCTGTGACTGCCTTTGTGCTGGAAAATCATTACCATCTCCCTTCCCCAGGAACACTTGTGTAACAACCTATAATGAACCATCCTCTTCTTTCTTGCTTTAAGATCTCTCTGGTATGTAATGTTATTAAAGACATGGTCTGAAAGTATGATCCACATTAATCACCAATAGCTCTAATGTGCTCCCCCCCCAAAAAAAAAAATATATAGAGAGAGAGAGAGATGCAAAGATCTTTTTTCACATCTAGATAAAAGAACCACCTTATTCTCTGGTACGCCTAAATTTCCCTTATCTAAATATGAAACAGGAAAAAATCCTTAAAATCTGCTTCTGAGTCACTCTTTTTTACATGAGTAACTAACATGTTGACATACAGATGGTAAAAGACAAAGTTTGTATTCAGTCGTACAAGAAAAAAACAACACCATCTTTGTTCATGTTTCACCCTTCTGCAATATTGATCTTACAGGTACTGGGCATGAAGATGCTAGTATGAATTACATAACATACCTTTTTTTTTTATTCCTTCATTCAGCGTGAGTTATGCTGCAGAGCTACAGAATCCTTCCATTTGTCAGCTGAGTTAGATGTATTGTCTATTAGATGTACTCATTCATTTTTTCATCTTTAGCTGTAACTTAATGCTACTACTGTCTGCAAAAGGTACAGCATGGTAGGACTGCCTGCCCATCATGTGAACACACATTATAGAAAACAAACCATCTTATTAATAAAATTAATAAAATATTTTTGTTAAATAAAATAAATAAATAAACTGTTCCATGTCCTGTGAATGCAGCCCATCACCACCCTACTGTATTTTGATATGTAAAGACTGATACGTATTTTAACCCCAAACATATGTGTCACCCACTACTGAATCAGGTCAAAAGCCTCATTATGACCTGGGGCTGGTTTGGTGCTGTAGACTGTCACTCATTTCAGAAGGAACTGAAGCCACAGACATCATTACAAATGTTAACCCAGCTACATCTTGAAACACTTGATAGGCATTTCAGATTGCCAGTCTCAGTTAAACCCATTTAAAATAGGGAAGTAAGGAATAGTAGTCTCCAGCACTGTTCTTTGCATATTAGTTGCTGTAGTAGAATGGTCCATCCTCTTACAGGCTTACCAGCCTCTCTTGGTTCATGCCTACCAGAGAGCCAGATTCTCTAGCTTTCCCTAAGAGTCAGGCTTCATACAGTGCACCAATACCTGTGCACAAGGTACACAAGCAGGCATTGTTGAACACTTGTTGTCTTCAGGTTTAAATGGATACAGATTTGGCTACTGAGAAGCCCATGGGGCAGCAGTGGAAGAGGCCTGGAGGAGGCATGGCCCATGGGTACCCCTGCAGGTGCTGGACCTCATTGGGGCAGTGCTGGGAGAGCTGCAGCCTGTGGGAAGGGATCAGTTTGGGAAGGATGGTGTTATGGGAGGGACACACATGTAGCAGAGGCTGAGAGTGGCCAAGCCACTCTGTCACTCTAGACAGAGCATTATGGACTGACTACAGCCTCTATTGCCCATTTCCCTGTGATGCTCAAGGGGAGGTGGTAGAAGAAAGCAGATGGGAGAGGAAGTAGGTTTTAGTTTACTTTTAATTCTCACTGCCCTATTCTGTTATCAATAGGCAATACATTTTATTATCTCCCTTATGGTAAGCCTGTTCTTTTTTTCTGTGATGGTGAGCCATCTGTCTGCCCTTATCTCAACTCATGAGTTTCTCACAGTGTTTCTACTGCTAAGTAGGGGTAGAGAGAGAGCAACTCAGTGGGCAGTTGGTGATCAGAGGGTCAATGCTCCACAATGGCACTAATAGCTTCAGGCTGTTTTTATATGCTGACAAATTGAACCCATAAATCTGTACAGTCTTGGCACTGCTGGAACCGGTGCTTTTCTTAATAGGAGAGCAGAGCCTAGCAGGATAAAAATAAGTAGCTTTTGATTCTCTGGGACCTAATAGTAACCGACATGTACGCTTTGAAAAATTCAAAGAGTGAAAATTCATTTTGAAATCCCAGTCCCATGGAAATCTGCATTCCCCATTATCTTGAATACTGGAACTCAGCTCAGCTCTTTCTCTCTCTGGTTCACCAGAGATGTCCACACTTCCTATGACAACAGCTAAAGTTCTTACCCCTGGGGCAAGCCCATGATCCTTCTTTATCCCCATCCTAAGTAACCACTGCTGGTTGCTGTCAAAGGCAACGTACAGAACTAGACAGCCCTTTTGTCTGAACGAAATGTTCTTATGTTCTTAGAAGACAAAAATGGTGCATGTTCTTTAACACACCATTAACTCACAGGAATAGTTATCTTGCATCAGCACAGATGGATTATCCTTGTCCAAGAGATTTTAATCACACTACAAAGTCACAATTAATTTAATGGACCTTTTCTGGTACTCCGTTTATTCATGTATCTTTTTAGATCTGTAGACAGCTCCTGTGGTTCTTAATGCCACATTATGCTGAGCTACTCTGATCTTTCAGTCAGGACAGTTTGGGACCTCATTTGTCTTTCTGGACTCACAGAGGAAATTATAGGATGGCATTAGTGGACCATTTGCACTTGAGAACAACTTAGCCAATATAAATGAAAGTGGCATCATCTGAGCTCAACTGGGCAGATTAAACTAAATATGAAGCATCAGCACACTTTGGTGAAAGCTAATGATGGGAGGATTTTGACAGTCTATAACTTAAACATTGCGCTGAGAACTCATGAGACACTAATAGTTTGAAAAATGAAACAGGGGAGAATCTTCCTTCCCCTCAGAACAGGAAACAGCACTAGAAGGAAATGTGGATCGCAGTAACCACACTTTCCTACTGTGATCCATCTGAAAAGCAGTTAGCTCAATCACTCCCATCATTCTTACTGCAGTGCTGTTGTAGGGCCTTTGCCTCTGATTGCTTTCTAATTTCAAACCGACATTTACTCATAGGTCCTGTATACACAGGAATGAAAATGTCAGCACTGAGAGTTGTGACTACTAACAGCTTGGAAACAAAAGGTCTTTCCCTTCTATCTGGGGAGACATTGGCAGATCCACGTCATAATCTGCAAGCAAAACATTTCACATATGGCATTGATGGTAATGTCAGTGACATACCTTGTGCCTGATCTCCAAAGACCTGCATGGAGACATAAACTGAAGAATGCATGAGCTGAGGAGTCTTGGTAGAATCATTTAATCACTTCCTCAGAGGCTGTTTCTCCTTCAGCTCTTTTGCATTATCAGAAATTCATCTGCCTGGACAACAGTGTGGCAATTCTCACTTCAGCTGGGTTTGGCACATAATTGACTACAGAACTGCAAAAATGCAGGAGGCTGCAGAAACTGAGGGATTGCAGAGGTTCCAGTTTTGTCTCTCAACTAGGACTGGTGGATTAGTAGTCTAATTGTCACTCATTTTATCTGAATATCACTTCTTCTATATGGTTTACTGAAATATATATGGGTTACCTAACAGACAGGCAAGAATGGCATGTTCTGACTAATACAGATCACCAAGTGCTGTGGAGAAGGCAAGTTAGGAAAATGAGATGGCAGTCAGAAACAAGGATTTTTCTTACTCAGCTGATGACATGGAAAAAGAGAGGTGCTTCACTTCCTGCCACTGTTTCACTACCTATCCATTCAAAACTTTCTCATATATATCTACTGAATTCAAATTAGGCATTTAGAACAGTCAGAGGATTATTTAATAAATAAAAAAGTATAGGGGGAAATTATGTTCCAGCCTTCTAAGCAAGCTCACACTCGCAGACATGGGTGCCAAAAATTGCTGAACCCATCCAAATGAGATACACTGCCCAGAAGCGAGGGAGAAGAAAGGGCTATAGGTCAGCCTTTAACAGTCAAAGTACAACCTGACTTTTTTTCTCCAAAGCAAAAGGGTTCCAAGCTTCCAGAAAAACTTCCTCAAAGGAATAAAAATTGGTTTGATTTTGGGAGAGAGTTAGAATTATACTCAACTGGAACAAAGCCAAGAGCTCCAAGGGAATGTGGTGAAAGCGCCGAGACATTGCCAGGAGGCCCTGGGGAGGCATCTAACCCTCAATGGCTGTTGAGTTTGCTACGTTTTTGATAGGCACTTTGTGGTTTGTTCATTTCTTACCCTTTTCACTTCATTTACCTGAATAGCCCTGATGGCTGAAAAGAAAAACAAAAGCTCAAACCAAGCATTTACCTTATGTTGCCACCTGATGTGATATAATATGACACACAATGCCAGCTGCAGTCACAACCTATATCCTAAAATAACTTAATAGCATGTGTCATTACATGAAATAATATTAAAATTTAAAATTTAAAACCAGTACCTCCTGTATGCAAGATCCTTTCTTCAGTAGCTCTCATAGCACTCTTGTTGGAATGTGTTCCTTTTTCACTGTTAATAGACACTGCACATTGACTCAGCTCCCTTCGCAGCACTCGAGAAAAGTGCAAATCACATAGCTTTGCTCCATGAATCCATGGCTTCTCGAGATTTCACTTTTTAATTGGACATATACAGTGTGAAGCTCTTAGTGAGCATTTTCCCAGTTCACCACATGTGGTGGGCAACAGCAGTAGGCCACCAATTTTGGTACTGACATTTCAATGGCCACCAGAGTTGGCAGATCAGCTCCTAAATGACTTTCAGTGAAAAGGCTTCATGTTTTCACTAAAACCAATAACCAGTTTCACAGTAAAACACTTTAATAAAAAAATAAATTAAAAAAAAAAGCCTTTTTACAATTACAGGAGTGAACCCGTTGTGATGACATACACTGTGATTGGTGTCTCACTATGTTTTAGATCAAACGAGCTATGTGTATTTTTCCATCTGAACCACCCTAGGTTGATTGTTTAAACTTAAGAGGTCAAAACTGCATTATTCATTCCATGATATTTTAGGAAAGAAGCAGTTTAAGATGAGAGGGTTTTTTTAATATATAAATATGCATTCATACACACATTCCACTGAGTGAATAGAGAAAGTAAATATACTTCTGCAGATGCTGGAAAGTTTTTCTTTGGTCATATACTCTTTTAGCCATCAGATGTGTTTCATATGATCTAGATATGCAGTCCTATACCTCTGTTATCAGAGGGCTTTGAAACTTTTCTATCAGTAATCTCAGTGGTTGCCATGAAGAAATGCATCCAGGCTTTATAGCCATTTTTATTTCCCACAAGATCATTAATCTCCTTAAGAAGAATTTGAATCTCTTTGATATTTAGAAAACTGGAGAAGCTGGTTGACTAGGACTACATTCACTATTATGGACTACCTTAGCTTTTTTACAAACATTATTTTCCTGCATTACTTTGTAGAGTCATAGATATTACTCACACACTGGCATTAGTAATATTGTGCTCTCAAATCCCTTTCCTATGTCTGGCACATTCATATGAGAACCTTGCATCCTGAAGCACCATCTGTTCACTGTAAACAAAGTTAACGTGCAGAGCATTCGGCCTCTGGAGTTCCGGGAAGTAAAGATTTCCATATGTTCTAAATCTCCAATCTCCACATCAGTCCTTTTGAGATATACTGTGACTGGCTTTAAACAATACATGCAGATATTCGTACATACACTTAGCAAGAGGAAGAGAAAGGAGGAAAAGGAACAACTGTTTCATTCCACAGAATGGAATGAATCTGTGGCTAATAGGTCAGCCATCATAAAACTTCAAAGTCTAAGCACTTTTCTGTATAAAACTTTGCTGAAAATGAGAAAATTGTGGAATCTACCTTATAATTTTATGGAATTTTGCATTCAGTTTCAGAAGCTACTATGTCTTTGAAAGCGAGAACAAAACCAATCAAATTCTATTGAAAATCAAACCTATTAAGGGAGAATAGGGGAGTTACATGCTACAGGCATTTTATGAAGATACTCTATTCATTGTTCATTACCTGACACTTGAACAAGCTTCAGCCATCAAAGGTCATGCCAAAATACTAAGAAACAAAATGCTACCTAAGTCATCTGCAGAAATGTGAAGATAAATCAAGAATTGGTGCCTTTGTCACGTACATCCGCAAATGCTACCACTGATTGCATTGAACTTTCCTCTTCATACCTGCAGGGATAACAAATAGCTTGTCATGTTAACTCCAGAAATGTAATTAGCATTAATAGTTATGTAAAGTAAGCAATTACTTTCAAAGCATGATAGATGCAAGCATAGTTTCTTAACAGTAATGAGAGTTCCTATCTAAAATCATGTCAGTTCATCTTAAATGACTCACGTGATACCATTTCTACACTTGAACCAGTATAGGATGCTGAGTCAACCCAAGTAAAATCATTTCTTTCACAGAAACAAAGTCTCAGAGGCAGTTTTCCAAAATAAATAGTCTTTCTCATAATGTGAAAGATCATGTCATACAATCACAAAATTGTTTGAAATTTATGGATTTAATTCTTACTGTGAAAAACTTTAGTCTTTGCACATTCCTCTTTATAGATATAAATGTGTGACGACCTTGGGAAATCATGTTGCCTTTGGGAATTATATTTTACTTTTAGTATATGTGTCTTGTCAGAGATACTGAATAGAGTTGAAAATTACCCAACAACTCAGCAAAAAATATAACATTTCTTTTTCACAAATCTAGAAATATTTGTATTGCATTTTCCAGTGGACTCAAGTTCAGCTCTTGAAGCAAAAAATTTTGACTGTATTGCATCCAAAATTCATCACTGTCTTCTATAGTGTGAATGATGCCGATTTAAAGACATAAAATATTTATTGTAATATTCAGAAATGCTTTTTGACCAAGTAACAAGATCTGCAATGTATACAGTTATACACAGCCTAAAGCATCCAAACTCCCTGTAGGAAATAATTTCTTGTTAAGAAACAGCAATAAAATTGTCCACAGTATGCACATAGATGGTGAAAATGTCTTGGTTGCAGTTTCATGTCAGAAGGATCAGTTAGATGAAAAGATCAACAACAGAAATGAATAGTGAGATACTGACACTAGCAAGCAACAGATGGAAACTGCTGGAAGACAGCTGTGATTAAATGCAAAAGGAAATCTTTACAGTTAATATGGCAGAAATTCTCTATGAGCATTCAGCCACTTGTGTATTCTTTAGATATATATTCCGTGAGTTCTTTGAGTTCATATAGACTTCAGACTCTACTTTTGCTTCATTGAATTGCAAAATACACAGAAGAGACATAAAATCTCTTGCAAAGAACCTACAATATACATAAAACGTATAGTTCTCTGCTTCACCCTGAGTGAAATACCTGACATCTTAGTGACACTGGTAGAGCAGAGGTAGCTTAACACAGTGCACTTGTGTTTATTTTGCCATTTCTTTTGCCTGGTGATCCTAGAGCCCAGATGAATCAAAGGGCACTGGGAAGTTAGCAGAGGTTGTGGGTTTTTTTGTATTTTTGCTTGATTTTTTTTTTCTTGTTTTTCATTAGTGGTTTACATATATTTTTCCCTCCTTTCCAGTGACTTTGCATAACAGTTTAAATTATTTATATATTTATGCATAACTAATCTAAAACATTTCACATGTTTATATGAGTTGCAAAGTGCTTCTGAATAAAGCTACAAAACATAGAAGTATGTGTAAGTCATTAAAATAAAAAAGAAAAGGTAAGCATAATATAATATTTCTGATAATAACCCAGGAGGGTGTACCCCCCTCAGTGAATGACAAAGGCAAGCTGGCAAACAGACAACAGACAAATAGAAGGCTGAGGTACTTGACAACTTTTTTCCTCTGTATTCTTCTCTGCTCAACACACAGTCCTCAGATGTTTGGTTTGGTAGGAGCAGACTGGGAAGCAATGTCCCTCCCACTGAAAATGGACATCAGGTTTGTGACAGCCTGAGGAACCTGAATATCCACATGTCTGCGGGTCCCAATTAGATGCATCCAAGAGTCCTGAGGGAATTAGCTGATGTAGTCACCAAGGCACTCTCAAGAAGACTGGAAAAATCATGGCAATCAGGTGATGTCCCTGGTGGCAGGAAAAAGGCAAAATCACACTTACTTTTAAGAAGGGTAAAAAGGATGACCCCAGGTATACTAACTAACTTCTCAGTCTCACCTCTGTGCTGGGAAAGATCACAGAGCAGATCCTCATGGAAGCTGTGCTAGGGCACATAGAAGAGAGGGAGGTGATATGGGAGAACCAGAATGGCTTCACTAAGGACAAATCCTGCTTGACCAATCTAGCTGCCATTCATGATGGTGTCACTGCATCAATGGACAGTGGAAGAGACACCAGTGTCATCCATCTAGACTTCAATAAGGCCTTTGACACGGTACCCCTGAACATTTTTCTCTCCAGACTGGAAAGAAAAATGGATTTGAAGGACTGTTCAATGGATGAAGAACTGGTTGTGGGATCAAGTCTAGAGAGTGGTGGTCTGTGGGTGAAGATGTCACAAAAGAGCTTATCAGACTCTTTGATAGACTTTATCACTGTGAAACCCCAGGAAACCAGAGTGTGAGACAAAGAGCAAGCGGTGTCTACTTGTGTCTAAGGGTAGACAGGAGGTTCTTTTTATACGCATTGTTAATCCTGTTACTCTTAAGAAACCTTTCATCCTTTATCACTGTTGTTTGGGAGAAGCTGGGGCCAATTAACTGATTAGAGGAGCTGTTAGAAGAACAGGGATTTCTTGTTTGAAGTGAATGGTATGTACTATATACATATATATATGTTGAACATAATAAAGGAGAACTATTCTGATGCTTCAAGAAACTGTGAGAGCTCTCTTACTAGACTGAGCACCAACAGTGGTCAATGGTTCAGTGTCAACACGGAGATGATTAGTGATGAGTGGTGTCCACCAGGGGTCAGTGCTGGGACCTATACTCTCTTCATCGATGACATTGACTGTGGGATTGAGCTCACCCTCAGCAAATTTCCGATGACACCAAGCTGTGGGGTGTGATCAGCACACCAGAGGGATGGAATGCCATCCAGAGGGACCTATACAGGCTCAAGCAGTGTGTCTGAGAGAACCCAATGAGCCAAATGCATGGTCTTTTATTTGGCTTGAGGCAACATTCACTATCAATACAATCCAGGGGATGAAAGGATTGAGCATAGCCCCTCCAAAAAGGACCTGGATGCACTGGTGGATGGAAATCTGGACATGAGCCAGCAATGTGCCCTCACAGCCCAGAAAGCCAACCATGTCCTGGTCTGCATGTAAATAAGTGTGGCCAGCAGGTTGAGGGTGGTGATCCTGCTCCTCTGCTCTGTGCTGCTGAGACCTCAGTTCTGTGTCAAGATGTGGAGAGACATGGACCTGTTGAAGCAGATCCAGAGGGGGGGCCACAAAAATGATCCAAGGAATGGAACACCTCCCCTGTGAGGACAGGCTGAAAGAGATGGGGCTGTTCAGGCTGGAGAAGAGAAGGCTCCAAGGTGACCTAAAAGCGGCCTTTCAATATCTAAAGGGGAGCTACAGGAAAGAGGAGACAGACCCTTTAGCAGGGTCTGTGGTGATAGAGCAAGGAGAAATGACTTCATGGTTAAAGATGATGGATTTTGGTTAGATACAAGGAAAACGTTTTTTACAATGAGAGTGAGGTAAGACATTGGAACAGATTGCCCAGAGATGTGGTGGATACCCCATCCCTGGTGACTTTCAAGGTGAGACTGGATCAGGCCCTGGGCAACCTAATCTAGCTATACATGTCCCTGCTCATTGCAGGAGCACTTTACTAGATGGCTTTCAAATGGTTCTTCCAACTCTAAGAATTCTGTGATTCTATATCCCAGACTCCCATGCTTCAGTAACAGAAGAATTGCTTTTGAACATCCTGTCACAAGTAAATTGTTACAACATACTAGAGAATCAAAAGAGAGAAAATTTAATCATTTTTTTTACTATGGAAAACCTGCCAGTGTTCGCAGAGGGACTCCACGAGGAAAGAGTAAACAATCAGCAGAGGGTCCCTATCTCAGCAAAGCATCCTGCAATCTGTCCATGCCTACTCCCTCCTCTATATCAGAACATGTCAGAATGAGCCTTGAAGCCAACAGGGTATCATCTAGAATAAATTGTGTCCTTTGTCTTCAAACATTTGCTGCTGTTTCATGTGCATGTTTTGTATTTCCCTCAAAGCCCAACTTGTTCCAAGTCTGCAGCATCAAAAGCCTGGATGTAACATTCTTGAAAGCTGCACTGCATGTGGGCAGGTAACACTGATGAGTCCACAAACACATTTGTTGTTTAATATAATGTTCACTGCACTGAGTTAGCCCTCTATACAAGTGAGGCTTTATTTTCCTGCACAAACACTTTACTGCAAGATTCACAGAATCAGAGGGCTTAGAAGGAACCTTTGAAGATCATCTGTTCCAAACCTTTTCTAAAGAAGTTTCCCTGCAATAAGTTGCCCAGGAAAGCTTCCAAGTGAGTCCTGAAGATCTCCAGAAAAGGAGACTCCTCAGCCTCTCTGGGCAACCTGTTCAGTTCAGGGCCAAAGAGGGAAGAATTATTTGTGATATTTTACAGTCCAACACAAAATGAGGAAAATTTCATCAAAATCTTCTGCTACTTATTTATTTATTTATTTTATTCACTGCTAAAGATGTTCAAAGAGTGAGTTAAATGCATAACAGTGTACAGGAGTATTTTATGACAAAGGAGTATTTTATGACAATGTGTGATAGCACCTTTGTACCACTGGACTTCACTAGACAGTGAAGATATTAACTCAAAATGCTGGCACGAGCACAGAACCTCAACACTGTACAAAATGTGACATCCTGTCAGACTTTTCTCAGTTGCTCACATACTACAAACATAATCTGTCTTCATTCAGTAATTAACATTTCCAGCAACAAATTGCTGTGAGAATTTATTGTCTTTTGAGGTAAGCCATTATAACACTCAGACATATATCAGTAGTGGATTTGGGTAACTACCTAGTTGTTCTATTGCAACAGCCATCCAACATTCTTCCATTGGTTAGAAACAATAATGCAAATTTAGAGGCCCTATAATACATTAAGGGCTTTAAATAATTCATTGTATGGAGACAACAAGCAATATAAAGTTTTTGACCTGAGCTTAGTCTGGTATGCTATGACCCATGATCGCTAAAAGAGATGGCATGAAGTACAAGGGTTTGGTTTTTGTATCTGGATCTTTGTTAATTTGAAGTCCAATTTGAAGCCCTGGCCAAACTGTATTTATACAGTGCTAAAACCACCTGACTGTTTGGGAGCTTCTCTGTGAAAAGAGGACAGAACTCTGGAAATTTCCTGGAGTGGAATTCTGCCATCTCACATCTTTGGAAACTTGGAGAGCTGCTATTCCTGCTGAGATTCTGTCACCTAAGGGAAAAATATAGAAAGAACAACTCACATAATTTCCAGAATATTTAAGATTATATCCTTTAGAACAGTACATTTTCCTTTCCACAGATATTATCCCTTTTTTTCCCCAGAAATTCTGACAAAGTAAATTCAAATCCCTTAGGTACTTATATATATATATATATATATATAGTTGTGTATATATATATACATGTATGTATATATATATACACAACTATACCTATCTATAGGCATACATAGAGGTAGAAATACATATGCAGATTTGTGTACACATACATGCATGTATGCTTACACATATATATAGAAACACCTGTGTTCTTGATGGAAATGTTTTCTGTCACCACTTGTAGGCGTCTCTTGATAATTAAAACATCCTGAAGTATCCCATATGTCCTCCAGCTGTTTTCTTGGATGGACAAAGATCTCCCATGTACCCTATGCAAGATCTGCCAGATGCTGTGAATGTCTCATACATGCTCATATTGATTGTACATAAGTTGGGTATAGTCCAGCTTTGCTGCAAGGATGGACGTGCTGCACATGCATTGTTTGGTAAGTATGTCCATGCATGGGAATCTTTGTTTATTACGAGTCATCATCAAGTTTGGATGTAAATATTATTTCTGTTCAGAAAATCCCTGAAAATAAATCTTAGTATATAGGAATAAGCCTAGAGGGATGATTTAAACTGACCTTTACATACAAGCCTATGACAAAAGATTACAAAGAAAGGGACTGAACATTTGTCATGTGACTTTCACAGCAATTCATTCTGCCAGTCAATAAGGAGCTTGTTGCCACAGGGTACTAGTCAAAATTTACATTAAAAAGGCAATTTAACTAGAATGGAATCAATGGGGGGAAGGAATGTGTCAATTAAAATAATCTGATGGGGAAAAGCATAAATTAATTTGAATCCTTTCAATTTTCCATTACTTTTTGATGTTAAAGAGTACTCTTTCAAATATGATTAAAATCAAGTTTGCTTTGCATTGGCTCACTTTGCTTAGCTATATAATACATGCAAGCTACCATTCCATTATGTTACAATTGTGTATTTTCTATTATAATATAATATCTGGATGTTATCAGAATGAAACAATTAAATTTTGCATTCTGTGGGAAGCCTATAAGTTATTATTATTATTATTGTTATTTGATTCTGAATTAAAGCAAGTTTGAAAGTGCTCAGATTTTCCAAAAACTGAAATTATAACTTTTATCTGTCTGAGGGAGGGGAGAGGAGGAGAGGAACGGTGAGATCTTCAACTATTTTCTGTAAAGGAAAAGTTTGCAAGACTGTATACATTAAATATGAATGACAGTATTGCCTTCTAAATGAAATTCTTATCCATACAATACAATACAAATGAGCTTTGCAAGTGCCCCTGCGTTCCAGATCATGCACAGTATTGCTAATAATGCTAACTGCCATCCAGTAGTTTATAGAGATAATGCTCAAATTACAGGTGAGAATGGGTGCTTCACTGCATCCTTTTCTGAGGACAATACCTCAAGTAACGTACCTGAGGATGACATCTGCAGTGTCAGCAGTGGTCTGTTCACAGTGTCTCTGTTACTGTATAGATGATCTGTGGATACACAGCGAACCTATTCCTCAGGAGGCAAGGACTTCAGACCCAGCAGCCTCACCCCTTATGCCTGGTGGATATGTTTGATGTCTTCTTTAGTGCTGCCTTTGCTGCTCTTGCACAAGTACAGCCATCCTGTGTTTGTAGGAGAATGTGTCTGGAATAACCACATACGTGGCAGTCTGGGCAAATAGACAACTCCAAATTCCTGCCTGAAAAATAAAAGGAGGACAGAATTGTAGTGCTCAGAAGTGAAGATGCACCTCAGAAGCATGCTGTTAACTGTGAGTTCATGATGAGAGATTGTAAGAGAAAAAAATATCACAAATGTCTCTAGTTCAACCTTAAACAAGGTTGTGGTTTGACCTGGAAGGTGGCTCAGCACTACACAGTTGTCTGCTTACTCTCACTCCCTGCTTGCCAGTGGGATGGTGCAGAGAATCAGAGGAATAAAAAGTAGGACTCTGTGAGATAAAACTATTTGCTAAGACAGAGGAAATCATAATAGTTATGGCAATATTTATAAATATATAGGAATGTATATAGAAAGTGGTGTCCAGCTGGCCCGCAGCAAGTAGAAGAGAGAGATGAACTCCCATTCCCTTCAAAACTCCACCTGCATGATGCCTAATGGTAAGGAATATCCCTTTGGCCATTCTAAGTCAGCTGTGCTAATTCTGTTCCCTCCCAGCTCCTTAGGCCCTTCTCTGAGAATGGCCTTGGCTCTGTGCAGCACTTCTTAGCAGCACCTGTAAACATCAGCATGTTATCAGTATTGCTTTTCTTCCAGAACCAAAACATCAAATTAGACACTCCGAAGAAAGCAATTCCATCCCATCTGAAATTAAGACACTCATCCACAGTGCAGTGCCAGGCTGAGAGCAGGAGCCAGCCAAAGGCACATGTCATGCAGCAGCCTTCAAACAATTAGCATTTACACAGCTCTCAAATTCTTTGCAAACATTTTTTATCCCTCTTAACCTCTCTTCAGCTCCATTTCCCTACAGGTGCCCAAAAAGTCAGCAGATGAGCTGCAAAATGTATTTCTTGCTGGCTCCAGTCTTTGCCAGGAACACAGGTGCTACTTTAGTGGCTCCCTATAGATGGTCTTTGTGCCTAGCAACAAAAAAACCTGAATTTTTCTGACAGCAAATTAATTACAGGGAACTCTGAGAAATAGGAAGGACAAATGCAGTGTCCCTTGCTTCAACTTCTGGGGCAAAAGTATAACCAGTGTTTGCATGTGCTTTCTTTTCCCTCCTATCAGTAATAGTTTATTCCTACTCTGTCTTCATCTAAAGGGAGAGTTGAACCTGATTTAACTTATCCACTTGAGGAACACACTACTGCATGCAGTCTTCAGTTAAGCCCCACTAAGATCATATAAAATCAATGGCACTTTTTTGTCTACCAGGGGAAACTGGTTCAGCTCCTCCCCTTCTCTGGTGCCTCTGATGCCCTACTCAGCAAGCATCGTTACACGGAAGCATCTGTCTGAAAGACTCTGATATAACATGGGCTTTTAGGTTTTATCCCAGAGGCAAGAGCCCCATACATGTTTGGTGATATCCGTAAGAATTTCAGAAGTGTTACATTTCAAGCAAACTTTGACCATTCCCAGAGGAACCGCGGATGTTGAGCCTGAAGCAGACACCACTTTGATTTGGTATGGACAAAGTTCACGGTGAGGACAAAGGAAATGAACCTTATGCACAGAAAGGAGAAGAAAAAACCTCTTCTAGATGATGAGCAACACAGAGAATGAATTTAGATCTGGTGAAATGCTGCTGAAGTTAAACCTAAAAACACTTTCCTATAAGGCGCAACCCCTCTGTAAGACTGATAAGGACAGCAAGATGAGATTGTCTCACCTAGCTCCATATATCAGCATTGGTTATACTCAGGGCTCTTCATTACCTCTTTCAGATATTTGCTTTAGGGCTAGAAGAACTGCCTGTTTTTCTCTCTTGGCCATTAAGAGAAGATTAGACAAGCACATTATTTGGTCAGCTGAATCTCTCCAGCCTACTGAGGGGCAAATCTTAAGCACTACCCTTTCGCACAAAGCAGTGTTTTTCCCTCTGTTCTTAAGAGGAATGAAACTCCAGCTAGCTGAGCTAATCACTTCTGTTCCCCTTTCTTGCCATGGATGAAACGAGGTAGCAAGTCTTCAAGTCAGCAGCAGGGGAGAGCTGCAAAACAGTGCAAGGTAGGGAAGGGAAGAGCAGAACGCACCTGGGCAAGGTCAGAGACGGCTTTCTCCCAGTGTTAATGCTGCAGATACCACATGGGTTCAGCTCTTGCATCTTGGAAATGTACAGCTGGGGGGAAATAAGATCCCAAACTGAACTGTCATATGGGGGGCTTGAATCTGATGTGAGAACAAGCAGCAGCAAAATTGGCAGTATAATTTTGAACTGTGCCCCTGATAGGCAGGGGCAAGATTTCATCTTCCAGCATTCCACAGCTTTCAGTGGCATCCATTTTACTACCCAGAAAAAGTCATGAGAGCAGAGGGTATTCAGAGGAATAGCCAAAAAAGGAATAGAGCTCCAGAGGGAAGGAACAGTATTGAAAGAAAGGAAGTAGCAAGTGTATGTTATAAATGGAGATACAATATTAGGAATATCTTGAAGAACCCTGGAATTTTTTTTTTAAGATGGGTGTTTGTTGAGATCTGACCAAACAATATTTTCACATTAAAGTGCGTGAAGGACCAAGAGGGTTACAAAAAAACAGAACAGTAAGGAGGGATTATACAGAAAGAAGCAAGAAATTCAAGAAAAAATACAAAGAAAAGATTGCCTGAGGCTGACTAAGTCTGCAAAAGTGGAGAAAATTCACTTTCCTTAAGCTTATTCAAAACTAATAAAACACAGGATGGGTTTTCAAAAAGTAACCCCCCCCCCTGCTGGGAGAAGATTTTATATAACAATTTTAACTTCTGTGTAGCTTTTATACATAATAAAAGGCTGTAGGTAATTCAGACTATAAAGTCAAGTTTTCCAGTCTGTGTATCTAAAGGCTAAAATAGAGTTAGCTCATTTTTAAAAATACAGATTGACAGAAGTTGTTTCTGCCATGTTTACTTAGGGAAATGCAAAAGCCAAAAAGAAAAAAGAAAAGAGAAAAAAGAAAAAGGAAAAAGGAAAAAAGAAAAAAGAAAAAAGAAAAAAGAAAAAAAAGAAAAAAGAAAAAGGAAAAAAGAAAGAGAAAATTAAAAATCATCCTATGGGTTTGTCCCATTATATTTAAGGCAGTTGGTGTTGTCTTCTGTCTGCTGAATTTTGACCGCTGTACCAAAGTGTCAACTTCAGCTTATGCAACCACAAATAGAAATGACTTGGTAACCACTCCTGTGACATCTACTAGGCCTGTATCCAGCAGTGGGGACTGCAGAAGGGTGAGAAGTGTGAACACAGGATACCAGGGCTACCCTGCACAAATGTCCTATGCTGGAAGCAGACAGTTCACAGATGGATGTCCAATGTATTGCAGGATTTGGTATGAGCAGAGAGGTGTAGTCAGGGGTCAGCACTCAGTGTCATCATCAATGTCACTAATAAAAATTTTAAAGAACACCAGTCCCAAGACAGACCCCTGGGGGACACCACTTGTTACCAGCTTCCACCTGGAAACAGAACCACTAATCACCACTTTTTGCCTATGTGCCTTTCAACCAATTCCATATTCACCAGGCAGTCCACCCATCAAATCCACATCCGTCCAATCTGAGATAGGTTTTGGTGGAGGACCACGTCAAAGGCCTTGCACAAGTCCAGGTAAATGACATCAGTCACCTTCCTTTTGTCCACCAGTGCCATCACCCCACTATAAAAGGCCACCAGATGAAGCTGTGCTAGCTGTCTCCAATCACATGCTCATTCCTCACGTGATCAAGCACGTTGTCCAGGAAGATCTGCTCCATGATCTTCCCAGGCATAGAGATGAGACTCACCAGCCTGTAGTTCCCCAGTTTCTCCTTGCTCCCTTTCCTATCAATGGGGGTGACGTGACCCATTCCTCCAGTCATCCGGGATCACCTGACAGCCACAATTTTTCACTATGATAGAGAGTGGCTCAGCAACCAAATGACAAAGGGTGAAGTGTTAAGAAACTAAGAAAGATTAGAGCCCAATATTTAAGTTTGGAAAACTAGTGAAAGTCGGGCTGAAGCAACCCTTGAATCTTGCGCATGTACCAGTAACAACTTTGTTACTGTTGATTGGACTTTTAGTTCTGACACCCCGTTTCCTCTTTATTTAGACCACAGATTTCCTGACTCCAAGTTTCACAGCCCTGTAGGGTCAAATGGGGCTGGCACAGCTTCATAAGTCTGAGCTGGGCTGCCTGTTCAGTGTAAATATGTCAGTTTTCTAACCCGAGGGTATTCTTCATCAGAGCATCTCATTTTCCATAAACCATTCTTTTAAAGCTTGAGTAATCACTCAAAGTTTGGCAGATGACTATTCATGCACAAAAGTGACAATAAATGTCCAGGGAACAGATTCATTCTCTCAGTTCTTTACAGAAATAAAGACATATGGGCTATTTCATCTTTAGGATGGGCTTTTTATTTGCTAGCCAAAGGTGGATTCTCTTCAGGTGATAGTTTGTATCAATCCAATTATTGGAAGAGAGCTCTGAGCCAAAAATTGTTTCAGCCTCTTACAGAGTTACTGAAAGCAGGATTCATTCTGGTCTTGGACATTTGTAGTTTGAACTCTTGATACAGTTTTCCTAAATGTTTTCTCCATTGATAATGAAAGCTCAGGTAAGTAACTCCAGTGTATGTTTTGGAGACTGAAAGTTAATAGAGTCTCAGAAAGTCACTGTGCAAGATATCACAACACACTAGGTTGTACAGTGATTACCCTGCTCCTGCTCACCACATACCCTTTCATCCTTCTGCAGACCCAAAAGGTCATGTCCTGCATCTGCTCTGCTCCCACTCCAGCAATTCTTGCCACTTTACCAAAATCAGCACTTATTCCTTAACAGCTGCTCACTGCAAGCCACACTCAAGTTGGACTGTTTTGTTGTTGAGACCCTAAATTAAAAATGAAGCTATGGGCATAAATTAATTGTGACAGCAGCCTCAGAGGTTGTGACTACAGGATTTGTCCATCAGGAGACTGATACCGTGATCAGGTGAGAAAGGACTTCTGAGTTGCCTATGGCTGCCTTCTCCTCTTGCAGTAGAAACACAGTCGATTTCTCCAGCCTCCCACTGTTTTTCTAATGATCATAAATACTTTCAATTAATAACATTATCCCTTTTTCTCCCTGAGACTTCATCTGAAAGCAGAGTCTGTTTTATCTCATTTGGAGACTGCTCTGCTGACTTTTTGAGTATTTGGAGCATCAGTGCAGCCTACATGCATTTGATAGGTAGGCAGGCAGGGCTTGGAGAAGGATTTTAGAATAACTAAGTTTCTGCAGTTCTTCCTTCTGAGATTTTTTTCCTAGTCTATGATGCAAATCTCAGTTCTTTGCTGGGTGCACACCCTATGTGAGAAGAACAAGGATCTACAAGAGGAAATGCTCCAGGAATTAAAACACAAACATATTATCAAGGCAATTGAAAATTAACATTCCCCGAGGTATGGTATTGGCAAGACTGTCAGAGTGAATATAGCTCAGAGGAGCAGCAAAAGCGCTCCCAAAGGAAGAATCAGATAAAACAGCTCAGCATGAAAAGTATTCACAAAGGCATTCCTGATCACGACAGCCATTGCACAGGAGAGGGATCAAATCCATGTAATAGCTGAAGTAAAATCTGCAGTGGGAGCTCAGGAGTTCCTCAGCACTGGGGGATCTTCCCAAGGGAGAGACTTAGCATAAACAGCCATTGTAGATGAGCTAGAGATGCTGCCTAAGACAGCATGAACAAATTCACCTGAGAGATGCTGTATAAATATTTGAAATGGAAGAGGAGTTTAACATAAGAGCTGTTTCAGACATTAAAGCTTACATCAGAGTTGTAAAGCAGGAGAGGCCACGACTCTGTGATAAAATCAAAGTGAGATTCCATGCTGAAGAAACACCACTTGGTTTTCAGCTAGTCTGGAACAGCAGTACCACCTACAATGCCTTAGTCTCCACACGTCACATTCTAAAAGAGCCAGAGTTTGAAGGGACAACTTTCTGTAATAATGATGACGTCATCATGGAATGAAATAGGTCTTGACATCTTTGGGAGCACCACACATTTTCAAAGACTTCCCTAGACTTGTGAAAATTAAGCCAGCATTTTCTGAGTGCTGCTCCAAAAGTAATGCCTCTCATTGTATGGTGTTGGCCCATAACATCAGAGGAGGATGTGAATCACCGACTGCTCCTTTACTTGACATGCTTTAATTTATCTTCATCTTGGCACTCATTTAATTGTGCACCACCCATTCCTCACAGACACATCACTTACATCATCATGGATATATATGTATATGATTATTTTTTCATATATGTTTTCTCACCTATTTATGTAGTTTAGAGATCACCATCACTAACTAGACACACTCTACTATGATAAGATTGTGCTGGTATATCATTCTAGTAGCAGACAGCTAGGTCCAGAGAGATTCCAGGCACATCTCTCTCCAAATGTAATTAAGGGAATTCCAAAATTCCTATGTATTCGATCTACTAAGGAGCAGACTAGAAGTGTAAATAAGCTTAATTGAGAGCTTTCTTCATTATACTTATCTTTCTAATTTGATTTAATTATATCAGTCTGTGTTAAGGATCTCAGTGACGCGGTACACCACTTACATACTCATCCTTTACTTCTATATTTCACTGAGTCTAAGACAAGGCTCATGGACAACTCAGCTCTTCACTGAGCCCTCCAACAGACCTGTTTTGGAAGTGAGCATGAAGCAGACACTAAGCACAAAGGAGACCCAAGGCATTGCTGAGCAGCCAGGACACTGCAAAAACAAAACAAACAAACAAACCAAACAATGGTAAGTACAGCACTGAAGTTGGAGATAGACTGAAAGACTAACGAATAAAGGTAGAGTTAAACATGTCTCCCAGGCAGAGCTCCTCAGTAACCTTTCAAGTACAACAGGGAAGAAGGCAACAAGGGGACTAGTATGGAGATCAGAGCAGAGGTGTCCATAGAGAACAAAGGATATGCAAACAGTACTGTTGGCTGCAGACATGGCCAGGCAGCATTTAGAAAGAGGAGGTTCTCAGGAGGATAAGAAAAGGAAATAAAATAATGGAGAAAGAAGAATAGAAAAAGAAATGGGACACACAAAAATGCTAATGAGAAAGAAGCATTTGCAATTACATCTTTGAGATTGGAATACAGACAAACCAACAAAAATGTTGTGCAGAATAGCACAGACACTGCTATTGAGAAGTGCCAGATACCTAAGAGTGAGGGAACTTGACCTTGAGCTTTACAGTCCACTGAGACAAATAGCACTGTAATGAAATCCTACACCCTCTGTGGCATGCAGCCCCTCAGTTGTGCCCATCAAGGGACCACAGATTGCCTTAAGAACTGGCTCAGAGAACTGGTGGGAAAAGCAGGAGCTGAGGGGGGAAATTCTCTAACCATCATATTTCTGAGAAGAAGGTATTAGGGAATGTTGCTTATTGCACCATTTCATCTTGGCCAGGACTGACTTGCTGAGTGAAGAGGAACACATGTTGTGATTTTTAAAAAGCAGAGTATTCAAAGAAGATGATATAGTTTATATAGAAGAGTTTGCACAGACAAAATGTTCAATTCCACTTCCAGTGGGAAAATGCTCACATTTCCTAACAAGCCTTTCACACTTACTTATTATTCTCTGGTCTTTCTTTCCTTGTAGTCTATTAACACTTAATCAGGTTTAATTTATTAGTAAAGTGAGCTTCAATTGCTATAAAATAATAAGCAAAGATACACTCTTTTTTTCTTATTTTGCTTGTTCTTAGATGAATGTCTGTTGCAAAACCAGCTACTAAAGGATGCAGAAAACATCTGCATGTCATGTACTTTAATGTACCTCATCCAGTTCAGCTCAGTAGGGCAGATTTCACACTCTTTACCCTCTGGAAAACATTTGTACCATATAGATAGACTGTTATCAGAAAGAGCAATCCTGTTGGGGAAACCCATACTTCTTGCCATCAGTTTGAGGAGTGTTAAGCAAAGTCAGATCTTTGCAGAATACATTCAACACAGAAATTTCCTCAGAAGAATTTTTATTGTCCTGGATGGTATTTCCTATCAAAGCATTTCAGAGATACCAGCCTCAGAAACAAGCAGACACCAGCAACTGAAGGCATTGCTGTGAACACCACAGGTCAGAATATGTCCAGATTAATTTATATGGAGCTGGTACATCTGAAATGAAGAAACAAATCACTGGACTTTTGTCTCTGTTAGAGCTTTCCTCAAGTCTTTCCCTACAATACAGTACTCCAGTGACTTTCTTGCTCTGATGCATAGTGACACAGAATTTCAGAACTTCAAGCAAACCGGAATTCTCTAAGGTCTTGGCCTGAAATAAGAGTTCCCCTGGTGAGGAACTGAATAAGTATATTTTTCTAAGCACTCTGGGTAGCATTCTTCAGTCTTGATTCATAAATTATTGGTGCCTCTTTGCTCTCTCTGAAGTCTCCTTCAGTGAAGGCTTCAGATCTGTGGCATCGAGGAACACACAACTGACTGTTCAGACATAAAATCTTCCCTGTTTGTTCTTCAAAAGCACCACACAGACCAAAGGCACTGAGGAGGTTTGGTTTTTTGTTGGTTTTTGTTTAAGTTGTGATACATCCCCAAAAATACCAATGAACTGTATTTTCTTTATAGTCTCTGCTCCTAACCTGAAAATAGAAGCATGCAAGTTCGAGGCCAGGTTGGATGGGGCCCTGTGCAGTCTGATCTAGTGGGTGGCAGCTCTGCCCATGGCAGGAGCTGGATGGCTTTCAAGGTGTCATCCAACAGAAGCTGTTCTATTATTCTACGGAATAGAAAACATAAAATCTTCCTGCTGTTTCTCTTGCTTCAGGAAATCATACGTATAGATCTATAACTAGTATATTGCAAAGGATGTATTAGACAAAAATATTGGAGATGTCCCATACAATTTAAAAAGAAAAATCAGTCAGTTCTGTTTTCTGGATACACTTCATGTGAGAAAAATTCATTTTCTTCTTATTCACTGACTTAGCTATCAAAGATGCTCCACTAGCATGTCCTGCAAAGTCCACTTTACTGTATTAGTCTCTGGAGAAGGATGTTCAAACAGGGAATGCAGTACATGCAGTAAATAGTTTTCAGCGTGATTTGATGGGAATTAAACCATCCTGAGGAGTCATTAGTTCAGTAAATTGCTGCTGCAGCATCTGTGCTTTCTACTTACATAACAGAACCGATGCTTTTAATGTAAGCCAGACCAACAAAACATATAAATTACTCTCAACTTTTTCTTTTTTCTTTTTTAACCTAAAACTGCTGTATGCCAGTCAGGTAAGCAAAATAGATGCAGAAGACTACAGAAGACAAGCTCAGCAACTAGAATATACTCAGGCTAATTGGAAAATCTGAACATCTGCACGTTCATGAATAGTTTTCTCCTTGCTTTTGCAACCTCTGTTTCAAAAAAAAAAAACAAAACAACACAGTAACAATTAACCAGATCTTGTGTTTTGATCTCAGCCATCCTATTTTGTATAGTTCTAATGTGTACTGCAGCATTAATAGGTCACCATATTACATAATATGCCAGACAAAGCACCATCAAGACAAACTCACATTGTTTCTTTGTTCTGTTACCATCTAGGTTTAATTCAGGACAAAATCAAGCTTATTAAGTTATTGAGAAACTCAAAAATTGTAAACTTTCTTTCTGAAAGGTTTCAGATAAGAAAAAGAATACAGCTAAAATGTCATTATTTGGATACCATTCCCATGGATCTGGGTAATTTATTCCGGATATTTAATTTGAGAAATGTCAATCCCACAACTACGCAAACAAAAATCACAATGTACACAAAAATAATAGGGTTTCAATCAATTTTCTTTGATCATGCTTAAGCACTTGTGAGTTTCATTGAAGACATCACTCTAAATTTGCCACTAAACCCATACAAGCACAAAATCATTCCTTTCCCTCCAACTAATAGAAACTCTATAGGAAATCTATCTCAAACCTTTTTGCATTTATGCCAGACTTTATTCCTAGACCATCATATTAAACTATTCTAATCTGCTGTTGTTTAAAGCATTTTAATTTTGGTTCTGGGATACTTCCCCAGAGGAGTCATATTTGCTAGTTATTAGAGGGTCTAAGCTTTCATTTTGCCATGTGTGCATTGCAGCTGTTGTGCATTTATTCGTGTTGGCTACTTTTGGTCTGCAAGAACCTGAAGCATGCAGCACAAGCCAAGTTCTAGGCCATGGCAGATGACATAACTCTTAAGGGAATTATACCAAAACTACAGGCAGCAATGAACACTCAGCCAATTAATGTGATCGACAATGATGTCTTTGTCATAATTATGCCTTAGAGAAATTAGCCTGGCTGTTGCCTTTCTCTGAAAAAATAGCTGATCTCTACTTTTGTCACCATGAATATGTGACTGTTACTCTTTAGTTCACATTTACGTTGCCGGAGTACAATATGTTACAAATGTCAGCTTTTAATCAAAGATAATCCATGTGTAGTTCATCCTGCAAAAATGCAAATGAACAGATCTTGTGAGTGTAGGCTATATCTTGCATTATATTACCTGAATGGTCAGTTAAATCATGTTTCCTACTGAGTTCCAGGTTGTACTAAGAGTACAAACTGAGAGAAAAATATGGTTATTGCTTTGAAAAACTTTCTATCTTAGTTAAACAACAGAAGCAGCCTTAATCTCATGGTACACAGTGTACAACACACTGTACTCTGTGAAACCATTATGCAAGCAAAAGGCAGATTCATTTAAAGGTTTAAGCTTCTTAACAACCCATTATAATAGTTGACTAGGAAGCTACAACCCTGTGTGCCTTATAAAAATACAGAATCAACTAAAATGTTGCAGTACAAATGATAACTGAGTGTACTATGATTCCCTATGCTGAGAGATACAGTCTGCTAATCTAAAGGAGTTATAATAAAAATATAGATACTTGAAATGTTGGGAAAACCTCCTCTAATTCTGAATGGTGGCTTTGAAACTGTAGTTGCAAATATTTTATTTTTTCTAAGCACAAAACCTCAGGGAAAACAAAGGTCATACGCTACATATAGTTGCGCAAACCTCTATTCCTATGATGACCAGTGATTCCTCATCAGTACCTTGTGCAGCCCCAGAAATTTGTTTGTTTGTTGTCCTTCCTGTTATGCTCAGTTTATAAGCTTTTCATGGCAAGAACCACTCCTTGTGCCTCTTTATAACTCGTCATGCGCAGTGGGACCTTGGTCCATTTCTGATACCAGTAACAATCCAGCTCTTAGATCTCAGATGAAATGGTTTCAGAATCCTTTTAAAGAATGCATGAAATAGTGTTATTTCTTTCAGCAGAGAAGCAGAGCCAAATGGCAAGAAGGGCAACTGTGTATTTATTCTGTAGAAGCTGAGAAATACTATATGAGATATTCCTACCTCATATTACCTTTAATTGTGTATCTTCCTGCCAGGAGATCTTTTGTCATAACAGAAATCAAAGTGGCCCCAGGAGAAATGGCCAAACAGACATCTTTTGTGAAGCAGGAGTCTTGAAAGACATTAAAGGCATTTGGAAGAGGGCATTTTACCTAAAGATAGCAATAAAGCAGAAGTCAGAATTTCAAAAGAGTCAAAACTATGTTAGGGTGGGCACATTTTGTGCATAGAATGATAATATTTTCTAGCCATCTGTCAAATCAAATTCAAAGGATTTCCAGATCTATGTTGCAGGGGCTGGAAATATCATCAGATGCTTTATTTTGGCTTTGATGCAAGGCTAACTGTGTTAGGTCATTGTCTCCAAGAGTCATAGTTCCTGTTATCTTAAAAATACAAAAGAGGGGAGCAGTATAAATTTACAGTAAAAGAAAAGCAATAAGAAAAGCAGTGAAAAGCAGTAAATTCTCTGGCTTCTGGTACTGCCAACATGTTTTTTCATTTTGCTTTGGACTGCAAATCTCAAAATCACCCTGGTAAGTTACTTCTGCTGATCCTTAAGAAATAATCACAGTGTTTCCTGTTGTACATATTCTGCATATTCTGAAACTCAAAACCAATTATTCAAGGAGGAAAATGAATTGACTGACATCTGAGCACTAAACTACAGTGAAGTTCTTGCTGATGGCCAAAAAAAAAAAAAGAGTATGCCTTTGAGAGGTGGTAGAGACAACAATGACTCAGCTGCTGGCATGGAAATTGGCATGGAGTTGTTGCAGGTAAAGCATCTCCTGCTGATGCTCTGGGAAGCGATAGGGGTGAGAAGCTGAAAGAGGAAACCCTCAGTTTCCTAGTCCCACCTTTAAAATTTCTCCTTGGTCCCAACATTTCCCACCCCAGAAGACCAAGGTGCACAGGAGAGCAAGCAATGCGGGCTGACTCCAAGGAGGACAGAGGGGGAACAGGTCACCTCCATAAGTTTAGGGGAATCCTCTGCTGGAAAATGGGAGAAGGGGAGTAGAAACCGTGGCCTCCTGCCTCCATCTCTGATCTTGAAAATTCCAGTCATTTATCCAAGTCTCCCCAAGCCTCTACTGAAATTATCCATATATTTGTTTCATGCACCCAGCATTACCTAGAGTTGCAATATTCTCACTTTCTCCTTCTCTCTTCTTTATCCTCCTGGAGCGCTCTGCAAAGGTTGAAGAACTAGAACCAAGCTTTCATCATGTGAAAAAGTCATGTAAAAGTCTTGAGCCAACTCTGGCTACAATCACTACTTGAACAAGGATTGTGCAAACACTTTGGCCCTTCCCCCTTACATGGTGGAGAGCATCTCTGCTAATGGAGGTGTCAGCATCCCTCTGGTCTCCCTTCAGTCCACCTTGATCCTTGTGCTACTCATCTGAATGAAACCCAGAGCAGTGGAAGGAGAGAAATGGCCATTCTCCCACCACTTTTATAAAATATATTGTGTTTAAGCCCTTATGTGACAGCATTGCTTGTCAGTGCCCATGTTCCCTGTAATAACCACTGGTTATTTCTGAGCTGCACATGTATCATGCTAGCTAGGAGTCAGGAGGTAGCTTGGACAAGTATCCACACCCAGGAGATCAAGATCAAGACCCACATGGCCACAGGGAGTTCAGTCCTAACCTTATATACACAAGAGAATGAAGGTCAGAGAGCTCACCATTAAAACAGTACTTCAAATAACATTTTTTAGACTAGAACACCACAGACTGAGATTTACCTACTCATGCTCACTGGGGTAGATTAGCTGGATAGACTTGGATTGGAGTGGACTGGACAAGGAGCAAGAAACACAGTGCCTTGCTGTGCAGCATCAGCAAAACTTTGCTAACAACTTTTCTGCTTTTAATCTATCAGTCTAACTTTCTTTGTCATTTTCTAATTTCCAATAAACTTCAGTTATATTTTTTTTCCCCATATATATTTTTATGAGATAAATTAATGTAATGGATTTATAACTGTTATAGAGGTAATGGAGGCTATGCTCTTGGTTACAAAGAAAGAAAATTCTGAAATATCACACATTAGGTAGAAAAAGGTTTCTCTTTTCCATTACCAAAAGGTTGAAATATATTTTTACTATGAACTTTAATTTTCACTGAGTTCAAATGAAGTTAATTGGTTGCAACTAAACTAAAAAGATTCTAGGGACCATGGCATCAAACCTTTGTTAGATTCTGAAACTCTTCAATCTGTTTTCAGCTGAGGCAATAACTGAGTGTAGTAGATAGCTTTCAAAAAAGAAGTTTTTCAGACCACCTAAAGATAACGTAGAATTTCTTCTGTGATTTGACCTCACTGGTTTCTGTGTAGCATGACTTCTTCCTAACACTCTGCTCTGCCTTCTGCCCTTTTCCTTTCCCTTTGTCAATAAAAACACAACCTTTTTCCTCAGTCTGAATTAAAATTTGCAGTGAGCTCCTCCACCACTCCATTCTATATCCAGCTGCTTGTTCAAATGGAACCTGGTTCTTAAGCTTAACACTGCTGGCAAAATCTCTCATCTTCCCCTTCATCCGGCCCTCCACCACCACCACCACTGCTAAGAGAAGCAGCACTATGAGAAATGTCCATGTCTCCCAGGCTGAGTAGTTTATGAAGGTCTCAAACATTAGTGACATCATGAAAGTAAGATATATGACAACATTATTCTTCATGACAAAGTTCATGACCCCTTCATGACCCCTACTGCCAGCTGCTGGTGAACTCAATGAGAAAGAGTGTAGGTTCAACAGCCTTTCCCTTCTCATATGGACCCACGTAAAATACAAGCAAATAGCAAAGTGGCCTTTTCCATCTCATGATTGTTATTTAGATCCATTTTTCTTCTGTGGGTATGTAGCAAAGTAGAGCTGAGCTTGTCACTTGCTGGTTCTATCAGTACTTTTGATACAAGACATTTTTGGGGGTCAAGGCAGAAGGAGGTAGACAGGAACACCTACAGCATGGTATGATACAGTTTGAGTCTCCTACTGCTGAATGTATTTTAAGTGGAAGCATAAAATAAGGCTAAATTCCCATCAAAATGTTTACAGCCTTAAAATTCATGCTTTTGGAACTCCAGCTGGGAGTAAGCATACAAACAGAGCAGCTTTCTCTTACTTTGTCATCCCTGGATCAGAATACAGGAAGATAATAAGTTGGTCCAAGAAACAGCAGGTGTTAAGTCTTCTGTTTTCACAGCTAATATTATACTTGAAACGTTAACCAAAAAAGCAAGGCTTGGATATTTGGGTTGTTTCCACTGAGAATAAATTAAATTTAATGTTTATTAAAAAGTCTGTGATGCACAGAAATCTTTAATACACTGGAAAAAAAAAAAAAAAAAAAACAGTTTAAAAAAAAAAAAAAGGAGGAGGAAATCCAAGAAAAACTTGACAATTTGTAAGAACATTAAGGTTCTCATTGAAATTCTAATATTATCAGATGTTTTTCATCTTTAAAGGAAAAAAAGTTACTGAATGTTATGTGGCACGCATATCTATCTCATGTGGGTGTACAGATACATAACGTGTTTGGAACAGGCTATGAGATTTCCTACCAAACTGGGTAAAGATGCATAAAATCTTCTATTTAGCTATAGCACTTCCTTTTCTCTCCAAGAAGAGGTCCTCTAAAACACTGAGATTAAAATCTAAGGCCTCTGTGTGACTCTTAGGAAAAGCATGATAACATGAATATCTTGAGGGGGAAAAAAAAAGTGTGTTCAAACAAAGTGGATAGAACACGTATTTGAGCAACAAACAGAGCAGAAGACAAAAAATGCAATTGTTGGTATGAGATGGATGCCTTTTTCAGGCCTGGATTTTTAATTTCATGCCATTCTGATAGTGTGATGTTTTGGACCCAAAATCTATGCCTGAATGAAGCATTCCCAAAGCTGCTCCCTGACACCAGGGCCAAGTGACATGGAGTGGTTTGTGCTCAAACTATTAAACTCCATTACCCTATAACATAGGGTGGCTGTACCTACACCTCACTTGGGAACAGTCCCTGGCCTAGGCTAACTTCTGAGCTGTGCCTGGGAATCATTTGGGAGAGTACTATTTGGCCAAAAGCAAGCCAGGGGGCATTTCAATAATTTAACAATATAAACAATCAAGTCTGGTGATGTGCCCTGGCATCGCTTCATTTATTAGAGCAGACACAGCTGACATGGCCAGCTGCTGAACCCTTAAAAGCACCAAGACAGCACAGATGGCCTTGGACCACTTTCCTCTCCAAGCAGAGGTGCTGGGAGCATGCCCAAGCATATGCAGTGC
Source organism: Coturnix japonica (assembly GCF_054131305.1). Classification (NCBI taxonomy): domain Eukaryota; kingdom Metazoa; phylum Chordata; class Aves; order Galliformes; family Phasianidae; genus Coturnix; species Coturnix japonica. Next base: position 112,556,031 of record NC_140663.1, read on the forward strand.
TCCACCAGGAGCCAGAGGAAACCCGTTTGTTGCAAAGTGAGCCAGAGCTCACGCTGGTAGAAAAGCTGCTGCCTTCCAGTATTGCTGCCTCCCTCCCCTATGGGCCTGTGCAGGAACAAAAGCCATCATTCTCTTTATCCCAGAGCCAGGGAGGGTGGAAGATGTTGATATAGCCTGCCAGTGCACAGGAGGACAGACAGAGGCCAGTGGTGGTCCTCTCTCACAGCAGCCAGCAATGTCCATGCACAGGAGTGGTACAGCTGCAGAAGTCACAAGCAGGCTTAGAGTGGATGAACTATGCACTGTGATTTAAATCAGTGCAGTTCTCAACAACACAAGTTTCCTCTTTGTTCCTGAGAAGTACCATAAACATTTTAGTCTGCATTTTTCAAATGTTATCATCTTCTATTTTATGAAATGTTTTCATTACCGGTCTATTGTAATTGTTAATTTCACAAACAAAATGTCTTGAAAAGCAGCAAATAACTTTCTTATGTCACTGAGAAAAGAAAAGCTGTTTTTTATTCTTTATGAGCCATGTTTTAAAAACGGTGATGAACTAAAAAACAAACATTTAAATTACATAAAAAGTTAAAAGACCAGGTAAAGCAGCCATGGACAGATGAGCTCCCAATGTGAGATTCAAAAAGCAACTAGTTTGTGTCTGCTTCTGGGTTTATGTCTAGAATAAAAATAGGCAGCTCTGAGGAATTCAGTACTTGCTTTTGTTTTCCTCCCACTGCTCTGCTGTAAAGACCTTGTAAATGTGCCGTGGGTTTCAGCTTTTTCTCAATTGCCCAGTTAAAACTGTCCTTCAAAACTGGTTACCACTGAGGGCTGTTTGGATAGTTTGATCCAGTTCTCCCATTAGAAATCTTTGTACTCCAGCAGCGTCCCTTGCCAGCCACTGGCTGAGAGAAGCAGCATAGATGCAGAGTCTGGCTTTGGGCTTAAGTGGCAAGAATTTGGTAGTGGAGGGCTGCAGGGCAGCTGCAGGGATGGGCTCATGTCAAATCAGAGCCAGTTCTACCTAATCCAAAAGTGACCTGCTTGCTTGTGCCTCTGGGAGAGCAGCTTTAAGGAAAGGGAAAACTGCTGCACAACAGCAGCTGGGAGAGAGAAGTGAGAGATGGTGAGTCAATGCAGCAGGAGGGCAGGAGGTGCTCCAGGCACAGAGCAGCAGCTCCCTGCAGCCCAGGAGAGGCCCATGGAAGAGCAGGCCATCCCCAGCAGCCCACGGGCACAGTGTGAAACAGATCTTCACATACAGCTACAGGGGACCCCACGGGGCCGTCGTGAATGAGGCCTGGAGGAGGCACAGCCTGTGGAGCAGCTGTGGAGATGAAGCATTATGGGCTGACTACAGCCCTCATTCCCCATTCCCCTGCACATTAAGTTATATGAATCTCTTTCTATGCTGAATCCATTTTGCTTCTAGTTGGAAAGCGGTCTCCCTGCCCTTAACTCACTATTTTTCCTCATTGCATTTTCTCTGTGTCCTTCTGAGATGGTATCGTTATGGGTGCATTCGTGTCTTCAGGTCATGTATTTATGTTGACTGAAAATGGACATGAAAATATGCCAGGGCCCGAAGGAACAGCATGGAGCTGTGCCTGGGGAGGGGCAGCTGGGGATCGGGGAAATGGTCTGCACCATAGGGTAGTAGGCAAGGAATGGGCTGCATAGGGCTGTGGCACAGCCCCCAGTGCTGGAGTTCAACTTGCATCTAGATAGCACTCTCAGGGTTTGATTTTTGATGGTGCTGTGTGGAGCCAGTGTCTGGCCTCAGTGAACTTTGTAGGAGCCTTCCAGTTCGGGATGTTCTGTAATTCTATGATTCCAGTGCTATTTCAAGTTCTTTATCTTTTTGTTGAAACAGTAAAAGGTCAACTAACACATTTTCACCTTATCCATGACACTCAGATGTCATGGAGTTCTGTCTTCTCTCTGACGATTACAGTCTTTTTCAGGTTGAATATTCTCCTCTATGTAGTCTACAGCAGTTTCATTCATCTAATAATTCTAGTTAACTTTCTCTGTAGCTTTTGTGGGTGGGCCATCCAGCTGATATTCCTTGAAAAGAGATCCTAAGTATTCTTCATGCATTCAGTTGACACTGCACTTCTCTGCAACAGGAGCAGACCATGGCACACCATACACTCTTTTTTTGCCTTTTCAGAGGTTTCATGTAGCCAAGGTCAGGCAGAAGAGAAAACCTCCATACAAAAGCTCAGAAGTCAACTGTCTCAGGACAGACTAAACTTGCAGACAGCCTGGCATTACACACATTACATTGTGGATGTCAGGTGCTAGGTTTAAAGGTTGTGCTAGGTTCTCAGGATTATAACCTTGCCAGAATGTAAATATAGATACAAAGTCAGAGAACTGCAAAAGTGTTGACTCAGAGAGGCCTGGAAGTCATCCCATGCACCTCCTGCTTGACACTCATCCAGGTCATCCACAGCTTTGTCCAGTCCTTTTTTAAAAACAGGGATCAATACTGGAAAATCTACTTGTTTAGTGTTTCTCTGCCCTCCAAGTGGAACAGCTCTTCCTAATGTCCAACCTGAATATACAATGTCACACTTTATAGCTCTTAGCTCTTCTTCTAGCTCTATATACCACCAAAAATAAATTGACTCCATCACCCTTATACCTGCCCTTCAAGTAGCTGCAGGGCACTATTAGGTACCTCCTCAGTTTCACCTCCTGTAGCATGTGTTTCAGCTTCCAGCCACCTTGGTGACTTCTTTGTAGGACCTTCTTCAGTTTATTTATACCCATCTTGAACTAGAGAGGTCTGAAAGTAGATACCATATCTTAGTGGCAACATCATCAGCACTGAGTAGAGGTGGATAGAAACTTCTGGCCATATTCATCTTAAAAGTGGCTCAGCGTGTAGCTCACCTTCTTTGCAATAAGATGTAAAGATGGTTTATGCTTTACCCCAGAGTAAAGAATTCACCATAAAGCCCCAGTCCTTTTAGTCTGCAGTCAAGATGATTCATCTCCCCATTTTTTGTAAAATATATGGCATTAATTTTAAGGTATGACAAGAGATTTATAATTTTATGACAATTAAAATATCCTGTTGAGTAGGAGAAGTGAAACCTTCACCTTCATGCACATAATGAAACAACATGGTCCTTGCTTCAAGAAAAGAAGCTTAGGTAACAGAAGGTGTTGCGTGGAAAAAGAAAAATAAATGACCACATGTGAGTTGACAGTGACATACCGATACCTGGTATAAAAAGCAGCAGTTTCAGCATCAGCTGCCCAAGCCATCATGTTTTATTGATGTCTTCCATCTTTGATTAAAATAACCGTGGGTATAATGGTGCCATGAAGAGACTCCTTCAGACTGTCAGTCCCATTTATGATGTCATTTTTCACAGAGCCTAATAGAAAATAGTATGGCTTCAGAATAGGGAATTACATCCAAAAACAGGAAGCCATACCAAGGTAAGTCAACTGGAAAAAAGGAAATTTCCATATACCCACAGTGCTGAAAAATTTCTCTGGAATTCCAGGATAATTCCTCAGACAGCTCCTGTGCAGATCTTCTAGGTGGGCAACCTGTGCTCATGTGAGGTGAGAAGGCTGCTACCTCTCTCCTTGGGGCTGTGAGAGTTCATTACCTGGAAGCATGAGGCCATGTTACCTTTTTAACCGAGCTCATAGATCATCCCAGTAGCAACAAGTTCTACAGTTATGATGGGTGCAGTTAAAACTCTTGTTGATGAAACTTCAGAAGTAGGGATGACTGAGGCGAAGAAGATAAAAAGCTATAAGAATTGTTGTGAAATATCCATGAAAACCCATTGTGAATATTTGAAGTTTGGATGCATAATATACTGAATAATAAAAAGGAATGAATCAGGTTAGTCTGATACCCCTCTGTGAAAAGCACAACTTTCCTTTGAAAAATGATATATTCCTAGAAATCTGAATAAATTCAGGTCCATAAATATGTTATACATTCACTGAAAAAGGAACAGAAGAAGCAGCCTAATCTGATAAAATTCCCAACACAAAGTGTCTCATAATTTGTGAAACAGGAAAAGGTAAACTGTGCATCTTCCATTTGCTAATTCAGTTTGCTTTCAGCAGAGGTAGAAAATAAAATTATCAAAGAATTGCATTTTTAAAACCGTTAACATAAACAGCTGCTTACTCCACATGGGTCCAAAAAGCACATCAACACTTTTTTTTTTCTCTCTATGGACAGAAATGCTGTTCCAGTTCTACTCATAATTAAAAATCCCAGTAGCCATAGCAACAGGACCATTGAATGTCCGAGGCTGGCCCTATAAAGGCCTAAGAAACATCCTCAAAGCACAGACCAAATGTAATTTAAAAGGGAAACATTCTCCCTCACTCTTTGGCTGCCATCTTCTTGTTGCTGAGGAAAGAGGGAAGATTCCTAACTCCCAATATGATATCTCTGTACATTAACTAGTTAGAATAAAGGCTAAATTCAAAACTAAATCTCTCGAGTAGAATTTCAGTACCTAATTTACTCTAATATTAGGCCCCTGGCTCCTATTCTCTTCAGTTCATAAATGTAGATAGGCTGGAGGGACTGCAAAACACAAAGCAATAACATAAAATAAACTATTAAAGCTAAGGACACCATGTTCCTTTTATTCTCGCACACACCCACACACATACGCCTACACACAGGCAAAAGCTCCTCAGGAGAAGGAATCTTGAAATGTGAAAAGTCCAGTCTGCAATAAAGCTGTAAAATAGACTTATTACTTTTTTATGTACATGTCCTGTGTCATTAAGCAGCCTTCCTAGAAAAAAGGACATGGTATATACATGCCTTTTTTTTTTTGCTACAGGAGTGGTAATTGCTTTTTCAACACAAGTAATTTCGAGCTACTTGTTATACGCTGAGTGACACACTGGACAAGCAATTTTGTGTTCCCACAACAGCAAATTAGAAAGGTAGCCAAGCCAAGTAACCACATGACAATCCCTTTCTCCCCTTGAGTTTCAAATTATTGCATAGAAAGCACTAAAACCAATACAAAGCCCAGCCATTGATTTCACCATGAATCAAGTTTCACCCCAAATTCTTTTGCAATTTTTCGTGTGCAAATTTTAAGTGTCTAGAAACTTCAGCAAGAAAGTTGTTAAAGGTAGCTTGTACAAGGTTCCCTTCAAACAACCATTACACAGTTCTTCCATTTAGAAATAATTTCTTCATTATCTTGAAGACCTGGTTTGTCCTTCAAAGTTTTCCTGCCTGAACACTAGCCCTTCATTCAGGCTTCCAAATTCAGTTGTCTGTCTTGTGCGCCAAACCTTCAGCTCAAGCTGGCAGCGAGACTCCTGGAGAGCATACATCTTCAAACAGCACATTTCAGTGATACCGTGCCCATGCAAATGGAGAATTGCCTGTCAGTATGATTCTTGCAGTTTTTTTGGTTTGTATTAAAATGAAACCTCGTGTGTCTAGAAGCTGTATCCTCATCTTCCTTTTTGAAGCACTCACTGGTTTTGGAGGGTTCTCTTTCTGGCCCACCTTTGCAAGCACATGGCTGTGTTTCCATATAGTGCTTGTTCTGCAGCTCCAAATTACCCTCAAGCCACTGCTGCTTTCCCTAAGAAAAGAAAATGCTGACTTGTCTGACCTGCAGAGTGAAAGAACATCATTTGCACAAGGGTAAAGAGCTGTTGTACATAGGAACCGAAACTTAGTCTTTGGTCTGGAAAGCTTGAACAGTTCTGAACAGAAGAGAGAGTACTACAGTGCTCCTACTGAATGGCAGAGGAAAAAAGAAATACAAAAAAGTCTAAAGCTATCATCTCCATAGGGGTTGCTACTGCGTGGAACTGGATTCAGTGCTGAGACCAGATTGCATCATTCCCCACATTCCATGAAAGATGCTTTATAACACTGAGAGTGTCAGTTTTATTGGAAAGAATGTGGCTTTTCCCAAAGATTTTCTGATATCTGGCTAAAAGGGATACAGATTTCAAAAAGAAGTTCAAGTAAATTTATTAATGTATGCTCCACCTTAGTTTCCCTCCTTGACTATGTCCTGTTTCCCAAAAGAGTCAAGCATATGCAGACAGAAAGAATCATATAATCATAGAATCATAGAATTGCTTAGGTTGGAAAAGACTGTAAGATCATCAAATCCATCCACAACCCAACCATACTACCCTAACTCTAACAACCCTCTGCTAAATCATGTCCCTGAGCACCTCATCCAAATGTTTTTAAAACACATCTAGGGATGGTGACTCAAACATCTCCCTGGGGAGCCTATTCCAGTGCTTAACTACCCTTTCTGTTTTTCCTGATATCCAAACTAAACCTCCCCTGGCACAACTTGAGGTCATTTCCCCTCATCCTGTCACCTGTCATTAGTGAGAAGAGACCAACCCTGCTTTCGCTGTCAGCACCTTTCAGGTATTTGAAGAGAGCAATAAGGTCTCACTTCAGCCTCCTCTTCCCCAGACTAAACAGCCCCAGTTCCTTTAGTCCCTCCTCATAGGGCATATTCTCCAAACCCTTCACAAGCCTTGTTGCCCTTCAAGTCAATTCAGTTTTGAAGGAATTAGTTTGTTTCCAAAGGCTGCATTGACAGTCAGAAGTACACAAATAAGAAAACAAAAGGTTAACACCAAAAGCACCCCAAACCAATTTCAAATGCACAATTCAACAGAATAGGCAAACAGAACTTCTTACAGAATAAATCAAAGCAAGGTAAACAGAAAAGGGGATATGCTGAAACCCATACTTCATTACTCAGATAAAATTCATACAAAACTTAAAGCAAGCTTGGCAAACAGCTGTTTTTTCAGACTCCATGGCTTTCCATAAATAAAGTGAGAAATATGCAAGGTAAACATTCAGATGAAGTACACTGGTTTTCCCGTCTGCAGTTCCAAGTCCAAAAGAAATTACTTGCCTTCTGTGCTTGGACTCAGAAATAAGTAGAGCTGGTTCACTTTTGGCTCAAGGGATTGGCTCTGAATTGGCTTGCTGAGCTAGACGGCAGCAATAAGCATTCTGTGTGTATAATATAGTCTTAAATTTGGCACTTGCTCTCCCTGCTGTCCTCTGGCATAATGATATCTATTCAAATTGCCTACTTTATTTGCCTAACACAAGTGCTGAACATCTCAAAATCAGATGCCTGACCAAAGCAGGCATCAGTACTAAAATAATGCAGAGCATCCAGCTTAGGGTGCCAAGAAAAGAAGACTATGAGATCCACAGCCCTTTTCTTCAAGGTGAACAGCATGCAAAATATGACCTTACAGTATCAGTCCTCTCATATTTACTTTCCACTGCACTGCTTCTAGAACTTGTCTCCTCTTGGGAGAAGAAGGGCTGCTGTCCTCAGGATTTGCATACCCAGTGAGACAGACAGACAGACAGACAAAAGATATGGTTGTTATTCCTGTCTTAAAGGCATTTTACAGGTATTCACATAGTGCCTTGCTATGAACAAAACAGTGACATACAGACAGGAAGGGAATTAACATAAAAGGTTTAACTGAACAGTGTTATGACAGTGTATGATCCGTGACCAAAATATCTTTTGAATTTTCCACTATTTTGGTATTACTTCTTACTCACTGTAAAATGAAGATTAAGAACTGATGTTAACATATGTGCACTTCTCAAGAAAATTAAACTATTCATATTCACATCCAAACTCGGGCGTGGGGGAATTATTTTGGGCATTCTAACAAAAATAGAGTGGGTTTCCACCAGCTCTTGAGGTCAATAAAAGCTAACTACTAAAAGGCCAGGCAGAATTGTGCCAAAGCTTCTAATACTTAAAATATATCTGTATATACATATTTTATATATTTTTTTAAGGTGAGGGATTAATGTTTTACCCTCAAAAACTAGCAAGTGCACTGTAGTGCACATCTTATAGTAGTAGTGGCTACATCTTATAATAACAAAACCATGAATTTCAAATTATGAGCTTGTGAAAAGAGAAAATTGCTGATGAATATTAAGTCACAACTGTAAGATGACTCACTTTAGTATTTAGTCCTGTGTCAATTATATGGCACTTCTGCTGTCTGAAGTAGTATAAAACAGCTGAGTTTGGTAAAACAAAGAACTGGTCATTACACAGAACCAGTCAAAATGCATGGGCTGATACTCCTAAAATGAAGCGGAATGTGTTCTGGCTACAGGTTTTAGCCTTACTTATTTACCTCCTCAGCCATGCCCACTTCTCCATCAATGCCTCTTCTGTGCCAAGTCATACACACCTCAGTGTCAGTATCTTGTGATCACTGCTTGCTCAGAGAGGGTTTATCATGCAAAAACATTGCCCAGACTACAATTAATCTTTAGTACCACAGAGGCTTGAGATGTGATTGTTGTGGGAATACCACAGGCTTTACAGCATTTAAATTCTCAGCCACAATCTTGCATTAATGTAGAAGAGTTATTGTGTCTTGAATAGGTTTGTGCCTACCCAGAACAATGTTAGATTACAGCTTAGCGCTTCCACATAGCCCAGCTTCTTGTCACTTCTGGTCTTCTTTTCTTTTTCTTTTTTTTTTTTTTTTTTTTTTCCTTTTCTTTTCTTTTTTGGCAAAATTAAATTCAGCTTTACCTAGTACATAATAATGAATATACACTCCTGTTTACGCAGAAGGAGGTTCCTAAGGCTTATGTTGGCAGGTTGGAAAGTCTACTGTGTATTCCATTTAAATGAAAAAATAAATAAATAAAAAAGGAAAAAGAGGAGCTGAAAATTAAGTTCTTAAGCAAGAAGACAAAACTAAGACAATTCCCCAGTCCTCCAATTAAGAACTTGCTCATTCGGGCCTTGTGCATTGGCAGCAGACTGCACACTGATAAAAACAATTTTGGATTATTTAGATTTGAGCAAAAATGCTGTGAGTTTAGAAGGCCAGCATGAAAATCATTGGCATAATGACAAGCTCCAGCAATAAGAAAATTCAATTAAATCATTACACAGAAACATAGCACTGATGGAATTTTCACAGCTTTAATGAGGCCAGTATGGAGTTCATGACCTGCTATGAAGAATTTTTAACAATGATGGGCCACTGAGTGCAATTATTTATTTAAAGTTCTAAGAGGGAACTCATCCTGCATTCTGGATGGGCCTCATCAGTGGTAACAAATGATAGCCTAAATAAAAGATGTTTCTAACAAACGATAGCATAAACATGTTTCCTTCAGCCTTCCCATCACCAGAGAAGAGGTGAGTTTTGTAGCGTTCACATACATTGGAAACTAAGATACTGTTGGTGAATCAAAGAGGGACTCCATAAGTATGTCATGAAGATGCTTTAAAAGACATAGAGGAAGTATTATTTTCTTACTTCCACAATCTCTAAGAAAGTTACCGATGTAGAATAGAACTAGTGAACTGGGATTTGGATGTACAAAAGAAAGAGCCATGCACAGGGCAGGAAATTGCTGAGTTTTGTAGACTCGTGCTGGCAGCTGATAGCACAAGACACTCGCTGCATTTGGTGCTTGGCCCGAGTAATGCAGTTCTGACAATTCAGTCAGACCTAATACAAGAAATGAAGTAAAAACAAACAAACAATCAAAAATACTAACAGGAATATTTGTACAGCCATTTTTTATTTCGTTTAGCCGACTTGGATTTCACATTAGCTCTTAAGAACACGAAGTACTTCAGGCTCCATATGAAGTCCTCCAGTCAGAATGTGATTAAGACAAAATTTAACTCCCTCTTGTAGACAAAATGAAATCCAACACTAGGAAGAATCATTTACTTCAGTACTCATGGGAGAAGTAAAACACTATTAAAATAAATGCACAGTGGGTAAGCACAGCTCCTCGCATTCTCTCTCAAATTGCATTTTTAGAGGAATGCTTTATTAAGGTTAATACTATTCTCAAAGTTCTCATGGAGAGCTGGGGAAAAAAAAATACTTCTTGGCTTTCAAAATGTGCTTTAAGGCCTTCAGAGGGTCTTTTTGATTTTTGAAGTTTAAGTTACTCTACCTACATCCCTCCGGCACATAGAGCCGGGACCTGTGGTTAAGTGTTTATTGAACAGTTATATATTACCCTGCCACAGAAATACTGTTATATTGATATTTCCCATGCTAAATATGCCCTTCCTTGGGTGTTTAACATTCACCATGTAGTGTGATATATCTGCAGAAATGTGCTGAATAAAGAGAAGGAGAAAAAGAGAGGGAGAAAAACACTTCTGGCAAATCTTCCCACCATCTTCATCTTACTGTAATTAACATATCTGGTATGTTAATATAATAAAGATCTGACTGATTTCCACATCTCCACCAGTACTAGTAAGAAGAAAGTCGGTACCCTGAAGCATTATACATCCTTCACTTGGCAACACAGGATTCAAAAGTGGGGACTTAGTTACTTGTGGGCACTAGCTATATTCCCTCCTAGAGCATGATCTTGACTCTTTTCAGTGTTTCTACTCCCACATGAGCTGTGCTCTTTTTCATCAGCATCTCTGTTCCCAAGCATCACCATACTGCAGGGGACAGATTGTGCTTGAGACAGTTTGCTCAGGAGGATGCTATATATTGTGCTGGACTGTGCTCTCTCTTTCCCTCTCCTCCTCCTTTAATGAGTAGGGAGAGGCATCTACAGAATAAGCCTGATTTTCTGGGGAGCCAGCAATTATTACTAAGAGAAGCAAGGCAGGAACAGATAAAAAAGTAGGATAGATCCAGGAGGGGACATAAGATAAAAATGAGCCCTGAGTTGCTGCACTTTTTATAGATGCTGCAGATATAGAGGGATTGCCATTTAAATGTTTGCCAAAGTAAGTCAAATATTTACAAAGATCACCTCCTTGGGTGGGAAAAATTATCTTTTCAGGAGCTGTGGTGTGCTTATGTAGAATCAATTTTCTTTTAAACAATGACTCGTTATAAACAAAAGTAAAAAACAGACCTTGACACATCGTAGCCAGAGGAATTAGTCTGCACTGCAATATTTGGAAATAACACAGGGTTTTCCAGCATTTTATATCTACTGAAGCTCCTCTTCCAAACTGCGTTTCTAAATGAGCTGTAGCCATTACCGTAGGCAACAGCGGTAAAGCAGGTTGTGTTGCTCAGTATTCTGATGGGGAGATTCCTACCTCATCTTACCTCTCTAGAGCAGACTATCATGCAAGTGTTTGCTGCAGTGCCTGATTACACCTGACTGAAATATGAGAAAAACAAAAAACACAAAAAAACACTGTATTTCTTTGCCAGCAACCATAATCATCTAAAAAAATCTAATTGCTATGGGTTTTTATCTACAAAAAGGCATCACACCATTTTAATCTGAATACCATTACTGAAAAAGAAATTAAAAAAAAATAAAAAACACTTTTATGGGAGAAATTCCCAGTGTTTGTTCTGAAACAGACTTTATTGATTCTGCTTCAGTAATATCCTTACTGGAGAAAAAAGAAACAACCCTTAGAAGCCAGAAGGCATGATACAGAAGGAATAAAATGACAATTGCATAAATGTATTCCTCCCATTAACCAGACTGAAAGCTGTTCCCACAGATATTCTATGAAACTTTCCCACTAAGTAGCTAGGTGCAAAATTGCCTTGATTCTTTTCTTTCTCTTTGTGAGAGAATTTGACACAGAAAGGCATACTGTGTCTTTTCCTAGAAAAGGCTCAGGTGATGCCTATTGCAGTGTTAGCTACACATCACAAAGTTTTCTAACAGTTTAGTAGAAGGTTAAATGTTATTAGGCTTTAGAAAAGAAAGAATTTCCTACAGCCATCCTTCTCTGATGTCATTATTCCTTGTGGTTTCAGTTCGGCTCATTTGTCATGTTACAGAACATGGTAATGAAAATTCTGTTGTTCTTGTGAAAGCTCTGCAAACAGCTGAAATATCTTATGGCTATTCTTACTTCAGGGTCATGCAATAATTTGTGTGAATTACCATCAAAGCTGAAAATTTTCTCTCGTCCCTGTGAGTTGTCAGATGTTTTGGCTTTCACATTTAATAGCCTACAGTATGCATTTTTAGAAAAATACAATCAGTGGTGAGAAGACAAACCTAAAGAGATGAAACCACTGTAAAAGTTCAGTTGTTGTGAAAATCTGCAGCAAGAAAAGATGTGATGAGCACTTAGAAAGCTTTTATTTCTATAGAAATAGCAAGAGCATTAAGTAGGTGGCAACAATTCTTCCAACGTTATCTAATATTTTAAATCAGGGTAACATTCCTCTTTTCTTGTAAAAGTTTGTCTACCCTTCTGCTCCCATCTCCTTTATAAACATGGTTACCTTCAGCCCTTGACTTCTGTTTTTCCAGAGACATCCTTGCAGCCTAAGCCTCACCAGCCGTCAATACCAGCTCTGCATCCCAGCCAGCACTTCAGCCTGCCTGCACCTTGCCTTGCCAAACCACAGTATCTGCTTCCCTACATGTCTGACCAGGTCATCCCCAAAATTACTCTTTCCCAGGTAGTACTGAGTGGGCAATGCTCAAATTTCTGGTGATGAGAGAAGTGAGGGAAAGAAAAGGCTAAGACCACAATTTACCAATATCTTTTATACATGGGAAATACATTCTGCACACTATCCCACCCCAGCATTTGCCTGTTAGGCTGGGTCTTTTGACTAAATGTGCAGCATTATCCAGTAATATCCCATATAAATCCATATGGATCAATCTCACTGGAACAACTGTTTCTGAAAAGATTGTTCCATTTTCTATTTATTTAAATATGGTATTCACAATGATTTCAAAATGCTCACTGATTTAAAATACTTTATAAAACTATCTTTCAATCTGTCATAAAAATTCCTACAGCAGTGGAGAAAACACTAAGCTAAAGTTCTGACTCTGCACTAGTACTAGTACTAGTACTAGTAGATAGTTTTGTGTTCCATTTTCCTTGTTTAATGAAAGCTGAGGGATGAGGCCCAGTAGAACACATGTGAAAACCACATCTCGTTAGTTGACAACCTTCTAAACCTGCCAAAGGCTTTAACTTGTATAAATGTGCTAAGGAAAGACTTCTATAACCATTAAGAGATAATGAAGGCATTGAGATCTCCGTTAAATCTATTCAAGGAAGTTAAAATGAGCCAAAATTAATCTAAACTAAAATATTTGAGAGCTATATGTCTTGAGAGTTTGAAAAATGTAACGTTCTATGAGCAATGCCCAGACAATCTAACACAATGAATTTTGAATAGTATTTTGATGCCAAGAAATGGCAAGGAGCCCTACATCAAAATGAAAAATATCCAATTACAGATTTCTGTAAAATCCTGAGAAATGAGGATGGTAATGAGATAAACGACAGGGAAGAAATGAAAGGGATAGGAGATGGGTTTTTATATCTTTACGATACAAAGCTTTCACCTGCAGTTTTTTGTTGGTGGTGTTTTTACAAGCTTTTTTTTTTTTTTCCTGGGATTTGCACATTTTTATTTCTCCCTTTGGCTCCCTCCCCATGACTGCTTTGATTGTTTACTTTCCCTTTAAGTAATTCTGTGAAGATGTTACTGTGAGCAGTACAGCACTTTTTTAGTTATAAAAGCAAGCCACAATAACAACAGGGAAGGGGAGGAAGAAAGCACCTAGTAAGCAGTCAGGGCAGCATCCTGGAACCCTTGGTCATAGTGTGGACGTGCACCAAATGGCAGTCTTTCCTCTAGGTAACAAAGCAATTAGAGGTGCCCTAAGGATGCACAACTCCTGAAACCTCTGGATGCAAAGTTAATGAAAGTTTGTAGAGCAGACAACATTCCATTAACAACCCACAGGGCTGGCACTAGAGTGATGGAACAAAAATTATTTATGCTCAAGCCAGCAACTGCATGTGGTAAAGCAAACTGCTCCAGAGATTATCCCCTCACTCAGATAACTCAGACCATTGACACACAGTTGAGATCTTGGAGCCACATGCACCAAGTGTAGCTACCTCCCTACAAATACTGCTTCCTCCTGTAATTGTCTTGCAAGTAACACATCTCTCTCCTCTTGATGTCTCTTGCCTGAACCTCAGTGCTTGTTTGAACAGACACTTTCCGAAGGTAGTGAGAGTATTTCCACTAAGGTAATTGGTCTAAGTTCAGGATACCTAGCTGCTGTCTCAGCCAGAGCCAAACACAGTACCATAAGACTCTGTGGAAACTATAATGATCTCGGATGAGGACCGTTTTCTCATCGTTTACAGTAATGACAGGTCATAGCCATTCAGAAGAAAGGATAAAAACTAGCAAATAGTTCATGGGAACCAATTCTGCAAACCTAACACCATTAAATAAATAGTAATATTACAAATCTTAGTAAATCTGTACAAGCTTAGCCAGCCAGAAGTATTCTGAGAAGGATTTTCAGTGTTTATTCTTATAAATTAATTGTTGCTTCTTAGGAGTAGTATTCCAAATATAGCAAGAAGATCTCTACTAAAGCATCTTACAATGTCCTCATAAACCCCTAAAAGAACAATGGAGATGTACAAGCTTTTTTGTTGTCGTTGTTAAGTGTGTCACAAAATACTGATGTATAAGAAAGGAATTATGTTCTCAGGAATAAATCTCTGGAACCACCCCTGTATCTATCCAATTATGTCGCATTGTATTCATTACAAGAGCATCTGAACACCTTCCAGCTACTTACAATGCAAACAACAATCTCCGTCTCCTTTCCCACAATAGGACTGCATTCGTATTCAGTTCTATGCTAGCAAATTGGTTGATTTCTGTATCTGGTACCAGTACAGTGAATATCACAGCTTGTCCTATGTCTCAGAGAACAACATATAGTAAGTATAATACAAAATAATACAGAAGTGATTGCTGGTTTGTCTGGCCATGTTGTGTGTGTACACACGCCTGGGAAATTCATCAGGTAAATATCACATTTGATTTTCCAAGTGAATATTATTTACCACACCAGAATTTCTCTCATTTTGTGAAGGCAGATTATCATCTCTACTCCTGAAGATTTCCTGCCATGCTGGTTCAACTCCACGTGCAACTCCCTGTAAGATAAACCCTCCAGGAAATAGCAGTAGTGAGATTTTGCTTTTCAGAATCATTTAATAAAAAGTGCTTCATTATTCATTCAGTGGGAGCCTCCCTGGAAATAGCAAGCTCTCGCTGAACAGGGAGATGCTACGGTTGTAAATCATAGGATACCAAACTGGTAAGATGAAAACCACAAAGAACATTTAAATTAACAGAGAATGGATGAGCAATTCATAATTAATGACTTGGGAATGAATGCCACCTCAATTTATCATCAAGTGTTTGCAAAGGCAGTACATGCGCTTGTAAAGCCTTTTACTGTCTTTTAAGGGTCATTACTGAACGCTGGCCCAGTCCATTCCAGTATGACCGATAAGGTCAGGTGTTTAGTCCTGCACTGACATCTCAGCTAAAAATTGTGCAAAGGATGACATCAGTAATAAACTAAATGCTTATCATCTTGAGGGGAAAAAAAAAGAGGAAAAGAAAAACAACTGTCGAAGCTTGTGCCTATGAATTCAGCTTGAATGGCTGAAAGGGACTGTGCGACGCTTTGTGGAATCTCTCCATAAACAGCTTAAAAACAGATTGATGCTATGAATTTGTTTTTAATTTATAAAGACTGTGTCTTCAGTTCACATACAAAGTATGTCTATTTTCTCTCTCTGCTGGTTGTGTTCTTTTCTTGCTTTCTGCTGGACTGAAATTCCTAGTCCCAGTGGCAATTTGGGGTCAACAATAGTGCAGTATCTTTTTGACAGTACACAGAATCACAGAATCACAGAATTATCAAGGTTGGAAAAGACCTAGAAGATCATCTAGTCCAGCCATTACCAATACTTCCCAGCTAAATCATATTCATCAACACAACATCCAAACGTTTCTTAAACACTCCCATGGTCGGTGACTCCACCACCTCCCTGGGCAGTGCATTCCAATGCCTGACTACCTGACTACACGTCACATAACCTGTTACAAAGACATTCAGCAGCTACTGACAACTACCTTTCTCACCCATATAACTACACACATACATCACTTAAGAGCACAAGGGCCTCCCTCTCTGATGGTCATTGTGTGCACATCATGTCTGGCCATGTGGTAGGACTATGCACACACATACCAAGTCTCCTAAAGGACTTTGTGTGCACATCTCCAGCCACAGCAAAAAGGTGCTGAGCATGTCAGCTGGAATAAATACTGTGGCCTTGTGATGGAAAAAACAGCTGAGTCTTCAGGACAGAATTAGCAAGGAACAGGTGAAATACCAGTGCAATTTGCCCAGCTCACTTAAGGCTTTCTCTCCATATCCGGGCTACCTTTAGGAAAGAGGGAGTCCAGATGCACCAGAGGCTGCCCTCTTCCAGTCATTTATTTATTTATTTATTTATTTATTTATTTATTTTTGTCTTCCAACACTTTGAAATATCATAGGACAAAGTGTTCATTATCATACTGGCCAGCTGCTTTCCTAAACCTAAATTTGAAGAGGAAGTAACTGAGAAGGAGATCACCTAGTGGGAACTTGGATCATCTGTCAAGGATGATGAAATGTTTAATATACACAGAGCAGCTCTATCTAAGGAGAAAGAAAAGGTAAGTCCAGGAAAGTAGGCAGAGAATAGTGAACAGAATAGAGACCCTGTTGGCAGAGGAATATTATTGCTTCTGGAGGAGAGCTCTGGGCACCTCAAGCTCAAGGACAGGTCCAAAGTAAGGAGAAAACTAGAGCGTGAGTGTACATGAATTCACATTGCTTCTAATTTCTGTAACACTTACCAAATCTGCTTCTGCATGCTTTGCCTTCCACATACCTCTTACAAAGCCATTATAAGCTCAGAGTCTGAGACCTGGGAAAGGGTGAGAACTGGCATTCAAAGAATGCTCAGGATCAGCATCACTTCTGGGTATGTCAAGGCTTCTGGGCCCTAAAGCCCTATTCCTGAGAGAAGCCCAGCTTCTGTGTAAGAAGTTTATCAAAGACAGCAAGGAAACAACACTAATATTATTCAGGTGGCAAAAAGCTTAAAAGCACACAGGATCCGAAGGAGCCAACTCAGCAGGACATGTGCCCAGCCTCTTTAAAAACCTTGATTCAAAGATGACATCTTTGCAGCTTTCAGGATTCTCAGAATTTAGCTGGGACTTCCAGCTAGAGTATCTCAGTCAAGTGTAACCTAATAATAACAAGACAAGAAGCAAAAATTAATGAACTGTCAAAGGAAAATATTTGCTTTCAATAATGTAAAAATGTTTCTGTACAAATATTGATTCATTTAAATTCAATTTAATTTTTTATTTGTATTTACAAACAAAATTTTGAGTTTCCAGTAGTAGCCTCTATTGATGTTTGCCATATTCAAAAGTTTTTATTCAACTTATATCTGGTTGTTATTCAGGACTGAGAAGAAAAAATAGTGAAGTTTTCACAATTTGATGCTCTGTAGGAATTTCTGTCTCCTAAACCAGCAGTACATGCCGTATGCAGGCCATTTTTCTGGGTTTACATGCTGCTGGGTTCTTCTGAAGAACTCTTTTTTTTTTTCTGATTTGAGTATTCTCTGTTAAGGAGATCCTAGGATTACATCTGTTCATGTGGGATTTCTGCACTGACATATGGGAGAATGTTCCAGAGGCTTTGTTGTCTGTGCTCAACACAACACAACAGTACCTGTTCTGCAAGTTCCAGAACCAGAGGGCTGCTGGGGAAGTAGTATGTATGATGTAGAAGTAAAATCTCCCATCTCACAGAATCACAGAATTGTAGTGGTTGGAAGGGACCTCTAGAGATCATAGAGTCCAACCCCCCTGCCAAAGCAGGCTCCCTACACCACGTCACACAGGTAGGCGTCCAGGCGGGTCTTGAATATATCCAGAGAAGGAGACTCCACCACCTCCCTGGGCAGCCTGTTCCAGTGCTCCGTCACCCTCACTGTAAAGAACTTCTTCCACGCATTAGTGCAGAACTTCCTATGCTGTACTTTCATCCCATTACCCCTAGTCCTGTCCCCACGCACTACTGAAAAGAGACCAGCCATCTCCAAGATGTATTGGTTTTTCTCTACATGAGTAAATCCTCATTAGCAGTAGGTTGTACCTTTTTCAGTTGCACAGACCTAGCTCTGTATTTACCATACAATGTACACAAACATCTTTCTGATATTTCGGAGACTCAAATTTTACCTCTCATGCCCAGGAAGCAGAAATCAGCTTCTGGTTAATCAGCCAGATCCCATTGGTGAGAGCTGAGAATACACCAAAGGCAAAGGCTACATGACACCTCCCTCAGACTTCACATAAACTTTATTGAGGAAAGTTGCTTCCCTTCTTCTGCCCCCATGGGGAACAAACTATAGTGAGAGCAAGAGCAAATGTTTCCATGAAAACTTCAGTCCCAAAGAGCATTATCATTGAATGAATATGATAGTGGTAAAAATGGAGAAACTGGGACTAATTCATCATCAGACAAATAAAACAAGCTGTTGATGCTCGAAATACTCAAAATATATGGACCCTCCTAATACTATTTTCACAATTACTCATTCCTACTGCATCAAAGATGTTATTTGTCACTCTAAATTTCAAGTCAATCAAAGGGAGCACATTCATCATGGCTTTTCATTCCCACCTAAAATAAGAAAGACTTGCATCATTTTCAGACAGAATAGCTCCAGGTCACATTACGACTCCTCTTTTTGCCTACCCTTGAATACATTGCAGAAATACCTAAGGTTGTATCTGGTATCTAATGTTAATGGAGGCAGCCATTTTCAGAGAACTTGCATGTTTTTAACTGAGCCTAATAGAAGAATGGGCTCTTCATCTGGAAGCAAAAGTTGGTAAAACGATCACATGCGCCAGTACAAATATTTTCAGATAACCATTCTGGAGCACTCAAATGCCTTCCTGAGTTGAACAGAAAACCCCAGACACAACTTTCAGCTTCAGATCCTGTCTTGTGGATTAAGCATCTAAGAGTCATGAACTTACATCCTTTTCCACCACCTTCTTTTCCACCCTATTAGTCCAGCTCTGAGTCAGTCATGAGTTTCACAAACTTTTGTTTTAACCCCTAAGGAACTTAAAAGCCACATGTAGCACCTGAACCATTAGAGACTTGTAAATAGTCCAGATGTGGCCCTGCCATCAAAACCAGACCTCAGACAGCAGTTTTGTACTGGTCCCACAGCTGGAGGGGTGTCTACATTCTCGGCTGCAGAAAGAAGCAAGTGAGACTGACTTTGCAGCTTCATTGGGGTTAATCCATTTGTGCACCTAGCTCAGCTGTGACCCAGAGCAAAGCCATTGCCATCTCTTGCCTTTGCACATAGAACTTTCTTCAGCCCTTCTCTCACAATTCTCAGTCATATGGAGGCAAAGCAATGCATTTGAAGGATCAGGCAGACTCCTGTTGTTTGGGACAGGTCAACATAAGTACACACCTGTTCTATATTCTACACTGCTCCTCAGTGCACTTCTAGCCTCAGTTCAAAGAAATTGTGACTAAAGCTTTTGTAACAGGGGACAGAGAGAACACAGAGAAAGACTTTTGCTTCCTCAAAGCCATCTTTCAGTAGAAAAATCAGCCAATATTTTCTATGGTCTGCCTTGGGATATAGGCACTGCTATTGGCATTATTATTTTCACCTACTGTGTTGGGCACAACAACCGTCTGTAGCTGCGGAAATTCAAAAGGTCATTCAAAACATCATCAGTGAAGAAAAGAAGAAAGATTAGGTAGGGCAACAATAACAAATCAAGCAGCTGCATGGTCTGACAAAGTAACTGAGTGTTTTTTACTGAATTTCAAGTGTTATTCAACAATTCTGTCACTAACCTTCATTCAGTCAAAGTTGGACTATTCAAAAGTTGATTATTAAGCTTAGACAGAAATCAAAATTTGTAAATAAACCTGATACCACAAGATTTGCACAACTCCTTCCAAACACAGAACCCTTTAATTCTGGTAGTATTTTTGTACCCATACCTCTTAGTCAGTTCATCATAATTCTGTGACCAATAAAGGAATTCAACACACAGACAAAAACAATGAGAACATAAATGTAATTTTAAAAGTTATCTGTATCTCTGTTACGCAATATTTGTCAAAGCAAGGAAAAAAACCAAAGAAACCCTACATTAAAATGCTGAATGTTATACAGTCATTATTTTATAGCACCATTGAATTGTTAAGGTTGGAAAGACTACTGAGATGGTCTAGTCCAACAAACCATGGCCCCAAACACTTGCAGAGATGCAGCATTCAAAGCTTCTATGGGCAGACTGTTCCAGTGTCTCTTTGCCCTCATCATAAGCAATGTCTTCCCTATACTTAGTCTAAATGTACTCTCTTTCAGTTTAAAACCATATGGCAGATTCAGTACCCTCCCTCACTGCTGTAGTCACAGCCATCCAGCTGTACAACCCTGCCCTGATCCAATTAAGGCACTGATTGGACATTTAAAACATCTGACATTACCAGAGGGTTTTCTGAATGGAAAGTAACTGTTGATATATGAAATAATATCTTCTCCTTTTTTTTCTGTACAGAAGAAACAGTACAATGTCATCTGCTCTTCCTAATTAAAATCTTTATACGCTGCTGCTGTAAAATAACGGCAAGATTAACAAAGACACACATAAAAAAGACCCAATAACCAAAGACCATCAGGATAAAATTTAAATCAACAATAAGATGTATCATTACAATGTTTTATTGTGTGCATAAAATTAACATGTAAAATTCTGAACTAAACCATCAGAAGCTGCTATGCCAAATGTTCCAGTGTTAAGCCTCCAGCAATAGAAATTTAAGAACAAAGTGCTCTGTTCATTTTTGGTTTCAGGCTCTGAAAATCTGGATGGCACAGGTCCCTTTGCTAGCCTGTGAGAAAAAGAGGGACCTAGTGCCATCTGAGAGCTAAGAGAAGACAGCATATTTTAGCAAGACAAAGCTACACACCTGCCTACTTGGCAAATCTTTTACTCCATCAGAGAAAACAGTTGAGATACCAGCACTGCTGCTTGAATCAGAAGGTTGTGTATTACCATTTAACAATGCTGCCATCTTTTGGCTTAGGGATTCTATGATTTTCTCGTATTCACACACAATGAGGCAACAGGAACTAAAGAAGGAGACTAACTACATCTAAATAGGTATGAGTGATAACATTTATTCCAGAAGTCCAGCTCAAGTATAAATTGTCACTGGCAGTTTAAGATGTTTCTAGCTCTCTCTCTGCTTTGCCTTCATAGCCTGTCATTTCCTGCCACAGAAAGCTTAAGTAAAAGAAATCCCACATGTTGTTTCCTGCACACATACACATATCAGAAAGGGGCATCAAATTTTCCTAGAAATGTTAGGAATTTTGGATTCAGATTATACAAGAACTAAACTGAAGCAGGATTTGTTTTAGTCCAAAGATAGATCTTGAATTATAGTTGAAAAACCACTACAAATTATATAATGTTTAATATGATTATATCTTATCAAAGGGAAAACGGACATTAGGAAGTATTACTTCTCGGAAAGGGTAGACAGGCACTGGAATGCACTGCCCAGGCAGGTGGTGGAGACACCGACCATGGGAGTGTTCAAGAAACGTTTGGATGTTGTGTTGAGGAATATGATTTAACTGGGAAGTATTGGTAATGGTTGGACTAGATGATCTTCTAGGTCTTTTCCAACCTTGATAATTCTGTGATTCTATAAATGGTTAATAATTAGCCAGCAGCTTTAGAGTTGATTTATTTTGGATTATCTCTAAATCAGTAGAGCAACACAAAAATAACACATTTGCAAAATAATTTTCTACATACAATTTTGCATCAGTTTAACAGAACCACACATTTAAATGTTACAGATATACAATTCTTGAACAGCAATGCAAGAAACAGAGGTCAGAATCTAATTTCCTACTTTCTATTAGAATCAGCATGTGATGGAAACGTCTATCCTGTCAATGTCTTGTCAACGGTGCTCTTGCTACTTACATTTCTACATATCCCCAGTGACTGGACTCATCATTTCTTAAAGTACAAGCTAATTAATTGGTCAATTAATCAGTCTGAGTAGCTGATAAATGTTCTCTGAGATGTCAAGACTTGACAACTGCTTATAAGGAAACTTCTCTGCTCTCGCAGCTATTCTACTCCAGCATTTCAATCTCTGCCCAGGAAGTGGTATCCTAACTTTCTGCCTGGCTCTTGACTAGTGTTCAATCATTGAAGCAGCCCTAAAAACTGAAAGGAATACAGTCTCATGGAAGAAAGTTTAAGAGGGTCCTGCTGCATTAAAGGTTACCATTCATAAAACTGGTAACAGCAAACCTTCCCTGTAATGCTTCTGGTTCCAAACCTGGGCCACCTAGCTAGAAAAAGATCTGGGAATCCTGGTGGACACCAAGCTGAATATGAGCCAAGAAATGGGCTGTCGCCATGAGGAAGGCTAAGAACTTGTGGAGGCTCCATCTGTAGAAGCACTCAAGGCCAGATTGAACGGGGACCTGCACAGGTTGATCTACTGGTTGGCAACTGTGCCCATGGCAGGGAGTTAGAACTGAGTGGGCTTTAAGGTCCCACTTTGCACTGGGCAAAGCATCAACAGCAGGTCAAGAGAAGTGAACTTTCTTCTCTACTCATCAGTGGTGAGGCCACGCCTGGAGTTCTGAGTCTAATTCTAGAAGTATGTAGTACATGTGAGACATGGACATGCAGGAAAGAATCCAATAGAGGGTCACAAAGATGATGAAGGAACTGGACCATCTTTCCTACGAAGTGGAAGTTCCCTTCAATACATGAAGGGAACTTACACCCAGGAGGGGAGTAAACTCTTCGAAAGGGCTGACAATAGCAGGACTAGGGGAAATGGATTTAAGTTAAAAAAGGGAAGATTTAGGTTGGATGTTAGGGGGAACTTCTTCACTAGGAGAGTGGTTAGGTCCTGGAACAGGCTGCCCAGGGAGGTTGTGGATGCCCCGTCCTTGGAGGTGTTCAAGGCCAGGTTGGACGGGTCCATGGGCAACCTGATCTAGTAAATGTGTATGTTTGGTGGCCCTGCCAGGCAGGGGGGTTGGAACTACATGGTCCTTGAGGTCCCTTCCAACCCGGGTCATTCTGTGATTCTGTGATTCTGTGATTCTGTGATTCTGTGATTCTGTGATTCTGTGCTGTGGCCCGGCTTCCCACAAGATGGCGCCGCGGCTCCAGTCAGGGTCAGGCGGAAGCAGCGGAGGAAGCCCCTGTGGCCGTGCCGCTCTGTGTGCACGCCGGAAGGGAGCGACGGAGCGCCAGGGCCGGTTCTTCTCGGTTCCCTTCGCCGCCGGATGCTCGGGCTGCCTGGGTGGGTATTTAGGCTGCGGCCGAGGCCTCTCCCTTACGCCGAGAATGCTGCGGGAGGGACGGGCCGGGGAAGGTGGCGGCGTTAGCGGGAGAACGAGCAGTTTGTGGGGAGTTAGTCGTGCTTTCAGAGCTTGGGCGCCTGGTGGGGGCGGATAAACAGCGTTTATGGCACGCAAATCGGCTTAAGGAGTCGAGGTTTCTGCCGTCCTTTCCTCCGCAAATCGTCGGTGCACTGGGGGCACGGCCCCGTGTGTGCTGCACACAGACCTCCATGGCAGCGTGTGTCTATCGGCCCGTGGCCTGAGTTACAGGGCTCTAATCGGAGTTTGGGCACCACGTATGTGAGAGCAGGAAGTTGGTTTTGCCTTCAAAGCTATGAAGTTTCGTTCTTTTCCAAGCTAATGACTGAAGCGATGAGGTCCAACGAGGTAAAAGCTGACTGGGGCTGCTGGTCATTGCACTGCACCATCGGCCTCAGCTTTGGGCCCACGTGGGTTTGTGTCCTGGATCTTAATTACCCTCTTTTCAGCAGCAGCACAAGGTTACTGCCCTCAGGCTCTGCTTGGTTTGGTCCTGACACACTCTGAAGTTTGATCAGTATGCCTGGTTTGCAACTGTGTTATTTAAGCCCCCACAGTGATCATGATTGTGACTTACATGCAATTTGTTTGCAGGAATTAGCACTGTTGGTGTATGAGATTAGTACGAAGACATTGTAGCAATAGGTAAGTCTTCCCCTTGTACTTCACAGAATGACCTGGGTTGGAAGGGACCTCAAGGATCATGTAGTTCCAACCCCCCTGCCTGGCAGGGCCACCAAACTTACACCTTTACTAGATCAGGTTGCCCAGGGCCCCATCCAACCTGGTCTTGAACACCTCCAAGGACGGGGCATCCACAACCTAATGGCCAGCTGTGATTGACCCCTGAGTCCCAGGCAGATCTTCTATTTATGGCCATTCTTAGAGAAGAATGCAGTCTATACGGTTGGGAATTTTTCCTCTTTTTCTTTCTTTTTAAGGGATATACTGGTATAGCCAACTGTTTTAGCAGTCACAGAGTGGAAATGTCTTCCTAACTGTAACTAGGGCACTTTGGTATTAAAGTTAACATCATGCACCAGATATTTAATCTAAAGCATATAATCAAAGCACTCTTCAGACAGTTCACTCTCCTGGTAATTCTGCATTAGAAGCAGAAATAAATAAACAAATAATGCAGTAGGTATTTGTCAGAAGGTGTACACTATTGATGTAGTGCACACTATTGATATATGATGGCTTGTGTTATCTTACTAAACTTTTGGATTATTATTTAAGAGCTTTAAGTGGGCGAGTGTGAAGGTACCCAGTGTGGATTGATGTTTAGCACCTTAAATTACTTACAGCCATGGGATGCTGTGGAAAAAAGGGTTCACAGAGGGGACACAGTTTGGCTTTGAATGCCAAAACCTCTTGGTAGCTCAGAAAGTCTCTCAACTATCTGATCCTACTCAAGGAGAAGAAGCATTAGCAGTAATGTTTGTGGTTCTATATCTGTTGTTTGGGGCATTTCTTATACAAATGTAGATTAGTTTTTCAGGAAAGCTTTGTATAAATGTTTTGGTGAAGAACTCTGTTGAATTTCTCAGAAGTTCACCTTTCTTTAACAATAATATCTTGTGTTCTTATCTCAGTACCACAGCCTGATTTATTTTGCAGTCATCATTGTTCTAAATAAAGTCAGAATCTCTTTGATCCTGCATCCTGCATTAATAGGCCTTTTGAGCTGTACCTGTAGCCTCTAGTATGGCAGCCATGTGACAGCACTATATCTAACACCAGAAGATGGTTTTGTTCCCGTACTGTATTACCAAGTCTTAAAATGCAACAGTTGGTCTTAACTTCATTTGACTCCTAACAAATTGAGTGCTGTCATTGCTTTGATCAGATATATTTACTTTCATTAATGTTTACATGCCTGGTGCTGATAAAGAAACAAGCATGTTTTGGTTAAACACATACTTAATTATCTATGGAGAAATATTCTAAAACAGAGAAAATGAAGCAGTACAACTTACCAAAGAAAAAGCTTTCATTCATTATTTTCTTTCATATTTCGTACACTTAATAGAGTTGAATAGTTTCACCAAGTTTTCTCCCTTCCTCATTAGAGAACACATGTATGTGTGTGTATTAATAATAAAGTATCAAACTTCACTAGTTACTGCTTTATAAAGTACATTTACATTAGGCTCTGAACCTGATTTCTATTTATGCTGAAGCTAGTTCAAAGAACCTTGTGTCACGTAGGAGGAATTAGGGGGATAATGAATGTGAAATGTACCTAATTTTTATTTCTGAAGTGGAAATTGAAGAGTTGGCTACCATGAGCTTAGATTTTTAAGTATAAGGAAAAGACACAGTGACCTTGACAGTGTCCAGATGTGTATGGGAAAGAGACAGAAAGTACACACGTAATTCATGAGAATGGAGCTAAAAGTTTTGACAAGAGGTAGCATGGGAAATGAGATGTTTGAAGTGTGCAGGGGGATAGCCCATGAGGCTTCTATGTAGGTGTGGATGGCAAATGTTACAAGTCACTGCAGTGTTTTTCAGTGATCTCAGTTTTGGGTTTTATTCTCTGTACTTTAAGTAGGCAGGGGGGAATACAGTGAATTCATCACTTGGTTTGCCTAATGATGCAGTTCTTTTACTCACTTATGTGTCATCCCATTGATTGCAATGGACTGCTTGTGTACGTAGGGCTCCTGTTGATCTGACTAAGGATTTATGGGTTTGAGCTTGGTGTGTGCCATACGAAGGGCAATAATCTGCCTTTGTGGTAGCTTCATGATTTGCATTTTCTTTGAATGTGGCTCATCCTTATTCTTTCACTCAGTATATTTTGTCTTAAGAGGCAAAAAATTGCTGTTTAATTGGGAGTATTAAATGGGAGGCAGAGCACAAGTGGTATTTGTCCTGTATTCACATGCATTGTGAAAAATCCTAGTTTTATGCTGGTTTAAATCTACAACAGTTGTAAGTAAGTGCTGTCCTGGCTGTATTCCAGCATTGCCGGGAAGAGCCTTTGACTATGTTTTATGGGTAGCGGTGGTGGTTTAGTGTGCTGGGTTCCTGTTACCTTTCACAGGCATCATGTACATTAAGTTTTGAATGACAGTACTGGGAGGAAGTAGGTGGGTGAAGCAATTAATGTTGTAATAAAATAATTGTCAGGTAGGGAGGTCAGTTGGAATATTTCTCAGTGATTCATGCTGGAAGATCACACTGAAAATGATGGCAAATACAAATCCAGCCTAAGAATCATAGAGTTGACTTGAGTTGGAAGGGTCTTAAAAGCTCCAGTCCCCTGCCATAAGTGGGGTTACCAACTAGGCTGCCCAGGGCTATATCCAACCTGACCTTGAAACATCTCCAGGGATGGGGCATTCGCAACTTCTCTGGGCAGAAAACCTTGTGGTTACAGTAATCTTGTTCATGCTCTTGCTCCTTACCTTCCTTCCCTTCCCCTCTCTCTTTTCTCTTTTCCGTCTCTCTTTTCCGTCTCTCTTTTCCGTCTCTCTTTTCCGTCTCTCTTTTCCGTCTCTCTTTTCCGTCTCTCTTTTCCGTCTCTCTTTTCCGTCTCTCTTTTCCGTCTCTCTTTTCCGTCTCTCTTTTCCGTCTCTCTTTTCCGTCTCTCTTTTCCGTCTCTCTTTTCCGTCTCTCTTTTCCGTCTCTCTTTTCCGTCTCTCTTTTCCGTCTCTCTTTTCCGTCTCTCTTTTCCGTCTCTCTTTTCCGTCTCTCTTTTCCGTCTCTCTTTTCCGTCTCTCTTTTCCGTCTCTCTTTTCCGTCTCTCTTTTCCGTCTCTCTTTTCCGTCTCTCTTTTCCGTCTCTCTTTTCCGTCTCTCTTTTCCGTCTCTCTTTTCCGTCTCTCTTTTCCGTCTCTCTTTTCCGTCTCTCTTTTCCGTCTCTCTTTTCCGTCTCTCTTTTCCGTCTCTCTTTTCCGTCTCTCTTTTCCGTCTCTCTTTTCCGTCTCTCTTTTCCGTCTCTCTTTTCCGTCTCTCTTTTCCGTCTCTCTTTTCCGTCTCTCTTTTCCGTCTCTCTTTTCCGTCTCTCTTTTCCGTCTCTCTTTTCCGTCTCTCTTTTCCTTTTCCTTTCTTTTCTCCCTCCTCTCCCATTGCCCCAATTCCTCTCTCCTTTTCCTCACATTCAAAAATGTTATTGCAGCCTGTGTTGGTGTATGTTTTCTTTGCAGGAGACAGGATTGGCTGTCTGGACAAAAAGATCAGTAAATCAGAAGAAAGGGTTTTATGCACTTATAAGTGCTCTCTAAGTTTAATCAGAAGATTTACAAAAGTGAAGTTAAGATGACTTTAAACATTTTGTGTTACAACTTTTATGGGTGTCTCTGTGCAGATGCTGCTAAAAAGCAAGGACACTGTGTTTGATTTCTTTGATGTTCGCTTGTTACGTGTTTTCTTCAGAAGGTAAAGGTTGTATAAGTATAATATGTGGGATAACATGGAAGATAGTAATGTGGAAATCATTTAGTCCCAGCATTTTGGGCTGTATAGTAGTAGATGGCTCCCTTTTAACCTGTGTATTGTAGAGAAGAATTCTAAGGAGTGGGTTTTGTACTGACTAATAAAAAACTACTAATAAGAGACTTCAGCAAGCCACAACAGAGAAAGGGTATTCAATATCTATAGGTCACAGAATCACAGAATGACCCGGTCATAGTACTCAAGTTTATAAAAAATATATTGATTACTTGTGACCATCCTCATGCATATTCATACGAATTAAAAGCTGCTATTTTGTTTTCTAGTTCACTGTGATCATGGAGCAAACTCCGCAAGAGATGGTAAGCAGTCTTTATTGTTGTCGATGGGATTGCTTAGTCACATTTTATATACAAAATGCATATAAACACTTTTATTGAGTTGTCAACACAGACATGTAAAAATTAGATGTGAAAGTATCTAAATGGCTATGAAACAGAATTCAGATTACAACAGCGAGTGATTTGTCTACTCCTGGGGAGGCTCCAGAGTCATAACAGGAAAATAACAGAGGACTCTGATCATTTGCCTTAGATTTATAGCCTTTGTTTTCTTGAGGAAATCTCTTATTTCCATTTATTCTGCAGCTGAAAAAGCACAGACATAGAACTAAGATAGACTTTAAAGTGTTCCCTTCCTCTTTCCACACCAGTGTAAAACATGTCTGTAATTTCTTTTTTAACAGATGGATTTTTAAAATTCAAATGTAAAATGGGGGGTTTTAAGGGTCATTTTCAGCAGAAAAGCCATAAAAAGTTCTTGGACAGGCACCAGCATCACAGTCCTGTCTCCATGAACTGGCTTTTTGTCTTCCTTTCTCCTAAATTAACAACTGGAGCCAGTCAACCAGCTGGATTCCAGAGCTTAGAGTAAGGGCTCTTTTAGAAACATTTGAGACGAACCGGAGATATTTTTTGAGCTTTAAAAGAATATATTGTCGTTTTAGTAAATATATAGAATGTAGGAGATCTCTGCTTCTGTCAAGCTGCATAATGTTTCAAAACTGGATTTTTAAGTAGTGGGAATAATAAAATGTTCTGCAAGTAACCTGTGAATGTATCAAATTTGACAACAGAACGTTCTCATCTGTTGAAGTACGAGGAGTCACTGTGACATTCTTTAGCAAAGGAAGAACAATAAATAAATGAAAAAAACATTGTATATTGTAGCTTTTAGGTCACTGGATGATTAAGAATGAAGAAACTCCATATGGAAGGCAGATGCTTCTCTTGCACCTACTCATTTGAGGAATAAATCTCAAATGATAAGTCTTCTAGCAACACAGTTTTGGACTAAAACAAGCATCAATGCTATGAAGTTTAACATCCATGAATTGTTATCTGGGCTTTTAAATCAGATTGCTGAGCCCTGTAGCTCTTCACCATTAGGGTGCTATTTTAATCAGAAGTTATTAAGGAATGCAAGTTTGTTTTATTGTGTTTTTTTGTTTTTTTTTTTATAATGGACTCATGGCTGGGGATCCTTTATTTCTGAAAGCACATAGCAGTTACCTAGAAAGGGAGCGTTTATAGTATAGACCCCTTACGGAGTAGTGTGCTCAGCTTTGTAGAAAGAAGGAAGACGTAGCAGTTGAGTTTTTTCTTATATGCCACTAAAAAAAGAATAAAATGGAAAGAAAACTAATAAAGGGCTGTAAACGTCACATTCATCTCTGAAAACCTTGGCTAATCTTGCCATGGATTGAGTGTTTGCCAAAAGGTGGTTTAATTAAAGTCTTCTCATTTAACAAACGTTCTGTTTTGCCTAGATAAAAGACTTTCTATAGAAATCAAGATGGGACAGGAGGGAGGGAGAATGGCTATATGTTTTATTTGTCCTAGATTTTAGGTTACTACTCTGTGGCTTTCTTTTAAGATCCTCTGTTATCTCCTGATTTTGAGAGTAGAGTGAGGATAGAGTTGAAATGGCCTGTATGAAGGGGCTCGGGGGTAGAAGGACTGCAGGGCTTTTCAGTTGCTACTGGAACGTGAACAGAGTGAAACTGAGCCTTTTCAGGGAAACTAAGATCAGATGTAGGACAAGAGAAGGTGTTGTTGCAATACGTTTCCCTTTATAGAATTATTTTTCCATGTGCTTTATCAGTGGTACTTTGTTACCCTTTTTCATGTTCTGGTTGCTGATGAGTACAAAAGGGAAATTTACTGGCAGCTGGCAGTTGGCTAAATACAGACTTGTTTTTGATCAAGGCCACGATGGCTATATGAACTTGGCTGAATTGCCATTTGACCTTTCCTGAGAAACTTATTTTGGCAGGCAGATGGAGGAAATAAGTTACTGGATAAAATGAATGCCTTTGTTTAATATGGAGGAATTTTAATCTCTTGTGTTTTCCGCCTGCGGATTTGGAAATCAGGTGTCAGTTGTAATACATACACCTTGGAATGACTCTGTTCTTAAAACTCATGTGAGTGGTTAAAGGAGATGTGGAATATACCCACACAGCGTTTTCCCTAAAAAAAAAAACACTGACTTTCACCTTAAAAGTACTAACACTTGTATGGAAAACACCTCCTGGACACTACAACAGTGAGCTGTTAATTCTTCCTTGGTAGATATGACGATGAAAAAACAATCTCTTGTAAGAGTAATGAAGTGTAATGCATTTGTACTGTGTTAACAGTTACCCTTTTTTTTCAGATATATTTTTTTTTCATAGGAAAAGAGCAGTCAATGATTAAAATACGAATGTAGGACTTACTCAGTGTTTTATCTCTCAATTACTGCTTGTTTTCTCTTCCATGTGCATCTCCCCGCCATTCGGATGCAGGAAGAAACTGAGCCATGGTATTTTCAGAAAATGTATGCAAGATATTGGAAGCACTATGATTTAGCTATGCGCTGGATGCGTAGGCACCAGGAAGCCTACAGGAAAGCCATGGAGTCCCTTTGTCACGTACCATGGCCACCTTATGCAGCTTCTCCAAGTAGCCGCTACTCAGATTGGGATGGGGATGACCCCTCGTGTACCCACAACCATTTTTTCAACTATGGCCCACATGGCAGAGCTCAGCAGTACATGGATGCCCAGCCAAGGAAGGAGCATGATGACAGGGAGGAGGAAGAGGAAGACTCTGAAGTGGAGGAAGACTCAGAGTCCGAAGGGGAGTTTGAATATGACCTGAGTAACATGGAAATCACAGAGGAACTTCGCCAGTTTTTTGCCCAAACAGAGAGGCATCGGGAAGAACTACGTAAGTCTGTTCTTGTTTTGTGTTTTCTTGTGCTTCGTGACCATGCCGTTGAGTCATGGACAGCTTCAGAGTTTACAGATTTTATAGCAGTTACACAAATAAGCAGGCACTGTAGGTAGACAAGTCAAGCAGATCAAATCAGGCAAAACCAGTGGGTGCTGTTGAGTTCGGCTCATAAATAACTGGTAGAAAAATATTCAAACACCTTCTGTGAGAAAGAGAGAGAATTATGACTGCAAGGAGGAGAATAACGTGCTTTGTCTTGGAGATAGTATTCTTAAAAATTTCGGAGTTCTTGAAACTGAAGTTTAAATATAGTTAACATGCTGTATGTCTGAGCGGGGAACCCAGAGGAAGTGCTTCGCTGCATCACTGAACCCTAGGGTGAACCTCAATGTGTTCTATAATATGGAGCAGCCATTTTGTTTGTTCTTTCTTGGCTAACCCAACAGTAAAATTCCAAGACCTTTCTCTTGTCTCTGCATCCCTAAGGTACTCTTCATTCTATACTATACCAGAAGTTTCTCTTTATTTTGCATCTTGATCTGAAGCCAAGTCATTAGGCAGGAAATGTAAGCCAAAGATTTACTATTTATGTCGGATCTTGATCATCATCTTTTTTTTTCTGTGCAATTCCTTTGTTTAAAAAAAAAAAAAAAAAAAAAAAAAGTAGTTTATTTCATATACAAATATTGCAGGGAGATTAATGATCTGTTTTTAAGAAGTAGTATGATGAGAACAACTGTTCCTCTTAATTCAAATAGGAAATACTCAGAATGAATGTTTAATTGAGCTTTCTTTACATACCGAAAGAGGGAAATATTCTAAAAGAAAGAAAAAAAAAAAAAAAAAAGGATAATAAAAGCAGTGATTGGGAGGGAAAAATAGAAGTCATGTTATTATAAGGTCTTTGATCTGAGGTATCCAGTGAGCTGAGACTCTTCAGCTTTAACTTTGTGCTTCCTGTCAGTATGGTGCACTGTTTCTTTAGTTAGCAAAGAAACATGAGCCAAAGAGCTCAAGTGGTAGTGTGTGATGTACCAGCCCTTTCTCTCCATGGTTTTTCAGCATCAGCTTGATGTCTTCCTCTGAAACATTCCTTTAATGAGGTACAGGGTACTCTAAGATGCTTGGCTAATTCTAGAAATGCAGTACTTTCTTTGAGATATATATATATATATTATCTTTATGATTAATGGTGTTTAAAGGTGTGTGAGTGATTAAAGTGCTGTCCTGGAAATTGGAAAATCTGGGCTTACAGATGCTCTTTGTCACAAATATCCTATATGACCTTGGTATAGCTGTTCAGTCTATTCCTGACCCCTCTACTGACCGCTCTTGCTAAAAATATGATTTGATCCTTTATGATGAGCAGGTGAATCAGGAAGTGGCTTGTGACTCAGAATACAGATTTGACTTCTGTTCCTTCCACCACAGAGATACTAGGAGTCTTTTTGGAATGTTTAGGTTTCTGCTCTGTGCCATATACTAGCCTATTTGTGGGTAAGCGTGACTTCACTTTATTCAGTGAGATATCTTTGTCCAAAGTTAAGCAGAATCTGGCCTTGAGCTACTGCGTGCCTCAGTTTTTTTGTAAATTGAAGTTTCTTTGTGGTATGATAAAGTGAAGGTAATAGTTGCATGTAATTATTCAAGGGATGAAAAAGTAAACAAGGGCTGGATTTAATTAAAATATAGAAGTGTTACAGAACTCTTGGGTGACTGGTGCTATCTAAATGCTAATTTTACGAATAATTAAAACTATTGTATAAGCTTGTTCAGAAGAATATTTTTTTTCTTGCAGGGGGGAGAAAGAAA
This sequence comes from Coturnix japonica, assembly GCF_054131305.1. Taxonomy (NCBI): domain Eukaryota; kingdom Metazoa; phylum Chordata; class Aves; order Galliformes; family Phasianidae; genus Coturnix; species Coturnix japonica. The sequence goes on from NC_140663.1 coordinate 112,588,926, forward strand.
AGTAAAATGCATTTTTTGTCCTGTTGAAGTTTCTCATGTAGCATAAGTAGCGGGAAGAGGAGAAAATCTTTGTTTCCCTCATTGTATGGAAATGAGCTGATATGGAGACTGTTTAAGGCAGTATCACACAGTGAGGTAGTGTTATTCCCTTTCACAGAATCACAGAATTGTAGGGGTTGGAAGAGACCTCTAGAGATCATCGAGTCCAACCCCCTGCCAAAGCAGGTTCCCTACACCACGTCACACAGGTAGGCGTCCAGGCAGGTCTTGAATATCTCCAGAGAAGGAGACTCCACCACGTCCCTGGGCAGCCTGTTCCTGTGCTTTCTTGGATTCCTTTCCAGAACAAGATGAAATGAAAGTTAGAAGCTCATTAAGGTGCAGTCCGTTACACTACCACATTCTGTCTTCTGTAGTGTGCTGAAGAATCCCTGTAGTTCCGTATTGATACTCAAGAAAACTGAGAAAATACAAATGCACAAAGCAAACCTATGCTTACTTATTTCCCCTCTGATAGCTTTTCATTTTAATCCCAGACTTTATGTCATGGGCTGTCTCACCACCTTCAGGAACAGATCTCTAGAGAAACATAGGCATTATGAAGTTCAGTAACGCCTGCTATTTAGGCACCATCTCTGTGAGAGCCACTTTTAGTGTTGAGGTGAGAATTTTAAATTCTCTTTAAACTGGGCATGTCAAAGGAGAATTATCAGTAGAGACCTTGGCGATCAGGTGAAGTGTCAGAGCATTAAGGGAAAGCTGTGTCTCGAGTTTTCTTCCTCTGATGTAAGTAAGTGGGTCCAGGTGGAGTTCACAGCCTTTAAACTATCCGCCTTGATATACACTTGCAAGCAAACATCTGGCTCACTCTTCTTTTGAAATGAGTGCTGTGCATGAGTTTGATATATGTTTATGGGCATTTTGCTGAAGTGTGAGACACATGGGAGAAGAGCAAAGGGCCAAAGAGGGGATTGGGTCTCCTATGGGAGGGTTATATTAGTATAGAGCATGGAGAATTAGTTTAGTTTTGTAATGGATGACGACCAGGTCTGTTTTTCAAGACCTGCAAAATTAGGAAATAGTACACAGACGTAATTTGGACGTGTGTAGGATGAGAGCTTTGATTTACCAAGTTAAATACAGCTGGTTCTCAGCCATGACCCATGTCTCATCAACATGTGAAAGAGTAATCAAATAGACTGAAATGATCAGACTCTCACTTCTAGTGCCGGTTAAAGAGTCCGCTGGAGGTAACAGGAGTCACAGACCTTAGAAGAGAACATCTTGCAAACTTTAATTGGAAGACTTAAGTAGGCCTGAGGTGTGGGTGGGAACGACATATGTCTGGGTGGTAAAATGCAAGTCAATACTAATTGCAAAGGAATTTCAAAGAGAAGGAAGCTATCATTTTAAACTAGCCACAGAAAAGAACTTCAGGTTTACTCCAGCTTTCAGTAACTAGCACAGATTTACAGGACTATGCCTATTCTTCAGCATTTTTTTTTCAGTTGTTGGCTGACTTGTACAGTAAAGCCTTCAAAGCTGGCAAGTTCTAAGTCTCGCTGCATGATTTAACACTTAGCAGGGATACAGTTGTTCGCAAACAATCTTTTTTTTGTCTTTGAATTCATATCAAATTCCTCATAGTTTTTATATTCTTGTCATGTGTTGCAGTCAAGTTATGTGTTCCTGGAATGCCCCAAAGAAATTGAGAGCAGAGTTCTGCTGAGTCTGTATGAGCTCAGACACATTAATGCACCATAAATTTCTTCCATATTCTAGATATCCTGTACATTTGGATAGAATTCCTTTCATGCAGTTTTGATTTCTTTTCAGTTGTTTATCTTCATGTGCAATCACAATTATTGAGCGTATCTGTTCTAAGGGGTTTTGTCCTTCATCTTAACTGATGATCCTAGTACCCTGTGCTTCCTGGGGATGTTTGTACTAGCATTTAAGTCTTCACTAAGGCTGTTAAAAAGCATGAAATCATTGTTCTAAGTTATGACACCTGTCAGACCTAGGTAGTGTACTTAATTCTCCAAGTGTCCTAGAGCTGAATACATTGTCTTCTTACATTTGCAAAAATTAAAGGGACACAAATAAGAAAGTAAGATTCAGATTGTTTAGCCTTGAGAAAAGAAGGCTGAGAGGGGACTTGATCCAGGTTTATAAATGCCTGAGGTGTGGGGGCCATAGTGGCGAGGCTGGTCTCTTTTCAGTAGTGCGTGGGGACAGGACTAGGGGTAATGGGATGAAAGCACAGCATAGGAAGTTCCGCACGAATGTGTGGAAGAACTTCTTTACAGTGAGGGTGACGGAGCACTGGAACAGGCTGCCCAGGGAGGTGGTGGAGTCTCCTTCTCTGGAGATATTCAAGACCCGCCTGGACGCCTACCTGTGTGACGTGGTATAGGGAGCCTGCTTTGGCAGGGGGGCTGGACTCGATGATCTCTAGAGGTCCCTTCCAACCCCTACAATTCTGTGATTCATAAGCCTAACAATTCAGTGAACTGTCTAATTGCATGTATTTTATTTATTGCACTTCCAAATTTAGCCTTTGATATGTAGTTTGTTGTTACGCAGTTTTTCTTTGTTCCCTTTTTACATACAAGAGAAGATGACTGCTGTAATTGAGCAAATACAGCATTGCAAATACATTGAGAACCATTCTGTGGCAGCCAACAGGCAATGAAACAGTGTCTTTTATTTAAAAACAAAAGCAAAGGAAAGTACTGTCATGTCAGCTCATTACTGTAAGATAATGGGCTGTCAGTTGTTAACGCTACGACTCTTATTTTCCATTAAAGCCTCTGTTTGTATTGCCCACATAGACCCTCCAGCTGTTCCCAAAATAATGTTGTCTCAACTTAAAATTTTTGTGCCAGATGGAAAGCCTTTAAAAAAAAAAAAAAAAAAAAAAAAAAAAAGAAGAAGAAGAAGAAGAAGGAATTGAAAGGAAATGCTGAATGAAGATGTTTGTTTCAAATCTGCAATTTGTAAGTTTTTTCCCTTGGGTTTCAGAGGAAGATGACAGTTGCCACTGCCTCTTCCATGACAAGGAACTAAAGGAATTTTCCATGTTTTTTAAACTTGTCTGAATAATACCAGATCCATGAAGTTTGGGGTTTTGTTTAAAGCCTTTGTACTTTGGAAAATACGGGCTTTTATGCTCATGTTTGTTACCATGCTTTACCAAAAGTGAAAGAAATAAATGTTTCTTTCTGTTACTCATTTTGCTCTGTGAGACTTTAGTTCTCTAGATGACCAGCATCTTTATGCTTCGTTTTCCCTATCCTGGACTGTCAAAACAGTGTGCATGGTGACACTATAAATGTCTGTTTGACTCCTTGGCTTGTCAGCCTTGCCATCATACAGATTTTTACCACTGTCTTTGTAAGCCAGATTGCTGAAGTTTTTGAGAAGAACTTGTGAAATTGAGTGCTCTCCACAATACATGTGGGTGCTTTAGATATCTCAAAGGTATGCCTTTTGGAGGCATGGGGTGGTTTGTTTGTTTATTTTATTTAATGGAAGGATAAATGCCTTCTTTTAATGACTGAACCTTTTATCCTGCAGCAGTAGAGCCTTCTGTGTCCAATTTTGGGCCCCTGTGTCTGGAGAAGAGGAGGCTCAGGGGAGACCTTATTGCTCTCAGTAACTTCCTGAAGGGAGGTTGTAGTGAGCTGGGGGTTGGCCTCTTCTCTCATGTAATCAGTGATAGAACTAGAGGGAATGGTTTTAAGCTGCACCAGGGGAGATTCAGGCTGGACATTAGGATGTATTACTTCTCAGAAAGGGTGGTCAGGCACTGGAATGGGCTACCCAGGGAGGGTGGTGGAGTCACCGACCCTGGGGGTGTTCAAGAAACAACTGGATGTTGTGTTGAGAGCCATGGTTTAGTGGAAGCTATTAGTAATAGGTGAACGGTTGGACTGGAGGATCTTTTAGGTCTTTTCCAACCTTGGTGATTCTATGATTCTCAAGTACACAGACTGGTGCAATCAAAATAGAGGTTGTTATTATTTGGAAATTGGTGGTAGAAGAATGCCTCCTTGCTGCAGAAGCAAAGAAAAAATCCACAATTTTTCACCACCTTTATGAGGAGACAGAAAAATAAAGGGTGAGATTTTAACCATGGGTTTCCGAAGTTTAATACATATTTTCAGACTAAGACAGCTATTGAAGCATTCTTCACTTCCATTAAATGAAAGAAAAAATGGAGATACCTGACATCTCAGTACTTCTGTATACATCCTACTGACATCACCTTTACTGAATGAGCGCAAAATTTCAACTCCTTTTCTCCCAGAGAGCTTTTGTTCCTAAGTTATAAGTGAATCAGTGGAGTATGGTAACCTTGTATTGTTACTGCTCTTTGTAAATCATTGCTGTGGTAAAATTCCTCCTTAACTGAGTATTTTTCTTGTGGTTGTGAGGATAAGATGCATAGGACAGACATCACTGCTCCTCCCAGCTGCCTTTGCCCCTTACCATCTGCATGTAGGTCTGCTGTGAAGCCTTGATAGTTGGTGGTCTCGGAAGGATCCAGTGAAAACTGCTCCATAGTTTGCAGTTGTGTACATGGTCACTTCTGTAGCTTTGACAGGTCAGCTATTGGAACTTTCTCTGTACAAATAAATTGGCAATTCAGTTTTATGTCAGACAAGTGGAGTGTCATCACCTGTTTTGTGTCCATGCAGTTTCCAAAGTATGAAAGTATACTGCAGTATTGTACCTGGGTTCTACAAAGCTCTAGTAAAGAGCCACCCAGAAGACCTCAAGGAATCCCTTCCCTGTCTTCTTGTTAGAGCAAGAACAACTTTCATAAGGTTAGGTGAGTGAACACATAGAATCTACTTAAGCTGGGAACTTGTGCTGGTAATTTTCTGAAGTAACGTCTGTCTGCTTGCTTATGCTGTAAGCATCTGCAGCTGCTCTGTGTGGTTCCCCTAGTCTTGTCTTCATTCTTTGTCCCTGCAGGGGAGCCTGTGAAAGCAGCTGCAGCTGCAGTGGAAAAGAGCAGGTGAGACCACGCTGATAGCTCTAGGGAAGTGGTGTAAAAGTCATTCAGTGTTAATCACTGGACTCAGACACTTCGTTATGCACTTTCCTATTGCTCTTAAAATGCCTGGATTAGTGGTTCCGTCTGGGTGCCACATGTGGCACTTGTGGACGTCTAAATGCTTGCAATTAGGAGAGAGCTCTGACTCAGTTTTGTGATGATAAATCTGAATTCATCCATCTTTAATGTAGTGCTCATAACCCTGTAACTGGGCAGAGGCTATGAATTAAGTATTTTCTAACCCAGTCTTTTTTTGTGTCTGCTTAGGGGAGCTGCTGTAGCATGGACATTTAAAGTGTTAAGGCTTATAGTACTGGAGGGAATGCATTTGCAAGGACCATGGTTAGAAATGAATGTAACCACGGTGCACATTTTTTATGCTTTTTATTTCCAAAATCTGCTCAGAATCTACAACAGAGTATGGTGCAACAATACTTGGAGCATTTAACATTTTAGATCACTCTTAGAAAGCAAACGTCTTGTATGGATTTGCTTGGAGATGTAACTTAGCTCTGCAAATTTTAATGTGATGTTGCTAAAGCCAGAATTTCAGAGGAACCATTTTCTTATCAACATCTTTCACTGTTCCTCAGTTTTATCAGAAACATCCAGATGGAATTCTTGCCCAGTGTAATCAGGGGCTGTGGGTGCTGCGTGGATAGAAACTTGCGAGTTGAAAGACTTCCTTTTGCCTGGCTCTTGTAGAAACTTACTTCTTTGCATGCTCAAAATTGAGAGATACAGAGGCTACCAGTCTCAGACTCAGGTGGCCTTTATAGGATGCCATCATGGTCTTGGACATGTCATTTGGGACTGCATCCACAAATCTATCAAAATGGATGAAATTTAATATCCAAAGTAATAATCTTCCTTTCCCCATCCATACTTTCCAGTTAAAAATCGTATCCAAAAGAAGATGCATCTTAAACTCCTGTGTGCAATGAAACACTGTCATTCTGTCTCTTCCAGTGGCAGAGCTGAACACCTGTGATATGTTATGATATGGTCTTCTACGAAGCCCATCCATTCCAAGAATTTAAGTCATCTTCTGCTCTAGGAGTTTGTGTCCAGATTCCCTGTTTTGGATTTTAGTACAGGGGCACAGAGGTACTTTCCTGTCTCTCAGAAACATAGAGAAGTTTGTTGATATGTCAGTGCACTTAAAAAGAAGTTGTACTGCAAGCATATGAAGTGCTCAGCATGGATTGATCCAGCTGTTCATTAGTGTTATATTTGTTATTTGCCTCCAAAGTACAAAAACCTGTTTATCTGATGTCAGAGCTTTCCCTTGATATTTTCAAAGACATACATTTAAGTTGTCAAAACGTTCTGCCATACACTGAAGTCATGGAGACAATATAAAATGAATAAATCTTAAGTGGCTATTTGTACTGAAAGTGTGTATGTACGGAAATTAAACAGCATGTGTGCTATACTGGTGATTGTTATTGTCCACGTTTAGCTGGATAAGAGTCTCTTGGGTTTAAATTCATTTATAATTGCCAAAGCTGTGGTTGTTGCTTTAAAAATCAGCTCTATATTCACGTAGAAATTAGGGAAACTTCGCAAAGGAACGTAGTTTTCCTAAAAGAATGTTAGACCCTTATTTTAATATAGTTGTTCAAATACTACAAAACCACTATTCTTCTGACCTTACTCTACACATGCCTTGTGGAACATCTTTATTTCTAGATCTGCAGTTTTTCATGTGGTTGCTGATTAGAAGGGACACCAAAGATTTCAAATTCATCAGTTGTCACTGCTCTGGGATTTTTGGCCAGTGGTGTTGTGAGGAGGAGTCTGAGAAACTGTGGAAGGGTCCAGAGCATGAGATGTCATCATGGTAATGTGTTAGAGAGGAGGAGGTGCTGAGGTGGCAGTTAGCAAATTATCTGACTGGCTTTGGTGGTGTATGGGGAAGAAGCATCTACTTTTTTCTGATCTTTCTATTTCTCAGTAGGTAAAGCTGGTGATCGCTGATTACTTGCGTTTTCCTGCTTTTGTGTTCCTCCATTCGTGTTAGCTACTGACTTTTGTTGAGAACATGCTGTGGAGTTTAAATCTTACAATGACTTGGGTTGGAAGTGACCCCAAGGATCATGAAGCTCCAAACCCCCTGCCACAGGCAGGGCCACCAACTTCCTGATCTGGTACTAGACCACGCAGCCCAGGGCCCCATCCAACCTGGTCTTGATCACCTTTATGGCAATCAACAGAGCATCAACAGCCTCTCTAGACCCTCTCCAGCAGCTCCACATCTTTCCTGTACTGGATCCCCAGGCCTGGATGCAGTACTCCAGATGGGGCCTCACAAGGGCTGAGTAAAGGACAATCACCTCCCTGTCCCTGCTGGCCACCCCTCTTCTGATGGAGCCCAGGATACCTCTTGCTTTCCAAGCTGCAAGAGCACACTGCTGGCTCATGTTCAGATTTTCATCCACCAGGTCCCCCAGGTCTTTCTCAGCAGGGCTACTTTCAAGTTCTTCTTCTCTCAGTCTGTATACGTATTTGGGATTACTCCAACCCACGTGCAAAACCTTGCACTTTTCTATGCTGAACTTCATTAGGTTCACATGGGCCCACCTTTGGAGTTTGTCAGCGTTCCTCTGGATGGCATCTCTTCCTTCTAATTTGTCAACTGCACTGCTCAGTTTGGTGTCGTCAGCAAACTTGTTGAGGGTGCACTCGAGCCCATCATCAGTGTTGTTGATGAAGATGTTGAAGAGCACCAGTCCCAAGCCAGATCCCTGAGGGACACCACTCTTCACTGGCTTCCACCTGTGCATAATGCCATTCACCACAAGCCTCGTTCTACAGCCTTCCAACCAATTCTTTATCCACTGAATAGTCCACCACTCAAGTCTCTAATGTAGAGATAAGGTTGTGGTGAGGGACCATGTCAAAGGCTTCGCACAAGTCTGGGTAGATGGCATCAGTCACCTTCCTCTTGTCCGCCATTGACCTCACTGCATCACAGAAGGCCAACAAAGTGGTCAGGCATCACCTTCCCTTAGTGAAGCCACACTGGCTGTCTTGGGTCATCTACTCATCCTTCATGTGCCTTAACATATCTTCTAGGAAGATCTATTCCATGGTCTTTCCACTGGCACAGAAATGAAGCTCGCTGGCCAGTAGTTCCATGGGTCCTCCTTTGTCCTTTAGGATTTTATTCTGATGGCTCTCCTCATGTGAAATCTTCATCAAGTCTCTTCAGTGTTTCTTGCACTTGATAATTGCACTGCTGAAGTCACAGAAGGGAGACATAAAGCTCCTACTTGATGAGTGTTAACTTTGTAGAAGCCAGGGTGCTGAAAGCTGCCTTTTTGAAATGAGACAGTGCTTAGAGCTCTGCTCCAGCAAGGGGCTCTTGAATTATTTCTAGTGTCAAGCATTTCCTCTTGCAGAAGGTATGATAGGCACACATCTGCAGGTTTTCATCTTGTTATTGTTGTTGTGTTTTTCCATACTAGGCACAACTATTTAACCTTATGCGTTTAAGTAAATCTAATCTAATTTGCTAGAGCAATGAAATGATGCTAGGCGAAAGACAAGATTAGAAACAGAACTAAGCATTTATTTTGTGTTTTGTTTGTATGCATCCTGGCATTGCTCTTAAACTATTGCAGTGGCTTTGAAGTCCTAATTTGTTATGTGGGTTGTTTTTCTTAGCATAGTAGCAATGAGAAACTTAAGAAGGAAAGTTAATTTCCAAAGTTACCCCTCGGTCCTTTCTTTTCTAAGTTTTGTTTTATGTGCTGTTTTCTTTAGTTCCAGATGTCCCTTACAAAATTGTTGGTCGGGCAACACACTGTAGGGTTTTGTGTTTAGTGTACTACAAGCATGGAAAAAAAATGTATATTTCCTGCTGAGATTAATTTTATCTCAATTTTATGGATTAGTGATTGTTAGTTCCACATGGCTACAGTGACACTAACTTCTGGACCTGCTGGTTAACAGAAAGGTCTGTTCATAGTCAGTGCTTTCACTCAAAAAATTGGTGATGTGGGCATAGGTTGCTTTCAAAAGTCTTCGCTTTGGTAACTTAGCAGATTTCCCTGCTGAGTTGCTTTGCCATAGAACAAGCTTGAAGTCAGCAGTATAGTTTGTAGCTAGAATCAAGGAGAAAATTTAAGTGAAATTCTAATGTATGAGTTCATTTTAAAAGGCTCATACAGGCTACTCCTTTTTGTTCCCATGGAAGCACCAAACATTCAGTTTTGTTTAGCCATCAAGCACTCTGTACACCTCAGAATGCTGTCTTCCGAATGCGTGTGCCTACTTTCTATTCAGGACACATACAAAGCTGGTAGTGAAACTCATGTTTCCTAATTGTTTTGGTTTGCTTTTAAAGAAGCGCTTCTAATTCTGTGTATTTCTTTGTTCGATCTACTCCGGCTGTGCCATATATGCGTGTGTGTATATATGGATACAGTTATATATAGATTTAAGTAATCCTTCTGTTTACTCTAGCGCTGGTGTCTTTGTCTGGCGTCAGCACTGTTGCCATCAACGACAGATTGGAGTCGTTTGGGGGATGGGAGTGCAGAGTCAGCTGGTTTGTATTTAATCTTATTTCTGGAGGCTTGATCCGTACTAGAGGCAGCTGCCAGTGCCTGATCCTGTATTAATTTCTGTATGGTGGTCAGCAGCCTCCTAGCTTTTTAATTCTTTTAGGTGGTGCAAATGTACAGTCGGGGTGTCTTTGTATCTCTGGTTTGTGTGATACACTGCTATGGTTAGTTACCTTGAGTGTGCATGTGTGTTTTGTGTTCTCTGTGTGGCTACGGGATATATGATCCCGCTACATTCAGACTATTCCACTTTCTAGAGCAGGCTTCCACTTGGAGTTCTATGGAGCCGGCTGGTTAACTCGTGTTGATGGGTTTTGCTTCAGTTTATTCTCTGCTGGAGATAAGAATATCCCTTCTTAAGGGCTCTGTTGTGGAAAGTAGTAGGAGGAAATAAAACCAAAAGTTAATGGTTGTTTAGCTGGATGGTAACCAGTGTAGCCTACTACTAGTGTAAACATGGACATGAAGGCTTGTATTGTTTCTATCTAGGAGCTTGGGCAGTTTGTTTTGGAGACTACAAGACAGCCCTACTTGGTTTTTAATCCTATTTGTGGAACAGAAATCAGCTTTTTTAATCTCCAATTAACTGCGCGGCTTTAATCCAGTTACTTACTCCAAAAATTTCAAAATTGTATGAGATAATTAATTCTTCATAATTATCAGGTAGGAAAGCATTAGACTCCTTTTGTAGAGCAATTACACTGAATCGTGATGTGGATAATTAATGAGAGTGGTAAAGTACTATTCAGTAGCAAACCAGGGAGTGGAACGCTGTGGCTCTAACCTTGCTTCCTGGCTGTATGTTCACCTCGGTTTCAAAGATAACATCCAGTCACTTGTTGTCTTAGTAAGTGATCTGGCCCTGTTTCTACAGGAGTTTCTTCTTTGAAATTTGTAGCAGTCTGTTATAATAACGAAGCTATCAAACTGAGTACTTTAGATTTGCAAAATCCGTTTCCTGTCTGCTCTGACAGCCTGTTGCTACTTCATCTTTCTTAGGGAGACACTCATGTTTCTTAGACTATTTCCTGCTTTTACCCTTAAGTTTTCAGTCAGACTGTGGTTCAGCGAATATTTCTTAGTGCCAAAGCCAGGTTAGGTTGTTTTTCTTCCCAGCCCATTCATTTCTGCTTCCATGCTGCCACTTTAGTTCAGCTCGTGGTGCCAAGACACTAAACTGTACCAAGATTAAATATAACTTCTTTGTGGGATGCAGTGTAGTGCCCCTGGGACAGTTATACCAGCATCTTGAGGGGCTTGTGAGCTGGAACATGTAGCAAAGGGGAGAAAGAGAGAAGCAAGAACTGCATAAGCTAGTTTTGTAGCTGGGAAAAGAAGAATGTCTGTGGAACCACAGTTTCAGCCTGCCAAGGAATCACATCTGCTCTTACTTCAAAGCCTGCAACAGAGCATTTTCTTTCCTTCTTTTTTTTTCTTCAGAACATTGCATTGCTTGTAGATATACATGGTGAAATATTCTATTTCTTTTAACTCCTTCCCTTCTCAACCTTGAGTATTGGCAAATCTTTAAATTGAAATCCTTATTTTGTTAGAATACCTTTAGGTGAAGATTGGGATTTTCTACATGGTATGCCTGGTTTATACAACTACTGGTGTAATAAAATGGTCTGGTGCTGTCGCTTCAGAGAAACCATGTAACTTCATGTAGAGCTGTTTAGTTTTCTGGGGGAGCTGAAGAATCTGGCATTTTGCATTGAGAAGCCTGTGTGGGCAGAATATTTAACACAGCAGATAGGCTTGTGGGAAGTGGCATTCAAAGGCAGGGAACTAGGAGTCTTTAATCAGTAGAAAAGGGAAGTGTTTTTAACGCTGTCAGCGTGGGCTGCTCAAGCTCAGCTCAGGTAGCATTTAAGATAGGATGAGAAAGCTCAGAAAGTGCACATGCAGCAGTAACAGATTCATTAATCACTTGAAATAAGCAGACGAATATGTGAACAGGGGTATAGGTTGATCTGAAAGCATGGAAAAGAAAAAGCAGAATCGAGACTAGGAAAAGTAAAGTAATTCCTTCAAGAATAATGTGCTAGATAGGCAAGAAATTGGAAGTCAGTGGAGGCTGTTTGACATATAGGGCAAGAAGGACTTTGGTCTCATGGCATAGCTGCCATGGTGCAGATCAGCATCCAGTAGCACAGCCAGCTGCAGGTGTTGTGCACCCAGAGAAGTGGGAACAGGGAGATCTGCATTGTGATAAATGCTATCAGCTTGTGTGTGATCACTGGGCTACAGCAAGCTAAGGGCCAGGCGTATAACTACAAAGAGCTAAAAATGGTACAAGACATGATAGGATGCTGGGTGTTAGTTTTTCCACTGCCTTCAGTGAAAATTCAGCGTAGATAGTTACTGTCCTTGCTTTTATTTGTGTTGAAAAATCTCTTCATGAAGACTTGTCTCCAAATATGAGGATTTTCTTGCATTTTGGTTTTGAGATTTTTTTTTCTTTATTTTTTTGTTTTAATAAGAAAAGGGTGAATTCCGGAGATGTTTTCTGTTTGCTTCTTAATCTTCTCACAGAACACTACAAACAAAGAACAACAACTTAAATCAGACTAAGCAGTATACAACCTTCTTCTTCTTATAAAGTAGAAGGAACAAGACCTCTGAGTTTCTGAGAGCCTATTGGGGAAATTACTTACATCTTGAAGAGCTTTGGTCAGAGCTCCACAGAAAGCGTGCAGAATGGTATTTGTGTGCATATGAAACCACAAATGCAGTGACTAGCCAAGATTTTTTTACTGTTTATCCTGCTTTTGGCAGCCCGAGGATGAAGGTCATTGCCCGCATTCATTCACATTTCTTTCACCTGGTATATCCAAAATTAAAAGCCAATATCCGTAGCAGGCAAGAAAAAGTGGGAGGAAAAAAACCTTCTTTCAGAAGACCTAGAATAATTGATGATGTCCCAGAATGCAGTATGACTTGGGTAGAGATCTTGGTATTCCTGAGAGATGAAGAAAAGATTACTTACTGCACTTGGACAAAGGTGTCTGAACTGCTTTTGGCCAGTTTTTAGCTATGGCTTCACAGAAGTGGACTTAGAAGGGATAAGTTACTTCTGGAAATTGTTTTGAGGGAGAGGAGAATGTTTGGGAACAAACAGAACTGGCCAGTCAAGAAAATGTCAGCAATGCTTATCCTTGGTATGGCAACCAAACACTGCTGCTGCAGTGTGCCTGCCTTTTGACCATCTGCAAAGTGCTTTTTCACAACAGGGGGAAGTGAAGCTTGCCAGAAGTTGAAACTGCATGCTATAGAGGAAAGCACTAGGGTTTATTCCTGCTTGTGTGAAGTAAAAGGAGAAACTTCTCAGAACTGTGTAAAAATATACATATATTTGTTTCACATTTATTGCATAGTAAATCTTGAGGTAACAGAACCCGCACTGACTAAGTTAGGGGAGTTGTGCTTCACTGTCCACCAAAGGTAATTAGTGTGCTTCTCAACAGGATAGAACTTTCTCAGCCATCTTCTTTCTTATCTCAGTATTTGGCTGGAAATGATAATGTGTGCCACAGTGGCGCAGTGGTGCCGCTTTGCAACACCGGGGCCCAGGATTGAATCTCCCTGTGGTGCAAGTGGTAGAAGTGCCGCTCTGCTACACAGGAGGCTCGAATCCCGGGGGTTGGACTCAATGATCTCTAAGGTCCCTTCCAACCTGCACAAGACTGTGATACTATGATGATGATGAACTGCTTTGATAAAAGCAGTAGCCTACATACCCATTTTATGCTATGGCTTCTCTTTACATGATTGCCACGATGCCGAATGGTGCCAGCACTGTCACTTCTCACAGTGGTACCTCTCCACAAATAACTGATGGGAAACTACATCTTGCATGCAGCTACTGTGGCATTACTAGCTACAGATAACGTATTCTGTACTCAAATTCAGCCTCTGCAATTAAAAGCTGTGGGTGACAGACTTCTGTGCGCTGCCTACGTTCAGACTGTCTAAAGCTCATTCTTAGATCTAGAACTATGTAGTATTGTCGATCTGGGAATTTTTTAGCCAGTTGATGTGGAATAGTTAGTTAGGTTGGAAAGTTAATGGTGTTACGTGTGATTAATAAAGTGCAATGTAAAATATGTGCTTCAGAGGTTCATGAGGTAATTCAGAGAGTAGAATCAAAATTCACATTATTATTTTGATTGTTAATATCAGGATCTGTGGGTTTATGAACCACTCTGTGCTTCAAATAGAGATTGATGCACACTAAACTGTAATCCACTCATCCGTCATAAAGCTTCTGCTAGAAACGTATTTAATTTCCAAAGAGAAGGATTCATTATATATCTCCAGAGAAATTAATTGTTAAGTGTTACTGTGTGCAGTGAACTATCAGAGATATTCTCAGGCATGTGAGGAAGCAGCTGTTTCTAGTATGTAGCTATAGAAGTAATGAGTAACAAATTTGGACAATACAGAAGTAGAAGGAATTGTCTTTGTGAACAAATTGTTGTCAATAAATGTGGGTACAGTTCATTGCCCTGCCAGAGTTTTGCTCTGTAACCTGCAGCAGGAGATGTTTTTCCAGCATAGATTTTTGGGGTTTGTCAAGGAATATTCAGTTGCATAATTTGCAGCAGGTTTGTCCTTAAGCATGTTACCTTGTTGTGGGCAGCCTGGTGTCCCACAAAGTTTGCTTCAATGCAATCTAAGTGACCTGTGCCACCTGAGCTCTAAGCCCGTTCTCATGATGCTGGGCCCTCTGTAGGTGGTGTTAATATTTTTAATTAGATCTGACTCTTCCAGAAATACACATGGACCTCTAATGTAGGTTTCCTCATGAGTTCTGGCAATGCAGCACACTCTGGGGAAGCAGCACTGAAACTGAAGCATCTCTTTGGAGTAGATTACAAGGGGATTGAGCTCAGTGGTCTCCAGAGGTCCCTTCCAACCTCTATGATTCTGGTAGCCCCTCAAGCACTGCTGCCCTTCCTCTATCAACACAAAATGGTGGAAATGGAAGAACAAAAGCTTTCCCTGTCCCTCTCTTAACAAACAGATACCAGAACTGAAGTTTATCCTTACATTGTTGAAAATGCCTGTTTTCTGTGAATGAGGTACAGGGGGTAATTCTGATATTAAGTCTGACAGTCAGTTGGCTGCTGCATACAGGGCTTTGCAGTGTAACAATAAACTGCAAATGTTTGACATGGATATGTCAGGGTACTTAGCTTTGGGTTAGGGTTTGCAGATGTTGTGTGTTTGGTAGAAGCTAGATTATCTCTCTGAGGAAGGGGAGAAGGGGTCCGTAGCACCAAAGACTGAGAAGTATGTCCTGTATGTGATTACTGCATCCTGACCAGTGAACTCAGTCCCTCTTGTTTGTTTGTTTTAAAAGTGTTCACATTAACAGCGTACCATTCCTATGATGAAGTTTTGGGAACCATCATTTGTTATTGGTAGGTGAAGAAGTTCAGTACCTGCCAGGTGATTTTCTTCATCATGTATAAATGTCTCCCATTAGAGACGAGTCCTATACATGCTTTGTTTTAATTGCATAGAGCATTGTTTATTCCCTCAGAGTAGCATTCATGAAGTGAGGGTATCCTTATGTGCATGCAAAACCAATTTCTTGCTTCAAAACTGGCCTTAGCAAGGAGGATTTTTGGCAGATCAGTTCCAGCGTTTCACCTCTCTGAACCAGTTTGAATCCTCTTTAAAAGATGTGGTGCAAGGATATGTGTTAGCTGTTGTTTTGTCCTGCCTTTAAAGCAATGACAGTAAGGCTGTCAGTTTTGAACTTTGCAGGTCATGCAGAATGGATGAGGTTGGCTGGTTTGTCTAAACACAATGCTTACAGCTGTGTTTCATTGGTTACATTTGATGGTTGACACTTGCGTGACAGACCGGTTCGTTCATTTTCAGAGAGCAGAAACTGATTACATTTTCCCTTGGCTGTGGTTCAGCTAAAGTTGCACTGTCCTATGCATTGTTTCATTATCTCAGCTGCTAAGTAATTACTTTGGAAGCCAACTCTCACAGTTGTTTTTTTCTCTTCAGGACTTGTGTACATTAGGGAAGAACTGAAGCAACTCTAGTTACTACTTTTTATTACTAACAGAAAGGTTTTCTGTGTTTTCCAGGATCTTCTTCCCTTGAAGAAGTTGGCAGCACCCTAAATGAGTGAATCTGGGCTATCTAGACCCACCACAGATTTGAATATGTACTACTTCAGAAGTTAAAATGAAATGTGATTGGGTGATAGATCAGTAATGTACGTGTCTTGTGTTTCTGTTGTGTAGGGAGACAGCAGCAGCTGGAAGCTGAGCAGCAAGAAATGTATGTGGAAGCTGATCAAGACCTTTACAGAAACACGAAGCGTTCTGTGGAGCCACCTGCAGAAAGGCCTGGGGAGAGAAGAATGGCAGAAATGGAGAAACTGTACGGTGATGAAGCTGCCAAAATCCTTGCTATGGAGACTGCCATGCAGCTTATTTTTGATAGAAATTGTGACAAAAAACAGCCCAAATACTGGCCAATTATTCCTCTCAAGTTGTGAGTACCTGGACTGTGCTCTGACCTGGCATATAGCTGTAGGGACAGTTGCCTCAAGCTGTGCTGCTGAAAGAATAAACTGCACGTGCCGGTTTTGGATTGGTTTTAGGGAAGGATCCAGCAAGGACAGAGTGATTTTTTTTCTCTCTCTGTTCCTTTTACATCATCTGTAGTGATGGTCAGTTCATTTACATACATACCATTGCCAATTAGTAAAAGGGAGAGATAGCACTGTAACTGTCTGAAGTTTGTTTCACTCATTTGCTGTCAGCCTGGCTTGACCATGCAGGTGAGAAATGTGACAACACCTAATGAACTGGAAGAAATTAACAGCAATTACAAAATGAAAAAGGCTATACAAATTGTCATCTCATTCCATTTAGGAAACTAAGTCGTCTTATTCTTTAGTCTAATTTAATATAGCAGCGTTTGGATCCAGCTTAACGCAACACAGCTTGAAGTGTTGTGTCACCTGATCTTTTGATTTTTTTCTCTTTGAGAGCCAGGAGCCCAGTGGTCAAGACACAACATATCAGATTACTGTAGCCTGGCCATTGGAATTCCTTTTTCAAAGGCATATAATAAAGCAGGAAGTTTTTCTTCAAGACTGATACTTGCCTGGCAGGAGTTCAGCTCTAACAGAAAATTAGATAGGAAAATGTTTTAATGAAGAAGGTGGGGAGTTTGGGGGAAGAGCTTGATGCGGTCCTGTCTGTTAGAGATATTTCTAGCAAAAGAGATCCCTAAGAGGACAAAATGCTTTTTGAGCCAATGCCAACAATTATTTTTGCCATTCTAATAGAAACGTCTTATTGATTTGAAGCTTGAAGGAAGATGTATCAGTCTTTAACTGTGAAGCACTGCTGCTACGTACTGCTGCGTGCTGAAGTTCTGTAGTTTGTTTTAAGCACTATTACCATGGCAGAGCAAAGGATCAGCACGCTGTTTTACTTACGACAAACATTTGTGTGCCTTTTCTCCACAGCAGAGAAAGTCACAGCTGAAATTAACTTCTCATGCCATTGTGTTTGGTTTTCTCTGCTGCAGTCAGCTGCTCCAAACCAAATCTGAGGTGCAGGTTGGAGACTTGGTTTTCACTAGTAGTTAACCATGCTTTTTAAATCAGTGTTTTGAGTTCAGTTCTGCCTCCTTCACTCTTCATTAGGTGTGAAGAGATGGAGTTAAACACTGAAATTAAAATCCACCGATGTTCAAGACTTGTTAGGGATGTGATTGATGATATGAATAAGTCACGCTTGACACATGAGGGAGGCATGTTCTGAATTACAGCCCCACATTTGTCTTCACTCTTGTTTTTTGTTGGATTTTGTCAGAAATCTAGTATTTTGTATGGACTTCCTTGTTGACCAATAAATGTTCTTAAAGATGTGTTGTAATTGGTTTAAAACAAAAACAAACAAAACTTTTGCACTCCATTTCTCAGATATAAAGATGTCTCTTTGCTGCTGTATTAGTTAGAAAGTGTTGCATTAAAACTAGTCACAGTTTTAACGTAGTAAGGAGCACAAAGAATGTTGACAGGACTTTCAAAGGAATGCCAGTCAGTACCATACCACAGAATATGGTACAAAATGGGCAGGAGAGCCCAATCATATGCACAGTATTCTCTGTTTCCATTGTGGTGGTGATGTCTCCCCTGCACAGTTCACTAAAGAAAGAAGGGATGCTTAGGACTGGGCTGTTCTTGATTTCAACCCAGTTCTTACCATGGATGTTTCTGGATCCAACTGGTTCTGCTAGCAGAAGCTGAAATCCTTATCTCCTAAAGTAGTTGTGGAGACCCCATACAAGACAAACATTGAATTCCTTTCTCACTTCAGATAAAATATACAAGACATTTTCCTGCCTTTGTTTTCTGTAACTGTTTCTAAGAGGTTTCTAATATGTGCTGTGAGGTTGGAAGTAAAGAGATCTGGATAAAATGTTCCCTAAGAACTTTGCACTAAGATTGAGAGGAATCCACTGTTGCAGATGGTGCCAAATAATCTCTTCAGTGCCCTCAGATTTCAGGAGACAGGCAGTTGCTGGTGAGCTCTATTTTGCCGGCTATTCAGTAGAACCTGGAGATTTTGTGTTACAGTTTATTCCATCTCCTGTGTCATTTTAGACTTCTAAGAAGTATCTCAAAAAAGCATCATCATGGAAGCAAGGTAATTGCAACTCAAAAATGCGTAATGTCTGTACCGCTCTTCTCTCCTGCATGAATGTATGATGCTGAAATCCTCAACTGCCAGGCTACGTACTGCTTATTTTATTCTATTCCCCAATGATGATGGTATGTCAACCTCATGAATAGAATTCAGCAGTGATGCCGCAGACTTGATTCTTCTCCAGAATGTCACAATGTTACTTTCATTTAAACCAACTGCTTGTATGGTCCTTCTGAAAGGAAGTTCTTCATTTACTGGTAGTAATAGTTGTCTTGAGCATTTCTCAGCTCTAAAAGAGGAAAAAAATAAACCACGCATCTTGCAATTACAAGCAAAGTTCCCTGGGAAACCAGCATCTAAAACTAAGACCATGTGCTGCATGCAAATATGCAAACTGCCTCCTCTTCAGAAGCTTGTGGCTGGTTGAAGATGCTTTTGAAGAGAAATGGGAATAGATCTCTTGTACTGCACGCATTCTTAAAAGAAAAACTTTCAGAACTGGCACAGTATAAATTTAACATTGAAATGCAGCAATGACCGCTATGTTTCCTTTCAAAAGAAAAACCACTTACACTTATACGGTGGTGACATTGTCAAGGACGCCTGTCCTTGTAGAATTATTTCCCCATAAAGCAGCTGGTGGTTTAGTATGCGTGTGTATACAGGCAAACAGAGGAGATTAAACAATTTTGACCAAAACAACTTTTCATCAGAATTATTGGTAAGGATTCACCTTTGTTATTAGTCATCCTGTTTAATGGTTAGCTGCACGTATCACAGGAGGATCTACAATGTAGAGCAGCTTAAATTTCTGTAACAGCTTTAATGAAGGATAGATGCTTACATAGTGCACAGTGGATTTATTCTTTATTGTAGCTTTTTGCAGAATCTTCGCAGTCGTTATAGGAAATAATTTCAGATACTGACATCTTCATCTGTTGTTACATTGACCAGAGCACAACTCATTGGATAGAAATTGAGAAAAGCAAGACACCTTAATTCAGCTGCTTAATCCTGGGTTTCTAAGTGATATTTGGAGTGCTGGTATTGACCTCATTGCTCTCTGTAACTTCCCGAAGGGAGGTTGTAGTGAGCTGGGGGTTGGCCTCTTCTCTCATGTCATTAGTGATAGGACCAGAGGGAATGGTTTCAAGCTACGGCAGGGGAAATTCAAGCTGGACATTAGGAAATATTACTTCTCAGAAAGGGTGGTCAGGCACTGGAATGGACTGCCCGGGAAGGTGGTGGAGTCACCAACCCTCGGGGTGTTCAAGGAAAGACTGGATGTTGTGTTGAGGGACATGGTTTAGTGGAAGCTATTAGTAATAGGTGAACAGTTGGACTGGATGATCTTGTAGGTCTTTTCCAACCTTGGTGATTCTGTGACTCTATGGTCTGAATATTGGTCCGAAAGAATTACAGAGTGCCAAGATTACTGACCAAAATGTAAAATGGCAGTCTATCTAAAGGAAGCATCAAGAACTCTTATTTTCCTTCTGTTTTCTTAAAAGTATGAGTTAACTGGAAAATATACTGCTTGATAAATAATACATTTTTGCTGTGAAGAAATTCTGTATAACCTGCTGTCTTGTCTCCTACAGTCATGCCTGGTGGGTCCAAAGGAATAAAATATCCTGGACTTTCTCTTATGTAGAATGGCAGCCCCTAAAGGAGTCTCAGTCACTCCTGAAGGGTGATTAGGCTTAAATTATGAAGCTCCTCAACCCTTTTTCTGTTCTGACATGGCCGGAATTGCTGAGCTGTTGCATAGGAGATGTGCAGTGGAGCTTTGAGTAGGTGATGGACTGTGACTTTGGTATCCAGGTATTCTCTTGGGGACCTGGCTGTTGTAGAACTGGCTGGGCTCAGTCCATTCTTTGAAGTAGGTGAGTGAACGTACCTCAACTTCGGCTATCAGTTCCAGCAGGGCGGGAGTTTCTGTTACTGTCCCCATGACTGCTGTTTACACACGTCCTAAAGAAATACCATTGTGGGGAGGAAAGGAAAGGAAGGATGGGAAGTGTTGATAGAACTGCTTTCCAAGTAGAGGTCCTAATACGTCCTCCTTTTGATTGGTAAGCATAGTTTTGAATAAACATAACAGTTTACCAAAACCTGGGTTCAAAAAAGTCTACAAAGGGCTGTTAAACATGGAGTTGAATCACTGTCCCCAGGTCTCCTTAAGCTACTCCTTATTAGATGCTGGGTAGGGATAAAAAATAGTTTTATTTGTGGGCTTTCCTTATACTGTCATCTACACAGCTGCCATTGGATGGTTATCTAGGAGATCTGATCTCTTTGTGGCTATTTACAGAGTTTTGTGTGCGCTTCTTATACTGAAGATGGAGAGTGAAACGCCAGTCCTGAGGTTCCTTTTTCAGCTGTCCTGTACATCTGTTTTGTAGGTACAGAAGTCATCCCAGTGGCTCAGCTCCACCCAACCATTCTGCCACCTGGATGTGCCAGCAGCTCTCAGTTGTCTGAACACTCCCTAAGTAAAAAGCTCAGTCGTAAGAGCCCTTCTGCTAAGCTGTTTACAGCTTATCTATAGGTTTACAGGAAACACTCGCTTGTGCAATCAGATGAGCGGATCTGTGGAGGTGACAAACTCCACATATGCATGCGTTTGTAGATTAATTTTGCCATCACTAGAGGAGCGTACATGAATACTCTTACTCACAGCATGCATGAACTGTTCCTCCTTGGCGCACTCCTCTTGCACTACTTTCATCAGACATGTTGAGCTATCTGTCTCTGGAATATTTTTCTCATATAGGAGAATGTGCAGTTTTTTCCATGCTGAATGTAAAAGATTGGCAAAACCACAGAAAGCTTTATCCTAGGATTTCTAATTATTTTCTACATTGCTACTTTATGTGTATTAGTTACAACTTAACAGGCTTGCAGACTGTGCCAAGGAGCATGTCTGGTTGAGGTTTATCCCCATCGGTTCAATGTAAACCACTGCAGGAATCAGAGGCCCAAGCAAGATCACACAACACTTTTGGGTTAGCCATGTACAAGCACCCAGCAAGAAACTGTCCATGCCCTAGTAGGGGAGGTTCTCCAGCCCTCTGATCATCTTCCTGGCCCTCCTCTGGACCTGAGAGAAGCTCTGTGAAACAAAGGAAAGAGGAAGAGAACGTAGGTGACCTGAAAATGACCTGAAAATGAGAGAAACTCTGGAAACTGGTGAGTTGGGTGCTCAGAGATCCGAAACATGATGGACGCTTAGAGAAAGGAAGCTACATTGTTCGTGACGTTCTGCTTTCCCTTCCCTAGCATTATGGTGGTTTTACATCATTTCCCACTTCAAAACCCTGGCATGGAGGAAGTTAAGCTATCTAAATGAAATCGTTCCATCGCCACTCTTCAGTATGATTTAAAGTTTCAACACTATGAACTATTGGCATGTATTATTCCAGTAGGATGCGATAGCTTCTCAGGTGGAAGGGAGCAATTCTTTTACACTGGTGGGAACTATCACACTGCAGTCTATGCGTGGAATAACAATTTGCACATTGTTAACACAAGCCACCAGTGCAGTTCATTGTTATCAGTGTATTTATCAAGAAAATAGCTTTAGCTATAGACGTGCTGTAGTGATGGATTTAAGTTTGCTAGTCTTGCATAATGCAGGTAACACTGAGACTAAAAGAGTTATCGAAGGCACCAAACTACACTAAGGCAGCGGGGATGTTGTAGAGGCCTTCCAGTACCTGAAGAGGGCCTAGGAAAGCTGGGGGGGGACTTTAATAAGGGCATGTAGCGACAGGATGAGGGGAAATAGTTTCAGACTGGAAGAGGGTAGGTGTAGACTAGATAACAGGAAAAAATAGTTGACTGTGAGAGTGGTGAGACACTGGAACAGGTTGCCCGGTGAGGTTGTGGATGCCCCTTCCATGGAGGCATTCAGGGCGAGGCTGGATGGGGCTTTGGGCAACCTGGTCTAGTGAGAAGCATCCCTGCCTCTAGCAGGGGACTGGAACTAGGTCCCTTCCAACCCAAACTATTCTATGTTTATCTTTGATCCCAGCTCACTTGTCTCCCTCCACCCCAACACACACTCTCAGCAGCCTCATTGTGCTTTCTCTTTTCTTAGCTCCTACACTCCTATCTGTCTCCTGCACTTCAAGGATGAAATGTTACCCAGACGCTTGTTAGCCAGCAGAGTAAATGAGAAGTTCTAATCTAGATACCCAGAAAAGAGCTGGTGCCTCCAGCAGCATCAGTGCTGCCAGCAGAAGGTGGCAGGTCCCTTACCACAGTGTTGCCTTTGGTACCTCTTAGCAGCTCCAGCCCAGAGCTGGCCAAAGGAGGAAGGATCGCTCTCTCTTCTTTTCTCAGTCAAACTGCAAAGCTTCCTCCCTGCTGAGCCAGTGGTGAGAAGAGGATCACTGCCAACTCCTCTCTGGGCAGGCTTCAGTCAACCACCTCCAGTAAATAACCCTGCTTGTTTAAACTACTGACCAAAGCCTTTCTAAAGTAGCAGTGCAATGAAGCCACCAAGATCCTGTTGAGCACCGAGGAAGCTTTTGAAAGGCTTTTCCCTTTGTGGGAGGAACTGCTGGATACAGAGCCTGGGCTTCACAATCCATCTGTTCAATTTATAGTGTGTCTCAACAGTACATCTCTGTCAGCTCCATCTCTCCAGCGGAAAGGCATAACCGTGATTTAAGAGCTCAGCCATTTCAAAGGCCAACCAGGCAACTGTGATCTATTCCCACCCCGCAAATGAGGATGTTGCTAAGGCAGTTTCTCAATTTGAGAATCATTTTATCTCTTTTCTTCCCTCTTTTCAGCCCTCTTTGCCAGCTGGCATCCTGTTTTCTACTTTTCCAGCAGGCACCACTTCAGCTCAGCATGATCCCGAGGAGAGGGAGCAGCAGCCTATTTAGAACTTAAAACCCATGGGGATTTACTGGCTGGAGCCCCAGAGAGCAGCCAGGGAAGAGGTAAATGAGGGCACTTGGCCAGATCATCTCTGAAATGCTACTGTTAAAGGAACCTGACATGCATGTGAAGGAAACACCAAATATGCCAAAGGCGGCACATGTAACACGCAGATAATAGCATAAGGCAATGCGATCTATCTCAATACCACTCATAACTGTGGGCAATTCCAGGATTTGCTGTTCGGGTATCCTCTGAATAGGTCACATCCGTAATATAACAAGACTCCCACAAGCTGCAGCAGGAATAAGATTTAGTGTTAACTCCAGCTAAAATGAGAAGTTTCTCTCACGCAAAAAGGAATAAATGCAATCCAAAAAGTGATTAGATAGAGACATTGATAATTTTGCTTCCACATAAAATAATAACAGAAGCGAAATAATCCTGTACATAGAGAAGCTCTGGGTGGTCAGGATTGGTTAGTCATTATTCTCTTGGCATATTCAGTCTGCAGCTGCAT
This sequence comes from Coturnix japonica, assembly GCF_054131305.1. Classification (NCBI taxonomy): domain Eukaryota; kingdom Metazoa; phylum Chordata; class Aves; order Galliformes; family Phasianidae; genus Coturnix; species Coturnix japonica. The sequence goes on from NC_140663.1 coordinate 112,612,668, forward strand.
TTCTGTCTTACAAATCCAATTCAGTCAAGAGAACTGAAACATCATTAGCGAACTCACTGATTTATCCACTGGTGAAGTGCTGATATGGGTGTCTGTTCCTGCCGCTAATAAATTCTTTACATATTAGCAGCACTTGCTGTCTGGGTATCTCACTTTATTCTAATGGATACAGCTTTCTAGCTCTGCTGCTGGGATTTGTATGCTCTGCAACATGGAGCCCCAAGGCTGCAGAACTGGTGGGGAAAGGGAAGGCCACCAGCTCTGAGCTTGGCCCTAGTCAGAACAGAGATATGGACACATGGGCTGCAGGTTTAGCAGCAGCTGGTGCCATGATAACTGCTGCAGTAAGACCATTTTTGTCCATTTCTGCTGCCTCTGTTGCGATAGGACAAGGGGAAATGGCTCCAAACTAAAAGAGGAGAGATTTTGATAGGATATAAGGAAGATTTTTTTTACAGTAAGGGTGGTGAGGCACTGGCACAGGTTGCCCAGAGAGGTGGCCATCCCTGGAGACACTCAAGGTCAGGCTGGATGGGGCTCTGAGCACTCTGAGCTGGGGATATCTCTGTTCATTGCAGGGTTGTTGGACCAGATGTCCTTTAAAGGGTCCTTTCAACTCAAAAGATTCTATGATTCTGTGATTCTAAGCTATTAGCTTTGAGTATGGGAGGCCAGAGCTAATGTCGTAGGCTGATGGTTTAGAAACTTTTCAGTTTAGCCTGAACTGAATTTACAATAATGTGTACAAGAAGGAAGAATCCTAACCCCTGTATGACAGTAGCCCATGTTTAATATAGCTCTAATTAAATGTTTTATTACATTCCTCTCTTGGAGTTGTGTTATTTTTCTTCTCACTGTATGTGATATATAAGATAATAGGAATCAGTTAACAAGGGTCCTGTTATTTTTCAAGTTCTCCCATTGCACTTTCATCCTTGTTGAGCTTTCTTTGAGGGCTTTTGTTCATCTGACCAGAATTGCGTTTTAATTTTACTATTTATTTATTTATTTCTGAATGCCACATTTCTGGCAATTTTAAGGTGTTTAGCTGGCTGTGAAGTCAGAAGGAGGCTAAGTGTTTCCATTATGTCAGCAGACCTGAAACCACACTTTCTTTCTAAAACCACACTTCATGGGTCTGGCATAGAAGGCCGGATTGGATGGGGCCCTAGGCAGCCTGATCTACTAGGTGGCAGGGGAATAGAACTGGATGGGCTTTAAGGTCCCTTCCAACCCAAGCCATTCTATGATTCTATGAGCTTGCATCTCATTCCTGTTTGTTAACAACTGGTGAAGAATCTGCAGAACTGCAGCAGCCCAGGCCATCCATCCCCTGCAGTCCCTTTGCGCTGTGCTGTTGGGCACGCTCAGTCAGTAGTACTGCTACCGTTGGGTTACCAAATCAATCCCATCTTTTCTCCTGCACATTACAAACCACAGCTCTGAGAGCAGCCATTTGCAAGACTTGGGCTGTGCAAAGCAAAAAGAGTAGTATGGAAGTGGGGGAAAACAAAAAATACAAAACAATTACAAAAACCCATTTTGAAATGTATGATAGTGAAAAACTAAAGCTGGGTAGCCCATTATGAGAGAATCTAACTCAGCTTTCTGACACCGGTTAGGTCTACGGCACCACTGATGTTTACAGAGCAGAATTAAAACCTTCTGTTGTAAGTTATGAGCTTTTCCCTACTGACAGAAGTGGGAAAAAAATGAGAAGTAAGATGAAATCAGCTGGCTGTTACTCAACCTTTACTGTCCAACTGGATCCAAGAGAAGCGTTAAAATGAGTCCTGCAATTTTCCTCCCATGCTCTTTGAGTCAGTTTGAGAAGAAAAAGGGGGGGGAAAAAAAGGCACCTGAGAATGTTCTTAAATGCTTCTCTCACTGTAAGTGCCATCAAAGGAGTTTTCTACTTTGGAAAAAGAGAGAGAGCCTTGTCTCACAATGTGCTTTTGCCAGGAGTCCTGTCCTGATTAGGGCTGCCTTAGAGCGATTTCTTGGGTGGGTGCCATGCTGAAGTTGTTGGATGGCAGCCATGTGTTCAACACTCCTGAAGTAAAGTCTATTCCGTTAATTTGCGACTCAACATAAAGCTTAGGTTAAGTCTATTGATACTGCTGGAGGGTGGGGCTGCTGTACATATGTATGCAATTATTTTCAGGATATTGCAATGAGCACATGTATGCTCACACAGAAGTTGCTCTGAAGTTGAATGCTAATGTTGTATGGGTATGCATATTGCCCCCATCTGGTTTTTCCATTTGCAAACTATTCTGCGTTCAGATCTCCCCTCTGGTACTAATCAAAGTGTTGGATAATTCATACATCTGGGTCAGCTCCTCCTAAAGACAGTAGAGCGGCCTCTCCAGCCCATAGGATCCTTTCTTCAACACAACAGTAACGTGGCAAAGCACTCCAATCAATGTTTACACACAAGCCTGTTAGACCAAAGCCGACATCTTTGGCCAAACTCAAGTGCATTTCTGAAGCTAAACGTTTTAAAATGAAGCCTGTGGAAGGATGCCTTTACTGGGATCATTTTACTGTGAGGAGACCAGATTTTTCTCTCCTCCTTTGGAGGAGGGGTTGTCAGGGTTTTCCATCCACGTTTTGCAGATTCATATGAGGAGGATGAAAGCAGGTGGGCTCCACTTCGGAGGAAATTCACACCAGCTTGTGTTTGTTCTGTATAACAGACTTCAGTCTTCAGAGGTCTTTTCACTCACAAGCTTCCCACTCCATGTAATGCTTTACTGAGACCATCCACCCACTTTCAAACCTCACTTCACCTCCTTCATGGCTCCCTACCAGCTACAAAGCACATGAAGGTGAAGGTATAGAAGCAAGCATGTGCATTCAGAATAAGAAATGGTTGATTCTTCTGTTCTCTTTCTGCTGCTCTCTCTAAACTAAGATCTCTCGTAGAGTCACAGAACCATTAAGGTTGGAAAAGCCCTCTAAGATCACCTAGTTCAGTCACCATCCCATCACACCATGACCACTGACCACGTCCCTCAGTGCTACATCCACACGATGCTCAAACATCTCCAGAGACGGTGACTTCACCACCCCCTGGGCAGCCTGTGCCACAGAACACCCATGCACATAAGAGCAAAATACAAAGCAAGTAAGGGCCAGCACACGGAGTCTTCAAGTGAAAGTTGACTCCTGAGTTGCCAGACATCCTGATCAAAGCACTGTCCTTCATTTACAAAACCTTCTATTCATTTTCTTTGCCTTTAAAATCACTATGTGACATTAGCCATTTCACAATCGACTTGGGCTGTATGAAACAGAGAGAAGTCTATCCTTTAACACTAAGGATGTATTTAGCACTCTGTAATTAACACCAAAGTGGTAATCACTAATTTTCAGATAAAATTAACTGCAGTTCATTGGGAAAAATTATGCATTCTATTGAATATATAATTATATCTATTCCAAAGCAATCACTGCCGATACTTACATATTGAGGAACGGTTGCTGAAAATGTGACCTACTTCGTAATAAGAAACAGTTTTGTTTTTGAAGAATATCTATTCCATATGCTATTGTACATGAATGTTAATTTCCAGGGGAAGACATCTACGTGCTGGCTAAACTACTGAACCAATTCTTGCTTTTTCATCTTCCTTTTCCCCTCTTTTTTCCCCAGACTACAAAGGGCCAACATATGAACCATTTTGCTCAGCATTTTGCTATAAGAACTTCCCAAGCAGCTCTGTGTAGTGAGCACTGAGAAGGGGCTTTGGTAGCAGCAGCCAGAGTCTAAAGCAGATCAACTTCACATAAAAGGTACGAATGACACAGGAGAGCGTGAGTCATTCTCCTTAATCTGCACGGAGATGCTGAGTTCAAAGCATGGAAAGGTCACGGCTCCATTGCACGCAGATGACAGTGTGAAGGGATCCAATTGTCGTCTTGTTTCTCTTTAACATCCATGGCTTCTGTAGCACCGCTGTGAGCAGGAGATCACATGGGAGAGAAAGGCCCCAGCAGGCCTTGGCTGAGTGGGGAATCTCAGGAGCTCAGGACAGAGAGGAGTGCCAGACCCATGGAGGAAGGTTACAGAGTACACAGAGAGCTAAAATCAGATGTTAGCACTTCTGCTTCCCTTAGACTCAAAATACAGCGGCGTTAGCATTAAAAGGGAGGCTGGCTCATAAGCCCCTGGTTTTACATGGTTTTAGAGATTTGCAGCGGTTTTGTAAAATCAAGTGCAAGAGAGAATCCCTATATACTCCAACCCCTGGAAATTGGAAATCACTGCTGCCCATTGGCACCACTGGTGCTGTAGTCAGAAGAAATATTCATGAGTAACCACTGAGTCCACTGTTAGCAAACACAGAAATGTTTGCGGTTTGTTACCCAGGCTATGGGAAAGGTTTCAAGCACGCAACATAGGCAATAAATTACATCAATCAATGCAGAATTGCAGCCTTCACCTTCTTTTTACAGACCCAGCTTGCAACAGCACCGCATCCTCAGTGCCCAGAGAGCAGGATCAGCCTGGCTTCCAGCATAACTTCCCACAGAAGAACTGTATGGCCACCAGGGCTTGCTGAGAAGCTGCACACCTCTGCCTGCCTCTCCTCTCCTTTAAGCACTGGGTAGAAGCGTGAGGGTGTGGAGCACAGTCTGTGTGACCTGTAGCTATTTCTGCAGGCATCACAGTTCTGATGTGCTGTCCTGCAGAAGCTCCAGCCAAGTGTTCCTGTGGTCCTGTCTTCCTGGCCTTGCTGAGTGCTGTCCCTTCCTTTAGGTCAAGGAGCTGCAAGCAGGACAAGGGAAGATGGTTCCTTACTAAAAGAGGGAAGATTTAGATAGGACATAAGCTTTTTTACAATAAGGGTTGTAAGGCACTGGAACAAGTTGCCCAGAGAAGTAGTGGATGCTCCATCCTTGACCCTCTAAGGGTCCCTTTTGACTCAAACCATTCTGTGATTTAGTTATTCTGCATACAGGCCTACCTTGGGCACAGCTGTGCAGAATACAATGAAAAGGACATGACAAAGGTGCTTATTCACCAGATCATAGAGTCACTAAGGTCAGACAAGGCAACTAAGGTCATCTAGTCCAACCACCAACCCATCACACCATGCTCACTAACCATGTCCCTCAGTGCCACATCCACATGTTTCTTGAACACCTCCAGGTACGGTGCCTCCACCACCTCCATGGTCAGCCTGTGCTACTGCAACACCGCTCTTTATAAGAAGAAATGTCTCCTAATATCCAACCTGAACCTCCCCTGAATGTAATGGTGGAATGTGGTGGAAGCCAAACCCAGAACACCAGCACGACTGGGAGGAGCTCTGACTTTGCTGCTCTGCCACACACCTGTTGGCATGGGGCAGAGCTGAGCGACGCGACTTCTACCTCCATCGCATCTGACCGTGGAATGGTTTCATGCACCCACAGCCACCTCCAACCCACCCCGTTGGTTCTTAAGGCTGTCGTCTCACTTCCCAGAGAGAGGAACTAAGACCCCATTCGTGCGGTACTATCAGCACTGCCCGGCGCTGTCGCGGGGCGGCGCTCCGCCTCCCTGCCCCGGGCCGAGCCGCTACGAGCCGGGCCGGGCCCCCGGGCGGTGCAGGCGGGGCCGTCTCCGCCCCTCCGGCCGTGCAGCAGCCGCCCGAGGCGAGCGAAGCCCGGCAGTGTGTGAGCTGCGGCCGCTGCTCTCCACCTCGCCTGCCTCCCGGTCCAGCCCGGCTCAGCCCAGCCCGGCACGGCGAACCTCCGCCTGTTCCCCTCAGCGCCCCGCACGGCTCGGGAGACCGGAGCCAGCCATGGGTAAGCGAACCGGGCTGGAGGAGGGGGCAGGTGAGGGGGGTCCTGGGAAGCGGTGCCGTCCCCGGCTCAACCCCGCGTGGAGGGTCGGGCGGGGGGTTCGGAGGCTTCTTCGTGCAGGAGGGAGGGAGACGTCCCTGCTCTCCCTCAGAGCGGCAATGAATCGGAGCGCAGGGAAGTTGTGCGGGCACGGTGCGCAGCGCTCAGCTCGTCTCTGTGTAACAGCTCTGCCTCCGGCTTTTAATTAAGAGAGAAGGAATAAAAGAGAATTTAATTGCCCAGCCGAGGGAAGCTGACAGAATTCCTACGGTTGCTACTTAGTTAAATTAATTCGCATCACCTCATTCTGTATTTTCTAACTGCTTATTAACCGGTTTCGGCTCTGGTTCCTGCGGCACTGTGAGCCCCCCCCCCCCCCCGTTACTGAGCTCTGCCGAAGTTTCCTACACCCTTTAGATGTTTGTGTTACAGCACTGATTCTTCCCGCTGCTCAGCGGAGATACAGCGAGCGGCTGAATTATCTGTATGCACTGACAAGAGTGGGTTTGGTGCATCCATTCCCGTAGTCACTTCATAGCCCGTTTCCACCGTATGAACTTCTGAAATGGATATTAAATGAAGCTGTGAAGTTACAGCCACTCCCGCATCTGTTGCCCTTCTCTTAACGTAGGTTCTTGCTTTGCTGCTGTGGATTGATATCGGAGGGATCTCAGGATGGGGATGGGAGGGGAGGAGAGGGGGAGAAAAGTTTTGCAATGTGTTGTTAAGGGAAGAGGAGCCTTCACTGGATCACAGCATCTTCTTTGAGTTGTGAGAGTACGTATTTTGTTAGGCAGCTTTGTCTGTGCAGCTTACAGCCCGCGAATGGCTCAGGGTTCAAAACCAAAAAGCTGGTCTTCAAGGTGGCTCATCTTGAAGAAGCCAACCTGTATTATCATGCTGACATCTCAAAAGTACCCCAACACAGCCTCACAAGTCATGCAGGCAATGTACAGGTTGTGCCTCAATGGGTGTGTTGTCCTTCAGAGAGCAGCTGAGAAAAAAGGACTGGAAAGAAGGAAGCACATATTGAACCCTTTGCTGGTGATGGTGGCCCAGAGTCCTGTGCCTGCCCGCTTCTTGGCTTAGCAGCATTGAGCCCATGGGTGGCTGTGCTGTGACCCACTGGGTGCGGGGACATCTTCAGATGGGATGCTGCAAACAGAGCTTGCAGCAATGTAGCCTTTGTAGCAGTGAACTGGTCCACAGTGAATGCAGTGCCTTGTTGGGGTGTTGTGTAACAGCCTCACCATGGCTGGGACTGTGGGACCAGAGCTGGTGTGCGGCTTCCTGACCCAATCACGAGGATGTGTTTGGCTGTTCCTAATTAGGACCCTTTGAATTGTCCTTACTTGTGCAAAACTTTTGTGTTAGGCTGGCCTGCCATGACTGATTTCTTTTCCTTTTTGGAGTTCCTACCATGGAATGCATTGAGCAATTGGCTCACTCTGCACTTTGGAAAGTTAGGCTTGTTGTAGTTACCGACGTTTATGGTTCACATTGACTCTGAGTTGACTAATGACAACTCACTGAGGTTGTCATTACTAACCACCATGGTGGGGTCCCAGGGCTCCAGCAGCGTGGAATGATGCTCCCCTATCCCAGCAATGGCCCGTGCCCCATCTGGACCATCCCTGTCAATAAGCACCTTACATGCTCTTTGCACCTCACCTTGCTGTGAAGTGTCTTCACAGGAGGTTTGATATTCCGCAAGCTTAGGCTTTCTTATTATAAACAGCTGGGGACAAATCCTGAGAGAAAATCAGCCCTCGTGCTTTCTGTCAGCTATTTACTTTGTCCAGGCAGGAGCCAAAGTTTTCTGTGTGTCCTGGTAATAATAAAATCTGATTAGTATCGGTCATTAAGGGTGGCTAGATTTCAATTTCAAGTCTTGTAGTCCATATTCTATTAAATCTTGCACCTCTTAAATATATTTCACTGGAGAAGTGTAAAATTTTATACTGCCATCCTTTCCCTCTCTCTATGAGACCCATTTAAGGTTACTGACAAGTGCTTAAATTTGCTTTCTCGATGTAAACTTTCCTGTCTGAGGAGGAGATGGAGAAGAAAACATTGTGCGTTTAAGCTGTTTCCCAGTGTCCTAAACAGTTTGAGGTTTCACCCTGTTTACAGGTTCTCCCTTACTCTCTTTCTATGTGCATGGTTCAGTGATACAGGACCTCTGCTGTCCCCTCTGTGAACGGTGATACACAAGATGGATCAGGAAACATTTCATTTCAAAGATACACTCCTGGTTAAGGATTTCACCCCCTGGAGAGCTGAGCAGTGGGAGTGCTTTGATTATCCATTGCCTTCAGTGGACCTCTAGACCTTCTTCAACCAGGCGAAACCTATGTGTCACATGCAGTGTTTAAAGCACTTAAAGCACTGCATTATTTCTCTCCAGCCAGTTATCTTTTCTCAGGTTGACTCCTGTGCTCTTCTGCCAGTAGTTGTGGTGTTGCAAGCATCGTTGTTTTTTTATATGGAATAATAGGTCACAGCTGAGCCTGCTGCACTTTGTGCCGATCCAGAAGCTGGCAGTGGGAAGACTGCAATGTAAATATCCAGAGAGGGTGAAGGATGACCCAAAGAGCCATGCCACTCCACTCTGGTGGCATCATCCTGGTTATAGGCAACACAGTGTGGCCTGGAGGGAGCTGACTCCAAGTGACAGTGCCTGGGATGGATCCCAGTCTCCTGTACCTCTCCTTGCCTTTCTTCTGCAATTAGATGTGAAGCTGTGGTGGGGTGGCCTTGGCTAAGCTGTGCCCTTCAGCATATCCCATTACCATCCCATGTAAGCACAGCAAAAATCAGTGGGTACGAGGGGAGGTTGACTGCTCATTGTAACAGATCGCATCGTGCACGCTGCTTAGCGCTCACTGCTCTGCTGCTTTCTATTGCCATGCTGTTTTAGTGCTTTGGCAGTCTCCTCCGCAATTACTTGTCTCTTGGGTTTTAGACTCAAAAGGTTGCACTAGAATTGTGGCTTGGGAAACATTTACAAGCTGTGCAGAGAACTTTGAGAATTCCAGATCTTTTGTTCTCCTTTATTTATTTATATGTGTGTGTGTTTTTTGAGCTATTTGTCTAGCAGCGATTTCAAAATGTGAATGGAGCTTATGTTTCATTAATAGAAAGATGTGCTTGAATCGGAGCCACTGAGTGATGCAGATTCGCTGTGCGCCATTTGTGTGTGTTTGTTTTTCTCTTTGATCCTTGAATGCAAGTGGTGCTTGGAAATTTTGAGAGCATAGAAAAGTCATTGCCTTTCTGCTGCTAGTTTGGGCGCTGCTGGTTAGGGAGCACACCTGATGTTAAGAGTACCACTGGAATGGTGTCCAGAGAGATCTGTGAAACAGAGTAAATGGTGGGAGTGCGGCCAGAGGAGGATTATGTTTTGAGTAGCATGCTGGTATTGTTAATATTGGAAACATACATTTGAGCTTATCAGTGTTTGCTGGGCTGGAGCTGTGGAGCCCACTGCTGATGGGCTAATCAAGGAAGAATCTGCTTTCCTCATCCTGCCAGCAAGTGGGAGCTAACTGGAGCTCTCTGATATATTTCTCACTCTACCTTGTAATGTACGTTTTTGTCAGCTTGCAAACTAGAAAATTCGTTGAGGTTTCTAATCCTAAGATACAGGGAGTGTGCACAAGATAAACTGCAGTGCAAGTGGGAACAAAGCTCCCAAGGGAGGCCTGGTGGTCTTGAAATTTGGCTTCTTTTCAAGAGAGATTTTGCACTGAGATTTTAAATTCTCTAGGTTTATGCGTGTTCTGCTTTCTGGTGCACCACAATTGTTTCTTCGGTGGACTAAAAGCTTGATGTGAGCCTGGAGTGTGTGCTTCAGGACTGGGAGGCCAAGTGCGTCCTGGGTTCCATCATAAGAAGGGTGGCAGCTGGGAGAGGGAGGGAATTGTTCCCCTTTGCTCTGCCTTTGTGAGGCCTCACCTGAAGTACCGTGTCCAGGCCTGGGGTCTCCAGCACCAGAAGGATGCAGGGTTTTGGAGTGAGTCCAGAGGAGGCCATGAAGATGATCAGAGGGCTGGAGCACCTCTCCTGTGAAGAAAGGTTGAGGGAACTGGGCTTGTTGAGCCTGGAGAAGAGAAGGCTTGGGGGAGACCTCATTGTGGCCTTCCAGTGCTTGAAGAGGGCTCATAAGCAGGAGGGAGACTGACTTTTTACACAGGCAGGTAGTGATAGGGTGAGGGGAAATGACTTTAAACTGAAAGAGGGGAGATTTTGGTTAGATGTTAAGAGGAAATCATTGACTCAGAGGGTGGTAAGAGCTGTGGTACCCCATCCCTGGAGGAGCTCAGAGCCAGGGTGGATGGGGCTCTGGACAGACTGAGCTGGTGTGGGGCAGCCCTGCCCATAGGAGGGGCTGGGGCTGGGTGGGTTTCAAAGTCACTTCCAACACAGAGATTCAGCAATTCTATGATTTTGCAGCTGAGGATTGTGCTTTGTTCAAGTTAAGATGCCTTTTTACAGCTGTTTAAATCCTAGGTTCTAGCAGCTTCACTTGGGATCTGTTATAGGAAAGTCCTGATCACATCATGCCTACAAATACCATGCAAGTATGAACTAGAACAACGGCCTGGATCTTCAGTGCTTTATATTAAAAGGCCATGTGTTGTTGGTTTTTTTTTTTTGTTTTTTTTGTTTTGTTTTTTTTTCTTTCTTTTTTTCTTTTTAAGTAGTTTCCAGAGACTTCAGTTGATTGCTATTTACATGTAGACCAATGCTTATATTGCCCAAACTGTGTTGACGTAAATGTCACACTCTTTCCCAAACTAAAGTGTAAGAAGTGTTGCTGTATTTGCTAGTAACACAGCTGAAAATAAGTTTGCCACATAGAACTTCCCTTGTGGGAAATCAAACAGTTTTCTTGAGCTGCTTAGGCATGCGTTACAGAAAGAAGCCAAAACTTTGGGAGTAAGAGCTGACTAGTGGGAGTACACGAAGCCGAGAACTCATGGTGCAGACGCAGGGAGTTGCTCCAACACATCTGTCAAGAGCCCACGATTTGCAAGGTGGCCCAAATAACAACACTTCCTACAACATCTGCTCCGGCTTTGTGACGGGGGCTGGTGCAAAAGCCAGGACTCTGCAAATCTCTGAGATATTTCTCATACCACACCAGGGGAATATAACAAAACCCATTGCATAATCTGTTATTGCCTGCTCCCCAGCCAATGAAGTTACTAGGTGCTAAAGCTGATAAATGTTCCATTAAACCAGAATTTGATGTAAGCAAGTACAATGAGAGGGCTTTGCTATACTTGACTGATTTGGCCAGGGCTACCCATTCGAGACTGAAATTAAAATGGCAATTTCTCATGCACGGTAATTGTATGATGAAAATCCCACGTTTCAGCTAGCGTCTAGAAACCTTAATGACTTGGCATGAAAAATAGCCGGGTAAGTAATTTTGTTTCTACAGCCTGTTATTTTTAGTTCCCCCCTTAAATTATTTTTGAACATTTTGAAAAAATACCTGTTTTTCTCCTCAAACTTGAGCTATAGAATGCCTATAATAGATATTTTGTCTTTATCTTCCTCCTCAAATTCTGCTACGTGTTTTTCCTGGTGCTATCTACCGCTAATATGCTTGCAGCACTCCATTTGAGAAGTCATGGTAATCTACCACATATTGGATTCCTCTTATTCCTCTAAGAAAGGCAGAAGAGAATCAGGAAGCAGAAAAGTCACTTGAAAGCGCTAATAATTTAGAGCAGCCTTGACAGACTGAAGGTAACTATTTGAGTGAGGAGTGGGTGGGAAGTAAAAGAAAGCATGAATGAGGTAGCAACTTGATTCATCAAGACTGGAATTACTTCAGCTTCAAATAGTCTGTAGATTTCATTAAAATTTATATATATATATATATATTTTTTTATTTATTTATTTTTTTATTTTTTTATTTTTTTTCTTGTGAAACTTTATTTCTGGATTTTCTGGGGCTTCCCATGGCAGTTGTCTTGCGAACAGTCACATGTGTTCCCTGTTACAGTCAGCTCCCTGGCTTGGTTTAGGCTGTTTCTCACAGAGGAGGAAGCATTGGACCTCACGGCCAAGTCTTGTTCTTCCCTTCTGATTTGCTTCTCTTCTGAGATTTGCATGCAGGGTGCACATCTGTGGGTAAGCTGTTCTCAGCCCCTATTATCCCTTCTTTTTTATAGGTACTCTTAAATGCTCCTTTCCCAGAGACCAGTGTTTTTCTTTGTTTCTCCTTCTGGCTCATACCGATCCCTTAGTTGCAGTGTGAGTAAGCGTACTCCCCTGTGTAGTAATTCCATGGTTTTGTTTTCCTTGTTGTTTTTCCTCGCATGGTGGCAGATTTTATCTGTTCTGTCTCCTCCTGCCTTTTTGTGTCGACACTCGATCCTCCATTGAATGCTCTCTCAGCGGACTGATGGCCAAAGCACTCGCTGTGTCCGCAGGCGCGTGACATGAGCAGTAGGTGAGAGCTGCTGTGGCGCAGGCAGGCGATGCGCTTGGCACGTGCAGACGTGCTTTCTGTGGATGACATCTCTCTGTGATAGCTGCTAGCTGTCATCTGCTTCAAAGCATGCGCTGTACCCCTGTTGGAGAAAGAAAACAGTGGGAAGGTTGGGAGAAACAGTTGTAAAATAAACAGAATGTCAGAAGATGCTCTCTTAAATCAAAATGAAGGGGTTTCCTGGAGGGCCATTGAGGGCCTGTGTTTCTCTCGCCACAGTAACTGGAGGGCATGGTACACATGGAATATTAAGTGTGTTTGCGAAGCTAATGGGAATGCTCCAGCTGTTGTTAAAGCCTAGTGTATAAATATGTTAATTACCGTATGCTGAATCTTTTCTGTTGTTATAAGAGCATACAAAGAAAAGAAACAAGGAATGTACTACTGTACTCAGCTCTGTCTTTCTTTCTCTGATGAAATGCTTCTGGTTGACATAATTTCTTTTTTCCTTTTTTTTGATATTCTATTAGTTGATCTCAGGTAATATTGCTGTTTCTCGCATATAGAAGGACCCTCCACATTAATGGTAGTGAACTTCCTGAAGTCTGCCTCACTCCTTAGAAAGAATTCTGTTCAAATGAATTTCAGAATTGGGAATATTCCTTCTTTTTCAACATGGTTGAAAACAGGGGAGTTGGACTAGGTCCCTTCCAACTCAAAAAATTCTATGACTCCATGATTTCACAGTTTGACTGAGGGATGGGAATGGAAACAAACCCTGGGTTTCTGTTTTTAAAAGAAACAAACAACAACCAAATCAGTAGTAATAATTAAAAAGACCACCCAGCAGCTGCTTGGAAACGTAGTATCTCTGCTGCTTTTTGCTCTGGTGTGCTAAATAAGTCCCTGTGCAGAACTCCCCCCCAAGGAGAAAGGACATGCAGACAGAGATAAGTTGTTAGCAGCCACCATGTGAAATCCTGAAGTGTTCCTCCCTCTGGTATAATGCAGGTTTGGAAATTCAGAAAACACCATCAATGCCTGTATAAGTTCTCATCTACTCGTGAAAATATTTGATCCTTAACTGTTTGTTTTTTTAGGGAAGAGGATGCAAGGGTAGTAGGAGGAAAACACGCCTTTTTGCTTTCATCAGGAAAAGTGTGACTGCTGTGCCCACTTTCCACATGGTCAGTAGTCTGCCTCCTTCTGTATGTGTGAAACATCCCTTCTGTTAGGGCACATACCTTGTAAATGAAGTCTTTTCTGTTGCCTTGCTCAGAAAATATGTCTGGCTTTTCACTGCATATGTTTCATTGCTCCAGCACTTGTGCTTAGCATTCACATCAGACTGTTATGTCTTTATGGAGAGTTTTCTTCTCAGTCAAGTTTCAGCAGACAAAAATGATTGCCTTTATTTTCCACGTTGGTAGTATTTTCTTGGCATCGGGATAACTTTCTGACATCATAGCAGTATCCCAAATCTGAGTTAATCCTAACTTCTACATGGAGTCTGAAGACGTGCAGGATTTGGCTCATGGGCTCTCACATGACTTCTGTAGTCACAAGTGAACTTCCATCAGAGTCCTTCCTTTTCTGGTGGAAGCCAAAGCTGTGATGCTTGTAGCCATCAGGCAGGACAGCTGCTGTGTACCTGTGTCTGTCCTGCAGAGGACAGCTGGGGGGAGCACCCCACTGAAAGCAGCCCGTATTCCAGGGCATGCAGGACATACTGTGCTGGTGCTTCCTGCCAGGGGATGCTGGTAATTAATTTTAAATCCTTCCCCTAGGTCATCAAGGCTTTTAAGGAGATTTTGCTCTTATTATCTTCAAAACCTCCTTTCTTCCTAGACCATGACCTGCCAAGACAGCTGTGTTTCTTTTAAGCACTGAAGTGAATGATATACAAAACATGAAGGATGAGAAGAGAGCAGGATTACAGCCATCTTTAGCCATGTACACCCTGCTGACATCTCTGATGTGTGTGACCAAGGGCTCTTGGGGTTCAACAACATATAAAGCTTATTGAGCATCTGAGGTTTGGAGGATGGTCCTTCTATATATCCCTTCTGGACTGAGTGTGAAATAAGGCTAGATTTTCTTCTAGTGTCTGCATTATGACTACTATTGCCCAGATGCAATGAAAGGAACTCTTTTTTTTGCCAAACAGTAACATGAGATAAAGCGATCTTCCTTGAGATTGAGATCCTGACGTGCCCTACACTTATAATAAGCCCCATAAGGAGGTGGCTTTGCATTGAAGTCAGACACAACAACTATATACCCAGTGGGGCAAGAGTTACTCACTGTGGGATGTCAGGTGGTGTGTTGCTGCATAGCTTCTTTTCTCTTATGGTTGATACAACAATGCTGAACTTCCCTCTGTTCAAGGGGAGGTTTTATCACTGCCCTATCTCTCCCTCAAAGCTGTGGCGACCTTCAATGTGAGATGAGGACTGCAGAACCTAGAGATGATTTAAGTAAACGTGTGGCACTACATACTAATTAATTCAGGTCATGATGCTCACAGAATCAGCACAGCAGCTTCCTGCCTCCTAAGTGATTGCTGCGTTTCTGCTGTGAACCCCTTTGGCTTGTGCCCAGAAAGAGCTGTACAGTAATTAAAATTAACCTGAACGGATTTAGAAGAGCCTGGTTTGAATTAGGGCATGGTTATTGACTCTAGCAGTATTTTACTTGGTGAAATCTTTCCCTTCCCTTCAGTATTATCCCCTAGGTAGAACCTGTTAGCACCTGACTGAGGTCATTCATCTCTGTAGAGACAGGAGGGGTTTGGCAAACCTGTACCGTGCACCTTGGTGAGATGCTGTCAGGGCAGTGGTACAAGCTGCTGGGCTCAATGGTGGCATCAATGTCCATCATGCTGAAGCTGTAGAGTGTGTTTTCCAAAGCATTCTTCAGGCAGGACCCACTGAAAGCTGCTGAAGTGGTTTTTGAAATTCATCTCCAAGATAGTGGCCTGGCTACCCCAATGGCCCTGCCTTGTGTTGTGCCCTCCATAGGTGTGCCATCTGCTGTTGGATCAGATTGTCTTCTTTTTCCCCCGCTGTTTTTACAGTGGTTAAGGAGTTGATGTCAGAAGAACAAAAAATAGCAGGAATCTTTTTTTGTTGTTTTCATTAATCCAGACAAGCAAAATACTTATATTAGAAATGTCTTTCTCTTCTAAGAAATTGAAACCATCCTTCATTGAAAAAGCAGCTTTGAAATATGCATTGTAACATGACTTATTTCTTTTCCTCTGAGAGAGCTGTCTCTGTAGTGAAATGAAAACAGTCCTTAGTTTCAAGACTCGTGTTGGATATTCCCCCATTTTGGAAGCTATTGGAAGTGAAAGCAAATGTGTGAGCTGTACATAGATGGTGTGGTTTAGACCAAGCTGTTTTTGTTGCTTTTTGCTGTTGTTTGGTTTGGTTGTTTTGTTTTGTGGGTTTTTGTTGTTGGTTTTTTCTTGTCTGTTTCTAACTTACTGTGGAAAGCAACAGAAATTAGAGGTCACAGGGTGTAATTTTCTTCAGTCCTGTGAAATGATGGAGTGTTGATAACCTCTCAGCATGCCTGTCTTATTTCCCTTTTCAAGAGTAGGTTTTTGGAAGATACCGTTAACCTCTACTACCCAAGAGCTGTTTCACAATCTTTAGAGAGGGTCTCCCCTCTTGTCTCCTTGCTTTCTATGCTGGATGCTGATTAGCATCCTTCCGGAGGGCTGTGGGTGTATTGTTCTTAGGCACCACAAAATCTTCAGTGTCTCTTGTAGCTCCTATCCAGCCATTGTCTGTTGTAGTCCTTGAATGCTCAGAAAGTCACAAGACCTTCTATTATTTTGGAGGCTTTTGTTTACTGTTTGGTTTCTGACCACTTAGTGGCTGGTACTTATTTGAAGTTTTCCATCTTCTGCGTGTGTGGTGTTTTTTTTTTTTGTTATTGTTGTTTTGATCTTGAAAAGTTGCAATTTCTCCTTCTTACTTTAGGTCTTCAGGCCGACGTCAGGCCTCAGTGACAGCACGGTAAGAGGCAAGGCGTAACTCTTTTCCTAGGTGATACTGGCACCTTTGCTTTTGCTTTGGAAAGAATACTAACTGTTCCAAATCATCTGCCTCTGCTTTTTACAATTTTATCTTTGGTATTGGGTTTGCTGTCGCAAGTCCATAGGAAAGCACAAAATCTGCTCAGACTTCAAGCGCATGTGAAATATTAGTGTTGTAGGGGAGCGCATCTGAAGCAAACCTCTTGGGAAGAAATGGGGATCATCTTTTTGGAAGGAGATGCTTTCTTGGACAGACAGAGTATCTGGAAGAAAAGTGTTTTCTCCCAACATCACAGAGATTCAGCATTTTTTTGCATTTTTTTTCCAAATACCCTGTGCTTCTTCCCTGCCTTTTCCCTTTAGAGAAATGAGAAATTGCTATAAAATAATTGCTGGCGTTTGAGCAATGCAATAGGTCTGTCCGATACTTCCACGCATTCCCTGTACAGTCACTAAAGAGGCTCCATTAGTTGCAACATCCGTGTTACAAACGTTTAATCTAAAACCAATAAATTTGAGGGTGGGGAAAGCAGGGCGTTTCACAATAACGTTGTTAAGGAAATCCTTGTAAAACTGACGTAAGCGTCATATATTTCTGCTTTGCAAGCTCTGCATTTTTCAGTCAGACTTTGCCATAGCAGAGTCGTTAGGAAGCAGTGGTTAGTGGGTCAGATAGGCCCAAGGGGCTGAACTGGGTCCTGTTCAGCCAAAAGTTAGCGCTTGTTAATCAACGCTGTGCTCTGCATACAAGCACTGTTTTCCTTCCTCAAAGCCATAACAACGTGGCTTGACATAGTGATGTGATTTAGCTGTGTGGTGGTGATAGATTGATGGTTGAGCTAGATGATCCTAGTGGTCTTTCAAAACTTAATGATTCTATGAAGTAAAAATGTGTGTTTGACTGGACCATGCATGGCATGAACCGCATGGGGATCTCTGCCCTCACCACCCACCACCAAGGCCTGCTCCCAGCAGCTCCCATGCAGGCCTACCCTCTCCCTTTGGAAGAAGCAGAGAGTTTCCTTTCCTGTCTCCTGCAGTCTTTTTAAGACAAGGTATAAGGCCCCAGAAAAGCCCTGTGCCTAAAATTAGACATGCAGTTAATTTACAGTGCTGGGAAATAATTGCATAGATCTTTTTTCCTCCGTACAGCTTCTGTAGGTGTTATACTCCTCGGCATTAAGGAATTGTCTTTTCAAATCTTACTGCTGCCACCTGCTCAGCCCCTAGCAAATGTAATTAACGTGATGGCAGAAATGCTGGAGGCTGCGGATTCTCAACACTAAATGGCTTACATACTGTCTACTGTAGGCAGTATGTGTTAATTGGGCTATTCTGATATGTTTCAATTTGCCTTGATATAGGTCTGTCTTTTTTTTTTTTTCTTTTTTTTCTTTTTTTTTTTTTTTTTCTTTTGACAATAAGCTCCATGCAGCAAATTTCATTTAAGAAAAAAAAAGAAAAAGTCCATTTCAGTAAAAGAGCCTCAGTGGACATCAGATACAGGCATCTTTAATTTGAAGATGATTCAGCTGAACCTCTTCCAATTAACACGAGGAGTTTATTCAACTTTTTATCTGAAGCAGGCCGAGTCAGTGGTGTATTTCAAGCTAGAAAGTAACCATTTACTAGATATTTATTGACGACTGCCCTAAAGAAGCCTAAGATTAAAAAAAAAAAAGGCAATTATCTTTTTTTTAAGCTCTGAAGCAGTTTAGTGCAGGCACTGTCTTCCATTAGAAACAGGAGGACCCAGAGGCAGGTGATATTGCCTCAGTGTTTCAGTAGGAGAGTTAACTTGGTTTTGTTTTGTTTTATGTGAAGAGCTTAAAAAATCAAAGCATTAATTGTTTCTAGAAGAGTTGACTTCTTCAAAGTGTTCCTTCGGTGGGTAATGCTCTCCTGAAATTTCCAAATACAAGTACTTGTAAAAATAATGGGGATAGCTGTGGAGAAGGCTCTGAACATCTCAAACTGATTGTGTTCCATGCTGACCTCTTCCTTCCCCAATTACACGGCAAGCTGCAGGGAGAGAGTGCAAATGGAAGTGTAAAGTGCCTATATGAAAAAGTGGGCTAAAATGTGAAACCAAATGCTTTTTTATTTCAATAATTAATTCTCACAATGTGTCTTGGTTTGCAGTTGTTTGTTTTTTTGTTGTTTTTTTTTTTTTGGGGGGGGGGGAGGGGGTGGCACAGGCTTGCTGATAGAAAGTTTTATTCCAATTCAGAAATCACAGAATCATAGAATTACTCAGGTTGGAAAAGACCTTGAAGATCATCAAGTCCAACCGCAGCCTAACCATAGAACCTAACTCTAACCACCCTCTGCTAAATCATATCCCTGAGCACCACATCCAAACTGCTTTTAAACACAACCAGGGATGGTGATTCAACCACCTCCTTGGGGAGCCTATTCCAGTACTTAACTACCCTTTCTGTAAAGAGATGCTTCCTAATATCCAACCTAAACTTGCCCTGGCGCAACTTGAGGCCATGAGTAGTAATGTAAATATAGTAATATGTGAGTTTGTCCCCAGACACCCTAAGAAGGAGCTTTCTGTACTACTTGATTGTAGCACATGCAGTAGTCTGACCCCATAGGAGACTGGGGTCTGTATGTGCGTGCTTGTGTTAAAAAGAAACACAGGAAAATAACCATGCGTGGTATGTAGGATTTTATTGATACGGTACTTTGCAGCAATGTTGCTATTACCATTTCAAATGCTTGTTTTAACAAATAGGAAAAATCATGTGTCAGAATGAAGGAAAATGGTTTGAAATGGTTCATAAAGCATGGCTTGCAGTATTTTCAGTTTGGCTGTGACAATCCATTAAAGACCAAGTGAAATATTTCCTTAGCTTTATCTTTCAGGTAAGCAACTACAGAAATACATACTACTATAATCAAAAGTTTCTGTACGTTATCAAATAGGAACGTCTACAAATTATATTTCATGCTACAAACACTCTTGGAAATTGTGATTGAAGATCATTCCCGTGGCAGGAGATAGCTCTCATGGAAATGATATAACATAGATACAAACAGTTAAGCTTATGTGTAGAAATGATACATGAAAGCGTGATGACTGGCTTCTAATGGTTTGAGCTAGGAAGCTAACGTGCATAGAAGCTTTAAGCTGGAACTTTTTTTCTTTCCAGGGTAACATTAAACTTTCTTTTTGTTGGTTTTGTTACCACTGTTTTCCATTTAGCAATCAAATTCACTCTAGTAAGTAAAGGTTTGTTCTGTGATATAAATGGTGTTATTCCATAGTTGCAAGTATGATTGCAAGTATATATAGTTTCATGGTTGCAAAATACATTAAACTTGCTTATACTTAATTGAAACCAGTGCTTCTCCCAGATGATGGGTTGTTCTGAGGTGATAAATTGATTCCCGGGACTGCAGGGGAATATGGAGGCGGTGCTTTTCTGAGTTGCATTTTTCAGTCTTCCATGAAAATCCAAAGAAAACCCCAAACGCTTGTTAATTTTTCAGAAATGAAGTGCTAACAAGTGCTTTTACTGCAGCCTTCTGAGGTGATTTGTCTTAGTAGGAAGCTCCCCTTACACGTGCACTTAGCAGTATGAAGTCATGCTTTTATACGTAATTTCAGAATGGTGTCATACTGTGAATAAGGTTTCATCTCTAAAATGCTGAGCCTCCTGGTAGGTTCAGGTGAACATAAGCCTACATTTAACAGCTAGGTGGCAGAAACTGTGCCTTTTAAAAGCAAAGCGATGCTGTAAACACAGCAGTGTTGCTTTACGGTGACTGCCAGGTTTCTTTAAAAGAAAGATTTTTATCTTTAATATGAAACATATCCTTTGAGAAAAGTAGGCAACTTTCTTTTGCCCCATCCCTGGAGGCATTCAGAGCCAGGCTGGATGTGGCTCTGGGCAGCCTGGTTTGGTGGTTGTTGACCCTGCACATAGCAGGGGGTTGAAACTGGATGATCTTTGAGGTCCTTTTCAACCCAGGCCATTCTGTGATTCTTCTGTTTTCTTGGAGACATACTTTTGCTGAGTACCTAAGCGGTCAGAAATATTCTTCTGCTGCATGCCTGTCCTCTA
Source organism: Coturnix japonica (assembly GCF_054131305.1). NCBI lineage: Eukaryota > Metazoa > Chordata > Aves > Galliformes > Phasianidae > Coturnix > Coturnix japonica. Next base: position 112,633,072 of record NC_140663.1, read on the forward strand.
AAAATGTATAAATATACATATATATTTTTGTAAAATATAAACATTATATCTGGCTGATCCCACTTTGTGCTTAGGATATGAAAAGCTGGAAGCAGAGACCTGTTGACGGGTTTGCATCACTATGATCCATCACTAGAGCTGGCAACTACTGGACCTGCACATTAAGGCAGTTAGGGTGATAACCGTTGCTTCCTTGTGAAAGTAAGGGGCTCATGGTGTGTGCTTCAATCACTGACATAATGATGATGCAAAGAAATTCACATGCTCTGATTAAAGGAAGTGTTAGAAAACAGCAAAAACAGTTTATGGGAAATGGTTGCTCACTCATGCTGAGTGTTTCTTCTGTGTAACAAACTGGGTCAGAAGCTCATGAAAGGCCTCACTCTGCTCAGCCTCCCGTCATTGCAGCAGATTCTTTAGTCTGAGTGAGCAATCTGCAAGCAACTCGCGCTGTGTCAGCGACATAAAAAATACTTCTGAATGTACCATCTTATCAAAGTTACACAACATAATTTGTTTTAAGAGGAGTGCAGTAGGGTTAGTGAAGAAGGAGTGGGTTGTTTTGTGTGGTAGGTTGGGAAAGAAATGCTTTGTTGCAAAATTGTTTTAAAAAGTGCTTGAGAAGGTAGAACTTAATGTCCCTTCCTAGATGAAAGGAGGTTGGGGGGGAAATAACCAACTATACACAACAGCTCTCTTAACACTTGAATTACCAAAAAATTACCCTGGTGACCAGCTCTGTGGGAATTTGGAACATTTATTGAAATGTTTAAACTTAATTATATATAAGACTGAATAGGACAGTGGAATTTATTAGTCAGAAGACAACACATAAGATTTCCTAGCAGCTAAAATTATGAAGAGCAAGGTGTCCTAAAACGCAATGGAGGAGGTTAAGTGGATCTTGCAAGTACTGATTGTTGAACAGAAATCATGTATAGCAGTTGAAGAGTTCGAAGGGTTACTGTACAACCCCTCTCAGTTAGTCTTGCTTTTTAATACAAATTGTGTGTATTTTAGCCAGAGGTAACATTGTGCTTTTGACCACAGAAAGTGCAGTCTAATGAAAACGTTGTTGAGAATTTCCCAAGTGCATTTTTACAGGATCGAGCATATTGAGTTGGCAGAATACGAAGCAATTCATTAAGGCAGTATGTCGTAGCGGCAAATGTCCTGTGATTTACATAAACTTTTAATCATATCTGTACCTGTTTTTTGATTTTGTGGCTTTGAGCAAATGTGTTGAATTCTTCTGGCTCACTTCTGTTTCATTTGCTTATGTGTTTAGAATACTTTGAGGGTCTGAATTATCTTAGGATGCTGTGGGGCCTGAATGGAAGGTGACGCTGAAGAGGTTTCTCTGTGGAAAAAATACTACTTAGGTTTGCAGGTTTAATTTGTGCTTGTTCTTAGTATTCTCAGTTACTGTGTGTATCCAAACGCTCACAAAACATAGTGCCTGAAAAGGCTCATAAATCCTATCCCTTTAGCATCTCCTGTTGCAACCATAAAGCTGAAAGTTGGAAGAGGAAGCAGGCTGTGGCTGAGGAAGGAGATTGGCACGTTATCTCTTGTCTGTCTGTCTTTCTGTGTAAGTTTGTCTAAATAATAAGCTTGAAAGTTTTTTCATCATTTAAAAAAAGAAAAAAAAAAAAAAAAGAAACAAAGAAAGAATAAGAAGGCACACCACAAAAACAAACCCTTGGAATAGGGGGAAAGCTAACAAAACCCAAACTCCTGTTAATGTTTCAGATTCATCTGGTTGCTTCATGTGCTCCATCTGAAGAAGAAATATGTCCTGGCTGCAACCCAGCCCATTATTGCTTTCTGTAATTACGTGGGTTGGCTGAGTTGCACCTTAATCTAAGTGATGGAAGGACCTCTGTTACGTGACTGAGAAAGATCTGGCTGACATTGTTTAGGGTTTTGGGAAGACTAATTGCATTTCCTAGAGTGTATGTGCTTGGAGGGTCTTAAATGGAGAAGCTCTTCAACCTTCCTTGGCCCTGAGACGTGCAATCCCTTCTTGCTTTGCCTATGCATTGTTGGAAATGAATTCTCCCTTCTGCTCTGCAAGTGAAGTTAGCTGTGCCCCGTTAATGGTAATTCAGGTGACAGCAGGGACCCCACATCTGGAATGGGGAAGAGGAACATCTGCTGTAAGCCGTCATGAGGTGCTAATCCCTGTGCAACTGTGGGCTCTGGGGAACTCGGCAGAAGGGGAGAGGGGGCGGACAGCGAGCAAAGGGATGGCAGTAGAGATGGGAAAGGCTGTACATGGGAAAAGTGGGAAGTCGTGGGAAAATAACTTCTTGTGTGTGAGTCGAAAATGAAAAGGGGTCTAAATGGGAAGCATAGTCAAATTTATGTTTTGGACCAAGTCAGTGCGGTGTTGATAAGTCACTGCATGCAACGTGCATGTGTAACAGTGTATTTTTACTTTGCGTGTCAGTATATGTGTTATGTGTTGTGTATCTAATGCTAAACAAAGCATAAGTCATTTCCAATTTCAAGTTCTATAGCGGTCACTTTTACAATTTAGTAATTGCTCCCATTGCTTATATTATAAGCTCTTTAATATGTTTGCCCGTATCAGGCTATATGTAGGGCATTCAGAGGGGTCATGAATATCTCCAGAGGAGACTCTACTGCCTCTCTGGGCAGCCTTTTCTGTGGCTCTGTCACTCTCACAGTATAGAAGTGAGTCCAAACTAAACGAGTTTGTCAATATTTAGTATTTTTCAAGGACAGAATGTTTTCAGGCGAGATCCCGATATCCTTTCTTAATGAATGGCTTTTGCTGCAGCAAGGTCCAAATCCAAACGTTAAATGCAGCAGAATGTGACCCTGATTTGGCTCTTACTGAGACCACAGTGAACTTCAATGATGTTTTCTCATGATGTTTGAGAGGTAATGCTGTTTTTTTGCTGCTTGATTTATTTCTAACAAGGCTGGAGGCCTATGAATATGGCATTTTCTGGAATGAAGCATGCATTTGGAGCAGTGGGGAGTGTCAAGCTGGTTTTTGTCCTTTTGTTTTTAACCCTTCTTCCATAGAAGACACAGTGTCCCACAAACAGAACAATGCTATATTCCATTTTAGCATAGAATCACAAGCAGGATCTTTGGAATTAAATCTGGCGAATTGCCTGGATATGTTCAGTTTTTAACAAGCACCGCTTTGTGCATTAGCACCCTACGCTTCCTCCCTCCCTCCCTCTCTCCCCCCGACTCTGTAACTGAAGAGAGGAGGAGAAACAACAACAACAACAAAAAACCCCAAACCAGTATAAAAGCATCTGTTTGGGGGGGAAGGGGGGAAGGGTGGGGGAGGGGGGAGAAGAAGGAAGAGTTGAAAAGAGGAGAAAAGATTTATTCCAGAGCAGCTGTCAAATGTGTCAAAAGATCTGGATGTAATATTCAAGTTAGTCACACTCCTGAGTGTCCGATTACAGATGTATAAAGCTACTTTTTTCTCTCCTTAAATTGTGCCTATTGTAGGTGAAATGCTACTTTTGAGTTTCGATTTGCAGCAGAATATTTGAATGCTCACTTAGCACAACTATGAAACTCTGCATGAGTATGTGAATATTTGTCACTACCTGATGCTTCCTTCTTTTATGTGTGTGTGAGCTCAAGTGGAGACGTGCTGCAATGAAAGAAGATAGATTATTATTGAGCGTGGCAGCTAAATAAAGCTTTGACTTACTTTAAGGTGCACGTTATGACTGTTTTCTATTAAGTGTTAATGGTTGCGCTGCTTTTTTCTTTCTTATTTTTTTTTTTTTTTAATTTGTCAAAGGATTAATGGGAGTGTCACGCTGAAAGGATTATTCTCCTTTAAACAGAGATCTGTGAAAATATATCTTCTGACCTGAAAGCAGTAACCTGTGAAGGAAAGTGCCGCCCTACTGTTGGTTAAGATCCTCATATTGAGGAGTCAGCAGGCAAAGATCTCCTGGCCACCCTCTTTGTGGATAGGTCAAACTGTGATTGATTATGGATCACCATTAAGGTGCAGCAGCCCATCTGAAAAGTGTTCCATCTGCTACACGTCACGCGAGGCACTGTTTCAGTCTACCTACAGAGCAAGAGCTCTGATATAGATGGCGGTATATTCCTAAAGTGAACTGTCTTGCAGTGGGCTGCACCTGGTACTGCATTCCTAAGAGTGTGCTGTGAATAAGCGTGCAAATAAGCTAATGCTTTAATAAGAGAGGCAAATCCAGAGAAGTCCCCGTGCTCTCTCCAGCTGTGCCCTGCTGGTAGCAGCTTGAGTCACTACACAAAGCTGGAAAATGAGAGGGGGGAAAAACTGGAGGGAATTATTGTAATTCTCCTGAACTGCAGGCAAAACTATTTCACAGTGGAAATGTATCAGGGAAGAGAATAAGCCCAAACACTTTAAATTTAAAGCATGAAGGGAAATCCATAGTGAACTAAATGGATGTAGCAGATTGCATGCGTTTCTGCATTTGTGTTTTATTTTTGATCTTCACACACTGTGCTTTGGTTCCAATCTCAGAGCAGGCTGGTAGCTCATAGTACAGTTTCATCTGAAGGAATTGCAGTCTGAAGTGTGTGCTCTAAGAGGGCATCTATCAAGTTCATGCTATGTGGGGCTGCACGGTTCTTGGGCTTAGACTGAGGCTGTATTGGCGTGACCTTCCCTCCTGTCTTCATAGGGAGAAGTGTGTGTTCTGTAGAGACTGAGGCCTCAGTAGCAACAAGTCTGTCAGTATTGCTTTGCAAATTTAATTCTCAGTTGGCTTTCCAATAACTGCTTACAACATGTTGACTGAGCTGTAGATATAGATAGCCTTTGGGCTACATTTGGGCATGGTTATGTTAGACATGTGATTAGCATCTCTGTGTTAAGAAGATGCTTAATTTGAGTTTCTTAATTTATTATAAGGTAATGGATGGATATTTTTAAACAGTAAATAAATTATAAGTCAGAAGTGTTTTGAACAAAGAGAACATCCTTTTAATGCTTGCCACCACCTTCGCTTTTTGTTAGTTGACTAAACAAAGGTCAGTACGTCATGTCAAACTTGCCTTAAAAATTGAAGCATATGTGTAGCTCGTAAGTATAAGTAGTGGCATCATATCACTCTTGACGACACATGTGTTGTATTTTAATCCTGCATATGATCTCCCCACACACTGCCAACAGTCCACACTTGGGTTGATGAGAAGGTTGTGGAGCACAGGAGCTGGGTGTTTTGCCACTCATAGCATGGTCACTGACGTGCTCCTTTCTGTAGGTGGGCTATAGGCACCAGGGCCTGGCCTCGTTTTCTATGACCATGTTGTGCAGTCTTTAGCACCTCCTCAAGTCCTCCTGCCTGATGCCTGCTGTGGGGCCAATGGGGTCACATGGCTTGTATTAGTGTTCCCTGGATTTTGAAGGTACTCCTGCCATTTCCGTAGTGTTTTTTGCTTTATGGTTGTTTTTTGTTTTGTTTTTTTAACCAGAGCACATATTTTGGTTATAATTCAGATGATGTTGCCTGTCAGTGCTAAACTGCAGTGTTGCCTTTGTCACAACTTGGCTGCAGCTGTTCATCAGAGTGGTGTGAATGGTGGTTGATTGTGCACATCTGGTCGTTCTGGAACAGGTTTAGTACATTCCTTTCGGTGTTAGAGTTTAAATTTCAGCTGGAAAGCAAACCAGAGCTAAACTAAATTACTCAGCTTAAGATAAATGCTTTCTTTGTGACTACTTTGCGAAAGTGATTTATGGGAAGGTTCTTGCTAGATATATAATCATAACCAAAACTAAAGATACAGAACATATAATTAAAGCAACAAACTGCTGTATAAATGTGTGCTACAGAATTGTATACCTTTTGGCATTGGTACGAATTGAGCAGAAAATCAAACTTTTGCTCCTAAGTATCAGCAACTCGCGACTTGTATACATGAACAAATGCTTTTGCAGTCCATTTCAGTACTCTGTGAAATACAGCTACTCCAGACTAGAAAGAGGGACTTCCACTAGCAGGGAGAACTAGGAATTGATTACGGGTGAGCAAAATTAGATCATTTTCTATAGAACTGCACTTGAATGCGATTTAATTAATAAGGCTAACTTCCAGAGGAGATGTATGTGAAGATAGCTACTAATCTGGCACGGATCTCAGTGATGCTTAGATTTTGCAAAGCTCGGTTTTCACAACTCGTGATGATACACTGACAGTACAGGACCAGTTAAAACTTAATGCAAGACTGTTAGACAGAGAGATAACGGGAAGTATATCTGATGTTGACTTGTTCCTTGCCATTTCACCTGGATTGTTGCACAATAATATTATTAGTCCTCATTTGGGATGCAGAAGGGAAGCTTGCTGCCATTAATCTATAGTCTCCTCTAAAAACCATCTCCATTACATTCTATTTTCTAAAATGGCTTTGAAAAATAGCTCTTTCAGTTCCAGCACAGTAGAAGCCACCAAACCACTTTTGATAGTACCATTTGGAAGATGGATGTTTGAAGTGGAAGCACTGGCATACTTGCTTTGTGCCCCCATGAGCAAAACTGATCGGGCTCTCTGTGAAGAAAGCTGTGTATCTCTTATTTATTTATTGGTCATTTATCACTGCAGCGTAATCTATTGGCCAACTTCTTGTTAGTTGTAAAAGTTATTACTGTTGTGCAAGCATTTTTTCCTCACACGTGCATTCACTGTTATATCTTTAGCATTATAAACGCTTATGTATTTTCTGTGCATACAGACCACTGAAAGTGATTAAAATGCACTTTCTATATAAATCAACCACATTCTTAAAAACAAATAAGAAAATACCATGAATGACTCTTAGAAGATTTTCATTTGATATAGATCAGTTTGAAGCCTCACACTTCCTGCAATCTCCTGATTGGGAGGTAGCTTTTGTGATGAGAAGTGCTCTTGAAATAATTTATTTGTTGTTTTGAGCTGAAAGAGTGCTACACCAATGTGGAAAGTTACGCTTTGTTTATTGGGAGGTAGGCAGAATGCCATTTCTCAGAGTGCTCTATGGACCTTAGTCAGAGTTTGGACTGTTGTGTTGTATTTCCATTTGCAGGAGGCCACCACTCTTACGTGTCAGTCAGAACGCAGACTTCCTTTTGTTTTCCTTCTTGGAAGACAGTGAAAATACTTAAATGTGGGTTAATTATAAATAGATAAACAACAGAAACTTTTCTGCGTGATCACAGTGTTTACCTAGTAGGTAATCCTCCTTCTTTCCATCAGATGAAATATATAGGTTTGCTGGAATATTTGATAGAAATTCCTGTTAAACTTGCTGGGATTCTGTTACAGCTCATCATTGAAAGTCCTACACTTTTACTGGCCAGGAAGTTTGATTTTTTTCCAGATGCTGTCTTGGTGTACCTTAAGTATTCTTACAGTGCAATTACGTTTTGTTTTGTTGTGGTAGAAGACTTTCATCGAGTGTTGATTCTTCTCAAGTGAAACTTAGAAAATGTGAGGTAGTTGAGTGGATGCTGAGGTGGATCGAGAACTGTCTGACTGGCAGAGCTCAAAGGTTTGTGATCAGTTGGAGGCCTGTAACTAGCGGTGTTCTTGAAGGGTCCATTCTGGGTTCAGTCTTGTTCAACATCTTCATTGGTGACCTGGATGATGGGATAGAGTGCACCCAAGCAAGTTTGCTGATGATACGAAGCTGGGAGGAGTGACTGGCACACCAGAAGACTGTGCTGCCATTCAGTGAGACCTGGACAGCCTGGGGAGTTGGGCAGAGAGGAACCTGATGAGGTTCAACATGGGCAAGCATGGGGAGTCCTACTCTTGGGGAGGAATAACCATGTGTCAATATAGGTTGGGGCTGACCTGCTGGAAAGAAGCTAGTTTACCTCCAGAGATTCCTTCCAAATGAAATTATTTTATCACTGACTTAATTTGCACAGTTCATAGCAAATCTTTATGGGGTGTGTGGTCTTGTGTCATCCTTTGCTTCTTTCCAGAGAAACTTCACTGTATAACTATGGGAAATAAGATTTATATGCTTGTTATCTGTTTTAGTTGAGTTCTCGTCGGACAACTGGTCCTTCAAACTACTGCCCAACTTAATGGGAAACTCATCTACGATGTGTCACAATTTTCTATGTTAAAAAGATCCAAGCAATATCTGAAATATATATTAAATGTCAGTGGGAATGTGTTCCTATTGTCCTCCTATGTGTTAGGAGCTAGTTTTGGCCATGTAGTGTCATGTGGCCCTTTTCACAATATCCTCCTTGGAGCTGGAAGTTTTGCAATGAGGTCAGGTTTCAACGCTGAATTAATACCAGTTTGTCTGCCCTTCCACCCCAATCATGTAGTCTTACAGCCTGTTACTCTTTTTATTGATGCCCAGCATCTTCTGAATATTTAATCGGTGGAAGATTTAGTATGTGCGCTGTTTAAGCATCATTTAATGAGTCAGGCCATTTTATGAGGATTCATGGTTGACTGTAGTTGAGCTCTGCATAATATGGAGTCCAAGTAACTTTAAAGGCTAATTAATCCCAGGAGATAAAAGTGGCATGAGTCAACAAGACAATTTTCCCTTTTCAACTTGAAATAGCAAACATTTATTTTAAAGAGTTGGAATTTTAATAATTTCCCTGTACGTTAATCAATTACTTGATTCATTTGTTACTGTCTTTGTTGAAGGATCAGATCACCGCACAGTGAAGCCAGTATAAATAATATGGACAGTTAATTGCGCACTTTCTCCAGCTTGGAAAAACAATCATTTTAAGTTAAGAAAATTTTAGTTTTTTGTTGCTTTGAATAATCAGTTACTATTTTGTGTTTCCATTAGAAACAAAAACCAAAATGCTCTGACAGACTGCCTATTACAGTGCTGTTCAAGAGTCAAGAAATATGGTTGGGAGCTGAGAATTTACCCCTACTCAATCACATACCTTTTTCTATATTCTTGTTGTACCGAGGATTTGTGGTAATTCAGGACCATACTCCCTAATATCACAGTTGTCATTGCTGCCTTCATCTCTCTTTAAACATATTAGCTTTCTAATAAGGAGGGAGACCAGAGAGCTGTGGATGTAACCCAGTCCTCTGTGCTCAGTGAAGGCTGTGCATGTAACCCTAGGGTTTGCCAACTCTATGATTACTTCCATAAACGAGTGCAAGTGTACAACATAAATTCTTTTACAGGTGCAAATAGGGTGTTTGAAATTAAAATTCTAAATCAATGGATTAAAAGCAGTGCAGATCTCTGAAGTGTTTCCTTAGACACTCATATAAGTGTTTTCTGACACTGAAGAGAGCCACTGATTATTCTGGACCTTTGATACTGGGTTTTAACTCCTTGTAAACATGAGTCTTAAAATACATCTGGTATTTTTGGGGCAATTTGTCACTGAATCGTAACCACTAATGTGGTTAAGGTTATTGAATTGTAGTTTCATAACTGGATTTTTTTTCCTCAATGGAAAGATTTCTTCTAGAAAGCATATGGCCAAACAGAGCTAATACATATGTTGAATGGTTACATTAAGTATAGTTGCACTGGAGTGCAGCCAATACCAGTCAGTGGAAAGAACTGCATAAGCCTTAGGAGATAGTGGAAAGGTCTGGTCACTAATGAACTATAAAAGACTTTCAAGAATTGCTAGTATTATGTTCAGATTTTCTGTTGCTGTCTGTGACAACCTTAAGGACACAACTGCCAAAAGTCTGTGGATAAAAGCTGTTATGTGTTATCCAGAGCATTGCGGGACCATTTATTTAACTACTTATTTAGTTAAACAAAGAAAAGTGACTTCTTCAAAAGTTCATTTTACAGGATTAATATATATATATGAGTAGAAGGAGGGAAGAAAAATAGCTTAGTTGTACAGTCCTTTAGTCCATTAAAAGAAAATAATTTTAAGAAGTAGTATGATCAAATTCCTTGCTCTGACCTGGAGAAATAGTTGTTATGCTTTCAAAATATTGATCTTCATAACTGAACAGCAAAATGCAAAATGTTTGAGGGTTTCCTTTGGTCGCCAATCATCCACTGAAAGACAAATGGATACCTGAAGTTGGTGAAATAAATTTTATTCCCTCACAGTCCTTGGCTTTAAAAGGAAACTGCAATGTCCCATTTCCTAAAAGCCTGTAAAATGGCCTCCGATGGGTCGTTGTATTGCTTTGAAACACAGCAGGCATTGTCAAGGGAATAGCTTAAAGTCATAAGACCAGTCAGCGGTGAACTTTTAGAGTAGGAGCCTCTGTGCCTCCCTTTAAACCATTTTTCTAAGAAGCTGTTTATTGGCATTCACCTCCAGTGGGTGCAGTTCCTCTTGGTAGTATCTCCTGAAGATCTTTAATAGGTACCACGTGGCTGTTGGTAAGAGGTCTCTGAAAGAAAGTGAATTAAATCCGGTAATCTTGATGCTGTAGGAAAGCATTCTGATGTATCACTGAGTTTGTTCTCCTCCAGCTCCATGCAGTATTCATGCAATTCTCAGGATACATTTCGTACCTACTCTGAAAAGCCTCCAAAGACAAAAACTTTGGGCATCTCTGGGTGGTGGGTGATGCTCCTCATAGCTAAGTCTCTTAGTTTTTCACATTATTCCTCTTCTTTCAACCATCTGCTCCTCACAGTTTCTTAATAAACAGTCTGAACTATGTTTTATCATCAGTTTAAGCCAGCTGTACTGTCTGTCTATCTGTCCCTGGTGAATATGGAGGATGATATGTTCTCCTCCGGTTTGCAGAAACCTTCAAAATCGTTCTCATGCTTCCTTTCTTTATAGACTGTTAGTCTAATAGCAGATGGAGGTCTGAATAAGAAAAAAAAAAAAAAAAGTATATATATATGTGAAGCCATGGGTGTGCTCAACAATAAGTAAGGAAAGCAGATGAGAAAAAGAGCATATATGCTTTTTTCCTTTTTATTACCCTAACTGTGACTTTTGTGGCTTTAATTTATAATGCTCAATTAACGAAGCGCTCAGTAATGCATAACTAGACACTGAGGAATGACTTAGAAATATCAGGTAGCAGTCATTAGTTACAGTTATTGATTTATACTTGCCTGCTGGGTCCTGTGGGTGAACTGGAAAGGTACATTTGCTTTGTGACTGTGTTTCATGGATCTCTGATGCACAGCCAGCCTGGGCCTCAGCAACTCCTGATCTCTATCATTTTCCTCAGAAATTCTGGTGACATATCCCTCTTGCTTAACCCAGAGTGAGGGATCTGGCCTCATCTGGTGGCTGCTGTTCTCATTTTTGAAGAGTGGATAAGGCAAAAAGATGTTTTTCTACTGCTTTGGGTTAATAGGGACTTTTGGTTCTAGTAACTACCTCCAGGCAAGATCCAGGTATAGTGTTGGAGAGCCACTGTTGAGGATTTGTGGTTTTATGTTTTTATGTCTGTTTGTCTTTTAAGTATATTAATAAATGGAACTCTACAATCTGCTTCTATGTTATACCATAAAACTGAGACTCGTAGAAAAACAATCTCTGAACTCTAGTGGCACTTTTCCTTGACTTGATGTCTACTGCCAAGACAGTAGACAGTGACCCTGAGTGCTACAATAAGCACTGTTTGGGATTGGGATTATTTGATTTGAGATCTCAAATAAAAGAGAGAGAGTGTGCTGGGCAGGTTATGTGGGGAATATTTACGGAAAATTTTGAGAAATGAGGATTAGTCTTCAGGTGTTGTGATAAAATAGTCTAGGTTAACTCACAAGCATATTGCTCATCTGTAAATACTCCCCCATTCTATGAGACTGAAGTGCAAGTAGGCAGAAAAAAATGTGAGAGATGAAATACTTACAGAACTTGAAACTGTGATATTTCTGCAGTATTTGTGTAATAACAAGGACCAGATCACCACATTTGTAGCTACTTTGAAATGTAGGCCGCCTTCTTTTTATTTTGGCTTTGTGGGCTTTTTTTTTTTTTGTTTGGTTGATTGGTTGGTTGGTTTGTTTTTGTTTTTTAGAAGCTTACAGAATCCATCCAAAAGCCTCAGCTAAAAATACAACCCATTTGAGTGTATCTCATAACCACTAATGCTTGCCTACAGGAACATATAGTTGATGACCAGCTAGAATGAGCTTGCTTTCCAGACTAATGTATAAGCCTTGGCTTGAACTGGCCTGCTCACACTGCATTTATTAGTAAGTCCAGTGATGGTTTATAACTGTTGCATTGAAGCAAACTTGTTTGGTGGTACAGATGGGAGCAACAAGCCCTTGTGTATTTCTGTGTAGCAGTAGCTGTTTCTATGAGTTTAGCAGGAAAAGGGAAGGGAGCCTTTATATACACGGGAGTTTGAGATGATTACTTAACTAATTAGAAAATGGAGAGGAAAAATTACTAGCCTAGTCTGATTTCTCCAATAGAAAAATACTTAAAAATCAGTAGATGAGGCTTTATTGTGAATCACAAGACTCTCTAGGGGTGATAATTTAACCCCAGCCTCTCTTGGTAGAGATGCAGTGGGATTTCTCCTTGCTAAATGCCATGACACTTTCTATGATGTTCAAGAAATGTTGTATATTTCCCTCCTTTTTCCTTGTGCTTTTTCAGTGTTGTAATGAACTTCAAACTGAAGAAGGAAATGAAAAACAAAATTGTGAATAATGCATAAAGAGCTTCAGCCAGCTGTCTGTGGTGACGCCAACTTTCATGCCACATTGAAATACTGGTCTACGTGAAGTTAAACCCTAATCCCAGTCTCTTTTTTGCTTAATATGGGTGGATCGTAAACACGCATCTGTTCAGTTAAAAACCTGCTCCATTGGGTTTGTGGTGGCCTCTACTGGTACTCCTGTGCCAGGAAAAGCAATCTGTGATTTTTATGAGTTTGCTCTTCTCAGAAACTTAACTGGACAGAAAATCTGTCTGTTGTGAGTGAGGTTTATGGGAAAAATTTCTTCAAGAGCATTCACCATTTTGCAGAGCACTTGGAATCTAGTCTTGAAATCAAGAGCAGGACTCTCAAAGTCACTTGTATTATTCTGTTACACTGAGCAATTTTATGGCCTTCATGAGTAGATGTGGCCTGTGAGAAACTCTTCAGGAACTCCCAGACTTGGTGCAGGTCCCATGAGCTTTGTGCTACTGGACATGGCGGTGGTGGATGCAATGCAAGAGCCACCCCTGCAAGTACCCCTGACCACCCGTAGCTCCTGTCTGTGGTCTGGCCTGCTTGTTGGTGAAGCCAGATGCTTCAGGTTGGGAGTAAAGTAGCAGCTTTATCTGCTGACTGGCTTAACCTTCTCCAGCCCTTATGAAATAGTTCAAGTTGGAGGTGCTAGGAAGCCTTTCAGCTGCCTTGAAATTAAGTAAACTGGATAAAATAGGGAAATATCTTGAGCTGTTGACTAAGTAACTGCATTCCTGTTGGGTGAGAAGGTGGGCTTGTATGCTAGGGAGAGCGTGAAGAAGCTGCCGGTGGGGGGTGGAAGGTGTTATGGCCATGAATCACATTTTAGTCTCTGCTTCCATTCTTTTCAGCTGCAAAACACCGTGCTTTGAACAACAAAATTTGTAAAACTTTTTTTTTTTGCCAGTAAATTGCCAGAGGGGTCAAGGGGGTATGTGGGTGGCTTGTCCTTTCAGTGTGTTTAGTTTCTGCTAGGAAGTAGAAATTTAACACAAGTCTGGGACGTGCTGTTCCCTCCCGGCAGTTGTTACAGTGTAAGGAAGATGTGGGCCCTTCTGTTTATTTTTTTCCTGTCTTATCCCCAAAGTTCATCTCTGGAGCTGGTAGAGCATTGAGTAAAACCTTCTCAGACGAATCACTGAGGACATCTGTTGAGTTTCCAGCTACACATACCTACCTCATGAGGATGATGGTCCAGTTTGGATATTCAGGCTCTTGGAAAGCCGTGATCCAAAACCACATCATTTGTTTTTAAATGTTGTGTTTTGGATTCCTCATTTTGCCTGTCTGTTAATTGTTAAAGGCTACATTCTCAGGTTTTGTTTTTGTTTTCTTCTAAGGAATACATGAAAGCTAGGGAGTTTGTTTTTTGTTTTGAACAACTTGCATCTGAGTTTTAACAGTTGAAGTGCTGAAGCACTGAGAAACGCATTGAATGTCATGAGACTTGAAGTAAAATCATGAGATGGCAGTGTTGCTACTAGCAGCTGATCTTTTTGGCAGTGCTTCATTTTGTACGTCTCTGCGCTAATGCTTTTTGCTTGCTAAAAGCTGTATATTGACAAATAACAGCCAAGGCTAAATACATGATTATTTCCACTATCTAACCTGTTTATCATTTACATGATTTGATCTGGATTTGTCAAATGAAGTTGTCACAGGCACAAATTCATATGCTTGTTTTGCTGGCAACACATAGTTTTTGAATATGGCTAAATGTGTTTAAATGAACTTGACATCTGGAGATGTGGGTAGTGAGAATGCGTTTCTATGTTACCAGCTAACTTTAGATGCATAGCTGAGGAGGCTGGCCCATCCATGCTTTCTCTGCAGCTAAGGATGGAAGGTAGGAGCAAGGAAGTCATTGGAGATGCTTTGGAAAAGGCAGCCAATGCCAGGCATGCCCTGGCAGTGCAGATCATCGAGACAGTTTGAAGGGACTGGACTCTCAACTGATGTGCTTCAATTTAATTCAACCCATTGCAGTGGTGAGGGTATCATTGACCTAACAACAACTGAAGAGCTTTCCCTGATACTTTCAAGTGATCCTTCATCTTCAGCCTGTGAGGTCTAAATATTTGAGGTCTGGTTTCCATGGACTTGTTAGGTACATTAAAACTCAGCAAACACTTGACACCAGGAGAGGTTTCTGAGAAGCTACTGTTCTATGTTTCTTGATTATCTTGGTCTGACAGCACTATTACAACGTGTCAGTACTTCCAAATCTAGCTTAGAAAAGGTATCAGCATACTTAATGTGCCCCTTTAACTAGGATCTGGTCCTGAGCAAAATCTTCCTTCATAGATGTAAGGGTAACTATTCCCTTTATGTACTTGTTTTTGCCGTAGGCTTTTGTTCTCATCCCAAAGCTTTCCTGCAGTTGATGTACTCAAAGGATGACGTTTTGTTGCTTTCAGCCAGAATAATGGCTGCTCTCCCTAAACTTGAATAACACTGATGTCCTTTGAGCAGAGGGAGGCAGAAGCATTTCCTGGCTAGACAGCAAACCAAACTGGCTCAGAGAGAAGCTTTTGAATGGTTTGCTTGCTGTGTGGGCAACCCTTTCCATGGGCTGCAAGGGTGGGAATTTAATATGTGACTTTTTTTTTGCATAGAAAAACAATCTCATATGAATGAGCTTAAGAGAATAAGGCATGAGTTTTGTTATTGGATCTTGTCTGGGGCTGAACATGGTGATAGCAGCTGCTTCGCAGCTGTGGTAAACTCAGGTGACTGAGCCAGCCTCTGTGTGGTATGATGGTGGCATCAGCTCACTCCCTTTCAGTATTCTACTACTTCTAAATTCTTACAAATCTAAGTAGATCTGTGAGGCTCATGGACAGCTATTTGGATTTCCTCGTGGTACTGTGCAAGTGATAAAACATAATCTGAGAGCATGAGCTCATAAGGAACAATTAGAAAGATGGTAGGTTGAAACAGCTCGGTGACATGTAATCAGGTTCTTTCCTGGAAAGGGCTTTTCTGTCCTTTAGAAAGGATAGTAGGAATCACTAATGTTTTCTCCCAGGATCCATGGTGGCTGTTGGCTTGGCTTTGGTGATTTCTTTTTAAATAGAATTCAGCTTTGAGCTGCTCCCAGATAAACAAATAGAAATTGAACTAACTCAGAAGAAGACTTTGGAATATGCAGATAATGAAAAAGAAAATATAATTATGTATGTTAATGAGTTGAAGAGACCCGCCTCTGTCTTGTTTTAAACCTTTTCCACGTCGCTGAAATCTGTGTGCTGCTATTAATAAAGCTCTGCAGCATCTGTCACAGTGAGGGTTACTTTTGGAAGGCTATAATTTACAGGTAGTAGGAAAGGTTTCACAATTTCAGGGAAAATGTCAGTATTAAGTTCCAAGTACCCACTACCTTCTTTAACACAGCAATTCTCTGCCCTCAGGGAGTATCAGGAGAAATGACTGCGAAAAATAAAGATTGCCAGACTCACAGCATCTGCTTTTGTCATACTCAGAATACTAGACTGGATGGCTATTACTCTGACACAGCTGGGCATCATTACTTGTATTTTTAAGCAACGTGAAATTCTTGTTCCCATGTTCCCACAGGCATCAAGCTATATATATTACTTCTGTAAGTGGGAAGAAAGAAAAAAAAGCATAGAAAAGTCAGAGCTTTTCTCTCTGTATATACATGGATGTGTTTTGTTCTATTCCTTGGGGATGGATGCCCCTTCATAGTGCTTATCTTCCCACATTATTATTTCAAGACTGCTTGATGGCTGCAAAAGATTATTCCCCAAACAGGAAGGCGAAGGGGACAAGCAGAATATTATATTGCCGCATACAGAAGAAATGCTCTTTTGATGCAAATATGTAATCGATATGTATGGGTATAATCCAGGCTGGAGACTGGATTTATTTTCTGTTGAAAACTTTATGGTTCTTAGTGTTCAGTGATAGGCTTTATAGAACTTTCTCAGCCTGCTCCCAGAATGTCAAGCTAGGAATTTCATCTTGATTTTTTTTAAAGTGGATTAGCCCTGCCGTAGCTGTGATGCTACTCTGTCTTCAAGGTGCCTTCAGGGTTACAGTGTCATAACGGCCTTAGCAATATTCTCCAAATACGCCTGACAGCCATCTTCAGTTTAAATGATAAACAAAAGGAGGCTAATCCACTTAGAAGTCCTTCTTAGGGAGCTTAGTTTTCTCTCATGGTGTGTAGAAGCTTTTAGCTGTTGTGCAATTCCTTGTATGTTATGGTGGCTTGGTAGTTTTGTGGGTTTTTGTGTGTGTGTGCTGTTGAAGAAACTGTTGCATTTGGTGGTCACTGTGTATAGTTCCATTAGTTTGGGAACCAGAATTGTAGTTGAAGATTATGAAGGGCTGAGGTAATGATATCAAGGTGGAATCCTCTAATAATTCAGGGTATTGCTGGACAGATGGGTGGAGGAAGGAAGATCCTGCACTTATGACAGATGATGTGGAGTCTGAGTTAGGTTCTCATCAGGAGTCTGTGTGAGCTTGAATGTCTGTGCCAGTTTGCTCAAAACTGAGGATGGATGATGCTTATTTCTGAGGAGGATTTTGAGGTGGATGCTGTTTTTACGTGTACAACTACCTTCCACAAACAGCATAGTACGATATCTGTCAGACTTCTTCAGGCAACAGCTGACAGCGTGTTGCAAAGTGCAGATTAAACAAAGTTTACACCTCGCTTTAAAAAAATTGTTAAAATTACTGCTGTTTTAGCACAGGTGTTGGCTGTTACAGTCCCACTTTGGGATTATGATTCAGAGATGCTATTGTATCTTTTGCATCACTGTTTATCCATCTGCACTGACAGTTTTCTCTTGACTGCAGAGGGATAAAAGGAAAAGACAGAGGTCTAGATCTGGTGACTGTCTGTCTAATTCTCCTACTTCAAAGGCTATTTCATACTCTTGTCACCTCCTGCACTATTTATGTTACATGTAAATCATCTGATCCATGTTGTGCTCCTAATAATTCTCAAGCTATTTACCAGAGCTGCTCATCACTGTCTGTGCTGCCATGGAAACAAATTGTTCCCAACATCATAGGAGGAATATTTTCTTTCTCTGTGACAGCTTTGCTTATGATGCATCAGCAATTGATAGGCCAGGCTTCCTTCTCTATAACTAGGTGCTCTGGAAGTTTTTGGAAGAGTAAAGGAGAGGTGACGCCGTCTTAACATTTGTTCTTTTTCCTCTTTGGAAAATGAAGTGAGAAGGGGAGGGTAGGAGGGTAGGCATGCAATCATGTTTTCTGCTTTCTGTTGAGAGAAGCGCTGCCTCAGAGTCTTGGTGCAACACGTCATTTAGAAAAATGAATGGCCGCTGTTGTCCTTCTGCTGTCCTTTGCGCCTTTGTGACAGTATGACTGGTGTGCGCCCAGTGACTTCTGCTCTGACATCACTCAGCAGTTGCTACTTGTTTAATCCACATTTGATCTTTGCATTCTTGTAAGCAAGAACAGCCCCTTTCCTGATTGCGTTATCCTATAGATGTACTAGTCAGATTTGCAAACCATGCATGGTAGTAGGACGCTGGCTTTCTCCAGCTCTGAGATAACCTGGTGCTGGAGGATTACTACAAAAGTCCATAACCAAAAGCACAAAAAAAAGGATTAAAAGTTTTTCCTTTTTTATTTTCTTTTATTTTTTCTGTGTGTGCACATGCAAAGTACTCTGCCAATGACCAGATCTTGATGCAGAAGCTTGCTCAAACAGCTCTGTTGACTTTCATCATGTTGTTTTGCATGCACTTTCGGGTTCTTTGCTGTGCTGCCACATGCCTGTGGAAAGAACTTCCCTGTCTGGGGAGGTGATGCTTATCCTTCTCAAGCCTTTCCAGCGTGCATCTGCCTTGATAATAACAGGCTGTCAAGGATCTCTAACATTTGATTGAATCCTCAGATAAAGTGTGTCCTAATTTTACTGTTACTTTACCCTTTTAGTTAAAGGGTATTCCCTCCCATCTGTTTCTTTTGTTTAGCTCCTGCAACTTGTCTAATAGACCAGAGAATTCAGTCTGGGATTACAGCAGTCTGCTCTCCTCATTTCTGACATGCCTAGCACAGCAGGAGCATTCTCCCTAATTGGGCCTCATAGGTGCTAATGCAGAAATGCTTTTGCTGATAGTGACAGCTTACAACATATGGCCGCATCTCGGCAAAATACCAATACCCTTACTGGCAAGGTACACTGAGCAGGTCAGCTTGTGTTTCTTCATTACACAAGATGGAGTAAACTTGAACCAAAATGGCTGTGATCACCCTTCCATGCTACCTTTATTCACCTGGTGTCGGTGCTCTATTTTTTTCTGTCAGCTAAGCTATAGCAGTGTTTGCTTTCCAGTTTAGCCAGACCCACTGTTGGTGGACTGAAGGAAAGGATGTGGAGGAGGTGAGGATCCTTTTGACTTAACTGGGCTTGCGGACTGAGTTGCTGAATGAGATAGACAGAGGAGAAGGAGCTCCCTTGGTTGCAGTCTCTCTCCTTCAATAGTTTGGACCTTGAAAGTATATTGCTTTAAGCATGTCTAAATTAATTGCTCAATTTTTCATCCTGACATTTAAATTCAGCAGGAAATGCTTCAGAAAGAACGTGCTGCTGGTCACAATGGCTGCTACATGCTTGGGCCATAGCTGTTCTGTGGTCGCTTAGCTTGAGTCTCCAGGAATGCCTGCTTTCAGTAAAATTGGCTTTGTCCTCGTTTATTCTCTGTAGATTGAAATCACGCATCGATCAGGCAGAGTTGTGTGTCTATGTATCTTTTTTCAAATACAGGTTTGTCAATATTTATTTCTGGGCTTGGAAAAGGTAAGTCATAAACAGTGCGTCAGTCCTGACTATGTGCTTTCCATCTGCACCCTACGTGAAATTAGCAGTTTAAAAAAGCTAGAAAGGTTTTTGTTTATCTCTTTATTTTGGTGAAGAGAGGATGATGGATCATGTAGATCTGTGGGGAAAGACCGCAATGTGACTAATGTTATTTCAGATTGCTTGATCTTTTGGGCAAGCTGTCTGGGATTTTTCCTGATTTGGGAGGTACAGCTTCTTCATTTTTATTCCCCTCTTTTTCTTCTACTAAATTTTAGACAGTGCTAAGGGCAGACCGCAATGGAGAACTCTTCAGGGAAGACTTGGCAATTTCCTGGTGAATTTGGACAAGACACTACTTAGTGCATTACAGCCTACTGCCATTCCTTCATTCTCCTAAATTTTTTTCAAAGACGTGCCCAGCTCCTTGTCAGGAACATTTTTATAGCATAGCGTGTGCTGTGGTTCTCAGTGATCCCATTTTGAGGGAGATCAGGAGCAGCGCTCAGCAGTGGGGTGCAAGCGGGTGAAATAGTGACTGACTTGTGTTGGCAGATGGGAATTCAGGGACTCATTAGTCATGCTATAGTCTCTTGTTTTTCTGTGAGTCATGATGAAAAGAGGGAAGAGCGTTGCCTATTGATAGATGAAGAGGGATTTTAAATACCACAGACTGAAGGCCGCTGTGTTGGAGCAATGATGTCTTCTACAAGAGTTGATGATCAAGATTATATGGCAGGTCAGGAAGAAATATATGATAGGATGGGGATTACCAAGCCCTCTTAATTATGGAGAGTGGGCTGCTGCACCTTTATTTATTTATTTATTTATTTATTTATTTATTTATTTATTGCAATAGTAAGAATATGGTCCAAATGGACGTCTATCTTAAACACCTTTTGCAGCCATGGTGTAATCACACAGTACTATATAGTTTTCTTCTTACCAAATTATTTGGGTCTATTCAAGTAAAAATCAGACAACTGAAAGATGAGCTTTTCTTTCACTGCATCTTATGTAACAATAACCTTATAATACCCAAATTTGGCTCTTACATCTATCTTGTGGCATTCTTGCTGCAGGGGGCTGTAGTGTGCTTGTTCAGGAGGTTTTCCTTGCCTTCAGTGATTCACTCTTTGGGTGGGAATTGGGTCTAGACCTGTGCTATCTGTCAAAGAAGTATAGGATGTGTGAGGCACACTGTCCTGGTCACATCGTTTTAATTTTAGACAGCAGGAGGAGGAGGAAGGCAAATCTTTCTAGCTACCTACAGTTTCAGTACTGATGTCACAAATGTCTGAAAGGGTGTTAGTAGAAATTATTAGCCGTGAAATCACCCATGGAAGTTAATAGACGAGTAAATATATGATGAGGTGAAAGATGCTATAAAATTAATGCTTGGAGTGAATTGAATATTTGTAACCTCACTGATGTCTGTTGCAAAATTAATTATGCCTGAATAAGCTGGACTAACAGTAAAGAGGGGTAAGCTTATGAAAAGTTTGTTCTGCCAAAATTGGATGTTTCTTAGTAAGGTGTATCATGAGCACAGATAAACCTTGTGAGATGGTCTACCCAGCAGGAAGTAAGTTAATAAGCACCAGGCCACATTGTGCCCAGCACTTCATAAGGAGTGGAGTGTGAGAGCTCTGCACATGGTGAATTTGCTTTGGTTTTGTGCCTTCTACTGAAGTGTCGACAAATAGAAGTGTCCCTCAGCGTAGCAAGGTGAGTTACAATAAAGTTCTCCCTTATCTTGTCTGGCTTCTCCAGTGTTGTGCTGTGCTTTCCCCTTGCTGTCTTCTGTCCTGTTGCTCCACAAGGGTTGGAAATTTATCACATTAGCAGTCAGTAATTACTCTCTTAGTTGCAGCGTTTGTCAAATTTGTCAGTTGCAGGTTTGTCAAACCTCCTGGTTCTTATTAGGATAAACTCATGCTTGTTTTGGACAGCTCAGGTAAGCGTGGAATTGGGAGGCCATCCAAGCCTGTGTTGTTTTAGATGCCTGAGTTTCAGTGGACTGAAATCTTGCTTATTTGCTAGCTGTGAGCGTCTGACCAAGCAGCTGACTGTGAAGCCCTCCCAAGAGCAGTGTCTTTGGGGTACCTACATATGCCTCAAGGAGCTAGATTTGAGTATCCCTTAGGAGACTCCTACTGTGCTAACACTGAACCCCCATTTTTGAATAGCTTCTGGATTGATGTAGAGTGCAGGAACTGCTTTTGTATGGGTAGGGGGGGAAGAGCTGAAGCATGCAGTATTTCCAAAATGTTCTAACCAGATTGTCAGCGTTGCTTAGCAGCAGGAGGTTTAAAATAGCGGTATTACTCAACAGTGTGAGCCACATTTGCACATGGTAACATTCTGTGTCCTGTACTGACTTGCTGCAGTATAGAAGTGCTAAGTTAATGTAAGGAAAGTGAAGATAGCTCACCTCCTCCTCTCTTAACTTGATGAATGCATGGGAGAATGGTGACAAGTCTTCCTTATGGTTACAACAACCAAATGTCCTCTACAGCCATGCCACAGCGTTCGGGTGCACATAGATCTGTGCGCACAGGTATCACTTGGATGCAAAGACCTTTCACACCACATTTACCTATGAATAAGTTTATAGCTCTCAACCCAGTTGTCTGCATTGGTGAAGACATTGCAGCATCTATTGGTCTTAGGGAACAGGCAAGGAACAGTGGGGAAAAGAACAAATGTAAGTAGTACTCAGTTACTTCATAGGCAGGCCAACTTTGTGGTACTTCTCAGCTTAAGTTTCCCCTCTTCATAAGCTTTCTGGTGAGTCTGGTCTTCTGAAGTGCTCCTGAGAGGGTTTGAGGTAGAGGTGCATGTTTGTGATAGCTTGTCTTGGTGAATGATTGCCTAAACAACCAGATGAAAATTTTGGGTGAGATTTTTCTAGAAGCACTTAAGTGATTTTGAGCCACAGTAAATGCCAATGAATTTAATAGTGACGTAGGCTTACTTGCCATTGCTTTACCTCACAAGAGACTTAAGACACAAGCGACAAAGACTCTGAAATATACATAGATCACTCTGAAAGTAATGCCTCCTATTTATTTCCAGAGATACTACAACAGATGCAAAGAACACAATAACACTATTTGATGGAGCAAATTCTCAGCTTCAAAACACTGTTTCAACACAGTCACCACCATCAACTGCGCATTTTTGCCAGCAATGAAAAAGAGCCTGCATGCCGTACTAGTAAAAATCTGCATGGTCATCCATCAAGAACATGACTTGTCTTTCATGTCAGTGCAACCACTGCTGAAATACACCATCTGCTGCCTCACTATGCTCATATCCACTGTTTTGTCTTCAGGAATGTTCAACAAGGTGTTGATGAATATCAGTGGGTGCCTTTTTTTTCCGTATGAAGGATATCAGTGATACACCTTTACTTCATCTGTGTTTCCATGTCAGGTGCTGTGTTGTCAAAGTGCCCCTCAGTGCCATCTGTTTCATGGCAACAAAATTTGGTAAGAAATTGGCTGGAAGGTTCTGTCTCTGCTGTCACATCACCAACTTGTGTCTCTGATGTTGTGGGCCAACAAAATAAAGTAGGAGGCATTACTTTTGGAGCAGTCCTTGTGTTGTTATGCTACCATTTGCTTGGAAAGGCGATGTTTTTCATTTGTTGAAAGAAAATAAAACAGATGTTGCATTTTAGTCAGAAAAGAGGACACCTGGTGTGCCACAGACTGATGCTTTTTTTTTTTTTCTTCCCAGAATGATTATAAAAGACACGGAGGTCATATGACAGACCTTGTATTTCCCTGCACACATGCTTTGTACTTGAGAAAGCAGCCAGTCTCATGAGATGGCAGTTGCTAAGAAAAATACACTCCTGTTTCCAATTAGGCAAGCAGGGTCTTGTGAAACAGTCTCTGTGCAACCTACTGTAGTTATGTCTCAAATCTCCTGTCAGAGGAGGGCAGGCATGGGACCCCCATTTGCAAATTCCTTAGGTGCGTAGGAGATGGTGCGAGTCATTTCTGCATTACCGCATTCTCATGTTGGGGCCATATGTTAGCCATCTGATGTGCTGAGCGCCACGTGCAGACCAAGGATGTTGATGTCATGAGCCGAGTGCTGTGCCTCTGGGTTTGAAAAGAGTTTTTGCACATCTAATTCAAGGGCATTGCTTAGGGATCCATTAAGAAGGAGAGAGCCCTTTGAACTGGGATGCCTATCAGTGAATTGACTTGAGGGGGAGAGAAGGAGAACTTGAAAACACTTGGCCTAGCTATGCTCTGAGTTGGTATTATTTGCTGCTTCTGGTGAGCTTCTGATTCCCTGTACAAAATTATTTTTCCATGTATGTATATGTGTGCATTTGCAACAACATGGCCTCAAATTGTTTATCCTGAATTTCCAAAGCGTCTTGTTCTTGTGGTTTCTAATACTTACACTTATCCGTGACCTGTTTCCTGGACAGTCTCCAATGAACACAAATACACATTTAATTAGAAGAAATCATCTGAATAAAGATTAGCTTCACACATGTGCTGTACTCTCCTCCTTGTGACTGCCCCTCCTTACTGATGAACAGCATGCAGAGATGAATGGGATCTGTTCAACTGTTCATTGGTCAAAATCTTGTTAGGGCTTCAGGTTTCTTGCAGATGGGCAAAATGAGCTGGCAGCCTTGAAGAGCTCACCTGGACTGGGATTTTGTCCACAGAATCATAGAATGGCTTGAGTTGGAAGAGACCCCAAGGATCATGAAGCTCCAACCTCCCCTTCCACAGGTAGGGCCACCAACCTCCAGATCTGGTACTAGACCAGGCTGCCCAGGGCCCCATCCAACCTGGTCTTTAACACCTCCAGGGATGGGGCATCCACAGCCCCTCTGGGCAGCCTGTTCCAGCACCTTACCATTCTCTTGGTAAAGAACCTCCCCCTGACATCCAACCCAAACTGTCCCTTCTTGAGCTTAAAACCATTTCCCCTTGTCCTGTAAAAAAGTTGAGTCCCCTTTTAAATACTGGAAGGCTTCAATGAGGTCCCCTCACAGCCTTCTCTTCTCCAAGATGAACAAGGCCAGATCCCTCAGCCTGTCTTCATAGGTGAGGTGCTGCATCCCTCTCATAATCTTTGTGGCCCTCCTCTGGACTCTCTCCAACACTTCCACATCTTTCATTGACTGGGGCCCCCAGACCTCAATGCAGTACTCCAGATGGGGCCACACAAAGGCAGAGTAAAAGACAATCACCTCCCTGTCCCCGCTGGCCACCCCTCTTCTGATGGAGCCCAGGATACCATTGGCTTTCTGAGCTGTAAGAGCACGCTACTGTCTCATGTTAAGTTTTTTCATCCACCGGGATCCCTGGGTCCTTCTCAGCAGCACTGATCTTGAGGAGTTCTTCTCCCTGTCTGTACGCGTATTTGGGATTACTATGATCCAAGTGCAAAACCTTGTATTTTGCTATGCTGAGCCTCATTAGGTTGATGTGGGTCCTTCAGGTGTGCTGTTTGGAATGCTCATTGTTGTAAGGCTTCTGTGTTGCACTGTTAGTTCATTACCTCATCTCAGAGACCTGATGGCTCTGTGGAAGAAGGAATGAGATGAAGATAATTACACCACCTTCTCTAATTGCCCTAAAACCTGGTTTTCTTGTTTCTTTCTACATATCCAAGCATTGTAAGAATCATCAATGTGAACCTCTCAAGCCCATCACTGCAGAGAGGAGCAAAAAGCTCCACATTCAGACATTGACAAAGTGCAGATTTGCTGTGAGTGGCTCACATTAGGCTCTGAGGCCAGGCCAAGAAAAGAGCTATGTTTCCGGGTTCCACTTGGCTTTTGAAACTAATTTTACATCTGGAGAAAATACTTCCATTAAATACTTATTCCCCTTAGGCAGAGACAGATGTAAACCCTGCATGCCGCCAAATACCGGGACCAGGATGTTTGCTGCACTCTGCTCAGATGCTCACTGGAGAGCATCCCAGCTCTCCTCTGGGTGTCTGGTGGCAGAGCTGCTCAGGAATGTGCTGTCTTCGTGCTGGGACCTATACAGGGACTTTGGTCTGCATCTGCTATCACACCAACGTGTGTCTGGGATGTATTCATGCGCATCAGAAAGGTGATGCATAGTGAATATAGTGCTGTTTCTATTTGCGACTGAGTGTTGCACAAAATGAGTGCTGAAATGAAACGCTGATGAGATCTAATGCATATGCCTTATCCAAGTGTCCTAAGGGTCTATAGTCATTTCTTCTGCTTTCGCGCCCTGCCAATTCAGTACCTAAATAAATAAAAACAGATCTCAGCTGCATATTTTTTACCCCGATTCCCAGAATTTTGGTGCTTTCCCTTCTCAGACTGATGTTCTTCTCTTTGCCAGCCCTGCAGATAGCCAGTGGCTGTGGAGAATTCTCACAAGTCATCTCCTGACTGGGGACAAGTTAACCTTTTGCTGTTCTGCCTTCCTCTCTTGTCCTGAAGGGTGTTTTCCTTCTTAAAATGTTCCCTACATCCAGATGGTCAGGGTGGTTCTTTTGTTTCTTTCTGCTTAATCCAAGGGCTAATGCTTCCTAACCTGGCATGCAAGCTGAACTGCTGGCCTAGGCATACTGTTGAATTCCCTGCTTCCAAAGCCTGTGTTTTGCTTTCTGTGGGTAGAAGTATCTAGAAATAGACCTAAGATCTAGTATTTACAAAACTTAAGGTAATGCAAAATCTACTTAGTATGTGGTGGACATTTTTTTGGTCTATCTGCATATTTCTTTTAGGTCTTTGCACTGGATTTTTTAGTTTTAGGTGACTCAGAACTACCACTGTTTCACAGTGTGAAAGAGCTGCAGGATGGGAGAGTGCGAGCAGAGCAGTCCTGGATATCACATTGCATCTTCCTGCTTCCCGCAGCCTCTCTTGTGTTGCTGTGGCAACTACGAGCACCTACAGGCACCCAGTAGTTGTTGCCTATCCTTGTCTTCGTGCTTCATCCTTCTGTTTCTGTGCCTTGCTGTTTCCTGCATGCTATGGGACTTCAGGTTCCTGTGAACCAAAGCTAGAAACCAATAGCTTTTTAAGATGACAGTTGCCTTACTTAAGGCTAGATGTCCAAGATTACTTTTGACCTACTGTGTGTTGCAGTGCTTGTACTGCGTTTAATTAAAATTCCTCAGACTTCTTTAATGAGTAAAATGAAGCATGTGGTTATGCAGCGTCCCAGTCACACAGAGAACCCCATTGCAGCATTTCATTAGAGGTCTGTGTATATCACAATTTATACCATTTCCAAAACGAAAGCCGCAAAGGACCCAAGGGAAAGTCA
Source organism: Coturnix japonica (assembly GCF_054131305.1). Lineage (NCBI taxonomy): Eukaryota > Metazoa > Chordata > Aves > Galliformes > Phasianidae > Coturnix > Coturnix japonica. The sequence continues at coordinate 112,659,810 of NC_140663.1, forward strand.
GATATGTTTGCTGTTGCCCAGCTATTTGCAGCTGGATAGAAAGTGTTTTTGCAATAGCCATGTTATGTTTTGTTAAATTAATTTCTCGTGTTCCTTTAAAATATAAGATTTATTCGGTTTTGTAAACTATTATAAAAATTGACGGTAAAAGGCGTTCTTCGCAGTTCTCACTTTCTTCATAAATCCTTTATCTTTCACTAATTAAGGACTCTGTTGTGAGCCATTACAGCCATCTTATAAAAACAATTGCCAAAAGGTTATCTTCCTTTAATAAGAGAACAGGAAATTGTGCTAAGGATTACAAGCCCAGTAGAGGTTTGCCAATAAGTCCTCATAAAATATTTGTAGTCACTGTAATTGTATAGTGTACTTTGTGCTAATACAGAATCACAGTCTTGAGTTCATCAGTTCAATCTTAGGGCTTTTACAGTACTTATGTGTTTAAAGTACATTTACTGCAGCAGCCAGAAAATAGATTGGAATAATGTAGTAAAGAAAATGGCCTATATTTTGCTTGTCTCTATTAAAGTGCTGCAAGCAATAGCAAAACAGATGCAGATAGGGGACAACAGGAGAAAAGGTCTACGTGCCTGAAGTGCTGTTGCTGGATAGGACTGCAGAGAAAATGCAGGCTAGCCTGAAGGGTGTCAAGCCATATTTATCACAGTAATTCTTTGCTATGAGGGTGGTGAAGCACTGGCACAGGCTGCCTAGAGAAACTGTGGGTACCCCATCCCTGGAGGTGTTTGAGGTGGTTTAGATGGGGCCCCAGGCGTTTGTGCTAGACTATGGCAGGAGAATCAGAACTAGATCACAAACAAAAAGGCTGGCAGGGACCTCTGGGTCCACCTGTTCCAAGCCATACTCAAACAAGGATACCCAGAGCAGGGTGCCAGGCCTACATCCAAGTGGCTTTTGAAGATCTTCAAGGAGGAGATTCCATAGCTTCTCTGGGCAGCCTGTGTCAGTGTTCCATCATCAGCACAGCACCAGTGAGAGAGCCTACCTCTGCCTTCATTACAACAGTTCTCCCTTCAGGTATTTATATACATTGTTGAGAGCCTCCTTGAGCCTTAGTTTTTCTAGGTTGAGCAGTCCCAGACCAGTCAGCACCTCGTAAGAGAGGTGCTCCAGTCCCTCAATGATCTTGGTGGCTCTCTGCTGTGCTCCATCTAGAATAACCAGTTCTTTTTTGTTCTGAGGGAACCCAAATTGTATCCAGTACTAAGGTGTGGCCTCACTAACTCCCCATTTCCTCCATCTTGCTTGTCTTGAAGGCAAGTGACATTTGCTTTCCTTTGGTCTTTAGATACCCCTTTCTGTTGCTATGTAGATTGTAAATTGTAGAGAGTGGCCTCACAGTGACCATCTGTCAGCTCCCTCAGCACACGTAGGGCTGTGGAATTGTGAATGTCCAGACTGCTCAAGTATTCCTTAACTTTATGTCTTCCAGATGATGTTTAAAGGTCCCTTCCAGCCCAAACCATACTCTGACTCTATAAATAGGTTCAGTTTCATGGGAGCTCTAATGAAATTGGCATTTTCCCTTTGTTTTAGATGAAATGCTAATGTACTTGAATTCGTACAACTTGTCCTCACGTCTGTTTCCTTGTGACATAGCCTGTAGTTAATAACGATGGCTAGAGAGAGCCTAATTTGGGCACATCTTCCTGTGCTGCCATCACACTTCTGGCAATAACTTGGACTAGAGAAAAATGTATGAAAGATGTCCAGGTCATTGTGAATTCTTGCAGTTGTCTTCTCTCTGCTTTGCTTTTTTTGTTTAATATTGTTTGCTTGACTATTTTGGACTACATATTTTATTTTAGACTAGGCAGAAGTCCCACAAAAAATAAATGTTGACTATTAGAACACTAGCAAATATTTATTCCTGAATTAATAGAATGCCTTCTTTTCAGTTAGTTCATTGAACAGGTGTATTTTTTAAGAGGGTCTCTTGAAGACAGTTGTTAGTTTAAACTGTGGCAGCTTTAGTAGTACAGCTTGTTTTTATTTATATTCCCTCTCTCCTTATTCCCCTTGAATTATCCTGCTTAATTTAACTTATCTGTACTGACGGAATGACACTATTTATTCTGTTCTGGATATCCAAAGTGTCATTCTGGGAAGTGTGCATTTGTGTAAGCTTGCCAGGCACTATGAGATACCAGTTTAAGAGTATTTCTTATGAAGAGAGCACATCAAATTCTTCTTCATTAATGACTTCTGAAGGGCCTACATTTTTCTGTATATTCTGTCTGCTTTTCTTCCATTTTTAGCCCTACCTTAGCAGTCCGGGTTTGATTACCACAATTAGTTCTTACCTAGTTAGGTTTCAGTAGCTGGGCAGAGCATCATCCAGCCCGCATTCAGGTATCCTTCTCCGACTCTTGACTGTTGCCGGGCTATAGGCATGAGACAGACTGGAGTGAAAAGAACTCAGTATGGAGAGAAAGTCAGAAAAGAAGAAAGATCTCAAGCATTATTTTGTTGCTGTGTTCTGGGGAGGACTTGAGTCAGTGAATTCTTGGATCAAGATCACAAATACCATTGAAGCATGAATGTTTCTTCTTTCATGAATGCTGCTGTCAGCACTAATGACCCAACTAAATTTCAGATCCGATGGTAAACATTAGATGCACTTACTGGAACTCTTCACACAATTCAGACCAGGATGATGCTGTTCTGTGCTTTATCCAAACAGTCATGCTATTTTGGGGGTTTTAAGTTGCAAGGAAAGGGACAGAGATATGGTTCAGAGAGTCACTGGCAGACTGCTTCACCAGCTTTGCCAGCTTTTGTGCTTCCATTTGTAGGGAAAACACTACTGGAGAATGATCTCTTAACATCTAACTATTTTTGTAGTATGCTTTTTTCTCACAACTTGGCTGCTAGCCTATAGACATGCGTCTTACCTTCTGTAGAACCTTACTACCAGTAGCTCAAAGTACTGAAATCCAGCCAGACACCTAAAAGCTGTCCCAGTTCTCTGTCTAGGCCAGAATAAAAGAGTCACAGAATCATAGAGTTTGAGTTGAAATGGACCTTTAAAGGTCATCTAGTCCAACGCCTCTGAAATGAACAAGGATCCAACCTGAATCTACCCTTTTTGAGCTTGAAGCTATTTCCCCTTCTTCTATCACCACAGACTCTGCTAAAATCTCACTGCTTCTTTCCTGTAGTGCCCCTGTAGGTATTTAAAGATCGCTCTCATGTCACCTTGGAGCCTTCTCTTCTCCATGCTGAACAACCCCAGCCCTCTCAGCCTGTCCTTGTTGTGCACCTTGCCTACTGGATCTGTTCTGCAGCAGAACCGTGTGAGCCTACAGACTTGTGGTCTTAGCTCCTCCTCAGCTTTCCTACGCAGATAACCTTTGGCTCCAGTGCAAGTTGAATGTTTTTCAGCACATACATGGATTAGGATTTTAGTAGGCAATCTGTATTTAGGAGTGTTGTCTATCCCATGATCTAACTCCTTTTCGTTATGTAAAAAGCTTTCTTCTTGTGTCACACTCGGTTAAAATCTAGCACTCAAGATTGCCTGAAGTTATCTAGTTCTAGTGCTTACCTGAATATAAAAAATTGAAATAAATACAAAGTTTGAGGTTTATAGTATATTATATATAAAGATAACATTTTCCAACCTCGATTACAGACTTTTAAGTCCAGTTTCTTCAGTGTCTCAGCGGGTTCCCAAATCTGCTACGCTACACGCAAAATGAAGCTACCAGCTGCTCCGAAGCCAAAACCAGTCATTATAAAACCTCTGTACACTGGCTGCCAGCCTCAGAGTTCATTATGAGGGAGGTCATTCTTCCTTACAGGCATGAATGTAGCTTTTGAGTACATTTTTTTTAAAGTTTCATTTAATCACAATGCGGATGAATTGTTTTAACCGTGATCGCCCGATGGGAAACTAACTTTCTTCTTCCTGGAAGAAAAAATACTGTGTTGATTCTTGCAGCAGCTTTTAGAACTACAGGATGTGATTTACTTTTTTTGAAAGAGTTGAAGATTTTGGCACTAGCGAAGGAAATTTTCTTCCCTCTCGTCTGCTTTTTCTTCAATACTGAGTAGTCAGTTTTCTTTTCAAATCTGTGAATGCACAGAATAAGGTCTTTAACAGGGCTCTGACTGAAGCATCCTCTCAAAGTGGTGGGTTGTTTGTTTTTTTTTTAACAAATATTTTCAGCTTTTTCATAATAGCTCTGTGAAATTCCAGAATGCTTTGATCGTATCAGTTTTGTATGAGGCTAAAACCTACCAAATGATGGAATTAGTTGAGAATATTCTCATTTTTTTTCACGTTCATTAGTCTTCAAACATTTGTGAGAGGTTTTGGAGAAGCCAAGCTCCTCTTGAAGGTGTATGGTGTTGAGAAGCCACTGTATTCAAACTGGAATGTGGGAATTTCTGGTGAGCTCCAAGGAAGTCTTTTTTTCCCTTTGAAAGTGGAACAAGTTGCTCAGGGAGGTTATGGACTTTCCATCTTGGAAATGTTCATATATGAACTAGACAAAGTAATGAACCATCATTCACTGTGTTTGGCCCTGCTTTGGTCAGGGCGCTGGATTAGAAGCTATCAGTGATCCCTTTTAACCTAAGTTATTCTATGATTCTGTGAATTTTCACTATGCATGCCATATATTTGGCATTTCATGATTATGTTCTATGGTTGTACTTTCTCTATGATTGCTGACTGCTGAAAAGAAATGTAGAGGGGTATTCTTACTATAGAGATCAGAAATGTAGTGGTTTGGTAGTACTGAAAGTTGCTGCAGGATGCATTACCCTGTAGTCTTGAAATGAAGCACATTATGTGTACATTGCTCTTTGGCAAATGAATCACAGAATTGTAGGGGTTGGAAGGGACCTCTAGAGATCATCAAGTCCAACCCCCCTGCCAAAGCAGGCTCCCTACACCACATCACACTGGTAGGCAACCAGTCGGGTCTTGAATATCTCCAGAGAAGGAGACTCCACCACCTCCCTGGGCAGCCTGTTCCAGTGCTCCGTCACCCTCACTGTAAAGAAGTTCTTGCGCACATTCGGGCAGACTGAGCACTATCATGTTCTAAGTGGCTGTGAAGAGGTACTCCCAGGACTGATTTTAATAATGTGCATGAGAATACACTGGTGAATGAAAATAGTGCATTTAAAATATTGTATAACTTTAGTTTCCTTGGTCATGTACCTTTTGCCAGAACTGGTTTAGAAAAATCCAGTCTCCCTGAAGAATCTCAGTACTCCCTGAATGCTGAGAAAAACAAATAGTTGTAATTTCAAACACCTGTCTCCTCTCAGCAAAACTCCAGGTCTTTTTCCAAGTACTTACATAAAAACATTTTTAAATGTTGAATTTTCACACGGCTTTAAATAAACACACAAAGTAGCAGGGATATCCAGTTTTAATCCTCTGTAAACCTTCTGACTTGCTTTACGTTTGTTGGAAAGGATAGTGATTGCCCTTCACCAGAGATATTTAAGATGAGTGAAAGGGCACCATATTGTAGATGCTCTGTAACCCAATAGATGAGAAAGGGAAAATTCCATGGAATGAACTGATTTTTAAGTGTTTCAGCAGGAATAATAATGCCTTCCAGCGAATGCTGCGGTCTGTATTCTAGATGTTTTCTCCCTTGCTGTTTTGAAGGAATTTCTTAAATGCGTGTCTTAAGATATCTTAGTTCTAAATGCATACCCGCCAGTACTATTCTGTTGCAGGTACTTGGAAGTTCTAGGCCACCAATGCCAAAGAGGTTCTGCAGTAATTAGGTGTGTGGTCCAGACTGGAAGGAGAATAGGTAAGAGAGCTTGGTTTCCTAAGACACTCATTGGTCTCCTTACGCTTATTTTTTAAAGTGAGTATTCTTTCAAGTGCACTTGAGGAAGAATACAGATCTCATGATTTATTAGGCAGCATTCACTGCAAGGCAGTATGTCTTGAGATACTTTTTGAAGATCATTTCATTTTGTCTGGGAAGGACTCACCCAAGTATTGTTGAGACCTATCTTCTGTAATGTGCAGAGCTGCAGAAGCCATTTAAAGCTGCCACGCAATTGAGTCGAGTTGAAAGGTTCTGTAGCTGTAATTCAGAAAGCAATACCTGGGTATTTTCCTCCCTCTGGTCACTCCTAGACATGCAAAAGGAATTATTTAACATAAATATTCCGTGGGACATTTGGGCTGCGTAGTCCAAGGTGTCTAATTAAGGGTAAGATTCTTATTTCCTAATAAAGAAATAGAAATTCATTTTAAAAAAATTCTTGGTTGCAGCATTTATGCTGTAAAGAAATGCTATTGAGAGTAAATGATACAGTTTATTGCACAACATAAAATGGCTTGATAAAAATCCAGTGAGCTTCAAGTAGATGTTTTTTTCTGGGGGTAGATGAGAGAGAGGAGTATTATTTTTTCTAATTAATTCAGCCAGGCAGAAGTGATGAAGATAAAGTATTTATACAGCTGAAAAAGAGCCTGTCTAGAAATCAAGTATAGATTACAGTTCAAGAGGAGAAGAACTACTATTTGAAAAGCACGTATGATTTGTAATGGATAATGAAACACAAGCTCACAGTGTAGCGTACTCAGTAACGGAACACAGCTGATCCATGGATACAGAGTGCTGGAAATTCAGTTCTGTGTGAGAGAGGTGGGTTGAGAATAGCTGCAAGGAGAACAGCAGATCTAGAAAAGTTGTGAGAGAATGAGATTTTGCATGGTTCCAAGAGAAGGTTAAGATGTTGTTACGTTAATTCGTACTTCTGAGGGAAGACAGATTTGATTCAGAAGGCAATGGCATAACAAAATTTGCTGTTGGGAAGTTGAACACGAAATACATGCTAGTATTTAGTAATATTCACAGAATCACAGAATTATCAAGGTTGGAAAAGACCTAGAAGATCATCTAGTCCAACCATTACCAATAATTCCCAGCTAAATCATATTCCTCAACACAACATCCAAACGTTTCTTGAACACTCCCATGGTCAGTGACTCCACCACCTCCCTGGGCAGTGCATTCCAATGCCTGACTACCCTTTCGGAGAAGTAATACTTCCTAAAGTCCAGCCCGGATCTCCCCTGCCGCAGCTTGAAACCATCGCCTCTAGTTCTATCACCGATTACACGAGAGAAGAGGCCAACCCCCACCTCACTACAACCTCCCTTCAGGAAGTTATAGATAGCAATAAGGTCTCCCCTGAGCCTCCTCTTCTCCAGGCTGAACAATCCCAGCTCCCTCAGCCACTCCTCATAAGGCCTGTGCTCCAGACCCCTCACCAGACCCCTCACCAGCTTCATAGCCCAATTCTTTGTAGTCCTTCGTAGCCCATTCTTTATTATGCTGATGATTAATTTATGAAAGAACTACAGAATTAATTTGGTAGGTTCCCCATCTGGTGAAGCCTTTAAAGACGTCAAATGGGTTGTCTTTTTCTGGAAGAAATGATATAGCTCTGTAGCAAAAGTAGAAGACAGCGAGACACAGGACTAACTGGGTGAAGTCTTGTGGGCTATAATAATCTGAAAGCTTTGTGATCTGGAATAAGTCTGTCAGGAACTGGAGTGAGGCCATCAGGTTTTTTTTCAGATAGGCTGCTGAACAGCTGTCAGACAGTAGCTGCCAGTTAACATAAAGAATGTATCTTAGGTTGCCAAAAAGCCTAAGTGGTTTTGGCAGTGGAAGGGTATGTGGGCTTGCTTTGTAGTCTTCTCACTGCAGTAATGGATGATGCAGTTTATAATCTGTTTTAGCAGAGTATTTGTTTGGACATCAGAGGAAATGCAAGAAAATACAGAATAAAAAATCCAGGTTAGTAACCTGCATAGAGGGAAGGGAATGGTTAGATTTTGTTTGCTTTTCACATGCACTTAAAATCTTCCAAAGAGCAGAAGTTAGAAGAGGCTTGCTAAATTATGTAGTATCTTCTATCTGCAGTTCTGATTTATCTGAAGCTGTATGTGTTACTGCTTGCAAGTGACTCTGGATTCTTCAAGGTACTGCTTTAAGTTAGAGATAGGAAATTAGTGTGTTTTGGATTCCTGCTGTCTGGTTTGGTCTCGACTGACCAAAAGAAAGTAAATCTTCTGAAGTTGCTGGCACTCTTGTTCCACTACCTGTCTTGTAACACCCTGGCCTCCCGACGCAGTTGAAATAGAACAGTTCAGTGATTTGCTTCCAGCTTACTAGAGCAGATTGAGTTCTTCCTTCAAAGCCTTCCATGTGGGTATCAGCCAGGTTCAGAGGTTCTTCATTACCATCCCAATGCCATCACTCTTTACAACTGTTTTTTGAGAAAGGGGTAGAGAAACAGCAAAGAAAAAATAACTGAATAACAGGAGTTGAGAAGAACATAAGAACAGCATTATCTGTATACCATAGATGTTTAAAATATAACATTTCTAGTAATACTTGGATTTGCCTGAATTCAGTTTTAGAAAAGAGATTGTTGTGATTAAGCACAACAATGCATTTGGAATTAATTTCCTCTCATAATAATTAGTAGATATATGTAATTCAAGACTACTTAGCTCTGTGAGAGACCGATATCCCTAACAAAACAATTCAGTAAAGCTGAGAGGGTTGACATGAAAGAGGGGTTCAGTGCACTTTTAAATACATTCATTTGCTCAGCTAAAAATAAGCATATGCAAACATTACTGGGTTCAAGGGGAAACCGATGGACCAGCTTGCTTCTAAAGGAGATATCTTACTGCCCATCTGCTTCCATAGAAAAGCACCTCTAGCCATCACTGTATTTTAAAGAGTTGCTATTGCAGGGGGGCTTTTCTATAACTCCTGTTTAATCAAGAGCTACTAAGAGAGCTTAAGAAGTACTTTAACAGTTATTCAGGAGGAGTTTGGTATCATCAAATAAGAGTAATTGAATTGGATGATATCCCTCAACTTTTTTTCTTGTTGTTGTTGCTATTAAATTCTTATAACTTCCTGTAATGTTCCTGCTCTGCTTTGCTGAAGATTCCCCACATTTCACATGGGAGGTCTTGCCTGCTGACTTCAAACTGCCTGTAGGTCAGGTATTTCTCATTATATTATGGCATCTTACAGCGCATCTGGCAGTAAGGTGCTTGTACACTCCATTTATCCGAGTGGCATCTTAAAGTGATGCTCTGTGCCTTATGCTGCTTAGTGCTGCTGTGTGAGAAAGTGAGGAAGATGAAATCTGACCATGTGTTTTCCACACTGACTTTTCTAAGGCTGTAGCTTTAATCAGTCCTCCTTCTGGTTGTTCATTTAAAAACAGTCTCCAATGATTCACTAAGTACACTTTCATATGGAGTGGTACGACGCGTGTCTGCATATGAGATGATCACTACTGTGGTGCTGCACTTTGAGTTTGGTGAATGGTTCTCTGATATCTGCCAGCACTAATGAATTGCTGACATTGCAATGCACTGTTGGTCTGTGAGGGTGCTTTCGGAGAATGTCTTTACCTACTGCTTGCCAGAGAGAGCCCATTTTCTGCTGGTAGCAAGGCAACTCGCTTACCAAAGACAGTGAGATGAAACCCAGTGGGAAGTCTGGGTACATTTATGCTGCTACCCGTGCATTTGCAGAAAACAGAAATTTATTCTCTTACAGGCAAAATAATTAACTCTTCCTCATCTAATGAAAAAGTTCAAAGAGGTTTCTGCTGAATTATGATCTTCCTGCTAGCACACAGATTTTTGTATCAGATACTTTGAACAGGCTGAAATTATGTGTAATTAGTGACTTCATAATCTGGCCTTGTGCTAGGAGGCCATATGTTCACTTGTGTAGACATGAAGCCAGGCAAACAGCATCTGCAGTGCTTCTGGATCTGTCTCAGATCTACTTACTGCAGAGCACATGATGAGGAAGGCAGCCTCAGTGCCAGCCACCTGAAGTTGTCTGATGTAGTGCTGCTGTTGTCTAGTGATACTACAATAGATTTAATGGTATGTGAACATTTTCATCCCATTTCTGCTTAGAAGCATTTTGTCCCTCTGAGATGGGGCTGCCCGCTGTTCAGAGGCACCTGATCTATTGAAAATCTTTATTAAGGCTTGAGTGCTGAAGACCAGCCTCTGAGTCCAGCATTGATGGGGCAAATAGTGTATAAACAAGTGTTTATCCTTAAAGATCCGCTCATCCTAAAGTTGTATGCCAAAGCCAATGGGAATATGTGTGTACATGTACCTCTGTGTGAAATGGGAAGATAATAGGCCAGCATGGTATCTCTTCTGGAAATCTGTTTGTCTTAGCCTTTGAGAAAGCACTGTGAGTACTTTTTGTTTGCTTTCCTTTTTGCTTGAGGGCTTCAATATCAACAGTAGTCCAAGGAGTCAGTGAGAGACACTTAGAAAGACCACAGCAAAGAAAACACGGTTTTGCTATAATCCATTTTAGTAAGGTTGAATGGTGACCTAAACTGGGAGGGACTGTTGACTTGAGGATAGAGAGGCCTTGCAGGGAGATCTAGGGCTGGGCAATCACCAACTGCATAAAGTTTAACAAAAGCAAGTGCTGGATTCTGTACTTGGAGTGGGGTAACCCTGGGCGTGTGGACAGACTGGAGGACAAGAGGCTGGAAAGCAGCACCATGGAAAGGGTTCTAAGGATTCTGGCTAGTTGAATGTGGTCAGCAGAGTGCCCTGTCAAGCCCAGATAACCAGCCATACCCTGGGTATACCAGACCCAGCAATGCTGGGTGATGGATGGGATTGTCCCACTCTGCTCTGTGCTGTGTGGTCTCACCTCATGCACCGGGTGAGGGTATAAGTGCCAGTAAAAGAATATATAACTATTAGATTATGTCCAAAGGAGGACTCTGGAGATGATGAAGGGTCTGGAGGACAAAGTGTACGAGGAATGGCTGAGGTTCCTTGGTTCCTTCAGTGCAGAACAGAGGAGCTGAGGAGAGGCCTGATGGCGGCTGCAGCTCCTCACAGGGAGCGGAGGGGCAGCGCTGAGCTCTGCTCTGTGTGACAGCGACAGGGCCTGAGGGAACGGCATGGAGCTGTGCCAGGGGAGGGGTTGAAAAGTACCACAGTGATCATCTGGATTCAACTCCCTGCTATGTGCAGGGTTGCCAGCCACCAGACCAGGCTGCCCAGAGCCACATCCAGCCTGGCCTTGAATGCCTGCAGGGATGGGGCATCCACGATCTCCCTGGGCAATGTGTTCCAGTGCGTCAGCACCCTCTGTGTGAAAAAACTTCCTCCTAATATCTAACCTAAACCTCCCCCATCTCAGTTGAAAACCATTCCCCCTTGTCCTATCACTATCCACCCTCATAAACAGCTGCAGCCAGCTCTATATTCCACATGTATTCCACAAGTGGGCTTTTCTCATATACTGCAGCAAGAATCAGATTTTTTTAGTTGTCTTAGTATCATTGCAGGTTTAGTCCTTTGCTTTTGTGCTGAAGCACTTTTGTTAACTTTTCCAGTGTACTTGAGCTTCTCTAAATATATTGAATACCTCATGATGCTTTTGAAAGTGTTGGCACAGCACATGCCTTTCTAGGAGTATGGACAATAGCCACTGTCTGAAACAAGTTTGTGTGATGCCCTGGAGTTGACATGCATGTCATTATTCTGTGAATTAGTACGTTCTGTTCTGTTACGCAAGGTTATCTTGTGTCGGAATAATAGAAGCTGAATGTGCTAAAAGGCTGATAAACCTGCCACAAAGGATCACACTGTTGACATTCTTCTGCATTAACACCTGTTGCTTCACTGCTGGTAAGATTGTGTCTACTAGGGAAAAGTGTACTAAATAAATAGAAAAAAAATAAAAAGGCTTTTTTTTTTTTTTTTTTTCCAGGCAGTTCAGATCCTAGGCTTAGCTGCTTTGAATGTAATATTGTCATCGAGCCACACTTACACAAAAGGACTATGAGAAAGCACAGCTGTTTTGAATTTCTGCATATTAAAAGTGGACGAAGTGACTTTTCACAGATACTGCCATAGCCTTGAGGACTAAATGCCAAAACAAGTGCTCCTTCTGTTGGCAGGTGCTAAGTTCAGTCCTTTGAAACGCAACATAAAAATAATAAAGTATGTGAGCATGGGGATTTGGAGGGCTGCCTGCAAGGAGGGAGAAGGGACAAGGTCCCCACAGTTGCTGGCAGCACGTGTGCATAAGCTGTCAGCCCGCTTCCAGTGTGCCCTGCATGGATAGGGGGAGAAGGGAAGTTCAGCCCTAGTGCTGCGGCTTAGCACAATGATCCCCTTTCTGGGTGCCAGGGTCACAGCTGCTGTCTGGGGATTATGCACAGAAGCACTCTTCTTCTTGGGAGAGCAAGGTTTCCTGGAACATTAAGTAGGAGCTGGAAGCAGGAGAAACTATCTGGGAGGGAGACAAAAGAAAGGCAGACAAGGCACAGGGCAGGCTGTGGCCTTCAGGAGGGGAAGGCCATCAGTAAGAGAAAACCGCTAATAGATGGCGCTTTGGTGGAAAAGACTCCTGTTTTGGTGCCTGAGGTGGTCCCATTAAAAAGGTAGAAACCTGCTACGGATTGAATATGACTGCTGGCTTGCAGGGCTTGGAGTTTTGTATGGGAAGTCTGTCAGAGCTTGGCCACTCCCCAAAACTGCTTCATTGCTCAACATCTCGTGCTTGTTTTAGTCATTAATTTACTGTTCAGAAATAGTAATCAGTATGGTAACCTGAGTCCCCACGTTGAGGTATCTTCTGCATACACCATCTGCTCAGAAAGTTATGCTTTTGTATTCTCTGGACTAGAATGCTGTTACCATATCTTCTGTGTATGGCGCTTTTTCCTTTTCTTTATTTCCCTCTCTTATCCTGCTATTTCGTAGCTTGGATGTACTAATTCCCTGGAAATTATTGAGAAAAATCCTTCTACCCACATATAACGTGCCAGCACCTATATTTCATGCGGGTAGATCTATATTTGAAGCTGGGGCCATCTGCTTATTTCCAAAAAAAAAAAAAAAAGGGAAGAAAAAGCCAACAAAAAACCCCTCATCAGGTTTCTTGTGGTTTTCTGCAAGGGCAGTGGCCTCAGTTCTTCTGTCTAACTTGAAAGAAAAATCCAGCTTATCCTACAACCTTAATATTTAAAGCTTGTCTCCTGTTTATCACTTATCTCTGAAGCTGGGAATCATTTCACATGGTAGATGAATTTTCCCATTGCTTTCATATGCTGGTTACCTTTTCTTTCAGTGGCTTCAGAACCCACTAACACTTTGTATTATCTGAAACAAATGGACACTGTGTAATATGGCACGGGGAAGGTAGAGGCAAAGGATTCTCACAATGTGTGCATTCAAACTACTTGAAAATCTAAGTGGGAAAAAGATGACTTTGTCAGTAGAACTTGTCATAGTGAGTTTAGGGCACAACATATAATAGCAGATCTTCGGTGTTTTGAAGGCAAAAATAACCCACAAAACTTGAGCAGAATTCCAGAAAGACACTAATGAATAAGTATTTGGTAAGTACCTATGTTCAAATGTAATATCATGCTGAGGTTACTGAAGTGCATCTGTTCCAGTACTGACCCCTGAGGGATGTCACTCATCACTGATCTCCAACTGGACATTGAGCCACTGATAATTGCTATCTGGGTATGATCTTACAACCGGCTCCTTCTCCATCTAATGGTCTACCCATCAAATCTTTATCTTTCTAATTGAGAGAGAAGGATGTTGCATGGACTGTGTCAAAAGCCTTCCTGAAGTCCGGATAGATGACATTAGTGATTCTTCCCTAGTCCACAGATGTAGTTATGCCGTCCAAGAAGGCCACTAGTTTGGTCAGACAGGACCTGCCCTTGGTGAAGCTATGCTGGTTGTCTTGTATCAGCTCCCTCTGTTCCATGTGCCGTAGCTTAGCTTCCAGGAAGATCTGTTCTGTGATTTCCCCTGCACAGACGTGAGGCTGACAGGTCATTAGTTCCCGGGTTGTTCTTTCTACCCTTCTTAAAAATGTGACAGTGCCTTTTTTCCAGTCACCAGGGACTTCACCTGACTACCATGACTTTTCAGATATCATCAAGAGTGGCTTGGTGACTCCAGCAGCCAATTCCCTCAGGACTGTGGGATGTTCCTTATCAGAACCCATAAACTTGTGGATGTTCAGATTCCTCAGGCTGTCATGAACCTGGTCCTCACTTACAGTGGGAGAGGACAATGCTATCTCAGTCCTTCCTTCTGACCCATCTGCTCACGGAGTGTGTGAAAAGCAGTTGTCAGTTAAGACTGAGGCAAAAATGATGTTGAGTACTTCATCCTTTTCTTTGTCTGCTGTTACTAGCCTGCTTTAGTTACTCACTGTGGGGATCTATACCTTCTTGGACGTAGCTTTTCTGGTTGATGTTCTTGTAGAGGTCTTATTCTTCTTGGCACCCCTTGCCAAGTTCAGTTCTAGTTGGGCACTGACCTTCCTGATCCCATCCCTACACAGCCTAGCAGCATCCCTATGCTCATTCCAGGATACCTATCCATGCTTCCTAAATAGCACTATCACTCCAAACCAAGGTGGATTATACAGGTAATTCGGTATGTTCAAAGATCTGTTATATCAATTGACCTCTGTAGCTTAAAGAGTCATTCAGAAATCTAGGCACACACTGCAAAATATCAATAAAGTAGTTTCATCGCCTGTGAAAGAAAACATTCTGGCCTGGTTTTTGAATTAAAAATACACCTGTTTTACATTTGTGAAGTGTCTCAGCAAACACAAAAAGACAGCCTATTTGATTTATGTACTTCATTTTGCAGCACTCTGTTGTAATAGTATGTTTCTGAGCTAAAACGTGCTTTCCTTTATAATCTCCATCACTGAGATGCATACAATCTATTTTAGATAGAACTAAAAGTTTAAAATTCAGGCAGAAATGTGGTCCAAAGGAGAGATGGAGGCAGAAATTCCTTCTCCAGTGCCTACTGTTGAGGTATAGAACTTCTTCCCCCACATCTCTAATTTTAGGGTTTACACCTTCACTGAGAACCAAAGGCTTTTCGAAAAGAAAATGACAAGTTGGGTAGTAGAAATTACACAAAAAATTCAGGTGGGAATAAAATAACTGCTTTCTTTTCTCTCTCTGTAGCAGTTTTGCTTATCTACTTACCTTTCAATGTGCAGGGTTTTATTCTGTAAGATTACAGAGGACTTATTTGCACATGATATTTCAGTGATATTTATACTGGCAATTCAGCTTGTAGAGGTGAAAAGTGGGAATGCTCTATGTGTTGTTAAAATATGTCTTTTGGGTCCTCAGGAAAAATCTTGAACAACAGCTACCATTACGGACTAGCATGTCTAACATTATACCAAATTCTTCAAAACTGGGGTAGAATTACAGTTGACTTCAGGTCTTTTGGGCCTTACCTCTTTGGTTGTTGTATCTTGGATTAATGGTTTTGTGTGCATGTGTGTCAGTACATAGAAACTCTGGAGCCATTTTTCTTTGAAATAATTGGAAGTTCGATTGAAAGTTAATCAGCATCTGTGGTAATGTGACAGTATGGTTATATCGTAGGTAGGAAATAGAGTGTAGCTTTTTGGAGAGAGAAGGGTTTGTATGCTTTCAACATGCAGGCACTTGAATGTTTCTGGAGTTCATAAACCTCAGAGCCACGTTTCTATAAGGAAGGCACTCTATAGAAGGGCACAGGATATTTCACCCCTCTCCAGTTTGGGATCAGCTTCTGCAGCTGGGACCAATGTCCCTGAATAGCCTTGAGAAGTCCAGTATATTTGCAGATACAGGTATGAGTCTGTCTGAGTAATGGGGCTCTGGCATTTGTAGCAGAAATTTCAGACTAACAAATTTCTACCATATCCTGAAAAGACTCAAGATCACCTCTGTCTTAACTTGATACCTTCAGTCTGATTCCCCCAGTTAGGAAACAGTTTAGAAGGCAGTAAAAAATAGTAACAATTTAGGAAGTCAATTTTACATGAGGGACTCGTGTCACTTTGTGGCAAATCAGTCTTTTTTGATTCCCAGTATTCAGGGGGGTTGCTTTTATATGAGATTAATATAGAAGACCAGAAACTATTTCTGCTTAGAGAAGCAGGCATAGCATGTCCTGAACATTTTCTATGGCTTTCTCTTCTCACTGCAAGCTGAAGCGTGAAGCATATTCTGAGATACTTGGATGTTGTTCACTTGCACAGAAGAAAATAGCAGTAGGTGGGATACTGGAAAAGTTAATAGCACTTACTCAATGTGGAGGTGAGAAGATAGTTTTGCAAGATAGTGACTCATTATGCTGAAGTGAATGCAGTGAGTGTGGTTTTATTTTAGCTTAGATATCATACCTGTTGAGGTCTGAGGAAAAGCAAGTGAACCTTTGGTAGCAGTGGTATCAGGGTTCAATAGCCTGTAGTGATCTGACCTGTCAAATCCCATCCCATCACATGAGAATACAGAGCGCTCTTTCTGGGGCTTTCTGAAAGGAAGAGTAGTGCCATTGTTTGTAGGGTGCTGTCCGGTGCCAGCATGCCACAGCAGATGGCAGCATGTGCGGTACATTTATCATGTGCCTGGATCTAGCGAGTATGAAGTAAAACTGGAATTTGAGAATATATATCCTTGGTTGATAAAGGATTGTGAGATTGTGGTCAAGTCCCTTTGGAGCATTTGCAACATAAAATGTACTGTTTTACCCTGTTACAACTCCTTTCACTTCTTCTCTCCATTTCCTTCTCCAACATGTAATGTCTTCCAGTCACTGGACTTTTTTTTTTTCTAAACCTTTTCTTTTCTTGATCAGAATTCCAAGTTAAGAGAATGTTTTTCCTAAGGTTTCGGTTAATACACCCTATCCCTAAGAAGCCTAAAATCCTGTTTCTGAGTGCACTGGATTTCTTAGCAGGTGCTTCTCTTGCTGCCTTTTTGTGACCTGCAATAATTGTTGTAGTGCAGGTACATCCATTTGTAAACACAGCTGAAATCTCTTTTTATTTAACTCTGTGCCAAGCTATCACAGCAGTTGATTGAACAACACTTTGAGAGGATCCATCTCAAAAAGAGTGCTTACAAAGTAAAGATGTGCTCCTCTTTGTATGAGTGAGAAAACCCAATAATTTTCCTGCATAGATTGCTTTACCACTGTAATGCATCTGTTAATGACTGAATAAAGGCCTCTAAAAGCTATCATAAATCTTCCCTCCTTTTGCTTTGATATGAGGCCTTTCTGTGGCAAACTGAGGCGGTCTGGTCCACCATTTTGATACCAAGCTGTGGAAAAAAGTGTTTCCAGCATTTAGAGGCAAATGTTGTTTAAAGCAAACGTGCATCTATTAGAGGTAACACAAAAGCTCTGTTTTCTTCTGCTGGAATTAAGAGATGGAAATGCCTCTCCTACCAGGCAATGAGGGGCTTGATGAAGCCCCTGTGTTGGCACCCAACTGGAGGGAGCACAGTACTCTGAGTCCCTTTGGCACATGGATCCCTGAGAAGGAGCTGCTCATCTAGAGCGTCTTGAGTGTTGCCACTGAAGGAAGCAAGGAGTACAGATGATCCTGACCAAAGGACAGGATAGGGGTATGAACAAAGCAGGTATTTTTTCTACAAGACCCTTTCTAAAGACTTCAGGCTCTTTTCTCTGAACAATTTTCAGATCCACCTCACTTGCAAGCTGCCTAGGATCACAGTGGCGTTCTGCTTTTCTGCTGTAATCTCATGTTGTTAGGGAGCGTGATTCTTGTTCTTAGCAGTGCCATATATAGAAGATTACATAAATACCTTGGAAATCTTAGGGAAAAAAGAAATCCATGTAATCCGTAATTTTATGTCTTCCTCCTAGAGAACATTCTGTTTAACTTAGGAGAGGAAGGAGGCGGCCATACCTCTTCTTTACCACTGACTGGCTGCCTATTTGCCCAGCTGTTCTAATGAGCAATTACAGCCCAACACAGGGAGCTGAGGTCAATCTCTTCTCTTGGAAGTTGTCTCTCAAAGACGTTTTGATACCTGAGCACTTTGCCCTGTGCCGAATTAGTGTCATTTTCATCTCCTTCTCCCCGCCCTGCTTCTCCTTGTAGACGAGTATTGATTTTCTAATTTGAAGCCAGTTTGTAAAGGGGTTTGTGTATTGCAATTCGGGTCTGCTGTCTATGAACCTCACACTGAACCAAAGGATAATCCCAGTCTGCTGTGCTACAAGGGGAATTGTACCGTGGGTGCAGGAGCTCGTGTGGCTTTATGTTGGGCTGTGTTCGTGTTTGTTGGCCTTGAGATCCTTGACAGCAGGTTCTATGGCAGCACTTGGGGCAGCCAAGCAAACAGTCCTGAAGGATCCCTCCAGCACACACATTGGTTAAAGCACTGCATGGAGAAGATGTTGGTCTTTTTTTTCCACTGAAGAATATTCTATACTTGTTTAAAAGATTTTATCCTCTGCAGTCCCTTCTTTTCAGAAAGAGTGAAAATTTGTTAAATGTGCTTGCGAACCAGGGAAGGAGGAGGGGACAGGACTTCAAACAGCGCTGCTAAAAACAGCCTGGGCTGCTTTTGTTTAGACTTTCAAAACGCAGCAGCTTAATGCCTCCATTGTATGGAGGGGGAAATATGCTAATTCGAAGCACATTTCCCATTAGAAGCCCTTTCAGCCGTGTCATCACCAAGATATGAAAGACGATAAAAGCAGGGGGGGTTAGAAAGGGGGGGTCAGGGGAGGCCTGCGCTGCGGGCGCATGGCCGTGCCTCATTGTGTGTGGGGCTCAATGGGGCTGACGAGCCCAGTCACCCGTGAAGGCCCGCAGCCCAGGGGCCGGCCAGGTTCCCATGGGCGCCGCCTGCCCCCTGCCCTGCCCTGCCCTGCCAGGCAGCCTCGTCTGCTGGTGTGAAGAGAAATGCATCCATCACTGTTTGGCCTATGTGGAAAACGTACGGGCATTGCTCATTTAAAACACTTCATGATATATGTGAAAACCTGTCTCTTCCTTTTTCCTCCTCGTTCAAGTTGTTACGAGAGCTTTGAGTCTCGCGTCTTGGCTCAGGAGTCTGACCCTGTTGGTCTGGATCTGGAGGGATGCTCACTTTACCCAGAAAGACCACATTTTCTGTTTTCTTTCTGACAGGCGTTGGTGTCGGTTTATTGTGGAGAGCTTGGGATTAAATGATCTTGAGGTTCTGGTGGTGTTGCTATGATATTTGCTTGGAGACGGTTTGAAATGGCAATGAGATTTTAGCTCTAGCTGTTTGTTTGGCTCTAGAAACCTTCCGTATACTAATGGTGAATTAAACTAAGAAAATGGGGGTTTGCAGATTTGCAATCTGGTGATGTTCCATTTGCAGTAGAAGTATCTACTCCAATCAAAGACGCGATTAGTTTAAATATTACTGGGGACCATAGCTGGAATTATTTCCACAGAAATACTTTTAATGCAGTGGTTGGTCTTCTTGTGTACTACTTGTGAACAGGTAGGTGGGACTAGAGGATTTTGGTTAGGCTTGAGAAGTGGAGATCTTTATCAGCAGGCTGTGGGCAAGTCTGTGACCTGCAGTGTGGAGACCTCTGCCACATGTCAAGCAACCTACCTTCAGTCACCTGCAGGATGGTCAACAAACACACTTATAGCACAGTATCTGATACACAGTTCCTCATCCTATAGAGCAATGATTTCATCTTATTTCTAGGCTTGTGTATTGCTTCTGTCTTGTGCTTTTCTCCATCTTTTTTTCAATATACCTATCCTATCTCCATTTGCCTGGTTCCATAGCTCCCATCCTTTACTTCTCCAACTGGTGCAGAGCAGTGGGGAAGATGGTGGCGCTTCGGGAAACATGAGTGGTGACAGCGAGACACGCAATGTCTCTGTAGTACTGTTGAGAGGAAAAATACTCAAGTGACATTTTGTATCATGAGCGCAGAGGTCTCCAGAGCAGGCATGTGATGATGATGCTTAGTGTTTACACTTCAGAAGCGCTAAGTGCAGAGAGACTGTTGTACAGATGTGCTGAAGCCTAGAGAAGGAGAATAAAGTGAATTGGAAATGATGCTAGAAACAGGTCAAGAAAACTAGATGGTGGTTGTCTTTCTCATGTGTGACAACCTGTGGAAGTGATGACTTTGAGCTGTTTTAAAACAAGTGAATGTCACGTTTGGAAAGAAACTGGAAAACAAGGGTGTTAATGTCAGGTTAGGATCACTTAGAAGAAACTGTGTGGCTTTTGGAAGGGCCTGATGCAGTGGAACAGAAGGACTGGGAGACAGGGATCCAGCTCTGGCTGATTCTGGATCACAGAGAAGCTACTTCTCTGTGGTCCACAGAGGGAGCATGGGTGTGTGTGGCCACTGCTGGCTGGTGTTGGTGGCAGACCTCCTTTGGGGTGAGCTTTCCAGCATCCCACAGTCAGGGCCGCAGGATGGCTCTGCTGCTGAGCCACCCCAAGGCTCCAAGCTCACCGTGCTCAAAAAGCCGGGTGAGACAAAGTGTTGGAAATGTATACTGTAGGGAATAATCCTGCCTTGGCAAAGGGGTTTTGCTTGACAGCCTCTCTGGGAATTCGGGCTGAAAGCTGCTACTTTGTCCTTAGCTCACCCTATAGCGCTTTTGTTTTGGAGCTCGTTTTGTATGCAGGATCACCCACTGCTGCGATTCAGCAAAATGGAGGCGTGACATGATCCAGACAGAGCCCCAAACATGCTCCTTGTTGGCAGGTTAAGTCCTTCACTGTTTATGAAGTGGAGGGTGGGTTTTTTTAATTATGCTGAGCTCCCTGGGTACGCACTTAACTTTCTGTGCGCGCCGGCGAGAGGCCTGTTAAACACTTGAGAGGCTGCTGTTTGTTGCCCACCAGCAGCCATCTCAAAGGCATTGTGGAGCACAGAAAGAGGCCTTGCTTTGTACATGACCAGGCTCCCAGTTGGTGCTGCTAGAAAGAGGAGACTGGGAAGGCTGAGATGGTTGGGGTTGCCTGGCACATATTTAGCAGACGAGTTAATTGGGTGCTCTCGAAGTGGAACTTGTTAACATCCTGCCGCTTTCCTAATGAGGATATCTGCGCTTGCAAAGAATATGGGCATTAATTGGGAGCCCTTTAGTTGGTGTCTTAACTGAGGGTTTCATGACCAGCGTCTTGTATGTGAACAGAAAGCATATTTGCAATTCAACAGGCTGTCCGTGGCTGCAAACATAACCAGGCCAGGATCTTTCCCAAAGTACAGTTTAATTACATTGGAATAGGAGTTTTCAGTAGCAGTGGGATAGCTACAGTAATGGTAACTTACAGAGCACTGAAACATTAGACACTGAATTTCAATATCTTGTACCAGTCATTATTTTAATGCTCTCTTTTATGTCAACATTATGACTGACTGCTGGATCAGCAGTCAGCTGGATCAGCTTTCCTAAAATGTTGTCACACAGCTGCCGCACAATCCATGAGTAAGTCTTGAAGCCGCAAGCAACTTAGACAGGTGTTAATGGGACGGTATGCTGAGGTGAGGGGCTCAGACACAGTGCCCTCACTGCTTGCTTCAGCTCTCTGTGAACTTCAGACAGATTTGTGGTTACTCAGTCCCCTCTGCTTCTCTCCCTCTTTCTGAAGCAACAAAAGCAAGGCAGTGCAAGGGGGAATGGGGACTTCCATCAGTGGTCTGAAGCCTTTAACTGGAAGAGACTGGAGAAGTGTGATGATGCTCAGCGGTATGTTCACTGTCTAGGTATAATACCTACAGCATGGCCGTCTAAATCAGTCTTTAGTCTATGCTGTGATTCCAGTTACACTGATAAGGTTTTCTGCTCACTATACAGATGCATAATCATATGTGTGTTTTCTTCCTGTGTGTGTGTATACTCACATGTAAGCTTTCTGCATATACATGTACATAGGGTTCATGCACAGGATCCCTCAGGAAATTCAGGAGGCATCTTCTTCCCCATCTCTCCCCAAGCCCCTTCAACATGGGGTACCTTTAATAACGAGTGCCTCTGGTTTCTTCTTGGGGAGCAGGCGGGTTTTGTGCTTCTTTATACTTCTCTGCTTTTTCCATGCTTTTTGAAAAGGCTGGACTGAGGCCAGGACTGAAGAACAAAACGAGCACTGAATAGATGAGAGATTGTAGGTGGGATGCTGAAGTCTATGCGAAGAGTGGGAGGGCAGTTTTCAAAATCAGAACTGGATGTGAAGTTAACACAGGATTGTCTGATTAAATCCAACTCTGTGCAACAGAAGAGTAAGTTTTTTGTCAAGACTAAACTCAGTGAAGTTTAGATTTATAGATAGAAAATGAAAGAAAAATTGAATTTATAGCTGCTTGGTATGGATCCTGTCTCAAACTTCTGCGTGTTTTGAGACTAAGCAGCCATACAGTCAGGAGTGCATTGTAATGACACTTGTGCTGCCTCACACAACTGTAGTAGAAGGAGCTCTTCTACAGGCAGGGGGTTGGAACTTCATGATCCTTGAGGTCCCTTCTAACCCAGGTCATTCTGTGAGACATTGATGTAGATGTGCTAAGCTAGTGCACCTAGGATGCTATTTCAGTGCGTCCAACAATTAAGAAATTATTTTAAGTATTCTTTAATGGCAGCAGGATTTGCTAGCGGTATTGGAGGAGGTGATTCATAGCAAAAGCAAAGTACATTGGGCTGTCTTCAGGGTATAGAATGAAGACAAAGAGTGAGAGCATTATCAGTTTCCTTCTGCACTGCAGCGTTGCTGCTTATGAAATCAGTGCTCAAGGCAAAGGGATGGAGAAGCAAGAATGACAGCTGAGAATCTCCTCTGTCATGAAAGTGACAGCACAAAAAAGAAGGTGGAGTGTGTGCCAAACTGAAGAACCTAGGCCTTAAAATGATGGAGGACTGCTTGAAGGACTATTGGAAGGCTTCATACATAGTCATGTATGTAAGGATATTGCTGCTGTGCAAATGACAAATGCATAGACAACTGGATAACTCAAACCCTGCTTTTGCTGCTTAATTATAAATTTAAAGGATTTGAATCCTGCTACACATTACATTTGCAGTAAACTCTGTGTACTGCCATTAAGTTGTTGAGCTGGGGAAGATGACGACAACTGTCAGGGCTGGTGCTCTGTGTGCTGCTTGCTGAGTGACAGCTGCTACTGGGGGAGATACTGGGTTATCTTTGCTTTTGTTTTTTTCATAGTCTTTGTCATAGCCAGGTGGTGTCTGCTAAGCCTTGTCAGTGTGTAAGTGTGAGGATGTGACTGCGCTTGTTTTCACTTGACAAGGGATGTGAGTGGCTATGAGGTGATTCTTGCTCAGCCCGTAATACAGTTTGGATATCTGTTACAGCAAGCAGTGCGTACTGCAGGAGTCTCTCAGCTCTTCAGAATATCCATTACATTTCTGTCTGCTGGTTTTAGAAGTCCCAGGGGAGAGAAGATTTCATTGCTTCCCTTAGAGGCTTGTTTGATACCGGGAAGTTTGCCTGAAATTCAGTCAGTTTTCCCTTTCAATGGCATCTTCTTTTTATTATGTTAAAGTAGGTTTTCTCTTCTTGATATTTATTTATACTCTATTTACGTCTACTACTTTCACTTAACGCTTTCTATTTCTTTGTTCCTGAGCTCCTTCAACTGCAGTATTTATCAACGTGGTTGACAAATTGCTCCAATTAGTCAACGTGGTTCTGACTTTTCCCTGGTGCTGCTTCCTTGCACCAGAGTGATGCAGGATGTGATGCTACTCCAGATTAATTTCAAATGTGGTCCTTCTCAGTGTGGTTGGTATTCCTGTGTTTTGTCTATCAGGGCTCTGAATTTTTCTTCCCCAGTCTGTTTTCAAATGATTCCTATAGTTCTTACTTCACTCCCCTCCCCACCAAAAAAACCAAACAAACAAACAAAAATACCCCACCTTAAGCTATTACTTTGGCTAAAGAAATAGTATGTAGTTTTTTTTCTTTGATTACTTATGTACTGTTGCTTGCTTTTCATAAGCAGAAATGGATTTTCCATCTTCTTGAGAATTTCATCTACTTTTGCTTTCGTTTTAACCTTGATTATGGCTCTTGGGATTTTATCTTTGGTAGCTTTCACATCTCTGCCACTTGATCATTTTTTGAGACTAGGACTTGAAGCTTAGATATTGGAAAATCTACATAGAACTACCTATTCAATCTGTAAGGTTTCCTTTTTTCTTTTTGTTACAAATAAAGCCATCTGCCTCTGTTCCAAATTCAGGCTGTTTACTGCCTATGATTCTCTCCAGTGGTGACAACTGCAGTGGACCGAAGCCGCGATCCAGCTGGATGGTAGCAGGCCAGCCAGAGAAATGGATGAAACGCAACAACAAAACGTCATATTTGCAGGCCTGCTGCCAGGTGTTTTGCTTGGCAGCAGTCACTGCTGTTTTCAATGTGGCTGGAGGAAAGGGGTTGTGGGACTGGCACCTTCACACTGCTAAGCTCTGTTCACCCTCCTGGACCACCTGCATCTGTGAACTCAGCAATTTCCTTTGCTTGAAAAGATAACTCTCCAGGCTTAAGCATTTAGTTCTGCCTTTGTCCAGAAATCCAAGACAGCAATTCCTAACTGCAGTGCGAACTCATATTTTTTAGTGGCCTGTATTTTATGCTTTGGTAAAAGTGCAGATTTCTTTCCACTGTTATTTGTTTATGAGATCATTAATTAGCATTTTATTTTCCTAGTAATTTAACATGGCTGAAGAATGGGTCCCAGATTATTTCTCTTTAAGTAGTTGCTAGGTACATGACTACTGTACAACTGCAAGCCTGTTGCTGTGCTTTAATTTTATCCATGTGAAAAATTTGATTGCTTTTGTGTAAGCACTGAGAGTTGGTTTTATAACCAAACCAAGGTTAACTGCTCTAAAACACAGAAAATCACAGAATCATAGAATGGCTTGGGTTGGAAGGGACCTCAAGGATCATGAAATTCCAACCCCTCTGCTGCAGGCAGGGCTGCTAACCTCCAGATCTAATAGCAAACCAGGCTGCCCAGGGCCCCATCCAACCTGGCTTTGAACACCTCCAGGGATGGGGCATCCACAGCCTCTCTCAGCAGCCTGTTCCAGCACCTCATCACTCTCATAGTAAAGAACTTCCCCCCCTGACATCCAACCTAATTCTTCTCTCCTTCAATTAAAAACCATTTCCCCTTGGAAAAAAAAAAAAGAAGCAGGTTTGAACACAGGTAGTTACACTGAGACACGCCAAGTGACTGCTTGTGTGTTTGTTCCTTCCCTTGAATATTTTAAATGCTTTCTAATACATATATGCTACAAGTTGCCTTTAAAATAAGTCGTTTGGAGTACATCAGTCTTGTCTGAGGGACAGGCCTTGCATTTTACCTTTAGAGTCTCATATCTCATAGAATGATCTCAAACAGTTCTTGAAGTATGTGGGAACACTGTTACAGCTCTGTGAAGTCTCTGTAGAAATGGCAAATGTGCTCATCTTAAACTTTCTAAAGAATTTTCAGTAGCTTGTGATAGAGCTCCTTGGCCTTCAGAAATGTAAACTATGTAGATTCAGTGACATTAAAGATAGGTGTTCAAAAGAATTAGCATCTGAATGGAATTGGATTTGGAACAGAATTTTAAACTTGTGAGGTGGTGCTGCTTTAGTTGACTGAGCAAAGTGATTAAATGTCTTCTATTTTCCTTTTAACTAGATAAAATGAAGTAAAATCTCTCTAATGCTATTTTGCAGTAAATGTCATTTGATTTGCGGTGCCTTCATATATTTGCTCCACTGCTGTTCTTCCTGGGGTTATGTCTGCTAGGCTTCTGAATTATTTCCCCCATGTCTCAGTGATGTTCCCCACGACCATGTTCTTTAGCATCAGAACCCTTTCTTGGTCTGCCCTTCTCATTTGCGTTTTTATTTTGATCTGCAAATGAAATGCAGGGCTGAACTCCTGAAATGTAATGAGCCACCTTTCTGATCGCTGGCAATCTAAAATCAACCTGGCTGGTATAGCAGGTTTTTGCTAAGTATCAGTCTTTAAAGACTTCTTTTTTTGTAATTCCTACCTCTGTGGCATTATCTTTTGCCATACTGTCATAGGCATAGGCTTGGTGTTTCCCAATCTGATCTCACAAAAAGGATATACCTGATGAAGAGATGGAGTGATGGCGGAGACAACTTGCTGGCTCAAATTAAGACTTGATGCATGAGATTCAGACCCCTGTTTGCACTGGAGGGAGTAGTGTATGCTTTATATCTGCTTTGTTATCAGACAAGCAGGAAGATTAAGAAATGACTTAAGATGATAAGTCCTTAAACCCATTGTGTGATCCAGCAACCAGGAAAGCAGCCAGCAGTGGGAAAGAGCGTTACACACAGGCACCTCTTAAAGCCTCTAGAGGATGATTTAGGAGAATTAATGCTTCTGAATAGACAATATTGATAAGTTCTGAAGTCTTCTGTTCAAGCTCTTGTGAAGTTAGGTTTGGTATTGTGCACTTTGTTCTGCATTGCTTGCTAAGGGAAGAGGTTATCATGGGAGAAAGTAGGGGAAAATAGTGTCCTATGTGCTCGGAAGTCTTGAACCTGCCCAACAAAATCTGCTTGCCAGCAGGAAGGAGTATAGTTGTTTGAAGGCATAGGTCTCACTGACCTAGAAAAAAAGGGATTGTTAATGGGTTTCCTTCAAAGGCAGAACCAAAAGTCCTACCAAACGTATTTTCTGTGCATGGGCTTCTATGTGTGCATTACAGGAGACTGGAAAATTAAGCCTCGCACCTGGAGTGAGGTTTCTGCTGGTACTGCTGATCTCATTACCTGCAAGAGCCCAACACATGGATTCCTGAAGAAACTTCATCTCCTCTACAAATTAATCCATCCTGCTCGTATGGAGTTCTGCTGAGACAAAAGCTGTGATCCTATACTCTTCCTTTAGGTTTTTAGGCAAATTCCTGATAGTTATCAAGTCCTGGTGCTAAGCTATGAAATCTTAAGATAAGTGAGAAGCACAAGACCTGTTATTGGCAGGGTTGGGACATCTTATGCTCATTACTTTGCTTTGGGAGTTGCTGCTCAGCTGCTGCTGTGGTGACAGCGGCAAGAGAGGAAGATTGTGTGCTGGTTTCTTCTGAAAGGGAACTTTCTCTAAAGGCTGGGTCTGAGGCTTTTTCTGCTTGTCACTCAGCATCTATAGAAATAAAAATGCGCAGCAAAATTGTGGGTGTAGGAACTTTAGTCAGAAAAGGCTGAATTGCAGCTAAAAATTTTTGGACTGCTTCCCTCTTCCCACTCTCCTGGTTGAATCTGTTATATGGAACACGCAGCTTGAAGGTTTTACAGCTTCAGCACTTGCTGAATCTGCCCAAAGACTTTGCAGCCTGCAGAATGAGCTGCAGAGGCTGTGAACCACTGAAACCCACCAGATTACAAAGCAAGTTACTCTTTGGGTGCTTTACTACACTGCCTGCAATGAAGGGTTGGCTTGGGCATGGCTGCGCTGTGCAGCAGGACCTGCTATTAGGCCAGAGACAAGCAGGGTTATGGACAAGGTAATTTGCCTTAATACAGTGCCTTAAATATGTTGGCTTGGGTTTTGGAAGTTAAATAATAGTTGCATGGGCCTGGGGAGTGCCTGATGCTGCTCCTGGCTTTGCTGGAGGTAGGGGAGTGATCAGACGTGGCCTTGTTGGCAGTTATCTGCTCATTGAACAGAATAGCTGGGATGGGTCCAGAGGAGGACCACAAAGGCTATCAGAGGGCTGGAGCACCTCTCCTGTGAAGAAAGGCTGAGGGAGCTGCATTTATTCGCCTGGAGAAGAGAAGGCTCTGGGAAGACCTTGTTGTGTCCTCATTAAAGGGACCTTATAAACAGGAGGGAGACTTACACAGATGGTGGTAGGACAAGGGGGAATGGCTTTAAACTAAAAGAGGTGAGATTTTGGTTAGATGTTACACAGAAATCCTTTACTCAGAGGTTGGTGATGTGCTGGCACAGCTGCCCAGAGAAGCTGTGGGGCCCCATTCCTGGAGGCACTCAAGGCCAGGTTGGATGGGCCCTGGGCAGCTGAGCTGGTGGGGGGCAGCCCTGCCCACAGCAGGGGTTGGGGCTGGGTAGACCCTTCCAACACAAGCCATTCTATGCTTCCGTGATTTTCATTCTTGGCTTTAGGTCTTAAACAGTAGACATCCTTTTAAAACCCCAAGCTGGGTTTCTTTTAAACATTTTATCATTTACAGTATTGCTCACTGATCTTAGGTCGTGCAAGCCTGCTGGGCTTTTTCGGTGTTTTCCTTTTTCCATTGTACTTTAGAGTCAGAATTTAGGTTTTCCTTACACACATAGGTGCTCTTGCTCTTATCCCTCTCACACATGTGCTTATGCCCTCTGTGAGCAGGGCTCAGCCAGGGAGGCAAACCTGACATTTGGCTTTGCTAACCCATTCCTCACGAGGGCAGGGGGTGTGTGGGATGAATCAAAATGCACGGCGTGACGGCTGGCTCCCACGGGAAAGTGAGCCCCAAGGCTGCTCACCGGCCTGGGCACTCCTTGTAGATGCTGTCCAGGGGCTCCTTTCTTCCTCACCCCCTCTGCCCTCGCCGCTGCTAACAGTGGGGAAGGGGCACCGGGGGTTCTCTTATATCTGGGGCTGGTGGTGACGTACAGTGGAACGGCGACTGGCACAGCGCCGGGCGGGCCAGTGAGTGGAGCGAGATCGAAGCTGACAAGAGCCTGGGCGATGTGGAAGGGGCTGTGATCCGCGGGAGGGAGAACAGAGGCGCTCCATCGCCGCTGCCGTCAATAGGGAGCGGAAAGGGAGGCGAGGGGAAAGCGCCTGTGCTGGGGGGCGGGGGGCGGCATTTTTGGTGGATGGTATGAAGCCAGCCATGGAAACTGCAGCAGAGGAAAACGCGGAACAAAGCCAAGAGAAAAAAGGTACCCGGGGATCGAACAATAGCCTGTTTAAATCTGCTCGCTGAGGGCGCTGAGAGGGGATGGGGCCAGTTGGGTCACTTTTGAGCAGGGCTCTGAAACAGCCCGCACTGCCTCTGTAAACTCTGTATGGAGATGGATGGAGTGGCTGTCTGTCTGTCTCTGTGTGTGTGTGTGGCTCTGAGCCTTTCCTGAGTGGAGCGAAAGGGATTTTTTTTGCACAAGAAGTCTTGTTGCTGCCGCGTACTCTATAGGTTTTGGTGAATTTGGTTTGCGGAGATAGCGTGGGGCTGTGTGTTTGTTGGGTGTCCTTCTCAGAGCCGTAACCCAGCGTTTCCCTGGGTCCAGCCGTGTAACAGGGCTTGGCAGAGGGCACCTCGGTTATGGAACACACAGGGGATTACAGCATCGCACAACCTTCGTGTTGCTAGCCTGCTGCTGAGGGCTGCGCATCATTTTAAGTTCCTTTTCGTGTTCTGTGGTGTCTTCTGGCGGATTTTGTTTATGTAGAGATCTGCCTGTGCAATGATAACAGAGAATAATGCCATGACTTTCACGGCTTTAGCCTTCAGGATGTGTTCAGCCACTGAGAATTGGTATTTAGCAGGGAACCGGCAGTGGCCATTCTGCAGCAGGGAGGTGGCAGTGCACAGGAGTGGGGCTCCGCTCACCCGGCGGTACAGGTGATGCCTTTGGATCTCAGGGCTCAACTTCAGAGCATAGATCCAGCTATGTGTTTCTGCAGCCTGTAATTTATGCCAAATAACTCTCATTTTTAGTGTAGCAGCCCTGTACAAATCAGAGCAATAAGGTGGTTTTTTTTGTTAGATGATACAAAATTATTAAAATTTCCACTTTTTTTCCCCCTGATTCATGCTATGTTGTATGTCATCTGTAAGCAATTTGAGTTTCTCATAGGCATATGCAGCTGATACACAACTGATATGTTTCTCTGGGGAAATTGTTTTGTTTATTGTTGAACAGTTCAGATATGAGCATCATGATAAATCTGGTCCTGTCCAGATTCTGTTTTCCTGCCTCGACTTTGATTCCTCCTACACACTTTGTATAATTCAAACCTAGCTTCAGTTTCAAGTAAATGAAATTTGTCAAGTGATTAGACAGTACTACATAATCCCTTAGGGATTTCACCAAAGGAGTTCCACTGATGAGAGATTAAACTCTGAAAGCCATTAGTGTATGTAGGCAGTAACCCACCTCACGGTAGTTTTTGAGTAATTAATGTACAAAATGTCCTAAATACCTTGGCTGTAAACCCACCTTGAGCTCATAGATAATTATGCAAGAAGTGCACTGATTTCTTCTCTGCGGATTGATGAGTTTCTTTTAAACGGTTGGAACTCGTAACAATAAACACCAAACAGTATTTCTGTGTGCATTAGCAGCTGTGCAAAACAAAATGTGTGTGTTCAGGATGAGTTGGTAGTTTCCCTTTGATTTGGCAAGAGCGAAAGCACAGCACGTAGAGCAGTAAATCTGTTACCAAGTCAATATGGTTGATCTGCTGTCTTCATCGGATGCAAGCTGGGGAACTTCCTCTCTTAATTTTATCACCATTTCCTGACTTTTCTGTGATAATTTCATACTTTCTTATGTTACATAGGTGTATTTATGTAACACTTCCAGGCTTTGCTTCTGACAGTTCCTTAATTTTTGGAACTAACACGCAGTCTCTCACATTATACTCTTTTTTTTTCCCATTCAGTTAACTTCCAGTCATATTTTGCAGGGAATTAAATGCACAAAGCTGAAACACTCAATTCCACTTTCAGTAGCAAAGTAGCTCACGTCCCCATGAGGCGATGATAAGAGAGGAGGTGAGATTTGTTGGGCTTTTGGGGTCAGATATTCCAGCATGCTGAGATGCTATAGTGCAGTAAGGTTTTCAGATGGGCTCAGCATCAGGTTCCTATATGACATGGCAGGCTTCTTTGAAAGGGCTCTTCTACCAGCAGCTTACGTGGTGGAAACGAGCTTCTTCTCCATGTGAAATGGAAGATGTCCTAGAAAATGTCTCGGCATTCTCTGGGTGTGAAGAACAGCAGCTGAATTCTTCAAAAACAGCATTCACTTACTGTCCAGACTTCTTGTCCTAAATTTTTATGGCTAAAGTGCTTTCCAGTTTGCAAGACCTTTTTCCTTTTAAATCGCACTTGAAGTTACTGCAATGGCTGTCCTGTATGGAGTGTCCTAGATCTACCGGTTGCAAGGCAACTATAACAGCTTGAAGCACTCATAGAGCTATCGCAGAGTGTTTTAACTCTTCCTTCCAGAAATGAAAGACAAAGTCCAAGGAGATGAAATAAACCAAAGTCATAGTGGCTTGAGGGGTATTACTATTGCTGATACTGAGCAATAAAAGATCCTGAGTGTTTCATGCTGGATATTTAGATTCACATGCACTATGCTTAGCACTGTCAAATTCTGGAGAAGGACTCTGCAGGTAGGTATTAGCACAAGTATCTTTTCATCTAAGAGGTTTTCTCTGCTGCCACAGTTTTAAACAACAGGTTTCCAGGCTGTGATTTTAATGTGGGGGCACCATTAATGATGTACTGCAATTATACAAAATAAACACTTCGGGGAACCACAGATGGGACTGCAGGCTGTCTGCATAAAAGGCTTTCTTTATTCTGAAAGGGTGTGCTGGGGAGCAAAACCATGCAGAAGCTGAGGAGGAACAACCCAGGTCTGCCTTGAGTTCTAGCATTTAATACAGCCATGTTAGAGAATGGTGTCCCGTTGTTACTGGTTGTGCTACCCAACCCTGCCGCAAACGTGGATGGCCTTCTGTTTTGTAATTCAGTATAATCTAGATGATTTACACAAGCTGATGTTCTTCATGAATATTTGCTGACTGACAAACGAAACGATTGGTCTTATTTACATTTCTGAAGTTCTAAATTCTATGGGAATTTTGATTTTATGTTTTAATAATTATTTTTGCGAGTCCCCTGCCTGATTCAGGCAATGATGCTGCCCAGCTGTTGGATTCAGCTCTTATCAGGCATTTGTTTCTCTGCATCCAGATGAGTGGCTGCTGCCCCAGTTTTTTGATTGGAAATGGAGCAACATCCATGCTGATGGAGATAAGAAGTAAGTCAGCTTTGCATTGCATATCAGCGGCCCTTATCAGAGAACACCATGAGCAAGCTCAAACAAAATGTTTAGCAGATACTTTACAGGGCTGCAGGACAGATTGGATGCATTTTAAAGATGAAGGTTTACAAATTATTACAAATGACAGGGTTTATCTTGCAGGCATTAAATTAAATCAAAATGTGAGGACTGAGCAGGCAGATTTACTGAGGTGGAATAAATAAGAAAAACGAAATGCCGTTCTACATCAGCAATGAAGGATATAGATCCTGATACACATCAACAGAGACAAGAAGTTTCCCTTTTCATTTCACTAAGAAAAATATTACTAAGCTGCAAATTTTCAAAGCAATACATATATGTGTATATATATATATATATATATATACACACACCAGAACCAGCCAGACCAAAAAGGCTGTGGATAGCCATGCTGAATTTACCAATTGCATATGGAAGAAAGCCATTATACTAGGAAATGGTTTCCTTATATGGATGCATAAGATGTTCAAATTGCATATGCTGTACTGAGGGATAATGAAAACCAACCTGAACAGCTGTGCCAAAGGTTTATTTTAATTGGCTGTTCCCTAGGAAGAAACTATCGATGAAAGGCGACCTTGTGCACAGCCATGGCTGTGAGCTTCGATTATTATTTTCGTGTTATACAATTCTGTGTTTCCAGTATTAAACTCTAACTAGACAAATACGTGCTGGCCAAAAATACGGAGAAAATACTTCTCCTAAACACGACTGCAACTGTGTGAGCCAGTATGAACAGAGACACTGAAGTGTGACTTAAGAATTACATCAATGTGTATGTTTATTTCACTTTCAGTGAAGATCTTTTTTCTCTTTTACATGTTATGGTTACTAGCCAGAGTTTTCAAAGGTATTCCCCAACGTGAGGCTCACACAGTGCTTTCAGAGCTGTCAAGCCATTTAAAGACTTCTAGCACGCTGCATATTTTTTCCTATTTGAAACAGTTTATTGGTGCTTCATATCATCAGAAAATATTAACTGCTTTAGTGTAAGTCCCTGAAGATACAGCTGCAGGAAGAGAGGTCCAGCCTGAGGAGAATCTGGGACACATTATATTCTGGGGATAATAATTTGGCAGGCTTAGTGATTTAGGTTTTAATGAATAGGATTTAGTTTCTAAATAGGAAGGGGCTAAAAAATGCTCAGAGTCTGTACTTGTATTTGCCTGAATGACCTCATGGAAGCAGAAAAGCTAGACATATGTGTCACGGTATATGGTAACAAGGGAAGAAACCCAGATGGCGATATCTGTAGACAATAGATTGCAGCAGGAGAAGAGAGCAAAGAGGTTGGAGAGGAGATCCCTATTCAGTTTCTTCTGCCTTTCCCCATTTTCTGGCCAGCCCTGCTGCTGGCTTGGTGTTTATCACCAGGCTATACAGACCATAATGCCCCAGTGACAACCCTCTCTTCACTCCCATGGACTGTGGGGTGCTTCATCAGCTGCTGCAGATGAAAGTCCAAACTGTTTGTTTCCTCTAAAGCCGTACATCAAACACACAGACACCATGAATTCTACTGCAGGCATGTGAAATGATTCATCCAAAATGAATGCTGAATACCCAGTTGCCATCAGTGAGTATGTGCTATGTGACACACCACCAACGCTGTCAGTCTTATTCCATGGCTGTGTCTTCCCAGAGCAGAGCCCCATGCTGTGAATAAGGAGGGGGAGCAACAAGGGTGGGGGGGAAATGACCGGAAGCTGTAAACAGAGGGACCTTTCCTGGGTGTTCAATTCAAATCCCATCATGGGTTTCAACTCTTCAGCCCATCTTAGTACTTGTATGAGCATTTCCCTGTTGATTGTCTCCCCTCCTCCCAGTCCTTTCCTTGTTTTGGTAAAGTTTTGTTATTTCAGTGATGTAATTAGAAACATGTTTTTATGGGCTCATATTTTTTCTTTTAAGTTAAATGACTGAAAGTACTGAACTACACACTTTGGTGACACTGACTTTTTACCACCTAAAATTGGCAGTGATCACCAGACCAGAAATGGAAATTGGCAGGTACCACTGGATGTACAGGAGTTCAAGGCCACACCGGTACCATCATGTGCCAGCAGTGAGAGGCAATGTTAGTCCTTTGGGGATTCAAGGTAAATAAAAGGGCGGGGTGAAACTGAAATGGAGAGTTCAGAAATGGTAACATGAACCTAATGCTTTGCAATAGTCCTAACAATGCAAGAGAAATGTTCTGTTTTTTGCTTTCTTTGTTAAGCCTGTAAGGAGTTCGGTTCTTTCTTATGAGTACTTGATGTATGTTCAGTTTTGGTTGTTAATGCTTGAAAGACAGTGATGTGCATTGAAGGATACCTGTTAAATGTGCTGCCTGTTTCAGAACTGTTTAATGACAAGATGGTATAGTATGTTTTTTGTGTGCAGATGAACCTATCCAAATGGTCAGCCACAAATGCACTGATTGACACTAAATTAGGGACAGCACATCAGATTTATTGGTTTCCAACAATATGCTTCCTAGACAACATTCTGTGGTCTTCTCTGCATTTTTCCCTTGCTAGAAATAGTAGTGTACATGTCAGACTTTAAAAGATTTGTGTAGTGTGTGTCAGATCTTTAAAAACAAGAAGCTGAAGTTTTAATAACTGTTTTCTGATTCCGCATGCTTCCAATATTTGACCTGAATCCTTATAATTCCTTATTATTTTTTAATTTTTGTGAAGCTTTGTTCTGAGAAACTGGAGCGATTTAGGTTTGAAGCATCTTAGAAAGACACCTGAAGTCAAGCACGGGGGTAATGGTATTGGA
Source organism: Coturnix japonica (assembly GCF_054131305.1). NCBI lineage: Eukaryota > Metazoa > Chordata > Aves > Galliformes > Phasianidae > Coturnix > Coturnix japonica. The sequence continues at coordinate 112,694,545 of NC_140663.1, forward strand.
AAATTCCAGCCTGACTGTGGGTTAACAAAGTTAAGGGCATGAATGCTCAAAGAGAGCATTTGCAGCTATCTGCATCCAGCAGTCCTCTTCTTCTCATGGAGCTGAGTGACTGAAGCCTGCGTGACAGGTTGTTTTCTGGAGATGTCTGCCTTTGTATCATAGTTTTTAACTGCAATTGCAGAGAAACATTCACCAATTTGCCTCCATTATATGTTCATATCCATTTGTTCTTTAGGATTCATATGTTTATATATTTCAGAAGGTCTTTTTTTTCTTTTGCAAGTACTTAGGTAGTAAATCATGAACTCTGTCTCCCATCTTCATTATCAGTATTCATTTTGGCCCTATTTTATGGTAAGTGATCCAGTGACAGACACGCAGCTGGCTGTAGACATGTCAAAACTTCAAATCTGTATTTGTGGGATCCTTTGTACAAGAATAAAAGGCTTAAGGAGGAATAACAGATAATGAACGCTGCTTTCCTGGTCTGCGGAGAGCATGGAAGGAACAGGCCAGGTGCCTGGTTATCAGGGCCTTGTGCCCTGTCAGCTGTCCCCAGTGCTGAGACACGTCCGTATGTGCTGGCGCAGATGAGCCGGACGCAGAGGAGACTCGCAGCCTTCTGTCATGGCAGCTGGGAGTCTGGCACCTAAATGGGGATAGAAACCCTTGTTTAGGCAGCAGAACCCTTTGCAGGCTGCCTTGGGAAGCTTCCTACAGTAACATGTAGGTAAATGTGATGCCTTGTCACAGAAGGGCTGAAGAAGAAAGGGTTCTTACTGATGGAAACCAAACCACACAACAGAGGCCAGTTCAAAGAAAGGTGCTTTAAGTGGCTGCACTTAAATCAATTAAAAGGTTTCTAGGCAGCAGCAAGACTGGTCTGAGCAGGTCTTGAGTAAGACCAACTTGCCAGTGATGAATTAGCCACAGTGAAAATATTAGTCTTTCCTTTAGATTGAAGGGAAAATGTGGCTTTAATCACAACACACCTGCTGTAACACGCCTCCCTTCAGCACTTACATGCAGCTCTCTGCTGCTGTGTGACGTTGGCTGGAGTGCTGAGATACAAGCTCAAGCTGCTTTGACAACCCGCCTTGGAGTTTCTGTGCAGTGTGGGTTGTCACTATCTCACCTGATCTGTCAATGTCAGCCTGGACATCAGTAGGAGAGCCCGTATAAGGCGTCCTCATGGTGTCTGCTATGGTCAGAGGGTCTTCATGTAGGACACGGTCTCTCTTTAGCCAATTTAAGCTTTCATCAAGTACTTGAGCAATAATGGTAGAATCAGTGTGAGATTTGATGCAGTGCTTGAGCCAAGGCATCCTCAGAGCACCTGCGAGCTTAATGAGCCTTTCAAAACAATCTTTTTTCTCCAGGAAGTGTTTCTGTCTCTAGAAAAAGATACTTAGCACTGGCTGCTTAATGTAAGCTGAGCTGTAGTTGTTAGAGGGGAAGTGGGCGTTGTTTGCTTTGTGGGAATCTTTTTTTCCCCCTTAACTTACATCCTCTCAGCTTGCACCCTTACTGAAGCAAGCTGAAATTTTGAAGATGGCATGGTGGGACATCAGCTGGAGAAATACCTCTGTGGTGGCTGTTGTAGGGCAGAGGACTTCTCTAGTAGTGATTCAGGTTTCTTGTAACTTCTCTCATTCCATTTTGGATGGACCTCCTCAGAGGATCTTGGCATCCCCAGGCTTCTCGGAAATGGAGAATTAACTTACCAAATCTTAGACCCACTTGGCCTCCTGCGCTCTGTTTTTGGCCCCTTAACCCTGTGTAGAGAGAGGCTGTATTTCTGTTTGCTTCTTTGTAGCTGGGGAGGAGGCATCTGGGGAAGCAGTTGGTAGTAGTGGCTGAAATCCAGCATGGCATAAGTCATGTGCTGATGGCTGGTGGAGAGTGAGGTCAGTTATGAATGCCAGAACCTTGGACCTAAGATCCACAACTGCCATCTTCCAGGTAAGATACTTGCCCTTGATTAAATCAAGTCAGCTTTAGAAATTGCGTCCTCCAATTTCCAAAATGATTGAAGGGGAATTTGCCCAGGGAAACTCTGATATCATTACAGAAATGCTGGAGTGACCCTTGGGACTGAAGTGCTTAGGTGCTTTTGTGCCTCTCCCAGTGAGCATGTGTGGATGTCCAGTATTTCTGCCCCTCTGCTCATCTGTTTCACCTCTTTGTCTTGAGCTTGTGCACAATAATCACCTGATCTACCAGCTACTGAGGCAGAAATGCTTGCACATTGACCCTGTTGATTGTTTCTCAAAGAAAGCAAGAACAGGTGAACTGAGGGGAGGAAGGTCAGGGTGAGGTTGAGGAAGAATGTCTTCAGGCATCTTAAGCAGTGAGCTGATGGTCCGTCAGCCGAGAGTTACAGCACAGCTTGGACCAGAGGCTGCCCTTGCTGATGCAATATGTTTGTTCTTAGAGCTCTGTGTATCAATGAGCCCTTCCGCATGCTCAGGCTGTGCGAGAGTCCCAAGGGGCTGCTTTGCATAGTAGAATACTAGAGTGAGTCCGCAGGAAGAATAATGCCAAAGCTTTTATCAGTACTGCTTGAGCTGTTCCTTATGTGAGAAGTCTCTTTTAAAAGGCTCTACTTAATTTTCTTCTCCGATAGTAGCTTACAGCTAAGAAACATCCATCCTCACGGGGTCCCTTTTGTACCAGTTGGAAGTAAGGCCTTTTCCATAGCAGAAATCAGATGTATTTCTTCTGGTGAAATTTTCGTTGTTTCATGGACCAAAAGTAAAACAGAGGAGACATGAATTAAAATTGACAATGTTTTGCCTGACCTTTGTGCAAAGGAATAAAGCTGAGCAAGAGCAGTTCTCCGGTGCTACAGTCTCATGAGGTATAATGTCCTTCTTGTGCAGGTCTAGCTCCTCACTGTCACATAGCAAACCACCGGGGAAGGGTGCTTGCAGTGAGCGTGGAGGTAGTGATTCATATTTTATAGATTGTGCTGTCTGAAAATGATGCCTTCAGAACACCTGTGAACTTAATGAGCCTTGCTGAAGGCTGGGAATGGAATAAATGGCAAGTGTATGTATTTCAATAAATTTGACGAAGATAAACTAGGTGAAGTCTGTAAAAAGACCATTCAGTGTGTCTGTCCTGGCACTAAACAGGATTTTTAGTTCTCTACTGCACGAGAGTGTGGAGGCATCTAATGAAGTTCTAAGGATGGCACTCTTAGGACAGTAACAGCAGGTAACTCCTCAGTGGTGGGGAACCAGCTGCATGAATGTAACAGTGCAGAAACAGAGTAGCTCACATGTATCAAGAATATCTGAAGAAGTTGCAAATAAGGCTGGTTACCCCTAGAAAGGGATATTTAAACCTAGTTCTTAGGTCCTTTGAACAGCGCCTTAATAGCAGAGATCGGGCTGACTTGATGGGCATGGCCACCCAAATCTCACTGTGCTGGCACTAGTAACATCCACCACTATCCACCATGAGGAATGAGGGTCTTGCTGGATTTCAGGTCTGACCTTTTGTGGTCTACAAAGGGCATGTCATCTTTATCACCGATAGCATTCACATTGCTTAGGAAAACATATCAATACATTAATTTACAACTTGGTGTAGCTAGACTGACACGTCCTTCCATGGAGTTTTCTGGCTCACAGGAAGAGTTCGCTTTCAGTAGAAACTGAATTCACAGCTGAATTCTTCTGATTGGAGGAGAACAAAAAGAGGAAAGTAGGAGAGGTTGAACTTGAAATTCTCTGTTTGAGAGGTTTAAGAAGTCCGTGGGAGGAAAACACGGGATGTGTTCTACTTGAGCTTACCACTTTAGTCTGTTTGATGTTCTTGATCCGCAACAGTGGCGAGTGAACATTTCTCATCGTTTATAACAAAGGTTTTAGCTTTCTGTGTTATATTGTGCAAATCAGCAATATTTAAGAGCAGTAACAGGTAAGAATAGAGCTTTAACTGAGCCTTTCAAGTGATTCAACACAAAGTCTTTTGATTTGAGTGCCCCTGTGAAGGCTTGCGGGGAAATTTGTCACATGCTTTAAACTTACCCCCTTGTAAGACTAAATATCTTATTGTACTGCTGCTACTGACCCTTGGCACTCAGTGTGGGTGACAGCTGTGAGAACTGGAAGTTATCTCACTGCTAGATACTGTCTTATTCTCACACAGAGAAGAAGGAGGCAAATGCTGTTTTTTTCTTCAGAGGTATTGGCATATTCCCACATCCCTCGCTGCTTCCCCCATAGCTGTCAATCGTGCTGTAAGGTACAGAAATGTACATCCTACCATGCACAAGCTGTTTGGAATGGAGATTTTAAGAAATGAAGTAGGTGTCAGAAAGTAAAACTGGCATTTGTGTTCATTGACTTACAGTTAATTGCCTGACAAAGATCCATGATAGTTTAAGGCTCCGGTGGTAATTATGCATGTTTGGCATCAGGTAACCTTCAGTGCTGGGGAAAGAGGAGGTGAATGTAAAGTGTTGAGTTCTCCTCTTATGTGAATTGAGAGTAGTGCTACCAATGTAGCGCTCATGTGGATGCGTAATAATTAACCTAATTTACAAGCACTGACTGCATTTAAGATGTTATCTGGTGTTTTTCCTTCCCTCGGGTTTCCTACAACTGTCTTGTCGTGAAAGCAGTTCCTCAATGCTTACCTCCTGACCCCTGTGCTGAGTGTAGTAGTTGTGGACACTCTTTACATCATGCTTCCCATGCTCTGCTTTGCTTTGATGGCTCTGTGAACATGTGCCTGTCTCAGCTTTTCAAGCCTGGCCTTCGGAGCTGCTGTGTGGACTTCCTAGAGAAAGCCCTGGGACTACCCATGACACCTCACCAATCATAATGCACTGCATTTTGTCACTCTGTTAGCAGAGACATTGTCGTTCCAGTCCATCTTGACCTTAGTAGGATGAGTCAGAGTCTAAGAATTGCTGGGTCGCGGTGGTTGTTTTTTTAAGACCTCTTTCCATTAATTCTGCATTACCTTGCTTTTCTGTGTTTAAATCTTAAAGCCGTACTTAAAGTACCAAAGAAGGTTTAGCCACACAATTGCTGTTTGACACGGGAAATTGAATAGCTAAGCCCCTGCATATATGTTACTGCCCGTACTCTGCTGGGTAGATTATATAATTATTCTTCATACATTAAGCAACCAATTGCTGGTTTGTGTACATATCTGGGTTCATCCTTTACCAATTTCCCGTGACCGATAGTTTCCAGGAGATTAAAAGAATAGTTGGTTCCTGTCTTTTTTTCCTTTCTCTTTCTTTTAGTCCTTCAGCAAGAAAACTTGTGTGTGTGTGCGTGTGTGTGTGTTTAATAGCATTCATTCCCTAGAGAATAATCTCAGTCCTTGTTTTAGCTGGCCTCCTTCTGAGAGTGTGTTAAATCTGTAGCCAAGATCACAGGCAGCCCTGGGCAAATCATTGGGCTGTTATTAACCTGCCTCCATGGCAACTGCTGCTCACCAGCCTGGGGACAAAAAATGTTTTTATTCTGCTGAGTTGCACAAAAGGTTCTAGTGATGCCTCGCACAAAATGGCCATTGAAAGGGGAGATGCAGCGACGGGTATTTGTGCTGCACAGTTTCATATTTAAATCATTTTACTCTGCTGTGTTAGAAGTTGATGGGCAGCTTAAAACTTCAGTGTGTCGGCCGTGTGGGAATTGAAACGACAACAACAAAAAATGTAGTTCCAGTTTTCCACTAAAACTTCTTAGTTTGGTCAGGTTTAGTTTATGGGCCTTCAGCCTTCATTTGTCATCAGTGTGTTATCAAGCTAATTGCTAAAAGTGGTTGTGAAATAGGCAGCCATCATGGTGGGTTTGCAGTCATACTGTAATGGGTACTTGCTGGCTTGGGGTTGCAGACTGTGACCATAAAGCAGGTTGCCTAGGAAGCTTTCTTTTGGGGAAGAAATCCTGTCTTGCTTCAGTGCTTGTCTGGGTGTCTGGGTAAGACCATCGTAGTGCTTGATGAACATTTGATTTTAGCTGGTTTGGAAAGCTTCCTTTGTTTTAGGGGAGATCTGTCTATCTCTCTATAAATATATTTAAAACTAGCTCTGTTGTCCAGGTGGGGAATCAATTTAGTCTCTGACAAGAGGATGTGCAGAAGCTCTGGTGTTGATTTGGGTGCCCAAACCATATGGATTCTGTTTCATGGAAAGGGGCTGCTTTGGGCTGCTTTTGTTCACTTAGAAGTTGGCTGCATGCAATACCCCTGTGAGCCGAAGCCTTCTGCCTCCTGGTTGAGGCTTGGTGTGAGTGGTTCCTGCAGTTCCAGAGCTGGGCAGCTTCCTCTGCCTCACCCTACAGACTAAATAGGGTTTCCCAGGGCTGTGATCTGACCTGATACAAAGAAGATCATCTAAATATTGTGGTGTGCCTTCGTATTTGAGCTGTTGGGGTGGAACACACAGAGGACAGCCACAAAGACACTATGTGCTGCTGCTAGTGACCTGGAAGAGAGGGGGATTGCCAACATCAGTTTGCTCAAGGATCTCTTGGTTTTGCTTCCAGCTGCTTTTATTTCCCATTTCTGATGGGATCCTTCCATGAATTGATCAGAGATGTGATTGACCTCCTGCCCACCAACCAGCGAGCAGGTGTTTGGTTGCCTGCTCCTTCACAGTAGGACCTGGGAGGCCATTTTGTGCCAGGCTGCAGCCCTGCATTGCCAGACACATCCTGCTGGCTTGCTTTGCCAATAGGCCTGAGCAGGCCTTTAGTGCTGATCCCAAGCCAGGTGCAGCAGTTTTCAGGGTTAACTCTTGGAGATTTGGGTCTGATGTGGAGGCAAGCATAGAGGGAGGTGAGCTGACCTCATGTGTAGGACTCCCCTTGTGCCTGACATATGGCTTGGGGACTGCCATCAGGCACATCCCCCAGGCATCGCAGCTGAGGTTCGCTCTGCAAGGTCTGCTGTCTGAGCTCAACCCTGGACCTCTCTGATAATGAATATGGGAGATGTTTTTTCTGTAATAGTGCTGACTGAGTGCCCCACTGCCATGTCTGTGGCTACTGCTGTGTTTCTGTCCTGGAGGCAGCTCCTGCTGTGCAGCTTCCAGCTATGGACTCAGCTACAAATGTTTGCTCCCATGCAATTACACCTCACCCATAGTTAGCATAGTGACATTTCATAGGTTGTTTCTCTGGTGGTAGCTGCTCTAGCTTGACTTAGACGCTTGCTACTGGCATTCAAAAATGGAGAGTTTTATGCTTGTGACATGGGGTAGGACTCTGAGGACATGTAGGTTCAGCAGTCCCATACCTGCACATGATTTCTTCATGTTGTGCTATCCGGCAGGATTGGCGTGCTACGCCAGGCACGGCATCGAGCGGCGTCCTAATGGCTTGTGCTTTGCGCAGTTGTATGAAATGTACGTTAATGGAGACAGCTTAATGCCGTCACCCTGAAGTAATGAATTGGTATGGATTGCCATTACCATTATAACACAGTTAAAAGCTGTGTTTGTTTCCAATTTACATTTCCCAGCTCTGCAAGCAGATGGACTTTTAGACAGCACGGCTGGGAGGAGCCTGGTAATTCGGCTGCTACGACCTTATTGCAGTGTTTGCCAGCAGCAGTTCTGGGGGGTCGTGCTGTTAACTCAGACTGTTTAGGCAATAGATTTCATTAAAACTATGAGTATGCTACTGCAGACGGTACTCTGGGATCACTGTAAATCCAGTGCATCCTATAAAGCTGGAAACGTGTTGTCTGTGTAATTCTGCTCCATCTCACTGCTCAGTAAAAATTGCTACTCTTTGTCACCCGTTTTCTGTTGGTAGATCTGTATCTGTGTATGGACTTAGACAAAGATACTCAGGAGCCATGGCAGAGTGGAGAGTAGGAGGCTTTGCAGAGCGCCATGGGTTCCACTCACCCTTCATTTCTCCAAAAGACTTTGCAGGCTCGAGTACTTCTCTGGCTTTCTGAGTAGTGCCAACACACCTGGCGCTCGTGTCCTTAATACCAGCAGTGCTGAAATGTGGCGAGCTCTGTGTCAGCAGTTGGATCGCAGTGGACCACTTCAGACAAGCGGCTCTTTTCCATTTCACTGGCTGTCTCATTGATCTCCTCTTGATCCTGTAACATTGGGAGTACTCGGCCCACATTCTGGGCTTTGAGCTCACTATGACAGATCTGTAGGTCAGTGTTCAGAGGATGATGCTTTCTTGCACCAGCTATAGATTTTTGCTTAGTGCAGTGACAGTGTCTGGGTCTTTTATTCCCCGTGGCTTTTACCAAGCAAAGAGTGAATATTCTTTTCCCTCATAATTTGCTTTTTGCTCATAACGTTTCTTTTGGTTTCTCTCTCCTCCTTAGGTTGCTTTGAATGCTGCATTAAGTGCCTAGGAGGAGTGCCATATGCTTCGCTGGTGGCAACCATTCTCTGCTTCTCGGGGGTCGCCTTGTTCTGTGGCTGCGGCCATGTGGCGCTCACAGGCACCGTGTCCATCCTTGAGCAGCACTTCTCCACGACTGCCAGCGACCATGCTTTGCTGAGTGAAGTGTAAGTATGCCTCCCATTGCCGCTGTTTGTGGAGGACCCATTGCTCATCGCAACACCCTCATGCTGAGCAGGTAGAGATGGATTCTCATCTCAGTCTCCATCCCCAAGCATTAGTATGCTTGTTTGTCCAACATCTTCGGGGGGTTTTGTTTTGGTGCTTTGCAGTGTTCACACACAAAGAAGCAGGGTGTATATACTGCTTTAACCCATTTATACTCATTACATCCATTTCAAAGACTTCTAAAATAAGTGCATTATACCTGCTGCTCTGGAGTTACACCTGACTTCTGTCAGCCATCAGAAGGCGGTGATGTGCCCAGAGTGGAGAAGCAGCTTTGTGTACAGGGCAGGATAAGATCCTACACTTGAATTAGATTCCACAAGTAAATGTATTGGAATCATGAGGCTGTTGGTTCTTATTTGCAGGGGTGATCATGGGGGATACTATGGGGGAACAATCTTGGCTCTGATGAAAGTAAATATGGGCTGTGAACAACCTGATCTAGAGGGATGTGTCCCTGCCTATAGCAGAGGGGTTGGAACTAGATGATCTTAAAGGTCCTATCCAATCCAAACCATTCTATGATTCTAAATAAAACCTGAAGAAAAAGTATTCACTGATAACAAAGTCTGAAGGGATTACGGGAGTAGCAGAGAAGTGCTGTTCTCTCTATCACCCCTCAGAAGAAGGTGGATTGGGTGGATATTGTGCACTGGACAGAAAAGCAAGAAAAAAGGAGAGTGCAAAGACTTACCAGTAGCTTAAATGTTTGTCTTTGCCACTGTAACTTTTGGAAATAACCATCAGTGAAATGTTAGGGGCTTTCATGTTCCTGACGCTTTTCAGGGAAGCCTGTTTTAGAGCCTGTGGTCAGCATCCAACCCCGCTGAAGCAAATATCTGTTTCCTTTTAACACCAAGGACCTGAGTATATGGATTGGTGGTTTGGATGCATGCTGTGCTTCCCAGCACCAGCTGGGCATTATGTATCCCCTTTGCTGAGAAGATTTTGCACAGATTTTGCTCATCTTCCCCTTAAGACCCAGTTTTTAGGACACCGATTGAAGACTTCTGTATTAGAGTCCAGTCCAGTGCACTTAATTCTCCAGTTCTGGATGAGGGGCTTCTTTTTGGTCATAGCCTCTCTTTTAGCTCTTGGTAGACATAGACCTGTCAATCTGCAGGTACTGAGCCTGAGACTGCCACAGCTCACCTCTTCCCATCCTCTAAGAGCACTGCAGGCAATGTTTTGGGGCTTCTCTGCCTCCCAGTGCCCAAATTCAGGATCCCCTGTGACCGCATGCACCCCCCCCCCCCCCCTGCTGCTAGACACTGGGTCCTCTGTTGTGTGAAGCGCAGAGACGCTGCCATTAGCATAAAAATTTAGAGCGAAACAATGAGCAGCTGTTCTTAGAATTTGCAAATGAAATTGCAAAAGTAGCCACAACAGGCACCAGCTTTGCGTTTTGGAGAGTTGTTGACAAGATTTCTTGTTAAGGCAGCCTCAGCAGCTGGGGGGTTGTGCGACTCTTATACCAAAGAGCTCCGGCTCTGTTGAAGGCAAATAAGAAAGGCTGGGGAGATGAGGTGACAGAAAAGGGCAAAGAACTTAAGGCCAGGAGGTGTAAATTCAATGAAAAATATACTAGTAGGCCACCATTTGTGGAATTGATTTTTAGCCAGGTTTCATATTGCTTGTTTTTAGTGAGGTGCGTAGTCTTTTAGACTGTTAGTGGCAGTGAAATGAATTCTGTTGTTGTCCCTCAAATGAGATAATTTCTTTATGCTTTGCAGCACAGGTGCGATGGATTTATCCAGTTATTTTGGAAAATAAACATAAATGCCGCTTCACTTCCCACGTGTAATTTTAAATGATCAATATCCTGTTTTGATGCAAGAGGCATGCGTTCTGTCTGGATAATGCTTAACTATGTAAATTGTGGTAATCAGTTTTCTTCAAATGAAGCTAAATCATGCAGGTGTTCCTCAGAGACACGTATCTGTGCTGGCAGCCAGTTTAGGGAGAGTAGTAAGAACTGAAGAACAATCTGAGGAAAGACACACATACATATACCCTTAAAAAAATTAAAGGCAGTATGGGTCTATAAAGTTAATCTTTCTGTTCTATGAATAGCTTCATTAAAAATTGCCATCTCAACAAACATATATATATAAATATATATAAGGAATATAGGTTGTGGAGAAGTTAGTGCTAATGATAACTCTTTACTGGGTGGGTGGTGAGACACTGGAACAGGTTGCCCAGTGAGGCTGTGGAGGTGTTCAAGGCCAGGCTGGATGGTGCTCTGAGCAATCTGGTCTAGTCAGCGGTGTTCCTGCCTATAGCAGGGGTTTGGAACTGGGTGATCTTGAAGGTTTCATCCAACCCAAAGCATTCTATGATTCTGTTATTCTGTGATAAAGTATGATTTCTGGAGACCAGAAGAAATGTTGTATAGAAGATCTGCCGTTCTGGTCCTTCAAAACAGTCAGCTCACGTGCTGAATCTGTGATGAGATTGCTGATATTATAGATGATTCTTTCTGTTAACTGTTCCGGCCAGAAGAATAACACTTCAGAGTGTCGCTGCTGGTGGTAGATTTGTAGGCAATGAAGAGTCTCGTCCAATAAGATCCAAAGGAAGTGCTTATAGCATGTGTTTTGTAGCGTTCCTTTGCACATGTCTAGAGTACCTTGAATGGAAGGATTGGCTGAATGTTTATTTCACTTTTTAACATGTACCTGCATTTAGGGGAGCTTAAGTGTGACTTAAGGTGCTGAAGTGGTCTGCTTGCTTGGAAGTACCTTCATGGGCTGTGGAGAGCTTTCCTCAAGAGCACTCACTGCAGACAAGTGTCACTGAGTGTACAGACGTCTGCAAACATGCATTAACTGGATTTTACAGGTGGAAGTGGTGAACTTCAGGGACTGCTTCTTTCCCCCGAGCCCAGGGAACCAGCACAGGGCCTAGTAGATCAGCCAGCAGAGCAGCCCCAGCCTTTTCTGCCTCAGTGCACTCTCCCCATGCTGGAGCTTTCAGACATTCCCCAAGTCCGGCATCGATCACAGGAAAGCACAGCACCATGGTGGAGGCATGAAATGGAGACCTCCAGCTTATGACTAACAGCACTCAGGGCAGGAACCACAGCACAAACAGGAGATGCTCGAGCAGACACAGGACTTACGAACATCAGCAGGGCATGCCTGTGGCAGTGGGGCAATTGGTGTAGCAGCCTCCTGCAGCCTACTTGCTTAAAATGCATCAAAGAGCTCCAAACTGTGTCTCTAAAGAAGGAATTGTCTCATACCTGTTACAATTAGGGAGGACTTGCTTTGTTTAAATAGGACTGAGATCTAATTATGTCTTATTTCCTTTTCCATTGTAGAATACAGCTAATGCAGTATGTAATTTATGGCATTGCATCGTTTTTCTTCTTGTATGGAATAATCCTCTTGGCAGAAGGCTTCTATACAACAAGTGCTGTGAAGGAGCTGCATGGAGAGTTCAAAACAACAGCCTGTGGCCGCTGCATCAGTGGAATGGTGAGTAGTGCTGGAAGTGGGAACATTTGCCATTGCTTTCTAAAACCCATCGGGCTTGGCTTGACTCCTGTGTTTTTGAACCACAGTGTCGTGCTGCTGCCTTTAACTCCTTATGGGTGGGCAGAGCCAATCCCTGCTGCTGATCCTTCTTTGAATTTTGAGGATGTTCAGTCAAATCCAAACTCTTTATGTTGACTTTCGGGGTGCTTCCAAGGCCTCCCCCTGCTGAAGCTGAACTCACTGTTCATAACTCAATGGAGGCTTCTGATTTTGGAGCGCTCAATATGAGACAGAATTAAAGTTGCACTTTTGAACATGGCATGCACTAACAGTGGTAAGGGCAGACTGTAAAAGGGCTGTGGTTTGCAGAGCTATTTAAGTAGCAGACTGCAGTGCCTCTGACTTCCTCGGTCTGTTCTACATGAGGATGTCTGGATCCTTCAAACAAACAGCAATGAATGAAGCTTCACAACGTCACGGCACTTGAATCAAATATTTCCATCTCGCTTTTGCAGATGGCAAAAGGGATAGAGGCATAATAATCAGTCCTTTTTTACAAAGCTGGAACACTTAGAGCCTTCAAGTCACAAACCATTCTTCTCTTCAGCATTCTTCTGTATTAGCACAACATTTTAAACAAAGTTTAACTAAAAATAAAACTTCAGATTCTCACCCACGTTGCCCCCCAGGGCGCACTCTGCGAGAACAGCAACGTAACTGTTTCTGAGACGGGATTTCAAAGCTATTGCTGCAAATCTGAATTCAAGGCTCGTAGTTCTGGAGGAAGATAAGCAGTGTGACAGATTGCCCATGGGAAAGTGTGGGTGAGAAGAGCAAAGGTTTTTGATGCGATTGTTGCATTTTAATATACAGCCTATATCCTGTACTTTAAAAAATATGTGCTTTCGGACGGCTAAATACAAAGAAGATGCGTGTTTATTTTCATGAAGGTTAACAATTTTCCGCTGTGCTGTTGGGTGCTTATTGAGTTTTTCAAGAGCTAATGAAAATAAGGCTTCTGATCACTTCCCAGTTAAGCAGCTATTCTCCCCTCCTTTTTCTTGGAAAGTATCTTCGCCGTGGAGCAAAATTATGTCTAAAACAGCGTTTTCCACAGATGCAAAATACAGTGGAAACATAGACATGTGCGCATTCCATTACTGTGGATAATTGCTTCTGCAGTCGGATAGTTGTGCAAGCACATGATTGTCAGCTGCGTACACAAATACCAGTGTGACACACAGAAAATCACAAGGTTTGCAAGCAGGAATAATATTTTCGCAGTCTGGTGGCTGCAGCTGGGTGCACACAGCAGCTTTTGGGCATCTAGTGGTTTTTCTGCCAATTTGATCAAGAACTTCTACGTTTTCCTCAGCGGCATCACTGAGCTGGGGGCAGTCCCCTCCGAGTCGCATAGGATTATTACAGGAGACAGACTTCTGACTTGACTGAGCTGTTTCTCCTGGCTGTGGTAGCACACAGTAACTGTTTCCAACAGTTTATCTCTATTATACGCGAGGTCGATTGTGCTTTTTCCTAGCTATTGCAGGAGTTGAAGGCTTTGTGTTCTCCTTCTCATGGACATTTCAAATACACAAGTGCAAGCCCACATTTTGCTCATAGCATAGTTAAAGAAATCCTTTAAACTGATCCACTTGGTTGATACTGAAAGCCAGTGAGAGATCTGGTGCATGGCACAAAGCGGGTTATTTCGGTTCAGTGGTATATAAATTCAAGGTGAGCTGTTTGGTTTTTGGGGTGTTTGTCTTAGTTTTTCAGGTCCTTCCAGCTGCCCACATGTCACCTTCTTTCCCTATAAAGCCCAACCAAATGCTGAACCACTGCTATAGGATCTCCAGCCTTGTTTGGTGTGGCTGGACACACCTCCGAGGATGCAGACTTCCTCCACTGCAGGATATTTTTTCAGTTTGGGGCCAGGCTGAGAGAATTCCTCTGCATTAGAGCTTTTCCCATCCTTGCTGCACTGGCATACAGGTTTCATATAGGAGTACAGTGTCTGTTCTACTGCAAAGTGAAGCCTTCGCAGTACACTTGGAGTTAAATAACAGCAAGAAGGTGTATGCAAGGTGTAAAAAAGTTTCCCTGCTTTGCAAGTTGATTCCACTCTCTCAAGGAGGGGCAAGCTCGGAGCTGATGCCAGAGTTCTGAGTAGTACCTCACCATTAAACTTAACATGGAAGAAGAGGGAAGAGAGAGGAGGTCCAGTGGGAGGAGGAAGCTGGAGATTACCAAAGCAGTGAGTGCCATACCTGGTAATCTCACCAAAGAAAATGCAGGTAATTTCTTTTTTTTTTTTTTTTTGGAAAAAGAGAACACAAACCAGCAAATTTCAGTGGGAAAATCCATCATCTTCTCTGAGGTGAAGTAAGTAATTTTCTTCTTGGCAATGTGTATTAGATCAACTCCAGCTTTCTGATTTGTAATGAATATAGTGTGCTTTCCAAAACAGGTATTCTCATTTGTTACATTCAGAATTGATTCCAGTAAATCAGGGAGCAGAGGAAAGCTCTGTAAACATTGATTCACTCTACTGTTGTGATTTGCAAGTTGCATGGAAGTGCTGGTATATTACAGCTAACAAAAACCAATCTTTATACTGACTCCTGTTGGCATTCTTATTGGTTCTAGCCTACAACCAGCATCCCTGCCTCGTGGAGCCTCTTGAGAAATGAATGGGCTGCTCACTCAGGAGGCCACGCTGTTTGTTCTAGCAGCCTGATGAGAAAAGAAATGCCTGAATTACTTCCTCAGTAGTGCTGAGAGCAGCAAATTATTTTGAAGCTAAGGTTGTTCACACAGGTGGAAATAAGAGAGTATGTTAATGGAAGTTAAATACCTTATTACTCAATTTCTGAAAGTGTGTTTAAAGACTGTATCGAAGCATTTTTAAGGAAAAATCAAGTATTCTTTTCAAAGAGCAAATATGAAGTGCTTGTTTTTTTTTCTGCCCAGTTTGTTTTCCTCACCTACGTGCTTGGAGTGGCCTGGCTCGGGGTCTTTGGCTTCTCTGCTGTGCCTGTCTTTATGTTTTATAACATATGGTCAACTTGCGAAGTCATCAAATCTCTTCAGATAAACATGACGGTTCCGGGAGACCAGATCTGTGTGGATATCAGGCAATACGGTACTTATTCAGATCCTGATTAAATGCTTTATCCTCTCTCCTTGGTCTGTCTTCCCTAGTTTTGTTTCAGCTTCATCAAAGGAACCAAAAGCAAAAGCATCTTGTATCCCTGAATGTGTTATTGCTTTTCTAATTAATTCAGATTACATTGATCTCTTTCCAGATACAATCAGTTCAACTGAACTGGCAAGTCATTTATCTAAAATGATTCTGTAGCAGTTTCCAATACTATAATATTAGGTGTAAAAATAGATCGACCTCAAAGCAAACTGCTTAGATGCAGAGCTGAGAGAGAACCAGATTCTGTTTTCTTGAACCTATTTGTATATATTTTTTCTTAACAAAAATTGTGCTTTAACAATTACTTTCAGTTACTTTCAGACAGGACAAGAGGGAATGGCCTCAAGTTGTGCCAGGGGAGGTTCAGGTTGGATATTAGGAGACATTTCTTCTCATAAAGAGCAGTGATGCAATGGCACAGGCTGCCCAGGGAGGTGGTGGAGTCGTCCACCCCTGTAGGTGTTCAGGGAACATGTGGATGTGGCACTGATGGATTTGGTCAGCAGGCATGGTGTGAGGGGCTGCTGGTTGGACTAGATGACCTTGGTGTCCTCTTCCAACCTTAATGATTCCATGATTCTCTGAGAAGCGTAAACCAGCAATGAGCAGTCTGCCTCAGATAGTACTAAATTTATACTGATTTCTGATTACTCACAGAATTGGCTTCTTGTGATTCCTTGCTCCTTCCGCTCTGGAGGCAGCCATAGCTGAAGGCCTTCAACTGTATATTGCAGTTGCAGGGAAGAAAGTAGCTTTAAAGTGAATCCCGTGAAGTCTTTTCTTTCCAGACGCCACACTGTCCTGAGATAGTTCAGGTTATTTCAAACTCATAAGTTCCTGTTGACTTTTCTGATTTTCAGTCGTGTAAGAGAAGTAATAAAGAGTATGTGAGGGTATGGCAGACCAGACCTTCTTGTAGCAGCTCTTGCTTATTACTTTTTTACCTATTTGATTGAGTAGAACTTAACCTTGTAAGGGGTGGATATCCTGAATGGTGCCAGGTGTCTCTAAGATGCAGATTATTCCCTTCAGCCCCCAGTCAGGGAGCAGGCAGCTCCAGTCTCATACTGGACCTGAAGTGCATAAGCCAACCATTTGGCTGCCATATGGGAAAGCCACATCTGAGAACACAGCTTGGCAGGAAGCCTTGGTACAAAGAGAGAGCGCAGTATGAACAAGTTTATTTCTCCTGCCAATTCAAAGCTGTGCTGGTCAATGTGTGGATGCCCAAAATGGGAACGCAACTGGAAAGTGGGAGGATAAGATGAGAAAGGAACAGAAAGCTTGTGCCGATTCCTAAGATTAATGATTTCTTTTCCTGTACTATTTCAGGTATTATCCCATGGAACGCTGTACCCGGCAAAGCCTGCGGTCCGATCCTGGAGAACATCTGCAACACGAATGAGGTAAGCAGACGCCCTGTGGGCGCCTTCTGCCTCCAGGTTGCTAAGTGGAGCATGGGGTAGTAGCTAACCTGATGGCGGCTTATTCAGGAAACCAATACTAGTAGAGTAAAGAGATTGATTTAAACAGAATATTGAAAGTATGCTGTATCTGTGCATCCAAAGAGTGAGTGTTTTCTAAATACTCTGTTTTTTTAAAGCTTTGAACCCTTTGCTATGGAGACAGCATGTTTTTTATTCTTTACAATAGCTGAAATGTGTTTTATACCATCCACAGTTACTTTAATTAAAGTGCTTTAACATCTTTTTCTCCCTAGTTCTACATGTCTTATCACCTCTTCATTGTGGCTTGTGCTGGAGCTGGTGCCACTGTCATAGCATTGGTGGGTAGAAATTTTTACCTTTTTTACTGTAAAATGTGTTCTGTTCAGGCTTAAGATGCTTTAAGGCCAAATTTTGTGCATCTTTAAAATAGTGATACTGCACAGAAAGGAGGACGAGCTGTAACCATCTGGTTATTTGCTGCTACGCTTCGGTCATTACCAGTTACTTCTGCTTTAGGAAGTCATCTTAACCCACCTACCCTATGCTTAGAAAGAAAACTTCTTCACGTGTCCTTTTAAAATCCCACTTCTATCCAGTATTGGTGCTTTTATGTCCACCATTTCTTTTCGTTCTTGTAGATTATGGAGTCAGTAGCTTGTATGCTATTCTTATGTCTGCCCCAAGCGATTTGACCTGTCCAACCTTGCAGTGCCAAGTCCAGGTGTAAGAGTCCCTGTTCTTTGGCAAAACAGCCTTAGGCCTGTTTGTAGATTCTACTCAGGGGATAAATGGCGAGCAATTTATCTTGCATCTTCACCCTGGATGAAGCTCCAAATAGCATCTGTTGTAAAAGTATCGACAGTTGCCCAAGTGGGCTTGAGCCGTCACCTTGCTGTGTCTTACTCTCCTGTATTTTGTTCTCTTCCACCAGCTGATCTACATGATGGCTACTACATATAACTATGCTGTTTTGAAGTTTAAGAGTCGGGAAGATTGCTGCACTAAATTCTAAATTGTATAAGCCCAGTAAAGAGCTGCATTGCGTAGCTTGAAAAAATACCACTGACACCCTAGGCTAAAAGTCTAGCTTTCTGAATTTTGTTACAGTAATTGTAAATAGCTTCAATAAGCCTCATTTAGCTTATCAGATTAATAAAATGACTTCTTGTATATGAACAATGATGTGGATGAGATCTGGCTATTCCGTCATGTTGAGAGGATTCAGTTACTGTAGGACTGTTCATGAATTGTTCTTCTGAAGATGGGATGTTTTCATTTGATGGCTCCATTTTGCTTTCCAATACTCATCTCTAAAACAAATTTTCTGGAACAGAATTACTCATTTACTCTTCACCATGAACGACAACTTCAAAAACCTTGAGCGTGCTAAATATACACGATACAGAACAAAAAGAGTAATAAAGCAATGCCAGTCTCTTTTGGCAGCAATGAGAAGCTCCAGTGCTATGAATTAGTTAGCTGTATTTCTGGTGCGTGGATGATTAAGTTGATGATTTTCTTTTCCTTCATTTCCAAACAATTGCCAAATGGCTCCCTCTGGAAGGCGATACATCCTGTATCAACTCGGCGTCAAACAATCACACTCTGGTTTTGGGCCCCAAGCTAGTAAGAAATAACATACAAATCCTTTGTTGTTTGTGTGGCTTGCGCTTTAGTAACTGATTTCTCGGTAGCCAGATCTCAAAAATGTAAGTATGACTGCACAGGAAGCAAAACCATGCATAGAGCGTAGAGGCATTTTTCACACTGTTGGGGGGAATAAAGGAGAAGAGAATCAGTGTTTTTCAGATGTAGATTTTTTGTTGTTGCGCGAAGTGTGGGGAAGAGAAACTGGGAAGAGATGAGTTCACAAAGTAGAAAAAATCCCCACGATTACAAAAAAAAACCCAGTTGCTACATGTAAGAGTTTTCACCTGAAGTCAGACTGTGGGAGTTTTAAGATGTATTTGTAGCGGTACACGAT
The DNA here is from genome assembly GCF_054131305.1 of Coturnix japonica. Classification (NCBI taxonomy): domain Eukaryota; kingdom Metazoa; phylum Chordata; class Aves; order Galliformes; family Phasianidae; genus Coturnix; species Coturnix japonica. Next base: position 112,713,237 of record NC_140663.1, read on the forward strand.
CAAGACTTCTTAACCCAGAGCTTGCATGCTTTTGCTTAGTTTTGGAGCGGCGTTTTGTTGTTTAACTTTTCCATGTGTTACTGTAGCCTTGTTCACCTGAATAAAACCGTTTACAGCTTCAGACTTTTTCCAGGGGGAGGGTGGAGTTCACATCTGCTCGTTGGGGGTAAAGAATTACCAGGATCTGGGCTTGAACATACCTAAGCACCACCGCCTTAGGAAGCAGTTTTTCTGAGCACCTCCTGTTTGCAGATGACGTAAATTGCCACATACAAACAAACGTTTATTTTTCTCACTTCCCCCCCATTCTGCATTTTAATTGATCCCTACAACTCTGTAGCTCATTTAATTACCGTGACACTAACTTCCTCTCAGTTGTGAATAACCACCCTCAATATTAGCATGCAGAATTGTAGAGACCTTTGAAAATAGCCTCTGTGCTTGTTTTAATAACAGAATGCTTATTAACGTAGAGTAACTTTTATTTGGTCGTTATCGTAAGGTGCGTCTATTAATCTAACTAGCAGCTTGCTTTGCCTCTTGACATGCTCACTAGCCATCATGCTCACCCTTCTCTTCCAGATCCACTTCCTCATGATACTGTCTTCTAACTGGGCCTACTTAAAGGATGCAAGCAAAATGCAGGCCTACCAAGATATCAAAGCAAAAGAAGAGCAGGAGCTTCAGGATATCCAGTCTCGGTCAAAAGAGCAACTGAATTCTTACACATAAATGGTTGCCACAGTAATTCAGCAGAAGAATTCTGTAGCTCTGACAAATCAACAAATAGCTGCTCTGCAGTACAGATGTGTGTCTACCAAACAAAATTATAGAGAAGTGTAAAAGCTTCACGTTCGAGCTCCTGGAACACGTTCGTAGGGAAACCTTCCCATGGGTAATCTTCCATCCTTTCACACAGAGAATGGAGGTTTTATTCCAGGCATTTTAAAAGGCAACACTTTGACACAGTGAGTGTCACACAATGAGTGACCAAATTATTCTTCTTTGAGACTTTTGCTATTTACTATTATTTGACATGCAGCATGAAATCCTGCACAAAACTGTGGCGGTTGCTCCAAACCAGCAAGCAGTAGGGATCTGTGCAGCTCTAAGACACAGGCACGTGTAAGACGCGTGATTTAGGACCTTGGTTTATGTACCATGTATATGAAGCTGCGGCTGAATGAGATTTCTGACAGCAGCTCGCGCTCATTTGAAAGCACAGCTGTTGCAGTATTTCCTATGTAAGTTATAATAGGGCACTCCCTGATCACGCTTTACATGGGCCACAGGAACAGCCATCTACTTTTGTGCCACACTTTTTTACAATGCAGCAGTCGCTCCCCTGTGCTTACCCAAGTGTTGCGCAGCTGTCCCGAGTCTTCATCTTTCTTTTTATTACCTATTTACTGGAATGTAGATGCTTGGATCTGGATAATGATCCCCTTCTTTGAAAATAAATGTCAGCTTTGCCTTAATATTTATTTTCTATAAATGTCTTAGCATTTATATAGCGGCAGGAGACCATTATCCTACATTGCAAGTGAAAAGTGTTACCTTATTAAAATGATGCCGATGTGACTATTCCAAGTGAGCAGATGATGAGAAAGCTTGCAGAGTTCGACACCAACAGTAACAACGACAGCCATAAAAACAGAACACAGGATGTCCACCTTTCTCTCTCTTGGTGCTTAGCAAATTTATAGTCAGTGCTTACGTGTTTTCCTTTTTACAAATTCATTAGCACATTGAGAAAACATGGTGGTCAGAAAACGACGACATGAGCTGGTGCCATCTTAAAGTCATTATTTCCCATAGAAGTCTGCCTTCTAATCAGTGTTTTATTTCAGAAGCTTTCAGTGATATCTTGAGTATTAGTGATGGTATAATTGGTGTTTGTTCTATATGATATATATATATATAAATATATATATAAATGTTGGGGGGAAAAGTTAAATACATCATTTGTTTGCGGGGGGAGGTGGGGGGGTGGGGAAGAAAAAACGAGTATCTGAGTCATACCCATGTTATGCTGACGTGTGGTTTGATAGTTTTGACTGCTTGCTGAGTGTAAGTCAAAGGAAGCACAACATTTCCTGAAGCTGGAATTAAAAGAGGCATTTGGGGGGGGGGGGGGGGAACGAGGGGGGTTGTTAACTGCAAATATGATTTCTTTTCTGTTAAACATTGCAGTCTGATTTGACAGTTTGAAAGGGGGGCAGAGTTGGTCGGTGTAGAGCAAATATGACAAATAGCCTAGTGTATGTTCTTACCTGTTGCATGAAGGAGACATTTCTACGGCAATGCAGGTGATGTTCTAGCCCAGTGTTTGCATAAGGGTAATAATGGAGGCAGTGTCTTAAAGCCTAATTCTTTTCTAATTCAGTGTAGCTATTACTGGGAGTTTTTGAAGTTTTGTTTAAGTAGTCTAATATTTTTATGTAAAGAGCATTAAATTTTGCTATGTATAAATTTTTGTAACCTAACAGTGAATCAATATTTTCTATCAGTGCCAAGGGCTTCCTGTAGTTACATCCAAGTGTTAAAAATAAATATTTGTAGATAATAGACAAATACTCGTGGTATGCTTATTTTAAACAGACCCGTAGCTACCCTCTACTAGCGCACCTGTGTTATTATCTTGATCTGAAGTGAAGCACATTCTGTTCATTGCTATCCATTTGGTGATGTATGGCAGGAGGCTGCTCTGTAGGTGTGTGCTTCGGCATGGTAAGGCAGTGAGTTTTCCAAACGTGGAGTACCGCTACTTGTTCCAGGTCCCCTTCCTCACAGCAGGCAGAATGAAGCTGTTCCTGTAAATCTGGCAGCATACAAAGTTAGTTTAGCCCGTAAACGGTTTTTAATCTCAGTTTCAGAAAGTAAAGTTTGCCTCGTTTATGGGAATCCGCATGAATTCAAGGCAGACCTTCAGGTTTTGCCCCTGTCTTCTGTCAAACTGGGCTTCATGTTCTTCTAAGGTAGGGGAAGATAAGCAGCCTCAACACACTGCAGGTTGCACCATACGCTGCCACCCAGAATTACCAGAATTAATTTTTAATTAATTATTAAAAATACTGTATTATATGCTGTAAATAAAGTTTAACAATCTTGCCTATACTCTACCTACAAAATGCAAAGCTTAAATAAAGATGAGTCAAATAGCATTTTTATCTGAATCTCTCCATTCTGGGCTGCTGAATACTAACACAGCGAGACGTGAGATAAGGCTGCTTTAGAAGTGTTCACTTCTCCTGCTGCAGCAGGCAAGTTAACGTGGTTCTGTCGCACAAGCCAAGGGTCTCCACCAGATGCCTCTAAAGCCACATAAAAGCCTAAGCATAACAAAAAGTTTGGTTATCCCACTGCCCTGCAGTTGGCAAGTGGTGGGGAAGGGGATGGGAGGGGAGGAACAGCACCTCAAAAGCTGTAGAAGGCTGTAGGGATTCAAGGCCAAAGGCCATTCACCTGGACACACCAATTTACAGCTTCTACCAAGCACAGGGGCTCCTCCAGCATCACCAATGCATCAGGAATCTTGAGTGCAGTGACTGAAGCAGTGGGACTCCAGCATCAGCTTTATTCATTTATAACTGCACAGCCTGAAATTTGCGGGCCTAGCACTTACTACGACTTCCTTCACAGACAGAAAGGTGTTTTAAAAATGTTTTTATTGTAGTTAAAAACAAAGACCCAAATCAGTTGCTGTTGATCACCAGAAGTTGTCGTCATCGTCTCCATGAGAAATGCCTGCAGCACTGTATGCGGGACAGAAGGGGAGGAAAATAAGGTATGAGTCTTAAGTAGCTTCTTACTTTAAATATATGTTTGTTTTAAAGCAAAAGTTAAAAGTTCAACACAATTTAAGAGGCTGCACATAATCACTGCTTTAGTTGAAGTCCATCTGTGCTGCTCCTGTGAACTGAGAGTAAGCAAGCCTTTAGCAGTGAGATCTGGGCCACCTCCTCTGTGCACTGGCACTCTCATATAATACTTCTGTATTACTGACCCAGAACATCCAGGTGTAACTCAGGAGAACCAGTGAACAACAGCACTCCAAAGGGACAGATAACACTGAATCATATATATAGATATATAGATAGATAGATAGATAGATAGATAGATAGATAGATAACATGTATATATAACAGAAGTAATTTTTTAAGCGCACTCCTTAGATTTCCTTAGATACTTTTTCAGTTGTACACCTTCAAATAAATCAAAATATCAGATTGATAAGAGAGATTTCTCTCCCCTGTCATGGAGATATTTTTCCCCTATCAAAGAACTAAAGGCAACATGTCTTTATTTATTGATCTCCAGAGGTAACCCACAGTAAATGTGGGACATGCGCAGGCTGCCAGTAAGCTCTCTGACACAGCGTGTGAACTAGTTTGTCAGAAGTCCATGATGCTTCCAATAAATCAAAGCTGAAGGCAATGCAAATGATAGACTACCTGCTAGGTGCAGCACAGACACACTTTCATCGGGTCACTGCCCAGGAAGAATCCCTCAGGCTTCAGTTCTACGTAAAGAAACTGAGACGCTGCTCAGTTGCAGGTGAAAGTTTTAATTGCAACAGCCATTGAAACAGATGATGGAATGTAGGTTCCTAGACTTCAACTTCACAACTTACCTGTAGGAAAACTGTGAGGATTCTCCGCTATTGCAAGATTTTTACTTTTTATTACAAGTTTGTTACTTTTTATTTTGCTTTTTGAGAGGTAGATGCCTTCTTAGCCCTAATTCACGCCATATTTATGTACAGAAGCAGTTAGAAGAAACATGTGGTCCTTACCTGTCGTCTTTCTCGCTAGATGTGATTCCCTCCATGAGCGACAGGTCCTGTATTTCTTCCTTTTTCGAATCCTGGCAGCCAAGAGGAAAACACACCTTCTGTAACTGATTCTTAAATCAAGGCTTAAGGGAGTAATAATTGCTCCTGCTCTTTAGGGCACCTCACTGAAAATAAAACTCTCTGGGAAGAGCCAGCTCATTTCTGCCAATGAAGCGCTGCATGTAGAATAATGGAGCTTTGGAAAAACAGTCTGGGATAATGACTGAAAAAAGTATGCAGCAGCTTGCTATCAAAGTCATGTTCCCCCATGTGCTTGCTCTATCAGGACACAGTTTTCATTCTGCCAAGCTGCATTCTGTCACAGAATCACAGAATGGTTTGGGTGGGAAGGGACCCCAAGGATCATTAGATTACAACTCCCCCCCTGCCACAGGCAGGGCTACCAACCGCCATAACTAATACTAGACCGGGCTGCTCAGGGCCCCATCCAACCTGGCCTTGAACACCTCCAGGGATGGGGCATCCACAACCTCTCTGGGCAGCCTGTGCCAGCGCCTCACCACTCTCATAGTAAAGAACTTCCCCCCAACATCCAATCTAGACCTTCCCTCCTCGTGCTGTCAATATGGCCAGCTGTGGTATTGGAGCACAAACTGACCTTCATAGATCCGAACTGCTGCACTTTGATTAGGATTTCAAAACACCACATTTAAACACAGGATTTTAAAAACTGAAGGCAGATTTATGTTTAAACACAGTCCCAGTACCTAAATAAATTAATTTAAATACTTTGAGGGCCCCTTTTAAGAATAATCACCTCATGTGCCAGTTCCTGCTCTCTCCTCTGCTGTATTATTTTCATGTATTTTTCTAATGGGTTTGGAGTAGAATCCTTTACAATTTCTTCAGCATCAGAATTATTGCTTTTGCCTTTTTCTCCCTTCTCTTCTTCATCAGTTTTCATTGAGTCCTGGATCAACTTTAAGACAAAAATAAAGAAATAAAATTAAATACTGATCAGGTCAAAAATTACCCGGACACCAAAACACCTACAGGGCTTAATGCTAAACTCAGTGAAATGTGCCAAATGTAAACAGCATTACATTTGCTACATGCAGTTCAAGTTGAAGCGTCAAATTCAAGGAGCATCGTTCAAGAAAACCCTCTCTGTCTGGATGCCTTGAAATGCTGTGAGGACTGAAATCCCAGCTTCTTGTTATGGCCAGAGAGCTGGGCTGAGGTGGGCAACTGCATGCAGACCAAAGAAAATGAGCTGACACAGAGAGGCTGTGTAATTTAGTGAAGTGCATTAACTGAGGTCTTGGGTGTGGGAAAAGGAAGAAGAAAGCAGGGTGGGGGAGCAAAAAACTGAACACTATTTCAGTATGTGCTCAACAGCTCAAAAGGATTTAAACTCCCTATAGTCTCCTTTTAACTTCTGCTTCTCCACAATCACCCTAGTTAGGGTAGTTACCCTGGTGAAGGCTAATGAACAGATGGACACTGAGATGTTCTGGTGATGTCACGCAGCAGCAAGTGCAGACAAGATAGATGACAAGTGTATCACTTGTTCCGTTACAGTCTGGTGACATTTGCATTCTCGCCATGAAACTGTATGGACACGAATCATTTACACAAAGAATGGAATAAAAAGCATCCATTTCCAGTGGAGAAGTTACTTGGTGTAACAAGCTCTAGCTTGGATGATTCAAAGCTGGATGTGGCTCTGGGCAGCCTGGTCTGGTGGTTGGCGATTCTGCACATAGCAGGGGGTTGAAACCAGATGATCACTGTGGTCCTTTTCAACCCAGGCCATTCTATGATTCTAGCAAGATCCTTTGTTTAGTCATACAAACACATTAAAGAACTTGGCCTCTACTACTTTCATCTAAATTAAAAGAATAAAATCTTTTTCTAAAATAATATGGAAGTACAAAGCCCCATTACTAATAGAGATTAAAACACTGAATCACCGTCTCATTCTTCAGCTCTTCTGCTTCATTTTGCTCCCTCTCCCCAGTTCCCTGTTGTTCTTCCTCTCTCCTTTCTTCTCCGGCCTTCCTCTCCTCTTCCCAGCGTTTGTCTTCTGTATTTTGTTCTTCAGTCTCTCTTCGATCCAACACAGCTGTGAAAAATTATTTCAGCCTCTCTGATATGATTTATATATACACTTTTGTAGTCTACTGCAGTAGCATTCAAGTAAGTTACAGATTCCTGGATAGCATTAAGGGTAAATGAAAAACAACTGGATTTTTTTATATATATACATATACTACAGTTATATATCTGGCTGCATTTCATTCCACTTCAGTGCATTTCAGCCTGATGTATGACTGCCCACAAGTCCAACGGGGAGCCCGAGTGGGGGCTGCAGAACTGACAAATCTCTCTCTGCATTTCTCATTCCAATCTTGAGTTTTCTCATTAAATCTGTTACCTTACAGCCCATGCTATATTCCTTCCCTCAGCAATGTGGTTGGATCCAATTCTTTATAAAGCAAAGCACTTTAAAAATGTCTTAACATTACTTAAAGACAGGCTGCCTATGTGACCGGTATATTGAAAATCCACGTAAGTGGAAGAGCATTCAGAGGGCAATTTGATGGGCAAACTAAAAACTGGGCAATGTTAGAAGCTAGCAAGATCTTCTCTAAATGAGAATCACCGTGTTGCTATGCAGAACAATTAGAAAAGCTGCATATGCTGCACTGAAATCAGCCCAATCCACCCAAAGAATTAAATCAGTGTTGTGATAACGCAGCCTGCGAACAGAGTCAAGAGGAAACAAAACAGTCCACACATACAGTACAGAAAAACCCAAGAGGAGAGACAATATTTAATAATCACTCTAAAAAAAAGAAGGTGAAAAGACTGAATCAAAATCCTCTCTGGAGGAAGAGGTGTGTGGGGGGGAAGGAGGGATGTATAAAAATCCTTTAATTAAAAACAAGTTTAACCAAAATGAGGGTGAGGAAAGTCATCCTCGCGGAGCAACGCAAAAGAAAACACTCCTCCTCCTTTACTGCAGAATGCTCTGGGGAAAAGTTTCCAATCACTTCAGCACCCAGACCTACAGAACGTTCAATATTTAGCTTTTTGTTTTGCACAGCTGACATCTAAAAGGGGCATTCACTTTTGTTTCTGAGCTGAGAACTCACTCAAGTCCTGCGGCGAAGTGGCTGTCGCTCGCACAGTGGCTGTGACATGGTTTCCATTGACAGTGTCCCCAGATGGATGCAAGACATCACTTTCACACTGCTCTGGAATGTCCCCCTGATCTGGAGAAGAAATGCGAACAATGGCTTCATTATTCTGTAATCACAATAGCGGAGCAAAGGAAGGGACACAAAGTGTGGGAATGGCTGTGTTTGAGCTCATAAATATAAGCACTAATTGAGCGTTTTCCTTCCAACTTGACCACGTCCCTGAGGATGAAGAATTATCACAGGCTGTGCTTGCTTATTTAATTACCGAATTGTTCGGTTTTAAATTAGCTGTTGGAACGCATCTGTTTACAAAGCCAAAACAGAATCATGAATAAATATATAATAGAAAACCAAAATGTTTTCATTTCTTTATATAATCATGACACGGATCACAGAAAAAATGACACGTCCAAACTTAACTCATCCATTTCACGCACATAAAACAACTCTCAATTACTTTATCCCATATTTTATTAGGATCCTTGCCTTCTTCAGGGCATGGGATGGATAATGTTAACTCAAATACTCTGCATGATACTTTCACGTGTGGAAAATGGCTCTGGATTAAAAAAGGCAACTGCTGTACTTCCCCTATTATACTCAGTTCCATCTTCATGATTTATTTGCAAAACACACAAACTGCTATTATCCCAGCATTACAGTAGACTGCAAAACGCCAGACGTTGCCACTTGCGGTGGGCAGCCAACCCAAAATATACAGTACTGTTATTCCAAACATTTCATCTAACTCAGTACAGATACCTCATGTATCTCCTTACAATTTGGGTCAAGGCCTGGAGAATAGAAATTCTTCATCTTTCAGATATTAGTGAGGTTTCAAACATTTTTCCAGGCTGCAATAAATACTGAAGTATTTTGTACGATGACAACACACCTGAACCAAGCAGTCCGTCTCTCAGCATGGTCTGAATCTCTTCAATTAAAATTATTGTACAGGAATTTTAGATGAAGCTGTCACAGAAAAGTTATGCCAAAGTGTTAGTCTAGCACTGGTATCATAGAATGGCTTGAGTTGGAGGGGACCTCAAGGATCATGAAGCTCCAACCCCCTGCCACAGGCAGGGCCACCAACATCCACATTTAATACTACATCAGGCTGCCCAGGGCTCCATCCAACCTGGCTTTGAACACCTCTAGGGCTGGGGCATCCACAGCCTCTCTGGTACAGATGAGAATGCTTTCACCTTTTTTTACACAAGCAACAAGAGGTGCTACCAGCTATGCCTAGGCAACTCAACTCCGTATGTTTTACATAAGACCATAATAATGGATTATTACACTCAAAAGAAAATGTTCTATTTTATTATTTCTCTTCCTCGTCTCTTCAGGTTTAAATTATAAGGTTTTCAACAACAAAATTATTCCCCTGTGAAGAATCAGTACGTTTCAGGGCATCTGCAGTGTTGAAATAGACAAAAAATAATCACAAATAGGTTCTGGTTAAATATTAACACCTAATTTCTAGAAGTCTGTTGATCGCATAAGCAGGAAAAACAGACAACACAGCACTGTAAGAACCGTGGTTACTGCACAGTGAAAAAAAATACAAACTTCTTCATACGTATTCATTCCTTTCTGCAAGGATGGACAGAAAGAGATGCATTATGTCCTTAAAACCAGCACACAACTAAAAGTTAATTGCAGCCAACACCCAATCTGTTCTAGCTAAAGCTCATTCAAAGTATGAGTATGAGGCTTTCCACATTCTCTTTTGTCACCTTTATACTGTAAAATCACAGAATGGTTCGGGCTGGAAGGGACCTTTCAGTCACCCAGTTCCAACCCCCTGCTATAGGCAAGGACATCTCCCTTTAGACCAGGTTGCTCAAAGTCCCACCAGCCCAGCCTTGAATGCTTCCAGGAATCGGGCATCCGCAGCCTCTCTGGGCAATCTGTTCCAGTGTCTCACCACCCCCACAGTAAAGAATTTCTTCTTAATATGTAGTCTAAATCTACCCTGTTCCAGTTAAAACCGCTCCCTCTCACCCTGTCTCTTAAATGCCCTTCAGAAGTGTTCCTCCCCAGCTTTCCTGTAGGTCCCCACAGAGCCTTCTCTTCTCCAGGCTGAAAACCCCTCAACTCTCTCAGCCTGTCCTCATAGTGGAGGTGCTCCAGCCCTCTGATCATCTCTGTGGCCCTCCTCTGGACCTGTTCAGCTCCATGTTCTCCTTGTGTTGAGGACCCCATATTCTGTGGTATCTTCTTCACTCCACTGTTGTTTTTTTATACTCTCACCAATTTCCTTCCTTCTTCTTTCGTATGTTATACTACGAATACTTAGATTTTACATTCTTCTTTCCTCCTAACTTCTCCTGAGTTACCGTCCCCCTGTTTATCGCCATTTTGATTTGCCTTCTAGATCATGAGATTTGAGGCAGTCTGGCTCAACTAAAGAACTGTTAATTTAGAAATCATTGGTATTTGCAAACTCTTAATATCATTCCTACTAACTACTGTGTGTCATTAAATGATACAGTGGTAATAAGTTATTTGGGCACAGCATGTATTCAGGCCCAGCTGCCAAGAAAATGCCGGTCCATTCACATATGTGACAGTAAAATTGAAATGTATTCCTAAAAATCTCTAATATGAAAGCAACTTAGGAAAACACTCACACCAGTGAAGCATATTTTCTTGAAACTCAGTTGTTCTCTGTCTCCCATGTAACAACCAGCTCTCCTCTATCACTTTGTGAATGATGTACGATCCAATGACATCTGTCATTGTAGACAAGACTTTATAGGCATGATGAATTTTGGAAATGAGGGAGGTGTTAAAGCACACTATTCACATCCTCCTCACTGATAATTTTACTTAAATTAAACTCCTGTTTCCACGGGAGATAAAGCTGCTCAGGCCCACCATTAATAGGTTCTTCAAACACTGAGAAACTAGGAAACTAAACCCATAACTGTGCTTCTACTTCTGTCTTCATACACAAATGGCTATAAAGTACATTAATTTTTATTTTTCTCTTCTTTCTATAGCACCTTACTTACACGCTCAATTTTCTACAACTGACCCTGCACGCTTAACTCAAGTGCATAGAAAATAAAACGTTCCTGCAGCACACAACATGAATCACAGAATCATAGAATTAATCAGGTTGGAAAAGACCTCAAAGATCCTCAAGTCCAACCACAGCCTAACCACAGTACCCTAACTCTAACAACCCTCTGCTAAATCATATCTCTGAGCAAAGCACAGCAATGCAGCAAAATCCCCCCTGCCAGCAAAGTAGACCAGAAAGTTTAGATAAAAATAATAAACTAAACTGATAAATAAATAAAAAGATAAAATTTGTGTTTCAGAAACCTAACCATATATTCCAAACATACTGTAAGATGCTGATTTATGCCAGAAATAATTTCAGGTGTTCTCTGCACATTTATATGCACTTCAGAAGTAACTTCTAACTCATAACATAAGCCTCCATTACTGAAAGAAGACTCAGCAAGAGCAGTAGTGGCTCCAGAAAATGTATCTGCAGAATTACAACACGGAAATACTGCTCCAATATTGTCAATGAAAAACTCTCCTTGTGATTTTGTCTTACGCTGCAAACACCTCAAGTTAGTTTACACACTTAGCATGCTTTGCTTAAAACTAATCACCAAGCAAAAACCCTCACAATTTTAAAGCATTCTGAAAGCAAGTGTGAGACTGACATGCATTAGTCAGAACAAGGTTATGCAAGACTTCTGAACAAGAATGTTCCCAAATTTCAGAACCAACTAGATTTTAGGAACTATTTATTACTCCGTATCCTTTTCTAAAGATGCAAATAAGAAGAAAAAGAACTCATCCCCTGAGCCAGTTTCTTTTTCCTTGTTTCCAGCATGAGTTGGAATTTCTCCTTCCCAGCTACAGTTTTAACCTGACAAGGCAACTGTCTTGCAAGTCTCAAGCCCTGTGGTGTTAAATAAGCTGTCTAAAATTGCACTAAAACTTACATTCAAGAGAAGAAAAGTGCTCTTCGAGGTCTTCGTATACTAGTTTCTCTGGCTTGGGATTATCACTGAAATCTTGGTTATCTACGCGTTGATTCTGAAGCCTGAAAGGAGGAGGAAGAAGGTAAACAACTGAAAATACAACTTATAAGCAAAGAGGTTTACTTGCATGATTAGCAACCCACTAAACCATACGTAAAACTCATGCAAGCAAAACACTGCAGCTTTCTGCCTCCAAAGTTATGTATTGAAGTACACTCCCCTAACTTCTATCGAATGACAGCTCTCTGCTATAAGGCACTGCCCCCCACAGCCTTTCCCCAAGACCTACACATGACATAAAAGGCATCAGACTGAAACAACAGAAATGCAACAGTGTGACATGCAGTCAACTGAAATTAAAATAAATAAATAAATAGAAAGCCTCTTTTTGGCTCTGTGTTCAACTAATTCCCACTTCGATGTCATTTTAACAGATGCGCTTGAAATGTATTAGGATTATGGGTCCGGCAAAACATAAACAGAGGGGTGAAAATTCAATAAGAAATGGGGTTAGTGCCCTCATTCTAAATCCCCGTTCATCTAATCAGAAAGATGATGTGAAAGAACGGCATCTCCCACGTGACCTTTCTACTAAACTGACCAGAATCAGAATAGCAGAAGTAGTGCAGGTCACCAATTCATCAGCGGCGCTGTATAAAGGAGCTTACCACACACCAGCTGTTGCTTTTCACCCTTCCATAAATATGTTTGTGCTTAGAATTTCTAAGCAGTTCAGGCCTTCCATAGGGCTAAAAGCAGAGAACGAACAAACCATACCCCCCATAATGAGACATTTTCAGTACAAGCTGGTAGGCTGCTCCATTTACACCAAATAAATCCCAAGAGTTAAGCCCAAAATGACCATTAAACTATAAACAAAAAGCAACTGCCACCATCTGAACTATTTTGTTAGTGTATAAAATTACTTTAAGCCTAAAACCACTAACAAGCCTCAGTTAGGTTCAGCCATATATGAAAAAGGAACGGTCAGATAATTCATCTGCCTTATAACTTCAGTCTTCCTGCCTGTATTTATTGGTTTCCTTCATACTGCTCATATTTTGAAATATAAATAAACAAGAAGGTCCTGATCAGAGGAGAAGTTGTTCTCCCCCACTGACAGAAGCCTAACTTAATGGTTTACTGGTGTTATAACAGCATCTTTCCTTTTCTTTCCACTTAGGTTCCCATCGTCACTTAAAATCTTCAGGTCATAAAACTAATCCCACAGTAAGCATCACTAATGTGGCTTTTGCCTAATAATGGGAGTAAGTCAGAGGAGAAGCCCACACATGGCATTTCTCAGATACTTAAAGCAACAGTAAATAGCGCAATGCACAAAAACCCTTCAAAATCCTAAACAAAACAACATTTTCCCTTTAAAGATGTCTTGGGAAAGCAGGAAGTCCAAGAAAGCTACTGGGACCACACACCCTTGATCTGTCGCAAAGAACCCAAGAAAGCAGCCACCACCCACTGCCAGACCCGCGCCTGTTCTCTGCAACACAACTTGGTCATGCTGCTTTACTGTTCCCACAGTTTATTCCTTTTAGTAGTTCAGGCTCTCCAACACCCTTCAAAGAAGCACATTTCCTCACAGCATTGGAGCATTTTCCCATAGAACCTTAGCACGCAGGTCACCACTCAACATTCCCTTTCTAAGTTCTGTCACAACAATACAGCAAACCTGATGCACGCTGTAGAAAATGTCAATGAACAGACAAAGGAGAGCCACAGGAAGGCAAACACCAACGTCAGAATTAATCTCACAGTCCCTAAAAATCTCAATAGCTTCTTTTCAAAGCCGAAAATATAAAAGCTCTTCCTAAATTCTAACTAGAGAGATTGTCTCTACACTAAACACATATTAAGCACGAAAATATAAGAGGCCTATGAATGACCACTAAAGCTGCCCTAGCACAGCCATCTTTCTACAGTAATAAAATCTGGAATGATGGCCAGCAAGACACTGACTCAAGTGTCTTTTCCTAGGAAATGACACCTTAGATACTAAACAGTTGAGCTTTTAATGAAGAATCAAGATTTTCAGTCTTGGAAAGTGAAGGCACTGGTAACCACTAGTTACAGAAGAATTATACATATATGGAAATAAGAAAGACAGGAAAAACAGAAGACTCCTGCACGGCTTAATTTTTCAGAGTTATTCATTTATAATCACAGAATCATAGAATCACCAAGGCTGGAAAAAAACTAAAAGATCATCCAGTCCAACCGTTCACCTATTACCAATAGCTCCCACTAAACCATGTCCCTCAACACAACATCCAATCGTTTACTCAGCAAAGATCTTAAAACACAAAGGACAGGAGAAAAGCTCTGCTACTTATCACACACATGCAAAGAAGACTGCAGATTCCTATTCCAGGAAATGTTACGCTGGCACACTAATATGATTTCAGTAGGAAAAAAAACACGTTAGCGTTACAGCTTGATGAACTGTACCCCTCTAAAGAGTCAACTGTCTTCTGAAACGAGGTTTATTTTAACATTAGTCAGCAACATCAGCAGAAATTACTGTTGTCCTTATCAGGATCATATGTACATGGATGATGCAGAAGCCCACTGGAAAGTCAAATCTGTCAAATCCCAATAGAGCTTATGAGAGCAAACCGCTAGAATAGCGCTTACATCTACTTGTTTCTCACAATTTATTAGCGACAAATCTTCTGTTCAGCTGTCTGGAAGTGGTTTACTGTGCAAAGAAATGAAATCAAACAGAAGGCCTAACTGACACTATAGATTTACATCTTACAGTGTTTTTGAAACATTAAGATCCATACCATACCTTGTTTTGAGCAACAGCACCCAAAGCATCCAAAAGTTAATCAGAAAACCAATGCATGAAAAGTTTTAAATGGAAAATGTGAAACAGAGAGAATATTCTAAAGATGGAAATGTCACCCACCTTTATAGAGAAGCTATGACATAAAATTCATGGCTTATTTGAAGTGTAAAAGCAGCTACCACCATGAATTTTTATTTTATTTTCCTTAAAAAGCGGGTTCAAATGTTGCTTTGTAAATGACATTACCTGATTTTCTCTCCTTGACTGGATGGTGAGGAAGAAAGAGACTCAGAACGTGAAAGAATGCATGGCTTTGGAATAGGAGAAAGCACCTGATGGACATTCTGCTGGGAAGAGGCGAGGTACGAGTCACTGGTGTCTGCAGAATAAATAAGAAAACAAAAAAAAACCAAAACCAAAACACAGACTGTATTAATCATTTATTCATCCTTCTACTTGTCAGATAAGTCTGGTTTACACAAACCATGTATAAGCGCACTGTGCATGCTCCACCACCGCAGGGCTGCTAACACCCAATTATGTAAGCAACGTGAACTTTCTCGTACTGTTTATTTCCAGCAGTGTCGGGTCTGACAAAAGCAGAACAACTCTGTCTGGAAAACAGAGTCTGACATTTCAGATCTGCTGGTGACCCAAAAGCACCCTTCCTTCCTGCCTGCTCTCCTCCCTCCCACAGACAAACAAACATTTCAATTTTCTTAATTACTTTTAAGCAGTAATACCTTTAAATAATCATTTTCTCATGCATACAGCTACCCAAGTCCTGTTTCTAATTTTTTTTCCCCCATAGTAAAATTCTCCTCCACAATTCTTTGCTATCATAAATTTTCTGCTCATGAGGCCTATGATTAACAGCTCCCCGTAACACTTTCCCGTTCCTCACAAAATCCAACCTTTCTGCCAAATACCTAAGAATTTCTCCCTTACTGGGCATCAAGTGAAGATGTGGCTGATCTGTATTTTAAGCTAGCAACGTGCATACTAGGCCAGATAAAGAGAATGCTTGAGGTCTCTCAAAGGCAATTCTTCATAAAGAACCAATGTGGAATATTCATTTGCTACAGATAAATGAAAATGGATGATAGAGGAAAGAATAATATTGAAGATCATATCCCCTTACCAAGGGTTGTTATCAGGGAAGGATGTCACAGACTATATGACAAGGGAAGCCTTGAGCTTCCTTAGAAACCAGGGCAAAAAAAAAAAACCAAAAACAAAAAAACCAACAACAATGCCTTAAAAAGGCTTTTAATAAAGCTTGCAAATGGTAGAATCATATAAGAATAGAATTGTTAAGGTTAGAAAAGTCCACTCAGACTATCTAGCCCAACTGTCCACCTACCATCAATACCATCCACTAACCATGTCCCCCAGTGCCACGTCCACACAGTTCTTGAACACCTCCAGAGACAGTGACTCCACCACCTCCCTGGGCAGCCTGTGCCACTGCATCACCACTCTTTCTGAGAAGTTTTTCCTAACATCTACTCTGAACCTCCCCTGATGCAACTTGAGGCCATCACCTCCCATCCTATCACTGTTACCTGGGAGAAGAGGTTGATCCCACCTCACCACAGCCTCCTTTCAGGCAGCTGTAGAGCAACAAGGTCTTCCTGAGCCTCCTCTTCTCCAGACTGAACAACCCCAGCTCCATCAGCCCCTCCCCATAAGACCTGTGCTCCAGACCACTCACAGCTTTGTTGCCCTCCTTTGGACATGCTCCAGGGCCTCAATGACTTTAATATTTATTCGCACTCATGTATCCTTTGTGCTACTTTTTGCACATCCAGATATTGAAGAGCTACAGGAGCAATCTGCATTGATGTCTCACTATAAATGTCACTTTCTAATTTAGACAGTTTGTTGTCCAAATCGCCAAATAACTTGCAACTCATCTTCACTTTCAGCATCTTCACAAGACACATTGTCACCAGTTCCCTTAGCTTTTTAAAAGCTTTCTTCTTCTACATTCACTGTCCTATTATTTATTTCTTCTTCCTGAAAATGAAAACTTCATCCAAAAATCTCTATTTCTCTACTAATTCTCCTGCTTTCTGGAACAAAAAGCTATTTCAAAACTTGTAATAATATAACATATGTAATAATAGTATAATAAGAAAAGACAGGTCCACCCCTCCATGATGAAAGGAAATGAATAGTCACTTATTTCTTCAATCTTCACAACACTATGACAAATGGGATGCTGCTAATTCCGGAAGCAGACAGCAGCTCAACAAGCAAACAAATAAATAGACATAGAGAGAAAATAGTTAATATAGTTAGCAAAGTTGGAAAGGCCGAGACCTGATGAAGTTTATCTGAAAAATTTAGGAATGTACTGAAGAAACCACATATTTTTTTTTTTTCAAACTGCTGGAAGAGTTTAAACACAAGGAGAGCCACAATAGTTCAGATGTAGCATATTTCCAAGAGTGCCTGTTATTAAATGTTTGGAAAATGAGAACAGGGATATCTTGCCTCTGGCCACACAGCCCTGCCACCACCACCTTCCAGGCCCTCCCAGTAGGGAAGTTTTATTTTCCCATTTAGTCCTGTTGCTACAGAAGCAATAAATTCCACAAACTATTAATGTTACGAAGAAGTACTTCCTTCTGTTTTCTTTAAACATCGCAGGATTCTGTGGTCTGTGAAGCAATGATCAATCAATCCCTTTTTGCCCTTTCCACACCACTCATTGCTCTCCACATTTTCCACCCGCTCACCTCAGCCAACGCTTTTCCAAACTTAGCTGCCCTTTTCGTGTTTCCTTTATACAAAAGCCGTCCTTAGTGTTTTTGTCAGTATTTCTTTCTCATTCTATTAAATCCATTTTGATACAGAGCGACAAGAACTGCATGATTCAAGAAGCAGATGTACTGCAGATTTGAATCAGAAGAATGTGTTTTCTTCAAAATCCCACTGTTTTCTATTTCGCTCGCTCTTCTGAATACTGACACTTAAAAAAAAGAGTTTCTGAATGGTTCATAGGCACTAATAGCACATTAAAAAACTCCAAACTCAAGAGCAAACACTAACCCCTTTCTCCTTCACAACGGCTGGAGAATATTGATGACGATGTCACAGCCAATAGAACAAATAAAAGCAAAACTATACCCTTCAAGTTGGAAATGAGAATCTAATGGAAGTCAAACGATGCAGCCTTTTGCTGTGCACATGAAACTGCAATAACTACATGAGAAGGTAAGAATACAGAAAGAAGATTAATCACTATTAGCCAGATCTAGTAGTGTTCCAAAGTAGTTACACTGAATAGTAACTTTTGAAACAATCTCTGCATATAATTGGATCGCATGTGTCATGAATGAGGTGAAACAGCCTTACTTTACAACTACCTGAACTAAGAGCAGTACACAGAATCACAGAATGACCCGGGTTGGAAGGGACCTCAAGGATCATGTAGTTCCAACCCCCCTGCCTGGCAGGGCCTCCAAACATACACATTTACTAGATCAGGTTGCCCAGGGCCCCGTCCAACCTGGCCTTGAACACCTCCAAGGACGGGGTATCCACAGCCTCCCTGGGCAGCCTGTTCCAGGGCCTAACCACTCTCCTAGTAAAGAACTTCTCTTCACTGATCATTTCCACAAAGAATGAATATTCCTAATAGCTAGCACATTCTGTCTCCAACTTTCTCTGGCACCAGGCAGCACTTCTCTGTTCAGGTGATAAAGCACTAACCCAGGCTGCCCAGAGGCTGTGAAGTCTCCTCCTTGGAGATCTCCAAAAGCCACCTGCATGTGGGGCTGGCACCCTGCTCTGGGTGTCCTGCTGGGGCACGGGCTGGAGCAAGTAATCCCTGCTAAGGGATTGTTCTGCTCCTTAGAAAATTAACTGATGAGTGAAAGATAACCACTGCTAAACCTTTCTCTTTGAGTCATGCAAGAAGAACTCCAATCAGATCTCATAATAGCGATCATAACTTACCATCCAAACGGTTCTTGTTACTGAGAACTCTTTCCAACTTGTAAACAGGAGTAGAAGAAAGGCATTTAGAA
Organism: Coturnix japonica; assembly: GCF_054131305.1. NCBI lineage: Eukaryota > Metazoa > Chordata > Aves > Galliformes > Phasianidae > Coturnix > Coturnix japonica. The sequence continues at coordinate 112,732,094 of NC_140663.1, forward strand.
GGAGGCACTCCTTTGTGTGGTGGTGTTGAAGGACTTTTAAAGGCATCAGGTTGCCCATGTCTTCCAACGTATTTTTCACCTCTTGGACTGCTCAGAGGGGAATGCTGGGAGGCAGGATTATCCTCCAAAAGTTCATACTGCATAGTCACGGGGACTCTACTAACAGCACACTGGAGAAGTAAAGGGGGCTCCATCTTTCTTGGTGTTCTGCTTGCAGCTGTATCCTGCATTATCCTACGCTGGTAGTTCCTGTAGGCTTCTTCCAAACACTCGGCCTCTTTTTCTAGTTCTTTTACTCTAGCCCAGGTTTGCGCCATACACTCCAGGTCAGAATCCGGAGAAGCACTGCGTGTTTGAAACTGCTGGTGATAGCCAGCTCTTGACACAGCATTTCCCTTGACGACATCACTCACAACGGGATTCTTCAGGAATATGCTATCGGTATAAACATCATGAGGTACAATCCTGTCATCAACGAGGTCAATGACAGAGCGATCAACGAGCGAAGGCTTGGGATTCCGAAACACTTCATTTTCCAGAGCTTCCAGATCAAGAACGTGAGTGACAGTTAAGACAAAGAGAGAGATCCGTAACTAAGCAGAAGTAATAACACACGGCACTTTCATCAAAATGGATTTGTTAATCCATTTAAAATGGATTTATTCAAATTTTAAGAATTCAGCGTACTGGCTTAAATGTATTTTTTCAAGCTGCATAGCTGCAAATTATCATCAATTTAATTAACTTTAGATATAATTCCTCCATGTAAAACTCTATCTTATATATTCTAACTAAACAGGGTTTTTTGGTTGTCATTTCTTCAATTGTGTTTGAAAAAAGGAAACAAAATGTCACCCCTTTGGATGAAGTATATTCAATCATGTTATTACAGTGTGGTGGACACAAACCAGGCTAAAAGTCTGCCTCTATTTAGATCAAAAAGAAATTGGGAAAAACTAACCCAACGCATATGAATAGGTTATTAAAATAATACAAACATAAAACATTTTCCTCAAAAATCATCAGTTACATTGGAATTTTCAGGATTGTCAGCTTCCTGCTTTGCCTGTTTGTTTCAGTTCGCACTAAAGATCAATCTTTCTCAGCAAAATGAACACTTTATTTTTATTCTACCTAAATGGCTCTTCAATAACATCCTTAACAACGCTGCAAAATAGAACTCCAAAGCAGAATTTCTTCATTACATTAAAAAACATTTGTTATTTTGACACTGATGAATTTCCAATCACGAATGGTACTGGCAGTTGCATCATGTATGAAAATATACGTATTGCTCTAGTGAATGACAGAAAGTATTTCACGTACTTAACTATGGTGCAACATATTCTATGTAACATGTAATCATTGCAGAATTCAATTCCAAGTTTTTAATTTATTTACACATGTACCAAAAATGAAATTTATCATGCTTAATAGTAGCAATTTAAACAGGCATCTTTAGAATGACATTTCTTCAGCAGATTGAACTGCATTACAAAGTGCCTTTGCCTTCCTAGTGTATGTGCAAGGTGCTTAAGTTATTAGTATAGGCAACAATTGTTTAAAAGTTAGATTTAAATTGTGAGCTATGGAATACAAATATTCTTACTGTGAACATTCCCAAATCAAAATGCATTAAAACACAATTCACCCTCGTGGAAAGAAAAAAGTGCTTATGTCATCATCAGACATGAACGTATTTATACTGAGTTGAAACAGAGACAATAAAAAAAAACATAAGTATGCAGAGAAGAACATTTTTTTCTCTTCCTCCTACGTGTTTGCTTTCTGAAAGTGCAGTTAAAAGGCTTTTAAACTGAATTTTAAACTTGAAATATACTCCATGGCAATACTTCAACTGAAGGATTTTTTCAGAATCTGGATGTGCTTACACTGATTAGGTAAGCAAACATCACAAAGGACTTCTTCAATACAAGACACAAACCTGCCTGTGTTTGTTTCAACTGTAGTTTCAGATCTTCAACCTGCACATTTAACTTCCTGATGGTAGCTTCAGAGTCCAACAACTGGGTCTTTAACTGGGCAGAACGTTCAACCTTAAGCAGATCCAGAGGAAAAAAGGAAGAGTAATTCTTAAAAGTAGAATAATCTGAACTGTTTGAATACTCATTTCTTTCTAAGAGCTCTTCAGGTCCAGCGAAACCCACTGACATTGACATGGCATTGACAACTTAATGGCTTGAAAAGACTGATTCAGGTTGTTTGGCTGGTTTATGTTTATTGTTGCTTCCTTGTTTTCATAAGTTGTTTACATAAAAACAAGCGAAGTACAAAGCATAGCCCTAACAACCTGCAGAGCAGCCTTCACAGGTACACAGATAACTGTTAACAAGATGATAGAAAAAAAGAATCATTTACCTCACTTTGGAGCTGCTTTTCCAAAAACTGTTTATGACTTTCAAATTCATCCATCACCAGCTTCCTGGAATGTTCCACCTTCCTCAGCTCTGCTTGGCAGGCCAGGTGCTCTGCTGAAGGCTGGGAAAGTTCTTCCACAAAAGGAAAATATCAGACAGTTAGACATAGAGTAATTGCTTGCTTCTCTATAAGATATATCTTTGAAGCTCATTTGTCTTCAAGGACATAGCAAAGTCTTCTAAAATTAGGCTTCGTTTGAAGCAAGTACATAAGATTTTTTCTTTCTTCTACAAAGGACCGAAGTTTTTGTTAACATAGTTGCTTGAGATCACTGTCCTGCTATAGAAGAAAAACACATAACCCCCCCCCCAACTGGTGTATAGATCTCTACTTTCTAGTCATTCCAGATGCACATTAAAAATAATCACCACTTTACAACTGCAGTAGCAAAACCAAAGAATATTCTGAGTTGGAAAAGACCCACAAGGATCATAGAGTTCAACTCCTGGTTCCACACAGGCTCAATCTTCAAGATGCAATATTATTTTTACTACTATTAACCATGTTAGTGCTACTATTGGAAATACTATACTTTTCTTCTCAAGAGGTGGAACGGATATTCACGTTGTTATAGCTGCCACTTAGTTCAGGATTTCTACTATGCAGATACCTTGAAGAAAACACAATGTCAGGGACTTAGATTCATCAGTTGGGGTGTTAGTGCCAACTAACAGTATACATAATACAAAGAATGAATTTTCAATGAAAATGTATTTCTAAACAAATACTATTAGGGAAACATAAAGAGAAGGACTAAATCATTCACACTGACTGTCTCGAAGATGTTGGTTCTCAGTGCGAGTCTCATCCAGCTGTTGCCTAAGTAGTTTATTCTGCACTTGGAGCTCCAGTTTCTCCTCCTTTAGCAAAGGATAGTCTGATACCTCTTTCAGCTTTTCTGTCAGCAACTGATTCTGTTTATTTACCAACAGAAACTGAGCCTTTGCTGACTCCAAATCCAGCTGCAGGTAAAGAAGAATTCAGAAGCTTATGAAGATGTCTCTAAAGAAAAACTGGTTTTTATATCACTTGTTTTTTTTTTAAAACGTAGCTCACATGCAGTTATTAGAATACAGTTTGTCTAAATTTATGTTTATCGTTACCTCAAGTTCTTTTGTGCGTGACACAGCTTGCTTCAGTTCCTCCTTTTTGGAGTTAACAGCATCAGCTTCTTCACGCAAAAGCATTGCCTTCTCTGCAGGGAGGATTACAAATGCTGAATTAAATTAATAGACAATTACATTAAAGACAAAAAATCAGCAATAAAGAATTAAGTTGCTAAGTCCAACATTCAATTTAATTCAAAAATTAAAAATAACTGAGTGTCATGTATGTATACGTACGCCTCCAAAATCATGTAAATCACTGTGTGAGTGTATACAATGCATATGTAAAACAATTTTAGAATTAAGTAAATCAAATTCATATGCACATGATATATAATTTCTTTCACATGACCCCAACTTAGAAGTCTAAACATGCTATCCGTCTCAGCTCTCTTCTCAAGCTTTGTTTAACATCTTGTGCACAATAAATGCAGAAGCTGGCAAAGATTCAGTCAGGCTGTAATCAGAGTTCAATTAGAGAATGAACAAGCTGGGAGAACTTCAGAAAGAACTGGGAAACTGAAAAAGCAATCTTTTAGCCTCTGTGTGAAGCACCAGCTCCTGGTTCCCACTGCATTTTAAACTGAAAGGAGTAGCTGACCTGCCAGTAGATCTCACTACATGATTTTCAAAGCCTGAGTTGGTGGCTTTTCTGTCAGTTACACCTCTCATACTGAACACTGTCACTGTTTAGTAACAGTACAGCTTTGATACGTGTTACTAAGAGCTCTCAACAGTTGCTGTATTAATCACAGAGAGATGGTTACCTTTATTTTTCTTCTCATCTTCAGTAACTTTATTGGCTCTGGCTATATAGTCTTCTTTTAATTCAAGCTGATATCTAGAAGCAGAAAGATTGAAAACTTCAAGCAGCTGCAGGATGCTACCAGATCATCAAGCCTGGTCTGCAATAGATTAAACAAACCGTGTTCCCTCAACCTCTTCTCAGAGCTCACAATCCCTATCTGTGCAGACCTCTACTAGGCTCTTTCCAGCTTCTCCACAACTCTGTTGAACTGAGGGGCCCAAAACTTGGCATGATATTCAGAATGAAGCCTACACCAGTACCTTAGGAGGAAAACAACCCCTCAGCCTGTTGTCCGTGCTGCTGCTAATGTGACCCATTGTGCTGCTGGCCTTATTTGCCAGAGCATGATGGTGGATCACATCAGCCTGGCTCTTACTGAAACTTCCATATACTCTTCAGAAAGGCTGCTGCTCGGTCCATTCCTTCTCCCCATTTGTGCCACTGTGGAATGATGCTCTGTCCTGTGTACTGAGCTCTGTAAAAATCCTAAGGTTTATGTTGGCACAGTCCCCAAGTATACCAAAGTCCATCTGCATTGAAACACTGCCATTTGTTGTGGCAGCCATTCCCCTTAATTAAGCCTCATGTTCAAAGTTGCTGAGAGCACACAGCATCATCATCCAGATAATGGATGAAGGTGTTGGATGGTACAGACAGTACTGTCCCACGGGCTTCTTTGCATGCCACCACAAACCAGTTAGACACTGAGCACTGCCCAGGTATTCACAGCCCAGCACTCATCCATCTTTACCGTTCAATGTTATAGAAATCTCCAGAAGAATTACAAGTATTTCTTGTAACTAGCTATTACTGACTGACTGGTTAAAAGAAGGAACAAAGGTGGGTCAGTTAGATCTACTGAAATCATCAGCCTGCACTGAAGCATCAAGAAACCAAGTGACCAAAGCAGTCAAAGGAAGCACAGTAATGGTGAGATATTCCCACTGCAAAATCTCAAATGTGGTCACAGATGAGTATTTCAAAGAACATTTCTAAGCAAGTTCATTGAAATCATGTTGAAGCAGATTAGCGTCAGTAACAGAGGGTGACCTACAGAGATCCCAAAAACGAGGAGGTATTAAGCTAAGAACTAACCTGCCCGTGTGGGCTGGGGTTTCTCTCACTCTTATTCCAAGGAACTTATAACCTCCCTTTAACTGTAATTTAACCTCCATGATTTTCCTGTGTCCATAAAAGGGCCAGTTCTTTTAATCTTGGTCAAAGGAAGTTACTAATGCTTCACATCCTCTTGTCTAAATATACAATTTATCTCACATATCTTTCCCATATAAAGAACACAGGATTTAATCTACAAAAATAATACAGCCTATAATCAAAAGAGAATTATTTTCCATAGAAAGCATTTTCTGAATCTGACAGTACATCTTGTCTTGCTAGTGAGGAGAAGCAAAAATGTAAATAATTCTAGGCAATTAAAATAAGAACGAGTGAAAGCTTACAAATCCTTCCTTTGTTACTTCACAGAATCACAGAATTGTAGGGGTTGGAAGGGACCTCTAGAGATCATCGAGTCCAACCCCCCTGCCAAAGCAGGTTCCCTACACCACGTCACACAGGTAGGTGCCCAGGCGGGTCTTGAATATCTCCAGAGAAAGAGACTCCACCACCTCCCTGGGCAGGCTGTTACTTTTCACAAAAGAAATCCTATATCTTTTTAAATTCTATTTTCATAATAATGAACACATGTTCTATTAGAGACAAAAGAAACAATTACTTTAAGAGTTCAGTCTTAAGCTTTTGGTCATAAGTCTCCTCTATGTTCTTCACAGCAACTTCTCGACGTCGAAGCGCATCATCAATAGTTTTATTTTTCTCTTCCTGAAGCTTCTGAGTGCTGAAAGATTAATAAATATACAATGATCAGTTACAAAGCCAAAACCCTGGAGTTTTCAATATGTTTCTTTCTTAAAATAGCATTTAGAGTCATTAGAGGATGATGCTTGGCACACTGTAGCAATTTAAAGTTATAATCAGAACCTGTCATTCTAACTCATTAATAACAAGAAGGTGTGACACAAAATAAATTGACCTAATTAAAATCCAGTACCAATCAATTACGCAGCTCTCTCCAGGTAACCCAAGCTCAGTTTCCCGCAACAGAAAGCCTTCAAAAGAGATGGAGCAGCATGCCCAACACTACCAGCACCCTCTGCTGGATTGTCAGAAAAAGAATACACATTTTTTGTGGGATACTCATTTTGCCACATAAAAGAGATGACAGAGTGATAAACTTAGGTAGTATTTGAAGCCTGGCAAAAGACAGTTTAGTTATTTTCCATTTTGACCAAGGAAAAGTGAAAGTTCTTTTAGTAGCAGAAAAAAACAAGTCTGAAAAAGCAAAGCATCACATACATGCATCACAACTGTTAGGACTGTTACATACTGCGTTGATTGTTCATTTTTTAACTTAAGACCTTCAAAACCACTATTGTTTAATTTAAGACCTACAAAGCAAAGACCTCCTCGCCTCCAAAGTGATGCTGCAGTGTTTTGGCTGCATGAAGAGGAATGGGAAAAAAAAGGCTTCTCTTTGTATCAGGTACCCCAGCCAACAGAGGTAGTAAAGCCAACAGAGGTAGTAAACAATGATGTTCAAAATGCAAACACAACTTATGGGACATATAAAAATCTGTTTAGGCTTCACAAACGTTACTATCTTGGAACGTGCTTTCCAGAAGACCAGCAGCATTTAGAATTGAAAATGCCCTTCAGCAACTTACATTTCAAATGCCTCAATTCTTTGCTTCAGCTCTGCCTCTCTGGTCCTCATGACTTCAATATCTTTCAGTAGACTTTGTCTCTGAGCATATACTTCCTTTGCTTCTATCTGAGTCACAAAATATTACCATTAGTTTCACTTCACAGTATCTATCATTAAAGAAAGAGATGCTTACAGCAAAAGCAATGGCTACTGAAACACTTCTACATATAATGACATCTATCTACATATCTGTACTATGTGGACTATGTATCCCATTTAGTTTAGAGTTCTTCTAAGCAATTGGAAGAATTTCTAGTAGAACTAAAAGTGTTTTGGAAATAGAAGAGCAAACAGTCGTATCAACTCGTAACAAAATCTCACTGGTCTGAATTCAATGAAATTATTAAAACAGATTAAAAAGTGTTTATTACAGCTCAACTGTAGCCTGCAGAACTGTTCCTTTACCAGCCAAACTTACTTAAGTCTTTAACCATACTCTTCCTTGTATTTGCTCAATAGGTTCCTCTATTTAAGAGAACAAAAGTAAATGACAAGTTTTCACTAATAAGCTGAGTATGAACTAAAGATAAACTTGCCACAGATAAAAGAACAGTTTAATTGACTCACAGCCACTTTGTACCAGATGAAGAACAAGTACTTGGAATTTTACCTCCTGTTGTTTCTGAAGCCTTTCAATAGCATTCTTTTCACGAGAAACCAAGGCTTCAGCCTTTGCTTGATGCGTCCTTTCTAACTCATACCGCAGCTCAGAGATTTCTTTCTGAGTTTGTGCTTTCTCCTCCATTTTAATCTTGGCTATTTCAACTTCTTTAAAATGCTGTAGCTTTTACATAAAGGAAGAAAAGAAGGTTAAACGGGACCCTTTCAAAACAACAACAATAATCGATCTCTCATAATTCTTCAAAATTTGAAGAAGATGGAAAATGAGCATATGAGAAGAAAAACGTGAGGAAAAAACTGAGCAAAATTAACAAAAAAGAAACAGTGGAAAAAATGAGAGACTGTATGAAATAAGGTTAAAGAGAGGGGGGGAAAAAAACCATACTTGTAATGTCTGATCAAGGAGTTCAGTCCTATGGAGATGGATTTGTGAAAAGCAGTGAGACAGCACAGTCACATATATCCACAAAGTGAGTTAGAAAAGTCCTACAGCAATTCACTTCACATTGCTAAGGAATCGTAATTAACTGAATTGAGAAGTGATTTTTATCTGCTTTAGTCTCCAATCTTCTGCTTTACTTAAACTGAACAAACTTAATGCCCAAATTTGCATGTTTTACGTACCAAAAATACACTGCCTACCAGGGAGTGAAAATTAAGGGAAAAATTGAAGATAAAATGTACAGATTTCAGTTTTAACTCTCCATCCTTCCACTTCTCGATTTTAATCAATTTGATTAAATAGTTTCCTCAAACACTTTATATGCAGATGAATGCCTTTTAAACCATGCCTAAAACTTTTAATTGCTCAGTGAATACATTTATACATTTTTCTATTGAAATAAGCTAACGATCTTGACAAAAACAAACAAACCCAATGAATTGCAGTATATTCTCTGCTCCACTCTCCAGATGTATTAACTACTGACAGACTTTTTATATTCACTAAGTGAAGTAAAATAAGTAAAGTACTCCAAAAGAGCTCTGCCTTTAATTACAAGAATAAAAAAAAAAAACAAAAACAAAAAAAAAAAAACAAAAAAAAAACAACATGGAATAATTGTATCTGTTATGAAATGAAGTATTGTATATTGTTGCACCAGGGCAAGTTTAGGTTGGATATTAGGAAGCACTTCTTTACAGAAAGGGTAGTTAAGTACTGGAATAGGCTCCCCAGGGAGGTGGTTGAATCGCCATCCCTGGCTGTGTTTAAGAGCCGTTTGGATGTGGTGCTCAGGGATATGATTTAGCAGAGGGTTGTTAGAGTTAGGGTACTATGGTTAGGCTGCGGTTGGACTTGATGATCTTCAAGGTCTTTTCCAACCTGGGTAATTCTATGATTGTATGATTGGTCATGATTTTGGTTTTGTGCAATGTTTCGAAATACTATATAAATTCTAATCAGTGTTAACAATTTAATTCACGTCAAAGTATATAGCAACAATTCATGCCTCACAATATACTGAAATTTAAACTTCACAATTGAACCTGGGAATGGAAATAAATCATTTACTATGAAACAATAACAATTCCCAATAAAACAAAGCAGCCAAAGAACAAAAAATAGGGACCAACCTAAGAAGCAAAATAAGAAAACATCACCAGAGTGATACCTTTTGAGACATCTCTGCTTGAAGCTGCTTCTCTATTTCTTTCCTATATTCATGAAATTTGCCTTCTAAAGGTTCATATTTATGATGCTGGGGATAGGAATCAGCAAACTGCTCATCGATGAGCTGAAGTTTCTCAGCTAGAAAACAAAACAAATCAACGTAACCATCATAGTTTCAAAATGAATTAGACATCATGCTTATCCCACCAAAAACTGCATGGCACTAGGGGTCTGTGTGAAGTTCGCTAGTGTACATAAATATCACCATGGTATCAAGTCCTGTGTCAGTGGTAGCACTGAAATGGTGTTTATCAGTTCGACGCCACACAACATACATGCAACACAACGGACTCAGCTGTTCAGGCACTTCTTGTGGCATATCTATGTATTCATCCTCCTTACTACAGAGGACAAGAGTTTTCTTTTGGATGTAAATTCTACAGTTTTTGTATTAATACTGTGTGTGTATTGTAATTCAAGAATTCCCAATCTGTGCCAAAAAAACCCTAAAACACAATCATACAGAAAAGCAATGCATGCAGTTTTTTTGGAAAACAATTACGTTTTCCAAAACATATTCCAGCACACCCTGCACCAAGTCCATTTAAGATGTGATAGCTGTCAGCTAAATGCTTGTGCTAGTAATATATATATAGCTTCAATTCAATGTTACTTTAGGTTGCATTTGGATACGTGATGAATGTAAACCACCCATATCATTTACCAACATGGAAATGTTTGGGGACACTTACTTGCAAAGGCTGCACTTACCAAGAGATTCTCTGTAGGGAGGTACAGAGATTGTCTGAGTTTCTCTGTCATGACATTCTTTACTTAGATGATGCTCTGTAAGCCCCATCAAAATCCGCATGAGAAAACCTTTCAAGATCCAACAGATGAGTTATTTCTGAGTTTATACCAAATTTAATTTTCAAGTCTGTGGCTAATGAAGTCATTTTCACTACACAAATAAAAAGAACCCAATTTATTGAAAGAACACAGTGAATACAGAATAAAAATCAATGCTAGTGAGGTACTGATTTTTACTAGAAGTATTTTTTATTAAGAGTGTATTCTATTCTGTCTTATTCTTTTCCTTTCTTCTGTTTCTCTCTGTCTCTTTGACCCTTGTGGTCATTTGATGGAGCAGAACGTTAGCACTGTAAATACAATGACATTAGGGAACAGTGGTTTCTGAAGATCAAGATACTCCTGGCTTTTTCATATAGCTACATTTCATCATGCAGACAGAAGAATGATTTCTTCTTTCATTAACTGGTGTTTGAAGTACATGAATGCTAATAGATGTGAAGCTCGTCAACTTTGGAGTGAAAAACATCCAAAGATCATTATATTTAATTCCTTATGTACTACAAGTTTCAAAATTTTATTAAATCCACAATAGTCCAGACCAAGATATGCTCAAGAAACCTGAGTTTCTGTTGCTAGCATCTTAATAAAAACAAAGGTGACACAACTACAATTGTCTGATTCATTTCTAAGTATCTTTTACCTTTTTTCTCCTTCTGAGTTCCCGAAATCTGTAAGAAGTAAGACAGCATTTTAGCCAGTCTACATCATCACAATTGTAAGTTTAACATACTTTCAGAATCAAAACAACTTTACCAGCGATGTGTACAAACTGGACTTTGGACTGATCCTCAATAACTGAAGAAGATCTTGCACAGACAACAGCTTTCCGAAAAGTAAAGAAGAGAAAGTAGAAAAGGTTAAATACTTTAACAATGCAACGACTGCCATTTTACAGTTGTTGAATGTTTTCCATTTGAGAAAGATCTATTTATCACCTTGCAAAACCATTTTCAGAAGCTTACTGTTGAAATACCATGTTTGCTTCTCTCTGATACCAAAGATACACAGCAGTCAGTGCGTAGTTCTATGGCAAATTGAAGCTGTGAAGAGAGGGTCTTGTATCCTCCCAACCTGGATGCACACTCTTGTTACCCTCCCTGCCTCTTCTCTTGATTTACCATATTAATGAGATGAGCTCACTAATCCAAATGACAACTACCTGCTCACCAGCTCAAGAAATAAACTTTCAATTAGAAAAAAATTCACCATATTATCATTTACTTGAAGAAGACAAACAAACAAAGGGCAAAAACTGCCCTTTTCAGACAGAACTAGTAACTAGAAACAGAAACTGATCATAAAACATGCTTTCAGGCAACTGAATGGCCAAAAACGAGGCTGGCTTTAATAAGGGTCAGTTCCCCAAGTGGCCTGCAACACGGCCTTGTGAACTGACACGTCAAACCACAACTATGGGTGAAGCAAGCATGTGGCTAAGAGGGTATGCCTTTCTAATACAGTGTATTTAGCCTACTATGAGTTTAAAGTTTTCATACATATATATATTTAAATCTTTTACGGAGATGATCTCTAACAGGGATTTCTGTCAATTCTGCTGGAATACAACAACTCCTCAGAAAGCAAAGCACCTACAGAAGTCTTAAAGGAAGTGGATCACCAAACATACCTTCTTCTTCTCTAAGCCACTTTCTGGAAAGAAAACAGAAAGCGAATACTCATAGCCACATCTCTGCAGATGGTCTGCCACCAAACTGTTGGAAGCTGTGATCAAAAGCGAACAGTCGTCACTTGGAACAGTCCATGGCTGAAGCTCTCCACTTAAAATGGGATGCATAAGTTCCTGGATGAGCTGTTTTCGGAGCTGCGTCTGACACAAGAAAAACATTTAGTAACAGGTAACCTGAGATTATAATTAGAGCTTTTGCTTATCAAAAATCTGCAGGCTCTCACTTTACTTGTATGTTACATTACTAACCACACAACAGAAGCGGGCAGCGTAATGCTGGCAGAGCTTAGAGGAGTGCCCTTCTTCAGAACACTCTCAAATGGTGCTCAAGCAATCTTAGGCTTTCCTTTAAGATGTAACAGGTGTAGGGCTGAGAAGTACTCCATCAAAAAACAATATATAAGCTCCACTTGAGGACCTTCTGTTTTAATTTCAGATCACTGCTTTCTTGTATCTATTGTCTTAAATAAAGCCTGTCTGATATACAACTTCAGGCATACCTGGAAAACTCACTAGTCCTCTATGGAGTTCTACGTGAAGAAGTTGCTGATTCCATCCCAACAGCAGCTATGCAACAGCAGCTATGCAACAGCAACAACATTTCTGAAGTTGTTTGATTAAAGAAACTCAACTACATTAGCGCTTCCACTCAGAAAAGCCACAGAAGGCTTTAATAGGATGAATAATCTCCTAGGCAAGGAAAACTAAAGCAGGAAAATAGACTTAGATAGCACATCACTATTAGTTAAGTCAACCAAGATGGGAAATGGTCCGAGCATTGAAAGCTTGCTATGGAAATCACTGAGGGAGAAAATAAGCTGTCCTGAATAGGAGATTCTTGGCTTTATCAGCTGCATTCTTGAAATATAGGTTTTGATAAATATTTTTAACTGTACTGAATTTGACATAAAAATAGGAGTTAAAATAAATTTGCAGTGACATAAAGCTGGAAACACATCAGGATCAGTACATCATAAACAACACAATGAGCAAATAAACACCAGCAAAAAATGAAACTGTGTGAAAGATCAAGGTAAGGCGTTATATATACCCTACTATACATGTGGAACTGCTTGGGGAAAGCAGACGCATCCTTGCAACGCTGACCAGCACTACAGTCATAGAATCATAGCTTCAACCCTCCTGCTGCAGGCAGGGCTGCCAACCTACTTAGTTACTATAGAAAAATCAACAGAACAGTTCATCAGTGCTTACTTACAGCAGTTAACCCTCCTGACCAACACCCCGAGACTAATCCACACAGAGCACCGCTTCTGTTTACCAAGCACTTGCTCCCGGCACCAGGAAAAGCACTGGTCTCAATTAGGCCATAGCAAAACCACCATGTCCGGGGAGAAGGGGAAAGGCCACACACGGGTCCCGTTCAATTCGGGGCATTTTATCACCCTGCGATTTACTCAGCGCAAAACATCGTCGCTTTCACTATTAAAGCGAATCACGGGCAGCGCCCGCCGCCAAACTACACACACACACACACCTTGAGCGCGTCCAGCACTCCTCGGCTCTTAAAGGTCTGATAGAGCCTTTTCCGGAGCTCATCTTGCGATAACACCTTTCCCTGCCCCTCAGCCATCCCTCCCCGTGGAGGAACCCGGAGCCTCCTGGCCGCCCCGAGAGTGGCGTCACCGGATGGGGCGGGCAGCCAGCATCTCTTCCGGGCGGCCGCTGCTTGACGTTGAGGAGCTGTGGGGTAGGGTGAGGCGATGGACACTGTACTAGAAGCGGGAGGTGGGGGGGGGAGATCCAACTATCCGCCTTGCTGTGCCCACAGCCTCGCGGGGAGAGGTCCTGCGAGCCCGAGGTGCCACACCGTGCTCAATGCTCTCACCCCGCCGTTGTGTGGTGTCTACATCCGTTCCCCCCCCCCTTCAGTCGGAGTTATCCCTCCCACCGCTTATCTCTCTCTTGTCTTTTTGTCCTCAGGTACGCTGAAGAATGTCGGGAAGCTTCTACTTCGTGATAGTTGGCCATCATGACAACCCTGTGTTTGAGATGGAATTCCTGCCTCCTGGAAAAGCAGAGTCCAAGGTGTGGCTTCTCCTGTGGCAACCCCTGTTGTGTGTCTGTTGATAATCTCACACAGTGTTAGAAATGAGGCCAACATGTTGTAGAAAGTATTATTACCTCGTATTGAATGCTTTATTTCTGTGACAGTGAGTAGGATTCTGGCGTCTGTAGGTTTTGTAATATTTATTTCCTGGATTGTACTTGTTCTTCATAAAATGGGATTTCCCTTCATAAAATAGGATTTCCAGGACCCCTGCTGTAGAATAAGTTTGTAGGGAGAGAATATGCACTGGTAAAGGAAAGAATCCAGGTGTGAATTCATCCACAAGCTCCACTGGTTTTGCTGCTCTCAAGACTATCTTTATGATGACCACTTTCTTATGCTCTTTTCTTTCCCTTGGATCCAAGTGTCATAACAATATGTACTGGTCTCATTTCTTTACAGCATGGTACGTGTGGCAGCAAATAAGGGTAGACAGAACTGTATGTAACTTGAGTACTAGCGGGTTACCAGCTTGAGGAAATGACTGTTCGTACTTAACTCCCTTCACTGAATTACTAATCCTTTGTCTTCTGGAAATGTTAGGATGATCATCGCCATCTCAACCAGTTCATCGCCCACGCTGCTCTTGACCTAGTAGATGAGAACATGTGGCTTTCTAACAACATGTACCTGAAGACCGTGGACAAGTTTAATGAATGGTTTGTTTCTGCTTTTGTCACAGCTGGACATATCCTTTCCTTGTCTCCTTCTGGGTATTCTGAGCCTTTAAGTTCATAAGGAGTAGAGGAAAAAGGAATAAAAGCAGACTTATTTGAGGGGCTCTGAGCAGGTCTGTGTGATTCTCTGCTTACATTCCTTTGGTAGTGTTAAAAGAAGAGATAAATGTACTTTATCTCAGCATAATGCCTTGATTGTGCAGATGGTCCCGATGAGAACGTATTGTGAAACATTTGTTATACATAACAAATAACATTTTAATTCCAGGGATTGATGGGAAAGATACTGAGAATATCGCTGATGTTCCAGATTTTCTAGCTTTAAAAAAGAATAATCTTCCAAAGATTCTGCTTTCGCAAATAGGAATTCCAAATAATGCTTTCTAAACATCACTGCTTCAGTTAGTTCTTTAAATGCATGTTCATTTCTAGTCAGTGCACAGCTAAATATTTTAGGTATATACAGAATTAGGTGTAAGTGCTTATTTTGGGATATGCTAAAGATCGTCTCTTTTCATTGGGAAAGTTAAATTTTCCTTAATTGTTTTACATATGAGATTTATAATGCTTCATGATGTAAGGCAAGAAGATGGAATTAAGAACTTCTTTAACGACGTGTATGACTTGTATATAAAGGTAAGCACCCACTTCAGGCAGTTTCACAGCAGTACTTCTCAATGTGCTGGATTAATGTGTTTTCTTAGGTGGTACCTTTGTGAGGGGAAGAGTTTCCCTACTGTCCACATCAGCCAGTTGATAATGTGTGACACGGAGGCTGCATTTTCTATACCATATAATAGATTATTCTAAATTGCTATAGATTGTGCTCCTTCAGAATTGCTTTCTCATTTCAGTCCAGTGATTTTTGGGCAGTGTTGTGTTATTAATGGTGATAATGGAAGTAAAGGACTGTTACACAGCAGACTGCTCAAAGTGCTTTGCACTTCAGACCAAGTAGTAGTGTGTGTTGTCACAGCCCGAGCTGGATCGCCACTAGATGGGGTAGTTGCCAATAACGACACCATCAGATTCCTATAGGGAATGGAAGGATGCTAATTTCTGCAATAGGTTTCCATCAGTGTCACTCTGGATTTGTTCTTAGCTCTTACTAAGAGATGGTTGTGCATGCGTGTGGGGGAGAATGCAACAGCCTTCAAAGTTAATGAGTTCCTATGAGGACTTCCCATGCTTTAGAGTGGTGCTAAATAGGCTGAAGGCTAATAGCTGCCATTTGAAATAACATTTCCTACTTCTGGGCATTGTGCTTATTGATGAGATTTTCTTCTTTCCGCAGTTTGCAATGAACCCTTTTTATGAACTCAATTCACCAATTCGATCCAGTGCCTTTGAAAGGAAAGTGCAGTTCCTTGGGAAGAAGCACCTTTTGAGCTGAATAAATCACTTTCCTGAGTGAGCCCTTTTCCACACTTCCCTGATTTGAACTGTAGTTCCTGCTAGTTCTCAGCATGTTGGGTATCCAATCTTCCTGAAGACTGACAAATTGGATGCTGAAGCAGCTTTTCTTCCTGTTGATACAGCTAAAACAGCCAGATTCTCTGGTTAATAAATGTATATTAAGGAGTTTATGTCTTACAAAAACTAAGTGTCTGGGCTGAATAGGTACAAAGCGAGGTACATCAGTGCACGTACAACATGTAAGCCTCTTAGAGAGTGTGAGAGAACATCTATTCTAAACACTGAAGACATCTCTTGTGAGCTGATTTAATATGAGCAAAAGGGTATTTTTTTTTACTTTTTTTGGCCTAAGTAGATCATTCTGTTGAGTACTTTTCTACTTAGTCTTTTGCTAGAGAATGTACTCTGCAGGCTAACTGTACCCTTCATATTAAATAAGATATATATTAAACTTCTAATGTAATGGATGTATTATGAAGCCTTCAATAAAAGGAAGATCTTATCAGCATTTTGGCAAGTCTTACTTTAAAAAAAGAACTTTCAAGGTTTTTTAGCTTAAAGTTATGAATGTCTCATGCTTAGCACAGCAAATGTTTAGAGCTGCAGTGTTGCATGAATGAAATGCACAAAATAGATCAAATGAGCTGCCTGCAGCGACTACCAAACTATTTCACACGTGGGGAAAAACCAACCCAAACCCAACAACTGAACTTAGTGTTTAATCCCATATCTTCCCATTATCTCTGCAAGTGCTGAAATACATTTTCTAAAGGGGTATTTTTTTCTACTGGGATCTTTGAACCTCCTGTAAGATTTCAGAAGGGTTTAGTTGGGCCTCTTTGGCTCCAATGTCATTGCAGAACGTGGTTATGTACTTTTTCTTGCAAAAACTCAGTTTCAAACTGCTGATTTGTAGAGGGGTCATTCAGCATCTACATGTCTGACATTTTGGCTGGTCTCACAATCTTTCGTGAAATCTGATCTTTCGGCAAAAAAAAGTCTGATAAGCAATTTCCAAAGGAAGTGGTACACTAAAAAATAAATACATTTTGTGTTGTTTGTGTATCAAAGGGACCGCATATGCAGGCACTTTATGTATAACCAGTTATTATTTCTTTGTAATCTATACATACTGCTGAAGCGTCACTGTAAAATATTCCATGTGAAAAGCAACACTGTAATATAAAGAATGTGATATTTACCTTAAATAAAAGGTGGACTAATGCAACATGGATTCCTGTTGACTGTACTTTAATCATTTAAAGAGAAGAACAGATGAGTGTGGCAAGGCTCCTGATGGGGCACTAAGTGAAGGTGGGAATACTTGTCTTGGCAGAACTGTTCAGTAACACCTGCATCATACAGCGTTTTGACAGCATCATGTAATATCACATAAGTTGTCGTCTAGATACATGAAATGAACAAACACACTTGAAACAAAGCATTCTTCTTTATACATTAACAGGATCCCTTAATACTTAATTCAAAATGAATTTAAACACATACCACAACTGCCTGCCTTCATAATGAATGGGAGAAGCCTTCATAGAAATGTGTATTTGTTGCTAAGTATGATGAAGATGCTTAATTTGGTACAATCCATAATGCTTGTCACACAGCTGCCACTTCTTCCAAGTAACACAGTATCACAGAATTGTAGGGGTTGGAAGGGACCTCTAGAGATCATTGAGTCCAACCCCCCTGCCAAAGCAGGCTCCCTACACCAGGTCACACAGGTAGGCACCCAGTCCGGTCTTGAATATCTCCAGAGAAGGAGACTCCACCACCTCCCTGGGCAGCCTGTTCCAGTGCTCCGTCACCCTCACTGTAAAGAAGTTCTTCCGCACATTTGTGCAGAACTTCCTATGCTGTACTTTCATCCCATTACCCCTAGTCCTATCCCCACGCACTACTGAAAAGAGACCAGCCCCCACACCTCAGGTATTTATAAACCTGGATCAAGTCCCCTCTCAGCCTTCTTTTTTCAAGGCTAAGCAGACCCAGTTCCCTAAGTCTCTCCTCATAGGGGAGATGCTCCAGGCCCTTCACCATCTTAGTGGCCCTCCGCTGGACTCTTTCCAAGAGATCCCTGTCTTTTTTGTACTGGGGAGCCCAGACCTGGACACAGTATTCCAGATGAGGCCTCACCAGGGCAGAGTAGTGGGGGAGGATCACCTCCTTCGACCTGCTGGACACACTCTTTTTAATACACCCCAGTATGCCATTGGCCTTTTTGGCTACAAGGGCACACTGCTGGCTCAAAGTACTCGGCAGTCTCCCTCTCACACCAAAGCCAACTTCTGCAGAGGCTGCCGACTTGCATGTAAACCTCCTTTACCACTTTTGTAATGAGTGCACAGTTGTGGTACAGCAATTCTCATGGCACACCACACTTATTGTATTAAACTGTGTTTGATTTCCCAAACCCGATTCTCATAAGGAGGCTGGATAATCATAGCACTACATAGAAATGGCAGGAGAAACAGGAGAAAACAGAAATAGGCTGTTAAGCACAAGAAAAGCTATTTCACCTGGTCCTCATCCTTATTTCCTTTTAGAGATTTTATTATTAAAGTCTTATTTATAGTACTCAAGTGGTAACTTATCTACTATTTTGTTTCAATCTCACTTCTGCAAAAGTTAATTTTCAAGGAAACTAAGGTTCAATCTAACCTACCTTCTTTCTTTCCTCACATCTTACTTTTGCTCACTATTAATCTAAATATCACACAGAAGCAGGTCAGCTTGTATTTAGCTGTTTAGTGACTGAAACTCATAACTGTTGCTGTACGCACAGGACACTACGAATGAAGTAGTCTTTGAATGCAGAACCTGTAAAAATATCACCTTGCAGCAGGAACAGCAGATCTGTGGAGTAAACACGAACAGGTTCAAACAAGCATAAAAAAAAAAAACATGAAGAAAAGCACATAAGAGCAACAAGAAGTTTGTTTTGCAAGCTTTACTTCTAAATAACATCTGGTACAAAGCAAACACGTTAAGAGAAGACTCTTGCTGTTACTGTACTATCAAGAAAAGCTCTATTACAACAAAAAGGTTGCAGTACAGAAAGCAGAGTCTGCATAATTTAGTGAAAAACACGGCCCGTCCTGTAGGCCTTTGATTTCCTTCTGAGGTCTACAATGTGTACACTAACAGGCATGCTTGTAGTCAGGTTACACATTGAAGCAATAGTGCATTATCAAGTTTGCTATTGAAAGGATATTGAGTACTCTGAGAGTCAGCTTTCAAGAGCTTCTCATACAAGTATTCTACCATGGGACAGCAGTGGAGAGCTTCAAATACACATCCTGTGGCTTCATCTGCAACACTACAGAAAGATTATCCATTAAACATGGAACTTGTTTCTGTTCGCTGTCAGTTAATGAGTACAGTAATACCAAGGTTTAAGTCTCTACCCTACGACGGCGTATTAAATAAGCATCAAATTTGGCTCAAACGTTATAGGTATCTATTCGTACTAGAGTGGAAAGCTGTCGCTACCTGCTAAGTCAAGAGCTTCCTGAGTTCCCTATGTATTGCAAATCCTTAGCTTCACAGTACAGAGATCACAAACACATTCATAGCTCAGGTGAACAGGAACAATAAGGTCAGAACTTTAAGGCTGTATCCTAAAAGCTTTCTTGAAGAGATCCACATTATGGCAAATTTCCAAGAGTTACTTAAGCTGACAGAATAAAGTACATATAACCATTTTTAGTTATGAAAAATACTTGGTTTATCCAGATTTTTTCTTTACTCTATTGATCAGAAACATGCCAGAATGGGACATAAGGAGGAGATGTATTAAAAAAAATAAATCACATTTTGCACTGAACTGCTGGAAAAATTCATGTGGCATTAGAATAGTAAACAAAAGGAAGATGGACATTAAATACGTAGGAAACTCATTTCCTACTTAAAAACATACACAAATTGTAACTACAGGAAACTTGAAGGTAATTTATGTTAACTTGTAGTAAATGCATTAGAGATGAAGTACCACTCACATCAAAAGGAATGCGGTGAAATTAAAGTTTAATATCTCTCATGGTTAAGAAACTGAGTTCTAGTGAAACAAAATGGAATGCTAATTTCATAAAAATATATATACATATAAAAGCTTCTTTGTATCTCAATTCCAGAACAGTTTCACCAAAGTAGTGCTTCTAGAACTTCAAGTTTTAATTATATTCAAAGTATTTATCATTTAGAGTTGGCAAACTACATTCTTAGGTTAACGTTTTTACTTTACACCTTCCTAGATAGGAAGCGTCACTAATTCAATAACGGGTCACTCATGAATGAAAATCTGTTTTGCTCCCCCAGGAAAGCAGCAGAATATTACAACTTCAGTAGTAGAGTAAAACCCATTTGTTATTTTATCTACATCTTTCCCATCCTCTTCAGAGTAAGCTAGTTGGAAGTAATTTGGCAAGAAAGAAAAAGAAAGTTAAGTCAACAACAAGATGAACTAGGCTTCGGTTTCCGATGGAGGTTTACTGTATCTGTTTGAATAAAATGATCTGATCTATCTTCAGAGGCTAGAACTCTTCTAACAGCTTCTTCAAAGGCTGCTGCAACGTTAATGGCGTCTTTTGCACTGGTTTCAAAATAGGGGTGATTACCATTATTCCTGCACCAGTCTTGGGCTTCCTCTGTAGACACTTGCCTCTCATTTATATCGACTTTGTTACCCAGTATCACAAATGGAAAGTTTTCAGGCTCCTTGACGTCTGCGTAATAAATGAATTCTTTCTTCCAGTTGCTTAGATTTTGGAAGCTTTGAGAGTCATCCACACTGAAGGTAAGCAGGCAACAGTCAGAACCTCTGTAGAAAGGAGTCCTCAGGCTCCTAAAACGTTCCTGACCTGCTGTGTCCCAGATCTGCAGAGTGACAAAGTGTCCGTCCACTTCCAGTTCTTTGTTTAAGAATTCCACACCTATTGTATGAAAAAGCTGTGCATCAAACTTGTTGGTGACATATCTATTCATAAGGGAACTCTTCCCAACTCCACCATCTCCTAGCAGTATTACTTTAAGGAGTGACGATTTTGTTGCCATTGTTAAGGAAACAGATCCTCCTTGTTTCCTAGACCTGCAAAGGTTAAGAAAATTGTTAAAAAGGGAAATAGTGAGCAGAAAGTTTTGTACTTATCTAGGAATCACAGAATTGTAGGGGTTGGAAGGGACCTCTAGAGATCATCGAGTCCAACCCCCCTGCCAAAGCAGGCTCCCTACACCACGTCACACAGGTAGGCGTCCAGGCGGGTCTTGAATATCTCCAGAGAAGGAGACTCCACCACCTCCCTGGGAAGCCTGTTCCAGTGCTCCGTCACCCTCACCATAAAGAAGTTCTGCACATTCATGCAGAACTTCCTATGCTGTACTTTCATCCCATTACCCCTAGTCCTGTCCCCACACACTACTGAAAAGAGTCCAGCCTCACCACTATGGCCCCCACACCTCAAGTATTTATAAACCTGGATCAAGTCCCCTCTCAGCCTTCTTTTCTCAAGGCTAAACAGACCCAGTTCCCTAAGTCTTTCCTCATAGGGGAGATGCTCCAGGCCCTTCACAATCTTTGTGGCCCTCCACTGGACTCTTTCCAAGAGATTCCTGTCTTTTTTGTACTGGGGGAGCCCAGAAAACATTAGGAGTCCACCAACATCAAGCTTAATGCACAAATACAGGATGGCTGTGTGATGCAAAGATACTTATAATAACAACATACACTCAAGAATACAATGTGTTTAACTGTCACCTCTTCCACAGACTGCAGCCTGACTTTTGCAACTGATTCACAGTGAGTTCTGTGGTCTACAGAATGAATTAAGACCAAATTACAGCATTTGTGCAGACCTGTGACTAGCTTTCATCACAGCATTCATGCACTAACATTCATTATTTCCCTCCTTATAAAGCAGCTGCAGTAAATGGAATACTCCTACTACAGCTGCTTAGAAAAGCAAACTCACTGCTGCTACTTCAAATGATGCTCCAGATGCCAGCTACTCAGAACAAGTCTACAGTGCCAGTTCAGTGAGTTTGTGCAGACCTTCCATGGTAAAACTGCCAAGCACCTTGGCAGTGCTAGTGAAGAGTGGCTGTCAGCATAAGGATCATATATTAGTGGCACCAATTAAGCTTTTATCTTTTATTGTGACATTTAGCGTTCAAGGGCTTTATTCATTTATTTGAGGTGGTTACATCACCTGTATTTTACACCAGCCCATGGTTCACCCTCTTACATTACACTAATGTCACCTAATGCTATTAAAAATTGTTTTAGTTACTTGCAGGTAAAGTTTTGGTTCAAGGAGCCCAAATGTTTTAGTATGAAGAGAACTGTCATTTCTGTACCAACCTGACACTCTTAAGAACTTAAACTCAGCCAAAACAGGCTTTTGTGAAAATAGCATCTATTTAAAAATGCAAGCAGGTCACAATTAGCCTGGTCTGCCTCCTCCTCTGAAGGGAGGAATGCAGTCTTGCTAGTTGTAATTAACGTTGCTGGCATATACATCACCCACAAAACACAATTATGGAATTAATACCCGATACAAGCTGGTATAAAGTCATATGACTGTGGGCTGCCTTAGAATCAAGGCCTGCATTAGAAACAAGAAATGTCAGGAATTCTTTCATCTTTAGCTCTCCAGCTTTGAACGTATAACAATGTACGGTGGAGCATAAGAAATCCTTTAGAGTTTTGAGAGCAGCTGAAGCCTCATTGCAGGGAGCTTCCAAATATAAGGAGGGGTAGCTCCTTCTATTAAAATTCTTCAGAGGAAGTGAATTCATTCACTTACACTGCATAATGAAAAACAGCATTTATAAAGCCTTTGCATTTTACAGGTTCCTATCACAACTATTTTAAAACTGCTTAAGAATTACAAAAGGATGGTTCAGTTACCTTCTACAGATCTATGGGATACTCACTACAGCTTGAGGTGTGAACGTACACCACGTTACATACACGAACAGCCTTGGAGTCACACGACTACCAGCAGGTAAGTTCCAGACTCCTGCTGAAAGCTTTAGAACACCACAGGTGTTCTCCCTAATCCCTACTTAACAAATGGGTTATTTGAATTACTCTACTATACAGTAACAACTTTATAATAAATAATGCATTCATGAAAAAAGAGGGTACTGAATGTTTACCCTTCTTCCCACTTCAACGAAGGGAGCACTTCACAGTTAATACACTGCATCTTCTGCACTGAGGTTACAGAAATAGCTTCCCTGAGACCACAGAATCACAGAATGACCCTGGTTGGAAGGGACCTCAAGGATCATGTAGTTCCAACCCCCCTGCCTGGCAGGGCCACCAAACATACACCTTTACTAGATCAGGTTGCCCAGGGCCCCGTCCAACCTGGTCTTGAACACCTCCAAGGACGGGGCATCCACAACCTCCCTGGGCAGCCTGTTCCAGGGCCTAACCACTCTCCTAGTGAAGAACTTCCCCCTAACATCCAACCTAAATCTTCCCTCTTTTAACTTAAAACCATTTCCCCATGTCCTGCTATTGTCAGCCCTTTTGAAGAGTTTACTCCCCTCCTGGGTGTAAGTTCCCTAAAGACCAACAAGCAAACATCTCCACATGACGTTGCCTTCACTTCTGAGAACATCTAGTTTCCAGACCCAGACCCCAGCACACTAACAGTTAATGTTTCTACCAACTTTTTAGTCTGAACAACAAGGCAAAGATATCTTCTCAGTCATTTGGGATTACAAGAGCAGAGAACTTTAACTATGTTTCCTCGGAGGTTTACGGCATTAAAAAGCAATTCTGTTTCAAAGTAGCAGAGACTTTATACACTGTAAGGGACTACTATGTAGCCCCACTAGCTGACTACACAACGTAAAGCATCCGCAGAAGCCAGATGGCAGCTTTCAGTGCAGTAGGTTGCTGAACTTTTTTCACTTGAACATCTTAAAGACTTCTTAAATAGCTTTAAATTGTTTTGTTGCTTATCTCCAAGTAACAAGACTCTAACATTCCAGCAATAATCTAACACAACCATCCAGAGGTGTGGAGAATTAATGTTATTTCTCCTATTACAAACTTTGACTTTACAAGAGCAACAGATTTTTGACAGCTTTTGAAAGGAGTCAGTATCTGATACAACATTCCTGAAGATGTCTTACCTTAGCTGTTCAGTTTAAATCATCATTCAGCATCTGAAAATAAAACAAAAAACTTAGTTTCCAATGTGCATCCGATTATTTCAACCAACGTCACGAACTGCGAGGCACCACAGAATTACAAATAGGTGTTTGTTCCAGTAACATCAACGTACTGTGCTGCACAATTATTGTAATGTAAAAGCAGTCTCAGCCTGGTACACGCAACAGTCTACAAGCAGATCCGTCCCCCATTTTTCCATCTTATTTCAATACATGGTGCCAAACTAGAAGTCCAAAACAAATTAAAAGCAGTCCCACTGTGATGTGTTCTCTCAATTTCCTCCCCCAGCTCATAAGGCCATAAGCTCTTAGACCACTGACTTCAATACTGTTAAAGCAGGGAATCATTTCTACTAAATGGCACTTCTTTTAGAAGTGATCTAGTTATTCCCCTCCTAGATTCCCCCTGTTAAACTGAATTACACGTCTGAAAGATTTTTCACTGGCAGTCCAAACACTTGCTGGCAAGATGGAACTTTACAGGCTATTTCATAACACAAAAGCTGTTTGCATTACAAAAAGTCCTCAATTTCTAGCCCTTCAGAGCTAGAAATAAGTGTATTAGACCAGGCAATGGTGTTTTATCTTGGTTTACTTAATTCCACTGTAACAACTTCTCAAATGCCTTTTACTTTTGAGTGTATTTATTTCTTTGATCACGCTGGTGTGGAGGCAACACTCAAACAAAAGTCATCGGTTTGAGTCTAGAAAATCCTAACAGCAACATTCAAACTTATTTTTATAATCAAAAGATTACATTAGGTTAATGGACTGGGGAGGATTTGTGTATACCAAGTAGTGCCGAAGGCTGAAAGAATTTGAGTGCTGAAGTCAAATATTGGCCAACAGCACTCAAGTTTTTTTCCACCTGATCGTGCCTATTTAGAGCCCCATACACTTTCAGCCAAGTCTTCCAAGAGAAGAAAAGTCATCCTTGATAAACATCTAAGGCAAAATGCTGTCTAAGATACTGACAGGCTAAATTAGCACCTCTGTAACTGATGTAACAGTCACACTGACAGTGTTTCATAATATCCCAACCTCAGCTTTACACATACACAACATACCCATTTCAGCACTGAAGCCCATTCAGAATCACCTTTGCTAAGCCACCTTCTTGTATTAAACCAGCAAGGATTACTGGTTTAAAAAGAAAACACTTCATTGTGATGTCAGACAAAAATACCTGCCTTGCAGTAACAACATACACTTACTCCATCTATCGTTTTCTTCTTGAAGTGCCTGACAACATTTATCACATTAACATAGAAAGAAAACCCGTCTCCTGTTTTAGTTCACTAGGAGAGTGGTTAGGCCCTGGAACAGGCTGCCCAGGGAGGTTGTAGATGCCCCGTCCTTAGAGGTGTTCAAGACCAGGTTGGACGGGGCCCTGGGCAACCTGATCTAGTAAAGGTGTATGTTTGGTGGCCCTGCCAGGCAGGGGGGTTGGAACTACGTGATCCTTGAGGTCCCTTCCAACCCGGGTAATTCTGTGATTCTGTGATTCTATAACTCATTAAATACTGACAAATTGCTTCTCTGCAAAATGTCTGGAAAATTACAATAAAATAAAAAACCAACACAAAAACTTGCAGAGCTGCAAGGTCATGGTCAGAATCAAGAATGAAGTGCTGAAAACTAGGTTAACACTTGTTCTTTGTCCGATCCCTCAAATACTACAGCAGTTTTATCACCTTTTGCAGATCTAAAAGTCTCCAGAAAGCTGAAAAGAAAGCAACAGAAACAAATTTACTCCCTCTTCTCTCATTTAGCTACAGAATCCTTGTCCATGTACTTAAAGAGTACTGCCATATTTACACTCCAGATAAGAAAGCAGTATAAGAACAGTTTTCCAGTGGGTAAAGGGCCACAAAGCTTGCCTCACCTTGGAATGTTTTGCTTTAAAATTCAGAGAGGAACAGAGACGAAGTCTCCTCCAAGCTGTGCACTTCTCAATGCAATGCAGTTTTGACCACAACAGCCTTCAAACTGACCTTCCCCTCCAAAAAACACCCGTGTAAAACCTGTGGCTCAGAAATACCCTTTACAGTGGGGTTGCTGACATTTGACAGCAGCCCAATTCTCTGCAAAGCAGGCAGCCCTCCAGTCACATGGCCTGACCCACTGAGATCCCAATCACCCTGCAGGTCTTCCTTCCTTCATCTATGAGCAAACTACTGCAGTGTGATGGCAGCTTATGTTTTATGTCGGACAGATGACTTGATGACAAGAAAAAAAGTTCTTATCTGAAAACTGTCTCCAGTCTTCTGCAGCCTGGTCATAGTTTATCTAACATCAGAATAATCACAGAATTACCTGGGTTGGAAGGGACCTCAAGGATCATGTAGTTCCAACCCCCCTGCCTGGCAGGGCCACCAAACATACACATTTACTAGATGAGGTTGCCCAGGGCCCCGTCCAACCTGGTCTTGAACACCTCCAAGGACGGGGCATCCACAACCTCCCTGGGCAGCCTGTTCCAGGGCCTAACCACTCTCCTAGTGAAGAACTTCCCCCTAACATCCAACCTAAATCTTCCCTCTTTTAACTTAAATCCATTTCCCCGTGTCCTGCTATTGTCAGCCCTTTTGAAGAGTTTACTCCCCTCCTGGGTGTAAGTTCCCTTCAGGTATTGAAAGGCTGCAATAACACTGAAGGTTATTCCTAATAATTGAACACAACACAAAATGGATTGACATTGAGCTGTCACTACTCATTTACATGCCAAAAAGTTGTATTTTTCATTTCTTTGTAAGGCTACTTGTAACTCCTGTGCAGTTCAGCAGTTGCCTGGAATGACACAAGACAATGGAAGAGGCAGCATCCAAGAACAGGAATCCTTCAGCCTGCAAAACCCTTGGATCATGAAATCATCCCAGGCCTACTGCCAGAATCTCTTTAGTTACTGTAACTTACATCTAACCACAAAGTGGATCAGAAAAACATATCAGGAGAAACACCACATACGGACCCAGCCTCCACCTTCCCCCTCATTACTCACTTCCAAGCTGAATGATCAAACTTAACAACTCTGATTAAATTCAGGAAAAGATAAAAAAAAAGAACAATTTTCAGAAACTCACAAGTAACCATAAGTACTTTAGGTACTACATCATAATAATATCACCGACTTTCAGCCAGCTATAAAGCAACCTTCGGAGTAAGTTGGTCCAGCATCTCTAGGAATTCACAGGATCACATTTACTGACTCTCTCCTTGCAACCTAACTTGGTTACTGCTCCCTCTCTGTCAGTAGCTTACCAATCAGCTAAATACTAGTTCACATCTGTGCTCCTCTCGCCCGTACATGAGTCTCCCTCTTCCTTCTGAGATCCTTAGCAATAGCTGCCTCGGTCACTACCACAGAATCACAGAATGACCCAGGTTGGAAGGGACCTCAAGGATCATGTAGTTCCAACCCCCCTGCCTGGCAGGG
The DNA here is from genome assembly GCF_054131305.1 of Coturnix japonica. NCBI lineage: Eukaryota > Metazoa > Chordata > Aves > Galliformes > Phasianidae > Coturnix > Coturnix japonica. The sequence continues at coordinate 112,759,818 of NC_140663.1, forward strand.
CCACCAAACATACACATTTACTAGATCAGGTTGCCCAGGGCCCCGTCCAACCTGGTCTTGAACACCTCCAAGGACGGGGCAACCGCATAAGCTGCTAACAAAACAAAGCAGACACACAAGAAAATCCCCCTAGAAGCCCATCACTCTCAACCACCCCACGCCGATAAACGGGAGACCAATGACAACAGCGGCCGTGTCGGTGCTGGGCCGCTTCCCAGGCGAGACGCCCGCAGTCACGGGATCCCGCTCACACCACCCGGTCCTCGCCGAGCCGGGCCCTCACCCACCGCCGCCGGGCACAGCCCGCAGCCCTCAGCCCGGCACTCACCAGAGTACAGCCACAACCGAACGGGTACAAGGGGAACAGCGAGACCCTCTGCACCCCAAAGCTGCCGGGGCAGGATCCGCACAACAAGCCGTCACCCCCCCCGGACACCAGCCCCCACCGTGCCCTCCCCTCAGAGTCCCTCCGCACCCACCAAACAGCCACTACCTGCCCACGGATAGGAGCTGCCCACAGCACCGAGACACAGCTGCGCCGCCGGGCGCTGAGGGAAGGGAGAAACAACATGGCGGAACAGACGGGGGTGGGGGCGGGCCGGTGACGTGTGTCCCGCTTGGCTCTGCCCCCGGCAGGACAGGGGAGGGGAAGGGAGAGGAGGGGCGGTGAGACCCCGCCCTTCCAGGGGGTCCCCGCTGCCGTGGGTGGAGCAGGGGGAACCTGTCACTGGGGCAGCTCGGTGTGAAGGTCGAGTGGTTGTTTGAGAACATGACAGCAGGGAAGAAATCTAAAGAAACCGGCTACAGAGTATCTGTTACGCTCTTACAGCGTGTTATAGGAATGACGAAACGTGTAGAAATGTATTTAAGTGTATTTTGAAGAGGTCCCCGCATCATGAAGAGGAACGGGTGATTATAGGCTTAAGGGATGAGCCTTTGAAACACCACTTTGCCCCAGCAGCCGTCACATGCTTTCGATCACAAGGGTGAGGCAATCAGACTGGATCTGCCGCTTGCACAGTCATCTGGGGTTTGGATCAGATGTACTAAGGAATGGAAAACAAGATCTCTGTGTTATCGGAGGGAAATGCCTCCCACTGACAGCAGCACCCAGGCTAAAGGCAATGCGATGACACTACCGGCATTCTTACTTAACAAAGCTGGACTCTGAAAACGTTTAAAGACTTGTTTCCTGGGACCTGCTTTCATCTGCTTTTTTTCCCCCTCAGCTCCCCCTGCTACTGTTATTCATGTTTGGTACAAAAAGTGCTTGCTGTAGCACACTGAGGAACCCCAGGAGCACTGCTGGTGATCATGGCACTCAAGGAAGACAGGCCTGTCACGCCTCAGCAGCAGGTTGAAAGAAATTACCACCTGAGATGTTGCGTGGCCATTTCACACCAAAATCACTCTGATTTCAGATCCGGATGGAAACATCGCTCCATAATGGCACCACAGGCCTAGCCCCCACCCCAGACCTGTGGCCCTGATTTGGCCTTGGCATGGCCTGTCCCTGTGGGCTGGCTGAATCCACTGGCTGGGCCTGCCTTGGCAGGATGCTGTGGGCCTTCTTCCTGAGGGCTCCATCCACATACCCTGCACTGCCATCCCTGTAGCAGAATGAGGGTTGGTTTTATGCCAACAACTATCAACAGCAGAATGGCAAGCAGAGGACAGTGGGGGTTTTCATTCAAGGGAATGTTCTGCATCAGCAAAGCCCTCGTGCAGCACAGCTCGTGAATATTGCTTTTTACCATCCATAATTGGCAAGGAGACTTTGTCCCATCCTGGCAAGCGATGACCTTGCTTCAATAAAACATGACTCTGTCACCTCCTGTCTGAATCAGGGCAATAAAAAATAAGGGGATATGAAGTCAGCTGCTTTTATTGCTCAGCTAATACCACACTGTGGCAAGCCAGGCCCCCCAAACAAGTATCAAAGTGCTCCTTATTTCCCAGACATTCGATGATCTGGGCCATTACACCCTGCATACTCCTCAAAGGATCATAATTTAACATGTTTGTTCCTTATCAACAGTTAACAATGAGTAGCTAACCTCTTTTTGCTAGCATAGAACAAAACAAACAAAAATACAGTAAATGAACCTTTCCTTTTGTATGTACCATGGCAGTCTCAAATGAAACAAACAACAAAAGTGCACTGTTTCCCTTTTGTCTTAGAAAGGAAGGAAAAGTTCTAAACAACAAACGGCAGTAGAGCAACGTGCTACAGGAAAATAGCTGAGGGAAAACCCAAAGGCCCCCAGCAGGACAGAGTCAACTGCAGGGGATCTCCAGGAATGAGGAGTGCTGTTGTGAAGGCAGCTATTAGCTACTGCTCATCAACTCTGATTGGGAGAATAATCCTTAGAATAATATCTTATTATTATCTTATTGTTATCTTATCTTATCTTATGCTTATTCTGCATGTATTTGTCAGTTTGGATTTCCCCTAATGTCATGCCCCTTTGCAGAGGAGCATCATGGATACAGCTAACAATCAGATGAAAAGCAATAATCCCTGCTCCAAGTAGCTGAGAGATTTTTTTCCCATCAGGAACAAACCTAGAAGATCCCAACAACCTAAAAGAACCTCGCTTTTCAAAGCTTCCTTTTTATTCTTGTTTTGGAATTCTGCCATTCCCTATACCCCAGTAATCTCAACCCTCATGCTGGTGCACACACTGTGTGGTTGCAGGTTGACTCTTTAGAACCAACTGGAGCCAAAACACATAATCTTATCCAGGCAAACATTTTAAGCCTGCGCAGTTACACAGTCTAGGCAGAGACAGCATAACCTATTGACAGACTGCAGCCAGGAGCAGTACTTTGCATAGTGAAACTGAGGCTGAACCTTTTCAAAATAAGAGCAAAGTCTGCATGGCTTGCCTGAATGATTGCAGCTCACATTTGGCACTTGCATGTCTGCAAAGTACTGATACGTAGCAGCACATGACACCACAGGACACCTGTTTTCTACTAAACCTTTTCAGTCACGAGGAGTGGATACAATCACAGACGGAAAAAATGAAGTGGTCATGAACTGTGTTAGGTGAAAATAACTGATGGTGTGAGATGATCAAGAAAGTCATAAAATGACTTGTGATTTCATATTCAGTTTCTCCAACTGCTAAATGCTAGATTATCACACATTTATCAGCATGAACTAGGTGTGAAACTGAACCTAGAAGAGTTTTTTCCACCAATGCTGGAATAAGCAAGGCCTCATGTCCTATATATTTATATAACTTAATTACAACAGACTCTCCTCATTCTCCCTGCCTCCCCATGTTTTCTTTTCCTTTCCACCAGTACTTCCAGGCCTCTGCCTTGACCCAGATTACAATCTAGGCAAGAGGCAGAATTATTTTCTGCTTGGCTTTAAGGTAGTATCAGAAACCTAGCAGCTATCTGTGTTATAGCAGTTTAAACAGAACAAATAACTCCTCTGTAAAGCAGAGGACTCCAACTTTTCTAACAGAAAGAGAAATTCTATTAATGATTACAGAGTTTCACTAAAGTTACAAACATATGCTCATCTTTTAATGTCTAGCTTTGTACCAAATACAGTTAAAAACTGTAATCATGTTTGATTGTTACTGAGAAAGAAGGAAATGGAGGAATGCCTGCTTGGCATTGGATTACCACAGGAAACTACTTAAAAGTGGTGAGTTAGCAATCCTGAGGGTGCAAGTATTAATAAATATTAACTGGCATATTAATATACAAGTTATAATAAGTATTGAACTGGTATATTAACCTGAGCAGCCTGTTCCATGCCCACTGCACTCTGGTGTAGGCCCTTTCCCTAACCCCCAGCTGCCCATTCCTGTCCTCTGACACAGCTCCGTGCTGTTCCCTCAGGCCCTGTCTCTGTCCCCAGAGTCCTCCACTCCCATTGAGCGCAGCCACCATGAAGCCTCCTCTTAGCTCCTCTGCTCTGTGCTGAGCCAACCAGGAGATCTCAGTTGCTCTTCATACACCTTACCCTCCAGACTCTACACCACCTTCATTACCCTCCTTTGGACACTCTCCAATAGTGCAGGAGGTGAAGCCACACAGTGTAGAGCAGAGCAGGACTATTATTTACTATAACCCTTTGGGCCCATCCCATCAGCCAACTGCTTACACATCACTTTATGTTTTTGTTTAACTGTATGCTGGGCATTTTGTCCGGAAGCATTCTGTGAGAAACAGTATTGAAATCTTCATTGAAATTGAAAAAGACATCATCAGATGGCTTCTCTTTGTCAACTAGATGGATGTTCTTGTCATACTTTAGCAAATTAAATTTGCTAAACTGGAACTTTTCTTTTTTAAACACATAGCCTTACCACTTAAAAAAGAATCAGATCTTCAAACTAATTTAGCATTTTTTAAAAGTGTTTTTGCAATTTTTTATTTGTGCCTATGTAGTATCAATATCCGATTTTACACTATACAGTTTCAAGAGGTACCTTCTTTTATCTGTGTTTTTCAATGACTTAATGTGAACGAGCATTACAAACAAATCCATCTGCTGTGATACCATTGTTCTCCACATTCATTGCAAATAACAAAAGTCAACATTTGTTCATCGGGATTTGTGTTTCGCACCCAGCCTGGAAGAAAGAGAGTTCCTCTGGCAATCATAGTGACAGTGCAATCAGATTTTTCACAGCGCCTACACTTTATTTTGTTTGTCTGTGTGCCATTAATAACTTGTGGAAGCTGATGTTCTTGAATAGAGGACTCTGTGTACAGGGCCCTGAGCTGTTTCAGTTCATCACTGGCCATTTCCATCACTGTCATCTCGGCAAAAGCCTTTGGACTCAAAGTCCCTGAAAAAAGGTTATGTTTTAAGTTGCAGCTTTTAGGGTTCTTCAAGTTAGAGATTTTACTTCTGATGCAATTTTTATACTTTTTGTCATTTTTAGAATGAAGAGCAAAAACATGTTCTTCAATTTCTTTAGAAAGCTTTAGCCATCTATCAGCTTCTTCCTTGTCTTTGGCAGAACCAGTCAAAGCTTTATAAAGAAGATCTGTGCATTTACACCTCAGAGCTCTCATGTGATCCTGCTGAGAGCCTGCTTCATTAACAAGAGGTTTAGAACCTTCATTATCAATATGCCCTTCATCAAAAGGGGAAAGCTGATCTATTTCTGCATTGTTACTTGCATTTTTAACAGTTTGTGGTGGGACCAAACTTTTAGAAGGGACAGCATCTAATACTTCCTGCTGACAAGGTCCTTCAGGCAACAGCTGTTCCCTGGGAATCTCAAGATGTTCAGTTTCCTCACTCACACATACAGAAATTGACTTCTTCACTTGCACTGCTTGAAGACGGCTATTCTTGTAAAGTGCTTTCCATCTTGCTAATAGCTGCTTTGCTTTCTTTTTCAGCCCCACTGAAGGGCAGCTCTTGAGTATTCTGTATACAACCTTGACAACTTCTGTCCCCTGAAGATATTCTACAGTCATACTGACATCTTCAAGCTCTTTAAGATGATCCTCAATATCTTGGAAATTGTTCTCAGAGAGCAGCTTTTCAATACAATGGATTCTGTATATAATATTTTTCTGGTCAGACATTTTTAAACCTGAAAGAAAAAAAAAAACCATAAAACATTTTCTGCAATTACGATATTTATTACATCATTTTCTTTATATTCATCTTGTAAGTTCTTCTTACAGAGTTAACTATTCAAAATTACTTTTTAAGGAAAAAAAAACCAGTATTTTACCAACAATTGCACCAAGAAAGGCACTGCCAGAAGAATAAAAATGACTAATCAAACTTGTTTTTTTATGCACATACAGCAAAAATAGAAGTAAAAAGGGACAGTCCCAACTACTACGAGGAGACAGGTAACTACAAAGCCATTCTGCCAGCTGAGATTATAGGTGGGTTTTGTGGTGCTTGATGCATTATCACTCATACCACTGAACTACCAAGGAGCAGTGAGTTCTGAAAGTCAGTGTTTTTTACTGAAAGCAACAGATGAATGCTCACTGATGTATAAAATCTCCTATCCTATTTAGGGAACTGGGTCTGTTTAGCCTTGTGAAGAGAAGGCTGAGAGGGGACTTGATCCAGGTTTATAAATACCTGAGGTGTGGGGGCCATAGTGGTGAGGCTGGTCTCTTTTCAGTAGTGTCAGACAGGACTAGGGGTAATGGGATGAAAGTACAGCATAGGAAGTTCCGCATGAATGTGTGGAAGAACTTCTTTATGATGAGGGTGACGGAGCACTGGAACAGGCTGCCCAGGGAGGTGGTGGAGTCTCCTTCACTGGAGATATTTAAGACCCGCCTGGACGCCTACCTGTGTGACGTGGTGTAGGGAGCCTGCTTTGGCAGGGGGATTGGACTCGATGATCTCTAGAGGTCCCTTCCAACCCCTACAATTCTGTGATTCTGTGATCAATTTATACCTTTTCCAAAACATATAAAAGGAAGCTTTATAGGCAATGTATCATCCCCTCCTCACGCATAAGGCAGCAAAATATCAGAGTTTTTACAGGATTAGTGTCAACAGATTCAATTTACTGAAAATGTTGGTTTTGAAGAAGGTTCGTTTTTCCATTGCACAAAATATGAACGTATGAAAAATCCCGTCCTTCTGCTGCAGTAGCTATTTGAATAACATAATGTCTTCACTCTGCTGAACACATTCTGTACTGCTACCTTCCTGATAGCCTCCAAGGGCAGACTTTTAGAAGTAAACACTACAACTTATTTAATCTGAATGTTACAAATCGCAACATGAAAATTTACCTCAAACCAAGAAAGATTTTGCTGCCATCTTTCCAAAACGTGCAAAATAAATCTTTCTCAGTAAAAAAAAGACTGTCTCAACTTCCGTGAATCTGTATCTCAACATCTTTCTCCACTTTTCACTATTTCCAAGCATCCTACTACAAATAAATATGCAAGCTGGAGTGATATAGAATATCAGGAAAAAAAACCCACACGTTTTTTTTCTCCTCTTTCTTTTCTTTAAAGCAATCATTGCAGTAACTACACCCTCATTTGGCAAGATCTTTTTCATAAATTGTTCTAAGCACAGAGATGTCTGATTATCTGTTCTATCTGTTGTCTGATTTCAATAAAACATACAAGTTCCAATTAACATTAACTTCTGGTGCAGACAGATGAGATATATGAGGACTGATTCTTCATTTCAGACTTTTTCCTCAAGTCTTCTTACTTCAAAAGAATAAAACTACTGAGTTAATGTGGGAACAGGATCTAACAAAAGATACCTAAATAATTTTTTCATGCATTTACTGAAGATAACAGAATTTTCAGGTGTTCTGAAGAACTTTTAAGTATCACCACAACTTAATATGGGTAATTTCTACAATTAAGGAACAGTAAGTAGCTGAAAACATTTTATTGGGAGCTGTAAAGCTAAGGTTAAGAACTACTCTGCAGTATGATTAAGGGAGTAATACTAATGTAACTCAATGGATCATAAGCCCCAAATCACACTCTGGCTCCTACGTCACCCATGATTTCCACCAGTACCTAAACCTTTCACTTGTCATGCAAGAGATCACGCATTCTCTCTCTTCCAAAATCATCTCTTCACAACTGCTAACCAGGGACGCACATCAGACTGGTAAACTTTTAACATGTCTGTCGTTGCTCTTTCCCTTTCTAGCTCTGTTATTACGTTACAATTTGATCACCAAGGCTACCCAAAAACAGTCACACCTACAAACTGATTTGAGAACATCTGCAAACTCCTAATTGCTACTTTTGCAAATCCTTAAGAGTTAAAGACACATCACACGTATCCTAATACTGATACATGTATTGTCTTCCAGCCAGAGCCTTATTGCATGATCCCATATATTCTGACATTATTATATACTAACATTATTCTCCTGCTGCTGAACAGAACTAAATGCATAGGCACAGTGAGTGGTGTGTTGTAAGCACCCGTCCTCTTTCCTTATGATTTAGTCTTCAGTATCTGTGCAAAAAATTATTGGCTGAAGTTGTATATATCATGACCCTATAAAAGGTCACTTGCACTTGGAAACTGATGCAAGGCCAGATACACACACGCACATTTGAAGGAACTCACAAGTAGATTTCTTGCACCATCACTATTTCCATGATGAAATCTCCCAGGAAGGGGGGAAAGAAGAGGAAGAAAGAAAGCTGGACAATTTGCACGTTTCGCAGCTTTCAGTTGTACTACGCATGCCAGAAATAAGTTTAAACATTAGGTAGGGCCTTGGAGCTCAAAAGAAAAGAAGGACAAGACAGCGAGGATCAACTTTCATTATGTTTCTACAAGCACAGACGACAGACTAGCCTGACCTCCATAGCAAACGCTGTCTGCTTTCACTTCACTTGTCTTGAAACGGCTCATTCTTGCCTGACATTTTGAAGCCCCGTGAGAGCTCACAGAATCACAGAATGACCCGGGTTGGAAGGGACCTCAAGGATCATGTAGTTCCAACCCCCCTGCCTGGCAGGGCCACCAAACATACACATTTACTAGATCTGGTTGCCCAGGGCCCCGTCCAACCTGGTCCTGAACACCTCCAAGGACGGGGCATCCACAACCTCACTGGGCAGCCTGTTCCAGGGCCTAACCACTCTTCTAGTGAAGAACTTCCCCCTAACATCCAACCTAAATCTTCCCTCTTTTAACTTAAAACCATTTCCCCGTGTACTGCTATTGTCAGCCCTTTTGAAGAGTTTACTCCCCTCCTGGGAGTAAGTTCCCTTCAGGTACTGAAAATACTGAGCTCAATAATGTCTATAACAGAAATTATTTTTCTAAAGCAATTTCAGAAACAGAGAGAAAAGAGAGATGCACTTTTTCAAATATATTTGTAAAACTACCATAATAAAATAAAATAAAATAAAATAAAATAAAATAAAATAAAATAAAATAAAATAAAACAAAACAAAACAAAATAAAATAAAAAAAAAATAAAATAAAATGAAGCACATAGAGCTGAATCCTTCCTCATTTGTTCTGGTAACCAACCACAGAGTCTGTAACAGTTGAAAGAGTTGTTTTCTTAAGCAGGGTGGCCATGGTTACAGCAGGACAGCTCCCCATCTCCCAAACATTCACCTTCTAGTAGTCTGTCTTGAATTAGATTAAATATAATATATATGTTCTAACTTAAGACTTTTTCCCACAGTAATGCAGTGGTTAAATTCCTAGAAATCCTAAGATCTCCATAGTGGTGCATTTACTTTTTCAAGCTTATCCAACAGCAAATTCAAGTAAAGGTTATGGTTGCAGCTGAACAAAAATGGATAACAGAATGTGGGCATGAAAATATAGAAGTTTAAAACTAATTTTGGAAATTCAGTTAGCCATTAAACTACTCACGTTTATGTCCAAACAATCACTTCTGAGGAAGTGCTTTCCTCAGCTCGTATGACAAACAGCAAAGAGAACTGGGTGACCCTCTTACTCAGCAGAATTGTGTGAAAGGAAAAAAAGTCATCAAAACACATGACAAGACCAGAATTGAAATCTGTAATTAACATCTTCAGCGGAGTGGGATATTCATTATCTGCAAGTAGAAACACAAGAAACAACCAGCAGGGAAACAACCAAGTAAAAGTAATAAGTATGCCTTCATCAATGACAAATGAGAAGAAGGGTTTCTGAAGAGAAAGCATTGTACACACAGCACGGCACTGCTTTGCTGTGTGTACCCAGTTTTCAAAAGACCTTAAAATACTTCAAGCTGAAAAATGATACATACCCATAACCATAAAGTATTCCACTACCTAGACAATCACAGATTTCATCTCAGCTTCCATATTAAAAGGCAGTGTGATGAGAAACAAAAAACGTTGTTTGTGCACTGCTGCTCTGTGGTAACTGGATTTTAATCACCAAGGCTGATGTTGAGAACAAGCACAAACCCAGTACATTTTACAACTTCTGGCTTCCTTCAAAGGTTGAGGCAGAGTGCTTAACACAGGGAATCCTGCAGAGCATTTCATATTATGTCAGTATGTCAAGGAACATTTCTAGAATCCAGACACAAGTAAATACTCTGAGTCTACTGCATGTTTTCCATGTTCTTAGAGGGAGAAACAAAGAATTACTGATGTAGTGGCAACACCGGAGGGTATTTTCTAGCCAAAGTTCACATTGAACCTAAGCAGAGTAAGCCTGAGTTCTTTCTTACTCACACATTCCTTGAACACTGATGTTTCTGCTGTGTAACATGGTTTTGATGTTTTGCAGCACAATGGCAAAACCAAAAATCTACAGCCTATGTTCTTCTCCCAGGTACATGAATACTTTCTTTGGTTGTTTTGTAGATGGAATTCTGTAAGCCTGTTCTAATCTAGGGAACAGTCAGACACCCTGCATGCCGCCAAGGGGTTGTTGTTTTTTCTGCTGTCAGATATGCAAAAGCACTGATTGAAGCAAGTTATTCAGCAAATAGGAAAACAGAAGTCTAAAACAACTGCTGGCAGTCTACAAATATCCATTATTAGTTATGGAGCTTACACAATGAAACTTACTCACCTCTCTGGAGCATGGCACAGCAGTGAGGTGGTGGAGTTGGCTGCAGTTTTAAATGGGAAAATGTTTTACCACTTGAGGGGGCTGTAGTACAGCAAACCCATGCAGCCTTGTGTAATAGTGCACAATGAGAAAGCCCAGCCTTGGGGATAAAACAATTTTCCTATGGCCTTTAGGAAATTTTACATTTTTAAGATACCTATTTGCATAATATTTGGCAAAATAAACCCTCAAAAACAACAACAACAAAACACCCTGTAGGCCCAAAGGTGCCTGGTCACAGACTGGAGGGAAGGTTTTAATCCCTTATCCAGTCTTTGTGCCATACACTGTTTTTTCATCCGACATTTAAAACATTTGGAATTTTACCACTTCCCCACTTGATTTAATGCTATTTGGCAAATGCTGCTGAACAAACAGTCAGCAGTTTTCTGCTGTCTTCCTTGTTCCAAGAGGTAACACAAGGCATTTCCATTCTGCTTAATTTCAGCAAAGTATGGGAACATCCATCTGAATTCAAAGTTAAGATAGAAACTGGTTTGCATTTTCAATTAGGCTCTGTAATACTGTGCAGCTGAGGTACTTTCTTGCCAAATCATTACCACCTCTCACACTTGACCACATGGCATAATGAGTCACTGCATGTACAAGAATTAGCAATGGTGATCAATAAAGATCTATTAAGTCAGTTTGTTTTTAAGGGGAAAACAAACAAACAAACAAAAAAATAAAACAGGCTACCTCTGGTTTGAAATATAGTCATCTCAAAACATTGTACTGAATCAGAAGGTTTTAAAAATGAAAATCACTGCATGGGGGAAAAACAAACAAACAAACCAGAGTGAGAGATTTTCTGCTAACTAATCATAGAATGATAGAACGGCCTGGGTTGAAAAGGACCACAATGGTCATGTAGTTTCAACCCCCCTGCTATGTGAAGGGTCATCAACCACCAGACCAGGCTGCCCAGAGCCACATCCAGCCTGGCCTTGAATGCCTCCATGGATGGAGCATCCACAGCCTCCCTGGGCAACCTGTTCCAGTGCATCACCACCCTCTGTGAAAAACTTTCTCCTCATATCTAACCCAAAACTCCACTGTCTCATTTTTAAAACTAAGAAGCTAACCCTTGGGGAAAAAAACCCTGCCCTCTCCAAAATCATTTGGGGTCAGCCATACACCTTCACAGATTCAAAACCATAGTCCACTTAGTGCAGCAAACTTCCACTGATAAACCAAGACAAAGTAAAAAATGCATCCAAGGCCATTTCCCCTCTTCCTATCACTTGTCGCACACTGACTGCCGCCCCCTCCCCCCAACCGGGCCCGCCCAGCACCCATCCCGCGGCGCTCGGACACTGCGCCAGGCCCCACCGCCTCTCTCGGCCTCACCCCCGAGCAATATCGGTTAAGAGAGAGCTGTGTCGCTGGGGAATATGCAGCAATACGGACCCGTACCCCGTTACCTCCGCGCTGGGCCTCAATGCGGCGCAACCCTCCCCGCCTCCCAGGCCGCGCTGCGCTCCGCCATGTCTGCGAGCGGGCCGGGTAGGGGGGAGGGGGCAGCGCGGCCTGGTGCCGGCGGGACCCGGGGGGAGCAATGCCACGGCCTTTTTTCTTTCGCATGCATTGTACGCAGAGTATTCAAAGTGATTCTGGGAAATATGTGTATTTCTGGCAAACTTACGGGCGTATGATAGGGTTTATTCGCAATTACGGTGAAAATCCGTATGATTTTTACGTAAATGAGCTTGGTTTTATTCACTGATGAGGCCTATGCTGCCCTCTACTGACAAGAAAGGCTCCTGCCTCTTACCAAGGACGATTCCCAGGCAGAAACAGCCCTTTTGGTAAATACGTGAGTGACGTAATGCTTTTACAGTGGTCATCCTCATTCCGTGTATTATACACAACTGGTTACGCAGTTGAAGTCAGGCTTCCTTTTTTGCCTTCTTTTTGTGCAGCAACAAAGTGTGGGACAAGTCTGAAGTTGTACAGAAGAGGAGCTGAAAGACTGGAAGAAGACAGCGTGGCTTTTCAGAACTGGCGCAGACTTCCTTTAGCAGGGAAGACACAAGGAGCATGATTAGCCCTGTGTGAGGAGTGTGAGGAGTCTTCCCAGGAACAGAGATCAGAACAAAGGATGCCACTATTTGAGGGAGGTTCCTTACTCAGAGCCTTCTCCATTAAACTATGTTTGGTCTAATTAATCACTGTTCCAGAAAATATAGGGGCTGGAGCATCTCTCTTATGAGGAAAGGCTGAGTGACCTGGGTCTGTTCAGCCTTGAGAATAGACTGAGAGGGGATCTGATTAATGTCTGTAAATACCTAAGGTGTGGGAGGCAAAGGGATGAGGCCAGACTCTTATCAGCAATGTGTGGTGATAGGACAAGGGGAAATGGTCACAAACTGAAACATAGGAAGTTACGTACAAATGTGTGTAAGAACTTCACAGTAAGGGTGACAGAGCACTGAACCAGGCTGCTCAGACAGGTTGTGGATTCTCCTCTGGAGATGTTCAAGACCCACCTGGACTCTTACCTGTGCAGCCTGATCTATGGAGCCTGCTTTGGCAGGGGGGTTGGACTAGAAAAGTTCTAGAGGTCTCTTCTAGCCCCTACAATTCTATGATTCTGCAATAATGCTTTTTCAGTTACTCCTAAGTAAACCAAGGGATAAACATGATATACTTGTTATATTCATATACTTGTGTAATGGTATATATACATATTTTTTGTGTTTTTGCAGGGTTTTCCAGGATAAAATCAGTGCTACAGTAACAGCTTGCTTTCCTTGAGATTTCAATGTTGGCTGTGCTAAGTATCTACTTCTCTAAAAAGAATAGACTTCTATTAAACAAGATAAGATACTCTGCCAGCTGATAAATTGTTAAATATCCACAGAAATATTTGGGAAAATGTTGGTTAGACAATCGGTGAACAGTTCATCTGTGCCATCAGACAAGAAACTTGCAAGATTGCCACAATGATTACTTTGTTTATTAACTTAGATGTACATTTATGAAAGAGTTTGCAGTTCCTGAGAACAGTGCAATAATAGAATCACAGAACAATGTGTTTCCTTTTAATGAAATAGAAATCTTTCTTCTAACAGTTCTGAAGATGTTGTGTATTGGTCAAGCATTAGCAGTGAAATTTTGCAGAGATGTACTCCCATTCACCAAACATTTATAGTGGAATTATTTGAAAGAAAATATGTATGAATTCCTTTAAAACCTTCTTCCTTCAATTTGTTTTCCAAAGGATGTGCTTTAGACTGTCCTTATTATTGCCTATTCTTGGAGTTGTAACAATTGACTTTTCAGAACAGCCCAGACAATATGTGTTCTGGCAGAAGGGCTGATGGACAGGCATTTCCTGCAAAATCCCTAGACACAAGCTCCAAAGCTGTGGTTTGAACTTTCTGAAACCTTGCGTACAGGTAATGGGAGCAGCTGTTTCCAATGAAGTGGAATTGGGGAGATTATATCCTTCCTGAAGACCTGAAAGAGAACTGGTAAGTGATCACTTGCTAGAATCGCTTCTAGTGGGGGAGGCTAACTTAAGTTCTGCCCTTGGTAACAGTACTGTAGAGCAAAGTGTCTGTAATGAAATCAGAAGAGTACAAAACGTGGCTGAGAACAGCTACCACAAGCTACACAAACATGGCTGAGAATTTGTCTCCATATTTTCATCAGAAAGCTTAAGCACCAAAGTTGTGGTAAATGGTAAAAAAAATACCCTTGCTTCCTGACTGAAAATCAAGAAATGACGGAATTACAAATATTGATACTAAAGATACCATTAATCACATAGAGAACTGTAATCTTTATTATTATTAATACCTCTTACAGCATTCTCTGTAGGTTTGCAAAGTGTTGAATTGGCTGCAGCGTAGTTTTGTATTAAATTCCTCTGATAGTATGACTGTAAAAGTCAAATGAGAGGTGGCAAAAGTTCAGACACTCGTTATTGTCATAGCTCCAGAGGTGTCAGCAGAGTTTTGGCATCCAAGTTTAGCACCAGCATTCCATCTACAGCCAGCAGAAAGCAGGGGAGTCAGAAAATCAGGTTTGGAAGATGTAAAGTGCTTGAAGAAGCTGCTGGTTTTGCTATTGTCTGAGTACAGAAGGAACAGCAGAAAATTAAATGTACCACCTCCTTTGTGCTTTGCAAAACTGGGTTGTTATCTGCAAACTCCTCCTGTGGGTGGCTCCTGCAACATTGTGACTCCCAAATTCAGCCTGGGAATCATATGAGAGAGCATTTAGAGCTGGGCCATGACAAAGCTTGTCTGGAGCTACTCAGCACTTGTGCTCACTATTGGAGTTGTTGGAGAAGCACCATCTTAGTGTGGAAATAAAGAGAAGCATATGAAGAAAAAAGAATGAAACGATACTTTAAGGTGGGTTAGGGAAATGTTATTTCCTTTAACACGCATCAGTATTTCCATGGATATCACCAATATTTTCTTGCTGTTAATCTTTTCATTAGTATATTTCATGAATTTCCTTTTGTCCAGTGCAAGCAGGCTTATGTTTCTATCCAAAACATTCAAGCAATTACAAATTAAATATGAGTGATCATCAGTCACTGAAAGTATCTCTCTATTATCTTCATCCTTATGATCCTTAAAGATTGCAGTGGGGAATCCTGATTTAATGAATCAAAACAACATCTGAGAGCTGCAGAATGTTAGGTTCTTCTCAATTGCAAGCTGTAAGATAATCGTCGTGCACAAACATGCCTTGGCCATTCCATACATTCAGGGTTGACAAAATGAATCATCCCATTTAATTGTTTTGGCTGTTGAAGAAAAGTGATTGAAACCTTTCGTTACGTATCATTCAGGATTAAGTGCTCACATTTGTAGAGTAGTTTTTGAAGGACGTAGTATAGATATAGGTAATTAGGTGGTGTTTTTTTTTTACTAACCTGCGGGCAGAGGGCTACATCCAAAGTTTAACATCAGCCTCAGGAGCTGCAAATGATACCGTCAATGTTTGCTGCTGCATTGATGAGATTTTTATGAATGCCGATAATGCAATACGTTTTGTTGCTTCTGCAGAAGCCATCTTCTATTCTTTGTGCACTGAACAAATAGTCTATCGATATTATGCTTACACAGGCAGAATTTATCCCAGAGCAAGTATAGAGGATGAAACCACTTTTACATGCCAAATAACCGCACACATAAGAAATTCCTAGCTGCGCTGTTGTTTTTGAAGTCAGATTTTGTTTGCTTTAAATACATATTTAACTGTATTGCTTCTGCAATGGTTCTCATGCTTGTACATGAAGTGTACAAACAATGAAGTGCAGAATTCTTTGGCTTCAAGGGCACTGTGCACATGTAAACTACTGCAGGTTGAAGCTAGACACAGAACTTGATTTTAGTAAAACAGACCTTTAATCTTCTCAGTTTCAGGCATCCCCATCTGCTTGAGATGCGGGTGTTAGGTATCCTCAGAAGAGATAACGAGGGAGAAAATGGTCTTTTGCCCAGCCTTCAATCCTTCAGCTTCTTTTCAGAGCAGGGGGACGTAGATTCCAGACCCTCCTAACATGCAAATGAGAGTGGCAAGATGTCAGCTTCTGCTTTGAGGGAGAAAAGTCTGCTTCCCTCTCAGTTCCTGGGGACAGTGGGTAGTCTCTATCCATTTAACAGAAGTCTGAAGAACAAGAAGAGACTTGCAAAAGAGATATATATTTCTTGACTGTGTAAGAATGAGCCTTACTGTGTGGCCACTAAACCATCCTGTCTACTGGAAAACAAAAATGGTTGTTTCATGTCTCTGTGCAGTAAAGAAGGTCTGTAACTCAGCAGAATCCTGTCTGCTCCTGAAGGTCAGTACAGAGCATGAGGTTTCTTTACTTTTTTTCAGTACTAGTTGGTAACATCACCTCTGTGTGATGCATACTAAATACTTATGAAAAAAAAAAAAAAGCAGATCACTTCCTAAACAGTGATTTGTGCGACTCAAAGACACCGATGACAAAGAGGACATTTTACATATTTTATTAGCAATTAAAATATTCCCCAAAGATATGACTCCACTTAAAATTTAGCTCTGTCAAGACAGAAAAAAAACTTTTTTTTTCTTTTTTTTTGAATAAAATTAATATCTACACACTAAGTAGGAAGTTAAAATTACATCACCAGGAGTAGTAGCATCCTCTTATATACTGCTTTGAGTTCTTGTGAAGTAGAAATGCAATGGAAGACTTAAGAATAGCCTTGAAAAGAGCTTTAAGAAATGAAAGTGTACAGAGTTTGTAAAAAAGCTACACAAATATTGTAATGCCTCAGAACCTTGAATGATAAAATACAGTAGTGCTACATTCAAAGCATGTATTAGATCTGACTCACAAAAAAGAGGTGCGCTCTGCATCTTGCACATGTCAGTTCCTGTTTGCATTGCTGCACAAAGTTCAAGGCACAGTTTGTAAATTTATGTTTTCATTCTTTTTTAATAATGAAAAGATTAAAAAAAAAAAAACAACACTACTAATAAGGCAAGTATTAAAAATAGGGTTAAATCCAGTATACTCAAATATCCATTCTCAGGTGTCTTCTGGGCATAGACCAGAAAGTAGTATAACATTGTCCACTCCAATTTCTCCAGTTTTGCCCTTCCCACGTTCTGATTCAAAGATGATCTGTCACAAGAAAAGAGATGTATTCACAATGAAAATGTAGTTTATCCAACCAGTCACTGACTCTTCAAGTTAAATATCTGAGGAATGTTTTATAATAATCCAGGAGAGACTTAATGACTCAAATCCCTGCAGCTTTTAGTATTTATACATATAATTTGAACTAGGCTGATAATCCTCTGTACAGATTTACAATACCAAATGGATTCATTTAATAAGATTGCTTATTTTCATTGTACAAAGTAAATGCAGATTGAGTGAAATCCCATTATAATATTGTGGCATTACTTCTGTATGTGATGTTAGCACACTCCATTTCTTGGAGACATTACAATTGTTCATTTTCCATCTATTTGGATCCTAAGTATTAGGCCATATATCTGGTAAATACATATATTTCTATCTACTCTATATATGGTAGGCTACTAATTATAGTTGCAGTACTATGCACACATAGTAGATTGTTTTTATCAATAGAGTGTCTGGGATTTTTATTTTATAGACTGATTCTTATTTACGCAACAGTTCCTCTATGGCTTTCTGGCAGTGCAAAATACTTCAGAAAGGACTTCAATTTCCTTTATGCTTCCATTATTCGTTTGCCCTTTGCCCTGCGCTGAAAATATTCAGTCATATACATGGAAATCAGGCTCTAGAATTTCAAGAAGAAACTTGTTGAAGCCCTTACTGAGGCAGTTTTCAGAGAATTACTGGGGCACAGTGTTCTCTGCTGGCCAAACATACCCTGCACCTATGGTGACTGCCCAACCTTGATTATAATGGCGTCTCTTTCTGCACTAATGATCTACGTGAGTATGGCTTGAGAGCATTATTTTCTACAAAACAGGGATAATTTTCATTTTTCCAAGCTTATACTTACGCCTCCCATTGCGTGAAATAATAAGCAGAGATTCTGATAGTTTGTGATAATTGGAGATCTGATGAAGTTCTTATAAAATGATTGGGTCTATCTGGCAGTAGTGTCCTAGCAAACTGGAGCAATTCTGTTCTGAAACTACAACCATATAATAACTTGTCAGCCTTCTAAAACCTGTACTCTTCCATTTCAAA
This sequence comes from Coturnix japonica, assembly GCF_054131305.1. Taxonomy (NCBI): domain Eukaryota; kingdom Metazoa; phylum Chordata; class Aves; order Galliformes; family Phasianidae; genus Coturnix; species Coturnix japonica. The sequence continues at coordinate 112,778,051 of NC_140663.1, forward strand.
ACAGCTTTTCCATTGCGAGCATATGATGCCTGTAAAAGAGCTGGTGGAATGAGGATTAGGAAAAAACCTACTGTGTTGGGCATAGTAGTTAGGCTATAAATTGTGTTAGACTTACACTGTTAGTTGTTTCAATCCCCTGCATTATTTCTATTTTTCCAGTTCTCCACCTTTCATCTTTTCCTTTGTCTTGCTCCCAAACAGGAGCAGTTTTTTTGTTGGCCGCAAACACTCGGAGTTTTCTCACTCTTTCGCCAGCAAGCCGATAACTGAAAATCAAGCAGTAGGTGCTCTTTGGTTTGAGGTCAGTCAGGAGAAGTTTTAGGCGGCCCAAATCCTTCTTGTGACCCACGAAGGCTGGAACAGCCATGTAGTACCCATCACCTTGTAACAAAAAATGGAAAACGCAGCTTTAATGGACACGTGCTACTTACTTATTAGCACATTGAAAGCAGTTTTACTAAGAAAATAAGTAGAAGCTCTGTTACTTGAATAATTTCAAATCAGGCTGGAGAAAAACAGCAGGGAGTGTAATTTTCAAGGAATAAGCTTTCGCTATTGGAAGTCAGATCACTTTAGAAAGGAGATGAGTTCATATTTCACTGGCAATTACAGTCATTCTTCCTTGCATTGCAATTTTCTGTATATTTCAAAAGCAAAGTCATCTCAATTTTTCAAATGCAATAGCTTGAAACATGGTGCTGTGCCTCGCTGGTCAGACCATTTCCAGCACTTGAGCCAGCTCAAAACTCTGTGCACTCCCCTCTGCAGTGATGACAAACTCATAAGGGAACCAACAGTTTATTCCTTAAATCCTGGAGGAACAACAAAATGAGAGATGACACACAAAGAGATAAAGGGATAAAAGAACTGGGTCCATAAATGGACATAATCACCAGAGCTTTAGTTGTGAAAATGGAACAAGGACTGAGTAAGGGCTTCCTGAAAGCTGCAGGAAAGAGAAAGGTACTGGGGAAAAGGAAATATAAGGAGCAGGAGAGGAAGGATTAGCAAAGAAAGACTGAGATGGAAAGACTGTGAAAGAATGGGAAGAGAATGTCTATGTTGCAACTGGAACAAGTGATCTACATTATCCACTGGTTCTACTGTAACATCTTCTGCAATCTTTCCTGTGCCACAAAGGAAGACCACAGAATCACAGAAGGGTTTGGGTTGGAAAAGACCATCTAAGATCATCTAGTTCTAACCTCCATACCATGGGAAAGACACCTTTTACTAGATCAGCTGTGGGTGGGGCATCCACAGCTTCTCTGGGCAGCCTGTGTGTGCTTCACCACCTCATCATGAAAAATTTCTTCCTTGTATCCAATCTAAATCTTTTAGTTTAAATTCATTGTGTCTTGTCCTATCTCTATACTCCCTGATAAGAAGCCCTCCTCATCTTTCTTTCAGTCCCCCTTCTAAGTACTGAAAGGCTCCCCAGAGCCTTCTCTTCTCCAGGCTAAACAACTCATTACAGGTTTCCATTCTGACACTGAAGTGCTGACTGTAAGTCTTCAGACACAGGCATCCAGCCAATTCTTTGCCCATTTAGCAGTCAATCAAACTTACATTCCTCCAATTTACTGATAGGAACATTGTCAGGGACTGCATCAAAGGCCAAGCAGGAGTCCAGGTAGATGACATCAGTGCTCTTTTGTAGAAGGCCAGGCACAGTTATCATAGTGCTATGTCTAAGCCATGTGAGTGACAACATTCCTACATCCATCTAAATGGTAGATGTGGTTAAATATCCTACCGGCCTTGGAGAGACACAATGCGTAACTAATAAGGTTTCAATTGTTTTGCAACTTGCAAATCTTAACAGTTCTATTCAAATCTTTCTTATCTTTTGATTCATTTGAGCTGAAATATGTTGCTAAGTAGCAATTGCCACTGGAAAAGCAACTTCCACTCCCAGCCTTCTCTGCTGCCTTAATTAATTCTTGATTCTATTTTCTACTCTACCTTACCCACTTTTTTTTTTTGGAGAGGATAGGACATCAAATCACAGCTGAGATAGAGGATAGATATTTAAATAAATACCTCTGTCTCGATCAGCAGGATTCCAGTCAAAGTCATCATTAGTATCTTGTTTCCAGTCGCAGACTCCTCGACTGAAACTGCAGTCAACTAGAAAAAAATTGGCAATAGAGACACACAGATAAGAGAAGCGTTGCATCTTAAGTATTGATACAAGTAATTTGCCCTTTATTCACCTAGTTGTAAGTCTATGTATTCTAAAATTGCCCACAGTTTCAATTCAGGCAGCATTGACCTAGATTAATTTGCAAAAGAAGCAAAACATTGGAGTTTATGTAGCAATTCTTTCCTTAACTCACAGCAAAACCTATTGTGTCCTTTTACTGCCAGTCTCCCACGTGCACATGATTTTATATGCTATGACTTCTGTATACTGCATTCCTGCTGATTTCCAGGTGTAGTTTGAGATGTCAGTTTTTAATCTGAACACCGTAAGTGGTTTGGGGTCTGCAAATTTTCAAGCTCTACACTTTTCCAAATGTGCAACTACACTGCTGTTGTTGCATCAGCTGAAATGCTCAAGCTTTAGTTCTTGCCATTAAAATGAGAAGCTGGCTTCCCATGAGAGGAATCCATTGCTTCACACTGAATACTCATACTATATGGAGCTGGGAGCAACCCAAATATATTGACCTTTAGAGCACACTGCAAAAAAAAAGTGTATCATCCAGAGCATATGACAGCCTTTGTGACTGTAAATGAAAATACAATTATATAACTATACTAGCAATGCTAGCATGCAAGATCAGATCAATATGTCAGCTATCTGAATTTCCTTAGAAAGGGGAATTCCTTCTGGTTCTTTGCAAGGACTTTATCACGGGACAGAGAAGTGTGGCACACAGCAATTAAAGAGCATTATTATATAAATCCAAGTCTTGTTTTCAAACCTACTACTCTCTGAATTGGAGAAGAAGAGTTTGTGTTTTTTTTTAAGACTGGGAGGCATTTCTCCATTGCTTTTGATTGAAACCCACCTTGTCCTAAAATGGATCTCAGATACAGTGAATCCCAACATTTCGGTCCCTGCCCACTTAGCTGTTAACTCCACAGAAGAATGCTGCTGTTCTTTAAGCTCATTAGCTCAATGAACCCTCTTATTTTTCCCTCTTGGATTTTGCTTTTTTCCTTGGCTCTTGTAATTCTCAAAAGCCATTTTTTTTTAGTTTCTTGCTATCTTTGCCTATCTAATAAAGGCTGTACAACTTAAAATCAAGTTATTGCATCACAGAACTGTTTCCCATCAGGAGAGAGAGTGAAAGTGCCCTCTGATCTGCTCACGCACTCTGCTCTGGCCTGATGTACACTGCAGTCTGTCATAGTTACCAGAAGGCAGTGCAGTTTTCTGTTTGGAAATGTATGGAGTGATTTCCTAGGTCATGGCCAAAGTTTAATTTGTATGCATAAATTGACTGGTTTTGAGCCTCGTATGCTGCCAGCTGATTTTACAACAGTTTTCAATGTGAAAAAAAACAAAGAATCACCTTACTCTGATATCCACAGGACTTACTGATGAATTGGGAGCTATTGTGAATTTATAGACAGGCTATTAAAGATCCAGGATAAATATTTACTCAGTCACGTTCAAGGGAAACTGAAACCAGGACAAGATCCAATAACAAATGGCTGAAGGGCATTGAGATATGGTTGTGTGCTATGCAATATTTCTCGAAAACAGTTTAATTTTATAGATGACCAAAATGAGTTCATGTTTTTTATGAAAAAAGTAAATGAAATGCATTTGCAAATTAAATTTCCATGTGGGGGAGCTTTCCTTACACACCTTAGCAAGAGCTAACATGTTTTGAAAAGAACACAAAACCAGGTTTTCACATTGGAATTGGTGAAATTATTTGGCTATATACCATCTCTAAATGCTCAGAAACCTTTTGTTGTATGTTAAAGACCTTTAACTGGTTCAGCTAAGGCAGATACAGGTTCTTAATAAAACATGCAATATGCGATAAAATAAACACTACAGAATAAAAAGAATCTACCTTCATGCTCTTGTCTTGTCACCGAAACTCTTCTTTGTGCCAGGAGAGGGCCAAAGGCAGCTGCTTCTTTACCCTGGGGAACTGGTGAAAACAACTTGTCAAATCATAACAGGAACAGAAAGCAGAGCTTTATTCCTCCATACCCATTGCAGTCATTCGTTTAAGTAATCCAATGTATGTGTTCTTCACTTCTCCATCAAACTTACTTTCCTAACCCTGGTTAACTAACTCCAAATAGTAAAACTTTGTTCAAATTGCTAATTCCCTCAGCACTGTGCCTTCTAAGATGCAGGCAATTCAGCTGCAAGGTTTACAAAGTCAAAGAGCTTTGCATATGCTCTTTCTTCAGCATGACGACCTGTTTTTTTGCTTACAAAATTTCAGCTACTGGTTGAAGTATTCGGACTGAAAGAGATGGTGAAGACAATGATGTGAATGCTTGGCAGCAAACAGGAAGCTCAAAACATGGGTAATGTGTGAGGCTTTGTAAAAGCCATAAATTTCAGGAATCAAAGGCCCACACTATGCTATCTGCGCTGCTGTAATGGGAGCTCTGGGAGATCATTCTTCTGAAGCTGTACTTTCTCCTGAGGCATTTGCAGGCCTCATCAGCTCAGCTGGGCACATGTAGGCTTCATCGACCAGTCTTCCTGTTGGGAAGGAAAGGCATGGCAATTGCTCTGCTCTTCCTCACCCTCCTTGCCACAGTTGGTGAGCACAGCCACACATTTCAATCATCAGGCTTGGTAGAAACTCCATAGAAAGCTCTTTTGTAAAAACTAGTTGACTTGTCCTGTGCCAAACTGGAAGAGTCAGTACGGCAGTGATAAACGTCAGGTGCATTCTCTACAGTATTGGCCTAGAGGAAGTATTTATGCAAGAAGTGCTATTTTTTAGCAGCAGCCTGACAGAGGAAGGCAAAACCTCTTAGGTTTGATGAGCTACAAAGCTTGCAAACTCTTATTTTCCATGGACTGTCAGCCAGGAGCCTAAGTACTTTTGAAGTTCAGTCGTTAATCTTCTTTTGTATTACTCTAAGTGGTAACTAGAGAAGTACACACTAAAAAAAGCCAATGGTTTCAAATTCTTTGTGTGGTGTCCGCGTAAATAACTAATCACAAACAAGGTGTTGGCAAGACACGCTTTCACTGGCAGAGGACTCTATCCTTTGCAAAAGCATATGCAGATGATACCTTCAATATATACATATATCCCTATGAAAAAGGAAGAGATAAGATGTCCTGTTTTAGAGGAGAGACGGTAGATCCTTTGGATTACCGCTTACAAAAAGTGCTTATGAAAGCCCAGCATAAGGAAGTTCACTTTTCAGACACACCACGTGGGCAGCAGCTCCTCAGCAGCGCCAGGTGGTAGGAGCTACGGAAATCAAAATTACATTTCCCTACTTGGTATTAGTCATGCCTTTAGGATGTTGCAGATGCCAAGTATTTTAAAAGTCATGAACTTCATATGTATGCCTGTTGTTGTTTTTATTTTTCCAGACAAGAGTTCAGAATCCAGTTTGTTTCACGAGTTCCACTTACCTACAAATTCTCATCAAAATACTCCAGCGTGCTTGAAGTTGTAAGCACATGCTCAGTATTAAGAACATGTTTACAACCCACTGCAAACCAGAGCCTCCAAGTACCATAAAGAATATACCATTTCTTAATTTTTCACGTCTTTCAAAACTGTCAAAAAATTGCTCATTATGAACACCAGAGAAAACACACAGCAATGAAGAGGCCCTAGAGGCTGTTCTACAGGGGCCAAATGAGCCAAGAAAGGAGACTCCTGAGATCTTACAAGCTTTCTGATGAACTGCCAGGAGCTTGTTCCCTCTTGTTGCCCTTGCAGCCTTCTCCTCACCCAGAACACTGCTTACATCACCTGGATAATATTCTTACTTAAGGCAAAGATTAATAGATCTTTCTCCAAATTAATCTATGTCTTCATATACACATTTAGGAACAGGCAAATACAGTTTAGTTGTTAAGTTTAGCATCATGCCATAAACTTGGCCTCATATTTTATGAAAGAGGCTCAGGCTATGAAAATCCTTGCCAAAATGAAGAAAGCTATTAAAATGTGAAAAGATCTTGAAATGTGGAGAAATTTAATAGAAGATAGCAGCTGCCAGGAAGATTTATTTACAGAGTTACTGAATTACACTTGAGAGATACAAATGCAGGTGTAACTATGCTGCAGATGCTTCCAGTGAATGACTATCACATACATAAAAAGGTCAAATTTTGTATCCAAATCTATTTTTTGCTTTCAGTGTCAGACATTACAGCCAGGTTCTCCACTTACTGGAAGATACCACTTATGAGAAACTCTATGCTTCAGCTTACAGAAAGGCTGCCAAGAATCCTTACTTCTTGGAAGGTGCCTACATTTGACATTGAGCCATCACTGGACATAACCAGAATACAAAGTCCGTTCCCTCCTAAGTATTAGGCAGGAGTCAGGCTTGCTTTTTTCATCTCTTCCGCTATTCAGAGGTACTTGCAGAAATACAGAACTTCCTCAAAAGTCTTAATCTCTTGATCCTTAAGAATACAGTCTCCAAGAAAAGCTCACATAAGGGCCACTTCTGGTGCAGCAGAGTCAACCCCTTATTTCTGCAGTACTGGCATCCACACACCTGCATATATGTAGCACTATCTATTATATTATCTGCCATTATATATATAATTCCTTGCTTCAGGGTGCTTAAGGGCTGGCGCCATCAGTATACTCTTATGAGGTTTGATGCGTTGATCTTACAGGCAGAAATTAGTGGCAAGAAGAACTAATACCCTAGTCTTCAGAGGTACCTATATAACCAAATACAACCAATTTACCAGTTCACCAACTTGGACTACACGGCTTCTTGTTTGGAGCTGGCTTGCACTCGGATTGCTTGGAGTGAGCACAGGTCCACCTGCAAAGTATCATTTATATAGATTCTCAAGTCAGTCTAGAAGTAAAATAAGGGATAAAGAAATCACAAAAGCAACAGAAAGTCTGCAGGAGCACATCTGGAAAAGATACTACACGAAAGTACCCAAAGTTAAAACAAAAAACCCACAAACCCAGTGAGTAGAATAGATCTGTGGAGTACTATTTTACAGGCATGCTTCAGAAAAAGAACACCATTGCAGATAGATTTTCCTTTATGTGCACTTGGTTTCACCTTTCTACTTTGCCAGCTACTGCATTTAAAATTACATACGCTGTATTTTATACTCCTGGAAATAACGTTTTGACTGAAAAAATACAGCTTGGATTATAGCTTGAAAGTTATTTTCTAGTTGTCTGCACTAATGCATGTGCTATCTTTAAAGCTTTAATTTCTTCTTGTATTCTTGGTAGTGGGTCTGTATTTCTTATAAATCACCAGCAGCATCAGAATGAGCTCTTCCTGAGACAACAATACCTGAAGAACATCTGCAGCAGAATACAGGTACCCACGTGTTTTAAGGAGTTAACTGTGGGGACTGAGGTGTATTTTTGTTTCTTGTTATGACTGTTATAATTTTTCTATCCCCTGGGAAACGCCTATGCTTGTTTTTGCCTAAGTAGCCTAATTAGTCTACATGTAGAAATAACACCGTATCTGGGAGAAGCAACTCACAGTCAATGATTCTCACACATACAATCCCACAGTGTCTAAACCTGTGGCATATCTAACACTGCTTTCTGACGGTAAGAGCTCAATGAAAACTGTAAGCAAACAAACAGAAACTCTAAAAAACAACCAACAAACCACTTCCACCCCCAAAACTAGAGTGGGCACTGTAAAAGAAATCCATCAGAATAGAAGAGAGAGTAAAATGCAGAGTGTTTTCTTGTATATACCATAGATCACCTTCAGACTGAAAGGAATATGCTACGTTTCTGCTATCCATCCTCCTCTGAAAGAACTACATCTGCCAGATGCCCAACATCTTTGGAGCTTTTTATCTATAGCTGTGGACTGAGCTGCAGCTTGAGCATTAGTTGATCACACAGTGATCTAATTATCAGAAAAGAATGATATTAAAAGCAAACATTTTGATTAACGGAGAGTTTTCTTGCTCAGAATTAAGAGTCTAGAATGCATAAAGCAGTCTACTTATATTATTGCTGAATATATAAGGAAGCCAAAACTTTATTACCATTCTTGGTGCTATCAAAGGAAGGAGCTTGGACGTTAACACGGCCGGCTAGATTATATTTTTGTGCTTTACAAATATTAATGTATTAACTTTGATGTCACTCTTAGTGAGTCCAGTAGTTGTTTTGTTCAAACACCATGGTGTGCATATCCAGAATATGAAATCTGGACTTGACATTTCAATGCCCATTGCATTTCATATCACTGCATAAAAGCAGTTCCTACTGAGTTAACAGCTGTAGTTGAGGGTGTTTATCACTTCTGGAAATCAGACCTTAGGATCCCATATCACACAGAAAATAAGGAAAGGAATAAACACAACTCAGAACCTGAAACAACAATTTTTCCCTCATACCCTGCAGTTCCTGCCTCATTTTCTGTGCATCCGCAACTTTTGTAATCAATAACACACAGCTCTGTATACTGAACCACCCCCTGCATTGCAGGACAGATCCTTCCTTCACACTGAACAAGGCAAAGGCCCCATGGAAAATACTCATTAAAATCCATTAAAGAATGTATCGCAAGGCATAAGAAGATAAGGAGGAAAAGTAAGCTAACAGTAACAACTAACAGTACTTTTGACATTTCTTCAATGTTGAGGGCTTTATTTTTTGCTATCTTAAACTATTGCATTTTTAAAAGACTGGGATGAATATTTCTCATAAACAACCTATTTTATGTGGCCTATTTTAATAATTTAAATCTTCATGTATTAATTCCATTTTTTCCCTACGGCAGTTCTCTGTGGCTGCCCATATATTTCAGATGTAGTAAAGGTACTGTGATAAAATAGTGCATACATTTAAAAATAATAATTAGAATCTCTGAAAAAACATGACCTATCAGTTTTTCCTAATTGGCTCCTTTTCCTGGAAGACAAACAATACTGATATTAATAATAGAAAAGGCAGATGCAGAACAAGTACTTCAGGGGATTACACAGAGGAACTTAATGTGGTAGTAAGGGAATTGTTGCTGAATAGATAGCAGCAGAAGAGGAAGAAAAAACGATGAGTAAAATTACCAGCTGTAAATTTGAGATAATCTCATACTCCAGAGACCATTCAATAACATTAACAATGAAAGTCATTTTAAAGCCAAATGTTCAACCAGTTAAGTGGATGGATCGACTACACTTTAGTACAATAGTGAGGATCAAGTGTAGCTCAAGGAAATTTAAAAGGGAAGGAAACAGTTAATAAGCACAAACCAACTTGGAAGAAAAATGGAAATGGAAAAACATGTTAAGTCATGCACATAATGGGGATCAAAACAGAAAGCCATAAATAAAATAAAGTCCATATACTTAATGAAACTACTCCTGGGACACAGTAGTGTCCCTCTATGAAGAAGCACATCAATCTTCTTCCACAGCTCCCCAGCAGAATAACATCTCACTGGCATGTTCAGCAAACAAATCCCTTATATTACTAACGTTAAATTCCAGTCAAATATGACAAAAACAAAGAGAGCAGAGGAAAAAAAAAAACAAAAAAAAAACAGAGAAATCACAATGCTTATAGTATTTTCGAGCAATAACAGCAACAGCCATTGCTGTCAATTGTAAAGGCTATTTCATAGTTGTTTCAAATATCCTGACTTGGTTGAAAAAGTCCTTGAGAAGGAACCTCATCAAACATCACTGAGCACTGGAACAGGCTGCCCAGGGAGGTGGTGGAGTCTCCTTCTCTGGAGATATTCAAGACCCGCCTGGACGCCTACCTGTGTGACGTGGTGTAGGGAACCTGCTTTGGCAGGGGGGTTGGACTCGATGATCTCTAGAGGTCCCTTCCAACCCCTACAATTCAGTGATTCTGTGATCATCACAGAACTCTCTTGTGTATTATTTTGACTTTAATTACGCTGTGGACAACGGATTTTCCTGATATGTCTTCAGTCACATTGGCAACTTGGAAATGAATCCGTTCCACACAGTGTGGCAGCGAGTATTCAAAAAATACTTAGAAAAAAATACCAAACCATACTCAGGTTCTCAAAGTCTGGTAATTTTTTCAGGACTTTCCAAGTATGTAATGTCTGAGTTGCTTCCCTCAGCCCACCAATCCATCTATCACAGAAAGGCAGAAAGAGATACGAGGGCTGACTTGATGATATTTTCATCAGGTTGCTTTGCCTGAGGAAGTGAAATAGCCCACATTCCTTTATGGCACCGAGTACTGAATAAAAGTATCAGTAACTTACAACAATATTATTTATTCGTATTGAGTTAATTTAGTTAAGATCCAGGCTTTATTGCTTCTTTTGAGACAATGGAGGTAAGACATCTAATTCTTTTGTCTGAACCTCTCACATGCATTTGGCAGTACCAGTATGATGAGGCTGGTCCAAGAGTAGATTGCTACCCAGTGAAAAATTCAGCTCCAACTTGACTTCATCTTCTGCCCCTACTACCTTTTTTGGGGACATTATTTATGAAGGGATCTTCAGAAGCTGGATAGAAAGCTGCATAAGCTTGCCAAGAGTGGAAGGATGGGTAAGGAGGTAGGGTTTATGTGGTGTGGCTGGCCAGAGCAAGAGTGGTGCCCTGGATATAGGATCATCAGATTTGGAGTCATGGCACCATCAGCCAGAAACCTTTCATAAGACATCAAGACTGAGTACAGCCTGGAGGTTAGAATGCAGATCTCATCACACTAGATAGCACTGTTTTTGGTACTACACTGCAATGCAATGTTGAAAGAACAGAAAAAAATCATAGAATTATAATTGCTGAACTGCTAATCAGGAGATTGCCTGAGGCCTATCTATCAAATTATAAGTATTTTTGAGGATACATATTTCACCTGTATTCCTGCACCGAATTTCGGCCAGCTTCGTGCTAATAAAATACTCTTCTTATATCATAAGAAGAATATCATACAAAATAGCAATTAAAAGGAAACATGAAATCCAACTGAGAAAATATTTCAGTCTTCCTGATAAGTGGCTAATGTCAGATATTAAGAGAGATACATAGGATGCATGCTCAAATACCATCAAATAGTGAGAGTGCCCATTCAGATAACCTCTCTCATCTAAACAAAAGAGATAAAAACCCTCTGTGATTCACAACATTATTTTTCTGATGGAATGACACAAAAAAAAATAGTGACACCTATTGTATGTTTTGTATCATTCAAAACACAAAGACACCGAAGTGTATGTTTTTCCTATGAACAATACACACTATTTGAGTGATGAATATGTCTATCACAAATCAAAGCTAGTTCTTGTTTTAAGCATAACGAAACAGCAAAATATCCTGTTTTGTTGGAGCTTCTGTGAAGAAAATGGGGAAAAAGCTATATGTAAGCTGCCGTGAAAGAACAGGTGGCAGAATAGAATGCCTGCCAGGATGACACACTCTCTTCTGTAAACATTGACTGCAGACAGTTTCCTCTAAAAGGCAGATTCACTAGCTCTAATCCCACAGTAGGTATACTAGATTGATATTCAGTTCCTACAAGTAAACTAGGATAGAACAGCTATAATGTCTGGTGACTGTTTTGTTCATGTTTATATATATACTTAAACTGAAACTAGCATAAACATTGAGAAACTTACAGAAGACATCTCCTCTAAGGCTTTGCTCATGGTCAATCTGATTCTCATAATCTTCCTTCTCTTCCTCACTTGTCTCATCAACTTCCTCTTCTATGGTAACTTCAGTTTTTTTCTCTCCCACAGTGTAACTCCCACCAAGATCAAAACCGCCTTCGTAGTCCAATGACTGCAAGTGGGTCTTAGAAGCTGGTGTCATGGCTGCTTCTGGGATCACATTCTTGATTGCTTTATGCTTTGTCACACTGCTTTTATGTGCAAGAAGTTTCTTAATTGTGTCCTTAGCTGTTCCGGGGATTCTTGGAATTTCCTTCACTGATTTTTCAGGGACAGCTAGAAACCAGAAGAAAATAGAAAATATTCACCTAATGAATCATTCAGCAAACATGTTTATAAATGCCCTTGATAATACCCAGAGACTCATACACCTAAATTCTCTACCATGAGACATAAGTTCACCTCTGTACTGTACTATGTATGCTTTTACCTCTGCTGTACAGACAGCTTTCTGGTTTAGAACTGTAGAAGGACAAAATGGTATGGGTTGTAAAAAAGCTTTGAAGACCATTTAATTCTAGCTCCTTTGATCCATTAGACTGGGTTACTCAACTTGGCCTTGAGTGCCTCCAGGAATGGGGCATCCGCAGCTTCCCTGGGCAGCTGTGCCATCACCTCACCACTCTCCTAGTAGAGAATTTACTGTGAGTTATAGTGAAAACACAAAATCGTCCCCCTCTTACAACCTCAACTGGCCTCATGTGTAACATAGGCCACACAGCTGCTTATATTCAACATTTATATACAAGAGATCGGAGGGAAAAAATAACTTCCATCATTTTGTGGACTACTAAAAATTGTCCACAATGTGATTCCCTACAAAACAAATGTTAACCTACTAACAGTGAGAATTTTCCTTAGACATCTTTTGTGAACTCTGCCCTAACATCCCTTTTACTGCAGGCTGAAAAACACTGAAATAAAGCATATTTTGAGGTGAGATATATCAAGCTGATACATCACATCTCATTTAGTTCTAAAGGATAAAACACTAAAACTTCAGAGAGGTACCCAAGAATTCCAAACTATTATCTTGAAATTGCAAGTTGGACTAGAACGTAAATACACAATTTCCTAAGATTTTTACTATTTTATGATTCCTTTTGACTGACAAATACTAAAACGATATCTAGCCTTGTGGTAGCTTGCAACTTCTGATCCTGCTCAGAAACACATAGGTCAGAACTGAAAAACTTAGAGTGGAGTAAAAGTCAACCAAGATTGTTCAAATCTGTAAAATAAAAGACATAAATCTGAATGTGTGGGTTTTCCCCATTTTTTGGTCCATAATTGAGCATAATGAAGTCAAATATCGCCTACAACCAGACAGAAAACTTCAAAACACTTAGCGATAAGAGGACATTTTTCTATTTACTTAGCAGCCACGATTTTCACATTATGCTTTTCTTCTTAATATACTGTGTCTTAAGACAAAAGCCTTTTGTTTCTTTTCAAATTCAATTATTCTCTCCACAATCATCAAACTATGTTGGGATGCTTGAATGAGGGACTATTTTTAATAGAACCCCATTTGAAGATACAATTCCATTGATGCAGGAAGCCAGAATTGATTTTCCAGCAGCAATGAAACCCAGAAGCAGTGCAAAGGGCTCCTTTTGGGTGGTCCCGTGTGGAGCCAGGAGATTAACTCAGTGATTGTCATGGGTCTCTTCCAGCTTGGGATAGTCTATGATTCACTGTTACTTTTTACTGTATGTTTCTTTTCACATAAGTAAAGAGAAAAGAAGAAAACCACCACTTAATGAAACAAAGCTGTAGTCTAGTAGGAAAAGAGGAAAAATCCCAGAACTGATATGAATTCCTGGATAATATAACCCTAATCAAATTGAATTGGTCAGATTTTATTTAAAGCAATTGGTAGCTACATTTTCTACTTAGTATCCCAGTACAATCAGACTCTTGGTTAATTCACTGGATCATCTGGATTTTCTGAGATTCTCTGAGATTGCATTTGGAGGCATAAAATAAATAACTATCAATAAAACATGAAATAAATAAAAACTGAACATTTTGTTTTTATTGTCCTTCGAATAAAACTCGTAGTCTTGCTTGCTAGACAGTTGCAAGTTAACTCTACCAATACTCTGCTAAGAGAGGCTTTGGAGGTTCTCAAGGTTATATGCAATTTAACTGCTGTGGTTTTCTGAGCCTAACCTCAGAATGCAGCAATAAAAATTATCAGGAAGAATTCATTCCAAACTAATTTCCTCTTGACAATCAGTAACAAGAAACTGCCGGCTGTTGATAAACAGGCTATGGAAATTTTCACACCAGGCTGACTGCTTGGCAAGCTGAACATCTGCTTTCAGTTCCTACTTTGAACTCTTCCCAGTGAAACGAAGAATTCTTACAGCTTAACATAATAATCTCTGTGATGTCAGAAAAGCAATCTTCTTGTATGTGCAAAACTAAGCAGTGTAGAAAATCAACTGACAGGTGTGACAAAATATAGGGATGAAAGTGTATAATCCCCACATGCTTGCAGTCTTGTTTGGTGGAAATGAGAAAATCTTCATGTTTGTATTTTATATCCTGGACAACGAGGGACCAGACACCAAGCATAGTTCAGGATATATTATGAGTATCCTCCTAATCTGTATTCAGCTAAAGAACAGGCTGAGGTGTGGATTTAAGGCTTTTTATGTCTACCCATAAATTGCAGTAAGAACAAAACAGTCTAAGGATAGGATACCTAAAACTCAGTCTGTCCCGCAGAAACCACAGCCCATGTACTTGCATGAATACAAGTGTTGCTGAGATACCACAGCTGAGGCAGAAATATCTCAGGATCCTTTGTGCCACTGCATTTACATAAATAGACAGGTATTTCTCACACACATTTGTGCATTTATGCATCTCTGTGACTACACAGAGACTTTTAGAAACTGAAAAGAAATGTGATGCATTTCATCCCAGCTCCTCTTTATGTACCTTCTGATAGGAAGCAAGCAGATCGAGACCTCCTGTCTATAGATACAGACTGTATGAAAAATATCTCAGCTTCCAAAGGTGTTTTATTCCTTTGAATCAGTAGGAATTACAGCAAGAAGTGGAAAAACAAAGGCAAATGGTGGCTGAGGACTAGAAATAAATCTTCTAACATATATTGCTGTGTAGGACTATAAGACCATAGACAGATAGTATAAGATGTCTAATGACTAAGTCGTGAAAGCTGAGTTGGAAAAAATATAGAGAACAGATGCCAACCTCCTGTCTCTATGCTGTACTGTGTGAAAGGAAATGCTCTGGGGATGGTACAGGAGAAGGTCAGGCAGTAATCTGTTTTCCTCACACGTGCCTTGTGACTGCAGCTGATGCTGAGCATGGCTCTGAGTGCAGGAGGGCTGCAACAGGAGATGGCTTACACTGCCCCCACAGACACTGCACTGCTTTCACCTTGCACCTAGCAACAGATTTGAAAACCTAGTAAGTGATAAGCCTGGAGACTGCCCTACAAGTAGCTGCCTCTGTAGCTTCTGTATACAAAAGTGGGAGAGGGGATGAGTGATACAGACAACCATTTAGAGCATCTGGAAGTACTGCGGATGTGATTACAGATTAAATCAACAGCTTCAGAATTTACTCTAAAAAGTTCTAGAGCTCATAGTGAAGGATATATCTTTCAGAGAAACCTAAGACATTCTTAATATATATAGTTTAATCAGAGATTCTAGACTATTATGGTCTTCTAAGCATCATAATCTTAAGTATTACATGTCAAGGGATTACAGCAGCATTTGAATCCATATTTAATTGAATCATAAGGGCCTGACAAGTGAAATTACTAGAATGGCTTTTCAGACTTTGAAATTGCATGATTCTAACCCAAACTTTTCTCAGAACTGGCAAGTTAACAGGAAAACAGAATCATATATAGATTTTATAGTTTATCCTGAGGGCAAAACTGGAACCTGAGTAATATGAAAGGGACAAAGAGAGTCATCACGGCTTTGTACCGCCATTTAGATATCCAGCAAAGAAAAGCATAACAAAGAATAGAAACCTCTGTCTGCAGCAGAGCATTAAAAGGAGTGCCATTGTTAACGCTTTAAGAGCAATGCCTGAAGGGTGAAGGCTTTAAGCTAGTTCTGCATTTTCCTGTTATTTTGCAGCTTCCTATAAGAAAAGAGAATTAAAAATAGGTTCATGTTTCCCAAGGAATCTTAATTGCTTATGGAACCTTCTGGGACCCTATTCTTAAATAAAAGCTGGAATACACATTGAAGCATATGGTGAGGGAAATGTGGTTTTTCAATTCACAATAGGAAATCAGGAAGCATATGAACCTGAGAAAAGCAACAGATTGCAGCAAGATAGAGGCCAAATGTGGAAACGGCTAGGATCCTTTTAGGGAGCATTGGAAAGCCTGCACTTCTATAAATTCTCAAATGAAATGTCTGCAAGAGACAGTTCAGAAATAGCGTCCAACATTTCACATCTATCTGAACACTGAATGGATAAAAGGATGCCTGAACAACCTCCGGTCATATTCAGGCTAGCAGCACTGATTGCAGCCTGATGTCTCAGCAGCTTTCTGCTGAGTTAGCATGTTGATATATAAGCTGCATAAATTCCCCTGCCTTCTGTACAAAGATGAATCTGACATCATCTCACTTATTACGTTGTCTGGTAGCAGGAGGAGATACGGTCATAGAAGTTTCATTATAAAAAGTGTGCTTAGTTCCTCTCATTTCATAGTCTGAAAACTAAGCTATATATTAAAATGTTTTTCATTTGTTATAAAATGTTAATGCTGCTGCCATGGTAACCAGTTCCTTATGTACTTCAGACAATTGCCATGAAAAACTAATGGTTCCTTGTAGAAATGGGACTATGAACCCATGGGAATAATTATACACAGAACTGAGGGCATATTTGAGAAGCCCTTCTTTTATGTGCAGCAGAACCCCAGGCACATCTGCTGGGAGCTGGAATTGGCTGCAGAAGCTGTAGTCACAGTCACAGCCTCGATCCCCCACATTCTGAGGACAGTGTTCTCAGTCTGTCAAACCCAGCAGCAAAACCTCCTCTGACTTCAGTGAAGACAAAGATTTTCCACAATGGTCTTATAACATGGAGAAAAATTCTCATTTCAGTGTAGATTGCTGTATCTAATTGGTGTTTTTGTCACATTTGCCCAAATAAAACTCATCTTGTCCCCCTCTGTTTCACTGCTCACTTCTTTTTTTGACAACTCTAGTATAAATGAACCATTGAAACATCGAAAATCAACTGCTCCCTCAAAGAAAGGCAGTGTTTGTGTGGGAACTTCCACCTGAGAATCCAGTCTCTTTTTAGCATTGCTGCTTTTCACGTGTATGAAAAGCATACCACTGACTTCTCTCTATTGCTGTATTCTTTGTAGTTGGTCCCTTGCTTTTTGACTTTCTGCCAATGGCTCTGATTTCTCATTGCTGTGTCTTATTCCTCTATCCTTTCCTGTGTTACATTCATTTTCTATTTAGTATGTCCTAAGTTCATGAATGCAATGTCTTTTCCTCTTCTAAACGACAAATGGGATACAGTAATTGGAAATAGGACATGAGGAAGTGTGTTGAGAATGAAGAATGTAATAGAAATGCCAGTGAAAAAAATGGAATACTCCATCTTCAGCATTTATTTTTTTAAATAGGGCCAGACACTAAAAACTGTGTGATAACCTTTCCATAAGCAAAATATTTCCTTTGTTCACATTTAAGCAAGCATTTCTCTTGCATTGTTTCTGCTTGAGGAAATAATAATTAGGAGAAAATGAGATTTTCCTTTGAAATTTTCAGCTTCCCATTAAAAACAAAAAAACAGAATAATGCAAGCCCTTTTGCCCAGAGATATATTTGCTCAACATTTATTGATGATACACTTTGTCTTAACAGAACCACATCAAGATGTGTATTATCAACTTGTCCTGATATTCACCCAGGTCTCAAGCCTCATTGCTTACTTCCTTTGTTGTAGTCAGTTGCAGTGATAAATCACAAGGGAAGAAGTCTGGCAAGCAAACTGGCACGTAACTGGAATTTGAGAGTGGCAAACCTTCCAAACAGCTTTGCCAAGGTCCAAATTAAGCCTTTCAGTAACACCCAGGGTTTTTTTTTTTTGTGTTTAGTTCTTCTAATAAAAAGTCAACTGGAAGTAGAAGCAGAAAATTAACTTAGGAGGTAAACTCTGTGTTCTTTTATTTTTCCAAATATAGATTCAGCTCTACTAAGGCATCTGCTTGCTTTGTGTTTAACATATGTTAACATGCTCCTATTTTACAGTGATAGGTACTAAAATAACTTCAGATAATAATAACAGATAAAACCCTGGGCTTATTACTCACTTTGCTTTTCACTGGGATATCTCAGATCTTAGATAAATTTTGGGTTTTAAAAGTTGTATTTGCATAACTCTAAAGAAAGTGTGGAACATTTAATGACTGTTTCAGGGTTGCACCAAGGCATGACTGCTAAGAGATGTTGTAACAAAACCATGAAGAACAAACAGCTAAAACTTCTACGCCAGCAAGAACGCAATGAGTTCCTGGAGTATACCATAGGAGAAAACGCATACATACACGCACATACTTATGCAGCATATATCTATATATATACACATATGTATATATGCATGTATACAGTTTTGGCAAAGCGCTACCAAATTCTTAATCTATCCAAAAAAAAAAAAAAAAAAACCAGCCCCAAATCTATGCCAAATACATTCTTACAGAAGTATATTAGAAAAAAATAAAGGTAAAATAACTCAGATCTGAGAGCCAAAGGATACAAACACCTTTGGAGTCAGAACCATTGATTTCAAACCAATGCCAATACAGAGAGGGTATATTTAAAATGAAATGCAGAAAGGATTAGGATCGATAAACTCTCATGAGGATAAACTGTATTCCAAATGCTGCAAGTGTCAACATTGATGTAATACTGGAGGCTTATACTACCATTATGATGAGAGCTGGCACATGAATAATACAGAGACTCACAGGACACCAGAGTTCATGGATAATAATAATACATATCTGATCTTGGATTATTTGGGGGAAAAAAAAGGAAAAAGAGATTTATATATTATATAGATTTCATTAAGCAAAGATACTAAGTAAAAAGATTCATTTAAACATAAAAGGCAGCCTTTTCCATCTTTCTTCTTGAAGGGTCAAAAGCAGTTAGAAACAGCCAATGACATCTTTAAAGGAAGTCTTTAATATTCATTAGACAAAGGCGAAATTTTAAGTGAAAATTATTTAGCACGCAAGTCATGGCTTTCTTCCTTTCTCTCACTTCATTTCTAAGTTACCTTGAATCTCTTCTGGAAGGAATTTATCAGCCCTCCAAGAGGCTAGTTGTGAAAATTTAGATCAGTAGTTAATGTTTAAAGCTACTTTCCCCGTTTCTTCGGGGATAACCCTCTTCTCTGTTCTACTTGAGATTTCAAGTGATACTATGGGGATTCATGGGCAAAGTTAATTTGAGCTAATAATACTTGTACTAACTACACAATGAATATACAATTTCATGCAGAGGTTTGCTTTGGTGGTTATTACAGCACTTTTCAGCACGGTCTTTCCTAGAAAACTCCTCGTAACCATACATTGTTGTAGAAAAGGAAGATAGAACCATTCCTGGCATCCAGAGGTACTCACCAGCACAATCAAATCCATTTCCTTGGTAGCCCTGATTACATTTGCATTTGAAGGATCCCTCTGTGTTGAGGCACTCTGCGTGGAGGTTACATCTGTGTGCGGTTGTCACACATTCATTTACATCTAGGGAAAGACAGAAGTGCCTTAGTGAAAACTCTGCTGACACTCAAGCTTCATGACAGCCTGCTTGTAGCTGTACTGTAAGCACTGGAGTTACTAGTGCTAAGATGGTCCAGAGGCCATTGGAGGCAGAAGAATTAACACTAAGAGAAAATGCTTAGTTTCAGCTCCCGTCGTACAGCTATAGGCTTATGCAAAACATCCCAATAGAGGCAAAGTGAATGCTGCTGTCTTTTGAATTAGAACAGGATTCAAACTGTAGGTTGTACACTGTATTCTGTTAACAAAATGCACCTCAAAATGTGTAGTAACAATTAAAATAATTCACCAAGTCTTCCCCACTCATTCACTCTAGAAATGAAATTGAAACTAACAATGAACAGGCCAAGATCTTGACATCATCTCTCTACCTCTAATGTTCAAGGCATACATATGATGCTGCATGAAAAAGGTACAATTCTAGTTTCAGTAGGAAATACTATGTTTAGCTGACAAGAAGAGGTACAAACACAAAGAGTAACTGATTTTGTTCTCCTTTATCACTATTTCGCTACATCACGAACATGTTTCTGACTTCTCCCATATGAGGGAGTCAAGTCATTGCACAAACATTTGCACCATTAGCATTTTACCCACATTGTCTCATTTTTAGCAGCTGATTTGCTCCAGGCATAATAGAGGTCAAGTAAACCAGCACTTTCTTGGAGTTCATCAACTTGTTAGCAAACAACAATCTTTTGTACATCATTTGCAAGGGCTTAAAGGTGACTTCGTACAAGGAGGCAATGTAATTTACAAGTACCAGTGATCTGGTTTTTAATAAAGCCACAGAGAAAACCAAGGCAAAAACTCCAAGAGTCATAAAAACTGTTCTTAGTGACATTACTAAGGTAGAATTTCTAGACTAGGCCAATATACATGAAATAATGACAGGAAAGTTGCATTTATGTGGGAACAAAAAAAATGAAAGTGGAAAAGTAAATTTCATTGCCTAAATCTTACCTACACAGTCAAAATGGCCACTGATGTATTTCAGTTCATAACCAAGCTGGCACTTGCAATAGTAGCTTCCAAATGTGTTGACACACCTACGATTGAAAGAGCAGACAGCTCTGCCAGTGGAGCATTCATCAATATCTAGAGCAGGAACAGGGATGCTGGTCAGATCCAAGAGAAATTAAAATGGTCAAGCAGGAACTAGTTGGGATCTTAGAACCTTTTACACATCTAGTATGCTATACAGCAGGAAGCTGCTCTCTCATTTCAGAGGTGGAGAACAGGTGATAGAAAAGGGTGACCTAACACAAGTTGTATAGGAAGAAGGGGTATGCTATTTCTAAACACTGGATATACCTTTTTGAGTGTTATATCTTCTATCAGTATGTACCAGCATTCCTCCAAATCCATTTGGGCAAACAAGATAAATGCAAATAGACTCAATACAAGAGAATAAAAACAACTGCCTGAATAATTCAGGAACACAACCACTTATCTTCTTGATTCTATTTAATAACATATGTCAACAGCGTTCACCTTCAAGTAGCTCTTAAACAATTCAAACAAAAATTAACTTGCTTGCTGGTAGTCTGAGAGCCTTACTGATTCTACAAAGCTGAATATTTCCAACTACAAATTCATTTCATTTGAAAGAGAGAAATAATGTTCTCATATGGAGTGTTTTCAGTTTAGAAATTAAGCGAAGTATCCATATGGGCTTACTCTATAGTTCCTAAAAATGAAAAAAATAGCCTCATGCTATATGACATTCAGACCTGACTTGATATTACAGCTGTAAATCAAGGAGAATAGTTCATATAGTACCTGCCCTTAGATGTAACACTGCCTCTTGGATGATGCATTAATTTGTTTTTTGAAATGTTAAGCATGATATTGTTTTGGCCATTAGAGCTGAAACTCCTTTCTATATCTGACATGTCAAACTTCTCATTTAAAACATTCTTTAGTATAGAGATACCATTCAACCAGTAAGTGCTGGTAAATAGCATCTGACATGGAGCTGCTTGGACCTCAAGACTACTCTGTTGGTAGCTTTTCTGCAGATCCATCTCCTGGACAGACTCCCTGGATGTATGTTTCAGCTTTATCTCCCATCTTGTCCTCCACCTGTTGACCAGACTCTTTGGACAGACACTGGATCTGATTTATCACTTGACTTTGTCACTTGCCCTGTTATCAGCACTGGTCATACAGTACCAAGTGTTAGGAAGCAATGCTGCCTTATCACTGGAGATCCCTAGGTAAAATGATGTCAAGGCTTCTGTAGAAAAATACAGAAGTTTCTATTATGGGTCACCACAATACATGAAAAAACATCCCAACATGACTCCCAAACCTTATGCATTATGTCAGTGGGACAGCCTCCTGTATTACATGTAGCTGTTTCAGAGAAACAGAGAATCCCTTAATGACTACAGTGTATGTCAAAACATTTAATTATTAACTGTGGATGGAACTAGCCCAAAGAATTATATTGCCAGTATTAGAAGAATT
The DNA here is from genome assembly GCF_054131305.1 of Coturnix japonica. NCBI lineage: Eukaryota > Metazoa > Chordata > Aves > Galliformes > Phasianidae > Coturnix > Coturnix japonica. The sequence goes on from NC_140663.1 coordinate 112,800,138, forward strand.
ATTATTTAAAAAACATGCAAACTTTACCTCACACTGTAAATAACAAGCAGAATTAGTAAAGCTAGTGAGGAGGGCAAATACTCATTACTTCCCAAAAACTCAAGAGTTTGGAGATCCAACAGAAAAGAAGCTGAGAGTGAGCTCTTTAACCATACCAACACACGTCCTTCCATTTGGTCCCAAACGGAGGCCAGCTGATGGACAAAGACACCGTACCTCCTCTTTGACTTCCTCACATCCATACTGGCAATTTGCAGCGACACACGTCCTAGAGCCTGAAAACAAGTTTTAAAATAACAAAAAGAGCAAAAATTTAGGCTGCTAACATATACTTCATCATTAATTTAGATTTGAATGAGTGTAGAAAAATAATTAATTAGAACAACAAAATCCCACTCATCATTAGTCAAGCTGTTTATACATTAACATACTAACAATGAAACTCAAGAGACAGATCTTAAATTTCTCCTTCCCTTCATTTTATTCTTTCCCTGTCTGCTCTTATTCCTCATTTTTTCTCCATTACCTGTTCTGACTTGCTACGATCTTTTAGATACAGACAGAACTGCTCAAACTAGAAAAAAGGCTTTTTACATTTTTCATCACTTCAGCCTTTTATCATACAGTACAGAAGAGAAACATTTTTATTTCTTAACATTTAACGTTCCTAAAATTACTTAAAAATTACTTAGCCTGATGGACTTTGAAAGCACAATTTATTTTGATCCTTTACAGAACAGATACTTGAATCTGAAGAGGCACTAGTCAGTACACAAGTCTTGTTTGTCTGGGATGGGCTAGGGAAATTATTTTGATTAGCTTTTAAACAGAAAAATGTGTTTAGACCTTGACTGAGAGAGTGTTATGAGTGGCTAGAAAAGCAGACCAAATGTACTAAGTACATAAGGAGATTAAGTCTAATATCCTGAAAATACCCTGCATGCATTAGTACTACAATGCCAAGGAGAGAAGTAGCATTTGGAAGCATTTACTAGAATAGTTGGAGATTTATGCCAAGGTATTTTTTTCCACTACTTCACTTTTACTGCATCCAGGGAAACACAAGTTTATATAGGTTCTTTCTAACTAGAAGTCCTGGAGCAGTTGTCAAGTTATCTGAGACAAAAGCAATTGCCAGACCTTGAGTACTGGCTCATCACTTAAGTAGAAAAAGATACTAATTTTATTTCAAGATGCAACTTGTCCATTGGTAGAGGAGCAAGAAGATTCAAAATGTGTGTAACAAAGTGCATAGAAAGGCCACTGATGTGAGCAGGTGCACTTATAGATACAGCCAAATTATATTAATGCAATGCATATTCTGTTGCTGTTAATATTGTTTTTCTTAAGCTGATTTGTTTAGGCTCCGCAAATAAGTGATAAAATTGACTATATTTGAAATGGGGTTCTATTTTAGTATTGATGAAGATGTGCAAAGTAGAAGCAGGGAAGATTAAAAACAATGGACATTTGTTACTATCCATCCTATCTATCCATCCTAAATGACAATAAAGAAAATTACTAAGTATTCTTCTTCAATTGGTCATTCTCTGTTTTCTTCCTCTTTTGTTTGAAGCTTCTATTGTTGGCCAAGTTAAGACAGAATATTAGCTTAGGCAAACTAATGCTATGATTCAGCACTGTACGTCCTGCAGGTTTCAGATGACTTTGTGTTAGGCACTAACCTACCCTCTACATGGAAGCAGTGGTTCCCGGTGGTCAAAACCCAATCTCTTCTGATACGCTCCTACATCTGGTTCCACAGTACTTGGCATGGTCCCCCAGTTAAGCCCGAACACTCAGACTAGGTGGACTTCCTCTTGTTGAGGAGATTAACATCATGGAGAATTTGATTTAAAAGAAGCAACATTTACTCAAAACATCTGCCTGAATAAAATGATAACTAGGTAAATAAGCGAGTTGAGTAGTGAGTTAAACCAGCATTTCATAAGAGCACAAGCTTAAGTTAGCATCAAGTGAGATAGAAGTCAAGTAGAGCTAATCAAGAACAACTTCTGCTTGAATAAACAGTTAATTATTCCGTTAATATATTCCAATATTCATAGTTTCTGCTTTAAAAGTATACAAAATCTCTTTGAAAGTGGAAGGTGACAGATGGATTAAATTAAAGCAGCTCAGGATGGATGAACACACAAGTCTTGGTCTCCCAAATTACAGTCATGAAGACTTCTCATCCATTGAAAAAACACTTTTTTTCACCTGAAATTTAGTTTCATTCTGCATCAGTATCTGCCAGAGTTTGGAAAATAATGTTTATGTGCCAGAGAGAAATACAAGCTTCCGGGCTTACAGCTATTCAGGCAGTTTTTTCATATGTATTCTGAACTGGCCACTATTAGTGAGAAATTCAGTGTTTTGTAAGGGACAGTGCAACTCTGATTTCTGTGCAAATCTGGCACAAACACAGTTTCCTAAATCAGGAAACCCATCCAGAACTAAGACTTAAAACGAATCCAGCAAGAATGTCTAGTTACAGTCTGGATCTAGTTTTCTGACTTGGTTCACTCAAGTGGCTGCACAGAGCATTCAGCCCAGCAGACTCTAAAATGGCCTGTCCCCATGCTACCTTGAGTTCTGTGAAATTCAAAGCAAAACTATCTGTATGAAGCGGTTTTACTAGGGGAAAAAATAAAGTATTTTTCAGAAACAAAACAGTACCATTGAAAAATAAGAAGTCTGAAAATCAGTCTGGCTGAGAAAGCAGAATACTCTCTTATCCACAAAGAAAATAGGCAGAAACACAGTTCAGATAAGACTTAGCACAGCAGACAAATGTTAACAAGATGCCAGCAGCAACTGTGGGAAGCATATCAGCACTCACAGAAAATACATTAGTCAGGGTGTGCAGAAATTTAGTAATGGCATGAAGTTCAGCACAGTCAACTATACTCAGTATTGACGCACTGCTTGGAAAGCTTCATCTGTTCAGCAGATGAAACAGCAGGGCTGTGCATCAAGCTTATATAATGTCTTTCATTTGAGGTAGCACTACCAAATATTTTTACTTCTAAAAGAACAAAAATTCCTCTGAACCCCAGAAATACAGTTATGACCCAATTTATTTGGTCAAACTGAAAGCTTTTGTCAGCTGCTTACATTACTAAAATTGCTGAGGCAAAAATCCTATCCTAAATGAGCTAAACTCTTCTATCACAAAATGAAATGTTGCTGGGATCAAATATGATTAGGTGATCTTGGTGTGCCTACCGTGTCAGCTCTGTCACTTACTTGCACACGTGCCATCTGGCATGAGCATGTACCCATTGAGACAATAGCACTTGTAGCTGCCATGTGTATTCATGCATCTGTGTTCACAGGGACGTGGTTTCAGTCCACATTCATTCAGATCTGCAGAAGTCATTGAAATGAAGTGAGTGCTGAGTACATACAAGTATACAGTAATACGTATATGCTGACAATACTGCTTAATGCCTTTAATTCCCCACAGTAAAAGAGCCTAGAGAATGAGCCAGACCCTTGCAAGATGAGAATGTAGCAAACCATCTGGCTGGAAGAATGCTTGGAAAACTATCACATATAGACTTCTACACATACACTTCTACACCTGAAAAACTAATGTAAGCTCTGGCCACGTCTGGTCAGCTCATTAGAAAGAGGTGAAAGGGTCAGGAGAGAATGCAGTTGCTATATTTCCTGGGAGTTATTCTTTCAGGCTTCTCAAATTCTAGTTGGAGATTTCAGCTCTCCAGATGACCTCTGTACTAGAAAGGCTAAAACATTAGACTAAGAACTGCAAATCAGCTTCAGATAAAGTGAAACAAAGAAGTTCCATGAGTTCCATGCTGGCAACAGGGTTTTCAGGGCAGGGATGTATAGTCAAGATGGAACACAGTATATGTAAAGAAACACGTGATGTGAAGAATAAAAGTACAAGAAATCTCAGTTTTTAAAACCCAGAGAATTAAAGAATCCTGACACCTTTTCACAATGTATGATTAAAAAGACCCTGCAAGAAGCTAAGTTGATTTCAAACTCCCATCGTTATCTTCCACAGGGAGAAAAACAGAATCCCAACAAGTTCAATTTATGTGGTACCAGCAGCACTGCTGTGAGTGCTACTTGTCCTACAACAAAGGAACAAAATCTGTGCTTGTGAATTCTGTGAATTGACAACTTTGTCTCTAATATTTTGGCACATGGTTTGCAACCAGGCAGAAATTATTAACAGAATACATCAGCATATACAGCCCATTCAACTGGCACTTAATGCCACAAATGACCAATAGTGTAACTAGTAGAGATGCTACTCTCCAAGCACTGAGCTTGTGCAGTTCCAGTTCTAATAGGAGAAGCAGCTGTTCACACACATCCGTGCACCCTGCAGATCAGAGAAAAAGAACTCCAGACCACTCATAAACTTTGGGGTACCTATATATGCAGAGAACTATTTGTTACAGCTTAGTTCACTTTCCTAAACATTTCCTGGCCATGAAGATAGGACAGCCCAGGGAGCTAACAGGCAATTTCCATGTGTAGGTCTATACATTACTTCCACGAAGCTTCAGACTCTGAACCTACTGCAAGTGCAGCAGTACTGCAAGCACAGTTGACGCAATAGAAGGGAGGAGACGCCATCCAGAGGGACCTGGATATGCTTGAGAAGTAAGCACACAACAATCTGATGACCAAGTGCAAGGTGGTGTACCTGGGTTGAGGCAATCCCCAATAGGAGTACAGACTGAGACAAGAACCCAGTGAGAGCAGCCTTGCAGAGAAGGACTTGGGGGTCCTGATAGATGAAAAGCGGGATGTGAGCAAGCAACATGCTCTTGCAGACTGGAAGGCCAACAGCATCCTGGACTGCAACAAAAGATGGGTGGCAGCAGGGAGCAGGAGGGGATTGTACCTCTCTGCTCTGCCACTGTGAGGCCCTATCTGCAGCCTGCAGGAGATTCAGGCTGAGGGTTCACAGTCCTGCTTGCTGAAGGAGGCTTAAAGCTTGCATCTTGCATGTCTAGCATCACCCATAAGAGCCTCAAACTACTCTAAAGTCTTCTATGCAAAATAAGAAAAGGTCTCATTTTAAAAGTTTAGAAAGTGACAACCCCTATTAAAAGAAAAGAGGACAGAAAATCACCAGTCTGCTTTCTGTGGTAATATCTCCATGTGCACAAACCTTGACTACAGGTTTTTCCTGTAAATCCAGGGAAACATTTGCATTTGTTTGGTCCCATGCATTCACCATACTTGCAGCCCTGTCCACAGATAGCTGAGGGAATGAGGCAGAGAAAGGAGAGAAAAAGAGGAAGTTAGAAATATTCTAATTGAGAACTCCTCCCCTGTTTAATTGCCCACAAATTTATTATGGAAATTCAACCTCCTCCAGATCTCTCCCTCTAGTTTAGACATCACAGCTACCAATCAGTGCTTTATTTCAGTTGGAGAACAGGGATGCCGGCTCAGCTTACATAAGTGAGTAATTTTCCCAGTCTGTAAATACCTGGAAAAGAAGGGGCTCCTTTTAGCACCCTCCCCAACGCTCCTTTCTGCCATAGATCTGATGCACATTTAGTTTTATACTTTGCCCTTTTCCCTTATTTCCTATTTTGGAAAGCCAGCTGTGAGAAGCAGCTAGCCAGCATCTCCATTTGCTACATCTGGATGCTGAAGCAGGCAAGAGGCAGAAGCAGTCTCCTGCCATCAGAAAATCAGTCAGATGACCCTAGGGTGACTCTTGGATCTCTTCACTTACATCTGAGAACCATCCCACAGTGGAACATCCAGAGCACATCTGTCAAATGATCAAACACCTGTCCTTACCACACATCCCAATATTTACAATTTCATCAAGTTTATACGAGAGGGCTGGGCTTACTCTGGAGCCTTGCACCAAGGCCGTGCACTTCTGAAGATAAAGGGCATCAATTGATTTTACACATCCATATGTAGCACCAGAAGATGTTGCATGTTTAGCATTTATTTGACAGCTGTAACAGCATAGGCACTGTCTGCTTCCAGTCTCAGCCTGAGTATGCAGGAAGTTAGAACAGATGGTCCCTTCTGGACTTAAGAATTTGTGAATCTGCATCTTATTGCATGGTGCCATTTACCTACAGCTCTGCAATTTTATTTCTTTATTTTTCTTTCTTTAAGGACATGATAGGCTCTCAAACACGTTTTCTTCACTCTCCCAAAAAAAGGAGATATTTCAATCCCACACAAGCTTTCCTTCTCAGACTTCTGGGAGCCTTACATGAAACCCCTTTATTAGTACCAAGTACACAGCCACAGAGAAGAAACAAGCATAAAGTGCTCATATTACCTTCACAGTGGCCCTTGTTGTTCTTTTTCCAGCCATAACAGCAATCCAGCCTAGAACCGTAGCGACACAGCCCCGGCTGGCTCACAGTCACCAGCTGCCCACGAGCTCTTGAGCTGCATGAGGAAGGATAGAGATGTGCTCCAGCAGGCAAATACACTTTAGTTTATTCTGCCCTATAGTCCTCCATGCATTTCCCTTGTGTTTTATCCACTGTCAGGCATTTTCATCTCACCGAACCTTGGAACATTTAATAGCGTTTCTTGACAAGATTGTGAGATTGCATTCAGTTGGAAAAAGGGGTAAAGAGAGCGTCTCACCTCCAATAAATCAGCTGCACAACATCAATCTCTTCTAATGAGAAACATGGCAAAGGCAAACAAAAATAGACCCAGATCCCTTTCTAGAATGAGTCTTTTTCAATCTCAGTGAAGTCAGCAGGGCTATTCCAGCATCAGAAGGATGCTGTTTTGCTTCGGATGATGAACCACTGAACCTGCAGCAAAACACCTTCCCAAACATCCAGTCAGCTCTGTAAATTCAGGGCCCTGAAGGTTCACAGCCAATGCAAATGTGCGCCTTGATTACAGAAGTGCAGAGTCCTGCGTGCTCTGGATGCACACAACTCCCTGGCCATACAGCCATTTTAGTCTCTCAGTACTTCAGTGTGGTTCAAAGTTACTCTGCAGATCAAGTGCTGCGATGTTAGCTGTCAAAATTATAAGTCTGATGGAAATCTGCACCAGCCTCAGTCTTCTAGGCTTAGTCCATGCTGCAAGGGGTGCAGTGACCCTGGTTTTCTTCACTTCCCAGCTGCTGATGCTTAACTTGTCTATACCACATGCATGTCTCCCTTTGAAAATTCCCTTCTTTAACCCAAATCCTCTACCTATGTTGCTTTTTCCAGGCAATAACTCAAAACATACTTTCTTCAGATAGTCCAAAGTGCTGTTTCTGACTCAGAAAATACCTTACCTGTGAGGGTTTCGTATCAAGTGGTTTGGGGGTGCTGAGAGGGCAATATCTAGCAACAGGAAGTCCCACAGTTAACAAAAAATCAACAAGTCAGGAATTTTTGCTTTTTTTTTTTTTTTTTTTTTTTTCCAGACTAATGCACATTAATGGTATTGCTGGTGATAACACCTGTCAGTAGAACTTCACACACATTCTCCTGAACTTATCTGTATGGGTTGCATTCTTACTAAAAGAGTTACTGCAAACATCATTAATGCAAACTATTAAAAATAGTGAATATATACACACACTTGAAGCCACACAGCTTTTGCCACCAGCCCCATAGTTAAATGGCTGCACGTACCTCATTTTGAGGCAGGAGAAAAGGCGTACGTTGGAAGAGCTGCAACTCCTGTACAGATGTCTATTAGAAATCAGCACTCTACCTCTAGATATATTGGCAGTAAAAGAATCTTTTTTCCTTTTATTCATCCAAATGCTGCTGGCTTACATCACCTATGAGTATGCAAGTTAACTATCATGTTCTGCTTATAGGCTAGAAAGCTCCCCTGAACTTATCTGTAATAGTAAAAGTGTTCTGCTTTCATTCCCAAGCCACCTCTGAATTCAACTGGATAGTGCTTTGACTCCTCTGGAAGGTTAAACTGCCTGAAGCTTGGAGGAAATTGGATCTTATTACTTTCCAGAAGATGCTCATTTCCACGGGAAGACAGACTCACTCAGGAACTTTATTTAATAACTCAGTTCAGGATCAGATGAATTAAAATGCCTTTACAAAGTATACGACATCCACGGAATGTCAGTACAAACTTTAGTTAAAACTGGGAGATCTTCCATAATACTGCAAATAAAATGAACATCACTTTGACTTTTCCAGACATCGTTGGGAGCAGAAATACAAACCAGAGATGTCTGATCCCTTCCTAAATGATATTTCTGTACAATTTTATAAGAAGTGCAGAGAGGTCTAAATGAGATAGCTGTGCTTGGCACTGACCACATGGCGTGAGAACAATGCCTGGACTTGAATAATTTGCAGCTTAAATATGAGACTGGAGACCAATTGTGCAGATCATCTGGCAAAATCAGTCTCCACATCTCTGCTGAATTACTCTGTCCTCAGACTCAGTAACTTACAGCTCTGGGGCAATAGGTAGCAAGTAACAAACTGAGCCATACAGAGGGCCAAACTGGTATTATGGGGCTGTGACTTTGCTGACACTAGTAAGATGACATCTAGCAAAGTATATTCAAGTTGGATTATAAGAACTTTTATAGTTACAGCCTCATTAGTTGAGGTGACAAAAAAGAGCTGGTCATTTTATCCAGCAGTAGATCACTGTGAGCCACTAGCACAGCCATAAGAAAAGAGATGGGAATCTTAGGTATATCAGCTGATGTTGCAGTAACGATAGGAAAGTTTAACTGCTGCTGTATCAGGTTATATTATGCATAGTTCTTTACATTCATGCTCAAGAAAAGTGAACTACACATGGTGTGCATGGTGATAATAGCTACAAAGAATGAAAGCTTCAGAGGGGATAAGAAGAACTTGGCCAAAAGCTTAGACAGAATCTGACAGCTTCCTTCAAAGCACTGAGCATTGCATCCCTGGAGGTGTTTAAGAAACACATAGATATGGCAGTGAGGGACATGGTTAATGGGGATGCATTGGGGATGGACTTCATGACCTTGGAGGTCTTTTCCAACCATAATGATTCTGTGATTCTATGTTCAGAAAGTTCACTTGCTCCATGGACCAAGTGGCTAACAAGAACTTTGATCTGGTTACAGTGGACAAGGAGAAGGCTGAGGTACTCAGTAACATTTTTGCCTCAGTCTTCACTTGCAAATAGGGTTGTGAAGGAACAGGTTGCCTAGAGAGGTGGTGGATGCCTGGTCCCTGCAGACCAGGCCTTCAAGGCCAGGCTGGATGGGGCTCTGAGCACCCTGATCCAGCTCTAGATATCCTTCTTCACTGCAGGGAGTTGGACCAGATGACCTTTGGAGGTCCATTCTAACACAAACCATTCCATGATGCTGTGATTCTAACTTCAGTTGATATGGGTTAGTTGATACAGTAGGACTAATATCCTCAATATTGTGGTGAGACACAGGAATGGGTTGCCCAGAGAGGCAATTAAAGGCCTGGCTGGATGGGGCTTTGAGCAACCTGTTCTAGTGGGAGGTGTCCCTGACTATAGCAGGGGGTTGGAACCGGGTGATCTTCAAGGCCCCTTCCAACCCAAACCATTCTAGGATTCTATGATAGTAACTGGGCTAATAGCTGTGTTGGACTGTAATTCCCATTAGCAGCGATTATAATAATAATGATTGAAGTAAATGGAAATAAAACTCTCAAAAATGGAAAAGGTTTCTGACCAGCATTCATGAGTGATCTATTCCCCGTCTGAACAAAACTATATGGCAGTTGCAAATGAAAAGAGAGCAAGTCCTTTAAAGACTGATACAACAGTCAGTTGTTGTTTGAGCTAAAATAGAGTTGTTTGTTTTCAGCTATTATTAATCTCCTGTCTATTTTTAATATTGTGGAGAGGAACACTTATGAGCTTTTATTTACTTATTTATTTTGCTTCGAGACATCTGCTGAATAGATTTAGTGCACTATTTCCACAAGATCTCTACAGGATACCTTTTTCCAGCTCCTGCACACACAATAGCTGCCCACTGTTGAGGGGAAAAAAAAGTCTGTTATATTATTAGCAGCTTCCAGTTAACTATAATGACAGGATATTACCCATTTATTTTTTTCTTCGAAAAGATTCTGAATATTGTCACTAGCAAACAACTAGCACCAAACCTAACAATTTGACCACTAAGATTATTCAGGACCAAAAGATGTTACCTTTTAATGGCTACCTTTGAAATCCCTTTAGTCAGTTTCAGGCACTCCACATGACAGTTCTGCTTTATTGGGAGTCTCTCCTAAAATGTATTTAAAAAGCTCAGCTTGGGCTCACAGAAGTTCCTGTAAGTCTTCATGTGATCACCACATTCCTTAAAGGAAGCGCTCAAAGCAGGGAAGTTAATACTCCAGATGTGAAAGGCACACTCTTCTAAGATACAGAAATGAGCATAATTAATTCTTTTCTTTCCCCAATCTGATTCTAATTTCTACTATTTCCTGTTCCTTCTTCCTAGCTATTCAGAGTGAATATCATTCCTTTGTTCTCTTATATTAGAATCTCTTGTCATCCAAGACTTCTATCAAGATGTTTCAAATGCTCCCTCTTTCCCTTCCCCCCCAGTACAAAAAGGGGAATCATAATCTTAGTAGAAGATGGAGGTATCTGCCCAGGGAGGTAGTGGGGTTTCCTTCTCGGGAGATACTCAAGATCTGATGCTTTTTCTTTTGTGATCTACTGTAAGGAACAAGCTCTAGCATGGATTTGGACTTGATGATCTCCAAAAGTCCCTTCCAGCTCCTTCAGCTCTGTGATACCATGATAACACAACATCATGGTGGCCAAAACAGGCTGTGAAGCAAACTTATGCAGGGTTTTCTATAGGATTTTCCAACTCAGTGTGAAAAGGTTATGTTTTCTTACAACAGAAGACACAGCATTTGTCTTCCAGTATGTATGAAATGCAAACACACAACATCTCAAGAAATAATCAACGTGAACATTGAAGAGTTTTCACCTTAAGGAGCAAACGTACTTTCTTCAAAAGTAGGTCTGGAATTCCTGAAGAGTGGATAACTTGCTGGCACCAAGGATGCTACAACAGCACATTTCCACTTGTTGATTACAAACATACTGACTGACTACCTTGACACTAAGCAAGGAATCCACACAGCATCTTGAAGACTGTTGATGTCAATCTTCCTCTTATTGGCTGTTCATCTGCTGTTGTATTTGTGGGTTTTTATTAGGTTTATCTACATTGCAAGGTGAAATTCTGTAACAGCTTCATCAGGAGTACAGAGTTTTATTTATCCTTTCTCACTGCATCACAGAACCACAGCAAATCCCGAGTTGGAAGGGACCCACAAGGACCACTGAGTCCAACCCCTGGCTCCATAAAGCACCACCCAAAACCAAACCCTATGTCTGAGAGCGCTGTCCAGACGCTCCTTGAACTCCAGCACTGGGGGCCGTGCCCACAGCCCTGTGCAGCCCATTCCATGCCCACTGCCCTCTGATGCAGACCCTCTCCCTGACCCCCAGCTGCTGCTCCCCTGGCACAGCCCCATGCCGAAATGCCATTCTATTTCTGGCCCGTACCTCTCTCCGCTGTATATACCAAACACCTGCTCTGTCAGGTTTACGAGGTACCTACTTACACCAGCAAAGCAAAGGCATGAACAGCTCACACCTTTCTACGCTTGGTATAATTGTCATCATCCTCAAGAGTGTCTTCAAACTATCGCTTCTCCCGAAGGAAGAGACACAGCTTTGGTGTCACCGTGTCTTCAACCCTCCCGCATCCCCCGATCCGACCCCCTCGGGGCCGCTAGATCCCGGCAGCTCCTGCCGAGCCTCTCCCGGCTCCGCTCCCCGCACCGCCCGTCCGTCCGTCCCCGCTCACCTGCCCGCGGCGACCAGCGCGGCGGCGAGGAAGGAGGCGAGCAGGGAGCCCCAGGGCGCCGGCACCATGGCCCGGCCGCGGCCGGTGGGGCGGCAGACACGGCGAGCACAGGCTCTGCTAGCGGTAAGACGACGGGCGGCGAGCCGGAGCTCATCAACCTGGCGTGGAGGGGCGGACCCGTCTCCGCTTTGGCGCGGCCCACACGGCCCGGGACGGGGCGGGCGGCGACCCCCGGGCGGGGCGAGAGGAACCGGGGGAAGGAGGAGGATGCGGGGGGACCCGAAGCGAGCGCGGTGCTGCGGGCGTGTGCCCTTGGTTAAATCCTCCCAGCGCGTGTGCTCCCAGTCGTGCCAGGGAAGGTTCAGTTTGGATATCGGTATTTTATTCTTGGAAAGAGTGGTGAGGCAGCAGCACAGGCTGCCCAGGGAAGTGGTGGGGTCACCATCCCTGGAGGTGTTCAAGAAATGAGTAGATGTGGCACTGAGGGACATAGTGATGGGTTGGTAGTTGGACTAGATGATCCCGGAGGTATTTTCCAACCTAAAGGAACAGTTCAGACAATGGGAAAAACCTGAGTTTCTCATCATAGTTCATCCAAATGCACTAGTGAAGTTCAGACTTAAGTTCATTGATTTACTTGTTTACTTTAACTTCAACAGTCGGGGATTGTATAAGAGAACTGGGAATACATTCTACACGCTTTTCAGTCCTGTTGGAACTGGTAAAACAGCTGTCCAAGACAGAAGTGAGATGAGCCTTCAGTCGTTTTGGGGAATAATATTCAATAGTGACTTTTAATTTAATAGAAAACAACTCCAGGTAGGAGAACCCCAGGCACGTGTGCTATCTGCAGTTTTGAAAGTGCTTGTGGACGTCAGGACATTTTATCTTGCCCTTGGGTGCAACATTAACCCCATTAGAGCAGAACACTGATAAACTCTCAGATAAGGTGGAGCAAGTTTAATGCATTTGTGATTTCTCACTCCACCTTCTTCCCAGCTAATGCTGCCAGTGTTGACCTTCTACACTGCCAACACCTATGTGCTTTTAATGCCTGGTGTATAGAAACAGAGAAATGAAGTTAGGAAGTGATAAGAAGGCTCCACCTAGACTTTCTTTTTTTTTTTTTTTTCATTAACAAACAAAACAGACACACTCAATGTAATTTCCTAATATTGCAGATACTTTTTCCTTCCTCTCAGTATAAAAATTACTGTCCTGGCAGAAGACAAAGAAGAAAAATCAGCAGTCTTAAGAGACTGTGACAACAAATTAAGCTGAATTAACAGACAATCTCAGAATCACAGGGTTTGGAAGGGAGTCCAGTCCCCCTGCCAAAGCAGGTTCCCTACACCATGTTGCACAGGTAGACGTCCAGGCGGGTCTTGAATATCTCCAGAGAAGGAAACTCCACAACCCCCATGGGCAGCCTGTTCCAGTGCTCCGTCACCCTCACCATAAAGAAGTTCTTGTGCACATCCGTGCGGAACTTCCTATGCTCCACTCCACAAAACGCCCAACCTATGCTTTGGATATACTGCTAAGAGAAGATAGCGAAGAACTTATTCAGCTGGGAAAGAAGTGTTTGAAGTTTTTGTTTTTTCCTCAGTGCTGCTGTTTTGTACCAGTGAGTCTGTATTTATTTTATACTCACAGTTTTCATTGAAAGAACCTATCATTCTCCTCTGCACAAAAGAACAGAAAAAGTACGAAGCAAAGTTTGGGGCAATGCTCTCCCTTTCTGGGCTGCTCCCAAAGGTCACCATGATCTCTTTTCCATGGTCTGTCAGCCCTGGCAATCCCTGCTAAGCAATGAATAATATTTCACTTGAATGCCCACTGGAATGGGAATAGCCCTGATTCTCCATCCACTCCCAATGATTTACCAGGGAGTCATTTATTGGGGCTGTAATCACTCCTGTCTGCTGGGTGAGAAGGGTAACAGGAAGTTTTTAGAGCATCCACCTGGTAGTTCACTTGTCAGTCATGTAAAATGATTGCCCTTGCTCCAACCCCCCTGCCACAGGCAGGGCTACAAACCTCTATAACTAATACTAGACTAGGCTGCCCAGGGCCCCATCCAACCTGACCTTCAACACCTCCATGGGGCATCCACAACCTCTCTGGGCAGCCTGTGCCAGCACCTCACCACTCTCTGTAAAGAACTCCCCCCTGACATCTAACCTAAACCTTTCCTCCTTCAACTTAAAACCATTTCCCCTTGTCCTGCTATTATCTACCCTTTCAAAGAGTTGGTTCCCCTCCTGTTTGTACTTTTTAGGTTCTGGAATGTTGCAGTGAGGTCACTCCACAGCCTTCTCTTCTCCAGGCTGAACAAGCCCAGCACACTCAGCCTGTCTTCACAGGGGAGGTGCTTCAACCCTCTAAAAATCAGCTCTCTATTATCATTTTTCTGGATAACAGTCCCTGCTAAATTGTATTGAGCTGGTACAGAAAAAAAAAAAAAGAAAGAAAAAGAAAATGGTCAGAATCACTGCAGAAAAATGCTTAGATTTTTCCTTCTTTTCCTACCTGCTAATTCCCTTGCGACAGTTACTGAGGATGTGCTGTTTACACCTATAACTTACTTACATTCAGGAAAAGGGTGGGAGTCTCTGTGGTGTGCTGGTGTACACAGAGTCTGTGTAATGGTGTGACTCCATGTGAACCACGCTTTAATAGGATTTTTCCTCTGGAGCAGAAAACCTTGTACTCCTAGGGATGGAAGGATGGAGTGGGATGTGGCTTATTGAAACTGTAAAAGAATAGACATTTCCCATGCTTCAAGTATCCTTACCAATAGGATTAAACTCTGAACTCTGAAGAGCGCTGCAAGTGTCAAGTAAAGAACCTAACAACGAGTACTGATACATAATGTCCCCCATGTGAGTTCTTGTTTCCCACCTGGCTTATTTTACTTGATTCCTATGCAATACATGCATACAGCAGGGATTGCCATTTCCAGCAGCATGGTGAATGAATGTAATAAGAGATCACCATGTGGTTTTTACTGAGGATTTTTACAAGTACAGATTCCTAACTTTTGACGTGGTTTTCTTTAGTTTTAGGCCTCCTGCCAAAAAGATTTAGGCAATTTTCTCATATCATTTCTCTACATATTAAAGTGCAAGTCTTTCACTGCTTGACTGTATCAGCCTGCGACAAAATAATTCTATCTCTGTTGATCCTCTCAGATATAATGTTTTCCATATGGTAGCACAGTAATGTGGTACTCTACGGGAATTTATCAGATTAGTTTTTCTGACTGAATAATGGTTATTTTTTCAGTTTTCCAGTAGTACTATAAAAACAAAAAAGGAAGAAAATCTTATGTAACATCTACCTTCATTTTGTCATACAAGTAAGTGTCAAGTGTTAATTAGTGGCCCTGTAACTCAATGCTTTGCAGCTTAAGACTTTTATCAATTTATACTTTACATTCAAATAATCAGAATGTAACATTTAGTGTTTTCCAAAATAAGGAAAAAGCATCAGGATTAAACCAGATACAGCCAGACTGAATTTGTCACAGCTTCTGTGCTACAGCTTTTGCTGACTTGATGCTGAGATTATTTTGTGAAGTATGACAGTAGACTCCTGTTACATGGAGCCCTGAAGATATTTCCTTGACCGTTTCTTCACAGACATGCTCAGTAAAAATACAGAACTCTTCACTTAAGGGAGAAACTTGGTCTGCCTTCCACATAATAGTTTTAACTTCATAGAACTGATTGAAAGGAAAGAGGCTGAAAGTCACAGACCGAAGACTTTACCTATGCTTTAAAAAACTGTGAACAGATTTAAAAATTCTGGGGATTTTCTTGGAAATTTACACACAGTGTTCTTAAGGATTGGTATTACTTTAACTATAATAATAAGTTTTTATAATTATTATTTATTATTATTCAACATCTCAGTTGCACTGTATTTTAAAAACCATGATGGACTCTGGCACAGGAAGTACTGCTTACCCTTGCGTAAGGTGGAATGATACAAAGATAGTAACAGATATTCAAAAGGTTATTTATAGGGAAAAACTCACCAATATGGATGCCTTCACTTGGAAATGCTGAGGCAATCTCCACCACGGAGCAGTCTCCAAGAGATGCTGCCTTAGTGGTGGTCAGCCCTTAAAGTCAAGCTCCACTCCTTCCAGGAGCACAGCTAAATTACTCTCACCTGTGCTCCCACAGCTGACCCAACACTTGCCTCAACTGATTAATCAGAGGTTCAGGCTGTGATTACCAATTTCCCATACTCTCTTGTTATACCTTTAAAAAAATTAAATTGCAAGATGGAAAGAAAGATGCAGAATTCATCAGACCCAACCCCCCCCTCCCCCCATGTTAAGGTACTCAGTTCCTAGAGCAGGTATTTTGTCTTGTAGCTGAACTCACTTTTTGACTGTAGGAAGGGTTATGATTTATATCTGTTAAAACAGTGAAATCCCTTTAGCCCACTGCAATAATTCTGTTAAGTAAACAGACTATTTTTAATTTGTTTGAGCATCCAAAGAGTTCTGGAGATAAATTTCTCTTATAGGAGAGATAAGTTAAGTTTAAGAGTACCAGAGACTGATTTCCCTATGCAAAGCTCTGGGATTTTTTTGAACATCTGTGTGGCTTCCCATCACAAAGGCATTAGGTCTTGTATTCTCAGATAGCAGATTTCTGTAGTTAAAATGCTAGGTGCGGACTGACTTTCTGTTATCAGACACATAAGAATTGCAGTTTCTCTCTGTATCTTATTATTGGAAGCAGGTCTTGGTTTAAAGCACAGAATTTTAAGAATAGGAATGGACCACTGGAGATCACCTTATCAAATGGCCTGCCAAAGTAGGTTCCAAGATATTTTTTTTCCTTGTGTTGGAAATGTCAGTTATCTAATCTTTAAGTAGGAGTTGTGAAGTACTCATGAAGAAGTCATGAAGGACCCATGAAGTGGAAATGGAAACATCTGAACATTTACACTAGGCTTTGTCTAGGGTGAAAAAAAATAGCTCAGTTACAGCATTAAGGATTAAAATATCACTATAATAGTCATTCTGGTTATGTCTTTTTGTAGGTTACTGATGTTCCCATTTGTTTTACCAAGTAATTTCAGATTCAATCATTGCAGAGTTCTTGTGCAGTGCAATCAATAAACTGAATAAACAGAAGAATAAGAGCAAACCATCCAGTTCTTGCTCATACATGTCTTTAGAAAAACAAAAGTAATTAATGGAATTTCTGAATTGGGTTAGAGTTAGGAAATGATTTGTGAATTGTCTTCTGTTTTGGCTGATTGAATCTCAGAGAAAAATCATTTAGTGTTGCATTTAGTGTAACATCATGCATTACGGACAGTACTGATATATATAATAAATAAATTGCTTTCTGAAGAACATCTTTCCAATTGAACTCCTTAGTTGTTTTAACCTGTCTGTCTACCCTTATCCAATCATAAACCATTTCCTATTCTCCAGATTTTTATTTTCCTGTGCTCAAAAATTATCTATCATTGTATTTCTGAAAAACAGAACCATCCTCCCCCCCCACCCCCCCAAAAAAACAACAACAACAAAAAATACCCCAAAAAATCCCAGAACTCCTTACTGAACCAGACTGTGAATTTCCACGTGTGTGGAAAATGTATTTTAGTTCTAGAAAGCCTGTAAGTGTAAGTGAACCCTTTAGTCTACTTCCACTCTGTCTTTCAGAAAATAAAGAGTACACCGTGCCTTTTTCTAGATGACAAGTAACTTGGTATCTTGCTTTGTTCGCTTCCCTTATCAGTCAACATAACCTTAATATAGCTTTCCTTGTTAAATGAAAACATCATTTATGCTTCTGATCACTATACTTACAATATTAATCTTCTGCTTCTGCATCAAATTCTTGTAATTTGTTCCTGTTTGTCTTTGTTTTCTTGCTGATATCATTGAAGCCATAAAAAAAAAATCTGGCCAAAAGATGACTGTGCGATGATTTTGCTGCATTTCTCAGACTGATGCTCAATTCTTTGTTCCTATTTCTTGTAGGCAGATCAGAAAACAATGTTTAATACTTTGCATGCTTTCTCCTTCTGAAAAGGCTAAGCAGGACAAAAGAAATTATACCTCTTAATTTTCAGGGCTCCCAGGAGCTTCTGTAAAGATGTCTCTCAGCCCCTGAGCACTGCAATTGTAATATTTCAATTACAACATAATTTGTGATCTTTCTTGTGCCATTTTCTGATGCTTTTAAAGCTGGCTGTAATGTAACCAACATTTTCTGCATTTTCTATAAATTATGAGACAGAAAAAGATAAAAAGGCATGCGAACATTTCCTGATGAAAATTGTGCTTGGAAAGGAAGAGCCTTACAAGAATTTTATTGCCCTATTAGTCTAGGCACTGACTGCCATGCAGAAATCATTCAGGAATTTAGAGTCTAGTAAGGCAAGATACTGAAATGTTAAATCTGAGTTCTGGAGGAAATGTTCTTACTATCCACATGGATTTTCTGAATTCCCTCAATATTTGCCAGTGCCCTTTATCTTTTTGTCATAAATGCTCTGACTTCTGCCCCTGTGTAATTCTTAGTAAGATCTATGGAATATCCAACAAAGACAAGCAATGCAGAGTTAAGTCTAATGAAAAAGAAATCTATTAATCTTTTAAAAACTTAGCTTTTCAGTAATGACTATTCACATGAACATTCTGTTGATGCAGCTTTATGAGTACACACATTTCATTCTTTGTTGTGTCAATGCTCTTAATACTGTTATCACTGGGCTTGGTCCCAGCCTGAGGTCTAGGTTCAGTGAGAGTTCAGTGATCACTTAACGTAGAATCAAAGCTATTCACTTAATGCTGATCTACCATTTTTATGTTACTTTTTTCCAATGCTAGAAATGGCAGGCTCTTGGAATTCAAAACTATTTATTTCTATTGGTAAGACAGAGACCTTTCATTGTTCCACACTGTTATAGTATGCCACTCTCTTCCTCACTGGTACTTAATCTTATTCTTGCTGCATTGCTGAGTAGACATCTATATCTTCGGACTTAAGCAGTCTGTCCTGGAACTCTTTCTCCCAACATGTATTCCTCTACTTTAAGTTGTGTATATGAGCCAATTATTTCTTAAATATATATCTGGGGATATAATAGGGATATTTTTACAACAAACATCTGTTTTACATCTATCCGTTGCTAGTATTCAGAATATAAAGCAAAGTGTATGCCTTAATTCTCTCTTACAAAATATTTTTGCTGCAATTTGTGGCTTCTCTTTTTCTAAATGTGAATACAATTGGATTCTGAAGCCACTGCATTTCTCACCCATCCTTCCACTCCTTTCATTCAAGGTGGAGGTTTGGAAACATCTGCTTTTGATTACTCTGTTAAGTAGAAAACAATTACAGTGCTCATTAAGAAGCTTCCATGCTTAATCTTCGCATGGCAACTGTCAGAGAAAGAGGAGCTCCCAGCTTTTTTTTTTTTTTTTTTTGTGAATAGCATTGTTGTTTTCTCACCATAAACTATCAAAGAGGCTTTCAGCAGCTCTTCCATATTTCCTCTTTGCTTGTCTGGAAGCTAAACATTCTGAAATATCTCATTCACATACTCTTCAGGCTTCAAGTAACATTGGGTGCTGTGCTTACCACAATAAGGGGAAAATTACTTCAGTTAGAAGAATAGCTGTTGTTTTAACTAACAATAGTTCAGGGTTTCCTTGTTCGCACCAACAGCAAGCAGTTCATTCCTGTGAATGGACAGTACCATTCTATGTGAAGTCTGTAAGCTGCCAATCATTCTGCCTGCTTCATAGGTTTTTGTTTCATTTAAACTATAGTGTTGTGTGGTTTGCATTTAAGAAAATGGAAAAGCTCTGTTCCTTGCCATTGTCCAAGAACTGATGAGGAATATAGGTCATAGGAAAAATTCCTCAGTGAAAAAGGAAGTTAATATGAATATATTAGATGATACACTAAAAGGTATCTTATGGATTGCATTGTGATTTTCAAAGAAGAACCCTATAAAAGTTTATGATAGAGTTTCAGAATAGAGGATTTGAGAAACATAAAAACCCTTTTGTAAGGTGAAAACAATATAAAGACAATAATAATACAATAAGGATGGTGTTAAACACCCAAAAGGTTATCTACAAGAAAAGACTCACCAGTACAGAAGCCTTCAGTCTGACTGGAAAACAGTGAGACAATCTCCACAGAGGAGCAATCTCAAAAAAAAAAACACTGCCTTAGTGGTGGTCAGCCCTTAAATGAAGTCTAGAAGAGTCAAACTCCACCCCTTCCAGGAGCGCAGCTGAATTACCCTCACCTGTGCTCCCACAGCTGACCCAACACTTCCCTCAGCTGATTAATCGGAGGTTCAGGCTGTGATTACCAGTTTCCCATACACCTTTGTTTATTTAAAATAGCATAGGTGTCAAGACCTCTTGACTTTTCAGAGAAGTAAGAAGCTAATATAGAACTGATACAGAAACAAAGATATTTTTTTTTTTTATTTAGTAGGTAGGCCTTATATGTTTGCTGGAGGAAATGGTGATTCACTTGATTGCCAGAATTATTATGGTAGTGTACAATGTTTTACAGACACAGTAAATTAAAGAATAACCTTAAATCATATACCAGAAAAATTACTCAGCTACATGAATGAGTGATATTTTAAGGGATGGGATAGGAAACATACCTGAGGGGCAAGTAGAAAGAAAATTCTCTTGCTGCATGCTAGTAGCACATGAGAAAAGGAAGCTGCAGAACATAGCATTCTGTTGCATGGCTTTGACAGCCCTTGCCAGAACATGATGTGGAACAGGACCAGAAGAAGTGCAGTTTTGCAGCAACAAAGTGAGATGACATATCAGTTTCAACTATACGATATACATCTTATGTTCCTAATGAAATGGGTAATAGTTTGTTTTACTAAGATGTTAGCACTACAGCATTGTTACTTGATGATTATCACATCAAGAAATGGTAACTTTTTATTCTAGTTTGAAATGAAAAAGTGAAAAAATTCTAGAATTTGCCTACAAAATGAAACTACGGGTTTTACAAAATGAAACTGCAGACACTGTGGGCTTTGAGAGCAGAAGGGCAGCAAGTATAAGGAATCAAAGGGGAAAAATGAATTGTTATCCAGAACTCCTGACTGTCCAGAGTAGTCTTGTTATCCTGCTCCAAGGAGAAAAGGAGTAAGTAAGAGCTTATTTAAAGTGTTTTGATTCTGTACATGGAGTTTTCTTTTCATAAGATTATAATTTTTTACAGTATAAATCTGAGCAGTTAATAACATACAGAGAAGTAATGTTGTGCTATGTCTCTTGGAAGCAGAAACCATTGCACAATGCCCTGGTTCTCCCCAAAAAGCTGTTTAGGAGAGTTAAGTTGTATCTCTTGTTTCAAACAAGAGTGGTCTCAGGAAAAATCTCTCAAAAACAAACTGTATAACTATGTTCTGAAAAAGGATTATAATACTGAATAAATGCCAGCATCTGTAAAGATTTTAGTGTGCATGTTTGTACTGGTTCTATTTATTTAACTGAAATTTATTTCACAGGTGTGCTGCTAATTGATAAAATAGTCCCATGTGAGGAAAAAATGACAGGAAACAGAAAGTAGAGAAATCCCAGCCACCCTACTGCAAAGCCTATGTTCTTTTGTGCATTCTTTCTGTTTGTTTGATTACTGCTTGTGCTTTGTTTGTTTAGAATTAAACCAAAACCCACTGAAGTAAACTGATAATGAGCTCTTATAGTACAAGCTCAGTTTGGAAGTTTGATAACTGAGGTGTGTCAGCTGTGCTGAGTGTAACGCAGAGGGAGGTGATCAGAATGGGGTCTAGATGGCAAAAATGAATGAAGTCAACTTGAAGTTATCATTTTCTGCTGCAACTGAAGCATGTGAAACAATTTTTTCCCTCATCCATGTTGATCTGTATACAGGTTCAGGTCTCAACTCAATAGAAATTTCTTTTCAAGTTTCCTTCTTAAAGATATTTATATGAAAGCAGACAGCCAAATAAACATTTGCATTTGATTATTTGGAATTGAGACTCTTTCAGCTTTGTTACTAAAAGATGCAGGGAAAACTACTAAATGTGCAAGGAAAACTGTGTTGTTTTACACTTACATTGTTTCCCTAATCACAGCATGGAAGATTCTTACAGTATAGAAAAATATAAGGCCCTAATTGTCTATCACTACAGCTTTATTTTTGTCATCTAGCAAAATGGTGGATGTCTATTTATTAACTTTGCTTTTGTGTTTTTGGTAGACTCTAAGTAGATAGGTCTTTCTCATTAATTTCACTTTGGAGAGACACTGGCGTGACTGTCACTAAGATGTGAGTGAGAATGAGAAGAGATGGAAGGCTATTTTCCCTTTGTTGCTGAAGGGGGAATTATTATTGTCTAATTCCTTCCACATCACTCTCAAAATGCATTTTTTAAGGTTTTTATTCAAGTGCCATCTGTAACTAAATTCTCTTGAAATTTGAGAGATACTAAGCTGAAAGCATCCCTTTTTTAAAAAACACTCTACTCAAATTAACGGTAAAAGGAATAAACAGTGTTGAAAATTGCCATTAAATCTGCCAAGAGGATTATTACAACTACAAAAGCAATCACTTTCAAAATGAGTTTATATAGTAAATGTTGCTTTAGTAAAATTGGAGATATTTCATAACAGCAAAGTTATAACATTGAAATTGTCAAAATGAGATGATCTTTCCATTAGATCCAGGGCATTACATACTGAATACATGCTCTACCTTTTAGCAGAATTTGTGTAAACCTGCTCTTACATTATTGCTTATCTTAGTATGGATTATCTCTGAGAGTTACGGGGCTGTACCAACTAAACATAGGGTGGAAACTGTTGAATTTCATAGTCAACAGACTATCTCTAAGGTACAGAAACTTACAGATTACCTGCCACAGCAGAACTGATCGTATGTGTTATGTTCCCAAATCAAAACCCTAAGATCATGAAAATTGATTTTGTATCTGCTCCGAATTTATAATGAAAGGGTATTCAGACCCATGTATATTTTAGAAAATAATAATAATAAAAAAAAATGTGGAGTATTTTGCTAAAGCTCTTGGACAGAAACTCAGAATTTTTGTGGTTTTAGAACCTGGACCTGCCAATTGTTTCTGTTATGATGCCGGTAAAGCCACATAAGGAAATTACTCTGTGTGGGAGAAACTTCTGTGCGGGGGAAAAAGAAATGTAAGGACTCACATAGAGAAGTTCTAATTTTAAGAAATGAGCAGTCTGTTTTTCAGTTCAAGAGTTGATGATTGCATGGTTGAATAAAAACTATTTCATGTGTCTAAACTCTACATAGACTAATGTTACCTTTTTTCTATTTCCTTTCACAGTGCTAAAATAATGTTGGTTTCCATTCAAGAAAGGCAAGGAGAATGCATTTGTTGTAAGATTTGCTTTTATAGTATCTTCAGAAAAGGATAGAAGATAAGATAATAGGATAAGAGGATAGCTTCCAACAAAAAATAACCTTATGGACTTCAATTTTAGTTTTAAAAGAATACAGTAAAAATTCTATGAATAGAATCATCGTAATTTTTAATATCTAAAGCATTTTATGGTAAGTATGTACTAAAGTTAGTGAATTGTGTCCATAAATTTAAAAAATTGAGTTTGAACTAAAACTTGAGATTCTTTTTGTGTATGAATGACAAGCGATTTTATAGATTATTTTATTACTGAAGTATTTGCCAATAAAATAATGTGTTTGAGCACGATAAGTTCTGAAGACTTCAGAGCTGTTAATCTTCCTCAAATCAAATTCCCTAGTCAAAACCAAATAAGTTGATATTTCAGGTTCAAAGTCATATTCTTTCCTTCAGGGTACGTGGCAGCAGCATGTCCAAAGCATTGCTGAAATTACTGCAGATGATAAACAAAATAAAGATCCTATATTCTGTTCTTTGTTGGAACAGATTGTGAATGTCTGACCATGATGCTATGTATTATCAGTTGAGTAACACATTTCAAGCCAAATCTGAGCCAAGTTGTTGTAGTTGTTAGTTGTAGTCAGAATCATTTTACACATGCTGAGTTGCCTGTGGAGAATGCTGCTGTGAAGCAACATGCCGCACTATCCGTAAAATAGGACATATGGCTATGTTCTTTCCTTGCACTCCCCTGTTGAGGAGTAGCTCTGTTAGAGTAGGGTTTGCCAGAGTTCTTAATAAATCTCATGAACATAGTTTTAAGCAGAGGGGAAAGGGGAATGCTGCTTTCCTCAGCTATAAGGAAACCATGTTTCGTGGTAATTATGAACACATTAGCCCAGGTGTAAAATAGCAAATGTCTATAATTCTGTGTCTCTGTGGTGAAATGCTGGTCTCAAGGTAATGCTTATCCTCTCTTAAGCACAAGAACAGGAAGAATGCGTTCATAGTATTATTGAGTTGGGAATATAGAAACACATAGATTAGCTCAATGCATTTGTTCAATGCTTACTTCTTGTGATGTTCTTATGCTGATGAAGGGTGTCTGTGCATTTGTATTTTTCTGTGCTTCCTTCACCAAATCAGGGTTAATTTACAACAGACTTTTAAATTAGGGGAAATGAAACGTTATCACTGAAAACTATTCATTCAGCTCTAGTCTGGCATGCAAATAAAAAACTGACAAATAGCAAAGGGTGTTCTGGTTATAGTTGACCCAATAATAGCTACCAGGAGACTGGAGAACAGAAAAGGGTCACATCCTAGTCTGTGATATGTTGCGCTTTGTCTTCTCAGGGGGAAATAACTGTGTGTGTGCATGGGAATAATTTGGCCTTGCAGCAAGGTTTTCAGACCTGGCTCTGTGACTGTCCTCCTGAGATGAACTCATAAACTATGTTGTTCCTGTTGTGGGACTATTCTTGGAAAACAAAACATGTTTCTCTCTCCTCATCTGTGCAATAATCTATTCTCTAACTTCGTAACAGGGTTTAGACATTTCTTCTTCTCTTCCTTCCAATGCTTTTCTGTCTCCATACTGTCTAGGTTTCCTCTTTTCTGTTCTGAAAAGTAAAACCGTTTTTCTTATAACCCTTGGAAATTTTTGTTAACTTTTCCTGTGTGTGTCCTAGTTTGGTATACCAGAAATGTTATTGAGACTTGCATATTCAAAACACTCTTAAAAGATATGTAATGGACAGGTCCTTCTTCCTTGAATTTATATACACGATGCACATCAGTTATACTGAATGGAGGAACTTGTACAGAGGCAGCCCAGTACTACTGCACGGCCATTGTACAAGCAGACCGTTGGTTCACAGTAGCTTTTCTGGAGATAAATGTCTAAGATTTGCTACCTGTTACTTGGTTTTACTTGGGAGTGGCTCCACATGTTGTAAGATGTAGGCTTGGATCTATTAGATTTGTGTTAACTTAAGGCATTTAGCTGTGGCTTAATGCCCAGGAAAGATGAAGGATTAAGTCAATACCATACTTGCTTGGAGGCTCAGTCAGTGCAGAAGATAAATTTCTACTGAGAGTGTAAAATTACATCCAAAAACCATGTCTTCACATTTCAAATCAAATGCTTAGAGATGTCAGTAACACTCAACATTTTTAGAAGGGAAAATATGACATTTAGAATCTGTTGGAAAAAATACAGCCTGGCTATTGTTGCCTAGTATCAGCATAAAATGTACCTCTGAAAAACGGAGGATGTATTTTCAGCACAGTACTTGCCAGCATGCTTCAGCTGTGAACCATACCATTCACTTTCTGTGAAATGCATCTCTTATTCAGCTCATTCTTCTCATTTGCCTTCCCCATTAGTTTGCTGAGCTAATGTATACATGGGTATTCTGAAGAAACTTGCATTTTAGGCCTGTTTGCAGTCTAAGTGCAGCAGTCTGATTTTAGACATGACACTCAAGTGATCAGATAAGGTTGAATAATATGTCTATTTTACAGCTATTGTTATCTGACCGACTATTAGAAAGGACTGCACTTTATAACATATAGCACTTTATGTGAAACTGTAAGGAGACAGAAATATTGCTACAGTTCTAGTCATAAGGGCCAGTACATTGGTGTATTAATTTTTCTGTCATACACCTCCATTTTAAGAGCTGGCTTTTAAGGTCAGGATTGGGAAAGTGAATACATTTAAGGAAAGAAATCTCAGCATAAAATTTGATAAGCAAGTTTTAAGTAACAGCACAAAATAATTGAGATGACTAAGATTTTACTATTAATCCTTATTATGGTGGTCCTGCATACCATGTTTGAGACTGTTCCATGTGAACACAAAGCTTAAAATGTTTCTTTTTTTGAACTTTGAATCAGCAGATTGTCACCAGACCTGAAGAACTGGATTATATTCTATTTTATAGGGTTATTCACAGAATCATGTTATGGCTCAAGTTGGCAGGGACCTCTGAGTTCATCTTGTCCAAATCCTCCCCCATCATGAGCACCCAGAGCAGGGGGCCCAGGCCCATGTCCATGTAGCACTTGCAGAGCCTCCTCCTTGGAGATCTCCAACTTCTCTGGGCAGCATGTTCCTAACCAAAGTTCATTAAAGTCAAGGGAATTACTCCTATGTAAATTTAGTTGATCATGACTCATTATTACAGATAATCTGTGATTATACCGTTCTTTCTTTTTTATTGTTGCCTAACTGTGGCTGGATTCCTGAGAGAGGGGCAAACGGAGTATTGTGCCACACATTCTCACATGTGAAATACTCATGTTTCAACTTCACACCCATGTCTGTAAGTATGACTCTTGCAGATGCAAGGTTAGTAGTTGTCAGTTGCTCACAGACATGATCGTATGTTTTATCACAATTCACATCATCCTGAAATTTAAAGCCTGGAAAGAATGTATTTTTTAACAACAAACATCCTTTCAGGTCCAGGTGCAGAGGAGTGTGGCCAGGAATGCTCAAGGCTAAGTGGTTTTGAAACTGCAGTTTTCTTGCCTTAGAAACAAAGAACTGACCGTTATTTAAGGATGTCATTGGCAAGAAGTTGTCTTTGGTTCCTACTCTGAGAAAAAGACATGGTGTAACTCTGGGCAAGTTACCAAGAACCTGTCTTCAGAGTAGAATGCGAGAAAGAAAAGTGAAGTCATTCAGTGATTTCTAGCGCTTCTCTCAGTGTTGGGTATGAACAGCAATTCAGAATCTTCAAAATCTAGAATAGTTCTCATCAGCAAAACTCACCGCTTCTTCCTCAGCTTTTGTGTACAGTCAGAGTTTGCCAAAATTGCTACAGGTGTGTAAAAGAATCAGCCTGGCAGAAATCTTGCATTCACAACACCCACCTATGTCAGAGCTGCTGCACTAATTTAATCCTGCTGAGTTAGTGGCTTGTTTCTTTGCAAGTAAAATGTGCATCAACTTTACCTTAGAAGTTGTTGCTGTGGAATGACCTGTGATGTAAGAGTTGGATTTTCTTTCCTTCTTTCTTTCTTTTTTTTTTTTTTTTTTTTTTTCCCACATTTTAAAGAGGCCAATAGCAATAATTATTTCTATAACCTACTTTGCTTTTCTGAAACGAAAACTAAATACATATTGGTTCTGTCTGAAAGTATTTCTTCTTTGTTCTTCTCTTGAAGTGATTACTTTGCTGAGTACAGACAATAGTATGAAAAACACATTTAGTTCTGTCCTTGAGTGTTATTCTGACTCTGTAGGTCTCCGAGGATCTTTTACATAATTTCTGTATTCTGTTGCTCTGAGGACTAAAACTTTTATGCAGCATGAACAACTGATTACAAATAGGGGGCAGAAATCCTATGAGCTGTGGTGGAAATAATAAAGCTATTTGAAAATTATGTGTTAAAATGAGTTATGTTTGTTGAAAGTAGGAATATTTGTTAGTTCTTATGAGTAATGCCTATCACTGACTTGGGGAATAAAAAAAACAACGCACACATAATTAGATAAGGTTAAATCCAGTTGCTATTATTGTCTCTCTTGGTTTTTACCACCTCTATTACATTATGACTATGGAAATAGCAGAGCTGGAGTTTGGCACATTGGAGAGTGTGATGAAATCTGTACAGGAAAGCAAAATGTCAGAGAGAGTCAAGGGAGCAGGGAATTAGCTGGCATGGCAATTACACTAATAGAGGTAATCATAATTCTGTCAGAAGAAATTTTGCTGTTGGGGGCTTTCTCTTTTTGTAGTTGTCTTGTGTATCCAATGCAGTGTGTACTTTGAGGGAGCAGAGATACCCAGTAAGGAGGAAACAGGTTGAATGGAAAGGGATGAAAATGATCATCAAATGTCAAACCAATGGTCATTCATAAGTTTTATTAGGAGAATCATCTCTTGTTTACAGATCTGACTGAAACTCTGATTTATAACAGAAAAATTAATTTCCATACTTCTTCAGGATATGTTGCGTAGAAATGGAGTAACTCCATCATAGTTATAATATCTTGTTTTTTGAATAAATTACCACAAGTCTAATGTAGTTAGAGAACTTAAATGCATAATTTACATTTTATTTAGGTTTGGAAAGAGTCTGTACTTAACCAGATCTGTGAATCTGGTTATGTTAATGCACCTTAATTTGTATTTATTAATCTCATTCCTATAGAAAGCTTATTATTATGGGAGAAATGTATATAGTACCAGTACCAACCTTCTTCCATTTCTGATATGATTTTATTAAAAAAAAAAAAAAAAAAGCACATTTGACAATACATTCTTAGGTTACATATGGTAAATTTATTAAGATGAAAGACCTTTTCTGAGTGTAGAAGGTGGCTCTGATGACATGTAATAAAAAGCAGAATATTATAAAAGGTAACACACTAAAATTCAACTTTGGAAAGAGCTTTAGTGAGAAAGTAATATCAAATAATGAATGAATGTGTATAACCTGAATTATAACATCACATGGAATACTGGAATCTTGATCAGAAATTCTTCTTTGACCTTGGCTAAAAAGCAATAAATGAAAATGAGTGGAGTGCCTATGTGCCGGTAATGATTCCATGTACTTACATAGAATGCTGATAAGTTGATGGCCTGAATCCTATAGCAGACGTGGCAGGTCAGAGCAAACCCAGTAACCTATTTTCTGAGCTTTATTGCTCATTTTTCAGACTGATAGTAGCTCTTAGAACATGGAAAGGAAATTGCTGTTTTTCTGATAATCTCTTTTTGGTGCATTTCATCAGTACTTACTTCAGACTCTATTTTGCAGTCCATCACTTGTCTACTCTCAGTATGTTCTCGGGATTTTTTAAATTAAGGAGCCTTTGGTTTATGTGAGTCTGCCTGCTTCATCATCAGATGTTACATTTTTCCCCATTAAAGACTTTTGAAACTCTTGATTTCTAGCCAAATATGTGACAGCAAAATCAGAGTGATGCTTCAATCCCATTTCAGGAAAATCAGTTAATTAGATTCCCTTAGGGCCCCAAAGAAAAGCCTCTTATCTTTTGTCAGTTTAATTTCTACTACATCCGTTTGTGTTGGTGCTTTGTGAAAGAATACTTCCATTCCATTGCTTGCTCAATTTACTTTTTTTCTTCCTTTTTGGTAGTTCCTTAGATTCTGAAGAATTTCTTTTAATGTTTGTAACAGACCAGTGGCCTGATTTGGATCTGGAAGCAAGATCTTAAAAATCTTACAATTTTGCACATTTCCCCTTTTCTTATGTTTGTGACACTTGCTATGTAAGGGACATATGTGGGGTAAACATGTCCCGTGAAAATGTTATTTAAAAGAAATTGAAATTAATATGAAATGGGGGGGCATAAAGCCTCTCCTCACTTCTCCCTTCAACCTTCTTTCAGTCTGCTTTAACGGCAGAACGGATTGGAAAGAATATTTCGAAGTAGAAAGGGAAATATGAAAGGACTGGTTGGGGAAGAAAGAGAAAAGTATATGTGTGGAATAGTAAATAGCATGTTTATAATTACCTTTTTTTGTTCATACTTGCTGTCACTGTTGACTCAAACTGAAATGCTAAAATGACAGATCTCCATATTTTCAGAATCGTATGTGAACGGTTAATTTTGCATTCCTGCTATTCAGCTATGAATTCTGGCTCTGCTCCCACTGGTATCTGTTATGGTTTTACTCTTTAATTAGTAGAAAGTGGCTTGGGATACCAATTAGGCAGCCTGAGAGGGTCAAATGTATGATTCTTTGTGCTCCATGTGCCAATAACATTCTGGAATGGCCTTGTCATTGACAAGAATCTCTAATGCTCACAAACACATCATGATTGTGGAACAATATCATAAAAATGGTGAGAAGTGGAAAAGAAGGATTAAAACTAACACAGAGAAAAATTCAGGCTTGTCTCTTCTGTGCCCTTGTTCTGTCACTCCTTGTCCCCTGGTGCTGTCATTCTGTAGCCCAGTTCAATGTCCAGTCAGAAGATGAATGAGAACAGTTGGACAGTGTTGAGCTCATTTTAGAGACAGTTGTGACAGGAAGTTTGTGCAAGAAGCCAGAATAATGGGCAGCAGAAGAGAAAGAAGTTATGAGTGTTAGCAACTACTGTCATCTACAGTGATGTGAAATTCAGCTTTCAAAAACACAGTTTCTCTTTCTGCTATTTATGCAGCTGTTTCCAGTTTAAATGAAATGGTCATTTGCTGGAAATTGGTACTGTTAAATTGAGTGTAATAGTGGCTTCAAAAATATGGAAGACGAGTTAATGAAGTTGAACTGTTCTGTCTATTCTTTCTCAGTCTCTCTACTTATCACAGAAATGTTTATATCTGTCTCTCTCTGAGCTGGGAAGTGTGTGGCATTGAACGATATTATGAATGGATATACACGTAATATTTGTAGTTAATTTACCAAGTATATTGTGGTCATGAATAAAGAAATGCATAGTTAAACTCCATTATAAGCCATTATACCAATAACTTCTTTCTGACTTAAAAAGATATGCATAATATATGTTTTAGATATGGCAGTGGATACATTTTCCGTATCAAGAAAGTAATAATGGGACACAAGTATATGTATTTCTTTTTCAGTTTTGTGATGTGCTGATGTATGAAAGACATGGCGCAAATGGAAATGGGCTTAGAGGCCTTGCTGGCTTGTGATTTGTTTGTTAGTTTTTATATGTCTAACAAAAGGATCAGGATCCCTCAAAAGCAACATAGAAAATTGCTTTGTCTAAAACACTGCATGACAGACAAGACTTGGAAAAAAATTCAACCGAGAGTAAACTAATACACCTCAAACTACTCAAAAATACATCAGCTAAATAAGGGAGCAGAGTAAAGGACTCCCCTGCTTTGCTTTCTGTCCCTCAGCTCACAAAGCACAGACTAAACTTGCTTTGTTGGATTTTGCTATAACAAAATCTGCAGTCCTCACTGCAGTAGACCGAAACAATTTCCAGCCTTCATTCTGCTTTGCTGTTAATAGAGTTTCATTATATCTCAATTCTCTGTGCTCCCATTATATATGGTGGAACAAAACTATTAACTCCTTCATATCTTTGCAAACATGTGACTTTCACTAGTGAAGAGCTCTGTATGTGGCTTTACAAATGTGAGAGCTCTCAGGATTTCTCAAGGTCCATTGAGCTCAATAGCCTACAATTGCCTTGAGTAGGCACAGTGAGTAAGTAAATTCCTGGGTGTCAGTTAAAAAAGAATGAGATCAGAAAACTCAAATTCCCCAACACAAAATCAAAGAAAAATGTGCTGACAAGGACCTCAGGAAATCCTCATCTAATTCTGAATATTTCTGAAATGAACTGCCATTCGGCTGTGCTGCTATATGAATACAGCAGAACAGCACTGTGTTGACCAACACTTTGATGAGGAGAAGGGATATTTGCTCTGTTTTTTTCCTGTGCTTCCATGGCAACATGACTTCAGCTACAGTTAGCCTCTTTCTCTGACACTGAACAAAATATATTTGTGCTCCTTGTCTCACTAAGAACCTGCTCTGTTCATGCCTTCACTGCACAAACTTCTGTTGCTCAGGCTCTCTTGATATCCATGTTTCCAACTCAGTGGCTGGAGTAGCTTACACTGCTTGCCCTTTACCTCTGTTCATTCACTCAGCTTGGCAGGGGTCTTGTTTTATGACAAGGGGTTCCAGGAAGAAGTTGTATGTAACTGTGGGAAGAGCTTCATGCTATGGATGTGGGAAATCCATTTCATTTTTCTCCCAGATTAATACTATCCTTGTTAAGAGATTACCATTGCTTCTGGTTCTGAAATTCATCAATGCCCTGTGGAAATTTTATCACGAGGATCATAGGCAGCCGGAGTAAAACACCAAAATCCTGTTGAGTTCAGAATAACTGTTACAAGCTCCCGGCATGATGGGTTGATGGTTGTAATTGATGATCTTTAGAGGTCTTTTCCAACCTTTATGATTCTATGGTTCTAAGCCAGACCTGGTGTTCCCTAAACTATGGGAACTTCACTGCAAACTGCTGAGGGCTTCATGCAGGTGCATGATATCCTCTCTTGTGGCTTGTGTGGTGCCCTTAGCCCTCATCTTCTCAGGTGGCCATAGGGCAGAGTTCCTGTTTAATATGAGCCATCAAGACACTAGTGACTTCCACATTTTTTTCTATGGCCTTTCCTAAAGAAGTAACTATATGCAAAAGAAGACCTGCAAACAGGTAACTGGAGAGGTTGGCAGGAGCTACTGGGTGGTTTCTGTTCATCTTCTGCTCTCAATTCCTGAGTCAGTTTGAGTATCCACGAGGCATTTTTAACTCATAAGCATAGCAAAACTCTTGCTTCTCACTCCAAACACTTTGATCCTGCTCACTAGCCAAATATGCTTTAGAATATATTTATAGGTAGTATTCTTAAGGAGGATGTCCTTAAAACGACTTGTAAAATAGTATTACAAAATAATCTCTTTATGTTGATTATATGACATATTTTTGTGTACATTTAGGTCTTTATTTTTCTTTCAGAATTCCCAAATGAAGATAATGCATGAAAAAACAAGAAGTGTTTCTACCAACATCCTACTTCACATCAGTTTGGTTGTTTTTTTTATTGATAATCCCTCATAGGATGCCAATAGCATTTTTGAGAGTCAAGAAGTATCTGATACTTCACTGCTTGAATTCTTGAAGAGGAGCATCAGCAGTACTTACGTGTCCTTGTGTAGGTCGAATATCACTATTTCTGAACATATTGCAGAGAACATGTTATTGTAAACACTACAAAATAATCATGTGAGTATACAGTAGGCTTTGAATCAGGCTGTTTGAGAACTCTGAAATCTGGACTATTAGCACAATTCATCTATTTTAAAACAGGATACTATGGGTTTTCTACAAATCACAACTGTGTCCTGACTGGAAAGTGTTTTGTTCAAATAATACTGTATATATGTGACTCTACTTTGTTTTTTCTGGCATCTGCTATGGCCATCTGATAAAGCATTAAAACATACTATATATACTATTGTTTTTACTGTACTCCATGGACTCTTACATGGCTTTTTAGCCTCAGGGACAAGATTTTTTGATGCCTTAACTGGGTCTTTTAATATGAGGATTAAGCTTTTAGAACTGAAACATGGCAAGTAGAAAAGAGCAATTCATATTTAGAGCAATTATAACGTTTATTATCTAGTCTCCAGAGGCAACGTGATTTAGGCATATTAAAGCAGAGTATTTCATAATTAGGTTACCAGATTAGAGCAGAAGCTTTAATTTTTTTAAATTTTTTTTATTTTTTTTTTCACAGCAACTGAAAACTTGTCATCATGGATTAATGGAATTTAGTCGGTTTTTTAATCTAATGACTGGAAAATGCAACTTTTATTATCTTACTATGAAAATTTTTCTGTGGCATGAACATGACATCAGCTCAGTTGAAAATTATCTTCTTGGTGTGAGTTGAACTCATGGAATAAAAAGGGAGTGATTGTATTTGTACTTGCTTTTATTATCCTGTGCTTGAATACACAGCAGTTTTCCTTATTTACTTAAAATTTGTTCCATTTATATACTTCTTTATCATTTATGAAGATAATGTTCCTGTTTTTTGATGTCTTTTCTGGATCAGAAGTCAAAGATACGATCTTTGATAAGAAGAGTCTCAGGGATTGTGAGGGCTTGTGTTAATAGAGAAGCTGTGCTACTTCAATTTAAATCATTGTTGACAGCATCAAACATCCAAGTGCAAGATAATCTGATAAGGCAAAATGAAACAGATGTGCAATTAGGGCAATCACTTATCCAGGTTTTCAGTTTTTCTTTTGTTATCCAGCGACTTTTTGAAGCTGTGTTTTAAGTCTTTGCGCATACTGTGGGTCCTTTTAGCCATTAACACAGAGCAGCCCATTCAGAGGCTTCTTGCCTTGCACAGAGCAGTTGTTGAACTGTACTCTTTTGTTGCAGTGGTATAATCGTATTTGTAGATAAAGCTGTAGGAGGCAGAGGTGAGCACAGAGAGAGTTGGAGAATGAACGGGTAGGAGACGTGTTCTCTATACAGCACAGGCTACTGCCTGTGTGCTTGCTGACCCCACAGCAAATACAAAGTTGCTTGCCTTTGTAAGGATTGCCTTGTTTAAAGACTGCGTTAAGTCAGAGGAGTACACCGCTGTGATACAGATTTCTATCACCTAAATTCAGTGTGTACACCTTTTATTAGCATTGGTAGCGAACTTTGATCCTTTGTGATTCTATGTACAAGGTGTTATATTCTGCCTTTTTTCTGCAGTCAGGAAATGTGCTCCCATATATATTTTTTTCATCTTCATCTATTTTGACTGCCCTGAATCACTGAGTTATTCAGTTTTACTCTAGTAGGACAACTTTCCCACCCTCAAGTTATCTGTAACTTTCACATTTGCTCCTTTCCTTTCTCTTCCATTTCCTTGATGAAGAAGTAGCCTGTGATTTGCTTGTTATCATTTGTATTTTAGAGAGCTTCAAGGAATCGTATCAGGGAATCTCCTTCCATTTTGTTCTGGTGTTGAACTGTGAAGGTCTTGGCAGCAGCCAACCATTGTCACATGAAAAATGAATTTTAAAAAGGCAGTAGGATACAAACTATTCTGTTCTACTAGGGATAAACTATGGAACAATAGAAGATTTTCTCTTTACCTATTTTTGCTTGCTAAGAATATGAGAAGACAAAATCTGTACATAATGACTGACTGATCTAGTGTGGCTCTCAGTCTGCTCAGGATGCAGAGGTCAAGGAACATCTAATAATAACATGCAAAAATGAGTATTTTCTCTTGTCTAGTCTCCTTGTTATTTGGGAAAGTGCTGATGAAAAAGAAAAAAAAAGTAACTGTAACTGGAAAAGCACTAATCATATTTCACATTCATAATTTTTCATCATCAGAGTTTTACATACTATTAAAATAATACCTGAACTGAGGTATAACCATTTGCCTTAAATGGCAAAGATGATTACTGAAAGTTGTACTTTTGCTCAAGATTGCAACAGAATGTTTTTCATGTGCTTCCATAAATTTTGCATGTAGTTGTATCTTGGAAGAACAATGTTTTTCCAGGTTTCTGCATAATGATTTTGAAATGTCAAAGCATTTCACCTGTAGGGATTAACCATAGAGATGGAGTGTCAGACAGTGGTCTGTGCTACTGTTTGCTTGCGTAAATATACTGGATCAGAATGTTCAAATGTGTTGTCTTTGATAATGGAAGCTTTTACCAGACTTACAAGTTAAAAGCCAAGATCTTCACGAAGAAAAAAAATAACTCTGCTGATGGAAGAGAAGCAAGGAACCATTCTACAAGCAGCTTAGCAACTTAGTGCTGTAGAATGCGTACATTCCTCTGTTGTTTATTCAGCATCTTAAAAACAAAGAAAGGAAGAGCCTCCTTGCTATTATGTTAGGTCTAGTAGGTCTACATGTATTTTCAATGCCCTTTGAAGAAAGGCAAGGGATGTGTATCTATTGCAATGTACATATTGTTCATAATTAACCTACTATATGATTGTCCGGAGAACAAACTTCAAGCTTAGATGTGAGCCTCCAAATAGAGTGTATCTAGAATACAAAATGTTAAGCCATGAAATTTTTTGTACACAGAATAGTGGCTGATGTTCTATTGGTACGTTCTTAAACAGATATGATGCTTAACTCTTTCCATGAAGAAATTCTTCCTGGTATCCAATCTAAGCTGACACAGCCTAATGCCATTTCCTTGTATCCCATCACTTGTCATCTGAGAAAGGAGACTGACACCCACCTTGCAGCAACCTGTAATTGCAGAGAGCTGTGAGATCTTTCCTGAGCCTCCTCTTCTCTAGACTAAACAAATGTAGTTCCCTTGGTTGCTCCTTGTAGCTCTTGTTTTCTAGCCCCTTCACCAGCGTTGCTACTCTTCTCTGTACCCACTTGATGTCTTGACCCTTTTCTGCCAAGCAGCTTTCCAGCCACTCTGCCCTAACTCTGTACTGCTTCCTGAGGTTGCTATGACTCAAGTGCAGCATCTGGCATTTCGCTTTCTTGAACACTCTTGCAACTGGATGTGGCCCATTGATTCAGCTTATCCCAATTCCTTTACAGTGCCTTCCTATCCTCAAGCAGATCAGTAGTACCCTTATCTTGATTTTTCTCAGATTTTGGGACTTCCTCACATGTGGATATCAGTTCACAGCAGACTGAGTTGTTAACAGACAGCCAAGCGTTACACTATCTGTCTGTTTGAATACTTACAGAGCACTACATCATGTAAGTTACCTTAGAAAACACAGACAGCTACTTCAAGCATACAGTAGATGACAAACTGCAAATTCACACACTTCCTTATCTGTATTTTAACTTCCTTGTGTGAATAAGGCAAATAATAAATAAATAAATAAATAAATAAATAAATAAATAAAAATAGTGCTTGTTGAAGAACTGGGAGCTTAGTAAAAAATTAAGCATGTAGGAATGACTGGGAAAATCAGCTGTAGGATGCTACAAGTTCTTTGATAAAATTAGCTGCATCCACTCCGTAGGAACACTTCACATAGGTGTAGTTCTGAAAATCTGAATGTAATGCTAGCAACCAGTGGCCATTAGGAAAATATGTTCTGCTACTTACTGGGTTTTTATGCTGGAGCTGGGTGTTGGAAATCCCCCCTTGGGGAAATTCTGAGGCTGGGTATAGTCTCAGAACTTAATAAAAGCGTTTGTTTTAACTTGCTTTAATCTTCAGAGAAAGCTGAGGGAAATTCCAAAGGACTGAAAAGATACAGAGTAACCAAAGTCTTTGGACTTCAAGTCTGCTAGGTCCTAAGCTAATCTTATGTGTCTCATTGTAAACATTTTCATATCCCTCAGGATATAGGAGCTAATCAAGTAAGTCTGAGATATGTTCCTTCAAGTCAGTTATTTGAAAGTATATAATGAAGTTCTTTTTCATTGTTTGTATGACCTACTGTAGTGCTGCAGATTAAAGACTGATGGCCTATCCCCACACAGTTGCAGATATTTGATTTTCTTGTTCTAAAGCCTGCTGTTCTTTCACAGAATAAACTTTAATTAAAAAAAAAAAAAAAAAAAGAAAGGAAAAGATCTGAGAAATTTGGTAAGGTTTTAGAATGTAGGTCTGAAACTTGCAATATTTTAACTATGCTTTGTTTGTTTGCTATTTTTTCATGATCTTGCTGATGTGATTCGTGTTTGCCTGACCTCTTGCTTTTACATAGAGCTCCAGGCTGTCTGTGACACACCTGAAGACTGTTTAGCTCATGATTTATTAAACTCATCACAACTGGATTTATGTACTGGGAACTATAAGGCAATCACAGTGATATCACCAAGATTCTAAATGCTCTCTTCCTTTAGCCTACTGCTATTGCTAATGTTACAGCTCAGTTTCTCTATCTGATAAGATACAAATGAATGTACCTGTTCTACCCTGTATTTTAAGTTGATACCCAGAAGAGAACTTAGCAAACCAAAATAGAAAACAGTATACAAATTGGAATTTGAAGAGCACAGAGGATGTGAATATAAATTTGAAGAAATGAACTAACTTTCTGTACAATCTGGATGAAGAGCATGTGGCTGGATGTGCTTACTTTGTGTCTATGCGAGTCTTGCTGTGGGTTGGTATTTAAGCTGTACTAGTGTGAATCGAGACCGCCATCCCGTGGCTGCTCTCAGATCTGTTCTTGGAGAGATAAGTGACTATTATCCCCCGCCCACTTTTCTTTGTAGCGTGGTTGTACTGAAACAAAAGACCACATCTTTCATATATTCAATGCTGTATTTTGATGTGCTTTGTGTGGAGTTAAACCTCTCCCCAGCTGCCAAAAAATGTTCACTTGCCTATGGCATGTAATTTTCATGGCTCTGAAAAGTTAGCAAAAGGCAGGAGGACACAGGAAAAGAATAAAACAAAAAGATTTTATAGCCAGACTGCTGTGAACCTGTGGTATAGTTATATTGGTATCATAAAAGAAACATTTTGGATGCTGCTACATTTGTTTGCCAAGCTAAATGCTATAGCAGAGCTGTGGCCAAATGAATTCCAGAAAGTAGTTTTTATTTGGTAAAGAGACAAACTGTAATGCTACACTAATTTTGTATTGCAGTACTTCCCTATGCTGTAGTTTCTCACAGGGGAGGTTTGAATACCTAAAGTTGTTTAGGGATATGATAGCATTTACATTTTTTACAGATGCTTTCTAAAATAAGCTAACATCACCGGCTTGTTTTCCAAGCATTCTCTGCTGAATGGCTTTAGTGCACTCTTAATACAGGAACTTCTGTTTTCAGTAGGAATCCTCAAAGTAAATCCTGGCAATGGGAGGTAAGGATAGAATAGTTTTCCGTTTCTGAAAGGGAAATAGCAATTTGTTTGAGACTATTTACTGGTATGTGTCCCACTTGAAATGTTGAGTGCTCCTGCCAAGTTTTACAGGGTGTTTATCTAATATGAGTTACTGCTGAATGTGTAAATTTTCTTGACTACACTGTGCCTGACATATCCATATGTGAAGAGGGCTGGTGTGCACAGGAACAATCCATAAATGCGAGGAAATTGGCTGAACGCATAAAGTCAATACGCTTAAATTACTCTCCCAAACTCTCCTGTGGATAATTACTTTCTGGAGTAGAGTGATTTCATTTTATTGCATAGTAAGCCAAAAGGTAAAATTACTTCACAACTGAATGAGAACATCCACGCTGTGTAACTGACTCTAATTGAAGGTGTTTGCAAACATATTCTTTTGATTCTGGTTAAATTGAGCCAAGAAACCTGTTTCCCAAAACAAACCATCATCATTCAGAAGACAAAGGCTGCTGCCTTTACCTATACAGCCAGTTATCTAAGAACTCTGACCTGTTTGGGTACAAATTTAGGCAAACTGCATTAATGATTTTTTAATGACTAAGTCACATAACTTGCTTAGAAGCTTTGAAGAAGTGCTCTGCTGGCTGAACTGGTAGATTGATGTGCATTAGATAATATAGCAAAGATCAGCTGACAAAGCAGGAGATAAAAATTTTGTGCTGCTGTGAATGAAGGTGATTTTCTTCACTCGCCATTGTTCTTTTGTTTTCACTAGCACAGCACGGGCTGAACCAGAATTAACAGCATCCTCTCCTTATCATTTACCAAAATTCCCTGAAACACATCTTTTTCATTTTGCTTTGGATTATATAAAAAAAATGATGTTGCAATTGTGATTAACTGTGCTCCAAAAATGGAATTATTTTCTTCAGAATATCATGTTGTTCTTCAATGCTGCTTAGATGCGGGAGAAGTAGAAGGGCATTGAGTGCAGCTAGTTAATTCCATTGATTGCTAACAGTGCAAATGATACAATATATTTACTGTATTCTTCACTTAGTTCATGGCCGTAGCCTTGCTTATATATGGTAATATTTGTAACACCTACACCCATCCAGTGATCAGGAGCCATTGTGCTTCAGCTCAAAAATAGGTTCCTGCATCTGACATCCAGTATGTATATAAAAAGAAGCAAGTACAGACAGACCGGGACAATAATTACATCTATTAATAGTCAAATTTTATCCAAATATGGAATTTGTGAATATACAACACTGCTTTATTGACACGCTTTGCAAAGTGGCGATAACTGTAAATATAACATTCTCACTGGAAAAGATTGAACCAGTGAATTGTTCTATTAGCAGTGTACATAATGTTTGTATGGATAAAATGCATATTTGATTTACTGTGCTTGAAATCACTTAAAATATTAATATTGCAATACAGCCACTAGATGGCGATAGCTATTTAATTTATTGAACTACCGTAGCTACCCAACGCATGCTCTCATGTTGGTACTCATGTTATCTTTGAGCCTTACAAAAAAAAAAAAATCACTCTTAAAGAGCCTTTCTGAGTGCATTCTCAACTTCATAGCTGAAGGATTTGCTGTACAGGGAAATGCAACAGCGTTTGTCAGAGCAGTGTCAGAGTCGTGTCAGTTTAAGCTCCAGTTTCTTGTTGTTTTATATATTGAATGTATTAACTTATTATGAATTTTGGATCATTTTTCCTTACATTATATATGTATTTATGGTAAATTCTGTAGCAACTAGGAACAAATATTCCCAAGGGCTTTTTTTTTTTTTTTTTTTTTTTTTTTTTTTTTTTTTTCTGTGGCATGTATATATGCCTTTGTACTTAGAATGAGGGAGCCACTTGAAAGCTGTAGATTGTATGCAGATGCCCACTGCTGGTATAGGTCCAATATCATATAAGACAGAAAATCAGATTTATTTTTTGTGGATGATACAGAATGTTATTATTGGTAGGATATGAAGAAGGAAAGGTTGTTTCAGGGAGGTGGTTGAGTCACCACCCCTGGATGTGTTTAAAAACCGTTTGGATGCTCAGGGACATGACTTAGCGGAGGATTGTTAGTTAGGGTAGTATGGTTAGGTTGTGGTTGGATTCGGTGATTTTAAGGTCTTTTCCAACCTGGGTGATTCTATTCTATAAGGAAAGGCTTGCGTACAGTTCTTAAAAGTGTTTAGAATACAATAGCAGTGATGGGAGTCTATTTAGGACAAAACTGTGAGAGGTTTTCTACATTACATACTCTTATAAAACATTATGCAATACTATTTTGAATAACTGTGTATTAAATGAATACATAAAAAATCTGGTCCTTGACTTGTCAGTGGTTTGGTTTTGTTTTCTGCAAATAGACATCAGGTGGTTCTGCTGCTTGAACCAAATGTTCAGCTTTATCTTCAGCCAGAAATTTAATGTGAAATGAGAGTGAAAGAGAACGTCCATGAAAGAAGAGGATAAACAGGAGGCAGATGGTCCAACTTGCACTGCCAAATAGTGGATTAAGATGCTCTTTTTGAATGCTGCTTCACAACCTTAGAGTGACTGAGAGAAGTTAGGTTTCCATTAGCTATAGAATGAGAAAATTTATTCCAGTCTTCCTAAGAACATCTCCCATTTCCTGAACTACAGGAGGAGATGCTAATCTAAAAAGTGAAAGCAGTGAAAGGAGAGTAAGGAGCAAAAGTGCCATCTCCCTGCATGATTCTATCAGACTCATTTACTAGACTGATCAGAGACTGAGTCAGAGCTAGAAAGCAGATGAAATTCATAGGAAAACCATTTGAGTAGTCAATAATTCTGTAGTTAAGTCACAATGTTGTAGAATGGTTCCCCTGACTGGAGTGCTACAATGAGTTGTGCTCTGTATAACAAATCAGCTCAGATGCTAGGAGCTTTGCTATGGAAAGGACAAGTCTGTCAGCAGTTTATGGGATCAGAAGGGAAGCTATGAAGTAGACATACTGATAGGATTCTGCTGCTGATTGCCAAGACGAGAAGGTGAGCATAGCCTTCCTTAAGCAATTGAAATAAGTCCCATAGGCCCTGCTTCTCAAGTGGAATCTTGAGCCGTTCTGACATCTGCTGGATAGACATCACATCAGGGAACAGGCAGCTGATGAGATTTCTGGAGTACCTGGGGGACAAGTTTGTGGTTCAGGTAAATAGACTGACCAGAAGGGCTCCACTGAGCTGACCTTCTGAGTATGTAAGAGCTGGTATAGAATGAGAAAGCTTGACAGCAGACCTAGCTACACTGACCATAAAAAGATGTTGAACAAATTAAGAGAAGGGAGCAGTCTGACAACTTAGGATTTTGTTGGCTTTTTCAGGGAATTAGCAGGAATAATCTCATGAGAGGCTGAAGGGCAAATATACCCAGGAGAACTGGCTAGATATCAAGGATATTCTATTTAAATCAGAAAAAAAGAAATGTGGAAGTATCACCTGGGTATACAGTGTGGACCTCAAATGGAATAGGCAATCTTGTGCCAAAGGATACAAAAAAGTTCAGTGTCTTCATTGCTTTGTTTTTTACTAGCAAGGTTTCCTCTCAAATTTATCAGGCTGCTTTTGCCCAGGAGCAAAACTTGAGAGAAAGAGGTGTTCTAAATGGTAAAGGACAATCAAATTAGAAACTACTTAAACTGGAGGCACTGAAATTGATAGGCCTGGATGGGATTAATGCACTTGGAAGTGCTGAGGAAGTTGGCAGATGTCATTAACAGGTACCTCTCTTTTATTGTCCAGAGGTCATGGTGAACATGGTTGTTTGACAATCTGACAAAGAGAAATGTCATGCTAATCTTCAAAAGTGTTAGGAGAAGAGATCTGGAAACTGAAGTGTGGTGAGTCTTACTTCAGCTTGTTAGAATCATAGAATCATAGAATTGCTCAGGTTGGAAAAGACCTTAAAGATCATCAAGTCCAACCACAACCTGACCGTATTCCCCTAACACTAACAACCCTCTGCTAAATCATGTCCCTGAGCACTACATCCAATTGCTTTTTGTAAACCTTTTCCAGTTGCGTAAAGGAAAGAAAGGTAAATGGAAAGTGCTAGTGTGGATTTCTTGTGCCCGACAAACCTGATTACTTTCCATGGTGAGACAATTGGCTCTATGGATAAGAATAGTGCCTGTAGATTACCTTGATTCTAGCTAGATTTTTGTTCTAGTTTGTTAGGATTTCTTGTAGACGAACAGAAGAGGTATGAACTGGATTGTAGACTAAGAAGCTCGTGAAAAAAGGGCTGGATTGTTTCATTTGAAGTGTAGAGGTCAGTATTTAAAAGTTTAAATGGCAACCAGCTGAAGATGCATGCTTCAAGCAATGATGCTAGAGATATTGTTTTTTAACATCTTACTCAACAATCTAGCTGATGGCTTAGGATTTTGCTTTCATGAACAACACCAAACTGGAGAGAGTAGTTAATACCCTGCAGGGCTGGGCTGTCGCTTGGAGAAACTTTGACAGCTAGAGAAACGGGGCTGGTAGAGACATCATGAATATTAACAAAGTCCTGCACCTGTGATGGAGTGGTGTTTTGCATCCATAGGCGTAACAGCTCTTCAGGAAAGCATGCTACAGGCAAGTTGAACATAAGGCAGCTTTGTACCCTTGTGGTGATGAAGACCAACCATCTACTGAACTATGCTAGTAAAAGTATATCAGTCAAACTGGAGGTAGTGATTATTCACATTTCATGTTTGAGAACACATTTGAAATACATTTCCTAGCTTCCGGTTCCTTGGTACCAGCAAGATATTGATTGATGAAGTGTGAACATATGATATGCAAGAAAAACTGATGAGCAGATAAACTGATTGTTTTGCCTGGGTAAGGGTAAAAGTCAGTGAGTCTAACTGCTATCTGAGGAGGCTTAGGGAACTCTGTGCCAGAGGACTTTTTGAAACAACATATTTAACCTGAGGTTGGCTCTACTTTGAATAGGAGATGGCACATGGTGATCTTCAGAGGTCCCTTTCAATACATTTTCTTCTGTGAGTGCATGATTATCTTAATATGAGACCTTAATGCAATTACTGGCAAGCTAGATATGTTTCATAAAAATCATTAAAATTTAAAAATATATATGATTCTTCATCTAAGTCTCCAGGTAATGAGGACAGTGAGCAGTCTGCATTTATTAATCATGCTTACCTATGGCCGAACCAGAAAAGATTTCAAATATCTATCAGTGCCCTGAGCACACTAATGGCTTGAAGGTACTAATGGCTTGTCCCTGTCCACTGCTGAAGCTCCCTGACATGCCCAGAGCCACCATGTCATCCCAGTGCCACACACCCCAACCCCAATAATGCAGCAGGGATGGGCTCCAGCTCCCCACAACCCTCCCCTGCCTGACCATAGTCTGATGCAGTTTACAAAGGGCCATGAAAGTTGCTGTGAGCACCAAGATTACTTTTTTGTTGTTGGATTTATTATTATTATTATTATTATTATTATTATTTGCTTCTGCTGTTGAAGCTATTTGAGTTAACACAAATAATTTGAAAACATGTAAGTATGGAGTAAGAAGTTGAACGTGGCTCTCTTATGCCTATTCTGAAGGTTTTAAACACTGAACTGTAAAATCATTATGAGGGGAACAGCAAAGCTTCTTTTTCAGGACTATACACACCAATTGTATCCCTTCTATGTAGTGCTGACACAAAGCTCATATGTATACCAACACTGTTGTAGAAATTAATCTTTGATTGCGTTAATTTCTTTTCATTGAAAACTGTGAGTGTTTCTCAGAGAGAAAAACATCTCAAATATATTTACGAGCTGGGGATTTTCTTTCCCAGGCAGTTTGCCTCACAGAAGAGATGATCTCATTTGCTGAACTATGCTGCCAGCATTCTTCCTTTTCATGAAAGGAAATTATGGTTCCTGTGAAAGTGTCACAAATGACATGGAGGGTTGGCAGCACGGAATCATTATTGCTTGTTGAGTAAACATTTTCAAACAGAGAATAAATAAATCCTCATCATAACTGAGAATTTGGAGATG
The DNA here is from genome assembly GCF_054131305.1 of Coturnix japonica. NCBI lineage: Eukaryota > Metazoa > Chordata > Aves > Galliformes > Phasianidae > Coturnix > Coturnix japonica. The sequence goes on from NC_140663.1 coordinate 112,844,730, forward strand.
GGTAATAGAGAACTGTATTAGGGCATTGTTACCATTTAAATGTGGCTGTTACCAAGCTATAGCAAAAATAACTACCATGACTACCATTCCGCTGTCTGCAACACTTATCTTGTGCCCCCTCCCTGGGGCTGCTTGGCCCCCTAATTTTTCCCACAGTGCTGGGTGGTGTTTCCCACCTGGCCTTTGCCCCCAGCAGCAAAGAGAGGCATCTCTGTCTGCTGACTGAGCTCCCCATAGCCCCTTTCAAACTTGCAGGGAATTTCTGTGCACAAAGGGTGGCTCAGAGCTGGCAGGTGTGGGGTGCGGGTGGCTAGGAATGGTGGGAATGTGATTATATGTCAGGGAGGTGCAGGAGGGAAAGGCTTCTCTTCTGCTGTGTGCTACAGGCTTTGCCATGTGCTGTTGACCTTAGCACAAAATCAGCTTACAAAGACCCCTACCTGTTTCATTTTCAGAAGGTTTTATTGTGTTTTACTACTTTGGATATATAGTGGATATATGTAAATTTTGTAAGAGAGTCACATGGTGACTCCTACAATTGAAGTGACTTTTCTTTTATTGTCCTTTTATTTTCTGCCCAAATGAACACGTTATTTGGGAGTGCGCTAGTGACTGGTACCTCTGACAGTATGACAGTGAACTACTTTCCTGACCTTAAAGCAACAACTGCATTATGTTGGTAAAAGATCCTTCTATACTGTTAGTGGCTTGCATGGTTGAATTCACACTTTGCAAGGCTCTGAAGAAGTGACAGTTTACATAAGATTTCTGGAGATGAAAGATGACCTTTAAAAGTCTCACTGAAGCAACACAGCATACTTTCTAACTAGAATGAATGTTCATATGGGCTGATGACCTGGAGGTGAGAGCACAGATTTTGTCTCGGGAGCTGGATAGCAGAAAGATCTCAGTGCATGAGCTTTTTGTCTAGGAATTCACTTTTCTAGGGGGTCCTTAGGAATGGAATATCACTCTCCTTAAGGCGTGTCTGAAACTGCAGCTGTTTGTTTATTTCTTTGCACTTCCAGAGGCCAAAAGTTTACTTTTCGTAGATTAGAAAACCTCTTTGTAGGTTTTCTATGTCCAGCAGTTGACTGATGGTCATTGTTTTCTCCCTTGTCCCATTAATGTTCAAAGGCATTAATTTGGAGATTTTTATTTCTTTTATTATTCTATCTTTATAAGGAAAAACAATGATAGAGAGCTCAAGGCTGTACATACATTTCTAAACACAATAGGACCAGTTTTATGAACATCAGCTCCATCACCAAGAGCATGGGCAAGCTCTGGTCCAAACTTCTTATGGCCAGCTCCCTCTGAAGCATGCGTCCTGGATTCAGTTAGCTGTAGTGGTGCAAACCAGAGCAGGGGAGGAGGCTGATATTTAAGCAGTGTGAAGTTCACTCCATGAGCTTGCTCAGCTTGTTTGCTTGTTTTTGTGTTGCTGTCTTTTTTAGTATTTATTTTATTTTTTACTTAGCAGTGTTAACAAACCTTAAGAAAACAGACAAAATATATATTGCTTTTGTTCTGCCAATACATACAGAATGCCACCTCTGAATGGATTTGTACTACTTTCAAGACAGCGTACCTAGTAGATGTCAATACAAGCTCAGTTGGACTATCCATAAGAAATGATTACTGTATAACTGTACTCTCTTATGCTGAAGGACCGAGGTGATGGCTGCACTTAGTTTTTGATAAACGAAAACCTATTGCACTAAATGAGATGGTTAATTCACCAAAGTATGTTTAATATGTAATTCACACCCAACTGCAGCGTATGTATGTTACTATTTCATAATGAATAAATTATCATGAGCTGTAACCTCCAGAGGCATCCAGGTGCCTGAGTGTCTCTCCTCCAGTGAGTGAACTGCAGCCACTTTGACTGGTGTTAGCTGGTGCTTAGCATACCCAGCTCAGAAGTAAGTCTCCAGGCATCCATAAGAGGCTTTCCAGTAAACAACATAACCCCTCTAATGATGAGTGAGTTCTTCTTTATTCTTCTGGTTTGAGGTATTTATCTTCTTGCATCACTTTCAGGTTTCCAGTGCTGTAGTAAGACTGCTCTAATTTGCAATTTAAGAGTAGTGTGCAGCTCAGTTTGTTCTGTTTAATATAGCATGTGGACTGAAATTCAAGTAGATAATTACAATATTTCAAAGCAAATAAACACATCTGTGTAAGTCAAGTCAAATGCTGAGGCACAATCAATCTCAAAGTGAAGTATCATTTGACCAGTGAATGAATTCACCAAGCTTCTGACAGTGAAGAAATTGGAGTTCCTTGGTGCACAAAAGAAGTTTATTGCCTAGAGATGATAGTGCTTGTCTCCCGGTGGACTTGTGGGGTAAAGCCTTACATCAGCCTCCCTACATCAGCTAAGATCAATATTTTTTATTTTCTCTTCTTATAGGAAGGAAATGAATCCATGGAGTTACTTTAGAAAAATAACCCAAGTGGTAAATTTGGGCAGAGAAATTATTACCTACATCTCAGTTTTCTTCCACAGGAAGCCCCTAGTGATTACTGCTTTGTTAATGCACGAGCTAATCTGAAAAAGCAGCTTTGAGCATGCATATGAAATGGTAGCCACCATTTGCCATTGCATGGGCCACTCTACTCTCAGCCCTTTGTTTTAATAAATATGTTCCCAGTGGGGCAAAATTCTTGCTAAGCCTCTCAGAAGGTGTCCTTTTACCCATACTTTGGTCTTTCACATAGACTTTTTTTTCCCCCTCTTGACTATTTGTTGTTAATACAGCTTCGGGTTTCCATTGCTACAATATTTGAGTGTCTCAGTCTAAGGTGAGTTTATTTTTTCAAGTCCATGTGAAAGAGGGAAGGCTCTGATTTTTATTTTTATTTTTATTTTTTTTTTGATCATACTTGGATGGGGAGAAAACAGAAGAATAGAGAAGCTCAGATTCTACAATACAGTGAGGTGCCAGACTCCTACGTGGCAGAAATTCCTCCATGTGTTGGAGGGTCTGAGCATGGCTTGGTTCACATCACAAAGCAAGCACGTGGCAGACTGGGGAATCCAGACAATGAATTGGCCTCCTGTGTCTCCAGTGCTAATGGGCTTGGAGGGCACACATTTAATGACCGTCCAGAAACAAGAAGCAAAGACAGCAGGCAAAAAGGTTTGGAAAAGAGTGCTGTGTTTCTTATATAGGGTTGTTACTGGATCTAAGATGTGGCCATACCTTAGAGCATGAATTGTTACTGCACTCAGAAGAGGCTGTTCATTGGAAGATACTCAAATTAAAAACAGAGTCATGTATTTTCAAGAACTGCAGGGCAAAGGGAAAGAATATTCATACCAAACATTTTTAACATACATATATTGGTATTATTGGCTCCAGCTCCTGACTTAGTGACAAAAGCATATGTGCATAAAGTGATTTCTTTGAGGAAAAGTTCACTGTTCAGACTGTGCATGCTGAATGCCTTCTGTTAATCTTCTCTTTAAGCGTAAGAGCAGACCTGCCACAGTCTCCACACATCTTGCCTTTCCTTTGAATCACAGAGGATTTGCTTTACTTATAACAGCCTGACTAAATGTGATGCGATTCCAATGCTACAATATATATATTAAAAAAGAAAAAAAAAAAAAAAGTATCAAGTTTTCAAAAGAAATTTCTGGAAGCTTAAACATGGTGTCAAGACACAAAGACTCAAGGCTTTGTGCAAAGCCTTGGGGACGTTCTGTGACTTTGCTGGAATGAAAGTTTCACTATAAATACATCACAAAAAGCAACAATAATGCAGATAGGTCCATAATATTTCTCTTGTACTTTCTTGCTTTTGTTTAAGTTTAAAACAACCTTTTGGAACTATGAGTCATTTTCAGAACTGTGTGATTCAGGAGATATAATCTTCATGTTTTATGGACTAACATCATTAGACAGACCCTATGCAAATTAACAGAAGTGTCACTGAACAACAGTGACTGGCTTATCATATATTTATGGTTGCTTCTAACTCTCAGCCAGGAAACATAAATGTGTCTCTGGTGAAAACGTGTTTGGTGAGCAATAACCTTCTCAGTTCGAGCAGATCCATCTGTCTTTCCTTCTACTTCATTCATCTTCACCACTGAAAAAAAGTGAAAGAACAATTGAGTTTTAACTACTGCCTTCATACTATCAAGGCGATCTATTAAAACTTAATTATTTTGGTATTTGCTATTAACTGAATCTTTCAAATAAAGTGGAAAGCGAAGGTATTTTCCAAGATTACATTAGTATTTTCTTTTAGTTACAAACTACATCGATTAATTTCTTTATAAACTCTACTGTAACAAGTTCCTTCTGATTCCTGATTACTGCAAATAATATCTGGGTACTGCACTGGTGCACAAGTTCTGTAAACACATACATTTATGTCCATCATATCCTGATATTTCACAGGGATAAAGCTAACATTCCACTAAAAAAGAAGGCAGATGTCTGTAGTGATTTCACCTAAGTTACAATGAGAAGTGTGTGTGATGTTAGATACTTTACAGTACTTCTAATTGGGGAAAGAGCATGGCCACAAAAAGAAAATCCTGCCCACGTGTCTGTTTCTTGAAATGCAAGTTAAAAGATTTTTAAATCTAATAAAAGGTAAATAGTAATAGAAACCTGCAGATGGAGACAACTGTAGCACAGAAAGTGAAAAATGTCTCACAGTAGGTCAGTGGTAGAACCAGCAATGAAACACAAACCTCTTGCTCTGCTGGTTTACTCTCCAGCTTTTTCACATAATGTGGGATAGGGCTCTTTGCAGTGCTTCAGGCTCTGGAGGTTACATCTACATAAAGTCCACACTTTTGCCCTTGTGCAAAGCCCAAAGCCCCTTTTACTTGCTTTTGGAGACCTCTCAGAGACCCTGGAGCTAACTATCTGTGTGTGGGTCAAACAGCAGATCACAGCTGAGGAGGGTTTTAAGAAAAGATCTGTGGCTGCTTCTTGGCTGTTTGCTTCCCGGCTGAGGAGGGAGCCCATCTGTGCAAGCCTTCCTCCTTCATTTCAGTGCTGGCAGCGAGCTGCAGTCTCTGCTTAGGATCACTGCTACAAGCTGTGCCTTCCAGGAACAGGAAAGGATGCAGCGTGCCCATGTGGGTGTGCAAGGCACCCTTTGAGACCCAGATGCAGGGACAAGACAAGCACAAAAGGGAAAGTAGGAACATGGAATATGCACAACAGATGCCTGGTTTAACATTATGGGTTGTACATATTTCAGATACCAGCGTCTGCACTCAATATGTGGTGTGCTTTCTCTTTAACAGCATTCTCTTAGGCTTGTTACTTACAGGCTCTTTTCCCATCTCTCATTGAATTCAAACATTATGGCTGGTTGAAAATAAGCAAATAAGCATGCATTTCTCTTCTCTTCTCTTCTCTTCTCTCCTCTCCTCTCCTCTCCTCTCCTCTCCTCTCCTCTCCTCTCCTCTCCTCTCCTCTCCTCTCCTCTCCTCTCCTCTCCTCTCCTCTCCTCTCCTCTCCTCTCCTCTCCTCTCCTCTCCTCTCCTCTCCTCTCCTCTCCTCTCCTCTCCTCTTCCCCTTTCCCTTCCCCTTCCCCTTCCCCTTCCCCTTCCCCTTTCCTTTCTTTTCCTTTCCTTTTATCAGATGGAAACAATGGCATGAACTCATTTGTGAGTCTCTTCTACAAACCTCTCCAATGTGGTCTGTAACAAAGGCACAGTGGAAATTCCACAAAGAAGCCCATAAGCATTTCAATTTGGATGACTGTGTCGTTGTCTGTATTTTATTCACATTGATCTGTTTTTTTCACACCCATCTTAGCTTCTTACTGGTACCACAAGTCAACACTTGCTTAAAAACATCACCCTTATAAAACAGCCTGTACCATACCATATAACCACCGTCTCTTTTCATTTATTTTCTGCTCAGATCTTAACATGTGCTTCTTCTGAAGGCCACCAGTGATAATATTCACTCCCTCTCCAAAAGCTTGCGAGTAAGTACCTCCTCATGCAGGTGAGTCTTGAGCTGGGGACAAACAGAGGAAGACGCCAAGTAAACACAAGACTGCTGGGCAGCTCTGGTGGATCTCAGTGATATTATCTGGGTGATTCAGGGAAAGGTTTCACTAAAATGGTGTCCTTGTCGTGCGATGCACGGAAAACATCTTCCTCGCTCCTGCTCGAAGTCATCCGTGCTTAACTTGTCCGCATGACGGCCGCCGGCCAGCAGGGGGAGCCGGGTCCACCCGCTTCGTGCAAAACCCCGGCTGTGTTTAATGCCTGACGCCTCCGTGCAGGAGGGAGGTCGTTGTTGCCCTGCTAAAGGCTGTGTAATGAGGCCCTCCCAAATGCTAGGGCAACCCTGCAGAAGGAATGCCTTTCTTAGCAGTGAAGGCAGATGGAAGTTTGCTGATGGACAATGTGAGTTGTCGACCCCACTTGGCGAAGTCACGCCCCCTGCAGGGTGTTTACACCAAGTCAGGACTCAGCAGGGGCTTTCAGTCATCCCACTTGCTATAGGTGTTAAGTTTTTGTGTTTGCTTTCAGAGTCACCAGAAGTAATGCTGTTTGTTTTGTTTTGTTGTTGTTTTGTATTTGTTGTTGTTGTTGCACATCTCCCTGCTTGCTTGGGAGAATTTGCCCTGAAATGCAGCCTACGGGGAATAAGGGCTGCAGATGGGAAGCTGCGGACGATGGTGAGGCTGTTCCACTGTTAGGAAAAGGCAGTTGAAGGCTCAGACAAGAGGAATGCTCGGGAACAGGCTTATGGCTCAGTCTTTGCAATCCATTCGTGAAAACGCTTAGCACAGGATGGAGAGCACAGTTTCAGCCCTGAATGTCTCTATCTCTGTCTGTCGTTTGGTTATTCAATGCATAGTCGTTAATAAAATTAAGAATTCCTGATCCAGCTTATTCTTGTTTTCCCCTATCTGTCTTTCTCTCCCATTATTTGTTTATTTCTTTTAAAATGGAACAGGAGAAGTCTGACTATGGTGCTATCCATGTAACAAAATGCCGTTGGTGTGTGCTGGTGTTCTCTGTTCATGCCTGTCAACTTGGGACTCCCAGGGAACTTAAGCAGCAGGAGCCTTGTTTGTAGATCTCCAAAGCGGGGCTGGGTTGGGGTAGACACTGAGATGCACAGCTAGAATGTTAGGCTGGCAAGTCTAAGAATAAGACAGCTCCTACTGTGGTAGTGATTCTTGGGGTGCTGGTATGCAGATTTCATCTAAATTTTATGGTAATCTATCCAGAAAGCTTCAGAAATGTTTGGAGCCAATTTTTATAGAAGACAATCTTTGCACTTGCCAGCATTTGTATTTCCTTTCCTTTGTTCTCTTTCTCAGTTCCTTATGCGAGTGTGAGAACTGTGCTGCCTCGTGGAGCAAAAATCTTCCATTTATCTATCTGTATTAAATCTTGGTCAAAAATCCCATTTGCTGCCTTGTTTCACTTCTTCATTTGTCTTGACGCTGTTTCTTTCATCAGTTTTCTAACATGGCTTTGGTAACAGGGGGATAAAATCTGCCACAGAAATAGCAGGCAAAAAATAAACAACACCCCAACAAAATGAAACAAAACAAAGTTAGTAGGAATGTGAAGCGTGTGGCCTTTTGCTCAGATAGCACCTGGATGTGGAGAGCGGGGCACTCGGTCACACTGCTGTGGGAGCTGCACCCTGTCCCCCAGCCAGCCCTGAGGTGAGCACTGCAGTAGGAAAGCAGCTGGATGCTCTGTGTGCACACTGAGCCAGCCCCGACCCCAAAGCTGATGATGATGCCAGAAAGCAGTGACCTTGTAGCTGTCTTGTTTGGGGTCTGGTTCCAAAACATCTGTTAATTTAACGTTGGCTGTGAGAACTGTCAAAGCAAATGGCTTGGAAATGAGGTGCCATAGTGAGAGGGGAAAGAAATCCCACAAAACTGATGCTATATAATGCTGCTGGTTCAAAAAATCCTCCTAAAGCCCCTTCCCCTCCTCCCCCTCTCTCGCAGCTACAACACACTCTGTCATTGTCAGTGTCTCCCATGCACGGTGATGAATCGCCATTTTAGGCAGGCAGTTTATGGCTCATAAATACTTGGGTGTGTCAGGCTGTAATGGATCCCTTAGGAATGACAGTACTGTTTGGACAGTGGCTCAAACACATCCCTCTGAATTCCCATCTCTTCAGCATAGAGAATGGATTTTAATGGTCACAAACAGATGGTGTTCATGAAAGGGAGAGAAAAAAATCTGATTATAGCTCATGTCAGACAGGGTGGAGAAAATAATCTGCTGTATTTAAATCTTTATTTTATTAGAAGCAGGAATATAGCTGCATGCAGTTCTGGTACAATAAAAAAGATCTATTGTTACTATCACTAAGTGGGTCGCAAAACACAGAAACAATTCAGGTCAAACTAGGTGAGAAGAAAGATTTAAACCCCAGGTCTGAAGTTATTTTTCTGTTTATTTTTTTCACATCCCTGGGGATTGATTACCCCAGTTCAGCTGTCAGGGAGCAGAAAGAATTAAACCAAAGTCTCCTGGATCCCAGGAAAATGGCTTTACCAATACATCAACATTTTAAGTATCATGCAGGTCCTTTGGGAATATTGCCCTTTGCATTTATTAAAAAGGTCAGTAAAAAATATTCAGTCTTGGTTCACTCTGAAATAATTACTTTTAATGGTATACTGCACTGAAAAATCCCTGGTTCTAACAACTTTGGTTTTGAATCTTGTACAGGCATTTAGAGAGCAATGCATACTTCACGTGTAACATAGTGACAGATACAAGGCCCATTATTGACTGAAGCTCAGACACACAAGGCTTAAATTTCACTGTAGACACTTCACTTGGTGAATGCAGTCCATGAAAAATCCCATATAATGCCTCAAATGTTTGTTTCCATTATCTTCTCCAATTAGCAAATGCATCTACAATGTTGGATAAGTGGAGACCAGAGATCATTAGCACTCAGTCCTTTGCAGGTTACAGCAGCAGATTTGCTGTTGATACATACTATTTATGATACTGTGAGTCTTGCGTTCCTATCTTCATGCATGCCCAGTTTACTTCTAGCAAATTGTGAGAACTGCAAGCCATTTCCTTGATATAGGGGGAAGAAACAGAGGAAGAGTTTGATTGATGTAGCCAGTTGCTGTGGTCCTGGCTACTAGCCAGCAACACTGGGCAGCCTGGAAGTGATGGACGCACAAGGACTTTGGGAAAGCAGATAATGGGCAAGTAAATTGTATGGCATCTCCGTCAATACAAGAAATTCCTGTCCTGAAGACACAGCCTTCTTTGCCTTCATATTTTATATTAATCCTCTTGCTGGGTGGACGGTGGCACAAAGGAGCAAATTAACTTTCAGAGTCAAAACAAAAAGTGTGACATATTTCTTTTGCAGTGATGAAGGGATCTGTGCTCTCCTGGAGAGCACAAAGCTTTAACTTCCAGCAGCCTCTGTTGGGAGAGCTGAGAAGCAACTGAGGCCACAGCTCTGCTGGGTTTGTACCAGAGAGTCTTAATTTCTTTGCAAGGCTCTTTGTGAGAATTGCAATTGACAAGTGCCCAATATTGGTCTCTCTGGCCCCAAACCAAGTGCATTGCAGTTGATTCTCCATCCCACCAACCTCCTCTGAGCTCCTCTGGGTATCAGCTACTGACATTTGTGCTGTGCCTGGAATGTGAGCAGCATTGTGCTAAATCAGCACTAGGGCAATGTTGCCAGCTCCTACTTTTTATGAAGAAAGCATGAGAGTGCTTGAAATGTTCCTTGAAGGCTGTGCTTGTGGATCTATGCGAGTGCTCGCGTCTCAAAGTTTCTTAAGAAAGGGGAAAAAGAAAAAGAAGTTGAAAACATAAATAGGAACCAAATGCAAAAAAAAAAATCAAAAGTGATCCAAACAATATAAAATAGAATGTGCTATTTAATACACTGATTTTTGTGGCGTGGCCAATCACTTTTCAATGCCTGGGAGAAGAAGTGGAGGAATTACAGAAAAGTATGGACAACATTTCTTACAGCTCTTTCTGAGGGAAGAAAGAACTGAGGAACAAAGGGAACATGAGAAGGTCTTTGTTTCTCAGTGGGTGACCATGCCTGTCGCCGAGTGAGACAGAAGGCAGCAGTGTGTGCCTGGTGGCCCTTGGAGCTTCAGGCCATTCAGAGAATGATTGAACAGACATGGCTAGAGCCTGGGAGAGCAGAATGTGTTGGGCAATAATATCGGGCTGGTCTGTGTGACTGGGCAGCTGTCCTCAGACAACCAGCTTGTTTCACTGAACACTGCTCCAATGGCAATAATTTCTAGCCCCCACTAACTGCAAATGGATGAAGATGGGTGACCTGGAGGTGAGAGGTTCCATCTTCCATTCCATTGCTCTGAGTCACTTGCTGTCTCCTCACAATGAGCTCTCTGTGCTGCTTTGAAGGATGCTTTTGCCTTGCTGCTTTCCAGCACTGGTTGTAGGCCACAGTTGGAACAAATGAGCTGTTTTCAACAAGCCCTTCCCCTCTGGCCCTTTGTTTATTTTAGAGGGCATGGTAGCATGTAATGTGTAGCCTCAGACAGCATTTGCTAATCACAAACATCTCCCTTAGTTTCACTTGCCTTGACATTTCAGATCTTTGCAATAGCCTGGGGACTGTGCAATTCACACCAGAGTATGGCTAGCAGAGAGAAGCCAACACAGTGTGCAAGTTAAGAGACTCTGCAGGATACTACTGGGTCCTGGCAACCTGATCTAGTGCCTAGTTAGCAACTTTGCCTATGGTGTGTGTGTGGGGGGGTGGAGCTAGGTTATGTTTGAAGTCCCTTCCAACACAAACCATTCTATGAAGCTATGATTCTATGATTCTATTGCCTGAATATAAAATGGAGCAGAAGACACTTGTGTATTCTACTGCCACTGGTCTAGTTGAAGTCAGTGGCAGTGGTGTGCTGATGAATGATATGTTTACATGCATGTGGAAATGTGTCTCATTACTTCCACTACCCAGTTCCACTACTGAGCTGCTCCCCTCCTTGTTTAGACAGACACTGTGTGCTGTGTCAAAGTAGGACAGAAGTGGTGTGAAAGACCTGCAGCATGTAAGCCATGTTAAGAAAATGTAACACTGCAGCCCAGTCCTTCACTGTGCCAAAAATGTGGAAAACTTGTTAACCAAAATGAGTAGAATGAGGGTTGCATCCATTGTGCTTCAATTTTTTTCTCTTCTGAGGCACTGCCTATGCCTTAAGTGCCACACTGAAGTGCTAATGCTTACGTGTATGTTTGCTCTGCCTGGTTACAATGCCTTCATGCTGTTTATTTTTGAGAAATAAATGTGAACCTCTGTAGGGCCCTGGTGCCCTTGTGTTTTGCAGCAAAGGTCAGGAGTCTATTCATAAGACTTCCAAAGTGTTATTGTTAAAACATCACTTTGCTATGTCACCATTTTCCCTTTCCTCTCCTCACTCAAAATAATACATTGTCATTAGCAGCTCATAACCCTCTCTGTCTAAGCACAGCATATTCAGCTTTCCTTGATCTTTTTTCCCCAAGCTTCCTTCCTATTTAAACAAAGAATGGTTTTCATCAGTTTGGGCCCAAATATTCCTTGCCTTGCTGTCATGAAAAAAAATATATGACTGTTTTATGCCACAATTTCTAATCGCTGCAGTTTTATTTCTGTTACGAGCATTATGACTTATTCCAGCAGAAACATATGTTCTTATATTGGCATTCTTGCAGTGTTCACTCTGACCTTTGTGAGAGCCTTTCTATGGATAATGTGACCAATGCTTTAGGCTTTTAATATATTTGTCAGTTTATGAATCCCTGTAAATGATACTTCAGCAAGAAGGGAGAATTAGAGAAAGATGTGCTATTATAATTCAGTGATGGTGTGTGTTGCTGGCTCCTGTACTAATAACTAAAAGTTTGTCTGTTACACCACTTATATTGATTTCAGAAGTCTTTGACTTGGCATTTAATTTCTTACTCAATGACTTTTAAAGTCAAAAAGATCCCCCTGATTATCCAGAATGACATTTGCAGTGGTGTGGTCTCAAAGTTATTACTGAGGCAACCTTTATTCTGAGCCTAGCATGACATCCTGGACCAAATTTCATCCCACATTAAAGTCACCGGTCCTCCATCTGAATATAGAGAGGAATGTAAAAACATATTCACTGCATGCCAGAAGTTGATCATATTCACTGTTAAAGAATGCACGTACTTCTTCAGATATGTCTGTCTTGACAACTTGAAACTACTGGTGTCAGTTCATTCTTTTACATTAGAAAACCATATTTTTCCCTTCTGACAGCATTTATTCACTCTAATGATATTGCCTCTGGGTCTCCATTTTGGCAAATTAAATAAAGGAAGCTCTGTAGGTGTCTTAGTTAACAGGGCAAATTCTGCACCTGATGAATAATAAGGAAATTCAACTCAGCCAACTTCAGCAGGCTGAGAGTAGCTAGCGTCCATATTGCAACAGGTATTGCCAAGCTGTCCATGGAAGTCTTGTTAGTAAATTGAAGAGCTGTGTATAATGACTAGTGTTGAAATTAGTGTCTTTGATCTCTTAATAAGGGACTGGCATATAAAAGAACATGTCCGTTAGCAAAAATGTTCAGTTAACAGTTATGCTGGGGCTGAAGGCCCGCTGCAAAAAGGAAATTAATGGGACATTCAACTGAAGTTATTAGTTGGATGTATTGTTATGTGTGATTTTGGAAATCCAGTGTTTGAAAGACCATCCTGGTCTAGTATTAAATGTGGAGGTTGGCAGCTTTGTCTGCAGCAGGTAGGTTGGAACTTGATGATCCTTGAGGTCCCTTCCAACCCAGGTCATTCTATGACAATATTTGGTCCCTTTTTTCCCCCCACTTCCATGAACCTACTGGTATGATTTTTGACGGAAATGTGGTTTACGTGATCACATTATGTCTGTCCAACTCTCTACCATTCATTTTTGCTTAGGATATGAAATCTTTGGCTGGTTCTATTTTTGTGGAAGTTACCTGGGAGGAGGTTAAACAGATCTCTGCTGCTTCAAAAGGAGGGGCAGGTGTAACTCAGCCATCCAACACTCCTTGGTGGCAGCAGCTGACCCATCAGCATATGCCTAAGGCTGGCTGGCTAGCACACACACAAGCTTTTTCCTTGGGGTGACAGGGAGGAGACAGCAGCAAGTGTCTGAGAGGCTGAATTAGGCTATTGCATCAGTGATGGTGGAATAAAGGAACAAAGGATGCATTTTCATAGGAAACCAATCTTCCTGTGGAGTTTTATGAGCTGCAGAACTAATCATGAACTGTGGGCATGGATACTGTGTAGAGTGTTCCGTGCTTAGAAGAGACAATTTCCTGTAAATTAAATATAGATGTCACAAAATTAAAGATGCTACCTGTATCAGTTATTAGTGGCTATAAGAAAGATACTTGCTATTTTTGCATTTTTATATCTCTATGACTGTGAATTTGAGCTTTGTTGATATGAGTGAACACTTAGTGATTATTTGTCTCAAAACATGGTCTGCATTATGCAGCACTCTACAGTGCTATGAATAGGTGTCTGCAGGCTGAGGCAGGCAAGAGATTTCTCTGTGATTATTTATATATCTGCCATAACACAAATGGAATAAAATATTCCTACCAGCTCTGACTGTCATCCACTTCTGGTAATTAATGTATTTTGTGATGACTTTTACTATCCCTACTATGAATTATTATCCTACCTGTTGTCTTAAATGATTAGTAACACAAATTCGAATATCCTGGCTCATTATACTGACAAGCCAGTAATTATATATCCAAATGTATGGAATTGCAAGATAGACCACCATCTCTTGGAGAAACAAGTAGAGAGCAATGCATGTCAGCCAGAAGATTAAGAGCCCCATGCTAGCTCAAAGAGCGAGTTTCAGTTCCTATGATGTCACATCAGTAACTTCTGGATTAATGGCCACCTGAGAACAAGATAATATGCCTAGAAAAATTAATGATGGTACAGTAAAGTGCATAAGGGTCAGACATATGACTGGTGATCAGTGTTCATGGAGCTCTTGGGAGAACTGATGAGCATCTCAGAGTAGGCTAAAAAGGAAGTATCAAAAATAATTTGTTTACTTTTAAATATAAACAATCTACAGGCCATTAAATCTATTTTCTTTATCCTTGCATTTGTCAAAGAAAAATCATTTCAAGAAGCCTTCTGACATGAAATGACAGTTTTAATTCAACAGGCTTTGGCTCATTCAAAGATCTTTAATAATTTTTATAGCCTTGATACTATCCCAAAAGATTATCCTTGTCCCTGCCACAGACATATCAGTAGATAATATAACATATAGTATAATTTACAAGGGCTGCTCCAAAAGCAGTGCCTCCTATTTTATCAGATTGGCCCACAATGACAGAAGTGGATGCTGGTGATATGGCAGTAGGGGCTGAACCTTACAACCAATATCCCGTTACATGTTGTTGCCATGTGAGAGATGGCAGCAGAGGGGCAGCTCAACACAACGGTGTCTGATGTGGAAGCGTGGATGAAGCAAAGGGTTGGCACTGGACTCCTCCATGTGGAAAAAATGGCACCCATTGGCATTCATCAATGCTTGCTGAATGTTTCTGGAGACCAAACAGTGGATGTGAGCACAGTGAGGCAGTGGCTGGTGCATTTCAGCAGTGGCGGCAGTGACAGTGGTTCACCTCTGCTGGTGCAGATTTTTATGAGTGTAGAATGCATTCTTTTGTTTATTGCTGGTGGGAATGCGTAGCTAATGGTGGTGACTGTGTTGCAAAATAGTGTTCTGTAGTTGAGGATCTGCTCTGTCAAATAGTGTTACAGGGCTCTTTGTATCTGTTATAGTTTCTCTGGAAATAAATAGAAAGCATTACTTTCAGATTGACCTAGGTATAACATAAAACGTATTATGCAATGTTTACTGTTACATGTGTTATATATATATAAACCCATGAATTTTTATAACATGTATTACCTAATGTATGTTATATGCAATTTTAAACAGCCAGGTATAATGCCTCACCACTCTTTTATTAAACCACAGAGAATACACAGTGTCTTAGACTGTCATCTAAATGGACATTCTAAGATACACAAAACATTAATCGCTATAAAATCTTATTATTATGTGTGGCTAAAATATTGCATGAATCCAGAGGTGGTTTTGGGTTGTAAAACATATTCATGGTTTTCTAAAATGCAGTTATGTTGATTCAAGCAATCTCATCTAAATTGAAATTTTCTGTTCGTATTCTTTGTCTCAGACAATCCCTATCTGATCTTCTTAGATGAAAAGTCAAATTGAAGATTTTTCTGATTACCCATTCTGCAAATCGAGACCGAGATGGAAGATTCAAAATTGTTTTTGTTGGTTTTGTCCTCTTTCAGGCTGGACTCTCCTCATTCCCTGTGAGGCACCCAGATACAGTTCCTCTCCACTTCACATTACAATTGCACCTGAGAGCAGCAACTTTGTAATAAATCTTCTGTTTTACGTAATATTTTGTCTGTGGAAGTAGAGTCTTGATGGTAGCAGACTTTTTGCAGAAAGTTACATTTGTTTGGACTTCAAATGTACCAGCTATGAAAACTTTTACATACAAAATTGCAATAGCGTTATTCTCCTCTCCTATATTGAATACTATGGGCTGAAGCTATTTGCATCTTCATTCCTCTCTTTTATTGCCTCCTTATTTTGTCAGCTAATAAAAAGCACAAAAGCAGAAAGGCAAAAGTAGCAATTTGATTCAGACAGAAAAACAAATATCTTCCCTGTCTTTGGCAGATGAGTAACAAAATCTGTTTCTACCTCACCAAAAGCCTGAGAAAAATATTATGAAAACTGTTGAATGAACTAAAAATTCTTTCCACTCCATTTCTTTAAGATACAGTCTAACATTTATTACTTGTTCAGAAACTACATAGGAAGTTTGGATTGCGAGCTTTTGCACCATGTCGAAGAAAAAAGTTGATTTTTTCTTTAGATCAGTTGTTGAAAAGTCTTAGGAACAAGAGAGCAGAATAGCTTCCATTAACTGCTGTATAAACATTTGTAAAACAAGGAGCATACAGTACATAATCAGTCGGTACTTTTTATAGTGTGATTCCTTGCTGCAAAGACTTTTTTTATTTAGCACTTGAAATGATCCCAAATTTGTTGTGCCTGACTGACTTACAGAATGATTCTAAGGAGGTGGCCAGAATTAGAATATTATCTGCAACAAGCTAAAACTGTGAAAAGTGCAGAGTAAAACAGTTGGTAAAGTGTTACTATGAGCAGAGATAAGGGAAGCTAGGCTGTCTGAGAGTAGAAGCACTGCATTTATATATATTCTGTGTAATAGTTCCTAACATGAGGTAGATTTCTGTCATTCCATCACCATTAGAGAAAGCATACCAACTTCTCTGCTGATGATGTTGCAGAACACTGGAGTGTACGCATGTGTGGTTGTGAACCATCCATGGCAAATGTGTGTTGTTTTTGGGGAGAGCTCCTTGGAGAGGTCCAAAGCTGGGCCAGAGTGAGAGCTAAGGTACAAGCAGAAGCCCATTTCTGGGGCTCATTCTTTTTTATTTCAGCAAAACTATGCTTCATCAGTGGCAAAACTGGTAAAACTGGATCCCACCTTCACGTTTGTCCTCCAAAGTGAGGTTCACTCATGTGATGGAAAATATGTTATACTTCTGATGATCAGTGATTACTGATTCTTTGTTATCTTCAAATTTAAGTTGGAGGATGAGTTTGTTGGATCTTAGCTTCTAACTACTGTGCCTCATTAGCCATTAGTTTTGTTAAATCTCTGCCCTGCTCTAAATGCAAGTAGGCTGTAATCAAGTAATTTCTCAAATAGATGAAGTTTCTCCAGTCTCCACCTAAGAGCTATATTTGCTTGCTTTAACCATTCTCCCCTAAGCCCCTTTCAAACTTTTGACCTCCTTTTTTGAAGTGTGGTTTCCCCAAAAGGACATCGAATTCCAGGAATGAGCTCACTGATGACATATGCACAGAAATCACCATCTCCTTGCCACTCAGTATTATTTCCCTATTTCTCCATCCAACAATCTGTTATGCTCTTAAATATGAACTGTTCTGCTCAATTAGCTGTCTAGTGGAGCCCCGAGGCAGTTCCCATTGTGGAGCTCTAATCTGCATTCTTTCTTCCCAGCTGCCCAAGCTTTTGTTTTGAAAATGCGTTTTGCTTGAATGGGCATAGCATACCAAGGCAGACAAATTGCACTGACTGCTCTTCTAACCTTTGTGATACCTGTGTATTTCAATAGCTGTTTTGGACTTACTGTTAGATGATTCTCTATCCTGAAATTGATGACTACCCATTGGTAACTTCCCCACAGCTTTTTAAGGATCTGTGAACTATCCATTCTTTAATCAACTCAATATGTGCTCCAGTGATGGCTTGGAGGACTGTGTTTTTCCTGCAGTTAGTGTGTAGTGGTACCAATATGATATGAAGTCATATACAGTGCAGTTATCTGAGAATATGAAATCTACCTAACTGTTTCTGAATAAATCTTGCAGCCTCAGAGAACAAAGGTGGATTTGTTGAATGTGACAAATTACTCTTTGTCTGTAACCACCCCACAGAAGAGCTGGACCTTCCACTGATTGCAAGCCAGTTTTGTTTAACCTGACTTTTCCACTGGCTCTGAGAATGCACAGAAAAGGATCAATAATGAGTCACTGGTTAGTATGGACAATTTGTTTTCCTTTTTCTTTTTTTCTCTGGGTTTGAGAAGAAAATGGAGAACTTAGATTTCATTTGCTTGTTTGTTTCATATGTCCTCATGCGTTATCATCTACTTGTAAAAGATTGAATGCAGTTTATGTGCTGTTTGGAAAAATGTCTTTCCTTTTATTATTATTATTATTTTAATTTAAATTCACAAGTGAATAAAAAGTGCTCTCAACTTCTTTTAGTCCTTTTGAAATGCAAAAGGTCGGCAGTGTTGTTTTGAAGACAGAAAGAAAGGTATAGATGGAGGATTTTCTTATGTGCTACATCACTGAGCTTGAACATTCTGTGCTCTTGTTGCACGCAGCCCTACTATGTTCCATGCAAATCTGAAGTGTTGAGAGCTAGCTGCACCATTTAAGAGGATGACCGGTCCCAGGGTGTATGTTTGAATGTAAGCTCTTCAAGACTTGTTCTTAATATAAATACAAGGAAGGCTGCACAGAAAAAAAGTCTTTTAAGCAAGTATCCAACAGAGAAAGCATGAGCACTCTCCATGCTCTTAGGAAAGGTCAACTCTTCACGTGTTGCTCACTGATTAAAGGCTTCTTTCTATTTGGATATGTAGTTCAAAAAGAACTGATTTTTCCCCATCTTTGATAATTTATACAGATCACAGAGTCACGGGACCATGAAAACAGTACAATCTGTACAATTATTATTATATTTTTTTTCTACTTTTAAAATATCTAGAATTCATTATGCATATGCTCATTCTAAAAGCGTATTTCCCATTTATATAAATGTTTTCTTAAGAAGTACATCTGCCTTTAGGAGTAGATCATTAACATTATTCTCCAGCCTTTTCCTTCCTCTCTGGCTCAGCAAAACTGCTGCTGTTTTGGGGAGACAGTAGCACCCAGTAAGTCTCTAAAAGGTAAACGTGTCCTAATCTACAGTACTGAATCATGTGATTTTCTAAAGAAGGCTCTACCAGGGCTTTGATAACACAGTGCACTTTTACTTAACTCCACATGGAAAACAAAACAGATAAACAGGTGTGGTTTTTTTCCCCCTAATTTGTATTCAACTGAGTATATAACTTGTTACAGTAGCAAAGCAGGGGGAAAGCTTACTGTATAAAAGTAATCTGCCTTAAAGAGTTTCTCTGCTTGTGTAATGACTGATTGACAGAATTCATGTGGCAAATTCGTCTCAACATTGTCTTTAAATAACGTTGCTCTCAGGGCTCTAGGTTAATTGTTTCTCTGTCTGCCTTTGATAGCACCAGCTGAGAAGCCTGTATTGTCTCTTAGGTTGTCAAGTGCCGAACAAGTATGAGACTCAGAACTGAATCAGAGGAAAAAAACCACCTTTGAAACCACTTTGTATAGTGAATTCCCTGCCTGCAGCTTAAAAGTACCTTCCTTCAGCCTAGAGAAATATGGGCTAAAAAGAGACTCGGCAAGCCCCTTCTTGTTTTAAAAACCCATAAAGATTTCATAACAGCAATTGCAGCATGGAGAGGACGCTCACCTCTTCTACAGACAAAGCTTCCTACACACACACACACACACACACACACAGAGGGTAGCTGCAGTGGTTTTATCATGGTCCGCTTATTCCAAGTGTCCCAATGGCCTGGCTGGGAGCGACGAGTGATGACTGTCTCAGGAATGCATTGATTGATCCACAAGACTTGGTCCTGGAGCTCAGGGTACCAAGGGCATCTTTGTGAGGGGCTGCGGGTGTGCTTCAGTTAGATATAGGGGGAAATGTCTGGTGTAGAGCCTCTGCTTGGTGCATGAACAGCTGTGCTGTCAGGTTCATGGGTCTGATGGCTGGCTGAGAGGAAAAGCACTCGTGGCTGTTTAGTTGTGAGCTGAAGCCGGGACTGCAACTGGCTTTGTTCCTTCCAGCCAGTGAAGACAGATAAATGTTGTCATCTGTGATTTGTCTATAAGAAGGGCTGTTACAGCAATTGGGTTCTAATTTTCATTTCACAGTTTCTGCTTGTTATCTTTGATAAATGGAGGATGCTTAGGATCAAGACTGCCTCCTGAGGTGGAGGGGCCTAGCTGTGACACCTGTATGTGCAAGAACAAGCTGAAATCACCAGTGCAATGTTGGTTTACATTGCTGCTACTCTGCCACCTGTTAAATTGCTTCACCTCAGTGCACTTCTGGGTCACATCCCAGTGAGCACTACAGGCATAATCTACCTCTGTGCTTGGGCATCTGGAGTAAATTCACCCCCCCTCCCTTTCTGTCTAGCTTGCCTTCCCTCTTATGCTTTGCGTGACAAGATGAAATATGCACTACTGGACAGGAATAAAACTGAAAGTCACTTGCAACTTTTTAAAATATGATGAGGCTGATGTGGTGAAGGGGAATGACCTTCTCAGTTGATCAGACATCTAGGAATCTTTAAGAACATTATTCAGCTTGTGCTGAACCCCCAAACACATCCATCACCACTCCAAATCTTCTTCTGATTAAGCTGCTTGGAATTCTACTTGGCAATGACAAAGAACAGCATTTCAAAAAGGTCACAAGGGACATTTTCAGGTTTACTCATCTGGAATAGATATGTATTTAGTTTGCTGAGTTGTACCGTATTGATCACCACAGTGATTTCAGAGTTCTGCATTTTAAATAATGAAAATGATCTTAGGTAGCAAATTCAAACCTATCTTCCCCTTGCTGTGCTCTTAGGACAGGGACATAAAAAGCTGTTTCTTTGTGGTAGGGCAGGCTGTGGGGGTTCACCATGTGGGCTACCCCAACAATTATTGCTTCTGCATGCCCTCTCTCCCAGTGAATGCAAGGGGCAATCAATGTAACTGATCCCTCTACGTGAGTGGGGTAGCTTCTTTCCATTAACCATGGGATAAACATGTTCACGTTGCCTTGGAAGAGGCAATATGCTGAGTCACCATCCCACTTTACCTCATGGTAACTTTCCATGCTTGCACTGTGTGTTATGACTCCACAATGAGTGACTGTTTTAGGCTGAGACGAACACCCCACGTGATCTCACAAGCCACACACCGAAACCTTCCTCTGAGGAGCAGCTGTAAGGCATTCTCCCCATGGCCCAGGAATCCCAGAGGAAGAACTCCAGGAGCAATTCACAGGCATGCTGAGAAAATGACTCTATGAGGGATGGGACTGTGCTGGCATGACAGCCGTATTCAGAGCAATTGTGTGATATTAGCAATGACGGCCTCACTTTCTTCGTAGGGATCAAATTAGCAAACAAGTCTTGTGCCAGTACAGCTGCAGTGGTCATGCAGTGGCAGTGTGCCAGGACAGCTCCATGAAGGCACTGCTGCTTCAATCATCTGTGGACAACTGGTGCACCAGTGCTTGGCAGCACTTGTTGACTGAAGAGTGCTCCTCTTGCTTGTGAAGATGAAATCAAACAAATAAACATGCTCAATCCATTTGCTTTCCAGCCACCACAAACATTTTAGCAGTCCAGCTCTATCCAGCACTACCTCTGATATACAATGAATACATACTGGCTTCCTTCTGGAGGCCTGAGCACTAAGGTCTCTGCAGATGAGAAGCTATTACAGCTGAGCTACTGAGGGTATTACCTGGCTATCATACTAACAGGTTGCAGAGAAATCTGTGGCAAATTCTGTTTTGTATTTTCTCTCTTCAATGTTAACTCTGCTGCAATCAAGCCTGAGGATGGAGCATGGAGCATATAAACTGTAGGCTTTCAATCCAAGATAACTCGCACAGTTTAAAGTCCTCTAACTCATCAGTAATAGAATTCTTGCCAAACCCAATCACTCCCACCCAAAGCTGAATTAACTTGCCTCCACTGCAGTAACAGCAGTATTTTTGCTCTGTCTCAATACAGACTGAGAGAAAATGAAGTAATTGAGTAAAACCTTTGTACTTATCTGCTTCCAGAGTTTCACTGTGGGAAGTCTATCACTAGATATGTAAGTACACATTTCAAATCAGTAACCCAAAACTTTCAAACACCTCTGCTTTTGAATTAGGCATACGTTGTCATTGGCCATCTAGGTATTAAATGACATTTACTGCATCCATTCTTTTTAAAAGTTCCAACACAAACTAAGGTAGTCATGTGCTGTATGTGCATTTTGGGTCTCAGTATCCTGATCTCCCATCAAGAAGAAAACTACCTCAGAGGTGTGAATAGATTTCTATGAAGAACATTCTGTAGAGGCTGGGGTCCAGGTTTAAACATAGACTTTAATTGGTGAAGCAGAGACAGTGGGCAGCAAAGAAGTAGGAACCTGTTAGCCAAGCCTCCATTTTTGAACTATGGCATGGGGCTAGAGCTGCATGTACTATTCAGTTTCCCCATGGAAGCTGACCAGACTGCAGATAGTTTGACATTCACTTGCAAACAAATAAGTCAGTGTATATAGGATAATTGCATGGAGAAATAACACTACTCTCTGGGTCATGCTTGCTGTCAAGTCCCAGTGTACACAATTACTCCACCTTCACAGGGAGAAGAATAAATGGAAATGATGTATCACTGGATTAAATGTTATCTTCTTACTCCTTTCTGTCTTTGTTACTAGTAATAAACAAAAGCAAGTTTAGCTTGGGCTTAACAATGACAAATTCTTTTGTTCTGCTCCTGTCATCAGGACTCATTGTTTGGGATTGTTTACCCTTTGCTAGGAGCTACCATGACTTTGCAGGACATGGAGAGCATGAAGTGAACTGTCCTGACTTACTCACTGAGGTGTGGCTGGCACTAAACATACAAGAAAACATATTTAAAGTAACAGTGCATGTAAATCTGGTAGCACTACTTTTTCACTTTATCA
Source organism: Coturnix japonica (assembly GCF_054131305.1). Taxonomy (NCBI): domain Eukaryota; kingdom Metazoa; phylum Chordata; class Aves; order Galliformes; family Phasianidae; genus Coturnix; species Coturnix japonica. Next base: position 112,867,235 of record NC_140663.1, read on the forward strand.
TCTAAATACAAGAAGAAAAATGAAGAATGATTCTCATTTCATAACATTTGTCTCAGGAAGACATCTTCCCAGTGCAGGTAGGACTCAACTTTGAGATATTTATTTTTCAAGAGACATGGGAGTTCTGAACCAGAGAAAAACAATGTGTACAGTAAAAATATAATATAAAATATAATATAAAATTAAAAATATGTACAATAACTCTTAACTCTTTCTGAAGTCTGTACCCTCATTTTGCCATTCCCAATAATTTTTTATGGACGTCTACATAACAAGGGAGACAAGAGATCACCATCTATCTGATCTCATGTATTACCTGGCATACACCAATAAGCACCATGGTTATGGCTGGCCCAGAGAACTGTATTCAGAATGCTTCTCTGTTCAAGGGTAAAGTTGTGATATTCTGCCACAAGTTGTTCTTATTCATTAGGCTCCAATTAGAACAAAGTTCTTGCTTAGCCCCTCCTTCTGTAAAAGAGTTTGTACACCCAGGTTTAAAATGCTTAATTAAATCATTTGAAAATCTTTAAATTCAGTCATATGGACTAGAAATATAACAACTACATAATATCAGCAGTAGTACTGTAACAGAGCAAACTAGGACATCCAGACTGGTACACTATAAGGTTGAACATGATACCAGAAAATTAATTTTACATAGCTTTGCTGCTGCACAATCCAGAGCATGGTGACAAATGGAATACGGTCAGTCCAGTGGGAAACACCAAGAGAAATACCAAGCGGGGCCAGGAAATTGCTGTCAGGCAACAATGACATCAGCCTGCAGCCCTTGCCAGCCTCCTAGCACCACAGCCACAGATCCAGATTGCTGCACTGGAAAGGGCCACACCCTTCCCCTTAAATTGCAGCACACTGGACCAACTCAAAAATGTTTGGGTTTTTTTTTCACTGTTTTTTAGTCAGTTTGGGAGAGTGGTACGAACACTGGTCGTCAGATATTGTATGTGCAGTATTCATTTGTTTATGTCAACAAAATATTCAGCATTTCTGATGAACTCCTTGCCCTACTGTGATTCACTCTGCAGTTTTTCTTGTTTCCTCCTGAACCTGAAAAGTTTAAGGCTCCTGTTCTAAAACACAGAATATCCCTTCCACCACGTAGCTTGTTACCTCCCACCTTTATGCTTCATCCACTCCTGCAACTGTTTCTCCAGGCTCCTTTTGAGAGTGTATATAATATCTGTATTCCTAAATAAAGAATATCACAGTATCGCAGTCTCGTGCAGGTTGGAAGGGACCTTAGAGATCATTGAGTCCAACCCCCACGGCACTTCTACCACTTGCGCCACAGGGGGAATTCGAACCCGGGCCTCTGGTGTTGCAAGTGGCATTCCTACCACTGCACCACTGGGGCACACATATGTCATTATGGAGGTCAAAAGGATGACCAATCCAATTGTTCATTAGAGTTTGATGCTTTCTTGGCTTGTTCTTTTCATAAGTACTAAAAAATGTTCTTCAGTTAATGACTGATTTGTTTTAAAAATGTTAAAAAATACTGTGTGGGAAATGGAATTTAATCTTCCCAAAGGAGACACTGGCTTTCAGTTCTCAGGTATTTAAATATACCTACGTATCACTGATGGTTAAATAGTACTTCTATCAAGAATGTTTGCATGGCTTACAAGAGTCAAACTAGAGGTTAATTTAAGTATTTTAAGTTACAGAACTTTCAAAAGACAGTGATGGCAGATATAACTGAGTAGTTCTATGTAGTAATCAATATAATAGCTGGAAAAGCATGAGAAGGCATATATTTATGTTTCAGAACTCATGGTAGGTCAGTGGTAAAAAAAGCAGAAGTAATGTTTTTATTGAAAGAGATGTTTTCCTCAGGATAAACAGCATACTTTCCAATACATTTGGAAAAAAATTCTGTGAAGATAAAGTACTTCAATTTTGGCACGAGGTAAACTCATCAAAATCAATTATGTTGTTCTGACTGGCAGTTACTGATATATCTTGGAATACGGCTAGAGATCTCTTCCGTTTTTACATTGAAACATCTCACATAAATTAGTAACTTTGTTACATTATGGTGGATAACCAATATGAAAAGTAAATTCCTTTCACTTACTTTTTTATCATGAGACTTAAAAACACAGACACGCTCTTAGAAGTTATTTATTTATTTACTTATTGCACCTAACACATGGCATCTTGTCACACACTCTGTCATAATTTTGGTGAACATGCTCCAGCCTGAATTTTGATGGAGAAAGAAGAAGGAAGAAGGAAGATGTAAAAGAAAAGGAAGAGAAGGGAAGGGAAGGGAAGGGAAGGGAAGGGAAGGGAAGGGAAGGGAAGGGAAGGGAAGGGAAGGGAAGGGAAGGGAAGGGAAGGGAAGGGAAGGGAAGGGAAAGGAAGGGAAGGGAAGGGAAGGGAAGGGAAGGGAAGGGAAGGGAAGGGAAGGGAAGGGAAGGGAAGGGAAGGGAAGGGAAGGGAAGGGAAGGGAAGGGAAGGGAAGGGAAGGGAAGGGAAGGGAAGGGAAGGGAAGGGAAGGGAAGGGAAGGGAAGGGAAGGGAAGGGAAGGGAAGGGAAGGGAAGGGAAGGGAAGGGAAGGGAAGGGAAAGGAAGGGAAGGGGAAGCCTTTCTGCCTTTCTGTCACTTGTACTTGTTACTAGTTATTACCTCAGTCTGCAGGTAGCTTCAATCTCATTCTTTGTCTTTTTCTCAGATCTTTACTACTTACAGTCTCTGCCTATTTAGAATAAGGATATCAGGTTCATTCATTTCTGACACTGCAATAAAATACACCATAAAAATAGACACATTTTTCTGCTGTAATTACATGAGAATATTTGAGTGCAGAATTTATCTCTTTTGCAGTTTTGATCAACATCCTAAAATATAATCCTAGAAAAAAAGAGTAGTACATTGAAAAAGATAAGGAAAATAATTAATCAAAATCAGATAGTAGTGCCAATAGAAACATGTGAGTACGTTGAAATGGGATCTTATATGGTCCATGTTTTAGTCTTCTCATGCCTTCCAAGAATTATTTTGAACGCATGTTCTAAAAAATAACTCTAAACTGTGCAGGCATATTTGAATAAAAGTTATATAACAGATGTTTTGGGTTTTGGACAATCTAGCATCTGCTTGCTTGCTCATTTATCTTCTCATTCCAAATTGAAATCCTGAGTTGATGTAATTTCATGTTGCATTCATATTTTTAAACCTGATATATAAAATTTAATTAAATTTTCTGAAGAGGTTGGACAGCTTTACCATTTATTTTAAACTGATGAGCTTATTTGTCATAAAAAAATGGTTTCCCTATTTTATGAGAGGTTAATATTTGCTGAATCAACATTAGCTTATTACTAGATTTTGTTAATTTGACTCTGTGTTTTGGGTAATGTGTGAATTGCCTTTTCAGTGTTATCCAGCTCAAGTCTGAGTTCACTAACTTTTGTTTTCTTATATAGAAATCAAACTGGTTAATTATTTCTGTAAGTTTACCATTGTTAAAAATTCATTTAGTATTGATTAATCCATATTTGTTTCAAATGTATGTTAAAATTATATACTTTCTTTTGATATTGACTGCAATAGATGTCATTAAAAATTCCTCCCTTCAAATAGAAACAGCTTCACAGAGCTTGATCTGCCGTGACACAATTACAGCTGTTCCAGCTCCTGAGGAATGTATTTCCATTTAAGAATCATTAGATAAAAATGCACAATCAACTCCTCAGCAGGAACAAGAATCCAAGACCACTCATCAAGCCATGGGAGCACTCTAGATAACAGGCTAAATGCAGACACTTTTGTTGCTTCCTTTCCCTGACTATTGCTCTACCACTCCTTCCTGCATTGTAATGTGGCTTCAGTGCACTGACGTCAGCACTGCTGAATGTTAAGTAAGCCAAATGATATACCGTATTATGCTGTCTTCGACTAGATTAAAGACGTTTTGGGCACTGAAGTCAACTTGAATAGGATAGTCCACATCTATCTATGGTAGTGAACTTCTGCTTGAGTATGTATGGGCTGCTTACTGGGAAAGGTCCCTACGGCACTCAAACCATGCTCAAGAATTACCTGGGAGAAAGCCAGTCAGTGTAGGCATAACTCATGCCATGAGTCATTCTCAAAGTATATTAGTCTGGACAAATCTAACTCAGTGGCCAGAAATGTTTCCATATACAATTTTCATTTGCTAATGAAAATCTTGGAAGACTCACCATACTTGAAGATAATAGCTTGGCAAACCCTAGAGTGCTGAGGTGCCCTGTAGAGTCAAGATGGCTTCTTGGTAGGCATAGTTGCAAAAATGCCTATAATTACAGACTTCCAAGTAAGAACAGGTTTGGGAGACTTGTTTTAATATGGGTTTCTATCTTAGATTCCAGTATCTACACGATACCCCGAGTGTCATTGGTTCTCCAAGAAATTTTAAATTTTAATTCAAGCTATGCACACAATCTCAGGTGACAATCTAGGGATGTATAAGAGCTATCTCTGTATTCTTTATTAGATTCGTAGTTCTCTACAGAAAGAATTGAGCTCTTAAATAGAGTTATCCATTAGTGTTTATTACTATTGAATCTCATTTGGAGCTTTCTGTTTTCTAAGCTGAAATGTCAAGATAGAAAAACGTCATATTTTATGTTCAAGTAAAATCAGAAATAAAAAGTAGGAAATGATTAAAGGTCTTCACTGATTGCTGTAGGCATTAACGAGGATTCGGGATGTGACGTGATAGTACCTCCCCTGTTCAGTCCCTTACCTTGTGATGTATCTTGGGCGCGCATTTCAAACGTACACTCTAGGGGGCGTAGACGAAGTGATTAAAGTATATAAGGTGTTAATTACTCCCAATAAACGCCATTTTGCCATCTTTCTCGCTGAGTCATGGTGGCTTTTTGGCCCTAATGGGGGGCAACGCTAGAACCTAGGGCAAGGGTTGGCTGAACCATGGAAGCACACGGCAACAACTGATTATGAAGTTAAATTGTGTTACATGTGATGGACTTCTTTATTTGATGAATAATAGTATCAAACATGCTGCACTTATTTTTATAAGGAATTATGAGAAAACAAAGGAAAGGCATACATTTTAGCAAGAAATATCTTCACTTAATTTCTCTATGTTTCTAAATACTTTTCCCTACTTCTCACTCATTTTGCCATTCCAAAATGGAATGACTTCTGCAATCATTTTGGAATCCAAAGAGTAGAACCTCTCAACCTCGATTCTTTGTCAGTTTACAATACAGTGAATGTTGCCACAGCTGTTCTCAGTCTGCCTGTAATAGGCAACACAAACACTTGAACAGAAATAGGTGGCTTTACTTTTACAAGGTGCTTTAGTTTTACGTGTCAACTTTTTGTATCCAAGGATGTTCCTATATTCTTAACTGTTGTGTAGTTTCTCTTCAGGAACAGTTTTGCTCTATGGCTTTGGAGGAGAGGTTTATATCTAAGAAGTAAGTACAGGTGATTTTCAGTGTTGGTGAGAACTCATAATGTGAAAATCCCAGCTGCAACACCTCTCTGGCTTTTATCTTTGCTTTTAAGATTGCTTGAGAGCCCAGAAATGAGCAATGCTGACTTATGTGCCACTAAATATCCAAGGCATTTCTCCCCTCACTGTGCAGTCTTCAAAATAAACTTGACCCTGGCTGTGAAATTCTCTCATGCGCTGAGATACCAGCTTTTTGTATCCCACTTTCTGAATGATGTTTGGCTTAGACATATACACAAAGTGACTGAGGCACCCGTGGAGCTTAAACAAAGAGGCCTAGGGAAGGTCTCACCATACCTATTGTCTTACACTGACACTGGCCTTTCCATTACAAAGCCCTGCAAGACCTAAAGTAATCAATAATGATGAATGTGGTTTCTTCCCTGTGTGCATCTGAGACAGATGGAGAGTCACTCTGACAACAATGGCCTGCACACAAGGGCCCTGACATGGCGGCTTAAAAAAAAAAAATAGAACAAAGTACCAAATTTTGTGTTTTCTTTTCTCCGTGTTTACTTGTTTGCCAACAGATTCCTTCAGATAGTTGTAATTGGATTGTTTGCTTGCGCAAGGATCAGTCCAGTTTCTGAACAGTATCCATCACTCAGGGAAACAATGGTCAGCTTTTCTACATGGATGGATGGAGCTCTGGATGAGACCTCTCTGTGAATGGCTCTTGGAAGAGTACAAAAAGCACACCCAAAGACAGACTGTTTCCTTTACATTGCTAACAAAAGTGCTTGTTGTAGTAAAAAGCTGGAGAGGAGCAATTACAGACTTGAGGAAATTCACCAAATGAAAATGTGGTTTTGGTTATCCTGGAGCACAGATAATTTACTAAATTACTGCTTTTTACTTCTAGTGGTAACCAGTGACACAGTGACCCCACTGTAGTCACTCTCTTCTGCAGTGTCCTGAAAAACCCAGTAACCACTGCAGTCACCCCAGGGTGCTGCTCTTTACTGCATGTCTGAATACCAGCCGTGTGCTGAGCGCCTGTTGGAGGGACCTTGAGAGGTCCCCTTCTGTGCTTCCACTGGGATATGTATGCCCCTATGGCTACCCAGAGACCAAGTATGTCACCCGTTGCAATGTGAATGGGAAGGGCTGACACAAGGAAAATGACTCTGAAGGCCTTTCCTGTGGTTTATTTGAAGCAACTCTATATTTTCAACATGCCTGGAAAAAGACTTGGTCTAAATCTATTTGGCAGGCTACTGTTATCAGTTCCAGCCTCAGAACTTTATTTATGTATCTGATCTGTACTGATTGGAAAAGATGAAGTAAGTGAGAGAGCAGGATGAAAAGATGTGCTTAGTCAATGTAAACTTTACTTCCAAAAATACAGCTGTGCCCAGTCTGCCGTCAGAGATGTGGAGGTTTGGAGCCATCCTCTTCCAACTCCAAGTTAAATGTTTCCCACAAACCTTTTTGTCTGAGAAAAGAATGCCATAAGTAGGCATCAAAGGGAATTTCCAGCATCCTTGCTGCATGTTTGATTTTTATCCTTTCCTGCTGAAGGGTGGGTGAAGTGGTTCACTGTGATGTGAGGCATTGTGAGCATGCTGTAGCTTTGCCAGTTGTGCGTATACACATACGCACTACAGCATGTACTGATGGTAGTGCTAGGGGACATCACTGCTCTGTTACAACAACCAGCTGGTCTCAGACACATCCGGGATGTATCTGTCCCTCTAACTCAAGCCAAGTGCTGCTCTCAAGCCACTGATGTCTTTTCTTCAGAGACATTTGTCAGTCTTTCATAAGAGATATGAAGGAAACTTTTTGAGACTTGCATCTCTTCCCATATTGCAACCTGATATGTCATGGCCCCAGTTACTTTACTTCTTTCCCATTACATTCAAACAGAATTTTAGGGAAACTGGGTACCTCTCTCAAACTCTACCATCATTTAACATTTCTTCTCCCCCTTTAAAGACTTGTCTTCTGTTTTAGAATGATGTACAACAGGTTACAAAGTTGAATCTTTAGAAAAACACAGTGATAATCAGGTAATAATATCCCATTCTCTCTTGGATATATTTATTATTATTATTATTATTTCTTTTGTCTTCCCTGACCTCTCTCCAAAAGCTTGGGAACTGTATGTTTTGAAGATTGGCAGACTGTTGTATCTCCAATTAGCTGATCTGGGATAAAGCAGCAGGCAGAATTCCAGCGCTGTAACCTGCTGCTAAGTCTCCCTTCCTGCCTGTAATCTGAGATCTACGGTACAGCCTTCTGCAGCACCGCGGGAGAGAGAGGCAATAATTTATACAGAAAAGTAGTTAGTCCTTCTTGCAGATCACTGGTTTCATGCTTCTGATAAGACATCCATCACTAAGCAGTTGTCAGTTTCCATCTTCAGGTAGCTTTACTGCAACATTTATCTCCCTTCTCTGCCAGAAGTTCTGCAGTGACCTCCTCTTAAGATGGCTGTGCTCTGGGCAGCAGCAGCAGGATCTATACCAGACAGGAAAGTCTGTAGGATTTTGAGCACATAGGGATGGGAAAACACTGATTTGTCTAAAGCTGCTACTAAAAGCATCTGTTGCAATATAATGCAGTAAGCCATGAAGAGGCAGCAGATGCACAGTCCCAGCTGATTGGCAAGTGCAAGCCCTGCTGGTCCCCAGTGCTTTCCTGTCCTGGTGGCAGCAACTCTGCCATGTGTGGGCTGAGCCCTGGGTTTCTCATGCTTTGTCAGACTGCTCCTGCCGAGTCACATGAACCAGAAACATATAAAGGGACACATGTCACCCCATGAAGCACACTGAACTCAGCGACTGGTCACCCCAAGTCCTATTCTAGCAGCATTGTTAATGAACTATTTCCTGACGGATCCCTCTTTTTAATTGCACAAGTGTGCTGTGTTTTGTGTTGCTTACAAGACTAGGCAGATGTGGGCTGAATGTAAGTAAAATACAACAATGTGTGGCCATACCATCTTGCATGCAGCATCCAGGGGAGAATGGACTCTGGGCAGTGTTGCTCCCAGCCCTCTCCTGTGAGCTGTGATGGGAGAGTGTGTGCTCAAGGCTTGCCAGGAGCCATTCTGATAAATTAACAGTGTCTGGCACTGGGAATGCTCCTTGGCACTGTAATAGATGGACTACAATAGATATAGCCAAGCAGCCCACATCCAGGACAAAAAGCTCTGTATTTTCAGCCCACAGCAACTGTTTTCCAGTGTCCCAGACACCCTCGCTTTGGGTTTCTAAGGCATGCCAGAAGCTGCTGCATCAACACACCACACAGCTAGATACCTTGTCCTTGTTGGATTGTAACTCACTCCTCATTTAATCTTTCTCTAATTCATTGCCTAGCTTTTAACATAGCCAAAAACAAACAAAAAAGCTTGCATTGCACCAAGAATTTAAAGTATACTGCTGATACTGAAATTACAGTATTCAAGTATTCATCTTCTAAACTGCCCTTCTAACTGTCTTGAAACTGCCACCGCTTCTATGCTTTTGGCATCATGTGATAGAAATTATGTTTGGAAAATCTGCCTGCTGTAAATTACCTTGTACAACTAAATGATACATAAATAAGGTCTAATAATGGCAAGAGGGAAAGCTGCTCTGAAACACTTCTATGCATCATTCATAAGACTACTGAAGCTCACAAATCCATTCTGCTCTTGATCTTGAAGGTACTTCTTACTGAGCAGTTTCACTGGTGTGACTAACAGACTGTGTAGAGACGGACACGCTCATTAGGAGCTCATTGTGCTTGGTGTCTGCTTCATCTCATACTGGTTAATGTACTCCACTGGTGCCCCTTGTCTCTACCACTCCTTCTTCGTTCTCCTGGTAGATGCTCACAAGACATTCCCACCAGAACTCATGAGTGTGGTGTAAACAGTGAGCTGCTGCTCTGACTGCATATTCAGATTTTTGGAGTGGGAGAATCTTTGCAAATATCATTTTAGTTTCTATGATGCCTGCAGATTACTTTTCTTATACATGCATACAGGGGCGTAAGGTTTACTAATCTTCTGATACCCACAACTTTCTTGCATTTTTATACGGAGGCTCCGGATTTGTTGATGTAGATACAAGTTGATTAAATGTAGTGTTATCATTACAAATGATAGTTTTAAATAAAGTTATTTATTTGTTTATATCTATTTTTTTCCCTTTTATGTTTCAGTTTTATTTTGTTGTCATTTGAAAATGGAATCTTCGAAGTTTTATGGATTATAGAATCACAGAATTGCAGGGGTTGGAAGGAACCTTAAGAGATCATCAAGTCCTAAAAAGAGATCATCAAGTACCTAAAGCAGGTACCCTACAATAGGTCATACAGGCAGGTGTCCAGCTGGGTCTTGAATATCTTCATAGAAGGAGACTCCACAACCTCTCTGGGCAACCTGTTCCAGTGCTCCATCACCCTTACCGTAAAGAAGTTCTTCCGCATATTAGTACAGAACTTCCTCTGTTCAAGTTTTATTTCTCCTTGTCCCATTGCTACACACTATGAAGAAGATCTGGCCTCATCCATTTACCTCCCACCTCCCTTTAGATACATGTATTTATAGGCACTTACCAGATCCTTCTCAGACTTCTTTTCTCCAGGCTGAACAGGTGCAGGTTACTCAGCCTTTCCTCATATCAATTCATTGATTTGAATTGATGGGGTTGGAGTAGGACTGCCCCCTTGTTCTATGGTGGAAGACCAGCATAACCCAGTGTCTGTTTCTACACTGGAAAAGTGTCTGATAGTTGCTTGGCAAACAACACTTGTGGGGTGTTTTCTGCATCTGTTTCTCACCAATATCTGCTTGCTAAACCTGGGGAGCAAAAATGCTCTTTCAAATCATCTGTGTGTTGTTCACAACTGAACCAGTCTTGCTACTGCATCTTAATGGAAAATGGTTATGCAAGACAGGAAAGATGACATATAGTTTTCTGGATTTTTATTGTAATTCTGAGAATGTTTAAGCACCAGGTCCTGCACTCCTCTTTCCACAGAAGCTGCTTGCTGTGTTTCCTTTAGCAACCAATTTGTTGTTAAGATTAGACGTGCTGTTCTGCTGTGGGGCACAGCAATTTTCTTAGGTAGCTCCAATGAGCAAGTGCTTTAGTACCAAAGACTATCAAAATTAAGTTTAAATTAGATTTAGATTAGATGTCAGTGATAAATTTTTTACTGAGAGGGTGATGAGGTGCTGGCACAGCTGCCCAGAGAAGCTGTGGTGCCCCATCCCTAGAAGTGCTCAAGGCCAGTTTGGATGGGGCCCTGGGCAGCCTGAGCTTGTGGGGGGCAACCCTGCCCATGGCAGGGGTTGGGGCTGGGTGGGCTGTGAGGTCACTTCCAACCCAAACCATTCTGTGATTCCATGAAAATTACTTAAACTCTGTTGAAGGTCTTGGCAGAAAGGCTAAGAACTTAAAAGATTTGGAAGCAGATGTTGAAGTTGAACTTCCAGAGAAATTATTATGAAAGGATAATTGCACAGACAGGGCATGTGTGTAGACTGGAGGTGGAGGGTCCATTTTTTGACAGATGATTTTGGTTCAGTTGCTGCTTTCATGCTCTCTTCCAGTTGCTATGGAGAACTCGCTCTTTTACCATATGCTGTACTAAAAGTCAGGCAAGGAGCAACCTGGGTCATGAGAGACACTGTCAGGGTTTCAGACCTTCTTTCCTAGCTGATGTGATATCCTTTCTTGTGGTATATAAACCAATTGCTGTGCTAGACTCTAGGGTCTCTCTCCATCTGCAGCACAGTTGTATTTCCCCCTCCTGCTACATACTGGCAGAGAAAATCCAATCCTTTCCTTTATTCACCATGGCAGAACATACCAGCTGTAGTGCTTAGAATTTTTGCAAGTCACCCATCATGAAAAAGCAAGGCTGACTATTTCCAAGAAAGTGAAGCTGAAAAACAAAAATAAATAATCAATCCTTCCTTGCAGTACAATGTGCCAGATATTTGAGCCTTGTGGAGAAAAATGGTATGAATTACATGGTTAGGGACTTAATATTTCTTAGAAATGAATCATTGCTGTCTGAGTTTCTATGGGAACAGAGAAATAAATGAATAATTAAGCTATTTTCGAATTAATTCTATCAGAAGATCCAGATGTTGTGCAATGGTTAGAAGTATGCAAAGGAGTAAATTGTTATATTATTTTGGTTTTGCTGGTTACTGTTCCTGTTGGTGTTTTTTTTAAAGTATGTTTTATACAACTTAGTCACAAAACATTTAAACTCAAGAGAAACAGGACATTTGGCTGTAAGTTCAGAACAATGAACTCACGAGGTTTATTTTTATATGCAAGTTCAACTTGGATGCATGCCATGTAACACAAAAAAGTTACCACTTAATGCCTCTTTTTTTCTCTCCTAAAATGACGAGGGCATCTGGATCCCATTTTAAATTGCAAACTAGGCTTTTAGGCTTTTAAAAACAATTTGCATAGCTTGAACTAATTAATTCTTTGGTTGATGCGTAGGCAGTAAAAGACAACATGACCCCAAGCATGGGGAGGTGAGGGGGAAATGTGCAAGTTTTGGCATTTCCCCACTTTTGCAAGCTTGAATTTGCTACTATAACATTTCAATGTAAGTAGGCCATATGAGTAGCTGATGTCATCAAATAATACCAGAAGGAGACCCCTAGGATAAGTTAGGCATGTTTTCCAGCATCACAAATGAATGTTTGAAAAGCCTAAATACACAGCCTGTTCTGTTAGTTGTGTAAAGTGAACATGCTCAACCAGCTGCATCTGTCCCTTGTGAGTTAAGATCTATTTACTTCAGTCTTTGAAGGGCTTGTGAGTTCCTGATGACACCTGACTTTTGTGAGCTGCACTATTGATGCTGGTACTGGGCTAATTACCCTCAGTTTTAGGTAGCCCAGCACCTACAAATGCCTAAATAATTTCCTCTCAGAGTGATGATTTTCCCTCTTCAACAAAACTCAAGCCTTTTCAAGTGGCCCTCAGTTGCACTCAAGAATGACTCTTCTCCAGACCAAAGAAAGTTTGATGTCTTACATCCGAACTGTCATCAAAGCAGGTGTTACAGGAAATCAAAGCCCTTTGGCAGTATGGAAACCATGAGAAACAGAATTTCTACTCTGGATGAATTCATTTTCCATGGAAATTAAGTAACCTTAGCTACAGCCCTCCAAATCCTAGTATGAGGTGTGTAATCCTAAAAGAGGCATCTTAAATTATGTCTTGCCCAGGTTACAGTGCTTTGCAGTGGATGGCTAGAGGAGAGATTACCTAATGAGTGCAGCATGGACAGACTGTTGAGGTGTTTCCATTGTGCTCTGCAGGAACCCAGTTCTCTACAAATCGTTCTTGTTTCATGATACATCTTGTTTTGCCAAAAGTGTTCTGGTGTTTTTATCTTGCCAACCTTCAGCCTTCTACAGCATGCAGATCTTCACAGACATCTTGGTCACTATTAGAGCTTGTTCTCAGAAGGTAGCAAAATGCATATCCTGAATTCCAAGACCTGGCAAAAGACTCTTGCTGGAAGAAAATGTTGCTGGATTTCTTCTCGACTTGGACAAAGACATTTTTGTTCCATGCTCACAGAAGTGATTAGAAATGTTCTGAAGCAGTTTTCTTCAAGGCAGGTACTTGCCTGGTAGTTTGTGCTGGGGAGCAGCTCAGTGGTGCACAGTGAGCTGGACACGAGGCTGTGGTGTTCATTGTCCTATGAACATACCAAATGGAAATGGGCTCAGCACACTTCACTAAAGGTAGTGCTGCTGATGCTGCCTAAAGCAGCTGTGCTGTTCCTAAGATCAGAACTATCATTGCAGAAATGATGGATGGCATTTAATGAGCAAATGGTGAGACACGTAATTCTTCTTTTGTTGCTTTTTATAGGTATTTGACAAGATAGTGAGATCAGCACGAGTCTTCCAAGTAGAAAGCTAAACACAGATTAAATTATGTAAAAGCTCTCAGCTTAACTACGCTCAGGTCAAATCAATGTTATATTTTACTTTATGCTATCTGATACAGATCAGATTTGTAATTTAAGAAATAAATTTAAGAAAAACATCCTTTTCTGTGGCTGAGCAATACAAGTAATGTTAAGTTTATAGTTTATTCAGATGACACTTAGGCTGAGTCTGGAGCCTTGCACACTATCCAGATTTTCTTAGTATCTGTCACTGTTACTGTTTGTTATGACAGCTACATTATTTGTGAGGTAATGGAATATTATAAAGCAAAGCAGAACTGTTTAAAGTATCTGGATTTTCTTATTATAAATACTTTAGTCTCGGATTTCATTATTTTTTGGGTCACCCAGAATATACATTTGTATACTGTAGACATGATAAATCTCTATATTAATCTTTGTGGCCTTTGTTTGCCCTGGATCATGTGATCTCTGTATGTCCATGGTAAAGAATAACAGGAGACTCCGTGTAGAAAATTTAAGACATCTATTCTGTTTATAATACTCACTATGAGCCTGATCTTTTAATCTGTCTACTTGGTTGAATTGTCATTATTCATCTGAGGACTGAAGTAAAGCTTGACACGTGAGGGAAGGTTTGTCAAATGAGGCCTCAGTGGGATGCTAACATCAGCAGCTATCATCCTCCTCTTCCATCAAGCCAAGGAAGTCATGAGCAAGTAACAAAAAGTTCTCATGGAAATGATGACATCAGCATTGCCTGCTGGGTAAGAATGGAGCATCCCTCAGTAAGTCTGTTGGTGCACTGGGGCTGCAGGGGGCTGAGGGAAAAGGCAAAGAGAGTGCAGCCCTATGTAATAAGAGTACGAATCAAGGTAGAGCACTTGGGGGCAAATCTAAAAGGGTAGGAGGCAGCTGTGGGCATCAGTAGCAAGTGCTTTTTAGAACTGTTCTTCACATTAGTTCATGATGTCAAGGTATTCGCTGGTTAATTATCCTTACTCCATAATTATTCTGTTATTGATATTACTCCTTTTACTATTCCATTTAGAATCATAGAATCACAGAACAGCCAAAGGACCATAGAGCACCCTGTCCAATCGCATCTTGAAAACCTCCAGTGATGGGGATTCCACCACATTCTTGTGGAGGTTTCTCCAGTCATTGACTGTTTTCACTCTGAAAAAATTCTTTCTGATGTCAAGGTGAAGCCTCTCCTGCTGCATCTTGGATCCATTGTCCCTTGTCTTCTCTGTGTTGCTCACTTTGAAGAGACATCCTCTGTCCTCTTCATAACCGCCCTACATGTGCTGAATACAGTGCTGAGGCCCCTGAGTCATCTTTTGTCATGGGTATAAAGACCTACCTCCTTCAGTCTTTAATCACAGAGCTTCTTCTCCAGCCCCTTGAACAAATTTCAGGGCCTCATTTGGATGACCCTCTCCAATTTGTCCATAACATTTCTATTTATTTATTTATTTTTTCCAAATTGCAGGGACCAGACCTGGACATAGTACTGCATGTGTGATCTGTCAAGTGCTGAGTAGTGTGGGAGAGATAGATCACATCTCTATCTCTGCTGATAAAGCTCTGATAGATGCAGCCCATGGTGCAATTTGCATCCCATGATCTCTGCTGACTGCTGTTCAGCTGTGGTACCCCAGGACCCCCATGTCTCTTCCAGCAAGGCAGCTCCCAGCCACACAGATCCCTGGCTGTACTGGGCTCTTTGGGTGCGTTGTCCCAGCAGCAGGGCTTGGCTTTTATCTTTTTAAGCATCGTATCACTCTTGCTGGCCCATTCCTCCAGCCTGGCCAATTGGATACTAAACAAAATAAAAGGTGGTAAAACAAGAAGTATTCTTTCAAGACCTGGGTGCTCAGCATGCCCTACCAATGCTGGTAGGCACTTAATCCCCCAGCTCCATCTTCCCATCAGCATCTGGAGGAAGTCTTTATTGCCTCCCCATTAGGGATAATGCTGTGTGTGTGAACATCACCCACTCAGATTCCAACCTAGCCATTCCTGCAAGGCCCAGGAAACATTCCTCATTCTCACTCATTCTTACAGGAAATAAAGCAAATCTCAGCTCAGTCCCTACCAATTTCCCTGGCCAAAACCGTAAGAAAACCAAACAGTCCCAGTAAAGGATGGCTGGCTGCACCTTAGCTACTGCTTATCTGCAAGACAAAGGAGTAAATCAGATACATCTAAGGGAAAAGGAGGGGAGGGCTCTGCTCTTTACTGTTGCTTGTTTAGCTTAGGTGAGTGCTAGAAATTGCTAGATGCCTTTCAATTTAAATTCCTGAATATGTTGCCAAAGGGGTGGGAAAGCATATGTGAGAAGGAGAATGACTGACATGAACATTCTTGCCTATTTCACTTCACTTGCCCAAATTATTCTCACTTCTGAGGCTTTGTTACCTCTAATAAAAATACACATACTGCTGGTGATTTTATGTTTGTGAAAAAAATTGATCTGTTTGGCACACGAGAACAGTCACGTGAAGTCAAAGAAGACACAGAACTCTCCTGATTAAAGTACTTGCATAATTAATAATTTTGTGAGCTGTCTCTGGGATTTGAAATGTAACAAGGCAGATGTCTTTTCTCTTCTAACCTCTTGTGCTGTAAGGACAAAATCTCATGATTTTTTCTTGACTCTCCTGAATTGAGTCTCCTGAATAAAATTAATTACTTTAAAAAATTGCTCCCTGGGAGACCTAATTCTCTTTTATTATGAGCTGCTGACATATTTCTAATCTGTTGTTGAGACGAATGATTTTAGAATCTTTACTTCTTTTTCCTCAAAAGCCTGCTGCCTTTCCAGAGAGATTTTCAAGAAGCAATGACTCAGAATCCCATTTCTACCTTTCTGAGTTGTCTTCAAATGTAAGAGCTGACTGCTGGCTAGGAAGAGCTATGTTTGCACTTGCAAGGGAGGTGGCACTGTAGAAGTGAGTTGGCGTATGGGATGTGCCAAAACCAGGATTAAAACCGATCCTCCAAGCTGCCTGTTGTGGTGGGTAAGGCGAGGGGTGGCATAGCAGCACCTCTATAGGGAGGTTTGAGAGCATTGATTTATCACTGAATTTATTCTGTATTTATTTATTGGCACTGATTGACAATCATCTTGGCATCTTCAGGGAGGTCAGCCATCTCCTGGGACTGGCAGGTCGAGCAAGGGGGGAGGGCAACAGAACTGCAAATGGGTCACGGAAATTCCTGATGACTTTAGACCTTTCTTAGGCATGTGCATATTTAATAAATGCAGTCAAACCTTGTGGTGATGTGGATTACTTATCATTGAATCACTAATGCTGGAAAAGACTGTTAAGACCATCTAGTCCAACCAGCAGCCCATCACACCATGTCCACTGGCCACATCCCTCAGTGCCACATCCACGTGTTTCTTGAACACCTCCAGGGACGGTGACTCCACCACCTCCGTGGGCAGCCTGTGCCACTGTATCACCGATCTTTCTGAGAAGAAAGTTTTCCTTGTATCTAACCTGAATAGTGAATACTGGAGCTCATAATAAAGATAGAATTAGGCCTTCCAGAGGGCAACTTTTTTAAAAGTAATTAATTTTATTCCAGAGAGTTATCTGTTACTTCTTGATTCAGACCTAAGTATCCCCACCAAGGTTTGCAGTAGTCCACATACTAATATAATCTGGAACGGAGGTTCTAATTCAATTTCTCCTGCAGAGAATCTGGCTTACACATACCAGGGACATTCTGCAGACTGGACCAATGCATGGCAGGTTTGACAGATAGTTGCTTTACTGCTGGGGACTGCAGTAGCCTCCAGATGTACTAAGAAGCCCTTCTGATGTGGAGTTATTAGTCCATATGCTTTAGGAGGTCAGAACCTGAAGCACTAGACTCTCTGTTAATATGTAGTTAATTACCATTCATTTGAAAGTACTTTTTTTTTTTTTCCTCAAATGAACTTAAAATAATAAGTTAAAAAAAACCCATGTATTTATTTAACCAGGTTTATTTTTTAAATTATATTTATTTATATATTTAGCTACATTGAAGCACTCAAAACAATTCAGCTTGCATCAGACCTGTTTTGTTGGTTTTTTTTAAAATTTTTTTTTATTTATAGTTTTATGTTCTGTATCATCTTCAGACCTTTGCAATCTCCTCATACCTCCACCAATATGCTTTGTCTCCCTGTGTCCTGCTATGGGGAGGGTGTGCCAGACATCTTGCTCAGCACAACCATAAAGAGACCTGAAAAGTTGTATTCACTGGCTTCTATCTCTGACAGATAGTAAGTCGCCTTTAACATGGCAATGAACTCAAGTACAGAGGGGTGTGATGCTATCAGATGTGTCACGAGTGGCACAGGTTTGTGAGCTGCTGCAATAACGCTGGAGACACGCCATGCAATTAAGTGAGCCAAATGAGGCAAAAAGGCCTCATCAAATTTTGTGCTGAGGTCTTCCCATTTGATTAAATTAAAAATCTGCCTCCTTTGTGATGTTCAGGTTTCATGCATTCCCAAGTGGGATTTGCATCTGCTCATTTAGAAGGAAGACAGCTTTATCTTTTACTTGCTCCAGCATGCAAAGAAGATTTTTGAATAAGGGAATCTAATTGAAAACAGTTAACATGGTCTTTACAACTGAGTCACATTCCTGGTCACTTCATGTTTCTCATGTTGCGGAAATAAATATCCAACTCAAGATTGAGGTTTCTGCTCCTGGAGCCAGGCTCCCAAGCACTAGATGAGCTTTTTGGCATCACAGTGTTTAAAACCTTTTTTAAAAGCTGGCCCTGGGTCTTTCTTTGCAGAACATCATGCTTTTCTTCTCCAGTTTAAAAAAAGATTTAATCTGTTTTCTTTCTGATGGGGGTCACAGAACAGAGAGGTTCCTGACAAATTCACGGGTGCAGTTTGTTAGGACATGGATTGCAGGTGTTCAGAAGAAGACTGGAGCATGGACAGATTTTACTAGTGGTACTGTGCTGGGGGTAGATGAAGTCCATCTTCCCAAGCATTGTCTGCAGATTGAAAAAAGACATAAATAAATAAATATCTTATTTAAAGAATAGCAGAATGAACAGAACTCAATAGCAGTACTACTATAAAGGCTACATAAATCACCTTGATCAGAGATGTACCGTTAATTATATTAGAGTTGATTCAAAAAGTTACCATTATCTCAGATGAAGATGATTTAAACTCATAACATAGTACAGTCACCACAGTGTTGTTATTTGACTGCTATTCATTTGCACTGAAGTCCAACCTAAGAGCTAGATGAAATCCTAGAAAATCATTCAATTTCTTAGATGCTGGGCCAGGTACTGTAGCTTACACTGTTGATATCAAAATGTTTTCCTAATATATGATATAAGATGTCACATTTTTTATGTGGGTACAGATTACAACTTCCCAGTATTTCTATGAAAATGCCTGTAGTGCAGTACCTAAAAAAATAGACATCACTGCTATTTCTAAAATAAACTTGACATAGAGAAACATGAATTCATAAATCAGTATTCCACCATAAAACCCCTAATAGAATATAATCTGTCTTTGTTTCCATGACTTTCTCTTTTTCGGAGGAATAAAGATTGGAATTAGTGGATTCCTATACAAAAGGGATTTTCCTACTAATCCTGTTTCCATGGGAGTATGATAGATTTAAAACAAGAGAGGCAACGCGGGATGGATTAACAAATATAAATTCTCCAAAAGACTGTTAAATTCTAGTTTGTCAGGGAGCATGGATAGGAGTTCATGGCAATGAAAAAGCATTCATCTCATGCACTACAGACTCGAACTGGAAAGTTAGTACAATTGATGTAAAAGGCCAGTGTAGGAAGAAATGGGCTTGCTCCTGCAATTCTAGTATGTTGGATGTGCAGTGACATTATACTTGGGGAAATAAATTATTTAGGTTGAACTGAGTGGGTCAGCAGAGAAATTCCTGTGACAAGACACAAAATGTCGTCCAGTATTTTAAGTACATTTTTTGTTGTTGTTGTTTGTTTGCAGCTTTCCATTTGTCTGTGAAGGAGGGACCAGATCAGAGTATTCAGAGTGTTCTGCTGTGCCTGAATCTGGCTGATGGGTGGCATTTTTTGAAAGAGGCAGAGAGCTGCTCATGTGGCATCTACAGTGTTGTTTTATAATGTTTGGCAGCAGGAAATGGCTGTTTTCTGTGAGTGATAGAATAGTTATGATTAGATTGCTCCTTAGATGCTGTCACAGCATGAACTGGTCCTTCAAAAGATTTGGGTTAAACTTTACTAATGCAGCCTCTTTAGCCTCAACAACCTTATCTAAGTAATGAGAGCTGAGGAATCAACGTCTACATGCACAGATACAAAGTGCCATAAATGTGCTTGAGATGCAGGTATTGTATTAGGAAATATGTTTTATTTCTTAGTTACATGCGTTGGTTTTTCAACCTCTGCTGAGCAGATTTTGATGTTAGCACTCACACCAGAAAAGAGATGTGAGTGGCCACAGTGACTGCCCAAAAGACCAAGACATTTCCTAATGTTTATAGACGTTGCACACAAGTGCTAACATCAAAATCTGGAAATGACTGAAAAATACTACTTTCAGGAGGCAGGAGACCCGTCACCAGCCTAGAATATTTTCTTCTCCTACTCTATCCTTAGGGCTCCCTTCAAACTTGAGCTATTCTATGATTCTGTGATTCTTTGTATCACTTAAGAACTAAATCTGTGGTTACTAGGAGTGCCTTCTGCAGTACTCCTTCCTCAAATACTTGCATATTCCTCAGATATCCTTGAATCTGTTCAGGAGATGTTAGAGCTTTCCAGACCATCCAGGGAGCAGACCAGCCTGCAGCCATTTAGACCTCTACATAGGTTTTCAGTTCCAATACATGTCAGTCACTATACTTCAAGTCATTTATTTTCCACTGACATTTCCATATGCAAAATGCATTCAGACTCTTGGATAGCATTTGATTTAGAGGACAACAAAAGAGCAAGAGGGCAAATCAGCTGTAACCTTCTGTGAGGCTTGAGCTAGCCAGGACTCTGGCTTTGCTAGAAAGCAGAGGATATTTCTGGCATTTTCAGCCTGCTGTGATAGACTTCTTGCGTGCATGCTTTGGAAACAGCACAAAATTAATTTATGTGTTTCTGGACTTGAAATAGTGACCTGATGAAATTAGGGTATGGGCTCCACTAGTTCTATGTACCTTGCAGTTAGTTAGAGGTAGAATAAATGTATGAAATTGATAAAGCTGAGTTTTTGTTTAGCCAATTGCTCCAGGGAAGTGAACATTCTGTCCCATTGAAGGAAATTGCTGCAATTTAAAGACATTAAATGTTTAATCATTTGTCACTTGTCTCACTTGCAAATACTGCAGATGGTTATGTTGTTTATCAAGAAAGACTCTCGGAGAAATGAAAAGTGGTAGAAAGTTCTCTTAAAGCTTTTCTGAAGACAAAGAACAGCTTGAGAATTGTAAGATTTTTTCCACCTGAGCCGAACTATTAAACTTGAAGTTTGTCAGGTTAATTAATAAAAGGGGTTGGCTAATTTCTGTCTGTTGGTAATTCAAACATCTATACAGTGAATGATTTTTTTTCCCCCTTTCACTTATGAGAACATACATCTGGAAAATGTAAGTGAAATCAGCTGATGTCTTTCCTGTAAAACTGGTGTGAGAACAATGTGCATGATTTTCACAGGGCTGTTTGTCTCATGGAAAGCAGTATAAAAGTGGAAACATAACAATTACTCTAAGACCAGCTGAGAAAAGGGAAGATGGGAAGCACTGACCCAATGCACAAGCAGCAGTCCTGACTGCTTTGTACAGAGTCCTTTCAGTTGCACTGTACATCAGTATATAACAAAGATTACATAACACATATCACTGTAGCATTGTTAATCAGGGGTTTTCTCTTTTGGATTGAATGTGCAAGCCAGCTGTAACAGTTGGCCAGTTTTCTCCTGCTCCTTTTTTTGTTTGCTAATATTAGGGATGAATGTTAAGCTAGCCAACCCACTCTCATTATTGATATGTCACTCTTTATTTTCAAATTCCTGCTTAAAAATCAGTTTTGAAAAATCACTGCTTTCCCATGGGTGAGAGGCAGCTGGATTCTAATCAGAGCCGTGGGAAGCTGTCTTGTCTCACTGCTGAGAACAGGGAGGTACAGTGAGCAGGGCAGGCTGCAAATACCAAGGACAAGATAAAAACATCTTTTTTGTGGATAAGCCTGTACAAAAATCCTGATGAAATTACAGCTCCTGCTGATTTTCCTCCTTTGATAACATGGGCTCTGGTCTCTGGTGATGGTGGGATAGCACTGGCATTGAGGAAGGATGAAGGAAAGCTATTGCAACCTTTTCTTTGTGCTTATGGCCAAGGTTGAAGCACTGTAGCTCTCCCTGAAGGCAGTGTCCCTTTTCTCTTCTGCTGTAGCTTCACCTCTGCCCCAGGCATTGCCACTTTCTACCAGTGGTAGGTGGGTCTTGGTACGTGAACAAATGCAATTTTGTGCTTTATCCCACTTGTCAGGAGCCAGGCAGGCATGTGTGCAGGTATGGGGATTGTTCAGATCATTCCTGCCATGTACCTGGCTGCCTTTAGCACGTGTGGAGCAGACTCTGAGCTTCTTGTTCCCTGCCATGTAGATAACACCCTCAGTTTCTTACATTTCTACCACTTTGATGAAGCTTTAATTCCTCTGTAAAAAGGGAATTTAGAAGTTTCTCCCCCAGTTCTCCTTTCTTTCATTCCCGCTCTCCTGTCTTACTACTTTACTACTTTTTCTGTAAATTAAACCCTTAGTGCAGACAGGGAGCCCTGTGAGTGGCTTCACTCCTCCACTTTCCCAAGGGAATAAGCTGAAAAAGGACTATATTTCAATGTTTTATTGCATTGGCCACTCATATTAACAATGTGTTTCCTCTGCATAAGCCTAAGCATTCCCATGGCATTTTTCCTGGTGGTGCTGGCCAAAATTTCCTCACCCTGCTGCTGCCCAAGATGTGGTCACACTGAACTCTCACTTTCTTCTCCAGGAAGCAGCTATATCTGCATATGTTGTCTGCTAATGTATAATTGAAACTTACAGGAAGGAAGAGACAACATAAACATTAGATTTATTATCTCTCGTTATAGTTAAAGTTTCCAAGCTGTAGTGCGACATCATACAAGCATGCTGAAGCAGGACTAATTCTGTGATTTGGTTAGAGATAAAAGAAAATGTGCCACGTGTCTGTTGTTTTGGTTTCAGGGGTAGTTCACAGACATAAATGATGTGACCAAGGAGTCTGTCTCACTGTTGCTTTATATAACTGCTTAGTGTACTATCTCTTCTAACCATACCCTCAAATTTCAAGTCAGCAATTTTATTTCCAGCTATGCTGTATTTTGATATGCATTCCATGTTTCCTAGGTTATACCCATCACTTTTCAGCTGTGCACTTTGTGCTGTAGTTATGACCACTGCAGCTCTTGCTGCAGGGTTTCCTTCTTGCAGATGGCAGCTGCTTTTTCTAATACCGTCTGTTTTTGGCCTCCACATCCACATGCATATAGCAGCTGCTTTGCTAAGGCTTCATTCTAGTATTACTACATTCCTCAAGAAAATTTGCTGTGTGGCAGAAGAGAGCATGAAGATTGTTTTTTCTAGCAGGGAACAAGGATGTCATTAAAGAAAAGAAATGATAATAGCCCCAGAGAGTCTGTTTTTCTAAGAATTATGCTTACCTTGGCCTTATAGGTATGGATTTAGAAAATGACTGTAGTCATCCTTGTAAAGCACCTTATTACCACAGGGTTTCAGCAAATTGTATGTGTTACCATTGAGTGACATTTAGTCTCATACCTAGTCAAAGAAAGCATGGACAATTATTTCCGCCTTTAAAAAGTGCATGCTATGAATTGTTTTGGAGGTGGTGTGTTGTTTTTTTTTTCACTTCTGCCCATATTTCTAAAATTAGTTCATTGTATTTAATCAAGCTGTTTTTCATCTCAAGTAATGTCATTTAAAAAACGAAGGCAGTAATTGCTGAGAAAGCAATTTTAAAGAACGTTTCCAGCCATGGGAGACTTTCTTGATGGTTGGTATTTGCTATATAATTAAGCATTTGACACTTACCAGGTTTCAATATTAGCAAAAGAACTTGCAGTTTTGAGATACACCCCTCTCTGTGGGCAAGACAAAGACAAAGCAATGCAGCTGTCTATTTTCTGTTTCCTGCTTTTGAAGCAAGCTTCTTTTAAATACAAATGGTCTTCTTTAAATACAAATACATGTTGAATAGGATGAGGAATGGGAAATCCGTGTACATCATCAGCAATCCTATAAATACTGACACACTCCGAACAGGGTATCCATTCCTCTGTCTGGTAGACAAAGATAGAGAAAGATCATTTTGTTGCTCAAGTATTCTCCCTTTTCTGGTTTTAATTTTTCTGACTGAAATCAATATTTCAGGGCTAATGGATGAGGACGCCTGCTGTTGCTGCCTAAAATGCTGACCTTGACTATCAATACATTTAGCTTGGAGCATTTGTGATGTCAATTACTACGATAATACTTCAGCATATACTGCCTGCAGAATGTCTGGGTTATTGGGTTAGAGTTCCCCTCCAACCTTATCTTTCCCACTTTCCCCCTTTTTATACTCTGTAACTGCTGGAGAGTCTGAACCCTGGGGCACAACTGTGATAAGCAATTATTTTATTAGAACTGGGTGAAGGATGTTTTGTGTTTTGTTTTGTAACTCGTTGCTCATTTCAGAAATTCAGAGGGTCAACCAAGCTGTTCTGAACTACGTGTTTCTCTTCAACGGGAAGTGCTTTGTTTTGATGTTTTAATTCTTTTTTTTTCGAGCAGACTGGTGAATTTCTAATTAAGATGAGGTCAAGTTCCCCTTAAAGGTATTAAATACTTAAGAAACAGCACATATTTTCATAGAAAAAATAAAAAAGAAATGTTTAGCTTAATGTTTCCCCTGTGGTTTGTAATTTCCATGAGCAATTTGACTGTATCTAAAAGAATTTAGTGCTGCTGATTGTACTTTTTTTTTTTTTTTCTCCAAAAGATTTCATTTAAGAAATATCAGGTAGCCTAGAGTTTTACCACTGCTCTTCTTCAACTACTGTCAAAATGGTGTCTTTCTCCCTTCTCAGTGTTTTTATTTTCAATGTGAACTGCCCAGTCAGTGTCTTTTCTTGTTCTTACCTGAGCTGAATAACGTTGCACATCACCATCACGGATAGTACTTATGCTTCTTGTCCCTTGCTTGTCAGACTGTTGCAGGGCTTACATACCAAATTACCTCGCTAACATAAAGACTTCAGTTTGATCCCTGTGACCATAGTGGTTCTAAATAGATCTAAGAGATTACTGACTTCACTCCAGAGCTACAGAGGATTTTGTCAGTTTCTGTGCGAAGTAACAGTATATAGACTGTTATAAATGATGGATTTTTATTCATAGGGCGGTCTTGAACTGCAGCATCTAATCTTATTAGAGAAAATTGGGCTTGTCTTGGAGCTTTAAAACCTGTTTGTGGGGCCCACAGGCTGTCAATCAACTGAAACCTGTCACGAAGGTTTACAAAGACTGACTACACACTGGTAAAGAATGACAGCTATTGTGCTTTACTTCATTGCCTTCAGATCTATCTAGATCTGCTTTACTTGCAGATTAAAAAAAGCCTGAAGGCTACAGAGTAAGTGCTTTGTGTGATACGATATTTAAGACAATTGTTAGTATTGATATTATTTTTATTATTTGACAATTTTTTTTTCAGAAGAAAAATGGCTAAAAATGAGGCTATGAAAAGATATTTTTCATGTGTGCTTGTATCAGTTGAAAAGTTTATTCCTCGGTCCTGTGATAACCAATACATTTGCACACATATGGCACTATTTAAAAGGTTTTCAAATGCCTCTTGTAGTGCTGAATAAGCAAGTTCTGACCTGAAGCTCTTCAAGGTAATTGAGAGCTTTTCCACTGACTTCAATGGGCTTTGGGCTAGGGACATTACTGAATTTAGTCTCTCAAAACCACTAGGACTTTTGTTATTCTCATGTACTAGCAGAGTAGTGAGGCAAAAAAAAAAAGGTGATGTGCTGTCATTCACACAAGGAGTTGGCAAAGACAGTATAAGAACTCAGTGTTTTTTATGCCAGCCCTATTATTCAATCATTTCTGCTGTCTGCCCTCAAAAAACAACATCATCAACAACAAAAAAACCCAACCAACAAACCCAACGGTAATAATAAGAAAAAAAATCTAGGGAAATAGCCCTGTGAATAACTTGAGATTAAACAGTCAAGATAGTATTACACAATTACAGATGGGCTATCTTAGATAATGACACCTCAGATACGCCCTGAGCTCTCTGGAGTTGATGATGCCCTGAGGGACACTGTTCCCAGGGAATGAAGTTATATACTCTACTCCGCCTTGGCCTGTGTAGCACTTTCCTAAAACTGGCTGGGATCAGTCAGTCACACTTGGCACCTACATTCTTGTTCTCTGAAGGTTCCCAGGAAAAGCTGAGTAACAGCCAAACTCCAAAAAAGTGTTTGCTAGATGATGCTTTCAAGAAGAGTAAATACCAGCACAACTGCTGATATGTTTGCTTTTTTCAACTATGTCCTGTGGCCTGGCACTGGCAAAGGTACTCCCACTTCATGCACTCCTGTCGTATTCCCTCCTTGGCTTTGCAGTCTGTTCTTACCAGAAGTTTTGTAGGGCAGAGGAGACTCAGGGTGTGGGCAGCCTTCCAAGCATGAGACATTTTGAGAGCTAGCACCCTTGCAGTGGTGCTTCAGAGAATCATAGAATGGCTTGGATTGGAAGGGACTTCAAGGACCATCAGGCTCCAAGCCACCCACCACAGGCAGGTATGCCAGCTTCCACATTTGATACTAGACCAGGGTGCCCAGGGCCCCATCCAACCTGGCCTTGAACACCTCCAGGGATGGGGCATCCACAGCCTCTCTGAGCAGTCTGTTCCGGCACCTCACCACTCTCATAGTAAAGAACTTCCCCCTGATATCCAACCTAAATCTTCCCTCCTTCAAATTAAAAACATTTCCCCTTGTCCTGCTGTTATCTACCCTTGTAAAGAGTTGACTCCTCTCCTGTTTATAGGCTCTGTTTGGGTACTGGAAGGCTGCAATTAGGTCACCTCACAACCTTCTCTTCTCTAGGCTGAACAAGCCCATCTCCCTCAGCCTGTCTTCATAGGGGAGGTGCTCCAGGTTCCTTCTGTTGGAGCCCAAGGTTTGTGTTGCAGCACAAGGGTGGTGGAGGTCGAGCTCCTCCAAGCTCCCCTCAACCAATTGTCCATTCAGAGCTCCGTGTAGTTTTTTATGTAGTACTTGGGATAAACATAGCATTCTTTGTTGTAATTTGCCTGATAATTCACAATATGTGCTTCTTAATTTATTTTTTTCCTCTGTGGCTTTATTTTTCAGTTGCTGTCTGTCAGCCTAGGGCAAGGAAACCATTGCTCATTCTGTACCATCTCTGGTAGATCTGCTAGATTTGAGTCCTCTGAAATATGTGAGTATGCTGCTATCCTCCTGTAATACTCTAATATAGACATGCTTATTGCCTTTTTTTTTTCCTTTTTCTTTCTTTTTTTTTTTTTTTCTTGTATGGCTGAGGAGCACAATCTGTCCAGCCCAAAAGATTTTAGACCATCAGCACTAGGCTGAGCAATGACCTTCAGGAGAAAGCTTTCTCCTTGCCAGATCCTCTTCAAACCCAGGTGTCCAGGCATACAATGAATGCTATAATTCATTTGCTATTTGGAGAGAAGAAAAGTGTAGCTTCTGACAGTACTACTGCATGTTGTTCCAGGGGTTCTTTGCCATTCTCTGAAGTCAGAGGAAATGCATGCTGTTTTCTTACAGACAGAGGTGATCCTGCCGGTTGGCCAATGCTGGCTGTGTGAACTAGTCAGGTCAAAGAAGATGAGGAGAGGAAGCTCCTGCATAAAGATGGCAAAACCCCTGAGTATATTCACCTTCCTTTCTCAACCTCCACACTGATTTGATTTGAGGCTACCTCATCATTATACTGAATGTGATTTACATCGTTCATTAATTAATAAGCCAGAATCATATTAAGAATCCATGACTGTACTGTTAACTAATGGCTCTGTCAAGTTCTCACTGAAGTCTTTAGGGATAAGGCCCAAGGGGCATAACGTAGATTAATTCCATTCATATCATCTGCCGCTACCTGAAAGATACGACCTAGCTGATGAGTCATAATTGGCTATAAGGAATTGTGAACAGGTCCCAAGTTTGGCAAAGAAAAAGAAACTCTGAATTCAACTGACCTGGAAGGCCTTGATAAAAACTGTCTGTTAAGAAGAGAGCACAGTCTTCAGCTTTGTCTGATATTTTGTATTTATATGAGCTGCAACCTTGAGAAAGCTTTGGAAGGCAAGAGTCTTTACTTACAATACTGTAGGAGAAAGAGCTTAATGTGTGCTTGTGTGGGGACACAACAGATGCTGAAATGCGAACAAAACAAGTGCAGATCATGAGAAACAGATGAAAACTAGCCTAAGGTCCGCAGGGAAAAAGAGAAAGGAATAGGAAAGAAGAAGAAATGAAACAATTTCTTAAGTAAATAGATAACTATTGCAACTGGATTGGTTCAAGCTAATCAGAGAGAAGTGGAAGAACTGAGAGGGCTGGAGACACCCCTCCATTAGCTTTGCCTAGGACTACCTGTACTCCAGTCTTATGAGAGAGGAGAGACTGCAGTACAGTTTATTTGCACATCACAAACCCAACACGGTTGAAATGTTGAATATTTCATGCACTTTTGCATTGAGAGTTTGCATCCATTTAGATGCAATATGAGCATGCATGAGAACGTGTAAAACACAAAAGGTTTTTTTCTGTAGTCAGTGCTGCTTTTCCTTTAGCAGAGGCAAAGCAGAGGTTGGAATGAGATCCAGACCACATGCTCTTTTGACATTTTGTGCAGCAGACCTTCTGAAACAAGTGCCTGACTTCCATAATGAGCTGATGGAAAAACAGTTTCCTCTTTACAGGAACAACCAACCTGCTTTAGTTTGAGAGTTCTCTTGCAGGTATGAAGAAGTCCTTCAGCTTTGTTACCCTTCTGTAGCTCTTGATTGGAGGAAGTGATATTCTAATGTCTAATTTCTGGGATGTGGACAGCAAAGGTGCATTTGGCATGTTCAGGGTGGTCAGAGTTAGTTCTAAATATGTTGTCTCCGGGAAATGTGGAGCCCTCTGCCTTACTTATACCTTGCCTGTTAAAGAACGGGTCTTTAATAATGACAGTGTTTTCCAGCTGAGTAACTAGAGAAAAGTGTAATAAATTGGCTTTGTGATCTCCAGCTTACTGGAGAAGGCCCTGTTAGCTTGAAAGAACGCTGTGGCAAACAGCCACAGCTTTGGTGGTTAAGGCTTGAAAATGTATTTTAAACTGACTCGTGTCTATATCTTAGAGGGAAGGCAGGCTATTCCATGAATATGTGAGTGGTTTATGTAGCTGTGTGATGAATACATGTATCTTTCTACATTGCTGACATTAATTACCAAAGCAAAGATGAAAG
Organism: Coturnix japonica; assembly: GCF_054131305.1. NCBI lineage: Eukaryota > Metazoa > Chordata > Aves > Galliformes > Phasianidae > Coturnix > Coturnix japonica. The sequence continues at coordinate 112,896,217 of NC_140663.1, forward strand.
GATGATGTTTTTCTGGTACTTAGTTAGGTCTGACTCACACTGGTGATCCTGGTTAAATAAGATCGAGTATTCCTGCTAATGGATGCTTTCTATGACCCGGCCATCATGGAAGAGTGATGCATTACTGTACATTTTCACTAGTGGTTTCTTTTTGGTAGTAATTGCACAGCTACCAAGAGAGGTAATTGTTGGTTTGCAGATGTTACTGCTGTGGTCAGAGCTACTTGCTCCCACTAGCTGTTTTAATTTAATTCTCGTCTGATCTTTCCTTTTCATTTATTTAAAATTATGAAAGCAGTTTCTACATTTAACCACACAAAAGAAAAACAAAAGCTGCTTTAAAAGCCTGATTGATTTTGAGCATTATAAAAGTGTAGCGAGGGTAGCTACTCGGGAACAAAGCGTGCTCAGTGATCACAGAAAAAGCTCACACGCTGGAAGAGAAAGCAAATTGAGATTGCCATACTTTTTTTTCATAATCCACAAATAATAAGCACGGGGAACAAACAAAAGCACATTTCATCAGTACAGCAGTGCTCACTCTGACCAGAACACACAGGTTTTCTGCTGTTGCCTCCGCAGTATGTCTCTGGAAAAAGAAAAGTGGGAGGCGTTCTGCACAGTCATGCGGAGGAAGTGCCCCCGGTTCATTGTGCTTCCTCACATGCCTGAAGGTGCTCTGCCTGTGAGCATTTGCAAGAATAGACCGTATGTTAATGACTTACTAACCTCAAAGCCAAATCCATATGCTGCAAGCTACCACTGGTACCTTTCTTTTGTGCGCTGTTACAGCAACAACTGAGCAAAAAGACTTAATTTCAGAAAATGCTGGGTACAATTATTGTATCAAGTTGTGGTCTGTGGAAATTGTGAGAAATCACATATGTACTGAAATCAGGATAAAAATAATATATAAACATACTTGCTAGCCAAAAATATGATGTTCTGTGATCATGAAAGGTGCTTGAAAAACATTAAGAATAGCAAAGTAGATTCTTTCCTTCCATAAAAAGCTTTGCTCAACACAGGAGGGCTTCATGACTGATGGAAAATATGAGAAAGGTAAACACAGTAGAATGAAATCACCAAAGCTTATTTTGAAATGAAGTTTTGGGTTTTCAGACTGCAGTTCTGCTGCACACTGTGTTTTCCTGAGAGCTGCAAAGCTAACGAATCCCTATGATAGGTGAATAAGCTGGCAGTTCGCATCTTTCAGTGATTTTCTTGTGGTTTTAAATTTTCATTAGTCATTTCCTCATCTTTTTTTTCTTGCAATGGCTTTGATAATTCTCCGTATATGCTGCTTCTTTACCCTGCTGTTAGCCCTGAAAGGAATTGGCAGGCCCCCTATCTAGCTTGTTAAGCTCTTGAAGCTTGCTGCATCCTGCATGCAGCATGTTTCTGATTATGCAGACAGCAGAGACATTTGAGCTCACAGCTGCTGTGATGCTGCCAGATCAATACACCCACAAAGCACAGCGAGCCTTTTGTGTAGGTTCAGAAATCAGATTTCTCTTGTCTAGAGGGCAATCTGCAAACCAAAATTTCCTAAGATGAGAAGTCCTCTTGGAGCTTCGTGGAGATATGCATTCATCAGTGTATTTAACAAGGCAACAAGAAGCTTTCAAGGCTGAGTGATAAGAAGGGGTTCCCTTCTTCATATCAATGCCACCTCCTCCTCCAGATCTCCCCCACACCAGCCTACAATCCACATGCGATAAGGCACAACATATGTTTCTCTTTAGACTTGCCTGCACAAATACCAAACTCCTAAAAGACGCATCAGTTGCGGACATAAAGCTGTCAGAAAACAGTTGTCAGCTGTATCTCTTTGTGATCTTATTAAGTCAGTTGGGTCCCGATAACTTTGCAGATACCCTCTGTATAATCCAATTTATTGATAAAGTGTGGAGTCTGACTGGGTCAGCTTGAATCCCACTCAGCTCTCAGTCTGGGGGATGGCTGCACTACTGGTAATTTTTGTGCTTTTATTTCTTCTTTTGTATGGCTGATATGACTCAACCTATATTCTTTCCTTCCCTCTGTTACAGACAAGCTCATTTTTCTCTCTCTCTCCAAGTACACCAAACACGCAGCTTTACTCTGCAGTAATTGTCAGCTCAGTGGCCAAGAGAGAGAAGTGGGGTACAGGGGAGGATCAATGTCATGAAGAGCAAGTGGTAGGAATGCCACTTGCTACACCAGAGGCCCGGGTTCGAATCCCCCCTGTGGCGCAAGTGGTAGAAGTGCCGCTCTGCTACACAGGAGGTTCGAATCCCGGGGGTTGGACTCGATGATCTCTAAGGTCCCTTCTAACCCACACGAGACTGTGAGACTGTGAGATGAGAGCCACCCTTTCACTGGCATTTGCTCTACCACTTCCCTAAGAATAGCTGTGTTTGAAGTGAGCCTTGCAGGAGACTAATAAGTTGCATTGGCAACAGGACTCTGACTCTACAAGAGTATGACTCTATATATTCATGAGAACTGACATACATATAAAGGCAATTGCATGTGCAGAGTAAATTGGCATTGTAAGGGCTTCGAGAATCTGCCCTGTGAGGAGAGACTGAAGGAACTGGAGCTGTTTAGTCTGGGGAAAAGGAGGCTGAGGGGAGACCTCATTGCTCTCTTCCAATATCTGAATGGTGCTGACAGCAAGAGCAGGGTTGGTCTCTTCTCACTGGTGACAGGTGACAGGACAAGGGGAAATGACCTCTAGTTGTGCCAGAGTAAGTTTAGGTTGGGTATCAGGAAAAACTTTACAGAAAGGGTTGTTAAGCACTTGAATATGCTCCCCAGGGAGGTGGTTGAGTCACCGTCCCTGGATGTGTCTAGAACCATTTGGATGTGGTACTCGGGGACACAATTTAGCGGAGAGTTGTTAGTTAGGGTAGTATGGTTAAGTTGTGGTTGGATTCAAGGATCTTTAAGGTTTTTTCCAACTTGAGTGATTCTATGATTCTATGACATTTTGAACAATCTAAGCTCAGCTCTGTGTGTTTTCTCTCAACTGTCAATGATTCCCTTAGAGACTGTATTTGGAGAAGGGACCAAATTTTACCTGAAAATCACCTAGGGATCGATTTTTTTTCCCAGAGGAAACACTGCCCCAGAGGAAGGAGTATTGGAACTTAAGGAAGATAACTTATGCTAACTTTCTGCTTACTTTGTTTTGTTGTATTTTTATTTGGTCGGTTTTTCGTGTTTTGTTGTTGTTTTGTTTTCTTAATTTGAAAAGCAACTTGAAAAGAGATATTTTGTGGAGACATTTCAAAAAGCCCCTAAATGAATAAAATGTTAGGTGGAGTGGCAGGTCCGAGCATTGGCTTGGAAGTACCTGTGGACAAGAGAGGCCGACATTTCCCATTGAACCTGCACAAAGACTGGAACAGCTTTGCTTTGTGTGCTCACCATCAACCTGGCTTAAGCAAATGAAGTTGGTAATGGCTGAATGAGGTGTTCCCCATGGAAGACAAAGTTATTAAAATGTGACCATCCAAGTGTTTTTAACCAAGTCAAGAATGATGACTGGAGAGATGGTGGTAGAGGAATCTTATGTTTTGGTGGACACCAGGCTGAGCATGAGCCAGTAATGTGCCCTTGTGGCCAAGAAGACCAAGAACTCCTGAAGTGTGTTAAAATGAGTGTGGCCAGCAGGTTGAGGGAGATTATAATCTCCTTCTATTCAGCCATGGTTGCTGAAGCCACATCTAGAGTTCTGTTTTGAGTTCTAGGCTCCTCAGTTCAAGAACAGAGAACTTCTGGAGAGAGTACAGCAGAGGGCCACAGAGATGACTGGAGACCTGGAGCATCTCCTTTGAGGAAAGGCTGAGATGCTTGTGACTGTTCAGCATGGAGAAGGGAAGGCTGAACAATGCTTATAAATATTGAAAGAATGGGAGACAAGTGGATGGTGCCCAGTGACAGGATGAGGGACAATGGGAACAATCTGGAACATGGGATATTCTATGGATGATATGGATGATATGGAACATGGGAAAAAATTTCTTTACTGTGAAGATGACAGCACTGGAGCAGGCTGCCCAAAGAGGAGGTGGTGGTCTCTCCTTCTCTACAGATATTCAACCACATCTGGATGCTTTCCTGTGTAATCTGCTGTAGGGAGCCAGTTTTAGCAAAGGATGACTTGATCTTCAGAGTGCCCTTCCAACCCCTACAATTCTATGCTTCTGTGACTAATTTAGAAAGGCTTCAACAAGAGCAGAGATCTCAGAAAAGCATCTATTAGAAGCAAAGAACTGAAAACATTCAGTAAGGTGAAGCCATTTTTTTGAGAGCTACAACTATGCATATGATTTTGTATAGTTTATTGAAGATGTCCCATGTCTGCTTCCTTTCGTTATAGGAAGGTATCTTGAACATACTCTCTGGCCTGGAATTTACTTTTAAAAGGGATGATACTAAGTGATATCTTTGCCTAATTTCACACAGGGAATTCTGGGACGATAATGTGTTTTTTAACTGAAAGTTGAAAGCTGCCAGTGCCTTCAGTGTTTCACTCTCCCAGTTTTGCTCACAAACTGAGCAAGAGCTAGCAACTGACTGATACAAATATTCTAAATGAAGTATTTTTCTTTCTCAAAGTTAGTATGGTGTAGGTAAGTAGGGGAAGTCCCACTGAGGTTTCATATTGTGGTAGACCATGAGGGTAAGATTACTACCTCTTTGCATTTCACCATTGAGAGCCTCTCTGAGATGATTCATACTGCTTCTGTTGGACACCTAACTTAGGGTGCAGTGTGTATATTTCACAAGTGCTGGTTTCCCTCCACTGAGCAGACCAGGTGTCTGCCTTCTGATGGATGAATATATTTAGTTTCAGAAATGCTACCAAAGTCAATTGACTGACGACATTTTATCTATTATTGCCATAAAACTTTTGCACAAACTGATTTTCCGAACTGATGCAAAAGCAGAGGTTCATAATGGCAAAAACAAGCTTCACAGGAAGTTCTTTGTCACAGTAATCTTGGCTTTCTTAGTCCTGCTTTTACTTGAGCTCATTTATCCTGAGGCTACAGACTGTAGATATTTTTCCTACCTGTTGTTTTTATGGTATTTGCATTAGGAATATAACTATATCCTTGATATTAGAGCAACCCAAATTGCTTTTATCAGAAGAAAAGAAAGAAGCAATAAAACTTTCTTTTATTCTACTTGCCTATCTCATTACCTTTTTCTAACTCAGTTGAGTACGTTTTTCATTTTCCATTCAAAGTGCACTTTTATTTCCAGTACCGGAAAGTATACTTACAAATAGACACCATTTTTTTAGAGATGGATGAAATCTATCACTATCCCTCTTCATTTACAACTCAATTTTAAAGATGAAACTTTCAACCATACAAAAGCATAGGCAGGTATTCCATCAGTATTAATCAGAGTACACTTCAGGAGGTATTTTTTGTCTTTTTTTTTCTTTCCAGAAAAAGATAACTAAGTGCAGGGCACTGAGTACAATCAGATATCTGTGTTCTAAAGCCAGGCAAGACCACAAGCTTGAAAAGTGATCCAAGTAGGCAACTTTGTGGTATTTTTAGGCACCCCTTGTAGTCCCTTGGAAAAAGGACCAAATACTGTTTAAAGTTCATAATCACTTACACAGGCCATAATCTCTCACAAGTCACATGTACTGTCCCCATTCTGTTACTAAATGTGTATCTGTTATATTCCTAAAATGTAGGTACCTTTGGACATAGAGTAGGTATGACATCAAAAGAGGGGGAATGCAGTTTCATTCTATCTGTTCTGTGAATAACCAGTCTTTGGCCCACTATAACAGAAAACAGATTCCATCTAACTGGATTAGTTTGACCACTTCACCTTTGTACATGACAGAGAAATGACTGTATGCTAACAATTTACCTGGTAAGTCATTATCCATATGCTGCATATACAGGACCCCAAACTTTCTGAACCGCTCTCATTACAATCTATCTGGTGACTTTATTCTAAAGTATGATTTTAAACAGAAAACAGATGGAGATAATGTTAAGAGCTGGATTCTAGGATGTATGTCAAATGATCACTTCCTGAGAAATCACTGCACTTCCTTTGAGTAATCATTAATAATTTATTCAAATGAAAGCCATATCAACTTTCATCTGTTTTCTGTTCTGAAGTGAGGACTTGTAGGTACAGACATTTATGCATATCAGTGAATCCTTTCTCATCACCTGTGGAAATTCAAAGTTGACTTGTGGAAATCAGGCAGAAATTATTTGTTGGTCCCCATAAAAAGAATGACATTGTATTGAAACAGATGGCTCTATCCCAAATTCAATAATTATTTCAAAATGCAGACAATGAGGAGCTAAGTCCCCAAAGTAAAAGCTCTCCAATAGATCAAACTGTGCAAAAATTGAGCTGTTCAGCTGACTAGTATTTACTGCAATTTATAACAAAAGAAAAAGTTTTATTAATCTTGAGCATAATGCAAGCAAGAGGATGGTAAAAGATTTTTTTCACTGGTGAACAGATGACTTGTGAAATTATCTGGTACTGATCTACACTACAGATCCTGCTGTTGTGTACTTAAGCCACCATAACTGAAAAGACAAATCAAGTCACATTCTATGATGGTGTAACAGCATCAGTGGACAAGAAAAGAGACACTGTAGCAGAAATTCTAAGCTGTGGCTTGAAGCAGTGATGGAGCCCCTTCTAGGAAGGCAGGGCCAACCCAGGGGAGTTCAAGTGCATACAATGCACCTGAGTGACCAGAAGGGGTGGAGCCACCCCTTCCCAGACCTCATTTAAAGGTTGGCAGTGGAAAAAATAGTGTTTTGTTGGAGATCCCTGAACAGCTTCTGAAGGTAAGCATATTCCTTCCTTTATTTCTGTGTTCACAGCTGTTGTATTTAAGCAAATCCTCACTTGCTGTAGCCTAGGTCCTTGCTACTTTGCTGTCGTTGCTGCGATTTCCATTGTGTTACATCCACTGATGTAATCTATGTGGACTTCAGTAAAGCCTTTGATGTGGTCCCCCATAATATCCTTCTTTCTAAATTGAAAAGAAATGGATTTGACAGGTGGGCTGTTCAGTGGACAAAGAACTGGTTGCAAAATCATGCCCAGGGAGTATCAGTAGGCTCAGTATCTGGATGGAGGTTAGTGATAGGTGGTATTCCTCAGGATTTAGTATAGGAATTGATGCTCTTTAATATGTCCAACAGTGACACTGACAGCAGGATTAAGAGTTTCTCAGCAAATTTCTTGATGTCACCAAGGTGTGTGGTGCAGTTGACACACCTGAAGTATGGAATACCATCGCTGCTTGACAGGTTTAAGTAGTGGGCCCAGGTGAATCTCATGCGGTTCAACAAAATCAAGTGCAGTCTTGCATCTGTGTCATGGCAACCTTTACTATCAATATAAGCAAAGGGAAGAAAGGGTTTAGCACATCCCTGCTAAAAAGTACTTCAGTGTCCAAAGAGATTTGGCAGTGTCTATTTTTCTTCTAAATCATATGTCTTCTTTTGGAACAAGAGCTAAATGAAAACTTGGGATCATGATCAGATTGAATCAGTCACAGAAAAGGAGGTTATTCATTTCTTTAAGAGTCTGCAGTCTTACTTGCACTTTAACCTCTGTTGCTTCATGTAATAGAAGCCAGTAGAAGCTGTTCAAAAGCGCTACCATATTTAGGTATGTAAACTGTCTTCCATGTGTTGATTTCATTAATCCTCTGAGAGTGTATTTGTTTTATGTGGTTAATCTGAGCATCGAAGGTAAATGCAATGTGGAAGTTGAGACAAAACTAAGTAATGGTGTTGAATTACTCATAGAAAAATATAGGACCATTCTTCCCTCTTCAGTCATAATGATTGACTCTGATGGAAAACTCTCCCTAAACTTCTGCATAATAAGTAATACTGCTTTTATCATAGCTTGAAAAAAATTCTCTCACAAAATTCTGTTAGTTACTGATAAGGATGTTAGGAGATATGGACATGACAGGGTAACAATTTTAGGAATACAGGGCATCAGCAGAAGCAAATCAGTAACACGAGAGAAAAACAAAAACAAAAAAAAATCAAGTATGTGACTTAAAAGCAAAAAGAAGAACAGTGGGCAGTTTATGTTATTTATTTATTTATTTATTTTGCCCCTAAGAAAATCTGGAGGAACTGATTGCTTGGGAGATGTACGTAAGGAGTCTGGCGCTGGATGGGGATTGCAGTGCATTCTATACTATGAGGCCTCAGGGTAAACAGTATGGGAGCAGGGGTGAAATGTTTTTGTAGAATTATAGAATAGTTTGAGTTGGAAGGGACCTTTTAAAATCATCTACTTCCAATCCCCCTGCTGTAGGCAGAGGCACCTCCCATTAGATCTCACGCTTAAGCAGTATAAGAGACAATGCTAATGATAAAATTAGAATCTTGAATAATGTCCTTTCTCCAGATGTGGGACATCACTGGTAGGAAGGCCCAGATGATTTTGTTACAGTGACATAGCTAAAATATCAAGGAAAGAGCATAGGAGTAAGTTGGGGGTTACCTGGTCTTTTACTCTCTCCACTGTAAAGATATTATTTTTTTTTCCCTTCATTTTTGTATTTCAACATCTGATGGTTTTGTGAGAAAGCAAAATCATGGACCCTGATCAGATCCTGAATATTTTCTACCCTTTTCCAAGCCCCTTTGTTTGCCTTTTACTGTGTGTTTGTAGATGATGCATGCCATTTGGTTCTGTTGTATTGCACAAACCAAGATAATTCATAGTGCCATTCCCAGTCAAGATGGGACATATCATAGTTTGCTCCCAGTGTGTGTTGCCAAGGGCCTTAATCTTCTGCTTAAGAGTTATAAATAATTTTTGATTTCTTTAGAAGATATGGAACAGTAAACATCCCAGGGAACTCTATGTTTACAATCTAAGTGATGCTGCACCCAGGAGAGCTTGTTTAAAGCTTGCTCATGGATCTTTGCTCCAGAGATATCCTGACCAGGCTGAAGTTCAGGCAAACAGCTTTCTGAGGGTCATTCTTAGGGTGAAGCGCTGGCACAGCTGCCCAGAGAAGCTGTGGTGCCCCATCCCTGGAGACACTCAAGGCCAGGTTGGTTGGGGCCCTGGACAGCTGAGCTGGTGGGGGGCAGCCCTGCCCACGCCATGGGGTGGGGGGCTGGGTGGACTTTGAGGTCACTTCCAACCCAAGCTGTGTCATATTGCTGAACGATGGGAAAAGTACCTCAGGAAAAGGCATAGGACAGACCCTATAATAATAAGCATTCTTTCCACACCCTGTATTTTTCATGTCCCATATTTAAGTTAGAAAGCTTGGTGTTTTGAGCCATGTCTCACTAGTTTTGTTTTATTGTGACTGGTAAATATTGTGAGCAAACAATCAAGCAGTTATGTGCATAGTACAGATAAGCTGAGAGTTTTTAACTGCTGCACAGAGTAAGGATAGATAATGTAATAAAACTTTCATCAGTTAATCTGTCATGGCAGGGTTGGCTGGTAGGCACCCACAAAAAAGCATCACTTCCTGCTTTTGTTTACATTGAGTTTCTGTGGTAGTTTCCACCTCTCTGTGATTTGTCTATTAGTCATGTGGGGGCCATGGTGCTCGAGCCTGAGCTCAACAGAGGGAAAGGGAGCCCCAAAGAATTCAGTGTGGTCTCAGTGACTGGTGGGAGAGATCTCCCCTGCAGGGCCTTGGTGGGGATTACACCCTCCTGCGGATGCCCTGTAATCTCATAATCCCTAACCTATGACTTCCCTCTGATCTCCTCTCACTTTGAATTATTTAGAATTCAAGTAAGAGGAAGTTTAGGGGAGACCAATTATGAAAAGCTATTGCCATTAACCCCCCATAACATTTTAGCCAGTTTAACAGGGCGGCTAATGAGAGCAGTGGAGGAGACCCTGGGAGGTGGCATGGATGTATTTCATTTTTCTTCTGTTTTTCTTACTTTCACCACATCTACTGAAATAAATAACCAAGCAAGCTGTGTTTCTAGTGTGCACTTAACAGTTTACATTTTCTAGTCGAAGGAGTGGAGTTCTTTAAATTTTTCATTCACTAAAGAATTTTAATTGATGTAGTATGTATAACACAGAACAGACCTGGAAATGAGAGGTTTGGTTGGTACTCAAACATGGATCCACTTCATCACTCTTTCCTTTGCGCAGAAAACTGGATTATTTCATTATAGCTTTGTGGTAAGCCTCTTATAATACACATTGTATTAGGTGGTTAGTATATCCCTTCTGTTTCTGTTTTTGTGTGTGTGTGTTTTAACAAATGTCAAACAGAGTTTCAAATTCAGATAGACATATTTGTAAAGAATAAGTAACTCCTTTATACTTTAGACTTTTTTTTTTCTTTTTTCCATTTTATTATTAACAGAGCTCTAAAATGTGCATTCTGTGCTTATTTTTATAATGATATTTGGATAAAAGTGAAATTTCACATAACTTATTTTTTCCCTTAGTGCTCTTTAAATGTAGTATTTAAATATTTTCACTTGCAAAACTGTCCCCTACTTTGCCTGTCCCCCCAAAATAACACACTTTCTTTTCCTCTGTGGGCTTTTCTGCATAGAATGGAAGGCAGAAGAAAAACATGCACATTCCAGAAATAACAATGATAGAAATAATAATTTATTACTGATGAATACTGAAAAGCCACCATTATCAAGACCTGTTTCAAAAACAAACAACCAAAAAAAAGCACCCCAACCTTATTAAGCACATTTACAGGGAAAGGAGAAACATTCCCAAATAGATTTTTCAGTATAGCAGAAAGAAGGGAAAACACAGTCGGAATTGATTACATGCATATCACAGAGTGGATCCCTTTCTCACTCTTTGCTATTTTTGTGTTTGCCATTGAACTGCATTTTTGGGGGTGATGAGATTTTTTTTTGACTGTCATTTCAGCTGAGTGCTTTGCACAATATGTCTCTGATCTCTGCTGAGGTCTCAAGGTGTTGCAGTGAGATAATTTATAATAGGCAATATGACAAACATCCATCATTTTATCTAGCATTTTTTATAAAGCTATCATCCGATCCATTTGAAAACTGTCCCAAATATTAAGCTTCTAAAGGCAGACATAGCCCAGACATTTCACACGATGATATATGTACTGGAGTGACTTTTATCATTTTACAAATCCAAAGTAATAAATGTAATCACCGCTTACTTTAATTCACTTCATGATGTCATATTCTTTTAATGTACGCTGGATTATGTCCCTTCCTTGCTATCATAGTGGAAAGGCACCGTTGACTATGCAGAAAAATATCATTAGAAAAGAGTTCTTAATCTCTTTTGCACCTTTGACATCTCCCTCCCAGCAATAAATAGCTTAATATAGCTGTATTCTTTCTCTCTTAAAGCAAAAGCAATTAATCTACTTCCAGAGATTTGCAGAATCTCATGTCTCAGAAAGTACCTGGTTTTGCTTAGAATGGCTTTGTTGTCATCACACGATTTAGAAATGATCTGAAACATTTTATCAAAGATCAAACTAATCCCAACTGTATTTACTATGAGCTAAGTATTTGGCCTGGGCTGAGTCATTCCACCACATTCTGCGATAGTGAGCTCCTTGAACCAGACCAGTACTGGAACACGCAGTCCACAAGTTCAATCAGACTGCAACATGTCTATAGAACTGAGTTTAAGTTTGGCTGTAGATAAGTACGGTGATAAGAACTTTTTACTGTGTTGCTGCTAGAAACCACAAAATAAATTTCATATGATGAGTAACTGTGACAATCTGAGGAAAAGGCAGATGCAGGCTTTATGAATTCTACTTAAATTAGAAGTTTCATGTTAGTTTTTAAATTCCAGTTTGAATTTAGCCCTGGTTGCCTTCAGCACTATATTTCTACTGCTCTATCTGGCTGGAATTCAATAGGACAATGGCACAGCACTATTAATGCTGTGGAAGTCTTTATAAGGAAGAATGGGAGCTTCTTTAGCAAGGTCTGTTGTAATATAATGAGGGGAAATGGTTTAAAAAAAAAAAAAAAAAAGGAGTAGAGATTTAAATGTAATATAAGATTTATTTATTTGTATTTTTTTTTTTATTTTTTTATTTTTTTTTTGCAATAAGAGTGGTGAGACACTGGAACAGGTTGTCCATAGGGGTGGTGGGTGCTTCATCCCTGGAGATGTCCAAGGTCAGGCTGGATGGGGCTCTGAGCACCTGATCTAGCTGTAGGTGTCCCTGTTCACTGCAGTGGAATTGGACAAGATGACCTTTAAAAGTCCTTTCCAACTCAAACAATTCTATGATTCTATTATTAACCTGAGGAAATCTCATTCAAACGTTGGTAAATGGAGCAATGAAACAACTAACATTCACCAGGACAAATGTATCCGACTTATTTTTAGGAAGCCAGAGATCAGAGTAGTGGAATTTCTCCCTGTGGAAAAGGATAGGAATTAGATGTCATTTTGCAAACCTTTAACTGAAAGTGTTGTCAAAACTGAGGACAGGAGAGAAGCTAATGCTCCTCTGAAGATATGATTAGCCAAGGAAGAAGAAAAATGACTACATAAGAGGAGGGTGAGGGTTGAAAGAGTATTTAAAAAAAAAAAAAACAAAAGAAATTCCAAAGAGAGCTGCCACCCCAAAACTGCACAGAGTTGAGATAGAAAAAAGGTTCTATCTGGGAAAAAAAATGGGGGAAGGAAATAGAGGCATGTGTGTTTATTATTTTGTCTAGTTCTGTATCCTTCCTGTGCTAACTGAAGTAGAGGATAATTGTATTTAGAAACTCATACACATCTTGGGCATCTGTTAACTTTCATCTGTCCTGTGTCACTGAAGAGTAGCATGTAAGTCCAGCATGCTGCAGGCCAGATTTAAAGAATTCAATGTTAAAATCACTGTGGTGTCTAGAAGCCTAAGACAGCCTAGAGACCATTTAAACTCATTTCTATGAGAAGATAACAGGTATCCATATTTTGTCTTAGAAGGGTGTCAGATGCCAAGGATGGGGTAAAGACCCATGAACCAAGAGAAGATGAAACTCATGTCTATACTTGGGATCCCAGTACAGCAATTTAGCTAGTATTCAGCTAGGGTTAGTCCCATTTGAAATGAAACAATAATCAAGAGTAATGGGAGAAACATATTTGTAAGTAAGTGAATTTGCAAATTCAGTTCTTAAACTCTTGGATTTGGACCAGAGATTCTTCATTTGTATGATATATTGAAAAACACTTATATTAACATTCTGATTAATTAATAAAAGCCTTTCACTGGAGTGCAAAGTGAACAGTAATTCTCAGTTACATTAGTGATTTTTATTTTTATTTTTTTTTCTGAAATAGAAGCTTCTATTATTTATTTTAATCTCTTGGAGAACTGGGGAGAACAATGCTTATCACAGGGGTTGGAAGGGACCTCAAGAGATCATCAAGTTCAACCCCCTGCTAAAGCAGGTAGTCACACAGGTGGGTGTCTGGGTGGATCCTGAGTATCTCCATAGAAGTAGACTCCACAACCTCTCTGGGCAACTTGTTCCAGTGCTCCATCATCCTTACCATAAAAAGTTCTTCCACATGTTAGTACAGAATTTCTTATGTTCAGGTTTTAGGCCATTACTCCTTGCCCTATTGTTACACACTACTGAAACGAGCCTGGTCTCATCCATTTGCTTCCATCTTCCCTTTAAATATTTATAGAAGTTTATCAAATTCCCTCTCAGTCTTTTCTTCGGGCTGAACAGATCCAGGTTACTCATCAGCCTCTCCTCATGTGGGAGGTACTCCAGGCCCTTAATGATCTTAGCTACTTTATGACTGGACCGGATGATCCTGTAGTCTTTTCCAACCTTGGCAATTCTGTAACCATTATTAGTAGCAATTCACAAATATAACCTTAGTGCAGAAGAGAATTCCTTTTTCCTGTCCTTTGACCTACCTTTGATTTCTACTTCCAGTTCTATCTCATGCTTTGTTTTGATTTATTTGTGACATTTACTCTGTGATCTACCCTCCTTTCTGACATTCAGTGTCAAGGATAAGTCTTTCATATTGTTGGTAACCTGCGGCCCCAGTCCTGATGTAAACTGAAGGCAGGGTCTATCTTTTAATAAAAACAGATTATTCCCAAATTGAGGAGATGCTGACCTTCATCGCTAGCCCAGTAATGGAGACATAAACTTCAGATTGTGAACAGAGGAAATGAGCTGATGGGTCAATGAGGTCATGATCTCAACTTCAATGACTAAGAAGAAAGCCCCACCAGAAAGTCCCATCATCCCAGCCAGGGGCAGGCAGCCAGGGATACTGGGGCAACCCTGGCTCTTGGCATCTCTTTGGTGATGGGAATGAGCGGAAGCCAGGGTGGACATGGGCCTACAGGTGAGTGTCAGACCTAGGCTCAGTGAGAGGTATTATGGTGAGACATTGCTCTGACATGGCCATGTGAACTTCAGAGCTCTGACAGATTATGTAGCCAGTGCGTGCTTAAGTTGTTAGTAAGTCACAGGTAGCAAATTACAGGAACAGCTGGGTTTTCCCATCACAAGTTAAAAGCAGATACAGATCAGAGCCTTGCATGCCCTGTATTGCATTATGTCCTGAGCAAACTTACTGCTGGCTTTGGGCCAGGAAGTAATTTTCCAGTCATTTTTCCAGCTGCAGACTGGAGTGCATTGAATGTCGCCTTTATACTCCTCAAACGCCCTGAGACAAAGAATATGTGTGCTTTACAAAGACGTTTTGTTATAACGAGGTGGATTGTATTTACAGTTGGGATTACAGTACATGGAAATCAAGATATAGAAATACAAGCAAGAAAACCTCTTGCTGATGATAATGAACAAAATAAACCCCAAAGGAACTGCCATATACTTACACAGTCATCATGTGGCTCATTGGGAAAGCTGAATATATCGGTTTTGTAAGGTTCCCAGCACATCTGCAGTTGTACCCATGAGCCTGTTTCAATACATTACAAGAAAATGCTGCATGATATGAGCCACATGAAGTGCAGGATTTACATAGAAATTGCTAGCATCTCAGTTTTATTTCACAACAGGACAAAATGGGAAAATTTCAAAAATCTTCTTTAGAATGGTAATTCTGAAATATTAATATATACAAAATATGAAAATAATCAAGGATTCACTGAAATGTTGTACTTATTCAAAGCATTACAATGGCTTGTGTTGATTAATTCCAGTGCTAAGCTGCAGATCATGACTGTGCATTGTCTTGAGGGAGCTGTAGTACCAAATCTCATTCATTCCCACACTGGGAGCAGTGTCCCTGGCCTGGCTCCATCTTCTGTAAAGCACTCTGATTCACAGGACTTCCAAGATGAATCCTACAGTTTTGTAAGGAGTTATGTGCATTATAGGAAACAGATAATTTCAGCAAAAGCAAAAGAGAAAGAAAGTCTAGAACTATAGCACATGCATTATAGAGTGGTTACTATATGTTTACTTACTCATGCCAACTCAAACACAAACACACACACACACACACACATAAAATAATTTTTAAAAAGTCACATTTAGAGTCTTTCAAGCCAGCAAGACTGATTTGTATCCATCCCCCACGAAATGAAGTTTTTCACTTGGTTATTACAAATGTTTTAGCAGAATAACAGAAACTGTGCAATGATGGGGTTCTTTGAAAAGCATCCAGTACTTGATGAAATGGTTTTAAACCCAGAAGTGGAACATCAGCTCTAAGCAGATGACCTCCTCTGCTCATGCCTATCCCTGCGCTACGTATAGTACTCTTTTTCTGTTGCTCCTCAGCTGAAGGCTGCTGCCTCGCATGCAGAGGACCTTTTGTTGGAGAGGTTGTTTTGTTGTTGTAAGTAAATCCACTGTGCATGCCAACGTGAGGCTAAACAAATTCATCTTTAAAAGTTGCTAAATATCCTTAATTAAGTGGGTTTTGATGACTATGCAGAATGTCTGCAAATGGAGCTAGTTTTTTTTTCTGGAGGGCAAATACAGAATTAGTAGAGCAGCTTCATGAACCTTAGGCTACCTCAGCTAATTGGGAGCTCATAGGCAGGTGAAAAATTCAGATCAGAAGAGTCTTCCCAGAGCAGTCTCAGTAACGTATGTGTTCAACCTTGTGGAATTTTGGAAAGCCTCCATATCTGGTTCATGCATAATGAAGATGTCTGCCATTTAAATCAATAAATGTGGTTGCTGTTTTCTTCCAGAAAGTAAAGTTCTGGTAAGCATAACTGTTCGGGTGATGTCTTGTAATCAGAAGGACTACATAATCTTAATATTTATTAGTGTGCCACTGTCAGATAAAAAAATATTCCTTATATGGGTAAGAAATGCATACTATACTTCTAATAACTGCAGTGCTGCCTTTGACAAACACCAGTTGCATATGAGTATGAATCCCACTGGGATGTCCAAAGCCTTACAAGGTATTCTCTGTACTTGGTGGTGAGCAAGAAGCTGGGGAATTCCTTCATATCTCCATCTGACTTCAAAAAAACAAAAACTGAACTTCAGGGTTCTTCTTGTGTTTTATCAGCTGAAAAGGTACACCATGCAATCTAATTCCATGAGCATTTTAGTATCTTGTATAAGCCAGAAACACAATACTTCTTGGGCCATGTGAGCTATACTTCTTGGTGCTGAGAAATGAAAAAGAAGGAAAGTACTGTAACACAAAGGAGTGCTTCTCGTTTCAGATCTGTGCCTGCTTCCAACCAGTTCTCTGTTCTGTCACCTGATTTCTTCAGTGTAGCCTTGTGAGATATGCACACATTTCCTCTGCTTCTGTATGTGACAATGTAAATATGCTGTATCTTGTGAAATATAGTGCTTCATTCTAATGCCCCATTTTACCTGTTACAGAAAACTATTGGTAAAACCAGGACAGAAATCCATTGATTACTCTTCTTACATAGGCGTGTTTTCCTTTGTCTGCAGTATTAGTTTTCTGGCCTCTCCCTGCTTGGCATACACTCTTCTGCTCTTTCTCTAGTCCATGTTGAGTAAAAGCTCTTTGGTTTTGGTGGCTGCCTTTGACTGAATATTTGAACATGATATAGTATAATGCAATCTTGATTTTTATTTTTTTTTTTTTTATTTTTAATTGATAGGAACATAATAATGCAAACAAGACTGTTTCAGATGAATCAGGATTTTGCCATTTAACAATTTCATTGGCAGGCTCCAGAGGGAGGCTGAAATGCAGTTTTCCTTATGCCGTGTGCATGCTGTAGTCCCTGTGACAGTTTTGCAGAAGCTGGAGCATTTCCTCCCCATGAAAGAAATATTGAACTAAAATGAAGGCCAGTAAATGCTTAATTACTTTTACTAAACCATCTTTCATATATATACTGTGAACACAAAACATATTGGACAGTGCTGCTGTCTGGCACATTTTCATAATACACGAAACTGGTAAATCAGAAACAGATGGAAGTACTGAAGTGGGAGAAATGCCCTATTCCCTAATTAACTTGATAACAATGCAGGAGAATAACAATATTTAGGTTTTGAGCAAGACCATTGGGTTAGTATTCTCTCAAATAGAAGATGGGAGAAAAAAAAAAAGGACATAAGAATTACTATTCAGGATATATATATATATATATATACACACACACGTTATTACACTAACTGGTCATGTTTATCACAGAGAAAACAGCTGTCCTTTGGTTCTGTTCCCCGTCATTATGAAAACTGGAGTGCCTGAGCTCCATCAGAAAGGGTAGTTACGTATTGGAGTAGGCTCCCCATGGAGGTGATTGAGTCACCATCCCTGGATGCGTTTAAAAGCTGTTTGGATGTGATGCTCAGGTATATGATTTTAGCAGAGGGTTGTTAGAGTTAGGGTACTATGGTTAGGCTGTGGTTGGACTTGATGATCTTCAAGGTCTTTTCCAACCTGGATAATTCTATGATTCTATGATTATTTCTTGAACTATCAGATATTCTGCTGTAATCACTGTATAATGTGTTCTGAGGTTTACTGAGTTTCTGAAAAAGATTTTTCTGGGGGAAAAAAAAGAATACAAAACAAGATGGAAATCGAAAGTAAATTGCATCTGTACTTTTGGTTATTTAAAATGGGTCTGGAATGAAAAAAAAATTGTTAAGGGTCTCTTTGGACCAACTAATTCTTAATTTGGGAAAGCTGCATTCAAATCCTTCTGTGCCTGAAAGGTCCACACCTCTGGACCTTCAGCTGTGTCAAAATGTGTGTACAAACTTCTGCTCTCCTATTCTTACAAGTCTGTTTTGTGTATGTGGTTAGACATGCAGATGACAAAAAGCTGCAAGTCTGAAAGCTAGAAGTCTGGTGTCTAATGTCTTGCAGGAGTGGGAAATGGTTTAGTGAGCATGGTGGTGATGGATTGACAGTTGGACTAGATGATCTTAGTGGTCGTTTCCAGCCTTAATGATTCTATGATTCCTTCATCTAGAGCAGAAGTGAAGATTCACGCAGCCTAAGAGATGAACAGAATTTAATCTTGATTCTTGTGACCACGTCATCTACAGTCTCCTAGCAGTACACTAAGGTGTTATTTTTATCATCTTTTGGCTGAAAAGAACAGGCAAGGATGAACAAACAAACAAAAAACTTGCAACTGAAGAAACTGAAAATCCAACGTATATCCTATGGGCTGGTGGTTCAAATCCTTCTCTGGGAGGCAAGAAAATCAAACTGCCATATATAGAGGAGAAAATAGGCCTGGATCTTCTAGGCCCTGGACAAAGAGTCTAAAATCATCTGAGCAAGATTACAGCTACTGTCCAATAGCTTTCTCAACTTTCTAATCTTTTGCTCTTTCTAAAAATACATTTCAAAATAGTGATTGTTTTATTATTATTATTTCTTATTCCATGGAAAACCTTCAAATGTTCCAACCACCTTCTGGTTTTTTGCTTTATTTGGCAAGAAATGGGAAGTTTTTAATTCGTTTTCATCCAAATCAAAATACTTTGTTTGCATATTTTCTTTTGGATGTAGATCCAAATACCAAAACATTCCAACAATCCCAACTTCAGCAAAAGGGGGAGAGTGTGAGTATTGTGTTGTTCCTCTTTCCAAGGGTTTTTCTCTAGGCAAGCTGATCTATAGGCACACATCAAAGTAAGATTCTGCTCTTAGTCTTCTGTATAAGGAGATCCCGTAGTGCATAAATCAAGCTTTCTGAAAACTGGGAGTAGAGTGAAGTGAGCTCAGGTGCTCCATTTCGGACCTCTGAAGCCAAATGCAGCAGGCATTGTTCAGCCACATCTAGAAACCTGATATCCCCTGCCAGCTGCAGGAAATGGGGCATACTGTGCTTACAGAGGCCAAGCATAGTTTGCCTGAGTCATGATCATGTTAAATTTTTGCTAAGTAGAAATGGAAAAAGGAAAGGGAGAAAAGGGGAAAAAGATTCCATGTAATGACTTTTTTTTCCTCATATTAGAAAAAACTTCTAATGCTCCGAACAGGGGAATCTGTGTTCCCCATCCCCCCAGAGTAACTTACAAAATCTCTTCCAAGTGAAGCCTAATCTTACCCTTTGGAACTGGCTTAAGGGCACTAGAGGAATTATGGTATTTCAAGCATTTGCTTGCTGTTGCCTATAGAGGAATTTCTGGTAATCTCCTAAGAACTCTTTGACATCAGATGCTTGTGACTAATGGACACAACCCTACACTGGAAGAACGCTCAGTGGAGACAGGCAAAGATGATGTGCTCGTGAAGCTCTCTGAATAAGGTAGGGCGTGACTATGGCTAAACTTAAGGGAAATGGAGGGTGGCCTTTGTTTCAGATAAATTATTGTATCAGTTGGGTGGATCAACTGATCCACAATTTACCCTGAGTTAATCAAGAGTGGGAATGTCTTCCTGAGATAGCCAAACCTGTAATGAGGAAAGTGTGAACATGGCTCAGACCTAGGGTAGAGTATAAAATTGAGCAATCAATAAAATGAACATGGCAACTCTTCTGAACTGCCTTCATGCCATGCATCCCTTTCTGCTGGGAATGTTTTGTGTCATGATAGTGAGCATATAGAACCTGGAAATAAGAATCACATTTGCATTGTGTTCCACACATATGTCACCACTGCTATATTGTGCTTGCATGGTGATTTCAACACATTGCTGTATCTCTCTGCTAAATCAAAATCCCACGTAACATCAAACATCATCAAATCATCTATAAATGTGTTATTAAACTTTCCATGTGGGATAACTATAAGAATCTAGTCAGGAAGCATTGGACTCTGAGTCTGCTCCTGATGAACTTGCAGAAACTGAGAAGTCCAGTGTGCAGTTTTCCTGATATTACTTTCTCATGAAAACTACTGAGATAGTCAGAAATTTATAACACGAAAGGGAAATTTGCACTGGACCAGCTCTGCATGAAGATGTGATCCACGCTAGGAAAAGGTGAAAATGGGTTATTCCAGATGCTGCATTGCCTTATCTGAGGATGCAGTGCCATTGCATCTTTGAGAGGAAGCAAAAATCTTGCTCAGCACTCAGACAGCTTCTTCCTGAAGTTACAGGAGGCACCCTATTGGAGGAAGAATGGGCTTGGAGGGGCAGTAGAGGGGATAGGTCTTCATCACCTGCTTGTTCTTGGGGTGCCCATCCACATGAGCATTGATGCTATGTTTGTTTGTGAAATTGGTTAGCCAGAACAGAAAAGACTGCATATTTTGTAAACCTTGACAGTGTCTTTGCATCAGTAGATTTCAAAATCAGTGGCTTCCTCCATACTCATGTTGTATGATAGAGTTTTGGAGTAAGAATAGTAGAAGATCAGCAGTCAAACATACAAAAGTTAGGAAAACTCATAGTTAAAACTCTGCATCACTACATTCATCGTGATGTACCATTGTTTATGTGTTCCTATGATGCAGTGCTAGGAAAGGAAATTATATGCCACACTTTAATTATTAACTATTCACAACTGACATATTTTGGTTGTAATTACTTTATTAATTGCCTTGTGTCTCTTCTGAATGTATTTGTGATGTATTTTAATATATATTATTGAGATATTTTTTTCCTCGGTCCTTTTGGACAGAAGAGATCTGCAAAGTTCTAAGCTAAAACTTTCTGAGTTCTTGTCACAACTTTGGTACTTATTTTCTGAAAGACTCTACTGTTTCCCACTCAGTCGGTAGGGGAAGAGGACAATAGATTTTCCAAAATTCCCTTCACAGTTTAAAAGGATAAATTAACATTTGAAGTTATAAAGTGTGTAGGAGAGAAAAGTATTATTTGGAAGCCTTCTAAATCTTGTTGCTCACCAGAAGAAATTAGCAAATGATGCATCCAAATCTGTACTAAGCTGTTTCTGAACATATCTCTAAAGGAATCAGCTGTGATTTTCCTCCAATGTTTAATCACTTACCAAAAGACCTGTACAGAACAAGAATATTATGTTAAATTTAGAACAACCTAATCTATTTATAAACACTGTATTTTGTTTGACGTGTTCTAGTCAGTTTCAAACTGGCTAGAGCCTTTTTTTCTAAAGATTGGTGTAATGTATCCTGAGCTGAAGCTTTAAATGATGCTGGAATCTCTACTGGAAAACGGTGATTTATAATTGCCTTTCAGTTAATATTCTCTGCATGCCTGTGTTTTAAATCACCGAGAATGTTTCTTGTATATTCTCCAATATATTTGAAAGTGAAAGTGATTTAAAAAACCCTACCTTCTGATTTCTCAATTGCTGCTTCTTTCTGACAACTCTGGATCATGTCTTAGTGTACTGCAAGCTTAGTTATACTGTATTGTCACTTTATTCTATGCAGATTTATAATGATTTAGTGGTCTTCAAAAGGCCAAGAAGCAACATTTGGCAATGTTTACATTATGTGGGGGTCACATCCATTCAAGGCAGCATTTCAGCTACCACACTTACTATGTGGCAAGAGTAAGGATGACATTCAAACCATTGTTCAAAAAATAGATGTAGTATAACAAACATTTAGTAAGTAAATGAAGGGCACAAAGTTATATACTTGGGGAGCTGACATGCTACACTTTCCCCCCACCCCCCACCCTCCCTCATTTTATGAGGCTATTGAATCAGAGAAAGTCTAAAATAAGTAATTAAAACTTCAGAGGCTTGGCAGTGTTACATTTTGAAAATGTAGTCTAATGAGAAACCAGCTGTGGTCAGCCTCAACCAAAATTGCTTTTCCCTGAACTACTTGTTTAAAATGCCAGCTGGCCAGCAACCAGCATATATGTAATGCATTTTGTAGTTGATATGGAACTTGATGTGATTTTTGAGGTTCAAATTTAATCCTAACATGGCTGAAAAGATCAGACCACAGAAATGGAAATAGATCCACAGAATAACATAGCTTTTACTTGTTTGTGTAAATATTAAGAAGTGTTTAAAATTATGTCCAGAGATAAGTTCCTTCCATTTAAGCCCTACACTGACTCTCTGAGATAAAAATCTCACTGCTTATTTGCTTTATACCTGGCCTGAAAAGGAAATACATGTTTGATTCTGCAGGGTAAATCTACCCCTTCTGTGGAAAAGGATGCTGAGAGATCCAGGATGGAAACATAGTAGCCTTCAACTCTAGTTCCAGTGTTCACAATTCTTCACAAATACCATATTATGCAGAGTGGATGCACCCACTACCCTGGGGCCATTGAGGAGTGACTGAAATGAAGATCTGAGAAGCACCCAGAATTGAATTTTTAGGTCTATGTGCGTGCAATACTATACTCATTTCTCTGGTAGGGCCCACAGGCTGGATGGGAGCTTCACAGAATCATAGGGATTGGAAGGGACCTCCAGAGAACATCGAGTCCAACCCCCCCGCCAAAGCAGGTTCCCTACACCAGGTCACACAGGTAGGTGACCTGCTGGCCACTCTCTTCCTAATACACCCCAGAATGCCATTGGCCTTTTTGGCCACAAGGGCACACTGCTGGCTCATGGCCAACCTGTCGTCCACCAGGACACCCAGGTCCCTCTCAGCAGAGCTCCTCTCCAGCAGGTCATCCCCAAACCTGTACTGGTGCATGCAATTATTCCTCCCCAGGTGCAAGACTCTACACTTGCTTTTGTTAAACCTTATCTGTTTCTTACTGCCCAGATCTTCAGCCTGTCCAGGTCTCACTGAATAGCAGCACAGCCTCACTGTCCACTCATCTATCCCACACTTCCTCAGCTTTGTTATAAGGATATCTTGGGAGACTGTATCAAATGCCTTGCTGAAATCAAGGTAGACTATATCCACCGCTCTCCCCCCATCTACCCAGCCAGTGATAACATCATGAAAGGCTACCAGGTTGGTCGAGCATGACCTCCCCTTGGTGAAACCATGTTGACTGCTTCCAAGCCTTTTGGTTGGGCTGCGTCAAGAGATGTGATTGCAGCACAGTACACATCTACTGCAGAGGGGAGGTGCCACCCAGCTTTGAGTCCAGGGGCTACAGTGCAAGATAAACATGAACACTGTTGTTCAGCATCCTGTTCTGCTCTCTCACCTCTGTGGCACACTTCTGTGGGAGTACTCTGTTATATCCAGTGAATGCAGACCAACTGAGAAGAACTGATTTTAAGAAATAGGTCCAACAAGATGTATTAGGCATATATGTTTTTAGGTGCATTTTCATATGTTTGCAAAAGGCGGTCTTTCACACCAATCTTATCTCCACATGATAGAGCACTGAAGATTTTCTCCAGACTCCATATTATTTGTATTCCCTAAAAGTTTAACAAGTTTACATGAATCTCTCTTTGCCTGGAATGGAGCTTGTATTTTTTCCCAGAATAATGAAGCTGTTTCACAATCACTGGCAGACGTGAGGCCAATAAGATAACATTTCCTGCATGCTTCACATTCCAGTCTCTTGGATGGGAGCTTTTAGATATGGTTTCTTAAATACAGTTGGAGGTTTGAATTGAAATGTCTCTAAATGTGGCTCCAAGTCTCAGTCAGTTCATTTCTTGAAACGCTGAATTATATTGATGTGTTGACAGAGTATGGCTATACAGTCCATTAGCAAAAGTCAGCACCTGCTCAATAGAAGAAACTCTTGTACCAGCTGCAGCAGTTAAAAAGAAGAAGAAGAAAACCTGAAAGTAAAAGCTTGTTATTTTCCACAAACAAATTAAAGTTGGCATTTCTTTTTCACTTGTTCTCGCCTGGTCTAGCACAAGCCTTCCCAAGGAATATTTCATAGCCAAACCCCCAGTCTTCTTATTTGTCACTCATCCTCTGACCTGGTGATTTATTCTGTCAAACAAAAATTCTCCTCTGCATTCTGAGGAAGAAATGCCAAATACCCCACTAACAAAGAAAGAATACTGGGGTTTTGGGATTTGCTTTTTTAGTGCAGTTGAGGAGCACTTGGTGAGTTATAATATATTTCCCATTAAACAGAGGGTTCTGCATCTAATAGAGCCTGTTTACTAGCAATAGGGCCCAGAAAAACAGTTTTTTCTTTCCTTTAGTATGCACTAGAGAAAAATACTAATCATTCAGTTTATACACATATAGTGACCATATCAAAGCAACCCTCTTCAAGGCAAACTATTATTAACACAACCTGTGATCTTACTGTGTGGGTTGTGTACCTTTATTTCCTTAAAACCCCTGTATTTCTACACTGTGTGAGTCTTTGACATGTTTGCAAATCTGTATCCTTTCAAATGTGATATTAGATGCATTTTGCAATGCAGTGGTACTGTGTGAGACTTTACTGTTCTCCTTCATCACTGTAATGTCAGTGTAGTTATGCTGTGCCTTTAGTAAGGTGAAATATGTCCTGTGGGACTCATTCCTTCTTCAGGGAAAAGGTTATGCTTTAATATGTCGATTTGGTTTAGTTAGGTAGTTAGATATTTGTTACGTTTTTTTCTATTCCTGCTTTTTAATGATGTTATACGCTTATCTTAGAGAGAGCAAGCTCAAAACCAACATGTTTTGCTGTGGTCAGCTGAAAGTTCCTGAGGGAATTTGTTCCCTCATCTATGTAACATTCCCAAGAGAGTTGTCCCTACATAAGAGAAGGTGTAAATCTCTAGTAAAGGATTCTTCTCTGCTTAAACAGCGATGTTATCTTCAGTTTTAACCCTAGAGCTTTAGTTGAGCTTTTGGATTTGCTGAACTTGATCCACAAAGTGCCTGAAGATTTTGCTATTTCATAGATAGTTTATGAGAAGTAGATGGCAAGAGTTGATGCAAGCCTATTGCAACTCATTTACCCTGTACTGCTAAGGAGAACACTCTCCCCTAAGAGTGACCCTCTGCAACTTATCATGATTAACTTCAACAAGCAGAGGAATTTCAGCAAAACACAATGAAACAGTTTTATTAAACTGCTAAAAAAGTAGGTTTACTATTATTACTATTATTTATTTTATTATTGTTATTTTTTACCTCAGGATTCAAAATCTCATGAATTCTGTAATGATCCGAATTATGAAACAGGGTGAGATCTTATATAGCACTTCTTGAGGGAAGAGTAAGACTGCATCAATGACATTTCCATGGGAATTAAGAAGCCTAAGTTTCTAGGTCACTGTCTTCCAAGATAAGGCAGTTGAGTCCAAGGTTTTGCCGTGAGGCTTATTGCCATTTGGTCAAAGAGAATTCACTATTCAACCAAGAATAAAAGAATGAAGAAGTCAGAATACACAAGAAAATATGAGCCTGCTTCTTCAATCCAGTGAGGAGGCCACTTCCCATTGAAAGCCAGAGTCCTGTAGCTGGGTTACTCCTTGCTTATTTTCAAAATTGAATGCTCCTAAACATAGCTAGGAGCCTTAGCTAAGGAAGCTCCTTTGCTCAAAACTGAGGCAGTGGTTGGATTTTTAATGTTAGTAGGAGTAAAGTGTTATTTCCATATATTATCTAAGGCTTTCAGGAGAGGCAGTGAATTGAACCTAAGTGCTTACGGTGAAATAACAATGTCCTACTCTCCTGTTAATGATTCTGCCACTTCCCTTTCAACCATGGCCAGACCAGCTTTGAGTGGAAGAGGAGCTCATCAGCTCCCTCTTTGCACTCAGCATAATCCACCTGGAAAAACTGGTGCTGAATTAATGAACAGGATTGCTTTATGGAAATTCCAGTGGGTCTGAAAGTACCCGTGTAGAGGTGATGTAACAGAGAGCAGAGAAGAAGAAAGGAATAGAGAGACAATCTGGACGGAGGTTACATTTACCTGCTTCAAAGCCATTGGATATACTTCGCAGGTAAGAAAACAACCCAAGATACGGACTGTTTTTTATGAACATTTTAAGTAGGCAAGAAACAGCACTACAATCAAAAGAAGCAGATATGTGTTTTCTCTTGATTCCTATATTGGCCACTACAGTGACCCTTCTTTGTGTGTTGGTGCACTAGAAATGTTCGGGTTTCTTATCTGAAAATTAACTACACAGCAAAAGGTTATTTTTTAGCTAGTTATCACAGATAGATAGTAAATAAGGAGAAGTAATCACTAGGACAAAAGATATTTCTCCTGTTTTGGAAAGAATCAGCCAAATAAGCAATGTCCCAGCAGAGTGCCTTGGAAAATGAATGGTGAACACCATAATCTCAGAATGAAACAAAATCTCACTAATGTGAAACCAGTTCACCTTGATGCAGCTTTTTCTGTCCACTGAATACCACACCAGAGAAGGATTAAGGATGCTCTGTCTGTACCAAGTCACTGTGATTTTCTCTTCTAATAAAAAGAAAGAGGGAAGAACTGCAGTTTGCTTTTGCTGCTCCTTTTATTTCCTTTGGGCTACTTCCACAAAGCAATATGGCTACCGTATCTTGACTTTTCCCATATAACTCCTTTTCACGAGGTTGTGCATAATGCTTTTCTCCTATATTCCATGTGTGTACTTGTGCCTCTTATAGGGTCTCCATCCTCCGTCCTCCATTCTGTCCTCCCTTCTTTGCTACTTGTAAGGGCACACAAAATATATTCCAACTCTTTGTCATGCTGAATATTTTTTTTGTGTGTGTGGTGTTTTTTATTTTGGCTTGTATAACATTTGCTTTGTCTTCTTCCATTCGCTCTGCATAGGTGGGTGGGCTCTGGGGTCTCTGAGAATAGAGACTTTCTATACTCGTATAGAAAGGGTTACTAATACCCTTAGAGTTAGGGTACTATGGTTAGGCTGTGGTTGGACTTGATGATCTTCAAGGTCTTTTCCAACCTGAGTAATTCTATGATTCTATGATTCTGTGAAATATACTGGTAGCCCAGCAGGCTCTCTCTGGCACAGTCACATTTTCTGTAAGGCTGCTGGCAACATGGGTGACTCCAGCAAGCACACCTGTTACACGCTCCAACTCTTGCTGCCAATATATGACTGTCCTGTGTGCAGCGTTGCTGTTGTCCTGCTTGTTGGGCACAAGAATGGATGCAATATAGCCTAGAGCATGGGAAATCCTTGGTATTGGGATCTTGGCTGTATACTATGTGCTATGCACTGCATAAGGGCAAACACAGAAACATCACAGAATCTTGAATCTAACCCCATGAGTCTCAACTAAGGTTTACTGGCTGAGTTGTTTTGTTTTGTTTTGCTTTATTTTATTTTATTTTATTTTATTTTATTTTATTTTATTTTATTTTATTTTATATTTCCTGGGATTGCATCCCTGATGGCCTCTGAAAGGGCCTTTAACATGGAGTATTTCCATTTAGGTTTTCAAGTAAATGCTAATGTATTTTTAGAAAAAACACTCTTCTCTTGAGGTAGCCAGAGCTGCTGATCTTGCAGACTGAGTGTCAGGACTCAGAATCACACAATGAAAAGCTTGGAAACTTTCAGTGTTTCTAAGTCTAAACAGAGCCTCTTGATTTGAATCTTCTAATAACCCAAACACTGAGCCTTGACCCCCAAAAATATTTTGGTATAGATACTTTCTGGTGAAGGATATTTTAGTCTAAATCTGAGCATATTTTATATTACTTCCTTGTATTTTATATCAAAGCAGTACATTTCATTTCTAGTTGGAATTAACATTGCATTATTTACAATATGAAGAACATTTTGAATTGCCTTAAGTAATTTGCTCAACTACTTTTAAAAGTTCACATCATCTAATGAATCCTCGCTTGCATTACATCTTTGTTTCTGCTTGCAAAGAGCATGCAATTTGCTCACTCATTCAAAAACTGCATTCCATTTTACCAAAGAGAATTCACGTTTGCAAGCACTTAGTTGCAGCCCCTCAGCCCAATTTAAAGTTGATTTGAGTGGGTATGGAGGTCATGTTACACTTTCTTTTTCATCTTACTGCATAGGCTTACCATCTGGAATCAGGTTTCTCATGTGAATATTATCAATTCCAAATGTAAATTCTGCTTTCTGTGAATATTAAGCAGCATTTCTTTGCAGCTTGGTCTTCTGACTAGCACTCAGGCCATTGACCTCATTTACTAGAATTCCAGGGAAAGGTAATACATATGGGATATTGAACACAGGGCCATAGAACAAACCACAAATGCTTGTGGGAGCTTTTATTTTCAGTTATTTATATAAACACAGCTCTCAGGGATCAGAAAGTCACTATCTGCAGTTGAACCATTAGCTCATTTAAAAGATCTAATAATTCATGGAAGCTTGACTTCTGTACAATAGAAATGATCATGCAATGAAGGAGCCTGCACTGTTCATTAAAAGAAAGACTAACATTGGTCTCTTTCAAGTATTTTGGTCTTTTTGCCTTCAGGTGAACTTAAATGAAAGACAGAAATGGGAAAGAAGGAAATCCTCTCCTCAAATGCACATGCTGTAAATAAACACGTTGCTTGTGTGAGGAAAGGGCCTTTATGTGCAGATGCTGTTACAAAACTGGAAATTCTGGAACATTTCAAGTAGTCGTTTTCATGCATGATATTTAACTTATCCAGTGTAGCTTCTGATTTTGCTATGCTAAGATGCAAGATGGCAGCAATGAATTGAGTAAAACATGACTATCAAGAAAGGAATGCTTTATTTGTTGCAGTGCAGAACACAACAGTGATTAGAACAGAGGCAAAAAGTAATCCATTACATCCAGCCTAGCAGTGTGAGCAGCATACTGAGAAGGTGCCAAAGTGCCAGAGTTCCTCTACCTTTTGATCTTTCAATTATTACAACGTAGTCTTGCACTTTGCAGCTTGTCATTGGTATAAACACTACTTGTAATTCAGCTGGATGTTTACGTAGTATAGGAAAATGCAACACAGCCTGCTGTTCCACTTGCTTGTCCAGGGATGCCAAAGTTCATGAAATAGATGTTTTCAAGAACTGTCTGCAAAAGGGCTTTGGCAGAGTGAGGAAATTGATGGTCTCTTGCCAATCAACTTTTTCTGATTTCTTATAAATAATCAGAAAAGTATCACAGATATGGGAGACTTAAGTTCTCCTAGCCTGGCTGTACCTGCAGGCCCATATCTTTAAGTAATCACACAGGTAGAGGTGTTTAAAACATTAGTGTCCAGGTTAAGTCTCACTTGGGAGCCAACCATTCTTTCCCACGTGAAAAAACAATTTAAACCAGAAAAATTACAGATTTGTTTCTGACTAGTAATAGAAAACAATATTTTGGCACCTGCCTACAAGCAGTCATCACTGACAACACATTATAAAGACTGGCTGTGCTGTTAGTTCCACTTCACCACATACCTGTTTGCTCTGTCTCCTGTACATGTATTTTTGTCCAGCTCTGCCATGCATATCAAAAACTGCCTTCTGCAGATCCTGTTCAACTCCTAGGCCTGAGGTACAAAAGACCCATTTTAACATAAGCGAAAATCAAACCTAACACCATAGAAAAGGACTTCTCCTGATCTTGTGGGGCCCCTTTCAGCTCCAGCTTCCCTAACGCATCATCCTGCACATCAATGCCTCTTCTCTGTCAGCAGCTGTGGGAGCAGCCGTGGGGCTCTGCCATATGTCTGTGTACTTGACTGGCTTCTCCCTTGGAGAGGTGGAGAAGAGAAAGGAGGAGGAGTGGTACTTTCATGTGCCAGCCTTTCCACACGTCTGATTAAGCCTTTGCACGTTGACCTTTCCTTCTCCTGAGATTTGCTTCATTTTCTCACAGTTAAAAACATGATACAATGAAAAGCTAGAACTTCAAATCTGTATGAATTCAATATGGCAAGTCAAGCAACTGAAACTATAAAGGGTCAATATTGTAGGGCTTTTGGAGACAGCACTAGCACATCTACAGCTGTAACACTGTGCTTAGTTCTTGGGACAGAAAGCAAAGGGGAGGAAAGATTTCGAGGCAGAACAGGGGAACATTTGCAGTCTGCCAGAAACTGCTCCTGAAGAGGCACTAGAAAGGTTCAAATTCCTTTACTACAGAGAAGAAAGTCCATATGAGTAGAATCATAGAATTGTTTGAATTGGAAGAATCCCTTAAAAGCTACCTAGTCCAACTCCCGTGCAATGAACAGGCACACCTACAGCTACGTCAGGTGCTCAGAGCCCTGTCCAGCCTGACCTTGATTGTCTCCAGGGATGGGGCATCCATCACCTCTCTGGGCAACCTGTGCCAGTGCTTCACTACTCTTCCTGTCAAAAACCTTTTCCTTATACCCAATCTAAATCTCCCCTCTTTTAGTTTGAAACTTCCCCTTGTCCTATCACCACAGACTGAAGAGTTTGTCCCTGTCTTTCTTATAACTCCACTTTAGTAATGCTGAAAACACAGAAAGATGTGAAAGGGTTAGATACATTATTTGTGTTTTCATGGAAGGTATGGTAAGGTTTATTATGATTATTTGGTATTTGCAGAATTTTGTTATTGCCATCAATTCTAGGCTCCTTTGATGAAGTACTTTTTCTCAGTAGATTGCACAAAGCTTAATAAGGAATGCATTCTTTTTTTTTCAGAGTAATTAACACTAATTATCACAAACCATATAGTACAAATAAGTGCCTCCCAAATGCCTGGAGAAAGCAGTAATTTTATGCTTTTACTACAAACAATCCCATTAAAGGAGGAAGAAGTACTATTTGTAGAACACTTAAAGTAGACAGACTTCCAGCCTGAGTCATGATAGAGTTTTAGAAAATAGCATACCTTCATTTCGATGTGTGAAAACAGTGGTCACATTACCACAAGTCAGATCAGAGCTTTTTATTGAAAGGAAATTTATAAAGCTTACAGCAACTCTCTGTTGTTAAGAATGGTAAAACGTATGGATAACAAAAGAACCAGGTTGAACTTGAAACCTGACACCAAACTGCAAACTGGTTGAAAATGCTTATTTAACTCAGAGAAAAAATAATCTCTGCTTGCATCTGCAATTTCTAGTCCCTGTAGGCAACAGAAATATTCAAAATAACACAGGGAAGAAATGATATCATAGATATACTGATACAAACAGAACAGTGGATGTATCTGAAGAAATATGTGCTTTTCTTAAATACTGCGTGATTCATCACTTGATGCATGCTAATCTAAACAACGTTTTCACACTGCAGATATAATCCCCAATAAAAATAACGGAAGCTGTCTGGTGACCAGTACAGTTTGCAACAAATCTCACTGTCAGATTTATTTTGTGAAGTTTTGTGATTGATATATACACGAGTTTTAGCTTTCTAGGTCTCGCCATTGGAGCCATTTTTAGAGCACATTTATTGTTTTGCTTGGATCATTTTACATGCAAGAGAAGTGGAATTATGGTGAACATCTTCATTCTAGAAGAGGCTGAAATGCAGAACTATTTTACTACTACTCACGATCAGAATTTTCCATTTTTTCTCACCCCTTGCTCTCTGTAACTACTTGACTTTTCATCAGGAGGCTCCAGCTTGCCAGCAGGGGCTGCTAATGTAGGCACAGATTTTAAACAGAAACAAACGTGCAGTAGGAACTGGTCTGTTTGAATGCCAGGGTAGTGAGATTTCTAACAGTACTGCCATTGTATTGCACTGTTCAGTATAGCACGGTGTGCCTGGCACTGAGAATAAGTGAGGAGTGCTGTGTGGTCCAGTGTCACACCTCCAGAGTGATGGTGCAGTTGTGTCATGACCTGCTCTAAAACAGAACAGCATCATACCTATTGGATTGAACTAATACGCTTACTGAATTGGGTGTGTATTGATAATAATCCGTTTTACCTGTTTGGCAACTACTACTTAGCTAGAGCCAACATTTTTGAGTAATTAGAATAAAAGCATTTCTAGTTCTATTACTGAATGCAAAATGTAGCATCTTCACCATTTCTGCTTCGTATTTCTCCTCTTAGAACATCGTGGGCTACAGTATCATTTGATCTTATTTACAGTGGCCCCAATTTACATTATCAGGGATGTGTCTATTTAAGCCAATGGCATTATAAGAGGATTAGGCTTGGGAAGGTGAGATAAGAAGCAGGCAATGGCAGCCCTGTGTTATTCAGGGTTGTTTTTCTGCCACGAATGAGTATTTAAAGAGCTGCAGAAGCAGGAGCAATCCCAGGCTTTTGGAAACACCTGTGAATGGAGTGCAATAAATATACAAGAAATGCGTCTGTAGAAGTATGGAGACAAAAGGTTCATATTCCCTTTTTGTGGCCATTACTAGGATACCAAGTGGTATAAAAATGACTGTCTTGGGCCTAATTCTGGTCTATCTGGTTATCAAATGAGAGAGCTGCCTGGCTGTGAGCCTGCTGAGAGATTAGAGTGAGGCTGTTTGTGCACTGACTTCCTAAAATATGTTGTTAGTCATAATCGTGATTCAAAACTCCAGAGCCATTTTTCTGAGCAGTTTTTTCTAACAGGTTATCTGCCCACCTGAAAGTTAGGGAGTTTTCAATATTTCCATCTGACAGATAACAGTTTATGGGTCAAAGGGAGAATAGCATCTTGCTGCAATTTATGACCACTGAGGGAAGTGACTCCTACATCTTAACATCTAGCCTGTGAGAGCTTCCTCTTAACAAAAGCTACTGAAGTATGATTTTCTGCATTAATATATCGTTATCATGAAATAGGCTGTAATATTCACTGGTCTAACCTTGTTGGCACATTCTGACATTTCACAACATCTTTTCACAGTCAAAAATGAGCCCTGTGACTGACAATGGAGAGCCCAGTTCTGCCAGAGTGCTGGAGATCCTCTGCTCCATGTCCAAGGAAGAGTGGAGGACAGGCAACATCATGCTGTGTGCAGAAGCAGACAGAGCAGCACCTTCTTGCTCCAGCCTGTGCATCAGAGCTGCCATCTACCTCATGTGAACACCTACTGGGAAACTCAGACCACCTGGGGAGGTAGCACAGCAAACAGGGAGGTATGCGTGTGGGCTTAGAGATTCATGCTCTATGCCTGGCCAGCTGAATGCATCAGCATGTCTCAAACCCTCCAGGGGTGGAAGGGAAGCTTCAGCAGCCTTCCAAGGAAAGAGCCATAGATGTCATTTTGTTGGTGCCATGAAATTTTCTCATTTCCCACAGGCAGGAGGGGAGAAACCAGATCACCTCTGGGATTAATTGACACGCTTTGTATTTGCTGTTGGTTATTTTCCTGCTAAGATTCTTTAGCTTTCATCAATATCTAATTGATTTCTGTTATGGAAAGTCATGCATGTGCAGCTGTGAATTTAAGAGTGTTGAAATCCTAATAAAATCCAATTTGATGGGCACAATCACAGAAAAATAATATATGCAGAGTTAGTACGGCTTTTTCCAAATGACTTCCTTCTTCATTAGTGTTCCCAGGAAGAAGAGGAATAGAGTTTTGAAGCATGAGGAAATGCCAGGCAGTCAGAGGGATGCGTGTTGTTCAGGCTGCAGTTCTGTGACATGGCTCCTAGTGAGCAGAAATCAACATCCATTACTTCAGCTTGCCAGATCAATCCCTACTCTTCTGCTTGCTCTAACCACTCCTTCAAAAGCATTTTTAAACTCCAGGCTGCTGGAGACCCACGGGCTTCACACGACCGCAAAAGCATATATGCAAGCACATATGCATAAAGAGCAACAAAATGATAACTGTTCCCCTTTGTCATTTAACGCTTGTAATTTAAGAGAGATTATTCATGTTGGTTTTGCTTTGACAGAAGAGCAGTGGATTCTTCTGAAATGCATTTTGCAGTTCAGAAGGTTAAGAACAATTCTGTGCCTGTGGGGATTAAAAAAAAAAAAAAAAAAAGGGAAAAAAATTAAAAAGAAAATCTCCATCTTTGTTTGAATTTCACAGGACGATTCCAACAGCCTCATTCCTCCCTCCTTCCCTTCCTCCCTTCTTCACTCCCCCCACCCCTTTGTGTGCTAGAGTTACAATCCAAGGGCTTGGAGACATTTCAAAGGAGCGTCACTAATGAAGACCACATGTGCGCCGCTCCTCTTGTTGAGCTCAGAACAAAGCTGAACTGTACGAGTCTTCTCTCTACTAGGGGAACAGCAGGTCTGCCCCCCTCCCTGGTTACCCACCCACAGGTTATGAATGAGGCTCACTCAGGTAACTATCACTTGGTATCAGAACAGTTTGAGGAGGAAATAAATCATCCTTCCAAGAGACAGATGTAAGGCAGAGAGCACCAAAACAACCCCACACACAACAATACTGCAGCCCTTGGCCTTCATGCACAGCAGCAGCACGTTTGCTTTAGGATTTCTTTGTTTGCCTTTGGGATGACTTCTCTGCATTGTGTCTGGAGCTGCATTAAGACAGGTTTGTAAAAGGACGTAGGACACAACAGGGCCTGGTTTCTGAGCAAAGTTAATGGAGGAGAACACTGAAATCCAAGGCCAAAGTATGTGTTTTCCCATCTCTGTTCACAAGTGACTGCACTTCAGTAAAGACTTTCACTAAATAATGGATTGTGGATCTTCACAATAGTGGTTTTATCGGGGAGGGGAGGGGGTAAATGGAAACTGTTGCCTGGTGATCCCTTTCCAGCAGTGTTGGCAACTCAGCCAGTGGATGTTCAGCCCTGGTAGTGGTGATGTAGGCATGAGGCAGGTGGCTGAGGCTCACTCTGAGAGGTCCTTGCTGGGGTTATGAGAGGAGCAGCTCTTGTAAGGAGCTTCAAGTGCCCTCATTCCCTGGCCATAGTTAACAGCAGAGCTTTAGAACAGGGGCAGACGGGCATGGTACACCAGCCCAACCTCTCATCATCTCTTCCTTCTAAAACAAGGTGGGATATTGGTGGGATAGATCTTGGTCTCCTCAGAGAACCTGCTGGAAGCACTTGGGCCACCACAATATCAGAGCTCAGGATGTGTCACTTGGTGACTAGAGTGTCTTCTTTCTCACTTGGTGTTTCTATAGACAGGAGGGGGATAATCATTAGGCTTTCATTTCACAGACACCCAAAAAGGGCTGGGGAGTATGCTGGGGAGAAGGGCATGGTCAACTCTGTGAGGGGACCAGTCAACTGAGGAGCTTGGAAAAAATAGATTTTGTACTGATTTCCTAGTAATAATTAATCTGATGCAGTCTTGCTTTGTATTCATTCGTGCTTCATGCTTTAAATCCACTGGCCAGTTTCCACTGACAGAAAGATCTGGCATCTATTGATTTTCTAAAACTTGCATCACAACATGCAATGGAAAGCCAATATCCCTGACCTCTGCTTCTCACAAAACCTTCTGGTATAAAGAGAAGGCAGTAGTGGTGGACAAAGATATGTTAGGACTAAAGGAAGATAGCTAGAACAGACTTAACTATGCTTACAAAGTCATGGTTAGTCTCTAGATGATTGATCATAGAACAAGATGAAGCCATCCACGTGTCTAGTCATGGATGCAGCCCTCATGGGCATAACTCTGAATGTGCAGTTGAAGTTGCTGCTAAATCTGTACCTATTTTGTGACAGGAAACTCTTCCGGTAGAACTGACTTTCAGAGCCATTTCTGATTTCCAGCAGTATAGGAGTTTGCTTTTATAACAAATGTGTTTCTGTGGATGAAACCTAGTATTAAAAATAAATGGGAATCGGGAAGTGGATTCTATAGGACAGTAACAGTAGAGGAAGAGAATTGACCTCTATGTGTTGGTCACTGAGAAAAAAAATAGTGGAAGCATTTGAAAGATCATATGACTTTTTTTTATAAAATCGCTTTTAAGTAAGGGATAAAACCATGGTATACATATGAAAGAAGACATAATCTGAGGATGGTTGTTTTTTCGTAAGTGATCTAGGGTTAACAAAGCATTCCACGGTTTTATGAAAGCAGCTTTAAACAAATAAACATTACCCAGCAGTATTTACAAGCTAAGCAATTCAACATTATCTCCATGCATGAGAACCTGAGAGGAAAATTGATTGAAACCCCATGATAAACTGTTTTGTTTAATTGCCTAACCTCGTGGCAGCAGAGAAAAGCAGATACAATAAATACTGGAAAAATGTCAAATCTTAAATTTCCAATGCATTTCATCACCCAAAGTGCAGTTTGGTGATCTATGAGGAGCGCCTAAGATATTTCCGCTCTGGAAGTTTGCCTTTAAAGTGGTATCTAGAGGGTTTTTCTTGAATGATATCAAAATGAGCAAAATGAGTGAGGTTTCTTTTTCCAGCATAAGGTAACATTATCTGTGAAGAAGAAGGGATTGCCCTCGCCCTCAGGCTGTTCTTTGAAGCCTCCCCAGGCTACACTCTGTTTGCCAAATAAGGCATCCCAAACATTGCTGCTGCTTCTGGATTCCCGTTCTCCCCATCTTTTTTTTTTTTTTTTTTTTTTTTTTCTGAGTATTTTGTCTGCCTTCCAAACACATCGTGAGGTCTGTAGATCTAAACCAGCTGTGGTTTCATTTAGTGCTGATCAAATCAGATTGAGCAAAGCAGGGCAGCGCTCCTGGGGAAAGAAGACGGGTCTGGGTCCTTTTGATGAACACAAGAGCAAAACGGAGCTCCTCTGGAGTCCTTCCTACTAGGCAGAAAAGAGATGGTCCTGTCTTCACCACCACTTCTATCTGGGTGCAGAAATGCTGTTGCACAGTCCAGCCCACCAGTATGGATTCAGGCTTCCCTCCTGTTTTTTGGTGCTTTTTTTTTTCACACTGACTGAGTTAAACTGACATATTTGTGTTGTCAAATGATCTGAACACCTGCTGCAAAAGCGTGATACCAACACAGATTACAACCTGTGCCCCACCTCCTCTGGGTCATCATATATAAAGAAACAGACAAGACACCAACAGACTTGTTGGTCTGGTATCAAGATTGACCTTCTCTCAAAATAATGATACAGACAAATTAGCAGCGATGCTCTAGGTGTTGGCAGTCTCTTCTGTTGCATATGTCATTATTATTGCTCTGCACAGTGCAGTGCACGCATGTAAATGCATTTTTCGCACTCACAGTAAATTCAGTACTAATACTAGTACTAATGGCAGTAGGCTGGCTTTTTTGAAAGCATCTGTTCTGTTTACAAAGGGGGAGGGCTAATTACATAAAACACCCAATCAGAACAGTGTCCTTCCATTTTGCAGTAGCGCTGTGCATGATCCGTGACATGAGAAAGCAGTTTGCATCTTTAAAGGCAAATATTTTCACAGCATTATCAGCTGTGGAAGCAGTTTTGTTGATTCACACAGCAGTAACATTTTCTTTAAGTGAAATTAGCTCTGAAGCTGCAGTACCTGTTTTATAGCATCACAACTCATTTTGCAGGAAATTCTCCCTATCTCTTGTCTCATAAACTGCCAATAGCATTCCCCTATTCCTTTAAAACCACGGTACTGACTCAGTCTGTTTGGAGACAGAAAGCTATTCTGACTTACACGTTCAATTCCTGTTGACTAGAAAGGGTAGAAGAGAATGCATAGCCTGAGAATGAAAACATTTCCTATTCCAGAAGCAAATGTCATTAAGGAATAGATGGCATCTGTTCACAAACTTTTAAAAATATTTTTCCTGGTTGAGATTTAGCTCTGCATGTGTTTTCTAGCATGCATTGCCATTAAGACAAATGGATCTAGATGTACTCTTTGCTTATGCAGCTCTGTAAAGCAGCTTTCTTCTCGGCTGGGTTTTCAGAAGGGAGATGGAGCAGGGCTTGCATGTCCTCCTGCTTGCACTGTCCTCACTGATGCACCTGCATAATTTCTGTAGTCAAAGAAAACATAGTTATCAAAAAGCCAAAAGGACAGTACAGTTACATTCACGGGGACTGTTTTTGTTTCTTCAGCAGCCTGTGGTTCTCCTACTTCAGGTTTGTTTACATCAAAACTTCCCATACTACAGATCTGTGTAAATTTGCTGGAAAATGGGAAGCGAAAAGTGCAACAGGATCATTTCTGGCCGTCACTGTGAGTCAGACCAGAGCCATGTTGATAAAACAGGAACCCGTAAAAGTCTGACAAGTGGGTTGGATACAACAAACGTCTCCCATCACCGTACTGTTTCAGCAGCTCTATTAAGGAGACGTTTCTGCTAAGGTTAGGGGAGCATGGGGTGGAGAGAAGTTGTCTGGGTCTCTCTGTCATCACCTCTTTCCTGCATCCATGGTTTCTAGTTAAGGGCAGCAGGAAGACAAGACAAAAGAAAATCCTCCACGAAGGGCATTTCTTAATGAGGACCTAACCACCCAGGTCTGTCTGTTTGTGGTGACCTGCAGGAGAAACCACTTGTCCCCATGCTGCAGGAGCCCTGCCTGTGCAGATTTCCACCTCACACACATGTGCACAAGAAACACTTCATAGTGGACTGCTCCTTCCTATCTCCTCAGCAGAAAAAGTCGTCTCCAGGGAGATGGGAGGTTTATGTGTGACATTTCAGCTGCCTTCCACCAGACAGTGATTAATGAATACATCAAGTGCCCTCTCTCATGCCAAGGTGCTTGTTACCTTTCCACCCTCCAACACTGAGTTCGTTACGGGATTTCAGGTGTATCTCCATGGACAAGGAAAATGTAGTTTTGCTCAAACATGGATTTTCAAGCCTTAGATCACACCTTGTGCAAATAACGTTGGTTTTTTTTTTTTCTGCCTGAAAAATGCATATTATGGTGACCACCTTGAAAAGAAGCAGCGCTGTACATTTTTCATCCTGGTTGTCTCTGGCTGTGCTTGAAATACTAAATTATGCACATGGGGGGAGCTGTCAGGCCGGCTTCCATACAGAATCGAGCAGTTGTTTGTGCGGTTGTCACATAAAGGCCAGCCCTATGAAAAGCACCAGGTAGAGACTTTCCACAGGCCTTTCCCCAGAAACAGCGGCCTGGCACAAGGATGCGGTAAGGAGGGAGGGCAGGCTGTGCACATGGCAGCAGGCCATGATTGAGGTGAGCTCTGGAAAAGCAGCCACATTTTAAGTGACCTTGTGAGGCTTGCTCCTAGCGAGTTAAGAGATTTCCTTACAAGAACTGGAGCTGATCTGGGGATTTCTTTAGCAGCTGCTTGTTTAAAAATCAGCCATTGTCCTTCCTTAATCTGAATTCAGATCAAGCCAGCTAGTAATGTTTCTGCTACCCTCATTAGATGCCTTATTTTTATTCCTTTCTAGCAAGGTGACACATACAATTAATATAGGTTCTTAACACTGCCTTAAGCCGTGTTAACCCTCTTAACCCTCACTAAAATGTGAAGAGCACAGGATTTCTTTATGGAGCACACCAAGCAAGGGATTCTTGCACTGCCTTGCTACAGGTGTGAAGACAAGCTGTGTGAATTTCAACAGCTGCAAGACCTTTTTAAATGAAAGTTTTCTCACCTGTCTTTTTCTTCAGATTCCCATACCTCTTCACAGCTATTTCTGAAAACAAATCAGTAGGTGCTGCTGAGCCTGAGTCTGTGGAGAGCTGTGGTTGCTTGCCTGTGAGTTTCACTCATTAATTTGAACAGAAGACAGCTGTAATTTTCAACCTAGCTTAGATTCAGACCAATGTCATCACAACGAATTGTATGATATTGCTTTAAAATTAATGATTGTTAAAGGTTTTGCGTTGTTTGTTTTTTGTTTCATTTTGTTTCCCATAGCAGGTTTCATTGCTTTTCTATGTACAATAACTTAAGACCAGATCAATAAACCGTGCCACGTACAACCATTCCCATTTCAGCACAGAACATAACCTAGTCTGAACTTTAAGATTATTAATTCTAAAGGAAAATATGTGTTTGCTTCAAATACCACCGCTGGGATGGCAATGGGAGGAGGGTGATTGTGTTCACTGTTTGTAATAGAGTCCATCCCAATTGAAAAGTAATTTTGATTTATATACTCTATCGAATATCAAATTAACTCTCAAACTTCTTTCCCCTTCTGCCTCTACCTGTGTCTGTGCATTCTAAGTCAGGCTGCTGTTTCTTTCCATACCATTTCTTCTCACAAGAAAAAATACTGCCAGGCCAAATTTGGGTTCCCTCCCTGCTATAAAGCCTCTCTCCTTGTGTAAGGAGACTCTGCCTGAGAATCTGAAAACTGTTATAATGTAGGGCTGGACAAGATATATTTTTGCTGGTTATGAGATGAGAAGGTATAAGTCTGATTCAACACCAGATGTGAATTGTCTAAGACTATATAGAATATGTATTCTGTTGTAGAAAGAACTAAAAATTAAGGCATTACCACACAGTGGTCTTTGTGAAGAAATAGTTGCGTTGCATCCCTAGTAAGAAGTGGTGAACTCTAAGCATAAAGCAGAATAAATTTCTCTGAGGGAAGCAAATAGAAGCTGTGATTTCAAAGCTGTGAATGGAGATGTGTGTGCATAAAGAGATACTGTATGTGTAAGATATATGCTTCATATCAATGATAGTTGTGGTCGTATCTTTCATTTGGGACAAGGCAGAAGAATGATGACACTTCATATTCACTTCACTTTTCTTAGGCAGTGGGACTGTGACTCTGAATCTCAAGACCCTCCCCAAACCCAAATGCCCACTGAACTAAGAACAGAAAGAAGTGTGTGCTGACAGGCCCCATTTGCCCTACTTTCTGCGTATGGGGTCACCTTAACGTTCTGTCCCCTTAAATGGTTCAGCCTGTCCTGAGACATGAGTTAGCAAAGCTTAGCATTAGCTCTCTGTGGACACTTCATCCAGGCTGGTTGAGTCAGTTGATCTTGAAATACAGAGTGGTGCAAAAAGCCCTTTCTCCAAGCTGAGGATTTCTTTACTCCTTAAGAAACCTGGCTAAGAGGACTGAGACAGTGTATGCTCTGTATCAGTTAGGCTGAGGATGGGGCCCTTGATCTCATATGAAACCAAACCTGACATTAAACTCTAAATCCAAGCTCAGTTTTGGACTTTAG
Organism: Coturnix japonica; assembly: GCF_054131305.1. Lineage (NCBI taxonomy): Eukaryota > Metazoa > Chordata > Aves > Galliformes > Phasianidae > Coturnix > Coturnix japonica. The sequence goes on from NC_140663.1 coordinate 112,937,336, forward strand.
ATGCTGATGTAACTTTCACTTCTCTATTCTGTGTATATGTAGCATTAAATATACTTATTGCACTCATTAGCATTTTCAAAACAGATGTATTAGGTGCTTTCTTCATGTTGGCTTTTTAAAGCAGAACCAAAACAATATGAAATCATGATTTATCACTTGAAATAGCCAAAAGCTGGGTGAAAGCCCAGTTTGTGGGAAGGTCATTCAATGAATGAGAGCAGAAGAATGATGACAGCACAGGAAATAACTCCATTTCACTAGTACCGACTGTGTAGTTGCCCTTAGCTGTTGACATTGGCACTGGCATTGTGCTCTCTCCTGATGGGGATCATTCAGACACAGTGTGATTTGGAGACCGGTTGAACTGGACTCTGCAGGCACTTCCAGGAAGTCCAGAGATTTTCTAGACAGTGCTCGTGAGTGAGCATGCTGTCCTAATGTTTTGTCTCAGTGCTTCTGCAGAAGTGAGAGATACTGCTTAGTGAAAAGACTACAGAATAGCAACCAATGAGAATGTGGTGACATAGTCAGTAATAATAAGCTTGGTGTCAGAGGAAATAAGGTTGCTTGGATCTAGGGAAGGTCACAGATGCAGTAAACTGACTGTTAGTCCGTCCATACGTATCCATCTGTGATTTGAGTGGCAAATGAAAATGATGCAATTATCCTTTGAGTATGCTGGCTTACTTCAATGCTGTGCCAAGAGGTACTGAATCTCTTCAGATTCCACTTCTCTCTCAGCCCACCACCCTGTGCAGTCAGGTCAAGAGGAAGCACCACCAGCACTGCTTTGGGGGCTGCTGCCAACAGGACAGAAGGACAGCAGAGATGAGAGTGGCAAGATTCAGTGATGGTCTGACAGAGCTCAGTAAAGTCTTCCCCAGGAATTTCCATGGTGTAGTTTATGAGGCCCCAGTTCCCCCTTTCTGGAAGGAAATTATACAAGTCTTGGGCAGATTAGCCTCTTCCCATGGATTTTCCATGTGACAAAGGTGATCTAGGGAATAGCGTTTAGGTGACATACTACACCTACCCTCATGAATTAACATCTTATTTGAGGTCTAATTTAAAGTGTGATGTAAAAAGAAAAAGCCAAGTCAGCAGCAGTCTCTTTCTCCCTCATTGTTTTCTCTATGCTGGATACTTGTTTGAAGGCAAATGCAAGTGGGGCAGCCCAGGAGAATGGGGAGAGCTGCTGCTTGAAGGGCCCAGACAGCAGCATTCCTCCAGACTCAGGATCGAGGGCTGGGGCTGGATCAGCCGAGGGAGAAAAATGTCAACATCTGTCTGTCACTGCAAGGCAAATGGCCAATTATCATTTTTTTTCTGCCTCTCTAAGCTCCACTCGGACAAAGCTGCCGAGCTGTAGGCTTTGTTGCCTGCACCATTTCCCACCACTGCTCCACCTCTGATATGCTAATGACAAAACGAACCGTTTTGTGCAGCTGAAAAGGATCTTTGGGCATATTCACTGGGTCAGCAGTTCCAACTGCTGTGCAGGGGCTCAGCCTGCTGCAGCAGAAGCCTGGTGCCAATGAACATCCCTCCCCCATGTTCTTCCTTTAGGAAAAAAAAAAAAAAAAAAAAAAAAAAATGGAATTAACCATCTGGCTGTCTAGGTGCCCAGAAACCTACTTGAACAAATTGTGACATGATATACTTCCATTGGTAACTCTCTGGACCAGCAAGTGACAAGCTACATTGGGCTCTCCAATGCATATCCTTGCCCCACTTCTGTGGGATGATGGTCTCCTTTCTGCCTCAGAGCTCCAGCCATCTCTCAAGAGCAGAGGTGGTACAGAAATACTTCTGTGTTTATACAGATGCACTGCATTCATGAGAGCAAAAGTAACACTGACAAACAGTCTTTTGTTTAGAAAATAAACCCTGTCATACATGCAACTCTCGGCACAGAAAGCCAACTTGATGACCTAATCCTATCTATTGTGTAGTGTAGTAATGCATTTAAGTAGTAATTCTCAATCTGGTTGAAGAATAATTGCAGAGCGTTTATTGGGTGACTAGTTTCCCATTCACTGATGCTATGGAAATGCCAAGGGAAACACGCTACAGGGCAGGGGAAGGCAAGGTGCTGGTAAATCTGTGACAAATGGATTTTGATGTCTTTGTATTCTATAATTAGTCACCTGAACTAAATGTGAACTTTATGAATGACAAACCACTCCTTTTTCTCATGTTCCACTAGTACTTGCTTTCTTAAAGAAAAAGCAAGTTGGCGGGTAATTTAACTGTGAAATTTGAAGCAGTTTTTCAGGCAAGCTAATATTTATAAACACAGTAATACGCCATTATTACTTAAACCAACTTGGACACACACAAGTGCATCTACTACAGGAACCCTATAAAAAGGCCTATGACATGAGATAGAAGCTGAATAAACAAATCAGTTAAATAGTTCAATGGCTTTGAGTCAACCCTGAGCAGAGATCTGTGTAAAGCTGGATGAATATTCCAGCCAAGAAAAAGGAGTCAGTTGTGTGTATTGTTTATGATCTACAATTCTAATATAAGCCTGTGTGGTAAACAGTGCTGTAATAGCAGCTGACCTCTGCCATAGCTTGCTTGCTTCTAATGTCCTTAGAGTCTGCTAATGGGCAGTGAGAGAGAGGCAGGGCATCCTTCTGAATCCAGAACCAACTCACTGTGAAGACTCATTTATTCCTCCACAGGAGAATTAACATGATAACTTTCCCCTTGCTTTTGAATAAGGTATTCAGATTTGTTAACTTTCATGCTGCTGCTGGAGGCACTGAATGCCTCACCTATGCCATGGTCTTACAGCTCTTTCTCGTGTTGTCACTGAGCATTACCACTGTGTATCCCCTGCAGCAGCATTCACACAGAGCCTTGGAAGTGCCATGGACCATGCATTCTGTGCTTTATGGAGCAGGACTTTTATAAAAAGCATGCACAGCATGAAGGAGGAAGCAGCTGCTGACTTGCTCTGCACACTCCTCTTCAGTTCCCGGCATATGGTGGATGGCTAAAAAAAATAGATCTGAATGGTGTGAAAATCTATTCATCCTGTATCACAGAGAATAAATTATTTATTTTTTGTCATATGCTGTGTGTTGTCCTGGCTGCACCAGCCTATGCTAGTATGAAGGAATGCTTTAGATTTGAAAGCTAAACAGAACAACTCTCTGTGCTGGCTTTTTGCATGACACAGGATATAGATTTTCATTCAAACACTTTTGTCTGAAGCATGATTTCTGATGGTGCCTGTGCCTATGAAAGAAAGCAAAACTTGACTTCTGGAAACAAACAAAGAATTCAACACAACTGTAAACAAGTATTCTGTCCCAGGTGCTAATTGCTGCTTGTGTTGGGAATCTTGCCTTTTTCATGATCTGATATTTTCTAACTTCAGCCTCCCACTTTTGGCATTTGCTGCAGTAGTGGCTGTTAAGCAGAGAAGTCAGTAATCTTCCTTGCACATAGCTGCCTGTCCTTGCCCTAAGATGGGTGCTGGGTTGTAGAGCCATGTGTTGTTCCATGGTATGTGCCTCCACCTATCAGATAGCAGCACAACCATGTGTGAGCAGGCAGATCTGGGTCCATGTTGCTACTTTCCTGTTCCACAGCTTCTCTCCTAGTTCCCAGGACCATAAAGCAACTGCCTGTGGAGTCGGGAGAGCATGGGACAGTCCATCCTGCTTGGCATGTGTGGGCAGGCAGTGCTCAGGAAAGAGGGCTCCATCCTCCTTAGTCCCCTCCCATCCCCTGTAAGATGGTACCAGCTCAAGTCAACTGTAAAGCTTTTCTTTGATAAACCAGATAGATTGACTTAATTTAATCTCTTAAGCTTCTAAGAAATGAACCACTTTTGTAGCTTTACCCCCAAACTTCTTGCAACTACCATCATCCTTTTTAAAGCCAGGGCAGACGCTATACAGTTTTGGAAGAGAAAGGTGGAAAGCAAAACCCGTAAGTTTTGTCATCAAACGTGCTTTCAAGTCTTCAGTCTCCTAAGGATTCAGATATATTGCCCACACACAATGTTCTGCCTCCAAACATGTTAGCAAGGAAAGGAGTTAATGCCATCCAATGAAATTTCCCTCCAATACAATAACAACAGCTGCCCCTTTTAAATATTATAAGCATTTCTCTTATTGCTGAATGCTAGCAGATTTGGACAAAGTCTACAATCCTATGGCTTATGCCTAATCAGAGATTATTACTTAAATGCTTTCAGAGCTATAAGCTTCCTTAGGCTTTGTTTCTCTAAAGTAAATTGGAATGGAGGAGTGTGTGTGCTTGTGCAGGACTTTGCACCTTCACAATGTACCCTAGCTTGCATGACCCCTCATTATTGTTGGACCTCGTATTTCTCCATGGTGTAAACCCAGGCTGGCACCTTGGGTACGGTGAACCAGTCTGCTCGAGAAGAGCCACTTGACAGTGGCTAGAGCCACCTCCAAACCAAGACAGGGCTCACACTTTAAAGGAAGTGAGGGCAGGACTTCATCAACAGCTGTACGCTAGCAGCCGTAGGGAAAGTTACACCTGTAGTTATTCCTGAAGATACTGATGAGGATATTAAACAAAGTCCAAACCTGTGGGAAGAAGAAGCTGTTTGCTGCCTGTTGTGCAGTGCTGAGCACTGTCCAGACAAAAAATAGCCTCATATGTAGCTGAGAAGCCCATTGTTTCTCACATACTGCTATTTTGGGGCTTATGTGACAGCTACAGAGATGTGACTGACCTGTGAAAGACCTGCTTTCTCTATTTCCTCTGCAATTGCAATAGCTGATTACTACCTCTTCACTCCCTCTACCCTCCAGTATTTTTTTTCCACCTCTCCAAAGCTTTAACAGGGAAAAGAATGCGTGCAGATATGTATGTATAAATGCATGTCATAGTTTTGTAGTTATTGGTATTCCACATCATAACATCATATGGAGCACAGAGAAGAACTACACATCCCAGAGGACCTCACAGCCAGAGAGGGAAATACATCATGGAAGTGATGCTGGCTCTCTCTCACTGCCTGGCAGTGGGTGTGGGTGTGCTTCCAAGCCATGGTGCCTTCAATTTCAAAGTAGGCTTCTCAGTCTTCAGAAAACTCTCTATCTCATTTTACTTGATTTATTAGCCTCAATTTCAATTAGATTGTATTATATTGTGTTATCTTGCATTCCGATATCAGAGTTAGTAAAATTTCCTCCTTGGATTGTTGCCACTGCTCTGTTTGTTCCCTTGAGCCCGGCTCCCATCTCCCTACCCCTTTCCCTTTTTCCTTTCCCATTTGTGAGGGGCCAGGGGGCCATGGGCCTACTGCTCCCCTGTCACAGACATAGACTGATCTAGATAACTCCATGACAATGCACATATCTGCAGATGTATATGTATACTCACGTCTTTTTTTTCTTTTTTTCCATCAAGCACATCCCAAATATGGAAAATAGCTGAAATAAATTAGTAGACCTATTGACACAAAGTCACACTTTTTTTTTTTTTTTTTTTTTTCTGAAGTCAGTCAGCACCAGCATAGAGCTGAAAGCAAAACAAATAAATGCAGTCTTTATGTTTTCTCTCCTGCTTAATACAGATTGCAGGTGTATTCAAATTTTTCAACCTACTCTTGCAAATTTGAAGCAGCAGCATAGATTTGATGGTGCTGTGAAATAAAGCATAAAGCTTCAAAATAAAAATGTGTAATAGCTTCAGAAGACTGCTTTTCCTTTCATAGACTATACATAATAACAGGCTACAGTCCAATTTCCATTTTAGTGAATAGTGAGGAGTTTAGAGGAAGTGTTTATTTTAGCAACTGGGCAGATCAACATCATTTTAGTTCAAAACACAGAGACTCCAAGTTATTAATTCAGCATCAGCCCAACACCTGCCAGAGGTGGGATCTGCCCAGGGATACCTGAAGCCCCTGTTGGTCTTGGCTGTGGGCATGGGACAGCTAGTGCTGAGCAAAGCAAGCCTCCTGCTTCATGGCTTTTGGAGGCTGTTTAATTTGGGCTGGTTGAAAACATTCAGAAGATTAGTTTATTCCCTTTTCAATAAGCTGATCATAAGCATAACAACAATTCTAGACTCACAGAAACCTATAAGACTTCATTATTCATTCATTATTGTTCATTACTGTTATCATTTCACAGGCTTTGGACTGGATGTGAAGTTTTTGAGACCTCAGTATATCATGACTTGCAGCACATGAATTGCAGCACATGAATTGCAGCACAGCTTTTCAGCATACACTTGTACTGGAAGAAACATTCCATGTTTATTCAGGAATGGGTCACACTGCATTTAATTCTTGCTCAAATGCACAATTTGAGCAAGGGCAGAGGCTGAGGATGTGAGCCTGCTCTCACAGATCATCTTCTGTTGTAAGCTTGGCTCCCGCTCTAGGCTTCATAGAGGAGGAGTAGGAAATCCCTTCCTTCAAGCAAGGCCAGGTAGACCAGAGTCAACAAAAGGACTTTTCTTTCCATGGCATCCTGTGCCTGAGCACAAATCATTGATGAAGCTGCTGGATTTTGCCTGCATGTGGACTTTGCCAGCCTTGCCATGGAAGAAGCAGATAGGTGGAGGGCTCTGAGTTGACTTTGAGGACCAAGAACCTCTTCACCACTGCATCACGTTGTACATCCTTGTTGAGGCACTGTCTGTCCCAGGCACATTGCCAGTGGAGATTCTGCCTTGTAACTCCAATTTCACATGCTAAGTAACAAGGAGTCTACCTATATCTACTCTACCTTTTGTGCTTGTCTCTCTTTTTTTCTTTTCTTTTTTTTCTTTTTCTTTTTTTTTTTTTCCAGGAGATGCCTATTTGTGGCTTCCCACATTCAAAGAAGAAATTGCATATCTGGGCACAACATGAAATCTCTTTCTTTTGCTATGTTTATCCCTCTAAATGTCAGCTGCTAAAAGAGCAGATGGCCTGGATATGTAAACTTTATTACAGGTAACAGAAGAGGGGCTGTAGCAGATGAGAACATGCAGTGCTCATGTTTTTGTAAATGGACAGCTGGTTTCTTTAAAATAGGAAGAAGAAAGGTCTGGCTTTCACTTGGAATGCTGAGATGGCCCAGAGTTTCAGATATAATTCGCACCATCAGGCACAGCATACAGTAATCCTCCATGATGATGTTTTATGCCTTGGAATCAGTTCTGCCTGTTCTGATTCTTGTCTGTGAGTAATGGGAGATGGCAGTGCCAGAGTAGAAAGGATTACCTGTGCTGTTAACTCTGCTGTATTGGCAATTCCTTCTCATCTTGTCCTGTTTTATCAAGCCTGTTTCTTTTTCTTTTGTTGGAGTAGTTTGTGGAATATAAAGGAATAACATTAACATGTTATTTCTCTGATTGTCTCCTCTGTGTATGCATGCACCAGGAGTGCATGTGCTGTGTTCAAGGACTTCTAAATGTCACACAGCTGAACCACAGCACTTCAGCCATGTGACACTTGCAAGCTGCATTCATGTGTAGCACATGCCTTCCCTTAGTTCAGAACAGATGTCATTTCCCTTGGAAGATCTCCTTCCGGATTCCTGAAAATGAAGTTGGGTAATTTTCTTTTAAGAGCTTCAGGTTAATAAGTATGTCCTCAAACTGCATGAAAGACATGAAAGGCAGCGAGTAGATGTTTCTGAGATATTGATCTTCCTTCCCTCCAAAATAAATTATGTTAAGTAGCTGCTCTTAGGGTGATAGTTTCAGTGTGAAATGCTGCAGTAGTTACGTTCCCTTTTTCTATAATACAGAGGCCTTGCAACTGAATCCCACACAAGACAAGGAATATCATCCTTTCTCAAGCCTGCTCAACATTCTTGATACCCGGCATACTTATAGAAATTACAAAATACTTCCTGCAATGCAATTCAGCAGAAAATTGCAATCAAAAAAGATCATACTTATCTCTCCTTTTCTGGCTGTATGTCACCTGAACTATGCTGCTGGGTGAACTGAGATGACTGTGAAAGGAAACAGTGTTCTTAAGTCTTCAGGAAAACAGGTAGAGAGACACAATTGTCATCTACTTTTAGTATAATGCTTTTTACGCCGAAAAGGAAATGTAGACTTGAGCAAGCATGAAGCAGAAAGAAAGAAATTTATCAACTAAAATGCTTGCATGACTGTTACGATGCCTGGGGAAAAAAAAGAGCCATTTTCTGACATATGAAATCAGTACTGCACCTTTAGCATATATTTCACTTTGCCTTAAAAAGAAACGAATACTGTTTTGAATTAAACGAGATGTTTGTACGATTACATACATGTGTTTCATTTGTATGAAATGAACAACAGAAAGAACTGGAGGAGAGAATGGTGGGGTTAAGTATAGTTCTGGCTGCCAATATTTATGCTTCTGGTTAATTTAGAAAAATTGGTTTTATAGTTGCTCATATAGAATTCCTTTATCTCCTGTTTAGAGAATCCTTTTGTAATGCAAGATCATAACGGGCTCTTCTTTGTCTCTCAAAACTCGGTAAAATTACAATCTACAATAAAGCTCAGACTCTTTTAGTTAAGACTTACTGCTGTGTTGAATCATGGATTTGCTTGCTGGACAGACCAGATGTGTATGTGTGAACACTGCAGGAAATACAGAAACCAGCACTATGGTGAGCTTCACTGCATGTCACTGCCTGGTGTGCAGCTACAAGTGGCTGTTTCAATACTCAGCATCTACAGGAGGTAGGGACCTGTCAAAGTTACACAGTGACAAAATGTGCATTGCTGTTTTCCTGGCATGTGAAACTCAAAACCATCAAGCAACATTGCAAATTCATCTTTTCTTTTGTACGGCTTTCATTTGGCTAAGCTCTCCGAAAATGTCACAGAGTAAAGGAACTGATACCCTAAATCATTTATACCAGCATGTGAATTTTTCTTTATCTCTACTCCACTTTGCTTTACTGATTTTGTTGAGCAGGGTTACTGCAGCCCAAAGACCAGATGAGAAGTCCAGCTGCATTCCTGGATAGGGACAGCCACAGCATATAATGGAGGATGCTGAAGATGTCATTCAAGATTAAAATAACCTTAATGAATTCAGTACACAAACACTGCTAGAAGGATCATCTTCTCAGCTAATAACTGCTGTTGCCAAGTTTTAAAAAGTATTCCTCCTCCACATAAAACATCTACCAAGGTGATGACCATGTTAGTTACTTGGATTGATTTAATAAGAGGCAGTGTAGGTGAGTCAGACTGTTCCCATTATGGCTCAAACTTAAAATAGCTTGCTGTAAATAATCTTTTATGCTTAACAAAAGCTTGTACAATTCCTGATAATTAATTCATCACCCACACTGACATTCAAAGGCTGAGATCTTTTCTAGTGTTGTCTAGCTCACTGCGAAGATGTGTCCAAAGAAATGACTGAAGACTGACATTTTTGAGATAACTGTTTATGTTCTCAGGGCCAAATCCATTACTTTCATAAACTTGTTGATTTCCTTCAAAGCCAGCTGAGAATTCCTCGGCACTAAAAGTTAATTAAAAATGTTACAGCAGGCCTCTGGGTTGCTTTTCAGGAGAGGAAGTCAGCTGAGCCACAAAGGTGGGTTCTGACTTGCAGGCCAGGCTGTAGCTGATAAACCAGGTGGGAAAATTGTGGGCTAAACCTGAGAATAGTTACCAATGTGCCTGCCCTGCTGTATGCCTGAACCTGTATTTGCAAGGGCAGGTACCCAGGGGGAGAAGGAAGCTGTCTCCTCCTGTAGTCTTCACCCTTCTCACCCACAGTGTGCAAATTCTGTGCATCATGGGATGTCTCTGATCTTGTGTTCTTCCCTCTCCATTGCTGTGTCTGTAGTCTGCCCCCACCTGTCACCAAAAGCAGGTAAGCCGGCATAAAAAAAGACTATGACAAAACAAAACAAAAACTTCAAAACCACGAACATTTCCTCTCATTTCTGCTGATGTTCTTTGTAACTTCAGTGTGAGAAAAATCTGTCCAATTAGAAACGTTGATGCTGATAAGCTACGAGCTGCAGCCTGATAGCAAGGCAACTTTAGCTGCTCTGTGGTTGTCTTTTTTTCACTGGGGAAAAGCAGATGTGAGCAGTTATAGTCACTGTCTGCCATACCTCAAGAGAGAGAATGAGATTCTTTGCAGCTACTGTGCCTTTCTGGGGGAGTGTGAAGAGTATTTACTCTATGGGGAGGGTAAATGCTGGGGAGGTGACAGACATGAGAAAGTAACATGTTGAGTACTTTCTTTGTAGAAAAAAAAAGCGAGGCATGCTACAATGGGAGGAACACATAGAAGAGCTCTGGTAGGAGAGGATCAGCCACACAGATGGACCATAAGTGGGTCATGTGCTACAGAGGAGTGAAAAGGAAGCTTGGCCTGCAGTGGCAGTGAATAAGCAGATACAGTAAGTTTATATCTGGCATTCACCTTCAGAGGAGCAAATAATTACTGACGGTGGTAACAATAGCCAAGGGTCTTAGCAACACCATTCAAATTGATGGAAGTGACAGCCATATCTGTGATGTATTTGGTGGATACTATCTATTTGTAATTGGTGGATACTTTTGATTATGGGATGTACATGCGTTGTCACAGGATTTGTATGTAGCAGAAGGACTCCAAGTGCAGTTAGTACACGTCTTTTTGCTGTTCAGGCAGATGTTGTCCCTTGGTTGCTGACAGGGATCCAGGGAATGCCCTCCTGAGGGCTCAGAGCCAGGAAGCCTGGCCAGGACTCTGGAGAACTAAAAAGGAATCAAGCAAAACCAATACAGCAACACCCTACTGCATGTGCGGGAGGCATGAAGCCACAGCTTCGTGAAGTAAAGAATCTCATGCATCTTGGTGGGATTATTACCTGTTCAGTTTACAGCCAACAACTGCAGTAGGATCATCATGAAGCGTTTTACTTTTGAACACTTAGAAGATGCATCTGTCTTTTCCCATGGTATTGAACCGCCTCTTCTGTCTGCAGGTGCTTGCAAGCCCAGCTGCACAGACTCTTATCTTCACACCAAGCAATTTAGAAGTAATTGTGTCTCATCAAGGAGAAAATCAGTAGCACTCTGAAAACTGAGAATGTGGGCAGTATTAAGTATGTCGCAGTCAATATCAGGATAAACAACATACAGGCTATTGAGAAAGTTTTTCCACAAGGGTTTTTCTCTTACTTTTCTTCTTTTTCTCTTTAATCAGCATTTTCAGTGAACAAAGCACAGAAATTATTTGCCATCTTCTCTAAACCAGGACCTTTGCAGCAGAAGATGTGCAACATCATCTAGTAAGAGTCGGGAGATGGCTGGGTGGCACATGCCATGATCACAGTTGGCCCTTAAAAACCAGATGCCAGGTCTTTCCTTATCTTAGCAGCAGCATCCTAGGAGCTGGTGCTAAGCCTTGCTGCTGAAATAATTTTATGTTATTTATATATTTATTTATTTATTGTATGTCTCACAATAGCAGCTCTTCCCTTTCCTCTCTAGTGGCCTTTCTGCCCTGCTCTGTAATAGTTCTTCGTTAACCCCAGGGATCACACACAATTCCTGGATGTAGTTGCATGTGCTTACCACTGCAATCCACTCTCCTGGCTTTGCTCTCTGCCATACTCCAAGAATTCTAAAATTATTTCTGACCACTTCACGCTTGGCTGTCTGCAAATCTAATCTCTGTGTTTATCTGAATTGATTATTCTTTTCAAGAGCTGAGCCAGAGTGTAAATAGAGAATTTCACCCTTAATATACCTTATCACTGCACCCTTCCACAAGTGAAGTTCATAACATCCCAGATCACTTACAGTAAGCATGTAGGGATGAGCACACTGCACTGATAGGCGATGTTCCTAATTATGATAGTATGATTAATATGATTTCTAGTTCCATGGTAGAGCTCCTGGGATGTCTCAGGCAGTGTACAGATGGAGACAAGATGAAGTTGCTCTTCCTGGTGGAATACTACACTATACCACCTGGACCAGCTCTCCACTTCATTCAGTTAATGACAATTGAAAGCATCTATCAGGGAAGATATACTAAGAATTTATCTTTTACACTCTTAGGTGGCTTCACAAGACACTGAAACAGACTGCCAGGGAGGTGATGGAATCACTGTCCCTGGTGGTTTTCAAGTAATGTGTAGATGTGATGTTGAGGAACATGGTTAGTAGGCATGGCCAGGATGGGTTGACAGTTGGACTAGATGATCTTAGTGGTATTTCCAACCTTAATGATTCTATGATTCTATGATTAGGATCCCAAGCTTCTGGTTGTAATTGTCAAGGGACAGCAAGGAGGCTAACTTGGCAAAGACTTTTTCTTTACATGACTGTCTTTAAGGCAAAGACATCTTTAACCCTCAGCCTGTCTTGGTGCATCTCTGCAGTACAGCGGCGTGTGTGCAGTGTTTCATGCCAGTCACACACACATACAGCACTGCTGCTCTTGCAGTATTGACAGTGACTCTTCTGCTGGACATGCCTTCTGGGTCTCTTCCCCAAAATGCGCAGCTTCTAAAAAATTTTTTTTTTAGAAGTGATTTGCTGAAAGCCCTGATAGCTCAGCAGCTCTTGTCTTTCACTGTGTTTCAGGGAAAAGGGAAATCCTCGCATCAGTCTTTTTAGCTTATTTTGTCCATCAGACATTGTTTCTCCACTGATTCATTTGTAAATCTTGTTTCTGCAATGAGTTTTAATGTATGTTTATAACTAAGGTTGTTTTCCATGGGTATTTGAATTAAGATTTAGGAACTCAGTCTCTCTTACTTTCCACATTAGAGATACTGTGATTTTACCTCCAGTTGCAGACATATTGATTTACACTTGGAAGAGAAAAGGAAAATCAATGACTGCTGGGCAAGCTGCACACAGACAGTGTCTGCAAGAAGAAGGCTGGAGGAAAGCTGCAGCCATTTTGAGGCTCTCAGATCTTCCCCTACGCTCAGTCCTGAAGAAAATAAACATACTCATTTTAATCAAGCAGTTTAGTGATCCTTGGCGGTGAGCCACACAGCCTGCATTGCGTTTCTGAGAGCAGGGTGGCAGAGATCGATGACCAACCTCTTCAGCAAAAGCAGCCTCTGCTGGGATTCACTGTGTTTTCATACTGCTCTGGTGAGACACATGGCATGTTATATATTGATTTTTCTTTTGTTTGTCAAAGGCATAGTTTGTGTATAAGGACTAATCCTCTGATCCCTACAGGGAAAAGAACAAAGATCGTTTGTTTCCAATGAGCTTTAAATGAAAACCCAGTGCGCCTAATTAGGTGACTTCTTTAGCTCCCTAACCAGGCAGCCTGTGCAGCAACAGTATGTGTGGGGCTCAGCATGGAATGGGATGGGGTTTGCAGAGCTGGTTGGACACTAGCAGGTCCCCACACTGGGACAGTTCATAAGCAGTTTGTTAACCTTCCTACCAGCATAGGGATGCTTTTTGCCTTGCCTGCCTGCTGTCTCTCTGCCTGCCTGTGACTCCTTTGCAGAAACAGGATCATACAATACTAGAACCATAGAACCATTTGTGCTGAGAGGGGGCCATAAAGGCCATCAGCATCTAGTCCAGCTCCCCCACAGTGAATAGGGACACCTACAGATAGATCAGGTGCTCAGATCTCCATTCAGCCTGGACTTGAGTGTCTCCAAGGATGGGACTTCCATCAGATCTTTAGGAAACCTGCGCCAGTGTCTCACTAGCCTTATTGTAAAAAAAACTTTTTTCTTATATTGAAGCTAAATATCTCCTCTTTTTGTCCTATCACTACAGACCCTTTTAAAGACCCTTTTAAACCCTTTTAAAACCCTGCCTCCTTCCTTCTTATAGTCCATCTTTACACACTGGAAGGCCACTATCAGGTCTCCTCTCCTTCTCTTCTCCAGGCTGAACAGCCCCAGCTCTCTCAGCCAGTCCTCATGGGGGAGGTGTTCCATCTCTTGTATTGTTTGTGTGGCCCTCTTTTGGACATGTCAGGGTGCAGCTGCCTCCTGCCTGCAGGACCATTTCCCATCTTCTGGGCACATCACAGTCTTTCTTCCTAATCTCGTGATTTCTTGTGTTGGTGCATAAGTCATCCCTTTCTGTGAACATGCTTACCAAAGCAGATAGATGTACCGAATCTGGGAATTGCAAAGGCTCTGCTCACTCTTCATGTAGTATAACAAAAGAAATGCACGGATTTTCATGTTCCCATTCTGTGGGACTCCAGATCTTTTTCTCATGTTGAGAGCAAAGTCTTATTTCAGTGTCTTCTCTCCTTTCACTTCTGACTTCTTTGTGTCTTGCTGATGTTTGCAAGAGATCAGATGGGTGATTTTTTTTCAGTTTCCACCATCCTCCCTCCCCCTCCCCCCCACCCGAGCTGTCTTTATTCCAAAATGTTTAATTTGTAATCTCTTGTCAGGTGAATTGCTAATCAGCCACATAAAGCGAGCCTTTTGCCCATGATGCGTTGCCTAGCTACAATCTGCCTAGAGTCCAAGGCTGAAAATCTACTTTCCCTGGGGGCCCAAGCCCTTGCTTTGTCCAAAGGTGTATTGCATAAATGGATGATCATCAAAGTTTAATGACCTCATTAGTACTCTTGTGGAGTGCAAAAATGAGCAGTTTCACTTTCTGTGTGGTTTAGATCAAAACAAAAACAAAACAAAACAATAACGACAAAAAACAGAAAGAAAAAGACATAGGAGTCTCATTTTCAGGACAATTTGCATTGGCTGGACAGAGGCAACCATCTCTTAGCAGACAGCAGCAGACACTGCTAATTATAGGCAGTCTTCTGTGTGGACATACCATCAGCCCTACGAATGTGTACACACATCCCTATACACATGAGAGGTAAGTGGGAAAGCACAACCCAGTTAAGAATGTATTTTTCTCTAGTTTCAGATAGCGACAGCACCATGACCTCAGGTCTTCTGAAAATTAATTCATGTTTGACCTTTGTATTACAATCATGGAGGAAGAGTTTACTTCTGAGAATAACTACCAGAATGAAAAAAACTCTTCTTGTGCTAGACTATGAAACATAAACATCAACATATTGCAACTACTATTGATGCTAATTGTATCTATCCCTTCATATGCTGGAACACAGTGGACAAAATCTTTGAAGAATATATATGGGATAATTAAAATTTGAGTCTGTGTCAGAAATATTTAAAAAGTGTCTTGTGGGCTCAAGGAAAACCCCTACAGGCCCTATGGTTCACTGGTGAGATTCATCTCACTCAAATTGAGTGATCTAAAACTCAGATTGGCCATTGCAGTAAATGAAAAAAAAAATCCTTTTACAGATTTATCAAAGGTAAGAGAAGAACCGAGGAGAATTTCCATTCCTTAGTTGTTGCAGTGGGGAATGTGGCCACATAACAGAAGGCTGAGGTCCTCAACACCTTCTTTACATCAGCCTTCAATAAGTTGATCTGTTATCCTCAAAGCACTTTATGCCCTGATCAGAAATTCTGGGATGCTACACAGAATACAACCCCAGTGATTCAGATGGAGACAGTTAAAGAGCTCCTCCTCCATCTGGACTGTCACAAGTCAATTGGACTGGACGGGCTCCACCCCAGTGTGCTGAGGGAGCTGGCGAGGGTGATTGCTGAGCCGCTCTCTGCCATCTATCAGCGCTCCTGGTTGTTTGGAGAGGTCCCAGAAGACTATAGGCTTGCTGATGATTCCCATCTACAAGAACGGCCATAAGGAGGATCAGGGGAACTACAGAACTGTCAGCCTGACCTCAGTACCAGGGAAAGTTATGGAACAAATCATCTTGGGTGAGATCACATGGCATGTGAGTGGCATCCAGGGGATCAGGCCCAGCCAGCACGGTTTCATGGAAGGCAGGTCGTGCTTGACCAACCTCATCTCCTTCTATGACTGGGTGACCAGACTGGCAGACATGTGAGAGGCAGCTGATCTAGTCTACATAGACTTCAGCAAAGCCTTTGACAAAGTCTCTCATAGTGTTCTCCTGGGGAAACTGGCTGTCCATGGTCTGAACAGGTACGCTCTCCTTCGGGTAAGGAACTGGCTAGAGGTCCATGGAGTTAAGTCCAGCTGGTGACCTGTTACAAATGGTGTCCCCAGGGGTTGGTACTAGGGCCCATTTTGTTGAACACCTTCACTGATGACCTAGATGAGGGGATTGAGTGTACCCTCAGTAAGTTTGCAGTTGACACCAAGTTGGAAGGTAGTATCAATCTGTCTGAGGGTAGGGAGGCCCTCCAGAGGGATCTGGATAGGCTGAATCGCTGGGCTGAGGTTAATGGGATGAGATTCAACATGGCCACCTTATGGGTCCTGCACTTTGGCCACAATAAACCCATGCAGTGCTATAGGCTTGGGGCTGAGTGGCTGGATGACTGTAAAGAGCCGACAGTGTGCCCAGGTGGCCAAGAGGGCCAATGGCATCCTGGCCTGCATTAGAAATAGTGTGGCCAGCAGGAGCAGAGAGGTGATCATCCCCCTGTGCTCATCATTGGTGAGGCCACACCTCGAATACTGTGTTCAGTTTTGGGCTTCTCCCTACAAGAAAGACACTGAGGCCCTGGAACATGTTCAGAGAAGGGCAACAAAACTGGTGAAGGGTCTGGAGCACAAGTCTTATGAGGAGGAGCTTAGGGAGCTGGAATTTTTTAGTCTGGAGAGGAGGCTCAGGGAAGACCTCATTGCACTCTACAACTTCCTGAAGGGAGGTTGTGACAAGGTGTTTGGCCTCTTCTCTCAGGCAACAAACAGGATTCGAGGAAATGGCTGCAAGTTGTACCAGAGGAGGTTTAGATTAGACATAAGGAAAAACTTGTTCTCTCAGAGAGCGATCAGGCACTGGAATGGCCTGCCCAGAGAGGTGGTGGAGTCGCCATCCCTTGGCAGTGTTCAAGAGGTGTCTGGATGAGGAGCTATGAGAGTTGGTTTAGTAGCTTGTGGTAGCAGTGGTAATGGGAGGACAGTTGGACTAGATGATCTTGTAGGTCCTTCCCAACATTGTGATTCTAGGATTCTATGATTCTGTAAAACACAGATGCCCCAAGTGCCCAAGGCTTTGTCTCCAGTCAGTGAAGATAAGCGTGCAATAATGAAATGTGCATCATCTCTGTCTATCCAGGTCCTCATTTCAGGAAGCCTGGATAGCTAAGCTGACATTAGCCACTTTAAGAAGATAAAGTTAAGTGGGGTGAATACTGTTCTTAGGGATTACAAAATTGCTTATGAAATGAATGCTTCTCATACTTTTTACAGAGAATTGTAGCCATGATGTGAAAGTCATAATCAGCAAGAAGACTGATGAGAGCAGATGAAATGTGCTTGCTCAGACACTGCATACCAGTGTAAGTGTAGAAACAGTCCCAGGGGAGAGAAAAATATCCCATTTTACTTTCACTGCTGGTTCTTCAGAAATGAATCTCTGAGAAAATGGGAGGGGAAAACAGAGTCATCATAGCCTGCGTCTTTGTTAAAGGAAAGCTGGGAGACAGAGGAGGCTGTGGGAAGCTCAGTATGCTGAGAGGGGCAGCTGGACCTCAAGAGATCAAGTCAAACCCCTCTATTAAAGCAGGTATCCTACAATCTGACATACTGATCGCTTAAGAGAAACCCACTATAAAACTGAATTTGTAGCTCCATTTTACTGGTATATATTTTTCATACTTTCTAGTTTTTGCTGCACGTTTTTAAGATGTCCTTTGTTTTATTAGAGTAAACTTATTAATCTGAAATTTCACTGATGTTGGAAATGATCTCTTTACTATTCCAGAATTGACTTACTAAGAAAGGAAATAGCGTCTGCTGATGAAGTAGATAGAGATTTTTGAGCCTTAAGGAGTAGAAAGTGTAGGTCAGTGTGGGGATTGGTACTGAGGTTCAGCACACAAAGGAAACAAAATAAGATTAATCAATACCCCTCTGGCGTGGCATGGGTCCTGGACAAATACACCTCTCAGCTGCTTTTGTTATCTCCTCCTATGAATGTTTTTGAGGCTTCATATATTTTTCCTTCCTGTACAAAGACAGCAGAAGACTTTCAGAGGCTGTCAGGACACGTGGGAGAGACTGTGTCACTGTCTTTAGAGCACGGAGAGAGGATATCGAGTGGTGAGGCTCAAGGCACTGAAGTTGCTCTTGATGAGCAATGGCTTGATACACCATTGTCCTGTTCCGAGGAAAAACTGATGCAGGACACAAGTGAAAATTCAGGAGTGTGAGGCTGCTGTAGTGCTATACTGAAAAGTTAATGGTCTGGCCTAGTCCTGTTAGACCCTGTTAGACCAGACTACTTTTTTTAACTTTGTTGTAGTTGCTTTGGACTGCTCCTCTGTAGGGCTTTGCCAGGTGACTCCAAAGTGAATTGGACTGTAGTTACTTTGCACAGTAGCCCAGTGCCACGTGAAAATCTTTGGGATACATAAAAGAAGATTGGCGTTGTGTCAACTGCTGTCCTGAGGGAAGGAAGAGCAGTCCATATCACACAGAGTTTTCTCTAATTGTCTCTGAATCAGCTGTTTAGAGGAGAGAGTCAACAAATACATCCTTCTCTAAAAGAAACCTTATGGTCTCTATGATCTGGCACTCGGTTATGCTTCTTAGTATACAAAGGAAAAATACTGCCTTCTGCAGAAAAAAAGAAAAAAAACAGTTGTTTTCTGTAGGCTGTGTTGTGCAGGAACTGTGACTAAATGATCACAAGGGTCTCCTGCAGTCTGGTTACAAACTGGTAACCAGAGGAAGTGTTTCTGAAGATACCAGGATGGGGTCTTAGAAAGGATACCGAAATAGTGGAAGAAATCCAGCCAGTTAGCTGCATCACTAAATCCTTTGAGGTTCACGATTCAGCTATTACTTGCAGTATCACTTATTAAGCGTGTATACATGTACAAAATAAATGGCTTGACAGGAAGGAGAGTGAGTATACGCATGGATACTCACTCTTCTTTCCCCATAAAACAGACAAAGGAGATTCCCTAAATGATCCTGCGTGCCATTTCTTTTATAAATATATTCATATTTTTACCAGCAATGAAAGTGAATCTAAAGAACAGCTTCCTTTGTAAGAAACCTTAAACAGTGAAGCAGCTTGATTAATTACTTAAGGATTTCCCTTGGGCTGTTACTAAGGTAACAGGAGTAGAAGTGTTTAAAGATGGCTGAATGCGCTGTGTGCACTGAAGGATGCACAGTGGATTTTCAGAAGCAGCCTGCATTGTGAATTGTATGCAGCATTAACGTAGAAAATGGAAGGGGTGTGCATATGTGCATCCACCCATGAAACTGCAGATCTCACACAGCCCTATGGATCCCTGAGTGCTGGACTCAGAAAGAAAGTCTACTTTGGCTTTCAGAAGGGCATAATAGGACAGGACTGCTGACACCCATTCAAAGAATGCAGGGCACACATCTATTCCTAGCTCAACAGCCTCTCCATTTTCCTGGAGGATTTAGAAGATTCTACATCTCACTTACCACATTTGGAGGGAAATCAATGGTTCAAGCTAGCATCCTGCTCTCAGGGTGACTCAGGAGGAGCTGCCTGCCACTGTGCTACCCCACATGGCTTGCTTTGACCTGTGGTATAACACAGTGCAATGGCACAGTGCTGAGCAATGGTGATTCATAAGTTCTTGTGGTTTCATGCTCCGTAGCAGTAATACCTTTTCTAGTCAAAGCTGGTGAGAGACAAAGAAAGAGGTGATTATGCTAAAGAATACGCTCCTTATAAAGATGCTATTGCTTTCTGAGTAATTTGGAAGTATTTGATTGCCTGGGAGAACAACTGTCTTCAGTGGTGCTCATGCCAGAATTTTATCAGTGAGAATTTTTGACCTCTTATTCAGCTAGAGAAACAATTTCTTCACTAGCTGGTCAATTTGCATTCTTAGGATTAGAAAAGGAGAGTACAAGATAAAACTAAGCAAACCCACAGCTCACAAGACAGATTTGGGACAGAAGTTTGTTCTCAGAGTGGTGGCTAATGTAGTGATGATGTAATATCCTCTGCTGCACAGAAAAGTTGTGTTTTCTCCCCAGGGCTTTTCCACGAAGCTCTCAGACTCCTCCTGGGCTCACACTTCTGACAAATGCCTCTGCCCAGCCCATCCAACTCTACTCCAAGTCAGAGCCTTGAAAGGACTCAAGCTGACTTGGCAATTTTTTATTTGTAGACACTTGTTTGCCTTTTATCATGTTCCCAGCAGTGACCAAAAGGAGAAACTATCAAGTTTCCTAAAGGAATCCCTCAAAACTTGTCACTTCTATGACTTTGTACTATATGGTGCTGAATCTCCATATCTCTTAGGGGATCTCACAGAATGTTTATAGCTCAAACTCTGCAATAAATGATTTTTTGTTGCTTGTGGACAGTGCCTAAAAATTAAATAGAAAAACATTCAGACTAACTGAAATAACTTCTGTGGACAACTTTCAGGCTGGGCAAAGCAGTGTCTAAAATGAAAAGCTTCAATTTGATTTGGACAGTTTGATATTTTTCAGTGCTCTTTGAAAATGAAGTCACACCGTTGTTTAGTATTACTGCATTGGTGTTCCCCTTTGTCCCCCAGTTGTTTCAGTTAAGCTGTTGCTGAGTTCTGTGTGCCTTCTAGCAACACGTGGCTACTGTTGTTCTCCTAAGCTATTGGAAATCTCAAAACTCTATTTTGCATTTTGCTGAAATACAGCCACATCGCCCAGATAGCTCCTAATGGTGTGGCAAATAACATGTTCTTTGTCTCCTTGCCTATATACTTTCATAAATTTGCATCTTCAGGACTATTTAGAAAATGTTATTGCTATTGTTTTGAAGCACCTGTCTGCCCCTGTGTGGTAGAAGAGCAAGATGGAGAAGTGTAACTGACTTCCATTTTCTCACAGCAAGCATTTCTCTTTTATACTTTATAAAATGTGACAGGACAAGTCTCTGCAGGAAGAATAGAGTAGTTGCAGGATTTCATTCTCTCTTCCATCTCCACTTCCCTTGGGTGCAGTTTTTTTCCCATTGAGCAATCCTTGCTCTAGTGATCTTGCTTCCCTCTCTTGAGAGTCAACAAAGGCATTTCATCAAGTGAATCACAAGGACCAGGCAGCAGATGATTTTGAATTTCTTGGGAAAAGGAAGAAGTTGGAGTATTGTCTGAGGCAGCCTGCTGTATTGCAGCTGCATATTTCAGCCTCCAATCCAGCAGTGCCTCCAACACTGGTGCCAGCCCTGCCTCTTTGGTGGGCATGGTGGTGATGGGCTGATGGCTGAACTAGATGATCTTCGTAGTCTCTTCCAACCTTAATGATTCTATGGTTGTATGATCTTGCTACACCTCCATTGGGGTGTGTGACTCCTGCCAGAGGCAGCAGAACCCTGGGGGGTGAACTGGCCCCTGTGCTGGAGCCCTTGGCTCCGTGGAGGCTCTGTGCATTCCCAAGTGAAACAATCTCAACCTCATTGCCTCCAGCTTAGCAAGAAGCTGTACTGACATCTGTGGGCAACTGAATTCCCACATGAGGATTGCCACGAGAACATGTTGAAAACCAGCCTGTAATTTCTAAGACTTTCCCATATTTCAGTTCTTGGAAGGCAGCTCCACTGAGCTTCTGTTCCAGCTCAGCTAAATTCGTACAGAAAGGAGGATATAGAAATGCATATAGTGTCAAGCCGAGAGGCTATTATGTCTGTGCAAAACCTTGAGGTTAGGATGTCTGGGTTGGGAGATGCTGTGGGACAAAGTGAAACAGTACCAACACTCTGCTCTAAATCTTCCAGCTATGGCATCAACATAAAGGATGAGTTCTAGCAAATTTTTCAGGGGTGTTTGACATCATTATTGTTCCCAGTTGCACAGTACACACCTGCAGAGCCAGCAGAAATCACTCAGCAGGTGCAGAAAATTGTATTCAGGTGGATTAGTTCAAAAGGGTGATAAAGCAGATTAGACCATGAAATGGAGCATCTGAGCTGCACCTGAAACAAGGGTTTGTGCACAGTGCTGTTAACTCTTCTGTGATGTCATCCCAGCTCAATAATAAGAAGCATGACATACTGACCTTGTTAAGTACCTCAACTGTTTGTTCCATCATGAATATCAGTCAGAACCTTAAGATAAGAGAGGAGTACTCCCTTCTCAAAGCCAAAAGAGTCCTCAAAGGAGCTTTGAGTAAAATATAACAAGAAACTCCCTTCTTCAGCATAGTAGTAAAATTGTGAGTACAACTTTCAATGACAGATACCAAGGGAACACCAAGTTCACATGAAATTTTATTAACATCAGAATGAAAAGCAGTGATTTCAAACTGAAGAAACAGATGTGGTAGCTGTTAGGCTCTATATTTAAAGCTCAGAGCTGAAGTTTTTAGAACAACCTGAGCATTTCTGTGTTTGCAGGGGAGAGAAGAGGACAGATGATGATGTTTTTGTGTTGGTGTACCAGAAATAGAAAATAAAAGCAAAATGGCATGCTCCTCGGAATTTATGACATTGTTTTCTTTCATTTGCTGAAGACTTATTTTTGTGTTCTGTGAACTAATTTCCTTGGAAATTGAAAAATAACAACTTCCTGTAATATTTTCACCCCTGTAAAATCTTGGCACGCTGTAATGATCTCTCAGAAAGCATAAAGCATTCAGGCAGACTTTCCCACCCTCCCTACCCCCACAGAAAACTGTTTGGAGAGGAATCCTGATGAAAGAAAATCTAAGATGTAGTATGAAACAAGAAGAGAACAGATTTTCCTTGGATAGATATCTCTTTTTGTGAATCGTGACTGCAGATCTGCCAAAGATCATAGGTCACTAAGCAACATGAAGAAACAGAACACATTATTAACTGTTCTACAGCTACTAAGCTGCTGAGGTATATCTAGGCACATGCGCATACACTCTGACATTCTGATAACTCATGGATGGAAAACAAATTAACAGAGCAGTGGAAAACCATCAGCAAGTTAAGCAAGAATACTCTTGTGATGCTTCTCCTTAGGGTTTCTGTGCTATAAATTCTCTTTCTTTTTTTGAGAGGGAATATGGGGGGGAGGGGAGGAGGGAGGTCACTAAGCTAACTAACATGTATGAATTACCTTGGCAGAAAAACACAGTGAAGACACTTATCACAGCAAGACCACATCAGCGGTATACTCTTGCCTGAGGTCTACCTTGGTGAGTTTGCCTCATCCTGAAACCAGAATTAATTGATTTCACTACATTTCTGTCATTTCTTCCTAGGGATAGCTGTCTTACTTACATTTTTAATGGTGAAAATAAATAGTTATATTATAATTTTAAACAATCTTTAAAAGTGAAAATGGTGCTTACAACTTTGGAATTATATTTGGAAGATCAGTTTTGCAAAATGAGTAATAAATACTGACCAGTTTTGACTAGTCATTGCAGAACTTATCCATTGCCATTCATTTATTTCTTGACCTTACCTCATCCTCTTCTCCACATCCACTTTTTATATCTTATTTTGGTTACACTGTGCTGAGTCACATTGGAAAAGAATGAAAATAAACTTTGCAGAAAGCAATTTCTATTGTGTTTGTCTTTGGAAATATTCTAATTACTTGATTAGTTGATTAGCTGCTAATGTAGTTGATTTATTGACAGTTTCAACTTTTCAACTGAGGCAGCACACTAAATTTGAAGTGCTGGTGATAGATGCTTGATGCTGGTATTGTAAGCAGCCTAGACTCAGACGTAAGTGCATGCTACCTCTCTAAAGACAGAATGGATGAAGGCGCAGATCCCAGTCAGGATGATCGACATGCCAAAGTAGCATCATTGGGACACAAGAAAGCCAGAAGAGAGATGGATTATGAAGAAACAAACAACAGCAGAACACAAGAGAAGGGAAGAGATGAGAGCATCAACCTCTGTTAGGCAACAAAGTTACCTCTTTCAGAAAGATGTGGTCATGATATTAGGTTTTAGCTTAGTTGAATATAGCTGACATTCTGATAACTTGGGGAATAATGTTATCTATGGGAGGGGAAGAGAAAGAAAAGGAGGGGTCTAAAAATAGCATGAAATCCACTGGAGAAATAGAAGGTGTATTTTTTACATAAGGGGTGGCGTAGGCAAGAATGAAGTTAAATCATGTTAGACTTGGGACTTAGGCTTGGGAAAGACCATGAACTGGGGTTAGTGTATGTTAAATAACAAATGTTGCAAAAGTAATGGTCACGAATGCTAATATAGATCTTTGAAAGGATCCTCCTTAGTCTCCAATGGGCAGTTATGGCATAACTTAACCCAATGAGAACAAACAGCAGTTTACATGCTATGTTATCCTGCTTAAGAAATTGGAAAAGTTAGGAGCTATTTCAGGTATAACTTGGACTTCTTCAAGATGACCCAAAGACTGTCTCCCCAGTCTGTAATGAGGGTAAGGAAGGTGGAGGAGATCACTAACAGAAACATGTCTATGCATACATCACCTAATATGGGAGCATGATGTGTGCTATCAGGTGTTAATGGCCTCCCATCTCTCACTGAGACCTTACATTTCTAATTTGTGCCTGTTTGTCTCATTCAGTTAATAAACAATATTCCTTACAAGTCTTAGAATTAAATATCAGTGGTACATTTGGGCTGGAGATGGATACAGCAGCTTGCACTAAACAAACTATATCTGCTGTACCAAAAGAGCTGACTAATGAAACTCTGCATTACTTAGATACTCTTCTAGATTAGTCAGTTTCTCTAGCACATACTGTCTGTGTTTTAATCACTTTGTTGAGGCACATGCTGACACTCCCTCTTGCTGGCTTACTACCAGATGGACTTTAACAAACTATTGTTGTATTTGGAAATGTTTTCCTAGCTGTTCATAAATGCTTCTTCCAGAATTGAACTGTCCAATAGTGGATGGATGAGATCATGGATTTAAGTTTTAAGAAAATTAATGGCTCATCTGCAGTAGAGAAGCTTGATACGTTTGTCAAGCAAGTTGACTGTGCAAGCATAAAGTATGTAACCCACTGAGACTGAGCAATGATCCTTCTGCTCATTTTTTTTTTTCAGTGTGATATTTCTGTTTCCATCTCTAGCATGGAAATAGAAAACAAAGGATATTCAGCAAGTCCTTGAATATGCAAACCTGTATTTTCTTTGTGTTCATAAAGCAGTACATTGTCACATCACTAGAACATGTTTTCATTTCTCATTATATACCATGAATTACAGTAAGGAATATGATGCGTATTTTTATACATAATGAAAGTCTATCCACATCCAGATTAATATTTATTTATGTTCAGTTGTCTCTGGTTCTGATTTTTCCACTATGTGGAAGTCCTTTCACTGCCATGTTTTATTATTGTAACCAGTCTCTCTTCTAACAAACCATAAATTTCAGCCTGTGATAGACCCTTCTGACCAAAAATGCATGTGTGTACACAAAAGGAAGTTGAGGGATCCTATTTTGTCAAGATAGCAGTACCTCTCCTAACTCTCTTTGTTTTCAAGAGAGTATTCAACAGTATTTCTCTAACACACATTAGTGACTGTTATATTTTGATGAAAAATATGTAAGAGGTATGGAGTTGAGAGTGTCCTGAGTTATCTGAAGGGTCACTCAGGTAGACATCCCTTGTACCTTAATATCTCAGCTCTAAGACACCTTCAGCTGAAAATTTTGTAGAGAGAGGCCTTATAGAAGCTTTCCAGTATTTAAAGGGTGCATATAGAAATGATGAAGAGACTCCTTATGGAATTGTAGTGACAGGACAGGGATTAACAATTATATATTGAAAGAAGATAGGTCTGGATTAGATTTTAGGAGGAAATTCTTTCCTCAGAGGGCTATGAGGCACTGGCACAGTCTGCCCACAGAAGATATGGAAGCCACATCTCTGAAAGTGTGCCAAGTCAGGCTGGATAGGGCTTTGGGCAACCTCCTCTAGTGAAAGATGTTCCTGCACCATGGCATTTATTACTGTGCATAGATGAGGCTATTAAGAAGGACCAGTGGCACAGAAAAGCAAGAGAGCGAGGTTCTCTTTAGTCTGTTGAATCAGTAATGTTTTACTAGTTCACACTATTTGAGAAACTGGACTTTAGTGGGAAATTCATTTCTTTGTGAGGCTGAAAATAAATGAAAGTCTCGGAAGTATTAATGGGAGAGTATAACATCCAGGTATATGATCATCTGATATAATTAGACCATCTCACAGTGTAGGTGTCTACAGAGGAGTCACATGCCTCTTCTTGTCCTAACAATGGAATAAAAACCCAGACACTTCTGTAGATATATTCAGAGTATCCTACAGTAGATTTTTAAGTCAGATTAGATTAGATCTTTTTTATTTTTGTCTCTGACTTTCTAGATATCTACATGGCAGTTGTCTAATATTAAACAGGATCCCTCCTCAGACATCCCAGATCATACTCTGAGTTTCAAACTGAGATGAGATCAGGAACATTGTTTCATCTGCCTTTTTCAGTGGGTTAGGAATGAGAATGCCCAAAAAGATTAGGTGCTGTTAAAACATTTGTGCATTCTAAAAAGCTTACCACTGAAGTTGCTTGCAGCACCACCTTTGTAATGGGATGATTTAATGTTTACATCACTTTCACTTTTAAACGATTTCCTTTCTGAATGGAGCTTTCTGATTTGTTCTGGGTCTCCTTATTACATACGACTATGATATACTATTCAGCAGACTTTGAGGAGCTGTTTTTTTCTGACCTATCCTGTCCTAAAGCTCTAGCCTAGTATGAGAAAACATAAAAATAAAAATCTTTCTGACAGTATTCTGGTCCTTTTGCCATTTTCAGCCAAAATCTGTAAATGGATAGTCCTCATGGCAGCATGAATAGGCAATGTAACATTTAAGACGTGAACATAATTTAACCTTTACAAAGGGCACAAGCTAATGTTATTTTCTAATCTGTTCCTTGCCTAATCCAGCATCCATGTCATTTTATTTGCCTCTACTTACATTCTGAATTCTCCAAAGCTTTAGTAGCAGCCCAGTAGAAAAAACTTCCGTTGGCTTCTATGGGCTTCATTAAGGCTTATAACTGCATACTTAACTGCAGGTCAGTATAAAAAATTCTAACACTTCTGGCACTTTAAACTAAAATTCTGGACTTCTAACTTTTGCACAGAGTACAATCAGTTTCATATCCACGACTTCTACAATAAGTACGTTTGAGTTACTTTGACCCGACAGAATTTTTTCTAAGTTAGTAAAGTGCATGACATGTATAAAGAAACGAAAACGAATAGTCTGCTGCTAGGCTGTACTGTTATTTTTAGTACACTGCTTTTAAGAATAACATTTACAAAAGTGATCATGCTGTCCTGCACAGGAATCGCTGTTTTTGTAAGTCTGATACGCTGAGAATTCTTTGGGTGAGTTGTAAATTTTCCCTGCTCTTCACTGCGCCCGCTTGGAAAGCACTGGAAAAAATTGGGTGCGAGCCAATCAGTTCTTAAGTGTTCTTAATCCAATTCCTTGGCACAAGTGATTGATACTGTGCTTGCAGTAAGAGGATAATGAGTCTTTGCTTAATAATGAAAACTATCTAGATCAGATGAAAGACTAAGGCAATCCATTCTGCTAACTGTCCTTATTTGGAAGACTACTTAATTTTTTGTGAAGCTCCTGAGTGGAAGAACAGATGCCTCCTTTTGATTTTAAATGATGCCTTTAAGCTGATGTGGTCCTTAAACTTTTTCTTGCTTAATCTGATAGGAACAACTTCTGTGGGCTGTGAATTGAGATGTCTGTGTGAGGCTTGAAGGTAGTTTATTGAGTGAGGTCACATGGTGGAAATGGCAGGTGATTTTCCACATGTCCCTGTGATCAGAAAATTTGTGTATATGGAGGCTGACTTCTTTTGGTTCTTTGAGAGAGAAATTTAGGTTTTATGCAGTTGTCTAGCTCAACAAATTCACTGTTTGGAATTTCCTTTGCTCCCTCCTCCATAACCCTTACATCTATATACAAGGACACAGAGCTAACACATCACCACCTCCCCAGATTGCTGCTATTCCCCCAGTTTGTTGAGAACTTACAGCTTTCCATTTTGACACAGAGGGTAATTTTAAGCTTGTTTTCTCAGGGGAAGATAGTGTTCCCAGACACTGGCATTTCCAATACTTTTACTAAAACTGCAAGGCATACTCAGAGATGCTGTTAACTGGTGTGTATTTCTCTTAGCTGAGCTTGAACCCAATGAATCTTGCTTTGATATTCACTGTTAGTTTAAAATATGTGGCATTTCCAATCATGAATCTGTACAAACCAAATCTGAAGTATAACAGTCAACAACTAATTCCAGCCTGATACTGATGAGTGCACATACATTGACTTTTCCTTGGTTACCAGTTTCTACTTCACTTAAATGCTGTTTGCTTTTCTTCAGTGAACGCATGGATGCAACTTCATTTTCATGCTCACAACATCTCTATCCTTAGCTATGAACTAGTTCTTTTCTTCCCCTCCACACATTTGCTCAGATATAAAAATAAATAAATACCTTGAAGTGCAGTCAGTCTAACTTGATAGAAAACATTTTCTAGATATCTAGACATTTCTGTATAAATTAGTGAGATTAAGATATACCAATGCATCTATTTACAACACAGCCTCCAGTGGTCTGACCAAATGTCACTCTATCTGGGAGCATATGCAGTTGTTAAATGAGAAAAAAACTTTAAAGGAAATTGTCAGTAAGATCTGATAGGTAATTCAGTTTTGTTCAAAATACACATGTAGATAAATTATAACTGAAGAGCTCTGTCAACAGATGCAGCAAGTGGAAGAGCCTTCCAGTATGAACTGCTAACAGATTAATTCTAGGCATCATGAAATATGGCTGAAAGTCACTGTTTCCCCAGCAACACTCTTGCAAAGGACAGAACTAAATCATCATGGGGAGAAATGGACATGCTCATAGAAATTTCTGCGCATGCAAACAGTTTTGCCAAAGGCCTAGATCGTGTTTGAGAAACCCTAGGGTCATTATAAACAATAACAAGTTAAAGTAAAGAATAGCAAGTTAGAGTAAAAATAGCATGTGTCACTGGGAGCATCTTTTAAAATCACTGTTGTGTTTTATTGCAAAGAGATATTTATGCCCACAGAAGATTTAAAAACAAGAATGGGCTGATCAGGGGAGTCACTTTAAATATCCCTTCCAGGAAGTGACATTCTCTGAGGTGCTCTGTAAAATCTCCTAATTTTCTGGCTTCCATGCTTTTTATTCAGTGATAACGTATAGACAAAATGCATTAGTTCTGGATGCTTTAGCCCTTCCTTTCCTCTCAGGATGGCTGTCTAGCCTAACTGGCTACAGAGCTGGTTCTCCTTTCACAGAGGTGCCTGGAACTACTTGAAATATCATTTAGTCACAGGATCCTTGATCTTTTCTTCATCTAAATTATCCAAGGGAAATCCTCCCCTTCTATTCAGAAGCTGCTTCTCTTCTAGTTGACAACTATGTCTTCTGTCTTCGCATCCATTCAAACCTCCCCAGAATATAATCACATCCTGGGACAGTAGTAGTGAGTCCATTTACATGGGAAAGCTATACTGGGAAAGCAAGATGTGTATTTTTAGCTATTACAAATGAGATTTAGTAGTGAGAGACAGAGGGAAGCGTTAAAAGTATGTGACCTGTCAAGTCTCTGTGGACCAACTGTTTGGGAACCTTTGAGATGCCAAGATACGCCATACAGTGAGGGATTGCAGTCCTGTTGTTATTTCCCTTTAAATCCCTGGACAATTGATTCCTTTTAAAAAAAGAAATAATAATAAAAAAAGGAAAACATAATAAACCTTCTAGAAATAATAACAAATTTGTTTGTCAGAGAGGTATTTTTACTGCTAATTTTCAAACAGTATTTCTTGCTTTGTCAAAGTGCTCTTGAGATCACTGTGCAGTTGACAGGAGTAATAAAATATGCTAGCATCAGAAAGAAGGAAGTGCTCTAGCAGCTGTTTCATGCCAGCAAATATCCCACAAGTGCTTTCCCCATTTATGATTTTGGTGCAATTTTTGCAGGTCAGGTATTTCACCAAATATCCTTTAGTTTGTGTATGGCTATAACATGAATCCGGCTGGCTGAATTTTGGAAACAACAGATATTTTGGGAACCCTAGCTGAAATGAAAGGATCTTTTCTCCTCTGAGCTGAAAATGTGAACTTGGCAGGGAATAAACTTTCATGCTTGGCCATATCACTCAGTCACTATGAAACCAAAATACCCTTTTGTAAGGAGTTCATCCAACAGTGTCAGCGAGGATGGGAGATCATCCATGTACCATCAACAACAAAGAAAATAGTATGGAAAATAATGTTTCCTAGCTCTTCTAACAGTTTACTCATGTCTCTGTTATGCATTCCTAAAATTAGTGCAAATTACTTGTTTCCTTCAGATTTTCTGTTGAAATATTGGAAGTGAAATGCCGTATTTGGTAAGAGAGGCATTGATTCAAAACCAGAAAAAGACTAGTAAAATTAGCAGGCTATCCAGCTACCATTATCATTATCTTAATTGCCCTCGAGTAATGTAAGTATCTTCTCTGGGTGCATTATGAATTGTATTAAAAATTAAATTTTAGAGAGCTTATTTAATTCATCAGACATCTTAAAATTTGAAAAGGATTCCATACAGTATCTGTCAGGCTAAAGAACTTTGATGATATCCAAAATACAAAGGCAACTTCTGGTTGCAAAGTTAGTTTCTCTTAAAACAAAACAGACAAGTTTTTATAAACTTACTGAAGAGTACCTTCTCCAGGTCTAAAGATTCACTTACTCAAATTGGACCTCAAGACCAGGACCGTGAGGAAAATTAGTTAGCTTACTTACATACTAATAAAAGTAATTGTAATTGAGTGTAACTGATGGAAGAAACTCATAGCACTGCCACCACACTCAGCTTGGCTTGCAAATAAATAATATGTCTTTTCCCTACTCATGCCTGTCCCTGTCTAGTCCAGATTACACAAAAGGCATATTGTTGTGAATGCCTCCTTTATCTGGCATGGTAGAAAATGATATGCAGCATAGTTCACAAGAAACTCCTGTGTCACTTTTTTTGTCTATTGCAGCAGAACAAGACAAAGCCGTGTTTGTTTTTCTCTATTCTTCCACTTTTTGTTCTCTTTTTAAATGAGTTATGTCCAAATTGATGGCAGGGACTTAATCAGGACATAGGGCACAAGTAGGTATGGAAGAAGGCTGTTTTCTTCTGTGGGCAGAATAGAATTTGATTATAATGTTCAATATTTCTATTTTAAGTGACACTGTTGAAACAAACCCTATTTGATGTTACTTTGCTACCACTGAATTCTGAAAAGAGCTCAGAACTGGTTGGTGTAGGCGGAGTTACCCTGAACCTGATGGATTTGATTTAATCTTCAGGGACTGTCTGAGTGACTTATTTGAGTGGTGCTGACCAAGTCACTCATTTCAGCAGGACTCCCTGAACATGAACAAGTGATGTAAGCTGTGGTGTAGAATACCACATCATACAATGATATTTCAGTAGTGATGATGGTGATTCACTCCAACCTTCAACAAAGAGAGTAAAGAAGAGTGGGGAACTACAGGCCTCATATCTGTGCCTGGGAAGATCCTGGAGAATGTCCCCCTGGTAGGGATATTAAGGCACATGTGAGATGAGGAGGGGATCCAAGACAGCTCATGTGGCTTCATGAAGGGAAGGTCTTTTTCTGTGATGGGGTGACAACATTGAGCAGAAAAAGTGAGAGCAACAGAAGTCATCTGCCTGTACTTGTGCAAGGCCTATGACACGGTGCCACAGCACATCTTTATTGCTAAATTAGATGGATTTGAAGGCTAGACTGTTCAGTGGATAAAGAACTGGATAGATTATTGTAGCCAGAGGGTTGTGGCCAATGGATCTATGTCCAGGTGGAGACTGGTCCTGAGTGGTGTCCCCCAGGGGTCAGTCTTGGGACAGATATGCTTCAAATCTTCTTATCAGTGACACAGTGGGATTGAGTGCATCTTCAGCAATTTTGCTGATGGCACCAAGCCGAGTGGAGGAGTTGACACAATAGAAAGAAGGCATGCCATCCAGAGGGACCTAGGCAGGCTTGAAAGGTGATCCCATGAGAATCTAATGAGGTTTATTAAGGCCCAATGCCTTGTTTAATTTGAAGGCCAGGCTGGTTGGGGCTTTGAGCAACCTAGTATAGTGGGAGGTGTCCCTGCCTATAGCAGAACGTTTGGAACTAGGTGATCTTAAAGGTCCCTTCCAACCCAAATCATTCTATAACTCTATGAAATGCAAGAGGTTGCAATTGTGTCAGGGCAATTCCAGGTATGTGTATGGACTGGGAGAAGAATTCACTGTGAGCAGCCCTGAAGAGGACTTGGGGATTCTGTTGGATGGAAAACTGGACATGAACCAGTAGTGTGTCCTTGAAGCCTAGAAGGCCCACAGTATCCTAGGCTGTGTCAGAAGAGGGGCAGACAGCAAGGAGAGGGAGGGGTTGGTCCCCCCTCTACTCTATTCTTGTGAGGCCCCATATGGCTTACTGCATCAAGGCCTGGGGCCCCCATCACACTAAGGATGCAGACCTGTTGGCCAAAGGAGGTCACAAAGATGACCAGAGGGCTGGAGCACCTCTCTTTGTGGCATTAAGGGAACTTTGCTTCCGTAAAGTCTATGCAGTTTATCCTAATCAAGCAAAATATAGTGATTTTCTTCAGTTCATCGTGTATGATTGTTTTGCCAGTGCAAAGAACTTACTATACAAAACCTAACATTTCACAGATGTGTTACTGCTGTATACCTTTAATGACTGTGATTCAGCACATGACACAAGTGAAAATAGGGGAAAGAAAGCAACCTAGTCATACCTGAAATGATTTTTTAAAGGCTGGGGGGATGCTGACTAGAGTGAGCAATCGCATGGTAGATGCTTCTCTGAGAAGCAGTTATTGGGGAAGCCCAGATGACTCCCTTGTTATATTTTTCCTGCAAGTGTAAGTACAGCTGCTGTAAATATGCCCAGAATCACAATGTGAAACTAGCAGGTTTGCCTGTGCATGATGCACACTCTGAACATACACAGGCTTCAGTGAGGACAACCTGTCCCCTGTGCTGATGACCTTACAGCTACCACACCAGTTAGCATCCTGTCTAATCAGATTCAAGGCATATCAGAAATGACTGTGGATGTCCCAGCTGCTCCCTTGAATCCTGGGTTTCACTAGGCAAGAAGAATTACACCCAGGTGATTAATGCAGAACTTAACCCTCCTCCCCTTTCAAATATGCACAAGGCAATAGCAGGTTTGGGTTCGGATTCCTTTTCATGTAAAGTATTAGTTGGTGTGATTTCCCCCCCACCCCCCAAAATAATTGCCAGTTATGATTTTTACCTGGTGCAAATTAATTTGTATGCACTTATGTCAGTTTACACGAGTGCAAATCCAGTCTGATGACATCATTGGAAATCTGTGGTAAAATGCTAATCTCTAAGAGAATCATAGTCTCTTCACACAGATGTTTCCATAGCAACATAACCGTCGTGGTGCTACCACAGTGGATGGAGTTTTATGTTATTTATTTCCTCTTCAGTGATTTCTATTTATTTATTTATTTATTTTTCTTAATGAAGGAATATGGATGGGGATATATAGAAATGATACTAACTGATCCACAACTACAGGAATGGACTTGTCAGGGAAAAATGGCTACATGTCTATTTGTTATGAAGAAGAGGTTAGATTATGCTCTTTCTCTAATATAAACATACTTTAGACTAGAAAACCTTGGCAGTGTTTATGTGAATGTGTAAAGATCTCCACCAAAACCCCTATGTGTTCTTTGCAAGTATTAATTTTCTCAGTAATAGGAATAGTGTATTAAAGCTCTAAATCATCTGCCCCTACCTCAGCTGTCACAAGCAGAGCCAGTCCTCTGACATAATCAACCCAAGTCAGTGAACATCCCTGTCTAAGCCTTTTCTCCAGCGTTTCATTCCAAAGTGCCCAGGTCCTTGAGCAGCAGAGCTAATGATGCCTGGTTTCTTTAGGTTTGTGTCTTGGTTACCTAATCCAAAGCAATTTCTAACTGAAGCATTTTTGATGTCTATGGAACTCATGATAGCTCTTCTGCATGAATTCTCTGACTTTTAATGTAAGTTGGGCTCTGGGTAAAGAAACTGACAGGGTCCACCTTCCATGCCTTTTCATGGAAACTTTTAGAAAAATTAGTTGACAATGTTATCCTATTGAACTCCATCCCACTGAATGTAGATGAAACTGACAGGCTCAAAACTTTCAAAGTGTGCTGTATGCTGTGAAGACATCCTCCTCTCCTAAAAGAAAAGATGAATTAATGTACTTGAAAAGTAACAATCAACTTTTCAACGCTGTGTCATTTGGAAAGTCCTTCACATGACCTGTGCTGCTCAGGTCATGTTTCTCCTTCTTATGTTATGAGATCCATCTTCACACCTAAGTTATGTACGGTAGCATTGCAGAGTAGTGCAGTATCTCAAAGCAAGTGCAATGCTGAACATGTGATCTGTGAATGTCTTCTGCTGGATGCTGCTAAATGCCATGACCACATGATGCAAAGTGCTAACTCTAGATTATCTTGGTCTGGTGTTTCAGGCTTGTATTGTTTTATGTTGCCAGGACAGGTCTCATCAGCAGGCTATAAGAGCTGCGGCTGTTCAGCCTGGAGAAGAGAAGGCTCTGAGGTTACCTGATGGCAACCTTTCCGTTTCTAAAGGGGAGCTACAGGAAAGAAGGAGACAGACTCTTTAGTGGAGTCTGTGGTGATGGAGCAAGGGGAAATGATTTCAAGCTTAAAGAGGGTATATTTGGATTTGATAGAAGGAAAATGTTTTGGTTTTTTTTTACAGTGAAGGTGGTGAGGCGCTGAAACAGATTGCCTGGAGAGATGGCTGATGCTCTGACCCTGGAGACTTAGAAGGAGGGCATGGATCAGGTCTGGGGCAACCTGATCTAGCTCTGCATATCCCTGTTCATTGCAGGAGAGTTGGACTAGATGGCCTATGAAGGTCTCTTTCAACTCTAAGAATTTTATGATTCTATAATCTTCACTCCTGATGGTCCAAAGCCACCATGAAGCCACAGTGAAACTGGTTCCACGGGCTCTAGCTCATCCAGCAACTGTTTTTTATGCACGGGATCTGAATCAGGCATACACTGCTGGGAGATAAAGGAGTGTGCAGAATGTGGAATGATGGCCTCAGGCTTGGAAAATACTGAGTGGTAGAGGTGCTGAACAGGTGAGGAGAAACCTCCTTTAAAGATTGGAAGTGATTGCCAAAGGCAGGACCCACATAACCAGCTATTCAGGTTTCTCAAGAGAAATTATCTCTGGGACTGAAAGAAAAAATGGGTACCCTATTTGGACATTTTCCAGGAGAGAAGTGGTTTTAGGGACTTTCCTCAATCACAAATGATTTATGAGGCACTTACTTTTAACAGCTTTGCCAGTAAAAAATAATATGAGTAAATCAGACATTATCAGCAGCCACATATTCATACAGATAAGAATGGAATATATAAGTTTTATAAACTTGGATCTATTTTATACACACTCGTATAGGCTCTTTGGTTTTGCTTGCTGCCAGAATTTTAGATGATTATTTACTAAAGCCTTTACTGACCCAGTTACTGGATTTAATGCAAGCAATCAACAGGCTCTCTGCTAGCTATCTCTGGGTTGGTTTGATTCTTTCCCTGAGTATGTAGTGTTTGTTTTAACTCCAGACCAACAAAGGCAGAGGAATGATCGTGGTATTGGACAATGATGAGACTCTCTCACGGTGGAAGTGTGCCATCAGTGTCACATCTAGACTCAGTAATGGTAGATGGCTTAATCCACTTTAATTCACTCTGTGAAACTGCATTTTGGTGTGTAGTCACTGTCAAAATCTGAATTCTACTCAGTATTACGACATTACATTTAGCCCTCATTTGCAAATAAATAAATAAATAAAATAAAATAAAATAAAATAAAATAAAATAAAATAAAATAAATCATATTTGTGTTCAAACTGAAAATTCTGTGTCCAGGCTCTACCACATTAACCAACAATAGACCAGGCTTTGAAAAGTGTGAAGTCCAAACTCTTGTGGGTGATCCTACAGAGATAGTATCTTCCTTATAATAGGCAACACTCCATCTGTTAGCAAAATTTGCCAACACAGGCAGAAGGTACATGTCTTCTAGGTCTGCTATGGAGAGGTCTGAAATGGATGAGTAGAGGCATCTCGAGCTAGCACTAACATTAGATCACCCTGCAAATTTAAGCATGTCACTCTGCCCAGGTCAGTGATAAGAACTGGTTACAGGAACTGAATTCCTATTTACTATTACTATTTCTATTTCTATTAATTCCTATCAACTTTCCTTTTTAGTCTAATTGTTCCACAAAACAGAGTTGGTTGAGCCCTTTATTATAACCTTGAACAAATAAGTTCTTTCCTCAAAAGTAAAAAAAAAAATAAAAAAAAAATGAAATAATTATTTTGAAATCATATTGCAAACAGAAAATGAAAACACGAAAAGTATTTAAGAGTGTCAGTATGACTGATAAATGGTTTTATGTTCAAACCTTGTGAGACAATAAATCCATTGCTAAATATTACTGCCTTAAAGCATTTTATTTTTGAGAGAGAGAAATTGTATTTTTCTTTAAAAAACTGCTATTCATTGACCATGCTAATTGTTACAACAAAATTTACCATACGTGTTTTCAGTGTTTGTGGCCGATGGTTGGATGACAGAATAGACAATATGACTATGGATTATAGGATCAATAATCCACATGCTAAGGAGGATTTATGTAAAAGACCATAACAGCTTAAGCTTCAATATGTAACATGTAGTAAAGGACAGAAATAGCAAACATTTCCTAAAAAAAAACCCGACAGTTTTCTATATCAGAAAGGGAAATAATACATGTAATGTTAAAATCCAAATGCACTTTTTAAGCAAAGGTACGTAGAACGTATGCAGTTGCTTTGTATGGCATTATAAGTACATATTTGCATGAATTGATGGATGCTCTGAGGCCTGGAAGATCAGAACAAAAGGAGCCTTTCTTGTCTCTGCCCATTTTATCATCTTCCATGATAAAAAGGAATTTTTTCTTTTTTCCTGTTTGAAGCTCAAATCACAGTCCCTGAGGGAGTTCATGAGGCAGTGGAGGAGGTGAAAATAACCTCTATATTTGAATACTACGAAAGTCAAGACATCACAAAGGTATATTATGGCTGATATTTCATTCAGTGTTGTTTTCTGTTTTTTTTTTTTACCCTGTATTCCTTTTTATATGCAGTAGTGTATTTCCTCTCTTGCAGAAGGAACATCAGCCTAAACACTGAACATCCTGGCTTTCATGGTTTATAAAAAGAAGAAAATAGGATCAAAACATTATTTATTTATTTATTTTCCCTCGGAGATACAGCAGCAGCTTTGATTTCCTTAATTACACCCAGCATGCTCAAAAGGTCATAGTCCAATTTTGGTTACTATTCAGGAAGCTGAGGGAATAACTTGGAGCTTTTTTTCACCTTCTTTTACAATCCAGCAAGGCTTCCTTCTTTCTTTTACCAGAACAGCTACATCCTCCTGAGGTTTGGCCAGCGTGCAACTAGTCAGTCAACAGGAAATTATTTACAGTTTAATTTTTCATCATTTGTGATAACAAAAAATGCCTGAAGGTTTGTAATCCAATGACAATCTCCCCCCCTCCCTTGCTGAGATAAAATGGAGTGTTTAACTCTGTTTCTGCATGCGTTTTATTTACAAATAAACAGAGGCAGGTTAAACTTCATTGAACTTATTTTCTTTGCTTTTCCACTCTGGATGCATGGGAAACCCTGAGCACAGCTCAAACATAAAACTGCAGCAGACATTTCACAGGTGACCTCCCCATATTGTAGGGACCGCTGGAGATCTGCAAGATGAGAAACTGCTGATCCCGCAGTACACTGCAACACTGTCCTTGGGAGCCAATGAGCTACAGGCTGCAAAGATGCTTTAATCCAGCAATGTATTTAAGCATGTGCTTAACATTAAACACCTGAGTTGCCCTGTGGGCTTCAGATGGATTACCTGTGGATGGCAGCCAAAACACTCAGTACCAAGCTGAGCCTTCCAGGGGAAAGAGTACGGAGAAAGTTCATCTTCTCAGTGGTAATGAGTAAGTGCTGAGGATGCTTTGGTGCCATTTGCTAATTGCTGGCCTGATTTATTGTCCCCTGTAGCCAAGGGAAGGATCCGTTTGGCCTTAATGTAATTAAGCACAATTAGCTAGCTAAAGTTGTGGCTTTTCAGAATTTTCATGTGAAATTCTGTTGTTGGTATAGATCTGGATCATTCCACCGTTCCACCAATTTGTCCAATTGTCCTTTCCCCAACTTATCAATGGGTAATGGATTTTACCAATGGACGCCCTCCCTGTAGGTTTACCAAAGGCATCATTATAGTAAAACACACTCATCAACTTAATTTCTTTTCTTGTTTTGATTTCCTCAGTTCCGCTGAAACAATACACCCAGCTTTGAATAGCACTATGTTTGTAAACACTCTTTCAGAGTGCTGTTAGGAGTAGTTCATAGTTCAGTAGAATCCTCCTTGCATCTGGTTCTTCTTCTCAGGATATGACCACAAAGGCGATTCACCCCCTGCTGATTATGTCATTGTTTCAGCCAGCTGGTAATTAGAGATGGAAACCCTGGTGACTCTTCCTTCTCTGACAGCTGTGCATTGGCTGATGATTTTGATGCTGGGAATAACTTCAGGAAATCTTCTGGCATGAACACATGTTGCCTTCCATCTATCTTTCCCCTGATGGGTTGCAGTATCACTTATTTTTTCATACAGAAAGGTAACAGTTCGGTTGTCACTCCCCAGTTTCAAAGCAAAGGCAGAGATTT
The DNA here is from genome assembly GCF_054131305.1 of Coturnix japonica. Classification (NCBI taxonomy): domain Eukaryota; kingdom Metazoa; phylum Chordata; class Aves; order Galliformes; family Phasianidae; genus Coturnix; species Coturnix japonica. Next base: position 112,976,179 of record NC_140663.1, read on the forward strand.
CTCTTCGGTGGCTCATTTCCACAGTGTTTGCCTGTAGGCCCCCAGGAAACACTTGCTGGTTCCCAGCTGCTGTGTGGTTGCCAGGTGGGTTTGCAGCCTGTTTGGTGGCATTTGTAACAATAAATTTTACTCCCTCACATTCTCATCCGCAATATGAGTACACCAGCTGCTTGCATTGGTCAACAGCTCAGGTACTGTGAGGTATAAAGTCCTTCTCAAAGGCCCACTGGCAGCTGAACGGAGGATGCTCCTCACCTTGTTGCTCCTGGCTTGTAATTATAGGCAGAATTTCACACCCCATGCAGCCACCTGTGGAGAGGTTTTCAACTGAAATAGAGGATGGGCAAGGGGGCTACAACTTCACCTAAAATCCCTATTTCTGGAAGTGAATCTGACACTGCTTCAGCATATACAAATGTGACATTTGCCTTGTTGTCCAGCCAGCCTACATCCCTTGCGCCAGTGCTCAGAGATGTACAGCCCAACCAGCCCAACCCTGTCCTGTACCTATGCCTGTGAATGGAGGGAGCTCCACCAATGGAATCCTCATGTCAGCTCCTTCAAGTTGGACTAGGATGGTGTCACAGTCCTAATGTCAGGTGTCTTTCCTGCAGAAAACACCTTGGAAGAATGGGCCAAGGAGCTCACAAAAGAGCTTTGCAAATACTCCTGTTTTTCTTTTTTTCATACCAGACTAGTAACTGGTTTACAAACTCATTTGGGCCCTTGCTATGATTTCTCTATTTGTTTGTTGTTGTTTTTTATCAACCTGAAGAAGGAAGATGTCAAGCCTGTGCCCTAAGCTCTGTTTATTTGTTACAATAACTTTTTAAGAAGATCAGGATTTTAACTTATGCTGATGATCCAGGAAAAAAATAATGAATTCATTCAAGAAGGACAAAACAAATGGTTTTAGTACTTCACTGTTCTTGACTCTGTGTATTTTCTTTGGTTACAACGCTATTTTCTGAATTCAGGCTAATTCACTAGCAGGAATGTTAGTCCCCTGAAAGGTGTTTTTGGCAAGCATAGTGTTTTCTTAAATGTCTTTATCTACCTTTGTTAATTTCAGAAGACAATACTCTTAGTTCCTTACACAAATGTAGGAAAATGGCCAGATGGGGTCAGAACAATAGTGGAGGTTACCTTAAGCTCTTTCTGCAGTACAGGGAGACCTCTACATTTGCCCAGTACGAGGAGTTCCCTGAAGTTCCCAGAAACACTTAAGGAAGGGAGCAGGAAATGAAAGACATTCTCGGGTTATCCTTCCCCTCTCTATCCATTGCTGCTGGTGCTCTGTGGACTTGCTCATCCAGGGCAGGCTGTGAGGTTGACGAGCCATCCCTGTTTTAGCCTTCATGTAACACTTTCTGGATCTTGTTGAGCTCTGGCCTTCATTGCATCCTGTAACAACAAGTTCCGCTGTTTAATTTCCACTGTGTGAAAGTGGACTTCCTGCATTTGTTTTAAACTTGCTACTTGATAATTTCAAAGGGTGCTCTTACATCTGTGCTATGGCAGAATGGAGCAGCTATTCTGTATCTACCTTTTCCACGTCATTTAGGGCTTATACACTTCAGCTGTCCCTCCCTCCTTGGCTCTCTTCCACTTTCAGCAGTCCTGGTTGACTTAGTCTTTCCTAGCAGCAGTGCCTTCCCATACACCCTTTGAGCTGGGTCTAGTCAGACAGACTGCTGCTCATAAACTTCCCATCTGTTGCACAGTTGCCTCAGACATGTTCTGTTGGTGCAAGGGCTGGAAGACCAAGGTCCCTAGTGCCAGACCTAGCAGTTTCAAGCCATTTGGGAGCATCCTGCCTGCTCTCTCCCTCACTTGCACTGGTTTCATCAGAGCTGAATCTTGCCTGGGCTGTCAGAGGGGGTAAGGGAAGAGCTGAGCCCTGTGCTCATGGCAGGCCAGCAGCCAGCTATTGAAGGAGCTGTGGAGCTGGTCAAAGGACAGCAATGACATTTGTTTCAGTGGAAAAACAGGCTGCTGGCAGTCCTCCTTCCTTCCAGGAAGGGACAGAATGGCTGGGCTAGTGGCTTTTGAGGAGGAGGTGTGGCAAGTAGAGAACAAATCACTCTCTTTTCTCTTCCACTTTCCATTTTCCATATTTGAATAATGATCTTCTGCATTTTCCCAGAAGGGGTACTACTTGCTTCAAGATGTTATTTCCAAAGATCTATCATAAATGTCACACACACATACATGCACAGTAAAATAGGTACAAGCAGAGCTATATACGTGAAGGGATGCTGTAACCCATAGCTGACAATGAACTGATCATCACAGGTTGCTGCACAAGCACTGGCACTGAGGGAAGCCATTTTCTTCTGCCAGTGTATCTGAATGAGCACCTGTTATTGAGGGACTAAACAACAGTGTAGATTGAATTAATTCGTGTGTCAGGCAAGCATTCTGTCAGAAACAATAGCATCAGCTGGAGAGTTAATTCCTAGGTTTGTGCTATTAGTCACCTCAACCAACGCACATTCAAGACAAACAGTGAGAGAGGATGCTGTACACTATCTAATTCCTCCACTGCTCCATTCTTTTTTCTGTCCCTTGCCTTAATTAGGTGTCATTAATCAATCTCTGTTGATGAGGAACCCATATCACAATGTTTGGCAGTATAATACAGCTAGAGTAAGATTCATTCTTAGGACTCGAGCCTTGCACACCAGGCCATATGGAACTGCATTGCAATTGCAGCTGTTAATGAGGCAGCTGTAAGCATGTCCAAATCCCATGGTCCTAAATAAGTGGCATTTCTTAGCTCCCTCTTCTGCTTCCACCACAATAATGAAAGACTGTGAGTGAAGGACTGATGTCTCATTCAGCTGTCCACAGAAATAAAAATAGGAATGGATGAAACACTCAAAGATATTTTTAAGCCAAAAGTTAAGACAGAAAGCAACTAAGGCAGGCAACTGGAATTTTCTGAAGGGCTTTGAATACCAAATTCTCTGGAATCTGGAGACTGAGAAAGAGGAAAGAAAGAAAGAAAATTGCTATAATCCATCAGGTTATTTCCCTGGAAGTTAGGACTTAAACTTATTTACAAATTGGATTCAGCCTTCTTTTTATTTTTTATTTTTTTTCCAAGCATTAATAGGTGCCTATTTCCATCTTTTAAAACTTTCTCCTTGCTTCTTGCCTCAAACTATGGTTAATAATCCAACTTTGCGATAAGAAGCACTCTGCAATAAGTAGGCATGTCATTGACTGGTGTTGGTTTGCAATTGCAGTAATCAGAAATACTTAATTCAAAATAAGTTTATAAAATAAGCTGGATGTTGAGGAAAGCACAAAGATCTCCTTGCAAGAAGTTCAGTAGAGTCCCATCAGTAAGCAAAGGGCAACCACTGAGAGAAAGACAAACACTGAAATATGGAAATCTGATGATGATGCAATTGTGTTTATTTAAATTAGCATGTAAAACAACGATACATTGTCCTCTTCATTCAACTGCTCTTCAGTTGACTTTTCCAAATACACTTTTCTTATAAATGAAATCTTGCCCAGCGAAGAATGAAGGGTCATTAGAGAAACTGAGATGCTCTACCACATGATCAGCTAATGTTTACTCAGTGTTTGCAGCAATCACTATGGTGCAGTGTTGTTAAAGATAGAGAGAGGACCTCTTTTATTCCAAGCTGCCTGCTTTCTGTGCAGTGGTTTGCTGTGCAGTCTCAGTCCTAATTCAGAATATGGCCTTTTGTTACTTGAAATAATTGCACAGCCTTTTATAAAATGAAATGAAAAAATGGAAATTCTCAGATCACAAAAGTTTTTATACTTGGTTGCATGGCTTTTGGTTTTGTCCATTTCCTCATCCATATGCAACTGATAACAACTGCACTGAGGAACGAAATATTAGTGCTAGCTTTGAAAACATAACTGAGTTTTCTATCACAGTTAATTGTTATGTTCATTCCTCTTTGTTTTTGCCAAATTGTCTTTCTGACTTATGGTAATTTTCCAGGTTTTTTAGCTGTTATACAGACTGTTTAGGAGACAAAGTGGCAGTGATACTGAGGGCTGGGCAGGAAATGAAAATTTTAATGAGTAGTCATGGAATCTTAAGTGTTTTTTTATTTCTGAAGCCTTTTTGCTTAGTGCTTCTGCAACATTTTCCCACTAGCCAACTGTGACACTTTGGATAGAAGACTATTGCTTTGAATAGTAACCCAGCATATTTTTGGATGCCTAGCATCACTGGCATCCCACATCACATTCACAATGAGGCCAATTTATCCCAGACATATGGGATTCACAGTGTAAGAGATACTGAGCCTGTCTGCATTCATCATATCTGGTGCATCTGGAACATGTTGCAGCTGTTACATATACCCAAACAAGCACATTGAGTCCATCACATCTGGGTGATATGAGGGTAACAGACATGATGTGGAACTCATGTGCATCTGAACAGAAAACCTGGAGTTGATGGACCAGATCTGATCTGCTCCACTCACATGGACAGTAGGACTATCAAATATGTTGGACTATCAGATATGCTTTTGACAAATGTTAATTTTCATCCCCTTTCCCCTTTGTCCCATATGCTCAGTTTCTTCAGACGAATCTCTCAAGCTGGCAATAATACCCTTCAAGCCATTTCACTCCCAGTATACTATAGAACACAATCTATCTTCACCAATAAGTACTATATTTATTTTGGAATTTCTTTATTTCAGACCAGGATTCAAAGAAGAAAGGGAGATTTTTCATTAACAGTGTTAATTTTTCAGTAGAACATGTCTCTGATTCTCTTGTTTGTATAACACTGTGCATTCTAAGCAGGGTAACAGTCTTACAAGTTTGACGCTGACATGTTCATTAAACGAGCTTGATAGTAGCACAAGTAGTTTGATTTTAGCAAATGGGATCCTGGGCTCCATCAGGAGAGGGGTGGTCAGCAGGGATAGGGAGGTGATCGTCCCTCTCTACTCTGCTCTTGTGAGGCCCCATCTGGAGTACTGTGTCCAGGTGTGGAGCCCTCAGTACAAAAAACACATGGAGATTTTGGAAAGGGTCCAGAGGAGGGCCACAAAGATGATCAGGGGGCTGGAGCACCTCCCCTATGAGGACAGGCTGAGGGAGTTGGGTTTGTTCAGCCTGGAGAAGAGAAGGTTGCGGGGTGACCTCATTGCAGCCTTTCAGTACCTGAAGGGAACTTACTCCCAGGAGGGGAGTAAACTCTTTGAAAGGGCTGATAATAGCAGGACTAGAGGAAATGGATCCAAGTTGAAAGAGGGAAGATTTAGGTTGGATGTTAGGGGAAAGTTCTTTACTAGAAGAGTGGTTAGGTCCTGGAACAGGCTGCCCAGTGAGGTTGTGGATGCCCCGTCCTTGGAGGTGTTCAAGACCAGGTTGGACGGGGCCCTGGGCAACCTGATCTAGTAAAGGTGTATGTTTGGTGGCCCTGCCAGGCAGGGGGGTTGGAACTACATGATCCTTGAGGTCCCTTCCAACCCGGGTAATTCTGTGATTCTGTGATTTTTTTGCTGCATGAGATCACTTAGACTAGAGCCCAATCATAAATAGTCCAGCCAGGAGCCTCAGACCAGAAAGATGGACACTGGTCTAGAGAAGACCTCAGAGCTGGAGTATGTAGTTATATTTTCTCATGACAGAGCTTTGCCCCAACTGCAGCCAAAGGAAAGAAAAAGATCTTCCAAATATTTGGATTTGTAAGTAAATGCTCTACAGCTTGGCTTGCATGTTTTACAGGCAGGGTAAACATGGTGACATTCAAATTTGCTTGCATAAATATTCACAGATGCTGGAGTCTAAGTTTACCCATGTGGACGTTTGCTTTGAAAGAACTAGTAATTTCATCCAGTCCATGAAGCTGTGATTCCAGACTTGTGTGACCAATTACAAGTAGATGGTTACACAGACATTAACTAAGCAGAACTGAGCAGAACAAATTTCTTAAGAATTCAGATTTTTTTTTTGCAGACACGGTGTTGAAAACAAACAAGTTAAATGTGTTTTAAAGTTTTATTTTTGCTTTTAATTATTCCCAAACCACTTATCACAGCAATATTCTGAATGCCTTTAAAAAGGGCTCTTTGCATCGCTTCTTGTTTAATGTTGACTTTCTGAACCTGAAAGGCTGACTTAGAAATGTAAGTTAGGATGAAGAGTAAACCCATTAATTGATTACATTCATCACTTTAAAGTATTTGTAAAGCTATTTGAAAAGCATTTCCTTATCAGTTCCTAGATGTTTTCACTATATAATATCTAGACTTCCACGTGAAACAATAATTCAGCATTGCAGTCAACATGCATTTCCTTATATGAATAATTTGGGCTCTGAATACTCTCGAGCGAAGACTTCTGAAAAGTATCTGAATACTTTGACAGTCAGAGCTTATCTGATGCTCAATAACTATGACAGCAGAAATCTTCTAAGATGCCACTGAAATGCATTTTTTGTGTGACATGGGTAATCTTTCATCTTTCTACGGACTATAGAATTCCCACATAATGCCACAGTAAAAACATCTGCATCTCAGTATGGAGAAAATGATCACTGTTTTTACAGCCTATGTATTTAGAATCACTGCTTCTTTCTTGTCATGATTAAATTCCTTCGCATGCCCACAAATAAAAAGCAATGCATATTTGGTTCAAAGTTATGTTTCAAGTGAGGCACTCTATCTCTGAAAAGAGAAAACAAGAATTTTAAAATACATTTGGGTTTCAGGCTGCTGTGGCTCTTATGGTTTGTATCTGCCTCCACTAATGAAAAATAGTAATCCTCTTTCACATGCCCCACTTTTAAAACTATCCTTTATCTTAAGCTCTTCAAGATGCTCATGGTTCTGTTGTATCAGATGAGATTCTACAACCGTAAGTAAAATTTTGTGGAATGAATTTGAAGCGGAAGAAAACAAGATTTACAAAACAAGAGATTTAAGACTGAGAAAGCACATCTTACTGAAGAACAACACTTTTATTTTCATTTCCTTCCAAAAAGGCAATGTTCAATACAGTGACATAGCAATAACCCTACCAGAGGTGTTTTATTATTTATCATAGAACTCAAAATTGAGTTATCACTAGCTCCTACAGCGTAGAGACAGCCAGACAGCCTCTGAATACTGCAAACACATTTATTCTAAGAGTTGCCTGTACAGTATCCCTTAATGATGTTTCTGGTCAGTGTTGACATGAACTCCATTATGAGCTACTTCGGGGCGTGCATGTGGTACTTCTTCAAGTCTGCCTAACAGTCATTGGAACATCTGATGTCTTTGTTAGACTTCTATTTTTTTCGAAGAATACATAACTGTATGTCCTTTTTGACAAATCTGAGGCATTCAGTTCACCTGAATGGATCACCTACTTGAGAGCATTTTATATCTATCATCTCACTGATTTTATGCTGTGATTACAGTAAAATCAATGCTCACTCCCAAGTTCTCCAGTGCCCAAATTCTCTTTTATTCTGCTGATCACATCTTTGGCTGCCATCATTATAAAATCATATCCAGGCAGGCCAGCCCTGGAAGATAAATCACATCAGTGCCAAGCCTGTTTGTGAGCTCTGATTTGTTGGCTTTGTTAGACCCATTGGGTTTGTGAATCTCCACTCATTTTAGTCTGCACTTTGAGGCTCTAAAGTCTTGGATTCTTTTTCCTAATTAAAACACAATCAAACTGTTACAGAAACATTTGTGACAACATGAGATGAGTAATAGAAGACAAGAGGTCTGTCTCCCAGAAAGAATGCTACAGTGTGACTGCAATGGCATTATGTGTGATGACATGAGCACAGGTAGCAGAGGTGTCTACTGGGGTTAGAGACGTTGCATCTTTGGGTGCCTGGGCTGCCTTTGCTGCTGTTGTGTTGTAAATTTATTGCTCTTCTGATTTCAGAGCCCTGGAAATTCAGTTTTGTTCAATCAACATTCTTTCACTCCATGGTGATTTCACTAGTTTCTCCAGGTGCCGGTATCACAGCCTGTTACATGTTGATGAAATAAAGACAGTCTTAAAAAGCATTATTATTTTGCATACATTAGAATGGTTTAATTAAGCATAAGGATTTATTGCACTTAGTGTAATATGAGAAGAGCATCATCCAAAAGCTGAAAATGTGTGTGTGTATGGATAAGAAACCTACTCCTCGAGTTCAGCTGAAGGTCCTCTATAATGGTTTGTGTGGTGGTCAGCTTGCCAAATCCTAATAAACACTCTCCAAACTTGGACATGGTTGAAAGGTATGCTTATTTACAAAAACAAACATCTTCTCAGACTGTGACTCCAACACTGTTTGCTGACTCTGCCACTTTATCACCCTGCAGTCCTACTCCATAAAACAAACTCCATCTCACCTGTCCAACCAGCCCCACTCTCTGCCTCTGCAGTCTGTTCTGCTCTTGCCTGCCTACAAGTGCACTGCACACTCCTGAAAGACAGCTTGCACCATACACCTGACAGGTGTCCAGTGGTGTAGCTCCTTACACTGCACATCCACAGTGCCTCAGCACTTAAAAAAATTCAGTGCCAGACCAAACTAAGCTCAGGGCTTAGCATATCTCTTATATTTGTTTTCTCAGTTCATGGTGTGATGTGGCTGATGCAGTAGATCACAAAAACCCTGCTTCCTCGCTGTTCCAGTCCTGTGAGACCACAAGATGGGAGAGTGTACGACAGTACAACAGCCAGGAGCAACAGCTCAGCTCCCTGCAAGTGCCAGCACACTGTAATCCCTGTTAGAAGATATAAATTTGGATACTGAAGTTCTGTACCCAGTATGTAGCATCCTTCCTTGGCGTGTAACCTGATTTAATCTCTCTCCAAGAGGTCTGGAAGATAAAGAAGTTGGAATGAGCTGGATGTGTCGTGTGTTTCATGCTTGAGAGATGCAATTTGGAGACAAATTACAGAGAAAAATTCACTTTGTGTAGATGGAGAACCACCAGAATAGTGAAAGCTTCCATGACTGCATTTCATTGTGAGAACCAGCAGACCATACTCCCAACCCAGCTCCGGATGTGAGTCTGTGCCCCTGAAGTCAAAGGGAGGTATGCCACTGAATGCAGTGACTGCAGGCATCTCTCTTTGGCTTTCTGCTCACATATACCATTTGCCAGGTATTCTTCTCTGTATGCAGTATGATTGGCTCCAAATCTTACTGCAGTTGGTTGAACTCTCTCCACTGCCTGGAGGGATGATTGAATGCAGGCCATAGTGAACACTGAATGTGTTTTGAGAGCAGGAGGAACAAAAGGTTACACAAGTAAGGAAAAAAAATATTCTTTCACTGAGCCTCTAATAAATGCAACAAAAATCAATATGGATGGAAAAACTCACTGGATTTAATAGTGCAGCACTATGAATTGTAAAGCGGAGCGATGTTTCTTTCTGTGTTTATTCCTTTGAACTCAAGCAGGAAGGAAAGGATTTTTACAGCTCTGGAGCTGGGCCAGCCTGTTTGCCTTTCCTTAGCTCCCAGCTTTTGGGAATGGGAGCTGACTCCCAGCTCCCTGCCTCCTGCCCTCCCTGCAAACTTGCAGTCACAAACTCCGCTCTACTGAGCTGCTGCAGCCCCATTCCTTCTTCCAGACACAAACCCGCTCTTTACTTCCCCCACTGTTGTTTGCCACTGCAGTTTTCAGATACATACTTCTGCTGCTGTTTTCACTCTACTGCACCCACTCACAAACAACAAGCATTTTAATAGCACGTGGTGTACAGAGAGTGTGGGCTATTTAGGGCTATCTGAGAAAGCAGAGGATACGTTTTTCAAAAGAAATGCTTAAAAAAAGTCTTTGGACCAATAACAACCCATAATCCAGAATCATTTACTGGGCTGCAAAATCTGTAGTATTTTTAACTCCTCCTTAGTAGATGAGAATTATTTTTGCATTTCTAGTCCTTAAAAATGTGTAGGCCATGCGGTAGCCTTTTGGAGAAGGGTACATTCTGATTTCTGATAATTGCTAGAAAGTGACATTCCTGTTAATCCTCACTCATACTGTGCAAGGATTTAGGAATAGTTTTTAAATACAAATATAGATCTGCAAATCCCTTGAGGAGGAGCCATGGGTAATGGGAATACAGATGTCATTTGAGCCATGAATTGTGAACTCTGCATCCTGTCAGATGGTATTATGAAGGGAAGAGAAAGGAAAAATAAGAAGTTTTTTCATTCACTTGAAAAAAACGCTGGGACAGTGGGGAGACTATACTCTTCCCTGAAAAGAAGCGTTTTCCCAATTTGGCTGGATGACCACTTACATTGGCAACGATGTTGTGACAGGATATGTGAAAGAAATCCAAGCCAGGATCATTTGGGATTAAACTGAGTTAATTCTTGAATGTAAAAAAACTGTAATTTAACAAGAAAAAGCGGTAACAGTGTTGTGAGTGTTGTGAGAGCTGTCAGCAGGCCATGCCTAGATTCTAGTTTCTTCATTATTCTCACATGGGGTTAGAGTCCTTGGAGCAGATCATCTGGTAGCCAGAACCTTGGCACTTGCCCCATGTAGCACCCCTCCTTGTCAGTCAGCTAGTAGGCCTACTTAAGTGGTAGCGTAACCCTCAAATCATTCTGGAAAAGATCAATGTGGATAAAGGCACTGTAAGGGTGCTGAAGCCAAATTAAACCCACCCCCCACCCCCCCACCCCCCCCCCCTTTTTTTTTTTTTGGTCTGAAAGGAAAATGAAACTGGGTTTTTGTTTTTCAGTTGACATTTTCTTTCCTATGGGAAGGGCTTGTTTACAGTTACCCCCTCTCAGATGGAGTGGCTTGAGACCTACAAGAGATGAACTAAAGAGTTTGAAGGTCAGGTGGACGCCCTGTATGCTGCAACCTCTCAGTGCACAAGTCCCACTGAAATGCAGGCCTGTGTGAGGTGAACTGCACTTCTCTAAAATTCTTTCTTTCAATTCATTGTGAATTAGAGTATCAAGTATTTCTTTGAGCTTTTTCACCCTTACACCTGACAAGGGAGAATGATAGCATCTCAGTTTTGCAGAGGGGGGACCTAGGTCAAAGAAAAGAGCACTCAAAAGGCATAGGAACATAATTAACTCAGTGGTGCAGACAAGAGTAGATTCAAAGATATTTCAGCATGTGCATCATATAGAAATGAGCTCAATCAGCTCCTTGCACTGTGTGGTTTGAATAATAAATGCAATGCTCAGATCACTAAGCACGTACATTTAGTTGTCTGCAGTGGGACTGTGGGCCCCTACTCTTCTTTCTGTGGATGTAGAGAATGAAAATGTCTAAATTTCCTTTTTTTTTTTTTTTTTTTTTTTCCCTTTCCTGTAATGACTCTATGAACGCTTTAGGTCATAAGTAGGATTTTTGTGAGTTATTTATTAAAATGTTGTCTCTTCAGCAGGGCTTAAAAGGGTTAATTTTTACTTCCTGCAAAACCAATAAGGTTGGCAGATTTGCCCAGCTAAACAATTAACACTTCAAAGTGGGCACTGGTCAGAGCTAACTGATAACAAGCTGAATATGCTGGTGCTTGGCTGTTTTATTATTCAAATTAAATATTTCAAAGAAATTCGGATTGACACATCACGTCTTTGAAGCTACAGAAAGACCCTGTCTTAGGGTTACGATTTCAAAGTGATTTTCACAACAACTTTAGACACAGTAGCATTGGTGGTGGCCAGAGAATTAATTTGCAAATTGGCTAGACTGAAGGAACTCTGACCAGCTCAGCTGAAACAACATGAGGTGTTCTGTGAACTGCACTGGAAGGCACTCTTGGAAAAGTCTGGAGGGATGAGGCAGGATGTCACTGAATCTTGAGATTTTGCATTAGTTTTCATCATTTTGAAGCTAAGAAGAGAGATGCATGAAGAAGATTTTAACCAGTATAAAATCCCAAATAATAGTAGAATTGGTTCTTGCTGTTTGGGTGTGATAAGAATGTGCAGTTATGTACATCCTTCTTCTTGAACCTCTTTAGTCACATTGTGAATCCTAGCCTGATCATGACAAAGAAGAATTTGCAACCCTAACCATTCAGAGCTGAGAAATCAGACGTCCAGATTATGGGATCTGAATTTTAAGACCTCAAGTTTTAAGGAGTAAATATCACTGTTTTAGGTTTTGGTCTTTTTTTTTATGGACAAACTTAAATCTCTAGGGTTTATATTTTAAAACTTTTCTCTGCAGTTCCACAGGTTGGCAGTTTTCTTAGCTCTATCATAATAGCAGTAATAATGGGCTATAGTACCTTTTTATTGGTGCTATATTAACACAAAGCAAAAACAAGGTCTCATTTGCAAAGGCACTTAGAGCCACAAATCATAAATACATTACATGGTCTGAGTGATTTTGACAACTGAGTCCTATTTTCTCCATTTCTTATACACTTCATCTCCCATATCCTATTGAAAGCTATTTTGTCTTGCGAAGTTAAATGGAAAACAGTCTAAGTAGCTTTAGAAGTCTGAGCCTTGCAATCTGAGGTCACATGAAATAAAAAAAATAAATGACTAAGAATCCTAAGGAAAAAAAAAATGAAGCAAGGGAGGTAAATTAATTATAAAGAACAAAATAAAGAAATTATGTCTAGAGTGACACCAACAATTTCTTTCATTATCCACCAACACCATCAAAGTGAAAAAATAAGGAGAATTTAAAACAGAGTACAATAAAATACATTTCATCTGCATCCTGGCATCCATCCCTTTGTTTGATAAGTCCTTTGACTGCATTTGTTCAGTTCAGTTGCTCCACTTAGAATGATGGGAATAAATATTTAAGGACATATTTTATAACAATTATATTCTTACTTTAGAAAGCTGAAATTAACTTGCAGTCCCCCATGAAGCTACTGCAGGCTTGTGTTTAATATTTTATGACTTAATTTTAACATGTTGTCAAATAATTTCATTTATGTCTGATTTTTAGTCAGCCGAGTTGAATTATGTCAATTCATTCGATCATTTCATGAAAGACAGACTGCATTACAAAAACAGGAAAAAAATGTGACTGCAGATTTGGTCTATTATTTGTCCAGCTCCAAACATAGTGGGGCTGAACAGGTGTAGGTGAAGTTTAATTCCCATGAGAAGGGTCCTAACAAATGAGAATCCCGTGGGAATGACTGATATGCACAAAGGATCTGGCCATAATGTTATAAAATGCAGACTTATTCTCCTCTCCAGGTCATGAGGGTGCAGATCAAAGAAGGAAGTGGATGTTTTCCTTGCCTTGATGGAGTGACATGTCTCAGTAAGAGATCAAAAGAGAGCTAATGTAAAGTGGAGGCTGTGGCAGGCTCCCTTTTACAGATGCTGGTGGAATTATGCTGATGTGTGGCTTCATCAGTTAGAATGAAAATCCAACTGCAGAGAAAAATGAAAGGTTGGCAGGAAACCTCCTTGACACTAATTGAACCCTCCGGGCAAGGACTGACAGAGGCATGACCAGCACAATGCTTTCTAGAGCTGGGTGTGCTACTTGTAATGAAATAAACCATTTGATGGATGCATCACTATACAAGGCTATCCATGATGAAGATCTCATTTCAAATGCCATTCAGAAGTGGGTTACCTTCTTGAGGAAGATGAATAAATATAAACCAGACAGGTAACTTGTAATGACATGAACAGATGGAAAGACCATATCAACAAATTCTTACCTGACTTTAAGTATTGAGGTTTTTTTTTGTTTATTTGTTTGTTTGTTTCTTTTCAAATAGAATTGGAAATAATAGAAAGGAAGACATTCTGGTGGATTTGCACAAATATAAAACCAGCACAAGTAGGATACATCACTTGTGTAAGGCTAGAGGTCTGAATTCCATGTGGGTATAGACTAGCATAAATGCAGGCCTGGGGGAATGTGGGGTTGTTGTTGTTGTTGTTTTTAATGAGAGGATTTGATTTGCAGTGATACAATGCTGAATATGACTACACATGCTATAGCAGCTATCACATTATGGAAGCAGTTCCAGTGATGACCTCGGGACTTAGTACTTCGCATGCAAATGATGCCACTAGGCAGCAGCCCTTGGTCTGATCCAATCCTGACTGCCACCTCAGCTAAGATATTGATAAAGATATTGAACAGGACAGGCTCCAGTACCAATTCCTGGGAACACCACTCATGACCAGTCACCAGCTGGATTAGACGTCATTCATCACCACTGTGGGCCTGGCCATTCAGCCAGTTTTTTACCCAGACAAGAGTGTACCTATCTAAGCCACAGACTGACAGCTTCTGCAAGAGAATACTGTGAGAGACAGTGTCAGACTTGTAGTACTTGCCTGAAAGGTGCTGCTAAAGGCAAGCAATGTCGTATTTGTCCACTTCAGTATTTGGACTGTGCAAGAAACAAAATCCAGTCATGTAGGAGGTGCTGTCACACATCAGTCTTAAGCTATGCAAGTTTTGAAGATTGATGCCTTTCTTCAGAGATTAATGAACGGTATCTGTATAACCAGATAACCAAATCCCCAGTATAGGGGTTGCACCATTAATCTCTCACTTAAATTAGAGTAGCACAATATTTTGTGTTGTGTCAGAGCCCCAGAAGGCTCTTCAACAGGTCATATAAGTTGGAGCTGGTTATATTTTTGAATTCTTTTCAACAAGAAAACTGAAATCACTATTTCATTCTCACAAAGCATTCACAGAGACTAATTGTTCTAACACTTGTTGTTTGTTATTCAGGCTCTCTACTCTGGGGACTTATTTTTCCCAAAGAGTTCATCTATATCGGCTTCCTTGGAAGTTAAAGCCAATGTAACAGCAGGGGAAATCTTCTCTCGGATTGTATGACTAGAATTTCTATAAATAGGAGGGACTGATATAGTGCTATGAAAATAATTGATATTACAGTGTGGTAGATGAACAAAAAATTGAAGGGAAAAAATAACTTAGTCCATTTCAGCTCAATTTGTTTCTGATGGTTTTGTATGTGTGCACATTTCTGTGGGCTGAGCAAAATATTTCATTCAACTTCAGACAGAACCATTCATTTCCCAGCCTGACTGTTTTTGATGAAAAGCAAGTTGTTGGAACAGACAGGCTAGATTTAATCATCATCTACAGAGTAGATAAGGAACTGCATATGTTCCTCCTACTTAATGGTCTACCAGATAATGCACTCCTCTGGGGTGCAGGTGATGGACTCTCCAGAAAAGATGCATAGAGATGTAGCATCTGCCCGGACTCATCTTCAAACCTAATCGTTGAACAAGACATAGAGCGAGAAACTCGCTACCTGCCTGGTAGGGAGAACTTCTTCCAGGGTGACAGGGAGCTGCTGCCTCCTGTTTCATGGACTGGTCCTGGGGTTAAGCATAGGCTTCTCAGGAACATGTCTTAGCATTTGATTTTAGCACATACTTTTCCCTGAATTTGACCCAAATACAAGAACGGCTCTGAGAGAAATACTATATGGTTTCTCATAGAACCTATCAGATCTGTGAAGGCCGTTTCCTATCTTTTTCTCATAAATGAATATATTTGACAGCCCTTTGCTGTCACAGATAGAATGCGTATTCTTGTGTGTGATCTTGTATACATTTCTGTGGATAAACAATGAGAATGGACAGAGTCATCATACCAGAGTTCATTAAAAATTATCTCATGGATCCTAAGTGAAGTTATTTTTTCTTTTGTGTTGTTTGTATGGGTATTTGTTGCTGTTGCTGTTTTTCCTGATAAAACTGAGAAATACTTTTTTATCTCTGTTTAACTAGACTGAGAACTGAGGCTGCCATGACACAGGTAGCTGAGCCAATTTAGGAGCAGATTGTTACTGCAGGATAGTGAGCTTCTCCTTCACATCTCTATCTCTCCCTCTTTCACACAATTTTGACTTCTCTTGGGCTAATTGAGATACATGGGCTGAAATGTGAGCTGGTTTAACTCATTCACTTTCAGAAGAGCAGCCACCTTTTCTGCTGGGATGATTTTGAGTTGTTAAACAGTGAAATGGCCCCTGGAGTGGCCAGGACAAGCACCTGTCCTCTTTCTTGTTTGGCAGAAGCTGTGCTGGGGCAGCTCCACTTAGTCATTAGTTGCATTTTGTTACGTTGCTTACCTTATTTGTAAGAGAATCCGGCTCTCATTGCTAAATTGGGATTCTCTCCAGACACATCTGCAAAGATAGGTAATCTTCCACAAGGGCTTTTCCATACTGCTTTGTTTGTGAATCATGCTGAGCTTAATATGGTCGCGCTCCTTCTTGACAAAACAGGAGTTAATTCACTACTAGATAAGTCTACTAAGTGAATGTCAGTAGTCTGTGATCCCCTATATTATATATGATTATAGGCATGGCTGTACTTGTTCAGGAAAGGAATTTGGCTTGAAAGAGACAGATGCATAGAAAAATCTCTTTCTATTTTCCTGCCCTACATTTTGTTTAATAATAAGGAATGAATAGAGTTTAATAGATGGAATGGAAGCAGCTGTGTTACAATTAGAAGGCTTAATTAGTATTTTCCCAGAAGTTTGAACATATGACTGTATAGGGGATGGGGATGGCTCAAATGCTCACAAATGACTGGTTGTGTAGCTGATGCTTCAGAAATCTGGTTCCTCCTGTGCAGTTAATGTTAAGCTAGTACAGTACAGTGAAAATATAATCCCTTGCAAATCACTTTCTGGATCTGAAAGTAATCAATTATCTGTGTCTGATTACTGTCTTAGGGCCAGAAAAGTACCAGACACCTGCTATTTCCATTCAAGCCATGGAGAATCGTTGCTACCCTTCTTACTGTTAGATCATTCATGCTCTCAGCACATTCAAATTTGGCATTGTAGTTTATTGTTAGTTAAAATGAGGACAAGCTCTGCCTTCCCAGCAACAACTGTCCCTAACGATGTCCTTATTCTAGGTCTGAGATAAGAGCAATTCAAATACCCTTCTGTTTGACTGCCAGTTTTACACAATTTCCTAATTTAGCATGAGATCAAGGGCAGGACAGCTTTATTTGGCATTGTATTTTCAAACTGCATCTCCAAGAGCTTTCCTGATTTAATTAGTGTTTTTGAGATAATGAATGTGTACACAGGGTGAAAAGATGAAAATGGCTAGCTGTGGAGCAAAGAAGTTCTCCAATCAGATCTAAAAAGAAATGGAGAAATCTGAGAGGGCTCTTGCTGTTGTAGAAACGTCAGAGGAGAGCAGTCAATAGAGTCAAGACTGTTACCAGAACGCTAACAATGCCACGTTCTCAGTCTTCATAGAGATGCATTTGCTTCCTGCTTCAGATAATCTCATGTGACTTTTGTTACTAAGCAGGAAAAATGTCAACATACTTACTGTCAGTTGGAAAAATTAAGTAACTATCTTTGTAATCTGGTTAGTAAGGAAATACTTTAGGAGTAGGCTAATCAGACAGCAAGTTTTAAGTATGGAATAAAAGCATCACTACTGGTTTCTGGATAATATTAAATACTTACCACAGCTATTAACAGCGCAGTAACAGGATACCTTGAAAATGGGCAAAGTACAACCAGGGGTGGATTTTCTTCACTGATCTGTGAGGCCTGGAAAAACTGGCAGCATGGAGAGTGGATGGAGACATAATTTCATTTCATTTAAGAATATAAGGACACAGCAGGTTTGAAGAGGAGTCAAAATGTGCAAAAGGTAGTGTACAGATATGGAAGTGTTTGGAGAACTCCAGTGTCCAAAGTGGTGTAGGTACTCTTTGCTGCACAACTCACTGTATGTGTCTTACAGTAACAACACATAAAACAAAAGCTTCATGGCCTAACTCTCACTAGTAACTAAAGTTCTGGAACTTTCTTTCTGTAGCTCTGCCATTGGTCTGCAGGTGGGTGGAAATCTGCAGGAAATCTCTGAAGAAACACTGAGTGTGAGAGAAACCTTCAGTGATGGTGAGATCCCTGCTGTGACATCAGGCAATGCTAGTGCAGCATCTCTCACTTGTCCAGAATACCTCCTGGAGCTCTGACATTTCCCGAGAGACAGAAGAGTACAGATTCACATAAGCTATTTGCTACTCTAAAAATAAACAAGGAAGTAAACAGAAAGCTATCATTTCCTATACCACAGCAGATTTATAGGATATCAGTAAGCACCTTTAGTTTTGTATGCTTCTTTTATTTGTACTTTGAGCAGTTTTTTTCCTTTCTAGGAATAGTGAAGGGAACGTCTCCTTTTGCCAAAACTATAGTAAGACTAGGGAAAAACATTTCCATTTCTTAGACGATTCACCAAGCTGTTCAGATGAGATACTCCTGAGAACAGTTCAACTGGAAAATCTTAGCTGTGCAGATCTGCTTCTGCTTCATGTGTCCTGTCAAGTTTTCCCACTGCATTTCGTCTCAGAGGGGTGAGAACAGTTATTTCCTTCTTTCTTTAGACACAGTACTCCTGGTGCAGGGTAATAATGACCAAAAGGCTCCACAAAAGCAAGATGGTCAA
The DNA here is from genome assembly GCF_054131305.1 of Coturnix japonica. Classification (NCBI taxonomy): domain Eukaryota; kingdom Metazoa; phylum Chordata; class Aves; order Galliformes; family Phasianidae; genus Coturnix; species Coturnix japonica. The sequence continues at coordinate 112,994,590 of NC_140663.1, forward strand.
CATAATGTCCTTGGAGATCTGCTCTGATGTTCATGCAGAAAACAGTGAGTCTGTAGAGTGAGACTGAAAACATGACAACCCCAGCATCCACGGCCCTGTAATACTCTTGCCACGATAGCATTTCTGAGTGTGACTGAGTTTATTGAGACACAGAATTTTTCTTTCTCCCTTCACAGTGATCATGCAAACATATTGTGAGAAAAAAATCCAGTGATGAAAAGCTGAGCCATCTCATAGGAAGACGTTTTGCTCCATCAGGAAACGTGTGGCAAGCTCTGCTAACAGCTGCTTCATTGTAATCGCCATAGAGGTGAAGAAATGTGGTTGCTGAAACTCTTAAAAGGAATTTTAAATAAGCTGAAACAAAGCAGTATTTATGGAGATGAGAATGCATCTTGCTTTCTCTTTGATTTCTAGGAGGAAGAAAACTGCCTAGAATGATGTTATTTACAAACAACATTTATTCTCAATGGCTAGTGATTACAACTTCTATTTCTGAAGAGCTCCTCAAAACATTAGGATTTCTATTAAGACACAAAATAAAATCCAGTTATACTGAACTGCCATTTTTTGCACACACAAAAACAAAAAACCCAAAACAACCAAATACGCTGGCTCCTTTGGCTCCTACAAACACCAGCAGATAAAAATATCTTGCATCAAACTCATTTAGAGACAAAATGCACAGAAATGAATGGAAAGATGTGTAGCAAAATCAAGGGAGAAATTCTGTCAGAAAGAAGCTCTTTGAAACCAAAGCAGATAGAATAAAATTGCTGGTAGAATGGAAATAAGTAATCAACAAGATAAAAAATGTCAAAACCCAACAGGCTGCATGGTGAGAAAAAGCTGTTAGGAAATGTAAGATATTTTCCAAAGCAGCTTACTGCAAGATGGTGTAAAAGATTTTCTCTACAAAAAGAAATCCTTGTGGGGGTTCCTGAAGAGTGTGATTTTGTTATTTGCTTTGGCCACTCTTTGGTAATGGGTTTCATGGCACTTGCAGCATTTCCATCACTCAAGCTCTAAGGAGACAAAGGACAAAGACCAGCTTGCAGAGGGGACAGGAGAGAGAAGAAATGGACTGAAGGTGGAGCACAGCATGGTAAAGGAGCTGCTGGGGGAGTATGAAAAAGGGCTGTCCATAAAACTCTTTTGGGAAGGGAACTGTTAAATTACTGTGCGCAGTGCAGGTAATGGGCCTTTACTGGTTTAACCTGTCAGGGTCTCTTGATGTTTCTGTTAATTAGAGATGCTCTACTGAAGAAGCAGTAGATATGAGTCATATTACGTTTGGCAATGCCAAGGAGGCCTCCACCTGCAGCCACATTTTTTCCTGAGCCCTAAATTCTTCCCCCACTTGCAGTAGTTGTGACATTTGTTTTCCTCATCTTCTATGTTATTGAGACAAGGATACTGCATTGGGTGTACGGTCACATAAAAAAAAATTATGTAGGAGCAAGATGTGATGACCCAAAGATAGTCACAGTAAAATGTATGCAAGAAATCCCAACATGTTTTCCTGAGCCAGACAATGTAAATGGTAGAAACAAAAAAGCCTTTAGATACACAAGGCCTTCCTGTGGGGTGTTACTTACAATGACAGTAATTAGTTGTATGCACAGGGGACATCTCTCCCTTGCTACCTGCTGTGCTGTGTTATAGGACATATTAGCAACCATAATGCTGACTTCATAATTTATCGCCACCTTTTGTTCACAGTTCCCAGGAATATTCACATGCTACTAGGACATCACAACAAATCTGTCTGGGCTGGCAAGGATCAGACATTAAACCCTATTAGTATGTTCAGCCTTCCCTCTTGAGAGACACAAAATATCAGTATGAAAGCACCATCGACTTAGCACAATTTGAAACAAGATGAATAGACACAACAAATTACAGTAGCAGAAACAAAATGCAAGAAGCATAAGAACGGATCTGAGATATCTGATGTCTACTGTCACTGCGGTTCATTTTGTATGACCTCAGGTAACTAGGGAAATTAGTGCATCTTAAAAATATGGTTAATCTCATCTATGATAAGTATAATAGGTCATATGAAACCTTCTCCAGATACGTGTTCCTCTTCCATCAAGAGGAGTTGAAGTTGTGGTCTCAAGTTGCAACCCGGAAGATCCAGATTGTCCCAGGTTCTTATTCCTATTTACTGACACCAGCAATAGGGAGCAATGAAGATCAGCAGGACCATGGAACAGAAACTTCTGTGCCTGAGGACACTGGTGGTGGTAAGTAGTGTCTGGCAAGCTCTACAAGGAGAAGAGTGACTCTGCCACCCTGGTACCACATAGGTGGCAGCAAGAGTTGTATCAGTGGTAGCTAAGCACTTGGTTTTCCCATGTGCTGCACAGCTATAAACCTCTTTTCAGCCCTTTCAGACTTTTGAAAAGAAAGCCTACTTCATTCTTCTGTTTCTCCAAATCAACTTCTGACTGTGATGTACTGCCTCCCTCTCTTAGAGAATTCAAGAAGCTGACAGCGTGCGCCAGTGAAAGACAAAGTACACTAATAAAAACCACCTGTCCCTGCTGAACAAGCTTGTTTTTCATCAAAGCCATGGATAATTTGACAGGTAAAGAAAAGTGAATGAACTGATGAAGTTGTGACAATTCTGCAGCCAACATGTTTTTCAAGATCAACAATAGATAAAGTACCATCCCCTCCATCACATTGTCACTTTGCTAGAGACTGTGAGAGCTGTACTTCAGTTTGCCTTCTTTTGAGCAAAAATCTCCCGATTGGGTTTCAGCCTTATCTGTCAGTAACTGCACCTTCATTCACCAGCCAGTCTCACCCATCTCAAAGATGTGCATGGGCTTTGCCACCTGGGAACAAATTACTTCAGTTTCAGTGAATCTATCTTTCAAATATCACTTTTGTTGCAAAGAGAATGGATAAAGAAAAAAAGAGATAAACCAGAGACAGAATTATTTTTATTTGGCTTGTTATCTGAAGACATTTCTAATTTTCTGTAATTTCCTCACAGGGTTATAACAATGCTGTCCAGAAGCACTACATATAAGGACAGATGCCAGGAGCGAGAGGCACAATACATACTAACTTGTTATGAATCTATACGCTGTTTTATTCTGTTTGAGCCAGCATGTCATAAAAGAGCTTTACGTCACAAGAAGGGTGTAAAGATATTTTACCCTGCTCTCCTCACAGAGGACAGTGGGAAAGAGGAAAAACAGAGGACACTCTTATTTACCTGAGGTGCTAGGAATTATTTGCTCAATGAAAAGACCCATTCACTTAGTTTATCTTTGGACTAAATGGAAAGAGAGGTGGCATTCAACCAGAAACCAGAGCTGAAAAATAAAGTAGAAAAGAAAAGAGCAGATATGGAATGTGAACAGCCTGGTAGTCTGTCTCCAATGACCAGATTTTTAGAATGAGCATTTGCAAATTGTCCTTAGGAAAAGAACGTTGTCCATTTTCCTCCAGTATTGTCCTCTGGCATGAAGAGTGACAGGGAAATGTACAATATAATCTGCTCCTTCCTGTTATAAAGTAGGAAATTATTTTTGTGAGATAAGTGCAATTAGACTAGGTGGCATGATATTTGTGTGGAAATACTTTTACGTGTTGAATCAAACACTACTGGGCCAATGTTCTTCCTTTCGGCAGGAGAGATCCATCTTTATTCTGGGATCTCTGCCTATTACATGCCTCATTCTGTACCCCGGCAGCTTTATTGATGTAATACATGAGGTACAGGAAAGATTAAATGCTATAAGCCAAAGTACCAGCCTGGGGACAAATGGCATTATAGCTAATTGTACTTCACTAATTCTGCCTACACAAAAGGAAAGGAGGTAATCTGGAACAAAGTATGTGGTTACTGCAGGATGAAAAAAATCTGCTTGGAATTGTAGTGTGCAGTGACTCATATTGTACAAACAGCCGAGGTGTGGGTAGTGCTAGCAGACAATTGTCTGTAATGAGTACTGTGTGCAACATAATGAATGAAGCACAGAATAAAGAGCTCTCTGCAAGATGCTGCCATGTGAATGGCAAACCTTTGATTTTAAGCTAGAGTCCTGTATCACAAATATTAGGTTCAATACACTCATTTTTAACATGCTTGAGGGTATCTATGAATGAGGTAGAGAACAGAGACAACAGATATTGCATGTGAGTTCTGGAATTTCAGTTTGTCTGCATGTAGCATTTTGAGAGAATCAAAACACAAAGCTGTAAAGGAAAGCAGTCATTTCTGAAAGGTACATTCTATTTTGTGTTAGTTGTAAAGCATGGAAAGGTGGAAATGTGGCTGTTAGAAAATGTTCTTCCAATGAAGTAGCATTGTTCAGATTGCAAGTTAAAGGAATATTTTCCCCAGCACAAGTCAAATATGCTATGATGTAGCACTAAAGGCTCTGTTTCCTGAAGTGTATCAAGCCCATCCACTGCCTAGGGCTGCCTGGATTCTGCTGCAGACAGTGAAAAGAAATGAGTAGATGCCTCATCCTCATCTCAGTACAGCCTTTAGTAGTTCTGATGGTATTTCACAACGGAGCTGAAAGTGTATTAGGTGTCATTTCAGATCCAAGAGCCAAGCTTTGCAAAGGCTGGAATCTCAAACTGTCCAAGCAATACAGGTTTATGTATTACTCCTAGTCTTCTGTCCAGAGAAATACTTTAAATACAGATTGTGTCTTAATAACCAGATTTATTTGTAAAGGTTCATCGTGGGAACCCATACTTACAGGGATGATAACAGACAATATAATGAATGAAGTTCTGAATAAGTACAGACTTCTCTGCAACACTTCTTTTATGTGAATGGGAAGCCAGAGATTTGAAACTAAAGCTTTATCTTTCATCTTGATTCTAAAACATCCTGAGTTCTGTACTGCAAGATACTTTTCACAGTGGGACACCTTACTTTGTGCCATCACTTTTGTTTAGTTGCTAACGTAAGTTGGATACTGTAACTACATTTACTGACACCATATGTCTTATGGTCAAAACAGCTTTCTGAAGATCTGAACAAATAAACAAACAAACAAAAAGGCCACAGAATTATTAGATTCCAAGAGCAATAGTTTTATTTGACCAATTTCACTCAATTTTCCAGGTTTTAGATATTATTATCTGTAAGTTTCCAAATCAATTTTGGTCATGCTTAGTTTTAGCCAGATCTGAATTGTTGTTCTTCTGCTGTGCCCTGGTCTCAGCATCTCTTCTCTGTGTCTTTGAGACCTATCAAGTCCAAATTCCTCTAGTAAATGTGAATACTTACATTCCTCCCATTTATTTAGTTGAGACACTATAAAAATCTTAAATCTATGACAGACAGCTAGGTTACATATACGATCTCTTTTGCTTTATACTCAAAACAAAATGAGTTTAGGCTCTCTGACTCGAGCTTCTTGTTCTGCAAGGCTTAAAATAAAGAGTCTGTAGATTCAGTGAAACTTTCATCGTGTTGGACAGCCCTCCCAGACATAGAACAATATCTCTCATAGATGCTTTCATTGTTTCTGTGCTCTTGCTGTTGATTTCTAACCATTTAAAGAAGCTCTTTTAGAGGGAAAGCCTATGCTTCTTCCAGTTTACTTGAGAGCTGTTCTTTTCTTAAGAGACCTCCTGACAGCATCCAGAATAATTCACTGACCTCTTCATTCCTTTTTCCCATATGCACAATCTTGCTGGTTAAACAATGCCTTCATTGTGTAATGAAGATAGCACTGTACCCAAGGGGAAAACAAAACAAAAGAAAACAAAACACATTTATGGCATAATTCTAACCCAGGAATCAAAAACTTAAGAGCTTGAAGAATTCTAGGACATATTCTCAGTGCAGTATTAACTCAAAATTAGTGCTGACAAACATACAGCCATCGGATCTTGGGGAAGCAATATTCAATACAAAAGTCTATGTCATTTATGGCAAGGAAGATGATGCTGAGAATTAGGGAAGTGAGAAACAAGAAAAAATGTACTTGTTCATTTTTTACTCAGTGTAGGTGTGTTCTGTGCAATACATTTTCCGGTTCATTCTCCTGATTTCTTTTAGAAGTCAGTAGATATTTGCTGTTTGTTGTTATCTTTTATTCACAGAGAATGGTTTTCATTCAGAGTTGAAAGGAATCCTGAGCTTCTTTTGTCTTCAATTGAGGTAATTTGTCCTATTTTCCCAGACAAAATACTCAGCTCCTGGCATTAATCTTACTGGAAGGATAGATAGTTTATCCCTGGGCAACAACAGCACTACCTTAGATAGACAACACCCACTATCAAGAAGGAAAAATACCTTGAATTAAAAATGTAAAATACTGATGGTTACAGCCTGGTCATTGATGAGCAGCTTACACAGAAGATTCAGGAGTTTTGTTTTGCCGTGACTACTATGGCACGATCAAAAGGGGACATAACAGAGAGGAAAAGCAAGCCCACAGGGGCATCACCTTTTGAAAAGATGTCAGTAAGAAAAATGGCTCAAGGTAAAAATAACAGTAATAATAATAAAGGAGTGGTTAAAATATTACTTATTTTCTGCCCAACTTGAAACATTTTAGGAGAACTTTGCAGAAGTTTACTAACATTGAAATTAGACTTCCACAAAATCACATTCACTCCATTCATATGTTTCAGGTACAAACTTTTTGTCTGTTTTCCTCAGCTGTGAGGGCATTTGAATGACACAGGATGAAATTTGACCAGTAATTGTCCCAGTGATAGAAGAATAAAATGAAAGAGGTAGGAATAATTTTATTGAAAATTTGGCCCAGTACTTCATTTAAAAGTAATGAGACTCAGAGAATGCTGAATGGATTTAGTCCTCCTTTACTCCTCAGTGACCCCCACAGATGCTTCCTGTCTTGATTTGAGTGTGTTTGTAGTCTTTTGTAGGTTACATGCATCCCACACAGACATCCCTTTACCACATCCTGTGAGCTTCTCACTGTTTCCTTGTGAATACTCAGCTTCCTACAGGAGAAGGACTGGCCTGTGAGGATTTGCTATGCTGTAGCCAAGAACATGGGGAGCTTGGCTTACTTGTACAGTGATGCAGACTGTGGTTAATGAGTTCTGTTTGACTGAGGCCATTATATCTCCTGTAAATAAAGTAATCTGTTTGATTTCTAGTGTTGACTTTACATTTAAAGGTAGTGAAAGCAAGTGGCTCAGGAGTATAAAGCCACAGCAATGCTTGGTCTCTGCTGGGACCACTTCACAAATAGTTCATGCAGACTTATCTGAGCCTCTGTGCTGCTGGAGTATGATTTATCTACAATAACACTATTAATAGTGATTCACTGCTCAGGCGTGTGATGGGCCACCAGTCACCACCTGTTTCTGGATCAGCTCACTCCTAAGTCAAATAAAACTTTCTAACTAGGAATGATACGCTAGTGCAGCTGGTGCACTTCCTTGCTAATAACTCCCTGCAATTGTACAAAATGAATCTTAACATAAACTTTATATGAAGTTTTAAGCCAAATGTATCTGCAAGTCTCATTTCCCCTCGGTCTTCTCCTCCCCAAATGTTCTTTAACTCCTCTGCTGGGAACAATGTTTGGCCATGACACCACCACGTTCAGCTATCAAGTTGGAAATAGGCTTGGCACAAAGGGTTACCTAAAGTTTACACAAACCAGTTTTTCTAGGTTGATACGTGAGCAGCGTGGCTTGAAAGAGTGGAAAGTTACCAGAAGCAGCCCAAAGCCAGGTGCAAGTAGGTAAGGATCACAAAAACCTCTGGGAAGCTTTAGCCAGGAGAATGGGATTGATAATGTTGCGCTCAGAGGAAATCTTGCAGCAGGTTTCCTGAACTCAGATAATTTAACAATAATAATAATTTTTAAAATAAATTTGAGCTCACTGTGAGTCACTTTGCCCTGAGAAAGTGATATCTGACTATAGGGAAGAAAATAAGAGTAACACAGGCAGTGTGAACTATTTGTTTAAAAGGCTGTTTACAGCTATTTACTTTATATGTCTTTAAATAAGCCTTGGATCTTGGTTTTCTGTGTAGGGCACGTGTGTGCATTGCTATGTGTAAAAAGTATGCTTGTCCACCATACATGGTGTCTCACGCATGCCACCTGTGCCTGAAGAGTTAAGTGGTGAGTAGGAAAGATTTACTTTCTGCAGTGACTTCTGCAAAGGGAGGAGCTCTAAGCCTGGGGGACAGGGAGGCCAGCACCAAGTCTCGCCTCATGGCTGGGAGGTAGACCTCTAGATAAGAGATATGCACCACAGCAGTACAGATAAAAGTTCATGTAGAAGTTAGAAGTTACCCACTCTAACTTAGGTAAAATACAGTCCCTGTGACTTCTTTGTTGTACCAAATAGGATTGTTTAGCCCTGTGTCCTGTAGGCACCTTTACCTTCCTTTGGCCCAGCAGGCCTGTGGCACTGCCCCTCTGAGCAGGGCTGCCTGTAGCTGCAGGGAATGTCTGGTGGTGTTAAGCCATGGGAATGTCCTTCTCATGCCTTGGGAGCCATTTGGAGCACCACAGTGAGGAGTGGTGGGTGTTGAGATGCATCCCATTTTATATCTGCTAGCCAGTGCCCCACCAATGATGTTAACTGGTTTCCTGATGGCTTACATCATCCATAGCTCAGGCATAGATGTCTGCAGACAGACATGTTCAGTGCAGTGAATCCCTTCTCTTGGGAGAAGTTTTGTGATCTTCACATGAAGGAGGTGAGAGAAGTGCAAGGTGTTACTAGTTGTGATGACATAGTTCTAGTAAAAAAAATGATCTGATAAAGAACATGTTGAACTCAGGGACTGACAAGTCTGAGGAGATCCCATCTGTTTTGCAAACTCCCTGTACAGAGAACAGTGTTATCTCCAACCCTCTTCTCTTACTTGGATTAGTTTGGATCACAATAATTTGAGGCAAGGTTACTGTTCACAAGGTTACTGTGTGTGACAGCAAAGGTGGAAGGAACTCTAGTTTTGGTCTGGCCATTAGAGTGACTGCGATGTGAATGACTAATAGGTAGAAGTTCTGGATAGAAAAAAGAAGTTTTCCCTGATATCCAACCTAAACCTGGTGCAACTTGAGGCCATTTCCCCTCATCCTGTCACCAATGAGAACAACCCTGCTCTCACTGTAAGCATTGGAAGGGGGTAATAAGGTCTCCCCTCAGCCTCCTTTCCCCAGACAAAACAGCCCCAGTTCCTTCAGTTGCCCCTCATAGGGCATATTCTCCAAGCCCCTCACAAGCCTTGTTGCCCTTCACTGGACCTGCTGCAGAAGCCATTATTTGATGTAAGAAAAGGCATCTCTGCCTTGCTGGTTGCATGTATTTTAGCCACAGCATTCAGTTCCTAACACTGGAACAAACAGATGATCATTTTGAGAAGGCTTCTTCCACAGAGGTTTTCCAGGCAAAGGGAGATGGAAAGCCAATATATTTGGAACATTTCCCCTGAAAAATCCAATGTGCTTTCTATGACTGCACTCCAGCCAACGCGTTTTGAAGACACAAGGCAGCAGCTGGCAGGAGGCACAGGCATCTCTGCACCGCCCCTCTGCTGCTACGTGCCAGGCTTCCGAGCCAGCGGCATCCCTGGGGAGCGATGCCCTGCACCCAAATAGCTGCGGCTTAGAGAAGCTGAACATGCATGTGATGGGAGCAGGTGCTGTCTGTGCTGTGTCAGTACACACCGCAATCCCCTCCCCGAGGAGGCTTACTGGGGACACAGCCACTGTTCACCCATCACACTGATGTGATCCATCCCTAGGTGCCAGGGCACAGGGTGGTCGGCGTCTGGCACTGCAACAGTGCAGGGAGGGCAGCAGGTGGTGGGGAGGAGGGGCACAAAAGGAAATTCTCTGATGAAGAGCAGGGGAGGTTACAGTCTTGTTTTTATTTTGAACAACGGGCAGCTGTGAATTTTTATGCAGAGCTATTTTAGTTCTCGAGCCAGGCAGTTTCATGCCTCGTCAGTGTCTGAGTTTCCCCTCCAGCTATCTGAATCCTGGTGATATTATGTGCAATTGCTTCAAGAAAGCAGAAGCTTAGCAGGAGTGTCCTCTGTGAACGGCTGTAATTTCTGCACCATGGCTGCGTGAAAGCTGTTATGGCTCTGCTATCTCTGGCTGCCCGCCAGCAGGAAAGACTCCTTCCAGAATTAATTGCATCTGCTGCCTGCCTTCCCCCTCACAGGTGTGCCAGGGAGCGGGCTTGCTCTGGGTGCATCATCTCATAAGCACATAGCGACACGTCTCCTTGTATGTGCTGCAGCAGAGCAGGGGAAGCAAGAGGACAGACATGGCTCTGGTTTTCACATCATTGCTAGTAACTGAGAGGTGGGAACTAGAAAATAGCTGTAGTGTTAGGCTCATTCTTGTTGCCTGTATGAAGGAAGTGGGAGCTGCTTAGAGAGCATTATTCATGGTGACGTGCAAAATCTGTTCCTTCTTTATTTCACTGCATGAAAGGAGGATATGAGAGAAAACTGCAAGCTCAGGATCTTTGGCTTTGTTTTATTCAGATGTTATTTACATAGAGGAATCTTAACTGCATCAATATTGCATGGTGTGCGTGCATGGATTTGAATTTATTCCCTGCCTGCATGACATAGCTGTGTTTGAGCAAGATTTGGGGTGTGCAGCTTGAGCTCAGCCTGCCTTTAGCACAGCCTACAGCAAGGGGCAGGACCACCGTGCTGCAGCTCCCTACCTGGTCCACCCCCATCTATCAATCACGTGTGCCTTGGTGACAGCAGCAGCAACCGGTAGGAGGGACAGCCTAGGCAGCGTGCCAGGACGTGCATCACAAGAGCAGATGGAGATTTTTAGGCATTTGTAGCACATCCTGCCCAGGCATCAACAGGGATGCTCTGTGCAGAGTCTGTGGCTTTTCTGGTCACCAATGTGGACCAGGAACAAGAGGCACAGTGAGCCTCACACTCTGGCCTGTCACCAAAGATCTGGGTTTGGCATCACTGTGAGGGCTGCTCAGTGGTGACAGCCTGTAAAGCTCAGTGGCATCATGGCTGACCTGTTCCTTATCACACCTGTGAGGCAAGGAACTGTGCTGAGAGCTGAGCCCTGGGCTTCACAAGCAGCTTCTCTGTTCCCTTACCTTCCTGCAGGGAGGGAAAGAGGGACCCAGCTGAGGAGGCTCCCTCCCTCACAGCCTCCCTCCTAGCCTAACCCTCCTGCCACCCTCACTGCCTTCATCCCTGTGTCATGAGTTTGCAGGGGGCTCTGCAGTCTGGCCCTATAGGTTTTGGCTTGGTAACCAGTACTTTTTTGAGAGGTGTGTTGAAGCATTAGGTATTAGTAACATTTTCATTAGATGCATTCAACAGACTTGCAGTAGTTGTTAGATAAAAAGAACCAGGAGACAGGAAGAAAATATGAAGAGGAAAGGAAGAAAAGAAGAAGAAAAACAAACCAGCACCAACAAAATCCCATTTCTTCTCTCTCTTTTAGCACCAGAGTGCCACAGAGGCCAGAGATGAGGCATTTGTAAACACCTTAAAAAGACAATAATTCATTAAAGCATTGGCGTCATTTATTGTGTGTATTTTTTTAACCTGTTTTGATATTTTCCTCTACAAGCAATCAAGAAAGTTAGAAGCAACTGAAATGAAAAATGCTTGTTCTTCATGGCTAACAGATAGCCAGCTGCTATACTTTAGTTCAGCTCTGTTCTTTTTGTTTTTGCTGTGCTGACTGATGCAGTGTAATACTATTGATAATGTTTGAATATGACAGATTAGATAAATGAGTTTAGTGATGTTTAAGAAAGGGTCACATTCCTCTTTCTTCACTTGTCAAGCAAAGCTGAATTCATTCAACACCCCTAGCAGGTCTGGGTGGCTGCTCATGGTATAGGGCCTGTGCTGAAATCATACTCTGGAGTCATCATCTAAGCAGTGCTATGAGTCATAAGCTAGATCCACAGGGAGTTTCAGTTGTCTGATGGATGTCTTACATCCCTATGTTGCTGCTCTGCTGCACAAAACCACAGAGGCAAGTTCCTTCCTCTCAGGTTCCGTGTTTCTGACTGTGAAGTCAATGAGGTACCTATACTTTCACCACTGTGTTTCAGTACAAGAGGGAATCACAAAGCTTGGCTGCTCCACTGCTGGGATTCAATCTAATGGGTGGTACAGAAACATGCAGTGGGGTGAGAGAAACAAGATGCCACAAAAGCATTGGGGATGCAGACACACAAATCATGACCACACTTCCCATACAGAAGCAGGGACAGGACTGCTTAGACTTCCCCCACCCACCCCTCTTCCCCCAAGGGGCACTTGGGAACTCACGAAAGACACCCTATTGCAATCGCTCCCAGGCATATTGTTCTGCTTGGCATAAATAATTAAGGGCTATTGGGTCACGCAAGGAGAAAGTGAGATTAGCGCTTGGGAAGCTGCTCGCCTAGGGGACAGAACAGTCAAGCTGAAATCCCTCTTTGGAAGTTTAATTATTTATACCAAAGTGAATAAATTTGCTAGAAGAGATTAAGAGCAACACGCCTAGTTTAGCAGTCTACTTATCACTAAGTTTAGCAACAGTCAGAACTTCAAGATGACTATGACTATATATATTTGCTTAACCAGAGCCTGGTCTTTTGTTTACCATTCTTAAGTTGATAAAAATGCACAATGCTGTGCTTTGTGAGTGCACAGCTTCAATATCAGTAATGCAAACAGTATTATTATAATACAACATCAGTGTTTTCCTAGTAAAACATCATCTGACTTTCCAGTCATAGGCACTGAATTAGTAAAATGTGAACAGATACCTGGGGATGATTGAGTGCTGCTGCAGAGAAGTGAAAGTTTAGATTGGTGTTGTCACATCTGGGATGCAGTGAAAGGTACAGCTTAGAACTGAGACACATCACCCACAGCAAATTTAAATAGCAGATTTAATTTGTTAGAGATGCTTTCAATGCGAACAGCATAAACAAAAGGGTCTCATTCATGTGATAAAAAATGTTTATTTAGAATTTGGAATTTGTTTCCTTTAGCTACTGTCAACAAAATGACCTTGGGTGTTAAAATATTAGTGGAAAATTTGACTTAGCTGGTGAGTGCTGCATGTGGAAATAACTATTGTTGGCTGTTTGTCTGAAAATGGAGAGCTGATGTGACAGCTGATTTGGCTGAACATGACATAGCTGTATTAACCCACAGTAGCCAAGTGTGATGAGCAGTGGTCACAGAAAAAAGCATTGAGAACATACAGAGCCTGGGGTCTTGTATGTGATTAGGCAGCTTGAGCAGCTCACCACACCAAGAGCTATGCCTCAGTAATATTGTGAGGCTATTTTTGGAGCAGTGCAGCCCGCTCAGATCAATGGTTTGCAATAGGCTTAGATCAGATTCACTAATATTAATCACTGTGCACTCTCCAGCTGAGGTTAGTGGGCAGCCAAGAGGCATGGATGTCCAGGGAGCATGCTGAGGTGGAAGAGCACAGCTGTGCCCTTCTCATCTGCCTGTTCCATTTACTCAGAGATATGAGGCCCCACTGCACCCCACTGCCAGCCTCGCACCACCTGAAGGTAGCTCGTTGCCATCGCCATCACAACCACACAGAATCCATGCTCTCAGACCTTTTTTCCTTCAATTGCCAAGACTGCCTGCATTTCCCAGATGTGACTAAACCTTCAGAGTGACTGTGATGCATAACTGCAGTGTTTGCTCTCTTATGTCATAAACTGAACTGAAATACTGCTAAAATACAAAGGGGCAACTCCTTTGTAATGCAACTTCGGTGTTGTTAAGCGAAAGGTGTGCTGCCAATCCCATGAACGCCATTGATGTCAAGGTTTTCAAACTCAGAGAAAATCTGGAAACTGCTTAAAACAGACACTTGGTCTGCTCATGTAATTTATTTTGCCAATGAGGTACTCAATAATTTCACTCCTTCTGTGCTACTAGCACTTTTCATCAACTGTTTCCTTGTTAGAGCACCAGCTGGAGAGCTTTTACAGGGCTGTTATTGCTAAGAAAAATTTTTTGCATATCTGTTGCATTTGATTCCCCTTATCTGCATTTTTCAGACAACATCTTGGCAGAAAAATACCACAGGGCAGTAATAATGTTCCCACTTTCTGGTTGAGTCTCCAGTCACACCAGTGTGATCATCTACAATAACAGAATGCTATGTTTTATGCTCACATAAGACCAACAACCCTCTCCGGGTTGTTTCTCAGAGGACAAAATGGCAAAGCTGGGAACAAGACTTGCCTCAGCTTAGACTGCATTCACCGAGAGGGCCAGAAACTTGTAAAGGAATCCCAGCACTTAAAACCACTGATTTTAACAATTAAAAGAATGAACAGAAAAACTTCTGAAAAGTCTTCCTGATAATGGTGCTCCAAGTGAGCAAAACCATCCCTAGGCTTCCTTCAGAGCCTGCTCTGCATCTCACAAAGGTGGGCTGCAGGGTCACATGCAGAGAAACTGGGTTTCCTTACATCTATCATTGCTCTTTAAAGCTCCTCCTGACTCTCCACACCTGCTAATTGGGTCTGAAAAAAAAGGTGGAAACAGAGGTGAAAGCTGAAGGCAATCTTCCATCTAGGATCACCCGAACTTTGCTCTAATTATCTCCTTTGCTCTCTTCTTGATATACAGGTTATGTAAAGTTCTCTCAGCTTTGTGGCAGTCTGAAAAAAGGTTTTAGTTTCTTAGAGTGAAAATGGGGCTGACGTGATACTCATAAATGAGACGACTGCAGTGTAAAATTGGCTAGCATGTGCATGACAGGCTGGACGGTGATGTGAAAGGAAGATTGTAAGGGCTGATTTGATTAAAAGGCTGTGAAAGCAGCGTCTGAATGGACGTGTCTAGAATGAAAGGGTGTCTGGGGGGACCACTTCCCTGCAGGGTGGGGCTTTTGGAACTTGACTCTTCAGATGCTCGCTACAGAAATACTAGGATTAAATAGAACACACTTGACCTCAAGTCTGGGAGAGGCCATACTTTCAAGTGTACGTGTAGATAATTCAATAATTTCTAAGATTTTCTTCTTATTTTCTCAACAGAAGGGAACATTTGTTTTTCTTTTCCAATGTGCAGCAGTGATCAAGGAGTTCTGTGCAAGTAATGTGTAGAAACTGCCTGTGATAGGCAGACTTTTCTCTATGGTATTATCATTTAATAAAATATTATTTATATAACAAAGGCAGTCCAGAATGGGACAAATCCACAAAGCTTACAACACCGTGTGAATGTGCCTCACATTCAGTCATCATGATGGCATCTGTCTCAAAAATGGGACACTCCAATGTGGTCATGACACCATTTTGTGCTTATTGTCGCACAATAATTGTGTTGGGATGACATCTACAAAATAAGCAAGAAAATTTTGCTCTTCCATTAAACAGCTCTGTAATGCAACTATACATGCCAGTCATGCACTGAAAGCTGTAAGTTTATATAAGATGCTCTCCCAAATGCTGCAGAAACCATTTGCTGACAGCGGTGCTGTGTATTGGCAACTTGCCACTGGCAGGTGCCCATGGTTAGAGACCTGACCCAAATTTTACATGTTGCCACAGACATTTCAAGAAGGGAAGCTGAAGTGTGTGCTGATTCATGAGATGCTCTGGTCTTTATATTTTCTTCATAATCTCCAATCAAGTTGAAGTTGTTTTTCTAATGAGTTATTTGCTAGCCCAGACGCCAGTGCTTTATTCATGAACCCTGTTGTGATGCCTAGGCAAAACAGTCATAAATCATTACTCACATAGCTGAAATTTTTGTCAACATCTTTCATTTCCAATTTGTATCAGGACAGGGCTTGCTCTCACTTCAGCGCACAGAGTGACAGGTTGAAACCCGAGCTGGGCTTAAAGCGATTTCCATGCACACCAGAGCTCCTCTCCTTGGATAGGAAGTACATGGGGCGATTCTTTCCATGTGCGTTACTTTGTCAGCATTCACAATATTTCTTGAGAGTAAAGTTGCCTCCATTAGTTGAATTTGTGCCAGTGGAGTTATCACTCTTATTTGAGAGATAAATAACAAAGCTGGAAGATCCCAGCCTGCTGCCATCTCAGAGTTCTATGATATACAGGGATTTGAGTGGTGAGAATTAGTATTATGCAAGTGATTTGTTAAAGAAGATTCGTAATTTAAGGAACACTTATTTCTAAGGATGGAGTGTCTTTAAGTAGGGATATTCAATCAAGTGGAAGTGGTGAAATCTGACTTTGAGGGTCTCTGATTTATATTTAAGAAGAAAGCAGGACGGCAAAGACAAGCCTTTCACAAGCTAGAAAGGCAGCTCTGCCCAGGCCTCAGGAAACAGGGTCAGGCTCCAGGGGAAAGAAAAGGAATTTATGTAAATAGACAGACTCTAGCCGGAGGTTTAGTTGAAATATTTAGTCCTTTAAAATTTGAAACAAAAACCTTCTGCAGAGCTGGCTGTCAAGGTTCTGGATTTTGGTAATGTGTTCCCTTTTATTTTATTTTTTAATGTCAACATAATGGAAGCTGGCTCTCTTTTTGAATAATATATACTTCATCTGCATGAGTGGAACTGAGATGGACATCACTTACTACAGGTTTATTTAAAGGACACTTCAAACTAAACATTGTGCCCTTTATAGCCGCAAGGGTGTTTCAACACAAGGAATGGAAAAAATAGCATTCACTGTAAGAAAAACACCTTTAAAAACTCACATCTCCTCTCTGTAAACAGACAAAGGAGACATCACTCTAGCAAAGCGTACTTTAGATTTGGGACATCACATGGCTGTAGACCAGGGCCTGGAAACCTTGAGTCTTTATGACAAAGTGTATCTGCGCACACAGAGCAAAGTGGACTTTATTTTCGCATTTCCTTCGGCAGTGTCTTGATGTAATAGGATCAAGATTCAGGGTTTGCTTTGTCACACCAGCCCTGCCACACAGATACTGGATGAGCTGTTAGCACATTTGACATCTCTTTCAACAGCATGTGCGAAGAAGAGCCATCACCTGCCATCTGTAGAGGTCAATTTATCCCCATAACAAAGGACAATAAACAGCAGCAGATCTGGAATGTATCTGGGAAGAAACACGGGAATGCAGGGAGTGAAATGGTGGAAACATGCCTGGTAATCTGTTGCTTGTCAAAAAAAAAAATGAGGGACTGTATTTCCTCCATCATTTTGTTCCAAGGCTGATTCAAATTATCTCAGCCACCACTGCTGCTAACAAATATTAAATCTTGTATAGCAATGATATATCAGCCATCAGCTGGTCAAGACAGTGCATACATTATTTTATCATAAAGATGTCATTGCACTAGAATCTCAATGGTTTAGAACTTACCTGCCTTTCCACACATGCCTCTTCCACAGAAGATGGAATATCATTGCATCTAAATTGGTTCTCTTGGAACCTGGAAGTCTCCTTTTTAAGACTGTCTAGAGACGAAGTGAGGAAGAGTGGTCTAGTGCACCAAAAGCAGGGGTAGGAGTAGAGAAGTAGACATCCTCCTGGTTTTAGAGGAGTCCACATACATTAGGAATCCCCATCAACCACCAAGCTGTGATTTCACTTACAAGCATTCATAGCCCTGGGCATTAACATGATTTTTTGTTTGTTTGTTTGTTAATTTTGTATATTTGTTTTTAATAGAGGAATGCAAGCCAAAGGCCTACTAGTAGTTAGCTGAAGCTCTGAAAGTAGAAGTGCACAGCAATGTTCAAATATAGACTTATTTTTGCTATCAAAAAACCCTCTTGCAAATACCTGCAAATAAAGCAGAACAGGCAGGTTTTTTTGTTTTTTTTTTTTTCTTGGATCTGTGCAATGCTCTACCTAGAAGGATTTTACTCTCTCAAGAACTGTAAACAGCCCCATAACCTCAGGAATGACTAACTGCAATGGGCCAGATGTTACTCCATGATTAGTTTGCACACAGGATTTTCAACCAGCACAGTGAGAAGAGACAGCGCCCCGGCAGGATGCAGAATTCCCTCCACTCCCAGTCCTGTGCCTGTAAGGAATCTGGGCAGGATCCAGACCTCAACACTAACCACAAAAACATACATAGCTTTAAGGGAAAGGATGCAGTTTACCTAGCCAAAGTTGTTTGGCAGGCAGGTATCCAGCTCAGGAGAGTTGTGAAGGTTTTCTTTTCCTGTAGTTAGTGGAGACAAACATGCGTTTCCATTAGCAATTTGTCCTACTCATCTCAGTGGCAGTGGAATTTCTGCATCTGTCTTCCCACTTGTAGTTGTATATCCAAACATTTCCCCTTGTATTCTCTCCTTGGTGCTCAATAGTGTGAATGCTCAAGAGCTGATTCACCAAAAATGTTTTTCTTTCTTTCTCAGGTTTGGAGTCTAAACAATAGATTAAATGCAAAATTTTGAGAAGATGAGAGCTGAGCTGAATAGCGTGATCTTTGTCAAGATGATGACTGGGGGGGAAAGGGAACAATGGGAAGGGAATAGAGAAGAGGAAGGGAAACCCGCTGAAATTCTCACCGTTGTTGCAGGAAACTTCAGCTCTGAGAAGCAAGTACATTTTGAGGTTGTCTACCCACCTCTTCTTTGGCCTGTTGACCTATCTCCCCTCAGGGAGACAACCTCAGGGTTGTTTCCTGGAGCAATATGACCCTAACAGCAATGGAGAATGCTGAGCATAATCTCTCATGGCCTTGAAGAGGGTAAGAGGAGGCAAGGGCCGGGGAGGGGCTGGAAGGCAAGCTGTGTAAGATGGGTGCAAAACTGTATAGGCAGGTCATACACAATGTGCTCGAAGTACTGAACGTACCTCTTGTTTGACTGGTGCCCCATTGTCTCAACAATAACTTCAGGAAAGCCACGTTCTTGCTTCAAAAAGCAAATAATTACTCGAAAGGAATTTCCTTTGTATTGAGTTAGGGTGTTGTTTTTTTTTGTCTTCAGGTCTTAGATCTATTTATGTTTGACTCTGATTAGTGGGTTGCAGCTCTTAATGCAAGCACATAACTGTTTAAACTATTCCTAAAACCAGATGGATTTAAGAAGGTAAATAAATTTTGACCTGGATTAAAAAAAAATAAAAAGAAAAAATACAACAAACCCAGAAGGAAAACCCTGATATTTCACCTACTCACTAAGCAAAAGCAGCATTGCCATTGAGTCAATTCCATCTATTCAAATCCTTCTACCAGATCACTATGAATGTAAGTTGTTATGTCCCCTAGTTGCAGTGGAACCAGGCATGGGTAAAAATGTGCCTCAGTGTGGATGAGAGAGGAGGAACTTGAGCCAATATTGGCTAAAGCTAGAGAAGGGATGAATGAAATGGCTCTTTTGGTAATTTTGCATTTCTCTCATAAATTTTTTTTACCACTTGAACCCCACATGGGTGTTACTGAACTTATTTAACAGGATCTTACTCCCATGTACATCAATGGGCCTCTACTGTAGTTCTCCTGAAGCTCTTGTAACTCCTTTATTGAAAGACATAGAGATTTTGGAAAGGATCCAGAGGAGAGCCACGAAGATGATCAGGGGGCTGGAGCACCTCCCCTATGAGGACAGGCTGAGGGAGCTGGGCTTGTTCAGCTTGGAGAAGAGAAGGCTGCGGGATGACCTCATTGCAGCCTTTCAATACCTGAAGGGAACTTACTCCCAGGAGGGGAGTAAACTCTTCGAAAGGGCTGACAATAGCAGGACTAGGGGAAATGGATCCAAGTTGAAGGAGGGAAGATTTAGGTTGGATGTTAGGGAGAAGTTCTTTACTAGGAGAGTGGTTAGGCCCTGGAACAGGCTGCCCAGGGATGTTGTGGACACCCCGTCCTTGGAGGTGTTCAAGGCCAGGTTGGATGGAGCCCTGGGCAACCTGATCTAGTAAATGTGTATGTTTGGTGGCCCTGCTAGGCAGGGGGGTTGGAACTACATGATCCTTGAGGTCCCTTCCAACCCAGGTCATTTTGTGATTCTCTGATTCTGTGATTATTCCCTTGAATATTTTTATTCACATGAACATACATACATAGAATGCTTCACTCACATGGATAGCTAAAGCTTTCTCTTCTAGGCCAACAGCCTCAGTGCCACTGAGGCTGAGTACAGAGTAGAAGCTGTGCCCTTGCTGTTCAGTCTCCCACCATAGACAGTAGAGATCTAGGGTTTAACTATTTGCCTCTGCAACACAGAATCACAGAATCACAGAATGGCCTGGGTCTTCTAACCTGGCTGGGGTTTCCAACTGGGTCACTTCCATGACCTCAACGATCATGAATCGCATCATCATGATCAACACAGGCAGGGCCACCTACCTCCATTAATATCTAGAAGAGCCAAAGGCATCTCTATCTGATTACCTTTGATTGCCAGGTGGTGCTGAACGGCTGGATTGGAGCAACCTGAACCCTGGTCAGTACTGAAGCTGAAACTGTATAGGCAAGTGGGCAAGATATCCAGCCCACTGCAATGCTCATATTAGCTCCTTGAAAGCTGTAAGCTGTGTTATTTCAGGCTTCACAGTGTCATAGCCAGAGGGGCTTCTCTTCTGGCTGTGCTGAGCAGGACTAGCTCACGGCTGCTTGCAAATGCCAAGCAGATATTTCCCAGGACCATTATTATTTAAATAAGTACCACTTTCTATGTAATCTAATGTAAATATGAACCAGTTATTCTCCTTAGTATTCAGTGATTTCAATGGGCTGTCTGTTTAATAGCACTTTACGGAACACTATTCATTACCATCATTTGTTTTTCTACCACATGTTTTTCTCTGTAAGGTCTGACACTTTGGAATGTTATTTGATCTACAGTATTATCTCATAAATCTATTCCTAGCTATGTACTGTCTTTCTAATTTTCCAGCTGCATCAGAAGAATCTTTGGAGACCTCAAACCAACATACAAAAAATATTTACCATTCCAATGAGCACCTAAGTCTCTGATGAGACTTTTATTACTAAATTATTTCTCCAGAGAAATCCTTCTGATTTCTTTTTCCCAAAAACACAATTGAAATATAAATTAAACCTTATTCTGAGCATCACTCCATGTAACTTACTGATGTAAGTAACTGCTGTAATCTGCAGCACACTAGGTGACTAGAAGATCCAAGTCATGCACAAAGCACAAAACAAAATTTATAACTGAGGAAATAGGAGCTGATTTCCAACCCCTTATAAATGTAATCAAACCACTCATATGCACTAGCAAGCAATGTCAAGCTACATTTTAATCAAAACATGAAAGTCCTTGATGGCAGTATAACGTGTAGCTCCTAAGGTGTTTTTGAAACTCAAGATACTTGTAGACTTAATGTCATCTATTAAAATTTATCAAACTGATACGAGATTATTTTTATCTTGTTGTTCCTCATAACAATGTTTGGCAATACAATCGTTGAGTGACCAGGTGAAGCAGTTGAGGAGTTTACATTTTTGAAAGTATTGAAAATACTACATTAATATAAGAGTATAAGGAAATATTACTGCCTGCCCAGAGAGAATGGCACTCACATTTGCCACCCACAGCTTTTCCCCTGAATAAGAACCATCCAATTTAGCTCTTCCCCCTGCACTGAGAAGACACATTAATTGTAATTATCACTTTGAAAATTGTCACTTGTGGCTGTCTCTTTAAAAGATGGCATAATTACAGAATCACATTACAGATAATGTTGTTTATTGGATAGTCT
Source organism: Coturnix japonica (assembly GCF_054131305.1). Taxonomy (NCBI): domain Eukaryota; kingdom Metazoa; phylum Chordata; class Aves; order Galliformes; family Phasianidae; genus Coturnix; species Coturnix japonica. The sequence goes on from NC_140663.1 coordinate 113,016,200, forward strand.
TTTCTTGACACCTGTCCGTGAATAGCTCTTCTTTAAGCTTTCATTTCTGAATATATATATTATAATATATCTCATAAATATCTCATACATCTCATAAACACAAATAAAGTACTGTACATCAGATATTCTGATTCTTTTACCTCCAGATATTAGTGAGTCTTCTGTCTCTAATCACATGATGATGCCATCCTATGGGGAGGATGGTCAGAAATAAAGATGGATATCAGAAGGCCTCTGAAAAACTCATTGCCAAAGAAAGAATGATAAACAACAACAGCAAAAAGGTTGCTATATTTTAAAAACTTGAATGTTTTATCATAGAATCTGGAATTCTATTTTGGACATTCTCTTGATCTGAGGGAGCTATTCAGTTAAGTTAAAGTGTCACAAAGGTAGCCTAAATAGTAGCCTAAGTTATTGTCATCTGAGAAAAGAATAAGATGTGATTATATGCAGCGTGTATTTTCTGCACTGCATTTCTCATTTATACTAAATTACACGAAATCTGTAGAGATAATCTTCCTAAGAAGCATAGGGATTTGGGCATGAAAGCTACACAGACACAGTTAAATACATACATAATAATTAGTCAGATAGAAAGGAACATACATGATACTGCTCTTATTTAGCATCATTCTCTCAAGTGCAGAGCTCTGTTCTCCTTTCTCCTTTCCTCTTCTGCTCTTACCACTTGATGCTCTCCATGTCCAGAGAAGGGCATTGAAGCTGTGAAGGACTGAAGCACAAGTCTTACAGGGAGTGACTGGGGGAACTGGGATTGTTCAGTCTGGAGTAGAGGAGGCTCATGGGAGACATTATTGTTCTCTACAGCTCCAGAGAGAAGATTGTGGCAAGGCGGGGGTTGGTCCCTTCTCTTGGGTAACAGTGATAGAACAAGGTAGGACAAGATGAACCAAGGAAAGTTCAGGTTGAATATTAGGAAAGAATTATTCTCAGAAAAAAAATAGCCATATATTGGAACAGGCTTCCCAGGGAGGTGCAGGAGTCACCATCCCTGAAGGTGTTTGAGAAACATGCAGATGTGGCACTGAGGGACATGATTAGTGGGCATGATGTGATGGGTTCACAATTGGACTTGATTATCTTAGTGGTCTTTTCTAGCCTTCATGACTCTATGTTTCTATGGTTCCACACTGAAAAGACCTCAGCTATCAAAACTCTGGGTCTGGTATTATAATTGTGGATGTATAGGGCAGCTCAGAAGTTGCTAGGGTACCTTCCCCTTAGCCTCAGATGCTGCGACAATGGCCGGTCACTTAATATGTGTACGCAGCTTACCCACTTGGCTTTTTCCAGCCTGAACCTCTGAAATAAGGAGTCATATATATATATATATATATATATATATATATATATATATATATGGAGCCAGTAGGACACATACGCTGTGTCTCCTCTGTCTTCCCCTTTTCTCCAGATCTCCCAATTACCACTACTTGGAGCCTCATAGCACTTCTGAGCCGAACATATATTTTCCAGTTTGAATACCAAAGGGAGAATCCACCATTCTCTTTTTATCATTTGCTCCAGTGGCTGATCTTCTGTGTTAAAAACTGCTTTTCCTACATCAAAACAGCCCCTGCCTTAAAAAATAAAAAAGATATTACTTGGAAACTGTCAAATATGACCTAAGTAAAATTTAAAATTGAGTGAACTGTATCCATTCCAAGATCATGTAATTGCCTGGAACGTATTGAGTATTATTACTTCTGGCAGCATCTATACCTGATATAAAAGGAACTCAATACAAAGAACCACTTAGTTTCTTATATGAACAGTAATGAGATATTTAAATATATATGAGAGCTGAAGGCTCCATCTGTCCTGTAAAAATAAGAAACAGCCACATGTTACTGCACAGGCTTCCTGCTGGGTAAGTCCTGTTCAGCTGAGCAGGACTGTTTGTCACTGCTAGGGAGGGGGAATGGAGTCTGTTCTACTGCCTGACCAAATCTGCCTGCACTGCTGGGTAAAACAGCCTTATGGTGACAGAGTCCACAGCTATCCACATTTACAGAGGACCTGAGATTGCATCAAGACACTGCTGGCTGTGGGGCAGAGCTCAACAGAATGCACAGGGTCTCAGCAATTTGAGGCACAGGTGATGCCACTAAGAAGAGTGGACATTGTGCATCTATTCTTCCCTTTACCCTTTCTTCCAGCAACCATGAAGCCATTTTGGAGCAGGGACTATTTCCTTCTGTGTTTGTTCAGCACATAGTGGAACAAGGCTTGCCTGCGCTGTACAAACAATGGAACACTGTATCATATAGATGACTTGTGTCATGCAATTGCCCACTGGGAAAGAATTTTGTCACAGTTTTGAAACTGCAGTGCAGCACTGGATGAACGAAATAGTTAAATTCTCATGGAAATTGGACATTATGCTCAAACACTTCCCCTTCCCTTTGTTTACAGCCTTGCCTTCCTGTCATATGCTATCCTGTCCCTTTCCATCCCTCACTTCTAGCTGCCAAGCTGCTGCCTGTACTTTCGTGGGATGGTGGCTGCCTACCCCATGAGCAGCACTGCTCTCTATAACATGCCTTGGGGATGCAGAGGCATTTCAGAGTGGCTTGCACTCTCTTCCTGGGAAGAAGAGCAGTGCGCAGACACAACATCCTCAGCCTACACTGAAAATCTTTACCTGCACCTCCCACTGCCGTGCTCTGGCAATCTCCACAATTGCAGGAAGGAGCTGGCTGCAGCCTGCTGCTCACATGAGCAGTGTGGCCCATGTGCCTGCACACATCAGGCCAAATGCATGAAGCCAGCATACACTAAACTCAGCAAATTGCTGTCAGAAGGCAGGAAGTCCCTCCTTGCAGCTGCAATGCCAAATGAAAAGAGGGATGTGGAGCTGTGTTGTAAATGTAGGAATCACTCAGTCAGACTTGCTGCTGTTGTGGGTATGATGGGAGAGCAGGGACTTGTCCCGCGGGGGAGGAGATTGAGGAACCATTTGAATGAAACTAAATGAGAACTGAGGAAAAGCAGGTTCACTGGCTGGGGAGACAAGTAATCAAGCTTTGGGGTATCTTAAGCAATAAAGGCTCATTTGTTTCCTGTTCATTATTTGTTGAATAAAAACAAATGGAGGTTATAGGAAACAGAGTGAGTTTTCTTGAAAGTTCTGGGAAGTAGAAGGACACAGAGGAGGAAAGGTCCAGGTTCACAGCAGCTGCTCCTGAAGATGTCAGCTCTAGGCATGTATGTTGGACTATGGCATCCTTTTGGCAGGCAAGCATCATTACCTATAGCAAATGACTTATGTGGCCCCAGAGGAAGAGAGAAGGATTATACCTCACAGTTTGGCTGCAGAAAAACTTCAGTGGCATGCTATTTGGATCAGCATCAGGGAAATGGCCGAAAAGCATAGCCTCCTAAATCTTATGGCTTCTTAAACTGCATCTTCAACATTTCCTGGGAAAATGAGGGCTGCCTGTCATAGCTGATCTGTTTTAAAAGCTGCCCAGAAGAGTTCAGTGTCACAACAAACCCTCAAGCTCAATAATCTTCACCAACACGCTGCACACAAGACATTTTTACTTTGCTCCTGTGACTGTAATCAGGACACATTATCAGTTTCAAGATTGTATTGAAACAGCAAGGCAACACAATGTCTCCAGTCAGAGGAATTGACTGGGGAAAAAATCTGCCCATATTTGGCAGCAGAGTTAATCCATTCCCCAAACATAGTAGCAACCTGACTAACCAACTTGCAGGCTGTTGTCTGCAGGCTCTCACTTGCTTATAAGGACAGCCTTATCTCTGCCAAGTGGGCAATTCCTTGAAGTTCTGTATCTAGAAAGAAGAAAAATGAACAAGAAAGGATTCATTCCTGTCTTTGTTTATTACTAAGATAAGGGAAAAAAATGTCCCTTCCTTCCTTCCTTCCTTCCTTCCTTCCTTCCTTCCTTCCTTCCTTCCTTCCTTCCTTCCTTCCTTCCTTCCTTCCTTCCTTCCTTCCTTCCTTCCTTCCTTCCTTCCTTCCTTCCTTCCTTCCTTCCTTCCTTCCTTCCTTCCTTCCTTCCTTCCTTCCTTCCTTCCTTCCTTCCTTCCTTCCTTCCTTCCTTCCTTCCTTCCTTCCTTCCTTCCTTCCTTCCTTCCTTCCTTCCTTCCTTCCTTCCTTCCTTCCTTCCTTCCTTCCTTCCTTCCTTCCTTCCGACAGCTTCATCCTTTCTTCAGAGAAACTGCCATTAAAACACAGATGTATCTATCTAACTAAACACATACAGACAGCTTGCAGGACAATATCTCAATAATGCTGATAAAGAGAAGCAGTGACAGTGGATCCAAGATAGTGGTTATATGGCTTTTCTATAACTTAAAATTAAATTTCTATATATGACTTGCCTGTTACATTGCTTGCTTTTATAGCTGAAACTATTTTTGTGCAATTATTGCCATTTCTGTAAAGCAAAGCCTTACTTTTCACATCTCAAATGGGTAATGTTTGTTTAGGAAGCTGAGGAGTTAGGTAAAGGAATGAATCAGGCACAAAGCTGAAATTCCCCAATGGCTCTCCTATTCTCTTCTCCAACATGGAAATCAGCAGCAATGAAGCTATTTCCTTTCATGGGGAAAAAAAAAAAGAGAGAGAGAGAGAGAGAGGGAGAGGGAGAGAGAGTTCTTGTCCAGATCAGAAGCATGTCTGTAATTAGTCACTGTGATTTAAAGTTTCTGGAATGAAGCATGTTTGATGCCAAATATGGGGAGTTCCTTCCCAGACTGCATCACAGTTACACTGAGAGGTTATTTTCAATTAGAATAAAAGGGTCAGGTATTAACTTCATTTTCTTAAACTAGGAAGGCTGAGCTCTATCACTTCTAGGCTATGAGGCTTGATGTCATGCTGTCTCTGGGCTGAAGCCTGGGCCTCTCTCACACTACAGTTACTTGGGTTATAATTTTCCCTCTTTCTCTTGGGACTCAGCTTCTCAGTAAGTATACAAATGAAGAGGCGCTATCTGAGGAAAAGTAACAGAGTAGTTCAGTTATGCTGATGGAAAAGCATCGCTTGAAAACAGAACCCAGAGATCATGAGTAAGGCTTGAACGTGTCAGTGCAATGTGAGTGAATCTGTCAAAGACATGATGCAAGCCATTATCATGTTCTTGCATGCATTTAAGAACAGGCTTAAGCAATATCATCTCATTTGAGAGTCTGCTCCTCTGCTTGTCTGCCACTGGATGTGGACTCACCTCAAAGAAATTGCATCTTGCAGAAACAGGAAGGTAAGTGCATAGGTCAAGGGAAGAGACACCAGGGGAAGAGAGCTGACTGCTGTTCAAGTGTGCTAAGATTATTTTCCAGCCTTACAGAAAATGCTGTTTGAAACCAATCTCTGTTTTAGCCACAAAGATGCACTGAGAACTGTGTACTGGCAGAAGCTGAACCAAACCAGTGGCAGGTCTCCATCCTGGAGATGAACACAGACACATACAAACCCTCAGAGCCCAGCGGACTCTTGGTTTGAAAGCAAAGCCAACAGACATTGGGCAGATTTTTACAGGAGTAATTTGACAACCTCTCGTGCCCTGTCCTGCCATCCCCATGCTTGAGTAACTTTTGCAGGCACGAATGGGAGCTTTGTGGACATGATTGAAAGACTGTCTAGAGGAAACTTTCCTTTGAATTTAGTGGGCCTTAAATCAGGCAAATCACAGTCAGCCAAAGTGAACAGTGACTTTGGATTGCCCTTGGTATTTGGGAAATCTCTTTGTTTGAAGGCTCATAGTTAAGTTTGATATATGAGTAAACAAAGAATGTAAGTACAGAGCGCTCCTCTCAGTGTTAAGAACCTCATTTATATGCACCAGAGCAAAATCCAGTCTTAGTGAAGGAAATTCTGGTGTGGTACAAACTATGTCCTCATTACTCAAGTGGCATTTTGAAAAAATACAACCAGCAAACCTATGCTTGACTGCAAAGAACAGAGCAGTGTAGCCAAGAAATAGATTACAATGACAGTACATTTGCTTTCCTCATAATCTCTGTGTTTGGCAGGGTTTAACAGGGACATCCTAGAGTACAGGCCACTCCAGCAATTGGATCTTGGTTTTTTTGCCACTTTTTTTTTTTTTTTTTTTTTTTGTTAGATACATATTACTTTTCTTCCTTCTCCAGTTAATCTGCATAGGCCTGTGTTTCCTACATCTCTGTCCAGCACTGCAGGAAAATAACCCCCAGTCCTGATCTAAGGTCTTTAGCTCTCGAGTCATATTTTGCAGCTGAGTAAGGAGGGAACCAGGCATGTGCCTCTCCTCTGTGTCAAAAAGAACTCCAGGTGACCATTGTGCAGCGATCAGGACATGGAAGTGTACAGCTACCTCTCCTTAAATTCCAACCTCTACCTGCTGAGAAATGTCTCCTGATGCAGGTATTGAAATGCCCTGACTTCAGCTCAGATGAGATCTGTTGGCAGGAACTCATATGGAAATCTTGGATCCTACAGGTTATAATAGGAGATTGCTGAGCAAATAGCCCTGGCTTTTTAAAATGTGCCTGCCCTGTTGGCAAAGACTACTTTCCCCTAACAGTGTTAGCAGGAGGAAAGGTGTACCTGAGCTTCAGCTGCTGCCTTTCCTTACCTTGATCTCTGATGCTGTGGTTTTGCATTATACACTGTCTAAGAAAAGTTCCTTCCAAATGATCTTCTTTTCTGTGGCTTCTTGGTTTTTCTCTTTGCCTTGAATTAGACCTGGTAATTGTCTGGCTGTAGGATGAGAGGACACAGTGGCTGAAGTAATAAAAAAATAAATAAATAAATAAATAAAAAAGAAAGAAAAAAGAAAAAATCAGATCTAGTTCACCTTGGCTTGATCTGCTGAGATCGCTCTGAGGCCTGGCCACCTGACAACTGCACACTCAGCCAAGACGTTCTCCAAAGTGGTCACGGAGCAGGACATTGGCCAGGTGAAGGGCCCTCAGTCATGGCACCCCCTCCCTGTGATCATCTAGTCCAGGAGCAGTATGTGGTATGGGCCCATTCCATGACCGATATGTAGGTATCCTGCACCTTACTGGTTGGTGGCACGGCCTTCCATAAGGCAGTGATACTTGCAGATTGGAGTGTGGCGATGCCATGCCCCATTGCTCATGTATTTAAAATAGCTAAGGTTTTGGTGGATGAGAGTGGGATACCTTTGGGCTGTGGTGCTACCTGGAAATGGGGAAAGGCAGCCAGAAATGTGTCAAGGTACATGTAAAATGCAGAGAAGTCCTGCTAACAAGTACCAGATTGTGAACATCCATTACAGTCCTCTGGCATGAGCAGACATACCTTGCTTGTACACTGGTACTTGGGGTAGTGGTTTCCACTTTATCATCAAAAATAAATAAACCCCCTCAAAATGAGTCAGAGTGAGCAGAAAGGGAAGTGTCTTGGAAAAGCAGGCAGAAATTAGCCCAGCACATGGGGAAAGCAGATGAGGTTCTTGCAAAAGGAAACTGCAGCTGCTGCGCAAGTGCTTTAAATGAATGAAGCAATTGAACTCTGTGAGGAAACCTGCCCAGCCTAGATTTCTCAAGGGAGGAAAGAGGCAGAACACTTTAGTTTTGACTATAAAATGGGCTTAAGAAAGGGGTATCCTGTTGCTCAGTCTGATCAGGACTAACATACTTTTGGACAAAAAGGAACTGTGAGAATTTCATGAAATAAAGCATCTGTAGAACTTAGCTTATAAATTAGGGGGCAGCTGAGTAAGTGTTTCTGGACTTTGTTTTACAGGTTTAAAAGAAAGAGTGGTGAAGTGTATGCACACTTTCAACACTCCATTAAAGATGCTGCAAGATGAAACAATAGTGAAAGCCCAACACAAACACTAGATCTTACTTGAGAGTTTAAAATAACCAGCAGACTGGCTGTGTGTCATAGGATAATTAAGTCTGGAAAAGACTTCTAAGATCACCTAGTCCAACTGTGTAGCACTAGCTGGTGGTATCTTAGTGAATGTGGTTGCCTTCCACTCAAGCAGGGGGGAGCATTCACTACCCCTATGAGTAATGCTGGCTTCAGTTGATAAAGGATCCACATAAAGCTTCTTCTCAGCTACAGAAATTGGATGAGTGTGATTCCCCTGAGAGCTGAGCTAGGTAACACTTCACACAGGACATGGGACTCACTCTAACTTCCCTTACACCATCAGTTTAGGGGTTGTTCAAACACCAGTTTCTGGATACTGACTTTTTTTTTTTTTTGCCAGGCATAGTACAGCCTCTCTTGTCATGTGGTCAGAAAAGTTTTGAGTGAACCAATCCCTACCTTGCTTGTTTCTTTCTGCCTAGGAAGGCATTGAATGTGCTGCAGCCTCCCAAAGGGACAGTTGTTTCCTTCAGCTCCTTTGCACAACAGTTCTTGTAAGCAGTACCAGCTTCCACCTTCCCCTTACCAAGGGTGCTTGCTCTGTAGCTCAAAGCCATGTCAGCAGCATCCCCCATGGGACCTGCTACGAGAGAAACTGAGGTGATTCTTATCTCCAAGTCAGTTTGTGTTGTTGTAACATCTTTGACTTCAGCTCAAGTCACGAGTTTACATAACTGCATCATCATAGCAACCTGTGATTCAGATCACACCACACTCTGCGGTGATGTTACTCCCCATGCAAGGTCCCCCAAGCATGCACGCTGCTGCCCAGCTCTCCCCAGCTCACATTACCATAGATGCTCCTTCTCTGCTGCTGGCACTGGGTGATGTGCTCAGAGGTTCTCACATCTGTTCACTCACAAGGCAGCAAAGAAGATGCTGCAGCGCCATGCACAGTGCTGCTCTCCCTCTGGGGGGAACCAAGATAGAGAGAAGCCATCAGAAGAGGATAATACAGGAGGTGCATTCCACTGTGGTGGATAGATCACCATGCTGAAATACCATTCTCTTTTGAAAAAAAAAAAAAAACCAACACATTAGGTTTATTAGTATGAACAGTGTTTCCCCCTTTCTGAGTTCTCAGACGCTGCTGCAGCTGCCAGCTGCCAGCTTTGCTCTGATCTGAAGGTAGTTCTTTATTTCTCTGAGGCTGCAGACAAGCCTGCAGGGGTCTGTGAATTCCACTAAGAGAAACCCATGTGTCGTGCTTTTCCTTTCTCAAGAGGTGAGACCATGCTTTGCACTGAATCCACCCACTAATGTGTGCTTTGCAGCTTCTGGTAGCATGGCTATTGGTGCCAAATGACTTTAGTTGCTCTGAAGATTGAGAAGCTGGTTGAAATTGAGTTAACTGTAGATCTTTCACTCTAGTCCTTTTAGAAAACAATTGCTACAAAGAGCGGAGCCCATGCTGTGTGCAACCTTTATCTTGAACCGTAAGAAACAGGAAACCTCTGTGGGTTTTCTAGCAGCAACCTGACATTTATAGTTGCTTTCGGAGCAGTCGCAAATGAGATTATGCAGTCATGAACCCCATGCAGCACAGCTCTCAGAAGGGTAAAATTTATCAGAGAGGCTCCTGTTCGCTTCAGCGTGCATTTGAAAGAGAGCCACCTCCATCTGCAAATGGCCCTTTGTTTACCTGCTTTTCTTCCCAGCAGTTGGTCTGTTTTCATCTCCACTGGGGTGCTAGGCAAACTGGTACCAACCCTGTGCCTTGAAAGTTGGAATCTGCTCCAGGGAGCAGCAGGAAACCTCTTTAGGTGTGCCAAGGACGTGTGCTTCCCAGACCGCACATTCATGACTTGCCAGTCCTCTCACCACTGTTATCCAATGAGATTCCAAAGAAACAAAATTCACCTTTCCTCCCACTCACCCCAGGCCAAGAAATGTCTGAGAGTTATGAGCACTAACTCTTGCCTTTCTCTCTCCATTGCCAGCCTGTGTCTGTACCATAATTGCCCTAATCCCACTTCGCTCAGGAAGCACTGGCTGTGATGGGTGGTTTCAGAGGAGCATTTCTTCATGCACTGCATTATGATGGTCATGTCTGGCTGCTTGCTGAGAGTTAAAAATGAGTCTCTGTTAGCTGAGATTAAAGTGGCCTTTCTTTCTTTTTCTTTCTTTCTCTCTTTCATTCTTAGAACCATTGAATTTTGAGTTACAGAGCATCATTTGAAGGTCATCTAGTCCAACACCCCTGCAATGAACAGGGACATCTACAGCTGGACCAGGATGCTCAGAGCCCCATCCAACCTGACCTTGAGTGTCTGCAATGCCTCACTGTCCTTACTGCAAAAAAAACTTCTTCCTTATATCCAACCTAAATCTCCCCTCTTGTAATTAGAAACCATTTCCCCTTGTCCTATCACAGCAGGCCCTGCTAAAGAGTCTGTTCCCTCCTTTCTTACAGTCTCCCTTTAAATACTGAAAGTCTTGCTAGGTATGATTTAGCAAAGGCATGTATTTATTGCTATTGAACTTTTACTTGAAAAGCAATTAAGGCTTTTTGTTGCAGAATAATTTGGACTTCAGTAATTTCTGAGAAACATAAGAAAATTATGAAAAGCTGTAGTTCTTCCTGAAGAAAAAAATATAAAGCACATCTTGATGGGAAAAAAAAACGACATATTTTGTTGAAAAAGGACTTTCAAATGTTTTCTATTTCTTTTACTGTTAAAGTGCAAAACACTTGAAAATTTGGCCTCATATTGATGGCTTTTGAAAAGTAGTTCACATCTAAACCTCAGATCCTTTAACTCATAAGCAGTGAACCTGTGAGATAAACAGCCAATAAACTATACGTGGGCTCGTTAGTCTTCTCTTGACTGTATGTACTGTGGACCATTCATCAAGTACCTCCCAAGCAGCCCTAGTGATTCTTGAGCTGGTATATAATGCAGAGATATCTTTGCTTCCACTATGACAGACACTGAAACTGAAGCTGAAAAATGATGAACCCAAAAAATAAAATTAGGAAAAAAAAAGCTTTTTATTCTGTCTTACAAGTCTAAAGGTCTTGGACAAGCAGACCTGCAATTCTGAGCACCAGACAGAGTGCATCAGGCCCAGCTTTCCAGAAGGAACAATTGGTGAGTGCCCCAGAGGTACATTTGTGTTGAGGAGCAGTATCACAGACAGGCTGCAGTTTGCTGGGCCCATGCAGCAGCTCAGGGCAGGAGCTGGAGGTCGCTAAGGGCCTCTCCAGTTTCAGATCTGCACAGGAAACACATGATGCTCTTTTCTAATTTCTAAATGACTTGTGCAACCTCTCTGCTTAACAGCCTGTGGCATGACCACGGAGAGGAACTTCCTGCCCAGTTGCAAGGATGATTTGGACACCAAAGCTCCTTCTGTGTATTCTTTGGTCCTTTTTTTCCCCCGTCCTTTAGTTTTCACTGCGGTAAAGTGAAGTCACAAAGTCCATACATAACAGGCAGTCAAACGTATTTGTAAAACACATAACACAATTCCAAATGCATTTAGATACAGTAAACATGAAATTGTAATGAATAACAACTGAAGAAAAAAAAAGGAATGGATAAAAGAAGGAAAAAATGCTGAAAAAACTGAAAAGTATATTAATTTTTGTCAGTAAAAGAGAAAGCAACCATTCAAATAAAAAGCTCTAAGTTGTTCTTCAAAGCCAAGATGAGACAGAGATAGATGTGCACTGGGCAGTGCACAGAATAGCTGATGTCTTCCTGTGGGCTACGTGGGAGCTACAGCACCCAGCCACACTTGCCAGTGATGTTACTGCATCCTGCCAGGCTGGAGGGAACACCAGCCCCACAGGAACTCTCCAACAAGACCCCCAAGAGGATCTTGAGTATGTTTAATGTCCTTGGCTGTATCCTCAGGCTGCTCTTTGCCAGACCCTGCCAACATGCTGCCAAGCTGTTGGGTTCCAGTTTTGAGGGCAGGAAGCAAGACAGCTTTTCAACCAGCAGTGTCTTGACAAGCAAGAAGGCAGTGAGATCCATGAGTACTGATGGTGATATTTCCAATGTCTCCTCATTATTGTCTCCGGTGTTCTCTGAAATATGTTGAGACTGCTGAATTTTAAATGTAGATATTTTGACTGCCAAGTCAGTTTATATTAAGAATAATAACTTAGCAATGTTTCACAAGAAAAAAAAAAAAAAAAGAGTATAATTAAAGTAGGCTCTAAGATGATTTACATATTTTGCAATACCACAAGAATGTGGTGGTTTATTATGCCAGGTCTGTCAGGTTACAATCATTCCTGTACACGTTCGATCTCAGGTTCCTGTACCCTGCTTGTGGCAAGTTTCCTGTAAGAACAAATGTTCACTGCTTAAAACTGAGACAATTATACAGAAAAGCTCATTTTATATATATAATATACTTTTTAACTTCACCCCTAGCTAGACCTTCTCATCTCTCAATGATTTCAAAAGTAGGAAAGTCTCTGAAAAAAAGAAATGAGAAATGGTGTGGTGGCCAGTCTCAGTTCCCCCTGTGCTCCAAAACCAACCCAAGCAAGGAATCAGCCCTTCAAAGGCGGAAGGTGTGGCTGCTTCAGGAAGAAGTAGGTTGCCAAACTACTCCCAGCAGTTCCAGGTCATTACTGCAGAATTTGAACACTTTGGAAAACTGTGGCTGGTGAAATTATGTCTTGAGACTATCCGTGAGGCCATTTTTTTCATGTGCTGTATGTTTTTAAAAGAGAGTAATCCTGGAAATCTAAACTTCAAATTCACATTTTGCCTTGGTCCCTCCAAGTGAAGCAAAGAGCAGGGGCAACCAAGCTAACAGACCTAAAACGAGTGACAGACTTGCTCATAAAGTTGAAGCTATTTGAGCTCTTAATACAATGGCCAGTCTAAATGAAGCCTTCCATTCCTTTCTTTCTACAGTAGGAATAAGTAGCTTTAAGAAATATGCAAGGTACAAGAGGTAGAGTAAGTATGAAGGATGAGTGACTCAGTGTTGCTATCCATTAAATTAACTAGGAAAATCCATTAGAAATCCCAGGAAATTAAGTCTCTGTGAGATATGCTAAGCATGTTTTATCTGGATATTTTCATTGTTTGTCCAGTCAGTTGGTTTGTTTTGTTGTGTTTTTTTTTAATAAAAACAACCACATATAATTCTCACATAATCAAATACACACATAACACACCTGGGGCTTTTCATTCCCACCCCCACCAATTGCAAATGCTTTCATTAGAAGATACCATTATGTTAGCACAGAAACTTACATCCAATATGACAAGAATTTGGGCAATTGCCAAGCTCAGAAGTTCTTTGTCATACAAGAAGGATTGGGGCATACCCACTCGACACAGTCAAAAACGGATGGTCAGGATGTCCTAGACACAGCATGCCTCTACTAGAACTTCCTCTCCCTGATGCACAAGCAAGAGCTGTATAAATAACAACAGACCAACTGCTTTAAGATTTCAGCTTCTAAGGCTGGAGAATCGTTTCTTCTTTCTCAAAATGCTGGGTTTTTTACTCAGACGAGATTAACTCCAGGAGAAACTGGAAAAGCTGCATGCACTGGTTTCAGATAGAGCAGTTGAGGATGTGGCAGATTTATATTCACCCCTGTGTGCAAATCAGAGAAGGTGAAGGATTTGAACCTTGTCTGTGCCCTGTAGTAGTGCCATATTTATCAAGTCTGGTTTGCAACATACTACCAAGATCAGTTGGTGTTTTACTTCAGGAGTTCTTTTCCATATGGGTCCTCTGTAGATTTTGTTTCCACGATGTTTCTTTCACCAGCTGGATCTATCTCAGTCTGCTGGTGTGAAGAATTCATTCCAGGACCAGTAACACCTCTCCCTTACTTTACAGCCTGCTCAAAGCAGGGGGTAAGTAGACATTTTGTGAAATTCAGATAACACCAAGCTTTGGCTTGTCCTTTTGTGACTGGGAAGTCATCAGTGTCACCAACACAGCTTATTCTCTGGGGGAAAGCTTAGCAATCAAAGTGGAAGGTCCTTGTGCCAGGACTCTGAGTATCATAGGTGGAGAAAATTGTCAGGGTGCAGTACATCATCTGTCCCACAGTCTCCAACAGCAGTCAGCACCAGCTGCTGCAATAAAGGTGTCAAGTCCCCATAATTGGCAATTTTATGAATTATCATGCCTGCGGAGCAGCTTTAATTCTTTCCCCCACCTCGTCCAGTTTTCGTGGTTGAAGTTTTTCTTCTGTTCAGTTCCATTTCCAGCTGCAACCAAGCTCCTCTGAGATCTCCATAAGACATCAAATCAGTAATATCCATCTGTTGAAAAGGAGTGAAGAACACATGAAAGAAGAAAATAAGGCAAGGCAGGTGCGCTCATGACTGCCAAAGACAACCGCTTCTGAGGCTTGGGTTGGAATAAGTGGCAGCTTTCTACAGTTTTACCAACTACTGCATGTCTTTGTGAAGGACTTCTGCATTGTCAGATAGAATAGTCTGTATCAGATGTGTCTTCTCATACTGCAATACCAACAGCTCTTGAATGATGTCCAAGATGTTCAGAGGTGCTTCTTAAGGCTAGATTTGTTACTGGTGACCCAGCTAAGGCCAGAAGTGTATGTTCTTCAACCTGTTGGCTGAATCACGTTCTGCCTAAAAGACATTGCGTGATTTGTTCTGTTCAAAGAATTTTTTAAAAAGTTGTGCTTATTACAAATAAAATATTTTAATTGATCTAGAAGGAAATGCTAAATCTTGTTTTCAGAATTGTAATCCCTTCATTTTTAACAAATTATTATTCCAAATGTTTTGCAAAGCATATAAAAGAGCAATATCCTTTTTCTAACTGAAGGAATCACCAGTTCTAAAAATTCTAAGTGTAGTTACTGTCTTCCTAAAAACTGCAGTTTTGATGAATAACACATCTTTCACCAAAGTATCTGAATATTGCCTCCTTTACAAAAAAAAGCTGAGTGCTTTTTGTCTGCAAGCTGTTACTCCTTGTTTCAATCAAAAAGGCCACCCAAAACATTAGAACTCTGGATGTTATTCAAGACACGTCTTTGCAGGCTGGCAATGGCTTTATGGCAGGTACACAACTCGCTTGTTACTTAATGTAGAATAATGGAGATTTAGATAAAAATGTTCCATGGGGGACAGAAAAAGATTATTGAATAATGAATTTATGACTCAGAAAACATTCCATAGCATCAACCAAAAATAAAACAAAACAAAAAAGGAAAGATGAAGATATGGAACATCAATGAAATTTCTCACTGAGAGCATGCAGTTCAGTGCTGAATGGAAAAAAAACAGTCACATCACTTGGAAAGTTAACATGGTGCTGGAGTACACAGAGGGATTATGCCCAGCAGGATCTTTGATGGCACTCATGCATGGCTTGTGGCAGATGCCGGCACAGGAGCAGCTCTGAGAGACAGCAGGCAGCCCTGGTGGAGTGGGATGCAGACTTCCTCTGTCAGGGTGCTTAAATCAGCACCCTCAAAGTCACCAACAAGAGTCACCATCACCTTGGGGAGAAGGACCTTAAGGAAAGTGGCACACCAAGCTTTGACAAGTGCACAGCTGGAGCTCCCCCTCATCCAGATGTTGCATGGAAAGTAGACCTTATTTCTCTCTATAACTTCCTGAAGGGAGGTTGTAGTGAGCTGGGGGTTGGCCTTTTCTCTCATGTAGACAGTGATAGAACTAGAGGGAATGGTTTTAAGCTGCACCAGGGCAGATTCAGGCTGGACATTAGGAAGTATTACTTCTCAGAAAGGGTAGTCAGGCATTGGAATGCACTGCCCAGGGAGGTGGTGGAGCCACCGACCATGGGAGTGTTCAAGAAATGTTTGGATGTTGTGTTGAGGGATATGATTTAACTGGGAAGTATTGGTGATGGTTGGACTGAATGATCTTCTAGGTCTTTTCCAACCTTGATAATTCTGTGATTCTGTGATTCTGAAAGGCACAACCCAGTGTGGCTGAGCTCCAAACCTCTCTTGGCAAAGACAATCCTATATCAAATCTACATGGGACCTCTGGTGATTGTGCTCCTAGCTGTTGCTCTTCAGTTAAAGTTTGGTTGGGTTGGCTCTAGAATCAGACTAATAAGGTCTATGGGTCTGATAACTCTGTGTCTCTATTAGATCTCCCATTTTTGCGCATAGCTCATTTAAGCTATAAGCTCTGTGTAGTAGCATCTGTCTTTTATAACATGATTGCATGGTATCTGGGACTGCAGAGAATTGTAGTTAATTAATTTATTTAACTAAAATGGAACTTCATTGTTCTGAACAATGGCAGAGAGGTATGACCTCTAAATAAATAGTCTGCTATTTAATTTTAATTAGTGTCTGGTGTACTGTGGTAGTTCCTCTTTGAAACAGAAGTGTATCATTTCTTTATGAAAAACCCAATAATCTGAAAAGAGGAATTTACCAATTGCCGTGTTCCTGTCCTACGTAGTCTCTCTGAAAGCCTTGCAGAAACCCTTCCTTTCAGCTGGGACAGCACTTCATGTTTTTCTGTGTGAACTGTTGCTAAAAGAAAGGTGCGTTCTTGATCTCAGGCTGTGAAGCTAGGACACACTTTCTTTGCAAAACAAAAGCTCTGTCAGTATTTGAGCTGCTTTAAAATTGCCTTGCCAGTATGTTAAATTCCACAGAAAAATGGGCAAAGGATTCTCTTCTAGAAGCACTGTAAATTATATTTTCTTTTGCTTACAGCCTAGAGAGTAGTTAGAAGGACGTTTAAATTGAAAATAAATTATGAGGGAAAAAATGAATTGAATGTTTGTGAAACAAGATGGTTCAGTAACATAATCATTCTTAAAGTTCATGGTACAGCAGCTCTGCTATGTTTCTTTATGGGACTTCTGAGGTAAATTCCCTCCTCCCCTCATCAGCTCTAATGAACTGCACATATATAAACTTTCCTATAAGAAACAAAACAAAAAAATCACCATTTAATGGCCTATCAGGTATGGCTACTCTTGTTCCTGGACGCCTGCTTATGTAAGTATCTTCTGGTGCCATTGCTTAAAAAAAGCTGATCACAGTTGCAGTCAAGATCAGCTCTGAAGGTAGCTATGTAAATTATACCAGAGACTGTGCCTTCCCTTTTGGGTAGGAGGTATATTTCTCATTCCCCGTTGTTTGTCAGCCCTCTGATCAGCCCCACAAGCACAGTGGTAGTTATTCACAGCAGGACCAGCAGGTCCCTCCCACACACAACAGGCTGAGGCAGGTAACACTGTGTTCTGCAGAAAATGAAGACAGCATTACTACCAATACTACCAATAAGCCTCCCTTAACTGGTTGACTAACAGAAAAAAAAATACTGTGCAAGCAGAATAATCAGAAATTGACATTACAGTCTCCTTTTCCTGAAAGTAAGCTTGGAATGGGACTCAAATCAAATCCCTCCACACCAACTAATCAGGAGCTTTTGCAGAGAATCAGGTACTCCTAGAAATACCTGCAGGGGATTGATAGAGGATTTCCACTTGGACCAGTCGAATCACTTTTCCCATCTGCCATGATGACTCTGGCAGTCACTGGTAGCTGTCATTGAAAGGTTCTCATCAGGAGTGTGTGAGGATGTGCCACCGATGGCAGCACCTGTGAGAAGATTATCCTAAGTGAGACAGCAGGGAGAAACTTTGGTGTGTGGCTGAAAGCAGGAAAGTTGAGCTGGCAAACTAGAGGGACTTGTACGGCCCCTGGCAGGAGACCAGGTAGACACCAGGAGCTGTCCCAAAACATGGAACCTCCTGGTGACTTCTAGTTTGTGTGAACATGCAGTGAGAGCAAAGGTTGCTACTGGCTCCCCAGGCAATCTCCCAGGATGATCAGTGTGCTTGCCCTGCATTTGAAGAGCCCAAAACAGCACAAGCAAAGGGACATCAGTCAGAAAGGACTGAGGATCCCCAAGTTCTAGCCAACCCAGAAGAGCTGAATATGCCGTGAGAGACAAGAGCCAAGCACAGCACTTGGGAAAGCTGCATAAAGTGAATTTGCTGATAAATGATGACAAACTTTTACTATCACCCACAGAGAGTGCATACTGTGGGGGAAGGGATGGTGATGCCACCATTGCTGGGGTTCTGCCTGGGACCACTGGATTACACTGTAGGAGAAGATGTCTGGGATATCAGTGCAAAAACAATGGAAATATTTCCTCCCTTTAAGCTGAGTGTTGGTCCATGATAATGTCCCCATAGCAGTGACACTGAAAGAAAAGCCACAGTCAGTAGAGCATAAACAAGTGGAACACAGGGCACAGAGCTCTTTATCCTCACTGGGGCATTCTGTGAACTCAGTATTACTGAAGCAGCAACAGCACACAGGAGGAAGCAGCAGTTGCTGTATTTGGAATATATCAGTTTCCAGATCTCTTTAAGGGGTTTGCTTTCATTTGATAGACAGGAGGGCCAAAAAAGAAGTGTTCAAAATGTCGGAGCTCGAGGACCACAGTAGTGCAGCCCATACCATACCCCTAACACAGGTGCTGAGAGCGTTAGTACAAAAAATATACAGGAGTAAATATTGTCTAGAGATATAAATATTTAAGATGAAGAGTGTTTTCTATTAGCTTCACATGAACACTCATGTCAAAGAAGTTAATCTAGCAAAAATGCAAGACAAGTAAAAGAACTGTTGCTGATAGTAATTGAAAAAAACAAACAAACATATTTTTGTAGGAAAAGGTAAGCATAGGTAGAGTAAACTCATTTGTGTTAAAAAGAAGTAATTCCCAAGACAGAATTAGTGAGTTTTTACTAGTCAGGGTAAATCTGAAATAGTAATGCCTGACTTCACAGTTTGGTTGCCAGGGATTTAACATGTGACATAATACTACTAGGGAAATATCAACACTCATCCCATCATTCCTCTGTGACTGTCAAGTGAAGAAGGTATCAAAATAATAATACGTCTCATAAAAATAGCATGTAGTCTGTCTCTGATCTGTGTTTATCACTGTTACTGAACAAAGCTTTACTAGTATAGCATGGATTACTGCCTACAGCTGCAGATACACTTACAGTACTTATTCCAAATGGTACTCTAGCACAATGTCCCTAGTAGCAACATAAAGCAGTATAAGCTGCAGTAAAGCACATATGCCATTATATGTGATGTCTACTTGTGATGAGACTTGCAAATACAGTGCACCAAGGTATCCACATCTCTAGGGGTGGATTGGATTTGGTCCAAATGTTCCAAGAAATCTGGCTCGATTCCGGGATTCTGAAACAGGGGAAAGTGGTTGACAGCTGAAAGCCAAGAAGATGAAGTGATGGCCATCATCCATCCCTTATCCTCATCTCATTTGGTGGGCTTTGAAGTGGAGTGCCTTCATGGTATGGCATTGCCAGGATCTGGGGATGGTTGTGTCCTAGTGTCTTTTGGCTGGAGGAGACTTGCCTTGCACAGAGGTCCCTGGATGAGAGAAGAGAAGGAAAGATGCACTGTATGAGTTGAGAAGGGAAAGAGAGAGCTCTAAACCTTAAAAGGCCTCCCAAAAAGAGTTTAATTATTAATCTCATTTATGTATCTACTCTTGTTTGTTTGTAGGCCTCTGGCAAGTTGAACACATGAAAAAATATTTGTTTCCATCCTAGCAATTGGGCTTGACTTGTTTGATTTTCCATTACATCAATATCGTGTTGAATGCATTTTATTCATATTGGACACAGAGGATTCAAATATCCAGGGAGTAAAAATAGGCAGGCTTGTAAAATGCACTTTGAGACAATTTCTTCTTTTGTCTGGTTTCCAAAGGAAATAAAACTTGTGCAATCACATTGTCTGACTATATCTCCCCATCCTCCTCTCTGCTCGCCTGCTTAATTAAGGTCTAACCCCAGTCTCTGACAAAATTTAAGAGAGTGGCATAGACAGCAGCCAAATACACTTTATGAAGATCAGTGGCTAGAAGAGGAAGGCTGTGCATTGGAGAAGGCTCTAACCACTGTGTAACAGGGGGAAGGGCTGCAGTCTGATCTTTTAAATTCAGATATTACTAAACCAAAGTGAATCCACATGAGAGGAAACTCTGAAAAACCCAGTCAAAGCCAACAGTTTGATCAGACCTTGAATCTCTCTAGATGTAAATCAGCAAAAGGACAAAAGTCTGTAGGAAATAAATTTTCATTAGTTGCATTATACATGAAACCATCTGAATAACGCAAAGCTAGCATATACTGGGTTGCTCAGCCATTGGATCTGACTTGTTTTATACTCAGTTCAAGGTTTTATCCAAGCTGTTATGCAGCAAAGAGGATAGACATTAGCATAACCTATGACAAGTTATGCTAGTTTAGGTTATGTAGGAACATGGACGTGATCTTGCAGCTGTTTGTGCCCTTCTTTTTCCAGTGTTTTTAGTGACAGGAACAAAGTCCCTGCAGACCTAGGCTGACCTCACAAAACTGAAAGATCATACGGATCAAAATTCAGGTTTCCAGTCCTGGAGGATTTCAGTGATATTGCCTGCAAGATTTTATAGCAAAGACTTAAAATGATGTTAGCAAGAAGATAAAAGCACCTGAGGAGCTGGAGGAAAACTGAAGCATCACTCCACCACTGTCAAGCTTCCCTTAAGCGAGAGTCAGTTTTCTGTAGTTAATACATGGGTTGCAGAAGAACGTGGGACAAGACTGAACTTTTGTACATGAATGGTTGAAAACAAGGAAGCCGTGAATGAAATGCAGTACTGTCAGATCATCAGTGTCAAGGGATACCAGCAGGTATGTTTGCCCTGAGCTCCTCTTCATTTTCATCCAGTTAAAAATTTGAATTCACTGCCAGAGGAGAAGCTAGGTATTGCTACACTCAGATCCTGTTTCTGCTTTTATGATCCCCATCAAGTCAAGGAGGAACATGGCAGACAACCTTAGTGCACATTTATGTAGGAGCACAACTGAAATTGTGTATGCTGCCTGTGACTAAAGCCTGCCTTTCAGATATTTAAAGATATTTGGGCCCAGTCAAGGCTGAATGAGTTGAGGCTAAATCATACAACCATCTTGTATTTTGTATCTCTTTTTCTAGGGTTCATTTTTACCTATTTTTTACTTGTTATCTAGAGTATATATCTAGATAAAATACCACTACATCATATTTTGTCTGTTGTTTATACCATGCCTGAAATCACACATTGCTGTGTAGTGCTGGGCTGTAAGGATCTCCTTCTTTTTCACCCCATTCCTGAATGTTTTGCTTTGTCATCACAAAGTTAAGCTTTT
Organism: Coturnix japonica; assembly: GCF_054131305.1. Lineage (NCBI taxonomy): Eukaryota > Metazoa > Chordata > Aves > Galliformes > Phasianidae > Coturnix > Coturnix japonica. Next base: position 113,037,276 of record NC_140663.1, read on the forward strand.
TGACAATACTCAGTCACACCAAATTAATGAGAAAAATTTAGCATGGGATCAAAAGTTATACCACCCACAGACACCGTACCACCCACAGGCGTGTTGCTATAACCTTGTCATCTTCCCTTTATTTTCTAACTTTCTTTCTCTCAGTTCTTACCAAGGCTGGGAGCCTGCTGTGAGAGGGGCTCCCTGGTCATTTTTCTTTCCTGCAGTCTCGCTCCTTTGCTTAATATCAGTGGGAGATCTGCAGGAAAGCAGCATCTCTGTGCATCTTCTTTCCCCAAAAAGAAAGCAAAGCACAAGGGGTGTGAGTGGGACCAACATCATGGTTACCTGGGTCTTGGACTACAGTTCAGCCAGGGCCTGTCAGAGCTTTTTTGCCTCTGCCTTCCAGCTGGGAAGCATATCTGAGGTTTATTGTTTCAAGATAGGCACAAAGTTGGCACGAACATATTTTATGACACCGTGCAATACATTTAATGTTGAATTGTAATGCTTCACCATCACCACGCTCTCACAGTTCATAACCTATGCGCATAGCAATTTGTAACGTATCCTTGCACAGAGCTTAAAATGCTTCTTTATGGGAAATGTTCAAAGAAAACGAGGAATTCTTTAAAAAAAAAGCTAGGAGGCGGAGTGAATGGCATGTGTAGAAAACTTTACAACACAAAATATGTACAGCTGGTTAAACAGTGACCAAGGAAAACCCTGGTAATTGCTACTTCTACAGAGTGTAAACAGGCAAGGTGGAGACAGAACTTATTGAGCCTGGCAGTCAACACTGATTTGGGGTTACAGTGCCACAAAAAAAGGACTGCCAGAGCCCCAGCAGAGCGTCTACATGCTCAGTCATGCAGAAATTGCCTCTCTGGGTCAACTGCTTGGAGGGGAGATCTCCTGTGGAGCAACTACAGCTGCTGGGCCAGAGCAGGGGAGATGTGCGGCCACGGCTATGGAGCCTCTGCAGCGCTGTTTTGCCTCCCAGATGAGATTGGTAAAGTGCAGCCCATTGTTCCCTTGTCTTTAGACATTGTTTTACTTGCTTGCCTCATTTCCATAATGCTCCCTGGCCTCCCAGTAGCCCAAATTGGTCTGATGAATACAGTCTTGTGTGGTTTAGGATTCATTATTCCCTGTGTCCTACCCTCTTAGTCTTACATAACATAATCTCAGTCCCTGTGCAGAAAGGTCTTTCTGGAGCCTTAATTAAAAATTATGGTTGTAAAATAAAAGCATTTTTCTTTTCTCCTCTGTGTGCCAGCCACAGATTTCTGACTGTCTCATCTGGAAGTGAACAAGAGGAACAAAGACATTACCACCTGTAGATCTGAGGCAACAGTATGACTTTCTGCACAAGGGAGAATGGGGGAAAATGCCCATTTTTATCTAGAAAACCTGGGACTAGGAAAAATACAGAATTCAGAGAAAGTGGAGAGAGTAAGAAAAAGTGAATGAGTGCTCACATCTCCAGGCACGTTCATTTTTCTCTCCATTATTGCAGAAGGAATAGCTGAAACAAAGGAATTACAATACTTCTCTATAACTTGGTGTATGTACTGTGTGGTGCCCTAGATGCTTTGTAAAGGCTTCACTTCCCAGATTCTTAGTATTCCAATGAAGATTAAGGAGTCACAAAAATGAGACAGAAAAAAAGGTGTATAGGATCTTCTGGAAGCTATTATGTCAAACTGAGATGCTGCATGCCTATATGAGGTAACCTTGATCTTTGGATATGACTAAGGCTTTGGAATCTTAATAAAAATATTAGTTAGAAGACATCACCAAATACTTTGTGGTATTCACCACCCTCTTGCCAGCACAGAATGAATACTAAATAATATGTTGACATTATAGACCTAGTGGTATTGTGCAGGGTCAGTATCCCAAGGATATGAATTCCTCTGGTGGCCCTGCCAGACAGAGGGGTTGGAGTTTCATGATCCTTGAGGTCCCTTCCAACCTGGGTCATTCTGTGATTCTGTGATTCTCTTCACTTGGAGCCTTTTCATAGTTTGTGCCTTAAGAAAGTATTTCTCTGTCATTAACCTTCTGGATGTTTTTCTCTTTTCTACAGATTTATCCTCACACTGGTATCAAACTAATAATTCCTTTACCTCTTTTCAAGTCTGGCACCACAATCATAATTCACCCTTAATGGTGCGGTGATCCAAAAGACACTCAGTGATGCATTTTGGTGGGTAAAATCTCCTTTCAGTTGTATATCAGACTTAAGATCTCATGGTCTCCCATATAAATATTTGCAGGCACTCCTTCGGAGTCAGTAAGAATGATATATTTAGTTCCTTCTAACAAGTCCGTTGCTACAGCTCATTAATCACTGTTATTACCCTCTCCATGCATTTGGTGAGTGTAGCAATACGATATTTGAGTACCTATGAAAATAAGACACCTCATTAATTGAAGCAATGTCTAAAACCACTTTTATTTTGCTATTCATTAACAACTTCACAGGCAGGTTTTAGTTCATGAGGGTCCTTCCAGAATTCAGCAGCACTGTAAGTATTTGCATAAATAAATATTAGTATTGAAAATAACATTCAAAATAGGAGATCATATTTGCTCAAAAGATTTGTCTGGCCATTATGCAGTTTTGTGGCTCTTTATCTATTCAGGGTATACATGAAATATTCTTCTTTAAGTTTATTAGCCTTGCTGCTTAAACACAGAATATATGAAAGGAATACTTTCCTAAGCAAGTAAAAGTTTTATATCCAAATCATTTCTGCAATAATTCAAAGTGATACATAGAAGTATTTTATATCATACTTCAAAAATGGAAACAAGGTCACTAGTTCTTTAGATATGAAGGTAATGTTACTAATTGGATTAATTTGCTTTTCACTTCTGAGTAGGACTGAGTTTAGCAACACTCACTTTTCTTGTGGACACATACAGAAGAAATTCTATCCCCTACTCCATCATGTTTTGTTTCAGTAGGTAACAGCAAATGTGCAGTGATAACTTTGAACAACAACTTACCAAATTCATCCCCACTGTTACCATGGATGTTTAACGCTGTTTCATCTATGGATTTCTTTTATATGCATAGAGTGAACTTCAACCTGTTTGCATAGAGCGTCCTTTGGCAGACCAAGAACGTTACCCAGAGCTTTGCTTTTCCTGGTCTCCCAGGGGTTACTTTTGATTCTGATAAATCAATGGTGGATTTATGAGGCCGTGGAGTCTTGTAGATCTCTTTCTCTCTTCCTATGTTGAAATGCCAACGTGTTTCATTTTAGTGCAAAGTCACAAAAAAAGACACAGGGAATAAGAGAGAGCAGTCTTGGGTGGCAGAAGAGGGACTCCTTTCAAGGGCATATGTGGTGACTCCCAGCAGACCTACAGCTTTTAGTCTTTCAACACTGGGCCTTGCATCGCACTCACCCTGAGACCTCAGCAGTGCCTCACTTGGCCTTTTGGAGGTCATTTCAGTGACCCATGTACAAATGGCTCCATGCTGTTCCTGGCTGTACCAGAGAGCTTAGAAGCCCAGTGTGATTTCATATTAACAAACCTGGGCTCTTGACCTCTCAATGTGGTAATTTGTTGGCTGTTGGACTGGATGATCTTAGTGGTCTTTTCCAGCCATAATGATTCTATAATTATACAATTTTAAATCTTCTTAGCCAGATTGTATCTGCACCTAATTCTGATGCACTGAAGGGAAACGATGACTGGTTGCTTGGCCTCCAAGTATTGAAATGACTTTTTCAGCAGTGGCAGAATCTTCTATTGGATATTTTGTGCACTACAGATCTCTGCAGTCCTGTACATCTGTAAGTTGATGTATTTTGTACCAAAGATTACATAGTGCTTAAAATCATTTTTGTGAGGAGGAAAGAAACACTAGTCTATAACAAAGAGATGTGTAGAGCTAGTGCAAATGGGGCATGTTGACCTAACTGGGAAGAGTTGGGTTTTTATGACAAAATACTACAAAAGCCCAAACATTTTTGGAACAACACCACTATATTCAATTTCTTCCCCCTGCATCACAGGAATCAGGTGCCTGTAGTGATGATGGTGATGGAGGCAGGTGGGAAAACTGCAAAAGAGCACTTCTGTTTAGGAAAGTGCATACATAGTTAAAACAGGGGCATGGATGGTGGCTCTCCTGCTCTGAGTATTCACTCAGCCTCTTCCCTTCCTCCAAGCTCAAGCAGACTGGAGATAGCACTGCACTACCTACCTGCAGGAGCAGAGGTAATACTGACTGATCTCAGTTTATGATGCAGCCATTGATCTGCACTGGAAGTTCCCTGGCTAATTCCCCCAGATTTCTTTAATCTTGTTAGCTGCACAGTTATTCTATGGGATCATCCCACAGCATCACCTGTCTCTTCCACAGCACAACGTGGCATGGGACTGGTTGGCTTTAGTTCATCTGGATGTTCCACTGGCATGTACCAAAGCAGAACAATGCTAAAATACCATTAGCATTGAAATCTACAGTAGAAGCAGTGTATTTTCCCTTGTCAAGGAGAGATAACATTTCTGGAATTAGGGATGAAGAACCTGATCTATTTTACAAAGTATTATTTCCAATTTCATGCGTGTCAGCTCCTAAAAAGTCGTGTGCAGACCATTGAGAGTCACTCAGAATTTGAACTGGCATTTCACTGAGCAAGTTTTATGTACCAGATATTACTCCATACTTACTATAGATATCTTTACAGAGAGGAAGTGTTCTCTTAGATAGCACTGTGGTAATTATTAGCAATTTCACTGGGAAAATGTAATTAGCATGTAATTATTAGGAAATAGAGGCAATCAGTTGCTGCAAAAATTCCTCCAGTGCTACCACAGAGTGGAAAGAGGAGACAGAAAATCACCTTTTCTGAAGCTTAAAAAGTCAGAGGTGATTAATGTAGAAAATTAGTTCAGCACAGCAAACAGGCTGTATGCATCTTTGAGGAATACTGCAACCTCCCTTACAGTCTCCTTCCCTATTAACGATGGCTGCACGCAGGGAAGGCTGTGGGTTTGTACCATGTGTCTGAAGAACAGCAGTCAGTTGACAGCAAAAAAAAGCAGGCAGGAGCATACATAAGTGACTGTGGCTTTTTCCATACAATTGTAATTGTAATACGCTGAGGGACATCACAGCTGGCTTGTACTACTGGCAGACAACAGAGGGAGGGGAAAAGAATGCTTTCGGAAAATTGATAGTGCTTTTGAAAAGGCCACGGCAACATTAACTCTTCATGGCAGGAAGGCTGGACTTGAAATGTGAGGATATTTTTGCTAAGTAAGGTTCACTCATCCTCAGAGCAGCATAAACAAGGAACTGCTGTTTCCGAAACAGCCCCTGTCACACACAGAACAGCTGATGGAACAAAGAGCCACATTTGGACATGCGCAGAGTGACATCAGGGAATATGCACTGCTGCCCAATCTTACTGCTGAAGAGGTGTTGCTCCCAAGTAACAGGAATAATCCTTGCATCATGCTCTGTTGTGCATCTGGCCTTAACATAAATATTCTGGTTTAGAGGACTGTACTGAGCAAGAATGTGAAATGAAAGGAGATGCACTGTGTGTGAAGTTGACTGACTGCTCCATGCTTTACTGAATATTAAAAGGCTGATTGCTTTTTTTTCAGCTTTGCAAGTGCAAGATTCTTTACCACTCACTATTTACTTTCACACAGGCCAGACATGACTTCTAATACCAAATCACCCTGCTCCCCCTCGGGATACCAGCAAGTCTCAGAGCTGTTTTTCTCTTTATGAAGCAGAGGAGGCGGCCCTGCACTGGGACAGCTGGGACATAGCTGTCAGTCCCTTTTCATTATCAGCAGCACCCAGCTGGATATCTGGAATTCACAGACACTGAAGGAGAAGCATGCTTGCTTGCATTTTAAAAACAGGTTGATTGCTGGGAATGAATACCCTGCAACAGTTGCTCAGCTTTGCCTCACTGAAATAGAACTATTCCCAAAGGCTGATGAAAGTGAAAGAGAAATCAAAGTGCTCCTTGCTCATCAGTTCAGAATCTGAGAAGTGGTGGGGAGTTTTGCTTTTTCTGCAAAATACTCTGCACATGACATATTTTTAAAGAAATGAATATTCATTAAAAATCAACACTAGGGAGTAAACCCAAGTTGTCATTGCTTGAAGACCGTTGCCCATTGCCACTAATTCTTTGTGAAGTAGATAATTATGCAGGTTTAGCAGCTTTAGGATTTGCATGAACACTGAATGAGATGCTACTGTTGGGCACTATAAGTGATGCTCTGTTTGCCATATGTCAAACAAGCAACCTTGGCTTAATCGAGAACATAAAATCTGTTAATTTGTAGTCCAAAGATTAAGATTTGTGCTGTGACAGTGCTGCCTGGAACAAGAACATTTGTTGAGTGCCTCCTCAGGAGGGCTTGCAGCTGATGTCCATGACAAGAGTTTAAAGTGCTTCCCACCCCAATTCCCATTAGCAAATGATTTGGACTAATCTTTTACTTACTGGCCTCTCAAGTAAACTTCCCCTTGCTAAACTAAGCCTGTCCTCTGTGGCAGATGAAAGCAGTTCCCTTTTGGGAGTTCAGACTCCACTTAGCACAGGGCTTCAGTTCTGTTCTTTTTTTTTATTCCTTCCCTTTGAAATAAGCCTAGGTTCCATATTACCCTGAAAGAAATAGTTCATCAGGAGTCCTGGTGAAGACCTCCTCAAGCATCTTTCTTCATTATTTTGCCTTGAGGTCTGCTATTAAAAAATTGAAAGTGGTTTTGTTTTGCTTAGATGACCAGAAATAGCTGGGCTAGCTAGGTGGTCATTTGACTTCCATTTAGAAGTCTGAATTATTTTCCATCTGGCCACATTTTGACCATGCTCTGGTCGTTAAATCTAGACTACACACTCTTCGTAACAACTGAGAAATCTCTCTACTTCTTCTCTACTTAATTAGCAGTTAGTTCTACTATTTTGCAGAACTAGCTGTCATTTAGAAGGATAACCGCATTGTGGGCTTAAATAGTTCACTCTAAATACAAGAAAAACAAGCCGGATTTGTTTTTGTTATTTGTTTGTTGTTGTTTAATAAAAATTCCTTAAATGTAGCCCAGATAAGCAACAAAACAAACAAACAAACAAAACCTCAAAAAACTAACAATACAAAAAGCCATGTTTTTCAAAAGGTAATGGTCAGCTATTCTCGCATCTCAGAATTTATGTGCAACCTGTAGGCTCCTTCAGTCTATCAGGTTAAATATGACATGAAGAAATAGCATGGATGTGCAATTACCTTCATTGAATCATAGAATGGATTGAGTTGGAGTGGATTCTTAAAGGTCACCTAGTCCAACTCTCCTGAAGTGAACAGGGACAGCTCGATCAGGGTTCTCAGAGCCCCATCCAACCTTCAGTCTGACTGTTCTAAAATCCCATCACAAGAGTTTCTTTTGCTGCTCTTATGTTCTTCACGCTTGCACTAGGTCTGCTGGAACCAGAGTTATGGTCAGTCTATGTAAGCCTGTTACAACTGGGCAGCAATTACAAATTTTGTTGATAGTTTCAAAGCAATAATTATTAGTGTATTAGTATTAGTGGGCTGAGACACACTGTTGACTTTTCAGAAGTTAAGTCAGGACCCTAAATTTGCACATCATCAGACTTTGGGGTGATCTTGAAAGAAAATTAATCTGTGTTTTACTGCTAAAATTCATCACCTCATAATCTTCATTTTATAAGTACCCTCATTTCTAAAGCATAAATCTATGCATTTTACTTTCTTTTTACATTCTTTGTATCAAATTACGTACTTACTTGTACAACAAATATCCCAAAAAAGATGAGATTCTGAGAACAGAGATGTGTAGGAGGAACCCAACAAAGAACTGTATCACCTTCTATAGCACTGTTGAAATAGAGAGATCACTAAATCATCTGTAACACTTGGCATATAAAATTTTACTTCTCTCAAAACCCATGAAGACTTAGGAATAGCCTGTGAAATGATTAAACCAAGAAGGCTGACTTGGTGTTCTCCTGCTATCTGAATTCTGTGCTACTTCGTTGCTCTCCTCAGCAGCAACTCAACACACAGAAGTAAGACTTTCTTCATCAAGTACCTAATATTTCCAGGCAGGATCCTTTTCCCATTCCAGCTTTCAAAACCTTGTGTTGAGACATTTCTCTGGTCAGAACCAAGATGGAGTGAATTAAAACCAGTGTTATTCCAAAGGCAGCTGTCCACTTAGTTTTGTGGCTGACCTTCCAATTCAAGCATACATTGCAGAACAATTCCCTAGTGAGGAAAAGCCTAGGATCTGCATGATGGACCATCTCTGCTGTTCCTCAGTATGCTGAAGCAAACCAGATGTTTTCCATGAGGACGGCTCGTGGCAAGGTGGAAGGAGAGCTGACTGTGTGCTGGTTCACTCTCATCCCTTCCAATATGGAACAAAGTGACATGGTTTCTGAGCTGGATAAACAGGAAATCGCACAGGGCTTCACCTCCTCCTGCCCCACACTTCCCATTGTGGCTAAGGTGAGCCCTGGTGGCAAAGAGCGGATTCAGACCCTTCTGGCCCTCTGACTCAAGATGATTGACATGACAAATGGTAATAAGCACAAAACCTGTCATCTGTAGCAGAAAAGAACTTTATGATATTGGTGAAAAGCGAGCAGTGGGACTTATCTCAGGACATGGAAAGCACATGATACCTTCAGTCAGCTGTCATTTAAGAAAAAACATAAGTAAGGTTTTAATTTATGTCTTTAACATAAGCATAGAGACTACTCTGCTACATATTTAGAAAATAAGACTGTCTTGTTATAGGAAGTAGTACCAAAGGCAGACAACTCTTATGCTAAATTGTGGATGCCTGAGGAGAATTATTTTGGCGCAGCACATAAGATCTATTACATGGGTGGTGTTTCTTTCTTTTTTTTCCCTGAAATTAACAGCTGTCTTTTGTTTAATCATTGTGTATATAAAGAAAGTAAAGTCATAAGACATAGAGCATGTCTAGCTTTTAAGGGCACTCGTTGCCAAGGAGAAAGACTAAAGTTTGCATAACAGAAGAAACCAGAGCAGCCTTAATTTTGCAACATGTAGTAATTTTGCTGTAGCTGAAAACTCCAGAAGGAAGCCTTGTTCCATTTCCAACACAAATCACTTGTTTGTGCAACTTCTTGGCACAAAAGTGCAGGGAGAAATAGCAAGGTACTTTTCAGCTCACAAGCATCCTTTTCCTTTTCTGAGACAGCAATAATCGTTGTTGAAATATATCGTTAAAAACAGGAAGCTTTATCATTATGATTTTCTAGCAACCTCGCCCTTTCTTGTGAACCTGACCCTGGCTATGAATCGTCTGCTTTGATTCAAACACAACTATTATAAGACTGAAGCTCAGGTATTTCCTATTTTGCTCTAAAGCATTCGCAGCAAGTGCTCAGAGACAGCGCTTCTCTGGGAGAGTCAAGCAGCCCTGAGAAGGAGCACTGCTTGTTGGAGCTGTGCACAGGAGGCTCATGTGTTTAGATCGTGCTTTTGTTTATGTTCTATTTCTGCATAACAGAGGGAATGAAGTGACATCTTCTGCTCTGGGTGAACGGTTTCTCAGCAGAAAGGAGAAAGAAAATGCAGAGGATGAATTTGCAGGAACTATAGCACAGATTAGGTTTTTTGTGTACATATGTCACTCCAGAAGTAATGCCTCCTATTTATTTCCATGGAAACTACAACAGGTACAAACAGTAAAATAACACTGTTTGATAGAGCAAATTCTCAGCTGCAAAACATTCCTTTTCAGCATAGGCACCACTGTTGGCTATGCAGTTTCAGCAGCAATAAACAAGAGATTTCATGCAGCACTTCTAATAATCTGCAGCAGCCAAGACTACCCACTGTTGCTGTTGCCACTGCTGAAACATACCACCTCCTCCACTCCCCCCCCCCCCCCCCCCACCCTCTCTGTGCTCACATCTACTGTTTGATCTCCAGAAACATTCAGCAAGCATTGATGAATGTCACTGGGTGCCATTTTTTCTGTGTGCAGGAATTAGATGGCACATCTTTGTTTCATCCACGCTTCCATGTCAGACACCATTCTGTCAGACTGCTCTTCTGCTGCCATCTGTCACATGGCAAGAAAATATAGTGGATGATTGGTGGGAAGATTCAAACTCTACTGCCATGCCACCAACATCAGCCTCTGACATCATGGTCCAACATAATAAAACAGAAGGCATTGATTTTGGAGCAGCCCTCATATAAGTAACAAGCAAACGTTTCTCCTGGTGGTACTTAGCAACAAGGCCTCTGCATAGGACCACACTAATGATGTCAGACACGCTGGGATGCATATGCAGAGTTTTTTAACTTTAAAAGCTCTTGCCTATCCTGGATAATTCCTCTCCACTTCTCTCCCAACCAACACATCATCAGCCCAGAATAACATCACACAGGGGTACAGGGTTCCAGGTGCATCAGCTCTAGGCAGTGTGCAGGCGCTGAAGCCAATGTATCTAAGAAGGAGAAACTTAGCTTTAACATTCCATAACTGGTGGCATTCTCCTTGTGGTACATTGTATCTTTATATCTTGTCAGTTTACATAGGACCAAAAAATTGTCAACAGCTGAGCTCCAGAGGCAGAAGCTAGCGCTTCTGGAAATAGGGGCTAGGAAGAAATGGACTCTACAGGCCAGGACCAGGAAAGCAGGAATAACAGCTGGAACTCTTTCCCCTAAGTGCACTCCCACCTTCTTATTTCTGTCTGCCCTCATTATTTGATTATCACAAGGGAAATCTAAGGAGTGTACTCACTAATTCCTGAATAAATGCTAACCCATAGTATGGGCACACTTGCAGACTGCTCTCTGCTCTTTTCAGGTGCATTTGGGGCGCTCCTCTGCCATAGCCTGAGAAAACTGTAGAGAATCGAAAGAGCTGAGGCAACACTCCTTGAGACTCATCAATCATGAAACAATGGAGACAGGACAGGTCAAATGCTGCTTGAAGTTAGTTTTTATATTTCTGCTTGTTACAAGTTTAAAGAATCCAGTGCCCAGCAACATCATCTGCGGTTTCTGTTACACATGGCTCCAACCAGAGAGCTTGCAGAAGGCTTTTCTTGGTCCCATTAAGTAGAAACTGTGTAGAAGATGGACATGGACAGACATGGATGTGAAAAAAAGCAAATGAGGAAAAGCTAATCAGTATAGGAAGATGAATGTATTATTTTGCTGTTAAGTTTTCTTCTAAGAGCTGGAAACCAGCCTGTCACTAGAGAACAGTGTGCTCCATAGTGAGGAGATTAATATCAACTGCAGCTCCTGCTGTCTCACTATCCTGGTTCTCTGCATCATCACCCTCTTCTCACATCCTAGCCATAATCCTGCTCTCACTGACCATTATTTTGCATTGTGAGAAGTGTTATTTTCCTTCCCACCCACATGTACTTGTCAGGCTTCTTGTGTACAATAGCCATTCTTAAATCCCTGGGCACTGTGTTTCCTTTTCTGATATCTTCCAAATCATTCTAGGCAATATTATTTTATCTTTGTAGCCCACAAAGCGCCCTTGGAATTCATTTGTAAAACTAGTTTATTATAGCTAGTGCAAAAAATTCAAGCTTCACATGTGGTATGAATCTTACATCTCAGTAAAGTTTTCCATTTCCTCATGCAACAGGGATGGCTTTGCACACCAGATACTGTATGTATCATTTTGGGACATGCAGAACTACATTTATGTCTGAGGAGCAGGATCCAAACAAGCAGTGTTAGTGGCAAATCCTTACACTGCTGTTCTCCCACGCATATCCTTGGCTGCTTGAGTCACTGGGAACTGTACTGTTCCCAGTACCATATGTCCCTTTCTGTTTATGAGGCTAAGACTCGGGCCATACAATCCAGGAAACACAAGAAGGGTATGATTTTTTTTATTATTATTTTATTTTTTTATAGTCAGTGTATGGGATGTTTACTTTATAGGCAATGAAATCACTACCATAGTTTTTGAGTCACATTAGTGTATTGCATAGAAGGAAATAGTCTTTCATGAAAGAAGTGAAATATTTTCAGCACAGTTTTCTGAACAAACATAGAATGCTGCTCGTTTATGAAAAAACAGTTACTGACTTCATGAGAACACCTGAAACTGAGAAATGTTTACAAATTCTGCCTGTAACACATCCCTAGCAGACCCAAGAAGAGAGGATGCTCATAGTGGGGAGGCCTTTGTGGAAACGGGAAGTTTTGCAGCCTGGCTGACCTGGTCCACAAGTGTCACTGCTGAAAGCAGCAGTGTACCTCCTCCCTCCCCCATGCCCAGCCCTGAGTGCCTTGTTTCCTCATGGAGCAAAGCAGGTGAAAAACTTACCCTATGAAGAGAAGGGGTTAGCTCAGCACCCTGCAGTCAGAGAAGTGCTTCCACTGGCACAAGAGAGGGGAGGCAAGCAGGAAGAGTCCCCTTTCAGCATCAGTGGGCTGATCTGCACCCTGCAGTCTCACCCACACCTGTCTCTTTGTTTCAGCTTGTACAACACATTCACACTACTTAATTAATGAGATGGGAATTCACAGTGTACCCATTGCTGGTCTATCTCATAGACCCTCAGTATTCGGACCAGAATTTTGAGCTTGACTGAAAATAGAATTAACGTAGAAGAAATTAAGACAGTGACTAGATCATTTTTCTTTTCTTGTGAGAAGTCAAAATAAATGAAATGAAAAGTTAATGTTGGGAAATTTCCTAGATGAGTTTACTTTTGATGCCCTGATGAAGTTTATGTTTATTAATGATACTTAATGTCTGATCTCAATTTATCTATTTCTATTATTTTAAACAAGCATGATGCAGGGATGTTAGGACTGAGATTGCATTTCCATTGCCTTAACTACCTTGGAAAGTTTCCAGCAGACCAAATAGAAAGAGAAGGTGTGGAGACATCAGGCATAGTCTGCTTATACAAACACGTAACATGTTGGCTTACAGCTATGGCTGTATTCAATTCTGAGTTCTTCAGCTTTAGAAAGAGAAGCATTTCTTGGTTTGAATGGTGGGAGGGTACACAAGTGCACCTTGTGTCTTTCAGAAAAGCTTTTACTCTCACATTATCAACAGGAGAGATGGAATCTAAGCAAACTCACTTTTCAGTACTGAGGAAACAGTCAAGTTTCAGAGCATTGGTTTCTATCTGTTTTATATTTGTATCCCTCTAAACACCTCTTAGCATTCTGATTTGCTCTAGGTGCTTTCCCCAGGCAAATTATGTAGAGAAGAAGCCTCGTACTGTTCATTTGTCTTTATCTTGCTTCACGCTGTGCCTGGTGGCAGAGAGTTGTGCTTCAGTTTCCCATGCTTCTTCATGAAAAAACAAGAGCACTGAAATCTTGGCTGGATAGTGTAGCTCTACGTTTGTGTTTGTTTTCACACATTAAAACCCTGGCTTAGCTCAATGTTAACTTTGGATCTAACAGCTAGTACTAGAATATCCTAGTTTCAGTTTCTATGTTTCTCCAGGTAGAGTACAGCTAGAAAGCTTTACAGCCTCGTGCCCAAAAATGGCCTTTTCTGTAGCATAGCAACCAGAAAAAAAAAAGTTCAGGGATAAAATTCACCCACTAGGTTTGTTGTAGTGGTTGAGCTCATGGTCTTGCTCAGTGCTTGAGAAGGGTGAAAATCCCCAAGTGCTGGTGGTAGAAAGCCAGAGCAGCAATTTTTGAAGAACAGCAGAAGGGGAGCATATGAGAAGAAGAAGAGAAAACAAGTGGAGGCGAGATATGAGGGAAAGAAAGGAGAAGCAGACAGAGCAAGGCAGAAATAAGTAAAGCACGGTGGTGTGCAGAAGTTTTGAATGCAGAAATGGAAGTGAAAGATGGGGTGTTTGGAGGGACACCTAGCAGCAATCCAGCCATGACTAGACAGTGCTGCTCTGCCATACTGCTCTTAGGCTGTGCTGGGGAGCTTCTGCTTAGGGGCACCTCTGCACTGCTGCCACCAAAACTGCCTCAGTCTGCTCTCATAGGTCAGACAGAGCAGGACTAAGTGGGACCCTCTGGAAAGAGAGATGACTGGAAAATAAAGTGGGTAATCTCCCCTGGTTAAGGGAAACAGCCAGGAGTTAAAATATGTAAAATCTCAAATCTTCTACATCTGTTGGTATTGATATCATTCTTTATCCACTTTACGCTGAAATAACATCAACAAATAGACAAAACCAGAGTCTACTACTTCTCCACTGTCAGTAGCCTTCTGGTAGGTGAACAGCATGATGCAAAGGGGATCCTTATGCAGTCATGATCATTCATCATTCTGATTCTGTTGCTTCAGCATTTCCAGTGGCTGTCATTTGCCTGAAGCAAACTCCCAAAACAAGATCTAAACTCTGAGCTAGCCTTACCAAAACTTTAAAGGCTTGTTCCTGTATCTTCCCTATTCATTCACATGTCAAGCAAAAAATTGCTGTTGGTTTGCCAAAGTTGCAGAAACTTGCAGTCCTTGTGCCGTGTGTTTTTGGGGACTTTTTTTCCTTTCCTTTCCTTTTTTTTTTTTTTTTTAATAGTTAGGGTTTAGGGTTGCTCTGTTTATTTTGTTCCTCTTTTGGTCTGTGTGGTTACAATTTATGCAGATCAGAGTGAACATGAATGTTTTCCCCTGCCTCATGAGCATTTTCATGTTGAGCAGAGGTTACTTGGAAAGGTGGAGCCCAGCCACATGCTCTGATGCTTAGTTACCCTCATGGCTGTGAAAGCAGCTAGTGAGATGATCAGTGCCACTTACTCTGAAGTGTTTGTCAAGCTGTGCTGTATGAATCCAAGGATACAGTAGGTCTGCGTTTCTCAAGAAATTGTTACTTCTGAGTAGTTTTGGTTCATTTCTCTAATTTTTGCTTTGGTTTTGAGCCACTTATTCTCCATACCACCACACTACTGGGACGGCTACACTTATAGCAGAGCTTCCTTCTGAAAAATGTTGATGATTCATACAGTTCAACACAACCGCAACTTTCTGCAGGCATCTGAGCAGCTGCTTCATTTGCTGAACAAAATTCAAACCAGAAATAGGAAGTTCACAGCCAGGTTGCTGGTGTTGTAGAGCTAAAGTAATATATTAATAAATTAATCATGCATTCAGCTTAAACGCTCTCACTTTGTTGACACCAAGGTTTGTGATTACACTTATGTTTGGCTGTTCATAATTCTTACTCTGCTTTGCAGACTGGATAGCTTAAGCTGTAAGTGAAGGTACAGGGCAGAACGAAGTATCAATGGCAAACTTAATTAAACAGCTCCTTTAGTGGGAATAGTTTGACAAAGCTTGAAAGAACCACGCTGCGACTGAATCACAGCTTTGATTCTTACAATCAGGCTGATAATTTCTTCAGCATTTATTAATTTGTGTTTGTGGTTGACTGTATTTTTATAACTTCTGTCAGGCAAGAGTGCAAGCATCCCACAAGCATTCATTCCAACCCTGCTTTTTGTGGCGACCTTCCCATGCAAATACTTCACTGTGAAGCTGGTCCCTGATGAACCTGATGATGATGGGCCAGGAAATGAAACTCTGCAAATCTTAAAGTTGACCTGGAGAACAGCCAGGGCATGCTCCTGTGTGCGCTGAGCACTGGCAGCAAGGCTGCTGCCTTGAATGTAGGTCACCGCTGGCTCATGGAAATTCACTGCTTACAACTCCATGTGAGGAGAACCGCAAAGCAGTGCTTTACAGAAAGGAGGCAAACGGCTAATGCTTTCTGTGTGGTAACTACATACTTCCTGTGCTGTAATTACAGTGGTACAGAGGGGTAGGCTTCTCATTGCTTTGGCTTGATCTCTAACATTTCCACAACCTCTGCATAAGCAAGGCAAATGAGTGTCTGACATCACCAGTGAGATTCCTTGAGGGTACATTTCATTTGAAAATGTAGTTTAAACACAAAGTTTAAATGAGGAATCTGTCTTTTGTCTTTTTTAAACAGCTTGCGCTTAAGAGCTGGTTCCAGAGGGAATGCAGTTGTCAGAGCGAGGAGCTGCCTCCAAGCTAATCTCCCCATTGCCTGTAGATCCCTGCCTACAAGCCAGCCTGCAGTAATTAATGGGGATTTTTCCTTGTTAGTAGAATACAGATGCACAGAAACACATGCACACGCACACACATGTTGTGGAGATCTGACTTCTGTCAGTTTCTGAACTCTACCCAAATCAAATACAGACCACGCTTACTGTTTAGACAAAAGCACATAATTGAATTTGCTCGCTCTAGTACTCAAAGTAAGGAAGTGGACCAGTTTGGTGAAAATAAGCACTGATATACCTTTCGTTTGTTTTTATTTCCCTTAATCATTGCACTCATCAGGAGAACATCCTCTCTTGTGTCTCATTTAACCCCAGGACATTAATGCCACATTCTCTGTCACTTCTCCATCCCTTGTTCTGGAGCTCCATCACTGCCACTTAACACCCTACTCTACCCTTCACTCCACACTGTATTGTCATCCTGAACCTTTAATATATGTTAACAGATACAAGACACAATGATTCTACAAGAACACAATTGTTTAAAAAGAGGGCCCGAGAAAGTTTACACTAAAAAACCTGCATTGCTCTTTCTGTCTCACAGATGAAGCAACCAAGATTATTCAGTGATCTGTTCTTAAATAAAAAACAAAAACAGTCTCCTCCTGTTAATGATCTTTTTCCCATCTTCCCATTCTCCACACCATATACTCAGTCTCTGTGCATTCACATTATTATTACAGTCTCTACATGCATTTTCCTCTATAATGCTCATGGTAAAAATCACAAAATGATTTGAGTTTGAAGGGACTCTTACAGATCATTCAGTCCACTGTACCACTAACCATTACAGTACCTAGGAATACACTCTTGACAGATGATGTAGTGTGGATGTATTATGCATGCCAGCAGAAAGATTAGCTCTTCACTGTTGCTTTGGGCCTGAATCAGAGGATGTCCCATGTCTGCAATGACAGTTAATGCTAAAAGAGCCTTCTAAGCACCATCTGAAGAGGGGCTGTAAAAGGAAGGGATGTTGCTTGGCAGACAAAAGTAGGACATCAGGCTCCAATCTCACACTGTTTCAGGCCTGCCCTGATGTCATGATTATTTTATCTTGCTGGGAAATACTGTGGTTAGACAGATGATGCATCTCAGTTCAGTCGCTCCATGCTAACAGGAGGAACTCATGCAACTGGGTTTAGCATTCCAAATCTGATACATATTTGATAAAATTTCTACACAGCTGTCAGGACGAAATACATTACAGGCCAATGACCAGTTCTGATGGAGTAGCTCTAGGATTTAAGGAGGATGTAGTTACCTATGTCCAAAACAACGCCACAAACCAGCCGAACAAACAAACCACTGGCTCTGATTCTTAGAGAATTTTTTAATAGTCACACTTTTACATTTCTCCTCCCCTAGAGAGGTACTTTAGAGCATGTCTAGAAGTGTCATATTCCTAATTGCTCAGGAGTACAAGTTGGCCTTCCTACGTGTTCTCAGCCAGCCAGACACATTTCCCAGTCCCTTTTTGGTTCCATACAACTAGTTGGAGTGTTTCTAGAAATGATCAAATTTCCATTGCAGTAACCAGGTGCAGCCACAACTCTTCCTGGAACATAATGAATACTGAATCACAGTTGTGGATGACAGTGTTACCTGTGCTTCAAAACACCCACCTCACTCTCCCAAGCTCTGGGCTCCAGTGCTCAGTTCTGCATTAAAAGCTAAAGCCCTTTATCTTCCCATGCCCATGTTGCTGAGCTATGGGACTGGTGCGCTCCAAACTCATGGGGTGATGAGAAGCTTTGTTGAGGGTTTGGGCCATTACATGTTCAACGACTTTCTTGGGGGATTGGTGTACCAAATACAAGTCTATACCTACTTAGCACAGGACTGGCTCCATTAGCTGATGATATCAGGAAGTGATTCAGGCACCTCTAGTAGAAAGGCATGATAATAACTGGTTATTGTACTAAATTAATAAAATGCCATAAGATTCATAGTAGAAAGATCTGGTTGATCTTGAGTTCTCATAGGGTAAATCATTTTTGATCTATCTATCTGAGTTATTTATATTCCCTTTATTTCTATGCCCCGGAGGGAGAGTTCTTTTATAAAGATCTAGTCATCTAAAAGTTGGGTATTGTGTTAAAGTTGGATGATTAAGGTTACTCAGCAACAACAGAAGAAGACGTCCATCTATGGCATGTCACTCACTGGGGCTGGAGAGGAAGATGAGATGATGGTTAGCACAGACTGTAGTTACTGTCAAATGCTAAATCTGGGTCGTGGTTAAACCCTGGTGCAGGTACACTGGGTGAGCCTATTGCTTTCCTCTGCTCCTCACCAGTGCAAGAGCAGGGTCTGCTGATGGCAGGACTCTGCCCATTCTTGTTCACACTATTGAGCTTATTCCAGAGCTATTAACAGCTGGCCAAGGTTTCAGGCAGGCTGATAGTACCAAGAGTTGTGGGAAAAAGGATGGAATGTGGTGATGGAAAAGGAACGAGATGGAGAATAGAGAAAAAAGCAAAATGTCAAGGTAGTAATTGGTTGGAGGAGAATAAAAGGCAATAGGGGAAGGGAAGGGAAGGGAAGGGAAGGGAAGGGAAGGGAAGGGAAGGGAAGGGAAGGGAAGGGAAGGGAAGGGAAGGGAAGGGAAGGGAAGGGAAGGGAAGGGAAGGGAAGGGAAGGGAAGGGAAGGGAAGGGAAGGGAAGAAGAAAGCCATCCCCGCTCTTCTGCCTGTTGTAGCCTGGCTTTTCCAGCAGCCTGCCCTGCTCCTAATGGAGCATTGATGGCCAGGTATATAGATCACATCCTGTCCCTGCATGCTTTCATCTGTTACCATGACTGGGCATGTCAGACTCATGGCTAACAGAGGAAGGAAGGCCTCAGTGCCCTGTCTGCAGCCCCATCCCTGAGAGAACAGCATCTGCAAGGCACTTGTGGGAAGGGCAGGGAGGTAGCTGGCACCCAGATGTCCTGAATATGCAGATTTATATTTGGAAGCTGTGACAAATAAAAATTATTTTAAGGCCATCACATTAGTCAGGGCATTTTTATGCATTTGCTGCAATGAGACACAAGTGAATAGAGTCACAAGCATGTACTGAAGGGAAAGGTTAATCAAAGGCAGCTTTTAGTAGCTACTTCCTTCTACTGGTCTTTGCCAAGAAACGTTCAGTTTATTGCTCCTTTATATACATATATATATATATATATATATATACACCCAACTTTTCATTCTCTTACTAAAAAAAATAAAATAAAAAAAAAAATCAGAATTATATTACACTCACTGTTAAATACCTGGAGAAGAAATTGTGAACATGTAACATTTCAAAGCTAATTTGAAAAATGGCTTTGCAGCTTCAGTGATTTTGACTAACTTTTCTATATGCATTGTAAAAAGGTGCTGACTGATTCTTTGTTGCAAGCATTGAATATAATCCTTTTAAGAAAAGCACTTGAGCTAGTAGAAAGCCACAGAGCAGTCCCAGAACATCCAGAAGCTGTATAGGCCAATTGATAAATCTGTTCTGGGTTCATTATCTCATCATACACACTGCCCAGCTGGGAAGCATTTGGGAACATTTTATGGACCAAATCAGCATAAAATGGTGAGTTGACTGCATGTGGACTGCAGTGCTGGATGGAAGCACATAAGCCAACTTTAGACAAGCCCACACCAACTTAAGAGGCCATTTACCTGGCAACACACATTTTGGGGAAACACAGATATTGTTTGTGCTCTCATTCTCTGTAGCAGTTCACCTCACAGCTGAGGCTCTGATTGCAGCTAAGTTCACAGAAGTCCTGCTGGCAGAGGTTACAAGAGAAGGATTAAATCCCTACTGGATGTGGAATGGGGCTGTCTGCAGGGGGCAAGACTTGTGGGGCTTCCCAGCTCCTCCTGCTGCTGCCAGACAGAGCTGGGATAGATCCAACCGGCGATGTTTGATCCTTTGCTACAGAAGCAGAGCTGACCTTGGCTCCTCTCTGCCATAAGCAGCACACTTCCCATAAGTCATTAAGCTGTAACTTTCTTCAGTCTATGCCAGGAACCAAATTGCTGTAAAGTACCTTGTACTAAATTTCAAAAAGAGGCTGAGATATAGCAGGAAATCACCCTTCTGCACTGAAATGATTTTACTCTTCCAGACCAAGCAAATACAGTAGGACTGGTTTTACATCCCACCAAGGCTTGATTTTTGTTTCCTTTCTAGACCCACACCATTATTTTCACAGAAAAAGCCTGCAATAATTTTCTTTTTCCATTTGTTATCCCATTTCCAATTTTAGCTCTCTGACTTTTCATTTCTGTTGAAAAGCTTCTCTGCTCTAGTGGTGAACCTTTTCTGTTACTAGAAAGTTATAAGGACTATATGAGGTGAATGAGAGTTCAGCCCCAATGCCTAGCTGCACTTTTTCCTGGTCAGGCTCTGGTTCTCAGCTTCACATTTTCTTTTTTCATTGAAGCTTTCCCCTCAGATTTAAAATATATCCAAAATATTGTTAGAACTTGTAAGTATTCTGAGCCTCTTCTGACCCTGTGAGGTAAAAACCTGGTTTTGCCTCAGTTCTTGAGGCTGTAGATGTCTACTTCATGTAAAATCAGACTGAGTTTCCATCTTGGTTTCTCATCAATGCTCAGACTACTTCTTTTAACTTTTTAAACATTTTGATGCTATCAAAACCCTTTTGTGGGTGTTCTGCTTTGACTATGCAAAGCACTTGGCATGATAATTTCATTTTTATCTCCTTAATTTCTATGGCTTTAGAGGCAGTAGATACCACTGAAGCAGATGTTATCTACATCTGCATTACTCCTACTGTCCTAAACTCTCAAAACAACTCAGTGGTGACATTAAGCTGACTGCAATGCAGTAGAAGAGGGTAAGGTCTTCTACATCTGATCTTAGCCACAAGACATCACTGTCCATTGCTGTCATGCAGCAGGTCTCAGTCTTCCTGGTTAGCTGTGATCCATCCCAAATCTCCAAGATGGGATAAAACACTATTTCAAAGTATTGAAGGGCTTCCTAATTCCACCAAAACCCACAGCCCCCCAACACCCTGGCAGTGGCTGGCAATTTTTCTGGAAAAGGTAGATGAGTTGAGTAGCCCTGGGGTATGTTGTTAACGAACTACCCACTCAGTAGATGCTTGCTATCTTCAAGGCAGTTTGGTGATGACTTTTCACGACGCTTAAGCTGGAGAAGGTCGTGATTCCTTCTGATGAAAAGAGATTAGCAGTCTGTGAAGAAATGCAGTTTATCTGAATATTGAACAATTACTGAAGTAGACCAATTTTAGCAACTTTGATCAGGAAACAATTGTTAGATACAGAAGAGGGTATCTCAACCAAAGATGTTTCTAATTTAGTGATGGAATGCAATTCAAATTTCCTAACAAGTCAAAAGAAGAGAGCAGGCAAGAAGATGGAAATAATAAAAGAGTGTTGATAAGACAAGAAGTAATGTCCTTAAGGTTCACTAGAGAAGGTTCAAATTGGATATTAGGAAAAATACTTATTTTCAGAAGGAGTGGTGAGCCACTGGAACAAGCTGCCCTGGGAGGAGGTGGAGTCACCATCCTCGAAGGTATCCAAGAAAAGTGTAAATGTCACACTGAGTGATATGGTTTTGTGATATGTTGATGATGGGTTGATGGCTGGGCTAGATGATCATAGTGGTCTTTCTGACATTAGTGACTCTATGATTCTATGAAGGAAAAGGCAATAATCTGATAAAGCAGCAGAGACCGTGTCCTATTACATATGAAATTATCGTGCTGTGAAAATAAAAGCTTGTTCTGTTCTGTTTAGGAATTCTGTTTCCTATGACAAACAGTGTTGATCTGCTCAAACATAGCGTTTCAGTGGAATGGATATATTGCTAACCCTCACAAGCTGAGCTCAAAAAGCTTTCATTCTGCCAAGTTCCTCCCTGTTTATTCAGACACCTCCTATTAGCTCCTTAGCATACACTGACTAACAAGTCTACAATACAAACTGTTTGTGTCACTGGTATTTTGGGATAAAGTATAATAAATCAAGATGTCTTTCTGCTAATATGGTTCAAAACTACTTCTATGGCATATGTGCTCTCTGTTGCCACAGGTATGTTTATTTTTCTCCATTACTGCATTTCCAGATTTTATCTTATTGCCCCTTGCTGTACCACTCGTTGTGTGGGTGTACTGCTAGTTAACAAAGCCTAACTGGGTTTACTTTGCAAATTCTGTGAGCTTAAATTGCAGTAACAGCTCTGAAAGTTGAGTCTTAACAATGTACAGATTCTATGTTCCTGCCCACACT
This sequence comes from Coturnix japonica, assembly GCF_054131305.1. Classification (NCBI taxonomy): domain Eukaryota; kingdom Metazoa; phylum Chordata; class Aves; order Galliformes; family Phasianidae; genus Coturnix; species Coturnix japonica. Next base: position 113,059,580 of record NC_140663.1, read on the forward strand.
TCTCTTTCAGATCTGCAGGTCTTTGGATGGGTTTCAACAGCACTGTAGACTTCCTGCTTGTTAGTAGAAAGGCCAAAGCAGAGAATTAGACATCTATTTAAGTTTCAGAAACTGAATCAAAGGATCCAAAGGGTATTTGGGCAATGTACTGAGTCTGGGTTTGTGCACATTTGTACGTATGTGTTACCACCATGTTCTTTGTTCCCTTTTTCTTCTTTCCATCCCTCCCCCACCTTCACCAGCCTCAGCTTGAGGGCACAGTGAATTTAGCACATCAGAGAACAAGAGAGGTCTGTGACATACTACAGACAATTAGCTTTGTTGTGGGAGAGCAGCACCTGAGGAGCTGCAGGGGATGACACTAGGTCTGGGAAGGGTTTAGTTCTACCTCCCCATCTGAAGCTTTCCTTACTGTCCTTGATTTTCTGCTCTGTCAGTGTGCACATCTGAGAGCCTTGTTGTGCAGAAAGCAATCAGCAAAACTCTTTGAAAATTAACGTGTCCATTTCCAAACAGGAACCATGTGGGCGTAGCTCTGGGAATATGGAAATAAGAGTTTCCTTCAGCTAGTGGGGAATTCTGCATCTCATCTTCTTTCTGATCAGTTCCTATTACAATTTCTGTCAACACTGGATAAAAGACCCTTAACTCTACAGAGGAACTGAGAATCTTTGTTCCTCATTACAGCTTAGCAGTACCCAAGATGTTATGAAACATTGTAGAAGGCTCACAACAGGAAGCACAACAACCAGCAAGTCAAATAAAGGCTTTCCTTCCTATTCTAAGATTTCAGAACTTCCTTATCCTCCAGCTCAAAATTCTCTTGGAGCTGTTACATTTCTTTACTGGATTTTTTTTCTTATTTCCGTTTGTGCCACACTAAGGACCCATAATCTGCTCACTCTTACAGCACCCTCAATTTGCATGAAAAACAAGCAGGAGGAAAGGGAAAGATGCAGCTTCAGCAGTTCTCAGAGGAGACACTGATGCTTGTGGTCAAAGGTCTGCAGACCGCATTAGGTATCCATGCCCCTGCTCCATCCAAGCTCCTGCTGCATCTCTGTGTCTCCTTACTCCAGCCTCATTTCTCTAATTAGGCATGGTATTGCCATTCTGGATGGCAAATAATCTCACAGCCTATTCAACACGTACCTATTGACTCCTGCACAACCATTTAATCAGAAGTTGATTGTGTTTGGTGGCAATCCATCTGTTTAGTGGCCAAAGGAATAAAAGCTGTCTGAGAAACTGTTCAAAACCCAGAACAGGGATTATTTCCTACTAAGTGCAAAGCCTGGGTCATCTCCCATTCATTTTATCTATATGAGTAGTCACACAGTGAAAGGAAGGACACGACTGAGCTAGGTAAGCAGGAACCAGTCTATTATGTTACCTTCCCTAAATATCCCAAGTCCTCATTTGTGGAGAGTCTCAAGAACCTTTTGACCACAGCCAAGGCAACACAAGCAACACAAGTTTAAGTATGGCATTATCTGAGCAGTTAAAGTTAGGCACACGCTTAAACATTTGCTGTGTTAAAGTTCAGAGCAGTTCTGGGGTTTGGTCTTATCTGCTCCAGTTTGTGGATGCTGAGAAAAGTCTTTGTGAAGACCTTTGCTTGTTGGTTTCACACAGATGAGTATGATACAGTCCGTATTTTTTTTTTTTGTCAGCCAAGGAGGTGACTATTTGTGGGAACTTCTCACGCTGCTCAAAACAGAACAAAAAGCAATGAGCCACTAGCTGGATTTCTTTTCTCTCCTCTAAGGGTGACTGTCTCCATGGGTGGAGCTGTAAAAGGGGTACTGTGCAAATTCCAGAAGAACAGGTGAGAAAGTGGGTTCCCAAGTACAGAGTTACCAGATGCCACCACTGGTGGCACTAAGAGTGATGGATGCAGCTGTAATAGTGCTGCAGGAAGAAGGGACCCTGGCAGTTGAGGCAGCACCGGAGCAGCACATCCATTTACACCAACACACCACATGCTCAGCAGCCCATTCTAGCAGCACTTCTAGATCACCTCACCCATAGGCAGACACAGCACTGTGCTAATTTGTGGAAAAAGGGTGGATAAAGCATCGCATCTGAGGCAGGCTGAAACAGATGCCCTTTTCACTTTATGAATAACTCAGCCCACTCCTTGAACAGCTGGTAGGTTGCAGGCCACATCCCTGTCTCCCTTGTGCACTCAGCTTTTGTTTCAGATCCCAAAGCTGCTCCAGCTGGAAGGGCCCTCAGGGTCTCCCCTTGCCAAGCACCCTCTGCAGCTCCTTGATTGTGACTTTCAGAGCTGCTGATTGTCATTGGTCATCGGACTCTTTGTATACAGGATGCAAGGAGGAGGAGGGGATATAGGGTAAGCCATGCTGCAGCCTCTCAAGGTTACCCGGAGGCTATTATTAGAGCTGAGCTGTTGATCCGAAGGCCCTCTCTTTGTCTCCCTACATCAGGTGAAGGCTGCAGACAAGCTTGCTCAGGGCTGAAAGGTGACTGACAGCCCCAGTGCTCCACTTGAGAGGGCAACAAGAAAAAGGCAGCCTCCTTCAGCCTCCATGCCTCACAGGCAAACAGGCGGCAGTGCATGCCTGCTGGGAAGTGCTCAGTAAGGGAAGGTAGAAATAGAAATTTTAAATTGTGTTTTCTCTAATGTCCAGTAAAATTGTGCCCAAGGTCAAGGTGCCAACTAGATGGACAAAATCAAGCCTATAACACTGTCAGCATTCCCTCAGTTTACCCCCATTGTATCAGATGTTGCAAAACTTACCCCCATCCCCCCCATTCACCCACTAATCTATGAACAGATGTTCATTTTGCAAACAGCTGTTCTGCTTGAAAATGGCACTGCTCTCATTCCCCTTCCCTGCTCCTAAAGAGAAGATTGCTGTCTGCACACGATGGCATAGAGAGAGGGTTTGAGTGAGCAAACCCTCCTCCTCTTCAGGAACAAACGCAACCAGGTTAGTTCACTGCACCCAGGAGCATGCTGAGTTATTTACAGCACATGTCATGCAGTGAAAATTAGGCTATTTGGTAGTGTTGAAAGTGACTATTCACAGTCTCCAGACACATTTAATACGTTTGGTTCTCTTGTCAGAACATCTTATTAAAATATCACAGCAAAGTGCAGTGGTGCTGCGTACAGACATTTCTTTTCAAATCCGCTCTCAGATTTGATTGCTCAGAATCACTGCTTGTGTCCACTGTTCTTCATGAAAGTTAGCAGGAGTCCTCCCTCCCAGCGAATATGAAGGAAGAATACCTGACATGAAGAGTCCAGTGACTAAATTTAAGTACAGCACTGAAACATGGAGGTCATTGAGATTCTCACAGTATTTCTTGTCAATATGCAACTTCTTTGAATGCACTATAGGAAACAAGAATAGCAAGATAACAGATCTATCACACAAAACAGCAGAACTGCCCAGTACAGCTAGACTAAAAAGTCATGGATCTTTCTTGTGATAAGTGCTAGTCTGCAAAATTTCAGGCGAACAGTAACCTCTGTGGTTAAATTTTTTTTTTTTTTTTTTTTTTTTTTTTTTTTGCGGGTATAAACACCTGAAATGAGAGAGGATTCTGAACAATAACAAGCAGATTTTGCACATCTGGAAGATGTATGCACATCCACAGAAATTCAGACACTGCCTTCAGCAAATAACTCCAAAATACTCTTCTGTCCACAGCTCTTTTTTTCCCCTTTCTGTAGCCTTTAATATTCTCATGGTTTGTCTGCTTTAGATTCTGATGAAAAAATAATCTTTTCAATCTAAGCTGAAATAGAATGAATTAAGCCCAAGCCGCATTGATATTAGCATGTAAATGATACTCACAGAGTCGGTGCCATGTTTATTGTAAGTGAATGTTACTATACAGTGCAACATTTTCCAGGGTCAAAAAAAGACTGAATTTTTATAGGAAATGACTATTTTCTCAGTATTCTTTTTACGCGGCGTGTATTGTGCTGTAATGTTAAGAACATTCATTAAATATATATATACATTTTTTCCCAAATCTCTTTTTGCAATGCTTCCATACAAAGGTGTGTTTTAAAGGCTGGTCTGCAGTTGCTGATCCCCAGCAATTACTCTTCATAATATCTTTCTGCCACCTTACCTAGACATATGTAAAAATAGGATGCACCTCACCAAGGAACGAGCTATGTTTACAGCTCTTTTTATTCCCTGTATATGATCTCATTCTGCCTGGAAACACACTGAACTGATACTGAACTCCCAAAAGAAGGAGGAAAAGAAATAGCAAACAATGTGGTGACTGAGCTGCTTAACAGAGCCTCACCTTCTAATGTATGCAGATTTGTAGCTGATTTTTCCAGTCACTAGCTCTTCAAGTTCACAATTTTGTATTCACGGGGGAAAAAAAAAAAAAAGCATATCTCTTTTCTAGTCTGTTGAGGCAGATTATAAATCCTCTCTCTCCAGTCTGTGTCCAAAGTCTAGATGCGCTAAAAAGGGCTCAGTGCTAAAGGGATTCTCTTTCTGCTAAGGCCTCATTGCACAGATGTTGGCAATTGCCATATGTGAGCTCATCTAACAAAGTATGTAGGACCAGGCCAGTTCAATTTTTGTGTGATATCCCTTAGAAAACCCCCAAGAGCACTAGAAAATGTCAGTCATTGCTTTTTATGGGATTTCCCTCTGTTTGAAAAGTTTAAATATTTATAGCACGGAAGCTAGAACACTGCATGCAGCCTGGCACACTCTGATGCAGCTCACTCTGGGCAAAACACAGACTCTCAGTCTGCTGCTTTCATGGGAGGCAAAACCCAAGGATCAAGGTGTCCCAAATTCTGTACCTACTCTGTAGAATCAGGCACCCAGGGTTCATCTTTGTCTGCAACTGAGTCCACAACAACCTATGGTTACAAATAACTAGCAAAACGGGTATAGTCCAGTCCAATGCACAGGTCACTGCCTTACACACTACAGAATTATTCTTCAGCTTGTAATTCAGATATAAGGAAGATCTATGAAAGTCCGGACAACAGACTTACAGAGAAGTCAAGTGTAAGCCATCATCATCACCCTAGGTGCTTCTGTTAGGTTAGCCACTGAATTAATCAGGAAGGGCAGGTGGAGTTTCACATCCAGGGCTTTCTGCATAGCTTGCCTTGTTCTCTAATTTCAATCATACTTCTTCCTCTTTAGTATTCACTCTCAGGCTGAAGTATTTAGTAGATGTAATCCTATTTCTTCCCAACTTTCATTTTGCTAGACTAGATAAGCCAGTATCTAATAATCTCATCTCATTAGTTGCCCTTGGTTCTCATATCACCTTGGTAGCTTTTTTCCTTTTTCAGTTTTCAGTTTAAATTAATCTCTTTTTTTTCCCCCTTATCTTTTAATATATAAAATGACTCTAAAATTCTCCAGGTATTCATACTTAATGAACTAGAACTTCCTCTTTTCTACTGAAAAATACTTTGATACATTACAGAAGCACAGCAATGAAAAGCTAGTAAGGGCCTACCTGAGACTGCACAAACGAGTCAGTCCTGTTCTGCTCTGTCTCTTGAGATTGAATTCCAGCCGTATCATATTGATGGTCTTGTTCTTCAGTCATTAGTCCACGCTTCATCTTCCCTATTGCCTTTGACACAGCAACTCTGCATCTTATGAATCCATGTATGAGCCTTTGCACTTTTGTGTCTCCGTAATTCATCATACTCCTATTGTTCTAATTCACCTGGTCCTCCAGTCCTGCCCAGACCACAGTCTTGTCCTCTTCAGCATTACCAACCCTGTGCCACTTCATACAGTGAACAAGTGTCTGAACCTTACATCAAGTTCTTGTGCCAAGTTCAATACTGTTGGATAGTGTTGGTTTCCAAACCTGTCCCTGAAGAACACTGCTAACCTCACTTATCCTGACTGTTCATTGTCATTCTTAACTGGTCACTGCTTTGAGTCCTGCATGAAACCTGCTCTCCTCATTACATAATTGCAACTATAGCTTCAGCAGTGTTCAAGACCTGTGAACTTCGTATTCACAGAAAGGATAGGCAATAATTGTTAAGTACAGTGTTCTAGAGTCTTAAAAAAAAAATACTAATGAATGGTAAAAGTACTGATGAAGGCAGTAATAACTAGAGGAAAGTGGATATCAGTATTTTTGTTTGTTTTAATTATTTTAAATTAGAAGTCAAAATATTGAAATGAGAACTTCCAAGGTATAAATAACTTCTGCTTGTTTTCTGGTCAGATCTTACATAACAGAAACTGATCTACCTCTACTAAATGTAAAAAATATTGAGAATAATGAGAATAATGCATTCTAAAGTGCAGTACTAAGAATAATAAATTAAAAAAGTCCTGCACTTGAATAACTCCTTGTAAATCATTGTATAGCAAATATTTATCAACACTTATTGTATCCTTCTGTATTTCTTACTCTCCTTATAAAACTTAGAAACAAACTATTTTTGTGAATTGTTAAGTGTGAGAATTTAGAAACAACTAATCTTCACAGGATATTACAGTCATAAATTATCTTTAAAAACCCTGGGCAGGAATCTGATGTACAAATCAATACATTATTCCTTTATGAGGAATTATCTCCATAACTATTATTAATGGGAAAATCCTCAAAGAGCATTAGTCAGTGAGTTCTTCTGACATCGCATTATAAATATGCAAAACACAAATTTTCTGAGTATTAGCTTGTATAAAAGGCAGTAAGATATCTGGATCATGTCAGCCTTGATATGAAAAGGGAAACGTTTTGCATGCAGCACTATTGTGTCTGCGAAAATTGCTGCCAAACCACCACTGAAAACATGAAGTCATCCTTTTATTCATTTTCTATTTATTTGCTAAAGCACTTGTGAAGGTCTACAATCAACTGCCTCTTCTTCAATTATCTAAAAATACCATCCAGTGAAATGTTCAGATCAATTCATATTAGAACACAAAAACACAGTTTTATGGTTAGAAAGCGATGGATACATAGATACGTATGAAACTTGGCAATTCTGGATAGAGGATAGAAGTACAGAGCTCACTTCTGTGGGTATTCCTTTGATTATTCCTATAGCTGTGGCTCCCTATCTTCCAGAAACACTGCTACTCCTTCCTGGGAGGCTGGAAGGCTTCAAGTGGAGCCCAGCTGAAACTCATGGCCCAAATCAGCGGCCCTCACACTTCCTCCTGTCACGGGGTCGCAGGTTTCCCTGACACTCTTTACGTTCTTTAATGTTTGAGCATTATCCTCCTTCAAATAACATTTTGTTGAGCAAAACATCTATTTCTTATAGCATTTTCTGCATTCCCTGTCTTTACAGATGTATCCTCTGTTACTGACATGAGATGACACCACTGCAGACAAGACTTCAATATGCATATAAGCCAAGGAAAACTTCTGGATCAGAGCTGAAGCTCTATCTTGTCCCCATTTGATGTAGCTACCATTCATTTCCAGAGTCAGGATGTTGATGTTAATAATACTCCTTGTATTCTAGGACTCTAGCCTGAGTGTGTCTTCCTTACAGAAGAATCTCCTTTAAGGAGAGCTGGTCTCCACACTTATCTCAGAGGCACTGTCACCATAGCAGGCTCACAAAGCCATAAACAAGCTTCAGCACCTCTTCGTGCTCCCCACACTGGGCTGTGGGAAGGCTCCCCAGTGGCTGACATAAGGTAGAAGAGGCTTTTAGCAACCCCTTGGCACGCTCACATGAAGAGCAGGGCTGGTCCCCAAGATTTTGACTGTGAAGCACTGAGGTGTATAACGATACTATGGAACAAAGGCTTATACCAAAAATCAAGCAAGCACAGTGAAAATGAGTGAATGGAAACCATTTCACACCATGCAGTAAAAGCATACAGCATATACTTATTTCACAAAGCAGGAAAAATTTCTGTTGACAGGTTAACGCTGTTGAATTTTAGCAGCATGGGTGGACACATAGAAGCATCTTGTGGGTACATGTTTCCTCACCTCCCGCTGGACAGCTTCCTAGTAATGATCCCAAGGATTCTTTGCTGAATTAGTGCTCTCTTTTACCAGCTGTCTACATTTCTGTGTCCCCCAGTGGGCAAGGGGCAGACATCCAGCCACTGGGCTTGGGAAAATGTGAGTGCCCCTAGGACAGCCTCGTCCTGAATACATGAGCACAAACACGAGAGATAAAGTCTTCTGAAATTTTATTATCAGATGTAAATGTCCAAAACAGCAGCTGAGCCTGTGGTGAGAAGCAGGAGCAGAGACGATTCTATTCAGATCTGGGGTGTCTTGGCTATGTAACCATTAGCTGGAGGAGAGAGGCCTGGAGGAGTGTGAAGAGCTGCTGCTGGCTGCAGGCCCTGGGGTAGGCTTGTTGGGTCTGTTTTGTTTCAGGTTACTTCCTATGAAAGTCCTGAACTTCAGTAGATTTTGATTTTCAGATTCAGGGTAACTTAAGAACAATCCACTTATCGGAGTATCTCTTTGGAACATGCTATTTTTCAACACTCTGGTACAATGAGGGTGTCTGCAGACTGCTGGTCTTCTCTAAATCTTAGCTTAGTGGCTGTAAAGAAGAGCTTAGATGTGAAAACAAAAGAAAAGCTTTGTCGCTTCCTCTAGCTGCTGAAAAGAGCTACTTGGAAGTATGTGCTCTGGGGGAACAGTCACTTCCTTACCATGTTTGGCCAGAGAAAGAGATTGTGCTGAACCCGGAAGAGCCGATCATTGTGCAGCTCATGAAAGTATTTTAAACATCTTTGGCCTTCCTGCTTCCCCCTCTCCCTTTATTTTATTTTATTTTATTTTATTTTATTTTATTTTATTTTATTTTATTTTATTTTATTTTATTTTAGTAATGAAGGTGCATACACTTACATGCCATGTTTTTGGAAAACAAAAGGCTGAGCCATCCCACGCGCATCTCACAAATTTCATTCTTTTCTCATTCTGCTGTTGAGTCAAAACTGGTTAAAACACTGTGGAAACTTCAACACATGCACCCAGTGCATGTACTGAGTAAAATGGGGAAAGAACCAAAGCAGCTGATGTGTGCTGCTTGAGTGAGGTCATGTTACAGCGGATACAAAACCAATTAGTGCACACAAGAAATTCAGTATTGAGCATGAAAGCAGTAAATGCTATGTGAAGGGCTGCATAAAAAGATGTGATTTTAGCACTCTCTACATGAAAATGAAATTAGAATGCAGTTGTTTTCAATTTTCAGGCATGGTTCTGCTAGGATGTGTACCATGAGCTGAACATCAGCTTAAAATGCTCTATCTAGGCTGCCACTTAAGGCATTATTTCCTACCTTATAAAAGGTTGGTGTATCAAGGAATTCAAATGAGACTCACACCTCATGAGCTGTGTGCCTGGTACAGCCTGTTTTGCACCAGCATTGCCCGTGGATGTACATGAGCACCCCAGGATCAAGCGCTGGCACAGGCTGCTGGGTATCCATGCGGTATAGGACACTGCTGCTAGCATTTCAGCCTTGTTCATCTTTGGGCTTCCCAGAGTGAAGGGGCTTTAGCAAGGGCTCAGTGAGTGTGTACAAAGGGATAGACCCATACAGGTGCAGACACAGGTGCCCACGAGATATGGCTGCTATGCTCAGCTCCCCCATGCCAAGCCATGCATAGCTGTCTCCATGCAATCCCTGAGCAATGTAGCAGGAAGTCTGAAGTAGAGGAAATCCATCCTTTTCCCACGGACAGCTGCATGTGTTTTGGGGCAGAGCTTTTTTTCTGTTACAGGACCAAAGCTTGTGAAACTGTACCTGTTGCAGTACTCTTTTCAAAACCTTGAACTAAATAAGTCTTCTGCAGGGCAAGGCCTCACTCTTGCCCATTGCTGGTAATATTTACTGCCTGCTGCATACAAGCAGAAGTACTACATAATAAGCCTACATTTTCAGTCCCCCTTCAGCCTGCTGCCCTGGTGTGATCCACCACAGTGCACAGGCCTGAAAATATCCCCATCTCTAGGGAAGTAGCTCACCCAGCTCCTACCAGGGGGACATTTCAACTGTCAGGAAGAATAGAGCAATTCATTATGAATAGTGATAAATAGTAATAACAGCAGCAGCAATGGCAGTGTATTCCACTCAAGATGCTCTTCATTTAAAACCTGTTAGCATTTCTTGCCTTAGTTTTCACATGGACGACTTCTGGAAAGTTAAAGCCTGTTGATTTTCCTAGGAATTGCCCCTCTTTACACTGGAGTTAGGAGGTCACCCCTGTGAGCCCAGCTGCTTTGCAAGGCAAAGTTGTTGATGCCACAGCTCTGCAGATGCTGGTGATCTTCCTTGGGCTACGTGCAAAGCCTGTGTCTTGCCTGAGCTGGAGCCAGGGATTGTGCTCCTCTGGGCAAAAGGTGTGAGTACAAGAGCTGTCCTCTGTAGCCCCTACAGTGAGGAGCAAACAGAAGGCCCTTCCCTGTCAACTGCTGACCCTACACAAAGACATCATTTTCCAGCAGAAAACATGTTCAGTTCTCCAAACATGTTTCCTAAGTACAGTATACTAAGAAGTGTCACTTCCATTGCCACGCCTTGAAATCTCAACTATTTTCATGGGATGACAGTGAAGATTCCCAGACTGATATCCTCACCAACCTTGGTGGAACTCTCATGCCATGGGATGAACTGCCTCTAACAGGGACAGGATAACCTTGCTGCTGCATGTATTGACCCCTCTGTTCCATATGAGGTGACATTCTACCTTATTTCTTCATCTCAAGGCTCTGTCGGGCCTTCAGTCTCTTCCAGTGAAGCCCACAACACTTAAATTCATCCTCCATTTCCCCCTCTTTTCCTGTTTTTGTACATTTTCTCACTTCCTGTCACACTTCAGTGCTTGCCTTACCAAACCTCTGACAAACCTGAGTGGCAGTTACTACCACAAGAGCAAGACAGCTGCGAGGCTAACCATCAACCTTTGTTAGGATCCCATAGGCACCAAAAACACAAGTGACCTTTTAAGGAATTAAATGTTGGCATCCAAGGCCCAGTCCCACTACTGTTTATTTCGCACACACTAAGGGGTGGCTCAAAGCCTGGTCCTGACCAGCTCAGGATGCCCAGGGCCCCATCCAACCTGGCCTTGAGTGCCTCCAGGGGTGGGGCACCACAGCTTCTCTGGGTACCTCACCACCCTTTGAGTAAAGAATTTCTGTGTAACATCTAAACTAAATATCTCCTCTTTTAGTTTAAAACCATTTCCCCCTATTCTATCACTATCAGACAGGGCAAAAAGTCAATCTCTCTCCTGTTTGTAAGATCCCTTTATCTCCTTTATGTACTGGAAGGCTGTAATGAAGTCTCCCCGGAGACTTCTCCAGGCTGAACAAGCCAAAGAACAACCCTTCTTCATAGCAGAGGTGCTCCAGAACATCTGTGGATGTTTTATTGTGGATTTAAAGAGGAAGGAGATCCGGGGGCAAGTGAGAAATCCACATGCTATTTATTTTGCATTTTGCTTTCAGTTTATCAAGCATTACTCAGTTTATTTTATTGTCTGTTAGATTCAAAGTGTGTCACCCTGGGCAGCTGGTGGTGACTCAGTGCAGCACCCTGCCCTGGAGCAGTGTTGCACCTCCCACCACCCCAGCCCTCACCACAGGTAGGTTTGGGGACCAAAACACTGCAGGAGGGGACTGCAGGGACAACCACTTGAGCACCTTTCTTCCTAGTCTCTGAGTCATCCTGAAAGTGGCCCCGGAGGTTTTCTCCGTGCATTCACAAAGCTGTTTGCACCCTGAGAAATCACCACCCTCTGCAGCAACAGGCCAAAGCCACCTTCCCAAGCCCTCGCAATAAACAGGGTGAAACAGAGGTGCTTCCAACAGAGCTGCCCCACGCCCTGTCTGTTGTCGCTAAATACAGCCTTAGGGTGTGTTTTTTCCTCTTGTTTGTCTTCTAACCTGTGGCAGAGCTCTTGAACCAGTAGGCAGTTAAGGTGTTGCTCACTCAGGTACCTGATGCAATTGGCAGAAACAACAGGAGGGCTCCTTAAATTACCTATGATTCATCCCTCCATGAAGTCACACTCCTTTTGTGTTTATCTTTTTTATTGTTGGCGGTTTTGGTTGGGTTTTCTGTTTGTTTGTTTGTTTTATTAGATACTGTCTGATACTGTATCAGTTATTGTATTTTATTAGGCTTACTGGTCAAGGGTTTTCAGCTTGTTTGTCACTGTCTTACTGCTCAAGAAAAAATTGTATGCCAGTTTGAAAGCATGAAATTCGGTTTCCAGTGTAGATTTCCGTATTTCCTGTATTACATGTAATTCTCCAGGTGTCTGAGCACTTATCGAGTCAGTGAATATATCCTGTGTTTATAACAGAGTATACATGTTCTCTTTCAAGCACATCCAAAGTTGTTCTCCATGGGCTCTCTCTGACTCTGTTGTTTCATTGCCTTCCTGTATGTGAACCCTTCACCATTAGCTAGTATTTATATATTATATTGCAGAACTCCAGGAAACAGATCTTAAAGGTACTTTGAGAGATTGCAAGGTAGATGAAGTCAACACCAGCTCTTAAAGTAAGAACAAATGTTAAGAGACCACAAGCTCATAGTGTCCCATGGCAAAGATCTCTGCCAAAGGAATATAGACCAAGGACACAGGCTGCTGTGGGTACAGGCTTGGATCTGCAGCCTTAGCAAGTCAAGGGTGTCATTAGCTTCTTCCTTTGTATAGTCTTCTCTGTTCCAATCTTCAGAGTTAGATGGGTATCCCTGATGCTAGTGGGAATTCCATCATGGCCATGAGACAGCACAGATAACAAGGGATACCAGTGCCCGAGGTGAGAATGTTGAAATGCAAGTATTGCATTTATTTGCCCTAATACAGCTTTTAAACACTTGAAGTCAAAGAACTGCCTTAAGACAACCTTTAAGGAGGCTAACACTGAAGCTGTTGTGTGACTGGGTGCTGCCTGCTGTGGACAACACCAGAGGGGATACCACAGTGCCAGTGTTCTTCTCACCCCTTGGAGAAAAGCAGAGACTGCAGACCAAAGCCAAGCAATACATGTAGTGACAGAGCAAGGAAACCATTTGTGCCATGATGAATAACTGGTATAAATTGTGTATGGCTTCTGTTGACTAGTGCTCATGCTATCCACTAACAGTCCCTGCTGGTCTCCTGCCTTTTTTTCCCATTCTAAATTATAATGGAATCATAGAATATTTTAATTTACAATAGAGTTCTGGAGGTTACCTGCTCCAATACCACACTCAAGGCAGGGCAAGCTTTGCAGTTAAATCAGGATGTTCAGGACCCTCGATGTTAATATATCCAGGGATGGCGGTTCCCAGGCCTCTCCATTTCCAGTGTTTGACGTGCCTGACTGTCACAAGTTTGCTTCTGATAGCTAGTCAGTTGCAACTTATAGGCAGAAAGAATGTCTCCATCTTTTCTGCAACATCTCATTAAGCAATGCTTCTCTTCTCCAGGCTAAGCAAACCCAGCCGCTCTCTTACCCTTTCCTCTCATACCATGTGCTCTGCCTCGAGTCATTTTGGTTGATCTCTGCTGGACTCACTCCAGTATGTCAATGACTTTATTGTACCCCCCAAAACATTTTCTCAGCTGCATTTTCCAATCCTTCATTATTTTCAAACTTGCAAGAAGATCAAGAATGGTTAATCTATTTAGTTAAAGGAAATAAAAGGAAAAGTCATGCAAGGGCACAATCCCTGGGCTGTCTTGCATTTAGCATTGGACAGATGGCTCACATTCCACCTGTGTCTCTAGAGGCAGATGCAACCCAGATCTAAATGGGTTGCTGCTCAGCTGTGGCCATGTCAAATTCTGAACATATGCCACAACTGCTGGTGTGAAGGGGAAGAGGTGAAAATAGAGCTTTATAATCCTGCTCAGCACCAGAGCTTCTCTGTAGTATATCCTATTTGCTGTCGATCTTAAAATGATGGAAACATTTTCTGCAGTCATCTGTCAGGTAAATAAGTTCTGGCAAAGTATTGGAATCAGAACATTCATTAAGGAGTGCAGAAGAAGAGATGAGGCATCGGCTGCTTGTGAGATGTTGAAGCCCACAAGGAAGTAAGGACAGAAGAAACAGGCCACATAGAGGTGACTCTACTTCCAGGGAGAATATATCAGGAAGAAAGCATGCATTTGTAGTGAGTCCTCCTGGCTGTTCTACAGAGAAGGTTTTTTTTTGTGCTTAACTGGATCCAGAGTCCTCTAATATATCTCAGGTTGAGCACTCAGACACAATCATGATCTGCCTTACATGACACTCAGAAAATCTGAACTGTGAAAACATCTAACAATGAAAAGTAATGCATCTAAACACACTGCTACATTCTGCTGCAACAAGTAATTGCCAGCGGTTGTACCATGGACACAATTGTAATATCAGTGGTGTCTTGGTGATGGTCCAAAAATAATTGTACCGTTGCTACACATGACTCAAGAAAGAAGAATTACTTCTGTAGCCGGAGAGAACCAAAGGGCACCGTACCCATCTGTTTGCCTTATGGCAGGCTCAGCTTGCTATTTATTGTGAGCAGCATCGTTTCAAATTCTGCCTTCTGTAGTTCACACCTCTTGTTTTGCCCCTTGGCAGGGAGCTGACAGCTCTGAGTCAGCCATGCCCTGGGGTCCCCCCTCAAGCAGCCATATATTGCATGTCAGCAAGTCTCCCTGAGCACCTGGGAGTGGGAGGCAAGGAGAATCCTCTTCTCACAGGGTGCAAATGACATGCTTAGCGGGTCAGAGAAGGTGCAAAGCACACTGACTGTGCTGGTCTGGAGCTGGCTGTGCTCATTTTGGAAGGCTGTCACCTCTGCTTCTCCCTGCGCAGAGCCCTGTGACATGAGAAGAGAGGGGAATGGTAAAACCACAAAGGAGCAGGCTTATGGACAGGGAACAAATAGCTGCCAAAACTGGAAGTAGATGTCAGTGGGAGGTTCACAGTAAATCTGTCATACTTAGCCTTATTTCCTGCCCTTCCAGAGAGGACTTTAGATGTGCCAAAGCAGCAGCAACTGTCTTCTCTGCCTATATAAGTATACCTATGTAAATACATTCATCATTCATCAAGAGCTAGAGTCCCCAGAGGTTTTAGCACTGCAGTAGCCAAAGGACAGAGCACTTGCTGACTGCTTAGTACAAAATAAGGAGGGAAGCAGAAAATACCATTTGGCTTCAGCAAGTTTCCAGCCTCAGTTCCTGCTGGAGGACTTCTGTCCTTCTCTCCATAACTTCCTTCCTGAACATCACTGTTGAGCTGGCACAAGTCTTAATGCAGTTGCCTGGAGAGCTGGGGCAGGGAATTGCTCTCACTGGAAAAGAAAACATTGTTGGCTGTTTTTCACCCCAGTCAGGGTCGCTATGTACCTTACCGACAACTCTGCCAACTCAGCGGAGGAAACTGTGCTAACCTGGGTGTAATTCAACAGGGTTTGAGGTGTGAGACAGATGCAGAACTACTTAAACCTTGTAACAGGTTGTCATTTATATGTAAGCTTGGTATAAAACTGCTGGTACCTCCCTACCAGACTACTCCTCCCTGGGACCAGACATGCACAGGTATTCTTCTAACCAGGTAATTATCTGAGTCAGGCATCAGGCCAGCAGCTGCCAGGGTGTGCCCTTCTGTACACTCTGGTCCCAGCACTGGTGCTCCTCACAGTTATGCTAAGCTGAGGATACTTGTTTCTGAGGGAGACTTAAAAGAAGACAAGGACTTTTTAATCCTTTTCAGTCTGCACACTACTAAAGCTTCTCCATGCATCAGATTTCAGGGCTTGATTTTCTAAAGTACCATTTTGCCTTGTTTCCAGGTAGAAAAAGGCAAGTCTAAGATACCAAGTACAACGAGTCCTTGTTCAAGAAAGCTTTCTTTGTTTGAAGGCCTTGGGCTGCATTTCCTCTTTTGTTTCATTAAATTTCTCCACAGACAAATAGTTCTCAGTATGTTAACCCTCAAGTTTTATTGAAGTCTGATGGCTAATGATTCATAAAAATGAGCTTCTCTCTGTGCCTTATCAAACAAAGGGCATAATGTCCAACACAGCTACCCAATCATACTGAAATGGTTTGTAACTACCTTTGAGATAATTATCAATAGGATCAGCTAATGAGAACAAAACTGACAGGGAAGTTACAGGTAAAAACTTGTAAAAAATAAGTGGGACTACAGAACCCAGATTTTATCATAAGTAACACAGTAATGTCATAGAGTAACTGGCCATTTTATTAACTGTGAACATAGGGACAAACAACGGGATCTGAGAATTCCTTGTAACACAGAAACGCACTTAGCTATTTATACAAATAGACAAAAATTGACTAAGGTATAGAGTGAATTAGGCCTACATTGAATTACCTGCTGGAAGAGATGAGGTAATGTTCATTCCCCAATCCACAACAACACCTATGGTTCTCATTGTGCTTGATGGACTCTGAAGGATCAGTATTTACAAATTTGTCGTGAACAAATTTTTAAACACCCAGTAAGGACAACTTTACAGAATAGCTAGAACTACTGTAAGCCAAGGTTTCAAGGCATGTATGTGTCTGGATCGACTGAGTGCTTCTGCAGATCTGTCCCTACCTGTATAGGCTAACTCATTTCTGGGAGCCTATGTGGATATAGCATAAAACTGCATGTGGACACCCTGGGATCCTTTATTTTCATAGGAGTGCAAGAGTCTGTCCTTATAGACCAGCTGACCATACGACATTGTAAATCAAGAAACATATGTGACTAAACTCGAGAATGGACAGGCAAATGAGGAAGAAAGCCAGACTGATAAAAGCAATAGGAGTAGGTAAGCAGTAAATAAAATATATAAAGGTACATAATGTCTTTCCTATATGTGCTACACACAACTATGAGACTCTATACTTAGAACGTATTAATTTAATGCTCCATGGGGCTTAAATACTTGCACTGCTAAATGCAGCATTCACCCAACACAGAGACCTATGTGAAATAACCTTACTAAAACAATTGCAGATAATTCTGGGGAAAAAAAAAAAGAAAAAACACAAGATAATGGCTTGTACACCATCAATTAGATTTTTTTTTTTTTTACATGGGAGATCAGCAATGCACATTTTAGTGTTCTTTTAAGTTACTGGGAGAAAATTAAGACAACACAAATACAAGTTCAGGTGCTGTAAAATGCCTGGATGTCTACCATCAAGGTAAACTAACTGTAAGATCCAGTAAAGAATAGGAGGCAAAAGAGAGGTGGCACAGGAGGTACTTCAGATGTCATGAGGAAATGGGAGTTATTAATTTCTTGTCCTATTATTTTGCTGCTGGGATATGACTTCCTACTCTGTAACAAAATCACTGGGCAAAGTTGTGAAAAGTATTACAAAGATGAGAATAATAAAACTTGCATATTTGAAACTTCTTCTAGATATCATATACTCATGCCTGTTTTCTGGAGGTGGTAAAGTATGTATAGTCTTGTCAGTTAAACTGCTGACTGAGTTAAAAGTGTGGGTTTTTTTCCCAAAAATCTTCATTGCCTTAAGGGATGATGCATGACTGAGTGAGTGTCTGAAAGGCAAAAAACGAATACAGGTAGACCTAGAGGGAATAGAAGGGAAGTGCCTTATGTATAAGTGCTGAGTTCACAACTTCTGCCTAGCTCCAGACAAACCTTGACTAAGACATGAAACATTTCGCTGAGTACTGATCACGAAGCCTCAGGCTACCTTATTTCAGTGAGCATGTTGCTTGTTGCTGAGGGGTGAGAAAAGGAAGGGCTGCTTCTCAGTAGGGATCGGCCTCCTCACCTGTGAGACACAGGGATGACAATGAGGAAGAAGGAGTCATTGTTGCTGCAGGTGGAACATCCTTTCCCTTCTGCTTGTTAAAAAAGTGGTCTGTGTCTGCTTTTTTCTTTTACTCACCAAGGCCAGTAATGCCAGGCAGTAAATGAAATGCCAAGTTTCAGAGTGGAAACGAGTCTCCACAGTTCCCCCAAGCTCCACCCATGGAGTCATCCACCTCCAGCCAGTCCCACTGAGTATCTGAAATGCATCCCACAAAACAAAGAGTATAGTAACAGGTTCTTCTCATGAGAGTATCATTCCTTCTACTTAAGATTGGTTTAGTGATCCACCTTCTGTGCAATTCAAAAGACTAAAATTAGTAAATGAGTTCCCTTTATAGCTGAAGGAGATATCTACAGTAGTTAGCCAAACATCCCCCTACTTGTTGAGATAAGACTAAAGCATGATTTAGCATCAAGAACACGTGTCAGGTTGGTCAAATACACGGTAATTCTTAAAATATTAAAAAGAATAGCATAACAGCTTTTATCTCTTATGTATATGATTTGCCTTAAGCTGCACAGTATAAACACTGATAGATCAGATAATGCAAAATTATGCTGGTGATATTTCTTCATCATTGTGACGTTTCTGTGTTCATTAAGGCACAAGTATATTTGTCTGTTTCATTGGAAACACTGCTTTGCACACAAGGAAGAAATGTCTACTTGTGATACGTCCTATATAAATAATAATGTGTATACATTGTGCTACATTTGTAATAACAGCTGTCAGAAGGAAGGACTGTGGTTGAAAGTACAAGAACAAAGGCTGAAGGCAGTGGAAAGTCCATTAGCAGAGTGAAAATCTATACTTCTCATCTAGTGAAGAAGCAATCTATAATCGCCCCTTAATATGAAGACATTTCACAGGTGGAGGCTCAAACTTCATTAAATCTGTTGAAAGAATTCCATGTATATGGCTGAAACTCAGCATACTCTTATAAATAATTCACATGTGCAAAGAACAAAGCACTGGCCCTGATCTGATAATAAGTTGATCTATTGGCACAGAGAAGAAAAGAGTGCTGAATCCTGCCAAATCCCTGTTCATCAGCGTGGTGATGGCCTGTATGATTAGCATCACCAGAGACTGACTGCCCACTTTGCTCAGCCCTGTGCATACCTGCCCAATAAACAGCCCTCCCTGCAAAGGTCTACAAGGGTGTAATCTGCTAGAGATTTCCTTATAACCATGAGCTTTCATTAGCTTGTTCTCTCTGGTGGCCTATTTTCTTTTAACATTGACAACACTTCAGAAAGTTACCATGCCTGAGGCCACCATGTGATTAAGAGACCCATAATACAGCACTGATGTAAGCCACTTCTGTATAAAAATCAATGTGAGAAATTTAAAGAAGGTGTTAAAAACTCCATACTATTCTAGTTTTCTGTCTTCCTTTTAAAGCCAAGTACACCTCTGGATACAGATATGTGAGAAGGGTAATGGGTAAGATGCTTTTTCACAGGAAAACCCATACTTCAGGTAATGCTTCCTTTGCTGTCCCTGCACCATCACAAAACAGCAGAAATGACCTTCATCTCTAGGTCCCAGGTCACAGATTGGCATGAAGGAATGGCCTTTCCCCCTGTCCTCCTCCAGAAAAGAAAAGAAAAGGGTCCTACAGGAGAGCTTTACCCAGTCCCCACTGACTATAAGGAAAAGCAGCAACTTTTCCCTGGTCTTTGCATCTTACTTTCATATGCATTTGCCTTTCAGTAGATGCCACTCCCACTGCCTAGAGTCTGTAAGCATAGCCCCACTGACAAGAAGAACATGCAGTTCTCCACATTCCTGCTGTGCAAGATAAGCCTGTGGTACTGTTAAAAAATGTAATTGATTTCACTGGCACAGCCCAACTTGCTGTTCACAGGCAAGATAGTGAAATAATTTCAATAAATCAGTAATTTGATATTAGATGGCAACTATTAATATGTGATGCTGCTCCTTCAAAAGCCCTGGTGAACAGTTTGTAATGGCTTCTCTATAACTTCAGCATCCTTCTTTTTTCTTCCTTCGATACATACTGCTCATGTATGCTTGTCTGAGCACTCCTGGAGGATGACATGTAGGAAAAAAAGATATACTGAGACATAATTACACCAGCATATCTGTAAGAAAGGGCCTAGATGTTTCAAATGTCAGTAGATCTGAAGATGTGTGGGCAGGATTTGCAACACTACTATGTTGCCACTGGTTACTGACTGCATTTTTAACCTCCCCAGTGCTGGCTAACTGCATGAAAGAGGAGAAGGCTAGGGACTCACTGCTAGAAACAAACAAGCTCATTTAACAAAATACGTACATATGAAAAATCATTGCTGTGAAGCTGAGACAAACAAGGGAAAGGAGTGTATAAAGGTTAGATAAGAGCTGTTTCTTCCTGCTGGTCAGCCGATAAAGTACGTGATCCTTCCAGCTTGCTGGCTTGCTTCCTCTGCTGGGTCAGCTCCTAGGAACCAACTCAGTCCATTTGAGAAAGAGGGGAAAGGAAAGAGTGAAGCTTTTACAAAGAGTATTTTAAAAGCACAGACACCCAAGGCAAAAGATATATGATGGAGTCTCCTGTCAAAAACTTGGCAGCAAACTCTTGTTGAGAGCAAGAGATTTGAAGATACCAAGCAGTCTGGCAGATTAGATGAAAACAGCATCAGAAATACAATCTGAAGTAGGGAATCGATGCTGGAAGGGTGGCACAGCTTGGGTATGATGAGTGAGGGCAAAAGAGAAGGCCAAGCCTCTTGTGCACGTAACAGTGGCATTATTAGGACACCCATTCAGAGGGAGAGGAATAAACTAATGGAAGGAACCATGATTTGGCTTTGAAAAGGAAAGAATCTGTGAGATTGTGGGACTCTGAGAGGACTTTGAGTCAGGTAATTACTCTTCATGTGTCATGCAAAGATAAAGATAGGGCATACTCCCATTTCATCTAGGAAGTGCTTATGGTGACAAATCTTCCATGAGAGATCCACAGGAAGCTATTGCTATAAACTGAGGGAATATCAGGAGACTCCAACCACAGCATTACCCTTAATTAGGCACTCAAATTAGTAAAATGGCAACTTGCAGGTGCCCTACACACCTAGCAACTCACTGAAATGAAGGCCACCACAGCTTGACAGGCCAAGGGGCCTTTAACTTCTGCAAGGATCTGTGTTATTCCTAAACATGCATTTAGTATTCATCCAGGCTATCAAAATGAAAACTGTGAAATCATTCCTCAGAATAACATTTGCTTTTTGTTGTTGTTGATCTGGGAAACAAAGTGTAGACAGCCAACATGGCTTTTGACAAAGGCAAAAACTGTGCCTATCAGCTCACACAGTACAGCTGAAGATGACAGAGAAGAGCTTATTTTCGTGCTGCGATGCATGTGATTAAATAGCCCTGTTTCATTTACAGAACTTGTTGAGAATGCCAGACTGTTCCTAGTTTTAACCTTTAAGATGCAGCGTAGACTTTAAGTGCTACACTGGCATTTCTCAGCATAACCCACACCTCCCACACACAGCAGAGATGACTTTAACAAGCAGAGTATCGGGGAAGCAGCTATACACGGGTATGTATGGTCCATGGACCTGTGTAAAACACTGCATCTCTCCCAGGAAGGACTTTCACTTATATTCATCTTGGCATCATACTAACATGTTAACGCTGAGAAGTGGTGTCATCCACAATAGCCTCACTTACACGAGAGCTCTTTTCCTCTTTCCCCCTCCATTTAATGCTAGCAAGCCAAAGACAAGGAGTAAAGCAGGCAGAAGACCTTCATGTGTCTCACAGAGTGGTTATTAAAGTCTCTCAGAAAACAACTAATAGCATTAAAAATAAACCTGAAGCTCTTCCTGGGAGTGTTGTGTTCTACATGATACAAGCATCAGCTGCTTCTGTAGTTGTGAGCTTTGCAGACGAGACTGTCTGGGATCCATCTATCCTGCCCTAACATGTCAGAGCAGCAGGGTATACATCCTGCTATGCAATTTCTTACTGTTAATTAACACTGAAACAATATGGTGGGACTAAAGTAATTTATGTCTTCATCAGCTCACTTCATTTTGTTTTGCTTCATTTGCTGCTGCTAGGGAATAGGTATGTTTATGTTATGCTAACTATGCATTTCTCATTGAAATCATTTAATATATCACCACTAATACTTTTTTTTTACAGGACCTTCTAGTCCTTGATCTAATCTAATACTTTTTTTCTAGATTGAGGCATTAGGCTGCCTAACAAGAAAAGCCTTCATACACAGTGTAGTAAGTAACATTAATCTAGTCATTGTGTTCTTTAAATCATGTTTTTGTGTATAATCAAGTTTACCTCATTCCTAGGACGTGTAGCAGCTGTACACCCACCCAGCGCTGAGCCTGGGTTGGTAAGGTTATGGTTGGTCTTTATTCCTACAGAGTACTAGTAGGGCTCAACTGTTTTACAGTTTGGTTGAAACTTAATCAATAGTTTCTTTGACTGAAAACTCCCGATGGAAAAAAAGGAAAGGAAAGAAAAAAAAAAAAAGAAAGAAAGAAAAAAAAAGTCATATTGCTATATTCTTCTTTAAAGAAATTACATTAAAAAAAAAAAAAAAGAAAAGAAAAATAAAAATGTTCTCTGCATTTTTCCTGACACCAGAGTGACAAAGAGATCCCAGCACCATCCACAGTCACCCACTGAACTCTAGGCTGGTCAGCAAGAATATAGGATAGCTCAACATCTGGGCGCCTCAAAGGACACAAAGAGGCAATAAATACACAAAAGGAAAGGGCTCAGGAGCATGTATGACAGGCATACAAGAGCACATGGCACCCAAATCCAAAAGCACAAGAGCCAGCACCAGGCCCAAGATGAGCTGGAATTGGCCTGGTTTTGAACAACAGCTTGCAGACCATCTTGCCATGAAATGAAGTGACAGGAAAGCTGAAGAGCATATTAGAATAAAAGGCTTGGCTGCTCTGGACAGTGTCTTGGGGATGCCCTTTGGGAGAGAATACTGTGGTATTGCCACCAGAACACTCTGCAGGGTGAAGCTGTGAGTGACTGCCCACATGGTTCCTCTTTACAAGGACCGCAAATGGAGCAAATAAAGCTGCTGCAAGCCCAAAGGTTGCTCCATATGTCAAAGGTAGTTTCTTCTTTTGGATCTGATTTCACCAGGTCTGTGCTCAGGAGCTAGGTCTATTAGCACAGGAACCGTTCCAGCACTACGCAGATCTTCATATCCCTGATTTTATGACAGGCACCAAGGTGTTACCTCAATGCCTTGAAATAAATAATAGTGAATAAATCAGAATAGTGTCCTCTTCTTCAGCTTTCCTGGATACCAAGGCCTAAACCATACTTTCTTTTTATTGCCTGAGTTTGACGTGGCCACATCCTTCACAAATGGTGGAATCACACATAAGACATCCTGGAAATGACTTAGAGAAGGTTTCTATTTTTCTCCTTGGTTTACACCTTGTTTTGATCATTCTTACTCTGTAGTCTCAGAGATGACCATAAAATACTTCAAGGCTGACCCAGAATTAGCTTTCATTCATAGTGTTGTCTGATACCAAATTAGGATCTTTTGGAGTGGTAAGCAAGTACAGTGAGCCCTTTGCCAAAAAGTTGCAATTTCCATCCCTAAGGAAATGTTCTGCCCCATCAGACCTCATCACATGTATAATCCTGATTGCTATTCTCAGTTCACAGTGGGTCAGTCTCCTTTCTGAGAGGTAATGCCCAGTTTAGAGGAAGGAGGGGGAATATCTCTCTGTTGGCTCAGTTTCCTTTCAGAGGCCAGATGACACAGTGCAGGTGAGGTGAACCAAGATACATGAAAAATTAATCTAGCCAGTGATTTCTCAAGTTATAATGTAGCTCCAAATTTTTCAGCATCATCTTGCAACAAAATTTAGCTTTGCAGAAGTCCTTAGAAATACACTACACAGCTGTAAGTGATAGCTCAAAGAAATACTTTTGACTCAAAATAACTTAAAATATGACCAAAGTTAAATATACCATGTTATCTATGGTTACATATCATGTGGAAAGAAAACTCTGTTAGAGGAAATCAAACATAAAATTGTACTTATGAAAACTTCTAAAAACCTTATGTGAGATTTGAGCCATCCAGGAGCCCTGACTTCATCCTTTCAGTCAAGCAACAAGTAGATTGCAGTGAGTTCAGCTCTCTTATTTTAATCAACTGAATGCTGCTGCTGTAGCTTCAAAACACCAGAAAATATTAGGGATAGATAATATTATGGTAAATATTACTGAACGTGAGAATACATTCCTTTTCTTGTTTCTCTCTATTCTTCCTTAATTTTCGAGGACATCTTTAGACATTTTGTGAGCATACTGAAAATTCATACGTATTATGCAAACAAAGGGCATTGCAAAGGTCTATTTATGAAACACACTATGTCTACAAAGCCACATCAGATTGTTTTCAAGCCCAATTTTCAGGCTCTAGGCCCTATGCCAAAGATGGATCGATGGTTGGACTAGATGATCTTAGTTGTCTTTTCCAACTTTAATGATTCTATATGAAATGATTACAGTGGGGTAAGTCCCTTCGTCACCAAGAAGATTTTGGTCAATGTAGTGATGAATTTTTTGTTCAAGGCAATCTTTTGATCAAAAGCATTGTGAACATTTGGGGACAAACCAAATGCTGGAAACATGTTTAATTTAGAGTGAATACGTCAGTTCATTTGCAAAATACTTGTGAATGAAAAACTGAGGTTAGGTAAAGGGTAAATCCAAAGCTATCAGAAAACCTGAGGCCATTGGATTTGTGAAGTTAAAATTATAATAATTAAAAAAGATGTAGTTTTTACAGTTTCACCTTGCTATTCATTCCTTTAACGGCCTGAAAAATAACGCTATAGATTTTACTCCGCTTTGCAGTCAGAATCCTTTTATTGTGAGGAAGCAGTGGTTGGAGAGTCTCCCAGTTGCTTATTCTCATTACATTGCATGGATCTCATCATGCTTGACAGCTTTCATAAAGCCAAAGCTCCAGGAGACTGAAAAATCTCCCGAGAACCTCAGCTTTTTGATTACAAGGAAAAAAGGAATATCTTAGTCCTCGTGATTGGGGAAGGAAGATAAAAAAGATATATCTTTGCAGTTCACCCAATATGCTGAAAGCTTATTAACCCAAAGGCAAAATAACCATCTCTCAGAACCCATAATGAAAAAATGTGTCTTTTTTTCTAGGCAGGGAGAAGAGAAAGAGTCTGAAAGAGAGGAGTCTGACATTTTAAATCCTCAGGAAAGCACTGCTGAAATTCAAGCCATGAACCTCATCTGAAAACAGAGAGAATAACGAGGCCTTTCTTGTCAGAAGTCACAGAATTTTGAAAGAGGTGCATGATAAAGAATAGGGTTTTTTAAGAAATCATATCACAAAGACAATATAGCAAATTAATCTGTCAGACAGTGTACAAATAACAGTAAGAGAACGCCTAGAATCGCCTGTCTGCAAATTAACAAAATAGCCCCTTTTTATTTACAATTCAGCCACCCTGCCTGTTGAATTGAAAATGCACAAAGCTGCCACATCAAATGATCTGACGGCAGGCAGCTCTCCCAGCCCGTCATAGGTTGCTTTGCATAGTCATCCTACTGCCGACCAACGAATAAGCAGCTGCTACATTTTTTATGTCTTCACACCCCTTTTTGGTGTCGGCCCTATGGAATCATTGCACTGCACACTGCATTCTCAGTGTGTTTGATATGATGCGTGCACTGGCACATAGCTCTGTGTTAATGGAATTGCTTCCTTCAGCAGCTGTATGAAGCAGCCGTATGTGATACAATACACAACGGGAACTGCTCATTTCTACGCTGTTTCTAGGGAAGTAAAGGGTTACTAGGGGAAGTGTGCTTTATCACACATTCAGCATTGCATAAAAATAGTCTGGAAGACCAAAATGCCTGCATTAAAGTCTCGACGTTTCTTTGATTAATTTTAGTACCACAGGGATCTATTTTGGATATTGTTAGCATCTGCTGTCTGTGCAATGTATGCAGAGTTAATAGTATCTTTGGAGGTGCAGGAAACAAAATCACTCAGCTGCAGGGCGAAGAGCAGCCCGGTGCTGGGGGTGGGGAAGCACATCAGCCTGAGACTCACAGGGCTGGAGAAAGAGTCTGCGCGGCTGCTTAGATCAGAAACCAGAGATGATTTTCAAATGACTCTTTTTCAGGACCAAGTTCTTGGCCATTCATCTTTTGTTTTTGGCACAGCTCAGAATATTACAATTGATCCACCCAAGCCATCAGTCCTCATGCAACCAACTATACTGGTTGTCATATGTGACCACCTAAAATGCTGCCTGTGCATGGATAGCATTGGCCATCTCCTCTTAAGCTATGAGAAGAGCTAAACAAGGCTAAAGGACACGGTTTAGCGGGCAATATTGGTTGTAGGTAGATGGTTGGACTAGATGATCTTGGAGGTCTTTTCCAACCTTGGTAGTTCTATGATTCTGTTTGCTCCAGTAATCCCTGAATTTGACCACATAGTGGTGGGTGGTACCCTTTGGCCACCCCTATCATTTTATCTATTCACACCTGAAGACCTCCTACCTTCTTACCCAACCACATCAGCCTACAGCATGCACTTCCATTCACTCACCCAGAGCTATGTATATCTACTGCTTTGCCTCTTTTGGAAATGTGCTGCTTTGGTTTCCTTCACAAAGGTGAATCCGCAGAGAGTGAGCGCTTGCCGCTACTCTCTTAAGCACGTACAGCCTCTGCATGTGCTTCTGAGGTTAGTCACGCTATTTCCTGTGCTACCTGATTACCATCAGTAGCTGCAAGTTGGCCGTTTAATTGACTTTTCAGAAGCTCAGCTTAAAAGTTTCCTGCATCTTTCCCACTGTACACAGGGGATAAAAGCTTAATACTTTTACCATCACAAGAAATGGTTTGCTTTTTTTCCCCCTCAGCTCACCTGCTTGAACTGCTGTGAGGTCCCTGTGCTATCAGGGCTTCAAAATCTTCCCATGGTCTGTAGGAAAACCTCTCAGACCTGAACCCCAGCTTACCACCAAACACACAGTTCTCCATGTTTTCTGTCACTGGGACTGGGGCCACACACACACAGGACTCCACAGCTGCCCCCTGCATCACAGCCAACGCAGGGGAGCCTCACCATCCTTACTCAAGGACAAAGCTGGTTGCTACACTTACACCCCCACATCCATGCAACCTCCTCGAACCTAACATCAGCAGCCTTAGCGAACCCAAACTTAATTCAGTGTTGCTTTGTAGGAACTGGTTGAAGAATACGCACTCATCCCAAGGATACAACCATGGCATTGTAGAACCATGCTCACCCACACTGCTGCAGGCCTGAGATCTTTTTCCTTTGTGTTAAAAAAGGGCTATGTAATGACTACTCCCACCAACTTCTCTGTAAGAGATTTTACCCACTGTTATTTGAGATAAAAACAGCCAAAAATCATCCCAGGCCTGAATGAAGCACCATCAACCAGCAATGTGTAAGGCTGCTATACACATATAGAATATATCATAAAATGCATTTTTCCAAGTTACTTTTGCTCCCATCTAATTAATATTGAATTAGGAGGAAACTGTAGTTTTATATTCTCCTACACCAGATCTTCAGTAGTCATAAAGAGATCACAGAAGCACTTTAAGTGTGATCAACATTTTAGTAAATGATTTTAGTTGGCATAGGACACCATCCACTAGAACAGCTTTAGGATATTGAACCAGCAGTCTCAGAATGAAAACTAATTAAATACTGTTCAGCAGAATGAGTCTTATTAATTAAACCCACTATGGATTTATACAATTGAGGTTGAGTCTGTGCAGCAATACAGAAAGGTTCTTACCAAAGGCGCCACGCTATGGGTGGGGCAAAGCAAGAAAAAATAAATTAACTAATCTTTCTCCTTTTAAGCAAATCTCCATGTAATTATTAAAGTGATGTACTCACATGACAACCAATATTAAGACATGCAGTGTTTAAAACTGTGATGCTCTAAGAGCAAGCTTCAAAGAATGCAAAAGCATCTATTGCTGAGAGCACGTATCAAAACCTGAGAACGGCGATGGCGGTTTGGATCATCTCCAGAGGCTTCTTAGCATCCTCAGCACCGGCTCTTACGCTTCACATTCCTTTGATACGCTTCTCCAGATAGAGGACAGAAATACCATCCAGGTTTTAAAACATTTTATTTGCATATTAAAAAAATTGTGCATTCCAATAATTAAAATCATTTGAACAAAAAAAAAAAAAAAAAAAAAAAAAGAACAAAAAAAAAATGGCACTCGATTAACTGCATTTTACAGCTCGCAGGACCTTGGTACAGCTTTGCATTTATTCGTGTGTTACTCTAGTTTACTGTAGTCCCACCCAAGTTCTTCTTCCATCAACATGCAAGCTCTCTTTCATGCCACCAGGACCAAAGCCAGACAGGCAGAGGGAAAGGCAGCGCCTTCATTCAGTGTCAGTAGTTCTCTCTATTCTTTTGATGTGAAAGGGGCAGTACAGTCATTTTAAACTTTATCCAACCTCTTTGCATCTTACAAAGTTAAACAGCTAAAAGAAGTAAAATAAGAAGGCAATGCTTGTGGAATGTACAGTGCATAATTTGGAAGGGCAGATTTCATTACGATTCACCCGCTTGCTTCTCCTGTTCAATCGCTAAAAACAGGGGGGAAAGAAAGAAAAAAGAAAAAAAGGAGAAATAAGGATCAAAAAGCCTCAAACGCGCATCCGAAGCACGACGTGCATGAATTATAAGAACGGATGTGTCACAAAGGAAGCACCGATCGCTGTGAGCCGCTAAGGGCTGCAGCCCCGCCACCCCCTGGCCCCGCCGCCCCTCTTTGTCTCCTCCCGCCTCGCCCCCCCTTCCCCCCTCGCCCCCGCCCCGGCGCCCATTGCTCCCCACCCCCTCACCCCCCCGCCCCCTCCACTCACTTTCTTTTGAAGGCAGCGGGTTTTTCTCTTGCGTCTCTGTCTTCTTCAGTTTGGACTTGTCAAATTTCTCGATCTCGGCCATGTCGGGTTTGTCGGACATGTTGGCAGGTGGTTCTGAGCGCACACGGGAGGGAACAGCCCGTTATCCCAGGAACAGCTTCCGTCACCCCCCACCCCACAACCAACACATCCCCCCTTCCCCCCCACCCGCCGGCGGCCGCGCCCGCCGCATCGAGGCGGCAGCGACGCCGCACGGCGGCTCCGGCTGCAGCGGAGCTCCGCCTCGGGAGGCGAAAACTCCACGCACGCCGAAATTACAGCGCATACTCCCGGCGGGTAATTAAATATATATATACTCATATATGTATCGTTATTATTTTTTAAGGAACAAAGCCGAAATTTCATCCAGCATCCGAGCCCACAGTACGTGCACACACAATAGAGGGGCAGCGCCCGCATTTTTAACCAGATGAAAAAAAAGGAAAAAAAAAGAACAAAAAAAAAGCCCACTATTTCAAACCGAAGCGCCCGGACGGCAACAAAGCCGCCCTCCCGCTCCCGGCCGGCCGCCGCCCCACAGCTCCCAGACAATAGCCCCTTCCAGACAATAGCCCGCCCGGTCCCCCCCACCCCCCCTGGTCACCATGCCCCCACCCTGGCACTGCCCTAGCCCCCCCTGCCCCCATGGGTGGGAGGGTGGGACACCGGGCGGACCCGCTCTGAGGACCAGCGGACCCACCGGTGTCGCCGCGCGGTGATGCTCAGCCCCGCCGCTCGTTGCTGCTGCTGCCGCTCTGCACGCCAATGTACAGAGGGCTCGCTGGCGGGGCGGTTTTATCCCTGCGCCTATGCAAATTGCACGGTGATGTCACACTTTTTTTTTTTTGCCGCTTTCCGCCCTTTTCTGTATCTCTCTTTTTTTTTTTTCACTACCCTCCCTCCCCCTTCGCTTCCTCCTTCCCCTCCCTTCGCCGCACAACCCTCCCCCTCCCCGCTTACACTGCTACACACAGACACATACGCACACCCCTAAATCACCCTGGCCTCTATCCTGGCCCGATGGAGGTGCCCTGGGGGGGGCTGTGGCTGACGCGGCTCCCGGCCTCCGCCCCACACCGCCGTCGGGACCCGGAGCCGGACGCTCCTGGGGCGGGGACGGGCGGCGCCCGGGCTGGGACAGGGGATGGGGCAGGGGCAGTGCGGCTAGCGGCCGTGCTGTAGGTATGAGCTTTTGCGGTGCTTTTGCCCCTTTCTTCCTCGTTGAGTAATGTCAGCCGGCTGGTTTTGTTCCGCGGATTTCCTCATTTCGAAGGAAAACACGAAACCCTCGGGCCTTTAAGAGCTGCGGGCTCTTCCCTTTCTCCCTCCCCCGACCTCCTCTGCAACCGCGCCGCAAGGGAAAGAATAAAGCCCGTAGCTGCCCTTGCAGCCCTGCCGCAAAGGAGAGCCGTGCCACGCCGCGCCAGCCCCGCAGACAATGGCCCCGACCGCTGCGTGGCCGCTCCCGGGCTGCTACTAGGGCACAGTGCTGTGAACGGTGGTCCAGGCCCTCCCTGCACCGCAGCATCTGCTGTCCTCATCTGCACGCCGGCAGCGGGTCCTCAGCAGCCCTACGGGCAGCATCGTGGGGCGATTGGTGATGGGTGCGGTGAACGAGAGGCTCTGCGTTCTGTGTTTACAGCGCCGGGCAATAAACGGATATATTAATACGTAGAGTGCAGGGATAACAACGAGAGGGGAAGCTCCGAGCCTTTGTCTGGCAGCAACGCGGCGGGGTGGGGGGTGGGGATCGAGGGGAGGGAGAGGCGTGCACGCAGTGATGCTGCTGTGGGACATGTGCTTGTGCAGCGCATTGGGTGCGGCGTGGTTGGTGCTGAACTGGAAGCGAACAGGATTAACATATGCAAGCAGAGCTGTAAATACATTTCGATTACATTCCTTGGGGATGCTCTCCAGGCCTGCCTCTCTGCCTTGGCCGGCCATTTTTCATAACAATGCCAGATGTACTGTCGCAGGGTAGTACCCTGTCCCCGTGGCCATCCCAATAGGGCTTTACAATAGCAGACTGTGTTTTCCACTTTGCAGAATCACGGAACTATAGGGATTAGAAGTGACCTCTGAAGATCATCTAACTAGTCCCACTTCCCAGCTAAAGTAGATTGTACAGGGAAGCGTTCAGGCTGGTCTTAAGTATCTGTAGGGAAGAAGATACACCAGAGTTCAGCTGAAGTCCGCTCTTTCACTTTTGGTGGTGCAGGGGGTAACATCTGCCTTACTTCCCATGTCCATGAGCGCCTCCAAAAGTGAGATGGACATAGAATATTGCTGGGAGATTTGGTACGAACTGGAGGTACTCTGATGAACCAGGACTGGTACAGGACAGAAGGTCACAGGAATTGCTTTGAAAAGAAATGGCAAAAAGCATAGAGTATCATTTGGCAATATTTACAGACTTCCATAATAACAGCATAAAAGCATTCCATAGAGATGTGCCATGTTCAAAGTGAGCTGACTTTGCCAGCTTTTGAGTGTGTTCTTCAAAATGACTTCATGGCCTTTTGCTTCTTAGATACTTTTGAGCGCTGAGCCTTGTGACTGGGGATTGTGCAGTCTCTCTAATTATCAGT
Organism: Coturnix japonica; assembly: GCF_054131305.1. NCBI lineage: Eukaryota > Metazoa > Chordata > Aves > Galliformes > Phasianidae > Coturnix > Coturnix japonica. The sequence continues at coordinate 113,090,947 of NC_140663.1, forward strand.
TCATCAGCATCCCCAGTCATGTTACAGCTTCAGTTTTCAGCTTTGCCAAAGACTATTTATTTATTTGGCCTTCTAAATGATGGTAAATTTAATAGAAATACTTGTCAGAAGTTTTCTCCTCTGTGGCTACTGCAGTCATAGAATCATAGAATCACTGAGGTTGGAAAAGACCTAAAAGATCATCCAGTCCAACCGTTCACCTATTACCAATAGCTCCCACTAAACCATGTCCCTCAGCACAACATCCAGTCTTTCCTTGAACGCCCCCAGGGTCGGTGACTCCACCACCTCCCTGGGCAGCCCATTCCAGTGCCTGGCCACCCTTTCTGAGAAGTAATATTTCCTAATGTCCAGCCTGAATCTCCCCTGCTGTAGCTTGAAACCATTCCCTCTGGTCCTAGTCACTCATGTATGTGTCTGAGCAAAGCAACATTGCCCTGACCTGAGTGTGGTAACACACTCTAAAACTGAAGAATGGTGAATACTGACTGGGCTAGTTCTGATTTTTCAATAGCAGCTTGTCCAGCAGCAGCACTGCCTTCCTTCATTTCTGCTCATTTTGGGACAGAGCCACAGATCTCCTGAACCAGTGTGATCCACATGCTTAAATGGAGCTTTGCTGATGTGTGTGAACCAGGCCCTGCTGCTGAGTTTAGATTCAATTACAGTCCTGAGAGACGGAGACAAATAAAAGCTTTACACTTCTACTGCTTCTCTGCCTTTCTGTATCTCCCTCTCAGTGAACTGGTACTGACATAGCCCCGGCCCCTTACAAAAGCCATGTGTGCCTCACGATGTGTGTGAAGACAGGATTGTTCTGCTGAAGTAAAAACATTATGTTCCAATAGCAGGACGCAAGCTGATCTCTGTACAAGTCAATCCTTACTACAGCATTATGTCTTAGTGCCATAATTACAGAAATGGCATATCTGCGTGTCCTTGTGTGCCTGCTCCTTTTTCTCACTATATGGAGAACATGGGGGTGGCCAACGTTCATGCCAGGCTGCCGCGTGCCAAACTGCATCTGGGGATAACAAACTCCACCGGCACTGGTGTGTGGCAAAGTTGCCATCCTCATTAAATACGCCAGGTCTTATAATCTAATGGACAGCTAGCTTATCTTTCAACTCTGAGGTCCCTTCCCACCCGATTCCCACCATTCTTTGATTCTTAGGAGCTCTTATTAGGTATACTGATGAGCTTCTACATTTCTTAATCATTTGCTTGTTTGTTTGTTTGGTGTCAGCAGCCCACAAATATTCGGTGATGTAATGTCCTTCCAGGCATGCAGCTTCTTGTCTATTTGCATGCTAAAGGAGAGCACTTCTCATCACAGAGCTGATCTCATTTGCAAGAAGGAATGCAGACTCTCAGCAGATTTCAGCTAAAAACATGGAGGGCTTAAACTGCACCAAGGCAGCAAGTTCTGCCTTGCACTGTAGGGAAGTCTCAGAGTGGGGAACTTAGTAAGTGGAAACCTGTAGTTCTTTTGTCTCCTGCGTATTGCCATGCTTGAAGCCTTGTGAGAAAGCTTAACTTGCCTTTTCCAGTAAGTATCCACTGTTCTCATTTGTGAGAGTGTGAAACAGGAAATAAAAGAGTTCCTGAAGGGCATGCAGCAGAGGGGATTAATCAGATATTAATTGATGTCAGTAGAAGTGTTTGTATCTAAATTGACTTCAGCCTGTTCTTGAACTCTGTCTAAAGAATGTTTTGAAGTGTGATCGGGAGCACAGATCTACTGACCTTGTGCTAATTCTTCCACACAGTCACTGCATTTATTAAAATACAGTAACACAAGGGAATCAAGGGAACACAAAATGTCTGCTGTAAGGCACCCAAGATTAATTCCCATTTCAGCTTATTATTCATAATGGGACCCTGGCATGTCAGATGACTCTCAGGATAAAAATAAACTGTGTGTAAATTTCTCTATCATATGGAAAACAAATTAGAGGAAGAGAAGCCAAGTGATTGTTTTCCAGGCCTCAGTTTCACATGTGAAATCGTATTTTCACAGGGCTGACTTGCTGAGGGAGAATGCTTCCTCTCACTCCATATACCATTAGAGGAAACATGAGCTGGCAGAAATCCTTAGGGTGTAAGTGAGGAGAAGGCAATAGTGTTTTGTCATTTCTGGCTGCATTGCCTCACTGGTGATATAGAGATTTGGGGTGCTCAGCTGATCCAGTATCAGAGCTCACCTTTTGTTTTGGGTAACATTCCAGTGAATGCTTTGGACAAAAACATAAAAATAGATAATTCACAGAGCAGCGTGTGTAAAGGGAGAGCTCCCTATCTCCACAAAGCTTGATTTCAGAAGAAGAATTACAAAATGCCTGTTCTAGCTGGACAGATACTGGCACTGAAGGCCTTGTAGATAATGACATTTCCTTTTTGACTGTACTTGACAAAAGGAATTTTGCAACAGGTCAGGAGTGCAAGCAACTTGTGCTTCTGGAAGCGTAGAAGGCAGCTTAGTAAAATCAGATTGCTGCTGCACAGGAATCTTGATACCCTGGAGCAGCAGATGCTCCTCTCCCACACCAATCTGCATGACTGGTTCACTGCCTTCCCTACACCCGTGAGCGATAGCAGCGCTGCATCCCGCTTTGAACACATGCAGAAGCTGTAGTGGACCACCAGTCTCCAGGCTGGGTTACTTGGAACTTGGATCAGAAGGCTCCTACCAGGTGCACGTGCAAAAGCTGAGATTGAAAGCTGGCTCTAGAGAAAGTGACTGATCTATGGAGTATATGAGAGAAGTGAAAACAATGCCTTAGCACATCTCCTGCCTGAAGGAGGCGTTTCCGTGCCGAATTTTCACAAGTGCATGTCATCACTTTCTGAATTTTGCTGCTATTTTTCTTTCCTTTAATTCTGATGAGGAAAAATAATAGTTTTGAAAGCATGTAAGTAGCACCATTAGCATAATGCACCACAGACCTGGAGTGCATCGCTACTCCTAGAGCCACTTGGCCCTGTCCAACAACCCCTTATTCTCCAATATTAAGCTCCTCCTGAGCTAAACCACTAACTATAAGTCATGTGCATGGGCATCAACAAAGTGCAAACAGAGCTCCTAGGCAAGTGAGGAGATTGGATTGTTATGTGAATATGAGTTTCTTTCAATGCAAATATAAAGCTAGATATACATTCTAATGACTGTGGTCTCTTTATTCAATGCACAAGTGAGTCCACATATTCCAAAGACAAGAAGTCATTCTTATCAGAATCCCTTTGATAAAGAGATGACCAAGGCAAACAGGCTGTAGGTAGCTATGGTAACCCAGCTGTGGGCTGACCCAGGGGGCTGCCCAGGGAACCTCCTCAGGATGCCTGTTCTGCACACTGTCTTCAGAGGCTGCGCAGTATCAATGCGTGCCTGATAGCGTGAAATTGATGAAATGGGTCACACCAAGAGTGCAGTTCCATACCTCCAAAGCTGATGTTTCCATAACATAACTGGACATGATACAGAACAGCAGCACAAGTCAGTATTCATTGGTGCACAGCAGAATTATTTATTTAGCTTGTAAAACAGCAGAGCCCTGGAGGACGTGCCTGTGCTGTGCAAGCCCAGCATTGCTATCTCTGAGCTAAGTTTAAACAAGCAGCAGCCTGGAGCTCACTCTAAGTTTATTGCTTTGTGTTGGTTTTCATGGGTGGATGAAATGCCTGTGAGATGCTGTCGGCCCTATTGATGCATTCACTTTGAAACCACCTTAAGCATACCCAGCTACTGAGCTCCTTTGTGTTCTGGCTCCCCCAAATCCATTCAGGTGTAACAGTCTTTGTTCTCATCACCTGTAAGACTGTAGGCAGGCAAGATTTCTCAGTTAATGTGAGTTCACTTATCTGATTGATCTATTTGTTTTTCTCCACTAATCCCTTCTTTAATTTATTTCCAGCAAACAGGCAATAACAACAAAATCCCCTAAGCTTGATGCATAGTCACACCTAGAAATGGCTGTGGGGGCTACTCACACCCTGACTCACCTCATTCTTTGGCAGGTGAGGGAGTGAAGGATGGAGCTGCTAGGGGATAGCTCAGCCCATCCTAATGGTGTTACTGGCAGGAGGCTTTCTTCATGGAACCACTTTGTGAAAGCAAGGGAGAAGTGTTTGGGCTGCCACAGCCATACACTTCAGCTGCATCTGACATACTCCTCAAGTGTGAGGGACATGAGGTGTGTGGCACTTCCTTTTTGAGAACAAAAGGTACAGCTCTTACAGTGCAAAGGGTTCATCACCCCCTCAACCTGCGAGAAACAAAAGCTCCCTCCTGATTTTCACATAGCCACTGAGGCTTTGCAGTTCTCTGTCCTTCCCTTTCCAAGTAGAGGGGAGTTCTGAGGTCTGAGTGCAAGCAGAGGTGGGGACTGCAATAATCAACCATAGGAAAAATGTCCCATGGGCAACTGAGTTGAATAGGACTGTGCAGGGCAGGCACTTAGGGTTTTTCCAGACTTCTCCATATTTCTTTTTCAAACAATCTCACCGTCATTACTGGGTCAATTAAGGCAGGCAGGCAGGAAGCTTGGGAAAGTATTGCTTTTTCACTTACTTGGAAACTTTCAGGTTATTTCACTCAGAAGGATATGGAGCACTGCTGGAGGTTAAAGACTGATAAACTCTCATGATTTTTCTGTTTGCAGTGCCAGGCTCAGAGAAATGTACCCAAGGACACAGTCAGAAGCAGGAGAAAAGTGGTGGCAGAGGCAGATGGAGCAGGGTCTAGTTGTTTTGCAGAAAGAGGACCCCAGAGCTGCTCACAGGACTGGATGGCAGTGGGATCTGTTGCATCTGCTTGTCCAAGTGTCACCTCTGCTGCTTGTTATCACTGGGCACAAGTTTGTTTATATCTAACTGAAACAAAAGCATTTCCTGGCATGCTTTAAGGCTGGTAGGAAGTTACCACAAACATGCACAGGAAAAACAGCAATAACATGAATGTGCACTGACGTAGTGGTGTGACTACAAGAACATGTTACTGCAGGCAGGCATGCAGGGAGCTCATTTATTGTAGTGAGGTACATCACTACTGTGCACTGGAACACAAACTGCCATGTGGAGCAGAAAGAGCAAAAATAGGTTTCCTTGTTTTGGTTCATGGGTGTTTTTCAACTGATATTCATAGAATCACAAGGTTGGAAGGGACCTACAAGATCATCTAGTCCATGTTAATTAGGATGGGCCTGAGTGCAACTTCCATTTATTTTGGTTGTTCAAAGTGCCTTAAAAAGAACACGTGGGAAACCAGGGAGTATATCAAATATCCAAAAGGGAACACATCTACATGCATGTGTAGCCTCTTCACCTTCTGTTGATTTGTCTCCTACATTCGTAATATATTTTATTTCACAGCTACAGCCTTGATAAAATCAGAATTATGGGATGAGAAACAGGAGCAGCCCTGCAGACTGAATTAGATGTGAAAGTTCATTGTTTCTCCCCATAAATCATGCAAGTATGCAAAACCCATGCTGTTCTAGCAGGGTTGCGTCCACTAGTAACAAACTGCTGCCACCAATGGGCTGCAGCTTGTATTGACATATGCTTTTAGTGCTGCCCACCTAGGATAGGATAATAGCCAAAATACTCTGTGTCTCCAGGTCTGCAGTGAAGGAATGCCTGCATAGAACAGTTGTAGGAGCATCTGAGATCCAGAAAGTCATGTCTGTCTATGCAATACAGAGCAAACGTAGCAGTTACTCTGTTGGTTTACGCTCATTTGCAAATTCTGCTAGTGGTCATTTTCTCTTGATAAACTTCACTGCGCATCTGGGAGTGTTAGTCCTCCCACAATGGTATGCTTGGCAGAAATACACTTGAATATGTATAACTTGTAGGAATGAACTGGTAGTGATTGCCATTTTGCACAGATCAGCCATCCATATTCATGTGTTTATGAGCATACGATATATAGAATAAGAATATCATAGAATCACTTCAGTTGGAAAAGACTTTCTGAATCAAGTCTAACCATGAACCTGACCTACCAAGTCCCATCACTAAACCTTGTACCTTACTGCAATGTCCACACATCATACAAATGCTTCCAGGGACGGGGACTTCACCAGTTCCCTGGGAAAAGTGTTCCATAAATGTATATAATGCACACATAATGTAATGTAAATGTAATGTAATACAATAGATCAATATAATATATCGTAACATGCACTGCATTATGTAACATAACACAACTCAACACGATTTAATAGCTAGATATGTATTTGTAGTATAATACTGTATTATAATACATTGTTCTATATTGGTTCCGTATTCCTTAGGGTGAGGGAGGTTCAGATTAACAGCTTTTAACTGCTGGAAAATATCCTGCTAATGCAGTAATGCATATTATAGAATGTCCAATTTATATACCAATGAGATGAAAACAAAGAAGCAAGGCAATGGCAAATCATTCCTATTTGGACAGAATTATCTATGACGACATACTGAGGCTCCTCATCTAAAATGGATTTCTAAGAATCACAGAATTGTAGTGGTTGGAAAGAACCTCTGGAGATCATCTAGTCCAACTCACTGCTAAAGCAGCTTCCTTACTGCAAGTTACACAGAAAGGCACCCAGGTGGATCTTCAGAGATCCATATTCATCTTTAGAGAACAAGATTGCACAGCCTCTCTGGACATCCTGTTCCTGTTCTCTGTCACCCTTACCATAAAGAATTTCTTCCTCATCTTTCTATGCAACTTCCTGTGTTTAGTTTGTGCCCGCTGCCTGTTGCAGGGCACCACTGAACAGGGCCTGGTCCCACTTGACTTCTGCCCTTCAGCTATTTGTAAGTATTGGTCAGATCCCCCCCCCCCCTCTTCAGCCTTCTCTTTTCCAGGCTGAATAGTCCCAGGGCTCTCAGCATTCTTCATAAAGAGATGCTCCAGGTCCCCAGTCATCTCTGTGGCCCTCCACTGGGCTCTCTCCAGAAGTCCTGTCTTTCTTGAACTGAGGAGCCCAGAACTGGATGCAGTACTGCAGATGTGATCCCACCAGGGCAGAGAGGATGGATCTCACTTGCTGGCCATACTCTTTTTAATGCACCTCAGGATGCAGCTTAATCATTAAATAGTATGATCCTTTTCTAAAATTCCCAAATATGAAGAAATGGAAATTATTTATTATGTCCTGGAACAATCTGAGTTTAGAACAAAGAGTAAGAATGTAACTTTATTAGCAACAGCAGGATATTCTGATGGCCATTGCAACAAATCTCTAGAACAAGAAATAAAATGTTTTGTTGATGTTTGTTCAAATGTCTTTCTTCAGCTCACGCTACTGAGCACAGTCATTTTAGTATCCTTTAATCATACACATATGTGGGCTTCCAGCTTCATGGTTATGTTCTCCAAAAATAACTGTCATTAGATTTGCCGGAGTTGCTGACAGCTGCTGTTTACATAATACTTGGAAAATAATTATTTATTCTGAAGGTGAAGCAAAGATTAGTTTTGTCTGTTTTTAACATAAAAAAAAAAAAAAAAAAAAAAAAAGATGAAACACTACCATTTATGGACTTCGTCTCCCTAATTCCCTAATGGGAGAGGGAAAAGCAAGGATGGCGAAGAGAATGAGTCAAGAGGAAATGCTGTAGTTTTTCTGTTTCCTCTTTTTAGTTATAATCAGGGACCCAGAGATGGGAAACCTACAGTCAAGGAGAGGAGCATTCTCTTTGTAGTGGCTGCAGTAAAAACATTTGTCAATCTAACCTGACAGCAATGAATGTAAGCACACATTAGATGCAGAAGAGGAATCTTACGTTCTCAGTTGATCTACAGTTGGGAAGCTGCACCAAATTGTACATATCTTCCAGCAGAGTTATATTTATATGTATTGACATTAATAAATGGGTTTTGATGCTTTTTTTCTCCAGTGAACACCTGGAAATTTCTCAGGAAAATTAAATTTAAGATTATGGTTGAAAATAACTTTCTCTTATTGTTTTCTGCAGCATTTTTACTGTTGTTCTCAACTCCTGGATCAATAGTCACTGAGCTGGGCTACTGAAGCTGTACTGCAGCTGAAAAGCAAGAACTTGCAATAACATAATCATCTGAAATATTATAAGTCAGTAAGCCACCCCAGAAGACTTGAAGCAGCAGATCTGCTAGCAATACACATAATCTCATTACCATCAACTGCTGGGCAAACGCGTTGGTGGGTAGACAGTGCTGCCTACATTTTATTTAATTGAGGTGTATACGGATTCATTAGCTGAATTATAATTAGATTTTTAACATATGCTCAGAAAATATTCTATGATGAGTTAATATTGCTTCTGGAAAGTATTAAGATGTTGCTTCCTAACACATTATAATAAAAGAGCTAGTAGAGCAGAGGATGAAAGAGAATCAGTAACTACCTTACATTTAAAAAAAATCCTTTGGGAGTTATCTTCTGTGGTACTTCAAACTGAGACAGTGAGAAAAAAAATTAAAATAGTAGTGCCATAGATTAGAAACAGCAAGAAAAATGGAGTACAGAGAAATACCCTGGTTTGAGTATAGTCTGTGATCAACATGGGAGAGTTGCAAAGACCCACTCGTGTCCTTGGCATCCAGTACTGAGTGAAGCATGAGGCTCTATATACCTCTGGGGGAATGGATGAATATAAGAGTATATAAACTTTTCTGTTAGTTTTACCAGGCTCTTATTAATGCCTTATGACAAGAACTCCCCAAACTAAATTTTAGCTGTATAAAAAAACATTTCACCCACTGCATACGCACTATGTCCCACTAACAATGGAGGCCCATTTTTGTTGCATGAGAACAGGTGATAAAGGGATATCCTCTTGTAATCTTTCTCCACACTATGTGTCATTTGTTTTCTTTCTTTAATCTTCATCAGGATCCTTTTTCTTATTGTTTGGTGGGGTTTTTTTTGTTTGTTTGTTTTTGCTCTTTTTGAAAGTAAACACTTGCAGTCTGATCAGGTTCCTTTCAGACAAATGTTTCTCATGGCTTTCGGGACTACCTGCTTTCTCTCCTTCTCTCTTCTTTTACCATGAAACCTGGAGTGGGTATCTGTGGGGGGTATTACTTTGCTGAGGTATGGAAGTGTACTTGTGCATGAATTATATTAGTGCACCTATTAATTGATTGCTCAGTGTGAGCTTTCAGCAATTTTTTGGACCTCAATAGATTGATTAGAATCACAGATTCATTAAGGTTGGAAAGACCACTAAGGTCATCTAGTCCAACCATCAACCTGTGACTACTCTAGACTATGTCCCTCAGTGCAGTGTCTACACATTTCGTGAACACCTCCAGGGATGGTGATTCTACCACCTCCCTGGGCAGCTTGTTCCAATGTTGCACTACTCTTCCGAGAAGAAATTCTACCCAGTATTGAGCCAGAACCTCCCTCGGAGTTACTTGAGGCCATTCCCTCTCATCTGTGGTGCTCAGGGATATGATTTAGCAGAGGGCTGTTAGAGTTAGGATACTATGGTTAGGCTGTGGTTGGACTTGATGATCTTCAAGGTCTTTTCCAACCTGGGTAATTCTATGATTCTATGATTCTATCTGGACATGTTTCTCTTCTCCAGACATGCTCCAGAGCCTCAGTGTCTTTCCTGTAGTGAGGGGCCCAAAACTGAAAGCAGAGCTTGAGGCACTGCCCCACCAGTGCTGAGTACAGGGGGACCATTACCTCCCTTCTCCTGCTGGTTGCACTATATCTGATACAAGCCAAGATGCTTTTGGCCTTCTTGGACACCTGAGCACATTGTATTAGCCCTTATATCTGGAGCTAGCAATAGATAAAGAAGTGACATATGGGACTGCTTTTTTTTTTCCCCCCAGCCATTGACTCTGTGAGTCTTCTTTCTGGCATCCCAAACCCTTTTATAAATCAGCGAAAGACAAAATGAAAAGTCAGCCAGCATAAAATCTCATTTATGCTTATTAATCTGGGTACTTTCCCATCTGCACCCAGCTCACATAGTAACTCACCTTGAGTTTAAACCCTTAAAAACATCAATTATTTCCTTTGTGCAAGCAAAAAATATGCTATAGATAAGATATAAATTAGCATTACGTTAGCATTCATTTTTGTCCTGTTGTTTGGTGCCAAAATAAGTCATTCTTTTCCCCATTCCTCCATTACCACTATACTATAAGGAGGACTGAGTGGGTTTGACATTATCTAAGAGCAGGGGAATCAGAGATTGCTTTTTCCAGTTCTCATCAAAACTGTTTTGTGGAGGGAAAGCTACTTTATATTTTCAATTAATGGGCAAAGTAAAGAAATGAAAGATAAATGAAGTGCAGGCAAATTGAGAAAGAATGAAGTATAAAGAGAGGCTGATCAGCCTTCCTCAGTGAATGGATTAATTATTTTCTGACACAAATTTTTGTCCCTAGCCTTTTTTTTGGGCAAGAATTCAAGAGACACTGTAAAATGATTCAATATAAATGGGGATTTATGATAATTTTTCTCTCAGCATCTTAAATAGTTTATATAAATCTGCCACTTTTAAAATGATGTATTAAAGCTCTCTTGTGGTTGCTTAATATCAATATTCCTCTGAAGTTTTACAAATACATCAGCAGACAGATGAAATCCAGTCTTCCTTAATTCAGATGCCCAACATAGGCAATGCTTCACTGAGCACTTAAGGAGGAGAAAATCAAATCTTCCCTGATGTGGCTGCTGCACATCAAGCTTATTAAGAGCAACCTGGGAAGCCTGCAAGGGAAGATGAATTCTACTTGCAGTTGTGTTTCCCCTTTTAATCTGTACTGGAACCACACACTTTTCCCATAGGTGGTCCATTCCCCCACCTCTTGCACTGATGCTCATGGAAATGTTGAGCATGGGTGCTCCTTAGTGACGTCCCTTGTCCATACGATCTGGTTCCCACTCTCTACACCTGAGGTTTCTCAGGCTGTAGCAATTTCTGGGTGAATGAGGCTCCTCTACATCTGGTATCTTCCTATCATCTGTCCTATTTGCTTTGATGTACCAAATATACTCTATCAGCACCTGATGTTGCTATTAAAATGATAAAGCACAGGAACAAACAGCTAGTTAGTTGCACAATGCAGGGGTGACTCTTCCTGTGATGGCCGTAGCACACACTCAGTCACATCAAAACTTGCATGTATTGCACTTGGCATGCACTTGTGCCGCTTGTTGAGTAAAACACGATGATTGCTGATACTAATATTTCAATTTACTTAGTGGCATCTCAGAAGAAAACAGAACCCCCCCAAAAAAGAAAAATCATGGATGAAAGAAGAGTGTTCAATAAAAAAATGGACAGATGAGTACATTTTGTCAAGACAAATAATATGGCACTGTCATGGTTTTGTAATTTTTGCTATTGATATTCCACATCATAACGTCATGTGGAGCTAAACACAGTCCTGTGAACAGCAAAAATACACAGCTGTGTTTTCCATTCTGAGAAAGGAATCTGAGAATAGGTTTCATGATTTGAAAAAAGAAAAAAAAATTCTTTTTAAATTTTTTTTTTTATTTTTGTATATTTGAGACTCCATTTTTTGGTTGGCATAAATACATTATCAGAGAATCTTCAGATGGAACATGTAGAGTTGCAGTCAGACATTCAACTCAAAAATTTGATCACATGTCTTTACCAGACTTTCATTAGCCCTACCTTAACAGAGAAAAACATTCTTTGCTTCACAATCATGTCATCATGTCTTATTCATGACATCACTGTTGGGCACTATGTTCATCTGCGAACAATTATTGTCAAGGATGAAGCACAGGAAGAGTAACATTTCATCAAAAATCTCTAACCAGCACCTTGAGAACTCACTAAGAGTTGCAACCACTGCCATCAAACTGGACATTGATTCATTAGTTCCACAAAAACAGAATCAAATATCCCACTACTTTTATCATTTTTTTTTTTGCTATTTTTTATGCTTTAATAAAAATACATTAAAAATAGTTTTGTTGCTTATATACATTAACTACATAATGACTTTTATATGCTGCTCAAGACAATTCCTGTTTGCTCAGTGTGGTCCAGGTAAGCCAAAAGATTGGGCACCCATGTTATAGAATCATAGAATCACTCAGGTTGAAAAAGACCTTAAAGATCCTTGAGTCCAACCACAACCTAGCCATACTACCCTCGCTCTAACAACTCTCCTCTAATTCATGTCCCTGAGCACCACATCCAAACAATTTTTAAACACATCCAGGGATGGTGACTCAACCACCTCCCTGGGGAGCCTATTTCAGCGCTTAACAACCCTTTCTGTAAAGAAGGTTTTCCTGATATTCAACCTAAACCTCCCCTGAGGCAACTTGAGTCCATTTCCCCTTGTCCTGTCACCTGTCACCAGTGAGAAGAGACTGGCTCCACTCTCACTGTAAGCACCTTTCAGGTACTGGAAGAGAGCAATCAGGTCTCCCCTCAGCCTCCTTTTCCCCAGACTAAACAGCCCTAGTTCCCTAAGTCTCTCCACATAGGGCTGATTCTCCAAGCCCTTCACAAGCTTTGTTGCCCTTCTTTGGACCTGCTCCAGCACCTCAACATCCTTTCTGTACTGAGGTGCCAAAACTGAGCACAGTACTTGAGGTGAGGCCTCAGCAATGCTGAGTACAGGGGCAGGATGACTTCCCTAGTCCTGCTCGCCACACCATTCCTGATACAAGCCAGGATGCCACTGGCCTTCTTGGCCATCTGGGCACACTGCTGGCTCATATTCAGCCGACAGTCCATCAGCACACCAAGGTCCCTTTCCAACAGGCAGCTTTCCAGCCACTCCTCCCCAAGCCTGTAGGGTTACCTGGGGTTGCTGCGACCAAAATGCAGGACCTGACACTTAGCTCTAAGTTATTAGCTCATTGTTAATAAAGAGAGAATGAAGAGCAGATGGGGCAGAGAAGGCTGAGGTGTCTTTTGTCTCTGGTCTTTCCAAAAGGTAAATTGTGCCAAGCACTTAATCACATTAATTCAGACAGAGTGAAGTTGGGAATGAAGATTGGATTAGACGTTGTGACTAAATATTCAAGCTGACCCATTCCGATGAATTTTTTCTTAAAATATTTACAGAGCAAACCAAAGTAATTCCTTAGGCAGAGGTAGCTCTTCAGAGAGTATGAAAAAGATAAGAGAAGGTTCTCAACATAGTAAAGGTCAAGCACAATACCCATTTTTAACTGGATAATATAGATAAACCCAGAGCTATAGTCCTGGCAGCCTAACTTCGAACTTCAGAAAAAATTACATACTCAGAAGATAATGTGATGATAAATAGCTGTTAAAAGAGGTTTTCCTCTGGGAAAAGTGTCTGCTGTGAGTAAGAATCAGTAGTTGGTTCTCTACCACAGTGAGAGGTGTTTTGAGAGAGGAAAGCTTATTAAGCTTATTAGCAGCTTTTTAAAAATTATGAAGTTGCTCGGAAACTTTAGTCTTGCTTGCAGAAGTTCTGGGTAGGAATATACATTCTACTGAGCAGTGAGGGTGTTTCATGATTGCCCCAAATATTGAAAATGTCACAGTCTGCATGAGTCTTTCAAATTCAAGTCAGTATGCAGCTGTAGTCCAGGCTCTCTCCCTAATCAAGTACAAAGGTGGGTGATTCATCCTATCCAAAGACAGACAGCTAGGAGAATGGAATCATTCCCCAGGGCTTTCTCTCCCTGCTTCCCATTGACTATAGGGGAATATAAAGGGACTATGTTATAGTAGTCAATAACTTTTAAATAACTAAGTTGACTTGAATTCCACCTTCTGCAGCCACTAAATCACCCAGATTTAGTTTCTCAGAGGTATCTGAGTACTTAATTTCAGGTAAAGTAGACATTAAGCAGATGGCTTAAACTGGTGTCTGACTGGCTGATGAGGATCCTGCATGAAACAGGTTGCACAAGGATATAGCCTTTCCTACTCCTACATTTTCCTGGTAAATCACTGGGATCACTGAGGGCTTTGAATACACTAGGGAGGAAGATCATATTATCTGTCAGTTTATTTATCAGCTGCACAAGAGGAAATGTGAAGCTTAGAGTTTAAGCCTGTGCCGTGATCTATGCAGTATTTTTGAGAGAAGGGAAGTACAATTTTCATAAATAAATCCATGATGCTAATGGTAATTTTAATGGAAATCTTGTGAAATGAAGAGGCACAAATATCTTACTAGGAATAGTTCATGAATGGAAAGGCTCACCTATGCCTTAGACTTGGTCTGACGAGAAGACATGCAGGAGTGATAGTCGCTCCATAAATATTGATAATTCCTCCTACCTAAGAATTATACTGATAATTTCCCCATGAATGCATTAATGGCCAGGAGAACACTCTGCCACCACAAAGGATTTTCCATGAAGCTTTTCAATGCAAGTTTTATTCTGCTTTTTAAGGTTTTGCTGTTGATATTGTTGTTGGTTTGTTTGTTTTTCTGCCACTTCATATCTCTGGAGAAACCAGCACCACACACAGAACTGGAGTGGGATCTTACATTCATTTCATAGCCTCATCTTCAATTAGGACTGGAACAAAACAGGCTTTTCCTGCTGACTGGCAGCCCAGACTACCACTATACCTTACTCCCTGCTGTAAGTCTATTGGTCCTCCATGGAGATGTAGGCCACACTCCACCCACAGCAACTGGCCACAGCTGTGGGATTCTGTCTCACCACCCCACTGGCTTAAGCCAGTGGGTCTTTCAGTAAAGACAACGGATGAGTTTTTAGGTCAGTGCAATGACTTTACATACAAGCAGATGTCTGAGTTGGGTTATAGGATTGGCTTCTCTCTTCCATTTGTGTGGAGATCTGAATCACAACACATGTCAAAGACTATCAAGACTAAGGGAAAGACTGCACTGCTAAAATGTAAAGGTGGGTCCAAATATCAGCACTTGGTTTGTGAGGGAAGCCTCTGTGGTGTCTGTTGTGGCTCTGCTGCTCAGCTGAATCATGGAATTCTACAGAAGATTCATGGATTCTGATGTTGTGATGAAGCAGCCATAGGACAGTGAATAACTATGGGAGCAGCTGTTGTTGAGAGCTATGAGAAAGACTGGACTGAAATGCTCCAGAACACAAACCTTACTTCTTACAGCAATGATCACATGGATAAAAGAAGGATCAGAAATGTACATGGTCTGGATAAATATGTTATTAACAGATGCTAATATGACCGGAACTTTGTAAGTAGGATAGATGAAGCAGATACTTCCTTATCTGTTTCCTTTCCTAATCCATGTTTTAAAGCTTACTCAGAGCCTTTCGAAGGACAAAGTACTTTCTTTTGTGTTTGGCAGGGCAGAAGATGAGGTGTTCGAAAGAAACAGGAAATGAGTAGTTCCTTTTCAAAGGCTTAAGCTTTCTGTACTAGTAGAGTTTGTAGATAAATGCTTAAACATACATCTGAATTTTCTTCATCCAGCTGTAGGAAGAAATTGATCTCAGGCAGACATCCCAATGCTGGTTAGATCTTTAAAAGGCTCCACACACTGATTGGAGCTGTAGTTAAAATAAGCACGTTTACCCCATGGTGTCTTTCAGGCATTTCCTGCAGTAGAAAAAAAACCCCACAGGCTAATATATTGGAAACCAGTGTTTTCTTTTCACATTTCTTGTGGTGAATGTAATTAGTGATTCACAGGGCAGGACATGACATCACCTTACTCCTGTTCACTTGCGCCTCTTTGAAAATTACGGGATGCTTTTTAAGCCACTGTGAACTTTAGAACTTCCGTGTTTTTATTTATTTATTTATTTAATTGATTTTTTAAAGCATACCATTTTGATCACTTATTTATCTATTTATTCATTTATTGCACAGGATCAGTGGATATTTTTACTTCTCTTGAAAGGTGCTACTTTACCTCTTGTAGTTCTACAGGTGAAAAGTATGTCCTGATTTTATTTTGAACGTCACAGTATAGTTCTTCAGGTCTTCTGTAGACAAAATTTTCAATATAACAAACTACCATCACACCAAATACTTTTAAGAGTGTGTGTTCATGGGCAAAACAAAATAAATCACAGTTTATCTTTTCTTATGTGTGCCCTTTCCTTCTCCAGGCCTTCTCATGCATTCTTAACTGTGTATCTGCCAGATGCTTCCCCTGCCCACAGAAAAATTTCTGGCATGTCTCTCACTCTGTTTATGCAGTTGCCAGCACAGCTGTTCTTACTTGCTTCCTAGTTTTCTAACAGTAATATCAAACTGGATTTGAAAGTAAAAGGATGCTTGAAAATTCTGACAAAACACAATACTATATATATATATATATATATATATATATATATATATATATATATAATTTATTTCCATTTCCAAGCAAAAATTAGTCCATATTCTCTTAATTTTCTCTGACTGTATGACTCCTTCAGAACAGTAGCAATCAACTGTATTGCACTGAATTCAACATATACTCATTTATCACCTCTGCATGACCTTGTTACAGTAATGCTCTGAGCGTATTAAGCCAAAATGTTCCTAAAACAATTGGAATTTATTTTCTTCAAGCCTACTGTCTGAAAGGTTAGTCATCTGAGAGTAACTCAGGCTCCCATTCTGCAGCCATAAAAGGAAATACACACCTTCAAAACTTAAATGCTAGTGTAGCTCAAGTAAATCCTCTTTGGGAGTACATGGCACTTGCCACTGACTACAACCAAAGCCCAACCTAATCATTAAGATTGAAGGTGGTGCATGCCCCACTTGTTACATCAGTAAGAAATGTAGTCCTGTTCTATTGTGGATGGAGAGCTGTTAAAAACAAAATAGTTCATCTGTTGGTAATAATGACCAACACTCCCTGTACCTTCATTTCTTAAACAAAGGAGATATGCATTTGCAAGGTGCAACAGCACAGACCTCTTCCAAGCAGAGCTCCTGCTAAACTACATCATGACAGGTTAAGTGGATGTTGAACTCATTGCTGTTGCAGAGGCCAGCTGTTTCATTCTTCCATTTGCTTGGCTGCATTTACTCCTTCTGTTTGTTTGGAGGATTGCACCCAAAGTTTTCAGGCTGCATGTTTGAACTATATGCTATATGTGTTGGGCAGAAGCCATAATTTCTGGGTAATACATATATATTTCCCTCCTTCCAACTAAAATAATAATGATAAGAAGAAGAAGAATAAAAAGAAAAGCTTAATCTCAACATAATGCTTCTGAGAAATATACAGCAGCAACTGCTGGTGCTCCAAGCCAAGCAATGGGAAGGATCTCCTCCAGATAGAAAGATATTTCTCAAAATCATTCAGATTTTTTTTCAAGAAAATAATTTTTGTTTCTGTTCTGAAAAATAGGAAAAATCCTGGTAGAAATTTGGATATTGGATATTGGATGGCAATCAACAAAGGAACTTAATAATTTACTTAGCTTTATGTACACAATTAATTTCACTCCCTATTCACATGCTAAGCATAGTACTGAAGCATTTTGTTGAACATGAATATGCTTGCTGTCATGAGCTTGTTACAACAAGGTGTATATGAACCTTACAGCATAATTTATTTGATTAGCAAGATCTTTAATAAGAGCATCTTATTTCAGATAATATGATGGTTTTGTTTTGTTTTTACAGGCAGCCTTTAGGAAACAAATAAACAACAACAACAACTCACAAAGAAACATATAAACAAACAAAATACCCCAAAACCACAACAAAAACATCTTTAGCACAGAATGGGAAATCGCCTTTTACTGTGCTGTTGAAGATCATTCTCTTCTCTGTTCATTACTATATTTTTAGGGAAACACTGCACTCTATGGGTGAAAACTGTCTCCCCATCATATAGTACGGGAAGATTCTGGGAAAGAAAAAAGGATTCTTTATTTGAGCAGTGAATGCTTTTTAACCACAGAAATGCATCAACTCTACAAAATCCCTATGAACAAATATTCTTTCTTCCCTTCTGAGTGAGTACTTTCTGAAAAATAGGGGAAAGTAATGAAGGAGATATTCTGTAACATCTATGAAGAATCAGTAACTACCTAACAAGTGCTGGCTCTACACAATGTTCACAGTTCCGTGTAAAATCCTGATTATGTTTTCTATATCCTGATGGTAATCCTACAAACTGAATTCCCAGTTGGAAACATGAAAAGGAAACTCAGACCCAAAGCTGCACCCTCTACGTGAGTCCTGTGCTTATTTACCCTGCCTCGTCACTGCTTCGCCGCCCTACTACTAGGACCTATTATTCTCAATGCTCTGATTTCTGGCCATTAGATGGCAATCTTGTTCGCCTTCTGTAGCGTGCTTCCTCTCTTCAAGCCCTTTGCCGACAAACGTGCTTGCGTGTCCATGCTTCTATGAAAATCTTTTCTCATCCCTCTGCCATTCTCATTTATAATAGCAGTAGCTATGCTACCATTCAAAAGTCCCTGTTCGCAGGCCTTCCCTCTCTCCCTTCTCACCATAGGGATGCTGGGTGATACCTCCTAACGCTTCGTCCAGTGCTTAATTTTCACTTCAAATTGCTCTAAACTATGGTCACATGCCTGTTACGCAACTCAGATCCAAAGCTGAGGCAGGACTGGGAAGGGAGGAGCTGGATGGGCATGGTTCTGGCCTGTTGGTGGATGGACTAGGTGGTCTCCATGGTCTTTTACAACCTCTGTGATTCTATCTGTGGAGGGAGAATTGGTACCCCACCTTTAATGCAAATCAGAGCCTCCATTCTTGAATTATGAGTCAGCCCCTGAAGAAGTCATTTTGTAGAGTCAAACTCTACCACAGATCAGCTAACAGGCCTTTCCAGGAACATGTCCCTTTGTACAGGAGAAAAGGACATCTATATTTTTTTGCTTATGGTCAATGACCAACTGCAGTTTTCACAAATCTCAGTTAGTTCTAAATACCTCCATTTTCCTTGCTTTGCTAGTTCAAAAGGCATCAGCAAGCTGGCCATCAAAAACTAATGCTTGTTTGAAAACAAATATTCTATATTTGATTTAAGGACAAGGAACCACAAATATGCAGTTCTGTATATGAGAAATTGTCATGGTTTTATGATTTTTGTTATCAGTATTCCACATCATAACATCATGTAAAGCACAGGGAATGAAAGAATTAATACTCCAGTTCCGTGGACTGACTTCCATATACCTGTTTCTCAGAAGAGAACTGCATACCCCAGAGGACTTTGCGTTCAGAGGGGAAGAAAAGTCCCCCACCCACAAGTCACAGGACTTGCTCTCTCTCACTGCCTGGCAGTGTGTGGGTGTGCTCCCCTGCTGTTTTGCCTTCAGTTCAAAGTAAGGCCTTCAGTTCTGGACACTCTATCTCATCTCATTTTATTTGGTTTATTGGCCTGATTTCCAATTATATTGTATTATACTGTGTTATCCTTCATTCCGATATAATGTTTAGTAAAATTAACTGTCCTGTCTTTGGGCCCAGCTCCCATCTCCCTACACTTCCTTCCCTTTTCTCTTTCCCTTTTTGGGCCAGTGGGCCTGCAAGCCTGCTGCCCCTTGTCATGAGCACAGATTGATCTAGATAATTCCATGACAGAAGTCCTTAAGCATTTTTCATACTTGTAATTCTATTTTGAGTTGCCACTTATAAAAATGTGTTTTAAAAACAAACAAACAAACAAACAAAAAGAGAGATCTTCACTAAAAAAGGACCAGTTTGAGATAAACATATTGCTGATGCTCAGGCTACTGCAGCTAATGGCATCATGGAGCAAGGATTTCCCATCCAGCATTCTATTCTGGCCAACCATTAAACAAAGGTATGCAAAGATGTCAGTTTTCACTCTTTTGGCTGCAAACATCAATGCTGAAGATAGATAAAAGAAAATTGCATGCCTTTTCAAGTTGCAAATGCACTGATAACTACTGTGGGGCTTTCTTTCTCTACCAGATACCAGCAGTAACTCCAAATAGAAATCTTTTGTCAGAGAGTTTCTGACTTCTCAAGCTTTTGTTAAACATCAGCATAGTGTGTAAATAATGAAACTTGGTCTATTTTTACCATCTTTCTAATGGCAAGGAAAAGAAAGTAAAATATGAAAGTAGTTGTGGAACACCTTCAATCTGAGTGAGATCATTTCTTCACAGAAATAAGCTTTTTGTTAAATTTAAGAAGATAGTGAAAATTAATACTAAAAATGATGTCATTTTGACAAATCATTTTGAAAAAAGTTTTCTATACTTAATTAATTAGGTCATTGGAGGTGACCCAAATGTTAAGGTTCATCCCTTTTGGAAAAGGTTGTCTCTCTTTGACTATAAGGGAGCTGATGTTGCCAGCACAAGCACTTACAATGTCACATGAGATTATATTCTGATGGTGAAAAGAGATGGATTGGCTAATTAGTTTCATTAATGCCAAATTAAAAGGACGTGTAAGTATAGAAGTAGTCCATGTTATATGTATTATTCAATTCAGATTGACTCCAAAATCAGATACTGTCTCCCATCTGATCTATTTGTGCCACTGCAATTGCAGGCAGATTTTCAGGTTAGATCAGAGAATAAAACACAAAGTAAGTTTATTTCATGTGGAACTATTTTTGTCTTTTCTCAAGTACTGTTTTGAAGTCCATGATGTTAACACCAATGAAGAAGGAAGAGAAAGAAATACATAAATGAATAGTAGAATCTTATTTGGGCAAAATGTGAATGTTCCCATTTTTGAGAGAAATATCACATACCTGTAACACAACCAACATTCTAAGGAGCAGATCTGTGTCTTTTGGTGAAGCCTCTGAGTGTGTAGCCCTGTGTGCTTGCTTTGCATTTCTTGTCTGCCTTTAAATAACTCTATTTCAAACACACTAAACAGATGATGCTTAGCTGGTGATGTGATTCATGAAAAGTCTGGACTTCAATCTTGGCTTTTGTGCTTCCTTTGAATTAAATTAAAGAAACTATAAATCCAGTTTCCAGCAAAATATACTGAAATGCAAGTGGGCAGTTGAGTACTTTGGTGAACAGGGAACTGCAAAAAATTACTTAAAAATGAATAATGGAAGAGAAAGTATAAATTAATTGAGTGAGAGACAAAGACAAAAAGATTTTAGAAATTTGACTGGAAAGTGAGATCGTAATAATGTAAGCTGTGTAAATCCACAGTATTTATGCTTAGTAGCAGGAACTGAAAAGTGTCTTGAAAGTTTTCCCAAAATCAGCATTGTAACATTCATGGATATAATCTCCTGTTTATTTAATATTATTACGTTTATCATAAAATCAGGTCAAAGCTTTGTTGTATGAACTATCCCTTCATATTGCTGTGACTTTGTTGAGGGCAGTTTCATACAGAATTTTAATTCCTTCTGTTTGTTTTCCACACTGTAGGCATTAACATACAGGGTGACACCCATATGTGTGTCCAACCTTGGGGAGCAGCCATACAACTCAGAGGGGCTGGAGAGGGTCTGGGGATGGGATCAGCTTGGCTGGATGTGGTCACATAAGAATGAGAATACTCATGTGGGCTCAAGTGACTGTTGGCATATGCGAGGGCTTATGGAACTGCTCAGCAATAGCTCTGTGCAAGCATCAGAGAAGTTCAACTTTCCACACCAACAAACTTAAATTTTATTTTAATCCTGCAATCACATTTGGACATGGGCTGTTAACATTGTGTGCCGGAGGTATGCAAAGCAGTCCCTTGAATCCAGTTGTATATTAGGAAAATTTCTTCTCCAAAAGAGTAGTAAGACAGCGGCACAGGCTGTCCAAGGAGGTGGTGGAGTAACTGTCCATGAGGGTGTCCAAGAACTGTGTAGATGTGACACTGAGGGACATGGTTAGTGGCCAAGATGAGAATGGGCTGGTGGTTGGAGTAGATGATCTTAAAGGTCTTTTCCAACCTTAGTGATTCTATGATTCTATGGTTCTATGTGTGCTTGATTTCCCAAAAGTATGAATGCTTTTACCATTATCTTCTTCTCTCAAGATTTCTTTATTTATGTGTATACATATGAGGTAGGTCTCTTTAAGTTCTGTTTCATTATTTTGAAGGTCACGGGAAAAAGATGTATTAAAACTCAGCTTATGTTTTATCTCTGCCATGGTGAAGTAGTGTTCACTGAAATCTATCACCTCTAAAGAGAGTGGTTCAAAAAAACAAACAAAAAAAAACCCCATAATTAGAAACTAAGCCCAATTTATTACCAATCAAACCTAAATATTTCAGATAATATTGGAAGACAGAATAGATACTATTCAGACCACAGCTAATGATACCAAAAGACAAATTCAAACAAAATACCCACCGAACACCTTCAAATTGCTTTTTGTCTGTGAAGAAAATCACTGTTTGAACTTTGAAGGATTTGTCAAACCTGCTGCACTGAGCTTTGAGCAAAGATGTATCAATTCCTGGGCTTATCTTTTGGCAAGGGCATATTATTTCCTCCAGGTCTTTATCTGCCTTTGACTGATTTCCTACTAATAGTACTTTGTTGTTACCCTGTGATGAAGGTGATATTCTGCTTCCAGATGGATTGGTGTACTTTGCTCAGTGAAAGACTGAGATCAATTTGCTTGATAAATAGTACTCCAAAACTGCAGGTAAGAAGATTTTAAGATTTCTAATGGGCTTTGCTGTTTATAATGAAGTCCCTGAACATCAGATATCTTAAATATAGCTGCTGAAAAGAAGCAGGTTACAGAACTTGTTAGAAATGCTTTTATATTTGGGGCTGTTATTTTCCCCCTGTAATTAAAATATGAATCAAGAAGCAACAAAATGAGCTGGGGTAAAAACTTACCTGAGGCTGTATCTTGGTTTTTTTTTTTTTTTGTTTTGTTTTGTGGGGTTTTTTTTGCCATACAGGCAGCTAGGAATTATAATAGGAGGAAGGCTTAAATGACACCAATGTCATGAGTACTGGTTAGTGAAGGGCACAGTTGTGTGCAAAAACCAGGAAGTACCTTGGACAGCTTCCAGTGTCCTTAGGTCTCAGATCATCTTGGTCTCTGAAAGTAGAGGGGGGATGTGGTCTCAAATTGTAGAAGAAACAGGGCTCAGAGCAGATTTATTTTTTTTTTTCTATGGGGGGTTATTGTGAAGATAATTTGTGTTTGAGTTCTTCAACCATGCAAGTGCTGAAAGAAATATTGCTGATGGAAAATATGCAATTATTTATTTCTAAAGCTCAGATTGGTTAAAGGTGTTTACATCAGACAGCAATTCTTCAGAATTTGCTCTGCTAGCAAGCACTGCTTATTCATATCTGCCAGTTTCTTGCAAAAATCTTGAGACGTTTCCATTGCCTTTTGATAACTATTCCTGTTTATATATATATATATTCATATATATATATATACCCATTTATCCAGGCCCTGAAATATTTTTCTAAAACCTTATTTCAGTTGTTTGGGAGTTTCAACACAGTTGCATCACCATGCACTCATTTCAGGTGATGCATACTACAACCAGGCCTGACAGAGAAATTTTTTATTACAACATCCTCTGGCAAATTTTTCTATACTTGGACACAGGCATAAATTGGAAATATCAAAGTATGTACAAGCCGTAACTGGCCATCTTCAGTTTAATGAAATTCATGGGTGATAGGATTTGCAACAAATTTCAGTTATGGAAAGAAGACAGAGAACCAAAGATGAAAAGGAATAATCACTCTAAAATGATTTACTGCAGTTCATGAAGTTGCACAGTCTCAGTCTATCATCAGAAAGGAAATAAAACACTTATTTTTACATTGGTTTTGACAATGACATGACTTCTGCTATCTTATCTTCAAGAAAACAACTTCTGTCATGATCCATTGTTCATGAGGTGACAGCTTGGTTCCACATCTCAACATGTTGTTGTGTGATAAGCCCACCTTGCTGTGCAAAATGACTCATATTAGTTCAAGTTGATTGCACTTTCAGTGAAGTTAAGGAAGGAGTCTAGGCCTGAACTTTAGGGGATTTTGATTTTGTTTTTTCCACAAATCCTCCTTTTATGTTCAACTGTCAAAGAGTTCATCAGACCTCATTCTTACACAGATAAGTCACAAGAGGAATACATAGAGTATGCACATGTATAGATCTACTTATGTAAAGGGGCTGCAGCTGTCTCCAGATAAATCCCTTTCAGATGTCTTTCTTACAACTCCCCCTCATTCTGAGTTGGTTAAACCACATTTCAACATTTTCAGGCAAAGAGCCCTGAAACCAGTTGCTGGTTGTCCTGTAAGAATGCTATAATCACTGGGCTAATGTGGAGAATTTCAACATTACCATTACCCATTCCAAGTTCTTAGACCTCATCTAAGCACAAGAAGGCCTACTGAATTTCATCCTCATCAGAAGAATCCACACTGGGAGTGAATGAAGCTCTGCCTAACTAGACATACATCCTCCTTGGTGCTTAATTCATCCCTTGTTTTGGACTGCTCCAGCAACACTCACAAAGCTTCAAAGCAAGAGTCTGGCTTAGAGATTTGTGGGAACCACCCAGCAATGTTACTTGGCCTGAGGTCAGGGAGCAGTCCTGGCCCTTTTGTATTCAACTTCAGAGATGTACACACACTAACATATACTCAGACTGGAAATTAGATGCATAAATCAAAGGGGTTGGACAGGATTGTAAGCAAGGCAATTGTAAGGATTGTAAGCAAGGGGACTGGTGTGTAAAACATTCATAATCATTACACACTACACGTGATCACATTATACATGAGAAAGGTAATATCACTTTAAATGATCAGTAGCAAGGAATGTGTGGATGTGCCACTAAGGGACATGGTTAGTGGGCATGGTGGGAATGGATTGCTGATTGGACTAGATGATCTTAGAGGTCTTTTCCAACCTTAACAGTTCTATGACTCTATGCTTCTAATATCTCGTCAGTAAAATAAGTAGCTTGAATATTGTCTGAGAACTGTTCTTGGAGATCCTGACACATCTCCCTCTAGCAAGATGAGGGTTCCTGTGCCTTACATCCTGATATCCCAAGTCACTGTATAGGTACAGAATGACTTACAGAGTGATTCTTATTATCTTCATTGCACAAATGTTAGAAGAAAGGATAGAGAGTACCCTGGGACACTCAGTAAGTAAATGAATGTTTTACATGGAATTAGTAAACAATCTCACAAGTAGAAATTCCTTTAAAATTTACAATTATGCCTTTCCCTGCATGTCTCCTATGTAGCACCTGTCTGCAATTTTACAAATGTGAAAGCAGGAGCAGGAAGGTGATCATCCCTCTGAACCCAGCACTGGTGATGCCGCACCTCAAGTACAGTGTTGAGTTTTGAGCCCTTACTGCAATAAATACATGAAGGCCCTGGAGCGTATCCAGAGAAGGGCAACTGGGCAGTAAAGTGTCTGGAGCACAAGACTTACAGGGAGAGTGTGAGGGAACTGGTATTGTTCAGTCTGGAGAACAGGACACAGAGGAGAACTTATCGCTCTCTACAACTGCCTGAAAGGAGGTTGTGATGAGGTGAGTGTCAGCTTCTTCATCCATGTAACTTGCAATAAGACTAAAGGAAATGGCCTCTAGTTGCACCAGGGGAGTCTCAGGTTGGACATTAGGAAAAATTTCTTCTCCAAAAGAGTGTTAATGCACTGAAACAGGATGCCCTAGGAGGTGGTGGAGTCACCATCCTTGGAAGTGCTCTAGAAATATTGTATTAAGGGGCATGATTTAGTGGGGAAATATTAGTGGTTGGTGGACAGTTGGACTGGATGCTCTTAGAGGTCTTTTCCAACCTTGATGATTCTATGATTCTATGGACTTGCATGATTTCTTGTTGCTGCCCACATATAAAACTGTCAGCATCCTGCTTCCTTTCATTGAAGTTACTACTTTGTCAGTTTGCCTTTCAGCCTTTTCAAACTTTTTCAGGCTGACTGGTTCTCTTAGTATGCTGTAACTCAGATCAAGGTACCAAGGATAGCCTTCTTCAATAGAAGAGTTCACAAAAATCCCTGAAATCCTGTTAAGTCTTATCAACAGAACTGACCAGAAATGTCCAGGGAAAACATCAGTGGTTATGCTTAGTCCAAAGCTCTTCATTCATCTTCATGAAAATAAATGCAGTGGAGGGTGTAAAGTTAAAGGCTTTCAGCTTGCTTCTTTTCAGGGCTGGAACAGTAAGTATGTTTCTATGGGGATTGTTAGCTGTTTAATGTGGGATATATCAAGATGTGTTATGTTGCTGAGATTCTTTAAAATTGCATGTCTTTCCTGTATCTGTTTCCCCATAAAACTTTGAAGTGGTTTTCTTTGAAAGCTGATTCCTCGAGAGAATTGCTGCTTTGTCTCTATCTGCAGAGAATGTATCACCAGCTAAAAACCTTCAGGCAATGGAGGCTTTCAGTAAGTGCCAGCTGAGATGTTACTTTTGCCTGCTGTGGTTCAAGCCTAATGCTTGTAGACTTCTGATTTCTTGTAATGCAAAACCACACACAAAATCCAATATATTGTTTGATAGACAGATCCAAATATTTGAAGCCTCGTTGACTGAATTTAGTTCTATTCAGTGCCTGACTAATGCAATTTGCAGACAAATTCAATTGGGCCATTTCCCCAAGGCTGATCTGGGCTTAAACTGGTCTAGGTTAATGAATGCGAGGATGTTAAGCTGAAACTCAGTGCTTTGCAAGGTAAGGCGTATTGTGGTCTGAAAGCAGATGTAGCATAAAATGTCCCTGGTTTTGTCCTAGAAAGTGCATGAAATGTCTCAGTTGCTTATCATTTTACATAGCATAATAGACACATTTTTTCCCAACAAATTTTAACAGACTAGACCTATTTTGTGCTAAAGGCGACTTCTTGTAAATTACCTTTTGTGGGATTATTAACACTTTGAAAAATAATTGAGTTTAATAAAGTTGATGCCATGATCAAAAATACTGACTTTTTCAGGGATGGTTAGGTAGGTCTTCAAAAATATAACATGGAAGATTCAATCATTTTGAAAATACCAGAAAATAGAAGTACTGAATTCTGTCCTCATAGACAGAGAGAGCTGGAGCTTTTCAGCATGTACAAGAGAAGACTCCAGGGAGACCTGTTAGTGGCCTTTCAGTATCTAAGGAGAGGTTGTAAGAAAGGAGGGGACAGACTCTTTAGCACAGTCTTCTGTGGTAGGATAAGTGTAAATAGTTTGAAAATAAAAGAGAGGGAGATTTGGATTAGATATAAGGAAGAATTTTTTTTACATTAAGTGTGGTGAGGCACCGGAATAGGTTGCCCAAAGACATAGTGAAGGCCATCCCAGAAGACACTCAGTGTCAAGCTGGATGGGGCCCTGATCAACCTCATTTATCTGTACATGTCCCTGTTTATTGTACAATGATTCATGTACTGTCCATTGACAAGATGGCCTTTTAAGGATCCCTTCCAACACGAAATATTCTGATTCTATGATATTTCATCAAAAATGCTAATTGATTTAGATTCACTTCCCCTTATTTCTGTCCAGGCTTAGTGTTTACAGTTGGTAATAGAGGTGATTGGGTAGTTGAATTGTTCCCTCCTATTCATATGAATATCTCAGTCTACAGCTCTCATAAGTGGAAGACTACAGGATATTTGGAATTATTTCTGAATAGCTTTGTTGGTTCTCCTTTGCACTGAGTAACAAGTATCAGTAATTAGTGGAACAGTAACTGCAGTTTTGGGTTGCTTTACTCTCCTATACAGCCTTTTTAAAAAAGAAAAATATAAGATTTTCACTCATTTCAATTTTTATCTTCAGTATCTTTTATCCTACTGAACAAGGAAGGTATTCTGAATACTAAAACACATGTTCAGTTGATAGAGTGGGCAGGCTCACTCCTTTAACTTTTCTGTTCAGAAAACAATAGGAAATTCATTCTTCTGATTATGAACTGAAGCAGACAGTCAAGCATGTGCAACAGATAAGCATTCAATCAAGAGGTGAGTTAGCACTTACCTGCTCCCTGTGGGAACTGAGTAGTATTTTCATACTGTCAGAAAATGTCCTGCATTGCTGATGTCATCACACAGGTTTAAGTATGGAGTAAGGTATAAGAAAATCAGAGTACAGATTTGTGTTTCACTGTGTCCTGTGTGTGAGAGGAAGGTGTATGACAATAAGAGCATCTCAATAGCAGTGCTTTTGCAAAGGAGAAAATAAAAATGAATGTAAAATATTTTTATCTACAGCTTTTTTTTTTTTTTTTTTTTTTTTCCTATACAGGTAGGTATTCATAATTTGATTTGTGAGAGGTTTGTGTGAGGCTAATGCAGGAATTGCCTGTGATTTCATGTGATCCATGCACCTACAATTTATAGATGACTGTGGTTTTCACGGGCATGAGCTATGGGATGAAAGTTGAAAAGGTGATCCAATCAGTGCAGTCATCATATGCTGATAAACAGGGCAGATTTTAAATCCAGAAATACTGACGGAAGGTTTTAAATCCAAAAGTTATGGAACCCAGTTCAATTGGAGACATATTTCTAAAAGTATTTAGAGACTTAAATTTATCTGGGCTTATGGAAGTTTTTGACAGCTGCCAGTGCAATTCACAGCAGAACATCTCAAAGTTCTATTGCATGCCAACAAAAATCATGAACCTCATAAAAGTCTTGTGCCAAGGTTCTGCTTGAATAGTTAAGGTAAAATGGGATCTTGTGCACATGGGTTATTCAAACTTGCCTTTCAAACATAGACACTGACTTGATTACAAAATAGAAAAAAATGATAAAACAAAAAAATCACAATTCTAGAATAACATAATTATGCTGTTGGTTTAGCCCTTCTAAATATACAAACAAAAGCATTAAGTACTGTCATGCTCACAAAAACAAGCATAATTATCAGTCAATGGAAAAAAACTTCAAAAAATGGACATAGTGAACTGAGCTGCTCTCACCTCAAGTACTGTGGTATGAAGACTGTGCCATGAAAAATATGAGTCATTACTAGCTCATGGGAGAGTACAAGCCAAGGGCAGTCTCTTGAAGAGAAGAATATAACCAGGTGCCAAAGTGACATAGTCTTCACCCACTCCTTCCAACAAAATTTCATCATCGATAGTCCCAACAAGCCCAAGTTGCCCCTACCTAAGTCCAGGACCAGTTGTGCTCTGTAATGTATCACATACCTACTGCTTCCTGGCCTGGAGATTTGTTGGAAGGCATTGCACATCCCTTTCTGCCTGCAGTTCAGGGGTTACTCTGAGTAGGAACACAGATGTGTGCAGATGCTTTGTCCAAATCTTTTCTCCAACTGCGCAGTCAAGATATGGCCAAAGAGTAGATGATGGGACATGCTAGAATGCATGTCCACTGTTTGAGTGCACATGTTGGAAGCAACAAAGGTAGAAGCAAGTAGCTAAATGACCTTGGAAGTAAGTGCTTAGGAAAAAGATCTAGAGATTAGACCATCTGATTGTATAAAGAATATCAGCGAGGTGTAACTCAATCTGCAACAGCAGAAACACACAACTTCCTCTGAAACACAGGGGATCTGATAGTGCAGAAATTCACTGCTATTCAGCTTCCTGAACGTACAGACAGGTACAAAGTGGGATTTACAAAAAAGCTGGTGCCTACCTTACTTCACAAATCTTCCCCTCAGGGAATAATTCAAAAGCCCTTGGAGTCATGGAAAAATTACCACTGGGTTAATTGTGACTCAGTTTAATTCAACACTGAACACTCCTTTTCTGCCCTTTGTTGTCTCCATCCTGTGACCTGAACTGTCCCCTTACTGCATTGCAAAAAACGTGGAAATGTTAGCAGCAGTGCATGAGAAAATGAGTGCTGGCCTTTCTTGTTTTGAGTGTCTGTTCAACACTAAAACATACTTAAACCTTTACCGAATGGTTACGTGGAAATTTTCAGAAGATCGGTGAGTCGTTACAAGTTTGTATTAATCAAAACTTAAATATTCCAACTTCTTTGAATAAATGTAAGAGCGTAAGCCACTTATGTGCAAGAGTTGTGATACCTTACTAAATGTGGTAAGTTTGCTGAAAGACACTCATGTTCCTGCAGTAAACCTCGTGTCCTTGGAAACGAGGTGCATGAGTTTGACTTCTACATCACTGCAGAGTAAACTCTATCTTTGAGAAATCCTTTCCAGAATATAAAAATGCCAAATGACAGGAAGTTAATACGAAAATCTCCTCATGCAGTCTCAAACACCAAAGCAAATATATTAACTAAAATGGGAACACTTATCAAGTTACCTGCAGAATAAATACAAGAACAATTTCTTTTTAGAGTATGTAATTGGATAACTTAAAATCAAGAAGTGAAAGAAGGATTAAAGGGAAGTCTGAAACTTTTGATGGAATCAAAAACTATGAAACAGGAACCAGGTGCTTTACAATTTTTTTATTGTTGGTGAAAGGAGAAAGAAGATAAAGTGAAAACATGAGTATAGTGGCACACAATTAGTCTGCAGTATAAATGAGACAATTCTGAATTTAAAAGAGCTGTTCACTAGAGAATAATACTGCAAGCAGAACTTCTCTGCATCAAACTCAATGCCAGTACCAAGCTTGCAGCCAACAGGGCAGTGCCTGATAGGACAGCTATTTACAGCACCAGCTCCATTGCAGAGAGTGCACAGGAATCGGCTACAGAAAGGCTGATCTCATGAATGGAGAACTGATTTTTGTGGGAATGCTCCAGCACAGTGTGAGGAAAGCAGAACCTGGCCATGAGTGTGGCTGTGAGTTAGATAGGCTTGTTCTCTTTGTTCTGCCTCCTCAATTTTAAATATACCGACACCAAGGATTTTCTGTAGGTATGAAGGCCTTCTGGATCCACATTAGCACTAGCTAACCAATCATAGCTGCACATGTGAAGTAGTGCAGGACAATCAGTCAAGAGCATTCAAACAGCATAAATTGGACACCTGTGTAACAGCTTCAACATTGCTGGGAAACATCAGATGTCCTGTAAAAAAAAACAACCTCAGTAGCTGGTTAGCTCACAAGCATTAAGTCTAACCCACATGACTGTTACTGATGTACTCTGTATTTGATTGCAACATCCACAATGTGATCATCTTCATTGCCAGAGGCAGGGTCAATATTTACGTTACAGATGTTTGCCAGCTGTGAATTGTAAGCAAGCTTAGCAGCTAACCTTGGCTGCCCATGTGAGACATAAAGTTCACAGCTTATATAGGATTCATTTGTTAAAATAAAAATGTCACAAATTTGATATTTTCATAGGATTATAAAATCATTAAGTTTGGAGAAGACCTCAAATATCATTCTAGTCCAACCATCAGCCCATCATCTCCATGTGCATTAACTGCATCCCTCAGTGCCACATCTACATGGTTCTTGAACACCTCCAAGGATGGTGACCCCCAACACCTCCCTGGGCAGCCTGTGACACTGCCTGACTACTACTCTTTTGGAGAAGAAAACTATTCTAATATCCAATCTGAATCTCCTCTGGCACAACTTGAGGCTGTTCCTTCTCATCCTATTGCTGTTACCTGGGAGAAGAGGCCAAGCTCCACCTTACCACACTCTCTTTACAGGATATTGTGGAGAGCAATGACCTCTGCCCTGAGCCTCCTCTTCTACAGACTAAAGAATCCCAGATCTCTGAGAAGCTTCCCATACGAGCTGTGATCCAGACCTCTCTTAGCTTTGTTGTCCTTCTCTGAATACATTCCAGGGCCTTCATGAATTCCTTTGTAATTGGTGGCGAGAAAAGAGCATTCCCAAAACATAAATCATCTCCTTCTAATGCAAGCACTGCAACAATGTAAGATGACTACAGTTACACTGCATACAGAAGGTCAGTAGGTCTGAAAATGGCAACACAAAGCTTCAACAAAAGGAGAATTTATGACATTTCTGTTTGTTTGTTTATAATAGCAATCTATAGTATTGTGGGTCACCAACTAAAAATTCTTTAATAATTCTGCCCTCCCTCGGGCAGCTGTCATAGTTCCATGTTCACAGCACCTCCACTGACACCCTCATGGGACAGACACTGTATTTCTGCCACTCAGACACTCTGCACCCATCTGCTGGACACAGCTTTGCCCATCTCTCAGATCCTTCCTTCTGGGCATATCAGGACCTATTTGTTGCCTTTTCCTTCAGGTGGAATGGAAGCTCAGCACTTCCTGGCCAGTCATGCTGCTTCTCAGATGTCCTATGCAATATGTTTGGTTGAGTGAATTCTTGTGGATGGTATCACGGCATAAGAAGCATATGTTGGGGGGATGGCAGTAGATGCTGAACCTTCTCACCAATAGTCCATTACATGTTATTGTGAGACAAAAGGCAGTAGAGGGGTGATCTGACACAATGGCATCTCACATGGAAGTAGGGATGAAGTAAAGGTGGGTTACTGAAATCCTCCAGGTGGAAAAAATGGCACTCAGTGACAGTCATCAACACTGCTGAACTTTGATGGAGACCACCCAGTGGATGTAAGCACAGTAAAGTGAGAATTTGCTTTATTGGTGTTGCTCTGCTCTTTATATCTATTGTAGTTTCCATGGAAATAAATAGGAAGCACTGTACAGTTGCAGGATAGGAACTGTATTGTCTTTTCTGAAGTGTGATGAAAATAGTTCCCTTTTCATTTAAGATAATTTCTCTAATTTCCACTGGGAACATTGGTTTGCCTGAGCCTTGGAGATGCTTACAACTCAAATTTGGATGTAGTGATCTGCAGCTCTGTTAGTCAACTCAGTAGAAATCATATCGGTTTTGTTCTATTTCAGAATCAGAGGATGAAATAGCTGTGTAAAATTATATAGTAGACTTAATTGCATATCTGTCTTTAATCAGTTCTTACTCAAGCATCTTCATGGATGTAAAGTAGCTAAGTTTTTCCCAGATGGGAATGTGTACTTTGTCGTTATTGAGATACAGTTCACTTAAGCTCTTTGGCAGATTTCCAAATACCCTCAGAGGGATATATAAAAGATTGATAGAAGAAAAGTTCTAACCTGTATAATCCTATATAATTTGTTTCCATTTCATCATGTAATACAAAGATACCTTTCCCCAAAGCCTCGTTTCTGAAGGGAAGAACTTCCTAGTTAAAATGTTAATGATGGAGAAATCTCATTCAAGTTTAAATGTGAAATCTTTAATTCAGGAATGTTTTCAATAAATACGCCAAATCTAACACTAAAATGTAAAATTTGTTATAGCTGAAGACTATTAAATCCAGATTATGCACCTCTTTAAATGCAAAATAACTGGTCTTTTCCAATTTGTTAAGAGATGTAAATATTACAGATTAGGTGAAAAATTAATTCAGTGTTATTGAAAGCCTCACCACAGTATTTGAAGAAGAATTCAAACAAGCTATACCTTAAGAAATGTAAATTCATTTATAATAATGAAAAAAATATTTTTTTACCCAAATCCAAGATATGGAATTGTTTATAATGTTGATTATCTGAATAACACGTGCTTTTTTATCCATCAGATTATGTCAGTGATGCTTGTGATGCAAGATTATCTAATTCCTTGCAGACATATCTGTCAGTTTTTCTAATGAAGCTTGGACCAAGACCAAGGACATTTACTTTTTTTACAGTTAAACTGAGGTTTGCTTATGCTTTGTTTAGCTCTTTGAAAATGCCTTTTAAACACATAATCACTTAAATCCTAAGTTCATATGCTGCAATGATACCAGGGTTAACAAGTGCTGAGAAAGCCTTAGATAATAGTATTACATTTGCTTCTGGTAATTGAAAGGTAAATCCTCTTTCATGAGAGTGCCTGGACTTTGTATGAGCTCTCCAAAGGCTATCACCCATGTGTAGTAATCACCCACAGAAGGGACATTTTTACAGCTCTGCCAGTTCTAAAAGCAGATGGCAGGTGTTTGGGGAAATGTAATGCTAGTTGGAAACTGAAATCTTAGGACTAGAGGGAATGGTTTCAAGCTGTGGCAGGGGAGATTCAGGCTGGACATTAGGAAATATTACTTCTCAGAAAGGGTGGTCAGGCACTGGAATGGACTGCCCAGGGAGGTGGTGGAGTCACTGACCCTGGGGGTGTTCAAGGAAAGACTGGATGTTGTGTTGAGGGACATGGTTTAGTGGGAGTTATTGGTAATAGGTGAACGGTTGGACTGGATGATCTTTTAGGTCTTTTCCAACCTTGGTGATTCTGTGATTCTTTGTTAAAGATGCATTTGAATGGGCTTCCAGAGCTACCTTCACATGGAAAAGTAGCATTGAGGCATTGTGGCTTAGATCAAGGTGTTACAGAGATAAAGGTAAGTGGTATGGCACCCACTCAGGTTACAGTGGGACAGTGACCATAAAGTCATGTTGGTTAGAGTGAGAAAGCCTCATATTGTGTGGGAAGAGATTTTCCAGAGCAGGCACTGTAGCACCAGTTTTCTTTCCCACCCATCCCCTTCAATTCTGTGGTGCTCAGAAAGTGTTGTAATAGACACAACACTGCTTGTCACAAACCTCAACCATGTTACAGTAGGTGGAGGACTTCTGGGTAGTGTCTTCAGTAATGATTGTCTTTCAGATACCATTTCTTTAACATTTTTAAAGTTGATAAAATTGCCTTTGATATATGAAAAGTCTGGAGACCTTTCTTAGTCATATTCTTTAAGCTTAACACATCAATTCCAGTTTAGTGTAAAAATCCGAAAGTTCTAAAAGTTGTCAAAATGCACTTGAGTAACCCCTTGAATGCTCTTAAACTGTCATGACTTTAGAATAATTTATTCCTTTCGTTCTCCCAAGCCTCGCTTAAACTCAGAACTCAATGATGTTGCTTTTCATGTACTAAAATAAGGAATTACTACAGGAGTGCAGACAAAGCAGTGAGCCCATTGTATTAAAATGACCAACGTGAATATAGATTGTATTCTGATCACTGACTTGTGAGCAAACACGTTCACATGAATAAAATATGTAGGGAACATTTGCATGAGCTACTGCAAGTCCTCAAAGACTCTCCAGTAAGTTAAGAAGTAGCCTGGAGGAATAGCTTGTATGACGAAAAAAGTTATGAAGACACTATATCAATGTAACTACTATACTAGTTGCCACATTATTCAAAAACTGTTTACATTTACAATAGATGCAGAATAAGCTTGAAATATAGTTCAGTTTGCTAGTATGGCTCTTCCTACCCTACACTGCAAGGCACAATAACACAGATTAAAAATAACCTAAAGCATTTTCATGATGAACAGAAAAGAATTAAGTATGCTGAAGGAGATAACTGTTTATTTGTAGAAATGACAAATAAATGGTGGCAACAAGGTAAGTATTTTTTCTGCAACAAACTGAACAAGAAATGCCTGTGGATTTGCAATGTAAGCACATTTCTTCTTTATCCTTTTAAAATGATATGAAGTTGTTTCCTGAATATGCTTTTATTTAATGTATAGGCATATGGATGCATATGAAATATTTCAAAGCGAATAGCTGTCATGAGAAATTTTATCATCTAAAATGAGGATAAAGCATAATGCAGAATATAGGCATTTGAGATTAATGTTGAGTCCATTTGTTTGCTCTGCAGAAAGAGTTCCCATGAAACAAGAAGTGGAAATAAGATAAAGGAGAAGATCAATAAAATGTATAAAGAAAAATAAGAAGTAGAATCAATACGTACACTTGATGGTTGGGTAGGCACATGATGATCAGCAGGTAGGGGAATGTGAGGATTCATTGAGAACTAACAATCTCATGATACCCTTTCTTGAGAACAGAAATACATCAGATTCAAATTCTGATCATGATGCGATTTGTATTGTTCCATTCTGCCACCCTACAATTTCCATTTAGCTATAGTTGAAGAAATTGTCCAGATCAGTCCATGAAAAATAATTACTATATTGCTTAGACACAAAAGCTACACAGCTCTACTATACATTTGGCAATGTATTATAATCCATTGTGATTAACTTTGATGTCAGGGGGATGTTCTTTACAGAGAGAGTAGAGAGGTGCTGGAACAGGCTGCCCAGAGAGGCTGTGGATGCTCCATTCCTGGAGGTGTTCAAGGCCGGGTTGGATGGGGAGCAAGTTGAGCATTTCTTCTTTTACCTCTCTACTCATTGTGGCACTTGCTAGTTCAAAATGTCTTCCCATGAGAGACTGAAAAAGAGGAGTTTTATTTTTTCTTGTTTGAAAAGATGATTTATTCAAGAGAGAGAAAATGAGGAATTGATTTGATCATAAATCAGGGATAAGAAATGGGGGAAAGTGTCTGTAAGGAGGGCATTCTTCAGTCTACTAAAGAAAGGGATAGGAGGGGATCTGAAAGATGAGACCAGGGACATACAAAAGAGAAATAGTGCCTGTATTTCTTTGGTTGGTTTCTTTTTGTTTTGTTTTTTGTTTTTTTCAAAAATCATGAGAAGGCATTAATACTGGAATAATCAAACACTATTTAAGGTCTTTAGAGTGTATTCTGGACATATTGGATAATATACTGTAATACAGGAAGTGAATCAGTGAACAACAGATAAGTCATGCTGATAAGTAATTAATGTATTTCCATAGTAGATAATGCAGTAGTTGTATTAGTTTTGATTAAAACATACAGTTGCAAAATAGGCTCAGTGATTTAAAAGAAATGCATAAATTTCTGTAAGAAACAGATGACAAAAAAACCCTTTATTCTCTCTCATATTTATGTGACTAACTACATGTAAAATTACCAGTACAACAAAATACTTGCAAACTGTTCCAGACTTAGACCATCAGTTCATTTTTGTTCCTGAGTATAGAATTCTACTTTGAGCAGATGTGTTTGTTTTGCACTTTTAGGTTCTTCTTTCTTTAGAATTATGTATTCAGCATGATTTACAGGGTTTGTGTCTTTTTATTTTTTTCCTTTGAATACATAAACCACGTTCTTTCTGTGAGATTTGTTGACGGATTATTCAAAATAGTTGAAACTGCGTTAATATGACATCAAAAATTACTCTTTTTCTTCGTAGCTGAAGGCGTTTTTTATATTTGTGTATGTATACATATGTGTATACATATACTTATTTAACTGCTAAGGGATTAATGTATTTGCTTGAAGAACAAGAATCTTGGAAGGACTAGATTTCGCCTCAGAGTGGGATTACGTACACAGAATTTCAGCCACAAGAAGTAGAAGTAAAGTGGCTGCGAAGGAGGGAGTCTTCAGTTTGTGTTTGCAACTTGTTTGTCCAGTGGAGCAAGGGTTGCTAAAATCCTTTTTTGGAAGTTGCTGTTTTTGCATCACAAAGGTGAGTTCAGAATAAATAAATGAGCACAGCTTGGTGACTATGTTTCTACCAGCCTTCAAAATATGTTCCAAGATAACTGGAGAGTTAAGTTAGGAGATTTTATTATGAATGAGATGTAGCATCCAGCTGCAATGTTCAAAAACATAATCTTGTCTGAATATAATTCTTCCACATAGACCTGTGGATCTCAAATATTCTGAATATGTGGTGAGTCAGAATAATCTGTGGAAAAGAAAACGAGAATATAAGGTGAAAATTCATTTGCTTTAACTTTCAGATTTTTTTCCTTCATACATGGAGAGCAATTTCAAAGAAACTCTAATCAACAGCCTCTCTCTTTGATTGAAAGTTGAACATGATTAGGAAAAATACAAGATTGGGAATGCATTTTTAAGCAACACCTACTTCTGGAACCTCTCATTTTTGTGGAGTCATTCAAAAAGTATTAATTAAGTATGTTAGGCTTGCAGATATCACTATGCAGAGTACAGCACAGGGAAACTCAGCATCTAAGGCAGCAGAACTGAACATAGCTTGTAAAAAAAAAGAAAATGTTCAGAAAAAAAATTAAAATTTAAAATGGAAGCCTAAGAACTTCAGTTCTGCAAGCTAACTTCAGTTTCTATGATGATACAAATCCATTGTTAATTCTTTTATCATACCATTGCTAAGAAGAGCCTGAAACATTATTTCCTTAAACGTTCCTGAGTGAGTTTGCAGTGGCAAAGACAATTATTATTTTGTGTATATTTCTTTTAAAACAGCATAGTTACCCAGGTCTGCTTTTGCTCAAAACTCTGCCATTATCAGTATGCCTCAGTAACAATAAAGGAAGGAAAGAAAAGACCAAATAGTTAAGGCCACAGAATTATACCATTGGTTATTCTGATATCACAACTTCAGCTGCATACCTTGAACAAAAATACTCTCCCACTGAAACAAAACAATAAAAAAGAACATTTTTATATAACTTAAGTGGGCTTTCATCTACCTCAGCACAACCTCAATAATCTGTACACCCAAACTGAAAATTTATCTCTGTGAGTACATTTGATTCTCAGCTTTTCTATTTCTAAGTAAGTAATCCCATATAAGCAGTGTGAATGTGATCGTTAACCAAGCAACACATTCAGTTTTCTTTTACAGCTTGGATGGCTAGATTCACTTTTTCAGTTTCACCATCAGCAAATGCACAATGTAGAAATGGTTTGACTTCTCTGTATCCTACTTTTCCCATTTGTACTCCTGGAGATAATGGTGGATGAATGTGTATGTCTTTTGCATTTAGACACACGACTTATCTTCCCAAATTAGGAGGCTAACTTACACACACAATTGATGATGATGAGCTATTTCAGAGGCAACTGGGAAGAATTATAACCGGAATGACCTAATTGTCTTGTTCACTGCAAATGAGAGCTTATTTCCATACTTAGGTACCTTCAGATCAACATTTAGTAGAAAAGGCAAGTGGTATTCAGAAGACAACAAATTTTTGCAATTTTTGATACCCATTACCAAATACGAGATCTACTACAGAACAAGGATCTTTATGTGGTCTTTTAAAGACCACACAATTCATGTTCCTTTGCAGGATATCAGGTTTCCTACAAAGTACTCCAACTTTATATAATCTGAATAAGGATATAAGTAAGATAATGATATGTGGAAATAAAATTAGACCTGTTTTGACTTCCAGAGGTCCTTTCCAATATATATCATTCTCATAGAGAGTCAACTTCAAATTCCTCACATGTGAAGAAAAGTATATATTCATATAACCGTATAATAGAATCATAGAGTCATTAAAGTTGGAAAAAACATCATCTAGTCCAACCATCCGCCCACCACAAAAATTGCCCACTAAACCACATCTCTAAGTACTTCCTCTACTCTTTCCTTAAACATCTCCAAGAACAGTGACTCCATCACCTCACTGGGCAGCCTGTTCCAATGCATTACCACTCTTTCTGAGAAGAAATTCTTTATAATACCCAATCTGAACTTTCCCTGGTGCAACATGAGACTATACCCTCTAGTCTTATCACTGTTACCTGGCAGAAACGGCCAACCTCCGTCTTGCTACAACCTCCTTTCAGGTAGTTGTATCTCCCCTGAGCCTCCTTTTTTCCAGATTTAACAATCCCAGTTCCCTCAGCCACTCCCCACAAGACTTGTGCTCCAGACTCTTCTCAGCTTTGTTCCCCTTCTCTGAACATGTTACAAGACCTCAATATCTTTCTTATGATGAGTGTCCCAACACCAAATGCAGTACACAAGGTGCAGCCTCATCAGAGCTGAATGCAGGAGGACAATCACCTCCGAGCTCCTGCTGGCTGCACTATTTCTGATACAAGCCAGGATTCCATTGGCCTTTTTTACTACCTTGACACACTGCTGGCTCATGTTAGCTGAGTGTTGACCATCAACACCCTTGGATTCTTTTCCTCCACACAGCTTCCCAGCCACCCTGCCTCAAGCCTGTAGCATTGCCTGGGGTTGTGGAGCAAGATCTGATGCTTGGTCTTCTTGAACTTCACCACATTGGCTCCAGCCCATTGATCCAGCCTGTCCAGATACCTCTGTAGGGCCTTCCTACCCCAGGCAGATCAGTACTTTCACTCAACTGTGTTGTCTGCATATTTTCTGAGAGTGCAATCAATTCTCTTACCCAAATATTCAGTAAAGATCTTAAACAGAATGGGTCCCAATACCAACCTCTGGGGAACAACACTCACAACCAGTCATCAGCTGTATTTAGCTCAGTTGGTCACCACTCTCACTATGCTTCAAGAAGGGGTGTTACACACCACTTTTCACTGAGTTTAATTCAGTTTTAATTGTTCTTCTTGTGCCATAATAATGATACCTCCATATCTATAAACACTGCATTTTTATGCTGATCGTAGAAGAATTGTAAAAATCTTACAAATTTGCCAACATTCCCCTTCCCTTCTTTCTGCTTCCCCCTACTCCATGTGTAGCTGTTTCAGGCCATGAAGACTAAATACCAAGTGTAGTCATTATCTGGTATAATCTTGCTAATGAAACAGAGAATGATGAAGAATGATTTCGGTTATCACATTTGCTGTTTATAATATTTCTGATATTTTTTCTGTCCATGTGATATTGAGGACCAGCTTGTCACTGGCTGCATATGTAAATCTGGAGCAAGATGATGACTCATGTAACTGAAGTCATCTGCAGCGCACTCGCCTACATCTGACCTAGTCACCATAAGAACACCTCATGGTTAATGGGGAGAAATCCTACTTTTGTTGTGCAACCACTTTGACTCACCTTAAGCCACTCCATTAGGATAAGTGATATTTATCAAATGACTCTATCTCACCTCTGAAAAGAGAATGAAGCTTAAACCTGTTAATGTAGCTGTAGTTGTCCGCTGTTAGGTTTGCCAAATATCCTCACCCTCTTCCTTATTGACTTCCTGCCAGTTCACAAGATATACCATTATAAAACCATACGTAACTGGAATAGAAAACCTCTCACTCTACAGTGCTGGATAATTTCAGACACTCCTACACCAATCACGCAAGTAATACCTGAAGTCAAAAATCCATCGTTTAATTCTGTCAAAGAACTTCATTTCTTGGTGCTTCATTATAATAAAAGATTCCAGAAGGGACAAGGGACATGCTTATTTAATAAATGCATTCACTAACAACAACAATAAAACAAAAAATATTAAAACAAATTCTGTTGTTTTTTGAGTACAGGAGTAATCTTTAACCTGAAAAACATGTGAAGTCCTGGACAATAGGTGGCCTTCTCAGTACATGTCCTGAAGCATTTAAGGAGAAGGTTGTCTTATCTAACTGGGCAGGCACATCCTCTCCAAAGTACCATGGAACACAGAAATAGAATAAGAGATGCAGAAATTATCATTTTAGCTTAAAATAAAATAAAAAAATAAATAAAAAAGATATAGAAATTGGTGTTTCAGTCTTTCTCCTCATTCTCTCTTTGTTCCCCTGGCTATGTGTTTATTTGCAGGGGAAAACACAGGTATTGCGAAGTGTTTTGCCAAATGAAACTGACAGTGGGCTCGTTTCTCTGTAACGAAGGCTCTGTCTGAGAGAACTATCCCTAACAGTGTGTGGTGCCACGTCAGTAGATATCTTGATTTCCACTTCAGATCATAGCACTGGTCAATATCTCTCTCAGAGAGAGAGAGGGTACATGCAGCATCCTTGGCCTCTCTGTGATCTTGTGCTACAGCGTGAGTAAGTCCCTTGCCACACCACAAGCTCAGAGTTTTGTATATATACCAATTGCCACTCATTGCATACCCATCCTTTGGTCATTTCTCAGAGGAAGATTAGAAAACACTTCTCTCAACTTCAGGTATGCCAAGTGATTTTATGCCCCAGTACTATACACTCAGGCTGAGAAAGAGAAAAGTGCTCTGGACA
The DNA here is from genome assembly GCF_054131305.1 of Coturnix japonica. Lineage (NCBI taxonomy): Eukaryota > Metazoa > Chordata > Aves > Galliformes > Phasianidae > Coturnix > Coturnix japonica. The sequence goes on from NC_140663.1 coordinate 113,132,508, forward strand.
GAGGTGCTTTGGGGAGAAAGGGAAACATGGTATGACAGTAACTGAAGGATAGAAGTTCTTATTTTTAGCATTCATTTATGAAGAGATTTGCAATAGATCTCACGTTATTCTATTTGCAGACACAGATTTTTTAGGTTTACAAACACAGTCATTACAAGGCATTCCTTAAAATACAACCATAAAACATCCACTCTGCTAACTAGGCCCTCCTCTTTCTCATGCTTCAGTTGTTCACCAATAAAACTGTTGTGACAAACTGGGTGAAAAATAACCCTCTTATTTTCTGTAATATTATGTGAAGTTTGTCTTTTTGTTTTGCTATTTTTGTGTGTGTGTGTTTGCATTCTTGTGTGCCTGGTTGCCTAGAACTAAAACAAAAAAGGAGTTGTTTGAGGAAAGGACTGAGCAGAAATCACAGAATCATCAAGGTTGGAAAAGACCTACAAGATGATCCAGTCCAACCATCCACCCATCACCAATAGTTGTCATTAAACCATGTCCCTCAACGCAACATTGAAATGTTCCTTGAACACCTCTAGGTCAGTGACTCCACCACCTCCTTGGGCAGCCAGTTCCACTGCCTGACCATTCTTTCAGAGAAGTAGTGTTTTCTAACATCCAGCCTGAACATCCCCTGGCACAGCTTGAAGCCATTCCCTCTAGTCCTATCACCTGGCTTCAAATGTAGGTAAAGAAGTGCAGGGGGCAGCTAAGTACATTCTAAGCAGTAGAAAGGCTTTGAGAGAGATGAGAAAGGCTGTCCAAACTTCACTGTAAACAGAAGTGCAAGGCATAACACACATAAGTTTATATTGTCATTGAAAAGACTTCAGCTGTATTAATTTCATGTGTTTTTATGAGAATGCACTATGACCTAAAGCAGGGAGTAGGCTCAAGTATTTGTTTTTCTGAACAGTGCTCCTTTTCCTCTTTAGGATGGCTCTAAAGTCAGGCCCATTCCCCACTTAACACTTTCAGCAACTGCTGTGGGAAATAGACCTGCCGGGAGAACTAAGAGGCAAAGGAATTATTTTAATTGTGTTTTGTTTTGGAGAAAGTGAGGGCAGGCAGAGGCAAATGATTCAGCCACTTTAGCATGGTCCCATGTTCCAGCACTGGCTGGATCTGCTGACATGGTGCCAGTTCATAAACATGGAGGGCGCTGGTGGAAACAGGGAAGCTGCACTTCTTTGCGAGTGAAATGCAAAATGAATGTATCGTTTGGAAATTATCAGTAAGTTGGAGGATTTCTACCACATCATAATGTAGCCAGTGTTTTTTACTATTCTTTCCATCTCTCTCAACTTCTTTTTTTCTTCCTACCATTTTTCTTTTTCTTTTCTTTTTCTTTTTTTTTTTTTTTTTTTTTTTAATCCCCTCAGCTTATCCTTGCTGGCCTGCTTTCCTTCCTCACTCCCTTGCACAAGCTCCATGCAAAGACACTCTTTACCTTGTAACTCCTCTTTACCCACAGCCTGAAAGCTCTTCTGACTCGTCTTCTCTCACATTTTCCTATTTTAGTACATGCAAGTTCTTCAAAATCTCTCCAATTTTCAACCTTTGTGACAATGCAGCGATGGGAGATCTCCCATACCACATCCAAGTCCTTGCCAGAAGTTCCTCTAGCATATCATCTCCCCAGTGGCTAGAGCTGTTGCCCAGTCAAGCAGAGATGGTAGGCTCAGCAGATGGATGCCTGAGTTGAAAAGATAATTGTGCATACATTTCACCAACTCCTAAAAACGAAATTCACCTAAAGTATTTTATGAAATTAACATTTTCTGTTTTTCCTGTTTTCATAAATACACACAAATGCATTAACAATAATTTTCTATTGACATTACATTTACTCCAACAGTGATCCAAACAGCAGCAAACTTAAGCATGGCCAGACTCCTCCAGGCAGCTTGGGAACTAGAGCTGAGCAATTGTCTCACTCACACTTGACCCAGCCAGGTGATGTCAGATGTTCTCTAGAGAACTGAAACTAGGAGTGGTGACAGTGTTGCATCATCTTCTCTTGCTGCAAATGCTGGATGAGGTGTGCATCAGCTAAACATCTGTGCTGGCAACTGTTTATAGTTAATGTTGTCATAGCAAAACAAGTGAATTATTATCTTTGGAACAGATTGTGCGTTTCACTTTCAGCTATCATATCTCAATTATATTTACCCCCTCCACTTCCACATTTTCTCCATAGCAAGTTCAGTATCTTTTCCTCACCACACATAAAAGTATTTTACAGGGAGTGGTAAAGTTAAACAGTTTCCTGGAGAAGTTTGTTGTAAGCCAGGGTATTGTTCATAGCTATGGCATTTTTCAGACATTGCCAGAAGTAGGGCTGAGATCGAGGATTAGTTGGCCATTCCAGAACAGAACTTCTGCACAGCCTCTTCCTCAGCTGAACATATCGGGACTTCTGTAATACTTTCTCAAGAAATATCAAGATAATCACATCAATTTTTTCATCTAGAAGTCGTTGGTGGGCCATGAAAAATGTTGTCTTGAAAGAGCCACTTTTAATATACTTGTTGGTCAGCACAAATATGGTCTTTTTGCTCAGTTGAATGCTCTGGGAAAGGTTGTCAAAGACTGGCTGACCTGGAAGCCAGTCTCTTTCTTCCAAACATAAATTGAACTGTCTGGATTTTTGATCTTCCAGCTTTTCAACCAATTCTGTCATCACCCATTCATTCACAGCCAGATCTGAATTGTCATAGGCAATAAAAGCATCATAGCAGGCATCTGGTAAAGGTAAGCGTCTATAGCCCTTCAACTTGGCAGTGCAGTAATGATAGCTATACCACACATCCCAGAAATAGAGGTGACTCATTACTGCAAACATCATTAAACTTAGGACAGCTGAAGTTGATAAAGCATACATGATCAGATAGAATGTGTCTAGCTCACAGGTATTCAGATCCAGGAATACCACACTCCTTCCTCTGTGTGCCCCTGGGCCAGCACAAGTCACATCTGTGGCCAGAAGAGGAATTGCCACTTGAGTTTGATTTATCCACCTAACAAACCACACTGCATCACAATTGCACTTGAAAGGATTGTTGTGTAAAAGCAGCATCCTCAGGTTGTTTATGACATTTTCAGGGAAGCTAGATTTCTTAATTATTTGGATCTTGTTTGAACTGAGGTCCAAGTATGACAGTTGAATGGCACCTCTGAGAAAATATTTGGTTAACCGTGTAATATGATTGTTTCGCAGTATCAGTTGTTGGAGAGTTGAAGTGCAATTGGACAGCTCTCGGGGAACAGTAGTCAGAAGGTTATTGCTGAGGTCCAGAGTTACTAGTTTGGTCAGGAAGTGGAGTTTTCCCCAATTGAATGACTTCAACCGGTTACTGGTTAAGTTCAGTACCTTGAGTTCTGGAGGCATAGCTTCAAAAACATCAGGAGGTAAAAAACTGAGCATGTTAGAGGAAATATCCAGTTGTTCCAGATTGGTCAGATTCTTGAAGAACGACAGGTATTCCTTCTTCCCGTCTGCCCAGAAAACATCTAAACGATTTCCTCTAAATTCTAAAGTTTGAAGAGATTGGCTTTCCATCCCTGTGCTAATAGAAGTAGAAATCTCATTCTCATTCATCATCAGCTTCTTCAGATAGGCCAAGTTTTTCATAAAACTAAGCACGTGGCTAACACCTTCTGCCAGAAAGTAATGCTTGTTATTGCTCAGATCTAGAATTTCTAGATATTTCAGCTCTTTGAAAGCAGTTGAGTATAGCAAATCAATCCTGTTGTTAGAAAAATCCAGATATTTCAATCCAGACAGGTAGCTGAATTCACTTCCATTTAAAGTTTGACTTATGGCATTGCCTGACAAGTTGAGGCATTTGAGGAAACTAAGATCCTGGAAGTCTATGGAGTTAACAAAAAATATATTGTTTCTGCTTAAATCTAGAGTTTGTCCATAACTCATGCAGTCTCCATTGACTGAAGGTTGGTAGGAGTCAGCCTCTTTGTCTTTGGACTTGCAACTTCGACCATACTCATCATACCTAAAGTAATGCATCTCTTGTAAAACTTGCCTGCTGTATTGCTCTACTGTAATCCTGGGATCAGAGCAAAATCCATAAATGTTACTTTCACCCGAAGAAGGAGAAATTTTATTCACTGAGAGATCTATGACTTTTAGGGCTTGGAATTTCTTGAACACTCTTAGGTCAGCAATTTTGATAAAATTAGTCCCAAGATCCAATACTGTCAGATTTTTAAGACTGAGCAACGGATCTAGATTTCCTTCTCTCAGTTCTTTAAACACATAACCCTTGATTCTTAGGATTTCCAGGTTAGAGAGGGAAGAAAATGTCTTGGACAGATTCAAGGATGGAGAATACATCTGCAATTCAAAATTAAAGGACAAATCCAGCTCTACAAGACTGGGGATAAGCTTCAAAAACTGAGCGTCTCCAATCTCCTTTATGAGGAAATTTTGAGAGAGGTCAAGATTTTTGAGATTCTTTATGTTTTTAAACCAGCTGCTCGGTATACTCCGAAGAGAGTTACTATGAAGTCTCAAAACTCTTAATTTTTTCAAGGAATAAAAAGCTTTTGAATGAATCTTAATTGAGACATTGGGGCAGGGAGTACAAGGATATGGGGCGTTATAGCAACGTGGGCAATTGCCACTGAGATCAAGAATTTCTAGGTTGTAAAGGGTACTTAAATCATGTTCCTGAACCTCTTGAATTCTGTTATTGTAAATATACAATTCCTTTAAAGTTGAAGACAAGTTGGGTGGAATAAAAGTTAAGTTATTAGACTTGAGGGATAGTACTGTCAAATTTTTCAGATTCAGAAAGGCTGTTTTTTCAATTTCAAATGAAATATTACATGGATTACGGTAGTAACAGTTCTGTCCCAGATACAATAGTTCTATATTTCTTAGCTCTGAAAAAGTGTTTTTCTTAATAGAAAAAATTTTATTGGCTTCCAAACTCAGCAAACGTAAAGTATCAGGAAGACCCCGGGGTATTTCTGACAGTTGGTTTGCATCCAAGTACAATGACTTCAGTCTTGTCAGAGCAGCAAAACTGCCATTCTCAATTGTTGGTGGTGTGGTGCACACGTTATCTTTGGGCCCCAGTCTGGGAGGCACGCAGTTGCATCTGAAGTCAATCTCCACAAGGTTTTCAAGCTGAATAAAGGATGCTGAAGAGATATGAGGGATATGGTTAATAGTCAGGGTCAGGTTAGTTGCATTTGCAGGGATCCCTCTGGGGACTTCCGTGAGGCGGCGATCACTGCAGTCTACTCTCACAGTACCTTCAAAGGCTTCCACATCACAGGGTAAAGTTTTGGGAAACCAGTTTCCTGACAGCAGCATTGGAAATAAGAAGAGCAAGACAAACAGCAATGCATTTGATGTCTTTGCATGTTGTACCTAAAAATAAGGAAGTAGGGAGGTATTAATCAAATGCAATGGTAATAAATGTCATAGGACATCAAATGTACCATGTACCGGGGTAAACCAAACACATGGCTAACCTAGGATTCTTTTTCATGCTGGCCAGGAATGGATTTGTAGGAAAGATTCTAAGTCTGGGGGAAGACATGTATTGACATTTCCTCAAATGCTTTTTTTTTCCTCTATTATAATTAAATATTGCACCGATAAGACAAATATCACTCCCAAAATAATGAAACATAAAGAAATTAAAGAATCTTCTAAAAAACATACAAGCCAAAAACAAACAAACAAACAAACAAAAAAACCCAAAAAAAACAAAAAAAACCAGCAAGGTATGTAATTAAGCCTGTTTCTGTGAATTTCCTTTATTTAAGGGTAAGCAGTGTTAGATATCCAACAGATTGCAGTTGCAAAATACACCTAAATGAACAAAGTAAATTTTGAGAAGCAATTGAACCAAAGAAAATATATAGCCAGTTAAAATCCAGCATAAAATTTCAGAAGCACACAAACAGCTGCATGTCTAATTCAAATTTCATGTAAGCGTTCTTCATTTGTTATAAGCCAGAATACTTGCAGGGTTAACCAAAACCAGCCAATGGCTGTGACTCAGACAACCAGACAATAACAGCTTGCATTTTCACTGTCCAACACGGAGAGAGGGCCCAGAGGTCTCTTATGTTAGTTGTAGGTGTAAATATAAAAATAAAAGGCATTTAAAAATTGAGTATGTCTCTTAAAAGAGTTATAATAATTCAGTGCATTCAAGGACCCACTCACTGCATAGACAGCATGGGAAAACACTACTGAGAGTTCCCTTGAATATGTTTAGTATATGACATTGATTGACGTGGACTTCCTGTTTTATGCTCTGTTTACATACAGTAGTGTATCCTTTCAGTATGGAAGTATAACTGTGTTCCTTTGTTATTCCAGATAACAGTACTAAATCTCCTGTTCATCTCCATATCTGGAGGAGAGCTATACTGACTAGAGAGGCAGCAAAAGGCAGAGAAGCTAGGTCAGACCTCTCACAGCGCTGCACTTCTGCTCTCTAGATTCGACAACCAGATAGAATCGCTTTGGGGATTCATTCAGTCAGCTTTTGAATATAAGGCTTCAGTATGGGTGGAAAAATGCAAAAATCCAATGCAGATCTTGTGCTCTCTATTCTGGCATTTGAAAATCATAAAATATTCCTGGAAGCCCTTTCTCCACCATGATCCCATTTCCTTTTCTGAAGAAGAGCTACAGAGTTTTCTTCTCTTCAGTGAGTCCACAGAAAATGGAAACGTGGTTAAATATCCAGATTGGTAGCCATAGTCCAACATTCTTACAATTACTCAAGGAAAGCTGCTCATGATTTCCTAACCAGTGAGTCATATCTCATTATTTTCAACTCTTGTGAATCATCAGTTGTATCAAAATAACCTTCATTTGGTATATATTAATTCACTTTGGAAATTCACCCAGAATGAAGACATGGAACAGTTCATTCACCAGTGTCTTTAGTACAGTCTCACCAGTCAACTTTAGAGGATGCTTAACTTCCTATTTCCTAAAGTAGACAAGCACTTGAATAAAAACAATGAATAAGAACAATCAGAGCAAGATGGGAGCTAATGTGGAGAAGATAAAATACATTTGTTTCATTTGACTGCCCCAATTTTTTTTAAAGACTTCTTTATTTCTGAATTAATGTGTGCAAGAAAGTGGGAGGGAGAAGGAGGGACACTACCATTGAAATTAATTACATAGAAAACTAAGGGTCTGTCTTTCAATAAAAAGATGAAATTTGGGTATGTTATTGTGAACATTCTGCCTTCCTTCTTTACAAGGAATTATTCACATAAATGACATTTCACTAGACTAGCAAAACTGCTAAGTGACAGTGAATTTAGTTTTATTTATTGGTGCACTTCAACCAAGTCCATGCCATGACAGCAAGCCTGGGAAAAAGAATGTCCTTGGCAACCACTGGAATCTGTGTTGAATGGCTATTTTAAAATAAGGAAGGAAAACCTGCTGCAAACCACAGGTTTGCTGCTGTTGAGGAAAAGTTAGTCAGAATCAAGTTTTTAGGGTTGCTAAGCCAAGTCAAACCCCTCCATTCAAGCTCTAATTTAGTACTTGGGCAACATGACATTGCTACCTAGATCATCACCAACTTAATCCGTGCATTTGTACTCAGATACGACACTCAGGGACTAAATTCTAGGCACTTATCTGTGTTCCTCAGTGCAGTGCCTTCAGCCTGGACTGCACTGGAATCTAGAAGTAAGCAGGAGAGGAGACTGGGGCCCCTCTGCAATTCTGCTTAGCCCTCACAGCATGGAGGGAGCTGCCTGGGTATAGAGACACTGCACTACTAGAGGCCTGAAAGGAGGTGCAATGAATCTGGGACATCAAAGTCTTCAGGAACATCTTTGAAAGTTCCTTCAGCTGTCAAAAAATTGCCTACCAAGACTTGTAAAATGCTCAGATTTTGAACACACACCTGCTTCTGTATTTTTAGGAATATGGGTGCCTTTGCAGAGCTAGCGCCTTGCTGTTAGACACCTTGTGTTTCATTTCTCTGCAAAACTTGCTTCTCCATGTCCCTCTAATGTGTTATTTCACATGCAAATTGTTGCAGTCAAGTGCTGTGTAACTGTCTACACGCAACACGCTTTGTGCCCATTACTGTACTAGAAAAAAAATAAAGAAGACAGATGAAATGAAAAGAAATAAGCAATCACAGAATCAAAAGGGGTGGAAGGGACCTCTGGATGTCATATAGTCTATACCTATGCTAATGCTGGTTCCTAACAGTAGGCAGTATTGACTAGTGCAGAAGTCCTTGCATTCAGAAATGTAGTTTAGAAGTACAGCTAAGATATGCATGTGAGATGTCCCTTTCTCTGTGATTTGCGTTTGTGTTTAAGATTTCAGAAATACTTATATTCCAATATTAACTGAGCACATGCACAAACCTGTAATTGAACTCCATTTGATTTGTGGCATTCTTCAAATATTCAGAAACAGCAGGGCTAGATGTTTTGTAATAAAGCTTTTCTGTAAGCGTTCCTTAAGCATTTTAAAAGGTGGAAGCATGAAAAGCCAGAAAGCAACAAGCAACACAGAAATTACATCTAGTAGAAAATACTTTACTATACTCTTCCTGTAGTATATTAGCATAAAACTCTCATTTCCTATCATTAAAATTACAACTTACAGACACCCCAGCAAATTTGGGCATTTAAAAGCAAAATAGGAGAATATATTCTTGAAAACCTTTTCCAGCAGCTCCAACCCAAGAGCACTAATAACTTTAAAGTGAAATGTTCACCTACCATTTTCCGTGCGCTATCACCTCTGAAAGATTTGTCATAAGACAAAACTATAAATCAGAGCAGAAGAAAACAGCGTAAAAGAGGTCTTCGCTGGTTCAGATCCGGTAGAGAGGAGTGGCATAACTCACTCAAGACAACAGCAGCAACCACTGCTTTATCGTTCTTCTCTTCAGCTGAACTGCAGCTTGAGAAAGAATTAAACATGAAACAACTGCTGCAATCCACTTCCTCAAATATCTGGCTTTAAAATTAAAACGGCACTACCTCCATTACTCCTCCACTCCCCATAAAAATAACTGAGTGCTCAATTTTTTTTCCTTATTAAGCAAATTCCCCCATTGCTCACAAATCTATGTGCTGTTGCAACAAAAGTTTTTTTTGTTGTTGTTGTTTAGTTTTCATCTTATGGTGAAACTTTCTCTGTTCTCTGCCACTTTTGAGCATGCTTTTCATTTTAATCTTTGTTGTCTACCAGTCCATAGTGTTAGACCTCAAGGAACTATAAAGACTCCAAGATGCCATGGGGAAACCCAAAGGAACGTTTGGAATGAGAAAGCAACGTAAATCACATAGGAGAGATGTGTTACGCAAACGCAGCATTCACTTCAGACAACATAGATTTGCAGAAGCTTGAGTTCCTTCTTTTTTTTATGCTTTTAAGTGCAAGCTCTATGACCACAAAGAGACAAAGTGAGACCGACATTAACAATATTTTAGATTTGGAAGTTTAATTCTTTCTTTTATTATTATTATCGGAGGTTCATTTCTGTTGCTAACAGCTTCAAGAGCTGGCCCTTAACTGAGACCTGCTTGTGTGCCTGATGTAAGCAGATAAGTCTCTCAAGATTAATTCTTTGTGGAAGAACGTCTATTAAGTGAATGAGACTTGGGGGAAGGGAACCAAAACAAACCAGAAAAGCAGAGCAGAAAGTGAGCTTCAACTTACCTGTGGCTGTTCACTTCATTGTAAAGCAAATGTGCTTAATTGTGTCATCATATGTAGTAGAATGGCAGGGCATAGACTGAACTGCAACCGTTGACTTCTTCAATCATCTCTCTGGTGCATTACACTGGAGCAGACCTTAAGCACGAGGTGCTTAACGTCCACTAACATTAGTTACATGCCAGTTTTCTAAGGCACAGTGCACAGCCACCTAACCCAGCGACTCTCTATGGCCACCCACAGCCTTTGGAAACCTCCCCGGCAATCTGCAGCTTCAAACTTTGACAGCTTCGATAGCTGCACCATCACATTGGTGTCTCTTTTGGACTAAGATTGATATAATTTTTCTCATATTAGGAACTGCCCATCACTCAGCCAAGAGCATGAGAGTTTCAATTCCGCACAGAGTGAAACTGCAACTTTAGCTGAACATCAACTGCATCAACTGAATCACAAAGTGCAAATGTTGTTTTTCTTTTTTTTAGTACAGGCAGCCAAACACAGTCATATTTTCCTATGAGTGGCATAAGCAAGGAGGAGCTCAGGATTCACAAACTTCAGAGCTATAATTTGGTTTCTAGAGGCAGAGGGAGTCATTAACTCGATTTTTAAAGTACAGGTTTCCCTCAGACTTTGTGCAAAATCTCTTTGGACTTCTGTGAAACATCAAGTAACTGAAAGCAGCAAAGTCCTTTCTACCACATCACGCGTTGGGAAAAGACACATTAGTCACAACACATGTATTCTGCCACATCTGTGAACAGAGAACACAACTTAGAGTAAGAGACTTTAACATCCCTCATGCTCTGATTTGCCTTTCACTGAGATTGAAATCAGACCGATGAACGTAGACCTGCAATGTAATTTTTTTTTTTCTGAATTAAAACTTACAGAATATTGCTGTAGCCTATTTACAAAATCAGGATTCTGCTGCATTTGCTTTAAAGCTGGGATGGCATAGTTCACGTTGTAAAGTTCATGTACACTAATGTCTTTCCTCTAAAGAGATAACCCTCACACCAATCATAATGATAGCACCCAACTATTCATGGTGAATATCCCTTTGAGTGTATCGTTGCCTAATTTACCAAGGAAATTATCACAGAAATTGCACAATTTTTGAAATACATAAGCTGACCCCTTAAGCCACTGCAGACAGATGTACAAAGCAAACCACAGAGAAAAATGGATAGCAGAATTGAGGAAATGATAACAAAATCATCCGCAGAAAGCTTAAGGAGCACACAAACATAGAACCTCTTCTGACAGCAGTTGTAGAAATGCATTCTTAGGCACTAAAAATAACCAAAACAGTAAACTGAATACAACAGCAGGGCAGAACAGCCTACATCAAGGATAGAGAGTGGCCCTCAGCATCCCAGAAGTAGAAATCCCCATTTCATTTCAGAAATTCCAACTTCTAAAAACCAATTACTCAGGCAATCACAGTGCCAAGATTGACCACCTGGTATTTCCAAATCAATTATGCATTTCTGAAAGCATAGGTGCTTGGCATTCCTGTTACTGAGTCTCTGACAAAGCAGGGAGTCAGCATCTAAAAATGCCCCAAATAAGACAGTTTCTATGCTCAGTGCTGCCTCTGTAGCCCTCCTGTTCCCCTCTTCCTAAGTGGTCAATAGATAGGATAGGCAAAGGCATGACTTCTTTCCTCTGCAGAAGGAACAGAAATGCATTTATTGCTTGGATAACCTCAAATCCTATTTCTTACTGGTCAAATGGCTAGCCTACAGGACCAAGGTGATTTGAAAAGCTTCATGTAGATAATCTTGCCATGGCATAGGATATTTTTCTTAAGCAAGAGGGAGTGCTAAAGTAGCTTTTGCATAACAAACTGAAACATGAACACTGATAAACCCACTCAAACAAAAAAAAGAAAGAAAATATCTTAAGATTAGGCCAAACAATTGTAAGACATACAGATATACCAGTTTATCAGGCTTTTAGATATGATGCAACCTTATGTTCTCATTTACTGTGAGGTTTGATATTGCCTTTAAAAAACTTTAAAGGCTCCTCAGATAAGCACAGATATCTATTTGTATACACACGCATGCTGATGTTCACTCAATTTCTGCACTAACTACCTGGGAGCTCAAATCAACATTTAATAATTTTTCCCTTTTACCTTTCCCTCCACAAACAACACAGCCCTAGAGAAGAGATGACTGAACACACTCACAGGTGTCTGACAGGGATGGATTTAACTTTTTAATAGCAGCCTGCACATTGCTATGTTTTGGGCTTGTGAACAACACTGTGTTGACACCAGGGATTTTGCTATTGCCAAGCAGCAATTGCAGCACTGATGATTTCTCTGTTTCCCACTCTACAGGATGAGGTAAAGATGCTGGGAGAGGGGTCAGCTGACCTCAGTTTACCCAAAAGGGACATTCTTTACCCTATACCACTGTGGTAAGGGATAGAGCCACATGGGGAAGTTTTTTCCAAGGAGCCATTGTTCAGAGTGTGACTCACATACCAGGCTGCTAGCAGGAAGCAGCAACTTATTGCTTCTACAGTACATTCGCCATCCACTCTCTTCTTTATTAAACTATCATATCCATTCACAAGTCTTTCTCCATTTTTGTCCTTCTAAGTCTCTCCTCCCACCTGCTAGCATGGAGTGAACAAGCAGCTAGGTGTGAGTTAGGCTGCCAGACAACATTAACCCACCTGCCAGCTAACAGAGAGGGGACCTGTGCAGCACACATGCACATTTACACCCGTGTTCAGATACATTCCCAGTAGTCCATTGCCTCAATAACATGACCTGGTCCTTTGACATTACAACACTGGAGTCTATAGCAAAAGCTTTCAGAAAGACTGAAAACTTTAAGTACTTTTATTGAGACAGGCAAAAGATTTGTATTTCCCATTAGGGCAGCAGAATGGAACTAGTCAAAAAGTCAAAACAAGTTTTGTAAATGGCAGCTAAAACTGCTATGCAGTCTAGTATTTTTTTTTCCTTTTATCTTAAAATAATAATACTTAAAATTCCTACCTAACTGAACTCTGCTAACTAATCTTCACATGGAAATCCCAAAATGAGCCAGGGAATATTTAGAGCATTCAAAAGCCTTAAAATAAAACCATCAAGTTTTCTACCTCCACAAAAGGCAATTTCTATGACTGTCATATGCTGTCAAAATGGATGGGGTATTTCACCCATAGCTTCACCATCCCTTCAAATGTGGAAGATGTGGCAGACACAGCAAACATTACTGTATTCTTCTTCTCTTTCCTTGCCATCTAATCTTATTAAATACAGTGGAGTGGCTTTGCTTACAACAACTTGAGAAATAAAAGCTTCAGCTGTTCATAAATCATTAATTCAAATTCCCATAGTTATTTAAACATTGTGTCATTCTCAGACTGTATGAGGGAGAAGGATGATCTCATTATATAGCTGTGGACCGGTCTGGTGTGAATAACAGTTCATTCTCATACCCAAGACAGCTGTGACATGATTTATGAGCAAGGTTTGCATGGGTATCACTGCATTCTTCCCTATTTGACCTGTGTAGGGGAAGAAAAAAAAAAAGTAACTGAAGAATAAAAGCCATCTCTTTAGAGAAGTAATTTCAGTAATTTTAATGTTATTGTTTACAATACTGATGTGTAATAAGGGCAGACAATGCAGCATAAACAATAATGTGATTTACAAACAGAGCAACTGATGCCATATATTAAGTTTATTGTATACCTTACACACAGTGATAAGGTCTACATTTTGGTAAAATTATACAACCATAGATTTTGACTGAAAAATTAAACTGCAAGGTAATATTTTCAAGATAGTAGGAAAAATAATCTTACATTTAAGAATCATTTTACTAGTGAGAATAATATAATTTTCATTGTATTATGAAGTATTTTTTAAAAATGAGCTAATGAAGATTTCCTATGAGAACTGAATTCCCATCACAGTATCTTATATGTTTCCGTATTCATTACTAAAAGCAATATGTGTTTGATTATAGAATAGAGAAACACAGAAGAAACAGACTTTACTGTCCTTCTAATTATTTTTTTCCCCCCAGAAACTTTCTCAGAGGAAGAAAATACTGCCTATCTTAAGACTGTCTTACAAGGAAAAATCCACTTCATAGTACCACACTGTGTATTTATATACACCCTAAAAGAAGTAAGGTAGCCTTATTTCATCCTATCTTATGCTTTTCCATTTAACAGTTATAATTCCAGGTAGAAAAATCAACTTCTTCCATTATCTTGGTGCAGGGAGAGTACCTGCATGCAACATGCACAAACTCTTACAGTCTAGCAGAAAGACTGAAAATGCCCCATAGAAAATTTGACGACCCAGAAGTACAATGTCAGATACATTTTCTCCCCATAATCCATTACTGTCTGCATTATCACTACTTCACCATAGGCTGTCACAACTTAAGAGACAAAACTGCTTTCAGAACAACTTTAATTCTCTAATGCTAAAGATAAAAGGTTGCCTTGCCTACCATGGTTCACCGACTGCAGAGTTAAGTATTGCAGAACTTCACAATAGCAAACCGAAGCTTTAATAACCATGTAGTTAAAGACTAGTATTTCAGACTCCTTTTCATCGAATAAACATTTGTAGAAACCAACATTCATGAACATAAGTGTATTTAAGTTTTCTGTTTGGACAGTGCATAATGAAACTTTACAATACTAACAGGAAAATGGCCACAAAATGACTTGTACAGACTCGAGGAATACTAAAAACCATGGGGGAAAAAAAGAAATTAAAAACAAACTGCTCATGATTAAAGATTGGTCCTTATTACTGAAACACAAGAAATGAATCATCCCAAGATACTGAAGCATAAAACTTACAAAGACAGTAATCGCACAAAATAGACATTAAGAAAATGATTTAATGCAGTGAAAGTGGCAACACTATATATTGTGTGGAAAAGGAACATGAAGTGTATGAAACAGTTAATAATATGATGTGTCAACAGTTCCTTAAAATTAAAAGGAAGTTTAAACTCTTACAGCTTACAAAATAGCAGCTTAGCATGGCTGTTAAAAATCAACATCTGCTTGACTGAAAGATTAATGCAAGATGTCCAACCCTGCATGAATTAGCTTAACACAGACAAGTTTTCTGCATAAATTTCATTGAGTTCTGTGAACATTCAGTAGCTCTCTATATAAAAAGATCTGAAGCAGCAGCTCAGTACAAAGAGAGAAGTACATAAAAGAGAACGTGCACAACGCAGAAATTTCCCAAACTCTCCAGGGAATCCATAAAAAGTTTCTGCAAGTCGGATTTATTGTCAATTTACAACAACAACAAAAAAAAAAAATGTTAATTACAAGACAAATATAATAATTAAACATACAAGCTCCAAAATTTTACAAGTATGCCAATTTCTTGCGTTTGAGATGTATTGCTAAAAACAACAGTGCTAGTTGACAGGATCTTTGAAAAGCTGTTATGTAACCTCCTGCAGTTACAAGGGGACATGACTGAAGAGGTAAGATACAGATTCACCGTTGTGTGTTCTTCGAATGGCCTCAGCCAGGATCATGGAAATGTCAATAAACTGAAAGAAATAAATACATTTAAAAAGTCAGGATGATAATTTTTTATATGATAACAAGAACAATAAACTGCACAGTTTACAGAGAAACTGTATACAAAAATTCAATTTACTATTCTGTTCTCTTACATCTCCTCGGTAGGAAAAGGACATTAAAGCACTGGGTGAAATTAAAACACCTATGTGAAAATAGCAACACAATAATAATACAAAGTAGAAACTCAAACAGGACAAAAACAGTGATTTCCTTCTATACAGCCATACTGCTGAAGACTTCTATGTTGCACAGGGCACGCTGTCAAACAGAAACCTTTCCAGCCATCAGATGGCAGTGTCCACACAAGTACAGTCTAATGGAAATGCACCTTTTAAATGCTTCACTTGTTCCAATAAGTAAAAAATACTATTATTGTTTTTTTTTACTTAATTCAGTGTAACAATTAAAAAGTGCTATTCTGGGCTTTCTTCTCTCTGCACTAAGGAAGAGGACATGACTTCCCAGGATAATCTCATGTAAAAGTTATTTGAGGTAAGTTAACTTCTTACTTTCAGTTTTGTTTTTGAAAGCAAATGTAAGTTAAGTTTATCTCAGACATTTTCTATACTTTATTTTCAAATAAAATAAAGAGGCCTAAGGTTTCTATTAAGATAAAGTAGAGTTTCTGCATTGAAATTTTGTATTATTAATATACATTTAAAAAAAGAAAAGAAATCAGCAAGTTTTACATTTGCTACTCTTTCAGCCAGGCATAATCTATCTGCTGCAGTATCATACATCTTTAATAATTTATTATGCTACCTCAATCTCCCTTTCTTTGGCATGATTTAGCAGAATGTTCTGCAAACAACAAAGCTGCACAGCATATTTGAGTATGTTCTTTTCAGCAAAAGGCACAAGCCATCAGAGAATAATAAAAGATAAATCCAGAGTTTAAGCAAATGAGAAAAACAGAGCACCTGAATTTTGGGGCAGTGTTTCATTTTCTCCTCCTGGGGGATTGTATTAGTTACCACAACAGCCTCAAATGCTGCATTGTTAATCCGAGAAATAGCAGGACCAGAAAAGATGCCATGAGTAAGAATAGCATAAACTTTGGTGGCTCCAGCAGATACTAACCTGCAGAATACAAAGCAAGTTGTAATGCATGTTTAAATATATGGCTATACATGAAGACAGGTAAGATCTTCATAGGACAAAAAATTCACAAACTACACACACTAACAACAATTTTGCACATAAAATCTTCTGAAAGCTACAGGAAGATAAAATTACCTACAAAATAATTCTGACAATGTTGAACTTTTTCAGGCTATATGACTACTAACTTGAACCAAAAGTAACTGCTAAATATCTTATTTAATTAGCAAAGTTCTTATCAGTAGCAGTGATACTAAATGAATATGCTGTACTTATGACCACATCAGCAGATCATAGGACTTGTTCACAGCATAGTTTTTCCTGTCAGGAAGAAATGAAGTCTGGATAGTGGTATTCACAACTCTGTGCCTTCATTATTGTGCACCTTTGCTTTAATTTGCAACTCAAACTACTCTGCTTGGACAAAGTCACTGAGGAAGAAAAGTATTTAATGATTAAAAGCCGAGCTTCTTGCAAAGCTTGTGGGAAGACATGCTGCTGATCCAAGCACATTGTGAAATGATACAGCACAGGAGAAAACCTGTACAGATTGAAGAGCTAGAAAAACTTGTGAATGAGTCAGAATCACTTAATTAGGCTTTGATTGGCCTCTCTGCCTCCAGACATTCACAGCCATACAGGACTATAAATGCAGTTAAGACAGATGGAAGCCATCAACAGTTATGTTATCAAATTGTAGCATGAACAGAGTAAGATTGGAAAAAGAAAGAAAGAACACAAACATCTTATTTTGAATGACTCATCAGAATCAAAGGATTCTGATCATTCTTTGCAGTACATTTGGTAGCTGCAATCTACAAGGAGGGTACGCTACAATAGACTAAGTGTGTACTAGAAGGGCAACATGAACACTTCAGCAAGTTCAGCTGCTATACCTAGAAACGAGTTCCTTAGTTCATCTGCTACACATCTATGTTGATGAGATAAATAAAGGTCTAAGGTACTCTGACAAGCAAGTTTGGTTGATCCCAAAGTACTTCTCACCTATATTTAGTATTAAGTAAAATCACTACTTCTGTCAAAAAACATGATATAAGACAGTATCACTCAAGATTTAGCAGGACTAGGATAAATGGTTTTAAGTTGAAAGATGGAAGATTTAGGTTGGATGTTAGGGGGAAGTTCTTCACTAGAAGAGTGGTTAGGCCCTGGAACAGGCTGCCCAGGGAGGTTGTGGATGCCCCGTCCTTGGAGGTGTTCAAGACCAGGTTGGACGGGGCCCTGGGCAACCTGATCTAGTAAATGTATATGTTTGGTGGCCCTGCCAGGCAGGGGGGTTGGAACTACATGATCCTTGAGGTCCCTTCCAACCCAGGTCATTCTGTGATTCTGTGAAAAAGGACCTTTCTTCTTTCTTCACTCTATTACTTCAACAGAACTGAAATGACTCAGGCAGGAAGTATTAGATAGCCCTATTTTGGATGCAAGTCTATTCTGTACATTCACAGCATCTACAAGTATTCCAATCAGGAATAAAAATTCCAAATATCTCTTAACTGAATTATTAACTTTATAAACAATTACATTAAAGAGAATCAATAATCCCCCACTTTGTTTCTTTCCACTTCCAAAAATGCAGCTACACACACTCATATGAGAGCAGCCTTTGCTATAAACTACATCAAGACAAGATCTTTGAAGCAAAGATTCTAAAACTCAGGCTTTTGGGCCAAATTCAGAATGCAGCCCTTGACCTCCAAAACCTAAATTGGCAGCACATGCTGGGATATGAGTGGAAAAGCTGGAGCACTTCAGTCTAGTACTGCTCACTTAATGCCTAACATCTGTTCTTAAAGCTATTTCTATTTCTCTAGTTTATCACGATGTCTTTGAAGTTAGAATAGCTGTTATGCATTTTTAAGTTTTCATGAAGCTACAGCAATAATAGTTATCATGCATTAGTAGTTCTTTTGTCTTCTCAATTTTGTGTTATAAAGAAGGACACAGCTTGACTACAAGAAAACAAATCAAGAATCAGAGTGACTTCACTGCACAGTGGTCAGACTGAGTTATAAGCAGTTAGCAGCTGTATTCATTTCCTATCTGCAGGTTACAGCATGAGACACTGACCAACTTCATAATAATACTTACTTGTCTGCTGCGTGACATATTGTGCCACATGTATCAGCCATATCATCGACAAGAATGGCTACTCTGTCTTTCACATCTCCCACCAAGACCATTCTGTCTACTTCATTTGCCTTCTTTCTTTCCTTGTGGATGAGAGCAAATTCCACATTCAATCTATCAGCAATTGAAGTAACCCTAGATGACAGGAAGAAATACAGTATGTTTAGAAAACTATTTTAAAATAACATACCCATACTTAGTTATTTACCTTGAAACTGTTTGCAAGTTTTCTTGCTTTTAAGTAACTGTTGCACAGATTTTTGCAAGTAATTAGATGTATTAGAAACACCCTTAATTCACTGTTAATAAATTCAACCAGTGTCTTGAGCTATAGTCCAGAATAATATTTTCCAAATTCAGTTTGGCTTTGAAAACATTTGATCTGTTCACAAGCTTTCATTAAGTCGCCACAATACATAGTCTAAGATACCTCTAATTATAAGCACTTCAGCATCCTAACTTATAATACACTCGCTGGAATGTGAAACAAAACTTAAGGGGAAAAAAAAAAAACACAAAAACAAGTAAAAAGCAAATAAATCGATTGTGATTAGTAATTGTTTTAGCAGTACTTAACAAGCAACCGATTTAGTAATAGGACTAGGGGGAATGGTTTTAAACTTAACAGGAGAGGCTTAGGTTAGATACGAGGAGGAAGTTTTTCCACACAGAGGGTGGTGACGCACTGGAACAGGTTGCCCAAGGAGGTTGTGGATGCCCCATCCCTGGAGGCATTCAAGGCCAGGCTGGATGTGGCTCTGAGCAACCCTGCACATAGCAGGGGTGTTGAAACCAGATGATCATACTGGTCCTTTTCAACCCAGGCCATTCTACAATACTACAAATCAAGTAGTTTACTTCACCAGCAGTTCTCTGAGCAACACACTGAACTGACAAAGATACTTTAAAATTCCTCAGGGATACCTTTGGTGGTACCCAATACCACTTCCTATAGCAGACTTTGTTAGACTTCTGATTGCTCTATTCAAACCTTTTAATATATCAGAGCTAGCAGGTATGACAAGATAGCAATAAGATTAGCAATAATAAACAGGAATAAATAATACTACTGTTCCACACTGGCACAGCCTTGCAGCCTGTCTTTTGAAGAATAATTTTGACATTGTTGTTAGCAAGGTTATTAATGTGCACATTTAAATAGAAAACAGTTTTGTTTCTTTGCCACTTAAAAACAAAGGAGTTTCTTGTTACAGACTCACATGGACATTTGTGTGTGTGAATAATAAAGTAACTTCATAGTTACTTTCATCTCACTAATTCAGAGGCATTGAGGTATCAAGAGAATTCATATGCCTTATTTCGGTCATAAAATTTCATAAGCTAGAAAAACAAGCAAATGGTAAGAAAAAAAGATACTTGTGCACTTAATTAAAATATATTTCTTTAATACTATTAAGTTAAATTTTAATTAAGTGTGAAAAGGAATTGTCTTCAGTTTTCATAAACCTAAGAAATATTTTGAAAGTCCATGCATTTTGAATAGAAATGCCCAACCATCTTCTCAGCATCATATTAAATGATGTGAAGGAGAAGCTTTGCATTTACTGAGAGCAACATCTTCCCCTGCTTCAGCACCAACTGCTTGCTTGTCTTTCAGTAAGGTAGCAAAAATAAATTATCTTGATAAAATAAAAACAAATGATAAAAATATTTGTTATGAGAAAAAAAAGTGCTTCTGACTTCATTTTTAACTAATGGATTATATTGTAATAAATTATGCATATTTTTATTTGAAAACAACAATATTCACATAGTAACACAAAAAGTAATGGACTGGAATAATTTGACATAGAATGCTTTCTATAGTTCACATTCTTCACATCTTTAACTTGAAGCATCTAAACAGGAACAGCTCTGTAGTTCTAATCACACTTCCTAGTTATCTAAATATGAACACCATGAACACACTGCAGCAGACAGAAAGACTTCTATTAGAATCATAGTGTAGCAGTGTTTCATTATTTTCCCTAAGTTATGCTCCAAACATCTAAATCATTTTGGGATTACAGGATTCTTATTTCTCTTCATTCTCATTCAGTTTCTAGCAGCCCTATGACCAATAACCTGAGAGTAAAACATGGTTATCACCTCACAGGTAACATGCTCCTGAGCTGTTTACTGAAAGATTATAAAACAACAAAAAACTCTTCCTAAGTAAGTAACACATGAAGAAATACTCCACTGAACTAGCTTTTCTATTTTCAACTTTAGCCAAACTAACATTTTATTCTCTTTTTCCAATACATGCAACTTGGAGAAAGGCTTGCAATAGCTTAAAGAAAAAAAAGAAACTTGATCCAAGCAAGAGCTTACCTAGATGCCAGCAGGTACAGTGAAGATAGGCCAAATACTTTAAAAGAGAAGGGAAACTTAGGCAGTTCCAGAATAAAGCAGGAATAGGTGCAGCAACTGGACTAAAGCAAGCAAGCAGCAGGAAAAGTATCTTCCCTCCTGAATAGGGATTCAGCTAATAAGGTCATATCCAGGGAGAGAAAGAGAAAAAAAATCAGTACAGAAAACTCCTGAACATTTTCAAGCTTGAAAAACATTGGAAAAGTAGTCATTCTGTTTTAACACTGCAGATTCATCAGACATACTCTATATCTTGCAAAAGTCATATAACCAAAAAGATGAGTAGACTATCTAGTTAATTAATCACTAATTGCAAAGAATGCTAATAGTCTTAGTCCTGTATAGTACCTTTTTGCACCACCTGCATCAGGTGAGACTATGATACAGTTTTTCCACTCCAAAATGTTTTCTTTAATCCACTGCAGCACTGCAGGTTCTGCGTACAGGTTATCTACTGGAATGTCAAAGAAACCCTAGTTCAAAAAGAAAACGAGTTTCATGAATACACATTTGTACCTTACTTGGAATGAAGTCAATTCATTCAATTTAAAAATTCAAGCCTTTGCATTTCAAGTATAACAAGGTTTTAATTAGTAGTTTACAGTGGCCTAATTCTGCCCTCTTATTTCTACCACATTGAGTGAAGTACGACAAATATTAAAGTCTCTAAAAATCTCACCCAAGAGCAGAAAATGAAGAACCACTGTTACCAAATGATATTAAATTAGAAAAGATCCCCCCTAGGCACCTACATAAACACATGCTTATGAAAATCTCTCAAAAATCCATCGAGGAATATTCAACTCCCATGAATTGCAACTATTTCACATGAACAACAAGGAGAATTTAAGTTAGTAGTACTTGATCAGAAGGAAGGGAATGTTTCTTTTTGTGTAAATTGTAACAACAAATCTATGCTGAATCATAAATAAAACTGCTTTTTATTTGTACAACAGCCACCTAGCATAACTGAATCTCTGATTAAGCAGAATGCCAAAAAGGGAAAAGAAAGTGTTTCCTTGAAGAAAAAGGAAAAAAAAAAAAAAAAAAAAAAAAGAAAGAAAAGATTAAAAAAAAAGGTAAAAAAAAAAAAAAAGAAAAAAGAAATAACCCAAAAGTTATCTTGAAACATTTTACATGATAGAATGACAATGTCTGCTTTGTTTCTGAGGCAGCAGTTTTGTGATTTTATTGGCCCAGTAGTAAAGCTAGCAATGAGTTTCCAGCCTGCATCTCCACTTCTCTTAAGTGAATACTGTCCCCAGTGCCTGTCCCAACCAAACTCTTTCCTGTGCACTCTGATGAAACCAGGGTAAGATTAAGAGAGCTTTTTCCTTAACAGTACATTGTATGCTCTAGGAGCTCCTATACTAGACTTGAAAAATTCCACTGAAGACTTCAATGTCCAGGTATACAAAACACCTGCAAGATCAGCCCATAAAATAAAATCTGGTCTCCTTCAAAAAGGCGATTAATTTAGAAACTGGTTTTGAAATGATCAAATCTTTTTGAGCCCTGAGAACTGTGCTTCTGAATTCAGCCTTTCAAAACAATGAGAGAAAAAAAAAAAAATAAACAGAGGTAATATTTGACGTTCATCTTCATTCATTTGAACCCATAGCCACAGTTAGGAAGAACTTCTAGTTACCTGGATCTGAGAAGCATGCAGGTCCATGGTGATGATGTGGTCAGCCCCTGCAACTGACAGCATGTTGGCCACAAGTTTTGCAGAGATTGGAGCACGACTCTGAGAAATAAAGCACAAACATTTACGTTATAAAAACATTCAGGCAGAATACATGGGGGCAGATAATTAACTACTTTATCTCTTTTTCTTTAGAATAGCTGGAATCTAGGTATGAAGAGCTTCATAACTTCAGCCGAACTGGTCTGTCAGTAGCTACTCATGCCACTAGGATTTTTGAACTCAGCAAAACACTTAGGAGCTTTAAGCTAGTTTGAAAAATCTGCCTAATGATAATCCTATTAATTTTTACCAACAAACAGAATTGAAGATATAATTTACCAGCTCCTTAATTTCAAACTTTTAGTTAGCTTTTCCATAGCACACAAACAGAACCTCCATTTCTCTAAGCTGCTACCCATATGTACATATCCGACTCTCAGCACCTACCCTTTTAAAAAAAATAAATGATAAGAAGTAAAGTAACCAAATATGAAGAATTAAAGGAGAGGAAACCCATTTTTTGAGGAAGAAAGAGCTTTAAAACAAAGTTAGTAGCAAGCATTTCTTCATCATACAAGTAAAGCCTATAAGGGATCCATGTAGGCAGAGGAACAAGTCCCCACCTATTTATTCTTCTTTGCAAATGCAGGTTTAATTAATGGGTGTGATTAGTAATCTAGAACTACCAAAAGAGGCAGGGATGGAAGAAGAAACCTACAAAAACAGCAAAACAGGGAAGTGAGAAGAGCAAAGGAAGAGCAAAAATATGATTAGCAAAATTAAACTCAAGAGCTTTTTTTTTTTTTTTTTTTTTTTCAGCTGACAATGATGCAGAACAAACAGTAATGCAAAAAGAAAAGAGAAAATCATGACTGGAAGATACCTTCCCCCCCTGCTGCCCCCTTCCAATCTTTGTCAACTTTAAAGTTCTTTCAGATTTTTTAGCTATGTTGCCCTAAACAGCTTTGTCTGTAATGGAAGCACTAAACAAAATCTCTTTTTCTTTTTACCAGTTTTTAAATATGACTGGTAGCTAGCACTAACATCATTAGCATAAAAACAGAATCCTAATTCAGAGGTGCCATCTCACTATCAGACTTCGGGTTTTGATGGCAAGGTATTTTCTCATGTTACATTCCTTCATCAAATAGCCTCATTTAACCTCTCAGGAACACCATCCTCCTCCACACATAATTATGGGGAATCTCTGCTCTTCTTCCACTGATGCTCAAAGGCATCACCAAAAATAATCTGAACTACTGCTAATTAAAAATGGATGCTATTTTATCTATGTCAAACCAAGGAGACGGTACTTTCCTCAGAACTTTTGGTAATTTAGAAACAAACTCAGAACTTCCATGTATTAGTGTGAGAGTTGACAACACATTTCCAGAAAAGAGACCAAGATACTGCATTCATTTTTCATGGTTTGATGTTTATCATCAAGAAAATTCTCACTTACAAAATGCCACTACTCTTGATTCTGCATTGCATAAAAATATTGTCCCCATTTGGTTTGTCTAAGAAACACTGAAGATGTGAATGGCAGCTGAACTTCCTTTGATCTCTGCAATTCTTATGCATATGGTTTCCATAAAAGTTTGCAACCACTATAGCTGCAGCAAACATGATTTTCTATTTAGTGATTTCTATGCTGCTTCTCATTTACAATCAATTCTATAAGGATTCTGTTGCATGAAAGTTGGCCAAAACTTTCTGAATTAGTAACAATGCTCTGGTTGTTCCAATTCAGGATCCTAATTGTTTCAGTTCAACTTAGCAGTGCAAACTGACATTTCAGAGCTAGGATGTGATACTCAAATCCCTGGCAATGTCTAATAGAACAAAGGTTTAGTACCTACTCTTTAGACTCCACCACCACACGTTCTCTTACCAGCTCCTTCTGAAAGCACGGTTTGAGGTGGTTTGAGCTGAGGTGGATTAACAGACAATGCTGAACCCAGAAGTATGCTCCCCTGCTTATCCCATCCCTTCCTTCTTCCCAGGCTATAATATTTCCCTGTGTTGCACACTGCTACTTGTCTGAACCCATAACAGCCAAACGAGGGAGGTAAAACAGAAGGGAAGATGCTAATCAGGACCCACTCCTACTGGTAGAAGCCACTAACTGCTTCAGCATAGTTGATCAAGGCAAATTCCCATAACAGTCTGCCATTTCTACTCCCAGGTAGAAAACTGAATTTCTTTTGTCCACTTCTGTTGAATGAGATTACCACTTAGCTTGTCTTGTGTGTCAACACCACAAGCATCATCAGCACAAATAAAACCCACAACAACAACCACCTTTCCTGCACCAAGTGCAAATGAATACATTACCAATTGGTACTTCTTTCAGCAACTGGCCTTGCAGGCTGAATTCCAGAAAGAAGAACTTGAAAAGTTTTACCACTAGGTAACTTGATTTAGTAGATATACACATCACAGATTGTCTACATGTTGGACATAGGGTCTTGGAGGGAAAGATAGCCAGACATCAAAACCTGTTTCTCAAGAGTGGGCTAACAGGAGGTTAAAGCAAATAAAGCTTGTGGCCATCTGACAGTTTCCTCTACACAAAATTGTGCATTAAGAAATAAACAAAACATTTGATGACACATTCAGAAGAATTTCAATTTTAATTGCTTACCCAGAAAACAGAAGGATTTATTAATTATAAAATGATCCAAACTGAAGTTTATTTTAAAATCAAAAGAAGTATATTCACAGGAACCTCAGATTACCTGGCTGTGTTATTCAGAAACTTGAATGACAAACGTAGATGAGAACTAAGATTTCCTTTTTATCTTGGAGAATTTGTGATGTTTGTTTCAGATGAGAAGAACATAAAAAGATTCACTATATTCATTGTCTCATTTTTTATATAGTTCGAGATTAGTTCCAGAATTACAAGCACAAAACATTAAATTATGTACAGAAACTAAATCATAATAAAACAAAACAAAAAGAAAGCACTGAGTTTTTAGTTCCTGAGCAAATTTCCCGCTCACTTATAGAGTCAGTTATATGAATGATTTCTTCCTTTATGATGTGTTACAAAGTTATTTGTAATTTTTAAAATTACCAGGGGCAGAGGAAGAATCCACAAAGCTAATAAAAACAACCTCACAAGAATATCTACGCAAAGAAAAGTAAAAGGAATCTGTCAAGATTAATGTTCTGTTGCCTTTAAGCATCTTATTACATTGTCTTGCTCAAAATACATCACATGCAAACCAAACAAAAAAACAAACCAAAACAAAAACAACAAAAACAACAGTCCAAGAAAACCCCAAGATTTATAACTGGAACTTTCACTTCCAAGAAAGCCAGTTGTGAAATGTATGGATACTGAACATTCACTAATTTATTACCTAAATTTATATTTTGGAAATGGGGTAAGCTTTGAAGCTTTAGAAAGTTGGCATCATTAAACATCCAGGTAAATTTTAAGTAGAAGCTAGGACTTCTCTATTAGCAAATTCCACAGGATTAATGTCATGGCCCAGGTGAAACACAACTGAAATCAAGAAGTGAAACTGAAAATGTTTCCAGTTATATATAATGTAACCCAGTAAGTTTCACCCTTTAAGGCCATATTAATGGAAATGTATAGAGTTAGATTTAAAAAATAACAAAGAAAAGATACCTACCCAACGCTCCACGGCTCCCTTCTACAAATCAAAAAAGAAAGTTACATGAGCTGCAGAACACCAAACTCACCTTTTGCTATACTTTTAACATCTCACAGGCATCTCTGAAGCATCCTACATAGATGTGTTTCTTCCATGGCTTTGAAGGTTAGCATAAGTAAAGGACGTGTAAATGCAACCACGGTCGAAGCACCTGAGCTAAAGTAGCTAGCTTGTGTATCAGAAGTATTCTAGTTTATTACAGCACTTGATCATGTCTAAATCAATTCATCAAATTCTCTAGGATTCTAGGCAAGTTGTTTGTTTGTTTTCTTTAGTTTCCTTTTCCCTTTCTTTCCTCTTTTTTTAAACCTCTGTTGCTTCAGCTGCATAAGCATGAAAAACTGACACAGATCACTATGTTGCATTGCTGGAACTGCTGTTGACAGCCAAACTATCTCATATATAGTTAGTCCAAGGCTTAATACTAACATCCCCAAGGTGAATTACACAGACCTTGCTCAGAATGTGTTACTTTACTACAAGGCCCTTTAGTTAACTAAATAAAGCAAGACTTGCAATGTTCTCAGTCATCTTAACCCCATGAAGAATAAGGTGGTATTTTAAACAGCAAGGACTCATTCCATTTATTTCTTTATGAACTTAAGTCAGAAGCCAGCTTCCATATAGCTAAGATAAGGCTTCACTTCATATTCAAACAAGTAACAGCAGTACCTTGGGCCAGAGAGAAGACAATTCACTTATAACCATAGTAAGAAAACAGTGAGCACTTCACTGATGCTTCAAGCAGCACACAAAGCTCAACACAGGCCAAAGACCAAGTGATATGATGCAATCCACCAGTGAGGGGAAGGTTATGGTCAATAAGCTGCCTAATATTGACATCTATATTACAGCTTACTGTGCAATGTGGAGGTTAACTACCAAGGTTAATTTCCAAAGACTACAAACTTTGTCAATTGCAAAATAGAGGTTAAAAAGAGGAAAGAAAAAAAGTTTGCCTAGAACCACAGGAGAACACAGTGATGCCTAGAGAATGGTCTGAAATAATACTGAAAATCTCTATTAGTGTCTTAATTTCCCATGCTACTCATCTTCCAATGGTATTTCAAAAAACAGTACTAAGGATACTGAACCACCTCTTGAAAGCCTGTCATGTGACTTTTATGTATCCCCAACAAGCTGTTGCATAGATGCACATATAAGTTGGGACACGCTTATCCTTTCCCTCACACTAAAAATTTTTATGATGGCCCGGGAGAACCTTTGAGTACTAATTTGGAAACAAAACCATACCAAGATACCTTCCTTCCCTTCTAAAGAAGAGTTTGTTTCCCTTTCAAGTGCTTTTGATTAAAAAACAAATACATGCATCCCTCTGCAC
The DNA here is from genome assembly GCF_054131305.1 of Coturnix japonica. Lineage (NCBI taxonomy): Eukaryota > Metazoa > Chordata > Aves > Galliformes > Phasianidae > Coturnix > Coturnix japonica. Next base: position 113,160,158 of record NC_140663.1, read on the forward strand.
TCCTAGTTAAAGAAGAGTTTTAATCCATACAGGAGCACAGCAAAATGAAATTCCAGAAGATTTATGTGAAGAACAGGGAGCTACTACCTAACTCCTGAATTCAGTCTCTGGAAGCACAATATTAGTACTGTGTTAGAGAGCCTACACTTAAGGTGTAAACATACTAGAAAGTAATTTGTTCCATTTACCTTTTCCATTAGAGAGTGAGAATTCTGCATTCCGTAATACCTGCAAGTATTTTTATCTTTTGCATTGTCAGCCTTGTTACATATTACATAGATGAATTAAAAAAAAAAACAAAAAACAGAGCTTTCAGATTTTGCCCAGTGTACAAAGTGAAAAAGAAGGGGCAGTTCATTTATACAAAGTATAAGCGAGGAAAACTGTTTCAAAAGACAAGTATTGCAATTCAATTGCAATCAAACTTGTTAGCTCCTTATTAATTTTGGCTTAACTGGTATATTATTCATCAGTTACAATAGACCAAATTTAGGGAATCATAGAACGCCTTGGGTTGGAAGAGATCATCAAGCTCCAACCCCCCTGCCAACCTCTGTATCTAACCCTAGATGAGAGGACACAGGGCTTCATCCTGGTTGTGAAAAATGAGAAAAGTGTTTCAGAGATTCTACTCAATTTTTGGCCTTCATCAATTCAAATTAGCTATTCCAAATTGTTACATATAGAGAAACTTTTTTCTTTTTAGGTCTACCTTATAGCAGAAATAGTTGATCTCATTCATTATTCTTACGCATTGTAAAATAAATCTGTTCCTTCCATTTGGGTAAAAACTACCTTAAAAATACTCACAGCACTCCAAATTTAGGATTTAATTCTATGCAACTGTATTAATTATGTGTACTCTCTCCATAAAGAGAGAGAGAAAAGAAAAAGAAAAACTAGAAAAAAAAGCAGGAAAAGCAGACCCACAAGGTGAAGTTTCAGAATTATCTCCAATGTCACACACACTGGATGAATCTACTTCTTCAAACTGAAGGCCTCATCAGTTAGCGAAACATATGGAAAAAATTACGTATTGTATCACTTCATTCACTTGCAAATTACATCATTTCATATCACAGTAAAACAATAAAGGAAGAGCAAAGGAAAAACACAAGACCCTAAAATATTTATGAAAATATGCTTAATCCCAAAGTTTTGAGGGAAGAAGCTGAGAAGACACTTCAGAAATCACACACTTCCTACCTACCTTGTCTTTCTTATCTTGCCTGGCATATGGAAAACACGGAATTACTGCAGTGACTCTGGAGGATGATGCAATCTTGCAAGCATTGATCATGATGAGCAGTTCCATTAAGTTGTCATTTATTTCTCCACAGCCACTCTGGATAATATACACATCTTCTCCCCTCACACTTTCGCCAATCTCTACACTGAAAGATTAGAAGACGGCCATTTAATCAACAGAATTACAGGAAGTGCATTATTAAAGAACAGACAGACAGTTTTATTTTAACAAGCATTTGCAGGTTTATACCCATTTAGAGTAAGATTTGGGTTTTTTAAAAACATAGGTTTGGACAATTTTCCCGTAGACACAAAGTCTGTTTCAACAGAATCCAGTCTAAATCATACTTCAGCCTAAAAACAGAGCTTTATTTTCTAATATGAAGACATGAATAAATTCAAGAAACATTTTAGAAGATAAAAGTATCAAACTCTTCTTGAAAAAAATATCAGTTTCAAAAGTTAAAAGGCACACCATGATATTTAAGTAAGGTATTTAAAACAGAAAAAAGAAAACCTCAACAAAAAGCTAAGATGCAGTTTAGGAACTGCTCAATAGAACCCAAAACTTGGCACATTTTGTCAGTTGCTCTGTTTGTTCTAAGTGAGCGCATGTACTCATGTTGGCATCAAGGAGCTACTATACTCTTCTATAGATTTTAAGAAAATTCAAACAGAACAGTTGAATATGATTTTTTTTTCCATTCTAGATCAAATCAAAAGAAAGCTACTGTTGAACCATACTCAATTTTCCACACCTGTTAATCCAAAAATTACTCACATAAGTAGCAGACTAACCTGCATTTTATTCTGATTCCATGTGAAATACACAGAAAATATACAGACTTCCAAAATGAGGCAATCAGATCTTTCAAACCCACACTACCATAAATTAGTCTAAATCACTGAAAATTGAATATCTTGGGCCCTTATTTGAAAGGTTAACTCTTGACCCAGGACAGAAATAAGCATAAAGCGCTAGTCAGAAACCTAGATCCAAATGGTCTAGATAGGCGTAAAACAGTTTCTCTGACACATTCTTCACAATAAGGCTTATTCTAGTAAAGCATAGTCCAAACACATTTAGTTTATCAGCTTCCAGGGTGCTGTACAAGATTATTAGCTTTTTGTAGCTGCAGAACACAAGGGAATTTACCACTTAGGAACAACTTAATGACATGCAAACATACGATTTATTACCATCATGACTGTTGAGTGCAGTATGACTAGTCACATTCTGAAAGCTGCCACAAAGTACCTGTCAGAGAGAGAATGCTAGTCCCTTTGAAGGTGTGCAAAACAGAATAAAATTAATCCACAGCATAAAGACTGTGTTGATTTAAGTAGCAGCCATTATTTTGCTTCCCCCTCACTGAGCAATGTGCAGCTTCATTCTGAGTACTGAAAGACTGAGTCTTGTGGAAAATACATGTGATCATGCAATTAAAGACAATGTCATAAACCAGATGTAAAAAATAATATACAAGCACCCTTCCTTCATAGCTACGTGATCTGGGTTCTTTATTTTGCAACCTCAACTCTAAATCTAATTTCTGGTCCATCTTCCTCCTGGCTACTTGAACCTGCTCTACTATCCATGAGCCTACCCTATTATCCATACCCATTCAGTTGTAGCCTGTAACTCCTTGTGTCAGTAGTGACTCTCTCCTAATTTAATCTATTATCTTTCCAATTACATATTGTTCTTCAACTTCCTTGACTTTCATCCCAGTCTTCAGTTTCTATCTCGCTGCACTCTTCTGCTCTTAGTTTTTATTCAAATCAACGTATTTTCATTTTCACTTTACCTATACTACCATCAAGAGGGCCAGAAAGATCACTAAAAAGAGAATGAGTGGCTCCTTGCCCACAGATCTCATATTCCCAAAACAAATTATTAAAAAAAAAAAAAAACAAAACAAAAAAAAAAACAAAAAAACCCCCCATCTCTTCATCTCATTAAATTAATAAGTTTTTGCCTAAGGATGTTAACAACACAATTTCTTACGGCCAAATGAAAACAGAATGTCAAGTAAAGATAAGGACTTCTGGGAGGACAGAGATGGTCAAAAACGGTGCCATCTCCAGATAACTCATAGTCTCTCCAATCATTTAAGGCTCCCATCAAGGTGGAAAGATTAAACTTTGTGGTTATACAACTGTTACACACTGTTGCTTTTTTCCCCCTCTCCTCAGAGCTCTATTCAGAGAAAAGTGTTTAAAACTTTTCTGAAATCCTAAATATTTTTCTAGGTTAATTTTTATTCAACATAATTTAAATTCAGACAGAAGCTAGAGAATCTAGTTCCAAGACTAGAAGAAGCTGTGGGCCTTAATTAGAAGACTTGTGCAAAGTAGATCTGTTGTAGTACCGGTGATCCAATTCCCAGATTAAACAAAAGTAAGAAACCTGACATTTTTCCTTATCTCAGAAATTCAGTGATGAGTAAAGCATCAGCCCATCAGCTTGCATATGCAACTTTACTCTCACCATTGCTGATTCTGGCTATCATGAGGAGGCTTAAAGAAAATTATTACTTGACCTGACACAGAAATGCGAAAAGCAAGTGCTGTCACATATCAAACCTTTGGAATAGGTTTGAAGAAGACCACCAAAATACAGCAAAAGCTCTATGACAGATGTTTCAACTCAGGACCGTGAAGTTATACTTTTGTTCTTTATGTTAAACTAGGAACCACTAAAAAGGAGAAGTAAGCAGAAAGCAACAAAGAAAATACTGCCAGCTCTATGGGAGAATGCTACTTGAGTGACAAAGAATTGCAGTACATAATTTTAGAAGGTGCAGAAATCAAAGATGCACTATGTAACAGGAAAAAGCTTTGCTGAAAATCAAAAATATATGATTTTGATGTTCATTATATACACAAAGAACACTGAATTTATAACACAATGAAATGTTTACTCCTTTAAAAAAGTCATTTCTAAGCACCCCACTATGAAATAACAAGTTGCAAAAGGGAAGGGAATATATTTTGAGATAAATATAGATCTGGTTGATAGAACAGCCCTTAAGTGATGCTTCTTCCACTGTCATTAACCACTATCTGTTCAGTGCCCTTAGGTTTGGGATAACTTTCTCATCTTGTAAACAACTTAGAAAATAGAAATGTTGCTGCTTTATCTCTTGGTGCATTTCTGGATTTTTTGTTTATGTTTTTCAAGTCAAAATGACATACATATTGAGCACACAGAAATGTAAACACATACTTCCTCATGGACACAGAAAGTATGTGCAGATTAAAATAAATCAAGTTTAAATTAATACTTGTACATAGCACTCAGAAGCAACGTAATTATAGCTGCCAGAAAACAACAATGTAATTATTGCACAAATCTCCTCCCAGGCAACTAGAGGCAATGACAGATTAGTATCTCTCACTGCCTACCTTCTTAAAAGTTGGGTACTGAGAGCTATTGCCCAGGCTCAACAAACTGCTGCTTATCTCTACTATTTTAAGTTTTTTATTATTTATTTTTAAACACCCAGGTCTGAACAGGCAGACAATAAGACACTATCAACTATCAAATATTGTATCAAGTATCTTGAATTTCTATTAAAGACAATAAACTAGCAGCAGGCATCCTCACACCCATTATTATATTAGCATTGCTACTGGATTTCATTTCAGCTATCTGCATCATGACCTAATTAACTGTCAATACACTCAGGGCTGTTGTTTAAACAATTTCCCATAGTGAGGACACAGAGGAAGGACACAAGAACAAGCTATTGCCTCAAGATTACGAGCTATTTGTTTTATGCAACTGAATCACATTCAGCTATTTGGCAACAGTTTACATAAACTTTTCATTCAAGAAGAGTAAACAGAACCTGTACATTAGAAGCCCTGAAATCACCTGCTGTTTTAAAGTAAAGTGTTTTAAAGTAAGAACTACACAGATTAATAGTCCACAAAGTTAACTAAGTTTATTTGATCCAGTAGCATGGAATCCACAATGCTGCTAACCAGGAAAGATGAGTGCAAGCCGTGACATAATGAAAATCAAGTTTAAGTGTTCATACCCATTTTCATCTCATGAAGACTGATTCTAGAGCTCAATTTAATAAGCAGGGACTTAACCATATGTTAAGGATAAGCTTCAAGAATGACTTACATAGAAAACATTTAAATGGCTGAAACATTCACAAAGCAAAATTCAACACTGGTAACAGCAAGCTGAGCTATAGTACATTCTCTGCTGAACTAATAGCACTGGGAATTTTACATTTGTATATTGTAACTCGGAAAGACATTGCAAGGAAAGTAAGTATGCAAAGCCACAGTGAATGGGTAAATAATACAAGACAATGGCTTGGATTCAGTTAGAATCAAAATCATGCAGCTAACGGGCTGAGTGTACTTCCAAAGAAGAAAATGTAATAGCAGATGAGTTTTCTAGCAATACTTGTAATAATTGTTTTGTCAAGCAACTTAGGTGCCAGTAAGATAGCTCTGTACCTCATGCATTTTTAAAACCAACAGATACCATCAAAATCTAGGGTCTAGAGTCCTCACACAGAGTGCAAGAAGAATCAATACCTCAAAAGCATTTAAAAAAATTTCCACATACTGAATCCACAAGTCATCAAAAAGCATCCAATAGGAAGCGCTAAGCAGAGGGGTGTGCTTGAACTTTACCTTTGTGAACAAATTTGCAGAGCAAAGTCTTTAATGCAAGACCTCCAATTTATTGAGTAAATATTTTAACTGCCATGATGTTATATAATGAACGTATCATTTTGTGCCAGTATAAAACAATACAAATGTCAGATTCACAAGACCTGCCTCCACCAATCATCAGCTCCTGAAGAGATACAGAGCTGCTCAATCAGCTGAGAGCAGCTGTGTGCTGAAAGCAACTGCAGGACTGTGGAGCTCACAAGGGTTACATCAGCCTGGCTGCTTCAGAGACAGGCTATGGTTAGATTTTGCTCCTTCACAGTTCATGAGCTGAGACTTCAGGAAAAAAAAATAAAAAAATCTTAATTTCCTTGATGTTGGAATTTCCTTTGAAATAATAATAATAAAAATCAGGTCATTTAAGATGCAGATTCATTTAAAACCCATTTGGGACAGGGGATGGGGAATGCCAGTTTCTTCAATTTTCCTGTTCGTTCCCATCCCCTGCACTGTGCGCAGTTATTTAGAAGACAGAACATCAAAGCAGCAAGCAAACAAGAACTATGGCATTTTTATTGTAAACTTGTAAGTATCCAGTACCACCTAGCAACTACATTCTTTCTTCAGCTCTTGGCTCTCTTGTTGTGATTAACAGTTCCAAGGACAATCGCCAACTAGGTTTTCATTTCAAACTGTCCCTGTCCTAATGGCGGACATGATAAAATTGCTTGGTTTTTCCCTTTCCTTTTTCCGCCTAATTTCATGTGTTTGGCCCCACATGAAGCACAAAATATACAAAGTCAATAATGCAGAAGTCTCAAACAAGGAGCTTCCAAGGAGTTTTATGCCTTTTTGTAAGCCTGAGCTATTAGTAATACAGCACGCTAGCATATTAACTGCATCTTGAGTTCCCTACGTAAGCAAGACAAGCAAAACACACAATCTGGAAATAATTCTTACCCTAACCATCCACATAAGTAAAAAAAAAATAAATTCCTCTAGTCTCACTGTGCTCACTATAGCAAGAGCCAAGCATGAGGGACCCAGCCAACTCAGCCACCCCAAGCAGAGTGTTACAACTCCAGGTCTGAATTATTTGCTAAGCACTTGGGCTGTATTTAGAGAGATGCACATCACACAGTGCCCCAAATCCTACCAACTTCAGCTGACTGAACAGCTGTTTACCACCTGAACTTGCTTACACCAACTACAGACCTGTAACAGAGCCCAAAGAAACAAGAGAATGGGAAAAATACTAAAGTTGTGTCCCAAATATATACAGTAACTGTGAGAGAAGAGTTGGAGTACACCAAGAGGGAAACAGAAAGAACATGCTACAGACTGTGCTTGAGAAAAGAAAATCTCAGCCATTTGAATTGCGCATCCATGATAAGTAGCACTGATAAAGTTTCCAGGCTTGTTCTTGATTTACATTACATAACAAACCAATGTCATGATCCCATTATGAAACAGAGGGTTATTCATTCTTGTAAAAATCAACTGAGGGAATATCAACTATTTTCTCATTGATTCCATGAATAAAACTGGTTACTTGGACTAAAATGTATTCATTTACAAATGGCCCTCATACCAACAGCAGAGGTGTCTTCAGCTCTGCTGTTGCAGTGTTTCTCTGCGGCCAGTACACCCTCCTCTCTGTACAAGCTGAACCACACACACTTTAAGTAGATGATTCAAAAATAACCCAGCTCCAGCAGCCAATAAAATCCACAGACAGGCAGCCTCCAAAGTCACTTCAGTTCCCTTCCTTCTGAGCCTGATGAGACTTGAAGGACTTCAGCCTGAAAGTTAAGACGCTCATAAGAACAGGTGGAAGGCAACTCCTTCCTTGGGAGAGAGGTGTGTGAAAGGATGTAATCTGTGACTCCAATTTCTCCATTTTGAGAATAAGGAGTACTCCAAATAGAGTTAAAATAAATAGCCTTTAGAAAACTACACATACAGAATCATAACCACGGTGCTGCCTGGGTAGGGAGGGAACATCTAGTTCCACCTCGCTAAAGCAGGTTCCCTACATTAGGGTTGCAAAGGAAAGCATCCACATAGGTTTTAAATACCTCAAAAGGAGATTCCACAATCTATACAATGTATTCAAGTGTCATATACAGTGTCATTTAATTATATATCTATTACAATCAAGTGCTTCCTAAGTATCTTTGGAGACAGAAAAATCTTTGACAGAAGTCCATGTTACCTGTGGCTTCCATCACATCTATCATTGATATGACATTTTTTAGTCCTAAGTCTGCTGAAATACTGAATGACTGAAGAACATGAGAACATGGATATTGACAGATGCCCTAATCTCAGCATAAATTACAAAGAGCATTTACAATTTTAAGTTTTTCTGAAGTTCATAAAGCACCTGCTCATTTAGTTACACTTGTCAATAGCAGCCCTATCCTTGGCTAACCTCGGGGCTTAGTTCTTCAAAATCACTTGCATCTGCCAAAGATTGGGACATAAAGCACCTTTGAGCCAAAATATGATGTAAAGCCTTTAAAGTTACTTTCCAAGCAGTCCATTCTGCAAGCCAGACTAAATGAAATTCTCAAGTAAAAGGCTTCCAGCTTAGACCATTTGGCACATAATTAAGTCTACAACTGCACACTTTTATCAACATACACATAATTCAGATTTACTTTTAATATAACACAACAAACAGCAAATATGAGATTTTCAACAAAAGTTGAATCTTCTTTGGAACTTGTTAGCAGATCTGACATAAAGCAAGAGTTAGTTAACTCTCAGGCCACAGCTTATCTATTTGCACAAGGTTCTGGCCCTACAGCCATTGGAAGGTTTAAGGTTTCCCGAGTCCTTTAGCTATTAGGTTGTATTATTCTGCAATACTGCAATGAATTCTGCAGTGCCAATTAACTTACTCAGAAATCTCCAAGCACAATTTTTTAAAGAACTGTTTTTATATAGGAATATTTCTGTTTATATACACACTAAGAAACCTTGCTGAGGAGACAGTATGACAAACTAGAAAAGGAATGTTGCAGCACAAATATCTTATACATTTTAGCTGTGGTTGAATTTCAAATATATTATACAAGAGAGAGTCAACAAAACTGGAAGGCCAAATATCCTGAATATTTGTTGCTAAAACATCCTGAATAATTTGCTCAAGAAAATTAAAATGATTACCCACTCAAAATTTACAATATAGTTCATATAGTTGGTACAGTTATACTTGCTGAAGGGGAAATATCAACTTCATTTCAGAATCTGAGAAGTGTGAAGCTGTACAAGAAAATAAACATTTAAGAATGTAAGTGTTAAGACATGAAGTTCTTGAGGAAGGGGCAAAAAGCAACAAAAAGGCATGTCTGCCTAGCAAAGCTGCAACAGAAGCAACCAGAAATAACTGCTAGATTAGATTCCATCCTCATATCTGTACCACAGTATGTTCCTGCTTACCCATGAAAAATAAACTGGCATTGCTAGATTAGCCAAACCACTGACATCTTGCAGCCACCACTACCTACCTACTGGATGGCAGAGACCAATATTGCTCACTAGGGAAAATAAGCAGAATTGCAGGCAAGAGTTTATTCCTGGCATTTAATTCACTTGCATCGAATTAGACAAGCAAACACTGGGGATATGTTTCTACCATGGACAAAAAGTAAATCAAAGAATTGCTGTGAAAAACTCAGCAAGCTGCAAAGCTAATAGTCTCTGGAAAAGAAACAAACAAACAAAATACTAAGAAAACATGAAAATCACGTGATGAAATACACAAGTTAAACTTTATCATGCAGAAAAGAGATCGAAAAAGCAATAAAGTGATTACGGGGTTGGAAATAAGAGAGATTTAAAACTTCATTTCATCAGGAATGAAGAGAGTAAGAGGGTGCAAACATCAGGTGATATAAACAGTGGCAGAAGAGGGCTTACAATACTGCCAGTAAGCTTAAGTAGTACAAGAGCAAGTTAACTAAGAACAAAAAACACAGACTGAACAGAACAAAGAGCTTTGTGTGAGCAATTTCAGAGCGCGATATATTAATCTTTCACAGAAAGCAACGAAAACATGTTTGTTTGGGATATTCAGAACAAGAACAGATGAATATAAACATACAGTAATCACAGAGGCGAGCCAGAGTTGGGAACTGGTGTTTCAGAAGGAGGTAAAAACTTGTAAAAGGCTTGTATACAGAATCAGCCAACATTTGAGATTGGAAGGGAACTCTGGAGCTCATCTGCTCCAGTCCTTGCCCCAGCAGCACACCCAGAGCAGGGTGCCAAGCAGCTCTTAGAGATCTCCAAGGAAGAGACTGCACAGCTCCTCCGGGCAGTATGTGCCATCTCTACACACCTACAGATAACACTTCAGGTGTTTATAGAAATTGATAAGATAGACCGCTCTGAGTTTCCTCTCCTCCAGGCTGAATATCCCCAGCTCTTCTCCCAGGTGAGGCAGTGCAGCCCTTCAGCACATTGGTGGCCCTTCATTGGGCTCCTACCAGTACATGCATCTGTCTTGTACTAGGGAGCCCAGAACTGGAACCAGCACTCAGCAACATTGAATAGGATGGAAGGATCACCTGCTGGCAACACTTGGCCTAACGTAGCCCTGGATACCATTAGTCTTGGCAGCAAGAGCACACTGCTGGCCAGGAAGCTAATCCGTTTGTGCCTTCAGTAGCAACCCGAAGGCAATACAACGGCTGCACCGTGCACATGGGGGATTCAAGAAAAGCCACGCAGAAGCCAGATACGACCCTCAGGCACTACTGACGGATAACAAGACTGCTCACAACCCCACACAGCGCTTCGGCAGCTGAGCGCAGTAGACAGCGCTCCGGGGATTTGGGCAGGGAGAGGCGGCTCCGCTCGCCCCCAGCGGCCGCCGCCGCGCCACACACCTGGTCTCCTGGTTGCTGAACTTCTTGGTGACCACCTTGCCCAGCTCCAGCCCCAGGCGGTCGGCCACCCGCTGGGACAGATCGTGGTGGGAGCTGCCGCTGAACAGCACGATGTTCGGCATGGCGTAGGGGGAAGGGGGATGACAGCGAGCGGACAGTGCTGCAGGCGGGGCAGAAAGAGAACGCGATTCACCCCGGAGAGGGGTGAAATAAGCGGCGCAGCGGGACCGCCCCTGTCCTGCCGGGAGCAGGAGGGGCAGGGCGGGGCGTGCCGGGGGCGGATGCAGTGGCAGATGTAGGTGATATGGCAGGAGAGGCTGAACCTTCCCACCAACATCCCGTTACACGCTGTTGCCGTGTGACAGATGGCAGCAGAGTGGCAGTCTGACCCAATGATGTCTGACATGGAAGTGCAGATGAAGCAAAGGGGTGGGAACTGAATTCCTCCACTGGGGGACAATGGCACACACTGACATTCATCGACGTTTGCTGAATGTTGATGGAGACCAACCAGTGTATGTGAGCACAGCGCTGGGTGAGTGGTGAAACACTGTGAAGTACTGGGTCACCTCCACTGGTGCAGATTTTTATGAGCATGATATGCAGTCTCTGCTTCAGTGCTGTCAAAAATGCTGATGGTGGTAATGACGTTGAAAAATAATGTTCTGTAAATGAGAACTTACTCTATCGAACAATGTTATTGTACTCTTTGTATCTGTTATTGTTTCCATAGAAATAAATAGGAGGCATTACTTTTGGAGTGACCTACGCAGTATTCGCTACCAAAAGTGTCCTTGAATAACCTGTAGCTGGTGTTAGAAATATGACACACATTTTCCACTTACATGTTTGTTTTTCTCAGTTGTTGCTTAGAAATAGGAACTACCTACAAACTGCTGTCAGAATACTGAACGAAGACAAAAAGGTGTTTGCTTCCAGATTAGGAAATTTTGCTTTTATGTATAACAATAACTGAATTGCAGAGGGTAAAGGACTTAAGAACCACGTCATTCTTTGTGATTCATGCAAACCTTCCCTTGGAGGAGCAGGAGTCCTGAACATAGTGCTTGGATAATGCTCTGTTGGTGGGATCAGATCCCCAGTACTGCATAGTTCATCTTCATGGTCAGTTTTAGAGCTGGTCAAACAACAAATGTGAATATATGTTCCAAAGTGAATGTTTTAACCAACAGCTGATTAATAAATTGATGTCAGGAATTAGGAGTTAATAGTTTGAGTGTCATTCTCCATGGTCTAAGCCATCCAGCCAGGTATTTCTACGTACCATGGATATTTCTTGCTAACTACTGCTTAATTGCAGAGTCAGTGTACATAAACAGGGGGCACAAGTATGGGAAGAGTAAGTATTGACTTCCCACAACATAACTTCAGAATCTATTTCTGTATTTGATCATAGAATCATAGAATGGCCTGGGCTGAAAAGGACCTCAATGATCATGCAGTTTCAACCCCCCTGCTATCTGCAGGGTCACCAGCCACCAGACCAGGCTGCCCAGAGCCACATCCAGCCCGGCCTTGTACCAGTCGCATAGCAATGGGTGGCAGTGGGCACAGTGAGTGTGACTGATCTCTGTCCCCAGAGTAACCGAGTGCAGACGTACTGTGAGATGGAGAGCACCCCGTGGGAAGATGACAGCTGTCCACAGTATAGAGTGGTGAACCTGCTGCGGGCAGAGGTGTCCCAGGACTTGATGGCTGCCCAGGTAAGGGGTCACTCCCAAAGGCAAAGCATTGGTGTTCTGCCAGTGGATGGCAGTGGCTTAGCTCTTCCAAAAGTCTCAGGCAGGTCACCGACCACCAGACCAGGCTGCCCAGAGCCACATCCAGTCTGGCCTTGAATGCCTTCAAGAATGGGGCATCCACAACCTCCTTGGGCAACCTGTTCCAGTGCATCACCACCTTCTGTGTGAAAAACTTCCTCCTAATATCTAACCAAAACTTCCCTTTTCTCAGCTTAAAACCATTCCCCTTTGTCCACTATTAGCCCATGCAAACAGTCATTCAAGTTTTCTCTTTATGCAATTAAAAAGAAATTAATTTTTAATATCATGAATCCATAATAACATCTGAAAAGTTGTTTCTTCCAGTTCACCCATCATCTTCAACAACTACTTCTGTAGCTACATTTTGTTCTGAGTTACTTGCTATAACTTCTGCCAGCTATCCTGATTTTATTGTGATTTTTAATATCAGTTATTCTAAAACCTTCATTTTCTGTGGCAGGAGATTTCAGCTTTCATTAATACTGCAGGTTTCTACAGCATGCAAAAGAAAACTAGCTGGTGTGACCTCAGAATCATCAGAACTGAAAGCACTGACAGAAAGGAAAGAGTAATTTAACTTCAAAATAATGCAACAAAGGAAAACCACACTTAACTACAGAATCAAAACACTAGAACTTGTGAAACAGTCTGCAACAGACAGGAGAACAACTCAGGCTGCCAGGAGGTTTATATATGTACATATATATATATACATATAAATATACATATATATATGTATATGTACATATTTGGCACCATTGAGCCCAACAGTGAGCTAGGTTATTTGGTGAATGTCTTTACCCACTTACTTTCTCACCAGTCCAGTTAAAACTCGCTCGTTACTTTCTGACAACTGGAAAACCGGACAATATTTTTTTGGCTTGTCTGAAAAAAACCCACTAGGATTTTTGTGCACAAAAGCTGGTTACTGTTTATCACATAACTACAATATAGAAATGTTCAAGAGCAAAATATCACAATTTCCCCTTTCTCTTTTGTTTAAATAAGCCGAAAACAAAACCTTTGACAGGAATTTTTGTATAGTTATACTATCACCTTGTGGGTAGAAATGGTTTTGCTTGATGCAGGACACAATAATCAGCAAAGAAGGCAATTGTGACTGTTTCTTAGCGACCACATGATTGGAATTGCAAACTCTTTGGTTTTTTTTGCTTTCTTGAGTTTTTATTTTTTGGGTTTTTTTTTATTTTTTTATTTTATTTTATTTTATTTTATTTTATTTTATTTTATTTTATTTTGTACTTTTCATATCACAATGACTTCTGACAACATTTTTCTTCTAAATTACAAAATACTTTTACTTCAGGAAAAAATAGCAGTCTTTTAAAAGGCCCAAACCCATACCTATACTCCAATAATGTAACCCGAATAGTAATGAAATTCCATTAGCCATTTTTTTGCCCTCAGTTACAACACTTGATGTATGTCAACTCATGATTTATTACAACTCATGATTTAAAACGAACAGTTGCAGGCTGGTTTATTTGTCACGTGCGTTTTTAACAACGTATATTTGGGTCATGATTTAAAGGTTTTCTAATAAACAGCAAATATCAGAGGTGTTGATCTGGAATATGTTTGTAAAAGCGTAAGTAAGTTTCTAAATGCATAATGCTGCCATGTACAATGTTTTGTCAAAAGACCCGTCTTCATATTCCCCAGTAACTCAGCCTGTTCTTCATATTCTTTGCTACTTATTGCTCCCCAAATGACCTGGATGTTCCCATCTTCCACTTATCTACCTCCAGCCACCTCCCTCCCCTATTTTACTCCTACCTGTCTACCAATTCCCCATTGCTTCCTTGTTTAGCTACATGGCCATGTGCTTCTCTGATTATTTCTAATGTTACCTCTAGATATTTTCTGAATACTGAATATTTCTGCTGCTGCTGCTCTTTCCAATCCGTGCTCTATGACTCATCTTCTAGGTGAATCTCTTTGATCATTTACCTCTGCTTCTCTTTGTCAGTAGATACAGCTCCTGCTGTCTCACCTACTTCATTCTGTTAAAAAAAAAATATGCTTATTGTGCTCATGTGTAGTCTGAAGGATGATGATAAGGCAAAACACTCTCACAAACTTCTGCTAATGCAGATAACAACACTTGTTTCTTAGCTTTAGCCATAATCTAACAAATGGCACCTAAACAATGCATGATCAATGGATAGATAGGAAATAATTTTCATACAGCAAGCTAAATGTATATTCTTCACTATACACTATTTGCTGTGTATATTATGACATTTCCGTGTTAGTGATGTAGGATGTTTTATACCCCCTACTTACCTCTGTAGCGATGTTCTGTCTTCTCTAACAGATCTTCTCTTAAACTGCCTTTGACTGAGCAATGGGAAATGTCCTTCGCTGCTGATAAAACTTGAAAAACTTATTACTGTTTTTTGCAGTCTGAGCTCTAATGGTTATGTTAACTACAGTATGCAATCATTTCATTATTCTTGCAGTTATGAAGGGCTCTCAAACTTTTGCATATATTTCACGTTATAATGCTGCAGTTTCCTCAAATGGCTTAACAACTGCCTTCCTGGTCTGTCGTGTAAAAAGTACTACCTGGGATATGTGGATTGTCTTGAGCACAGATTGTCAGCCATGCAACAGTAGGGAAAATCTCTACTGAATGTAATCTTGTAAGTACTGTAGATAATAGACATGGAGGAAAGAGTCGGACTAGGTGATTTCTTAGGATCCTTTTAAAGACTCATTTCTTGTAATGCTACTAGTATTCTACATTTTGTTTGGAGTTTCTTATGGGTTTCAGAGTAATACAATTCCTGACCATTTAAACTTTTTCCATTCTATCCATTTCTGTATGATGGAGTCATGATATTTTGTTCCTATTTTAATGCTTCTCTTGGATGATAATTATGAGCATTTGTGTCCATTACGGAAGTGTTTAGAAGATGAAATAAGTTAAAGCACAGGTGGCTTTTTTGTTGTTGTTTTTTGTTTTGCTTTGTTTTGTTTTCCTTTGCGTTTATTTACTGCAATATTATTTTTTGTCCCAACTGATTCTTGAAATAACTTCTCATGGGGAACAGGCAGTGGTTCTAAAACTTCAAGAATTGCCATTTATTAAATTCATATTGTCCAGCCATTTTTTGTTGCACATTTTCTTCCTTCTCAAGATGAAGTTTTCAATTTTTTGTTGCAGCTTTTCCCTGTTAGGAGAATCCTAGTTGAAAGACGTTATCTGCTTAATAGGATGCAGGCTGATTCCCTTTGTTTTATCATGACAGTCTAGGCTAAAGCCATTCAATTTTGGCTTCCCCAGTGAATGATGATATGCTGTAATTGTATGCACAAAGATTTAATTCTTACTTCTCATCGTTTTCTAGGAAAATATATTTACGTTACCTTCATTCTTTTTTAAATCCTTTTTAAAGTGCTTATCAAAGTTACAGTTTTAATAAGATCTCCTACTTTTTAATTTCTTCCCACCATTTCACTGTTTCAGCCATGATTTTGCACACTTAAGCTCTAAAGGAACAATAGGTCATAATGCTTTTCTCTGAAAATTGCATCTCACCTCAAGTATGAGGGCTCTTACCTGCAGTTCCCCAGCTAGTCAACAGCCAGCATTCAGCATCTTCATTTATCACTTGCATGAGTGTATAAAGGAAAAACAGCAGACTAACCTTGAAATTAAATATTTATTTGTAAGTGTGTATAAGAAGATTGCTGTTACTTCACAGAACACAAGCTTTAGGGTGAAAGAAGAGTACTGGCACCAAGCAAAGGTGAAAGAAGAAAGCAGATCAATATGTATCATCTATTCAAGATAACAGAGGCAGAAGACCAAATCTGTATAGAAAACCATTTTATACCCCTTTAAAACTTTTGGAGAAAAATAGCCTGCTTCAAGATAAAAGATCAAAGCGTTCAGTTTCTTTTGCAAGACAAAAGCTTGTGCATTCTGCTTCAGGCTAATTTAGAAAGTTTTAGCTCATCTTTTATGCATCTTGGTTCTGTCTGGGCAGCCACAGGACTGTAGCATAGGCTGTAAGCCTTTCTGCTTATTCTCCACTCTAATCTTCTACTAAATCAACACATCAGCATGCTTTGTCTCAATTCTGTCAAATCACATTTTCCAAAAGAAAGCCATTCTGCACGGACATTTTTTACTTGCAGAAGATAAGGAAAGAGAAACAAGATCATCTCTCTTCCACATCATACTTTCACAACCACAAGCATTTGCTTCTGGCTCTAGTTAGAGGCAGAATGTCAGATATCTGTGGAAGATTTTGTATGACCTGGTATAGCTTTCTCACGTTGTTTTGTTACGTTCCTGTGATCTGACAGCATGGAAATGCAGGGGGTCATGTTGAACTAAAGAAAAGATTCCACTGAAGGAGACAGCCTGGAGTCTATATTGAAAATCTCAGAGTAGGCTGCTGCAATGTCTGTGGTGCTCTCTCCATTAACTTAATTGTTGTTCTACTTTGAAATGAAAATCACATATTTGGATTATATAGACTCTTCATCAGTATTGTATAGAGCTCACTAATAGAAGCTCCTAGGAGTCATCCAGTTGTTTCTCTGGCTGTGTTGGCTATGCAGTGACACCCAAAAATACTTCCTTGCTTCTACCTATAAATGAATGTTCCATGTCAGGAAAATAAAATCTGCAAGTAAGCCATTAACTAACAGCTACTTGGTTTAACAGAAGAAAAAGAAAAAAGAAAAAAAATAAATAAAATAAAAAAGCACTCAGCAAGAAAGAGATCTGAAAAACATTCCAAACAAAATCAGAACTAGAAGAGCCCATATGTTCCTAAGGCAAACCCATTTCTCTTCCCCTTTCCCTGATCCCACCATGTAGTTGCTACAAATGCTGCTAGATATTTAAGAAATGAGAATGGAATCCTCATACAACAGCAGACAAAAAAGTAAGCAAAGATTAAGATAGAAGGGCAAAAAATGTAAATATTTTATTCTGAATCTGAATTACCAAATATCACAGAATCACAGAATTATCAAGGTTGGAAAAGACCTAGAAGATCATCTAGTCCAACCATTACCAATACTTCCTGGCAAAATCATATTCCTCAGCATCACATCCAAACGTTTCTTTAACACTCCCATGGTCAGTGACTCCACCACCTCCCTGGGCAGTGCATTCCAGTGCCTGACTACTCCATAAATATCTGATGTAAACACAGACAAAATAATAGAGATAAAGCAAATTAAGGTGATTTTCTTTGATTTTCAAGAACAACAACAAAAAAAAACCTGAGCTCAAACTTCTGTTAAGATCTCTGTGAACCTTTTTGTAATGTTTTTAAAATGAAACACAGTAAGTTTTTATTTGTTTACTCTTTCTAAACTGTGAGTCTTTAGAAGTAATATTTAAATTCTAAGTAAGGAATTGACAAGGACTGGATTTTTTTTTTAATTTTTTTTTTTTTTCCATGAACAATTTAAAGAACTCCAAACCAATATTTCCACAACATTTTTAGTCTTTTTTGATTATTCTAGCTTCAATTGTAGCGTTCAGGTTTGGACACCCTGTGTTTTCTTGTATTCTTGCTCTGAAGAGAAACAACAGTACAGTTCATAAGCTTTGTTCTCATTAAAAATACATGATTTCATTCCCTGTGATCAGGTGCAGACTTATAACAAAGAGAAAGGCAGGAGAGTGAAAAAGATCAATACCTGTTCACAGCACTGACTGCTGCAGTGCATGCATTCCCAGGTTATATAATTTTAGAAGGAACTGCCATGGGCTTACTGAGACTGCCACTTGGGCTGCTTCTCTCCTTAGCAGCAGGGTCATTGACTTCTGAAGATGAGACATATGTAGAGAACATTTCTATTTTAAGTAGACCTACATAAGTCTTGAGTGTTATAATTGCTCTGAGATGCTTAGAGTTGTTTAAAAATTAATACATGACCAAAGAAAGAATTTTTAAAACAGACATAAAAATACAGCAGTGATTCCCACACAGCTTGGCAACCAACTGTACAACTCAGTTGCTTCACACTAAAAGTTTCATCCAACATTAGAAGGAACTGGAGACTTTCAAGTAAATACATGAAAATTTGACTTTGCATAAGACAGAAGCATTGATCGTACAGGTTCAATAAGCACTTCTACAGACAGTGAGATTTTTGATACTTTCCTTCAGTTAAAATAAATAAATAAAAACATTCTGAAGCCCTTATTAAAGTAAAATTCTCTGCATATATAGATATAGAAACCTGCTTCAAACTTTCCATGCATTAATACTGTGTTATGAGATGACACAGAGAAAAATAAATATTGAAGCAGTGTAATATGTCTGCAAGTTTCTTTCTGAAATTATTTTAAGACATAAATGGCTCACATTTAGGTTCAGAATCATGGTATCATAGCAACAGATCATAGAATTACTATGTAGGTTTGCTTCCTGATCTTGTTTTGTATGCTGACATGAAATTACTCATGAAGTTATGCTATAATATTCTATGAAGCACTTAAGTGAATAATATTACCCTTAAAGAAAATATATAAGGAATATACTGTGCTCTGCCCTTTTATCTATCTTATACCTATATTTCTCTTGAGAAGCTATGTTGGAACCTCCACAGATCTCTATAAATTCTGTCATAATTGTTATTTCCAATATTGAAACACAACTTTTGTCCGTGGGTACTCAATGCTCATAAAGGGGCAAGTTTTCTCTCTAAGTGGGGATGCTGAATCTATGTTATTTCCACAAACAAGTATTCCGTACCATTAAAGGTGAAGTTAAATCATTTCTATGGGAAAATATACTGTATTAGTAGTCCTGGTAATCTATTAGAAATGACACAGTGTTTAGCTTCGCTACAAAAGCCAAAAGGACATTTGCTGCTGAAAATGTGTGACTGTATAAAGGTTCTTGGAAGCGATGAAGTGGGTTCTGTACTGGAGAAAAAAATGTTTTTGAAAAACACATTTACATTCCTTCCTGAATCATAACTCTCTTCCCGCTATTCACAGTGTAACTGAGAAGAGCTTGGAATAGACAAATTAGGCAGCTGCTTAGTGCAGTGCAGTCCTTGGAGTTCAGGGAAGAAGATTTCATACTTTAACTATACTGGAAGCAGTTACAGAAGCATGTATAGCCTAAATTCTCACCTCCTGCTTGCACAGGCATCTGTTTTCCCTGCTGTTATGGTGGTACTGATAAACCTTTTATAGCAGGGGACTGAGAAAGAAAGAAGGGGTGACAAGAGTGAGAGAGCAGTTAAAATTGAGGGAGAGAGAAGAAATATTCTCTTTGTTCTTGCTAGCCCTTCTGAGCCATCTCTACAATGTTCTGACATCCCATAGGTCCTCACTTGAATCTTGTCTTCTTTCTAATTTCCAATGCATTGACTCCCTAAAACTTCCTAAATCCCATAGTGTGACCAATTTTACCAGGCTTCAGAGCATCTTTTATCAGCCTTTCCCTTACGAATCTTTTTAGCACTCTAACCCCTCTCTCAAAACTGCATTTCACTTACTTTCTGTCAAAGCTCTGTGAGTCAGCTCCTGATCTGATTCACCGATTCACTGGTGGAATAAGGTCCATACTTGGTACTGTGCTATAAAATCTGTCTGTGCCTAAGTTTGCAAGAGATCTTTATTTTCATCTGCTTAACCTTGCATGTACCCTTGTAGAACTCTGTTCACAAATGCTACAGTGCTTTAGATGTATTAAATTTAAATACTATTTTAATATTTTACCTTCTCCTACTCAAAAGGCAACAAGATCTATATTTAAAACTGCATAGAATGCATCATATCAATTACTTAGAATATTAATTGTTTAAAAAGTGCTGTCCAACTAACTTCTGAGACAGTTCTCCCTTGAGATATCAGCACCATAATCATTAGAATACCCTCGGTTGCCTCCAGTGTTGTGCCTTGGAGCCTGTTTTGGCTATCAGTTAACTAAACCTTCCTAGCTATGAGCAGAGAGAAGCAACCTTTATTAAGACTGATCATGACCTGACTGGTGGTCAAACCATAGCCACCATTACCAATGAGGAGAATACAGGTACATCAAGGCTGTTGTTGTTAAAAGGTTCTTTTGGCAGGGAAGGGCATAGGTGTGTCCTTTTGACTAAGAACAGAAATGCAAGGCAGTAGAAACACTGCCAAGGCTCATGTCAAGGATGTGTATAGTCTGTGAAGCTCAAGAAGAGATGAGATGCAGGCCTGTTTAACCACAAAAATCTGCCAAGTTGATCAGGAGGAAGGGGGGGTTTTCAAACTGTCATCAGAAGCCTAGACAAGACAACACCTAATGATACACAGACTCTGCAAATCTCTGGGAGAAGCAAATAAATAGGATGAAGGACAATATTTTATAAGAGAGAATCAACACACACAATATTTTTTCTGCGCATTAAGGTGAAGTACTGTGCAAATTAAATAAAATCTCCCAGCTTCCAAGTCAGTGTCTGCATGACAGCTGCTCAGTGATAATGAGTCCCAGAACGATGATCTGTAGAATGGCACCCAAGAAGTATCTGGGGAACTAACTGGAAGAGCACCAAGGCACAAGCAGTTTGTTAGCATAAAGAATTATGCAAAAAAGTTCACCAGTACTCTCAGGCAAGCTGAAATCTGCTAGTACAGACCCAGGTAGTCCAATATGATCCTAAGGCAATTACTTCTGCCATGTCCTTCCTCTTTCTCTTACCCCCTGAAAATATACAACACCCAAAGCCAACTCAATCAACTAACAGAAGAAACAGGATAAAACAAACAAAATCCCCCAAAATAAACTAGAAGTGGCTACTGATGACATGGATATTTTCAGTTTGGTTTTAGCTGGAAAATGACTGAAAACGTAAAGGTGAGAATCAAGGTTATTGAAAGTGAATGAGAGCACTTTATGGTAAGGAGAATAAGGAGTCAAAGGATTAGAATAAAAGTAAAGCAAACTGTAACAAACTCAGTGATCTGGCAACTGGAAAATTCTGGAAATGGAAACTTAAATTAAGTGACTGAAGTTTGCCAAAAAGGTAACAGTAACTGAAAGGGACTTTAGATGGAGAAAAGAAAATCTCTGATACAAAACAGAAAGCAAAGATAACAAATCACTTCTTCAAGAATTAAAGAGAAAACATGCAAATCACACAAAGATAAACTCAGAAAGGGTAAGGAACACAGTAGGGGCTCAAAATAAACTAGAATAATCACTTACCAGGAAAGAAGAACTCCCTTGGAATTAATTCAAATTTTGGCAAATTGATTTACTTTTGGAAGTGCCTATGCTGGTTCTTAAAAGCTAGGGAAATAATCCCTGTTTGCTGTCAGGACTCTGATAGACAGTTTATTTTCGGTGGTTATTAAGGAATGCTCTACTGAATGAATGGCTTAGAGGGCTAAAATAGAAAATTCAAACAGTTGATTGAAAACATTCCTAAAAGTAAAATGCTTTTGACACAATCTTCTACTGTATCCTTAGGATCACAGTACTGAGATGTAGATTGCATAAGTCAGTGATAAGATTGGTGGAAAACTGGTGTCAGGTTCAGAAGGTGGTGGCTGATCGTACAGCTAGTTATCAGCTGCAGGCCCAAGGCATAGATACAAAAGCTAACACTGTTTAATTGTTTAATTAACAACTAAAACAATGGGATGAAGGTCCACACTCAGAAAGTTAATGAAGAGTACCAAAGTGAGGAGAGTGGCCAGTATACTGGAAGGCAGGCCAGATGCCCGAAGGGACCTTAATAGGTTGTAGAAATGGGAAATGTTAAGTCTTGCACCCAGAGAACAGTCAGTCCAGGCAGAAATACATCCTTGAAGCCAGCCATTTCCAACAGTTGTGCAGAAGAGGACCTGGGGCTCTTGTTGGACAAGTTAGACATGAGCCAGGAATGAACCCTGGTGGCTAAGGCAGCCAATGGCTGTATTAGCAGAAGCATGGCCAGCAA
Source organism: Coturnix japonica (assembly GCF_054131305.1). NCBI lineage: Eukaryota > Metazoa > Chordata > Aves > Galliformes > Phasianidae > Coturnix > Coturnix japonica. The sequence goes on from NC_140663.1 coordinate 113,182,665, forward strand.
GTCAAGGGAAGGGTTTCCCTCCCTTTCTGCTCAGCACTGCCCACCTCCTCCTGGGTGCTGTGCTCAGCTTTCAGCTCCCTGCTACCAGTAACAGTGACATGCTGGTGTGCATCCAGCAGTGAGCCAGCAGGATTGCTAGAGAGACATTCAGGTTCAGCCTGAAGCCAGAAGGATATTGCTGCTGCCTGCAGCTACCTACTAAATGCCAGGAGGTTACAGACAGAGATAGCAGAGACAGACCTTTTTCAAAAGATAGAAAACACTGGGACAAGAGGCAAAGGATACAAGTTGAAGCAGGGGGAATTCTGATTAAAGATGGGAAAACCTTCTTCACCTTGGGATGGTCAGAAAATAGCACTGGCTAGTCCCGGAAATGCTGTAAAATCTCCATCCTTGCAGGATGCAAGACCCTGAGCATCCAAATACAATTGGATCTACTTTGAAAAGGAGGCTAGAATAAAAATCCAGAGATCCCTTAGAACCATTTGAATATACATATAATTATGAATAACTGTTAATTGCTTTTGAAGGCAATCAAGAGTTGGGCTTTTTAGATACCTCAGAGGAATCACCCTTTTTCTTTCACATAAATAGTTATCACTTAATCTGTTTGTGCTAGGAAGCTTTTTGTCGTTGTTTGTTTGTTTTTACCCCAATGTAGATTTCACACCAAATCACGATGTAAAAGTATGCCTTCCAAGTGGTCTTCCTCCTGTCAAATCATAATGGCAACAAGGTTTAAGCCACAGTGAGCCTAATACACACAAGAAGCAAAATCACTTTTTCCGATAGCCTGAAATTTTGGGATTTAGAGGTTCTCATTGCCACTGCTAGAAAATGTTCTGGTCTAAAAGTATTCAGCGAAGTTTCTGTGCTAATGCAGAGGGAAACCTTTTGCCACTGTTTTACAGTTCATTGGGAATCCTTTACCCATTTCCAATAGTCCTGATAATCTGAGAAGCACAGAATGGTCTCTGCTAAGGATGTAAAATTGATCCATTAACTTATATTTTCCATCAGTTATAGAACTAATGTTCTGCATATAAGTACTTTTTAAGAAATGGGTGTTTCAGAATTTCTTGAATAATGAGTACTTCTTAACAGTAAACTATAGTACTTGCAAGGCTATACTGAGGGATGGGGGGAGAATTCCTTAATATTTATCTATCTGTTCCCAACAGGTTTGCTCAGGGTGGAAAAAGAAAAATGCAGACACTTCTCTCTAGAAAACTAAAGTCCATCAGTAAAGGCAAAACAAACCTGCTGCTAAAGCCTGATCTGTTTTCTGTAGGTATAAAAACATTGAATTCCAGCCAGTGCTGCAAACATACAGTAATACTACTGAGAAAAGGACTTATTTTCTTTCCTCTAGACCTGGATATAATTGCTTGGTTATCACAAGGCTTTGCTTCCTGCCCCAGGTCACACATTGTTCCCAAAGAGTTTAAATTCATTGTCATCCTTTGTCTTGTTTTTAACAACTAGAGGCAAAATGAACTTCACCTCATTTTCTTCAATGTGAGATGACAATATACTTTTTTTGTCCTAATATTCTCACTTTTTGGATTAAACATCCTTGCAACAAGGGAAAACCTAACCTCTACTTGTAATTGAAGAGAAAACACTGTGAATGTTATTCTCTGGAGAAAAAGAAAACACTTGAAGTAATAGAATGCCATTTCAGTAGCCGCCCAGAAGAGAGACAGAGAAGATGAAGGTGAGTGATACATGTGAATTCACTAAGGCATTGAACAACCTCTTTTCATTAAATAATTAAGTTGCAATTTGATTTAATGCTTTGGTAGTATGTAGATTTCAGAGCTGAATTCTTGACTGTGAGATCTATGGGACAGGGCTACTGCTTTTCCCTTATTTATGGTATGTACATTATAAACACTATTTGTTAATGTCTATCTTTGTATCTTTCAATTAAATATGAAGACATTAAATTATAAAAACATATTAGAGTGCCTGCATCCAACTCGGAACATCAGTTTAAATATTACGTGGTGTCATGGTCAAACTTTTGAGACCCATTAATATGTTAAAAAGACTTAGACTGTAGGCATTTTTAGCAACCACAGGATAAGACACATATATTTTCACCTGAATTTCATGACTTTTTCAGGAGCAACTGGAATTTATGTGGTCTAGCTAAGCTCTTTAAACCACTCCTCTCCCTAGAATGAAAATCAAATGTAACAGTTCCACAAATGGGCATAGCAAGAACAATTATTTCATTAGGGAGAGTGGACTGTGTTCTCGTGAGAAGGAAACACCTGTTTTCTCTCAGTGTTTCAGCTGAGGCTGGTACTTGCCTTTCCTTTCAACAGAAGGAATCGGTCCCTGCTTTTTGTAGCTACTGAAACGAGGAGCAGGTCAGTGCCACCACACAGCTTTATAAATATGCTTGCTTTTCTTCAAGATATTGTCCCTGTAAAGTGAAATAGTCCTTAAGGCACTGAAGAAGAGTTCTTCCTCCAAACATTGCGCAGTTTTCCCTGTTAGTCTTAAAAGCAGGGGAAAGCAGTGTATTCCTTCCCTTCCCTTCCCTTCCCTTCCCTTCCCTTCCCTTCCCTTCCCTTCCCTTCCCTTCCCTTCCCTTCCCTTCCCTTCCCTTCCCTTCCCTTCCCTTCCCTTCCCTTCCCTTCCCTTCCCTTCCCTTCCCTTCCCTTCCCTTCCCTTCCCTTCCCTTCCCTTCCCTTCCCTTCCCTTCCCTTCCCTTCCCTTCCCTTCCCTTCCCTTCCCTTCCCTTCCCTTCCCTTCCCTTCCCTTCCCTTCCCTTCCCTTCCCTTCCCTTCCCTTCCCTTCCCTTCCCTTCCCTTCCCTTCCCTTCCCTTCCCTTCCCTTCCCTTCCCTTCCCTTCCCTTCCCTTCCCTTCCCTTCCCTTCCCTTCCCTTCCCTTCCCTTCCCTTCCCTTCCCTTCCCTTCCCTTCCCTTCCCTTCCCTTCCCTTCCCTTCCCTTCCCATCTCCCACCCATTCTGCTAACTCTGCCTACAGTCACCGCCTGGCAAATGGACACAGGGCAAAAAGTATTCAGGGATGTTGTCTCCTGTCCCATTTCTACAGAGGTGAACTATACAGTCTAGATATGAACTACAAGATGTGGCAGAGGGCTTACCAAGAAGGGAACACACTTTTATTTCTACTTTTACCCTTTGCATAAGCATTCTGATACTATCAAACAAACATTCATGAAGCCTCTGAGAGACTCTGGAATACACAGGAATAAAATATTTATGTTTTCTGTTAGTTTGCATGCAGGCCTAAGGCTCATACCTGGATACAGCCTCATATTAAGATATAAAAATGTCAAACCAATTTTACCACTGGGAGTAGCTTGGTTTTGTTGGGAGCACAGAGAAATTCTTCAGTCATTTTCCACAGGCAGTTTCAGGAACTGTATTGACTCTGTTATTTATTGGGTTTTTTTATTTTTTATTTTAAGCAAATATTTAAATATGATTTTTATATATATAATTGTGCTGCAGTCAGGTTAGAATGGCTCCATTACTTTTTATCTCCTTGTCATTCTTTGATGTTATGGCACTGCAGTTTGTGCTACTGTAAAATACTCAATACTTAGGATTCAGATGATAAAACCCTTGATCATCTGTATCTCTCCTTGGAATCAACCTGCTGATAGAAGTCTGGATTGAATCTTTCATAAGTTTTCACTTTTATTAATTTCAGCTCCAAAAAATTGCATCTGGGCTCTGAAAATTAGTGTAGGTTGTTTCCAACCCTGTAATAGGTGCTTTATCTGCACCTATAACATTTACAGGTGGCCCAACCTGCAAAGGAGGTGCTCTCCTTTGGTATCTCATACAACCCTGATAAAGCGAGTGGAGAACACCAGGATTCCAGACTGTTATTTATCTGGAGTGTTTTGTCCAAGGGACATATCCTATGGGGTAGGAGGGGGAAATATTACTTACAAATGCATTTTGTTAATGGAATCATTGCATACAAATGGAGCTGGTGTAATGGCTTGTCCATTTTGCTAGAATCTCCTAATCCAGCATGCTGTATAAAGCAAAACTGCTGTCACAGAAGCAACTGCAGCAAACACATCATGCTTATAGGCCAAGTGTGGAATGTGGGCCCAAAATAATCCAAGGCAAGAGAAATGGTGAATCTGAATCTAACCTCCTGATACTCTGACCACTGAGCAATAAAAGATGAGGACATCTGTTTTCCTCCCAGTCAGTAGTGCTTTGTGCCTCCAAACTCAAATGCTTTCTTAGCAGAATTATTTGGAGAATTTGACCCTTACTCAGAAAATGTTTTGAGATAGTGCAGACAATGAATTTAGTACTTTGTGTGACTTTTATCTGAGCCTTATACATACAGATGCATGCCTCTGCTTGTTTTTACTGCTAGAGCAAAGAAAACATGTGCAGTCCTTTGAATTTCAGAGATCACAAAACAAACCTTCAACCCCTCCCATCTCGGTAGAGAAATGTGCTCATTCTGATTCTTCCTATTCATCCAAGTCAAAAAATTGGGGGAGGGGAGGGGCGGAGGGGGGGAGGGAGAAGATGTTATCTGTCATGTTCTTTCTGCTTTTAAATTGTAGTTCTGCTTCAAAATTACAACAAATCTCAAAAACTCAAGAATCTGTTATAATGGAACTAAGGGTTCTAAAACAGAAACCAGTCAAGGACAAATATTTGGCCCTAAAGCCTTCCTTTCTTGGACTGGTGTGGGGCCTCCTACTGACCTGACTGCACAATCCGGGCTCAGAGAACAGTGCTCTGTCTCAAGACATGCATGTCTATATAGGGATGGCTTTACCCTATAAATTCCTATCTGTCGTGCTTCCCTGATGAATTAAATGATCACCTGCAGGTTTTATACCTGTACAGATTTTACAGTAGATTGAGAACTTTAATGAAAAGAGCACAAATCACACAACACTGTTTGAATCTAATTTCCTCCTAGGTGTTTCAGGCAGTAATTCCTACTGACCTTTAATTTTTTAAAAATCGATAAATTAACAGCATTAATAAGATGTTACAGTCATTAACGTTCCCCCATAATTGAGCAGACAGTAGCTAGCAATTCACCAACACTATGTGTTTCTGTCATTTGATCCCATCTCACAGACTTAATGCATGCAATTACATTATGTTTTGTAAACATTTGCAGTCTCTCATCTTTCTCTTGCCCAGACCTAAGCAAATAAACTGACTGCCAGCACCAGCCTCATGCTCCTCATGTGAAACCTATTGTGAAGTTTCAAAGCTCAGTACCGTAAGAGAGAATCCACTGTACTTCTAAATAAATTCACAGACTAATTTGCTTAATAGTGTTGAACAATTACGGTTATGGCCCCAGCCATTTGTCTAGAAAGCATTCCGTGGGAAATTTAGCGCAAGAAGAAGAAAACCATTCTTGAATGACGTTCTTTCCTTTTACTTTCCCAGTACTAAAAATGCCTCTCCAGAATAAAGTATTTTTCCCACATTCATTTTCACTACAAAAACAGTACTTCTTTCTTACATTTGGAAGGCAATTTTCAGGAAATAAAGAGACATCGCTTATGTGTGAGACTTCTGTAATAATGAAAAGTTGGCTTTCTACAGTGCAGGAATAATATAGCACTGCTGAATATGGAGAGTTTGAAGAACTTTTTATAGAGATTTCTTTCTTTCGTATATACTAGGGCTGCTCCTAAAGTAATGCCTCCTATTTTATTAAGTTGGCCCACTGGGTAAGAGGTGGATCTTTTAGACATCTTTATTAGGAATAATGGTGCAGAAATGACCCTTGTCTTTCCTTTGACTCTAAAGTCAAGGTGGCTTTACTAGGATTTGTCTGATAATCATAAAATCATAGAACTATAGAATTGGTCAGGTTGGAAAAGACCTTAAAGATCAACAAGTCCAACCACAACCTAACCATATTACCCTAGCTAACAACCCTCTGCTAAATCATGCCCCAGAGCACCACATCCAAATGTTTTTTAAACACGTCCACCTCCCTGGGGAGCCTATTCCAGTGCTTAACAAACCTTTCTGTAAAGAAGTTTTTCCCAATATCCAACCTAAACCTCCCCTGGCACAACTTGAGGCCATTTCTCCTCATCCTGTCACCTGTTATCAGTGAGAAGGAACCAACCCCGCTCTTGCTGTAAGCACCTTTCAGATATTTGAAGAGAGCAATAAGGTCTCCCCTCTGCCTCCTCTTCCCCAGACTAAACAGCCCCAGTTCCTTCAGATAAATATACTTAATCTTAATGCAAAAAATTGCAGTTGGGGATTTATGCAGAAATAAACAGACACAGCAACCAATCAACAATCCTTGCCTAAAACAGTGCCAAAAGATGTACCCATGAAATTAGAATGTGCCCTTTATGAGAAGGGGCAGCAGAATAAGCCATAAAATGAATAAGCAGTGTGTATTTCATCCCTCATTTTCAAATGTAAATTCAGTTTGGATAATCTCTATCAACTTTTTCTATTTTGTTGTGAGATTCAAAGCTACATATTAAATATTTTCTTTCCACTTCATATCCATTTAGACAGATAGGAAACAATTGCTAAAATCTGTATCTGAATAGCTATGAGCATTGAGAAAGTTCATATTCCCCCATCACTTTCATAGTTTGCTTGCAAAATATTATTTCTAGGATTTTTCCCTAATTGGTCTCTATACTTTTTTCTTTTGGTTTCTCTACTTCTTGGAAGAAAGATAAATACACCCCGTAATGGACTTCTGCTTTGCTTATTTAACCTGATAAGGATCTACAAAGATTAATTTTCTTTTCATACCTTTGCCAATAGGGAGACATTAGCAATCAGAAGGTATTCCCATTAAGCCTCTGATTCATACCATATAGAGATATAGCATTACATTTCTCTGGCAGCTTTGCCCTTGTTCAACAGATCTTAATTAAGGATTGATTTTAATTCCATCTGTAATGAATACATGAACAAAAAGATTAAGTCTTTTAACCAGGCTTACGTGAGACTCTGAAAATAATTGAGATGTTTAAGGTGACAGACGGAGACAAGACTGCTCTAATGTAATCAAGACACTAAATGCACCTGGATGCTAATTTGGCTATCAAACACTGATCTGGTGTTTGTACAGAAGAAATAGAAGTGATTTTTTATTTCAAAATTAATTACAGTGTAGTCCAGAATGATTCATTGTTTTCCCTTACTTTGTAAATATTCCAGAGATCTCAGTAAAGGCACAAAACAGAAAAACAAGCGCAGACCTTGTATCACAGAATCACACAGTAAAAGTGGTTGGAAGGGATCTCTGGAACTTATCTAGTCCATCTCCTGCTAAAGCCGGTTCTCTATAGCAGTTACACAGAAAAGTGTCCGGGTGGGTTTTGACTATCTTCAGAGAAGGAAACTCCACAACCTCGCTGTTCCACTGTTCCGTCACTCTCAAAATAAAGATTTCCCTCATGTTCAGACAGAACTTCCTATGTTTCAGTTTGTGCCCTTTGCTCTTTGTTCTGTAGCAGGTCACCACCTAAAAGAACCTGGCCTCATCCTTTCGACATTCACCCCGTAGATAAACATTGACCTCAGCCTTCTCTTTTTTGGGCTGAACAGTCCCAGGTCTCTCAACCTTTCCTCATAAGGGAGGTGCTCCAGGCCCCCAGCCACCTCTGCAGCCCTCTGCTGGGCTCTCCCCAGCAGCTCCCTGTCTTTCACAAATGGAAGAGCCTAAAACTGAACACAGTACTGCAGATGTGGCCTCATCATAGCAAAGCAGAGGTGGAGGATCACTCTCCTTGAGCTGCTGGTCACCCTCTTTTTAATGCACCCCAGAATACCACTGGCTTTCTTGCCCAAAAGGGCACAATGCTGGCTTGTGGTCACCCTGCTTTCCATGGGGACACTTGGGTCCTCCTCTGCAGAGCTCCTTTCCAGTCTAGTTGGAGATCTTCTGGAAATAAATTACATTGTGTGCAGCTGATCACAACCCCCTGAACTATCCCAGTCAGCCAGTTTTCAGTCCACTTCACTGTCCCCTCATCTGTCCCATGCTTCCTATGGGAAACAGTGTCAAAAACCTTGCAGGTGGCAAGGTACACATCCACTGTTTTCCTCTCATCTACCCAGCCAGATAACTTGTTTAGATGACACCCTGTTCAAACGGGGCAACATCAACTTTTCCTGGGTAGATTAAGACAGTGTGGAATGAGAAAAGATGATTATTGGCCACGACTTAACTTAGGTTTCTATAACTCCTGCCAAAACTGGATTTGTGATTTTTTAATCCATATTTTTATTTCCTTGCTGTGTTCAGTCATCTAAAAAATGATTCTACTGATCTGACGGTGTTTCACTTCCAGAAATCTTGCTGTGAGATCCAAGAGTGATGTTGCAGCAATCCAATAGGATGAGCTGCTTATAGAGAAAATAACAACAGATCTTTAGTGACTTCCCTTTGGGAAAAACTGGTAGCTCTAATCTGCATAACAGTGAGGATGAAACAAAAATGTGTCACAGAATTTCTCCATGAGAAAAAAAAATGGCACCCATTGACACTCATTGACACTTGCTGAACAGTTACAGAGACCAAACTGTGGATGTGAGCACAGTGAGGTGGTGAATGGTGCATTTCAACAGTCATTACAGCAACATGAAAGATAAGCCACATTCTGGGCAGTCATGCAGGTGCTTATGAGTGCAGCATGCAGGCTCTTTATCATTGCTGGTGAAAATGCATAGCTAATGGTGGTGACTATGTTGGAAAACAATGTCTTGTTGCTGAAAGTATTCTTTATCAAGTAGTGTTACTGTACTCTTTGTACCTATTGCAGTTTTCTAGGTAGTCTGTGAACTGTTCTGCAAGGATATGATACCTGAAAGGAGAAAGGAGAGGAACAGGCACCAGTACAGGCAGGGACAACTGGCTGCAAGGCAGCTTTCTGAATAAGGAGTTGCTGATAGGCAACACCCTGAATGGCACCCCAGGCTGCATTAACAAGCGGGTGGCCAGCAGGTCAAAGGACCTCATCAAGGATGCTGTGCCACTTTGGGGTACCCCAGTAAAGGAAAGACACTGACCAAGACTGTTAGAGGAAGTGGTGGAAGTGGAGAATCTGAGAGAGCTGAGGCAGTTCAGACAGAGTCAGAGAAGACAGAGAGGGATATTGCTGTTCCCTCCGACTACCTGCACAGAGGTTGTAGAGGTGACAGAGCCAAATTGTTTCCAAGTTGCATAACAACAGGCTGAGAAGCAAAGGATACAAGCTAGGGCACGTGGAATTCTGCATAGAGACAGAAAGCCTTTCCCCAGGGGGTTCTCAGACACTAGTGCAGGCTGTCCAAAAAGGCTTCACCCTTGAAACAATCCAAACTCAGCTGGTCCCAGAGAAACTTGACCTTCTATCCTGTATAGTTCTACGGCTCCTTACTCCAGTGAAGGAGTAAGGTCCTATAGGTAAGCCCCCTTCTCTCCTAAGTGGGAAATGGGAGTCATAATAGCTGTCAGTCTGTAGCATTCATATTTCAAGTGACAGCCTGCTGTGACATCCATTGCTTTTTTTACGAGCATTGTTTTCACTGCAGGAATTCTGCGTCTCGTTTTCACAACAGAAAATTATGTTGACTATTACTTTTTCCTATCTATCTTTCATACTACTGCAAGTATCCGGTGTTTCCAAAACAAACCTGGAAAAGTGCGAAAACTTTATTATATTATATTATATTATATTATATTATATTATATTATATTATATTATATTATATTATATCATATCATATTATTATTTTATTTTATTTTTTTTGGTGCATGTTAAACAACGACATCAGTTCAAAACAAAATAACTATTTATTTAGTTTTAGATTTTGAGAGAGGAATATCAGGATAAAATTAAGAAGAATCAGCTGTCTTAAGGACTTGAAGTGAAAGAAGTGGGATAAATGTGCGGTGTTAACGGATAATGCTAACAGCCTTAACTGCTGGTACTAATTAATGCCAGGATGATAAGGAGCTACTGATATGCTGATATTGAAAAATGTAAATGAGATCACATTACGCACACATGTCAATAGAGACAGATGACTATCAATGGCCTGATCAAGTAGATTCTGATGAATTTCCTACACTGAAACAGTAGAAGAGGTGTTGAATTTAGCTAAAGAAAAACAGAGGGAATCTGACTGTATTCAAAGTGGAAAGATGCCTTCAGAAGTTGTCTGAGAGACATTTAAAAGCTACTGCTACAAAAAATACAAGTATTTTAATCTGGAAACTAAAATGAAATTTCTAGGGGTGGAAGGAGTAAGGTTGAAGATCAACTATCCAGGAGGAGGTTGTGCAAAATGTAAGCGAATATCAACACTGAGTGTAAAGAAATTTTTTTTAATTCTGGTTTTGTTTCATTCCATTTAGCTCTAGAAAAATAACTAAAAAGAAGAACTAAAAACATCTGAGCAGGTCTCTAATCAAGCACTTAACATTTTTCCTAACTCAAAAGTTAGCAAACTAGCAAAAGTAAGCAAGTCTACCTCATCAAAATTTATCTTACCCTTCTCATATGTGTGATTTCCACTGATTAGTTGTTCGGTGCACAGGCACTGGGATGTCCAGCCATGTATGAATTATGATGTGCAAAAAGAAAAGAAACACAAAGGAGATAGTAATGAGATATGGCTCTACAAAATAGGATTCTACTTCTGCTACACAAGTTTGATGTTTCTGTTTCAGGATGGCTTTCAGCATTCTCTATAGCTTTCCCCTTTAAGTTCATCAGAAGTCAAAAATGTTTCTGTTTTTTTCCTGATTTTCCAGAGTCAACTTTGACTCTCCACTAAGTGAGATGAGCAAACAGGGACATCTAACAGACAAATGGTGGCCATTGTTTTACATTAAAGGAACAGTTATCCACAAGAAAGGGATAGGCCTTAATAAATGAAGACTGTTAAAATGATACACATTTTTTCAGTGCTTTTTCTGTACAGATTTCCCCTACATTTTAAAAGAATAAGTAATATTTTCTTTGTCTGTACTTTTCTGATCTTCATATATAAACCGCCATTATGTATGTTCTGATGCTATACTTGCAGGAGAACACCTAAAACAACTTTAAAGACTTCTAATTCATATCATTTCAGGTTTTCAATGTCTCTTGTTTTATTGTGTTCAAAAGGACACCAACACTCTCAGTTGACAGGCAGAACTGAGCTTGTGCTAAGTCAAGAAGCATTTGTAGGAGCAAGGCTTACAGTAACTCATTGATTGTAATGATCTGGATGGAACAAGCTTGATAGGGTCTGGTCACCGATTGGGAAAATTTGATAACTTTAAAATATCTTTAACATGTCTAGATAAATTATTAATAAGGAAACAAACAAACTGTGTTTGCACTTCAGGCATCTCCTACAACATTTTGCGCTTTCATTCTGCAGCGCCAATGGAGGGACATAAGTTAATGAACAACTGCTTTACTAGAGTCCTACTGACATCACTGATGATGCACATTTAAAGCAAAGAATGAATGTTAGTGGATGGCTTCTGCTGTAGCTCTTTTCTGAAGTGCTTGCAGAATATTTTAAAACCATCAAAATGTACTTTGCTCTCTGTCAACAAACTGAAAGCTCCTGAAAAATTAGACTTCAGGTAGATGCTATGGTTGCCCATTTTAAGCTGAAAAAGAGATAACAAAAGCTGTGAGTATGCAGAGAGAGTAATTTCATGGAAACTGATGTGCATTCTAAACAATCAGTGTAAACAAACAGCTGCTACAAACCCCTAAAATGGCCCACGTGAGACTGAGAATCATTTGTACAAAACCTGAACATTTGAATCGTAATAAGAACTACTTGAAGTTATTGGGAACTTCTGCCAAACCATCAACATATGTTCTACAAAAAAAAAAAAAAAGACAAGGAAAATAGTCTTTATGGTGTAGTGGCTTGTGGTAGCAATGGTGATGGGAAGACAGTTGGACTAGATGATCTTGAAGGTCCTTTCCAACCTTGTGATTCTATGATTTCATGATTCCAGATTATGACGTTATAAAATGACGTTATACCTGAGATAACGTTTCACATTTTCCATCTGCCTTTTTTTCTACTGGTTCATTTACTACTGGTATTATTTACTAATATTGATCTGATTTACTTGATCTAGGATTTAGTAATATATGGAAAGATGTAGTGGGGTACCCTGCTCATTCTAAAGTTTGCAAAATGCAATTTATGTGATTTCTGTACTAATGAGGATTCAGTGGTAACTATTGTGAAACTGTGAGCAATGATGGAGTGCTGTTAAAGACTTCTTTTTTGGTGCTAAATAAACTGTTGACATTCAAACATTCTCCGTGAGGCTTACAAAGCTCTTTGCTTTATTTAAAGAGCTGATGGCATACAGCGTGTAGGGAGGCAATGTATTGCGTGTGTACAGGGTGCTCTGGGAGGCAGCGTGGGGCTCAGCTGAGGGAGAATGAGAAGGCTGAGATGTTCCATCTTGAATGAGCATAGGCATGATTGGGCTTATTAAATTGTGGAGTGTTTCAAAGTTATTCAACTGTGCTGACCCCTACTGGCTTGGTTATTTGTTTCAGAAGGACTAATGCAATCCCATGACATAAAAGTAGCGCCTTTGGAGGAATTCATATTCTGCTCAGTCTTAAATCAGCAGAAAGTTCAAATGGAAGAAACCAACCACAGAATTATACTCATCGTGAAAAAAATGTGAGAGGTGACCAAAAAATTTCTCTAGTCACAGTAACTTTGACAGGACTACCCTATAAATGTTCAGTGAAACAAAACTTCATAAGGAAAACATTATGAAGTACAAGTATGAACAAGGCAAACAATTAGCCAAGGAAAAAGACTGAAAAGATGGGGTTTGTGGCTTAAGTGGCCTCAAAGAAATACTGGAAAAAACCACACGTTCCTTGATTTGAATACATTTCTTCTGGAGAAGCAACGTGCGTACTGACTTTCAGGGCACTTTGTTGACTTGAAAATGAGAAGCCTCATCAATTCAGAGATGATCAGATGCCACCTGCAAAAATGAAGAGCAGCTGACCTTGGCAAATACTAATTGATGTGATTTAAAAAGAGTATAGTGGGAAGACAAATGGGGGAATATTCATCTCTCCGTATTAATCACTGAGACGAAGCTGGTTGTCTAGGCTTCCTATACTGTCAACAGGAAAAGTGCACATACAGAATGTGATTTATCCCAGCAATCTTTGAATGCACCTCTGGAGGTGCCTCTTTCTCTTCTTGCATTGATTGTAGAGAGTGTTTAGGAGATTTATACCTGATTCTCAACATCTAGACAACTAAAGTCACGCAAGATGGATTCTACCCTGAGGAGTAACAGCAAAAAAGTCCACCTAACTTTGGTTTTAATTGACTGAGGAGAGAGAACTGAGCATACCAATAATTCATAAAATGACTCTAAGCCACTAATGCACTTCAGGCGTGAAAGGCAAATGGGGTCCCGTGACGTGCCAGACAAATGTTCCATGGACAGAGAATTAATAATGCCCCTATAGAAAGATGGGTAAGATCCCATTTGAAATTTGATGTACAAGTATCAGTGAGAGAACTGCTTAACTATAAAGATAGTGTTAGAACTAGCCTTTTATCATAGACTCTGGCTAGCAATTCAAAGCCAAGGTCACTCAAGCTTACATCAGTGATGTACGGGTACAGTTTTCTACAAAAATAGAATCAAAAATACCAAGATGGGTCCTGGTGCTGCCTGGCTGCACTGAGAACACACAGGTAGACACGGTGAGAAGATGGCATCTTTCAATCCAAAGTTTCCATGGACATAACCAATACAAATTGCGTAAATTACTCTGCAAGAAAGAAGACTCCCAACATATTCCTGTTTAACTTGCCAAGTACAATCAAGCACATTCAGGAAGAATAACAGAATTTTAAATGAGATTTTTCTTTCACAAACTTTGCAGAGCAAGTTGCGTTTTCCTGAATTTCAGAATAAGTTGGAAATGGAAAATGTAGCAGAAAAAAAACCCATTAAATAAAACCTAATATAGATACATATTATTAAATATAGATATATATAAATATAGACTGTAGTATCTTCAGATGTCATTTAAATAAATTGTCAGTGTGTAACTCAATTAAAAAATCCAATTTCTTTTAACATCGTTTACTCATAATACTATAATTGGTATAGAATCTTCTAAACCCATACTGATATATTGTTTCAAATATAAGACAAAGCTTTGAGTCAGTTTCCCTTTTATCATTCACAGGTCCTGTAGAAAGATGGGGAAGAAAAGACATTCCAAATAAGACTCTTTTCTTTTTTTGATCAGTAAGTCTGGAAGAAAAAATCCAGACAGAAAGAAAACTGACATCACTGGAAATGACTTTATAGAACAAGAAAAATGGTTTCATTCGCAGTCTTACCTTCATGTCACAAGTGATGATGTGAGGACTGAGCTGACTGCCTCCAGAAATGTTTCTTCTTCCCAAGGCTCCTCAAGATGTTCTTTGAGTTTTGCTGGAGGTCGCTGAACCTTTCCACCAGGCATAACTTCATACTTCTGGAGGGCATGCTGGCAGGTATCTCCACAGAAGCATCTCCAAGGTGACGTTTTGCATTTTTCCTTTAGGCATCATATTTTACCTGAAGACCAATTGCTATACAAATGAAGCAACTGAGAGGCATGAACTCAGTTATATTGTCAAATACCTTTTCTCAGTTCTTAGAGAACGTCTTGCTCTCATCTACCATGTATTTAAAATAGATTTTCTTTTTCACTATTCTGTTTCAGTAAAGAGAAGATGTAAACATTTTCTTTTTTTTTTTTTTTTAAGAAGGCAGGAACTACTTTAGAAGCAAAAACCTGTGAAGCATCATTGATGAGAGGCATACCCACTATATCTTTTTTTAAGATGCGGCATTTAAATGTGAAAAAATAAAAAATGAAATGAGAGAGGGATAAAATAGCAAATAATAAAGGCAGGCAAAAAATAAAATTAAAAAAAAAATTAAAAAGGGGGTAAACCAAGAAGAATGAAACATAACTACCGACAGTGTAAGAATTGAAAATCATGGTTACAGAAAGCTGAAAGTTAGCATGATAAACAGCTTGCATTTAAGTGCCTAAGCCAAGTGGTGTCCTGTGTATGCTTCAGAGACATTAAATCTTTTGAACTGGAATAAGTTATAAGGCACATCTGTCTGCTTCAGTTAGTGATGGTTCAGCATTGTTAAGGAGAAGGTCAGCAGCTCAATTGGCCCTATTTGTAGCTATAAATGTATTTGCTCATAGAAGTGACCTGTAG
This sequence comes from Coturnix japonica, assembly GCF_054131305.1. NCBI lineage: Eukaryota > Metazoa > Chordata > Aves > Galliformes > Phasianidae > Coturnix > Coturnix japonica. The sequence continues at coordinate 113,197,926 of NC_140663.1, forward strand.
CAGAAGCCCAAAAATAACTATTAAGTGGGGCTGGGAAGCTTTAAAGCTTTCCAACAAAACATGCTGATGTTGGACTAGAATGAAGAGAAGGTGTACATGCAGTTTTCTGCTTTTAATGCAGAAAGCAGTTGAAAATGAGATGGAGAAATAAGCCTGGTCTTACAAGTAGAAAAAGGTTGATTTTGAGGCTGTTCTTTCTGAAGACTGTCAGTGCTTTGGGACATCCATGAAGATATGAGAGGTACTAGAAGTGGCAACAGGATGATCAGTCTTGATACAACTACGGAAAAATCTTCAGGCATCCATGACCAGCCGTTGCTGACTCGGGGGCAGACAAGACCCTCAATTCAGTCTGTTTGTGAAAGACTCAAAGCAAGACTAGATTCTTTGGCATCACTTTCAGCAAAACCAGCCCCAGCCATCTGAAAAGTAGGATTTCCACAAGGCTTTGCTAACACTGCATCCTTCCATGGGCACTGGAAAACACCCTGTTATATTAAGGAACTCAGCACTTCTGCTGAAACCAAAGTCTGAAGCACCATCTGAAGCCTTCAGGTTGTCAGCATTACCATCTAAATACACCAGCCTCAAACTTATTCTACATTTGAACATTGAGTTTAGTACAGAAAAAGAGAAGCTGGCTTTCAAGGATAAAGCTATTGATGACATTTACTGTCACCTCATGCTGTTGTTTTAGTGGCATATGCAATGCATGCAATCTTATAATGCACTGCCAAGAATGATTTACAAAACATCTTTCTGAAGCACAAATTGAAAAACATCACTCTAAAAATCACTGTGTAACACCTCAGTGTCTCCTGTATCAAATCACAGTGCAAAAACATGCTTTTATATTTGCTGTTAACTGTTCTCAACAAATTCTATATTTAAGGTAGTTAACTTCTTCTTGCTCTCTTATAGTAAGAAGTAACAACATTATTGTTTATTATTGTCAAGTTTAACTCCATCTTTTTTGAAAGTCTTATCTCCTATTGTCTTTCAACAGTAGCTCACAGGCAGGATAAAGAATAGAATCTGACTTCAAGAAAGAAATAAAACTTACCATTAAATAGCCATCTCTAAGATTCATAGTCTATAAACAGATATGTTCTGAGGTGTATACCTACATCTTATCACTCCAGAAGGCAGAGCTTTTTCCTTCTGCAGTAACCACGGAGGATGCAGTCATAGTGTTGTCATCACCTTTGGCACAGCAGTATAAAAAACGAAGTATGCCATAAACAATTCTAATCCCTTTTCAGCCACAAAGATGAAGTCTAAAATATTGAAGGAAGGTCCTGTTAATACAATTCAGGCTGTCTTCTCTCCCTCTCTCTCTCTCTTTTTTTTTTTTTCTTCTGTCTTTTTTCTTTTTCACCCATTCTCAAATTAATATTTCTATATTTGTCCCCATTATGAAATGTTATACAATTATCTGCCATAAATTATTTAGCAAAGGACCTTGATGTCCTTCATGCAAACTTCACTTGTAGATCAGCTCTACAAACTGCTATGACAGCTCTTGAGACAGTTCACCAAAGATGGCATAGTGCCTGGGGAAACAATGATATACAACAGTTTAGAAAGCCAACAGCCTCACAGAAGTTGTATAAGCTCCATTGGAAGTATCAGTTCTGAAGTGCAGCACCCAACCATTCATTTAGGTAATGGCTGAATCTGTTAGAGATGCACAGTCTGTAACTTCTGAGAAAGTTCGGACCCACAGATACAAAAAAATAAAAAGGCTCTTTTGCTATTAAAAGTACAAAGGAATGTATGCTTCTTAGAAGCAGAAAGGGCTGTGAAGGAAAACATAAATAAATCAAAGTGACACCATCTCAAGTAGCAACGATGTCTGCATTTAAGATATGATCTGTCTTTGAAAAATAAGGTCATGGAAGGAGCAACCATAGGGGGACAAATTTATTTCATTTTACTAACAGAGACGATGACAACAAAGAAAGCTGCCTTTATTCAGAAGTAGAATCCATGATAGCAAGGAACACCAAATTCAAATTCCAATAGCTCACTGACTTGGCAGATGGAAACATCTTGATAATCTTGGAGCTCAAGGCTGGGATGGATGTTGAATTGACTCGCACGGGGTGCAGATGAACTCCATGACACTAATGTGAAGCTTCCAGTCCTTTGGACTAGTCCCTGTTTGAGCCTGTTTCCCAAACAGTGTGTCAGACCTTTCAGACTGGACAAGGCAAAAGGTAATCCTGAAATAAACCCCTGACAATTACATGAACAAGAAAGAACTTGACTGGCAGCTGTGGAGCAGTGAATTATTTGCAGGTTATCTTCTGTCACAGATAATGTGCTAAGAATGAGAGAAGATGGGTGCAAGCGCAGGTACCATAACAGTAAATATCCCCCAAAGCTGCGCAATAAGATGTACATGAACCCAACTGTAACTGCAAGAAAGGGTTTAAAGGAAAGAATAAAAAAATTTAAAAAAATTAAAAAAAGAATGTAGATTATTTTTGAGGAGCAGAAGAAACGTTAATTTCTCCCAAATTCCACCATCACAAACAGAAAGTGTTTAATCTACAAGAAAGCGGGATTGACATTTAAATAGCAAAAACAAAACAAAACCATAAAAATTGAACAATTCTATTATTTTTAATGGTGAGTGCCTTGTGGTCTCTGTTGCTTTGGCAAAAATCTGATTATGAGAACAAGATAGGGATCTTCCATAAGTAGTGCAGTAGAAGACTGGGATTGCTTTGTTCCATTTACTTCCTTTTTTTATACACAAAGGAGATGTTCCTGAACTTGGAATGGCAGCTTATAAAGACAGGCTAACGTTAATGTCACACGCTCACCAGCAAGTTGTGACATGAATCAAGTTTACAGTTTGCACCAGTTTAGCCCTTCATATAATGCAGCTCTCTGGCCTCTAACATATGCTACAACATTTCTGCAGCCACACACTACCAAATAAAATTAATCCCTGATAAAATACTGCAAACTTTATCTGGAATTCAGTGTCATCATAGGGTGACTCAGATACAAAGTGACAGAGTTACTGAGAGGCCAATTTCTTAGCTTCAGATAATGCTCGAGTCTAAGAGAAATTAGTATCTGATGTCTCGGGTGAGCAGTGAGGCCATCGTGCAGCATTTTGGCTCCCCCAGTGGTCATGAAATGATTTAGTTCCACTTCAACAGGAGGCAAAATGTCAGTATGTAATTTTGTTTCTCAATTTCAAAGTGGTACTTTGCCAAATGCTATTTTAGAAAATAATCTGAACTCGTGTATGTAAAAATAAAGATATTTACAGTGTTGTCAAGTAAAACATTACTAAACATGAAGTATACTACAGACCAAAGTATCTTATTCAATATTTCATTACCACTTAAAATCAAGAAGGAGGCTGAACTGGTAGCACTTCTTGACGACTTGAAATTGAGACATACATTTATTGCAGGAATCAACGAGGACACCAAACAGGAAAACAGAGGTACCTTAATGCTGAAGATTAAGCAAACCAGGTTATAATGTGCCCCGGTGGCGCAGTGGTAGGAATGCCGCGTTGCAACACCAGAGGCCTGGGTTTGAATCCCCCCTGTGGCGCAAGTGGTAGAAGTGCCGCTCTGATACACAGGAGGCTCGAATCCCGGGGGTTGGACTCAATGATCTCTAAGGTCCCTTCCAACCCGCACGAGACTATGATACTATGATACTATGATAATTCATCAGTAACTGATGTGCAAGGTAATGCAGTTCAGAATTACTAACAGTTATCACAGTTACCATCTGGTGGTCATGATAAGCAGAAGAAAAATGAAAATACTTATAAAATATGATTGTGAGCCAGAAATCTAGTATGCTTGTGCATACACATGATTCTAGGGGACCACAGATAAAATATGACCAGCAGGGATTGGAAAGTACTTATGCCATTGTGCAAAGTCCTCATAAGGCAGAATTTAAAAGCTTGCACATAATTCTGTATGGAAAGATTAGGAAAGAGAAATTCACACCATATCAGGTGGGGTTATCACAAATCCTGGGGAAAAGAGAAGTTGAATCTGCCTTATATGAAGTGACTTGGAGCTTGGGAAGATGATACGATTTATCAAAATTGGGACAGAAATATAGCTGTGGTTTATGAACTCACACCAGTGAGTCCAGGGTGGGGGGGTGGAGGTGGGGGTGGGATGGGAGGGTTACTGTGCTGGTCAGGGGCTGGAGCATGTATAAGAAAGCCTGAGGAATTGGGTTTATTCAAAGAAGGTTCAAGGTAAACTTGCTTGCAGTCTGACAGAAGGACAGCATAGAACACAGAGCCTGATTCCTTTGAAGTGGGGATAGATATAAAGAAAGAGGTTGGAACATGGAAAACTCTGACTATAAATAAATGATTTTTTTTTTTTTTTTTTTAACCATAAGGATTCTCAAACATGGGCCTAGAGAGGGTGTGGAACCTCCATCATTGAAGGGTGTCCAACATTCAACTCTACAAGGTCTCAGCAAACCAGTCTGATTAGACTTGCTTTGAGCATGGTTTGGACTAGATGAACTCCAGAGGGGCATTTAAAACCCAAATGATTCTGCAATTCTATGAAAAGGCATAAAAAAAAAAAAAAAAAGAAAGAAAAAAAAAAGAAAAAAAAAAAAAAGACCATGGTTAATTATAGAGAGCAAAAATAAGCAGGCTCCTAATCTGAACATTTCTTAAATAGTAAGGGCAACAAAAATCTAGTTACATTTAAAATACAATTTGATGTAATTATGAAAGGAGTGAAATGAAAATGACTGGACTAGCAACCCTGAAAGAGCCTCGTGCCTATGCTCTATCTTGATGCCCAGTTCTGCTGACTCTATATTTCCAGATAACTGATGAAATTCTTTCATAAACTCATAAAGCAGTAATGGGATATGCATATTAAAAAAAAATTAGCATCTTTTCATCAGTATAAAATACTCAAAAAACATAGTAAAAAAATTATCTGGCAGCCACAGGGAAAGAGCAGCACACTCAGCCCTACTGTGAAAGTGACTCTCAGAATGAGAGCAATAACGCTCAGCAGTATGTAGGACTCGCTGCCATCCCTCACCATCAAAGTAATTAATCCTGCAGTCTGTCTCTGAGCAGCAGTCAAGTAGTGGACCCACTGGTCCTCATGCAGAATGAGTTGGCCTAGGAAACCCAATTTTTCTAGTACAGAAAACAAAGTTCTTGATATTGAGTTTCTGGGGATGTTTCTCTGAAGTCAAAGAAAAAACACTTCTCTGGGTTTCACAGCGAAGTGCATTATTCCAAACAAGGAAAAACCTTAGCAAAAGTGTAATTTTGTTGGTTCAGTCCTCCTCATCCAGCATAGAAAGCTTCACGCTTGCTTCAGCTGAGTGGAAAAGTCTCCAAAACATATGGTAATATTCTTTATATGCGACATTATGAAAAATGGATGAAAACTACCCATACCAGTTTGGAGAAAGGTATTTTGCACTTTTCTTAAGGGCTGCTGCTGCTAAGTGGCTGGAAAGATTAACAGATGTTCTTGATAAAGCCTACTTGCCACGTGAAACAGAGCTTTTGGTTGTCTTTCTAACGCAAGTCTACAAAATGTTTGGAAACCAGATTGGGACAGATTGCTCACAAATTGCCTTTGTCATCACTCAGAGAAGGACTGTTTCTGGCTTGAAATATTTCATAGATATTTATTGTATTCTGAAAACTTCATTTTATTTCTAACTTATTTACAGTTAAACATTCAGAATCATAAAATATGAAGTATAAAATATTTAACAAAATAGATGCAGTTCATGTTGTTCAGATGCACCATAGATTTATGATGAAACAGTAAACAGCACAGGAATTTCCTGACGGTCGTGTCTCTCATTTACCAGGGCACATCCACCCTATACATTCTGATCTGCTCAGTATGGCATCAAATTCTCCTTTCAGGGACCATCACCATTCTGGTTCCTATGACCTCAGTCTGTCTTCCGCAGGTACGTTCACTGTCTGAAATGCAACACTGTAATGTTCAATACATCAGATAGATACCCTCTAAACTCGGTATATTCAATACCTTCTATTTTTTTTATATATATTATTTTTTAAATATAGAACTTTCTAGAAAAGAAGAATCAGGTAATTCAGGCAATATGAACAAAAGAGTCATTTATTATATATATATTCTCTAGTAACTTATAATAGTCTCTTGGATTTTAAATGTCTCTTCGCTATTTTCAATGCTTAAAAATTATAATTTTAAAACATTAAATATTGTGTTATATACATTATGATCTCATTTTTCATTTCTAAACACGGAGCATTCTCCAAGTGAAAACTTGGATGAAACAGAAAACAACTTAATTGACATAACAGACTTTAAAAGTTCACTTCATACAACCATAGATTTGACTATATGAAAAATAGCCAAAAGTCAATTTGCTCCTCTACAGGATTTTTTTCTGTTTGTTTTCCTGGTTGTGGGGAGAGGGGATTTTTTGGCTTTTCTTTTTGTATAAACGGAAGGACAGATCTGGTCAGCACTGTTGTCAGTGTTCAGTGTTTTATCATATTTTTAACTGCTTACCTATTTTATATAAAATAACAAAATATACAGAGAAAGCTGGATTTGTTACATTAGTTCATACACATAAAGTAAATAAAAGGTTTTTAGTTGTTTTTTTTAATGTATGGCTTTGCAAAGGTAGATTATGAAGTGACTTTTGTATTTTATTTGTTTAAAAGCATTTTAAGAGAACGTGTTAGTGTGCTTACAATAGCGGCCATGGTAGTTGAATGTCGAGCCAAGAGTTTAATGCTAGGATCACTGGAGGTCTTGCCTGACACGGCTTCTGCAGCCTTCAGAAGACAAATGTAGTTTATTACAACCTCGTCTATCTTAGCTATAATTTCCTGCTGCTGAGTTTCAGAGTTCATGACTTTAACTAAACGCATGCAGGCTTCTGTTAAGCAACAGAGTACTTGAAAGCTGGAAGTCATAGCTAAAAGCATTTCCTCAGGGCTTTTATCAGCCATGGCCATTTTCCTGCAGGCACTTCCCAACTGTCTAGATTCCATAGATAACAGTTGTTTGTACTTAGAAAGTTTAAGGTCATATGTTTCGGGATGTAAATCTTCTCTCTTGCCCATACTTGCTCGGACCAGTGAGAGTAACTCATTGGCATCCTTTTGTGCTGCAATAAATCCATCAGGCATTTCATACATCTTCTCTTTCATCACATTTATTCGCGCTATTCGTGCATCGAAGGCCACATCATTGAGATTCACATCAATTTGGCCACCTTGGGTGTCAGCACTGCTCTTCTTGTGTTCATTAACTGCCTCATCCTGTGGGAACTCATCAGCTTCCGGGGACTCCAAGTCCTTCTGTTCATTTTCACTGGAAAAAGACTGACTGGCTGGTTCTGCGAGCTCACACGGGATCTCCGGTTTGAAGAGACATGAGAGCTGATGGCTTTCGTTTCCATCATCTTCATCATCATTGTCATCATTTCCTCTGCTCAGGAAGCAGTAGCTAAAGGGACCACGACACCTCCAGGTACTGGTGTCCAGCTTCCGCAATGGCAACGCTCGACACTGCTTGGAGTCCTTCTGACTGGCGCCTGTGCCCGAACACCTCTTACTGTCCTTCCTATCAGTGCTGACATATACACAGCTCTGGGAGAAACTTTTTGACAGCTTTTTGCCCGGAGAGAGTTCCACCTTTCTCTCGGATCTGGATTCTTCCCTTTGGGTAGTATCCATGCTTTTCAAGCTGGCTGTGGCTGCCTTACTTTCAAACAGCATCTCAATGCCTGCAGATCCTCCAATGATGCTGCTACTGCGTCTCAGCACTTTCCTGTTGTGCGGCATCCTGAGGCTTCCACCTATCATGTCATATGGCCGTAAACTAACTGTTGTCCCACAAGCCTGATTTACTTTGGGAATGTCACAAGAGTCTTGATTTTGACTTGGCACCTTTGATTCTGATAGCGTGGATGATAGCATGATGGAGTCAGCTAGAGGCTGTCTAGGAAAAGCTGCAGGCATGCCTCCTTGTCTTCCCTTTTCAGGCTCTGTGAAAGCTACACTAGGGGTAGTAGAAGAGCAGATAGAATAATTAAGCATCACCCTGATAATATTGAGAGATGAAGATTTTAAGTATCTTTAATAGTAGGGTAAATTGATTGCTGGAGCTTTCCAGTGGTCTCAGTTTCTCAGAGTATTTCACAAAAGCAGGCATCGCTAATTCCTCATATCTTTTGTATTTCACTACGCCTTCCAAAATCTATTAACAAATTTTTACTTGCCAATACTTCACCGTTCATCCTACTACAGCGCAAACTGAAAAAAGGGAATAGAAAACCACCTATAAAACTTCTGACAGGTCCCCCAACATTCAAATTGGTTGCTTTCTATTAAATAATTAAATGAATATTTTCAGATTAAATACCTTCTTTAACTATGCCTATGAGAGCAGGGAGAAATGCATTCATGGTAATTTTGGTTTGTTATGTTAAAGTTTTTTTGGCAGAGAATTCAGAGAATTTCTTACTCTTGTTCCTAGTCTGCTCCTCTTTCAGATTTTCATGCATTCCCACACTACTGCTACATGTGGGCTGCAAATCAAGAAGAGGGAAGTGTTTAAAACCCAAAGGAAAGCATTTCCAGTGCTATCACTGAAGAATGGTGTTTTTTGTTTTTTTAAACAATAAGTTCATTAAGACGCTTGAAATTGAAACTTCAAAATGTGGTAATGATTCACTATGTACGTTACTCTTAAAAGAGTAACACTGTCAGACGGTGAAGTAAATACATGCTTGATATTGACTGTTTCTTGCCTTTACAGTTAGAGCTTTTTACTCATACTGCTGTGCTTTTGCCAATCTGCTAAAATAGCAAAAAAACACCCCAACAAAACAAATGAAATACTGTTTTTTTTCTCCTACATTAATATAACTTGTGAAATCATCTTATAATCTAAAAAATATTCTAGAACTCAAATGAACATGGATTTTGGAGAGCTTCCTCTGAACACCTTTTCCCCTATACCTCTACATAACTATCTCCCAAATATTAGATATAAAACGTAGGAGACTTATTCTTAACTGAAATGATATTCTTTTTCTTTTTTTTCTTTTTTTTTTTTTTTTTTTTTTTTTTTTTTTTTAAATTAGCACTTTTAACCAGTCCTTATAAACATCTCAACATGTATTAATGAAGTGAATACATGCAGTAAAGTCTAATCTCACCACATGCTACGGATTGCTGATGTAGTTTCAGGTAAAGAGAATGCAAACATCAGACCCAATCTTCAACCTTAACATGCAACTTTAAGAACAAACACAAGAAATGCTTTATTACTGCTGTACCTGTAGTTTCTTTTATCTTGGGGATCCGATGACATCCTTCCCTCAAAGTGCCAAACAGTGGCTCAGCATTAATTGCTGAATGCACAACAGGCACTGTCATCCTGTGACACACAGCTTCAGGCTGCTGATGCAGGTCCTTGTATGTTGTTCCATGGTTTGGAAGAATGGCAGCTCTTTCATCAGCTGGAATATAGGCAATGCCCTTCATTGATGGGTCAGAGATAACGTGCTTAACATCAGAGCTACAAAGGGGAGATTCAATGGGGGTAGCACATGTGCTACTGCCTGTGCTGCATCCTGCATCCACCGAAGAGCACTGAGAGCTCTGGAGTGAGAAATGGCCTTCACTTTGTAGAGATGACATGCGCTTAGCCAAGTGATACTCACAAAGTCTAGCCACACTCTGCTCAGCTTCTGGAAGCTTTGAAGGATGGTCATCTGCAGATAAATCGGTATCCTCTGCATCATTTAGGTCTTTGGCTGAAGACACAGGAGTCATATCTGACAAAAAGTTTTCACCTTGGCTAAGCCCTGAGGTGTCATCCTGATCCACCTCAGGATCCACTTCATCCTTACAGTCAGTTTCTGCTTTACCACGGACAGGAACTCTTGGAAAAGTCTTCCCGTTCGCTGCTTCTGGGCTTGGCTTATCTGCTGCCCCATCATCGGCACCATACCACCTTTGGCGAAAAGCAGTTCTCTCCACATTGAAAGTGCTTAGGCGTTGACTGTCTCTTGCTGAAATAGTTCCAAATTTAGCTTTTAGTTCTTCATCAGTCTCTGCTTTTTTAGTTCCCTGTTGCTTTTTCACAGTAGCATTCCCATCAGAGGATGCTTTTACTTCGCTCTCCGTCATCTTACTTTTCCTTTTACTAGTGCAAGAATATACCAAGGATCCCATGTGCAATTTGCTAAAATAATCAGTGACAGATTTTGTTTCCATAGTCTCTGGCTCCATTTCCATGTTATCCGAATGAAGAATCTGCTTTGAAGGCACAACTTTTGATTGCAGGTCTGCAGCCTGGCGACCAACCAAAGGCTGTGAGGATTTCATACCTGGCCCTCCAGCCTGACTCTTAGCAATGGGGAATTCAGTCTGCTCTTCTACAAGAGGTTGGTAGCCTTCACTTGTGGTCAAAAACATGCGTGCAGTGTTTTCTGAGTGTTTCTGTGCTGCAGCTAATTCAGAACTTTCAGTCATTTCAGAGGAATTTGTTTCATTGCCAGAATCTGAAGATGACTCAGGGCTATATGCTCGCAAGATAGCTACACCTGCAAGCCACAAAAAATAAGAGTCAATTAATGACAGCAGCTGAAGCACCTGGACAAGCGACAAGCAAAGGCGTGTGTTATAGATAAAAATATTCTTTGTAAAAATACTCTGACTTTATTGCACAGTTCCCAGGACAGGTAGCTTAATAACATTAACAGCAGTTCCATTACACAATATGGAATATGATGTATGGAAAATGATGGCCAAAAAAAAAAAAAAAAAAAAAAGGAAAACCAAAATGGAGTATTGGATGAGATGGAATGATTTTCAATGAATAAACGTAACTATCGTGAAAGAACCTGAATTGTCACTCGTCTGCTGTTCCTCTGACGCAGCCAAAGCTTCTAGTGCTTGAAGAGTAGAGACTACAGCATCATCTAGCCCCTTCTCACACTTCCCCTCTGTATTAGTAGGGACAGCATCGATAAGCGACACTGGAATGTCATCACTGCCTAGATTACTGGCTTGCTCCTTGTCGTCTCTAGGCTGTGTTGCTTGATTCTGAGAGTCTTCCTCATCTGAACTGTCCCTGAAGCCAGGTGGAGGAGCAGCAATGGCCATGTTTAAGGTATGCAATAGGAAATCGTCTTCATTATCATCACCTTCTGGAGGTGGAAGTGAAGTCAAATCAATAATGTCATCATTAGAACCAGAAAGGCTGAGAAGAGCAGGCCTATTGATTTCTCCTACCATAATGTCTTCTTCACAGCTTACTTCATCTTCATCTTCGGCATCATCCGTGTTTTCTGCATAACAAATATCATGCAGCAAAGGCTCTTCTATCCCTTCTGCAGCTCCAAATATTTTACCATCACTTATGGTTGCGTAAACAGCATTTGTAGCAAACTGAATGCTTTCAGCATCTGGTGACAACTCCAGACCTTTAATGTCATTGGCATTATTAATATAAATGGCTCTTTGTTTTTCTAGTACTTCTGGACTTTCATCCAAAAGCCTTTCATAGCCAAGAGTCTGGGGATTGATACCATCCAAGTTGTGATCTCCAAATATAAAGGAAACTTTTGCTCCCCTAGGAGAATCCTGTGCTTTCTTGCTAGATTCCAAACCTGAGAGTGACAGTAGCGAAGGCTGATTAAAATTTCTACTTTCTTCTGTGTCAGTGGGGTCTTGCTTGGTCAGATGCTGATCAAATCCACCTGAATTATAGGTATTTTCTATGTACAGATGTCTGTGTTCTTTTTGACATAACAGACTTTCAGAAACATCTATAGCCTTCTGTTTAGGATCACCAAAAGACATTTGAGTCTCTTGATCTTCAGCCAGGAACGTGGTAGTTTTTGGTACACAGTTCCACTCAGAAGCAAGGAGGTTATGCTTCCCTCTATTTTCAATTCCTGACACATGGGAGAAAAAAAAAACCCAACAATTAGTTAAACAATAACTTGCTAATACTGAGCAATGAACATTCTGAACAGGACAGCTAGGCCATCAAACACTTCACAAAAGTGTTCTGAAGCTTGCTTTTGCTCTGAGATAAATAGCTGTTGATTTAATGACCCAAAGTTTAACTTTTGTAACTTAGAGCAAAACTAAACCACAGCTAGGTACAGATGCTATTCCAGGAGCAGGAACACAAAACCAAATTCGCAGCTGGTTTCCCCAACACCAGGTGTATTCTTATAAAGATATACGTATGCAACACAATAATGTTCATAGGTAGCATGCATCTGTTTCACTACACTTATGAAAGAAATTCATGCTATCAAAGACTGAGTATCAGAACATCATAAAGCTGAACGAGTACGCTGTGGTGCCAGGTCTAAGGCAGCAACCCTCTCATTTGGCATTTGTATTTATCTGGAGTGTACTGGCTTAAGCTGACTTCTGCTCTACATCTGTGATCATCATTATCACACTGCGCAATGAATACCTGTTTCTCGGTTCCCTGCATTTTTCTTGTTGGCCATGTTGAATATGGAGCGCCTTGAGTCAACCAGCAGTCTATAGTATCCAGCTGTTAAGCAAGCAAGGTTCATTGCATCTGATGACTCCATCAGTAGTGTAATAGGCTGAGAAGAATACAACCAAGTCTTGGTTAAGGCTGTTCCTTCTCAATCTGTTTACCCGCCGACTATATTACTGCACAGAATTAAAGGAAATTACACTGCAAATACCACACTGAAAAATACACAATAATTTATTTTCCTCACTACTAACATCAAGCAATACCAAATATTTTAACGGAGGAACTTATAAAAGTAGATAAATATTCAAAAGGAGGGTGAAAAGAAGACAGAGCCAAGCTCTTTTCAGTAGTACCCAGCGAAGACAAGAGGCAACAGGCAGAAACTAGAACAGAGGAGGTTCCCTCTGAACAGCAGGCAGCACTTTGTGTGGGTGATGAAGCAGTGGCACAGGATGTCCAGAGGTTGCGCAAATAAAAGACAGATCTCTAAGAACTGTCTTTTATTTGTTTTCCTTTTGCCACAGTAAAGAAAATAAACTTTTGTTTACATTTCTGGAGACTTTAAAACCAAATTCATTCTGAGGTGTTTATCTCCCTGAACTCACAGAGGAAATAGGAATTGCAACATCCTATCCATGACACACAGGTAGAAGTTACACAGCAGACAAACCATTACAGCAGTGACACAGTTCATACAGCTGTATGGACTTTTGCAACCTGAAGGCAACTGACTGTGATGGAGGAAATGGCCAAAACATAATTTATGTTCACAGCTTACCACCAGTCTCAAAACCGCTGTATGAACAGTTTTCAGCAACAAGGAAAAAACAATGCATTTTGTTTTCTTTAAAGTATTCTGTGCTACAGTATGAGGTTCTATTCAATGCATGCTTCTTTCAAAAGAATTCAAATACAACTGTAAAATTACTTGCAAATTACTAAACCTACAGCAGGCTACTTAATATTTTTCCTTTTGGGTGACTACTTGAAATGTTACGAGTATCAATCTCATTTTTTTTCTGCAATGATTGACAGAAACAGACAATCTCCATAGAAGCCTCAGATTGCTGAAAACAGTGTCGCGCATTGCTGTTAATCCGAAGAACAGCCTTGTGACAGTTAGTTAGATTTTTATTGGCTGCTTCTCCCAAGTGATTTGTGGTTGAGAAGACATTACAAGGAATCAAAAATAAAAGAAAATAACTGCATGTTTGCTATGAAAATGACATTTATTGGTATACTGGAATCTGGATATATGAAACTGATAGCTTAGCATATGCTAAGGTACGAAAACATCAGTTGAGAGTAGCTGTGTGTGCCCACATTTACTCTAGAAGAAACTTACATTCCATACTACTTCCCCACACTCTTTTGTTTTGTTTTGTCATATCAATCCATGGCCTCCTAACTTTGTAATTTTGATGTTAAACGAATGTCTCTGGGTTTAAGACCACATGCGTTGAAAGGCAAGGACATGGGGATTTAGATGGGGATATCCATGGTTTGCAATAAGACAACAACAGTATTATTATATATATATATATAAAGTCATGTTAATATAAAATTCCATGGCATATAGTACCACATTTTATATGCAAGAAGATGGGAATAATTTAATTTCTCCATTACTTTCTCCATCAGAAAGACAGGATAACAGCTTTTACTCAAAAGGTCTGCAGGCTATGGGTTTAGCACAATATTACAAGCGAAGAAGCCTGAGATGCTCACATTGCTAAATACAGTGAAAGAGATGCTGTCAAAGGGTATCTATTAATTTATAGTAGTGTTTTCTCATTGACTTAAATACAGGGGAACACTTTCAGGTCAGTAAGCCTAAAGCATTCAAAGCAAAAGCTTAGTAAAATATCACTTGTGTATTTTATTTTTTTTTAAAATGTAAATCTCCATCATTAAAAAGGCTTACACAGGACTATTTAGGCCAATTTATTTTAATAGGCTCTATTTATTTTAATAGTATATTTAAGTTTCAAGTATAATGAGAACTCTTCCTTTAATCTCTCATTGTTGTAGTTTATGCTCTACAAAGTCTTTGAAGCTTTTCATTTCACAGTCTAATAGGAGACATACAAAGAAGATCCGAGACAATACAACATATAAAACTACAGCCATTGCCACTAAACAGCACAAATGTAAAGCGTTAGGTGGGATTGCAGAGAAATGTAATGACTGTAGGTAAATGAATAACATCAAATAATGCATAATTAACGGCAAAGAACTTAATTAGGACTTTATGGACTAACAAAAAATGAAGTGCCTTTTTACAGGTTATTTCACTGGTAACCACTATGTGGTTACCAGTGCCCTTAGTAGATAAAACACCGGGTTACATGGGATGCTGGTCTGATACAGCTGGCAAAACTCTAACAGTAATTACATTATTATGACTAAACAGGCTTCTAGCAGCTCAAGGAACTTCAAAAGAAGGTCAGTCTCATCATCACCTCTTCTCACCATGGAAATCAAGGAGTAAAACAACAAAGCAAATTGCCCAGGGGCAGCCAAGAGAAAAATCAGAAATAGAATGTAAGAGCAGCAAAGCACTCCTGTACATCATGGACCTCTCAGATTCCTAACAAGTGCTCCCCATGCACTCTGACAAAAAAAAAAAAAAAAAAAAAAAAGCAAAAAAAAAAAAGCAAAAAAAAAAAAAAGCTAAAAATGCAGTTTCAGGGTATTGCTCGTGAAAACATTTGGAACAGTTAGTACAATTTGAACAAATATTCAAAGAAAAACGGCAAAAACTTTATTTAAAGGCACTGTATCATCAGAAATCAACAAAAACACTTACTTTTACATCTAAGACATGCAGCTCAACTCTAACACTGCTTTCGTCTTCTGTAAACATCTCAATCCTGTTCACATGACTGAAGTCTGCTAGAAGAGCCACCAGGTTTGTTTTGGTGTTTATCACATGACTGATTCCATACCGTGGCCCTACTAACAAAGTCACTTCTGAACGCTTTTCTCCCTGCTTTAGCATAAAAAGGAAAAAAATAAAAGAAAATAAAACCATGATAGGCCACTGCTTTCTTTCATTTTCATGAAGATTGCTTTCCATGATTAAAGATCATCTTAATTTTCTAAGAAGATAAAACATAAAAGAGTACACAGTGTTGATAATTAATATAAAAATCAAAGGAATCTGCTCATGGATATTGACTGTACTGTAGTTTTTAGATGGATAGGTTGTTCGATGGACGGATGGAATTTCCTGCCATTAATCAAAAGTTTCTGTTATCAAGTGTTTTCCAGAGTAACAGTTTAAGTATTCTTTAGTTAATTGGATGGCATTATTGGCCAAATGGATGTCACCTATCCCCAAACCCTCAGCAAAAATTCAAATTAAAACAGGAATGTTATTTTCCACATGAAAAAAATAAAAAGACCAGTTCAATTTAACAATTACTTTTTAAAATGTACATTTGGAAATTCTAAAGGAAATTCTGTGGTCTAGTTTTTGCAAAGAGAGGAAGAAAATATCAGGAGAAGAGAAAGACTATTTAAAGAGAAATATTACCACTAGCGTTGCCTTGAAAACACGCCCTCCATATAATCGGAGATCACTGAGGAACTTTAGATAATGCACCTTAGCTTGCAGGGCAGACAGCTGAGGTAAGAGAAACAGGATTAAGATGTAGTGGTAGAAACCAACACATTACCAAGTTTTCAAAAATCAAAATGTATTAAAATGTATTCTAAGGAACTGAAATAAGAGCTCTTCAGAGTCTGAAACCAAACCATCAGATGCTTGAGATTCAGATGAGAAAACAGTTTTGTTCTTAAAATTCAAACTATGTTTTTTTAGTTCAAATGCATTGAGGATTTGGCTATGAGCTGCATGAGGGCACTGCAAGAACATCGTCACTGCTCCAATGAAGGGAAAATGTTAAAGTACTCAGGTTAAACAGCTGTTCATTGAGGGATTTCAAGGCCAGTCAACAGCTTTCAATTCACAATCATCAGCAGTTCTTAAACATTTATGTATTGATACAGAGAAAGAGATGAAAGAATTTTGTTTTGTTAGCTATGTGTGTTACATCTTGTTAGGTACTTGCAGCATATGGCATATTATTCCACCTCATTACTGCAATCTCAATTTTTTAAAATAAAATTATTCCACTATATTTAGTAGGGAATAAATCTGCAAGCCAAATATAGAACATCAATACATACAATCCTATCATGCAGTACATACCATAATTTACCTCCTTTTTCTCCTTTTAGCTTAAACTACCTACTTAAAAAGAACAAGCTGTAATATATTTTATGAGACTGAATGGAACCAAGAAATAGTTCATTTCACCCAAACGATCTGGAGCCAGAACTTACATATCCCTTGCGTAAATCTTTACATGTGGGCTTTATCAAGCTCATCTCATTTTCTATTCTCTCATCAGCCACTAGATTTCTAGCTCAAAAGCTTATTTGATCTCAAACAGCATTTTAAGAGTCCCTGAATTAAGGTCTTTTTAGACTCAAAAGTGGAAATGAATCTGAAGCAGAGAGCCAAGGGTGTAATGTGTTCCCCTTCCCTTCAGTAAGTGCTCAGTTGGATGGAGAAATATATTGGGCTTGTAAAAAAAGGGAGAGTCCTAAGAGTTACAAGCTGCCCCTCATGCAAAAAGAAACAAGACACCAGAGGCTTGTCCTAGTCTAGTACCTACAGGTGAAACAGAAGGTGATGACAAGCTCAGATCTTTGTTTCTGAAACTGCCTGCTAAAAAATACTGGGGAAGCACACAGTATATTTCCAAAGAGCATGTAGAAAAGAAAAAAGCAAAAATAACAAAGTCTGCTGCAGGAAGGCATTGTTGCAACTTCTTTTCTAACCAAGAATCAACACTGAATGCCACTGCCATCATCTGTGATTCCAGCAGCAGCGATGGCTCTCAACATACACTATTATGTTACACAAAAAGTAGATGGCATTATTTAGCTTTAACTTCAGCAGTACTAGAGACATACAGTGCTCCATTCAAAAAGATGACTTTTCTCCCTGAGCATTACAGGTCAAACACACAGATCTTCCAAGCAGGATTTCTGCTGATCATGATGAACCTTAGCTCAAACACCTGAAGTCTGGGGCTTTTCCCGATCAGAAGGAACAGAACGGAACTCCTGTTCATGGAGCAGAACACAGTTCATTTCGTCACTCTTATGTTCTGTTTATTGTCAGTGGAGACAAATAGGCATTTCTGGGACAAACAACCTGACCTATTTCTAATGTTTACTGTGGGATGGGATGAGTTGCTCCCTCAAGTGCCTCATTCTCCCTGTTGACTACGAAAGAGACCTCATTATGGTGTCTAAAACCAGACCCATAGCTATGCATTCAACAATATAAGTGCATTTCTCAGAGACATTGTCTTCCACATTTCTTTCCAACTGAAATGAAACCTTAGTGCTAAGAAAAGCATTTTAAAATAGCTTTGGTCAGTCCTATAAGGAGCAACATATCTAAAGCATAATAGAAAGCGTCCCTACAAACAGCATTTACACTGGCCCATGAGTTACTGTGTTTCAGATCATAGCATCAGAGAAAGAACAATAACATTCTAACAAGTATGCCATTAATAAGAAGCCATACATGAATTAAATATATATACATATCTTTATCATACCTGAAGTGTTAATAATCAGTTTTCTGACATTCTCCAGTTAAGAAGATAGTTTAGTTGGGGTATAATTAATTATTTTTAATTGCTCTTGGCTATGCTGTACCGAGCATAAGTTAAATTGTAAGTTAAATTGTCTATATTCTCTGAAAAAATAATGGCTAGGTGTTTTTCTAAAGGATTAATTGTATAGATTTCCCATGCATGCCACTCCTTCTGTTCTTTAAAAACATATTTTCCATTAAGATGCAAATGCAATACCTTTTTACCCGGAGGAACTAGGTTTTGATTTGCTTTGACAAGGTGTGAAAGTGCTTTCTTTATGTTCTTTTCTTTCATGCTTTGCAGCACAGCAGATGGAAGAAAAGTCTCTAATCCCCATTCTTTTCTGCAATAAAAAGCATATATTTAATTTCAAGTTCCTCTGATGACTTTTTATCTAAAGACTGGTGACTGTGAAGACAAGTGAACGAACTCCTGTAAACAGGAGAGTTAAGTCCAGAGTTTTGCAATAACACGTTATTTTCTATATTCAAACCATATGTTACTTATGAAGATGCTATAAAATGTATTTAATATCCTTTCTGTCACTTCTCTCTTTTCCAACATAACAGGCAGAAAAGAAGTTTACAATTTGTATGTTTATAATCTAGACTTTGTTAAATCCCAACTAATTACATAGGCAAGCACCATTATAGAATTGTTATATGAAAAGTTGTAGAAAAAGTCACAGAAAAGTTGCAGAAGACTTAACATCATATTTAATTTTAGTTTCTAAGGTTTTTTTTAGAACATGCAAATCTGCCAATCACTGTTTTTATCAGATTGCCATCTTGACAGCCTTTTCCCATCCTTTTGCCCAGATTGCTTTTCTATTTGATGCACCCCTTTTGACAGAAGGCTGACTCTTCACTTGTAAGTAGCTTTTGTTGATTCCTTAATAGGATTCAATATAGTAACAGAACAAAATTGTTTGTTTTTATCTTAGCAGATATGCACCAATCTCCATTATGGATTTTCTTCTTTCCTGGTAGTTCATTAAACATAAAGCCTAACCTCTCCTAGAAAGTCATGAGGATAATATAAAACAAATGCTCACTGGATTCTGCTGTATCTAAGAAATCTTTCAAATGGAACCTAAGGCCCTACAGTCATCTGATCCAAGAAATCAACTGAATCTACTGTAATAATCTACTAAAACCTTTGGATTCAGACTATATAAACTTAGAATTAATCTTATTTACATTTATAGCCTATCACACATGCTTAAACAGGTAACCAAATGGTAAGAGTATTGTCCATTCCTACAGCTCTCAACCCATTGGAATAAATTTCAGTAATGAATAACAAACTTAAAATAGGTACACACACATAAGAATATTAAAGAATCAAATGAATCTATGAGCTTTTAAAGATCACACTGTATTCTCAACTTACTCTATATATTTGAGGGAGATTTTCTGAGTTTGCTTGGTGGTCACAGTTGCAATATACATTTGTAGCGCAGCCAACCGCAGGGCAATGTCGTATTTCAGTTCTGGTCCAAATCTTTCCTGAACCACATCATTACAGCTCTGCCAAGGAACCAGTAGAGGGAGCATCAAGTTCAAAAATGTTGCAATAAAATTATAATCCATTTTCTTAAAATGAGCACTTTGCTGGAGAAAACCTGAACTCAGAAATCAGACCATACTGAAAGTAGAACTGCTGCTCTCAAAGATGTCAGATGCTCACCTGGATAAAGGTACTTCTGGGGAATGCAAGTTCATCCTTCCTCTGAGGAACTGAGTAATCTTCTTTCATGAGTATTGGGAGGGTGCTAGACTATCTAGGCTCAGGACAGTAGAACTCTGTCTGGTGAGATGCCCAGGAGAAGAACCACATTGCTCATACATCAGTTTTCTCATCCATTTTACTGGAAGTCCCTTTTCAGACACTATTTCTGTCTGATATTGTAATACCAGAAGTAAGTATAAGCAATTACTTTGGCTTTGCTCATTTCAAAAGCCTAATATATTTCAGAAAGACATCAAAGCATCTCTATTCAGCAGGACTTAGGAAGGAAAGGAACTTTGCAGATGATAAAGATTTGTACATTCCCCAAGTGTATTGGCTTTATGCAGCAAAAACATAACCCAGGCCACCTCACTTTCGTACATGAAGATATATATATATATGTATACACTGAGTACAGTCATCTTTTTAATTCTTTTTGTTAACAATGCCCATGCTTTCACTTACCTGTACATAAAGATATTCAAAAGCAACTGGATCTCTTCTTAAAAGATCAATGGGATCCTTTGGGACAAAGCTAATCCTGAAAAGACATCTCATTTTATGCGAGCTTGGCCTCTGAGTCACCTAGGAGAGCAGAACAACCATAATATTGTATCAGTTCCTGTTGTGCAATAGTCTGTAGTCATGGGCACTGACTCTCCTTTAAGAGAAATGTAACAAAAAAAATAATTCAGCCCAACAGCGAGCTTTATTATGGGCTCATTAAGTATTGCACATCAGAATATCAGATATATATATAATCTCATGGAAAGAATTTTAAACTTACATAGGCATGACTGCCTAATGTGACTCATTCTCAAAGCACTGGAATTCATTTATTCAAAGTCAGAGTGAGAAGAGAGAAAAAACCAAACCCAAGTAAAATAAAGATGTTGAGGAGCATTGGTCCTAAGACGGACTCCCATGGGACACTACTTGTGAACAGCAACCACAATGAACCATTGGGAACAGCCCACTGACTACAACCATCCACCTAATCCTTTATTCCCTCTATAGTCTACTCTTCAAATCCATTTCTTGCCAATTCAGAGATAAGGATAAGGTGTGGGATCATGTCAAAAGCATTGCACAAGTCCAAGTAGATGACATCAGCTGCTCTTCCCGTGTCCACTGATGCTGTCATCCCATCATAGAAATCTACCAGATTGGTCAGACACTATCTGTCCTTGGTGAAGTCGTGCTGGCTGTCATTTCCTCATCTCTTATGTACCTTAACATGTCTTCCTAGGCACAGACATGAGGCTCACCAGCCTGCAGTTCCCCAGGTCTTCCTTTCTCCCTTTCTTAAAAATGAGAGTGACATTTCCTTTTTCTGGGGACTTTGCCTGACAGCCACAATTTTTCAAATATGATGGAGAGAGTCTTGGCAGCCATATATAAGCCTATTACTTCAGAACCCTGGGACATAAAGAACTTGTTAAGTACCTCAGCCTTCTTCATGTCTGAGGAGGCTCTCTCCCTTTTTGTTTATCAGAGTGGGTACTGTCTCTTTTGCATGACTCTTCTGCCCAATGTATCTAAAGAATTATTGCTGTCTTTCACATCCCTCACCAAGTTCAACATGATCTTCACCTTGGCTTTACTGATGCCATCCATGCACATCAGGTCAGCAACCCTATATTCTTCCTAGGCCACCCATCTCCACTTCCACAGCTTATGCTTTTCATCTCTTCCCTTCAGCCTAACCAAAAGGTTCTTGCTCAGACATGCTGGTTTTCTGCCTCATTTGCCTGATTTCTCATTCTGGGGGATAGGGCGCTCTTGTGCTTTCAGGAAGGCATCCTTAAAGTGCTGCCAGCTCTGTTCTGTTCCTTTGTCCCTAAGGTGAGTTTCCCAGTGCATCTCATCCAACAATTTCTTAAACTGACTGAAATTTGCACTCCTGCAGTTCAGGATCCAGACCTCACTCTTTGCCAGGCCTGTGTTCCTCAAGATCATGAACTCAACCAGGACATGGACATTGCAGCTCAGGCTGCCTCTGATCTTAACTTCTTTAATTACGTCCACCTGTGTTGTTTTCCCAGCGGATATATGGGTGGTTGAAATTTCCCACGAGAATGAGAACCCATGAGTACCACTGCTTTAATCCAATAGAAAATTTGCAAGAGGTGTCTTTTCAATTTTCTTGAGTCGTTATGGATTAAGATACATACCCTAAAATTCTGACCAAAACAGGTATCTCCCATCATCACTTAAGAAGCTCAAAAATACTCTTTTTGTTAGCACAACTGCTTAATAAGAATATAATACAGTAACCTGGACATATTTACTGGGCACCATCAAAGAGCTAATAAATAACTGGATGAAAGAGTAACAGTCCAGTAACACTATTGTGAGCCCTGGTCAGCAGCAACACTATAATAGCAAATTAGAGTATTGCTGACTTTACAGGAACTTCAAAGGATAAATTAATGTAGTTTATGTAGTTTATTTAATTAGGCTCATGTAGTCTGAAAGTTAGTGTACTTTACTATCAGCATCTTTAATTGAGAAGAATATACTTTTAAAATTCTCCAACCGGCAGTCTGTATAGCACTAACAATGTTCAGAATGTGTGTTTATCGCACATTGTCTCTGACCTCATTCCAAGTATCCAGACGTAATCTGGATGTATAAACAAAACCTTGGGATGGGACTTTCAAAAGCTCTCTGTGTTGGTTTATTCTGATCCCTCTGATTTCAATGGGAACTTTACCAGTTACTTCAAAGAGAGACAGCTAGGCCATGAGAGCCTGCACTGAGTACTCCTGGATATTGAGCATTCATTGAGTAGCTTGTACCATGGAAAAGGAATGCTAACATAGCAAAGCTAAATGCTTTTAGATTAGAACACACTAGAAAGACCATGAGTGGCTGAACTGACTTCCTTCATACCACTGCACAGAGTGTAGTTATACGATTGAGGAAATTCTGGCATTTAAATTAAAATACTGTTTTTCTCTTTTAAAATATCCATTTATATATATATTTTTTAAATTTAGGTGAAAAAGCTAAAAATGCAAGCACTCTCCTGGCTCACAGAAATGGCATGGAGAATTTCAGGCTAAACAGCCTGGCCAAAAGGAATAGCAGCTGAAAATAGGGTTGTCTGCTGGGAGTCATGAAATAACTTTACATCTACTCAGAACTGGCCTGTCAGCAGCCTCATTTGCCTCCCTGATCTAAGAAAAAAATCCACAACAGCATTTTTTGAGTCACAGAAATGACATAATGTATCACTGCAAAACATGACAAACAGCTTCATCAGAAGGAGTATTGTTTCCTGCTATCCAGATACAGATCTGCATAATCAGACAAGAATCAAAGACCAAAATATACACTTAAAGGAATTTTGGCAGACTGGGGTTCTTAGAACTATTGCAGTAGATTTTCCAGCTATTGAGAATACTCATTAGCTGTGTCACCTATGACACAAAGAATGACACTGATAAATATTTTCTATAAGTTTGATGTATGATGAACTTTTTAGTACACTTTAATGGCCAAGTGAAGCAATGACATGTGATGCCTATGTAGCAGAAAAATAACTATTCCATGGCAACTTGATTCTTATAACCACATCTAAATACCGCCACTGTTTGACAAAAAATCTTGCAGTTAACTCACTTGAATAGTTAAAAGTTATGTAATAGTTAAATATACTGATAAAAAAGTGTCTTTCACATCTTTCACATACAATTCTACAAACCTGAGTTAGAGTCTCCTGTTCATGTAGCAAAAGAAGTTTTGTTCCAGATCCTTCCACTCTTTGCTCCAGCATCAGTGAAAAGTGTTCAATACACTTGATGGAAAGCTTTTCTTGCAGTGTTAAGATGACATCCTAATTCACAAAAGATTTATAAAATACAATTTAATTTAGGAAAAGCTTGGGTTCAAGTTCTTCATACATTCTGCACATATATAGCTTGGGACGGAAGCCCAGAGATTACAGGAGAGGATGGTTGTATTTCATGCATGTTCTCCATGAGACAGAAGTCAACACCTCTATTCACCATGGGGAAAAAATGATGCCTTTTTATTCAAACACCTCTAGTAACAGATATGTATGCAAAAACAAATAAACAAACAATAAACCACAACATACGTACAGTGAAATAACAGCTTTCTGTGCAGCTTAATATGTGGATCATACTTGTATGGCCCTTAAATCATATTTCTTTGTCTCTCTGTAGATAGAACCTCCCCATCAGAAAATGAAAGAGGACCTTCTCACTCTGTTTTTTACTTATCACAGAATCATAGAATCACAGCATGGTTTGGGTTGGAAGGGACCTCAAAGCCCACCCAGCCCCAACCCCTGCTGTGGGCAGGGCTGCCCCCCACCAGCTCAGGCTGTCCAGAGCCCCATCCAACCTGGCCTTGAGGGCCTACAGGGATGGGGCACCACAGTTTCTCTGGGCAGCTGTGCCAGAACCTCACCAACCCCTCTGTAAAGAATTTCCTCCTAACATCTATCCTGAAACTCCTCTCTTTTCTTTTAAAACCGTTCTCCCTTGACCTATCACTATCAGACCATACAAAAGGTCTGTCTCTCTCCTGCTTTTAAGCTCCTTTAAAGTACTGAAGGGTCGCAATGATGTATCTCTGGAGCCTTTACTTTTCCAGAATGAACAAGTCTGGTTTCTTCCCTTACTTTTGAGACAGGGCCACCATAGGATATAAAAAGAATTTATAAGTCCAAGGCAAAAATTAAACAAATAGCCTTTCTTTGCTCTTAGGGCATGTTGATTTTCTTTTGAAATCCACTTATTGATACTTGTGTTTAATGAGTATACTTGAGTTTAAAACACTGATGGAAAACTCAGTGATGATACCTGTGCCAAGCAGCAGCTCTAAATACAGGGATCAACTCAAGCCATAGTATAAAACTCATTTCCAAACAGGTTTTATTATTTTTTTTTCACATTGGCTTACATCCAAGGGGAATCAGTATGAGAACAACTGTTTCTGAAAGAACAGCTAAACAAACCTCAAAAAAACATTTGACCAATCTGTACTTTACTTTCACAGAATGCTTTGTAAATATACCTAGAGTATTATTTCATCTGGAAAGGTATCTTTTGCTTTAATGAATACAGTAGCAAAATGAAATGTATAATAACCTGTCTTATAAAATAGTTTCACATTATGCTCGTAAAAAGATTAAAGTATTTCTATCTAAGAGATTTTTAGATATGCATAAGTATCCAGATGGATAGAATTTACTTTGGAGATCATGCTGAATCATAATCCAAGTGTTTTAAAATAAGTTAGGAAGATTAACTGATCAATTACAGTGCGTTTATTGAAAATCAACGTCACATTGGTGGAAGGATGAAACATGTATGTAGGAGGAGGGGGCAAACTCTGTATGCTGTAAAGAATAAAAGACAGTATTAATGGATAGCAAGCAACTGCTCTAAATAACAGAGGTTGATACTGCACTGTTTTTACTAAAGTGGAATTTATTGCCTCTACATTAAATCTACTTAAACTCCTGAACACTGCCTAAACACAAGAGGTGTAACAGTAACATGAGGAGACATAGTTTATGAGCTGGTAATAAGGCACTTACAGTACATTGTTTGCTGCTAACTGTAAGCAGCAAACAATTCCTACAAATAATCATAATGACTAAAGGTCAAAGCAGGCTTCAGGATTAGTACAGCTAGGTCATGGAACCCACATGGGTATCTTCCAGTTAGATATACGATCTTACAGTACATGATATAGCCATGACAGAACAACCAAAAAACTCGTGTGAGCCAGACTGGTCTTAAGAAGCAAAATATCCTGAAACAGGTTGGCTGGTTGGTTTCACGCTTATAATATAAAAAACTAAAAAGGGGGCTCATAGGAAAGTGGGTTCATAGGCCTTAGAAGGATATGGAGACGTCAGTATCTACATAAAATATGACTTCTAATTTTTCACCCAACCAAATTCTCAAAATAACTGAAGAACTTGCTTATCTCACAGTTATAAAACGGAGGTTTTTAGGCATTCCTTGAATTCAATTTATGCCTTCCTTAAGTGTATAGATGAGCTATAATCAGAAGTTGCAGACCGTTCTTGCATAGAACTTCAATATCTGTTTTGCCCTTTCACCTGAAGACTGGAGTAAAATGCCCTGTGTTTAACCCAGTTAAATCACTCTCCTTGCCATTCCAATTGATTAAGCATACTACATAATCACAGTGTGCAGAAAACCAGACTTTCTTCAAATATGTGTAACATTACAATCTCTGAATGCTAGCAAAAGCTAGCATGACAGTTGAAAATCGCCTCCTCACCCTCTGCTGCTTATTCCCACCCATACATCTCCCATCTCAATGTCACAAGGTGCATGCTACTGTGCAGTGACCTAGATTTGGTAACTGATCTGGGTTAAAACTAGCTCACCCAAATAAAATCCTTGAGAGAACAGCAGCATGCCCAACAGTGCTAGTCTTGCTGTTTAGTATACTGCTCCATGGCACTGACAAACATCAACAATGGCTCTGATTTAGGAAGGTACATTAAATAATGTCACAGACACTCCCCTGTAGCCTGGATTGCATGCCAGGGCTTCACCACTTTATTTCTCTATTTGAAAAGTGCCACAGAAAGTTTAGATGACATTACACTGAGATAAGCAATTTATTACCAGCGTAATCCTACTGTATCCCATCACAAGTTCACAGGATGGTAGTCTAGATGATATTCAATTAGCAACTAACATCTTAATCTTTTAAGATCTTGACTTTTGCTGACAAATCTTACTAGTATTTGGCAGCATATCAAAGTGGCATGTCCATGCAATTTTAATTGGACTCCAGCCACATTAAAAAAATCACTCTACTTTTTCTTCATTGACAATACAACACATTTTAAGCAGGTGAAAAATGGACCAAAACCTCATTATTCCTTAGCTGTGAATCCGGCTCCAGTTGAAGACACTATTGATTTTATTCTTTGAGCATACAAAGTAAAAAGCAATTACTGAAGGTCTTGCAAGACAGTTAAGCAGCATTCTTAGCATTGCGTATCAAGCCTACCTTTATTGAAGTGCTGCAGTCAAAACGGAAAGATTTGGTTTGTCCATTTTCAAGATACACCTTCAGAACATTTGGCATGAAAAGAAGTGAATTGTCCTTAACTGTCTCCTGCCAAGCAAATCAGTGAATCATATTACAAAACGTAACAAGGGAAACCAAAATGTTTTTCTACAAAGAACATCAATCAGATGTAAAGGTATCTGAAGATGAGTTTGTTGAGTTAAATTTATAGCAGAATCCACAAAGCCCTGCAAGTGTCCAGCCATGCTTGTTACAGCCATACTTTATTGCTCTCTTTCTTGGAAAAATATAAGCTTTCACTTACATTTTATGTCTGACTTGGAATACTTTATTTCCCTAAACACTGTATCTCAGCAAAAATGCTACCTCTGATGCTGAAACATTTTCAGTAGAATAGAAAAATATATACCTGTTTCTCTGAATAAAGGGAGCTCTTTATTATCTTTACAAAACAGGAACTGCAGATTCATTAGCAACAACTACAAAAACAACGTTTTACATTCTCTTTTATAGCAAGGTATTAAATGCTAATCTCTGTCCTTATTTAAGAAGAGTAACATATAATATTGCTAATAAACAGTGGCAATTCATAAACAACTCAAAACCACTTCAGGTTGATAAAACAAATCTCAAAGAGGTCCCTAAGGTAGTGTTAATCTGTTTTGCTGGCAGGCTACTTGCCTTGAGTTAATGATTTTCTTTATGTATTAAAGAGTATAAAGAAAGACATATATGTGCTATCATCACAAAATCCTCTAGCACTTTAGTTTTATTTTAAGAAGGGAATTTTCACAATATTATAGGCCCAGTGGACTTTAAAAACAGATCTTCTTGAAACTTCAAAAACAGAAAAACCCTCCCCTTCGTAAGCCTATCACTCCTGTTCCTGTTCCTGCTTTATAATTCCCTCCATTTCTAGCCTGGAAGCATACCTTTGGATGAAATGCTCAGTCCTTCCTAAGCTGAAATAGTTGAATACTCACCGATACCTGGCCATTGATTATTACTTCTTCTGAGAATCGCACTTTGACAGGATTGGACTTCAATCTTGCCTTTTTTGCAGCACTAATAAAAGCTGATTTAGGAGACTGGAAGGAAAAGATGATGACAAAACAGATCACATAAATTCAAGTTAACACCTAGCATTAATTTTTCATTTTTTTCCTGTTTCTCAGACTCTGGGAACTCCACATATACAGCAACACTTTGCACACCATTCACCGAAGAATAGAAACATAGTCAAACCATAATGCTTCCAGAAATAATACACGTACACATACACACACGGAGTCACAGATGTACTGAAATGTATGGGGCTCTTAGCGTATGTACAAATTGCTTGTAGATCACTGTAAAGCAAACTTGGCTGCATGAATGAATGCTGTTCAGTGAGCAGTGCACCATCTTTCCTTCAAACTCCAAATTAAGAATTTTTTCTTAAGTCTGTCATCCACTACACACAGATATGAACACAGCTTCTGTAAAGAAAAGTGTCTGAGAGCTCTACAAGTACAGTGACACCTCATTATATAAGCTCACTTTAAAGTAGAGATTAGAACCGCCAAGAGGCACATGCAGGTTTCTCCTGGAAGTATCCCCTACACAAACCTTGTAAACAGCTTTGCTACCAGAGGTCAGACATCTTCTGCACCTCATCGATTAAAAGATCAGACATTTTCCGAATTTTCTTCTGTGAACTTGTTGACTTTTACCTGTTACACCTGAATCACCTGAGATCCAAGTGTTCAGGCCTTGGAAAAAAAAAATCCTCTCCAGATAAGTGGGGTTTGGGATATCTGACCAACTGGGATATCTGACCAATTTCTGGTCTTGTTGAAAATCACTGTGCTCCCTGAGGCCAGATTATGGTATATTTGTTTTAGCAAGATATGAATCAGGACTTTCAGAATCTTATCCTTTTTCTGAGAAGTGGACTCATTAGTTTTCAATACAGAAAATACTAACTCATGTTTTTCTGCTTATGAGAAATTAGGGCAGGGATCAGTGGTGATGATTCTGGAATAACTTCCTATTATCACAGCAGCGTCACAGCAGTTCTTGTAAAGACTGAAGGTCTTGTCACCATCACTCAATTTTTTGACTTGACTAATCTGCAGGAGTGATGGAGTAGTTCAATGCCCCTTGTTACCATAGGCTCAGCATCAAGCAGGATGAGCAAGGGATGAAAGATGCCTCATTGTCCCAAGAAAAATCACAGTCATCTTATATCTCCCAGAAATAGCACAGCTACCTGACAATTGCTGGAGTGCAAAACAGAAAGAGGGATTAAAAATGAACACTTACTTGTTTTTATAGTTCATTCTTACCTCTTCTCTAACAACTACATCCATATACACCTTTAACCAGTAAATACAGAAAGTTTAACTCCAATAACAAACCAAGCTCAGTTTCTAAAACCAGTGTAAAAATGTAGAAGGATTGCAGAAGATTGGAAACAGTAATAGCGTCTGGATAGGAAGCTAGGAGGTATGGTTTAGGTGTTTTCTGTAGGTATGGTAAAAGGAGGACGGTTGGACTAGATGATCTTATAGGTCCTTTCCAACCTTATGATTCTATGATCGTATAATAGAAGGAGGAAAAAAAACGTTAAAAAGAGCCAGTGTCTCAGGATAAGGGACAAAAAACAATACACTTCAACAAGAAGAAGAAACATAGAAATGCTGGAGTGCTTACATACTGTAGTCTAGAGATGAATTCCTAGAAAGACTCAGGTTACAGTAATACCATGACAAATATAATCATACGCATGCCTTGTCTAATTTCCCTCCTCCTCAAGTAATCCCTTCCTGCAGTGTGCATGGGAGATATTCTACATGGCAGCCAATAATGGACTGCATCCCGTCTGCTCCTGCTGTCATGGAACAGCACAGCTATCTGAGTTGTCTGACTGGCTTTCCTTTGCAAGGGCAAG
The DNA here is from genome assembly GCF_054131305.1 of Coturnix japonica. Taxonomy (NCBI): domain Eukaryota; kingdom Metazoa; phylum Chordata; class Aves; order Galliformes; family Phasianidae; genus Coturnix; species Coturnix japonica. The sequence continues at coordinate 113,227,868 of NC_140663.1, forward strand.
GGGAAAGGAGTAGTTTTCACTAGCTCGTCTTGTTGGATGGGCCTTTTTACAGCTGTTTGTCCTTATCACAGGTGAGTCACCAGCATGGCTTCTCTTTACAGGCAGGCTGCTGAATTTTCTTCTAGATTCTGGCAAGCTTATTCCCATGGAGCAAATATGGCAATTTGGTAAGTGGTGTTGTTTCCTTCTACAACCTCACATTTCACTTGCAGAGAGCACAAGCACTTATATTACTGAAAAAACAGGGATTGAAAATTGACCGTTGATGAGCCCAACAAGACTGCAAGGTTTGATCACATCTGCGTTCCCTGCGTCTCCTCTGAGTCATGGGTTTAATGTGCATTAGTGCACAGCCAGAGAAGCATATTGTGGCCAGGTACAAAATGTACAGCTTCCCACCCTTTTCATTTCTGCTGACACTTCCTCCTGCATATAGTGAAGGGGCTGCAACTCAGGCCCCTTGCCAGACCCTCTGAGTAAGCGTGCAAGTTTGTTGCTTTGTACAGTGAAAACTCAACCAGCTGCGATGATTGTTTGGAAGGGCATTGGGTGTTTAAGAGGTTTGAGTAGTATCACAGCTTAGGCATTTAATTGCACAGTCTCATTGTTTCTATCTATCTCTGCATCAACTTGGCACTTGACATTTTCCCTTCAAGAAAGGATCTACTTCTAAAAAAATGAGGCAAATACCTATGAAAAATTTGATTTTGATGATCAAAACTTGCTTGTCTAACAAAACATTAGCAAAATGATATGCCATTCTATTATATTTTAATGCCTTTGGATGTGTTGGCAAAGAATGCTATTAATTAACGACTCTCACAGTGCCATTTTCATTTGTTTCTGATATTCTCTCTGTCTTTTAGCCAAATGGAAGCCATTATCCTCAGTTAATGACCTTAAGCAAGAGGTGTTTACAATACTGCAAAACATTTATCAGTGCAACTAAAGTATTTGCAGTGTCACAGATAAAAACAGCTTAATTAGGGTGACTTTAGTAAAATGAGGGGGCATTTTAACAATGAGTCAAAATACTTCAACAACGGCGAATTTCACACTGTGTGACCTAAGCAGTGTTTTGTTAAAAGCTCAAATTTATCAGAAATTTAAATAATCTTTACTTGTTTGCACAGAACTCGGCAAAAAATCAGCTCATAATTTCAACACTGCTTAGAGAAACTGCTAACAAGTGAGATGAGTCATTGCTTAGAGATCCACTTAGAGAAAATGACGGTGAAGACTGAGACTCCCCTTTTATACCCAACTTATCGGGGAGAGCAATATATGTGCGTCCCATTAGATGAGTAGTCACAAAGCATGGGAGACTACCACAATAAGAAGAGGCTTTCTGGAAAGCATTGTTTTTCTAATGTTATGGACTTTTCAGAATCAGATTCTATTTTTGACAGCAGCCTTGTCGTAGGATATTTTTGGACACCTGTTTGAAACAATACCCTTCATTTTGAGGGAAACTGCTTTTCAATGAAAATAAGACTGCCTAGTATTTTGTCCACTTTTGCAAGTAAACAAATTGGGAGTCCGTTCCAGGTGAAATGGTCTTTATCTGCAACAAAAGCCCCTTTGAATCACCTCTTTCTGGTAGAGTGCTTGTCATGGAGTTATCTAGATCAACCTATATATGAAAATGGGTAGTGAGATGGGAGTTGAGCTCAAGGAAACAGTGCAGCAGCAAGGATCTAAGGAGGACCGCTTATTTTACTAACCATGATATCGGAATGCAAGATAACACACTATGATTCAAATTGAATTCAATTGAATTATATAATTGAATTATAAAATTGAAATTGAGGCTAATAAATCAAGAGAGAGAGAATTTTCTGAAGATCGAGAAGCCTACTTTGGAACTGAAGGCACTACAGCTTGGAAGCACACCCACACCCACTGCCAGGCAGTGAGAGAGAGAGCCAGCATCACTTCCGTGAGGTGTTTCCTTCTCTGACCGTGAGGTCCTCTGGAACGTGTAGTTCCTCTCTGTGCTCCACATGATGTTATGATGTGGAATACCAATAGCAAGAATTACACAACCATGACAGTGGTGCAAGAACAAAACTTTGACTCATCTTCAAGGAAAAGGATTTAGCTCCTAGAAGAGGATATTGTAGTGCTAAGCTACCACGAAGGAGATGTCAAGGCAGCAATATGGGATAGTCCCAAAGGTGAAAGGAAAACCTTCTTCATGACAATGAATGTCAAATCAGACAGAAATGAGGTAGTTTTAAATAGCCAGACTGTACATATGCAATTAATGTTAAGCATGTTACTCATAATTAGTTATTAGTTTAATAAGAAATACTATGTTTCTTAGGAAATAGGGAATAATTGCACGACTGCAAAAAATGTGTTGACTTTTTGGTCCATCCCTAAAGGCAATTATGTGAAACAAAATTTAGCAAGCAAAGAAAACGTGAGTAAGAGGAAGTATTAAATTTATTAAGAGGAACAGTACGTAATGCCCAAAGGCAAACTAAAACCCACTATTCAGAGCTGTGAGCAAGGCTGAAACAACACTGGCTCACAAGAGCATTGTAGAAGAGCAGGTAGAGACATGTAAGTAATAATGTTGAGAAATTTTACCATGCAGTAATTTGTTATCACCACAGGGCACTGACAGATCATCATCAGGAGTATTTCTTTGTTAAACTTAGCACAAATTGAAATGCTGAAATGCCAGTCAGATTTGGGTTCTCTCTTAAATTCCTATTTTGTTCTTCCTAAACAATGTGATATACCAGGGAAATTATATTTGCATCAGATATATTTTACTATTGTTAGATGGTAATCTAATCTACATGCCAGCAGAGGAATAGCCAAATCTTACTTTAACCCAGGCACTGCAAAAAATTCAAGAAGTTCCATCTACATTAAATTATTAAATTAAATTATTGTCCCCAAAACCACAAGTGAAATCACAGACCTGTTTTGGATTTGGTGGAATGTACAGACCTCAAATGTGGAGAGATTTATAAAATACAATCCACTGGCCTTCTGGGTTCCTGCTTCCCCAAAATTCAGCTCATTACATTGTCAGATTACAATTCTAAATTAATGATTGTTTCTCATAGATATGAATTGACTTTGTCACGAGGACTTTTGGGAATGAAAGAAACTTTTGGTCCATACAAAACTAAGCATTAAAAATGAAAGATAATGCTAATGATAATGCATCAGAGATAGGAGATGAAGAGATAGGCCTAATGAAGAGGGAAGAGACCAACTGTTAGGGAGAAAGACTGAAGAAAGAACTAGACAGAGGAATGGGTGGACAGGCTAAAAGAGCTTTCTTTTTGCTGAGATTACATGGAAGTTCACAAAGAATTTTCTCACAGTGTTCACTGATGAACAGACTGCATATTTTGCACAACCATATTCCATAAAAATCTGTACAGCCAAAGAAGAAGCCTTCTGAAAGAAAGGACAGGAGCAGCAGCGCTCACCAGCATTTGCACAAAGGTGAAAGATGAAGGCTGTACAGCACAGTTTTGACGTGAGTGGAGTCTGGTTCAAACAAGAAAGAGTTGCTGGGAAAAGGCCTTGTACAAACCTATGTTTGTAAAAAGGAAGAAAGTAATGTTACATTTATCAGTAACCACACCATGATCTCTGAAAATGTAGAATTAAAGCAATGCATACAACTGACTGTACTAAAAAAAGCTCATATGAAGATATGAGGAGGAAAAAGTACAAAAGATGGCTGTTAAAAAGGCCATAATGAGTAGAATTAAAAAAAAGTTAGCATTTCTACACGGCCCTTACATCATCAAGTAGTAAATATCACCCTGTTCAACGCTCATATCTGACTTCTGAATGCTTCCTAAAACTACAGCCCTGGGATTTTTTTCTCACTTTTGAAGTCTTTGGGATGGACCTGTTTATTTTTTATACCCATCTTTGCAACCACAATTCTGGATATTGTAGTTGTTCTTATTAAATGACTTCATAAGGCAAAGCAGCATGAAAAATGCTGTCTCAACGGGATCATTTGCTGCTACTTCATTACAAGTCAGAAGTAAGTGTTGTCTATCAATTTTCTGTAAACATTTTATCTTAGACATGTAACTATGCTGTAACAAGAAGCATCTCTTTCAAATGAAAGCAAAACCCACAGAATAAGTTGTATTTTTTTCCATAACAAAGCTTATGCACAGCAAAATTGCAACAGGCTTAGCTGGGCCTGGACTGTATCCAAGGAACTTAAGAGATTAATCATGAGAGCAACTTATCAAATTATCTCTAGGCATAAAATCTGATGAGATAACAAAACAGGCAGGTTATTTGTTTTGAGCAGTACTTAAAACTTAATAAGGCATCAATAAAAATGATAGTCCACTTACAGAATAAAATGCCCAGAAATTATAATCAAGAGTTACACTTGCAAAAATCAAAACTTTAAACTGCTACAAGTGTTTCAGTCATGTTCTTATGAGCAGTGGTAATATTAACACAGGAGAGATTTTTAGATTGATGGAAAGAACAAGAAAACTCTAATGCTTTAGCTTGGTAACAGTTAAATTAAATTTTAATGAGTTTAAGCATGAAACAAAACAGAACGTACTTAAGCAAAATGATTTGCAAAAGCTTTGAAAATTACCAGGTGAGCTACACAGTACTATAAATCTAAATTACTTCTACCTTCACCTGCAATCATAAAGAATGGTTAATTTAAAAGGATGAAAACACACTCTAAGTAGCACAAATAAAAACAATTAAGAAGTAGCACTCCTGTAATCCACCTTGGCAGATGTTTTTCATACAATTATAGAAATGGAAAGGTTCACCAATACAAAGACAACTAGTTGAAATACTTCTAGAAATGTTTTTCTGACAAGAATGGGGAAGAGGTTCCATCTTTATTTAAAAGTTCTCACTTTTCTTTTGTCCAGTTTCTATTTCACCTTTCCAGTTTTATGGGCAAAATTGTAAAAGGAGAAAGGGAGGGAGAAAAATTAAAGTGGAAAATATGAGTACCATAATTTTTGAAGACACATTGCTTCCAAACTGTGAGACAAAATGTACTTTTCAGAGAACCAGCTACACTCATTACAACTGCTTCCTCCATGGAAGAACACAGATGGAGTATGGTAATACTCAGGAAGGAAAGCCAAGGTGGATGTCACCTATCAGGTTCAGGCACTATTAACAGAAGCAGTATGAGGTTCAGCACGGGCCCCGCACTCAAAGTGACTCCGGAGCCCAGGGTTTGCTCACCCACCAAGCCCATGCCACTGAAACATCTCAACTTTAAGATAAAAAGGATCAATTAAAGCTAGCACTGATAAGCACCGTCTATCATATCTATGGACTGCTCTGTGGACATTCTTAGGCAGTCAAACTCTAAGCCTATATGAGATAAAACTTCCATAATTCCCAAAAGTAAGTGTCTCATCTGCAGAGTTAGAACTGAGGGACTTCAACAGACCTACCATAAAAGAGCAACACAACTACATGTATAAGGTGAACACATCAGCCCACATGGCTGACACAAAACACAAGCAATGGTTTGGTGCCATTTCTGGCTTGGTAATATCTAGAGGCAGGTCAGTTATTAATTAGCTTTAGGTGCTATGCAATGAGTGGAACAGATTCTGCTTTGCTGCATACAGGGCTTGGACCCAAAGACCTGTGAAGATAAAAGGTCATGTTGTACCTTCTCCAGGTTAAAGGCTAGAAACAGACTGCCTGTGCTGTAAAGGTCTCCCACTGAATGAAGAGTGCACGGTTCATTCAGGTTTCGATTTCCCTTACATTCACTAATCAAAGATGTGTCCTCACACCAACAGCACTGCAATGACAAGCCATAGCACCTCAAAGGCATACAGTACTGCACTTTACAATCCACTTCTGAGGGATACACATAACCAGCAGCACCAAATCATGAGCTCTTCTGTCATCTGATGGCTAAAGAAAAGGATGAAACCTGTCAGCTGATAAGACAATCTGTATAAAAAAGTGAGTAAGGAATTTCTCCCCATATTACGTACAATTTAGCTAGCTTCAAAGAATTTAAGTTCTTTATTTAGCTGGACTGTACAATTAGTAGTCTCACTGTACCACCATGCCCACTACCTGCTTCCTATTCTGTCTCTGAGGGGCGAGTTATTCCTGCTTTACAGAGACAGAGGCAGTGCAGTAGTGGGAACTTGACTTAGGCCACATCCCAGACCTCAGAGGATGACAGAAGCAGTACTCAGCATCCCATTCTATGTATTTTCCTGGCAGAAGTTTAAAGATACTGCTACTATTCAACTTGCATTACATCATTTCAGTGTGGAATACAGTAATGCAGTCTGAAACATCACCTTTAGGAGACACAGACCTTATCTCCTTTGTTCTTTTTATTGCCTAGATAAGGTAAAGAAATAGAATATGGGCAGAGAAAAAACTGCTATGTTGCTAGGAAACATTCAGAAACACTGCAGATACTTACAGGGTAAGGTTGAACAACGGTAAGGAGGATTGATTCTTTGCAGCTTCTGTAAAAAGAAAAAAATAAGTAAAATCAAGTAAAGATTCACACAATTACGCATTACACATAACCAGCTTTTCTTTCTCATACAGAAAGCTGCATTAATATGGCATAAGTTTATTACAATCATGTATCAGAGAATTACAGTGATTAATAATATGCCCAAATTACAAAGAATATTAAAAAATATTTTTTCTCCAATATAACAAATCAAATTGACTTAATTTTGCAGCTCATACTGTGAAATCTTTGCTCCAACAGAGACCTGAACCCTCTAATAATGGCTTTCTCCAGTAAGAATGGAATAATATTTGATTAACTATATCAATTCATCATCTATAGATTACACATTTATTTTGGGTACTTCACAAATGAAAGTCACTTTTTATGTCATCCAGCTCTTGTACACTTAATGAAGACAGCAGCGCTTTCAAAACAAAACTAAAGGCAAAATGTAGCTCCAGATTCTTTAGTTGGCCTTTCAAATCAGTAGATGAAGAATAGTATTTGGTGAATATCCCAGTTAGAATGTTCAGTTTTTACAAGACTGCATAACAAAAGGTCTTTTTTGAAATGGCACAGCTCTTCTTTAGGATGAAACTAGTGAATGGAGAATGGATGAGCAGCTCTCAAACAAAAACTGATAAACCGCATAAAGGGATGAAACTCAGTAAGATCAAGTGGTCCAGACAAAAGACAAATAAATGCATATTTTATCAAGAACTGGCGAGTAGTTGGAATTCATGGATAACTAGAGAAAAGAAAGAGTAAATCAGAATAATGGGGAAAAGACGTCAATCGGAGTCAATATATTTTATTACCCTGTTGGCCAGAGGCCTTTTGAGGACAATATTAGCTAGGAAAAATTCAGCTGCTGTTTTGTTCAGATGGAGTTGATTTTCTGTTGCTTTCACTTTCGAGCACAATTAATTGCTTATTTATGTGATTTATTGGTTGGCTAACTGAAATACAACTGATTTAACATGCCTGAACTGTTCAGCAGTATAAACTATAATAAATCATGCTGTATTGGTCTTATGTAGTGTCACCTCATACTGCATATTCACAACATTGACACACCATTTGAAAAGTCAAAAAGCAATGAGCAAAGAGGAGAGTCTGCAAGCTCAGTCAGAAAACTAGTCCTGAAAGTCAGTGTATACTCTGGCAGATCTCTGAAAGCCAACTGAGGTGGCAAATTCTACCTTCTGTCTAAGCCAGCAGTCACACAAGGTGTGACCAAATATTACCAAACTGAAGTAAAATTTGTTAACATTCAATTTTTTTCTCCTCTTATTAGATATTTGTATCACTGCATGAAAAGTGTGTAAGTAGACTTTTCAAAAGGATGAACTGAAGGTTTGCATTGCTCGTCTGTGCTCAGTACAATAGAAATAAAATTAGTTTAAAACAAATGCTATAAAAAAGAGGAGCTACATATGGTACAAATTAAATGCCACAAAGCAGAATTGTTTTCTCTCCTTTATATATGATTATAAATACTTTAAGGAATTTCACACAATTATTTTTCATTTTAATAAAACCCTCTGAAGCTCCAGAAATGATTTATTCAATCATGAAACAGTCTTTATTTACAACATTCATATTTGTGAGAATTTACAGTCTGTTTTTAGGATCTGTAAACTACTGATAGCAGTTTTGGAAATCTCTGCAATTATTCTTTATCATTCTCCATTGTTATTCGTGAAAATTTTGTAGCTTGCAGTCTAAAAAGCAATCTCCATTCTGTTTTGGTTAACAATAGGTTTCCCTCTACTTTTTTTTTTCCCCCCCTCTATTCCACCTATCACACATTAGAGATTCTGAAAATACATGATAAGAAATGTAATTTATTTCAAGAAACTCACATTCCCATCCATTCTATCTGCTTCTGTCCAATTTGTCTCTGCTCTATTAATCTAGCAATATGTATAGATGGAAAAGTTCACAGTTGTTACTTACAGGATAAACCACATCCCTGGGATAAGTGCTTCATGTCCAAGTGACCTCTTCAGTTACATGTAATCTAATTTATGTTTTTCATGAAATCTAAGAGTACAACCAGCCCGCCTCCTGCTGTCCAGTTACCTTAGAGAGTTTCCATTATGAAAGAAAATCAGCTTCTAATGAATATGTTTTCCAGTTCTTCATTACTCTTGGATCCAATCTGTCCAAGTGCCAGAGTAGGCAAGACTAACAAGAGCATTTTTAAAACAAAAGGTCATCACATTAAGATTTATTTTGGACACAAGACTCTTATAGGGCAAGCACTTGCATTGGAAGGACACTAGAGCCAGGGCTTACTCAGTATTTGAGGTTATAATAAGGCCATTTGGAGTATCCAGACTCAAGCATGTTACACATACACAAAGCAGGTGCTGAGTGCTATTTATAGCCCTCTCATAATTGGAGAAATCATATTCTATAAAACACATTACATACATAACACAGCATAGTTCCAAGAGAAATACATGTTTAATCAGTTACAACTCAACCATTTGTTCCAAAACCTTCTCATCACACGATGAAAAAACTTCATATCATTTTCTACTTCCATTACTGTTAGAAAATCATATATAATTAAATTATAATCTTTGTGGAGACTGTCAATTGTGCTATATATAGTATATATTGAAATAGTGGAAAAATACTGGAACTACTGACCACAAACTGTGATCTGCAAATTCTATAGCTTAAATGTATATGCATATATATTTTTGACAGTAGAATGCATCAATAGTTTAGATGTACCACATTTATGTGATTTCATTACCACACTTAAGTTACTTCTTCTAAATCACTTCAGAAAGATAATGGCAAAGGCTAAAGAAACAACTGTAGTCTTACTTTCCCTCTGAATTGTCTTTTCCTCCTTTAATAATCTGACTAATGAAAAAGAAAATAGATATATCTATACTGCAGATATTTAATTAACTTCTATACTCATGTAACCACAACCTAATTATTTCTCTGTAAATTTAGACTTGTCTACATACACCTTTTGAAGCAAAACTCAAGATCAATCATATGAATTTCCAAGCTTTGATAACACTTCTGGAGTTTTTGGGTGCCCTACCATCTGACCAGCTGACTACAGAAAAAAGTAAAATAAAATGTATAACGTTTCTTTCATTTCCTGATGTTAAAATCAAATGGCAGACACAGGGCTAAAATCTCAAAATTACAATGGGAATTTTGGTGATTCATCTATTTGTCCTTTGCAATGCCCTGAATGGTGATTACATTTGTCTGTTCTGGAACTCCTTACAGCTACTTAGGTTGCAACAATGAGAGAATATAGATGGTGTGAGAATCAAATTATAGCCCATTATAAAGGTTAAAGTTGTATTACTAAGTATAAGGCGTCTCGGACTACACAAGATGTTAATATTCTGCTACAATACCAGCCATTGACTTTGTCTGTATACTTGCATCTGGAAATTACTCTTCTGCTTTCCTTCGAGCTGCAATAGAAAAAGGCATCTGGGAACAGATGGAGGGGGGGCTAAGGAGGGAAGCTTCCCAGTATCTGAATTATATGGAACAAGTGTCTCCATTTTTTCCATGTGTCCTGCAGCAGACACAGTACATGAGTGAAGACAAAGAACATATATTACAGATATTCACTCTTAAGAATGGAAATGGAATGGGAATGGAGAATGGAAAACTATACTAATGTATAAACTTTAACGGTTTTGTATACTAGAGGTGTACAAAGTTTCTTTACCCCTGAAGATGAAGAAATTACAAACTGACATATAACAAACAATATAATTTACATATATGAGCTATACGATTTAATATAATTTGTTCTGTACTATTGCATGTTGGGTCTTATGAGATAGGTCCAAATTCCATAGTTACAGAGTGAGATGCTATGATTGGTGGTATGTTTCACACTGCATTTTTGAAGTACGAAAATGGATCTCAGTGAGTCAAAAACTAGCTAAAAAATATATATCAAGTTACCTCAAATGCCATGTTCAAAGGCAAGAAAAGTAGAGCTCTATCTAGTATCTAGGCTAGAGAAAAATCATTCAACATTTGAATGTCTTTCATTATTATGAAGATTAAGGCAGTAATAATGAACAGTTTGCACGAGAAAGATAAAGTCACTCTATTGTCGTACATTAAGAATGATTTCTAAAGGATCATTTTGATTTGGGCTGTATATACATTTTTACACAAAACCTATTCCCTTTACAGCAGTTATTTTCACATGAGGGAGCTTCAAATTTTACTTCTCCACATTTCTGACACATGCGATGGCTCCTGTGGGAAAGAATGGTTTACCCCAGATCTACCTGGGTTTATCTCCAAGGCTGGAGATAACTGCTAGAGGCAGGGAATTTGGTGGGACAGAGTGGACTTGTCTCAGTCTCCTATCACACAGCTTCCCACAGTGTGTGCCTCCAGGTCACAGAATGTTGTTAGCCTGCCTGGTGGATAGTGGAACTGTTACAAGCTGGGAAACAAATTCTGTACTCAGTAAAGCCTATGAAACAATGTAGAGAGATGAGGGAGAGGGGCTTTAAGAAGATAATGACTTTCCCAAGGCTATTTTTGTCACAGGAGAGGCAGCACTGCACAAACACAAACATTCAAGCTAAAAACTCATGCAGCCTATCTATCTCCACTTAACAGAACTCCTCCAGCAAGAATCATGCTATGGGGGCTCTTCTCTCTCCATTTTCTGAAGGCAACACTAAACCACACAAACAGATAATTTTTCTAAGATTCAGTAGCTTCCAATTAAGAATTAACATTAAAAGGAAGAAAAAAAAAAAAAGCCAAGCTACTGTGGGGAGACTGCTTCTGGCCTCTGGATTGTAAGTACCCATAGATGAATAGTTTGTCAGCAGCTGAAGAATCTGACTTCTCAAACCCTAGGCAGATGATTTTTTCCAGACAAATTCTAGGAGAAGAAAGAAAAACATACTTTCTCAAAAGGCTGTCAGTACACGATGCGATAACTGTTCAAAGGGCAGCAGAGGGTCTCAGTCTGTGCCTGTCCAGCTGGCTGCACTGACCTCCGCAGAGTCTCTCTGGAGATCCTGAATGAGCACTGCTGCCATTGTGCAGGCAAGGCAGGATATGCCACACATGGCATTGGAACTCAATTCCATCTCATAGAGCTGCAGAAGCGCAGCAGGCAAAAAGAGTAACAAGAGGTTTGTGAAATAATGCATGTTATCATAAAGGATGAGATGTGGAGTCCAAGCAAGGGGAGAATGGGTATATGAATAGAGGAGATAGGAAGGATATGTCAATATTCCTGCTTTCAGAAGACAGAGGGATCACACATTTGGAAAGCTCGCAGTTACTACTTCTTCCACCATTCCTGGCAATGTAACTGCACTTAGCCTCACTGTCAATGCAGTAAAATCATCTTGATATCCAAGCAACATCAACTTGTGAACTCTAGAAGCCCCCAGTTTAATTAAAATAGCTGTTGTTTTGCAACATCCTATAAATTTAGGTCTGTTATTAAATATGTAAGGACATTCACTGGCAGAAGCAATGCACACAAGAATCTGGAATTTTACTGGATTCTGGTTCAAATGTCTGAGCCCTAAAAGCCGCAAGCCTGAGATGAATACTGTCCTATAAAGTTGAAAAGATATAAGCACGGGATTATTACTGCACTGCAGGATCAAATAGCAGTAGAAACTCAGCTGAGAGAAAAGATACTCTGATTCTAACATAAATAACTTCAATAATAGCATACAGAAAATTACTGTCAAAGCAAATTGTGTTTTATATAAATGTACTTTCTTTTAAAGGTCTGGCATGGTTTGAAAGTCAATCTTTAAAATTGCCACAGTCTGCAATTGGCACTAATTGGAACCCTGGTTGGCAGTCTCCATAAGGGGCCAAGAAGTGAATGTGTCTGCAGGCTGAGTTACGCCCTGCATCTGATAGAAGTGGTCCCTTCAGATCAGGGCTGTGCACACTGGTGGGCTTTCATACAGGGATACCATTTCAGATGCCTCTGCAGAAATGGCTTTGTGAATAAAAAAAACCAACAACTTCCTTTTCTCTAAGGCTTTCTATCTGCCAGGCTTTCACACGCACCACATTCACTGTTTCCTCCTTTATTAGCACAGTGGCTAGGAAAACCCTATGAAGCAGAACTTCTTGAATTTCAGTGGTTCACAAAGACATATAATCACCTCCAGCCAAAATACCCTTCTGTCCACAAGTACCCAGAGTTGTCCAGTTGCCCAGCTGCTAACATTCTCAACTGTAAGGTTATAATTTTTTGATAACTGAGTCACCAAATTGTTAAGTCAAGCTGTAAATACCTGCATGCACTAGACAAGACTGCCTTGGTAAGACCACTTGGAATATCAACAGCAGTATTACAGTGCTATCTAATCATTGAGTAACACCACCTGTAATCCTTTAACAGGCAGTACTAACTTCATCTTTCTTTATTCCAGTCTTCAATTAATTCTGGAGTGCAACTCTAAGTATCAGCAACATACACTATGAAACCCTGCAGTGACTGGGCATTCCTTAGACAGCCATTTTCCTATTTGGAATATTTAAGATGTAACTCACAAAGACCAAGACTTGAACAGGAGAAGAAAACTTATTAGGAATTAATAGCTCTGGTGTACTCTACTGCAACAGGATCATTATTTGCCTATTTTGCCACTGAAAAAAAGGAGAGACAGATGGGTATATATGTGTATTTGATGGAATGAAACTTTCACCAAGTCATGCTGTTAGCATGTTACTGCCACACTACCATAGCATAAATCATTTCACGCTGCATGGAGATATTATACTCCCAAGGAGAAAAACATAGAGTTTACTCCCCTATTAATTAATTGCTCAGCTGTCCTCTTCTAATTAAGACTTTCTGCACACTAGTTCTAAAGGATCAAAGGCAAATAAAGTGAAATAACATTGGTCCCCTGGGTCACATTTCAGTGACCAACAATTCAGTGTTGGTTTTCCTACTATTAACTGCTGAAGCCTCAGTAGCTCCGAAGAAAAGTTAATTCTCAAAGTGCAATAAACAATATACATCAGCCCCAGGATGTCTATTTATGAAACACCTTTAGGAATAGTGTTATGGATCTACTAAACAATACTCTCAAAGCCAGATATTTACAGAACAGGGTGGTGTCTATAAATAGAGTAGCTCTGCTCTCCTGAAAATATCTCACCTTCATTCAACAAATTATGTTGTTTCCATTAGACAGCAGTGACATTTAGGTGTGTTAAACCACTGTGAATAACTTGGTGACACACTCTCTGCACTAATATACTTACTGAGGACTTCCAGGAACTTGGACTGTACTGAAATAGTGAGGATGCAGAGCAAAACACACAGAATGATAAATTATAACCATTTTATAAGATCCAACCTGAAGCTGACGCAAAAGACAATGTCTTGAAGGAGTGACATGAGCTCACACACCAATCCTTCGGTGCAGCCTCCAGAGACCTCGTAATGACTTTGAAATCCAGTCCAATTATTCTGTCAGTTCCTAAACTCATCTTCCAAAACTAAAGCCATCATGAAATTGCAACACTTGCACACAATATAACAATAAAATCTAATTAAAAAAAAAAAAAGTTAAATATAATCAAAATAATCTTCTAATTTCCTAAATTTTTTATAAATACATATGTATGCTCCAACAAGATTCAGAATTCCATTACCTGTGACCGCCCTGTGGTCTGTGAAAAAAAAAAAAAGCCAGAACACCTTGAGTGCTTTTCTATATGCATCCCAGATGTTTCTCTATCACAAAGACAGGTTGGGCGGAAAATGGCTTGAGCACAGCCCTGAGAAGGATTTAGGAGTACTGGCTGATGAAAGACTCAACATGAGCTATCAAGGTGTGCTTGTATCCCACAAGGCCAACTGTAACTTGGGCTGCATCAAGAGAAGCATGACCAGCAGGTCATGGGAGACGATTCTGCCTCTCTGCTCTGCTCTCTTGAGACCCCAGCTGAAGTACTGGGTCCAGTTCTGGGGCCCCCAACAAAAGAAGGGCATGGACCTGTTGGAGCACATACAGATAGAATAATGCAAGAATAGTAATGTACAGTTGGAATAGTAAAAGAACAGGTGTAAATAGATAGCCAGAGATCATCTATAGGAAAAACTCACCAATTGGAAAACCTCACCAATTCTGAGGCCTTCAGTCAAGATGGAAACCATTAAGGATTGTCACCAGAACTCCACAAAGGAGCAATCTCCAGAAAAAAACACTACCTTAGTGGTGGTCAGCCCTTAAACGAAACTAGGAGAGGTGGAGTCAAGCTCCACCTCTTCCAGGAGCACAGCTGAATTACCTTCACCTGTGCTCCCACAGCTGACCTGACACTTGCCTCAGATGGTTAATCAGGGATTCAGGCTGTGATTAACATTTCCCATACAGAGCAGGTCCAGAGGAGGGACATGAAGATGATCATAGATTTGGAGCACCTCCACCATGAAGATGAGCTGAAAGAGATGGGGCTCTTCAGCCTGGAAAAGCCTTCGAGCAGACAGCAACCTGGAAGGGGGCCTATAGGAAGGCTGGGGAGGTACTTTTTACAAGGGCATGTAGCCACAGGACAAGGGGAAGTGGCTTTAAACTGTAAGAGAGTAGATACAGACTAGAAAGAAATTCTTTACTGTGAGGGTGGTGAGACACCAGAATGGGTTGCCCAGAGAGGCTCTGGATGCACCCTCCCTGGAAGCACTCAAGGTCAGGCTGGATGGGGCTTTGAGCAATCTGGTCTAGTAGGAGGTGTTTGGAACTACGTGATTTTAAAGGCCCCTTCTGTCCCAAACCGTTATATGATTCTATGATCTGAACTAAATAAAGAGGGGTTTTCTGGTGCTTTATTGAATTTTCAGCAGTTGCTTATAAATCCTGATGCGGTCACACAGGTGTTTGAATTTCTACATCAACAGTAGAAACAGACAAAATAAGTGAAGGACTTCAGGAAATGAAACGATGAGGTGACTTTCCAAGCTGTGAAAATTGGTGCTATTTCATTCCTTTGTCGCACTGCAAAAAAGAGGTTAACAATTCGATCTAGGAATTGAAAGTGATTCTTCAGAGAAAAAACCAACACAAACAATTCACACAGTGAAGCCTTGTTCATTCCAGTCTTTTTTTTCCTTTCAAGCAGACACAGTATAAATTTATGGTTAGGAAATAAATTCTCTTTTCTAATAGTTTTAATTTCTCCTTTATGTCAAAATACACTAGGAAGTGATAGTCATCATCTCTTTATTTAATTTTATTTTCTCTAGTTTCACTGCCACAGACCTCTCATGTCTCATGGGAAGCCAAAATGTTGATTTCATTGATGTTGGACTACTTCTCTTCACTGCATGCGTCAGAGTAGCATGCTTAAGATGCGGACACCAGGATGCTGATTAAAAATACTGTCTGAATAGTTTCACACAGTCAGGAAAAATCAGCAGCAAAAGATCAACTGTTACAGTAATGGTTTGACATTAGACTGTATCAGTCTTTCTGTGCCAAATGGAAAAGCTGGCTACTTACTCCACAGCTCCAGACCAGTGTGTGAGCACTGTCTATCAGTTCCAGCAGCCTCAGAAACTCTGACAGCTCAGGTTTTAAATAAAGCACTTTTTACGCATGGTCTTTCCTTCAGCAAATACCATAAAATTAGCAAAGAAGCCAACAAAGACTTTGTGTGCTCTAAAACAGGTTGCATACAGGATTTGGAAATAAGAAAATGAAATAAAAGATAGCTGAAGATGTTAGAAACTGTAGAGAAATGATGCCTCTATCAATATGAATGTAAAAGAATTAGATTCTAAAGAGGAGGAAAGATCACATAAAAACTGACAACAAAATCTCAAATATATTTTTATTGTGTGACAGATTAACCATAATCTTTTACCTTTAGCTGTATTTCCACATGTACCAAAAGCAACAGAAATTATTTCAGCTGCTATTCATAATCTGTACTGCACTGGTATTCTCCTTTTTGGATTAGGGCATTGTTCTTGTAGTAATGAAAGGTCAGGTGTTTACACACATACTTCCTTCCTGCAGCTATTCCATTTTTACATCTCCTTAATGCTTTTCAAAAAGCAGAATATTAGGTAAGATTTCGCTGAGAAAATGTTAATCTGAATCTACATGTTAAACACTTTAAGAGCACCCCGTTTTAGAGAGTTATCAGAGTTTTTGTTAATAATATTCACTTAAGAGCTCTTTTGGGTCAGACATCCTTCCCAAACATCTCAGCTCTAAGCAATTCGGACAAAGAAGAAAAAGAAAGATGCATTCAGAAATGAGATAAAGCTCTTGAATTCTGAAGAACACTGTATTTGTATGTTGTTCTCTGTTCAATATTATTGACTTTATTATTGTTCCTTAAGAAAAGAAAACAACATTAATTCAAAGAGTTAATAGCTTTTTTCTTTCAGATGTTTGAACGCTGTTATTATTGGTTTTAACTCCTACCACCTTTTTGAGAATCAGACTATTTGATCCAATCTAAGAGCATCTCTTTTTATTTGCTATGGTACAAGTTTATTATTGTGTTTTAAATGATTAAAGGATTGGAACAGCTTTAACTGTTCTGATGGAACAAGATTAATTTAATTCCTCATAAAGAAAAGTTTCAGTGGTCAGCGGCTGGGTTTTTGTGGGTTTTATTACTATTATTATACCTGCATGGTTAGACAGTTGATGGATACTGAGCTACAGAGACTAATGCAGAATGACTTTACTTACTGAATCTGGAATAGAAAATTGCTTGGTCAAATGCCAAAGACTTATCCACGTGCCACCGAAGCAGCATAAATCACGGTAAATGTGACTCAATAATGATTTGGACAGGCAGCAAAAGAAGTTACTCTTCTCAAACTACCATGCACATGGCACAGTAATTCAGGCAGCAGCAGATCTGATGTGCAAAATGCTTGGCTGTATTTGTGTCCTCACACATCATTTAATATATTTGAGATGAGGGCTGATATGTGGAGAAAATGAGTCAAAATTGTTTCCAGACAGTTAACCACTTTTTTTTTTTTAAAATTATTTTTTATTATTATTGTTATTTTTTATGTTAAATTGTAGCATTTACTGAAAAGTCCTGCCATGGATATAGATGAAATGTTCAGAATGTACAAAATTCAAAGGTTCTCCTCCCCTATTGCTTGTTTGTTTGTTTTTTACTAAAGTACCATTTATTTACTTATTGTGTTGCAAGCAATAAGACATGGCTTTAGAAATCTATTTAAAGTTCTGTCCAACCTTTCAAAATCATATTGTGACTTTCAGTTGATGCATCTAAGTATTTGTGCTGGTTAACTTAGTAATGTTTACCATAATGCCCTCTTTATTTGCTCCCCTTCTATTTTACATTTACAAAGGGTCACTAATAAAAGTCTCAATGAACAGTTAAAAGTGAATGTACACTGCACATGAAGATGTTCCTTAAGACATAACTCAAATTATTCTTGAGTAGAAATTCTTCCCTGATAAATGCAAAAAGTACTTTAAAATATAAGGGAAGGGGGGGGGGAAGGAACATTTGAAACAGGGAGAAGAAAATTACCTGCAAACAAAAAACGAAGAATAAAATGGTGAATAGCTGCATTCTCATATCCACACAAAAAATGAAGACATAATTGCAGTGCAGTTGGACATACCAGTGCTAGCTTTAGTCTAGAAACTATGGGTAACAAAAGCAGTAAGAACACGATGCCACTCTCTTCGCTACTGATTTCCCCCCCAAGAAAACACCCCCGCTTGCTGAGCCAAGCCTGTGTGTTGTTATCCGTACCAGCTAGCACAGAGTTCACATGGGGATACACAATGCACGTGCTGCACACAGGGCTGCCCAAACCCCTGCCTCTACAGCACTGTTCATCTCTGTGCTGGGGCAAAAAAGTGAAAATGAAACAGTTTTATCACTGTCCTCTCTTGATCCTTAAGCCGTAGCCAATAGTCAGGAGTGGAGAGGAGGAAACTAAAATACCTCTGTACTCTTTAGGAAAGCAGTGAGTGGGAAGATGTTTGTGGAGAAGGAGTGGGGGCGAAGATGTAATTCACTGAAGGTGGTAGGAGGGAAGATGGATATTGGCACAGGGAAGAAGGAAAAAAGGATTGAATTCACACAACTTGCTAAATGAATTTTCTAGGTATTCTGGAAATAATTTATTTTGCATACTGGTATTTTTCAGATAGATCTTGTGGCTAATCAAATCATACTTGCTGGGCACATATTTATTGCCCTAAAGAGAAGTATAAGTAGAAGTCAAGAGAAGTTATAAGTAAAAGTCAGTGGACAAAGATTATTTGCTATATGGAAGCATTATATCTTTCATCATCATGATGGTTGCAGCACAAATGGAAAAATGAGCAAGAGAGCAACCCTGGCTGCAGTGTGATCTGTGTCCATCACCTCCCTTCACTACAGGACTCCATCCTAGGATGGTAAATCACCCTAGTGCACAAAACAGCAGGACAAAATTAATGACAATCCTAATAGTAGATTTATAGAGGCACAGTTTATCTCCCAACAAAATGAACTCAGTTATTTTGCCCTTTCAGCTGTGGAATCAGTTGGGGAAATGAAGGCAGAGCTATCTCTCATCCCAGCTGGTCTGGTGCAGACTTCTGCCTCTACCTTGCTAGTTTTGACTAGACATAATAAGGAGTATTACATACAATTTCCCAAATGAATATTAATGCTAATGAAGATTAGGAACTGATATTGCCAGAATACTTTTTTAGGTCACTGCCAGAAGCCAATGCAATGACACTGACATTGTCATTGTGGGTCAAAGCCCATCTTTTCACAGAGCAGACTCTTAGTTTTCTAAGTGGATACAATGGTAATACTGGTCAAGGAGACCAATTAGTTCAAGAAATCGATGCTGAGAATTGCCCTTTTTATCAGCAGACTTAGAAGCACTTACATTACTTGTAAATTTATCTGATAACAGCAATGCTGGGCACCACAGGCTACAACACACCCTGCCATCTAAGCAAGAGACGAAAAAAAAAGCAGGCAACCTGACAGGGAAACTAGCTCCAGAGCAGGGAAATGCTGCATTTTCTGCTGTGGCAAGCTCTAGGAACATCTTAACATCATTGTTTCAGTTTCCAACTCTCAGCCTCTACTGGCCATATGCAATAAGTGAGAATATCATTTAGAGAAACTTACTCCATTACAGAACAATTCTCACTCAGGGAAAAGGCACTTCTTTATCAATGTTATGGCCCGAAAAACAAAAAGTATAAGATCCTCACATTCTGGAACTATTTAGTTCCAGAAGTAGGAAGTAGTTCCACTCCATAAGTAGGGAGTGGATGTATGAAAGAGGGTAAGTTAAAAATGCAACTCCTGGAGAAAGATTTTGTTTTAAAGTATGTTTTTGTCCTTTGGGATAATGGATCTTTTGAGTACTCACTACTATTCTTGTTCATGGAGGTTTCCATTCCACAGGTGAAACAACTGCAAAAGAGCAAAACATTTCTCCTAATCTCATTTTACGTTTTCCCAATACATATGGAGAACACAAGAGCCAGACTGGTGAATATATTACTTCACTACATATAAAAGGTAATTACGTATTTTTCAAAAGTGTTTAGTTCTTCAGACATGGAAGGTTCTATATAGAAGAAATCTTATGGGCAACTGAGTTAACATCTTCCTGTATGACTGCCTTGCTATATCTTCAGAGCTGACAGTGAAATAGTACATGTCCTTATTTCAAAACAGATTTAAAATTAGGAAGCTGCTCTCCAAAGTCTCCCACAAGGATATTAAAGGGCTTGATAATTTTGTCTCCACGATGAAACAAGATCCCATGGATGGCTGAACACTTTCCATAGTAATTGCTTCTCTCAGAGGAATTTCTTCACACTAGAGTCAGATTCTCTGAGAAAAAGGTAGTTCCTGTTATCTCTTCAAGGCTTTAAATTAAATGTAAAGCTGTCTGCCTATTTCACAATTTTGCAGCACACCAACTAGGAAAAGAGAGACAGAGCTTTGTGACCAGTGACCTCCTCTACTTAATCTGAAGACTACTGTCACAGGAAGTTTGTCTCAAAACAGAGATAGTATCACCATACTCCTGGATATGAGATTATATCATTTCATTTTGAAAGTTACTTCTGCTTTGCTGGTTGAATGCAGGAAAGCTGGAATATAAACTGAAAAATATATACTCTGTGAAACTGGAAATCTGGCATCTGTGTACTCTGCAGCTGAACAGGGCTCTGCCACTGCCCAGGTGGGTGCTGATGCCCAGAGCAGGGGGCAGGACCAGGGCTCAGAGGCATGTACCCCCCTGGGAAGGCCACAGCCTTTGCTCTGAGCAAAGCCACAATTATTTGACACAAAGCACTTAAGCAGGCAAAGTCTTCTTATGCAATGCTCTAAGCATGAGCTGTTACATAAAAGGGGTGAGGGCATGCCACGGTTGCAGCCTGCGGCTGCCATTTTACATCAACCCATCAATAATCATCTTCTGTGCCAAGCCTGCGCTGTCAGCCCAGGCTGTGCCTGCTGCTGGCACATCTCTAGGACAGAACACAGCAAATTGCAAATGCAAGGAGGTGAGAAACTGCAACTGAGATGTGCAATCCAGCAGCAGAGCTCACAGCCAGCACACTCCTACTAGCAATGCCTCAGAGGTACGACAGACCTGCAGTTGCTTTGCAGCATGAGGTACCACAGTACGAGGTACCATGGCTTATGGTATTCCCCAGACACTTTCTGGGATCAGAGGGCCAGCTTCATGTAATTTCTCCCATCTTCAGAATGGCTACAGGTGACCAGCTGGACCAGCAGTATAACTTTAAGCCGCTGGAGTTCATAGAGGTGGATTTTCAATCAGGTACAAGAGCAGTTTTATCGTTAAAACACTTACAGTGGCCGGTTGCACACACCTGTAAACCAGCAGGATGCTGTGCAGATGCATGTAGGGTCTAGGCACTCAACTCCATTGTCTGTGCACGGACATTGCAGGGCTGCCTCCTGTGTTATGAGCCAACTCAAGTATGCTGCAAACACCTCCCACATCAACAGGCAAAAGGACTTCAGTGATTTTGCAATTGATTTCATGAAAAATGAGATGTAAAGAGATTTATTCTGTAAAATAACTTCTCTAAAGGACAACCTTAAGGGCTCACAGCTTTCTTCTCTTGGGTGCAAGTTACAGTCTCTTGAACAGCTCATACTGTTATCTCATTGTTAGTACACAGAGGACTTTCATTTAAAGTTGGTTGATGAAGTCATTAGGAACCACAGATATCCCTCACTTTAGCTGCAATCACTAGATAAGCAAAACAGCTTCAAAAGTCTTATCTTGTTCATTTGCACACATTGACAATGATCTATCTGCACAAGAATGAATTCCTTGTTCCAAGGACACGCATTAAAATTCAGACCTCGGAGGAGACATAACAGAAGATTTAGCAAACAAAGGATATGTGTTTTTTCAGACTATATGTTAAACAGCAAGATTAAAAAAGACTTGTCAAAATTTAGTCTGACAGAAATCACCATAACATTCCCTATGTTCCAATGGACATAATATTCTTCAAATAGTAATTTGTCTGAGCAACCCAGAGATTTCCCGGGAGTCTAATTAGACTGCAAATGTGATTTTAAAAAAGAAAATTAAACCATTACTTCAAAATTACATTTATAGCTGATGAAAAGAGGCAGATTATGAGTACTGGCTGGCAGTTTCTTCATATCTACAGGTCAGGATTTAGTCACACGTGTAAATGAGAACAGTTAAAGAGTCCACCCTCAGGCATCATTTTGGCCTTTAGGATAAATCTGTCGGTTAAAAGTAGATTAGAGGAGAAAAAGATCTGAACAGGTAAGTCACAGAACACCAATAATGCGTTTTTATCACCTGCAAGCTAAATTACACACAAAACTGTTCCCGTGCATTTCTTTACTTCCTCATGTTCTGCATAGCAACAGAATAATAACAGTTAGAGAAAACAAAAATTCCAACATTACTGATCGCATGAAACAATCCCATTAATAAAAATCTCTTGAATGGTGTAACCTTTTTTTTAGCTTTTATTTCCATTTTCATTTTTAAGGCCTCTTATTCATGTATTTTTACATTTCCTCAATTCTGTCCTACCCTGATGGTTTGCATTTCAGTGGTAAAGAAAGACAATTTCAGTGCATTAGCTCTCTGTCTACAAAGGATCAACAGCCACTGTATAAAGGAAAGAGGCAAAGCAGAGAAGTTACAGAGCCAGGTTCTCAGTTAATCACTGAAAAAAAACAACAAAAAGAAGGTGGGAGATCCGAGAGCTCTGGGGGAATTTATTTTGTTTGCTACCCTCCCCCCACGCTCTCCCCCACTGCAGTTTCCCTGGAATACTTCAAAGTTCATATCTTCGCTGTGGCTTCTCTGAATACCCAATTTCCAGGTGGAAATCTTCAGGAAGGTAACTTGTAAAGGGGCTCTCTTTGACCCTCAAAATCCAGAAGTTCAGCAGTTGAACCGTGTACTATCAGCATTTCTATAGCAATTAGAAACAATGCACTCTGCTAGTTCTTTGCTTCATCCTGTGAGACCAACTGTCTCACTTCTGCTTAGCTGCTCTCCACGCTGCTGGTGCCAATATCATTAACCTATTTATACAGCCTGATGCACCTGAGTGTTTTGCAAAACATTTTCGTGGCAAAGCGACTCCTCACTTCACTCGTAAAGCTCATCATGCCTTGCTGGAAGTCAGGGCAGTTTTTCTGTTCAAGCAGAGTCCCTTTCTGACCCTGGGCAAAAAAAAACCACCCAAAAATATGTCCCCAAGAGAACACGTTTTGCTGGATTACGGGCAAATTCATTGGGTATGCACAGCCAGCCTGAGGATGTGTACATGGGAAGACACAGCTATGTTATGCTGGGTTCAGAAGAGGAGCGCAAAGATGACTGGAGTGTAGGAATACCTCTCCTATGAAGAAAGGCTGAGGGAGCTGGGCTTGCTCAGCCTGGAGAAGAGAGGGCTTCAGGGAGACCTCTTTGTGGCCTTCAAGTATTTAAAGATGGCTTATAAACAGAAGAGACAGACTTTCTGTATGGTCACATAGTGATTAGGATGAGGAAGAATGGCTTTACACTAAATGAGGGGAGATTTAGGTTAGATTGGAGGAAATTCTTTACTCAGAGGTTGGTAAGGCTCTGGCATAGCTGCCCAGAGAAGCTGTGGTGCCCCATCCCTGGAGGTATTCAAGGCCAGGTTGGATGGGCCCTGGGCAGCTGAGCTAGAGGGGGGCAGCCCTGCCCACGGCAGGGTGTGGAGCTGGGTGGGCTTTGTTGTCCTTTCCAACCCAAACCATTCTGTGATTCCAGGATTCTACAAAACAGAAATTATCAATAGTATTCATTCAGTACTGCTATGGTTTACGTAGAAAAAAAGAGAGACAAAAAACAAGGTTTATGTTTTTTCTAATTAAAAGGGTTGTAGAAATAAATCTTCTCCAAGAAAGAATATTATGTTAACAAATCATTGTGTGCTCTCTCCGACCTTTGTCTGAAACAGCCAGAGCTGGTCCTATCAGATACTAAATGCTGGAATAAATGGACTTTAGATCTGATTTGTTTTGGTGATTCGTAAATTGTTGTATTCCCTTTCCAAGTGATTAATTTGTTTCATAAAAGCTTGTGATAATGCTCAGATTCAGAGATTACACAGCAGACACAGTACTGACATTTTTGGTTGACATTCGCTCTTCATCAGAGTTCTCCTGAACTTCAGAAATCACCAATTAAGTATTCATTGGATGGACTGTAATTGTAAAGCCTGAATCTAATATAGTTGCTCCACATAAAATGTTCAGTTTAGAAAGGAAGAACATTTTGCTGAAGAACACAGTACAATGTATGCACTACATATATGTGGAATATGTGATATTATATAATATTTATATAATTTTTATACATATTTTTTGCTATCAAATTACTACATATTTTGTTTAGCTTATTTAAAGTCTATTTTAATAGGTCAGAAGTTGAAATACATTTCTGAGCTGTGTCTCCAGCTCTAACACCATGCTGAGGACTGGAAAATTAAAGCAGATAACTTAGGGAAAGTAAAAACAGAAAGGTGAAAAGTAATTAAATTTGATTTTGAAACTTTATTATTATTATTTTTAGAGCAAAGAAGATAGTGATGATGCATCCAGAAGTTCTCCTTAGAATCCATTGGGTAAATGATTAAATTACATGAGACAATTTTGAGGAAGAGGATAAAGTCAGGAGATGTGCCAAAGGCAACTCGTCTGGGCATGGTCTCCCTTTTATCCCCTTCTGACCTCCTTTCATGGTATGACAGCCTCAGGAAAAGGAACACAGACTGTTTTATATCAGAAATGTATCTATCTATCTCAGTACTCTAAAATTCATGCATGAAATAATGCTGTATCAAAGCCTACCACAACTTAAAAGCTGTGACTCCAGTGATTATAAACAGTGGATCTTTTGTTTTATCATTTTCCGTCTTTCATGACTTTATGCTCTTTCTAGAACCAGCAGGATTTTGCTCACACTTAAGGCAAATTTTCACTCAGTTGTGTGAATGCCAAGACTCACAACGAAATTACCTAATGGTTTAACTTCATCTTGTAACAGGAATACTGGAAAAATAATTCCAAGTACTAGAGCTACGGCTATAGCTCAGTAATTATATAGAAATAGTCACCGTTTGTTTGTTTGTTTGTTTGTTTTTTCTTTTGTAGCTGGAAAGAAAGTTAAAGGCTACTACAGCAAGCTACAAAAGCCCTTCACTGCGTACCCAAATCCTCTGCATCCTGCCCCAGAGATGCCGATGTGAAATCACTGAGTGATGCAGTGAAAAAAGGTCATAAGTGCAACAGATCATCCTAATGAGACACAAAACTACCACAAAACCTAACAAAGTAAAACTCTTCCAGCGTCTCACCCCTCTCTGGCTTCGTTTTGTAATAAATACCATCAAAATTTATCTTCAAAACAAGTTTGGCACACTTTTACAATGCAGTTTTTACCTTGTGTTTGATGAATCTCTTGGTAGATACTGTGGTAGAACATGGAGAGTGATGGGAAACTGAAGGGAAGGAAATAGGGAGAGCAAAAGGGATCTGCGATGATTAGCACTGGTATGCACTGGGAATGCCATGTCACAAAACTATTCTTTGAATTACCCCAGATCAAATAGGTAAATACTTTCTTAAAACTCTCCCTACCATTTGATAGCTATATCTTCCATAAATTGTCAGGCTCCAGTACAGCTACTACAAGTATTCCATGGAGTAATCAAAAAACAGCCTGATTCAAATCCCCCTGAAATCAATTAAAGGGTTTTCACTGTCTTGAGAAGACTCTGGATCAGATCCATTTTGCTAAAGGATGAACATCGCTCCACAGTTCCCAAGAAAACTAAGAACAGGCAGAAGAACACCACTTTCCTTGTCGTTTTCAAGAGATCTTTGTCAAATACTTCATTTAACAAAGCCTCAAAGAACTGGGCACTCCATACTAGACAGTAAAAAAAAAAAAAAATCTAGAAATAGGCAGTACACATTTCAGTATTTTAAGGTTATTATTATAATTTATGAATTCAACACACAGAGTATTAATCACACTGGATGCTGAAGAGTTTTTCTTAGCAAATAAAATGGGCACTATTCCCTGTGCCTACAAATCCATCATCTATGCCAGGTAAATAAAAATAATGAATTTACAAAGCTGTAGAACTGCTTTATTTTCTCTTGTCTGTTTAATAGGCATGAGTTATTTATTAACTTCAATAAATAAATCCAGCACTGGAAAGTCAGGCAAACAGCACTATCGCTGCCATTGTTTAAGAACTGTAAAATGCTGCATTTTGTTACTCGATTTACAAAAAAATCAACCCTTCATTGCTGAACAGCTATTCTAACTAATAGATTTTGGACCAAAGAGCCACCGATGTTTACCTTTACAAATCAAGTTAGACATAAAAAGTCATGTTTAAAATGATGTCACCTTCTCTGAGATAACAGAAGAGTGCGTTGCTCCTCCACTATGAGCAGCAACTGGTATCCTATGTATCCTACTGGGAAATTCATACCATGCTGGCTCATGCATCAGGTATTTAAATGAACAGCCTTGACAAAGGCCTTTTTTTTCCTCATCACTGTTAATGACACATATGCAAAAGCACTGTAATTATTCTAAAACAGCAGCTGAAGTAAAAACTCTCATGGAGACGCTGGTGATCTGTCACAAAGAGAGTATTATGAAGACAGCTGGCAATTCAAAATCCCAATATTTTTTGCTTCAGACTATTTAACTGTTCAGAAGCATCTATCAAACACTTATACAAGCCTATACTGGAATAGTTTATTATGTTTACTATTTGCTCAACAGACTACCATTTATATGAAATATATGAGGTGTGTCATAGGAACGCACCCTAAAGTTGTGCAGTAAAGTAACTACTAGACCCACCACAGACAGCATTCTGGTAAAATGCCTTCATTCAAATGAATACACTAAGAGGAGTTATGCCTTACTGTAAATAAATTATTGCTCGAATAAAAACTTAATATTAGTTCAGCAAATCTTGTCTGATTAAGGCACACATGCCATAATCTTCACTGAGCATGCTGACATAAAGGATGCTGGGGATGAGGCATAGGGGTTTCTTACATACACTCAGTCTCTTTGCGCTGGTATACTTAGAACTGGTGGGAGTTTGGATTAGAGTTTGGATTGGTTAGTAACTGCAGATTACCAGCTGTATCGCAACAAAAGACGTACTTAGTTTTTTGAGCTTCAAAGATCTTGCGAGCAAAACGCGCCTTCAGTCCAGCTTCCCACAAACAAAAGCTGCCCCGCTAAACATAGGTGGCAACAGTTTTGTGAAGGCTTTAAAATCTGCTTGAGCTAGTGCACATCATTCCAAACGGATATGAGATCTTCGTTGAAAGACTTGAAATAATTGTGAACAGCCACAGTTCTGCACAGACTGTGCTCATGGGCACCCACAACTTCGTCATCCTATGTGTACTCTCCCTCATCTTCCCATTCCACTAGCTGCATTTCCTTAGGGATGGGATGTATTTTTCTGCTAAGTAAATGAGATGGCTGCTATCCAAGTTCTTCCCCATTCAGATGTTCATATTCAGATAAAGCTATCTTTATTTCTCCTACAACATCCTAGCTGGGTTGAACTTCTTACATCTCTCTTAAAAGGGACAACTTCAGGCTCATTTTTGTCACTCTTCCCAAATTACCAGTACACTTTCAAGAGGGGATGGCACTGCACATATTCAGTGGTTACATTTAAAAGTTTATATTGCCTCTCTTCTCTCACTTGATACTCTTTTCCTTTTTATATCCCTTTTATAATCATTCTATTAGCTACAATGTACTGCTCTGAAAGATCTAATTCAATGAATTATTTATTGCAGTGGAATGCTGAAGCATGAAATACTAAACTACTCCTTGAAGTTTTTCCCTAGGCTGAGTTCTGTAGCCAAAGGGACCAACACAGGAATATTCACATTAATGACTTTTAATCCATTTACTCCAAGCAATGAGCACATCCTTGTGCACTTCACCTTGGACACGCTTCTCCTGAAGCAAAGCATAAACCTATCAGAGGCCACATTCCACACACTGTGCTGGGAAACTGACCCCACCTTACACTGCCAGCACATGTCTTCCAAAGCTCCTTTCCTTAAGTCTGCATTTCTGGAACCTGACTGCTCCAACTATTGCCATGTGCTAGTAGTGCAATCAGAGAGAGGTGGGAAGGTTCAGTGTCAGGTTACTGCAAAACCACACTTCACGTAATTAACCATATTGTGGCAGACACTACATGATTTCCTCAATGCTGCTCTATCAAACGCAGTGCATGATCAACAGCTTGCAAAGAAGTCAGTACACCGAGACTGCTCCCTCAACTAACAAGTGTAGCAGACAGCAGAATTGACTCTGAGAGGCAGGCACCACGCATCTTAATAAAGACGCCCTATACATAACTTCTTCCCACAATCTCCTTATCACAGAATCACAGAATTGTAGGGGTTGGAAGGGACCTCTAGAGATCATCGAGTCCAACCCCCCTGCCAAAGCAGGCTCCCTACACTACGTCACACAGGTAGACGTCCAGGCGGGTCTTGAATATCCCAGAGAAGGAGACACCACCACCTCCCTGGGCAGCCTGTTCCAGTGCTCTTGCACCCTCACTGTAAAGAAGTTCTTGTGCACATTCGTGTGGAACTTCCTATGCTGAAGTTATCTCGCCTCCCCTTTCTTTCAGTAGGTTTCTTTTCTCTGATCTTATGGTGCTGTTCACCAAAGGTCCCTCTCTACCATCAACATGCAGCCTCATAGCTCAGGGGCTTTAGACTGTGATCTCACATATCCTGGGCTTCACTATTCCCTGTGCTAAGGCATGTTTCAGGAGCTGAGCACTGCTCTTTCAGTGCTGTGAGACAGAGCAAAAGGATCATGACCCCTCTCAGAGGACAAGTGTGGTATTTGGCACACAACCCTAGTGGGTGTACAGCTGGGCTTAATAACTCACAGCAGATGCATACAGCTCCCTGATAGTGTTCCCTCAAAAACTCTTGGAAGAACAAGACAGTCCTCTGTACCCCAGTGTATGTTTCCATAAGGACAGAAAGAGCTAAGAAAAGTTTTTGCTTCAGGACAGGGAGGGTGGCTCAGTATTCTCAACAGTATTTCAAAAGAAGGGTGGCCAGTGAGGAGTAAAATGTGATTGTCCTCCGCTACTGTGCACTCATGAGGCTCCATCTGGAGTACTGCATCAAGATTTGGGGACCCCAGCACAAGAAAAACATGGAGCTGCTGTAGTGGGTCCAAAGGAGGGAAGATGATAAGAAGGCTGAAACACCTCTCTTATGAAGATGGGTTGAAGGAGCTGAGGTTATTCAGTCTGGAGCAGATTTCAGGGAGACCTCACACTGGCCTTCCAGTACTTGAAGAGAGTTTACAAGCAGGAGGGGACTGACTTTTTACATGGCCTAATAGTGATCAGGATGAGGAGGAATGGTTTTAAATTATAAGAGGGAAGACTCAGGTTAGGTGTCAGGAGAAAATTCTTTATTCCGAGGGCAGTAAGGACATGGCAGAGCTGCCCAGAGAAGACGTGGGCACCCCATCCCTGAAGGTGCACAATATCAGCTTGGATGGGTCCCTGGGCAGCATGATCTAGTGGTTGGCTGCTCAGCCCATGGCAGCAGGTTAGGACTGGGTGGACTATATGGCCCCCTCCAACCCAAGCCATTCTAAGATGGATTTCATGGGCAACACTTTCCCAACAAACATGCCATCATAGCAGCCATGAAACCATGGGTCATCTCCGCTGATGCAGGAGTGAGGCAGGGGAAGCAGTGATGTGAAAAACAAGGCAAGTTCTGGATGGCCATGCAGATTTTTATGAGTGCAGCATGCAAACTTCTGTTCATTGCTGGCAAAAACACATAGCTAATGGTGATTGCTATGTTGAAAAATAGAGTTCTGTATAGTGTTTTGTAGAGAATTTGCTCTATTAAATAGCATTACGATGCTGTTTATATCTGTTGTAATTTCCATGGAAATACATAGGAGGCATTACTTTCAGATCAACCTATGTACAATCTTTTTTTCTTTCTCATTGAAAAAGAGTGCGTTGAATTTTTTTCCACTCTCATGTGCCAAGATGTAGTATATTTCCTTCCTTAAATTCACAGCAATTTATATGAAATATTAATGAACTCAAGCCTGCTGGACACTGAAACATTATTATAATTGGTGTAGAACACTGAGAAATTGTTTCAACGCTTTCAAAGAAGAAAAAATGCTATCTTTACTAACACATTCATTCCAATATTTAATTAAAGGCTTTGAGCACAAACAGAATTTCAGATAAAATGCAGAACAAAGGGGTATTTTTAGTTGCAAAACTATAGTTTCCTTGTAAAATTGAGCAGCACTGAGAATGACATGAGATAAAGAAGTAAAAAGAAACTGGTCTGCAAACTAAGTTAATTAGTAATTTTTAACTTTTTTGATGTCTTCCATAATTGAAAGTTGTTGCTACTACCCTTGGTAAACTTTTAGGCAGATGATACATCTTTATGTCACATGCACACTTTAATGATGCACAGAAAAGCATATTGAGCATAAATACAATGTAAGGGATGAAAATCTCAGTACAATGATTAAGCTTCATGACTTCTACAGCTTTTTCTTAATACAGATGACTTCAAACTACTTCAAGTGCTATAGCAACCAAGTTTCCTCTCCAGAAGAAGTGCTGCTTTGCTTACTGCTTTCCAAGTAACAGGCCTGTTGAAAAGTTCGAGTATTTATAAAAAAATGAGCAGATCTACAAAGCAGGCTGACAAGACCTTTTCCTCTCTTGGAATCTTGTTTGATCCACAAGTTGAACAAATTTGGTTTTAACTAAACTTCAAACCAAGCTGACTTACTTTATTTAACAGTGAAAACACTGGACTACAGGGATTTTCCCTTATGCAGTAGATAAAATACATTAAGCTTTGGCCTGCCTGAAGAGAAATAAACTCTAGCAGAACAATTAACATTTCAACACATACGATGTAAGAAATATGCCTTTTGGGTGAGCAAAAGTTGATGGCATTATGGGGTTATCTCTGAAGTCTTTATCTTGGTATTCTGACATTCTTCTTGTTTTCTCTGTTTATCACAACCAGTTTGTCCTGGTTGCTCAGACCAAGGCAAATTAAGGCTAAGACTAATATGCTTTGGAAATCACCTGCAGCAAAATACATGTGATCAGTCCTTCCCTATTACTGTTGCTGATTCCAGGAGATCTGTGAAGACTTGGATGTTTCAAGTCAAATAAACAACAACAACAACAACAACAACAAAAACAGAGAACAGTATACTTGGGAAAAAGCCTAAAAAATGCTAAAACTAAAATGCTTCTCTTACACTATTCTCATGTTGCTTGTAATGAATTACAACTGAT
The DNA here is from genome assembly GCF_054131305.1 of Coturnix japonica. Lineage (NCBI taxonomy): Eukaryota > Metazoa > Chordata > Aves > Galliformes > Phasianidae > Coturnix > Coturnix japonica. The sequence continues at coordinate 113,259,320 of NC_140663.1, forward strand.
CCTTTGTGATACTGGAAATCAAAACAAGGCAGAAGTGACTGATAAATGCCCCAGAAATCTATCACACCAAATGCCTTTTGAAGCATTTGGTAGTTTTTAAATATTTGTTTACTTTTAGCCATTTTTATTTGATCCTAGCTTTTGTCTTCTGTCCTTTGTTTAAAGAGAAACTGTGTTTGATCTCTGACCTTTCACTTTGATCCAGGGTCATCCCAAACAGAGTCAGTTTTTAAACAAGAAATCTCATGCTTGGGACTAATAAGACATAATACATTATAGTGTTCTCCTTCTCTGTTAACTAAACTTCTGATTGAGCACACCAGATAAACTTTAATGTAGATACTAATTCTCCAGGCAATTTTGAGAGTCCTCATAGGCTACACCATAGCTAAATTAAAATATAATCTAAATATGTGTTCTGATTTTTCTAGTTTATAAACCAATTCAGAAGGTTCTGAAACATTTCTATTCCAACTGCATTAAACTATCTACTGCTAACAGAGACTGACACAAAATTACTCTTTATTGGAGGGGAGCGGTAAGGAGAGAGGATTGTGACTTGCTAATGACCACGTTAAGCCTTATGATCTTAATTACCAGTATTTTTTAAAAAGCTTCCAATAAAATTCAGGCCCTGTCTACACAAAAAAAAAATCATAAAATTTTTAAGTTGATTGCATTGAGAGCCAGGTCCATTTTTCTTAGAACACATTTATGAAGTCTAGACATCTCATTCCCTCTGAATCAAAAAGAAATTTGGAACAAGAAAGGTTTACCAGAATAGTATTCATCCATGTCCTTCTCATCTCTACTACTGTTGTGATTTTCTAGCCGCATAGACAATGCACAAGTTATTAGTGTCAAGTACCATTACCGCCACATGCCTTTGTCTGACAGGAACCATAGTGTCAGAGCAGGGATGTGAAATGGAAATTTAGAGATAGGCACTGTACCTGGACCCTAATGTTAATAGGGATTGCCACCTTCTGTGCACATACAGTCTCAGAAGCAGACTAAAATTCATTTTACTTAGTATATTTAGTTTGAGATGTAAGTAGGATTATGATACTAAAAAGTAACTTTGAGTAAGAAAGTTGGAAAGACAAAGCATTGGCATGCCAAAGATAGATGAAGTTCATGACACCTTTTGGAACTCCAGAGTCATCTTTTCTTCACATAGTTCTTACAAATTCTACTGTTATACCAATGGACTATGAGCTACCATGGCCCCTCCACTTTGCTTGCAAAATGATTTTACTCATTTTTCAGTTAGACACTCCCCCAGTCTCCTTCCCACCCACCACAGACAGTGTGCTGATTCCATCCTGGCAACGAAAAAGTGTTCCTTAACACCAAACCTGGGGTTACAACACCATTCAATGTGCTAACTCCTCATACTACATCTGCAGCCCCTAAGAGAAGTCTGAAACTTCCATTAATTCTTTATTATTATTTTTTTTTTTCTTGATTGCATGGTTCAAGATTTTTAAGCTATTCATTGTTGTTTTTCTTCCCCATCTGCTTTGTCTGGACTCTAACAAAGACATAGCAATGACACTAGGAGTTATGCTAGCTTTATTTTCTCCAGTCTGACAAACAAATGAGTTTTTGTAAAATACACAAAAGCCTTCAAACGCAGACCCTGCCAGGAGATTCTGCACAACTAACAGCTAAAGAATAAAGCTGTTTCGAATTCATGAAACCAAACAAGATATTGCAAATCAATCACGGTCTTTTCACCCTCCTCTCACAATAGTTTAAATTACCTTTTACATTTCCTATGAGCACTGGTGCATATAAAACAGTATTCCTAAAGCAGGAGATTAAAATCTTTACCCTTTTCCTTTATACAAGGCACCTGTAGCAGACACAGCCTTCCAAGGGTCAACTCAGAAAACCAGCAAAACATCTCATTTGCCTCCAAGCACTTGCCATCACCACTGCTCTCTTTCTGTCAAAAACAGCATCTGGGTAATTCACAGTAACTACAAGCATTGTGCTTGCTGTCTTCATTTCCCTTTCGCTTGTTTAAAGGCATACTTCTCTGTCACCCTGTAGCTATACAGGCAACAAATAAAAGAGGTACCTTCTAGGTCCCAAATGTCTAGCATTGTCTCAGCTTAAAAGGGAATGCTGATGCCATCACTGTCCACATTTCATTAAGGAAAACTGATTAGAATACTGAAAATTCTAACAAGGTGATTCCTAGAGTAACACATGTGTAGCTATGATTGTGTCCAAATATAAATAGCCAGAATGCAACTTCTGCTTGCAGACAAAAATGCTTGGAAATACCCAGTATGTAATACAAGGCTCCAAAAAGCATCACAGACCTTACATCATGCAACTAACACAGCTCCTCAACTATGTCAATATTTTCCATTACTGTAGCTTCACTAGATGATGTCTATATGCAGTCAATAACAGACTGGCAGGATGAGGGAGTTGTAAACTTCTCAGTGGGGGCTGCAACACTTCATTGGAAGGGCAAAGTGGCTCAGTACATGCAGTGGTGAAGGTACGTCTGTTATCTTCATACTTTACAACCACTGCTTGCTGGCAGCCCATACTGCTTTTTCAATCTCAGAAACTCTTCAGCACAAACTGACACTTCCCTAGCAAGCTCCTGAAGCTCTCTCTGTCTTGTTTTCCTCCTTGTTTTCTGCTCTCTGCTAATTAAACTGCTCTGTGCCACAGTGCTTATCCTGTACAAGAATAGTTATCCCGTAGTAACATGTTCCAAGGTAGCCACACAAGCCGCACAATATTCAAGTACCAGCGGCAGGATGTAGAGGGCTATCTTGTCCAACAAAATCTTTTATGGTTTGGACGGAAATGGCATCCAAAGAAGAGACAGGTGACAGTGTCAGGAAAGAAAAGTGCCCTTTCTGCCCCAGACACAAGACATGAGATTTTTAGGCACGTCCTCCGATCTATTTGAAAACAATTACTCCTCAGATGCACAGAGCTTGCAGCCATACCACAAAGAGGGACCGACATCTGTTACAGAGCATGTCATACAAAGGAAATCCATCGTGTGAAAGGGTTAATTCACAGAAGATAAGATTAAAGCTGACTACTCATCTATATGTTTTTAGATGTAAGCAGTTATTTTGAAACATTTGCATCACTGTTTTAAAGTAAATCATAGCTTCAGAGTAAATGCCCCATGCCCCATGCAGACAAGTATTTGTTTAGTTGTACAAGCAGCAAGAAGCCTGCTTGTCAGGGCATGGTAGTGATAGAAACATTTGCTTGTTCATATCTAAAAAAAGGACTTTTCTATAGCTACTTCTGCATTGGGCACAGCTGTTCCATACCTCTGCCTGTACCTCTGTGTTCTGTTCCCATAAAATAACTTGTTATGGAACAGCTGACCTGAAATTCATCGTAACTCCAAAAGATAACAAAGTTTAATGATGACATAACACTTCAACTGGATGACACATCAAGCCTTGGAATTTCAAAGCGACAGTAAACTCGCTAACTGTAGGGGGTATCCAGCTTGGTGAACATAAAAAGAATCTTATAAATTAAGTTCTGAGTATTCCAAACCTTTGAACTACTGAGCCCAAGCTTGTCTAAATCGTATCAGCTAACTTGCTGCTAAGAACACAGGAACAATATGAGACTGCATGCTTTCACCAATACAAAGCATTTAAAAGAAAATGTCCGTAGTTTGCATCAGTTTTAACAGTAACAAGTCATATCTCTCTACAGCTTCTACCTCAGCTTAAATTTTACAGGCCTTTGACAAGGTGGACAAACTATTTGGAAGCATATTATAGGATAAAAATCTACAGAGACTCTATTCAATTCTCAGTACGTTAGCTCAAGTACCAGAAACACCTCACCATGGCAGCCAAGAACACAGGCAAAGTAGACAATTCTAAACCTGAGCTATCACACTGCATCAGCTAATTTGTTATCTCTGTTACATTGTAGAAATACCTCAAAATGTGGAAGATATATATCAAACAGCATGCTTTGAGTCTGCCAGGAACTGTGCTGTCCTATTCTGAATCTCAGCTCTACGCTTGGGCCAGCTGTTAGAGGCTCTTAATTAAATGTCTTATCAGAAAACTTAATGTCCATTGATCTCACTTGTAAAACTCCTACCAACTACAAAGAATTTGGTCCAACACTTTGTCCCTCAGTTCAGCATTATGTATCTAAAAACATTAAACATTAGTCATTCACAGTGTCAAGGCTTGAAGCAAAAATGTGTACAGCCTCTGGATTTATGTACTGAACTGGGAGCATAATGGAGTACCCTCAAATCAAGAGTCTGCAAGATTGGTTTTTCAGAAATAGTTGGCTTCAAGATTCTTGATTGCTATGCAGTATCATGGTTAATAACTTAATATGCTTGATTTTTGCTATATGATATAGATGAAGAAAGAATGTCTTTAATATTAAAGTTCACCAAAATTGCTTGATACAATATATGAGATAGTCTAAGGCTGGAGACAGAAATTGCATTTGAGAACTGATCTTTACAGCTGCTGAGAAAAGATGATGATGACAGGCACTGCTACTGAGCTCATTTTTGCACTCACATTTAACTGCGATGGTACAGAGAATGCAGACTGGTCCCCTGACACACTCAGTCAAATGGCAGCAATGGAATCCTTATCCACAGCTGGATGATGGCGAGGAAGGTCAGGTATTGATTAAATTTACTTTAGCACTTAAAATGCAACACAGCCTAAAACCCTGGAGGGTTCTTTCTCTCCAGTCGTATGGTAATATAGATTCAAACAGAAATGCTACTGCAGAATTGAAAGTATCCTCTAGGTCCCCATGACAAAAACTTGCCATCACATTATTTTATGCTACTGCATGTCTCTTAAATAGAAAGTAGAGATAACAGGAAAGAAAAGCCCTTAATGAATTGCACCTTTTTTTTTTTTTTTTTTTTTTTTTCCCGTAACAGCTTTGCAATTAAAGTCTTTTGATGGAATTCCACAGGAAGACAAATACTGATCTATTGCTTCCACAGTTTCAAGGAATGAGATTAGTCTGCTCTAATTTAGCAACAAAAAAGTCAAGTTTCTATTCTGAGATGGTTTTCTGTCCTCCTTCTTTAGTCAATGAGTAAATAAAGCTTTCTGCAACAGGACAGTTTCACCTAAAAAGGCAAGTACTTCATACAGGTCATGCTCTTCCAGTGTCTCTGCGCTTGGGATGTACAGGGAACCTAGATAATTATTTTATTCAAAGTATAAACAAGTACCATTACTGTGCCCTGTTTGGAGTTTTATGAGGTAAGCATTGTGTCTGTGTGCCACTCAAACTATCAGTAAAATATCTTGCTAAACAAAAAGACCCTTTCCTCATGTTATGGCCCTTGTAGATAATGCATACTTAGTAAAATCTGAGGCCACTGAGTAAGACACTCATATTATAGAAATTATCAATAAGCATATTATGAGGTAAATGACTGGTTGGATATATTTCTTTATGTGTTTTAAAAGAAGCTGTGGTATGTTATACTGATTCTTAACTACAAAGATGCACATTTAATATTAACCAATGAGAGTGAAATAAACGTAAGCAAATCAACAGGCACAGTACATTAATAAACTGTATGTGTCAGATTTACACTGTTGGTTACTTTCAAATACTTAAAAAAAATCCTATATTCTGCAATGACTTTAATGGTATCTTGAAGTACTAATTGTTAAGTATGAATAAAAAGCTGTACACCACAGAGTCTGTACTATCAGCAAAATAAAAACAGGATGAGTAGATCATACTACAGTTTTGAAAAGTCTTTACTTCAAATGCATACTCTTTCTTCAGTATTGTGTTCACTTGCTTCTTGCCTTGATCTTAACAATGCACTGAGAAAACTGGGCTTGTTTCTCCTTTTTCCAACTTCAGTAACTTTATGTCTTGAATGGAACACTTCTAGAATGCAACCACAAGTGACTCTTGTAAAGGTGACCTCTTTTTATAAGGGAAAACATAAACATGACTTCTAGATTTCTGCTTGGAAATAGCTCAGGAGAACTTAATACGGTACAAAAGTCATTGAGCATTACCCAGAAATAATGAGTGCTTATGTATTTGGTCTGCAAACCACACAGTATTCATCTCTCTGCAACCTTGGCTTTCAAAGGATGACTTGAACACTAATTAAATGTTGCCAGTAAAGCAGGACTAAAATAATTAGATGGATGAAAATGATCTACAGGGGATATTTATAATGAATAACTCTGATAATCCTCAGTCCTGAGACCTCCTAGGATAACAACAGTACCCCTTAATTCTTCTAAAAAAACACATACGTGCACAAAAACACAAAAAAAACAAACCACCAACAAAATCTTTCACCATATTCCTTCTCTGTACAACTGGAGTCTGCAGAGGTGGTTTTAAATACAGTTTATAGTTAAGAAAGCTCATTTTCAGGAAGAAATAGTTAGAAATCACAAACATAAATAAAACATCAGCATACAATCGAGACACTGTGAAAATCTGTGTACTGTGTGTTCCCTTTATTTTCTTGCATTTTCATGTAGTAAAACTGTTACACAAAATTGACTTCCTTAAAAGACTGGCGTAACCATTTTTAACTTTTTTTTTTTTTTTTTTTAGGAGTAAAATATACATAATGAATTTGCACCTAATAAGATAGCTGAAATTGCAGCTGTTTTGCTTAAGCAAAACAAAATATTGTGAAAACATGGATGCTATTTATTTTGTGGATAATTTAGAAACAAATCAAATGCATTGCTTAGGGACATGCTCTTTGCTAATGAAAGATTTACTGACATTTTTCAAACGCTCTTTGTCCTGGTTTCAGCTGGGACAGAGATGATCTTTCCTTCACAGTGTCTGGTATGATGCTGTGTTTTGGCTTTAGGAGAAAAACAATGTTGATAACACACTGATGCCTTAGTTACTACCGAGCAGCACTGTACACAGCCATAGTTGTTTCAGCTTCTGTTACTGTCCTGCTTGTGAAGTGAGGAGGCACCGGGAGGACACTGGGAGGGTGACAGGACAGAACCAGCACAGCTGATGTAAACTGGCTAATGAGCATTCCAAACTATAAGATACCATATGGAAAAAACTTGAAAAATGGTGGGAATTTGGCCAGGAGAGGCTGCTGCTGCTTGGGGCCTGATTCTGCACTGGTCAGTGGGTGGTGAGCAATTGTTTGTGCTTTACTTGCTTTGTATATATACTTGCATACATACAATTATCATTACTATTATCTTTTTCTTCTTCCTTTTCTACTTTGTTTTCTATACTGATTCTCTCCTCCATCCCACTGTGAGTTGGAGGTTGGGGAGGTGAGGGTGAGCTTACTTTGGTGCTGGGTTAAACCACAACATTCTCCTTGATGGAAGTTCTGAACCTTGTGTAATATTTTTGGATTGAAGATGGAGTGGAAATTTCATCTTCCATTTTCTTTTCCCTTCGTACCACAACTTTTAAAAAGTAAATTTCCCAGCAGTGCTTTTTTTTGGAAAACAAATATTGCATTGGACTAAAAGTTCTGTTTATTTTTCAAGGTTCACCTTACAGCTAACATTTCTATATACTTTAATTTCAAATTTTTGAGTCCAGTTAAGCTTGATAAAGCTCTACGATTATCCAGTTATGAATTGTATCTTTTTTCACATGCAGTTTGTTTTCATTGTTTAGTCTACTGTGATCCTTATGCCTGTAATTTGAAAGTAGATTATTTTTTCTCTTGGCAATCATAAAGACAAATCATTTCATGTCTTTACAAAAAGCTGTGAGGGAAAGTTGCATGAAAACAGTCATAGAATTTCACATCACAAATACAATATATGCCTTACTATACCTAATCAGCCACAGACCAAACAATCACAGAAGAATACTGAGTTGGAATATCAATTTTTCACTGGATAGCTGCAGTAATCAAGACATGGCACAACATAAAGCTAAAGAAAGAACTTTAACTTGATACGACTCTGAAAAGCAAAAGCCCAGTGAGGTTGGTTGATCTTCATGGAGAGCCTCCTTCAAGTGCCAGAATGGTCCACTCTGATCTGCAAGGAAGTGGGTAGTCAAGGTAAAACACAAGCTTTGCTCCATAGGGAACTCCAGGCTAAGATCCAGCACAAAACACAAGTGTGCAGGAGATGGAAATGGAGGCAGGCTACCTAAGAGAAACAGAAAAGTACTACTTGGCCAGGCAGGAATGGAATTACCAATCGGCCTCAGCCTAAGCTATCACTGAAACCAGTGAAGATGTGAACATTAACAAGATAGGCCTCTTCAGGGACATCAGCAATGAACAAAAAGTCACGGAAAAGCTGCTGAATGGGATGGGAAACCTAAATGAAGACACTAAAAATGCTGAGGTACTTGATGCTTTCTCTGTTTCATTCTTTAGTAGTGAGCTATACTTTCAAGACACCCTTGTTCCTGTGCTTACTAGACACAGATTGAATTAGGGATTGGATAGGCAAGTGGAGCACTCACAGGCCTATGGGGTTGGGTGGGGTGAATCTAAGGCTGCTGAGGGAGCTAGTGTATGCCTTGGAAAAGTTACTGTATAACACCTTTGCAAAGCCATATTGATCAAAGTAGGTTCCTAATGACTAAAAAAAGAGGAAAATATTGCTTATCGTAAACAAAACAAAACAAAGCAAAAAAGAAGAGAAAGGGGGCTAGGAGACTCTGGTTCAGTAAAGTTCACTTCAGTCTCAGAAAAATTTTCCAGTGAAAATGATGTGGGGTCCTGCAACAGAACATGAGTCTACAGAGTCCTCTGCCAGTGGAGTGAAGTGCATAGTGTGCTGCACAAACAAGAGCAGAGACAGCAGGTTTAGGGAACTCATTATTTCTTTTCCTTGCAATGCTGTGGATTTACCATTCTTTCCAGTTTGAGATCTCAGACGTTCACTGACAAAAAGCTGCAGTTAACTACAATTAGAGACTCCAATGGAGGGCCTCTATGACAGCTACAAGGCTTAAGCATGAGACTTAGAACTGACTGAAAAAAAAACTCGTGGTTTAGCCTGAGGAAACACAGTGAGAAAGCCAAGTTTTCTAATATCTAGTTGGTTACTACAGAGAGCAGAGCTAGACCCCCGACACAGGCAGGCAAGCATGGAACAAGAGGTAAAGGCTACAAATTGCACCAAGGGAAACTACAGTTGGATATAAGGAAGGAAACCATTTATGATACTCACTGCCTCCTCTATGCATCTAAAACATACTCATTGCTACCACCTGGAAACAAGATTTCAAAGCTGCTTCTATCCACATTGAAAGCTGAAAGCAAGTATTGTTTTCCAAATTACAGACATACCCTATCCTCATGAAAATATTTTGTTATATAGAAGCAATTCATTACTTCATTGGCCTAAAGAAAAGCTTCTGCTATGTTGTCAGGACATACAGTGACAGTTTCTAATCATTTCAGGTGTCCCACTGTCATGAAAAGAAAGCCCTTAGCTTCAAATGCTGTAATATACAACTCCAGTACATTTCACTTTGAGACTAATCAAAGAATGAGTCTCTGACAAAATTCCAATGGCAGATAGATTTTGAGAACTGAAGCAGGCTTATAGTATAAAAAAAGTGTCACCAAAAAATTTCCCTGAAATACAACAGCACCTAATTTGTTACCTATAGAGTCAAGGTAATTAGGAAGGGCTACATTCTTATTCAGTTTCTCATCTGAGAGCAGGCAGAGGAATCAGCCACAGTAAGCCCTGTTTGTTTCAGCTGTAATTAGTCTATTTTCCTAGTTGTTATTACTACGTGTTGCTGGCAGCATATAAATGAGATGGAAATCCTAATTTTGATTACTAAGATATCAAATAATCAAGAATGAAGACTTCAATATGAACCCTTTATGAAGACATAATTATATAAAAAATGAATTTAAGATCCATTTGTGAAGCCTATACCAACGATCAAGAGACCATAAGTCACAAATTTAATAGGGGTAAGATTGTTTCTGCAGTTTATGGGGTCTCTTTATCAGCAAAAAGCAAGTGTTGAAGTTCTCTCCTGACTGTTATCTGTCTTTCATGTTAATACTTTTTAAAAATCTGGAAATGCATGGTAATTTGACCACCCTCATCTAATAGAGATAAAGGCATGTGTTGCTTGCACCTATTTTGCTGTAGTTATACTATTTTCGTAGCTCCTTTCCATAGCAATTGAGCATCCATCTACACAAAATGTGATTTGTAAGGGGAATATAACTATAAGGGCAGCTTGTCCAGTTCTGGAAGCAAATGAAACTTTTCAAAACCATATGGGTGACACTGATGACACTGACAGCTTCCAGTCCTGAGGAGAGGTACCTGCAGAGTTAAAACTTGTATATGTCCTAGAAATTAACTAGACCAATTCAGCGTTTGTACTAGTTACTCAAAATACAGTTTGTTAGCCACATCACATTGGTTTCTTCACCCTGAGCATTTTTCAGTTTCTCTTTCCTTTCTTTCTATGGCCTACTACAAATATCAACCCTTTTTCTTTCCTACTCTACCCACTCACACATTTCTCTTGTTTTCTGCCTCTACACAGCCCTGCCTGTTCTACTCACACAAACTCTTTAACAGCAATCCGCCCAAACATTAAGCACTCTTTGAGCTTCCTACATACTCCTATCTCCACTCTCAAAATTCCACCAGCACATTTTCTTTACTTTTCACATACAACAGACCATCTCAACTTCCTTTCTGTAAAAAATGCAACAGAGAAACAATGACTGGAGCTGCTTAGCTCTAGGTTTTATCTTTTCAATAACTTATACCAAAACAAAATGCCCAGAGAATACTATTCCTCCTTTGATACTTGAGCATTTTGGAACTGTTTCAATACCCTATTATATTTTTGCAGCTACCCAAAGGACATTTAAAAGGATGCTTCATTTCCGTACTAGAGTATCTCGCCCTTATTCATTATGACTGAAAAAACATTATTTTCTCTTTTCTCCACCATGAGAAGGCAAGACTGCTGTATAATCAAGTGACTGCACAGGAAGTAAGCCAATGAGTTCATCGTTTAAATGACAGGACATCAACTACCTGACAAGGTCAATGACTCTCTCCCTCGGAGCAGTGCTGACTGGCTCATCATTAATCATTATGATCTGATCCCCCGGTATAAGCTTTCCTTCAGAGGGGCCGCCTGCAGATAAATGAAAAAAAGCAAGGTTAGTAGACTATTCAAAATGTATATACACACTCTGCAGTTCATGTGCTATGAGTCCTTTCTCTTCAACTAATGGCATGTTTAACACTTTTTTTAAAATTACTTCTCCACCAAGATTATCTTGAAAGCCAGTGACTTAACAGTTTCCACTGAAGTTACTTAAGTAAGTTCCAAAACAATATTTGGGCACCTAAAAATAAGGGCTAGATTTTCTGGAGGAGAACTAAGGCCCATTAGAGTGACCTGATTCATTTTTCAAGGTGGGATCAGCCATACTTCATTGCTTGCTTACTGATCATCATAGTGTCATAGTCTCGTGCAGGTTGGAAGGGACCTTAGAGATCATTGAGTCCAACCCCCGGGAATCGAGCCTCCCTTGTAGCAGCGCGGCACTTCTACCACTTGCACCACAGGGGATTCGAACCCGGGCCTCGGTGTTGCAAAGCGGCATTCCTACCACTGTGCCACCGGGGCACACTTGTTTGACATTCAAATAAGATTTGATGCTTGTTTGACATTCAAATAAGACCACCCCTGGTAGAGTCTCCTTTTCCTATAATTATGAAATCCTCTTTCACTACTGTAAGATCAGGAAATCATCTTCTCTGGTGTCTACATGTTATTTCTTGTCCCAGCCAAAGTAACACTGGAGAACATCATATTCCTTTTTTCTATGAAATGTCATTCACCATGTTGGAAAGTCATTTGCACATCTTTCCTCTGACTTTCCTGTTCTGGGCAAAACAAACCTGCTTCCTTCAGTCCTAAAATAGTAAGTTCCTATACCTCTAGTCTTGGAGTCTCTTTTCTTGCATTCCTACTACTTGGTGATCAGAATTTTACATAACATGTTCAAAAGCACTGGCATTCTCAATGCAGACATTAAAGATTAGTGTAACTAGGCAATCAGACATGTGCCAATGTGCTTTCAAATTTCAACACTACTAAAATTCATGTTATGTTGTATAAAATACACGTAATATTCTGCTTCCAGCATGATTAATTGCCCGAAGGAGTGTATAATATCACAATTCCAAATCAAAAGTTATATCCTCTAGTCTCTCGTCTTTAAGCTCTTTATTGACAATACATACAAAAGTACAAAAACAATCACCATTACGAAGATGAAGTCTTAAAAGAAAATGTTTCAGTATCAGAAACAATTCACTTAGTGGTTAAGCTAATGCTGTTCCTCTCCTCTCTTTGACTTGAAGATTTTACTTTGCTTATACATCCAGCATTCATGGATAGAAATCCATATACAAGAAGGTTGCTTTGAACTCATCTTTCCTTCTATTCACTTAGAATGCAAGGTAACACCTTTTCCAAATTGAACTCTAAAATAAAAATTACATTAATAATGCTAACTTGGGAGAAAAGATCTGTCTGTTTCAGTTCAAATATTAGTTACAACACTCTCTCCATCTGAAAGCAATACAAATAAAATCAATGCATACACGCGGGTAAATGACATCAGAACTCCATGCAGTCAATTTAGCCTCTCCTCTGCTCTCTATGGGGATTCTGCAGAACATATTGAACAGGAGCAAAGTCAAATCCCTGTCCTTAGCTTCAAGGCAATTTATGTAATAACTGAACTTTTAAGCATAAAGCCTGCTGGTTCAGTAGACTAAGCAGTCCCATAAATTCAAAAATACCAAAAGCCTCAATAATTTTCACTGCAGTTAGGAAGTTTTGTACAGACGTTTTGATCTTGCTTCTTTTGCCACTCGATTAAACAGAAGAATCCATAAATAAATAAATAAATAAGGAAAGAAAAAAAAAAAAACAAAAACACAGCAATAATATTAAAAAATAACAACAAACCATCAATAATATCCTTTGAAGCTGATGGCAGCATGAAAAACATGTAAGTTATAATCATGCAACTCAGTATACCTCCTGAAAAGCTGATTAGATGACAATGATGGTGACATCAAATCAATATGAACATAACTGGGAGAAGACCTTTTCTGAATGAAGTAGATCAAGTTTGTTTCAGGCAAACAATAGCAACAGCTCAGAGCAATAATCTAAAACTGACTTATTGTTAGTGTATTTATGTAGCATTCAAAAAGGAGGAAACTACTTCCTAATCCTATCTTACCAAGCAATTTTGTTTACTTTTTCTACTTGACTACCTCAACAGTACTTAAATTTGTAAACACGTTTCATCTCAGTAGATTAAGTTCTCAGTCAGTATAAGTGCATTCACAGAAGTATTGTTGACACTCAAATAATTGCACTTCTTTTGAAGAAAACAAGAGAAGTCAATACAATTTTTTAGGAATGTCACTACAGCTATTTTCTCATTTAGCAATCAAGCCAGTTAGTGATACTTGGCGCCATGTTTGCTTTTGGGGGCAGGTGAGGAAAACATACCTGGTGTTACTGAGCGTACAACAACTGGCTTTTCACTACCAGCCACAAAACCAAATCCTAGCACAGGATCCCTCCTCATTTCCACTTTCCGAGGGGCTGGAGGGGTTATTTGGCAGCTCTCTATTCGAGGGTCTTCAAATGTGGCTGATTGTGTCATGTGACTGTGGAAAAATAAAAAAAAAAAAATACATGAAAAAAGGAAGAAATCATTAAAACATGATTTTGGGATATCTACTAGAGCCAAGTAATTTCTGCTACAAGATGAGATGAAGAATTGAAATGTTCTCACTGTGAGAAATAAAATATCAATGTAGTAATTCTTAATTATATTTTCTTATACATAATACTGTTGTTTACAGGTCTCAAATACTAATCAATATTATAAGCCTGTAAAAAGGTCCCTCTTTGACAACATACATTTAATCATATCCCATATATGAAAGAAAAATAACCCAACAACAAAATCCTTGTCATCTGTGTTTGAATTTTCCATCCTTCATTTGTCAGAAGGGAAAAACAATAGTGACCTCCTTATAATGTAAAACATACCAATTAGACTCTGTAAGCCTTTTGCAAGAGGAGATGAGAGGCAATTGGTTTTCTAAGATATTAAGAAAGATTCAGAGTGGAGTCCTTTCAGACTTCCTAAAGCACAGGTAACATCTCTATATTTCTTTCTTGAGTAAACTCTCCATTGACATTCCAAACTGTTCCAGCAGAAATGGGGGGAAAGAACATATTAAGAAAATCTCTTAATCAGCAATTACTAGAATACCTTAATTTCAGCTTAAGCATTATAACAAAGTTATAGTTCTAAAGTTCTAAAAGAAAAAAAAAAAAAAAAAAAAAAAAAAAGAAAGAAAGCTATCCAATATAACAAATCCAGGAAAGATGTAATGGATTAAAAGCATAGAAACCAATAAGCTAGCACTAATGAACACTGAAGTGTGGCCACTGCAAGCAGACTGAACTGTTCGTTGCTTTGCACAGGACTATACTTCATGTTTCCCTCCCGATGACTGGAGCAATTAATTAAGCTTATGCTTCAAGAAACCTATGAAGGTACTCATGATTCTTCTTAAAACCCCACTGGCAGTCTTGACTCTAGATAACTGACAAACTGGCATCATTGAAGACAAGGCAACACCTGATCAGTTTATCATGAGGACAGATTATGTCTTATGTCATCAGGTCCTCAATGGCTTTGATAGTGCTCAAGTATTTGTTTAAAGCTGCATGGCCAAGAGGTAACTCTTCTTTCCTTCAAGAGACTATAAGTCTGCGGGTGCAGAACTAACTCCAGCTCTCGGGGAGTTAACACAACAGACAAAGGGAGGAAAGTCCTGACCCCATCTGCGAGGAAGGAACAAAACCCTACTCTGAGAAAGGTCACAGTCAGATGCTCAACATATGTAAATTCTGCAGGACATCAGAGAGGCAGATATCTCTTCATCATTTTGAAAGCTGGCTGAATAAATAAATACCAATATGAAAATCAAGTAATTTTCCATATCTGACAATCTTGCACATAAAATATTAAAAAATGAAAATTAAGAAATGTTCCATGCAACCATAATCACTGCTCTCATCTCCTTTCTCTTTATCACACCCAAAGTACTCCAGACGTGCAATTCCTAAGGAGAAAGATGTCATAGATTTGTTTTCAGCACCAGTGGCGTGCAAAAAGTTCTCTGATCTTCTTCCTAACACATACACATTGTGCATGACATCAATTTCCATTCCTTCTGTGCTCTTTTTTTTTTTTTTTTTTTTATTTTTACTGATACACAAAACAGCAGAAAAATCCCTGTAAGCTCTCAGCGGGAGTTTTTTCCCATTACTGGATTTTTCTAGGGCTTTTCTTCAAAGAAACTCTCTATCCCCATCACTAGATTCAGTCTGCCTAAAAGTGAAATGCTGCTTTTTTATACATATGATCAGAGGTAGCAGAAGGCTATGTCCTTACAAAAGCAAAAGAGAGAATATCTCTGTGCTGTCCTACCATCTGCTAGGTGAAGTCAGAAAAGAATATATATTTTTGCAAGTATAAAATCATATTTCAGACTTCATTCTCCTCTCCCTTCTGCTCTTCCATTTTTCATCAGTAAATTCTAGGTCTATTTCCATTACTTTTATTCAAAAGAAGTTAGAAAGTCTAGAGTGTTTTATGCAGACTCTCTATGAAACAATCTTGATTCATCAGCCACCATCCTCCCCATTCATTCCTATAATGATTAGGGCCCCCAGATACCCAAACATTTTGTCTCTGAGATGGGACACTTTCTGAGCTGTCACTAGTACTTCAAAAACTATCTACTTAAAGTTGTGAGCTTTGGTAGGAAACACAAGGTTCTGCATTTGTCATCTCTTCTAAGGTGACAGCTTTACCAATACTTTTCTGCCATTTTACATCCTCTCTCTTCAGGCACTTTGGCTTAAAAACAGAATTGGTATGGAGAAAAGCTCAAGAGCTACATTTCGGGTAATAAATTTCAGAATCAGACCTAAGATTTTCTCAAGGAGAGCTCCGCCAGTGGATGCCTCGCTCCAGCCACTCCATCATCTCATATTGCAATTCTGCAGTACTGTAGCAGCTCGGTATCACTTATTCAAAGCCTAAGCAAAAGGATCAGCAAAGAGCAGCCCATCAGGATGCCAAGTGCCGCAGCAGGCTTTATTGATTTTTAAGGTTATCCACCTTCAAACACATCAACGAAAAAGGCTCTGCATCTTATGCTTCCACAGCTCGCTGCATCAGGTATTCCTGTATCACTCAGTACTTTGGAAGTGCATTTCAAGAAAGCAGTAAGATACGTATGTATGATCCAGGTGAGACGAGTACTCAAAGCTTTGTGTGATAATGGGCTGACAAACCCATCTCTTCCTGTGGATAGCTCATTATTTAGATGCCAGTTGTAGCGCCACAGGTAAAGACTTATTTGAATGTTGCATTAACTTGAGGAATTTGAAATCTTCGTCTCAGCTACAGAAAATACCAACTCCTGATGTAAAGAATTAACATTCTAGGACTTCCAAACCAGAATCCTGTGAACTCAAAGCCAGCACCTTGGGGAACCTTAGACTGAGCATCACTTAAACAGTGAAAGATCTCACAATAATTCCTACAATGCAAGGTTTCCATTTGTTTCAAGCATAGTACAAACACATTCAAATGGTACTGTGCCTAGATTAAACCTCAAGACATTATAATTTTTTATTTTTAAGGAGAAATGGAAGAAAAAGACACAGATTTTAAGTTTGAACTTTTCTTTTTACATTACACAAACACAAGCTGCCCTTAGATCATCTTTTCATAAGAGATACTTACTTCCCACCATTCTCAATAGCTTTACAAAAAGCTTTCTTCTCTGACATACTCTTACTGTAAACAGTAGGAGACAGCTGCCAGCATTAAGAAAAGTAATTCTTAGACAATTTCTTGGATAGGAATCTTCCAAGATAAACTACAAGCTATGGTAAATCATAGCAAAAGTTTAATTCCAAGTAATTCTGCTTAAAATCCCTCTGCAGCAATTATTCCACTCAAAAAAAGAGAGTAGTGGAAAAATGAAAGTGAAGTTGTTTGTATGTGCATGTACATAGACACAGAACAGACTGGAGACATTACAGTATTGAATAAAACTGGTGTGCATACTCAACCCCAAATGGATGTGCAGTGAGTGAAAGAGAAAGAAATACAGCAAAGAAGAATGTCCTGGGGAATACTGACCAGCTGGGACAAGGCAGCCAGCAACTACAAACACAAATAAGCTGCCCAGTGTAATAAATGCATATCTGAATTTATGCTCAGCAAAATCTGAGAGATGGTTTAAGGCTGGCACTTTGCATCTTTTGATCATTAGTTTCATAATAGCTAACTTGTTAATGCTTCCTTTGGAAACTTTATCAGTATTTTCCTCATTCAAATTATGCATGATGAGTAACCCAAAGAATATCTAAACAAAGACTTCAGTTAAAATGAGACTTCAGTTTTAATAATGCATATTAGTAATCAAAAACTAAGTATCTTAGCAAAATGTGTTTCTGCTTTTCAGTTTTCTTGTGTTGCTCCCTGATACCTGGAAACTAAGTGGGCTAATTCCAAGAGGTCTGTACATGGCAGTTAGGAAAAGATTGTCCTCAGCAGGCTGACATTTGTTACACGGGAGTTTGCTTCAGGGTCTAACTATGCAATGCATCTTAAATCTACAGCAAGAAGCCAGTGACTCTGATTATGAGACTACTTTGGAAATATGTAAAAAAAGACACCTGAACTACTTTAGCTTCATTCTGCAGTGACATTCAAGAAAGAGCACAGAAGGTGTACTTCAAGGTGAGTTAAATATAGCTGCACAAATGCTATCTTAACTATAATCAGATACTTCCATCTTATCATTACAGCTTGGAGACAGGCTGCATTTTGGTATTTTACTTTGTATTTTGGTATTGCAGTTAGCATTGATAACTTCAGAGGCTAACACCAAATCTCTGTTTGATGGTTTTAATCCTTAGCTGTGAAATTTCTCTGCTATACCAGTTGATCTAACTACAGAATAGACTCTCATTTGACTTTGATGCTGGGCAGCTTTAATCCTAGTCAATGATTGAGAAAAATCTGAGGAAATGTCAAACCACTCACGGACTGATGAGTGGAAGTTGGCTTGGAGGATGGAGATAAGAAATTCTTAACATAGGTTCAATTCAGAAATAGCAAAAACACTTCAAATTGTTGAGTGCCGTTACAAGCCTGTCTCATTAACTAGAAGGATGTGGGAGACCTGTTTTGCTGACTGAAGCTACGATTTTCAGATTGATAATATTAGACACAAAGCAAACATTCAGGTTCACCTGAAACACTGCACTCACCAGTCTGCCCATCCTGCCCTGAAACTACATCTTAGTTCTTACCCTATTCAGAGGCTTGGGTTGTGTGATTAAATTTTCTTTGTAACTGGGAGTAATAGAAGATATTTCAGCAAGAAAATAAAGAAGGTTTGATTCTCACTCATCTGTCTTCAGGAATGAGCAGCAAGTAAAATGGCTTAAGTCTTGAGACAATATTGTGGAAATTGATAATGGCAGAAGGCAACTTTATCATTTTTACCATGATCTGGAAAAACTATCAACACAAACTGTTATTGGTGTGAACATATCAAATAAACAAACTCTGCAGAAAATGATATTGATCTTCATTGTTTTATCTTAACTAGTAGCTAAATTCGAAAAATAATCTTTTTTTCCTGTTTCCTCAAGTTCCTGACACCTCTCACTATATCTCAAGTTTAGGTATTTTCTCCAGGAAATCCCACAAAATTATTAAGAGTGAAGACGTGTCAAAATCATGCATCAACTTTATCTGTCTTCTACTTGAAAGTGACATTTTAGAAAAGAAGTGCCGAAATAGTTATTGCATTGTTAAGTAAAACTGCTGCTCCTGCAGAGAATCTGATGCCTTGGGAAACTCTTCTTTTGCTCCATTTTGCAGCAAGCAATATAGTCACTCACAGCTCAATTGTTCTTTTTGAGTCATACTCAACGGACGAAAGTTGCATTTTCAGCTGTTCAGAAAGGAGTCAACTTTTGACACGTCAGTGAAATAACTCTACATTCCCAACTTTGTCACTAGTTTTCTGCAGGTGTGTATGTTGAGAATTCAATATCACAGGCACACAGTATAGGTGGGAAGATTTATCAAATTTGTTTTTTCTTTTTAGGATTGTTTTTCTGCCCTGGTGTCAGTTCTATTTTATTTTATTTTATTTTTTTCATAAGCTTCTTCAGCAGTTAAATCCCCTAAAGTCAGGTCATTTTATAGCACCCTAGAAAATGTTGGCATATGCCATCTGGTTGAACATATGGTAAAAATGTAATTAGAAAGAAAAAGGTTTGCTGGTTTCAGAAGTTGGTGACAGCTTTTTGATAAAATTGGATACAGGGAAATCTGACACATAAAAAGATACAAAATCCACTTCTTCCTCTACTGCTGGGCATGATGTGCAATCTAAAGCAACACAACGTGAAGCAAAATCACAGTGAATAAAAGTGACATGAATAGAAATGTAGGGGGGCAAAAGGATTTGTGCTCAGCTTCAGGCAATCACTGTCAGAAATACAGGAAGCATATTTTGCAGAGACAATTAGCACTTCATATTACAGGATATTACATGTAAAAAGTGAATTCATATGTTGCACATACGATTGATATATACTAGGAAGAAAACCAAATTCTGTACTTGAATCTCACAAAAGCATGGCAATAAGCCATAAACCCAACACTAGCAGTTGCTTGTTTTCAGTTTCATATATACCATCAATAGGTTCAGTCTGCCATTTTTCTCTTCAGCTACCCACAAGCATTTCTAGAGCTCTGTTTGCTGTGAGCTCCGAGATTTCTGCCTGATAAAGTGGCACAGAGCTTTTAAGGTGCCAGTCAAATAGAAGAAACATCTCAGTGCAAACTGGCCGCACCGAAGGAAAGGCCACAAAGGGTGGTAAGGAAAGATAAGAAGAGACAGTGCAGAGGGGAGTTAGGAATATCTCAAGATGAGGTATAGAACAACAACAACAAAAAAAGGATGCTCCCCAATGGGAAAATAAGGTCAACAGCATTTAATTACATTAGAAAAAATTATCAAACAATGATCTTTCACAACAGAAGATAACAGAAGTAACACTGGCCATGTGAATGCTGGAATTGCCCCCTCTGCAGGCACAGCTTTCCTTACTGCTTTCCTTTCACAGCCAATGAAAGCTCACAAATTATTCACATGTAGTAGAGTGAGTGGTCAAAACAATGGCCAAGGAGCCAATTGCATTGCAAAAGTAACTCTAAAGCAAGTCCTTTACTGGAGCTACATGGGCACAGGGTAATCCTACTTTGGGGGTGAATGAGGCCACTCAAATGGCCAGAATGAACATCAACTGGATATGCCTCAAATGGACCACCAATTCAGTCCCATCTTTTCCCAGAATAGAGGTTTAGGACAGCAACAGGTCACTGACAATACCCTCACTGAAGGAACCTTTTGGCATTGTGGCTGTCATGTAGGTGACAAAAAAAAATCATGGTGCAACACAGGAAGACAAGAGGCTTGCCCACATCCCTGACCATGATCTGTCAAGAAGGAAACCACGTTTTTGTTAGAAATTAGAATTGCTGGTACTCCTCCAAAGAATCAGCTTCTCACATTAAGGACGTATGACCAGAAATACATTTTATTTTTTCCAGAAAAAGCTGTTTTGTTTGTTAGTTTGTTTTTAATAAGAGTGGAACAACTACATTTAGAACCATAAACTAGATCAAGACCTTTAAAGATGAACTGAAATGTAGCTTTTCATTATCTTCTACACATGCATCAATAAACTCTGCTACAACTGAAGGCATAGCAAGGGGAAAAGAAGATTTACTGAACTGCAAATACACAATAAATTAATTCGGACTCAAAGTGTCCTCTGGAAAATAGAGTGAACAATTCCTATTTGTCCTGCTTTTGGCAGGTTTCATTCTAAGTAGATCAGCAGTAATCTGTGGGCTCTTGCCTTGTTGAGCTCTGCAAGAAGCACAGACCTAAGCCAAATGCTGCAGGGAAAGAAACTGCAATCTCCAACTCAACATGAACAGTTTGTCTAACTGAAATGTTAAAATACAAAAGGAGAAGGAGAGACACCCTGAAAATAGCTTTTCATGTGTTGACTAAATTAGGAAAGCTCACAGCTAAAAGAAAACTGGTCTTGTGAACTGCTGAGGAAATTAGACATGCTCTGATGTGCACATTAGTCTCTATAAGCAATGGGGGTCCACAGGTAACAGAACTTAGATTTTGATGTGTCTGTGGTAATCCCCAGTACAGCTCGGCTTAGCAGGAACAAATACCTGTAACACCAAAGACTGTTTCAACACCCTTGTATCCACGTAATTCCTCTTGGTCTGCACTCTGGCACAGGGAGGGAAAACAATGTAAAAGGATGGAGGTATGGGAATAAATAACAATCCACATCACTGAACCCCTAAAAGCAAATTGTAAAGAGGAAAAATACTAATTAATTTACTAGTCAGTTATTTACAAACGAAAAAGAAAGGAAGGAAGGAGAAAGTGTGCAATACTGGTCTAGCCCTACTCCATTCTACAGAAGACCTTGCAAAATTATCTTTTGTGACATTGAAAGCATCAAGACCTTCTGGTAAAAAGAAGAAGAAAAGTCATAAGCCAAGAGAGTCAGCAGAAGGCGACCATCCAAAATTTATGTCATTGTTTGCAGCTATGGCAGTATTATAAGGAGTGAAGTGAGCATCAACTCAATACAGTTACAAGGATATTCAGATAAGCAGATGCAACAGAAATAAAAACAAAATTCCTTCAGCAGCTGAACAGATGAACAGGTCACGGAAAGAGCTCTGGATTTTTTGCTAATTTTCTTTCTTTTACAGTATACATGGTAAGGATCCTGAGCCAAAGCCAACCCTTCTGATGGTATCAGAAACTGATCATTTCATCTGCTACATCTCCAGCAAAATATAGCTTTTCTCAGGTGAGCACTGAACATCAAGCACCTGTCAGATGAAAGATGAACAGAGAATCCAAGTTAGCATTATCTGTACATTGCAGGTGGGTACTTAGCACTACAGCTTCTTAGTTTATCCTCAATTCTATATTTAAGGCTTCAGGGATCTAAGCTATATATCAGATCAGGATGAGTATACTATGGGTACCATACTCCATACTCGCGAACAAGTTGAAGGCCTGGCTTCAGCAAAGATAGCAGAACAGCCCAGTTAGAAGAGTGTGCATCATTGAGGCACATACAGAGAAGCAGTCTGGAGATCAATACAAAAAACTGTGTCCAATTTCACATGCTGGATAGGAAATCACTTCCCAGGAGAGCCAAGAACAGAGTACCTAAGAGAGTTACTGCGCTTTTGTGAAGAAGTCCAGCTACACCACTGAAGCAAATAGCACAAGGAAGTTTTTTATTCTTTGCCTACTGCAAAGATTCTACCAGCAACCAAGGCGTGCAAAATGACTTTAAAAGAATTCCATAATAAACCTGAAAGCCCAAAACAAAATCTTTATATTCTATAACTAAGTCTTCGTAGCTGATCTTCAAAACAAATCTAATTCTGTAACAGCTCCAGAGAAGGCCTCCAGGACTGAGGGGGAAGAGAAATGATCTCCCCCATCCCTCTTTCTTTCATACAAATAGAGAGGATTACTCTTCTTGACTGCTAATTTGGTAGTATGCCACTGCAGCTCCTCAGCAAATCCAAATGAGAAAGAGAACTTAATTGAAATAATCCAGAATGCAGTGATGGGAGGTGAGGTTGCCAGACAGAGCTGTCTTGTGAAAATTAAACTTGGGATATAAAAAGAAGAAAAAGACAGGTGCCTTTGATCTTTCTTTTTTTCTGATAAGCTGTTTCATATACCTGAACACAACATGGATGATCAATTTTTCTTGGCTTTTTTTTTCATTTCAAAGTAAGTTGCTAATCTGTCTAAATGAAATAGCTCCTAGTAGCCAGGAGATATTTAATATACTTTAAAATTAGGGGTGCTGACGATCATTTTCCAATTTCATTACATTCAAGGAGCTTTTGATAATGCCCGTGTGTAATTTATATTTATCCACATATAAAAACAAGTCACAACCACTCATCCATTAAATTTGACAGTGTGTATATAAACATTATCAAAGACAGTATTAAGACACTTAAGATCAGCCTACTGATGCACATAACATACAACAAATATTGCCTCCTTGCATTCATAACAACATGAGCAAGCTCATTATGGCCTACAAATTATTTAAAGGAAGATTATAAACAGGAGAGAAATTAACTTTTTACACAAGTAGACAGTGATAGGGCTAGCGGGAATGGTTTATACTAAAGGAGGGAAGTCTTAGATCAGATGTCGGGAAGTTTTTCACTGAGAGAGTGGTGAGGTGCTGGAACAGGCTGCCCAGAGAGGCTGTGGATGCCCCATCCTTGGGGATGTTTAAGGCCAGGCTGGATGGGGCCTCAGCCAACCTTTTCTAGTACTTGATCTAACAACTGGCAACCCTGTCTGTGGCAGGGGAGCTGGAACTTGATGATTCTTGAGGATCCTATGATTCAAGCTTCTTCAGAAATGAAAGGAGCTAAAATGCAAGACTAGGTATTTCAGAACTGAACCCTTTGAACAAGTGGGTTGAACTGGGCTGACACTTCCCTATTGAAAAGAAGCTTGCTCTGACTGAAACCCTCTTTTTGCAGCTAAGAAAAAAGTCAAACAGAATTGCCATTTACTATAATGCTGAAAAATGAATTAAAAGGAAATGATAATAGAAGTTGTAGTTATGCTGGTCAGTGCATCAAATACTCCTGTTATCTCAGTTAGTCCCAGTTCACTGTAAACAGAAAGAAGTCAGACACTGGATACTGGAAATTCTAAATAAGATAAATAAATGAAAAGTGCCAGAATGGGACTTCAAGCATTGTAGAATGAAGATCCATGAATGTTTTGGTGAAGCATTGTGATTTGAAAGTGTAAGAAAGTGAAAGAAAATGCCTCATTAAAGACTGTAAAAGAAGAGTATATATCCAGGCATCCATGCTGGGATAAAGCCTGGGAAGCCTTCTTACCAGGAAAGCCTCATAAAGTGGTGGCTGAATTAGTACAACAGAGTAATGAATGCTGATCAAAAATCCCACTCCTAAATGAAAAAATATTAAGGTAGTTATTAAACTAGCCAACGTCTAATCCAACTGTAATAATGTTACTACTGTACCTAATATATAGAAGATAACTGATGCATTTAATATAAATATTTATTATGTCATCTGTCATTACAGGAAAACTTTATGCTCACTTGATCAGTTTCTAACAAAAACAATTTTAGGTACAGTGCATGAGAAATTTGATAATCTTGGATGATGTTCTTTTCCCACAGAGAAAAACATATTTTTACTGCTTCTAATAGAAAACTATAAATGAACAGGCACTATGAATTGTATGACTCTTCTCTACCCAGCAGTGCTCACAGAGCAGTGGCATAAGCAGAGAAAAACGGTAAATCCACACAAGAAAGGTATTTGGAGACATATTTTCCATTACTATTGTATGTTACTCTATGACTACTCTCATCACAGACAGATATTTTTTAAATGTTTAAGAAAAATTTACAAATTTGAGAAAATTTTATTCTGCAATATGTGCAGCAAACACTGCTTCATAATCTCCTCCTTTCCTACTGTAATTCATGAAGAGAAAGTTTTACAAGATTTCTAAATAGACATTTAATTTTGATGCTGTGGAAATACGTAGATTTTAATATAGCATTTTTGCATTTTAAAAAGGGAACATAAGACTCAAGTTTAATTATCATCACATTATAACTGGCATAATCTTATGAAAAATACAGTCTTTATACATGTAATAGACTTTTAGCAAAGAGTATAAGACAGTTAAGTGGTATAAATAAGCTTAATGTCAGGACTTTCCACAATTAATTCTACTGATTGATGATAAACTCCTACAAGCTTCACCTTTAAACTCCAATCAACATCTTTTAAGTCATTAATATAAACAAAGTCATTCCACACAGTCTTGAAAATGCACTTGTCCCTTTCATCTCAGCTGAGGGCACTAAAAAGAGCTGTGGTCATATCCAGCCCCATCAAGGTCTGACAGGAGCATAAATACAGAGCACAGCCACCATTGCTATGACTGACACCTGCAGCAGCCCCAGTGACTGGCCCCTCCTGTGCATCGCTGAGAATGAACTAAAAACACCAATCAACTTCACATTTTTCAGTTAATTATGAACTCCGACAATCCTTGCTTTGCAGTTCTGAGCCATTCTACAGATGATTTTCTTTTTAACGAAATAGCAAACATGTTGCTCTGCCTTGGAATCTAAAAGTCTCTGCAAAGCCCAATCCCATGAAAATTTTCATTAAAAGCCTTTAAAGTAACAACTGACAGTATATGAAAAGTGCTTTGGAATACTTATTTTTTGAAGACTAACAGCATTTGTAACGCTAAATACAGTGCTGTAACCAATAGTTTAGAGAATCAGACTTCAGAATAAACAAGCAGGATTAAAACATTGATCGCTGGTACTCCACATATTTTCAATTTACTGTGATACAAGGTGAATCTTGGAATCTATCATTGCACATAAACCAGAATAAGGCAGAACTTAGAGTAACTTCAAATTTGGATAAACTAGGTCAAACTTTAAGAGAACAAGCCTCAGTGTTCTGAACTATGTTCATTTCTTATTTATCTTCTCAAATTTAAGAACAAGGAGATTCAGTCCATCTGCAGTGAATATGAACAGGATAAGACTGTAGGTGTTGGTCACCTTCTGGCTCAAGCTGTTCTGTGCTCAGGGTTAAAGACAAAGAAAGATGTTCCATACCGACACCACCCTCAGAAAATGCTGCGGGTTTTCTTCTGTGCTTGTGTGTTATAAAAAAACAAAACAGTATAGAAAATAACACTATTGAAATTCACACTTGTGTAAACATTGGTGATGTGATCTGACTACACCATGAGCTCAAGTTAGGTCAGTAGTGTCCATCACCCCTTAAACTTCCTTCGTTATCATCAGGATACATCAGTGTCATAAGAAACATTCCTGTGAAAAGTCCCAGTTCACTATGCCTCAATTAAGTAGGGTATTCTATAGTAATGTTCTATAGTTATATTGCACCTCTTGGCCCAAAACACTTTAATATTCCCATAGCATCACTGAAACCATCATGCTTTAAAACATGGGTCAGAAGCTAAATTGCATGGCATATCATGGAAAAAAAAAGGGGTGGGAGGGTGGGTGGGAGGGAGGAATCCTCTGCACAATTAAATCAGTTAAACCTTCGACTTTTCATGAAATATACTGAGGTCTTATTTTAATATCCATGTGAACTGTGCTGAACTCTGGCTCAAGGTAAGGAGCATCTTCATCAAGGAGCAAAAAAGCTGAGCAAACCTGCCTGCTTCTGCAATGGTTCAGAGGCCTGTGTTTTCCTTTTACATGACATATAAACTGATGTCAGAGCACACTAACGTGCTCAAGCTGGAATGAGTCAGGCTCTTGGTATTTCCAAGCAGCTGTTTAAATCTCACTGCCAGAAGAGCTGCTCTAGACCTGCATAATCTGGTGGAACCATACATGAATGCCTCTGTATTACCAGTGCCAAGGCAGAGATATCCCATATTTCCATCACTTGACCACCACTCTGAGGTCCCAACACCTTCAAGTCATGCCACTACAGAACTGTTGTGACTCATTTTCTGCATAGGTCAGCACCTTCGCAGACTGACTTCAAGGTGCTTCGTACCTCCAGTTTTCATAGTTAAAAAGCATGAACTCACCAACTAGAAGAGGAAGAACTCCTTAGGCACTTAATTGTATCAGGAATGTTCATTACTGAAAAAGGAACATGCCGAATAAGGACAAGGGTACAGAGTAATAACCAACTTCCATCTGTTCAAGTGTGTCCAATTGCAACATAGACCATCAGGTCTATGCACATTTTACACACACACACACACACACACACACACAAACCCCATCAAAATGTGTATATATATGTTTCCTCATATACATGGTAATAATATTATTACTGTCATTTCCAGAAATCTCTCTTTTTTTATGAGACCAAGAAAGCTCTTGGTCTCATAAGGCCTACCAAGTGAAAGCAGGAATCACTTTCTGGACACCTGGTAGATCCATTTTTAATAAAAGTCATCAGCCTGTGTGGGAAGCATATATTCCTCAAAAGAAAAACACCTCTTTATATCTTTAGCTACTCAGAGAACCAACTTTTATATTTTCAGATCACATGAAGTCTAGTCTATAAATGGAACCAATTCTAATCATTTAATCATATACTATTCTTAGCATAATATGCAAATGAAATTGTTATTATTCCAGAAATGAAGAACTCAAATTAATTAGATAAGTTTTACTTAGTTCTGACAAGTGTTTTATCTTCGAAAACTATATAATTCTCATTTAGGGGCCAGGGTAGAAAACAGCACTTTTCACCTGTGGAAGCAAAGTTATTTTCCGAGTTCTGTTTTGAAACATTCCGCAAAGCCTCACTGGAGTTATGCATTCTCTTTATTGGTTTAAAACAACTGGCACTAAAAAAGGGCAAAGCTCACTTTACTACTTCCTAAACCTAACTAAAACATCTGCCAAGAGAAATTAAGAAGGGTTCTCCAGCAATGGATAAGCATCAGTGAAAAAATTCCAGTCACGGAGCAAATAGAAAACATCCTGCAATAAGTCTTTCTACACTTCTTCAGTGAAGTTTCTCCTCTACTGTTCTCCTAAGAAAAAAAGAATAGGGGTAGGGAAAACACCCACTTTTTATAAAAATACCATACATGTTTATCTTTAAAATATAGGCAGACACCTGGCAACAATTCTGAGTATCCCAGTGAGAAGAAGAATCCCATCCTCATAATAATGTGATGCATAATTTGAAGGAAAAACAAACAAACCCAACACACACAAAGAAACACAAAACCTAAGAAACAAACTGTAGGTCATATACATATCTGAAAAGTGATGGGACAAAAGAAAGCAACAAGAAGTATTAGCGAAGAAGTCTGGGGCAACTTCTCACAGTCTAATCATGCAACAGAAAGAAGGATAGGAAGGAAAGGAGAGCTGATAGAAATGAGGTAATGGGATTAGCCACTTATCAGGAAACCCCTCAAATCCTTCTGATTGTATATAGAATGGGAAAAGTGTCACTACTGCCAAGACAAAATTCATACTCAAACTTCAGGATTACTGGAAACAGTGTTATTCCCATGACATGACAGAGTTTCAGTGCTGAGGAAGATTACAAGGAAAACTTCTCAGTAAACTCTATCATTTGTATAACCTCCTTTCAACCTCTTCCCAGAGACTGACAACAAATGACTTATTCTTCTCCTGTGTGAATCACAGAATCACCAAGATTGGAAAAGACCTCCAAGATCACACAGTCCAGCCATCCACCTACCACAAGTATTTTCTCATTAAACTATGTCCTTCAGTGCATCGTCTAAACATTTCTTGAACATCTCCAGGGACAGTGGTTCAACCACGTCCTTGGGCAGTCCATTCCAGCACCTGATCACTCTTTTGGAGAAGCAATTTTTCCTAATAACCAACCTGAGCATCCCCTGGTGCAATGTGGGGCCATTCCCTTTCATACTATCACTGATCACGCGGGAGGAGAGGCAGACCCCCACCTTGCCATACCCTCCTTTCGGGCAGCTGTAGATAAGGTCTTCCCCGAGAGAGACAATTTAAGTTATTTCAGACACTCCCCATAAATCTTGACTAAACTCTCACCAATTTTGTTGCCCTTCTTTGGACACACACCCAGGCCCTGATGTCTTCCTTGTAGTGAGAGGCCCCAAATTAAACATAGTACTTGAGGTGCCACCTCACGAGAGCTGAGTACAGAGGGATGATCACTTCCCTGCTCCTGCTGGCCACACTATTTCTGATACAAGCCAGGATGCCATTGACCTTCTTGGCCATCTGGACACATGGTTAGCTTCTGTTTAGCCAAGCATTTACCAACATCCCCAGGTCCACTTCTTCCGCATAGTCTTCCAGCCACTCTGCCTCAAGACTGTAATATTGCCTGGGATTGTTGTGGCCAAAGTGCAGGACCCA
Organism: Coturnix japonica; assembly: GCF_054131305.1. Classification (NCBI taxonomy): domain Eukaryota; kingdom Metazoa; phylum Chordata; class Aves; order Galliformes; family Phasianidae; genus Coturnix; species Coturnix japonica. The sequence goes on from NC_140663.1 coordinate 113,288,531, forward strand.
GAACTCTGAGCAACCATAAAAGTGCTTTCTCACAGCTTAGTTGGAACATCAATCAACATTTAATTCCTTTCTGAGTCCACTGGCAGCCTGACTTATAATAACACCTGAGTGAAACTCAGCTCAGGCAAGGCAGAGGTAGTATTTGTAAGAAGCAAAAAACATTTGGGAGCCTTGGCAACTATTACCTCACCATCCACCAAATACTGCTATCTTCAGCATGTTAAATCAACCTGCATTTCCTGTGCTTCTAGATGAATCAAAAAAGACACTTCTGTTCAACTAAAACATAGGTAGGACACTGTATACAGACTGAAAAACTTACACTCATAATGGGTTCTAATTAGTCCAGTATACAAAAGCACAGGCACGGCCACTGACATCAACCATTCTACTGACTGCAGGTGAGGGGAAATCATTGAGTAGCACTTAGATCCTCAGAGGAGAAGCCAGCACAACTAAATCCCCACACCTGAGCACAAGTTGCCAGATGAAATAAAAAATGAATATTAGCTGAATGCTTTCTGGGTGGAAGAACAAAACCTTCTCTCCTTCTCTCAGATTTCTTCCTGGTTGAAACTAAAGGCAATGAGAAGACCAGGATTTTGTTTCCATTTTGCACAGCTTTTGTAAAATTGATGATGCTGCAACGTAGCTTCTGTATTTGACAGCTGGCCATAATCATGCATGTTATGGCATGTTAGGGTCAAATAAAACCCTTAGACTGAAACAACGTGGCAAAACCTATTTCAGAGAATCTACACCTCCAGATTCTCAGCTGGTTCTTTACTGCCTGGCCTTCCTTTGCTTTTGTTTGTATTTTCCTTTCCCAGCCCTTATTCAAGACTACCCTTTCCATGCAAACCTTAGGAGAAATTAAAATTATAAATAGACATGCTGTAAGTATTTAATTTGCTTTCTCAATCATGATTCCTTCTCTTTTACTGAAAGTTGAGGGGGAGAAGGAAAAGGAGGTTTGGAACAATTAACCCGTCCTACCAGTAGAAGACTGCTATAATAGCTTGATGAGACCCTTGGAGTTCCAAAATATGGAGTGTTTAGGATTCAGAGCAGACAGCTCTCTGCAGTAAAATTAGCTATTCATCTCCATTCTTCTGTATATAAATGAGCAAACAAGTTACAGCCAAAGTGTCTGCCAGCATGGTCTGCTTAGTAATTCTAAATGCAGGACTATCCAGTGCACAGACACCCGGAATTAATGTTGAAAATACCCTGGCAGTCAGTTATTACTACTGATACATATTAAACTAGATGACAGAATGTACTATAGAAACTGTGAAACGAAAGAAATAAAATGGCTGGGTTTTGAGACAGAAATGCTCATTCTTTTAAAAGATAGAATATTTCATTAATTTTAGATGTAGAAATGGCTAATGATTGATCAGAAGAATCTTCAAAGCAGGCAAGTCTACAAATCAAAGAGATACACTGTATAAATCACGATTTGTTACTGAAGACTATATTATACAGTTACTGTATCATAATGATGATACTCAGTGGGTTTACCATAAAGAAACAAGGGCAGTACTTAGTAAATGTGGTAAATGTCTGTTCTTCTTCCAATAGATCTCTGTATTCTAGAAGTGTCCTATTTGAGCTTCTTGCATAATATCAGCTTTGCTTAAGTCTATCTCACGACTGGGACAGAAAGTGAGAAGGTTTGATGCAATACATCATTCTTCCTTATTTTCATCAAGACACTGAAAGCTAAGTTTAGGTACAAATAAGTGATGAGGTACTTGTTTCTGTGCCAAAAAAGTAAAATCACAGATAAATGACCTGATCTCATGAAAGAAAATTACCTTCCATCTCAAATTATTTAAAGCCTTAGAAAAGCATAGAGAAGACTTACTTCATGGTATCCACAAAGGCCATAAGAGATATAACATGCTGCTCTTGTAGTCACTTGTTCCCTACAAACTTCCATCTATCTCACTTATACCACAAACAGAAAGGTTGCATTGCTGTAGTCCCACAGGAAGCATTGAACTCATGCAGATGAATTCAGAGCAGCATGACAGTGTTCAAAATCAGCTGTCCAGAAGATAACATATAGTTCCTCTGAGGGCAGTTTTTATCAGTTTTAAAGCATAGGTACATCACACATTGCACACAGAGTCAATTTGAACTCACAGTGCATAAAACACATTATCCTTTGAGCCCAAGCAGTGAATCTGACACAGCATATATTTGATGCCTTTGGTTTTAGTAGTTTAAGCAGCAAACTTGAGTCCTTTCAGCACAGAGATTGAGATCCGGCATGCCAGGAAGCGAGGGCCTCACGTTGTGGGGACACACATCCACTGAGAAGAAGCTAGAAGACAGCTTCTAACTCACCTATTTCTTCTACTAAATAAGAAGCCAGTGGCAACCACAGGAGTATGCTTCACTACATGCACCTCCCCTTTGAACAGGTATGCAGAAAGCCAGAGCCAGGTCCAATAGCACCCTCTTAATGCACTTTTGGAGAGTGCTCAGATCCTCATGAACAAGCCTCTTTATAGAGGCTCTATAAAGAATGATGTCAGTAACGTCATCATCCTCTAAACAAGCTAGAAGGCATGCTTCTTTGCATCAAGGCACTATTGTACCTATTTCTTTAGGTAGGAATGATATCTTTTGATGAAGAACACCAGTAACTGAAAAATATTAATAAGTTTCTGGAAAAAATAAATAAATAAAATATATATATTTTTATTTTTATTTTTATTTTATTTTATTTTATTTTATTTTATTTTATTTTATTTTATTTTATTTTATTTTATTTTGAGTACTAGCTTGTCTAAAAACAAGTTATTAGATCAGTTTATATAGCTAGAAAAGATGGGAAGCTTTTCACCAAAATATTTTGTTGCCCATAAGCTTTTTTGTTTGTTTGATTGCTTTTGTATTTTCAAAAATATCCCATCACCCCAAAAGCAGATACCACCTCTGGTAAGGCACTGCCTCCTTTCTATTTCTAGACTCATCACAGTTACAAAAACACTGCTCAGATAAATGTATTCACTATATCACAGGAGGGGCTTTTCTGAGTCATTGTTTTTAATATACTGGGTACTGTATAGGCTTATCCTGCCTTATCTTAGATCAGATTAAATTCAGCCATAAATATCAGAACAGATCATCTGGAAACTATTGCTTGGCATCTCTGGTCAATAAATCAGCTGTAGAATGTAATAAATCATATATGGGAAGTGAATGAAGCTTTCCATACACTCTTTGAAGCTTTTGGATGGATGAAGCTTCTACAGTCCTTTGCTTTGCAACTCATGACACTACAAATGATTTGGTTACTTTCACATACAAAACATGTAAAATGCCACATCCTCACTCACCACAATAGAACAAATGAGGGCAGGCACTCATATTTCAGATTTCCTCTTTAATTTAATCAACAGGTAACGAGAAAGCATTTCTTCTTTTAATTACAAGGGTTAATCACTGGAAAAGTCCTGCTAATTTGCTTACGTTTATCAAAATTATGGAATGACTAATTATGAGATTAAATAAGGAGCCAACAAATGCCTGTGTACCTTAGAGTCTAAAGTCTTTTAAGTAACTTCTATGAAATAACTCATTATGACAATAAGGTGCCTAGGAAAACACAATGGAACATAAATCAAACTTGAGAACAAACCCATTCATTCTCTTTCTGCCACTCAAATGACAAATCTCTCATTTAATTGTACCTGTCCCTGTCAGCACTATTGTTCTTTCCTGAATAAGCCTGACACTAACAGACGTGTCTGTAGATGCCCACAGTGGCTGTGGGTTACTATGCAATTTTTAACCAGTACAAAGCCTCAACCAGCTTGATAATAATGTTACACATCATACATTTTGTAAGCTTCAATGACACAATAGCAAACCTTTTCAAGTCTACGTCTACACAGCATGTGTTTAAAGTATCCTTTATCACGCTTTGGAGGGAAATGACCATTACACATGTTCTGTAGGAAACAGAAACTCTCCTTTGGCAAAAAATAACTTCAGTCAGCTGGATTACCTACAAAAATGGTTATTCATATGGAATGAAAACTGAAGACAGAGTTCTGCTAAGATAGACATTTTCTCCAAATACTCATCTTTCATTCCCCAGGTATTTCACAACAGATAACCAATCTTGCTCTGGAAATGGGTCTAAAAGCCTCCCAAGACTCATCAGCTCCCTGCTATATATTTCCAGATAATATGCAAGCAGTATTAGCCTGAGAACATTTCTGTCACTATGGCAATGCTAATAAATTAATTATGCCAGAGGCTGTTCTCTGGCAATGAGATCAAGAAGCACAGAATAGCCTATGCCAACATTATTACTGCTCTGTAGTTCTCAAAGTAGTTACTCTCTTAGCCTCCACAGCAGAAGGTGTCATGCCCAAAAAGCTTTGTTGGGACAGATCACAGCACATATAAACCTCAGCCCATAGCTAGAATTTATTTGGGAAACTATTAAATGGCACATGTAAAAGTATGAAGATTGTAACAATTTAATTGTATGGCCCCATTAAATTCTAGTCTCTGGAAACATCATGTGGTACTGCTTAATTTGCAGAAGCTTTTAACTCAGTGGTGTCTAAAACAATAGGACATTGTTGAGAAAGACTGTAGCATTTTGAGTGCAAATTAACTGATAATAGCAATAAAAGCTTTGATAATAGAAGTAAAAGCTTTGGAGTTTTAAGTCTATCATCATCCTGTGTCTCGTTCTGCACAGAACACTAGTAGAACTATCATGTGTAGAAAGATCTATAACATGGTTCATTAAATACATCTAACAACAGTAAACAAATTTCTGGTCAAAATGCAGACAATTTCTTTAAGCACAACTTTTGCATGGGAAGTCTCACAGGCTGCTGGAGGAGCATCAGGAAATTTACACAATCACAGAGAGTCTGAGGCTGGTTGGAGTTTCCTGAGATCATCTAGTTCAACCACCTTCTCAAACAAGGTCATCTACAGCATGTTGTTCAGGACTCTGTACATCTGAGTACCTCCAAGGATGAAGCCTTCAAAACCTCTCTAGGACGTGTTCCAGTATTTAATAATCCTCACAGTGTTTTCTTGTGTTCCTAGGTAGCTCCTTATATTTCAGTTTGTGTTTGTTGCCTCTTCTGCCTGAGATCCTCATCTTCTCTCCCTCACATAAAGTACAATAAGGTACATTAATAAGATCCTCCTGAGCTCTCTCTTCTTCAGGGTGAATAGCATCTCCTCATGTGACAGTCCCTTAATCATTTTAGTTGACAAATTCTGGACTCACTCCAGTAAGCCCATATCTCTCTTGTATTGGGGAGCCCAGCACCTGGACACAGTCTTACCAGAGCTAAGCAAAGAGAAAGGATCACTTCCTTCAGCCAGCTGACAATACTCCATATTACAGCCCACTGTGTTTCTGAGCTCCTTTACAACAAGGCACTTTGCCATTGCAGGCTCATGGTTAGTTTGGTACCAGCTAGGATCCCCAGGCTTTCCATTTTGACTTTGTGCCACTGATCACAACCTCTTGGACTCAGTCATTCTGTCATTATTCCATCTGCCACACTTACCTAATCCTTACTCCATCATGCTTGTCTAAAAGAACATTACTAGCAGAAAGTGTGAAAAGCCTCACAAAAATCGAATTGAAAAAGATCTGCTTTTCTCCCTTCATCCATCAAGCCAGTCACACCATTGTAGAAGGCTATCGGGTTGTTTGATTTGCTCTCCTTAAATCTTTAATGACTACTCTGGATCACTTTCTTGGCCTTTATGTGTGTGGAAACCATTTCCAAGCTTAGTTACTCCATTGAGGTGAGGCTGATTGCAAAATAAACTCCTCGTCATTCTGGAAAACAGGAGTGACATTTGTTTTAATCCCACTACCAGAAAACTTCCCCAGTTTCCATCGCCTTTCAAAGATAACTGAGAGACTTCATAACGAAATCAGCAAATTTCCTCAGCACTTGTGGTTGCAACCTATCAAGTCCCATGTTTACATCCAGTTCGTTTAAATGTTCCTCTAAAGTCAAGTCTTTGATACTCAGTGCATTCCCTCTGGTCTCAGAGGCTGAGGTACCTTGGCCTTTTGTGTGTTCTCTTCTGGCAGAGGGCCAGTATGGCCCATCATTTAGTAGTGAGCTAATTTTCTCCCCAGTGTTTCTTTTGCTGCTGACATATCTATAAAACCTTTTCTAGACACCTGTTGCATCACTCGCCAGACTCAGTTCCAGGTGGGCTTTGGCTTTCCTAATCTCATCCCTGTATGTTCAGACAGTGCCTCTATACTCCTCCTGGTCACCAGACCTGCTCCTACCTCCTGGATATTTTCTTTTTATGTCTCAGTTTAGTCAGGAGCTCGTTCTTCACATACAGGATCCCTGCTGCCTTCGCTTGATTTCCTGCTTGCTGAAATGGATCATAAGAAAGCTTGAGAAAAGTGATCCTTGAAGATCAACCGTCTTTCTTGGACTCCTTTCCAGGGTCATATCCCATGTAATTCTTCCAAGTAGATCCCTACGTAAACCAAAACCACCTTTCCAGAACTTCAAGGCTGTAATCCTGTTTTTAGCCCTTCTCCCTCCTTTCAGGCTCCTGAACTCCACCATCTCATGGTCATTGCAGCCAAAACTGATCTCAACCTTCATATTCTAGCCCTGTCTTTCTTTGAAAATATGAGATTCAGCAAAGCAGCTCCTGTCATTGACTCACTGCTCACCTGTATCAGAAAACTGTTGCTAATACACACCAGTAGGTACAAGTGGTTCAAATTACACAAAAGGACCAGGAGCTGTGAATGTGAGATGTCTAAAGAAGGCCTCATCTACTTTTTTCTGATCAGGTGTCTACAGTGAACACTTACTACAGGATTGAATATGGTGGTCTACCTGCCAGTCCTGAACCATAGACTCACAGATGGCTCACCGTGCATCTCCACAGCAGAACTCTTTGCTTCTCAACTTTGATCTCACATTCAGGACAACTCCCCTTTCTCAGCTTCCCAAGCTGTCTTCTCAAGTGTCTGTATCCATCCGCTGCAGCACTCCAATTGCTGAGTTATACCAACATGTCCCTGTGACCCCTGTGAGGTTCTAGCAACTGCACAGAGATACACATTCCTCCTGTCTGTTTCCGATGCCATGGGATTTAGTATAGATGCATTTCAGAGAGGTACTCAAGCATGGCGATTCCCCAGAAAGAGCATGAAAGCTATGCATGTTAGTGCTGTCCTGGTGGCCCTTCTTTTTGTACATGCCTGTTCTTCAGGTGATTTACTCAACCTTGTGTTGGCGAATGTTGTGTCTCTTCTGTTACCATCACCCTGGGCCTTTGGCATGACTACTTCCACCACATCCCCTCTCCATTGTTGAGAAATGTCCTCTCCCACCTGTCCCTATTTTAAAGCTTTTTTTTTTTTTTTTTTTTTTTTTTTTTTCCAGTCAGGTTAGGCAAACAGTTTTTATTCTACTCTCTCCCTAAGCATCTGTCCAAAGATAGACACAAGAACAGAAGCTGGATGGACTTCAGTCTGAGCCAGCAAATTGTTACTTATAGTATTAATTAGACACATGGATGAGTAATTACGAAGAAGTAAGTTTTTCCCATGCAACACCAGGAGCTTATATTGTAAAAATATTTCTCATACCAACTTTTAAAATACCTGATTTATAATTCACATTGACAACTTTTTCCTCTAAGACTTTACTATGCATAAAATAAACACAAAGACTTTTCTCTACTGTTCTGTTAATGTCCCTTTGAGTAACCTATAAAGAAAACAGATTTCATGCTTCTGCTTGCAGGTGTTGGTTAATAAACATTGTGAGGTTAAAAAAAAAACCAACAAACTTGTCATTTCTGAATACAGCCTTAACACAAATGAAAAGCACTATAGTATCTAATAACATTTTCATCTCTAACATAAGATACACATTCTGCTTTAAGTATCTTGCATTATTCTGTACGTCTCACGTTAACCCAGTCTAAAGTACTTTTGTAAAACAAACAAACAGTACAGAACAAACAATGTAACACAGATTAAATACCAGATATTGTATGAGCCAAGTGCTGCTGCTGTCTGTAGGCCAAACAGTGTTACAGGAAAGTTAACTTTATAGTTAACCACCTCAAGATATATGACTTAATTTCTCAAATTCTATATCCCCTAAGGAGACATATGATGCTGGCCACAAAACTTAATAGCACATATAAGCACTTTAGTCATTAATTATATATGTGGATACAAAACAATGAGAAATAATAACTACTATTATTATTACTCATGTTTACCTCAATTAAAATATGCTTAACCACAGGTCAAGATTTTTCAGCTATCTAGGGATGAATAGAATTCAAACAATTCACACTTTTAGCAGATATGAACCTCCCTCTATGAGAGTTTAGAGCACATCCAGATTTAGGAGCTAATTAAAACAAACAAACAAACAAACAAAACCTTATCAAGTGCGGAAAAGGAAGAAATAATAACACAGTATGAAGCACAAGTGCACAAACCATAATGCCACATAGCATTCAAAAGAGCACAGCTGCAATAGATAATTTCAAGCAGAAAGATGTACAATAGCCCAGGCAACAGTGCTGTCATTTCTGAATGCTGAACTGTCTAACCTTAACAAACTGAACATTCTTAAGCGGTGGAAATCCTGTTTTCATTCATTGTGAACCTGGAGCAAAAAGTTTGCCATATCCATAACCCGAATGAATTAACTGAATGATAATGCTTTTGTTGTTTGGTAAGTACACAAAAATAACTTTTGCCAGCATCAAGCCCATCTATTGCAGGAAATCCACTCATCACAGCACAACCTGACCCATTTCCATTGGAACACTCAAAAAACACTTTGACTAGGGTTGCTTTTCTGCATTAGAGCTTTTAGCAGCAGCCTCTGTGGCGGGAAGTCTGGTTTAGAAGATCAAAACAAAAGAAGCTATAAAAATCCTGAACAGTTTCTATCCCTACAGGCAGTCTCAGAAATCACACGCAAGGAAACCAATTTTCCCCATGTGTTAGGCCTCCTCCTCCCACTCAAACCCCCTACCTTCAATCTTTTAACTTAAGACTTAAGCAGGTAACAAGAGAGGCAATTCATCTGACAAGATACAAATAATCAAGACTGAACTAGGCACCAGGGCTTACTTTTTTAAGAGAACATGTTATAGGGCATGATTAACTTCAGTCTCAGATAATGAAATAGACCAACAACCTAAAAAGCTTATTTTGCTCAAGCAAGTGCAATCTAAAATAATTAGCCTGGGCTTAGACATTTACAGCTATGTGGGATGAGACCCCCTCTCTCAGGCTGGCAGAATGCTACTGTGAAAAACACTCCATAGAATTTGAGTCAGCTACTGCAGGACTTCAGGAGGTCACTTGAAATGGGCATATATGTATCACATACATATGCTATAGAGAAAAAGGTAACTTGCAAAGCAAAGTACAGAGGCTTTAATGCATCAGTGTTTGGACACATTAATTGCAAATTCTGTTCAAAATTTCTCTAAAGCATGTAGGGTCAAAAAAGACTTGGACAGTATTTATTGGAAAAAAAATATTTGGGGCTTCATGGGGAATAAATCACTGAATAATAAGCAGTTCTGTTTGAGAGACCGAAACCGAGGTCTTAGGGTGCAACTTACTACAAAGTTTATTAAAATAAACTATGATGTGTTGTAAGGTAGTTAGCTTTTATAGCCTTGTTTTAATCATTTCAGACCCCTCTCCTGCCTTCACTTGAAGAAGTAGTTGCTGTTCCACTTCTTTACAAGGAAAAATAATTATTTCACCTCCTAAAAGAACTTTCAAAGAAACGTGTTGAAGACTAAGTACTTATTCTGTAACAAACAAGGGTCCCATAGAGGTCAGAACAGATCCTCCTGCATTTACACATTCACAACGTGTGTGCTGCACTGATTTGTCTTGATTTACATGTCCATAAAAAGTGATGTAGCTGCTCTCTGCCTCCTAATAATCCCCACTAGAGAACAGAAGAAGAGGACAACTGTGATGCAGTTCTCTCGGTTCCCTCATAAAACCCAAGTATTGGAGACCAATGACCCAGTTAGGTCACAGCTGGAGCACTGCAGTGTGGACAGCAGCTGGTGAGAGGGCAGCCCACCAGGCCATACTCTTCCAGAATGAGGAGCACAAGACCCTCTGGTATCTCTTGAGCTAGGGAGACACTTCGGAACTTGCTGCAAGTGACCTTTATTTGCTGTAGACTTTGGTACAGATTTTGATCTTGAAAAACTGTTGTTCTAGGGATCAACAGGAGAGGAACTAAAACTTCAAGGTTACCAAAGGAGAAAGGCACTTCAGAATCAGCTTGGATCCATGTCAACCCAGAAGAAGCTATCTATCTCTGGGATGGGAAAGAAAACCAGCATTTTCCTTAGCCTCCTATGGTGCAGGCACTAAGCAAGTTCCTGCAGCACCCAATGAAGACAGTTCAGGATAAGTATGCATTGTAAAGTCCATTAGTTTAAAACCACTACCCACAAGCAAATTGAAGTCCAGCCAACTAACTACATAGTCTAGTCCTTCAGAAACTTTATGATGAAAGGACCTGAAACCTGTCCATGCTGATTTAGTGTGGAGTTCCCTAAGGCACAGTGCAGAGATGAGAGAGAGGAAAAAAATCACAACATGGAAGTCTTTGTCTTAAGCACGAATTTGTCTCTAAGAAATCAACCCCCAAGAACAAATTTCATTTTGGATCTGATATGCATCCACTTTGCCAGGCTCTCAAGTCAAAAATACACAGGTCTGTCATGGAGCAATGCTCCAAAACCCAGCATGTATACCCTGGCTGAAACCTGCATGTGAACCAGTCTTTCCTCTCCTCCCAGTCACAGAGAGCAAATTTAAAAGCAGTCCAACTCCACAGAACCTGCCATCTATTTCCTCAACACACTTTGTCATTTTTATGGTACTGCTTGGTGTCTACCACAGAGATCTCTTCAGGCTCCATTTGCCTTATGATCTGTGGCACAGAAGTATCTGACTGGATCACAAACTACCAACCTGGAACAGACCAGCAGGCATTTGAGGGAAAAAGCCAGGATCGGTTCACTTAAAATGATTCAAATTGAAGATCAATGTTTCCCAGTGCTCATGTGAGTCTCAATAATGAACGCGGTCTGATATAAATTCTTTTTGATTTCTTCTGCTGATGAGATCATAACCATGAAATCCACAGTCACTGAGATAAAGAGCAATACCATGCCTTGTATTCAGCTCCTAAGGAATGTACTTGGTACTAATCTCTGCTTCAGTGAATGTTTCATTCATGCTTACGCAGCATGAAACAGCACCATCATGATCGAGAATATCAAGTGCTGGGTGATCTTGCACAACGAACTGGAATTATGGGCTTATCTCACCAGGTAGAGGAAAAAACTGGCAGACACGAAAGCATAAATCACTTTGAAAAAGAGATGCAGTTTCCTGTCTATAAGCAGTTTTGTGAATTTAGCTCTGGACGAGATGTTTTCTGCAGAAGGAAGTGAATTGTGGAGAACTTTTTGTGCCAGTCAGGAAACAGCAAGGAAGAGATGAAAGGTTGAAACACATTATATTTTATTAGATCCAAAATAGCAACCAAGCTGAAAAAAAGAACATGATTCACTGAACATGGCTGCAAGTTCTCACAGAGACTGTTAACTGTAACAGAAATACGAGATTCACCCATGCAGAGAAGATGACAAGATCTCTAGAGAAAATTTCCATCAGAAGGTAAGTCAGTCTAAAAATCAGAGTCCATTGCGAAGGACAACTATCTACAAAAACAAGGACTCGAGTACTGAGGTGTGAGAAGCCTGAAACATACCCAGTTTTCAGTTAGTGCTGCCTGGCTGCTGCATTGCAGAGCAAAGTACAAGCTTGATCTGCCCAGCTTTGCATCAGCCTAACCTTCAAGCTGCTGTGGGAAGAATGTTACTGAAGCCCATGCTGCCTCACTGGAAACTGACTGTGATGAATCAAGTGCAGCATTCAAAGCAGATATTGCTGTGACTGCAGTGCAGGCAAATGCATAGAGGTTGCTATGTCAGGACAGGACCTGTCTTCCCATTTATTTATAAAGCACCTGACAGAAACAGGCAGTAACAGCAGCTGCTTTCACACCACAAACCTGCTGCTTTAGCTGGGAAAAATGAGTTTGTTTTAGAGCCTTACCCCTACCAGAGATCATGGTGTGAAAAGCTGCTTGCTCAGCTTTGTATCAAATTTCCTAACAAAGATAAATAAATGCCAGTTGAACTGACTCAAGTAGGTTTCAGTTCACCTTCTAATACTTGGGTTTAGGGTAGTTTCTATTTTCCTCACAAGTAACAAGAGACCTTGATCCAGCAAAATGAATCCATAGCACACTTAGCTAAAAGAAGTGTATTTAGGTCCCCACAATTAATTCAGCAAGCCTAATTAAGTAGATTAGGTGCTCAGTTACTTGCAGTTTGGTTTTGCTGCAAAACTAGAAGGATCTCCGTTCACATTCATGCACATCCAAGTGTGTCTGAGTGCAGAACTAAACACTAAAGCTATGGGCAGCCAGCTTATGCACGAAACCCCTAATCACAGTTTGACTATTATCTCTGATTGAAAAGTAAAAAGTTAAATCCTCAGTGACAGCCATGCACAAACATCACCACACCAAACCCTTTTCCACATTTAAAATGAGGAAGGATATTTTAAAGCTCAAGTGGCTGACAAAACAATGAAAACACAAAGAAGAAGAGGTTAAAAAAATTCAGCTGTTACCCCAGCAGTCATTAAGTACTGTGATAGTGCAAGTCATGGGAAAGGCAGTAAAATATAACAAGTCTGTATTGGTGTAAATCAGCACAACTCTGCTGACTTTAATGAAACTAAGATGACTTACGGCAGAGAATCTGGCTCTTTGTTTGCTATGATGACTGATGCCTAAATTCAGAAACATTATTCATACAATTATTATTAAAGTTCTACAACAATATATAGCACAAATGTAGCCTATGCAATAGAGCTGCATTTGTCTTGTGGCCTCATATTGCCAATGGCACTGATAGACATAATTACGAAACGAATAAGATCTCTGTGAATGCTAGCAATACAGTGTGAAATGAACACTCTAGAACTAAATACTGACAGTTGTATTTCAGGACAAATAAACATTATTTTACAGGACAAATTTTGATATAGTTACCAAGAATCGCAACTTTTAACTCATCTGATCCCGCTACTGAACTCAAAAGTTTTCATAATGTGGACTATCTATCTGCTTGTAACGCCTGACTGTATGTTTTGAGCATTCAATGATATGAAATATTAACATTCTAGATCCTATCTCTGGAAAATTCATAAGCAAAAAATGTATTATAAACACCAGACAGCATTTAAACTAACACTTAAGGAAAGTCATCTTGCATAACTGTAGCAAGAATTGTTATGGGTCAGAACTTGATCGTGACTCCATGCCACATTACAGGAAAAAAATAATACAGACAACACTTGCTCCATTCTCCATCTTTCCACTCCCCAGATCAGTCAGATGAGTTCTTCTCCATTTTCTTCTTCTCCTCTCCCATTTCCTAATGAATTTCCTATAGTCAAGTAATTCACATGTTCAGACACTAATTTCCCTATTTTCCTCAACAGTTTTCAAGCCTAGTGGCCATTCATTATCAGGACACATCTTTTCAGCCACATAATTTTCAGACACACACATTTCTTTTGGAGAATTCAATTTCCACAGTGTACTTACTTAGCATGGCTATTTCTAAAATTTGCAGAAGGCAACATCAGAAGTGACATCTCTGGCTAAAAGGCTAAAGGGTGACCTTTCAAACATCTTTTTCAAAGAATGGGAACTAGGCTTCGTGAGGACCTTTGGCAAAACAACTTCTGTTTTTCCAGGAAATGGCTGATGTTTGTCAGAACACTGATCTGCTCTCAGAAAAGTGAGTGGTACAAAACTTTCATGCCAGTCAATGAAAGTATGCAAACATTACAGATAGGTAACTAAAAAGGGTCCTCAAAGGTGTAGCATTTATTAGACATTTTAAAGTATAAGAACCAAACAGAGCCTGGTAATTTAATTCCAGTTTTACTGAGACAATTATGAACATTGTCAAAAATCTGTATTACTTGGAGTAGATAACCATGTACAGCTCCTGAAGAGGAAAGAAAGCACATACAAATAAAAATAACATAGTTCTTGAAGTACTGTTAGAAAAGATTCAAACACAACAATAAAGCCAAATTAGAATCCATACACTACTAGAAAAGGAGTTAAAACCTTTCTTCTAACTTATGACATATTTGGCCATCATTCTTTTTCTGAGTTTAATGGCTATTCAAAGAATTTGAAATTGCCTCTTCTTGGAACTACAGAACAAGCGCAGTAACACAAGGGAGTTTATGGAGGTTTTTTAATGGGTAGATGGAGGTTTAACAAACTGGCCATGAAAAACTACTGAGCATACCCAGAGAAACAGCTGCTTGTAAGTAATAGTGTGAGAAGTGACAAAAGTTGCAGTGGACCATGAGGGCTGGTTGGATTTCACAGGGAGGTAGGTTGGGGGGGAGGGGGTGAGTGATGTGAAAGGTGACCATGTTGGAGGGACACTCTGAGGACCCTTTGATAGGACTGGATTCATGATACTATGGAAAGCTGAGGTTACCTAGAGTACAGTGTAAGAAATACCAATTTACATACTGATATCACAAATCTGGAACTAAGTAAGGAGAGAAATTAGGAGTGCATTGCTTAACTGGGAGGAAATGAGTGAAGAAAAAGAGAGATGAAGGTAGATAAGGAAGTAAACTGGTAAAATGTGGAGAAGAAATTATCAAAAAGGACTTGTTTTATAGAGGTAAACTTCTGTCCACATCTGTCCAGACATTTTAATTTCTATTAAATCCTATTTTAATTGAAATAAGTTTAAAATAGATTGGATATGACTTTGAGAACTTATCAAGAGCACTGGTGTAATTTGTATTAGAATAAGGACATCACAGAATCACAGAATTGTAGGGGTTGGAAGGGACCTCCAGAGATAATCAAGTCAGAGATATGCTCAGAGACATGATTTAACAGAGGGTTGCTAGAGTTAGGGTACTATGGTTAGGCAGTGGTTGGACTTGATGATCTTCCAGGTCTTTTCCAACCTGTGTAATTCTATGATACTATGATACTAAGTCTAACCCCCAAATACAGATGACATTCGCAGTTAGAAAAAAGTGCAGTATGTGAAATACGCTCCAGAACATGATAAACAAGTGTTTTGTCAAGATCCAATACCACCAGTTGTCTGACTTCATTTTGCCAGCAATTATCTTAAATTTCTTGAGCTATGCTCTAAGTGAAGATCTTTCTTGGATGACTGTTACTGAGCTGCAATATCCCATGTTGTTGATGGGCCTCGTCAAGGAAATTGTTGCGTATCAACTGCCAACAAGAACATGCTATTGATTTTTAATGTAATAAAAGTCAATTTACCTAAGTAAATAAATAAATAACACACAGAAACTAACCAATCCACTACCACCACCCTCCCTCAGAAAAACCAAACAGATGATAACTAAAACTGTCTGAAAGTAACTTCTAGCAATCAGTGAAAGAACTTTATTACTATGGAGGATGCCTGAGCTACAGAGATGTTGGCAACTTGCACTGTGTACATGTTAAATGAATTCAAATTGTTGTTTCTTGAGTCTCTGGGGAGCTGTCAAACTAGCACATTTCCAAAGTGCTAGCATTTGTATTATTGGCAGTAAAAATCTACTCACTCAAAAATGTCACAACTCTTACATCATTTGATATATTTACCATAGCTATGCAGAAGTTCACACAGGCAACTGAATTCCCTAAATGGTACTTCAAAAACGAGATCAGATACCAGCAATTACTTTTTTATGTGGGTGGGCAGAATAGGACAGCCAACATAACCTGATGAAATTAATAACTCATCCCTGTTCTTATTGGGCAACTGTATGAATCTCTAAGCTGCCAACAAGAAATACTGCTGATACATTGAACTTGGCCTTACATTTGCAGCCCACTTCAGTACTTTTCAGTTTAATAAGATAGATGATAATGCATGTTTTCCAAAAAAAAAAAAAAAAAAGAAAAAAAAAAAAAAGAAAAAAGAAAAAACATTTTGATGATACTATGTAAAAACATTTAAGGAAAAGACATTTCCTGTTCTTTCAATGAAAGCATTTTTTTTTAATAGCTACAATTCATCATTTTATTTTTTTGACAGCATTTAGAAAACAGCATTTATACAGTAACCAAAAGTACTAGTAAAATAACATCTCCCTGAATATCATCCCATTTAAGTACTTTTATTACCCATACTTTCTAAAAACACTGATTTTTATTTCACTTTGTATGGGGTAATCTAAATTGCCCTGAGTGATCTGTCTAACGGAGATAATTAAATGTGTTTTATTAATATCCGTAAAAGGTTCCAAAGGCATGCAGAAGATTAAAGACTGGTTTGCAAACATGTTGCTCACATTTCACCCTGTACATGCTAAAGAAATAAGTGCAACTTGACTCAAACACAAAAGAGAAGGGAAGGGACCTCATCATCTGTAATCCCTTGCTATTTTACAATGTACCGTAACCTCCTTTAAATATCTACCAGTCATAAACTTATTTTGGATTATTCAGCCCAAAGCTATGAGTGCAAGGTTGGGAATGAACTCCACTGCTCTAATGTTCAAGGGTCTTCTCAACATTTCAATTTACTTATTCTTTAGTTCTTTGCCACACGTATTTTGTTTTGTTTTGAACAGTTCTCATTTTATTCTCCCTTGATCTTAGTTTTGCTATATTAAACCAATCTTTGTCTTCTAGACTCCTCTTACACACTGCGTTTTTCCTGCCCTAATCATCTTAACTACATTTTCTGTATTTGCTGCAGTTTGCAGTTTGTGCTGCTCTGAAGCACGTCTAGTCACAATACTTTGCTATCTCTAACACTGCATTTACCACTGACACAACCAAACAACATTTAGACATCTCTCAGATGATGATTAAGTCAATAAATCAAGAATCCTCTCCTCTGCCATTTTGAGCACATACATTAGAAAGATGCTGTTATTAATTTTAGATGCATGTTTGAATTTTACTGTAGTAATATATGTTCTCTACACAGAGGTCCCCATTCTTCCTTTGTTCATCCTTTATGATGCTAAAGAGCCACTTATAAGGTGTTATAACACTCTTGTAAAGAACAACTCAGGCTCACTTCGTGCAAATCTCACTTTTCTAGAAGGCTTCTGTGTTGGTCATTCTTTTTAACCTTGTCTTGCACATTCATTTCTTTTTTGCAGTGTCTTTACTTATGATGGTACAATTCACTGATGGGGTTATTCAGCTAACTATGCCTCTCTTCTCCAGTCTGAAGCTGCATGTGTACGATTTGAGACTTTATCAATCAGAATTTAAAACTCATGATTAAAAATCTCTTCCTTAAAAACATAATACACCTTCTACAGTTTTTGTTGTCAGCAGGAATCACTGTATGAATCACAAATGGATGATGGATACACATTTGTTAAACTCACACACAACTGTATGCCACCATGATGAAGGTGAGTCTGAAGGTATTCACTACTCCTTGTTTTCCCTGCTTCTCCCTTTGAGGTTCACTGAGAATAATCCTTATTTTCACAAAGACCCAAGTCTGATTTTCCAATAAAAACAACAATTTGCTGTTAGCATAAGCAGTAGTCTGTCTATAATGCAGCCATTGGGCGATCTGCACTTGCTGTCTTCCTCAGACATATCAAAGTAACTGTAAAATAGTGAAGTCAGATGCCAGTAGCAGCATAGTTGCAATAGTAGAGAGATCAGCCCAAGATGTAAAACCTGTTTGAGGAGCAAAATAAATTTCCAGATAGTTCATGATGAACTTTACAATAACCTGGGTGTAGCCGGCAGCCCAAATAACTTAAAAGCTCAGCAGGGCTTGCCTATGCTACACTGGGTTTTGAGAGGGGGCTGGGGGGAAGAGGTGGCAGTAGGTCTACTCTCCAGCAATTCATTTAATCTCTCCATACCCCATAATGGTGATCAGAATGGATAATACTGATAATGTCATTATAGCACCTCCCGATTTAAGTATAACCATAAAGCAAATGAGGACCTCAGTTTTACGTGACAACCTTCTGTCCAATTCTTTAGCTTTCAGCACAAATATCAAATCCACTTTCTAATTCCAGTAACAATAAGCTCTGTGGTCAGGTTGGCTTGTGCTGCTGGATTCCGAGCACACGGGCCTGTGGCATCCTTCCTCCCTGAGGACACCAGGGAAAAGCCAGCTGATTCCAAGCACTCTGTGCTGAAGTAGCTCACAGGCAAGAAGGCAGCCAATGCAGTCGAGCTTCCCTCCACAGAAAACCTTGTCCTGTCATGCTTCCTAATGGTGACCAGGCTTTCCAAGCAGCACCATGCAGAGCTGTATTGCCTATGCAAGTCACAGAGGCAGGCCTAGCACAGCAGCTGTGCAGCTATTACACATCTTGTTCAGGTGATAGGGTTCCTCCTTCAGGATCTGCATTCCTGAAGGCTCATGCCATGAAAGCAGCTGGTCCTATGATGTGCTCATTAGCTTGCACTCAATTAATTCTCTTCTGGAAACTAACAGGGCAGTTTTTAAGCAGACTAAGAGGATGGCAACATGTGGATCCCTCTGACTGGGTATCACTCTGCCTTTTGGAAATTCCTGGCCAGACACAGGATGACAGTCCAGGGAACAAAGTCCTTAGCTCTGCTAAGACTTTGTAAGACCCAATAAAAGCCCTATTTCTTACATCTATGATTTAACTGCAAAGTTGTGACTTTTCTGGGTGCAAAAACAATGTCAGGCTACTCTTTATGGCTTCCCTTTTCAGGGCAGACCATTAGCTCATCGTTCCCTAGTATGCTGTTAAAATGTTGGAACATGCATTTTAATAGGATGCTGGCAACAAGAGTCATGCAACAAAATCCCTGAATGTCATTACTATGAGCTGCCAGAATCGGCCCCTCATGGCCCAAAACAAAATGTCTTTTATCAGTATGGCTTTTTTCCAAGTCTCTGCTGTCCAGCCCAAGGCACTAACTGGATTAAACAAAAACAATAAGAACAGCAACTAAAAGAAAACTCTGTGCAAAAGGGATTATAAACAGGAAGAGAAGCAGAAAGTACCTCTTTAGACTTGAGATAAAACTCTGTTGTTCCCACCTGATCAAGCCTAGGGACAGCTGTTTGTAACACACTGCTTCTAACAAACTGTCTCTGGCATCTCATCAGTTGCTTCTTAAGAAAGTTTTCACGTGTATCCCTGACCTGCTGTTTTTTTATCCTATATATCATAATTAATTATCTCACTAGTTCTCCTTTCTATACTTGCTGAATACTTATTCCAGAAGCTGACTTCAAGAAGGTTTCTGCATATTTGTATGGAGAATGTATGCAACCATGACACATTCCTCACTATTTCCTACAAAATGTGTTCAGTATCGATTGCATTCTTTAGAAACAGCGATTTTGGGTATAACTGCAGTATTTATTGTGAATCTTTTAACAAAAGCTTTTCATCCCAAGATGGGGGAGTGAGGGTGGAAGGCAAAGGGGAACAAAAGAAAAAGGTTAAAAAAAAAAGAAAGAAAAAGAACAAAAACATCTAAATATCCAAAGAACAATATTTTAACTTCCTTTAAAGCTGAAAGTCCCAGACATCAGACAACTAGTAAAATGGAGGCAATGTCTTTTTGTAAGAGCACAGCTAAAACAGAGACATACTGAAATGAAATGAGCTTCAAAGAATCCATAGACTCAATCAAAACTAAACAAAATGCCAACACCAAAAAGCTGACATGGATGTCAAGTTCTGATTTCCACAGAAAAGATGCAGTTGGTCTCCTAAAATATTTTCCAAGCATGAAGTTTGCTCTTGAAGTGTAGAAAGCCCATCTTAATGCAGTAAGAATCACAGGATCCTCAAACTAACCAGAAATCATCTATATCATATCCTCACAGAATCCTCAAATGGCTTTGGTTGGAAGAAATGCCAAGAGCTATCAAGTTCCAACCCCCCTGCCACAGGCAGGGCTGACAACCTCCGGATCTGATACTAGACCAGACTGCCCAGGACCCCATCCATCCCTGCCTGAAACAACTCCAGGAATGGGGCATCCACAGACTCTCTGGGCAGCCTGTTTCAGCACCTCACCAATGGTATGCACAAATGGAAGGACACGGTGTGCACTCAAGAGCAGCTCTTGTGAGCTCAAAATACTGACCAGATATTCAGATAACAGAGGCAGTACTGAGGCTACCTCTGCCTACAGGATGAACAGATGCAGATCATTTGCACATTTAAGGCAGCTCGGTTCCATTTTTCACAAGCTGACAGAACAGTGTGACAGAAAATGTCCTCATGAATTGGATCTCACAGAAAGGCAGCACAGCCTACAAAAGATAGTGATTAATGATCCTGATTTAAACAAGGTATTTCAGCCTTATGTAGAAATGAGAGACAATCCCACCATGATCAAAATAGTTCTTGTACATTGAAATGAAAAGACAATCTGAAAAAGAGAGAAGAGGAAGAGGAAGAGAAGGGGAAAAGAGCAACCCTAAAACGTAAATGAAAGCTGAAAACTCCAAATGCCAGCAAATTTGCACTCCCAATGTTTTTCATACATACACATAAAAAGCTAAGAATAGAGCCATATGCAAGAAAAATTATGTTAGGATTGATTAATGCATCACTGTGTCTTCGCTGAATACCACTGTATCTATTTGCACTATAACTTAGTAAGGATATTACACATTAGAAATTGTACTCAGTGGCAGAGCTGCAAATGACCACCTCTCCTCATCACACAAAAAGGCAGCAGGAAGTTCACTTAAAAATTATAATTAAAGCAGTGTCATTTTTTCTGTTTAATTCTGTAAACTCTAGCAATGTTGTTTTTCAAGCTATTTGTATCATAAATAATTAGCCTCACCAGGTTTTAATTATGAAATTCTAAACAAATCCCACGAGCAAACACTTATCCCTATCTGTCTGCTGAGTTCCTATTTGTAATTCCAGCTAATTACTTCCTCTGTCGGGAAAATCATCTTCGAAGTCCCAAAATGCCGTGCAAGTATTTCCATCTCCTTCATTTTGTCTCCCAGTGTTCGATACAGAAAATGTAAATTCGTTTGGCTACTGTGGGAAGAGTAAGAAACTTGAAATAATCTCTGCACTGTCAGCATGTCTTTACCTTGTGCGCTTAATCCCCGTTACCATGGCAATATTTAATTGAACAGCCGCACAGTTTGATTGGTTTATTTTAAATTGAAGTTCTTCTGTGGAACTGTGCAGGATAGCAGTGAACATTAGATAAATGGCTTTCAAAATATTGCAGTGAGTCATACTGCCGTCAGTGACTGGATTAATTTGAGTTCACTTAAACTATTCCTTCACCTTAATCTTATATATATGACAACATACATAATATGAAGATTTTTAGCATTATATTTGGAAGCTGAGCATTTTGAGTGTAATTAAGCAGTATGTTATTGGGCAATTAAAACCTAAATGAGAATCAAAATTCAATAAGCTTTTGTTGGTAACATCAACTTGCCACGCTAAAACAAATTACCTCGCTGTTCCACACTAGCAACCCAGATAAGAATACAGTAGGCTTATATTTGATTTTCTTTATAGAATATTGTGAATATATTAATTTGACAGAAATGAAACCAAAGGAAAAATACAACTTGTTCATTGCTGGCATCTATATGCCTCAATATGCAGTTCAGTATTCTAATGACTGCTGGAAAGACATCAAATCATCACTACGATATTTCCTGGCATGACATAACATATTTGATAACTTGTTTTAAATTCTGCATGTATGTTGTGAAGAACTTGTCTATTTCCACTGTAGCTTTCAAACAGCAGCAACAAAATACTGTGACAATCCTCACCCTCTTTTTCTACTCTAACTAACCTCCAGCACATTTTCTTCTTAATGCTGGGGAATTTCACCCAGCCTCTACAGCAAAGGTCCCAGTTCCATCCATACTAAACAGCTTTACCTCATTTACTTTTTTCACGGTTGTAGCCACCGAGGCCTCAACATACAGTTTGCAATATCATGGTACCTTTTCAGTGTTTGGAGGGTTGTTTTTTTTTAGTTTTAAACAGACTGTTAACTACCATAGTTCTATCTCACTCATAGAATCACAGAATGGCTTGCACAGGAAGGGACCTCAATGCCCACCCAGTCCCAACTCCTGCTGTGGGCAGGGCTGCCCCCTACCAGCTCAGGCTGCCCAGAGCCACATCTAACCTGGCTTTGAGCGTCTCCAGGGATGGAGAATCCACTAAAAACTCAAATGCAGAGTCTCTTTGTTTGCATAACTGAAGATACCAGATTGTGACCTGAGATATGACCTATTTGTTTCTTAAAAGAACTACCGGACTCCCATACAGACTCCACTTTGTTTGACAGAAGAGGTATTTGAAAAGGAGACTCTAACTTGGGTTCTCATTCTCATGCAAGAATTAATTCATTTTACACTCTCTCAGGAATGGTAGCTTAGAGTTCTGATGTAATACTTATACAGATGCACTTTTGTGTGCAAGGCACAGACGAGATACTGTTATGCCAAAAGAAACCTCTACCTAGAAGCATGTGAATTCAAAAGAGAACTGATCATTTTGCCCTCTCAGCTTTGAACATGGTGAACATGGGTCAGGATACCCTGGGTTTTTTGTTTTATTTATTTATTTATTTATTTTTTCCCCAGTATCTTGGAATGATTAAGGTTGGAAAATACCCCTAAGATCCAACTGTCAGCCCATCACACCATGCCCACTAACATTATCCCTTGGGACCACTTCTCCACATTTCTTGAACAGCCCCAGGTACAGTGACTCCACCATCCCCCTGGGCAACCTGTGCCACTGCATCACCACTTTTTCTGAGAAGAATTTTTTCCTAACATCCTGAACCTCTCCTGGCATAACTTGAGGCCACTTCCTCTCATCCTATAGTTGTTACCCAGGAGTCCGATGGACTGATCTCTATCTCATTGCAACCTCCTTTCGTGTTGTTGCAGAGAGCTCCCTGGACTCAGGAAGATGTCCAGCCCTGTCTCCTTTGGTATAATTACATTCAGGCTACTCAAGGCAAAGGATAGGGACTGGACAAAGGCTTCTCTTCTAAGCAGTTCCATCTTCATGCATACCTTTTTGCACAGCTCTCCTCATCTTTTCAGTAAGAGGTATCCTCTCGATTCAGCAAGGGATCATTGCCTGTGTGTGCACAGGGGATTTGGAAAGGACAAGCCAGCACACACAAACTGAGCTGTGATGCTGCAGCTGGGTCCCAAGTCACTGCACATGAACTGGTTTAGGTACAGCTGCCTGGCAGCGCAATGAAGCCTCTATTCTTCCTTGCTCCAGTTAAAATAAAATTACCCCACAAACCGGCATCTCCTTGCCATTATTCCCTCCATTAAAGAAATGATTTATCCTAGTCAATATCATTTTGTCCGTCATTCGTATGCCTGCCCTATTTATGACTAGAGCAACAGTTCCTCATGAAGGAAGGGCAATTGTTAAAACATCATCTCTTTTCGGGCGGTTGAGCTGATTTCACAATGATTTCATTTTCAGCATGTGCCTGTTGTCTTAGGCAGACCACTGACACAAGCAGCTTACCGTATAATAACTCTCCTCTCCTTTCTCATTATTCAGGTTTGCTTTAAACAGCTGCTTGCGGACACCCATCCCTGCTGCTGCTCTTCTCGTCTCTCCCCACTGCCCCTTCCATCAAACACTCCTGTCCTTGAGCAGGTCAAACCCTCAGCAACAGAAAGCAACCCGAAAGGAGCAGAGTAGCACTCTTTCTTTCACAGCACACTATTCATATCAACAGCCCTTATAACTAACAAGGGAATACAAAAATAAAGAACAAAATAAGAATCGCCATACCAATCAGACCTGTTGTCCACCTGGTCCAGTATGCTTTCTCTGACAGTACCCGCTTCAGAGGAAGGTGCAAGAAACCTTGTAATTATAGAATAACCTGATTAATACAGGAAGTTTCGTCCCAGCCTTAGGCAGTCAGCAGCTGACTCACCTGCTTGTCTGAAACATAAGAATTTCCATCTGCTCTAATATTTTTTTAAAATCCTATGTAATTTAACAGTGGAGGACTCATTACAAATGTACATTTCTAATCCTGTTTTGAATCCTACTAAGCATTTTAGGTTTTACTGTAACCTGTAGCTAGGAGTTATATTTGCTAATTATATAGGTTGCACTATTTTTATCATTGTTAGACTGACTGCCATTCAATCTCATTGGATGTCCCTTTTAAGGCTGTGGGAATAAGTGGGCCAGAGAGTGCGATGCCACTGCCTGTTTGCTCAGCC
The DNA here is from genome assembly GCF_054131305.1 of Coturnix japonica. NCBI lineage: Eukaryota > Metazoa > Chordata > Aves > Galliformes > Phasianidae > Coturnix > Coturnix japonica. The sequence continues at coordinate 113,312,957 of NC_140663.1, forward strand.
TCTCACCTGGGAGAGGAGATGCTCAGAGAGGCAGCCTGCAGTCAGCCTTGGGATCAAGGGGCATTACCTGGGATGAGGACAGCTGCATCCACATCACCAGTCTAAAATAGACTGAGAAGGAAACAAGCCGTCTTTCTGACACCTTGCCTAAATGTAGACACTCTCATACTGGCCTGGGCGGGACAGAACAGTAGCAGTGATGCTGCTCATTTTTTTGCAAATGTTATAGAAATCCTGCAGCCAATCCAATCTATATACATATATTTGTATCTAGAGGTGAATTTATGCCTTGTATTTAGCAAAGTGCTGTAGCATAATACCTACGGGCTAGAAGGTGGCTTCTGTGGGATGACACATTTAGTACAGTCTCATGTACTAAAGGTAGACCTCAGATACAAATAACAGTGGCCTTTTCAAAACCCAGGTAGATGAACAACCCTGTAACCACAATCGAGGCTTCCACTACATGGCACATGCTCTGTTTTCTGAACTGTTCTAATAGAGCAAACCCCAGAGAAATACTCTGATAAAGGACTGAACTACCAGCAGGCACATACAACCTGCAGACTTATGTAGAAGAAGGTTGAATGAGTGATATTAGGGAGGGAAAAAAAAAAGAGTAAGTAAATGGTTTGAACTGATCCTCTTCTGTGCTTATTTATTTTGAAGTAAATTGATTAGCCTGCTGTGAGCCTCATTTTTGCATCTGGTATAAATTAGCGTCCTTAATAAGCAGGATGCTTGATTGATACTGTCATTAATATTATCAATGACTGCGTTCTGTCATCCCTCACTGCTGGCCAGCTCTGAGAACAGTGCGTACAGGGAGGAGTGGCTGCCAGACAGGATGCATGCAACACATATTGAAGAACTCCACCGTTCAGAAAATGTGGATGAATTTCCTCTTTGACATAGAGCAAACAGTGGAGGAGTGAGATACAGACTAAATAAATAGGTAAGTATTTGAGAATAGGAGAACATCCTATTATGTCTTTGTGGCTGGACTAGATGATCTTAGTGGTCTTTTCTAACCCTAATGATACTATGACTCTATAATAAAGAAATATAGTACACAGCACGCTTTGAGATAGTATGAGCTGCACTGGCTAATAAAGAACACAAGCATCTCACCTCCAGTTTACGGATAGGACAAAAGTTGTCATACAAGAATTTCATAGTAACTTTGTCAATGAAGAAATTGGACAAGCAAGGACAAACATAATGCAATGATTTCACGATCCTGAATTCATGGAGCAAATAACATTATCTGAAAAATAATGTATCCTAAGGAAAAAAACATTTTCAGAGACTTCTGGAAGAAGCCTGAAAGTTACTAAATACAAAAACACCACTAAAAAGCACCAGCAGGCACCCAAAGATGTCAAAATATGTACTGCCATATTTCAACTGGCACAGCAACCACATCATACAAAAAGAACAAGAATTATTTGAATGATAGATCAACAAAAATATCAAAAGACTGAATACCTCAGGAGTTAAATAGGAACCAAAAGGTCGGGACTTTCCATGGCAGCAAACATTACTTCAGCCTGTGCCTTAACGTGCCATTGCAGAGCAGCTTAAGGCAACACAATCCTGTTGTCACCCTGTCTTCATATCAGTCAGGTATTTCATTGTGTCACCTTACGGCATTTGCCATGCACTGAGCAGCAGGTTGAACCTTCTGCTTTCCAGAGGTTTCTTCCATTCTCAATTATCCCACGACTCTGCCTGACCGTGCATAAAACTGGCTGAGGTTAAACTGACATAAAATTCACTGCTTTATCCACAGGATTGATTTTTTTATTAGTTTCTGCCAGTTTATTCCCCTCTATCAATTCCTCTTCAGGTCCGATGAGCATTAAAACTGACACAAGGGGAAGGGTGAAACTGTGCAGGTCAGACAGTCGGTAAGATCACAGCAGTGGAAACTTAGGCAAGCTGAAATTGCCATGAGGCTAAACAAAATGGACAAAACCAGCCAAAGTGCTCCCGCTTTGCATATCCCCCTGAAACCTCCAATCATGCCAAACACATTCTTATTAAGATTCATGCTTGTATTAGCATTGAAGACATCTGTCATTGCTATACACCACACAGTATGGGTAATAAATGTTTAGAAAATGATTACGTATACACTGCAAAGTATTTTGCATTGAAAGTCTAGCTTAATACAGCCTGTGCTGTATAGAAATATGCTGGATAAATACAAGATGACTGCTCTTCTCTCATACTAAAATGAACGACTTATCTCATAAAGCTATTTCAAGTAAAAGTAGCAAGTTTAAAGAGAACAGGTGAAATTTTGAAACTTTAATTTAGCATGGCGTAAACTGAAGAAAAGTATTTTAGAGGTTTTCAAAATGACCCCAGTTGTGCCATTTGTACAGAGAGATAATGAATCGATAGTGACATTCCAAAACATAGTGATAAAAGACTCTTCTCATAGTTCTACGTTAGTGCTGCCTGGCACAGGGAGTCCCACTGATCAGCACAGACCATAGAGGCTTTTATAGGTTTGAAAGAAACCAAATTTGCGTCAGCAGAAAGAATAAACATCTCTTCACATTCTCGCCTTAAAGCCTTTCCACTGACACTATATAATTACTTCTCATTTCACATAGAGATTCTCCTGGATTCTCTGTTCCTCCCACAATTTCAAAATTACAGTATGTCTACTTGCAGCTGAATGGATACGTACTTATGGCACTAAGTAAATTATTTAACTAAAAAGCAGTTAATGTTGCTATGAATTATGTTATTTGCTTGCCTAGAACTTGTGTGCACATTTCTTTGTTATAATACCTGGTTTATACAGCTTTAATCAAAACCAAGCAGAGGATTTGAATTGCTTTTTCTCCCTTAATGTGATGCAATTTGTTAATCTGTATGGCTATAAAAACCCTTGGAGACAATCTGATACGCTATCACACTGATCTTTCCTCTTCCTTTATTGACATAACTGTCAACAGTCATCTCACTATTTCATTCCTAAAATCCAGAGGCAAAAGAAAAAGGGAAGAGAACCTAATACCATTTTCATTTACATAGTTTCATTTAGTGGTAGCAAAAGTAGTTGTTTTGAAAACCAAATAGGGCTTTTCTTTAGCCAAATAATTAGAGGCTGCGATGACAGCTCCTGTTTTTCAGATAGTATGACTTCATTACAGTTGGAATATGTTCAGCCTTACTAACAAAACTGTACATCACCTTTCAATACAGACAACTGCAACACATTGCCATAAGGTAATTTAAATGGGTACAAATTTGATGCTAAATCCCCAAACAGATCTCAAGAGACACTGCAAGCCTGATAAATTCTTGGCTTTGTACAGGCTACGCTTGGGGATTCTGGACATTACTAAAAGAGCAACTGTGACACAGAAATATGTGATAGCATAGAAGCTAGAATTTTACATCCTTGGCTCCTTCCCTGGTTATTAATGCAAATAAAAATTTCCCTTCTGATTCTTTGTACAGAAAAGGAGCTCTTCCTAGTTTCCCAGTTATTTAACATTAGAAGGGAGAGCCGTCTTACAGAGAGACTTGGCCAGGCTGGAGGAATGGGCAAGCAAGAGCTGTGTGAAGCTTAACAAAGACAGGAGCCAGGCCCTGCTCCTGGGACAATTCACCCTAAGAGCCCAGTACAGGCAGGGATCAGTGTGGCTGGGAGCTGCCTTGCTGGAAGAGACGTGGGGGTCCTGGAGTACCACAGCTGAACAGCAGTCAGCAGCGATCATGGGATGCAAACTGCACCCTGGGCTGCACCAATGGAAGCTTTATCAGCAGAGATAGAGATGTGATCATCCCACACTACTCGGCTCTTGTCAGATCACACATGGAGCACTGTGCCCATGCAATCAAAAAAAAAAAAAAAAAAATAGATGTGGACAAATAGGAAAGGGTCCAAATGAGACCCAGAAAGTTGTTCAGAGGGCTGGAGAAGCAGTCTTCTGATGAAAGACTGAAGGAGGTAGGTCTTAACACCCATGAGGGGACATCAGCATCCTATTTAACACTTGAAAGCTTGCTACAAAGAGGACAGAGGATGTCTCTTCACAGTGGGCCACGTGGAGATGATAAGGGGCAACAGATTCAAGCCGCGCTAAGCAAGGCTCTGTCTTGCTATCAGAATGAAATTTTTCAGAGTGAGAACAGACACTGACTGGAACAACCTCCCCAAGGATGTGGTGGAATCTCCATCACTGGAGGTTTGCATCATTTAAACCTTGAGAGACTTTATTCCCAGATGCCAGTTTCACACAAACTAGCCATCCTACAACCTATCTTTGTTATTTAAATATGCTTTGATTAATGTCCTTGCCTAGGACATGAATGTTCAAATGCAATTTCATACCTGTGCTTTGCAATGCAAACCATCCCTTAGTCCCTCACTACTACTGTACTACAACATATTTTGCAGTGCAAGGATCCATTGTTTTGATTCAGTTAAGTTTTGGAAAGAGAACTAGAAGAAGAAAGAAATGTATGAAGAACATACGAACAAGGTAACACCTAGATAAATGGGTAGCTCTTCCAGAAGATATTTGCAAAGCAAGTGAGGCTTTTTTAGCACAATTAGGCCAAAACAAGATACCATAAGAAGAAATGGTCTCAAGTGACAAGGCAATAAACACAAACACTTATACCCACAGACATGGAATTAGGTCTGAAAAGTTTAGATAAAACCGAGGTTAGCAATTAGACCTTCTCTGCTTGATGAAAAAGTAACTATTTCGGTACAGCTGTAGTTAGCAAGCCAAAGAAAAGCTTTCCTGAGGAAAAGTTTTTCTCACATCAGTCTTCATTTTCAGAGTGAAGGTCAACCAACTGGATATGTAGGAAGATTCTTGCTTTCTCAAAAATCCTTGCATCTGAAGTTCAGGAAGTATTTACCTCTAAAGTATGTTGTATTTTTACAGCACTTACTGGTGTTAGTCACTTCAAATATGTGAAAGAGAACAACTGTTTCTGTTAAATTTCTGAAATAATACCACGTAAATTATGTAATGTATGTATTACATTGCTTCTGTTACATATTTTAAGCATAAAGCATGTAATTCATCAAGTGACAGTTGCCATCAAGCTTATAAGTTTTTCCTGCCCCTAGAAAACTCACAGACTGGAAGAAGAGGGTTCAGAGGCAGAGGGTTTTTTTTTTTTTTGTGATCAATATCAAGGTCATCCTGAAAATGTCATTTTCACAGCAAATGTCATGCTGTGAAATCCATGGTTTTTTACGACATTCTTTTTGAAATCCAAGGCTAAGATCTTGTCATTGATTCTTCTATGATTCGTACGCGCAGTCTACATTCAGAGATAAATGGCAGCCTAGGGCGTCAAAGCGAATTGTGAGCAACACCTTGCAGCAACACAAAAAACACCAGAAACAAGCTGAAAGAAAAACCAAAGTAACACCACCAACAAAAAAAAATCTGACACTGCTTTTGGCATCATTTGGCACTGCCTGTTTTGGAATCTTTTTCCTAGACTCATTTTTTCTCCATTTAAGAGAGGGTTATGGCACATCAAGGTACTAAAAAGCAATCCAAAAACCCAAACAAAATGATCATTATCATTTATATGTTAGAAAATGCTCACAAATTACAGAATTAATGACAATTAATGCTTTGCATTCTGTAAGCCACAGCTGCTTATAGTTAGCCTAGTAGAGCATCCCGTTATGTGACCAGTGAGAAAAGTGGTAGAATCCAATGTGGTGCCTGTCCTCATAAGCTGGATATTAGTGTTCAGATGATTCTCAGTCAGGCAGGGGAGAACACAATTAAATTCTACAGAAAAAAATCTAAGCCCCAGAAGAGTAGTTTCCAATATTGAGAAAGACCTACTGCACTTCAGGCAGTTCACAGTTACTCATGTCTACGTTTGCAATTTGTAGTGGTGCAGGTTCCCTCAGTAATTAGAGTAACAGAAGTAGCACAGTCCCATCAGCACAGTGCTTTTGAGGCTCACCTATGCTTCTTGACAAGCCTAATTAGTTCAGGCAGAAAATCTATGCTAATATAGCTATATTGTGCATAGCACTCAGCAGCACATTGCCCAGCACTGCACTGGATTTCTTACAGACAAGCAGAGCAAAATACTTCTAACAGAAAGAATGCAGCATTTCAAAGTCAGCTTTGAGCCCTCATTAACATGGACAACTTGCTTCAAATTTGGACATGTTTGAAATTTCCCTAAACCCTGAAAGCCTTACCCTGGTTGCTTTCAGGTTACCATACAGCTACAAATACTGCTTTGACTCCATTAGTAGTTGCCTCTAGGGAAGCCAAGGCACACACTGGGCAAATGGGGGAGGAATGCAAAAGAAAGGAAAGGGGATCTTACCCAGTGGTATTATTTTTGATTAAAGATAATGAGAAAATTTAGGACGCTTTAATGGTGAAGTTTAAGCAAGTCTGATCCTTTTACTATACTAAAAGAAAGAGATGGAACTCTCAAGTAGGAAATTTTAAAGCATTAGCAAGTCTCTAATCCGAATGATAAACATAATGATGAATTAATAATTGGGGAAAAAAAGTCAACAACAAACATCCCTTCATATGAGCAGCCAACCTTAAAATGATATATAAGTGCAAGTAACAAATGCTGCAGCACCAAGATGTCATTCTGCTAACTTACTGCCTCCTGTTCTTAGCAAAGAACTTCCAAAGCCACAGAAATGTACTTGAAGAGCAAACTGTATTTTATCCAAGCCATTTAAGTAATTTTAAGAATAATTTACTGGGAAAAGGAAACCCAATTTTGTTTATGATAAAACTGTACTGACATTTATTTTGTCAATCTTTAGATACAGAGTTAAAAGACTATGGGTAACCTACGAATTAGAATAGTAACTATATAGGATCAAAATAAGCATCTTCTTATTACTAGTATAATGAATATATTAGACAAGCTACAAGTGCTCACATGGCAGAAATGGAGGAGAGTACTTAATCCTAGTCAAAACTGACCTTTTATCTCAGTCTTTAAACATGGCATTTTTATTTCTATTTTTTGTTAATGACATTTGTTGCAATTCTTCAGTGAATTACAGGTCCTTATATCAGTCTTTGCTTGGGTAAATTAAATAACCAAGTACCAAAACACTGCTTAATAAAAGACGAGGCTCAGTGAAATACAGTCAAAGCTATCAGTTAGCAATAAGACAAAGCAGTGAAACAAGAACTGTATAAGGCTGAAATTTCAATTAGGGTCCCAAGAATTGTCAGAAGTATTGCTGTAACACCATGCTATGGTGTGCACAGCTCCCACTACCCGCTTACTTGATGAAGTAGTCCCTTCCATCTCTGTTTGCCGTCATCTCCCATCCATAAGGTGTCCCCTGGTTCAAGCTCCAGGTCCCTGACGGATGAGGCCAACCTGAAGACTTGTTCCTGTGGCTGCAATTGAAGGGAAGAAAGAAAAGAATGTGTGACTTGTCTGTTTTATTTATTCTTTACATCTATTTATTTCATGTCATTTGCTCAACATCTCAATACTTTTAAAGTTGTGAAAAATACAGTCAGAATTCAGGCAAGCAAAAACAGGCCAGCAGGCCTACTCATATCTGTAATATTCTTTAAGAAAGTGGAAAGAATAAGACTCCCACTTCCAAAGGTCTTCAAGCCTAAATGTTTAGCAGTTGAAAGTTGTTACACATTGTCAGTCCCAAGGACACAATACTCATTTGTAGTAATTTCCAGCACAGGGAAGGAGGAGTAGTTTCATTCATTGCCATCTCCTGTTCAAATGCCCAGGGACTGGTACCAACACCTGTTCTCACTGTTAGCACTTTTGCCTCCTATGACAGAATGAAAGACCGCCACACGTTTGTGTACAGATACTAAACCAATTCAACGTGCAAATGTTGATCACTACTTGATCACTATCCAGTAATCCCTTCCTCCAGATGACGTCTGAAAGGCTGCAGTATCTCTGAGCACACAGTCACGTATCACTGCTCGAGCACTTTCTGCTATATCCCAGTACCAAGTATGCACCATGTCAGGCCATCTTAAATTAACCAGCAGCTTTCAGAGTTCACTTAACTCATAGTAATACAACAGCTCTCTAAAATGAGAGTATTTCTCCACAGGTCTTATAAATTCTGTGCAGTGTGATCTTCTGACTCCATACACACACACAAAAAAAAAGGTACTTAGCAAGAATCCTCCACAGATTCCCATAGGAAATCCAAACATTCATACAGGGATTTTGCCCCTCACTTGCAAGAATTAAGCTAGATTCTACCACATATTCACACTTTTGCTGTGGGACTTACAGGAACAGAAGGCAACAAATAAATCTGTCAGCAAAATTAATCAAGTCATGGATAGCTGTGTATGATTCAAAAAGAAAACAAATTGGAAAATGAGGTAGAGTAACCAACAGCGCTAAAGACCAGCTGACAGCATGTCATAGGCAGCCAAGACGAATCAGCAATGAGTATCAACTACAACCTAAAATCTAGAAGTGCAAAACAAAAGACATAAAATAAGAGTATGTTTTGAAATAGCCACCTTCTCCCTCTCTTTGATATGCCCATGAAATATATTACTGCTTAGTTTTACTTGCTGTATTTATGTTAAATTCAAATACTAGCAATGAACATATTATCTGTTCTCCTAGATAGAGATGTAAAAATTTCATTCCTGTAGAGGAACAGAAGGTAATATAACCTGGTGAATGCATTTGTGGAAGAACAGAATTGGTCTCTGTGGAGAACTCAACAATTCATTGCAAATTGCTAAACTCAACAAAGTTGTACATAGTTAATCTTTCCCAAAGGAGGAATGCATCATTAAAAACAAACTAGCTGCTCCCCCTCCCTCTTTATTTCAAGGATTAATCACTACTGAGAACAGATAGGGTGCTTCAAAACATAATTTACATGTAAAGTAGAGCATTACAATGAAGAGCTAGATATCATCTGATTTACCAATTACATTAAGTACTCTTTCTTCTAGGAGTAGAAAAACATTTCTGTTAGCATATTCAAACACTGCTATTTGCCATAGGACAGGGCCTAAGTCTAATATTTGAACATGAGAGAAATCTTAATAAAATGACAGTTACTCATGGTGAGCGGAACGCGTAAATGTCAAATATGCTACACTGCCTTGGATAGATGTAACTAACACATTCCTGATCAAAGAAATTAATTAAAAAACAGGCATCTGAAGTAAGAAAACAAGGTTTGAAGCTAAATATTTTCAACAGTTTCTCATAGAGATTCATGGAAAGTTAAGCTTCAGCATTCATGCTTCTCCTTATACTTGACTGAGGGACAAAACGAGCCATCCTACAACCTAAGAATGACAGCTTAACTATCTCCCTAGAATTCAAACTACACTTAAGATTGTTTTGGACCTGAAATATTGTAGTTGGCTAAAAAAAGAAAAGTAGAAAGTAACATATCTTATCTGGATTATAAAGGCATACCCATACATTTAGTACTTTTCAAATTAATTAAAATACATTTTACAGCCCCTGTGTCAGTTACTCTATCAGAAAAAAAGGGCACAGGGACACTTTTAAATTTCTGTGTAAAGCACATCAAACTTCAATTACAATAGAATGTGTAAGAGTCTGCAACAGTAGTGATGATCAATACTACTTCCCTCTGCATTCATACTAAGGGCTCATCTTTGTATGAATTATAACTTCAGCGGATTTTAAAGTAAATTTAATTCCCCTGAAAACCTCCCTTGAGCCCTTGAATTGCTATTGATGACAGAAGCTTTCATATAATGATGGGTACTAACTGCCTTACTTATCTACAGATACAGACATATTTTCTCCAGTCCTCCAGACTTTCTTACAATCAGTGGGAAAGAAATCAGCATTTGATTGCATTCACCTGTCTGTCTACCTGCGCACACCTAAGATGTGGTATTAGACGAGTACAAACATTGAAGTGGCTCAAGGCTGGGGAAAAACAAATACCTGACTGAATGCTTTGTTATAGCTGTTTGTACGATTCAATAATCCACACTCATGTCACATCAATAAAACAAGATTTTTTCTTTTCCAGCATACATGAAACTCAAAGGTGATTAGCAGTGGTGATTTCCAGCATCTCAAACAGTACAGCCTCAAAAAAAACAAGACAAATCCCATTATTCAACCCACTTGCTGAATGTTATTCTGTTTGTCTGTGAGGATTCTGTTCAATGGACATTGCTGGGGCAAAAGATGGCAAGGAAGAGATCAGTGCTTGAAAGAATATCAAAGCCTCTTGTAGGAAACCATAAGAAGGCCAGACATTTCACCCAGGAAGAGTACAAAGCCATTTTGGCAGGCTTTAAGTCAGAGGAGGGGGGAGGGGGGGGCTCGCTATTGAGGAAGACCAATGGGAGATTCCAGTACAAACCCTGCACACGATCTTGGATAAATGCCTCAGCTCTCTGATCACCACTTGCCATTCCTTGCCTCACAGGTAGAGGAGGAGGAGCACACTAAGACGGCCCAGGTCTCTGACAGATGTTTCCCAAGAATGGAACGATCAAGAAATACAACTTCTACCCCAGCAAGCCTGACTCTGTAGGAAGATCCATCCCAGCTTTCTCACTGCTTGCTGTCCATCACCATCCCTGCTCTCTGCAATCACACCTGCTGCTGCAGCATGTGCCACTGGACAGCTCTTAGGCAGATAAATTCACTGTAAAAGCCTAAGCCAGTATCATGCCGGCAGAGTTCTGAAAGCAAGGCAGCAATATCTACAGCATTGCATCAGCCCTTCCTCTTATATCTTGTGGTTATAGTAGAAAAACAGATCACTTTGAACTGCTTCACACTGAACAATCAATTCATTAAATACTTCAAGTAGCACATAAGGAATCAATGTGCCGTGTGGAGGCAGCATCATACTGAGAATATAATAGCTACACCACAGCAAAGGTCTTAAAGTCAGCCTCTTTGCTACTCCATGCCTGAGGCATGGCCGAAAAACATGTTAATATGTCAAGTCTTCTGTATTTGACATTAGCAGTATGCACCTTATACAGCATTCAGAACAAACTCAGCATAAATCACGGTGCAAGCAGGGAGTGAAAAATCAAAACTAGAACAGTTTCAATATCTAAAGTGTACTATTAGAGCCTACTGTCAATGGCATCATAGATAGCCCAAAATCAAAAGCAGAAAGTAACATTATTGTTATTTTAAAGAAGTTTTAAAAAATCAAATATTTAAATCTTGTGGAGAACCAAAAACAAAACATAAACTAGATTCACAGATCCAGACAATAAACATGCAGTCTTGCCCAGAGCTTATTTTCTAAATTAGAAACTGGAGATTCTTCTCAATAGATCTCTGCTACAAAAATCCTGACAGACTATTTAATTAAAACACTTTACAGGCCCAAGCCTGTAAATTTTCTTACAAATGTAATGTTTCCCTGCAGTGGTGAAAAGGAAGCTCCCAGCCTGAAATTTTCAAACAACACAAAAAGCACTGACACAAAGCAGCATTCCCACCCTCCTGTAATCAGTCCTACTTCACATCACAATTGCTCCTGTGCTGACACAAGTAAACTAGACCACCTTAAAATTAGTGGCTAGCTTTTCATTTGGGTTCATCCCTGCCTCCTCCATGGCCTCACAGGAAACTGAAGGATGGGACAAAACCAGCCTGCTTCAGGTACTTGGGCAAACATAAGAGAGCACTTAACTAAAATGCATTGCCCCAAGTTTATTTAGTGTATTTAATGTCTACTAAGGAATAACACTTGCTACATAGGAATACCATGCCTACCCATTGCAAGCACAGACACTGTGTTTACATCCATTCTGCTCCGCAGACATGGAATACAAATATTCCTTTTTCTCTAGGAGCGAAGTTGGACACAGGGTCAGATCTACTTAATGGCAGGAGTAGTCTACACTCCCTTGCCCAAGAACCTCTAATCTGCTAACAAGTTTCAAGCCATGATTAAAAACAGTAGTGACCTTGAAATTTTCCATTTTTCCCCCCCCTAATGATTTGAAGGCAGAAACCTGGATAGTCTTTGTCATAACACTATGGGAGTTGACCCGTCAACTCCTGCTTCTTGCAGGCTCAGGTGTCAGGTATCCTTGCTGCATGATCCCCACACATAGGCCTTGACTGATGAATTTGGGTTGACCCCTTGGGACTGGAGTTCAAAGAAGTAATACGAAGAAGCCATAATACAAAGTTTATAAACACTTCCTCAATTTCACAATTCGTATGTCTTTTTCCCTTCCAGTTAGGAGAAGGGTGAAGAGTAGTGCTAAACCATCTGAGCTGACACCACACACCCATTCCTCTTTCCTAGGTCAGCCAAATCCCTTAGTAGACAGGAAGGGAAGGCATTGAATTTGTTTATTTTTAAGGCATGGTAGCTCTTGTTCCACTGTTTTCACTTTCACTGATTGACACTGGTGTTAACAAAGGTATCGTGGACACCTGCCATTTCTCACTCTTGCAGCAATGGTTTTCACATGCTTTGACATTCTCATTGTCATCCTCTGACATTCCTCCACTTCTTTGACTCTGTAGAGACACCAGTTCAGGCTTGCACTCATTATACAGAGAGGCCTCAAAGAAACTCTGAAGTAGGTATTTCAAGAAGGAACTCTGGTATGTAGGCTCTCACTGAAGAACTAGATTCAGTTCTATTATAAAGTAGCCATGTGAATCTGCAGACTTTCTACCCATTTTGTTTAAGTTTCCACTGACTGAGATTTGGAACTTCCACATTTCACTCCATGGGGACACCAAAATATGAATTTCATACATATGAATCTGGAGATGAATTCCGTGTCACCCTCAAAAGAAGCTTCTACAGCAAGCACTGAGTTCCTATCTTTAAATACTCATATAACATAATAAATCATCCATTTTTATTACCTGATTATTTTTTCCCCATTCTATACCCCCCTATTCTTACCACTTGGATATTTAATATATTGGAAACATCTCATTTAAATTCTTGGTTCTTCTCATAGTCCATACTTATTTACAGCATTTCTTCATTCCTGATAACATATCTGCAGAGGAACACAAAAACCAATTCCTCTGCCACCATGTACTTGTTCAGAAATCAGACCCTTACCAATCCACTGTAAAAAGAAGACATCCTAAACAAACACCACACTGTTGTCAAAAGTTGTTTGTGAGACATGCGGGGCTTCACAGCAGCCCCTGGTACATAAGTCTATCCTCAACCAACCATAGGAGCTACCAATGGGAACACTAGTGACATGTCATTTCTGTATTATTCTTTCTTAGAAGTAAGAATGAGACTGTGCTTGCAACACGGAGTTCAATAACAGTATCTTTGTGATATTTAATCTTCTCCTGCCTCAGGAATACAATCCTGCTTTCACAATCTGATTCTCTCCCACTCCCATCCCAGAAGACTACAGCACGAAGCCTACTTTGAAGAAGAAGGGAGAATTCTGGAAGACTCTGCAGCTACACTATCAAGAGTAGTCATCATACTCAGCTATCAAAACACTCCTGAGAGGCACTGTACAATAAGACATAAGTAATGAACAGTAATTTTCTGATCCACGATCATGAACATTGCAAAGGTTGATGTTTTTGCACTAAGTCCCATAAAGCCTCATAGAAGTAGTTATATCACAGAGCACAAAAGAAGACAGTGAACTGCCCCAGATGTACTTCACTGTATTAAAAGAAACCACATCATACTGGGCCTCCTATAGCTAAGTCATGTAAATACAGGGTGGAACCCTAATGACTGTTTTTCTTGTTTAGCATGTGAATTAAATGCTAGAAAAATATATTTTTGCCATGTGACAACTGCTTGCCTCAATAATCCTACAAGACACATCCATGGTCTTGGCAAAGGCAGAATAATATTACAATGCATTTCAGACTTATTCTGAATTTCTGCCTGGATCACACACAGTCACACACAAGATTCCTAGAAAATAAAATTAAAAACAAACAAATAAACAAATAAACAAAAAGACATATCTTGCCTTCTTTGAATCTTTGAATATGGTCTTAACTACTACCTTCCCTGTTTAGTCATTTATAATTATTATTCCATTTTTAATTCTTATAATGAAGATGATGAGTAAGCCAGGTTCACTTAGAGTCACAGAATCATAGAATGTCCTGGATTGAAAAGGAACACAGTGATCATCTAGTTTCAACCCCCTGCTATGTGGAGGGTCACCAACCTGCAGGCCAGGCTGCCCAGAGCTACATCCTGCCTGGTCTTGAATGCCTCCAAAGATGAGGCATCCACAGCCTCTGTGGGCAACCTGTTCAAGTCCATCACCACCCTCTGTGTGAAAAACTTCCTCCTCATATCTAAACTAAATCTCTCTTGTCTTGGTTTAAAACCATTCCCCCTTGTCCTATCACTGTCCACCCTTGTAAACAGCCATTCCCCCTCCTGTTTACACGCTTCCTTCAAGTACTGGAGGGCCACAATGAGGTCTCCCCAGAGCCTTCTGTTCTCCAAGCTAAACAGTCCCAGTTCCCTCAACCTTTCCTCATAGTGGGAAAGCTAGATGTTCAGAAATTGTGTCCCACTCTAAATATTGCTTTCCTTGCAAGAGGATCTAGGCAATAGCTACTCTTCATACTCTGGATAGAGCAAATAGCTCCTGAGTTTTGTTTTCCCCCTCTTCCCATCTTCCACTATAGATGCTCTCAGTTATTCACAGTTTCATAGAGTATCAGCCATTCTTACTCTAAACCAACGCTTCACTCAACCTTGAAATCCTTCGGTGGAACAGAATAAAAAAACACAAGTACAACTCAGAACTTCACAGTAGACTCCTCCTGGCCAGATAACAGTTCAGGAGAGGAAACACCTCTGTAGAGAATCCTGACAGCCTTTCTTTTTTTCCTGCAGATCACCTGAGCTTCCAGTTTCACAGTGCCTAAAACTGAGATGTCCGAACAATAGTCTATAGCTGGATGGAGAATAGGAGGCATTCACATTAATTCCTTCTCCACCTGCCATTGGTGCTGATCTAAAGCAGTGAGATAATGAGAGCTCAGTGCCATGCAATGGATCAGATCAGTAAGGGATCCCTTTTACAAGGGATCTCCTGGCTGCATACAATCAGGGAAACACAGCAGCTGCCATCACTTGATTCCACATTACTGGAAAAAACTACCTTTGCCTTCTTCACTGCTCTACAGAAAGAGCCTGCACAGCTTTGTTCATTAAGAGCAAGGGGAAGTTTCTGCTGGTGCACATGCAGACATGTGCCTTGGGACTGACTCAATGAACACATATAAGAAACAGATGGAAACCCAAGGGGTTTGCTTGGGCACATGAAGTTGATTATCACTCTCATTATCAGGCTACGGATTAGTCAGGACTTGACAGGTCTAAAAGAATCATCTGCCTGATGCGGAAGCTTTGCAAAATGCATCACTAGTCCTAAAACCTGTAGGCTTGTGAAAAGAGATTCTTGAGGATTAGAGGCCTGTAGATGATGTCATGGACTCCCTCACAGTTCCTATGTTTCACTGTGTGTAATCTAAACTAGAAATCTACCTATACATAGTGTCCACAATGCTAGCTAAAAATAATTCACCTTTAGGGCTACTATGTACTCATATTAGCTTCCCCATCAGCTCTCATCATTTCAGCAACAGACTTCTGCCTGTTTCCTTTTTAGAACCATGTATTGTAAAAGCCAGAAAGGATTCTAGGAAACAAATTGTGATTTGTACTCAGTTGCTTTTTAAAAGGCTCTTTTGCTTTCTGTACGTCACCAAACACTGATGTGTGTGAGATGGTTTTCCTATTTTAATGGGGATTTTGACCGTAGGCTTTCTTAGGTTCACTCAGTATTTCTGGGAAAAGAAAAAGAAAAAGAAAAAAAGAAGGAAATGAAGAATATTTGGCTCTTTCACACTTAGTGAATGGATTATTCATATCCCTTTCTGGATCTTCCAGAAAATATTTTTCTTTTTTCTTTTTTCTCTTAGACCTGAACAGATTGGAAAAGTTTACCAACTGTATAATAATTACAATCTAAAGCCTAATACCTGCAATAGAGATGTTATCTAGCTCACTAAATATATTGTTACTAATACCGATAGCTTCTCTTAAACATCTGCCAATGTCACTTCATTTCCTGACCTCACTTTTTCTTGGCAGACATAATATACGGTGTGATGTCAAACTGGTTCTCATCCTGATTGCAAAGGATAGAATTTCTTAAGAAAGTTGCTCCAAAACCAGGAATTCAAGCATCAGGTCAGCTTATCATTTCTTAAGATTTGTTACTTTTAATTAAAATCCACTTTTAGATTCTTTATCAACCTAAATATTTAGGTTAGGGAGTTTTGTTTGTTTGTTTGTATGCTTTGGGTTCCCTTTGGGGTTTTTATTGGCTTGTCAATAACTCTTACAATCCAGCTCTCAGAGAGAATACTGTTCTGGAAGAAAAATCAGAAAAAGCAGCTTTTAAGATATCGCATGTTCACAAAAGAGGGACCATGCCACATAGAAAAGATAAAATTCTAATATTTTATCACTTCTCATTAAATGTATTAAAGTATTATATCATAAAATAGCCTGTAGCTGGAGCAGAAATGCTAGAGATATTTTAATTATATATAAATACAACTACTTCTCTGGAGTGTATCATTTTATGATTACTAAGACATAAAAAAGCTGAACTTATCTGCTTCTTTATGATATTAGCCCACAATTTACATAAGATGTTACGTTGTCTTCAATAAAAAATCTGAAAGATGAGGACATTAGCACTGACATTTCATTATTTCACTTCTAAAGTTGGTTAAAATATGTTTTTGTACCCTCTCGATCCCAAAGGCTCAGAAAAATCTAGATTTCTTCTAATGCTCTTGTTCCCAGGCTGCCAGGAGTTGCCAAGAAATATTTTATCCATGCTTTGATGATTCAACAAAGACATATGCAATTCCAGCCCACAGCAATATATACTTTTCCCTTCTCTCCTTTGTCCTGCCAGCCCTTGGACACAAGAAGTGTAGGTCTCCAAGAGCCCATCTCACCATGATGATTGATGCTGTGATTACCCAGTCATGTGAAACACAGGAGAATTCAAAACATGGAGTTATGCAGGGAGCTGCAGAAGCCAGACTTGGAAAGTAGTGATAAAAGCTCTTCTAAAGAGAAACAAAGGTGTATTCCTAAACAAGTTCACATGGCTGCACCAATTTCCTTTGTTTGTCCTTAACATTAGCATTGAGGCTTACAGTTTAACTGGAATGTCATTTCTAATACCAGCTGCCCCAAACAAATGGGCCCACAGCCCACAGTTAACAGCAATTGCTACTGCTGAATAACAATGCAGTATTCACACTACATCAGGAGCCTACTACCTTGAATGTGTCATAGGACCAGAGGAGAAATTGGTGTGGAAGAGAGGGAAGAATACATACTACACAGCCAACTAAGTTGCCTAGAGTTACTTTTGCATAGTTAAATGCCATTGCTATATTCTATTTTCAATATAAAATAAAAGAGAGATTTGCTTATTCTGTGTTTTTCTTTTGTATTTGCTATCATGTGGCCTATAAGCTTGTTATTTTTATATCACTGTTTTCTAAGACAGTGATTTTTAAGGGTAAAATCAGCAATCCAAAAACATAACATAAAAAGTGGGGGTTTTTTTCCTCCAATTTAATTTAATGTCTGAAATGCACTCTGAAGGTAGGAATTTCTTGGAAGGTAGGAAGATACGAAGCTCTTTGAACTAGTCCAGAAAAGGGCCACTAAGATGATCAGAAGGCAGGAGCACCTCTCCTATGAAGAAAGGTTGAGGGAACAGTTCCAAACTGTTCAGCTTGGAAAAGAGAAGGCTCCGGGAAGGCCTCATTGTGGCCTTCCAGTACTTAAAGGGAGCATATAAACAGGAGGGGGAATGGCTGTTTATGAGCGTGGATAGTGATGGGACAAGGAGTAACGGTTTTAAACCAAGACAAGAGAGATTTAGTTTAGATATGAGGAGGAAGTTTTTCACACAGAGGGTGGTGACGCACTGGAAGAGGTTGCCCAAGGAGGTTGTGGATGCCCCATCCCTGGAGGCATTCAAGGCCAGGCTGGGCAGCCTGGTCTGGTGGTTGGAGACTCCACACATAGCAGGGGAGTTGAAACTACATGATCATTGTGGTCCTTTTCAACCCAGGCCATTCTAAGATTCTGTGAAATACTTTGACAACTAGAAGAAGAAAAAATTAAGATCTTGCTAAATAAAACACTCTTAGAATAACAAGGATTTAATCACCTAAATCCCTCTTATCAAATGATATGAAGTTGTTCAGTTATATATCTAGGTAAATGGACTTATAATTTCCTTGTGACAAAAGATTCTTGAAAAAGAAAACAGATGGAAAAAAACAACATCTAAATACTTTAGTTTATACCAACACTCATTTACAGACCTCAACAAGAATATGGATATTTTGCTCAACAGGAATACATCCTGGCAAGCTCTAACTGTATTGCCACTGTGACAGCTACTAGAAAGTAGTCAAAAACTCTCAGCCAACCACAGGTGATAGCTAAGAAAAAAGGATTCAGGCAGAAGTACAACAGATGCAGCTCACCTGCTAACAGCCACTGACAAGCAGATTCCTAGAAATCCTGCATCAGAGAATAGAAGTTTCCCTGCAGTCAGAAAATTAGAGGGATTCTGGGACTTACAGTGGTTTAATACTGACACCAAGTTGTAGTGCTGCTGGGTGTTTTCCTACAGTAATAAAGATGTATCTGGATGCAGCATGTAGCTGTGTGCTCCAGCTGAGATGTATATATATGTGTGTATACATAGCTGAATGCAGTTCAGCTCTTTGAAACTACTTATTCTCTATACTTGCAGTTCTTAGAGCTTGTTTGATAACTGTGTGACCAACAACGATTAAACTAGCTATCAATATAGGCAAATATGAGTGGGAGGGTATGAATACTAAAGCTTAATAGCCAGTGCAATTCTGAGGTAAACTTCAGTTTTCAGTGAATGAATAGAAAATTATATTGCAAAGCCTAGAGTCATTTAGCCAGCTCCACTCTTCTCTGTTTCCTTTTTGCTTTTAAGACCTCCCTCATGCCATTCATGAAATGCAAGTCATCTCCCTGACTCCCAAGGAAGAAAGAAAAGTATTACATGTAGGGGAATGTACAAGCAAATACAACACATAAAAGTAAACAGGAAGCTTCAGGAAGGGAGAGTAAAATCTGCTCACCTACTGTTGCCAGAGGCCCAGAACAGTGGGCCCTTACAGCACAAGGGCTGTAAGTAAGGGATAGCCGTGTCAGACTAGAGGAAACTCAGGGTGCTCGCAGGACAGTTCATTTAACTCAGGGAAGAAGGAAAAATGGTCTCAAGGGTGGTCACAGTCTGTCAGACCCAGTTGAGTTTGAGCCCAACCTCAATATCATGCTGTTCGTAGAGGGCAGTGGTACAGCTTGGGGAAGAAGCAACCATCATTTCCAAAGAGATTCTCTCCCAGCTGTGGTTCTTAAATTACTTAATCACCTATTTTACAGAAGATATTAAATAACATATTATCTGTGCAATCCTTTCATATTTTTTTTTCTTGCACAAATACATCCTACTTGAGATGGTTCCTGTAGACAGAAGCAACAAGAAAAGCCTCATCAAGTTTGACTCGGGAGCCACACAGGCATTACCACATCTTTTTGTTCTCCAGTCTTTCTAAGCCTTTCCTTCTCCAAGTTTTCTGATGCCCAGCAGCTCACAGGATTCCTAGACCCCAAGGGGGCAGTCCAGGCTACCAAAGACTGCTTGTAGTAGGGGAACATGCCAACATTTAAGAAAGATCAGCCATTGCCAGCAAGCACCAGCCCAAGTTTCAGGTCAGCAGGCAGAAGGCTTGAGGTTTTTAATCAACAAGGACCCTACTATACTTAAGAGAGCTATTTCTGTTTCTTCGATGTATTAATTCTCCCACTCATTTTCTGAAGCACAGAGCAGAACTTGACAGCTTACTGCAAAGAAATCCAGAAATTCTGCATACATTCATAGCAGCCTAGTTACTTACAAAACAGGCAAAAAAGATGCTTAGTAACTGGAGTTATTCATGTTTGTACAGAAGTCCACTGGAACCTTTAGCTGCTTCAACACACATATAAACCTGCTTTCAATTACTTAGAAAAAATAAATCAAAGTTTAAAGTGATTTAGGCATGTGTTTTATAACCAGACTGCTAAGCCTAATGGTAGATTTAGGTTAGATATAAGGAAAAAATCTCACAGTGAGGGTGGTGAGGCACCAGAACAGGTTGCCCAGAGATATGATTGATGCCCTGTCCCTGGAGATTTTCAAGGAGAAGATGGATCAGGCTCTGGGCAACCTGGTTTAGCTGTGCATGTCCATGTTCATTGCAGGGGAGTTAGAACTTTAAGGGTCCTTTTAAACTCTAAGGATTCTATGACTTCAGACTGCGGCATTTTTAAAGTAAATGAGTATATCAGCATATACACTGTTACTAAATGATTTAATTAATTTTGTTTCCGAGATCATACCTGAACACGGTTAGATCTTCAGTTTATCACCAATCCCACCAACAGAATAAATGTAAATATGACAAACCTTTTAAAACTAGAATTGTTATTCTAATGCATCAATTAACAGGAGGTGTGGTAAATATTAAAGAGAAGATCAAATTCTGTCTGAGGTAGAGGAAATTTTATCATTCCCTTTGCTTTATCCCTGGAATATAATCAATGACAAACTCTATTCCCTGCTGTAGTGATTTGGGCTGAGATAAATCCCTTTGCAGTAGAAGAATACATGAACAAAAATAATAATAACAAAGGAAACTGACTATTCCAGCCTAAACCAGCATTCCTGCATAAAGCTTTAGTGATGTTGCTGACCTTTGCAGCATAGTCTTCATTTGCTACTCTAGCCTCACAGGAAGGTTTTCTGATACTTGCTACACATACACATGTGGTCAGATTGCAGGCACTGGAGTGCAGCACATTCCCAGCAATGTTGCTGTCCATGTTAGCATCTCACACAGCACAGGATTTGTTTCACCAAACTGACAGCACAAAGAAAGATCCATTGTGGATTGGGTAGTAAATATTTACAGACTGTCAAGTTGAGTTGCAGCTGCATAACTATGCTGCTGGTTTAAGCACCGTTGACTCACAGTCCTGAAGCTATGAAGTTGGTTTACTGTATGTATAAAAATGATGCTCATTGCTAAACAGGTAAACAGGCATATATCTGAGAAGATGTATTTTTTTTTTTCTTCCTTCCTTAAAGGTAAATATTTCATTTATTGTTCAGAAAATAAACTTGCTTTCATAAAAGTCACCACAAGGCAATGTTTTGCTTTTATCAGCTCAGTCACGGTGAGCAGACACATAGGCACATTTGAAATGCAAGCAGGCAGCAAGCAATGTTTTTCAGACCGGTGCTTGTGATCAACTGTGGCATTAATAGGAACGTTTTAATATCTACAAGTTTACGGGGCATTGTATGAGAGTATAATCCTGCCAAAACAGGTAAACATTATTTATTTATCCATCCCTTTTCCTGCAAAATATTGTTTGCACAAACATTTTATACTCTTAAAGCATCTTATGACCAATTGATGAAGAAGTGTATGTAGCTACACATAAAAAGGAGAAAGCACAGATATGCAGATATGCTTATGAATAAAGTATTGCAAATATACATAGAATTACAGAATCACTCAGGTTGGAAAAGACCTTAAAGTTCATCAAGTCATACCACAGCCTAACCATGCTACCCTAGCTAACAACCCTCTGCTAAATCATGTCCCTGAGCACCACATCCAAACGGTTTTTAAACACATCCAGGGATGGTGACTCAACCACCTCCATGGGAAGCCTATTCCAGTGCTTAACAACCCTTTCTGTACAAGATGTTTTTCCTGATATCCAACCTAAACTTACCCTGGCACAACTTGAGGCCATTTCCCCTCGTACCACCACCTGTCACCAGTGAGAAGAGACCAGCCCCGCTCTCACTGTAAGCACCTTTCAGATATTGGAAGAGAGCAATAAGGTCTCCCCTCAGCCTTTTATTTCCCCACATTAAAGAGTCCCAGTTCCTTCAGTCGCTCCTTGTAGGGCATATTTTCCAAGCCCTTTACAAGGCTTGTTGCCCTTCTTTGGACCTGCTCCAGCACCTCAATGTCCTTTCTGTACTGAGGTGCCCAAAACTGAACACAGTACTTGAGGTGAGGCCTCACCAATGCTAAGTTCAGGGACAGGATGACTTCCCTAGTCCTGCTCACCACACCATTCCTGACACAAGCCAGGATGCCACTGGCCTTGGCCACCTGAGCACACTGCTGGCTCATATTCAGTTGACTATCAATCAGCACACCAAGGTCCCTTTCCTTCAGGCAGCAGCTTTCCAGCCACTCCTCCCCAAACCTGTACGGTTGCCTGGGGTTGTTGTGACCAGAGTCGAACAGTTTTGGCTATTTTCCTCATTCCTTTCTATCCTTTTATCAGTAACTCAGCAAATCCCAGAGCAACACCTCAACAATTCAATTCTTCAGATGCCAGTGTTGGCATGCTGTTCTCATTTAAAAAGGGTTGCTACAATTTCCATAAAGTCAGAGAGGAAAAGTAGTATTTTATACACGTTCACAAAAAAATATTAAGCCCTATTGAATTATATAGTAAACTATGCATAAAGAATTTACAAGAATTTACATCTTGCAAAGCACTTTGCTTTCCCCTCAGAGCTCAAATCACCCACATTTGCAGCTTCCCACCACCAGCATTCTACTTCCCATCATCATTATTTCTGATCTAAGACCTCTGATTCTATTGCAAGTGTCATGACCTTCCAATTAAACTTCTTAGAATCTTGAGTTTGCTATGCTAACTTGCAATCTGATACTTTCCTATTAGTTGAAGTTTCAACAGACTTTTAATTGTCCTTCTATATTTATTCTTAACCACATCTTAAAAAAAAGCAGAAATCTACCCTTACTGTCCCAATTCAAGAGTTTAAAAATGAAAAATGAAATAAAAAATTTCCACATTCATTTACCAGAGGACAAAATGAAACATAATGCTCCTCTTCCTAAAAGCTATAAGGGATCTAGCAGTAATTTCAGCAGAAGTTACACAACTTCAAATAAACTAGAAAGGCAACAGAACATCCAAATCCTTCAACATTTACCTGGTAATGGAAAAACACACAGACAGAATCAAATTGAAAGGGAAAGAGGAATATTAATAAGTCGGCACAACCTGTTCTTTTCAGTGAATGTTGCTCAAGGCTCCGCTTCTTTCAATGCACATGTGAAGTCACTGTGTAATTGAGTAACTTGCTGCCAGGGACTGCTTCTGAGCATTATATATCAGTCTTCTGTACTACATGGTTGCAACATCTGCCTTGGAATACTAGCAGTCTCTACATGCTAGCTGTACACTTTAAAGCAGTAACTTCTGCTCTAACTTTTCCCTAAAAGTACAACTTTTTAAAGGAACTGTTTGTGACTTCCCTTTTTGTAACTCCCATGGACTCTCCCTCATTCCCCAGTAGAAAACTTCTTGCAGCTGCTTACTCCATTTTGCACTCAACATTCACTTTGATTTCTTTTCAGACACCAAGGGAAGAGACTTTTAAATTTCTCCCACACAGGACAGCATTTGAAGAACAAAGCAAATCAGCCTGCAGTGCAGAGCAGTGGCAACTTGTTGTGATCATCCCCAAGAAACAGTTTAAACTTTAGACCTTAAGATTTGTCATCTTATTTAGTTTCTCTCTCAGACTCAGACATACTTTTTATTATCTTGCTATCCAATCTCAATGGAAATGCTAAAATATTTTTAAAAGATACATGCAATGAGCATACAATTAAGTAGCTAAAATACAAGCAAAATGCAAGTTCTTCATTTAGGACTTCATTAAGCAGGAACATCATTTTGTAGCCAGGCCCTGTTTAGTATCAGCTTCTGTTACTCCCACAGATATCCTATTATCACATGCTTAAAAAAAGCTGGTGACAAAAAGCACCATTCTTCTGAGATAGGTGAGTTTTGCAATCCTGCCTCTACAAAGCAACTCAATCTTTCAGATATGTAATTTTTTTGTTGATGGTTTTGAATGGTTGCAGAGCTGCACAGCTTCTTCACTGCCATTTCTCCATGCCCTCATCACTTCAGACTTCCCTTCTGAAGCTGCAGCAACAAAGTCCCATTCCCAACCGTTTGCCCGCAGGGAAATCAAACAAACCATGATGATC
This sequence comes from Coturnix japonica, assembly GCF_054131305.1. NCBI lineage: Eukaryota > Metazoa > Chordata > Aves > Galliformes > Phasianidae > Coturnix > Coturnix japonica. The sequence goes on from NC_140663.1 coordinate 113,337,176, forward strand.
CTCAAAATCTTTATCCTCCTATTTCAATAGCTTGAGCAAAAGCTTCCTCTCCCTCCACTACTAAGCTAGAAAAACTATGGGAGGCCAAGGCTGAGCACCTGCTGGATGAGAGAGGGAAGGAAATGGTGTGGAGCAAGACCTGGAAGCTTTAGGTTCAGCAATGCTCTGGAAGTGTAGTAACTTAACACATACCTCAGTGATTTGATCCTACCACCAATCAAAGCCAAAATAAGTTCACATTTGGCATTGTTAGACTTAAAATGCTTTCTGTTCACTTCTGGTCTCTGGGCCACCGTCTTCTGCTAAGGGTGACTGGGTTGGGTATTTCTCCTTCAGCACGGGGTAGCTACTGAACCATCGCATTTGTTGTCTTTGACATCTGGCCCTGCATTCCAATGTAGCTTTAAGCCCCATTAGTATCTTACGAGCTCTCGTCAGGATAGCAGAAGTAGTTCCCTTGCCAATTCCAGCCCTGGAGCCTGGTTCCCCGAATCTGTGATGTGCAGCATGGCCTGCTGCAACCTCTGCACAGTGACTGGCCTAAATCAATCACAAACATGTCACCGGCAGAGAGATCAAACCTCCATATTGCTTGTTACTGCATATCTCCTTTCATCTGTTCAAAAGAGGATGCTCTTTTCCCTTCAGACTCATTTCCCATTTCCTAAGGAGTTTATAAAACCCTGTTTTGATTTTCTTTTGTTGTCTGCTGCTGTTGCCTTTGCCTCCACTTTCCCCCTGCCAAAAGCCTCCAGGAAGCCAGCCATCAGCCTCTTCCAGGGTTGGCTTTTTATAACTGCTCTACTTCCTTTCATATTTTCTTCTGTGTGCGCCTGCACGCGCACCACCTGTACCTTCATTAATATTTACTGTCTCTTGGGAAGGAAAGTGCTTCTCAATTTTCTGTCATATTTACCTCATGTGCTTTGCTGCACATGGAGTCATAAAACAGTGTCTTTCTCCACCCAAAGAATGAAAACTTCATCCGACACCAAATTTCCTTTGCCACCCCTTTATGTCCTTCATTACTCACTCAGCAGACAAACAATTTGCAACTATACATAAGTAGAACACTGTCTTTGAATACATTTCTTAGCTCCCTTGCTCTGCCTTGTAACTTGACTGTCCCAGCCTGCAGGTACCTGAGCTCTATGCACTCCTTAATCCCTCCCACAGCCCAGCTGCAAAGCCACAGGGAGAGAGGAGGAGGCAGTGAGACAGGGCAGTAACTTCTGAGTCACCCCTCCCACCAAAAGGCAGCATAATCGTGTTCTTTGGGAGGTGATAGCAGAGGGGGAAGAGCAGGGAGAATACACATTAGTTCAGTCTCATCTCTTCCTCTAACACCACCCAAGGCACTGAAGATAAACACTTCCAATAGATACAAGCACAAGCCTGCAGGCTCTGTCTTGCTCTGTTTATGTGCTTTATGAAGCTCTTTTTCTCCTGCTGCAATCTTGGCTTCTTTGATAATTTTCTCAGTTGGTTTTATTTAAACTGATCACTCCCTTCTTGACATGCTAATCTCATATGACTCTTGATCTCATCCTCCAGAGACTCCCTGTATGGTCAGAGCCAGAAAAACTGCTTCTGTCCCTGTCACGGGTTAGTGTCAACATATTCTATACACTGGGTTTTTTTCCTGTGGATACTGTCTGTTTGCCTCCTATGCTACTTCAGTCCCAATTCTCTCGCATGCAGCACCCCATAAATGGCCTGAATTCCTTACTCCTTCCACATTTCTCAGTTCCCTCTCCTGAAAGCATTTAATTACTCACAAACCAACTTGGTATTCATCTTCCAAGAAACACCTTCCAAGAGTACACCTACAAGATATGCTCCATTTCAGAGGCACTAGAGGTAGCCCAGGGAAGATGGAAAAAGCTTCAAACAGTGCTGTCTGCTTAACAGGGAATTCAGCTACAGGAGCTTCCTTCTCAGCTCAAACTATCAAATCAACTCAGGTTCTGAGTCATTTATGGATGAGGTAATCAGGGTCCGCTGCATCATCTAGAAGGGACAAAATGTGACTCCAGAAATTCCTAACAAGTTTTTAAGGACAAATTGATGGTATTCTTCACTCTTGGAGTGAGAGAAATTCTCTTATTCTCCTACATCCACCAAATACATGAAAGTGTACACACACTTTTTCCATACTGCTTCCAGAAGAGGACTGCAGTAACTCAGCAGACAGTGCTGAGTGAGATAGGGCGAGGAAGTTTGTCCTCTCAACAAGACAAAGGGAAACAGAATTCAAAAACCGGTTAAAGGCCAGGATAAGAGAAAGAAGTACAGCAACAGCTGAAGACAGCACCATAAGCCATAACTCAGATCCCAAATGAAGTCAGCAGTTTGGTGATTTAAGACAGAAGCTGCTCAGATACCTGTTTGAGCGCATTATTGCACCTATTAAGGCTAGCACAGTTACAGTGATTTTAACTTAATCTAGATAGAATTACTGGGTAGAGGAGAAAAACAAAACTCTGTACTACTGTCTGAAAAAGCAGGAAAATGTCTTCAGCCAGAAAAATACCATTTGTATCTTCACTGAATTCAGCACATACAAAATGTCTCCCTACTTCCTCAGTACCAACTCAGATGATTGAATCAAAGTAATTTGATCAAACTGAAACAGAAGGAAAGAAGGAAGCATGTAAGGGGTACCCAGGTGTATCCTTCATTCCTCAAAGCATACAGGAAGTGATCCTGCCTCTCTACCACCCTTTGTGCTGCTGAGACCTCACTTAGAGTAGTGCATCCAGGTGTGGAGTCCTCAGAGCAGGAGAGACATAGAGCTGACGGAGCATGTCCAGAGGTGGGCCACAAAAACATTCCAAGGGGTGGAACACCTCCCCTACTAGAACAGGCTGAGAGCTGGAGCTGTTCAGCATGGAGAAGAGAAGGCTCTGGGGAGACCTGATAGTAGTCTTTCAGTATCTAAAAGAGGCTGTAAGAAGGAAGGGCACAGACTCTTTAGCAGGATCTGCTGTGACAAGAGAAGGGGAAACAGTTTCAAAACAAAAAAGAGTGGAGGTTCAGCTTGGATATAAGGAAAATAAATAAATAAATAAATAAATAAATAAATAAATGTACGCACACATATATATGATAAGGGTAAAGAAGCACTGGAACAGGTTGTCCAGATATATGTGGTGGAAGCTCCATCCCTGCAGACACTTAAGATTAGGATGGATACAGCTAGCTGTAGGTGTGCCTGTTCACTACAGGGGAATTGGACTAGATGTCTTTAAAAAGATCCTTCTATCTCCAGGAACTCTGTGATTCTAGGGATGGGAAGTAAAATCCAAGAAAACTATCCCAGAACCTTGTTAACCCTAAACCCATCCAGGGTTTCCGTTACAAAAAAAAAGCACATTAATATTTTATGTCCTGATGACTGTGAGACACCCAAGACCATTTCTTCAAGGCAACATTCTGAGGTTTACAACTTTACCCTCAAATCCAGAAAGTCCCTGGGCTTGACCATGCCATGAGGTGGGGCCCTGTCCTGCCACCCAGTCCCAGGGTCACATGGAAAACGGTCTCTTGAGATGCATACCCATGGCATTTTGAAAGCTTCTGTCCCTGAAGATCAGACTTCATTTACAGCTAGCAAAAAGGGCGAGCACAGGCCCTGATAGCCATCAATTCATAGCCTGGGGCAAGCTGGTAACAGTAGAGGAGTTGTAGCATCATTGCCTGTGATGGAGGAAGTGCACTCTCTAGGGACAGGGAGCAAATCACAGAATTTTCACAGAATCATTGAATGGGGACCTGAAAGATCATCCAGTTCTGACTTTCCCTGCTGTGGGCAGGGCTGCCCCCCATCAGCTAGGGCTGCCCAGGGCCCCATCTAAACTGGCCTTGAGTGCCTCCACGGATGAAGCACCACAGCTTCTTGGGGGAACCTGGAACTTGTTCCAGCACCTTACCAACTCTGAATAAAAAATTTACTCCTAACATCTAATCTAAATCTCTCCCTTTTTTTAGCTTAAATCCATTTCCCCATGTCCTATAGCTACTAGATCACGTAAACAGTTCGTCCCCCTCCTGCTTGTAAGCTCCCTTCAGGTACTGCCACAATGAGGTCTCCCCAGAGCCTTCTCTTCTGCAGAGAGAAGGTTTTTAATTCCTCATTAAGACAAAAGCACACAACTAAAATCAACAATAAAACACACCAAACAAAACAAAACCAAACAATCTTGAGTGGAGCATATACCTATTCTTCCCTAACTGCCCTCACAGTTGTTTTCTAGAATACAAAGGCACTGAAGTATAGTTTCACTTTTGCAATCTGCTTTCCGAGACTCTGCCTTAAGATAAAGATAATTTGCCTTATGCCAGATTAAACATTTATGCTTCCAAATATTTCTTCTGATGCTTTAGTTTATTTTTCAGTTCACTGGCTAGAAGATTAGAAGCCCAGAAGGTGCCAGGCAGTATCGAATGCATCAGCATCACTGTGTTACTTTTTGAACAGGTACACACTTGAAGCCCTTGAGTGAGTTCTCTGTTGATGGCATACAAAAAGAAGCTGCTTTATTATAAAAGCACTTTAGAGACTTGTCATTTTCCTCTAAGCAGATATATACTTTCCTAACTGCAATTTTGAAAACTTGTTTTTCATAACTCTTTTTTTCAAAGGAAAATGATACCTACAGCATACCTAAGGTGAATTAAACTCACCTCTGTGCTGTCCCCATATTGAGCTGCTGTCCTGAATTGCAGGTACTCATGTACAGATACAGAAATGCAGCAGCCCAAGTATGAATTATGATCAGTGAGGTTTTTATTTTCAAGTTAAAGGCAATGGCTGAATGATGTACCAGAAGAGATATTAATCTCTTGGCATTCTATATTCTTCTCATTTCTGTGAGTAGCAGTAAAGCGAGGTAACATTTTTTCTTGAAAAGGAATGACAAACTGAAATATTCCTTTAGGCACAACATTCCTCATTTCCCTTTTTATCAAACAGCAGGATTTATTTGGTTTAGCTGGGACTAAACCTGTTTATCACTGACAAAAAAGAGAGCGGTAGGTAATGGAAGAGAAACTGCAGAAACTCCACGCATAGTAATTTGACCTATACTGCACTCCCTGGTGCCTGGCATAGGGGTTCAGGGTGGGAGGAACTCCCCACCTTCAACAGACAGATGCAGCTCAAAGAAAATCAACAAATATTGATGAAAATATTACTTACGAGAACTCCAGAAGTTCTAAGGTACCTCATAAAGCACCCCACCTGGAGTACTGTGCCCAGGCCCAGGGCCACCAGCACAAGAAAAATGCAGAGCTCTTGGATTGGGTCCAGAGGAGGGCCGCTAAGATGATCAGAGGGCTGGAGCACCTCTCCTATGAAGAAAAGTTGAAAGAACTGGGACGGTTTAGCTTGGAGATGAGAAGACTCTGGGAAGACCTCATTGTGGTTGTCCAGTACTTGAAGGGAGCAGATAAGCAGCAAGGGGAATGGCTGTTTACGAGTGTGGATAGTGATAGGACAAAGGGGAATGACCTTAGACTTAAGCTAGTTCAGGTGGTAAATAGGCTACTGTTTTCTTGCCTCACTTCTAATGTGAGCTAAAATTGAACACCTTCAAATGATGAACTGTGCTGCTCTCAGAATTTGTAGGTGGCCTTAGGGGAAGCATGAAGAAAAAAAGCATAGAGAAAGAAGAATGTTCTTGCCAAATTAGAATATGGACCAGTCAAAAAGGTGATAAATCAGAAATGGGAGAAAAAGTTATATTACGCAGATGAAAAGAATCTTTAGATTGCTGGTTTTCACTAAATAAACAGAGAGAGAATATACAGGGATGATATAATTGTGAACAGGGATAAAAAATCTATCTATATATATATATTTTTTGTTTTTATATATATATTTATATATTTTTTTGTTGTTGTTTTTTTTGTCCGCATAATCTTGGACTCAATTTTAGAGCCGGCAGTGAAAGATCCTAACACTGCTTGCACCAGAATTAAAAAGCTTATCCATGACTCTCAACAATCCACTTGGTTTGAAGGATGTGATAACCCTTGCCTATGAACTTCTGCTGCCATCTGAAAATAATACTCCAAACTTTCATATCAGTCCTTTTCAAACACCTCAGATTTGCCATGCAAAACCAAACTTTTCCAAATTACCTTCTGCCTGGAAATCAGAGGAACCCACAAGATTAAACACTACCTTGATTAAAGCAAACCACTTGAAAGCTTAGCTACTTTGAATTTGATTATATAGCATAATTAAGCCCTTAATATCAATACACAAGCACTACGCATTATAAAGAAAAACAGGAGCTCCTGAATTTCGTGCAATTTCTTCTCTTCTAATTTCATCGTAAGCACTAATATATTTTCAAGTAAGGTGGTAGTGAAGGCACTAATTTACCTAGATAAAAAGTGTAAGTTTACTTTATTTTGCACAAACATTGTCAGCTCATTAAGTTCCTGCATTAGCTGTTCCTTCATACAGTAAAAACGCAGTGATATTAAAAAAAACCCAGCACCTTATGCTTCAACCTGCACCTAGTCTACCATGTTTTTCAATAAATGTGAACAGTTCAGTGTAATGATGCATCGTGTTCCACAGGAAGTGGAAGGGGTCCATCTGTTTAATATCTTTATTGGTGATTTAGATGAGTGAAGAGAGTGCACTCTCAGCAAGCTTTCAGATGACACCAAATTGAGGTGAAGTGTTGGTCTGCTTGAAGGTAGGAAGGCTCTATAGAGAGACATGGATAGGTTGGATCAATGGGCTGAGACCAATGGTATGAAGTTCAATAAGACCCAGTGTTGGATCCTGTACTTTGGCCTCAAAAACCCCAGGCAAAACTACAGGCTTGGAGCAGAGTGGCTGAAAAATTTTATGGAGGAAAAGGATTGGGGGGTGTTGGCTGACACTCAGCTGAACACAAGCCATCAGTACACCCAGATTGCCACGTTGGCATCCTGGCTTCCTTTAATGCATTTTTAATTAAAATATAAAAAAAAAAAACAGCAACAAAAACATAAAGCTAGTGGGATATTTGGCCATGTGAAATGAATGCATCAACATCTGCTTCAATTGAAGTGGCAATTCTTCATGGGTTCTCAAGATGTTTGTCAGAGTTTTTTGACGAAATGTTACTCTTCCTATGTTTCATCATTGACAATAATTGTTCACAAATGTATGTACTGCCAGAAGGCAATGACACAAACAAGGAATGGTTGTGAAATGAGAGGTATTCCTCTGTATTAAGATAGGGCATGTCAAAATTTCATAAAGGGTGATGACCAAATTTTTTTTTTTAGTAGGATGTCCGATTGCAATCATATACATCCCACTCAAAAATTCACAGGTGGTCTATTTACGTCAATTGAAAAAAGAGTCACAAATATACAAAAAAAAAACAACTGATGAATCTTGGGAAATCCTGAAACCTATTCTCACATTCCTTTCTCAAAGAAAGCAAAGTTTTCCTGTCTGTTTTTCTTTGTTCACAGGACTGTGTTTAGCCAATGTATTAAAATGCATGAAATTATTTGCCATAACTTGAGCTTGCCATAAACTTAAGTTTCATTTCAAACATTACAATGAATTGAAGCATAGCAGAGATACAGAGTTGATTTTCACCTTGAAGAACCATGTTGAACTCATTTCAAGGAGTGGTCAAATCCACAAAAAACGTTCAACCTGTGAGCGCGTCATTTTTTATCTTCACATTCTGGCGCAAATTTTCCTTTTGATTCCGTAAAGGACTTGATTTCATTTTACAAATGATAAAATCTTTTTTGCATTTTACACCAACTTGCTTCAGAAAAGTAAATTATGTCCCCATTATCAGAATCCACACTTTTAAGGAACTCCTGGAACTGGCAATGATTTAATCCCTCGGACTTTATGAAACTCACAGCTTTGATGGTGATTTGCATTACATTATCAATTTTTAAAGCTTTCACGCATAAATTTGCTTAATGTATGATGCAGTGATATTTCAGTGAATGTGAACTGCTGATGGCCATTGCATCATTTTCCATTAATTTTGTAAGTCCCTCCTTTATTTTTTTAACCAACCATCACTGGGGCACCATCAATGGCTACACCAGGAACGCTGACAAAGATTAAAGAAAATTACATCAATGTTTTTTTTACTGTTGCATACAAATAAAAAGATTTAGATGTATTTGCACAAGAGAAACCATTTCTTCAGTGCTGTTATGTTTGTTATCAATACCTCTAATGAAAATGGGAAGTTGAGACATGTCTGTAGCACCAGTACTTCTATCTATCGCAAACGCAAACAAATTTGAAATTAGCAGCTTTTAGCTAAATTATTCAATATAGATAATTAGCTCTCTAAATTTCCTTCAATGACTTCCCTGTTTCATCTATTCACCTGGCTAAAGTCTGGTGAGATTAACTGATTTTAGAAAAATCTGTTGATTTTCTTTTTTTAAAAATCAGTTATATTATATCCGCCACACTTTCTATACATTGCTTTATAAACTCACTTCCAGTAAATGGTTTCCATTTGTTTGCAGTCAGACCTGCTACCGTGTAACTCGCTTTTATAAGAGTCCACTTGAATTTTAACATTTTTATAAAAGACTATGTTTTATTTTTTGTATAAAAGACAGACATATTTTCAGTTCCACTATTTTGCCTTTATGAAGCAGTCCTTGATAATCATCACATTTGGCAGCATGATTCTGCATATAATGTCTTTTCAAATGGTAATCTTCGAAAACTGACATGATTTTCTTGCAAATTAAGCATAGTGCCATATTATTTGTCTTGACAAAAAAGTATTCTCAGCTGACTGTTCTTTTTTTTGTTAATACTGTTCTTTCATCCACACTTTTCTTTTTCTGAGTTCTGTTTTCTTTTGAGATGCCATCATTAGGCAAGATGAAATATTAGTATCAGCAATCAGTGCATTTTCCTCAACAAGTGGCACAAGCACACATCATGTGTAATAGACACGGGGTTCAATGTGACAGAGTGTGTGAAGGGCATGTGAAGAAGGTTCAGCACTGTGCTGCGCCCTCCCCATGATATGAAATGGGCTGGATGGCTCAGTGGACAGAGTTACCACCACGATGGCACAGGGGGTGGTCACAGTGCGAGCTGTGCTGAGGTGAATGTTGCTTGTGGGCTGAACAAGCTCGGTCTAGTTGGCAATACTGGTAGTAGGCAGATGGTTGGAGTAGATGATCTTAGAGAACTTTTCCAATCTTAATGATTCTACGATTCAATTATTTGATTCTATGAAAACAAACCAGAGCCAGTGCAATGTCCTTTGGCTGAATATCAACCATTTTTAGATTTAATTTCATCAAAGGCGTACTTTATTCTGATGTGCACTACATTACCCATATATGCCACAGTACTTTTTTGCCATGTTGAAGCTTCTCAAAGAGATCAGTCAAAAAGAAATGCATAAGAATTCCAAGCTACACACTATCATTCTGTGCTAAGTATTTTAAATAATAATAATAATAAAATATATATATTTACAAAGCCCATACAAAGGAACAATATCACACCTGGAAAGCGTGTCTATCATACAGTGCTGTTGGCAGGGATATGAGCCCTGAGAGGAGCCAAACCAAGAGGGGCTGAGGCTTATGGCAAAGCTAAAACCTCCACTCCAGGCAAGTGAATGGACTGCCCTTCCTACTGACCAAAAAACTGTGCTCAAATCCACCTCACTCTGTTTACATCTTTACCACTGTTTACAACAAAACAAAACAAAATCGGAGCATCTGGCATTTAAGAGCTTGAAAGCTGCCTCATTTAACACTTCATGAAATATTGCCACCCAGCGCCAGACGTTAATCCCCAGCATATTTTGCAGTAATAAGAATAGCTTGCTCATTAGACAGTTCAGAGCAGCAGAAAGTGCTAACAGGTAGGTATCTCACAGCACACAACTTATGTTGTTATTCATATTGAAAGGCCACATTTTGACATATTAGTAAGAAAGAAATGATACCGTGAAAATGAACAAAATAAAATATTCTGTTGGCTACCATCCACCACGTTAGAAAAACAGATTGCAATCTGGTTCTTACAAATGTTTTATACTATTCAAATTGCTGTTATTGGAACGGTGGTGTCGAGACCATGGAATTGCAGTAGGACAAAGGAGGAAAATGTCCCCTACACAAACTGACCAGGTACAGAGCAAACTTGCATGTCTCCTTATCCATGGAAAAAACAAATCTGAATTCAGACAAACACAGTCATGCAAATTAATAAACCTCTCTACTCTATTATATATACACACTACTATCTTCACAATAAAACATACAAGCAGGCTATAAACTAAACTGTTTAATAGCCATATTGATTACACTGGCTACACTCTGTCAACTAGCTCATCACAGCAAGAGTATTCCAAGGAGTCCAAGACTTTCAAACAGCTACAGTCAAGAGTACAGATGAAAATATCTTTCCCTGGGAAACTCCACATCACACACTTGTTTGCTCCTGCCTTGTATCAGAAATATCGAATCTACTTTTGAGACTGCTTTACTTTCATCTGAATCTATTATCAGTTCTAGCAAATGCAACAACTTTCTAATTGTTAGGGTTATGAAACTTTCATTAACATGTGTTTAAGATCATCTCCAGGCGCATCACCACTGAGTAATGCTATTATGTCAAATTAATGCAATGTGTCATTATATTTGCCTTATTAATTAAATGCTACATAAAACTCTCTAATGGAAATATAAACTTCTTTCTTCAAAATCTAATTTGAAGCTACATTTTTTCTTAAAGTGCAGAGCCTTGACTACATTGAGAATAATACATGGTTTAATATGTGACAGCAACTACAGGAAAAAAAATAACATTTAAAGCATAGTTTTGTGTTACAAGACATTAATTTAAAAAGCATATATGTAATTGTTGAACTTGTATCAAGAAAAGCCAGCAGCCTTTGCTATTTAACACATCTACATGGACAATTCAGCACGCAGTTTACTACCATACTGATTTTTTTAATTTTAGATAGGTAGTTATTTAAATAAAGTGGAAAAAAAAACCATCAGAAAAACGTGCAGTATTCATTCCAGTGTTCTTCTATTAATATGCCAGTTTTAGGCATAAATTGCCTGGAGTATTACTGGTTATTCCACTGTGAAAATATTTCAGATTACTGATAAACATGATCACAAATTTTACTTAATATTAGATACATATGTATACACATAATTATTATTTTTTCTCAATTGGGACTTGTATAAGAAAGCATAGGTTGACAGCTCATTCACTGTCTCTTTTTAAGTTCTAGTTGTTGAATGCACAACGATCTTTAGAGGAGTAAATATACTGCATTTACAATAGAGCAATCAGCATGCAGGTACACATTCAGCATGCTGATTTGGCATCCTGCTATTCAGGAGAATTCTTTATAGCACTCTGATTTTCAGCTGCTGAGTAGCATTTAGGGAACCATGGAAAACAACTGTCTTAAGGATAATAATCTCATGAGGTTTCCTCTACTCTTGGTGGACGCAGACAGTGAACCAGACCAGGAAGGTAGAACACATTATTTTCCCAGTGGGTCATCCACCTTCTTTCCTCTCATTTCTGAGGTACTATGAAGATGAGGTTCCCGGTGTTAAAACTGATATTTGGGAATATTGCCCTTTGTTGATTTAAAAAAAAAAAATTATTTATTTATTTATTTATTTATTTTAAATATTAGCAACTGAAAAGCTTCACAGTTCAAATACGAAATCTAATTCTACCTCGTATCAAAGTCAACAAGAATCAGAAGCAACACTAAATGAGATTATTCAAAGACAGATGAACTACTCTTAAACTCTTTTGCTTAGAGAGAAGAATAAAGCAAAGTGTGTTCATGAGAGATGCTGATTAGTGGGATGATCTCAGGTTCCTAAGAACTATTTGTGGTCTAAAATCAAGGACAATGGATCCTAGAGGGCTCATCTGAACATACATTCAATTCTGACTGAATACAAACATTTTGGAGGGAGACAGCACTGACATCTGAAATTACTGATACCTACATAAGAACAATAAATATGGCTCTTTTTTTTTTTTTTTTTTTTTTTTTTTAATCCAAATTAACTTGTGTCTTGTGAATGTCATAAGAAAAATAATTCCTCTGTATTAGTTTCTATGAAGCGGAAGGAATAGGATTACAAAGAAAACTAAAGTAACAAAAGAAAACAATATCCTCCAGATCTATTTTGATTGTAACAAAGTAATCAGGCAAGACGAACATATTATCTAAGATCCTTATCTGGTTAAGAAAAAAAAAATATCTGAAATTCAAAGTAGGCTTTGAGTCATTAGACAGTTTTGAAAGATTGTGAGCATAGAGCTTTCAGCTAAACCAATTAGCATTTTTCATGGATGATATGAAACCACTTTTAAGCAATTAGCTTGCAAGCAGTATCAACTGCCTTTCTGCCAATAGTTACCTGTGTACCCTTCACAGCTAATGTTATTTGTCTAGTGGAGACTACACAAATCTCTTTTACTGATGCTTCAGAAAGATGCTGGTTTGAGAACGAAAACCTCAACATTTGTAATCTAAGCTAACTAACTTGTTTGGAATGGGAAAGCTGTAGGAGTTCAATGGGAAAATAATCTCTTGATTATGGGAAAATAATCTCCTGATTTTCTTCAAAACTACGGTAGAACTCAAGCACAGATGAGTGCTTATCCATATTGAATATTCTTTGCTACCAGCCACTGTCCCCATACTACCTCACAGAATAAGTATTATTCATCAAATATATTTTGTCTTATGACATCCTCTTATCTAAAAAATAATACATTTTGTCCCAACACGTGAAAGTCTTAGCACACACAGACACCACACACCTCACAAGGTTCAGCTAAGCTCCTCAGCCAATGCAAATCCATCTTCACTCGCAGTGCTTTCGCCAGACTTGAAATATGCAGTTCATGAGATTTAATTAGCTCTGGGAATTAATCTGCAACATGGATACAGGCCCCAGCTGTAGAGGTTAAGAGGCAAAACTAACCCTGAAGTACTGAGTCTGCCAATCGCTATGAAGTATAAACACAGCATTATTACAGCAAGAGGTCTGTTGAGAGAAAAATAACAACCAAAACTTCTCATAGGTACAGCACCAGCTTTAACTACAAAGGATAGCAGGATAAGACAATGAGTGAGCAAACTAGATGGAGAGCTGTGGTCTTGAAAGGCTACAATATCGCCTTCTTGAGCATTCTCCGCTTAAGGACTATATGATAGAGATGGCAGAATTAGTTAAAAGAGAGCTGGCAGCCAAGTCAGAGGTTACACAATCCAGACAGATTTTTGTATAATCATATAATAATCATAATAATGGAGAAATAGCAAATACATTTGTCTGGCACTAAGATACAATGTGCACATTTTCCGAAGAGCAGTGGATGTTTAAGCTCATCTGAAGAGAGAGATTCACATTTATTTTCTTGATGTGTGCACCGCCTAATTTCTTCTTGGAACTATCCACTCAGTTTTTAAATTGGCCAATCACAAAGCATTCAACGCTACCTCCACACAATAAGCAATCAACAAAACCTCACCCACTCTTTGTATTTTTATTTTTTTCTTTCAGACAGAGCTATGAAAAATCCTGTTAAGCAGTACCATAAGATGACACCCATAGTAATTTAGCCAGACAGCAATTCTGTGCCCAGCAGCCAGCTCTTGCAGGCTCTACACACTTCTTCCCTCTGAATATTAAGCTGACATCCTGATATCAATACCATGCTTCTCATTCTTGTACCATTTGTTAGACGAAAAAGAACAGATCAGGAGCCTTCATCTGATTGCTGTCCTTACCAGAAACTTGTACCAGCAGCTTGTATTTATAACAATTGAAACAAAAAAATATTTAAAAAAATTCAAAAGAGCATTAAAAAAACACACTGAGTGAGATTGCATTCCTGGCACCCAGTGCAACCAGCTTTTCTCCAGCACATGGATGCAAAGAGGGGATGCATGCTGCAGCTCTGCAGCTGATTGAAAAGCAGTGACTGCTCACGGTGTACCAGAACATGGTTCCTTGAGCTATGCTGCACAGCCTTTGTTTTTCTCCCACATGAAAAGAGATTTGAGCCTTAATCTGTCTCAAACAGGCCGGTTTTATACGCTGACGGGTCAGATTAAAGGCTCAGTGGGAAATTTTCTGTTGCCAAAAAACCCGCACTATTTTCCAGGAGAAAACCACTAGAATTTTGTGATACATTCATTCTTTGCACAGAAGGATTTTACTTACTGCATTTTCAGTCCTACCTTAGGCAACATCAGGAAAACATTCAGTGAATACATACCTGCCTATCACTGAGGCAACATGTGACTAGTAACTCAGAGCCTAAAACTCAAAAAACCATAGGAAAAGCCAAATCCCTGACAGCAGCAATGATTTTCATTTGCATGACGAGTAGATCTGAGTTTTTATGCTGTTTGTAAAAAGGAAAGGGTATGGAAGATGGGAGAATAAAAATCGCATATGGAAGCTTTACTCTATTTCAAGTTGCATTACGTTGCACATTTACAGTAATACATTTTCATCATGTTTTGGGGCATTAGTAGCTTTATTGTAAAGGAATGAAAATAGTGCAACTATATTTCTTGACAAAAATCCTCCTTTTTACATTAATTTCACAATGCCTCACGTTTTTGAAGTAGTAATTACAATCATAGTCACATTTTGCCACCAGTTCACACTAATTCAGTTAATTCATCACATAGAGGCTCAATAGCCTTCTTAGTTTTCAGACATCTTTTATTTCCTACTGAGACTTCATCTTTGAAGTTAATTTAGCCTAAAACTAACTTGTCTTGGGAAACAAAGTTCTCAAGTGATAATTATTTATTTACCCTTTAAACAGTAATTTCACTTTGAAGATCCTACAACAGATTAGCAAGATTAAAAAATTCCACCTCATAATACTCTCGCTAATGCAGTTTATCCACATCTGTTTTACAGGTGGGAAAACTATAGTGCAGAGAAGTTAAGTGGCAAGATTCCTCAGTTTTCCACACCCAGTCAGAAGGTGCATCTTGTGACAACATCTAACCACCCCACTTCCAGGACTCAAAAGCACAAAAAGATGCTTTGAACCAATCTGCGGCATGGCTGAAGCTGGAAAGGACCTCTGGAGACCCTCAGGCCCAATTCCTGCTCAAACAGGGAAACCTCCTGTGTACCAGTTTGTTCCCACTGTCTCTTGTCCTGTCACAGGGAACCACTGAAAGGAGCCTGGCTCCTTCTTCTTTGCATGTTCCCTTCAGTTATTTATGCACACTGATGAGATACTCCTGGCCTTCCTCTTCTACAGACTGAACAGCCCCAGCTCTCTCAGCCACTCCTCATAGGAGAGGAGTTCAGCCCCTTGATCATCTTGGTTGCTATAGGTTGGACTCTCTCCAGTATGTCCTTGTCTCTCACACACTGGGAGCCTAGAAAAGTACTGCTAAAGTACTGAATCATACCAAAACCTGTTCAAATGGGTTTTCTTCTGAGAGCGTTACTTAAATAATCAGCAAAATGAAAGTATTTCTCCAGCTTCTTTCTACAACATGAACCCACATATCCAACAAAAATCATGGGAGGAAGGATGATGAGGAGAGAATGAAGTTTTCCAACTCTATTAGCTTTATTCTCAACACATCATGTGATGAAGAGTACCACTGTTTTTGTAGGCCGCAAGGAAAACAAAGATGCTCATGACATGCCAAAAACCTGCTGCGGTCTGCCATCTCCATCAGCCACATCTTCTTGGGCCAGTGTGGGGGTCATGGAAAGGCAGGATTTAGGGACAGAAAGCAAATACTGGATCCTGAAAATGAATGGCTCAATGGTAAAAACTATCCCCCTAGAGCATCCCAATCCTCGCTATCACTTATATTTGCAGCCTTTGGCTTCTGACCACATACATGTGTTTCTTTCATTGTTTCTACCTAAGAAGTCTAGCAGAACAGACTTGTAGCAAACACAGCCATAATTGCTCCTTTGCTGAGTTATCCCACCATGGAGAGACTGAACGGAACCTCCACAAAGAGCTTCTGTTAAAGCAACTCCCAGCATCTGTTGGCACAGCATCTCCCCTGGGACCTGCCGAATATACTCCTATTGAGGCTCATTTGAATAAAATAAACAAACAGTTCCCCCCCACACACACTTTATTTAAGGTTTCTGAAGTACCGTATTTGACATGTCAATGTTTCTGCATTATATGGTTGCCTACAGTTCAAGGAAAGCCTAGATATTTAATGTTCATGGGACGTTATTTGTTTTCAAAAGACAAGAAACCAAAGCCTTTCCTTTTATTTAACTATTTTTGGTCTGCTCACTCTTTCTCAGGTTTCAGTGCTCCCCTTGGAAACATTTTCACAGTTGAAAGAATGCTGTATCATCTGTTATTCCCCATTTCAAAATCTTTGACTCTAGTTCAGGAACACACATTAATCATTCATTACTGTATAAATACATGAAAAATTAATAGCCCAGCTTGAATTCCAAGGTATCCACTTAATGAGCTGGGACTCAAGTCTAGGAGCACCATGCTATTACCACTACAAATATATATAAAACAGTGCTCAGAAAACATCATCAGATGTGACCAATTACTACAGATTTATGACATCAGATGTGAATAAGCATCCAAAAGCCAAATTAGGCATTTACTTTCTGCTAGAGGGGAAATGTAACATTTTTTCTATGTACTTGTTTCAGAAGATTAAAATCAGGCAAACTGGTTTCAGGTTTTAGTTAGTTTAAAAATACTAACCAGTGACTGCAAGCCTGCTAACATCAATTAAAGCTGTGCTCACTGCTGCATGAACCAGTTAATGTGATGAACCCCATCTCTGCCAAGGACTGTTAATTCTCAATCTATGTAATTATTTTGTTCCCATGCTTTTAATTGTAATCTACCTTCACAATCAGAAGTATATGCAATCGCATTTACACAGAACAGAAGGGGCAACATAACCATGCCTACTTCCAAGACAGCTGGAATCATCCCATTTATTGTAGATCCACTAGAAAGTCTGTGCCAATGCCAACTTCATCTGAATGACACTTTGAAGCACCTACAGGAAGACCTTGAAGTAGTTCTTTCTTAGAATCAGTGTTTTTGCTGTCACCAGTGGTAATGGGAAAGCTTTTTTATTGATGCTAAATCATATGCCTGGTATCGTGTTTCTGACCGGACATCAAAAAGCAGAATAATGGAAACGTTCAAAATCAATAATAAAACCATGCTGAGTGCTTGTCATTGGAAGGGGAGGGCAGGCGGGTGAGAAGAGCTAACGGAGGACACATCATCATCAAGCCACCAGCAAGACAACTGTTGTAACATAAAGCCCTCTGCCACAAAATACTAGTTTCCAGAGAAGAAATTACTTTTTTTTTTTTTTTCTTTTTCCCCAGAAAAATGAATATGTAGAGCTGGAATATATCAGTAGTTAGCTGAAACAGTAATTCTCAGTCTTAACAATATTTTTAAAATTAATTTCCATGTTACTTAGGGAGTAATGAGGCATTAGTATCTATATTGCGCAAGAACACACCCCGATCAGAGAAGAGCTCTTCAATGTCCTGAAAATGCTCTACAATTACGTGCTAGTTTTCCATATTTACCTAGATCAGAATGATAGTTCTAATCCATTCAAAAATAACTTTTATTTTTCTCAAAACAATTCATACAGCTATCAAAAATAAAAAAGAAAATGTAATCTGCAGAAGCTGCAGACAAGCTTGTACGTACTTCAAAGGAAATCTGTACACCCATAGGCCAAACTAAATTCTGTGTGCTAGTAAAACCAAACCATAGCACGAAGAACAGCATCATGATCTCCTCTACCAAACTGCAAAGACCCCATTGCCTATTTTGCAACACTTCGCATTATCATAATGCATTTCCTTTCAGCTACAATTTCCCAAATCTAATCTCAGGTTAAAGCAGTTCAGTTTGGAGAGCACATGCATATGCAAATACTTGTATTTGACTCCAAACAGCCTGCCCATTTGTCACCCTGCCAAAGCAAAGAGCTACTGAACACCTACAACACACAGAAACTGAAGAGGTTACCCTGCCCTCTGTGCTTTAGAAAATCCCACAGAGGTCAGATCCTGACACTGCTCAGCTCAGGGTGATATTCAGAAGCCGGGGGGCATAGATGTTGCCTGCAAAAAGTCAATGACAATGCACACTTATTACAGCAAAAACTGCAATTCAGGCAAAGCTTTTCAGCAAACTGCCCTCAACAGCGTAAGGTAACTTTGGGTCCCAATTGTGCAGCTCCACCCAAAATACACTGTTCCTTTTCCCTCCACTGTATAACCTTCCACTCTGCAAGAAAAGACATACATGTTTCAAATTCTTAAACTGGCAAACTACATGACAGCTCCCTAAATTCAGATACAAGAGCCATGATCCAAACGGAGCACATGGAGTAAATGGGTAAGTCATGTTTTATTTTTAAGAGGTACACAGTTCTTAAACCAGAGTTACTGGTACCCCTGGTGCGAAAGAGTTTCCTTTAATTATATGGATCAAAAGAGGTGCAGTTAGTTATAAAGAAGGAAGTGGTTACTGAAACATAAAAAGCAGCATGGAAAGTTGCTTCAAAAAGAGCTGATGAAGCCTGTCTTAAGGCAGAAACTGAGTGGAATAATGTATTGTTAAATCATGATAACATCAGATCCGCAATAACTTTACCATGAAGGTCCTAAGAATTACAGGTTTCACAGACTACAGAGACATCTGGGTTTTGTTTTCACTTGTCAAGAATTTCACAGAATGACCCAGGTTGGAAGGGACCTCAAGGATCATGAAGCTCCAACCCCCCTGCCTGGCAGGGTCCAAACTTCCATATTTACTAGACCAGGTTGCCCAGGGCCCCATCCAACCTGGCCTTGAACACCTCCAGGGACGGGGCATCCACAACCTCCCTGGGCAGCCTGTTCCAGGACTTCACCAGTCTCCTAGTAAAGAACCTCCCTCTAACATCCAAACTAAATCTTCCCTCTTTCAACTTAAATCCATTTCCCCTTGTCCTTTGTTCTTTGTTCTGGATGACAATAAACTTAACCAAATTCCTCCCCATCACCATGGCCAGTCATGGGAAAGAAAAACAAAAAATGGAAAAAATTAAGCAGGAATACTGGTAGGATTAGGTGAGCACGAAATTGTACTCAATATTAACAATGAAAGGAGCCAGAGAACAAAGTGAAAAAGAAGCCCCTGAACACGATTAATATGAATGAAGAGATGCACTCGTGGTGAAACCAGTGAGAGGAAAAAAAAAGAAAAGCAGATAACTGAAATGTGAATTTACAGCAATTGATACCAGCTGAGAGCCAAGAGAACTGCTGCAGCATTCAGTGTGAAATTATCCCTTATAATAATGACTAATGGTTGGTTTTAATATACAACACAACAAGGCCAATGATTACACAACAATTTGAAGTCTCTGAAAGTAAATCAGTGTCAATATTGAGTCGCCACAGGTCTCAGCCTCGTTCACTTCCACAAATTCACTTCTTTTAATTAATTTGTAATGTATTGAGCTGTAAAGCTTGCTTAAACTCATTGTTATTAAGCTACTGGATGCTGCAGGTATTTGTAGCTTTTTGTATTGTACTCTGCTGCATTTCCAAAAGCAAAACCAAATAATTATAATTAAAACAAGCAAATAAAACATGCACACACAAGAAAACAACACACGCAAAAGAGGAGCAGGGAGGAGCAGTGCTTCCTGAATACCTACCGCATCCTTGTCAGACAAGAGATGGTGAGACAACAGCCCAGTGGCACAAACCACAGTGATATGGAGCTCTCCCCTCATGCAGCAGTTCCGACTCCCTTTTCCTCACCCTGATCCAGCTCTGAGTTGTTTCCTTCTGGATGTCCTCCCAACTACTGCTCCTAACATCTCCCCAGGACCCTGTGACCTTCTCTCTAGCTTCCAACCCTGTAATTATCTTTCCAATCTCTCTACTCAGCTCACACTGCTCCAAATGCTCTGCTACCTGAGCTTCTCAGCCAAACCAATGAGATTTTCTGGCTTTGTTATCAAATAATGTCCAGATGTGATACTGGTGTCCTCCCCAGGCTGCTGCTGAATTTCACCACTCAGGTTGTAAGCACACAGGGCTTAATTTCTTTGGGGAATCAGGATAAACCCAATAACTCCAACTTTAATCTCTGTGACCTGATAGGTTGAGTTGAACTATTCTTTGGAGAGGAAGAATCGAGGTCTAAACTTGAGGTTAAATGGATTTAAATGGATTAAAAATTAGAACCCAAAATTGTTGGTGGAAAACTGCATCTACTGCATGGAGTAAAAAGATGACAAAAGACAACGTGAGTCACTGGCCATTGTAAAGGATCTGGATTACAGATCATGTTCAAGCAAAACGCTTACACAGTTTATAGTTGGGCCCACATGGCTCTCACAGAAAGCACGTTCTTATCCCAGTCAGAGGGTAAATCAGTTTGCATCCATGGGTACTAGTTCAACCTGCTGCTCAGAGCACAGCCAGACCAGGTTTCTCCTCAGAGTTTTATTCAGCGAAGGCTGAATACGCCAACAGACAGAAATTGCACAGCCTTTCTGGGCAACTTGCTCCACTGCTGAATTATCCTCAAGATGTAGTTTTCTTCCCACTCTCTGTCTTCCTTTTTCAGTCTGAGCATTCCTTTCTTCAGTTTACAAACAGAAACGCTTATGCTCTTGCTGCACGTTATAGTGAAAGACCTGTTTCTTTCTTCTATTGTAACTTGCTTATGTACTAGTAGGTTACTTGGTCCACCAGGGGCTTCCTCTCCTCCAGATTGAACAAGTCTAATTTCCTGTATCTATCCTCATAACTAATGTGTTTACACAACTTATTTATCCTACCATAAATACAGCCCTCACTCAGCATTTACCATTATACATAAATTAGCTTCTTCTTTCTTTCATTTTTATAATAAAAACTTCCCGACTTTTATAGTCAGAGAAAATTACTGCTGTATCTAAGTTCTTGAAATAGAACCAGTGTTTTTATATTCAGTCGTTTCAACTGAGATCATGACCATTCTTTCTTTTCTGTAATACCAATGCTATAGTGATAACAGGCATTGAAGAGAAAAAGAACAGATCCATCTTTTCCTCATAGATTCAAAGGCACTGTGTTAGTAATGTGCAAATCTGGCTACAGTCTGTATTGACAAAAAACAGAAATTGCACCATTTATATCAAGTTCATGTGTAAATTCATGTCTTTTTAAAGCCTCTCACAACTTCCTCCAATTCTTCAACACCAAACATGCAAACATAAGTTCAACAGCAGATAACCAAGAAAAATGAAAGCAAAGTACCAACTCAGTAAAGCCTGCCTAGTATCTACTTAAAAGGATACACTGTGGAGATAAAACCTGTTAAACTCCACGTGGCAAGATTAGGTTAAGCACTCAATCCAGGACCTTAAGAGTGCTCACAATGATCTGTCCTTCTAGAACCCTTATAGAAATAATTTAATTATCCTATTTACTGTACAGCTATTTGTGCTTAGGAAAGGCAAGCAGGGGAAACACATATGAAAGCCCTCCTCCCCCTCACTCCCCCAAAGTATTATTTATCCAGTTTACTGCATCGCTCTCATTCCACCCACCCTTTATGTATAGAGTTGCATGCTGTGAAGAAAACTCCAATTCAATAAAGGCAGGGATCTGGTGGACAGAGCCCAGCAGAGGGGCACAAAGATGACTGGAGACCTATCTAGTATATGAGTAAAGGCTGAGAGATCTGGGGCTGTTCAGCCTGGAGAAGGGAAGACTGAGAGGGGATCTTATCAACACTTATCTGCAGAGTACTGGGGACAGGCTTTTTTCAGTAGTGCTGAGAAACAGAACAAGGGGCAATGGGCACAAACTGGAACACAAGAAGTTTCATCTGAACATGAGAAAATACTTTTTTCTATGAGGACGACAGAGCACTGAACAAACTGCCCCAAGAGGTTGCAGTTGTAGAGTTTCCTTCTTTGGAGATATTCTAAAGCTACCTGGACACTTTCCTGTGCAACCTACAATAGGGAACCAGCTTTACCAGGAGGTTGGACTAGCTGATCCTTTCCAACCCCCTATGGTTCCATGATTCTCTATGTACTATTAATAATATAAACAGCTCCCAAGAAGACAACAGAGGAGAGGCGATCATTGCACAGCTAAGTAGGTACATAAAAACCTGGCTGGGTGGTCAGATTCAGAGTGGATTATAATCAACCCAGGGACCGCTAACAAGTGGAAAAGTGAAGGAGTCTGACCCTGAGAAGCTGTGTCACCTCGTCCCTTCTAGGGTTTCAAGCCCCAGCTGGATCAAGCCCTGATCAGCCCTGTCTGAGCTCAGTGCTGGCCCTGCTTTTGGAGGAAGGCCCAGATCTCATCTCACCACAACAGCTCTGATTGAAAGTGACTGGATTGAAATGAAGGATTTAGGCCGTTCTAACTTAAACCAGTCACGCAGACAGTGTGATGTGAACAACACGTTAGTGACAACAAGCTCTCATCTCTTTGATGGTTTTGTGTGCTGAACCCAGGGTGCCCACCACGCAAGAGTAATAGAAAACTTACCAGTCAAAACACTAGCAAGTATTTGAAGTTAGAAAACGACAAAGCATTAACAATCTTAATATAAATATCTTTTAAACATAAATATTTAGAAGCATATTAAGGTTTTCACCTATTAAAAACAAGATGCTGATGAAGAATGACAAATGCTTGAGTAGTGCCCCTCATGATTGCTCTGGAGAATGACGCTCTGGCAAACATGATTTCAGGAGACAGAAGTTACTAGAAGTCATTGCCTCTTCAAATAAAGACTAATTATATAGACAATCATTTAAAAAAAAACAACAACAAAACAAAAACACACACAAAAAAAAACAACAGAGAGAGCTGTCAAACTTATTTTATTACGTATATTATATAATTAATATAATTATTACTCTGTGGTTTATATTAATATAATTAACTCTGTGGTTTGACATACAGAGTCCTATGTACATTCATCAAATTGGCATTTTTATGGGTGAAAATTAAATTTGACTACCTTTGGAAAGTGACAACATTCTAGCTAAATTTTTCTCATTGATTTTCTGTAAATATATAGCAGTAGATTTGTGCTGCTCGTATATAAAAAGCCTACCCTTCTTTATTCAGTAGAACAATTAATTAGTATGTTGTTGACATTTCCTACAGAGGGAAACAGCGAAGTATTTAAAAGAAATAGAGAAAACTAAAAATATACCATGTTGAACTAATAAAAAAAGAACAGTCTCATTTATTTTTAATTAATTTGTTCCCATTACATAAGCTTTGAAATAGTTTCCATTTCCAGAAGCCTTCCAGAAGAAGCACTGAGTTACTATATAAAAACCTCATTGACTTGATAGGATTTTTTTGTAAACAAGATCGTTAAAAATTTTTTAATTCCTGACCAAAAATTATCACAGAAGCCTGGATGAAATTTTAATTGAGTGCATGTGTACAAAAAGAGGATCAGCAGAATTCAGCAGAAAAATAACCACTTATTTACCAAGCTCCAGGCAGACTGGCTTGGAATTCACTGTGAAAATTAAAGTGAATGAATCACAGAGGTACATTCTCATTCCTTTAGCTCTGACTAGGTTCCATGTGAACACAAGATGAAAACGGTTTCAACCCCTATTTTATACAGTAATGTGTTTCAAGCACGCACATTTCGCTATAATAAGGGTACAAAGGCTTGATGGAAATTTTTGGTTGAGAACATGATGGCTGGAGTAAAAATGGGAAGGATAAGGCAGCCATACCAAGACATATGGATTGTGTAGTGATTTTGTCCATTCGTATCATTAAGCTGACTGAAATCTTAAATTACATTTATGAGCTAACACATCCACAAACAAGGAACTGAAGAAAGACATATGGAACTTTTCTAGACAAAAATCTCCAAGCAGCAGCAGCATTAGAGCAATTCAAATGGAGCCCATGACAAGGCAGCAACACCTAGATGTACACGTAGAAAGACCTTACAGCTATCAGTGCTGAAACAAATCACTGCCAGGACAGCCAAGCCATTCAGTAAGAGCAACCTGCTCAGACAGCATGATGTCAGCTAACCAAGTAACTCTGGGGACTCTTCGCGCTCTGTAACAACAGCAAATGTCTGCAGGCCCTTAAGCTTCCCACAGATCCTTCCCCCACCTGTCTTCTCTTCACAGAAGGGGATCCAAGCCACCATAAAATTGGATCTTTTGGCACCTTGATTTTGCAGCCATGTCCCCTTTCAACACCACCAGGTACAGGCATTCATTAACGCAGACCCTACGCCCCTACTCACAATCAGCCTTTCCATCACAGAACATCAGATGCCTACAGATATATTTGGAAAAAAAAAACAACACACAACCCACAACAAAACCCAGAAAAGCAACCAACACACCTTTTGCGCCATTTAGCTTTCCCTCTCTTCATATGATTCACTGTCTTTGAATGAAACCGAGTTCCAATTCACTGTGTAATTAACCCCCGCAGCAGCAGCAGCTTTCCAGCCCTCCCCACTCCAAATTCACGGCTGCTACCCTTAGATCACCATTCAATTTACAGTCAGCAAAAAACAACACCAGCTTGATCTCCAAATAAAATGATGTCTGTCATTAGTTAAGGAGATATGCAGAGTAAATTCAAGCATTATTTTATATTTTAATAAAACATTTAATATTTGGTATTTTATAGACATACATCCAGAGGGGCTGACACCATAATAAAGCAGCAAACAAGATCTTTATTTACCATAAGGTTTCCCTGTGAAAAAAATTAAGCTTTCACGGTCTTATTCACTTTCTCTCAAAGAAAAAGGCAAATTAAATAGCTCAAACAACCTAATAATAATAATAATAAAAGCACACATATAAGCAGCACGCAATCTCATATACAAGAAATCACAGTGCTAACAAGGCTGTGCCAAAGCAAATCATCCTGATTTCCTTACAGCTTTTGGAGAACTGTATCTGCATACAAATTGAAGGGAAGCAGCATCCCACTGAACATTAATCACAATTACCCACTAAGATACTACAATATGCAAGACTGATTGCTGCTCCACAACTGCTCCACAGCTCTCTCAAGTGTGCTCGCCCTCAGCGACTTCCTCTCCTGTTTGATACAAGGCAGCTAAAGAAAACATTCAATTTTCATGCCTATGATGGAAACACATATCAAACGCCATAAGACAAGAGAAGCAACAAATAATTTTAGAATTATCACCATTCAACAGCAACTGAGTTAAGAGATCATGACATAATTATTTACTATTATTCTTGCATTTGTTCAATAACCTGAATATTAAAAGAAAAACTAACAAGAACAACAAAAAAAAACAACACAAAAAACAAACAAACAAACAAAAAAACACTAAATCTGAACTGACTGGAAAAGTCTATAAAGTCTATTCTCTATTCTCGAGATTTCTGTATTATGTTGGATTTCTGTTTGGAACTGTTTCTTCCTCTTTGTATATAAAGATATTTTAATACGTATCTTATATATATACTTTTCATTATTATTTTTTCCCCTTTCTTCTTTTTAAGACTATAAATAATTGTTTTTCCAGGGAGGTGAGACAGTAGATGTTTGTGACTGATTCTTCAAACATCACTCTGAAATATCACCAACTTTTTAGAGGGGGAATTTTTGAAGCAGAAAACTTTTGAAAATATAAAAAATGTAAGCATTTTTCTTCTAGCTTTATAATTACTTATAATGTCTTGAGCACCATTAAACAACACCAGTAAAGTTCTCCAGTAGCAGAGAACCTTAAGCACCCTGCACATGCACTTTGCAAGGTGTTTCTTGAGGCTGCAGACAAAAACTCTGCTAAATACTTGGCCATGAGTAACAGCAGGAACAACTGTCAGAGGAGACTGAGAAGAACGTCAAACATAGTCCAACATTTAAGTGAGGACTGAATGAAACATGCAGCTAACTTACACCACTAGAGGCAGTGATTATTGCTATTCCTCTGTTAACACTATCAGAAAAAGACTGAATCTATCATCTCTCAATGTTCTGGGTTTGTTCAGTATTTTATCTACTAATTCTAAACAGCAAGGAAATTTATATTTTACTTACTAGTGCTAAATTCATCATCAACAACCTGTGTATTGTTGTGTAAAAGTATCACCATGTATGATGAGGAAGGGAACCTCTTACTCACTTGAACCTTTATAAAACCTTTGGATTGGCTCTGAAAAGAGTTCTAGATTGCTGCATCTTTGGGACACTATCAACTGAAGAGCAGGAAAATTCCTGTGATGCTCCTGCTTTGCAACCCCTTCCTAAAATCCCTTCATTGCTCCTTAAGACTGCTTCAAAGAGAACACTAACATATAAACAAAATGCAGCCAAAAAACAATATAGGAAGGCATTTTTTTATGATCCCTTATTTTTTGTCTGTTTAAAATAACATAATAACACAGTCTTTATTGTGTTTTACTACACTTGAACATTCATCAGTCCATGAATCACAGAATGGTTTGGGTATGAAGGGAACTTAAAGCCCACCCAGCCCCAACCCCTACCATAGGCAGGGCTGCCCCCCACCAGCTCAGGCTGCCCCAGGCCCCATCCAACCTGACCTTGAGCACCTTCAGGAATGGGGCACCACAGCTTCTCTGGGCAGCTGTGCCAGAGCATCACCAACCTCTGGGTAAAGTATTTCTGTGTAACATCTAGCCGTAATCTCTCTCTTTTGGTTTAAAACCATTCTGTCTTGTCCTATCTATTAGCTCACATAAAAAGCCAGTCTCCCTCCTGTTTATAAGCTCCCCTCAAGTGCTGGCAGGCTGCAATGAGGTCTCCACAGAGCCTTCTCCAGGCTGAACAAGCTCAGCTTCCTCAGTCTTTCTACATAGGAGAGGTGCTCCTGCCATCTGAGCATCCTGCCCCATGGACCCCTTTTAGGCAAGGTATATTTCAATCTTAAAATTCAATCTGAAAGGTAGTTTGTACCTTTTCCAAGGGGAGAGTTTACCTCTCCTCTTTTGGAACAGCATTTCTAAAAGGAAGAAACATGTCAGATCTGTAGAAATAAGCTGTGAGATTTTTCTAACTAAGAGTTTCATTTAAAACAAATCATTACAAATTGTTCTATTTTTCCCTACGTTTCCTACTTTGTTGCTCTCTCCATCCTTCCCTCAAGTCATTCACTATTTCTTCACCATTTTTCTGATTTTATCTTAACCTTTCTTCCCCTCTTCCACTCTTCAAAAGAAAGTACCTCTCTACAAGCTCTCCCAAGAAGTCAAGGCTCACTTCAAAGACTAAGGGAACTCTTGGGACAGTTGCAGCTGTAGTTTTACCTGTGGGGGTTGGGTGTTGGTTGATTGTAGGAAATTATCTACAAAACCAGATATACAAAGGTAGAATTTGGTAGTAGAGATCTTTCCCATTAATGAGAGAGCTATAAAAATTGTACAGCAATGCATGCTGCTGAATTCTGAAATAAAATGAAGTTGCCAAGGGGCTAGTAATTGATTGCTGAAGCAGAAACTATTACCTTGACTAGAGAATGACAGGGTTTCCTAAAAGCATTAAAGAGGGAAGCAGCCAGGGCCTGGAGAGCTTCCCTTTCAGCAGGGTACAGTAGCTGCATGCAATGCCTGCAGCTACAGGGAGCTCACAACCCTCTCAGCTAGTAATGCTAGAGATGAAACAGTCTATTAAAAAATAAAGAGATGACCTGAACTTTTTACTATGCTATTTAAAGTTAGGCAAATTTAGCTCATTCTTTATAGAAGCAGGGGAGAAGACAAAAATTAGGTGCCAAGAGCTGAGCTGTGGTATCTCTTAAAAAAAAAAAACAAAACAAAAACAAACAAAACAACAACAACAACAAAACAAAAACAAAGAACATGAAAAAGCCAGAAGCATTAAAATCACTTTAAAATCACATATTTTTGGAGTATAAAAGATGACAGAATCAGAATAACGGGTGCCAATCAATATTTTTGATAATTTCCTTCTCCATATGGCTTTATTTTATGCTGACACTCTGACTCCTTATTACTTAATGAAAAGTGTTAGCTTTAATTAATAACTATTTTAAGAGAGGTAAATATAAACATGAGAACAGACTATTCAGCAAAGGAGCAGAAAACCTTTACTTCCTTTGAAATACAATATATTTGTAAAGGTATAGGGTTTTACCTCTAGCATCACAGATATCAAACACCACACAAGCCAGACATCTACAAAGGACAGCCACATCTAAACAACTACAATAGGAAGTGCTCTTCTGCTGCTCTGTCTTCAGGTAAGAAATTAAATAACACAAACACCTAGGTATTTATTTGCTTGTAGATGCTGAGATTATACTTTTAGTTATTATGAAAATATGTTTTAAATTCAGGATTAATAACATATTTTTGCTATATTAATAAAGCTGTTGTAATACTTTTGACATATGCAGCATCAGCTGCTTGACTGAGCGTATCTGTCAAGGAAGCTGAATGTAATGGATTTCCTGGCTTTGATAGATCAGTGGCAAAATACACCTTTGTGATCATTGGCAGTACTCAGCCTCCGTAACTTGCACACCCAAAATTACCTTGCAAAAAGTGGTAGTAACTTAAAAAAGTGTATCTGTTTTGCTGTTTCCACAAATGACCTTATTGTTACAAAGAAGAATCATTAGTAACACAACAGTTACAATTACTTCATCGAAAATTCAGCTGAGGGCATAAAATCACAGGCTGAAATGTCTTCTGAGAACGTTCCCTCTCATTCCTCTATTCTAACTTTCCAGAAAAAAACCCAACCCAATGTCTTTCTCATACTTGAATTAATCAAAAGCAGCTTGAGTGGGCTGCTTCAGTTTAGAGCTAAGTGTAAGGTATGAGGTTTTTTAGCCTGTGAGGTCACAGTGAGGACACAACAGGATGAACAAATAAGAATCACTTCTGAAACAGGGAGTCTGTAGTAAAGGCTGAGAGTTTTCTGAGCTGCTAACAGTCTTTCATGAAAAGAATATATTCCGTATATAACAGAGTTGTGTTTTTTTCCTAAAGACTAACATATGTAAAAAGCATATTTAACTCAAGATTAAATAATGCCACTTATTGCTGCTGTTAGCATAATTATTGCTAATGTAATACACTTCTTCCTCAGAGTCACTCCTTCTGTGATTACTGTTCCTCACAAATACATCTTAAATTGTTACAAGTTTTGTTTTTATTCTTTGGCTTCTCCTCTTCCTTTATTTTAAATTTAAAATAACCTACATAAAAATTGGTGATATCAAGCTCGCTAAAGAAATCATTCTGTCCCTCTACGGTAACTTTGTGAGACCCCACTTGGAGTACTGCATTCACTTCTGGAGCCCTCAACACAAAAAGGACATGGAGCTGTTGGAGCAGGTCCAGAGGAGGACCACAAAGATAATCAGAGGTCTGAAGCATCTCTCTTATGAGGATAGGCTGAGAGAGCCGGTGCTCTTGAGAAGGATCTGAGGTGGTCTTATAACAGCCTTCAAGTATCTCAAGGGGCCTATAGGAAAGCTGGGGAGGGACATTTTCTAAGGGCATGTAGCGACAGGATGAGGGGATGGCTTTAAACTGGAAGAGGGTTGATTTAGACTAGCTATTAGGAAGAAATTCTTAACTGTGAGGGTGGATAGACACTGGAACAGGCTGCCCAGAGAGGCTGTGGATGCCTCCTTCCTGGAAGAGTTCAAGGCCAGGCTGGATGGGACTTTAAACAACCCGGTCCCAAGGGAGGTGTCCCTTCCTATCATAGGGGGTTGGATCTAGGTGATCTTAAAGGTCCCTTCCAACCCAAACCATTCTATGATCCCATGCATAAATAAAAACAAACAAAATGAAACAGTACACAACCAGCACTTTTAAGACTTCTGCTCCCATTCTACATCTTCTTCATTCTTCCACCCACCCCATACTCATTTAAAGCAACACTTATCATAAAGAACAGAGAAATTATTCCCATGTAAGTATTTCTTATCTTAATATTTGAAGAGTGTGTTAATATGGTATATTTATCCAACCCCTTGGGGTTAAAAATCCATAAAATTATCACGTTTTCAATGCAAAAACTTGGGCATCTGAAGAGAACTGTACAATTTTCCTTCCCACCTTCCCACTTCGATGACTGAAATGCACATGCCACACTTCAGCAATTTTTCTAATAACGCTTTTAGAACATTTTTGTCAGAGCAGTTCACAAATTTCCTCCCCAAAAGTCCCTCAGCGTATGTGATACTCAGTGCTCAGCCAGAACTGAGCACAGAAGCACTGAACCAACTGCGCTAATGGTAGACAAGACCCATACCTGCAGATGCTGTGCCTGGAATAGCCGCTCAGCATCTTCTCAAAGACCATTCTTTGGCCATTTCAGGCAGCGAACAAAACACAATTTTATATGCCTACTGTGTAAACTACAACACACTCCTCTCAAGTGTAATAACAAAATAAGGAAAAAGGCAGGAGTGCGTTATTCAAAAGTAGCTGTTTTAGAGTTGTTAGAGCTTGCAGTCTCTTCAGCTGCATTCTTTCCCCCAGACATGTCCCACCTCTGTAGCTCATGTTCATATGGAAGAAAGGCTTCGTTTTTCCTTGTTGAAAATAAAATCTTCCTATAGAAGTTAATGTCTGATCAGAGTGGGAGTTTGTTTTATGTCTATCCTTGGAGATGTTGGAAGGACAAAATGCCTGAGGGCTGCAAAGTGTCTAACTGTGCATACTACCTTGGAGAACCTTGCCTTGCTGCCTTTTACCTGCTGAACCACTCCTCTAGTCTGAATGACAGCCTGGACAGCAAGCAACCACGTGGGCTTCAGGTACCACAGCTGAATAGTATCACAGAATCACTAAGGTTGAAAAAAGACCTCTAAGATCACCTAGTGCAATCATCAACCCATCACACCACACCATTAACTGTGTCCCTGAACGCCACATCTACACCCTTCCTGAACACCTCCAGGGATGGTGACTCCATCACCTCCCTGGGCAGCGTGTGCCACTGCATCACCATTCTTTCTAAGAAGGAATTTTTCCTAATATCCAACATGAAGGAGGTAAAAGGTCAAGAGGGTCAAACATCATGACTGCTCATCAAACATAAACCACCATGAGACTTGTCATCAAAAAGCTCTGAACCTAACCATGGCTTCTTCTTTAGAGTCTGAAAGGAAGAGAGGATTAATCCTTGACAGTCAATCAGGGTCAGTTCCACCAGGACCAAAATACAACCAAAAGGAGAGGGACAAGGGAATAAGAATTGCTTTGAAGGCTTCACCAAGTGGAAAATGCGAGTCCAGGATCATTCTCTTTACTGTCTTCAGCCTCACTCTGCTGACAGGACAGAGATGAGCCACCATTTATAAAACTACCCCAGATGTTTTATTTCACTTCAGCCAGTGCCAGTATCTAAAGGCAAGTGAGCAGGCTTCTGGGTACAAAAATGCTTTGATAACAAACTGTGAGCCTTTTTACAGTTGGCCTCTCCTTGAGCTTCAACTCCTCTACTCCAACAGATGTCTTGCAGAGGCTGTAACTCAGAGACTAAGATGCAGCAAGCTCCATTGGGTACACTGAAGAGGCAGTGCAGTACAGTTAGTAATCCTCTGGCCAAGTAAGCAATGAGAATATCGTAATCACTAAGTTACATTTATTTCCTCTGGGAGATGTTTGTTTAGTCAAAATTATATAGGTTTTAAGTGTGTGTGCTCAGTGAGAAAGAAGGGTGTCGTACCACATTGCCAAAATGCAATTCCCTTTCTCTAATCTATTTGGAAAATATTTAACTTCATTTCAACATGCAATTAGATTAGGTTCTTATTGGACTATTAAAATCTTCAGAATAATCATCCATCTAAAGCTACTCCACAGCTTGAATTACTGGTATTTTCTATTTTTAAACAATGTATTTGGTAAGAACCCAAATAGCTTTTAATTTCTTTATGTAGCTGCCAAATCAGAATACAGTAGGTCAGAAAGTGCCTGAGGCAAAATATAATCTATGACATATATGCTATCTTTTTTCCTTTTTCTCCTGCAGGCCTGTGTAACAAATAGGCACAAGCAGGTTCACATGCGGTTCTGCATCACAGGATTTAGTCAGAATTAGCTCACTGAAATAATTACCTTCTGTCATATTCGTATTGACTAATGAAGGAAAGAGAGATAAAGTATCGAAACTAGACTAGACAAGACAAAAATGAAGATGGATCTTCCGTACCTTGTTTTATGGGAAAAAAATATCTACATTCTAAACGTTGATTGAAGTATATTTTAATAATACAACAGACTTGCAAACTATGTCAGCTCATGGATTCATGAATACATGCACTCAATACCATTTCTCTTTAACATTTTCAGGTGTTAGTAGTAACAAGCGCCAGCTGAAACAATGCTGATGTATGTAACAAGCAGAAAAAAAGAGTGCAAATACATGTTTTGGTATTGCTAACTTGTAGAAGTCATCACACGACCACAAAAGCCATCTTGTGTACTTAGTGTTTCTGTTTATTTTCAGCTCTCCTTTGTTTTCCTCTAGTTGTTTGAGTTGTAGTTTTCAAATAATGTTTCTTACTGCTACATTCTTTGGTCAGCAGGTCTAAGAAAACAAAGCCAAAGGGAATCCAACGACTATCACAATAACAACATTATCTTCCACTCAGAAGAATGATCCAGAGTTTAAGGTTCTGACTTTCAAATGTAGGTGTGCACACGAGAAAGGACAGAGAATGAAAATCAGAAGGTAATTCCATATTCATTGCAATTCATCATTCCTTATGGAAGGAATACACAGTTCTACATTAGTGTTTGAAATAGGAAAGTATAACCTTTCCAGATTTTATTTTACACACTGACCATCCTCTAGACACGTCCCCTGCTGCCAATTGAAACAGTATTCATTTAAAAATGATGCATGCAACAAATTAAAAGCAGTCCTTTTAAAAGCCAGGAGCTTCAAAGTCAGTTGCTACTTCAGGCTTCACTACTGTAAATTTCTCATGGGAGGTGCTTAGACTCAGAGCCAGGCAGAAGAAAAAGTAAAATGCACTCTGGCTGTACCGTGCAATCAATTCTTGGAACATTCTGATACATACATCAAAAACTGAAGATTATAAAGTGAGAACTGTAAAAACTGGCATTAAGAGAAGATCTTACAAAATGAGCATGTAATTACGAGTGTTCCATAGTTTCACTCCACATTCTTAAGGCAACAATGTCAAGTAAACACCCAAGAAAAGTTCTGGGGTGTCCTTCAGTGTAAGATGCAAAATACAACCCAACACATAAAGCCAAGATTGACAATTTTGTTTTGGTCCTACAGAATGAAGGATAAGGTTTTTAATTATTCTTCACATGTGAAATATAAGCAACTGAGGGAAAAAAAAAACCAAACAACACACATCAACCTTTCAGAAGAACAGTCATCAGTCTGCTTTTGCAGGACCTCATTTTCAAGCCAGCCTCTGCTCTCCTTCACACTGACCATTGCACTTATGTAACAAAGAAAATGCAACCTCAAATGAGGACCGTTGTTTTATGAAGATTTTTAGCTTTGCTGAAAAAAAAATACATGGATTCATAAGTAAATTCTAACAATATTTCATGAACTATCACCAAAACTGGTACCTGCTTTCAGCTTTCTTTGCAATAGGAGCAGAGTGGTGGAGAGTATTAGCAATATACAGTCTGAAATCAGCATTAGGAATTAGATACTGAGTTTAGAAAATAAACAGAGACAAATTAGAGCATCATGTTTGCAACTGTTTTGGGCTTCAATCATAAACATCTATAATGCATCTGAATACATACATTGCCAATTTCCAGTTAACTTTCACGTCAGATCCTGAGTCTATTTTAGGAATATCAGTGCTAAGGTATAATTATGCTTCCTGCAGATTAACCCAAGGTATAAACACTTGCCAGGCAAACACAGCCTCGATCTCGTGGTGGAAGGACAGGTGGTAGAGCAAACTTCCCTGAGTCATGTATCTCATATTTCCCTTCCACCTCTCAGAAGCAAAGACGGTGGGGAAAAAAAACACCCAAAGTTCACCAAATTAATTATGGAGGTACATCCAATCAGTGCATGTGCATTACATCTTCAAGCCCAGATGCATACAAAGCCTATGTAACTCGTTCACCATATTGCACTGTGGGCTTCCTGCTACATCCCTCATACGCTCCTTCAACTCCTACGGTAACAACATACCTGCATCAAGAACCACATCAACACAGCAACACACAGTTGCTGCAACAACCAGCTGCGCTATTACTATCAACCAAACTAACTAGTCAGAAAGGAGAGAGTTTAGGCATACCTTTAAATGGATATTTCAGATAATCTTCACTGCTCAGCTATCAAACACGGCTTCAGAAATTTCTAAGCAAAATAACCGCCTAGCTAATAAAAACTACATTATTGCTGACGGGATTTAACACAAAATTTGCATAGACACTAATGAAAGCTACAGAAGCAAATAGGCTCTATGCATCATGATGAGATTAAAGACGTCTGAGATACTGATTGGAAGATCTGCACTTTATTTAATCATTTAAGAAGTAGTTGAAATTTTATTCTTATTGCTTCCACATCACGCTGGCATCTGTCCAGTCACTTTATGTGGCAGAAGAGAGCTTCTCGCAAAGATATGAGTGGGAATTTAAAACACCAACAAAAACAAACAAACAAATAACAAGGATCCTACAAACCTGATTACAAGCATCCATGCAAGCACACACACACTGCTCTGTGAAGATAGATCTAAAACATGAAAGAGGATGAAAGGAAGGTAATAAATGTAATTTGAGGCTATCTCCTAAGACTCGCAAAGATAAACTATATAAAAAGCATCTACTGGCCACTGCTCAGTGAAACCAAAATGCTCTCTTAGCAGCAGACTGTGAAACTAAGAAGCTGTACCACAAAAGGCAGTCAAGCTTGGGATTACATGTGTTTTCATCAGCTTCTCAGAATCTAGGGAGACCTTAACACATGGTTCATTCCTCCAGGACTTCAGACGTTTATCTTATCTGCTCTCATAAAAAAAGACAAGCCAAGAGTACATGGACAACAGCTATAGGAATGATCTGAGCTAAAAGCATCCATGTCTCAAAAAAGAACCAACCAACCAAAAAAAAAGAAGTTGATCATAAAAATCCAGCCAACCAAACAAGCACCTACAAAGTAGTCCATGAAAACATTCTGCTGAATGCAGACTGGTTTCCTACATTTTTTTTCTATCATTCTTGAACCAGTCTTCAAATCACCATATGTTTTCCTTTCACCACAACTCCAGATCCCCTCCCTGTGTGTTTGACACAGGGATACTGTGATCGATACTGTGTTTGAATCAGAGATGCTCCAACTTCCATGAGCTTCTGCTCAGCTTGCTGGCCAAGTAGGAACTACTGCTAACATCAGATGAAGTCATCTATGGCCCTGTTCAAGTGAGTCTCACAAACCTCTGGGGAAGGAGAGCAAAACATTTCCATGGATAGCCTCTTCCAGCACTACTCTGGCTCCTGCAGGTTAAAGTTTGCCCCTAGTGTCTGATCACAAATTACAATTTGTTCCACTATACCTCTGATTTTACCATCAGCCACTATTGAATACAGATCAACTTTAACATCTTTATAAATGCCCTTCAAGAAGTGTTAGAGTGCAACTGGATTGTTCTTCATCTTCTTATTTTCCAGCACAAGCACAACTCTGCTAACCTCTCCTTTGGCAGCCACAATCCTTAAGCCCCTCACTCAGACAGTCCTTTCCCCGACTGTTCTACCTATCTTTCTGAATAAACGGTTGTATTCAAGGGTCATGAAGATGATCAGAAAAAAGGCTTCTCCATTTCATATGTGACCAAGCTATGCTCTTATGCTCCTCCTTTGTTATCTGATCCTGATTACCTCTTTTTGCAAGTTCCATTTTTGAGCTGCATTTCAAAGTGAAGTGCCCTGCCCAGTCAGGTAGAAGACTGAGCAGCCTGCCACTTGGTTGCTTATCCTTTTCACTTCTGCCCCCAAAGCACAGCAGTCACCTTCAATCTGCTGCAGGCTTTTCCTGGTTGTGTCCTTGATGCCTGTCTGGATGAGCTGCCAGGGAAACTGTCAGAAAAACAGACAAACCATGGCACTCCCTCTGCAACACCATGCACACAAAGCTCCATGGACATCTGAACTGACTGGTAAGCAGGATGCACTGTCCGGCAGAGGGAGAAGTTGCTGCTGACCACTAACACCTGACACTGCATCTTCATAGGATGAGTCTAAACTCAGTGCCACACATTATCCAACTTACCATTCTTCTGCCAAAAGAAATCTCCTTTCTCCTTCGCTGCTGAGGCCCAGGCAAGCAGCCATAAATTGAGATTGAGCCATTTGTGCGTGCCATTACATCTGCCAGGATCCCCCAGTCCAACACTTGAAAACTGGCAGGAGGCACCTACCAAGGTTAATGTGAGCTGATGGATGGGAAAGAGAGAGCATCATGAGCTGGTGTAACCCAGAACAAACCTACAGGAAGTCCAACAGACTGGCCACAGGGCTGCAGTACTAAAACACCAGCAAGCATTGCCTGCATCTCCAAAGCAGGTCAATGATGAGCACTTGGGAAGGGAGCACAGGTCCTTTTGGATAAAGATTGCAGTAGACTATTTTAGGACCACTGAGATCACCACCCATCTGGCCAGCTTGAAATATATCTGACAATGAGCTAAAATGTGTGACAGACAAATAAACAGACAGTGATGTTATGTAAGCTTTATGTTACCATTCAGAAATCAGGCTGTAAAGTCACTCCCACACACTCACAAGTCCTCCTTATCAGCAAACAAGTCTTGCTAAAATCCAGGTAAACTATCAGCCTGTACTTATTCCACTCACTGAACATTAAAAATATCTTGATTTCCTTCTCCATTACTTTTCCTCCAAATCTTACATCACACTACTGAGATCATGTAGTCAAATATGCTCTTTTTGTTTCTACACTCTTGAAGGAAAGTTGCACAATGTCTCCCGAATACCAAATTTTCTCTAGACTCCCTTGTTCCTCCACTTAGTTATGAAAATCAGGTGTTGTTTTATGCCTAAAGACAGAAGATGAAGCAGATACTAAAAATCCCACTGTTGGGCAGTCTATTACTCAAGTTCCATCAAGATATAATCATAATAGCCCAACAGCATTGAAATATTATCGCAGATTCGCTGCGATAGGATTGCAAAAGAAGCTTCACAGTACGTAGCACATTTTCTCACAATGGAGATACTATAAAAAATAATGTTACCCATTGATGAATCTAAATGGTTAGTAGCCCATAACTCGGCAGATTAACATCCTCCACATTCCTCCAAGTCAAGCTAATCCAAGATGTAGCTCCTAATAAGACGAGGAATAAAAATGCAGCATTTTAGCTGCAACATAAAAAAGAAAAAAGAAAACCAGTGGAGACTTTCATGGGGTTTAGGATACTGATGTACTACAGGTCAAGTCATATTGACTTTTTCCTTCAGTATCTACAATATAGATAATGAAAATACCAAACAGTAGTAGCAAAACCAGAAATGATAGCCTGCAGGTTCAAGTCAGATTGCTCCCTGCAGTCCTAATAATAAATAAAACTTTAATAATAAATAAAAATTCAGCAATAA
This sequence comes from Coturnix japonica, assembly GCF_054131305.1. Taxonomy (NCBI): domain Eukaryota; kingdom Metazoa; phylum Chordata; class Aves; order Galliformes; family Phasianidae; genus Coturnix; species Coturnix japonica. The sequence continues at coordinate 113,374,867 of NC_140663.1, forward strand.
CTTAACAACTTTTTCTTTCATTACTGATGACCACACATATCATTCTTACTGAAGTCGAGCTAGCAAATGAAGATTTGGGGTCATAATTTTTGACATATATAGCAGTATAGGCTACTGCTAACCTGAGACTGAAACTTGGTTTTAATACATGCTAAAAAGATAACTAACTTTGAGGAGGCTCTCTCAAGAGTCACCACAGAAACCCTGCTGAAGCCAGAAAACAATCTTAGGAAGAAGGGGATAGTACAACACTACTTGGTGCACTATAGGGTGGGGGAAAGAACACAGAACAACAACCTACTGTTGCCTGGACACAAAACATGTTTTTTCTGAGATATCTGTTAGTTAAATTGCAGCTTAACATCCGGTTTTTGAAAAGGTCAAATTGCCTGACCTGAGCAATGGTAGGCAGTCAAACACAATAGAAAGCTGAAAGTCTATATCACTTCATACAAAGCAGGAGCAATGCACCAGAAGCCAGTAGTAAAGGTAATTGTCTCAACCCCAGGAAGGCTGGCTGGCATTTAAGAAGGGACAGTCAAATTTATCTTTCAATAACATTTCCCTAGAGTGGAGTGGCAAAATTTGTTAACTGAAATAGAAACAACTGTAAAAATAATGAAGCTAACTCTTACTGTCTTCTATATAAAGGAGAGAGATCTTCATTGATTAGCAGGCAGAAAATTACAAAACAGTCAGGCTTTATCACTAACCTTCCCCCTATCTTCTGGAGGAGAAAGTCTTCAACTGAAGCATTTCTGGCAGGTGAACTAAAGCAAATTATGCTGTACTCTTTCCAACTCTACCCTAATGCAGGCTTTTCGATACAAGATTGCATTTGCAGACCTCCCATGTGAAAATAATATTACTTATGATGTCCCCACAGTCTGGGGGGGGGGGGGGGGGGGGGGGAGCACAAAAAAAAAAACAAAACACCAAACAACAGAAAGTAACAAAGAAGAAAACGCATCACTTTATAAACTGTACCACTAAACCTGATGAATGTTGTCCCTTCATTCTGCAAGTAATCCTCTCTAGAAGCATCCATGACTGCTTGATGTGAGGAGGGACCTATGCAAATTCTTCTTCAAACCACACAAACAAACTAAGCAATACTGCAGTTACTCAGCAGAAGCTCAGACATTCCCCATCAAGAACAGAACCTTCCTGTCATCCTTCTGGGAATATTCCCATAAAGGTGTGGTTTGAAGTAAAGCAGGCACAGACATGAGCAGTCTCAAGGATTACATATTAAGTTCTGTATCATCACAACACACCGGAACAGACAACACTGCAAACAGTACAAATAAACCCCTTTGCTCTTCAAAGATACTTTAAATTGCAATGCAGGCACTACTAAACTCGCACAGGCTGTTAGTCAGATGTTTCTGTATCACACAAAGAATGCATGATCCAAACTCTTTTACCAATGCATCACTCTGCATCTCAGTATTTCATCAGTCACTGAAGTGCTACTTCAACCTGTTCCTATGGATGCTGTAAGGACTCTGCTCATTGGCATTACAGACTTCTATTTAGGGTGAAATATGAAGGCATATTTAAATGCTTTCCACAAAACAGTGTTTTCTCAGTATATATGTCCACCCCCCTAAGCCCTAGCTCCTGCAGAATGGGTGGAGGTACTATATTTAAAGAACCATCACTCTAATTTCAGTAACCATTGTATTCCATCTGTTCTACTGAAGCTCACGGTAGAATTCATCTTGTAATCTGAAAGAGGTAATTATGATTCTTTAAAGACTGCCTTTTGTCAGAAGGTCTTCAGAAGCTTTTAACAAGAGATATCAAGAAGGCAGGCAGACAATGGAAATGTTACTTAAATCAATCTTGTCAGAAGAGGAAATAACTGCCACTTTACTACGTAAATATCACGGTGCTGAAATACCACTGCTCCCTGGAATAAAGATCAGGGGTTTATACAATAAAGGTTAAAAAAAACACAACAACTGAAGGTTTTTATTTCTAAAAACATTCTTCATGTTTCAAAATAAGTTCCATTTCATTTTCGCCTGTTTATTTGTTTCTACATTCGGAGATTGCTTTCCTAATTTTGTCAAAGGCTTGAAAGTCCTTCCATAATTAATTCTTGTCTACTAACAAAGGTGAGAGCCTGGATTTGCAGATTCCTTTCAAAGTGTCACATAATGGTCACAGCAGTCTCCTTCGTTGTTCCTCTCAAACTCCTTCATGCTCTGTAGACTGCCTTCAATTTCCCCAAACCTCCTCCGTTTCCTTCTTTGGCATTCCTCACCCCATAGCTCTGTTGCCATTCCAGCCTTCAGTCCAATAACAGAAATAGGGAAACTTGGGCTCCCTATCTCAAACACAGATTCAATCCTTTTAGTCAATCCTTCTGCTTGACCTTCCCAGCCCTTCTCATCTCAGTGTCCCACCTTACAGAATCACAGAATGCCTTGAGTTGGAAGGGGGCCTTAAAGGCCATCTAGTCCAACTCCTCAGCAATGAACATGGACACCTACAGCTACATCAGGATGCTCACACCCCTGTCCAGCTTGACCTTGCTCTGAGCACTCTGATCTATCTGTAGGTATCCCTCACCCATATACCTGTCTCACCACAGGCACCAGGGATGGTGCAGAACAAAGCTGTTCCAACAAAGGAAAGGTACATACAGAGGAACTTGAAGGTGGCATGAAGCATCACCACCACTCACACCCCTCCCTGACAACCTCCCACTCCCACCCAAACCCCAGCACCCTGCTGACCTGTTTCCTCATCTGAAAAGGCTGCCTCTCCCACCGAGCCACAACACTGCCCACAGATGCGAAGAGAACAAAGAACCCGTGGGCCTACACGTGCCTTTCAGAAGCTCCTCCTCAGCTACGAGCAGATTTTCAAAGGAGAGGTAGCAATCCAAAGCGACTTGGGGTCATACCCTTTGGGTTACATCTCAACATGTTTCAATTTTTTGGCACAAGAGGGCTATGATGCAGTGCCTGGAAAAACAAGGCATAGGCACACATGCTGCTGCACCATGAGGCCATGGCAAAGGGGCTGTTGCTCTGAAGCCACTACTGCCCTACTTTATAGTCAGCTAAAAGTTCCTCAGGCTAAGAAAAAAAAACCTAACAACTAAAAAGTTTTCCAAAACAAGAATAGCATGCCATTATATTTCCTTCATCTGACTCATTCTGCATAAGAGTAATTAGTAGCTGGAGCACACAGTCAGTCTGTGAGCTTATGTTTGCAGTATACCTGTATGTTTAAAAGCAAGAAATATTCAAGGAGCAGCTATGCTGAGAATCTTAAGCCGAAGACTTGTTACTCTGAGATTATTGTCAGTGGTTTCCAACAGAGACGGAATTGCAGTGGACAGAGATCCAAGTGCAGATGCAGCGTACAAAGCAGGATTCAATCTGGACTAAGGGATAAACATCTTGCAGACATTTGAAGTGTGACACTGTACAAATGCAGTCTTAGTGTAATATGAGGCAGGGGGGGCAAGCACAGTGTTTAAATCCACAGACACATTTAAGGCAGACATTTGTATGCAATGATGCTGTGTACAAAGCATACATCCGTAGAATCAAAATGAAAGCTTATTAGGATTAAAATGTCATTAGATTTTTTTTCTTTAACTTGATTTATGTCAGGAAATAGATGTCAAGGTATGCAAATCATGTCATCCACCTCAAAAGCAAAAAAAAAAATTTGCTGTAGGGAACAAACAAATATAGAATTTAAAACAGAACATTTTTTCCAGGCTCTAAGAGGAATGGCTACAAGAAAATTGACTCTATTCCCTCCAGCAGAGGTCACAGCAGTCAATAGGAATTATTAGTGTGATTCTTGTAACACGAGAATAAGCTAAGCTGCCAAGTAATATCTACGCTGCAACAGTATATTGGTTGCAATGATATTTCAAACACCTGCTTTAGCAGCACTACAGAAAGAAAAAAATCTTTTATTTTACAGAAAACGGCATTGATCCCCATAAAGAAATTAAACTAATCAACACTCTCAACATACATTATTTTCCTTTTGAATTTGACACAGTCATCTTTTCTCAAAAGATTTCTGGCAGCCCTGTGTCCCGAGGCAGGACTTCTCACTATAACAAAAACCTTGTTTGTACATAGTATCAGTTACCGCTGCTGCACAATAGCTTTCTAGAAACGGTACCCTTATTTTTATTATTATTTCTGCTAGTCAAATGAAATTGCCTACTCATGACAAATTTGTTGCTTGAAACTCGGGAAACTCAAATATGAAGGATTAACATCTGTGAACATCTTTCAGCACTGAATGCCTGAGCTTATGGCTCTTGAGGACACCGATGGCCTCTACTCTCATTTCTACCTGCAGAACATCCCATAAACACAAAGCAGACATTTTTGTTTGTCACTACAGAAAGGCTTAACCTGACGGATTATCTCCTTATGATCAGTTTTGAAACTGATGTTGAGTGCCATAAATGAATAATAAATAAATAATCTTTGAAGGAATGTCGTGCAGTGACAATGTGATACAGCGCAAGGAGAATCCCCGTATTTGTTTTTCTCAGATGATGACTTTATTCAAATTAAAGAATTATTATACAGCACAGAGGCCACCTGTTCCCAGCCCTGTTTTGCTTGAGGTGCAAAAGTGTTGCGTGACAAAGAAAATAACAAAAATCATTTATTTGGTAACCTGGATTATATCAGAACTATTTTCCTTCTTCTTCTGTTTACACTCCAAAATCCTAAACATTTGCTTGTTCCAGCTGGAAAACACTGCCGAACAGCTCCTGAGTCATTATCCCATTTACAAAGTGTTTGTTTCACATCTATTGTTTCAGAGTACTCAGCAGTCTCACCAGTGTTTCTGAGATGGCAAATTTAGGATATATGTTTTGGGAGGAAATGAGAAGCTCCCATATCCAATCACTCACACAGGAAACTTCAGCTTGTAAATCTGACAGTGGATGGCATGTGATGGAAGTAAAAGGAAATCTGAAATCCTGAAATACTTCTACTACTTTGGAAGCTGAGGAAAATTAGTATCTTCTTGGATGGGAATGATGAAAAGGATGAACTCCTGTAAGTGTCTGTTTTCCCCACACATGCATCTTGTGGTAAGAGAAGGGAGATATTTTTCCATAGTATCAGACTTCTATTAACCTATTCTTTGTGTTTTCTAGAAGAAGGACCATCTAAGACTGTCATATTTAAGGACATGCAGTCTACGCTATTTCTTTGTTCCAAATGTTCAGTCATGCATCTAGTTACTGCTTTCCAGAACTTGAATTTCTGGTGAGAACAGATTATGCAGTATTATTTGAAAGGTGTGCAGGCAACCATTAAGAAAGCGGTTATCTGGTCTCTCATATCCTAATCATCACGAGAGACACCACCTCCACTTAATTCCTGCCTCAGCTGCAAAGAAACACAGAGAAAAGAAACAAAGAAACCTCAGGGAGGTTGTGGATGCCCCGTCCTTGGAGGTGTTCAAGACCAGGTTGGACAGGGCCCTGGGCAACCTGATCTAGTAAAGGCATATGTTTGGTGGCCCTGCCAGGCAGGGGGGTTGGAACTACATGATCCTTGAGGTCCCTTCCAACCTGGGTCATTCTGTGATTCTGTGAAACACAGTTCCCCCCATCAAAGACCTTTGGCTCTTTTTTTGCCCAGGCTGGCACCCCACACACCATTCTCATCTCTGAAGATGCCACTAGCTAGCAGTTGCTAGCTAGGAATTTCAAGATTCCTCTTTGAAATTTTTCTTCTCCCTTTTTTTTTTTTTTTTTTTTTTTTTTTCCCTTTCAAATCCAGTTGTTCACGATTTCAGCAGCACAGGAAGCACACCCGAGTGTGAGCATCTTCACCACTCCCCTCAAGCTGCATCCAGTTCCTCCAGTAAGGACACCAGGCAGACTTTTTTCTCTACCCAGCTCACAAACCCCCTCCATCTGCCAAATCTCCATCAGATCATGGCCAGAGGCTTGAAAGTTGGCTTTGAGGGGGGAAGGTTCAGTGCCTGAGCAACTGTTCCCATCTTTGGGGAAAAAGCAGAGTGTTGGATAGAAGTCATTTGCATTCTGATCTGCCATCTGACAAACTATACCAGCCAGGCCAGGAATACAGAAGTTGCAAGTCTGTGCTAGACGCTCTGTGACTAAAGACAAAGACATACATCTAAAATAAAAAATGACTTTTTCCCCCCAAGATCTGGGTTATCACTAAAGAACAGACTAGATACATATTACATCCTTATCTAACCCAGAGAAAATCTCAAGAAATTCTTTACTAGCGTTGTTTTGGCAGCCCTTTAAAATCTACCTCAAATCAACTTAGACATAAATATTACCCAATTACACTTGCTGTCAGTGACTCCATCTGCATGAGAAATGTGAACACAGTAGAGTTTGAAATGAGCCTGTCTCAGTCAGGAAACTGGAAAACTATTTAGCTGTGCTGAGGAGGCCATGAAGATTCTTTTCATCTACTGAAGAGGCAACCAGCTACCACAGGTAACATGACATACTACTGAAAGCCTGCACAGCAACTAATAGGGCAGCATTGTTCAAGTCTGTTAAAAAGATAAACAAATTCTGGTCACCAGCAAGGAGGTATTCAAAATCACTTTCATTTGCATATAATAGAGTAAAATTGACACAGGTACTCAGATTGCCCTAAACAAGAGTGGGGCACTTCTAGTCCCCTCTACCTGGGCACCAGGGAGCAGGGTGCCCTCTCCCCTGGCAGCCACACATCTCATCCTAACCAAGTTGCACTGTTGACTTACGTGCAATTACACCCCCTATGATGCTACTTCTCTCAGCAAACGTCCACCTAAGAAGATAACAGCCCAAGGTGAAATGTGACATGTGGAGTAATGTGACACGTGGAGATGCCACTTCTGCTGTGGCTCATCTTTAAAACAGAAAAGGAATTTTAAATCCCTTATAGCAAATACTTGCTTTTCAATAAACTGAGTTTACTCCCTTTTAAAGATACAATAACAATACGGAGAAGTACGTGGCAGATGAGGTAGCCAGTCTTTTTACTGTGGTGCTTTCTGTCCCCTACTTGATACTACGTATATGCACATCTCCACTGCACTGCTTACTCCTTTTTTCTGTGATCCAAGCAAACGCTGAGAGAACAGACAGCTCTCACTGTCTCTTAGAAATCTTAAGTGCTTCTTCCATATTTCACTTGAATGCTGCCCTCAGAGAGACTGTGGGAAGTACTCAGAAAAGCAACATCTGCTTTAGTGATGCTTGTCCCCTTTAGCTTCATCAATCACTGACAAAGAAAAGAGGCTCCACCAACCAGCAGCTGCTCTTTGGCTTTGGCCGTGAACTCCCTTTTGCAAAAGCCATTTTCTGTTCCTTGACTACGGAAAGCTCAGGGACAGCAATCTCTCAAGGCAATTCTGTGCATCGGCATTACTGAAGACCCTCCTTACCCATCACTTTAGGAGACCCCTGACTTAAATTTCCAGGCATGCTCCCCTACATTTCCATGCTGAAATCCATCTCTCATCTGCTCTCTAAATCTAGCAAGTTAACAACTGTGAGAAGACCCCTGTAATTGTGTTTCATTTACCTTCTCAATAGTGATAATTCCACATTACTAGATAGCTTGGCTACTAGCAGAAAGATGAGGGAGCTTTAAATAATGCAGTGATTATGCATTCCATTAAGTTATAGGAGACAGGTAAACATATAAAATATATTAAGAGAAGATGTTTACGATGGAGTGATCATCTTAAATGAGAGACTGCATATGAAAGCATGGCAGCCCTTGTTTGAGAGATGCCTGTGTTGTAATGCATTATACCGTGCTTGTTAAATCACTGTAATGCACTTACTAGCATGAGAAACAGAGTATGGCTAAACCTACTCTTACAGCATCCATAAAGTCATTAGCATCCACTCCTATACTGCATTGTTTCACCCAAAAACTTATTCTTCATGTCACAAGTCATGCCTTTAAGTCATTGTTTTAAGCCACTGGACAGACTGGGGGAATTTCCAGTGTATTCATACTCATCAGGAAAACACATTTTCAATCTGGACCTGAGAGACAGGCCCAGAGTCATGGGTCAGTTCCAGAAAGGAGAACATTAAAGGACTGTACAGCTAGAGGTAAATGCCCTTTGGATAAGACACAGCTAATGAATTGCTGTAAGTGATATAAATGAGAAAGGCCACTCAGGCACTGATTTACATGACAGTGCCATGAGGACTGATGGCAGTGAGGAAGAACCAAAACACACATTCCTACAAAAGAAGCTCATTTGCCCTGATGGTTTGAAGTTCCTTCATTTAGCCATATTATATATTTCGAAAAGGAAGACAAAGCTTAATTATACACAGACAGGTACCATCCTAGACCATGACACCGTATCCTTACAGACATCTCTGAACAAAGCGTCACTAATAATGCCCTTAGCACATAGTTGAGATTTTACTGCTGGAAGGGACCCTTAAAGGCCATCTAGTCCAACTCCCTTGCAATGAACAGGAACACTTAGAGCTATATCAGAGTGCTCAGGGCCCCTTCCAGCCAAACACCATCTCCAAGGATGGGGCTTCCACCATCTCTCTGAGCAACCTGTTCCAGTGCCTTGCCACTCTAGTTGCAAAAAATGTCTTCCTTGTAAACCAATTTAAATATCATCTCTTTAGTTTGAAACCATTGTTTTGTCACAGCAGACCTGTCAAAAGAGTCTGTGCCCTTCCTTCTTACAGCCCCCTTTAGATACTGAAAGGCTCATTTCAGGTCACCTTGGAGCTTTTTCTTCTCCATGCTGAACAGCCCCAGCTCTCTCAGCCTGTCCTTGCAGGGGAGGTGTTCCACCCCTTGAATAATTTTTGTGGTCCTCCTCTGGATATGCTTTGTATCATCTGAAATACCCTAAGAGATCTTCCTCCTCTATTCCTTCTCCATGACAACCTTCCCATGTGTATTCCTCCGGAGTCATTCATCTGAATAAGACCAGCTTACACCATTTTTTTTCTTCAACAAATTTCACCTTCCGACTTGTAACAGCACATTCTGTGTCCTTGCTTTCTATCAGGCCAGAAGTGACTTTCACAAACCTCTAAGCAAAAAGCTTCTACGCAAGTCCCAACCATTCTCAAAGGGTCCTGTCTGTGAAATACAATGACTATGTGTCAACCCCACTTCCATATGTTATTTTCACATTTTTCAGTGGCACAATAAGAAGTACACGCAGCTCCTTCTTACTATAAGGAACAACTCACACAGAAGTTGCCTTTAATTCTGTCTAGAGAAACACAAAACTTAAAGAATGTCAATATCCAGCTTGGAATGAGTTTCTGAAAACTTAACACACAACACCAAAATACTAAAATAACAAAGTGCCACCAATAAACTTAAAGCATAAACTGGAAAGGACACATCTTTAAGCAGCAAGTGAATACTGCAATCTGGTTGTTACTCTGCTGCCAGCATCCAGCACACCACAGCCACACTCTGTACTAATTGTTCCTTTATGTTATTCCTAAACAATAGAATACTTGGCAGAGATGAAGCAGAGAAAGAAGAACCAGGAACCAGAAAGTTGCCAAAGGAGTTATTTAGACCAGTTTTGTGTACGATCACACCTTTTCTGCCTTCATTCAACCAGCACATCCTTTGATGTGCTTATCATGCAAGACCTAATAGATTGACTAGAATAATAAACTTTACTCAGGAGTATTTGCTAACAACACGTTACTGAAAAGAAAACACAAGATTAAGAGTAAAAATTCAACTTCCTTAAGATTGGCTCTTGACCCCATACCAGCCACAGTATACACAGCACTACACATACGTTTAACATATCTTTTTACAGCTACATAGACAACAACAACCTGATGAGCCAAACAGATATTACACTATTCCCAAAAAGAAAATGCAAACATTTTAAGAGGTAGTAATTTAATTCAACATTTACTGAACATTTGCTTTAATGTGTTTCTAAAAAGAAGAGGCTTTGGCTTTACATCAGTAGCTATAGCAAAAATTACTAGTTGGAGGAAGACAGGCTAGTGAAAACACATACTAGACGCACCTTGCAAGTAAGAGCTACCTGACCTGACCGGAACAGGCTTTTCACCACTGAGATCTGTTCAGTCAAGGGGAAAAACTGAAAAGTGTGACCTGGGTTAGCTTTCTCTTTGTGCTTGTACAAACACAGCATAAGCAGATCCCAAAGCTAACTCCAAAGAGCTCAGCTGCAGCTGGATGTTAACACACTTCCTGTTCCAAGACATAACGTAGCCTGTGTAGCAACATGTAAGGTTAGTGTTTGCTACAGTAAATTCAGTAGAGCAGCACCATTCAGTCACAGGAGGAAGGAATAAACTGTGGTGTGCAGGAAAAGCACAGATGTGGCACTGAGGGACAGGCTTTGTGAGCATGGTGCAATGGGTTGGTGGTTGGACTAGATGACCTTAGTGATCTTTTCCAAGTTTAATGATTCTGTGAAATGCTGGTATTTAATTTGCCAGTGTTAGACATTAGTGCTCCCCTGGAGTTCCAACATGCTCACCCGTAATGGCGATAAACATCATACTGAGCCCTTCCCACATCACCACCAAGCCACACCACTGTCAGGAAGTAAGCCTGGGGGTCCCACTGCTTGTCTGGGGTACAGGATGCACACTATGGTACTCTTTCCTTACACATAAACATATAATTGGATGGGGAACTGACATTCATTTCTTTTTGGTCACTTTCCAAAAGCGCACAGCCCTAACAAGCATGTTTCAAAAACTAGCATTTTTGTAATGAATTCTACACTAGTTTAAATGCAGAAGCAGATATTTAACAGAAGAAATGAGGTTTGGGGAGGATATTGCCATTGCTACCTGTAAAAACTGAAGACTTGACAGTGCCAAAAAGAAAACCTGTTTCCAGGTAGTATCATTCCTAGCTTTATATATATGTTCTCTATTTTCCATTTTCAAGTGAGGGCTGTAGAGCCTTCACAGGCACAGCTGATGTAATGAAACACAGCTTTTGACAATCAGAGAGCTGTATGTTAGAATAAAAGGGCCAACCACAAGAGAAAGCCTTCAAATACTTTCTGCAAACAGGGGTAGTTTACTCAGCATCGTCTTCAACAAATAGCTCCCTATGACAAGCAAGAAGGGTGAGTAAAGCATTTGTTTTTGCTTTCCAAATTTCTATCCAGCTCTTCACACAACTTCATTCACTAGAGAGAAACGATGTTGTACTAAGGGACATAGTTTAGTGGGGAAATATTGATGCTGAGGTCTTTTCCAACCTTGGTGATTTTACGATTCTACGAAATACTAAGAACCCACTTTTCACCTACCTGCAGACAGACAGCTCCTCTTTTGTTTGCAGGTGCAAAGCATATGAAGAAGTTACAGTTAAGAAACTCCATATTTTGGAAAATAATTGTTCATTCCATCCTGCCAAACAGTAGATATGCAGCTCTCTTGTACCCAGATTTTTGTCATATACCCTGATGTTCCAGGCTTAAGAACTGTAAGAGGAATTAATTCAAACTAAGAATTGCTTCAGAGCTACAAATTATTTGTCATTTCTGGTACTCAGGTGCAGCCACTATGTAGAATCATAGAATTACCAGGGCTGGAAAAGACCTTGAAGATCATCAAGTCCAACCGCAGCCTAACCATAGTACCCTAAGTCTAACAAGCCTCTGCTAAATCATATCTCTGAGCACCACATCCAAATGGCTCTTAAACACATCCACGGACAGTGACTCAACCACCTCCCTGGGGAGCCTATTCCATGTAGGTAGATTAAGTTCTAGATTCAACTTTAATTTCTTCCTGTTCAATTTCTGAACATTTCAAACAAGCTGTCAGCCTTGCTCAGCTATCTACCTTCCTGCAAGTCTTGCTTTCCAGATTTCATGTTTCACTACAGCATACCGGAGAACAGAAGCAGAAAAAAAGTTATAGGCAGCATAAGCATCACAGAAGTTTTACATTTTCAAAGAAAAAATGTGAAAAAATACAATGAAAATGTGTGATTCTATGTAGTAAAGTTACAGATGAGCAGACTTCAGTCTCCTTCTTCCTCAAGCCATTTTTCCTCAATTGAACTGGTAGATGGGAGCCCCTAACATGCTAGTTGGTGCCAGGGCTTTGTTATTCTTCTCTTAAGAAGTGTTAACATGCATGGAAGGAAATGTACAAGCCACGTCAGATTCTGTACAGGGAACAGTACATTTAAAGCTGGAGACTCATTTCTGCTATATTTCACAGTACAGCCTTATTTTCACATTCCAAACTGATGCTGCCCTTTTCCAGAAGATGAAGCAGCACAGAGAAAAATGCTTCTTTATTTCCGTCACTCCCACTCAACCCTTTCAACCTAAAATCAACTTTTCACTCACGTTTCCAAACATCACTTACCATTACTAATGGCTCACAGCTAACAAACAGATGCCTCAGCAAGCACAGCTGCTGTAAATACAAGGCAGTCCTGTCTCCCTCATGCTTTACAGCATCACCAGAAATTCAGTGTCATCAGCAAGCAGGTGTTAATGCATTTTGTTGTGCTTCACATCTTTTAGTTCACAAGAATTCAACTTTATGCTGCTGCAACTGACCAGCTGGCCTTGAGCACTGCACCGCTGCTTCCTCGTGTCTCTCAGCAATGCCTCCAGAGACTAATCATTTTCTATCATTTTAACTACGTGTCTGTCAATACAGCTTTCAAAACTCCATACGATGCATCAGGCTCACAGATGGAGAACTGTAACTGTTGGTCATTCACTACAACAACAGAAGCCCATTCAGTTTATTATGTCAGTGCCCAACCTTTACCATAAGTAAATCTCAACCTCCTGAAGTAGCAAGCTGGAAGCTTGCTTTGCCTATCTGCAGTCGGACAGGAATAACGGATTGATGCTTTCATCAATGAATCTGCTTTGTGGTTTTTTTTTGTTTTTTTTTCTCCAGCACTTTGTTAAATAAACTCTATTCCAGTTCACAAAATTACTGTGCTCAATCTTTATAAAGAAGTGTTCTGCATTGTAGATTTGTTATGGTTCAGCACTTTGGCTGAGAACAGAAATGAAATATGAGCTCAGAGATGTAAACAACAACTGCATTTCAGCTCTGCCAGACAGTTACGAAGTTCACCTAATCAATAACAAAAAGCAACTTGGCTCCAGCTAAGTTTTGTTTAACAATTAAGTATTTAAAACTTAAAAGAGCCCAGAATAATTCCCTGTCCCACCTCCAACATATCCGTGTGTCTGTACAGGCATAGATGCACCTGTATAAATAAGTACATAAAACTACACCCCCGGTATTAATTCCTTTCTGAAAAAGCCTTTTTCTTCAAGCACCTTCATGTTAAGTTTAAGGCTTTTAATTCCTTTCTGAAAAAGCCTTTTTCTTCAAGCACCTTCATGTTAAGTTTAAGGCTTTTTTCTCCTTCCAAACTAGAAATGCACCATAAGACAGACAAAACACAACACACAAGTATTGTAGGAAATGACTGGTTAGGCCCTGGAACAGGCTGCCCAGGGAGGTTGTGGATACCCCGTCCTTGGAGGTGTTCAAGACCAGGTTGGATGGGGCCCTGGGCAACCTGATCTAGTAAATGTGTATGTTTGGTGGCCCTGCCAGGCAGGGGGGTTGGAACTACATGATCCTTGAGGTCCCTTCCAACCCAGGTCATTCTGTGATTCTGTGAAATGCATGCTGGTTTCATCCAGTTACGCCACAAGTCTTTGGAGAAGAACCTTTCTTTTGATTCATTGCCTTGTTTCATCTTCTGTATTTCCTATCTCTGACATCTCTCTTGGATCCGTTACCATCATCACCTACAAGTTAATATGTCAATATGTCATAAAGTCTGGAAAAGCAAAGCAGAACACACTGGCTAGCTGCTGTTTTTATAGCAACACCATCATCATGGCTCTAGCCCATCCTGTGATGAAGCCATGAGTCACAGCCTCACCACACACCATATATGCATAGAGGCACAAAGTTCTTAGGACAAGTGCCACTGAGAAGTTAGCTGGAAATCCTTAACCTTGTTTAATCTACTACTAGGTTCACAAACTTGCTCAGGTAACTGCTTTAATTAGATTCTGAGCAAAAAGAAACTATCTTGAAGTTTTCCTAAATATAACCTTGCAGAACAGTGATTTCTTGTGTTACTTATTTATAACAGGCACTGGGACACAGCTAAGTCAGTTTCCACTTTCATACGTTATCCATTACTCTTTTCCAGTATCCCAGGAGAAGTGTTTGCTGTCTGGAACACTGATATATGTTCTGTGTACAGCCCAACAGAGTATCAATAATGATACATGAGCGTGCTGCCACTTGAATTCCAAATAGAATTATGTTCAACATTTATTTTCTAGGTACAGCACTGCTCAGTATTAATTTCATACTTATCAAGACAGAGGAATAAGAAAAAAACAAACAAACAAAAACTGATGAAAGAGATGAAAGTCCTCTTAAAAAATAAACTTAAAAACCAAAACAATTAATAAAAGAATAGTGAGGTAGCAGTCCCTAAATTTTAAACATTGCCACACCTTATTCTCACATTACATTTTTACAACTAACGTAAGAGTATATCACACAGAAAATACCTTGCAAACGTCCTTACTGCACATCAGTTCAGGGCAGTTTTGTTTAGCAAAGCCCTTTGATATCATAGAATCATAGAATTACCCAGGTTGGAAAAGACCTTGAAGATCATCAAGTCCAACAGCAGCCTAACCACAGTACCCTAACTCTAACAACCCTCTGCTAAATCATATCCCTGAGCATATGAACTGAATGTGCCCCTCTTTATCCCTGCACTGCCTCCATCTTTGAAATACCTGCTCTAACCAAATCACTGATGTCCAATGAGATGCTCTAATGCCCATAGATAACTCCAGTACTACAGTTAAGGTCTCTCCACAGACACGGGGGACATCCAAGAATATTTTCATGACTCAACACAACAGGGTACAAATATCCCCATTGCCTAGTAGGAGGTGGTCCGCTTCTGCACAGTTCCCACTCCTTTGGGTTTTGGAGCCCCAAAAGCAGCACCCCACTGCCATCTGTTTGTTCTGCCCAGCCTTGTGGAATCAGGTATTGCCCCATAGTCATAAAAGGATATTTAGGATACTACGGTACATAAGCACATTACTGATTGTTACTCCAAATCCTTGGTAGGATCCTTCAATAGGTCTGAATAGCCGCTGTTTGAACACAGGCCATCCAGACAGACCATTCTTTTCTGCAGGAAAGGTCTAAAATCCTTGCTGCTGCTTTTATGTCTTTGGGACTTAGGGTTTGTTCATTTTAAACATGACCCCAAAATTGCAGTAGAATACATACCACTAATACAACATACTTCCTGGTTTAAGGAAATTCCTCTTTTCCATAGAGCTGGCATTTTACATTATATAGCCTCACTGCAACTCAGAAATCCAACTTGTTCCAAGATCTGACGCCACGACTGAACAGCCACAAACTTTTCAAGTAATGTTGTCTCTTTTGCAATAATCAAAATTTTCTCATTTTCTCCTTTTCATGAGGTGCTAAAATCATCAGAAATTAATTTTCACTGAGCACTGAATATCACATCTCTCATCCTGTGACTATTTTTTTGTTTCTGAAGCAATCCAATCATTGTGCAACAGCTTTCTCAAGAGACAGCTGGAGAACCCTTTGTAGTGTAGCTCAGTATCAGTACAGACATTCAACAAGCTTCATAAGTATATCCAAATTTTATACATCTAAACATTTCTCTCTCCACAAATAGGTTTTAGAAGTATACGCACAAATACACATATGAAAAGCACTAATTTATTTATGACCTTTCAATTAACTTTACGCTTTCTCCAAGCCCACAGCTAATCCTTAATATGGAATTGACATTTACATTTTCAGCATTATAAACACTGCATGAGAAAAAGCCTTTACAACTGACCAAAAATATAACTGCAGAAAGACTTTCAAAGAGCAACAACAATCTGATGTAAAACAACCTGATCTTCAGCAAGAGCTGCAGTGTATTGTTGATATTTCACTACACTGATAGCCTTATCTTTTTAATACACATAAAGCATGACCTTCAATTAATTGTTTGCATCAGCAAATAAGTTTACAATTTATCAGAGATTCCATGCAGATGAATATTGAGTTATAATTACCCTTTAATTTCATTCACGGCTTTTCACAGCAGCTGTAGAGTCCTCTTCAATAAAGTTTGACTGATGAAGTCTACTGCATATACTCAACCAGATAAATAATTCAGTTGCCTAGCACGGCTGCATCAATTCAAGGACTTCGTTCATTCTTTGCAGAGTAATAAAAACACTCTAAATCCAAAGGAAATTGCAATCCAAAATTGTTCTTCAAGATCTGAAAGAAAAATCTCTTCTTTAAACACTGAGGCACTTGGCAGAAGCAGCTGCCCACAGACACAGCACTATCTCTCCCTCCACAAAGAAATCTCTCTTTCAGTGACTGCAGGGGCAGTCTTGTGAGAGCAGCTGGGCAAAAAGGCAACCCATGTGTTTGACTGGGGTTGCCTCCATTCTGACACATCAGCGAATATGGAGCCTAAGGGCTGAGTCTGCTTCTTCTCAAGGCATGAGCACAACTTTGAGCTCTATCAATCTGTGCAGCTGTAGATTTTCACAAACCCCACAAGTGTGTCTTTTTGACCTCTAGTTCTCTGGCATGTTGGTGGTGAAATGACTGAAACTTGCCAAAATTACTGAAGCTTGAACTGACAAAGACTTTTCAAGTACAACATCTCATGCAATCCTTCTATTTGGAACATTTCCATTCTTAAATAAAATTTTAGCTAGAAAAATCGCCAACATTTTCTTTTCCAATAAGAAATATTTATATTTTCACTTGGGACTTCTGAAAACCTAACTACCCCCAGCATCTCATCAAGATAAAAGATATTTTCAATTCTACAAAATGAGTAAGCAGCCCACTAAATTTAGCACAAGAGCATTCTTTTGCTCAGTCAGACTTTGCACTCAGTGAGTATACAACAGAAGCAGACATGGTAATTGTGCTTACAGTGTAAATGTATAAACACAGTGATTGATATTTGCTGTCAAAGCCCAGTACCACCTAAGGATAGCTTCGTGGACATCAGCGGAGAAGTTATACTCGCAAAAACATGACAAACTCTTCCCCAGTAACGTTAACTATGTTTCTCTTTCCATCTGTTCTAAGCATCAGTTTAGGTCTTCCTCAGGACAGCTCAAACGTATCCTAGCCTATAACTGAGTGGCTCTTCTCTGCCATTTGGGAACTAAACAGGGATGATCACACAGCCCCTCTTGGCATTTCTCTACCAACTAACAAAAGGCTACACTCAATCACAGGCAAAGTGAACTGGAGATGCTCCCCACATCTAAGAAATTAAATACTGTAAATATCAATAAACAACTGGCTAACAGCTCTTCTAGAATGCAAATAACATGCAGAGCAGCTGACTGAATGGTAATTTTTCTATTACTTTAGAATTAGAGACCTCTGAGATTATCAGAACAACCATCTAATTAATGCTATTAAGAGCACACTTCTTTCATTTAGAAAAATGGGCTGTCAGTGCCTTCAGCTTTCTTACTGGTGGTCAGAAGAAAGGTATAATTCTAACTTACTGAAACTTGCCATTCAGGTTTAGTTGTTAAATACTGTTTTAACATTAATTCAATTTTGAAACTCCATTCTCTATTTGAAGATTCTCCGCAAGGAACAAAGAATCCTGCAAGCAAAATGGAAATGTCTGCCTGATAAAACCAAGAACACTCACTTGAGAAAAGGAAAAGGACTTCATAAGCATTCTCATGACATGACAAACAACATATTGCTCAGAAGTAATCAAAAGCATTAATCATCAGGCTTCAGAAAAGGAAGAAAGTAACTTTTGCTACTGGAAGTTAATTAATGTTTAAGACAACACTCTGATTCTACTCCAAGTTTTCAAAAAAATGACAAAAAAAAAAAGAAAAAAAATTAGAAGAAAAAACCATGGCCATCTCAGAATAACCCAAAGGGAACATCATAAAATGGAATGCAATCATAAAACTGCTGTTTGTATTGAGTAGAAAGAGGCTGTCTGGAATGCAAAAGATTAGCATGCTTCAGTCTTTCAACCAGTACTGGAAGTGGTGCAATCCTCCAAACACTGAACCATTACAGAGCTGCCTGCTACTTCTCATTGTAGCATGCAGTAAATATAATCAAATCCAGAGCACCTGACAATTTGGAAACAAGAAGCAATGCTCATAAAATAATAATTTAGTGTTTTTTTTGTCAGTTCTTCCATAGCAGCCTTTTCACTAGAAGTTAAACAAGGCATGTAGGTGTTCCACAATGAGCAGCTGCAACAGAGATGGTAGGGGAGATCACTGCAACAAATCCCTGTACTTGGAAAGCTCACAGACAGCATTTTCTGAGGCCTGAAACAGGTTTTACAACCTGATGATTCCAGGCTTATTCTCATTCCCATTGTCACTACAACCATGCAATGTATACACACAGGGTTCAATGAAATACTGTTTTTTCCCATGACAAACAAAACAACAACAATAATCAAAACACATCACAACAATAGTAAAACAAAACACCACTGAAATACTACATAGGCTCCCAAAGGTTTACGTGCTGTTGCTGAGTTTACTGTCAACAATGACAGCAGGATCACTTTTGCTGCTCACCTTACACCACCAAGGCATCCCAACTGCCTGAGGAAGCACGTATAAATGTGATGGAGCTTACAAGTCCTCAGTAAATCATCCAAATGGAGCCAGATGACCCTGAGATTAGCTGCATGTGAGTCTGTATTACTCCTGTACAGATCTCTGATCCAGAACATCCATGGAAGTATGTTTAAGCTGCCTGAAAGCAGCCACTTGACTACTCTACATGCCTTTTTTGCATAGACAGAAATCAAACCAAGTCCCAACATTGTGTTTATGGCATATATTTATATACATAAGCAAACAGATGCAGACACACACACATATTTATATGTCACTCTTATTTTGAACATTTTCTCAGAATGACAGCCCCATTGTAGAACACATACTGCAGAGTACTTCACTAAATCCAGGAACAGTTGCCTTATAAGACACATAACCCCATCACCAGGAAAGGTAGGGAAAAAAAATAAAAACCTTAATAAAAAAAATAATAAAACAGCATCAGGGACCTGTAAAGGCAGGATACCTTCAAAAGACAGAGAGAAAGAGGCTGAGAGAAGACACAGAAAGGGAGAAGAAGAGTCTTCAGGAGCCTTTAGATGAAAAGACATTCCATAATGTTTATGACAGTGCTAAACAGATACCTGATGAAACAGTGAAGATATGTCTGATATCCATTTATATATGGAGGTTGTGGTCACACGCACATGTACTGGAGTTTGGGAGTTAGGGGAGTAGTCCAGAATAAAAAACAAAAAATTATTTGGCTCTTAGAAATCTCTTCACTGAGCGAACAGTGCAAGATTAAATCTAATGCACAGATATAGCGTTGCCTTTTCTTTCTCTAATTAACTAGTGATGCTTATAAAATATGCCTGCAGCAGCACAAGATGATGCTGTGCTTCACTCAAATGAATGACTGTTCTCCACACACTCAGCTTACTGCAGAGGAGATCATCAAGTTTAAGTTCAGTGAGCTCTACGGCATTTTTGAAACAGCAAACACAAACAATAGGGGGAAAAAAAGCAAAAACACTTATAGCAAAGCCCGACTTTAATCATTTTTACCAGATTCTCAGGTTAGCAAGCACTTTATCTAGCAGTTACTCATTTTCCATAGCTGTAAGCAAAGCTAAAGATGCACTGCTGTCAAAACTGAGGGAGCGAAAGGATACAGAGAAGGCACATCACGTCCTCTTTTCTCTCCCAGTAAAATACAGTCATTCTATCCTCTGATATATAAACAACATAACAAGGCACTTATAAAGACCTAAACTTTATTGTAAAAACAGCCTTAGTTTAATTTAGTCCAGACCTGTGCTATGCAGCCATCCGAAATCTTGTCAGTGACTCTTTCAAGAACACCTTCAATACACACGGTCAGCGAATAAATATCCAATAAAGGAGCACTTTAAACAGCAGACAGCTTAACCTTTCTCCTGTCTTTAAAA
The DNA here is from genome assembly GCF_054131305.1 of Coturnix japonica. NCBI lineage: Eukaryota > Metazoa > Chordata > Aves > Galliformes > Phasianidae > Coturnix > Coturnix japonica. The sequence continues at coordinate 113,394,993 of NC_140663.1, forward strand.
AATGCCAGACTGCTCACTGTTTGTTCAAGACTCTTCTTTTACCAACATTCAATTTGAATGAGCCGGTGCAAATGCACTGCTCATCCTCTCATGAGAGCAGGATGCATTTAAGTGAAACATGAGGAGAATGCCTAATGGTGAAACGTACTCTCTGCATTCTCAATGAGATTTCATTACAGGGCTCTCTTTCTTTTCTCAAGCATGTAGCAACACGCCTACAATTATTCTACTTCTTCTATTGCCAAACGTGATCTGTATGCTTGTATTTATGCTTGGCATGCACACGCTCTGTGTGAACACTCTATGCATCACATGTGCATTATAACCTAATTGCGGGCAGGTAAAAATAATCAACTCGGCTACTGTAAGTGCTTCTCTGGGATACTGAAATACAAATATTCAATAAATATTGCATACGGATAACCTTCTGGTCATTAAGAGCCAGATTATAAAAGTATTTTGGCTTCCATAAGCATTAGGGGCTTGAATTTTTAAATGTGGCTAAATGTAAACTCATTTTAAAAACTAGTTCCATGGCGCTTAGTGGAAAACTTGGCTGTTTTTTTGTAAAAACAACAATGAGCTCACCATTGAAAATATTTTGTCTACTGTATCAGAGCTCCATATGAGTAAACTATATCATTTCCTAAGTTATCAGTAGAAAGTTTTACTTTAAATTCATCAAGAGAACAAAAATAACCCGTAGTCGCTTTCTAGAGCCTGCAGCCCTTTAAAGACCAGAGCTAGTGCGAACAATTTTTGGTTAAAGAAACAAAATCAGAAATAGAATGGCTTTTATTCAGAACTTTGAGTATCTTAGGCTGTGACAACTAGATTTCACCAGCTTTGATAAATAATGAAAGAGCCTGGCAAACATTCCGTTTTTCTATTCCTCCACCTACACGGTTCTACAGTTCCTATCAATCCATTATTTATATTTGAATACTGTTCTCCATGCAGTAACTGTCTTCTACATAAGAGAGGAAGAAGTCTGCACGGTAAGGATCTTCCACTCTTAGACAGCAAGGAAGCAAGAAATTATGCTTTTAAAACTATGGTTTCCTGCTTATAGTAGAGTCACAGAAGGGCTTAGGTTGGAAGAGACCCCAGCGATCATCAAGTTCCACCCCCGATGTCACAAGCAGGGCTACAAAACCTCAAGATCTGGTACTAGACTAGAAACAAATGTTACAAGTAATAGGGCAGAGATGCTGATTTCCTCCCAGTCTTAATGAAAAACTCTTAGAAATACTCAGTTCAAGAGCTTCACAATTGATGGCAAGACACCATTGTTTATAACAATAAAAATTCAATAAAATTAACGTATTAAAAGTAACTCAACAGCTTCTGCCTTTTCCATTTATTTGTTTCTCTTTATTCTAACAAAATGAAAATAACTAATATTCATTTCCCTTCAGCCACCTTTCTCATTCAATCACTAGGTCTTTACTGAACAACCAGTTCTTTATACTTTTCCTCCCTACAATTATTCTGCATGGTTGAACCTAGGAATCTTCTGAAATGTCTGCCTATTTGATAAAGCGCTGCGACAGAAGGTGTGCATAAACTACACTCCTCTGCACTGACTGGCCTGGATCCATCCTGCAGGACACCCAATGATCCAGTGAAGGGATTCTCTCCAGCATAACCCCATAAAGCACAACAGGAGTATTTTTTTTAGTGCTGTTGACGTCACTCAGTATTAAGTGTTCAGGGAAAAAAAATAAGATAACATTTTATAAAGGCAGCATTCCTTGTGTTTTGAGATAAAGAGGTCATTTTTATTGGCTTAATCCCCACTAGAATCTACAATAAGAGCATCTACAGAAGAAAGCAAAGACATGACAATGGTAATACAGAAAGCATATTAGTCATGCCTAAGTCACATGTACAGAAAAGAATTAGTCATAACTAAGGTATTCATGTGAATAACTTTGCTGAAACAGTCCTCCACCACATTAATTTGATATCTTTCTTCCTGTTTTATTGACTGCAATCCATACTCACAAAGAAGAATTAAAATAGCTTCCTCTGTATATTCAGAGTTCCTAATTCCACAGTCTGGGCACTGTACCACCATGGTCTTTCAAGGATATGTAACAAACGTAGGGAATAAACAGTATATAAAGACATTTGAGCATCTTTCAAAATTTTGCTCATTCAACATTTAATCGGCTACTAGTGATTATCAGTATCATTCCTTTCTTTCCCTTGTTATTCCTGTTCAGGAAGACTGCTGCAAGTAAACTATCACCCATTTGAATTCATATATTTTTGCTGCTTGCACCTGAATTTTTGTCAAGAGCTTAAGGTGTCCATTTACCAGTGTCCTCTGCCCTCAGTAAGAGAACAACAGGAGGAAAAGAATGAGCATCAGTAAAACAAGAAAAGCAATGAAACAAATCCTCTGATCATAAAAATGTTTCTTTTTTTTCCAACTGAAAAAGAAGACACACTGAAGTACGTTTATTCTACCTCAATGGAATTATGATCTGCTGAAAACTACTGACTGTAGTACAACTTATTTAGAAATAAACACATGAGATGCATATGGGGTAAACAATCTGAGCTAATAAACACAGAAAGCATCAGCTAGCTAGTTGTTCGATGTTTCACTTGTTCTTTTTTCTTCAGAGGTAAGAAATCGCCATGTTTCTAGTATGCCCCTCAGTGAATAATTCCAGGGGAAGTACAGGGTGTTTTGTATTCAGAACAAGGCTGTTCTATTTTGCCTCTTGAGGAAACCAGTCTTTTCTTAACTACTTTACTCTTCATCAGCACAACTAGGAAGGTGCAGTAAAAGAGACAGCATCCAGATACCTAAAACTGGATGTACCACATATGCAAAATACAAAAGTTTTTGTCGTTCTGATGTGCCAAGTTCTGTTTATACTGCTTGAAATAACAGAGAACTTCTAAGCAAGTCCTCTTTTCTACTGCAGTCACTCAAATGGAAGTAAAATGGGGACTAAACCACTCCAGGAACTTTGATCTCTCTGTTACGTAGTTGTGCTCACTCTCTGTAGAACACTGTAACCTTGCTCCAGTCTCACTCAGGGTAGTACACTATCCCAAGTAACAAGAAACAGATGAACAAGATAAAATTTTCCTGTTTGTACAAATTAAGGATTCTACTGAATGCAGCTGCATGCTTATCTGCAAGAAGTCAAAGGATGCAGCTGATCGGCTATAGTTACTGCCAGTTAACAACAAATGCAAGTTCAAACATAACTGTACCAATGGTTCTTAAGAAGCCTTGACAGACATTCAGCTATCAGATGGGAAAGCAAAACTAAACCCTACAATCTCATGCTGCAAAGGAATTACACAAGAGTTTGAAGAATATGCCAAGAATATCAACTGTCTGCACATACACTTGTTACACAAAAGATCATCAAGTCAGCACTTAATGAGGTCGATGCTCTAGCAAAACTGAATGGAAGGGCTCAAAGAAAAACCTCTTCAAAGAGGTAACCTTAGAAAACATTTATTCAAAATTAAGGATGAAGTATACCCTAAAACAGTAGATACAGGTACTCTATCTAGGGGGTATCTCCACTTAGGTCTGATTTAGTACAAGGTGATTGTTCAGAAGTGCAAAGAAAGAGACTGGGCGATAGCACAGAACAAAGGGAACTTTTACAGCTCAGTGTGTAACATGCCAACATTTCAAAACCTAATTCCACTGAATTTCAACCACATGTAGACACCTCACTTTTTGAAACACCACGGATCTGAACTTTTAAATATTGATTCTTACCAACACAGAGGACCAGTAAGAACGTTGCAGTCTACTACTAGGTATCTATCCAAATCAAGCTTTTCTTTGTAAACACTGTAATACATCAAAGCAATGATAAATTCATACTATTTTCCCACTTTACAAAAGATTGGGTGCAAATGGAAATCAAATGAAAAGCAATAGATATGACAGGCTTGCTTCTGGGTCTTCCTAATACACACAGATTCCACCAGTGCAGCAATGGAGCCTACACGCATCAGAGTCTATGCTTTACTGTGAGGATGTAGAAACACGACTCTCTTCCCAACCTCCCTTTATAATCACAGAAGTATTTATAAAGTCCCACCTAGGGATTCGGACCAGGACTATGGAGTTACTCAAAGTGATCTAAGCATGGAGACTTACCCAGCACCCATCTTGAAGGCTCGACACCATTTAATACAAGATCATCTTATTTGAATGACCATATATACAAATAAGATGGATTTGTATTAAATGGTACAGAGCCTTCAATACCTCTTTCTCAAGCAGGACAAGAATTTTCCCGAACCATCGCCCTCCTCACTTTGCAAGGCCAGTGTATACCACATATCTTAAAAGGCAAGAAGGAGAGTAAATGAGACACAGTTAGTCTGTGGCTCACATAAACCACTGCAACTGAAGCATCTCTTAATATGTGCATTGGATTTTTTCTGGGTTTTGCATGCTTGCACAACCGTTATAATAAATATATGCTATTTATCACTGCGGGGGTTTTGCTTTGTTTTTATGTTGAAATAAAACATGCCACTATTAAATTGTTGTTTCCCCTCCTTCTCTCCCAATTTGGTCCTCAAGTACTCACTTTCCTGCATTACTCCTTGTATTTAATTTCCTTCTTCAAGTCTTTCTCCAGCAGGCCCATCAGTCTTTCCAAACTCTTCTTTCACTGTGCTATTTCTGCTTTTCCATTTTACGCTGTGGTTTACTTCTGCTTCAAAATCTGACTTTTTTTGCTTTCTCTCCTTCCCTGTTGTACGCCTCCTGCCCCCTTCCACCAACTCCAGATGAGCAGACAGATTCACACTGTAACAGTCTGAGCACGGCTCACTTAGTCATCTTAACCACCACACAGAAAGTGAAACCTCTGTGCTTAATCAATTTACTGCCACATGACCAAGGTTTATAAAACCAGGCCAGCAAAAGCAAGTAATGTATTTAACTACTAGTAAAACATTACATTCTCAACTTGAATGCATAAGAGAGCAAGGCATTCATGGCTGAAACACAAAAGTATAAAACTTCCTCTTTGGGCAAATTACATTTCCTTTTGCTAAGAAAGAAACCAGGAATTTGTATCGACTTCCACAACATCGTGCACTGTGTCACTGCTGAACAGGCTATTGCCAACCATTTATCACAGCTTCAGATCAGCAGTCCTTCTTCCTACACACGACATCAAATCATTGATGTGATTTGATTGGGGCATTGTTTGCCCCGGTGGTGCAGTGGTAGGAATGCCGCCTTGCAACACTGGGGCCCGGAGTTCGAATCCCCCCTGTGGCGCAAGTGGTAGAAGTGCCGCTCTGCTACACAGAGGCTCGAATCCCGGGGGTTGGACTCGATGATCTCTAAGGTCCCTTCCAACCCCCACCAGACTATGATACTATGATACTATGATACTATGATACTATGATACTATGATACTATGATCTAATCTTGTGAGTTAAATCCTTGCCCCAATCCCAAGCAGGATTTCAGCAAAGCAGCTCCCCAAAAGGCTTAAGAGGGGGTGCGCTACAGAATGGCTACCATACAAATCAAGATTCCTAAGTTCGGTCTTCACCACCTTCAGTAGGGCATTAATTACAGTATACTCAGACACAAAAATACAGGACTGAAAGCTTACGTGTAACATCTCCGGCTTTTCTGAGAACCCACTTCATTGATTAACTGTACTCACAGCCGTGATGATCTTTTCAGTATTCAGCTTCATTATGTCTTCGCTGACTCTTAAAGACATTATTTCTTGAAATGTTTGTCATGGTCAGCCATCTAAGTGTGTTTATTTTGCAGAACATGAATAAGTGATGCAACTAATCACAATACGAGTGTTACACAGCTTCACAAAGCCTTCATTTTATTGTTTGGCATAATGAGCAAGCTCAAAACAGGCGCTTGGCTGCTGGAACCATCTTAATCCTGAGAATTTCCATTCCATTTAGTAACTCCAGACTGGCAGCTAAATAGACTGTGTATAGCCAAGAATACATCCATCTACCAAAGCCACAAAACCTCCAGTTAAGCAGATGCAGTTCAAAATACACTCACCTCTACTGCTTAAAAAATGTTGATTTTCAAGATCAAAAATCATAAAAGGTAAGCCAGACAAGTTGAACACTTGACAAATAAAATCAGAGATGAAGACTCATATAACTACCCTCTTAATAGCAAAAAAACAGGGTGAGAGAGGAGCTGACAGCAGACCACTGCACAGCCACTTCACGCAGCATGCAAAAATGTACTTGCTGCTAAGAAAAGTTTTGCAGCAATACTGCAAGTGTCAAAACCAAGTGTGATTTCCTCCTCTTTTCCAGTGCTAAAACAGTGCTAATTTTAATTGATGAGAGTATCTTCTGGTCAGACTGGGAGAGAATACCTCCATCTGGTGCAGCATTTTCTGATGGTGAGCCTGTCTCAGCACTAGGCAATGTCCTTTACTCCCTTATGAGAACAAAATCTAGTGACAGTATTTTCCCCAAGAAGACCATCTTTATTTTCATTTGTTTCTTCTTTTTGAACTGAAAGTAGCTTCTTCCACTTAGGATGAAACTCAGTGCTGGTCAACCTTCAATTTTCAACTTGGTATTCAACTACCTAACCAACATATGCACACAGCCTCTACAAGAGGCTGATGGAAAACTAACTTTTTTCTTGCCTCCTGGTGAGAGATGAAGTGAAACAGATAAATTTGAATACATCAACTTTGCTGATATCCTTATTTTTGACAGTGTAATGTTCTTGTTACTGGCCAATGTGAAGATGGAGATAAGGCACAGATAGCATCTACATGTATTTATCCCTCTTTCTCCCCTGTTCTTCCTTATCATGACAGAGTCCTGTAGGTCTGATCCACACCTTCAGTTACCCACAAACATCAGGAAATTCAGGAACCTTGTGTTAGCACTGGAGTCTCTCAAGGGAAGAAATGGCAGAGCGTGTTCAAGTCATTTGGCTGATATGGCAATGGAAATTATTTTCTATCTTGAATTCCCACATTTTCTCCAAGGCTACAGATCTTTTGGAGGTCCCAGAGAAATATTAGGTCTGCTACAGTATTATGCAGTAAGGTAGAAGTCCCCAAGTCTTCCTTAAAAAAGCGAATCTGCCTCCTGATAGAAAATCAACAGTCTGTGGTGCATAGGTACAGAAGAAATGGCGCTCCAACCACTGCTGAAATGTATGAACTGTGGTGAGAATATGTAAACAGTTAATTGGGGAAAAGGGGAGAAAAACACAAACATTTGTGTTACTGTGAAGGGCACAGAAGAAGAAATGATGTTAAGCAGGAAGTTCATTAACAAGAGAATAATTCAGGAAAATACACAACCAAGTATTAAATGCAATTATTCGGAGAGGAAATAGGAACTAAAAAGTAATTATTATATTTTGCATAGGGAGAATAAATGCAACTGAAGGACTTTATTGAGTTCCTTGTGCTTTTGGGTTTTAATTTGCTCTAGTAGATCCTCATGCCTCCCGTGTCCTCTCAAATCAATCAAAAACAGTAATTAAAAAAAAAGAAATCCACTTCAACATCCCAATATGCCTGTGGGTAACAACGCAGACAACGTCATGGAAAGAGCATGAAAAAATCCAGCTATCAAATAATTGACCGCCATTCAAGGCATGCACATTCAGGACGTAGCTCTTGGTTTTCTACAGGACAGACCTTTTCAGTGAAGCCAGCGTGCCGTAAGTATGACCGCACCAATTGATTTTAAAGAGCAGTTAAAAGCTACAGTCTGTAACAGATCAGGTAAGCCAAGCAATCTGTGTTCGGGAACAAAGCAAATGGCATTTGCACTTAAAATACTTTGACCTCAGTCAGTCCCACAGCTGCTCCTACCAGATGTCCAGCAATGAATGCTAGAACACTTTTTCTCCTGCCTCTGCCCAGGTCTATACATGAGCTTCTGCACACACTTTGCTTTCCTTTGCACTTGGAAAAGCAGAACATCTCCTCAAACCTATATAACAGTCTTCAAACTCTATTATTTGATAGAGGGTGGAGAAAAAAAGAAAAAAAAAAAAAAAGAAGAAACAACAGAATCTCTTCCACTGGAAGCTTATTTGGTAGCATTCAGGAAGCAGGTGATGCAGTAAGATGTAAGGACAGCGCTGTGACAATTCTAAATCATGTGCAAATGTCAGAAGATGGAAGACAAAGAGAAAAATAAGCAGAAAACAAATCCTTAAAATGTCAAGTGCCTTCCTGGAAACCAGAGTACTGCAGGGCAGGGAGCGAGCCAGCAGCAGAAGCACAAGAGATCAAAATGCAGCAAGAGCAGCTCATGAATAAGAGCAATGGCACTCACAGATTCCAGATATGCCTCTTCACATCTCAGCAACTCTTAAAGCAAAAGTCCCGTCCCCAATACAACCCCAACCACACACTCTTAATTTCATTTTCTCTGGAGCTCAGAACACTGAAATACTTTGTAATTTTTGTTTTGTTCTAACCTGGTCAAAAGTTACTGCATATTCAAAGCACCTTCTGAAGAAAGAAACTGCTTCAGCAGTCAATGTTTCACTAATGCAGCTGGACCTCCAGCTTTGAGTCCTTTAGTACAATGTTTTTTGCGTTGCTATAGATTTATTTATACTAAATTGAAATAGGCATTGAAAGCCAATTTTCTTCCAGTAATGCTATTGAAGAAAGTTTGCTTTTCTTCCAAGAGTACTATTAATCTTGTAAAAGGGAATAGTATTCTGAATGAGACCAGATACAGCATTAAATATTTCTGCAGTTCAACATATTTTTAAGTCTCTTTGATTCCTGAGCCACTGTACATTCACTTTCATTTATACAATTAAGTTTACTGTGGAACAAAGCTTCCACAGAAACTGGATTAAAAAACTAATTACCAATATGTATTCCCACCAAAATCTACCCAACAAAAATGGCCTTCAGCCAAACCAGGGAAGCTGTGTGTCTACATGATACAAGGAAGGAACTGGGATCCTGGAGTAGCAACTCAACACTTTAAGCCCCTCCAAAGATCTAAGTAATTCTGAACAGCACATTTGGAGGAGACTGGTCTGCTGCCAGTCACACAGTGAACACAGGAAGACAAAATTCATTACATCAATTATTCATTAGCATTTAACAACTCAGCACTGGATCCAATATTTCTCCTTTGGCTACAGACCAGTGCAATGAATTCATCTACTTGTAACTGCACTGCTGAAAATGTTAATGCCATTTATTGACAGGTTAATTTATAATGTTACCTTAATTAAAAAAATATTATCTTATCATTTTCTGACTGAAAAGAAACTGCAAGCGATTGGGAACAATGTACCTCGAGGCTAACGAATGATTTCAAGGCATCCTCTGTTCAAATTAACACCAGCATGTGGTATGGGGACTGTTTTTCCCCATCAAAAACATTAGAGATATATATTTCTCATATTCTTAGTTACAGAAAGTTTTACTCTATATGTTATCTTTTCAGAAGTTCACAAACTAAAATTGTCAGGGTTTGGAATTCACACCAGCAGAAGCAAACTCTTCATTACTTGCAGGCATGTGAAACAGTGGTGGGAAGCCTTTCCTAGTCTGCTTCTAACACCCCTTCCAACACCACATAAACAGAAAAGATAAGTGTCCCTTGCGGCCAAGGCACAGAAGAAATGACACATCTACTTTCATCTGAAGGACCTTTGGCAAAGCATCATGACATCCCAAACTTTGCATGCTCAATGAAACAGCTTCCTCTTTTGGCTTTTATTATTGACTTTTGTCAATTAAAAAAGGTAACGAAAGAACCTGATCTTCTAGATCAAGTACGGATAGGGAATTCAGAGCTGCACAATCTGAGGTATGTGGAGGAAGCGTCCTTTAACTAGCAGCAATCTGAGAGGATGTGGGATTGCTGAACCAGAATCTGACTGCTGCCTGCTCAGTAACACTACATTTAAATTAGTCAAAAGTAATTTCTGAAGCTCAATATGGCTTATTTTTCCAAAAAACGTTTCTAACTACCTAGCTCTCTAAGAGCATACGTACAACTTTAAATAGTTGCTATCACTCTTTTAAGTCAAAACTTGGCTTGGCATTTAATGATGTGAGCATGTGTAGCCTTAGGTCTATCTGCATAATTGAAAGTATAGCATACTAGCTCTGCTATTACTCAGGAAAAGCACAGTATTAATTCCTTAGGGCAGTCTTGCAATAACAACAGGAAAGGGAAGTTAAGCCGATATACCAAATGGTTACTTGAAAACAAAAGAAGCACTTTTTCCTGAGGGTGATTCAGAAGTGGGGTGGAGCTCCATAGTTGTCAATATTTTGTTCATCATCCTCAAGTCCAAACATTCACAGAATAAATTAGTAAATTGAAAAAAAATCAGGCAAAGTCTTTTGTGTGTCACGGGCATAGGTAAATCTAGGTAACCCATGTGTGATAATACTCTCTATATATTCCTCTTTATTATGAGTGATATTATTGCAACTTCTGACTTAGAAAATTGTGAGAACTGCAACTGGCACTAATTGAATCCAAACACTGGAAAGCTTTACAAGAAGGGTTCAGTGACCAACTAGGAGAAAAAAATCATACAAAATATGCATTTCATGAATGCTCAATTTTAATTAAATGTCAGAACTCCAACTAGATCACAGTTCATTTTCCTTTCAGAAGCAGTATATTTTCTAATATGTGTTCCTCTTTTTAACAGTTTTTAACTGTGCCCCTATGTTCACATTTGCCTGTTATTTACAACTAAGATTTCTTATCCTTCTCTATTAAACAAAGCAAATCTATCCCACCCATGGAGCAACTCTATAGAACTACTGACAAAGTAAAAAATTATTATGCTCCTGGACTGATCAAACAAGGGTTTGGGCCATTTTATCTCTAACCTATAGAATGCATTCTCTTCCCAGACAAGAAAATGGAATTCAGCTTCTGGTTTCCACTGTTGTGCCACTGTACTGTAAACAGTCTTCATCTAAAGAAACATATATCGAGTTTCTTCTCAGCACCCGGTATCCCATGCTGATCAGCACTGCTTCTACTCTCATGCTGCAGAAGGTCTTCACGCTGCAGATCTAAAGGTTCACATTCTGTCAATGACAGAAGTAGAAGGAACTTGGTACTTCCAAAGTATATTTCAAAAGGTTAAAAAAAAAAAAGTCTTTTTTATTTTCTTCTTTTTTTTTTTTCCTTTTTTTTTTTTTTTTTTTGTTAAGTTATTAAGTGAATACAACTCCCAAAGAGGAAAAAAAAAAATACCCAAAACTCTAAAAAACATGAGTAAATGACTAACTATGCATCATGAAGAAATACACGCAGCATTATGCTTCTCCTTACCCTAAAGGAGCTCCTAATACAACACACCTCCATTGTTTCACACCTATAAACCAATTTGGATCACAATGGAACTCCAGCAGAGCAAGTCTTTACTGCCTATAGCAAAATGGTCTGGATTGTTAAGTATTTCCTTCTTCACTCTCTGTTCTTTGCAATCCACACTAGTGCACTTTGCCTCCTTCCTCAATAAAGGCTCGTCAGTAAAATACCAGACAAAATGAATATATGATCTTGCCTTATTTTGCAAGAATAATCAAAAGAGAGTGCAATGAAGAAAGGAGGAGTCTACAGACATTATGAGAGAAGTAAGCTAACAATGCATCTTTAAGCATAAACAACAAAGAAAAAAATAAACGCAATGGAGCATTTCTCTCCTTCCATTCTGACTAAATTAAGGAAATCTATACTAAAGGCATAGAAACTGATGCTCCACTAAAAGCAGCTATAAATACTAAATGCTGTCAGAAAGCTGGTGGATACAAAAATAAAATACCAGCACAAAATAGCCACTGTGCCAGCTATTCCTAGACTATAGTCTCTACTTTTTTCTATTAGAGAAGTAGAGATTACTTCTATAATACCATAGTGTGCATTAGGTAAATTAGGCAGTTGACTGAAGGCCTCTGGAAATTTCTCAGTCTGGAGAGAGTAAAGAAATAAAAAACATGGGACGAACTTATTTATTAGAGCTGTAATAAAAATTTGTCAAGTTTTGTTCATGCTCAGTAAAATGGCGATGACAACTTAAAACCAGAGAGTAGCTAGAGTTAAGCATCAATTTCTAAGTGAAATGCTTGAAAGAAATAGAAATCAACGGAATGAACTCAATGGGGTTGCTCTGAAACGTCTGGAGAGCAAACCCCTCTGGTTCCACTGACATATCTGATCTTGACATGAAGCTTCCAGTTTAATTTACAAGGCTTCTCTTTTGTTTTGTTCAGAGATGAACACTGATCTTAAATAAACAAGAAGCAATACAATTTTAAAGCACTTTTTCTTTTAAAAGCATCCAGTTCATCCAGTTCCTACTTCTCTCACATGGGAAAAAAGGGAGGGTATCCTCTATGAAGATGCCTAGGGGGACTATTAATTTTTTTTTTCCTCTTCTATTTTTTCTTTATAGTAAACTACTTAATAACCTGAACAACAGACAGAATTCAAGTTCAGGAGCAGCACTTATAAAGAATTTCATTGTCACAACTAACAGAGCTCTTTCCATGGGGAAGAATGACTGGAAAATAAAAATAAATAAATAAATCAAAGCAAAACCCCAACAAAAACCAGCCAGACTTCTTTATTTCGTATGTTTTGGCTTTCTCCAGCAACTGAACTTTTTTGTTTGTTTGTTTGTTAATATAACAGTTATAGCTTTTGTTTCCAGACAAAGCAATCTTTTTTTTTTTTTCTTTTCTACTAACCCTCCCTTCCCCTCGCCCCATTTCTAAATGGTAGGTATTTTAAGCATGGTTGCTCATACTCCTTCCTTTGCCCTGAGCAAGCTAATGTCTAAACGTCACCTGCCATGCCATTTCACCATTAGCATCATTAGAAAGGAGGATAGGAAGTACCACAGACAGCATCTCAGGCTGGATTGCCTAGCACAGAAACTCAGAGACAGGAACAGACAGGTTGAAAGTGAATAATACGGCCTGCTACACATCAGTGAATCAGAACTGTGAACTGCTTTCCTAGGTATGCTGAGGAGCTTTTCCAGGTATAGGGGAGCAGTGAGGACTACACCTGCTTCACAAATACTTTTGGTATCAAGCCATTAGCCGGCACACTTCCAGTCTGTGATCCCTTCCAGCTGCTGCACATCCTCCATGCAGTGAATTCAGCCCCAGCAGTGTACAGAGACTGAGAAAGCAGACTTGCATATAGGCCCAAAAGCCACCAAAAGGGACCGTCCCTTTGGCCATTTAGCAATCATGCAGCCACACCTTAAATGAGAGAGTAGGGAGTGGAGCCAACATATGGCACAGAAGGGAAGGCCAGGAATGGCAGTAGATGAGCTAGCTTTCTCCTCAAACTGATCAAAGGAGACAGCAGAGAGCGAAGAAGGAGGAGAAAGGCAGGGCTCAGAATTGCTCCTCACAGCTGTACTCCTCTAAACTCAGCCTAATGTTGAGGAAGATTGACAGGTAGCTTTTAATATTCAAATATTACATGAACACTTACTTTTTCAGTTCTCTGTCTTTGGGGTGTATTTAATGCTTGCCAGTTGCAAGCCAGGAACACACATACCCCTTCAAGACTGCATGCAAGTCAGTACCAATGTCAGCCCCACACACACCTCAGTAATGTGAGCCCGCTTCAGCCCACTGAAGCTTTTCCTCCTTCACTGAAGTCCTAGTTCTCTTGCTTTAGATCTGGCACTAATTGCCAACTTCTCCCTCAATTTACTGCTTTCTTTCATAGTTCACATAGGTTATACACGGTGCCATATTAAAATATGATTATTGCTGAGGCAAACAAACAAACAAAAAAAGTTAGCAAAGAGAATCGTGCATAAGTCAGAAACCAGGAAAAACGCTTCACAGATATCAGAAGAGAGGAAACCTATTTAAAACATGAGCTCAGGAGCCAGAATTACCTCACACGGGAAAAAAAGAATGGAAAACAAAAACCATTAGAAGCAATTCAGCCTTCACTGAAACCTATACACATCATCATTAACTATACTAATTTGGCTCTTCATGTGTAATCTTGGTGTGCTAGCCTTGCTTTATGTTCATAATGCCCATTAAGAGCAGCAGAAATTGTGCACGTGGGCACCTCATCAGCACAGCGCTTCTTCCCAGCCCACAGCCTGGTTTGCACAGACACATGTCTCTAATAACTCTGCCCTCTACAGCTCAGCCAAGACATCCAGCACATCAGTGGGAATAAGGGAACAGCTGCACTGCATTTGGCTGAGCCAAATGAAGAAGGTATTATTCATTTCTTTATTTTGATCATTCAAGAATTTCGTATTAGTAAGGCAACAACAGAAAAATAAGTTGTACATGCTCACACAATACTGAATTCTATACAGTTCACACTGACACAAGTCTGCCTCAGTTTTGGTGAGACTGATTTCTTATGGTACTGTTCCCTCAATATGGCCATGAAGATCATAGATGCAGAACATGCTTAAATGAAACAAGCATTAACACACTGAAGTTCATCTAGGAAGCTTTACACCTTCCCCTTCACACAACACATATCAGGTAAGGGGGAATATTAACATTCTTCCCCAGAATTTTGACAATACTCTCAAAGGCTGAAACTTTCACAGAAAACAAAACAACAACAAAATATACCAAAGGATATTACCTCAATGCTGTAGGAAAGGAAAGTTCAGAGGGAATAAATAAGATTAATTCACTCTCACTAATATACCAGTAACAGTGCTCATCAGTTAGATGGTCACTATAATCGTCCATTGACCGAGATGTGGAATTAGGGCCTACCAACACAAAGTTGAACAGAATGATGGAGCACACATTTTTTACCATGCCCTTAGGGGGTCAGATGAGCTACAGAATTAAAAAAGCTAAGGTTTTCTTCTTATATGAGCAAAACCATCACAAAGCTTCCAGGAACATAACTCCAGGATACTAAGGGAATGAATTTAACAAAAATACCTAAAATAAATAGAGAATAAACTGTTCAACTGTAATAATGCCTCTTTTTTTTCTAACATATCATCTCTTCTGAATAAAGCAGTCCAAGCCAGTCTAAGTCAAGCTATAAAAATACAATAATTTCATGATAGAAGGACACGGGCAGACATTATTTCCTGAAGTGGACTTATTTTACTCATTTGTCCTAAAGCTATGTGAAATCCGGAGCCATCATTATAGCTACCAAATCCAAGGTAAGATTCCGCATTGAAAACTGATAAAATTGTGGATTCCAAACAGTTTTGCTTTAAATAAAAAGTCAGACCAAGCCCAGCAGAAATACTTAGAAAGATCAAATCTTTACTTCTCAGTTTTATGAATGCAATCCTGCATGAGGTGACTCTTGAACAACTTTATATTCACTGCTGGTTCCTCACAAACTTCTAGTACTCATTATTTCCTCTCACAGAACCCCAGCAAGTATCCACATCATTTCAAGATACTTATTTTTGTTTCACCCATTCCACAATAATTTCTAGCTCTGCTCTCTTCTTTGGGATAATTCAGACGGCATACTTAAACATGACCTGAATAAGGACAAGGAACTGAACAGTCCTGAAGCCTTGATAGTAATTTCTCCTTATTTTATAATTAATGACATAGCTAAAGCAATAAACTTAATAAAGCAAGTATTTTATTGTTGTATCAAGTACTATGTGACATATAGCTAAATCCCATATCGTTAAGGATTATGAGTTAGTCATCTATCATAGTAGATCCTATTTTCATAACATACTTTAATTAGCAATTCATCTACTTTGGCCCTGGGAGTTGCACAGGAAGTCACTAGGCGCATCTGTCTGAACAAAAGTTTTCTGGGTGACTTCATTCATTCCATTCCTGACCGGAGAAAAAGGGGAAGGACACCAGCAGCCAGAAATCATTAACATGTACAAGAACACCTTTTCACTGCATGCAAATCATGTTGCCTGCTTTGACATCTGTCCCCAGACCTTTGCAAAATTTCTGTATCACCAAACTTATTTAACCATCTCATGTAGTTTCCATCTTCCTTCTGCTTAGACTCATTATGTCCCAATGCAAGTGTAATTGCATTTCTATTTGAAGAGCACATATCTTGCAACCCACTCCTCACTCTCAGGAGACAAGTACTCCTCTAAAGGCATAGTGCCTACACTTTCTACTCCTCTACAGAGCTAGTCTCCATGGTTTGGGATATAAGAAAAAGGCTGAGTAGCAACCACCTAGGCAATAAAATACATCCCCCACCGCCATCACCACAAAAAGCATGTAATATCTGCAGAACTAAAAAGAAAATGTGGAGAAGAGAGGTGTGCAGCGGCTATCTGGAATTTCTATATGTCTACCAATGCCTTTGTGATTAGGAGCCTCCAGCTCAGATCCCTTGAAAAGCTGATGAACTATACTCAGAAGGTTGGCGATCATAATGAAGATATGTAGTAAAAAAGAAGTAAAAAACTGCTACATTAGAACTCTTGGACATTTAGCAGTGCACCCCAGATAAATTCTACGACACTAATTGTTAAGAAAAACTAATATGACTGTTAAGAAGTAATACCCTTAATTATACATTGTGCTTATAAGTAAATCAAGAGAATGTCACAATATATCTGAGCAGATTCTATGACAGTTGGTGCTTCCTTCATATGCTACCCTGTATGCAAAAAATCTACCATGTAATTCTGATTAAGTTTAAAGAAATTCTGTCGCTAAGGAAAATTACTCAGTATGGTAGCAAAAAAAGTCAAAAATCCCTCTTTCCTAAGTTAAAAACAATCTTTTGATTCATTATTTCAGCAAGAAAACTGATTTTTTCTTTTGTCCAGAGGTGAGACAGTCTTTGCAATTCCTCAGATGTTCCTGGAATTACTGAAAATGCTTAAAATATAAGCCTTAGAAATACTTAGTGTTTAATAATAGATGGCTTGTTCATTGTAACAGACAATAACAAATATATTTTATAAAATCATAGAATCACAGAATTGCTCAGGTTGGAAAAGACCTTAAAGATCATCAAGTCCAACCACAACCTAACCGTACTACCCTAACTAACAACCCTCTGCACCACATCCAAATGGTTTTTAAACACATCCAGAGATGGTGACTCAACCACCTCCCTGGAGAGCCTATTCCAGTGCTTATAAATAACTTCTGAATAACTTACCTAGAAGGATTACTAGTAAAATAGTGATTTTTATAACAAGACACTGTTCACAAATACATTCTGTTTGAGTTTTGATCTTAACATCCCTAGTTAGTATTTCTATTGAAAAATAAGTATTTCCTTTCTAACCAAAATCTTGTGTTTATCTAAACTTACTTCTTATTTAAAATATTATGAAAAACCTAAAACCATGCTCAGTATCTAAGAAAGAAAATAAAGACTAAGATACATATTGTGACTGCTGTTTTGGAAAGGAAAATGAGGATTAATAAATTAAATGTAATAAGAATAACTCATTCTAACCCAGTGAAGAAGAATACCAGGCACAGGAGCTGCATGATTCATGAGCCAGGCTCAGGAATTTGAATGCATTATATAAGTTAGCTGTCTAGATGATGATCTTATACTCACCCACTTCCTTTAAACACTCATCCACAGGATTATCACTACCTGAGAGCAGTTTGCTTTGCAGCTTTCTCCACATTTCAGTGTACCAAACAAATAAACTTACCTCTGTCTCTAAAACAAAGGACTCTGCTTCATGCAGCAATAGAATTAGAGGAGTTCAGCCCTGACACTGGTTGGGATGGAGCTTCTCCCACAGGCTGCCATCTCCCTTAGTAAGGCCAGCTTTTAGGAGCCACCCACTCCAGTCATAACAGCTAATCAAACCAAAAAATATCATTTTTTGTACAAAAAGAAACCAACAAAAACCATAGTGCTCATGAAGGGAACAGCAAATTTGGGGCCAGGAATACAGATGCCACACTTGGTTGGAGGCTTATGACTCAGTTAGGAAATCCATTTAGTTCAACGGTGATGTATCCTCTTTGCAAGGATAGTAAAGCCATTACAAAGTTTGGTAATGTAGAAAAATACAATGTCGATCAGGAGAAATCAGGCAATATTTTATTGTGATCATTTGTATTCATTTCTCTGAAAGAATGTTAGAAAATCTACAAATATAACAACACTTATGTAATCACTAAACATTTCTGCATCAGGTTATTGAGGACAAGTGACTTCCTAAAACTGAGCTTTAAAATTTGTTGCAGGACTAATACATTTTGCTTATAATTAGCTGTTAATAAGTACGAGTTGGAATCCCTCATTATTAGCAACACATAAAGCTATTAATTAAATACACAGATCTTTCCCCTTTCTGCAACTTTAAGGGCACACATTTCATTAAGTAACAATCTAAGAGTGATCTACTAAGCACAGACACGCTCCATAATTGTTTAATTGATAAGCACATATTTTCTTCAGCGCATTGTATAGAGGCTACCAAAAGTGAGTTGCCCAAGGTAGAATTAATGGGCAAATAGGAAATTACGACTAAGCAACATCTAAAAGAAAATTTAAAATGCTTGAATAATTGCCAGCCGCAGATATAAGACTGAGTCTGGCAATGAGAAAGCATCCTATTATTTCAGAAGGCATTTTACTTGGAAATGAGCAGCACATCGAAGTTACACAACCATGAATAAAGTGTGAAAGCAGAAAATTTAATCAAAATCATTACTAAAAGAAAAAGGTACTGTTGAGATATAATGTTTCTTGCAGCAATAGTAAAATTGAGATGGCAGACTCTGTCTTCTATGTCCTAGAAAACTACTTATGCATGACACAAGCAAACACATCCCAAACCAACAATTTTAAAAGAAATTTATTCTATTTTAACATGGGATTGTAAAAACAAAAATTGCAAAAGAATCTACGTATATCCACATCTGTGTCGTGTGTGCCTATCTCAAAACTAACCAGGATGGCTGTTAAGAGTTTGTGCAGAACCTCATCACATCCTCCAGCACACAAAGAATTTTAGTACTTCTATGTCTGAAAAGAACAGAGTGAACAAATTTTGCCCTGTCTGAATAAGCAGTCCAAACCATGGTTGCTCCTCTTTAATTGGGAAGAGATGATTACAACTGCAGTGGGAGCCAGCAACATTCAAGCAGTGTTCAATTGGCAAAGCAACACCATGTAAGAGACACTCAAAGCCCACAAAAAAAATAAGAGTAGCCTGTGATCAGTTAGAAAGAATGACGAGAATTTCTTTGCCAGTAGCCAGACTGAAATGCCCATTTCTAAGCTGGGCTTCAATTCTAACATTTCCCACTCTCTCAGTAGGCTTTGTTCAAATTCTCACTGCTCTGGGCACAGCTGATTGGCACTACCATGCACAAAAAGAGAGACCATGTCCTCCCAGACAGTGCTTACAACACACAATATTTCACCCGTACCTAATTTTATTTATGTATTTATATATGTATATTTATATCTATTTTGTCACTCTGACACAAAGATGATCAACAATCTAATCTTCAAACAAGATTTGAGCCCGCAAAATATAACCTTAATAGGAATTGTTACTTCAATGAGTGCCTTTATGGTTGCCAAGTATTTTCTCCCCTAGCCAATGTTTTTAAAATGAAATGGATCAAGTTATTCAAGAAGATTTAGCAAGGAAGAAGGAAAAGAGTCATCCCTGATTTTTCTATTGACCAGACAAACTATATTCCTTACTTCAGTCCTTCATAACAAGATATCATTTCCAACAGGCTCAAATGGAAAGACCAAGCCTCTCAGAAGTACAATGTTGGCAGTCTGCTTCAAAGTAGTTTACTGACACTCACACTATACTTTCACATAAATTCTTGAGTAAAAATACAAATGAAATAAAACATTTCATGAATACAAGCTACTCTAATGGTTATTTCTTCTTCCAGAGTACTATCACCTGCCTCGTTGTCCAAAGCATAAACATAGGGGAAACATAGGTCTTGGAACATTTTTCAGGTTGAGAATGAGTATTAAGAAAAACTGATTCACCACAGGAGTGGTCAAACACTGCGACAGGCTTTGTAGAGAGGTGGATGCCATCGTATGGCTTTCAAGTGTTCACAGAGCATTTGAACAACACCCCCAACAATACGCTTTAACTTCTGGCTAGTCCTGAAGTGGTCAAGGAGTTGGACCTGCTGATCTTTGCAGACCTTCCAACTGAACTATTCTATTCCATTCCTTTCTATCCTAGTGTTATACCTTCGCTGGTTTTGCTCCCCACAGTAGCTAATTTGCCACTAAAAATTATTTGCAAAACCAGGACTTGAGAGACAAGAGGGAAAAAAATTATTTTATTTTTACTTAATGTTGAAAAAAAGTAATTGCTTCTCAATCATGTCTAGCTTTCAAATAGTATGGACGAACTTTCATAGTTCCTCCCAATAGTTTCTCCACATGAAAAATAACAAAAGCCAACACTTTTTCAGCAAAGTTGACCATATCCAACTGTAAAGTTACCAAAACAGGATAACAGGATGAGGACAGAGAGCAGCTGGCTGCTCAACACTTGTGAAGCTACAAAGAGGCCACCTGGGGAGCCATCAGTCTCCTGGCCTCACCTCAACACAATGGACTAAAAGCATGGCCACTTGCCATTGCCTCTTTACCAAAACCGCAAACAGTAATGACAGGGCAGAGGAAAACAATCACTATTGCTTCTCATCACTGTTCCTTTCAACTCCTATCACTTCCTGCATGCAGGCTTTTGTATTCTTTGACCATTTTTTTGCTTCTTGTTACTCCCTATTTTCCATGATTTTAGTTTTCCCTCTCATTTTCTTCTGCTGCCCTTCAACAGCTCATATATTTTAAAGGTATGATTTATGAAATAATTCTTTAATGAGGAGTGTACCTGATTTCAGCCAAAAGAATTCCTCAAATTTCAGACACTCAAAAAGTCACAGAATTGTAGGGATTGGAAGGGACCTACAGAGATCATCAAGTCCAACCCCCCTGCCAAAGCAGGTTCCCTACACCAGGTCACACAGGTAGGCATCCAGGCAGGTCTTGAATATCTCCAGAGAAGGAGACTCCACAAACCCTCTGGGCAGCCTGTTCCAGTGCTCCGTCCCTCTCACCGTAAAGTTCTTGCGCACATTCATGGACAACTTCCTATGCTCCAGTTTCTGGCCGTTTCCCCTTGTCTTGTCTCCACATACTGCTGAAAAGAGTCTGGCTTCAACACATTGCCCCCCACACTTTAGGCATTTATAGACCTGGATCAAGTCCCCTCTCAGTCATCTTTTCTCAGTCCTAAACAGACCCAGTTCACTTAGCTTTTCTTCATAGGGGAGATGCTCCAGGCCCTTCACCATCTTAGTGGCCCTCTGCTGGACTTTTCCAAGAGATCTCTGTCTTTTTTGTACTGGGGAGCCCGGAATTGGACACAGTATTACAGATGAAGCCTCACCAGCGCAGAATAGAGCTGGAGGATCACCTCCCTCGACCTGCTGGACACGCTCTTTTTAATGCACCCCAGAATGCCATTGACCATTTTGGCTACAAGGGCACACTGCTGGCTCATGGTCAATTTGTCATCCACTAGGACACCCAGGTCCCTCTCAGCAGAGCTTCTCTCTGGCAGGTCTTCCCCCTTCCCCCAGTATGCAAATATTCCTCCCTAGGTGCAAGACTATACACTTGCTTTTGTTAAACCTCATCCCGCTTCTTACTGCCCAGCTCTCCAGCCTGTCCAGGTCTCGCTGAATGGCAGCACAGCCTTCAGGTGTGTCCGCCAATCCTCCCACAACTTTGTGCCATCAGCAAACTTGCTGAGGGTGGCCACTATCCCCTCATCAAGGTCACTGATGAAGATGCTGAACAAGACCTGACCCAGCACCGACCCCTGGGGGACACCGCTAGTTACAGGTCTCCAACCAGACTTTGCACTACCAATGAAGACCCCCTGTGCTCTGCCAGTCAGCCAGTTCCCAACTTACCTCACTGTCCACTCATCTATCCCACACTCCCTCAGCTTTGTTATAAGAATGTTGTAGGAGACAGTATCAAATGCCTTGCTGAAATCAAGGTAGACTACATCCACCTCCCTCTCCCCATCCACCCAGCCAGTGACAACATCATAGAAGGCTACCAGGTTGGTCAAGAATGACCTCCCCTTAGTGAACCCATGCTGACTACTCCTGATAATGTCCTTTTCTTCCAGTTGTCTGGAGATGGCATCCAGCACAAGCTGTTCAATCACCTTTCCAGGGACAGAGGTGAGGCTGACTGGCCTGTAATTACTTGGATCTTCCTTCTTGCCTTTTTGAAGACCAGAGTAACATTGGCTATCCTCCCGTCTTCAGACACCTGAAGACCTCTCAAAGATGATAGAGAGCGGTTCAGCAATCACCTCTGCCAGCTCCCTCAGTCCCTTTTCTTCATACTTATGCAGTGTCTTACCCCAGAATTCACTTTCTTCATCCTTTTTTTGGTGAATTTTCCTTAAAATTCTCTCATCTACCTCTGTCTCCTTTAGTTCAGCATGGCTCCATGTCTTTGAAGATCCCTGGCCATTCTCCACTTTCCGCCTCTATCACCACTCCTTGCCAGAAATGAAGACGAACACAGGCTTTGCACTGGGGGCAGCCACTCGCTTGTGATGGAGAGATAGGCAGTAGCAAGACAACGCCCTACAGACTGTACTGAATTAGTCATCCCATACATTTGAAGGTGACTAATTAAAATAAAAAGCCATTTTTACTTAAGCATATAACAGAGTCTGTTTTTACTGTAGTTGAGCTGGTGGTTTTTCCTGTGTGCTTTAAACTCAGGCACATTCACTGTACTCAACAGAGGAGTACTGTATGTGGTATGCCAGAATGCAGAGTGATTGAAAAAGAGGCACGCCTCCACATCAGTTTTTGATTGTGAAATACAGTGTAATGGACCCTCATTAATTCAATTCATGCAGGTAAGACCAACACTGAATCATTAAATTATTGTGAACAAGCTCCAGAACAAATAGCACAAAAGGATTCTTAACTGCAAAGTGTATTTTGCTCATTTATGTTGATAGCTGTAGCATAACTATAATTATTTATTATACTCTCTAAATTACAATCTCTCTTTGTTTAATATGGGCCTTCATCATAGCATCAGCTATTGCGCTTCTGCTGAACAATGTTCAGATCTGCTTTTTAATTGCTTTTCATGAATTCTCAAGTGAGAAAGTTAGCTGAGTTGTTCTGACATATATAACAAAGGCAAAGACATAAAGGAAAAAAAGCAATAATTTGTAAGAATTTTCTCTTAAGTAATTTTTCTAATAAAAATACAAGACATCACATGACATACGTACTTTTTCCTTATGTTGGGATCATCTAGAGAGGGAGGGAAGATAGAATCTTGTTATTAGCCTAATAGCAAAGAACTTGTATCTACCGGCCTTCCAATGGAGTCCACAAACTCAAATGGGAAAGGAGCACAGACTTAGCAGTAAGCAAAACTTCACAAGTACTACAATGAATGTTATTGTCTTTTTTTTTCCCTCTTTTTCCTTCTTACTTTAAAAAAGGAAAAAAAAAATAAATAAATGTTGTAGTAATTAAGCAAAACTCAGATGAACTGCATAACTAGAATTCTTATAGTATGACAGTAAATAAAATATAAGCCTGCATCTGGCTTGGATGGCTGGAAGAATGGCACAAAACCAGGGAAGCCACCAACCTAAACTATTAGAGTTGAAGAAAGGTCATCTTGTACCTCGCAATCCAGGCTGATAAGACCCAGTGCAATTATTAAAACCAAACCATGCATTTTAGGAAGGGTAACAGATATATGGTTA
Source organism: Coturnix japonica (assembly GCF_054131305.1). Classification (NCBI taxonomy): domain Eukaryota; kingdom Metazoa; phylum Chordata; class Aves; order Galliformes; family Phasianidae; genus Coturnix; species Coturnix japonica. The sequence continues at coordinate 113,418,757 of NC_140663.1, forward strand.
CACATTTTAGGGGATAAATAGCTAAACAAGAAATGGCACATTGTACTGTGAGCCTGTTATTAAGGAGAGCCACTGTATTTTTGACAACATGGACCAAGATATTTACAGCACTGAAGGAAGAAATCCAAACAATTATGCTTTAACATCATTCAGTTTATTGACTCTTATGGCTAGTTATACTTATTTTAAGAAGTCAGAATTGACTGTTGGAAGGGATAGCCAAAACACAGTATTTCCTTCTCAGGTGGTGTTAGAAAATAGGCCTATTCATGTCTTACCACATTCAAATGATAATGAAACCTACACTTCCTAATTGTACTTCTGTACTAAACAGCAGCTCTGACCATAGCCAAGTCATTTTTACGGTGCACACATACAAAACACTGCATTTCTAACACAGCAATCCAGTTCTCAAACACTGCATAAAACTTTCAGAATTGTCTACCACATGAATGTTAGCACCAAAGGCAGGAGGCCTCTTCAAAAGCAATTTCCCTTCTATCTAGATAGAACTGATCAAAGGAGTTTCTAGAGACATTCCATCAGGCCCTGGTTACTACAATAACACATTCTGCTGCTTAAAAGCAAAAATATACAGAGTCTGCTCTTCCCTGGAAATTTTGGAATATTAAATAGCAAACACAATGAGCAAACACAGCCCTTACCCATCCTAGGCTGTCAAGATAGAGAGAGATGTCAGGAGCCAGACAATAACAGGGAAATGGGCTGGAACCTGGAAAGGTTATGTGCTGCATCTCTTACCTTAAAGGCAAGATCTGCTTTACCAACATCATTCTGACAACTGTCTAACTTATCCTTAAAAGCCCTTAAGGATGAAATGTCACCTGGAAACAGAGTATATTTGCTCCATCACTCAGACTGCTAACAGAAATGCAGAACAACATCAGATCTCTGCCAAACTTTCTGCATAAGAGTGAGCTGGTGGCAACAGGAAGGAACCTTTCCAGCATTTATCTGTTTCATATTGCATCACCGAATCCAGTTTTACCTCCTCTGTTCATTGCATCATATCAACATTCACATCAGAAATTAAGAGAGGAAATCTTTACTGCATCTCATCTTCCTCTGACCTGCTGTGATGGATTGACTTGGTCTAAGGCGCTTTGCTCTTGGATCACATTGCTTTGTTCTATAAGCCTTTAAAAAACCTGTATTTTCTCCAGTATTTCAGTCATAAAGAAAAACAACCAAACTGTTCTACTGCTTCCTCAGCATTCACTCTCCCTTAATGCAAAAAGAAACCAAAACCAGCAAAGGCAGAGATAGTAGCATGTCCTTTTTTTCTCTACACCATTCTTGACACTTACCCTAAGCAAGCTACTGAGATGAGAAGTTCCACAAACTGTATTATTCCCAAAGCAAATCCTTGCCTACACAGCCTGTCCCCACATAGAGGAACCTCTGGCTCACATGGTGAGCCATTGCATAGTTTCTTATTCGAAGATCTCTGCACATGCTAAGGCTAGACAGTACCCTCTGCAGGTAGAAGATGGTCAACACTGAACTGTACAATATTTCTGGTGTGGAAAGGATGTTCCTTCAACCAATATGCTGGTTTGTTTCATGTCACCTCTAAACTACCTCCCTTCAGCTCACTTTTAAAATATGCAACACCATCTACTTTATATTTTCCCTTCAGATGTCATACAACCTAAAAAGCTCCATACAGCGGCATTTCATGTGCAGTGCACCTTTGTCAAATCCATTTTACTCCCTCCACTTCTGTGTACACAAGCAATGCTTGCACATTTTGTCAAGCATTTTTAATTGTACGTATTTAAAGAAGCTTTCAAAGAAAGCCACATGCTCGCCAGGAGCAGTAATGACTGTTTTTCACTTCCACAGAGTGCTCCATCATACTTAACAGCCACTAGAGTATTTGCAGGCTTTGGAAGAAGAAGGCCTAGACATAATTGTACTAATGTAAGACATTTGTCATTGTGAAGGTCAGCAATTCTTTCTGTATTACTGAAAAATACTGCAGACAGTACATAATCATAAGCGTTGTTATAGAGCATTTTCTAATAGCCATAATATTCTATTGTCTGCTCCAAGATGAGTAAGGAAAACTAATATCCCCGTCTCTTACAGATATATTAAACATGAGCTTTTTAGTCAGCATATACAACTGCAAACCATCGTCCTCTAAGGTCTATTGAAATACTGCACAGTTTGAAGGGCTTTTACTGCTTAGCATTTAGAAAAGAGAGATGAACTGCAGTTGAGTACGTTCCTGAAAAGGCAGAACCAGCACCTTTCCTTCCTTTGGCCAGTGAAAATGCACCAGTTGCAGCAGTTCCATTTGCATGCTGACAAAAGCATTAAACTCTGAGCTTAAAATTCCTGCTTTGGGAGATTTCTTTGCAGTTAGTAGAAAAATAAAAATAAAAAAATAAAAAAGACATATTTTGTACACGCTTTCCTCCTATAATTTTCTGTAATCCCTGTTCAAGCTTTGGGTGATTCAAAACAGCAGCGTGCTCCTTAACAAAGGCCCACATATTTCTTCTTCCCTTATGCATTTAGCAAGTAAATCAAAGACACTCAAGAGATGAGTGAATACAGACTAAATGCAATTTAATGAATAATAGCTTCCAAGAAGAAGAAAAAACCTGCTATTGTAAACAGAGCACTTCATTTCCACTCTAGAGGAATACAGGAAAAGTTTAATTATGGAATACACTGGATTGTAGAATCTGTATGTATTCAAAAAGTATCTACAATAAATGGTTTAGAATTAGACAAAATAATTTTATTTTTATTTATTTATTAAGACTGTTTTTGGCTCTCATTCTGAGTTGGAAGGACTTTGCCTAGTATAAGCACCATTACAGCTGTCTTGTTCCTGAGATAAAAACCTGTAAGAAAACTACCACTCCACCCAGAGAAACCTGGGAATCCTTATAGAGGGACACTCTTTTCAAGCCAATGTTGGCCACAGAATCTGACTGCAATGAAAAGAAGGAAGAGAAATCAAAATAGTTCTCTGAAATGTTAAAATTTCAATTCAGTATCTTCAGAAACAATTAAAAAAAAAAAAACAAAAACAAACTCCAGGGAAATACACCATCAACAAATATAATTAGGGACCACAATTTCAGTAATAGGCACATGCAAATATGATCTAATGGAATTATCTACAGTATTTGATAAAAAGGAGGTTGATTTAAAAATAAACAGTTCAACACAAAGATTTTTAAATGCTGTTTTTCACCCTCCTTTTCAGAAGAATTTCAGCCTATTTTCTAAACAAAAAACTCACCACGCTGTAGAAGACATAGGTATTAATTATGAAGACAGGCAATGTTCACATATTAGATAATGAATAACTCATTCTAAGAAAAAGCAGCAATTACCTGGATCCGAAACTGAAATCTTCACAGACTCAAGAAGCTAAAATCAAACACATGCAGCACTTGACTTTCTCCATGTCTGTCTTGGAGAATTTTTAAATAGTTTAGGTAATGTTGAACATATATGTCAAATATATGAAAACATTTTTTCCACAGGGCACAAAGTTCCACTATTACATGCTATTTCCAGTACTTTCAAACTAAGAAAAGTTTCACCATTAGTTCAGATAAGATGAAAGACGTTCCACTGCAATTAATTTTCAGTAGGCACGTACATAGTTGGTGACACATCTGGACATTTTTCAATATCATGCTTTAAAACAGCGGTTTCCATGACAGATCCAACAAAGATCCATGAGAGATCCAAGACTTGTGAAGAGCTTGGAGAATATGCCCTGTGAGGAATGACTGAAGGAACTGGGACTGTATAGTCTGGGGAAAAGGGAGGCTGAGGGGTGACCTAATTGCCTTCATCCAATATCTGAAATGTGCTTTAACGTGAGAGTGGGGCAAGTCTCTTCTTGCTGGTAACAGGACGAAGGGAAACGGCCTCAAGTTGCACCAGGGGAGATTTAGGTTGGATATCAGGAAAAACTTCTTTACTGAAAACCCTTTAAACACTGGAATAGGCTTCCCAGGGAGGTGGTTGTGTCACCATCCCTGGATGTGTTTAAAAACTGTTTGGATGTGGTGCTCAAGGACATGATTTAACTGAGGTTTGTTAGAGTTAGGGTACTGTGGTGAGGTTGTGGTTGGACTTGGTGATCTTTAAGGTCTTTTCCAACCTGAGCAATTCTATGATTCTGTGATTCTATGAAGACAAGAGTTTCGGGATTTTTATCCTAACATTTACAAGTAAAATACACAGTGATGGACACATCCAAGTTATTGAAGAGTCTTGTTATGAGCAGACAAAGGCAGTAAATAAAGGCATTATACAAAGATGAATGCCATACTCTCTAAGAATATCAGAAAGTCATCTACAAAAGGTAAGAATGAGGAAGAAGAAAGGATTTGATAACAGACCTGCCTCATGAAGTTTTTTTGTTGCCAATCAGAAAAAGCACAGTTTATGTCTGGACATGATAGAACAGACATTCAGAAATAGGAAAAAACATGACCAAGTAATGAGAACTCCGTTTACATATCGAGGCTCTATAATTTTTCATCAACTCACTGTCAAAAGGAAAAGCTCAAAAAGCAAGAAACAAAAATGAGAGACAGAGAAGAAGATATCAGTGCATGCATGCTTCAAGAAACCAGAGTCAACAGTCCAATGTTTGATATGTAGTCAATATTTCAGTTTCCAAAAGAGGAAAACCACCTGTTTTGTCAACATCGCAGCGTGGCATATTTTTTAGAAATCTTTATAAAAATGCATGTACGCTCATACGTACAGTCAGTTTATTGATATTTATTTCTGCATTTGATCTAGCATGTACATGCTCTATGGAACTATCAAATAGCTCAGACAGTACCCTGGTGCACTCCCCTCCATACACATAAGCATCACTTACACATCTGCCAGATGTTCTTCTGAGAGCATGTCTTCCTGTTTGCAGACAAGCTCCTTCTTACTGCAAATGGTCAGTAAAGCCAGGCAGCTCACCAACACCAGCCATGAAAAGCTCCCATCTGGTACTTCAACCATCCTATTCCCCAACCTCCTCAAATAATTCACTTCTAATGTGAACTGATTCCTATGCATGAGTACAAAAAATAGCACCATAATCAAGTCTGAACGCTTCTTTCTTTCACTGCTAATTTCTAAACCCCTGCAGCTTTGTGCTGTAGCAGGAAAGCGTGTCACAAGGAGCAGGATCTACTGTTGTGATGCTGCAGGGCATAGAATGATGCTGTAGGAAGAAACAACAAAGGAGAAAAGCTACCAGATGGCATCCATGAACACAGGACACAGCCAGCTATCCCCTCCAGCATATTTTACATAACAGTGGGTACAGCTACTTAGAAAATTCCAAAAGCAACATGTCCATCTACACTTACGTATACAATGGGCTGAGGTCACATTTTACCATCACATGAATTCATAATGAATTTCAGTTAAGTTATAACACAGCTTAATGCAGCTTGAGAATACATACTAGCACCTAACACCAAATACACAATGAGATTAAAAATTCACAAAAGCTGTACAGTCCTTCTGGGTTGATCGCTTTTATTCCATCCAAGGTTTGGGCTGCACCAGAAAATCCTGAAATTCCACTTAGAACCACTTTGGAAATTATTTAAAAAAATCAAAATAAAAAAAATCAACAACAAATAAATTTATATATAGATATATATAAAGCATATATATATATATATATATATATATATATATATACATATATATATATAAAGCATTCTGTCCCACTTCCTTCAAGGAGCAGGAGCGCACAGTCAGCACTTCAATAAGCAATTAGATATTTCAAATAACACTATCCACAAATGAAGCTAGAAATCTTTCAACACCGTAAGAATCATCTGCAGGAGTTCAAAAGATTTCATTCCTCCCCACATGTTGAGAGTGGTAATGAAACGAAGGGACTTGTTGGATTTCATGTAACTACAGAGCACACAGTAATTCAGATTATCAGCCAGTTCGAGCAATTATCACTCAATTTTCTTAATTTGAACTGTGCTAACTTACATTAATTAAGAAGCTGGCTTAGGACTTAATTTTAGCCTTTTAGGCACCTGATCTAACTGCTTTAAGACTTTAAGAAGAAAACTACTTCTGTTGTTGTTGGTTGTTTTTTTGTTTTTGTTTTTGTTTTGTTTTGTTTTTTGAGAAAAAAGAAAAAATAAATCTATGAACAAAAGCACACACATTCTGCTATTTGCCACAAAAGGAACGGCAGTGAATCATACAATAGATAAAAGTTGGAAAAGACCTTAAAGATCATCAAGTCATACCACAACCTAACCTTACTACCCTAACTAACAACCCTCTGGTAAATCACATCCCTGAGCACAACATCCAAACGGTTTTTAAATGCATCCAGGGATGGTGACTCAACCACCTCCCTGGGGAGTCTATTGCAGTGCTTAACAACCCTTTCTGTAAAGAAGTTTTTCCTGACATCCAACCTAAACTTACCCTGGCACAGCTCGAGGCCATTTCCCCTCATCCTGCCACCTGTCACCAGCAAGAAGAGACCAACTCCACTCTCACTGTAAGCATCCCCCTCAGATACTGGAAGAGAGCAATCAGGTCTCCCCTCAGCCTCCTTTTCCCCAGACTAAACAGCCCCAGTTCCTTCAGTTGCTCCTCATGGGGCATATTCTCCAAGCCCTTCACAAGCCTTGTTGCCCATCTTTTGAGCTGCTCCAGCACCTCAGTGTCCCTTCTGTACTGAGGTGCCCAAAACTGAACACAGTACTTGAGGTGAGGCCTCACCAGTGCCAGGTATAGGGGCAGGATAATTTCCCTAGTCCTGCTCACCACACCATTCCTGATACAAGCCAGGATGCCACCGGCCTTTCAGGTTTTGGAAGAGAGCAATAAGGTCTCTCCCCAGACTCCTTTTCCATGATTTATATGTTTGTGAAGTGCAAATAGTTACACAGAAAGCCTCTGCGATTTCCTTATGACACACTCACTCCCCAAGCAGCCAGGGAGGCTGAAGGCTCACATGCAGTTACAGCAGCAAAGCAGTGCTGCACAGCAGTGTTCACCACTGTAAAGAAGCACTAATGGACTGTATTCTTAAGTTCCGGCAGGCAAATAAGACACCATGCAAGCCTCTCTGCCACATTGATTAAATTGCCTCATTGATTAAAGCCTGAAAAAAAAACAACTCCAGGAAGTAGGCCAGGTCTTCACTTGGCTGAACTTGGCCAGCAGTACACACACAAACTGTCAGGCATCAGCAGCACAATGCAGCACAGTCTCCATGTGTTAAGGTAGGCATTCGTGGGGTGGGCAAAGAGAACAAGGTATAGCGCTGTAAAAATAGCCACAACAAGAAGCTGCACAACAATCACAGCTACTTGATCCTAATTACTCCTATGGACTGACGCCAAATTTGAGCATGGACAAAAGAAAGAAAACTTCAGCCCACACTGGGATAGAGATTCAGAATAATAATCAGGAGAAGTATAGAAATGTGCGTGATACATATCCAGAAATTATGCAGAAGCTATGAACCATTATCTGCAAAAGAAAATGGAGCTCTGTTTTACATATCAGATTTGTACACAGCACTGGGGGGTCTGTTCCTTCCTCCCCCTTCATTTTGCTCTTTCACAGAACCATCAGGTCAACTTGCCCAACCTCCTAAATTGGAGAGCTCTGAGTAGAAGTCAGGCAGCATTTGCTTTCATACTCAGGAAGATGTTGCATTGGACTATGGTTACAATACTCTAGAAATAATTCTGCATGCAATAGTTTTATAATTAGAACCCCTTACAATGAAGTATTTGCTTCACTTTATGTTAAAATTAATTTAGGTGCAGAAGTGACATAACAGCCTCATGATGGCATATGACAGGCTGAATTATCTGATATCCTAAGAAAATGTATGTCTGTTGAGCAAGGAGATCAAGAGTCACTGGCCCAGATGCCACTGGAGCCTTCTCATCTCAGGCAGCCCAGTCTGGGTGTTGCAGTTCACCTGCTAACACCCTGTCATATAGCATCTGCAACGTCATCATCTCAAAGACATCCCTGACAACAGATGTGTCACAACTAAAGTTATCTAAAGAAAAGAGAGAGAAAAACATTTTGCCTTCATAAGTCTTAATACATTTCCTTGGCATTGTGTAATCTTCTGAATTTTAGAACATGCCAAACAGCATTACTTCTTTTTCCTCCCTCTAGTATCTTAGAAAGAGCCATCAGATAATGAGCAATGAGTCACTCAAGACATCTACCACCTATTTCACCAGTACTGTTCACTGACATCCTTTATGTTTTAAAAATGCATTAGCAGAAAAATGTTTATTCTCACCCTCAAACTGATTGACCTTTCAGACGATGAGGCTTCTCCAGACATAGGCTTCACAACACCTCTTCTGCACTGCCAGTCACATGTCAGAATTCAAAGCTCTGAACTTCTAAGGAGGTCTCCTGGGAAGATCAAAAGCACATCCTCTGCTTCCATAGCAAAGATTAATTCAGATCTAAAATCTCATTTTGACTCTGAAGATATGTGCGCTTTACTAAACGTTTTTGTTCTCCCGCTGAGAACAGCAGAGACCAGCTGGCTTCAGGCTACCCAGTATTTACTGCTGGTGCTGTGAACTTACTGAAAATGGTGCCCTTGTCCTACCAAGGTTCATTTAAGGTCACTGAACGTAGCTTAAAAAACAGCAAAACAACAACAAACAAGCAAACAAAAACCTGCTGAAATTCTAGATTTGAAGTGCTTGAAATTGAAAATCCTTCCTAAAACAGAGTTGTTTACAAGATCTTGCTAACTTGCCTCTAGTGTGAGGAGCATAGATGCTCAGCAGCCCTGCTTGCATGGGAATACATCATCTGCCCCCTCTGCACTCCACACAACTCCCATGACAGCAGTGTTACAGAAAAATGTTTCCCTCTTTTACAAAGGCTGATGGGCTGGAGGAACAAGCAAATGAGCCAAATGCGCACTAAATTACTTTCAAAGGTACAAGGTTAATTTGCGTGAATTTTCCTCCATAGAACAAAAAACAATGAAGTACAATTAGGAAGTAAAAGTCTTTTCATGCCTTTAATCCCGCAAAACTACTGAGCACAGCAAATACACAGTCTTAAAATAACACTACTGACAATGTCTCTTTTCACAAGCTTATAATTAAGCTTATTCTTTAGGGCTTTGTCAAATCAGTTCCTTGATGAACGAGCAATTAAAATTTAAGGAAAAACATGTACTGTCTAATAAATTACGTTGGTAGAAAAATATCAATATTTAAATTAAGGATTCACTTTATCACTTTAAACTTTTCTCTAAAGTTTTGTTGCAGTTATTTAAATCTTACTACAAAAAAAGCTTTGCCTTCTGCCAAATCTGTTCCAGCAGTTTAAGATTTCAGCTTTCTTTGGTGTGTTCACGCTGATTACAGCTTAAGAAAGTCTTTCATCAGAAATATTAAGCAATTGATCACGTTTATCTTGTTCTTATCACTTTAAAAGTTGGAAACAAATACAGCACATACACCATATACTATTATAGTGGACCAGAATCTCTAAAATGTAGTGATCTTACTGACATTCTTTTTCTGTCTAAGCTACAGTTGTATCAGTTACACAATTCCTGTCCATTCTCTAATATATGATGAATAACAGCACTTAACTACTTCAAGCGTATACTCCAACAAGTCAGTTCAGCGCCTGTGCAGGTTTTGATCTGTTCTACTCATGCAAACAGTTGTTCTTAAAGATAAAATCCAAATCACTTTATATGAACTGCTTCAATTGATGAGATCAATTCAGTTCATGTCAGACTTCCGTGCTGCAGCTTTTCCAAATACATAAATCCATCTGTGCAAGAAAGCAAAGCGATTTTAGGCTTTGTAAGGCTTAATACCTTCACAGAATTTAGAACCTCTAAATCCACATCACATAACCTGCGCTACAGTAAACAGGATGCTTTTGACAGTCTGTCTGCCCACAAAACCTTTCAATTTTGAAAGATATAATTTCATAAACAACTGCAAGGCACCAGACCCTGCTGTCTCTTGATGATATGTGATCATTTAAAAACAGCTATTTCTTCTCCCAATACATTATATTCTGCTTTTCCACAAACCCAAGATCACGGTGATAGAGCAAGGGGAGAATCAAAGAATATGCATAGTACCATCTATCTAAACATGGAATGTCTCTTCTGCTATTAGGTGGGGGAAAAAACAATTCCTAATGCAGGGATGACTATTGAAGATTAAGCTGGAAAACCCATACATTGATGGTCATTTAAACTAGTTATTAATTATGCTTGACTACAATCCTTTCCCTACCCATATTCTGATAGAAAAGTACTTCACAATACATTTTTTAAACATATACAAGTTTATAAACATTTTTAAACACAATACAAGTTACACAATACATTTTTTAAACACTGACCTGCTGAAGTCTGAGCTTTTTCTTCTCCTGGATGTAATGATTCGGATGTTCACAGGAAGGCAAAATACACAGCCATCTCACAAAGCCGTTTTATACATTTGGAAACTTGCATTTCTCTTTAACCTTCTCCATTTTAGGTTTTGTAACACTGATTACCCATTATCATCTCCAACTTAAGGAAATAGTTCTTGGATCTTGGATAATTTTTATTATTTCTTTCTGGATTGAAGTGGGCCCACATCTTCCTACCAAGTTTTATCAAAGCTGAACATAACAAAATATTCCATATGCCTTACATGAAGCCTCACTTAAACTTTAGCAAGACATTTATGCTTTGTAATCACGGGGCATCCTCATAGAGTCACTCAACCCACGGCAGGAGTAAAATTTCCATTGCCAAAATCTGAATACAACCCTCTGTAGAACCCCAGCTGCCCTTTCACTGTTCCCTCTTGACATATTCTAATCAGTTCCAAAACGAGTGCCAAGCAGAACTGACGCTACAGAACTTGAAAGCTCTGTGTTCTGTTCCTGTGACAGCAGCTTCATGATACATGTAGTCCCAGATGCAGCAAAGGCAGTGCTGAAAGAAATGCTATTTCATTTGAACTCTCTGAGAGTAACTTCATGCTTTTATTCCATTCATAAAGATCCATTTTCACCTATATGGAACAACTCATCAAGTTCATACATCATTCATCTTAAGATATAATTAATAAGCAAACACCTTATTATCACCACAGCAGGCAGTTCAGAAAGACTTGAAGCCATGATGAATATGATATGGCCATCAGGGTGCCTGGTTGAAGAGCACTGGCACTCTGTGAACAGGCAGTCTTTTCAGACTCCACTATTAGCTTGACCTCTTCAGCCCTTTTCCCTGTACCCAATGTCACAACAAAAATGGCAAAGCTCCTAATGATAAATGTGCTACACAAGTTATAGCATACATTCACAGCCATGAAATCATAGTCAAAGCATGCAGATTAATGATGTGAGTAACGCATTTTTAACATCAGAAATTATACTTTGAGTACAACAAAGTAAATTATACCTTGTTATATTTACTTGCACTGTCAGTCACAGCACCCAGTTCCACAAAACAGACTTCAAATTAAGTTGTAATGGTCTCCAGCATCTCTCCCTCTAAGAGATTCTTAAAATGTAAGTTTGGATAAGTACACTTGTATTTTGGGATTCTTTTTATTTTAAGATGGCAGTAGATAACCCACATAAGCAGGATTTAAACAGCTCAACAACCATTTGTCTAGTTATGTCAGTATCAGAAGTCTTTATTTTTCACGTGCAAAGGCTCTTTCTACTGTATTTTTGGTCTCTGCTGTAATCACATTGCTTGGCTAAAAGTTCAGGTTTTGCTCCATACATCAGAACAGCGATAACTGACATCTTAGTAATCAGAAGTCAATCAGTACAAGAGTGTGTATTTATTGGCCTTTTCTTAAATTGCCCATTTGCCACTTACTATGAGAGCACTCTGCAAAAAAAACACACCCAATACCTGTTGATGAGAAGACTGAAAATGAAGTTTTAATGCAGTCCAGTGACATAGGAATGGCAACTGAATTCAGACCTTCTGTATAGTATAGTAGTATACCATAGAAGTAGTATACTTCCCTTGGACACCACTTAGGAAAAACAAAATTAAAGCCAAAAGGGCAGGACAACAAAATTGAAACATTAACTTAAAGAACATTCAAAAAACATTTTCTAATTTGCTATCTCGTAAGTAGGTAACAAACTAAAGCACTTTCATTAGGAAAAGATTTGTTTTGCAAATGCCTGTGAGATGTGAGCCACCTCCACAACCCACGTGGCAGATTCCTTCAAGCTTTCTGGTCATCCATGCACTTCAGTTGGCCATGTCACAGGAGGCAAGAGGCAGCAGATGCCCTCAAACAAGATATAAGCAGGATATTTGATATGGCACAGGCAGATCTAGGGACATTTGTTTCTTGAAGCTAAGACAGCTAAGTAGCAGTAATAAAGTTAGTCTACTTCACAGCAACCATCACTAATTTCAAACTTCACAGCTCCACCATTTACATCACAAAGAACTCAAAACACTCCTGAATGAATGAAAATTTCCAACTGCATCAGCCTGAAATCTGTTTCACGTTCTCTAAAATCCAGTTCATACTTCAAGGCAAAGGAAGAAGCCAAAAGGCAGAGGCTACTACAAGAAAACCCTACCCCAACATTGTTCTCATAACATGGAACTCTCAGGTCTGCTAAGAAAAAAAGAGAAAATATAATTATATGCATTCACAGGACTCATGAAGATGAGATTATTCTATTACCTAAATACCTGTACAAGGGGTTGTGTGCTTTGTAAGTAGCACCAGAGCTCATTACTTTCAGTATTAATTTTCTAAAGAACATGCATGATTGGAAAGTGAATTCAATGGCTCAAGACTAATTACGAAGGATCAATGGTGCAAGAGAGGTAGCCAGCTTTTTCAAAGAGTCACTTCCTTTTCCCCCAGTAATTAACACTTCTGAAACAAATTACTTGCATCTCATTCAATGCATCACATGTTTACTTCAAACAACAAAAAACACAATAAACAGAGCAGTGAAATAACTACTTCTTAAAGTTACAGCATCTTTGGGAACTGAAGTGGGAGGAAAGGAGAATGACTTGTACTTTAATATACTTGGGGCAACTTAAAAATAAAACAGGTTTGTACAGGAATTCAACTCAGAAACAAAGGATTTCTTGATCCTTTAAAAATGAACAATTTTGCTAAACTTAAAATAATTATGTGTTCAGTCAAGCATGACACCCATAAATAGATTCCTCATCAACATGCCTTCCTTTTATATATAAAAAGCTAAGTTCAAAAGCATTCAATAGAACAAAAGGGAAACCTACTGCAAGCCCAGCTGAAAGTATGGGGGGTAGGAGAGGGGGCATAAAAAACAAAATACCAGTATGGTGGTTCACTGATAAATGATGGAGCTACAACAATAATACAGAAAAAAATATATAAAAGCACTGCTTTCCTATATTTAGGTGTTGGCTTTTTCCAATTGTGAAGCAACAAACAGTTTTCAAAAAGGTAACTAAGAAAAATGCAGTTAATATAGCATAGATAAAGTAGAAGATTTAATCGAATGTATTTCTAGCAACATTCCACCACCTCCTGTGTTTTCATAGAATCACAGAATCACAAGGTTGGAAAGGACCTATAAGATCATCTAGTCCAACCATCCTCCCTTTACCATACCAACAGAAAACCCCTAAACCATATATCCTAGCTCCCTATCCAGACAGTTCTTGAACTCTGCCAGTGATGGCGACTCCACCAGCTCCCTGGGCAGCCATTCCAGTGCCTGACCACTCTCTGAGAGAAAAAGTTCCTTCTTATGTCCAGTCTAAACCTCATCTGATACAACTTGTGGCCATTTCCTCGGGTCCTGTTTGTTGCCTGGCAGAAGAGGCCAAATTTCATTTAATTATTGAGAAAAAAAAAACAAAAAACAAAACAAAAAAAAAACAAAACAAAAAAAAAAAAAACAACTGCTTAGCTATCTAGTGATAGAAAAAAAGGTAATAAATGATGAACCACTAAGTTCAGTGGTATGGGTCACTGACAACAGTAATTTGATTTCAGTAAACCATATGGCTACAAGTGAAGAGTCACAGATCTAGCGAAAATTAAAAAGAAAACACCACCACCAAAGATCCCTATGTTTTAGACTGATGAACTTCAGTCTGAGTAACTTCTAAGTAAGATTTGTGGATTGTAAGTGCTAATGAATGAAACAAACTATCCAAGAAAACCTGCAGGGAAATGAATGAAGTGGATCTTGAATGTAGACACCAATATATTAGAGATTTTATTACCTCTGCTGCTCTCACAGATCCCCAAAGATAGCATCAGAGAACAATATACAATTTGGGTGCTCATGTATTGAAGAGGGCTCAGGAAAGAGCAATGAGAATAAAGGACTGAAAGGCATGTTTTACAGTGAGCACATCAAAACATATAACCTAGTTAGATTTTCAGAGAGAAGGCAAAGAGGTGAGTTAATACAAATTGAGAATAAAGAGCTCTTTAAATTGAGTTGTAGCCACACTGCCTCAGAGTAGGAAAAAAAGGAATAAAACCGTCTACTTTGGAAGTACTCAGAAGAGGAAATCAAAGGCTAAAAGTCAGTTAACTTCAAGAGAAATATTTAGAACATGCAATTCTGAAAGGAATTTGAATTGAAAGAGGACTAATATGGATTTCTTTCTCTTTCTCCCTGCCCTGTGCTCTAGCTGGCCAGATGAGCTTAGATGACAGCTAACTGACACAGAAGAAAAGCTTTGTTGCACGAAGATGCCTTAGTTAGCCCGATGCAGTTATCCAAAGAAAAACTGAAGCTGTCAGCAATCGTACCGCATAAATAAAGATGATATGCAAATATATTGATGACAGCAACAGTTGAAACACTATTTACACAAACGGTTGCAGATTAAGGCAGTTTTTTTAACAGAGTCAGCTAAAAGTTGAATGAACAGAAACCAATGGTGATGTGGTCTTCTTATCCCGAAGGCGCTAGGCCAGCTGTGACTCTCTACACAATCCTTTGGGATGCATATTTAAATGAATATTTATCATTATTTTTTGTGCTGCAAATTATATTTACCAAAAAGCAGCAGCTGTTACTGCTTTTCCAGATGCAAATTGCTGTCACGAAACTGAACTCAGCAACAGAGGTGCCCAGCCTTACTCTGTTCCTGGGCAGGTAGGCGGATAGTGGCAGCCCACCCAATCAGCAAAAAACGCACAAAGCTACAAACAGGCAACCACTCTTAAGGACCTGGCACAAACACTGCCACTACTATGAGGGCTAGTCCAAAAATTGTGCCTCCTATTTAATTCTGTTAGCCCGTGTCAACAGAGGCTGATGGTAACGGTACGGCAGTAGAGGTTCAATCTTCCCACCTGTATCCTGTTACATGTTGTTACCATGAGTCAGATGGCAGCAGAGGGGCACTCTGACACAATAACATCTTACATGGAAGTTGGAAATATAGGGGTGGCATTGAATTCCTCCAAGCAAAAAAAAAAATGGCACCTGGTGGCATTCATTGACACTTGCTGAACATTTATGGAGACAAAACAGTGGATGTGATCACAGTGAGGCAGTGGGTGATGTGTTTCAGCTGTGTCAACAGCAACCTGAAAGATAAGCCACGTTCCAGATAGCCATCCACAAATGAAGAGTGTCTCCATCACCTCATATATGCGCATCACCAGATTACAACCAAGGAACCATGCATGGAGCTGAATATCAGCTTCAGTGCATACAAAAGAACAGTGGCAACGTTGCAATATCACAAAGTTTGTGCCAGGTGAGTCTCATAAATGCTTATACAGCAAAAGAAAGAACACTGTATTCAAATTTGTCAGGATCTATTGAACCAGTATGAGCGATGAGATGCAGTGTCACCACAAACCAGAGTGAGAAGGCCAGTCCATGGATCGGAAACGTGAATTCCCCAGTTTCAAGACACAGCCCTCAGTGGGTAAAGTGATGCAACTGTCTTTTGTGATAGGAAAGGGGTGATCCTTTTGGATTTCCTGAAACCCAGAGAAACCATCAACTCAGCTACATCACAACACTGATGACTTAAACTTTCAGAGTAACGCCAGAGAAGACGACAACCTTTCTCTACTGGCATGATAATGCCAGACTCCATACCGGTTTGAAGAACAGTGGAGCACGTTGACAATCTTGGCAGTACTGTCCTACCACACTCACCATACAGTCCAGATTTGGCGCCTTCTTACTCCTCTCTGTTTGGGCTAACGAAAGATGGACTGTGTGGGCAATGTTTTCCTAGCACTGATGCTGTCATTGCAGCTGTGAAATACTGGGCCACCTCCACTGGTGCAGATTTCCACAAGTGTGGCTTGCACACTCTTGCTCATTGCTGGCAAGAATGCATAGGTAATAGCAGACAGCATGTTGAAAAACAGAGTTTTGTAGCTGAGAATTTGCTCTATCAAACAGTTTAATTGTGTTCTTTGTATGTACTGTAGTTTCCATGAAAATAAATACGAGGCATTACTTATGAAACCACTGAAATTTGCAGTTTCTGCTCCCATGGTTTAAACGCCCAGATTTTCCTGGCATGCTTCTACTAGAACACCTCCAAATTGTTATGTGCATGAAGTCTGTGTTCACAAAGCCAAGCTTTTCACTTCAAAGTTGTTCAGATACTGACCTTTATTTTGTAAGACCGCCCTGTAACATGATCTCAAGGGAGATTTTATAATTTAGAGTGTCAACTACCTCTTACTTCCACACTGTTAAAGGTGCAGGAGTTGGATACCATCTTCTGCTCTCTGTGTGGAGTGGTAGCCAATATTTCAAGGTGCACTATACCATTATTCCTTACAGCTACCTTTTAAAATTTTTCAGTGCAAGGCTGCTCAAGCATTGGTTGCCAGAAGACCTAAATTAGCACAGACCCAGAGCACCTCAAACCCAGGACTGACCTTGCTTTGAGCAAGAGGCAGAACTTCAGTCCTCCTGAGCCTCCTTCCCACCCTGAACGATTTTATGTTTGCTCATCTCAGTCAGGACCAACATGGATGCTGCTGATTCTCTTCCCATAAATGTGCATTTCATACATAAACTGGCTGCAGTAGAGAGTGGAGGTACTTTGGCAAGTTTCTAATCCTCACGTAACATTGTTTGCATCTCATGCTAAAAGTTATGTCTTTTCCAGCAACACATGACTTATTTATCCTCTTTTAGAGCTTCTGTGAGAGAGTGGTTTCACAGACCACATTGCCAAAGTGAAAAGTATCACATACACCTTTCTATTTCTGTACAAAACTGCTACCCAGCCTTGTGGCCCACAGGCTGCCAAGCATCTGCTGTGCCATCTCCCATGGTCATATGCAGCAGAAAACCCAAGCATCAGACAACTAGAATTGTTCTCTTAGGGACACTCATCTTCTGCTCATCTCAAAAAGACTCATTTGGTCCTATAGCTGTTCCCATTTTCCATAGTTGCCTCCATATGTCTCTGACAACAGTGACTGAATGGATTGACTTTTCTGGAACATAACACACACACACACCTGAAGGAGCACAATCCCGTGAACAATGAGTCATGGATTCGTTTTGCTTAAGTTAGCTGTCTGGGCTACATAGAATCATAGAATTACTCAGGTTGGAAAAGACCTTAAAGACCATCAAGTCCAACTGCAGCCTAACCATAGCACCCTAACGCTAACAACCCTCTGCTAAATTGTATCTCCGAGCTCTTAAACACATCCAGGGATGGTGACTCAGCCACCTCCCTGGGGAACTTATTGCAGTGCTTAACAACCCTGCAAAGTTTTTCCTGATATCCAACCTAAACTTACCTTGGCACAACTTGAGGCCATTTCCCCTCATCTTGTCACCAGCAAGAAGAGACCAACCCCACTCTCACCGTAAGCACCCTCCTCAGTGTTGGCAGATCAACACTCCATCCCATTTTATACATTTTAATATAAAAGTGAAACACAGATGTTAAGCATGGAAAAACCCTTTGCTAGTACCTCAATCAACTGATTACTATGCAGATCTAGCCTAACTCCCTCAAACTAGGTGCTTATCTCATGTGTGTTCTCAGTCTCTTTCTAAAAGGATGCGTTTCCCAGGAAAGGATGCATTTCAGCAAGGAGAGCATCTGAGTAGCTGAACTGGTGTGTAAAAAGTCTTCTTGATTGTCCCAACTTGAGTGGCCCTTTGTGGATGGATAACAGAGACAAGAGCTCTAACAAAGCAGCTCTGGAGCCCGCATAAAGTCATAGAAAAGCAACACCATTGATCCATAGTTAGAAGGCTTGAGCAGCACAGCTTGCTAAGTGCTCAGAGAAGTGCTGCTAAATCTGTCCTAGATATGTTAGTTACAGACATATTAGCAATTCTGCTAGTACAGACTATGCTTCAGATTTTATTCATCTCATAATTAAGTTCTCATAAGTACCCTCGAATTAATTTGGAGGAGCACATGGCACATGATGAGAAAGAAGGACAGAATCATTTAGAAGCATAAATATAAGAATTCCATTAAAAAGAGAAAGCACTTCACTGTCACAATAGTAATGATCATACTACATGAGGTATTTACTCAAAATGTAACTAAGCACTGCAGGACTTTGGCATACATCAAAACGCTGTGCAGTAAGTAACAATCCATTATAATCTCTGTGTTTTATAATGTCTAAAGAGAACCTGCCACAACAGGGGCCACGTAAAACAGAAGAGGATAAATAAAAGAAAAATTCAAACAACGCAAAACAACCTTTCATATGTTAGCAGGGGCAAATTACACAAATGAAGCTCAATAAAAATGACAGACTCAATTAACAGAGTTCCTCATCATTTCAAAGCACAGAATAAGTTACATTTATTCTCTGTAGTGTATGGCAGGTTTTGGTTTCAAGACTCTCACTTTTTCAAGGAAGCAGATTGTATCACCAGTAGGATGTCAAGCTTTGCAAGCCTGATATCATTAACATCACAGAAAAAAAATAAATGCACTAAAAATCTTGCCTTCTGGACAGAAGGAAGAACACAGGGGAATTAAAATTTAATCCCACACATCATCTTATTTCAGATTATTCTGCATCTCATTTGACATTGTCAGACCACTATTAATTCCATCATTGCAGACCTTTTCAGAATTCTGGGAGGAAAATAAATGTCACTCATTACATAATATCTAAAAAGTTTGTTTTCTCCCTATTTTTAAAGCCACGATATTCATCATACAACATAAAATGTTATAACTGGAAATGAAACAATACATGGAGATGGAGATGAATAGATGCAGATTTTTCTTAAAGAAAGAAGTCATCTTCAGAAGTCCAGAGAGATTATTTTTTAACATGGACTTCATCTTTCCCAGCATTCCCAGAAGAGGTAGCTACATACATTTGTTGAAAATCCAAGGTCAATCAGTTTAGCCTTTTTGTTTACACGTTTACAATGAAAGAGCAATAGGGATGCTGTCGTCACATCTTTCCACAATTCAAAGATCAACAATACTTCTGCATTTTTTACTTCTTCAGTGAGAATTTTTCAGCTTTTTAAAGTCATGCCATTTCGGGCATTAAAAACAATCACAGGTGCTGAACTCCGTTTAACTCATGCTGGAACTTAGAGCTATCTTTCAGCCTCAGGGCTTCATATTTGCTAGTGCTGTTTCTTATAAGAGAAAGCCCTGGGAAGACGAGCAGCAGAATACTAAGTATTCTGTTCCATGTGGTTGTTATGGTTTTATAAAGAAAAGAGAATTTATCTGGGTCACCTAGACTGAATAAGCACTCTGAGCAATTTTTAAAAGGATCTTCTGAATAGAGGTAATGAAAACAAATATTGGTAAGGGTCACATTTTCAACTATAGATTTACATTTCTTATCATTGGCACCTTTATGCCGCCTTAAAGAAAATAATCCAAGATTTCCAGTAGAATACAAAAGCATGTAGAAAATGGGGGGTGGAGAGAATTCCCCTCTCAAAACAACAACAAGAAAATTATAATTTCACAATACTAAAAAAATTTTCAACAAAACAGTGGTATAAGCGTCCTCATAATCACATACAGAGGGCACATGAAAATGGTTTGCTTTAGAAGCAGAAGAAAATTACTCAGCTTTTTGAACCCATCCATTTGAAATTGGTTTTACAGTTATCCTCCACCTGAAAAGCAAATTTTTCTGCACGAGTTTAACTGAAAAACTACTGATTGTCCCACAAGAATCAAATTTCAACTGAATGGACAACTATAAGGCTTATTTCACTCCTATATGCAACATCACCAAGTCTACCAAGAAAACAAGCTGCTCATAAAGCACGTCTCTTAAAAAGACTCTGATTTTAATATCAGATTAGTTTTTCTGCCTTATAATTGCTTTTTATAATAAATAAAAATTACTTTCTGAATATGCTCTTGATAGTTTTCTAAAATATCTTAATTGTGCCTGTTGTGTACTGAACAGATGCCACATATTATGCTTTTAGTATCAAGGTATTTTTTCCTATGGTATATTGAAACATAATTACTTCCTGCTCAGCAGGTGCCAGGCAGCATTATTCCATGCTTAGCAAGCCTATTTGATGAATCAAGCACGGACTGGAAAGCCTCTTTTTATTCCAAAAAAGGAATGGTTTCAAAAAGAAAGAACTAGAGGGAAGATTAAACAGACCTAAAAACACAGATTCCACAGAATAGTTACAGAGGTACCTTTTCTGAATCCTCCCCCTTCTTAAAACAGTGCAACTTAAGACTCTCAGCTTGTTCACAAAACATATAGATGCAATTCACGAAAGGCAAATAATAAAGCTCTGTAGCTACTTTAGCCTTATTTCACTTACTATTCCCCAAGAGAAAAAACATCCCAAGATGATGCTGAAGTCAGTAGAGCTGTTCTAAACTTCCTTTGGCAAATGTAAGTTCAGGGTCACTGTGTCCCCCGCTGTTATGGCTCTTGGCCTTCATTTTAAGTTCCAGTCCAGTCCGGAACAGTACTCCACATATGTAATAGTACCTCTGGGGATTCAGTGCCTCCTCCTGCCAAAGCAGGTTCCCTACAGCACATCACACAGGTAGGCATCCAGGAGGGGGTTGAGAAACTCCAGAAAAGGAAACTACGCAACCTCTCTGGGCAGCCTGTTCAGTGCTCTGTCATCAGAGTAGACATAGTAGACAAAGTAGACATATCAAGAGGGAGACAGAGAATAAAACAGAGCACTGCTAACAGAATTTAAGTGGCTTTTATTTCTCGTTTTCAAAGTAAGTACAGAAATAAAGGATTTCCGGAAGACAGTGAAAAATAGGAGGGCCATCAGAAAGCAGTGACAGCACTGGTCAATGTCTCCATTTTATTAAAATTACAGGAACAGCATTCAATGTACTGAAATAATACTCAGAAGAGATGAGGAAGTTTAATAAAGTTCTTTTGAACAATTATGATCCCTTTATGAGAAGCGCTCAGCTACAAATTAAAAAGCATTAAAAAATGTCTAAAGAAATTTTTTAAAACAAAAAAAGGCTTCCCTCATACAATATTAGAATACTACAGATAACACTGACACAGCCATGGAAATAAGATGTCAGCCTCAATGCATCTTCATCACTGCTGAACCAAATTTCAGGTAAAGGACTGGGTTCATTGCTAGGGCTTAGGGGAGTAATTAACATCACCCCTGTGCAACAGGTATCTTCAGCTTGGGCATACTTTCAGTTATGGAAGGGGTACAAGTTCAGACTGGATCACTGAACATATAATATGCCATTCTTTAAGCATTTCACTACCACAAGAAGAAAAAATATGCAGTTCATCTGTTACCACTGGCACACAAATACATTTTTACAGATTTCTCTGTGCTTTGTTTTATTTTGGTGCTTTCTTGTTTGTTTCAAATGGGCAACATCAGTAACTTTTCAACTAATTTTAAAGGAGTGGTATTCTGTATGGAAAGCATGACAGTGCAATAATGTAATACAGAAAAGGGTTTTGAAGGCTGACATTCATACTATTTGAATTCAGAAGCAAAAGGGGAATGGCCACCTGCTTTTGCAAAAGGCTGCAAATGACACATTCAACCCACAAATGATCTGCAAGAACTTCACAAAAATAACAATAAGCTGTTCATCAAACAGCTGCCAGGTATAAATACCTCTTTACCACAGTCTGAATAAAACTGTTCAGAAAAGAAAAATCAATTACTTTGTATGGACTTTGCAATCTTAAGCATCTCATTCTTTCCTCATTTACTTTACCTCTCATCCTCTCCATTAAAAATTCATTATTTAAAAGAAGAAAATCTCAGTTCAGAAGCCACTGGTCAGATTTCTGCATTGATATAAATCTACCACAGTATTAACTTCTTTTTTATGAGAATCATATCTTATTTGATATTTTCAGTCTGTCACAAGGTGTTACAGTAATGCTTCTGCAAAGATAGATGAACAAACCCTTTATTAAATCAGAATATCAGAGCTGTTCTCTGGATTTGTTGGGTTGTTGATTATTGTTGTCCTCACTTTTCAACAGCTTTCAAAAGTACAAAAAAAACCAAAAAAACAGCTTTCAAAAGTACAAAAAAAAACAAAAAAACCCATATTCCTAGCTAAAGCTTAAAGCTGCTTTACTTATATTAGTAAGGATTTTGGTTTTTTTTACATAACTTATTACATGAAAAATAATTACCTGAATAGTCTCACAAAACGTTCCCCGGAGAACTCCTTTTACATATGAGAAAAATTAGCGCATCATTGAACTGTTCTCTTGACTGTTAAAAACTGCTAAGGTTTGTTTACAATCCCTTCAAACTAATAATTAAAGACTAAGCGATTAAATAAGACTAAGCGAACTGGGCCTGTTTAGCCTTAAGAAAAGAAGGCTGAGAGAGGATTTGATC
The DNA here is from genome assembly GCF_054131305.1 of Coturnix japonica. NCBI lineage: Eukaryota > Metazoa > Chordata > Aves > Galliformes > Phasianidae > Coturnix > Coturnix japonica. Next base: position 113,441,626 of record NC_140663.1, read on the forward strand.
CAGGTTTATAAATACTTGAGGTGTGGGGGCCATAGTGGCAAGGCTGGTCTCTTTTCAGTAGTGCGTGGGGATAGGACTAGGGGTAATGGGATGAAACTACAGCATAGGAAGTTCCACACAAGTGTGCGGAAGAAGTTCTTTATGGGGAGGGTGACAGAGCACTGGAACAGGCTGCCCAGGGAGGTGGTGGAGTCTCCTTCTCTGGAGATATTCAAGATCCGCCTGGACACTTACCTGTGTGATGTCGTGTATGGAGCCTGCTTTGGCAGGGGGATTGGACTCAATGATCTCTAGAGGTCCCTTACAACCTCTACAATTCTGTGATTCTGTGATAATCTAGATATCTGAACGAGTCTCTCTCTTCCAATCTCACTATTGCCTGCTGAAGTTGATCAATGCCTCAATAAAACAAACAAACAAACAAAAAAAACAAAAAACCACAACACGCATGATTAAGCATTAATGTAGACAGCCTAACTGTCACCTCAACAATCTGTGCACTCATTTCCAGGAAAAAAACATCTGTGTTGCAGTACTCCTGAAAGTGCTTTTTCCTCTTTTTGCACATCTGACTATCATTTTGTTCAGGTTTAATTCTGTCACATTAGTGTGATAGGAAGGTCTACAGCAGGCAACATACAGCATTACATTTCCCTTAGAACTCAGCTACAACTCAGCCCATTAGCCATAGAAGACACTTCAATAGCTACAGCCTTTCATCAGGAAAACAGTCCTTGAGCTTCTTGGCAAGCAAGGCCTTTGGAGGATAGGGGATCTACTTACTGCAGTGATCCCATAACTGGAAAAACAAACAAACAAACCTTGAAACCCACAATCTGTAACACTACAAGACTGAATAAAAAGCAAAGCATTTTCTTTGACATCCCTCAAGATTTGTTCCTTTCATCACATTTACTTGTCCCAAAGTTTTCAAACAGGACTTTAAAACAGGACTTCATTGATTTTAAAAGCACTCCCCTATGAAAATCTTTTCCCTTCCCCTATTCTGTAACAAGCTTTTGTGAAAGTCATGAAAACACAGCAAAGAATGAAACAGTGTACATTAAATGAAAGGAAGAAGATCACCTAACATACTGCATGTTTGTGCACAAGTCATGAAAAATCCTGAGTTTGATGTCTACTTAATGGCAACACTGCTCCACTGATATACAAATGGTCTAAATATGAACCAACAAGTTTCATCCCAAAGAAGACGAGTACACGTGAAATAAAATGATTTTACGTAAATGTGATGCATAATTAGAACTGTCATTTGAAGGGTAACAACTTCCAGAGGAAAATGAAGGTATTATATTTGTGTCACAGGAAACCGCATTAGAAAGATCTATCTACATAATTATCAGAGGAAGGAACTAATAAATTTCTATTCCTAATTTTCTGTATAGAAGGTAGTCATTAATGGTATATTAAAATGCATTCCTGTAGACAAGTCACTGCTATGCAACCTACCTCTAAGAAAAAAAACTGTCGATCAGAAGGAGTAACTCAGAGACAGTAATACATCTACTCATGGCAAGAGAAGAAAAAAAAAAAAAAAAGACTTAAAAATAAACACACCTATTCAGGTTTGTAAGGTTATTTCTTTGGTTGGTTTTGATTGGGTTGTTTTTTTTTTTTTGCACACACAGTCTGAGTCACGCTAAGCACTTGACGGTTTTCTTCTTTAAACCTGTATGTAGGATTCTGTGCGCACGCATATCCGTCTGCATGAGCTGACAAGATGATGTTCAGAGAAAACTCTGAATATTTGATTAGTGCTTTTATGCTTATCTAACTGCACCATGAACTGGTAAACCAAGGAAAAGAAATACTCAGGACTACAGAAAGTATTTATAATGTCTACCAATGTCTTTGAATTGGAAGTGCGGCAGTTAGGTGAAATCTGCAGTACAAAAACAATAGCTCACAACAATGGCAGAGAGCTCCATTTGGCATTTCAATTAACAGTCTTTGATGAAGCCAACTGGCGTTGACTGGAGTACATTATTTGATTTCTTTTCTCTTGCCAAAAAAAGAGCTCTTCTTTTGGGAGAATGACCCATTGGCTGTCATTGCATCTACTGAGCATTCATCAAAAGAATTTATGAAAAAAAAAAAAAAAAAATCACAGAGACAAAAAAATTTATTAAATAAACAGCTATACTAAAATGAAGCAATTATTTACATCCCCAGGTACATCATTACGTACCTAATTCTTTGCATATTTTTTTCTGCTCTGCATGGCATCTGGCAAGTCTGAGACACAGGAGTAAAAATGAAATGTGGTTTGTTTTCTTCTTCCTAGTGAGAAAACCTCTGTTTCACTTTTTTTCCCACAGTTTGGCAGTTGAACTGATTTTACTAATGAACTAAATGAATACTCTGGGGAAACTGAAAATAAGATGAAAATAAAAGACAGCCATATTGTCGTGTAAAAAGTCTTAGTGGACAGGATAGCAGAAATTAAGAACTAAATGTATTTTCAGCTTAGAGTCCTGAGAACATTATGAGATGATATGCTGGCATTTATCTTAAAAGGTTGGATTAAGTTAAAAAAAAAATTAAAAGAAGAAAAATAAAGACCTTATATATACTTTTCTAAAAAGACTTCTTCACCTCATAACTGAAAAAGAAAGAGTTATTTGATATCTGAGATTGGAGAAAAAGTGAGACAGCACAGTCATTTCCCAGTTCTGGAACACGCAAGAACCATGCAATACAACTTCTGTTTCCTCAGTGGAAAATAACTCACCTTACACAAATCACTGTAGATTGAAGTAAGCTGAACAGCAGATCTTAGGCTGGATTTCAGTCTGTTTCGTTATATTCATATTGGTTAATTTTAGTCACGACCACAACCTGCAGACAAATCTAGGCTGACAACTGTACCGTCAGGAGATCTCACAACCACAAACTCAGGCAGCTCCTGCATGTTCAGTGACGTACAGTTCTTGTGATTCATCACACAAAGACTATGCAAAACAGAGAGAAGGTGCAATTACTGGTGTTTATTATGGAGTAAGCCGTACAATATCCTCCAAAATAAACACTATTATTCGCATCAGAGCTACCCTGAAGCTGACCACGTCAAGTTGCTCTGGTTTCCTCAGCACACCTCCTCCGCTGCAATTAGGTCAGTTTTATGTTATGCCTCCTGTTTCTGGAACAAATGTGAGTTCTGCTGTTCCTCAGCATTACTGCTGTTAGGATTAAGACTTTGCTTGGTCTTACCAGTAACCAACTTGTATTTTTTTCTCTTCTTTTAAAATGACAACTTAAAAATCACAATGCTTTGTCTGTTGGAGGCTGAAACATCTACCATTAAATAACAGATCAGAAACCTGAAGAAAACCAAGTATAAGAATCAATAAACATGCAAAAATGGTACAGAAGACATTCTAATTACAGCTATTACACATCCATTTCATAAAGGATTTGATTTACAGAAAATAAGAGTAAACTAAATACAAGGTTGTCCTCAAAGCAAAAAGATTTGTGCTTGCAAGGCTACAAATAACTTGCTTAATGGCAATGGAAGAGTGCCAGCCTGAAGCTGCAGAAGTAATGAAGCTGAAACTCAGCAAGCCAAGAAATGAGAAATAAAAAGACTGTCTGTAGAAATGAAGCTGGGAAAATGGAAACAATACGAGGGCTATTAAAAACAAACTCAACACAGAGTTACTTTGTAAGTCAAGGTTTACAAGGTTTACTCCTTTCTGGCTTGTTGTTTTTCTTTAAGTTCAAAACACTTTAAATATAACTTGCACTTCAAGAATTAGTATTTGTAAATGGAATGTTCACAATAAGGTTCAGGTAGGTGCTAGAAGCAAACCTAAGACATTTATCCTCACATCATTCAAAAGCAAGACAGCTTAAACAGAAATTTTACATGCAAATCTTTAAGGGAGCATTTGCAATCCTCAGGAGGAACCCTAAAGTTCAACATACTTTACATACCTGCATCAACCAAAAACTACAAGACCTGCTTCTGTGCACACGTACATAATACATATCCACAGTAGAGCAAACCATGACAAAGGACATTACCACTACGAACACAAAGCATGGTGTCACCAACAGCTTCACTGTCCTGTGACCTCCTTTACCTTCACTTCATCACTGTCTCATTCCTTCAAGGCTGCTGCTGTTGTAAGTAGAACCGTACAAGCTACGTATTCCAAAGCACGTTTTGCTGGTGCGCTGTTAATGCAGTCTGTACACATGGCCAAACCTTCAGAAAGGATTATGAACAAATTAATGTAACATGCAAATCAAAGCCAGCACCGTTGCCTCCCTTGCGTTTTCAAGACCAGCGCATTGCCAACTGCCTGTGTCCCTAGAGCAGGGCCAGACATTCGAAAAAGATAAAGGCCGAGTTCAGCAGAGGTAAGGGGTCAGCAAGGTAAAGGCCAAAATCCTCAGCGACGTCGCCGCTCCTTCACAAGGCCTTTGTTCTCAGGATTTTAGCCACGAGCTGCCCAGCTCCCTCACCATGTGATGAAAGCCCTCGCACACACCACACAGCGGAGCTGAAGCTGCGCGCCACCCTCAGGCATCCATCCAAATATTCCCTTTCGCTTTTTCCATTTCTGATACTAGCATGCCCTAAAGAGCACAACTGTTTCAGGTCTGGAAGATACTCTTAGCAGTTTTGTAAAGATACGGCAACATCCAAAGCCCTTGGACTGAATATAGCAAAAAAATTCCAATACCTCCATCACTCTGCGGCTCAGAAGCACCTCTATGATTAGGCATCACTACAGCAACTTGCAGTAATTCTCCAGGACTTATTACTTGCAGGTTAGCAATAAAAACTTCCTACAGGTTTTTAAATATATAGTAGATGGCTATGCCTGTTCACATTAAAAATCTAATACTTCCATTAATTACATTTTTAATGCATTGAAGCTATTGTACGAGAAAAGCACTGCAGGTCGCTTATATCCAAATATTAATGGCTTTTCCAAGTTCTATGTCAAGACCTTCCCCTTTCCCTTGCCCTAAAGGTCATTGCTTTTGGGAGGGAGCTTACAAATAGCACTTACCAGCCACTTGAGATGTTTCACTGGGACTTTGCTCTCTCCATGATGGCAGGTGAGAGCTCATTCACATTTCAATTAATATGAATTTAACAAAAACAAACAAACCAAAAAAATCACCTTTGCTTCTTGGAAAAGAAACAGAATTCCTGTTGCTTTTGTTCTGTTTGTTCGTTTTGCAGCTCCTCAGACTTCACAGCTAATTCAGTCAGGCTGCAATCCAAGAAGCTGTTTTTTATTTACAGTTATTTAGCAGATAACATCTCTGCAGATATTATATATGGCCTGCAATTCACCATATAACAACATCCCCAGGAACGGGGATGAGAGGACAAGGACACTAAGAGAACAAGTTAAAATTCAAGCAACCACAGAGTAAACATACAGTTCTTTTCATCAGTACTCTTCCCTTTGCCCCCTCTGGCCAGCTGTCGGCAATGGTTCTCACATGAAATACCAAAAGAGCAAAAGGAGAAAAAGATGAGCTAAAAGGTAATCATATTTGTACAGCACATTTTAGATTTAATTAATTCTGATAGCAGCATAAAAGGACCACTTCTGTTTCCTCTCATTCATATACCAAAGTCTGAAGACCAAAAAGAAATGGCAAAAAGATAAGAAAAAAAGGCAAGGTAAACAATAAGCAAATAAGAAAATATTGTATTTTCCCCTTTACTCACCTTAAAGAGGCCAAGATTTTTATGTAAATTTTTGATTATATAAATTACTATGCTTCCTAGAAATAAAAATGACAGAGAACTGAAATCTTTCAGATCTGACTGGAAATACATGTATTGGCAGCTTCCTGCATGGATATTTCCAATGGGATCTACGCTAGGTAGTAAAAGGGGTAAAGAGACGATTTTAATGCAAGTTGCTCTTGCTCACCATTATTCTTTTATTGTAGTGTTCTCAGTATATACAGCTTCCCCATATCATAAGAACACAGACTCAGCTTCTACTTCCAAGAGTGGATAAAAACAGTACAATTAAACAACTGTTGCCAGGCTATTGACAGCGTATAAATGGATATCACTTACCTAAAGAACGTATTTCTTTTTAATTATCAGAAGGTCATTTCACTGTCACAAACAGACTGGAAGACATAATCATTTTCACCCACCTCAGAAAGATGTACATGAGCAGAGATTAAATTGTCCAAAGAGTTTCATCTTAACTTCCACTCTATCTCCCAACATTTGAATCAATAAAACTGAAGAAAACAGACCTCAGTCTCCCTATATAAAACCCACTGGGTGGCTATTTATCTAATCTCCACTTCAGATACTACAGAGAACTGATTTGTATTTGGAATTCCTAAATGAGTGCCCTGGGTACTGCGCCACATTGTACATGGAGGCAAGACTTAGTTAAAGTTGCTTCAGCAGTGGGAAACGTCTGCATATTTCAAACAGGGAAAAAAACGATTCTGTTTAACTTGAACCTGTGCATACCAGATTGCTCACTTCATCTGCCTGACACAAAAAAATTACTACACACATCTTACTATAAAAAAGGTAAGCAGACTGAATTACCAGTATTTGTTAATCCAGTTCAGTTTTTTGTTTGTTGGTTTTGTTTTGGTTTTTTTTTGTCCTTCCCTTTTTTTAACAGTAAATAATACCTTTGGTTTTATTAAAAAGTTGTAACAAAAATCTATCAAGCAACTTTCCATCAACTGTTTCATGTAATGAACTACGTCGATATCTTTTAGGGGTCGTAGTGTAATGCTACCGGTGTAGAGGTAACCACCATAGATTTTGAAATTAAGTAAACTGCATGTTAGACTCCAAGAAAAGGCAAAAAGAGGAGGAAAGAAAATCAAGTTAGATTGGATACTCACTGTGAATCACAGGCAACTGACTCTTTGCTATTAAAAAGCAAATAACCTGAATTTTCTTTGGGCTTGGTACGTGTGCCCCAGTGGCGCAAGTGGTAGGATTGCCGCATTGCAACACCGGAGGCCCTGGGTTCGAATCCCCCTGTGGTGCAAGTGGTAGAAGTGCCGCTCTGCTACACAGGAGCCTCGAATCCCGGGGGTTGGACTCGATGATCTCTAAGGTCCCTTCCAACCCGCACAAGACTATGATACTATGATGATACTGTAAGAAAGCCAGAGGAGCTGCAGTTCTAATAACCTTTGCAGAATGACAAATGATTTTAAAGCTGAGTTTGAAATAGAAACGTCTATGTAAAAGAGTCACTTGTGGATCACCTTGCTTTCAGTAAGCCTGAGATGATCTTTCTACTGTACTTACACTCAGTGAAATAATAAAACAGAAGGCTGAGTCCAATCACTGAACCACCCACAAAATCCTATAACAATATCTTCATTTCACTCTCCAAAGGCCCTCCTCTATCCTGCAATTGCTTTGTACAACTTCATAGTGCCTTGCACATGAGCAGCAAGTCTGCCACATGGCTTTGTCGCCACAGAAAGCGATTCATGCTTTGACACAACCACTGGAAGTCCCTGAAAAAGCTCAAATTACCATTAGGACCACAAAGGAACAATAACTCATTTCTTTTTATCTCAAACCAACACTATTATTAATTGTGCTTCAGTTCATAAACCTCTTCTTTCTAAGCTATGTAACCACTAGCAGTGATTTATAAGTTAAGGCAGGTCATCTCTGGAGGATATCTAAAGCCTCATTAAAAAGTATAACCATTTCACCTCATAAAACCATAAAGCACTTGATGTAATACTATCTCAAGTAGTACTGGGTAACAGGAACTGAAGAATATGCTAGCGAATTACTACAGTACAGCATTACTACATACTTGTAAATAAGGTATGCCGAGCTGCAAGCAGTAAGGTTTATTTTTGACAATTATTCATGCACTGACTACCTTAGGACAGTTTTACAGCAGTCTTTCTGCAGGATGTTCTCCAGGTAAGAAGCTGCTGTGGTTTTGCAAATGAATGATTATTAGAAGAACCAAATGCTCCTTGTCAAATACTTGCTCAGCATGGGACAAGAAAACCACACAAATGAGAAAAAATGAGCACTGGCAGAAAGCAACTACACACTGACAGGTACCTGGAGAGTAAGAATGAGTTCAGAAACTTGGCTCTCGATCTAAAGCACTAACAACTCCATGCCTACCAGATGCAACTCAAGCTTCAGAGAACTACAGAAAATAGGAAAAGATTATTTCGATCAAGGAACTACCCTTGCAAAATGAACATGATGCACTGGGGTATGTATACACATGCAGAGAAACATACACAATGTTTTAACAAAGCCAGGCATGAGCAGACTTTCATCCTGTTCCTTTCCATATTTGCTTTCTTCCTCCTTACAAACATTCAAAGAACAGCAAGAGTTAACAGAGGAATGCATTTTAAAAAGCAGCTGTGGCACAAAACAACAAATAAAAAAGGGTTTCAAGTCTGAGCACTCTGTTACAAAAACATCACTTGTTCACTTTAAAATGAAAACCTTTTCTTCTTTACTTTGATGGGGAGAAATGCAAGGTAACATTTTGTGAACGTTATTCTTAAGAATATCACTAAGTCCTTCACAGAAGGACTAGTGCTTGTTCCAGCAGCAGGCAATTACCTTGCGGGGGTTGGAACTGGTGATATTTGAGGTCCCTTCAAACCCAAGCTATTCCATGATTCTGAGATAGCTTCATAGCCTGTAAACATCCTACAACAGAAATCACTGCAAATCACAGAATCACAGAATTGTAGGGGTTGGAAGGAACCTCTAGAGATCACTGAGTCCAACCCCCCTGCCAAAGCAGGCTCCCTACACCACGTCACACAGGTAGGCGTCCAGGTGGGTCTTGAATATCTTCAGAGAAGGAGACTCCACCACCTCCCTGGGCAGCCTGTTCCAGAGAACAGTAGTTCTGAGAACTGTAGTTCTCAGTTAAATATTCTAATGACTTAAGTTGTAGACTTCATTTGTTCTCACCACCTGATAGCAACAAGCGACTTCTTACTACAAAGTTTCTTCAGTTCATCCAACAATGAAAGGGATTACGCATTTCCATAGGGTTTGTTTACATAAGCTCAGCAGAGGACAACATGCACACATGGTTTTATATTGTCTGGAACACATTTGGGTTGTGAGTTGATAATGTATGGCACAGGCACACACAAGTACAGAGTAGGTAGTCAAGAGCATCTTCCTGGTCATTGGTTGCCAGATATTTCTGCATGACAAGTCTCAAAACAGGAGTAGGGCTCCTTCCCACAACCATCTCTGCCTTCTTCCTCAAGCCAGCAGACACAGCAGCATCCAGACCTCATGCCAGGGGGAGCTAATGTGATGTGGGCAAATACCTCCTAAAGATAACAGCCTGTTTATCAGGACAGCCTGACCACTATGAAAGTACAGAAGATTTATTGGATTCCCTATACCATCTGCCAGCAGTATGACTTGCTTATCTTCTAGCAATTTGTAGCTAAATTATATCTAATTTTTTTAATAATTGAAAACTTAACAAAATTTCAAGTATTACATCAACACAGCATACTGCTTGTACCTTGACTTCCACAAAACTGTGCATATATATATATATATATATATATATATATATATATATACACATATATATGGCGTGTGTGTGTTAATGCCCAATTTCAGATACATGCTACAGCTTCCAAAAGCTTCAGGTAAGCTTTCCATAAGGAAAGTTTACCTGAAGATGTATTTCCCTGCTTATATCTTGCACAAGTTTACAGGAGGTACACAATGATGCTTCACTTCTGTATCTAGGAAGATACAAGTAAACAACACAAAAGTTGACACAATATTATTTTTAGTACAAAAGACAAATCATTGATGGTTTTATAGCTCGCTACTGGCTGTGAATATAATCATCCTCTTCCTCCAACGCTGAACATAAGATGAAATATTTAACGTTAAAAGGTCTGAATTATATTACTCATACACATATACTACAGAAGATAATCGCTTATACTCTTTTATTCAAGTTCCTAAAACAAAAATTTCTCTTAGATTAGGAAGATGGGAAAAGAATTTGACTCTACATTAACCAATCTATTCCCATTCCTATGGTTAGGCACTAGTATTAGCTGGGGGTGGAGGGTGACTACCATTAAAAATACACATTGGTGTAATTCCCTTGCAGAATTAAGACATTTAACGTTTCTTTTTATACTCAGAAAAAAAGGACAACCAAAGAGAAATTTCAGCTCTCACCAGCAGTAACCAGAATTCTCTACACTGCTTCTTTCTTTTCTCCCTAGAAGTGTAGGTGCATCCTTTGTTTCTCTGTTGAATTCTTTAAGTTCACCATTCATTTAGAAAATGATAGCAAATAAGCACACACAAGTTCCACAGGATATGGGAATTTTTGGAATTGTGCTCTTATTGCTATAGAAACAAAGCTATTGAGAATTATCAGATACACATATTCAGTACTTCGCAACATTTGAAAAGCTAAAGAAAATAAAACAGATAGCAATACTTGTCATGAAGCAGGAGGCAAAACAGAAAACTAATTATACACACAAATAAAAAGACATCTTCCACTTACACAGTAAAGTATCAGGAACAGAAAGTCTACATTCAGAAGCCAAAGATTCCAAGATTTATCTACAGATAGCTACACTAATTTCTCTGTGATAGTAATTAATCACTAGGTCTTATTGTTGCTATACATTACTGAGCAAAAGGAGAGCAATTCCATTTGTCTCTAGGAGCACAGTGAAATGGCTATTTATTTGTTATTAAAGCTTCTGATGCTACTCATATTAATAAAAAAGAATGAACACAGGAACTGGAGTAACGCATTTGGAAGACAAAGAGATATGGCCAATCTCTTTTTGGTGGTCTGTGGGGACAGGACAAGGGGAAACAGCCATAAACTGGAGCATAGGAATTTCCACACCAAATGTGAAGGAACTTCTTCATGGTGTGGCTGACAGAGCACTCGAACGGGCTGCCCTGGGAGGTTGTGGATTCTTCTTCTCTGGAGATACTTAAGATCCATCTTGGACATCAACCTATGCAGCCTGCTCTAAGAGGTCTGCTTTGCAGAGGGGCTGAACTCAGTGATCTCTGGAAGCCCTTTCTGACCCCTACAATTCTGTGGTGATTACGATTTTGTTAACTCACAAAGCCTTTCACAGTTTAATGGGCAGCCAGTTATCACCAAAGCACCACTGAAGTCAAAGAATTCATAACTTTGTACAGGATACACCTAATACAGCTTGCCCAAGAGCAGGTTAATACATTCAGAATTCTAGGCAAGTCAAAAGACCAAAAGGGCAAACTTTGATATTTCTCAAAAGCACTATTTACCATAAAAATGTAGTTAAACTTACAGTAGGTAGAGCTAAGATGTGAACAAAATTAAGGTTTTAGAAAGGTAGTAAAAACGAAAAGCATTCTCACCATGCTAAAATTTCCTAAGTATTGACATTGATTGCAATATTTAAGTTTTTTGCCGCAACTGATTAAATATTTTAATAAATTAAAAGACATACTGACAGTTTTGCTGTTTGAGATAAAGATTAAGTTCCCATTGGCAGTGGGGCAGTTGTTGTGGTGAAATGTATCTGGCTGCACTCCAACCGTCCCCTCATTCAAAATCCAACCTTCCCTTCCAACCTTCTCTGGCTCATCTTTGATGTGCTTGTTGAAGATTTCCTTTACTGCTGCCCTAAAGGTCTCCTCTAGCAAACAAGCTTTCCAGAGTCTTATTTATTTTTAATTACTCTCACTGCAATAGATACGTCTGAATTAACATTAATGTACCTAGCCCTCATTTTTTAGATAGCCTCTCCTGTTCTGGCTTCTCTTAGATATATTAGTTCCCTTAGACTCTCAGGCTTCCAGCACTTGAGCTTTTATTTCTTATTTATTACAAGGCTGAGTTTTATTTATTACTTCAGATGTTTTTGTGTTTTATTATATAAAAAAAGTAAATAAATAAAAATGATGTTCAATTCTTTTTTCCCCCCATTTATCTTCCTTTCCATTTAGTACATTCACTATATTCCCATCCACACTTATGGAACATACTCCCTTTTACTTGCCTGTTTTTAACACCTAAACAATCCTTAAATTGACATGGGTGACTTAGACAACTTCAGTTAAACAGCAAAATTCATTTCAATTTTCTCATTAAAACTTTTTTTAATACACATTTCCTATGATAGCATGTGTTCTATAAAGGTTATTTAAAATCATACACTAATCCTGAGATAGGTTACAACCACTTATTCAACATAACACTTAGAAGTATCACATCATCTATGTCATCTAAGTTTGTTTTAATAGATGCCTGATCGTCTGAAACATTTAGCTCTTTACTCCATTCTTGGACAAGCAGCCAACTTTATGATAATATTTTGTAAAAACCAGCTACCATTTTATGCCAGTGTTTTACTTATAATCAATCCCTGCAATTCTGTGATTCTGTGATATGTTTTTAAAACAGTTTTTTTACCTACCTCACCTGCTCTCCAATTCCCAAAGCACATTTCTTTCAACTGTGCTCATCATTTTCTATTTTGTTTGGAGGGAAATAGAAAGAAGAAAGCACAAAAGTTACGGAAAGATAAAAATTCATCATACTATGTTTCTACATTTGGCTTCAGGAGGATTTAAATTATGGCTCAGCAATTTAAATAATGCGACCCAAATAGTAGCCCATGCCCAGCCTCCAACACAGTTCAAGGAACCATGAACCACAGCTTAAGATAAACCTGCTACCAACTTCCTGAAACTTGAGAGAACTGCAGATGAGCCAGAGGGTAACGCTTGGTTTCTTCAAGAAGGAAAACCACCCAAATGGAACAGTCATCTTCTCAATATGGGTCTTCATCCTTGAGGAAAAATTCCCACAACACAAAAAAAAACCCAAACCACAGAACAGTTTATCACAATACTTAGGTTACTCCCCTCTGATTTGCACAAATTCATTTTCAGCACTGCAGTAAGCAAGTTCAGGCACACTCCTATTCTTGGATGATGGCTATGACTTCTTAAAAAGGCTTTAACACAGCAGAGTCTAAATTACCTATTCTATGCCATTTTAACCAGTCTTACAAAAATAAAAATAAAAAAAAATAACAAGAAGATAAAAAGAATTCAAACCCTTCAAATGTTCTCTTTACAGTAATAAAATTATATCAACTCCTACTCAGCACAGAGTAGGCATGCTTCACCTCTGCTACACCTCTACAAAGCCAGTCTGTGCTCCACTTTCTAAGCAGGACAGCAAAATGCATTAACACTCAAGACTACTGAAGCCATATGGGAGATACAGCTTCGTTTTGATGAATGATTTCTGAAGGATTTAACAGAACTGGAGGTTGTTCTGCCTCACTGATCTTTGAGTGTACAAAGAGATTTGCAGCAAATAACATTTTCTTTCTTCTAAAAATCTCTCCCACAGAGAAAAGCGTAACTAAATCCCAAAGTCAACCTGGGTTCCCTCCTTCCGTATCACCACTAAAACTCAGCAAACCAAAACATAGCCTCACTCTATCTGTACAACCTCACAGCCTTGGTGGCCATGTAACAGTGTAACTGGTGTCACCAGCTGAGCCTGGGAACAATTTGCAAATTGAAAGAAATTCACGCATGCCCTTCTGACATCCAGAAAAGACAAGTTCAGTCTGCAAATTATCTACCTAGGCATATTACTCAAAACTACGTTAAAGTCTCATTTTCTGTTTCATCTTTTGCTTCTAGATTACCAATTCAAAAATTATGTTCTCTAATTCAGTCCTACTGGATGAGATTTCTAGACCTCTTTCAGTTAAATTTCCCTTAAACATAATCTGAACACGTGCTATTTGCAGGAAAAAAAGGTACACTGATTATTAAGGAACAGCCAGAGCTGACCTATCAGCCCCAGATTAGCATCTTCCCCACATGGCTTTTACTAACAGACTTGGAATCATTATATTGTCTTAGTATAGACATCCTCTCCTTCCAAACACATTTGTCACAAACTCAACTCACTGCCTCCAAGAGGACTGCCAAGTCATTTAGACAGCCTTCATGACATTTGCTTCACACCTGTATTCCCCTGCTGGGTTTTCTGAAAACATAAATATTATGATCTAATGCTGTGTGCACAATACGCACTGAGCTTGAACTTTGGAAATGAGTTCACTATTATAATTGCCTGAGAAATTCTAATTACCTCAGAAACAAGATCCTAAGCACTGCTGTTTAAACCCAATTCTAAAGCCAGCATTTATTAACAACGGGCTACCAGAACTCTGCTGAAGTGCAATATCTCATAGCATCCTCCAGATTTTTTCCTCTCCTCCAAATACTGGGGATAGCATATGACAGCATAGAAGCTAAGAAATAAATAAACAAACCAGCACACTCACCACCCTACAAGACAATACATCAAAAAAAAAAAAAAAAAAGCCTATTTCTGAAAAACAACTCAAGAAAATACCTCTGCAAGCAGGAAAAAAAGACTACGACAAAAAAATACATTTGGAGAGGTGGTGTTCACCATTACCCAGCAGTATAACTCATGAGTCCACTGTCCTGAGGTGGTATTACCTGCATGTGGAGAAGGACAGAGCAACAGTGATATCCATACTTGCTGGGGGGCAGTAATAGCGAGATAATAGTAGAATTTTACAATTCCCTTGGCTTTTTCTAGTGTAATTAAAATAACCAAATGCACATACCTGGCCCTGGGCAACCTGATCTAGTAAAGGTGTATGTTTGGTGGCCCTGCTAGGCAGGGGGGTTGGAACTACATGATCCTTGAGGTCCCTTCCAACCCGGGTCATTCAGTGATTCTGTGATACCCAGAGCCCACATATCCATCAGCACTCTATAGCTGAATCCAGATGCAAGCAGTCTTTCCCATAAAACATGAGCTACACTGGGTAACCCATTTCAATACTTTCAATAGCAGAATCAAACGAAAAACAGTAAAGAAAATGAGAAGCAGCATGACAAATGTTCCTCGTGGCTTTTATTTTTACACCAGTGTTCCCTTGTGCTTTCCAATTCTTAATATTCACATTCTGCTGCATGTTGATAATGCATTACTTTACATCCAAATGTTAAGGAAGAGGATGAAATACAAACTGAGCTGCAAGGACAAACAGGACTGATAGCATCCCAAAGTCTGGTACAGTCAATGTTAAGCCACCAAGGGGGAAAAAAAAAAAAAACACCACGAGATCCAGAGCTAACAATGAAATGTGTTTTCCTATTCCACCTGTATCCTGTGGCCAGAGGCATTTAAGGACAGCGGCACAATTTTTGTACCTAACAGTAAACCTGCTACAGCAGCCGCCATCAAGCCAATGGAAGCATATCAGCTACGCCTACTGCTTAAGCAATTAGTAGTGGAGTAGTTAATGTCAACAAGTAAACTGTAAAATGTAAAAAAATAAAACTGAGAAACAACAGATGAAAACAATCAAGAAATCTTAAATGACATAATAGCCAAGATATAAACTAAACCTCAGTGCTAAATAAACACGTTCACTAAATAAACTATCAAAGTATTCTGACATAAAAATTTGCTTCTTTTCTCTTTAACGTCAAGACCTGCATTTTTCATTGCCGTTTGCCAGCTGCAAAGGAAAGGATAGAAAGTATCCTTCCTCCTTTCCTTCTCCATCTGCCCACAAACACCAGAGCACATAAGGACCTGTGGGTTTGAATTCATTTGTGCTGAAGGATAAGCTGACCCCCCGTGTTCCAGCTTGTATGCTACCTGCTAAATATGGGAAAACATGCTTAATGTACTTTAAAAAAGATCAACCTACGACAATGTGCCTACCTCAAGAAAAGGGTTCAGATAACTGGCCATTGCCCTCTAGATGGACTTGGAGCCCATCCATCTGTCTTCCATCCCCCATGAATGGAGCCCTGGGAACCACCTTGCTCACTGACGACTCCCCCAGAGCACGTGGGAACCCCAAACTGCACTCAGCAAGAGCTCTTGCAAGGCTTTGCCATGAATCAGCCTGCCAAGTCCAACTTTCTGGGGATTGCTACACCCAGTTCAGCACCGACAGTAAGGTACAGACTGAACCAAGAATGCCACTTTATGGATAATTATCAAGACAATTCCATGTTCCTGCTTACATTTGACAGAAGCATGCAGTATCCTGAAGCTGGAAGGGCCCTATAATGATCATTGGGTTCAGCTCATCAAGTCCAACTCAGGCATGTCCACTCAGCAACCACAAGAGAACTAATGGAGTAGTTTTCAATACAGAAGGGGAAGGAAAGCTTTTTTCCTGGTCTCAAAGTTTTGAGCAGTGTTTGCCAGTACTTCACCAGACACCTATTATCTTATTAGATTAGCAGTCAGATAAGTAGTTTAATAGATTTGATGGTTAAATATATAAACAGTGCTGAATATATATGCTACTTAAGTCTTCAGATATGCAGGTCCAGTTATGTAAAATACAGTCCCCACAGAACTGAATACATATTTTTCTCCAAGTATCAATGGAATAAAGATTCTGTTATTAATCTTGAGAGACAGCAGTTGTAGAAGCCAAGCCACTAATTTCTTAAATAATTATTTATACAAATAAATCAGAATATGACTGTCAGCAATAAAAATGATACACCAACATGGAAGATACACAGCTAAAAATAGGTGAATCTAATACAAAAATGTATAAAGAGCACTGATATCTGGGATTCTGGAAGATGGATTAACAGAGGATAAAATATAGGAGAGACATCATTTCCCCCAAGCACTGAGGCATCTAGTTTTTATATTAATTAAACTGCATCTAAGCACGATGCAAGTGACCAAACATAGTGAAAGCCATCAGACGATGCAATCCCACCATCTGATTGTCTACAACCAGTGTTATTGAAGTTATCAATAAAAATCTTAACCTAAAAACATGTGGATTATCACGTATGTTTACCAACAGGGATGTGTTCCATGTAACCAAGTCAATCCAGAAAAAAAATGGATAATATGTGTACGTAAAGTTTGGAAATATATGTTTGACTGGAGGTAACTCCACTTCGAAAGATACCTGCAAAAAAAACTCCAGCAATTAGGTGTTAAAACATCACCAGAATTCATCAAAAGAGATCATTACTGCTTTTTCAATACAAACATCACTGCATCAAACATCACAAATACCTGCTTGGTGTCTCATTATGACTGTTAAAAATGAACTAACTGCAGAACTGGAGCCATTTTTCCTGTAATGAGCAGTCATACTTCATATCAGCAAACTGAACCCCAACCAGCAACAATTTACAAATATAAATACTAACATATTACACTAAATTGGCCCAGAGAGCCCCAGGAAAACCAAAGATATACAGAAGGCAGCCTTTCTCAATGATCTCTTCTTTGCAAAAGAAAGTAGTATGGGATGGGGTTAAAGGACATTTCACTTCTAACAGTTTAATTTAAAAGCACTATGCAGATCATACACAACCAAACCAATTCATGTAAGAATGGTTATAACAAGGAGCTAAACAAAATGCCTTGTAGCAAGACCTGAAGAACTGATTAGTTTAGAACAGAACAATTGAAAGGTGACTTCCTTAGAGTATAAACACCTCACTGAAAATGACCTACTGGATCTCTGCAGCAGAAACCAGAGGCAATGCCTGGAAACCAAAGCTAGCCAAATTCATATTAGCAACAGAGCATAATTATGTCTTTCAGCAATGAGGGTCATTAACCACTGATGAAGTTAGAATAAAATGTGGCTTCTAAGTCCTTTCACACCTGTAAGTGAAGACCAAATACTTTCTGAAGATGTGCTCTATGGTAAGTACTAGCTTAATGCAGGAAGAGCTGAATAAATACAGAAAGAACTGGTACTATAGCACTTTTAATATGAATCAGTGCTAAGATAAATTGGTAGTAATAAACCACATAAGGTCACACTGCTCTATTACAAACAGATACTTCATTTTCAGTACGATGTCCAGCTTACCTAGATGGGATCAAGGGATCTCCATCTTGCAGTAACAATATACTTAACCCATACTATCTCATTCCATAAATAAAAGCTTTTCCCTTTCAATATTTCATCTTTTTATGCAAGCCTTAAAAACCACATGTAGCCTTTTTTTTTCAGTACTCTTACTAAGTAACTGAGATAAATTTAATATATATTAAAACAGCATTACTGAAAATTAAGACCATCAAAACTAACAAAATTAAATGAACGGTTATTAATGTAATAATTCAAAATGTTACTTCTGGCTGGCAAAGCTCATTAGGGTTAGAAATAACTGTTTTGATAAAACCAGAAACATTGATTACATAATTTGCACTCATTTTGTCACTTCTGTCTCCTTCATTTTATCATTTTCTCTTTCACTGCATAGTTGCTTGACACTGCTGACTCACAGACAGCAAATATATTCCCAGACTGAATGTAAATGCATTTTATGCCCCTAAATTGGTATTTTCCAAATATTCATCTCACTCCTAACAGCACCTGTACTCCAAATACCCATCTGAGAAGAGATTAAGTAAAGAGACAGAACTGGCCTCCAAAACTGCCTTGTCTCTCGTCTGCTTCATGGGAAGCAGTTCCATTAAGTAAATAGCTACTCCCCTAGCACACAGAAGCAGAAACAGCACAAAAATAATCCCAGTTTGGAGTACCATAATACAAACAGACATGGGATGGCAGGGCTTACTGATCTTCACTAATTATTCCAAACAAGCAACTGGAAAAATTCCAGGCAGTGTATTTTCATACCAATTTGGACATACAGAGTATGGATCTTCATATAATAGACTGGACTCAACTGCAGTAAGGCAAGTGACATGGCAAGAGGCAATGACAATGACAAGAGGCAGTGGGCAGAAACGGGAACACAAGGTTCCCTGCAAACATCAGGAAGCACTTCTGTGCTGTGTGTGCAACAGAGCACTGACCCAGATTATCTAGAGAAGTCAGATGTTATTCTGGGCAACCAGTTCTGTGTGTCCCTGCTAGAGCTGGGGCTGGACCTGAGGGACTCAGTGGTGTCTTCCAACTTCAGCCGTTTTGTAACTACTCCTTACGCAGCCTGCACAAAATCAGAAGTTGAGAAACCAATAGCAGAAAAGGAGACCACATACCACATACAGCAAAATTCAAAGAAAAAAAAATATATATATACACTTGTATTATTCCACCTATACTATATATATATATATATATAGTTGTAATTACAGAGTAAATAGCCAGAGGGCATGTAAGGAAAGACTCACCAGTGCTGAGACTTTCAGTGGAGATGGATGCTCACCACAAAAACTCCACAAAGGAGTGATCTCCAGAAAGAGATACTACCTTAGTGGTGGTCAGCCCTTAAATGGGATCTAGAAAGCTGAATTACTTTCACCTGTGCTCCCACAGCTGACTCGTTGCTTGCCTCAGATGGTTAATCAGAGGCTCAGGCTGTGATCAATAGTTTCCCTTACATACATAAACTATTGATCACAGGCTGAACCTCTGATTAACCATATATACCATGCATATAACCATATACATATGGTATATATATATATAGTTTCCAACTAAATAAAGTTTTTTATATCAATATTTCAGTCAAAATTACTTTTGCTTCCTTATAAATTTTATTTATACAGCATAATAAGAAATGGAAGAGATTATGATTCTACCTGAGGCCTCTATAATAATAAACAAACTAGATTAAATAGAAAACCATTATAATTGCATTACAATCAAGAAGAAAAAAAAAAGGGCAGAAATATTACACATTGAATCACGTAGGTTGGAAAAGACCTTCAATATGATTTACTCAGCCTGACACACAAAGTCCTGTCGGTAAACAATGCTCCTTAGTGCCATGTCCACATGCCTCTTGGATACCTCCAGGGACTGGGACTCCACCACTACCTTGGACAGTATGTTCCATTGCATGGCCAGTACTTTCAAGTGTGGAAGCAAGCAGAGCCAGTAAATCTACAGTGTGTGCAAACACTGCTAAGGGCCTGGAGCAAACGCACAGTGGGCCACAGGGCCCTGTGGCCTCAGAGGGAGACTCACAGCAGGGTGAAATAAGGTCAGCATCAACCCAGGCTTCCAAACAACTGCACACCTTCCAATAGTTACAGGTTAAAGATTAGATCAGAAAAAGAGGCTGATAAAGCATTTTCAGATTAGGGTTTCTTTGAATCCTTGACTGCAAATGCTACCACTTGTGAAGATGTAACATACAGTAAATATTCTGGCTCATTTCAATAATCTTTAGAACATATATTTCCTAGTACTTCAGCAAAGAACAAAAAAAAAATAAAACTTGCTTCTCAAAAATGTCTGAAACAAAGTCTTAACTAACAGCCAGATTGCATTTTGAAATACATAAGTGTAAATTAGCATACCATTGTTTTATGCAATGTCTTCCACCTGTTCATTTCCCGCTATGTGTGGATCCTAACCCAGGCAGCTATATTCCAGTAATGCTGACTTACAAAAGGTAAATGCACAGGCAGACATATCAGAAAGTGCAGCTTTCAATGGATTTTCTTTGCTGATTTTTCTGGTGCAGTCAGATCTCATATCAGCAACAGTTTTATGACAGCAATGTTTCAAGACTTTCTGCACTACAAGCAAACTCCTTGTTATTCTCAGCCCCTTCAGACCTACTTATACATATGAGAAAAATGAATAAATCAGATTTATTTAATCTCCACCAACTTGTCAATGATTTGCATAGTTAAATCTGAAAGCTTCGATCAACAAACAGCGGAAAAACATACATGGCAAAGGCACCACGTTTCTCCCATCCTTACATGCTAAAGCACATTTAAACACTCAAGAATATATACTAACACACACCGCCACTAAATAAAGTATTAACATATTTAATGAATTTGTGATAAAATGTCATTCATAAGCAAATACTGATACAGACAGTTTCCATTTTTTTTCCACAAAACCTTTAATACATCAATCAGAGCATGGATTACACACAAAAAAAAAGAAGATAGATGGGCACAGAAGGAAAGAGGCAATTTGGCAGCTTCTCCACAAACAAAGATTAAAGCACATAAGCTCCAGTGCATACAAGAAACAAGATAAATAACCTGAAAAGGTCACAGAACATACTCTGAGATCTGTGGGTACTTACGTAATAAAAGATAAAACCTGCTTTTGTGAATAAAGCCAAGCAATTACAGCTTTCAATTGAAGAAAAGCAAAATGTTTTAAACACGTAACAGCATGAACATCACTGTATGGGCTACAATATTTTTTCCAACAGGAATGGTTTTTTAATCCAGAGAGGAGCACAGTGCTTGCCACAATTAAGTGGCACAAATGCCTTCAAGAAGTTCTGTTCTGTACATGATGCTACTGGTAACTTTCACATTGGATTTCTATTTCTGCTATTACATCACTATTACACTACATTACACTATTACACTACATTAACTACATTGCACTACTCCGGTGGCGCAGTGGTAGGAATGCCGCTTGCAACAACGGAGGCCGGGGTTCGAATCCCCTGTGGCGCAAGTGGTAGAAGTGCCGCTCTGCTACACAGGAGGCTCGAATCCCGGGGGTTGGACTCAATGATCTCTAAGGTCCCTTCCAACCCGCATGAGACTGTGATACTGTGATACATTACACTGCAAAAGATTAAGCATAATAAATCAACGTAGGCCTAGTGCTAATGATATGGCCTCCAAGCTACAAATGCAAATTCCTTTAGAAAAAAAGGAACCAGCTGTAAAGCTCAACAGGAATTTTCTGGCATACTTATTCATACACTGGAAAATTCTAATTTTGCATTATTCCTCTTGCTGAATTGGAGATACCAACAGGAAAAAAAAAAATAAAAACAATGGAAGTGCAGTAATATATATACATATATATTATTTTTTCTTCCAACCACATCACTACAGTTGGCTATATTCAATTATGTCCTTCCAAGAAAGGAACAAAATACAAGCAGAGAGGTTTCAGGTTTAATAGAGTCTGTATTTTAAATGCAGACTTGCTTCATACATAGATTAAAATATAACAGATTTCTCTCCATACTTACTATCTCTCCTCTTCCAGTTCTGCCTGAAGCCAGACAGTTGGGTTGGGTTTTTTTTGGAAGCAAGAAATACTTTTGTGCTTTCCACAGCCTTCCCCTCCTCCTCCTTCCCAGTAAGTATTTCAGCACTGCACTACACAGTAGTTTATAGATGTTTAATTCTACCTGATGTAAATACAGTTCTGTTAACCAACCTAACCAGTTTCCTTCACCTGAACCAGCCTTGCTGCTGCTCTGCTGCAAAACTGATTAAGTTTGCAGCCTTTTCAAAACTGAAAGAAAACAAACAATGGCAGGGAAGGCTCTTACAAGCATCCTTCTGGGGATGCCTGCAGCTCTGTTCTCACCAGAACGCAAACAAAAGCAACTCTCACAATCTCACATTACCTGTCACCCACAAATCCGTTGAAGAAAGCAAACTCCTACCAAGGAGCTAAGCATGCACTACATGCAGGCTGGAGCAGCTGAGTATCTACAGCTGCTGACCAGAAGCTTTTGAGCACAGGGCACAAGAACTGAGCATGCAGCACTACCACACTGGCTTGCTGGCATACAGAAGATGAAATGCAGAGGCAGCAAACACATTGTCACCATCATGAAAGCATCAGAGATACCTGAGGAGGAAGGACTAGGAGAGAATCCCTGAACTAGTAGAAGCTGAAAATAAATAAATTCAAGAGGAGACCAGAGCCAAAAGATGCAATTATGACCGGCTGCAGAGTTCAATAGAATCCTGCCTTTACTTCATTCAGTCATGGACATGGAAGATAACAGTCAACTGCTAAAATTCTGGATGACAGGTAATATGTTCAATAATATCAACCAACCAAAACAACGAGTACATATAACTGTATACTGCCTGTACGTAGTCTGTAGAATCATACAGACACAAAAACAGGAAATGACAACATCCTAGAAGGATAGGTTTTGAAAAATAGTAGTAATAATAATAACATAGGTCCACAGCATAACAAGGACAACTTTAGAGATCTATCAAATCACTTTTGCCCATTGGGATTTGCCCTTTTCATGCGCTAAAGGCCAGGTTGGATGGGGCCCTGAGCAGCTGAGCTGGTGGGGGGCAGCCCTGCCTACAACAGGGGTTGGGGTTGGGTGGGTTTTGAGGTCCCTTCCAACCCAACCCATTCTGTGATTCCATACTTGCCCTGCTCTGCAGATGAAGACCTGGGTGCTCAAATGCTTCAGCCTTAATCATTTCACTTTTCAACTCCAATTCTGTAAACAGATTCTAAAAAAAAAATAAAATATCTAATCTTACAGCACAGAAACATAAAAGAAATTCATGATATTTTTTGAGCATGCAAACACTGCAATATGAATGTCACAGAGCAACTGTGAGAAAACAAATGATTCTGTATGCACTGCAGAATGCAGGCACACACTAGGTAATCTGAAACAGAGACAGCATGGACAAAACGAAATACCAAGCAACTATCTTGTTGTCAGAGCACTACCCTGGCTGCACAGGAAGAAATACTGAAGAGCCATGAGGAAACAAAGCCTTTCAGCACCATGAGGTCTCACTCTAACAATTGCCCACAGCATTATGCCCCTCCACATGCTGTCATATGTCACTGTACGATAGAGCTAACATACCACAGGCTTTCTCCCAGAAGTCCCAATTATTTCTCTAATTGCAAGTATCAGTGTAAGAAAAACACTGAAGCAAATTACAGTAAGAAACATGGAATTGTTTTTATCAAATGTACACACCTCAATGAGTTCTCTATTTTACATTTCCACTGAAGTATGCTGGATTTCAAAATGCAGTCCTTTAAAAACCATTACTCAGAATTTAATGAGCAAACATTTTATAGATGTTGTAGGTTCTACATAATTTATACTGATTATATACTAATAACAATTTCACCTCATATTCGCTAATTAATTAATAGCAATTAAATCGCCACCATTATAATATTCAGCAATTATCAAACACCTCGATCCTCCAGTAAATAGGAAAGGGAATGACAGAAGCATCTTTCTCTTCCACATTTAAAAATGAATGTTTTAGACAAATTTCTTAACAAATCCCCAGTTCTGAGCAAACTTCTATAAACCTCACTTTTGCTGGGATATGTTTGTTTCTTTGTTTTCTGAGATGGGTGAAGACCAAGGAAAAGAAAATGAAAGTAATGACAAATAAATTAAGTCCAAAGCTACCAAGAGTGAATGTATGGGTTGAGATCAGCATGGCAATCTAAGGAAAACACTGCAAGCTCATAGAGCTCAACATCAGTTTGTGGCAAAGCAACTCTAAAAGGAAGGCTAAATATTCATACAATATTTCAGTTTACATAAATGTTCACACTGGAGCTGTTAGGAAGAGAGATGCCAGCAGGTCGACTAGGGAGATCCCTTCTTTATATTCATTCCTGGTGAGATGAATCTTCAGTGCTGGGTCTGGTTCTCAACTCCCCAGTAGGAAACAAATATAACACAGAGAAGTCAGTCCAGCAACAGGTCATGAAGATGATCAACTGACATACAAGGAGAGACTGAGAGAGCTGGGATTGTTACACCTGGAGAAGGAAAGGCTCAATATGTTCTTATCCATGTAGTGAGCCGGGGCTTGGCCTCTTCTCTCATGTCATTAATGATAGGACCAGAGGGAATGGTTTCAAGCTACAGCAGGGGAGATTCAGGCTGGACATTAGGAGGTATTACTTCTCAGAAAGGGTGGTCAGGCACTGCAATGGACTGCCCCGGGAGGTGGTGGAGCCACCGACCCTGGGGGTGTTCAAGGAAAGACTGGATGTGGTGTTGAGGGACATGGTTTAGTGGGAGCTATTAGTAATAGGTGTACAGTTGGACTGGATGATCTTTAAGATCTTTTTCCAGCCTTGGTGATTCTATGATTCTATATGTCATCCATACCCAATGGTGAAAATAAAGACAACAAAGCCAGATCCTGCTCAATGGTGAAAATAAAGACAACAAAGCCAGATCCTGCTCAGTAATGCCCAGAGACACAAGCGGCATCTGGACACAAAATGAAATACAAGATGTTTCATTACATCATTTTACAAAGATGGTGGCTGAACACTGGGATGGATTGTCCAAAGAGGCTGTGGAGTTTCTGCCTTTGGAGATACTCAGAATGCAATGGTACATCATCTTGAGTAACATGCTGTTGCAGACCCTGTCTGCAGAAAGGGGGTTGGGCTAGATGACTTCCAGAGGTGGTATTGCCACAATATAGTCCATGCTTCCTGCTTAACTGTTTCAAACTAATTTCTGTGTTTTGCTCCAAAAACAAAAGGCAGCATCATCCAAAATTGTAATAAGAACTCC
This sequence comes from Coturnix japonica, assembly GCF_054131305.1. NCBI lineage: Eukaryota > Metazoa > Chordata > Aves > Galliformes > Phasianidae > Coturnix > Coturnix japonica. The sequence continues at coordinate 113,466,956 of NC_140663.1, forward strand.
ACCGCAAATCTGTAATTCTTTAGGACTACCAAAATTTCTTAATAGAGCATTCATAAAAACATATGTAAACAAGCACATCTCACCAGGACTCTGCCCAGGCAAGATCTCAGAAGGGTTTGTAAGAGCTGGAGCAATTTAGCATAACCTGCAAATTAGGTGATTTATAGCAGTTACCTTTAAAAAGCTGCTGCTAGAGAGTACAAGCAGGACAAGAACAGGTGTACTCTTTCTAAGGATAAGCGACTTCACTTTTCTTCCCATTGGTCATTTTCTTCTATCTCCTCATCACATTGACTTGCTTGGCAATTTCCTTCTCTGTTATCTTACTAATTCAGTCTAAAACTGAAGTATCTACCAGCTTTTAACTGATCTTGCTGCTACTTATATTCAGGATCACTTTGAGTCATGCTTTGAATACTAATCCATATAAACCATGGGATTTTCTGCATGCATTAGATTAATTCTATTCCTGTAGTCCCCAGTGCTTTCTCCCCATTATTCTTGCATGGGCATTTTCAGTCGATTTCCACCCTTTTGCAGAATGTGAAGCTATTTTTCCAGGCATGGCCTGAATCATTTTAAACTAAGTGATATTAATTCTGCAAAACAAGAATGAAAAGTAAAGAACCGATGTTTAAGGTACATTCTCTACTTCCAACTCAGCTCCAGAGACAATGCAGAATTTAATTTGTCGGCACAGAAGTCTGGCTATTCTTGTGTGAAGAAGAGAACAGAAGTAAATCAACTCTGCAAATTCTCCGTCAAATTCACTTTATAAAAAAAAATTGTGCTGCCCTACTGCTCTAGAGCTGGACTGCTGACAAATGCTCTTCAGATTCAAGCTATGACATCTGAGGAGCATGATGTAACCCACTCCTTCCTACAAGATTGTACCAGATCTCTTTTTACATGAGAGCTACAAAATCTTACTGCATTTTTCTGCATCCTGACTCCCTGGGATAGAAGAAAAGGGCAGACAAGCAACTGTAGCACCTCAACAACCTCAAGCAGTTAAATGCCATAGAGGCACCAGTTTCTTCTTCAGCTGCAACTGAAATACAATGTCCAGCAATCACTTAACAGCAATGTGATAACTCACTCTAAGGAGACACTATCCTCTAAAAACTGTTTTTTCAAGCATAGTGCCTGCTATAAAACAGCAATTCTGGAATAGCTAAACTTACTTACACAATGATGTTTAGAAAGTCCCAGAATCTGCTATTTAAAAGAGGAAAAAAAAAAAAACCAAAAAAAAAACAGGTGGTTTGTTTCAATGGCCCCTTTTGATGACATGTACAAATTTGCTGGCAGACAAATAACAACAAAAAGTATTGAAACAGCAAAGAGCATGAAGACATTGTCCAGATATTACAGTTAATACCTTTTACCTGCTCAGACAATATGTTCCCAGCTTACAGTCTATTCAGCTTGTATAACCTCCTTCAGATCAATGCATTCACAGGAAGAGACAGTAAAGTTCACAGAATTTCCTCATGTACTCAGCTGCAAGAATAGCTACATTATCCACACAAGATACTCCTCAGAGCATTCCCACTTGGATGTCTTAAAAACTAGATGACTGCTAACTCTCTTCTCTCTGAAAGTGCTAGAATAGAGAGGGAAGAAGATCACAGATCAGTTATGCTAAAGATCTAATACCTCCGCTGTGCCTCATTCATAACCTCTGGCTTGAGAAACACCAGGATTTTTCTCTCGGATATCTCAAGAAGCATTTCAAGTTGCAATTGCACTGAAACCTGATGAGAACCAACGTTCCTTTAAAGCCTTAGAATTACAGCACAGTTTTGGTTGGAAGGGACCTTAAAGATCATCCAGTTCCAACCCTCCCTGCTACAGGCAGGGCTGCCCCCCAACAGCTCAGGCTGCCCAGGGCCCCATCCAACCTTGCCTTGAGCTCTTCCAGAGATGGGGCACCACAGCTTCTCTGGGCAGCCTGAGTCTCACCACTCTCTGAGTAAAGAGCTTCTTCTTAACATCTAATGTAAATCTCCTCTCTTTTAGTTTTAAAACATTCCCCCTTGTCCCTCCTACTGATAAGCTCCCTTTTAGTACTGGAGGGCTGCAGTGAGGTCTTCCCAGAGCCTTCTCTTCTCCAAGGTACTCAAACCCAGCTCTCTCAGCCTTTCTTCATAAGAAAGGCATTCCAGCCCTCTGATTATCTTTGTGGCCTTCTTCTGGATCCGCTCCAAAAGCTCCCCATTTTTCTTGTGTTGGAGGCTCCAGGCCTGGACACAGTATTACAGAAGGAGCCTCATAAAAGCAGAGTAGAGGGGGATAGCCACCCTCCCTCTCCCTCCCTACTGGCCTTCCCTTCACTGATGCAGCCCAGGATAACGTCGGCCTTCAGAGCCACAAACACACACTTCTGGCTCACATTGTGCTCCCTATCCCCAAGAACCCCAAGGTCCTTCTCTGCAGGGCTACTCTCAATGAATTCCTCTACCAGTCTGTACACATATCTGGGAGTACCCCACCTCAAGTGGAAGACCTTCCATGTTGCTTTGGTGAACCTCATTCAGTTCACATGGGCCCATTTTTCAAGCTTATCCATGTCCCTTCAGATGACATCTATTTCTTCCATTGTGTCAACTTCACCACTCAGCTTGATGTCATCACTAAACTTATGGAGGGCACACTCAACTCCATTGTCTATGTCTCCTAACCAATGTACCTATAGAATACTTATTATTTTTCACATCCTTTATCAAATTTAGTTCCATTTTTGACAGAGCTTTCCTGATCCCATCTTTGCATGTCTGAAGAGCATCCCCATATTCTTCCCAGGACATGCATCCCTGCTTCCACTGCTAGTAGTTTTTCCCTCTCAGTTTGACCAGCAAGTCATTGCTCAGCCATGCTGGTTTCCTTGCCTCCTCTGTTTGACTTCTTATGCTGGGGAATGGAAAGCTCATGCACTCTCAGAAAGGTGTCCTTAAAGAGTTGCCAGCTCTGTTCCATTCCTATGTCTATACAAATTGTTTCCCAGGAGATTTCATCCAATAATTCCTTAAACAGTTAGAAAGTTAGCACTCCTCAAGCTCAGGGTCCTGACACCACTCCTTGCAAAGCTGATATTTCTCATTACTACATCCCAGATGACCCAAATACTACATTCCAGATGCCACTACATTCCAGAATGCCTGCAATCTTAGCCACTTTAAAGATCTCTATGCTGACAAGCACCAAGTCCAGTAATGCTTCATCCTTGCTAGTCCAAACAACCTTGACAATTCTGAACAGTAGGAAAAGAGGAAAAAATATTACCTAGAAACACTTACTTCTAAGCCGGTACTTTGAAAGTACCATCACATTGAACAAAATTGAAAGCTATCTTCAGGATCACAGAACCATAGAATCACTCAGGTTGGAAAAGACCTTAAACACCATCAAGTCCAACCACAACCTAACCATACTACCCTGACTAACAACCCTCTGCTAAATCATGTCCCTGAGCACCACATCCAAGAAGTTTTTAAACACACTGGTTGGTGACTCAACTATGCCCCTGGGGATCATCTGAGACAAAGCACAATTCAGAGCATGAGTTAATGCGGACTCAGTCTGATTAATAACACCTTTCATTTATTAGCTCAAGGATGAGAAATTAACCTGAGTCACTATGGTTCATTGCCATCAGCACAGTACTGCCTTGGTACAGGGACAATCAAATGTGTGCTGACATTTGAACCTCAAAATGCTTATAGACCTAAGTCTCTGAGGTTCAAGAATCCTGAGGGAGGCGTGGCCTATTACACTTCCTTGAGCCTCTGATGCATCACTTGGCAGCTCACTACAGATTTCTCATAGCCTTAATTCTCTTCAAGTGAAAAAATAAAATAGTTTCACATCTGTGCTTTACCTGTCTCCTAAGCAGATAGGAAGAAGAGATGATCAAACTGTAAGAGTTCAGATTTCATAGAGCACAGCCCATGTAAATATTCCACAGTCTCCGAAGCTTCTATGAGTTAAATAAAGTAAATTATTCTATCGCTCCTAATTCAGTGATGCCTTTCTGTTATATCATGCAACATCAGCAGAGACTCCTGTACTTGGGTTGCTTGTGTGTGCTTTTCCTTAAGTACTGAAGCATACATTCTCAAAATTTAGCCCTATATGGTTAAGAAAAATATGTCTCAGCAAAACAGGCATCCTTAAATTACCCACAGACTGACATCATTCCTAAATGTAAATCACATCCATTTGCAATGTAACTTGCAGTGGATGTGTGAGGGGGAACCTTTCTGTAACACGTCTTCTACTGAAGGGGACCACTAACAGCAGAACATGTCAACACATCTTTAAAAATTAAAGAGCAAACAAAAATAGTCTTGCAGCTTTCTAAACTGATTTCAAAGAGTCTTCAGCTGAGTAGCTTCAAAATGACAGTTCTTGCTTTAGTTTCCTGGATTAGCTTATTAAGTCTGTGAGCATAACATTGGAAACGGCACATCTAAGGTAATAAAGCAAATAGCTGCAGACATGAAATCTGGAGTTCTGCCCCAACAATAAACAGAAAACAAAAACAAACAAATAAAAAGCACAACCAAGAGTGCAAGAGAGTATTGTGCTTGTGGCTTTACTTCTTTTAATACTGCATTCAAAATATCATTTAGCTACATCACGATCCTTGCATAAGCAAACGCAACCAAAAGTAGAAACTCAGAAGATGACTACACTCTTGAAATATCTATTAATCCAAGCAGGAAGCAGTTCATATCTGTCAACAGATCTTTGGAGCTAAAATATCAATTGTCTACAACAATTTGTGAAGTTTAATCAATACCTCTTCAGTATCCTTGTACATTTGTCATTAGTGACTAGTTTTATGCTTATCTATGCTCATCACATAGTTGGTATTATCATTAAAAATATATAATTTATAAAAGGAAAAAATGCTAAGAATTTTTACAGATATAAACTATGTACTTTTACATAAATATGTATATGTGCAGTATTTGTATATATCCATATATATGGAAATTGGCAACCCTACAAATCAGCATTCTTGTTTAAAAAACAAGAAAACCTTTACAAACATGCTGTAGGACCTACATTATGACCCAAGAGCTTTACTCAGTAAACTGCATTTGAATTAGCTCAAGCAAGAATTAAGCTCTCAAGGTATCCGACATATTTGGTCTGTACAATGACACATAAATCATTTCTGATTCATGAGAAACGCTGCCAAACTTACAAATCAAACATACTGACTGAACTGGTTTACTAAGCCTGTTATTTGAAGTTGACCTATACATTCAGTTTTGTTTTAAAAGGCCTCATGCCAAGCACTGGTTTTACTAACCTTTTTTCACTTCTTCAATAGGCAATATGCTTGTTTCCCTCTCTTCTAGCCTTCATGAGGCTTGTTATTTCCTACTATTTATGCACATACTTCTAACAGAATAAGGTGCTCCGACTTAACACGTTTGACCTCAATATTTCCATGGTTCCCGATTAGCCTTCAGGATACAAACACAATACTTTGCCAGTAAGGTCTTCATTTGTGCTCCCTCTTCTGGCTAAGCAGGCACATAGCATATCACAACAACATCACAATGATGTGGAAACCACCAAAACAGATTTTCCCCCCGAAATCAAAGCAGAGCCATGAGGAAAGTTCTTCCAATCTACAAGTTATGTCTCACTGCAGTAAGAGCACACCACAGAAAATACAGATCAGTAACCATGAAAGTGATTTATCTTATTTCACTGCTCAAAACAAAAGGCTACGTACTCAGCTTCCAAGGACAGAAACACAAATAGTTTCCAGTTTATTTTTAACCCTGTCTCACTGTTAATTTTAGCCCTGTAAATCTGGCACATACAACAGAAAAAAGCAGAGACGAATCAGAAAAAAAAAGGCACCATCACTAAAAGTTCATATTTGGATGTCTTTGTGGCACAAGAGCCACCCATTTTCAAGCTTAAAATCATATTTTAATATATTTTTTATAATTAAACCAGTAAGTTACTGGCGGTGTTGGGTTTTTGTGGTTGTTGATGTGTTAATTAGTACTGACAACTGGCATCAAAGAACAAGAGGAAAAGGAAGGGGGTAAAAAGCCAACTGCACAGTAGCTTACTCTTCCAGTGCAATGCTAGACTGCACCGGAGCTCTAGTTTGAGAAAACCATAGTTGCCAGTACTGTAGCTTTCTTGTATCATTCTGGTAGAAGTTGTCAAAACAATATTTTGATAGCTGTGTTCTTAGGAACCTTGCTGGATTTGGAAGATTTTATCTGGACCTGCTTTAAAATAAAACAGAAATTTGTGACTGTCCTCTCATAAAAGCATTTTAGAAAATGTTACCTCCAAGTGAGAAAAGAGCACAAGTAAAATAAGCTGAGCTTTTCTTTGGAATGTATGAGACATATACTACAAACTGGAAGTAGACCAGAGACAGAGGATAAGGTAAGGAGAGGGGAATTGCATTTAGGCATCTCAGTCCAAAAGCACTTGTTTATTAGTGGCAGTGTTGGAGGGAAGCTGCAAAAAGCTACCAGTTAATGGGAGCACTGGCAGTAAGGAGTCCTAACCCAGTCTCCATTCCCAAGACTGCCTGCACGACTGTGGGAGAGAGAATAAAAACCATGGCTACCCAGGAAAATAGAGTGGAAACAGAGGACTTGCTTTCCTGAGGCAGGCAACCCTACTAATTAGGACTGCTTAACAGTCAAGCCACTGCATTCTTTACAGCTCCATTTTTCACTCCTGTATTCGCACTCACTCTTTCTCCCTGAAACATCCCAATGCCTGGTACTCAATAACAACAGCTGTTAATTCACACATCCAGAGGGGATATGAAACACACAAATCCAAAGAAGGACAAAAATTCTCAAACACCATTGTTTCTAATGATGCTTTCTACTAGCTACAGCCGAACTGTTTCCCAGATCTGCTCATCGGGGACATCTGGTATTCTGCGTCAGCCAACATGGACTTGTCTGGGACACTTAATAACATCAGGAATTATGTGCAAATTCTCATATTTAAAGATACTTTCTGTGAGAACAAAGCTACTTGACACTTATGAAGCTTAAGAGGTCACTAACATTTTAGAAACCAAGTTATTCAGCAATTCTACTTTCTAAAGATATCTGCTCAAATGTAAGTGATTCTAGATGGCTCGTAGAGACTGAAGTCCAGAAACGGTGCTTACAAGTTCACATAGATGGCAATTAACATACATGAAACCACCTAACAGTAGCTCACTTTGACATACCATGTAGCAAACGTAGGAATGTCCCTAATTAAGTGGCTTACCTCTTTGCCCTCCATGTGTCCTGAATTCTTCTGCAGTTCTTATAGATAAGCAGACATTTAAATTACAAAATAAAAATTAAAAAAAAAAGAAATCCCAGAGAAATCTAAATGCAAGTCATCATAATGTCATTTACCACCAGCCAATCAACAGCAGATCTTCCAGACTCTCAACACTTTAACTGTATTATTCTCCAAGTGGAAAAAATGTGATGAAATTCCATTTTTCTGAACACCAACACATACATAGAGACCATAAGCTTTGCTTCACTACAGCTTCAATTAAGTATTATGCCCTATAGTCTGTAGAAAATGAATGAGAAGACTTTTCCCATCTATGCTTATCAACGCTGTAAGGTTTGTATTTTCTTTGTACTGATATATTAGTAGGTCCATATACAGTGATTACCAACACAGCAAGGAGTTTTAAAAGATTTTCCTCATCTACATGATCATACTAGGGCCAGTCATAGCTGAGATTTGTAGTAGATTGATCTTTCAACAATTTTTTGCCTAATTTAATCAACAGAAAGTTGAACTGATCTAATACACTGTATTGTATATCAGGCTCTAAACTTCCAGAAAAATCTGGCTCTCAGTGGTACCAAAGTCTTGCAAAGAACATAAATACTGAACAAAAGTTCATTTTCACTGATGTACTATCATAACTTTTTTTGTGGAGGAAGGTGGGAGCTTCTCATTAAAAAGGAAAATCTAAACTTCTTTTCTTACCCTACTCCAAAATTTAGTTTTACACTGTAATACAGTAACACAATGGAAAGTACCTGAAACTAAACACAACATTCAAGGTAGGAATGGACATCTCCATGGATGTTAATTTCTTATTATATAGAAGAATACAAAATAATTCCTAAAAAATACTGTTAAGTCCACATTGGTTGAAGGGAACACTGCATTGAATGCCATTGGGTTTTTTCCACATTCAGGATAATAGAAGGGTTTTTTTCGGCAAATGGTTAAGAAGCTCTAACTTGACAATATGCAGTTTGAAGTATTCCTTCCAAATTATTAGCAGACATGTCACACTAAACATTCACAGCAGAAACATTCCTGCAGCCATCTTTACCTGCTTAAGATGAAACCAGAGGAAAAAAAATTATGAAGAGACAGTTGACAATGTTGGTGCTGTTCCCATCCTAGGGAGCAGACTTCTGGCTAAATCCAGAAGCAAGCTGAGCAGACTGCAGGTGATCCACTCTTCTGTCACCACCAACTGCCTCTGCAATCAATCAGAATCACTACAGGGACATAGGACAGAGGAAAGCGGACAGGTTTTAAAACCAATAGGTTAAAAAGTATTTTTTTATTTTAGTGTGAATAAGTATTTTTAAATACAAATAAAACAGAAAGCCGAGTTTGGAAACAGTTCTGCTGTAGAACATCCTTAAATAAGATCCAATACCTAGCTGTAGTAATGTAACAAAGGTGGCATTCATTTTCAAAAACAGCTCATGATTTGGCATTATTGTTTAGAAGTCAACCTCCATTACTTCACAGATAATCACGACAAACTGACAGTTCTAAAAGGAAAGTAAAATAGAAAAAAAATAATAATAATAATACGTGTCCAGTTATTTTTTTCCTCCAGTAAGCAGGCCATCAAAAGAAATAGACAGCAAGGTACTCAGAACCCTCAGTAAGTTTGCAGATGACACCAAGTTGGAAGGTAATGTTAATCTGCCTGAGGGTAGGGAGGCCCTTCAGAGGGATCTGGATAATATGGATCACTGGGCTGAGGTGAATGGGATGAGGTTTAACAGGTCCAAATGCTGGGTCCTGCACTTTGGCCACAATAATCCCATGCAGTGCTATAGGCTTGGGGTTGAGTGGCTGAATGACTGTGAAGAAGAAAGAGACCTGGGGGTGTTGGTCGATGCTCAGCTGAGCATGAGCCAACAGTGTACCCAGGTGGCCAAGAGGGCCAATGGCATCCTGGCCTGAATTAGAAATAGCATGGCCAGCAGGAGGAGAGAGGTGATCATCCCCCTGTACTCAACACTGGTGAGGTTGCACCTCAAGTATTGTGTTCAGTTTTGGGCCCTTCACTACAAGAAAGACATTGAGGCCCTGGAACATGTCCAGAGAAGGAACAAAACTGGTGAGGGGTCTGGAGCACAAGTCTTATGAGGAGCAGCTCAGGGAGCTGGGATTGTTTAGTCTGGAGAGGAGGCTCAAGGGAGACCTCATTGCAGTCTACAACTTCCCGAAGGGAGGCTGTGACGAGAAGTTTGGCCTCTTCTCCCAGACAACAAACAAGACCCAAGAAAACAACCACAAGTTCTGCCAGAGGAGGTTTAAATTAGACATAAGGATAAACTTGTTCTCTCAGAGAGTGGTCAGGCACTGGAATGGCCTGCCCAGGGAGGTGGTGGAATAGCAGTTCCTGGCAGTGTTCAAGAGGCTTCTGAATGAGGAGCTACAAGATACAGTTTGGTAGCTTGTGGTAGCAATGGTGATGGGAGGACATTTGGACTAGATGATCCCGTAGGTCATTTTCAACCTTGTGATTCTATGATTTAACCAGTGGCTCCCTTTGGAAAAAAACACTCCCTCGTACAGTTTACATCAGAATTCTGTGATCCAATCCAAAAGCAAGTGAGGAAGGGTCAGTGCCTGATAACTGCACAAATAAGATTTCCATTTCCATTACTGTTAGAGCATTTGTATTTTCTGTGTGTGTTGATAAACATCAAACAATGCTAAACAAGTTACCACACAGTAAACCTTTCCATGGAGATGAAACGGTACCTCTTCTTCTACTCTAAAGCTGTAGACTTCAACACAACAGGCATGAGTTAATAAGTCCTACTTACGAACCGAAAAATGTAGACATTTTTTCTCAAATGTCTGCTACATTTTAAAGAGTCTTTGCTACATATTTTGTAGAAGATATACAATAAGAGTGGGCATGTGTGAGTGCATCAGTGCATTTACACACTCATACAACTTTACACTCAACTGCTTTGTCATAATTAATGCTCATTATTCAGCAAATGCTCCAAATTAGTGGTTAGATTAAGCTTGCCAGCTTGGAGAGCAAATAATGTCATCTGCTAATGTAATGCAAACTTTACATCTCAGATCAAGAATCTGCCAAGCCTGAGAATTGTCACATTCAGAAGTGCTCCATCAGCTGACCCAAAACTATATAGCACATTTCCTCCCCTCCGTCAACCTGACACAGGTGCTAAACATACCTACAGGTGCTACTGCAGTTCTGTGCCCCAGGAGCTTCCTTGCTTCCACCAGTCTGGATACCAGGGGCCATATATGGTTGACTACACAAAAACAATCAATACCAGATGAATCCAGACCAACAGATCTTCTTGAAATGGTTTTGGATGGGATTGAAGTTGCACTGTGCATAGGAACTGCTGAGTCAGGATTTGAACCACTGATGGATCACCTGAAGTAAGCACTGAGTCAGCCGTAGAAGCACAGGTGAAGGCAGTTCAGCTGTGTGACCAGAAGGGCTGGAACCTGGATGCACCTCTCCAAGATTCCATTTAATGTCTGACTGCCACTGGGGAAGGATCTCTTTCAGGAGATCCCTCCCTTTGTGAAGCTTTTCATTGTGAACCTAAATCTTTGGATATGGGTGAGCATTCCTTCTCTGTTTGTTCCTTTGCTATCTCACTATGATACTCTTTCCAGCTGTACTTTGTTGAAGGTACACACTGTTATTTTCTTCATTAATAAAGAAACACTGTATACAGGGTTATTTAGCCTATGCAACGTCCATACAGCTTGGCAAAAGGAAAAAAAAATAATAATAATAATAACAATTTAATTATGAGTCAGCATCACACTGTCCACTAAGTCAAAAGTGAGCAAGTGAAGAGAGAATAAAATGACTTCATTTGAAATATAAAGCAGCCAGTGCTGCCCTTATTTAGCAAACCTACTCAAAGATCAAATGAAAACAAGAATGAAGTTTCCTCCTCCAACAACTTGCGAGTCAGCATACAGTATTCAGTTCATAATGAAAAGGGGGATCTAGCACAACAAAGCTGCTCAGGTGGAAAACTAATTGGGGAGGGGGATATAAAGCAGCAAGCTATACCAGAATCAGAGACAAACTGTTCTCTGCTTTCCACTACATTTAGAGCTGGAAAAAGAATATTTTGAATGCTGGAGAGAATAAATGTCAGCTGCTATCACTGCAGTTTGATAAACACATGTTAATCTTGTCATATTTTATGCAGCTGAAATCCATTTCAGCCATTTTGAGCTAATGCACAGTGAGATAGGTGTTGTGTGTTTTAATTAGAATGCTGCTCATTGCAGCACCAAGCTATGAACCATTTGAAAAATTAAACTAATGCTGCTTTATCTTGTCCCGTGAAATAAACATTTTAAACATTTAATGAGAGAACAGTATTTCTCTTTTTCAAAAGCAGAACATAACATGAGAAAACAGTATGAACTCCAACATTAATGGCTAACAAACATCAATGGAAGTACTCCCACAAGCATGCACTTGTCTCTTTGCTTCAAGGCCACAGAACACTGAGAGGTCAAGCTGTACTCAAGGAAACAAAACCAAAAGCAAATCAACAGCAGTGTATTTTGCCATTAATACAGAGTACTTTTGTTGGGATAAAAAAGAAGCTTGCACTAACTTCTAGAAAAGTCGAAGTTCCTCTCTTAGGCTTTACATAGCAGACTGCCCGCAAGTGCATTAAACAGCTATCACTGCAGGTAGTAAGAATACCCAGACATAACAAACACCTTTATCCCAACTGAGCCAAGTATTGGAAACACTCTGCAAGTGCACAGAATCTGTCAGTGTTCCAGACCACCATTTCCACTGCTTTTTCACAACATTTCAACAAAACCTATCATGGTACCTTAATGCCTACTAAGGGCATCAAGAGGAAAGAACAAACAATTTACTATTTTGCTTTGGAAAAATAAATAAGTTCATTTCTACAATATACTTGGCATCCAGCAATAGAAAATTATCACAGAAGAAAGATATTGGAAGTACTTATTCTACTGTTCATATTCTAAGAATTATTTACAAAGTAATATTAGTTAACTGGATACATCGATACCACCACCAGCTCTCACTCACATTTTCAGTGTTGTAAATACAAGTTGGTAGGTGAACATCACGAAGCATCTCGGCAATAGATAAGAGCTGCTGAAGTGTTATATATTATAACAAATGACAGAAGAAATGGCAGGAGCTGAAAATTTGCTGCATGCAGACTCCTTGAAGTATACTTCTCTTTGTGTTAAAAAAGAAATAACCACAGTGTCTGAAGTTGAATTACAAATTCAGGCTAATTAATACATTCTGTAAAACTTCGATTTCCAGCATAAAAATAAAGAGCATTTGAAAAACAGGCTGCTAATACTCTTCAACTAATTTTTTGTGCTTTCAGAAGCAGTAGCGACGCACTATGGTATGTTCTCTAAGTAATGTCCTTTCTCAGTTCAGAAACAGAGCATTCAAAAATGATACAGCTCATTAGACAGCTTCCAGAACCAGGAAAACTTGTACATGAAAAGCATACAACCACAAGCTTACTGATATGAAAATCATACTGGTATGATCTTCTTCAGCCTGAAGAAGAGAAGGCTCAGGGGAGACCTTATTGCTCTCTATAACTTCCTGAGGGGAGGTCGTAGTGAGCTGGAAAAAAGTAAAGTAGCAGTCTGCAGCAAGGGGGGATGGGCCTCATCCTGAGAGAGAATACCTTTCTAGTTACAATGTTTCCAAATGTAGCCAGAGCACAGGAAAACAGGGACCTCCTTATTTCACCTTTCAAGTCATTTAGATCCCAGAGAACACTAGATCCAAGAAGTCATGAATCAAAACAAAACAAAACAAAAAAAAAAAAAAAAGTTTTCTGTTTTAACGCTGAAGCAAAATCTTCCTTTTCTTCTCCCATTGCAGTCACACAAATTACAACACACCAATTAATTCAGGCAGCATTATGGAGCAAATAAACTCCTACGTAGACAACAATGCACGTTCATCTTCGCATAAAGATCAGCCAGTCTGGAACAATTACTTCAGTACACTCACAACAAATAAGCCTTCCTTCAATGCAGCAATCATTAACTTTCCTTCTTCAGTTTCTTCCATCTTCTGTTCTCTGCCACTCCTCCCCTATTACACACTCCAGCCCCTATTCACGCTGCCCTCAGAGAAGAGTTGTGAAGTACAGAACATTCCCCATGTGCAGTTCCTCTCTGTCCCTCCTAACTCTCTGCCCTGGCAGAGGAAAACGTGCCCCTTGTAACCATTACAGGCAGCACACAATGCAGAATGCAAACTGAAAATCTAGGCAGGTAGCCAACTTAATGAGAAAGCTGTCTGCTTCTTTCTCCTAGGAAAAGAAAAATACAAGTACATATTCAAAGATAAAGCAAATTTTTTTGGGTTAAGATCATCTGAGGTTTCCAGCCCATTAAAAAAATAAAATAAAATAAAATAAAATAAAATAAAATAAAATAAAATAAAATAAAATAAAATAAAATAAAATAAAATAAAATAAAATAAAATAAAATAAAATAATAAAATAAAATAAAATAAATGCAGATACCTTTAAAGCGTGACTTTGCTCAATAACTTAACCTCAGTCAAAACACTTAACGAGTGAATGTTGATCACTTCTGCCTGAATATGTAAACTGCACTTGGACTTGATTAGTCACATCGCACACTTGCTGCTGAGCAAACAGCCCCATCTTGCTAGAGCAGATGAGGTATTAAAGGTACTGCTAGTAACTTCTTGAGAGAATAAAGGCAAGCAAAGACAAACCCGAACTTAAGCACCACTTGGGCTTCTGCACAACTGTCACCTCCCCTTCTCTTGTATCCATGTTGTAATATGGATGCTTCAAGAAAGCCAAGCTTGTAAAAGTCTACTTCACAGCAGGTCTAAGTCATTGCTATTGTTCAGGCTTTCAGGTGGATGTGATACATTGACAATAGCAATTATGTAGATACAGACCATTTCCAGATTTCTCCTCAGTTCTCTGCTGCTCTATTCCAATCCAACACAGAGTTCAAGTGAAATAACCTCAGATTTGTAACACATGCCTGGTTTATTCTACATTGTTGGTGCAACCACTAGTGCTTCAAGGAACATTTACAGCCACAGTACAATGGGCATTTTGCTCTCTAAAATACAAGTACTGCCAAATCTACAGCAACCTAATCACAAACTCAAGATTAAAAACAAACAGTAAAATGGCAAACTCCAGTCCACCCCTCTGCCATAAAGACCAAAAACCCACCAATACAAAAAGTATATCTACAAAATCAAATTCTCAAGAAAGCTGGAGATACTTCCTTGCCTTTTTTGGTTATTAATGTAAACACCCAGCGGTTTCCATCAACAAACACATATATCAATAAATACAATAAGTGTCTATTAAAGAAGTCCTAATTCAAAGTATCACAGTCTCATGTGGGTTGGAAGGGACCTTAGAGATCATCGAGTCCAGCCCCCGGGATTCAAGCCTCCTGTGTAGCAGAGCGGCACTTCTACCACTGCACCACTGGGGCACATAATTCCAGTCACCCCAGGTTGTTGTTTTTTTTTCTTCAGAGTTTCAAAATGTTCAGTCAGAACCTAAAAAACTACCAAGAATGAGAAGATCAGAAAAGAATTCACTTTCAAAACTTTGGCATACAAACATCCCCTCTCTCTTCACCATCTCTTTTTTTCCTCTGTATTAATCTCCTTTTTACCAAGGACTGCCAAAATCCTGAAAGATATATTTTCTAACTCCCTAAACTAAAAAAAAAAAAAACAAAAAAACACAACAACATGCAATTCTCCTCACTAACATCACAATAATTAAAATGAAATCTTGCGCTGTAGCCCCTGATCATAATAATAACATTGAAGAAGAAAAATCAAGAATTTCATATAAAGTCAAAGTCTTAAAACAGCTGTAAAAACAGCCAAGTCGATCAGCAATTATTTTCATAAGGCAAGTTATTTTGGTCCAAGCAATATATCTCACAAAGGACTTTTCTTAGAGATACTCATCAGCTTTTAATCACATCTCCTATTTCAAACCACCAGCAAAAGATTGTTTAATAGGATGGACCTTTGCGTCACCCTCCACCATGCCCGTTCTTCAGAATGTTCTCTCCCACTTAGAACTACTTTCTTTTTTCCTGAAATACTTTGTTGCTTGAAACTGATGAAAATAGTTTCCTGTTTTTGTAACACTCAACCTATGAAATGTAATTTTCATAGACCACACGCTAAAGGAATACTGGTAGAGATCGAACATGCTAGATCCCAATTCAGCTAGGAAACAGTTTTAAGTCCTGGAGTAATTTACTTTTCCCAGTTCCAATGTATTTTCATACACATACAACTTTTAGGCATTGCTGAATTCACTAAGATTTGAGCATGCAATTAATTATTACAATTTATACTGTTGGTACTGCTGTTTACTTCATTTCAAGTCAATGGGATAATTATCAGAAACAGAGTCTCACAGATTCCTTTCAAAGCCTCCATATAACATACCTTGAAAACCTGTACAATCTTTTGAGTTCAAAAACACCTCCAAGGAACATCAGAAAACTTTATCATTAGTCATGATCATAAAAAACAGCTTTAAGTAGAGTTTCATATTATCAGAAGCCCCCTCTTATTCAAGGTAGGCCTCTAATATTTTAAACCCTGATATCTTCTAAGCACCGGAAGTTTCCATCCTACATTACAATCAAATAGGGTATATGCAGTTTTGAAAATGAATAATTTCATGTATATCTGGATGGTCTCATCACTTTTACACGAGATGTCTGAGCATGACACTGGGAACCAAAATCACTTTTCCCTTCTTCATATTCAATTTTTGCATCCTTCCCAGACAATGGTTTATTTTATAAGAGGTCTTAGTTCCAGCACGATTTACTTCATCCCATCAGTCAGATACCCAGCTGCAATACACTGACATAATGCGAAAATGCTGTCAAGAATAGCAAAAGACCCCTTCTCTGCCATATTACCAGCAGAGCGGAGAACATGTATTATCCCCTCATTATTTCAGGTAACAGTTTGTATTTTCTACGAACAGCTTGATGGATTTCCGTAATGACCTAGAATGTTATAAAATATGGAAAGATACCCTCATTTTACATTTCTGTAATGGTTAGGAACACCCAGAATTTCCCACATAAATCTTTCAGACTGACAACAAAATAAGAGGATTTCTAAAAATCATGGAGAATTTCTTGAGGTCTTGCACCTGGGTCATGGCAGCCCCCACTATCAGTACAAGTTGGAGGACAAAAGGACTGAGTGCAGCCCTACCAAAAAGACCTGGGGATACTGGTGGATGAGAAGCTGGACACAAGCCAGCAATGTGCCCTCACAACCCAGAAAGCCAACAGTATTCTGGGCTGCATGAAAAGAATTGTGACCAGCATGATGAGGGAGGTGATCCTGCCCCTCTATAATCTGTGCTGGTGAGGCCTCTCCTGGAGTACTGTGTCCAGATGTGGAGTACTCAGTACAGGAAAGATATGGGGCTGTTGGAGCCCATCCAGAGGAGGACCACAAAAATGATCCAAGGTGAGTAATACTTCGCCTATGAGTACAGGCTGAGAGAGCTGGGGCTGCTGAGAACAGAGAAAAAAAGGCTCTGGGGAGACCTGAGAGCAGCCTTCAAGTATCTGAAGAGGGGTTACAAGAAAGAAGGGGACAGATTCTTTAGCAAGGTTTGTGGTTTCAAAACAAGGGAAAACAGTTTCATAGTAAAAGAGAAGATATTTAGATTGGATGAAAGAAAGTTATTTTACAGTAATGGAGGTAAGGTTTCAGCACAGTCACCCAGAGAAGCTGTGGGTGTCCCATTCCTGAAGGCATTTAAAACCAAGCTGGATAGGGCTCTGGGCAGCCTGAGCTGGTGGGGAGCAGCCCTGGGCAGGAGGGTTGGAAATGGAAGACAACTTAAATGTCATCCAATTCAAACCATTCTATGATTCTGTACAACTTCTTAAACCATATGAGAATACCAGTGATCAGACTGGCTTAGCACACATACACCAACATTAGAACTGGCTGTGATCATAAAGGAAACTATCTTCACATTCCCCTTTCAACCCTATCACTAAGGGATTGACAACACAGAACAAAGATATCAAAAATTATACTGTGCATACTATGATTGTTCTTAAATCAGAGCACTTCTGAGTTTTCAATCCACCCTCTTCAGTAATTAATAGGGAAAGAAGATGAATAAATATATTACCTGTGAACTTTGTGTTTCCAATTTTTTTCTTTCTCAAATAATTCAAGAGAAAAGGTTGCCTCATGTCACATTCTTTAAGCATTGTATCTAAGCGAACGGTATTTAGAGAACATACATATTTAGAAGAGTTGCATCATCATTCACTGGCAACTTGACAAGTTTACAGCAGTCCATAACATAAGGAGTGTTTTTAATAAATCTCTGAACTGCTGAAGCTGTTATACCACAGCACATTACTAACACCGTAGACACTGAAGCACATATCTTTATTATGTGTCAGCTAACAAAATGGACGAATAATAAAACATAAGGTGAAGCTTTTAAATTAATATGAATAGACAAATGTTTCACTAAATGTAGCATAGAAAGAAAGGTTAAATGAATTTATGGTTATTTGAATTATCATCCAATATAATAAAATCCTTTTTAGGATTAAATTACCTCCTTTGAGCATAAAAAAAAGATAATCACAGGTTTTCTTACTGACACATTCTTTTGTAAATACTGAAAGTAACTTACAAGCTATGATATTTCCATTCCAAAGAGCACTGATAAAAGTATTCCAATAATAGTACACTATCGCTTCAGTAACTTATGTATACTTCTAAGTGTGTCTCCCTTAAGGTGATTTCATAAACACCAAAGCAAACCAGCACCACGATAAGGAAACTCACGAGCAAGGAAAGACAATATACTGACAAACTGAAGACAAACACCCTGAAATCTTCTAATATTGCTTTGAAAATAGTCAAATAACAAACAGACCTATTAATCATGGAATCTAAAACCTGGAAGACATATCTGTTCTTGGCCACATACAAACAACTAGACCACAAAGTCAAGCAATCTGGTTCCCTATAAAAGCAGGGCCTCACACCCACAGCCTACAAACACACCTTCTGGCTACATAGATTTTTAGGAGCAGACCTTTCACCCCAGCTTGATAAGACAGCTAAAGACAGGAGGCCTATGGAGAAAAGGAGGTGAGAGCCAGACTGCAGAGATTACAAAACTAGACAAATAGCCTAAGACTGAGACTCACGCTTTTGTGTAGACTTGATTCACTTTTATAAGCAGTGAAGACCCAAAAGCACAACTGTTTGAGAAGGCAGCAAGTCAGTCTAGATGGTGAGCTACAAAAAGACATGCACAAAGAAAAAAAAAAGAAAATAATACTTATCCACCTCAATGAAAAACACCCTTGTGAGGGGTTCCTATTCCCACCTCACGGGAAAGAAGAGGTATTTGGGTGCTCACTGAAAAGACCTTGCTAGAGTTTAGGGTTACTCTGTCATTAAGCTGATCCCATAGGAATACGACTACTCACAGGCAGTTTTTATGGAATAAATTGAAGCAACCCAATAGCAACAGTAACACAAAACTTGAGATCCAGTTACATTAAATTTACCTAGCACACATCACAGATTAGCATTACTGTAAAGGACATCCCCAACCTGGATGGTCACTATCCCCACTCATGAGGGTGGTATCCAGATGGATCCATGGAAGTTTTATGTCTCGTGAAAGTTCCGAATTTGAATCTTTGTGGGCATCACCAGAAGAGCTACTGCTGATTTTCTAACTAAATATATATTCCACAAACACAGGCTTTAAACTTTTGCCGACACCTGTTCACTGTTCCAACCTATTGTTTCATGGTTCATCTGTCCCATATAGACTAGATGCTTGAGACTGTGCCCTTTGCCAGGTTCACTGAGGTCTGAAAATGTTCCCTTTCACATTGGGCAGGGCAGCAGCATTCCTCCACTCCTCATACCTGCAGTAAGAAAACAAAGATCACTACTCCATATTTACACTCTTATTACTCCTTCCCCCAGCAGCTGCTAAAAGCAATTAAGAGAGAACACTGGGCAAGGCAAACTCCTGATCCAACCTAATCCAGCAATTTTTGTGTGCAATTTATCTATCCTACTAATCCTCCTTTCTGAATTACAGATGCTACTGCACCGGACATACTTATGTAGCCCACACTACAAAAACATTCACCTGCCTCATCCAGCTGCACGAGATCCATTAAGACTTGGCAATCATTTTCTATATGTGGACGTTCATTAGAACAGCAGGTTTTTACAACTCTTTCCAGAGAAAGGCCCTACAAGATTTGTACCAAAACAGTTATTACCAAATCAGTGGAGAACTCTGGGCAAGAGTTTTCAAGGCCAAGCTTCCTGTCCACATCAAGGTGGATGGAGCTCAATGACCTCTTCCAACCTAAGCCGTTCTTTAAGTCAAATTTCTGCAAAGGGGAAGGGAAAGAAGGTATGCCAACAAAAGTGCCATCAGTATTTCTAAACAATACTTTTGTTTTCAGTGTCACAATGGACATCTCCAATCTTTACAAATCAATAGAGACTTCACCATGAACATCTTTATTAGATGCATGGTATACAACGCGACAGGCCCATAAAGGCAAGGAGATAACAAGGAAAACCCCCTCCTCCTAAAGGGATACACATATAAGCTACTGCCCACTGAAGATTACGCCATGTGTATTACAATTACACTACAGCATTAAGAAGCAACCCCTTGCAGCAGCCATGCGTAACAGACTTGCCTGTGCCACTGCATGCAGAATCAAGGCCACTGGTTTCAACACTAAGAGTTGACTTGCAACCTCAAATGAGAAGATCTGAATGCACAGCAAAACAGAAAGAAGACTGAAAGCCTTGAAAACATTCAGTACAAGACAAGTCTGAAACAACTTTCCGTAGGTACTCTGTCTGAAGATCACCCTCTCAGTTAAATACTGTTTGTTGTATGAGAGCTTTCTTCCAGAAAAGCCTTTTCTCCAACAGCTGAGGGAGAGCTGCTGCTTTCAATGCAGACGCACCAAGGGATTACAAATGGGGTTTACATTGAAGTCCACCTGCTCTACAAAGCTCTTGTGAAACTGGAACAGATAACTAGCTGTTACCTAGGAAACTGCAAGTAAAGTAAAGTCCTGTGTAAACTATTAGGTTGTTTAACAACCAGAAAATTAGAAACAAAAAGAGCAGCTTGGTACAGAAATGATTTACTGCGATCCACAAGCAAACTTGATCTGAGTGCTTCATATGCTCAATTCCAATGAAGCTGGACACAAGCTTTGAGACCTGTGGTTTCATTTCAGAAGAACCTTCAGGTCCTTCTGGAGAAATGCCGTGATCTTCCTGTAATTACTTAAACGCAAACCTCAGTGTTGGCAGAGTTCATGCTGTCAGGCATGCAGCAAGCTACAGCCTTTGTACACCAACAAATACCAAGTACTACCACATGTACAAAAACTGCCAGGTACCTGGCTTAGTAACAGCTCTGAGCAGCATATCCCTTTCTTTCCCTTTGACTTAACTCAAGCATGGCAACTATGAAACATGAAGATCCGTGAGCTTCCCTAAAATAACGCTTGCAAACAAATATGAGAGCTCAAGCAATTCAATTACCAAATAATAAATACCCCACTACATGTCCTGCTCCTTGTCTGTTCTCACGTATTTTTCCTTCCTTCAAGTTTGCACTGTAGTTACAGCTCTGGCTGGGAGCACAAACAGGGAATGTCATGCAGGATACCAGTGTTCCAGCCTCCACCTCATGTCAGATCGCTCAGAGCAGGGCGAGACGATGATGTGCTTGAACAAGAACAGCTGCTCTGCCCTGGCAGGGCCAAGAACAGAGCTGTAATCACAGCCAGGTGCAGCGGAGGGAATTGGGGAATAGCAGCTCTGTTTGTACCTGTGGCATTCGGTGACTTCCAGCCACACAATATTTGTTTTAAGGACCATCCATCACTGTGACACTCTCCCACCTGAGCGGCACCGGAGCAAGCGGCAGCCTTGCCTTCCCTCAGCAAGGCCCTTCCTTTTGCGTAACACCCGCTTTCATTCTGTGCCTCTCAAACAGCAAGGGCCGTGGTAACTATGGTGTACCAACACAAAATCATAAGAATTCAGAGCACTCCCGGTTACCGCGATCAAAGCTAAATCCTTTAGGAAGATTATCCACACCAAAACCCTGAAAAAATCCCCACAGCTCGAGCACTTCTATACCGCGTCTCCCAGGTGAAGCGTGGTTTCCCATTACTGAGGAGGGCTACTTCCAATGCCCCTAACTAGAGGGGAATGGGGTAACGGGGCTGCGCTCCTTCACCCGTCTGCGCAGCCTGGGGCCTGGCAACTCGCTGACAGCGCAACAGTGAACACACAGACCGCAACTCCGAGGCCGCTCAATGAACATCTATCCATTGGAAAGAACACGTATGCTCCCACCGAGCACCGGCACGAAGCACATGCCCTGCGCGCAGGGGATCACTCGCATAACACCACCCCAGCATAACACCGTGCGAAAAAGAGGGGCAGCGCTCATCAGCTGCCGATGATTTCACCGCTTCTCTAAAAATATCGCCGTGGACGAGCCGGCGAGCAGCGCTCAGCGCAGAGTTGTAGCCAGGCGAACTAGGGGGCCACGGCACAACACGGCACGGCGCGCCCCGTCCCTCCCTGCCCACCCCTCGGCCAGGCGCTGCCCCTTTCCCCCCGGGCTCGCCCCCTGCCCGGCTCCCACCGCCGCACTCCGCGCTGCCAACACTTCTGGCCGCCCCTTCACGGCGGCGCTCCCAGGCGAGGAGGGCGCTGACCCGTCCCGCACGGAGCGGTCCCGGCAGCCGCCCCGCCCGAGCCGCCCCCTCGCCCCGCTGCCAGGGAAGTTGGGCTCCCCTCACCGGCGGTCCCCCGCCCTTCCGAGCCCCGGTACGGACACCTACCCGGAGAGCTTCCCAAGCTTCACAAAGCTAAACACATCCATCCATGCGGCCGGCTGCTCCGCCCGTCGCTCACTCGCTCACTCCAGCAGCAGCGGCGGCGGCAGCTCCATGTCGGCAGAAGGTTGCGTCCAGCGGCGGCAACAGCCCTCACACAGGCAGCAGCCGGCGGCGGCAGAGCCTGCTACCCCCCTCCGGCAGGGAGCTGGGCTTGCAGCATCTCGCAGGAGAGCCGTTCAGCCTCGCGCAGCCCTCCTCCTCCTCCTCCTGCTTCTCCTCCTCCTCCGCCCCCCCCCGCTCCCCGCTTGCCCGGCCCCCTCCTCGGGTAACTCTGGGCTGCGTGGCCGGAGGGTCGCCGTCAGCTCGGGCCCCCGCCGCCTCTGTGTCACGGCTCACGAGGAGAACGGCGAGGGGCAAAGGGGGTCCGCAAGGCGGAGGGTGGGGAAGAGGGAGTTTCTCTTCGCGCTGTTCCCGTGGGGGAGCGGAGGGCGCAGGCGGCCGCAGCCCGGGCGAGCGCCGCCCGCTGGCTGATGCTGGAGGAGGCGTTGAGGGAGCGGGCCGGGCCCCGGGGCCTCGGTGCCAGTCGCCGCGGAACTCAGCGCTTCGTTTCCCTCGGGGCTCTTGATAGAGAAAGGACAGAATCACAGAATCACAGAATGACCCGGGTTGGAAGGGACCTCAAGGATCATGTAGTTCCAACACCCCTGCCTGGCAGGGCCACCAAATATACACCTTTACTAGATCAGGTTGCCCAGGGCCCCGTCCAACCTGGTCTTGAACACCTCCAAGGACGGGGCATCCACAAGGACGATCGGACCTGAGGAACAGGAGAAGGCTCCCCGGCAGATGAGGGAAAGCACCTGCCAAGAAGGCTGCAGCTGGGAGTGCTCCTCCAAAAGCAGAAACTGTGGAAAGCGGACAGTTCTCTTTGCTCCGGTGAACCTCCCTGAGTGACCGCACCATTCCGTGCTACCCTCCATGATGGGGAAGGGCCCGCTGGACCCCTGTGTTGTGTATTAAGGATGGGCACTGACCGGCAACAGGGCAAACATCCATCTTCCTGGCTGGCACAGTGAGCAGCCTGTGACTGACCTCTGTCTCTAAAGACATCTGGAGTCACAGAATCACAGGACCATAGGAGTTGAAAGGGACTTCTGGAGATCACCTGGTCCAAGCCCTTGCTAAAGCAGGTTTCCTACAGCAGGGGATCCTCTTGGTCCTGCCAGAAACACATCCAGGCCAAATCACAGCAGCATAAACAGCCTTCACCTTGTATTTTGTAGGTGAATTGTATGTCCTGATGCATGAGCAACGCAGATACGCTGCTTAACGTTTTTGCCCTGTATCAGGCTTACAAATAGGCTCTTGAGTTAGTTAGCTTTCTTTGAGTAAGCAGGATAGGAGCATGGTGAATTTAAACTTATATTTGTGCAGTTCTACAGCATAATGCACAGGAATGCATTTTCTTCCTTTTTCTTTGTGTCTTTGCTAAATAGGCTGATAAGCCCTTTACTTCCTGCCTGTGCATTATTTCTTCCTTTTGTTGTGGGCCTGTGCCTGTGCTGTCCCTCCACCCCAGACATGAGCAGAGAGCCAAACAAGTAGGCTCTAGCAGCCAGGTGAAAAACAATGCTTTTTTTTTTCTTAATTTTAAAACTTGTATTGCTAGGAGAGCAAAAAGAACAGGCAGTACGAACACTCACTGTGAACCGAGTCTCAAACTATTCTTTAAAACAATAACAAGAGAGGATGATTGATCATCTATTTACACTGAGAGAACATTGAGCCACCAGCTGCCCGACACTCACTGGCCTACCATAGGCCTAAATGGTTTGGGCTTATTCAGAAATGCCTTATGAAGTGTTTCATGTTACTACATGAAAATATTTACATGGTTCACCCATGGAACTATATTTGTTTATTGTTATGACACTTTTTTTTTTTAGAAAGCAAAGTCCCTGTGCCTGTCATTCACATTGCTGTGTTGACTGGTAAAAGTTATGAGGGTAACAGAGTCTCATCTGGTTAGAAACTGGTTTATTTATAAAAACTGTCATTTATTTAGAGACTGAGGAGACAGGACAAGATCTTACAAAGCTAACTGTAGCTTATATACCATATATAAAATTAAGCACATATGTCCTGAATCAAACAAGGCCCCAATCCTGAGTAGTTGGTGCTCCAATATTTCTCCCATATAGATACCTTAAAACACAACGGTGAGAGCCAGAGAAATGAAAGAGGAGTTAAGTGGCCTCTAGAACAACTGTGATTTCCAGATCTGTTGGTGAGAAGGCAGATGTGGTCCTAGGATGTAAAGACGCATAGAAAAGCAGAAAGCTGATCAAAAATGCCATGCTCAGCTCCTTCAAGCAGTATGTTTGAGAACAGAGGAAAGCAGGTGCAGAAGAACGCTAAAAGAGACTTAAAGGTAATGATGAGTCTGTCTTATGAGAAGAGGCTGAAAGAGCTTAGCCTAGCAAAATGAAGACAAAAAGCGAAAAGATTGCAGTTTATGGATATATCCATATGGTAAGCATAGGGTATGTACCCAAAATGATAGGGCTTTACGATAAGTCATTAACATTTAAGAGAAATTACCTTTCTTTCTCATCCCAATGAGTTAGATGAAATACTGCTAAGTTAATAACAACTTCTATATTTTTGTTTTCCTGGGCAGAAGTTATTGCAACAATAGAACTTTTCTAAAGTGGCTGTGGAGACGCTTTTGGAATAGCTGACATTCTGGGGGTCCATTAAGAGCAGTATCATGGGACATATAATTCTGAGATGTGCAGGCATTCAACATGGAATAGGAGGCTGTGGTATCAGTGTGCTTAATTCTATTTATGGCTCTTTGGGTACCAGCATCACAGCAAGAAGATATGAAACCACATCTCAGCTGTAGGAAAAGGATGAGATTTGCAAGCTTGAGGGCTCTATTTTATGAGTAAATATATCTAGTTTGGACTGGCTTTGGAGCCTTCACCTGCATGTCGATATCACGTTCTGGTATAATATCTTCATTTGTAGAAATATCAACAAGATAGTGCAGAAGACTACGGTGAACTCACAGTGAGATCCAACTCTTTCATGTACGCTTTAAGTTACTACTATGGGATTCTTCTCAGCAGCTCCTTAAATTTAGGGATCAAACACTAGCGACTCACACCTTACACTTAAGGTGGACAGGCAGCTATCACTCCTGTGCATCTCCTTCTAGAAAAAGGGATATAAATTGCCTTTTGCAGGTGCATTATTTTCTCAGTCAGTTCCAGTGAGATCCTGGCACCCCTGATGCCTATCTTTGACTAAAGGCTTGTCTCCTCAATGACTAAAGTTATGCGAGATAAATAAACATTTGAAGGTGACAAAGGTACATGTAAATGCTGAATAAGAACAGACAGCCAAAGACAGAAAAACAACATGTATTTAGCATCTCAGTAACAAACCATAATTGAACATGAAATTCCTAATCTTAAACCAGGAATCTGACATCAATTCCTGGCTGAAATCTTAGCTGGCTTTTTTTAGAGCAGAACAGTAAATACCTCCTTCTGAGGATGTTTTGTTACTATGTACTATTATAATTTTATTGCTCTTACCCAGCCTAATTTAATCAGGACACTTAATACTAATGTTTTGTGTAATCGTAACTATCCTACTGTAGATGGTTGGCCAGAAAGAAGCCTTAATTTCATAAAGCATGTCACATCTGCATGTTATGCTTTTTCCACAGGAGTTGTTTCCTCACTGATTATTGTTCTTTCCTTTCACCTAAGTTACCCATTTAGTTCTATAGAGTTTTTTCCTCTAAGGTCAAGATTGTTTTTTAATGATATGAAATCTTAAAAAAGATACTTAACTATGCTGCATTTCAGTGCCATAAAGGGCTTAAATTCATCAAGTCGGAATGACTTTCTACCTCCTGAGATAACAGCTGAAGGTTCAGTGATGTTTCTGCAGTTCTTCATGGTATTGCTCATATCCAGATGTTGTACATGAGTAGAGGAGCATGATGATAAAATCTGTTGAGTAATGGGTTGTTGATGTGTAGCTGGCGATCGGAAGGTTTGAAGAAAGCTATTACTTTGGCATTGTAGTCAGGTACTTACAGAACATTATTTGGCGAGGTGACTGTTTATGACTGTGTCATGTTCTGTTCTGTAGTACTCTTGGGCTAGTTGTATTTTAAGCCATTAAATTCTTTTTTCAGCCTTGAATCTTCAAAGCCTACATCTTTTCTAGAATACGTTTCTTTAGTGATTACTGTACATTTACAGATCCCTATGAAATATAGTAACACTTACAGATATTCTGTCCCCATTTATGTGTTATTGAGAAATCCCTCTGCTCACCTTGGATCACGCATCACTTTTTATCCTTTCACTGAGTGGAGATTTGTCAGGCACATCCTTATTTTTTATTGACCCGTGTAGCGCATTAAACACTACATGTTTTTGATGTTGCCATATAATTTAGTGAGGCAGATACGACATGTCACATACAAATGCAAAGTTAAATCACAGATGGTTGAAAATTGATATAAGAGCAGACAAGATTTTCTAGCTGGTGAGATAAGAATGAATAAATCCAAAAGCCTAAAGGATACTCCAGGCTTTTGCATGGAACAAAATAAGTGCAAATCTTAGAACTGGGGCAACAATTCTGCTGAAGCCGTGCACACATAATCAAACACATCTAGGCAGGCTCATTGAAGGGATAGTTAACAATGACTACTGGTTGCTGTCACGAATTGAAAACTCCTACAGCACATTAAACCTGATACTTAATTGTTTTTAGATGTTGCCGTCCACAGATGAGATCAAGACAAGAGGTGGAACCTAAGGCAACACAAAGATAGTAACGTTTTCTGCTTCAGTGAACAAAGCAATAGCAGTGCATTATTTCTTTTAAAATAAACTGATCCTCATAAAATTAAAAAAGAAAAAAAAAGATTACTTTTTTCATAATGGATACTATGAAATATTCAACGCAGAATATGAAAGGAGCAGAGTTATCTACAGTGGCTCTTTTACTGACAAAAGGACCTACTCAGGAACATCTCCAACACATGCATATAAGGTAAGCTCTATTCATGGCATCCCTCAGACTAACGTGCAACCTGAAAACTGCAAGGCATGTGTTTAGAGTGTTGTTTGAATAAATATGATTTCACAAATCGTAAGAAAATATATGAAGATGAATCAGTAAAATAGAAATGTAAAATGCAAATGTGCACGCTTGAAGATATTCACAATAAAGGAAAATGGAGGGAAGTGTCAAATCACACCCACCCTGTCTCAAGGCAAATCTGGAATCTGCCAATAGTTTTGTTTTTTCTTTCTCATACGTTAACCAAAATAGAGTGCAGGCTGAAAATTCTGTGGCAACTTCATGGAAAACGATAAAAGTAGGAACATGAAAATCATTGGAACACTGAAAAATCAGGTCAAACAGTGAAGTCTTCTTTCCATTATGTTACTCGGTTGTGATAAAAATGATCAAATATGTGGCGAGTGTCAAAAGTCAGAGGCATGTTCTATTTTGCATCAAGGAATCATCAAAACGAAAAGGCAGTTACATGAGAAAGGCAGGTATGGGGAAAGTTACCTTTGTTAGCTTCATAAATGTATTATAATTCTCCAACACCACAATATGTTTATGGCTTATAAATTTGCCAGCTTGTCAATATACAAACATAAAATATTCGATTGTTTTCTCTGCCAGAATAGGACATGAGCATGAAACTCTCTGAGAAATGTTGTAAGCCTTTGTTCTGCGTGGATTTCCCTGGGAAATATCTGCAACCGTCTGGGTAAAAGGGGAGAAAATATAACCATTTCATGGGAGCAAAATAGTTTACATTCAGAGATTTAAAAAAAAAACACAAAACCACAGTGAACAGGAACTTCACAGACACAGCGATCATATCTGGGTGCCAAAACCTAGTTTTCTCAGTCCATATTTAGGCACTTGCAGATAGGTGGCCTACTTGTCAGCAATACTAACATTCACAAATGAGAAAGAAATTGCCAGTTTCTCCTAAAACCCAAGCAGCTTACACAAAACTGCCTGAATATCTGAGGAGCCAAACTTTAGCACATCGTTCTGAAGATTTCAGCCTATCTTTTTAAAGATCACACATGCTGTATTTTATCTGCTAAGACATGTCCTCATGATCTCAACAGCAGGTTCAATAAATCTCGACCCATTATGTGCAGGGTCTTAGAAAGCAGATAATTATTCTTCGCTGAGGCATGTCGTCGTGCACTGCAGGTGCTATTCCTGACCAGAGCACTAACAGAAATGACTGTGTTTGGTTTTGGTGTAGCGGTGTGTATACAAGGTGTGTACAGTTAAGCAGACTATGCGACTTGCATTAAGAATGCTGCTTTTTCTAGGTGGAAGCAAGGCTGCCAGTCTGCCTGCAGAATAAAATATGGCAAGGTAGTCACTTGTTCAGCATACTGAGTAACGCGATAAGGAGCCTTCTGTGCTCAAGGCGTTTCTGATTATTCAGTGACCACTAGAAGGAAGTGTTGAGGATTTTCATTTTGTTCAGGCTACGCAGTGCTCTGCCCTAACATAGCTTAGCTATAAATACTGAAGCAGAATTACCATAGAAAGAGGGAATATAGGATGAGCGATAGGAGCTTCAAAGCTGGAAGGGATGACAATACGCCATAAAATTCGCAAACGTTTCTTGGGAAAGTGCAGGCAATTCCAAGAAATGCACTACAGCCAACAGAAACATTTTGTAAACGCAACACAGTTAGGAAATCTTTTATTTATGGCGTTTGTGGAACAAGGGAAGGCAATGATATTACCTTCTACCAGGACACAAGCAGACTTGTAAAGGTATTCATTATAGTTCAGAAGATGATATGGGGACAAGTGGATTACTCTTTCCAAAGGTTGGTGAAGAATCTAAAAAGGGGCAGTCTCCGAATAGAGATCCTGCTCCCTGGCTGCTAATCCTTAAATGAGAGCGAGGAGGGGTGGACTCTGGGCCCACCCCCATCCAGTGACCTAGATGCATCTGTGCGCACTGGGTTAGCCACACTTTTTCACCTGCTACTCAATCAGTGGTTCAGGCCATGACCTAGCAGTTCCCATATTCTGTATGAGCCTTATGCTTTTGGTAAGGAGGTGCTAGGAAATAAGTTTTGTAATGCCAATGAGCAAGTGTGGGTGACATGCGACATGGCTGAGTAATCTGCAGGTGGAGGTGCTTGTGCCATGTCTTCTGCTAACCAAAACCTGCCCAGATTATTTATGAAAATTGATTGCTGAGATGCATTTCACATCTGCATTTTCATCTTTGGCTACCAGTTCCAGTCTGGGCGAAATTGAAGGACCCCCATTGTCTCCATACCCTTTCTCAGACTTGTCTTACCCTACCCCTTTGCAGCACTCCTGGTCCCAAAGCTGAAAGCAAGGGGGTCATCTGCAGAGCACTCCCAGCAGAAGGCCATTTACACCATGAGCCCCAGCAGCAGCCAATGCAGCCTAGGTCCTAGGTCATGCCCTTTGATCACACAAGTGACTGTATGTGCCTAGTGTCAAATGAGAGTCAAAGAGCCAATGCACAGTGTAAGACCCATCAGTCTGTACAGATCAGCTTACAGAGGAGAGACATTTTAGATCACAATGCAAGATCACTTTCTTTGTGCTCCCTAGTAGAAACAGTCTTTAGAATTCACTGACATTTAATCATCTGCCTCGTATCACTCCTTTTCAGAGTAGTTATTTTGGTGCTGTGTGGGGGTTGTCACAGAAATGGTTGCCTAATTCTGATCTAAATTTTGTGAAGCGCACCCAGATCTTATGAGAAGCGTTTTTCATCCAAATGTAATAATGAAAGGAATTAAAAGTGATTCTGTTTCATGAAAGAGCAGTGACATACTTTCCAGATATCCCTAGCTCTTTCAAAAAGTAACCTAGCACAATTTCCACGAGGCTGATGGAAAAATGTCCATACATCAATGCATAGGTTCACACTGCCTGACCTATCTCTTTAGTCTCAGTGGTTAGAGGTGAATGGATTTGCAGTCAGGTCCAATAAATCAGGACGTATTCCATGTAAACTACAGACATTGGTATTTTCAAACCACTGCCAGCATTATAAAATGGCTGAGATTCAGAACTATTTTGAAGCTTAGCAGCCAGAAAAATACCAGTGAAACTGCCAAGATGCTCGCTGCTTCATACAGCAAGGAACACAGATCTAAATGAGATTTTTCCTCTTGTGGAGAGGCAGTAAGGAAGGGGAGGTGAGGAAAGGGCCTGCACACTTCATTCTCTCTGAAATACACAGCGGCTGCAGATATAAATCAATCCCTTGAGTGCTTTAGGAGTAGTTTTAAGACAGAAATGTTGTCCAGGTAACAGCTTCTTGTTTTTCTCCATTGAGACTAGTACTACTATATGTTTACAATATTCCAATAGCATTTATCCCAGGACAATTCCTTCAAAGTTTGATTTGTGCATGTCTGCATTTTGTTATTTTACATAAGTAAACACGTAAATTTTAGAGATCCATGACATAAAAGATTGCCTGTAGGATTAAAAGAGAAAATCCTAAAAAATCCTTAATATTCCTTTTAAAAAGCTAAATACCAGTTTTGCTTCAGGATTTAGCTGGTAATTGATCTGACGGGCCAGGCCCTATGCTTCTCAAAATTGGATGATCTCTCCTACTAGGGCTGTGTTCTTTACTTTCTGTGACAGACCATAGCAAAGCAAATTATAGCCATAGCTGAAAAATGTTGATCTTAGTGCGTAGTATTTGATATCTTTATGACACAGCAAAGTGACCTGCTTTTCTTAGGGAACATCTCGTTCAAACTTTTTGAATGCACAACCTAATTCTGTTCATACAGTTTTACATAATGTTCGAAAATCTAGTAGGCAAGGTAGGCAAATTTTCCAGATATAGAATCATAGTTTGGCTTTGAGTTGGAAGGGACCCTTAAAGGCCATCTGATCCAACTC
Organism: Coturnix japonica; assembly: GCF_054131305.1. NCBI lineage: Eukaryota > Metazoa > Chordata > Aves > Galliformes > Phasianidae > Coturnix > Coturnix japonica. The sequence goes on from NC_140663.1 coordinate 113,498,243, forward strand.
CTTTGCAATGAACAGGGACACTTACAGCTTGACCAAGTGCTCAAGTCCACGTCCAACCTGACCTTGAGTGTCTACCTCTCTGGGCTACCTGTGGCAGTGCCTCACCACCTTCATTGCACATAATCTTGTGCAATTTGAATGTGCATTTCTAGTCATTACTAGCCTGAATGCTTTACATTTTAATATTTTAGTTTGTATAATAATTTTTTCCTTTTTAAAAAGGACTTCTGCTCTGATATTCATGGCAGATCCCAAGTCCTTCTACAGACTGCGGGTTGATGCTAATTTAAAGTCTGAATAATGAAACTTGTTTTTTCAGTTTAAAACACTGAATGAAAATTATCTGCTGCTGTGATAATTAATTAACAATATTATCAGGAAGTATAGATAATAAGCATTCAAGAGAAGGCAGATTTCAAGATTTTCAACATTCAGCATATTTTGCATATACACTATGCTGTGCATCACTGTATGAAGAGGGCTTTTGATGGTGGTTTGATCAACATATTTTTGTGTTTATCTGGAAGATCTTTCTTTTAAAAATGTGCCAAAACTCTACTGATTCTGAGCCAGGAATTAAGCCATGCACCTGTACCAGCATTCAGTGCAGTCTCCAGTTAGAGCTCCACAAAGACAAGTATAAGACCTCCACACTCATTAAAAAAAAAAACAAAAAAAACCCACCTGAATGAAGACTAAAGCCTAAACACCATAAATAAACAGAAAATAAATGTTCTACAAAGGACTTGCAAGACCAAGTCCAGCCTGTCGTGCTGCTAACAATGTCTTACTGAATGGCAACAAATAGAATCAGTCATAGAACCATAGAATCACTCAGGTTGGAAAAGACCTTAATGATCATTGAGTCCAACCACAACCCAACCATACTACCCTAACTAACAACCCTCTGATAAATCGTGTCCCTGAGCACCACATCCAAATGGTTTTTAAACACATCCAGGGTTGGTGACTCAACCACCTCCATGGGAAGCCTATTCCAATGCTGCTGGAATACGGACTGCTTAACAGCCCTTTCTGCAAAGAAGTGCTTCCTAATATCCAAACTAAACCTCCCCTTGTGCAGCTTGAGGCCATTTCCCCTCATCCTGTGACCTGTCACTAGTGAGGAGACCAACCCCACTCCTGCTATAAGCAACTTTCAGGTATTGGAAGAGAGCAATCAGGTCTCCCCTCAGCCTTTTATTTCCCCACATTAAAGAGTCCCAGTTCCTTCAGTTGCTCCTCATAGGGCATATTCTCCATGCCCTTCACAAGCCTTGTTGCCCTTCTTTGGAGCTGCTCCAGCACCTCAATGTCCTTTCTGTACTGAGGTGCCCAAAACTGAACATGGTACCTGAGATGAGGCCTCACCAGTGCTAAGTAGAGGGACAGGATGACTTCCCTAGTCCTGCTCACCACACCATTCTTGATCCAAGCCAGGATGCCATTGGCCTTCTTGGCCACCTGGGCACACTGCTGGCTCATATTCAGCCAACCGCCCACCAACACACCAAGGTCCCTTTCCATCAGGCAGCTTTCCAGACACTCCTCTCAAAGCCTGCTTTGCTTTCTCTGCTCTAGCACTGAAGAAATTCTCTCCTTCACCTCCAAAGCCTGCTGAACTGTTCTCTCATCTCCACTTCAGTCTTCCAATCCAAGGATGAACTGCAGGTTCCACCTGCTCACTGCATCGATCTATTTAACCTTCTTTTTCTGAGGACTCTCAGTGTCCCTGAGGGAGCAGCCTCACCTTCCCCCAGGAGGTCCCTCTTAAAATAACATGAAACATCCTTGGAATAAATAAATCAGGTGCCAGCCCGTGCCTATACTACTTTTCTAAGCGTGATCAGCCCCAGATTTTGCATACTAAATGTTGTAGTTTAAGATTTCCTCAGTAAATACTTCTTTAAGAGATATGACGGCATTTGGTTTAAGACTACCTCAGGATAAAAATGGCTTAGCATAGTTTGAAAACATGTCAAAAGATAGTTTTTTTTTCCAAAGATACAGTATCCACTTGAATAATTATTCTTGTTATCCACTCGGTAACACTGGCTATCCTCCAGGGTCCATTTCTCATATGCTCCTGCCAGATGAATGGTCGAATTGTCAAAAAGCCATTGCAGTATGAAGATGAATTAGGATCACACAGTAAGGGTCATGACAACCCACATCAAATTCCTGCTTAAAATGTTTGCTATACGTTTGTGACTAATGAACTCCACTTACCTGAAAGTCACCTCAAACTGTGGTTCTCTCCAGGTCCCTACTAATCAGTGGAGACTGACTGCAGGCACTTGCTGAGTACTGATGGGTGTTTCAGAGTAGAAGTGTTGGGTCTCTGTCTCCCCAACACCAGTTGTGCTCCAAAGTGAGATGCCTCAGCCAGAGTTTGTGCTGAGGTAAGCCTAGGCCATTCCTCAGTTTGACAGCCAGATGAAGAGTAAAAGGAGAACAGCTGCCTATCATCAGCTAAGCTGCGTTAAGAGATATACTCACTATGTATACAGAAGCTTCCATGTTTGAATCCATGTTATCACATGTAGTTTTACTTTCATTCCTCAGTACAGCCTATCCTGCCAAAAGAGATCCCAAATCTCCTGGCACTTGCTCAGTATTGCACTGTTACCAAGTTTCCAGCTTGCTATTACACCTCTGTCAGCATTCTGTCCATCTGGGTCCAGTTTGCTATGGATTAATGTGTTTTCACATTTTCATTCTTACTTTTTAGCATTAAATACTCATGGCCCTGTTTGCAAAGGAGTTAAAGCTTACAGCAGTAGTCAGACTGCAACCATGTGAAGGCTAGACATATCTAGACAAACTGGAATGATTTGACACAGAATTTAAATCAAAACATCTCGCCTTACGTAAACAGAAATACAATTTTAAAAGTTAAACTAAATAAGATGAAAGATGAAATAGGTCCTGAGGATATCTGGTAAGTTTATCGAGGCTACTTCTTCTATTATAACTTACGTGGCATAAAAAGGTATGTGGCCAAAGGACTGCACAGATTGCTAGATCTCCAACCTGAAGAATATACAGTCCAGTACTCTGATTCAGGCAAAATATCCAATGAAATCCAATAGAAATGCATGCTAATAAAAACTCTCAATAAAGGAAACCTAGGCACCAGCGATTAACACAGTTTGATTATGCGTATGTACTACGACATGCAGATCGTGGACCAAAGCCCAAAACGTTATGAGGCTGACTTTTATTTAAAGGTTTTTAAAAGTTGTGCATTCTAATTCACTTCTCCTTTGGCCTCTAAGCTTTTAGAAAGCCCTAAGTTAATTCCTTCAAGCTTTCATCTGTAAATCCAAGGGTTGGTAACTTGCATCTAGTGGTATCAGAGCTTTCAGGTAATCTTGAGAGATAAAAAATAAATATTTTTTTAAAAAATTAAAAAAATAAAAATTAAATTAAAATTAATTTAATTAAAAATAAATTTAAAAATTTAAAAAATAAACATATTTTTATGAGTTTGGCAAATATTGGATAAATCTCAGAATTAAATCTTCAGAATAGGGAAGCATTTCCTTTACTTCCTTTCAGCACTTCAGAAACTATGTGGATTAGTTTTCTGTTATCTGTCAGCCAAACTTTTATATAAATATATACAACATGTAAATAAGTAAATAACCTATTTCCTAAATATACATTATGAATTGATCTAATTCTACCTTATGCATCTAGAAGAAATTTCCATGCACTCATGCATTTCCCAGGAACAAATTAATTAAATATCACCAAAAAATCTAAATCTTTTTTTTGTCTCAAATCATACCTTGATGGGTCAGATGCAGTAAAGGGTCTTGAAAATGGATGAACAAATCATAGAATTACCCAGGTTGGAAAAGACCTCAAACATCATCAAGTCCAACCACAGCCTAGCCATAGTACCCTAACTCTAACAACCCTCTGCTAAATCATATCCCTGAGCACCACATCCAAACAGCTCTTAAACACATCCAGGGATGCCAATTCCACCACCTCCCTGGGGAGCCTATTCCAGTACTTAACTACCCTTATTGTGAATGTTAGTTATATTTATGTCTATCTTTAGCCATTTCTACCCATTCAGAGGAAGTTAGGGAGACTTTTCTCATCTGAAGTTTGTGTCTCATCTGACTTTGTGTTACAGTCTGTACTGAGGTGATTTATATATGACCTAGCATAGAATAGCAGCTGCTAGAAATTTTGTTAACCACTTTAAACTGAACATATCAGAGAAAGAAAATAATTGAGGATTCTAATAACAGAGCTGCTAATACCTCTGCTTTAACAGCAAAGAAACTCAGAAAGCCTGGGCAGTCAGCAATTGATGTGCTGGATTAGACTCTAGACCCAGTATCCTCTCTTCCCTGGTAGTTTCAATGCCACACTTCAAAGGAACCCTTATAAGGGCAAATGGGACACATGCAACCACATATACACACAGGTCTCATCCCAGTTTCTGAGCAAAGATGAACTTAAATCCCACAGCATGAGGCTTAGCATCCTTTGCAATTATTTTTTGACACTATTTTTCATTCCACATATTTTTTATTTTCATGTAGTTCATAATGCCATCACCTACATTCATTCATTAGACATATTTTTATGTCAAAAAATAATGCTTTGAATCATTATATAAGGCTGCACACACAGTGCACAGTTACAGTTACATCCAAGTTCATCTGCAGAAATTAATAGGCCCCATACTCTTCCCCTGTGGAGGTTTCCGAGGTATGTACTGGTCTAACCCATTGCAGGGGTAACAACACTACAGGTAACACTGATAGCACCTTCATGCCACATTAATTCCACGTATTCAGGTTCATCTCACACTGCACTTTCCCCAAAAGATGTCAGATATAAACTTCTGCTATCCATAGATATTGACTGATGCGCAATTTTTGTTTGCTTCATAATGAAATGCATAGGGTAGAGGAACAGATACAAATTCTATTATCAGCATCCTGCCAGTATCGCTTCCCTGTCTTTTGGAAGAAATATGCTACTGCGGTTCTCACTGAAATCTGAATTTTGGCCCTCTCAGTGGGAAAACTGATGGACCTTAACACAATTTCGATGAGAAATCACTGAGTTAAGAGTCATTAGCCCAATGGTGCCAGTACAGCTCAAGACACTCATGACCTCTTAAAAGAAAAGAAGAAGTGATCAAGCTGAGCTTCACAGCATCCTACACAAAAGAATCACTGGGGCAGAAGAACAACTGATCATATTTTTGGTTTGGATGTACTCCCACAAAGTGGAAAATGGAATGACTGGTAATTAGTGACAAACGTTGAAGGCAGAAGCAGGCTATGTGAGTGAGGATCACTCACAATACATGAAAAAATAATCTAAATCGGCAATATAATCCAAAGACACAAACCAGTGACCAGCAGCATTTTGGAGAAGTTTAGAAACCGATGTAGAGAAATACCTACAATATTCTTAGAGAATTTTAAAATTGCAGTTTTGTAGTGATCTCTATAGCGTGGTTGCCTAGTTACAGAGCAGAATCCTTGGAATGACAGAGAAAGTAGCAGTCATACGTGTTTAACCCTCCCCAACTATTAGCAATGGCTTGGCTTGTCTATAAATCAGAGTAATGCAAGCTGATAGTGTGGCATCCCACAACATGCCTGAATTCACACAAGCATTTTACACAATTTTATGCCTGTTTTGAGTTAAAGCAGCTACTTATAATTTTAAATTATTCATATCAGATCATAAGCAATCACTGTGCAGAGTGGAATCCATCAGTCATGGCTGTTAGACCACAGAGGTGGACAGAGATTCAACTATTCAAGGAAGAGATAGGCAAAGGATTTTTTTCAGTTTGTTTTATGAAGTACTGCAGATGACTCCATGACATATCACTGTGGTGCTGAGAATGTTGTAGCATAAGAATTGTCTCAACACAGTGGGAAGGTTAAAGCAAGAAGTATTTTTACAAAATTATGCCACTGTTCTCTGTAATTGATTTGGGGACTCGAGCAATTTAGTTCGTCGAGATTTTGAGTTTGTATACAGTCTAAACTATTTCCATATCCAATGCATAGATGATTCACCACCAGTATCATGCTGCCATGCTTGACCCTATGAAGTCATCCTTGGCACCCATGAATAAACCTTCCAATATTCAGTTCAACTTTAAAACACACTTTCTTTACACAATAAGAACAGTAAAAACATTCAGGAAGGCAAGATTTCACTCCTTTTATCACCCTGCCTACTGAATTCTTCTGCAGCTTGCAAAGTAAGACATAGGAGCCAAAGGATCCCTGTCAGCCTGCCTTCTAAAATACCTAGTCTGTATTTCAAACACCACAGGTAATCTTCTGGAGCTTATTTGTTTCAGAATCATTGAACTAGTAATTACATGCCAATTTAAGGACAGACATTACTATTATCAAGGCCATATGGTGGCACAACAGATATTAAAAAAGACAGATTTATGTATTAGTTATTAAGAGTTTCTGTTCACTCGTAGGTCATAATTTATATTTTGGTGCTGGTGTCATTTACTTGAAAGATCTTTTGTTTTGACACTCTAATAAGCTCTCTATAGACTCAGACTGTTTTTTCCATGGCTGATATTTTTCACACAATCCTACTGTAAACACAATACACATTCACTGAAGAATGTAGTTTCAGTAGTTGGCTGTGATACTCAGTTGTCTTAGTAAAAGCACCCAAAATTCCAAAAACCCATTGCAACTAGCTTTCTCTATAGTTTAATTATTTTCCTGCATATGGGATAGTTGGCTAGAATAGCAACTGGGGATTATTTTTATTTTTCTCTCTATAACTGTAATGACATGATTAGGCAGATGTTTCATTGCAGATTTTTTTTAGACCAGTATGATTTTAAAACACTGAAAACAATACCCTCTAGAATAAAGTTTAATATTGCAACTTCAAGAGTTTCAGCTGCATTAGAGTAGACCAAAGAGCTTTCCCTCAGTTCGTTAAAGTGAAATTCTAAATTCATCAGACATCAAAGGTGAGCAATATTGTATGAAAATACTCTGTGAATACTTTCTATCCATTATCCCCCTTCACATAAACTGACAAATAATTTAAACAGATGCCACTTACCTAAAAACAAAACAACAGCAACAACATTAGAAGCATACCTATATGTCTTTGTGGTGCATCAATTACTGCTCCTAACTATATACTATAATTACTGTACCTAACTGTAACACCTTCACACATCATTGTGTATATGTAAGTATGCATATATACAGAATTTGCTTCAAAAGTAATGCCCCATAATTATTTCAATGGAAATGACAATAAGTAGGAAGAACAAAACAACACTGTTAGATAGAGCAAATTCTCAGCTACAGAATACTTCTTTTCAACATAGTCCCCACCATGATGAGCTATGCATTTTCACTAACAGTGAACAAGAGCCTGCATGCCATGGTTGTACAAATCTGCACCAGTGGAGGTGAGCCACTATTGCCATCACCACTGCTGAAACAAACGTACTGCCTCACTGCACTCACATACACTGTTTGCTCTCCAGAAGCATTAATCAGTGAAGCATCAGTGAGTGTCAACAAGTGCCAGTTTTTCTATGAGGAGAAATTCAGCGATACAATTTTACTTTACTTTACCCATGATTCCATGTCAGATACCATTTTGTCAAACTGCATTTCCGCTGTCATCTGGCAGCAGAATAATCTGGCAACAAATATAATGGGATGTTGGTGGGAAGGTTCAGATTCTACTGCTGTACCACCAGCATCTGTCTCTGATATCATAGGCCAACAGAATAAAGTAGGATGCATTACTTTCAGAGCAGCCCATGTATGCATATATGCATGTGTTTGTATGAAACAGAAGTGGCTATATCTCTATCAAACATACAAAATCTTCTTTTTAAAGCCTAGTAGTTCAGTGTGAAAAGATGGTATAAGAGACTATCAAGTCTACAACTTTTCCTTATATGACAAAGTGCTAAAGCGAATGTAGTTCATATTGAATATATTTGCTTTTTTCCACTGTGTCTAGTCTGAAATTTTGTAAAATAGAGATACATGTTTTATATTTTGGATGCCATATTCCTTCCACTGTTATGTTACCCCAGGTGTCATTCAAGTAGTAGATAGCAATATCTGTATTTAAAAAACAAAACAAAACAAAACAAAAAATACAACCATTTGAGAGTGCAGTTATTAATGCAAGTTCAGAAGACTTTTTTTAGATGCTGTGTGCCATTTTTCTGTCACCACTGTTGCACTCCCACCACTTTTGATTTGTGTTTGTTCTCAATCAACTTATTCATTGGCTGGCCTAAATATTTATTCCACTTAAATTTCAGGCCAAGATTTGGAAAAGACACACCATTTAGGCTGCCGTGATGGATGACCTACTCTTGCCCATTTCTCTGTCTTTCTACAACATTCAGTGTATTCACCGCAGCGAGTAGTTATTTTACCTTGAGGAAGTTAATGGTTAAGCACTGAGCTGGAAAACATCCTTTGTATAGAATGCAATCAGAGTACTGATGGCCTACTTTGTCTTACTTGCCTTAGATATGAAGACCCTCCAGCTTCAACATCAATCACTCTTTCTTCTCAATCCATACAAAGGCACTGGATAAAATTATGAGATTTCATCTGAAATACCAACAACGTGGATCACTTTCTGTTCCAATGGTAGGTAAGTTTCTTACTCCATAAAATTTATCCTCTATCAACTAGGTCCAAAGTTAGAATGAATCCTGCTCAGATCCCTGGATAACGCCCCATGAAAGAACAGGCTGCATAGGCTGCACTGCTTACTCTCTTTAGCTAGAATTCTTGCCCACATCCTCTGCCAGGCTTCCCATAGGAAACTGTGGGACTGTTGCTTTTTGACTAGTTTTCTTTCATCTGCTGTTGAAATCTGTTACAGACACTCGCACAGTCACCAATATCACTCTACCAACTAATCCTGACCCACAAGCTCTCAGCTTGCTCATCACGCATCCCACGGCAGAACTCCACGCTTTTGCACTGCCCACTCATATATAGGGCAGTTCACCCGTCATGCCATCCTTTCCAAAGAGACTGTGTCTATGCAATCCCACCACATCCTTATGTTCCCAGTGAAATCTTAGCCCTGCAGTTGCATGCACAACTGTAATTCCTCCTTCTTCAGGCGTCAATGTACAGGGAGTTTATGAAAGCACCCAACTGTGAACTTTCCCCATGAACGGTACAAGAGCTTCCTCCATAATGCTGTGGGGAATGTAACAGTAATGGAGTACCAGTAATGGAAAGAGAGCAATATTAAGAAGAACATGCCGTATCACGGCTCTTTTCACTGCCAGGGAACTTCATTTGCAACACTAAATAAATGGGGTTTTGACCTGGGACTTTTCCTGTACACTTCACAAATTCAGCACTCTAGCAGATAAAATCACTCTTCTGAGTAGAAGAAAGCCTGAATTCCTACTCATGTATAACAAACATGGTCACAATGGTCTGAGATTCATCACCCTTAGAGTGGTTCATTGTAACTCAGGTTCTCCAAGGACAAAACACTGACTTGAAATCATAACTTACGTTATAATGACAAAACTGTTTTTGGGAGGCAACTGTAGGGATCTGTTGTCATGCTGACACATTAATGATTCCCTCTTTAATAGCAGATTACTTTCAAAATAGCTTTCCTCATGTTTATACTCTACATGCAGATCACAAGCATGAACCGATGCCTGTATCATTAAAGAAACAAGACTTCCCTCAGTATTTAAATTCTGTACTTCTGTCAAATGCAAGAGTTAAACTCATGAAAACTCTACAGACTAAAAATAGTGAATTCCTTTTCAAGGAGATATGGGGGAAAAGATTTCACTGCTTGCTGGTCCAAAAGTAAGAGCTTCCCTTTAGTCAAACAGTCCACAAGACAAAGCCATTACTATTATTCAGAAGATGTTTTTCTTCTATTTGCCTTCTAATCTTGTGCACATACATCATGATGCAACAGAGATAGAAATAAGGACATTTTACAACAGCGCCACTGGGATTTTTCAGGTATTACAGAATCAGGATTTTCCTGTCAAAGTAATGCTATTTTAGGTGGTGTTAACAGCACCTGCTCCAGGTTGAAACAAAAGTAAAGCCCGGGGATACCGTGATCCCTCTGTACATCCCCCAGTGTGGCGAGTGCAAGTTCTGCAAGAATCCTAAAACTAATTTTAGGATTTAAAACAAGGAGGAAGGCATACTGAAAAAACAACACAGTAAAATGCATTTGGCTAATAAAAATCACTCCACTCACATCAAATGCTTATTCTCATCTTTACAATTGTATGGTATTCTACAGGTGTGGGAATAAGGTTATGTTTAGAACAGGTTTATGAAAATCATTCAGAGTTGTAAGTCCTAAATCTACTGATACGTTTAGACATATGTTCAATATATCCGTATTAATGCTCCAGCAGATTGGTGTCATTTTCAGATGAACTGATTATTACTAATTTTGTTATTTTTATGTGTCATGTGAAATATTGTTTTTAAATTCTTGTAGTTTCAACCTTTGTGAAAGTTGATGTTTTAAGATTTATTCTAGAAAGCATCAAGTTTACACATAGAAGTAGATATGAGTGAGATGACACAACTCTTTCTTTTCTCCTTCTTCATCAAGACATAAAGATTGAACAGTTCTTAGCAACACCATAGCAATATAGTAAATATATGTATTTCTTATGTATATAAACAGGGCATTGCTGGGTGATGCACAATCAAAGCTACTACTAAATCCTTGTTCTGATGGCTGAGCAATTTTCCTTCTAAAAGGACACAAATGGAAACAAAATTCTAATCAGTGGGGACTCATTCTTTAGTGATCGCTTTCATTTTCATTTTAAAATGTGATAGAAGATCATACAGTCCTTGTTTTCCTTGAAGATGATTTTGGATGATCTGGCAACAGCTGGATTTTTAGGACTATAGGTTCTTAACCATATTACAGTGCAATGGTTAAATCTCATCCTGTATAACTTGAGCCTGCAACATGTTGCACATCAAATTTAAGCCAATTCATCAAGGTTCTGTATTTACGCAAAGTCAAGGACAAGTATCCACTAAAAACACCCTGAGTTACCTTCCATCTCCCGCAATTCTGTGATTCTGTGAAATGCAAGTAAATCAGAAGTACTGCGGAGACAGTAAAAATACAGGAGAAAAAGGATATGGAGAAAAGCCTCCTCACAGAAGTCATCAATTAGCTTGTTAATTAGAAAAGGAAGCAGATGTAGACTTTCATGGAAAAACATAGTATTAACTGTTCCTTGAAAGAAGGTGAACATACCTTGTGTAATGCTTGTCCAGAAAAACAGCATGCTGAGTGAGAGAAAACCCTAAATATGTGTGTTTTAATGAGGATAGCGAATATTTGCTCAAAGTCTTCTGACTTTATTTTTCTGGGCTACATTTGTTCGAACTGGAGGAAAAAAGCGAACAAACTTTTAATAAACCCAGCTGAGGACTGCACCTTAAGCAGTAATCATAAACAAATGACCAGCTATTTCAGCTTCCTTAAAAATGGTTAAACATGGGGTAAAAAACTGGGAAATATTACGCTGGCACCGCAGGACATTTAGAATTAAAGTAATCTGTTTTATTTCTGGAAACAATGTAGCCCTTCTCCTTATTGTGGCCCAGAGAGGAGGAGAGGTGGGTGGTTGTGCAAACAGCTGTGGGTGTAGGTGCCAGCCCCGTGGGGGCTCAGGGTGACAACATGAAATGAATGAGGGAGACTTTTCAGTTTGACCTGACAGGCAGTGGTTTGAGATGGGCAGTATTTGCCTTTCTTTCTGTGTACAGTGCTGTAGGGATATATTTTCAATAGAGTTCAGCCCTGGTACAAAGAATGCAAAATGTCTGCCACATTCTTTACTCATCTCCCCAGTAAGCTCAAAGCATTAAACTGCTGTAAATCTGTAAGTGCAGTTTTTACAATGTTTATTCTATTTCATCTCCAGTCTGATAATGGGATATTTCTTCACAGCACCACTATCATCAGTGTCAGATGAATCTCGGAAAGGTGAAATTTCATTTTAGTTTGGATAAGCATATGAATATTTAGAAGATTCTTTGAATCAGATATGGCTCTGAACCAGAGCTGAGTATGTGACAAGTGCAGTGTTTTTCATGAGTTTTCAGACACTTTTGCAGTGAGTTACACCTGTAAATATAGAGAAAGCAATGCCCCTGGAGTGCTCTGGCATTTTGTGGTGAAAAAAAAAACAAAATCTACAAGTATGGCTTGATTTATAGGTCACATTTTAACTTAGAGCTTGGTCTAGTTTAAGTAAGAATAAAGCCCATCTGTATGGGAACTACTGAATCACAGCCTGAACTTCTGATTGACCTCCTGAGGCAAGCACCGATTTAGCCATGGGAAAATTGGTGAAGGCAATTCAGCTGTGTGACTGGAAGGGGTGGAGCCTGACTGCACCTCTCCTAGACCCCATTTAAGGGCCAACTGCCAGAGGGGGGATTTCTTTCTGGAGATTGCTCTTCTTGGAGTTTTCTCTACGCAGGTGAGCATGTTCTATTTGTTTCCAATTATCTCTTTCCAACATGATAATACTTCCAGCTTTATGATCTGTGGATACCAATCTGATAATGCCTTTCTTTGTATTTTTTTGACTACACGCTATCTTATTGGGTGCAGGACTAAGAAATTAGTAGGGGTGTAGTGTATTTTTCCTACTGATAGAATATGAGGTTTCATATAGTAGTAGGGAGAAAATAAGAGCACATATTACATAACAGTAGCATGATGGATGAATATTGTCTCATCTAATTGCAGACTCCTTAATGTTAGATATCTAAGTCTACCTTCCCTTTATAGTTAATACGATCATCTTAATAGAACACCATTTGCTGACCTATCTCAGATGCCTGTTTTTGGAAGAGATGAATGGTTTTCAGGAGATTTTAGACGAGGGCAACAGCACTTTCAAAACACTAAAGCTGTGAAATAGAGTCTCAAAAACTTTTAATCTTCCTACATGAAAGAGAAGTAGAGTGAATCCTCATGTTTTCATAGATCAGTGGCAGGAGCTCTTGGAAGCAGTGCTCTCTCTCACTTAGTTTTTGTGCTGTTTATATCCTCCATGAATTTGTTGTTAGTAATAATGAAGAGAACGCGAGTGGCAATTCTACATTGGTTTCATTCAAATGAACTTAAAGAAAACTATTTGTATTTCAATCCAAACCTTCACTCCTTTTCTTCTTTTACCACAATACTCCTAGGCTTCCTAGCAACAGTCCATAAATTCAGAGGTGATGCCCCCAGATGAACAACAGATCACAACAATAAATGCTGTTTTGTTTTGTTTTAAGCCTTTGACCATTTCAGAATTACTTTGTTGACTGCTCCACTTCACTGTATCTTTTTGTAACATTTTTAACATTTGTATATCTTTTTAGAGCTGCTCCTCCCAAAGTTGTATTTATTATTATTATTATTATTATTATTACTATTATTATTATTATTATCCCAGCAGTGTAGTCCATCCACAAAGCTTTCCTCTCATCTCCCTAAAACATATTGGCGTAGAGTTCACAGTGGGCAATATGTATTCCTAAATCAGTGACAGCTTTACTGTGTTATCCAAAATCCAGCAGGGTCAGAAAATCATAGTTGTATTACACTGATAACTGCCAAACCCCAACTTTTCAGTTTAATATGTAGTGTTGGAAAGACTATAACCATCTCATAGTGATTAAAAGACTGCCTTAAATAATCTAGAGAATACAGAGCATTTACTATTTATAACTTCTGCTTTCCGTGTAGGAACTATAGAGCTGTACGTGTGCTGTTCAGTTACCCAAAATGGCAGTCAGGAGATAATAGGTACACTGAGAAGTTATTTATTTCAATGCAAATTGTTCATACTGTACTGCCACTTGAGTTGTAACACCTCAAGTCCAGTCTGCAGGGGTAGGCAGGACCACTCAAAGAATAGTTAACCTCACATACTCTGAAAGATTTCAGAAACAAACTACAGGTCACAGCTTGTAGAGAATGTCAGTACTAAAGTGATTGAGTGGAAAGGTAGATGAGTTTAATACACAAGAGTAATACATGAAGGTTTAAGGTAATGCACAAAACTTCTGCGTGGCTCTGCTTTTTAAGTAATTAAGTTACCGATTTTCCTCGTTAAATGCAGCCTGCCTGCTCTTGTTGCTGGGATTCTCTACCTGGCCTGAAAGTCGAGGAGCTCACTTTCACACTGGCCACGCAGAAGGAAAAAGCTACTCAAGTAAGACCCCATTCTTCATGCCCCTAAAACTGTACCACCACTCTTGCCAGAGGCTGCAGAGGGAGGAACCTTTGCTATCAGATGAGGAAGGAAGCCCAAGTAGCACCTGTATAGGGCAAAGGAGGAGTCACACTATGACTTCCAAAGGCTTTGAGGGATTTTCAGAGACCCCTTGCACTCAAGGCTCGTGCTTTACCTTGTGTCTATAAATCAATATATATCAGCTCCTAGGTGGGGCTTCAGAAGCTGTCACGGTCTTGGCTCAGAGGGAAAGAGTGGCACAGCTGTGATCACAGCTGAACTCTGTAGCACCTGGAAGTCCTGGAAACTTGCCATGTCCTGCCAATGAGACCTGGCTCAGCTGGTTTTTATGAGCTCTGACAAGATCTCAGCCCAGTGCAATGTTGCTGTGAATGTTGGTAATATAATCCTCATAGCAGAAGCATAAGAATATTTCCCTATTTTTTCCATTGGTCTTTATTGAGCTCAGCTGATAAGGCTGACAGAATGTGAAAGAGACACATACCACAGTGTGCATGGTTGTCTGATCACATGAACAGTATTTTGAAGAGAATGCTTAGATGTGAGATTCTTTGTTGTTGTAAAGATGTGAAAGTTTCACTGTGCTGACCTCCTGATTTTGTTTTCTAAGGTCGGTTGTTATTCTGTTGCAATTTGTATTACATATTTTCCTTTTTATAAAGATGTGAAGCTCACATAATTGAAAACTACTCTTTTTTTAACCTTTTTAACCTGTTCTGTCCAGTGATATGATTAGATCATGCTATGTAATAAGTAAACAAGTTTCTCATGAGTTGTGTTGGTGACTTTGAGCAGAACATGGGCTGTAGATCAGACATCTTGTGGGTGACAGCATAAAGGACATAAACAATCTGGGTAAGTTGTGTTCAAAGAATACTGTCAAGATCAAAAAGAAATGCAAAGAAGAGAGTCCTTTTGCCAGAGAACTTATAAATCACAGTCACAGTCCATAAATATTTTTAACACCTGCATCTCATCTCTTCCCAGACACCTACAGGTATTAAGGATTTATTTAATCAAAGTTAAAAAACTTTGTGTCTGGAGAGTGATGCTAACTCTAAGTTCAAACAGAACGAAGAGTTGCCAAAAGGGGGTGTGGGGAGCAATGAGGTAGGGAGAAGAAGGTGGGAGAAGGCATATGGATTGGTTGGTACAGTGACAGGGCAAAAGTATGAGCCAGCTTTAGTATCCCAAATTGGCTCTCCCATGTTTTCAGTTTTTGTGCTCAACATCAGCCTTCTCTGACACAGTGTCATTAGGTCCTTTGGGACATCTGGTCATACAGGTGGCTAAAAGCCTAGTGAGAGTTTCAAGCAACCAGTCAGCAGGAAGCAAGTAGGTAAATCAAGTGTTTTTATAGATTAGGAGTCACCTCAGTGCCCTATTAGTAGAACAAGGATGAAAAAGAGCCTTACAAGCCATAAATGTTAGCAAGTTGGGATGTTTGTCTGAATTTCTAGGAAGTAACCATTAAAGTGTAGAGGAAGGAAAGGATCAGCTGGGATTTTCAGAGAGGTTATTGTTTTAAGACTCCTTTGCTAAACTGATTAAGTTAAATTCCTTCTTTTTTTTCCCTGAAATACAGAAAACTAAAACATAGGTTCAGTTGTATTTGAAACATTTGATTGATACCAGTCACTCTAGTATGGGAAATTAACAGAACTTTTAAAAAAATGTTCTACAGCAGCTGCCTTTGAGAAAGAAAAATAGAAGTAGGGGAAGAGGGTAAATTGTAAAGAAAACTGCACTTTTATTCTTCTTTTAGGTGAGTTGCCCTTTGTTATTACTGGATGTTAGTTGCAGAACAACAGGAAGGGTGACATTGTAGCCTATGCTTGTAAAGTATCCTCAGAGCTTCTCTCGGTAAGATGTTTGAAAGATATGGAATCTATGCATCTTAATTCATATGCTATTTCCTATGGTAATTTGATTTTTGTGAGAAAAAAAATATACAGAAGGAACCAGCAAAGCCTATGATGAAATGACCCCCAAATAGATATAACACAACAAGAGTAATACATTTTTATACATTATAATCAAATACTGTGTCTAAGGGAGGAGTTTTTATCTTCTGGGAATTCTGGGGTTATCTCCTGTCTTTGTTAATGACATAACTGTAACAGTTTATGTTGGTCAGATATGTTTATACAGTGATTACCTGCCCAGAAAAAAAACAGCATCCTCATGACCTGCAATGAGTGACTGAGATTTTACCTGTCTTCTCCTCCCTGCTGGAACTGATGCTGAACATTGCAATACTCAAAAATTTGGGGTGATTTAAGTTTGGCTGTATCATGAACAAAGCTGTTTTATTTTGCTTGCTAAATAAAGAAGTTCAGATTTATTTAACACACAAGAATATTAGGTCAGGGAAGGGGGTGGGGAGGGGCGGGGCGGAATTCTACCTTAGCTATGCAAGTTATCTCACATTACAGGCCAGAAGTCTGATAGAATGTCTTGCCTGAGGATCAGCAATGAGTCTGTAGCAATACCATATCTTCTGAGTGCTTGAGCTGCAAGATTATCCTTCACCAATGCTGGCTGTCATTTTAATACAGAGAAATATCTTATTTTTTTAGATACATAAATTGTTCATACTAATATGAGAAGGAATTAACTTTCACAGAGAAAAACACTTTCCTTAAAAATAGTACAAATCCCATGTTTGCAATGAGTGAACTACCACTGTTTTTGGAAAGGCTGGTTTCTTGTTGCTAACATCTTTGTAGAAATTAAAATCATTCAATGCTACACCAATTCTTTCTGTATCTTATCTCTATAACAGCAGTTCAATAAAAAATAAGTGCCAGAGTTAGCAATAACAAACTAAAATTCTGGAGAGATTTATCTAGTGAGGGAGGTCTCAAATCCTGGAGAGGCAGAGCAGCCAGGGCTCCTATGGCTTCATAGCTTAGCACCACCTTGCTTTGGAGCTTGGAATTTTACATGGTAAACAATAATCATCTACCAGAGTTTGGAAATACCGCAAGTTAATAACAGCACTGCAGCCACTGACTCAAAATATTACACTATAAAACAAAAGAAATGGAAATAATCTCACGAGTGCCGATAATTTAGATTTACAGTGTAATCCATAGGTATTGCAGCTCCTAACAGATTGCTAAAATACTGCTTGGAGAATTCTATTTCAGATCTAGCACATTCTATTATCATTTTGAAGGCTAGAAAATTGAGGAGTAAATTAAAGAGCTAAAAGAAGGAAAACAAACACTCACAGATTGAGTTTGAACATTCAGAAGAGTGAAACAAGCTCCCTCCTTTTCAAGGGATTTTTTTTTTTTTTTTTTTTTTTTTAGTGTTATTTAGATGAGTTGCACACTCAGGTGTGCTTGGCTCTCCCTTGGCAGTGGGAGCATGGGCTTCGGGCAGTTCGGGCAGCTCACTGGCAACATTTCTTGTCATCCAATCTGGAGGCATCACACAAAATTGTGGCTGTAATTCTCACTGTTGAAAGTGGGTGGAAGGTATCTGGCTTAGGGCTACTGCATAAATCAAGGCTGAACAGTGAAGAAGACGCTGGGCTTGTTTCCCGTATTTCTAGGGCTGGGGGGAGGCCAGTCATTTTAAAGACCTTTTCATGTTGCCTACTGATAGTTTGGTACCAGAAATGAGGACTCACTCTCACCAGCAAGCCCACTAATTGTTCTCTGTGTCTTTATGGTTTTTTTTCCCACCATAGTAAGTACAGAGGCAGAAAACTGCCTGCCCTCAAGACAAATGACTCTGGCCAGCCTTTTTTATCTGGTGACATTTTACACATGTCTGCAAGGGAGAACCAAAAGTTCATATTTCTTCAGATGCCCGCAAGGGGGGCATTTCCAGGGCCTAACACCTTTCCAGATTTGGGTGAACAAAGCCCAAGTTGGCCAGTTCTTACTACTTAACTAATCTCAGTCTGCAGAAAGCTGAGCTCAGTTCAAAAGGTGGCACAGAAGAGGTAGCTATGAGTTTCCTAGCTATGCAGGCCTCTTATACACCACTGTTGTTTCCAGTACGTGGCCATCTGTTTTGTTCCACAGTGCTGTCATTCTACAGAGACTGCATCTAAGCTATAATCTTCCCCCAGTAGATCTTTGTTCTTGGCCATTTATCTTCCCCCACTCTACAAATACTGCTGTCCTTTTTTTCACTGAGTCATTCCTGAGGAAGCCCATTCTTCCAAAAGCATGTATAGCTTCAGCATTTTGATATGAATGTAAACAGTCCTGTTGTAATATTTAATTAGCAAGAGTGTTGGAACTTTTTCTAGACGTATTAATGTATGGCCTGGAGGAATTAAGTAAGATCACTGGGGATATGAAGCTGAGCCCACCTTGCCACAGTCTCCTTCCAGGTGGTTGTAGAGAGCTATAAGGCTTCTCCTGAGGCTCCTCTTCTCCAGACTAAACAATCTCAGTTCCCTCAGCCATTCCCCATAAGAGTTGTACTTCAGATCCTTCATAGGTTCGCTGCCTCTCTCTAGACACACTCCAGGGCTTCGGTGTCTTTCTTGTAGGGAGGAGCCCGTATTAATGAAACACTGGTACATACTGCATTCTGCACTACCGCAGCTGTGACACGACCAATGTAATCTATATAATAGATCCTGACAAAGCCCAGGGTAAAAACATGAATGGGTCAGTAGAATCTAAGGAAGCTGGATAAGTGTGAGGTCAAAAAAAGGCTATTTAATTTTTAGAATACAGTATTCAAAAAACCCAAAAAACAAACAACAACAACCAGAAGCCAGTGTTAAAAGCACATGACTCCTCAAAGAGTTAGTCAGCATTCTAATCAAAATAGGCTTTGCCTGCATTAATATATATTTACATATTCATCTCTTAATTCTGCACCAACAAAGGTATAGTTGCACCCAGATAGTTAATTGTATCTATATATAAATTATGAACACAGTTTGGTTACGATGCTCAAAGACTTGACTTCTCTAAAAACAATGGAAAAAACAGATCTGTAATGCCTTCAGCTACAGGAAATAAAATGGAAATGTAATAGACTTTAACAAGTGTGAATTGTACAATCTTGTTGAGATACCTCTAACTATTCCACTACACAGAATTCATAAGCATTTTTTTCCCACTGAAGAAAAATGTTTAATAATAATAAAACTCGTGTGAATAAGCTGACCTTTCTTCTCATAATGTTCATGCTTTTGTTTTTGATAGGACAAAATCTAATCTTAAATAATATTGCACAGTGCTTATTCAGTGCTATACTAACTCTCTGGTCTTTTAAGTATAGAAAGTTACTGGAGTATCTCAGGTGTTCAGGCTTTTCAGTGAGAGATGATTTTTGATTGATTCACTGAGCACAGCGGTTTCAATTCACAAAGAGTAATACAAAAGGCATCAAGCAGTAAGCTTTGTATCAGTTTAGAAATGTCATCTAAACCTACACAAATGCTTCAAGACATAAAGTCTATTCCTTAAAGATACAGTTCATAAACCTCTTTAACTTTGTCACATGAGTCAAACACAGATTCCCCACACAGAACAGCATAACTCAGTTTCACTGAAGGAAGGCTAGGATGGCACTAACAAATGTTGACCTTCCTGGGTCTTTCCAGCTAGAGGCTCCATGTTAATGGCAATAGCAGAGACTGCTGACCATTAGCCATGGGAATTTTGCTACTTTTCATTCAAAAAAGGTCAGATTTTTCTTGTGGATTGCTGTATAATTTGCTACATATATGGAATAGCATTAAAGGCTTAACCAGTAGAGAAAACAAACAAACAAAAAAAAATCTCCATGGAAATCAATTTTGTCATGGAGCTGAGCTCACCCCAGGCCTGCACATTTCCAGGCATCAGCCCCAGTGAGCAAAACCCTCCCTCTGGGACCTGAAGCACCTGCACTTACCGTGGGCACACATTGTAAATAGGAAATTTAGCCTTGTATTTCTGTCTACCTACATAAATCAGAACATTTCTCCCTGACCAGAAGCATATAATAATTTGCTCTAATAAATTCCGCTATACTGAAAGTGGCGTAGTTGTTTTATAGAAATCACTATACAATATATTCTACTAAATTTTTTTGTGTTTGAATTGTTTCAAGAATAAAAACATGTCATGTGAAATCCTCTTCCCAAAGAAAGGGTACAGTGTTAATCAACTGATGTATTTTTGTCCAAAAAAACTCAGTTTTGGTCAACATTACATCACCTGGATTAAAACACTCATATTGTGGCAGACATTCAGCAAACAATCATTGACAAATTCAAGACTGAGTTGAGCTCTGAAGATTAGATGCTGCAGATGGTTCAAATTAATGGCATCTCCAGCAAAGGTAAGACAGAGAAAGAGAAATCATTAAAAGGCTGGGTAAATATGATGAAGCTTTCAGGATGAAATCTTGCTTGCCTTTTGGTTACAATACCTGTCAAAAACCATCTAGGGAAAAGAAATACACAAAACCACATTGTAGCAAGGCACATTGCATTAATGTCAAAGAAGAGGATATTAGATCCAACAGGAAAGGTTAAAAAAATATATGATTAAAGGGAATCAAAGGAGGGAAGATATAAAGGTCAGATATTTCCAGTTACTGACTGATTGGCTGGGTCAGTGGCAGAGATCATTAGCTGCCAAGAAGTGCCCCTCCTGTCAGCCTCTATTACATAAAAATGAAATACAAAGCAATGTAGATCAGATGCTATTAGATGATCATATGTGGAAGCTGGCTTCCAAAATGCCATGGCTTTTACTGTATTAAGTACAGCACTAATGTTCTCCCTCTTGCATTCTCTCTAGTTCATCCTTTTTTCCCCCCACATAGTCACATGTATATATTGGCCACACGTAAGCATCAGAATGTGCCAACAGGTGACTGCTGTCACTGGTTGTCACTGTGGAAGAGGAGAAAACAACTGAGATTAATCAAGTAATTAATCTTGTGTTAATAGATAGCCGAGGAGACATGGAGATTTTAAAAGCAAGGACAAAAAGGTATAATTGGATATGGTAACTTTTGAACTGAATAGGAGAACTGCTGGGAAGCAGAAAAACAAGTAATTATAAAAACAAAAAAGGATTAAAAAGATATTTTTTTCCTGCTGGGTACAAGCACCTGGATGGCACAGAGCCTGGAATTGGATTACCTTTGAATTTTCTAAATTGTTTTCACGAGAGGAACTTTCTTTGACCCATATGAATCAGAGAGAAAGCTTCTTAGAGACAAGGGAAATTAATTTATAAGAAACCCTCCCCATATGCATAAATGCTCAGAGATACATTGTCTGCTCAGTACTACATTTTTTTTAAGGTCCCTTCCTGACTGGGTCAATGAGGTACAGAGCCAAAATTCATGACCTTCAGCAAGGAAGAAAATTACAGATCTCGAAATGACTGCATTACTTCCTCGTGCTTTGTTATCCTTTAAAAGCCAGTTTAACTCTTTAGAAGTAAGTATATAACAACACTCAACCTAAAAAGAAGATTGTAAGAGACATTTTCTCCCTGCTGCTGCTGATGCTCTTACACAGAAAAGGATACAATTTTCCTCATATTGCTTGTATTTTTTCAATTCAGTGTTATACTTGACTGCTGAAATTTATTTTCTCTGTGGGTAAAATATTTGCTTATAAACACCAGTTAAACTGATAAGTAGTCACAATAAACTGCAGTAATCTTTTTCCCCCTTGTCAATGGCTGGAGGACTGAGAGTTGGAGGAATGCTTTCCAGTGTTGGTACGGGTGGGATGCTGTGTGCTCTGCCATGTGTGACCAACTGCAGCTGGTGAAAGCTGGGACCAGACAACCACCCACGTGTTTTTCCCATTTATACAAAGTTCATTTGCAGCCATTGAGCTGTGCTGTCCCAGATTCAATATGCCAATATTAACAATGTATTATTCCCCCTCTCCCCTCCTTTCCTTTTATTTTTTCCCTCAATAAAAATAATAAAATAATCTAATGCTAAACAAAAACATCACCAAATACAGCCCTTTTCCCCTACCCCACATCCCAAGGACTTGTGGCAGGATTCAGCAAGACCCCAGGCAAGCTGTGCAACTGGGATACACAAGCATCTCCCTCCAACACCGCCTCTCCCTCCAACTCCCAGATGCTTTTGCTTAGGCAGCTATATCTGCAGCAGCAACCCCAGAGCTCAGAGTACCCTTGATGCCATGTGTCTCAAGCTCTGACTATGGTGGGACTTCTACATATAGAGCTGTACAGGGACCTTACAGGAGAATTACAGTACCCCAGTGAAAGGACTAGCTGATGGCTTTAAATTTCCTACCTGACACTACTGTATAGAATCATTAAGGTTGGAAAAGACTACCAAGATCATCTAGCCCAACCATCAGCCCACCATGCCCACTGACAACATCCCTCAGTGCCACATCCACACAGTTCTTTAACACCTCCAGGGATGGGAATCCACCACCTCCCTGGGCAGCCTGTGCCACTGCATTGCCACACTTCCTAAAAGGAAAAAACAAGAGAGAGAGAGTTGCACTTTCCTTGGTGCAACTTGAGGCTGTTCCCTCTCATCTATCTCTTGTTACCTGGGACCTGAGGCTGACACCCACCTCACCACAACCTCCTTTCAGGTGACTGTAGATTCTTCAGCTGCTCCTCATAAGAGTTGTACCAGACACCTCACCAGTTTTGTTACCCTCCTCTGGACAAGCCCCAGGGCCTTGATGTCTTTCTTGTATTGAGGGGCCCTTAACTAAACACAGTACTCCAGGTGTGTTCTCACCAGAGCTGAGTACAGAGGGCCTATCACATCCCTGCTCCTGCTGGCTGCACAGCATACCATTGGCTTTCTTGGCCACCTGGGCATACAGCTAGCTCATGTTCAGCTGGCTGTCAACTAACAACCCTGAATCCTTTCCCTACATGCAGCCTTCCAGCCACCCTGCCCCAAGCCTGTAGTGTCACTTGCAATGAGGTAAATCTGGCAGAGGAGCAGAAATGTTCAGAGGAAAGAGGTGGCTGTATAGCCTGTGCTAACATAGCCAGCCTGCAAATTAGACCTGAAACCAAGCCGGGATAATTTGCCTACATGTTGCACAGCTACTGCCTGAAGCCCTTAGATAAACAGGATGTTATTTAAATGGAGGAGCAATGTATAACAAGCATTGATTTTTTGAGGGAAGTTATTTATTCAGCATTTCAGCTTACGCAGCAGGCTGGTTAAGCAGCAGCCAGTGGGAGAGAGGAGAGGCTTGTGCTGTCCAAATGCTCCCCAGGTTTTACCTGGAGGATCGCTGCAGGAGTAATTAGCTCCTGTGTCTGTTCTTCTGGAAAAGCAAGGGGTCCATACGGACACTACAGGTGTGGAGAACAACTGCTGTGTCAGAGAAACCGTAAGCAGGCTGACTGATTAGAAAGACATGACTGGCCTTTGTGCTGATAAATGCAAAGTTTCTTCCAATTAGGAGAGTTTTGTGGGTTGTTTTTTTTTTCCCACATAAAACACATACTGGAAAGGTTTAATTATTTAAATGAAATTGCTTCCCCTCGCTTGCTCTCTGTGAACAGCAATTAAATTTCCTGGCAGGAATACAAGTGATAAATATGAATTGTGTGTTCCATGGTATTTATAGAAAAATAATTCTGAAGTTTGTATTCACAGAAGAAAAATCCCTCTTAACAGTCACTCGTATCCTCTCAGAAAGAAGAAACCACACCTTGTGAGCCACATCAGTCGATTTCTGTAATGTGTTTGCAATTCACAGACAGCAAGGGAAGAGCAGATACAGTTTTTTCCATAGATCCTGCTAATGACTGCATTAAATACTATGGTCTGTGTTCATAAACAGAAGGGGAAAAAATATCAAGTATTTTTGCCCTGAAAAGTCTTAAACCAATTCTTTGTTTCTGCTGAAAAGCATGTTCTGATGCCTTTGATGGTATGCATGGATATGCAGCAGTTAACAGCACGTACTCCCCATGGGGTGCATACCATGCAACCTGAGTGTTCTTCATGCAAATAATTCACACTTTCAGCCTCAAATAACAGCGATATACTCAACGCACAGCACACCAGTAATGAAAAATGTTGCAGATTAACTGCAAGGAGGAAAAAAGGACTGTAACATGAATCAATAATTTGTTCGCTTCATCCAGGAATAAAGATAAATGAAGAAGAGAAAAATATTGTTAACGGTCTTCCCCAGGGTGTTTGAGTGAAGAAAGTGCTGAACTGTGAATCAGAATTGAATAGGCAGAAACATTAACTCCTTTCAGAAAGGTGTTTGCCTTACAGAGATCAGATATTGTAATAGCACAGAGCTGGCTCCATGCCTATCCTTTGCAGCATGCAAATAAACATTTTCCTTTTCAGCAGCTCTGCAGTAAAAAACACCATGAAATCACAGAAATATACACAAGAACACTTTAAAATGACCACTGGTTCTGCTATCAGATGCTAGTCATTCTGATTCTTAGACTTGGTTTGCGGAGCTGTAGGAAAAAGCTCTCCTTTCAGACTCACTGTCAGCAGCAGCACAATCAGTCAATGCCTTTGAAAACTGGGCTCAGAGAGGCACATTATCAACGGTGACTCCTGACGCAGGTGCCAGACAACTCTTAAAAAAAAAACAACACCAAACTTACACAATATTGACTTGAAGTGGAGCAAGAATGTGTTTACTGTGGATTAGAGTATGGTTGGCCTCGCTTGGTCTGAGTGAGCTCTGGTTTGTCCTGCTGAAGACCAAGGTGTTCCAGACAACACCAAGCTTCTCTCTGCCACATTCAGACCATTGCAAGCCCAAGTGAGATTATACAGGGCAAGCTTTGATCCGAGGGTCAATAGAAACTGAATAAACTAAGTATGCTTTTCTGCAGCTCTTCCATCTAAGTGTTTCTTTCACTGTTTAAGCTCTCAGGACAACTGAAAAGCTGTGTTTCAGTTGTGTCTCCTAATCTGAAAGACCAACAAACAGCTGGCCATTCTCAGTATGCAAAAGCAACAATACCTTTCCTGTTTACTAACTCTGTCAAGACTAAATCTGCCCCTTTGTTCTCTGTCACTGTCAAGCATTGGTACTAAAGTGGAAGGAAGCACACTGCAGAGAAAGGAGACAAAATGTGTGATTGCTAATGTAACCGTGAATCTGCTTCACAAATACAGTCTTTCATGTTGGTACAGTAATTGCCTGCAGCTCTTGATTTCAACATCACAAAATAGCATTTGGTTTACATTTAAATAACACATCTGCAGCTCTTGAGAGGCATATAAACATATTTTCCAGAAGCTGCTTGTAGCATGCTTCCTCTTCTCTGTACTGTCAGCACCATCACAGAGTCATTCTGAGCAAAAGGAACTTCAGGAGGCCCCTCATCCAACTTTCTGCTCAAAGCAGGGCCAACACTGAAATGCCTCATGCCTACATTAGAAGACACTTTGCAAGGTTCTTCCCTCATTTACCTTCATATAACACCTGTCAGAATGATTTATTTGGCTTTCAACTGTGGGTCACCAATTCAAAGACAACCACTGCACTCCTATCCAACAAGAGCTCGGTAGCCTATTGTCTGAGATCACCCCATCCCTTCACAAAGACAGGCCAGTGGTCCAATATGAGAAGTCAACCATAATCACTTAACAGTTCTCTTAGATAAGTTTGAACTGATGGCTGAGGAAAATAAATAAATAAATAAATAAATCCATACTACCAGTATTCAACCATTTAAATTAATATAAAAATTCCAGCAGAAACAAATGCAACATCACCATCAGATTCCCAGCCTTTTTAATAAAGTGTCTATTAAGAGTTGTTCAAAGGACAGAATTATCCATCTGCCTTTTCAGAGTCTTTACTGTATTATGCAAAAAAAAATCAGGAGAGGAATTCTTTCAGTGTTTATTCAACATCAGCATCCAGGAAAACAGCAGACACAAAACATTTAGGGCAGTCACTATGAACTCACTGGGAAGTCTGTCAATACTGAGGGCTCGTGGCTATATGCTGTGAAAGTACAGGAACAAAATCAATTGCAGCCAGATTTTTTCCCTCCCAGTACACATGACAAAAATTATTTACAAGTGGCTTATTTAAATCTAGCCAGAAGTCAGCTATTTCAGGACCTTATTGAGCAGAAAGGCTCCCCAGTGAGCCAAGGAAGGTCACAGCTTGAGTTATGTCGCCTAGATGATCTCTCTGACAAGGTTTGTAATACTTACTCTGATTTGCCTTTGTTTCAGTGTGTATGGCTTGTGACAGTGTTTTTGAATGGCAGCTTTATCAGCTTTGTCTAGAACTTACTCTGTCCCAACACAGCCTTCCACATAACCATGATGAGCAAGAGAAAGAGAACAACGCATCTTACCTAGCAGTAAAAGCAGTCACTAAGATCACTCCTTTGGAATCCTTCATCTAACCTAAAGCTAAAAACTGCTTTAAACACCACTCACACTGCACTCTTAGATTTCCTGCTAGGCACCTCTCCATAATCTCAATGCAAATGCTGTAAAGGCTGGCAAGCTGATAGCTGATCTGGCCCAACGCCAGCCTGATTTTGACTGTCCTCTTTAGAAGTCCAGGGCATCTCTACATGAGCAAGTGGTGCAGCATGATTGGACTGGATCCATTGAGTGAAACAGTGGATGCAGAGATAAAGGCTGCCAACACTTTAAGGATTTTATTTTAAACTAGCTCATGCTGCATCTGGGATACAGCAGGTACCTACCTGGACTACATCATTTGGTTTCATCAAAGGGGCACCCAGTTTGTGTGCTCCGACACAACTTCACGCTGAGTCGGGGTGCAGTAAATAGGACAGGATATTTGCTTCCCAAGTACACTCCTGATCTTAACTAAACTGCTAGAGCAGACACATCCTTAGGTATCTAGGGAAGTCTTTTGTGTGGGAAGATATTCTGACTGAAGAGATACTAAAAACACAGGACTGATAAGTCTGATGAGC
Source organism: Coturnix japonica (assembly GCF_054131305.1). Classification (NCBI taxonomy): domain Eukaryota; kingdom Metazoa; phylum Chordata; class Aves; order Galliformes; family Phasianidae; genus Coturnix; species Coturnix japonica. The sequence continues at coordinate 113,525,465 of NC_140663.1, forward strand.
CACTATGACTTTTAGTCCTTTATTGCAAAGGTAGAACTACATCCCTCTTTTCTGTTACATAGTTAGGACTCTCAAAGAGATTCAAATTAGGAAGTACTTGCCTTCCTGCAATTTGAAAGTTTGAAAATGAGCAGCACGAGTCACTGATTTTGAAGCCCTTTGATACTGTGAGCCTTTTCTGTCACACTTTGATACTAACTGGCTCCTGAAGTGTATTCAGCTCAGGCCATCACTGCCAGAGATTGTCATTTTCCAATCATGTCCATGGAGGGCTGCCTGCTCTGATGATACTTCATGAATCAGGAGTGGTGCTCTGGGGACAGCACTGTGTGGATGCGTAGGGGAGGTGCTTATTGATGCCGAATCACAGAAACCACACTGTCTTCCAAAGAGCCGACTCCCCTATTTAATCTCCCTCAGGCTTACTTCACAGCCAACCTGATGGACTCTCAGAGAGGAGTGTGTCAGTAATGGAATTAGGAAATCATCCCAACATTCTGGTGTGACCCTTACTTACTGCTCTACTGTTACAAGGAAGACGACATATTTTGCTTCCTTTGGTTGTTTGTCGTGTTGTCATTGTTGCTACTTTGTGGTGTTGGGGATTTTGTCAATTATGGTAGGTTGTTATGTTTTTCTTTTACTTGCATTCATTCTGAAACCAACAATGGATTCAGGTAAATGACTTTCACACAGATGAGGGCCACCATTTATATCATGGAGCATTTGCCTTGTTGGGATTTGGGGGTGGGTATTTCACAAGCAGTCAGGGAGCTGCACTACTGACTTCCAGGGAAAAGGTAGGCTCTCTGAAAAAAACCTCAACCTGCCTTCTAATGACTGAATTCTGGGTATGCAGCAAATAATACAGGGGCTCAATGCCTATAAAAGAGGCCTCATTTAATTTGCTGGTTTTTTATCAGTTTTTTATTCCTGCCACTCATAATCCAGACAGTGAAAGAACAGAGACTGTAATGACTGTTTCTGAACATCCCCTTTCTTTCTAAGCCTCCCAAGTCCTAACTGGTATTACTTATGCGTGTGCAAGACCTGCCAGCTTTCTTCATGCTTTGGAAGGAACATGCATAATAGGGATGCATGGCTCTACTGTGGAGCCTGCACAACCGCTGCCCACTCATTCCAGGCTTCTCTTGTTCTGACATAATGTGCTCAAACAATTGTGCTTTTAAAAATAGTTTTAAAAATTAATGAGCTGTTCTAAGTTTGCTGAGCATGACACCACTGCTTAATGTTAGTAGCAGTACCTACCGTACACAGACTTTGGGGTAAGAGCTGCCTTCACCCATACTCACAAAGTATGAACTGACAAACACATTTCAACCCCACATGAAATGTGAAGGAGTACATCGTACCAACCTCTCTTTCCATCAATTTATTTGGAAAATCTCCCTGCAGGATTCAGCTGCTACGCCCCATCAAACTGGCAGCAGTTTGCCTCGGTTTACACAGCAGCTCACCAAGACTGAAAGGCGGAGTGTTGGGAACCCTGGGAGACCACAGGCATCCACAGCAGCATCACCCCAGGCAGGTCCCTTATGTGCGTGCAGCTCAACCTGCTGCCCCTCTCCTGCTCTTGGGAAAATTCCAGTTAGGATTCCCACTGCATTGCCTCATCCAGGCTTGATTTTTTTTTTTGTTTTGTTTTGTTTTGTTTTTTTTTTGGAGAGAGGAAGAGTGGGGAAGAGGAACCGTTATGAATATAGTTCTTTATTTGCTATTCTCTCTCTCTCTGTTGTTTTTTTCTTTTTTGTCTCTTTTTCTGATCTCTCCTTTTTTAGTCAGGCCGATTTTTGTATTCATCTGCAACATCCGATGTGAGGGGGAAAGCTGACCCCACAGCAGTGGCCAATCTGCCGTTGAGTTCAAGCAGAGGATGAAAGATGTACTTAAGTTGAAAAAGAAACTACCTCTAATCCTGGCATTTATTTTTAAAGTGCCACAGAATACATCAGCCTTTTCACAGGAGATCTGCAAAGACAAGGTCCCTATTCAAAAAGATTTCCAGCATAGATTTAAAGCTTGATAAATGAAGATGACAAAGAGTAATGAAAAGGAAACAATGCAGTAGGAAAAAATGATACACAGAATTTATGTTCACGAGGTAAATAAAAGCATACAGCTCAGCTTATTTTGGCTCACTTATGGAATATTAAATAGGCATTGAAAAGGTAAATAAATTACAGAAAGATGAAACAAAACAACCACTGAAAGACCCAGAAAAGACTGTTTCAACTACAGTCTAGTTCCACAAGGAAATAAACTTTTATTCAAGTAGAAAGGAACCAGCTGATGCAAAGCTTTACAATTCTTGAATATTAGAATTGGATTATGTAAATTTCAAGTTTTCTCCCACAGTGCTATTCAGTAACTCCCAGCTTTACACCCCTTTCAGAGATGAAAAAAAAAGAAACATGGATCAAAACAGTAAAATGAAATAAAATTACCTCATGAGTCTTTGGTAGCAGTGGAAACAGAATCAAGGCACGTCAGCTCCCAGCCCTCCTAAAACCCATTCTGTGATTCTAAATTTTGAACAGCCTTTTCAAGTATAAATGCAGTGAGGTACACTTTAAACATTTGCTATTCTGTTATCCAAGAAAGATCTTGGATAATTTATCTAGGATATGAGCTCATTCTTTAAAGAAAATCATGCTTTCTACTGTAATGGGAAATTAGTTCCATAACTTTCAGGATCTATCAAATGTATTTTCCAGCTGTGAAATAAATAGATGCTTGCTAAAATAACTAAGGATTCTTAAAACTTCTTAGAGGGACAGCATTCTTTGGACAAAGAAAGTGTCTGATTCTTTACATTCTGAAGTTCATTGCAGTTCTGCGGCATTTTCAATAAATAATCTAGGATGCCCATGTTACCGCTTGTTGAAATGCTACTTAGATTAGTTTAATTTAAAGGTCAAACTATTTTCAATGTTTAACTAAATTATTTCAAAATAGGTCTTATCACTAAGGGTACAGCGGCATGAGTATTTCAGACCATATTGCCCTTGAAAAGTATGCATATATTTAAATATTTATATTTTCATTAAAGTATGAAGTACAGATGTATTAGCTTACTCACTGTATCACAGTAAAGATTCCCAATGGATTCTCGTAGACGTCCATTGTATTTAAAGTAGATTGAAGCAGTTGGCAAAGTGATCTTCTCCTGAGACCCAGCAGCCTTGGGCAGCAAATCTATGCCTCTTCTCCTGCTCTGCCCTTTTCAGGTGCACATATACTCACAAAGCACTTCTCCGCACTTCTTGCTTGGTTTTACCCAGCTCAGCAACCCACATCAGACCACAAATGTTGCTTCTGGTTGGGAGCTATGACCAGCACTGGCCAGTGGCAGGGGATGCTCGGGGGCTACTTGCTGCTGTCATGGTGCTTCCACACGCCATCCCATGTCAGTGCTGCTGGCAGTAGGAGATCAATGTGAAAATTGCATCACATGGGCTGGTCTCTAATGATTTAATGACAATTCTAAAAACTGTTCTGTAGTTTCACCTTGAAAGAAGCCTTGAGATTAGACTTAATAAATATAAAGAAGTGCTTTTCTGCAGTCAGATGTAATGTATAGCAAACATTACTTGTGATTTCAGCCTAACGTCAATGAAGTGTTAGTGTCTTCTGTTGTCAAGAGGGAACAGCAGAGTTCTGCTTTGTTTTCTTTGCCTCTGCAAGTGTTCAGAGCATAGGAATGACCTTGGATTTAAAAGGAAATAAAGGTTTCTTCTAATTGCACCAAGAAGAAATGATGGTAAAAGGAAGGATCTTAATTGAGTAAGTGCCACAGGATAAACAGCACTACAAATCTGTACGCTGAATCTGATGACATATTCAAAATAAGAGTATATTCATTTGCTGCACTTGGATTTTCCTCTGCCCAGGGGTAGACCTCTGATATTCAGAGGACTGTGACTCCAGGTACTGAAAAGCTCTTAGGCATCTAAATTATCATACAAACACTTTGGAGAAATTCAGTTTCTTTAGATAAAAGAGACTTTTCCTTATCAATCTGCGCTGCACTTTAAACACCACCATGTTAAGATTAATGGTGCTGAAAGAACAAATTATTCCCCAGTGATCCTGCCTGGAAAAATCTTTTGACTGAGTGACTCTGATGACAACTGGGCACATCGATGGGAATACTGCATCTCCTTCCTCAAGCCCCAGAGTGCTCCTACTCTGTTTCCAGACGTGTTTTTTTATGGCCATGAGATGGATCACAGCACCAGGCATAGCTTTGATCCAGAAAAGAATGAGAACACCCAGTACAGGGAGGCTGGGGGGTCACAAACCTGTGACAGAGTGTGGCAGAGAGCACTGGCTCTTAATACCAGACCACGGGGAGCAGATGGGGAGGAGCAAAATGAGGGGGAAAAGTGATATGTCTGGTTACCAAGCTGAGTATCAGGGGTGGGGATCTTGAAATAAGAGGTAGTGGGGAAATGGATGTCCTGAAAGCAGTCAGTGAAATGGAACCTGCTTCTACCTAGCTGGATCATCTGTTCTTTTCAGCTTTTGGCAAACCACAGAGAAGTGCAGTCTGTCTCAGCAAGGGCAAAAATTCCTAAAGAACAGATGTGTGGGCAGCTGGATCATAAACATGGGTAACATTGATGAAGACAGTGCATAGCGAAGACCATTTCAACAAAACTCTAGTGACCAAGGAAGTTCCATTGTAGGCCCTATGCAGACTGGGACATCAGAAGGGAGAAGAGAGGGCAGTGGTTTCCACGGATGGAGAAAGCACCCAGAACACCCATACCACACCTACAGAAGCTCTCTGCAAGTGCAAAGCTGGTATCCACCTGGGTTTTTGTTGTGTTTCCAAACTCATATTTTCACACAGTAGGGAAAAGAAATGGATACCATTCTGAATCTTTTCAAAAGTGCCAAATGCAGTTCCCAAAGACTGAACTTAGTAGAGAGAGGCTGAGCACCAGCCTCACTGAAATGCTGCTGTCTGAAGGGCCTGCCAAACACTGACAGGACAGCTTGGCCTCTGTGAAAATTCGTTTTTTCAATTTTCTCTTGGGATCACAGGAGAGAGAGCAACTCCACTTTTGAAAGGAGCAGATAGGATTCCTCTTTTTTTGCATTATAAGCTTTGACTCAGACTGAGGAGCCCATCACAGTTTTAATTGCTATTTTCAAGAGGTTGGTTGAAACAGGTGATCTAAGGGTTTAAAAAACAACAACTGCAGTGAGAAGCTCCAGATTTGGAATAAACACGGCCTTGGGTATCATTTGTGAATTTAGATCCTAGCATTGAAACTGGTGTGATTTCTGGAGGTGGGCAAATTGCTAACAGACTCTGGGGAGATGATAGCTTTTCAGACATAGCTACTGACCTTCAGCTTTGAGCCCAAAGTGTGCAGGGCTATATTTTCAAAGTGAGGATTGTTCTGAAGGCTTAAGTACAGATATCACTGTCTCTAAAACTCAGACACAAGCTATCACTATTTGCTCGTCTATAATCAGCAACCACTTTTAAAAGCATAGGTTTTCATCTCAATCTCAGTGTGCTTTTTAAAAGTTTCTACTGATTTTGAGTAAAGCAGCTATTTATGCTCTGCTAGTTTTCACATCTCCAAAACAGGGACAGAACCTTACATATCAAAAATATTAGTCAATATCTGTGTAGGAGTTGAAGTGGTAGCCACCCCAAACCATTTCTTCACACATGGAATTGTTAGATAATTTCATCACTTACACTGCCATATTTTCACCCCATTGTGTGTGTTTTAGCTGGATCTTCTCCTTACTCCTGTTTCAGACCATACTGTTCTGCATAACAGCCTTGTTATTTCTCTGTGCTATGTCAGGCATGCTACTGAAGTTGCCATTAGACACTGAGTTCAAAGTCACACCCAGTAACTCATTACTCTCAAGAAACTGAACAGGCCCTTTTAGAAATGCAAAGTGAAAATAATACAAAGATAGTAATAATACAAGAAGGATGCTGATAAAAATCCAGAAGGTTATCTATAGGAAAACCTCACCAGTACAGAAGCCTTCTGGCTGGAAACACTGAGGCAATCTCCAAAAAGGAGCAAGCTCAAAGTGATACTGCTTTAGTGATGGTCGGCCCTTAAATGAAGTCTAGAAGAGGTAGAGTCAAGCTCCACCCTTTCTGGAAGCACAGCTGAATTACCCTCACTTGTGCTCCCACAGCGGACCCAACACTTGCCTCAGCTGATTAATCAGAGGTTCAGACTGTGATTACCAGTTTCCCATACAAGAAATAACATAACAAAAATCAAACAGGTCCCATAAGCCAAATCTCAATATGGTTTCTCCATTTCAGACTTCCCTGCTCTAAAACCCAAGAAAAAATACCAGTGAAAGAGATAGGGAACGAATAAATGAATAAATAAGGGACATGTTTTAATTTATTTGCTTTTCTCAGTTCACCTCTTGTGAATCAACCAATACAAAAATAAACCAGCATTTAACATAATCCTTATTCTTGCAGTGCTCTTAATAGCATCTTGAGAAGCATGTGCTGAACATTTGGGGCCAGGTGCTCATCTGGCACAAATTGATACGCACACATGGAAACTAGCAGAGCACTGATGATTTATATATGCTAGAAGTTACAACACTGGCCCTTAATAAAAGGCTTAATAGGTTGTGTAACTGGTAATTCCAGTACAGGATTTGTTTTTATATGATTGACTCTGTCAGGATGAGCATGTCTATAACATTAACTTTGGAAAAGGTGCCAAAGCATTTGAAAAAAAAAGAGAGAAAAAAAAAAGGACAAATAGCAACTAAAACTACAATAGCAGTGTTACTAGAACTCACAACAAAACAGATTATTCCATGTCAAGTTGGACATTTTTTCCATTTAAACTGGAATATGGCCCATCCTACCAAATGCAGATATTTCACACCTGAGATTCTTAAACCATCAAGGAACAGAACTATGCACCTAAAGGATATAATGTATCCCAGCTGCTTGGAGATATATTTTGGGTCCAATTAATTTCATCCTGAGAGTAGGAATAGCCTTCCAAACAGAGACAAGGGAGGGTCTCATCACTCTTCCTATGGCTGGTTGTGTAACAGTGGAACTAAGTATTTATTTTTACAGCATATCAGTATCACTCCACTGGTTGTAGCGTGGTTATTAAGGATAATGTGTCAATACCATTTTTTAAAACTGGAGGCATGTTTCCTGAATAAATGACTACAAGTTGCCAATTAAATTGTGCTGCTAGAAAGAAGATTAACTAATTGCTTTATAGGAATTATTTAGAAAATGAGAACTTTGCGTGTCCTGTCAATGACTCAGGCCTGACGGCATTTCAATACATAGAAGCTTCTATTTCAGTAATCAGCAGGTCAAATGTGAAGCTTAGGACAATTATGAAGTAGCATGAGAGGCAAATTTTGAGAAGGAAAAAAAAAAAAAGGAATGCTTTGAGCCTGGTTAAAGGGTAAGAATAAGGTGAATTCTTCTATGCAGTAGCTAACCTAAACAGGCTTTTGATCCATAGCTTTGTGCAGTCTTGGCAACTCATAAATAGACTCATCTCAGCTGACTTCAGACATCTCCAGTGCAGTTGGCTGTCTATGCTAGACACTCACTTCTTGCTCCCACAACAGCTTCTAGGATGTGATTCATCTAACCTAATTCAGCTGACTGCTTTGCGGATTAGATGAATAATGCCTAGAAGTGTCCATTTCTCTGCGTGATTACAAAAGGAACTCAAAGTGACAAGTGGGGAGTTAGAGGTCTACACTGAATCATGAAAACCCCAAAGTGACATCTTCACTCTTTTCTATTCAAGTTATTCCGTGTGTGGTATTGCAGATGGCAATACTCTGTGTACAGTAAAGAAGAGGCAGAGCTGGAGGAGGAACTTTGAAGTTTATGCTTCAAGTGAAGGTCTGTCCCCTGAGGATCTATATTAAATTGCATGATCTGGTCTTACACTGGTCTACCAGTGTACCAGTACCAAAATCTGCAGCCTTGACTCTGCACCCCTTAAAATCATGCTTGTCAGTGTGACTGAATCCAGCCTTCCAGACACTTGGAAACCTTTTTTTTTTTTAAAATGAAAATCTTTAATATCAGAAGGTATAGGCTTAGCAGCAGTTGTGTGGAAACTATGCTTTGGCAATAGGATAACCAAATGTATCGCAAAACAAACCAGCAGAAGATTGCCAACACATTAGTAAGACCCACACCATAAATTTCTGCATAATCTAATATTACAGGCAGACTGTGTTGTTGACTGTGCCCAGCAAGAGCCCTCTTCCCAATGCTGATCTTATTCATAAGTCCTGTCAGAGCTTTTCATATACTGCTTGTCTTTTGCGAAGTGGGCTACTCCTCTCCTTCCAAGCTCATTCTCAGCCCTGATTGTTAGTGACAGGAACTGAGACATGGAAAAGAGAGATGTGAGCGACTGTGGGCAGACCTGGAGGTGTGGAAGTCCCAAGACCACTGCAAAAGACAGATGAGAGCAGTGACAGAGCTAACCTCATGTCTATAATTTGTTTGCAACTGCATTACACTAGTTTAGCATTCAGCTTGTGTTTGACTTGTATTTACTGATGTTTGCATTTGCTCAATTTTTTTTTTTTTCCTGCACTCATATTTTATCAACAAATCTATAGAAACCATTTGACATGCTTAGGAAAATTCTTCATCTTAAAATCAGTAAGTTGGAAAGAAAAAGAAGCATTTTCAGGTGCAGGTTTTGTCACTAGAAGCATTATTTCTATACGCATTCATTACTTACTGAGAAATGTAAAAGTAAAAGCAGGAGAAAACCTTAAATTGCACTTTTCCATCCTTTCACCTGGCAACTGCAATCCTATGACATAATTCCATTTGCTGAATTACACAACTCACTGTGTGTATTGCTGAATCAATCTTTTAATAATTTGAGTAAGAAAAGGAAAATTAGAGAAGTCTGAGTTCTGCCTGAAGTGTTTAACAATGTTTATTTTTGTGTTTCAGAGACTTAGATATAGAGAAATCCCAAGTAAAAATTAACTTCAATACATTCTTCACAGCCTTGAACAAACAAAAACCAACACTGCACTGCAAGTGAACTAATACTGTGACCCAAGAAGACAGGTCCCACCAGAAGATTTATACCCACTCCAACACCTTCCAGCATGAAGTTGCCTCGGCAACCAGGAGGAACAGATTATCTCCAAGGTTAAGCAGCTCACAGATGGTTTTTCAATGACTGACAAAGCAGGTTTGATGAAAGTAAAGCTAGGGCAAATTACGCTGTCTGTCATTTTTGATGACTACAGACTCCTTCCAGTGACTGAGCTGCTGTGGCACATCACTGAGCAGAGCCTACAGGACTGTCACATGGGCTCACATCCCGTACACAGAGCCCAAGCACAGATATGTTTTACCAGTGGTGCTGAGAAGCATTACCATTTTGGATAATAGCTAATAAACAACCCATTCCAATGACAGACATTTCTTCCAAATGCTAATGGGGTTAAAGACAGAAAGTATTTTCTGGAGGATCACTAATCCTCCAAACTGTAATTCAAGATCTGGACATACCGCTACCCCAAGATTATTTATTATCATTATGTTTAATTTCTATCAAGGACTCTCAGGGAGCCATATTCATCATTTTTTATAAGAATAATAATCATTGAAGAGGTTGGATGGCATTTAAAAAAAAAGAAAAAGTGTTCTTAAATGTGTATAATCAAAGTGCCTGCTGGGAAAAGGCATGCTTCTATTCTGTAAATGTCATTGAATTTGTGACAAGAAAATGGACATGACCAATAATGTCCTACCAGGTGGATGGGAGATTCCAAAAGGATTTTAAGTCACAAAAGGAAACTATATTGAATAAAAATGAACTCAAGAAAATGCAATGATGAAGAGATAAATTGTGGTAAATGAATTACATGTGAAGTTTTGTGAAATGTTTCACAGGCTAATTCATTTGTAACTAAATTCTGAATAAGGTAGGATGAGGGCAAAACCTTCAGTCCCAAGTCAGTCTCAACACCAGAGAAGGCAAATTGCACAATAAATTGTTAAAGGAGTTACTTGCAGGGAGTTGCTGTACGGTGTTTTGGCATTCAGTTTGACAGATCAGTCTGCTAACCAGAAAACACTTCAAAGCCAGACAGAAATCACAGGCAACAAAATACATCTTCGACAAGCATTTAACTTCTCTGAATCTACCTTTTAATATAATGGCTAATTTCTCATGTCTTTCTCTGTAACAGCATTCTTTTTTCTTGTTTTTATTTTATATTTTTATATTACTTTTTTTTTTTTTTTTTTTAAGTAACACAGTGCCAGAGAACATCATTCTACTTTGTGAGAGAGAGAATCCTAAGTATTGGGCCCACTGACAGCTCTCAGGGCCAGGACTCAAGGTGAGTGAGAGGCTGATAAGCGCTCCTTCACCAGTTCAGGCAGCTGTCCAAGGGTTTCACAGAATCACAGAATCACAGAATGACCCGGGTTGGAAGGGACCTCAAGGATCATGTAGTTCCAACCCCCCTGCCTGGCAGGGCCACCAAACATACACCTTTACTAGATCAGGTTGCCCAGGGCCCCGTCCAACCTGGTCTTGAACACCTCCAAGGACGGGGCATTCGTAGAGCATGGGACTCGTGCTGGCTACAAGCTGCTCTTCAGTGGCCAGTTTTCATTCTTCCACAGATCTTTCTGGGCTGTGCCTTGCTCACAACATCTCCCCAAAACATGAAGATGCTGCAGTGTAACAAAACATGGTGGAAGGTGAGGGACATATTTCTCATGTCTATTTTAGTTTCCCCATCTCACAGCAACAGAGAGGTAGGGTCAACATTCTTTTCCCCCATACATCTGTATGTAGCAGCAACGTCTGTTGAAGGAGACTTTTTGCACCTTTCTTCTCACTAACGCTTCAATAAAGCATTTTCATATTGATTCAGTTGGGAAAGTTACTATATTAAGTAACCACACAAGTGCACACATATTAGCTAGGCCATCTCCCACCATCACTAAAAGCCTCTGCTGCACACTCTCCCTCTCCCACTCATTTCTGCTATTGCCTGGGAAGCTATTCAGGCAAAGCAGCAGCTGAAACTTAATCGTTGTTTTTTTTTGGTTTTTTGTTTTTGTTTTTTTTAATTACTAACGACTGCATGTACCAGAAGAGATGTACTTTTGTAAATCTACATGAGCCCTGACCTCAATGCTCCTTATCCTCGGCAGAGCTCACTTGCCAAAACTCTTCCATATAAATACTGGCTTTTTCCTTTCACTTAATGAGGACTTCACTTTCTTTGAATTCCTGCCTATATCTCCCCTTTCCTTTTATTCATAAGACCAGTTTTCAAAATCAGTTTGAAATCTGCGGAGACTTAAAGGGATATGAAGGAAAGAATCCACCTTTACTAAAGTTTTTCAGTGTTTCTTTCCAAAAACCACCCCCTCTGAAACAGCTTGCTGAGATTTGAGATGTTCTGAGCTACAGACTTTTCTGAGATTGTGGTTTTTCTCTGTTATTGCAAGAAATTATTGTGAATTACTGTGGGGCAAAAAAAACCCACAACATCTTAGGCTACAAGTACCCATTGAATGCTGTACTGATGGTTGATTATAGAATCACATGTAATCATTTAAGATCACCCAGTGCTAACCAACTTGCCACAGGCAGGTTGCCACCCAATAAATCAGTCTTCCCAGGGCCCCATCCAACCTGCCCTTTATAACCTCTAAGGATGGGGGATCCACAGCTTCTCTGTGCAACCACCCCCTTGAGTTAAGAATAACACTTAAGATAATTCTTATTCACATAATTTACATCCTAACATCCAAGCTCATTCTTCCCTATTTTATTTTAAAACTCTTCCCTCTTGTTTTGTGTAAAAAGCTGGTCTCCATCTTGTTTATAAGCTCCCATTAAGCACAGGAAAGCCACTATGAGGCCATATACATATATGATCTATCCTTGGTGAAGTTATGCTGGCTGTCTCAGACCACCTCCTCATCTCACATGTGCCACCAACATATCTTCCAGGAGGATAATTTCCATGATATTTCCAAGCAAAGATGAGAGGCCCACTGGCTTGTAGTCCCTTGGTTCTTCCTTTCTATTCTTCTTGAAAATGGGATTAATGTTTCCCTTTTTCCAGTTACTGGGGCATTTACTTCATCATCTTCTATTTTTCCTATATATTCCATTTATGTGCAACCCAGTTTTCTTTGCTGAAGGCTGTGAATAACAGATGTAACCTCATTGTCCTTACTAACTTCAATGAGTTATAATTGAACACCAGTTTTGGTACACTCTCAGCAGTGTTGCTTGTATACTGCAAGTCATCTAAGTACTAATATTGGATTCCTTCCATCAAAACCTATGCCCTAGGGGCAAAACCAAACCAGAAATAATTAAATTCATCTAGTAAACCAAGGCTTCATTTGAATAACATTGCCTTGACTTAATGCTGTGTGTACATACAGTAAGCATTGACCATTGCAGTCTGACATCAGCTCCAGTTTCTATGAAGCCAGAATTCCCGGGTTTGGCTTCACAGATAACTAGAGCTTTGATAAAGAGAGAGAAGAAACCTAAGTTCTTCTTTTTTCTCTCTCTCTTTTTTCTTTTTCAAGTAGAAATGCTACATATTCTTATTGCCAAGTTTTTTGGTGTTTTGCTTTCCATTTGATGGCCTTCTACTTTGCACTAGTAATTTTTTTATTGCTTCTAGTCTGTCAGAGTGAAATGGCAGTAGTCTTAGTCAGGGCAGTTATACATCTGACTAAAATCACTTCACATTTCAACCAAAGCTCATTAGTTTTCTCATTTCCATGCTGTTCATAGGATGAACCAGATCACAGTTCATGCCTTCTCAGGAATTGCTCTCATACATTACATGTCTCAGAGGTACGAGGGCTTACTGACGAGCAACAGGATTCCACTTAATGTTTCCATTCAGTATGACACAGCTTCTCAGGTGGATGTTTCCATTCAGTAAGTTGCTCATCTTCCTATTTGTTACACTGAATTTCTCCTAGCACATATTGCAACATAAGAAGAAACCTGCAATCAAGTGGCATATATCCAAGGCCTTGCTGAAATTTAGGTCTGTACATGAAGTTTACTGACGAATGCCTCATTTTCTTTCTTCCCTCAGCTCGTGACACTGAAAAGTCTTTGTAGTCAGTAATTTAAAGTGGGGGGGGGGGGGGGGGGGAAGGGGAGGGAGCATGGGGGGGGAGGTAGGGAAGATGAACCTGAATGCTGCAAAATTTCATTTTTTAAGTTCATCTTTTTTAGCTGTGCTACATTGTATTTTGCATACAAATATGGATTATGTGGAATTGTATGTTGCACTATAAAAGTCAAACATGACTATCAAGTAATTCAAACAGAAAACTCTATATGTCATTTTACTCAGCAACTCCTTATTAGAAACTTGGCACTATGAAGGAGAATGGTGTTTACTGAATCACAGCAAAGGGAGACTTGCATTCCAAGCCAGAGCTCCACACAAGTGCCTCAGTACATAGTCAGATTACAACCAGAATCTGTGTGTTTCAGTCTGCTTCCTTGCAAAATGAAATGTATATGGACCTGCCATATGTCACAAAGGGAAAATATATGGACTTCTTTTTTCAAGGAATTTATTCAAAAGGCATCAAGTAATTATGCAGCACCATTATTTTCATCATACTAAACATTCTTTGTGTCAAGACAAGGCAATGTAGTTTTGCATTTCTGTCTCCTTTACCTTATTTCACACAAGGCTCTATGTAGGTTGGATAGAAGATGAAAGTAGCCTCAGTGATAAGCGTGTTATTTTTCCTGTGAGATGGTATTATAAGAAGAGGAACTAGGTATTTTTTACTGAAAACCTGAAATTATTTTTGGTGGTATGAGGGTTACATAAAAGTACAATTAACGAATGTCACCTATAATGACAGAGACTTCCTAATAATGCTCACATTTCCAGTCTTGCTACAACACAAAGAACAATCATCAAAGAAAAACAGACATTCTTATGCATAACAATACTCCTAGTTTATGGCACATCATTTGTATAGCTATTTATTTTTAACAGCTGGTGAACAAATGACTTTACTATTATGTTAAATTTCTTTCATTCCCTGAATCTATTTTTCCACAGAGGCTTGACTCAAAGTCAAATCAAAGTTGTCCCCCATCAGTTTACAAATGAGTATTTTGTTCCACGTTAATCTAAAGTCTGTCCATACTCCTCCTGATGTTAATAATGAATCTATGATCCCATGACTTCTTTTACTTGGTTGTAAAGATGACCAACCAATACAGCCTGATGGCTAAAACTTGGCAGAAACTTGCATCCCAGAGCTGAGAACATTGCAGAAGTTAGAGCTATGCTCATATTCTTAAGAGTACGTCCATATGCAATCTGTTGACTATAGCATTCAAAGTATACAGAGTAACATAAACAATCCATTTTTATTGTATGAAATAAATGGTAGATGGGAGAATGAAAATGTCCTTAACTTTCAAAATGACAGTTTTACAGATCACTGTAGAATCTTTTCAGAGACTTATCTATTACAGCAAACAATGTAAGTTCCTATTGTGTTATCCCAGTGTCATAGAACTGATTAAAAACCTGTAAGAACTGCTTATAAAACCATGTCCACAACATCAGCTATCTTAAAACTGTTAAACTGTGTTAGAAACACTTTCTCCAATGTTCCAGTCTACCTCTCCTTAGCATGCTAAGGAGGACTAAGAAAGGAAGTGTACCCAAATGCCATCTCTGTCACTTGCAGTGATATGATAATAAAGGTTTCTCCCTAAGGCAAGGCGTTAACATCACAAGTTAATGGTCATGAAAGCAGCTGAGCAAGAGCGTCACAACCCTCCTTCTCCTTTTACTGCTTCTCACTGCAGGACTGCTAGAGATGGAAACTGGGGATCCAATACCTCTGTTCTTATCTCTAAATGAACATTTACCTACTCTAACTACCTCTTTTGCCCAAACACATTTCTGTCTATTGAAAGCCAGCAAACTTTATCTTTCCCTATTCTTTATATCTTATGAACATTGGTTTTCTCTTGCTAGTATCCTCCTAATATTTCTGATGTAATTTTATCTGAGTTATTATTGCTCAGCCTTCTGTATATAGTTGATGCACCTGCTAGCCTTCCTAAGATCCAGCTGGAAAATGCAGAATCTCCTGATTTGCAATAATGGATACATCGATACTATTCATATCATAGCTGTAGTTCAGCTTACCTGCTGTTCAGCATGTAAAGCCCTAACCTGATCTCCTGTATGATCAGAATCACACACTTAAGGATGCTGCATGCTTGAATCCTGTAAAACAATTACCATGTTCCCTGGTATCTCCAGACAGCATGTCTTCAGGCAATCTGCAATCTGCCAAGGCAATAAGATAAGGACTGGAAGGAGAACACACTATATTTGCTGTTGTTTGTGAGGTCATTCTTACACAGGGGAGTACAGTATTTCTTATTCTATAAGAGATGCTGTTTCCTCTGTTCCTTTTCAAATCTGTGTGCCCTTAAGAGATCTTGTGATAAAAATCTTCCTGTAAGGATCAGTGCTAAGATATGTTATCTCATGAGTAGCTCTCTCGTTTCCTTCATATGCCTCAAGTCTGAAGGAAATATGGGAATTTGGAGTACAATTTCTGTGTACATGGAAAAACTTAACACTTCAGTTCATTAAGTAAACTACAAATCCCTACTTAGACATGTTGAAATGCCAAGGTAGAAATACTGAATTAGTGGGAAACATTCAAGACTTTTTCAGGAAGTGATTTCTACAGGGATGGGATGGATGTGCACAGACAGCCAGTTATTGGCAATAACACCTTTAGAGACAGGAAGACAGACAGGCAAGCAATAAGCAGTCGATCTCTGGTAGTTATCACTATTATCAGTCCTTGCACACTCTAACTTCTGCTAGGTAAGTAGCAAGCCATGCAACAGCTTCTGCAGTCTGAATTCTGCCACCTCCCAGTATCACTGTGGAGCCCAAGATGGCAACCCCCTAGTACAGCTTTCCTTGTGCTATGTGCTAACTGCTCAGCCCCCAGTGCTTCTTCCCTTCCCTCATGCTATTGACCAAAAGACTACGCATATGCAGTAGTAACTAATGCCAAAAATGCAAAAGAGCAAAACAAAATTCCTTTTAATAGCTTTAATACCTTGCACTGCTTTGCTGGCTGTAAATGTAGCTGATACGCAATAAGCTTGGTCATATTTTCTACAGAAAACAAACAAACAAACAAAACTCATCTGAATTAAAAATGGACAGTTTTCATAAGAAAAAAAAACTATATTGTTTTCTTTTTTATTTAAAAACTACACAGCAGAACTGAACATTATTCTTTCTAGGCTGAAAATCAAAATACTTTGGACAAAGGCCAGAGCATTTCAACTGAGAACTAGCCAATGCTTCATCACCGTGGTTAGCAGATGTGACTGGATGCACACAGGGAGTAGATTTGTTCAGCAAAACCTGACAGTTCTTCACAGACCCACTTCAAGCGGAAGATAAGCTCTTTGAAAACACGGCGCTGGATTAAAAGGAGATTGTTTGCAGAGGAAAACCATCCATTTGTCCATACAGTGAAACAGGTACTAAGACTCCCTTGCATATTTCTTGCTCTGTATCCAGTCTACTGCACAGTCTGTCAGCGTCACTGCAGGAGGCAACAATCAGACCTGTGGGGAAATGGGCATGCAAAGCACAGTCACATTAGATCTTGCTTGGAAGTATATCAGCCTTTTGTACAGTGCACCCTGGTCTGATGGAGGAGTACCCATGCTGAAGGCCCAAGCCTTGGTGTGATGTAATGAGGCAATCTCCACTTAATGTGTCCTTCAAGAGAGGAGCCAGTTTTTAAAGTCCAAGAAGTACTTAAAATTATGACCATTCAGTATCTTACTCTCCTCCTTGCGCAGAGTGAAATGAAGACTGGTGTGTCTGTTGCCACCTCAGCCCCAGACCTTTACACCTGTATGCATGCAGCTCACTGCAATTAGCCCTCTCCACTTGCTCTGTCAGCAGGGAGAGCAGCCTACACTGCATGCAGACTGCTCTCAGAAAGCCCCATGAGCACATGGCCTGTGTAACAGAGCCTCAGCTCAAGGCCAGGGAGCACACAGCAGCCTGCTTGATGCTGAGCCAGGGAGGTACATTGTGAGACAGTCATTACCAGGGAAGCAAAGCCCTGTGATGGCTGCTTAGCACTGTCACAGAACAAAGCACTTTTGGAGGCCACAGCCCTGAGCTTGGCTCCTTTCTCAGAATTGCATTCCCTCTTTTGGTGGTCATTCGAACCCCATCAGTCTTTTCCAGATGATGGCATAGCACAGCGGTGGGTAAAGGATTCCCCCTCATCCCACCGTCTGTTCTCTCACTTTGTGCAGCTGTGACTGCTATATTGCAGAGGACCTCATCAGCTCTCAGATTTTATGGTTTTCTATTGCCATCTAAACCAGACGGCTGCTTTGTTTTCTCCCAGGTATGAACTTGAAATGTAAAGAACTCAGGTATTTTTCTAATCATAGCATTTGATTTTTACACTTGCTTTCTACCACTATTCTAAAACGGTTCAGTCTGCTGTAGAGTTTACAACTACATCAAATAAATGTTTTCTGCTGCTTTTAACACTTCTTAGATACTGACCATTTTTTTAATGAGCTTTATTCTAAAGCACTCTCATGATTCCCACCAACAATAACAGGTAAGTGATGTGCTGATGTTGACCAAGCAGAAGTGTTTTCAGCAGTTTAAAAACTGCAACTGTGGCATGCACTGGCAAAATATGCAGGATTTTATCACAAAATGTCTCACACAATATACTATAGAGCTAATAGTAGTCTGAATATTATTTTCTATTTTATTTTTAATTAAAGCCACAGGCAGGATCTAGAAGAAAAGGCTGATTTTTTTCATACAACAGAGCCTATTTTTATTTCTTATTTTTTGTATAGAACTGTAACACATTTGATAATGGGCCAAAGTAGAGTGATGTGCAGTAATGGTTCTGGCATGTTTTCAGTGATCATGACAGAATTTATTCCGCTTCTCAGCATGAAGGGGTAGATTCCAGCGAGTAAGCAGCGCTCATTATTTTAGGCTTGACTCAGTTCAAATGTATATTAAAAAAAAAATGAATGTAACTAGCTTCAGCCTACACAAAGCCATGAAGCCAGATGTCTTCTTTTTTCTGCTTCAAATTCAAGTAGGTCCTTTATAAACTGGTGTGGAAAAAAAAGTAGAAAGGGAAGTTTTAATTATATGCTACAATCAAGAAGGCATTTTACATCCCAACTGGCAAAGCTCTTACTGTGTATTTTAGGCAAGATGAAGATGACAGAAGAGAGAGGGGGAAAAAAACATCTTTACTAGTTCTCTGGTGCAAGTAACAGCTTGATCTTATTTATTGTATAGTTTTGGCAAGTTCTGATATTTAAAGCCTTGTAACATTCAGGAGGAAGCACTAACTCTTAACTATAGTAGAATGAATTATAAATTAATTTCCTGGAGTCATAGCCACGGCTCCTAAAGGAATGTTAACATATATGCCATTTCTTTTGGCACCTAATGAGGCTCTGTTACATCTTTCATCATTAATCTTCACCAAAATTTATGAGGATTAAGGGGCAGGGGAATATCTTTTAGCATTTGCTTTATAACTTTATGATATTTTACCAGAAAGAAATAAAAAGAAAAAGAAAAAGCAATACATTATCATTTCCTTTCTTAATTAATTTGCTTTGGCAACTGCTATGCTTATCTAACAAAGTTTGTTTTTTTTTTTTTTAATATATCAAAACTGTGAAGTGGCAGCTTCCAGGATTAATGCCCAACCCTCAACAAAAATTATATATTGTAAATACACACCAGTTGACTTTCCTCCCTTTCTACAGAAAAGACTGATCTAAATAGTCGGTTCTCCATGCTTCATTACATTTAATGTGTACACCGAAATTCTGCTTTTTGATTAGAAAATAGCATACAGGAGCAAGACTGTTAAACAGAGCTGCTGGTAGCTTTTGGCCGGCTGATTTCACACACAGTCATTCTCACCTCATTTCTGTAGGTTTTGCTGTTTGTATGATGAGCAATAAACATAATCATAACCATTAGCTTTACATATAAACAGTTTGCAGCACTGAGTATTTTTACAACTCTGAAGAGTTTGCTTGATACATCTAGAAATGTAACTACAACGCATTAAACCTGAAGTTTCCTGCTTTGTTAAGAGCCTGAAGTAAAAAGGATAATAGCGCTTCCGGGGATAAAATAATCTCTGAAGAATGGGGCTGTTAATGTTTTCCACACAGTAATACTAAATAGCACTGCCTCTTTATAGAATGTGATTAATGAAGTAT
Source organism: Coturnix japonica (assembly GCF_054131305.1). NCBI lineage: Eukaryota > Metazoa > Chordata > Aves > Galliformes > Phasianidae > Coturnix > Coturnix japonica. The sequence goes on from NC_140663.1 coordinate 113,544,859, forward strand.
AATGACTGCACAGTTACACACCGGAAGAGCAATAATAATCACCATTGTAAACAATAATGATGTTTCATGCTTTTAGTATGGACAGTAACATATTTGTTACTTCTGGTCTGATTTGACTTAAAGCAACTGAGACAAACTGAGTCATTTGATTGCTGCCTTCAGATTTTAATTTTAATTCACCTAAGAATTTTCTTAATTTGATGAAATGATACAATCATTAATATTTCCTTGAAAACGGTTGATACAGTTCTGGCTTAGATCATAACTTTCCTCCTGTCAGATAAGGTAGCTGAGCCTTTAAGCACAGAGACTCTGACACCCTCCTGCCTTTTGGGGATGCCAGGCCATGACATCCCACTGTCAGCACTAACTGCTAAATGTCACTAAAGCTTGTGCCCTCCTCACAAATCTAGCATTGTGTATGCTGTCTTCTACTACTTTACACTTTCACATGTAAGGAAAATATAGATTTATTTTTTTTTTCCTACAGAGAAACATCTAAATAAGGGACCTTTTTGACACACACAAAAACAGGGTTTAGAAAGTTAGATAAAAATAAAGCAACATGCATGGAAAAATCCTTTCATTAATACTCTCTAAAACCCCAAATGCTCTCAGACTCCCAAGGGTAACAACCCTCTTGCTATTCTCGGAATCCACTGGTGACCAGAGCTGAAGTCTTCCTTTCATATGAAAGGGTATGCTTTCTATCACAAACCTAATCTCCTTACTAACAAAAATGGGCTTTATCTCGGAGATAAATGTTATTTTGCTGCTACATATTTTTGTGAATCAGTTAGTAAATCAGAAAAATTCCATAATGTCCAACTGGCAAAGAAACGAGGGTTAACCATATGTCTAGAAAACATTACCCAAATAGTTGAGGGATCCTTAGTGTACTAGAAAATATTTTCCCAGTTATCCATTAAATAACATTTTTCAAGTAACTGCCACACTTAAGTAGAAATTTATACCTGCGTACAACATAGATGACCTAATTTTATCTGTCTGCATTGTCCCTAGGTATGCGTTCCTTACCTAGGGTCCAAATATATGCAATGAAGATCTACTTCCCATGGTCAGCAGTAACTGAACAACTACTTGTTTTACCCAAAAGTAGCTGGGTCACTCTATAAACTCCACTGATTCTTACAGAAGCAGAGAAATCTGTACAGGCCTTGGTGCATAAAGTATAAAATGCAGTGGGAAGTAGCAACAAGCATAAGATTCAAATAGCAAACATCAGCTCAAATGTTCTTCAGTTTTGGTGGTTTGCATCCCTTCCTTGCCAGCCGCTAGTGTGCAGCTCCCTTCAAAACAGTAGGGTCTGGAACACTTTCTAAGGAGTCATAACATCTTGCTTCAAATGTCAAATATCTAGCTAGTTGTGAGGCACATCCCATATATTGATCACGTGCCATCGGGAACTGTGAGCTCAAACAGCTACAGTCACCCATTGCATAACTTGGATAGAGTAAAACTATCAGGCTATGTTGCATCTCTGTAAGTGTGGTACTGTGAAGAATACTATCTGGCCATAGGAAAGTGGGGTACACAAGTAATAGTTAGTTATGCCGGTAGACAAAATTGGACAGGAGCAGAGTAAGCCCACTTAAGATAATAGATGATAAAAGTAAAGGGAAAAGGGGGTCAAGAACAGTCAATAGCTGGAACAGAGGATTAGGCATAAAGCCATTCTGGTGGATTTGGGCCAGATATAGCCTGAGGCTGTACTTAAGCCGCTTCGAGTTGGAATGTTTAGATGTTAGTTTGAATGGCTATAAAAGTTTAATTAATGTCTGAGGGGCTTGGGGAGACAGATGAGCAGAGAATTAACATCCAAAAACTGCTTCCTATAATGGAACTCTATCAGTTTCTCATAAAACTTACAAAAGCAAGGAAAAATATATGAAAAGATTTCTTTTTTTCCTTTGTTAATATAGAGAATTTGAAGAATTCCTTCATAAGGCTCAGAATTTTTTACTATAGCTGTAATAATTATTTCATAGCTGCATCTATTTCCTATCCAATAAGAATAAGAGGCTTATTTATAAATGTCTTTGACTTCAAAAACATTGTGACCAGAATGAAAAAGCAAATCTTTACATTTGTGCTTTTGTGGCACTGAAGTCCGGGGGTGCATTTCCCTGACATATCTCAGTGTGCCAAACTTAGAAGCAAAACAGCCAAAGAGTGTGATGTCATATTTGTAGCTGTACAAAACATTGCCAGTGTTGGTGCATTAGACATTTATTGATTGCTGTCTGTGGTCAGGTAGAATTTTCCCCAAAGCACAGCACTATATGGGTGAATGTGGACAGCATTTCTATCTCCCTGCTGCAGCATTCAGCACTCATCTGTTTTAGATACATGGTATTTTACCACTTGGACTATTGATACGTTTTAATTAGGTTAATATTTCATGTGTATTAATGCTTATGGTGTTAGGAATACATTCTGTACACCATATCATACCTAAAAGACAGGTGCAAAAAGCTACATAGCAAAATGCAACTCATTACTCCTGCATACACATATCTGGTGTCTTGAAGAAGACTCTACCAAACCTCCTATGCTGGCTTATTTCCTCTGTGACCCAAGAAGTTAATCTGAACATGGCCACACGCTATTGGCATGGTCAGCTGGGCATTCTTTTTTCCCTCTAAAGTAGAAAGTACTCTTTGTCACCCAAAATAGCACTGTCCACTTAACAACATAACAAAATAACACTTAACAAAATAATCAGGACAGGAAATATTCAATCTTGTATCATAATAAGTTTATAAGGTCGGCTGAGCATTTTGTCCCTCATGAAGCCTAGAAGCAGGAGTGCAATGCTGCAGGGAAACGTAGATTTACTGTTTACCAAGGTATGTACAGGTACTTGTTTTACTTATTTTCCTCTGTCCCACAGGACTCCCTGGAGGTGGCTGGCTGGTTAGATTAATTCCTGTTGAAGTTACTGTTTAATGCTGTGAGAATGTGTTGTGTGGTTAATGACAGTAGAAACATATAGCCTTGGATGGATGTCTTTTCTTTCCTTCCTTAAATCAGAATAAATACATGAAGATCATCCTATTTGTCTTTCTGATTGTTCTCAGTGGCTAATAGCTACTGGAACCCAGGGAATTCAACTGGACCTCCATATTTAACCATACTGGATGTTTTAGTGGATTGGGGTTTGGTTTTTTTGACAATATATTTATTTTATTTTTTTTTTTTCCTGAGGCAGAACTGCAGGCTTGGCTTAGATAGGTTTAAATGGAAGCCACATTTGGAAAATCAAACCCACTTTTTTTCTCCAAAAATGCTTGGAAAGGGATCCATTTCCATGAGAAGCATTTTGGAACAAGTATGCTTAGATATTAGATTATTTTTCAAACATTTGAATGAGAGCAAGTGGATCATCACGAATGTCAGCCCCTTTCCCTTTCAAGTGGAATTAACTGGAGTTGAGATTTTATTTTTTGCAATTCAGATAATCAGTCTTTTTCCACACAAGGAACAAGTCTTCAGGCTCGAATGTGTGGATTTTATTAGCACAGGAATATAAATAGGCTATTTTAAGGGCATTTCTTTTGAAGCTTCTTATGAAGAAAGAAATCAACAAAGCATTGCTGGACTGCTGTAGCAATAGGTACATTAAAGTGTAGTATCTCAGCTCTACCTGGAGATTCCTGTAAAAGTAAGTTTATATGCAAACACTTGCTTGTCTGCATGCATGTATAGTAACTTAGGTTTGTAGCTAATCTGGGAAATGAAGTTAACAAGAGTAACTGGTATGAATCCTGCCTCTTCTATTACTAGAGAGTAACCTTGTGAAAGGAAAATGAAGATTTTCATTTGTGTGTTAGGAACAAGAGGCTCAAGTTCTCTGAATTTCCCAAGCTTTGAGCCTTTCAAACATGAAAATGCAGTGAATAAGGATTGGCTGCTGCTCACAGAATATTTATGAGAATCAAAATGGTGATTTTTGATTTTACTCATCCAATCATTTTAGGCTTTCTTCTATTCTTAATTAGCAGTCTGGATGTGAGTGTTGATGTCTCCTACACACTTCCAAATGTGAAAGAGTTCTATTCTATTTCCAAAAGGGAATGCAACCAGTGGCGGTTCAGCGTTTCAGGTATCCGTTTCCTAGTAGAGAGGAGCGGAGTCTACAAGGCACTGGGAGCGTTGAAATTATCTGCTCAGGTTCATCTCCAGACACCTCATCAACAACTGCTACTGGTCACTAAGTTTTGCTAATATCACTGCTGCTGTGGGGGTCCTTTTTATTATTAACTTACCCCTTGTCTATGTAGGGATAACGTTCAAAAAGATTAAAGAGACAGCACTTACAAGAATGTTCCTGCTTTGTCAGTACCCTTCAACTCTTTCCTCTGTGGAAGGAGTGAATATTCCCTTATCTTGCTGCCATGTGACAGATGGCAGCAGAGGGGCAAAATTACAAAATGGTGCCTGACATGGAAGACTGTATGAAGCAAAGGGGTGGAATTGAATTCTTCCATGCAGAAACAGTGGCAGCAAGCTTTCTAAATGTTACTGGAGATGAGATAATGGATGTGAGAGCAGTGAAGCAGTGGGTGGTGCATTTCAGCCATGGCAACAGCAGGTCACCTCCACTGTTACAGATTGCTACAAGCTCAGCATGCAGACCCTTGTTCATCGCAGGTGAAAATGCACAACTAGTCATGGTGGCTACATTGTAAAGGCATACAATTACACAATTGTAGGGTCTGGAATGACCTCCAGAGATCAATGAGTCCAACCCCCCAGCAAAGGAGGCTCCCTGCAGCAGTAAAATACAGTGCTCCATATCTGAGAATTTGCTCTATTGTATTTGTTGTAATTTCCATAAAAGGGAGCATTATTTTCAGAGCGACCTACATAACACTGCTCATTTCCAGATTCTACTGGTATCCCTACAATGAATCAATTCATTATTAACGATATTACATTTATAGCCAGTTCAATAGAAGTCGATTCATTAGACTGAGAAGTTTTGCTGTATGACTATCCCTAAAGCCTTATCCTACTCATTAATTAGTGTCAGGTTTTGTCACTAATTACACTGAGAGCATGCCCTAAAGAGAATTATGTATAAACCCCAGCCATTATATTCTACAGATTAAAACCAAGAAGAATGGAAACTCTCCAGAAGTTCTATTTCAAGTCACGTTTCATCTTTACCAGCTCCAGGGAACTTTTGTCTGTTCCCTTTACACCAGTAGCTGCAGAAGTGGTAAAAATGCCTTCCAGTCTGAAGGAGCCCGAGATGCTTTACAATTACAAATCACTCCAACACATCCAGAATGCAGCCTCCTTTGTCTTGAAACTGCTCACCTGTGCACATCAGCAGCAGCACATAGCAATTGCAAAATGAACAATAATGCAATTGCCCAAATTCACTTGTGCCCAGAATACTGTCCCCAAAGGAAAGCTCACAAAGACCTGCCACCACCTATTTGACCACTACCTTGTTTTTTTATGTTCTCTTCCAGAATCTGAGGGGGGTACAGTCACAATGTGCTGCAGCACAGATTCCCACACTGCTTCATTTCTAGTTAATAGAGAGGTGTAAAAAGGCCCCATAGAAATCCCTGTGCAGAAAAAGCATGGGTGTGAACATCACATCACACATAAGGTGAAGTTGTGTTTGACCAGATCTCTGAATGGCCAGAAAGGGCAAGTGAATCCAATCAATCCTGAGGACTTCTGCAGAGAGCCCCCAAAGTGAACTGCATTTTGTATTCTGCTGTCAAAGGGCAAGTGAAATCATCTCTGGTCAACAATACCATCTTGGCACTAGCAAAGCAGTAAGACATCCACAAGGCTTCAGTGCTGCAGGCAGCAATGAAAATAGGTGAGATCTTTCAGACCTCTGGACTCTTCACTCATAAGCACTTTGCTGACAGTGTCATGCAGCATCTTCATCATGTCCAGCACTAGGTGTACCTTTGCATGCCTAACCTCTACTTCTCTCAGATCAAATTATTGCAAGTATCCTCGAAAATGGTTTGTGATGTAAGGGATCATACATATTTAATTAACAACTAAAAAGCATCTTCTGTTAACATGCATTGAGCTGAAGTGATTATTTGCTCTGTACCTTTTAGAAACACTACTTTAAATATCAGGTTCAAACATAACCTTCATTCTTCTCATGTCATTAATTCACTCGCACAGTGACTTAGTCCTTATAAACAACCTAAAGACACAACTGTGCAAAAACCTCATTCTGCTGTGCAAATGCATTCATGATGTACTTTCAGGGTTAAGGATTGAAGAGTCATTGTTAAAACATGGATTTTGTCTGTGGATCTTACAAGCTACGTCAAGCTATTCTGCAAAGCATGTGCATAGCTGGTTAGTATTTTCTTCTGTTATAGCACGGTCTATTAAAAGTTCACTGAAGTTAGAAGTGTTTGGGAGCTTCTATGCAGCAAGGGTAACTTATTCTGTCTTATCAGATCTAGAAGATCAAATCAGAAACAAGAGTATCATCTTGTTGGCATGGAGTCACAAAGTAACACAGAGCTGAGGAAGACTTCCCATGTTTTGAAAAACTTTTTGTCTTATCATAGTTTCTAATTCTTTTTCAATTTATACATCATTAATGATGTATTCCTTTACAATGTTGGCAACTTACGTATCTTTAAAAGTTTTATCTTTGTCTGTATGCCTTAATCCATTACAATAAAGTCTTCATGGAATTAAAAGGCTTTCATATCTCTAAGATAATTTGTACTGCTGAATGGCAGACCCAGACGGCTTTTGATTCACCAAGCTTGACACTACAATGATAGATACTCCTCAGTGATAGGTACAAGCACATGTGAGAAGTAGAGGAAAGAGTGTATGATTACAGTTTTGCCAAGCCAGCAAATATGCTGAATGCAAACTTCATAAACCAAAGAGGTTTCCCAGCCTCCAGAAAACATCAAATGCTTTGCAGTAAACACAATCGAAATGGTGGCCTAAACAGCTTTGCTAAATGTCAGAGGGTGTATGGAATATTCTAGCGGCCTATTTGGTGTAAAACAGTGAAAAATCAATTTGTAATATTGCACAGACGTGTAGAGTTCATCAGCACAGAACTGCGAACTGCAGCCAGCAATGGTTGCCTATTGATTATGGTTTTAATTGCCATACTCAGTATGTTAACTGACCTTCATCGGCTGCATGTTCTAGCTTTTATTTCCATTAGAAACCACTAATGGAACATAATACAATCATTTTATAATTTGTAATTAGATAATGGCCTATTAAATAATAGATATGTCACGCATAGTAGCAAATTTGATTATAAAATTTCCCGCAGAAAAGATAAGCCAAAAAGTCTGAAGACAACACTACATAGGACCAATCAAGTCTGATAGACCCATTTTAAACAGTTTTAGAAGCTTAAGAATTAAAAATCACCGGGAGGCTTCTTCTTTATCGAAGGTCAAGAATAAGCGAGAGGAAAATGTGCCGGTAGGTGGCGTTCTGCGGTGTGCAGCATTACACAGGGCTGTCCAGAAACAGCTGTCTCTGGACTGTTTTACTTCCTGAACGCATAGAAAAAAATGTCACCCAGCTGAGATTCTCAGGATCCACCTTTCACCAGAAGAAGATGAAATTAAGCTGAATAAGCATGCATTGGTTTTATTCTTCAGATGACTAATTCTCATTTGCTCTGGTTTTCCAAGGGAGGGGAGGGTTATGCCTTTTTCCTTTGAGTAATTGCTATTAACTCCCTTCATCATCTGTCTGGAAATACAATACGCACTATAAATAACAGGAAGGAAATGAAGGGTTGGCAGTACTGAGAGTAAAAAGGCTGTTTTCTCTGAAGGTGCTCCATGCTCATGTTTACTGCCACGCTGTCCATTAACAAGAACAGACTGACCATACTTTCTCTTTTATAAACACAGTAGATAAATATTTGCAAATTTAAATCTAAATACCTGCAAATATCTAAATATTGCAATGGCCCAACCCTATTTCTCTCTATCTCAATTAAAAGCATATGTTCTGTATCTGGACAGTGCTCTTAGGCGTTTTGGAGTGGTTTTGCATGGAGACGGGAGTTGGACTCAATAACCTTTGCGGGTCCTTCCTATTATTCTGTGGCATTTAGTTTCTAAGAAGGACTTCATCTTCCTTCAGGTTAAAGGAAAAATGTTTCCCTTTCTACAGTACTATGACAGGTCAAAGAGAGAAAGCTGTTACTGCAATTGGTGTTGAAATTGAAGTCTCAAAACCTACCATGCTGTGCAAATTATAAGGAGAAGAACTAGGAAAACCGAAGATACAAATTAGTAGGCAACTGAAACCCTGTATTATTTTTCAGTCGGCACTTCTGAAATATCACTGTTCTCTTTAAGCTCTCCAAAGGCTGCTAAAAAGTGCAACAAACAATCTCTGCCAATTGCAGTTGCTTGTAGAAGATGAAAAAAAAAAAAAAAAAAAAAAAAGGATGCAGACATTTAGTTATTTCTGTTTACATGGTAGTCCAACATGTTTTAACAAGTGCAACATAACACTTTGCTTTAGCTTTGCATTCTGTTCTAATCTGCAAGAATAAATCAAAGGTCTAAGTTATCTTCACTAGAAAAGAGAGAAAGGATAAAAGCCCTGAAATAGCCATTGTAGGGTATCTTAAAAAAATCATATATAAAAATCTTCCCTTGGTAATGGAATTGTTGTTAGACGTGTGACTTTTAACTACTTTTACTGACAAAAATGAGTGCACAGCACATAAACTTGCAGAATAGGAAAGAAAACATTGCTACTTATGATTACTGCTTTGCGCCATCTTAGGCAACATAATATTGCATCTCCGCTTGAATTAACTAGTCAGTTATTAATAATTATTTATTGAGAGTAAAGGGGAGTGTCATGTCATGTCATTGTAGTTAGCCTGCTATGACTGTTTCATTACAATTAATTCCTCCAGATTCAGGCAGCACACACCTGGCTCCCCTCTCACTCACACACTGTAGGGCACTGGGAAATAACAGATACTCTAACAAAGATCTCCTAGGGTTTGCTCCTTCACTATTTTGGTTGCTTTCAGAGTAAAGTGATCCATTGATCCATCTGGGCTGAAGTTACTTCAGTTAAAACACACACACACACAGATCTATAGCCCACCATGCCCCTGCCCTTTTCCTCTGACTTGCAATTGTGCCACAAGCTTTAAAACATGGAATGAATAAATAGAAAACCTATTTATGGCCTTAGGTTTCTGAATTAGAAAAATATTTCTAAATTTTACAGCTAAAGTAGATATCCTGATCCTGGTTTAATATGGATTCAGAGCAGAATGCTGACAGGAATTTCAGTGAATCTGTTGGATTAATAATTGTCTTCTGAAGCCTTAGGACTGATATTCGTTTCTCCTGGCATCTATTACATCATTAGCCATGGCTGACAGGTTATGGAAGATAGCTAACTGGAGGAGTTAATAGGAACATGAAGAGTGTGTTGCAGTGCCTTAGTGCCTTCCAAGGGATACACGCAAGACTCGTGCTGGAAGACATCATCAAACTCCAGACTTTTCATTTGTGATAGTGACATTAAGGAAAGTTTGAGCTCCATGGCTGTCCATGCAGCCATGAGGAAATGGATTTAAGAGCACAGCATGCAGGTAACCAGCATGCCCTGTCCCCTAAAAGAGGACACTATTGTCTTCCAGTGGCCACTTTACCCTGGTCTCACAAGTCTCCTTGGTGCAGCCCCTGGTGCTGAATACTATACCTGAATACTATATGCTGAGATTGTACAAAGCTCCGTGTAACACTGAGTCTTGCATCAGTCTAATTCAGCTTTGTTACCGTGGGGCTGTTTTACCCATCCTCCATTTCTATGTTGGCTTCCCAGGAAAAACAAGACTCAGAGGCAAGATCTCTGTCCTCGTCTAGCAAGCACTCCATAGCTTGAATCGAAACAACACCTAACATTGCTATTACCCTAAGGTTAGCCATGTACCTTTGTAAACCCGTTCCTCAAATACAGTGATTATCTATTGCAAAGATACAGATGCCAGAATTTTGGGGGGAAAGAAGAATAAATCCACAGTGTGAAACATACCCCTACAGATAACAACAAACTGCCTTTATTTATAAGTCATACTTATAAATACTTACTTGCCTTCACTGACAGATCTATAGTGGACACATTGTTGTATATTAAATCTATGCAAAAATATGTGGCTGTAAAGAGAGAAAAGAGGGGAAAAATACTAAAATTAAAAGTTACATTAAACTGTGCTGTTTATTGAATTGGTGAACAATACAGCTCTGCCACTGGTTACAAGAAGGGAATTAATAGAGTAATACTTCTTTAAATATTACATATTGTTTTTATACATTAAATAAAAACATAGTATTAAGATACTACAAACTATGAAATAAATATTTAATATTAAATTATCTACTGAAGCAAAATTTAGTTTTCTTAAAAAACTATTCAAAACTGTCCAAAATTGATCATGTATTTAAATACCAAGAGCTGCGAGAAACATTTAAATAAGTTGTTACTGCCTTTTTTGAAACACATTTTAATTCTATTAATGCACATCACCTCCCTTCTATTTTCTGCTTCTCGCTTTACAAAAAAAAAAAAAAAAAAAAAAAAAAAAAAAAAGATCCCTCAAATAGCGTTAGATAACTCAATTGTTCTAATTCATTACTTTATATAACGATGCAACACTGCACTGGAAATATAGCTCCTTTTACTCATGTCTTACTCAAGCGCCTTCTTTTATGGTGGAGACCAAACGAGTTTAGAGATGTGTGCCTAAACTTACATTCCCACATGAGTCCATTCATACACGTGTTGCTTCAGACAAGAATCTGAATTAGACCAAAATGAAGTGGATGCTGGAAGTTCTGGGAGCCAGGGCAGACTTGCTTGTCTGGTCACAGAAGATGGTTTGCAGATAGACAGCCTGCATCTCCCTGATGGCAACCAGTAAGAGATGTTAAAAGGAAGCATAAAATAGGTATAATGGACAATTATGTACATCAGGCCACTCATGCTTATGTAATAATCCTTTGCATCATCTTCACTTCTATGTCAGACGCCATTTTGCCAGCCTGCCCCTCTGCTGCCATCTGTCACATGGCAGCAAAGTGCAACAGAACATTGGTGGGAAGGTTCAGCCCTTACTGCCATTCCGCCAACAACTTCCTCTGACATTGTGAGCCAACACAGTAAAATAGGAGGCATTATTTTTGAAGTAGCCCTCGTACTACTATTCTGCCCTGACCCCAGCAGTCAGAGCCATGCTAACACATTCAGAAGTGAATAATTTTCCTTCAAGAGCAGGTAGGAACATGAGGCTTGCAGAATCACAGGTATAATGCTTGCTTACTTCTTTCTGTCCTTTGTATTCATGTCTTTGGATGCTCAGCACTGGCCAAGCCTGCCATGTGGGATGAAGGTTTGTGATGTTCTTTTCCACTGCTCCTGCCAGCAAAGTGTAGTCAAATGGCTACTCATGAGCAATCTCATTTGAGGGGCATCCAGTTGGCACGCTGAATGCTGTCCTGAAATTACATCTGTGTCCACTGTTAATGCACTGTGAATCAGTTTGAAATACGCATGTGATCAAAACACAAATATCCTTTTGAGATAAGTTTTGGCTGCATCTCAACAGAAAGCACACCTGGTTTGTAGCTTTCACACCTTTTCAGCAATCCCAGATAAAGCAGAGCTAAATGTCCATAGAAGAGATGCAGAAAGCTTTATGTGATCTGTGTTCATTAAGTGGATAAATAAGCAAGAAAAGAGGAATTTCTAAAAATATCTTCTGACACCAATAGCCCAGCTGAGATGCGCTGGACTTATTTCAAAGGAATCAGTTTGTGTTCCCATCTAAAGGAAATGAGACTTCAAAGTGGGACACCCAAAATTCCAGACCCTGTCTGAGAGTCCTGATGTGATTAGTAAAAGATCATCCAGGGAATCTGTATCAAAACTGTGACTGGATACCCCATTCCTACTGCAATCCTACCCACTTATTTAAACCTTTATTTTTTTTCTTCTTTTTTTAATTAAACCCAAGGAATTATATATAATCCACTTGCAATGTCTTTAAAATCTCCATCCAAAGAAAAACATGCATGTCCTCATTTTGCCTCGGGCAACTCTGGCTTACTGGTCTCCTTGCTTTTATTTCTGTGCCAACCCTCTGCAGCGTGTTCTCAGTAGAAGCTGGGATTTTGAATAAACAGAGCGTGTGAACAGGATAGGACACCGCTGCTGAGAGTTTTGCAGATCCACACCAATTGCATTTTGCAGAAGAGGTTAGCTGCTGCAGAGGCACTAGAAAAGTCTTTTATGAAAGCAAGAGTGCACAATGTATTTATTTCAGATGCGATGAGAAAAAGATAGTAGGTGAGTGCCTGTAGCAGAATGGCATCATGGAGCAAGGACAACTAAGGATTTCAGATGTGTTCACGTGTCAGACTCTTAGGTGGCAAAATGCAGCTAACTGACAATCCCTAATATCTGGAACATACAAACAGTCCACCTACTGTTGGCTTTTTTAATTTCTGTATTAAATTTTATAGCAACTTAATAATTTCCTGTTAGTTTACACTATCACTAGCTATTCTCTAATTCTTCAGATGGAAGGACTGGTTAGGGTGTTGAAGTGAAACTGAGAAAGAACTAAGTCTTGAACAAGGTCTGTACCCAGCATTTCAGACAGGAGAATAATCCTAATGTCATTCTCACTCTCCCAACAGCTCTAATAGGATAATTTAGGCAATGTAGATCAACCTTTAAGCAGTTTAAACTGTGCAAACCTTAAGATGCACCATAACTGAAGAGACTATTGTGATTTATATTAGGAAAAATTAATCCTCTTTTAAAATATAATAGTAAAAATGCATTTTAGAGAGGCTAATGAAAGAAAATAATACAGCTGAATTTTAGAGGCTTAGCTAAATATACCTGATTTGTGTTCTGAAACAAATGAAATCAAAGTACCCCAGAGGTCCTTTGCGGCTAACCAGTACCGCTGACTTAAAAGGGAATAATATTCATGTAAATTATCTCAGCCTGTCTCTTGACAGTGCCTGAATCTACAGAAGAGCTTCCAGTTGTTTAAATGTGTTGCCATCCAAAATAACAGCTTCTCTCTCTATCTGAAATGAAAGCACAATTCCACTGATTGAAAATTACATTGAAATGAACACTGCCCTTCGTATCTTACCAGGCAGCATTCCCTTTGGTTTATGTAGGTTTCACTTACGTATGTTCTGAAAGGACTTCAAGTGCCAATTAAGAAAGATCCTTGGCATACTTAGGAGCCTCAAAGAAAGTTTGCTGTGCATATGCAAGAGACAGAAATTGCAGGTTATTGAGATGCTGAGGGAATTAAAACTGTATGCAAATAGTAACTTTGAAAGTCACTACCCAAAGTGTGAGGATTTCCTACCAAACAGGCAGCACTTTTCTCAAGCTTGCTGCCCTTCCCTGCTGCAGCACCACCTCCTTCTTGCTCAGGGAACATGGGTGGCATCCTGCTCTGGGACCTGTGCTTTGGCCGCTTTTGCACAGAGAAATGTGCCACAATCACAAGGAGCATCGGGTGGAAAACACGTCTGCAGGGGAGGTTGAAAGGGAGGAGGGAGGGAAAGCGCAAGGGCCAAGAGAGATGTTCTGGGCACTGCAAATCACAGCTTTATTAAGATGATGCCTTCTTCCTATTGTGTTGATGGCACATCACTCTGAGGCCAAAAAGACAAAGTATTTTGGTACTGGGAAAGAAGCAGACTCATCACCATTTGTTCTTGCTTGCTTTGAGCAGTTTTTTCATCAGTGAAGGATCTCTGTACTCCGGGCTCCTCTAATGAAGCCCATTATTTCTGTGAGTTGAACTTTGCTCACCGCAGCATTCACTGTCACACGCTGAAAGCTCTCAAGATAATATTTCCCTTGACTGCATGCTTCTTGTCAATCATGTGCTTTTATACCTATGTGAAATAGTTCATTTGATTAACGAGGTATGTCTGCTACACTTCTGGAGGCTATACTTAGTGTACAAGTTTGCTGGTATTAAGCATCTAAAGCTTAATGTTACTAAGAACAGTAAAGATTTTGTATCAGGAATAGGGACTGTATTATGAGAACATCTCCTTTAATTAGCCTTCAAAAAAAAAACAAAAAAAAAAACAACAAAAGCATGCAAAGAAGGCTCAACCTAAAAAGCAATGAACATTAGCAATCGCTTATTACAGCATCTGGAGCACTGGCCTGAAAGGCACTCACCCCCCTCCTCCTGCCTCCTCTGCACTGCTCATGGATGCAGCTCAAGCCACCAAAGGCAGTATTTGCTTTTTAGCTCAGAGGATGAAGCAGAAATACACACACCCATCATCATTTTGTTTTTACTTAGGTTAAATTTCAGATATAACTACGTGGCATGAAGTCAATTGAAGAAGACCTGCACGGTCATTTCTTTCATAATTAAGATTTGTCTGCTTTTTTATAAAAGAGATCGTCAAAAGAGCCATTTTCAGCTCAGCTCACATCAAAATATTACAGCCTAAATACAATTTACTCTGAGTGAGCTTCTCAAGTGACCCCAGCTCCAGGAGTAAGAGGATGCTCCATGACATTAAGGGCATGAACCGCGTCCTGATATAAGCACACCAGCCTTTTGTGAAGGCTTTCAGTTCTTACATAACACTAATGATTTCAGGCTGCACAAAAGTGCCCCTGCTAGTGGTTTACATCATGCCCTAGATCAGATTATTTACTCAGAAATCATTCCGTTTCTCTTATCCTTTTACAAGCTGTTCCTGCTTGTTAGAAGGATCATATTGAGTGCCTCTATACTCCTAAGTAAAACAAAGCCAGGGAGCAAGCTTGATCACTGATTGACCACATGGATTAATTGTTCCCTGAGCCCTTGGTGCTGCTTTGGGTTGTTCCATGCAGCTGTCTGCAGGGCAGCACCAATCTGCAAGAGGATGCTGCTACACGGCATGCACGTAAACCAGGCCATCACTTGTGGTGAATTTGACTCCAGGTCCTCTTACATTTGGCAGTTCTTTAAAGCAGTACAGGGACTCTAGTAATGGCCTATGTATATGAAAATCAAAAGCGAGGCAGCTCACTCCTGAGAGATGCCCTTTATGAATGCTGCTGTACCACAGTATCTTTGTACACACTACTATGCTCAGTTCTTTTCTTTTTATCTTTCTACATATTCAGCCTCTTCCTGCAGCAGGCAGGATAGAGCAGACTGACATTTCTTCTTTTTTCCTAAAAAAGTGAAAGCTGCCTTCTGGGAAATGATACTATCCAGTGCAGTTTCTTAACGAGCTTCTGGAGGGGAGGGTGGAAAAAATATCCTAGTACCTTTATTATTTAATTTCTTCCTTTTTATATACAGAGATGCATGGGAGATTGATCCACCTGAAAAACAAAAAGGAAAATAGATTTTCTGGTGAAACTACCTCCACGATGTATTAAAGAACAGAGCTGTTCTTTAATGATAGTTCTCGTATATCTGGGAAGAGTCAGCATTGAATTTGTGGAGGAAGTCCTGCCCCACAAAGCACTGAAAGAGTCAGAACCACATCAGTAGAGCTCACCAGGATTCCAACAGCTTCCTGGCCAACTCAGTCATCAAGAGTTCTCAGGGAAATTAAGCAACCATGAACTAAGGAAAGTCTGTCTGGATATGGGATAGAAAGAATAAAATAGGTCTCAAAAAATAAGGAATGCCATGTAGCAGTAAAGGGATGGATAAAGGAAAGTAAAAATTTTCATGCTGTGCCCCAGCACTCAGTCCATCAGGATGCTGCAGGGAAACCCAGGACAGGTTGGCAAGTTGCAGAAGAAACACACATTGAGTGCTGCAGAGTACATGACCTCCACCTTTCAGCTCAACCTCTGTGTTGCAAGTTGTTGGAGGCTAAGAGACAACCTGGGGAAATAATACAGTGTGCTAGGAATATCATCCAAATGGACCTGGGCAGGCTTGAAAAGTGGGCCTATGAGAACTTAATGAGGTTCAAGAGTGCCAAGTATAAGATGCTGCAACTGAGTCAGGACAATCCCAGACTTGCGTACAGACTGGGAGATGAAAGCAGCCTTGTAGAGAAGGACTTGGGGGTTTCTGCTGACAAAGAGCTCGACATGAGCCAGCAGTGCACACTTGCAGCCTAGAAGGCCAGCTATAACCTGGACTGCTTCAAAAAAAGGGGCAGCCAGTAGGCAGAGGAAGGTGGCTGTCCCTCTCTACTCAGCTCTTCTGGGCCCCATCTGGAGTACTGCATCCAGGCCTGGGGCTCCCTGAACACGATATAAAGCTGTTGGAGCAGGTCCAGAGGAGGGTCGTGAAGATGATCAGAGGGCTGAAACCCCTCTCTCATGTAAAAGAGGCTGAGAGATCTGCGCCAGGGAAACTTCAATGAGATTCTCCTGTACTTAAAGAGAGCTTTTAAGCAGGAGGGAGACCAACTTTCTACACAGTCTGGTAGTGATGGGACAATGGGTAGCAGTTTTAAACTAAAAGAGGGGAGACTTAGATTAGGAGGAAATTCAGAGGGCAGTGAAGTGCTGGCACAGCTGTCCAGAGAAGCTGTGGTGTCCCATTCCTGGAGGTGCTCAAGGCCAGGTTGGATGGGGCCCTGGGCAGCTGAGATGGTGGGAGGCAGCCCTGCCCATGTAAGGGGTTGGGGCTGGGTAGTCTTTGAGCTCCCTTCCAACCCAAACTATTCTATGAAATACTCCCCCCTAGGAATCTGCTTCTGATAATTGCTGGAGAACATTTGGTTACAGCCAGTACCACTTAGTCTTGTTTTGTGATACAATGATGAAGGCAAAAAGGAAATACTTGCAGGCAGAAACAGCGATCAGATTAATACGTTAATTTAGGTACCAAGGAAAATGGTATCACCTACAGCATTAAATTATGTGCTTAAGACGGGGATGCGAAAATATTTCCTGACAAGAATCCACTGAAGTCATTGGGACCAGGGCAGTATGTACAGGAACATATTTTTTTTTTTAACATTCAACATACCAGCCTGTGGTGAACCTATTTTATACACAATCAGCAAAGAAATGATGTTGGTTTTCCATCTACCAACATGTCACTCTAGTTGAGCTTACCTTCCCAGGACCTGGATTTCTATCTTTAAGTTTCAGATAATACTTTTTTTTTTTTGTATGCTTACCTTCATAGTTTGCCATCTGATTTACTAAAACTTGCAGGAAAGTTCCATTAATGAGCAACACTATACATTTAAAGAAGGTAGAACAACCTGTGAACTGCCTCTGAACCATGATATTTTTTAATTCTTTTACTATTATTTTTTGTATTACTGCATTATTCATGATTGTCAGCTGTTTCAGAATTCATTGCTGTCAGCTACGGCATGTGCTTTCTTGGATTATTCTGTACATCTGGGTGAACTGACAGGCAGAAATATTTAGCATCTCTTCCTACACCAAGTACCAATTAATGCAACCAGTTATCTGATCGAGCCTACTGGGAAAACGCTATAGCGGATCAAAAGCTACTTTTTGAAATGACTGCTTTTGGCTTATTTTGCATATCATGATTAGAAACCTCTTACCTGCTGATTTGCCCTAGGAAAGAAGTAATATTTCTTTGCCTGGAAGAGACTATACTTCAGCTTCTGTCAACCATAAATATTACAATAATATAAGGGGAATGTAGCAATAGAAAAATGGTATCATGTCAAAGAAACAAACACAGGAAATGGCCTTGAAAGGGCCATTAGCACTTTGCTACTAGCAAGGATCCCAGCCTTCTCTGAAATGTAGCAAGGTGATATTTCCTCCTCTTGCTTCATTTTGCCACTGGCATGGAGGACCCCCTGCAGCTCCTTTCTTCTCACCAACACTGATTCTCACTTTTATTTCTCTCCATATCTTCTCAATAATATTCTTGACAGGAAAGAATCTGCCCACGGATATGGGCATTTAAATTGGTTTTATATAAATGCTGTTTCAATTAATAGAAAAGTATTTTTATTATTATTATTTACACTCATCTCCTTCTGACAAGTGATAATCCTTGTTCCAAACGGGAGGGTAAAACACAGCCTAATTTTGTTCCCTGCAGAATTTTTTTACCATGTTCATATAGGGTTAATGTATATATGTTAATGAACATTCAAATTTATTCCTATAATTTATGGGAAAGAAGTGGCTGTTCTCATTAGGCACGCTCATCAGTGCATAACAACCACTTAATGTAGCACAGAATACTCCCAGGAAACTTAGGTGACCATAAAAACGTCATTGACTTTAGACCCAGAAAATTTCAGGATCACTGCCTTGCCTTCCAGTGCTCCTAGCCTGGCAAATCACAAAGCACCCAGAGGAGGAAGAAGAGTAAGTAATATTTGCTGCAGCATACACTAGTAATTATCATATGCATTAAGAGATAGAGAGAAAAGGTGCAGGGCAATAAGTTGTCCACTGCTGTTCTTAGACCCCAGTGAGTTCAGAGAGTCAAAATGCTTTTGATAAGATCTTTGTCCTTTAGAGCGTGGCACTATCACCTCTATTTCCATCTGAGTGACAGCAGCTCCAGAGACCAGCCCCAGCAGTGCTGGCTTCCACCAGTGGAGAAAACAACATTTCTGGGTCTGCAAATATTCTAGACAAGCCTTGTTCTATGTGCAGGCTTTTGAAAGAGAGAAGGTCAAACAGCTTACAGAGCTCTCTGTTCAGATGTGCACCAAGCTGCCAGAGAGCTGTTGTCCTGTAGGAATGATTTCATATGAAAGGGTAAGGATGAGAGCAATCTTTTCTCCTGCTTACCTAGCTTGCTCAGCTCAGAGGCTTCTAAAGCTTCTCAGAGGCTGCCACACCAGAAATTAGCAATGCAGTGTTTTCCTGAAACTGCATGCTTACTCATACAAGAGGAGAAAAATCTGAACGCCTACATGAAATAGAACCACCTGGCTCACCTTTCAAATAATACGATAAATGATATCCTGTGATGAATAACCATCAATGTAAGCAGTGTGTTATTTTGATGGTGAACAACAAAGACCATTTTCAAGAGCTTACTGCTGCTGGGAGGGAAAAAGTAAAAATAAATTTTACAGTAAGCAAGAGTTATAGAATGAAAAGCAACTATAAATACGTACATCTCATGCTGACTCTCAATCAAAACAGTCAACAAAAGGCAGGCAGCACATCCATTAGCACACCTTCAGGGTTAGGAACAAAATTATACAGTAATAATCTATTTAAATGAAGAAAGCTAAAACAACACAAAGCTAGGGATCCCCTAGTGAATGTGAGTGGTCCTCACACAAATATAGAGCAAATTAACATGGTTCTTACTTCAGTGCTCTAATGTACCTGCACAAAACAGCCATTGAGTGGCTGACTTAAGTTGTCTGAAGCTCTTAAAGGCACAATTCTGACTTTCCTGCTTTTTATTAATACAACAAAGAACAAGTAAGACAGACAGAAAGGGATAAAGAAATCAGTCTGCTTTTTCTTGTGTACTGTGGTGTCCAAGCTTATTCTGCTTCTTCTCTGGGGCAATCTATGTTGACTGCAGCAGAACAACTCCAAAACATGTAACGAACCAAACTAAGGAACAACACAATCCTTTACAATGAAGTGCTATATACAAGAGTACCTCTCTTTCAGAGAGGGCTAACGACCTGGTGAAAGAAACACCTGGTTGTTATTAGGATCTGATGTCCATTCAGTTCTTAACACTGGAATCTGGAATGACTCTTCTTGTACTCTAGAAGACATGGCTGGGAGTGAGAATCTCCTGACCCCAGCCTTGCACATCAGCACTCATGGTTGCAAGAGTTCAGCCTCAAAGCTGCTAGTTCAGGAGAAGTAAAGCTATTCTGACTGCCTTTCCTAGCATTCTATTAAAAATGTTTTGGAGTGGAATCAGAGCCTCTCTTAATCATAAGGTCTGATTTCAGTTTATCTCTCAGCATGTTGCCTCTTTCCTATTGAAATGCAAAACAAAACAAGAGAAAGAAAAAAGAAGAAAGAAAAAGAAAACACTGCAGCCTTTTCTGACTTGAGTGTACTTTCAAGTTCTCACTCATCTAACAGCACACTGATTTTCACCAGCTGTGGATTTCTTCCCTTTACTCAGCTACAACCAGAATTGCCCAGAAAGTGTAATAGGGGAAGGAAAAAGTGGAAGAAATTCAGGCAACCTCAGCACACAAACATAGGTCATGGGATTGTCAGAGCCACTGGTCCTCATCCAAGCTCTTCACACACTCAGACATAGGAACAGAATGGAAGCTATTGCTGGCTAGCTACCTGATTCTAAAGAATGCATGTAAAGGAGAAAGCAGGCACTGTCCATCTTTGTACTGACCACTCAGAGGAGTATTTAGTCATGTAATAATGCATAAAGAGCAGAAGTAACCAGTTATAGTTTAACATGTGAAATCAGGCAAAAAAAATTACTTATGTAGTAGGCCTATCTAGTCAGAAAAGACTTTCCCTCTGTTTTTGCAGCTGCAGTATCTGAGCATTCTACACGGAAAGATGTTTCATTTATCTTCATGCACAAATGTGGTAATTAAGTAGAGATCATCTGCTTGTAAGTGCCTGCTTTTAATATTTTTCAGGCTTGCAATTGTGTTCAGAAACCGTGACAAAATAATACGTATTACAGGACAGATGTTAATTTTGTCTTTACCTGTAAGGAAAAAACCTGTTCCTGGCATAGCATCAGTAACAAATGTGATACTTCATTGACTCCAGGTTTACCGCAGCCTCAGTGATCACTCTTTGGAGCTCAACATATCCTCTTCCCATAAAACAACAATGGAAATGCAGTCATCATCATTACTGATATAGTCTTTAGCTGTACGAACATGAAGTGAGATCTGTGGAACTGCCTTAGCAGATCACACCATTACCCACTAAGCCCATACTTTTCAGCTGTCTTCCAGGTGCCTCAAAGCACTTGAGAAACACAGTAGAAAGCCCTGCTGCTACAGGAAATATCATTTTAAGCCTCATTGCCTCCATGTCTGTAATGGAGCAGAAAGCTGCTCATTAATTTATTTGTTTTTTGCCTTGGAGTGTAGTTGAATGCTTTTGTTATTGATGCAGCTGCCCAGCTGCTTGGAGAATCTTGCAGAACCCTTGGGCTCAGTGGTTATCATACAGCAAAAAGATGCACAGGCCGGTAATTCAGTGTTAAATGAAGAGTACCTCTATGTTCCAGCTCATTTGTACTCCAGATGTACCAAATACTTTCTTAAACATAAGGAGGATGCCCTCCTCTGTACTAGGTTTTCATACACCATCCTTACACTTCTTCAATGAATCCCTGTTTCTTCAGTTTAAATTCCTATGGAAAACTTTCATTCTTTGAAATAATTTCAATAAGGATTTCACAAACAAGTAAAATGCCATAAAAGGAAGGGGAAAAAATGAAAATTATTTTTGTTTTGTGTATCAGAATTTATGTGTGGGGGTGTTTCTGTATGTGCATGTGCACACAGAATAATGGAAGTATTGTCTCTTCAAACGTATCATATCACAATGCTGAGCAGAAAACTTGAATCATACAATTATCTTATTAAATACTGGCTCTTCTACAAATTGAACTCTGTAAATGTGTCAATATTTTATGCTGGTACACATATAGACTCAGATGTATTTACACATTCCCACTCGTGCACATGCAGAGTACATCTGAAGATGCATCATTAAGGTGCAATAAAGTGTGTAACATGTACAGAGTTACATTATTTTTGTTATTACTTATCTTGTCACTTAGGGATCCAATCACACATCAACCATCACTGCAGACGAACACTTTGGTGATAATTTTAAGGTCCTTCCTTGCCCCAGGTGATGTCCTTTTTTTTTTCTTTTGAAAGCTAGTGGTATTGTCCGTGACATTATTTTGTTTCCATATTCCACCCATCTTCACACTGCCAGTTTGCCTGTCTTTTCTAGGTCCCTCTTGTACATGCTCTGCTGCACTTCAGGACAGCTCTTCTGTCATTTGAAATGTTTTTGACAGCATTCATAGTTCAGCTCTGCTGTCATCACTTGACTAGCCTTTTGCCAGCCTGGAATCTGGGCATTTACTTATATTCCTTGCTTTTTTTATGACTTGCTATTCCATAATCATACTTATCTCACCTTGTGATTTTCTCAACAGCCCCCACCTTGTGAATTTTGGCAAAAGGGATCCTTGAAAGCTCAAAGAAATTACTTCGGATTATTTTACTTTAGACTTCTCTATGCTAGCATGTACAATACACTGTCAGTAGATCCTAAAAAACACTTTCTTTTACTGCATTTATACTGGTTTGTATTATGTAACTCTGGCATTATTAGCTGTGAAATAACTATTTCTGAAGTTTTCTGTAGTAAAAATAAACACAATAAAATAATTCAATTCGATAGACTTCCTCTACTTCCTTTACATCTTTAAAGATACGTGGATCAGGGAGAAGTAGCATGAAAAAGTATGATCCTAACCAAATAATTACAAGCATGTGTGAGGGAGATGGAAGAAAGAAGTGTGGGTTTGGCTCCCTGATCTACTCCCCTAATCCAACGAGTCATGATATACACAAATCAAAACTATCATATGTTAGTAAGGCTCATTGAAGAATGCTGTACAGAAACAAGGCCTTATCATTTATCAATAAATTTAAATGCTAATTATTTTCCTTTGAACATTAACAATAATCTCATCTTGAGTGACTTGCAGACCCTCATCAAGATGCTTTTCTGAGAGATGTAGACTGAAGGGTTCACAGATTTAAAAAAGCTTGAGCAGAGGAGTGGATAGAGGGGCAAAAGAGGGAGATGATAGCATGGGTTTTTCCATGTGAGGTAAGCACACCTTTTCCTTCAGCTGTGTTTTTACATAAATCACCAAAAGCGTTAGACATGCACTGAAAACTGCTTCTGAGCCAAGCAGCAGAATGAGGTGCCCAGGGTATTTCTGTAAAGATGGAAGCAGATTTAGACATGTAAGCAAGCACATCTGGAATAGTCCCCAAAACAAAACCAGGACTCTGATAAAGTTTTCCAGTAATATTATGTAGCAGATATACTAGAGGTTTTCAGAAGCACAGCAGTGATTTCAGGTGCCTTGATTTCACAAAAATCCCTTCTTCAATTGAAAGCTGTCTGCACCTCACTGGAAGCAAGAAAAGAAGCAAACAAAGCCAATGAAGAATTGGCACCACCAGTACTTCTGAGCAAGTAATCTCTGTATCTGTACATTTCCAAAACAAGAAGGGTAATGCTTGCTTATTATTTTGAGAAAGAGCAGTCATGGCTTCTCTGGTAAACACCTCTAAGACAGGACTCAAAGTTGTGAGCTATCTCTAATTAGTCAAAAATAATGCTGGCTGTGCATTGGAACAAAACTAATGTTCTATACCCCTCTGTTGCTTGCTGCTTCCTGGATAACTCCTGTAATAGCATTTATGAGCTCTGTTCTTAGGTGTAAATTCTCTTTACATATTGTAGGATGAGCAGGGACATGCCTTCCAAAAGAAACTTCTACTGAATGGAACAATACTTTGTAAGTCCATCTTGTGAATGAAGATTGAACTATTCATATTATTGAAACATACAAATTACATCCAGTTGCACATCCTTAGCTCTGTTCCCTCAGTTCTGTAAACAGGACCAGCAGGATCTTTGCTAGAGGCAGAAGAGCAAGCAAGGAAACCCTTTGGCACAGGACTAGCCCAGAAGCAAGTAAAGGAGAGTTCACTCTGTCTGGATCTGCTACGTATTAAAGGATAAAAGGCCTTGAAGATCCTTTAAATTCTGCAACATTTTTTCTAGCTTTACTCGTGTTGCTGAAAGAAGTAGGACTGAAGAAGGCTAGTCAACACAAAGATCAAACTGGCCTTTTTATTAAACTCAGCTGCTGTTGATGGCTGTTTTAGACCATAAGGGATATGGATCCGGTCAGTTGTCCTTCTATCCCCTCTTCCCTATAAACAGAAAAGAAAAAAAAAAGAAAAGCTACAAAAATTCATTAGCAAATTCAATTAATTAGAGAAAGGCAAAGCAAAACTTCCATCAAGCTGTGCTTGAGGACAGGCATGTCTGCACGAATTTTGATGGCAAACTCTTCTGCTACCCTAGCCTGACAACCTCAGTTTATTCAAAAGTTGTTACAAGCCACTAGATAAACTAATCAAAGGATTTGCTCTATAGCTGTATCATATATTGTTCATGAAGTCAGACATTTACTCTATTCCCCCGAGTCATTTCATACTGAAATGGAGTTCTAGCCTAGCGTTTCATTAGATTCATAAGCAACATAGGCTGAAATAAATGAATAAAGGCAGAAAGGTATTGAAATTTTTGCCGGCAACTTTTCAATTGGAATGTTTCTCATTTTGTTAAGAATTCAAATGTTGCTCACATTTTACTAATGTGAAAACTGAATCTACATGCTTTTTCATCAATTTCATGGGGCACTGACTCTAGAAAGTTGCCTATATACATAAGATGACATAAGGTAATAAGGGAAAGTGGCATAGTCACTCTACAATTCACAGAGCTACTACAGCAGCAGGAAATGCAGTTACCAGCGAATAACACAGTGGCCCGAAGGTGAACATATGGTATTTGTCGTACTGCTCAGCTGTGAAACTTGCCAATATGGCCAAAGGAGTTAAGAAACAAAATAAACTATTTCATTTCATTGGTGTTTGTTACTGGTTTGATGTAAGTAAACTCAACTTTCAAAAGCTGTAAGTTACGTTTTAAGAGTATTTTAAAAAATCGAAAACATTTTAAATGAAAAATAGCATCTCTTTGAATTACAGAAGACCATGTTTTGTCTTGCTGTAATCTACTGAAATAATTCAGATTCTAAATGTTTAATTATACCTCAGTTCGGCAAATCATAATTTTTATCTCATTGTACTCATAAGAAAGATAGCATGAGTTAGCGTATGGATCTTAAAGATGTTTAAATTAATGAATAATTTACAGCAAGAAAAAAGAAGAAAAGATATATCAATAAAAGCTGAGAAAAAATCTTTTTACAGTTAACATACGCAAAATTTAATAATCTAGATAAACATGGCAAGGCTCATCACTGAGCTCAACCGATACTTGATAAAATAAGGATGGATATCTTCCACTAATGAGGTCTATGGCTAGAAGACAGGTTGTTGTGCATGGAGGTAGCTACTTCCACTTTCTACAAGACTCTGTGTAGGTTGACTGCTCTCTTTGATCCTGAAGGGACAACAGCACAGATATGCATCTTCCTTGCACGGAAGGAATTTGCCTCTTCAGAATACATAGACACTGCTGAGGCCATGGCACACAAGAAGTTGTGCCAAACATTAGGGTCCAAAAGTGGTTATAAACAAAGGAGTAAGTTTTCCAAAGCACTCAGTTGGCAATAATTTCCCTTTGAGAGACAGCTGATGAGAGCTCACTGCTTCCAGATGAGTTTACATACTTCAGCATGCATGTTGGAAAGTCTGCCCCAACTGCACAGGATTGAAGAGATGGAAATGCCTTGCTGCCTCAAACCAAAGTCAGAGTGAAAATGTTGCTGACTGAGATGACAGTTAACTGATTAATCTATACAATTTGCTACCACAAGACCTTATTGAAGCTGAGGGCTTAGTACAACGTGCTGTATGTGCAAAGCTGTCTTGGTTTAAAAATATTTGATGACTTACAGGCTAATGGAATAATTCAGGCTGGATGAGACATCAGGAGGTCTCAGTACACCCACCACCCAAAGCAGGGCCAGCTCAGTGTGACCTGCACCATTGCCTGGCCTGGCAATCATCCAAAGACAGCAGGCTGGACCTCAGCCACCTCCTTACAGGCCTATCTATGGGTAAAGGGGCTGACCCACCATCCAAAGGCCCAAGGCCCCCAGTCACCCCAACATGGGAGCTTCCTAGAGTCCCACAGCCTTGCCTGGCCCTCAGAGCCCCATCAGGGTTGAGATGGCAGGTGGCAGGCAGGAGGCAGCAGTGACAAGGGCTGTTCCTCCTCCCCAGCTGCAAGCCTGACCTGGTGCCCTTGCAGCACGACTCACCGCCTTCGCAGTGACGCTTTAAATCAGTTCAGCCAAACTCCTCTAATTTTAGGTACGAACTCAAGTTAACTGGTTTAAATTCAGCTTGCAGTGACTCAGCTGGCAGTCATAAACACTAGCGTAACAACAAAAAATAATAATAGTTTTGTATGTGTTCTTGTGTGTAGTTGCATCAGTTTAACTGTAGCAGCTCACAGGCAGACTGAAGCTAAGCTGGTACTGCCCTGTGTAGAACAGCCTAGGTTTGGAAAAGGTGACATGCTCATGCAAGATCGTCAGTTGCAATTATAAAATGCTTCTGCAAGGGTATCTCCCTGCTGCAGGGCATAAACTAATCAATCACCTGCTGCCATACAGAAATCTTTCTGTAGGAGTGAGTGTCTTTCTCCCTAGTGCCTGCTGTTGTCCAGGGCCACGGGAAGGACTGGGAGCTAGGCAGCCCACTGCCCCCTTCCCTACAATAATTAAATTCTCATGTAAAACACAGTGATGTTATCATCGAATTGGGACCAAATCCAAAGTAATAGAGAGCATAGAACAAATAGTTCCCTTCCGCCTGATCAGATGCCTTTCTTGGCATTAATTGGAAGTGCGTCAGCAGAGGAGGTAACTCTGTTAGCTAAGTGAATAACGTTACTGAAGTTTCTCAGGTTATATGTGCCAAATCTGTGTTTAATCGGTCTGACTTGGAAAGGCTATAAAGGATCATTTTATTAATCTCTAGGGTCAGAATTTTAGCAAGAATTTTGAATTATTAAAGATACTGGCTGATAATTAGGGTAGGAGGTAGGGTCACACTCAGCCGTGAAATCACAGCCTCAGCAAAACCTTCTTTAGACATATTGCTGGACTCAAAGGGACTGAAAAATGCCATTAGACTCAAGAACTGCATATTATGATAAATTATTTAAAATATAGAAGTAAAATCCTCCTGGATCTGGCATGTTTAGGGTTTGCTGAACAAAACTGTCCATGTAATTTTTATGTCTTAAACGACATGGGTATGCCACTGTAATCAGAGATTTAGTATTTCCTGACTCCCATTAAATTGAAATCCTCAAACATGAAGCTATATCAACTCGAACAGTTGTAGAGAGTTATAAAACATGACTTTGAGAGCTTGGCCTGAGTGCTCCCCAGAGAGACAGGCAAAGAAATAAGAATTGGTTGAGATCTCCCATTAAAGTTACCTCTCAGCAGCGTAAACAACCTCTTTTGTGCACTGCCACCAATATCCTTCTCCCTGTGAGGATGAGCCATTCATCCTGTCTTTGGACTTTCTGAGCAGGAGGAAACCTGTAAGAGTCCTTGACTTCTTTTCACTGACAGCTAGACTCAATGTCAAAAGAGATGTCTTAGCATCTCTTTCCTAGGCTGCATGATTTAGTTGGAAATCACCCTAGGCAGTCTCCATCTTAAATAATGTGTTTTCATTCCCTTTCCTCCACTCTGAGAGGTAGAAGCTACTTCCTCCTTACAACTGCAAGAGGACAGGAAGACAGGTATTATACTACAGGTTCCACAGAGAGGAAGCAGCATCCCCTGGAGATCTGATTTATCACTCCAATTGCTCAGGGTAAATTTTCTGCAGCTTAAAGCAGATTCCAGCACCACTCTGTTGTGAATGCAATTCTTCATGGAGACATAGGTTGATCTAACTCAGCTCACTAATGGAGAAAGAGATTCCCAAAAACTCTGTTCATCATACAAATGCAACTATGAATTATTGGACTTCTCTCATCAAAATGATCCAGGCATTTAGCAGGCACTTTGTAACACCAGTCATTCACTGTCACTAAAATCCATGATCATTTGAGAAGCTGAAACTGATAAGATTTAGAGTGGCAAAATTTCTTTGCTTCTCCCATTCCTGCATCACCCTAGCTGAAATTGCACTGATTTGTATGAAATATTTCTACATTTCTATGGCTTGGTCACCTAAGGTCAGTTGTTATCTTATCAGATGTGAAGGCATGCATTTAGACTTCTTTTTCTTTTTATAAGAAATATCAATATACTTTCTTCTACTCAAAAACTATATTGCACAGAAGGGATATATATCCCTTAATAAATTCTTTTTCCATTTTTCCATTGCCTTTACTTACTCCATATCAGCCTTTGAAAACCACTTTAATAGTTCTCCAAATGAGATGGGTCTTTTTTCCCCATCAGTTTGAGCTCTTTCCTGTGAAAGGAAAGACTGAGATGTTTGGAAAGGCAATATGCTTTCAGTTTATTAGAAAATAGTAATGTTATTGTTTTTGCAAAGATCAGCAGCCATGAGATGTTATTAAATATATTTCTGAATGTACTTAATATCCAATTACAAGACAGAAAGTAGATGGCTCAAAACAAATTTCAGGATTAGCAGACTCCTTTGGGAAATGCCATCTCCAAACTGAAGATTTTTAGCTGTAAGGACAGTAAGCCACTGGAATATGATCCCAAAGGGCATGAGCAGAGTCCAGAGGCTCTAAATCTACATTGGAAATGAATGCCTGGCTTTTCATTTCTGTAAGGATAAGATTTCAGTCTAAATATTTTCTGAACTGAGGGGCTGAAACTCATTGTAGTTTTCATGAAGAAACCAAAAATTTAGGGTCTTTTATGTACAGGTTGGAGTGGACATTGCTAATGGATGGAGTAGAGGTTTTAAAACCTCAGAAGGAACCTAGAGTATTTCTATTTAACCTTCTAAAATATTTGCATTTTGTACATAGAGATCACAGTGTACTTTCTGATATTGATGAATTTTTAGGAGTCCCAAGAGGTCAGTAATTATCTGCCAGCTGCAGATGCAGAAACCAAGGCACCCAAGGTTGAAGTAACTTTCTAGGAGCAACAAAAGGGAATGAAAATATCAGGCTACATTGTCCTGCGATACCTCTGCAATATTTTCAGCCTGACCTCACACCTGCTTCACAGAAGTGATTACATTCAGGCCACTGGCAAGGTACGCCCTCTAAGATACACACAGGGATATCTCTTGGTATGCTTGGTGGAGAGATAGAAGCAGATTTTTTGTGCTCCTGCAGCAACAGCACTTTGTATTCTTTCTACTCTCTCCACTTAAGTCAATTTTCCAGCTTTGCTTTGCCAAGGAAGGGGAAGCAAACTTCTGTCCAGATCTTCTGAAAACTGATCTATTTAAGAAATCTGATGTCTTGTTGCTGTGGGTGTTGGCCTTGTCTGTGTCATTAGTGATAGTGGCCATAGAAGCAATGGCCTTAAGCTATGCCAGGGGAGATTCAGGTTGGATATTAGGAACAATTTCTTCTCAGGAAGAGTGGTGAGGCAGTGGCATAGGCTGCACAGGGAGGTGGTGGAATCACCGTCCCTGGAGGTGTTCAAGAAACATACAGATGTGGCACTGAGGGACATAGTTAGAGGTCATGGAAGAGATGGGCTGGTAGTTAGACTAGGTGATCTTAGAGGTCTTTTCCAATCTTTATTATTCTATGATTCTGTGTTAAGTTAAACTATGGTATGTTCAGTCACTGTTCTCAGGCTAGCAAATCATTATTAG
Source organism: Coturnix japonica (assembly GCF_054131305.1). Classification (NCBI taxonomy): domain Eukaryota; kingdom Metazoa; phylum Chordata; class Aves; order Galliformes; family Phasianidae; genus Coturnix; species Coturnix japonica. The sequence continues at coordinate 113,574,441 of NC_140663.1, forward strand.
GCCATGTCATAGGAAAAAAAATAAAAAAAGAAGGGGGAAAAAAATCACATCAGAAGAAATCATTGCTATAAAAAGTAGAGGCTAAGTAAGATTAGGCTGGAGAGGAAAATATTTGACAATAGACTTTGAAAAAGATCTCCTGTTTCTAGTAAGGTAATAATATAGTAATGTAATTATGTCAGAAGGACTGATATGGTGCTATTTTCCATCCCACAGAGCTGAAAAGAAAATAACAGGTGCTTTGACAAAAATAAACTGTAGAAATTATTTTGTTAATTCACCTGTGATGATTTCAGGTCACCAGTATTTTAAAACAAGAAGAAAACAATGTATGATTAGTTTTATACAGAGATAAGTGGTCATAATTGCTTCTGACTTGTGTTTATCAGCACTTAAATTTCCAGTGAAAATTAATTTCCTGGCAATACACTTGACCTGAAGTTCAACGACCATGAGACAGGGTTTATTCTGCAGCTGACCTGTATGATCTTCTGGCTAAGGTATTGCAGGTTGGAATGATATCCTGAACTGTTGGTTTTTATGATGTTCCTTACCATGGCTCTGAAAGGTTTCTAGAATTCATTTCCAGTTCAGGAATGAGTCACAGTAGTCCTTCATTATACATGGAGAAAAAAGCCTAATGACTTCCACTGGGAGGATACCATGCTCCTGTGGAACGACTGAAAAATTTATTTCTGCTTATGACACTTCTGTGCATTTTTTTAACTCCTTCCTCTGATTTTTTTACCTAAGAGAACACACAAAAAATTCCTGAGAGGCAATTCACTATTTGTTGTATGGATAGCAGTTTAAGGAAATTCATCTTCTCAAAACTGTATGGAAAAAGAAATTGGAATTTTCAAGCTATTGGAGGGGTGGGAATGGGGAGAGAGGGGAGTAACCTACAATACCATACAGAAGAAAACAAAAAAAGCCAACTTATCTATGAAAATAAAAGATCATCTAAGAAACATTTCTGCTAGATTTATGTAAAATACACCCATACATCTTAAGCCAGTTTTTTGCAGTTTTATGGGGGTACGATCAGTGGATATGTTTACAAATTCAATATTAGTGTAGAAGATTCACTGATGTTACCTGCTGTTTATATACCAATGGATATTTTCACCCATAATGAGTGATGTTAGTTGTAACTGGAGATATAGCAGTTGATTTAAAATATCTCAACTGCTGGTAACTGTTAACTCTATTATCTACATTCAGTTCAACATCCTGGCTCTTCTAAATACATGCTTTCATAAACAATAACACATATTGTTGATGATTCCATAATCTTTTTCATTGTTTTACCTACCTGCTTGTTTCATTCTAACACAAAGATATGACTGCTCTGAGAAAAAGGAGATTAAAAAAAAGGCAAGAAAAACAATAAGGAATGTATTTATTCCTTTTGCTAATTGCTTTAATTTAAGCATGTGTCCAGTTATTATTTAGTATGCATTCACACACGCTTTTGCATTTCAGACTTCTTCTATAGTGTTTCTATGCCCTAGTTCCCTGTCTTGTTTTTGGGTATGAAAATGTTAAATGCCTTGGAGACAACAGTCTTTTATAACTGAAGAAGTGACTGCTTGTGTTTTGATAACCAGTAGGATGTAAGGAATCATTTGGCACAAAAACTGAAAATCTGGCCAATCTCCACAGCAGTGGATGTATGTTGCTCACAACAACCCGTAAAAGCAGGCAGGGGGCATCATCGGCTCTCTAGGAAGCCTACCCAGTGTTTGAGGGTAGACAATACTCCCGATAACATGCTTTAACTTTTGGTTAGCCCCGAAGTGGTCATGCAGGTGGACTTCATGATCATTTATGTCATTCCAACTGAACTATTCTATTCTATTCTATTCTATTCTATTCTATTCTATTCTATTCTATTCTATTCTATTCTATTCTATTCTATCCTATCCTATCCTATCCTATCCTATCCTATCCTACATTCCAACTGAACTATTCTATTCTTTTCTATTCTGTTCTGTTCTGTTCTATTCAAACTTGCCAATTTACATATTTCAGTGTTAAAACTTCAGCATATATTTCCAGTTACTCTGCATGTGATAGGAACAAAAGAAATTCTGATACATTTTTAAGTGAGGGAAAACAATTCATTATCAGGAAAAAGGTTTTTATTAATGAAATTTGCTCACAAATTGGGAGCATTCTTCCTGGAATGAATTAACTTGTGTTTAAAGCAATGTGGAGTAAGACCATTATCTTTGTACGTAGTCATTTGTCCTATACATAGGGAAGAGCAATGAAAATTCAGGGCTAACACCTGTAACCTTCTACTAATTCACACATGAAAAAGTCTGGTATTTAAGCAATCACAGTCAGAAGGCATATCTTTGAGCTACTTAGTAATAGTGGCTGTAGAATACATACATTTTTTTCCAGATTTAACAAGGGGCGGAATAAATGAATTCAATTTAAGAAGAAATTAGACAGTATTTTAGATGAATAATCCAAGCAAGTTCTGCCTAAGCCTTATGGTGTTCATGTAGTCATAAGATTTTGGACATCTGATTTAGGTAAGCAAAACTGAAAAGTTAGCCAGAGAAAAGGAACCCCGTTTGATCTATGCATTCCTGTAGGTGACACTTCAAGAAGGTGAGGATGTTGGCGTAGATGGAATGGAAAAATAAATGTGCCTGTTCCCCTAGAGAGTGGTGATGGGAGAATGCAACTAGCGTTATCATGCCTTCAGTGCTGCTGTCGTACTTCTACAGGAAAAGAAAAACTATAAAATGATCCATATTCATTTTACTGAAAGGATATGTCTAGTTTCAAAACTCTGACAGCTATCTCAGAAGGCCCTTTGATTTATTCTGAGTAAACTAGGAAGCTTTACTTGGCAGATATTTCTGGTTTCTATCCAGCTTAGCTCCTGCTTATCCTGCAGTATGTACTACTAGTGAGTAGATCAGACTCCAGCTGTGTCAAAGGTAAAATATCATCAACAGCTACATTTACCTTGAACAATGGTACAGATGAGTGAGGACACAGCAATTTCAGCTGAAGGATTCAGTTAAATGGTCTCAAAGAGCAACTAAATTACTACAGTGTTGTAACAACTAGATCATTTAGGAAGTCTTTCTGTCATAGGCATCTTTCACAACTTCACATTTCTTTCACTTTCCAGTGTCTTACTAACGTTTAGTTTCCTCCTTCCCTCTCTCCAAAACCAAAGCAAAACAAACAAACTGGGAAACAACCCTCAAACATTATGTAAACCTTGAAAAGGATGAAAAATTAAGGTTGCTTGAAGATTGTTATGTACATTGCTGCTAAGAGCATATGGAAAGTTTGGAGATACTACAGCGAGAACAGCTTACCTGAAAATAGACTGCTTTAAAATATATCTGACCTTGATTGTTACCTGCGGTGCAGAAAAATGTTGTGAGCTAATCCAGACAATTCAGTTTTTCTCTATATTAGTCCATAAAATAAAGTATCTGCTCTCATACTTCCCAGCCCAGAAGCCAAACCTCAGCACTCAGAGATGGTGGCCAGATGGCCCCGATGTCACTCATTGCTTCACCATGAGGTAAGATGTTCATACATCTTCTTGTGAAGACAAGCAGTTTGCAACTAAGGACAAAGGAAGAAAGAACAGTGAAGGAAAAGGATGTCCTGGGGAGATTTAGAGCAAAAAAATTCAAAGCACCTACATCCTCCTCTGCAAGATCCCAGCTGCCCTCTCCCAGCTCTGCTGTCACCACAGTGATCCTTCCCTCAGGCAAAGTGTAACCCACTCCATATGTTAACTCGCTCTCTTCCAGCAAGAATGGATTCAGTACAATGGCAAAAATGGTTTCTGGTTGGGATCAGATCAAAGAGTCTGGAGCCAGCAATGATGAGATGGGAGGACAGAAAAGAAACAAGAGTGCTCAAAGACAGAAGGGGGATTTTTCTTCACACTGAATGCATTTCCAAGCATATACATATACATATATGTATATATGTCGTTTCCAAATATATAAATAGAGTTCCTGAAAAAAAAATTTAGAACTCTATGAAGTTTTTGACCAGATCTACTGAGGTAGAGACCAAGGTCTGAGCATCCTGTTTCCACTGTGCTTGCTGTTCACTCCAAGGCTAGCAAAGAGGCAACATCTCTGTTGGAAGCAAAGGACAAGGGCTCCATAAACCCCATCTCTCACTGTCTACCAAATCTCTGGCCTGGAAGCCACAGATACTTTACTGTTCTATAGGTGTGTTTGTTCTGGGTTGTACAAAAGAGATGTTGTAATAGTTAACAGATCATTGAGACATGTGAGCAGACAGTGCTCAGAATATTAAGGTGTGATAAAGAATGAGGTGCCTGTAGAATTTTATTCAGGGAAAGAGTTGCATCTAAATATAGAATAAATAGCAGAGTGGGAAAAAGAAATACCAAATAAAGCAGAGAGTGTTTAAATGGCTCTACTAGGCAGAAGATAGAACAGAAGAAGAATATGTGTGGTGTTTTGTGGTTGTTTTTTTTTTTTTTTTTTTTTTTTTTTGACCAGTACTCATTTTAGTTATAGGGATCTAAGCCAGATTCCCTTTCAGTGCTAAATATGTCTATTGAAGTCCAAGCAACAGACTTAATTGCAGTAGGAAATTGCTGTTTTAAAAAGCATATTTGTATAGAATGGGAGAATGCACGTGACACATATGTGCCTCGACGGTTTTGCTAAATAAACCATGAATTTTGACAAGTGTGTATCTGTACATTTGCCATGGAAATAAGATTGTATAACATCACAGCTGAAACAAAAGTTCAGCCTCTGAAAGCTGTGGGGGTGTGCTGCTAAAATGTTTGCTTCCAATGCTAGTTGACTAGTTTCATAACTCCCATGCATCTACTTAATGCTCTTTTAGACAACACATGGAAAGGGTAGGTGCCAGGGTTGCAAAATAAAAGCATAATAATTGTTATATCTAATGGTCAGAGCTCAATTTCAGCATTTCACAAGATGACAGGTTTCTTGCATTAGAAAATTTAATAGATGAGGCTTCCCACTGTGTTTATACAACATTCTATCAAGAACTAAATATGGAAAAATATTTAGTTCTCTGTTCAATGAGGAAACTGCACCATAGGGGTATTAGTATCATTTTTGGGAACTAGTTAGTTTAGTGAACCAATGAGGACTGAACTATAAAGACTTTCCGGTTGTTAATAAGAGCCGTTCTCCTGATGCTGAGAGTGGAAATTACAACGAGGAACTCTTACTGTTCATGACCCCACAGTTCAGCTTAGGAGTCTCATCCAGAACCCAGCACACAAGTTCTCACTACATAAAGCACCATTGTGCATGGCAAAGTGTCAGCTCTCCCATCAACCATGACCAAGAACTAAGCAAGTGAGAAAGTCCATGCCCACAGAATGCCTAGAAGTTGTAATCGTGGCACAGAATTGGTGTGTTAATTACTTTGTGTGGAAAACAAACTGCCATCAACCATAAGACAAGCATGGATATCTTTATCCAAAAGATAAACAGCAGGTTGAGGCTTCATTGTTCTTTCATCACACTGAGCTGTAGAGTTTCCCTGCACTGACCCTGCACATCAGGTGTTCCCATTCAGCCTATCTTGGCCAGTGCTCAGGGGATTCAAAATCTGAAGTAACAAAACTAAGATTTTCCAGAATTGGCCTGAATTTCAGAACCACTGGGATCATTCACTGAAGGCCTCTTTTGTACTTCATACAAACCTGCTGTTTTGGCCAGTAACAAAAAGGAACCACACAACCTATGTGAGATTGATGGCAGCTGTTGAGCTGATGCATTTTATCAGAATGAGTTTGCCTGAGACAACGTCTGCAGTCAACTTTGAGCTAAGCTGGTGGGACGTGTCCAGAGGAAGGTGTGTCAGGAAAGGCATAGGCTTCCAGCTTGGGGCTGGAAAGTATTTAAGCATATACTCCAGGTGTCCTGAAGGAGACACAGATCAATGTGTCATGTGTTTAATAGGCATCCTGTTCCTTCCATCATAAGAAATATCTCTTGGGCCATATGCAGTACACAGTTGCCAAGACAGGCCATGCTGTGGAAGGCTGAAACATGGAATTCATGTACCTCCTTTTGCTCTCTTCTCCCATGGACTGGTGGGAGATAAAATTAGAGTCTAATTAGAGCAAAACCTTGAAAAACTCTTGAAGTTCTTTCACACCTCTCATATGGCAATACTGTAAAGCAGAGGATGTCATCTGCAAGACAGGAGAGGTAGAGATATACAGCAGATATGGAGCATCTTGGTAGGAAATTTGAAATTCACCGAATGGCGAAGATCCTGTTACAGTAGTTTTCTTCCCCCACTGCCAAGACACTTGATCTATTAAGTCATGGAGAGCACAAAACCTGCAGTTCTGATGCACTGGGAGGATTGTATTAAACTCAGTCAGCAATTATCTGTAATACTGGATAAAAATCTTTACTCTGAAAGCAAGCCTTAAAAGGTCAGAATGCAATTGCTGCCACTGACAGTTGCTGCAGCAGCTCTTAGTCCCATTGAAAGCCACAGAGAAATGTAAGTTGTAAGTTGAATGCAAACCTGGAAATACTATTTCTGACATGGTTTTAATGCCAAAATTATAGACACAGTGTATATCAGCTTTCCCAACACTTGCTAACCTTAATAAATCTACTTTTATTCTTCCCCAAATTTCATTATTGTTCTGTGAATGCTCATTATGAGCAAGCACAGAAGTGACAAATGAAACAGAAAAAACTGGAGCTGTGCCAAGGACCAATGAGAGATTCAGACAAGTTTTCCAAGGCCCTTTGCATTACTGATGGAAAAGGTAATACACAGCTTAAAGCTGCATTACCAGATTAGGGCTGGAGCCAATGTGCCACCTCTACTGCAATAAAATGGAGAACATCAGTGTGTGGGGCCCAATCAGTTATCTTGGATTTGCACCCTGGCAGATGCTGAAAGCAGACAGCTTGCACCAGTGCTGGCAGCCCCCACTGCCTTAAACCCATGAGCTCAACAGCCAAGGCATTTCCCTGGGCTGTTTTTTCATCTGGATAGCCTTCTCTGCTTGATCACATCTGCCCTTCGCCTCCATGAGGCCTCCAATCCCCCGCATTGCTGCATGTCTGCCATGCAATTGACATAAAAGATTTCATCTGGCCCTTTGCTGCTTCCAGAACCCTGCTGGCTCCCCTCAACTTGTTCGCAGACAGAAATCAGTGGAGTTAATCCCAATCTACTTTTAAGGTAGTGCAGGTAAGCCTCATTATATTCTCACATTGGTGCTCTAATACAGAACTGAAAAGGTCTCAAGAGCAATCCATTGCTCAGACTCTAAATCTGAGGTAAAATATTACTGCACACCAGCTCCTGCGTAAGCATCTGTGTGTGCTCCCTGCCTTAATGCTGCGCTAGCTTGAATGATTTCACAGTTGCTTTATGTTAACAATCATTGACAATTACTGCAGGTCCCTCATACATAATAATTTGTGATCTAAGAGCTTGCTGCCTCCATTACACCACTTAGTTTATATCACTTTGAAAATAATTTCTGCTTAATTGAGTTAAGGTCAACTCTTATTGAGAGTGCTGGCACAGTGACTAAATGCAGTTCAGCTTATTTGTTCTTTACTCATATTTTAACATTCCTGAGTGTTAACGTACAAGAACCAGATTTTTCATACAGGAAACAAGTAAATAGGAACATCCTGAGGATTACAGTCATTTAGCTTTGCTCTGCTTTGTGATGCTCATCCTCTGCCTGTGTCCAAACCCACTGGAACAAAAATAGTCTCCTCTTCCTGGGAAATCGGCTTCCTATTGTAAAACCATTCCATAAGTTGCTTCAAATGATGGCTTTACAAATGTCTCATGTGCTGCCTGAATGTCTCTAATTTGCTTAATAAAAGGACAATTTTTAGTTAATCAAAATCTTCTCCATGGAATGGGAAGTAATAGTTGGCTTGCTGTCAGGTAAAATTAATTGGAATTCTTTCTCTCCTGCTAAAAGAGCAAAGTAATTTCTTGTTCAAACACATTTGTGATAGAAACTATCAGCAGGCATCTCAGGCATTTATTTTCTGAAATGCTATAATATCAAACTTTATCCAAAAATAAGAAGTCATTAGCATCACAGCTTGTGTCTAGCTGTTTTTGCTAAGACGCTGTAAACAATCAGTGTTTCTGGCCTTAAAGCTGCTCCTTTTTCCTGTTTCATCTTAGTCCTAAAAAACACGGCAACCTACCTGGCCATAGGAAAGGCTGGCAGGCCATGTAACTGGTATCTTCCCACAGCACAGTGTCTGCCTTGAAATTCTCTTCATTAAAAAAGCAGGCATTGTTGTGTGCAATTCAAGTGGGCATCATCACAGCAGCTGTGGTACTAAAACACAAATGCCACAAGTTTCTGAGTAACCATCACTCCTGCAGTACCCAAGCAAGGTTCGATATCTCTGCGGCATGTGCTAGGGCTTATAGCAAAGTGCAGCTTTCAGACCAAACCCCAGCCGACTAATGCAACCACTGATGCTTTAAGGAAAGATGAGACAATTCCTGTATTGACCCAAATTTAAAGCAAGCCTGAATCTAAGGTGACCTTCAGCTTTGGGAGAGAAGAAAATGCAGGTTGGCATACTACACATCAACACACTAAATACTCGATGCTGTCTCTCAGCCTTCTACCCTCCAGTTATCAGCACAGCCCCGCTAAAATCTCCCACATGCCTCTGTGAGCTCTCACAAAGCCCAGACAGACTTCCTCCTTCCTCAGAACAGCCCCTTGCTCCTTGGTAGGCCATGAGCCACCTCGCCATGAGGTCCTTCTCTCCCATCCACCTCTCCCAACCTCCTGTTGCCCATAAACCCTGGGCATCTTCACCTGTAATGCCTTGCTGTCACACAGCTAACTGCTCCAAGCTAGCCATTCAGAAGCTATTTACTGCCAGTACATGAGGGAAAGGGAATGCAGAGGTTTAGGACTGATCATTCTGTTTCCTTAGATAGAAAAGTGCTCATCCTCCAGCAAAGCACTTCTTACTACAAGTATTTTATAGCATCTGCCCAAAGGGAGATACAAAATGTTCAAATGAGCTCTAGGAACTTCTGATTAGTAAGTGCAATCTGTATATCTTGTAAATACAGCTGGGATCATTACAGTTCTGAGGCATTTAATCAAGGTTCTTCTGCATGTTTAGTAGCTCTTGGAGAACATGCCTAAATTGTGGAGAAAAAAAATAGCCAGGTTCAAAGTCCTTACTAGAGCCTGAAAGGTGCAGGATGTCACTGAATTTATGTGAAATTCAGTAGGAATAGAAGGTAAGTAACACTTCTTAGGGCCAACAGAAAATGCTGAAACCTAAAGTAATCTGGTTTAGAGATATCTGTACATACCTGTTCTGTGTTTCTAATGCAGTTCGTCTACCACTGCTATCTGTAATTGTACCTGTTATTCCTTTCTAAGAGCTCTTGAAGCTGCTGACGAATTTCAAGAAAGTTTGACAGAGCATGAGACAAATCAAGTGTGTTTGGTTTGAGCATGAATTGTGTAAAGAGGAAGTGAAGCGAAGAAATGACTGCCGTGAAGCTGAACCAGTGTCCACATGGTGGCTCAACTTCAAGACACAAATCTGAGGGGAATCAAAGCATGAGACTGGCTCTACTGCTCACTGAACCATTTCACCACCACTCTGAAATCCATCAAAAACATCTGCTGGAACTCCACTGCAAGTGAAGCATGTGTCTTGCTTATTGAGCCAAAGGTTTCACAGGCAGTTAATATATAGCATATACCTCCTGAAGTGATGGTCAGTCAGTTCCAATGTTACTATTCACATATGAAATTAATAATACTTACTCTATAAGCAACGGGAAAAAAACAAGACGGGTTCAAAATCACTGCAGAGTTTTTTCTCACCAACAGTGACCTCCATGAGCTTTAGGTCAATTCATTTAAAAATATTCATTTCAGTTTAAAAAAGAAAATATAGAAGCCCAAAGTAAAGTGAAATATTAATGTCACTACATCATCTTAACGTCATTTGTCCTGAAAAGTGTAGGAATTGCAAAACAGGAGTCAAAAGAAAATGTATGTGATGGCATTTTGTTATGTGTAATAAACGTCCATAAAAAGAGCCAATTGAATCCTAAATGCCTTCACTTCCCACGCCTGTAATTCTTGATCATCAACGAAGTTGACCTCCGGTAGGGTATCCACATGACTGCAAAAGAAAACTGCACTTGTACCAACGGCTTATTAGATTTCACATTAGGGCTTACTATTTTCAGCCGCTAGTAACCATTTGAATGGACCTCATACGTTGTCTCATGGAGGGAGGTTGGAAGCGTGCCATATGTGCAAATATAAACGTGCACTTCAAGATTTATTTTAGCTGTGATTAAACTGATAACAACAATCTAGACAGAGGCTATGAAGATAAGGAAGGGACACCATTCATTGTTTAAGAGATTTGTGTCCATGCTTCCCTTATTTGTTGCCTTTCTTTATATAATTGGCATCTTTTAAAGGTTTGTATTTTGTTCTTAGTAGTGGCAGGAGAAGTGTAATTATGCTTGTGAGAAGATGACATTTTTTCTGCTGTCTCATTCCTTTTCCCATTCCTTCCTCTGGCAAATGAAACAAACAATTTGTATGGGAGTAAAAATAATTTATCTCTTCATAAACATAGACTCTTTTTCTCTGTGTGAAATGGTCACCAGCAAGGAGTGACCCTGGGTCTGGGACACTGGCACTCTGTGTGCTATGGAGCAACCCAGAAGACTTCCACTCCCACCAGTCTCGCCAGAGGGGCTGATCAATAGATTAAATTATCCCAGATCTGAACTGGGACGTATCCTGACATGTAAGTCTGTCTTACTGGGCTGTGTATTAGGAAAGATGATTAGTGCCTGTGCATTCCCTGAGGTCCCTGGTCATGGGAAGCTCTCATCAAACTGCTAGGGTTTACAGCAGTTTACAACTCCTTGGTTGGTCTCTGCTGGTCCTGGTAGAAAACCAGGAGAGGTCAGAATGCCTTACAAGCTAAGAGGCAGAGGCACATGTCCAAGTGCATCTGTCAAGCCTGAGAACAAGATCTTGTCTCAGAGGAATAGTCTGGATAAAAGAAAATTACTTAATTCTCCATAGTTCCTTGACTTCTGGAACAAAAGAAACAGTGAAATCATTGTGCAGCTAATATAAAAAGTTACAGCAAAAAGGCCAAGACTTTGGTCAACTGTACAGCAGCACCTCAACCAAGACACCACCCTCCATACAGAGAGGTCCTCCACTTCCTTCCCCAAGCCCACAACTTCCTCTCCATAAAATGCCTGTTAATGTACAAAGTCTGGGGGAATGAAGAGTGGGTGGAGCCAGCCCAGATTTCCTGTTCCCAGCTGGAATAAGGGAAGACTGTGCAGACCAAAGGAAACTGGAAGTCATTAAGCCCCTGAAATACAGGATTTCACATGACTGTTGCTGTATTTGAAAACTGTCCCTTCCACTTAAAAAAATCTTATCGTTAATGTACCCATATTGATTGCAAAGGACATCTGAATATGTTTGTGTATTGTTAAGCAGTTATAAAGATTTTGCAGGAGTCTGATGTGTGTGTGATAATCAAAAGAGACACCCCCAATTAGTATTGAAGTTCAGCCAGGATTGCTCATCTTCTCTAACATTAAAACCGAAGCAAAATTTGACTTTGTCACTGCATTAGTCTAAAGTGCTTTCAACATATTTCACCCTGTGCCAACTTCCCCTCACCCCTCCAAAACCAGTCCCTTTGTTGCAGTTTTAGCATTTTTAGCAAATGGATACTCTGGTCTTCAGCTTCATGAGATACAGTACCTAGGCACAAAAAAGTACTCTGTACCCCCTAATACCAGAAGGGACTTTTGACCTTTTAAGAGAAGAAAGACTTTCCCACTGCCCTTTAAAAAACTGAATGTGTCCTAACATCTGAGTTAGCCTGAAGCCGGTCTCTCAATCTGCTCCCTCAAGAACTGTATGTATTTTGACTTGCTTCTTCCAGTTGCTCTGAAAACTTCACTATAAACACCAACATCAGCTAACAAATTAAACGTCACTACTCACTGGCAGAGCTGCTCCTCTTCCTCTTCATCTGTGACTCCATCCATATCCCAGAGAATGCAAAGGTCTTGCCTTCTCCCACTTCCAAAGTCTCTCTCCATGATGGGAGCAGGAATAAATCACCAACCCTGCCCTTCCCAGGAACAGAGAGTGCATGGAGCTGCTGCTCTGCACCCACTGCCCTTCAGCCGGGTGAGGATGGAGCCAGCCAGGCTCAAAGCAGCCACAGGAAAGGAAAGAGTGTGTAGGAGAGAGGGGGAGAGTGGCAGCGGGTGCCCGGAGCCCAATCACATTTCACCATTTTGCAGGTTGGAAATAAGATACGTCTACGAGGTCATGTGCCCCAAGTGATTTATAACTACGATGGCTCTACAAGAAGCCGCGTGATGTTTTCTTTTCAACAGAAGCAGTGCTTTCTATTGATATTTTGTCCAACATCCAGGTTTAGAGGTTGCCTGTCATATATAAGAGAGAGTGCCGAAGCACTTAAAAATGTATTAAACCTATTTCAAAACCCACACAACTGGGGGGAGCCTCCAACCAGCCACCAGAAATGTGGGATTTAGCACTTTCTGAAGCACTTTGAAAATTTCTCCATGGCAGTAAGTGGAGCCTTGGATCCTGAGTCTAACACTTAGGTTTGATAAGGAAAAAAAGCCTTGAAAAGGAAAAAAGCCAGGCCAATTTACTGCAGGGGTGAGAAAGATGACAAAGTGAGTGTGGCTGTGTGCCTATACCCATTCCCCTGGCAAGTGAAAAGTGCAGAAAGCAGCAGCAATTATCTGCTCTGCATCGGATTGAGCCAGAATGTTAGCAGGATGGTCTTACACAGTGTAGTAAATAAAATGCATACATTGCCTCATATGTCTCAGTCTGGCAGAAGCTAATAATATAATGCTTGTAGAAACAAGGAGAGGTTCCTTGATTGCACGAGCTTACAGTGAAATCATGTTCCAAGCGTTCAAAGTCCACCTAAGGGGAAATTTAAACATAGCACTACCAGAGAGGAAAGGAAAGCCATGAGATACTTAACTAGTAATAAATAAACAAATAAATAAATAAAAGAGAATGAAGCTCTGAGCACACAGGAACGGGCCAAAGGCTGAATGTCTTTGCAATTCTTACCTCCATTTATGGACAACACTGAATGATTTAAAGGGACATTGTAAATTCAAATTCAGGGTTTAAAATAATTTATACTCAGAATTTAAGTCCCCTGAACAGTCTATCCCTTACACTGGTTTGGCTTCTTTCATCTGCTTAATGTATTTCGTACCTCTCCTCTAGCACAAACTGAATTTAAGGAAGTTGGAGATTTTCCTTAGTTGAAAATGCAGGAAACATTTTGCACTCAAAAATCACCCTTTGTCAGAGGAAGCTCTTAAAAACCTGCAGCAAGCTCTATACCTCCTGGGACCAGAGATCACGCTCGGGTGTCAGGTGAAGGAGAAAAACTTGCAGGATCCTGGAGTGCCAGAACCATCATGTAGGAAAAGCCCTGATAGGCAAAGCTGTGATCTAACAACAAGAGCTCATGTTTGGACGATCAAAATGAATCCATGTGTGCCACAACTAGTAAGATAGGAATGCACAGCATTCTAGGCAGAAAAAGCAAAGGGACAATATAGACTGGAAGGAGGCCGACATGCTGGGAGAGGGTACTGACAGCATCCACCTCCCAGCCACAGCCTGGGTTCAGGACAGGATTTTAACGGTGCAAGGTGCCCAGGTGCTTCACATTTGTTCTTATGCAGGTTGTGCTGAAAACTGCCATCAGCTTTCTCAGGGAGCTGGACCACAGTAGTGACTGCACAGGTTAGAAAAGGGACTTACTTACTATTTTTAATTTTGGCTGGACCACCATTTGGCACTGCAAGCCTCTGGCTCCTCACCAAGGCTGTTGATGATGAGATGAAGCAGTGTCAGCACCAGGGTGCTGCTGTCTGGCAGAGATGTTGCAGAGTTCAGAGTTGGTGAAGTGCTGTTCTGGATGTCAGGAAGAATTTCTTCTCAGTAAGAGCGGTGATGCAGTGGCACGGGCTGCCCAGGGAGGTGGTGGAGTCACCGTCCCTGGACGAGTTCAAGGAAAGAGTAGATGTGGCACTGAGGGATGTGGATAGTGGGCATGGTGTGATGGATTGCCAGTTGGGCTAGGTGTTCCTAGAGGTCTTTTCTAACCTTAGTGATTCTATGATAACACATCAGACCCTGGCCTACAATAAAGCACCTTAGAAACAGTTCTTATTCGAAGCCCCAGAACCCAGACAGAAACTCAAAATACAGTTATCTCTTCCCCCTGCTTATTCTCCGTGTCCAGACCTAAGATCCAAAGGTAATCCCAGCAGCGCAGATCTCAGACAGCATAGTTTTAATATGATGGCATTTCCATTTTCCTCTCCAATTGGACTGTGTTTGATATTCTCCCTTCCTCCCACAACAAAAATAAAGACACTGCAGACGTTTTGACAAATTTCATATTGAAAATCAAAATGGTTGTGAGTACATTATGGAAAACACTTTAAGAGACTGTGGCTCTTTAATTATTTAAGGCAATATTATACTCCCAGATTTGCCTTCCCAGAAATAGTATCAAACAGGAGCCAAAAGGGAATCGTAGAATCATAGAATTACAAAATGGCCTGGGCTGAAAAGGACCACAGTGACCACCTGGTTTCAACTCTCCTGCTATGTGCAAGGTTGCCAGCCGCCAGGCCAGGCTGCCCAGAGCCACATCCAGCCTGGCCTTGGACCATCCAGGGATGGGGCATCCACGACCTCCCTGGGCAACCTGTTCCAGTACATCACCACCCTCTGTGTGAAAAACTTCCTCCTAAATAAAACATTGAACATTGGAGCTATTTTTAAGGCACATAACACACCACGCAGCTCCACACCCACCCCCAATCTCTGCTCCTCACGCTGTGCTGCAGCAGGGGGAGTGCCAGCACCACCAGGGATGAGACAAACCCCACCCTGGAGCACTCCTTACAGTCTGCAGGGTCCTTTGCAATTAGTGCCAGCAATATCACCAGCAATATGTGGCTCTGGGCAGCCTGGTCTGGTGGCTGGTGACCCTACATATGGCATGGGGGTTGAAACTAGATGATCTTTGAGGTCCTTTTCAACCCAGGCCATTGTATGACTCTATGAATAACATGTCCAGTGTTTGTATCACTTAATGAAAACTTTTTTACTTCATGGCTAATTCCTGGTGGAAATCCTGGTGCAGCTGGAGTCCATGCAGATGTCTCCTGTCCCGTGAGGACACAGATGATTTTGTAGGTGGCCAGTGGGAGAGCAGATGGCTCCTCTGAGTTCCATTCCCTGCTAAGTCACTCTTCCAGACTTGTTACTGCTTCCTGTTTCATACATCCAAAACAGCTGCCAGTGGGGATTTAGGAGCACTTCCTTGAATAAGGCATACATTGCATTGGTATTTACAGTCTTTAGCAGATGTGTGTTGAACCTCAGAGCCTGGTTAATACATCCACTCTTTCCTGTATGCACCACAATTTTAGGAAACCCAAGAAGAAACTCAACCCTCCCTCCATTGCTGAAGACACCCCTCACTGCTACGGGCCCTGTGTCTTTCAGCAATGTACTGCAGGCAAGGCTGCAATATTGGGAAGCAAACTCTGAGCTTCTCTCTTTCCTTTGAGTCTTATTTTACATAAATAAGTGTTAGGCCAGAAGCATAATAATGTTCTCTATCCCAGAGACAGGGAACACTGACATAGGGAACACTTTACCTTTGTAGGTCCCCTCCTGGGATGTTCCTGCCCAATCAGGTCCCCCATTAACTCTATTAGTAGCAGAAATGGCTTCATCCCTCACTATTGCTTCCCACAAATGCAGGTCTTCTCCTTCAGATAGTTTATGGGAAGATAGTCACGAGAGAAGGTAAGAAATTTACCTTACTTCACCTTAGACATCTGAAAATACCCCCTTGCTTTGGAATATGGTTGAGTTGCTGTAATTTTCATAAAATGGTCATGAAAATCAACGAAAGTTAAGCACAGCTCAGGGAGATGTATTCATATTCTTAATTTGGCTTCCAAGAGTAATTCCATGGAAACTCACGGGACTGCTCATATAAACAGAGTCATAAGGATATGCAGGCTTTTGTGGAACTAGATGGGTCTGTTCTCCAGTGATTCTTTACAACCTCACATCTTTGCAGATCAGCATTCTTTGGAAACATCTTCTGCAGCTGTGTTTGTAAGCAGGAGTGTGGTGTACAACAAAGACAGGCTGCATGCAATGATGAGCCACACACATGCTTAAGGAACTGCATGCAAACCTCATTATCTGAAACCCAGCTGATAGCTACAGAAAAGAGTGTTGATAGTTAAAGAAAGGAAGGAAAATGAAAAATACAAACCAGACAGCTTGCTGGTTATTGTGAGCCTTTAAGAATATTCATCATAGAAATACAGTTCATTCTTCATTTTACTCTTGGAAAACTGAAAAAAGAAAAAGATCCCATCCAAAAGCTTTTAAAATGCTTCACTTGCCCTGAGAATGCCCTTGTATGCTCTCCCCTTTCTAGAGCTCGTGAGAATAAAAAGTCTTGAAGACCAGCTAAGGGCAGACTCTCTGTTGCTCAGCCACTCTCCTACACAGGATCCTCTACTGATTGCATACACCCATACAGCACAGGCAGAAGAATTCCTTTCTGCAGCCTGATCCTACCCTTTCCCAACCTGGGCAGAGCTGTCAGTGCCATGCATTGCTCACCATGTGGTAGCAGTTAGTCATAAGGCTCCATTTACAGACCTTCACTTTTAGACAGAACCATGAGCACACAATTCACTACACACTTAGGACACCTGCCATTCTCTTTTTTCCCTCCTGCTTCTATGTTCAGTAAAAGCACAAACACAGACATAAAAGAGAGGTCTTATTTTCAGAAGAAATAGAGCACAAGCAAGGGACCAAAGTCAATGGAAGAAATCCAATGAGCTGTTAGACTGAGCTCACCCTTGGGAAATACAGACTAGGTGCACCATCATGTCTTTCCCAGCCACAGAGATCAACTAGAGAAACAGAAAAAAAGATGTCATCTAAGGAGGTAAACACTGCATATCTGACTTTACACATTATTTACTTTTTTTTTTCTTTTCATAATTTAAATATTATGAAATATTCAAACATTAGGAAATGAGGCAGGAATGGCAAGTAATAAATAAATCTTTATGGGCTGGAGATCTCTTTTCAGTCTTAAGGAAATTATCCTTTGTGCCTGTGCGTGCAGTCTTCAGAAGAACAGAACTGAAATTACGTGAGCTACAATATCCATTATCTTCTTTCTCATCTGTGTTTCCATTATCATTTGCAGTGGGGGGGAAAAAAAACCCACAAAGTTTGTGAAAGAAAAAGGGAGAGAAAAGGCAAAGTGTATCAAGTATATCAGCATAACTGCATACTTTAGTCCTCACACTATGTAACAAGGTAGAAAAAGTATAGGAAGTAAGCCTTATCTTTTCTCACAGATAAAGAAGAAAATATCTTTGTAATTAGTCAAATTAGTTTTCCATTTCTCCTTTCTAGAACAGAAATCAAATGAGAAACGCTTCTAATGTAATTATCTGCATGCATTTCGAGGCTTCTCAGAGGATGTTCAGGATCCAGAGGGTCACTGTGAACTTAATGAGGTTTTCATTCACAGGTAACCTTCAAAAATGCATTTTAATCAGCATAAGGAGCTTTAGAAAAGAAGCTGCATAGTGTTTAGATTTTGAAGAGGGAGAAGATGCAATAACTTTTTTTAACTTCACGAGAGATGGAAAAGTGTTTTAGAGACGGTGCATACTATGCTCACAGATGTTGGCACGATATTCACCGGGGCACCAACGAAGGTCCAACACACAGAAGGTCCAACACACAGCCTCCAAGCTGAAGCCCTGCCGCTGCCGGGGGATGGAGGCAGCAAGGACAGCATGGCAGCCAGGTATTCCTGGGCACACAGTGCCTCCTACAGGTACTATGGGAATTGTCAATCTCACTGGGCTCCTCTGGATGCCATTTTTTCATCAGGTACCTCCCTACTGGCTATGAGAGTATACAGCTACTAAAAAAAGTATAACCAGAAAAATGGGAAATCCTAGTATCAGTCCAGTGGACTCCCTTGCAGATCCTTCATTGCACAGGAGTGCATTTCTAACTTCTTTAATCCTGTCAGGAAGGAGAAACTAAGTCAGAAATGAGAAAATTGATCATGGCTTCATGAATTTTCTTTCTTTCGGTGTTTGAATTGCAATGCTGGACTTGAGGTCCCCCTTGGTATTGTAAAACAGTAAGAGATAGTCAATAGCTACGACAGAGGAATCTAGAGAGATAGGAGCTGGAAAGATAAATGACACAGAGAGATGCAATGAGTTCTCCAGTGCTGAGCAATAGCAAGGAAGACAGGATCCTTTTTGTCAGAAACTTATATAAAATTGTGATTATTTACATGACTTTATTTCCATAGAATCAATCACAGAATCATAGAACTGCTCATGTTCCAAGACCTTAAGGATCATCAAGTCCAACTGCAACCTACCCATACTACCCTAAGAGCCCTCCACTAAATCACGTCCCTGAGCAAATCATGTCCTCAAAGCAAAGAAGTTCTGTATCTTGGAATATTTTCTGCGCTCCTCACTGTCACTGGTAAGAGAAACTGAATTCAGAAAAGCTAGAAATCAAGGAGCTATTAAGAGTAGTATTGTTTCTTTTTCTGACAAAGCGGCACTTCAGCTCCCATCAAATTCTACACACAGCTGCACAGCTGTAGTGAAGCTGAGCTTTTACTTCTTTCCCTGAACAATATAGGTGAAATTGTATCAGGTCTCACTACTGCTATTCATTCCTCTCCCAGAGTTTGACTCTTGTTAGCTGGGGAGGAGGAAAGAGAAAATGCAGTTGATCCCCATCACTGAAACTACAGCTATCACTGAAAGAACAACAGCACATCAGACACGTCTGTGTCACGTTTGAATTCTCCCTCAGTGCTGCCAGCATGCATTTGTGTTGATGAGCACAAGCTGACAGTGAAAGTGGAGGCCCCTGGTTATCCACAGCTGTGGGGACGTGGCTTTTCCCTTCCCCTCCAAGCAGGTCTGTCTTCCATGTGGGCACTGAGTATGTAGCATTGATGTACTGGTGGAAAAGATTTGCAAGAGAAATCCATATTTTCTGAGTCCTGTATCATCATACATAGAGAGGATAACCCACATGGATATTGTGGTGTCTCTGAAACTCTGTAAGGTCAGAGGAAAGAGAAAGAACCTGCAGCTGGAAGGTGTATGTGCCCTTCTGCTGGCTCAGAGCAACACACCAAGAGAAGCCCAGAGAAGCTGTGGTGCCCCATCCCTGGAGGTGCTCAAGGCCAGTTTGGATGAGGCCCGGGGCAGCCTGAGCTGGTGGGGGGCAGCCCTGCCCACAGCAGGGGTTGGGGCTGGGTGGGCTTTGAGGTCCCTTCCAACCTAAACCATTCTGTGATTCTATGATTCTAAGAGGAGCACAGCTCAATTTCATTCTGAAGGACTGAATGGAAACCTAACAGTGCCTATTTTGCAAACTGGTTGCCTCTTGGCAAGACATTGCCATTAGATTGCATTTCTTATCTCCAAAAAATAGAAACCCCTCCCATGCTGGATGGCAACAAGACAAGATTACACTGCAGTGTCTATTAACATATAATAACCACTTTATACATACATATGTATGTATACAATCATAAATGTGTCATTTTCTTGAGAATGAGGTGGTCATTCTGGAGTAATCAGGCACTTGCTTTTTCACATACAACTGTATTTAGTAACTGATGTAATAGTTTTGTCACTTATATCAAAGAATCATAGAATCTAGAAGAATCATAGAACAGGACCTACAAGATCATCTAGTCCAACCATCCTCCCATCACCACTGCTACCACAAGCCTAAACCTAAACCTCTAGCTCCTCATCCAGATGCCTCTTGAACACTGCCAGGGACAGTGATTCCACCACCTCCAAAGGGCATTGCTAGAGCTGGAAGCCTAAGCAGAGTTTCTGTAGCGCTGTTTTGTCAGCATCACAGGCTCTTTCAAGCAGTTTGTCGGTTTATGATGAAATGATCTCAAAGACAAGATGAGCAAGAACAAGTCCGTGTGATCAATAGAAAATAAAGACATGCAAAAAAAGGAGGCAATAAACACATTTCATCTCCTAATTAATCTATCAAAAGCTTCATTTTCCTTTTAGTCCAAATTATAAAAGAAAATCATAAGATTTTTTTTTCAAAGAATAGCTGTATGATTGCTGTACTTTTCTTGACATTGATTTTTAACCTTCCCTTATGAGAACGGATTTTTTAAAACCTATATGTAAGGAATGCTTATTAAGAAGCTTTCTCTCTTTTTGTACCATCTATATGTGTGAATGGCAGACAAATTAGGATGGAAGTGTTGAACAAACTCAAAACACATTGCATCTGACAGCACGGGTAATAAATAGATGAAGGATAGAACTGTTTAACCCACAACTACCCAAACTGTTTCCTTATAAATGCACCTATCCTTCTTGTAGCACAGTGGATATTTACATCACATCAAACATATTTTACTCAGGATAAATTAGACAAACTATTACATTTTAAAAGTAGATCTTCTCAGAAATACACAATCATCTCCCTCTCTGCAGCCCATTACCCTGGGGCGGAAAAAACCTTTCAGACAAACACTTTGCTCTTCTGTTCCTGCTACACACAGGTTGGTTTGCCCCTCCAGTCAAATAACAGGCAGCACCAGTCTGGGATGGACCACTAAATTTTTTGACAGCTTGGAAAAAAAACCCCAAACCAAACAACACAGCTTTATCCCATACAGTAACTGTGGCTATTCACATTGAAATTCACTGAGAGACGCTGCAGGGGAACACTGTTTGATTGGGTTGTAAGATCTCATTGCATCTTGGAAACAGCACAATCAATAACAGCTATGTTGCTTAAAAATGGAAGTAATTTGGAAACAATAACAGCTGACAAAACCAATTTAAACCACCACTGTACAAAGGGCTCTGTTACTACTTTGCATCCTGTGTTGGATGAAGTTTTCTTTTTGGCTCAGCTCTGTCATACCCAAGGATAACAGGTAACCTACATCATGCAGAAGGCTGCAAGCCCGAGTACTGTACATTAAACATAGGCCTTCAAATTAACATATCCCTATTTTCCAAATTGAACAACAGCAACAGCGTCTGTCAGCAACATAAAGAGAATGAATCTGAAACCTGCTCCCAAGTCAGACTTGAGCCTTAATGTGAAAGCCAAGATTTTATGGAAGGGGTAGATGTTATTAAGTAGACAGCTAATCAATCAGCCACCACAACACTTGGCTTCTCACCGCCTCTGGTGCCATTTGTAAATACGCTGAGATCTGGAATGAGATGCAATAGAAATGCAAGGAATGATTATGGGCAATCACACTGCAGTGATGGAGTGCCAAGGAAACATCAATAGCAGTCAGACAGTAATTTTTCTGATTACAACATGCAATCATAGGGCTGATGCACAGTTTCACACCAACTGTTTCAGACAAGTAAGTTACAATCTGTGACTAGGTAAAAGAGCACGTACTGCAGTCTAAGCACATACTTGGGTAATGTAGTCTTCAGTGGAGCATAACCATATCCCTGCTTTTACAAATGTGTTTAAGTATCCTCCTGATGGGAAGGTGCTGTTAATGAGGCTCATTACAATAACTTGTATTAGAGAAGGTTGTAGGCCAGTGTCCTACTGTGTTTGGCACAGTGCAAAAACTGGAATGCAAGTTACGCTGCTTTATAAGTTACAAAGTGCAAGAGAGAAGCAACCGACTGGGTGGTGGAGATATGGAAAGGGGAGAAGCAGCAGAAGGAACATATACAGCAAGAGACAGTGAAAAAAAATGAGGTAACCGTGGTCACAGCAAATGAGGAACAGGTTTCGTCTCACCTAACTTCAGATCTTAGAGCATAAATTTGTGTATCTGAGCTGGCTACCTAACACTCCCTGCATCTGATCCATGTATCTGACTTGCTGTTCTATGCTTTAACATACCTCATCCTCAAGCACTGCCACAGAGTAACTGACCCAGATGCAACAATTGTATAGAGCCACCATCCTTGAAAACTAATGAAAGAGAAAGCGTGTATAATTATGGTACTACTGCTCTGCACAGTACCTTTAGCTGAAGAGTGAACATCCAGGAAAAAGAGACTGGAATTCCAGTTCAGACAGAGGGCAAAACGCCAAGAGCAGACGTGTTCTCACATCAGCCATGTGAATAAGGCAGTTCCTATTCTCCCTGAATGAATCAAAGAATGTCTGTGGAGGAAGACAGAGAGCAGGTTGATGCCCATAGATATTTCCTTGAATTTTCATTTATATAGTACTGTAAGCGTTATAATATGTTTATAATATGTTAATGTATGTTTCTTGAACACCTCCACGGATGGTGGCTCCACCACCAATCTGGGCAGCATATTCTGGTACCTGATCACTCTCTTGGAGAAGACTTTTTTCCTAATGTCCAACCTGAATCTCCCCTGGTGCAACTTGAGGCCATTCCCTCTAGTCCTATCGCTAGTCACATGGAAGAAGAAGCTGACCCCCACCTCACCACAGCCTCCATTTCAGGCAGTCATAGAGAGCAATAAGGTCTCCTCCGAGCCTCCTTTTTTCCAGACTAAACAATACCGGTTCCCTCAGCTGCTCCTCATAATACTTGTGCTCCAGACTCCTCATTTGGTTGTTTGCTTCCTGGGCTGTGCTCCACCAAGCAGCCTATAACTTAAAGGCCTGGATGAGTACCTGCTTTTGGTAAGTACTGCACTAGAGAAAATCATAAAGCTGAGTCTTAGGTTTGAAAGTTAACATGATAAAAAAACAGCAAATGGAAACACAGACCAGATTTCACCACTCTGACAAACCCACAGTCTCATTAGGATCATTTTGCACTTTCTTTTGTACCCTTGGTCTACCCAGACATTTCTGAAGGAGGCATTAGCCTTGTCATAGAGAATGAATTCTGTTCTAAAGCACACAGCAAATTAAGTCACACGCTTAAAAAAAAACCTGCCATATTCAGTATGCCGCACTACAAATAAGTTTCTAAAACGTCAACAATTTCTAAATAATTGCCAACTGTGCCCATGCAAATGAAATGCTGATAGAAACAGCTATGTTCTATTGTTCTCTAGATACATTCATGGTTTTGGATAATCCTTCATAGTGCTGCAAAAAGGGTTTCATATTCATTAGCTGGCTCCCGTTGGTTGGAAGCGGTTGATTTACTAAATATCTTGCTTATTAGTGTGGAGGCATGGAGCAGAAGGCAATACTTCATGATTGCATTTTAATAAACAACGTTGAATATTTTTAGTAAGTTGCTGGCAGGAGGTAGGCTACATGTTTTTCTTTATGAAATGATTCAACTGATGGATTCTGAAGTTTCCTTTAAGTCAACTGCGTCCTTTTCTGTCATATTCCTACAAATGCAGCCCTGCCAACAATTCAGGATGGGAATCTTGCCTGTGATGGTTCTATAGATTAAGTATTCGGTAGAGATCCCAATGGATAACAGAACCTACTACTGACTCATTTTATAACCTTGAGCTAATCATGTTATCTACTCTTGTAGGAAGTGTGTGAAATTGATCAACTGTGTGCATGTACTGCATTTTGAAGAAGTAATAAATGGATAAGCATCACTTTTTGCCACGGTTAGGATGGTTAGGACAAGAATCAGCTTTAAGGTTTAAGTACCTGCAACCTCAAATCCTGACCAGTGTAAAGATTACAATTCTTGGAAGTCTGTAATGAGCTGTGCCTCACTTGGATACTCTGAGCACTAAAAAAGAGGTGTTATTCATGAAAAAAAAGTTAATAGAGCTTCAGTTTGAGAAAATAAGAGAAATATGTCAAAACAACAAGCAGAGCACTCACCCTTGGTAATTTTGGCAATATCTAGCTAATGTTATCCTTTATTCATCTATATAAGCACCAAAATACAAGCCGTGTTTATAACTTTTCTCTCTTTCTTCTTACAATAAATCCTGCCCCTGTCTGGAGGTCAGACATTTCCCCAACCCAGCTCATATGAGAGATGCATATTACGTATCTATGTTGTCCCATTCCCTCCTTAGCAGCCCTGCTGGATTTCAGCATGTTCAGTATTTTGCTCCAGGATGTGTATGTACATCTGTGTATATGGCAGAAGGCATAGGGAAGGGATTATTTTTCACTCTTGACAGCATGAGGGATTTGAGTGCCGATGTTAGGAATACTGCATCACCTCGTCAACGTGATAAGAAATCTGCTCTAAAAAAGCAGTGGAATGGCAGAGACAGTCTTGAATGCATGCTTTGAGAACATACGGTCACACTGTAAGTGGTGCTCAACAGAAAGAGACTGTGCTTTCTGATTAGTCCAACCAGACACAAGAGAAACACAGTGATTAAAGTCTCAGGTTGAATATAACTAGCCTCCTTGTCCTCCATGTGTTTTCTACACAACATGGAAAGAACCAGAACAAAGCACTGGCTCACTCGCAGCTCTTGTCATTTTGATTCTTAAACAAGAGATGAGTTTTAGGAGAGAATGAGGGAGAACAAGACCTGAGAAAGGTGGAATGGAATTTTAACATAAAAGAATGTTTTCCATGTACAGCCGAACTAACCCAGATGATCAGCATGTCCCTCATCTGCAGCCCTTGAGGACAACAGGAGAACTATACGGACTCCACAGGCTTTTGGTTCACACCTTAAATGCCCAGATTACATTCAGAGTTTCCTAAAACCTGAATCAGTTCTCGCTAGAGAATGTTATGCTGTAGTGAGCAATATCCACTAGTTTTTGCCCACACTTACGCTTCGCACCAATGCACTTCATTTGATTTTAAATTTATTCTTTTCTTTTCCTCAGGGAAAAGATTGCTGAGATTTCAGTGCTGTTGTGATTTTGCACTGCCAAGCGTTCCTGGATAATGCCAACACTTGTTATACTTTGCTAAATGTTATGCTGGTACATGAGAAGCAGGAAATTAAAATAATTGATAAGTTTTCCTTGTTCAGTCTGAACAAAGCACAGGGCATTAGAAAACGTGTTTTATAAAAACAAAACATAGCATGACTTATTACAGTGCTCCTGGGAAACAAGCGGTCATAGTTTGTAAAAAGGGTTTTAATCTCCAAGTGACCATATGGCCTATTTCCAGCCATCCAGAAAAGAAACACATACACGAAAGACATGCACACAGAGAGATCCCTCACAAAACTCAGTGAAATGATACAGACAGCCCCGTGGCACCCTGTGCGAGCTGAAATGAAGCATCCCCAGATACGCCTGTGTGGTTTTCAGGGAGAACTGACAGTGTCAATGAGAAGTGGGCCAAGAAACTGTCTTGGAGGCCCTAATCCTGTCTCCAAATAAAAGCAATTGTGAGCTGAACCGTAGCAATCTGAAGGTATTCACTCTGCCCAGATTGCTGTACACCAGGCAAGCATCACATCCAAACATTTGTCTCCCCTGATAGCCGGAACACATTCCAAGGATCTTTCTGAAGGATGGAGCAAGGAAGCTGTGTGACTAATCTCAGCAGCATCTACTGCTGGGGAAGCCATTGGTCCAGAACAACCTGCTGCCAGCCCTGGCACACACAGGCTCCCTGCAGCTCTGCCCCCCAGCACCTCACCACACTGGTGCCTGTGGGCTTTGAGGAAGATGCTGTTCTTCCCTTCATGACTCCTCACGCTCCCACCATATCTGTATGCTTTCGAAGGCATATATTGCCTTCTCAAAGTCAGGTTATTAAATGCTGGTGTTTGCTACTATTTTTCTCTCCAGAGGATGGGAAAGAAACAGAAATTAAATCGCTATATTAGTGCAGAAACAGGAGAAGCTACAACAGGTCCCCCAAAAGACAGATGATTCATATATTTCATAAAAACTGTACCATAAGTGTTAGTTATCATTCCGAGATAACATTATTGTTGTAGGCATTGTTGCACTTAAGTACTTCATTTATCTAAATTGAAGCTTCACATTTCTTCTCACTCCTCAGATCTCGGCCCTGCTGCAATGGAGCATAGCATACATAGCATCTCTACCATTTTGAGTATGGTTTCAGTGCTCCTTCATAAACTGAGACTAATACTTGGGAAGTTTAATACTTGTTCAGATATTCTGAAACTAAAAGCCAGTTGCTGCTTTTGAAAATGGTGTAAATTAACTTTAAAAAACAAAATTGACACTTTCTAAAGCAGAATATTTTACCCCATCAAGTGCCGTCGTCCTGAAGTCAAAACAAGATTCTTTTGTTGTTTCTAGAAATCTAATCTTTCCCATTTCTTGCTGCTATTTAATAAGTAAGTTATTACAGGCATTCTGTAAGGGGTGGGAAAAAGATTTGTCTTGAATTGATGCAATCATCTCCACTAGATTTCATAACTGATAATTTCTTCTACTTCTATACGAAATACTCAATGGCTTCCCAATCACAGTATATGTTTCTCTTCTGTCTTCAGTTTTTTTGAGGTTTGCCTCATCATCTCCCTGCAATTAGTACCTCCTGTCATTTGCAAGCTTCATTGTGAATAGGGCTGGGTGTAACACCTGTTAAATGGGCCTGTGCCCACTTTAAGAACAATGGGAATCCCATTAACATCTGGGAATCTGGGAATTAACATTAACATGTGGGAAGTTCTTTATATTCTCCAACTTCTTATCCCCTCCATTTGCTCATACCACCTTGTAAAGGTGGTACTCACTTTTTGATAGACTGAGGTTGTTTTGCCAACCTGCTGGAGTCCTGGGGTTGACCTTGTATTACTCTCAAAAATACAAACAAGGAGTGGGAAGATGGGGGCTACTCATCTCACAGTTATGGCAACATGCAGGCCAGATAAAATTAGATCTGGGAAATCAAACATATTTTTAACAAACAAATGTATTTGGCAACTGTAAGGTACCCACCTCTTCACTTGTTGTGAGGGGAGAGGAAAAGCTGCTGGGAACCTTTCACAATGCAAGTTGTAGAATGGCCATTGTCACAGCCCTGAGCTGACTGCCAGTAGCATTTTTTATTTAGGACTTCCAGCCATAACTCATGAGCTATTTGCCATCATTCCTGCCCTGAGAAGTCAGCCAATGTAAACTGCCTGTCCTCCAGAAACACATTCCTATTTGCAGATATTTTTTTGCTATCCCAAAGGTGCTTATAAGAATCACTTCTCTATCCCAGCTCTGCTGTATTTTGTTAGTATGAGACTGAGTTTCTTCACTTCCTCTCAAGATCTAAAAGCAAAATCTAAGCTCCTGCAACTGCCACTACTGAGAACAGGCTGGAAATTTTTCCACTTTTACATTATCACTTTCACAAGCTGTGCTGATAGCAGAAACCTCTGGAGAGTTCACATTGCCGGGGGTTGGATTTTCACCCCACTGCTGAGGTGTAAACTCTCCTAGCTCATGCTGTGGCCCAGCTGTAAGAAGACACGTGACCAGGGTGCATTAGATCTCTGCACTGCCACGATGCAAAATGGCAAAGATGTCAGAGCACACAAGTCAACAACTTGCTTGGGTGAAATTCTTTCCTCTTCGGTAAGCTTTGGAAAAGCGATAAAGAGTCAAGCAGAGACTACAAGGTAAAATCAAAAAAAACCCGTCCTCTTCGTCTAAAAAGCAGGGGTGGTAGATTAATGTAATGATGAAAACCTTTCTTGTTTTTGTTTTCCAGTCATGTGTTCTCAGGTACAGAAAAGATATAAATAAGAAAGAATGACAACAAGATGCAAAAGGCAGAGGAGGTTATGTAAATATGTCTAAAACAAAGAGCTTCTCTTGCCTTGAGACATGTCAGAGTGCATACATTAGCTTAATTTAACTTACAAATATAACTGTCTTTCTTGCAGCTGAGTTAAACCTGAGCCAATGCCTCATTTCATTTTACATAAAGTCATGCATGCAAAGCATGCAGATGCAAAAGTCCAGAGATCGCAAGGCAAGAACTTTGCTTGGAAATCTCTCTGCAACATGTAGGAGAAAACAAAATAACAAACAAAAATAAAAATAAAAAACACCACATTAATGTAAAATGTGGCAATTTTTGAGTGGAAGTAAGGTCACTTCTAAAACCACTGCCCTCACTACTCAAAGAAAGGGCAAGGTGGGCACTGAGTAGCTGCTCCCTTCTTCCTTCCAAGTTCAGGTTCTGATTCATTCTGACTTTCTCTGACCAATCTATCTCCATTTGCCAAATCTTTTTTTCTTTCCTTGAATATCATTTTTTTTTCCCAGGGAGGTGGTTGAGTCACAGTCCCTGGATGTGTTTAAGAGCCGTTTGGATGTAGTGCTCAGGGATATGATTTAGCAGAGGGTTGTTAGAGTTCGGGTACTATGGTTAGGCTGCAGTCGGACTTGATGATCTTTGAGGTCTTTTCCAACCTGAGTAATTCTATGATTCAATGATCTTCTGTTCTTAAAGCACTGTCAGCTGATACTGTTTGAGTTTCTGTTTTCCTACGCTGTTTCCTATTTGCTGTTACTGGAAGGTAAAACTCCATAAACGGAATTGGTGCTTATTCTTCTGGCCAGTCTTTGGCAACTGACCGTAAGTCACTGTTTATAATGCTTGCATTTGCAGGGTCCAAGCTGGAGTGCCCTTGAAGGAAGAACAGATAATGAATCCTGCCCCATTTAAATTCCTTACAAGTTTGGATCACTTATCTTCTGCAATCTTCAGATTTGTCTAAAATCAAACCACCCAACTAACTAAAAAGAAATCCAGCACACAACAATGTACTTATGTCATTGTCCTAGGAACATTCCTGTGCTGGCATCCAGGATAGCTCTAGTTTACTCAGCTGACTCATTCCATGTATTTGTGATACCAACCAAGCGTTATAAGCCCCAAATGTAGCACTTGAGACTGAAAATGAAGCTTGAAAATATTTGAGCTTAGAAAGACATAGTTTTTCAAAGATAAAATTACTTCCCTTTCACTTAACTGATGCCTCTTGGAGACCTTGTCCTTGGAGTTCAGAACCAGAAATACAAAAGTAGTCCATGATTAGAATGCTTTAGCAGGGCTGGAAATCATGTGGCACATAAAACAAAGATACTCACTGAAATTTCTAGACTAAAGAGAAATACTTTCATGAACCTGACCTTTCAGATACTGCCACCATCTGAAACACTGGAAAATTTTCCCTCCCTCCCAGATTTCTCCTGCAGAAAGGACAAAGCCATCCTTGATGGAGTTCTGTGGTGGATGAGTAACCATTCCTCAGCTGAGCTGACTCCACATTTGTTCTCAGAGCTCTGCAGGCATGAGGTAAGAAATTTTAGGTTGTTTTTCAGTGAATGACGCTTAACAAGAGAAAGTAGAAGACCAATAATTTATGGAGCAGTAAATGGTGGCAATTAACAAGCATGATAATTATCACCAACTCGCTATTTTGACAGGACATCTGGGGCTGAGCGTAATCCAAAAGAGAGATACTAGAAGTGTGCTGGAAAGCTTTTTTTGCTGCTGGAAGAGAACAATGAAGTCTAAGTAGGAGAGATGCATTCTCAGCTCATATTTTCTTCTGCAAACTTTTTGTGTTTCCATTCTGATAACTTGAAACATTTGCAAGAAGTTCTGGCAAGAAAGAGAGAGAATTCTTCTGAAACAAGAGGAGCATATGTCCCTACCTTGGAATGCTTGCCTTTGTAACTCTAAAAATACAGGGAGCTTTTAGACCAAGATCAATTAAAACAGCAATGCACTTAGACTGAAAGACAGACAATGACTTCATAAAAAATAAAATAAAACAGAAAGCCCTCTAACAACACAATGCAGTCGTTATGGCAGGATGATCATGTTGGCGTGAATGCAGCATTGCAGTATGTCTCTGAAGAATATAGATTAACTGAGATGTATTATGAGTTCGCTGCTCGCTACCCCCAACAGCTATTTTAGAAGAAAAAGCCAATATGTTGAAAAAACACTTTAGAAAGCTTGAAGCACACTTCAAAGTCTCAGGAAAATATTTGGAACCTTCTAGAGTTTGCTTAATTATGCAGTTCAGCTAGGCCCTAAGTCGGTGATTTAAAGCTTGACTCAAATATACAAGAAAAGCCTGTTATTTCACTTGAAATAAGATTTTTTTTCCCAGACTAAGAATTTGAATTAAGTGTTTTTGTTATAAGGGAAGATTCCTATATGTTACTAAATTACATTGTCCTGCCAAGTTCAGGTGCTTTCATTAAATTATAGCAGACAGACTTGCTACGATCAGCAGAGAAAAACAAACTGTAAAAAAAATGAAGCTGCAATAGAGAAATTGCAGTTGTTTTATCAAAACAGCAATTTTGGAGCCTATCACAATGTTAAGATCAAAAGGGATACGGAACTGTTTTGACCAACGGATCCGGAAGTCCTGTCACTGGAGAAGAAATGAAGTTTTTAACAGTACATTGGATTGGTCATTATATTGAAGAATCATACTGCCCCACAGACAGACAGCGGACAAACTTCTTCTACATGTTATGGGAAGGAGTAAATTCCAAATTGTAGTGTATTCCAGAATGTTTATGAGTGGTTTGCAGGAACGAGGCTCGCCATGCGGCAGTTCAGGTGATGCAGAAATAAGTCACAATGAGCAAGTACACAAAGTCCACGACTACAACCTGCTGAAAGACTGATTAACAGCAAGTCTTGCTGCAGTCATTTTCAGAGCGCACATAAAAGGAGAGCACTTGTAACCTCTGCCCCAAATGCTGAACGAGGGCTGATGAAAAGCTTTGTCAGGCCACATCCATCAGCAGGGCGCTTGGTGAGAAACACAGAGGCCTGGTTGTAGCCACTGTGCTACGGCTTCTCTGGAGGTGCACAGAAAAAAGGCCACTAAGCATTTGGTGAATTCCAGTTATCAAGTCTGTCTGTGCACCTGAAGAACTAGCAAAGGGAATGAGGAATGAAGGTCAAAACATTAGGTTTAAGATGATGAACTACTCATACTGGGCTGCATTTGCAGCCCAAGAGGACCGTCTGTATCCTGGTCTGCATCAGAAGAGGGGTGGCAGCTAGGAATGAAAGGGATTGTCTCTCTCTGCTCTGACCTCAAGAGGCCCCATCTGCAGCACTGCATCCACACCTGGGGCTCACAGCACCAGCAGGATGTGGAACTGTTAAAGTCCAAAGGAGGATCACAGAGATGATCAGAGGGCTCCAAACTTGGTGATATTATGGTTCTGTGATTCCTAAGGAAACAGGCTGCAGGAGTAGGGCTCATTTAGTTTGGAGAAGCGAAGACTCCAGGGAGACCACACTGCCAACTTCCAGTATTTTAAGGAAGCTTATAAACAGGGAGAGGAGTGACTTTTTGCACAGTCTCATATTGATAGGACAGGGAGGACTACCTTTAAACTAAAAGAAAGGAGACTCTGTGACCTAATCTCGGTATTCCTGCTCCAGTGGGCAGGCTGGAGTAGATGATCTTCTGAGGACCCTTCCAGACCCTGACAATCTGTGACTTCAGTTAGATGTTAGGAAGAAATTCTCTACTCAGATGTTGGTGAGGTGCTGGCACAGCTGCCCAGAGAAGCTGTGGTGCCCCATCCCTGGAGGCGCTCAAGGCCAGGTTGGATGGGCCCTGGGCAGCTGAGCTCTTGGGGGGCAGCCCTGCCCACAGCAGGGGTTGGGGCTGGGTGGGCTTTGAGGTTCTTCCAACCCAAACCAGTCTGTGATTCTATGATTCCCATTTAGGAAAGACCAGCCCTTTATTAATTTAGACCAGTGACAAACATGAGAGGAATGGCAAACCCAAAATGCTGGCTCTCCAGACCATACCACTAGGCTGCTCTTCCCCTCGATGAGCTGCCTTCCCTGCCCTGCAGGTGACCAATGATTTATTTACAGAGACGTAATCGTTCTTGCAACAACATTGCATCAACCATTTGTCAGTTAAAACCAAAAATAAGCCCTTCCTAATTAGCTGTTCAGCTTCATATGACAGCTACTCCTTCAGCCCGTAGAGAGACATTATCCTGCAGTGACATGTATACCCTTACCAAGTAAAGTCCTATTAAGATGACCACAATCTCAGAGCCTCAGCAGCTCCACTTTGCAGCCTTACTTCTGCATTCCCATCAAAATGTTTTCCAAGTTTATCATACCTGCCTTTGTAGATACACCATATATCATTTAATGTTAACATTGCCCAGGATCTGTGAACATGAGAGCACACAAAGCTTCACCAAGATTTCTCTAAAAATATCATATTATTCTTTTAGTGCAGAAAACTAGGACTTACGGAAAAGCAACTTCATATATATATATATATATATATATATATATATATATATATCATCTGAATCACTGCCTTGATTTTTCCACAACTCTTTTTGGACATGCCAGTGTCTGCAGAGACCCCAGGGTTTTGCTAAAGCCTCACCTTATCCTGTCCCTGCAGCCCACCTGAATCTTTCTTTATCTGATTAGCAAAGAAGGGCTGCTTGTAAGAAGAATCCTTTATGTAACTGCTAGTTTCCTCCTTCAGATAGAACACACTGACAGCCAAATCTCTGTTTGGTTGTGTCCTTCTAGGCCACTGGCTCACCTGGCAGAGCACTATTTGCTTGTCTTTTATCCAAGGATAACAAACCTATGCAGTTAAACACAACAGTTTTCCCAATCTGCTTTAGGCGCACCAAATCAAAACAAGGAGGCTGTCTTGTATACACGAAAGCACGTGTCACACGCGGGTGGATGGAGATGAATTGAGTCACGTACCAACCCATCATGTTGCTGGTGGAGGGAAAGTCAACAAGTTTTGCAGGCATGCTGATTTTGTTAGAGCTTTTAGTAATGGAAGAGTCATGGGCAAAACACAGCAGCAGCCAAACCTGATTCCATTAAACACAAGCTCTGACTAAACTGGGAACAACAGATGCAAAGTTTTGCTTTATTTCCAAGGGAGAATGAAAACAAAATGCTGAAGCCTCTATGTATAAATAGTTACAGATACCTCTCCCACAGGGACAAAGTGTGTGAGACCAAAGTCTGCTGTTGAAAAAACAGTTTGAACTATTTGCCCCTGGTTACATGATGTGAGGCACTGTTATGGTGCTCACCTCTTGATGAAATCGTTGTCTATGGACTTCTGTGAATGCATTTACATTACTAGTATTCTCTTTCTCCACAAAAGAAACCCGAACAACCTGATAGTTGCATTTTGCCCTTGAATGTTTCTTTTTTTTTTTTTTTTCCTCTAAACTGTGAGGTTTATTTTGTGGTTTATCTACCATCCCTGCTTTCTTTTTAATCTCTCAATACAATCTGTGAATTCAATTGGTGCCCAAGTTTTCTTCTGGTATTATTTTAGGTTATTTGCAGAGAAATGAGTATCAGTACCAACGCTAATCCCCAGTGAACTCTACCTTATTATTTTGCCATTCAAACGTACTGGCTTCTCATTGTTCAGCCACTTTTGCATTAAAAACACATATTTTTATGTTTTGTTGCTTGGGTTTATCATTTTGTTTTCTTCAAGGGAATGGTTTACGTTAGATTCTCTTGGCAAAACCCATCCAGATTTTGCAGAAATCCAGCTATGTTTAGTCCTTTTTCCACTGAGATTACAAATGAATCAAAGAAAGCAGTGAAATCTGTCTGGCTTCCCTTAGAACTATGTGGCTTGTAGCACGTCTCGTTACATTCATATAGGACTGCTTACACAACAGTTACTTTAGTACTTACTGTATAGAAGTAAATATATGGTATACTTCTATACATGCTGCTTCACATGATTTATGAACGACGGGATATACAGCATGTCCACAGCACAATAACTTTTTACTTCTGATGCACTATAATGATGTTTATCCATAGCACATCTCAAGATACATATGTTGAGGGTTTATACTATTAGAACAGGGCCTCTAATTACGATTTTCCATGTAAGATGAAAAAAAGAGTCATCTCAATATTTATGTTTGTTTAGAAATGCTTCCTTAATATGAGAGCTCAAAAATGAAGGATAACTTCAAGAATACATACATATATATATATTGTTTCTTCCACACAGCATCAACCATTAATTTAAGAAGCATCCCAGTACTTCTAAATGGCACATAATTAAGTGTAATGCTGCACATAATGAGGTCCATGTACATCCTTCCCCTCTGGAGCACTCATTACTTCAGTGTATTTTCCACTGTGAAACAGGGAGAACAGAAAACACTTGACTGTCCACAACAACTCATTCTTACTTGCTGCTCAGACAGCCCGGTGCCTCATCCAGTGATACCAAGACACAGTGGTACAGAAACATCTCCACTCTAACCATCTGATGATCCCCATTAACCCTGGTATTCAAGGCCATGCTGTGTGCACATCTTTCTGTTCCTATACGGCCAAAACACTCAAGCAGTTGTACTTACATTTTTCAAGCTATTTATCAGAGACAAAGGTACTGACTTCACTTTGTTCTTGAACATTACAGCTGACATGCAATAAACGTTGCAAAATGACTGGAAAAATACCTAGCATAACCCTGTGCTCAAGGAAATGGTGTTGTCAAAAGTGGAGGAGGTGGGGGATGCTGGAAAGAGAGGGAAGTTTTAGGAAATATTTTGACTGATTCGCTCTTCTACTTTCATGTTTGCCACTCACAGCTCCATGAGACTTGTCAGATTCATTTTGCTAAGAGGAAGATGTGAATTTTCTTCCTCTTACACTCTGAGGAAGAAAAAAAGAAAACAAACAAGGAAGGAGGAGGCATCCAAAGGAGTGTTTTGTGACCTCGCCATAGTCCAAATGTTTTTTTCCTCTGCACTTGCAGAGCACAATTAATAATACTTCATTTAGAGTCTGAATCTTTAATCATGGTTATCCTAATAAAATCCTCTCTGGTTTGATGAATTTCACATTAGTTTTCTTGGAGTGAACTCCAAACTGATTACTTAACAGAGAGCATTATCTAATCAATTATTTAGAGAAACAACAACCAAATTACACACAGAGACTGGGTAGCATATGGTGACTCATTTGTAATCCTCTACTCCTCATCCTAAATCCCAGGTGGGAAACTACACTCTTCTTCTGAATATCAATCAAATTATATCTGTATAATTCCAGAAAGTGACCTTTTTCCCTTCAGAATAATTCATAATTTCATCAATAGTAACAGACAAGCATACCCCGACCCCAGTTTTGACAGCATATGTTATAGGATCACAAAACCTTCACTTACCATGCTTCTGAGCAGTTCCTCAGCATTTCTGTATGCTCCCCTGTACAACTCAAGTCCCATCACTACACTACTATGGGACTTCACTGAGTGCACTGCTGATGCACAAGTCTCCCTGCTATCTTCCCAATGAGGAAAGCCCAATTCCTTATTTCATCCACTCCCAGTCTACATGTGCTCTAGGTAACCATGAGGAACAGACAGGTTCTGATATTCTCTAGCTCTTATCACTGGTTCCAAGCCAGTCAATCTGCACGCTGCTGTCCAGCTCTGAGGTGTCATTTACTATGGAAGTCTTCATAGGTGGCAGCCTTTGGGTGGCTCTTGTTGGGTGGTTGTTGGGCTGGGTGGACCCCGAGATCTCTTCCTACCACAGTCATACCGAGATTTGGTGATTATATGACACAGTTGACGTAAATCCCCATAGTGTTAATAGAAGTATGTCTCATTTATGGCTGATTTCTCTCCAGTGCAATAGGGCAAGGTGAGAAAAATGGCAAAACCGAGCCCAGGTTGTATCCTCTACTGTTTCTGCATTACAAACTCCCAAAAAGAACAATGATTTATGCAAGCATTTAAAAGTCTTAATTGGTCTGGAACTGGAGATCAAAAGTCCTACAATGAGAGGGCACTTAAATTAGAGGTGATTTCTCCCTAAGCATCATCAGCTTTCTCAGTGCCCCAGCAAGAACTGACAGCACACAGTACAGGATCTTCACTCCAAGATCCCAAAGTACATGTTTCACTGACTGACTAAGCCTACCAGGACACCAGCCAACACAGACTACATGCTGCAGGAAAAGCAAGCAAATCCGCAGGGTGAATTTCACCTATTCCTTGCCTTAAACCATGTATTGTGTGCAGATGAACCTGTTATTTGCCAGTTCTCTCCTTCCACAGTTAATCATTACTCTTCACACTTCCTGTGCACTTTTTCACCTTGTTTCTCTTTCCTTACTTCAGAGGTTTCTGAATGTTCTTGTAATAAGAAGGTACAGTAGTTGTATCCTATATCAAGCTCAGAGCACAGGAGATGCATTTACAAAAATCCCCTAAATATTGTAGAGCAAGCGCATTAAGTTCTAGTATGCTTGAAGTTATTTTGAATTTACAGTACAGGGAGGAATCATCTCACCTAAGTGTATGTCTTCATATCTTTGTGGAGCCCTTCACCCTAAAATCTCTCCAAGCTGCGATGGCAAAGTTGAGGCTCAGTACCCCTTTTTGGACTCCCATTTGCTATACCATTTCCAGTCCACTGCTCCTCATAGCTTTCATTGCAGTGGTTACTCTCCTTGTAGGGTAGCTGACACTACCATGGGCAGGACATAGACATCCTCCAGCAGAGGCTCTACCACCCAAATGGCCTTGCAAACTTGACACAGGTGCAAAGAGCTCAGTTCAGCTTTCTAATATTTGAATAAATTCCCTGGAGAAACTTAGGTATCTCCAAGCATGCAGGCTGCCATATGCTTTGGAAATAGACTTCCTTCTGCTTGCGCAGAACTGGCCCCAGCCTGGATCGCCCTTCAGATACCCACAGTCTTTGACAGATCTGGGCCTAAGGCAAGAGTAACAATTTGTTGTATCTTACTTTGTAAGCAGAGAGGGACAAATAAATCAACAGGTGGGTTTAACAACATAAATAACATATTACTCTTGCACATGCAGTGGAATCCACTTCATACTTCTTGTTTTCTTCCAATGCCCAATTCCATCAGCTTCATCATCACGCACAGGGCAATTCTATTACTATGGTAAGCAATTTATCTCTCGTTTTATTAATAGTCATTCCAAACAAGTAAAAAAAAAAATTGAATCCACAAATTTAGATTTATGCCTTTGGCAAAGGCACACTGTTTAGTAGATTAGCAGATATAGCTGCCCTACCCGGAAAACCTTGCTATCTGAGCCTTGTGTTATGTCCTCACAGATGTTCGCAAATAAATTCAGCCTCTGATTATTTTCAGATTAATAGCATCCTGTTCCATTAGAGCACTGCCAAATCATTGTTTTAATGCCAGTCTTGCAAGGTTTTGTGTTGTGGGTTGGTGTTTCCTTTTTTTTTTGTTGCTCCTCCGCTAAAGCCTGAGCTCTCAAACACACACGTTTGGCAGAACAACTCAACTTTCTTTGCTGAAGTCTTGAGCAGTTCTTGTTGTAAGCCTGACTCACGTTACCCTAGGGGCTCAAAGAATGGGAGTTAATCTTCACATTTTCTTAATCATTCTCGAGACTTTTAAGGGTCTGACTCATGATTTTAATGCCTACAGTAGGCAATACTGCATATACGTTACATGTGTCATATCATCCATCTGCCAGTAAGCAAAATCCTTACAAAACATCCAATTAGATACTACTCAAGTGTTTCTAATGGACAACTCTATATTTCTCTTAGAAAAATGCACAAATGCAATGCCAAGTTACACCACTGCACTAGTCACAGCAACAGAAAATAAATTCTTCTTCATTCTGACTAAAAACAATTAGTAAAATCTACTTCCTACGCAGTCATGCAAGCGAAACCTAAACACTACCAAACTACTGCAGACTTCTCAAGTCAGCAGCCTACAAAACAGAAGGCTGTGAGCTGTGAAAACTCACTAAATATCAGCCATGCTTCCATTATCCGCACCCCTGTCATTAAAACGCAGGGTTGAGATGCAACTTGCAAAGGCTGGTTCCAATTGAGGAGTGTCCCACAGCAGAAGTGCAGATCTGCACAGCAACACTTGCACAACAGCAGAACATCACAAGCTCCACCCCTCTGGATGAAGACGTCAGCAAGTGCTATTTGTTACCTTGGCTGATCCCTTGAGACTGATACCTTCACCATGTCAGCTAGGTGACAGCAAATTTGTCATATAGTGTATTTCTGAGAAACTCTTGTAAAAAGCAGGGGAAAATGTCTTTGCTCCTAACGTGGGATGGTAGCATGTCATGTTTAAAAACTAATGACAAAAATTTGATGACTCAAGCTGACATTTAATCAATTTTACACTCAAGTGAATGGCTCTAATTTACAGTACTTGCCATCAAGTGACCAAGACAAATTGGAGAACCATATTTAAAGTTGAAAACAGGAACGCATACAGAAATAAATCTAAAAGCAATTCTGTCCACTTTAAGTTATCCTAAAACTTGACTATATATTTATTTGAACAGTTTACCACTTCAGTTTCGGCTTTACTTTTGAAGCTACCAACAGAATCCTATTGCATTTAAGGTGAATTTGATGATCATATCTCAAAACAAATCAGAAGCATTTAGTCTGTTAGAACCATTCCTCCTCCCCCTAGCCCCCATGAATCTCATAGGCACGATTTGGTTATTCTTCATACTAGGCAAACCTAAGTAAAGAAAGAAAAAACGGAGTAAAGCCAAAAAGTACTTGGGAGATATCTTTATTTCAAGGAGATTAGAGATTAATAAGTTAAAATACTATATCTGTAATTTAATAGATTACAATTAAAGACTAGAAGAACATTCACAGAGATTAGAGGCACGAGAAACACACTACTGCTTTGATGGAAATGCCTGCTGCTCGTTTTGCTAGAAACCAAACACATTTCTCTCTACATTTTTTGCTTGCAGATGTTAAATACACTTCAGCATCACACCAAAATACCCACAGGGACATACTGTATGATTCAACACTTTAACACCTGGGTTATTTGCCCCCTGAAGCAGATCCAGTATCCCGCAGCAGTGAGAGAGAAGGGCATTCTCAATCAAAGCCTTCAGTCATTTCTATCAGAACGAAAATGGCGGAGAACTTACCCCACTCCTTGGCAGACACTGTAGAAGGTCTCTATGAGTGCCACGATTTATCAGTTTGCATCTCATGAATTTCTTTTCCTTTTTAACGCAATTAGCCACTTTATGTGATGTGATCGACCGACTGACACACGGAAGGAACACGATGTGCTTCTTTTTAAATAACAAAAGACATTTCTTCCGATGTTTTCTTCTTGTCTTTGGATACATGTTTACATTTCACTGATTTTACTCAGTTTGCAATAATGTTGGGCCTCAGCGCAAAAGAAGTCAGCTGTTGTATGAAACAGAAAGGCAAAATACATAATGCATGCCACAGAGTGGATGCATTGAGTTAGATCTTAGCAAGCATCCGCACCTGCCACTTAGTCACTGCTAATAGCATTTTCCCAAGGCGATTTATTCTCCAAACATTTTAAAAGCAAAAATCACCAAAACTGAGGTAGAAACTGCATTCTAATGTTTCTATACCGTATTTCTCCGGCTGTATGTGTACAGCACCTGTAGTCATTCATTTCTTACAGCAAAATGGTGCAGCTATAGAACAAGTTGACAATCGTTCCAAATACACTGTCTCATAAACAACTGGGGAAAAATAACAATGGAAACTGATTACAGTCACATGCGTCAAGAAAGCAACATGCTATCAGGAACCACTGTTCCAGAGAAAACTCATTACACTGAATTGTATTTACACAGAAGAATAAGTAACTTGGCTTGACAATGCTACCAAATGCTATCAACTCACATCACAGAGGAAATGCTGCAGTACACAGGAACAAAGCACAGGAATACAATTCTTGATGCAATTGGGCTAAGTATGCTCACATTGGGATTATCTGGCACTTTCTGCTTATTATTAGCAAGCAGAACTTATCCACTGAGGGTGAACTTGCTTTTTTGCTCAGCTAACAGGCCAAGGAATAGGAAATGGTCAAACACAGCTGGCCACAGATTAAGACTTGGGGCTGCCCAAGCTTTGTGTAGCTAACTACCACAAGAAAGGCTTGATTTGAGGCTAAGGTAACAATACATACACATTGCTTCTTTCTCCCTGAAAAGCTTGCATTTCCACTCCTATACAAATGCTTCTGGGAGACACACTTACAGCTCCAGAGGAGCAATGGATAGTTTTCAGGAAATTAAGGATTTTACATGTTTGTATGCATTTTAATTCCAATAACCAACTCCTCAGTGCATTTACCAAATGCCTTGATAACAATTGTATGCAAACATGAAAAGCAGTAACAGCTTTTTATTTCCTAACGGCCTTTTATTTCTTCTTGTGACTGCAGACACTTCTCAACATAATGAAGAGCAATGTGATCCCACATTGGTGCCTGACAAGTTCACACTGAACATCTCAGAGGCAGCAGCTGACTCCACACACGCTGTTAGCTCACACCAAATGCTAACTGAAACCCCAGAGCAGGGCATAAAGCATATTTTAGATCCAAAACACTTGCAGCCGAGTGCAATTATCTCAATAAAAGATGCCACTAAGCAAAAGCATAAGCTTTGGAAGAGTCAGTTGTTCAATGGAGTTTGAATAACATAGCAACACAGCAGCCAAATGAAAGGCGATGCAACAGCTCCAGATGGCACATGTGAAAGAACAGCACCACCTGGGTTTTTGGAAATGTAATAGGTGCAAGTAAAGGACAAGAAATCAAGCTTAAGAACATTAGGGTTACATTTTGTTAAGCTTCTTTGGTCATCTGAAAAAGCTTCACTCATACTGTTTCATACTTCTATAGCCCAGTGTTAAGTCACTCAAGTAACTCGATGCTGATAAAAATCAAAGTAAGCAGGCTGCAGTTTTCCTTTGCCTTCCCACAGGAAGGGTCAGACAGCTGTATTCAAAACCCTACACCATACTTAACACATAGACACTGCCCACTCTTGAATGTATGTACAAGAACTTACCTTCAGAAACTTAGCAGCTTAAGTACGCACTATAACCACACTAGTTTAACTACCTGAAATATGTACACAAAATACACCAGCTGGGACCAGGGCACGTGAGTTACAGCTGTGCCAGTTTAAGTCATTACCATCTTTCAAGCTGCTTCCTCACGTCAGCCCCCCCTCTGCAGTAGTCTGCTGGCAAGCACAGTCATGTAATACTTGCAAGCCTGCTTCAGCCAGGTTGTCATATTTCTTCAGCTAACCTAAACCATGCTGACTGAATCGGGTAAGAAAACACTGATATGAGCAGCTCTGCAAGCAGCAACCAATGAATGACAAAGAGCTACACACAGAAACCTCTTTCATCCATTTGGACGGCTATGAATCCCATTAAAAAAAATCTGATTAATTAAGGACATTAAGTGTCAAGAAGTACAAAAAGGGGATACTTTTGAGAAAAGCTTTTTGGTTGTTATAAGCAAGACAGTCTGTAGTATCTTCAGTAACAGTTTCAAGTGAATTTTACCATCAAGTTTGTTCACATCAAGACTACGCCAACTGAGCCCTCTGCTTTGAGAATCACTGTGACCTACCAGAGAGTCAATAATGATAATTAATAACTACTGCAAACAGAAGCACTCATTGCAACAGTTAAATAGGCAGACAATTACATTTAAATTCTTCATAACTTGTCTGGTACTCAAATGCAAACGGGGGAACAAAAGTTCCTTCTATTATATACATTACTATTCCTACACCATAAGCAATTAAGAACGGAGTTTCAGGCTGCATTCCAAGACAAATGTCTCGTTAGACTGTCACTGGAACTTTGTTGGACCATCTTCATAGAAGACTACAGTCCTACAGTCCAAGCCTAGAATGAAACACACTTGCAGCAGAGAGGATTTTAAGGTACTTGGAATCTGACGGATTCATAATTTCTGTAATTTGACAAAGACTAAAGCCTATAATACAATTTTTTATATTACAGAAATACAATTAAAAAAGAAAGTACCATTGAACACTAACCTTTAGAAATAAGGACCAAATTTACTTGCATCCATGCAAAACACTTGTTTAGCAACCACTACATTCATCAGTCTTCATATAAGCTTTTCTATAGAACAAAGCCTAAATTGCAAAAACTGAACTAATCCCTGACTTCTCAGATCAAAAGTTTAACAAACCAGCTCAGTGCTGAAAAGGGAATCTGAGTATCAAAGGTAGATTTCAGATTTGCTTTGCCTTCCAAGAAGTTTTCCATTTAGATTTGTAAAATAATTCCTCCTAACTACTAGCTTTTCCAGATCTATGCCAAATAAATTGGTTTTTACACAAGTATCCTAACAGTAGTTGTGTAAACTAGGAAGGATTACAAAAAGAAGAGGGCACTTGCCCGTAAGTTTGGAGTCCAGTTTTCTGCCCATTGTTTGTTTTGACAAGGAAGAGAACTCTAAAGCTTTGAGTTCTACACTGTGGACAAGGTTTTGTTGGCATTCGAGACAAGCATATTTCAGTTACGTTCTACTGAATGTATTGTTAATGCTATAAAATCAGTTTTAATTGAACGCCTGTTTTCAGAGAGGCTGTGTTAAAGAACACTTCCTTATCCGGTTTTATAGACTGGGTAAGAAAACAATGTTACAGAAAGAGGGTTTTTTCCTATATTGTCAATACTCCCACCTAATGCTATGCATACTTCATCTCAAAAATATTTATCAAGCACAAACAAGACATTTTAGACAGTCAAAACCACACATTTAAGAAGCAGCCATTATGGTCTTTATTAGGAAAAGAATACTTGCCAGTTAAACTGCCATCATTTTATTGACTTTTCCACTTACTTGTAGAAATTCTGTTCTTTTAAAATGGCTCTGGATCTCAGATATAGCCAGGCAGATGCTGTAATTCTAGCAAGGCATGCTCTCCTTGGAACTTTGATAGCCTTACCATGGCAAGAGCTAGCCACAACTTTGCAAAACGCAAAGTAAGCAACACATCTTTCATTTAAGCAAAGTCATTCTTGAGGCAGATTTCATACTAGCCAAACAGCGAGATAATCCATTAACTTAGGCAATCTTTTGTAAGTTTCACAAAATGAAGTGCAATTTGTAAGGAAAAAATTCATAAGATATTAGTAATGAATTTTCTTCATGTAGCTGCGCAGTCAAGTCTTATTACTCAGGCTGTAGAGGTTCAAGCTAAAACAAAATTGCAATGTCCTGTTGCTAATGCATCTGCTTTTGTTGCCTTTTTTAATAGTTCTATGCAGTTCTATGCATTAGCAGACAGAATGAGGCGTCTTCATTCACCTGAAGTAGTTTGATTCAACTCCCTAAGCAATTCACAACGCAGTCTATACACACTCTGTGAGAAGTTGCTCATTCCTGCTAAGTAATCCAGCCATCACAGAAGATATTCCTGTATTTCAAACTCCAGAAGTAGTTTCAGTTCTTTTTCATCTTCATCTT
The DNA here is from genome assembly GCF_054131305.1 of Coturnix japonica. Lineage (NCBI taxonomy): Eukaryota > Metazoa > Chordata > Aves > Galliformes > Phasianidae > Coturnix > Coturnix japonica. The sequence continues at coordinate 113,617,901 of NC_140663.1, forward strand.
GTAGCCACGTGGCAGAACGGCATTGTCACAGGCTACATATAGTAGGGATTCAATCTTTATTAATAGCTTCAGTAGATTGCCCGGGGATTTTTAGTACTGTAGTAGGCTTCACATGCAGCCACATAAGCAGATTCTGGGAAGAAATCATCATGGTATTCTGCTAAAAACCTACGTAAAAGCACACACAAAAAACAATGAAAACATGAAACATTTAAAAGAAGCAGATATCTATTCAGTTTTTAAGCCCAGCAAAACTACAGCCCTCAAATCAGGAATTATTACATTTTGAAATACGTCATGCAAAAAAACTGCCCTATTTTTATACATTCATAAGTCTTGCACAGTAAGAAACTTCATTTTGAGATAATTGTTCTGAAATTCAGGTGCATGAAAAGTTTTACTAAAGCTCCACAATAAAAACCCCCAAGCTGCACTCTTCTCTAAGTGTAGCTTCAAAGAGCTATGAGGGAAAACAAGTGAAAAGATGCTTCTCCAACTTCTGTCAGTCACATGCTCAGCTTAGTCTGTGCATTTAGGATCTGCACCCTTCTAGTGAGCCTGATTTTTTCCTATCTGTTGCTGAAAGACATCCATCTGTTTTGCAGATCCTCTTCCCTAATTTCAGATGAGATTCTCCAGTCTGCCCTTCAAATATTATTCCCACAGCCAGGCATTCAAATATTTAACAGGTCTGCTAAGATACAACCCATTCCTGGCTCAGTCCAGAAGATGAGCACAGTTGTTAATAACAGTAGTAAGAATCAGATAAAATAGCACCCTGGTCTTTTCTTGACATTCAAAAAGGTGTGTTGTGCAAACAGGGATGTGAGGGCAAAACAGTTCTTAGACCAGATGCATATGAACTTAAAAAAAATGAACTCTGAATAATCAATTCTGAACAGAACTCCCAATAATAAAAGAACTATAAGTTGAGTACAATTAAAACGGCAGTGTTTCTCCAGCATGATTTGCTACTCTTCCTAAACTAGGCAGGTCCTTTGATCTTAAGAAAGCCAAAGTGTCAAAGAATACTAATAAGATTGTTGTAAGAGTCCTATACATGGCAAGGAAAATTTAAATAAGAATACTTTAATTGCTGAGAGCTCATACGGAAAGGTTACAGCACACAAATGGAGATAAATGATAAAGATTGATTCCAGTCCCTCCCCAGTCCTTGTACTAAAACATGGTCACCAATCAACTGCAAAAGTAGAGGGATAACTGGTTATATCCCACTAATTCCTGGAAAAGCAATGACAGATTCAAGTTTTTTTAGAACAAGCCAATTATTTTATGTGCCACCATTTGTTAAGAAGACACTTTGTCAGTAGCTGTTCTTCCCTAAGAATTTAGTAATTAACACTACAGAGGGACTTAAGCTAGTTTCTGGTATGAAGCATTTCAAGGTTAAGGCATGCAAGTGTATTAATTGTCCAGCAGTTCACTTCCAGAAGATGAAATGAGGGTTTATTTTTGCTTTTAGACATTACCCAAGGAATTAATCAGCAAAGCCTCCATTACGTGACTAATAACAGCATCTGAAGAACCACCTAGTTTCTGGCAACATTCAGCTGGTGTAGATATTGCCAAGAAGGGAGAAAACTGCCTCCCGTATTTAAAGCAAGGACCCAACTCTCTCTGTCACAAACTGACAACACATAAGCTATTATAACAAACAAGAGCTATGGCAAAGTTCTACGCTGTCCTTATTCACAAAATCCTATATCTGATAAATACAGTAGCATCTTTTTATTTATTAGTATTCATGCCATGCTAAGTTTCTCAATGGTTCTAACAGCAGTTTTGAACTCTACTAAATAGCACAAAGCAAAACAACTATGCTACAGTTTCGAAAATTCATTTAAAAATATATATGGAAGCCAAACCAAAATAGCTGCATATATTGTATATATATGCGATATTACAGCATCGTTACAGCTGCACTATACTAAATTCTTGTTCACAGACATAAAGACATTTAAACAGATGAAATAAAAACAGCAGTGAAATATTTTTCCCCATGAAGTGCTATGCAGTCAGTCAACGCAACAAAGCGAGTGCTGAACCCAAAATAGTTAAATGCTGGAAAGAGAGAAGGCCAGAAAGACATTCATTCCTTCCTCAAACTAAAAGGGATAAAGAAAAAAACTACAAAAGCAGAACAAGTCAAGATCAGAGCCACTAATACTTGATTAACACGCTGTTTGAACCATATTACTTAGCAACTTGTTAGCCCAAGTTATTAATAGTCACCATCTAATTTTCTACATGAGGCCATAAATTGCTGAAATATGTTAAAAAATACTTTCCTAAAATGCAGAGATGCTCCTTCAAAAACTACCTATAGAAAACAAGAACCATTCACACACACGTGTGCCCCTGTGGCACAAGCGGTAGAAGTGCCGCTCTGCTACACAAGAGGCTCGAATCCCAGGGGTTGGACTCGATGATCTCTAAGGTCCCTTCCAACCCGCACGAGACTATGATAGATACTATGATGATGATATAATGCACACTCAGATCCTGCTAATCTTCACAGAAGCGTGCTGTTTTATTTTCAACACACACACACACTCCTTACTTTAGGAAAACTACTTCCTAAGGGTACTAAAATCAGAGCAATTTAAAGTTCATAAAAAACTCAATCATTGTGATGATCTCTGATTGTAGTTAGCTACAAATCACTTCCAAGGTGATGGGAGTGTGATAAGGCATAAAACAAAGCCTTGCATCTAATTTTTAACATACTAAGATTGCACAAGATGAAAATATTCCGCAATAGAAGTCAATTACCAGTTCTTAATTCTTCATTAATATGTGCTAAACAGTGACTGAAAACCACAAGGGGCAATTGTTTTCAAATTGTGTCATATCCTCTAAAACATGGTACCAAGGTGCTGGGAGTATATTACAGTATCACAGTCTCATGCAGGTTGGAAGGGACCTTAGAGATCATCGAGTCCAACCCCCGGGATTTGAGCCTCCTGTGTAGCAGAGCGGCACTTCTACCACTTGCACCACAGGGCGGATTCGAACCACGGCCGCGACATTCCTACCACTACGCCACCGGAGGCACACATATGAGTTGGTATGTTTTAAGAGAGCAACAAGAAAAGAACCTGTAGAAGAGATCTGTGTGTTACCAAGAATTTTGAGTGTGGGTAATGGGAAACAACTTCACTTTCTCTTAAAATTTTCCTGACTTTTGCTTAAGTTTATTGGTCATAAATGGCACTTTGGTGCAAGCTGAAGTGACAGCTGGTAATGCTGAGAAATTTTAACTGAGATGTTTGTGGCATACCTGCAACTCCTGAAAGGGAAAAGGAAAAAGAGCAGATACAAATCAGTTTCTGTAGAAAAGTGATAGGAAACAGACGAAAGGACACAAGGTCAGCTTTTGACCATTGACTACCTGTATAAAAATAGCAGCAGCCCTTCTGCAGCAGCTTTCTATCCATACTACACTACAGTGTAGGAAAAAGGTACAGAAATACTGGGAGTCTCAAAACTCTTCACTATTAGCTATTTTACTAACACTTTGCTCTTGGAAAAGCTGAAATAGCACAAAGATCAATTACATTGAACCTGCAAGCTGAGAGCCAAGGTTCAGACACAGAGGGCACTGCACTGACTTTAGTAGAGTCAAAATGTTCTGCTACAGATCAGAAGTCGCACTGCTATTTATCTTTTCAGAAATTGTTTCAATACTTTTCCCTTACAAATCTGAGGAAAATATCACCTGCTGCTTTACTGCTTCTGCATTTTTATGTTTCTTTTACAGAGCTTATATCTGAACAGTGAAATTGCTTTCTAGTGGAAGTTTTGAGACACATCATACAGATACTTCCTGATGCGAGACTGCACACCTTTATTTTGCTGGACGTCCAATAAAACAACACTTATAGTTTACCCTCGTGTTCAGAACATGGATGTAATGACATAACGCTGCTAATTCCCTCTCTGCAATAGATTCCTAGAAGGAGAAGGATAAGAAGGAGATGGAAATAATGGAAGAGCAACCTAACAAAGACGTCTCATGTTCCACACTTCAAATGAGGCAGTCCATTAGCAAGTCTATTTCAGGTGACTCCAAAGCGATAGCCTCATGAACATACTACCATCTGGCTGTGCGTTATACATGCAGATCTAGCAAGAAGACACACAGAACAATCATCACCCGCATTAAAAGGCCACTTGGCATGTATGTCAGAACCATTTATGAGCAAGGTCACTAAATTAGTACATGCTTCAAGAGCAATGCTGATACAAAAAATATTCTTGTCCTGGCAGCCTCAGCACAACTAACTATAACAATTTCTGCACAAAGAAATCAAGTCTTCTGGATGTCAGCTATCATCACATGAACAAACTAAGGGACTGCCTGAAAGGTGTGAACTCTCCACAGAAAGGAAATCCTTACTTTTACCTTATATTAAACTTAATAATAAATAATATATAGATTTAATGTAAATTAGATCCTCAGCAATAGAGGTATGATATAGAGATACATAACATACAATACAGGGGAAAAAGGAATTATTTCCAGGAAGGTAGCACCTTGCATACTTCAGCTATAGCTCTGAGCTCCAAAAGGTAAGCAGGTGCTCCAGAGAGATTGTAGCCTCTGCTAAATACTGTTTGAAAGGCACCTGTAATGATTTATGTGAAGAAATCTGCTGAAAGAGCATGATGATTCAAGGAGCTAGAACCCATCTCTTCAAAATACATGCATTTGTCAGATTAAGAAGCTGTCTCCTCTCCACAACTGCTACTGAAAGGCAACATTTTAAGCCTAAAAGGCTTAATTTCGTAAAAGGGTTTATGTTAACACCTGCCTTCCTATACCCACCAACTGCTGGTAAAGAGACAAGTCTCCACCTGGAAGGGCACTCAGGAAAGCCTCAGATGCTTATTCCTAATATCCAATATACCAAGTAACCAGCAGGCTTGACTAGGTTGACTAGGCCTTCACCATTCACCCAGATACAGAAACCAAAATCATCTTCCATGAGCTTCAAAGGGGAAGCACAGGGCTCTGAATATGCTAAGCTGCCAACAATATAATCCAGGAAACCTGAGTGAAAATTAAAGTAGTAACTTCTGGTGAATCTTTTGGGGGAATCAGTTCTACAAGACTTGTCCTTGGTTAGTCTTGAAGGTGAAGACTCACTTTTGGCAAGTCCATTACAGATCTCAGAATTAATTCCAAGAGCTGTTTTCTGAAAAAGCTACCATAAAACAAAATATTTTGGGCACGCTCTACTGTAGATGCATGACATCAACTTACACTATTCTGATTAGGGATATGCTTCTCAGCCAAATACATAGGCACCTGAAGACGTGGTAAGCTAAAGGAAAAGCAGCAATCCACAACATAGTTTCCATAAGTATTTTTGACAAGGCAATCAAGCCTCACTTGATAACAGTAAGTATACTCAAGGATATTCTTCTGCTCTATCTGGTAGGTCTGAATCAGAGAGTCCAGAAAATAACAGACTCTACAGTACAAGGCATTTATTACTGATTTAAAAGCCTTTACTGTAAAGGTACCAGAATTCTGAGAGGAACCAAAATGGCAGTTAGCTTTCTGGCCACCCAATGAATACACCAAAGCTAAAATGCAAATGTGAGTATTGGTCCAAAATGGTAAGGTACATACATTCACTGTGCAAGCAGAGTTCCCTCACAGCAGTGTTTCAAAAACTTTACAGCTACAAACAAGTAAAGGAATATTTTTTTAATGATTAGGATTTTTGAAACCTCTACCTGGCCACTGACACTCAGAACTCTGATTCTATCATACTTTAGATACAATTCATTTAAGTTTTCTAATATGTCCTAATTGCTATACTTCATGAATAATTTTTAATCAAGGAACCGATTAATCCAGGAATTGACAAGCAAGCAGAAAAGTGCTAATTAACAAGAGAAAAAAAACAACAGAATCACATACTTGGACCTTTCAAAAAAGGATTGTTTTCAATTTGTTGTCACCTTGTAACTTTAAGTCATAATGAGATGAAAGTCACAAGCAGATTTACACAGATATTTTCTGCTTTGCTCACCATGTGCACTACCCCATTTTTATTTTTTTTTCCTATCTCAGAAAGCCACAAATAATCTTTCATTAACTGCACGTTAGCACAGACTAGTGGCCATAATTTACCACTGCAATTAGGTATACTATGCTCAAGAAACGTTGAGATAACAAGAACAGAGGTCTATTTTTTAAGGTTACTTCTAACAACAGCCCATAATCCTTGTAATAAGTATTTCTGGCAATGCAGAGCTCTGTGATTTGGTCACTTTCTGACATGGCTCCCTCCCCATAACATACTCAAAAACACTGAAGGTACTTTTCCACCCACAGAGCAGATTCACGCAATAAGTAAAAGCAGGTTATAAAAATATCAGAAATAAAAATGAAGAATCAACTTATAGTGCGTGCTGAGTTTGAGAGATCAGTGGGTTTCAACAAAAAAACCAAGTGTTTAACTATTAAGAACGTATTCTTCTACAATCTGAAAAGCTACGCATACTTGTCAAGCTGAGGCTATCGGAACTTTTATAAAAGCATTTTGGGAATATAATTGTTCCATTACTCATTCTCTGCTTCAAGAAACTTGAAACACCTTTCTAAACCACAAACTACACTGACAGAAATTACCTCAGAGAAGATGGGTCATGCTGTTCTAAAAACAACAGACAGGTTATAGTCTCCTAACTCCTAAGCGTCTACTACTGGTCAATAGCTCTGGGACAACACTTTATCAGGTCAAGGCTGTATTCAAAGAGATGAAAACAAGGAAGCAAACTGGCACATTCTTGCCTGTTGTTTAAGCAGCATCTGAAGGAATACTAAGCAACTCACAATAAAGTGAAGTCATGTACATCACAACCCATCTTCAGAAGCATTTTATTAAAAATGTGATTATGTTATAGAATTAGTTAAAAGGCAAAACTTTATCTCTACAATCACATACTGGTAGGGAGATTTAATCAAGTGCTCTTTGGTAATAAAATGACTAGTCAGCAGGCAACAGCTGTTGTGGTAATCTCCACTGCTTGCTCCTAAGACTAAGTTCCAATTAAGAAATTCTCTGAAGCCAACAAGCAAGTAGTTTTTCCAGACTACAGCTCTTCTACACATATTACTGGAATAGGTACTGGAATAGGCTCCCCAGGGAGGTGGTTGAATTGCCATCCCTGGATGTGTTTAAGAGCCGTTTGGATGTGGTACTAAGGTATATGATTTAGTGGAGGGTTGTTAGAGTTAGGGTACTGGTTCAGCTGCAGTTGGACTTGATGATCTTCAAGGTCTTTTCCAACCTGGGTAATTCTATGATTCTATGATTATGAATTATTTCAGGGCCATAAAATTTGAAGTTAAGACTTCAGGTTGTCATTTAATTTGAGAAACTGGTTTTCTTTTCTTCTGCAAATTCCGCAATTGAAAAATGAATTTTTATGTTCTCCATGAAGAAGCGTTCATTATGTACACTTACAGAATGCTGTGCTATGCACAAAGAGTACAGCCTCTATTTAATAGAAAACTCAAGGATGAATTTCACATACTCCATAAAAAAATGCTGTCTGGAAAAACTGAGATCAATCTTGATGAGCAACAATCTGACAAATGAATGAAAAATATTACTGATGTAGCATCTCAAAGTGAATTGAAAGCATCTATAAAGTACTGAGCAAACTCAATCAAGCCAGCTTCAGACAAAGCGGTATATTAAACAAGTCTCGGTTTCTAAGCCTACATGAGATTAACAGTATAAATGTTAGATGAAACTGTAAATTTTAGCAGTATGTAATCATAATTCAAAATGAAATTAGTGGCTATGCCAAAACTGAATCAGCTGTGTATCACATTAAAGTTTTAACAAAGTGAATAAACTGCTTTGCTTGGCGTGCTCTGCCTAGAATTTAAAGAAGATTCAGGAACAGTTTTATTAATGCTAACAGACAGCTTCAATCTCTTTTCTGCTCTTAGAAAAATAAAAGAAGACTATTTTCAAGCTTGTCAGTGCAGAGTAATTCACTGTAAGAAATTAGGCAGTCTGAAGTAAAGTGGCTATCTAATGCAAACAGACCATGTAAGACAGTTCTTGTTTAAAAAAACAAAGCTAGAGCAGAACTGATAAAAATATTCTTAATAGGCATTCATTCATTCACCCCTTTGTTCCCATAAAGGAACAAAAAAATGCAATCTGAGGAAAAAAGGAGTACAAGACACAGTCTCAAACTCAATTTTTTCCTCTTGTGATGAGAAGCAGGTAACACAGAAGTATTTCTGTAATAAAGAAATAAATCACGTCCGAGTTTCTAGAAGTTACTTAACCACTTTCACTACACGTGAGAAAGAAAAACACCCAAAAGAAAGATTTCCTAAAGCACCAGAAAATACATCATTTTCTTTTTTTTTAAAAAAAAAAAAATCCATTTACACTGTCTTCTACGTACATTTACAGTATAGTATCAAGTAAGAAACTGAGTTTAAGAACAGCATTTCTGATTGAGCTGTGTAAAATTAAACACTTCCTGCAGCAGTAACTGCAATTTTGAGAGTCTTTAAGAAATGTTCCCAATTTGACAATTTCTGACTGAGTTACAGAAAACTTTTCAGTACAGAAACCGTAAGAACAGCATCAGCAAAACAAAACATCAGCAAAAAACAACGGCTTAGAAAGCACTGCAAAACGATGCCCAGGCCACAGATATTTTCATTTACCAGATCAGATAAGCAATATCCACGCTCTGCTCATTCAAGGGTGGAGCAGATGGTGGTGTCATTTTGGTTTAATTGTAATCTAGTCTCAAGCACTGAATGCCTCACAGCACTGCAGCACTGTTCTGTTTCCCAAAAGGAATCCCTTTTCTGCATTCTGAGACCACTGTGCAATGCAACACAAAGCATGGTAAGCAGGGACTAATGGGACATTCGCTTCAGAAGCACAGCATTATTTGGCCTAAAAATGCTTGTGTGGAAACACCCAATTTTTCTTTTCTCTATTTATAGAAAGCTAAACATTTGAACAAGATGATCAGATGGAAGAATACAATATATTTGGACACTGCTAACATAAATCTTAATTGCTTCCTTACTGGCATGTGGTGGCATGTTTCTTCCTTTATCCTATCCCATTCCACTTTAGCCTATCCATATAACAGGATAAGGGTATTTAAGACAGAGTTAAGGCCTACCCTGACACAAAAGAATCAGAACAAGAAGAGGTCTGAAAAACTGATCAACAGCAGATTAAGCATCCTAAGTAACACCCATTAGAAGCAAAGATACCTAGTACCTGGCTTCCAAAAATAAATATTAATGCTGTCATGTTTAACATAATATTGAGTACAATATGCAGACATACTAATTAGAGTAATGACAAGTATATTACAGCGCAGACATGACTGTGCTGCCTCTAGCTGCAATGTCAGTGAGAATTTGGGTACCTCTACAAGCCACTGCACTGTGTAACAGAGAAGCTTTTTTCTTCAAATGCAGAGCTAGAATAGTCTTTCCTTAAAGCCATCATTAACAAGAGGTTCTTTCTGTCACACAGACTCGCAAACTGAAGTACCCCATCATTGTTTATTAAAACATTATGTATTAAAGTTAAAGGAAACCTGAACTTCATTCACTATTATTACTTCTGTAATTCGTTTCATCATGTTCTTGCAACTATGGGAATTAACATCTTCAGAAACCTCTTGACATTTTGGAACGCTTAAATATGTGTAACAATGTAGTCAGTACTACTGTAGCAGAATATCACATTACCTTAGAAACATTTCAAAGTGTTTTACTAAAGCCTTGAGGTTCTTGTCAGGAAAGCACATCTTCCCGAGTATTTCTGGTAGCTTTACTGTAAATAAGAAAAATACTGTTTACACTTTTTTCTTAAAAAGCAATTTCTAGTTACATTTATCCACAGTGTAAAAAAGAAGCTAAGAATCCATTTTCACTGCAGCCTCCATCTCTCTTTGAAAGATGCTCAATCATCTTCCAAAACCTATCCATAACAAACATGTTCAGAATGCAGATTCTGCTTGGTTTAATGTTTGATAACGCACTGGAAGCGGCACTTCTTTACCTTTTTTGTTTTTATTCTCTGCAAGCATCCATTTAATGAAAGTAAACTGAAAGAATAAACAACATCCTAAGGGTTTTAAACAGATTCAAATGTACATTTCTCTAAAAACAGAACTGAGATTAAGTAAACAAACAAACAAATCACAGCCACTGCCAACAAAAATAAAAGAAAAAGCAGTTATTATTCTGGAAGTTTACCAAACATGCGTAGCAAATGTTGGGAACCATAGATGTATGATGGAGGTGGTGGTTGATCACTTGGTGGATAGTTCTCTGGCATCAGTTTCCAGGACAAAACCTGAACATAAAGCATGAACTGAGATCATTATAGAATCCTAATCAATTTAGTCAGTACAGAACTCTAAAGTCTGAGACAAAGTAATTAATCTAAACAACACCTTTTCTCATGCAGTCCTACTTCCAGGCCCACCATACCTTTGAACACTGAATCTAACATAACAACGAAGACCAGTTACCTCATTCAATTCATTGTTTCTTCTACCTTCAAAGCCGGTAAAAACTGCACTCCCTTCCTTGCTAGGAGTCAGAGTTATAGGTGAAGATGATCCACTATGAACAGGGGTTTCTTCAAAAAAGAAACGAATATATATATAAACAATCTGTTTTGTGGAACAACACTGATAAAATATTTACAGTATTAAAACACCAGAATTCAGTAAATGCTTCTCATTCAGTTCACAGCTCACATGACTTTAAAAAGGAACAGAATTTATTCTTGTTTGGAATAACAGCTACAACAGTAAAACCTACTTTTCTCCAGGTGCAGGAAGAGCTTTGGCATAGAAGTCGAGGTCTCAAGATGCCTCCGTTTAGGTTGTGGAGAAGCACTGCTTTCTGACAGCCTGTCACAGTTAGAGGTGTGCCGTGTAGAACGTCTCAATGACTGCAGAATTTCAGGCTCAGCCTTCCTTCTTTTTGGTGTGGCTGGCTCTGCTGGTGCAGGCTGGCTGTCTGTTGACTGAGGTGTTGGTGGATTCAGCAGTGGAGGGCTTGGGGAAAGCTCCTCCTGATTCCTAGGAAACAAACACAACTTCACAGAACTGAAAAGATGAGGCGGTCTTTCCTTTAAACAGTAAGTCTCACAAATCTTGTTGAACACTTATTTGAATTACACAGCCTCCTCTCAAGAGCGAGCAAAGTAACAAGAGCTTATTTTAAATAATAGTTTCCTGAATGACATTTATTTCAAAGGTTAATGAACATAAATTAACATTACATTAAAATGCAATTTCATGAAGATGCAGCATAACTCCAGTCAGTACAAACGCTTTTTTTGGAGCTAATCAGATAGAAATTAACAACTAGTATTCTGAATTCAGGCAAGTAATTCAGAAAGCAGTTAAACAATTTATCAAGAAGACTATTTTTAAGCCAAAGCAAAGAAATCATGGCATTCTAAATGCATAACCACTTTCTACAACATTTTTCACAAGAGAGAAGCAGCATTAAACTCTTTATAACTGATGTACCTGTTAGTATTTGTTGAGCTCTCTTTGATAGGAAGAAAGAATTTTGATGAAGTCACCTTCTTAAATTGAGCTTGCTCATAAGGATAAAGCAAAATTAATGGAAGAGTAAAGTCAAAGGTTATTCTCAGCCCATCCACCATCTCTTTACACAGCTCGACGCTACAGAGAAAAAAGAAGAGGAATTTCAAAGATACGCATCAAAATGTTCTATTGTTCATGATCTGTAGGTAAGGGGATACTCCCAAATCTTAACTATGACATACTGATTTCATCCCTCCCCTTTGTAATAAACAATTAAAAGCATACCAAGTTTAGAGTACTTAAATAATAGTCATTTTTCAGAAAGAAAAAAGTAAGCATTTAATAAACTGAATCCCTGCCTAGAAGCCGTATGCAGAATTTGAACTATCACAGCAAAGATGCACTTAAGGCTGTGCTTAAGAGACCTCCAGTAAATCAAGAAAAAAACAATGAATTTGCATTAGAGCAGATCAGCTTCCAACTGTCTGCTCCCAGTAACTAAAGCACTACATTTGGACGCTACAAGGAATTTCTGATTTAGGTTTCTGTAAAATAGTCATGGTGTCAGGTGATGGGCAGACACAGCATTACAAGATACGTGAACTCAAGCATCCAGGCTGCTTAAAGCACTTCTCTTATCTGTGCTTCGTGTGCGAATGATGATACTAACTTCTCACTTCTCATATATATGCACATGGCACAATCAAATGTTACCAATGAGATCCACATTAGAAGTTTTCTACCTCCCATTAAATCTGCTTAAACTAAAAAACAAACAAACAAAGAACAGTCACTGCCTACAAATTGGGTCAGTGCAGCACCATGTGCAGAAATTCCACATTTAAAAAGGACAGTCCCCTTCGGTGCAGTAAGGACAACAGCAGCATTATCAGCTCAAGTTCATCTACGAAACGGCCCACTGAAATTCTGAACTCATGACCTACCAAAGCATCATCTTTATTAAGTTACATAAATATAGACATCTAAATATCAAAAGGTAAACACCACCTTTGATTCGTATTACTCATGTCTCATTTAACTTCTTGTTTGAGACATTACAAAGAAAGTAATGAATGACATCAACAAAGTGAAACACTTATGCAAACCAAGATATTCCAGGAAACAGCACAGTTATGCAGTGCTGAAAAAAAAATCCTGACTTCCATTACATTCTATGTTTGATAAAATGCAAAATTTCACATCAGTGTAGATTTAAAGGAGCAGCCTCAGAATCACAGAATTGTAGGGGTTGGAAGGGACCTCCAGAGACTGAGTCCAACCCCCCTGCCAAAGCAGGTTCCCTACACCACGTCACACAGGTAGGCGTACAGGCAGGTCTTGAATATCTCCAGAGAAGGAGACTCCACAACCCCCCTGGGCAGTCTGTTCCAGTGCTCCGTCACCCTCACCATAAAGAATTTCTTGTGCACAACCATGCAGAACTTCCTATGCTTTAGTTTACGGCCGTTTCCCCTTGTCCTGTCTCCATACTCTGCTGAAAACAGACTGGCCTCACCACTTTGTCCCCCACACTTCAGGCATTTATACCCCTCTCAGTCTTCTTTTCTCAAGGCTAAACAGGCCCAGTTCACTTAGCCTTTCTTCATAGGGGAGATGCTCCAGACCCTTAACCATCTTTGTGGCCCTGCACTGGACTCCTTCCAAGAGATCCCTGTCTATTTTGTACTGGGGAGCCCAGAACTGGACACAGTACTCCAAATGAGTATAATATAAACACTAAGACAGACAGTTCAGCCCTAAGACAGAGCATGAAACGCAAGTTAATTCTTATTGTGGCTGTGTGCTAAAGCTTATACTTACTTCTTCTCTGGTGGCACATAATGAAGATTCATATTAGCATGTGGAGTCACTTGATGGTGCCGAGACCTTTCATTGGCTGAAAATGCAGCATTAATAGCAAAATGTTTCACATATGACTCCAGGATGGTTATTATATTTGTCTGGCAAGGAAGCTTCACTAGCTGAAAAAGAAACAACAAACTTACATCTTACAAAAATAATTAGTAAATGTAACCACCTAAAACAGGAGCCAATGAATTTGAGGGGCTTTTTTAAGTCTCTACTGCATAACACGCCAGGTACAGAAATGTTATGCCCTTAAACAGAATGAAAACTTCCTGTTTTAGCTATACAGAAGTCTGTTCTCTGCATTCTTTTTGCTCTTCCTCATGCTATCTAAGCTTTCTTTTGCAACAAAGCTCAAAAAAAGGGGTTGCCATATGCCATGTATATTAACATAATTGCTTTTATTTCATACCCGTTTTCGTCTGTTAATATAGTAACAGTCTTCTTCAAGCTTCTTTTTCAAGACTTCTGGAATTTCTATGTTTATTGCTCTTTCTTCCATCTCCCTTTTTGAATGAGTGTCTTGATCTTCTTTCTACAAGAGGCCAGTGAAAGAAACAATACGTTATTTGTGCTTACTAATGTTAGTGAAAAAGTACTTCAACACATTCTCAACACATTCATTGACATTCAATGAAGTTCTGACAACAACAGTAAAACTGCATTACTTTTATAAGAAAATAAGTTTATAGTAGCTGTACCGTAAGCAATAACAGTGCTTTCATACCATCTGTAAATTCAGTTTAATTTAGTATTCACTTGAATATTTAATACAAAGGAACAAGCAAATTTGTTTTGCAGCTTCAGATCACCTATGTTATACTGGTTTGATATCACAGGCCTTCAGAGCAACCTACTTACGCTGAGCTCTGCTTTTGCTAAAGCAGAATAGAGAGACGTCCTTCCCTGAAGCTCACCTTCTATATCTTAAAGGCCAGCACTCATTTCACGGTGAAATACAAAAGCTATCAAGATGCTACTGCTGCACCTGAGTAGACCAGTAAGATTTTACAGCACCTACAAAAGCAGATAATCTAGTTTGTTTTCTCCACACAAACCTTGTGTGTTTCAAGGGAGAAAAAGAACCAAATGTATACTTACTGATTACTATCAAAATTCCACATTATGACATAACCTGTAACATTCAAAAACTCAACCACGGTAAGAAATTTACACTTAAATTACAGCTAAATCACAGAATCATAAAACGCTTTGGGCTGGAAAGGACCTTTAAGATCATCTAGTTCCAAATCCTCAGCTATAGGTAGGGACACCTCCCACTATTTTTTAGCTTTCCTAACCTATATAAGCCACCGACCATGATGTATATATCCTTCTTTTCAAATTCTCCAGCATTTTAAATACTGATATTTAAATTAAAGTCAAGAAGATAATAACTATACCATTTCTGTCCTCTCTTCTATTTCACTTTCTTCACTTTTTATTTCTTCATCTGTTCCTTCATCACTGTCATCAGAAGAACTACTTACAGCTGTGTAAAAGAAATTTCAGATATTTTTTTTTGCATTATTACATTGCGCAGGCCTAAATTATAACAAGTTGTTATTTTTATGTTATTAGAATTGCTTGTTCTTATTAAGCACACATTCGTTCATTCTTATTTACAGCACATGATAAGCTCCATGGAAATGGAAGACGAGAAGTTTACAGACGTAATTCTACATCCCTTCTAAATGAAGCACACGGATCAAAAAGTCTCTTTATACTGCTGTATGCATAAATATTTTCAGTTTTTTAATTGAACTTCAGTTCTGAACATGGGATTAATGTATTAATTATTCAATCAGGAGACTGCCAGAACATCAGCAAAGTGCCAGTCCTCATAATGGTTTCCAGGTTACAAAGAAAAGTAAACTGGGAGAGGTGGCTTAATAGTGAAGTCCAGCAGTCAACTTAGAGAAAAAAAACCTTATTACCACTCCCCATATATATACAAAGGAACATCAGCAAGGAAAGTGTCTAATTCCTTTACACCAGTAGGAATACTAGGGACCTCTTGCACCTAGTAAACAAAACAGTAAATACTAAATAAAACTGCATTAGACTCTGATATCACTGTCTGAAAGAGTTGAGTTGACAGGAGAAAAAGTCTCCAGAACACAAGAAAAAAATGTGGTTATGCAGGCCTAAGAGACGCTTAACATGAAACACTGCACTCTTAATATGACTGCCTCAGTATAGTTTCATAATACTCATGTCATTCTAAAAGCAAGTTGAAGTGCTCACTGTACCCTTAGCTCAAAGTTAAAGGCATTATGCTAGTTACTAAAGAATAAGAACAAACTCACTTTTTTCACTATTATGATCATTTTCTTCAGCAGGAAGACTTTTTAAAACAGAGTCAACACCAGGTAACCTGCAACGTCTCTTCTTTCTTCCTTTCCTTCTCCTACAGAGCATAAAACATTCACTTAAACTTGGCCAATCTCATTTAATTTGTTCATCTTAACTAACATCATTACATGAAAACGCACAGGATATATATGTTTGCGTTATTTTCATTAATTAACATTGAAATAATTTGGGCAATGCTCATTTTAGAGTAGATACCTTCACTAACTTATATTTGTCTTCTCAAGCAGATCCTCAAGTTGTGTTTAAATGATATTAAGTTATTGCCTCTGGCTCAAAAATTCCCCTGGCCTTCCTAAGTTGCTTTTCAAGTACATTAGAATTACCCAGGTTGGAAAAGACCTTGAAGACCATCAAGTCCAACCGCAGCCTAACCAGTACTCTAACTCTAAAAACCCTACACTAAATCATATCCCTGAGTACCACATCCAAACAGCTCTTAAACACAACCAGGGATGGCGATTCAACCACCTCTGTGGGGAGCCTATTCCGGTACTTAACTACCCTTTCTGTAAAGAAGTTCTTCCTAATATCCAACCTAAACTTGCCCCGGCCCAACTTGAGGCCATTTCCCCTTGTCCTGTCACTTGTCACTAGTGAGAAGAGACCTGCCCCACTCTCACTGTAAGAACCTTTCAGATACTGGAAGAGGGCGAAGACATTTACTTTGAGAAAATGTACTTCTAATAAAATGGCATTTCACAGCAATGGCTAAGAATAACACATAGTTATTAAACATAGACAACACTTAAACAACATTAAAACCCCGAATACATTTAAACCTACACATAACAACATGTAGCTATGCACCTTATAATGAAAGAGGAGCTCCCAGGAACGCACTGACTGTACTGAACAGGTACGTACCATCTACAAAATGAGCTTAGAGAGCAAACTCACATACAGAAGTAGCTGTTTGAATCTGGAAGTGAATCTCTTCTTCATCTTGAGATCAAAAGAATTACTTACATGCGAGCCACAGCCTTCCGGGCCAATTTACGCTGTAATCTGCGATTTTCGTCAGTATCACGAAGGACATGATCTTCAGCTGCCCATCTATCCCAGCTAAGGAGTGGTCAAAAGAAAATTATTGATGGTTTAAATACATTCCATTCATGATTTTTAGTAAATTAACACATGTTAAAGGTATGAATTACTATTTTAACATCATTCAGAAGCAACGTTGAGTTGCATTCTTCAGTATTCACATGGCTTCCACACTGACACTGCTGTGTCAAGGCTTGAGAGCTTTTAGGCATCACATGGTAGCATTTGTAACACCAATACAAGCTATAGACCATGGTCAGAGACTGCACTCATTCAACCACAATAGGCAAACTACCTGGGCCTAGGTCTAATAAAGGACAAAAACTAAGATTAGGTATATGGGTTCTTACCTTCTGTTCCAACCGTTGAAATGGATTAGATATTCTGGAATCTTTCTGCCTTTCTCATCTTTACCAACAATAATATCAACAATCTGAAACAGTGAACAACACACATTATATGGCTTGAAAGAAAGCGAGCTTCTGAGTATTTAAGGAATTTATACACACACACACACACACACAAAATTAAATTAAAAACACCTAAAATTTGTCATTGACTGTTTATATGAGAAAAACATACAAATTTGCTCACACTGGTGAGCAAAAAGTTGCTTTTTTCAGTAGGCTGTATCACAATTTGGAAGTGTAGACAGAATATACCTCTTCAGGAAACAACAGCACTATATGTAAACCTCAGAAACACTGTTCTCTTGAGTACATAATCTAGCTCTGAAATACAAATATATTTTGCATATCACAGAATGACCCGGGTTGGAAGGGACTTCAAGGATCATGTAGTTCCAACCCCCCTGCCTGGCAGGGCCACCAAACATACACATTTACTAGATCAGGTTGCCCAGGGCCCCGTCCAACCTGGTCTTGAACACCTCCAAGGCCGGGGCATCCACAACCTCCCTGGGCAGCCTGTTCCAGGGCCTAACCACTCTCCTAGTGAAGAACTTCCCCCTAACATCCAACCTAAATCTTCCCTCCTTCAACTTGGATCCATTTCCCTGTGTCCTGCTATTGTCAGCCCTTTCAAAGAGTTTACTCCCCTCCTGATTAGAGGTTCCCTTCAGGTATTGAAAGGCTGCAATGAGGTCACCCCGCAACGTTCTCTTCTCCAGGCTGAACAAGCCCAACTCCCTCAATATGAGGTATATATGAGCTTTTGTTCCTCTGTCTTTTACTTAGGTAAAATAACAGAATCACATAACAGCTTGGGTTGGAAGGGACCTCAAAGACAACCTCGTTTCAGCTCCAAAAATCATCCTCTCAGGCACCCACAGGTTTATTTTGACCAAGTCTGGTCAAAGTAAACCAAAAATCATTATTTACGCCAGAGGCTTTTTCTAAAGAGTTGTTTGGAGACAGGGTTTTCTTCTTTCTCACATTAGTAAAAACACACAGATGCACTGCATTATATACCCTTATCTTCAATCTGTTTTCTTCTTAGTACAGTACAAACAGCCAGTCAAAAGAGAGAGATATTTCACAATGGATCATAAAGATCAACAGGACAACTAAAAACAAAGGAATCCTCCCACCCTCGCATGAATGGGCCCATCACGTAGTTCAAGGTGCAGCCAGCAGATGGGCCATAGGAACGTTTAATTTCAGAGCCCAGAATGTAAGAACTGTTGAACCAAAGCAGAGTTTTGCTGCATCTCAGGGTATCTTAAAGATGAAGGTACTATCAAATTTCCACTCTGCGGTTGCCTCTAGGGCCTGCTGCAGTGATGGCTGTTGGGATGGTTGGAACATAACAATATGTGGAGAAACACAAGGAGAGCTCAAATTATCACAGGAAACTGGAAGTTTGGAAAACACTGACCTACACCACTAGTGAATTCCAGGCACAAAAGTACAATCTGATCAAGGATCCAGTTGATCCGCCTGAACACAACACAAGGCCCCGGCTCCGCCCGCCTCTATCAGCAGGGCCGGGCGCCACTCGAGCGGCCAGGCCGAAGGAGCGGCTCTGAGGGCCCGGCCAAGGGCACAGCAACGCTCGGGCACCGGACGGGACCCTCCCGTTCCCGGTGTCCGATCCTCGCCCCGCCTGCCCGCCGTCTCCCGCCCCTCCTCCGCCTCCCCCCCTTCCCGCGCTCGCACCCGGAAGCGGAGCGGCGGCGACGGAGCGTTAAGGGCGGCCCCGCCTCCACGCGGGTCGGGGCTTAGGGACAGGGTGTGAGCGCGGGCCGGTCACCTTAGCATCATAGAGCACTTTAGCCTTGGTGGGGTCGGGCTCGAAGCAGAGAACTCTCTCCCCCCGGTGGAACTTAAATTTCATTCCCCGCGAGGTCATTTGTTCATCATGGCGCAAAGGAGAGCGCCCCGCCCCGCCCGCTGGGGAGGTGCTGCCGCCGGTCCCGCCCTCTCCGGCTCCTCAGGAGGAGGTGGAGGGGCGATGGGGTGTCAGAAAGGGGTCGGAATGGGAGGTGTAATTCGTGGTATGGCTATGCTGGTTAAACCTGGAGCCGTCCTGTGCTGCCAAGATGGCCATTTCGACACCTCCAGGGGTAGTGACTCTCTGGGCGGCCTGTTCCAGCGCCTCTTAATGAGGATAAATTCTTTGTGCAGCTATCCTGTCCAGGAGTTACCGTGCTTAAAGAAGAAACAACAGCAGAGGAAACTGAGCAACAAACTTCTTTTTGTATCCTGACCTCTGACTTGTTGTGCCATTGACAGTAGTCATACTAGGTACTTCATACCATACTTCAACCATTTCTGTCCAAAACAGCACTATGTTTTGCCTTGTTGTCTCCTTCTTCCTCACTGCTCTTTATTTCCAGACACTGCTTCTCACTGATCTCACCTCAGCCTCTCTTTATTCACCATAGCCACACTCGGGTTGCTGTTCTTTTTGATTCACATTTCTTCTTGTTCAGGTTTCCTCTTGAGATAAGGAGCATCTGCCTTTATCTCCCTTAGCCACCTGGCTGCACATAATCGTTGCCAGCACGTCCCCCACTTTGCCAGATCTCTTTCCAGTGCTACTGGAAGGTATAAAAGAATTTGGATGTGGGATGCACTTAAGAAAAAGTCAATCCAGAGGGAGCTCTGAGAGCACGAAGGTGGGTACACTGAGGAAACATTGGCTCTGTGACACAAAAAATACCTAGATCTACCAGAACATTAAATACGAGCTGTCAAGTTTCAAAAGTACCATTTTATTCAAAGGGAGGATGGCCGAATGGCTGTGCAAAACCAACAGTAAAAAGCACTTGGAAAACAGGGGTTGCACATGTATATATACATATTGCATGTGCAATGTTTGTGAACAGTTGCAGTTGTCATGTACAGCATATAAACAAAAGGCCCAATGCAGGATGTATCTGGTCTATCAAAGCTTGAAACAGAGCTCCTCACTTTCATCCAGCAACTCCCTTAGAAGTGTATGCACACACAGATATATATAGAAGTAAATGGCTGTGGTGCTTCATCAGGTTCAGCTTTTTGGGGGTCAAGGTCCAAAATGCTGAGGAAAAGGACATGATTGCTGAGCTTGCTGAGAACTGCCCGTAGAGCGGTACTTGCTTAACATCTCCAAGCCATGGGATGAGCTGACCCAATGCATATTTTGATGAGATTCCCAGGGTGCTATATAGCTTGCAGGGAAGAAATATGATTTAAGAGCTCCTCTGGGAGACAAAGCAGCCTGAGAGAGGAAACCCACGCCTGCCGCCAAGAAACCCTGCCAAAGGGCACCCCGATGGATCATGAGGGCTAAGGGTTTCGTGAGGAAGCATTTCAGCTGCCTCACATACTGCAGCTCAGAAGACATACTGCAGGCAGCTCCGTGGTCACAGTTTTATTTTAACAACACAACCAGTGCTGTTTGTTCTATGGCACTGGAGAGGGCCCCCAGCCTTGCTGCCACCACACAACATGGCAGTCGACTCAGAGCATTCTGAGAGCTGTAGTCCAGCTATGGAGGCTGGGTCACTCCCTCACACCAGTGGGATAAAATATTCAAGTGTGTTTGTTCAGGTATCAATTAAAGAATTTTCAGAGATGCTGCTGTTGAAGCTGACTGTTAATGATATCGTGAAGATCTTGTGTGTGTAGCACACATATTGCAAAAGTGAATTTCCAGAAGGAATGATAGAGACACACACACTTTGCTTACAGTTAGTAGTAAATTTGCAGTAGTAGGTTGGTCTAAATCACATTAAACTGTAGGATATAGCTGTTTCTAATAGGAACAAGAAAGGACTGACTCTCAAACACTGGCAGGTCACCAAGGAAAATACACAAATTTGCAAGACACTCATTGGCTCTGAAGGATTTGTTACTTATTTAATTGATGTTTTCTCATTGTCTGAATGAAAGAATACTCCAACAACAACAAAAAACTCCAGGTGAACAACCCAATTGCACAATATTTCAATATTTTTTGCCTTGGTTTCTGGCTTGTAAAATCACAGATTTACAGAACCATAGGGGTTGGAAGGGAACTCTGGAGATCATGGAGTCCCACTCCCTGCTAAAGCAGGTTCCCCACAGCAGGTCACTGAGGTGGGTCTTGAATATCTCTAGACAAGGAGACTCCACAGCCTCTCTGGGCTGCCTGTTTCAGGGCTCTGTTGCTGTGACAGTGAAGGAGTTCCTTGCTTTAGTCTGGAACTTCCTGTGTTCCGCTTTCTCCCTGTTGCCCATTGTTCTACTGTTACTCGCCGAAAATAAAAGGGTGATTATATTTCAAAGTCAGCAGTTCTTTGTTCAGAACAGGTTCAAAACGGAGAATTTCAGTCAGCTGAGCACGCTTGTTCTGAGAAAAAAAACTTGACCACAGTGGGGTCAATGAAGCTACAGATTTTAAAGGAAAAAAAAGAGTATATGAAATATTTATGATCACACGTAATTCAATGGCTGTTCATTGAGGCTTTACAAATGTGCAACCCCACCCACAATAAGGAATGTATGCAACAATTAGCTGATTTCTTGCACTGCTTTGCATTGCTATAAAGGACAAAGACTGCAGAGGAAGAAGAAGCAAGGTATACATAGCAGATATCATAAAGATTAATTGTCTGTAGTATCAAATGCTGTCTTCCTGCATATTAGTATTGTGTATGTTTTGGTTTGGGGGGCGGGAAAAAAAAGCTTTCTTGGAATCCAAGCCTCCATTATTACTGGCCTACACACTGAGACATCATAAATAATGCAGAAAGCTGCTGCCCCAAAGTCAGGAGCTTGGAACGCAGAAAGAAAATAGAGTTCCTATGGCTGCCTTGTGTCGGGAGAAGTGCTGAGCCAGGCAGAGTGCAAGGGCATGTGCAGTTCAAGTGGGGAGGGAACAGCTCCAGCAGGAGATCTAGGTAAGTGAGGGCCTTCTTGCAACACAGTGAAGCAGGACCCTGCTCTCGGAAGTCTGAAGCAATTGGTTTCTGGATGTGTGCAGCATGAACACAGAACATATCCCCAGCTGACAGAGAAGGCTGCCCAGGGTATGAAGGGTACAGCATGCCTTAGGACTCAGTCTTCTGCATTCTGCAGTGCTCACAACACAGAGGAAAATGGTGAAGTTTTTTTGGTTGCTCTTCATTTTACAGCCGCACCCTTGGTGCAGATGCTTGCAAGGAGGCAGTCCCTTGTATTATGCAGTCCTTGAGTTTAACTGCTGCAGAGACTAAGATGAAATCCTTGGATTTTGGAGGGCAAAGTAATGGGCTGATATTCATCCCTGTCATAGAAAATCAATGAGAAAATTTGCATCTGTGTTTTCACAAAAGCCTCTTTTTAATTCCTGCTCTGCTTTTCAAATAAGAAACTTGAAAGCATCTCCCTGAGGCTTCCTAGTAGTGCTCAGAAAAGACTTCCATCAGCATAATTTTCATGCAAGCATCTCCCACCCTGCCTGTGCTACAGCTTCTAGTTTCCTCTTGTAGCCTTCAGCTCCCTACACCTGCTTCCCTTCTTGGTGCACAAGGTTCTTAGTTATGTTCATTTCAAACTGGGTATTTTGGGGTGAGTCAGAAAGGGCAGGTGGAGAGGAATGTAGGCACTGGGTCAATATTTCTCTTCATGTAGCTGTAAGAGTACAAATTGGCAAGTCATTAAAGTAACTGATACTAAAATTTGACCTTGTGTACTCATTCAAAGAGTCAATATGGTTGATATGAAGTATGGGCAGGCAAACTGCACTTTTCCTTATGAAATTATGTTCCACAAAGACCACCAACATGTTGCATACCTTCAGCTTACATCCTGATAGAGTAAAATCCTTCGTTAAATAAATCCATTCTTTTGCTAAGCTGTTCTCTGCAGTCACCTTTCTCCAAAGTAGAGAGGGGGAGGAGGCTTTAAAAGTATATATCCTTTTTTGATAGATGACAGTGTTTATGGTTGTTTTATTCTGCAAGGTCATGCAGTCACCACCACTTTCTGCTTCTCCCTTTACTGCTGTACCTGTACATGGAAGAAGTCAGGCACAGAAAGGTGCCAAATGCCAAGGTGCAGATTGCCACTGAAATATGTTGCAGCGTGAGTGTCCAACCTTTTGGCTTGCCTGGGCTGCGCTGAGTGAAGAGTAATTGTCTATAAGGCAACATCTATGTAGGTTGCTCTGAAAGTAATGCCTCCGAATTGTTTTCATGGAAAGTACAGCAGATAGAAAAAGCATAATAGCACTGTTTCATAAAGCAAATTCTCAGCTATAAAACACTCTTTTTCAACATACCACCATTAGCTATCGTGTTCATCAGCAGTGAATAAGGTCCTGCATGCTGTGCTCAAAATGATCTGCACCAGCAGAGGTGACCCAACATTCAGCAAGTGCCATTGGTTGTCAGCAGATCCATTTTTTCTTCTTCACAAAGGAATTCATTTCCACTCTTCTTCATCCAGATCAGACGCCGTTGTGACATTTTGCCCCTCTGCTGCCATCTGGCACACAGCAGCAACATGTAATGGATACTGGTGAGAAGGTTCAACCACTACTGCCATACCACCTACATCTGCCTCTGTCATTGTGGAACAGTGTCGTGAAATAGGAAGCATTACTTTTGGAGCAGTCCTCATCAAATACATAATATTGTATATAAGTAGCAAAACATGTTTTAATTGTTAATTTTTTTTTATTAAAACATTTTAAAAAGAGAGCAACAAAAGCATAAAAGTCATGGGATATGTGATCTTAATGTTGGTTTATGAAAGCCTGTCAAAGAGGCATAGTTTTTCCTCTTACATGAGAAGAGTCCTTTTGAATTAATTCTAAACAAACTCATATGGAAAAAAAAAAATCCATACTGAAAAAGTTATTCCTTAACTTATTCCACTTTTGTTCTTTTCTTTAAAGAAACGATGGTGTAAATAGCTCTGATTTTGCAGTTTTAAAGTCACGCTTCCTCAGATATATAATTTTTCCTGTAGTTTGATATTTTTCATACTTTATTTGACCCATGTGCTTTTAAAGCGACTTTTTTCATGATTCACAAAAGCCTTTAAGGCATCTCCTGAGATATTTAGACCCTGAACATAAATTTCTGTAGTCAAAGCATTTGGGGGATGTGTGTTTTCTTTTCTTGCTTGCTTGGATAACCCCAAAATAACTTCAGTTTGAAACTTGGCATGGAGCTACTTTGGAACAGAATGCGATTTTTCTGAGTGTTCAGAGAAACAAATTCTCTCTGAAACAGTAAGGATTGCAATATTGCTCCCCACACAGTGTATTTGCAAAGTAGTTTGGTAGTTTGGAGTGGCAGACTCGGCTTCATGGGGAATAACCAGGAATGATCTTTGCTGTCCTCACAGTGAGGATCTGACTAATGGGTTTTGGAAAAATGAATGTAAGGAGGGGTGGAGTTCTGGGAGCAGTTATACCTCTTCTCACATTTTCTTCTCCTCTTCCCAAATTGGGGGAATAAACGGAGACAAATTGCTGCTGGCAGACAATCTGTGGTGTTGTAGCCCTGGTTACGATTACAAAATGCGGGACATTTGGCATGAGGTGGAGGTCAAAGGTGGGCCTATGAGTCAAGGACCATGAGCGGTGAGCAGCAGATGTTGTGGGAAAGAACTTACGGATCCCAGCAGATCTCTGTGAATGAAGCCAGTGCAGTGTGAAACCATACTCTGAAGCCTTTCTTTTGCTTCCAAGTTATGAGTGACTTGGAAACCAGCTCAGAAACACAGTACAAATGTTCCCCAACCCTCCTGCCCCATCAGATCATTCTGATTAAATTCTAAGGAAGGCTTGGAAAACCAATCTACAGGTGGGAGTGAAAAAACAAAGGTTTTTGGTTTTGGATTGTTTTTGTTCCACTCCCTCATTGTCAGCAGCTTTCTCCCATTGCTGAGAGTACCACACCACATCCAGTGATGCACTGAGCTTCCTTCAGGCTGCTGTGAAGGTTGTTTGACTGAGGATAAATACTACTGTGAAAGTCTTGAGTCTTATCAGCATACTTATTTTGTGCTAAATGCCTTTTTTCCTTCTTTCTGCCTTCTGTTACTAGTAGGCCCTTGACCAAACAGCTTTTCCCAGGAATGAATGGTTCATTTAAATAATGTACAGTGCAATTTGTTTATTTTGCCATTTGAAAATACAACTATTGAAGGTAATACACCTCAAAAAGGGAGAGAAGGAAAGCTTTTCTGCTGCTGGGCTCATTGTATTATTTGGTTCTTATACTGGAGGCCCCAAAAATAAGCAAGACAAATAAGCCCATGTTTGAAATTCTCCATTTTGTTGGAAAAGAAGCGCAAGCTAAACTCAGTTCCTACTCAGCAAAGCATATTAGAATGTGCTGAAATATTCGTATCTCCTTAAACGTCTGGCTTAAACTGTGCCTAAATCTTTCAAGATTAAGAAAAAATAATTTTTTAAAAAGAGAAAACTTCTTGGCTGTTCTTCTAGTTGTTACATTTGTGTGTGCCATTTAGAGACAAGCTGGAAGATGGGAAATGCACATACCCTGGTTAAACTAGATTTAAAGGAACACTTTGATACAGAGGAGTGCAGGTCCTAATGCCTGGTCCGTTGTGGTCCTTGTGGTGCCTGACATTTGGGTGCCTAGGGGTCAAGGGGTCTTGCAGGACTCTTCTTCATCAAGGATCAAATAAGAGCTTCCCTGGGAGCTGGTGACAAAACCTGCCAATTCAGGAGAGTCAGTGTTGGATGAAATCCCTGTGTGGGCAATGTGGACTGAGGTGGGCCTTGGGATCTTCTCAGGTTGAGAGGAACATAGGAGGAGAGTTGAAATAGGCTGAATAATTTATGAAGTGAACCATTTTCAGTTGCCTATATTGCTCTTTCTGATACTGACGTTGGAAAGATGGGATGTTGAGACTGTAGAGATGCTCGCTAGAGTAAATGGCTTGTTCTCATCCCATATTAATACAATATTTGGCATCCGAAGGATGACATTTTGCACTTAGATTCCTGTGTAGACTAAATCACTTTACATGACAGTGTTGTTTTCATATTTCTACTTAATTTATTTATTGGAGTCAATTGTTTATATCAGACTACTTGTGTAATGTCCAAACTTCTTCTGATTGTGTATACTAAGCTGTTAAGCAGAATAGCCTTGGCTATTGAATGTAGAATAGATTTATATCTGAGAATACCAAGGACTAGAAAAAGGTCCTGAGAAATGTTTAAAATACTTTTGAAAAGGAGATTGAAGGAAACTAACTTAGACCTATAGAGCATAATAGAGAGAGGGCATAATTTATAAAAAGAATACAGTCTATACAGAACAAATAAACTTCAAAATTAAGACTGAAGGACATTTTACTGCTCAAGTTCCAAAAAACTAACAGATAGGAAAAAATGGTTATTTAAACACCGATAAATGAACACAGAAATGCTATTAGACTCTGGTCATTTTTACAGCACCAAGTACAATTTCCAAAATCCCAGCCTCAGCCCAACACAGTTCTGTGTAGCTTCAGGTGTCATTGAAGTATGCAGATACTGCTGGGAGCTCTGTTTGTTTCTTTACATATGACGTAATTACTAAGAGGACTATTTTTCACCTCAGTGATTTCTGGTGCAAATGATTTGCAAAGGCATCCTTGATTTTTGCGGAGGCATTTGCAAACATTCTTCCTGGTACTTGACTTCTATTGAAGAGCCAAGTAAGGGAACGGGTAACACTTCCCATTCTAACAACAGAAGACAACCCTTTCAGGATGTGCCCTTTCCACATTCTCAGGTTTGAAGTGCACCTCTGGTATTGCTGAGAACCTCTGGACTTCTTGGCGTTACAAACCTCTTCAGAAACACAGATTGTACAAACATGAGAGCACCAGTGTTTGGATCCCAACATGCAGAAAACTTCAACTTGCTTCGTGTATCCACCTGAAGGTGGAAAGTTTTTCTTCTGGCCCAAGCTGATTTCTGGGGGTATTAGTTAAACGTTGACAAGTTTATGGACAGACTGAGGTACCTGTCAGATCAGCCCCTGGCTTGAAGGCAATCGCAGGCTAAAGCAGACAGCTGATGTGCTGATAAGTATTACCTCCTTCAGCTACAAAATGTAGATACAGCTTGGGATTCAAAGGCTCCAAAATAAAGGAGTGTTTGATTTGGTTTTGGTTTTCGCTTAGCTCAATTACAGTGATGCCAGCTCAGCCTACTGCTGGTTTTACTTCCTGTTAGCAGTCCTGAGTGCACAAATAATTCTCTTGACAATTATCCTGTTCTTGAACTCATATCCATGGTGAGCTGTGTGACTGAAGGGAGGACAACAGCTTCTCACAAAGCTGCCTCTTGTGAGAAGTGCGTCTTAGTTCGTGAGGTACATTTCCTTATGGTGCCTGACTGAAAATGGGCACAGGCCAGGCCAGGCAAGGCTGCCATCTCAAGATGATGGCAGAGGCTGGGAGGTTTCATGTCACAGAGGCAGAGAGAGCTGCACTGTGAGACACAGCAGTCACAAAAAAGATCAGAACTGTTGTGTGAATGGTTTATGTTGGGAAAGCAGCAAGCAGGAGCCTGCGGCACTGAGTTCCTGACAACGCTCCTTGTCTGTGACTCAGTGCAGGCCCAGAGCTCTGCAACATGGGACAGTAACAAGAGTGGGGAAGAATGAGCTACTATGTTTTTTCTGTCTTATAACAGCTCTTATTTTAAGGCCACTGCATAAACCAAGAATCCTACTTGCTAGAGCATTAAGCAAATAACTAAGCAGGAAACACTGTACTCTGGTGACAGCAGGACTAGCTGGATCTGACAGGTTAACGCCAGCATTTATTTTTCCTCTACACAAGCTGTGTCACAGAAGCACAGAGCTACTTGTGTGTCAGCATTTGTTCAAATCAGTCTTAGGAAGTGGTCTTATAACACTGTGCCTGCTGAACATGCACTTGGGGTGCCCAATAATGACTTGAAACAGACTTGAGAGCAACAGCGAAGTAACACATCTGCTGAGTGCAGCTGATTGACTTCCAGACTTGTGAAACAAAAAGGGGAATTACAGCTTGCTCAAGAGGTTACAACAACTGTACAAAAGTAATAGGTTCAAGGAGAGCTCTACTTGGGTGTCTTGAGCACAGGGGCCTGTAACTAGCGGCATCCCCCAGGGGTCTGTACTGGGTCCGGTCTTGTTCAACATCTTCATCAACAACCTTGATGAGAGGATAGTGGCCACCCTCACCAAGTTTGCTGATGACACTAAGTTGGGAGGATTGGCTGATACACCTGAAGGCTGTGCTGCCATTCAGTGAGACCTGGACAGGCTGGAGAGCTGGGCAGTAAGAAACCGGATGAGGTTTAACAAAAGCAAGTGTAGAGTCTTGCACCTGGGTAGAAATAATTGCATGCACCAGTACAGGCTGGGGGAAGACCTGCTGGAGAGGAGCTCTGCTGAGAGGGACCTGGGTGTCCTGGTGGACGACAGATTGACCATGAGCCAGCAGTGTGCCCTTGTAGCCAAAAAAGCCAATGGCATACTGGGGTGTATTAAAAAGAGCGTGTCCAGCAGATCGAAGGAGGTGATCCTCCCCCTCTACTCTGCCCTGACGAGGCCTCATCTGGAATACTGTGTCCAGTTCTGGGCTCCCCAGTACAAAAAAGACAGGGATCTCTTGGAAAGAGTCCAGCGGAGGGCCACTAAGATGGTGAAGGGCCTGGAGCATCTCCCCTATGAGGAGAGACTTAGGGAACTGGGTCTGCTTAGCCTTGAGAAAAGAAGGCTGAGAGGGGACTTGATCCAGGTTTATAAATACCTGAGGTGTGGGAGCCATAGTGGTGAGTCTGGTCTCTTTTCAGTAGTGTGTGGAGACAGGACTAGGGGTAATGGGATGAAAGTACAGCATAGGAAGTTCCGCACGAATGTGCGGAAGAACTTCTTTACAGTGAGGGTGACGGAGCACTGGAACAGGCTGCCCAGGGAGGTGGTGGAGTCTCCTTCTCTGGAGATATTCAAGACCCACCTAGACGCCTACCTGTGCGATGTGGTGTAGGGAGCCTGCTTTGGCAGGGGGGTTGGACTTGATGATCTCTAGAGGTCCCTTCCAACCCCTACAATTCTGTGATTCTGTGAAGTCATATTGGGCTAGGAAAGCAGAAGGATACAATTAAACCAGATTAGGTAGTATTACTGCCATATGGCCCACTCTGCAAAAGAAGATTATTGAATGATGGTGGCACTGATTAACAAGTGAAAAAAAAAAAGGGGGGGGTGGGGGAGAAGCAACACAAAAAACAACCTGGCTGTAAAAGTGAGTATCATTTGCTTCATCTGTCCTTACTATCACAGTGAATGATCTCACCTTTGTGGTTTCCATTAGGCCAAGATTTTTTTTTTCCAGCTTTGCTTTACTGATTAGAGCCACAGAGTTTAGAAAAGATCTATTTACTTACTTATTGCAAAAGGAAGCCTAAAACAGTGAACACACTTTTTCACCAGCTCCCAAGCTGCTTAGTTAGGAATGTCAGTGTGTTAGAAGGAAAACAAAGAAGAAGCTGTAAGGAGCCCTTCATTTTGAGGGTGAGTTGGCAGAGGGACTCTGGAGCTGATGGCATGGCAGGAACATGGGGCCAGGTCCAGGATGGGACCTGGGATGCAGACCCCAGCCACAAGGCAGGGGAAAAAAAGCACCACTCACAGGAGTGTATCGTTTAGATTGAGCTGATCTGACTCACAGCAAAAGGATTTTTTAAAAGCTAAAACAGCAGTAAACAACAAAGGAGGGAAGAAACAAAGAGGGTAGGGACTATATGTAATGAATAGAAAGCTCACAAGAAACTTCAGAAGAGGAATATTTCAGATTTAACAACTAGCTGTGTATTGACGAACACATAGTGCTCTGCAAAAGTGCTTTCTCTAATGTCCCTTACCAGTAAGAAATAGTTTTAGGTCTGTTAACTTCCCCTAACTTTGCCTAAAAATGTCATTTACTCTGGAAAAAGAAAGAAAAAGTAGAGAAATTCAGCTCAAAATGGCTGAAGGAGTTTTTTACCTTTAACATTTTGGCTTGCTTTAAGGGATGAAGAAGTAGTCTGAGGTTCAGCCCCAACTGATACAGGTGCCCTGCAAGCTGCAAACACCACCCCTTCCCCAGGGCATGCCAAAGTAGCTCTCTGCACAGGGCAGAGCAGGGGCTCATGTGGCTACTGCTTGGTGCCCTGCTCCCAGTCAGGCACTGTAACTCACTGACGCAGCCTGGAAACATGCCCAAGGCCTGTTTGCATGGCTCAGCCAGGGATTTGTTGGGTGCATCCCAGAGAGAATGACAGAGCGGCTTCATACCAACGTGCTACTGTGAGTCTGGTCCCAAGGACTGCTCTGCATCACGCTAGTTTGCTATAGGGACCTTGGTGCCAGTGTGTGTCAGCAGTGCACTAACAGCAGTCTCTCAGTTTCAGCAGGCACATCCCTGGTGGTGGCAGGAGGCCAGGTACAGGGCCAGCTCTGCTGATTCACAGGAGCCACACATCCTCCCCCAGTGGTGAAACACTTGCCTGACCTGCGAACATTGCAAAAGGGGATGGATACTTTCCTAAAACTTTTAACTCAGAGCATCGCAACCTCATTTTTATGATATTGATATCTTGGTAGTTATTGATGGCTGTGTATGGATGAAAAGGCAGAGCCTGCAAGTGTGCAAGTCTTCAGCTCGAAAGCAATTTAAGTATCTTAATGTAAGGAGAATGAAAAGGATTAGATTTAACAACATGGTGAAATAACCATTTCAATATATTGTCCATTGGTTGGCTGGGAGTTATTAACATTATTTAATGGTGTTGAGCATGTAGGCAGTTAGCGGAAAGAATGGGCAGATTCCGTGTGTTCTTTCTCTTGATATAACATGTCAAACTATGACAGATGCGTGCAAAGAACTCCCTTGGATTCTGCTTTCAGCTTTAGGGAGCTACTAAGTCACTATTTCCATTTCAAATGTTTATTTATTTTGTTTATCTCTTCTCGTCTTTTTCCCAGGACAAATGGTTGTTCTCAGATGAATCCATCCCCTTAAAACCACAATATGAAAGAGCTCATTGCTCCAGCCAGGAGGACAAGACGTGTAATATTTTCTGTGTTATGAAAACAGCATCTACTAAAAGTTTGTAAAAATCAAAGTACTCAGTTTTTATCTGTTCTGCAGTCCCCTGGGACATCTAAAAGCAATAAATGAAAAGACTGTCAGTACCTCAAGAGGATAATGAGAAGTTTTATTACACAGGAAAGAAAAGTTTATATTGAAGTTCAGTGGATACCAATTCCATGCATGAGAAGATAGTGCCTGTTTTAAAGAATGACCAATATTTTTCTGATGGTGGGAAATATTCCTTGGATGCTGTAACAATAGGCACAGAGAGAGCTATTGAAAAACACTCACAAACTGCTTGTGGTCTGTTTTTCTCTCCTCACTCCACTTGCTGGGGTTGGTTCAATATAAGATGCCCTGAGTGTGCAGAGCCAAAGCTCTGTGGTTTGCTGTTGTGGTGGTAGCTATATCCTCCCCCCAAAGTTTAGACAGCTGTTACTGCTGCATTTGGTGCATGCAACACCCCTGTAGCTACCAGCACTGCAGCATCAGGCGGCCAGCTTCCAGATAGAAGATTCCCTCTCTGCTGGAGTAACAGGAAAAGCCTGAGGACTCTGTTTCCGAGCCACATACATGCAAATGTGGTATTGGATACAGCAAACACAAATGGGCATTTATTTATTTATTTATGCCTAAGTGAATGCTAACTGTCTAAGGCTTGGAAGTGAAATGAGCATGTGGTTTTCAAATGTATTTATTTAAATTTAGATTTATGTATTGAGGAAAAGAGGAATAAAGGCAGCCAAGCACAATACTTTGGCCTCATGTACAGTGGCTGACAGCACTGATCTTGGTCACACACAGGCCTGGTCCCTGCTGCCATCAGGACTGCTGTGAGTTGGATCCAGTGCTCCTGTATGCCCAGTCTGCCTTGTGAATTACATCCTGGCTCTGTAGTTCACGCTACAGAGGTGACATCTGCCTTGTTTGTAAGTGACAAGCAGCAGCTCACTTGCTGTGTGCTCCTGGATGTACTGGTTGTGGTGAGTGGATTATTGCTGCCTAGGACTTGGTCTCACCAGACCAATAGGACAGGGATGCTGCTGGGGCTCTGTGGTATCTAAACCCAGGATCAGCTTAGCTGTCTCTGCATCACATATCCACCCATCTCCCTTCTCCACAGTGAAAGTAAAGCTGCAGCACTCCTCCATCCCTGTGCTATGATCTGGCATGCGCCATGGGCTCTGCTTTCTCTCCTTGGCTTCTTGGTTGTGCTTCCTGGTGATTTTGATTCATACTGGTGTTGGGAAGGCTTGGTGTTATCTGCCTTCCACGTGTGGATCAGATAAATTCAGTGCAGCATTACTGCAGGCATAATACAGCCCTGCTACACCAAACACCACTTGAGAGGCAGCATCTTACAATCATGAGATGTTTGGTACGATTTATGTCTTGGGAAGAATTGAGATGGTCTGACAAAAGAATCCAACCATCTGGAATCACTTGCACGACAGCTCTTCATTTCTAAATCCCTAAGCATTAGATCCTAAAGTCTGTGTACACCCAAAAAATCCCATTACGTTGACCAGAGAAATGGCTGCAAACAATCTTGAAATGAGAATTTCTTCGTGCTAAAGGCAGGTTGAATTCCAAGTGTAAAGTAGCAATTGAGCTTTTTTTGTTGCTTGATTAATCTGTTTTCACATATTTAAAAGGAGCAAAAGTATCTTAAAATAAGTTAGGTGGGTTTTTAGTACCTTCACTGTTTTATGGAAATGGTTATTTTCTTTGGGGGTGGGGGGGAAGACGCAACAACTTTTCTCACGCTGAACTTGTTAAAATAAGCCTTCAACAATGAAAACACTCCAGCATAAAGTGAAAAATGTATATAGGTGTGATGCAGAGCATACAAAGCCCATCTGTTGGGAAAGCTTGCAATAACTGTTATCTGTTTGCTGTGGGAGCAGTATTACTTTAAACAATGTGGTTGGTTGTTTTTTTGGCATAATGGTGAATCCACGGTCACGTGTATAAGCTTTGTTTTAGAAACACGAGAAGCAGAAGCTTGTACTGTAACAAACAGCACATCCACTTGGAGGAGGACAACAGAACTAACAAGAACAAAACGTGCTGGAGGATACAGAGTTCGAGCTTCTCTTACCCACTAGTTAGCAACATGACACTGAAGAAGCTGCACTGAGAAGAAATCAGAATGAATATTGGAATACTTGAAAATTATACAGATTAGTCCAACTTTAAAGGAAATTCGGAGGGCCTTGGCCAAAAAGCCAAATGACACTGAGAAAACAGTATTCTTGACTGCATTGTCTCCAGCTTCCTGATGTTCTGTAGCCACAACTTCTGATGCTCACACACAAATATGTAAAACTGAACTCTTCTAGACGTCAGTGAAATTCCTGCTTCTGCTGCTATCTCCCAATGCAAGACAGGCACAGCCAGTTGCCCTCCAGCTGTGACACAGCATCAGCTGACATGCCATATTGTCCACACCAACCCTCCAGCCGCAGTTCTCCATCCCTGTTCCTAGTAGCACTAGTAAATGTTCCAGCACAACTCTGAGCCCAGGTACATTGAAGTCTATGAAGTTTCCTAAACAGTTTTTAAGCCTTCACGCTGAAACTTGAAATCACTCATCTTTTACAATGGCATTTCTCACACAAAGAAGGTAAAAAAAAAAGGGAAAGAAAAAAATACATCAGCAGAATAGGCTCTTTGCTTCTTGTTCATTAGGTAATTAATAAGATCACGGGAAAAAACTCTGTGGAATTTCACAGGGATTAAAAAAGCAACAGAGAAGTTCATTGTGTTGGTAGTAGTTTTGAGTAGAACAAACTAACAGGTGAAGCTGTCAAGAGCTAACATCTCTTTGCTTTCAAGTTCTTGCTTGACCAGGTTCACCACTTATAATGCCATTTAAATAAAGCTCACTATGTTGAACAGGCACATGTGCTCAAGGCAGCACCCGGATCTCAAGAACGTAAATTCATTCTGAAGAGGCACATTACTTCCCTGAGTTTGCAGTGTCAAGTCTCTGAGCCAACCATCACACCCAGACATGTTTTGCCAGATAGTTTTCTCCTCCTACCTCAGCCAAACCATCCCCACCGCCCATGCCACTCTGTGCAGGTGCACAGGGTGTGTTGCCGTAAACTGCAAGGCAACACAAACCATAGCACTAAACACATTTATCTTGTCTGGGCCTCCACCGCTGTGAGATACAAATCAAACTATCAGCAACAATTGAGGAAGCTCAATAGCATTCACTGCTCTGTCCTCACACTGGTGACAATATAACACGGAAAGGAGGAATGTGAAATACTTCTCTCAATCCAGAGCACTTTAATAACCCATTGCTTCAAAACCCTCTCTCTCATTACCTGCAGTCACAACAAAGGCAGCAAGTTACACACTTGCACTCTCTGAGCACAAGCACCTCACACATCTTCAGACCTTGAACCGAACTGCCAGGAATGCAAGACTGCAAACATTTCTAACTCCAGAATCCTTGTTAAACAGTTGTATAAACCCCATTAGGAAGAAAAGAAGCCTCTCTGGAACATGGTGTCATCCCCAGGGGACACATCTATGATAGAGAACAATATCTGTGTGCACACTAGTGCAGCTTCTTCCTTCCTTTTCAAGCACCAGAGCATGACTGACATTTGACCGTTACAGAGTGGGGAAACCAACCAACCAACCAGCAAAACCAACAGAGGAACAGATGAAGCTATGGTGTAAGATAGAGGCCAGAGTAACACATGGGAGGGTGGAAAGCCTGAGCAGTCGAACTAAGAGCTCTTGATCTGCTGGACACTTTGAGAAGTTGTCTAGTCCTGCCTGTACCAGGAAGACCTATGTACAGGGGAAGACACAGTCCAGGGCCCCTGCCACTATTCTGCCTTGCTGGACCCAGATTATACACGTAAGAATGTATGTGCTCAGCTACCGCACACTGAGCTTTGGGACAGTGTGACAGTCAAACCTGAGAGCCAAAACGAGAAGGGAAAAGAATGATCTAGCTTTGTAATTTGGCTAGCCAAGTTTGCAGGGACATAATTGCTCTGCTAAAAAGAACTGATAAAAGCAGTCCCATAGACACTGTCACATGTTGCAGTCCCTACTAAGCAGATGGCCCCCAAAATATTTGATAACTTTACTAGGCAACATTTCCACAAACATTTCAGTTGCTAGCACTGACTCACATCCCACCTCTCACTGCTTACAGCAGTCTCTGGGGTTTTGGTTTTGATTTTACCCTGGGAGTGCTGATAGATCTGTGACCAGCTGTACCACCTCCTGAAAAACACATGAGCCTTGCAGGCAGCCTCAAGTCTCCCATGTGCACTCTATCCACAGAGTTAGATGCAACCTCACCTAGGTGTTTATGAAACTTATTTGCAGTAGACTGTATTGGTATAACTACGTACATCAGTGTGAAAGGCTCTGTGCATGCAGACAGCTCAGCAGACACTGTCTGATCCTAAGGCTGGCCCTCAAAATACAGTTGGTGCATTCAGTAGATTTTTATCAGGGAGAAAACCACAGCCAATGAGGTAATGGGAGTAAGAGTAGGATAGGAAAGCATCAATTTAGGTTTGAATTGGAAGTTACATTGAAAAGCCTACAGGATGTCATCAGAGCCTAGAAGTAATAGTTTTCCTCAACTGCAGATGTGAAGGGCTATCTCATGTGCAAAATGTTCTGTTAGCTTACATCTAAGACCCATCACTACAGTAGGTATTTGACTCTATCTTTGCTATACACTGACTTTGCAGTAACACTGAACAGTGAGCATCTTCCCCGTCCTACCTAAGTAACAGAAGTTAGCAAAACAGTATTACTAATATTGTGTATTCCCAATTTCTGCTGCAGTCCTACTGTATGGATAATAAAGTCACAACTGACTTCCATTCTAATCCTCTCACCTACAGTATGCTGTATTGTTCACACATCACTCAGTTAAATGGGTACCCTCAATGCCTGCTTCCAGGCAGCACACATCTCCATGCTGCCCACTGTATTATGTATATAACAGCCAGCTTTGCTTGTAATCATTAGAATAAATCCACTCAATCGGTGGTGAATGGAAGATAGGGAGATTCTGCACCCCCTCCTTTCAACACCGCCAGCATACAATTATTGGGTGGCTCAAAGACACTGATGAAAGCCAAGTTAATGAAGAACTACATTAAAAAAAACAACAAAAAAAGGCAGGAGGAGGTTAAGAGGAGATCCCATATGTCTTAAAAGCACCACTAATGATTTGAAAGGTGAATTTCCTTTTGAAAGCAGGAAGCAATTTTAAAACAGCCACCAACACTGGAGAGAAGGGCAGAGCCCTGGCAATGGCCTCCAACAGACACAGGACGGGGTGACCTGATCCAGCCTAGCAGCAGCCAAGAAACTGGGAGGTGCCAGGAAGCGCACCAGCCTGTATGCGGACTGCAGAGAGCAACAGACAAAACCAAGATTCTTGGCAGAAGGATCCAGCAAAGAGCATAGGAAGTGCAACAGACTGCAGTTGGATACGCTGCTCCCAAGTAAGACAGGAAGGGCAGATGCTGCTTTGCTGCCCTGAGTCAGTAGGTTAAAACACTTGTGCAATCTGTCACTGGGACAAAGGTGACTGATGTCTGCTCATCCTTCCTTGCTTCTCCCGCCACCCGATGCCCTCCTGCCCCCCCAGATCCTGCTGCTATTACAGAACTTCCTCAGGAGAAGATGTCTGCGATGATTAACATGTAACAATGCTGGGAAGAGACACAGCACAGATCAGCAAGTAACACAAATTCAGTTTCTTAAGAAAACAGGACAGGGACAAAGTGCTACGCGTGATTACTCTGAGCTTAAGCACATTCTCAAAAAGGAAAGATTTTTACAGCTAGTGACTACATTTGCAGAACTATTCTACATTCCACCCTACTGAATGCCTGCACTGGATCAGAATCCCATCTCAGAGACCACTTGAAATACTGGTGCTTCAATAGTGCAGATATTACATTGTCAGACAGACCTGGGCCTGATACCTGCTGCTGTGTCAGCCAATGGCAAACATAAATAAGATGCAACAGCTACAGTTACAAATGTCCAAACACTGAAAGTCAATTTTGAAGGCTGAATTCTGTTCCAGACAATGGCTACTTATGGGCTCTGTTGTGCTTTGCTAATTGAAAAACAAAAGCTTTCTAAAAGCTCAGGTCAAGGAAAAAGGTGACTACAGAATGGGAACCAACAATGTAAGTACAAGGGAGGGGGGGAAAAGAAACTAAGACCACGATAAAGAACAGTATTTTATATATATAAAAATTTATTTAGGTGAAGTCACAAACATTTTCTTTTTTAAATTGATTTACAAACACTTCATGTTAAGCATATTATTGAAACCATCAAGAAAGTTAAAGGAGAGCAGATAACGGCAGTTGGTTGTATTTTTTGTCCTGAAACAACTAAAAGCATACCCTTACCATCAAGCGCGTTACTGGATCATAGTATTACCTTGATCATACTCCCTAGTATGCAAGGGGAAAGGAAAAGAAAACAAAATACGGAGATGTAAAACAATTAAACCATGAACAACCGAATGATTTTCCTGAACATCGGGCCACAAAAGTTTGGCCAGATGTTCAAGATTCTAACTATTCTATGAGGATAAAACGAGAACAATAATTTAGGTCAGCTATTAAACCTGTTCAAGAACTTTGCCACGCGTACATGGGCTATAAATTACTTCTGGAAATGACAGCAATGGTTAAAGACTTCTTTTTTTAAGAGAAGAATGAAGAGGTGGTACTGAGCCTCACAGAATAATTCTGTCAACAACCTGAGTTATACCAGCTGTAGGATACTGTGTCAAGTCAAATACACATTTATGTTGTCAGTGAAATGGTAAAATTAACAGGTGTAACAAGACAAGTTAGGATTCATTTTTTTAAGCAAATATAGTACACAGATTTATTGATTTCTTTTTGAAGTGTCCAGTCGTGATCTGCAAAGATCCAGGATTGCACACAAGTTTGCTCAAATGAGAAGGGTTAATCTGCGCATTAAATTGGCTTATACTCTCAAAGTAGTATTTTAGGGCAGGGCTCTCCTCCGGGAGACTGTTCCTGACCTCATTCAATCAACGTTCAATTTATTCACTCTCCTGAATCTTTGCCCTCTTTGGATAGTCTGTGACAAGTGCTGCGCTGCAGGAATTCCTGTTTTCCAGCAAACCGGCTTGCTCTGCAGGTTTGTAGTCCATTGTTACAATTGCTGATTGGGTAAAATGGAATTTCCTACGTCTTCTCTAGCACAGCTCGCAACGCAACAGAAGCAGAGGTAAAAGAATGCACTAGAATACCAGAGCTCCACTTAAACACCAACGGAGTCAGGCTGTTGGCACCAATAAGAAATTTGGTATTTAACAAATCTGTAAATATTTAAAAACCAAAGTTAGTCAGTATTATATATCAACTCACCCACTTATTCTGCCTGTCATTCCAACTGGCCTTCTGCTTTCACGGAGTCTGAAACAAAAAGAAAAATAAACTGAGAATTGTCCAAAGAGAACCCAGGCAATGAAATCTGTAGGAAGGAACCTCAGCTATCCTATAACACACATGTCAATCTCACCACTTTTAAACAAAAACGAGGGTTTCTCACTTTACCGAATGCAAAGCAAAGTTACAGCTCTCTACTCGCTGTCCAGGAATAACAACTGGCCTCGAATACATCCTTTCATTTGTATTGACTTTGTTTTTACTGCTTGACCTTCTGTGGAACTGTAAAACTAAAGAGACACAGACACTGCGACAAGCTGAAATGTAAGGAGCGTCCTGCTGAATGGGGAGATGAAATACAACCTGGCAGCCTAACGCTGACCTTTGAAGCCACGAAAACAAAATCAATTCAAGCAATCCTGAAGAAAAAGTCTTTGTAAAGCATTTTCCCTTCCCCTTGGCAGTATGAAGGTAGAGAAGCTCAGATTCTGATCAAAACCTATTCTCCACAAAAGCCCATTCTAAAAATAAAAGCCCATTTAAATTAGAGAACTCTCTTGCCCAAACGTAAAGTCACAGCCTTTTATTCCTTTCAAGCAGTTACACAGCACAGAGCTCACAAGGAGCTGCGTGTAGGCAAAGGGGAAACCCACAGGTCACCTGGTGTTTCCCTCCTGCTGCCCTGCCAGTGACAAGCTCAAGCTTTATCCCAGGCCTAACCTCCATTTAACAGCTGCTCAGACAATTGTTTCAGTTAAGGACTTCTTTTAAAAAGAAGTGATAAAACACCCTGTGTCACCAATTAAAAACTGCTCTAATAATAGACAAGTAGTTGAACCCACAACGAACAGCAGCTACACGGCCCTTACTTTTACTTTCCACTATGCTACTATAGCACTGTGGCTTTCACATTCAAGGCAATCATTAAGCTAAACGTTGGTATTTTGTAAACTAGCTAGCTAAAATAAATAAGCTTGTTTCTAACTCACACAGCTTCCAGGACCTTCTTTAGATGCAAGTAAAGTCAATGCTGACGTTAAAATTAATTGGAAAATTTGGACAAAATCAAAGGAGATGGAGATGTCTCGGTGCCCAGCAGCAGCAGCAGCCACCTGGAGCTCTGCCCTGACAGAACAGCTATTGTGAGGGTTACAGTCTAGTTAACACTACAAACTGAATATCCTGTACAGGACAAGATGAAATATAAGAGGTTATTTTCCACCTGGTGCTCACATAACATCGGTAGTAAAATAAAAACCGAGCTGCTGTTCTCAAGCATGGAGAAATCTAAACAAAGATATCAGAACAAGTTACGTAATCTGGAATACCAAACACAGACAGCACCAAGGCCATGCACAGCGTTGGGATCTGTTACAGCATTCATTAAATGGTGTTGGTTTCCACTCCTTTCCATGCAGGTTGGCCCAAGAAGCTGCTAAGTAGAGAAGTCAGGAGTTGGTGCAACGCATTCAACACTTGCAGATAGCCTGAAAAATGCTGTCCCTTTCCAGATCAGACTGATTTAGCCACTGCTGAGTATCCTACTGTATCTGCTGAGCAAAAGCCTTTGGGATGGCAAAGATTCTTCCTACAGGCCTAAAAAAAAAGAATAGCTGAGAAATAAATATGAGTAATCTAACAGAACCCTTCAAGCATCATTCAACTGGCATAAAACTCGAATGTCTGGTGTCCAGTGTATGTCACACCATGGATTAGACAAATTCCAGCCACCGGTATCCTAAAAACATCAAAAGCTGCAGTACAACCCCAAATATAGACAGGCAGCACTCTTGTACCATGGGCGTTTGCTGTCACTGTTCAAACAGTTGGAAACAGCATATTTGCCTGCGTATGTTTGGGGTTATGCCAATTCAGTGACACTTGATGCTTGTAACAAAAGCAAGTCCTTGACAAAAACAACCCCCCCCTTGCTTCCCCTAATCACACACATTCCACAAAGCAGGCCAGAACTTGTGCACTAAACCTACAGACGCTGAAACTCAACTACATCTCCAAATCAGGTTAAATTTGCAAGCTGCGGCCGTTCAAATTGAAGTTCCTCTTCACTGACACCCACTGGTTCCTGGCCACCCAAGCAGCTTGCAGCTACCGCATGCTCCCACAGTAACAGGCCTCTACTCTTTGTCTTAGGTACAATTTTATTGCTGAGAAAGCTATTTTTTTAAAGACAATTGAGGAAAAAAAAGAGGAAAAAAAGGAACCTTTCTTCTGATGCCTTATGGAAAACGGGATTACATCCCAGGGGAGAGAATGACTGGAACTTCCAATTCCTGAGGGGCACAGCAATAGATACTGCAGCTATTTGCTGTGAGACCCTTTCCCAACAGTGCCCACCCCTCCACGCAGACACAGTCCAAGGTACCACAGGCCCAGACCGAAGCCCTCCATCGGCACAGGGATGGGGAGCATCCGCCCCAGCTCCCTGGCCCCTTCTCTGCCCCTCTGAAGGGCAACATCAGAACCGGGGACGCACCCCGCTGCCTGCTGTCACACCTGGCTCTTCTCCTCCTTCCTGGGGCTCTGGGATGACGATGAAGGCGGTGGTTGTTGTGCCGGCGGAGCGGCCGGCGGCTCGTTGTCCATACGATTGTGCCTGCTGAGGAGCGACTTGAGAGGGGCCATCCACTTCATCCACAGGTCCAGGTCGACGTCGCCCCACGGCAGGTTGGGGTCCTTGGCCGCCCGCCGCCGGAAATCCTCGTCGTAGTTCATCCACGAGTTGCCCCCATAGGTGGCGTGCAGCTTACGGATGGTGTCCAGGTACTTGAACATGGCTCCGCAACGTGCCGGGTGCTTCTCGCACACCACGCTGGCGTACACCAGAAAGGCCGACACCCACTGGTCCAGCGTGTCCCCCGGGTGCGGGCTGTGCTCGGGGGTCAGCTCTGTGTGGAGCAAGGAAAACAGGTCAATGAACTCCCCCCGCCAGATGCGCTCCTTGGTGGCCTTGGCCAGCTGGTAGCCCAGGGGCCGCCGCAGCCCCACGTAGGGGGTGGCCGCCGCTTCCGCCGTGGGGGGCGGGGGTGCGGGCGCGGGCGCCTTCGCGGGCGCCGCCGCTGCAGCCGCCACCGCCTCGCCCTGCCCCGCCGCCGCGCCCGACGCCGACGCCGCCGCCGCCGCCGCCGGGTCCCCGGCCGCGCTGTTCGCCACCACCGCCGCCGATGCCGCCGACGCCGCCGCCTCGGCGCACGGGCTGGCCGCCGCCGCCGCCGCCCCCAGCGCGGCCTGCCGCTCCAGCCAGCGCGGATTCACGTAGACGGTCCGCAGGCGCGGCGCGGCCCCGGCAGCCGCCGCGGCCGCCGCCGCCCTCGCCGCTCCCTCGGCGCCCGGCTGCAGGCGCAGCACGGCCAGGGCGGCGGGCGCGCAGGCGGGCAGGTCGCTGCCGTCCCTCCGCGGGGCCGGTTGGGCCGCCGCCGGCACCTGGAGCAGCGCGGGCGCCGCCCAGGGCGGGGAGCCGCCCCTAGGCCCGGCCGCCGCCGCCAGCGCTTCTAGGCCCGGGAGGCCGAGCCGCGAGCCGGGCGCCACGGCGCCGAGCACCCATCGGGTCTCGGCCACCGCGCTGCGGTCCCGGGGGCTCCGAGACCTCCCCTCCTCCCGACGCCCGGCGAGCGCCGTCCCCAACGTCAGGGGGGCCGCGGTTCCGGCCCGGCGCCGACGGCGGCTCCGCCGCCTCCCACGTGGCATCGGCGCGGCGGCTCCGGGCAGCGCGCGCGGCGGGGGGCGGGGGCTGCGGGCCGCGGGCGGAGCGGGGCGGGGCCGGAGCGGGACGGGGCGGGGCGGCCGAGAGAGGACGGGGCCGAGGCCTGAGACTGGGCCGCGGCTGCACGGGGGTGGCTTTAGTCCGCTCCTTCGCCGGCAGCGGGACCGGAGGGGCACGTCACAGTGCGGCCCGCGCCTCCTGCCAGCCCGACGTAGGCTCCGTTCTGCGCTGCCGGCCGGCAGCTCTGGTATAACTCGACGACCGGCACCGGCACCAGGACCCTGTCGAACGGGTCCGGAGGCGTTACTGTCTTATGGAACGAATATCCAGCGCCTTTGTCTTGGGGATTTATAACGGGTTTACGTTATGCAGCATTTTGGTGATGGGCGCATGGAAAATCACAGAGAAGTCATGAAGTATGTGACTGTTTAGATAGTTAATAGGACACTCCAAAAGTAATGCTTCTTATTTATTACTGTAGAAACCACAACTGATTCAGAGAACACAGTAACACTGTTTCATAGTCCACACCTTTGATGTTCTAGTGGTTGGCAGGTTGGAACTGGATGATCCTTAAGGTCATAGAATCACAGAATGACCCAGGTTGGAAGGGACCTCAAGGATCATGTAGTTCCAACCCCCCTGCCTGGCAGGGCCACCAAACATACACCTTTACTAGATCAGGTTGCCCAGGGCCCCGTCCAACCTGGCCTTGAACACCTCCAAGGACGGGGCATCCACAACCTCCCTGGGCAGCCTGTTCCAGGGCCTGATCACTCTCTTAGTAAAGAACTTGCTTAAGTTAAAGAACTTAAAGGTCCTCTCCAATTGAACCCATTCTTATCATTCTATGATTCGCCCGCACTTCTATGTCAGACTGCCCCTCTGATGCTTGTCACACAGCAACAAAATGTAATGGGATATTGGTGGGAAGGGTCAGCCTCTACACTCATGCTACCAACATCCACCTCTGATGTTGTGGGCCACTGTCATAAAAGCCAAGATGTTACTTTTGGAGCAGCCCTTGTTATCCGATAGCAACTGCTCCTGTGGGGGCACCCATAGGCCATTCCTCCTCCAGGCCTCATCTACTGCTGCCCCATGGGCTCCTCCATGGCTGTGTGGGGAGATAGGCTCCATGTGGTGCCCATAGGCCTCTCCTGGGCTGCAGAGTGCCTGGGCTGCTCTGTGTCTGGAGCACCTCCTGCCCACTGACCTTCATGCCTATGGGATTGTTCCTCTCATTTACTCACTCCTCTGAGAGGTACTGAAGATGTCTGAGTGATGGACCTGCACAGTCCTATGCCAAGTACAAAACAGAGGAACATGATGTCTTCACAGGAAAACACGGCCAATTTCCCATTCTACTCATGTCAAATCACTCGTGATGTTGGCATGGCACAGTTATATACATCTCACCAAGTAAGAAAAAAAGTAAGGTTAAAAGCAATTGTAAAGATATGGTTTACCGTAGCTTCATGTTTGGTCAAAAGCCACAGTGTCATTCAGTTTGGAAGGGATCGCATGAGGTCTTCTGTCCAACCTCCTGCTTAAATAAAGGTCACAACTGAAGTAAGACAAAATTTCCCAGTGCCTTGTCCAGGTGGATCTCAGAAACTCTCGGTGATAGGAAACCCACAATCTCTCAAGCCAATTAGTGCTTAATAAGCCTCAGTGATTTCCCCTCCCCATAGATCCAGTCCTATTCCAGTTTATGACTCCTATCTGTCATCCACTCTGCACTCCAGTACAGAGCCTAACTCCACTTTCTTTATAACCCCCTTGCAGATACTGGAAGTCTGCTGTCAGGCTCCCCTTCCCCAGGCTGAACAAGCCCAGTTTTCCTAACACCTTGAGCCCAGCTGTCCTCATAGCCCTCCATGGGATCTGCTGAAGTTTATCAGTGTTCCTTGTATAGGGTATTCCAGTCAATTCCCGATTGAAGTCATCCCAACACAGCCCTCATTTATTTTTCATCTGCCTTGGAAATCTGGAGAAGTCTGAGTTAGGAAGGGGAAAAAAGTTAATGTAATCTTTTTGGACTTCAGCAAAGCTTTCAATACTGTAAGTATATAAAACCAAGGCAAAAAGTTCATTTTCAGACAAAAAAAAAACCCCACATATTTGGAAATATCAATAAAACCACGATTCCCTTTGAAGGCGGATGGGCCAGCACACACCGCTGTTGCTGCTGAGCTTGAAATAAAAGCACGAAGCGCTCTGCTCCCTCTATCGATGAAAGCA
The DNA here is from genome assembly GCF_054131305.1 of Coturnix japonica. Lineage (NCBI taxonomy): Eukaryota > Metazoa > Chordata > Aves > Galliformes > Phasianidae > Coturnix > Coturnix japonica. The sequence continues at coordinate 113,662,714 of NC_140663.1, forward strand.
GGAATTGCTGCCACCGAGCCCTCCCCGCGTAGCTCCGGGATGCCCGGGGGGACACCGCAGGCCCGTCCCGGGGTTGGAGGGGACCGAAGGGGGGAAATAACTTGGAGATGTGTTCAAGGGATTTTTATCAAGATGGTTGTTGAGGAGATTGTGGAGATGGTGGTTTCTCGGGTAAAATGGAAGGAAGGATGCTTAAGCCCCAAAGAACCTGCTGCTGTGGCTTCCAGCAAGAGGGCAGGAGTCAGATCCTGCGGCCCAGGGACCGCTCCCTGCACTGCAGAGCGGGGTGGGGACTGATGGCCTTTGATAGCAGCGTTTCTTCACGCTTCGGGGTTTCTTAAGTTTCACCCGTTAAAGGTTTCCTTGTTTGTGCCTGGAGAGACAGCAGGGAAAGTCTCTACAGAGGACAGGGCAGGTTTGTTTGTCTCGGTGAGGCTTAGCTTCATCGATCCCAGCCCTTTTTGCTGCTGTGACCTCCCAGCAGAAGGGTTATGGTGCCGGGGTTATCTGTGCAGCCGGGGCACTGATGCCCATACAGCTCTGCTGCTCTGTGCGCGCTGTCACAGGGACATCGCACAGCGTGCACTCAAGCAGGTGCTTGTAGGGGTCAGATAAAGGAGAGCAATGTGGCACAGGATGGGAGGCGTGGACCTGAATGCCTGCGCGGGTCGGGACCGACGGCCGACCGGCAGCACTCCGGCACACACCGCTCCCGGGGGCTCCGGCTCTCTGCCGCTCTCTGCGGGGCTGAACGCGGCCGCACGAGGGGAGAACGGAGACGGGGGGCAACCCGGGAGCCGCCGCCTCGACGTGGGTGCCCCGGGACGGGACCCCGAGCCGGGCGGGACCCGAGAGGAGGCGAGCGATCCCCAGCGCGTCGCGGCCGCGGGGGGAGTGACTCTGGCGGGCAGCGGCGGGCTGAGATAAAAGCTCCGAGGCTGCCTCCTTCCCACCCCTTTGCTCTCGTAACTTTTTTTTTTTTTTCCTTTTTTTTTTTTTTTTTTCCTCCCTCCCTCCTCTCCCAGCAAAGGGACGCGGCTGCGGAGGCAGCTCCGGAGCAACCCCGGCACGGACGCCTCCGCCATGAGCCCGCAGCAGCCGCCGTCGGACCGCTCCGCCTGGGGCTGAGAGCGAGCCCGGGGCTCCCGGGACCCCCGTCCGTCCCCGCCGCGTCCGGGGCAGCGGCCTCCGCGATGTCGGCGCAGAGCCTGCTGAGCAGCGTCTTCTCCTGCTCCTCCCCGGCCGCCGCCGCCCCCGCCGCCGCCAAGAGCCTCTCGAAGCGGAGGCTCCGTCAGACGCGGAGCCTCGACCCCGCCATCATCGGCGGCGGCCAGGAGGAGGGCGAGGGCGCGGGCCGGGCTCCCCGGGCGAGGGCCGCCGGCAGCCCCCCGGGAGAACCTCGCGCTCCCCGAGGCTCCTCCGCCTCCACGCCCAGCTCCCCGCTGGAGCGCTCGCCTCCGAGCAGCGCGCTCTTCGACGGCGGCAGCCCCCGCGGCAAGCGGAGCCCCGGCCGCGAGCCGCCCTTCCTGCCGCGCGCTCCATCGGCCTCGGCGCTCAGCGGCCCCGGCGCCGCCAACAGCATCTTCTCGTCGCCCCGCCGCTGGCTGCAGCAGCGCAAGGGACAGCCCTCGCCGCCCGGCTCGCGTCCCGCCGCCAACGTCGTGCGCAAGTCCGAGGTAGGCCCGCCCCGCCGCGACCCCCGCCCGCCCCGCGGGGCCGCCCCGCTCGCGTCCTCCCCTCTCGAGTCCGGGGCGCCGTCGGGGTGGGAGCGGGGAGCGGTGCGTTCGGAGCGCACACCGGGAGCTTCGTGCCGTCCCGTCCTGGCTTCGCACCTCCTAAACGGGGATGCGCGAGGGCTCCCGGAAAGATAGAGGAATTGCTTTGAATGCTCATCATGCCTTGCTTTTATTTGATGCCTCACGTGTGTCAAGAACCACGCGAGGAGCGATTGTATTCCAAGACAAACCCAACTGAGCAATGCAAATATCTACTCCTTTCACTTGGGTGACTTCAGCGCTGGGTTGCCGACACAGTGCCATGGACATAAGTACGTTCAAGGAATGCAACACTGCTCCTTGATAGCTCTGCTTTGCGTGGTGAGCAGTGGGTGATGGCACTTGCAAGTGTGAGGTGCCCAGGTACACCGTGGGGCTGGGCAAGGGACAAGAAGTGTTAACAACATAAGCCTTCCTGTGTGGAATTTCCCGAATCCAAAGCTTTGAACACGTGTCTCAGGTCTTGGGTGCAAGCAGGTCTCTCTTCACTGCTTCCATACAAAGATGTCATGTGCCAACCTGGAAGGAGGTTCTACCTGGGTCTCTTCTCCCAGGTAACAGCAATAGGATGAGGGGGAATGGCCTCAAGCTGTGGTTCAGGTTGGATATCAGGGAACAAGGAGCAGCGAGTGCCAATGTTTGTGGCCTGTCTGCAGGCCTGCAGTGAAGCAGCAGTGTCACTGCAGTGTTACTGCTGTCACCATCACAGCAGTGTCCTTCTAGGGAAGGACAATTATTCTTAGTTCCCATCAGATTTCAGTTGTACTTTGAAGACATTTTCCTCTTCTGCTTACGAAATTAAATCTATTACGGTTATTATGTTTTCATTAAATGTTTTATAAGGTTAAGTGACTGTTTAAGCGTACTAGATATCATGGAAAAACGTGATAAAAATATGGACGGTTACCTTATGGCCTTGCTTCTGCCAACATGTCATCACATATGGATGCTTAGCCATGCATGCGTTATTGTACAAGTGAAGGATGCAGTGTTTCACAGCTCTCTCATGGTGAGAAGCCCAGCGGAGCTCAGTAGCAGTAGCTCTGCATGGAGGCTCATTCAGCCTTCTGCCTTGGGAAAGGAAAATGATAGCTAATGATATGAAGGTAATTCATCAGTGTCTTGCTGACCAGGGGAGGCTCTGGTGTCTCTCAGATGAGGGCATGGGTCAGAGCTACTACCTGCCTGCAATGTCAGCACAACAGCACAAGTTTGACTGTTACTATGTAACTTCTGGTTGAGTCTTACCTAGTGGTAATTTAGAGCATGGCAGTAGGTGCTCACACCTCGACTCATGAGCAATGTTTGCTATCTGTTCTGATATGTAAGGGCTGCCTACAGCCAAGAGAGAAGGAAGGCAGTCTGCTGTCCATTAATATAACAATATTTATAGAATTATTTTAATGGACTGCCTCCTCAGCCTTTACTCTTTTGTGACTACTCCTGTTTGTTGGTGTTCGGTTGCCACAGTCTATCCATGCTGTATCTTTAGCGTGCCATTGGC